>NC_082642.1:147624220-152424220 GCF_028023285.1 Balaenoptera ricei | reverse complement strand
ATGAGCGTGAGAACGCCAGACAACCTTTTGTTGAAAGCATTGTTCTCAGTCTATTTAAAAAGCTATGAAAATTACAAAAATAATTACCCATGGCACTTGTACTATTACTACCTTTTTATGGAACAACATTGGCTTGTGTAGTCCTAGAGTTGCACGTCAAGTCATCCACGTGTTTGTTGTGTTTGAGTACGCCTTCAGGAATCTCTGAGAGAGATACCCAGTGGATAGTTAAGTTTCTGATTAAAAACAAAACAAAACAAACCCTTTTATTTCTTTTTGAAACTCCTTTCCTTCTCCCTTTCTTAGTAATTAGTTCCGTGCTGTCCAGTAACACTTCCTGGTGAGTGTTTTATACCTGTGCCATTCAATATGGCGGCCACTAACCATATGTAGCCATTGAGCACTTGACATGGGTGGTTAGCATGACTAAGGAGTTGAATTTTAAATTTTATTTCATTTTAATTAACTAAAAATTAAATTAAATAGTTACATGTGTCTAGGGATACTCAATTGGACAGTGCACATTTAGTCTATCAATCCATTTCAGAGTGTTTGTTTCTGATGGTAAGACATCATTTGTGATGCCTGCTTGTGTTTTATGGTGGTTTGAATTACCCGTCTGATTTCCCTAACTCTCACATTTCCCACATCAAAAATTCAGTGGCTGAAAGAGGCTGGCTGTGTCACCTTTTAATCAAATTTGATTTTGTTGTTTGGGTGGGATCTTCTGTCCCAGTTATGGTTTATTCTAGATGAGGTTCTGTGGTTGAGTGTGGGTGAATTGTGGCTTTCTACTATACCGCTGGCATTCATGAAACACACTGGATGCTGAGGGCAGTCAAGTGTAACCTGGGAGGAAGGGTATTTGCTTATCTTTCAAGTTGTTTGAAGACCAAACCACAGCCATGTTGGGATAAAGTAGCCGGGTGAGACAGAACCAGCAAACTCTAAGGAGGCTTCATCTCCGCTCACCACAAAACCTCAATGTTGATACGCCTTTCTTTTCTTTATGGGCCTTAATGACAAACTTTCCTGGGTCTCAGTTGCTGTGTTGAAGTGGGGAGTAGTATTTTTACTGCATGTAATTATTTCTGCATTTGCCCTAGTGTTTTAAATAAAGTGAGAGCAACCCTTTCTTTAAGAGGTGGCAACAGTTTTGTACTCCTTGTAGACTACCTGTCTTCCTGGTTCCTGGTAGGACGATTTCCAGTCTTCCTATATCAAGTTCAAGTCTGCTGGATCCAGAGCCGGGGTCTTTAGAGTTACAACTAAATGCACTGGTTCAAATGACAAAAACTGCAGGCCTGTCACAGAAAAAGGCCCATCTAAAGGAGATGGCACAGAAGGTGTCTTTCCCCTTGTTTCTGATCACGTTTCTTCACAAAAACTTGATCGGTCTCTTGATCTCCTTCCTCAGTACCTTGCTGAGAAACAGGCCTGGTTTCTGATGTCTGGGTCATTTTGTCTTGTGCATCTTGTCTAAATCTGTGGCCATCACCATCCACAGGCTTGGCAGAGCCAGTCAATGTACAGATACTGTAGGCAGAAGGACTTTTCTTCCCTAATCTTCCTGAAAAGGGTGGAAAAGCATCCTTCTCCCCCCTTTGACTGTCTGATGCTTACCCAGGTGGAAGTGTGAAGGGTGGGTTGTCTATTGCGCGGTGAGTGAAGAGTCTGCCTCCCTAGGGGGCTGGGTGAAGTCCAGGTTGACGTCTGCCGCCCCCTCCTGTTCTTGTCACCGCAGGTGTCCATCCCACTGTCAAGAGGATCCAGGAAGACTCACTGCTCTTCCTGACTAATCTGTGTGATTCTCATGGCACTTGTCCTTACATTTCACATGGCCGCCGCGTAGAGGAAGGCTGGGTACGGTCCGTGAGCCGGGCAGGTGCACGTGGAGCCCCCTGCCTGTGAATTTCACCTTGGCCCATGCTCTTGTGACGAGCCAGGAGCCAAGAGCCATCGGACTGATCCCTGTTTTCCCTGCAGCTCCCCATCCTGAGCAGCACTTTGCCCTGGCTGATTGAAGGTGAAGGCGGATGCGTAAGGGGGTACCCATTCTCTCCCTTCACCCTTCCATTGACTTCCAACATTCATTCATTTACTCATCCAGCAGTTATTTATTGAGCACCAACTGTATACCAGCTGTCTTCACTGCGGCTATGGTTGTGAATGAGACTTGCACAGCCTGTTTCTATCCAACCCACAGAATAGCTTCTAGACACATTTTCCTTCCTTAAAAAAGTTCTCTCCATATTCTTCCTGTAGCATCTATATCCCAAGGACAGCGGGAGAATCTTATGAGGGTATTTAAAATGTGTTTTTCTAATCGATTCCTCCCTTTGGAGGCAAAGTGAACTAATGTAATAAAAATAGAACCAAAGAGGCCAGAGTCAGAGAGGACACAGAACCCTTCATGGTGCAGGATGATTTACTGGGGTATATTTTCTCTACTTCTGATGTCCGAGGGGAGAGCAGGGCTTTGTGTCCAGGAGACCTGGAGCTGCCCTTGTCCACGCAACAGAGGCAGGGTGCGTTTGGTTTTCAAAAGTACTCCGTTTAGAGAGGGCTGGGGACAGGGTTGGAAGTGCTGGGGCCCCGGAGATGCTGCCCTGAGGCTGGGAAGTGCTGCAGTGCTGGAGTGCAGGTGGGAGGCTGCTCCAGGACGTCCCCGGAGACAACAGGGCCGCTGCTGTGTCAGGGCCGTGAGAGGGCTGGGTGTGTGTGAGGGCTGGGTGTGTGTGAGGGCTGGGTGTGTGTGAGGGCTGGGTGTGTGTGAGGGTTGGGTTGTGTGCAGGTTGGGGGTCTGTGTTTTTCGATGGCTGGGCCTGTGGGGTTGGTTGTCACGTGTGTGGGGGGCACTGAAAAGGAACTGGGGCCTTGGAAGCTGCTGAGACAGACCCCTGGGCCCAGGCTTCAGATGGGCTTGGGCAGTGACATCGCAATAGTAAACCGACAGTCTTCTGTGATGCCCTGTTCATTTCTAATTATCTCAGTTTGGGCGGCTGTAAGGAAGGGCAGCGAACTCCAACAGACTTTGTAGGCCCATGTTTATAGCAGCATTGTTCACAACCACCAAAAGGTGGAAGCAGTCCAAACATCCATGGACGGATGACTGGATAAGCAAAGTGTGGTATATCCATATAATGGAATATTATCCAGCCTTAAAAAGGCAGGAAATCCTGACCCCTGCCACAACATGGATGAACCACAAGGTTACTTTTCATCATGCTGAGTGAAGGAAGTCAGCCATAAAAGGGCAAATACTGTATGATTCCACTTAACATGAGGTATATCTGGAGGAATCAGATCCATAGAGACAGAAAGCAGAATGGTTGTTGCCAGGGCCTGGGGGTGGGGTGGGGAGTTATTGTTTAATGGGAACAGGGTTTCTGTGTGAGGTGATGAAGAAGTTCCGGAGATGGATGGTGGTGATGGTTGTACGGCAATGTGAATATACTGAATGCCACTGCATCGCACACTTAAAAATGGTGGAGGTGGTCAATTTTATGTTATGTGTATTTTACCACAATTAAAAAAATAAATGAAAGGACAACACAATGGGCCTAATTTGTTGTAACTTTTTATTTTAAAAATTTTATTTATTTATATATTTATTTACTTATGGCCATGCCACACGGCAGGCGGGATCTTAGTCCCCCGACCAGGGATGGAACCTGGGCCACAGCAGTGGAAGCACAGAGTCCTAACCACTGGACCGCCGGGGAAGTCCTCCTTATAACTTTTAGAATGAAAAGAGAAATCTGAAATAAAACTTCAGAAGAGTAGGCTGGGAAAATGGAGGGAGGCTCTGTTATTTCACAGGGCATGAAGTGAGACCAAGTTTCTTGTGGATTAAAACATGACATAGAATCCAAAGTCTCATCAAAAGAAAGTTCTATCCTGGGCCGCCCCTTCCCTCCATCCTGTTTGTGTGTGTTTTGAGCGCCTTCAACGACACAGACGTTTATTTCTCTGTCCCAGAGCAGTAGGGGGGCCGCTCGGTGGTCGCCGCTCCATGGGGTCCCCCTGGGGCCAGGCGGGGGGGCTGGGCCTTCTGCAGTGGTGCTGCTCCATCCCTTCTCCCAGCCTCCAGGTGGAGTTGGGTGCTTACACTTGGGGAGTGCACTCTTTGCTCTCAGCGTCTGCCCAGGGCAGCGTGCCCCCAAATTCTCTACCAGAAGGGGGAAATGCAGTCCAAGTGGCCCAGCCTGGGACAGGTCAACGGGATTCAGTACATTTGAAATGAGCAGGTACCCACCTCCTCGAAGGCTTGTGGAGACACCGGTACGGCTGCAGAGAGCACAGCCGGACGTGGCAAAGGAAACCCTTGTCAAAGGTTTCCTAAAGGCAGTTGTAGGCTGAGCTTGACAGAAAACTCATTTCCCCAAGGTCATGGAACCAAGCTTTACTTTTATATATTCAAGGGGCACCGGCCAAGCTTGGCCTTGCATCCCCGCTCTGTCAGGTTAGGGTTAGGGTTAGGGTGAGATGTTAGGACAGGACTCTGAGGGGCAGAGCATAGGTCAGCACTCAGGGCCCAGTGTCTCCTGCAGCACCGTTTCCTCTCTCCTCCCTACTTCTCCATCCCCCAAGGCCACATCTGTTTGCACGTGGAAATCAGAGGTGCGTGTCTCTGTGTTTAGAAAGTGGGTGCTGTATGAAACCTGGAGCAGAGGGGCTTCTCCATCAGCACCAGAGGGTGTGGCCCACCTGCCTTTCATTATCTGAGGTCAGAGGTTTGAGTCGTGGACTTGACCTCCTGTTGTCATCGAGGCCCTGGCTTGAGCTTCTGCGTCTCCATCCATGACCAGGTCGTATTCCAGAGTCACTTCAAGGTGAGCTGCCCCCCTGTAAAGCCCTTTAATATTTTGGCCTAAGCTCCTGTCCCATTTGAGGCATGTAACCGATTCAAGTAGCAGCTGGGGCCCTTTGTTTATAACTCTCTCATCTCACATTTCTCAGTGGATTTCTTTTTGGAGACAATGTTCTATGAATCACCTCTGAGATGAGAAATTATCAGCTTAGGGACTCTTCTTTTTGAATTGTCAGAATAAGAATAAACTAACTCTCTGAAGTCCTTTCTGGAGTCGTAGGCCCACCACAAAGGTGGAGATGAATTCCCCGCCCCCTGATCTGGGGACTATGTTTTATTCTCTTTTTCCCCCAAAGGGTAGCAAGGCAGTTCTCACCTGCTTCTTTCATCTCCCTACTGACTGCTGACCCTCCCACTGTTATCCTGGTTCTCCACTTACTCTGTGTTGTTATGAGTCTCAGATTCCTCATCTGCAAAGTGGGTATAACAGCTCAAGGCTGCTGAGAGTTTGCGAGTTTCTCTATGTGAAAGTACTTTATTGATTTAAAAATGCTATACCAATGGACATTACTTTTCTGCTAAAAAAAAAATCCGTGAGAGGATGGGGCATTTGTCTTTCTCTGGACTTACTGCCTGGCAGTGAGAATATCAGTCTTGATCACGCTACCTTATTCAAGCATTTTAAAAATGAAGATCATTTCTCTCTCCTCCCCCTGGCCCTCTCTCCCTCTTCTCCCACTTTGGTCCAGGAGGCAATGGAAACTGGCTTTCACTTCTTTTTGTCTTTCCTGGTAGCCCGGTCTCACTGCTGGAGTAGCTTTCAAAGCTGTTTCTCCTTGAACCTCTGCTGTTGCCATCTGCTTTTACAAGGGTCGATAGAGGACGATGCTCTGAGCCTGTGAAGGTGTTGGAAAGCCAGACAGCCTCTGCCTTGTGACTCACGGAGGTGGATGTGAATGTTAAAGGCAGGAATGTTTGTTTTCTCCCGGAGAAGGTCACTAATTAGGAGGCTGAAGAACCGGAGTGGGCTCAGCTCGGGGCTGGTGGAGGCTGCTGGTATATACTCAACTTCTGAGAGTGGTCTGCACTCCTGACTCGGCTCTGCCCCTAGATACGGGGTCTGTCCTCACGTCCAGCGGGGCTGGGCTGTGTTCCCAGGCTCACGGGGAAGTGAATGTCTGCACAGTGCTTTGTTTAAAAGTTTGAATCTGATTGTGCGGTTCAAGCCAGTGTGTCAGGCTTCAGCCAGTGGCTTTTGGGGGAGCTTGCAGGGGTGAGAAGTTATCCAAGTACTGGGACATGGGAAGCCTTTCTGTTGATTTTAATGCACTTTGTACAGTTTTCCAAGGCTCTTGGCAGCTCGGTGGTGGCCTGATTCTTTGTGTAACACAAGGCTGCCACGGACGCGGCAAAAGAAGAGTTAGGAGTGCGTGGTTCACCGACTTGGAATCCGGACACACACGTTCTGGATTTTATTGCCAACTAACAATCTTGAGGGAGTGATTGGCTTAGCAACATAACATCTCTCCCTGAGCCTTGGTATTCCAGCTGGTTCTTCTTGAAAATTACTGCCATGGGATAACTTTTTGGTGGTCTCTGTGTGGAGAAGACAGAGAAGGATAAATGGTATGAAAATTGGCATCAGACTTGGCATTTTGGCTGGCTGTCTCAGAGGGGTAGCTGTTGTACAGAGGGATGTGCTCTGTCAAGGGTTGGAGGGAAAAAAAGATGAGCTTCTAGCTATCACTCGGCTGCTCAGGATGTCCGATTGTTGCAAGTAGAGTTGGGGAAACCCAGAAAACACTGGTGAAATCCAGGAAGCCAAGAGCACTGTGACATCAGGCGTGTGAGAGATCGAAATGGAAATTCCACTATTTAGGTGAAATCCAAGACTTTGAATAATCACAGATTCACAGGAAGTTGCAAAAAAAAAAAAAAAAAAATTATACAGGGAGGTACCATGTACCCTTTACCCCTGCAACATCTTGCTTAACTATAATAACAAAACTATGAAATGATGCAGAGTGCTTTTGAAACAGCTAGGTGACACATCAAGATGATGAAATTGCAGTGCTCTTGCAAAGATAGCATCGATATTTTTTTGAGCCCCTACTATGTGCCCATCCATATATGGGGCATAGGGAATGTAAACAAATCAGTCTTGGGTCCTCCACTGAGGGAGTTACAGAATAACCGGGGAGTCTGACATCAAATAAAAAAATTATGTGCATAATTCATGAATCACAGTTGTGATAAGTGCTATGAGTTGAAAATAGAACCAAAAGAATAAAAGTTGATTTCGTGAAAAGATACCTTAAAACGTTTCCATGAAGTTTCATAATCTTATTTTAAGATTTGCCAAAGGTTCTACGGTAGCTGCAACTTTGAAGTTTACTCCTTGTATTACATTTATTACATTTATTATAATTGCGTCCTTTTCTGGGCTTATTTTTTTCCGATTTCTTCTTTTTTTTCCAGTCTGTGGAAGCCAAGTATGTCTTGGAATGGGCACTGATGGTTCTGCCCACAAATGACAGTTTATGAGGGTGTTTTTAATGTGCGTTAGCAGTTTGGCTTCAGAAAGGGAATCAGACCTCAGAGACCCATTCCTTAATCTCACCAGCAGTTAGGAGTGATCACACCGAAACTGACGCCTGCCAAGAGGAGGGATTCTTGAATGTTGGTTGGTTTGGCGAGACCCTGAAACAGCTTCTCGATTACAAAGCTTGCTGCCTCTGGTTTCAGAGGGCAGCTCCGGCCAGCCACACAGAGTTCATGTGCACAGGGTTCCTTCTTGTGGTTCAGCGATATGATCTAATTTGGAATCCTTATGGTTTAAGTGAAGAGAGGAACAATTACATGTATGTTCCCTGTTGAACACAACACATGGTATCCAGGCAACTCAAGTGGAACGTACGGGAGACAGCAGCTCTCCCCACCTGCTTGGTAAACTCAGCGCAGGTGGCGGAAATAATACCTAGATAAATACCACAGATCACTGAGGACATTTTCTTTAGATCAACATTTGCCCTGGGAGGTTCTCAGGTCTTTTGGCTTTGGTCAAGCAAACAGTGTGTTTCAGACAAGAAGTGGAAATCAGAGGTTTGCCAGAAATGGCCGGGGGGAATGGGCTTTAACAGCGGTGTAGGCAGCGGGGCTTCGCTTCCGAGGTCAACTTCGGGTCTTTGTGAGATGCAACCTAGACATAGGATACCTGCCCAAGAGGCACGTGATATCCAGAAGTGCTGAATTTCCGTCTGTTCAAGTGAAGTGTCTTTTGTAATTTCTCACTCCTCCTTTTACATTCTACATCACGGAGCCTTTCAAAATGCACTGTTGGTACAGAAGCAAGATCTCCACTTCAGGTGCTGTATTTGGCCACCTGAAAATTCCAGCCCTTGTCCTTCATCATGACTTTAAATTCGTGGGGTGGGGGAGGGGAAGCCCCCCACGATATCCGTTGCCCAAAACCTGACTTTTCTTCCCTCTGTGGGGAAGTTGCTGGATCTGTTGATGATCCTCTTAATGGGAATCTTTTTGTTGAACTTCACTTATATTATACATTTTAAATTATAATTTTAAGAATGATTTTTTTCCCCCAGAATGTTAGAGTGGAGTTTGGGATCCTTCGTTATTTTTAATGAGTGCTGGTGAGTGGAGAGGTGTGCTCTTGGGCCTGGAAGCCTCATGTACTAATCTTTGCAGGCAGATGCTGTTCTAACTCTTGGAGGCACCTCCTCTATACCCCACAGGGCCTGGCATCGTGCCCTGAACATATCAGCTCTCAGTGCACGCTGCCTGCTTCGCTGTTGAAAACGTGTAGCTGGATTGTACAGGTGTTAAGAGCTGGGCTTTGGAGAAGTGGTATCTGATTTTGAATCCTGCTTCTGCCACTTAGTCTTCTGAGTCCTTGGACAAACCACTTAACCTCCCTGAGCCTCAGTTTCCTCATATGTAAAATGGGGATAATAAGGCCCACCACATAGAGTTGTGAAAATTAAATGAGATGGTGCTTAACACGTTACATAGAGCCTGTGGATCGCCTTTCTCCGTGTTAGATTGTGAGCCCCATGGGGTAAGGATATGTCTCATTCACTGCTGTATCCCCATGCCTGGTACATAGTAGATGCTCAAGAAAATGCTCATTAGATTAACGAAAATGTATTATAGATTTTTCTATGATATTACTGAGTAGAGGAAGAGAACAGTTTAAAGATTTGAGGAATGAAGACATGAGACAATTCTATTTGAAACGTAAAATAATGGGAGGAAATTATTTTTATCAACATGAGTTATGTAGATGTATCTTAGTATTGGGCATTAATTCCACTTTTAAGTAAATTTATTATTTTAGCTAAGAAGTCATCATTAATTTCTTAATAAAAACATTAATGATGTTTTTAGGATTCCTGAGAGAAACTGACTTAGATGTTGAAAAATCTTTGACTAATATGCATGTTTTTAATAGAATTGTGGTTTTCGGCACCAAATATGGCAGTGATGTCCCCTTTCTTTCATTTCTTCTCTTTCCCCCTCCTTCTTTCTTGCTGTCTTTCTCTGCCTCCAGAACACAACGCTATAGTGCGTTGAAAACATTTCTGAGAATTAAGGATGAGGAGAATGTTAGCTTCTCAGGGAAAGTTTAAAATAAAGTCAAAATAGTGTTTTTCCTTAGGAGTTACTCAAGCTTTGTAATCCCATAGGTAATCAGTAATTTTTCTGCTCTCCAGATTACCAAAATCTGGTATCAACCTGTAGCCAGTTTGGAGCATCAATTCTTACCTGACTCAGTTGGGAACGAGGTGGGCACTCATTCAAACACGCATCGCAGAGTACCAAGTGGCTTTGCGTGTTTTAAGGACAGTTCTTCAACTCGCCACCAGATGGCAGAGGTGCTCCACTGAAGTTCACCGGGGCGTTTGCTGCGTCAAAACAGCTTTTGGCACTTTGCTCCTTTCTGTTCTGGATGCAGAAAAGAGAGCAGCTCATGAGGGCTTGTACTTAAACATTTTATGTGGGAATTAAAGTACGTGTTAATACAGATTCTGGCCCTTATTTGCCCACTTAAAATACCTACAGGGTTATGTATTTTTAACCCTTAAGAGACTGGTGTTGACGTGTAATTTTGATTTTTTTTTTTTTTTTTTCTTAAGGTCAACTTTGATTTCCCATCTCCTTATTTCTAAGCCCCAGTCTGTCTTACCCCCTTTCTTTGTGGGATTATAACGAGGCTAAGAATTAAGAACAAGAGTGTTGGAAACCCTCAGCTCTGGGTTCAAGTCCAAACTATTCCACTTGGGGTGAGCCGCTTACCCCACCCATGCCTCAGGTTCCTACAGAGTGAAATGCTGGAGGGTGTGAATGAGGTGATCTAGCTGATGCCCCCAGGGCACCCGTGGTGCTCACACAGTTGTGTCTACTGTTAGCTGTGAAAAGGCACTGCAATATTTTATATCTCTGTGTAATATTTTATATCTCTGTCCGGTGCATTAAAACCTTAGACTATGCTACATTATAACTTAGCGATGGCCCCTTTGCTTGCTATTCCCACTCTCACCCTCACCCTTTGGGTAGGCTGCACTAGTGGTTCTCGTTGGTGGAGAAAGGGGAGTGGTATTGCCTTCTCAGGGCACAGCTGGCAATGTCCGGAGACAGTTTTGGCTGCCACAGTTGGAGAGTGGGTAGAGACTAGGGATTCTACTAAACATCCTGTAGTGCACATTCTGCAGCGCCTCCCACCCTCCACCCAGCAAAGAATGATCCGGCCCCAAATGTCAATAGTGCCCAGGTTGAGAGACTCCAGGCTCACTGGTACTCAGTAGAAGAAAAGTTCCCGGTATTTGATCTAGTCCTTTCAACTTGATGAAATTCCAGACATATATTGTACTAATCAGGCCTGTAGTAGACTCTGGAGCCCCAAGGATGATAAGACACAGACTCAGTCTTGGATCTGGGATTTTACTCACAAGCTAATGAGTTAGCCTCTTACTGGTTCACTGGATGCTGGCAGAAGACAGAGTCCTGGGTCAGAGACAAGGGACTTCATTATTCATGGCAGAGCAAACTGAATGAGTATCATGATGGCCTGGGTTCCCCTTGTCCTCCAAGCCCCACAGGGGCAATATGAGGGGTCCAGGGGTATGTTAGGTGTGCAGTGGGTTTGTATCATAGCCGAGGAATGCTGAGCTTGGGGAATCCACTGTTCTTATAGTAAGTGATAAGCAAGCCCGTTTTTTGTCTGGGGGGAAGACATTATCCCATCCCTCAAGGGTGTAAAGAATTATACACAAGGTGCAGAGGATACAGAGCAGGGTATTTCAGATGGGCAGCGTTTGAGAAGGCTTCACGGAGGAGGAGATATCTGAACTGGGTTTTGAAGGGTGAATAGGGTTTCAACCCATAGGCAAGGGGAGAGAATATTTCTCTCTTCTTCCCAGAAATAAGTTAACTTACCTCCTGAGCAGCTCAGCACAGGTTGTATGGGAACAGGGAGGGCACTCTGGAAAAGTCCTGGCTGGGTTTGATTAACTAGTGAATCTGGGCGGGCTGTTGCCAATTATGTCATGCTATTGTCAACTTATGTCTCAAGGTAATTTACTATGAGCAGATAGGCTATGTTTTTTTTCAATATTTTTTAATTGAAGTATACTTGGTTTACAATGTTGTGTTAATTTCTGCTATACAGCAGAGTGATTCAGTTATACATATATATACATTCTTTTTTTTAATATTCTTTTCCATTATGGTTTATCATAGGTTATTGAATATAGTTCCTTGTGCTATACAGTAGGACCTTGTTGTTTGTCCATTCCACATATAAAAGCTTACGTGTGCTAACCCAAGCTACATTTTTCTTAGGTGATTTTTTTCCCATGCTGTAGCTGGGAGCCTGTACTGGCCCACAGGAACCAGACTTCTTTATCACCAGTAGACCCTCCTTCGGTACATGAGAGCATGTTTGGCCAAGGTTGACGGACTGGAAAGCAGGATCCAGTGGCTCACCTACAGAAGGAGATGGAGAAGGAGGTAAGGGCAGGAATGTTGAGTCCAGTGAGTGAGCCTGAGAACCGCGGGGGTCAACACCAGGGCGTGATCTCTTTTTGCCCGTGGTAGTATCCTCTGGGCACACTGGCTGTACTGAAAGTATCAAAGGTGGGCAGGCAGGATATAAAATGCAGCCTAACTATTGGAGAAGCCTATGTGATACCATCACAGCGTGGCCTATTATACCACAGTGGAAAACATGGTCCTAGGTTACATGCATCAACATGGATAAATCCCAGTCTTTTAATCCTAAGCCCAGAAACCATTCTATATATTTCCAGTCGGAAGGGTTTAGTACAGGAAATCAGGTCCTACAAAATCGTTGGAAGGGATGGGAGGGGGCGAAATCCAGAGATGGGGGTGCTCCTCGGAAACGAGAACATTGCAGGAAGCCACTATGGCTACCACAGACACCATCGCTGCCCGAGGCAGAGTGAAATCCACCTTGTACCACCGTCCACCTGTCGTTGGTCATAGAACAGAAACCCCGTTGGCAAGAGATTCTGGGGGTTGTGGTCCTCAGGGTTCTACTTCCTGTGACAGAGCTGAGAACAAGGGGACAGGATAGTGCTGAGTGTCCCTAGACAAGAGTAACATGATGGTGAGTGACAGAGCAACTCCCAGAAGATTACCTACAACATGGTACCATTTTTTTTTTTTTTTTTTTGGCTGCACCATGCAGCTTGTGGGATCTTAATTCCCCAACCAGGGGTTGAACCTGGGCCCTCGGCAGTGAGAGTGCGGAGTCCTAACCACTGGATCGCCAGAGAATCTCAACATGGTACCATTTTTATAAAGCACAGAATTAAACAACATATCGTTGGGCCATTCACGCAATGGTATGCCAGAGCCGGCTTGAACTGACTTGCGAGATCCAATAGTTAAATTTTCAGGAATTTAGCAAGGCAGTTGTTAAACACAGCTGTTATTAAAGATTAAATTATATAAGCTTACAATAAAATAATTACAGCAAAGAGAATGGTAATAAATACTCTAACTCATCACCTCCTAATTATCTTACTTATTTTACTATTATCTATGCTTTTGAGGTTATTACATCTATTGCATCTGTATGGTAAAAATCCTATAAACTGGCATGCTACCATGATCTCTTTCCAATTCAGTGTTCAGTGACATCACCTTGGTAGCTTGAAATGGGCCACTATTTATATGAAAGAAATTGGCCAGTGCTACAAATCAGGGCGTGATTGCTTTCTTTCTTTTTCTTTTTTTTAAATAAGAGTATTAGTCATATTATTTTTGTTTATTTATTTATTTATTTTTGGCTGTGTTGGGTCTTCGTTTCTGTGCGAGGGCTTTCTCCAGTTGTGGCGAGCGGGGCCCACTCTTCATCGCGGTGCGCGGGCCTCTCACTATCGCGGCCTCTCTTGTTGCGGAGCACAGGCTCCAGACGCACAGGCTCAGTAATTGTGGCTCACGGGCCCAGTTTCTCTGCGGCATGTGGGATCCTCCCAGACCAGGGCTTGAACCCGTGTCCCCTGCATTGGCAGGCAGATTCTCAACCACTGCGCCACCAGGGAAGCCCGTGATTGCTTTCTTGATTGTCTGGATATAACAAAATGACGGACTAAATGTTAATAATGATTAACAGATTAAACTTAAATGTTTGTCATGTCTGTGGCTGTTACATTGTGAATAGCACAGAAATTGAGGAAATAGCCTTCCAGTATTTGAAAACTATTATCCGATTCAACAAAGAAGTTGCTCACATAATTGATAAAAAAGTGATTTTCTACCATGCGTCTTTGTCATTTTGCTTTCTTCTTACTTGTTAATGTAAATGAAAATATCAACCAACCTTCATACTGAAACTACATTGGTTCATCTGTTGCAACCATAGGTTGGTTGCAATTATGAAAGTTTGGCAAAAATCAAAAATATTCTCTGAGAATCAATTGAATGTTAGAGCTTTATAATAAGGATATTATGTATTTTATTATTTGTAAACTGTATGTTATACATCCTTTGTATCAAACAATTTATAACAAACTTATTAGGATATGCGTACATATTTAAATTTTGGAGAGCTGATTTTTAAACATTTACCGTCACATCACTGCACATATATGATGAAGCAAGGGGATGATTAACAGTATTCCAGGTAGCTGTTACCTTTGGGAGAGATCCCACATGGATATCCACTCACACCCCCTTCTGTTTTGTCTTCCTGCCCTCGTTTGCCATCTACCCAGTCATCCAAGTTCAAAGTTTGGGAGTCGTGCAGGAATCCTCCCTCCCGCTTCACATCTCATTGCCAGCTATTGTTGATTTTTCCTTCCCAACATGTCATGGTATTTATGGTTCCAGCTGAAGGGAACCGTTTCCAGCTTGGAACCCCGTTGAGAAACGCCTCTTCCCAGTGATTCCTCTCCTAGAACTCACAGGGCACTGACTGCAGTGGAGGATATAGTTGTCAGACAGAAGACAGAGGATGAAGAGTGAGCCAGAGCTCTGGGTTTTACTCAGGTTTTCAGCAAAGTTGCTGTGGGCATTTATCAATCTACCGGAAGCCAACCTCTGCCAAAACAATTGATCAAGGTCTATAATCGATACAGAAAGAAGACTTGGGGCAGCTCGTAAGGAGAGACCAAGAGTTAGGTCCCTGCGAAGAAGAAAGTGACAGCCCCGTGTCAGTCCTGGGATGCAGGGTACACAGAAGAGGATGCGCAGGGTCCACGGGGACAGATCCAGACCAGAGGATGGGGCTGTTCTCCAGGTGGAGCAAGTGAAGACTGGCACAGAGGTGGGGCTGAACCAGTGCAGCCGGCGCATTGCCCTGACCCCAGTCAGAGGCCTCCCCGCTGTGTCCAGAGACAGAACACAGGCTCCAGGAGCTTCACCACCTCTCCACGATGCAGCTGCTTCCCAATGAAGCTCTGGAGGAGGAAGGAAGGAGGGCAGAGTGTGGACAGAAGCTGGGAAGGGGTCTCTGTGAGGACTGACTGCTGCTTCTCCTTGGCTGCCTTCAGCATCTGTGTCCTTAGGATGTTCATCACCTGTGCCCAAGGCAGACGCCCTCTCTGCTGGGATGTGCTTTTCTATGCCACGAACGAAGCCCCCATCTGCCTCCTGCTCTTCCTCCCCCTCCGGTCTCCAGATTCTGCCCTTGCTTAGGCCGACTCCTTTCCTCTCTTCAAAGGAGAGAGGAGGGAGCTCCTTATTGCTCCGGGCCTCACCCCTTGTTGATATCAGTATCTTCTAAACATGAGTCTTAGTTGTGGACATCACTAATGCCTAAGTCACCTCCTAAGGGAATCACTATACACAGAATTTAGCTTTCCATTTACACGGAGGGTTTACTAGCTCTGCTGTTTTCATCAAGTCCTGTATTTATTTATTTGGGGGGACTTTTTTTTTATTAACATCTTTTTCTTTTTTAACATCTTTATTGGAGTATAATTGCTTTACAATGGTGTGTTAGTTTCTGCTGTATAACAAAGTGAGTCAGCTATACGTATACATATATCCCCATATCCCCTCCCTCTTGAGCCTCCCTCCCACCCTTCCTATCCCACCCCTCTAGGTGGTCACAAAGCACCGAGCTGATCTCCCTGTGCTATACAGCTGCTTCCCACTATCCATCTATTTTACATTTGGTAGTGTAAATATGTCAGTGCTACTCTCTCACTTCATCCTAGCTTACCCTTCTCCCCACTACCCTGTGTCCTCAAGTCCATTGTCTACATCTTTGTCTTTATTCCTGTCCTGCCCCTAGGTTCTTCAGAACCATTTTTTAAAAAATTTTATTTATCTATTTATTTATTTATTTATGGCTGTATTGGGTCTTCGTTTCTGTGCGAGGGCTTTCTCTAGTTGCGGCAAGTGGGGGCCACTCTTCATCGCGGTGCACGGGCCTCTCACCATCGCGGCCTCTCTTGTTGCGGAGCACAGGCTCCAGACGTGCAGGCTCAGTAATTGTGGCTCACGGGCCCAGTTGCTCCGTGGCATGTGGGATCTTCCCAGACCAGGGCTCGAACCCGTGTCCCCTGCATTGGCAGGCAGATTCTCAACCACTGCGCCACCAGGAAAGCCCCCCATTTTTTCTTTAGATTCCATGTATATGTGTTAGCATACGGTATTTTTTTTCTCTTTCTGACTTACTTTACTCTGTATGACAGACTCTAGGTCCATCCACCTCACTACAAATAACTCAATTTCATTTCTTTTTATGGCTGAGTACTATTCCATTGTATGTATGTGCCACGTCTTCTTTATCCATTCATCTATTGATGGACACTTAGGTTGCTTCCATGTCCTGTTTATTGTAAATAGTGCTGCAGTGAACATTGTGGTACATGAGTCGTTTTGAATTATGGTTTTCTCAGGGTATATGTCCAGTAGTGGGATTGCTGGGTCATATGGTAGTTCTATTTTTAGTTTTTAAGGAACCTCCATACTGTTCTCCATAGTGGCTGTATCAATTTACATTCCCACCAACAGTGCAAGAGGGTTCTCTTTTCTCCACACCCTCTCCAACATTTATTGTTTGTAGATTTTTTGATGATGGCCATTCTGACCGGGATGAGGTGATACCTCATTGTAGTTCTGATTTGCATTTCTCTAATGATTAGTGATGTTGAGCATCCTTTCATGTGTTTGTTGGCAATCTGTATATCTTCTTTGGAGAAATGTCTATTTAGGTCTTCTGCCCATTTTTGGATTGGGTTGTTTGTTTTTTGATATTGAGCTACATGAGCTGCTTGTATATTTTGGAGATTAATCCGTTGTCAGTTGCTTCGTTTGCAAATATTTTCTCCCATTCTGAGGGTTGTCTTTTCGTCTTGTTTATGGTTTCCTTTGCTGTGTAAAAGCTTTGAAGTTTCATTAGGTCCCATTTGTTTATTTTTGTTTTTATTTTCATTACTCTAGGAGGTGGATCAAAAAAGATATTGCTGTGATTTATGTCAAAGAATGTTCTTCCTATGTTTTCCTCTAAGAGTGTTATAGTGTCTGGCCTTACCTTTAGGTCTTTAATCCATTTTGAGTTTATTTTTATGTATAGTGTTAGGAAGTGTTCTAATTTCATTCCTTTACATGTAGCTGTCCAGTTTTCCCAGCATCACTTATTGAAGAGGCTGTCTTTTCTCCATTGTACATTTTTGCCTCCTTTATCAAAGATAAAGTGACCATATATGCGTGGGTTTATCTCTGGGCTTTCTATCCTGTTCCATTCCTCTATATTTCTGTTTTTGTGCCAGTACCATACTGCCTTGATTACTGTAGCTTTGTAGTATAGTCTGAAATCCGGGAGCCTGATTCCTCCAGGTCTGTTTTTCTTTCTCAAGATTGCTTTGGCTCTTTGGGGTCTTTTGTGTTTCCATACAAATTGTGAGATTTTTTGTTCTAGTTCTGTGAAAAATGCCATTGGTAGTTTGATAGGGATTTCATTGAATCTGTAGATTGCTTTGGGTAGTATAGTCATTTTCACAATGTTGATTCTTCCAATCCAAGAACATGGTATATCTCTCCGTCTGTTTGTATCCTCTTTAATTTCTTTCATCAGTGTCTTATAGTTTTCTGCATACAGGTCTTTTGTCTCCTTAGGTAGGTTTATTCCTAGGTATTTTATTCTTTTTGTTGCAATGGTAAATGGGAGTGTTTCCTTAATTTCTCTTTCAGAATTTTCATCATTATTGTGTAGGAATGCAGGAGATTTCTATGCATTAATTTTGTATCCTGCTGCTTTACCAGATTCATTGATTAGCTCTAGGAGTTTTCTGGTAGCATCTTTAGGATTCTCTACATATAGCATCATGTCATCTGCAAACAGTGACAGCTTTACTTCTTCTTTTCCGATTTGGATTCCTTTTATTTCTTTTCCTTCTCTGGTTGCTGTGGCTAAAACTTCCAAAACTATGTTGAGTAATAGTGGTGAGGGTGGGCAACCTTGTCTTGTTCCTGATCTTAGAGGAAATGCTTTCAGGTTTTCACCACTGAGAATGATGCTGGCTGTGGGTTTGTCATATATGGCCTTTATTATGTTGGGGTAAGTTCTGTCTATGCCTACTTTCTGGAGAGTTTTTATCATCAATGTTGTTGAATTTTGTTGAAAACTTTTTCTGCATCTATTGAGATGATCATATGGTTTTTCTCCTTCAGTTTGTTAATATGGTGTATCACATTGATTGATTTGCGTATATTGAAGAATCCTTGCATTCCTGAGATAAACCCCACTTGATCATGGTGAATGATCCTTTTAATGGGGCTGTTGGATTCTGTTTGCTAGTATTTTATTAAGGATTTTTGCATCTATGTTCAGCAGTCATATTGGCCTGTAGTTTTCTTTTTTTGTGACATGTTAGTCTGGTTTTGGTGTCAGGGTGATGGTGGCCTCGTAGAATGAGTTTGGGAGTGTTCCTCCCTCTGCTATATTTTGGAAGAGTTTGAGAAGGATAGGTGTTAGCTCTTCTCTAAATGTTTGATAGAGTTTGCCTGTGGAGCCACCTGGTCCTGGGCTTTTGTTTGTTGGAAGATTTTTATTCACAGTTTCAATTTCAGTGCTTGTGATTGGTCTGTTCGTATTTTCTATTTCTTCCTGGTTCAGTCTCGGAAGGTTGTGCTTTTCTAAGAATTTGTCTGTTTCTTCCAGGTTGTCTGTTTTTTTGGCATATAGTTGCTTGTAGTAATCTCTCATGATCCTTTGTATTTCTGCAGTGTCTGTTGTTACTTCTCCTTTTTCATTTCTAATTCTATTGATTTGAGTCTTCTCCCTTTTTTTCTTGATGAGTCTGGCTAGTGGTTTATCAATTTTGTTTATCGTCTCAAAGAACCAGCTTTTAGCTTTATTGATCTTTGCTATTGTTTGCTTCATTTCTTTTTCATTTATTTCTGACCTGATCTTTATGATTACTTTCCTTCTGCTAACTTTGGCAGTTTTTTGTTTTTCTTTGTCTAATTGCTTTAGGTGTAAGGTTAGGTTGTTTATTTGAGATTTTTCTTGTTTCTTGAGGTAGGATTGTACTACTATAAACTTCCCTCACCAAGTCCTGTAGTTAAAAGCCTCTGGTCAATGTTCAGCAGTAAGACCTGGCCCGGGTAGACCCAACTTTAGTAATGCGGTCAGGGTTCTGTAGCCTGAGCTCGGCACAACCTGGGAAAAATAATGATTTTACAGCATGAGGCTCAGCTTCCTTTGAGTGTGTTCCAGGTTGTGTAAAGACAGATGGCAAATAAATAAAAGTGTGTTTGTAGCTGGTAATTTGGAATTTGGAATGTAAAGACACTACCCAGTCAAGGCAACCACAATATCCACAGATGTAAAAGGGCTTGACTCCACTTAATGAGAAAATGCAAATTAAAGACAAGGCTTCGTACTTTCTCCCACAGAGCAAGAAGCCAAGCAGTCCTGCCCCCAAGGAGACAGGCTCCAAGTTCATTGTGGCCTCCTCTGGGAGGCTGACCATGCCCAGAGTCAGACCTCAGGTGGCCTTGGCCTTGAAGACACTGTACTCTTCTATCCCTTCCTTCTGCTGCAGCATCCCCTGGTGCTTTGAGCTGGAAATACTCCTCCCAGCGCCAGCCCCAAGGAGCCTCTCTATTTAGCAAAAGCCCCTGGCCAGCCCTCTTCCCCTAGAACACGAGGAGGCTGCAACACTTCTCAAACCTACATCTCCCCCGCTGACACTAGAACATTACTTAAGGGAAGAATGCCAACTGGTTATTATTCAACAGTCTGCAATCTCACAGGAGTCATTCATTCCTTTTTTTTTTTTTTTTCTGCACCCCATCTCATCCTGCCTCAGCAATTAGATAATGTGAGTGGGCATATACCCTGTTAAACAGCTGCTGGGAATTCTCCTTAGGAGCAAGAGGTGATGTGCGCTTTTGTGGGTGCTGACTTGTGCGTTTCCTGTGCTTAAGATTGCAAAGTACGAAAGTCCTGATCACTGGGCGGAGACAGGCAGAGCGGGCCAGGCAGGGTGCGCAGCGAAGGCTGCGGAGAAATGAGGACTCCAGGGAGAAGCATTTCATGCCGGCCCCTTGCCAGGGGGCCAGCTGCATGGCCATTTCCTGTTGCAGCGGTGCTGCCCGGCCTCCGTCTGGTCCTAGTCCTGGAAGGGAAACACTGGCTGATTCTCTAGTACATTTATCATTTTCAGGCTTTGTGACTAACCACAAAGCTGGATGGAACATTCTCTTAAGAAATGGAAGCATCCACCGTTGATCAAAAGGCATCACTCCGCAGCTATTTGTAATTTGGCTGCCGTGCCAGGAGCTGCTTGGCCTTGGCTGAGGGTGCGGCGGCTCTCATCACAGGGCACCGAAATTCTCTGCACTGTTTGCTCAGCTGCTGTCTGTTTAGAGAGCTATTTAGAGTCTCCCATAGAAAGGAAAGCTTTCCATTCTTGGAGAAACCACAGTGATTAAGTACATATAAGAGAAAAGCATTATGATGACTAATCAGAACAAAATCAATGAGTCCCTTTCTGCATTATAAATGATGAGGCTTAGAGTCCACAGCTTTTAGCAAGAGTGCGGGTGTGACTTTGGGGTGGGAGAGGAGAGGGCAGAACCGCACAAAGGCCAGTGAGCACAGGACTTGCCAGCTGGGAAAAGGACTGAACTTTAATGACCCGATTAAATGCCCCTTTAAAATCTGACCCGGGAAATTCTTAACCTTTGTAATAGGGGAAAATAATATCTGAGGAAGCAAGAATTTTTGGTTAGCTTCTATGCAGTCATTTGAGGCCACCCAACCTAAACTCTCTGTCCTAAGGGATGCTTTCTACAAAACCTGCCTTGAAACTTGAAGAATCTCATGTTCCTCTAAATTTTCATGCAGCCAAAAAAGTGGGAAGACACCTTTGTAGGAAAGCTTCAGTGGAAAGCTTCTACCACCTCATGAGACTGTTCCAGTTTTTGAACAGCCTTCATTGTTGGAAAGGTCTCCTTCACATTTGGCTGAAAATTGTCTCCCTCTCAATTTTGCCTTTTGGTCTCAGTTGCCCTTTGAAACTATATGAAAAAAATCCAGCCCTCTTCATACTGAGGTCTTTGCAATGTTTAAAGATGACACTGGTGTTTCCGTTGCCTTATTGTCTCCTGCCTGAATGTCCTCACTGCTTTCTGAGCGAAGGGAGAATACTCTCACCTCCTGCGGGAGTGGTCCAGTAACAATGTAGACCCCACAGATCGTTCACGTACAGAGATCTGTCACCTCCTTTGCTTATGACACTATACTTCTGTTAATTTATCCATCCTGAGATCTCATTTGTTTTTTTGGTAGCTGTGTCACACTGTTGGCCTGTGTTTACCTTAAAGTCTAAAGAACGATCAACTTGTTATTCCCTTACATTTTCATGTACCCAGAGGGTTCTGAAAAGAAGCAGAAGTGAACACTTTAACCTAGTCACTATTCATTTGTTTTGCTTTTATGCTGGCCTTTGAATATGCCATTTGATGTGAGAGTCTTCAGCCAGTGGACATATTATGTTGATATGCAACTTTGCATATTTTTGCATACTTAATGTGATAGGATCACACTAAAATTCATGTTTTCCTTTGGGAGTGGTGGCTGGAGCTTTGTTAGATTTTTTTCCCCCCCAGTTTTATTGAGAAACTGTTGGCACACGTTGCTCTATAAGTTTAAGGTGTACAGTGTGATGGTTTGATTTATATATATTGTAAATGACGACCACAGTAGGTTTAGTTAACATTTACTGTCTTGTATAGGTACAATAAAAAGAGAAGAAAAAAGCAATTTTTAGATTTATCACTGTCATAGGAGTTAATACCTCTACCTCTCCTTCCTCATTCTTTCCCCCAAATTATCATACTCTTAATTATGCCAAAAATTAGTGTTTGCAACATTCTAATTATGTAAATATTGTTCACTGCAGACAGAACCTATTAGAATACTGTGATTACATCCTTTCTTTTCTCTCTTTTTTTAAAAAAATTGAAGTATAATTGACCTACAACACTATGTTGGTTCCAGGTTCACACAGTAGTGATTTGAAATTTCTGTACATTTACTAAATGATCCCCACCTTTGTGAGATTTTTGAAAGGAACTCTACGTCCAGGCTAAAACACACGTGCAGCTGAATAAGCTGACGGTGTCATTCCCAATCAGGAGCTGACCCCGCCTATTTAGAAGTTTGAGGGCATTTGTAGGCATGTTTGCAGAGCCTTGGGAACCTCCTATGACAGTCTGTAAGTAACCTCTGGGTGCCTGGTGCTGGTGTTAGCTTCTGGCTTGGCAAGGGTACCCGGCATGGTCCCCGCCTTTGATATCAAGTATAGCCTTTGGAGTGACCACCCTTGTACCTTACACAGAGGGGACCCTCTAAAATCTTTTGTAGGGTGGGCACATTCATTCACGAAAGTTTGTTTGTTATACCCTCCCGAATCAATAGGTAGTACCCAGAGATGTATCTGCTGTGAGTGGACAGAGCCTGTCCGAAAATCTCTCTCCAGCTCTGTCATCGTTGGGACGACTATCAATCTGAAGCCCATCTTGAACTAGAGTGGATGCTGACCCAGTGATGGGAGACCCGGCCTTCGGGAAAGCAGGAGCTGCTTCTTTATCCCCGCCTCCCTGTGCTGAATCCTTAGCCTCAATCCCAGGAGCCTAAGCATGTCTCTCCTTTCTCTGGATTTCTTTAGCGCTTATGGCTTATATTAAACCCTCGGGTATTTACACATCTAATTAATAATTAACCTGCTAACTTTTCCCTATGAGTACGTCTTGCCTCCTCAGCTACATTGTCTGATCATTTGTATCCTCCACAGACCTAAGAATGCAGTTTTGCCCATCAAAAGGCCGACATAGGTAGATGTAGGATTAAGCCATGGAGATCTGAGAGGGGTCGGTTTCTCCCTCAGGAGAACGGGCAAAGGAAACAGACTTGTAGGAAATTCATATTCTGTGCCAGGCACTGTGCTGGGAACGTTACATTTGTCTTTTCCTATAATCCCCATAAGACTCTCAAGTAAGTATCACTATCCTCATTCTGCAGAATAGGAAATGAAATCTCAGAGAAGTTAAGAAACTCTCAAACTGCGTACAAAGAGGAAAGAGACTGGGCTGGATTTGAACTTGGGTTGCTGTGCCTGCAGCAGCAGTGCTAGGGAGTCTGTCGTCCCTCCTGGAGGTGCGGCGGGGCTGGAGGTTAGGACGTCGCTTGTGGCTGTGCTGCCACGTGGCCACCCTTGAGTTATCAGCCAGCACCATCTCACTGCTGAAGAAAGATAGGAAAAAGGCCAGGGATGAAAGAACAAGGGGACATAAGAAAGAAAGCTAGAACCATGAAGCGGGGGAGAGAGAGTGGAAAATTGCAGATCACTTACGTTCTCTGTGCAGGAAGCATCTCACGCCTGCTCAGTAGACCAAAGTGTTCATCAACGGAGTAGCTTGTAAACCCCCAGGAAGGCATAGCGATGGCCTTGTTGATACTAGTTCTTTTCTCCCCCAAAGAGGAAGGAGTATCCTCAGCTTCTGAAGACAAGGACTTTCAGTGGTGTTGGGGAGCTCTGAGAAGCTGGATCCCCTGTCATCAGATTGTATTTGGAGACTTTCCTAGTCAGGTTAGCACCAGGCTGTACTGTAGCAATACTGTAGCAATAAATAAACCTTAGAACTCCATGGCTTACACAATAAAGAGTTCTTTCTCGCTCATGAAAATTCTGGTGTGGGTCAGGCGAGTCTTCAGGGCACTGTCCTCCACTCAGGGACCTGGTGATCCAGGCCACTTCCATATTGGGAAGCCAAGATCTCTGTATGTGGCTTCCAGGTTGCTGGGGGCAACCAGGGTGGGAGGGTCAGCTTTTAAATGCTTTGGCATGGAAATGCCGTCAATCACTTCCACTCACAGCCCATTGGCCAGAACTGGTCAATGGTGCTGCCCCCTGTGACAGTGCTATACTTCACTGGGAAAAGAGGGGATGCTTGGACACTCAATGACTGTTCAATGTCTCTGACTCATTTCCTTTACTCTCTTCTGTCCAACCCTTTTTAAGGCAGCTCATTGCTCTTGGGAAAGAACACAGATGCCTTCATGGAGCTTGTTAGGCCCCTGGTCGTGGCCGCCATGTTGCAATCACATTGGACATTTCAGGTCTTGTGGCTCAATGTGCCTTCTCTTCCTCACTGCCCTGCTCTTCTGTCTTCCCGAAATACTCTCCTCTGTCTGTTTTTCCTGTCCAACTCCTAAGATTATTTATGTCAATGTTTAGATATCACCTATTATGGAAACTTTTCTGACATGAAATCTGGGTTAGGTGACCTTCTTCGGACATCCAGGTCATCCTTTATTTCCCCCACTGCGGTGGAAATGTATTATTTATTAGTCTATGACATCTTAGATTGCGGCTCTCTGGTGCTTGGAACCATTGCAAGAGTGGTCCCTACATACGATGGCCAACACACAAAAGAGGCCTAGTTAGTGTACTTTGGATGCAGGAAGAGAGGAAATCTTCCAAGGCAGAATGTATATGATTGTACTATTGCAGATTTGATTCTGAAGTTAATCTGGAAAAGCAAATCCTCTAGGAGAGTCAAGAAACTTTTCAAAAAGAAGAATGAAGGAGAGTCTTACTTTTCTGGATGTGAAGATGAACTATAAAGTTACAGTAATTAAAAGAGTGAGATGCTGGCCCAGGAGCAGACCAAGAGATGAACAGGATACTGAGAGCTGATGTTACTGTCTTGAGTCCAGACTCCACAGGGCAGACCAGGCAGGCTGGAGACTCAGCCAGGGTTTCCGTGTTGCAGTCTTGGGCAGAATTGCTTCTTCTCCGGAAAACCTTAGTCTTTGCTCGTAAAGCCTTCAACTGTGTATGGAGAATTGGTATATGATAAAGGAGGCGTTGTACATCAGTGAAGAAAGGATAAATTATTGAACGCATTATGTTTACACATCTGGCTATAATTTGGTAAAATTAAAAAATAAGCTAAGACTTAAGAAATAAAACATTTAAAAAGAAAGTTATATCTTTAACTTATATCACATACAAAAGTGAATCTGAAATGATTATAGATCTAAACATTAAGAAAAATCTTTAAAATACTAGTAAGCGCATAGGAAATATTTTCACTATGTTGGAGTGAGCAAAGCATTTAAAAAAAATGACGTATGGCCCAGAAGTCAAATGGTTTAGAATGACATATTTGATAACAGTGAAACAAAACTCTTCTATATAACTAAAAGCTATATAACCCAATTAAACAAAAGCATATCAAGCTGGGAAAAATATTCACCATATGTAATTTAAAAAGGTTAATATAAGAAGTGTTTAAGTGCCTACAAATCCGTAAGCAAGCAGTTAACAATCCAATTTAAAATGGACGAAGGTTATGAAAAAGCAATTCATAGAAGAAAAAGTATACATAGCTTATAAGCAGAAGAGATGCTTATCCTTACTGATAATCAAATTAATACAAATTAAAACAATGAAATAGCATTTTCTCCATGAGATTACACATATTAAGAAGGCTAACAGTACTCAGTATTGATGATGGTGGTATAATTTTTTAGAGACAAATTTGACAATGTCTGTTTTTAAAAAGTGCCTGTATTTTTGACCTTACAATTATACTTCATCTATAGGGGGTAAGTTAAATGACTTATGGAATATTATTTAGCATTTAAAGAAGTGAGATATAGTTACTATATATTCTGACATGTAAAATGTCTGTAATAGAGACTTAGATTTAAAAAATGACTTACAGGGAATTCCCTGGGGGTCCAGTGGTTAGTACTTGGTGCTTTCACTGCCATGGCCCGGGTTCAATCCCTGGTGGGTGAACTAAGATCCTGAAAGCCGTGTGGTGGGGCAAAAAAAAAAAAAAAAAAAAAAAAAAAAGTGACTTTCAGAATAGTATGCAGTTTAGAACCCCATTTATTAAAAATATGTATGTATATTCTATATATGCATGGGAAAAAAACCTGGAAGAATATGCAGCAAACTGTTAAGGGAGATAACCTCTAAGGAATAGGACTTTGGGAACTTCCATTTCTTATTTTCCATATTTTAGTATTATTACTTTTAAAATAAGCGTGATAACTGTTTATAGTATTTTAGAAAGAGATTAAAAAGACATTGCTGGAACTTCCCTGGTGGCTCAGTGGTTAAGAATCCGCCTGCCAATGCAGGGGACACAGGTTCGAGTCCTGGTCCGGGGAGATCCCACATACCACGGAGCAACTAAGCCCGTGTGCCACAACTACTGAGCCTGCGTGCCACAACTACTAAGCCCACGCATCTAGAGCCCGTGCTCCGCAACAAGAGAAGCCACTGCAATGAGAATCCTGCACACCACAACGAAGAGTAGCCCCCGCTCGCCGCAACTAGAGAAAGCACGTGCACATCAACGAAGACCCAACACAGCCAAACAAAAAAATAATAATAATTAAAAAAAAAAAAAAAAAAGGACATTGCTTAGTTTAACTGACCAAAGCTTTGACTGGTTACATAGGATCTGAGGTTCAAAAAAATGCTTGTTGTGCCATGTCATGCTCAGATATGTTCATCGACTCATTCATGCATCCATTCATTCACCAAGCATTTAGTGGATACCTTTGTTGTGTGAGGTCTTTTTTCCTACATGGGTCTTAACTGCATAATTTTCTTCCTCATTTTACTCCAGAAAGTGAATAAATTGAAAAATAGTCGAGTCTAAAGCAAAGTATGCTTGTGGGGGACCCTCTTCGATACCCAGCAGAGGGCGCTGTGGCTGGGATCCAAGGGAAGCTGTTGTTTGCTTGGATGTTTAAGGGAGTCCCTTTCTGATCCCGTCTAAAAGATTCATGTTGACAGAGGGTATTCTTATTGGGGGAAAAAAGCCCCAAACCACTCCATATTCCTCTTGCTGGTTAACTTTGTGTGGGCTGTCTCTGCTTCAGAGCTATCAGTTTCGTTCCTTTGTGGGCCTGTGTCCATGCAGGGAGGGAGTGGACGTTTGGAAGTCGAGCAGTCCAAAGGTAGCTGCATATGCGTCACGTCTCATGAGGATGGAAGATGAAAATGAAAGACTATGCTCTAAACTTTGCCCTGTCTCGGCATCCAAATGCCACGTGACTGCTGGTTCACTGAACGCAAAACCAGAATGATATGGTGACAGCACGTTGGGTAGGCTGTAACAGGAGACGTTGCAGCCACGGCAAATCTGCCCGCATGCCATCGAATACATTTTTGTTTTTGCTCCTGATTTTGGTCTGTATTGCTTTGTATTGCATTATATTATTCATTTAATACAAAAGTGAAGCATGTTTTGGATACTATGCCCTAAGTTCGATGTGAAATACCGGGATATTGTCCTGAAAGATTTTTGGATAGATTTGAACGTAAAAAACAGATAAAATAAGTCGTGATTCTTCATATCACAAAATGACACTTAGCAATAAAAAATTTGCTGCAGTATCTTTTTTTTTTAATTGAAGTATAATTGATTTACAATATTGTGTTAGTTTCAGGTGTACCGCATAGTGATTCTTTTTTTTTTTTTTTTCAGATTATATTCCATTATAGGTTATTACAAGATATTGGGTATAGTTCCCTGTGCTGTACAGTAAATCCTCATTGCTTATCTATTTTATGTATAGTAGTTTGTTAATCCCATATTCCTCATCACTGCAGTATTTAAAGAACAATTTTCCTAATCCAGGTAAAATATGTCACTTTAAGAGCAGAATCTGTAATGAAGTCAGATATAGTACATTTTACAATTAAAAACACAAGTCCCTCAAATTCAATTTGGCTCACGGTAAGTACCAATGGGAGACTTTAAAAAAAAAATCCTTTCCTTTCTCTCTAGCCCTTTGTCTTGTATTTTACCAAATTGTAGTTTCGGACAAGTCAACTCTTCCCCCCAAGCACACAGGTGGAGTTGCCCTGCAGTCAGAGACGTCCTTCAGCTGGGGAGTTGGTGAGGCTGTAAGAAGCTGAAGGAGCTTTGGCTACAAAGTACAAATAGAAGTGGAGAATTTATGCAATTTGACTAGTTAGAGAAAAAATCCATCTGACAGAATAGCAGTAGTGAGCTGTTAGACTGTGCCCAGTGGCATAGAATTTATAATTTAAAACATTTCTGGCTTCCTACATTAACTTTCTTGGTTAAACAGGTAGAATTCCCTGAAAATCTGTGGTTCGTTTCTCAAGTTCAATGAATGTATTAAGGAAATGTCAACATCTTAGCTGCTATACAGCTTTCTTTCTTAAAAAAAAAAAAATATCTAAGGACATGAATTTGAAAAGGATAAGAAAAGATTTCGCACGTTATTGTATCTTGTGTCTGTGCTGAAATGACCTCCTTTAGATCCAACTCATTGACGTTATTTAATCCAAATGCAAGGGTAGTGTTCAGGGCTTGTGCCAGACTCAGCTTCTGTACCCGCCCAGATCTGCACCTCCCTCTTGCCTGCTGGCTGGAGCTGCGCCAGCAATGACTTGCTCTGTTCCTGTGGTCACGACGTCAGATTACTGCAGCTGCCACTCTCCGTGCAGCCTGACTAGCAAGAAGAGGCCACCGCCCCGAAGGAGGCTGGGACATCTTGGAAATGTGGAGAGATGAAAACCCCATGGGGCCAACTTCACCCAGTGGGAGGCGGCAGATAGGAAGGGGCTGGTCAATGAGTTCTTTTTCCTTTCTCCTTAGAAACTGTTCTGAGATGCAACAGTTCCTACAACCTTCCTGAAGACATCACGTGAGGCTGCACAATCAGCCAGGCTGTCACAAAGCTTTGGCCAACTCAGTACCCTGCCCTCGTGCATTTGGGCTCCCTCTCCCCTGCCTCGCTGCTCTATCCCTCCCCCACCCCCTTCTCTAGGATCACACCTTTGAATGAAGTACTAGCAAATAAACATATGCCCCAGGGTCTATTGTCTAGAGAACCTGGGCCAAGAGAGTGGGAACCTAGGTTGGCTCTAGAAAGCAGGCCCTCTGGTGGACTTTGGCAGTGGTGAGTGCGTGGTGACAACCCTCCACATATGGTAGCATCACGATTACTAAAGCCTTTATCTGAAGTTAAAGACGATGAGGAGGAGGTGGAGGTAAAGTGTGGGGATATCATTTCACTTTGGCACTCAATCCGTTTTGGGGCAATAAATATTAGGACGGTAATGTGGGGTAATCACTTCTGAAGGCTCTGGAAGCCTTGCAGAAAAATGATAGGTGCTATCTTGAGCCTCTCTTTGAAAGCCAGGGTATTCCTGTGGTAGCTGTAAAGGGGGTTCTCATCTCCTCAAGCTGCAAGGCAGAAGACTTTTAAAGCAGGATCTGATGATAAGATGTTAGAAACGTAAAGAGTAAATGTACAGCCTTAGTGGCTCCTCAATGTCAAAGGAAATTCCCTGATGAGGAAAAAAGTGGGACCCTTGGATGGTGACATTTGCCTGGTTGAGACTGAGAATATTGGATCCCAAATGGCCTGAAGCTTCCTGGCTGGCAGAAGCTGTCCCAATGACTTGAAGAGATCAGCTTCCCCTTCCCAGGGGATCACACCATGACCTCCCAGAGGAGATGCTTCACAGCTGACCATTGTTTTTCTCACTGTCGGTCCCTATCATCCGTTGTTGTCTCCTGGGTAATAGCCAGAGTCAGGTCTGATCACAGCTCTCTGCTCCAAGGAAAACAATCTATGTGTCAGAGGACATACAGGAACCGTCAAATGTGCACCAGCAAAGATGTGTAGGAGTGGGTCTTGGGGGTGTTAGATTGTCATGGTCACCTGGAGCTGGTCTGTAGGGGTGGCTCCTTGACATTTAGGCAGGATGATGGCCTACAGTTGATAAAGTGAAGGTGCAGGAGTGTGAAGAAAGGGTAAGGCTCAAAGAGTTGGGAATATTAGAATGGATTTACTATGTAAAACCTAAGAACCCTCCACTTAACTCTGTTTCTTGAAAGAGACTGTAGGACACTTCCTCTGAAGGCAATACAAAGTCACAAATTAAGGGCTCACTGACATCTTTGAGAGGTTGGTGTCTGTCTTCTGTAGGCTGAGCTTAATGGTGATAAACATTGCCATAGACTCCTTGATGTCAGTGGGGGTAATGAGATTCCACAATTAAAAGACTAGGTGGCAGCTCTTAACCGCCAGAGGCAAAGGTACCCATGCTTATTATAACCGGAAGCACCACAGAGTAGCAGTTAGGGTGCCTTAACCTTCAGAGATGTGTGGCAATGACTAACAGACTGTGGTGTTTCTAGACAGGAGACAGATGGACAGCTGACTAGGGTGTTGTTAAAATTGTATAATAATAACAAAAACGAAAGCTGGAGAGCAGAATGTTATCATCAGTCCCTGCAGTGGAAAATTATGGCTTCTTGCTTGGTTTTCAAATGTAGGTCAGTTTACATGTCTAGAATCTGTAGATTCTAAGGGAGGCTGAGGTCCTCTTGAAGAAGAACATTACTATTTCTCACTGGTATACATGAAAATTTATTCCTCGAATCCTCCCCTTCAAGGGATCTGTAGATATTTCCCCAAGTAACTAGTGCTAGGGGATGGGGACTAGCCAGACTTTTTGAGAACTACTATATATAAGGTCTAAGCTGACAGTAGTACCAGGGTATCTGAAATGCCACATACTGGTCCCATAGTTAGATTAGCAGCTTTAGGAGGCCAGGTGACAAATTAAGTCTTCTCCAAAGTCCATTTTATAATGGCTCTTTGGGTGCACAAAACTACCCTGTGGTTATTTCTCAGATTCCCAAATAGGATAGATATATTTAATGGTTGGCAGAACTCCCAATAGGCTTTCTGACTTGTGGAGTGTGGGACATTATGGTAGGAAGGGCCAAATAAAACTATCTGAAACTGTTGTTCCCCCATTATTCAAGATAGGTAATCAGAAATAATATTGTATCCTAGGGAAGAATTACAGATATTCACCATCAAAGACATAAGGGATGCAAAGTGGTGGTTCCTGTAATATCTCCATTCAATTTACCCATTGCATCCCTGTAATGACCAGATGAATTATGGCAGGTGTTATTAGTCCACCTTAAACTTATTCAGGTGATAATCCGTTTTGAAGCTGCTGTACCAGATGTGTTGAATGTGTTGAATGTTGAAGATCAACACACATTCTCAAACTTGGTTATGGGACTACTGATCTAGCAGATGCTTTCTTCTCAATCCCCATCAACGGGGAGAATCTAGAGTGGTTGGCCTTCACATGGCAAGGGCAGCAGTATACATTCGCTGTCTACATGTCTGCTGGGACCTTGCTCATCCTGGCATTCTACCGAACATCATTCTGCCCACCTATTAATGACATCATGCTACTTGGACTTACTGATCAAGGTGCTGCAAGTATCATAGATGCCCTAATACAGGGGTTCTCGATCAAGGGATTTTAACTCCCAGGGTACAGCTGAGAATGTCTGGAGACACTTCTGGTTGTTAAAAATGGGGGATTGTGAGTAACTAGTATTTAGTGGGTAGAGTCCAGGGATGTACATTCTACAATGCTTGAGACAACCCTCACCCTTCAACAAAGAATTGTCTGTCCCCGAATTTTAATAGTGCCATGTTGAGAAATACTGCCTTAGTCAGACACCTGTGTAGCAGAGGTGGGAGATTAACCCTATGAAAATTCAGGGATCTGTTGCACCAATGAAGCTTCTGGGGGTCCAGTAATCTGAGGCATGCCAGACATCTTTTTTTTTTTAAATTAAAGGATAAATGTCACATCTTAGCCACTCAGAAATATTTGCTGAATGAATAAATGAATGAAAAACATACAGGAAGAGTTCCTTGTGCAAAGAGAAATCTGTTTGGGTGAGATGGGTTCCCAGAGGAAGGCAGAAGTTGGCTGTAGCCAGAGGCCAGGCGAGGGGCTGGAGGTGAAGCTGAGAGAAGGCTGTGGTTCATACGGCTTACATGCTGTTTATTTAGACACCTGCCCCCAGAAGGTGGAGGACAAACAAGTGGCTTTCATGCAGGGAGAAACAAGACCTGGTTAATGTTCTAGAAGGATCACTTGACAGCTGGTTAGCGAGATTGTCCTAAAAGGCCCTGAGACCAGAGTCAGAAAAACTTGCCTGGTCCCTTTTGTAACAGTGCAGTTGGGAAGCTATGAACAGCTACAGTGGGACAGATGGAAAGAGAATAAAGGGAGAAACAGATTCCAGGAAGACTGGGGAAGAAGAATGACCAGGATTTGGTGACTGGATTGGGACTGTGGGTAGAAGGGGAAAGAGCGGAAGAAAACCCTCAGGTCTCTGTGTCTCTGGATGACTGGAGAATGCACGAATAGAATCCAGTTTAAGTGACAGATCGTGAGTTCTGTTTTCAATATTTGCAGCTTAAGGATGTGGGGCAAACAGGAGGAGGTATCCAGTTGGCAATGGGACAAGTGAGGAGAGTTTCAGCTGCAGATGGAGGTTTGGGAGTTGTTTGAAGCCACACAACTGAGGCTCAGAGAGGTTATCTAACCCGTGCTAACACAGTTGATAAATAATAGAGCGAAGATTCAAACCCAGACATTTCTGGCTCTGAGGCTTACCCCGCTATCTCCTAACTTACCTTTTTTCGAAGTTACAGATTTCTAAAATGAGACTTTAAAATGCATATAGATGGCAATCTAGCAAAATTACCAGTGTATTTACACTTTGACCCAGCTATCCTACTTCTGTAGGAGTTGACTGTACAGTTAGACCTGGACACTACAAAATGACACATGCACAGTGTTATTCATGGCACTCTTGTTTGAAAGAGCAAAAAAAAAAAAAAAAAAAGAAAGAGGAGGGGAAGGGTTAAATAAACAGACTACCACCCACCTGTACAGAAGAGTAAGAAGCTCTCGGTAAACTGACAGTGTGTATGGCATGCTCTCTTTTGTGTAAGAAAAAGTGAAACTAAGAACATGTATTTGCTTGTATCTGCGTGAAGATACAAGGATATAAGATACTAGTAGAAGTAGGGTGCCTTATAGGGGTGGTGAAGAATGGAATAGAAAGATACAGGGTAGGAACAAATCTTCTCAATGGATATCTTTTAGATTTGAAGCATGTAAATGTATTACCTATTCAAAACGATTAAAACATTGAAAATGTGGTATATTTACCCATTAGCGTTTATCTACACTGGAAATTTATTTCTGCCCCTGGAAAGATGTATTTGGTTTATGCATTTATAATATTTTTGTACTTATCCATCCATCCATCCAACACAATTATTCACCTCTGTGCCAGGTGCTGGGCTAGCCACAAGGGAAATAATTGAGAAAACAGACATGGTTCCTGGCCTCACTCTAGATATAAAGACAGAGATTAGTCAAATCATCCCATAAATACACTAAAATGGCAACCATGCTACAAAAAGTGTGAAAAGGACCTCAGTTATTCTGTGACGGGGTAGTTAAGGATGTGGCAGGGAAGGCTTTCTTGAGGAAAATCCTTCTGAACTCCATGAAATGCAGGAGGGAAGAGGTGAGGAGATGGGGGCAGAGGGAACAGTATTTGCAAAGGCTCTGAGGCAACGAAGAGCACAGTATTTGAAGAACCGGAAGAAGGCGGCGTTGCTGCTATGTAGGGACTGAGCAGATGGGGTGGATGTATTAGCAAGGGGGGCTACACACATGAAGATCTTGTCGGGCATGTTGAGGATGAGGGTCTTTGTAGTTAAAGCAGAATTGGAAGCCACCGGAGAGGTTGAGACTACAGTGGAACAATATGAGCCATTTATGTCTTGGGAAGATCACTGGCTGTTCTTTGGAGAAGGATGGGAGGTGTGGAGAAAGAGTCGAATCAAGGGGACCAGTTGGATGGCTGTCTCTGGAGAGTAGGAAAAAAGTGACCTTCGTTTAGACCACGGTGGAGGTTATGGTTACAAGAAGCAGATGGAGTCAAGAGAAAGTGAAACCGAGAGGTCTTGATGATGGGTTGTATAAGGCTGGAGAAGAGAAGTTTTCCAACATGGATAGGTTTCCAGAATAGACAGGGCTGCCATTTCCTGAAAGAAAACATGAGGGCAGGCTGTTTGTTGGGGGTCAGGATGGATTTGAGGATGTTTGAATGTCCTAGTAGAAGACACATCACCTGGAAAGGCAACACACAGATCATGTCACGATTCCATTTTTAGAATACACAGTGTAACCACACACTTGGTTAACAATATCAGTAAAATGTGGCTCGCACCCAAGTCTCACATTTTTATTCTTCTATACCCCATGTTAGTTTTTTTTTTTCTGTTAAGATTTTTCAACTTCATTGAAGCATAACTTATATCAATAAAATGTACATGTATTAAGTTTACACTTAGTTGATTTTTCTTTAATCTATACCTTCATATAACTGTCATTCCCCTTTTTATTCAGTCGTCTGCTTGCTCCCTGGCAATCACCCCATGTTAGTTCTTGACAAAGTATTTCTCTACTCATCTCTTCCCCAAAATGCATGCCATGTTATTTTAGGGGCATTGGATCCTTTAGAGAAAAGATCTTGAAGAAGACCATCGTTTCCCCATGATAGGCCCCTTGCACTCAGCTTTCTCAGGTGGCATTTTGGACATTATCAACAACAAAGTTTCCTCTTTTTCTGGTTCCCCCCTGTGAAGGCTTAGCTGTTAATCTTCCTTCGTGTTTCATATTTCACTTGTGTTTTTAAAAGGATGCCCTTTTGTTGTTGTTCTCGTCACTGGTTCTGTATTTACAGGGAGCTTTCTTCTTTATTTTCTTTCAGCCTTCAGCAGAATAATTTTGCTAACTTGAGGCCCCCCTTGGGGAACACAGCCATGATACTTCCGGCCCTGCTGTGTGGCAACATTGCTGCTAATACTTTCACAGGCCCTGGGTCTGGTAGTGCTCAGGGTTTTGTCTTCTCAACTTTCTAAGTGTAACACTGATGCTATTTCTGTATCCATGGGAGGAACTGTGGGATCATTGGAACTTTCCCAAGGGGAACACTTTTCTGTATAAAAAGAAGAGGATGAGAGATTCCTTTATGTTTCAAAAACTGGTATAAAATTAACTGGTTAAAAAAATGCTGTTTGTTCCTACGTAACTTACCTGGCTCTGGAACCACATTCAGCAAAGGGCACCGTGACCTCTGTGGGGACATGGAACAATCTGACACCTGATCCAGATTTTCTGGCCTGAAGGCAACTTCAGTGACTGACTTCCGACAGATCTATAAGGACAGCTGGTTTTGAAAATGTTTGCTTCTGGCAGTGCAAGTCCTGTTTTTCAACTGATGAATCCTTTCAATGTCTCTGAACTGGATGACTAAACTCTCCTTGTGTCTGAAGAGATGTATAGACACAGGAAGACAGCAGTGGTTCATCAAGGGAGAGATGTCGAGAGAATGAAGAAAGTAACTGTAACCTGGGCCCAGGAAGAGTCTCAACCTGCGGGTCTGCAGGTGTATTTTGTGGGCACCCTGAGGGCCGTGAGAATGACCTCGTACCTCCAGTGGTTCTCAGAAGCCCCAGCTTCTGAGCTTTGGCATCCATCACTGGTTGGTACTGAGGCCATGCCTTCCAAGGCTGAGTGAGGCAGGAAACTGAGGCAGATCCATTTCTGGGAGAGATGGGACGCCTCTGACGGTGGCTTCAGGCCTCCCCCAGTGGCCTTGGCGAACTTTCTGTGGAGCTCCAGGCAGCCCAGGAGACATCCGTGCAAATTCCCTTCCTTCCCTCTCTCCTTCCCTCACGTCACACCTGCATCACGGTCCGTCACCTCTTGGAGACTGGCTCCTTTCCCATGTTCTTTCATAGGTATTTCCCTTAATAAATTACTCGTACATTTAATCCTCTCTTGGTTTTTGCTTTTCAGAAGACCCAGACTAACACAGGCCCCCTTCAAAACCAAACAAAACGAAATGAAACACCTCTTTATAAGGGACACGTGTAGTTCTTACTGTCCCATCTCCTCTGTTATCTTGTATCTAATCTGAGTCACACATTTGTGTTATGTGTGGCCCCTACAGGTGTTTGATTTTACTGCTCAGGTCTTGCATCTTCTTTGACAGCATCCTGGAAATAGAGACATAGGGAAGGGCTGGCTATTAGAAAAATATTACTCATTTGGGAATATGAGGTTAAACTATTTTATTTCTTGCAAGTTACCAAATTTGGGTGTCATGATCATTTAATTTATGAATGACCCATCTAACTTTTATTTTTTAGCAGCTCGTTTAAATTTTTTCTTATTTTAATTTAACCTGTGAGTTCATAGAGTTTTCTCAAAATTAGGAAGTTGTGAAAATAAAGATGCGCGTTGCCTTTTATTAATTTGCGTCATTGTCTAATGGCCGAATTCTCTCCAGTATTTGAGACGCCTTGGGTAATGTCACTAATCTCTACTCTCCCCAGGAAGAGGTGGATTAAACCATTTTCTTTCCGTACATGGTGTAGTTGTAGTAGATATAGTCATATGATTTCAATAAATAACTTTTTGAAAAGTTCTCAGACAACAAAAAGAGTTTCCAAGCTACTGTTGTTAACATTTTCAGTAATTATTTTTATAACAGAATTTTCTTTATTTTTTTCTTTCTCTCCAAAATCAACTCATTGCCTCAAATGCTATCCTTAATTTCTACTTTAATTGAATCTAAGCTTGGTGATGGAGGTGATTGCCAGCCAAAAAGATGACCCCATTGCTTTCAAGCTGGGAGAACAGACCATATAGGACAGAATGGATTTCCTCTACCTTAGAAAGTTTTTGTTGCTCTCCAGAAATAACATGGATACAACCAGGACCGACTACATAATTTTGGGGGCCCAGTGCAAAGTGAAAATGGGGCTGCTTGTTGAAAAGTAGGGAAAAGTGCCGTTAAAGGTACTAAACTATGAAGGTTTTTCCTTTATTTCATGACTCTCCTCTGCTCATACGCATCTTCCATTGTCCCACTGAATTTCACTTATAAAAGACAAATTGGAAGGTAAAATTATTAAGAATTTCAAGGTATGGACAGCAGAGCATTAAACCAAACACAGGGTCCCTTCCGAGTGCGGAGACTTGTGGGATGATGCAGGCTGCATTCCCGTGAAGTCGGTCCTGGATACAACTCACCAGTGAGTTGACAAGCAAGCTGGAAACCAGAGGGAACGTCTCCCCTCTTCCCTCTAGTCTCTCAGGTGGAGGTGTGCGCAGGGATCAGGGCTCCAAGGTGGAATGGAAGGCACAAGGCTTAGTATCCAGTGTGCCAGGGCATGAGCAACGTTTCTCCTCCTATTTCGTCCTCGGCTCACTGGGCAATGGCTTCACCATACTGTCTACCTTAGTGGAGAGAAGGTGGTTACTTGTTCGTGGCAGGCGATTTTATTTTATTTAATTTTTATTTTGGGGGGGGAGCAAATAATTTTTATTTTTAGTTTTTTACAAATACACCAAAGAATCATGCAATGCTGCAAGCATTGGATGCAATCCTGGGCCAGAAGTCTGCACATTCTTCTGCAGCTGGTCCTGTGAAAGGCGGAATCTTTCGTCTCGCCTTATTGTTTTCTACGACTCCTGCATTATCTTCAAAATAAAGAAACATACCACCTTTTCTCCGGTAGGACTTTCGTTGTCTAATTACCACTTCTTTCTGAGCCCTGGTTTGCCTTTCTTGACTGTGGCCATCACCATGTCACCCACACCAGCAGCAGGAAGTCTATTCAGTTGTCCCTTGATCCCCTTCACGGAGATGATATGCAGATTTTTGGCTCCTGTGTTGTCAGCACAAATGATCACGGCTCCAACCAGAACACCCAAGGAAATCCGGAATTTCACACCAGAGGACCCACCATGTCCTTGCTTTGACATCTTGAATGCTGGAAAGCGACAAAAAGCTGGGTGATTTTATTTTGACTTTCCATTTTAAACATTTTATATCATTATATTTACGGAGTGTCTGCTCCATGATGATTTCTGTTTAGGGGTTGTTATCTCCTGGTCCTCATGGAGCATCCCTTCTCTTGAGGGGAGACATGCAATAAGCAGAATAAAGGACTAGACAAAATGTAAAGAATCTCAGATATAGAAGTGCTATAAAGGAAAGTTGAGTGGAGAAAGCAGGTGGGCATGGTAGGGCAGAGGCTTTACAATTGTCAACAGGTGGTTAGGGAAGGCCTTGCCTAAAAGGTGGCATTTGGATGAAGACCTGCAGAAGAGAAAGGAAGCAGCTGAGCTGCCCTCTGGGGAAGATTGTCTGGGAGGGCCACGTCATGGCAAGGAGTCTGTGGTGGGAGCAGAAAACTTTGTTATTCATCGACCTTGCATGAGCTTTTGGTGTAAGTTTAGCTTGCGTAGATCTACATGAAAGCATTCTTTCCTTCCTTTTTTTTTTTTGGGTAGAAAAATAGTACTTCTCTGTCAATTCAGTTAAAAATGACTGAGTTTCTACACTTTGATTGGATGTGGCCGCATCTCCTCGGAAAGTAGCACAGCTGGGTTCTGGTGTGGAGTCACTTCTCTAGACTTCTCTTCTTAAAAGAACCTCTTATTAATGGCTGAATTCAAAGTAAACTTTAGAAATCCAATCAATTTCTCATTTCTTACATTTTGTTTGGTAAAAGATTTTATGTCAGTGATTGCAGAATGAAGGTGCCAATAGGAAAATAATCAGTTTATAAATGGGAAGGCAATCAGGCATCCCCCTTTCCATCGTCCTCTCCAAGGTCAGGGCATGACTGAAATGCAAAGAAAATGCACTTGTACAGTACGTAAATGATAGTCTTCTGTGGAGGGTCATTAACCTCAAGACTCCCTCCCGGAGGGCAGTGTTGAAGGAAATGGCTTTGTGAGTTTCAGAAGAACGTGACATGATTGTACCTGGGAATAGAAGAATGGTGTCTGCAGTTCCATTAATTGGGATAACAATTATGAAAGCTTGGGAAGAATCAAGTTTCAGAGCCCACACTAATCCCCAGGAAGACTTTTCCCCTGGTGGATATAATATTGCTGTTTTTCAGGTGCATTCCTAAGATGTATTACATTTCTCAGACTCACTCTGTATAGGCTGCTGTCAGCGGCAGGATTTGGGGGTTGCCAGAAGATTCTTTGGTTTCATCCAGGCAACTCTCTGCTTTCCTGAAGTGTCAGTGAACTTGGTGGAAGCAAGGGTCAAAGCAGAGTTGACTTTTGTCTGGAAGCGTGAGTTCTGTGTCCTGGTTTCGATTAAACACAAGGCAGGAATGCAAAGGCTGTCTTCCTGAAACTGCTCATGTTTACACGTTGCTAATGTACTTCTTCATGATGTTGACCCAGATGTAGCCATATCTCACCTGGTGACAGGGTATGCTTCCTTGATTGGCTGCTTTGGGATAATGAGCTTCTGTTGATCATGGACTATGTTTTCCTGGGAAATGGAATATGAAAATAATTGACAAATTTCCCATAAGCCGAGCTGAATTCCAAGGACATGTAGGTAATCCTACCTGATTCACTTTCAGAGCTTTACTTTGAATTTCTGTTGGTGTCAACAAAGCTGTCATAAAGAACAGCATACTTCACCTTCAAAAAAGAAAACTTCCATTAAAAAAGCAGACAGCTTTAAAAAAGTTGTCACTTAAGGCTCTTGTCTGATCGTTACCTGAGAATGAAAAACTCTTCAATGTAGCAAAAATATCTACTATAAACTAGTCGTTGGTTTACATGACATATTCCAAAATCCTTGTAGGAAACTTAGCATTTGGAGTGTCAGTGTGATAGAATATTGTAAATAACCAAAATAAACACAGTAACCTCAACCAAGGATGTTTCTTTATTCACGATGGGGTTGACTTTTGAAGCCTTTAAATAAGTAAGAATTGGCATGTGTTAGAAGCTGCAGTTTTTTTTCTTTCTTTTTTTTTTAGAAGCTGCAGTTTTTGCAAGCTGAGTATGTCATTTCCCCCCCTTTTCTCTACGCCTTTACAGGAAATACTAAGCCATGAAGATCATTGATATTTCCTGAAGTTATATTGCTATTTCCTGTCTGAAGAGCTGTGAGTGTATGTCTCTAGAACACTGCTCCTAAAAGTAAGCACTTAATGATTCCACTGCTTATCTTTTTCAGAATATTTCACTCTTTCTTTTTTCTTTTTTAAACTTTTTATTTTATATTGGAGTATAGTTGATTAACAATGTTATAATTAACAATGTGATAATTTCAGGTGTACAGCCAAGTGATTCAGTTATACATTTACATGTATCTATTCTTTTTCAAATTCTTTTCCCATTTAGGTTGTCACATAATACTGAGCAGAGTTCCCTGTGTTATACAGTAGGGACTTATTGGTTATCCATTTAAAATATAGCAGTGTGTACATGTCAATCCCAAACTCCCTAAATATCCCTCCCCCCCCCCCCTTCCCCCGCCCCCGGTAACCATAAATTCGTTCTCTAAGTCTGTGAGTCTTTCACTATTTCTTTTCTATTAGGCAGAGACTGAGGGGAAGGTTAGGTCTGAAATGAAATTCAAAACGTACACAGCCCTCTCCCTGGCCCCTTCATACTGGTAAGCCATTTTCTTGCCTCCAGAAACCACTGTCACTTTTTTTTTTTTTTTTTTAAACTTTGGGTTTATTTATTTATTTATTTATTTATTTATTTATTTATTTATGGCTGTGTTGGGTCTTCGTTTCTGTGCGAGGGCTTTCTCTAGTTGCGGCAAGTGGGGGCCACTCTTCATCGCGGTGCGCGGGCCTCTCATTATCGCGGCCTCTCTTGTTGCAGAGCACAGGCTCCAGACGCACAGGCTCAGTAATTGTGGCTCACGGGCCTAGTGGCTCCGCGGCATGTGGGATCTTCCCAGACCAGGGCTCGAACCCGTGTCCCCTGCATTGGCAGGCAGATTCTCAACCACTGCCCCACCAGGGAAGCCCCCACTGTCACTTTTGACAATCTCTCATCTATGTCTGGTGACACAGGTGACTGGGAGGAGACTGGACAGGATCATGCTGGAACTCCTTGCCTCTGCATTTCCACTTGGTTGGCCAGAATTGATGGGGGACTGGGAAGACACAGCATTTAGGCTGATTTTTGGCACAGAAAATGAAGGGAAGCTAGGCAGGACACTCAGTATAGCCCATGTACCTCACACATAAAGAAGAACGTAAATTTAAGTTAAATTAACTTCAGAAAGCATAATCCAGGATGGCTTCAGTTAGAGCCACTAAGCTCCTTGCTGCTAGCTCTGTCTCTCAGGTCCCACAAACTTGCCCTTACCTCCATCCTTTCACATCAGGTCCTTCTTCCCTGTTTCAGTGTCTGTGGTCTGGTAATGACCACGTGCTCCATGAGGGAATTTCTACAGTTGCCAGAAGCTCAGAGATAAAAGCATCCAGAAGATTTTTATCTTTCAGCAGAAATGTTTTTCTGAGGACACACACATAGTGTCACCGTGACATTTAAGATCTTAGTTTATCATCCTTTTCCTCTCATGGAGAATAGTTCTAATCACTGGAAAACTACCAGCTTCTCCAAGAAGCCAGATCTGTTGGAAATCATGCAGAAATACCCACAGCAATAACAAAACCAGCAACACACAATAGGTTAAGTAGTCTCTGTGTACTACTATAGATAAAATAGATAAACAACAAGAACCTACTGCATAGCACAGAGAGCTATATTCAATGTCCTGTAATAACCTGTCATGGATAAGAATCTGAAAAAGTATATGTATGTATATAACTGAATCACTTTGCTGTCCACCTGAAACATTGTAAATCAACTATACTTCAGTTAAAAAAAAGGCTCTGTGTAGATCGTTTCTACTGACTTTTTAGATAGTAGCTAAGGGAGAGCTTCGAAAATATGATTTCAGCTGGCATATGGCATCACCTGCTCCAGGAGGCGAGGTTGCATGTCAAATTCCACTTCAGGAGGTATGTGCTTCTTACACATGGCTTCCTGGCTGCTTGTGTTTGGACAGTGGGCATTGCTCACTGAGATGGTTCATTAGGGCTCAGGATGGTCTTCAAGGTTCTTCACTACCTCTTCTGCCATCTTGACTGGCCCCACTCCTTATCTTCCAGAAGACTGACTCAAAGGGCCAAACCACTGGTCAGCACAAAACTGGGTGGAAAGACCTGGACGGACTACTGGCTCCCCGAGGAGCTCGGGCCCTCTCTGCCTCTATGTCCTCACTTGGCCAGGCACAAGGGAAGGTCATCTGTGGAATGGCCGGTGGGCGGTCTCTCTAGGGGCCTCCCTAGATGGCTCACCTTAGGAAAATTACCTTAATTTCCCAGGCTTCAATTGGGCTCCACGTCTGCAGGCTCAGGAATAGAATTGGGCTGACACATTAAGAGGTGGGCTCTTCTCTCTCTAGCACAGATACACAATTATTTCACTCAAGTGAAATTATACACTTGAGTCAATTATGAGACTCAAGTGTATAACCAGAATTCCAATCCATTGATTTTCCACAAGAAACATAACTGCAGAGAGGCTGAAGTCTCAAGAACTCCAGAGAGGTCATGCTACCTGGGAATGAAACCACAATTAGAAAGCAGTGTGGTCAGCCAGGATTCAGAACTGGGGTGTCAGTGATAAGGTTTCAATCAGAGTGAGGCATGCTGTCTGTAGTAGGTTGGATGGTGGTCCCCCAAAAGGTACATTCCTCTGGAACCAGTGAATGTGACCTTATTTGGAAAAAGGGTCTTTGCAGATGTACTTAAATTGAGTGTCTCAAGATAAAATCATCTTGGATTCGGGTGGGCCCTAAATACAACCATCTTATTTCCCCCAAGTTCTTGGGGATAGTGATGATAGTGAAAGACACACTTCTGTGGAAAAAATATTCTGCAAGGGCAGAAGATATCAAAGTGTATTTTTTGTTTCCATGAGCATTTTCCTGTGAGATCTTGCCAGCTCTGACTGGTTCCATGACTTGTTTATTTTCCTAGGGCTTTAGTAGTAAAATCAACGTGATTTTCATCCTGGTGTACCGAGTCCACTTCTTCATTAGTTACGGGAACTGGATGAAAGAAAAAGCTCAGATGCAGGTTATCTGAGGTTGAGTGTAACTTTCTCTCCAAGGTCAAGACCACTCTCCTGTCTCTTCCAAAGAAGGTACTGACTCAAATGTCTTTCCTTATTAAAAGCTGAGTGTTTCTAAGAAACACATTTCATGGAGGATGGAATGCTTGTGCTGGCCCTTGGAGGATGAGTAGGAGTTTCTCTCCTGGCGATGAGGTGGGGTGAAGGTGGTCCAGGTGGGGAGAACGCACATGCAGAGGCTTTGATGGGGCTGAAACACTGGCCCCAGTAGGAGGGAAGCAGCCAGGAAGACACCACTGAGTAGTTCCAACTGTTCTTGGTTGGTGACATAGAGCCATTGGGCAGGATTAGATTGGGGAATATCATGATCGGATTTGCATTTCTGAAAAAGCCCTTTGGTGCCATAACAGAGAATGGGTGGGAATGGGACGAGGCTGGAGAAGGCAAGGAGAAAGCTAGCAGCCTATGGAACTAAGTAGTATCAAAGTGGAAACTGGTGTTAAGTTGCAAGGTTTTAGAACATTCTACATCTCAACTTATATTTCTTTTCCCATCCGTCTTTCAAAGATGTTGTAAAGCACAAATGAGATAAAAGTAGCAAGGGGTGTGCAAAAGCAACACGCTGTTTAGGAGCAGCTCACTAAGAACGACATGCTATTAGCCTGAATAGACTAGAATCACTCACCTCAGTGAGGCAGCATGGAGTAGGAGCGGGGGAGATGGATAATGATGGGAAAGGCAGTGCTCCATGGGCTCTATCGTGCAGGGCTTGACTTTTCAGTCTTTGCAGAAATCCATAATCCAGATGTCTCTTTGTTGAAGCCAAAACAAGCATTATACACAATTAAACCAATGGGACTTAGCAGGTATTTCTGGAAGGGGAATTAAGCCTCTATAACATGTAGTAAAACCCAAAATAGTCAGAGAACATGGTCAACAAGTGAGTAAGAAGTGGCCAGACTCTTCCTAGGGTTTAGGGCCACAGTTAGTTGTCACGGCATCTATGCTTCTAGCGCTGTGCTGGGCACATAGTAGGTGCCCATTAAATTAAAAAGAAATACACACACACACACACACACACACACACACACACACATATAACACACATATAGGGAGCCCACAAAGCACATCAAGGGTCTCTTCATCATCTGGCAGTGTACAGTTTTCTTTTCTCTCTAATACCATGCAGCTGAAATGATTCAAGCTGAATCAAACCAATCAAGCATTTGCCTTTACAAATACAAGGAACTTCTAGCCCCTATTCTCTCTGGTTTGTGCCTGCTTCCATCTTTCTTTTTCTTGGTCATTTGCAAACACAAGCTGAACTCTGAGCTTGGGACCCTTTTGCCCTTTTCTTCATTTTTTGTTAGCTGAGTTTGGGAGGTAGACTGCTGAATAAATAGAAATTCATTCTGGGCCTCAGGGCTCTTTACAAAGGTAATTCTGACCTCCAGCCACACACAGAATATCGGTAATTTGACCTCAGTTTGATTTTCACATAAGCTGTCATTTTATACACCTAAAAAAAGCAAGGGAGGACACAGATAAAGAGGATATATTTCTCGTGGCAAATGGAAACAGAATCAGTTACCAAAAACTAAACTTGCTCAAGTGATAACAACCTATATATTTTCTTTAATTGTTATTTACAGGTGTGCATAGTGTGCTTCTATGGGGTCCAATACACAACTCATAATGACTTTTGTGTTTGGCTATAAAATTTTACGTAATGGGCTAATATTGCTTACATACAAAAAGTAATCAGGTATTCATATACTTTATAAAGTATGTGTATTATTATTATTATTATTTTTTAAAGCAAGCATCTGCCTTTTTTTTAAAAAAAATTATTTATTTATTTATTTTTATTTTTGGCTGTGTTGGGTCTTCGTTTCTGTGCGAGGGCTTTCTCTAGCTGTGGCGAGCGGGGGCCACTCTTCGTCGCGGTGCACGGGCCTCTCACTGTCGCGGCCTCTCTTGTTGCGGAGCACAGGCTCCAGACGCGCAGGCTCAGTAGTTGTGGCCCCCAAGTATGTGTATTATTAATAAACAGAATAAAATATAACATTTTTCTCTGACTAAAAAGTAATCCAGAAGGGCTTCCCTGGTGACACAGTGGTTAAGAATCCACCTGCCAATGCAGGGGACACGGGTTCGAGCCCTGGTCCCGGAAGATCCCACATACCGCAGAGCAACTAAGCCTGTGAGCCACAACTACTGAGCCTGCGTGCCACAACTACTGAAGCCCACGCACCTAAAGCCCGTGCTCCACAACAAAACAAGCCACCACAATGAGAAGCCCGTGCACCGCAGGGAAGAGTAACCCCCGCTCTCTGCAACTAGAGTAAGCCTGTGCGCAGCAATGAAGACCCAACACAACCAAAAATAAGTAAATAAATAAAAAAAAAAGGGTAAAAAAAAAAAGTAATCCAAACTTATTTTAGTAAATCTGGAAAATACGCAAAGGTGCAGAAAGCACCTGGTATCTGTCACTCAGCTATAATTACCATTATTTGAAGCATTTCCTTTTTTCTATTTTCTATACATGTATATAATCATTGTGTGATTATATATATATATATATATATATATATATTACAAATATATAATTCTGAATTCTGCTTTATTCCCTTTAACATTGATGTACAAATAATTCCTCCATGTTACTGAATATTCTTTGACTACACTAGGAATGGTTAAGGCTTTATTTGGTTAATTTTAGGTTATTTGATCTTTGACATGGCTAGATATTTTGTATTTCCAAGAAAATATTGCAAAAGGATCCTTTTCCCCTTTGTTTATTAAAAATAAAGGTATCTATATTTCATCTACAGGGCAAGAGATGTTTGAAGGGAATTAGGACCTATATATTTTATATTAGGAAAAATGCAGTCAGATATCTGGCACTGCCTATTCTGTTTCTTATTTATATTCTGTACATTGTATTTTTCTGGTAGACCAAAATCACAGAAGTAATTAAATTTCAGTAAGAGAAGTGATTTCTCCAAATCTGGAGGGTTCAGCTCAAGATGACGTTGAATATAAATGCAATATTTTACAGAGATCAAACCATCCCTGCTACACTTGTGCCTCCGTTCCACAGCACTGGCCCCGGAATTGTAATCACTGAGGGTGCGGAGGGGTTAGGATTTTAAAGGGTAGAGTGACGTGTTCATCAGACAAGTGATCAGAGGCAACACAGAGGCGTTGGAGTACACAGGCCAGTAGGTTACTTGTTAGGCAAGGCTTGAGGTCAAGGACAGAGGTAAGAGTATATGGGGAAGGACTTCTGCTTTTACGGGGTAGCACCCCCAGTTTCAACTGGCTTCATTGGCTACACCTCTGTACCAACTAGGTGAAGGGTTAATTTAAGTAGAGAGGAACCCACATTGACATATGCCTGCCCCATCTTCTAGGAGCTGAGGCTGTCCCTCTTCATAGTCAAGTAGGCATCAAGAGACCCACAGGCCAGTCGAGAGGACTCTCAACATGAAGGAGACAGGGGTCTGACCTGGAGAGTTTAGACATGGAGAGATTAGACATGTCTGCTCCTGGCTGGAATGGCCAGGGGCACTGAGCTGGATGGGGACAGTAAGGACTGCTCCTGGCTCCACTGGGCAGATGACCCTCAGTGCTCAGAGCATGTGGGGTCCCCCTACCCCCTCCAGTCGAGGCCAAGGAAGAGAGTCTTCTGGTCTCACCTGGGGTCACCGGTGCCCCGTCTGCCCACTGTCTAACTCACATCAGCTCACTGTGTGTCTCATGGGTGCCCCTCAGTTCTTTGCCAGTTAGGTTTCTGAGTTTAAGCCACTCCACTCCTGATACCAAAGTCTGTATTAATTTCCTATGGCTGCTGTAACAAAGTGCCACAAGCTGGGAGGCTTAAACAATATAAATTTATTCTCTCCCACTTTTGGAGGCTGGAAGTCCAAGATCAAGGTATCAGCAGGGTTGGTTACTTCTGAGTGCTGTGAGGAAATCTTCCGTACCAGATCTCTCTCCTTGGCTTGTAGCTGGCTGTCTTCTCCTTGTCTCTCTTCACATCATCTTCCCTCGGAGTTTGCCTATTTCTGTGTCCAAATTTCCCCTTCTTTTATAAGGACACAGTCATACTGCATTGGGACCCACCCTAATGACCTCATTTTAACTTGATGACCTCTGTAAAGACCTTGTTTCCAAATAAAGTCACACTCTGAGGTACTAAGGGTTAGGACTCCACCGTATCTTTTTTGGGGGACACAATTCAACATCAAAGGTCGTGTCCCTCACCTACGTGAGCTCAGGAGGTCCTGCTAGCCCTCAGTAAATCCTGTTTTTTGACTGAATGTACCTCTGACGTGAAGTTTGAGTTATGTGTCTTTTCTAAAATGAAAGCAGCAGAGCCCTTCAAAACACTTACATTTTGAAGGATTAATTTGACATTGGTTCTTTACCTGGAGAACCTGTGCTGTTGGATGTTGATTCTGTGTTGATTCAGATCAATGAAAGGAGAAAACAGAAGTCTTTTTAAAAAATGTAATAGAAGTTGATGCAGGATGCATCTGGATTTAAGCTAGAGATATCTGGCTACTGATTATCTCAGTGGGTCACCATCCTGGTGTGTCATGGTGACAGTAAGTGTCCTTGTGTCCAAGTCTGTGTACCAGACGCTACTGTGGAGCTCCTACCTCAGCTCCACTGATCGGCTGGCCTCAGTGGGTCCTAATGATACCATCTGTGCTCTCAACCAGTGTGGAAAATTGGCAGAGCTGCCTAGCATACCGGTGAAGAGATTAGTGTCTGGAGGCGGTCTGACTGGGTGGTAACCAACTGTGGGACCCCAGGCAGGGGACCTAAACTTTCTCTGTCTCGGTTTTTATCTGTAAAATGGGGATAGTACAAATATTTACCATCAATATCATGGGGTTGTTATGAGGATTAAATGAATAAGTATTTGCAAAGTGCTCAGAACTGGGTGTGACACTTAATAAGCACAATGTGCATTTGTTAGATAAAAATAATGATTGAAAGCTTATTAGATGCCAGGCACTGTATCAAACGCTTTAAATGCAGTATTTTTTTTTTTAATTAAAAACATTTGTATACATTTTAAAGGTTACTTTCTGTTTACAGTCATGTATTACCAAATACTGGCTATGTTCTCTCTCACCCCTCAATTGCCCCTGCCCACCCTCCCCACTGGTAACCACTAGTTTGTTCTCTGTGAGTCTGCTGCTTTTTTGTTACATTCACTCATTTGTTGTACTTTTTAGATTACACACATAAGTGATATCATACAGTATTTGCCTTTCTCTGTCTGACTTGTTTCACTTAGCATCATGCCCTCCAAGTCCATCCATGTTGCTGCCGATGGCAAAATTTCGTTCTTTTTTATGGCTGAGTGGTATTCCATTGTATACCACAATCCTCTTTATCCATTCGTTAGGTGCGGTAGTATAACACTGCTAGGGGGTTGGTGACTCTTATCCCTACTTCGCAGAGTAGGAAACAGCCTCAGAGGGGTTCAGAGACTATTCAAAGTAGAAGAGGATTAAGAGGGTAGAGCCAGGCTGCAGAGAGAGGTATGTCTGACCATCTGCCCCAGCTCTTCACCCCTGCAGCGCTGCCTGCAAATGTGGCCTGAGAAGTGGTTCCGCTTCTGTTAACAAATGAATCAACAAGTACTCCTTGGGTGTCTACCAAGTGGTGGTAGGTACATGTCCACAGTTGGACAGAATAATGATGACATTTATAAATTAAAGACACTTGAATGTCAGTTCTCATTAGTCACTTGAAGAAGGTCTGTGACCTTCTTTGGAGTCACCAACGATTATGAGCAAATCATGATGTTTGTGAATTTTATCCTATTTAAATTTTGAATGAAGCCTCTGTAAAAGGTTTCACAGATGATGACTTAGAACTGAGTATCCTCCCTAACTTACGTTATCTTATCTTATTTTTACATTGTCTTACATTATCTTATTTTCTAATACAGATCAGTCAACAGGACCCCATATGTTAGAGCTTGTCCCTGATGAATACCCATGCACAGGCGTATCTGATGTGATTAGAGCTCAACCTGTTGGAAAGGGGGAGGTAGAGAACATGTGTGATCTGTCTATCTTGGACCAGCAGATGGTCTAGAAGCGGCCCACGTCAGCCTCGGGGAACCATGGATGGGCCCAGGGCATATAATCACGGGAATACACAAGTGCAAAAGTCCCGTTTTTCAGCCGACTGTACAGTTGCACAGATAGGAAAGGTGTGTTGGTGGGGAGAATGTTCCCGAAAGGTGAGTTACCATGACATTTATTATCCAAACCAGGACTCTTTTCAGAATAAAAGAAGGTGCTAAGAATCATTATGACAGGTTAACCGGTGTAAACTGGGCCTGTCCTGGGCTAACGGGGCGATGGCTAGCCTGCAGCAGACTGCAGGGCTGAGAGAGACCTGGGTGCAGCCCTGGGGGGAGGGGCAGCATGACGGCCCCTACTAGGGGCTGCGACAAGAGCACAAGCCAGGGCTGCCTGAACGCAGGTGTCGCTGGGCCGCGGGACCGTCCCGATACGGACCTGCAAGTGCTGTCATGAACGGAGGCACGAAAGAAAGCCTGTTTGAAAATAAGTTCTAAATCTGCCAATGTGATTAATTACCATACCTCTCTCAGTAATTTCTCTGGGTATTTTTCATTTGGAAGCACATGGTCCTTTCTTCTGACCTAGCGGTGTTGACCAGTTATCTCAGAAAATTATCATTATCAAAGATTGTGTGTGTGTGTGTGTGTGTGTGTGTGTGCGCACACTATGTATATGCAGCACTCGTGGGGTCAAACAGGTGTGACTCAAGCCCTATCTCAGTTCCTCCCCGGGCGGGCTCAGCCCGGTGTGGTGCTGGAATTCAAAGCCAGGTGGAAGATACCTGTTGAGAAGGAGATGGTGGCAGGGGTTCAGCTGTGACAGGTAGGAAATGTAGTGTGCTCTCCACCCTGGCTTTTCTGCAGGCAGGTGCCGTGCAAGGGGTCTGCGCTTACTGCAATGCAGGTCTGGAAAGAAATGTCACAGGCTGCTGGGATAGAGAAGCAGGGCTGTAAAACAGATCACAGGGGCTCAGCCAGAATGCCCTGTTGTAGGCTGCAGGGGTTTGGGAGGGCTGCATGCAATGGGACTCTGGTGATTTGGGAAGGAAATGAAGAGGGACAAAAAGATATCAAGTGGCAACAGTTAAACATATTTTTTAATTAAAAAATTTTGGCCAGATTTGTTCATCCTTTTCATCTAAAGGGTTGAGATTTTTCCCAAAGAAAGCCATCCTGCCTTCAGGGCACATGGCAAATGGTAAGACCCAGGTTGGTCTCATAATCTGTCTTTTTTCCAGACTCCCCCATCCCCATCACTATGTCTTTTCCTGAAATGTGCATAACGTAGAAGGGAAGCTTATTTTCACTTACTGCATTTACAGAATAATTTTATGTTTCTTGGTCTTTGCTTTTAAAATGAATAGCATATCCTGTATTTCTTATTCACCAAAACCGCTAAGTAGGATAAGCTCTAAGTTGAGTTGCTTTTACTTATATGGGTCTTACGAGATCTGGTGATTTGGACTGCCTTCGGCCCTCCCTGGAAGAAAGGTACCAACATTTCTTATGATTGCTCACAAACCTCTCTAGCGCTCGAGGTACAGAGTACTGAACTGTTTTCCTTCTCTTATAAGGAAAAGAAACGTATGATGGAGTGATTTGCAATGTACCATTTTATATATGCAATACATTATGATATAATTGAAGATAAAATACAGCTTAGAATTTCCACATATTGATACTTCTTAGTGATGGGAGGTATTCAGAGATTAAACACATACACACACATGCACACATACGCACACAGAGATACCTTTCCACTCTTAGTATAGAAAAGTTTCCGTGTACAAACTATTGATAGTATTAAGGAGACCTGAATTCAGAATGTTAGTTTTATATTTTCTTTTGGTTAGTTTGTGAGCCTGATGCTTGAACTGATTAAAGAATGTTATGAAATTAATTTCTAAACTTATCAGAACAAAATTTATATAAACTCACTTTAAAAGCACTATTTCTGTTGTGCTCAGCCCTCTGGGTTGGGAGAGGGAATATGGGGAAAGTGTTATAAAAATCAAAGAAAAAACCCAGCCTTTTGCAAGGATTGCAAATTTGGAATTACTGACAGAATATTCTTTTAATCCTAGAGCTTTTGGAAAATCATCGTCTTACCATGGGAAAGCAAATAATTTGGCTTTCCTTTGAGAGATGCTCTGTTTTGAATGTGGGACTTTGTTTTGTGTTTCATAAATAGAGACAGCAGAAGAAAGACATTTTCTAATGAGGGATATTTACAAATTATGGAAAATTCTGATACAGATGTGATACAAATGATGGAAAATTCTTCTTTTGTTTGTCTTGTTCTTCGTATTCCCCCAAACTTAGCTTGGTGCCTAGCACATTAGATGTTTAATAGCAGTTTATTGAATAAAGTACAGTTGCAGGTGGATGGCACATTGCTTCCTCTCTGTGGTCTGTATGTTGTCCTGTTTTTCACCCAACTTGTCACTAGATGTCTCTCGGTGTCCGTGCTAGATCGGCGGTAATTTGCATACGCATTAATACATGCAGATAACGCCTGCAGTCCGGGCTAGGGAATCCTGTTGAAAGAAGGGCTCAATTCTCCTTTTTCGCTGGGCACCAGTTTCAAGTGCTCTAGACGACTTGTGTACACAGACAAAGCTGGCGATGTTCGTGTTAAGTTGTTGGAAGAAGGAACAGAAGGGACTATTCTCCTTTAGTCGGGATTAGAGTTCTTAGTTCTGAGTTCTTCCCTATCCTGGAAATGTTAGGAAAATTTTAGAGTCAGCGAATTTTTAAATTAGCCAGGCACAGACTTGAGTCATTGGTGTGAACACTCCCTCCTTTTGTTCCCTCCCCTCCCCCTTCTCCTTCCCTTCTCCCTCCCTTCTCTTTCTCCCTCCCCCTTCTTCTCTCCCTGGCCTTCTCTCTTGCTCACAGGCTCCTGCACACATACACACTTTGATGGCACTTTCTGTGTCAACACACGTGTGCTAGAGCCTTGTAAGCGTTGTTTAGGAGGAGAGTACATTTGTTGAACTGCTTATCTGTGATTATTGGGGGGCAGGATCGTCTGCTGTTGAATAGACAGGACCCGCTCTACTAATGCTGCCTTGTGGTCAAACTTTGAATTATCTAAGTAACCGAAATCGTTGGGCTGGTTCCCCGGACTGTCTGTCGTGTTTCCCCCGGGGGTGCAGACGCAGTCTTAGATGGGGGATGCTGGGGCCTGGGGAGAAACAGCCCACAGGGTTGTGGTCATGGCAACCTTCACTGTAGCCACTTTTCACATCCATGTGCTGGGCTGTTGTAAAAACAGTAGAATTAAACAGGGAGAGTTTTCTGGGATAAATCCATTTCTTTGAATAATATATACTCCCCACCCCCCGACTATGGAAGTGATACATTTCCAGTGTAGAAAACTTGGAAAAAACAGGAAAGTGTCATGAAAATAATAATCCTTACTGTTTTAGAAACAAAATTGAAATCAGATTGTGTTTATAATTTTATATCCTTCTTTTCCTATTACGTTATATCATGAACATACCCCTGTATTATTACTCTTCAAAAACCCAACTTTAAACGGTAACGTATTATTCCATCTTTTGCCCGTGCTTCACTTTGTTTAATCATTTTCCTATTGGTGGACACTTAGGTTGCTCCAAATTTACTTCAGAAATGATGCTGAAATAAATATTGTTATATATACATTTTTCACATCTCTGATTAATTCCTTAGAATAAATATCTGCAATTGGAATTAAAGGGAGGACACATGTATTCTTGATATGAAAGCAGAATGCAAACTTTCTCAGGAAGAATTCTCCATCCTTTTTGTTACATGTTTTATTTGTTATATGCTGGTATTCTTTTTTGTTATAAACTCGGGGCTGGATCAGGGGATTCTGATACTAGGATTGTACCTGAAGTCTGGAGAGTGTTTCTCATGTAGCATCTCTTCACATAAGAAAACATTAGGGGTAGGAAACCTGGATTGTTCTGTTTTGCAAATAAACTATTTTTCTCCTGGTCGTACACCAGTAGCATGTATTTCCTGCAAACTTAACTCTGAAGGGTTCTATCAGAAAAGGTTGCTTTTCATAACCCTGTTATATGGGCTCAGTTACCCAGCTTTATAGGGTTGAGAGGGTCTTCTGTCACTTGGAGGGACCTGTGAGTGGTCACCTATGAATTATTAAGGATGCCCATCACTCAAGGAAACACTTTATTCCAATCACTGTGGTGGCTTAATGTAGATGACAGACGCAGGGCTCGTCCTGATCTAGAATTTGGAATCTAAAGGGCAAAGTTTTGGGGGTTGTCCTTGTAACACTCCACATGTCTTCACCAGATAGGACACATTTTATTTTCATTTTCCAAAAAAATCCAAAATGTAGGGGTTTGAAATGTGACAATTACTATTGAGAAAAGCTCTTTTTTTAATTTTTAAAAGATTGACATTGAATTAAAAGGATATTTACTCTTTAAAGCCTTTTTAAAGTAAAAATAAATTCATTTCTAAAAGTCAGCTTTTGGTATACAAGAGCACCTCTTAATGTTTTTCAAATGGCATTCCTTTAAAAAAAATAAATTAAATTAAATATGTATTTCCTTCCTGAAACCTGGAATGCTTCTGATTTTGGTATTTTGGGAAAAGGGCAGAAAGTGTTTTAAACCTATGTATGCACAGGTCTTTTAACATTCTTTTTCTGCTTTGGATTTCACAAATTATGGAAGTTATGGCTCAGAAACAACACAAAAGAGGAAACAGGAGTTCTGTTCGCTGTTCCTTTCCTGGCCGTCCTGTTGGTATCCTGACTGTCAGATTTCCCACACTATTCAGTGTTCATTGGTGCGTCTAACTGCCTCAAATGACACAATGCCCTGGAATCTGGCCTGGCATGAGCCTCGGGCACTGTTGGACAGGGCTGGTCTGGGCAGCGTGCCCGGGGAAGTTGGCCGGCAGGGTCTTCCTCCTCCGTGGTGGATTCTTGGTCACCCCCAGTCCTCTGTTGCTGAGGCCTTCGTGGGATCCTGTGCTGCTCATTGCTGGATTCCACCCAACTCCACCCTCTCTGAGCCCAAGGCTTACATACCCTTCTCCATCAAATTTCACCGTGTTCTGTTGACTCAACAATCTGCTTCTGTATGAAAGCTCATGATGTATGGAAAATGACCTTGATGCTGTGGCAGCCTCTTAGACCCTACCAGGCAGGCTGTCACAGCACAGAAGGGCTCACAGACCACATAAGATGCTCAAATCATATGGTTTATTCAACCAATTCAAGACATGCAGTGAAAAGCAAGGAGAAATTGATGGGGTGATGAACGCACTTAGGATCCAGTGCCTGCAGGGTGGAAAGACCATAATTCCAGGATTCTGGAACCCTGGGCTATGTTCTGACTGTCTGTCTGCTGCATCAGCCTTGCCTGTCCATGGTGTGCTTACAAGGACTAGAGCTGAGGTTAAACAAGGTGTTCAGTAGATGAAAGGTGCCTGTAATCAGCACATCCTTGCTCTATTGGAAAGATGTCCAGCCAGTAGCTGTAGGTCCGCAATCAACCTGCTGACTGGTTGTGTTAGGCAGAATAATGGCACCCAAGGATGCCCACGTCTTAGTCCCTAGAACTGTGAATATGTAACTTTACATGGCAAAGGGACTTTGCAGATGTGATACAGGGGCTTGCGATGGGGAGGTTATCCTGGATTATCTGGTGGGTCCAATGTAATCACAAGAGTCCTTTTAGGAAAGTGGGAGGCTGGGGAATCAGAGTTACAGAAGAAGATGTGATGATGGAAGCAGAGGTCAGAGAGATAGATGTCTATTTGAAGATGCTATACTGCTGGCTTTAAAGATGAAGGAGGTGACCATGAGCCAAGGAATGCAGGTGGCATCTAGACGTTGGAAAAGTCAAGTTATGGACTGAATCGTGTCCCCCATCCCAGTTGAATTCATGTGTTGAAATCCTAACCATCAGTGCCTCATGGTGTGACCATGTTTGGAGATAGGGTCTTTGCAGAGGTAATTAAATTAAAGTGAGGTCGGGACTTCCCTGGTGGTTCAGTGGTTAAGACTCCATGCTTCCATTGCAGGGGGTGTGGGTTCAATCCCTTGTCGGGGAACTAAGATCCCGCTTGCCTCAAGGCACGGCCAAAAAAAAAATTGAGGTCAATAGGGTGGGCCCTAATCTAAAATGATTGATATGCTTATAAGAAGAGGAATATTTGGATACATCCTATATGACTATACTATTTCAAGATATACATATCTTCTGAATTATGCTATATGCTTACTCACTACCTACGGCTAACACATTGTTTACTGAACACATCAATGAATTTCATCTGCCTTGCACAAGCCACTAGCTTACTTACCATCTACGTAATATACCCTTTGGGTTTCAGCCACCCCATTTATTTTTCTTGTCTTCTATAATTGTACTGAATATTTAAAAATACAGCAAACACGCTATAGCTGCTGTATTCCCAGGGTGCTAATACATGAACAATATTTACATTTGGAAATGAAGGTCTCTGTAGACAGTGCTACCCTCACCATCATCCTGGCAATAAAATGGGGGAATTCTGTGGCATATGGAAGTTATCAATCTCTTCTACTCTGTCTTCTTCTTCTTCCCCAGCTAATCTCTTCTTTGAGCCTCTGGCCACACTTTTAAGTGTTGTCTGTGGCTACTTTCAAACTACACTGGCGGAGTTGAATAGCTGTGACTCAGACCATCTGACCCACAAAACCTAACATATTTCTTATCTTAGGAAGAAAGTTTGATGATCCCTCCTCTAGAGGCCCATAAAAGAAATATAACTATTTCAATTTCAAACTTGAAGAAGCCAAGACTCTGGAAGGTTGTTTACTTTCCTAAGGTCCCCAACCAACTGGAGATGGGCAGTGCCAGGATTCAACTTCAGAACTCAGGCTGTTTCCAACATACCATTCTGCTTTAGGGGACCTTGTATTTAGTTTGTCTGGTCCACTTTTTCTGCCTTAGAAAGGTGATTTTTGACCTGTCTAACTGAGCTAGTCTTGTTTCTGATCTCTTTTCCATCTTGGCAAACTCACATCCAGTACCTTATATTTCTGGGTTTCAGCTATCCTCTAATTTATTATGAAGCCAATAAATAGTTCTTTATTCTGGCATTTAAGGTTGTTGAAAGAACTAAGGTTGTGTCAGGTAAAGTTGTGCTCTTCTGTGAAATGATACTAGTTATGTACCCAGAGTGAATCATTTAAAGAAAAAAATTTTTATGTTGAAATAACCAGATTTATAGAAGAGTTGGAAAGATAGTACAGAGATTTCCTGTATGCTCTCTACCCCGTTTCCCTTAATGTCAGCATCTCATCTAACAAGGTATCTTATCAAAACTAGGACATTAACATTGGTACAGTACTGTTACTCAGACTACAGGCTTTATTCTGATCTCTCTAGCTTTTCCACTAATGCCCTCTCTCTATAAAGAATCTAATCCAGGATACCATGTTACATTTGGTCATTATGTCTCCTTAATCTTCTCCAATCTCTGGCAATTTCTCAATCTTTCCTCATCTGTCAAGACCTTGACATTTCTGAAGGAACTGGTCAAGTATTTCTCAGAATGTCCCTCAACTTGAGTTTGTTGGATGTTTTCTCATGATGAGACTGGGGTTATGGATTTTGGGGAAGAAGACCATGGAGATGAAGTGCTTTTCTTATTGTTTCATATCAGGAAGACATGATATCAATATGACATTACTGATGATGTGAACCACGATCACTTGGTTGGGTAAATAATTTAAAATGATTAATCAGTACTCTTATGTCGCATTCATTTTGCACTCAGCACAATGCTAGGCACTTATTGGATAAGAGAATTGAGAAATAGCATAGAAAATACTCAGAAAAAATGGATAAGAAAGTATTCTTTTTTTCCAGCTTCACTGAGATATGATTTACATAAACTGTGTAAGTTTAAGGTGTACAACATAAGGGTTAGATGTATGTACATGTGGTGAACGAATCACCACAATAAGCTTTGTACACATATCCATCATATCCGTCATCTCACATAGTTACAATTTATTTTGGTTAAAATTTTAAAAATCTCATGTCTCAACAATTTTCAGAAAGTATTCTTTATAAAATGTACAAGAAAATTATTAAGACCTCAACTAGATAAGTAGGGAAAGAATAAATAATTCACAAAGGGAAAAAGTACACATTAAGAAAACCTTGGAAAAACGTTTAGCTTCATGGATAAACAGACAATAATGATCATATCCTAACATTTATTATAAATATGGGACACAAACTTAAAATCTTAATTAGAAAGTTGGTATAACCATTTTTTAGATATAGTATGACCACAACTATTTAAAAATGTGTAGAATAAAAAAGACCAAGTCGTAGAATAAATGTTAATAGTGATTGTCTTTGGATGAAGAGTTTGTGGGTGATTGTTTTTCTTTTTTTGGCTTTTCTATATTTTTGGAAAAGTTAACAGTGAGCTACATTAACTCAGAAGCAATGTGGGTTAGTGGAAGGAACACAGAAGTTAGAGTCAAACCTGGTTTGAATCATGAATTTGCTACTTAAAGGCCTTGAGAATGTGGGTACGTTGGCACCTCAGTTACCTTATATGCCAAATCAGAATAGTGAACTAATTTTGTAGATGTTTGGGAGATAATTAAGTGATACAATAAATCACTTTGGAAGCACCTGGCACCAGTTATATTTAACATTATCTTTCTTAAAAGATGTGGCGCCTGCCCTTGGAATTTTTATAATCTCCTTAGAGAGACAAGATTAAAATACATTAATGGAACAAAGTACTGAGAGTAGTGGGACCTCACTGTAGCTATTGTAGGAGTTCAGAGGAGGTGAATAAAGGTGGAAGAAAGCCAAGGAAAGTTCTAAGAGGCAGGTGGGACTTTTGCATTCATTCAACAATGAATACGTTGAATGTGTAGACACCATTCTAATCATTTTGGACGCACATTCATCAAAATATTTATTAAGCGTCCACCACATGCCAGGTATTATTCTGGGAATTGGTGGTAGAGGGGAGAACAGAATAGACCAAAATACCTGCTTTCATGGAGCTCGTATTCTAGTGGAGGGAGCCAGATAATAAATAAACAGGCAAAGTGTGTATACATTAGTGCTATGGTGAAAACACAGCAGAATGTGTGTATGTGTATGTTGCAATGTTAGGTAAGGTGACTAAGGTGCTTACTGCTCACACACAAAGATGAATAAGAGATCTCCATGCCTTCTAACAGCTCGCTGGGGAAGAGAGTCTCAAAAACACAATGGTTAGCAGTTAGCAGGGCAAGTGCTATTCTATAAACCCGAGAGGATGAAAGACAGACTGACAGACTTTGTCTGGGGACTTAGGGAGGTCTTCACAGAAGAGGTGATGCTTCAGCAGAACCTTGAAGTGGGACAGCAGTTCTCGAGGCAAAGGAGAGTAAGAGGGTGCCCCAAATGAAGGCAGTGTGTCCAAGGGCACTGGAACGTGATTGGGTGTGGAATCTTGCAGGACACTTGGGTGAATTGGGAGCATAGGGTAGGGAGGGTTTGAAAAGTAGATGGGGACCTGAACGTGAAAAGCTCTTCTCAGTGGAGATGGAAAAGTTTGGATTTTATCCTATAGGTGAGGGAGGTTGCAGAGTTATTTAGTCAGGGATGTGCCTGAATATTCCTAGCATTGGAAATCAGATGGGTAGTAACCTCATTAACTGAGATGCAGAAGACAGTGGCAGAGAAGGTTGAGAGGAGTAGGGAGATGAAAGTGAAAGAGGAAAGAGGGTGAGAGAAGGGAAGGTACTGAGTTCATTGAGGATCTGCAGGGTCTCCTGGTGGAGTGCCCAGTGTGGCCGGATGGTGATGCTGAGCTGAGTCAAGTCAGGAGGAAAGGTCTAGATCTGAGTGCACCTCAAGTCTGTAACTGGATCCGCCTTCCTAGGGTAGTTGACTCCACCCCCTAAACCCCAATATCTTGATTAGATTAAATCAAAATCTTGAAAAAATTAAAACAAATGGCACCCGTTCACCCTTCTGTAATGTGGAGCCCGTGGCTTCTCTTACAGGGAAGTTAGATAAATAGGAGAATACAGTAAGTCCCCTACATACGAACAAGTTCCGTTCTGAGAGCATGTTTGTTAAGTCCAGTTTGTTCATGAGTCCAACAAAGTTAGCCTAGGTACCCAACTAACACAATTGGCTGTGTAGTACTGCACTGTAATAGGTTTATAATACTTTTCACACAAACAATACATAAAAAACAAACACAAAAAATAAAACAATCTTACAGTACAGTACCTTGAAAAGTACAGTAGTACAGTACAACAGCTGGCATCCAGGGGCTGGCATCGAGTGAACAGGCAACAAGAGTTACTGACTGGAGGAGGGAGAGGAGGTGGGAGATGGTAGAGCTGAAGGGTCATCAGCCATAGGAGATGGAGGGCAAGCTGCAATTTCACTCATGCCTGACGTTGATGGCACAGGTTCTGGTTCCTTGCTGGATTCAATTCTATCTACCCTCTTGAAAAAAACAATCCAGTGATTTCTGGGTAGTAGCTCTTTTTTTCTCGTCAAAGATGACATGGTAGCACTGGGTTGCGTTCTGAACGGCTGCTGCAACCTTCGCGTACCGTTCTACATTTGGGTCCTGTGCCTCAAAAACTAACAGTGCCTCCTTCTTTTAAAAAAATTAATTAATTAGTTAATTAAATTTTGGCTGCGTTGGGTCTTTGTTGCTGTGCGTGGATTTTCTCTAGTTGCGGCGAGTGGGTTTCTCATTGCGGTGGCTTCTCTTGTTGCAGAGCACGGGCTCTAGGTGCTCAGGCTTCAGTAGTTGTGGCACAAAGGCTCAGTAGTTGTGGCTCACAGGCTGTAGAGCGCAGGCTCAGTAGTTGTGGCACATGGGCTTAGTTGCTCCACAGCATGTGGGATCTTCCTGGACCAGGGATCAAGCCCACGTCCCCTGCATTGGCAGGTGGATTCTTAACCACTGCACCACCAGGGAAGTCCCAACAGTGCTTCCTCATATAAAGAAAATCCCCTTGCCATTTCCTGCATCGTGAATCTCTTCTGTTCTTCAGTTACTACTTCTTCCTCTTGTCTCTCTTCGTCCTTTCTCTGGGCCTCCAGTTCCAGCAGGTCTTCATTAGTAAGCTACACAATGTAAGTACACAAAAGCACAACCGCTTGTAGAGGATGCACACGCGTGACAATGTACGCCAGGCACGTGAACTGACTTAGTGATTGGACACGCGAACGCACATTCTCATCTTTGAAAGTTTGCAACGTGAAGGTTCGTATGTAGGGGTCTTACTGTATCTATGCTGTGCCAGCTCACACTGATTATTTCCCAGCTAGGTTTTCTACTTACGGGTTTTAAAAGTATCATTACACAAACTTTTTTTTTTTTTTAGTGAAGGAAATTAAAAGTAGGTGCGTAGACTCATAGAAGCCAAGGTCATCCCTTTCTCCCACTTCACAACCCTCCTTTTTTAGATGCTTGTGTTTTCTGTACATTTTCCTAGCTTTCAGAAGTAACTTTTGGCCATTTTCTTCAAGTTGCAAATCCCCAAGGCCTGAACATTTACAGTGTGTTATTCCTGGGGGCCCCCATTCCCTTTCATTCCAAGTCTGTTCTGGCTTCCTTACCTGAATTGCCTGCTGATATCATTTAGGCTTTTGTCTCAGGACCCCTGAATCCAGAAAACTGGTCAACCCTCTCCCAACAGGATTTTGACCTAAGTTATCCATTAACTATTTTTCTTTTTCTTTTAAAAAATTGTAAGTTTATTTGAGCAAAAATCTGTTCCAGCTGGGCAGCGCAAAACCAGAAGGGCCCAGGACTGCCCCCAACGCCTCCACCTTCAGCTCTTTTCTGTGATTTCTTTCCTTCTTGAAGGATATCTTTTGGCTGCCGTGGCCCTGAAGGGGTTGGTGTAGCCCCTCTCTCTTTCACACTCTCTGGCGGCCTGTTATCTCTCTGTGTGCGTGCGTGTGTGTGTGTGTGTTTCCATGACTCTTTCTCCAGAGGCTGCTGGTTACAGTGAGCTGGTCCAGCCCCGCACTGGGAGGAGGGCGGCTTCCTCCCCACAGGGCAGAGCTGCTGTCACTTAGTGAGGTTCACTGCCCTGTCAGATGCTGGTGTTTTGCTCCCCTTCCCGTTTCAATTGGAATGAATCACGTTTGAAAATATTTCCATCCTTTTAGTGACTACCTTGAATAACACATATTTTTCATTAATATTTACTGTAACCAACATTAACCTTGCTCTTTTTCTTTTCTTTTTAAAATTAGCACAATTATTTCTATTATTATCTAGTTTCCCTCAGTCTCTAGACTTAGTTACGTTAAAATGGATTCCTGCCCAGGTAAATTGAGAAATAGTCTTTTCTAATTTCTGGAGACTCAGAATTCATTGGTGGACATAGAAAACAAACTTATGGTTACCAAAGGGGAAAGGGGGGAGGGATAACTTAGGAGTATGGGGTTAACAGATGCACATCACTATATATAAAATAAACAACAAGGATTTGCTGTATAGCACAGGGAACTATATTCAGTATCTTGTAATAACCTAAAATGGAAAGGAATCTGAAAAATGAATATATATATATATATATATATATATATATATATGACTAAATCACTTTGCTGTACACCTGAAACTAACACAATATTGTAAATCAACTATAGTTCAATTAAAAAGGAAGTTATAAAAAAAATCTCCCAGTCTGGAAGGTTTCCAGACTAAATATAGAAACTTGAGACAAAAAAAGAACTCATTAGGGGAAAAATGAAAATTATGGTGCAAAAGTGTAGAGAGTTGCCTAATAGATTACTGCAAAGTATTTTCAATGGACTTCCTCCTCAACTCTCCTCCTCCAAACCATGCTAATTACAGAGGGGTCTCCAACGCTGAGCTTTGAGTTAGTTCAAGTACTTTATAACAATTCTTCGAAATGGGAGAAAAGAACCAGTCTCTCCATGATATATTGAGTTTTGTAATTCCAAGAGACTATTGTCTACTAAAAATCGACCTTCTCTGCCCTCCCTGTCATGCCCTTTTAATGGATTAAGGGAGAATCATTACAAAACAGTGGAATTTCAAGACAGCTGCGTTCACATGCCTGCTTTCTGAGTGGTTGGTGGCCACCTGCTGCCGAGAAGCTGTTTCAAAGGGGAACTGGACTAACTTCCCTTTTGAGCAAGAGTTGCAGCATGAAAGTGGCATCAATCAAAATTCCTCACGCAGTCGCATCCTCTTTATGAGTGCGCTTCCTCAAAGACCTCTGGGCATACACTGAAGGTGTTAGGCAGAGCCCTTTCAAAATCCAGACGTGTTTTCCAAACAAATGCCAGATTTCCTGGGACTGTTGGTTACAGTCGCCTAGTCCACAGATATAGTGCATCTAAGATCGTCTGTCTGGATAATCTTCCCTTTTCAGTGTTTATTTAAAGTGGAAGTGATGTTATCCAGACCTGGCATACGAATGAGATCATGTCATGAAGTTTCGTTCTGATGTTGTTTTCTCCCAGTCCTACGGTGACATCAGGATCTGAACACGGATGGCTTTGATGACATTTGAAGGTCCCTGCCATTTGTAACCTTCCATGATTGTTGGGAAATCACTGGGGAGAAGAGGATGTCACGTAAGGTGGTAGGTCAACCCATCTAGTCATTCGCAGTCATGGCAAGATATCATGGAACTATTATTAGTGTGCTCTGAAAAGACTTCTCTTTTGCTTTTTTCAGAAATAGATTTTATTTTTTTAGAGAAGTTTTACTGCACAGCAAAACTGAGCAGAATGTACAGGGATTTCCCATATACCCCCTCACCTCCACATGCATGGACTCCCCCGCCATCAACATCTCCCACCAAAGTGCTACACTTGTTACAATGAATGAACCTCCATTGACACATCAAAATCACCCAAAGTCCATAGTTTACCTTACAGTTCACTCCTGGTGGTGTATATTTTATGGGTTTGGCCAAATGTTTAATGGCATGTATCCACCATTATGATGTCAAACAGAGTAGTTTTGCTGTGTGTTGTTGCTTTTAAAAAATATATATTTTGCTGTGTATAGAATGATTTCTTTAAGGTCCTACCTGAGAAGATGAATGGTTGAATTCTATTTTTCTGCTAAGATTTTGGGCAGGAGAATGTTTTTCATGAATGTCTCATGAATTAATTAATTCATGTTAGTGGATATTCTCTGACAAAAGGGTTCCATGGCCGTATGAGTTTGTGAAATTCCGGAGAAAAATCTGATGGAGTCATCACTGGGTATTTATATCGCTATTCTGATTCGGACATACAAATATACGATTTCTAAGTCAATTTAATTATCTAATGAAACCTAAATTTCACTTCTGAAAGAGTGATGAAGAAATGAACCATGGATGTCCTAGCAATCTGTCCTCATATTTGTTTTTAAATTAGCATTCCCTTAAGGATTTCATCCACTCATTTGTTTATTTGTTCTTTTAACAATTACCTATTTTGTGCCTTCCCTGTGCCAATACTTAGGGACACACTGCATCTTAGCAAAAGGGAGAGTGTGGCAGAGGTGGCCAGTCACTGCCGTCCTTCTTTAGTATTGCTGAGCGATCGGCAGCCCAGGACAAAGACTTTCCCTTATTCTCCTGCGTGAGGAGTGCCGCGAAGCTAAGTTCTGGCCAATGGGATCTGACCTTGAGGGGCTGTGGACGGGGGCCGTTATTTGGCCTCTGTGGACTGGCCTAGGTGTACACGTATCAGTAACTGGCAAAATGGAAGCCATGTATTTTGAATGACAGAGGAGGAAGTCAGAGATGGGACTTTGATGATATGGGGTGGCATGACACTCTTCCAATACTTATGATTAGACCATTATGTGAAAGAAATAAACTTCTCTCAGTTTAAGACACTGTTACTTTGGCCGTTGTTACAGCAGCCAAATCAGTAACCTAACTGATCTAGAAAGGATTTCCAGTGATCAGGCCTTGTCATAAGATTGGGTAGATGAGACACCCATCTTATAGAGAGGTAAGAGACTTATAGGAGGTAAGTCGAACTGTGTCTAATGACTGTCTCAGTTTATGTAAAAGGTCTGAATATTGAAAGGGAACATTTAGTCACTTAAACTACTCATCCCCACATGTTGAAGGAGGAAAAGACCCAAGGAACTGAAGTTCCTTTGAATGATAGTGGAGAGAAGGCACAGATTCTTTTCACTATTTTAGCCAGCCTTCATAGAGAAATAAGGCCAGCTTTCGGTACGACAGCTGAATTTTTCCAGTAAGCCCAGTTGTATGGGCAGTTGACATGGATTTAGAGGTCTTAAAATAATCAACATCTATTTTCTAATTCCTCCTATACATCTTTGTAAAACACATTCTGGTATTGTAAACTTTCTTTTATCAGTACGCTACCTCTATCCACAACATAGTGGGCATAGGGAAGCACACGAGTGTATATTTAGATGTGGGTTAGGCATAAAAGAGCTTTTTTTCTTCAACAAGGAAAAAAACCTCCTCTATTTATTACTAAATGCGACATTTTAGATCTGAGTAGACAGCAAGGACCTTGTGAAAATGTGCTAAGCTTCCACATAGTTAACAAGATGTCACTTTGTGAGAGAATTTTCATAATTAATGAACCAGTTCAATTTGCTCTGCCATTTGACTTTGATTAATATGTCGTGGAGTATTCCACGGGGACGCTCTCCAGCTGGTTTGGGGAGCTCTTATGTCTATATCCTGTGCGTGTGCGTGGATCAAAGCTCTGGCATCCAATATCTGCCTCGTTAGGTCAGGGAATAGCCGTGCAAACTCAGTGACAATCCTGAGATCCCGCAGCAGGCCGGCACGTGACCCACATGGACAAACCCAAACCCAACAAGCATAAAATCCAAACCAAAGCTATTTGGGAAAGGGATTGCACCACTCACTGCCTATTTTATGGAGTCTTAGAAGGAGAATTTTTATAATTAAACTTTTATTCCTAATTCTGCCATGGATATGGCAGACTGAATGAAATGACTTTAGCATCATCTTTAAACATCTGGTTAAAATTTGCTTCATTGCAAATGCAGTTTACAGGGATAAGTGTTTTGTATGACAAGGTGAATCGATCGGTTTCCAATCAGTGCAATTTTCTGTTAGAAACCACTGTAGGTATCTCAAAGAAGGAATTTGATACAGGCATATCTTGGAGATATTGTGGGTTTGGTTCCAGACCACTGCAATAAAGTGAATATTGCAATAAAGTGAGTCACACGAATTTTTTGGTTTCGCAGTGCGTATATAAAAGGTATGTTTACATTATTTTGTAGTCTTTTAGGTGTGCAATAGCATTATACCCCCCAAAACAATGTATATACCTTAATTAAAAAATACTTTGTTGCTAAAAAATGCTAACCATCATCTGAGCCTTCAGTGAGTCATAATAGTAACATCGAAAATCACTGATCACAGAGCACCATAACAAATATAATAGTAATGGGAAAATTTGAAATATTGCAAGAATTGCCAAAATGTGACACAAAGACATGGAGTGAGCAAATGCTGTTGGAAAAATGGCGCCAATAGACTCGCTCAACACGTGGTTGCCGTGAACCTCCAATTTGTAAAACATGCAATATTTGCAAAGTGCAATACAATGAGGTGTGCTTCATACAGAGAATATGTAGTACATGATTTGAGAGGGATGAAGGGGGAAAAATGAGGAGGCAAGGTTACCTAAAGATTAGTAACAGCGGGAAGCCACTATCCCCTTAGGCTTTTTAAAAGAAATTAATTAATTAATTATTTTTATTGGAGTATAGTTGCTTTACAATGTTGTGTTAGTTTCTGCTGTACAACGAAGTGAATCAGCTATACATATACATCTATCCCCTCCCTCTTGGAACTCCCTCCCACCCCCCATCCCACCCATCCATCTAGGTCATCACAGAGCACCGAGCTGAGCTCCCTGTGCTATACAGCAGATTCCCACTAGCTATCTGTTTTACACATGGTAGTGTATTAGGCTTGAAGAAGCCACAGGGAACATGGCGGGACTCTCGGCTTTGGTTTTCTTGGCCACAAAACTGTTGTTGCTAAAACTGAGCTGACTTAGCAGAAACCCAGAAGCCACAGCGCTGCCTTTGCTGCTGCTGCCGCCGTTGCCAGAAGCACCGCAAGAAGGTGGAAAAATAGCATCTCCCTTCCGCTCACCTTCCGGTTTGCTGCTGGTGCCTCCCATTGGTAGAACCCAACAGGGGGCTGGTTGGCCAGGGAACCTGGGAAATGTGGTTTTCAGGCTTTCTGCCCCAAGGCCAGATGGGAGAATAAAGAAGGGAGAGAGTGGAACTGAGGGACAAAAGACTCTAGTCAGCACCCATTTCCAAGGACATATCCTACGTAAATTTAAAGTAGATGCACATTACTTGATTAAATTAATGAATGAGATACATTTTGTTACTAGTTAAGATATCACTTTTTTAAACCCGTCTCTGTGGAATCATATAACATTATAATCTAGCATATACATACAACTCTGAAGTTGTATAGATGCTAATGGATAATATATTTAAAAGGTTCATGTTAATGTTTACTCAGACTAATTATCCAACTGGCTTTATTGGTAAGAAACAAGACCAAAGCAATCATTTACATCCTAGGTCTTGGCCATGCCAATCCTGTCTTTCTACAATAACAAAAAAGGATCAAATTTAAACTGAAAAGGTAGAGAAGGAATGAGATGAAACATCTTCCACTTTGGATAAGAACCCAGGTGGCCCCTCGCCTGTGCAGGTATCCTCCCAAAGCCGTCCCCAGCCCAACCGTACCTTGGAGAGATGTGAAATGCTCAAGGACTTATTGCTTCTCGGTGGATTTCTGGTGGTCAAAGCAAGTCAAGGACATGGACACTTGAGGGAACAGACATAAAACCTTTGCCCCACTTTGTGGCCCGGCAGTGTTTAATATCCCTATTAACAAAAAGAAAAAAAGCCTGCTGGTCTTAGTGGCATTGTATAAACAAGACTGGATACTTTTCTTTTATTGAATTCATTCCTATCTCTTCATGTGGGCCTGAGAAGTGTGTCTGGAGGGCATTTTCCTTCTTGGTTGGAGGTGACTTGACAGACTAGCAATTACTGTCATTACAAGCCCAGTTGTATAGCTGGAAGATCTAGGCGGCTGCTAGCTCTGGAGCAGCCCGGGACGAGTGGGAGCAGTTGAGACCACACTGAGAAGCCAGGGAACTATAGACAAGTAATCTGTAGGGGGAAGAGGCCCCTTTGATCTTTGCACCAGACAGCAATTTCAGCAGAAGCAGAGTCGACTTGGTATTTTTTTACTGCAGTGAAATAGGCAAGACTGACTTGTATGTGTAAGGGTTGCCAAGAGGAAGTAAAGATGAGCTTTAGCTTACCTGCATCTTAAGCTGTGCAAAGAAAAAAGGTTCACATTTTTGTTAAATAGAAATGATCTAAATGTTTAATAAAGGCAAATCATTTGTTATTTAATGTTTTTAATCACGTGGCCAGTTTCAGCTCATGTAAGACCAGATGCTTGCTGGTAATGGCTATTTTCTTTTTGATCCTTGGGGTGGGCTCCAAAAATTCAATTATTTTTGTTAAATTCAGTACAGTGCTTACCCTCAGACTTCCCTGGAAGCATCTGCTGTCAGGCTCCAGGGAGACAACGGATTTGTACGTGTGCCTTTGGAAATGCTTCTGGTTTATCGTTATGCCAATTTGAAATATCATAAAGGCTGTTTATGTAGAGAGTGGTCCAAGGAAGAAAGTGGATCTGGATGAAGGGCATCTGCTCATGTCCTTTGTCTTGGTTACAAGACAGGCATCTCATCACAAGCCATTCTGACTTGGTTAGGAGCAGCAGACGCCTTGGTGCCTTTGGAAGAGTTAACGGAAGCTGCCAGAAGGCCTGTCTGTGAGTCTTCTTGGTTAAGCACCTAATTCAGCTCATCAGAATTTACTTTCAGAATCACAGTCAATTCTTGAACTAAATAAGTTATGGACCCTCTAATTGGATGGGATGTAGGGCGTTTATGATAGCCACTGAAATTTGATTTTTCAGCATATACCAAAGGGCTATCAATCAATAAATAAAGAGGGAATGAACAAAATAAATTCTCTGCTTATGGCCATTGATTTCCTGGTAGAATTCCCCTTTTTCTAGTGTCTCCAGGAAATGTCTCCCTTGCTTGTGTGTGTGTCTGCCAGGCCTGCCGGTTCTTAGTCAGCTACGGGAGAGGTTGTGTTCAGAAGCACACACCATGTGACATGTCAGGCAGATCAAAGCAGGGATTTCAGGGCTGACTACAAGGGGAAATGGTTAGTGATTAATAAAAGGATGTGGAATTGGTCATGTTGACTGAAAGAGCCCAGAACCTTGGCGAAAGTCTCCCAGAGGCTGCCAAGATAAAAAGAGTGGCCGCGATGAGTTATTTCGGGTGAAGCTTGCAGGTGTTAATGCCTCTGGGTGAGGGGAGCTGAGTAAGACATTGAGTCTCTCACCCAGGCCATGGACTCACCTATTATAAGAGCCTCTTCAGCTCCAGCCATAGTTTTGGTTTGTTTTGAAATGGAGCTTTTAGGGGCCATCGGGGACCTACAACAACTTGATAATGATGTTTAATTCTGAGAGTCAAGCTGTGGTTTCTCATTTGCCATTTCTGGCTTTTCATTGCTTCACATCAATATGTTTTGTTTCCAGACTGAAGATCAAAGAAACTTCTCCCTTGGGCTTGCTCACTTTTCTCCCCTGTGTGTGTTCTAATGCACTGATGAAGCCAAATAAATCCCCTGGGAACATATGTGTCTCCTGGCTTCTCCACCATGGCTGTAGCCACTGCGCACTTTTTGGTAGCTTAGTGGTGAGGAGTAGAATGTGGAAAGGGAGGTGACACAGAAAATGGATCTTGGGAAAAAGCATATTAGAGGCAAGTCCCATCTCAGCAAGGGGACTTAGCAAGTCTCACCTAACCAGGTTAAGATCTTGAGCTGTAGAAGTCTGGATGCTGCTGTGTGTGTGTGTGTGTGTATTCTTGGGAGTTGGCAAACAAATCATGGAAACTCCAAATAAATTTTCCACTGATTGCTTGGGAGACTTGTGAGCTTATAAATTGCCTCATTGAGTTTTTAAGCCACTTTCCCAAGGGAGTGATGATGTTTGATCCGTTTTGCAATCTTCATTAGTATCTCAGGACGTGATGTCTCTGTAAGGAGTAGATTCTATTGATCCTAACCAAGGCACAGTGCAGTTTCTTAACTTCTCAATGATGTTTTCCCCCTTGTTCTTTGCCCTCCTTCAGTCCTCTTCCAGCTCCTGCCAACCTCCAAATAGACCAATGTTGTGGACAACATGGCAGGTTGGGAAAGTGTGGAGGGATGTGTTGGTTCATCTTCAGAGCAGACTTGAACTTTATGGGTAATCTTGTATATTAAGAATGGTTGGGAGTAATAATGATGGATGTTAAAATGATAAGCAGTTATGGGCACTGGGGACATGGGCGTTTGTTAATTTCTCTGTACTCCTCTGTAATTTCAAAACATAAAAATGTCAGTTGAGGGATTGGAAGGCTGATGTGGAGAGCAGTAAGAAAGGACAAACTGACAAATGTACGCTGGGTGCTTCAGACCTTTACGGAGAAATATCCGCATCTCCTATGTGTCAGTTCTCATGTGCCATGTAATGCCACCTAGTAGCACCCCAAAAGCCATTGGCTGAGAACTATAATTAATTTTGATTGCTCTTGTGCCTATGGATGTGGCTAGGACGGTCCCGTTCCAAGACCTCCCCTGGGGCTGAGGTTAACCATGGGGTAAGCTGAGGCAGGTTCTTCTCCAGGTGGTGGCAGAGATGCAGGAGGAAAATGGAAACAAGGGGAGCTTCTTAGGCTTAGGCTGGGAAGTGGCACACTTTCCTTCCACCCACATGCCATGGCCAACGCAAGTCCTATGGCCAAGTCCAAAGTCAGCATGCAAGAAAAAATGGTCTGGTCAAGGATGTGGATGCAGAGAGGGGTTAAGATTTGGCCAATCTTTATATATATATATGGAGAGAGAGAGAGAGAGAGAGAGGGAGAGAGGGAGACTCCATTCTACATATAAAATCATCTCTGTAAATACAATTAAAATATAAGAATATAATGTATTTTGTTATATTACGTACTATGTATAGTATACATAGTGAATAATACAGCAGTATAGGTGATTCCATATGTGTACGATTCTAGTTCATGTATCTGTCTATAAGATTCCAGTGAGAATGCTCCCATCTGTCTCTCTCAGAGTTCTTTTTGGCTTAGTCACTGAGATACGGGGCTGGGGAGTTTGTAGCTGCCCTGTTAGATGATGATCTCCTTTGGAACAGAAACAACATCCTAAACTTTTCATCTGTGATGATATATATATATATATATATATATATATATATATATATATATATATTTATATATTTATATATTTATAAATTTATTTATTTATTTTTGGCTGCGTTGCGTCTTCGTTGCTGCACACGGGCTTTCTCTAGTTGTGTCGAGCAGGGGCTACTCTTCGTTGTGGTGCGCGGGCTTCTCATTGCGGTGGCTTCTCTTGTTGTGGAGCACGGGCTCTAGATGTATGGGCTTCAGTAGTTGTGGCGCACAGACTTAGTTGCTCCGCGGCATGTGGGATCTTCCCGGACCAGGGCTCCATCCCGTGTTCCCTGCATTGGCAGACGGATTCTTAACTACTGCGCCACCAGGGAAGTCCCTGTGATTATATTTTTGATTCACTGGCCCCTGGCAAGCCCCTGCTAGCTTCCTGGGTCAGCAGCTTCCATGGTTTTCAGGCACAATCCTCTTAGGTTGAGCTGGAGGAGACAGGACTGCCTTTAAGCCAGGGATGAGAGTCTTTCACAGAAACTCTTAGCAGTAAGGACATTTTGTTTACGGACAGGGAATAGTACTACATCTGGGTCAGCCGGGTCTGTCTGCACCTCCTCCTTGAGACTCTCCCAGCAGTGATGGAGCTGCCTGGGTCTCTCCTTCCCTAGATGCCCACCTGGTAGCAGGCCACAAGGAGGCCACTGGTGCCCCATGAAAACAGCGTGTGGCAGCCAGCTGGTCTGACTTCCTCTGTATAAACTGGGCAGCGTCCTGGTAATGTAGGCAGACACCTCACTTTGGCAGTTTGTTGGCTCTCGGGAAATATTACAGAACGCGCTGGGAAAACTTTAATGTGGAAGGAGAGGGACAAAGAACTACTACACACAAGGAGAACTGGGGTGCAGTGATGGAAGGGGGACATGCTGGTGTGACACCAAGAGAGGGCTATTTCAGGTGGATGAGGGAGGGAGGGGAGGAGGGGCAGCTTCTCCGAGGAGATGACATTTCAACTGAGTTCAGTGTAACAGGGAGGAATCAGTCATGCAAAGACCTGGGGGAAGAGATGTCAGGGTCGGGAGACCATCAGGTGCAAACATCTCAAGGGAGTAACAGTCTGCCCTAGAATCTCCCACTTCCAAAGGTAACCTTCTCTGATATGCCCATACTTTCTTGTGTTTCAAAAGGAAGCATTCTTTCAGAGCCCATGAGTGCACTAAGGAAGACCTTCTTCCAACAGGATTGGTTATTTATTTTTTTAAATAGACTTTACCTTTTAGAGCAGTTTTAGGTTCACAGCAAAATTGAGTAGAAGGTTCAGAGATTTCCCATACACCCCCTGCCCCGACACACGCATGGCTTCCCCACTACCGATAGCGCTGGCCAGAGGGTACGTTTGTTACAGTTGATGAACCTACCTTGACATATCATCACCCAGAGTTCATACTTTACATCAGGGTTCACTCTTGGTGCTGTACCTTCTATGGGTTTGGACCAGTGTATCATGACACGTATCCACCATTGTAGTGGATACAGAGTAGTTTCACTGCCCTAAAAATCCTCTGATTGGTTATTTTCAAATACAGTGAAACTTCACAAATGTCATTTACATAGCAAAAGAAGAGCAACCAAGTACAGCTTTTTTCGTTTTTCCTCTTTCTTTAAGATTGTAAAGGTCTTTGACGTGTGAAAGGCGGGCTTTTATTAACTCGGCATTTGTATCATAAACATAATTCCCAGACAAGCAGGAAAGTCCCAGAATTCTGAGTCATTGATGTTTGAATAGACGTTTTGTAAGGCCAGGCATTTGCTTTCACAAATAAAGCATTGATGAGCTCAACGGTTGCTTGAAATGAACCGGGAAAGTTTTATAATATGCACTTGGCCTTCAGAAGACAGTGCTGTGATCTATAACAATTTTCCCCTCTTTAATCTGTATTCAAAATTACAAGAAAATTTCTCTTTCTGGCCACCTGTCTTGGTCAGTGTTCAGTGTGAGGGAGACCCATATCTGAAAATAGAATAACAATTAAGCAAGTTCGTGTGGAAAAATAAGATATTCCCCTGACATACGCTAGATATCTGCTCTTGGTACGTGGGCTGCAGGGCTGCAGTGCTGTCTTCTTTCACGATGGGAGGTTTACGAAAATGAAGAAGGATTCTGTCTGTGAAATACCATTTTGGCAGATGTTTGATCTGCCACAAGAAATGGTTCTTTCTTTTTTTTTTTTTTTGATAAAGTGAATGGTGTTTTTCAAAAAAAATTATTTATTTTATTTATTTTTAGTTTTGGCTGCATTGGGTCTTCGTTGCTGCACGCGGGCTTTTCTCTAGTTGCGGCGAGCGGGGGCTACTCTTCGTTGCAGTGCGCGGGCTTCTCATTGCGGTGGCTTCTTTTGTTGCTGAGCACGGGCTCAGTAGTTGTGGCTCACGAGCTTAGTTGCTCCACGGCATGTGGGATCTTCCCTGGCCAGGGCTTGAACCTGTGTCCCCTGCATTGGCAGGCGGATTCTTAACCACTGCACCACCAGGGAAGCCCCAGAATGGTTATTTCTTATTCCGGACTGCTGGTAACACAGCTGGAATGTTTTAATACACTAGTGCACTTCATTAATAGAAAGGTCTAAAAATAGAACTGGAGAGCTCAGAAGGGGGCGGAGAATTAGGTAGTTCAGGCTCCAGTCTCTGACTGTTGAGAATGAAATACCTCATGAGGACTTTGCCAACAGCAAATTGTGGGCAACACTAGCTATCCTCATTGAAGAGAATGCGATTCAAAAAAAGAGAACAGTTCAGCTTGATATAAAGAGCTGGAGTTGGGTTGGGGACTCAGTGGGCAGAAATTGAGGAGATAGGAGAGCCTCTGTGGAAATAAGGTCATAGAATTTCAAATACCCAGGTCATGGGCTTAAGTACCTCCTTTCCTCTCTCTCTCTCTCTCTCCCCTAAACTTTCCATTTTCTTAACCATTCCAAACAGGTTATTCCCTGACTCAAACTGTCCATTTGGGCAAGGAAGTCCACGCTGAGAGACCCCAATTATAGAGGGGAGCGAATACAGCTATCTGTTCCAGGAGGTTAGAGAGGAAAAAACCATGGCCCGAACATGTGGGCACAGCTCCCTTGGCAGTGAGGAATCTCTGAGTCCTCTGTTGTCTGATGAGATCAAATCATCTCCACCCTTGAATCTTTGGGTCCTGGGGTGGGTGTCAAGGCTCATTTGCTCCCTCACTTGGTGCAGGATCTCTCCGTAATCACAATACTGACTCTTGTTTGAACCCCTCTGGTGATGGGTAAGTCAGTTCTTTGTGAGTCTGCTCACTCAGCTAGGTCAATCCAACATACGCCATCACGGCAGTACGATGTAACCTCCTGGTAAATTGAACAAAATCCTTACTGCCTGGGGCTCACTCTCAGTGACTCCGATAGAATTGTTCTGGGGAGGGTGCTGGCATCAGTATTATTTAAAACTCTGCCCATGATGCCAATAAACATCCAAGGTTGAGAGCAATGGCTCTGGTGTTTTTTGTACTGATGGAGGTCAGCTTTCCAGGAGCTGCCACCCATCTAAGCTAATTCTGTCCTCTGGAGTCAAGTCTATCTCTTCTTTTACGTGACAGCCTTTCAGACATATGAGCTTGCTAACCTGCCCCTAAGTTTGTATCACTTCCCTGAGGTTTTTTCTTCTCCAGGCGAAGCCACTCATTTTCTCAAAAGTTACTCCTATTATGTGGTTTTGCTTCCCTCACCATCCTGATCTTAAGCTACATTGTCAGGATGCCACTTACAGTGTGTGTCTCTTCATGCTTTTGTTTCATTGTGAGCTTGCTGTCACCTAAATCCCCTCAATTTTCTCCCACAAAAGGCTTACAGCTTAGTCGGGCAGACAGGCATGCCAACAAACCAAAGCTTCCCCATCCTGTAATTATGAAATTGATTTTTAAAGTCTAAATGCAGGACTTTTATTTACCCTTATCATATTTTATCTTGTTCTGTTTACCTATCTAACTCCATCCTGCAAAAATACTGTTAAGAGTTGCCTGCTTGGTAAGGTGTCTTTATCCATGTTATTAATAACAGTAACAATAAGAGACTCTATTTATTGACTGTAAACACTTATTGACTGGAAGCACCACCAGATTGGATTGAAAGAGACAGAAATAGAGCCCCAACTTCTATGGGTAGGAAGTAGGTTGAGAAGGCTACAGAATCACCAAGTGTTCTTACAGGAAATGAAAGATGCTCAGAGAAAGAGGCAAGAGTCCAGAGCGTGCAGCCAAGAGCCACTTGAGAGTCCTGGGCCCTAGAAAGAAACTTGCACCATCTATGCAGCTGGAGCGCAGAATTGCTTTGGACCAGTGCTGACTGCAGCCTCCTGTTTCTCCCCTTTTTGAATGGGAGCGTCTATTGTGATTTTTTTGTTTTGCTTGTCCCGCCATTGTGTGCGGAGTATGTGTCTGTACGTAGGGGTGAATATAATTGGTCTCTATAGTTCATAGTATTCCGATGGTGATGAACAACCCTCACTGAGTTGTTCAAGAAGAGCCACACTCAGAGAGCTTCATTTATACTTGGACGTGACTTACAAGGATGAGACTTTTGGCTCGTCTTGGGAGGAGTGAGTATATTTTGCATGTAATACGTGTCCAGAGGCAGATTGAATCTGGGCGCTGTAGCTGCTTGACCAGTAGAATATTGGGAAGTGACATTGTGCCAGTTTTCAGGCCTAGGCCTGAAGAAACCGGCAGCTTCTGCCTCCTATCTCTTGAGATGCTTATTCTTGGAATCCAGCCACCATGTTGACAGGAAACTCAAGCTGCCCAATAGAGAAGCTTTCATAGGGGAGGAGCCAGTAGCCAGAACAATTGCCAGCCAAGTGAGAGAGTCACCTTGGAAGTGATGGGTCAGCCCCAGTAGAGCTGCCCCAGCTTATTCCAGGTGGGGCAGAGCTGAGTTGTCGCTACTGAGCCCTGCTCAAGATCAGATTCGTGTACACAGTAAATTGTTGTTGTTGAGTTAAACCACTAAGTTTGGAGCAATTTGATTCACAGTGGTAAGAACAGTGCCAGGCACTGTGCTTCTGACTTTTCATATATTTTCTTACTTAATCCTCCTAACAGTGCTATGACATAGGCATTATTTCTCCTCCTGATAGATGAGAAAATTGGGGCTCAGTGGTTTAGGTACATGCCGAAGGTCATACAAGTAGTAAATGGCAATACTGGGATTGAAACTGAGCAATATTGGATTGTATCATCTTTTTAACCTCTAAAATGCTGAGTAGGACAGGGCTGAGGTAAGAGAGCCAGGCAGCCATTTAACAGATACTTAGAGAGTGCTTTCTGGGGAGAGAAAAATAAATAAAACATAGTGCAAGAAAGTGATAGCTTAGGGAGGAGACAGACATGAAAACAAATAAATACAGTTGAATATGATGTGCCATGATAGCCAAAGTGGAGGGATACAACCACGCTTCCAGTTCTTTCTCTGTAGATTTTCTACTCTCATAGATACATACATGTTTTAATAAAGAAGTGATAGTGCTCTATAAATATTCTAGGACATTTTTTTCACATCTTTCTCTATCATGTATACAAGCCCACTATTTTAAACTGATGATCATGATTTATTAAACTGTCTCCCCCAAAGATGTTTCTAATTTTTTTTTGCTAGTGCATGCAATATTGCATCAGATATCTTTATATATATAACACACATGTGAGTGTTTCTTTAGGAATTGTTGGTTCAAAGGTAATGATTGTGATTTCTGAAAATTATTACCAGAAAAGCTTTATCAGTTTGTACTTTTTTTTAAACATCTTTATTGGAGTATAATTGCTTTATAATGTTGTGTTAATTTCTGCTGTGTAACAAAGTGAATCAGCTATACGTATTATCAGTTTGTACTTTTACCAAGAATGTATGAAAAGGCCAGTTTCCCCCATATTTCATTCTTATGAACACTGCTTTTATCAGTCTGTTAAGTTTTTGCCATGCTGATGGGAGAATAAAGTATTATTCTTGTTTTAATTTGTAGTTTCCAGATTATCAGAGCATTTTGTTTTCTTTTGGACACTTGTACATATATTTTTTTGGAATTTCTGGTTTACATCCTTTCCTGTTTTCTTTTTTTTTAATCCTTTTTTTCTTACGGATTTGTATGAGTTCTTTAAATAGTCTAGACATTACTCTCATTAATTGTTGCAAAGATTTTCTCCAAGTCTGTTTCTTGTATTTTAATTTTGCTTAAGGAGTCTTTTCTTATGAAAACATTAAATGTTCATGATAACAGATCTTTTTTTAAAATAATTTTTTAATTTTATTTATTTTATTTTTGGCTGCGTTGGGTCTTCATTGCTGCGCACGGGCTTTCTCTAGTTGTGTCGAGTGGGGGCTACTCTTAGTTGTGGTGTGTGGGCTTCTCATTGCGGTGGTTTCTCTTGTTGTGGAGCATGGGCTCTAGGCACGCGGGCTTCAGTAGTTGTGGCACTCGGGCTCAGTAGTTGTGGCTCACAGGCTCTAGAGTGCAGGCTCAGTAGTTATGGTGCACAGGCTTTGTTGCTCCGCAGCATGTGGGATCTTCCCGGACCAGGGCTCAAACCCATGTCCCCTGCATTGGCAGGTAGATTCTTAACCACTGTGCCACCAGGGAAGCCCTGATAGCAGATCTTTTAATTTTCGTTTTTGGAAATTCTGGTTTTGTCTTGGTTAAGAATAACTTTCTCCAAGGTTATAAATTCTCTGTATTTTCTCATAATGTTTATAATTTTTTTTTTTTTTAAAATGCTTAGCCCTTCAACCCATCTGGACTTTGTTTTGGAGTATTCTACACAGAAGGGAAGTCTAGCTTAATTTTTCTTAATAAATATCTAATTGTCTCAACACCATTTATTTGTTTATCCATCTTTTTCCCATTGAATTGAAACTTTATAAAAATGTTGTATATCTGGGACTGTTTCTGGACTCTGTTATTTTATTGATTTATTTTTCTATTCCTGTACCAATAGCACACTCTTTTCATTAACTCAGATTTGAAGTATGTTTTGGTATTTAATAGTAGTTCCCTTTAATCTTTTCAAAACAAAGTTCTTATATTTTCTTCTCATGATGAACTTTGAAATCAACTTGCCAATTCCATAAAAAATTCCATTGGATGCTGATTCAGATTGCATTGAATTTATAGATTAACTTGGGGAGGACTGACATCTTTACAATTTTTTATCTTCCCATCCATAATGACTGCATTTGCTTTATTAAAAAAACCAATATCATTACATTTTGTAATAGAGATTTTTTACCCTGGGTCTCAACCCTACAAACTCTGATTTAATTAGTCTTGTTGTGATTCCAGTATGCACCCAGGGGACAAAACCATTCTTGTAGTTTTTTTTTTAAATGTTAATTCCTGTACATTTTTCACTAGGTTTATTTCTAGGTGTATTACATATCTGTTTGTTGCTATTATTCATGGTATTTCTAAAAAGTTCAAGTTAGACAACTACTTTATACCTTATGCCAGAATAAATTATAGATGGCTTAAATAACTAAATATAAAAACGAAACTATGAAAGTATTAGAAGAAAACATCAGAGGCATTCAATTTTTTATTGCTTGTATATAATAAAGGTATTGATTTTGTATCTGATATTATTTTTAAATAGTATTTTCTTCAGTTCTCTTGGGACAGCAATTTGTCTACATGTAGGAAAATTTTTATTTTTTTTTCCACATTTATACCTCTTATTTCTTTTACTTTTCTCTCTTTTTAAATAGGACCTATTATATGGAACAATGAAGGATGGTAGCTGTGATGGTTGTCTTGTTTTCAATCTTAATAGAAACTTTCTAATCTTTCATTATTAAATATGATAGTTTCTGTGATAGGCTGCATGATTTTACATCCTTTTTTACTGTAATAACAGTTTTTTTTTTTTTTTTTGGTCTTGTGCTAACCTTGTCACCTGGTTTTGGAATCAAATTGATGTTAGCTGTGTAGAATGAGTCTGGATTCTCTTTACTTTTGTGTACTTCCAGATAGATGTATAATTTAAGGATTATCAGTTTCTTCATGGAACAGAAATTCATATAAAAGTATTTGGTCTTGGTGCCATTTTTTTGTTTTACGGATTCAAGCTTTGACTACCTATTAAATTTTTATAAAGGTATTCATCTATTCACATTTTCAGCCTCTTCTTGGATCAATTTTGATTAATCCATATTTTTATAGAAAATCACACCCTTGAGATTTTCAAAAATTTTATATAGTATTATTTGCTTTTGTTTAATAAAATCTCATAAAATCTCATATCTCGAGTTAGGCTCCTTTTCCCATTGTTAATAATTCCCATTGTTAATTAATATTTGAAATATTGATTCCAAATTAATTATTTGGAATTAACTAATCTATTTTTCTTTCACACTTCAAACAAAACTAGAACTTTAGGATTGTTTTCACTAATTTCTCTCTACTCTCCAACCCTGCTGCCTCCCATGTTGAGATCTTCTGGGATTTTTAAGTTGTAGATTATTATTAAAAAATTTTAAAAGATATTTCTAAGCAAACTCTGTTTTATTAGTTTTTCTGTTTACTGTTGATCCATGGGTCCCACCACATTTTCCTTTTTTTTGAATTAATTTCTCTTTCTTGCTTGATTAAATCTATTAGAGAAGGCCTGTGTGTGAATCTTTGAATGTCTGTGAAAAATGCCTTTATTTTGTTTTTCCTTTTCAGTGTTAATTTGGGTAGGAATCAGATTCTAGGTTCAAAGTAATTGCCCCTCAGAACTTTTAAGGTATTACTCAATTGTCTTTTAGCATCATGTCTTGTCAAGGAGAAATTTGATGCTGCTCAGAAACTCATTCATTTTAAGTAGCCTGTTTTATTCTCTCATGAAGCACTTAGGATTTTCTTCTTATCTTTGAACTTCTGAATTTTACAACAGTGGGGTTAAAAAAAAATTCAAAGAGTAGGTCTTTTGGAAAGTGAAGAATAGTTTTAATTCATGTTTCTTCAGCCCTGGGAAATTTTCTTTTTGTTTCTTTATTACTTGTTCTTTTCCATTTCTAGAATTTTTTCTGTTCTCTATTTCTAGAATTTTCATTAGATGGATATTGGCACTTCATACCTTTTAAAAATATATTTTTTCCATTTTTCCCTTTTGGTGATATATTCTTAAATAATCCCTTGGCTCAATTATCCAGGTCAACAAGTTACTATTTAACTGTGAACTTTCTCTGACTCCATATATTCACTGAGTGTTTTAATTTCTGAGTCAATTCTTACAATTTCTAAGATTTCTCAGATTTTCTTGTGTAGTAGCTGATTCTTAATCTATAGATCTGATAGACACTCGTATCTTTTCACAACATGAAATTTGTTAATCCTTCTTCTATTTGCACTATAAACTCTGTTGCCTTCAGTATTATTTCTTCTTCATAATGACTTCTGTGCTGCTCTTTCCTTAAGTCTTTGATTCTTTGTTATCTGCTCATCTCATCTTCATTTAGTTTGTCCCTCTGGGCATGCCGTTTCTGATTACAGGTGCTCATCTCTGGTTGGGCTGCTGGGGGTTGGGCAGGATGGGCTGCTGAGAGGGTGTTCGGGCTTTTCTCAGTGTGTCTTCCACATCCACGCTTTTTCCTAATCAGCATTGCTCTGGGCCCCCAGGAGGCTGATCTCTGCATCACTGGGCTCCCTTGCTCACTGCCTTCCAGTTGGCTCAGCCAAAGGGACACTCCAGCTGAATCTAGAGGACAGGAGGAAAGATTGGAGTATTGATCTCCCCTTCTCTTCTGTCCTCCCTCTGTCATCCTGGTTTTGGCAGAGGTGGTGTTTTCTATCTATAGGCAGAAGTCCTGGAGGGACACTTCTCCCCTGAAGCTACAGCTCTTCCTTGTTTCTGGTAACTGCTCCATCCTTCCCCCTTCTGGACTGGGGAAGGCCATGGTTCTCCACTGGTGCTGACCCCTGGGAGCTTCATCATCCTCGGATGATTCCCTCGGCCCTGTCCTTACCTCTTGAAATAGTCCATTTTCGAGTATCTCTTTGATCAACTTTTTGAGTGTGCCGTCCATTTCATGGAAGCACCCTGATGGAGATGCTGGTGCAATGTTTTTTGTTGTGGCTCCTCCATATCCTCTCAGGGTTTCCTTGGCTATGGGATTAGTTGGAGAACTCATGTCAGCTATAAGAAATAACCCCCAAACCCTAGTAACTCAATAAAGATTTGTTTTTCTCTCTATTGATTGCGGGATCCCGGCTCTTTCCATCTTGGAGCACTGTCATCTTCCAGGGGCCCCTCACACATCTTCATTGGATCCTTCACCTTCAGAGAAGAAAGAATGAGGATGATGATTGTACAGGACTTTCATAAGCAGGCCTGGAAGGGGTACATTTCATTGCCACCTATTGGCTAGGTACTAGTTACATGACCTCAACCTAAGTACAAAGGAAGCTGGCAAATATAGCTTTCCTGTGCCCAGGAAGAGGCAGGTGGGTCTGGTGAGTGTCAAGCCACTTTCTGCCATAGCTTCAGGTGAATGATGCCTCTCTGGCCTGAGCGCCCCAGTCTATCACTTTAACCAGTGCTATATGCTGTTGTTGGTCACCGCTCAGTTCAAGGCGGGAGGAGGGAGAAGCCAAAAGATGTAGCTGCTGCAAATGCAGTGATCCAGTATTGTTTTTGCCAGATTTGCCCCTCTAGCTTCTTGGATCCATTGCCTTGGAGCTTGGAGGACAGTGTAACGACCCCTCTCTGTAGCAGACTTCTTCTGCACAAGTGTTGGTTGTATTTTTCTCCAACAAGTTGATCCTGTCTGATTTTTGTCTTTCTGTTTTTTGTCTCAAAATTTCTAGTTAATGTTGGGTACTGTTTCCTGTTTTTCACTGCTCTTATGGCTTCACTATTTAAAAAACCATCTCTTCTATCTTTTATAAGGATGTGGAGCAGGAGGGGAACTAGGTGAACGTACTAAGTTTGTCACTTAGTCCAAATCTCCATCTTTTTGTGAAATTTGAAGAGTGTGGAGTGATTGGCTTAGGAGCAGTTCCAATGTGCAGTATGAAGAGGCTGCTAAAAGAAAAATGAAATCACGAGCTACTTTGATAGACATATATTGATACGAAAAGGGTGATTGATGATTCTGTATTCTCATAATTTCTGGAATACTTTTTTTTAGCTCTGGATATTGCAATTTATAATACACAAGTTAGGGTTTGTCAAGTGGAGGACATCTATGATGGTGATTGTTCTAGAAAACATGTCATAAGGTAATTGTGGAGGTGGCCATGGATATCCTGCATGGAGAGTGAAATGTAAGGTGGGATAGGGTGTATGTGCGTTAAAATATGCAGATTTTATGATAGCTGTTAATCTGCTGTGGATTTTTAAGGGGATTGATGTTAAGTATTGATTTGTATATTCTATAAATCCTCTTCCCTTTAAAAGTATTGAGACTTTTTTTTTGCCTAACTCTGATCCTAAACACTTTTCCTTGTCCTCTAAGGTGACCAACGGTGGCCTCCTATCTGCCATGTTTGGATCATTTTGTGATATTTTCTTCTTCTTGGCAGTTTTGGAAGTTGCGGTTCTCAAAATGGTGATATTTACCCTTTTAAAAATGTCCTTTTGGTTATGCACTGCCGGGGGAAAGAATGTGTACAGTTCTGCTCAGGAGAACAGGTTGCAAAATGGAAGGGGTGAATGCCTCCTTCTACAAAAACAGTAGCATGATCTTGTTTTGCCCCTTGTGTCTTCTTTCTCTCAATGGTAATGTCTGCATGAAGGAATGCACCCATGAGCTTCTTTATGATGCATGATCTTGTGGGAAAGGGAATGGTAAATTCACCTTCCTTTGCACATGTATCCATTTATTCCATCTATCCATCCGTTTATTCACTCGTTCAAGAAATGTATTGTTCCTATTGTGAGCCAGGTATTATTTTAGGTACTAGGAATATAGCGTAAATATAAGCCTCATGGAGCCTTACATTCAGTTGGGGAAATAAAATAAATGAACTCATAAACATAGTGATAAGTGTGGTGAAGGAAAATAAACCTGGGTCACTCAGTCCGGGGGCAAAAACCCAGCCAGAGCATCTGATTGGCCACGAGAGGTCATGTGACCAGCCTTCCTCACCAGATGTAGGAGCAGGCAGGGTGGAGGCATTTTCAGCTTCGGTGGTGATATTGATAGGCTATGAAGGTAAACAGTATGTGTAGGTAGAAGTTCCCAAACATGGAGAAAGGGTTAAGAGGCTGACAGCCAAATCCATGGCAAGACTGTCCAGGACAGTGTCCAAAGATGACATAATCCTTCATGTAAATTGGTGACAGTCCAACCTAGTTGAGGGGTCCAGGCTTACAGCCCAGTTACTGGAACCGCTTTTTTCCATCAACTTCTATTTGTGAGAGGAAACCCTTTATACAGCTTTGTTCTTAACAATGTTCTAGCTTTAGAATAAAAATTTTTTGTTGGGGTGTGTTCTATGATCAAAGCTCCCGTTCTTCACCACCCATGCAATCCATGAGATATTTGAGAAATTTACAACATGCATATTTTGGAGAGGAAGTCTAGCCTGAGCGAGGTGTCAGACGCTGGGGGCATCTTGGAAAACCATCTAGAAGATAAAGACACCATCTGTGTGCTCTTAGGTAACCACATTATGGCTGAAGGCCCGGTGTTGGTGATGCCAATAGATGGGCAAGGCAGTGATTCGGTAAATGAGCAAGAAGACCATTTTTATTTCTACTATGAAGTGTTGTCTTTGTTAAAATAAATAAGATCATATTTCTTTGATTTTAGGTAGCATTATACTAAAGCATTGAATGGGCCTGTGTCCTTGCTCTGAAAGGCAAAACAGAAGAAAATCCCAATGCCTGGCACTGTTAACTTTAATAGGGTCAAAGTATATTAAGACAAAAATGATTCTGTTGAAAAATGTAAGTAGGACAATTATGAATGAATCTGTTAATTCTTGAGAAAAATAGGGCTGAATGGTTTGGAGTTGAGGCTTAGGACCCAGAGGGCTTGGGTTTGAATCTTTGTTTGTTTTGCTATAAGATTTTGAACAAGGAATCTAACTTCTGTGTTCCTCAGTTATCTAGGAGGCAAGATAATAACTCACCTGATTGTTGAGAATTAAATGAACTAATAAATTTAAGATCAATGCAGGGCAGAAAATAGGTGCTCAATAAATATGAGCTGTTTTTATTTGTAATCATCCTCATCTTTCCTCATGGATGAATGTCAGAAAGATAGCCAGGATAATAGCAGGCCTTCTTCAGCATTGAGAGAGATAATTATTAATTACTTCCATCCAACATGTCAATCCATTTTGTTTCCTAGGGGAACATAAGTCCCTGTTTATCTTGGGAGCATATCAGGACTCATCAAGTCAGAGATTCTCAAGGGGCCCTATGAAGCAGCTTTGTAGCAGAGGCTTGTGGCCACCTCCATTTGCCTTCAAAAATCTTCTAATTTAAGATCTCGTCTTCCTGCGTCTTCAAAGCATAGTCCTGGGCATTGCATCGGAGTTGATCACGGGCACTTGAGTGAATTCAAAGTGCCTGCTGTGTCTGCACTGTGTACTCCAGTGCACGCCCATGGGAGCAACAGAGCAAGTGGTCAGGTTCTTAAATTTATATCATCAAATATAACTTTAAGAGTTAACTTTACACCTGTGTTTGGGGAGTTCAAAGCACGTGGATCTATTTTCATTTAGGCAACGGGACAACTTGCCCTTCTGCCACTCTTCAGGGCTCTTAATCCTGACAGAGGACCGGTCAAGAGTTGGATTGGGACTGTGCATGCTGATTTAGGACACATGCTGCTCATTCTATGTACCAGATTCTCTAGCTGTGTCTCAGATCAGAGTGCCAGACCCACCTCAGCCTGCTTCAGCCCAGGAAAAACTATGTTCCTGCCGTTCTGGCATGAAATTGTGCCTTGAGCATTTATTAATTCATAGGCAAATGAAGGATGTTTCCCAGCGTGATGATGGATGATGCCCATTAAGCCAGATTTCTCAATTTGTGGCTCTTGGGTTTCTAGTTTAAATGCTGATCTGAGTTGAAAAATACCCTTAAGATTCTCATGATATTTATTTATTTATTTATATTGAGATGTAATTGACATATAAAGTTATATTAGTTTCAGCATAGCATAATGATTCGATACATGCATATATTGTGAAATGACCACCAAAATAAGTCTGGGTAACATCCATCACCACACATGGTGATGATTTTAAATGGTACCGACATATTATATTTACTAAAGAAGAGTTGGCTGTTACCGCTAATGCTGCTAGCCTTTGAAAGTTGATGACATACCACAAATATCCCTAGCTTTCCTTCACAGACCTTTCGGATGAGTCATCTGTGGCTTTATTTGAACTCACTTAGGAACGAGTTTTCAATATTTAGGCAATGAATTTCCTTAGGCCCCTCCTCCCGCTTCTGCTGCCTCTTCCTCCTTCTTGCCATGGCAGCTCCCATGTGTCGAGAACATACTACAAATCATACTGTGGTTGGCAGAATAATGGGCCCCAGAGATGTCCACATCCTAATCCATGGAACTTGTGAACATGTCCCTTTGCATGGCACAGTGGACTTTGTGGATGTGATTGATTTAAAGATTTTGAGGTAGGGAGATTTTCCTGGGTTAGCCAAGTGGGTGCAAGGTAATCACAAATGTGCTTATGAAAAAAGTGGGAAGAGCAGAGTCAGAGGGAGATCTGAAGATGCTACACTGCTGGCTTTGAAGACGACTGAAGGGGCCACCTGCCAAGGAATGCAGGCTGCCTTCAGAACCTGTGAGAAGCAAGGAAGTAGGTTCTTACCCAGAACCTCTAGAAGGAAGGCAGCCCTGATGACACCTTGATTTTAGCCTAGTGAGACCCACTTTGGACTTTTTTTATCTCTATTTACTTATTGAAGTATAGTTGATTTACAGTGTTGTGTTAATTTCTGCTGTACAGCAAAGTGACTCAGTTATACACATATATACATTCTTTTTTATATTCATTTCCATTATGGTTTATCCCAGGATATTGAATACAGTTCCCTGTGCTCTACAACAGGACCTTGTTGTTTATCCATTCTATGTGTAACGGTTTGCATCTACTAACCCCAAGCTCCCAGTCTGTCCCTCTCCCACCCCCCTCCCCCTTGGCAACCAGAAGTCTGTTCTCTATGTCTGTGACTTTGGACTTTGATCTTCAGAATCATAAGATAATACATCTGTGTTGTTTAAGCCACTAAGTTTGTGGTAATTTATTCCAGCAGCCATAGAAAACTAATACTCAGGCATTGTGTTAAGTTTTTTACACACATTATCTGAAGTTAATCCTCTCTACAATCTTTTGAGATACGTACTGTTATCTTCATTTTGCAGAAGAAGAAACAGTTGTGGGGAGATCCAAGAGGGCAGGGAACATTCCAATATATCCAAACTTGATGCAAATGTCCTTGTGTTCACTCCGTGCCCAGGCTTTGTAGATTTGGTAGCATCTAAACATGTCTCTCCTTGTGCCTTTCCAGATAGGAAGTTATGTTTCCCTTCATTTCCTGGGCATTGCATCGGAGTTGGAAACCTCTTCATCCTCTTGAGCACTTTTCTTATTCTTCTTTGAACATTCTGTAAGATACTCACTGTGTATTTCTTGGAGGACAAGAAGTACCTCAAGGTCTTTTCAAATTATTCCTTGCATGTTCATTTAGTGCAAGTTTATAAGTAAACTGAGGAGGAAAGAAGGAAGGGAACAGAGGTTCACAGAGCACCCCTTTATGTCAGGGGATTCCCATATATGATCTTATTTTATCTTCATGGGAACCCTAAGTGGTGGGTATCATAAGCCCATTTTATGGACAAGAAACTTGAGGTCAGAGTTTGGATAGCTGGCTCAGGGTCAGAGTTTTTCTTTTTTTTTCTTTTAGGATCGCTAGAATGATTTAATATTTATGGATCCTTAGAACTGTAACAGGTATACAGTAACATAGGGGTTAGCAAGCTACAACTCTTGGACCAGATCCAGCATGTGACCTCTTTTTGTACTGCCTGTGAACTGAGAATTGTCATTACATTTTTTTTATGTTACATGTATTTTATTTATTTATTTATTTTTAACCTCTTTCTTGGAGTATAATTGCTTTACAATACTGTGTTAGTTTCTGCTGTATAACAAAGTGAATCAGCTATACGTATACCTATATCCCCATATCCCCTCCCTCTTGCGTCTCCCTCCCACCCTCCCTATCCCACAGTTTTTCCATGTTGGAGTTAGGATTCGAGCCCAGGGCTACCCCATTATAAGGCCCATGATGCTGCCAGGACCACTGGAGTGGAGATTCCTGTGGACGCAGCCAGCAGAAGGGACTGCGGAACCAGACAGTGGGAAGAGGGAGATCAGACTGTGTACTATGCGGTGGAGTAAACCCACGCCGGTGAAGCCAGAGCAGCTGCGGCTTGCCGTGTCCTTTCACTGCTAACTGTCATCTGCACTCCGGACTTTTGGGCAGGTGAGATTATGCAAGGTGATGGAGGCAAGGGGAGGAATGGAGAGAGCAATTTCCAGTCTATATCAGTGTGTGGCTTATAAACCCTGGAAACAGACGATTTTCTTTCTGTAAGTGTTTTGAAATTTCCTATCAATGAGATTTATCAAGAACTCAAATATTCCCAGTAGCTAAATCATGTTTTCAAAACATCATCTGTATTGATTTAAGAAATATGAGTATCTCATTATCTCCTTTGTTTTGGATGCCTGTGTGTCTTGTTCGAGCCCATGTAAATAAATACATTTACTGAGTAAAAAAAAGAAGAGTCTACATTCAGGCATCTCACACATGACATTGAGGGGAAAAAAGAGAGGATGCAAACAAAAATACGTGTACCGAAGTCCCAGGAACTTCATGTTTGAATTGTTTTTACTGGAATTTGCAAATGACCCACGTTTTACTGGATTTGAAAATAAACCACAGTTGGGAACCAATCTTGTCCTCACTTACCTCTGCCACATTCCTGACACATGGGCCAGAGAGTTTTGGGTCAAGGTGTCCTCCGCATTTCTTTACTGAGAACTTTTATTAAGGTCAGTCTGATTACCTGGGGAGGTATGATTTAATCTCTTGAAAGAAACGGGAGACTGCCAGGTGCTAGTTCCTCGTCCTCTGAAAGTTCTCTCTGGATTATTCCTCAGCAATCCCCAGCTTCCTGGACTCAGCAGCTGAGGTATCACAATGTTTTATTCTTTTGGTTAAGATATTAATGTAAAGGTGCAGATCCTTCCTTGGAAGCTGACAAAAGCAAATCCAAAATATTCTCCCCTTAAAGGAAAACCCAACGTACAATTTTAAAAATTTGAAGAATAGTTGATTTATAATGATTCAGGTTATATACATATATATGTGTATATATATAAAACTTTTCAGATTCTTTTTCATTATAGGTTATTACAAGATATTGAATATAGTTCCCTGTGCTATATAGTAGGTCCTTGTTGTTCATCTATCTTATAGTAGCGTGAATCTGTTAATCCCAAATTCCCAATTTATCCCTCTCCCCCTTTCCCCTTTGGTAACCATAAGTTTATTTTCTATGTCTGTGAGTCTATTTCTGTTTTGTAAATAAGTTCATTTGTATCTTTTTTTAGATTCCACATATAAGTGATATCATATGAAATTTGTCTTTCTCTGTCTGACTTACTTCACTTATCAAGCATACAGTTTTTAAGGGGACAACCTAAAGTCAGAAAGTTTTAAACAGTTGTTGTTAGTACTTAAGAGTTTGGGTTCATTTAAAAAGTTTAAAATAGGAATTGATGATTTGGAAGCCTTTGTTTGGCTAGGAAGAGATCTCCCTTTTCAGTCATCTCACTGAAAGGCACCTTAGCTATTATCCTGAACAAGAAGAGTCGTGAAACTGAAACCAGCCGCTGGGAGGAGCTGGCAAGCTCGTAGGAGAAGGAACGGGGTTACCTTGTCCTGTGTGAAGTTCTCAAACTCACTTCTTGGCCTTCAGTTAGAACCATAAAAGGATCTCAGAATAGGTGAGGGGGCACTGAGAAAAACTGATTTCTGCAGAAGGAGCCCTCATAACCTCTTATGGGGACTCGTGTGGGTATTTATCGGTCTTTACAATCTAGAGATGATTCCTTGGACCTCACACAGCAGATCAGACTCCAGTTTGGTGTGATTCCAGGGTGCACCGTGTTTGATGTATGATTGTTCTATGATATCTCTGGGTCTGTGACTGGTTAGGCCTGGGGGGAGCAAGGGCACGCATTCTTTGGGAATTTGATTCCTTCCCATATCTTCTTTGATCTCCTCCCCATAAAATACTCTTCATGACTATCTCTAGACTCTCCCTTACCGTCTTCCTTTTCTGTTCCTGTTTCTAAGATGAGGCCCACTGTATCTTAAAACATCCCTTCTCTCGCCCCTGCCTGATTCTCATCCTTGGTGGCCCTCTTCTGCTGAGATCTTTTGGATGAAACTGGGCTCTCCTGAGCCTCAGGTCTAGGCCCTTTCTGCCGCACTAGGGGAAGGAGCTGAGGGGGTTTTGGCTCAGCACTCCGGGCTGCAACCGGTCCCTCTGTCTGCCCTTCCAGATCTGCTTTACATCCAGGTCTGCCACTGGCTTCCACGCAGCGACAGGGCCCCGATCCCTCCCTTAGGAATCTGCCCGGTACTCAATCCGCCCACTCCTGTTTGGATGGGCCCCTTCTGTTTGCCCTTGCCCATCCTCCCCAGGGACTGGTGTCTTGCCCCTGAATCATGGTCCGTTGGCGGGATCCCATTTATCTGTCCTGATTCTCTGATGCTGTTTGGCTGTCTTTCTCCCCACCTCCTTGAGTAGCTCCTGCTCCTGCTTCCTTCCTGCTCCTGGTTTAGTTTATTTGTTGGAAAACTTTACAGTTCACCACGTGGACAGATTGCTCCCTTCCTTCACCTGTCCCCACGCTGTCTGCCCCCCTGGATGACTCGTGGTTGGCTGTTGCCAACCCCTTTGGACCCTGGGCCCTTCTTGCGGAACTGGATTCGGAGGCTGGGTCGGCCTGCCCCCAAGTCCCTTCTACCCTATCCCCACCCCAGTGACTCCTTCATGTTCTAGGTTGGGTCCCTTCAAATCTCTTCCATCCCACTGCAATTAACCAGCCTTTGTCCATACAGTTCATACCCCCATATCTCACGTTTGTTTGGATTGAAGATTTCCCTACCGTATCGTCTCCTAGTTTTGCTAATCTGCCTTCTCAAGTCGAGTCTCTCTTTACTTTTGTATGGTTAGAGGCAACATAAGGTGTAATTATAAGTGACTGTCCAACTAGTTGCTCCTGTCCCCACCACTCTATTACAAATATGCCACCAAGGAATCCTAATGGCTACCTTATTGACAAAACTATTGGCTGTATCTCGGTCCTCTGTCTCTCTTCCCTAATTTCTTTCCAACATCTGGCACAGTGACCACCTTTTCTTGTAGAAAGCACCCTCTTACCTTGCCTTTGATGGGAATTTGTTCTTTCCATCCTCTTCTTGGCGCCCATAGTTGTGACTACCTTTGCTGAGTTTTCCTGAGCCTTCCCCATCTCCCTCCCATCGTGGGGGCCCTCACTGTGTCTTCTAGGGCCTTTGCCTTTACTCTCTTGGTGAAGTCACATGCAGCTTGAAGCGTGTAACTCACAAACCTACAGTCCCTGCCTTAGTGGCACTCCAGTTTTTTATTTCCAATTTTAGAATTGGAGTGGAATATGAGAGTCTCTTGGCGCCAACAGTAATTTTATTATTATTTTTATTGTTATTAATTTTTACTATTACATTCCCCTTGTTATTCCTCTTTTCCCCCAGACAGGGAACCTGGGACTCTTTCATTTGATTTCTTTCTCTCCTTTAAACAACAGCATTCTAACGATACATCCGCGCCATCTTCTTCATTCTTTCCTTGTAGGAAAACCAAAAAACCCTGTGCATTGCAGTTTTTGCTCTGCAGCAAGAGGTCAGCCCGCTGGACTCTGAGTTGCTGGTGATTCAGTTTGCTTGAGACAATCTGGGAGAACACACGCACACACGCACGCGCACGTACACAGGGAAATATACCAAATGAGAAGAGAGAGATGGGTTCCTCGTTCTTCTGGAGTTTTCTCTATACTTTCTGTTGTCCATTTCAGTGCTTATTCCTGGGCCTCAAGCTGTCATTTACTGTGGTGAGCTATCACCTGAGGTATCCCACATATTAACATGCCCAGGTGTGCTGGAGCTAGTGATGATGTGGCTGGAAGGCATGGTGGTCGGAACACACTCCTAAAGAAAATACTCACCTTTAAAAAGAAATGATCTTGTTGTAATCTCTCAAACTAAACAAAAAAGTAGTACTTTTGGAATTACTTTTTTCTTGATTAGTTTGCTTTTTACAATGAAAGTTACTGTGAAACTTTGAATGCTGTCTCATATTAATCAATCATATAAACCCTTTTACCTAAATCATTAGAACAAAGCAGGTAAGTGGAAAACACAAATGATAATGTGTTTAACGTGTTTGGCATCTCATTCGAGCCACACGACACACCTGTGCAGAGATTAGTACTACCCATTCCCTCCTTTTGCAGATAAAGAGGTTGAAAAGTGAAAAGACTTCATAACACTCATGAACAACAGTGCTGGTTCTAGAACACAGGAATTCTTTCCTAAGCCAGCGCTCTTTCTACTGTGCTATTTTCACCATTATTGTTTGTTGTGCTGAGTCTATATATTTATTATGTTAGAGACAGTTGAACTGTGAGATACATCCGTCATCTTGGCAAAGAAACTTAAATAAAATGACCAGAAATGCCAAGTCTTGTTGGTTGAACAGGTCTGTGAAGGCTCGAGACATCAACGTTATTATTAAAAAGCATCGACCTGGAGAACAGGCCCAGTAAGAGGAAACCTTTTCACAGTGTCTCAGTTCTATCACACTGGACAGCTAGATTAAGGACTCAGAATCTGTGAATAGATTGTTCTAGAATTATTTCCCTAAAGAGATATTTTTTTTGGTAAAGAATTTGGCCCTTTGGTGAATGTGAAAGAAAGATATTCTTTTTGATATTCATCTCTAGGTCAGTGAAAAGCTGCATGACCTCTAATGGGCAGGGAGTAGAGGCCAGGAATGAGGAGGGTGACCTCTGACAAAAAACCCTTTGGGGTGGCCGCTAAAGCCCTTGGACAGACACTTAACCTGGGGCTCCAGAGGTTGGTGAAGGTTGCAGACACTTAACTGGAACTGCAGGTTGAAAATAGAAGTTGGATGTATTCCTCTGAGGATCATGATCTACTGCAATGGTTTCACACCTTTGAGTAGCATTACTCCCATACATACAGGGCTTATTTTGGTCTGCCTCTTTGGTTTTTCCCTTGTCCCATGGCAGCCCCTGTGTTGCCTCCCAGGGGGCATATCCTGGCTCATGAGAGCTGATGGTGCTACAGCTCTTCCCACCTCTGCATTCACTGATCTCACATGGGTAGCTTGAAATTAACCAGGGTGAGAGTAGTTACACCATGGAACTTGACAAATACCACACATCAGGTCTCCTCTCACCTCCTCCTGAGACCCACTTATTAAACATTTACCAGCATATCACTGTCTGCCAGGGTCCCTGGGGTCCTACATAGCAGAACTTGAAAATGACTAGTATGATGGCTTTGTGTATGGGAAGTTGCTGTTTTAGTTTACTAGGGCTGCCTAGCAAAGTATCAAAAACTGATTGGCTTAAGACATGGAAACAACCTAAATGTCCATGGACAGACGAATGGATAAAGAAGATGTGGTACGTATATACGATGGAATACTACTCAGCCATAAAAAAGAATGAAATAATGCCTTTTGCAGCAACATGGTTGCAACCAGAGATTATCATACTAAGTGAAGTAAGTCAGAAAGAAAAAGACAAATATCATATGATATCACTTATATGTGGAATCTAAAATATGACACAAATAAACATACCCAAGAGATAGAAACAGACTCACAGACATAGAGAACAGACTTGTGGTTGCCAAGGGGGAGGGGGTGGGGGAGGGATGGAGTGGGAGGCTGGGGTTAGCAGATGTAAGCTATTATATATAGAATGGATAAACAACAAGGTCCTATATAGCACAGAGAAATATATTCAGTATCCTATGATAAACCATAATGGAAAATAATATAAAAAAAAGAATGTATATATATGTATACCTGAATCACTTTGCTGAACAGCAGAAATGAACACAACATTGTAAATAAACTATACTGCAATGAAAAAAAACTGTGTGGCTTAAACAATGGATATTTATTGTCTCATAGGTCTGGAGGCTGGAAGTCTAAGACCAAGGTATTGGTAAGGCCATGCTCCCTCTGAAGGCTCTAGGGAAGTTCTCTTCCAGGCCTCTCTCTTAGCTTCTGGTAGTTTCTTGACTTGTGGTAGTATAACTCCAGTCTTCATATGGTGTTCTCCCTGTTCTATGTCCAAATTTCCCCTTTTTCTAGGGGCACCAGTTATATTGGATTAGAGTCCACCCTAATGACTTCATTTTAACTTGATTTCCTCTGTCAAGGCCTGATCTCCAGATAGGGTCCCATTCAGAAGTACTGGGGTTAGGACTCCAACATGTCTTGTTTGGGGAACACAATTCAACCCACAACAGTAGCCAAGCATGGATTTTGGTTCTAGTCTGTCCCCCATTGACTGTGTGGCCTTAGTTTGACACTTAACAGCCCCAGTTCCATATGCAAAAAATAAGGGGGTTGGACCATGTAATCTGGAGATTTTATCTCTCAAATTCCATGGCTTTATAAACACACTTACTGTTCCTGAACCTCCATCAGTGGAATCAATCTCTAATTTGTTTTCATGCTTTTATTTATTTATTTGTTGTGTTAGTTTCAGGTGTACAGCAAAGTGAATCAGTTATACATATACATATATCCACTCTTTTTTAGATTCTTTTCCCATATAGGTCATTACAGAGTATTGAATAGAGTTCCCTGTGCTCTACAGTAGGTCCTTATTAGTTATCTATTTTATATATAGTAGTGTGTATACATCAATCCCAGTCTCCCAGTTTATTCCCCTCCCCTTCCCCCTGGTAACCATAAGTTTGTTTCTTTATGTATAAAGGATGTTGTTTAGAATTGGCTGGTTAATAGTAATTGCTACTTTTTTAAAAAAAGCAACTCTGATATGCCAAGCATTCCATTAGGGGCTTTATATATTTTATTTAACCTTCAAAAAAGTCCTGCAAGATATTTATTAGAATCCCCATTTGATAGTTGAGGTGTCCAAGGTGCAGAGAGGTCACCTAATTTGTTAAAATTTATAATATTCACAAGTGGCAGAGCTGGGACTTGAATCCACATCTTTATGACCCCAGAATCAAATACTCGCCTGTTTCCTTTGTGAAGCTGGCCATCCTCTGGACAGGTGGAACCCACGGGCCTAACGCCTTTGGCATTGGTTTCTCATGACAGCTAATGATCTCTGTTCTGCATCCCATTTACTCACCTGAGAGGTTTATCTTTCAGTTCCCTTAAATTTCAGATTAAACCAGCTAAGTTGCCTAATCCTAAAAGGAGATCACAGCAGAAGAGATCTCTGAGCTGCCCTTTGGAGGAACCCACAGCCTTTCAGTTTGTCTACAGTGTTGGCGTCCCAGAAAAGTTTTGAATTTGTTAAGACCACACAACTTGTGGAGTTTAAAAAGAGGTTTAATTTTGTATAGACGATATTTTTCTTGCTTTTTTATGGGAGCCTGACCCTCAGAAACCTTCCTCCCAATTACTCACAGGCTTAGTTACCATGTGACAGCTGCCATTTTATTCCTCTGAAGATGGGTAGTTGCCTACAGAGACTTCTCCAGTGCCACCCAAGTCTCCTGGAGAGCGACACTACCCCCAGGAACAAGGGCCACCTCCCCTCCCAGGTCCCCTCCCTTGGGTGCCATTTCTTCTGCTTGTGCTGCTGATATATATGGTAGAGCCCTTAAGAGCCACATCGATGTGGTCTTCTGTGGAGAGAATTCCTGTTTCACCTGGTCTTGTACTTCCTGAAGGGTAACTGAAGCAGAGCCTCCTTGCCTTAGATAGCTTCTGTGAAAGACAACTTCTGTTTTCAGTTACAACCTCTGTAGATGGCAGACTGGGCTGGGCTGAGTTGGGCTCAGACCAAGCATCAAGGTCTACTCAGAATCACTTCTGCTGGTGACCAAGAGTTAGTTATTGGGCCAACTTCTTCCAGGAGGCTTTTTGGCTGCTCATTAACCTAGGTTCCTGGTGACCCGGCATCTCTACCACCAGTACTTTAATCATAGCCAGATGATCCTCTCTGTGCTGGGATCCAAGGACAGCAGAAAGGATACTATTCATTGTTTTCTGTGCAGGGATCCAAGGACAGCAGAAAGGATACTATTCATTGTTTTCTGTGCAGAGGAAGAGGTGATGGCCATAGCAGTTGGTGATATTATTAGAGGTCTTCTTTGGCAATGTATGTAGCTGATTACCTAGATCACCCTGCCTCTGTTTAACTAAGCTTATCTGGTGCAAAAAACCATTATCTGCCTATGCAGCAAAGAAAACTTTTGAGAAGGGGATCGTATGAACGTGGAGCTGCTAATCAGGTAAGCTAGGAGGAGATGTCCCAGGAAAGAACGTCCTGTTCCACTGTAAACAGAACCACAGTTTACCTGGAATCTCTGTGTGTGTTTATTCATGGTGCTAGCTCATAATTTGGGTCCCAGTTCAGTTTATTTCACTTCTTATAAGTTTGTTTGTCTTCCTCCTCTTGTCTGATGGCAAGAATCGTCTGGCTGGAGTGGTAAAGGTCTTGTGGGGCAGGCCAGCCCCAGTTTAATGAATGTGGGAAGGAACCAACACTTAGGTCAAGCTTGAGAATCTAACTAACACGAAAATGTAATCTAGGAAGGTCTGAGGCTGAAAATGTGAGAGCCCTTAGCAAAGCCAGATGTAGGAATTGATCTCTTCTACAAGTGTTTGATATTCAGCATGGCATCTACTGTCACAGCCCTGTGTCTTGGATCATTATTATTTAGTGGAGAAAACAATCTTTCCATGTGTGCTGGATATTCCCAGCCATAGAAGATCCTTGCATTGACCAGTTGTTGCTGGCCCTTTACGCCTTTCTTTTTTGTGTTAATAAAGTGATGGAGGAAAGTGAGGATTCTTACATTGATTAAGGAAAAGGTTCAAACCAGGATCTTTTCCTTTTAGGCAGTCTGGTGGACTTTGTCCTCACACACGAGTCAGCCAACATTTATTTGAAATTCTATCATCTCAAATCTAAAGCCCACCTGCTAGTGTGCTCTGTAGCCAGGGATCTGGAGACTCTCCCGCACCCTTACCCTAAGTGCACTCAGGGTTTAGATGGGGGTGGATCTTACCCACTTCCTTCTCTGCTTCCTATCTTTCCTTCTCCAAAACCACATGGCCTTGCTCACTTATTTCATTGGTTACTTTTAGAAATATTTTGAAGGGGTCATTTCTTTTCCCCAGTGAAAACCCTTTTGCTGTTTGGAGGATGAATTTTAAAAGTTCTGACGACTGGTTTAACATCTTTTGTCAGAGTCCTCTTGGAGGAATGAAATGAATAGTTCATAAGGTTAAAAATGGCATGAAGTTGTTAACCATTTGGGTCCAGTCAGTCTCTGGGGATCTTATGGGTCGATGGATGTATAATCAGTGGGTAATGGGATTGGAAGCCTTAAGCCATATGACTTTCTAGGTCTAATCCAAGACCTTCATTCTGTTGATGAGGAGGAACTTGAATCAAGTTTAGAATCCAGGTGTTATGACTCATGGTCCACATCACTGCCTGCTATGTCAAGGGTCCCCAAATGGCAGTGATCTCAATCATCTGGATGCTTATTAACCGTGCAGATTCCTGGGCCACTTCTATGAGATTCTGATTTTAATAAATACTCTGAGTTAACACGGTACAGTCAAGATATAACGTGAGCCCTGTGTGCAATTTAAATTTTTCTAGTGGTCACATTAAAAAAGTAAAAACAAATGACATTTTAAGAACATTTTATTTAATACAGTATAGACAATTTATCATTGTAACATATATGATCAATCTAAAAAGTTATTATGGGGGGAGGGATAAATTAGGAGTTTGGGATTAACATATACACACTACTATATAAAATAGAAAACCAACAAGAACCTACTGTATAGCACAGGGAACTGTATTCAATATCTTGTAATAGCCTATCCTGGAAAATAATATAAAAAAGAACATATTTTATATATATATATATATATATATATATATATATATATATATATACATACATATATATGTATGTATGTATCACTGAATCACTTTGCTGTACACCTCAAAGTAACACAACATTGTAACTCAACTATACTTCAATAAAAAATACCACAAAAAGTTAGTAATGAGTTATTTGACTCTTTTTTGGTACTGAATCTTTGAAATTTGGTGTGCATTTAATACCTATAGCACATCTTAATTTGGACTAGCCATATTTCAAGTGTCAAAAGCCACAAGTGGCTAGTGGCTGTCACATAGGACAGTGCAGATCTATAACTATTCCCTCCCAATCATTGGAGCTCTTCATTAAAAGGCATGAACTGCCAACAAAGTAAGTCCCCCCCATTGCTTGATGCATTCAAGCATCTAGTGTTGCTAAGTTCAAAATTCAAGTGCCCCACCCCGCAGACCTTGTTAAAGTTTGTGGGCTACAGCACGATAATAGATAGGGATGTGTTTACATAGCAAATATGCAGGAAACCATAGGCCGTCAGATGACACAGACATCTTGAAGCCACATGCTACTCACTTACCTCTGATCATATGCGTTTGCACGTGTAGACTATTGTGCAGGCACTGGGAATTGTATGTGCTACAGGCACAGACAGTAAAGGGTTTCAGTGGAATTTTCAACCAGAAGCAGCTGAAGTTTTTCCAATTTAATCTGTAAACGCAATTGGGGGATTTTTGCACATGAATCAACTTGTTTGGCTTGACAGACCTTCTCTGTGCTCTCTCCCTGCCTCAGTCTTGGGCTCACAAAGGTGCTCTGTTTGTAAATTTGCAGGGGGATAGAATGAGGTGCATAGAAGTTCAAGGGAAACTTTCCCAAAAAATGCAGCACCAGGAAGCCAGGGTGGGAACACAGGAAGGGTCCCTTCCCTGAGTCTCCACTCTCCCCACCAGAAGTGCTTTTCAAAGGGTTGAGGGTGGAAAAACATTGGAATTCCAACTAATAAGATAGACTCACACATAATGGGAATTACATTGCTATGTGTTAACGTAATTAGAAATTAATCCAGTTGTTTAAACCTGAGTCTCACCGTTCTTTTTGCTTCATAAGAACTTTTTTTTTTTTTTTTAATTTTTATTTATTTATTTATTTATTTATGGCTGTGTTGGGTCTTCATTTCTGTGCGAGGGCTTTCTCCAGTTGCGGCAAGCGGGGGCCACTCTTCATCGCGGTGCGCGGGCCTCTCACTATCGCGGCCTCTCTTGTTGCGGAGCACAGGCTCCAGACGCGCAGGCTCAGTAATTGTGGCTCACGGGCCCAGTTGCTCCGCGGCATGTGGGATCTTCCCAGACCAGGGCTCGAACCCGTGTCCCCTGCATTGGCAGGCAGATTCTCAACCACTGCGCCACCAGGGAAGCCCCATAAGAACTTTTTTAATTAAAAAAAGAAAGACGAAAAGGAACGATTAGAAGGAAACTGGGTATTTGGTACACGGTTTGTGCTTGGATGGATGTCACATTGTGTTGTGTAGCCACTTCAGTGGCATCAGCCAGTATACATCTGGCTGGGTGTATACTTCAGTAGCATCTACTTATGGGGCCTCATGATGCTGGAGAGTGAAAGAGGCTGAGATCTCAGAGTACCAGCAATAATAACAATTCCATAACAAGAACGACAACCAACATTTACCAAGCATTGTTTATGTCTCAGACACTTGATATGGATGAACTCATTTAATTCTTGCAGCAACCCTAGAAGTAGGTACTGGTATTTATTCCCACTTTATCTTGAAGGAAACTGGGGCACAGAGAAGTTTGCTACTTTGCCAAGTCACCCAGCTGCTAAGGAGCAGAGCTGGAGTTAAACTCAGGAGGATCCTTAGTTCTAACCCAAAGACCACACCTGTTCTGCTTGGAAGACTCCTTAAATGTCCTCCTGCCAACTTCCCACCAAAGCAAAAATCTCTCTGACCTTCCAGTCAGGTGGTCATCCAGCCCCCTCTTGAATGCATCAAGCAATGGGGAGCTCATTACTTTGTTGGCAGCTCATGCCTTTTTTTTTTTTTTAACTTATCCTGCAGTTGTGTTTATTTATTGATTGATTTAATTTATTTATTTAGGCTGCATCGGGTCTTAGTTGTGGCATGCAGGCTCTTTGTTGCAGCGTGCGGGCTTTTCTCTAGTTGTGGCGTGCGGGCTCCAGAGTTTGTGGGCTCTGTACTTGGGGCACGTGGGCTTTGGTGCCCCACAGCATGTGGGATCTTAATTCCATGACCAGGGATCGAACCCACGTCCCCTGCATTGGAAGGCAGATTCTTAACCACTGGACCACCACAGAAGTCCTGGCAGCTCATGCCTTTTATGAAGAACTCCAGTGATTGGTAAATTCTTCTTTACATGAAATCTACCTCCTATGATTAGCAAAACCTCCTACGATTAGCAGATTCTTAACCACTGGACCACCAGGGAAGTCCCGGCAGCTCATGCCTTTTATGAAGAACTCCAATGATTGGTAAATTCTTCTTTACCTTCTACGATCTACCTTCTATGATGAGCAAAACTTGATTACCCCTCAATGTTTTGGGATGGAGACTTCTTGAAGGTACAATTAGATAGAATTACACATGATGGGACTTATATCTCTGTATATGTATTAATGTAATGAGAGGGTAATTACTTTTGAAAAATAGTTACAAGGATACAATTGTTTAAATCATTTTCATCTGCCTGTGCTCCACTCCAAGGAACCACTTACTCTGTGACCTGTTATGTACCTCAGAAAGTTCCACCTCTATGCCTTTGTTTCTGCTGCCTGGAACAGCCTCGCTTCCACCTGTTCATAGTCAAATGCTGTTCCCTCTTTTGAGCCTAGCTGGCTCTGCCATGAAGTCTTCTTTAGTAAGGAGAGAAGTTGTTACCAACGAGAGAACTAAATGATTGTTTACCTAAGAGGAATTAATAAACAGGAAGTGATTTCCCTCCTTTAGACCTAGAGCAAAGGTCAGAGCTGTTTGAGCATCCGTGTCATGTTGGAGGCTTCCTTCATAGCCATGTGTCTTTGGGCAAACCTTTTAATGTCATGGGCCTGGCTTTCCCAGCAGCAAAACGAAGAGCTTGAATCAAAGGATCTCACCATCAAGATGTGCATACCTGAGCCCCTGGTTAGCTTTTTAAAAATGCCCATGATAGGAGTACTCTGTCAGACTGTGAATTGGTAACCCTGAGAAAGGCTGGGACCTGGGACACTTTGCGGCATGCTTGCACCTGGACAAACGTCTTCTCAAGCAACAAAATACAAAGAAACTATAAGGGACTAAAAATAACTGCGTCCATGTGCAGTTGGGGCAAATTATGGACAAAAAGAAAGAAAAAGACCAAAAACCCAACTGCCACTTCTGAAGAGCTGGGAGCAAAAACAGAGTACTGGGAGCAAAAGCAGGGTATTGTGCATACCCCTGTACACACCACCAAAGGGGTGGGCAAACCCCTAAGCCACTCCTCTGGCCCGACCCCCTGACCTACCCTTACCCTCATCCTATATGAGGAACACTGAACCCGCCCTTACCCTCATCCCATATGAGGAACCAGCTTCTCCTCCCTTGGGGAGCGAGTAAGGGAACATGTTACTTGTTTTTGCTCCCCCTTGCTGCAGCAGCGGCCCCAATAAAGCCTTGTTTGTATTTCTTGCCTGGCCTCTAGTCAGTTTCAATTGATTAAGGAAGGCCAACAATATCACTGATGAACATAGATGCAAAAATCCTCAACAAAATACTAGCAAACAGAATCCAACAGCACATTCAAAGGATCATACACTATGATCAAGTGGGGTTTATCCCAGGAATGCAAGGATTCTTCAATATACACAAATCAATCAATGTGATACACCATATTAACAAATTGAAGGAGAAAAACCATATGATCATCTCAATAGATGCAGAAAAAGCTTTTGACAAAATTCAACACCAATTTATGATAAAAACCCTCCAGAGAGTAGGCATAGAGGGAACTTACCTCAACATAATAAAGGCCATATGTGACAAATCCACAGCCAACATCATTCTCAATGGTGAAAAACTGAAACCATTTCCTCTAAGATCAGGAACAAGACAAGGTTGTCCACTCTCACCATTACTATTCAACATAGTTTTGGAAGTTTTAGCCACAGCAATCAGAGAAGAAAAAAAATAAAAGGAATCCAAATCGGAAAAGAAGAAGTAAAGCTGTCACTGTTTGCAGATGACATGATACTATACGTAGAGAATCCTAAAGATGCTACCAGAAAACTACTAGAGCTAATCAATGAATCTGGTAAAGTTGCAGGATACAAAATTAATGCACAGAAATCTCTTGCATTCCTATACACTAATGGTGAAAAATCTGAAAGAGCAATTAAGGAAACACTCCCATTTACCATTGCAACAAAAAGAATAAAATACCTAGGAATAAACCTACCTAAGGAGACAAAAGACCTCTATGCAGAAAACTATAAGACACTGATGAAAGAAACTAAAGATGATACAAACAGACGGAGAGATATACCATGTTCTTGGATTGGAAGAATCAACACTGTGAAAATGACTATACTACCCAAAGCAATCTACAGATTCAATGAAATCCCTATCAAACTACCAATGGCATTTTTCACAGAACTAGAACAAAAAATTTCACAATTTGTATGGAAACACAGAAGACCCCGAATAGCCAAAGCAATCTTGAGAAAGAAAAACGGAGCTGGAGGAATCAGGCTCCCGGATTTCAGACTATACTACAAAGCTACAGTAATCAAGACAGTATGGTACTGACACAAAAACAAATATAGGTCGATGGAACAGGATAGAAAGCCCAGAGATAAACCCACATATACATGGTCACCTTATTTTTGATAAAGGAGGCAAGAATATACAATGGAGAAAAGACAGCCTCTTCAATAAGTGATGCTGGGAAAACTGGACAGCTCCATGTAAAAGAATGAAATTAGAACACTCCCAAACACCACACAAAAATAAACTCAAAATGGATTAAAGACCTAAAAGTAAGGCCAGACACTATAAAACTCTCAGAGGAAAACATAGGCAGAACACTGTATGACATAAATCACAGCAAGATCCTTTTGACCCACCTCCTAGAGAAATGAAAATAAAAACAAAAATAAACAAATGGGACCTAATGAAACTTCAAAGCTTTTACGCAGCAAAGGAAACCATAAACAAGATGAAAAGACAACCCTCAGAATGGGAGAAAATATTTGCAAATGAAGCAACTGACAAAGGATTAATCTCCAAAATTTATAAGCAGCTCATGCAGCTCAATATCAGAACAACAAACAACCCAATCCAAAAATGGGCAGAAGACCTAAATAGACATTTCTCCAGAGAAGATATACAGATTGCCAACAAACACATGAAAGGATGCTCCACATCACTAATTATTAGAGAAATGCAAATCAAAACTACAGTGAGGTATCACCTCACACCAGTCAGAATGGCCATCATCAAAAAATCTGCAAACAGTAAATGCTGGAGAGGGTGTGGAGAAAAGGGAACCCTCTTGCACTGTTGGTGGGAATGTAAATTGATACAGCTACTATGGAGAACAGTATGGAGGTTCCTTAAAAAACTAAATATAGAACTGCCATACTACACAGCAATCCCACTACTGGGCATATACCCTGAGAAAACCATAATTCAAAAAGAGTCATGTACCACAATGTTCATTGCAGCTCTATTTACAATAGCCAGGATATGGAAGCAATCTAAGTGCCCATCGAGAGATGAATGGGTAAAGAAGATGTGGCACATATATACAATGGAATGTTACTCAGACATAAAAAGAAACAAAATTGAATTATTTGTAGTGAGGTGGATGGACCTAGAGTCTGTCATACAGAGTGAAGTAAGTCAGAAAGAGAAAAACAAATACTGTATGCTAACACATATATATGGAATCTAAAAAAAAAAAAAAAAAAAGCTTCTGAAGAACCTAGGGGCAGGACAGGAATAAAGATGCGGACATAGGGAATGGACTTGAGGATACGGGGAGGGGGAAGGGTAAGCTGGGACGAAGTGAGAGAGTGGCATGGACATATATACACTACCAAATGTAAAATAGATAGCTAGTGGGAAGCAGCTGCATAGCACAGGGAGATCAGCTCAGTGCTTTGTGACCACCTAGAGGGGTGGGATAGGGAAGGTGGGAGGGAGACCAAGAGGGAGGAGATATCGGGATATATGTACATGTATAGCTGATTCACTTTGTTATAAAGCAGAAACTAACACACCATTGTAAAGCAATTATACTCCAATAAAGATGTTAAAAAAAAAAAAAAAAAGACCAAGAACCCTGGTTGGTAATAACCCCACTGTGAATGGAATTCTCTGAGCCTGTGTGAGGAACACTGAGGGCTTCTGCCCTGATGTTGAAGGCGTAAGAATATTTTTAAAATTTGAGAGGATTGAATCAGCCATAATGTTGATCTGAATGGGAGGTATTTTGGTGGATGGGTGGTAAAAGCATGTTTCCACCATTTGGATAAATTCAGAGTCTTGGATTTGGCAGAAGTTTGATTTTAAGAACTGGAACATGAGTCATCTCTAATGATCCTTAAATGAGCTGCAGGCTGAGCAAAAAAGAAGGCAACAGCCAGCCTCTGTGGCTGGAGAGGCCGGAAACTCTTGGAAGGACTTCTAAGAAATATGTTGATTGATCCCTTTTTTATTCGGGGTTTTTAAAATATAATATACCCCTCCCCCCTTTTAAAGGAGGGTGTGATGGGCACCAAGGCTTAGGAATAAGGGATGTACCTGGGAGAAGAAGGTCCGTGAGCTCTTTGGAATCCTGAAAGGAGCCTGGGGACGTCTGTGCACCGTGGAGGAAAGTTCTCAGTGCCCGTGGCTTCCGCAGGCGCTAACAGTAAGACCTGGGAGGTGGCCAAGGGTGCGCGGATCAAGCGAGATGCTCACGGCCTCTGGGTCCTGTTAAGCTTCCTGCAGACAGGGTCAGAAACTACCAAGAAGTACCCTGGGCGTTTCGGCTTTGCAACTGCTTGGAGTGTCGTACCAGTAACACGGCGGCAGCACAGCATCTCGGGTCTCCCCATGTGGGAAATTACACTCTACCAAGTCGAGCACTGGGGTCTGAGCTGCCCCAAGCCCTGAAGTTTTTTCAAGCATCAGCGTGTTGCTTCAGTTTTAACCTCATGGTACTTTAACATTCAGTAAGTTGTAGCAGAGCCTCTGCGCCAGTCTGATCTTGTCCCCCAGAATGAAACCTGCAGTAGAACATCCTGGAGAAGAGACACCCATGGGAAGAACAGCAGCAGCAACCTCTGGAGAGGCGCCCTTCCATATGGGGTGGGTCCTGCAGCCCAAGTCAAGCAGCTGAAATGACCCATCTCCTCTTTCCCCCCTACTATGCTTGTCCTCCTGGGCTCCAGATGGTCCTGGCTAAGACAGAGAAAAATGGGTACAGCAAATAGCCTCTTTCAAGAGGGACAGTTCACATTTTCTCTGCCAGTGTCCTCTGTTTCCCTCCATGAACCTTTGAATGGCTCAAGTTCCAATCTCCTTTGGTGGAAGTGAGATGAAGATCACGGACATGCTTTGGAAAATTAAGAGCATTATAGAAGCCCTGGGATTGTTTATTTTATTTTTTTAATTTTAATCTTTTTCTTATTAATTTTAGTTTTGGCTGTGTTGGGTCTTTGTTGCTGCGCGCGGGCTTTTCTCTGGTTGTGGCGAGCGGGGGCTACTCTTCGTTGCGGTGTGCGGCCTTCTCATTGCAGTGGCTTCTCGTTGTGGAGCACGGGCTCTAGGCGCACAGGCTCAGTAGTTGTGGCACGCAGGCTCAGTAGTTGTGGTGCACGGGCTCAGTTGCTCCACGGCATGTGGGATCTTCCCGGACCGGGGCTCAAACCCGTGTCCCCTGCATTGGCAGGCAGATTCTCAACCACTGCGCCACCAGGGGAGCCCAGCCCTGGGACTGTTATCTTGCCCGACTGGCATTTGTTTTTTGGGAATTCTTGACTTTTCTCCATTACTGTGAACATGCTATTCAAGAATAAATCAAAAGTTCTCGTAACCACTTAGAACCTGCGGAGAACTGCCAGCTGCCTTGATGAACTGCTTGATAGAGGCAATGAGCAAGTGCTTACAACTGCTGGAGGTGCTTCCTAGGTCATGACTCAGGAAAGAACGAGAAGGAAGAGGGACACTGTGCTCCTGAGGGGACTGTGCCTTCTCAGGATGGTTGTGTCATGTGGCAGGGAAGAGCCCACGTGCCACAGTCTGCCTGCTGGGGCTGGAGCCCAGCTTCACCATTAGCTGTGTAATCTTGAGCAAGTTACTTAACCTCTCTGGTCTCAGATTCCTGTTATGTATAATGGGGAAAGTGATTGTACCAGGGTTTGTCAGGATTAAGTGGGTGGGTCCAGTAGCACACTTAGAATAATTCAATAAATACCGTACTTATTGTCATTTGTTTACGGTAATTGCATGTATGGGCGCTGAGCCCTGTGTAATGGGTACATTGCCCATTTATTCCTCACTGCAAGGGCAGAGGCATTACCCCATTTTATACAGAAGAAAAATGGAGGCCCTGAGAGGTGACATCTCTTGGTATGCTAGTAAGTGGCAGAGCTGGAGTTTTTACTAACCCAAGACGATTTAGCGCCCGTAACTCATTCAGAGTTCACCTTAAAAGGTTATCAGTAATATTTTAAATAACTGATTAATACAGTCTGCGGTCCTTGACATTTGCAGTATTTTTAAACAATTGAAGTATAGTTGTTTTACAATGTTGTGTTACTTTCAGGTGTACCGCACAGTGATTCAGTTGTGTATATATAACTGATTCTTTTCCATTATAGGTTATTACAAAACAACCTTTTTTCCCTTATAGGTTATTACAAAATATAACAAAATATTGAGTTCCCTGTGCTAGACAGTAGGTCCTTGTCTATTTTATACATAGACATTTGCAACATTTGAGGAAAGTACACAGAGAGGCTTCCTGGGTAGCACGGGCTGTTCTGGAAGCATCTGTGTGGCTCTACCAGGCTTCCATGGTCCAGCTCCTTGCCTGTGTTCCTAACTGCCTACAGGACAGCTCCACTGGGGACCCCGCAGATACCCCAATTTCTACAGGTCCCAAACCTCATTACCTTCTTTCAAAACCTTTTCCTCCTTCCATGGTAACTCAGATGAATGGCCTCTCAATCCTCCCCTCCATTCTGGCTGGAAATGGTGGCTCCATCTTTGACTCTCACCTGCACTTAAAACTGGTAGCCATGTCTGGAGGACTAATGTCCACAAGTCTCTTGACTCTTTCTGTCCCCATTGCCAGTTGGGGCCAATGTTAGGTAGGGTAGGCAGAGCTGGTATAACAAATAGATCTCAAAGCATAAAATGACACACAATTAATAGATGGTTAGTTTTTGCTCACGTAACAGTACTGGGTGAGTAAGCTGGTCATGGTATGGCTCTGTGCACACAGCCATTCATTCAGGGATTCAGGCTGATGGAGTTTCAGTCATGTTCACTGGGCTTCCAAGGATACTCTGAGCTCAGCATCATCACCACCAGCTGGAAAGGAAAAGGCAATGAAGAGGCACTCTGGCAGCTTGGATGGGAAGACCTGACACATGAGTCCAGCACTTCTGATCACATCCCACGTGATCACAGCCAACTGCAAGAGAGGGGGTAACTTGGACATCACCAACCCTGCAGGCTTGCTGTTGTCTTCAGAACAGTATCCTTAATGTGGCATTCAGAGGCCTCCACAGCACGATCTAGTCTGACATGCCTGCTTATCTTCTGCTCTAAGCCTCCAACAGCCTCGGCCAACCCTGGCGGATCCCATGCTCCTTCTGGAACGGGCCATGCCCACTGGCCAGCCTGTGCCCCTGCTCTGATCAGGGCACTGTTTCTCATCACTCATGGTCTGAGTCCTGCTCCTCCTTTAAAATGTTGTTCAAAGGCAACCTTCCTCTTGAAGTCCCTTCATGCTGTCCTCAACTGAAAAAGATTCTTCTCTGCCCTCTTCTCCCCCCTCATACACTTCTCCTACAGCCAGAGGAGAAATATATTGGTCATGCTTCCTATTACAGCTCCTTGTTCAATCCCTTGTCAGACTGAAAGCTCTCCTTGTGTTTTGTCTTCCTCTTAATGCAGAATAAAGCCAACACACCAAAGCTTTCATCACCCGTTTTTCATAGATATTCCTAGGTTTCATTTTTGTTTCTCTTCCCCACGGCTTGGTCTGGCCACCTAGAAACATCCCTATGTCCTTTCACATTTCTGTACCTTTGCCTCTGCTGGTTTCTCTACCTGGGAGGCCATGATGGCATCTCCATCGTCTGGTGAACTGGTGATTACATCATGTGATGCATTCCTCAGCCTTCCTTCTACCATGGGTGTCCACTCCTCTGGTAGAACCTGTGCTCACCTCTATTCTAGTCCATTATCCCAACAGATGTGAATTCCTTGAGAACCAGAACATCCTGATAGGTTTTCTGGAGACATGATGTGAGCCTAATGTTTGGTGTGTAGAAGGATTAAATCAGCATTTCTTGAGTGAGGGCGCCCACCCAGCCGAGTTCATTCTTGTTGTTGGAGAACTGTGCAGATAGATTGCTTGAATCTAATGATAGTGCAGTCAGGCCTTCTCAAATGAACAGTTTCTTTTGTCATTTGATGCCCCTACTAAGATGGCAGAGTGCAAGCACATTTTTCACTTATCAAAGAGGCCCAGGGTAGGTAAAAATCTGGGGAAAACCCAAATCACATAATGAAATACCAGAGAAAAAAAGAAAAGAAAAGAAGTCTAGGAAAATATATGTGAACAATGAACTTCACATTCTTGAACTGCTTCTTTCTGTAAAAAATTGAAACATCTCCAAAGAATACAGCCTTCAGAAACTTGGCCCAGGTGTATTTAATTTTCCAGAACAATATACTGATGATTATCATCTGGGAGCGTGAATTCTTAACCCTTGGAGGCCGATACCTACTGTTTGTTAACCACCCTGAAAGCTTTAGGGTTTTTGCCAAGGCAAGAAAATGTCAGGGGGTTAAAGATCGAGGTTCAGTAAACTTAGAAGAAAAGAGCTCTGGGTTGGCTTGGAGTTGGTTCAGGTAGAGGAGATGGAGCAATACTGGTAGGGTCTTCAGAAGTGAAGCAATACAGGTGGGGTCTTCCGAAAGAGTAAAAGAGAGTTGGATTCATGTCAGCACCCTGCATATTTCATGGGATTAGGTTCTTGAACATCTTCTCAATCATCTGATTTGGGGCAGGAGAAGCCAGCCACATATCCATTTTTCACTTTTATTTAAAACTTGAGTTTAGACTTCCGTTGTTCTGATTGCAATGCAAATTCAGAATATCATATATATTCTTTCAAGTTGAAATTTTTAAAGGAAACAAAGAAATAAACTTTGAGCTCTAGTGCTGGAAAGAACAGTCTGGTAGCTTTTGGGGAAGGTGCTAGTCTTTCTGCATGAGGGTTCTATCCTTGCATTGTTAGATTTTTAGTTCTCTAAAGATGCATCATGAAAGCTTGATTTTAAATGTAGGCTCACATGTGAGATGGATGCTCATTTTTTTTTTTTTTCTTTTCAAATGAACGAGTAATTATCAAAACAGAAAAAACACGTGACTGGAGTCCTTTTAGCATTTAAGCAAGCATCCTCTGGCAGCTCACAGCCGGGCCACAGATCTAGTGGCTATTCACAGCCGAGAAATTCTGTGTGGTTGGGCAGGACACACCTCTTCCCATCTTCCTTCGGAAACGTGATGTGGCTTTTGCCACACGTCAGAAAACCTGTGTCAAGTCTCACTTCCTCAGACATCTTGAGGAAAGGCTGAGGACTATATTTTTCCCAGTTAGTTGGAAATTTCCAACAGTGTTTAAGATGGTTGGAGGGGCTACATAATTTGTAAAAGATATGAAACGCATGGATATTTGTGAGATCTCCTAATCATTTTGCAAAACTGTAGATAGGCCCAATTTCTGTCTGATATTCTTTGGCACATTTGCATTTTGTCCTGAAAGCTCTAGAATGTTTTGGAATGACATTTTCCTTCGTTCTTTCTCTCATCACCACCCCCACCATTGACTTTCCATTTGAAACTCAAGATTCTCAGGGTGGTGATATAAAAGGAAGACGCCCAAATATTTGTACCCTCTCTTTCTACAGAATTTTCTAGAAATAACAAAGGCTAGGATCTTTGTAGCATTGCTGTAGGACTCTGACCTGTGATGCAGAAGCCCTTCTGCCCTTCCCTAGCCATGCCCTGGAATTTTGTCCTATAGACTCTTTCTAAGGTTGCACTTGAGGCTCTCACATCCTCCTATTAGACATGTAATATACCTTTTCACATGCATCCATTTCTTCATTCATTCAACAGCTATTTACCAAGTGCCTACTTTTCACTAGGCACTGCCCTTGGTAATCAGGGTATAACGGTGCACAAACCAGACACATTCCCTGCTCTCATTGGGCTCACAGGCTACTAGAGGAGCAATTACAACAGTCACAACAGTGAGGTGGGGGGGGTGATAAATGCAGACTGAAAGGAAAGCACTGAAGAAAGAGATATGGTTCCATGAACATATGGAGCCACACTGAACCATACGGAACGTAAGAATCTGACCAAGACAATTTCTTAGGGAGGAATTTTTGAGCAGAGATTTGAAGGGCAAGTAGGAATTGTCCAGACGGAGGTGGGGTTAGGCAAAAGAGATTGTCTGGGAGGAGGAAGAGCATGAGCAAAGACCCTGTGAAAGGAGTGGGCATATATTTGAATGGAGACCCTGGCTGGAGCTCAGAGTAGGTAAACGTCTGTGAGGTCAAATCATGGTGAGTGTTCTAGGCCATGCTCAATGTTTCCTCCTTTACCTGAACAATAGGAAGCCAAGGAGGAATTTAAGGTGGAATGTTGAGTTTTGAGAAGATCATTCTGGAAACCATGGGGAAGAGATTAGGGCAGGTTCAGGGAGGACGCTGGGGAGTAGTTCATGCAAAAAATGTCAGTGTCTTGGGTTTGTAGGTTGGTGGCCATGGAATTGGAGAGAAGTGAACCGACCTAATTATTATTAGGAGGGAAAATGGACAGGAGTTGGTGATGGGTTGGCTGTGATGTGTGGGTGGGAGGTGGAGAAAATGGGGCCAAGGATGGCCCCTCAGATTCTACTCAACAAAACTGGATGTAGGAAGGACCATTCCCTGAGAGAGGAGACACTGGAGGAGGGAAGAAGGACTGGGACTGGGAGAGAAGATCTTAAGATCAGATTTGGACAAGTGGCATTTAAGATGCCACATGGAATTTATGGTTCTGAAATCCATAGGTGAGATCTGGGCTGGAGATACACATTTTGAAGTCATCTGTAAATATCCAGTTGGATGTTCAAAATTCTCCAGGTGGGCTCAGTTCGGTTGTATTTAAGTCAGGATACTGTACTAAATTTACAAGTTAGCGAAATTACTTCACACGTCTAAATTCTCTGCTGATGCGAGGACAATTGTAAGCCTCAGTGGTCTTCACCTACTGAGGGTGAAGTAACAAACATAATTTTTACTCTTAAATCAGTATCTCTGTAAGCCTTTCTGTGTCTTGGAGCAATTCCTTTCACAAATGATACTACCTTATCCCAAGCCACACTCAAAGAGGAAATATTGGGTTGGCCAAAAAGTTCGTTCGGGTTTTTCTGTAACGTCTTATGAAAAACCCAAACGAACTTTTTGGCCAACCCAATAAATGGTGGCAAGCATGGCGATGGGCTGAAGAAGCAGCCTGTATGGGTTTCATGTGGTGCATCTCTTGTTTCAGACATCCTTACTCAAGCACCTCATGCTCCCATGCTACATCAGTAATGCCCAGCTATTAACTGCAAAGGTTTAAAAAATCTTTAAAAAAACAATCCCCAAATTGTTTTAAAAAATGCAAAATACTTCTTACCTCTCAACATTTTCAAGGATCCCCAAACCAATTAATATTTTGAAAAGACTTGGTCCTATAACATAATAAATTACATTCTAAAAGTTGGGTCATTGATACGGGGCATAATATTACCACTACCACCACGATTACTGACCACTAGGCTGGACATTAACTCACTTAAATCTATTTGGTAGGTGGTGTTATTTCTCCCATTTTCCAGTGAGAATATGGATGCTTTCAGAGGATACAGAGCTAGTAAATGGCAGGATAAGGATTTGAAATGAGTTGTGCCTGACTCCTAAGTCAGTGACCTTTAGTAGAGGGGGGCTCACTTTTGGGGACTTGACACTTATTTTATTACTTATTTTCTTTTGCCCCATAGATGGTTCACTCTCTCCTTAGAACTAGACCTTTTGAATGGGTCTTTATTCCATTCCTGCTTTATTTAAACAGTCAAAATGTAGACTAGCCACCTGAAAAACAGGGTTTTGAAGGTGGTCTGTCAACCCATTACCCCCTCCTCTTTCTAAAGTGTCTTGAAGACAAAAGCCACCATATGAATGCTAACTATCATTGTCTTCATTCAGAACCATGAAAGAAGCTGCTGGTTGGAGATGAGTGAGCTTCTGTCTCTGAAAACTGAATTTTTGTTTCTTAGCTGACATATATGGAACCAGAACTCTTCCATGGTGGGAAAGATAAATCCCTTGACTCTGAAAAATGAATTTGAGAGGTGGTTGGTTGGAGAGCTCAGCTACTGTGTTGGGTCCTAGTCTGAGGGGTGGAAGGAAGAGAGAGAGAGAGAGAGAGAGAGAGAGAGAGAGAGAGAGAGAGAGAGAGAGGGAGGGAGAGAGAAGAGAAGAGAGGAGAGGAGAGGAGAGGAGAGGAGAGGAGAGGAGAGGAGAGGAGAGGAGAGGAGAGAGGAGAGGTACTCCTCAGATATTTGTTTCAGTTGGGAAATAGGGACATTTTATGTACGGAATCTTATACTTACCATACATAGTGCTTTTTGCCCAGAAGGCTCTCAAAAGAATGCATTCTTTTTTCTTTCTTGTCCACACCCATCAATGATAATCAACTTCACTTGGGTGATTCTGGAAGCTAGTCTAAACCAGCTACGCTACTTAATAGTTGTGGGAATGGGTAGAAGAATAGTTTCTTCATTGAGAACTATTAGAGGAATTTATAGGCTGTCAGGGTGTAATTAGCTGTGAAAGATTTGGCAGGGACATGAAACTGACATTCTTCTCTCATCTTTTAACCCTGCCTCTTTCCATAACTGGCACATCTTCCCCATGTCCTGGCATTGTTGTTGTGTTGTTCTGCTCTTTGAATCTCTGCCCTGGCTTGGTTGTTCTGAAACCTACTATGTTGTCGTTCCCTCTGTGTTTCTATGAGCTCTGTTAATTGCTCCTCCACTTGATACTATATTTGTTTCTCTAACCTTCCTTTCCTAAGATATGGATCCACCTGAGCAATTATGTCAGACAGGCTTTCTGCCATTTTGCATCTGTGCTTGCATGGATGTGTATGACTTAAGGCCTAAAAAAATATTTTATCAGTTATTGGCTATAGAAAGTCAAGTTTGACCCAGTTAGAAATTATCAGCACTACTTAAAAGAATAGGCTTATTTACCTATATACATTTGAAATATGTATATTTGGGGGATAAAGACTACTTTGAAATTTGAGGTTCAATTGTCGTGAGTTTGCTTAGGTACTCACTTTGAATAAAAGTAACAACCTGTGGAAAATTATGACTATTTGTTTCCGTTTGGATTAATGCTGCTTATAGAAAATAAGTTCCCAGAGGGCAGGGGCTATAGCTCATGGATATTTACAGCACCCGCTGTGAAAGAATGCCCTGTTCTTAGTAGACACTGAAATGAATGCTTTAGAAATAGTGATAGTTTTGCAGTTCCTCAAAAAATTAGACATAGAATTACCATATGATCCAACAATTTCACTCCTAGGTTTATACCCCAAAGAATTGAAAACAGGTACTTAAATACATGTACACGAATGTTCATGGCAGTGCTATCATGACAGCCAAAAGGTGGAAACAACCCATATGTCATCAACAGATGAACAGATAAACAAATTGTGGTATACACATACAACGGAATATTATTCAGCCTTAAAAAGGAATGAAATATTGATACACACTACGATATGGATGAATCTTGAAAACATTATACTTAGTGAAAGAAGCCAGACACAACAGGTCCCATATTGTATGATTCTGTTTATATGATACATCCAGGATGGGTAAAGCCATAGAGACAGAAAGCAGATTAGTGGTTGCTGGAGCAGGGGAGAAGGGAAATAGGGAGTTAACTGCTCAGTGAATAAGTGCCTTTTTTTGGGTAATGAAAATGTTTCGGATCTAGAGGGAAATGGTTCACAATACTGTGACCATACTAATTGCCACTGAATTGTGCACCTTAAAATGGAAAATTTTATGTTACGTGAATTTCACCTTAATAAAAGTAAGGAACCACAGCAAACACCCACTGAGCATTTGCTGTGAAGCAGGCATCGTATTAAGCATTTCACATAATTCTCTCGTTGAGGTCACATGCCCCTCTGTGATGGGTGATGAATTCCTTCCATTTTACAGATGGAGACCCTGACAGAAGCCCAGAGAAATTAAGCAACATACCCTCCTTCTGACAAGCTTTCCAGAACCTTGAATTCCCAGAGTTAAGTATGGTGACTCGAAGAAACTTGGAGGTAGGTGGTTCTGAACTGCTTCAAGTTTGAAAGAACACCTTTCGGCTCTGAATTTGGACACTGGGTGATCAGGGATTCAGAGGCTGTGGTTCTGTGTTTGAAAGGAATGTTTGCAGTTCTGGGTGGATGCAGAGGTGTGCTTTAGAATTCTTTGCGGATGATGAAATTTGAAAGGCCAGGGAGACTTCCTGGTGGGGTCTCATGATTAGGGGTTTCCTGGAGGGGAGTGTAGGCAGGCTGGTGTTAGGATGGATACACAGGATCTTTCAAAGTGGCATTTGGTTCTGAATTCATACTTGACTGGTCGCTCCTCAAGTTTCCTTGTAAATTTTTCATTTATAAAATTTTAGCATATAACCTCATTGAATCAGTGGCTAGGGATTTAAGGATCTTCAGATACGCAGGCTGTGAAATATCTGAGTTGACCGTATTTCCCATGTTCTGTTTTTCCCCTGTGGTTTGCTAAACATGATTTTATAAATACTTTTCTATTAGGACCTGCCTACCATACTGGGGTACTTTTTTCTTTCTCCATTTATTTGCTCCCTTTCTCTCTCACTTACACATTCACTTATTCATTAACTCACTCACTTATTCACTTGCTCACCCACTTTTTCCCACTAGCTCGCACATTCTTTAGTTCACTAACTCCTTGATGGATTGAGTCATTTAATCTATATAAACAATACATGAATTTACATTCCCCCAACAGTGCAAGAGGGTTCCCTTTTCTCCACACCCTCTCCAGCATTTATTGTTTGTAGATTTTTTGATGATGGCCATTCTGACTGGTGTGAGGTGATACCTTATTGTAGTTTTGATTTGCATTTCTCTAATGATTAGTGATGTTGAGCATCCTTTCATGTGTTTGTTGGCAATCTGCATATCTTCTTTGGAGAAATGTCTATTTAGGTCTTCTGCCCATTTTTGGATTGGGTTGTTTGCTTTTTTGATATTGAGCTACGTGAGCTGCTTGTAAATTTTGGAGATTAATCCTTTGTCAGTTGCTTCATTTGGAAATATTTTCTCCCATTCTGAGGGCTGTCTTTTTGTCTTGTTTATGGTTTCCTTTGCTGTGCAAAATCTTTTAAGTTTCATTAGGTCCCACTACAGCCACTATGGAGAACAGTATGGAGATTCCATAAAACAACTAAAAATAGAACTACCATAAAACCCAGCAATCCCACTACTGGGCATATAGCCTGAGAATACCATAATTCAAAAAGAGTCATGTACCACAGTGTTCATTGCAGCTCTATTTACAATAGCCAGGACATGGAAGCAACCTAAGTGTCCATCGACAGATGAATGGATAAAGAAGATGTGGCACATATCTTCAATGGAATATTACTTGATGAATATTGAATTTCAATGAATATTACTCAGCCATAAAAAGAAACGAAGTTGAGTTATTTGTAGTGAGGTGGATGGACCTAGAGACGGTCATACAGAGTGAAGTAAGTCAGAAAGAGAAAAATACCGTATGCTAACACATATATATGGAATCTAAAAAAAGAAAAAAAGGTTCTGAAGAACCTAGGGGCAGGACAGGAATAAAGATGCAGATGTAGAGAATGGACTTGAGGACATGGGGAGGGGGAAGGGGAAGCTGGGACTAAGTGAGAGAGTGGCATGGACATATATACACTACCAAATGTAAAATAGATAGCTAGTGGGAAGCAGCCACATAGCACAGGGAGATCAGCTCGGTGCTTTGTGACCACCTAGAGGGGTGGGATAGGGAAGGTGGGAGGGAGACCAAGAGGGAGGAGATATCAGGATATATGTATATGTATAGCTGATTCACTTTGTTATAAAGCAGAAACTAACACAACACTGTAAAGCAGTTATACTCCAATAGAGATGTTAAAAAAAAAAAAGCAATACATGAAAAGTCACTTGTAAAAATGCAAATGGTATAAAAATACATCAAGCTAAATGTGCAAGTCCTCTTGGGCTAAGTCTCCCAGCTCTCTCTCCATCTCGTTCTGGGCTGCATCAGGACCACCCCCCCTTCACAGTTCATAGTTCGGTGTGCAGGCTTCAAGACTTCTTCTAGACATTTATTTTATATGTAGATGTATACTGTTAAGGGTTTCCCCACATTGTATATCATCATGATAATGGATTCCTGTTCTGGAAAGTCTTTTTAAAACAACACCTATTAAGTTTTTGACTTTTAAATGTATTTTAAAGCAGTTTTATCGTAAAACTTAGTAGAACTTTGCCAGTCACCCTAGAAATTCCCTCACTCCCACCAAAAGTAATCACTTTTATGGATATTATGGTGTTAAATTTGTTGCATCATTATGGTTTAATCCAAAGTATGCAGCCCTAAACACTATAGGTTTTGCCCATTAAAAAACGTTTTTACATTTAAACCTGAAGAACCTGGGCCCTCTGACCTGCGGAGTGTCCCCCAGGCTGGAGTTTGCTGACTGCACACTCGTGGTGCAGATCAACCTGCTCCTCTGTTCTCTGTCCTCCTATAAATTGGCATCTGGATCCAGAAGTCTTACCAGGTCCAGGTTTAGCCCCTGGACTAGAATATTGTAGGTGGTGCTGTTTTCTTCCATCGCATACATGCTCATTTCTCCCTTGTTTTTTATATGATGTACATTGTCTAGATCTATTCATTCACTGAGCACTGCAGTATGCTGATGTTCTAATTCTATCATTTAGTTTTTGTTTGTCCCAGCTATATTATCTGGGATAATTTTATAAGGAAATTCCATCTTTCATCTACTATTTGGTTACCTGGTGGTATAGTTCATATAGGAAAGTAATATAAATATTTGGCACTCTCCTTTTACTTACTTAGTTTTCAAGATAATGTATGGGTTCCTTATCATCCTTGAAAGTTGACCAGTTAGGTTTTTAAAACATGTCATTATGAGCTCATGGATTTAAACATATTTGATGAGTTTCAATCTATAGCAATTCTCATCCTTATGGGGGTTCACATTGTCCCATCTTTGACCCAGAGAAGCTCTTCAAGTTAGGCCTCTATAACCAGTTGCTCTTGTGTCTTCTTGACATGAATCTAGAACTGAGTTCATCACCATTTCTAGGCTTTTCCAGTGGACAGAGCTAGGAAAACACATATGTATGTATATGTCTATATCTATGTCTGTTTATCTATCTATCTATCTATGTATCTATGTATCTATCTACCTATCTACCTATTATCTAAGATAAAATGCCTTGTGAATTCACACTGATTTCTAATTCAAGTTCAAGACTACAGTGTTTGTACTTTACCTCCTCTGTATTGCATGTGTATCTCCTTTATTTCACACCAAAAACCTTAGTTCTCAAGCACACAGAATTAGAGTGGTAGAATTAGAACTTCCCATAATTACTCACTTGCTTTATTCCATGGTATATACACAACAGTCTCAGAATAACACCATAATGCTATTACCACCAATTACGATTCTTGAAAATGGTTAACTTCATTTTGTCACATATGCTACCTTCATTCTCCCTCTATTTTTTATGGTTTTACTATATACTTGTAGGCAGATCTATATTTATATAGTCATATAGACTATAAAGTCTCCCTTTATAAAGTCTCATTAAGTTTTAGTTCTTCAAGTAACCACATGTTAAAATGCTCACCACCTGTCTTGTGTGCATGCTTCTCTAGTCATTTTGGTTGTCTGAAGCTTGTGCTCTAGTAAATTCCTCAGGAAGAGCTCAAGGGAATATTTTCTGAGATTCTTCATGATGGCAACAGTTTCTCTGCTCTTTACACATGAAGGTGGTTGGTATTGCTGAACATATGTCAAATCAACGCTATGTGTGATGCGGGATTTTCCTTTGCTCTCAAGGTCACTATTTGGACAATTGGCCAAATTTGAATAAAGTCTGCATAATAGGTATTGGACAATAGTATTGTTAATTTTCTTACTTGGATAATGATATTGTGGTTATGTAAGAGAATGTTCTTGTTTTTAGGAGACACAAACTTCAGTGATTAGGGATAAAAGTGCATCACGTCTGGAACTTAGGTATCTAGCTACACACACAAGATAAATGGTAATATTTGGGGAATCTTGGTGAAAGGTACATGGGAATTCTAAATTCATTATACTATTGTTCAACTTTTCTGTAAGCCTAAAATTATGTTGAAATAAAAAGTTAAAAATGTATAGATGTGCATTTCTCAATAGACATATAAATATGTACATATGCCTATTTATGCTAGCATTCATAACTTTACTGGTACAATTTTACTGTATCTTTTGAGTTACATATTTTTTCAAAGATAAGTAGTAGAGACTTTTTATGATGTTTAATAACTTATTAATATATTTGGCACAATAAAATATGGCATCTCAATGATGGATCCAGAAAATATGCAGGGAAGAAAGACATAAGTGTCTTATTTGTGAAAAAAAAGAATCCATTGACAATGCAGAGATACAGAGATTCATTCTTGATTCATTTTTCGTAGATGTTCATTTCCGCCATATTTTCTTAATCATTAGCTGAGACCTTGTTCCTTTCTTCTGCTACTTTTTTCCTTTAAAGACAAATAAACATGACCAGACCTTTATTATTATTTTGCATTGAGTGCCCCAAGAAGATTTAGATTGGTGGTTTCAAAGTAAACAAACAAGGGACAGATGCGAGGGAATTGCATAACTAGGTGGACTTTAGTGTGTATCAACTTTCTTAGGCAAATTCATAAAAAAACAAGTTTCTCCTCACTGTACTCTGTCCTTAGGGACTAATGTTCTAAAAAGGGGGAACAATTTCCCAGTACAGTTAACTCTGGGAAGATGTTATGGATTTTAGAACCATTTCACGTCCTTGCTATTTTTTTAAGGCTTATGGAGACAGACCACTGTGTAGCTAGTGAGGTGTGTGTGTGGGTGCTCCCTGATGGGTTATGTTCTTGTCCTGATATCGTGGGCACAGGTGGATGTAAATGCCCTCATGCTTGGATATCCTGGTTCCTTTGTCCAAAATATGTTCATCTTTTCCACTAGATGTCAAATTCTTGAAAAGTGGAAGCACGCCTTAAAGATATGACACAAATCTTCATCATCTGCAGCTCACAAATGGGCTGTCTTTGAAGCTTGTTTCTATAGCAACAGCTTGAAATTCAAAATTGCATTTTTCTATGGACACATGATAGTTAGGTTCCCAGGCCAGCTGACTGAAATTTGCCAAGACCGCCATGTTAATTTCTGTAGTATTGAAACAACACTACAGACCCTAATCACCAGTTGTGCTAGTGTTCTAGAGAAGTGTCTCTCAATCGGGCCAGGGAAGGCAATTTCTTAAGGCCCTGCTGGCTGCATACCTAACACTATCCCTGCACTAATATCCTTGGAGCGTAGCTCTTTTCTTACTCCTCTGCTCAATGGCGTGCGTGCTCCTGACTGACTACCAAACATAGGCACGCTCTTCAGGAAGTATTCAAGGCCTTCAACCGCATGCTCCATCTTTCCCGTCCCACTGTGTGCTACTTCCCCACCTGGGCACATGCCATCTGAAGCCTTGCCTGAACATGCCCCAGGCTTCCTTGGTTTCCCACCTTCGCTTATACTGTTCTTGGCACACCAAATCAGTTCCCATTTGTGTCTTCCTTAGAGATGCCTCTTCTTTGCTGGCTCATCTCATATGCCACCTCCTTTCCTGATTTCTCCCAACTAGAATGCACCTTTCCCTTTTGTGTACATCCTCATCCTGTCTTATGACATATAATATGATTTTTATGGGATAATGTTTTTTAGACTATTGTCAATTATACCTGGAGGGCGGGGATCCTTGTCTTACCCACCGCTGAGGATCCAGCAATGCCTAGCGCTGTGCTTGGGGTATGGCGGCTACACAACAAATCCTAAGGGTTTCGAACAGCTTCCCTGCCTCCCGGCCGCCCCCCACCCCCATCATCCTTATACTGGGAGGGGGTGGGCTGCATGTGCAAGTGCTGGTAGGAGGCCAGGGAGGGGAGCTGTGTTGCTTTCCAAACATTAATGTCCACAGACAGCTCTAAGTGCTGTCTACCTTTGGCTCTGAGTCAGGTATAATAAAGCAAAATCAGCCATTACGAGTAATGCTTTCTAACTTTTGATGTAAGACTCACAAAAGGCGCTTGCTATCCATGACTGGTGTCAGATACAATAAGTATAATTAATTTCTGGAAACACATAGATGAAATTACTTAAATCATGGCTTAATTTGTTTCCAACCCTCCGACTTTCCTGGGCGGAGAGCAGACCACGTGGCCCTTTGCTGCAGGAGACACCTTGAACAAGCTCTTCTCCCAGGTTTGGCTGTAGGAACAGTGACTCTTTCTGGGCCTTTTAAACTTGAAAGTGGAAAACATTGGGCTCTCCATATCCATCTCCTGGGGACTCACTGAAAGCAAGTTTATTTGAGCAGGAGAGGTGACCTTTCTTTTCGTCTCTGATTGTATTTTCACATCTAATAAAGTCAAGAGTGGACTTTGCACCTGCTTCCCTGAGTACAAATTCAATGAGACCACAGTCCTGGAAGTGAATGGCACTGAGTTCTTTCCTCCAAGTTAGTATTGCCAAGGAACTCCTTGCCAGCCTTGGTGAGCTGCCCTGACTTGCTGGGGGTCACATCATGGCTGAGTGTCAGCAGCTGGGTGAGAACCAGCTCTGCTAGGATCTTTTCTACCTCATGGACTTCTCTCAAATACTCCTCCAGGTGAGATTCTTTTTACTATTTCATAGATTCCATGATGGAAAGATTTGGTCAACAAGACCATGAAGTCCTTGCATCTATTTAACTAATATTTATGGAGGGCTTACTATAGGCCAGGCACTTTCTAGGTGCTAGGAATACGATGATGAACAACACATACACAATGCCTGCCCTGGCGAATCTTCCAGTTTACTGGGCCAGCCAGATACTAGAAAGGATAGTTTAATGAATTTTGATGATTGTTGTAAGGGTCAAGTGTAGGGTGCCTGGAACCTCTAACTGAAGGGGCAGGGTTTGGCTGGAGGAAACTGAACTTATCTTAAGTAAAAGGAACAGCATGTGCAAAGGCCCGGAGTTCAGTGAGAGCTTTTTCTCTGCTTACCCTCATGTCCATAGTTACTCTAGACTCCTTCATGGCCACACCCTGCTTCTCTCTCCAGCCTCATCTCTCCTGCCTGCACGCTAAGATACACCTCAGCATTGTTTTTCAATTCTTTGCCCAAGCTTTTCTTTATTTTCATGCCTTTGCACATTCTGTCGCTCTACTGGAAATGTGAATTGCTTCCAGCTCCACTCATGCATTAGGATTCAGCTTTCAGTCTGACCCTCCTGGACTGTGATAGCTAATTCTCCTATAAGATATCATAACACCCTATGTATACTTCCACAGACGTCAATGTACTTGTGTATTTATCTGTGTCCCTTGCTGGCCTGTGAGCCTTCTTTGGGGGTCAGAGGTGTGTCTTATTTGTCTCACTGTGCCTCACACAGTGTGGAACTTGATAGTTACTCCCAATACATGTTTGTTGTATCAACAGATAAAGAAATATAGGTCTCTTGACTCCAGCCCAATTCTCCTTTCTGCCTCCTTCTTTTCCTTTCTGTTGTCTGTTGCTCCATACATCTATCCTTCCTTCTATCCATCCAACAGATATATTTGAGAATCTGCTATGAGCTTGGCCTTGAAGCTGCTCATGGTCCAGCATAAGAGTTGGATGGGCAATTGGATAAAAGATAGTTTAGCAGGGTCCTTGATGTCATAGGAGTTTAAACAAAGGGCTCCAGAGCGTCAAAGGTGGATCCATATGTCTGTCTGGGATAATCTGGGAAGGCTTCACCAAGGTAGTGCTGTCTGAGCTGGGTCTTGAGAGATGAGGGAGATTTGCCCAGTGAGGAGCTGTGGAAAGTAAGAAGTTCAATGTTCACGGAATGGAGGGTGTGTACCTGTGGGGGGTATGGGGAGTGAGGATAGGGAAGGGTGGGTGGCAAGAAGAGAGAGGAGTGAAGGCCCCATGGAAAACACTCTTGCTTGCCTCTATAAGCAATGTGAGTTTTATTGTGTAAGCCCTGGGAACCCTACTGAGGTTTTTCAGCAGGGGAAATCTCCTCTGTTTTGTAGGAAGCTGATGGTACCTCCCTGGGGCCATCCTAAGAGAAATCCAGGAGATAACAAAGGCAGACCCTGCAAGTGGGTTTTCAGTGCTGGTCTGCCATGTGGTCCCCTGTTCCTCAGCTGCCTTCTCTTTCAGCATCCCCTAGTCTGGGGATCACCACAGGAGGAAAGAAGAAAAGGTTAGAGGGGTAACCGGCTCATTTGCAAGTATTTGTCTGTCTCTTTTACCTCTGGAGGAATGGCACTTTTGAAATAATAGTGATTGCCAGCCCTTTATGTTACTTATTAGGCATCCCATTTCCCTTAATAATCCTTACTAGTCAGAGACTTTATTGTTTGGCACTGACTTAAAAATATGCATACCAAGTCTTCCTATTTCAGAGCTGATGAAAGGACTCATTCTTCCTGGACTCCTCTTGTTGTTATAACAACAATGGTAAATCTCTGCTGATTGGAGGAGGCCATTGAACTTGACAGTAACAATTACTGAACAGAATGTTTACATCAGGGTACCCGTGAACCATCCAAGTGCTTCAACTGCATAATTAACAGGACCAGCTAAAATTCTACATCATTGTCATAATATTTACTCTGAAAACTCACAGTTGGACTAAAGTTTCTATCGCAGGCTCTGCTGACATCAAGGAATCTTAAACTGCTTTTTTGACAGGGAGGTTTATGGGGACCATACATCGGCAACCAAAACACAGTTCCTCTTGCAGATGCTCATTGAATTCATGGACTATTAACGACTGATGTTGGATTAGAGATCATCTATTCAGTTGTTTCTAAACTTGGCTGAACCACAGAATCTACTGGGGAGACTTTAGAAATTTGGCAACCAGGACGTTGTCGATATATTTTCTTAAATGCAAAGGTTATTCTTCCAGTTATGAGAACTGCTAATCTCATTTTGAGGATGCTGAGGGCTACAAGATTGAAGTCACTTGGAAGGTTAAACCAACCCAGAAGCCTCCTCGGCCTGTCTGAGTGGAAGAGATGGATACTAGTGACCCCTGGGGAACACTTTTGTTAATAAAATGCTTTTGTTAAAAAAGTCTCAATTTTGACTTCAAGGGAGGCACCTTCACAGTGTTCCTAAGAGTGGATTCTTTGACTGCCCTCATAGAAACTCTCTCGGGTACTTGTTAAGAATGCAGATTCCTGGGATCTCCTGTAGACCCACTGTATCAAAAGCTCTGAGGGTGGGGCCCCAGGAATCTGTATTTAAATCTACCCTTCATGTGTTTCTGATGCACATTAAAGTTGGAGAGCCATTGGGTTTTCTCTCCTTTTGTATCAATTGGCACCTCCCTGTTTGTGGCTGATACTCAGTGCCAGTTGACCTCACGAGAACTGAAATGTGCAAACCAGGAACACGTCCAGTGCTCATTCCTTGTGCCATTTGACGCTGTGGACTGCACACTCTTGAAATGCTCTATCCGGTGATTTCCATGTCCACCCCCCTTTCTCTATATCATCCTCTGTCTTGCTATATCATCCTTGGACTTACCTCTTTCTTGGACTCCTCTTCTTCCCCCGCCCCTCCTGAGCAATCACACATCTCTCTTGATTCCTTTACAATGGCAGTGATGATTTCTGACTGCCTTTCACCAGCCCAGACTCATTCCCTGAGCTTCAGCCCCACCGGTACAACAACTTGTCCCATACCTGCATTTGGATGTCCCACGGTCCCCTCAAATCCACCTGGCTGAATGGAGCTCTTGAACCTCCCTGAACACCTGTTCTCTCTCCACTACTTGAGTTGATGGTGTTGCCATTCATCCACTTACAACCCCAGACTCTTTCCTTTCACTTTACCTCCATCCATGAGCAAACCCTGCTGATTCGGGCTGTTAAATATACCTGAGTCAATTATATCTCAATAAAACTGGAAAAAATATAACAAATCTATTGTCTCTTTTCTCTCCTTTATGCCATTGACTTACCCCAGACCTCCATCATCTCTCACCTGGGACTTATGATATCCTTTCTAAGCTTATCTTCCCACCAGTCTTGTTCTCCCCAATCCGTCAACCACATTGTCTCCAGAGTGATCTTTGAAACATCTGGCCACACCACTCCTTGGGATTAATACCCTTCAGAAACTCTGCATTGCCTTCAGGACTCCTTAGTGTGCTACTCAAGGTCTTCTAAGCTCTGCCTGTTCCTCCACTTAGCGCCTGTTCATCACTTCCCCTCTCTTTCCCTGGGACTTTACATTCTAGCCATTCTGAGTTACTCTGCTCCCTGGAGCCTTGAGGCATTTTCAGAGGAAATTCCCAATACCTGGAACATCTTTCTATCACTCTTTCTTTCTCTCTCCCTTTCTATCTATCCATTGAGTCCCTAAGCATCCTTCTAGATGCAACTCTGTCCCTCTGAAACCTTGGTTGACCCTCTGGCAGGGGTGTGGCCTCCACACTGTTCACCATCCCATCCCGTCCCCACCTCCATCATAAATCTGTGTGTGCAGATTTGTTTGCACGCCTACTACCCCTCCTTGACTAGACCCATCTATTACATCCAGTGCTGAGAATTGTGACTGGTTCTTAGTAGGTCCTTAATTAACACTTCTTGGGTGAATGAATGGATGAATTATTCATAGTGTCTGACTTTTAGAACCATATATCATATAAAAATCTATACTTTTATTTTAGCCGTTCTTCCCATTTATGAAACACATGTCATGAGTTCATGCGCTGGCAGTAGAGTTCATAAAAATAACTATGCATTCTGATTAATTGACTCATATTACCTAATTAATTTACCCATTAAGGGGTCAGCCAGAATCTGGGCATGAAGCAAATATACTGTGGCATGGATCAACATTACAACCGAGTCCCTTAAGAAGCTGATAGGAAGGGGTTTTAAAAAACAACCAAGGTTACTAGGCATTACTTCATCTTTTACAACACATTGGACACTTTTTTTTTAAAACCAAAGGAAACCATATTTCGTCATGGTAAGGAAGAATCATGCTAATAATGGAAAACAAAATTATTCTAACATTTTAGCTAAAATCATAGTGTCAGCTCTAAGTAAAAAGAAGCTTGAGATGCCCAAGTGGGTCTATATTTTCTTGGTCCTTTTGTCCACTGAAGGATGCCTTGAGTGGCTGGAGCCGAGTCCCATCAGCAGGCAGGGAAGTGTTGGGGTGAGACAGGGGTGTGGGATGGAGGAAGCAACACATCAGTGACGCATCCTGGGAAATAATTAGGTTTGAGCACAACACGCTTAGACTACAAAGCTGTGAACATGTATTGACTTGTCCTCTAGGCCAGGCATGGGGTTTTGTGTTTTATATAACCTATGCCATTCAATCCACTCCACCGCCCTATGAAACTACGATGAATTTCTTAATTTTACAGATGTGGGAGCTGTTAATTGATTCTTGGTAGTTCAGGAAGTAGCTGAGGAATTAGAAAACATGCACCTGATCCATTCCCTCGTTAAGATTCAGAAGGGATGGCAGTTAGCTTGCCTGAACTCAACGGGAAGAGACACAGCTCACAATTCCTCTGTCTTCTTGTCTCCCAATAGACTGTCCCTTGATTCTCTCAGAACTCATGCCTCTTGGGTTCCCACCCCTTTCCCAGATGGCACAGGTGGCTGTATTGGGCTGCAGAGCAGCCCAGACTGATACAGCTGCACTCTCTTTGCAGAAGGGCTTGTCAGCTGAAAACATCTCTGTCAAGCTCACGGTGGGAGAATGGAGTGTGGTGTCTGACCTCAAAATGCCCTGTTCCTTCTACTCCTGCTGGCTATGGACATTTGTGACTTTCATGACATCAGAGACTGGTGTTAGAGTAGTAGGGGTGTTAGAATAGTAGGGGACCAGAGCGTCAGTTCCTCTTAATTCCCAGATGAGAACACTGGGTCCCTGGGGGGGTGGGGGGGTGAACTTGCTTGTCCAAAGTCACAACAGTGCGGGTGTGGAAGGTGAGAGTTCCCTAACATGCCAGGGCTCTTGTCCCTGCACTGCCAAGGCTCTACTACATGCCAAGTTCCAGCACCAGCACTCTCCTTCCTCCCTGCCCAGTAGACAGTAGGTATCTTTTTTTTTTTTAATTTTTAAGTTTTATTTTATTTACTTTTTTATACAGTAGGTTCTTATCAGTCATCAATTTTATACACATCAGTGTATACATGTCAATCCCAATCGCGCAATTTATCAAACACCACCATCCTCACCCCCCCGCGGCTTTCCCCCCCTGGTGTCCATATGTTTGTTCTCTACATCTGTGTCTCAACTTCTGCCCTGCAAACTGGTTCATCTGTACCATTTTTCTAGGTTCCACATACATGCATTAATATACGATATTTGTTTTTCTCTTTCTGACTTACTTCACTCTGTATGACAGTCTCTAGATCCATCCACGTCTCAAGAAATGACCCAATTACGTTCCTTTTTATGGCTGAGTAATATTCCATTGTATATATGTACCACATCTTCCTTATCCATTCGTCTGTCGATGGGCATTTAGGTTGCTTCCATGACCTGGCTATTGTAAATAGTGCTGCAATGAACATTGGGGTGCACGTGTCTTTTTGAATTATGGTTTTCTCTGGGTATATGCCCAGTAGTGGGATTGCTGGATCATATGGTAATTCTATTTTTAGTTTTTTAAGGAACCTCCATACTGTCCTCTATAGTGGCTGTATCAATTTACATTCCCACCAACAGTGCAAGAGGGTTCCCTTTTCTCCACACCCTCTCCAGCATTTATTGTTTGTAGATTTTCTGATGATGCCCATTCTAACTGGTGTGAGGTGATACCTCATTGTAGTTTTGATTTGCATTTCTCTAATAATTAGTGATGTTGAGCATCTTTTCACGTGCTTCTTGGCCATCTGTATGTCTTCTTTGGAGAAATGTCTATTTAGGTCTTCTGCCCATTTTCTGATTGGGTTGTTTGTTTCTTTAATATTGAGCTGCATGAGCTGTTTATATATTTTGGAGATTAATCCTTTGTCTGTTGATTCGTTTGCAAATATTTTCTCCCATTCTGAAGCTTGTCTATTCGTCTTGTTAGGGTTTCCTTTGCTGTGCAAAAGCTTTGAAGTTTCATTAGGTCCCATTTGTTTATTTTTGTTTTTATTTCCATTACTCTAGGAGGTGGATCAAAAAAGATCTTGCTGTGATTTATGTCAAAGAGTGTTCTTCCTATGTTTTCTTCTAAGAGTTTTATAGTGTCTGGTCTTACAACAGTAGGTATCATTTTATTAATTGGTGCCTAATTCAGTGATGCTCTTGCAGCACCCCTGGTGTGCACTTTTGCCTTGAAGTTGAGTTGTTTCCTACACTCTCAGGATGAGGTTCTCACAGTCAGGTTCTAAGCCTCTTTCCTATTCATTTCTCCCTCCTCCTAGGTCTTTTGGCCTTTTCCACAACATACCTTCCACACTGCTGCTTTTCAAACACAGATTGTAATTTTTCTCCCTTGCTGAAGCTATTTTCCCCGCCCAAACACCCTCCTCTCCTCTCCTCTCTCTGTGTTTTGATCATTAATAAGAATCATACTACTTTAAAAAAATACTTTATTTTTTATTTATTTTTAATTTCTAAATTTTTATTTGGTTGTGCCACCATGGCTTGTGGGATCTTAGTTCCCTGACCAGGGATCGAACCTTGTCCCTGGAAGTGAAAGCACAGAGTCCTAACCACTGGACGGCCAGGGAATTCCCGAGAATCATACTACTTTTAAGATACCCTCTCCAACCACTTCAGACCACAGGGAATCCTTATGTCAATAGTCATGGCAACTCCATCCTTTGAAACTCAGTATATCCTGGCTAGGCCAGTGTTTTCCAGCGTAATTCCTGGAAGGTGTGTCTCTCAAAAAATACCTTTCTCCCTGTATTCTGTTCCCCCTGAAGAATGGGTCCATGACTAAGTCTGTGAAATGCCAAATGTTTTCTCTGCCTCACGGAGACTCACATTGCATGTCAGCACACTAAGCCTCTGAGAAGTTCTGCATTATAGAAACGGGCTTAGCTTTTTCAACCCTGTACTTCCCAAATTTATGTCCTTGGAACCTTTCATCTATGTGACTCTGTTAGCATCCTATTGAATGCTTTTTGGGGAATGCTCTTCTAGGAAGTTTATGACACACAATTAGAAATTTATAGGACTTATCTTCCCAGTCACACAGTGTAAGTTTCTGTGCTTCTTTATCTCTCCCAAATGACCAATAGAATGTTAATTTATTTCTTTCTTTTTGAGAAGTTTATGTTGTGGCAAGCACTAAGAAAGGTTTGCTTGTTTGCCAGTATGGAGTCCTGGTGCAGAAAAGAATTTTTTTCATGCTGGGATAGAGCAAAGATAAGGAGTGGTCAGCAGGAAAGGTAGAAATTGTCCAGAGATGAGAACAACTTAGACTCTAAAGTTGTCATGAACTGTAAATGAGGTTAGGTTTAGAAAGGCCAAATCTGGGTTCAAGATGGCGGAGTAGAAGGACGTACTCTCACTCCCTCTTGTGAGAGCACCGGAATCACAACTAAGTGCTGAACAGTCATTGACAGGAGGACACTGGAACTCACCAAGAAAGATGCCCCACATCCAAGGACAGGAGAGGAGCTGCAATGAGATGGTAGGAGGGGCACAATCATAATAAAATCAAATCCCATGGCCACTGGGTGGGTGACTCAGAAACTAGAGAACACTTATACCACAGAGGTCCACCCACTGGAGTGGCTTCCCATTCCCACGTCAGGCTTCCCAACCTGGGGGTCTGGCAACGGGAGCAGGAATTCCTAAAGAATCAGACTTTGAAAGCTGGCAGGATTTGATTGAGGATTCGACAAGACTGGAGTAAGTGGAGACTGTAGTCTTGGAGGGCACGCACAAAGTACTGTGCACATTAGGACCCAGGGGAGGGAGCGGTGACCCCATGGGAGACTGAACCGGACCTACCTGCTAGTGTTGGAGGGTCTCCTGCAGAGGTGGGGGGTGGATGTGGCTCACCATGGGGACAAGGACACTGGCAGCAGAAGTTCTGGGAAGTACTCCTTGGCATGAGCCCTCCCAGAGTACTCCATGAGCCCCACCAAAGAGCCAGGTAGGCTCCAGTGTTGGGTCACTTCAGGCCAAAAAACCAAGAGGGAGGGAACCCAGCCCCACCCATCAGCAGACAAGTGGATTAAAGTTTTACTGAACTCTGCCCACCAGAGCAACACTCAGCTCTACCCACCACCAGTCCCTCCCATCAGGAAGCTTGCACAAGCCTCTTAGATAGCCTCATCCACTAGAGGGCAGACAGCAGAAGCAAGAAGAACTACAGTTCTGCAGCCTGTGGAACGAAAACCACATTCACAGAAAGACACACAAAATGAATAGGCAGAGGGCTATGTACCAGATGAAGCAACAAGATAAAACCCCAGAAAAACAACTAAATGAAGTGGAGATAGGCAACCTTCCAGAAAAAGAATTCAGAATAATGATAGTGAAGATGATCCAGGACCTTGGAAAAAGAATGGAGGCAAAGGTTGAGAAGATGCAAGAAATGTTTAACAAAGACCTAGAAGAATGAAAGAACAAACAAACAGAGATGAACAATACAATAACTGAAATGAAAACTACACTAGAAGGAATCAATAGCAGAATAACTGAAGCAGAAGAACGGATAAGTGACCTGGAAGACAGAATGGTGGAATTCACTGCTGTGGAACAGAATAAAGAGAAAAGAATGAAAAGAAATGAAGACAGCCTAAGAGACCTCTGGGACATTAAACGCAACAACATTCACATTATAGGGGTCCCAGAAGGAGGAGACCGAGAGAAAGGACCTGAGAAAATATTTGAAGAGATTATAGTCAAAAACTTCCATAACATGGGAAAGGAAATAGCCACCCACGTCCAGGAAGCGCAGCGAGTCCCAGGCAGGATAAACCCAAGGAGAAACACGCCGACACACATAGTAATCAAATTGGCAAAAATTATAGACAAAGAAAAATTATTAAAAGCAACAAGGGAAAAATGACAAATAATGTACAAAGGAACTCGCATAAGGTTAACAGCTGATTTCTCAGCAGAAACTCTACAAGCCAGAAGGGAGTGGTATGATATATTTAAAGTGATGAAAGGGAAGAACCTACAACCAAGATTACTCTACCCAGCAAGGATCTCATTCATATTTGATGGAGAAATCAAAAGCTTTACAGACAAGCAAAAATGAAGAGAATTCAGCACCACCAAACCAGCTTTACAACAAATACTAAACGAACTTCTCTAGGAAGGAAACACAGGAGAAGAAAAGGACCTACAAAAATAAACCCAAAACACTTAAGAAAATGGTCATAGGAACATACATATAGATAATCACCTTAAATGTGTATGGATTAAATGCTCCAACCAAAAGACACAGACTAACTGAATGGATACAAATACAAGACCCATATATATATGCTGTCTACAAGAGATGCAATGCAGACCTAGGGACACATAAAGACTGAAAGTGAGGGGATGGAAAAAGATATTCTATGCAAATGGAAATCAATAGAAAGCTGGAGTAGCAATACTCATGTCAGATAAAATAGACTTTAAAGTTAAGAATGTTACAAGAGACAAGGAGGACACTACATAATGATCAAGGGATCAATCCAAGAAGATATAACAATTATAAATATATATGCACCCAACATAGGAGCACCTCAATACATAAGGCAAATGCTAACAGCTATAAAAGAGGAAATCAAGAGTAACACAATAATAGTGGGAGACTTTAACACCTCACTTACACCAAATGGACAGATCATCCAGACAGAAAATTAATAAGGAAACACAAGCTCTAAATGAAACAATAGACCAGATAGATTTAATTGATATTTATAGGACATTCCATCTGAAAACAGCAGATTACACTTTCTTCTCAAGTGCACATGGAACATTCTCCAGGATAGATCACATCTTGGGTCACAAATCAAGCCTCAGAAAATTTAAGAAAACTGAAATCATATCAAGCATCTTTTCTGACCACAACACTATGACATTAGAAATAAATTACAGGGGAAAAAACATAAAAAACACAAACACATGGAGGCTAAACAATACATTACTAAATAACCAAGAGATCACTGAAGAAATCAAAGAGGAAATCAGAAAATACCTAGAGACAAATTACAATGAAAACACGACGATCAAAAACCTATGGGATGCAGCAAAAGCAGTTCTAAGAGGGAAGTTCATAGCAATACAATCCTACCTCAAGAAAGAAGAAAAATCTCAAATAACAACCTAACCTCACACCTAAAGGATCTAGAGAAAGAAGAACAAACAAAACCCAAAGTTAGTAGAAGGAAAGAAATTATAAAGATCAGAGCAGAAATAAATGAAATAGAAACAAAGAAAACAATAGCAAAGATCAATAAAACTAAAAGCTGGTTCTTTGAGAAGATAAACAAAACTGATAAACCTTTAGCCAGCCTCATCAAGAAAAAGAGGGAGAGGACTCAAATCAATAAAATTAGAAATGAAAAAGGAGAAGTTACAATGGACACCGCAGAAATACAAAGCATCCTAAGAGACTACTACAAGCAACTCTATGCCAATAGAATGGACAACCTGGAGGAAATGGACAAATTCTTAGAAAGGTATAACCTTCCAAGACTGAACCAGGAAGAAATAGAAAATATGAAAATAATAATACTACAACTTCCAATTGTAGTAGTATTGGAAGTATTCTAATTGGAATACTACTTCCAATCAGAAGTAATGAAATTGAAACTGTGAATAAAAATCTTCCAACAAACAAAAATCCAGGACCAGATGGCTTTACAGGTGAATTCTATCAAATATTTAGAGAAGAGCTAACACCTATCCTTCTCAAACTCTTCCAAAAAATTGCAGAGGAAAGAAGACTCTCAAACTCATTCTACGAGGCCATCATCACCCTGATACCAAAACCAGACAAAGATACTACAAAAAAAGAAATTACAGACCAATATCACTGATGAATGTAGATGCAAAAATCCTCAACAAAATACTAGCAAACAGAATCCAACAACTCATTAAAAGGACCACACACCATGATCAAGTGGGATTTATCCCAGGGATGCAAGGTTTCTTCAATATACACAAATCAATCAATGTGATACACCATATTAACAAATTGAAGAATAAAAACCATATGATCATCTCAATAGGTGTAGAAAAAGCTTTTGACAAAATTCAACACCCATTTATGATAAAAACTCTCCAGAACGTGGCCATAGAGGGAACCTACCTCAACATCACAAAGGCCATATATGACAAACCCACAGCAAACATCATTCTCAATGGTGAAAAACTGAAACCATTTCCTCTAAGATCAGGAGCAAGACAGGATGTCCACTCTTGCCACTCTTATTCAATGTAGTTTTGGAAGTCCTAGCCACGACAATCAAAGAAGAAAAAGAAATAAAAGGAATAGAAATTGGAAAAGAAGAAGGAAAACTGTCACTGTTTGCAGATGACATGATACTATACATAGAGAATCCCAAAGATGCCACGAGAAAACTACTAGAGCTAATCAGTGAATTTGGTAAAGTGGCAGGATACAAAATTAACGCACAGAAATCTCTTGCATTCCTATACACTAACAATGAAAGATCAGAAAGAGAAATTAAGGAAACAATCCCATTCACCATTTCAACAAAAAGAATAAAATACCTAAGAATAAACCTACCTAAGGAGATTAAAGACCTGTACTCAGAAATCTATAAGACACTGATGAAAGAAATCAAAGATGACACAAACAGATGGAGAGATATACCATGTTCTTGGATTGGAAGAATCAATATTGTGAAAATGACTCTGCTACCCAAAGCAGTCTACAGATTCAATGCAATCCCTATCAAATTACCAATGGCATTTTTTACAGAACTAGAACAAAAATCTTAAAATTTGTATGGAGACACAAAATACCCCAAATAACCAAAGCAATCTTGAGGGAAAAAATGGAGCTGGAGGAATCAAGACTCCCTGATTTCAGACAATACTACATAGCTACAGTAATCAAGACAATATGGCACTGGCACAAAAACAGAAATATAGATCAATGGAACAGGATAGAAAGACCAGAGATAAACCCATGCACCTATGGTCAACTAATCTATGACAAAGGAGACAAGGATATACAATGGAGAAAAGACAGTCTTCCATAAGTGGTGCCGGGAAAATTGAACAGCTACATGGAAAGAATGAACTTAGAACACTCCCTAACACCATACACAAAAACAAACTCAAAATGGATTAAAGACCTAAATTTAAGACTGGACACTATAAAACTCTTAGAGGAAAACATAGGAAGAACATTCTTTGACATAAATCTCAGCAAGATCTTTTTTGATCCACCTCCTAGAATAATGGAAATAAAAACAAAAATAAACAAATGGGACCTAATGAAACTTCAAAGCTTTTGCACAGCAAAGGAAACCATAAACAAGATGAAAGACAACCCTCAGAATGGGAGAAAATATTTACAAGTGAATCAATGGACAAAGGATTAATCTCCAAAATATATAAAGAGCTCATGCAGCTCAATATTAAAGAAACAAACAACCCAATCAGAAAATGGGCTGAAGACCTAAATAGACAGTTCTCTGAAGAAGACATACAGATGGCCAAGAAGCACATGAAAAGCTGCTCAACATCACTAATTATTAGAGAAATGCAAATCAAAACTACAATGAGGTATCACCTCACACCGGTTAGAATGGGTATCATCAGAAAATCTACAAACAACAAATACTGGAGAGGGTGTAGAGAAAAGGGAACCCTCTTGCACTGTTGGTGGGAATGTAAATTGATACAGCTACTATGGAGAACAGTATGGAGGTTCCTTAAAAAACTAAAAATAGAATTACCATATGACCCAGCAATCGCACTCCTGGGCATATACCCAGAGACAACCGTAATTCAAAAAGACACATGCACCCCAGTGTTCATTGCAGCACTGTTTACAATAACCAGGTCATGGAAGCAACCTATATGCCCATCGACATACGAATGGATAAGGAAGATGTGGCACACATATACAATGCAATGTTACTCAGCCATAAAAAGGAACGAAATTGGGTCATTTGTAGAGCCGTGGATGGACATAGACACTGTCATACAGAGTGAAGTAAGTCAGAAAGAGAAAAACAAATATCATATATTAACGCATATATGTGGAATCTAGAAAAATGGTACAGATGAAACAGTTTGCAAGGCAGAAATAGAGACACAGATATAGAGAACAAACGTATGGGCACCAAGGGGGGAAGTGAAGGGGGGTGGTGGTGGTGGGATGAATTGGGAGATTGGGATTGACATATATACACTAATATGTATAAAATAGATAATAAGAACCTGCTGTATAAAAAATAAATAAATAAAATTCAGAGAATAAAAAGAGAAAGGCCAAATCTACTGTCAGAAAATCTCAGTGGAAAAGTTGGAATTTGAGAAACCCTCATCCAAAGAAAGGCAAATAGCTGTGATGTAAGGAAACCTCTCCAAGCCCTGGAGAGTGAAAAATAAATTTAAAGATGAAGAGAGAGAGAAAAATGGAACAGAATGCATGGTTATAAAACACTCATTTTAGTTCAGTTTCAAAACTTTCCTGGGATGTGCTCCCAGATCCTCATTCTGCTACCAGGAGCTAAGCTCTAGTTATTAAGGCTCTGTTGTTGCCAAAATTTCCTTCTTTTACACTTTTTTTTTGCTTCATTTTTCAGTAATGACCTTGCATAACCCTATATCTTTATCTGTTCAGTTCAAGTCGGTTCAACAGTTATTTATTGAGCACCTTCTGTGTGCCAGGCTATGCTGGGGCTACAAAAATAAATAAGACAGTCTTTTTGCTTGTGTCTATTTTAGCCAGGGGGTAGGGAGAGGGAATATTAGACACAATGACAGGTAATTTCAATATGGTACCAAGACAGAGTAAGCACAGGGAGACACCTGACCGAGCCTGGGGTCTCCAGTGAATAGTTCCACAGGGCCGACCAGGAGTACAGTGTTGAATGCCCATGAGACTTTTAAGCTAAAAATGTTCTCATTTCTTCTAAAATTAGAAGGAAAAAAAGAATATGATCCAGCCTGGATTTTATTTGTCTTTATACCGATACACTTGCAAAGTAGTTTTGAATACATTTTATGGAGGAGAGGCCCACAGGGCAAAAGTGCCCAGGGTACTGTATTGGTTTCCTAGGGCTTCTGGAGCAAAGGACCACAGACTGGGTGACTTAAACAGTAGAAATGTATTGTCTCACAGTTCTGGAGGCCAGAAGTTCAAGATCAAGGTGTTGGCAGGGTTGGTTCCTCCTAAGGGTTGTTCCAGGCCTCTCTGCCAGGTTCTGCTACTCTTGTTTTATAAGGACACCAGTCATATTGGATTAGAGGCCCACCACATGCCAATATGACCACATTTTAACTGAACTAAGTACATCTGCAACGAGCCTACTTTCAAATAAGATCACATTCTGAGGTCCTGGGGGTTGGGATTTCAATATATGAATTTGGTGTCTGTTGGGGGGCACATAGTTCAACCCATAATAGTGTGCTTGAGGTGGACAAAGGAGTCACATGGCTTACTGTGGTTACAGGTCCCCTCTCCTCCATCCCAAAGAAATAAAACAAATACGTTCTTAAGTTCTTCCGGTAGGTCACGAGACCACTGTGGAAAATTAAGTTGCAGACTTGACTGGAACATTTTATTTATTGACCTAACTTGTAATTTAAGAGGGCCAGGTTTAACAATCTTAAAAACAAATCTTTACCCTCGAAAGAGCTGACCATGAAATCTTTAGAAAGTTAAGCCTTCTGGTTGAACTCAACTCAAGTTTTCTGTAGAAAACTCCCCTGCGTGCGCCATCCCCAGTGGGCCTGGCCTCAGTGGGTCCCAGGTTGTCCAGGGCAGAACTCTCCAGGTTTCACTGCTGGGAGCTGTTTTTTTCCCCATTTCTTAGGGACAGGCTGTGAGCCAGAGAACTGATGCCAGGAAGTGGTGATGAGGATTTTGAACAAATGTTACTCCTCTGGTTCCCACCCTCATGTCCTCAGGGTCGGGGTCTAAAAGGGGCCAGAGCATATTTCTCACAGGTTCTGCGTGCTATTTTGGGGAAAGGGCCAGGCAGTCACCCAGGCACGAATCTGGCACAAGCCCCCCAGAGCCTGTTTTGAATCTGCTTTTCAATTCTGCCTTTAGCCCAGAGAGTCCAGGGGACGTTGTCTCCCTCTGCCCTCGCTGTGCAGGCCTGCTTAGCCGGTGGTGGTTTGAGACAAGCGAACCCTACTTCTCACTCCCGCCCCGCCAACTCTGCAAATGCTTCTGGGTGTCTGGTCCTCATTAGGGTTGGCTGAGTTGACAGTTTACAGCTTCACCCTGCAGTGCCACCTCACCTGTGGTTGACCAGATGCCTCCATCTTCACTTTTGAAGAAAAGGCCACAGGGCACTGCTCAGGCAGTTGCCAGAGCTTGTCCTCTGGGCTCACAGGCCATGCAGCTCAGCTGCAGCTGTCACCACCTTCCCGTCCGGGAGCCCAGCTCACCACAGCCTCTCCTTGCCCGGGGTTTTGCCAAACTCCCTGGACGGCAGCCATCTTGGGTTTTCTCCTGGAGCCCATGGACTGTCTGGGTTCTCTCACAGGTTGTAAGAGAAACAAACTGAAAATGTGCTAAGTCCTTCATCACCTCCTTCTTTTTCCAGCCTCTCATTTGAAGCTCTGTGTGTATTCCCAGACTTGCACTTCTTAGTATTTTTCATAAAAATAACTCTGTTTGGCAGCTCCGGGTAAACATCTTAGCTTTAAAGCCTTTACAATTAGACCTCTTATTGCAACTGGAATGGAGCAGCTGTAATTAAGAAAAATACACAGAATAAAGGTTTGAAAGTGTGTCCTTTGTTTCTGGAGCATCTGAGCTGTTTTGCTGTTAACAGGAGGAAATATTTAGAAAAATCCAGGGCATTTCCAAACATCTGACTGCTCAGCTGGGTAAAAATATAATCTAAGTATTTCCTTTCAAATTTGCATCACTTTATGATTAGTCAGGGCTTTTGAAGTATGAATTTCCTTTTCTGAAATGTTTTCTATTACAGCTGTGTCTTTTTATATTTGGTGACCCAATTATACAACTCTTCAGCATGGAAAAATTCACGTTATTAGTTTAAAAATATATTGTTGCGCCTCAATAACAGGTTTTGTAAGATTATGTTTTATAAACTTTTATAAAGTTTATTTTTGTTGTTTTGTTCTAGGGTGTAAGAAAAGGAGGTTCTGGGGGGTGGTGTTTAAGGAGTCTTTTGAGGTAGGACAGAGGTAGAAACCAGAAAGGTGGTGAAGATCCCTTTTGAATGTACCCTTTTTATCCATTCATTATTGTAAGGGAGAAAGTTGGCATTGGATTGAAACATTCCTGATTATTTGAACCAGAGCATGTCTGGCTGTGGGACTTCTTCATCTTGGATGATTTAGAGCTCTTCTCATTTTCCTTTACCCGAAGGTACAACCATGAGTCTACAATCATCTGTTTGCTCCTAGTATCTTTTAACAGTGAACTCTTAAAAAGATTGTTGAGTTTATTTCATTACTTAGACACGTTCCAAGAGTTCTGGAAAAACATGGCCTCAGAGAGAATATAATCTGGAGATTAACATTCTTTAGAATTTGCCTCTCAGGAGATACTTTAGCACACAGATTCTTTAAAAATGCATTATTTATAGCTCCAATATTTTCTTTATAATTTGTTCCAACTAGTTCATCATCATTGAAACAAGGATTATACTCCCCTTTTTAAGGCCAAGCTGTTCGCTTCCAAGTGAGAATTTAAAGAAAATTCAGTGTTTGATTTTTTTCCCCCTTATCTTTTCTGGGAGTAGATATATTGTGTGAGTGGTCCACACACCTGCCAAAGTCAACTTTTAAAATAGACATAACGTAAGCCCGGCACACAACTCAGCCTTGTTCTCTGGGTGGAGCTCCGTCTCAGAGGGTTCGGTTCTATAGGATTGGTTTGCCAGCCATGAAGCCTGCAGAGAAAATGCAAGAAAGGAAAATGATTGCCTTTTGTTTGGAGCCACCTCATCCATCAGTGGCATTATTTGGTGCAACTTGATAGAAGCATCAGGACCTTTCCCCACTGCAAATGCAGTTCAAAAATGGCACTTGTCTTGTATGTGGTGGGGACACTCTGTGTGATGTCCAGGGCTACGGTGGTGTTGCTGGTCTCTTATGGCCCCGTGAGACTGATCTGCTTCTCTTGAAACAAGCCAGGGGCTCACTTAACACAGGGTCCTCCCTGTGATTCTTCCAAGGGTTCTTGCCATCATTGTCAGGGATTTTAAGGCACTGGGAAGGGAAAAGTCAGCTGCGACCAATACACACCCTTGAGATGGTGCTATTGGGGACCTCTAGGCTGTGGATTGATACCAGAAGCCAAAACAAATGATCTATAGTGCAGAGGATCAGCATCTGAAATTTGGAGACTGACTCATTGCCTGTATTTTAGGAAATGAAAAGAAAAATTAAAAAAAATTCTCAACCTTCAAATGAAGAGTGGTTGAATGATCCACAATATGTATCTGCAGGCAATTTTTTAAAAAAGAAGGAAATATTTCAGCCTTCAGTGGTCCTTGAATAACTAACAGAACTCAGCAGTGTTAGAGCTTGTAATGGGTAGAATTGTGCCCGCCCCCCCCACCAAAGAAACGTTTAAGCCTTATACTGTGAATGGAGCCTTATCTGGAAATAGAGTCTTTGCAGATGTCAAGTTATGGATGGTAGGATGAGACCATCCTGAATTTAGGCTGAGCCTTAAATTCAATGGCTGTTGTCCTTATAAGAGAAAGGAGTAGGAGTTTTGAGACACAGAGACACACAGAGGGATGAAGGCCATATAAAGATGGAGGCAGAGATTAAAGTGATGCAGCTACAAGTGAAGGAACACCCAGGGGTGCTGGCAACCACCAGCATTTAGGAGAGAGGCATGGAAAAGATTCTTCCTCAGAGCCTCCAAGAAAGAGCCACATCTGCTGACATTTTGATTTTCAGCTTCTGGCCTCTGGAATCAGGAGAGAATAGATTTCTGTTTTAAATTACCTAGTTTTGGGGCAATTTGTGGCAGCTGCAGCCTTAGGAAACAAATACAGAACTCTATGGGGTTTTGAGACATCTGATCCAGAGAGCCTCATTTTATTTTGGGGAGGCCCAATGGCTTGCCCCAGTTTGCATGGTAGATGTGCAGCTGAGCTTAGACGAGAATACTTGAGCACAGACCCTAAGTTGAGTGTTCCCCCGTACCCACTCATGACCTTTTATAGCACACCCAGTATGTGCGGAGCACGGGGTCGGGTTCCAGAGGGAGTACAAAGGTAAGTCACATCAGCTTTGCTATTCAGGAGCTTCAAAGAAGTCACATATTCAAAAGACTATGATATGGGGTGCTCTGTGGTGTCATTAGAAGTTATAACTCTAAAAATGCCGGACGACTATGTGTGATTGGTCAGAAAAGGCTCATTTTGGAATGGGACATTGTGGTTGGGCTTTAAAAGATGAGATTTCAGCATGGAGAGGTGGAGGAGAGAAGAGGGGCCAGGAGAAGAGATGGCGGTAGGATGGTGTATGCTCACTTTCAACTTTGTGAGTGCTCTCGAGATGGTGGAAGATGAGCCAATTGCTGTAGAGCTATGGGGGCAGCACCCAGGCACAGAGCTGCTGTGAGGTCATCCTGCTCAGCCATGGAGAGGACATTGCCACCCTAGTGAGCCTGGGGGTCAGAGCATTGAGCCAAAGAGGATCATTCTCGAGCTTTAAGGTTTAATGTTTCTCCACTAGGTTCTGGACTTTCCTGGGACCTGACACTCCTTCCTTCTTGCTTATTTCTTCTCTTGGAATGGGAATGTCTACCCCATGCCTTTCCCACTGTTGTATTTTGGAAGCACACAACTTGTCTGGTTTCACAGGTTCACAGCTGAAGGAGAATTTGCCTCAGTGAATCCTACCTCGAGTCTCACCCATATCTGATTTAGATGGTGTTTAGATGAGACTTTAGACTTTTGAGTTGATGCTGGAAGGAGTTAAGACTTCGGGGACTGTTGGGATGGAATGTATGTATTTTGCATGTGAGAAGAACATGAGTTTTGGGGGGCCAGGGGTAGAATGCAACGTATTAAATGTTTTTGTCTCCTCCACCCTCCAATTCATATGTTGAAATCCTGACTCCCAATATGATGGTATTAGAAGGTGGAGCCTTTGGGAGGTATTTAGGGTTAGATGAGGTCATGAAGGTGGAACCCTCATGAATGGGATTAGTGTCCTTGTTGAAAGGATGCCAGAGACCCCCCCCCCCCACCGCTTCCCATTGTGTGAGGACACAGGTAGAAGACAGTTGTCTGTGAACCAAGAAGTGGACCTCCCCAGACACCAACACCAAATCTGCCAGAGCCTTGATCTTGGACTTCTCACCTTTCAGAGCTGTGAGAAATAAAGTTCTGTATTTGTTTATAAGCCACCATGTCTGTGGTATTCTGTTATAGCAACCTGAATAGACTAAGACAGCTGCTAAAGGAACATAGAACCAAATGGGAAGAAGAGTAAACTCTGCTGATTGCCTTTGCTTCCTACTTCTTTCCACATGGAATCTGGGTTCTGATCAGGTGTCTGCTCTCTCTTCAGCACAGTCATGCGCCTCTGGGGAAGCTGACCCTACATCCAGGTGTGAGAGGTGGTCCAACAGGCAACACCAGTAGTGACACTCCCCTCACCTGTGATTAGCTGAGCGATGGACATGTGAACTAATTCTGGCCAATGAAATGTAAGGGAGGTTCTAGTGGTGGGGGGCAGGGAAGGAGGGGATGTTTCTGCAAAAGTCCCTTCTCACCTGAGAGAAAGTATGGGAAGAAAAACTCCCTTTTCCTCTGGACTTTGGTGTGTCTGGATGTGGTGTCTAGAACTGTGGCAGACATCGTGCTACTGGCCTAAAGATGAAGCCAACGCTAGGGATGGCAAAGAAACAAGAAGGAAGAAACAGGGTGGTTGATGACAGCATGACACCAATGAGCCCATACCCTACCTTCATGTTTCCTGTTAAATGTGTGAATACATTTCCTTACTGTTTCTGCCAGTGGGAATCAGTGTTCCTGCCATGTGTTGCTGAAAGCATGGCAGGCCTTCCTAGAGGAAGTGACATCTGAAAGATGCTTAGGAGTTAGACGGGAGAAAAGGGCAGAGAGAACAGCTTTCATGCAGGATTTAAGGGGAGAGACTATCACCCCTGTATTTGAGACACTGAAAAATGTAGTCTGTCTGGCACAGAGAATGGGAGTGGTGGTGAATTCTCACTGGAGAATGTGGCGGTGGAGATGAGAAAGAAGGAGGAGGAATAGAGAGGAATAGAGAAATAAGAGCCAGAGTAGAAACAGTACAGAAGTTTACAAGAATTCATGTGGGAGAGCCCAAGGGAGGTATTATTTAGGAGAATACTAAATTGGTTCTGTTGAGATAGGAGGAGATTCCTGCATCAGGCGGTGGCAATGGTAATGAAAACCATGGGCAGATGGAAAAGACACCAGGGAGGTAGAATCCATGGTATTTGGCAGTAGATGAGCTCTGGGGGTGGCGGGGTGGCGGGGTGGCTGGGGGTGGGGTGGGGTGGGAGATGGAGACAGCAGAGCCCATGCCAAGAATCTCATGTGAGTGACTCAGAAGATGCACTTATCATGAAAGGCCAGTTGGGAAGGAGACTGGGTTGGAGAGGGCTGAGGTGGAGAGGAGGACGATTGCAGCCATCAGTTTTGGGTTTTCTGAGTGCAAAGTGCTTAGACGCACACCAGACACAGAGGTGGGAGGAGCATCTTGGCGGATGGCGATGGACGAAGCGCAGCCGCTGTCAGCGGGGATCCTAGCCTGGGCAAGGCCTAGCGTTGGGAGGGTGGCCCTTGAGCTCAGAGCTCTTTGGAATATCCACAGGACTGAGTGGGGCCTCCGTTGTCTCTCAGCTCCCCGATGGGGACTGGTGACAGATGAGTCTGGGGTTCTGACTCTGGCGCTCTCTACAGCGTCTGGTCACTCTCAGTCCTGCTTCTGCCCTTGTCCAGCGTCTGGGTGGCACACTGGGACCCTCCTTTGTTCTCGCGGTAGCAGTTTATACCAGGGACTAGGCTTAGCTTGTGAATTCCAAAGTACCCGAATCTTGGGCATCGAAAGACTTGGTTTTCAAGACTATTGTCCCTGCTCTGTTAAGATGTAGAGTTCTCTGAAAGTTGCATTCTTTTTGTCTCTACATTCTGCAGGACTGGTCTTCTCTGGTTGCCCAGTTTTTGTTTTTGTTTTTTTTTAGGTTATTTTTTATGGTTTTTAAAAAAATTTTTATTTATTTAATTTTATTTTTGGCTGTGTTGGGTCTTCGTTGCTGCACGCAGGCTTTTCTCTAGTTGCGGCGAGCAGGGGCTACTCTTCGTTGAGGTGCGAGGGCTTCTCATGTGGTGGCTTCTCTTGTTGCGGAGCATGGGCTCTAGGCACGCAGGCTCAGTAGTTGTGGCCCGTGGGCTTCAGTAGTTGTGGCTCACGGCTCTAGAGTGAAGGCTCAGTAGTTGTGGTGCACGGGCTTAGTTGCTCCATGTGGTTGCCCAGTTTTAATAGACAGAAAGCCAGAGTTAATATATCAAACTGTTATCTCAGCACAGGTAGTAGCCACAGAAAGATGGAAAGAGTAGAAATGTGTCCTGCTACGGTGAGACATAAGGAACAAACTGGGTTAATCAGAGCCTGCAATGCAGAAATCCACTCAGCCCACATGAAACCCACAGGGATGGAGACGGAGCTCCTCCAGGTCCCCCATCTGACTATCCAAGCCTTCAGTTTCGGCTTGAAGGCAGGAAAAGGGTAGCACCCTAAGCTTCTTGGCTGCTTTTCTTGCCTCAAGGCATACAGGATGGACAAGTTGGGGGTACAGGTGGTTTGGGGCCAACATCCCAAATGGAGTGCTGACGCCTGCTCCCTGGTTCTGGGAAGATGCAGAGGAAATCCTTTGGCACCAAGCAGGCAAATACACACCCAAACAAAACAACACGAAAAACCCCACACCGAAAACTTTCCACTTGCAAACATGTTTTTGTCACTGCCAAAGGTTTAGGATTGCAACATGCAGGCATCTTTGGCCCCAAACCCGAGGACTCTGAAGTCTTCCCAAAGCACCTAAAATAAAAAATTCCTTTTGGCAAAAACAGTATGTTTGTAAACCGAAAGTCTTTATTTTTGAGAAACTCAATTCCCCCTTAGATGTAGAATATTCAGAATAAAGCCCCTGTGGCTATTTTCCATCTGCTTTTCCTGCTCCAGATTGTCACTGGCAGGTAGAAAATATCTCTAGTTTGTGTGTGTTTGTGTGTGTTTGTGTGTGTGTGGTTTTCATTAACTGGGTGTGTGTTTGGAATTTGTGCTTGTTGGCCAATCGCTGATTGCCTTCTGATGCTTCTTGAGAGAAAGCTTTGCCGATGAGGTGCTGGATTCTTCCAGGCTCCGGGTTTCTTGTGCCCTAGAAGCATGAAGCTGGGAACTCCCCAGAGACAAGAACCTCCTTGATTCTTGTCAGGAATTCTACCCCACCCATCTAAACATAGAACCTGTTACAAAGCGCAGATCTGCAGTGGGAGTAGCTTGTTTTCTTGCTTCTTTTTAGAACAACTTCACTGCTAAGAATGAGCTCTGTTTTCCCTTCCCAGGAGTCCAGGTGGCATCTTTTTTCTCCCCCTTCTCACTATTAAATCCTGTTCACACAGAAGGCTCTGATAACCTTCTCACTTTAAAGGGTGGCCTGAGGTCTCTAACTAAATCTTATAAACAACTCTCACCAAATATTCAAAATTTAAAACACCCTGGTCTAAAATCCTAAGACAAAAGATAAAATTTTTTATTTGTGGTATTTCTGGTATTGGCCACAGAAGGTAAAATTCAAATAACATAAAATTAACCATTTCAGAAATTCAGTGGCATTTAGTGCATTCACAGTGTTGTGTAATGAGCCCTTCTATCGAGTTCCAGAACATTTTCGTCACTCCAAAGTAAAATCCTTTACCCATTAAGCAGTTTTCCCTCCTTCCTCCCCACTCCTCCCCGACTCCCCAGCTCCTGGAAACCACCAATTTGCTTTCTATCTCTGTGGAGTCCCCTGTGCCGCATATGTCATAGCAATGGAAGCATACAATATACGCCCTTTGTGTCTGGCTTCTTTCAATTAACATCATATTTTCGAGGTTCACATTAGGAGAATATTTGTCCCTGAAATGAATCCTGCTGAAGAGCTATTTAAAGTTGAGTATGAGCATGAAAGAAGCTGTGGGATGAACCCTGATGCTTGCAGAGTGCTGGAAAGAAAGCTTGTCAGAGGCTGGGTAGGCCAGACTCCGCCCACAGAGCTACCCCTCTGTCTTCCAACTGTTTTACACTGGTTCTGGACCTGGATGATGACTCCTGGGGCCCTGACATCATCTCCTGCTCATGGCCCTTCTTCCTGGACCTGCTTCTCACATAGCGAACTGATTCCTATTGTGTAAGTTCAGTACCTTGCTGCCTTGCTTCTGTCTGTCTGGGTTTAAGAGATCTTGGGAGAAAATCAATCCCGTAGACATTAGGGAGAAGACAAGTCATGGGTTTCTAAACTTCCATCACCTTTCATCCTGTTGGGTAGCCATGAAGTCTCATGCAGTAGAGGTGGGAGTGGACGGTATCTTAATACCTGGACAGGAAAAGGATGCTGAACGAAGGTAAGTTCTGGAAAAAGTGACTGGTCATGAAAAGTTTTTAGTGTGTGCATATAGTAAGTTCATTATAAGCATATAAAGTTAAAAGTGATTTGCCATATGGCTTTTTTCTTTTTATGTTTTATTACTATTGCATTTTCATTAAAAAAACAAAACAAAACAAAACCTGATCTGACATCATTTCTGTGGCTATTGTTGACTTCACCCATTTTGATTAACTTTTCTCATTTTTGTATCCTTACTGTATTTTAAAAACTTTTTCTGGAGGTCAAAGAATTCATCCTTCTGGAATTGGAATTCATTCATTCTGGAATTGGAAACTTGCATCTACTAAATTTCAATGACAAGTTTTCTGTTCTCAGCTGATCTTGCTAACGCAGAGCAGTTACTCATCAAGCAGACTTATCTAGCCACTAGATGGTGTGCACATGCTATTGTGAAGGGAGATTGAAGTCAAACTATTTGGAAAAGCAATATGTCTTCATTTAAGGTAAATACAAAATTAGCCCTACAAACTGTACGTGCTTGTGGATTACAGAATTTTCTTCCCCCTTCTCTTTCCTGGACTGCCTTTTCCACTAAGCATCATGATTAAGCATAAGGACTCTAGACTCAGACTAAGTTCAAATACTACCTCCATCCTTCACTTGCTATATGACCTTGAGTAAGTCATGTCACATAAGTGTTCTCACCTACCAAATGGGGTTACCATACCTCAGAGGGCGGTCGTGAGAATTAAAAAATTGACATATATTAAAGCATATTGTCTTACAAGTACTTGCTTTTAAAAAAAAATTGATTTCTTTTTCTTTTTTCCTCCTACTTAATGAGATATAATTGACACATAACACTGTGTAAGTTTAAGGTGTACAGTGTGATGATTTGATACACATATATGTTGTGAAATGATTATCACAATAGGGTTAGTTGTGTGTTTGCATTAATTGTCAATATTTTTGTTCTTCATTGTGGCATTGCCAATTACTTAGACAAATGTTTCCCAAATACCAGCTCAAGGACTAGCAGTATTAGAATCACTGAAGGATCTTACATGAAATATAGATTTATTAGTACCATATCTGAGGCATTTATTTCAGTAATTTTGAGGTGGGCTTAGGCGTCTATATTCTTTAAAAACTTTACAGGTGGTTCTGATGCTCAACTAGATTTGGGGACCAGTGAGATAAACTACCCAGGGATGTTGCTGTCTACCCAACTCCAATCACTGTGTAAGAAGCTAATGTACACTGGCAATTTCCAATTCCCCTTTAATGAGAGTGTGTGCCAGCCAAAGCTCTGACCATTGGGATGATTTCCTCTAACCACTGTCTGTCAAGGCTACCACTTGAATGAAGCTGTTTCTGTAGCCACTGGCTATGTTTGGCTTGTGCCTTCATATTCAGCTGACTCATGCATAAATCAAGCGTGGGCTTTTTCCTCCTCCAACAGTTGGTCATAGTGGACTTTCCATGTGGCTATAGGTATGAGCTAAGGAGAGGCACTGATGGAACAATGGTGAATAACATGGGGGTCTGGGATACCTGCTAGTATGACTTGCTTATGCCCTGGATGTACCACTTGCATCTCACAATGGATTACTGCTGGGCATGCCCAACCATGTGGGTTTATGGGTGTGATGGAACCCAGCTCAGCATGGATGATTGGTTACCTGGTGTCCCATGGTCAGGTATTCCCATCTCTTCCAGGGCCCAATAGCATGCTGGGAGCTGTTTATTCTAATGTTATGTAGTTATTTGATGTGGTTGACATGGCCTTGCTCCAGAACTCCAAGTGTCTTAGTTGTGATTTTTTCCAGTGTGGATTGCCGAAAACTCCATACAAGTGTCCTTTGCCATCACCAATATTTCTAACGCCATAGGGTCTGCTGGGCCACAAGGCTCAAGCCATAGGGCCACTTGCTCTGCAGCTGGGACCTTTTGCAGAGCCTCTCCCTCTCTTGGCTGTCATTTTGTCCCTTGTTATATGGATGTGAGCAATATTCCCAGCTGTGGAACTAGTGTCTCCAAAATGTAAAAAAGCCCACTGGGTTTTGAGCTGCAGCATTTTTGTTTTTGTTTTTGTTTTTGTTTGAGGGGTGGGATACGATAATTTGTTCTTTACTTTGGCTGAGATATCCTGACATGCCCCAGACCCCAGACCTTTAAAAAGTTTATTGATGTGGCCCCTGATGGTTATTTCCCATTTTCTTTATAGCGTGAGTCTGACTTACAAAGGCCCTGAGCATTCTTGACACTTCTCACTCACCAGCTCTGCTTTACATGATGTCATCACCAGCGTGGTGTTCTGCGGATGCCCAGCTGGTCCAGGTCTCCTCAAACTATATTATGGCAGAGAGGAGAGAGTTAACACAGCCCTGGGTCAACACTGTAAGTGAATATGGTTGTCTGTTCTGAGCAAATTCGAACTGTCTCTGATCCTCCTTTTTGATAGGGATGAGAAGGACAGAGTCCCCAGATCAAAGGCTGCATGCCATGTGCCTGAGCCTGTGTTTATGTAAAGATACACTATCTGGCAAGGGAGCTTCAGTGCCAGCTGTGGGCTGCTGCTTCTTTAAGTCTGTGGGAGTCGGCCATCCTCCAGGACCCGTATGGTTTCTGCAGGGACCAGACTGATTAATTAAATGGCGATATGATAGGGACCACACTCTGCATTCTGTAGGTCTTTAAGGGTAGTTCTAAGCTTTAAAATCCAAACCTTCCCCTCTCCCCACCCCAGGACATGACATTGTTTTTTATTTACTAACTTGGCTGGGGTAGGAGGCAGTTTGAGAAGCTTCCTCTTAACCTTCCTTGCTATGATAGCTCTTGTCTGTTTAGACGTTTTCAACTATCAAGTATGTCTGTTCCCATTACACATTTGGGGACTGGGGTAGGGACTGTGGGATGGGTTCTCTCACCCAACATCCTGATTGTCCAGCATTGATTCTTCTGATGGGATAGATTGAGCAGTATCCTGGGTGGCTGCTCTGTCTGGCCTCTAGGGGTGCTGTTCTCTAACAATCATCTCTTATCCATGCCTGGATGATCCCCAGAGGATCACTCCCTCCTTGGCACCCAGTAGTATAATTGTCTATCTGGCATCTGATAGCTGAGCATAGCTGCCCGGTCTCTAATATTTTGGAGCCTATCATCCCCAGGGTTACCAGTGAACCTACTTCTGTAATGGGGTCTCCTACCATCAGTCTTGCCCTACAGAGAATGGTACCCACTGAGATTTTCAGTGATGATACCAGCGTCCTTACCGGCACACTCCTTGTTGCTTTAGTTAATGGAATACCCTCTGGGCCTTTCCATGGAACAGCATCTGCTGGGTTTTCTGGACTTACATGATGTGTCACTCTAGCTGCTTACTTCTTCCTTCACTGGAAGGAAGGAAGAAGCTGCTAGATTCTTCCTTCACTCTTCATTATGGCACTTCTGGCATTTCTACCTCATTTGTATGACCATCACTTGCTCCAAACTTCCAAGAGTCACCTCAGCAGCATGCTAATACCGCCTCTTGAAATTCTTGTCAGGGTGTTGTTATGAGCTGAATTGCGTTCCCCCATAAATTCATATGTTGATGTCTTAACCCCCAATACCCCTGAATATGATTGTGTTTGCAGAGAGGGCTTTAAAGAGATAACTAAGTTTAAATGAAGTCATTATGGTGGGCCCTAATCCAATATGATGGGGGTCCCTAAAAGAAGAGAAGATTAAGACACAGACACACACAGAGGGAAGACCATGTGAGGACACAGGGAGAAGATGGTCATCTGCAAGCCAAGGAGAGAGGCTGCTGACACCTTGAGGTCAGTCTTCTGGCCTCTTAGGGCTGTGAGAATATAAGTTTCTGTTTAAGCCACCCAGTCTGTGGTACGTTGTTATGGCAGCAGAAGCAAACTAATACAGGTATTGCATCTCGTATGACAGGAGAATGTTCCCCTGTTGATAAACTGATCTGGAGGCCTGAGGGTCCAGCACCATCATCCTTACCTGTTTCCTGCCAGTACATGTTGCCTGGGGCCTGTAGCTCCTTCAGGGTCTATCTTTTTTCTTCCCTGAAAAGCCCAGCATTTCCCTGACTCAGTGCTGATGCCTCCTTCTGGCGGATGGAGCCGAACATTGAAACTATGCCACAGATTGGGAGCAGCCCTTGGATCAGGTGTACTGTCATTAAAAGGTTTCTTCTTCTTATCTCCAGAATGTAAGTCTTTTCCATGAAGGGGATGCTATCCTAGAAGGCTCAGGCCCTGCTCGGCCATTGCTGTCTCTCAGACACCAATTCTCGGAGCCTCCACCTGCTGCTGGGCTGTCATCAAGCCAGAAGCGACACTGAGACAATCTAGCTGTCATCGGCACATTGGGAGCTGATGAAGGTGAATCAGGGGAGCTGCAGACACAGACACGACGGGCTCACGCAGTTTTTGAGCTGCACATCCCAGAGCGGACCACAACAAAAGCTCCAAAGAGGAAAGGTCAAACCCATGAAGTGCTATTTGTTTTCACTGAAACTTCATCCCTCCCACTTAACACCCGTCTAACCAGCAACGGAATCAATTACCACGTGTCAGCCCGAAATCTGACACAAGAAAGAAAAGAAGGACACAACCTCCCCTGGGGGGCGGCAGGCGGGCAGAGGCGACTGGAGAGTTAGAAACCTCAGGGCGGGAAGCCATGAATGAGCCGCTCTCTCCTGTAATTAAGGGTGGAAGGCGGCCTGAAATTCTGATCCCTTCCTTCTCTCCCTCTGCCAGCCTTCCAGCCAGATCAATTTCACCGATTGTACTATTGGGTGTTTCTATCTCGAAGGGTGGTCAGCAAGCCTGTGAGGTTATTCGACTTTGGTTACATAAGTTGCTCCATTTAATAATTGAAGACCCAGAGGTTCTAGACGTTTATTCTTTTATCAAGCTCCAGGAGGGAGAATTCTTGGCAGATCATGTTCGGCCGCCATGCCGATTTGAGCTGATTGAGTTGCCGCATTTCTCAGGCTTCTGTTAAATGTGGTGTCAGCTCGTCCAAGAGCGTCCATTTCAGGTGATGTCATTCACTTGCTACCTTTATGCAAGTCTTGAAAAGAGAACTCCTTGGGCTGCTCAGGTAAAACCCACAAAAGTTCCTTGGATGGATCCCATGCACTGTGGATGTCAGTTAACCCGGTGCTGATTTGCCAGCTCTATTAAATAAGATGCTTTTAGTTTCCCAGAGGTAAGTTTTTGTTAATCAAGGAGACCTAAATTCTTAAACTTTGATGAATAGGGTCCCACGATGAAGAACTCTCTTGTCTTCAGGTAGAGCATTAGATGGACATTTCTTGTAAATGGCCTTGCCTCTCAGATTGCTGTACCATATTGGAATGTTCAAAGTGTGAGCACTGATTACAATGAAACATTGGGTACAAAAAGCAGGAAGCATGGCTCCAGATATCCTGGTGGTCATTAAAAGATATTTCCATTTATCAGCAGGGATTAATGAAAGGCAATTGTTTTTGCTCATCCAGATGATTAAAGTTGTCAGTGGAATAGTAAGTAGCATGCTAATGAATGAATCGTGAATCGTCGTTTGCTGCAGTTGTTAGTTTTCTTTGGTCTTATAATACTGATATCTCCTTATGATACTACTTTAAGATGATTTCTTCTAATCTAAATGGTGCTCGGTTTGGGGGTCTTCCATCTGCAGAGAGGGATACGTGTGCTTTCCTCTTGACTCTCTCAAGGTGACACCAACTACATGCATGGTTTTATTTACTCCCTGCATCCTAATGTCCCTTTACATCTTTATTATTATACCGGCTCTTTACTTCCCTAGGCTCAGCTCTGCACCTCCATCTCTGAGTGGAAGCTGTCCCCCTGTCTACCAGACCCCTTGAACGCAGCTCTGGCCAAGGGACATCAATCATCTTTCCCCCGTTTGTTACCTCCTCCACATCTATTCTCCATTTCAAATGTGGGAGCGAAATCCCAGGGGTCACTTAAGCTTGAAACCTGAGATACTTGCTTGACTCCCTTGTCTCCTTTATCCCACACATCATCAGATGTTATTGATTTTGCCTCCTAAATATTTCTCGCATTCGCCCCTCTCTGCCGTTCCTGCTACTTGGTCCTATTTTACGCCTCCATTCTTTCTTCCTTCCTATTTTGACAGCCTCTCAGAGTTCTCACCTCTGTGGTTTTGCTCATGTTTTCACCTCTGACTAGAGTGTGTCTCTTCTTTTCTTCCTCTTTTTAACCAGTGAAACTTAAGACTTTAAGACTCCAATCAGACATCACTTAAAAAAAAAAAAAGGGGGAACATCAATTACTTGTTTTCAAAAATCTACATTTTCTCTTGAGTTCTCTCTCTTCCTTAATTCTATCCCTGTCTCTCCACCTCTCCCAGGTAGAAAGTTTTGGATCATCTTTTGCCCCCGAGATGAGATCAGTTACCAAATGCTGATTTAATACTGAATTTTATCCTTTCTCTTTTCTGTCTCCACCCACTTGATTTTCATGTAAGCTGGTATCCCTGTCTCCTAGCAAATCTTTCCACCCTATTCTTTGCAACTTTTGTCCTTCTGCTTACCATCATATTCATCTTTCTAACCTCCTTCTTTGGTCAAAACCTTCTTGGGACCCATTTTCTGCAGAGAAATTTTGTAACTCCCTAGCTGGCATTTGGAGCCCTTTACAACCTGACCCTAATTTACCATTTTAGTGGCAGGTGATATCACTGGCCCCCGACTTCTAGTGTACACCCCCCTCCCAACTACCCCGCTGCCTTAGAGCTGTGTCATGCGTTTGGCCTATGGCCATGCTGTTCTTCCTGAGACGTCATCTCTGGGTGTTGAGATCCTACTTACCTCTTAAAGCCTAATTTATATGGAAATAATATTCGAAGGATTGCCGATTGCCTTTTCTTTGCAGTCTCAATGAGTGTATAGTTTGCTATTTATCACAGTCTGCCCAGCATTACGGGCACTTAGGTATCTATTTTCTTTTAAGCTGTGGACACCCCAGGGTGTATTTCATCACCATTTGTACTCCTCAGTACTTCCATTTAGCAGTTCCTCATTAAATCCATTGCAAGAAATGGAAAACTACATACTTTAGATATATATTTAAAAAAGAGATCTTTTTTAAAAAAAAATTGAGGTGTAATTATTATACAACATTATGTTCAGGTGTGCGACACAATGATTCCGATAGTTGTGAACATTTTGAAATGATCACCACAACAAGTCTAGTTAACATCCATCACCATACATAGTTATAGAATATTATTTTCTTGTGATGAAAACTTTTAAGATCTATTAAAAAGGGAGCTCTTTATTTTTGATTGTGTTCATTTTTTAGCCTTCACTATCACTTCTAAAATCTTTTTTAACACTAAACATACACTGAATATCTTTTGTCTTTCTAAAAACTGAGTCCAAATGCTTGCTTTGAAAACATAAGGTAGCATTCATATAAGTATGAAAGAAAAGAGTTTCTGAATTGCTGATTTAAAAACAATCATCTGATGGATTTCAACTTTATGTTTCCAACTGGAACCCATATAGACAAAGCTTGAATCAGGTGCCATGCTGTTTCTCTGGTTTTGGTCAAGCATGGCTCCCACCCTAAGGAATTTGCTTTGTTTTTCTTTTGCAGGGGCCTCTGATGTTCAGGGAATGGATCAGTGAAAATGAATAGCCTAAACTATATCTTGCTACATAATAAATTAATGTCGGATGAAATGCACACACCGTATATGTATGAATGTGAACATGTGGAAAACAGATGATTTTTAGACGTGACTAACATGCTCATTAGGCATTTTTAGCAAAATTCTCCAGTAGGCTCATGGTCCTGAAGTTGAAATGCAAGAAGTTGACTGTCTAGTATGCTCTTCAGAATCCTGAAGTTTAACTTGGATCCCTTTGAAGTCTTTTATTATGATGGATGAATCATTTCAACATTTGCTACATTCAAAGGCCCTCAATAAAAGATAAAATCAAGTGCCTTACTAATCAAGGAGACCACAGATGATTGGAAATCAGGCGAAAATGTGACATGATTGGTAATACTAAACTCAAAAACCTGTCTCAATCACTACAAATTTCAAAAGAGTTTGGAAACATTAAAAAATGTAAAAAAATGCACACGACTGGTTTCAGAAGCCATTTGGGAAATGTTTGGGTGCTATTTGTAATAGAAATAAACATTTGATACTTTTCTCAAGTGAATGTTTTATAATAGAGTTTGGTATCACAAAGCAAGGATGGAGGACGGCCTTCTGTCCCTGCCTATTTGTGAGCAGAGATTCCCAGGATAGGTCTGGGTTTGGTCCGCATGTCTGTGTCAGCCACTGATGGTACAAAACTCATTTTTTTAGGGAGGTGGGTCTTATGTTCAGGAGGGGAGGGTTTCACCCAAGGACTAAGATTTGAGGGTTCTTGGCAAAGACTGCCGAGGTCCCAACTTACCATTCATTCTACCCTCAACTCCCTGAGACAATGTCTATGAGATGACCAAGGCCTAAACCTGCACTGCAGAGGGCTCAAGACTAAAATGCCAGCACCCCCAAAAGGGGCACTAGAATAAGTTCACTGTGGGAAGCTACAAAGAAGAGCTGCCCAGCCCAGGGGCCAGTGAGAGCAGAGAGATCGTGAACTGCTCCAGTGAACAAAGCAGACGAGGTATCAAGACTGTCCAGGGCAAGGATCCAGATGGTGCCCTGAAAACAACACATTCCAAAGAGGTTTTGAAAGTGAAGAGCAGCAACATCCTGATGGCTTATCATCTAGTTTCCACACAGTTTTAAAAAAATTTTTTATAAATTTATTTATTTATTTTTGGCTGCATTGGGACTTTTTTTTTTTTGACAGTGATATTTTATTTTATTTTTTGCATCTCACTCTATTTATTTATTTAACATCTATTGGAGTATAAATGCTTTACAATGGTGTGTTAGTTTCTGCTGTATAACAAAGTGAATCAGCTATACATGTACATATATCCCGATATCTCCTCCCTCTTGGTCTCCCTCCCACCTTCCGTATCCCACCCCTCTAGGTGGTCACAAAGCACTGAGCTGATCTCCCTGTGCTATGTGGCTGCTTCCCACTAGCTATCTGTTTTAAATTTGGTAGTGTATATATGCCCATGCCACTCTCTCACTTCATCCCAGCCTACCCTTCCCCCTCCCCACGTCCTCAAGTCCATTCTCTAAGTCTGCGTCTTTATTCCTGTCCTGCCCCTAGGTTCTTCAGAAGCATTTTTTTTCTTTTTTTAGATTCCATATATATGTGTTAGCATATGGTATTTGCTTTTCTCTTTCTGACTTACTTCACTCTGTATGACAGACTCTAGGTCCATCCACCTCACTACAAATAACTCAATTTCCTTTCCTTTTATGGCTGAGTAATATTCCATTGTATATACATGCCACATCTTCTTTATCCATTCATCTGTTGATGGACACTTAGGTTGCTTCCATGTCCTGGCTATTGCAAATAGTGCTGCAATGAACATTGTGGTACGTAACTCTTTTTGAATTATGGTTCTCTCAGTGTATATGCCTAGTAGTGGGATTGCTGGGTGGTATGGTAGTTCTATTTTTAGTTTTTTAAGGAACCTTCATACTGTTCTCCATAGTAGCTGTATCAATTTACATTCCCACCAACATTAGAAAAATGCAAATCAAAACTACAATGAGGTATCACCTCACACCAGTCAGAATGGCCATCATCAAAAACTCTACAAACAATAAATGCTGGAGAGGGTGTGGAGAAAAGGGAACCCTCTTGCACTGTTGGTGCGTTGTAGGATCATGAGAGATTACTACAAGCAACTATATGCCAAAAAAACGGACAACCTGGATGAAACAGACAAATTCTTAGAAAAGCACAACCTTCCGAGACTGAACCAGGAAGAAATAGAAAATATAAACAGACCACTCACAAGCACTGAAATTGAGACTGTGATTAAAAATATTCCAACAAACAAAAGCCCAGGACCAGATAGCTTCACAGGTGAATTCTATCAAACATTTAGAGAAGAGCTAACACCTGTCCTTCTCAAACTCTTCCAAAGTATAGCAGAGGGAGGACACTGCCAAATTCTACAAGGCCACCATCACCCTGATACCAAAACCAGAAAAAGATGTCACAAAGAAAGAAAACTATAGGCCAATATCACTGCTGAACATAGATGCAAAAATCCTCAACAAAATACTAGCAAACAGAATCCAACAGCACACTAAAAGGATCATACACCATCATCAAGTGGGGTTTATCCCAGGAATGCAAGGATTCTTCAATATATGCAAATCGGTTAAAGTGATAAACCATATTAACAAATTGAAGGAGAAAAACCATATGATCATCTCAATAGAGGAAGAAAAAGCTTTCGACAAAATTCAACACGCGTTTATGATAAAAATCCTCCAGAAAGTAGGCATAGAGGGAACTTAACTCAACATAATAAAGGCCGTATATGACAAACCCACAGCCAACATCGTTGGCACATCGTTCTCAATGGTGAAAAACTGAAACCATTTCCACTAAGATCAGGAACAAGACAAGGTTGCCCACTCTCACCACTATTATTCAACATAGTTTTGGAAGTTTTAGCCATAGCAATCAGAGAAGAAAAAGAAATAAAAGGAATCCAAATCAGAAAAGAAGAAGTAAAGCTGTCACTGTTTGCAGATGACATGATACTATACATAGAGAATCCTAAAGACGCTACCAGAAAACTACTAGAGCTAATCAATGAATTTGGTAAAGTAGCAGGATACACAATTAATGCACAGAAATCTCTTGCATTCCTATACACTAATGATGAAAAATCTGAAAGAGAAATTAAGGAAACACTCCCATTTACAATTGCAACAAAATGAATAAAATACCTAGGAATAAACCTACCTAAGGAGACAAAAGACCTGTATGCGGAAAACTATAAGACACTGATGAAAGAAATTAAAGAGGATACAAACAGATGGAGAGACATACCATGTTCCTGGATTGGAAGAATCAACATTGTGAAAATGACTATACTTTGGGTATACTACCCAAAGCAATCTACAGATTCAATGCAATCCCTATCAAACCGTCAATGGCATTTTTCACAGAACTAGAACAAAAAATTTCACAATTTGTACGGAAACACAAAAGACCCCAAATAGCCAAAGCAATCTTGAGCAAGAAAAACGAAGCTAGAGGAATCAGGCTCCCTGACTTCAGACTATACTACAAAGCTACAGTAATCAAGACAGTATGGTACTGGCACAAAAACAGAAATATAGATCAATGGAACAGGATAGAAAGACCAGAGATAAACTCACACACATATGGTCACCTTATTTTTGATAAAGGAGGCAAGAATATATCATGGAGAAAAGGCAGCCTCTTCAATAAGTGATGCTGGGAAAACTGAACAGCTACATGTAAAAGAATGAAATTAGAACACTCCCTAACACCATACACAAAAATAAACTCAAAATGGAGGTGCATTTAATGTTGTCCCAGAGGTCTTTTATTCTGTCCTCAGTTCTTTTTATACTTTTTTCTTTATTCTGCTCTCTGGTAGTTACTTGCAATATTTTATCTTCCAGGTCACTTATCCGTTCTTCTGCTTCAGTTATTCTGCTATTGATTCCTTGTAGAGAATTTTTAATTTCATTTTATGTGTTCATCATTGTCTGTTTGCTCTTTAGTTCTTTTAGTTCCTTGTTAAACGTTTCTTGTATTTTCTCCATTCTACTTCCAAGATTTTGGATCATCTTTACTATCATTACTCTGAATCCTTTTTCAGGTAGACTGCCTATTTCCTCTTCCTTTGTTTGGTCTGGTGGGTTTTTGCCTTGCTACTTCATCTGCTATGTGTTTCTCTGTCTTCTCATTTTGCTTGACTTACTGTGTTTGGGGTCTCCTTTTCACAGGCTGCAGGTTCATAGTTCCTGTTGTTTTTTGGTGTCTGCCCCCAGTGGCTAAGGTTGGTTCAGTGGGTTGTGTAGGCTTCCTGGTGTAGGGGACTAGTGCCTGTGTTCTGTTGGATTAGGCTGGATCTTGTGTTTCTGGTGGGCAGGACCGTGTCCGGTGGTGTGTTTTGGGGTGTCTGTGATCTTATTATGATTTTAGGCAGCCTCTCCGCTAATGGGTGGGGTTGTATTCCTGTCTTGCTAGTTGTTTGGCATGGGGTATTCAGCAGTGGAGCTTGCTGGTCATTGAGTGGAGCTGGGTCTCAGCTTTGAGATGGAGATCTGTGGGAGATCTTTCACTGTTTGATATTACGTGGAGCTGGTAGGTCTCTGGTGGACCAATGTCCTGAACTCGGCTCTCCCAACTCAGAGGCACAGGCCTGACACCCAGGCAGAGCACCAAGACCCTGTCAGCTGCACGGCTCAGAAGAACAGGGAGAAAAAAAGAAGGAAAGAAAAAAAATTAATACAATAAAATAAAATAAGTTATTAAAATAAAAAATAAAAAAATATTTAAAATAAAATAAAAAGTAACAGAAAGAAGGAAAGAAAGCAATACTAGAGCAACCAAACCAAAAAACACATCCACCAATGATAACAAGCGCTAAAAACTATAGTTAAAAAAAAAAAACAAAAAAAAAACCCAAAAAGCAAAGCGGACAGACAGAACCCTAGGAGAAATGGTGAAAGCAAAGCTATACAGACAAAATCACACAAAGAAGCATACACATACACACTCACAAAAAGAAAAAAGGGAAAAAAAATCTGTCTATATATAAAAACAAAAAGGAAGAGAGCAACCAAATCAATAAACAAATCTACCAATGATAATAAACTCTAGATACTAAACTAAGATAAACATAAAACCAGAAACAAATTATATGCAGAAAGCAAACCCCAAGTCCACAGTTGCTCCTAAAGTCCACTGCCTCAATTTGGGATGATTCGTTGTCTATTCAGGTATTCCCCAGATGCAGGGTACATTAAGTTGATTGTGGAGATTTAATCCGCTGCCCCTGAGGCTAATGGGAGAGATTTCCCTTTCTCTTCTTTGTCCGCACAGCTCCTGGGGTTCAGCTTTGGATTTGGCTCTGCCTCTGCGTGTAGGTCGCCTGAGGGTATCTGTTCCCGCTCAGACAGGACGGGGTTAAAGGAGCAGCTGCTTCGGGGGCTCTGGCTCACTCAGGCCGTGGGGAGGGAGGGGTACGGGATGCGGGGCGAGCCTGCGGCGGCCGAGGCCGGCGTGACGTTGCAACAGCCTGAGGCGCACCGTGTGTTCTCCTGGGGAAGTCGTCCCTGGATCATGGGACCCTGGCAGTGGCGGGCTGCACAGGTTCCCGGGAGGGGAGGTGTGGATAGTGACCTGTGCTCGCACACAGGCTTCTTGGTGGCGGCAGCAGCAGCCTTAGTGTCTCATGCCCGTCTCTGGGGTCCGTGCTGATAACCACAGCTCGTGCCCATCTATGGAGCTCGTTTAGGTGGTGTTCTTTATCCCCTCTCCTCGTGCACCCCGAAACAATGGTCTCTTGCCTCTTAGGCAGGTCCAGAATTTTTCCCGGACTCCCTCCCGGCTAGCTGTGGCACACTAGCCCCCTTCAGGCTGTGTTCACGCAGCCAACCCCAGTCCTCTCTCTGGGATCTGACCTCCGAAGCCGGAGCTTCAGCTCCCAGCCCCTTCCCATCCCGGTGGGTGAGCAGACAAGCCTCTTGGGCTGGTGAGTGCTGGTCCACACCGATCCTTTGTGCGGGAAAGTCTCCGCTTTGCCCTCTGCACCCCTGTTGCTGTGCTCTCCTCTGTGGCTCCGAAGCTTCCCCCCCGCCACCCCCCGTCTCCGCCAGTGAAGGGTCTCCCTAGTATCCTTCCCAGCTCCCTCCCAGAGGTGCATGTCCCCTCCCTATTCTTTTCTCTCTGTTTTTGCTTTTTCCTTTTGCCCTACCCAGGTATGTGGGGAGTTTCTTGCCTTTTGGGAAGTCTGAGGTCTTCTGCCAGCATTCAGTAGGTGTTCCGTAGGAGTTGTTCCACATGTAGTTGTATTTCTGATGTATTTGTGGGGAGGAAAGTGATCTCCATGTCTTACTCCTCTGCCATCTTGAAGGTCTCTACACTGGGTCTTCACTGCTGTGCGCAGGCTTTCTTAATTGCGGTGAGCAGGGGCTACTCTTTGTTGCGGTGCGTGGGTTTCTCATTGTGGTGGCTTCTCTTGTTGCGGAGCATGGGCTCTAGGTGCGTGGGCTTCAGTAGTTGTGGCACATGGGCTCAGTGGCTGTGGTGCGTGGGCTCTAGAGCTCAGGCTAGTCATTGTGGCGCATGGGCTTAGTTGCTCTGTGGCATGTGGCATCTTCCCGGACCAGGGCTCGAACCCGTGTCCCCTGCATTGGCAGGTGGATTCTTAACCACTGTGCCACCAGGGAAGCCCTTCCCTCCATTTTTTAAAACTAGGAATTGAGTCCCCACTTGGTGTATCAGATAGGCCAGCTGTTTGTGTATCCCAATCCCACCATTGTCTTAGACTTGTTTCATTGTGTTAGTCCCTGAATAAGAAATCTTTACTGATCCTACTTTTCCTTTAAGGGGAAGCTGGTGCTCAAAAACATCTAAAAACTGGCCCAAAATAACTCTTGCAGGCTTATGTCTTCTATTCCCCAATATTAACCCTTTACCAGAGTCACTAAATACATCTTCAGTCTGCCTGTCTCAGTACCTTTGCTAGGGCCATTTACTCACCCCTGGAATGATTTTCCTTCTTGGCTCTTGTCCAGTGGAAACTTTGCCTAGACTCAAAGACCCTCTCACATCTCCCCACCTCCAGAAAAGCTTCCCAGATCACCCAAGATAGGTGAGATCGTTTCCTCTTTCATAACTCTAAGGAGTCCCCTGGCTTTGTCCCCTTCATGACACTCATGCCATGCTGTCTAGTGCTGTCACCCTGAATGTACCTACTGAGAGTCTGGGCTCATAGACAATGAGGGACACTTTTTGTTTTTCCTGTTCTGTCCATCAGCACCAGGTAAAGGCCCAGCGTGCACAGCAGCTGCCCAGTATGTATTGTTGAGCTAACTGGGTGAATTATGTCTCTAGGTAATTCTTGGTACCTAAAGTGTTTACATATAAACCCATTCATTCATTCATTCATCCATTCATCTTTACATTGACTACTCACTCCATCCAGCTCTGTGCTTGTCCCTGGAAATATAGCAATGTTCAGTAAAGTCATGGTGCCTGTCTTCGCAGAGTTTATAACCTCGTGGGGGAAAAGAAATAATCACACAGCTAATAAGCATAATACTCATTGTGGCTTCCACTTACTGAAGGCTTACTCTGTGCTAGTCACTATATTAAGTACTTCTTCATATTATCTTACTGAGTTCTCCTGACTACCCTTGGAGACAAGCATTATCATCCTCTTCTTACAGATCAGAGAATCGAAGCTTAGCATGTTTGTTAGGTTAACTTCCTAAAGCCACCTGGCTGGCGAGAAGAAGAGTGAGAGCTTGACCTTACCTGTATGACTCCAGAGCCTGTGATTTTTAAGCACCACATAACTACTAATCTTACAGGGATGACAAATACCATAAATAGCATGTGTGTTAGTTTCCTATGGCTGCTGTAACAAATTATCACAAATTTAGTGGCTTCAAACAACACAAATTGATTATCTCAAAGTTGTGGAGGTCAGAAATCCAACATGGCTCTCACAAGGGTAAAGCCAAGTTGTGGGCATGACTGCATTCCTCCTGGAGTCTCCAGGGTGGAATTCCACACCCTTGCCTCTTTCAGCTTCTAGAAGCTGCCCTCATTCCTTGACTCATGGCTCCTTCCTCCATCTTCAAAGCCAGCAACATCGCATCTCTCTGACCCACTTCTGTCTTCATGTCTCTCTCTGACTACAGATGAGAAAGGTTCTCTGCTTTTTAGGACTTATGTGATCACATCTGGCTCACCTGGTTAATCCAGGGCAATCTCCCCATCTCAAGATTCTTAATCACATCTGCATGGTCCTTTTTACCCTGTAAGGTCACATATTCACAGATTCCAAAGTTTAAGGTGTGGACATCTTTGGGGTGCCATGTTTCTACTGACTACACCAGGAGAGAGGTCGCAAGGGGAGCAGTCTGGAGGTATAGGGAGGGCCCAGGCTACCCCAGCCAAGGACTGAGAAGGTGTGAAGCCCCTGCCAAGTCACAGAGCTGGGGCCTTAGAAAGTCTGAGAGTGGCCTGATGTGGAGAGTGGAGGGAAATGGCCCCTGCTGAGGCTGGAGAATGTGGCAGGGACCAGATCGTGACGAACATGGCTGGCAGGTAGGGGAGGGATTCCATTATGGTTCTGGGAGAAAAGGGCAGTAAATAAAAAGGTCAAGAAGGGGATACAACTGATTTCTTTTTCAGCTCATTCTGCTGCTGTGTGGAGAACAGATTGGTAGGGAACGAGAGTGGACACAATTAGGAGGGTATTTCAGTAGTTCAGGTGGGAGATGTTGATGGCCTGGACCAAGATGCTGGCACTGCAGAGCCAGAGGAGAGGTCTGCCTGGGCTCTTCCCCAGAGCGAATGGCAGGGCTGGGTGATTGCTTGGATGTGCTGTTAAGGGAGAGACTTCTAGGTTTCTTAGTGGGATCACTGGAGTGGGGGTGGGGCATGGTAGTTGGAGGAAGACCAGGCTTGGATGGGAGCAGGATGGTCAGAGCCAGGTGGCTCTAGAAAGAGCAAAGGCGGTTAATATAAGAAAAAATCCTCTTGAGGATAAGAGGCCAGAACTGAGCGGGTATAACCAGGGCAATATCTTCTACCAAATCGCTCATTTTGGTTCTTATGACTGAATATTTATAGAGGCCGTATTTCTTTAAGAGGACCCAAATGCATGACATTAAAATGTTTCCTGGAAAATTAAGCAGACCAAATATTCTGACTGTTGGTTTGGTTTGATTAAGGGCAACAGATCTGTTATCATATTTCAGCCTTTCCATCTTAATAACCAAGTATTCTTTTTTATTTCCTCTCTCTCTTTCACATGGTACCTTTATGTGCACTATATATATATATATTTCCTGAATCTCAGCCTGATGGCAGCCTGATTCTTTGTGCACAGTATAAAATCCTTGATTTTTAAAACGATTCATTTTGTTTTTCAGCTAATACATATAGAGATGTACATTTCAACAGAATTAATATTTTGCAAAAAGAAGATTTCAGGAAACTATGTTTGACATAAGCCAATTATGGGATGAAACAAAAGGCAATCAACTCACCATGCAAGGTTGAATTAACAGAATTGTGCACACGCTTGTGTAACTTAGCAACTTAATTTATACACCAGTCCTGGGATGAGACTCCACAATCATCTTGTTTAGACCTCACAACATGACTGCATCTACTGACACATGTTAGGTTGGGAAGCTCGATACTAGAAAAGAATGGAGTGCATTCTCCTGGGGGGCAAGGACACTTCAGAATTTCCCACTGGTCTCCCATTCATCCCTGGGGACTGCGGTTGTCTGATGCGTGGATGGTTGGATGCCCAGACTTCCCTGGAAAGACTTTCCTTGTGTTCTTCCCTTTAGACTGTTTCAGTGGTTCTCAAACTTCAGTGAGCCTAAGAAGTACTATCTAGGGCTGTATGGATAAAGGCATGTTTGATTTGCAATTTAAGACAATTCAAGGGTACTTTACACTTTAATTTTGGCCTTCTGTGCTGATTTTAGAACTTAAACTCTCTATAAATTCTTGGAACTTAACTGCGATCTGGGGCAATAATTCCAAGTCTGATTTTGGGAGGTATTTCAGCACCCTGCCTTTGAACAGAAGAGGGGCTGAAGTTAGAGGCAGCCGGGAGATGCTCTACGTGAAACTGATTAAATAATTAGAAGGTGATAAGCACCCTGTTCCTGTTTGTGGTAAAGAGATCCTGGCATGGCAAGACAGCGGAGACCTTAATATTAATTGTCAGATGCCAATGTGAGAACAGGGTTGGACCTAGGACATATACAATGAGATTCCTCATGAGGGACCAAGGCTGTCACCTAGTGCTGTACAAGCAAAGCCTTATTGTAGTTTGAGACAAGTGTTGGGAGAACCACACAGCTCATTTGCGCCTAATAATGAATGCCACAGTCCAGACTCAGGCCACAGCTTCCTCAGCGGTCCCTTGTATAGTCACATCATCACCTGCCATATTACATGAATTTACTTTGAAATTTTGTGGCTTTTTATCATTTTGATTATATTTATTTTAAATGTTAATTTATAGTTTCAGAAGTGTTCTAAGCAGAGGGAATCTATTCCCAGTTTTAGGTGCGTTCATATTTAAGACACATTATAATTTAAACAACTGGGGATCTAATGCATTTGGTATTGAATAGGAATCATTCCAGGAGTACATACTCTATCCTCAAACACTTATTGTGCATCTGGGGTATAAAGATGAATAGGGGGTAAAGATGGGAATTTTTTTCCTATGAAAAGTGTCCATGTCTTGCTCAACTTAATGAAATAGTGCCTCATGCTATTCCTGAGAATAATGAGAAAGCATGAAGTGTCCTTCACAGCTGCATTTGTGTACACGTCAACCATGTGAAAATGGCATCAAATGTTGAGTAGAAAAGTTCTTAATTGATTCTGTAGTTCCAAAGTGTTATAAAATATATCAGATCCTGAAACCTCGGCATGTCCTTAGCACACTCTGAATTAAATACATTATGAAATCCACTTAGTAAAACAAACAAACAAGCAAAAAAACTTCATGTAGGGTGAATTTAACAGCTATGAAGATAAGTCTTGGTAAACAAAACAAAACAAAGAAAACATTGGGAAAGCTGTTGTCAATGTAAACTTTGACCCTCAAGCCAAGATTCCCTTGTTAAGTATAAAGAAGAGGATAATGTTTGGGGCTTAAACTTTCTGTGGTCCCTCCACAAGCTGTGGGGAGGGATGTCTTCACACTGACCACATGCTCGTCTTCAGACTCCAGCATCTCGCCCACTCATGCTCAGAGAATGTTTGAGGAATGAAAAGATTATGTACTTCGAGGTGATTTCTATTCCATGGCAAATGCATCACTTAACGTGTGACTCAGCTCACTGGCAGCTCTAGTAATTGAAGTGCTGCTTTCAGGCACGGGGGCTGCAAAACTTCTGCATTGATTATGAAATGGATCACACAAGTGCTTTCCCAGGCTGCTGGTGAGACCCAGGTGTCCTGCCTACCCCACGTGCAACCTGCAGCCTTATTTTACCTTCTTATCTCTCGCAAAAGCTTGGGTGAGCGGTCCATTGATGAGTCTTCTTCCTCAGCTCCTGGTCTGTGCACTAATTCCCCACTGAGATTCAAGTCCTGCCCTGCCCCTGGCTAGGCATGGATTTTGTCACCCCAAGCCTTGCATCCTTCTTTCTCCGTGAGCTTTTGGACCCCCTGGCACTGGCACAGGTTGGATTCCTGGAGGAAGGAGTGCATAGTGAAAAGCTTTGGCTCTCTTTCCATCTAAGTCTTAGTCTAGATCTAGGTCTCAGTACCTGGCAGAGTTCCCTCCCCTCTGCATAACTGAGTTGACTTTTTTAGCCTTATGGGTTTTGCTCAAAACAAAAGAGTCCTAATTGCCCATCACTGAAACAAGAACTATATGACTTCTAACTAAGAAAAAACTCAATACAACAGGTATATCATTCGTGTGGACTCAGAAGTGAAGTCCAAGCTGTAGGGTTGGCACACCTTTGGGGTATCTCTAAGCAATCTTACAAATGTGGTGATTCTAGTTTTGACTTTAGGTGCAACTCTAAAAAAATTAGAGTCTTTGAACTGGTTAAAAGTTTATAGTACCTCACCATGAAGGTTTTCATTAGTTTCTTTCTTGAGTTTTTGTTTTTGTTTTTAAGGTATTTTTCAGGAATGGTAGCTACTGAGCCAACCAATTCTCAGTCACTCATTCATTTGTCAGTCCAAGAGGGAGATACAATTGCTCCTCCTATTAGCACCAAGGAAATGGGGAAGGGTGATGCTGGCCGTTGCCTGGACTTCAGGAGAAAGGGGAGTCCAGGGTGGGCTGAGCCATGGAAGTTCGTTTGGTTTACTCAAGTTGATGTGGGCAGTAAAAAGAAACCGAGATTAAAATGTTCTAGAAGAAGTCTTAGGGGACAGTGAATTCTTGTTCGTTCTTCCCTCTGAGTTATCTCCCCATTGTTCTTTGGAAGAAGATAAAGTTTCTCCTCCACTGAAAAAGATCAAGTTACTAGACAAAAGGCATGGATGGGAATGTCTTTTTGCAGAGATTAATCATTTGAAACCTACTTTGCAAACTGCCACACTACCAGCCCTCACTCTTGCTCCTTTCTTTACTTTTCCATGCCATCTTTGTGAATTGCTCTGTTCTCAACTCCCCATGCCAGAACCTGCTGTCCAGACGTACGGTTGGGTGTTCACCTTTAGATCAAGCCCCATGCTGTTCACAAGCAAATCTATCTTCCTGTGGGCTCCTTGGTGGGATTTTGGGATGCCTCGAGAATTGGGTGAGTGGTGATGGTTTGTAATTCAAAGATGGATTGTTTATCAACACCACAGACAATGCTAGCCAAGAAAGTAGGTTCGGTGTTTGGTTGTTGGGGATAGTGGATTGTAATAGTGTCCTTTCCAATTTTTTATAAGGAAGGTCAAATGCCGAAACATAGTAGGAGGAGTCTGAGGCACAGGGAGAAGGCTGAGAGTTGGATGAGAATACAGGATCGAATAGGATTTGATGCTTTGAATACTTGTGATGTTCATAGGCTGTTCCAAAAATATGAACTTTCCCAGCATCTTCATTCGTTAATGGAAAATTTGTGACATCTGCAATTGCATTTATCTTTTAAATTTCCTTTCTAACCATTGCGTTGCATAGTCTGGTACTTCATTAGTAATGATTTTACTGACAGTTCCCTTAAACATTCTCTGGATTCAGGTGGAGGAAGATGGATTTTTAACTAATCTTTTTTGGCATAAACATATATCATATAGGAGACTTAACTATTCTTTCTATGTTTCATTTGTTTTCTTTGGTATTATCCGACATTAGGTTGTCAGAACAAATTAAGTGGTGACTGAGCAATAATTGCTTTGTGATATAAGAAGATGGGTAAAAATTGCTTTTTAACTCAGTAGATGCTCTACTTCCTACATCTAAAATATTTAGGTAGGCAACTGTGCATTGAGTACGGGACTGTGGATATATTTATGGACCTGGCTCATCTTTTGAAAATGGGGATTTGTACTGAATAATTTGGATTTGCCGACTTCATAGCTCAGGTTTCTGGAACCAGTGCCAACCTCCTCTTCCCGTTGTGCGATGCAAATGTGGTCCTGTTGTTAATGCTAGTCTTGTCTGTCTGCTGCATCCTTTCTTCAGACTATCCACTAGTATCCACCTAGGCTGCATCCGCCTCCCTTCCATCTAACTGAACTTTTAAGATTGTCTTGATTCTTTTAAAAAATCCATTTCAAAGCCCAATTAGAGATCAGAGTGACAAACTCTTTAGAACCCTAGACTCAAAATGCATCAAGGCACACAAAAATGAATTTTCCATTATTATTTCAGCAGATATTTATTTCAGCCAATTCCATGGTGGATTCTGGGGGTTTTATCTATAATTTTGGAGTTGGAAAAATGAAGCAGGACAGTCTTTTTTTCTCCCAATTAGTGCAATAGTTAGAATTCTTGGTCTTTAGAGCTGTTTCTATTCCCATGAAGACGGGCAAATTGGTTAATGGGTGGGACCTGGCCATGTTAGTATGGTCTTCATAAGTACAACTTGGTACAGGAAATGTAAAAAAATAGAAAGTTGCCTTTTTATAAGAGAGGGAATTTTTTTTATCGAAGTATAGTTGATTTGCAATGTTTCAGGTGTGCAGCAAAGTGATTCAGTTATATATATATATATATATTCTTTTTCAGATTCTTTTCCATTATAGGTTATTACAAGATACTGAATATAGTTCCCTGTGCTATATGGTAGGTCCTTGTCATTTATTTATTTTATATGTAGTAGTATGTATCTGTTAATCCCAAATTCCCAATTTATCCCTCCCCACGAAAGAGAGGGAAGTCTGTTTGGATTTGACCAAGGGGAGATGTTCAGGCCGTTAGCTGAGTAAACTAAATTCTCTGGGTTAGAGTTTCATTGGGAGATCACCCCTTCCCAATGGATAATTGAAGTGGGAAACTTGGATTAGCTTAGTTGTGTTTTCTCATTGTCTACACAGATGAAACTGAACCAGGAAGAAAAGTGACAGCAGACTGATTTTTAGCTTTTGTTCCCCAGATTCCTGTGGCAAATCTTAAAACTTCAAGTGCAAAGTTGGAATCAGGCCTTAAAACTTGAGAGGTGTGTATGTGTATGCATGAGCACGTGAGAGTTTTGGACCCATTTGTTGGAGGGAAATATGACTCAGTTATTAGTATAGAATTGTTTTGCTACACAGAAATCAATATAGATATGTACTTGCAAATTTTTGGATTGATTAATTGAACAAAGAATCAAAATGGATTGAGTGCTTACTCTGTGTTGTGTGGTTTGGTAGTGAAATTACATGGTGACACAACACAGGGCCCCAGGAGTCTGTGGTCTCAGGGGAGACAGACAGGAAATAATCAGGATGGAGAGTTCTGATAGAACTGGGGCCGTGAGGGAAGAGGGTGTTACCAGTAAGTTCCTGCAGGGGATGAAGAGGATGAAGAAGAGATGAAATACAAGTGTGTCTAGGGGTAGTGTAGCTGAGTTGTGGAGGGAGATGAACAAGAAGTAGATGACCTACAAAGGGGCAAATGACTGTGTCAAGTGACAGCCAGGTTGAGGCTCTGGAGGTCCTTCTTGGTTGGATTTTGGAGTTCCTATTGCTCATAATATTGAGGAAATGGCTTGTAGCATAATATTTCTCTTTCTCAAGGAATATTCTATTTGAATTAATGACTATTTAATCCCAGATAGCTGGATAGTTTGGACTTTGATCTTTTTCTTAAAGAATTATCTGGCTATCTGAAAATTACTTTTTATCCTTCAATATCTCGATAGTACGTGAACAGCTGACTTTAGAAACTCTTTGGATAGAGTTGAGAGTATCACACCGTTTTCCAAATTGGCCCTGATGTGTCATATTATATTAATATAATGCCTAATATTAAATGGCCCATGGATTCCTTATGTAAATATTTTTAGGTGGGTCATTCTTCTAAAATAATATGAAATTCTCTTGTGGTATTTGATTTAGAATTTTTGTGTCTATGTTTATAAGATCAGTCTATAGGATTTTTTTTTCTTTCTTTTTTTTTTTTTGGTTTGTCTCTTTTCTCTCTTTTCTGGTTTTGTTCAGAATTAGACCAGTTGTATAAATGGTGTTGGCGGCAAGCTTTCTATAATTTCTATGCTCTGACATGATTTATACATTATAAAAATAATCTATTCCTTATTTAAGAGTATATCTAAAAAGCCTGTTATGGGTTATAACCTCTTGGAAGTAAATGGTGAGTAACTTTCCCAGCGTTTCTATAGTTTTGGTTTATCTGAGTGAGATGTTTTTGCTTTTCTTTTCTTAAAAGAATCTGCCATTTCTTGAAGATTTTCAAGGGGATTAGCACAGAACTATACAAACTATGCTTTTATATTTTTAAACCTTCTTTGCATTTGGGGTCATTTCTATATTTTTTCATTTCTATAGGTATATTTTCATTTTCTGATTTTATTTTCTTGTTTTGAGTGACTAGAAATATGTGTGTATTTGTTTACATTTTCCAAAAAATCCATTCCAGGATTTACCTATTAATTCTATGGTTTAACAAAACTAGTATTAAACATTTTTTCTGCATCCTATAGATATGCCTGGTTTTTGCATTGAGGGCTAGTTCTTTTACTTTTATTTTTTTTTAATATGAAGAGAATTTAAATGTGAACTTTCCTATGAGTACTATTTGATCCTACCTCAAAAGTTTTGATAGTTTTAAAATATTACTCATTTAAAAAAACTCCACTTGTTGGTTTAATTTTTCATTCAAGGTTATTTAAGAGAGTGCTTATTAATTTCTATGTAGTGGCTTCCTCTTTTGCTTGAATATTATCACTCATTTCTTATTATTTTTGCTTCATATTTTGATGCTATGGTAGTCAACAAATGTTTATTATGGTTGTTTATTCATTTTGGATTCCATCTTTATTGATATAAAATTCCAGTCCTTGTACTGTTTAATATTCTTCTTAGTATTCAACTTTGTCATAAATAATTTCCATACTTTCCTACTTTTTAACGTCTACCTTAAAAATTTCTGTAATAAATCTTTCTGCTCTCTCTTTTTCTTTTAAATTTTCCTGTTCATTTTATTTCAGCATATCTCTTGAGAGCAGAATATGTTTGATTTTTTAAAATCCAATCGGATCATCCTTTAATGTTTTTATTTATTTTTGCCATGATATTTATGTTTTTTTGAAAAGTTTTTCCTTCTTTTTAATGTTTTCTGGTTTTTTTTTTTTGAGTTCTTTTTCTGTTCTTATTTTTTACCTTTACATTCTCTGTGATTTTGAGTTAATGTACTCTAGTTTAAATTTTACTCGTGGCTCTTTAAGTTAAAACAATTTAAAATATGTATTTCTATAATAATCAAAATTAAGAATGAGATAATATTTTAAAAAGCTTTCTGTGCCAAGTAAGAGATTTAATGTGTTTTTACTCCCCTTTCTCATTTCTGAGATTTAAAAAATATAACCTTTAGATTTGGATTATTGATATTCAATGAGTATTTTTGTTTTTTACTATTCCTTATTTTTAAGAGGTATTTTACATTTATTTTTAGTTTGATCAGCACTTTTATAATCTTTATTTGGATCATCTTTAATGAATTTCAATGTTCACCACCAGTCCTTTTAGGTCACAAAATCTTATTTTTTTGAATCATTTCCTGATTATTTGGTGTATGTCTCTTAATCTTTTTGTCCAGTTTGAATTTAGACAAAACTAGTTGCATTTTCTTTTTGTTTTCAGTGTTATGGAAGGGATACCTGAAGCTGCTTTAATTTTTGTTCTGTTGTAGATTACTTCTTTTTCTTTCCTTTTTTTCCCCCCCTCTGCCTGAATGCTTATATGCCCTTTTTCTCCATTTATATGATTTAAGAGTTGTCAGAACGTGTGTTGATGGGGGCTGCTCTTATCAATTTAGGTTGGAACGTGGTGAATGAACCCTTTTCCTCCACATACTCAGGTGTTTTTTGAACTCTAACATTTATTGTAAATTATTTTAAATCAAAACTTTCCTTTCAGCCTTTCTGGCTGAAATACCTCCTCAAGAATTCATGGTATTTAAGTTGACAGTGTCAGTTCTGGGGATCTGCCGTCTTCTTGCTCTTCATTTTTATCTCCTTATCTCTTCGCTTTCATCCAGAACACCCAACTCTTCTCTTCATCACAGTTTCAGTTTTCTACGTGATCCAGTCTGCCTTTACGAGACATGAAGCAGATATTTGATTTCAGATGGCCAATGTTGTTGGTGTCTTAACATTCTTCCGGGTCTCACCAGCAACCCTTTGGATTTTGTCCACTTAATTTGCACTCCACATTTTGGTTCTTTCTCCGAGATCTCTGCTAGGTGGGATCCTCTATTTACCATTTGTTTTCCTGACACTTTGAACTGGCAGAAGGTATGAGAAAGTATGACACGCACATCTCCTCCTACTGAAGTTCTTGACTCATCTCAGCAGTTGGCACTGCCCCTCCCAGCATGAAGGCACCCTCACTGGTCACCCCTTTTCTGCTGTCCCCAAGTCATTTGCTTAGTTTCCTTCTTCAGAATCAAGTATAAAGTGAGGCTCTGAAGGGATTATAACTACCTAACATCTTGCGTCCGCACAGTATGGGGAGGGCTGAGCTATTTTCTGTTGCATACAGACCTCGGTTTCTGAGTGCAGAGGCAGAATGAGCGTCTGCGCTCCAGTGGAGCAGCTGTTGGCTTTGCCTGTCATATTAGCACCACTGCTTCCATATTCTGGTAATAGTTTGCCTGCCAATCATAGTTTCACTCTTTCTGTGGGGTTCCCCCTTTTCTATATCTTCTTTTCCATATCTTGTTTTCTCCTTTGTGGAAACTGGGAAAGACTGCATTTTTAAACCAGAGGTCAATAGCCACGGACTTTTCAAAGGTGATTTTCCCCCTCTAGCCATTATTCGTTGGTGATGGATCCCAATTAGTCAGAATTCTCTTTAAAATGTTTATAAATGCCATAAGACACACAATGGCAAAGGTGAGATGACAGTTCTGGAATGAATCAGGCTGAATAGTTTGTTTTCTGTGTACATCGTATTGTAGAAAACTTGATATGATGAGGGTCATGACTTGTCTTAGTGGAAATAAGTCTGGTTTGGGAATCAGAAATCTAGACTTGACCTTTACTGCCCTATGAGGCTATGGGCTTCTGTTTCCTCACTCATAAAAGGAAGAGGCTGGGCTAAAAGATTTCTACAGTCCTGTTGACGTGCATTCTACATATTTTGTAATTATCATATTACATATTGCATGCTATTTCATTCCTCTGTTCAAAAGCCTGGGGCAAGAAGATGCTACTGCTTGGTGACAGGAACGTGGAAAAGTATGTTTGTGGATAGGCAGGAAGTGACTTGCCTTTTGGTGCCAGATCTTAAAGTATATCTTTATTTCTTGCATTACTCCATTGGGTGGACAAGGGGAGGCGTTGCATGCCAAAGCAGGAGATTTTTCTTTAAGGAAATTAAGGCTGACCAAACAAGGGATTGGTTGCTATTATCAGACACTAATGGCCCCTGATAAGGGGTAATCAGATAGCCCGAAAGGCAGGGTTTAGAGTTAAGTAACCAGGCTCCCTTTATGCAGGAGATATGGCATGACTGTGCTTGGAATGGATTCCTTTCTCTGTAAATTTTTAATCAGCTCAAAAATTTTCATGGAACAATTTACTCCTTTCCCCTCCCCCCTTTTACTTAGCTTAATTTGACCTTGATTTGGTGGAAATGTGAAAAAAAACATATTTATGAAACAATTACTACTACCAAGGGTCTTTGTGCACAAATCACAAGACTTTTTATATCTTTTTTCCCCCCATAACTGTAATAGCCTGAAGTGCTATTTGGATGGACTTTTCTTAGCCAAGCATGTATGATTTTTGGAATTGATCTGTATGATTTGAAATATCAGGTTTCAATGTTCTTATTGCACATTCCTTTAAAAAATACATTTGTCTGGCCTTGGGGATTTGATGCCATAACCAGCAGAGGGATACTTTCTGACTCCCCATGGGGAGATGAACATTAATTTTGATGTTATTTTATGGAGATTACGTCTCTTCATTTTAAGTCAATGGGACCTCAGATCTGTCCATGACCGGGGTGGAGATTTATTACATACACTTTAGCCCTGCATCCACAACTCATTGCATTTCCTCCTCTGGACTCAAGTCACAAGGACATGGATACCAGGATCTTTTCTTTCCCTGAATATTTTGTCAGCTTCATATCTGGGCCATTATCACTCCTTGCCAGCCAAAGTTAGAGGCAAAGCCTAGTGAGTTTTCTGGAAGTAGATATGGTGGTGGGATTTGGTGTGTAGCATATTTTTAAGGAACAACAATATGTGCTTTTCCTCCGTCAACCTGGAGGGGGAGCTCTAGAGTGAGTAGTGTGGTTACAGGAGCCGACTTTGGCCTGAAACGCTTGTTCCTCCATAGACTGCTCTGGAAGGCCGTGACCTCGGGTGGGGTCTTTCTGTAGCTCAGACAACTCTGAAGGAATTGACAACTGGGGCAACAAGCCCTTCTTTGAAGGAGGATGTGTGTCGGCAGCACATCTCCATGCCCATCATATAGCTCCTTTCCAATGACTTATCCTTTTAGTGGAATTAAATTATATAGGACCTCAGGAGTCTATGGTTAAAGTATGCCACTGAAGGTGCATGGAATGTGCTTTAGATTAGCATGGAACTCTTAGATCACATTTTCCTATGGAAAAGGCTTTTACACAACTCTGACTGCTTGATTCCTCTAGTGACACTGCTACAGACAGGGCACCCTGTCTTTAGGCAACTTAACCCTAAATGAGTTGGTGAAATACAATGTCCACTTCCTAGCTGTTCACCTTGGACAAGTTACTTAACCTCCTAAGGCTGTAGTTCCCTCATCTCTAAAGTGGGCGGGACTAGTAAGTCCCCATATTGTATAGGGTTATTGTAAGAATTATAAATGAGAACATATGCTAAGTATCCTAGTACAGCATAAAGTGAGGGTTCAATATGGGAACTGGACTTTGAAAAGAATATTTATTTCTTCGACCAAGTTTTTGAACATCTATTACAGATCAGGCATTGAGCCAGGCACTTCCTTTCCATGATCTTACTGAATTCTAAATGTAGTAGTTTGCTATAGGTCTGCCTTAACAGAGTACGGCAAGCTGAGTGGTTTAGAACAACAAAAGTTTATTGTCTCTTGGTTCCAGGGGCCAGAAGTCCAAAACCAAGATGTGGGCAGGCTGTGCTCCCTCTGAAACCTCTAGGGGAGGATGCTTCCTGGCCTCTTCCAGCTTCCGGTAGCCCCAGACTTTCCTTGGTTCGTGGCAACATAATTCCAATCTCTGTCTCCGTCCCCGCATCATCTTCCCTCTATGTGTATCTATCTCTATGTCCAAGTTTTCCTTTTTCATAGGACACCAGTTATATTGGGTTAGGATCCACTCTAATGACCTCATCCTAACTCAGTTTCCTCTTTAAAGACCCGATCTCCAAATAAGGTCACATTACAAGTACTGGGGCTTAAGAAGTCAATATATCTTCTTTGGGGACACACTTCAATTCATAACACTCACGTATCTCTATATGGTAGGTATCATTATTCACATTTCATAGGTAAGTGAACTGGAACTCAGAGAGGTCAAATAACTCCCCCAGAGTCACACAGCAGGAAAGTAATGAGAGAGGAGGACCTGAACCTAAATCTCTTTGGCTCCCCAGAGCATGCCCTTTCCACTAAAATGTTGTTGCCTCCACATTAGAAACTTCTAAGTGAACTAGGAGAGATTTGAAGTTAAGGGATGAATTAGTCTCAAATTGCTGCAATAAAATTTGTTGTTATTAGACAAAATAACCTAAATCCACAAGAAACTTGTGTGCCATTTTGTTCAAAAACAAAAAACAAAAAAACTCTATTAGACTGTGAAAGGCACCTACAACATGCCTGCCCTTGGCAAGGGCTTCCAAACCTGGTTTTACCATTTCCTCCTCTTACCTCTAATTCCGGGCACCTGGGACTATTTCTGATCATCCAGGCCTCAGCTTTATACCCTGAAAAGAAAGTTGGCAATTTGTGATCCATAAACTATGACATGAGGTCAGTTAAAAAGTATCTTGTATCTTGCTTTAGTAATGGTAGTTATAACAACTTCAGCTACTCACACTTTACTTACGTTGTTCTAATAATAATGATATTCAACTTTATTTGAGCATCTCTTCTGTGCCAGGCACTTAGGACCTGTTAGTGATGTCACCGAGAGTTTCCATGTGGAATGGCGCTGTCTAGGGAAAACTGTTTTCCTTTACTCTCACACTTCACTTCTGGCCACTAAATTTGTGTGAGTGTGTGTGCTTTTTCCCACACTGACCAATCTCCACCACCAGCTGGGTGTCCTACAATTCAATTCAGATCCCACAAGACTGCTCCCCCCAACCCCAACTTCAGATGCCAATTGCAAGTCCAGGTTGTCACTTATGCTTCAAACTAACCAGCTATAAATCAGAGGTTCCCATGACCCCCTTCTGAGTTCGATAATTTGCTAGAAAATCTCACAGAACTCTGGAAAATAGATTACTTGCTAGACTACTGATTCATTATAAAAGGATACAACTCAGGCACAGCCATGTGAAAGATGCTTAGGGCAAGGTATGTGGAAAGGTGTGCAAAACTTGCATGCCCTTTCCAGGCACATTATCCTCCTGGCATGTGGACATTCACCATCCTGGGACTCTTGGAACCCCATAGTTCAGGGATTTTCACGAAGGCTTCATCACCTAGGCATGATCAGTTATTAACTCAGTCCTGGAGTGTGGGGAGGTAGGGCTGAAAGTTCCATGCTTCTCATCATGGCTAGGTCTTTCTGGTGACCAGCCTTCATCCTGAAGCCATCCAGGAGCCCACCAAGAGTTGCCTCATTAGAACAAGAGATGCTTCTATCACTTAGTAAATTCTAAGGGATTTAGGAGCTCTACAGCAGGAATCAGAATCAGAGACCAAATATTAGAACAAAAGGTGCTCCTAGCCTCTACATTGCTCAGGAAATCACAAAGGTTTTAGGAGCTCTGACTAGGAGCTAGAGATAAAGACCAAAATATATATATTTCTTATTGTATTATGACATCACAAGTGCTGAGAGGGGAACTCTGATTCTGCTGTTGTTTTGTTTTGTTTTGTTTTTTTGTTGACTATATCTTCCTTACAAAATGTTTCCCTACAATTAACTTGACAATGATCAGGCATCTCGCAAATACATCATTTCACTCTGAATTTCTAATGTCAGGAAGTAAAACAGAATGGGCTGTTGTATAGAGTAAGGGTCAGCAAATAAAGGTCAGCTGGCCAAACTTAGCCCACCACCTAGTTTTGTAAGTAAAGTTTTATTGTAACACGGCCATGCTCCTTTATTTATACCTTGTCTGTGGCTGCTTTCATGTTACAGTGAAAAGGCAGAGGTGAGTATATGCAACAGAGACCTTCTGGCCCACAAAACCTAAAACATTTATTGTATGGCTTTTTACAGAAAAAGTTTGCTGCTGCACGAATAATGAAACTAAAATACAGAGGAGGAGGATGTTGGTTTTGTACAGGATGGCAAAAATGGAAATCCAGTATTAACACTTTCCTGCTAAAAAGTGTTTAATTGCTAGGGTCATGTTAAAGCCTTAACTGAATAAAGCAAATGAGGTGTCTGTAGATGCATGGGTCACCTCACATGGTAAGTCTCAATCCATTTCATATGAACTAAAGTTGAAGCGGGATTTTTAAAAACTGGACTTAAAAATGCCTTTTAATTTTCATTTACCTAATGATGCTATACCTCTTTTCATGTGATTCTTTGCCACCTGTATATATTTGTGAGTGAATTGTGTGTTCAAATCTTTTGATCATTTTTTAATTGAATAGTTTGTGTTCTAATTATTGAATTTTTTTTTTAAAAAGAGATATACTGTGATGATTAATATTATGTATGATCTTGGCTGGGCTAGGGAGCCCAGTTGTCTGGTCAGACACCAGTCTAGAAGTCACTATAAAGGTATGTTTTAGATGTGATTAACGTTTAAATCAGTAGGCTTTGTGTAAAGCAGATTACCCTACATAATGTGGGTGGACCTCATCCAATCAGTTGAAGGCCTTAAGAGCAAAGCCTGAGGTTTATTGAAGAAGAAGAAATTCTGTCTTTCTCCAGATTGCAACATAGAAATTCTGCTTGAGTTTCCAGGTTGTTTACCTTCCTTGCAGATTTTGGACTCAAGACTGCAACATCAACTCTTACCTGAGTCTTCAGCCTTACCGCCCGCCCTACTTGATTTTGGACTTGCCAGCCCTCAAAATCACATTGGTCAATTCCTTAAAAAACTGCTCGTTTTCTCTCTTTCTATATATCCCATTGATTCTCTTCCTCTGGAGAACCCTGACTAGAAAGCAGACCATAAAATTCACTCATCCCCAGGTGATAATCAGAAGAAATGGCAGTCAAACTTGGTGAAGACCAGAGGAGAGAAAATGCCAAGGACCAGTTGTGACAAGCTCCCAAGATACTCTGTGCAGGTTTTCTGAGAGAGATTCGTTCTGCTGTGGTTGTCCTGGGGGTGGCCCTAAGTGGGAGAATGTTAAGCTGTTAAATTGGTCTCTCTAAGTGCGTGTTTCTAGGTAGACTGTACTTTGCTCCTCTTGGTTATTTTGTGCCTAGCCGTATGCCTGGTTCCTCCTAGGTGCTCAATAGCTTTGAATGAAAGAAAATATATTTGAATGAAAGAAAGAAGATGAGAATTCTAAGTCCTATCATCTATTAATGCCCTTGTAATGTAGCTGGAAGAATCTATGTTTTGACGATAACATATTAAAAAATTTTCCCTGGGATTCATCCATTATTCAGAAGGCACCAGCTTAATACAAATGCAGAATATCGGGGAAAAATTTTTTGAACATAACACAGTTTTTTGCCAAAGTAACTAACAGATGTTGGCTGACAGATTCAGTGGAATACCCATGGATGCCTCTCCATTTGACAGAGGAATTGTAAGCGCTGATTTGTTCTATGCTCTCCACTCATTGGCTGAATCAGGCCAGAACTACATTCACACCACTTTAGCCTCAATCAATAAATGATGAAAATGTATTATGTTTGAGTCCTGCAGATTGCACCTTTCTGAAGCTAGACTAGCACCAAGGTTGTATCAGAATGATTCCAGCGTGGTTTTATCGTTCACTCTGTAGACAAGCCCTCATTCTGTGCAGTGTCAGATGTAGTGGAGAAAATAAAAAGACAAGGATAAAAATTATAGTAATATTTTTTCATCATGTTCCTAGCAGCATTATTCACAATAGGCAATAGGTGAACATAATCCAAATGTCCATCGATAGATAAATGGATGACCAAAATGTGGTCTATACATAAAATGGAACATTATTCAGTCTTAAAAGGAAAAGAATTCTGACACATGCTACAACATGGAGGAACCCAAGAGGACATTATGCTAAGTGAAATAAGGCAGACACAAAGGGACGGATACTGTATGATTCCATTTAAATGAGGTACCTAGAGTAGTCAATTTCATAGAAACAGAAAGTAGATTGGTGGTTGCCAGGGGCTGGAGGAGGAGTGATGGGAAACTGTTTAATGAGTACTGAGTTTCAGTCTTTTAAGATGAAAAGAGTTCTGGAGGTTGGTTATACTGCATACTACTGAACTGTACACTTGAAAGTGGTTAAGATGGTAAATTTGATGTTATGTGTATTTTACCACACTACAAATTTTAAAAATTAACAAGGAAAAAATGGTAATAATTTTAACAAGAGCTATCACTGTTTTCTATATTAACTATATGCCCAACCTTTCATGAACATCTTTTAAACAATCATATGAGTTAAATACTCTCATGAGTCCAAGATTATGATGAGTAATGGAGGATCAAAGCATTTAAATAACCTGACCAAGATCAAGATCTATGTAACCTGGAATACCGAACTGCTTTTGACCAGAAAAGGCAGGATTTCAAATAAACAGGACTGGGGCTTGGGTGAGGCAAGTGAGGCACTTGGTCCTGGCATAAAATTTAAGGGGGCGCCACAAAGCTCAGTAATCAAGATAAATGACATTGTGGTGCAATCTTTAAAAAAATAAAAGTTAGTATAAAAATCTATGATGAACAAAATATGAAAATGTAAAATAAAGACAGGGTCTAATAGAATGAGGGAAGGTTGTTGAGTAATTGCAGCGTCAATCCTGCAGAGAAGTCACTTATTACAGTCAGGATAGTTTCACATCACTGACTGAACATTAAAGGAGTGCCACCCAACCATTTTAACATGATCAGATATTTGTAAAAGTTACAATAAAAACCGATGAAGAAGAGCCCTGTGAACCTGTGGAAAGAGAGAGACGTTTAAGCACAACAGGGTGAAACACTGTTAGAAGGAAATGGAGCTTTGTAATAACTTGGCACCACATTCAGAAGGCTTAATTTCAAGAGATATTTATCCCTATGATAGCTGGTAATACTGCTCTAGTAAGTCCTGTATGTTGTGCTTAAGATGAAATTAATTGGGGTTTTCTGAGTCTGTGTGATGTGCTGGAACCATGACACTGTTGGGACTCTGCCACTTACTAGCGGGGGGCTGTTTGGAGGATAATTAACCTCTCTGGGTCCTAATTTCATAATCTTTAAAATAAGGATCATGCCTGCTTTGTCGACTTCATAGAGTTCTTGTGAGGATCAAGTGAGATAATGATTGCAATAGTGCTTTATAAAATTGCGGTGATCTGCAAAGTTGGCCATTGTTATTTCAAGGTGAATTCTTTTTTGAAGCTAGATTAGGGAGCCAAAACTAATATCCATCTTATAGACTGTATCACGCAGGATTTTTCTGTGTATAGTTATGTTTGGGGGGGGGGTGGGGACCTGATTCGACTTATGGTCTCTCTGAATCCACATGTTATTGACAAATGAATCAACAAATTGATACAAAGTGGGTAAAGATTTTAACACTGAGAACTGGCAGGAGATTGTTTATTTTAGGTATTTTACACAGGGAATTGTGTTAAAAGGTGGATAATGTCTTCAGATATGGCTAAAGGTCGAAATGAAGGACAAGAGTCAGGCTTACATGTTGGATGGCAGAGAGATAAAAACATTCTTAGTTCAACCAAACTTTTTGTTGAGTGAGATTAAGCTGGTTCTGGGTACCTGGGAACGGGTGGAGAACCTGGCCAGAGCTGGATGTACCAAAGAAATGGGTGGTCATTTAGTCATCATCTCAGTAGTTTGGTGATTCACTTGTAGGAGCAAAAATGTACCAATGTATCATCTATCATGGACATTTAAAAAAGTATAGACAAAGTGTTTTGAAAAAACGCACTATCTCTACTATGTCATAAATATATTTATGTCAAAATAAGATATCGAAGAACCTATTCACACATTTCAAGCCCTTGAAACTTTTTAAAAGCAGAAAGTATAAGAAAGCAAGCCATTTGTTGAAGGAACAATATTGAAAAATCTTTAAGTAATACCTCTTTGACCTTAAGTCTAAGCCATCTATCTTGAACTAGTATTGGTATTTGGCTGCTGGAAATGCTTGGCAAGGTAGAATGTTTTGATTTCATTTGATCTCTCATCATACCAGGCATTTGATTTTTTTCCCCCTGAACTAGAGAGCCTTGGATTTGGTGGGCACCACCCAAATTTCAACACTGACAGAGCTTTTGTATTAAGCTAAGAGTGGGAGATTGTTTGGACAAATTATTCATACCCTTTGCTGGGAAGGAAAGATTTGTTTCAGGGAAGAGATTACCTGTGTGTGCGCCAGGCCTGGGGGCCTTAGACCTCAATTTGCTGGTGCATTAGCCTGTGCATTAAAGGAATTGCATTTTTATTGGATCATGTCAAGCTGTTGATTGGAAAAATAAAAGTGACCTTTAAATTTTTCACCAGCTGTGACAAGATAGAGATGGCACATCCAAAGAATGGGCTGGAAATGGTGAACGGTTAATGATATCATTGTTCTCCTAGCCCATCCTATGAGAAGAACCATCCATTTCCTCAATTGCTCTGACCAGGATTGGCCCTGTGCATTATGTAAGGTGAGCTGTGCCTCCTTGTTAGGATAGCAAGGTCTTAAAATGCCTCTCTTCTAACTCTTCATTCTATTATCCTTGCAAGTCTCTAAAAGTAAAGGTGCAACATAATGGTGGTGTGGGAAGGGAGGGCAGTAATGAATCTAGGAAGATGAAGGTGGGGTACCTTTAAAGTGATATGTCTGTGCACTTTATGGCAAAAGAAGACATCAGTTAGGTGGTTTTGTAAAAGGTGAGTAGCCATGGAGATGGAAAGGAGTTGGAAATTAAGACAAATATCATCTAGACCATGACCTACATGTGATAAGGCCCTTTCCCATTTTTATACCAGGAGCATTGATGAACTCTCCAGAGTCACTGTATTCCTAGAATAAAGGGCTGGCAGGACCATGTAAGAAGTCAGTCTTTTCCTTAGTGCTTGGTGCGTTCTCAGCCCTCACATTTCTGTGCCACCTTCATTAGATTTATGCACAGCATGCGATGTAATTTCTTATCTTTCTGTCTTCCTCAATGCAGCAATTGGTACATGGAGTTGCTTGGAGGCAGGTTTTGCAGTCATCATATCTAGAACCTTTTTATAAATAGGATAGGAGCACTCTATTATAAATATGGCTGCTTTCCAGTTTTTTTTTTTTCTTCACAATCGGTTCTTTTTCTGTTATATCAGTATGAAGCTTATTTTGACTGGAGGTGGGGGAAATATGACTCAGTGTTATCCTAACAAAAACCAAATAATTTACTACAAACATGTCTTAATCACAAGGATGAAGCTGATAGGCAAAATTATTCTCCTCTGTCACAATCGCCTTATTTTGATTTGTGGTATATATAAGTGGAATGATTAAAATGAATCTGAACTAGACATTGTGATTTAAATTCTGTCAACTTGGTCTGTCTATAAATAAGTGGTTCTTTTACAAAGTGAAATGCTCTTTAGACCTGAGAATGAAATAAACACAATTTAAAATTTCCATAAAATCCAACAATCAACTGTTTGTTGATGAAGCTGATTGATTGATCTCCTTTTATTCTAATTTCTTCTGTTATTAATGGAAAAGTTGGGGGCTTTTAACAAGCATCAAGTCACCAATTACATCATCTGTTACAAAGTAGGGAAAGGAACTTCTTCTCCTATGTAGAATGTAGAAGGTCTTGGCCAATGCTTTTGCTGCAACAATTAGAAAGAAACAGATAATTTATAAATTTACCAAAAGCCTATTGTTATAGGCATCAGAAAGCTAGAAAAGCAATGAGGACTAGAAAAACTAAACTTCCAAGGAGAGAATCCTTCTAGGGTGAGCTGGCAGTCAGAAGCTTTCCTCATCCCTCTGTAATCATTTGCCAATTCTGGATATGTGGTGAGAAACAAAGACCCTTCCCCAGAAAAAGAGGACTTGCAGCAGACACTTGTCTAGTCTCCCCAGTAAGACATTTTCAAATTTTGAGCCCTCATTGGATGGGAGGACAGAGAGCTAATTTGAAGACTTCTGAAGGGCAAAACTGAAACTCTCAGAATCTTTCAGGGCCAAGGAGACAAAGGCCCCATCAGAATCTCAATAAAAAGCTAGGATGTCCATGCCCTAGACGTTAAAGAAAAAGCAGGAGTATTATGAGTCTTACTAAAACTAAAACCTGGCCAATTTCCAGCTTAACCCATTATTGGATTGAATGATTAGTCCTTTACACTATCTACCTAATGGAGGAAAGAGAAATTCCCTTTGGTGAATGATAAAATCATCTGGAGTCTCTGCAGTTTTTAATGTCTGTTTACAATAAAAAATTACAAGACATGAAAAGAGGTAAGACTATATTATTGATAATCAAGAAAAAAGAGATAATAGAAGATGGCCCACAGATGGTCAAATATTGGAATTAGCAGCCAAGGATTTAAAAATAACTATGATTAATATGTTCAAAAATAGAGAAAAAATGGATAAAAGAGATGGAGAATTTTACCAAAGAATTGGAATCTATAAAAAATCAAATGGATATTCTAAAATGGGAAAATACAATATCTGAAATTAACAATATATGGAGCTTAGCAGTGGATTGGACATAACAGAACACAAGAATAGTGAACTGGAAAGCAAGCCAATAGCATTCAATTCAGATTTAATAAAAGATAGATATGTTAGACCCATATGGAATATGCTAAAGAGATCCAATATACATATAATTGAATTCCCTGACTGAATGGAGGAAGAAATTAGGGCGGAAGAAAGTTTCAAAGTGATAATGGCTGAGAATTTTATCCAGCTGAATCCACAGGTTCAAGAAATTCATGGAATCTTGAGTAATGGAAATACAAACAGAGGCACATCATACTACAACTGCTGAAAACCGAAGTAAAATCTACAATCTTAAAAACAACTAGAGAAAAAAGACATATTACCTTTAAAAGATCCAGACTTAAGACTGACAGTTGGATGTTTATGAGCAACCATGGAATCCAGAGGACAATTTAAAGTGATGAGAGACAATCACTGCTAACATAGAATTAAGAATATTTTTCAACAATAAAAGTGAAGTAAAGATATTTTTAGACAAATAAAAATGGAGAGAATTTGCTGCTGGCATGTTTGTATTAAAAGAAAAACTTATTTTCTCCAGGAAGAAGAAAAATGATTCCACATGATAATATGGAGATGCAGGAGGAAATGAATAATATTAGGAGGGATAAACAGGTGGCTAAGTCGAAATAATTCTTGATTGTGCAAAGCAATAATTGTAATGTCTTTGAAGTTTAAAATAGGTGCAGGAAAAATGTGTAATAATAATAAAGTAAAAGTTGGAGTGGAGGTAAATGGAATTAAACAGTTCTAAAGTTCTAGCAGAATTGGGATGATAAAAATTATATTATGTTAGACTGTGATATATCAAGAAAGCATGTTGTAATCATTAGGTTAACCATTAAAAGAATAGTAAAAGAATACATAGCTAGCGTGCTAATAGAAAGAAAATAAATACAGTAATTAAAGTATATGACTACTAAAAGATGTGGAAAGTAAAACTAACATTCGATGGATGCTTTTTGCCTGTATCCCAGGTACTGTTACCTAGTTGTCCCAGGTAATCCTCAGCATTTTTGTGATACCTACCTTATCATTTCCATTTGATAAATGGAGCAACTGAATTTGTTGGGATTCTTAGTTGGAAACAGAAGAACATACACCAATGTGCATAAATAGAAGCAGAACTTAATATAGGATTTATTGGAAAGCTCACAGACCCTTGTAAGGGTAGACAGTCTTTGTGAAGACTCTACCACCTTCACAGGACACAGATACCACAGTTTTTTATCACTGATGCTGGAGGCCTCTTTTGCTTTATAAGCTGGAGGCTTCCATTGTCTCTCTCACAAAAGACAAAAATTGTGGGGAGCTTATGCTTCCCTAAGTTGCTTACTACTGCACTAAAGTCTCTTGAGGGTGCATCTGATTCATCAAGCCTAGATCACATGCTACATTTCAATTGCAAGGAAAGCTTGTAAAATGAGTTTCTAGCTTATTATAGGGGAAGTAGGACTGATAAGGGAGAAATTTCCATAAACACAGGCAGAGTGTTCAGAAATGTGCTGGGGTGTGTGTGTGCGTGTGTCTGTGTGTCTCTGTGTGTGTACAGATGACAGATATCCACTACAGGAAGTGAAGCTTATGGATGCTGAGTGCCATCTAGGGGTCTCCAAACATTAAGTGATGGTCCAGAGGTTGGAGCCCAGGGCTATTGGCCCCAGAGTATGAAACACTCTGAACTGTCATTCATTAGATCCCCTCTGGGTTTGTGAGACACACTATATATAAGGTATTGGGAGGATGCCAGTACTTCCTGAATGGCATATCAGGACTGACGGGCTAGGGTTGGAGATAGAGCATGGACCAGGAAGGTGTTTAGTTCTGTGGCAGTAATGCCCTAAGCTCATATTCCTGTTGGCACCTGACACCCCAGGAGCTGCACTTTTAGAAACCTCCACATCAATTAACTGACAGCTCCTCACGTCTTAGGTACTGTCTGTTTCTGCTCAATTGTCTGTGTGAGAAAGAGAATCCAAAGACAAAAAGGAAAATTCTAGCTATCTAAGAATTAACAAGTGAACCACCAAGGGAAAATGGAATTTTTTCTGGTTCAGTAACAAAAACCATCTTATCCCAGATTGAAAAAACAAAACAAAACAAAGAAGTGTTGTGGGTAGTCAGACATGGGATCTGAGTGTGTGTATGATTATTTTAACCCACAGCACATAATTAAAAACACTACTTTGATAAACTGATCTGTTAGATCCTGCAGATAATATGAAGGCGTTTTGGGGGGAGAGATTTTTCAGACTAATGGATTTATTTCTGGTTTATTGATAATAATGACTTGTGTTTGTAGAACACGTGCCTATTCTCAGGATGCTTTCCTATGGTGTCTCTGTCTCTGACTTGCTCCTCTCGGCACTGGCTGGTGGGCAGTATAATTCCATTTGATATAGGAGGAAACAAGTTGTAGGTATGAAAGAATGTTTTGGTATTATGTATCAAGGGGACACTCTGCTTTCTCATTTTAATACTTAGTGTATTATCTTTTTATTTCAGTTTCTATATTTTTTCTAGTAATAGGAAGGGGGATTAGAGGATATTATCAATAAGCCATTGGTTATTCATCAGCCTCTCAAGAAATATATTTATTATCATAATGATCAAATTTGCATTTTCTATGTCAGACATATATACTAGTGTTTTCTTATCCCTATCTGATTGCATAGTGGCCATACTGTGCTGCTTTTAATTGACATTGGTGTCAAACCAATAGCAGATATCAATTAAAGAAACATACTGAGATTAAATCATAAAAGAAAACATTGGAGGTATAGTTAGTGTAAGTTGATATTTTGGGTTTATTACATGGTTAGAGGGACTCTAATCCATACTATACTGGACATATGTTCTTGCTCTCAAAGAACAGTCTCAAAAGGCTGTGTGAAAGACATTTTCTTAAATGCCCCCTTTTCAATAGGTAAGTCTTGCTGCCCTCAACTTTTAAAAATTTGTTTACTTTTTGTTGGTTTGAAATAAGAGGAAAAGGGTCAGAAACATAAAACATGGATGGAAAAGAAGGGAAGTGTGAGAACATGGGTGTGAATGAAGTTGATCAAAAACAGTAATGAGGGACTTCCCTGGCGGTTCAGTGGTAAAGACTCCGCACTGCCAATGCAGGGGGTGCAGGTTCGATCCCACATGCTGTGTGGTGTGACCAAAAAAAAAAAAAAAAACCCAAAAAACAAAAACAACAAACAAAACAGTGTTGAGAAGGAACAGGAGATGCACTTACTACCCAGCTGAGCTTTGAATTAATTATTATTGTTGTACATTTCTAGGGCACCGAAAATGTAACTTGTTGCTATTTGATAAAGACGTTCTGCCAGTCCCTTACCTCCAGGGAAACAATAACCCAATGAAATAAGATATCTGATTCAAGAGGGAAAATTACATGGCTTAAAAGAAATCAGGAGGCAGAGTCAAGATGGCAGTGTGGGAAGACGTGGAGTTCATGTCTCGCCACAACTAGGGCACCTGCCGGAAGCTGGTGGGGGATCCTGACACCCAAGGACATGGAAGAACCCCCAAGCAAACCGGTAGGACATTGGGGGACTGAAGGGGGAGGAGAAGTGGAGGCCAGACAGGACCAGCGCCCCTGAGGGGTGGCTGAGAGGGGGGAGGGGTTCCCAATCCTGGAGGGACCCTTGGGGGCTCAGATCGGGGGGGGAGTGCACCCAGCGTTTCCCCTGCCCAATCAGCTGGGGAAGTCTGCCTTGCTCTCAGGCCATGTCCTATGCCCTCAGAGGTCCCTTCCGGGCCGGGTTGGTCCTGGGGACATAGGAGGGAAGCTGGGAGAGAACAGGAGAGGCAGGTAGGAAAGGCCTTCCAGGACTGGAGGAGTGAGAGAGGAGTGGAGGGTGTTTGCCCATCCACTCGAGCCCAGGAAGCCTGCTGGGCTCCCAGGTTGGGTCCCCCACTCTCTGAGACCAGAGGCAGGAGGCACACCTGGGCCCCTTCTGTTCTGTTGAGCCTAAGCTCCACCCCCCACACCCCCTGGGACCTTTTCCAGCCCGGTGGGTCCTAAGCATAGGCCCTGCCCACCACCCAAACCTCACCCCTGCTTACACCCTGCCCTCCACAACCAAGGCCTTTTCCACTTTTTTTGTTTCTCCTCCTCTTTTTTACTGTTGTGGTTCTGTTTTACCTTCCAGTTGTTGTTTCATCTATATTTTTATTTTTATATTTTTTCTAACATATCTGTTAGTTTCCTAGTCTAATTTTATTTTTTACTTTGTTATTGTTCTCATTTTTTTTTTTTTTTTTGCTGCCCCACATGGCTTGGGGGATCTTGGTTCATGAGCCAGGGGTCAGACCAAGGCTCCTGTGGTGGAAGCTCCGAGTCTGAACCACTGGACTAACAGAGAACCTCAGACCCGAGGGAATATTCATCGGAGTGAGGTCTCATGGAGGTCCTCATCTCAGCACCAAGACCCAGCTCTACCCAACAGCCTACAAACTGCATTGTTGGAAGCCTCAGGCCAAACAACCAGTAAGACAGGAACACAATCCCACTCATAGAAAAAAGGAAAAGAAAACGATGAGATGGCAAAAAAATATGTCACAGATGAAGGAGCAAGGTAAAAACCCAAAAGACCCTTTTCAGACCTAGGGACACATGCAGACTGAAAGTGAAGGGATGGAAAAAGATATTCCATGCAAATGGAAATGAAAAGAAAGCTGGAGTAGCAATACTTGTATCAGATAAAATCGACTTTAAAATAAAGACTGTTACAAGAGATAAGGAAGGACACTACATAATGATCAAGGGGTCAATCCAAGAAGAAGATATAACAATTATAAATGTTTATGCACCCAACATAGGAGCACCTCAATACATAAGGCAAATGCTAAGAGCCATGAAAGGGGAAATCGACAGTAACACATTAATAGTAGGGGACTTTAACACCCCACTTACACCAATGGACAGATCATCCAAACAGAAAATAAATAAGGAAACACAAGCTATAAATGACACAATAGATGAGATAGATTTAATTGATATTTATAGAACATTTCACCCACAAGTGGCAGAATACACTTTCTTCTCAAGTGCACATGGAACATTCTCCAGGATAGATCACATCTTGGGTCACAAATCAAGCCTTGGAAAATTTAAGAAAATTGAAGTTTTATCAAGCATCTTTTCTGACCACAACACTATGAGATTGGAAATAAATTACAGGAAAAAAAAATCGTAGAAACCACCAAATATATGGAGGTTAAACAGTGCACTACTAAATAACCAAGAGATCACTGAAGAAATCAAAGAAGAAATAAAAAAATACATAGAAAGAAATGACAATGAAAACACAATGACCCAAAAGCTATGGGACACAGCAAAAGTAGTTCTAAGGGGGAAGTTTACAGCAATTCAGTCTCACCTCAAGAAACAGAAAAGTCTCAAATAAACAATCTAACCCTACACCTAAAGCAACTAGAGAAAGAAGAACAAAGAAAACCCAAAGTCAGTAGAAGGAAAGAAGTCATAAATATCAGAGCAGAAATAAATGAAATAGAAACGAAGAAACAATAGCAAAGATCAATAAAACTAAAAGTTGGTTCTTTGTGAAGATAAACAAAATTGATAAACCCTTTGCCAGACTCATCAAGAAAAACAGAGGACGCAAATCAATAAAATTAGAAATGAAAAAGGAGAAATCACAACTGACAACGCAGAAATATAAAGAATTATGAGACTACTACAAACAACTATGTGCCAATAAAATGAACAACCACTAAGAAACGGACAACTCCTTGGAAAGGTACAATTTTCCAAGACTGAACCGGAAAGAATTAGAAAATATAAACAGACCCATCACAAGTAATGAAATTGAAACTCTAATTAAAAATTTTCCAACCAACAAAAGTCCAGGACCAGATGGCTTCACAGGTGAATTCTATCAAACATTTAGAGAAGAGCTAACACTGATCCTTCTCAAACTCTTCCAAAAAAGTGCAGAAGGAGGAACATTCCCAAATTCATTCTACAAAGTCACCATCACCCTGATACCAAGACCAGAAAGAAATATCACAAGAAAAGAAAATTATAGACCAGTATCACTGATGAACATAGAGGCAAAAATGCTGAACAAAATACTAGCAAACAGAACCCAACAACGTATTAAAAGGATCATACACCATGATCAAGTGGGGTTTATCCCAGGAATGCAAGGATTCTTCAATATATGCAAATCAATGTGATACACCATATTAACAAATTAAGGAATAAAAACCATATGATCATATCAATAGATGCAGAAAAAGTTTTGACAAAATTCAATACCCATTTATGATAAAAACTCTCCAGAAAACGGGCATAGAGGGAACCTACCTCAACATAATAAAGGCCATATAAGACAAACCCATGGCCAACATCGTTCTCAATGGTGAAAAACTGAAAGCATTTCCACTAAGATCAGGAACAAGACAAGGATGTCCACTCTCACCACTCTTATTCAACATAGTTTTGGAAGTCCTAGCCACGGCAATCAGAGAAGAAAAAGAAATAAAAGGAACACAACTTGGAAACAAACAAGTAAAATTGTCACTGTTTGCAGATGACATGATACTATACATAGAGAATCCTAAAGATGCCATGAGAAAACTACTAGTGCTAATCAATGAATTTGGTAAAGTGGCAGGATACAAGATTAATGCACAAAAATCTCTTGCATTCCTATACACTAACAATGAAAATCAGAAAGAAGAATTAAGGAAACAATCCCATTTACCATCACAACAAAAAGAATAAAATACCTAGGAATAAACCTACTTAAGGAGGTGAAAAACTTTTATTCAGAAAACTATAAAATACTGATGAAAGAAATCAAAGATGACATAAAATGATGGAGAAATATACCATGTTCTTGGATTGGAACAATCAATATTGTGAAAATGGCTATACTACCCAAAGCAATCTAAAGATTCAATACAATCCCTATCAAACTACCAATGGCATTCTTCACAGAATTAGAACAAAAATTTTACAATTTGTATGGAAACACAGAAAACCCCGAAGAGCCAAAGCAATCTTGAGAAAGAAAAATGGAGCTGGAGGAATCAGGCTCTCTGACTTCAAACTATAGTACAAACCTACAGTAATCAAGACAGTATGGTACTGGCACAAAAACAGAAATATAGATCAATGGAACAGGATAGAAAGCCCAGAGATAAACCCATGCTCATATGGTCAACTAATTTATGACAAAGGAGGCAAGAACATACAATGGAGAAAAGACAGCCTCTTCAGTAAGTGGTGCTGGGAAAACTGAACAGCTACATGTAAAAGAATGAAATTAGAACACTCCCTCACACCATACACAAAAATAAATTAAAAATGGGTTAGAGACCTAAATGTAAGTCCAGACACTCTAAAACTCTTAGAGGAAAACAGAGGAAAAACACTCTTTGACATAAACCACAGCAAGATCTTTTTTGACCCACCTCCTAGAGTAATGGAAATAAAAACAAAAATAAACAAATCGGACCTAATTAAACTTCAAAGCTTTTGCACAGCAAAGGAGACCATAAACAAGACGAAAAGACAACCCTCAGAATGGGAGAAAATATTTGCTAATGTAACAACAGAAAAAGGATTAATCTCCAAAATATACAAACAACTTGTGGAGCTCAATATCAAAAAAACAAACAATTCAATTAAAAAATGGGCAGAAGACCTAAATAGACATTTCCCCAAAGAAGACATACAGATGGCCAAGAGGCACATGAAAATATGCTCAACACCGTTAATTATTAGAGAAATGCAAATCAAAACTACAATGAGATATCACCTCACACCAGTCAGAATGGCCATTAAGAAAAAATCTGGAAAGGGTGTGATGAAAAGTGAACTCTCCTGCACTGCTGGTGGGAATGTAAATTGATACAGCCATTGTGGAGAACAGTATGGATGTTCCTTAAAAAACCAAAAATAGAACTACCATATGACCCAGCAATCCCACTATTGGGCATATACCCTGAGAAAACCATAATTCAAAAAGAGACATGTACCACAATGTTCACTGCAGCACTATTTGCAATAGCCAGGACATGGAAGCAACCTAAGTGTCCATCAACAGATGAGTGGATAAAGAAGATGTGGCATATATATACAATGGAATGTTATTCAGCCATAAAAAGAAACGAAATTGAATTATTTGTAATGAGGTGGGTGGACCTAGAGTCTGTCATACAGAGTAAAGTAAGTCAGAAAGAGGATAACACATACCGTATGCTAACACATATATATGGAATCTTAAAAAAAAAAATGGTACTGATGAATCTAGTGGCAGGGCAGGAATAAAGACGTAGACATAGAGAATGGACTTGAGCCACGGGGTGGAAGGGGCAAAGTGAGAGTAGCATCAACATATATACACTACCGAATGTAAAATAGTTAGCTAGTGGGAAGCAGCTGCATAGCACAGGGAGATCAGCTCGGTACTTTGTGATGACCTAGAGGGGTGGATAGGGAGGGTGGGAGGGAGGCTCAAGGGGGAGGGGATATGGGGACATATGTATACATATAGCTGATTCACTTTGTTGTACAACAGAAGCTAACACAGTATTGTTAAGCAATTATACTCCAATAAAGATCTTAAAAAAAAAAAAAAGAAATCAACCAGAAAGATTTCATTTATGAAACTGGTTGGAAGACATCTTTGTATTTTAAATCATTGGGACCATATTGCTTGGGACTCTCAGCTATACTTTCTGTTGTGTTGTGTGAAGGTCCAAATGTCAAAATAATATTTTCTCTCTGGAGTGATATAATGTGATTTCAGGCTGATACACACCCGTTCCCAAGCTTATAGGCTCATGGGTGCCTGCCTTTAGGTGGACTCACTATTCCTGCTCACCTGTGTGGGTACATTCAGGACTGTTCAGGGACACTGCCAATGCCAGTACCTTACAGAGACAGTTGATAACAGTGCAAACCTGAAATGCTTTAGGAAGAACAATGGAACGTGATTTAATGCTGAGAATGACAGTCTAATTATCTGAGGTCAGAGACCAGCAACTAGTGCTTATGATTGATTTTGGATAGCTGAACGTGGTTTTCTACCTTTGGAGTGAGTCTAGAGGCTGATCTCCTTTAAAAAGGAGTAATTTTCATATCACCTTTAAGAGTATAAGTTGGCAAGTTATGGCCAGTAGGCCAAACGCAGCCCTCAGCCTGTTTTTGTAAACAGTTTTGTGAATGAAGGTAGGTCACAGGCACACTCATTTATTTGATGTATTACCTATGACGACTTACATGCTACAACAGTGGGGTTGAATAATTGTGGCTGAGCCTCTAAGGACTGTAAAGTCTAAAATATTTACTATTTGGCCCTTTACAGGAAAAGTTTGCCACCTCCGTCCTAGTGTGTAGGCATTGAGAGACCATATATACCTGGGGACAGCCACATGAGTTTGGTTGTCACGGGGATTCTTAACATCCCTCTTCTGCATTTCTTGCCCTTCTACAGGCTGCTATTTAATTTATTTTATTTTATTTTAAAACCACCTTCAAATACCCACGTCCTCTTACTTTCTTAGGATTCAGTGGAAAGATATATCTCTCCATATAAAATGGTTAGTGGGTTGCAATGCTGAAGAAATTTATATCAAAATATTAGAAGTTCAATGTGATATTCTTGCAGTTTTTCTATAGGTCTGGAATTTTTTTTTTAACTGAAGAGATTAACAAAAAATTGAGAAATAAGAAGGAATTTTTCCTCAGGTATACACACACATGTTTACAGACACATATGTAGAAAAATATCCATTATAGCACTATTTACAATAAGCAAAGATTAATAGACATAAATGTCTGTTAACGTGGTTAAATAGTGGCACGTTCATTCATTCATACAATGGATGACTGTGCAGCTATAAAAAAGGAGATGACCCTTTTTAACTGTTGGAAGATTTAAATGTTAAATGCAGAGCAGTTTGATATGCTTTCAGTGGTATGGAAAAGAGAGAAGGATACGATGGAATATAGAGATATAGCTATAGATTTTTTCCAATAAATATTCAGTCTCTGGAAAGTTATATAGGAAACTGCTAACATTGGTTGCCTCCAATCCTGGGAGATGAGTTAAGAAAGGAGGCATTTTTCCATATAACCTTTCTAATTTTTGAGTTTCTAACCATGCAAGCAAATTACTTTTTCAAAAAGTAAAAACTAAGAGAACATTTTTTAAAAAAGGAAAAAAAGTGTAGGTGTGTTGCTCATATTGAGTTACCCAAGTGATGTAATTGGCCAAGGTCAACATCCCTGTTAGTAAACATCAGGCTGAACCCATGTCTAAACCAGAGCCCAGAAGCTACTCAAAAGAGAGTTCGAGGTGGAATGAAGGCTTTGCTCTGACAGAGATGAGAACATTCATTGTCTTTTTTTAAATCCACTGACTCTGCTGGCAAAATATTGAGAAACTTCAATCAGAAGCGAACATTAACTAATGTGTTTGACTATTTCCACTTTGCTCCTCTGAAGGCTGCTTAACCTGACTGATGAGTGGGTTAATGCAACTACGACCACTGAAAATTCCTATGGTGTTAAGGGATGCAGAAATGTAGTGCTTACATTTTAATTATTAAAGCTTAGATTTACCAATAAGCTTCACCCACTGCTGGATTTTTACTGCCCAACCAGACCCCAGGGACTATTTTTAGCACCTAGATGCAGCCTTCCAGGGAAGCTTTCTCTGGTGTGTGATCCTTCATCTTCCTCCCCACCCTGCTCCTGCTGCCATATGGATAAATTTTCCCCATAGTAGTATATTATTTTTGATGTTCTTCATTATTCTTTAATGTCCTAAACTTTTTCCAATGCAAATATACTACCTGAAGTAATTCTCACCTATGCAACTTGAAAGTAATTATTTTAATCAAGTTAAAAAAACCTTTGTGTATAGACACAGTAATGTACACATATTACAAGTCTACAATGAATATTACAAGCTGAATGAAGTTTCATAAACCGAACAATCCTTGATCAAGAAACAGAACCTTAACTGCATCCAGAAGCCCTCCTCCGCCCCCTGTCCAGTTTCTACCCACTGGTATCTCTCAAGTATAACCATTATCCTGACTTACTTTTGTACTTTATATAAATGGAATCATACACGATGTATTGCTTTGTGTTGGTTTCTTTTATTCATCTAAATTGTTGCATGAAACTGTAGACTTCTCATCCTCACTGCTGTATGGATTTCTGTGAAGTAACCATATCACAGTTTATTTATCCATTGTACTGATGATGGGCGTATAGCTAGTTTCCAGTTTAGGGTTATTATAAGTGGTGCTACTGTGACCATGTTTGTATGTATTTTTTGAGGAATATTTGTACACATTTCTGTTACCTCTATCTAAGAGTACAATTTCTGGGTTACAGGGTACGCATACATTTAGCTTTAGCACAGTGGTTCTCAAGAATTCGCGTGAATCAGATTACCAGGAGGGCTTGTTCAACCACAGATCTTGGGACTCGCCTGGAGTTTCTGATTCAGTAGGTCTGGGGTGAGGCCCGAGAATTTGTACTTGTGAAAAGTTCCAGGCGATGCTGGTGCTCCTGGTCCAGGGACCACACTTTGAAAACCTTTGCTTAGCAGATGCTGCCAAACAGTTTTACAAAATATTTGTACCAGTTGACCCTCCTGCCAGCAGCATAGGAGAATGCCAGTTGCTCCATTTGGTATTAGCCTCCTTCTTTTAAATTTCAGCCATACGGATTGAAAAGGAAGGTTATTTTCTTGTGGTTTTAATGTACCTTTCCCTAGCAGCTAATGAAGTTGAGCTCCTTTCCATAAGTTTATTGGCCATTTGGGTATCTTTTAATGTGAAGTCTGTGTTAAAGTCTTTTGCTCATTTTTCTATTGGGTTGTCTTTCTCTTTCTTATTGAGATCTAGGAATTCTTTATTCTGGGCATCCGTTGTTTGTAGGAGTTTTTTTTTTTTATGTTGTTCATAGTGAATTTCAATTGTTTTTTTTTTTTTAATTTATTTATTTTTATTTATTTATGGCTATGTTGGGTCTTCATTTCTGTGCGAGGGCTTTCTCTAGTTGTGGCAAGCGGGGGCCACTTCATCGCGGTGCACGGGCCTCTCACCATCGCGGCCTCTCTTGTTGCGGAGCACAGGCTCCAGACGCGCAGGCTCAGTAATCGTGGCTCACGGGCCCAGTTGCTCCGCGGCCTGTGGGATCTTCCCAGACCAGGGCTCGAACCCGTGTCCCCTGCATTAGCAGGCAGATTCTCAACCACTGCGCCACCAGGGAAGCCCCTCAATTGTTGTTTGACTATCCTTTTATTTTTTTAACATCTTTATTGGAGTATAATTGCTTTACAATGGTGTGTTAGTTTCTGCTTTATAACAAAGTGAGTCAGCTATACATATACATATATTCCCATATCTCTTCCCTCTCCCATCTTCCTCCCTCCCACCCTCCCTATCCCACCCCTCTAGGTGGTCACAAAGCACTGAGCTGATCTCCCTGTGCTATGTGGCTGCTTCCCACAAGCTATCGGTTTTACATTTGGTAGTATATATATGTACATGCCACTCTCTCACTTTGTCCCAGCTTACCCTACCCCCTCCCCGTGTCCTCAAGTCCATTCTGTAGTAGGTCTGCGTCTTTATTCCCATCCTGCCCCTAGGTTCTTCATGACCTTTTTTTTTTTCTGTTTTTTAGATTCCATATATATGTGTTAGCATACGGTGTTTGTTTTTCTCTTTCTGACTTACTTCACTCTGTATGACAGACTCTAGGTCCATCCACCTCACTACAAATAACTCAATTTTGTTTCTTTTTATGGCTGAGTAACATTCCATTGTATATATGTGCCACATCTTCTTTATCCATTCATCTGTTGATGGACACTTAGGTTGCTTCCATGTCCTGGCTATTGTAAATAGTGCTGCAGTGAACATTGTGGTACATGTCTCTTTTTGAATTATGGTTTTCTCAGGGTATATGCCCAATAGTGGGATTGCTGGGTCATATGGTAGTTCTATTTTTAGTTTTTTAAGGAACATCCATACTGTTCTCCACAGTGGCTGTATCAATTTACATTCCCACCAGCAGTGCAGGAGAGTTCACTTTTCATCACACCCTTTCCAGATTTTTTCTTAATGGCCATTCTGACTGGTGTGAGGTGATATCTCATTGTAGTTTTGATTTGCATTTCTCTAATAATTAATGATGTTGAGCATATTTTCATGTGCCTCTTGGCCATCTGTATGTCTTCTTTGGGGAAATGTCTATTTAGGTCTTCTGCCCATTTTTTAATTGAATTGTTTGTTTTTTTGATATTGAGCTCCACGAGCTGTTTGTATATTTTAGAGATTAATCCTTTGTCTGTTGTTACATTAGCAAATATTTTCTCCCATTCTGAGGGTTGTCTTTTCGTCTTGTTTATGGTCTCCTTTGCTGTGCTAAAGCTTTGAAGTTTAATTAGGTCCGATTTGTTTATTTTTGTTTTTATTTCCATTACTCTAGGAGGCGGGTCAAAAAAGATCTTGCTGTGGTTTATGTCAAAGAGTGTTTTTCCTATGTTTTCCTCAAAGAGTTTTATAGTATCTGGTCTTACATTTAGGTCTCTAACCCATTTTTAATTTATTTTTGTGTATGGTGTGAGGAAGTGTTCTAATTTCATTCTTTTACATGTAGCTGTTCAGTTTTCCCAGCACCACTTACTGAAGAGGCTGTCTTTTCTCCATTGTATATTCTTCCCTCCTTTATCAAAAATAAGGTGACCATATGTATGTGGGTTTATCTCTGGGCTTTCTATCCTGTTCCATTGATCTATATTTCTGTTTTTGTGCCAGTACCATACTGTCTTGATTACTGTGTCTTTGTAGTATAGTCTGAAGTCAGGGAGCCTGATTCCTCCAGCTCCATTTTTCTTTCTCAAGATTGCTTTGGCTCTTCGGGGTCTTTTGTGTTTCCATACAAATTGTGAAAGTTTTTGTTCTAGTTCTGTGAAAAATGCCATTGGTAGTCTGATAGGGATTGCATTGAATCTGTAGTTTGCTTTGGGTAGTATAGTCATTTTCACAATGTTGATTCTTCCAATCCAAGAACATGGTTTATCTCTCCATCTGTTTGTATCGTCTTTAATTTCTTTCATCAGTGTCTTATAGTTTTCTGCGTGCAGTCTTTTGTCTCCTTAGGTAGGTTTATTCCTAGGTATTTTATTCTTTTTGTTGCAGTGGTAAATGGGAGTGTTTCCTTAATTTCTCTTTCAGATTTTTCATCATCAGTGTATAGGATTGCAAGAAATTTCTGTGCATTAATTGTGTATCCTGCTACTTTACCAAATTCATTGATTAGCTCTAGTAGTTTTCTGGTAGTGTCTTTAGAATTCTCTATGTATAGTATCATGTCATCTGCAAACAGTGACAGCTTTACTTCTTCTTTTCTGATTTGGATTCCTTTTATTTCTTTTTCTTCTCTGATTGCTATGGCTAAAACTTCCAAAGCTGTGTTGAATAATAGTGGTGAGGGTGGGCAACCTTGTCCTTTCCTGGTCTTAGAGGAAATGGTTTCCACCAAATGGTTTTTCACCATTGAGAATGATGTTGGCTGTGGGTCTGTCATATATGGCCCTTATTATGTTGAGGTAAGTTCCCTCTATGCCTACTTTCTGGAGGGTTTTTATCATAAATGGGTGTTGAATTTTGTCAAAAGCTTTTTTTGTATCTGTTGAGATGATCATTTGGTTTTTCTCCTTCAATTTGTTAATATGGTTTACCACATTGATTGATTTGCGTATTTTGAAGAATCCTTGCATTCCTGGGATAAACCCCACTTGATGATGGTGTATGATCCTTTTAGTGTGCTGTTGGATTCTGTTTGCTAGTATTTTGTTGAGGACTTTTGCATCATGTTCATCAGTGATATTGGCCTAAGAAAGTTTTCTTTCTTTGTGACATCTTTGTCTGGTTTTGGTATCAGGGTGATGGTGGCCTCATAGAGTGAGTTTGGGAGTGTTCCTCCCTCTGCTATATTTGGAAGAGTTTGAGGAGGATAGGTGTTAGCTGTTCTCTAAATGTTTGATAGAATTCGCCTGTGAAGCCATCTGGTCCTGGGCTTTTGTTTGTTGGAAGATTTTTAATCACAGTCTCAATTTCAGTGCTTGTGATTGGTCAGTTTTTATTTTCTATTTCTTCCTGGTTCAGTCTCAGAAGGTTGTACTTTTCTAAGAATTTGTTCATTTCTTCTAGGTTGTCCATTTTATTGGCATATTGTTGCTTGTAGTAATCTCTCATGATCATTTGTATTTCTGCAGTATCAGTTGTTACTTCTCCTTTTTCATTTCTAATTCTATTGATTTGAGTCTTCTCCCTTTTTTTCTTGATAAGTCTGGCTAATGGTTTATCAATTTTGTTTATCTTCTCAAAGAATCAGCTTTTAGTGTTATTGATCTTTGCTATTGTTTCCTTCATTTCTTTTTCATTTATTTCTCATCTGATCTTTATGATTTCTTTCCTTCTGCTAACTTTGGGGTTTTTTTTGTTCTTCTTTCTCTAACTGCTTTAGGTGTAAGGTTAGGTGTTTATTTGAGATGTTTCTTGTTTCTTGAGGTAGGATTGTATTGCTATAAATTTCCCTCTTAGAATTGCTTTTGCTGCATCCCATAGGTTTTGGGTCATCGTTTTTTCATTGTCTTTTGTTTCTAGGTATTTTTTGATTTCCTCTTTGATTTCTTCAGTGATCTCTTGATTATTTAGTAGTGTATTGTTTAGCCTCCATGTGTTTGTATTTTTTACAGATTTTTTTCCTGTAATTGATATCTAGTCTCATAGCGTTGTGGTCGGAAAAGATACTTGATACGATTTCAATTTTCTTAAGTTTACCAGGGGTTGATTTGTGACCCAAGATATGATCTATCCTGGAGAATGTTCCATGAGCACTTGAGAATAAAGTGTATTCTGTTGTTTTTGGATGGAACTTTCTATAAATATCAATTAAGCCCATCTTGTTTAATGTATCATTTAAAGCTTGTGTTTCCTTATTGATTTTCATTTTGGATGATCTGTCCATTGGTGAAAGTGGGGTGTTAAAGTCCCCTACTATGATTGTGTTACTTTCAATTTCCCCTTTTATGGCTCTTAGCATTTGCCTTATGTATTGAGGTGCTCCTATGTTGGGTGCATAAATATTTACAATTTTTATATCTTCTTCTTGGATTGATCCCTTGATCATTATGTAGTGTCCCTCTTTGTCTCTTGTAAGAGTCTTTATTTTACAGTCTATTTTGTCTGATATGAGAATTGTTACTCCAGCTTTCTTTTGATTTCCTTTTGCATGGCATATCTTTTTCCATCCCCTCACTTTCCGTCTGTATGTGTCCCTAGGTCTGAAGTGGGTCTCTTGTAGAAAGCATATATATGGGTCTTGATTTTGTATCCATTCAGCCAGTCTATGTCTTTTGGTTGGAGCATTTAATCCATTTACATTCAAGGTTATTATCGATATGTATATTCCTATTACCATTTTCTTAACTGTTTTGGTTTTGTTATTGTAGGGCTTTTCCTTGTCTTGTGTTTCCTGCCTAGAGAAGTTCCTTTAGCATTTATTGTAAAGCTGGTTTGGTGGTGCTGAATTCTCTTAGCTTTTGCTTCTCTGTAAAGGTTTTAATTTCTCCATCGAATCTGAATGAGATCCTTGCTGGGTAGAGTAATCTTGGTTGTAATTCTTTCCCTTTCATCACTTTAAATATGTCCTGCCACTCCCTTCTGGCTTGCAAGGTTTCTGCTGAAAGATCCGCTGTTAACCTTATAGGGATTCCCTTGTATGTTATTTGCTGTTTTTTCCCTTGCTGCTTCTAATATTTTTTCTTTGTATTTAATTTATGATAGTTTGATTAGTATGTGTCTTGGCGTGTTTCTGCTTGAATTTATCCTGTATGGAACTCTCTGCGCTTCCTGGATTTTTGACTGTTTCCTTTCCCATATTAGGGAAGTGTTGAACTATAATCTCTTCAAATATTTTCTCAGTCCCTTTCTTTTTCTCTTCTTCTTTTGGGACCCATATAATTCAAATGTTGGTGCATTTAATGTTGTCCTAGAGGTCTGTGAGAGTGTCCTCAATTCTTTATTTTCTTTTTTCTTAATTCTGCTCTGTGGTAGTTATTTCCACTCTTTTATCTTCCAGGTCACTTATCTGTTCTTCTGCCTCAGTTATTCTGGTATTGATTCCTTGTAGAGAATTTTTAATTTCATTTTTTGTGTTGTTCATCATTGTTTGTTTGCTCTTTAGTTCTTCTAGGTCCTTGTTAATCGTTTCTTGTATTTTCTCCATCCTCTTTCCAAGATTTTGGATCATCTTTACTATCATTACTCTGAATTCTTTTTCAGGTAGACTGCCTATTTCCTCTTCATTTGTTTAGTCTGGTGGGTTTTTACCTTGCTCCTTCATCTGCTGCGTGTTTCTCTGTCTTCTCATTTTGCTTAACTTACTGTGTTTGGGGTCTCCTTTTCGCAGGCTGCAGGTTCGTAGTTCCTGTTGTTTTTGGTGTCTGCCCCTAGTGGCTAAGTTTGGTTCAGTGGGTTATATAGGCTTCCTGGTGAGGGGGACTGGTGCCTGTGTTCTGGTGGGTGGGGCTGGATCTTGTTCTTCTGGTGGGTAGGGCCACGTATGGTGCTGTGTTTTGGGGTGCCTGTGAGCTTAGTATGCCTCTCTGCTAATGGGTGGGGTTGTGTTCCTGTCTTGCTAGTTGTTTGGCATAGGGTGTTCAGCACTGGAGCTTGTGGTCATTGAGTGGAGCTGGGTCTTAGCATTGAGATGGAGATCTGTGGGAGATCTTTCGCCGTTTGATATTACATGGAGCTGGTAGGTCTCTGGTGCACTAATGTCCTGAACTTGGCTCTCCCACCTCAGAAGCACATGCCTGACACCCGGCCAGAGCACCAAGACCCTGTCAGCCACACGGCTCAGAAGAAAAGTGAGAAAAAAGGAAAGAAAGAAAGAATAAAATAAAATAAAATAAAGTTATTAAAATAAAAAATTCAAAAAATTATTAAAAATAAAAAAATTAAAAAGTAATAAAAAAAGAAAAAAAAAGAAAGAAAGAAAGAAGGGAGCAACAAAACCAAAAAACAAATCCACCAATGATAACAAGCACTAAAAACTATCCAAAAAAAAACACCCAAAAAAACAAACAAACAAAAAAACGGACATACAGAACCCTAGGACAAATGGTAAAAGGAAAGGTACACAGACAAAATCACAGAAAGAAGCATACACATAAACACAAAAGGAGAAAAAGGAAAAAAATATATATATCTATATGTAAAAATAAAGGAGGAAGAGAGCTACCAAATCAATAAACAAATCTACCAATGATAATAAACTCTAAATACTAAACTTAGATAAACCTAAAACCAGAAACAAATTAGATGCAGAACGCAAACCCCAAGCCTACAGTTGCTCTCAAAGTCCACTGCCTCAATTTTGGGTTGATTCGTTGTCTGTTCAGGTATCCCACAGATGCAGGGTACATCAAGTTGATTGTGTAGATTTAATCCACTGCTCCTGAGGCTGCCTGGAGAGATTTCCCTTTCTCTTCTTTGTTCACACAGCTCCTGGGGTTCAGCTTTGGATGTGGCCCTGCCTCTGTGTGTAGGTTGCCTGAGGGCATCTGTTCCTGCTCAGACAGGACGGGGTTAAAGGAGCAGCTGCTTCGGGGGCTCTGGCTTACTCAGGCCGGGGGGAGGGAGGGGTACGGAATGCGGGGCGAGCCTGCGGCAGCAGAGGCCGAAGTAATGTTGCACCAGCCTGAGGCTCGCCATGTGTTCTCCTGGGAAAGTTGTCCCTGGATCACAGGGCCCTGGCAGTGGCGGGCTGCACAGGCTCCCGGGAGGGTAGATGTGGAGAGTGACCTGTGCTCGCACACAGGCTTCTTGGTGGCAGCAGCAGCAGCCTTAGCATCTCATGCCCGTCTCTGGGGTCCACGCTATAGCCGCAGCTCACGCCCGTCTCTGGAGCTCGTTTAGGCGGTGCTCTGAATCCCCTCTCCTCGCGCACCCCGAAACAGTGGTCTCTTGCCTCTTAGGCAGGTCCAGACTTTTCCCTGTACTCCCTCCTGGCTAGCTGTGGTGCACTAGCCCCTTCAGGCTGTGTTCACGCCGCCAACCCCAGTCCTCTCCCTGCGATCCGACCTCTGAAGCCTGAGCCTCAGCTCCCAGCCCCTGCCCACCCCGGCGGGTGAGCAGACAAGCCTCTCGGGCTGGTGAGTGCTGGTCAGCACCGATCCTCTGTGTGGGAATCTCTCCACTTTGCCCTCTGCACCCCTATTACTGTGCTCTCCTCCGTGGCTCTGAAGCTTCCCCCCGCCACCCCCTGCCTCTGCCAGTGAAAGGGCTTCCTAGTGTGTGGAAACTTCTGCTTCACAGCTCCCTCCCAGAGGTGCAGGTCCTGTCTCTATTCTTTTGTCTCTGTTTTTTCTTTTTTCTTTTGCTCTACCCAGGTACGTGGGGAGTTTCTTGCCTTTTGGGAGGTCTGAGGTCTTCTGCCAGCATTCAGTAGGTGTTCTGTAGGTGTTGTTCCACATGTAGATGCATTTCTGATGTATCTTTGGGGAGGAAGGTGATCTCCACATCTTACTCCTCCACCATCTTGAAGGTCTCCTCTTGTTGGAGTTTTTGTTGTAAGCATCTTTTCCCACTCTGTGGGTTGCCTTTTCATTTTCTTAATAGTAATGAATAGAAATTCCTAATTTTAATATAATTTAATTCATCTTTTTTTCCGTTAAAGGTTATTTTTTATTTTTTATTTTTTTGTGCTATTTAAGGAATCTTTGCCTACTCCAAGGTCATGAAGACGTTCTCTTATTTTTTTTCAAAGATTTATTTTTCCCTCTTATATTTAGATTAAAAATCATCTGGAATTGATTTTTGTGTTTTATTGCATTTCTGTGAGATATTTTCATATACTAAAATAATCTTCCTTAAGGCCCTGTTTAAAATTCACCTCTTTGTCTCCATTTTTAGTACTTTTAAGAAATATCAATGTCATATAGAAACTTTTAGCAAATTCAAGAGATCTTTTTAAACTTACAATTGTATTGAAAGCAATGCTTCAAATAATAAACACTTTATATTTACTCAGGGTAGGCTTACTTTCAACAGAGCCAAATTTAGGGCAGTTATTGAAACTTTTAAGTAACATAAAGCACTTTTTTCATCTGGTGCCAAAAGTATAATGCTCACAATAATTTATATTTAATTTTTAATACAGTTATCTATCATGAGTAATTATGTGGGCTGCTCCCAGTATTCCATTCTCTGTTATGTGGTTTTCCTGAAGACTGTGGTTTCTTTGTATAACTACTGGGAATTATTACCTTGCTGATGAATTTCTCTTCTGAAGAGATATCAACTACGAACTTCAATGTCGTATTTTTTCACTTTAACTTACAAAACAGGCACGGTGTCTGGGTGCTCCCTTTATTTCTCGAATGTTTAGAAACAAAGCACTCTTTGTGTTTAAAGAAATATTTTAGCAAGACTGTGCTACTTCATGATAAATACCTTTAAAATTGGCTGAAAGAATTGATTAAAATTACTCTACATGTTTTGCCATGTCATTTCGGAGCAGCCTGCTTTCTTTGGCCAACAATGTGCTTGAATAGTCAAGAAAGCCCCTTGGTATTTGGTGGTCAGACTGGCCATGCCATTTTGCACAGAAGGAATGAAATTTGGCTTAGAAATTAGATTGGCAATTAAGAACTTTTAGAAAGATTGAAAAAAAATTGTACCCCAACTGTAAGGTCTGTTAGTTTTACTCCTTTTTCTCACTACCAAGAAACAGACCCCTCTAGAATGCAAGCCCCATGATGGCAGGTTTTGTTCACCACTTCATCTCCATCATCCAAAGCAAAGCAGTGCTTGGCACTTGTAGCTGCTCAATTACTGTTTCTGAGTTGTAAGTAAGAATGAATGAATCCTTATGCCTTTAAAGGGTGGGATGCAGGCATGTGTGGATTTAGAAGGCAGCCAAGGCTTCCGTCTTTGCCCTCTCTCATCTCTGAGCTATCCTGAGGGCCTTTTGTAGGGAATGCTTAGGCCACAATGGGTGCTTCCTAGCTCAGCCTTTTTGAGCTTGTAGACTGTAAAGGACATGGATTGCTTCCCCCAAACTTCCATCCTCCAGCCCCAAAGATGAGGAGGAGTTGAAGATGAAACCAAAATTGCAAACTTTAGGAAGCACGAAGGTTATGATATTCCTGCTGGTAATAGTTGGTTTAGGAAATATGAATGTAAGATGAAAGGATGAATACATTTGTAGACACGTTTAGGAGGCTTTGACACTATAAAATTTAACAAGAAGACCTCAATTAATTGCAGCTGGCTAACTATTCAGACCACAAATTACAGACTCGTTCACAAGTTACACACAATTAAGATTTAACCTAAATTAAAAAAAATGACTATAGGATTTGCTTATGATGGTATAAGGTCTTCGTGAAACAGCCAAAAGGAAATAAGCATTTAATGGAACTGGCTCGAAGGAGAGACATCAAAAATAAATTTGAGGACCATTCACAGTTATTCAGGTGCTGGCTGAAAGCACATGAGTGGATGAGCTGACTGGGGCTCATTTTCCTGTCAGTGGGACCTGGGGGTAGAGGAAGAGAGAAAATGAGATGTATGCCATCTCACCTCTGATTTTCAGAACGTAGATACACCTGCCAATTGTTATTGATTTTAGATTAGCTCAAACCATTGTAGTTCAGTTATTTAATTCGGAGTAGTGGCCTAAAGCATAAAGCACTCTACTATCCTTTCCTTTCAAGTTTTTATCCACTGCTCATATGTGGTGATGCACTTCCTACATGCTGTTCATGTATTGACAAGTGGTTCTACCTCTTTGTTTGCTGTATTAATCTCTTCTCAAGTTCTTTGAGGTGAACAACCCATTTCCTTTTTAGCTACCCATGGCGCTTGACATAAAGGAGTCTCTGCTGAGCTTCTTAAACTTGTGTGTTTCACTTTAACTATGCCACAAGGTGAAAAGTAGATATGTGGGGCAAGGAAACTTCTAGAAGAGCATCTGATCTTATCTCTCCACACTCTCTACATTTATTTCAATGAAAATTCATATGGATGTATACTATTTTCTCCATTGTATTTTGTGGTCACTGACAGGCTGTTTGACTTTGGGAAAATTACAGCTAGTTTGTGATACCATTAAAGCATTGTATAGACTACTTAAGAAAGCTCTAGAGAAATTTGCATCCAAGAAATAGCATAGTTTAGTATTTATCTTTCCCTGGACAGCACAAAAATTAAGGCAACTTTCCTTTGATATTATACAGTAAAAAAAAGACCCAGTTTATATAGTTTATGAACAAGAAAACTTCTCAGTTAGATATGTGACAGTATTTAACTTATAAGGCATGTTACAGGATTATTCTGAAGTTTCATGTTGATAATAATAATGATACTAGTATTACCAAAGTAGTCATCATAAATATGCTATTGTGTGTCAGGCACTTTGCTGTTTTATACATATTATTTCATTTAATCTATAGATAACCTTCTGAAATAATTTTAATGCTTTACAGGTGGGGAAAATGAGACTCAGAGAAATTAAGCAGTTTGATGAACCACACTAGGTAAGTGACAGAACCACGTGGTTGAACATGTCTGTCTGACTTCAAAGCCCTTGTGTTCCGTAATTAAGCTGAAACTTTGGGTTCAAGAGACAGCTGACCTTTGGGTGTATAAGAGAAAGCTACTAGTGAGAAGAAGAAAAGTTGTGATGGAAAACTCTAGAATAAAAATCATGGTATCTTTAAAAAGATCTTTGTTAGAGCCTTGAGTATTGGGGAGTGGCAGAAAAACAGTGACTTACCCATGGAAAGAGTCATTTAACATACAGCAAAAAATTTATTAAGCAATTGTCATGTGCCAGGTAATGAGCTAGGTACTCAACAGTGAATAGATCATGGGCTTGCTTTTCTGATCTTATATCCTACAGAGTGAATACTTCTCTGTGCTGTACTCTCTTCTTCCCTAAGAATTCAAAAGAGAAATAGAGAAATTCATTAAAACGCAATGTCAGATGACTTTCCAGGTTTATAACTAACTGGTTTCATGAGAAAAATGGAAAAATTTCATCCAAGACAGGAAATACATAGAGCATGAGCAGATAGCCATCTTTGAAAAAATGTTTCCTTTCTTCTGTTAATATTGGAATATCATACAGTTATTCTCCTAGAATGTTGAAATTGGTATAAAATATTTTTAGATGCCATCCAGTGTAAATGTCATTTTTGCCATCCTGCTTGGCCTGAAAATTGGATATGTTTCTTAGGAATGTTGAGAAAGAGTGAGGAGGAAAAGAAGAGTGAGCACAAATTCCAATCAGCCCTTTTCTGATCCAGTCAAGTCTGTTCCATAGTGTTGCGAGTTCCTTGTCATGGGCCGTCGTGGGAAATTAGAGCCGACGGCTGGAAACTGTTCATATAGATTTTTTTATTTTTCCTTTCAAGTAAGCTGTATTAAATCACACCAAAAAGAGCTGACATATTTAAAATCCTGGCTATTATAATACATTAAGCACAGTAAAAATCTGCCTGGTTTTCACAACTTGAGATCACCTGGCATGGATGCTTTGTGGACATATTAGAATTGGCTACGTTCCCCAGGCACATGAGGCCGTCCCTATGCTTATCTTGCATTTCGTAGTGGAAAGTCTCCTTGGCTTTCAGTTCCAGCCTTCTCATCACCACGTTGTAGCAGGCATAGCAACAGGGTAATGCAGGGCAGCTCCTTGGTTTCCACTGCTACTGCCCCAGGTTCTGGTGAACACTGAAAAGTGACCAACAAGGAAGTAAAAACTGGCAAGAATAGCTAACCAATGAGAATATCAACCTCAGAACAATGAAATGCAAGGATTCACCTATAAAACAATAGCCTGCAGATCAGTGTTGCTTATATACACACATTTAAAGACCAGGTTGGAATCTTACAGAAGTCTCTGGGGACAGAGTGGATTTGTCCACAGCCCGATGGCTACTTGGAGTTGTCCTTGAATGTCCCCAGCATCCACGTTCAGTGGGATCAGTTCCAGTGATGGGGGCCACATGGCGTCACCATCTGAAAATCAGTGTCCGAGGGACTACACTAGTACATTTAAATTTCTCTGCTAGTGTTTTTCATGAAAAGCAGTTTTAAAAATATTAAGTTTATTTTTAAAGACATTTTGTATCTTACTTTTTTTGTCCTTATTTTGCCTGTTTTTCTACGAGTGTTTCCCTTTCTTTATCTCTTGTCACAATTTGCATGATGTGCTAACCAAGAAGGAAAAAATGACAAGTAGAAAGAGTAAGCACTTAGCAAATTATCAGATGAATGGATCATTACTCCCTAAGAAGCAGGCCTCCTGTAATTTTCTGACTGCATGTAATTTTCTGATAGAAGCCACTTGACGACTGGGAGCAAATGAAGCAATTGGGAATTTTGAGAATGATGAGTGTTGCCATGTGTTTAAGCCTGTGCTTTGGAATAAAACCACATTATCTTTTCCTTTGCTTTGTGAATCTGAATCTATACTGAAATGTCCTAGGGGATGTAATTCTAACTAGATTATATTCAAGTTCAGTTTTGGAAAAGTTAGGTTACATATGGCCTCCTAAAAACGTGAATGTAACTTCTAGAGTTTCTCACTCTCAGAAATGAGAGCTAAAGGTATTTTTAGCAATGACAGTTGAATGGAGACAGTGATCTATTGGTCTGATGCCTCTTTTTATGACATTACCTCCTGAAATGTTGCATATTTTCATGCTTAGAAATACCCTCTAACTTTGTAACGTACTCTGAGGATTGTATTGTATCCATTCTTTGCTCCGTAAATCACATAATGGCTGTTGTACAAAAGCAGTAAGATCTGACCTGCTGTCTGATCTATGGAATGGGTGTCACGCAGTTCATCTTAGGCTCCTGAAAGGCTGGAGGGGCTGTTCTTCGCAGGTCAGCATTCTGGGCCCGAGGCCACGGCGGTTCTTACTCCGCGGGAAAGATACCCTGAGTGTAGGAATAACACCAAAGCTGCCTGTCCCTTCACGTTTTAGAGTTTCTCCAGCAGCCGGACTACAAACCAAAGTGCGGTTTCCACGTGAAAGCTGAGATGAATATTCACTTGGAAATTCAATTCAGCAAGCACAAGGGTCACAGCATTGCCCAATTTCAGGGGCACTATTCACAGAGAAAGAGTGCCGTGTTTGGGCTGATCAAACAGTGCCATCTTTAACCAAAAGCGAGGAAATGGTGCTGCTTAAAATTCATCTGCAAGCCCATGACTTTTTTTTTTTAAATAAATTTATTTATTTTATTTATCTTTGGCTGCATTGGGTCTTCGTTGCTGTGCACGGGCTTTCTCTAGTTGCGGCGAACGGGGGCTACTCTTCGTTGCAGTGCGCGGGCTTCTCATTGTGGCGGCTTCTCTTGTTGCGGAGCACAGGCTCTAGGCGCGCCACCTTCAGTAGTTGTGGCACGCGGGCTCAGTAGTTGTGGCTCACGGGCTCTAGAGCATAGGCTCAGTAGTTGTGGCGCACGGGCTTAGTTGCTCCGCGGCATGTGGGATCTTCACGGACCAGGGCTCGAACCGGTGTCCCCTGCATTGGCAGGTGGATTCTTAACCACTGCACCACCAGGGAAGCCCAAACCCATGACTTTTAATATAAAGCAGAGAACCTGGATAAGCAGCTTGTGCCTGTAGCCCATTATGCCAGTGATATTGGAAACATTGGCAGAAGATTATTGTCAAGCAAAGTCAATGTCTAAGGCCAAGGCTAGAGAGGTATGAGTGAAACTGAATACAACTATCTTGATTAAAGAAGCTCAGAAAATCAGGAACACCAGGCTCTAAGTGCATGTATTTGGATGGGGGTTGGGGGTTGGAGGATGGAGAATGTTTTGGAGAATTGACAATTGGTTTTATGGTTTTTCCTTCCCGTCCACCTCCTCTCCAGCTCTTACCCCTCTCTCCTCTTCATCTTTTTCTTAGGTGACAAAAATTGCAAGTTGACCTCATTATCTATTTCCCCTTTACTCAATTCTTATAGAACAATTTTTAGTGGGGTACATGGACTTCTTCCCACCCCAATTCACCTCTCAGTCTCCTTTGTAGTTGGATGAAGCTACATGGGTATGTCCTGGAATATAAACAGGTGTTGTGAGTGCACCTTCTGGCTTGTGCCTTTAAGGGGAGGCACGCTTTTCCTTTCCGTCTCGCCTTATTGGAATGAGGGTGAGGTAATGAACCATCTTAGACCATGCAGATGAGAGAAAGGCTCTCAGAATGATAGGGCACCAAGGTAGAAGAATCCTGGGTCCCTGATGCCTTGATGCCTTCACATGAGCCCTGGACTGCCTATACTCAGACCATTATGTGAAACAGAAACAAACTCTTCTTATCTTGGGTCTCCTTCTCACAGCAGCTGACCCTATATCTTAATATATTGCCGTCTCTTCCCAATTGACCTCCCTCACTCCCTCATCCCTCCACTCCCTCATCCTTTTCTTCCACTTTCTGTTGGACTGTCCAAAGTGTAGACCAATGGCTCTCAAACTTTGGTTTGAATAAATATTTATAGGGTGGACTTTTTAAAGATGAAGCAGACACTGCTTCTAGGGTATCTGGTTTAAGACTTCTTGCGTGGAGTGTAAGAATCTGCATTTTAACAAGACCCTCAGGTTATTTAGATGAAGGTGGTCCATGGGATAACTTGGAGAAGCATTGGTATAGCATCTATGCCAATCGTAAAGTAGATGCTCAAAAAAGCGTTTGAGGGATTGAGTTGCAGTAACTCAGTGAAATCTGCTAACACGTCACACAGATTGAACCTACGTGAACTTAAGCAACTGCCCCACTAACTCAGCTGTCTCGAAAGTGTCAGATAATATAATGGTTTAAACAATAATACCTACCAGATCAGTTATTTGGCACAATTTAGAAGAAAACAACTGGTTGACCCAAATTTTCAATATCCAATCAGTTTTTTTAAATACGATACTTGCATAACTTGAGGATGTAGTTTTTGTTGTTGGCAGTTTATTTTTGAGAAAGAAAGTTTGTTTACTAGTCATATGCTTTCTGAGGTTTTCAACTATTCATTCTTGAATGTCAACAATTACGAAGCTCAGAGAAAGGTTTTAGTTAATTAAGATAATTTGCAAATAGTTGCGTTTTTCTTATGTGATGAGCTTCATGCTAGACATGAGGGATATAAAGATGAACAGAACAAAGTCCTGCCCTCAACCTTCCACAGTCAGCTTGGGGGATGTAGACAAATATTCCAACCAATACCAACTAGTGTGGAAGCCCTCCACTAGAGACTGGCACAGGGAGCTAGGGGCCAGAGGATCAGAGATGAGGATCAGAGATGCCTCCCAAAGGAAGGGGAAAGGTTACTGGGCTGAGCAGAAGCTAGACAGGCAGGGAAGGTGGTCAGTTAAAGGGAAGGTAAGGATGCTCAGGCCAGAGAAAACAGTCTAGGTCAAGGCACAAGATGAAGTGCCATATGGTCAGAGCTCTGAGTACCTGTTGGGGGCAGTGGGGAAAAGGATGGTAGGGTGAGAGGACCCAGTTCATGAGGAATGTGGGATTTACCCTGAAGTGCTCAGTCACCACTGTAAGATATTAATCAGAAAAACAAAGTCACTGTCAGCTACAGTCCATCCCTCTGGCAGTGGAGGATGAACTGGAAGGGAATAAAAATAAAGACATGGATACAAGGTAAAACATGATAAGAGTATCAGCTAAGACTATGGCTGTGGAAGAATGAGAGGAGGGTGAGATTTTTAAGTGGAAGCGGCAGGGCTTAGTGACTGGGATGTAGGGAGGGGGAGAATCTGGGATTATGCATAATTTCTGTCTCAGGCTATGAGTGGCTACATCTTTCATTGAGAAAGCAAATAGGAGAGGATGGGGTTGAGGGTAGAGAGGGGGGAAAAGTTAAAGTGTTTAGATTTAGATATAATGAATTTGAGGAGTCTGTAGGTTATTCAGGAGGCAATTTGGATGTGATTCTGAAACCCAGGCAGGAGGTTTTTGTCTGAAGACATAGTTTTGGGAGTCATAAGCATACAGATAGTAGCTGAACATGTGCACATGAAGTGTGTAATGAGAGTCAAGCAGAGGACCCAAGGGGAAACTCTGCACAAATTAGACTCTCTCAAGCTAGTAATGCCTTCACCCGGAGACTTGCTGAGACCCAAAGTCTGCAAAACACTCACCTCCCCGTAAGGCCACCCTGATTACAGTCCTCAGGAGAATTCATCACGCTACCCTCATTGTTCCTGAATCACTATTTCATAAGACTGGTGTATCACACATCTTTCTGTATTATGCCTAATTGTAGAGATAGATGTCTGTGACTTTGTTGGCTAGGTGGTGAGTGCCTTAGAGACATGGACTATATTTTATTCAACCTGTTTTCCTAACACAGCTCACTGTATCAGGCCCCAAGGGATTTGCACAACAGTTCATTGATTCAATTTCTTATTTGTTCGTGCATTTATTCATTCATTCATTTTCAAGTCTTTCAATGCCTGCCATTGCTGTTCAGCTGTTTTATTATCATTAATTTCTTTGCAAAGTTTTTCCATAAAGTTACCCTTTTATGAATTAAAAAAAAAACCTCAATAGAATTTTGAAGAATACATCTTTCCTATTCTTACTCTTCCTGCCTGCCCTCCTCATTTCACATCATTCTGGGCTTATCCCAAGCCTTGATGTCTTTTTCTAAAATAATTTGCTGATCTTTGCTCATAAACTGTGTATCTTGGTCTCAACAGAATTATGGCTTTGGAAGTTCCTATTGATAACATTGCCTTTAAATCGATGTTATGTGAAACAGAAAAATTAGATTTAGTGAAAATACAGTCATTTTTCCAGTTGTAAAAGAAAACCAAAATGATAAAAGAAAACCAAAGAATTGATTTGAAGGTCACAGTGAAAAACCTCTCTTTTATCTGTGGTTTATCTCAGATTTTGGAGCTGATTTTATTTCTATCATGAATTGTTGTCAGAATTTAGTTTTTGGTTTGGCATATTTCTTACCTTTAGGTATTTATTCATGCTGCCCAAAAGAGAGGTTTACCAATGAATATTTAAAAAAATTAAATGATAGATGAATAATCCTTTTTGTTAGTCTGGAGCATATATTGAAGTTATATACTAACACAGCTCTTTACCAAGAGTTCAAATCTTAGGATTGTTAACTTTCTTCTATTTTCAGAATAGTTTGCCTCTTAGTGTCTTTTGGAGGCAAGAGAAGGTATGTGGATATTTGTGCATGTTTTTGAAACATTCTGAAGTGGATGTAGCATATCAATTGAATTATGTTCTCAATTTGTCTGGTTAAGGAAAATTGGAGTTTTTAGTTCATTCACCTCTAGGTCACAGGGTTTCTCAGGGCAGTTCACATACCTGTTTGCTTTAGAACCACTCAGGTGGGATTTTCAAATATAATTAGACTATCCCAGCCAGAGTCTGAATCAGAATTTCTGGGTGAGGTCAGGTATCTGCACTTTAGCCCCCCCAGGTGATCCTTGTAGGCTAAGAACCACTGCTTAATAGAATGGTTCCATGGAATAAGTGAGGACTCCATGCTGAAGAGACAGGGCTGTCTTCATGGAACCAAGACAGGCATTGGCCACACCACTCAATATGAGGACAAGAGTCATAATCCTCTTCATTGTAACAGCAGGTCATAGAACTGTAGCAAAGAAGAGGAATCACTGTCTGGAAGCTGTGTAAATTTTAGTTTTAAACTTGCAACTATATTTTAGTCTACACTAGTCATTATTTGTAAATGTCTCTATGGTCATTTTGACTCTAAGCTCCTGAAGGGCAGGGACTGGCTCTGTGTTTGCAGCCACATCCTCATCATGGGGCTTGACCCATAACAAATACTCAATATGCCCTTATTTACTGATAGACAGGAAAGCTATCTAGTTAGCTTGAGGCAAAAATCATATGTAATCCTGCATATACACTTGTCCCCATCTACTCACACGCATATACCCCTCACACATATCTTGAGATGTTACAAGACTAGTTTCAAAGGACCATGATGACAGTTCTTGTCTATGGCTACTTATGTCAGAATGACTCCAGTACGGTCACATGATGAGCCTCACTCTGCTTAGAACCAAGAGAAAAACCAATATGACATGAGTTTGCATGGACCCAGTTCTTATATCTAGATGGAGCAGCTTTGGGTATATCTATTTTGTTTCAAGTGTGACCCCAGAAAAAGATGAGTTTACTGTGAACCAGGGGTGGCTTCCTCTGAGAAACTATGTCTGAAGCTCATGTCCAGCTGGATATGAGCTCTCCTGTTCTTGATTCCCCTGACTTATTGTACATTTCTTGGGCATTTGGCAGTCAACTGTATTTTTGTTTAACTGTCTTGTTTGCCTTATTAAATTTTGAGTAATTTGAGGCTAAAACCTTCCTCAAGGTTATATAACCATAGCTAGGTCTTGAACTCTGGTTCTATAGCTCAAAGTTCCTCTTTGCACCAAATCATAACCTGACACCATGCCAAATTATTGCTCATTCTTATTATCCCAAAGGGATTTTGGACAGATAAGTAGTTGCTATCAGGTCTTTTGAGAGTGGGAAATGGTATAGAACATCTTGGTTAGTGAGGATGGACTTGCACAGAGACCACCATATGAGAGGGTCATCAAGGGCAGCAAAGGTCAACATGTAGGCAATGAATGTCTTGATGGGGAATTATTGCTGTGTAGTGTGGGCAATAAGGAGACATTGAGAACTCAGGTTGGGGAAAGAGAAGGTAAACTCCACTATTTCAAAATTTGGCTTCTTTTAATATTCTCATTGCAAAGAGGGGATCTGGGCTGATTAAAAGCTATAACTGAACTAGTATCTTTTTCTAAGATAGGACTTGGATGGCAGAATTAAAAGGTGCTCTGCAATAAATAGGCCAACTGCTCTAAACCAGTGGTTTTTGGTACTCATGTTCATAGTCAAGACATTGATCATATGTGTTGTCTGTGCTTAAATTTTAATTGAAAATATGACTAATTAGAGAAATATTGACAATTTGAAATGTCTTCTGAGGGCTGTCTATTTATGCCAAGATGGTAGAGTGAAATGCAAAGCAAACATAATATTTTAATATTAACTTTCATTTAGTATTTAAATTTCAAATTTACGATTACATTTTAATACTGTATTATCTTGATATTCCCTAGTACCACTAACTTTATCAAAAAGAATGTAATCCTCCAACATTTAGAGGGAATGAGCAAACACAGTTAAACATAGAATTCTCCATTGTTGAATGAATTGGAGTTCAACAGGCTTCAACTGGATGATAGAACTAAGTTTCTCTGGTTGAGGTTTAATCTGTGGTGTATGTGATTTTTGTGAACTGGATAAAGCATTGTTTAATGTGGGGATTCTCAAATGTTATGGTGCTGGAGAGCTTCTTAAAGTGCAAATACCTAGGCTCCACCCCCAGATATTCTGATCTAATATTCCTGGTGTGGGGTCTGGAATCTGTGTTTTAAACAAACTCCTAAGTGATGGAGATGCTGCCTCTCTGTGGAACCCCCTTTGAGTAGCAAGGTCCTTAAAGAATTGGAAAATGCAGTTTCAAAGGAATAGAAGCTGGATGCATGTTTCTTATCACCACTAAACCAACGAGTATGATGATCATTAAATTAATTCTACTTTTAATATTATTTTTCCTAACAAAGAAAAGAACATGGATTCCTATCAAATTTCTTTACAGAACAACTTGGCATTGACTCTGACTTAAAATTATAATTTTATTGATTCTCCATTTTATTAAATAAATGTTCCTTGAGTTTGCTTTAGCTGAGGGAAATGAATTTTCAGTGCAGTTTTACTACCTATCTATTGCCTGCTTTTTGACATGCAGAGAAATATTTAAACTAAACGGACAAAAAGAATCATCACAAAAAATGGGATGAACAGAAGTTATATTATCACTTGTATTAAGATAAAAAAACAAAGTGTATTTGGTTAGCATTTGACAAGGTTATTGTGATGGTTAATTTTATATGTCAATTTGACTGGGTCGTAGGGTATCCAGATATTTGGTCAAACATTATTCTGGGTGTTTTGTGAGGGTGTTTTTGTATGAGATTAGCACTTAAATCAGTAGACAGAGTAAAACAGATTGCCCTCCCTCTGTGGAATGCGTCCAATCAGTTGAAGGCCTGAATAGAACAAAAATGCTGACCCTCTGCTTGGTTAAGAGGGAACTCCGCTTGCCCAGTGTCATTTGAGCTGGGCTTTTACCTGCCTTTGCACTTGAACTGAAACTTTGGCTTTTCTGGGTCTTGAGCCTGCTGGCCTCCAGAGTACAACCACACATCAGCTCTCCTGGTTCTCTGACCTTTGCACTTGAACTGGAACTATATACCACTGACTCTCCAGCTTGCTGACTTACCTTGAAAATCTTGGGACTTGTCTCCCTCCATAATCACATGAGCCAATTCCTTATAATTAATAAATCAATCTCTGTCTCTGTCTCTCCTATTAGCTCTGTTTCTCAGGAGAGCTCTGACTAATACAGTTCCGTTATAGCTTTTTTCTCATTTTGTCTTTTCTGTTAAAAAAAATATACTATAATTTCCATGGTGTTTGGAAAGGTAGGGTGTTTGAGGCCCTATTTATCTCGTGTTTCATGCCTCAGCAACTTTTTGTTTATCACACTGTACACAGAGGACAGGAATGAGATACAACTCACACACACTGTAATTAGCAGAGCCCAGTACAAATCAGAGCTCAGTGTGTGCCTTGGAGCATCACACAGGCTGTATTGTCATCTCCCTTGAGAGCATGTCAATCCAGGGCATCATATCGTAGCTCTTTCATCAAGGCATCGGCAAAACAGGGAAGGGCAGGGGAGAGATGGAGACCTGGCAGTATGTGGGCCTGTCACTGAGCATTCATACATTCATTGCTGTGTCATGTGCAATCTGTCCCTTGTGATGTCTCATGACTCAAGGGTCATTGTCAGAGAACCCTTCATCAGGACGAAGATGGGCAATTTCCACAGCCCACTCCAGTCTTGGAGAGCCATCATGCTCCGTTTTTAAAGTAACAGTGCCCTTGAGTGATCCTTACTTTAGTTTTCTTGACAAGAGAATTGGCTTAAAAAATGTGGCCTTACTACGAGCATGAAATATAAATGTGTACACATATATTTACACAGAATCCTGTATGAAGCACAAATGGGAAAAACAATATTTCTCCTTTTTTTTTTTTTTTAAATACTGACTTCACTAGTAAAATGGAGATGTTTTCTTAGTTGCAAGAAAAAAAAATCTTTCAGCTGAGAATGGAAAAGAATTTACTAAGTTTGAAAAACTAAAAATAATTCCTGGCTGGTCTTATTCCCGTCCTCTGTATTTAAAGGAATTTACTCCTGATACTATTATTACAGGAAATTCCAAAAGCGTGAACATTTTCTGGTATTTTTATAAAAACAAGTGTTTGCGTTTTTTAAAATTTAGACATGGAAGAAAACAGTTTTGCTTCGTGTGCACTGAAGTGTCTAGTGGATGCCATGACAATGTGATTTTTGTGGAAAATTTAGATAATGACAGCATTTAGGAATTCATAGAAGAGTAATAGAGGAACACACTTAACATAAAATGTCTCGCAAACTCTGTTGAAGTCCATAACAAACAATGGTTTTTAACACAAATGCAATGCCCACTTACACTGTCAAGATGATTGTTATAGGGGATGGACATTGATATCTTTCTCCAGGATCAGCTTTTAGGTCATTATGAAAATGATCAATGGTTAATTATTATGAACAGATCTGATTCCTGTGAGATGTCCAGGTATTTGCTGGCAGCTAAGTAAGTAAAGGGATTGAAGGGTGATGAAATATTCAGATGTCTTAAAAAACATCTTATCTATCAATTCTGGAGCTTGGGAACACCATCCTCAGGGGTGTCAATATTGTACATATGTAGAATGAGGATGAAGGTATGGAAAACCTTGACCTCCAGTTTAGTGTCCTTGGACCACAACCCTGAATTTCCAAATTCACTGTGCCCTGCCAAGGTCCTATAAAAATTCCAACTTATTTTATAGCTAGTATTTTTACTGCACTGTAAGTGGGTTTCAGGAAAGGACAGCTATGCAGTGAAGAAAACCCTTTGCATGCCCATGAGTTCAGTTCTTGTGAGTTTCATACAATCACCACTAAGGGTCATAACAATAATTCAGTGAAGAAAGCTGAAAGAAGCTCTATTCATGGAATAAGGCCATGACATTTGCCTGAATATGTTCCTTAACTTGGTTTTTTTAACAGCCAACTGAACACGTGCATTCATTACAACCTCTGATGCCACAGGTAACTGTATAAAAATCTGATCCAACAATTTTGACTTCAATGCACTTTGGACTATGCCTTTGTACTGTCAGGCTGCATTAATGTTCTTGCATCAAACAAAAATCATTATTGAGAAATTTGGTATTGCTTTGCTAAAGTGGGTATCTACTGAATATCCCCAATCCAATTCTTTCCTCTAATATGGTAATCTGTTATCTGTATTCAATTATCTGGAAGGTGAAAGTTGCTGGGATGCCCAGTGGAAAATTTTAAGTCCTTTCACTCTGAGTCTGCTGTCTTTTCAGATCAATCTTTCTGCTAATGACAACCAATACTTTCATATGTGATTACAGGCCTGCTCCATCTTTTCATGAGCCGAGACTCTTTGGAATCATATGTATTGATCTTTTTAATAGAAGTCAGGAAAAATAAAATTACTCTGGCTTCTTGAGGCAAAACGATGATAAATGAGAACTTTGAAACTTATGGGAGAAATTTTTTCTGCCTTGGATTATTTTAATCACTAAAAATGATTGTCTTTTTAATAATATTTGCTTTCCATTATGCACATTTGCAGCAAAGCCAAAAATTGTTTCTGTATTGCTTTATGAAAGCACATTGAGGCAGGGGTTTGTTGGTATTCCCGTACCTACTGGTAACTCAGGTAACAGCGGCCCCTAACAGGAGGCAAAGAGCCAAGCTCCAGAGACTTGAGAACAATCTCAAGTTGAATATGACTAGAGCACTTTTGATGAACGAGAACTTGCTGAACTATGTATTTTTTTTTTTGTATTTGTTTAAAAGCTCATTGTTAATACTATTATCTTAGAAGCAAGCTTCTGTTTCTTTTATCACCCCTCCTTTTTGATTTCTCCTTGGCCAAGACTGATTATTTCCCAAGTGGGTTTCCTTTTTTTGTTTAAGAGAAAGTATGTGTGATTCCCTGCCTGTGGTTCTGGTTGCTTCTTCTGTGTATCTGGGAGCTGCTGGTGGTGCCATTGGTGGTAACTGGGAATTAAGGATGTGGGATCATTGTTATATCACCTCTTCTCTGAAACCTAGAACTATAAGACTCCTTTTGGTCTCATTTTGGAATATGAGCTTTATGTTTTATATTTGAATCAACTTTGCAGTTCTCAGCTGAAGACACAATTGTTTCCTTGGCTTTGGGGGAACATGTGGTCAACACAGAAGATCAAAGAGAGTCATTGCCACTACACACACAGATCAGATCTCCATTGGTACAAAGAAATGGGTGAGGACGAAAACACCGCAGATGTCAGGCCAAAGTACAGACTTGGTTTGCTTTGTTTGGCCCTTGGAGACCTATTTGTAAGAAGGAAAACTTGTCCCATTGGGATGCCACGTAAATAGCCTTCATGGTTCAATGGCCTTGTTTTACGTGATGGAGAGATGAATCTCGCTCTTTCTCTCTCTCTTTTTTTCCCTCTCTTTGTATCTCTCTGTCTCCCTCCTACCTAAACATGACAAAAAGAAAGATCTCATTCAGGAAACAAATCGTGTTTACGAAGCTTGTCATTTAACTTGATTTAATCCAGTTCAGTGGAGACTTGGCAGGGGTGTACCGTGTGCCAGGCAATGAGAATATGGGACCAAACAGAAGAGACAGGTTTCCAGACTGTGTGTATAGAGTCATACAAGGAAAATGACCACCAAACATCATTACAAGCCTGAGGAGTGTTGCCAAGTTCCAAGGGCAGAGTGACCCTGGAGGACAGATAGAGTCTGACCTGGAGGTTCATGGATGGCTATATTTAAACTGAGAGTAGTAATAAGCTGGATGGAAATTGGAGAATATGGGTGGGGAAAGGATATTCTAGGCTGAGGAAACTGCTTGTGTGAAAGCTGGAATTTGAGGGGGCGTGGTCTTTGTGAGGAAGTGAAACTATCCCAGCCTGGCCACAGTACAGAGAGGACCAGAGATCTGGGTCACTGTTTCCTAATGTCTTGTGGGTGTACACGTGGTCTCTGAGTTGAAATGTATTCACACTTGGAGATCTTGATGATTCTAAGGCACACTTCTCACTTCAGCTGCCGAAGGAGCCATGTGTGTGGTGTTTCCTTTGTTTAGACTAATTCAACTTTGGCCACTTTGCTATCTTTGACTGAAAGGCAGTGTTCGTATAATTGTTTGAATAGCTCTAGAATTTTGGCCTTAATTTAGAAAAATCAGTGGAAAATATCAGAACCCAAATACCTGTGATAACTGTGATAAGAAGTGTAGGTTTTAAAAAATTCATAAAATTGGAGGAAAAATGGAAAATTTTGTGGTGAATTAGCTTTGGGCATGCATTATTTTTAAGCATGTGAATTGTGTATTCATGTGTGAAAAGCAAACAAACTATTAAGGGGCATGCTTGAAATACTAGAAATAAACTGATGAAGGGTATGAGCATGTCTAAAGGTGAGGTATAATTAAGGACTTTTTAATATGTCCCTCTCTGGGAGTCCTCCCATCATGAGGGATATGTTATTTAAATTGTACTCAACTTTATTTGCTTCCCACAACACCTGTTTATATATATGTATAAACAGGGATGCTTATTTTGTATGAAAGTCTTAATTTCTTTCTCTTGAGGAGTTTGTTAGAGATAGTTAGAAATCACAGATTCAAAATTTAGTTGCTTACATCATATCAGTTCTTAGTTCTGTGCATTGGCTAGAACAATGGAATAATGCTAAATGAAAAGCAACCATAAACATGTTTGTACCCACCTTGTTGAGCACTTTTGCAAATATCATTAACTTTTCAGATTTTCAAAATCTAGATCTTGTTATTAAGAAGTGGCAACAGCTCTTGTTAATAGTAAACATTACAGAACTTCACAACAATTTGGAGAAATGGAAATAGATTGATAGCAAAATAGGACTGACTATAGAAGCAAAATTTAAGGAGAAAAAATAATAGAATCTTTAATTCTACTGAATTAAGAAGTCTGAAGATTTATTGAGGTGAATTCTGTAAGCAAATTTTGTCACATAATTACTCAAGAAGTATTAGAGGAATATTGGGCTTTGGTAGTATGCTCAACTGACCATGGAAGGTTTAAATACCTTCAAATACAAGGGCATCAAGAGCTTTCAACACCTTACTATTCCATATGCAAACCTTACATTACAGCTTCTTGAGGTTTCAGTTCAAGCCAGTCTGTGACTTGATTCTTTACAGGTCATGGTGGTTGCATTAAGACGCTTCCAGAATCTTCGATAATTAAGAAGTCTTTTTGTAGGCTGAAGAATCAGCAGGTGGAATATGGATTCTAGGTTATCAAGCTTTTAGGTTCATAATTAACAAACTAAAATATGCAAAAGGAAAAGTATCTTCTCTCCCTGCCATCTAATATTCATTAGAGAATTTTCCAACTCCCCACCCCTTAGTGAGGTCCGCTGGTAATTTATTTCCAGTTTGGCCTTCTCTTCACTTTATCTATGGAAAACATTGAGGCTTCTATTGTCATTTTAGTTGCAGTTCCATCAATACCCAGTGTAGCTTAAAATGACCTTTAATTTTCCATGACTCAAGCCTGCAGAAAAACATTGTGGGTCATTTTCCTTGGTTAGTTTTAGCCATTGCCTCTGACTTGATGATCTGCCTTACAATCACTTGTCTGTCTTTTTTTGTGTGTGTGTATCTTGTATATCATTTTTTATTTTATTTTATTTTATTTTAATTGAAGTAAGATTGATTTACAATGTTGTGTTAGTTTCAGGCATCTAGCAAAGTGATTCAGTTATATATATTTATATTCTTTTTCATTATAGGTTATTACTAGATATTGAATATAGTTCCCTGTGCTATACAGTAGGTCTTTGTTGTTTACCTGTTTTGCATATAGTAGTTTGTATCTGCTAATCCCAAACTCCTAATTTATCCCTCCCTGCCCCCACTTTTCCCCTTTGGTAACCATAAGTTTGTTTTCTATGTCTGTGAGTCTGCTTCTGTTTTGTAAATAGGTTCACTTGTATCATATTTTAGATTCCACATACAAGTGATATCATATGATAATTGTCTTTCTCTGCCTGGCTTACTTCACTTAGTATGATAATCTCTAGGTCCATCCATGTTGCTGCAAATGGCATTATTTCGTGCTTTTTTATGGTTGAGTAGTATTCCGTTGTGTGTATATATATATATATATATATATACACACACACACACACATACATACATCTTCTTTATCCATTCATCTGTTGATGGACATTTAGGTTGCTCCCATGTCTTGGCTGTTGTAAGTAGTGCTGCTATGAACACTGGGGTGCATGTATCTTTTCAAATTAGAGTTTTCATCTTTTCTGGATATATGCCCAGGAGTGGGATTGCTGGATCATATGGTAACTCTATTTTTAGTTTTTTGAGGAACTTCCATACTATTTTCCATAGAGGCTGCATCAATTTACATTCCTACCAGCAGTGTAGGAGGGTTCTCTTTTCTCCATACCCTCTCCAGCATTTATTGTTTGTGGACTTTTTAATGATGGCCGTTTTGACTGGAGTGAGGTGATACCTCATTGTATCAATAGTTTTGAGTTGCATTTCTCTGATAATTAGCGATGTTGAGCATCTTTCCATATGCCTATTGGCCATCTGTATGTCTTCTTTGGAGAAATGTGTATTGAGGTCTTCTGCCCATTTTTTGATTGAGTTTTTTTTACTGTTATTGAGTTGTATGAGCTGTTTGTGTGTTTTGGAAATTAAGCCCTTGTCAGTTGCATCACTTGCAAATATTTTCCCCCAGTCTGCAGGTTGTCTTTTTGTTTTGTTTATGGCTTCCTTTGCTGTGCAAAGGCTTATAAGTTTGATTAGGTCCCAATTGTTTATTTTTGCTTTTGTTTCTATTGCCTTGGGAGTTGCCTGTCAGTCTTTTAATTATTTATTTATTTATTTAATTTTGGCTGTGTTGGGTCTTCGTTTCTGTGCGAGGGCTTTCTCCAGTTGCGGCAAGCGGGGGCCACTCTTCATCGCGGTGCGCGGGCCTCTCACTGTCGAGGCCTCTCTTGTTGCGGAGCACAGGCTCCAGATGCGCAGGCTCAGTAGTTGTGGTGCACGGGCCTAGTTGCTCTGCAGCGTGTGGGATCTTCCCAGACCAGAGCTCGAACCTGTGTCCCCTGCATTAGCAGGCAGATTCCCAACCACTGCACCACCAGGGAAGCCTTCCTGTCAGCCTTTTGACATCTCAGTATTCCCTGCACTCCCCGAGGATTGTGGAGACGAAGGTATTGATCATAGTCCCGTAGGTGTTGAAGCGCTTTCTCAGGGAGACTCTAAAAGTCGGTGTGTGCTCAACCATTCACCCAGACAGCTCTCTGAAGTCCTCAGGGAGAGATTCCCACCAGTGCAAGAATGCGATGCAGGCATTGCATGGCCAGCTTGTGAAAACGTGTTGGCCCTTGACTGTGTACTCTTCTTTGCATTTCTCTACTATCTGCTGTGTGGATGTAACAAGTACTTTAAATGGGTAACCTTTGTTTTTTCCTTCAGATTCAGAACTGTTCCTGCTCTGTAAACTACATAATCCCTCTGGTAATACTTGTTAGTCAGCTCAGGATAGCAGTTTAAAGAGTCTGCTAATTAAGACATCATTAAGTGAAGTATCCTGGGCTCCAGTGCATTGCTGAGTCACTCTGTTATGAACAGATGAGCACGTCAGGTTCTAAGAAGTCTGTTGATCCTAATTTCTGAAATCAGAGAGCACAGGGTTTTTTTTTAAGAGCAACCAAACTAAAATTACCCCACGTATTGACAACAGGAGATATAAGGGACCTGATAATTGAAAGCATTTCTGAACCATAGAGGTCAAGCTAGGCAGTATTTGTGTTAGTTTTTTTTTTTTAATTTACCATCTTAACCATTTTTTTTTTAAAGTCTTCCTTGAATTTGTTACAATATTGCTTCTGTTTGTTTGATTGATTGATTGATTGATTGATTTTGGCTGTGAGGCATGTGGGATCTTAGCTCCCTGACCAGGGATCAAACCCACACTCCCTGCATTGGAAGGCGAAGTCTTAACCACTGGACCACCAGGGAGGTCTCCTGTGTTAGGTTTTTAAGAATTCAAAATACCCTTTTAGTGTGGTGAAAAGGGAGCCCTCCTGCCCTGTTGGTGGGAATGTAAATGGATACAGCCACCGTGGAGAACAGTATGGAGGTTCCTTAAAAAACTAAAAATAGAACTACCATATGACCCAGCAATTCCACTACTGGGCATATACCCTGAGAAAACCAAAATTCAAAAAGACACATGTACCACAATGTTCACTGCAGCACTATTTACAATAGCCAGGACATGGAACCAACCTAAGTGTCCATCGACAGATGAATGGATAAAGAAGATGTGGCACATACATACAATGGAATATTACTCAGCCATAAAAAGAAATGAAACTGAGTTATTTGTAGTGAGGTGGATGGACCTAGAGTCTGTCGTACAGAGTAAGTCAGAAAGAGAAAAACAAATACTGTATGCTGACACATATATATGGAATCTAAAAAAAAAAAAAAATGGTACTGATGAACCTAGTGGCAGGGCAGGAATTAAGATGTAGACATAGAGAATGAACTTGAGGACACAGCCGGGAGGGGGAAGCTGGGGCGAAGTGAGAGTAGCATCTACATGTATACACTACCAAATGTAAAATAGATAGTTAGTGGGAAGCAGCAGCATAGCACAGGGAGATCAGCTCGGTGCTTTGCGATGACCTAGAGGGGTGGGATAGGGAGGGTGGGAGGGAGGCTCAAGAGGGAGGGGATATGGGGATATATGTATACTTATAGCTGGTGCACTTTGTTATACAGCAGAAAATAATACAACATTGTAAAGCAATTATACTCCAATAAAGATGTTAAAGGAAAAAAGATCTATTTAAACAAACAATAAGCCAAAAAAAAACAAAATACCCTTTTAAATTCATTAATTCTTTCATTTCTTTGCTCATTCATTTCAAAGTCTTGCTTAGCACCAATGAAGTGCCAGGTGCTGATGTAGGCACTGGAACCCCAAAGGTGCATTGTGTCCCCTCTGCAGGGAGCACAGGGTCCAGTGGGTGATCTGGGTTCTCAAGAATGATGACAATTGGTCTCCAAGGCTATGCAGGAAGAACGCTTCGGTGTTGGGAGAGGAAGGAGGTACCCTAATTCTGCCTCAGGGCTCACAGAACTGTGTAGATATTTTTTTTCCTCAGGGATTACAGAGCAAGGAAGGCTAGTTATTATAAAGGTGGTGCTTTTTGAGCTGAACTTTTAGAACTTTTCTGAGTAGGAGCTTTCCAGATAAGTGTGGTTCTTTGCAGATTAAACAGTGTTTCTGAAGACCCAGAGAATGATGGAGGTTTGAAGGTCTGCTCAGAACAGTGTATTTTCTTTTTTTTTTTTTTAGTATTTTAATTTTATTGGAGTATAGAGAACAGTGTATTTTCATATGTGTTATTTATAGGAAGAAAGAACACTTTTTCCCCTTAAAGATTTATTGTTGTTCAATATTTGCTATTTGTATTACTGTTTGGTTTCTTCATTTTAAAACTCTGAGCCATATTTTATATGTTTTAAAACACAGGTCAGTGGAAAAGTAAGATTCAGTGACCAATTTTCATGTAACACAACTTTTCAAGAATCCATTTAATTTGTAAATTGAGATTGGTTTCTGTCACATCTTTTAAGCATATATAAATAACTTATTCTCTGTGGTTCATTCCAGATATTCTTAATACGAAAATTATTTGAAGTTGATATGCTTTTTCTACCTCAGTGGCAAGTGGTCGCCTATAGATGTTTAGATTTTATATGGTTAGACACGGATGTGCAAAGGAGTTACCACTGCTCTCATTCCTGAATCTGGGATAACAGGCAGGATTTTAAAAGTGCAAATTAAATGCTCGACTGCTGGCAAGAGAGGAGTGGAGATAATTTGTTTCCCTTTGGGATCTGATGACTGTTAATTCTTCATGAACTTGGCTTCTGCCAAACATATATTGTACTTTCCTCTGATAGGAAATTCATATTGTTAAACTCTATGTGAACTCAAGGTATTAATGTAGAGTGCTTACTAGCAAAAATGACTTGCAAATGTCAGATAAAATTAAATAACATGGCTTAATAAAATAAGCTTGTTTCCGAAAATCTGTTTTTCATATTTGTGAAAGAATTATCTGTCCTGTTATTTAAACCAAGATATTGCCAGGACAGGGAAAAGAGACACTCTTTTATCAATTATTGAGGGAACCATTGATTTCACAAAGCCAATTAAAGTATTTCTGGGGGAACAAGTAAATATTAGTTTTAGAAGCATTTCTTTTTAAAAGAGACTAGGATAAGAGTACTGAATAAAAATGACATCCTATTCATTGCCTAAGGCATAGTGAATAGCTTGTTCTCAGATTTGTTACTTTAACTGACTTAAACAAATAAGGACAGTTAGGTTTTACTAAGACATAGGCATAAAAGTGGATGGACTTCATGGCCATTCAAAAAAAATTTTGACTTGAGCAAATATCCCATGGTTTGACTAAATATTTTGTGAGCAATGTAGTTACCGTCAAAAAAGGAAATCTGAATACTAGGTGCTCTCTTGAGATGCCACCAGGGGTCCCCTTTATTGGTTGTGGTCTTTGCTGGAATTAAGTGTGCATAAACATTTGTCCAGCAAAGTGATCTGAAGCAGAAGAGAAACAGGGCACTGGAGGAGCCCGGATAGGCAGAATGGGCTGCTTCCAGAGCATGTGGACTCCTGGTTGGAGCAGTCTTTAGGGAAAGCCTGTTAAATTACTTTGTGGTGGAAGAGAGTGGGGGGAGTTTTTTGGAATAATATTCTTCTTAGGTGACGCTGACTTGATCTATGATGCTCAAGAAATATTTCTCCTTGTAAGGTTGGTCTCAGGTGATTCATTAACTATGATGGATCTGGAATCTCCTGGATCTCTGTTTAGAACCAGCTCCTTCAGAATAAAACAGAATTATGGCTGTGGAGCAAGGTCAAGTCTATCTTGGAAGATATGATATCAGCCTTGGGACAAAGACCATCCTAACAAAAACCTTTCCAATAATCCTTTATGGTTCTGTCAGCTGTGCATGACCTCACAGCTCTCCTCCATCCTGGGGATAATGAATTCCGTAAATCTACTCAACAAATGCACAAAGTCATCCCTATTTTATTTATTTTAATTTTCAAATGGTCCATTTTATGTTTCTTTCCTCCATTTTAAGGAGATGCTACCAAGTTAAAGATCACTGGAATTTGGTAAAGAGCAATTTGAAGAGCAAACATAGATATAATTCAAGAAGTTTCTATTTTTCCCCTTTGTAGGCATTTAGCTACCCATCAATTTTTTTGGTAGATGGATAGTAGAAACTAAATTTCTGTTAATTCAAAGTCTTTCCCCCTTTTCTTGAGGTTTCATCCTTATCCTGGTGGCTTAGGGAGAGCCAAGATACTATGGGCACGAGGCCATCAGGCAAGTGTCTTTGTTGGGAGTTTGAGGCCATATCAGCCCCATCTGGCCCACAAGGCTGGCTCAAGCCCCAGCTTCGCCCCATGCTCACGGGAGAGGCCAAAGTCCCACTGGGCTTGCATGGTGCTGGTGCACCAGGGCTCCGGGGTCTGTAAGCAGACCATGCAGACAATTCTCTGATTGTTGTCCCAAGTTGGGCATGAGAAAACTTTGGGGTCTTGCTTCTTTTCCATGAACTCTACCTAGAAAAGGGCCTCTTGGATTCTCTGGATCTACCTTGGGTTCTCTTGTTGAACCCCCAGATCTTGGTCTGGGAGTCAGGGCAAAGAGTTTCCCTTTCTGGACCCCCATTGATGTCTCACCCGTTTTCTTCACCTTTAAGTCTGTCTTCCCTCTTCCCAGCCCAGAGATGCTTTCTCTTGTCTGGAGCAGCACGATCTACCTCATCATTTTTTCTTATCTCTTGTTTATTGCTTAAACTTTAGGTCTTGAACTTTTTTTATGTGTAGTAGCAGAGAGAAACCACAAAATAGATGTACACATGACAACATGGGTAGATGATTTATTAGTAGTAGTAATAACTTAATGAATTTGTTATTAATTAATTAAAAACACACACACAATGGCTCCGCATATTTTTAAAGGACACATGCATATTCAGGGCTAAGCCAGTACTTCAGAGTACATTACCTACAGGGAACTAGGGAATGGATTGGGGGGGGGTGATGGATCAAAGGGAAGAGATGAACCTGAGAGGGGCTTTGCATGCACTGATGTTAGTGATAAAGTTTCCCAACAGGGGAGGGTCATGATGAACTGATTTCTGTGTTTGGGACCCATAACAACAAACCGACCAGCCTTTATTTCCTGAAGCATTTAGGATGTGGGCAATGCAAGCTCAAAAGTGTGGCCTCTGGAAAAGCAAAGGCTGTAGATTCTGAATAAGGAAAGCCATGTTCAAAGTCATATTCCAAAAACTTCCCTTTTTTCTCCTTATTCTGCTATAAAGTCCCTTCCCTGACTCAACGGCTGCTTCTCACTGACTCTGAGTTGGCAAAGGCCAGGGAGCATTGCCATGCGTACAAGGAGACACCAGGGAAACCCTCAGTTAATACGGCAAGTTTTATTCCACTGCATCTCTCTCCTTAGTGCAAACAGGATTTCCTTGTCATCCTGATTTCCTGGCCTTTCCTTTGAGACCAAGCCATTGCTTTCATGGTTTAGGTGATTGGAGTTCTGGATCCCCCTCTGCATAAGTCATATGACCTCCTGAAGCAAGAGGGGTCAACTGGGAGGGATCAACCTCTCCAGGGAGGTTCTCTGAGCAGTGGGGAAACATAAAGAGCAAAGAGGTTCATTCTAGGTGTGACACATCAATTTAACATTTTTCATGAATTCCTCTGGTAAATTCTTCCATGGAATCTTATGAATGACTTATTTCAGTCCTTTTGCTAGCACCCCTGAGCATATCTGCGATCCTGAAATAACTTCCCCCTCACAGAAATAACTCCCTCCTCACAGCAGAAAAGATCACATAGCATACATATCAGTCATTAAACAGGGAGCCTAAAACTGTGCAGCCTCCTTTCTGCAAAACCTCTACACCTCAGGACTAATCATTGGTATTTTCATATCTATCCAAGGATGGGCAAGAGCGAGTGCAACCAGGGTGTCCTGGCTTCCAAGTTCAGCCTCCTCAGGTGTGGTTCAAGGCTCTGCTCAGTGGAGTGGAAGCCCTCTTTCAGCTCCACACATCTGACCCCTTTTCTCTGTGCTGGCATCTGTTCTACCTTTGAGGGGATCTTGACTATAATGATGCCCTTACCTCTAGCCATGCCGAAAACCACAGGGCAGGCAGTTGCTATATCTTTCTTCTCTAATCTCCCCCAGTCCCACATATTGGTACCTCCCTCTCATCTTGTCAGAAGGAGGGAGGGCGTAATTATATTTGTTGTTGGTTACCAGGTTTTTCATTTTCTCTGGCTTTCCATATCTATCAGGCTCTCAAATGGTCTCTCTGTCCCTTTGGTTTCTTTGACGTTCCATCTATATTTTCTTCTAGATGACATTCTTATCACCTAGGGTGGGCACTGGATCTAAGTGGATAGACTCATACAACCTTCTGGAATTCTCTAAGTTAGTAAAATGCTTCGGCCAGAAACCCGGGAATCACGATTGACCTTGCAATCTCCTTGCCCTCCATGCCTCCCACCTCTGCCCCACCCTGCATGTGGTCACACATCCATCCATCCATTACCCGGTCTTGTGGATCCTGCTTCCTCATAACTCTTACAGCGCCCATTCCCTTGTCCTGACTCACCAAACCTCTTCCCTCTCCAGCCACAAGCATTCTTGTCCCCATCATCTCTTCCCATCCTGCTGCCAAAGTGATCTTTAAAAACCCAACCCTGATTCCTCTACTTATGACCACTTAGTGGCTTCCTATTGCCTTTAGAATAAACAGCAAGCAGAGTTTATAATGTCCTGACTGTCTGATCTGGCCCTTGCTGACCCCACATCTTCGTCCATCACTGTCTCCCACGTCCCTTCCACTTCATTTCTCAGAGTTCCTTGAAAATGCCACACCGTTACCCTCTTGGCCTTGGTTGGTGTTGTTTGCTCTGAAGGCAGCGATTCTTTTTTCTTTGCCTCATTGTCACCCACTCATCCTTCCTGTCTTGGCGTCATTCCCTGGACTAGGTTGGTCCCCCATAATGCATTTGCCCAGCCCTGTACTTGTCCTTTGCAAGTGTTTCATAATTTATAATCACTCTGCTTATGCCACCTTTCTCTTTAGACCATCAGTTCCACAGGGGAAGTGAGCAGGTTTGTTTTTCTTCCCACTGTACCCTCCATGATACTTGGAAGATAGAAGTGGCCCAGTAAATATTTGTTGACTGGCTGATTTTCCTAAGTTGGTGAATTGCTAATCCCAAGTTCAATGCTCTCAAACAGCACTAAGAAAATTCACCTTTGAGACACAACTGCAGCATGCTCAAGTTAATTCCTTACCTCTTGCCCATGCCTATAAATATTACATTTTGGGTGAACTAAGACTTTTTCTAGCTCAGCACAAGACTGTCTAATGTTTGTGTTCCAACAATTTCCTTATGTCTCGTATGTTTCCTTTGAGCCATGTCTGAGCTTCAGTCCTGCAGAAATGATTTCTCATCTGTTTCTTGTACTAGATAACACCATATTAGTCTTGAATAAATGTGACAAAGCTCTAGCCAAATTCATCATCCTAGTAGAAACCGATGCCCAGGATTTCAATCAAATGGAAAAAGAAGAGATAAATAGGCTACTCTGAATTTATTTATGAATTGTGTGCTCCCAAAGTTACAGCCTCTAAGGGCTGAAATAAAATAATGAGGCTACCATTTCTCTGTACCTAGGAATATGTCCAAGTCAGTTCTGGCTTCCCTAGACAATAGAGACAGGGGAAATCCCATAGGCAGAAAGGTCTTTTTCTCGTGTGGATCAGGAGGCAGGAATGTCATAGTAAATGACACCGCAGTTCACTTTGGCTCAAGCCCCAAAGTAGGAGTCATCCTTAATTCCTTTCTCTCAAAACCTACACTCAAACTGTTAGTGAGGCAAGAGCATCTCGATCTCTAAAACATCGTGACTCTGTATATACTTCCTTATATCTCTACATTTACACCACCATCTCCTCACTTTCCCCCGAAGCTCCTGACTTCCACTCTTGCCCCACTAAAATCCATTCTATACGCAGCAGCTAAAATGATCCTTCAAATCCACAATCAGGTTCTATCATTTCATTGCTTAAAAACTTTCAACAATTTCCAACAACTTAAGAAAACAATCTGAATTTCCTACCCTGGCTTACAAGACCCCTTCCTTGGGGAGAGATTTATGAGATGCCCTTTTCAAAAGCAGCAGCCCTCACCAGGTTCTATCTCCTTATCTGGCTTGGCTTTTCCTCAGAGCACCTATTGCTACCTAACTGTATTCTGGGTACTAACATCATTATTTGTTTTTCTGTCTTGCCCACCAGAATATCATCTCCTTGTGGGCAGGGATTTTATTTTTTTAACATCTTTATTGGCGTATAATTGCTTTACAATGTTGTGTTAGTTTCTGCTGTATAACAAAGTGAATCAGCTATATGTATACATATATCCCCATATCCCCTCCCTCTTGCGTCTCCCTTCCACCCTCCCTATCCCACCCCTCTAGGTGGTCACAAAGCACCGAGCTGATCTCCCTGTGCTATGTGGCTGCTTCCCACTAGCTATCTATTTTACATTTGGTAGTGTAAATATGTCAATGCTACTCTCTTACTTTGTCCCAGCTTACCCTTCTCCCCCCTACCCCATGTCCTCAAGTCCATTTTCTACGTCTGTGTCTTTATTCCTGTCCTGCCCCTAGATTCTTCAGAACCGTTTTTTTTTTTTTTAGATTCCATGTATATGTGTTAGCATACGGTATTTGTTTTTCTCTTTCTGACTTACTTCATTCTGTATGACAAACTCTAGGTCCATCCACCTCACTACAAATAACTCAATTTCGTTTCTTTTTATGGCTGAGTAATATTCCATTGTATATATGTGCCACATCTTTTTTATCCATTCATCCGTCAATGCACATTTAGCTTGCTTTCATGTCCTGGCTATTGTAAATAGTGCTGCAATGAAGATTGTGGTACATGACTCTATTTGAATTATTGTTTTCTCAGGGTATATGCCCAGTAGTGGGTTTGCTGGGTCATATGGTAGTTCTATTTTTAGTTTTTTAAGGAACCTCCATACTGTTCTCCACAGTGGCTGTATCAATTTACATTCCCACCAACAGTGCAAGAGGGTTCCCTTTTCTCCACACCATCTCCAGCATTTATTGTTTCTAGATTTTTTGATGATGGGCATTCTGACTGGTGTGAGGTGATACCTCAACATAGTGGGTTTTTTTTTACATCTTTATTGGAGTATAATTGCTTTACACTCAATGTAGTTTTGATTTGCATTTCTCTAATGATTAGTGATGTTGAGCATCCTTTCATGTGTTTGTTGGCAATCTGCATATCTTCTTTGGAGAAATGTCTATTTAGGTCTTCCACCCATTTTTGGATTGGGTTGTTTGTTTTTTTGATATTGAGCTGCATGAGCTGCTTGTATATTTTGGAGACTAATCCGTTGTCAGTTGCTTCGTTTGCAAATATTTTCTCCCATTCTGAGGGTTGTCTTTTCCTCTTGTTTATGGTTTCCTTTGCTGTGCAAAAGCTTTTAAGTTTCATTAGGTCCCATTTGTTTATTTTTGTTTTTATTTCCATCTCTCAAGGAGGTGAGTCAGAAAGGATCTTGCTGTGATTTATGTCATAGTGTGTTCCGCGTATGTTTTCCTCTAAGAGTTTTATAGTGTCTGGCCTTACATTTAGGTCTTTATTCCATTTTTAATTTATTTTTGTGTATGGTGTTAGGAAGTGTTCTAATTTCATTCTTTTACATGTAGCTGTCCAGTTTTCCCAGCATCACTTATTGAAAAGGCTGTCTTTTCTCCACTGTATACTCTTGCCTTCTTTATCAAAGGTAAGGTGACCATGTATATGTGGGTTTATCTCTGGGCTTTCTATCCTGTTCCATTGATCTATATTTCTGTTGTTGTGCCAGTATCATACTGTCTTGATTACTGTAGCTTTGTAGTATAGTCTGAAGTCAGGGAGCCTTATTCCTCTAGCTCCGTTTTTCTTTCTCAAGATTGCTTTGGCTATTCGGGGTGTTTTGTGTTTCCATACAAATTGTGAAATTTTTTGTTCTAGTTCTGTGAAAAATGCCATTGGTAGTTTGATAGGGATTGCATTGAAGCTGTAGATTGCTTTGGGTAGTAGAGTCATTTTCACAATGTTGATTCTTCCAATCCAAGAACATGGTATATCTCTCCATCTGTTTGTATCGTCTTTAATTTCTTTCATCAGTGTCTTATAGTTTTCTGCATACAGGTCTTTTGTCTCCTTAGGTAGGTTTGTTTCCTTAATTTCTCTTTCAGATTTCTCACCATTAGTGTATAGGAATGCAAGGGATTTCTGTGCATTAATTTTGTATCCTGCTACTTTGCCAAATTCAATGATTAGCTCTAGTAGTTTTCTGGTAGCATCTTTAGGATTCTCTATGTATAGTATCATGTCATCTGAAAACGGTGACAGTTTTACTTCTTTTCTGCTTTGGATTCCTTTTATTTCTTTTTCTTCTCTGATTGCTATGGCTAAAACTTCCAAAACTATGTGGAATAATAGTGGTGAGAGTGGGCAACCTTGTCTTGTCCTGATCTTAGAGGAAATGGTTTCAATTTTTCCCTATTGGGAATGATGTTGGCTGTGGGTTTGTCATATATGGCCTTTATTATGTTGAGTTAGGCTCCCTCTATGTCCACTTTCTGAAGAGTTTATCATAAATTGGTGTTGAATTTTGTCAAAAGCTTTTTCTGCATCTATTGAGATGATCATATGGTTTTTCTCCTTCAGTTTGTTAATATGGGGTATCACATTGATTGATTTGCATATATTGAAGAATCCTTGCATTCCTGGGATAAACCCCACTTGATCATGGTGTATGATCCTTTTAATGTGCTGTTGGATTCTGTTTGCTAGTATTATGTTAAGGATTTTTACATCTATGTTCATCAGTGATATTGGCCTGTAGTTTTCTTTTTTGTGCATCTTTGTCTGGTTTTGGTATCAGGGTGATGGTGAACTCATAGAATGAGTCTGGGAGTGTTTCTTCCTCTGCTATATTTTCAAAGAGTTTGAGAAGGATAGGTGTTAGCTCTTCCCTAATGTTTGATAGAATTCACCTGTGAAGCCATCTGGTCCTGGACTTTTGTTTGTTGGAAGATTTTTAATCACAGTTTCAATTTCAGTGATTGTGATTTGTGAGTTCATATTTTCTATTTCTTCTTGGTTCAGTCTTGGAAGGTTGTATATTTTTAAGAATTTGTCCATTTTTTCCCAGTTGTCCATTTTATTGACATATAGTTGCTTGCAGTAGTTTCTCATGATCCTTTGTATTTCTTCAGTGTCAGTTGTTACTTCTCCTTTTTCTTTTCTAATTCTGTTGATTTGAGTCTTCTCCCTTTTTTTCTTGATGAGTCTGGCTAATGGTTTATGAATTTTATCTTCTCAAGGAACCAACTTTTAGTTTTATTGATCTTTGCTGTAGTTTCCTTCATTTCTTTTTCATTTATTTCTGATCTGATCTTTATGATTTCTTTGTTTCTGCTAACCTTGGGGTTTTTTTTTTTGTTCTTCTTTCTCTAAGTGCTTTAGGTGTAAGGTTAAGTTGTTTATTTGAGATTTTTCTTGTTTTTTGAGGTAGGATTGTATTGCTTTAAACTTCCCTCTTAGAACTGCTTTTGCTGCCTCCCATAGGTTTTGGGTCATCATGTTTTCATTGTCATTTGTTTCTAGGTATTTTTTGATTTCCTCTTTGATTTCTTCAGTGATCTCTTGATTATTTAGTAGTGTATTGTTTAGCCTCAATGTGTTTGTATATTTTCCAGTTTGTTTTTTCCTGTAATTGACATCTAGTCTCATAGCGTTGTGGTCGGAAATGATACTTGATACGATTTCAATTTTCTTAAATTTACCAAGGCTTGATTTGTGACCCAAGATATGATCTATTCTGGAGAATGTTCCACGTGCACTTGAGAAGAAAGTGTATTTTGTTGTTTTTGGATGGAATGTCCTATAAATATCAATTAAGTCCCTCTGGTCTAATGTGTCATTTATAGCTTGTGTTTCCTTATTTATTTTCTTTTTTTTTCTTATTTATTTTCATTTTGGATGATCTGTCCATTGGTGAAAGTGGGATGTTAAAGTTCCCTACTGTGATTGTGTTACTGTCGATTTCCCCTTTCATGGCTGTTAGCATTTGCCTTATGTATTGAGGTGCTCCTATGCTGGGTGCATAAACATTTACAATTGTTATATCTTTTTCTTGGATTGATTCCTTGATCATTATGTAGTGTCCTTCTTTGTCTCTTGTAATAGTCTTTATTTTAAAGTCTATTTTGTCTGATATGAGAATTGATACTCCAGCTTTCCTTTGATTTCCATTTGCATGGATATCTTTTTCCATCCCCTCACTTTTAGTCTGTATGTGTCCCTAGATCTGAAGTGGGTCTCTTGTAGACAGCATATATACGGGTCTTGTTTTTGTATCCATTCAGCCAGTCTGTGTCCTTTGGTTGGAGCATTTAATCCATTTACATTTAAGGTAATTATTGATGTGTATTGTTCCTATTACCATTTTCTTCATTATTTTAGGTTTGTTTTTGTAGGTCTTTTCCTTCTCCTGTGTTTCCCACCTAGAGAAGTTCCTTTAGTATTTGTTGTAAAGCTGGTTTGCTGGTGCTGAATTCTCTTAACTTTTGTTTGTCTGTAAAGGTTTTAATTTCTACATCAAATCTGAATGAGATCCCTGCTGTGTAGTGTAATCTTGGTTGTAGGTTTTTCCCTTTCATCACTTTAAATATGTCCTGCCACTGCCTTCTGGATTGCAGAGTTTCTGCTGAGAAATCAGCTGTTAACCTTATGGGGATTCCCTTGTATATTATTTGTTGCTTTTTCCTTGCTGCTTTTAGTATTTTTTGTTTGTATGTAATTTTTGATAGTTTGATTAATATGTGTCTTGGCGTGTTTCTCCTTGGATTTATCCTGTATGGGACTCTCTGTGCTTCCTGGACTTGATTGACTATTTCCTTTCCCATCTTAGGGAAGTTTTCACCTATAATTGCTTCAAATATTTTCTCAGACCCTTTCTTTTTCTCTTCTTCTTCTGGGACCCCTATAATTCGAATGTTGTTATGTTTAATGTTGTCCCAGAGGTCTCTGAGACTGTCCTCGATTCTTTTCTATCTTTTTTCTTTATTCTGCTCTGCGGCAGTTATTTCCACTCTTCTGTCTTCCAGGTCACTTATCAGTTCTTGTGTCTCAGTTATTCTGCTATTGATTCCTTCTAGAGAATTTTTAATTTCTTTTTTTGTGTTGTTCATCATTGTTTATTTGCTCTTTAGTTCTTCTAGTTCCTTGTTAAACGTTTCTTGTAGTTTCTCCATTTTTCTTCTGAGATTTTGGATCATCTTTACTATCATTACTCTGATTTCGTGTTCAGGTAGACTGCCTATTTCCTCTTCGTTTGTTTGGTCTGGTGGGTTTTTCCCTTGCTCCTTCACCTGCTGCATATTTCTCTCTCTTCTCATTTTGTTGAACTTACTGTGTTTGGGGTCTCCTTTTGCAGGCTGCAGGCTCATAGTTCCTGTTGTTTTTGGTGTCTGCCCCCAGTGGCTGAGGTTGGTTCAGTGGGTTGTATAGGCTTCCTGGTGGGGGGGACTGGTGCCTGTGTTGTGGTGGATGAGGCTGGATCTTGTCCTTCTGGTGGGCAGGGCCACGTCTGGTGCTGTGTTTTGGGCTGTCTGTGACCTTATTATGACTTTAGGCAGCCTCTCTGCTAAGGGATGTGGTTGTGTTCCTGTCTTGCTGGTTGTTTGGCATGGGGTGTCCAGCACTGGAGCTTGCTGGATGTTGCGTGGATCTGGGTCTTAGTCTTGAGATGGAGATCTCTGGGAGAGCTCTTGCTGATTGATATTATATGGGGCCGGGAGGTCTCTGGTGGTCCAATGTCCTGGACTCGGCTCTCCCACCTCAGAGGCTCAGGCCTGACACCCGGCTAGAGCACCAAGACCCTGCTAGCTACATGGCTAGGAAGAAAAGGAAGAAAAAAAAAAGAAAGAAAAAGAAAAAAAATACTAACAGGCAGAACCCTAGGACAAATGGTAAAATCAAAACTAAACATAAATCACATAAAGAAACATACGCACACACACTCATATAAAGAATAAACAAACAAACAACAACAACAAAAAACAAACATATAGAACCCTAGGACAAACCCTAAAAGCAAACCTAAAGAGACAAAATCACACAAAGAAACATGCACATGCACACTCACAAAAAGAGAAAAAAGGAAAAAAAAAATAGCAACCAAAACAATAAACAAATCCACCAATGATAACAAGTACTAAAAAGTAAACTAAGATAAACATAAAACCGAAACCAAATTAGACACAGAAAGCAAACCTCAAGTCTACAGTTGCTCCCCATGTCCACTGTCTCAATTTTGGGAACATTCATTGTCTATTCAGGTATTCCATAGATGCAGCGTTTATCAAGTTGATTGTGGAGATTTAATCCGCTGTTCCTGAGGCTGCTGGGAGAGATTTCCCTTTCTCTTCTTTGTTCGCACAGCTCCTGGGGTTCAGCTTTGGATTTGGCCCCACCTCTGCGTGTAGGTCGTCCTCAGGAGTCTGTTTCCTGCCCAGACAGGAAGGGATTAAAGCAGCTGCTGATTAGTGCTGTCTCGCTCACTCAGGCTGGAGAGTGGGAGGGGTACAGTAATCATAATTGGGATATGGGGTGAGCCTGAGGTGGCAGAGGCCAGCATGATGTTGCAACAGCCTGTGGCGAGCCATGTGTTCTGCATGCGAAGTTGTCCATAGATCACGGGCCCCTGGCCGTGGCGGGCTGCACAGGCTCCCAGGGGGGTGTGGACAGTGACCTGTGCTTGCACACAGGATTCTTGGTGGCAGCAACAGTGTTAGTGGTCCATGCCCATCTCTGGGGTCTGAGATGATAGCTGCGGGTCATGCCTGTCTCTGGAGCTCACTTAGGTGGTGCTCTGCCGTCTGTGGGCACAAGAAGCAGGAAGCCCCTCTCCTCGTGCACCCCAAAACAATGGTCTCTTGCCTCTCTGGCTGGTCCAGACTTTTTCCCGGACTCCCTCCTACTAGATGTGGTGCACTAGCCCCCTTCAGGCTGTCTTCACGCAGCCAACCCCAGTCCTCTCCATGGGGTCTGACCTCCGAAGCCCGAGCCTCGGCTCCCAGCCCCCACCCGCCCCGGCGGGTGAGCAGACAAGCCTCTCAGGCTGGTGAGTGCTGTTTGGCACCGAGCCTCTGTGTGAGAATCTCTCCACTTTGCCCTCTGCACCCCCGTCACTGTGCTTTCCTCTGTGGCTCTGAAGCTTCCTCCCACCTACCCTCCATCCCCGCCAATGAAGGGGCTCCCTAGTGTGTGGAAACTTCTCCTCCTTCACAGCTCCCTCCCAGAGGTGCAGGTCCCCTCCCTATTCTTTTGTCTCTGTTTTTTCTTTTTTCTTTTGCCCTACCCAGGTACGTGGGGATTTTCTTGCCTTTTGGGAAGTCTGAGGTCTTCTGCCAGCATTCAGTAGGTGTTCTGTAGGAACTGTTCCACGTGTAGATGTATTTTTGATGTACTTGTGGGGAGGAAAGTGATCTCCATGTCTTACTCCTCCACCATCTTGAAGGCCTCCGTGGGCAGGGATTTTGAAGATCTTGTTTAGTGTTGCATATGCAGCATCTACAAGAGTGACTGGTGCAAAATCGGCACTTCATGAATGCTTGTTAAATGAATGAACGAAACAAGCAAATAGATGGGACTGAGTCTACTTTGTGTCCCTTCCTGAGGAAATTTTCCCTTAAGCAAAAGGAAAAGTGGCATAAGGCAGTCACAGTCTAGCTGTTGCTATTGTGAGTTTGTTGCTTTCTGGTTATCTGTCTTGATGTTTGGAGAACCCAGAGATATGAGGCTTAGCGTGTTTTCCACTGAGTTTATGGAATGATAATTAACCCAGACGCCCTTTTGGTTGTGCTACCTAGCAGTCAATGCAGGACTGTGCCTCCTGGCTGGTACCTGCTGGGCACAGGGGCTCATTTCCCTCTGAGGAGCTGCTAACTGGAGCTGTTTGTCCCTCAACGGGTGCTAAACCCTCATTAGCAGCTTGTAAACTTTTTCCTGCTCGTCAAGACTGGCTCTTTGTAAACAGTGGGGGCATTTACTAAGTCTTTCTGAGAAATGAGCCAAATTTTTGGAAATGTGCATATAGAAAGGGTCTGGAATAAGAGTTGACTTATAATAATGCCAGTGGTATGTTTCTTTGTAGACAGAATCACAGGCTTCACTTATGTGTTTCAGAAACATTTTTCTTTCTTTCTTTTTTTCTCCCCACGAATTATCTCAAACCTCTACATTTATTTACTCCTCTTGTGCATAGGGAGCCAGTGAGGGTGCTTCCTTTCAGGACTGGGGTCAAAGGATACCTGATCAAGGGGCAGAACCATTGTACTTAAGTTTAAAAACTTTTAATTGGAGGGTAACATACCTGCACCTAAGGGTACAGCTTGATGAAATTTCATATTCAATTGTTGATGGACATTTGGATAGTTTCTAGTCTGGCTGTTAGGAATAGAAGGTCTGCTTTCTTTCTTCTTTCTCCTTCCCTCCCTTCCTTCCTTCCTTTCTCCCTCCCTTCTTTCCTTCCTTCCTTCCTTTCTTCCTTCCTCCCCTCCCTTCTTCCCCACTACCTTCATCCTTCTTCATCTCCCTCTTCCTCCTTTTCTTCTTCTTCTCCTCATTCAAAATGGAGACTAAGTACTAGAAAAAGCTCCACAGAGATACATTATTGTGGTGATCCCATTCTGAGGGTAAACCTGGATCATGTGGTCAGAGGATCTTCATTCAGCATTTACCTAAACTGCTGATTCTCCTCTGAGACAACCTGGTGCCTTCCTGGCTGGACCCAAGCATCCTTGTGATATTCCCTTTCCCATTTACCAAGACACGAAGGAGTGCTTGCAATCAGAATTCGAGTAAGGGTTGAGCCAGCTGGGCAGTTGCTCAGGGCACTGAGCCATACAATGAATTTGAATATCTCTGTAAATCGTTCACCAGTTAACTCAGGTTTCCTTATCCTGCAACTAACACAACCAAGGAAGTCTAACTTGGGCCACCAAAGATAGTATCCTTCAGTGGAAATAACAAAAAAAACCCCAAACCACTCCGCACTTGCCCAGACCTCTACCTGTGGAGAATTATTGCCATAGAAACATGAAGTCATAGATTCTGAAATTCTGAACCCAAACAATGCATTCTGCAGTGCCAGTTACCAGGAACGATCAGTTTATTTGTTCTATACATTTAAAACCCTTTATATGCCTCCCAAAGATCTACCTGGTTAGTAAGGTAGAATAATGAGTGGTGTTTTGCCATCATTTCTTTTAGAATATGGATGTTGCTCTGGACTGGGAAAGTGAATTGGTTTCTGTATATAATGCAATTTTTATTAATATAAATAAATGTTGTTCCCACTAAAAAAAGTAGAACAGATACTTAATACTGTTGAAAGGGGCCAGATTATTGCCTGGCTGGAAGTACCCATGTGCTTAATCTGGCCTTGGCTGTGAATTTGGCCCCCTCTGCTCTAGAACCCCAGACAGCCTGAGGGAGGTGGGAGGGGGAGAGGCTAGCCCAAAAGTCAAAGGGCTGGAGCTGAGTCCCCATGTGAACTGATTGTGTGGCCTTTGGTGAATAATTTGATCATCCTGGTCCTTAGTTTCCCCATCCAGAAAATGAGAGGGTTAGACAAGATGACTCTGAGTTTCCTTCCAGCTTTGACAGCCTGTGTAATGGTGTGAACTGGGCTGTGTATCAATTGTATCTTGCCCTGAATGAATAAAGGACTTTACAAAGTGCTGTAAATGCCCAGTGACCCAGCCCTAATGAATGAACTATTGTAACGTGATTGTTCTTCACTATTGTTTCTCTGAGTTGTCAAAATGCCTCACTGTGCTAAATAAGAAAGTTGGTGTTAACTACAGAAATTTGATGCATAATTCTTTTTTTTTTAAAACATCTTTATTGGTGACACATAATTTTTAATAAAATATGTGATTATCAAAGTTCTCCTTGTTAACCAGCTGGCCTCCTGAGTGCTGTGAGGAGAATCACAAAAGAAGTAAATCCTGTGCCCCTCCCCTTGGAGCCTATGGAGTTGCCCCTGGGAGAAGCAGCTCCATCACAAGTGTGCATCTGTCCTTATGACTTTTGGTTTCAAGTCCATATTTGACCCTGCTTGCTTTTTTTTCCCTGTCTGTGAAAATATTAATACCTGTGGCTCATCTTTCTTGATTGTCAGGCACAGAAGCTTCTCAGGAGACATCAGAGTGACCTCTTCCTCTCTGAAGTGCCGTCAGGTCTTATAGCCTCTCACTGTGAATTTTATATTTGTCAATTGCCTCTTTTTGTATTAGTGTTCTATGGCTGCTGTAACAAATTGCCACAAATTTAGTGGCTTAAAACACAAGAATTTGTTATCTTACAGTTCTGGAGGTCAGGAGTCTGATCTGGGCTAAAATCAAGGTTTTGTGTTTCTTTCTGAAGGCTTTGGGGAAGAATTCATTTCCTTGCCTTCTCCACTCTCTAAAGGCCACCCACAATCCTTGGCTCATGGTCCCTTCCTTTATCTTCAAGCCATCAATGTTGCACCTCCCTGACCCCCCTCCCAAAGTCATATCGCCCTCTGACCGTAACTTCCAGGAAAGTTTCTCTGCTTTTAAGGATTCATGTGATTGGTTGGGTCAACCCAGATAATCCAGGTTAGTAATCTTCCCATCTCAAATTCCTTAATTTATTCATATCTACAAAGTGCCTTTTGTCATGTAGGTTCCACAGGTTCTGCAGATTAGGTCTGGGACATTGTTGAGGAGGGGATTATTCTGCTGATCATGGTACTTTATGTCAGATGATTCAGAACATCTTCTTCAAGTCTGGGGTTGCCATGGATTGGGGTCACTCAGAGGTCGACTCTGAGCAGACACTAGCATGCAGATTTTTTGCTAAGGAGGATCCTTGGAAGCAACACCTATGGCAGGGAGGGAGGGGGAGGAGGCAGGAGTGAACAGGGCAGAGGCTGAATTACAGCTTCAGTCAACCCTACAGGGGACTCTGGAGCTAGAATGATTGAAGCTGTGATGGTCTTAGAGTAAAGAAACTTGCTCATGGCAACCCAGTTAGTAAATGGTAGAGACAGTATTCCACCTCATTTTGTTTACATATAAACCTACATTCTTATCCATTGTACCTAATGCAGTCAACCTCCAGGACAGGGGTTTGTAAACTTTTTCTGTAAAGGGCCTGATAATATATATTTTTGGCTTTATTTGCCATATGGTGTCAGTCTCAACTACTCAACTCTGCCCTTGTGGTGCCGTAGATAATACATAAAAGGATGACAGTACCATGTTCCAATAGAACTTTATTTGCAAAAACAGGTGGCTGGTTGGACTTGGCCCACAGGCTACAGGTTACCAATCCCTGCTCTAGGAAGTCCTCAGGTTGAGCAGGTACCACAGACTGAGTGGTTCTCACACTTGATCATGTATCACAACGACCTGGAAGACTCATCAGAACACATGTGACTTAACCCCACCTCCAGAATTTTGACTCAGCAGGTCTGGGGTGGAACGCTAGAATTTTTAGTTTCAACAAGTTCCCAGGTGGAGCTGATTCTGCTGGTCCAGAGACCACACTTTGAGAACCACTGGCTTAGGTTAACACTCATGAATGAAAGTCAATGATGCTCTCCTCAAAGGAAAGTCTTGGCGTCATCCTTCAACAAAACAGCAATGCACAATTATCTTCTGAGTGTGTAACTAAAGGGCACACTGCTTAAATGGATTCCTTTCTTCAGGTCTCTGGCACAGGAGGAGCCAATGCTTTCTTAAATTCTAATCCACTGCATGAATTAGTGCTTGAATTTCTAGCAGGGCCAGTCCTCCAGGAATGCAAAATCCTTTTTTTTGAAATGCAAATACCCTGGATGAAGAGAAACAACTTGAAGGGGAGAAGAGGACTATATGTATATATGTATATGCGGTTTGGAGTTGAGAGACCACTTCCTAGTTTAGTGGTCATGGGCAGGCTTTTTCCTTTCTGAACTATTACTTCCTAATCAGTATAATGGGAATGATATTATTTCATAGGTGGTTATATAAATCAAATATAATCTAATGAGATAATGCATCTAAAAGCAGCCTTAATATTCATATATTAGTTTAAACTGGTTTTATTAAATTTTTTTTCCCCCTCTGTGTCAGGAAGGCTGGAGATGACAGGAGACAGTAGTATCTTAGAGGGAGAGGGTGCTATGTCAGTGAGGGTAAGGGCAAAAGCAGGATGGGCAGGGAGGTTTCTGAGGACAAACTACTTATTTTATAATATCTAAAAAATCACATTTAATAATATCTAGGCTAGCCTTTGTTTAAGACAAACTAGGTGTATCAGTTAGCCTTTGCTGCATAACAAACAGCTCCAAAATCAAATGGCTTAAAACAACAACCATTTATTTAGCTCATGATTCTGTTAGGTGGCTCTTTTGGTCTCTTCTGAGCTTGGCTGGTCTTGGCTGGCCTTATGAATCTGTGGTCATTTGGTAGGTGAGCAAGGTGGTAGCTGGTCCCAGATAGCCTCATTTGCATGTTTCGTTGGCTAGAGGGTGGGGTGATGAGGGGACTATACCAAAAGTCTCTCATCTTCCAATAGGCTAGCAGGGTCTGCTCATGTGGTGGCAGTTCTTAAAACAGCAAGCAAAAGCTACAAAGCCTTTAGAGGACTTAGCTTAGAAGTGGCCCAATATCACATCTGCTGCCTTCTGCTTGTTAAAGCAAGTCACATGGCCAGATTAAAGGGACAGGGAAATAGCCTCCACCCCTTGACCGGAATGGCTAGAACCACTGAAATCTACCATACCAGATACAAACTTTTCCAAGTACTTAGTCTGGTTTTATCATTTATTGCTTCAGTTTTTGTTGTTTGAATTTAAAAACTCAAAACGAGATCAGAATCACCTTGCACACCCCATGCATGCCAATATTCTTATTCTGATTTATAAAAGAAAGTATATAAAAACCACAAAGAATTTATACAATTCTTAACCAGGCAATATGAATGACCCTTTGTAACTCAGGTAGAAGAGAAGAGCATTTTAGGTAGTTAGAATTTCAAAGAATTTGAAAACAAAAATCATTTTTATCTTAGTTAAAATTTTTTGTTGTTGTATGTAGGGAAAATATACAGAAAACTGCCTTAAGAGCTGTGGGTGGAAAAAAGGGCAAATAAAATTAACTACATATAAATGTTCCTTGAGCTAATTCTGAAACATGAAGAATAAAAACAAAACACTAGTATGAATATTTGACTGGTGGGTTAATCCAGAGATCTATCTCTAATATACATGATCTTTAAGGAATTTCCTAACTCCATGACTCTATTCTTTACACGTTGGAGTTGAAAGATCTTTAGGAAACTGTGGTCCAGAGAGATGCCGAATTATCTTGGGAAACCCAGCTAGTCATTGGCAGAGTCGGGACTAGGGCCTACATAACCAAGTTGCAAATCCAAGCTTTTCCCACCATTCCGTACTGTTTCCATCATAGATGCTCTGTTCAGAGGCCTCTACCACCAGGGCATATACTCACTGAGCTGAGAGAGGAAGTCAGTTGGAATGCTGCAAAATATTAGTCATTCCCATCGGAATGGGAAGTTGAGTGGGTGAGGGCATTGTTGTTCTTCCTGTTTGAAGAACAGCTGCTGTGTCTTTCAAGGCATTTTTGAGGATGTGTTAATATTGCTGCTTTTCTAGCTTTTGGTTGGGCAGGTCTGCACTACCTACTAAGTAGGTGACTACATTTTCCTTGGTGGAAAGTGCATTAGGTAATGACATTTTTCCTATGCACTCATCAACAACACTGTCTCTGTCCAAGACACGGCTGTAAGTTCGCTCATGTTCTGTCTGTGGGGCATGGTCACACCTCTCCCAGTCACCTCATGTTGATTTTAAGCTACTGAAACTACTCTTTGTGTTGCTGGGTGACTATTAACCATATTTGACAAAAAGAATGTTTTCCATGTTCTGGTAAGGAAATCCTCTGTCAAGATAAACAACCCTTTCCCTCTTCTCCTCCAATTCGGGCCTTGCCAGAAAGGTCTAAATAGGTCCTCTGTAGTCATTTTCTTTACAATATTTCACACTGGAGTTCAGTAAGAAACTCCAAGCCAGAAAAGTTAACTTTTGCTGAAAGACCACAGAACCCAAGGACTAAAGAGCTATTTTAGGTTTGGGTGTCCTGCCCCAAGCCTCTTTTAGACATTTTGTATCCAGGGAAATGTCCTTTCTCTCTCCCCTCCTTTTCTATCATTTTCTTATGAAATTAATAAACATGCTTACTTCTTGGATTTTTGTGAATATGATTTTCTACCAAAACATTTACTTCTTCCATTTTTCTATCCTAAACTACTTTATGAAGTATTGGGTTTACCAATGAGCTGAAATCTACATTTAATCCTTTATGATGATACTTAATCCTGAACGATGTTTGGAGACCACTGACTGAGATAGAGCTTTTTGTTACAGCAAATAGATGTTGTTGCCCCTGGTGGGGGGGGGGGGGCGGGTAGAACTGCCCCGTGTTGCTGCTGGTAGATGAGCTATAACTCCATATACTGGTGGTGCTTCAACTAACATGAAAACTAGTTCAGGGCTCATTGATGCATATATGAGCTACCATTCTCATTCCATTTTTTCCCCTCCCTTCACCGCTTCCACTTTTTGTGACTTCTTTTCTTCTTCACAATGGCCACTGATGTTAATTTTTTTCTTTGAGGCATACCTGTATAACAATTGAGGGGGTGGTGAGATGAGGGTGTGTGATGGGCGTAGGGTGCAGACAGTGTTTTGCCTCAAGGTCCACACATCTGAAGAGTGGTCCTTCCCTCAGATTCTTGCCTTCTGGAGAGGACTGAATTCTCTGTTGCCCTAGCTAGGTGTGCACAGTGAGCTCTATAGTTGAAATTTGACTTAGAAGCTAAGGGTGGCTGCAGAAAGTTGCCTGAGCTCCATCAGGAAGTGAGTTTCACTTCCGGGTCAGGAGTATCATGAAGCCTTAGGGCCCTGTAGCGTTTCCCTTTGTGACTCTGCACATCTTAGGGGTGGAGCCTGGGGGCTCCAGCAGACTGAGTTGGCTCTCTGCCCTGATCTCATAGTATTTGTTGTGACCCATTTTGTGTTTCCCTAAGGCCCAGGACGGCATGGAATTCTGAGTTATTGTCCTGACTGCCCACGGACACACCGTGACAATGTGGGTGACAATAGGAGGAAACTCAGCAGTTGAAAACTGCTTTGAGTTTTCCTTGACAATAAACACCAAGGGAATGGGGTGCATTATGTTAAGACTGGAGGAGGAGGGGAAGTGGCCCTATTATCTCTCCCCGCATCACATAGTCATTCTTTCATTTAATGAATGTGACTGAGGACTTTCTCTGTAACAGGAACTGTGGTGAGTGGATGAATTGGCTTCAAGCCTGGAGGCATCTTCCTTCTACATGGTCTTCACAACAGCTCAATTTATATGTGTGTGTGTGTGTGTGTCTGTGTGTGTGTGTGTCCACACATGCTCACATACATATGCGCACCTAATTTATTACCATTGTCATAATTATTTGCATCTCTCTTCTACATCCCCAACACCTTACTTTTAGGCCATGATCACATTATACTTAGTACTAACCTAGAATGTTTAAATACATTTCTAGTAGCCACCCCTCCCTTTCCCCATCACTCTCCCTTTACCAATTGCATCAGTTTAATCTTTCATTAAGACAGTGATGTATGCTTGGAAGATCATGGGAATGAGAGCAGTGAGAAGTGTTAGGACCCTGGGGTTATGATCTCTGCTCTGTCTCAGTTACTTTACCTATAAAATATAGGATTAACAGGGTGGGAGGATTAGATGAACTTTAATTTCCCTTCCTGTACTGAATTTCAATGACTCCACACTGAAACTTTCCCCCACGACTTTCAACAGCCTGCTATTGCCTGGAGGACATGATGCAAGCCCACTTGTTGACTATTCACCACCCTCTCAGTAGGGCCCAGGTCCGTTGCATAGCCCAGCCACCTCCTGTACATGGGGCTTCCTGGACAGCCAGGTTCACTGGTCTACTGGCTTTTCTCCATTTTCCTTCCTCTCTCTATTTGCTCATGAGTTTTTCTCTTTACAGTGCCACACCTGCGCCTGGACCTTATCCGTCTTTCCAAGGCTATGTCCTCCAGGAAGCCTTCTCTCTTTTTATTCAATTGACTGAACTGTCCTTTCTCTGAAATCCCATCTTGCAGAGACTGAATCTTTCATGTGGCATACATACAAACACACATGCATACACATACATACATGTATGTATGTATATGCATGTATGTATCTATATCTCTCTATATTTTTATTATAAATTTTACCCCCATGCCATTTTTATATCTAGAGTGTATGACATGAAAAATAGTTCAAAAATGGGTATTCACCATCTCTTCCTTGCTTAGAAAAATTGCTGGAAGAATTCTGTGTGTTCCAGGTCAGCACACAAAGCTGTTTTGTACAGAATGTGAGTGTTGGGAGAGGGAAAAGATCTTTATTGAATTATTTTAGAAAGTTACGTATGGAAGAGAATACAATTGATCGAGAAGATTGGAAGGCTTATTTTCCCACTATAAAATGTAAGCTCCATGAGATCAGGAATTTTGCTTGACTTGCTTTCCAGTTTATCCTTGTTCTTGAAATGCTTGGCACACATACTTTTTGAAAGAATGAATGACAATGGACCATACTGGATAGCCTGGGATGGTGGCAGCAGGGAGAGGTTCTGGAAGTTTGGACAGAGGTGGGAGATACTGCTGTGCATGGGAGCTTTTAAGAAAGATGTGAAAACAAGATTTCAGATTTTGCTGTGAGTTGTGAACAAATCCTTCATTGGCTTTTTTTTTAGTAATAAAGATTAAAAAGATCTTGATACAGATTTCTTAAAGGTTGCATTGACATTTCACTGAATGGGGTCGCATCCTGTAATCCCTTGCAAGGCTGCCATGCATATATTAAGTTCTGTCTGTTTGTTGGATAAATGGATCATCTTCCATTCTTCCCTGAGGTAGAGTGTGCTATGTGGAACATGGTTTACTTTACATGTGGTGCCAGGTTCCATATGGCCGTAGACGGATTTCGCTGGGCAGCAGCCTTGAGTGTGTTTGTAGTCGATTAAAGGGAGGCTAAAGGGGGAGTTTCTATGAATGTGTACGTAGTAACTGTGACTAATGAAAACCCAACTTAGACTAGCTTAGGCCAAAAGGAAAAAAATTGTTACATGGTTGTTGAGATGTCTTATGGTACCAAAGATAAGAACTGGGCGGGGTCTCAGGAGTGACCTTCAGAGATTATCTTTTCCTTTTCCACCTGGGTTTGCCCCCCTTTCTCTCCATCCCTCCCTGGACTGGATTTTCTTCTCTTGGTTTCTTTGATGCACACAGTGGGAAATAGGAGAAAGTGGTCTCTCTTTCTCAGTTTTAAATTTCCCAGGGTACCATTCCAATTGGCTTGAAAGTTGACCACCGAAGGGCATCATCTTCATAGTTCCTTCTCCAGCAGCCACGTGGTTGGAGTGGGGGAAGGGAGGAGAGTTCCCAGAAAGGAGGTGCAGGTCCCCACAGGAAGGGGTGTGAGATGAGTGGACAGAACAGGAAGGGTTCACTTTCACTGCCATGGCAGAAACACTTTACCATGTAGGCTCAGCCATGGGAAGTCGGTGGGGTCATCTCCTAGAGGAATGAGTTAATTCCAAGGTGCTGTGGCTCAATGGCTATTTTGGATACTGCCAGTCACTCGTTCTATTGTATCCAGTCACTGAGTTCTGTTGGAATAAGTGAGTCCCAGAAGGTTCAGTCCACATCTTGTGGGGGACCCTAGGAAGCAAGAGAATCTCACCTGATAAAAACTTAGTGATCTGCAATTTGTAAAAAAAAAATGAGAACGTGCATAACAATGAAGGTGATTTTTTTCTTGTGTTTCAGTCAAGGAATCAGAATTTAAGAGGTCCAAAATATTGTGTATAATAAAGTAACTATTTCAATGTAAAAAATGACCAGATGTACACACAAAGGACTACTCTCTAGATGAAGGAGAAATGTTATCTTTTGTCCCTTATTCATTCGTACGTTCATTCGTTTTGCAAACTTTTGTCGAGTACCGGCCATGGTAGGTTTTGGGGGTCCAGTGGTGAATAAGACAATTGTAGGCTCTGCCCTCCGGGAGCTTATAGTTCAGTGGGGAGTAGAGATATTGAGACAGTGCCAGGTGTGATGCATACTTTGAACAAGAAAATAGAGGGAGCGTGGGAGCCTCTAACGCGATCAGATGGAGGAGTTCTAGTCAAACATCTTGGGGAAAATGGCCTTTAATTTGAAGGCTGCATTTGGGGATTGGAGGCAGCATATAAAGCAGAGGAAGGTTCCAGGGAGTGGGGATGGTGTGTTCCAGCCTCAAAGGATGCATGTAGCCCCTTTGAGAGTTGAAAAAAGTTCAGTTGGTGGCAGTGGGGAGAGGAAGGGAGGGAGGGTGGGTGGGATCGAGGCTGTGTGTAAGGATTTGGGCTTTATCCAAAAGGAACTGGGAAACTGTTGAAGAAAGCTGTATTATGTGAATACTATGGATACTGGGATATTAGTTCTCTACGGCTGCTGTAATAAATTGCCACACACTTGGTGGATTTAACAACACAGTTCTAGAGGTTACAAGTCCAAATTGGGTCTCACTGGACTAAAATCAAGGTGTTGGTGCGCTGTGTTCCTTCAGCTCTAAGGAAGAATCCTTTTTCTTGCCGTTTTCAGCTTTTAGAGGCTGCCTGCATTCCTTAGCTTGTGTGCCCCTTTCACTAGGATGTGGACATTTTTGGGGGCCATGTTTCTTCCGACCACAGATATAAAGCCTGGAGGTGACACGATCTGATTGGTCTACACTCTATGAGGACAGGAACCACGGCTCTTTTGCTCACCACTGTATACCCTCTGCTTGATCGGCACTGTGCCTGGCACATAATAAATAATTTGCAGATTATTTGCTGAATCAATGAGGAAAAAGATATTTAATAACTTCTAGCTGCAGAGAGAAGAGTGGGTTGAATTGGGGCAAGAGTGGATGCAGAGAGTCCAGTTAGAAAGTTATTGTTGAAAAAGGATCAAAGTTGCCAGGACAAGGTGGTATCAGTGATTGGATTTGAGAGGCATTTAGAAGACAGTCAACAAGACTTGGAGGTCCATTACATATGAGGCTGGGTGATGCTTAGATGTTTAGCTTGGGCATGGAGGAAGGTGCTAGTGCCCTTAACCAACACAGGGAATCTGGAGGACAAGCAGGATCACATGAGCTGATAACCACAGATTGGTATAGACGGAGTTTGACTACCTGAGGTTGAGATAACTGTGTCCATCCCTAACAGGCAGAGGCATATATGAGTCTGTGGCTTAGGAGAGAGGTGGAAGCTGGAGTTTAAGATCCGGAAGTCATCCCAGCATCTCAGTAGTTGTTCGTGGAAGTCACGGACTTAGATGTTGTCACGTAGAGGAAAATGGTAGATGGGGAAGGGAAGAGAGCCCAGACTAAGTCCCGAAACACCGTTTCACAAAATCTGTTTCTCATTCCAATATCACTGCTCTATGTGGTTGACACTCAGTCTCAGGAAAGGGTCATTGTTTGTGTTAAGTGTTTCCCCTCTTGCGCTGTTTTTTCTTCTTTTAAATTAATTAATTAATTAATTTTAACGTCTTTATTGGAGTATAATTGCTTTACAATGGTGTATTAGTTTCTGCTTTATAACAAAGTGAATCACCTATATATATATCCCCATATCTCCTCCATCTTGCGTCTCCCTCCTACCCTCCCTATCCCACCCCTCTAGGTGGTCACAAAGCACCAAGCTGATCTCCCTGTGCTATGTGGCTGCTTCCCACTAGTTATCGGTTTTACATTTGGTAGTGTATATATGTCCATGCCACTCTCTCACTTCGTCCCAGCTTCCCTTTCCCCTTCCCCGTGTCCTCAAGTCCATTCTCTAGTAGGTCTGCATCTTTATTCCCTTCCTGCCCCTAGGTTCTTCAGAACCTTTTTAGATTCCATATATATGTGTTAGCATATGGTATTTGTTTTTCTCTTTCTGACTTACTTCACTCTGTATGACAGACTCTAGGTCCATCCACCTCACTACAAATAACTCAATTTCGTTTCTTTTTATGGCCGAGTAATATTCCATTGTATATATGTGCCACATCTTCTTTATCCATTCATCTGTCATTGGACACTTAGGTTGCTTCCATGTCCTGGTTATTGTAAATAGAGCTGCAATGAACATTGTGGTACATGACTCTGTTTGAATTATGGTTTTCTCAGGGTATATGCCCAGTAGTGGGATTGCTGGGTTGTATGGTAGTTCTAATTTTACTTTTTTAAGGAACCTCCATACTGTTCTCCATAGTGGCTGTATCAATTTACATTCCCACCAACAGTGCAAGAGGGTTCCCTTTTCTCCACACCCTCTCCAGCATTTATTGTTTCTAGATTTTTAATGATGGCCATTCTGACTGGTGTGAGGTGATACGTCATTGTAGTTTTGATTTGCATTTCTCTAATGATTAGTGATGTTGAGCATCCTTTCATGTGTTTGTTGGCAATCTGTATATTTGCTTTGGAGAAATGTCTATTTAGGTCTTCTGCCCATTTTGGATTGGGTTGTTTGTTTTTTTGATATTGAGCTGCATGAGCTGCTTGTAAATTTTGGAGATTAATCCTATGTAAGTTGCTTCATTTGCAAATATTTTCTCCCATTCTGAGGGTTGTCTTTTTGTCTTGTTTATGGTTTCCTTTGCTGTGTAAAATCTTTGAAGTTTCATTAGGTCCCATTTGTTTATTTTTGTTTTTATTTCCATTTCTCTAAGAGGTGAGTCAAAAAGGATCTTGCTGTGATTTATGTCATAGAATGTTCTGCCTATGTTTTCCTCTAAGAGTTTTATAGTGTCTGGCCTTACATTTAGGTCTTTAATCCATTTTGAGTTTATTTTTGTGTATGGTGTTAGGGAGTGTTCTAATCTTATTCTTTTACATGTAGCTCTCCAGTTTTCCCAGCACCACTTATTGAAGAGGCCGTCTTTTCTCCGTTGTATATTCTTGCCTCCTTTATCAAAAATAAGATGACCATATGTGCGTGAGTTTATCTCTGGGCTTTCTATCCTGTTCCATTGATCTATATTTCTGTATTTGTGCCAGTACCATACTGTCTTGATTACTGTAGCTTTGTAGTATATTCTGAAGTCAGGGAGCCTGATTCCTCCAGCTCTGTTTTTTCTTGGGCTGTTTTTATGAATATTTCTTATTAGGATGAACCCTGGGGTGTTGGCATGGAATATGGAAATCACATATTTTTAGAAAACCCACTTAGTGATTGCTTGCACTGAAGTCCTTTGTAAGAGATTTGGAATTTGGGTCTAGTTATGTGTGTACTTATAAACTTTGAATGGAGGGTATGGTAGATGCCTCAAAAAGCAGTAATGTCTAAACAGGTATTCTCAGGGTTGGAGGACTATATCCATCCTCACTTTCTTTCCTTGTTTACCTGCTTACCATGAATGATTGGACTTAGCTGGAAACCAGGGTCTGCGTATCCTGAGAACCCAGGTCAAGAAAGACTATTGGCCCTTAAAGTAACAGTTTTGAAGGATGGAAAGGGCCAGGAAATTACCGGAATCCCATGACTTTACCCTGGGAAACTGGTTGAAGACCAGTTACCAAATCTAAATGGAAAAGAAAAGATGGGATGTTCAGGGAACTTGCACTGAAGAGTATAGTTTGGAGTGGGCAACCTTAGAATATCTGTTCCTGGAGTTTTAAAGATTGAGAGAGGCTCAGGATACATCAAGTTTTTTGAGACCCTAAGTGAAAAAACAAAACAAAACAAAACAAAAACAACAACAACAAGGGGAAGAAAGGCGGAAACAGCATTGCAAATATTCCAGAATACCTAACTTTACATTTTAACAAACAAGTTCTTTATAACCCAAACACAAAGCCCACAATGCTGTATGTTTGTGTTAGGCACAAGATATTTATAAGTTTTATAAAAACTAATTCACTGTGTACCACAGGGGGGTAGCCTGATAACGCAACATGAGATCAAAGTTGTGTGATGAATGTCATCATCTTTCAACCTTGTGTGTCATCTCTATATGTCATATATGTATCTTGAAAGTCCAAATTTGAGACCCTGTGGTTGTGAGGCCAAGGTCAAATGGCCCTTTGGTGATAGGGCTTTGTACATCTTATCCATTATTTAAAACCCAACTAAAATGTTCTTCCCGTCTCTTCAACGTTAATCAGGAGTCAATAAATGACAGGGAATGAGCTATACTAGGCACTGGAGACACAGAGATGGATGGGATACAGCCTACTGCTGGAAGAGCTAACACGGCTGAGGACGCAGCCATAGCAGCAGCTAAAGCCAGTGCTGAGGGATCTTCCTCACTCCTGCCATCTTTCCTTGAGTCTGAAGACTTGAAGATGATCTCATCTCCTCTGGCTCCTCTTGCATTTAAATTCTCTACGACTTTTTGAACAAACCCTATACATATTGTATTGCTATGAAAATTGATTGCACTTTGTTATAAATATTTACATATTATAAATTGTAAATCAACTATACTTCAATTTTTAAAAACTGCTTATAATTTACATTTAATTGCTTATAATATTGTGTCTTCACTGCAGTTGGGTGTGGTAACCAGAGTAAGTTCAGGACAACAGGACCCAAAGAGAGCCGTTCCTTCAACTTCTGGGTTGTGCCCTTCAACAGAAGCTTCTAGTTAGCTGTGATAGCTATTATTATCTCTACTTCTAGCACTCTGGGAGAAAAACTTTCACCTCTCCCTGACTCAGGCTGAGAGTCTGTATATACATTATCAAATCACTTATCTCACTCTTGTAAGAAGCTTCTTTATCTGCCAGGCTCACTCAGGAGCTCATTGAGCCCTTAGTCATATTTTCCTCTCTAGCACTGAGTAGCAGTCCGGTGTTCCTGCCACATTAGATGTTTGCTAAACAAATTAAGGAATTAAAGAACACCTTGGGGCTTCCCTGGTGGCGCAGTGGTTGAGAATCTGCCTGCTAATGCAGGGGACACGGGTTCGAGCCCTGGTCTGGGAGGATCCCACATGCCGCGGAGCGGCTGGGCCCGTGAGCCACAACACTGAGCCTGCGCGTCTGGAGCCTGTGCCCCGCAACGGGAGGGGCCGCGATAGTGAAAAGGCCTGCGCACCGCGATGAAGAGCGGTCCCCGCACCGCGATGAAGAGTGGCCCCCACTTGCCGTAACTGAAGAAAGCCCTCGCACGAACCGAAGACCCAACACAGCCAAAAAAAAAAAATAATAAAATAAATAAATAAATAACAGTTCTTTAAAAAAAAAAAAAAAATAGTTGTAATTCTAAAAATATACAATTTAAAGAACACCTTGTACTACATCAGGTTTCCCATGTGGATTATGGTCAACTTACAAAATGATGCAAGGATCCCAGAAAGCACTAAAATAGTTCATAGCAATTGATTGTATTTCAACAATTACACTCCACTCCCCTTATCCCACCCGCCCTATACACATTAGCAAATGCACCCGTGACTTCATGTTTCCATAAAAGGCCCAAATATGTAGCCAACATTGGCAACTTTTATTTTCAGTAAATATTTTTTAGTGCTTTACTGCATGATTTGGCCAGTGGTTGATTGCCAGTTTCAGAGAATTTGGTAGCTGCTTTATAGGAAGGCAGATCATCTATGTTCCTTTAAATAAAGCTGGTTGCTTTGTGACTGGAGGAGGGACCTTGCCTTGTGGAACTGTCAGGACAGTGAATTCACATTCTGGAGCATCTCTGGTTAACGTGACATCACTGAGCCACGCTAGACACTGCCAGTGGCCATCAGTGCCATCATCTGATTTCTGAACAACTCTGATTTCCCCTGACTTGGGAACCCCAGGCTAGTTTCACTTGGGCTCTGAAAACTGTCTCAGAATATCCTCCATCAATTGCTATTTGTATGGTGGGACATAAACAGCAAGGCAGGGTGGAAAAAACAAACAACTTTATTGTACTTAAGTGTTACGGGAGCAGCGGTCACTAGTCAGGGGGGGAAATACATTTTATTTTCCTTTCCTCATGTGCTTTTCTATAAACAGCAAAACATGCTGAATGAATTTTTCAAACAAACTTGTAAAATCAGAAAATACAACGACCTTTAACAGTGGGTAGCATGAATTATCCGGGGCCACAAAGAAGTTTTTAACTCTTGAAACACGTTGGCAACGTTACAAATGAGGTTCTTTTTCCCCTTTCAGACCGTTAAAAATAGCTTTTATAAACTCTTAACCCCCTCTGATGGGGAGCTCACCATTAATCACCTTTATGACATCTTATATTTAGGCCATGGATAAATCCATGGGTCCTAATCAACCACTTTCCTGAGGAAATTGGCCAAATCCCCACTGGAGGGGGAGATGAATCACAACAGCCATGCTATTCAGACAAATCTCTTTTCAAGTGCCCTTAAAGCTTTTTTTCATACACCAGCGAAGAGAGCCACACAGGAAACAATAATAGTTTAATCTTTTGAAAAATTTCCTTCCTGCATTGCAGCGCTTTCAGACAGGTAGTCAGAGCCAGCCAAAGAAAATTAGCAGCCGCCCCTGCCAAGAGCAGGCTGCTACTTGAGCCTCTGAGCTCCCCCGCCCCTTCCTCCTCTTCACACCCCCAACCCCTGTCGTCTCCAGGGCTGCAGCCTGAAAGGGAGTCTTCTTCTGCCCAGGGGTGGCCCTCACTGACATTGGAAGAGCCCTTGGTGACTCAGCGTGTGTCTAGGCGTTTTTAAAGCCTCTCCGCCCTTCTCCTCCCAGAGTTTTCCCTAGATTCTGGTTGGGAGGACACGTGTCATCTGGAGAAGCACATTGGGTTCTCAGGAAAATGCAATTTTTCACAAGATGGAGGGAGTCGTGGTAAATGTGTGTCTGCCTTTTGCTCATGGAATTTTCCCAAATCTGAGCGAGTTCTGAGACTTGTGGGTTGGAAAAGACTTAGTTTCTGTAAGTCAACTTCCTTCACCCTCTGCCACCAGTATGGGACATGAACCTTTAATTACGTCCAACAATTCATTGCAGGCTTTGCTCGGGCTGTCGTAGACACTTTTCCGTAGGGATTTGGTCACAGCGCTTATGAAAGTCTTAAGTTGTTCTTCTAATCAGCAAGTTCACTGAACTGTGGACAAAAAGAGCACCCCCCCTCCCCCATTGACCCCCATAGGCCATTGACCTCTGGCTCAGGTTCTGTTGACCCACTGGCTGCCAGTGCCACCCCCCGCCCCCTTGCCTCCCCTTACCCCACCATCTAAGTCTCCTGGCTCTCAATTTTGGTTTCTCACCCGACAGTCTCTTTGTCTTTTCCCTCAGCTTGGCAATTTCATGAACGACTTTCAGGGCCCGGACAAAATTAATTGCATTTCTATCTCTCGTGTATTTCCACCTCCCATGTTTGTGACTTGTATAAAGAAAAATAATCTCTCTTTATGTAGACTATGACATTGACTAATCTCTCAAATGAGGAGAGAGGGAGCAAAAGGATTCATTGGCCAAGTTTCCGACTGTCACAAAAGAAAGTGAACCAAATTAGTTATTATAAAAATAGTCCCTCAATGCCACCCATGGTGTCTAGGAATTCTCTGGATCCGTTCTCATGCATTTTCAGGACCAACAGAAGGTCCATGAAATTGGGGTTTTCATCTCCCTTTCCTCCATTATCATGGATAACTGAAAATAAGCTTTGTCATATTTTCCTTAGAAAAGTGTCTTAGCCACTCAGGAACATTTTCTCAGCAGTCCAAGTCAGAAAATCAGCAATCCATATCCACATAGTAGCTGAGAAGAGGCCCATGGTTCATGTTGTTGTAAAGGATTATCAACAACCAAGTGGTACCTTAAGATGTTCATCATAGTGTTATTTATAATAACAATACATTATGAAGACTTATATTTCCAGCAATAAGCCAATGTTATTATCAACCACATAACAGACATGTAACTGTGAAAAGTCGTGTTTTCAAAGTACACTAAATCAATGGGAATATGCTTACACTATCTAAAGGGAAAAAGGTAGAATATACTGTTTATACTATTTAATTCCAATTTAGAAAAAAGATCATTTCTGGTTAATGGAATTATGAGTGGTTTTAATTTCATTTTTACAACTTTTCATAATTTCTAAAATGTTTTTAATGCAGAAACATTGTTTTATACGGATATACAGAATTAGATACTATGTCTAATTGGCTTTGCTTGTTTTGTTTTATTTGGGAAGTTTCCTCCTCTCTGAATTTTTATTTGAAAGCTCTTAGAAGAAGAAAGGGTAAAGGGTAGGAAGAAAGAGGAGGGAAGAATGATTATTTCTGTATTTTGTCTTGAAAATTTTTGTGCTATATATTTTCAGTGAACACTGTAGTGTTTCTTAAACACTGTATTTTCCCTGGAGTTTTGATACCAGCAGAGGATAAAGACATTGAGATACCAACTTGTTAGGAAAAAATTATGCTGACTCACATGTTCTAAAGAGACATTGGATTTATGATGCTACATTAAAGATGTCTTTGAGTAGTGGCATTACTGTATACATGATCTCTGAAACAATAAAATTTGGCAAAGTCAAGATCTTTGAGAGGTATTTTTGAGGCAACATTAAGTTTTATCTTCTGGGCCCATGAAAGTTATGAATGTCTAGAATCTGATGTTTGATAAGAAATATCCCTACTATACATAATTAAAAAGGGATATCTAAAGAGACTGACAGATGAAATAAAATATTCAGAATAAATAGGACATCACTGAATAGCAAGGAGGGGGCTTGTCAACCATGGACAAGCACCTCTGTCTTCTTACCACTGCTCTTCCTGGATGCCTGTGACTGTAGTCAGCTAAGCCCCGATTTGCCTGACATAAATTCATGAAAGTTTTGTGACATAACAAAGAAGGTGTGGTGGGGACCAGAGTGACAGCCCAGTCTAAGCACTCAGAAACAATGCTATGCCCAGGTCAAGCCCGTGTCAGTATCCTAGGGCTTTGCTTATTTCAGGCCAAAGTTCAGGTGAGTCAGAGAAAGTTCTCGAGCCTCTGGCCATCACCGGACACTGCTTCTTTTGTTTAGTTGTTGAGGGAGACCCTGGCCCAGAAGACTCAGGATTGATTGCTCTTGAAAGCACAAGGAATCACAATGTGATTTCCTGACCCCAGAAGATGTGTGTGGTTGTAGGTTCTCTGTGTGGGGCAAGGTGAAGGAGGAAGTGAAGCATGCCATGCTGGATAGGTGGGGAGGGACCAAAATTCTTCTCTCTTCTTTGCTCCAATCTAACCCAGGCTTCTGTGACCTTTCTGACAACATGCCAAGTGTTCACCAAGGGGCTCATTTTTCTCCTGGTCACACAGGAGACCACATTCCATGCCTCTTCATTCTCCACCGGCTAGACCTGGTCCAAGGAGGACTCCGAGGACCAGAGGATGGTGGAATCGCCAGGAGAAAGGGGCCAGGGTCTCTGAGTCACCTTGTGGAAGGCTGCTGCTAACTGCCTGATCAGACTGTGATCAGACAAGTGGGACATAAACCTTTATTAGATTAAGCTGCTGAGATTTAGGATTGTTTGCTATAGTGGTTAGACTGTCTGACCAATACAAGGTGGTTGCCAAATCTGACTTTCCAATGGCCAGGATGCCCTCCTTGTTCTGTGCCTCAACTTCCTCATCTTTAAAATGGGAAACTCATAGTACTTACATCATAAGGATGTGGCAAAGTACAGAACTGTGCCTCATCCTCAGTGAAATGTCACCACTACCGTGACTAGTACTACTACTATGGCCAGTACTATCAATACTATTACCTGAAGTAAGTGGTTGTTTATTTCAAGAAGGACTACCATTATGGAAGCACCCTAAATGTCCATTGACAGATGGATGGATAAAGAAGATGCAGTATGTATATAATGGAATATTACTCAGGCATAAAAAAGAATGAAATAATGCTATTTGCAGCAACATGGATGGACCTAGAGATTATCATACTGAGTGAAGTAAGTCAGACAGAGAAAGACAAATGTCATATGATATCACTTATATGTGGAATCTAAAATAAGATACAGATGAACTTATTTATAAAACAGAAATAGACTCACAGACATAGAAAACAAACATATGGTTACCAAGGGGGAAAGCAGAGGGGAAGGATGAATTGAGAATTTGGGCTTAGCAGATACACACTACTATATATAAAATAGACAAACAACAAGGACCTACTGTATAGCATAGGGAACTATATTCAATATCTTGTAATAACCTATAATGGAAAAGAACCTGAAAAGGAATATATATGTATATATTTCTCTATCTATCTACCTATCTATCTATCTATCTAGCATCATCTATCTCTAACTGAATCACTCTGCTGTACACCTGAAACATTGTAAATCAACTATACTTCAAAAAAAAAAAAAAAAAGATTAAAAGAGAAAAGAAAGGCTACCACGGATCTCATGCTTCTTGAGAGGGGAAAATAGGTTTCTTGATGCAAACCCATGTGAAGTACTAGCCAAACTAACAAAACAAACCTTAGATTAAGTCACTCAGGGATTATGCACATGGAACTGATACATTACCTCTTGTTATGGAACTGGATGCCACCTAATGATTCACAACGGGTTTCGAGGGGAGAGATCATTTTGGGTTATGAGAAAATTGTTGAAGAGTTCATGGAGAAGCAATTAGTTATTTAATCTTTCTAGTTTATTTGGAAGTGGTGATCTCAATACACAATGAGCTTGGCCTTAGAAACTTAATTGCAGCCATAGAGGAAATTTGGCTTTTCAGTAGAGGTTTGCTTTGTGAAACTCAGGTGATGGGATTTTATTATTTATTTATTTACTTAACATATTTATTGGAGTATAATTGCTTTACAATGGTGTGTTAATTTCTGCTTTATAACAAAGTGAATCATCTATACATATACGTATATCCCCATATCTCCTCCCTCTTGCGTCTCCCCCCCACCCTCCCCTATAGGGAGGGATGGGATTTTGAACAAAGACAGTGTGACATCATAGTGACATCCTAACCAATCGATTAGGATAATTAGAACTGTTTCTACTGGCTAGCAGGTAAAGACTGATGTCTGAGTGCTAGGAGAGGGTAGTTGAGAAGTCTAGTGTTGTCATTACAAATGTAGGCTATGGACTCACACCACTAGGGTTCAAATTTGGCAATTTACCAGCTGTGTTACCCTGGGCAAGTTATGTAGTCTCTCTGGGCTTTTGTTTCTTCACTTGTAAATTGGAAATAAGTATAATACCTCTCCTATAGGATTATGAGGAATAAATGAGTTAATACATTTTAAAAGCTTAGAATAGGATGATACTAATTATAATTATTATTATTATTATCATCATTATAAAACATTGTTTAGTACCTTCGTCTGGAACATAGCCATCTATTTCAAAGGTGTTAAAAGTTTTACAACACTGAACTTCAATGAACCGCATTTGCCTGATTCAGTGGATATTTCATCAGTGGAAGGAAAGTCTTCAGTGCCAAGATGATGCTGTGCATCATTTGCACCAAGATGCTCATTCTGATACTTTTTGTTTGTAGATACTTTTGCACCAACCCGAATGCTTTTGAAGGCTATTAACTGATGAGGAGGACTGGAGAGAATAGAATGAGCCTGGTGGGCAGAAGCACATTTAAAGTGTTGATGCGTCTCTGAAGATGGAAAGAAGCTGTCATCTTCCCATCTTGAAGAGAAGTATTTTCTAGGAAATTAATTTCTTAATTCTTCTTTGCTTTTGTCTCTCCATTCTCCAAGTCGTCTTCAAAACATAATTTCAAACCATAAGATATACATATATTTATATATATATACATTTAAAGTTTCTGTTTGGAAATAATTTCAAACTTCCAGGAAAACTGCAACAAGAATATTTTCAAAGAACAACAAATATTCTTTACCTAGATTCACCTGTTGTGAACATTTTACTCCATTTGCTTTCTCATTTGTACTCTCTTTCTATACGTATACATATACGCAGACACACAAAGTATTTTTTCTGAACATTTGTAAGTAAGTTACATATATCGTGACTTGTCATCCTTAAATACTTCAGTGTATATTTCTTAAGAACAAGGATAATTATTCTCTTCCATAACCACAGACCACTTATCAACTTCAGTAAATTTAACATCAATATCATACATTTATTTAATATGCCATCCATATTCCAATTTTATCCAAATAATATATCCTTTATAATGTTTTTTTCCTTCAATACAGCAACTAGTCCAAGGTTGCATTTAGGTGTGTGCCTGTTTAGTTTCCACAAGTATGTTTTAAATAAGACTGAACAGCTTTAAGCACTAAAAGGTTAGCCTTACTTTATTGCTCTTGAAAACAGAAGCAAACCACAGAAAGGAACCCTTGGCTGACCATCTTACTACCTCTGTTGGAGTTCTGACCTTTTAAATGGTCAAAAGGCAGCAAGGTTCCACGAAGCCCGTTCTGAATCCACACAAATCTACATGAGAAGGGCATTCTTCTTCCATCTTCCCATGTGAAGTGTAGCTATTAATTACACTAAGTGACAAAGCTTCTCCTTGTTGCTTGATGGACACAAGGATGAATCTTTGTTACTGACTGCAAATAATAGTCTGATGGTGATCAAGAGTCAGGCCAGGAAAACGTGCTCCAAGCCACACAATGGGCATATGGCACCTTCTTCTGCATCAACCCAAGGGGCTGCGGGGAAACAGAGAGGGTATTATTTGGTCAAGTTCCTCCTATAAAAATACAACCTCCATCCTTTTTGCTTGTTCAGTTCTGGCACTGGAACAACCTGTCTCTTTACATTAGTTCAGTTCTGTAGAGAAATGGTCATTTAGAAGGAAATACTTGGAAAATCCAGGCATGAATCCATTTTTAAAGTCACAACTGAATGATTGCTTTCTTATTATGCTCCATGGGGCTGGAAAAATCATTCCTTTTTGTACATATTTTTCTTTTTTGCTTTGTATTTTTATTCTGCTGAAAACACACATATGTGCCAGAAGTGAAAACATTTTCAAAGGGCAAGTTTCAAGGACTCCTAAAAATAGGACCTGTTGCCAAATATACATTTCCCGAATATGTAAATGACTGCGAAGGAGCGCAATGAAAAGCATATGCTATTCAAATTTTCTTTAGAAAAACAAGAGCTAGAAGACTTGACTTTTAGCCCTGAAACTCTTTAAACTAGTGGTTTCCATTTAAGTTTTATCCTGAGTCTTCAGACATCATTCTTTCCATATTTGACATTTTTTAATCAAAACTGAAAAAAAGCTACTAAGAAGAATTTTATTCTCCAAATGGGCAAATATTATTTCATTACACCAGTCTGTGGCTTGACATGAAGTTTACAAGTAATTACCGGGGCTAAAAAAGGTAGAAAACACTCAGAACATCTGGGTCACCAGTGATTGCTTCCTAGACCCAAGGATGAATCAATGAGTTGGACAGTAAATGCAAATTTATTGAGGTAAGGAGCCTTTAATTTCTTGCCTTCTGTGGTCTGCAATCAGGAATAACCTCAAACTCTTTCTGGAAAAAAAAAAAAGGCAGAGCTTAAATACATTAATTAAAATCAAAGATGTCAATGGTGAGCGGGATTTGCTTAGGGTTCTGTGCTTGCTATACTTAAAGCCGTGCCTTGTAATTTAGAAGAATTATTATTTGTTATAAAAAAAATCTCACTGGTGAGTTACTATCTCAAATGCCTTGTTATTTTCTGAAAAATTTTTTTTATCAACAACGAATCAACATATAATTATTATATGTCGTCTTGTCAAAGATCCACAAACCTGAGTTGCCGTGTCCTTCCTGGGAAGGCTCTCATGGGGCTGGCATACCTCTGAGTTCTCTGGAGCTTTTCTCTCCTTCCTTCGGGGCTGTGGAGATAGTACTGGTCCACAAAATACAACTGAAGGTCTAGACCTTTTACCCTTGGAATTATCTTGCTTTCTCAGCTCTGGTTAAAATTTGCCTTCCATATCTTAATATTTCCATGATAGAGCATGGAAAAAGAAACTTAGAAAAGGTTTCACCTTTGCTGTTAAAAAGTTATGACCTTTGCTCACATTTGCCAGAGAAAGTGGCTTATAGCACCATTTAACATGAATTATTAACTCCCAGATTAATAATTTATTAGAAACCTAACGGCCCTCGGTAGTGCCAGATCACACTATTGAAAGAAAAATGAAGAAAACAACATAGCTCTAATTATAACAGTTTGTTGGCCGTACTTGGAATAAGTAATGGCCTTTAGACTTTCTAAAGGATTTTTTAAAAAACCCCTCTAATACCACCTGGCTGCAAAGTCAGACAAATTAACTAATAATTCCTAAAATGACTGGCGTAGATGTGGATTTTTTTTTTAATCTCTTTAACAAATACGCATATATAGCTTCCTTTGTGTCAACTTCTATTTGAAGCACTTGCACATACTAATTCATTTAATCCTTCTAACAACATCTGCATTGGACCCTGTTACTATTATCCACATGTGCCTGGAGCTGTGCCCAGAGTCACAGTGAAGCCGAATCCCGCTTCTGTACCCTGACACCTAAATAAATCTCAGAGACAGAGTTTTGGGTGAAGTAGAAAAGAATAGCTTTATTGCTTCGTCAGGCAAAGGGGGCCGCAGCGGGCTTACGCCCTCAAAACTGTGTTTCCCGACCTGGAGGGAGTCGTGAGGAGTATTATAGTAATTGTGCAAAGAGGGCGTGATCAGCTCATTGATATTCTTCTGATTGGTTGGTGGTGAGGTAATTGGGAGTCAGCACCATCAACCATCTGGTTCCAGCCGGTCTGGGGTCTACGTGCTTGTGGGCAGCATACCATTAACTTTTTCCACCTGATGGGGGTTTCAGTATCTGCAAAACGACTCAAAGATATTGTGTGTATCCCATGATGGGGAACCAGGACTCAGCCCTAAGGCTGCACTATATTTTGTTTCTTTGAACTGTTCCTCCCTTGTCTCACATCCCCTCCCTTCCCTGATTAGCAACTGCTTGAACCTGCCGGTTGGAACTCAGGGAAGGTCATGGAGGCTGAATGAAGCCTATTTCCTGTAATCAAGAAATGGTGGACACAGAAAGGCTTTTGTGCCCAGGAGCCCCACAGGGTCCTGCTCGGTATCAACAGATACATGAAAACTGGGTGTATTCATTTGTATATAGGGCTACTGTGACAAAGAACCACAGCTGAGCGGCTGAAACAACAGAAGTGGATTGTCTCACAACTCTGGAGGCCAGAATTTCAAGATCAAGTCAGTTGGTTCCTTCTGAGGCTGTGAGGGAGAGTCTGATCCAGGCCTCTCTCTGAGTGTCTGGTGGTTTGCTGGCCATCTTTGGTGTTCCTGGGCTTGTGGAATCATCACCCAGATCTCTGCCTTCATCTTCACCAGGCGTTTTCCCTGTATGTATGTCTGTGTGTCCACATTTCTCCTTGATACTAGTCATATTGTGTTGAGGCCCACCCTAGCGACCTCATTTTAACTTGTTTACCTCTGTAAAGACCCGATCTCCAAATTAGGTGACATTCTGAGGTGCTGGGGGCTTAGGACTGCAACCTAGGAATTCTGGGAGGCAGGGAGTGGGCACAATTCAACTCATGACACTGGTAAAGCTGGGACCCAAACCCAGGCAATCTGGTATGGGTCTAAGCACTTAATACCATGCTAAACTGCCTCCCATTTTTTTTTTTTTTTCTTTTGGTCTGTTTGAATACAAAAGCTCATAAAGGCAAGTTCAATTTAGAGCATCTTATTGATTGCATTCAAAAATTGTCCTTCGCATGGTGGCTCTTATGGGCAATGTCTTCTTGAGCTCAGGCTGGGATCTGGTTAATTTAGGGGATCAGACTTGTTTATAGCTCTAGTCCCTTTAAATTCTCTTCAAGCTCCAAGCCCACTGTGTTTTGAAATCTAAGAAGCTCTTTCTCCTCATTCTGTTTGACTCTGGAGTACATGTTTTCTTAAATCCACATTTTAAAGGCATTTTAAGAGGGAGAAGCCTAATTACTTCCTTTTTTCCTTCCAAATTCCTGTTCTTGGAGCCATGATTAGATAATAGAGCACCTCTCTACCTTGCAAATCTATGTGACCTCATCATATCCTGAAATAGAGAGAAACCAAAAGGCCCACAACTTCTGATTCTTTGGCCTTTCGACTTGACAAGGAAGCAAAGCTTGAAATCCCCTGCTCCTCAACGGAGGAGAGAAAAGAAAAAAGGGGGAGAAAAAAGAGAACCAGGAAACGTTAAAGAGCAGAGAAAATGATTTTGCAAATAGAAATAAAAATAGGTTTGGGATTTAGGAAATTGTGCTTTGTTTCATCAAATACCCCTTTTCAAAGGAGAAAAGGGAGAGGTCGTACATGGCTATTCTCTGATGAAACCCTTCTTATCACTTCATTCCCCTCACCACCTAGCTCACTCTGACAGCCATCTGTGAAATTCATGGTCAAGATCAGATTCCCAAGAACATATGGTACATTTGGCTCCCTACCTCAACATTTTTAGGATTTTCTCCTTTCTTTCTTTTTGTTTCTTGTGAGTGCAGACTTACTAGCATTTTAGTGCAGTTTCTGTGTCAGACCACTTGTTTTTCTTCTCTTTTGAAACAAAGGCTGTGATAAAATCATGCAGGAGGGTGCCTGGTAGATGATAGGAATTCATTCCTGTTTTGCTTGAATAAATTGTCCACCCCTGTTAGAGTGTTTACCAATTTGCTCTGTTCTGAAGGAGTCATTTCTAAATTGACTCTAAAGAGGACAAGAGGCACAGAGAAGTCATTTCAGAGGGTGGAATGAGTTCAGAGAGAAGAGGAGCAAAGGTCAGGGCTTTGTGCTCCTGCCGTGTTTTTAAAAGAGGGACATCAGACTTGTTTAGGATTTTCTGATTCAGGCATTGAAATGACTGGCCTAGAAGTTTGATCAGGCTCCTGCTTCCATCGCTCTTTCAGGAGCTTTTATTCTTTGGGAGCCTCAACAAATGTCAGTTCATACAGAAACTAGCCATCGTCCTTTGCTTTTCCCTGTATCCATGTTCACTGTAATATGACTTTGAAACTCTCACATCAAGGGGTAGAGTCAGAGTCAGTTTCCTTACCTTCGAATCTGGGCTGCCCTGTGACTTGCTTTAACAAATAGAACACAGCAGAAGTGAGGTGTGACATTTCGAAGCTTAGCACAAGAGCTCATCCATGGCTGTTCTTTCTTTGATCCTTGTCCAGATTCCCTGTGAATAAGACCAGAGTAGTCTGTTGGAGGATGAACAACCACATGGAACCAAGGTAGGATGTTTCAGCAGAGACCATCCCAAACTAGCCAGTCCCTGGCTGTCTCGGCAGCTAAGCACACATGCATGATGAGCGCAGGCAAAATCAGAGGAGCCATCCAACTGAGCCCAGCCTAAATTGTTAACCTAAGGAATCATGAGCTAAATAAATGGCTGTTGTTTTAAGTCGCTAAGTAAATTTAATCAAATTTTATGGTTTTTTGTTCACTTTTGTTGCCCATAACCCTTTGAGAGTCTCAATGAATATTTATGTATACAGAAAACCTAGCATTGTTGGTATCACTTCTTCTACTCATGGCAGAGCGATCATTGCTAGTGGAGACCATCATAAGTCTGTCCTTGATGTCACATTTGGGCTTCCTTCTTTGTAGTGAGAGATACAAGATGCAATATTTTTGTCCTTTACTTTGGATGGGATGTCCCAGACCCCTAATATTTTACTGATATAGCAAGTCCTGAATCTTCATAGGGTTTATCTCTCACCCCCTGGAGCACATGTGTCTTACTAAGGCCTCCAGTGTACTAGGTACTTCTTGTCCATCTGGCCAGACTAGAATTATGCAATAGATGTGATGTTCTGTGGGATGCCCAGATGTCCAGATCTCTTCAGACTGCATTACGACAGAGGGCAGAAGAGCTAACATAGGCCTTGGGCAAAACGGTAAAGGCATATTTTTGTTCTTTCAATTTGAATGCAAACAGTTTCTGATTTTCTTTTCTGATAGAGTTAAAGAGGAACACCTTCACTTCATCAAATCCATGGCTACATAGCATGTACCTGAGACCTATTAATCTCCCCAACAAAGACACCACGTCTGGTGTGACAGCAGCACCTGGGGCTCCTACTTAGTTGAGTTTGAGTAGTCTGCTGTCATCCTCCAGGATCTATCTGGTTCCTTCAGGGGTCAGACTGATGAATTAAGAGGAGACGGGAAGGGGACCACTACCTCTGTATCCTTTAGATCACTGAGGGTGAAAATAATTTCTACTCTCCTCCCCTGGTATGTGTTATATATTTTTTGATTTAATATTATATTTGGGCAGGGTGGGAGGTGGCAGTTTCAGAAGTTTCCACTTGGCTTTCCCCACTATGATCATTCTTATCCCATAGGTCAAGAACTCAATGTAAGTTGGTTGCTCTGACTACCAATATGTCTATCCCAATTGTACTTTTGAAGATGAGGTAAATCATTGCCAGGTGGGTCTGTAGAACTGGTGGATACCCTCTCGGTTGCATGTTGGTCAGATGCCATTATTCCTGGGCCCCATATGCTCGCATTTTCACAGAAGAGTCATGATAATGCTTCAGTTCTCCAGCTATCAGTGTAAGCTGAGACCTTGTGTGCAATATTCCTAGACATATTTGAGTGTTTCTCTTGCCCAGTGTACAGTTACCTGAGTAAATGGCTGAGGTCCTTTTGGGTCAAGACTGGGGGCATCATAACCATGTTCATTTGCCATATGTTACAGGGTCTGTCCTGGGGGCTCCATCTCCTCTTTAATCAATGAGTTATTGTCTGAAAACTGGCTCAGGTCTGGAAACTATGAAAAGGACCATGACCCTTAATGGGGGCAACTCCCTTTAGTCTCCTTGTCATGCATCCTTGGTTCTTTTACAGGCACAAGGTGAGCAGCGCCCTTGCCAGCTGCTCGTCTCTTTTGCCCTAGGGATGCCTTGCTAGTCATTACAATACCTGCATCCACCTGGCTTTTGATGGTTAAACATGGTTATGCTCTGCTTCCTAGTCTCTCCTGTTTAGGGTCTTATCATCCCCATTGGTCTGGTTAGACTATTTCTCTAGCAGCCTCTCCTGTCATCAACCCTGGCCTAAAGAAGAGGAACTACTCTGAACTTTCCAAGTGCTGCTAGTGACCCATCACCAGCTCATCCTGTTGTTTTGTAAGTGGCCTATCATCTAGGCTTTCCCATTGAACATGGGTTTTCTGGTGGGTTTCCTGGTCTTCCATGATCTGTCCTCTCCAGCCTGCTCACCCAGAGGAGCCGTTTGATCCCAGGAATTCTGGCATTTGAACTCAGTAAGTTGGTCATTACTTTTTCCATGCTTTGAGGTGCCATCTTAGTAGCTAGTTTGCACAGCCTCCTGGGGTCCTTGCTAAAGAAGCTTAAACTCTAAGCAAGGCCGGTCTGCTCTGCCAAGGTCAGGGTCCTGGTTGAGAAGGAGTGAGACCTTCACGTCTGGATGCAGGACAGAGACTAGGAAGAGGAAAAGGAAGCATCCAGGGTGCAGTTTAAGGAGGTATGCACTCTTAGGTCCATGAAAGTGCAGGGAGTGAGTGGCTTCTGAAATTTTGCACCTTTTTGATCTCTCGAAAGTCTTGAATCTCCAGATTCCCCTGCACCCCCTGAGTCTACAGAAGTAGCCTATCCCTCCTATGAAGAGCTAGCACTTCCCTTATGCTTGGAGGCAGTGCAGAGACCTCGCCCCTGCAAGATAACCTGAGCCCCCTCCCCTCCTGATCCCTAGGTCTATAAATAGGTTTCATCCTGGCACACCCCAGCTGGGGATGTGCTAAACCAGATAATTGAGGAAAATAGCTGCAAGACTTAGGCAGCATGGACCAGCAAGACCCGTGGAATATACATGGGTCTGGTTCTGAGGGTTCTGGGTCGTGGAGCCTGGAATATAAGGTTGGATAAGGGAGAGTTTAAAGATTTGGGAGTACTCTCCCAAGATCAAACTCCCTGGCAAGGATTCCAGGATATTGTGCAAACTTGCTAAGAAGGACACCTGGGCAGTGCATCACTGTTCCACCGCTTCCTGTGCCAGATCTCTCCCAAAAATTGATTGGCAAATGGACTGGGATGAGGATCTATGGAACAAGGAATCTGATTCCTAGAATTTGGAGAATGCAAAGTCTATAATTAAGACTTTCAATCTGATATTGTTACCCCATCCCTGGTGCTTGCTCTACTCACTAATATGAATGACTTGTTTACTGGCCCTACAAACAGATGATATCCTTACAGTGTTGTCTGTATTTACTTTCTCATTTCTTGACTCTTCCTTCACATATTATTGCACTGGGCTCTGACATCACCCTTATTCAGGTCCTCTTTCTGTTCAAAAACCCAGTGGACACTTTTCAGTCCCTACTGAAATGAAAACCCTATTTTCGTAACAACTGTCATTGGAATTTCTCATAGGAAGGAATTTGCCTTTGCTTGGTATAGTTGGCAGAATTATGCCCTCCCCCTGCCATAGATATCCACATCTGAATCCCAGAACCTGTGAATATGTCATATTACATGGCAAAAGGGAATGAAGATCATAGTTGGAATTAAGGTTACTAATCAGCTGATCATGAGCTGAGGAGATAATCCTGGATTATCTGAGTGGACCCAATGTGATCACATGGGAAGAAGGAGGTCAGAGTCAAAGAGAGTGATTGGGAGATGCTGTACTGCTGTCTTTGAAAATGGAAGAAGGGGCCACAAGCCAAGGATTGCAGGCAGTCACTGGAGCTGGAGAAGGCAAGGAAACAGATTCTCTCCTAGAGTCTCCAGAGTGAAGGCAGCCCTGTTGACAACATGACTTTAGCCCGGTGAGATCCATTTCAGACTTCTGGCTTCCAGAATTATAAGATAGTAAATTTGTGTTGTTTTAAGTCACTGAGTTTGTGGTAACCTGTTATAGCAGCCATAGGAAACTATGACTTTGAGACACAGTTTGGGGCAGAGGATGAGGAAGAATGGTGAATGTGTGCAGGCCAGAAGAAGAAGCCTTCATCTGGGGAGAAGGAGAGAGGAGCAAAGGCGAGGAGGATGGCTCCAGCCAGATGAAAGGCTGGACCCACTGACTAGTTCAGTCTTGGTCTTCATTGCCATCCTGATGATATCCATCTCTGGTGAACACTCTCTCTTTCTACTCACTCCTTTTCTCCTTGGCTTCCTGTCATGCCACACCTGCAGGAGGAGACATCATATCAGAACTTGGCCAAGTTCATCATTCCCTGGTAAATCCAGGGGTCTTCTTGGACCTTCCCTAGTCTAACTAGAATGACCCAGCTCTGTGTGCCCAAAGACCCCTCTGCCACTGCATTTGTATTGGATTTCCTCCTGTCTCTGACTTCCACACCCTGCTATGGGCTCCTTGAGATGGGTTTTCATCATTTAGACTTCCAGCTTTTACCGCAGTGCCTGCACATGGCAGATGCTGAGGAATTCTTTGTCAAATGAATAAACTGATGAAGGGATGGATGGATGGAATCTGAATTCAACCATAAAAAGGGCTGATAAAGGATTTGGGTCCAGGTCTTAAGGTTGATAGGTGGGCAGTTGGCGTTCACAGGTGCCATGATCAGGGCCCATTATGAGGGAGCCTTTTCTGAAACCAGCATCTGTCCCCATAGGCTTGTCCCTATGGTTCAAGGTGTCAACTTGGAGCACAGCTTCCAACTGAGTGAGGGGACTTCTGCTGGCAACTCTAGACCTTCTGTGGTGCAGAGATGGGGCTGGGGTGGGAAACTGTGCTGTATATAGGAGAGGGAAAAGAAATCCAGTGTGGTTGCTGGTCACCTTTTACCAAAAACCAATTTCTCTTTGGAATCTGAGGCAACTTATTTGAGCTATGTTAGAGGTTGAATTGAGTACCCTAAAATTCATATATTAAGTCCTAACCTTTAGGACCTCAGAATGTGACATTGTTTGGAGATTGAGTCTTTACAGAGGTCATCAATGTTAAAATGACATCATTTGTGTGGGCCCTAATCCAGTATGACTGGTGTCCTGATTAAAAGGGGAAATTTGGACATAGCAACAGACAGTGACAGAGGGAAGATACATAGCTATGAAGACATAGGAGACGATGACCATCTACAAGCAAAGAGGGGAAGCCTGAAGCAGATCCTTCCCTCCAGGCCCTCAGAAGGACCCCACCTTCTGACCCCTTGATTTTAGACTTCTCGCCTACAGAACTGTGAGACAATACATTTTGTTGTTTTAACCACTCAGGCTGTGTGGTACGTTGTTATGGCAGCTGTAGCAAACTAATATAAGCCAGATAGCCAAACATATGTATTCACTTCCAGAAACTTGTGCTCATTCCTAGAAATGCTGAGGGTCTCAATCACAAATCCTAAATGAGAAAGTGGGTCCTCTTGTCCCCTTTCTGTTTATGATTGAGGTTAAGAATCAAAGATCTCACCATTGTTGGTTGTGCTTATAGCACCAGGGCCAAGAGGAAACCATGAAAATACAGCAGCCCCACCGGGGTGGGAGGTGGAAGGTCAGGGAAGAGCGACCTATTACACTGTCGACTTTCTGAGAAGAGGAACTAAATGTTCATAATCTTATTTTCTCCAAAGACAGGTAATGATTATAGGGCCCCAACTTCTAGAAAATAAGATGCCCCTGTGAATGACTACAAAGATAAACAAAGTTAAAGAACAGGTTATAAGTGGCGCCGATGCTTGGACCATGACTCTGACACAGGTTGTGTCTCTAACTAGATTCCCCCAGCTCTGCCCTCCCCCATTTGTATGACTTCCTCATATTCCCAGCATCGCTCAGCCTCAACAGCTCTGAAAGGCAGAACCTAGGAAAGGAAATGAAGAGGTTTTCTTCTCTTTGTTTCTGAACCATTTTGGAAAGACATCTTAATGAAAGGAAGTTTACAAAATGCATTCTTACAAGTGATGATGTTCCCCTCCCTTCTGTGAAATGATTTCATTTACTTAATAGAGACTTTTTTTTTTTTTAATGCCTGATGCTGACCTGACCTAGGGAGCTTGACCTGACGGTGACTTACAGTGCTGCCATCTCACTGTGACCCTTATTTAGGGAGAGTCATTCTGTTCAGAGTGTCGAAAGGGAAGTTCATTTCCATTCATGAAAACTCCCAATTCATCTCCTTTGGTAAATGCAGTGGGGATGAATAACACTGTCTTAATGAAGGCTATAGATGGGTAATTGTGCTGGGAAAAACCAAATTGTAAATGCAAGATGTTAGGAGGCTAGATATGTCTTCACAGAAGGTGTCTTATGTCTCCTGGGTACAATTGTGGGGACCATGGGATGGGGCAGAAGGAAAGATGAGGGTGAGTCAAAGTGTACGCAATTGGGAAAGAGAGACAGCTCTGATCGATTTGTAGGGGACGAAGATCATAGGCCGGGTGCCCCCAGGTTCTAGACGGGATAAATCACACTGCAGAGCAATGGCGTTAAGAGAAGTCAAGTTACAACAAATAGTAATGGTGGCCAGAAGGGAAGGGAGCAAGCAGCCAGTGCCAGGAGCCATAGCTCACGTTTCCAAAGCACTGGTTTAAACTCACCTGTGCAGGTGATGATGTGAAGAGACCTGATAAAAGGGGAGTTTCCACTCCTAGCCCCTAAGAACAGGGAAGCCAGTTTATCTTTACATGTTTAGAATGATAAAGTACATATTTCTGAGTGATGTGACATTTGGGAAGGGACAAGAAGTGAGGGTGGACACAGATTTTCTGCCTCACCCACCAGATGGGTGGCTCCATACAGGAGTCAGTCTGTGCTTACTGGTTATAAGACAAGCTATTGTCAGTGAGACCAACTGGAATTCTCCCTGACAGACAGGAAGGGCTAACAACTCGTGGAAAGTGCTCAACTGGAACTCTAGAGGTCAACCTCTTTCTCTGGATTGTTTATCCATTCACCATAGTGTCTTGGAAAAGTCACCGAACCTCTCTGTGTTTCACTTTACTTATTCACAGTAAATGAAACAATATTCACTCCACTTATCTCCCAGCATAAATATGAATATAAAACGTTGAAATAGTCTAAGGTGATTTTAAAACATTGTTTTAGAGTTATAGAGGGAAGGAAGAAAGGAAGGAGGAAAAGAGGGAGCTACAGAAGGAAAAGGAAAGAAGGAAGGGGAAGGGTGTTTTAACCCATTCAGGCTGCTATAACAAAAATGCTTTAAACTGAGGGGCTTATAAACAACAAAGATTTATTTGTCATAGTTCTGGAGGCTGGGAAGTCTAAAAAAAAGGTGCCAACAGACTTAGTGTCTGGTGAGGCCCATTTCCTAGACTGCTGTCTTTTCTCTGCAGCCACACATGGTGGAAAGGGCAGGGATCTCTCTGGGGTTCTTTTATAAGGGCACTAATCCCATTCATGAGGGCTCCACCCTCATGACCCAATAACCTCCCAAAGTCTCCACCTCCTAATACCATCATTTTGGGGGTTAGAATTTCAACATATGAATTTGGGGGAACATAAACATTCAGATAATAGCAAAGGAGAAGAAAAGAAGGAAGGAAAGGGAGGAAAGGAGGGGGAAATGTAGGAAGGAAGGGAAGGAGGAAAGGAAGAAAGAAGAGAAGGAAAGTGGAGAGGGAGAGAAGGAGGAAGGAAGGAAAATAGTCACTTGAATCTCATCTTTGCTCTGTGTTGAGATTTCTGAATTAATTCAGTGAAAGTTGGGTGCTCTGGGGGAGTACAAATAGAAGCTCTCAAAAATCTGTTTCTTGAATACTTAAGTTACAAAAATGTTGAGTAGCACAGTCACCAAATTTATATCTCATGTGAAAAACCTGAAATCCCAATCTCTGGAAGCTTAATCACTTTATGTGTCTTAACCTCCTTTGTTGTTGTAGTTGTTGTTGCTGTTGGCTGCAGCCATCCTTAAACAATCAGGATTCTCTTTAAAGCTTCAGGACTGTGAACATAAATCATACCAATGCTTTCTTAGGTCAGTCTCCCAAGGCAGTAGATATAAAAGCAAAAATAAACAAATGGGACTTAATCAAATGTACAAGCCTTTGTACAGCAAAGGAAACCATAAACAAAACAAAAAGACAGCGTGCAGACTGGGAGAAAATATTTGCAAATGATGTGACTGACAAGGGCTTAATTTCCAAAATATACAAACAGCTCACACAACTCAATAACAAACAAACAAACACACACAAAAAACAAACACCAAACAACCCAATCTAAAAATGGGCAGAAGACCTAAATAGACATTTCTCCAGAGAAGACATACAGATGGCCAAACAGGCACATGAAAAGATGCTCAACATTGATAATTATTAGAGAAATGCAGATCAAAACTACAATGAGGTACCACCTCACACCGATCAGAATGACCATTATTAAAAAGTCTACAAATAGCAGGAGAGGGTGTGGAGAAAAGAGAACCCTCCTACACAGTTGATGGGAATGTAAATTGGTGCAGCCACTATGGAAAACAGTATGGAGATTCCTAAAAAAACTAAACACAGAGTTGCCATATGATCCTGCAATCCCACTCCTGGGATATATCTGGAGAAAACTCTAATTCAAAAAGATACATACACCCCAATGTTCATAGCAGCACTATTTGCGATAGCCAAGACATGGAAACAACCTAAATGCCCACTGACAGATGAACTGACAGAAGATGTAGTACATATATATAATGACATATTACCCAGCCATAAAAAAGAATGAAATAATGCCATTTGCAGCAACATGGATGGACCTAGAGATTATCATACTAAGTAAATCAGAAAGAGAAAGACAAATACCATATGATATCACTTATATGTGGAATCTAAAATATGACACAAATGAATTTATCTACGAAACAGACTTATAGACATAGAGAACAGACATGTGGTTGCCAAGGGGGAGGGATGTATTGGGAGTTTGGGATTAGCAGGTACAAACTATTATATATGGAATGGATAAACAACAAGGTCCCACTGTATAGCACAGGGGACTATATGCACTATCCTGTGATAAATGATAATGGAAAAGAATATGAAAACGAATGTTTATATATATATATATATGTGTGTGTGTGTGTGTGTGTGTGTGTGTGTGAATCACTTTGCAGTACAGCAGAAATTAATAGAACATTGTAAATCAACAATACTTGAATAAAATAAATTTTAAAAAACTGCAGAACTGTGCAATATACTTTAACCATGGAGTCCTAACCACAAAACCCATCACAAAGCGTGGCAGAGCAGATGAGCAGCAAGAGGATATCTTTGAAAGACTAAGATGAACATTAAATTAATCAACCAATACTCTGGGGGGAAATGTCCACTAATTTCAAATATTTCATCTCTGGAAAATCAATTATTATTATGTTTATTGATGTTGTATTTGTCACTATTTTCAGCCATTTCCCCTGATGACATGGGCTAAAATAAGAACATTGTTATAAAAGAGATTAGACATGTTCGATTCTGTTCCTAGACTTTCCACCTTTCAGCTACCTGGGGTTTGGGAGAGAAATCAACTGCCATAGGGCAAAGGCTGAGCTTGCTTTTCTTTGTTCCTTTCTATGGTGATCCTTTTTGCCTCTATGAGATTTTAAATGTTTAGTTAAACACCAGCTAATGCTTTTTACTCACTGGGCAGGATTTTGGAGACATGTGTGTATAAAGTGACCACTCCCTTTTCAGTCCAATAGGTTTGGGGTTAGGAATTTGTTTCCTTCCCTTCCAAAGATTCTGAGGGCCTCTGCCTCAATCTGGGGTTGAGTTCCTCAATGACAGTCTCACAGAAAGAGGCTTCCTGCTGATGTACTTGATCCCCAAATGGCCCTGACTCACCTGTGAGTTATTGCCAGCCTGTGCCCATCATTCCAAACATAAGGATTCATTCCCTAGCGAATGGCTCTTGTCCTTCCAGGAGCACTTGGTGATTTGGAGATCTCATAGCAGTGAGCAAGACAGGTTTGTCAGCAAATTAACAAAATGCCGATCATTCTCCCATTTGGTTGCATATATATTTGCATATACAAATATGCAAAAATACAGTTGTATATATGGCTTATATAGAGCAATAGAAGAATGATTCTAGAATCACAGTCCATGTTCCGTCATGTTCCATTAACTGGGAGAAATTGGTAGTGAAATTATATATATGTATATCTCCTAATATATGCCAGGCAAAGAATTCTGGGAAATCATGCAAAGAATTCTGGGAAAATACAAAGATGAATTGGATCAAACTCTGTCTTCAATGATCAATGAGAACACAGTCTAGTGAGGACATTATATGGTTAAATTTTAGGTTTATATGTATAGATATGTTAATGTACCCCAAATCAAAATACAATGAGGACAATTTCTAAGTGAAGCCCTCAGATAACAAATGTATTTATAAACCCTATATTAGCTTTGGGTATTTAATAATAATATCAGCTTGCTGTAACACATTTCAATAACATGGAAGCTTATAAAGTAAGAATAAAAGCTCCCTTCCTCCTGCAATCTCACTCCCCAGTGGTGTCTATAGGTTCCCTGTTTGGTATGTGTTCTCCCAAATTTTGTTTGCCTATAAAACATAAAAATAAGGCATATATATGGTGGATATCTTTGTTTGCCACCATCTCATTCTTTCAAAGGACTTTCAGGACTGCCTAATGTTCCATATCTTGAATGTACTAGAATTTATTTAACATTCTCTTGTTGGTGGACACTTAGGTTATTGCCAGGTTTTTTTTTTTTTTTTGGTATTACTCTAAATGGATTATGAATAAGCAAGAACTTGTTATAGCAGGAACACTAGCATTGTAAATGATATCTAAGCAATGTTTTGTTGTTGACCATTGAAGCTTTCAGTAGAGAAGCGATAAGGTCCAGGGTGTATATTAGAAGGAATCAAGGTTGGGGCTGAATTGGATTGGAGAGTGACTCCAAACAAGGAAGACCAGTAGGCTATTTATGCAGCCATTTAGAGGAGAGATACTGGAGATTTGAGTTCGGACTATGGTAGTAATAAAGGAGAGGAATGATTCTGGAATCAGAGTCCAGATTCCATTAAGTGGGAGAGATTGGTGGTGAAGAAGAATATATTAGTTCCTAATTACAATTAGGTCGAAACTACTGTCAACTCTTGACTTTCTAGTGGTGGAACAACTATGGCTGAGACTCAGAAGACAGCTAGGACACGCTTGTGGTTGGCAGATGGTTACCGAGTATCTGCTCTGGGGATTGGTCAGGTCCTGGGGTGAAGGCAGGAGGTGGAGCCAGGTAGGCCAATTAGAGTTTCGGTCTCTCGTTCCTGCTGACATCAAAGGCAGCTCTTCTGCATTTTGGGTCCATTCTTCCCAGCTTAGCAGTCATCCAACAATGAGTGCTCTCACTCAGCTGGAAAGGTAAACGGTCCCAGGTCACTGCTCAGTCTTCACCGTGGTTAATTCAACCTCAAATAATCAAGATTTGACCTTTTTTAGGACGTAAAACTGACAGGAGCTGGTGACTGATTAGATATAGGAAAAAAAGGAGAGTGAAAGATGGTTGTGAGATTTCAAACCCAAATAAATGGGTATATTATGGTGACATTAACTGAGAGAACTTGGAAAAGGGATCAGATTTTTTTTGGTGGAATCAGTGAGGAAGAAATGGATTTAAATTTTAAAATGCAAGGTGGAAGACGTACAATTGGAAAGTGAAATTTTTGCGTTGGAACTTTGTAGAGAGTTCTGTCAGAGCGATCATCACATGGGTGATGAACTTTCCCCCGGAAAAGCTTTGAAGAAAAAGTTGGTGAAAGTGCCTTGGTGAACAGCAGCATTTGGTTATGGGTAGAAAAAAGAGTGGTCAGGGAGAGTTATCCCCAAAGCCAGAAGAGGCTGCCATTTCGGAAGGAAGGTGTGCTTCGCAGCATTAAATGCTGTGCTGGGATTGACAGGACCATGCTGAGAAGGAGCCATCGGATCTGTTGGTTGAAGATGATTGGTGCCCTTTGGAGCACAGCTCCAGGGACAGGCCAGAGGGGCAGCTTGCTGTATGCCTCCCCGATTTTTTCATTCTGGCTATAGAACTAAATCTTGAGATACATGATGATGCCGAGAAAATGCTCATCCTTTTCCACTGAAAGCATTTTCCCTGTGATTGTGCTTGAGTTGGCTTTTGGTTTTATTATTCTGAGGTTGTTTATAGTAATGAAATGCCCAACAACTGGTAGATCACTTAATAAGATAGGGTCAGTATTCTAATATTAAATGGTCAGTGTTACAATATTTTCCTTGTAGCAAAGCAATAATATGTGGATACATGGAAATGGCCAGTTGTTTGTTCAAAGGTACCCTGCAGTACCAGACACATCCCATAACTGGGAGCCTGGCAGGGTGGAAAAAGCCATATCCTTCTTTTCTACAAACTGCAGTGTTAGAGAAAGAAAAGACTGCATCTCCTGAGTTTCCTCAACCAGAGATGGAAAGTTCAGTTGTCAAGGTGTGGGATTTTTCCAGATGGGTCTGATGAATGATTAGAAGCTATTGGGGAAGGTACACCTGGCTTGCACTGTAAGAAATAAGCAAGATTTCTTATATTGGCCTCATGAAATGTTGTGTGCATACAAGAGGGAAGGTTAACCCACAGAGGTGCTCTCACCTTTAAGACTGTCAAATATTTTGAGTTGATAACAACACTTTGAGCCATAGATGAATGAAGTATGGTAATACAACCCTCTAATGAACTGGCAATATTATACATATCTGATAACCCTAAAAAATTTAAGGATTCATCTGTTCTGAGTAGAACACGCAGGAGCTTTGTTGGATTAGATTTTGAAACCATTTCTGCTGTTTATCAATTAATGGCATTTAAAGGACATATTTTAAAAGGACAATCAAATTCATAAATAAAAAATTTCACTTGGTAGTAAATGTCAGTGAAATTCACTTTCTGGGTTCAAAATGTGTTTTTTAGATATTCTGATATTGTGGGATTCTCTATGAATTTAATCAGATATTTGTATAATAGGCTGTTAAAATTGAGAAGAGTGTTAGAAACTATCTAGTAACCCATTCTCTTAGAGGAAATTGAAGCTTTTAGAAGAGGGAGGACTGGCTCAAAATCACATAGCCAGTGGCCAGGTCAAAATTCAGCTTTCTTGACTCTCAGTCCAGGGCTCTTTTCAAAGCACCATGATGTATCATATAGAAACAGCTAAATATATATATATATTTTTTTCTTTTTAAGAGCATTTTTTCAGGGCATTCACACATAGAACATTCACAACCATATACGGCGGCTCTAAATAATTTGGACTTGCTAGACAGTATGAAGTGCTTTTTTAAAAATCATTTTTGGGGAAGAAAGAGTATCATATATTCACAGACAGATAAAATTACTGTGGTGTACCTTCAGGATATGCCTTTCTCTATTGAGAAAGTACATACTCACAGGCCCTCTGTAAACCTGCATCTCCGCCGGCCCTGTGGCTTCCTCACCTCACGGTGAGGCCATTTCCCTTCCTCCACGTCCAGGACAATCATGTGCCCACCCTCCCTGTAGGCAGATGTCCCACCCCTGTGGGTGGTGTCATGCAGAGTGTCTAGGGTGCTACATCACCCTAGATGATGAGTTCCTGTTGGGAACCCATTCCAAAATGAAGAAGTGTGATGAGTTGATGGGGAGTAAGGAGAGCTGGGATAGGTCTCTGACTCAAGACATCAGAGTCTGCTTGGGAAGGATTCATAACAAGTGTGACTTTTTTCAGTTTAACTTGAAGTTCAAGTTTAACTTGAAGTTCACGTTTAACTTGAATAGTAATTCTAAAAATTACTGAAGTAATAAAAGAGAACAAAAGGACTTATGTGACAAGCAATAGATCCTGGTGTGTCCCCCAAGCCCCTCTCCCCGTCCTTCCCCTCCCCCTCTCTGAGGGCTTTACCTTTAGCTGCTTCTGTTTTTGGTTACTTTTGATGGTCAAGCCCATATCTCTAAATAATACACCATGCCACTTGTTGTTATTCCTCCCTGTCCAATTAAAGCTATATGACTACTTTTTCCTCTCTTGCTACTACAGAAACTTCCTCTTTAGATGAATGAAAATAAAACTGAGTCCCAACCTTATATCATTTATAAAGGTGACTCCAGATAAATTAGAAACCTAAACATCAACCTATTCTGTAAAAATAATAGAAGAAAATACAGGAGACTATCTGACTTAGGGATAGGAGAAGACTTCTTAAACCAGACCTCAACATCACAACCAAATGTAAAAACTTGGTAGATTTTATTACATCAAACTTAAGAATCCAGTTCATTGTAGAATCTCATAGAGACATCGTTATTAGTCAGATAGCAGGTTAGAAGAAGATATTTGCGACATCTAAAACTGGAAGGCTTATGCAGGATAATCAAGGAATTCCTACATGTTAGCGTGAAAAAGTCCAAGGAACCAAGAATAATGGATATGATAAATCAGTTCAGAGGAGGGGAGAACTGAACAGCTAACAAGTATATGAATAAACATTTCAATTCATTAGGAAGCAGAGAAATGAAAGTTAAAAGAACAATGAGAGACACAGCTGACTGGCAAGATTGGGCAGTTGAGTGGTGCTGTGGCATGTTGGCGCTCCAGGAGCAGAGAGTGAGACAGAGTTTATCAGGGATCAGCACCTGAGATAGGCATGGGGAGGATGCAGTACTGGGCAGAAGAAGTTGAGATGTGATGCAGGCAGGGCAAAGCCTTGGCCAATCAGGCAGGGCCTCTGGAGTGGAAATTACCCTTCAGTGTTGCTGACATTTGGCTGAAATAGCTGGCCTGGGAAGGTAAGAACTGCAGCCAAGTCTTTATCTATATGTGGCCTTGGTCATATAATCAACCCCAAGAGGCTAGAGACCACGTGTTCCACAACGGAGATGGACCCTGTGGGAGCTGACAGCTGGAGGCTGACTGTGGACCACATTCCCTCCATCCTTGAAGAGGGATCTGAGCAACACAGCTCTGCCTCTGTCATAGGCATGGTGTGTGTGTGTGTGTGTGAGTGTGTGTGTGTGTTTGTACTGTAACTCTTCAACTATTTTTTCTTACTGAAGACTTATGAAGCCACTTTTAAAAGCAGTAGTCAGTCATTAGGTTAAGTAGGTGTGTTTCATCTATTCCAGAAATTCCACTCCTGGTGATACGTATCAGAGAAATTCTCCTAAGTGTCTATGAGTGGACATGCAAAAGAATATCCATTGCAGCAGTGTCTGTGCTGGAGCTGAACACATCTGAAGTGTTTGTCACTTGGAAAATGTGTAAATAAATCAAGGAATATTATGCAGATGCCAAACTAGGCATAAACACATCAGAATGAATAGACTTTAAAAACTTAGTGCTGAGTAAAGAAAGTAAAAACACAATGTCAACTTTAGCACATTACCATTTATATAAATTGAAACTTTGTAATTCTCAAGGGTACATACAAACTCAAGAATACTAGTCAAATACAATGGGGTGACTGCCCATGGTGGGAGAGAAAGATGGTTATGAGAATGGGAATGAAAGGCAATCAATCAATCAATCATTCATAATTCATCACAAACTGACCATGAGAGTGTGCCACTAAATGATGGCATGCCATTAACTAGGAGTATGATTAAGTTAATTCTGTGCATCTGAAGATCAAAGGGGTAAACTAAAGAAAAAATAGTGAATTTTTCCTGGCCTCAGGTGTGTGCCTGCATCTGCCACTAATGCTGGGGCAGTTTGGTCACTAGTGTCATTACTTGGCCACTCTTTGTCACAACTCTAGGCCACTTCAGCTCGTTGGCCTGTTCACCATGGAGTCTCATGGGAACTTCTGGATCTTTCTGTGCCTTGCTGCTTAGGCCGTGGAGATCTGGGGTGAGAACTACTTCAGAGGCTCCAAACCCCACTCTGTGCCATTTTTGCTCTAGTGAGACTACCTCATGTTGCCTTTGGGCATCCCACAAAGTGGTCTTCTCCCAGAATTCCAAATAGGAATCGGAGCATGAAACCCTCTTTTTTTGGGTTCCCCTAAAACTAACTGGCATTTGTATTATCTTATCTCTCCTACCTCAAGGCCATTTGGGTCGGGGCTGGGCTTATTTGGGATCTGGGCAGCACCTTAACTCTGGACTCATTCCCTGGGAATCCCTCCAAGCTTCTCTTGGCAAATCTGGAACAAACACGTTTATCTTTCAGATGTAATAGGAACTACCATCCTTCTTGGTTTTTTTGTGCTCTTTGTCCTTCATTCTTCCTGGTGCCCCCCAGCTAGAGGACCTTCTAGAATGAACCTGTTCAGAAATGTTTCAAGAGTTCTATTTGCATTTAAAGGTAATACATGAGTACTGAGACAAATTTGAAAGTACTATAGTAAAGAACAAGAAGAAAATAAACAGGTACATAAAATCTCAACATCTGAAAGACCATTGTCAAAATTTGGGGGCAGTTATTTTTAGTCTTCATTCTGGGAACCTTATTTATATACTTTCTGGGAACCTTGTTTGTATACTTGAAAGTGTAGTATATATGACATAGCATATATGTAATATGTCATAAGCATTTTTTCCACGGCTGGAAGGTACTTTATTAAATCATGCCCCTCCTGTTAGAAAATCGGTTGGCTCCATTGTTTTTGGCCATTAAGAGCTACAGAGTAATGGACATTCTTGATCACAATGCCTTTTCTGCATTCCAGATTCTTTCCTTAGACTGAGAAGTAAAATTATTGGGTCAAAGGGTATAAACATTTTTAAGGCTTTTTATCTATTTTACTAAATTACTTTCCTGAAAGGTTAAGTCAGTTTATCTGAATATATATATATAAGGTTTCCACACAGATAGGACCATTTTACCCATCCTCACTAGCATTTCCCAAACAGCTTAGTTGTTACATGAAAGGATTATGAAAATGGTGAACTTGAAAGACTCCAGAATTAAGAAGTAAAAGTGTCCAAGTCATAACAGATTTATCTCTCCCTAAGTTTATTATTTTGGGGACTGTGACACTGTCAGAAGATTGACAGTCCTCTCAATTCCATTTGTTCTGTAGCTGTGCCTTGGTGACCAGCCAGCTTGGCAGTAAGTTGGCAATGTTTAATAAGATTGTCTTCCATGATTGAAACAAATGACTCTCTTTTTGTCATCAGAAATGGAACCTTTATGCATTTGTTTTAGTAATACAAGATCTGACATCATTAATAATCTGGGCTCGTGACTTGCGCTTGTTGAATACAATAGATGAATGAAAAATTTAATTTTTTAGTAGATCATAAAAGATGTACCAATAGATCAAAAATAATTTAGGCAGAGTACCTCTGATGCACGAGACAGTCCATTGTCTCTACTTTTTTATTAGGCTGGCATGTACGTGCTGATATCATTCTTTGTGAATCCTCTCAATGCCATAGTGTAGTATTCAAAGACTTGCCTTAGCTAGTCTTATCTCTCCAGCTTTCTCTTCCATTACTCTCCACCATGGCCTTGCTTCGCCAACCAAATCAATCTGTGTAATGTCCCCCGAGGCTGAATTGCGAATCCCACCTTCATGTTTTTCTCTCTGCTGTACCTCCTGTGAGGGATACCCTTTCCTCACGGGCAATCTGTGTAATTCCTCTCTCTTTCCAAGACCTCATTTAAAACTCACTCTCTGGTTTCATTTCTCAGATCGCTCCCTCAAACCTAGCACTTACATCTTGAGTTTACAACACTTGGATTTTCCTCTGATTTAGTTCTGTGTGGCTTCTCCGGCACCTTATCTATACTTGGCATTGAACAGATAATCAGCTTCAGGGGGTTAGAGACCATGAGTTGGATCCTTTGCCTTTTGATCCCCATCAATCAGTAATGTCTGAACTTAACAGCATCACTTAAAATGTTTCTTCAACCCTGATTTCTCCAATGTGTGCTTGAGAGGGCATGCTGGATTTGTGCCTGTCCGAGGCAAAGTAACACCTAGCGCAGAAGCATTTACCCAGGGACTGTTTAAAAAAGTGCCCAATTCTGCTCTTGTTCACAAGGGAGAGGGAACTTCAGCGGCTCCCTTGTGTGCTCTTTGCCGTGGTGGCTCCTTTGTCCAGGGACCTGGAGAGACTCCCCAGTGTTGCAACCAATTCCCCTGGAGCTATGCAGCCCAGAAATGATGCTGGGGATGGCGCTGGGGACAGGGAAGAGCCGGGAGGACAGGAGATGGCTGGCAAGCTGTTGACTTTTGCTCAAAAGGAAGACTCTAGAAAATGTATTGAAGAGCCACCTTTGCCTGTCGCTCCTGAAGAACATGTATTTCACAGTGTCAGGGTGAAAACGTAATTCAATAATTGTGAGTAATTATGGCAGAAAGGTGATCAAATGAAGTCACTGTGCCTCCTTTCATTACCCATGGGTGAACCTTATTGGCCCCTCAGAATTTTATTTTTTTCTGAAATGTACCGTGGAGTTCCACTGTCTCTACAGGTTCAAGAACATTAAAAAAAAAAAAAGTCCTATGAATTTTTCTATTTTATCTCTTGTGGGATTGTTGTTGGGTACAACACAACATATCTGTAAAGGGAACAAATTCCTCTCAGGTTGCAGTATCAGAAATGCAGTCTCTCCTCCCCCCTTTTAATAAAATTTTAGGGCACTGTGATCCTTGTAACTAATTCCCTATTTCCTTTGGCCACTGGGAAGCTTAGACCAAATTTTCAGACCCCTGCTAACAACTGCAGAGGACTGCTGGCTTGCATGTCTCTGCTTTTTCTTACTTTCAGATGTACCATTTTTGCTGCCAGTGATATGCTCAGTTCTTTATATTTTACCCTTTTGATTATATTTATTTATTTTTAAATTAAACTTGTTATTTTGAGATAAGTATAGATGCGCATGCAGTTGTAAGAAAGAATACAGAGAGATCCAGGCTACTCTTTACCCAGTTTCCCCCAATGATAACATCTTCTTCAACTATTGTAAAATATTACAGGCAGGAAATTGACATTGGTGCAATCCACTAGCCTTATTCAGATTGGCTCTTTTTTTTTTTTTTATAAGCTTCTCGAAATCATTTGTAGAAAGGGAGAGAATATAAGTTAACAAATATCAACATTTATTCAATAATTAAATATAGAGAGGGTTCTTATGATATTTCCAATAACTTTTTTTTAAAGATAAAAGCTTTTTTATTTTTGGAATAAAAATATATATTGACCCCCCCCCAGCCACCAAGATCTAAAGATGGACCCTCTAATAATATCTTTGTGTAAACGGAACGGTGGTCATGACCTTAATTAGACCTTCTGTCTGTCAACTGAGAACCCACACTTGGGTGGGAGAAGCTTGGACTAGACCTTTCTACTTCCATTCTACCTCCCTGAGGCCAGCATATGCTCTTTGTAGTATTAGTAGGAGTTTAGTGTGTTTGTAATTAAGAGTCCAGATGCAACATAGCAATCTAATACAAATGAAACTATAAATTTGCTTTGAAGGACTTAGACATTTGTTTGGAAGTGAAATTGTGTGTGGTTAAAATTTGTTGGCATGAACACTCCGCAAATCAAGAAATGAAAAAAAATGTTTATTTTGTGATCTTATGATCTTGTGCATTTTTCAAGACTCCATTGGTTACCTATCTATGATAGGTCTCTTTCTTCTTCCTAAATGTATTCTAGAAATACTCTCAGGGAAGGTGAGTTTCAGGAATAGACCATGACTGGTTCAAGGCAAACTTAATAATTCCATTTCCTGTATGGAAATGGAATTATTCCTGTAGGGGTGGGTCTGTTCATCAGTTCTGCCCAAGAAAGCACAAGGGCAAGTGATTCTAGGGACAGTTTTGCTCCCCCCCCCCAAAAAAAGATGCAGCAAATATCTAGAAATAAATCAATGTGATACATCATAATAAATTGAAGAATAAAAATCATATGGTCATCTCAATAGATGCAGAAAAAGTTTTTGACAAAATTCAAAGTCCATTTATTATAAAAACTCTCTAGAAAGTGGGCATAGAGGGAACACCAGTGTTGTCTGCCGGCTGCTGGGTGAGGCTTGTCCTGAGGCTAGAGCAGGCTCACTGGTGGGAGGGGCCAGGGATTGGGGTCTGGTGCCCGCCCACTGGTGGGTGGAGCTGGGTCCTGGGGTCTCTGGATGCAGGGCACTGGAGGTCCTGGGTCTAGTGCTTATGCACTGGTGTGTGGGACCAGGTTCTGGGCCCTCTAACGGGCGGGGCTGTGTCCAGGGACGTCTGTGAGTTCTCTCTTCTGGTGGGTGGGGCCGTGTCCCTGCCCAGTTAGTTGCTTGGCCTGAGGTGTCACAGGTCTCACAGGCTATTGGGTGGGGGCAGGGCTGGGTCCTGAAACTAGAGGGAGGATTCCGAAATGATGCTTGGCAGCAGCAGTATCCGTGTGGCAGAAAGAGCTCCGCAAACTGCTGCTGCCTGTGTCGGTGTCCACAGGGTGAGCTCCACTTGCCTCCCGCCTCTCTGGGAGGTTCTCTGAGATCAGCAGGTGGGTCTGACCCAGGCTCCTTTCAGAATACTGCTTCTGCCCTGGATTCTGGAGTGTGAGCTTTTGTGTGTGCCCTTTAAGAGAGGAGTCTCCATTTCCCCCAGCCCTCTGGGACTCCTGAAAGCAAGCCCCGCTGGCCTTCAAAGTCAAATGTTCTGGGGAGCCCGATATGGGGCTCAGACCCTTCACTTCTTGTGGGGGAACCTCTGCAATGTAATTATTCTCCTGTTTGTGGGTTGCCCACCTGGGAGTATGGGATTTGACTATACTGTGACTCTGCTCCTCCTCCCTGTCTTGTTGTGGTTCTTTCTTTATATCTTTAGTTGTAGAAGATCTTTTCTAGTGGGTTCAAAAACCATCTTTTTCACCGATGGTTGTTTTATAAATAGTTGTGATTTTGGTGTACCTGTGAGAGGAGGTGAGCTTGTGGTCTTTCTACTCCACTATCTTGGCTGATCTCTGTTGGCACATTTAGTTTTAAAAGTTGGGATTCTCATACAGAAGTGTCCTGCAGATATGGTGGCCATATTTATTTCAAGTATTTCAAAAGATTCTCAATATTAAGTGTGCCAGCTCTTGTCTTTATAAGCTATAGAAATATCACAACATCCCCAGGGTTTTGATTCCAATTTTTCTTTCCCTCTGATTGTTACTTGCAGGAGATAGTGGTGCAAATTCCTTCATAAGTCATGAGACCTGGGTTAGGAGACCATGGTGGCTGTGCTGAATGGGCTGTTTTATCCCAAATTTGCCTGATCACAGACTTACCTTAGGGGGCCTGTTAAACTTGCATATCCCCACACCCATTGCAGATTTGGGTTTAGAGATTTTTTAAAGTCCCCCCACTCCCACTTCGTGTAAGTTTTATGATCAGGCAAGGTTGGGAAACACTGCCATAGATGAGAAGATCCTGGCAACTAGGGAGAAGATGGAGATCCTATATAAGCAATTTAATCAACAACAACAAAAAGAATCGAGGTATTGAAGTACTTGAGCTCCCTGAGAAAGAAAATCTGGCGAAGTCATAGAGGATCCAGGTGCAAGTCTTAGAGGATGCCATGTCAACGGGAGGAGCAGAGGAGGGGAGAAGAGGGGCTCATGGAGTGACCACAGAGAAGACATAACTTTCAGCACACCTGCCATCTAATTTCTATCTTTATATATATTTTTTTCATAAGGTATATATATTTAAATTCAATAAATACAGCTAGATTATTCTCCAAAATGGTGGTACCAGTGATGTAGAAATGTTCCATCTTTACCAACACATGATATTAGCCATTTTTTATTTTTGCCATTCTGATGTGATGGTATAAAGCAGCACCTCACTGTTGTAATTTACATTTATTTGATTTCTATGAGTTTGAGCATTTCTTCATATACTTTTTTAAAAAAATTAATTAAGTTCAGCTATATGATTATTTTCTTTAAATTAATGATCACTACTATTATTTGGCCACTTCATTTATACTGGACACTGGGCTAAGCATTTTTGTTATTTTATCTTCTCAACTTTGCGAGGTGGTATTACCATTCCCATGCAATAGATAAGTAAACTAAGGCTCAGCGAGGTTAAGTAATTTGCACAAAGTCACCCAGCTGAAGCTTGGATGAACTGGACAGAAACTAGGTCAGTCTAACCCCAAAGATGATAATTTTAAGCATCGCCCTGTATATACTGCACGGTGTGCCACTGCTACTTAGAGTGAACATTGTTTTTTCTATCAAGCCTGTTCTTGTTTCCTTGGGACCAGAGAAGGTACCAATAGTTGTGAGACCAGTAATTTTAATGTAGAATCTTTATGTTTGAGTGTTACTGAATGGCTGAGTGACTGCTGGCAAGTGAGATAAGGTCTCCATTCAGGAGTTTACCCAGCTGTAAGCCAATGAAGACAAGGCTGATCTCTGGAGACACTGAAAGAAGAAATTCTGGAAACCACTTTGGAAAAAAGATGCTCAATAAAGAATGCTATTAAACACACCAAGCAGAGTTAAGTGATTTGGAAAGAAATGAAAACCTTTTACAGTTCAAGAGGAATAGATAGACGTAAATAGTGCTATTGAAACATGTGTCCGGAGGGGAAGTAATTAAAGAAACGGGGACTTGGGGAACGCTGGGATGGAACTCTGTGCTTAGGGTGCCCTTGACTGGCATTTGTGGGACCATACATGCAAAGAAGGTGGTTATAGACCTGAAACTGGGTGGAAGGGGAAGGAGGAGATGAAGGAATTTCAAGACTGTTGTGCATCCCCAGCTCTACAAGAGCAAGAGCAAGGGACAGAGTGGGGTCAGAGGCTGATGAGGCCAACCATCAGAGAGATGGTTGTCCAGTGACCACAGTGCCAAGCATAACTGTCCTGAAGATGGTGTGGCTACTGCAGTCAGGCTTATGATGAGGGCTGGAATCAAGGAGGTTTTCCCCATCAGGCTCCCGGCAGGAAATAGATTGTGTACTACAGGGGTTCGTTGAAGAGACAGTTTCAGAGGTCAAAGGGTAAAGGAATCAGCAAGGTGGTACACCCAAGGGTGAGCATCAGTGGGAATCTGTTAGTTCCCTTTGGCTTAAACAGAGCAGGGGTAGGAATTGAGATCTATGGGAGATGCCTCCCTGATGCACGCTGGGGCTACAGGCAGAGAAATGCAGCCATTGGCAAAACTGAGGGTTGGCAGAGAGGGTGTAGAAGAAATAAGTGCCTGGTCTTTCCCTCCTCCAACCCCAATCTTCTGCCAAGGCTCCCATTGTCAGAACCCTACCAGAAGCCACAAGGTAGGGAAGCTCACTAGAAAAGTTCATAGGCCCAGCCTCCTGGGACACTGAACAAAAAAGAGAAGCCCAGAGAATGGGACATGGGGGTGAACAAAAAGAAAATAATCAGGTCGCATGGGAATCTATCTCTGGAGAACTCATAATAATCTATTCACTTTCAATAAATTATAAGCTCAATCTTATTAATTGAAGAAAAGAAAATAGGTTATCTTTGGGTGATGCAGGTATTCTATTCAGCAAAGCAGTAGAGGGATGCCAACACATAACCTGTGATATGGGGAAGAGAACCCTTAGCCTCCCTGGGGCTAAGATGACCTTAATTCTCAGCCACTTGGGGCAGGGCCTCCTTGACTTAAATCCTGTCCTCCTTTCTCTTCTCCCACCCCTCACCTAAATAACCAAGCCCCCAGTTCCTGCCCAGAGTCACAGAGCAGCACAGCATGAACAATTTCAGAGTTATGTCCCGGGATAAAGGTTTATCATCAATGGATCACCTCATTCAAAACTATCCAGTTTTCTATGATAAGACAAGGGTTCAACCTCTAAAGTTAGCATCTGATTATCTGCCTATCGGTTCCTAAGTAATAGCATTCAAGGACATGGGAGTAATATATAATGCTAACTTCCCTTGACTTGCTTTAAAGCAGTAGAAATCATGGCTCTTGAATTTAAATGTTTGTTTAATTTATACTGAACACTGTGCCCTTAGTGGGGTTTTTACAATCCTCTGCAATTTTATTGATTTTGTATTAAGGCCCAGCACACCATCTCTGTGCATATGAACAAGTTCTTGAGTCAGGAGATGTTGGGTACTTATCGAGGACTTAATGCTAGGAAATATGCTAAATCCTGGTTATGCAGAGGTCAGAATAGTCCCTGTTTTCTGGGCTTACACAGATGGGCCAGGGAGACCAACATGCAAATGGTAGTAGCAGCGAGGTAAGAGCAGTGATAGAGGCATCCAGAGAGGAGAAGCATCATTCCTAACTCGAGACCTAGCAAGGTGATGCAGAGGAGGAAACACTTCAAGATTCTAAGTCTTAAAGGAAGACTTAGAGTTAGCTCCATGGTTGCGGTCGGGGGAAACCCAGGGGAGTGGCATTCTTGGAAGGAGAGGGTAACCAGCTTGGAAGAGCAGAGGGTTTGTGAGTGGGGTGGGGGGACTGATCAGTTGGATCTGGTACCCATGTTATAGTCTGGACCTTATCATGAGTTCAAGGAGGGATCCCAATGCCTTCCAAGGAGGGAAGAGGCATGATAGGATTTTTTTTTTTTTTACATCTTTATTGGAATATAATTGTTTTACAATGGTGTGTTAATTTCTGCTTTATAACAAAGTGAATCAGTTATACATATACATATGTTCCCATATCTCTTCCCTCTTGCATCTTCCTCCCTCCCACCCTCCCTATCCCACCCCTCTAGGTGGTCACAAAGCACCGAGCTGATCTCCCTGTGCTATGCGGTTGCTTCCCACTAGCTATCTATTTTACGTTTGGTAGTATATATATGTCCATGCCACTCTCTCACTTTGTCACAGCTTACCCTTCCCCCTCCCCATATCCTCAAGTCCATTCTCTAGTAGGTCTGTGTCTTTATTCCCATCTTGCCACTAGGTTCTTCATGACCTTTTTTTTTTTTTTCTTAGATTCCATATATATGTGTTAGCATACTGTATTTGTTTTTCTCTTTCTGACTTACTTCACTCTGTATGACAGACTCTAACTCCATCCACCTCACTACAAATAACTCAATTTCATTTCTTTTTATGGCTGAGTAATATTCCGTTGTATATATGTGCCACATCTTCTTTATCCATTCATCCGATGATGGACACTTAGGTTGTTTCCATGTCCTGGCTATTGTAAATAGTGCTGCAATGAACATTTTGGTACATGACTCTTTTTGAATTATGGTTTTCTCAGGGTATATGCCCAGTAGTGGGATTGCTGGGTCTTATGGTAGTTCGATTTTTAGTTTTTTAAGGAACCTCCATACTGTTCTCCACGGTGGCTGTATCCATTTACATTCCCACCAACAGTGCAAGAGGGTTCCCTTTTCTCCAGACCCTCTCCAGCATTTATCGTTTCTAGCATGATAGGATTTTAATTGTATGATAGGATTTTAATTGTATGAAGAAAAACATCTGTGTAGAGATGGGTGGAGGCTGGGTTGGAAGGTGCTGGGGCGAGACTGAAGAGCTAGGCTAACAAGGAGACTGTTATAGCAAATCCAGCCAGAAATGAGAAAAGTCTGAACCAAAGCCATGGCTGGGCATGGGAGGAGAGATAGGGTATGAAGAGGTTTCTGAGATGTGATAACAGAACTTTGCCAGAAGCGTTCCGTTATCCAACTTGGTTGGCAACACAGATAATCACCAATACAAATGATGAAAGAGGAGAGCAGGCTTGTGTGTGCAGAAGAGGTCAGTTTGGTGGAGCAGCCTGTAGGGCGTCCAGTGGGGGTGTCTGGATGTGGGAGGACACAGACCTGCAAGTCAGGAGGAAGAGATGGAAAGGATTTAGTAGTTAACACTAGCAGGGGGAAGAGGCCACTAGGAACAACTGCAGAGGATGAGAAAATAAGAGAATCAGAGGTGAACCTACTATTCCCTGTACTTTTATGAATGTTTGAAATAATTCATCATTTAAAAAAAAATTCAAATTAAGAAAAAAGAACAGATGGAGGAAGAGAGATCTTTCATGGATAAAGATGCAGCAACCACGGATCGAGGTGTTCATGAGTTCGTGCAATCAGAATGCTGCAGGAATGGGAATTCCTGGCCACGGGAGATAGAGAAAAAGACAGACAGACAAGTTTCCACTGGATTTGGAAATTAACAGGGCATTGGCAACTCAGCCAAAGCAGTTTCAGGGGGAGCTGGTGGTGGCATGTGAGGAGGGGAGAAGAAGAGAGAAGTGTAAGAAATTGCACTGGGAAGGGAAGGCAAGAGAGAAGTGGCTAGAGAGGATCTCGGGGTCCAGATCCAGAGAATTGCCTCTCTCTTTTTTTAAGGCAGGCAGAGCTAGAACAAGTTATCAGGATGAGGGCAGAGTCAGGAGGAAGGGGGAGGTTCCAGACACCTGTGATGATACACAGGAGAAGCTCTGGAGGAGGTGGAGACACCAGATTGGAAGCAGAGGTGAGAGTCAGAGGAGTAGAAGGTGTAAAGACAGAATCCCAGTTTCCCATTTCAGAGGCAGAGCTGGTCCCAGTGATGAAAGTCTCAGGTGAAAGAGCCTGGAGAAGCTCATGGATGGACACCTATGACCCCAACATAGGAACCCAAGTCTCCAGTGAGTGTAGGGGGTAAATGAGGGGAAGGTAGAAAACAGTGCAGAGGAAAGTTAGAGGGCAGTGTAGTCTGAAGACCCCAGACTCAAAGTATTTAAAAGACTGACAGCAGGAGGCAAAGGCAAAGCCAGCCCCAGCTCCTGTCTGTTCAGACAGCCCTTCAGTGGGTGTGGAAGTGGGCACCAGTCAAGTCCAAGAGGCTCACAAGGGGTGCAGGTAGAACCAGATTTCAGCTGAGAGTCGTCGAATCAGTTAAAGCAGATGCTGTTTTAGTCTGTGTTTACCTAAAGTTGAGGGTTTCAGAGGGTGCAGTAGAAACGGGAGAGAGTAGCATTAATCAAAAAGATAACAGATGGAGAAACATGATTACAATTACCTGTTATGGGTCTGTTTTAAACTTATACTATCCAGGATAACCATTTAATTATTGCAAATAACTCTACTTGCGTTTTGTAATCCTCCTTTCTCACGAGGGCGATGGATGCCATTCTTATGGGTTTAATCAACGTGTCAGGTCTCACTAGAAGGAAAGCATAGGAGCTTTGACAGGAGAAGTGTAAGTGGCGTCATAACTTATGACTTCACTAATTCTTTGCACCTATTGCCAATATTTGCCAACTGTTCATCTGAAATATCACCATAATATTGTTCAAAATGCAGAAGAACTTACTATTAAAATGGGCCTTTTAAAATACCATGTGAGTTTAGTTAACACACAGTTAAAACAATCTTATTTTATTTATCTATACATATAAATAAACATATATGTTATATTATCATACTATAGTATACTATATAATGCTATGTTATATTGTATTTCATTTGTGAAGGTAAGGGTAGTATTCTAATAGTGAAGTTCATTACAGTCACGGTGGTTGATGTGTGTATAGTTACATATCTGTACCTATACCTATCAATTTCTACCTCTACATCTTCAGTTTTTATGTTAGGAGGAAGGAAATACCCTAAAAAGTATATTAAAATCTTCTGGGGTAACATCTTTCAGACTTACTGAGGCTAAATTATTTTGAACTCTGTAATTTTGAAATGGAAGTTTGGGTAAAAGTTTGTTTGCAAATTGTTGAACGCAATCACTCAGCCAGAATTTTTACTTGAATTATAAGACTATGTTGCTGTGCAAAGATCTTGAAAGACCAAGAAATGACATAAAATTTATGATATAATTTTCTAAAAGACCAGCCATCGCTTCTTTAAGAAATGCTATCTTCATTTGTAACACTCAGGATACCCTGAAATTTATAATACAAATAAGATTTCTGTGGTATTGAGTCCGCAACCCACACATAAGAGCCCAGTATATCTTCATTAACAAGAAACATTTCTATTGATTTCATTTTGCGATGTTTCATATTACATATAACAAATATGTATGGTCACCTAAATGAATTATTACAATCCAATTTGCAATGATTGCATAGGGTTATTGTATTATCTCTAGGATGCTTTAGTCTCTGGGTGTCAAAACTGTTTTTATTTAATGGAATAACATGGAAAAGTTAATCAGACTAGGTTAACCTCTGTGGAACTGAAGGTCACATGCATTTACTCTCAGCTGGAAATGGAGGAGCTTTCAGTTTTGGACTGGGGGGTGGGCAAAGGTGGAAGAGAGAAAACCAGGAGGGATTTAATGCCTGTGTTCCTCTAGCCTCACTAGTATCACTTGGCTTATGGGGCATTTCAATAACTGGATTTTTGATTTAAAAATTTCCTGCAAGGAAAATAAAATTAAACAGGCAATACAAACATAATAAAAAATCAATACTGCTGTTAACATTTCTATTGCAACTTATTGAACGACTGAACTTCAGGCACATTCAGCTCTGCATACACTTGCAACTGCTCAGAGTTTCTGACCAGGGCTGGGGTGAGGATGAGGAGCTGCAAAGAAAGAGTCTTATTTTCAAAATTATATTTCCAAGACAAATGGTGCTTCTTATAATGTAAATCGTTTCACTTCCAGGCCAGGAACACAGAGGTAGAGAAACTTCCCTTTCATTTCAACATCTTTTATTTGATGAGCACACAGAAGATACCAAGACTAGTGTTCACTGAACATATCAAAACTTGTTTCTTCACATGGTGCTTTCCCTTTCAGAGCAGTTCCTGTGAGGTTAGGCTTTTGCCACCGTGAATGTGTGTGATTTTTCTGTCTTGCTATAAAGGTACTTGCTTGCTCTTACAGGACTCGGATGCAGAGGTGGGTGGCTATAAAGACATCCGATAAAAGGCTAAGGGGAAAGCATTGCCCATGAATTAAATCCTCTAACGTTTCAAAGACCCTTTAAACTTCTGATCAAGATGGTTGACCGAGATAATTGGGAAAGTTCCCCTTCTATTCCAAAAATAACAAAAACAAAATCCAGAGGTGAGCTCAAAAGCTGGGAAGGGAGATCTCCAGATGCCAGAAACAAGAAGCCAGAGTTGGAGGAGAAGGAGGCCTGGGGACTGTGGATGGAGGGTCTCCTATGGGTCTGGGTTGTAACAATGCACTGGCAGGGAGTTCAGGCATCAAGATCCCTGGATGCAGGAGGAGAGACTGAACTCCCAGAGATAAGGACTGCCCATCAATGAAATAGGGATTAAAACTCCACCCACCTGCCCCAGATGTGGGCTTTATGCTCTGGACCTTGGGTAGCAAGAGTTACTTGAGGGAAATCAGAAAGCACAAGCTTGCACAGTATGAGTGTGAAACTAAATGTACACAGCCAGATCTCAAGCCAAAAAATACCACTGAAAACAAGTCTCGCACAACGTGAATGTAAAAACTAGCCTGGGACTCCACAGAGTCTGCAGGAGCCAAAGTGAGACTGTCCCCCTAAGGTGACCTCCGTAACCCAGGGCACACAGGTGGAATTCTCACAAGGGCTTACATATGCCAGAGACAAGCTTACATCTCACACACCATGCAAGCTTGTATGTTCTCATTTCCCTCAAGTAACTAAAAAATGACAAAACCCACAGTGACATTCACCCCTTGAGAGAGGGTCAACAGACACAACAAATGGGAGAATTCACTAAGAACTGCAGATAAGAGTAATGTCCAAAGAATTTGAAAATAGGCATGGTTTAGATGATCAAGGTGAAAAGTACAAATAGATTTTGTAATGCAAGATGAAAAGCAGTTGGGTTTGACAAAGAAACAAAGATTGCTAATGCAAGTGAAGAAAGAAATAATTTTGGAGATAAAGCTGAGAAAATAAAATGCTCAAAATACAGCTCAAAGAGGCAAAGAGATGGTACAAATATGAAACAGAAATTGAGACAATGAACACAAAACAGGAAGCTCCAAAATATAGCTGAGTTCCAGAAAGAAATTAGAGATAGAATGAAGGAGAGATAATAGTCAAAGACAAACTGGTGGAGAATTTTCCATAATGAAAAATCATTAACCAGTTTGCAGTAGAACCCTAAATCTTGAAGAGGATACATAACATGGTCCAAACCCAACTCCTTGCAATTAAATTACAGAATATGTAAGATGATATAAAAATCTTTAAAACGTGTACCTGGGCCTTCCCTGGTGGTCCAGTGGTTAAGACTCTGCCCTCCCAATGCAGAGGGCTCGGGTTCGATCCCTGGTCAGGGAACTAGATCCCGCATGCCACAACTAAGACCCGGCACAGCCAAATAAATAAATAAATTAATTAAATTAAATTAAATTAAACGTGTACCTGAAAAGGAGCTGCAATCAGACTGACAGCAGACTTTTGATTGGCAACAACACATGTCAGAAGATGATCAAATACTATTTTCTAAATGGTAAGGGAAAGTAACTATCAACTTCATATCTATACTCAGTTAAATGATGATTCAAGAGGAGGGAAGCTTTTCCCAGCAGCTATGAGCCTGAGATGCTGGCAGGGCTGCTGTCAAGGGTCCTCATCATCATTTCCCCTGTTTTCATTACCCTCAGAACTCTCTCAATATACTTGTTTCACTCCCTGATATGAGTAAAGGTAAAATAAATGTATTTTCAGACATACAAAGACTAAGAGACTTACTACCTGAAAGAGCAAATAAAATAATGCAATACTGAAAGAAGAAAATGGAAGCTATAAGGAATCAGTGGGCATCAAAAAGCAAGAAAGTTATGAAATGGGTAAAAACATTTTGCAAATCTACTATAAGAATAGCAATAATAATATTTGAGGGGATATTTGAAATGAGAAGGAATTAAAATTCTAGACCACAATGTCATGGGTGATAGAAAGGCAGTATTTAGGGTGGAATTAAAGATTCTTATCCGGTGGGAGAGTAGAGTTATTGGTTAGCATCAAAATCTGAAAAAAAGATAGTTGTGTATGCTTAATACTATAATAATAAAAGTATAGAAATGTGACTATATAATTTCAAAAGAAAAAAGAAACAAAAACAGAGCTGAAGGCAGGAAAGAAGGAAGAAAGAAAAAAAAGCAAGGGAAGTGAAAGCTAAAATAGACCAAAGTAAATATAAATGGATTAAACTTTTATTAAACCATCAGTGAGACAGGAAAAAAGTTCCCTCATTCATTGGATACTCTGACAGCACCCTGGTTGCCCTATTCTCCAGTGTCAGCATGGGAGGAAGTAATTTTTCATGACAAGAACCCTTCATTTCACTCTTATCTTCATAAGAAATGAAGTCTTATCTGTCATGTCTTTCTGCAGATATGATCAGATCCCAGATCAAGAGTCTCCACTGACGTAATGATGGTGTATCTCCAGGGGGCAGGGGTGGGAGAGTTGATTTTGATAGCTCTACCCAGATTTAGTGAACACAGGAAGGCTGAAGAAGCAGTGAGCCTCTTCCTACGTGGAGCAGATGGAGAGATGCCAAAATGCAGGCCAAGTAGTTAGATGAGTCACAACATGGGTGAATGCCTTTCCTCAACGAGTGCTGATAACTGAATCAATGGCCACACACAGAGAGGTTTTGTGAAGAAGACTTTGGGGTTTTAATTCAGGTTTGGCTCAATAGGATTTGACTACTAGATCAGCTAATGTGATTTTAGAAGGCAATAATGGAGGTAGAGTGTCCATAAAAGGGTATGATAGTGTGATAGACCCTCTCTACTTATTCGTATCTGACCACAGCTGGGAGGCTAAATTCAAAGGTAGGTCCAGAGGGCATCACTGAGATGTTAATAGTTGTCAATCTCTATCTCATGAATACTTATAGGAATATGGGGGGGGGTTGCTTATCTTAGATCAGACATGCCATTTGTCCCTAAATATTCCATGAGTTGTATGGTGCATGGAGAATTGGACCTCATCTTTGTGGCCTCAGTAAACAGAAATGGAACCACTAAGAACGTGTAACCAAACTGTTCAACAATGACAATTTCAGGAGGTAGAGAACTTCTTATTGCAGAAAGTGTTCAAGCAAAAGTGAGACCACTTTCTTTTGGCAGCTTTATAAGGGATTGATGCACTGGGTCGGTGGTTGACTTTTCTGGGCCCTAATCTCCTTATCTACCTTATCTACACCTAAGGCTTTGATGCTGTGTTTTCCCTGACACTTTCAGTGAGTACCCAGGGTGGGACTGATGCCTTTTATATCCCACTTATGACTCCCTCTTCAAGCCTCATGTGTATTTGTGATGCTGACACAATAAGGCAAATCCTGACAATAAACTAAAGGAGAGAAGAAAAGGTCTCTGTGAAGGGGATCCCTTCATCCCTATTCAGAGCATCACAACCCTTGTGGTGTCTTCAGAATTACCTGAAGATACTGCATGATTCCTGGGTTCCTATTAAATTAGAACCTTAGACTTATGGCAGGAAACCAGCATTTCTAACAAGTTTCGCAAGTGGTTTTTATGCACACTTAGGCATAAAAACCGCCACTGGATTTCAACCTAGCCTCTGGTGACTGTTTGAGACTTGTTTTTCTCAAACTTTTTCTGCTCTGACAACCCCAATAGATGACATTCTCACACAAACCCTCTCAGATGTCTTTGGTGCTGGGACGTAAAATAGGCAATAGGTTATATGCAAATCATATTTAATAAGCTGTAACCCCACCCTTGTTCTTGCTCAGGATGCAGTAGACATAGATATTCATTGAGGACTGATAATGGCTATACATTCATCCACTCATCTTCCATCCACCATCCATCCATCCACCTACACATCCATCCATCCACTCAGCCATCCATCATCCATCCATCCATCCATCCATCCACCTACGCATCCATCCATCCACTCATCCATCCATCATCCATCCATCCATCCATCCATCCACCTATGCATCCATCCATCCACTCATCCATCCATCATCCATCCATCCATCCATCCATCCACCTACGCATCCATCCATCCACTCATCCATCCATCATCCATCCATCCATCCATCCATCCACCTACGCATCCATCCGTCCACTCATCCATCCATCATCCATCCATCCATCCATCCATCCACCTACGCATCCATCCATCCACTCATCCATCCATCATCCATCCATCCATCCATCCATCCACCTACGCATCCATCCATCCATCCACTCATCCATCCATCATCCATCCTTCCGTGCATCCATGCATCCATCTATCCATTCATCCACCATGTATTTATTAAGCATCTACTATTGTTTGTAGTGTGTGCCAGTAGATGGTGGGGAATAGGTAAGAACTGATTCACCACTGAGGTTAGAGTAATGTTTGTTCTGCCCTTATATCTATTGTGCCTTTCACCAAGAGACACAGTGACAATAAGTGAGCTCTTTGGCAGTGTGTCCTTGGTTGTCCCTTCCATTGAGGCAGCACTGGCACAGTGGAAAAACTGAAGGCATTGGAAGCACCTAGAAGTGGTTTTGAGTGCACTATATGACTTTGGTATCTATTAACTCTCTGAGACTCAGTTTCTTCATTTCTAAAGTGAAATGATAAGAACAATAATAAAATTGATGTGAAGATAGTAGTGTTGTACAAGTTAAACCTTCTCTGAATAGTAGAGGAGTGTGTGTGTGTGTGTGTCTGTCTGTCTGTCTGTGTGTGTGTAATATATATCCAAGCTCTGGAAAATGCTATTGAACTTGAACTACGGAATTTTCCCACCTTGAGGTGTATGTACCCACTAACTCCCATCAGTCACTGGCTGCTCCCAGTAGCATTAATTCCTGTCAATTCCAACCTGAAATGTCTATGAGCAGATCAGGTTCTGGTGGCCAGAGAAAGCCTTTAGGCAAAAAAGTGCAGGTGCTGGAAGTTGGACTTTGGGCCAGAGTGCACTGGAAAGGGAAGGGCCAAAGGGATATGGACAGGGCACCTGTGGTGTCTGCTAGCGTGTGTGTGTGTGTGTGTGTGTGTGTGTGTGTGTGTGTGTGTGTGAGGTTACTTATGTGACCTTTAGATGGGGACTGCACTAGAGAGCCTTTAATCACGCAGAGTCTGCGACAATAGACAATAGTTGGTCCGTATACGGGATGCAGGGAAACCACCAAATGCTTGAGAGTTGGATGCACATTTGCTGTCACTACTTGGAACCCTCCCACTGAGACTGTCCTTTCTTTCTGGGGTTTCCAGGCATTTTGGTCACCCCTTGAGCAGCAATATCCCACTTTCCAGCTCTGTCTTTGCAGCTTGGTTTTCATTCCTGAAACACTAGCCTTCTGTAGCTTCTACCAGAAGCATCCTCTGTCCTCTCTCTCTTCTCGAGAGCTTTGTTTAGTGTGGATCCAACAGCCATTTCTGGACAGCACTGATGTAGAGACACATCCACAGATGTTCAGATGGTCTTCTGGTATTAACAATCTGGTGCACAGAGCTTCAAACCAGATACACAGAAAGATATAACCCTCTTCTCATTTGTGTACTCCTGGTATAAATCCTAAAATGAACTTTCCTCCCAGGCTGTGGGGTTGAGAACCATTGTGCACAGTACATGACACTTGTAGCTTCAGCCGCCTATGGTGAATGGCCTGTACATTGTAGACCCTCGATCCTGCTGGTGAGCCTTCTGTCTCTAAGCCACAGTGTGTGGTGTTAGAAATGAAGTGGAATTCTGTCTCAGGGATGAAACTTCCTCCAAGTCTCTGGAATTAAATGAAGGAAGGAGTGGACCTGAGTTGTTGTCATAGCTTAAAGGATTTCTACTGACCAAAAGGCTTGATGGAATTTCAATACTGGGCTCTGAGTCCGCCTCCTCTAGGGACAGGTTCTGTGTCCATGATCAGCAGAACAAAGGCCAGCCAAGGCCATTAATATTTCAAAAATGTAAACATGGAAATGGCATTACGAGTGATGCATTGCTCCTCCAGGGCAACTCTTGTGGACTGAGTGAAGGGTCCTTCAGGAAGCTCCTGTGGCAACTCGGCGTCTGTCTGCTGCTGCATTCTTACACCCTGTTGTAGAAATAAGCCTGGTGTGTCCTAACTCCTTGTCTTCCCTGAATAACTGCTGTCCTCCTCCAGTGCCAGTCTTGGCTCACCATGCTGCCTCCACTCCGTTCCTGCACCGTGAATTTAGGAGTCCCAGGCTTCTCCCCACCCCCCGTCCCACATCCTATCAGCTTAATCAATAGATGACGTCAGACCAGGATGCACCACACGCCGGTGATGCTCTGACTTGTGACGATATTTACTGAGCCTTCTATGTGCTCCAGCAGGGAGATGCCAATAGAGGATGACACAGGCTCTGACGTCAGAGCGTAATTATGTGCGCAGGGAGATGGGACAATTCATATAAAACGATGGCCACCAACTTAGGACACCGCAATGGCCATACCAGCCCCAGGGTTGGAATGTGTGTCAAAGTAGGAGTGATGTCTGTTGGCACTGAGACTCAGGAAAGCTTCAGGAGAGTGGACATTGAATTGCCTCTTGAAGGATGAGCTGAGGGATTATTCTAGTGATGTCACAGAGGCCTGAGGGCACGGGGTCCAACATATGCTGAGCTTTAGGGGACGCACATTAAGGATTTGTTTGTATTGCAGGTGCTGATGAACTTGGAGGTGACAGTACTGGGTAATGGCTAAAAAGTCAGGCTCTGGAACCAGACTCTGGTCCTACCGCTTACCAGCAGTGGGGCCTCTGTGCCTCAGTTTCCCCAGCTATAGAATGGGGATAATGAGAGTGGGGACTCTAAAGTCCTGGTGTGGGAACCGTATCTTGAGGACTGAAGAAGTTGGTAATTCTAAAGCACTCTGACTCATGCCTGGTCTACGTTAGAGGTGAGATGGCTGTCACTGTCATTATTATAAATGACACAATCGCACAGGAAGAACTTTTCTTACTGTCAAATGGGAGAACCCAGGTCTGTGTGGAAAAAGTGATTTTTTCTTTAAGGACCCCGTAACTAGTAGCCAGCAGAGATGGAACTCGAGGCCAGGGCTCCTGACTCCCAGCTGATCATTTCTCTGTGTCAAGACTAGGAGGCTGTGACTCTTTACCTTATCTTTCTAGGAGAAGACAAAATTTTGTCTGAAAATATCTGATATGTAACCATATTGTTCCCAGAAACCAAGATCAATAATTCTGAACTGTATCAGAATGCCACAGGAAAGTAAATGATTCCACAACTTCAACCACAGCGCTAGAAGCACCCAGCTTCTGCTGAGCACCATGCTGAGGGCTTGGGGAGAGATAATTGCTGGTATTTTTTCCCCTGTACTTTGGAAACTTAAAGTGGAGAGAAAGAAAAGACAAGGCAGAAAGGCCTACCAAAAAACTACAACAGTAGAACTTGTGTAGTGCTTGCTGTGTTTCAGACTCTGTTCTGTGAGCTCTACGTACATTAACTCGTTTAATCTCATCATAACACTTTGAGGTAGATTGTATCATTAAACCCATTTTCCAGGTGAAAATACTGAGGCTTATAGGGGCCTTTATTTTGCCAAGTTAACACAGTTAGAAAAAGAGCTGGAGTAGAGCCCCAGCTTCTGCCCAAAGTCTGTGCTCATGTCTATTTATTAAAAAGGAAGAATCATATTTTAATATTTATTAAAAATGATATGTCATTTGTAACAAATTATCTAGTTTAAGTGAAATTGAGCTTCAGTAATATTTTCCTCAAGCTTTCAAAAATATTAAATACAATTTCCATTTTTAATCCTGAATATGATGCATTATTTATTTTGAATAATTAATTTTAATAGCTAGTGACACATATAAGGAAGTATTTATCACTATTTTGGGGAGAAGGATATAAACTAAGTTTTAAACATACTTCTAGTGAGAAAATGAGTAAGAATAGAGTTCTCCTAGATTACATCCTCAATCTTTAATACGTTCCTCTGGCTTGATGTATTAAGTTGGACATTTCATGGTTTATCTCATTGTTATATAAAGAGTTTTTCCCCAGTAGTGGTGCCCTAGAGAATCCATGCATTATGGAAGGGCAGATTTAGAAGTTAGTTTTGGGGATTAGGATGTTCTTCCTCATACAAAGAATGGCAGGATCCCAAGACAGGTGACTAAAGCCCACCTGAGCTGTGTCATATCATCCAAACTGGGCTAGAAGAAACACCGCAGGTACATTCACTCCACGGGCAAGTGTATCAAGAGTATTAACATGTGCTGGGCAAATACCTCCTTCCAGAGGCGTGATGTAGCTTCTCCCCTTCCCTGCCAGGGGCTGGCTATGGGGGTTGGGGTGGCCGTCATGGTCACCTACAGGGTGGTGGCTGGAAGGAGTGGAAGGAAGGCGATTGGGGGCTGGCGAGTGAGAAACTGGTCATTCCTAGGTCCAGGGTAGTTAAAGGGTCCAGGGATATCTCTTTAGCCAGTAATCTTCATGACCTATTATTGTCTATCTCCCCGCCACCTTTTTTTTTTTTGTCGTCTTTTTTTGTAGATGCCAGTGATGGGCCTGCATGAATCCTGTACCATCACCTTCACTAAAGTTTCTCTCCCTTGAAGCCCTCTGTAGAACAAGACACATCTCAAAGCTTCTCTCTGATTCTTCTGCTTCTCAAGGAAATGACCTGGAAGTTTTCTGTAACAAGATTGTACTGAATAGTGTTTCCCCAAAATTCATGACTACCTGGAACCTCCAAGTGTGACCTTATTTGGAAATGGGGTCTTTGCAGATATAATTAGTTAAGAAGAGGTGATACTGGAGTAGGGTGGCCCTTAGATTCAGTGACTGGTGTCCTTATAAGAAGAGAAGAGACACCTGCAGAGACAGAGGGAAGAAGGCCATGTGAAGATGAGGCAGAGATTGGAGTGATGCTGCTATAAGTTGAGGAGTATCTAAAGCCACCAGAAGCTGCAAGAGGAAAGGAAGGATTCTTTTCTAGAGCTTTCACAGGGAGCGTGGCCCTCCTAACATCTTGATTTTGGACTTCCAGCATCCAGAACTATGGAAGAATAAGTTTCTGTCATTTAAGGCCCTCCATTTTTGGTTATCTGCTATGGAAGCCCCTGGAAACAAACACCAAGAGGTTTTAGTGGGGCTTTTCAGTTGCCCACCCTGCCTATTACCAGCCCCCACCCAGCACCTCTTCCCAGTGTTTCTAATAAAGCTGGGAGGGGAGAAGGAGGACATTGGAGTAAGAGACGTCCCTCTCAACATGAAGACAAGCGAGACAACCCAGGGAAATACTAAAAGATTGGAGGTGCCCGAAAGAAAGGGAGACTTGCCTTCCCCCGCTGGACATTGGCTTAAGAAGTGGACTTGCCGATTTGCCTCTCTGAGAGACATGGGAGGGGAGGCAGCCTGGACAGAGGGTGGGCGTGAAGCAGGCTGAGTTTCTTGTGAGTCATGTAGACATCCCAGAAAGAAAGCTGAGCTTGAACCATCTTGCTGGTACCCAGCTAAGAGAAGTGTCCATCAGGCACAGGAATCCTAGTAGTAAGAGGCTTTGGGATTTTCCCCTGATGTAGGGAACAATGGGGCAGGGATGAAAGAGGTCAACCCAGGACCAGGTTCTGAATGTCAGGGAATTGTGCAGTAGGTGGGGGCAGAGAAGGGAGCTGACAGAGCCCTCAGAGCTCATACATGCACCCCACAAGACAGCCAGCATTTGGATGCTGCCATTCAGAGGAATCATAAGCCAGGCAGCCAGCAGAGCTTCAAGAACCACCCAAGAGAGGATGCCAGTAGCGACCACTTAAGTGAATAGGCCTGTGTCCCTTTCTCGTGCCTCCTCGCTGCCCCATCCACTGAGAGAGCTCAGGCAGCAGGGTGTGGGCATTGTAGAAGCAGATCTCACCCACCCTTCAGCATTTAAGGTCCCAGCTCAAGTCCGCATAGAGGGAAGGAGGACATGGGATTTACATCAAGATTGAGATTGAAGCTTTGGAATGCACCAGTGACTGGGAAGGTGTGGAATCTGCCCAAGATACTGTTAAGGGGTGTTCAAAGGATGATTCAGCAGAGCAAAGTGAGAAGGGCAGTGTTTAGAAGAAATAAAAGCATGTTGTGTTTGTAACCCCATGTTCTGAGACTCCTTAGTAAACTGGTTACAGTCTCAAGAGTTTTTGCTTTATTTATGTATTTACTCACGTGATAGGGACACGACCAGCAGTGAATGGACTCGTCTGCTTTTCCTCTTCTCATTTTCATCTGCAAGCCTGTTGGGAAAGGGACAGAATCATTGGTGTTTCCCCTCAAGACTCTTAGTTCTTTGAGACCAAGAACTTGGGCTTGTTTCTCTGTCTACCTTGCAGTTGTCAGATGAGCCCAGTGAGTCCCAGTTGAGGAATTCAGGAATGGATCAAAGAATAAATTGAGAATAAAGACTGAGAATAAGGACGTAAGACACCTCACCTACATTTCAAAAGGACCCTCCAACCCCGCTTTCTAGGCATTTTACCTCAGGAGTCAGCATCACCGTTCCGGTGTGGAGGATGGGAAGGCAGTAGAGTGACGATACCATTCTGTGGAAGACGGGGGGCTTGGGGGGCTGAGGTTCCCTCATCCCAAGTGAATGCCAATTAGAGATGAGAAGTAAGGGTCATAGCTCGGGGGAGGAGCTCTGGGAGGGGAAAGGGGTGGAGGATTCTAAACAGTGACTGCCGGTGGGGAAAGGGAGAGAGATTCTGTGTTTGTGTTGTCTACATGGAACACACCAGGGCAACCGTTTTTTAGGTCGAATAAAGCTATGATATAGAGACGTATATATTAAGGAAAGGTGCTTAGTTTGTTTATCTACTTCCCTTAAAATGTTTAATATGGAAGCAACCTAAATGTCCGTTGACAGATGAATGGATAAAGAAGATGTGGTGTGTATATATATATATATGTATATATATATATATATATATATATATATATATATATATATATATACATATATATACATATATATATATATGTATACACACATACAATGGAATACTACTCATCCATAAAAAGAATGAAATAATGCCATTTGCAGAAACATGGATAGACCGAGAGATTATCATACTAAACGAAGTATGTCAGACAGAGAAAAGACAAATATCACATGATATCACTTACATTTGGACTCTAAAAAATGATATAAATGAACTTATTTATAAAACAGAAATAGACTCACAGATGTAGAAAACAAACTTATGGTTACCAAAGGGGAAAGGGGGGAGGAGGGATAAATTAGGAGCTTGGGATTAACAGATACACACTACCATATATAAAATAGATGAACAACAAGGACCTACTGTATAGAACAGGGAACTCTATTCAATATTTTGTAATAACCTATAATGGAAAAGAATCTGAAAAAGAATATATATATACAGTTGTATAACTGAATCACTTTGCTGTACACCTGAAACTAATACAACATTGTAAATCAGTTATACTTCAATAAAAAAATGTTGCCATTCAAATTGCTTCAAAGGAAAAAAACTGTTTAACAACTGCGTTTTGGAGAGGAGTATATATTTGTGGATGCCTAAGAGCAATGCGGCTATGAGTTAGGAACTGGGAAATAAGTATCCTATTGCATGCATGTCTTCATGTCTTTGCATCTTCAGGTGAACTTTGGTTTTGGACAGCACATTGCCGATCCCAAGACTTGAGTCATCCTGAGAGATTTTACTTCAGTGGTGTGGTGTTCTATTTTATGAGAGAATTTTAGAAGAAAGAACTTCCATCGTAACCATGTACTGAGGTGAGCTTTAAATGTATGAGTCTCAGGGAGCAGTGGTATGCTCTCAATGAAACATCAAATTAATATAAACTCTGCTGATTTGACCAAAAAAAATCTACTGAATTCTTACTCAGAATATCTTTACTTCTAGCCAATGAGGTTTTTGTTGTTGTTTGGGGGATGCAGAGGCATCCTAATGTGTAGTTAATGAAAAGAACATGTGTTTTCACACTAGCACACTTACAAGTAAGAAATATGAATGCTTCATTTGGAAGAATAAATTGGTTAGTCAACATAATGTATTTGACAATTTTGGCAAGACAAAATGAGAAAGCTGATGTGAAGGACTCCATCTTAAAAAAAAGAATCATATTGTGGAGCTGCAGTTACTTTTCAACTAGAAGAAATAAAATTGTGCATCTTCAAAATATGCAGAGTATCCAACTTGCAACTAATCCTTAATTTCGAATCAATAAGGTTTAATATTTCACCAGCAATCGTAGGTTGAAATCAATGCTGTCATGGCTCTTTGGAAGAACAGAAGCTTATGAAACAAAGAATTGAAGGCAATCATCCAAGGATGAAATAAAAGAAGTATGTTTTGCAAGGTTTTTGTGAAAGGAAAAGATATAGCAGCCCAACCCATCCCTTGGAGGTCTTTTCCTTCCAGTTTCAGCGTGAGGTTCTGGTGGCTCATGAAAATGGGTTCAAAAGACTTTTAGTGAAAAAAAGAATGGGGACGTCATCAGCCTGCTGAGTGTTTGAGAATGAGCCAGGATGGGACATCATTAGTAGGTGTCTTTGCCTCATTATTCTTTCAAACTGGGAACCCTGATGTTTATGTTGATAAACTATGGCGCCTGTATCAGTTAGCTCTTATGGCATAACAAACTACCCCAAAACGGAGTAGGCAAAAACAATAGCCATTTTCTTCTCTCACATGTCTGTGGCTTGGCAGTTCGGGCTGGGCTCAGCTGGGCAGTTTTTCTTGTTTCATCCAAGTTTATTCATGTGTCGGCCGTCGGCTTCCGGGTTGGCTGGGGCCTGGCTAGTCTGAGATGCCAACAGACAGGATGGCAAGTCTCTGTTGCACATGGTCTCTCATCCTCCAGCAGGCTAGCCTGGGCTTGATCTTTGCAGGATTCCAAGGGGTGGAAGTATGCAGGGCCTCTTGATGCCTGGGCCCCAGACTGGCACCCTGTCATGTCCACTTTATTCTTTTGCTGGAAGTAAGTTATAACAACAACCCAGATTCAAGGTAGGGAGAGGTAGACTCCATTTCTTGATGAGAAGAGTCACAAAGTCACATTGCTAAGGGTGTGATTATATGGAGAACCGAAGGACTGTGGCCATTTTGCAGCCTATCACAGAACTACTCTTATGATTAGTCAATGCCCCAAAGAGCAGCAGACTTATGGCACTTACTCACTGTTGGAAACACCATTTCCCCAAAGAGGGAGCCATATTTGGAGAGAGGAAATGGCTGGGATTAGAAGTATCTCCTGATTATCTTCTCTGCAGTTTGCAGACCACTTTACAGAAGGAGAAAATAACAAAACACACAGTCTTCCCCTGAGATCTCCAGGGTCAGGTCTTAAGAAGAGGAAATAAATAGAACAGGATCTTCATTGTGGAATGAAACATCATGGTGATTAATTTTTAAATGCTCGGTTCTCAAGGGAGACAACACCTTGCATTGTGAGAAAGCTGAGGGAGAGGCTCCAGCAACAAGCTCTGAGTGCGATGTGAAGTTCAAACCGCTGGCAATAAAATGTTATATCTAAGCAGCTGGTAATGTACAGGAATTCCCATATGTAAACACGTGGCTGGGGGGATAATGTTAACCACAGTCTGGGGGCCTGTATGATGGCCAAGATGTGTAAATCCCAGCAGTGTCAGCCGCCACAGCTGGGTGGATTAGTGCCCTCAAGGGTGCAAGCCTTCCAGAGCTGTGAAGGGGAAGAATGCAAGGCTGCGTGCTGCCTGTGATGGGCACCTGCTCATGCCTGAAAGTATTTACTGTCTTTTTAGTTAGTTACTGATAACTAAACAAGTCTTCAGAGGTGACTACTCGGTGCCTAAATTGTCCCCTTGTTATACTCATAGGATGACAAGCCATTTTTCTATGCAAGAGCCGAGAGGAAGACAAGGGCACTTCTAAAGGCTTCCCCCAGGGCCAGCCCGACACCCTCCACGAACCCGCACCCTGCACTCAACTGTCAGCCATCTGTGCCCTTGTCCCATCTTTCCTCTCCTTGCTCCAGGTGTCTAAATGACTCTTGTTCAGTACCTGTGGCAGACAGACTTTCAGGTGGCCTTATATTCATACCTGGTATAATCCTTTCTTCTTGAATGTGGGTGGGACCTCTGACTTGCTTCTAAACCACAGAACATGGCAAAGGTGATGAAGTGACACCCTGTTCCAGGACTCTGTCAGATGTGAAAGTGGGCAGGGCTGGGGCACAGAGAATGGAGGCAAGTCCTGGGTAGCAGTGAGGGTGATGGGGAAGTAGGGAAGTAAAGGACATCTTAAGCTCTTAAGCTGCCAGGTGGCAGGTGTGGACAGAGAACAAAATCTGGTCAAAGAAACGGCACAGATGAGAAGAAGTTTCAAAAGGGTAAATCTGGAAGAAGGTGCAGGGATGGGAACCTTTGGAATGTCAGTAGGGCTGCGGTGGAGCTGCCTGGAGGTCTGGGCTGGAAATCCAACTCCCATTGAGTCAAATGCTACCTGTTCCATGAAGCCATCTTTGATGGGCCTCCAAACCCAACTTAAAGTTAAATGTGACCCTCTCCTTATCCTGCTGATCTTTTCTTTGAGCCTCTATTACAATCTACTTTATTCTGCCTTTTATTTAAAGCCAATTACATATTTACTTACGTGTCTTTAGATTTTAAGCTCCTCCAGGGAAAGCAATGTGTCATGGTCATTTTTAGTTTTCCATCACACTTTCTCTATGTACACAAAGTACCTTGAAGTAATACTTTGCTAGTGCTTGTGTGTTGGATTTTATCAGCAGGCTCTATGACAATTCTCCTGTCCACACATCTACACACATCAAATATTTTGCCTTGTAGAATCACACAGGGCAATTCTCACTCCAGAAAAAAATAGTTCCCTCAACAGCCCAGCCTATAAACTCAATACTGGGAACTAAGAATTGAGAACTCAGTCCTTCATGTGGCAACATCCGTGTTTTGGTTGCCCTGAAACTCTATCTCTGATCTTCTGTAACTCCCTCCATCTTTATGGAGCAGTGAAAATTGTGTTTTCTCATTCTTCCTATGTTAGCTCTCCAGATATTAGAAGACTGCCACCTTGCTTCTCCTCGTGTAAATATCACCAACCATGTCAACCATTCTTCACCTAGAGTAGTAGCCATATCTCTCACTTGTATTGTTCCCCTCCTATGAATTGTCTCTTACCTGCCTTAAAATGCAGTGCCTGACCTGAACCTGTATCTCTACCAGCCCACCAGGTAGCAAGATCATAACTACTTTTAGAGGGAGCCCTGGAAATCTACTAATGATGTCCAAGACCTCTTAGATTTTGCTACTGGCTACAACAGTTTATGAGGGCTATTTTGCCTGGGACCAAGTCTTCTCTCCTTGAACTGCTCCTAAGCCGAGATTCTCTATTGTGCTGTTGATCTGGGAATCAATCAAAGGACTATACAACTCATTCCTTTTACATTTCTCCTGTAAGGTTTTGGGGCCATTGGACTAGCAGGGTGAGCACATTTTGGACCCTGATTCTTTTAACCTATTAGTGACCCCATAATTATGTCCTTCCATGTTCTAACAAGCATGCCTCCTACAACATCATTCAAGACACTGATAAGCTGGTTGAACAGAACAGAGCAAAACACAGAGCCCCAGGGCACATGGCTTCCTCCTTGTAGGCTGACATCACTCTATTAATCAACGCTTTGGACACGCTTGTTCAACCAGTTACAAATTCACTTAACTGTCCTCTAGTCCCACCCCCATTTCTCCTTCTTGTCCGCAAGAATATCCTGAGCGACTCTGTCAAGTGCCTTGCTGAAACCCAGATCCACTGATCAACCAGCCTAATAACCCTATCAAGAGAGGAAACGAGATTAGATTGGGGTGGCTTGTGTAGGAGACGGCAGCCTCTTGGCAGTCGCTGTTTTCTCGTCCCTGAGCTCACAGATCAACCAGTAATGATTAGTTCTCGCTTTCTGCCAGGGATCAATATTAAGCCCACTGATCTGTATTTCACAGAATAACCCTTCCTCTCTCTCTCCCGCCTTATCTCCAAGCCCTCCCTCCACCCTTCTGAAAATTGAACCCTTTGCTGACTCAACTCTTCAGAATCTTTCCTTTGCTTCTTGTTTTCTTGAACAATCCTTGAGTCTTCTGTCACTTTCATGTCTCCTGATAATTCCTGGGGAGCCTCTTACTGTCCTCCAGCCTCAGTTTCTTCCTCTGGAAACAACAAGGCCACTCTCATCTGACCCCTGAGGTCACCCTGAGAACCCAATAAAGAAATGTCTATGAAAGCTCCTTACACAATGCCCAGCATGTAATGGATAATTGTTAATTGAATAATCTACAAAGAACCACATAAATAAGAAATTTTATTATAGTTACATGTAAGATACCCACATATATACACAGAGTGCTTTCCTCCAAAGCCAAATAAATTACATTTTGAGACTTAGTGTGTGCTGTCATAATTTTAGAAAGGTGTTCTTCAGAGAATCTAAGAGATTTTGACCTGATTGTCTATTCAAAATCAGCTTACTCTAAAATCAGATTTAATAAGAACCTGAAATTTTGCTACACTTCAACTGCTTAGCTCTATTTAAGGAAATTTATGATCGTTGGCATAGCTTTTATATCTTTGTGCTGGCTTAGGTGGGTAAATTGAATGATTGTGTTTTGGATCAAATAGTACGGTATTTGAAACCTAAAAAAAAAAATTCTGCTGGAAAGAGAGTGTGGGAAAACATTCTCTTTTTTTCCCCAACACATCTATTGGAAAAACACTTCTTAACGGAAGTAGAATTTGCATGATGTGTGCTAATTATGATGTTTCTACTGTTAATTGGCAAATAGCCCAGAAGTAGTAACGATGTTTCTTATCTCAATCAACTGACAATATCCTTCATCCTTGCTACTTAGAGTATGATCTTCACTCTTCTAGAAGTAAAATAAGTTGTAGGTTGCTAGGGACCTTAGCATTCAACCTAGGTGAACACGGTTATTTTGTAGGAGTGGAAACTGAGGCACCTAGAGGCTAGGTGACTTGCTCAAGGTGACCCCTGGGGAATGGCTGAGCTGGATCTGTCAGCCAGGGTCTCCTGACTCCAGACCTGTGTCATTTGTAATGATCTGTAGCCATACTGACAGGTTTAGGATCTTTGGGGTGACCTGTCATAGGTCCTTTGCTTCTAATTCCATTGGACGGTGACCTGGAAAAAAAATCCTGTGTGTGGTTGTCAACCAGCCTCTTTCTTGCCATTTAACTTAGTCCCTGGAAACATGAAGGCTTCAACTCTGTGCTGTCTGGTGCCCAGGGCAACGCGGATGCTGAGATGACAACGTGCACCTCTGTGATGCACAAATTAGAGCTGATTGATGGAAGGCCACCAATAAAATGTCACATCTTATAGATGTGGATGGGCCATGGGGCCAGTGATAAAGTGAGACCAGTGGGCTCTGACATCCACACAGCCCGGCCATAGTATTGACAGTGGGAGATAGTATTGATCGAGCTGCCAAGATGATCCTATTATGCAATTAGAATATTAGATTTGCATTTTTAATTCCTTTAAAAGAAATTGGCTTGAGGCAATTATGGCAGGAAAATATGAAGATGGATCCAACTGCTTTGAAAACAAGAACTCAGAAGAAGCTTTTAGGGAGATGCAGTCATTATCAGAGAAAAGTTTTACTTATAAAAATGGGCAACAAGGAAGTAATAAAAACACAAAGATAGGCAACTTGAAAGTGCTCGTGGAAACCAACTTTACTCCAGTGGAGAAGAATGAAATCCCCCCCACCCTAGAACACAGTGTAGACCAGCCGGGGGTATTTAGTTACACTCAGTGTGAACACACATGCACATCACACTGTGGGCGGACTTCCACTGCATCTGCGCAGGGCTGTGTTCCCTTCCTTGTGCTGCAGACATGTTTCCTATACAGTAACCCCACCCCCCCATCCATGGTTTTGCTTCCTGCAGTTTCAGTTACCTGCAGTCAACCATGGTCTGAAAATATTACGTGGAAAATTCCAGAAATAAACAACTCATTAAGTTTTAAGTTGTTCTGAGTAATGTGATGAGATCTCATGCCATCTGTGCCATCGCACCCGGGACGTGAATCATCCTTATGTCCAGTGTGCCCTGCCCCTTAGTCACTCAGTAGCCGTATTGGTCATCAGACCACTCACAGGGTTTGTGTTCAAGTGACCCTTATTTTACTTAATAATGGCCCCAAAGCACAAAGGCACTGATGCTCGCAGTTTGGATACACCAAAGAGAAGCTGTATAGTGCTTCCTTTAAGTGAAAAGGTGAAAGTTCTCGACTTAAGGAAAGAAGAAAAATCCTATGCTGAGGTTGCTAAGACCTACGGTAATAAGGAATCTTTTATCTGTGAAACTGTGAAGAGAGAAAAACTTGTGCTAGTTTTGCTCTCACACTTCAAAGTGCAAAAATTATGGCCACGGCTGGATCACGGGACGCTGCCAGTGGCGGGCTGCACAGGCTCCCGGGAGGGGCGGTGTGGAGAGTGACCTGTGCTCGCACACAGGCTTCTTGGTGGCGGCAGCAGCAGCCCCAGCGTCTCATGCCCGCCTCTGGGGTCCGTGCTGATAACCGTGGCTCGTGCCCATCTCTGGAGCTCGTTTAGGCCGCGCTCTGAATCCCCTCTCCTCGCGCACCAGGAAACAAAGAGCGGCTTTCACATGATGGGGAGACTCCTATAGCTGATGCAGCACAGCTGTACTGGATGTTTGAAAAAACCATGCAATCAGGAATCCTTGGTGTGGTGCTCACGGTGCTACTTTACGTGCTCCTGTTCATCATTTCATCTTTGATTTTATATTTGTATTGTCTCAGATTGCACAATGATTCCTGGATATTAGACGCATTTCAGCGCATCCACAGTGAAGAAACCAAGTTTTTTATACCATACGATTTGGAGATTTCCAATCAGGAACTAAGCTATATAGTAAAAAGATCTGAGCAATGGAGAGGACTCAATGGTGAGAGAAGGAAGGTGTTTGGTGATATCAGTGGCTTAAAGTTTATCCCCGGTGAAGTGGTCATGGCTATTCAGGAGCATCTGAGTGAAATGGACAGTACACTGGAAGACTCCTTAGATATTAAATCAAGAGGATTGAAAAGAATCCATTAAAATAAAAAGGTCCACAGCGGTGCACAAGTCATGGTGAGAAGACTAAGTTCAACTTCCTTTTCAATCTACGGCCTTATAATATGTACTTTACCAGAAGTCAATAACCAGTATTGGAAACAACAGCTGGACGTCATGATTGTCCCAAATATGTTTTCAGAGAACATAGACTCCTGTTCATCTTCATTAGCTTAGAAAGAGCTACTTGGCTCCTGTGGAGTATGAAGAGAGATAGAATATCATTTTTCACACTCTCCTACAGCAGTACTCTTTCCTTTGGAGGGAATAAGGGGAATGGCTAGAAGATGATATAACCAAGCCTAAATAAATCCCCTTTCCCCTTCACTTAGCATAAAATTTCACATTTTTTTCTAGAAGAAATTTCAAGGAAAAAAAATGGAAAAATTACATAACAATAAAAAAAATCAAGTCACTTAAATTAGTTGTTTTACAGCACAAATACTTTGTATTCTAAGATATCAACAAACAGCCCCAAACTGGCTGGCTCAGATTTGGGCTCCTCTCATCCACCTCAGCTCTTTCTAAAAGGACCAAAGTAGCAAAGCCCCCTTGCCAGTTCTTTAGATTATTCCTTTTTTTTTTTTTTTTTTTTTTTAATGTCTGAAACATTTATATTAACATAGATTATTCCTTTTTGTCTTTACTCCCTTGCTTTCCTTTTTTCGACTGAAAGTTTGGAATAGGACTTAGGATCACAAGCGGACAATGAACTGTCAGAGGGTTGATGGGTTATAAAAAAATCCTGCATCTTTAAGAATCGTTTGTCCTCATTATAGAGCAATAAATACAGAGGATATCTAGGCCCTCTGATCTTCCTCTGCGTTTGTAAGGAAGGGTGAGCAGGTGTTTTAACAGTCACCTCTCTCAAACAAAAAGCAGTGTTTATTAGAGACGTCAAATTTGATACCTATAACTGGGAAACATAAACACATCCCATCCTGGTGATTTTTCAATCCTCATCTTTAATTATTGTCTAACTATAAGGATATCTTCAGTTTTACATAAGACATTTACATTGAGTTACACTAGATGTTCCCTCTATTGGCAGAAATTAGCATATGCATATACTGTCTATATTTTTCATCCCCTATAGCTCTCATTGAAGGCAGATCAACATATATTAACATCTCTGACAAAAGATCTCAACTTCACAGGAACTAGTGAACATTCTAAATATGTTTTAATGGCTTAAATTATTGCACCTGCATACCTCAGGAAACTATAGACTCTTCCTTCAAAATGATATGTGACTGTCAGTGTCAATGACTTCTTGCATTCCTCACCTCCACACTTGCAAGCATAATTACTCATAGCTCTGGTCATCAGGTACTCACCTCCACTTTCACCGAATAGCTTTCTGTTTTAACTACATGCTTTGCCTTCCCCGTTGGAGCATGAATTACCTGTGTGGAGAATTTTTCAAATGTATCTTCCTATTAACAGAGCTTAGAACGATTCTTGGCCCTATGCAGGGGCCCAATAAACATTTTCTGTTGGGAAGATGGTGTGAAGGAGAGGTGGGGGAAGGGATTAGGGCCAGGTGTTATCATTTATAGTATAAATAAGAAGCCCATCCCTCCCCCTGAAAAAGTGGGGCTGGATACAGTAAAGTAAGTTCTATGATAGACCTGTATCAATACAAAATATACTGAGAAGGATAAATGTATACATATAAGTAGATTTCTGCCTCTTAGACTGTATTTCATTAGATTATTAGGTCAAGTTGATAAAGCAAATGTAGTTGAACAAGTGATCTGGTAAGTTTTTCACTGAACCATCATTTGCTTAACTGAATTAATAAAAATACCTATTGATTTAAAAAAAAAAAAAATTATGGCCACGGTGCACAGTAAGCACTTAGGATGGAAAAGGCATTAAATTTGTACAATAAGATATTTTGAGAGAAAGAGACCACTTTCACAGAACTTTTATTATAGTATATTGTTATAATTCTCCTATTTTATTATTATTGTTAATTTCTTACTGCACTTAATTTATAAATTAAAAATTTTGATATGTATGTATAGAAAAAACAGCATAAATATGGTTCAATCTGGTTTCAGGCATCCACTGGGGGTCTTGGAATGTATCCCCCCACGGATAAGGGGGAGCTACTTGTACCAGCTCAGCCCGGTTACTGGTTTCTGTTTAAGAGACTTATTTTTCACCAGGGGTTTTTGTGCCGGCTTGGCTGCATGGGCAACTGACGTGAGTCCTCCTTCCTCTGAAGTAATAATATTCTAAAAATCATAGACTCCATTTATAATGGCTTTTGGGGAAATGTTTAAAATCTGAGAGGTACTAGCAAATACTTTTTTTAAAAATTTAATTTTATTTATTTTTTTGGTTGCGTTGGGTCTTCGTTGCTGCGTGTGGGCTTTTCTCTAGTTGTGGCGAGTGGGGGCTACTCTTCCTTGAGGTGCGCGGGCTTCTCGTTGCGGTGGCTTCTCTTTTTGCGGAGCATGGGCTCTAGGCGTGCGGGTTCAGTAGTTGTGGCACGTGAGCTCAGTAGTTGTGGCACATGGGCTTAGTTGCTCCGCGGCATGTGGGATCTTCCCGGGCCAGGGCTCGAACCCGTGTCCCCTGCATTGGCAGGTGGATTCTTAACCACTGTACCACCAGGGAAGCCCGCAAATACTTTAGAAACAAGAAACTGCATCCTTTTGGAGTGTGGTTGGCATTTGTTCCATCAGGGCGGTCTGGGCTGGATCTGTGGTCCAAACGGTTCCTGAGCCCTTGGGAGAATTTCTGGGTAAGCTGAGATGAGGTCATCAGATAAGAAATTGAAGCCACAGTGAAATTACAAGCCAGATTTCAAGGGGAAAAGACTTCTGTCCTCTGGAGCTTCTAACGTAGTGGGCAGACAAGCAAGAAATTACAATAAAACTGGATAATTGGTATAATGAAGGGAAGGACACCCAGCAGAGGCTCAATCATATTGATACCACCACCTCCTCCACCACCAACAAAAAGCACACAGCTAGCTGTCAATGCTAAGTGTTTCCAAGTGTGATGGAAGAGGAAGGTCAAAGCTGTTTAAGGAAATTCAGAAAGGCTTCCTAGAGGTCATTGCGTTTGAGTTGAGACTTGAAGGAGTAGGAGTTTGAACAAAGGAACAGCACTGAGTGTAAAAATGTGTGGAGAAGAGCATGGTGTGCTCAGGACCTCTGCTCAGCAGGCTAAGGGCTTATGTGATGAAGCCTCAACAGGTCAGGGGAGCGGGCCTGATGCGTGGACGCCATATTGGCCCTGAAAAAGCACACATGGTGGAGGTATTTAGGGAAAGAGCTAGAACGGAGACACAGGTGGTATTGGGAGACACATTTATGCTCTAAGGAGGACACTTTTAATCACAGATTGGTTCCATCTGTCCACTCAGCAGACATTTATTAGGCCCCTGTATGTGCTGGGCATGGCCCTGGGTGCTGGGGCCCTAAGGAACTTAAGAGCAGAGTTCTTTCTCTCCAGAGGCTCACAGGGGAGCCCAGGGGTGGATGCCTTTGTAGGAGGGAGTGAACTCCTGAGAGGTACATGGGTGCAGACAGAGAGAGTGATGTCATGAATAAATCTGAATAATGTATTTCGGATACAGTGGCGACTTTGAGGGGATTTAAGAAACTTTAGTCTTACAGAGAACGCAAATTGCTGAGCAGGACTTCTGCTCTTCACGGACTTGGCAAAGGTAAGCTTACTCCCAGCCTCTCTGTACAAACCATCAGATTCATTTGGTCCCTGGGTTCTGCTGAGCTTTGTCACCTGATGTATTCATTTCCTGGAGCTGCTGTAACAAATTGTCACAATTCGAGTGGCTTAAAACAACAGAAATTTATTCTCTGGCAGTTTTGAGGGCTAGAAGTTCAAAATCAAGGTGTCAACAGGGTTGGTTCCTTCTGGAAGCTTGGAGGGAGGATCTATTCCATGCCTTTCTCCTAGCTTCTGGTGGCTGCTGGGAACCTTTGGCATTCCTTGGCTGGTAGATGCATCACTCCAATCTCTGCCTCCATCTCACACGCCTTCTTCCCTCTGTGTCTGTTGTCAACTCCTTGTGCCTTTCTCTTCTGACACCTGCCATTGGATTTAGGCAGGCTCACCCTAAATCCAGGATGATCTCATCTTGAGATCCTTAACTTATTACTTAATTACCGCAAAGACCCTTTTTCCAAATAAGATCACATTCACAGGTTCTGGGATCTTAGGATTTAGACATATCTTTGGATGGGGGGAACATTATTCAACCCATAGGAATAGTAAGAAAGGACCTCCTTGACAGGTTCCTGATATTAGGGGAGAAAATGTTCAGTTTTTCATCAAGTACAATGTTAGCTGCAAGTTTATTTTCCATAGAGTTTTCATACCAAGTCTAGAAAGTTTCCCTCTGTTCCTGATTTGCTGAGATTTTTCTTATCATGAATGAGTGTTGGATTTTGTCCAGTGCTTTACCTCCATCCATTGATGTGAATATCCGATTTTTCTTCTATAGCTTGTTGATACACTGTATTACATTGAGTTTTGCCTATTGAACCAGCCTTGCATCCTTGGAATAAATTCCACTTGGTATGGCATGGACTTATATATACTACCAAATGTAAAGTAGCTAGTGGGAAGCAGCCGCATAGCACAGGGAGATCAGCTCGGTGCTTTGTGACCACCTAGAGGGGTGGGATAGGGAGGGTGGGAGGGAGACCCAAGAGGGAGGGGATATGGGGATATATGTATACGTATAGCTGATTCACTTTGTTATACAGCAGAAATGAACACACTGTTGTATAGCAATTATACTCCAATAAAGATGTTAAAAAAAATTCCACTTGGTTATGGGGTACAACGTTTTATATATATGTATTATATATTAACAAATTCCATTTGATTGTTAAAAATAATACAACTGGGATTTTTAAGGACCATGCTGGTTGCATCCAGACTGACTACTATGTGAAAGGGCAAAGAAGAAATTCCCCAAGGTTTGGGGCTTATCGTTAAAACTCATTGGGGAGAATGAGGGCTCTTCTGTGTAGTGTAGCTTCAGCGTGACTTCAAGGCAAATGCAGGGGCTTGTGAGAATCAAGGAATGGCAGTGTTTATCCCTTAAACCAGCTTCTTCAAGCAAGGCTGCTCATTTAGCTCAGAGTGGTACTTTGTGTCAGCAATGTCGCCCTGGAATCCAAAAGACAAAGATGAAAGGAGTAAAAATGTAGTAGTCTTGATTTATCAAATGATTTTACCTAATGAATCCATCACATTCAATAGAAACCACATTAGCAATTCCTGTTATTGGTCTTATCCACCCAAAAGCCCCTGAGCTCCACCCTAGTGCCCACATGATCCATTCAAAGGAAGAATAATGCAAAGTTTCAATAGATTGTTTTGTAAGTGTAAAAAGCTTGGACAAAAATAATGCAAACCAGTACAGACTGAGATGGCAAAGAGACCCGGCTTCTTTCTCCTATTAAAGAACTACCAAGATGGTTATTACACAACCTAGCAGAAAAACCGAGATCCTCATTAGCTAATAGAGCAACAACATGGCGTTCCGAGAAAGCTTGATTTAGTTTCTCATCTTTCTAATGGCTGCGGCATGTACTGGGTAATTTCTGCAACTGTGTTTCTGAATTTCTGGAGCTGCATCTTTGCTTCATTGTCTTAAACAGCATGAGTGGGTCCAACTTTCAGTAATTGACATGCTTAAGTTGTTCCTTTGGTGCAATTTAGCGAACATCATTAAGCACCCATGGTGTACCAGGCTTCTTGCTATGCCCAAGGATTGAGATGATGAATAAAATTATTTAGATGTAAGGTGGAATGTGTGTGGGATCTTATTCCTCTGAATATCGTAAAGCTTTAAAGTCCTGTGTATATTTGTAAGATTTATTCTTGATGTGTGCTTTTGAATGATAAGGAAATGGGTGGCCATGTGGGAATTCAAGCCTCTGAAACTTTAACTCAGAGATCCTTACTTTCTTCAGCTTTCAGTCAATAAGAAAAAGTGCCTTAAGCTCTTCTCTCTTGGACTTTTGAAGAAAGCACAAGCTATTAACACAATGATGCTGTTTCCAGTGTACAGCACCGTTAATTGGGTCTTTGCTATTTTCTGTATAGAGTGAAGTTTGATTTGGGTGTCAGCAAGTTGAAACCCTAACACAACCATCTTTCCTATAAATTCAGCCCTTCCCTGCCCCCACCCCCATAAACTGTGGCCAATACTGCTGCTTCTCATCAAAGTTCTTCTGTAAGGAAAGAAAACACGGTAGAAGCATCTTTTCATTTCCTTTAACTTCTAGAATCAGTGTTGCCCAGTAGAAATAGGATGTGACGTATTTTAAAATTTTCTAATGAAAAGAGACACATGGAATTAATTTTAACAGTATTTTTTCACCACAAAGTGTCCAACATTTTATAATTTCAACATGCAGTCAATATAAAAATATTAATGAGATTATGTTATGTTTATTTTTCTCATATTGAGACTTCAAAATCTGGTGTGCTTTTACATTTATGCCATAAATTGATTCGAACCAGCCACATCTCAAGTACTCAATAGCCACATGTGTTTAGTGACTACCATATTGGACATTGCAGTTATAGATGAATATTTCAGTACTGGTTTCTGATAAAAAGAGGATATCAGTCTTTTTATGAAGCACTGAGGAGTTAAAAGAAAATGGATTACTTTTGGGTGAAGTTTAAGACTATGTTGATGAGAAGAAAAATTTTATGAGACTTTTCACTGTAGAAATATCTTCAAGGTTGAGTTTTGTGAGTGTGTGTGTGTGAGATGTATGTAAACACACATGCATGCATATAAACTTATATTTAAAAGTTCTAGGGACTTCCCTGGTGATGCAGTGGTTAAGAATCCACCTGCCAATGCAGGGGACACAGGTTTGATCCCTGGTCTGGGAAGATCCCACATGCCGCGGAGCAACTAAGCCCGCGAGCCACAACTACTGAGCTCGTGTGCTGCAACTACTGAGCCCGCATGACTAGAGCTCGTGCTCTGCAACCAGAGAAGCCACCACAATGAGAAGTCTGCACACCGCAATGAAGAGTAGCCCCCACTAGAGAAAGCCCGCATGCAGCAACAAAGACCAAATGCAGCCAAAAATAAAAATTAAAAAAAAAAGTTCTATCAGTAAAGGACGTGAATTGATAACTGACTTAAATATGTACTTGATTGTAACTCTAGCCTAAAATGAATTAAAAGCTAACTCTGTAAGTATTGAAGGCAATAGAAAACAATAAGAATTTTTGCATAATGATGAGAAAAAGCAGAAGGGGTCAGGTTACATATAGCACACCGGAAGTTTTCCATGGCTATACCCATGTGTGACCCATAACTGATCATGCTGTCTTGTGAGGAGAAAACGAGAACTGCTAGTTCGGAGAAAAGAAAGAAAATAGAAATCTACTTGCTGAGGCTCCACATGTATCATGGATTCATGCTTATTATTTAGTATCTTTATATTAATTTGGCTGAAATGTTAATTTGGATAGTATCATCCTCACCAATCCTCATCTCGCAATGTTAACATGCTCAGTTCTTTATAAGTTTAAATCATGCATAGAGAGAGAATAATACCCCTATGAATGTTTCTTAGGGAATCGCAAGTACATACATGTATATGTGTGGTCACCCCTCCACACATGCAGACCCTCCCCTCACCTGCAAAACAGACGAGACCACCTTGCCTAACTCAGCTGCTGATGTAAAATGACACACTAGTGAATGTGTGCGAGCCAACTCAGGGAGTAAATCAATGCCACGAGTTCCCACATTCTGAAGTGCCAGGTGACACTGGTCAGAATGTCTAGTCCGGGAACTTTATAGCTGAAAGTGTTATTTGAGATCCCCAAGTCCAGTCATCTTATTTATTAGGAAACTGAGGCACAGAGAAGAATGCCCATGGTAACACAGTCAGTTAGTGGCAGAACTGGGACCAGAAATCAGGGCTCCTGATTCCCAGTCCAGTGCTTTTCTCACTGAGATGTTGGAAGAGGGAGAAAGTAACATAGATGAAGCGATGGTTTAGCAGTCAATGTTTCTTCAGGAAATAAAATCCAGTCTAGGTATTTCAAACAGAGGGAATTTAATAAAGAGAATTGGTTACATAAGTGATGTTACAGCTAAGAAACCACCAGAGAACCATTAGTCAATCAGTGATTAGCAATAAGAACATTCCACTGCCACCTCTTGGGCTGGAGAAGGACATGGCAAGGATGTGATATTGAACTGGAGCCCCAGAGTGGGGATGTCCTGGCTGGAGCTGGGAACCAAGAGTGGAGGGCTATCTGATAGGAGGTGCAGACACTGTTGGAATCTCTGTTACAGGTAGAGTAAGACTCTCCAGTCTTACCATTGTCTCATGTTGGACAAAGTTAATTGGCAGGGAGCATGGGAAATGCAGGTCCCAGCTGTGCAGAGCAAAGTAGGGCAGGGGTTAGGAAAGCATCTAAGAACAAATGACCCCTGCTGCCCAAAATGGGTAACCTTAAAAAAGTTCTATGGTTTTGCAACAGATTTATCATTTATTATGTTTTAAAACTAATTTCAGAAATCATTTGTGCACCGAGTTCACAATATCTGTGGTGAGAGGAGACGTCAGCCTGAGAAGCAACCGGTGGCTATAAATGTAGATAATCAAGAGCTGGCCACACCCATCATCCCTTTGGCCTTTCTTAGGTCCATCCTCATTCATTTTTGTCTTGAGATGTTGAACTTCCCAGTTTCTTGTCTGAATCCATAGCCTTGTTCTTTTGGGGAAATAAAAAATTTCCGTTCAGGCCTTCCCGGATGTTGCTTCTATTTGTTTCACAATTTGGAACAATTGAGGGTGGTCCCGCAGGTACAGGATAAATCAGAATTCATCCAGAACCAAAGGGACAGGCTAGTATAACAGAGGGTTTTTTGTTTGTGTTTGTGTTTGTTTCTGTTTTTGGCAGTACAATACATTTAAAATTATTTTTAGCATTAAATCATGCATGGCTGGAAAGAGTTAATCTGTTCCAGCCCCATGAAGGAGAAGCATGGGGAAATATTAGCCATCTTTGACTGAGAATATTCCGTGTTCTGGGAGCTCTCCTGAACGCTTTGCATCTATTAACTCACTTACGCCTCACACTCACCATGCTATGTGTTAGAAACAACTCTTTCCCCCAATTTTCAGATGAGGACACCGAGGCTGAGAAAGATTTAAGTAACTCGGCCAAGTTGGCAGGTTGATAAGTGGCGGGGTTGTATTTGGAACCCAGGCAGCTTGGCTGTAGAGTCCCCATTTATCCACTAACTTGCGCCTCACTCTGGCCTATGTCGGCTGGTGCCCGGGTCCTCCCTAGGGTCCTAGCCGTGCAGCACTGTGCTCTGATACCCAGCGGGCTGGTGGGATTGGCCAGGGAAGCTGCTGATACTGTGATGAGGTGGTAAGTGCCACATTATTGCAGGGCACTTAGCTGCTAATTGCCATTTAATCACAAGATGAATATAGTTATTTCTTTTCTCCCTCTACCCGAGGGCCAGCGAGATGGTAATTACTTCTGAACTAAGTGCTGAAGATGTGGCTTTGCACGGAGCTGGAACTAAATGCCATGACTCTCCTCTGAGCCACCGCATTCCTGGCTGCCCTTGTTTACCCACGTGGCTAATTAAACACATTGCTTTGATATTAGATGCTCTTTCCAAGCTTCCCGTTTCCCTGAAATGATGATATTTTTTCCCCTGGGAAATGTGATTTCAAAAACCCTAAAATTTGGACTTTATATTTGGGAAGTTAAACAACCCCAATTTTTGTAGAGATGGCATTACATTTTGGCCAACAGTTGAAATAGAAAACTTTGCGTTTGGAAAGTTCTAAATTGAAAATGAGTTAACCTAGATCGTTTGTTTCTGTGCAGTCCCCTGTTTGCAGCTGTATGGAGTTGAAGAGCTGCTGGGTTTAGTCTTCTGTTTTCTAAAGTTTGATGGATATAAAAACAATCATATGGAATTTCTCTAAACATGGACATGCAATCTATTGGCTCATGCTTGTCTGAGGATTTTTCCTCCAGGTAACTACTAAATGGGTTGGAATTGATCTGCTTTTTGCAGAGGCAATAAAATGAGCAGGTTAAGTGACTTGTCTAAAAAAATTCAATTAATGAACCCAGTCCTGGTTTTCCGGTTCCCGGTCAAATGTCACAGGTGATACCCAAGGTTAGTTAAGTTTTCAACCTTATGAAGACCTAATCAGCTTGGTCCAGGCTTGGAATTAATGGAGCCGTGACAAAGGTCTCTAGTGAAGCAACAGTCAAATTTTAATTGGTTACCAAGGACTCAGTTTATGATTTTTATGTTGGGACTCCCTGTAGATAGTTATCTAAGTGGCTTAACAAAAACCCTCCAAATCTCAGTGTCCTTACACAATAAGACAGATGTTCTCAAACTTTAGAGTGTCTAAATCTCCTTATTAAAATAAAGGACTTTTAGAAACCCTCTCGCAGGGTTTCTAATTGAGTATGCCTTGGCCGAAGCCGGGGATTTGCATTTTTAACAAGTTTGCAAGTGATACTGACACTGCTGGTCTGGAAACCAGTGCACTAAGGGCTCATTCTTTCCGTCATTACGGCCCAATGTGGGTGTATCTGGCTGGGCAACTCTCCAGGGATCCTCTCCTCCAAAAGGTAACTCGGGGCCCTAGGCTCCTTCCCTAGAAGCTCTGCCATTCCCTAAGACCACAGACCCCCTCTTCTGCAAGCAGCTAGTGGGTCCTGGAAGAGAGAGGAGATAAGGGCCGGGGCTGTTCTAAGGGCCAGGCCTGGGAGTGGGATATATTACTTTTGCTTACATCCCATTGGCTAGAATCAGTTATGTGGCCTCTGCCTAACTGTAAGAGGAAGCTGGGAACAGAGTCTAGCTGGATGCTCAGGAGGAAAAGGAAACTGATTTTGGTGAAAATACAGCCATTTGGGGCCACATCTAAGTTTACGAAAGTCCTCCTCTTTATCTTTCTCCTCCACCTGAGATGCTGTGAAAATATTTATCAACCACTGTTTTTGAAAGTTTAATGATGTCCCTTGACTCACCCGGATATATCACTGAGTACTGGCAAATGGAGTTGATGAAGAATGTTGTCCGTGCTCCTCCCAGGGATGGAGATACCATGATAGCAGTTCACTGAGGTGAAGGGTCTGCCTGCCCTTGAAGTGAGACCAGATCTAGAATGGGGGTCCCCATCTGTGCAAAGTGTCAATGTATTGTCTCCCAGCTCCAGATTGACTCTTCTCTGCCCTGATTTGTGATACTGGAGCTGGAACCTCTAAACATTTCTCCTTTGCCCACTGGCCAAATGTTAACTTCATCACAGGAGGGTTTTAGAATGGCAATGCAAGGTGAAAGCTCTTTGCTCCTGAGTTCTGGATTCAGAGTTCTGGATTCAGCGTTACCCTCCTCTGCAGTGGCCCGGTGGCCTATGCAGCTGAACTCTGGCTGTTGACCTCCGGCCATGTTCTCCCTGCTGGTGGCCACTTCCCAGAAGCTCTTCCCACACACACCCCTACAATGACAGGCTGCTTCTCCAGACCATCTCTGGCCTTTGCCTTCCAGAATGCTTCTTGACCACCAGCAGGTTGTAAGTTCTTGTGGTAGCTGAGTCCCCTCTGATGAGCTCTGAGTCTCAGCCTTGTGGGTGGCAAGAGGGGACTTCTCTCCTAATTCTTTGTCCTTTGATCTCTCTTCCTCATCCTAAAGGTAATGCTACTTCCTTAGGGTCCCTTTTTAAAAATAAAATAGTTAAACATCTTTTATAGTTAACATTTCTTTGCATTACATCTTCCTTGTTAAAATAACTAGAGTGATTTCTGTCGTTTGAATGGACCCTGACAGCTGTGCCCTCCTCCTGGTGATGTTTTTCATAGAAAGGCAAAGTTGAATGTACACCCACTCACATCAAAAAGCAGGACAGCAAAACTATACCTACTCAAAGCTCACTTCCATCTAGTTTCTTCTTTATCCTTGGCCCTCACGATGTTGATTTCCTGCCCTGAGAAAGGCTGGCATTCTTATCCAATGGGAATCGGGTGGGTGGGTCTTCAAGTCTCAGACTTCTAGACTCTATAGTCTGCAGCCTCAGCAACCAGGGGCTCCCTTGCGTAAGGCCCTGGGTAGGCTTCCCAGGTTAGCCTGGGGCATGAGAAAGAAAGATGAAACACATGTGTCATCAGTAACCAGAAACAAATGTCGCTGCCTCGGTCTGTGTCCGAGGGTGAAACCATAAAGTAAACTGTGTGTAACCACCAGGTCTCGCCTTGGCTTGGTTCTGCTGCCACAGCAGTAGGGAATCAATACAACTTAAAAAAGAATCCCAGGCAAAAGTTGGATAAACAACACAAGATCTAATTTTAGGCCACAGAAAAGAAAAGGTCAGCATAGCATAAGGATAATAATAAAATTAATTCCAGTCAGCATTAGTTACTTATTATTTCTTTTTCTGCACAGAGGATGGATCCATGCCAGTGGAAGGTTGAGGCCAACTCTCCTTCCTTTCTTGCGAGCTAACCTCGGCTTCCCAGACAAGCCACAGTGAGGACTTTTTATCTGAGGCAAGTTCAGTCCTGGACAAAGGCAAACTCATTCCTGTGATTTAGGGACCCTGAGAAAGCTCTTTAATAGGAAACCTCTACCCTATTGCCACAATGTCTGAAATTTCACTGTAACAGCCTCCTGGATGACCATCTACAGACCGCCTCCCCCCTTTTAAAATTGTGGTGAAAGTCACATAACACAAAATTAACCATTTTAAAGTGAAGAATTCAGTGGCATTAAGTAGACCCACAGCACTGTATAACCACCACGTCTATCTAGTTCCAAAACAACTTCATCACCCCAAAAGGAAATCCTGTACCCACTAAGCAGTCATCCCTCATTCTCCCTCCAGCCCCTGGCAACCACAAATCTGCTTTCTCTGTCTATGGATTAGCCTGTTCTGGGCATTTCATATAAATGAAATCATACAACATGTCTTTTGTTCCTGGCTTTTTTCACTTAGCATAATGTTTCAGGGTTCATCCGTGTTATAGCATGTGTCAGTACTTCGTTTTTTTAAATGACTGAACCCAAATGTTCATCAGTGGATGGTTGGATAAACAAATTGTGGTATATACATACCAACTCCCTTTTAAATGATTTTTAAATGATCTTCTCAAATGGAGGCGATAACACATAGGACCACTGTGTCTTACTTAGAATGAGATTATCTGATAAAATGCCTTTGGACTAAAAGGACCAGGCACTTAAGTTTGAAACACTCATTAATGCATTCGTCATCATATTTTTTTGTTTTCTTTGGTTCAAAGAAATGAAGTCCCCTCATTAATATGTTAGTACTTTATCTGATGATGTACTATATTTCTATTTTTTTATCCTCTGGAGAAAGGACCATCACAGTTAAGCTATATACTACTACTAATACATTGTAAATCTGTGAAACACTATTTATGTCTGTAGAGCCAGTACAAAGTGTTACTTAAAAATTCAAAGTGTATTCAAGGGAAGCTCCTAAAGAGTTACTTGTCAATAAATCTCTCTTTCTGTCCTTGTTTCCCATGACAGACTAATGAAGTAGTCACTAGCAAAAATAGCTAGTAGCCTAATGACATCATTTAGTTGTTTGTGTGGCAGTAGGGGAGGGTATTGGTGTTTCCAATTAGACATTGCTTCTCTCTGCCTCTTCTGCTCATGACATACCATGATTCCCCACGGATGGAGGGATACAGTCAAAAAGTCTCAGGCTGATTTTCACGTCTCCACTGGTCTGGACCCCCTTCACCTCTATGACCCATTTTGTATAAGTATCACTGACAAAAACTCTTGTTCGAGCCATTTGGGTCTCCCACCTTCAGCCAAAGAGGACGCAGGCATTTCTGCTCTGGTATCTGCTCAAGCTCATGTGCATCATCTTTGAGTCCAGAGCCTTCCCAGCACAGGGTGCTGGTGACTCGGCATGTTATCTGATGGGCGATATGAAGCCAAGGTCAGTTTTCAATATGATCTGATGCTTTGCTTTTTTCAGGAGGGTGTCTCTGGGACACCCAGAGATGCTGGTAGGTAAGAGGCCTTTCAGGGGTCCGGTGAGTGGGGAGGAAGCAGCAACAGGATGAATTCTAGGGGAGAGGAGTCAAGTTAGACAGATATTTCTTAAACAGTGTCAACGTCAACCAACGGTCCTTGGTTGCTTTTCAGATTTTTCTTTTAGGTGACGGTAGAGATGTGTCCTTTCATGGAAAGTGGGAAAACAGGAAGAGAGACAGTGAGCAAGAAATACAAATATGCAGTCCAGTTTGGGGCAAATCAATTCATGGTGTCTGAAATGTCCAGGTGGACTTGGTCAGTTGGAAGCTGAGAATACCACTCTCAAGAGGAGCCAGAGGAAAGGGATATAAAATAACTATAAAAAGCACCACAAATATTTGCATGCTAATTGTGGCTTCTAAAGTCTTTGAGGGGGTTTGAAAACAGTTTGTTTTTCACATAGTTTCAGCATTATTCTTGCCATCTTATTTTTAAAATACTGTTTGCAGTATCTATGATGAAAATGCTTGCTTAGCAGTCTAACTCATATTAATCACAAATTCCAAATTCATGGCATCAGAATTACAAGAAGTTTCATATTATATAATTAGAAGAAGATTCCAGTCTTTGGTTCATTGACTCTGGAGCCATATTACAGTCTTGTTATATTTGATAATGACATAGCAGACATTCTATCAGAACTTGGATGCTGGAAAGAGATTCCAAAATGCTTTAATCTTGTCACAAATCAGAAGCAGCTGCTTCTTATAAAAAGGAAAGCTCATGTTTGGATGGTCCACAGAAAAACCAATGTGACTTACACAGTCTTAAATAGCAGATTCTGGGGTTTTCAGTTGGCAGGTGTTCTCCATCAAGCAACCCCCCCCCCGCCATGTTGATTCCTGTTGGTTTTATTTCTTTAGACTTCTCTCAAACTGCAAATTGCATTTTTTAAATGAACTTTATCATAGGCACTTAGGCGGCATTTTATGGTGAAGGCTAAGCATTATCTTGAGACTTTTACACACCGGAGAAAACAGATAACATGGAAAATGTAATTCGAATACAACTTGCCCCCTCTGAGTGGCAGAATAGCTAAAGAGAAAAAACTAAAGAGAAGAATGTTATTATCGTCAGTCAGTCAAGGGCTGCAAGCTTCGAGCGCTGAGCCTACAAACCTTCCGATGGTTCTATGATGACATGAAACTGCTGTCGTAGAAACTCTAAAACTAACAAGGGTATTAGCTTCATTGATTTTCTGAAAATGGGAAAGAAAAAAAAAAGCGCTCAGCTAAGTCCAGGAAAGAGATTTAATACAACTGTCTTTTAATAATATTAAGTTTCCTAGAATCAATATTTTCTCCCCCTCATATTATACTATGGGTTGCTACACACCAGTTGCTATGTAGGAGAATGGGAATCAATAGAAGGCTTACCTTCTTCGGAGACTATTTCAAAGGCCTGCATAATGGAGCATAGATTAGGAAGAATGAAATTGAATTTTAAGTACACTGACATTATGCTGTCATCTTCAACCATGGGAATGACGATTGTTCTGGGGCCCGTGGGACCCATGAGGCTCAGGGCAAGAGATACCACGTAGAGACTGGCTCACAAAACTCCAGGGGCTGTGGCTTCCTCCAGGACTGCTTAACAAATGCTAAATCCAGGCCTTTGGGGGCACTCCTAAAAAGTATCTTCAAACACCCCAAGGGTTACTTGATAAGTAGTGTTGAAGGAGTGTTCTTCATAAAGTTCAGCCTTAGTGGCTTCAAAATTATGCTAGATCCGGTCTGTGTTAACTCAAACTCTGATGTTGAACCCCCTTTCTACTTAGCTTTATTTTGTCTTTATTTCAGAAAGTCAAATGGATGTTTCTTAGCTGATAAAAATAACTCTTGATAGAATCACTGAAAATTATTTACAATGTGCTAAAATGACATTTTAAATATCTATGGAAAACACTCAAAAATAGCACAAAAATATCAAAACCTCAAATTTTGAGAGAGGGTAGAGTACATGAGTTTTTGAGTGTTGTTTAATAGTGTTTTTAGTCTCTTATTTTAAGAGATTGACTTGAAAAAAAAATCTGGAGATTTAATGTGATGTTGAAATTTACCTGTCACTATAAAAGAATGATTTGGATGACCCAGCAATCCCACTCCTAGGTGTTTACCCTAGAGAGATGAAAACTTAGGCTCACACAACAACTTACATGTGAATGTTTATGCTGCTCTATTAATAATCGCTAAGATGTGGAAATAAACCAGATGTCCTTTACCAGGTGAATGGTTAAACCAACTGTGGTACATCAGTACCAGGGAATACTATTTAGTAATGAAAAGAAACAGACAATAACTTTGATGATGATTCTCAAAGATGCTATGCTGAGTGAAAAACAGCCAGTTTCAAACAGCTGAATACTGTATGATTCCATTTAGATGACGTTTTCCAAAAAGGTCAGAATAGACCTGGAGAACAGATCCATGCTTGCACGTGCTGTGAGGTGGGGAGAGGGAGAAAGAATGTGTCCATTAAGGGAATGTTTTAGGTGATGGAACTGGTCAGTACGCTGATTGGGGTGTTGGTTAGGCCAATCTATACGTATGAAAATTCGTAGACCTGTACACCAAAGGGGAAAAAGTTGACTTTACCATATAATTTAAAAATTTAAAGATTGCTTATACCTTGACTTATTTTTAGATTTGGAAACAGCTGCACTCAGATGATCATTCTGTAAAAACAGGTGTTCCGTACCGTAGATGGAAAGGTAGCTACTAGCACTCACATGGATGGGTTCTGGAAGAAGCCCTGTAGTTCAGTAGTTTAGTAGGAAGTTACTTGTGTCTTACTCTCCAGTGACTTGAGCATAACCTGCAAGTCCCCCAGTGAACAAGTTGGTATTCTCAGTCATAAGACAGCACCTTTGAATGCTTTATAATTCGTAGCATTTTCCCATTTTAGTATTGCCAAGTAGGTAGGGCAGGAATTCTCATCAGAGTTTTGTAGATGTGGGAAACTGAGGCATGGGGAAGTTAGGTAACTGGTCTCAAGTCACCAGCTGGTGAGTAGCTGGGACTGATGCCCAGAGCATTTGAATATGGACTGATCTAACTCTAAGGTTTATTTTTAATTTTTAAAATGCTAATTAAAAATTTTAAAAATTTGTACCAGTCTAGCTCTAGGTGATGTCTTGCAAGCTGGAAATCACTGAGACCAATTAAGACATCTTTATATGTAGTCAAAGAGCCTCGTATCACAACATGCCCGGGAAACAAACAACACACAACCTGGTCACAGGAGAATAGTATAGGGAATTCCAAATCCTTCCTCATCTTTAAATTTTTGGCTTAGCTGGAGACATTTGCTAAATGTCTTGAACCTACATTGTCTTACTTTTAAAAAGAGAAAGCAATAAATCAAGGATTTAGCTCTCTGTAACAGAAACGTGGGATGCCAGGGAAACAGATGCAATGCAGGGAGAAAGTGGACCTTACCGACATTTTAAAGAGACAGATGTGGAAAACGAAGGGGTTTCTGCTGGACCATGTGTGCTCACAGCTCATGCAGTGGGCACTCTGGCTTTAGCCCAGAGATGGGCAGCACCAGCCAGGAAACAGCCTGTTGCACTGTGGATGGAACAGCGGCTCCCTTTCTCTAGGAGAGAGTCACTGTTTTGAGCGCTTAAATTTGAACTGGAGTCCCAGGAGATTGAAAGGTGGACCTTTATTTACATCTTCTTTTCCATCCTTCCAATTCCAGAGCTCTGTGCTTCTAATCTCCTACCTGCAATCTGTGTGAGGAAGGTGCTAGAAGTTCTGCAGGAGGCCTGGGGAAAAAGCCAGGGTCCTGTTCACAGTGCAGAGGAAGTCTGGTTCCGTTCTGAAGAGTGGGTAGCTGACCTGAGAGCAAGTGGAAACAGAGCAAAACAAACAACAAACCAAACCTAATCCAAAAAAAAAGGCACTTCCTTTCTTCTTGAGATAGGACACTGTAATCCTTATGGTTCTAAAGTCTAGAAAGGATTGCAGAACTTTTGGCGTTCACAGCTAAGTGAGTAGATGGGAGTGTGGCCCTGCGCCCTGGTGTCAGGGGAGATAGAGCCTTGACTGGCCTCCTCGTTCTCCAAGCCCTAGGAATACGGGTCAGCCTGGCTGCGCATCGTTCTTTTACGATGACAAAGTGTCCTTTTGTGCAATTCCTATTTTGCAGGGGCAGATAAGAAGACTGACTCTCTTCCTATGAGCATGATGCATGTTTTAAGTCATTTTCCATGCCACCTTCTTGTTGTGATGTGTTGGCGTGTTGGTCAACAAGGAAACAAACTTAGCTGGAGCAGATCAGGGGCCACCCATGGGTGACAGAGGTGTCAGCTGAGAGGTGGACACCGCTTGGGTCTGGGAACAAATAAAAAGCCAGCTGATGTCCCCTGATCCTTTACTTAGATCCTGCCATCTGTGTTGGAATCTCCCATTACTCCATCAGGACACTAGGAAATTTGAAGAGATGAAGTGAGTCTCCTTTTTGGGATCTTTCTTATTTTCATCTCTGTCCCTCCTCATCTCACTCCGTCCCTTCATCTCACCTCCCCTACCCCATTTGTCCATTTGTTTGTCTTCCTTTGGGTTTTTCTCTGAAAATCTGCTTTTTAAATTTATCTCTTTCTTCCACTGTAGGTGGTGATTTGCATTCTGAACCCATGGTGTGCAGTAAGGCTTCTCCGAAAAAGAGTCCTCAAAAAGCTCATAGCGTAAAATGTTTCTATCTGGGAAAGACATTTCAGAATTGTTGATAAGTTTCATGTTTATCAGCAGTTTTTTCAGGCTAGCGGTCCGGATGGAACTTTTCCAGCCTTTCTTCCAAGTTTCACCTCACTCCAAGTTGCTGCCACTATAGATGAGATATTTGTAATTGGATTCAGGCAGCCTGATACGTAGAGTTATTACTGTCAGTCTACAGATTCCAAAATGATGACCTTATAAACATCGAAGCAAGATTAATTATTATAGCACTACATGAAACTTTAACTCAAAAACTGTATATTTGTTTGCCGACTCAGAGCTGAGCCTGACAGCACGAGCTCAGGCCTTTCTCTTACAGGACTCCTGGGGTAGCCTCAGCTGGGCGTTCTGATCACAGCCCCGTAGCTGTCCTTGCTGACAAAACTTTCCTCCAAATAAAGGGCTTTCCTCCAAATAAAGGGCTTCCTTAATTCAGCCACTTCCCTCTCAGACGGCAAGTGCCCCTCTGCTCACTGGTTCCAGCAGATGACCAGCTGTAGTGAGGGGAGAGTTGTGCACAATGGTCCACTTTCTACTCAGTTTAACATCTTTTAACTCCTTCTCCAGAAAGCATCCTTCTCTCTCTGTCTTCCAAATGGTGAAAGTATCAACTTTCCCTATTCGTGGGGAAAATATTACACCAAGATTCGAGTTTCTCTATGCATTGAAATTTGGGAAAATATGAAAATTGATTACAATACAGTATTGTTTCACAGTATTGTTTATAAATAAACACGGTTTATTTATAGTTGGCATTCAGTGCCCCAGGGGTTCTGGGGTGGGACTTTTGCTGAAATGAATTAGAGTGGGGAATTATGCAAGGACAATCTTGTTATTTTAATAGAGCGTACATGGACAGTCAGATAATCTCAGATAACCTCTCCGATTTCTACACGTTATTGCTGTCTCCTCTGTCTGTGTTAGTCATTCCATCTCTGACCAGTTTTTGGCACAGTGTCTCTTTTCTAGGCTTTTTATTATTTTTATTGCTCTTCAGTTTCTCTATCAGTCATTTTTAACGTCATGCATCCATACTGTACCGTCATCTCACTAGGGTCTTAAATTCTGAGTGTTAGGAGAGAGTTAGTTCCCTGCTTTTTTTTTTTAACATCTTTATTGGAGTAAAATTGCTTTACAATGGTGTGTTAGTTTCTGCTTTATAACAAAGTGAATCAGCTATACATATACGTATATCCCCATATCTCCTCCCTCTTGCGTCTCCCCCCCACCCCTCCAGGTGGTCACAAAGCACCAAGCTGATCTCCCTGTGCTATGTGGCTGCTTCCCACTAGTTCCCTGATTTTTAATGTTACTTTTCTGCTAATATATTTGGATGCCACTTTTTTACTGTGTTAAAATACACATAATTTAAAATTTACCATTTTAACCACTGTAAAGTGTACAATTCAGTGGCATTAGGTACATTCATGATGTTTTGCAACCATCATTACTGTCTAGTTCCAGAACTTTTCATCACCCCGAATGGAAACCTCGAACCCATTAAGCAGTTACTCCCATTGCCTCTTCTCCAGAACCCCTGGAAAACCCTAATCTGTTCTCTGTCTTTATGGATTTGTCTGTTCTGGACATTTCATATCAATGGACTCATACAATATGGTCTTTTTCTATTTTTTTTTAATTGAAGTATAGTTGATTTACAATGTTGTGCTAAATTCTGCCATACAGCAAGGTGACTCAGTTATACACATATATACATTCTTTTTCACATTCTTTTCCGTTACGGTTTATCCCAGGATATTGAATATAGTTCCCTGTGCTACACAGTAAGAACTTGTTGTTTATCCATTCTATATATAACATCGATAGTTTGCATCTACCAACCCCAAACTCCCACTCCATCCCTCCCCCCACACCCCTCCCCCTTGGCAACTACAAGTCTGTTCTCTATGTCTGTGAGTCTGTTTCTGTTTCATAGGTAAGTTCATTTGTGTCATATTTTAGATTCCACATATAAATGGTATCATATGCTATTTGTCTTTCTCTTTCTGACTTACTTCACTTAGTATGATCATCTCTAGTTTACAATATGGTTTTTGCATCTGGTTTTTTTGACTTAGCATAGTGTTTCCAATGTTCATCCATGTTGCATGTTGCAGCAGACATTAGTACTTCCTTTTTTTAAAATGATATTCTTAAATTAACTTTTTTTTCTTTAATGAGTATAATTATTTTGCTTCAGTGTTCAGAGGATGGAAGACTCCTACATGAGGACATTTTCTCATCATTCACATAACCAAGTACAGAACTGGGCAGTATTTGATTTTACTTGATATTTAAGCTATCGTCATCGGTTCGTGCATGGCACTCTCCCATTTTACTTATTCATTTATTAATGATACATTACAGGCATCAAGCCTCTGCACAATCCAAGAACTGCCAATAATGTTCATTGACATCTGTCCTCCCCACTCCTCCTGAGAAGTCAACACTAACTTGCATTGGGATTTTATAATGCTGCTCTTTCCTTGTTTCATTACTACAGTTTCATTACTACGATGTTTGACGCGGCCTCCATACCCGCGGGTTCCGCATCTGCAGATTCAACAAACCGCGGATGGAAAATATTCTTAAATTAACTTTTTTAGTTGAAGCACATTCTATTGCTGACTCAGGACTCATGAGCCCTGTGTTCTCTACAAATCTCTATCTTTCTAGTCTATTTCTTTCCAAAGCATAGCTTGGAATTTATCCTTGGGATCTTTCATTTTGTTAATGAGGTGATGGTGATGATAATGATGATGATGGTGATGATAACACACACCTTCTTTTGAGCATCTACCATGTAACCATAACAGTGCTGGGAACATTACACACAGTGTCAAACTAATCCACAGAGAAGTCATGTTCATGAGAATTTCATACTCATTTGTCCTCATCTGCGATTGAGAAGCAGAGTTGGATTTGTGCCCAGGACCTTCTGTTTCACAGCCCACCTCCTCCCAGACTCTTGACTTTTCTTGCTTTTTTCAAGCTGCTCCAGGTCATAGTATAAAATAAGAGGAACCTAGTTTTCCATCTGGTCTGAAGCCCTTGGGAAGTGGGCTGAGTCAGGTTCTCCACTGGATCACAATGACTTTGGAACTATCAATAACTTTGATAACTTGATGCTTTGTGAGGACACTGTACATAGTCCAGCTGTCTGGTTTCTTCCTTGCACCACATCCTCCCCTGAGCATTCTTGCCTCTACACATTCTGTGCATTCTTTCTCCTCCCCTTACAGTCCAATCTGTCTGCCTTGCAAAGACAAGCTGAATCCAGTTCCCTCTCTAAAGCTGTCTCCTTCTACTTTAACCAATTCTCATCTCCTTTCTCGTGAATCTGATAATGTCCTTATCATACACGATCAGATGACTAATATGGTTTTGTGTGCCCATCTTGCCTCCCTAGGGAGATGAAAAGCTACTTCAGACCTTAGCCTTCGCTAACAAGTCTTCAGTAGATCCCTCACCCCCCAATCCAGCTTTTAGTTCAACTTTAGACATAGAATTATACTTTGACATACTTATTGGAAATAACTGGTCAAATAGTAGAATTCAAACCCATACTCTCTCCTCTGCACCAAAGTTGACCAAAGACAGGAATTTACATACACAAAGATACAAACATAATGTGGGTTTGGAGAGGAACTATACTGGAATGGATCTTAGAGAAAGTAGTTTTTGGGACTCAGGAGAGGATTGTTTGACGGTTAGTGTTGAGGCTGATCTCCGATGTTTGACATGGCCACTTAGCAGGCAGTTGGGGGCAGGTACATGCTATTGTGGCTTTATTGGGAACCTCCGTTTTCTAGCTAAAAAAATTGGACATATATATTGTGTTCCTCCAAACACAGTTTGGGGGATGTTGGTTTAAAGTTGCGTAACCTGATTGCTTTTTTTTTTTTATAAAATTTTTTTTTATTGAAGTACAATTGATTTACAATTCTGTGCCAATCTCTGTTGTACAACAAAGTAACTCAGTTATACACTCCAACCTGATTGCTTTTGAAGCATGAATTTAGTACTGGAGCTATACTCCTCTGAAGTAGAAGCCTTTCCTGTTTTGGTTAATTTGATATTTATGGAGGAAGCTCATTAACTCTTTGAGGACTTAAGGAGATATTCTATTTGGGTTGGGCATGGACAGATGCCACCAAAACCTCAGTGGCTTAACACAGTAAGAGTTTATTATTATTCCACATGGTTTTGTGGAAGGGCAGTGGGGCTCTGCTCCAAACAGGCATTCCACACCCTCAGTAGTGGTCTTAAGAAGTCCCCTCCCCACCGACTCCAGCCATGCACACACGTTCTTTGACACTCCTCTGGTGGAGAGATGGTATATGTGTCCCCTCTCCTTGAACCTGGGCCAGCTTATTGATACTTCAGCTAATAGCGTATACCTGGTGTAATATGTGTGGCTTCCAAGCTGGCTTCAAAAGACCATGTAGTTTCTGCCTTCTTTGCTGGAGCCCTGGGCCACCATGTATGAAATCTGACTGCCTTGATGTTGCCGTTTGTGAGCAAGTCCCCACCACTTAGAGAGTCTACAGTGGGCACTCAAGGTGGCAGTCTTAGCCTTTGAATCATCTTCCCCAGCACCAGATATGTGAATGAACAAGACTTCAGATGATTCTAGACATTAGCCATTGACTTCCCAGCCTCGGATATAATGGAGCATTGACAAGTCATCCTCTTTTTACCCTGTTCAAATTCTTGACCCACAGCATCCATGAGTATAAGTCAATGCTTTTTTTAAGCTGCTCAGCTCTTCTGCAGCATGGTAACTGGAATACCACCTATGACACAATCACAAGGGGCTCAGGGCTTACCTTGATAGCGTAAGAGATGACAGGAGAGCTGAGCAACAGCAGTGGCATGTTTTAGCCTGGAAGTGACATGCCTCATATTTCATTAGCCATGACTAATGACATGGCCAAACTTAATTCCAAGGGTACGGAGAAGTGTAATGAAGACATCACTAGAAATAGACAAGAACTAGAAATTGGTGAACATCAGTAACATCCACCTCCATAAGCTGATAACCTCATGCCTCCTGCTATGGACTGATTGTGTGCCCCCTACATTCATATGTTGAAGCCCTGACCTCCAACGTGATGGTATTCAGAGGTGGGGCCTTTGGGAGGTCATTAGCTTTAGATGAGGTCATGAGGATGGGGCCTTTATGGTAGGATTAGTGACCTTATTAAAAGAGACTCTAAAGAGCTTGCTTTCTCCCTTTCTCTCTCTCTCTCTCTCCCTGCCCTGTGAGGACACAGCAGGAAGGCAGCTGTCTACAATCCAGGAAGAGAGCTCCCACCAGAAACTGACCATGCTGGCTCCTTGATCTTGGACTTCTAGACTCGAGAGCTGTGAGAAAATAAAGTTTTATTGTTCAAGCCACTCACTCTAGGTATTTTGTTATGGCACTGAAGCTGACTAAGACACTCCCACACTGCAGATATATTCAAAGACTTATTTCCTAAGTACCCAAGCTGCACAGTGAGTTTGCTGGAATTTTACACAGCAAAACAATAGACCTCTATATGGTTTATGCTTCCTACTCATTACACTATTTTATCTGAGGGATGTGCACTCCGTGCCATGGCATGTGTATTTACAGGTAGGACTCAAATACACACTTCACATTTCTCTGACTTCCTATGTACATTGATGTGCTTGATGAGTTTAGAGAGTCCTAACATTTTGGCAAGTGACATAATTTCAATAGATTGATAAATTATGATTTGCATGCAGCAACTGCCAGCACACAAGAACACCATGACATTCTTCTGTGAGAAGCAGGGTCATGCTCAGCTCCTTCTGGAGGCAGGAACATCTCTACCTACATTCCATTCCCATCCAGTTTCATCTGTCACATCCCTCTAGGCAAAAGAAAAAAAATGCTTTGTGTGATCAGATAAACCAAGTGAATTTGGGACTCTCGCAATAGTCACCATCAGTGCTGATTGGCCTTGTAAGTCATAGTTAATGTATGATTTTCAAAGGGGAAAAAATCACATTAAAAATGTCCCAGCAAGTGGTGAATTGTACCAAACTATAATTTTGGATACTTGTGATTCACCAGTGATTTCCTGTGTTTCGAACAATGTTATAAATTTCTCAGAGGCTAATGGATGATTAGGAATGGATTTGCTGTGCTTTGTTTTATTGTAGATAACAGGCCACAGAAATATGATTTTAGTGGGTGCTAATGGACTGAGTCCCTTCAAAGGATTAATAAGATGGTTGCATTTTGGATTGTCTTTGGACAACTGAGATGCTGAGTGCCATTTTTAAAGGAGGAACTCTTCGCTTACAACAGCATTTTATTTTGACGACCAGGTGAATCCTGGGGAGGTCTGTCTGGAGCATCACACAGCGCACACAAGCCGACGTTCTCTCCCCGCTCTGCCTACCAGAGCACTGTTACCAAAATCAACGATTAATGGTTGAAAGAGTCTGAAAAATGGCTATCCCTTTGACCTTTCTAAGGTTTGTCATTTAGTTGACATACCCATTACCTCAAAAATCAAATGTGTTTGTCTAAACATTATTCTGATGTTTACTTTGGGCACTAAAGGGCAGACAGCTGACCACGGACCCGCTGACAGTGATCAATTCAGCCTCGAATCTTGTCACTTTCCCTGTTTATTCTGCTATCAATCTCCCCTTTGCCTGCCACATGGCCACTTTCTGCTGCTCAGGCGCTTTTAAAACTAACAATAATCCAATTTAGAATTGATCAATGAAAATGTGTAGTCAGTAAGCAAAATGACAAAGTCTGCATGTAACCGCTGACCACAGTCAGGAGTTTATTTTATATGGATGGGGCTGAAGGCAAATTTTAATTAATTAATTAAATGGTAACAGCATTTGAGCTTCTTCCCTGTTTTTTTTTTTTTTTTTTTTTCGAGTCAGATCCTCTAAGTTTTACTGTCTTAGAAATGGGGGAAGTGGGCCCGTTGACTCCCTGCTAGAGCCAGTATGTTCTGGAACAGTGCTGCCCCGTGGGCCTTTCTGTGATGGTGGGAATGGTCTAGACCTGTGTTGTCTGAGGTGGCAGCCACCAGACACCTCTGGCTGAACTTGAACTATGGCTTTTGCAACAGAGGAACTGCATTTTAAGTTTTATTTAATTTTAATAAATTTGAAGTTAACGTTAAATGGCTTTATGTGGCTAGTGGCTACAATTCTGGATGGGGCAATTCCAGAATGTTGACATTTTTGATGAGGAGATGAGGTCTGCTGATGTGGTTTGGATGTCATACTGTCTAGACACTGTGTATCAGGAGGTCACAGTTTCCGGCCTGATCCAACACGGCTACAAACCAGGCAAGAGAAGTTCAGGGAGATATTCAAGTCTTCCTTGTGTCCTAAAGGCAATGTCACGTTTGACCAGGGCTCCTTGCCTGGTCCATGGCAGCAGGGCTCCCGAGAGGGCCTGGACGCTGCTCTGCATGGCTGGCTACTCCCCAGCAGAGGGAGAGCTCCAGCGAGAGAAGGGGCAGGGCTGGTGCAGGAAGGTTCCTGAAAGTCCCCCAAGGCAAGCCCCGTTCTTGGCTGCATCCCAGGTCTGGTGTCCAAGACAGAAGGGTGCATTTCGTTCCCAGTGCCAAGTGGCTCCTGGGTTCTGGATGTGACCAGGCATCTTGCTGGGCCACTGGTTTCTGGCTCCCAGATTGTCTGGGCTCTTGGGCCTGCATCCCTTCTTTTCCTCAACCTCAAACTCCATTTTTGCCAAATCCAACAGTGGGGCGTCATTTGATGAATTTATTAAAGCAATTTGAAAAATCATTTCTTAAAATTATCTGCAAATGTTACGTTCAATGAGCAAACAGTTTAAAAACTAATTGCTAATGAGATTAGAAGCACATGTAATATTTGAGGGTCTTTTTAAAGACATGAAATCAACTTAGCTTTTATCTCTAGACAGATATATATCAAAACCTAGATTAGACTTGAGGATATGGGGAGGGGGTGGGGTGAGATGTGACAGGGTGAGAGAGTGTCATGGACATATATACACTACCAAATGTAAAATAGATAGCTAGTGGGAAACAGCCGCTTAGCACAGGGAGATCAGCTCGGTGCTTTGTGACCACCTAGAGGGGTGGGATGGGGAGGGTGGGAGGGAGGGAGATGCAAGAGGGAAGAGATATGGCAACATATTGTATATGTATAACTGATTAACTTTGTTATAAAGCAGAAGCTAACACACCATTGTAAGGCAATTATACTTCAATAAAGATGTTTAAAAATAAATAAATAAATAAATAAAAATTAAAAAAAAAAAAACAAAAAAAAAAACCTAGATTAGAATTTTAAAAAAACTGCATAACTTATTTGAATTTCAGAGCTTACGGGAGAAGTTATGAGCAAGTAGAAACACTTTATGAGGGTTATGGTGTAATCAATGGAGATTTAAAATGCTGTACCAGATAACTATTGTCTTAGAAGGAAAGTGGTCTGGGTATTCTCTTGAAGGAGATTCTAAATTTGTAATTCTTGTGTTATTTACATACAGACAACAAAAAAAATTAAAAACAAAAACCGGTTTTTATTTTTAAAAAATGGAAAAAATTTATTTCCTGAAAATTTTCAGTAGGAAAAAAGTTTAATTGGGGGCATTTAAAATTAGTTTTTAATGAAGCTTTATGTGACAAACTGTAAGAGTTTGACAATGACGACAAAAGGATATCTTATAATTAAAACAAACAAATATCTATCCATCTATCTATTATCTATCTATTTCATCCATGGTTTCACTATCCAAAGACAGACACTGTTAATATTTTTTTGTATTTATATCTAATCTTTATTCTATTTGTTTTCATTCTAAATGGAAAGATCATGTATATACTATTTCTAGCCTACTCTTTTTTTCGTTTAACATTGCAATGCTTATATTTTCCATATATTGCATATTCTTTAGAAATATAATTTTTAAAAGTTACATTATAATTAATGAAATGAATATACACAATTTATGTAAAAACTGTGTTTGTATCTAGTGTTTAGATTACTTCTGATTTTTTTCTTTTCCTTTTATAGATAGTGCTTCTGAATATTCAGAATTACTTTCTTAGGCTCCATTCTCAAAAGTGGACTTACTGAGTTAGAGAGTATAAACATTGCAAGGCTCTTTGCCAAATTGCTTTCCAAAAGGATTATACCAAAATATCAGCAATATTTGAGAGTACCTTTTTCACAGTCCCCTTATCAGCAGTGGAAATTATTATTTTTTTAAAAATCTTTGCTAATTTGATAGGGGTCAAAGTTTACTTCATTGTTATTTTAATGCCCCATTCCTTGATTACTAGTGAAGGAAAACATTTTCCACACATTTGTTGATTAGTTATATTTCCTTTTTGGAAATTGCCTATTCACATCCTCTGTCAATTTATCCATTGGAGCTTCAGTATTTTAAAATTCAATTTGATTAACCTTTTTATATATATAATGATATTAGTACTTTGTCTAGATAGTATTTCCTGTGACTGTTTTTCCCCAAATATGATGTTTGCCTTTTAATTTTGTTCTATTTATTTATTTTGATTGAAGAGAAGCTTAAAATTTAAACTTAGTAACATATAATAATGTTTTCATCTTACTTTTAGTAAATTGTACCTCCTCCAATGATGGTAAATTTAAAAAGTTTTTTCTTCTTGATTTCTTATATATTGATATATTATATTTAATTTTAAAGTTCCCTTGGAATTTATATTTTTTGGTGAATGATTTTAGGTGAGAATCTAAATAGATTTTTTTCATCAAATAATCAATTGTTCCGGGGGATTTATTTATGAAATGACTTACCCCTTTCTCATTTATTTAAAATATTTATTTTACCATACATATTATATATATATGCAGTAAGATAGCCAGTTCCTTGACTATTGTGTTCCGTAGATTTCAGTTTAACCTTGTTCCAGAATTTCAATATTTTATATAATATCGATTTATACCCTTGGTCACAATTGATACCATTGGTATCAATTTATACCATTGGCTGAAGGGTCCAGAATACTCCCAATCATTCTTTTTCAAAAAATTGTTTTGGTTTATTTTACTGTGTGTGTGTATGTGTATGTGCACACCACAGGAAGAATGAGTATCGATTATTGACTTTTTTACTGGCATATTTTGAGTTTTACTTTTTCCAAAGTCTTCCCATCTCTCAAGACCAGGTCAAATCCTACAGCCCACAGGGCCTTTCCTGACCCTTCTTAGTGGGAAGGACTTATTTCCTCTCCTACTTCTGTATGTCTTCACCTGTCCTTCTCTTAGAGCATCTTTATGTGCTGCCTTGTATTATAATTATTTGTGGACAGATCTTACTTTCATCTAGTTATGTGTCTGTACAGGCTGAATAATGGCCCCTAAAGATGTCCACGTCCTAATCTCCAGAACCTGTGAATGTCATCTTTCATGGCAAGAAGGACTTTGTAGATGTGATTAAGTTAAGGACCTGGAGATGCAGAGATTATCCTGAATTATCCAGGTGGCCCCAAATGTAAACCTAAGGGGGAGGCAGAAGGGGACTTGACTACCATGGAGGAGGATGTGATGAGACCACAGAGGCAGAGATTGGAGTGATGCTGTCAGGAGCCACCAGAAGCTAGAAGAGACAAGGGACAGCTTATCCCCTGGAGACTCCAGAAGGAACTGGCCCTGCTGACACCTTGATTTTAGTCCCTTAAGACTCATTCTGGATGTCTGACCTCCAGAACTGTTAGAGAATAAATCTGTGGACTGTTTTTGCTATCAGTTTTTGAGGCTCTAATTTTGTGGCAATTTGTCAAGAACCCAGTTGGAAATGAATACTGCTATTCCCCACATCCTCAAAGCAATAATAGACTCACCCAGGGCACCGTTCAAGTATGAATTGTCCCCTGTGGGGGGATCAGAGTTGGAGGTGTCCAAGCCTTACCTGAGGAACGATGCTTAGAGAGTAGATTCTGGTTGTGTTCTGCTTTTTCGAATTTGATCCAGCTCCGGGGCCAGGAGTGGCACTGACTGCACACGTGATCCTTCTTCTTCTGTGGCCATAGCTTCACATGCCAGTCTTGTTTCAAGTGAGATGCTGTTTAGCTCAGCATCTATCAGTCTCTGTGAGCTGAGTTCAAAGTCACCGCGACCATGAATTCTACTTTAAAGAAGTTATTTCCAGGGTTACTGCTGAAAGCCACAAATTAAAAAGAAATGAGTTCAAGAGAGATGTTTGAATGACTAAATTGATACGTTTTCACAAACATTCCTACTTTCAGCTTTCTTATTGTATAAAGTGAATATGAACATATATTATTGGAATTTGGCAGTGCTTTTGCTTTATACAGTACATATTTATTTAAACATATGCTCTTTATTTTTTTATTGGAGTATACTTGCTTTACACTGTTGTGTCAGTTTTTGCTGTACAGCAAAGTGAATCAGCCACATGGTTACATATATCCCCTCTTTTTTGGATTTCCTTCCTATTTGGGTCACCACAGAGCACCGAGTAGAGTTCCTTGTGCTATACAGTAGGTTCTCATTAGTTATCTATTTTATATATAGTAGTGTATATATGTCAATCCCAAGCTCCCAATTCATCCCACCCAAACATATGCTTTTTTAAAAAAAACTTGATTTAATTTTTCAGTGTCTTTGTGAGTAAGAGAAATATTATACACATTCTCCAGAAAAGAAAAGAGGACTAGCAAGGTGGGCCATTTATCCAACATTTTACCCTTTTATTTACTTATTAAGATTTTGAGGGTCTGCAAATGCTCGACATTGTGTTAAGATTTTAGTGATTTGAAGTTGAATGAAACACAGTACTGACCTTGAAGGGTGTTGCCATCTAGGAAACAAACAATTACAGTACATTTGGAGAGGGACTCCGTTAGCTGGAGGGATCACGGAAGGATGTGTTGGGTTTCAATCCTGGTTGCACATTAGAATAACTGCTAGGAGTTTAAAAAATACTCAACTGCAGACCCCACCCCAGATGATGTGAATCACAACCTCTGTGTCAGAAACTGGAATCTGTTGGGGAGACAGATAAGGAGGAGAAGGCTGTAACACAGAGGAAACTTCATGTATACATAGAGCTTTAAAGGGTTGGGATTAACATATACACACTACTATATATAAAATAGATAATCAACAAGGGCCTACTGTATAGCACAGGGAACTATACTCAATATTCTGTAATAACATATATGGGAAAAGAATCTGAAAAATAATAGATATATGTATATATATAACTGAATCACTTTGCTGTACACCTGAAGCTAACACAACCCTGCAAATGAACTATACTCCAATATAAAATAGAAATTAAAAAAAGAAAGTTAATATCCCAGCCCGCCCCAAGAAAAACAAAACACAAAACAGAAACAGACTCACAGACATAGAAAACAAACTTATGTTTACCAGAGGGGAAAGGTTGGGGGGAGTGATAAATTAAGAGCTTGGGATTAGCAGATACACACTACTATATACAAAATAATCAACAAGGACCTACTGTATAACACAGGGAACTCTACTCAATATACTTTAATAACCTATATAGGAAAAGAACCTGAAAAAGAATCGATATATGTATATGTATAGCTGAATCACCTTGCTGTACACCTGAAACTAACACAACATTGTAATCAACTATACTCCAATATAAAATAAAAGTTTTTAAAGTTTAAAAAAATAAAAACTACTCAACTGCAGACCTCACCCCAGATGATGTGAATCACAATCTCTGTGTTGGAAGCTGGGATCAGCTGGGGAGACAGAGGAGGAGGAGAAGGCTGTAACCCAGAGGAAACTTCATGTATACATAGGGCTTCAGGGGGCAGCAAGCAGGGTGCTGACCTAACATAGGGTGCATCGTCCCCGGGGTCCCCACTCTGGTGGGCTGCAGGGTTATTGGAAGGAACCCTGGAGAAGGGAGATGGGATTTGTGGAAGGTGTACCATTTGCTGAGTGCCCCTGTGTGCCGTGCGCTGTGCTGGGCTTTTCACAAATTCTCTCTTTTAGTTGTTGTAAGACTTTTTAGTTATGCGTCATTATTCCAATTTTACACATAAGGAGTCCAAGGCTTGGGTAATTGGGAAGCTTCCTCAGGATCACAAATGTGGTAAGTGACAAAACAGGGAGCTGACTCCTGATGCAGAGTTGTTTCCATTTACTGTGCTGCTTTGCATAATTGAGACATGGCTAGAGGTAAATACGGTAAATAGTGGAAGAAATGCCCAGCTCCAGCTCTGGGGGCTTTACTAGGAACTTTGATCTTCGAGTTGAGTCTGTTTACCGGGTGGGGATGGGAGAGAGGTGGGGAGTGGCATCCAGGAAACAGACAACCAGTGCACAGGCTCAAATGAATGAAGCAGAAACGGCCTTTGTAGCGGTATCCAAGCAATCTGTTAAGCCTCAAGCATGGAGTGATGTGGGGTGAAGAGAGGAGAAAAAGCTGTTTTGTGAATTATTAATCCATGTGTTAATAACAGTGTGTTAAGACTCTAATTGACCTCACTTTGAAGAAATTCTCTGTATTGGAAACTATTGTGTGCTACCACTTGTTGTAACAAAACTTTTGGGTAGAAATACTACATTTTGACATTCTAGCTAGTCAATGGAGTTTTTCCACACTACTTACTATATAGGTTTTCCCTAGCTCATGTAGACTCGTGACTGGGTGGTATCAGAATGAACTCTTCAGCTTAGAGACTTGTTCCTTTTAGCTGTTTTAGGGTAGATTAGGGGAAACTGAAAATATGATTACCTTGAGGGATATTCTATTTAATTGCCATTTTTATTGGCCATTTTCTTTGCCCAATTTCAATAGTTAGTCTGATGGGATGAAAGTCCTTGCAAAGGGAAAGTTTGTATACATTAATATAAATGAATTCTGTATTTATATGAATAAGTATTTTATTTTCTCATAGAAAAACATGAGCAAATCTTAAACTCTCTCTGGTTCCAACCAGCTTTACCATTCAGAGACTCTATAGTCATTATTTTTTTACTATAATCCTTTGCATTTTTCAACTGACTTCCCTATATTTTGAACTCTTGAGTCCTTACTTTTCACCCTAAATTGTCAGTCTGGATGATATTTGACTTGTGGACTCTGGGTAGTAAACCAAACCTTAATTAATCTCAATGCAATTGCCCTAAATGCAATTTTATTTTTTATTTTCTATTGTTGTTTCAGATAAAATCCTGCTATATTTATTTGATTCTTTTTTTTAAAACTGAAGGAGTTGATTTACAATATTGTGTTAGTTTCAGGTGTACAGTAAAGTGATTCAGTCATACATATAGTTATATTCTTTTCCATATTCTTTTTCATTATAGGTTATTACAAGATGTTCAATATAGTTCTCTGTGCTATACAGTAGGACCTTATATTTAACTATTTTATATATAGTAGTTTGTATCTGCTAATCCCAAATCTACAGTTATTTTAAAATCCACACATATACACAAATCTCTAAGTACACACTTATATCCCACTCAGTGGAGGTCAGATTGTTGTTAGGATAATAACCTCTCAGGGGGATACTCTCCCCCATGGCCTGGTCAATACATTTATACAATGTAATTAAACCATATCACTTCCATGACAGGAAATTGATGACCTTTTAATTATTTCAAGATAACTGAATATGTAATCATTTTCTCCTTTAACTGGGAGAGAAGAGTATATTTTGAATAAATTGAAAGTGGACTACAAATACTTATTTTGTGTGTATGCTGTACGTTTGTGCTCTCTTTCCACAAGATATCATTTTGGAGTGCTTTTCCCAGGATTTAGGAAAACAATTTAGAAAAGCCCATGTTAAAAATAGGAGATACACTACCAAATGTAAAATAGGTAGCTAGTGGGAAGCAGCCGCATAGCACAGGGAGATCAGCTCGGTTTTTTGTGACCACCTAGAGGGGTGGGATAGGGAGGGTGGGAGGGAGACGCAAGAGGGAGGAGATATGGGGATATATGTGTATGTATAGCTGATTCACTTTGTTATACAGCAGAAACTAACACACCATTGTAAAGCAATTTACTCCAATAAAGATGTTGAAAAAAAATAGGAGATTAATAATTTAGTAAACAGTGTTTAAAAGGTGCTTGATGATTATTGGAATTAAGAAAGATCTACCAATACTACCCTGAATTTTCATATGGTGTATAAGGTCACAATAAATTTTAAGACTGTCTGGTGGGAAATATATGGCAAGTAGCTCTTTAAAAAATTAGACTGAGACCTGCTCATAACATCAGAGTTGGCTAATTCCCATGGGGAAGATTGAGTTACCACACACTTTTATTGTGGGACATTTTGGGTGACAGAGTGCGATGGACCATTATAGGGTCCATATTTTCCAAATCAAAAACCAAAACCCAACCTGTGATAGGTGTGCGGGTTTCTATGGGGATAATGGACCCTAATACTTCAAATCACAATTATTTCACACATTGGGACAACATAGCTTTTATATTTTTAGTATAGCAGATTTTCCCCATTAAAAATATATATTTTATAATTCCCTTGAATGAGAAAATTCTCAGCCTCTACACTATGTGTATAGGTGACTAAAAAAAACCAAAAAAACAAACAAAAAAAACCCAACCTATCCAAACGGGAGCATTGTCTTTCCAATCCGGTACAATAAAACTGCTTTGTCTCTCCTCATAGGCCAGAAATGTGGAAAACACCCTTTCTCACCATCTTCCATTAAGAGAAAAGAGAATTTGTGTTACTACTTGAAAAATCAACTGCTTAATCTTCGACTGAAATTCCAGTCAGTAAAATTAATGGAGAGTGGGACAATTTCACTAGAAACACCACACGGTGAGTGCTTTTGATTTATAGTTGGACGTATTAACTGTATAAATTATACCTAGAAGCAGCTCTTTACTAGATATATTTTATAACTAAATTAATATAGTGACTTCCACATGTTACATTTAAAATTTTCCTTTCTTTAAAAAATATGGCAGACATGGTCTGAAACATTTCGTCAATCAGGGCTTTTCTTTAATAAACAGTTTGGAATCTTATGGATTTTTTTCCTTAATTTTGAAGATACCATTAAGGATAGTGTTAAGATGGTGTGACACAATCCCCTGATTTTTTATGATGAAGACTATATTTGGAGTATAAACCCTTTGTGAAAAAAATACAGGCAGGTTGCTATTAAACTCCTGGCAAACTGGGTGGGTGAAGACAGAGTGGTAACTAGTAAACAAACCCTCTGCCTCTTTAAATTCCACAATCAGAATATAAGGTTCTTGAGGACAGGGGCAGATCAGGGTTTTTTAAAAAAAATTACTATTAAAGCAACAATGACCAGCACCTAGTACATATATAGGAGGCCCTTGATTAAAATACCCTTTTACTTTGTCAATAAACATTTCTTGAAAGTATGACACTATGCCAGGGCCTGGGGATTCAAAATCGACAAAAAGAGGACTTCTGCTTTTATGAAGCCAAAAGTTGAGTAGAGGAGATATCTATTATCTAAGGAAATATGCATAAGAATAGAGATTTATACACTGGAAAACAGGAGAGGAAAAAGTAAGTAGTCACCTGGAAGTGATATTTGAGTTGGGTCTTGAATATGTGCATAGATATTTATAAATAAACAGCAAAACCGTTGAGGTTTATTCACACTTCTCTGGCTTCCTCCCTTGAACCGGTTTGTTTCATGAACCAAGGAACTTTGATGCTAATGAATTTCTCCATTTTATTCCAGTCACCCACATTTTAATGGCAGACTCCTTTTTTTTTTGTCATGAAAATAGCTGCATTCAGTAGTTTAAACTTTACCAGAATTAAAATGTTAGTGAAATAAGCACAGAGGTCTTCTTCGAACTTTCCATGGTTTGCAGCTTTTAAGTGGTCAATACAGAGTAATGTTAAGAAACATGAATGAGTCGGAACGCTGGTTAAAATGGATTGAAACATCATTTTATTCTGAGCTGTAAATTTCTTGATGAAAAAAATTATTTTAACTGACCTTATTTCCTATGCATATATATCAAATGACACCTGAATCATGTTAAGGCCTTAACCTTTTCCCATTTCCTGTTGTAAAACTGCCTGAATCTGACATTTTTTTAAGTGGAGTTAAAACTGTTTTCACTTATGATGTCAGAATTCAGATAATGCCCAAATTGATGCTTAGTGATCTGTGTTTTAAACGTCTCGTTTTCTAAGATGTCTTCTCTTATTTTAAGGAAGAAAAGAATTGCATGTTTGGGTCTCTCTAGAATTAAACATAGTCACTGATTACAATATTCCCTGTTGATTATTTGAAGCCTATAGTCTAGGTGACACAAGAGGCAAATTCATTGCAAGCCTTCAGCCAGATACTGAGTCTCAGTTCAAGAGCTGGGGGGCGAGTGTGGATGGTGTTTATGCTCCAAGCTGTCTTACTCTCCCACTGGGTGCTCAGGGCTCCCTAAGGACTCGCTTCCCCACCATCCCCTAAAGGACCTTGGCTCTAAGGGATATGGTCTCCTCACTATTTTCCCAAAGTATTTTCTCAAATACCTGCCATGGCTTGTGGCATATTCTTGTGTCCATTTATTAATTCTTCATTCAAACAATGATGATGAGCCCCTATTGTGTGTCATGTACTCTCCTAGGCTAAAGCAGTGAAAATGAGGTGGATTTCTGGCTTTCAAGGAAACAGACTATAGGAAAGTAAACCCAGAAGAAACAAAGATAATTTCAGGTTGCAATAAGTACAATGGAATAACAAGATAAAATAAAATAAAATAAAATAAAATAAAATAAAATAAATAAAATAAAATAAAATAAATAAAATAAAATAATAAAATAAAATAAAATATAGTAATGTATTGATAATAAAGAAAGGGGGCTGCAGGGGAGAGGTTTACTTTAGACCACATGGCCAGGGAAGGCTTGCCTGAGATGGTGATAAAGGAACCAGCAGGGCTCTGGGGAAGGAGAATTCTGGGTGGGGGGAATCATGGGAGCAAAAACCCTAAGGCATGTAGAGGAAAAGGAAGAAGTCCAGTGCCGCTGAAACCTGAAAGGAAAGGGAACAGTAATGCAAGGGGAGCTGGACGAGGGCCAGTTCTCACGAATAACTCTAATTTTATATATTTTAAAATAAGAGGTTTTATTATTGCTTAGTTCTGGCAAGGTCAACAGATTGGGAGAATATTACCATTGTAAAGACAGGTTGTTATACTGAAGGGTCACAAGCAGAACGGACATGGCCCGGCATGGGGGGCACATGAGGAAGCACCAGGTGGTCAGGAGGCAGAGGAGAGGGGAAAACAGTGGCATAAACCTTTATTGTGGCTTCTTGCCACAATGGACAAAAGAATGGGTGAGGCAGGGTAAACAGGTTTAAGATTGATTACTTTGAATAATTTCAGGAGGCTCTGGGGCATAGGAGCTGTCCTTAGGTGTTTGGTACGTGACCCTGGAGCGATTGGGGCAGGTGGATAGTGTCCTGGTATATGAAAGCCTGATAAAGAAGGAGTTAGGTGTGTGGGCTCTGGATTGGTTTACATTTGACAGGCACCCTCAGGGGTGAGTTGTTTACTATCTTTGGGAATTAGTTAACCCTGTGGGGCGGGGCAGTCCCTCTAGGAGCAGCAAGACCTCCTAAAGTCAAAGCATCAGAAAATAAGAGACACGGCTAATACATAAAAAAAGTATACCAGAGTATTGAAAAAGTTTATGAAACTGGAATAAACTTGACCAAACCTCACAGGAATGAGGATGAAAAATGACAATGCAAATGTACTCATGAACATGGATGCTAAAATCATAATAACATATCATTTGTGAATTATGAATGTTTTGTCTCTTTCATAACATTTAGTTTATATTTCCTTGTACTTGCTAGAATTTCCACTAAAATGTTGATAGAAATTATAACATGCATTTGAATCTTGTTCCTGACTCCCAAGGAGAGTGTTTAACTTTCATCATAAAGTATATTTGCTATGAATTTTCTTTATAGGTTATGAAAGTCCCTTCATATTCCTAGTTTGTTAAAGGTTTTTTTTTTTCACATAAATGAGCATTGAAATTTATCTAATCATTTTTCTGCATCTATTGGAAGGACCATATGATGATTTCATGTTTAATCTGTTAATGCAGTTAATTATATGAATTTTCTAATATTAATCCAACTTTGCCTTCCTAGGATAAACCCAAATTTACCACAACGTATTTTCCGTTTCTATACAGTACTAAATTTAGTTTGCAAATAGTTTGTTCAGGATTTTGTACCTGATAAGTGAATTTGATGTATAATTTCTTTATTTTGTAATGCCCTTGCAGATTTTGATATTATGATTAAGCTGGACTTTTTCTGTTCTCTGAAAGGTTTTGTGTATGACGGATGTCATTTCTTCCTTACATATTTAAAAGAGCTCACAGGTGAAGCCATCTGGACCTAGAATTTTCTCTGTGGAAATATTTTTATTTACAGATTCAATTTGTTAGATAAATATAGAGCTATTCATATTTTCTCTTTCTTTGTGTGTCAGGTTTGGTAAGATGTGATTGTCAAGGAATGTGTTCATTTCATATAAATTGTCAAGTTTACTGTCATAAAGTTTCTCATAATATCTTTTAACCATATTTTTAATGTCTATTTCTTGAAGGATGAGATGAATGTTCCAGATAGACCACACGCAAAGTCCTGGTGGTAAGAGAAGTGCAGCATTTGGGGAAAGCAAATCTATCATATAAATCTAAACACAGCACCAAAGTGGGTATTTTGAGATATTTTTAATAATTAGGAAAGAATAACGACAAAAATCATGGTCTTTGCCTGAAAAGAATTTATAGTCAACTTACATTGAGGCATGGCTTATATACATTCACATTTCAAGAGGGCACATATGAGACTATATGTATGTATGTCAAGTGCTTTACAGTGGATTTCAGATTGCATACAAAAGTGCCAAAGGAAATGCCAAATAAGGGGGAAATGAGTTAATATTTTTAGGTTGTTTAGAATATGATCATCTATGTTTTATGCATGTTTAGGTCAAATATATCCTTTGTAAAATATAAGCAATGTCTGCCTCTCCTAAGAAAATTTGATTTAAACTTGTACCCAGAAGCCTGTTATGTGCATGCCACTCCTTGGTGTGTTTTCTTTTGGCCAGTGGGCCCCTGGATCTCTTTTTATTTTCTCAAAACATTTTTTCTTCCTCTCTGAAACACTAAGCTAATAGTTTTGTAATGTAATAAAACTCAAAACAATTTTCACCTGCATCTTTGGCATAAATCAATTAAATTAGGCACAAATATTGGTGTTTTAGAGATGAAAAAGAATTACCCAATAGTGCTGATATGTGGGTACTGGTAATCTAATGAATAACATACATTCCCTTTCAGCTTACCAGCTGAAAGGAAATGATTTATTTTACAGAAATAAGTTAGCCTCAGTGTCCTGAGCATTGAATCTCATGTCTGGATCTTACATCTAGAATTAAAATAGAAAGTTTAACATATTTATTTAACTTATAAAATTTTTTTTTATAATTATAGAAAGCTAGGCATCACAGCCTCTAAAGTATGGCAAGGTGCAAGAGTATTTCTAAACTTTTCTTACCTTACAAAAATAGTCAGGACGGTGTGCCCCTTGCTGTTTTCTTTTTTTTGTTTTTTGTCTTTTGTTTTTGGAAGAGCATTGTGTTGTCAGAGATAAGCAGAACAAAGATGTTGATTAGAGTTTATGGAGTTATCATTGTGAAGTACACTCTGTTTTATAAGTAAGGCTGGTCAGACAGAAATTAGAAGGAAAGCAAGTCATTTTTTTTTTTTTTTTTTTGACTCTGCATCATTGGTCTGTGTCCTGAGTGCCATCATTAGTGGCCTTCCTTGGCCCTCAAAGTGCTGAGAGATAATAACAATGAACATGGAATAAAAAATCATTCAAGGATGAAAGCAAATAAAAACAATTTCATACAAATGCTAGATGAATTTATTGCTCATAGATCCTCACTAAAATAACTCTTAATGAATGTACTTGGGGAAAAGAAAATTGAACCCAATAGGAAGGTGTGGACTCCTAGAGAGGCCTGTAGATGGGACTGGAAGAGGTACAGACAGATCTTTAAGGGACGTCCCATCTGGCATTTCAACTTGATCTTTATAACAATGGCTATTGGGAGCATTTAAGCATGCAGAGACAGCTCCACTACCTGCTGAACAGTGGTTGGAAGGCAGCAAGATAGGAAGCAAAAAGATGGGTTAAGAGAATGTAGAGGATTTTCATGCAGGAAATGATGAGGACATCCACCAGGTAGTGGAGATGGGTCTTAGTGCTGTAGAAACAGAAAAGAAGGACCTACAAGTATGTCAGGGTGACTGGATATGAGCCGTGAAGCTATGACAGTAGTTAAGGATGACTCAAGTCTTTCCCTTAAGTTGTTGGTGGTGCCATTGACAGGGTTGGAAAGAAGGGTTTGTAGGAAGCAGTTTGGGTTTGAATACATTGAACTGAGAGGCTTACAAGGCACCTAAGTGGAGATGGGCCTCTTCAAACCCCAATAATGTGGTGTTATTACATGTTTTAGAATTTTTTCAATCTGATGGTTGTATGATATTCTCTCTCTGTCTCTCTCTTCCTCTCTCCCTCCCCCAACCATTAAATTGTATTCCTCTGATTACTAGTGAAGCCCAGAACTTTTCATTGGTTTATTAATCATTCTGGTTTACTCTTCTGTCAATTGCTTGTGAACAGTCTTTGGCATTTGTAATAGTTTGCTTACCCAACCAACATTTCCCTCCTTTCTTTCTTATTAAAAGTGTCCTGATTTGGTTGAGGTGTGAGGTGGCAATGTCCCAAGAAATGAGGGCAGGTCTTCCCTAAGCTCCTACAGATAAGCAATGATTGGTCATCTGACCCATTTCTGGCCAATAGGACCTACAGGAAAATCTCCTTTGCAGGTATTTGTGCTGTCTTTTCCAGTATTTGGCTTATAGATTTCACTCTGTTTATGGTGTCATACACAGGTTTTTAATTTTAATGTAGCAAAAAATGTATCATTCCTTCTTTCCTTGTCATCTTTTGTCTTGTTTTAGAAGTGATTCTCTATTCTGAGGTTCTAAAACTATTCTCTATTTTTTCCTCCATAAATGTTAAGTTAAAAAAATCTTTATATTTTAAATCCATCTGGAATTTATTTTTGAATCTGGCATGAGGCAAAGATGTTTTTATGAATGTGTAGTCAGTCAGCCCAGAACATTTTTTGAATAGTTCATTCTTTCTTTCTGGTTTATATTAGCACCTCTCTCATATATGAAGTGCACATGGATATGTTGGTCTGTTGTAAATTTCCCTAATCTGTTCATTTGGTCTCTTTTTCTACCACTATTTCTTTTCTCTAATAAGTTGTAAGCTCTCTTGAACTTTTTTTTATGTAAATAATTCTTTAGTCTACAAATAATGACAATTTTATTTCTTCATTTCCAATGCTTATATCGACTATTTCTTTTTCGTGCCTTATTATGCTGGCTAGGATTGCTGGTACAATTTTAAATAAAAGCAGTGAGAGTAGACATTGTTTCTTGTTCCTGACTTGTTTTGGTTCTTTTAAGGGAATGTTATTAATTCTTCACCATCGTGTATGATTTATGTTGATTCCGTTGATCAGGTTAAAGGGGTTCCTTCCATCCTTAACTTGTTTAGGGTATTTGTTTTGTTATCCAGAAAGGTATTGAATTTTACTTTTGTGTTTTTCTGAATATTTTGATAATCATGTGGCTTTTCTCCTGTAATATGTTGTGAATTATATTTGTAGATTTTCTAATGTTAATCTAATCTGTAGTCCTGTGATAAGCCATATATGGCCATGATGTAATTATTTAATAGCCTGCTGGATTTAGGTTACCAATGTTTTATTTAGGATTCTTGCATTAATGGTCATAAGATGGGTTGGCCTATAACACTTTTTTCTTTTAATGTCCTTGTCCAGTTTTGGTGCCTAGGTTATACCAGCCTCATAAATTTAAGTGGGGAGCCCTCCCTGGAATCATTTGTCTAAAAGAGGACAGTTTGTGGACTATACCTGTAAAATCATCTAGCTCTTCACAGTCTGTCTTTAGCATTAAGGACCCTCCAGGCAAAGGGACCCACTTTACTGTTAGCTGAGTCTTCTGTCTCAAGCTCTGGATGGGCTACATGGAGTCCAACTCCCTCCTTTTACCTCATCTTGAGGGACTCTTGGCTTTGACCTCCATTTTCCTCACACAGGACTAATAAAATAGCAGGAATTTCAAGAAATGAAGCAACTAAATTAGGGGGAGACACAAAAAGAAGTGTGTGGAAGTAAGAACTTTTAGTATCTTTTCTCTTCCCATGCTAGTGAGGAAAATGGAAGCTCCTACCATAGTTAAGAACGTGTAGATAACATGCTGGATAAAACCTTGCTTAATTTCTCCCTGGATTTCTATTTTGCAGGGAATTTGGATAAAGTCCAATTTGCAGGCCCTTTGGAAAAAAACTAAGTCACATGTTTATTTTTTATCTTAAAAAAATATGTGTCTGATTTTGAGCCCTTCAAGGACATTTTTCTTCTTTGAATCCACCCCTGAGCACAACGCCTGGTGTATCACAGGTGCTCAGTAAGGAACTGTCTGTTTGAAGATGTTTGTTCTTCTCCAAATAACTTATAAATTCAGTGTCAAAATCAGGCCGGGCAACGACTATTATATCTTCAGGGAAGAAAGCTCATTTTATTTCTGCTTGAAACTAAAAGCCCTCAAACCAATAAAATGGTGGAAAATGGAAGTTTTTTAGGACATTGTTAATTCCTACTATTTGATCACTTACATGGGTACGTTTATTTCCAATATTAAAATGGTCTTTTAAAAAAATATTTTGCTTGCATTCACTGCCTGCATTTCTTATCTTGGCCTTTTGGTGTCATTCTTAGATTAATCTGAAAAGCATATTAAGTAAGGGTGAAATTATTTCCCTAGCTTTGGATCTTTTTGGTCTCTGATTTGAACTGAAGATTATCATACTTATAGTGCAGTTTACTAATATAACCGTTTCAATGTTATCTTAACGGTATGTTTTATAACTGACACACAACTGTAGAAGTTTAAATACAATACAGAGAACCAGTAATAGTAAAGTAAGCCTTTATTTTTATGGTTAGTCTAGAAAGAGCTTTTTCTGAAGTTACTATACTGAAGTTACTAAAGTTAACTACATATGTTACTAAAATATGTATGTTACATATATAATTCTAACATAGTTCTAATTATATCATTACATAATAATGTAACAATATGACATTACATTATAATTTATATATGTAATATACAATATATACATATTTAGTTAAAGCAAACCAGGGTTCTTAAGCTATGACAAGTCCTGATTCATTCTCAGTGATCTGTAAAATAAAGCTTACTGCTCTCCATGGAGCTGCTGAGAGCTGATGAACTTGGCAACAGTTCCTCTTTCTCTTCTGTACATGGGGATACTCATACCCTTTTATCCACCTATGAATGAATATGAAAACCCTTTGGACTTCAAACTTATTGCTAATCCCAGTGTTAGCCACATGCTTTTCCTTCCCTCCCAACCTGCAAATGCCTCAATAACTTTTCTTCTTTTCACCATTAACTGTACTTTTTTTTCCTCCATTGTCATTTTAATGCATACGCTTAAGGAGATTGACTTTTGTATGGTGTAACAAATAAGTGAACAAGCCAACAAAATATATATTGACCCACAGTTCCATAAGCAAGAAGCAAAAGTGATGAATTCATTGTGTTTGACTGTTACACTTGGAATTCCCAATATTCTGTTTTTAAAGTCTCAGGGGAAGGAGTTGTACTTGTCTCCTGGATCTTTGAACAACTTCACTATTTGAGAGAATGAGTGTACTAACTCTGTATATCTGCCAGTAGCTAAGAGCTTAGTTGGCTCAACCTTCAAGTTTGGTGACCAGAGAAACCCTGGAGATCTATTTCTCAAAATATTCAACTTTCATTAGGATCCTATCTGAACAATATAGCAAAATATATTTTTTAAAATACATTTTCTCAGCAAATGATTATTCTCATTTAGACCAAATTCAAATTTAGATCAAATTCAAATTCAGTCCTGCAGTTGGTCATGTTCTATGGTGTGAGATCAGTGGGATCTGAGAGCTCCACCATACTTTCAAGCTAGCATGTTGGCCTAACACAGTTTTATGGATGCTGGCAGAAGGTATGAGACCCCTACATAGGAGACAAATGACTTCATTACATATGGCGGAGCAAGCAGTGTGAGCATCACTGCGTTGGTTCTCCTTGTCCCCTTATACCATGGGTATAGTGCAGATAGGCCTAGATTTTGTTTATGCAATCAGTGGGTTGAAACCTTGTACTTAAGGAACCCAAATCTTACATAATGAGCAGTAAGCATTCTTACCCTTTGCTCCAGAAGAAGATATTATCTCTATCTTCCAAGGCTATTTGCTATACAAACATCCATGACAAGGTACTCCAGAACAAAGAGCGGTCGATGCCTTGTTTGGAAGATTTGTCTTTGAGAGACAGAGCAGAATGTGCTTTCAGAGCTGTCCCACCCTACAGGGGAGACAGTTGACTATTTATCCTCTAATTCCCATTTGTTATGGGCTGAGAGCTGATCCAGGGGCATTAATTCTCTCCCACTTCCGGTCTTCCTTACACTGTGAGAGAGAAATCCACGGTGGAGGAGGTGAGTTGCAGGTATGGATCATGGTATGGACAGTAAGTGTCTCGGGACCCTGGGGTGACATTGACAGCATCTGTCACACTCCCCAGTTTTAGTCCTTCCTCCTCCCAATATTACTCATATATATTATTTTCCCTTTCAATCCATGCCTGAGCTGTTAGGTCTGCTAGAAGCACTCATAGGCCTTAAGTGGCTGGTGGTGGTATTTTCAGTTAGACTTTTCTCAAGTCATTCCTCTTAACCAGTCTACTCCTCAACAGCATACCTGTTAGAGAGCGGGCTGGGGAAAGGAACAGAAGCAGAATTCAAAGAGGTCCATTTAGCTACTTATTAAATCTTTGGAAATATGGAGAGGGAAAGGTGGGAGCTAATTGCTCAAATATGTGTTTTAAAATTACTGTGTCTTTTGTTCCTGATCTCTATGACCCCAGCCTTGGAAAAGCAAGAGTTGGTCCTTAATCAAAGAGTGTGTCAAGGATTATTTTAAGAACAAATTGAGGAAATGTAAGCACAAGTCTTTCATCACCTTTTCACCACGATTAGATTTATTTGCGCTCTGTTGACGGCCCCCTTCTCTTTCAAGCTCTCCAACCGCTTTAGAATCAAGGGTGAAAAATGAAACCTAGTTCCTGCTTTTAAGAAAATGAGAGAATGCACATGCCATATTGACAGGTGCGTTTCCTGGGAGCTTAAAAGTATTGAGGATTTTTAGAAAAGAGCTATATGACCCTGGCCAATGAGAAATCCACTAACTCAGAATCCGGGATAAATTTAAAATGCTGGTGAAATGCATTGATACATTAGGGCTAGAAGTAGAGGAAGGGTTTGCCAAGCAAATTAAAAGTATAAACAAGGGAAATATATAGTCTTTATAAGGCTGAAGGCCAAAAAATATTTCTAAACACTTGTAAACCCTCTTTGAAATTGAACGCTTCTGTGAAACAATGAATGTTCTAATTCCTAATGTTTCTTTAAAAATCTATTATTAAAAATTCTCTAAGACAGTATGCTCTTTCCTTTCCTTGGGGGCCCTGTCATCCTTGTTGCCATATGAACTTGAAATTAAGCTGAATTTTGTGAAAATGTTTCTCTACTTCAGACTTTTTCAAAACTTTCCACCCAATTAGGGAAAATTAATGAGGTTTACTGTACTTTGTGTTGATATTTAGTCACTGGCAAACAGATGGGGCTTTGTTCCTACCAAGTTAGTGTTTGAAAGCAAGGAGTGGTTTTCTTAACTTTCCCAAAGATTAAGAAAACACTATTCTAGAAAGATTGTTTCTTATTATTCTAAGCAATTACCACTTTCCACCTTTTAGCTTGCTTTCTTCATACTTTCCTGAAGGGTTCCAAGTCTTCCACTCTATCATTTATTCTCTCACAGTATGGCCTTCCTTCCATATCCATGGATTCTGCATCCATGGATTCGACCAACCACAGATCAAAAATATTACCAAAATATTCCAGAAAGTTCCCCAAAGCAAAACTTGAATTTGCTGTGTGCTGGCAACAATTTACCTACCAATTACACTGTATCTACAAGTATTGACATAGCATTTACATTGTATTAAGTATTATAAGGAATCTAGAAATGATTTAAAGTGTACAGGAGATGTACGTAGGTTATACTCAAATACTACACCATTTCCTATAAGGGACTTGAAAATCTGTGAATTTTGGTTTTCTTGGGGGTCCTGGAACCCCCATGGATACAGAGGGACAACTGTATTTATACAATCATTACAGATCATAGCAAATGATGATAAATGAAATGAGATTTCAGTACAAACTCTTGATCATCAGGATGAAGAAATAGAGATCTGTAGAGGTAAACAGAGTCATCTAAGTTTTGCTGCTTATTTCAGGCAGATCCAGAATAAGAACCCTTGAATCCCTTACCCCTAGTCTGGACCTTTTTCCCAGCATGGTCCATTCCCTGAGAGAAAGAGGAAGGGATGGGAAGACAGAGGGAGAGGGAGAGGGTGAGAGAGAGAATGAGGGGCTGAGTAAAGGTTGTATCAGTATTTACTGTACTATTCTTGAAACTTTTCTCTAGGTCTGAAAATTTTTTTCAAAATAAAAATTAAAAAAAATATAAAAGTCTTAGTCATATTTTAAAAGTGTGACATAGTGCAGAAACAATAAGTCCCTGAAGGCATATTTATCAAATAAAGCAGATGTTTACTTTCAATTAAGGTTCAGAGAGGAGAAAGACTTTTCTCCTGTGATATTTTCTCTTTTTAAAAAATAGTCTTAAAATCTTTATTTTGAGTCACAGATAATTATTCATGAATATTATGTGTGTGATTCTTTTCCCTTATCATGAAATTCTGAGCCAGCAAAATTGACATTATGCATTTCATTCTGACGAGATATTAAGAATTTTTAAATGGACTTTTCTTGAAAGATTCATGGCCTAAATGGAGCTAAATAACTAAAAATTCAATACAGTCACTAATAGATATTTTACTTAATGCTATGAAGGCTAGCATACCAAACAATTGTACACAGATTATAATTGCAATATAATCTAATTTCTGTATTCTATAAGTTTCTTTAAATTTCTATAAATATTTCTTGATTTTAGAATGTTATGTAACACATTCTCTTAATAGTTGTATCATGAAATCTTCCCCTCTCCACATTAATTTAACTATTAGTACATTCTTTTTTAAAAAAATTTATTTATTATTTATTTATTTATCTTTGGCTGCGTTGGGTCTTTTTTGCCACGTGCGGGCTTTCTCTAGTTGCCGTGAGCAGTGGCTACTCTTCGTTGTGGTGCGTGGGCTTCTCATTGTAGCTCCTCTTGCTGCGGAGCACGGGCTCTAGAGTGCAGTCTCAGTAGTTGTGGCGCACGGGCTTAGTTGCTCCATGGCATGTGGGATCTTCCCAGACCAGAGCTTGAACCCATGCCCCTGCATTGGCAGGCAGATTCTTAATCACTGCGCCACCAGGGAAGCCCTATTAGTACATTCTTAGTAATTATTTTAACATAAAATATGCATTTTTAATGTCATAATTAATCTTTATAACAGGTACTCTTGAACAAATAAATATTCATTTAACCTTAAACTGGCTGATGGAATTTTAGCATATAAAGCCTGTAAGGAAATTTTTTCTTCTCCTACCTATATTTAAAGTAAATTGTCAGATATTGAATCCAAATCCAAACAGCATGGTGTATGAGTTAGGGTTCTTCTGAGAAACAGAACCAATAAGATATATAGAGATATATACAAAGACTTTTATTGGGAGAGTTTGAGGCATACAATCATAGAGGGTGGGAAGTCCCACCATCTGCTGTCTGCAAGCTGGAGGCCCAGAAAGGCTGGAGGTATGGCTACAAATCCAACGGCCTGAGAACTAGGGGAACCAATGGTGTAAGTCCCAGAGACTAAAGCCCTGAGAACCAGGAAAAGAGAAGATAAATGTCTCAGCTCAAGCAGAGGGCAAATTCACCCTTCTTCTGCCTTTTGTTTTATTCAAGCCCTCAGTGGATTGGACGATGCCCACTGGAAGAAAGACATAATGTGCTTTACTTAGGCTACTGATTGAGGTGCTAATGTCTTCCGGAAACACCCTCACAGATGCACCCAGAAATAATGGTTTACCAGCTATGTGGGCATCCCGTAGCCCAGTCAAGGTGACACATAAAATTAAGCATCACACATAAGTATCACTGATGTTGTAACACTGGTTAGATAGGATGCAAATGACTGCACTCCCAGGTTTATGGATCACAGACAAGATTAGGGATGCCAGAAATGATACTGCAGTCATACAGCTATTTGGACCTCAAATGGCTGAAAAGATTTTTCTTGAATATCAAGGTCAAAGCCCAACCTTGATGCATTCTTAACAGAGATATGTAAACTTAAGCTGAGTCACACTGACCTCTTCATGAAAACTATTAGGAACCATACAAGCCATTAGAAAATACAGTGAAAAATATCACACTTGGGATTGCAGCAAAATATAAATTATCTAGGAATAAACTTTTTAAGACCTGTTTAATGCTTATGGAAAAAAAAAAAAACCCTAGAAAAGCCTCATTAAGGAACATTAAAAAAATTAAGACTCATGAATAGAGGACATAGCTTGTCACTGGTTAAGGAGACTCAGTATTATTCAATAGTCTAAAGATTTCAATCCTTTAAAAATTAAATCAAGCTTCTTCCCCCTCCCCCCCTTCACCACCCCGGCCCCAGGAACTTGAAAATTAATACTAACGTTCAACTGGAAAAATAAATATCTAAGAATAGTCCTGAAAATTCTTTAAAAGTGGGATTGGGGGAGAGTATTTGGAGGGTAAGACTATCTCCACTAAATATTGAAATTTTTTATAGCATTACCTACAATATCTATATAGTTGGAACTGGAATAAGAACAGACATGTCAATTGAACAGAATATTCCAGAAATAGCTCATAATTTATGGGGAGCACAAATACACAAAACCCTAAGTACATTAAGGCAACATTTTATCAGCAAAATAAGATAATTCAATAAATTACATTTGCTTAATTTACTACCCATTTGGTTAAAAATATCCCACTCCTAAATATCAAACAAATTTCAGATGAACTAAAGATTTAACCACAAAACCATTTTATTACTAAAGAATTTTAAATCTCTATCCCTATCTACATCCATTCTTAGGAAGGAAGAGGAATTTATAAACATGATACAATAATCAGAGGTAAATAATGGGAAAGACTGATGAATTTACTTAAAAGTTGAAAACTTCGGCATGAAAAACATACTATAAGACAAATGGTGAGCCAGCAAAAGCATTTTTGAATATATAGGACAGAAGGTAAATTTCATTGCTATGTAAAATATTTACAAATCAATTTAAAATAAAAGAGCAAGCAATCCACAGAGGAAAAGAAGTGGTAAATAACTGGTAAACAAACACTATTCAACATTTCTCAATATTAGGAATCTCAAATTAAAACAAGATGCCAGTTTTTCTCATTTATCAGACAGTCAACAACAAAAGCATATTTGAAATTGCCCAGCGATGATGCTTGTATACACACTGGCCTGATGGGAATACAATGGAGGATCCTCTCTGCCGGGCAACAGTGAACATTCCTTTTGGAATTTAGGAATGTATCCTGCATCCAATGCTCTGCTGGGTACATAAAGTGGTGTGTTGAAAGATGTTCATTACAGCATTTTTAATGATAGCCAACAGTTGAAATATCTTAAGTGTCCACAGGTGGTATTTTGTTTAAGTAAATCACGATAAATCCAGACAATGAGGTAGGCTATAAGTCCTGGTGTTGGAGAGACTGCTCAACTAATGCTGTTAAGTAGAATCCCGCGTAAGACAACACGTACCATATGATCTCATAGGTGGGAGGGTCCAAAAACCTATATTTGGTGATTATCTCTGGGGCCTGGAGCTGGGGACTGGAGTGGGATGGGAGATCTGGTTTCATTTCTGTATCAGTTGGATTTCAATTGCAGATGACAGGAGTGACTCTAGTTGTGTTAAGCAGAGATTGATGTAATAGTTATTTCTTAATAAATGCTGGAGAGGGTGTGGAGAAAAGGGAACCCTCTTGCACTGTTGGTGGGAATGTAAGTTGGTGCAGCCACTGTGGAAAACAGTTGGAGGTTCTTCAAAAAACTAAAAATAGAGTTACCATATAATCCAGCAATCCACTCCTGGACACATATCCAGAGAAAAATCTAATTCGAAAAGATACGTGCACCCCAATGTTCACTGCAGCACTATTTACAATAGCCAAAACATAGAAGCCACCTAAGTGTCCTTTGACAGATGAATGGATAAAGATGATGTGGTATATATATATATATATATATATACACACACACACACACACAATGGAATATTACTTAGGCATAAAAAGAATGAAATAATGCCATTTGCAGCAACATGGATGGACCTAGAGATTATTATACTAAGTGAAATAAGCCAGACAGAGAAAGACAAATACCATGTGATATCACTTATATGTGGACTCTAAAATATGATAAAATGAACTTACTTACAAAATAGAAACATACTCACAGACATAGAACACAAACAAACTTTTGGTTACCAAAAGTGAAAGGTGGGGGAGGGAGAAATTAGGAGTTTGGGATGAGTAGTCACAGACTACTATATATAAAATAGATAAACAATGAGGTCCTACTGTATAGCACAGGGACCTACGTTCAATACCCTGCAATAAACCATAATGGAAAAGAATACAAAAAAGAAGAAAAAGTCATATATATAAGACTGAATCTCGGTGCTTTGTGACCACCTAGAGGGGTGGGATAGGGAGGGTGGGAGGGAGACACAAGAGGGAGGACATATGGGGATATATGTATAGGTATAGCTGATTCACTTTGTTATACAGCAGAAACTAACACACCATTGTAAAGCAATTATACTCCAATAAAGATGTTAAAAAAAAGACTGAATCACTTTGTTGTACACCAGAAACTAACAAAACATTGTAAATCAACTATACTTCACTTAAAAAAATAAAATAAAAAAATTTTAAAATTAATTATTTCTTCTATAACCCAGTATTTGTGTTCCTTAAAAACTTTGTGTTCTTAAAAAAAAAACCCCACAACTTTGTGTTCTTCAAAATTAATAATTACAGAATATATAGGTTCAGTGCAGATCACTCAAAACTTATGTCATTTTGCATCTAGGGCACCAGCAAAAACAATGGTTTGAACCTCAGAGGGCACTTGGACAGGTGACTGAACATGGCCGGAGTTAGCCTCAGGGACGTTTAAAATGAATAAAGACAAATGAATGAAAATGCTGGCTTTGGGACTGAGACAATGCAGATGGAAACTCCAAACCTGGAAGGAAGAGCAACCTATTCTGCGCAAAGCTTTGCAAGGCTGGGGGCGGCTCTGCTTGGGGGAGGGAGCCGCGGGTGCAGGCAATCCTCTTTAATTTTCTTAGGGTAGAGTTGAGAAGCATTCTGTTGTGGAGCTGAAGATTTTTCTTTTCCTGTTCCTCTTGCTCAGAAAAAAAACTGTGTATGAATCAAGACAATTGTCATGTTACTGTCACATCATCCCCTGACTCCCAGTCCTACATGAGCTATTTTGGAGTCTTAGAAAGAGGCCTTGTGGCAGAACAGACTGTACATGGAGTGAGGGCCCTAGAGAATTGTCAGAGGGCTGGAGGAGGGGGCTCTAGGGTGGTCATCTGGAGGACTCCAAGAACAAGTTGGGGCACTGGCCCTCTAGGGGAGCCACTACCTGGTACTGGAGGGGACTAGGAGACCACCAGTGGAACTGCTGAGTTAAAATATGCACTGTCAGTGCATCAGAAAAATAAGGAGTGGTGCGTGAATATATTGTGGATATGTGATAAAGCAAAAATAACGTGAACAACGGTAGGATCTAGATGGTGGCTATATGGGTGTTCACTCCACAATACTTTCAACTCTTATGTATCTTTGAAAAGGTTCATAATTAACCAAAACAAAACAAAAACGAAAAAAGACGTTTTTCTCTTTCTGACTTACTCTGTATGACAGACTCTAGGTCCCATCCACATCTCTACAAATGACCCAATTTCATTTCTTTTTATGGCTGAGTAATATTCCATTATATATGTGGAATCTAGAAAACTGGTACAGATGAACCTATTTGCAGGGCAGGAATAGAAATGCAGACATAGAGAATGGACATGTGGACACAGGGCGGGAAGGAGAGGGTGGGATGAATTGGGAGATTAGGTTTGACATAAATACACTACCATGTATAGAATAGCTAGCTAGTGGGAACCTACTGTATAGTACAGGGAACTCAGCTCGGTGCTCTGTGATGACCTAGATGGGTGGGATGGGGGAGGGAGGTCCAAGAGGGAGGGCATATATACATACATATAGCTGATACACTTCACTGTACAGCAGAAACTAACACAACGTTGTAAAGCAATTATACTCCAATTAAAAAACAAAAACAGACTTGTAGCGTCTGTCTATAGCTGCTCTTGCTCTAACTGCCCCTCTAGATGCCTGAGGCTGGTGACTGGACCCTGGGAGGGCGAGTCTGGCCCCCTCACAGACACACCTGCCCTGGCCGTGGTGATTGGGCTGGAGCTGCGGGAGATCACCTTTCTTACCCTCCATCACCGCACCTACCATCAGCAATGTCCCAAGTAGCAGGAAGATGGCCCCCACCTCGCCCGTGCTTGCCTTCTTTTTTTGCAGATCTTGCAAGTGTGCTTTTAATTTGAAGAAGCTTAGTTTGACTCCTTGATTCAAGAAAATCTGAGAATCATGGTTCTTAGCTTCCAAGTGTCTGCAGTTTAGGATTGAACAGAAGAAGCTCATACTGAGTGAAGTAAGTCAGACAGAGAAAGACAAATATCCCTTGTATGTGGAATCTAAAAAAATGGTACAAATGAACTTATTTACAAAACAGAAATAGAGTCACAGATGTAGAAAACAAACTTATGGTTACCAGGGGGAAAGGGAGGGAGGGATAAATTGGGAGATTGGGATTGACATATACACACTACTATGTATAAAATAGATAACTAATAAGGACCTACTGTATAGCACAGGGAACTCTACTCAATACTCTGTGATGACCTATATGGGAAAAGAATCTAAAAAAGAGTGGATATATGTTTATGTATACCTGATCCACTTTACTGTACACCTGAAACTAACACAACATTTTTAAAAATAATTTTTATTGGAGTATAGTTGCTTTACAATGTTGTGTTAGTTTCTACTGTACAGCAAAATGAATCAGCCATGCATATACATATATCCCCTCTTCTTTGGATTCCCTTCCCATTTAGGTCACCACAGCGCGTTAAGTAGAGTTTCTTGTGCTATACAGTATGTTCTCATTAGTTGTCTGTAACACAACATTTTAAATCAACTGTACTCCAATAAAAATTTAAAAAAATAAAATAAAGTATATACTTTAGGAGATATGTATCTATATGACTATATTAAGTGTTTGCTAGTAAAATAAAGATATTGCAAAGCATAAGGAAAAAAGAAAGGAAAGTGGCTGTAATTGATGCTGATGTAATGGATTCTCTTTATCCACTGCAATTTCATACTGTTTTGTATTGTTTTCTCTTTTTTCTTTTTCATGAGTTTTATAAATGAGGTATAATTTATATACATTAAAGTGCACAGTTTGATGAGTTTTGATAAATGTATATAGTTGTATAGTTACCACACCAGTCACAATATAGAACATATCCATGACCTCAGAAAGTTCTTTTGTGCCACCCCTAGGGGCACTGCTTTGATTTCCAACCCGATAACTTAATTTTGCCTGTTCTCTACCCCAGAGAAATGAGGAAAAGAAAAAGGCCCGCTAAAATAATTTGTCCAAGAATGGTGATAACAACATTATTCATAACAGCCCCAAACTGGAAACATCCTAAATGTCCATCAACAGGAAAATAAACAAACTATGGTACATTTGTGCAATGAAATACCACTCGTAAATAAAAAGGAATGAACTATTGCTACACACAACATGGATGAAGCTCAAACACAAATTAATTTTCTAATTATTAAAAGAAGTTTCAGCACATTCTAATTCTGGGACAAGTTTCACTTTCGCTTTATGCATTTCTGTAGTGGTTAAGTGATTATAATCATTACATATTAATATTAAAAATTTAAAAATAAAATGCAGTAAGCCTTGTGATTAAAGTTAGTAGCTTTTGTTGTAATATTATAAAATTAAATATTTTAATTATATTTATAGCTCAAATATAAAATATAAGTTATTTATATTTTAAATATAAAAGTAAAATAATGGATATCTTATTTATTTGGAAGTGGAGGGGATCAAAACATGTTACCCCAAAATATGCTGGTTTGGCATATTGATGATTTTGAGCTGCCAGCAACTGAGAAACTGCTCTCTATCCTCACCTTTTCTGCCTAAAAGCAGGACATAAATTTCCCATGAGAAAGGTGCCCTCCTGGTACCAGGAAGAAGAGAACGTTCTTATCATGGGGGATAGGAAGTTGACACCAAGATGAGTCAACTCATCATAAGCACAAACCTTACTGAAACAACCCTCATCTTCCATTAGTTTCCCTCATGTATTTCCTGGCCACTTTCCCACAATGTATCACCCCTAAAAGCCCAAATCCCTTTCCTTTGCCTTGTCACTTCTCCACAAATTTATCATCTTTTGTTAAGTTGTTTATAAGCTCCTGAGTCTAACAAGTTCTTTGGAGTTTTTGCTTCTTATCCATGGAAGTCCTCTGTGTCACATAAACAATGTTAACATCATATAAACTTGGTATGTTTTTCTTTTGTGAATCTGACTGCTGTTAGTTTAATCTGCATGTCCCAGTCAGAAAACATAAGAGGGTAGAGGAAAAGTTTTTCCTCCCCTCCAGAGGCAAAGAAAGAGCTCCAAGTCACTAACTGCTCTTCTAGGTGACTGAGAACTAGGACCATATACAGAATAGGTGACTCATTTACTTCCTGAACACACTCAAGTTGCCTTTTCAGAATAAGTCAACATTGCATTTTGATTTGACTTCATAACTCTATCAGTTGGGGTGCGTCTGGAGCAATAGGAAACTTACTAACAGAGGTTTCGATCATAACAACTCTTATTTACCTTACAAAAACTCTGGAAGTAGGTGGTCCCAGGGTAGGTTTGATGGCATAACAATGACTCCAAATCCTAAACTTTTTTTCTTTTTCATTCTGACACCCTTAGAGTGTGAGCAATGCCCCTCACCTTCCACTCATGCTCACAAGACGGCTGCCCCTGCTCCAACCATTGGGTCCTCACACATCTGACAGTGTTGTGGCCAGCAGGAGGAGCTGGTGCAAAAGGGCTTTCTCCTCTGCATGTCTTATTTGTCAGGGAGGAAATAATCTTTTCTGGAAATCCAGAAGAGACTTCTTACATCTCTTTGGTCAGAACAAGGTCAAATGGCAACCACCAATCACTGGCTAAATCCATTGGGATTGTCACCATTCAGTCACACCAACTAAATCATCCAGAGTGACACATTGCTGCCTGAACAAAATCAGGGTCTGTAGGCTAGGAAGTGGCTGCCTGCGACATTCCCAATGTCTGTGTAGATCAATAATTATAGGTTACTTCAATCATGCCCTGCCTCACCAATGCTTAGAGTGTGGACCTTTTTTTCCTGAGGAGATGGTAGAGCAGAGGAAAAGGCAAGTTCTGGCTTAAATCACACAAGCTCTGTGTCTTTGAGCAAGTGACTACTTTCCTGAGAGTCAGTTTTCTTATCTGTAAAGTGGGAATGATAATAATCCTTGACATGTAGGAGCTGGTGAGGAACAACAGAAATAGTACATGGAAAACACTTGGCATATAGTGTCTAGCACAAGATCTGTGCTTAATAAATAGTAGGTATCGTGACTCTCAGAAAGAGGAGCTTGGGCTTAAACCACGGCTTGTATCAACAAGCCAGTTTGTCCATTTCTGTAGTCATTCCCTGTAGAGACCTAGAGAATACATATTTGAAGTCCTCATGGAGCTGCTGTGAGTAGTAAATGAGGTTCAGGTAAGCCCATAGTTGGTGCTCGATGAGTTCTACTTGGAGTCCAGTTGGGAATCAGGTTCATTTCCTGACAGTAATGTGAACTTGGTCACCTCCATGCTGAGATCGGGCACTCCTCCCCTCCCCTCCCCTCCCTGATGAACCCGGCATGGGTCTGCCCTTATCTGCCTGCGTGCTGCTCTGTGAGTGTTTGCAGAAAATTGGTGAAGGTCTGGCCTTGCAGGCTGCGATCTGTGAAGGGCAGAGTAAACTAAGGGGATGGCAGGCAAGGGATTAATGCTGGAATCCTCCAAAGCCCCAGGATGCTTTCTTCACAAGATTTTGAACCTTAATTCTGGATTTTTGGATTTCTCCCTTTTTTATAACTCTGACATCACTGAGCAGGCAGAGCCTTAGGAAACCGTACAAGGACTTGGACCTCTGTGATGTTCTGCTACAGTTTCATCCATCAGGAAAGGAGCTGATGACTGAATATAGTTCTGTGTATTCATCCACTGCTTCTGAGTGTGCGCAACGCCTTCACGGATGCTATCACACTGGAGCCTGTACAAGAGAGATGGGTCTCGTTTCTCCCTTTCTATAAATGAGCAAAATGCAGCCTCACAGAGGTTAAACGATTTAGCCAAAGTTATCTATTTAGTACTTCATTAGGAGTTGGAATTTGAAATCTGATCTGAGGGTCCCTAATACCCTCGGGAGACAGTGGTTTGACTATTATGAACCAGGAACATCTTTCACTTTTTTTTTCTTTTGGGTTTCTGTAAATTTTTCTCTGTTATACAGAACCAAAGAATGAGAACAAACCCCACCCCCATTACAGCATTATCCAGGCTTCCAATTTATAGGGCAAAAGATTATCCTCAAGTCTTTCCACAGAAACACCACCATTGGTATGGCATAGAGAACTTCCCAATGTAGGAGACTTCTGAAGCCTGAAAGTTAAAAACCAAAGGTTAATTCACACCACCTCTGTGAATCAAGTGAATATTTATTTACACGATTAATAAATGGCAGAGGGATTAAAACATGGTTTTTGTTATGTTTTGGTTTTACTTCATCTAAAATCTTCTAAAGATGATTCTAGGGCAGTCTCTTGGGAACCGAGGAGAAAACACACCTCCAGTTTCTCAACAGCTCACTTAGAGGAGGCTTCTGAGATTCAGGTCTAAACACACTCCGTCCATCATCCACGGCCTATGCTCCAGGAATGCAAACAGCCTCTTCAGGTGGAGTTGGTAGATGGCCTACGGTGTCCACTGCCCTCACAAATGACTAAGAGGATCCAAGTCAACCAGTGGTGGCCTGTCCTAGAGTCGTCCTCCATGACAACCCACTTCAGTCCCCGTCTTGCTCAGACCCTGGGTCCTTACCCAGCACCTCTCATAGCATCTGCCTCTAGCCTCCTGGCCCTGCAACATCTAGACTAAAGACCAACTATAGTCCCCTCTTTGTACCCACGTGGGCTCTTGAATGCTGAGGGCACTCTCCCTCTAACCGTTTACTGTGAGTACTTGCGCATCTGTCTGGCACAGCTGAATACGCACCCTGGGGGGCTAGAGGTGTGTTCTGTTCACTGTGGGTCCCCAGTGCCCTGGCTCAGGGCCTGACACCCAGCAGGCTCCCAGCACTCATCGAACAGATGCAGGAACCACTGTCGAGCGAGCTCTGCCTCTCCCTGAATGGCTGAGACCTCACCCAACAGGTGCAGCCCAGGTGAGTCATTTTGGATCTCCCTCCGCCCCTTCTCTTCCCCAGGCTCTAGCAAATGGAACTTGAACCAAATTCAGCACGGTAGTAAGAGCTGGATTCCTGTTTTCCCCTCTTTATTGAAGACACCTGGCCAACAGGTGGTTCACACCTCGATACCTGGGAACCAGGGAGTTGCAGCCTCCCCACTGGAGGGCCCTGTCCAGGGGGGCTTTCTAGGAAGAGTCAGGGTTTACTGGAGAGTTGGGTCCTTCTCTTAGTCCACGAGGCAGTCCTGAAAAGGGACAGGCAAATGCCACGGGCGGAGCCCTGGCACAGTACCCACACCCAACAGAGCGCCTGATCCTCCGGGGAAAGCAGAATCAGCCATGCTGAGTGATGGGAAATACAGACCTGACCAGTTCCACCTGTTATTTAAAGACTGAGAAGTTCCTCTCCTGGAGGACACAGCACTTGCTGAGAGAAAGAGGAGACGCCCCTTAATTCTGGCACGTACAGTCCCAGGCCAGGACACGTGGTGTCTGGAGGAAGCGCAGGCACGGTTTCTCCCTGCTCTGTGAGGCAGCTCAGCTGCACAGGTGCAGCCCTCTGGATGATGCATCGATACCTGGCCAGGACTCTGGAGCCGCCACCTAATCTCCCCGCCCCTCCCCTGCATCCCGACCCGTGCATCCTCCCACAGTCTTCGACTCCCCCCTCACCACATTGCACGGAAAGTGTCTGTTTATGTGCCCATTTCCCAAAATATTAGAGCATTTGTGCCATATGGTATATGTGCCAGGCATTATTTGAACCTTGTCACACATATTAGCTCATTTAATCTTCACAAGAACCCAATGAGATAGAGACCCCTGTGGTCCCCATTGAATAGCTGGGGGCAAGGGCTCCATGATTCACTCTTTTGTCCCCAGCCCGGGACCAGGTTGCATAGAGAAGCTCTCGGGACACAGAGTTGAGTGATTGAGCCGATGAAGGAATGAGCTGTGTTTACTGGCCGTTTAGAGAAAAGAAACACATCATGTCTGCTCAGCACTTGCCTACTTTTCTTCCTTCTCGTCATCACTTCTCTGTCTTATCCCATTATTTTCCCAATCCTTCCTCCACCACCTCAAAGACAAAGATTTAAGCCAACTGAAGTAAAGTATCCATTAAAAACAAAGTCTCTTAATTGGCTAAAGTTACATTTTTCTGTTTGCTCTCTGCGGTTTGTGAAAGAATGAGGTTGGTGTTATGGTCTGTTTGGAAAATGCCCTTTGAGAACAGGGACAGTTAATGACTGTTTCCCACTGAGTCCAACAGACAGTGCCAAGTACCCCGCGGGCACAGAGAAAATATTAATTGATGTTGATTTCCTTACTTATTATTTAAATATGCTAAATGGCCCCTGAGAAGCTTTCGAAAAGTTAACATGTTACCCAAAATACATGACTTATCCAGGGAGTACTTTACTCTTTACCCACTGAGAGTTCAGTATCTCTGTTTTCGAAGCCTATTCATTTTGCAAATTTGATGAATTTGCACAGGAAGAAGTGGGATAAGATTTGGTGATAAAATGGTCAAAAATACTCCTGATTTCTACTAAAAGTCAACTGAATACTAAGTTGCCTGTGCATGAGAAGCACACGTGGATCCCCATGGGTTGGAGAATTTAATTACGTCTTTCTTTATACTGATGTTGTGTGTCATAAAAAAAATTGTTAAAAGTTGAAATATGACAAGCTTAATTGTCTTCCCTATTTCCCCACTTCTAGAGCACCTCGGCATAAGCCTAAAAAGTTAGGCCGTTTGACATTTTTGGTGCTCAAGTTGTTGGGAAATAATTTTATTTCAAACCCAAATCGCAGAAGGCTTTTCATTCTGAAACAGGAAACATTTAAGAGTTATCAGTGTCATGTACTGTTGAGAGATTCCAGAATATATTAGGCAGATGAGTATTTAAAGTGGTATAAATAAGATTTCTCTTGTCATCACTTATGTAGATGAAGGTTCGGAGTTTCTCTGCGGATTTCTGACAAGCCATCAACAACCATGAAGGATGATTTTCCTTCGCTGATTTTGCTAATAAGATGTCAGCTGATTAACACTGAGGGCTGGTCAGATTTGGGCTGTGTGTGGTTTGTGATCATGCAGGACGGGACTGCAAAGGGATTTTGATGCTGTCATTAGAGTATGATTACATTAAACAGTAAAATAAGACAGAATACAGTTCACTATCCATTTCTTGAACACTTGAGCCAGACGTGTCTTGAAATTTGGAAGGTTTCAGATTTTGGACCATACTTTAATAGGCATATCACACATCGTATAAGAGCCCTAGCGAGGTTTGCAGCATCACTCCATAATCTAAACTGTTAACTATGTCTTTAATCAAATATATTAATATTCTCATCAGTGGGAGAAGGACTATGCATAGCGACCTGTCACTTCAGGGCAAGTTTTGTCCCAAATGAGTTAGCGCAAGAATTTCAGTTTCCAGAAATGTTTGGACCTTGAAATTGTCATAAGGGATTGTTGATGAGCATAATTAAGGTCCAAAATGTTCATGCTGCCAAAGGAACATCAAATCCAATAACCACAGCATCTTAGATAAAATGCCACACAATTCCGTCCTAGGAAGGACTTTGTAGTTTTAGGTGCCACTTGCTGAAATATCTGGAATCTCTATCCAGAAGAAACAATCTACCTCCACCTGTTGTTTTAGAATGTGTACTTAATGATGTTAAATTTTAATTTTTATTTGAATAAGTAATATACTGGTAGAAACTTTAAAAAATCTATGCTCTAACAGAGCAAATCTTGTGATGTTTTCCTTCAGACCTTACATGTGCATGTAATTTACTCAATGGAGACACTAGTCTTTCGTCTTTTTAAATTTAAAATTATAACACGTGTTTTTCTATGTATTTTACTTTCTTTATAACTGTCATTTTGAAGAATCTTTTCTGAAGTAAAATTGAACACAGTATTCCTCTGCTATCTTGGAAGGAGGAAGCAAAAACAGAGAACACAACAGAAACTATTGGTAGCTATCCTGCCACATGGGTTAAGCACTGCTGTTAATAGTATGCAAAATAATTGTCAAGATTTTAATCAGGTACACTTCTGCCATGGTGAGTACAGTTTTATAAAATAAAATAATTGCATCAAAATGAATACCATTTAGGTTATGCATTTATTTTAGCAAATGACTCTGAGACCTAAACCAAGTCACTTAACCTCACAAGGACTTAATTTCCACCTCTGTAAAATCAGAAATTTTATGAAGTTTCTAAGCCACTGATTACTTGTTTTTTGTTTTTTGGCTTTTTAACATCTTTATTAGAGTATAATTGCTTTACAATGGTGTGTCAGTTTCTGCTTTATAACAAAGTGAATCAGTTATACACATACATATGTCCCCATATCTCTTCCCTCTTGCATCTCCCTCCCTCCCACCCTCCCTATTGATTACTTGTTAAGCAATGAAAAAGTTTTGTTATATAGATAGTATTCTGGTGACAATTAACATTGTCAGCTTGAAGAAATATAGTATCCTTAGGATTTTTTGATCATGTTATTATTTGTAACTTTTTAAAAATAATAATTTCTGATGATTGAATTTCTATTAGAGCTAAGCTGGTATGTTTGTATTTTGGAGTTTTGAGCCCATGTTAATTTGTCCATATACTTTCCGAGTATTTTTGCTATTGTCAGCTACTGAACTGATAGTGACAGAAGAGATAGAGCAAAATGATGGTTGAGAGGAAGTGGAGTGAGCTGAGATTAACTCAGTTCAACAAGAAAGGTAGTGTCATGCTCTCAAAATGTTAAAGTATCTTTCTTTTTTTTTGGTCAACAAATATGACATCTTTGGACTTACGCTGAAATTAAAAAAAAATTCAACCAAGGAATCGTACAGAGTGACATCTGTAGGGACATGTGAATGACATTGTTCATAAAAAGGGAAGGAGAATTTTACAAGCTAGAATTTATGAACTACATTCGTGTAAAATTAATAGAGTGATATACCTGTTAAACGCCTGAATTTCTAACATAGCTTGGAAAAGTCTTGCCTATTTACATTTTCCCCTTTGATTTTATTTCTTGTTCAGAGCTATGCTTTAATTGTGTTCTACTCATTGTCACTGGAGAAAGACCATTTGATCCATTCTAGAAGGAGCTTTGATTTTCCTCTAGTGTGAGATGCTTTGCAACTTAATCCACTTGGACTTAAGAGAAAGGACCACTCTAGAGCATATTGTCACCATTCTTGTCCTCACAGTTTTCCACGTTGATGGTTGCCACCCTCCTAATGATGGAGGCCCTCCACCTTCCTCCTCACATTTTGGCTGCACAGGGAAAATAGAGGAGACTCCAGTGTTGAAATGAAAGAACAGTGTTTATAATGCCAAGGACAAGCAGGGAGAGAGCGAGCTGGGAGGATTTTCTGGAAATTTCTGCTCTTATAGGTGTATTTATTTCTCAACAGATATTCATGGAACTTTCATTTTTCTGGTGTAGTGCTAGACTCTGGAATTAAAGGAGTAAAGAAAATTTTGCCCTCAGGGAGCTTAGAGTCTACTCTAAAAGAGAAAAGCATGAAATAGACAAAATAAACTGATAAACATGTACATAGAAAAACAAATAAATAAATGGATACAATAGGTGATTAGATAAATAGACAAAAAGTAAGTATAATTATGATGTGTGCTATGAAGAAAGTGTGCAGATAGAGAGGGAGGGTCTGCCTGAAGGAGGAACATTGAAGCTGAGATGAGAGCCAAGGTCTGGTTGCTCATAGGCTTCCCAGGGCAGGGGGGTGAGTCCTCCTCCTTTTTGAACTCTGACCCAGGAAGTACTCTGCTTTAGGAATCAGATTAACTTTCTCAGCACTCACCAGGTTCTCTCTGGGAAATTTCCTGAGCAAAACCTATTGAACACAGTTGCCCAAATATTATTCCTGCCAAAGTCCTTCCTTTATCGCTCTAAGTGCTGACTAGAGAGCTATTTGTTCTGGTTTCTGAGGAGTGTAAGGAGTTGCCTATTTTCAGAAGAATAAAATGAGACTGAAACTCTAGGTCCTTGGTTGTATCTTACTCTGCTAATTTTTCTCCATTGGAAGATTCTCTGGCATAAAGAATTCATTGTCTTAGACAAAGGTTAGTGGGGATTGAGTTGGGAGGGACTCCTAAAGAGGTAGTTATTTGAAGTTTGGTTCTAGTGGTTTGGACATCACTTGTTTCTGTGTATATGTTAATAAAATTTCTTAGAAAAACACTTGAATATCAAAAGATTTGTAAATTAAGATTTGTAAATTAAGACCATTCTGGTTTCTCAGTTACTAATGAAACAAAGGAAAAAGCTTTGGACTGGTTTTGGGGGGAGACCCGAGTTATTGTACCCATTCTGCCCTTGAGTACCCTTGAAATCTTGTATGAGTCATGTGACTGCCTTGGATAAGAGAATTCCAAATTCATATACAAAATGAAGCTGGTGGACCAGATAACCTCCAAGAAATTTTACAACCAGATAACTTCCAAGATGCTTTACAGCTTTCACATTCTAAGATTCTGATGAATGTCTTGAAAATATTTAAAAGGAACTTAGGATGATTGGAGCTCAAAGTTGTCTACTGAAGCCATTAGAAAGCCCACTATTTCCATTCATAGTTTCATCCTGCTCTTCAGTTTGAAGTGCCCTGCAAGTATTACCCATCACATACTCACCTTGTTTCACATGTTTCTCTTCACTGCTGCCCGTTGCAATGGCATTAGACCTTTTGTTTTCATATAAGAGGACAGAAATACTTCTAGATTTGAAATTTCAACTGGGAAGCTCAGAGGATAAGCAATAGAAATTGCTTTAATGCAATAAAAAAAGATTCAAGAAACTACAAAATTTTCATTTTATAAAGAGCAGCAGACTTTGTAACATAAAGAATGAATGAAGACTGATAATGGGAACAATTGGGCAAATTTTTATGTTATCTGCAAAATCGGGATTTCTTCTGAAAATTCAAGAGCAGAAGCTTCATCCTTGAAGCTCAACAATATTCCCCAAAAGCCTTTGTTTGCCCTAATATTCCATAATGTTATGCTTTTACAGTCAATAAGCCATTAGTAATCAAGAGATGTATAATTTATTAATTACACTCCACATTAATATTTAATCTTTTTGGTTGCTGAGCATATTTCTAAATCTATTTTTTAATTACATTTTAAGGATATAAATCTTCCAGGCAACCATTAGAAAAGTCATTTTTCTGCACATTATGATGCCAATTACTTCAAAGCAGCTGGTTGTGAATTCTTGTGATGATACTTGGTAAAGTGGTGCATAGGTACTCTTCACTCATTTGAAAGTAGTGAGAAGGGAGTGTTATAAAGAATTTACAAAGACACAGAATAGCCAGAGAGAGAAAAAGAAACGACATATATCAGAGAGTCATCCACAGCCACAGTGGCCCCCTTAACTAGGCAGCACCAGTCAATGGTGAACATTTCCTGAGTTCTAAGATCTTGGGCTTTGGGTTTGATATTTACAGTTCACTGAAATAAGCAGCACTTTTCTGTTATGACTCTGGTCCAAATAATGGCATTTTAAAGGCCATAAACAGAACTTCCTTACTTTTTTCTCCCAATAGTCATGCCAGATGCCAGGGATAATGATTTTTTCTTTCTTTTTTCTTGAATTCCTGATGAGCTGCTTTGCTTTGGCTGACATTTGAAAAACTCAGTTCCCCATGTTTTGAAAACCTTAGTGCCAGTTCCCTTAGATTTTTTTTGCCTGTCTGGCATTTTATGTGTTCTTAATTCAATTTTTTAAATTACCTCTATGCTGGGACAATTTTTGAAAGTGAGTTCTAAATTTTTTCATATACTCAAGCTTTGGTGGTGATGACAGTGGTTTCAGCAGAAGGTAGATGGAGTCATTGAATTATACTTGGGGAAAATAACTGCTTATTTCTAAAACAGCATTATTTCTGAAAACTCTGCCTTTCCATATATTCAAAAATATTTGTTGAATAAACCACTGAATAAATGTGGATGCACTTTTTACTCACAGAATGAGAAGTCTTTGGAAATTTTCTTTCTGCCCCCCATGGGTTTGCCACTGTTCCTATACTGGGTCTGAGATTTCCACCATAAAAATTCACTCCTTAGGTTGGACAAAACATGAGAGTTATTGTTTTGAAAAGACTATTGCTAAAATGCTTATGCGTCATCTGGAAGAAGCAGGTATGTACCTGCACTGTTCTCTGAGCTTATTTGCATGCCCTAATTATGTAGTTTAGCTCCTGTAGCCTTCTGAACTTCTGTTCTTATGGTAATTTAAAAAATTCTCTTTATTTACTAGGTGGCTTAATTATTTTCTTCATTTAAAAATAAGAAATACATCACACATACGAGAATGCATGAAACTTAAATATACTGCAAATAATTTTTCAAATGTTCTCCTTCCCTTACTGGTTTGTAAACTTCATGAGATCAAGGACCATCTCATGTTCACTGCTGGATCCCTGGGGTTTGACACAGTGCCTGGTACATAGTAGGACTTCCAAAAATATTTGTTAAATAAACCACTGAATAAATGGGGATGTACTTTTTACTCACAGAATGAAAAGTCTTTGGAAATTTTCTTCTAAAGGAGAATTTGGAGGGAAGACAGGACCCATTTACCTCTCAAGGAATATATAAAGAAATTTGACAGTGAGGATGACATTTCTTTATCCTCCTACGAAGTTTAATAACTGATGAGTTTTTGTTTGTTTTTGTTTTAGGTCTTATTTTCTTATCAGAAGAATAGACGGACCTGAGTTATGATGTAAACTTCTATTTTTTTTTTTTTTCTGGCTTCCTATTTAGGTAAGAAAATTTTTGTTGAAACTGGAAATTGTAACTCCTTTCCAAGTCTGGAATGCATGATATTCCACGTACTCCAGAGAGTTTTTCCCTTCTACAAAAGACAATTTTTTTTTATTAGCCCAAAAGTGATAGTCTAAAAACACCCTTAATAAGCCAAAGTATATTGTATATATTTGCCAACTTCTGCCTTTTAATGTGTGGGGGGAATTCATGGACAACGTGGTTTATTTAACAGTCTACTGGCCAACTGGTCAACAGCACTAGACCCATACACTGTGAAACATCTCTCAGGGTTTAATATTTGAGATGACACATGAGTGATTGTGTTTAAGAGGAACTTTCCTCCTAACTGGTGTGGTGGCCCACACGAAGTAGTCTTCTTTTTTTACATTTTTATTGGAGTATAATTGCTTTATAATGGTGTGTTAGTTTCTGCTGTATAACAAAGTGAATCAGCTATACGTATACATATATCCCCATATCCCCTCCCTCTTGCGTCTCCCTCCCACCCTCCCTATCCCACCCCTCTAGGTGGTCACAAAGCACCCAGCTGATCTCCCGGTGCTATGTGGCTGCTTGCAACTAGCTATCTAGTTTACATTTGGTAGTGTATATATGTCCATGCCACTCTCTCACTTCGTCCCAGCTTACCCTTCCTCCTCCCTGTGTCCTCAAGTCCATTCTCTACATCTACGTCTTTATTCCTGTCCTGCCCCTAGGTTCTTCAAAACCATTGTTTTTTTTTTTTTGTTTTTTTTGTTTTTTTAGATTCCCTATATATGTGTTAGCATACAGTATTTGTTTTTCTCTCTCTGACTTACCTCACTCTGTATGACAGACTCTAGGTCCATCCAACTCACTACAAATAACTCAATTTTGTTTCTTTTTATGGCTGAGTAATATTCCATTGTATATATGTGCCACATCTTCTTTATCCATTCATCTGTTGATGGACACTTAGGTTGCTTCCATGTCCTGGCTATTGTAAATAGAGCTGCAGTGAACATTGTGGTACATGACACTTTTTGAATTATGCTTTTCTCAGGGTATATGCCCTGTAGTGGGATTGCTGGGTCATATAGTAGTTCTATTTTTCATTTTTTAAGGAACCTCCATACTGTTCTCCACAGTGACTGTATCAATTTACATTCCCACCAACAGTGCAAGAGGGTTCCCTTTTCTCAACACCCTCTCCAGCATTTATTGTTTGTAGATATTTTGATGATGGCCATTCCGACTGGTGTGAAGTGATACCTCATTGTAGTTTTGATTTGCATTTCTCTAATGATTAGTGATGTTGAGCATCCTTTCATGTGTCTGTTGGCAATATGCATATCTTCTCTGGAGAAATGTCTATTTAGGTCTTCTACCCATTTGGATTGGGTTGTTTGTTTTTTTGATATTGAGCTGCATGAGCTTCTTGTAAATTTTGGAGATTAATCGTTTGTCAGTTGCTTCATTTGCAAATATTTTCTCCCATTCTGAGGGTTGCCTTTTCCTCTTGTTTATGGTTTTCTTTGCTGTGCAAAATCTTTTAATTTTCATTAGGTCCCATTTGTTTATTTTTGTTTTTATTTCCATTTCTCTGGGAGGTGGGTCAAAAAGGATATTACTGTGATTTATGTCATAGAGTGTTCTGCCTATGTTTTCCTCTAAGAGTTTTATAGTGTCTGGCCTTACATTTAGGTTTTCAATCCATTTTGAGTTTATTTTTGTGTTTAGGGTTAGGGAGTATTCTAATTTCATTCTTTTACATGTAGCTGTGCAGTTTTCCCAACACCACTTATTGAAGAGGCTGTCTTTTCTCCATTGTATATTCTTGCCTCTTTTATCAAAGATAAGGTGACCATATGGGCATGGGCTTATCTCTGGGATTTCTATCCTGTTCCATTGATCTATATGTCTGTTTTTGTGCCAGTACCATACTGTCTTGATTACTGTAGCTTTGTAGTATAGTCTGAAGTCAGGGAGCCTGATTCCTCCAGCTCCGTTTTTCTTTCTCAAGATTGCTTTGGCTATTAGGGGTCTTTTGTGTTTCCATACAAGTTGTGAAATTTTTTATTCTAGTTCTGTGAAAAATGCCATTGGTAGTTTGATAGGGATTGTATTGAATCTGTAGATTGCTTTGGGTAGTATAGTCATTTCCACAGTGTTGATTCTTCCAATCCAAGAACATGGTATATCTCTCCATCTGTTTGTATCCTCTTTAGTTTCTTTCATCAGTGTCTTATAGTTTTCTGCATACAGGTCTTTTGTCTCCTTAGGTAGGTTTATTCCTAGGTATTTTATTCTTTTTGTTGCAACGGTAAATGGGAGTGTTTGCTTAATTTCTCTTTCAGATTTTTCATCATTAACGTATAAGAATGCAAGAGATTTCTGTGCATTAATTTTGTATCCTGCTTCTTTACCAAATTCATTGATTAGCTCTAGTAGTTTTCTGGTAGCATCTTTAGGATTCTCTATGTATAGTATCATGTCATCTGCAAACAGTGACAGTTTTACATCTTCTTTTCTGATTTGGATTCCTTTTATTTCTTTTTCTTCTCTGATTGCTGTGGCTAAAACTTCCAAAACTATGTTGGATAATAGCGGTGAGAGTGGGTAACCTTGTCTTATTCCTGATCTTAGTGGAAATGGTTTCAGTTTTTCACCATTGAGACCGATGTTGGCTGTGGGTTTGTTATATATGACCTTTATTATATTGAGGTAAGTTCCCTCTATGCCTACTTTCTGGAGGATTTTTATCATAAATGGGTGTTGAATTTTGTCAAAAGCTTTTTCTGCAGCTATTGAGATTATCATAAGGTTTTTATCCTTCAGCTTGTTAATATGGTGTATCGCATTGATTGATTTGCATATATTGAAGAATCCTTGCATTCCTGGGATAAACCCCGATTGATCCTGGTGTATGATCCTTTTAATGTGCTGTTGGATTCTGTTTGCTAGTATTTTGTTGAGGATTTTTACATCTATGTTCAGCAGTGATCTTGGCCTGTAGTTTTCTTTTTTAGTGACATGTTAGTCTGGTTTTGGTATCAGGTTGATGATGGCCTCGTAGAATGAGTTTGGGAGTGTTCCTCCCTTTGCTATATTTTGGAAGAGTTTGGGAAGGATAGGTGTTAGCTCTTCTCTAAGTGTTCGATAGAATTCTCCTGTGAAGCCACCTGGTCCTAGGCTTTTGTTTATTGGAAGATTTTTAATCACAGTTTCAATTTAAGTGCTTGTGATAGTTCTGTTTATATTTTCTATTCCTTCCTGGTTCAGTCTCAGAAGGTTGAGCTTTTCTAAGAATTTGTCCATTTCTTCCAGATTGTCCATTTTATTGGCATAGAGCTGCTTATAGTAATCTCTCACGATCTTTGGATTTCTGCAGTGTCAGTTGTTACTTCTCCTTTTATATTTCCAATTCTATTGATTTGAGTCTTCTCTCTTTTTTTCTTGATGAGTGTGGCTAATGGTTTATCAATTTTATTTATCTTCTCAAAGAACCAGCTTTTAGTTTTATTGATCTTTGCTATCATTTCCTTCATTTCTTTTTCATTTCTTTCTGATCTGATCTTTAGGATTTCTTTCCTTCTGCTAACTTTGGGGGTTTTTTATGTTCTTCTTTCTCTAATTGCTTTAGGTGTAAGGTTAGGTTGTTTATTTGAGATGCTTCTTGTGTCTTGAGGTAGGATTGTACTGCTATAAACTTCCCTCTTAGAATTGCTTTTGCTGCATCCCATAGGTTTTGGGTCGTCGTGTTTTCATTGTTATTTATTTCTAGGTATTTTCTGATTTCTTCTTTTATTTCTTCAGTGATCTCTTGGTTATTTAGTAAAGTATTGTTTAGCCGCCATGTGTTTGTATTTTTTACAGATTTTTTCCTGTAATTGATATCTAGTCTCATAGGATTGTGGTCGGAAAAGATACTTGACACAATTTCAATTTTCTTAAATTTACCAAGACTTTATTTGTGTCGCAAGATATGATCTATCCTGGAGAATGTTCCATGAGCACTTGAGAAGAAAGTGTATTCTGTTGTTTTTGGATGGAATGTCCTCTAAATATCAATTAAGTCCATCTTGTTTAATGTATCATTTGAAGCTTGTGTTACCTTATTTATTTTCATTTTGGATGATCTGTCCATTGGTGAAAGTGGGGTGTTAAAGTCCCCTACTATGATTGTGTTACCGTCGAGTTCCCCTTTTATGGCTGTTAACATTTGCCCTATGTATTGAGGTGCTCCTATGTTGGGTGCATAAATATTTACAATTGTTATATCTTCTTCTTGGATTGATCCCTTGATCATTATGTAGTGTCCTTCTTTGTCTCTTGTAACAGTCTTTATTTTAAAGTCTATTTTGTCTGTAATGAAGATTGCTACTCCAGCTTTCTTTTGATTTCCATTTGCATGGCATATCTTTTTCCATCCCCTCACTTTCAATCTGTATGTGTCCCTAGGTCTGAAGTGAGTCTCTTGTAGACAGCATATATACGGGTATTGTTTTTGTACCCATTCAGCCAGTCTATGTCTTTTGGTTGGAGCATTTAATCCATTTACGTTTAAGGTAATTATCAATATGTATGTTCCTATTACCATTTTCTTAATTGTTTTGGGTTGGTTATTGTAGGTCTTTTCTTTCTCTTGTGTTTCCTGCCTAGAGAAGTTCCTTTAGCATTTGTTGTAAAGCTGGTTTGGTGGCTGAATTCTCTTAGCTTTTGCTTGTCTGTAAAGGTTTTAATTTCTCCATCGAATCTTAATGAGATCCTTGCTGGGTAGAGTGATCTTGGTTGTAGGTTTTTCCCTTCATCACTTTAAATATGTCCTGCCACACCCTTCTGGATTGCAGAGTTCCTTCTGAGAAATCAGCTGTTAACCTTATGGGGAGTCCCTTGTATGTTATTTGTTGTTTTTCCCTTGCTGCTTTTAACACTTTTTGTTTGTATTTAATTTTTGATAGTTTGATTAATATGTGTCTTGGCGTGTTTCTCCTTGGGTTTATCCTGTATGGGACTCTCTGTACTTCCTGGACTTAATTGACTATTTCCTTTCCCATCTTAGGGAAGTTTTCACCTATAATTGCTTCAAATATTTTCTCAGACCCTTTCTTTTTCTCTTCTTCTTCTGGGACCCCTATAATTCGAAAGTTGTTACATTTAATGTTGTCCCAGAGCTCTCTGAGACTGTCCTCTACTCTCTTCATTCTTTTTCCTTTATTTTGCTCTGCGTTAGTTATTTCCACTATTTATCTTCCAGGTCACTTATCCGTTCTTCTGCCTCAGTTATTCTGCTATCGATTCCTTGTAGAGAATTTTTAAGTTCATTTATTGTGTTGTTCATCATTGTTTGTTTGCTCTTCAGTTCTTCTAGTTCCTTGTTAAACGTTTCTTGTATTTTCTCCATTCTTTTTCCAAGTTTTTGGATCATCTTTACTATCATTTCTCTGAATTCTTTTTCAAGTAGACTGCCTATTTCGTCTTTATTTTTTTTTTGGTCTGGTGGGTTTTTAGTTTGCTCCTTCATCTGCTGTGTGTTTCTCTGTCTTCTCATTTTGCTTAATTTACTGCCTTTGTGGTCTCCTTTTCGCAGGCCCCAGGTTCCCGCTGTTTTTGGTGTCTGCCCCCATTGGCTAAGGTTGGTTCAGTGGGTTGTGTAGGCTTCCTGGTGGAGGGGATTGGTGCCTGTGTTTTGGTGGATGAGGCTGGTTCTTTTCTTTCTGGTGGCCAGGACCACATCTGGTGGTGTGTTTTGGGGTGTCTGTGAACTTATTAGGATTTTAGGCAGCCTCTCTGTTAATGGATGGGGTTGTGTTCCAGCCTTGCTAGTTGTTTGGCATAGGGTGTCCAGCACTGTTGCTTGCTGGTTGTTGAGTGGAGCTGGGTCTTAGTGTTGAGATGGAGATCTCTGGGACAGCTTTTGCCATTTGATATTACATGGGGTCAGGAAGTCTCTGGTGGACCAATGTCCTGAACTCGGCTCTCCCACCTAAGAGGCTTAGGCCTGACACCCGGCTGGAGCACCAAGACCCTGTCAGCCACATGGCTCAGAAGAAAAGGGTTGAAAAAAAAGCAAGAAAATAAGAGAATAAAATAATTAAAATAAATAAAATTATTAAAAATAAAAATATAAAAATATAATTAAAAAAAGAAAGAAAGAAATAAGAGAGCAACCAAACCAATAAACAAATCCAACAATGATAACAAGCGCTAAAAACTATACTAAAAAAAAAAAGGACAGACAGAAACATAAGACAAATGGTAAAAACAAAGCTCTACAGAGAAAATCACACAAAGAAGCATACACATACACCCTCAGAAAAAGAGAAAAAGGAAAAAAATATATATATAAAAAGAAGAGCGCAACCTAACCAATAAACAAATCTACCAATGATAATAAGCTCTAAATACTAAACTAAGATAAACATAAAACCAGAAACAAATTATATGCAAAAAGCAAACCCCAAATCTACCTTTGCTCCCAAAGTCCACTGCCTCAATTTTGGGACGATTCATTGTCTATTCAGGTATTCCACAGAGGCAGGGCTCGCGCCCGTGGCTCACACCTATCTCTGGAGCTCCTTTAAGCGGCGCTCTGAATCCCCTCTCCTTGTGCACCCTGAAACAGTGGTCTCTTGCCTCTTAGGCAGGTCCAGATTTTTTCCCAGATTCCCTCCCGGCTAGCTGTGGTGCACTAGCCCCCTTCAGGCTGTGTTCACACAGCCAGCCGCAGCCCTCTCCCTGGAGTCTGACCTCTGAAGCCTGAGCCTCAGCTCCCAGCCCCTGCCCGCCCCGGCGGGTGAGCAGACAAGCCTCTTGGGCTGGTGAGTGCTTGTCGGCACTGATCCTCTGTGCGGGAATCTCTCCACTTTGCCCTCTGCACCCCTGTTGCTGCGCTGTCCTCCATGGCTCTGAAGCTTCCCCCACTCCCACCCCTTGTCTGCACCAGTGTGTGGAAAGTTTTCCTCTTTCACAGCTCCCTCCCAGAGGGGAAGGTCCTGTCTCTATTCTTTTCTCTCTGTGTTTTCTTTTTGCTTTTGCCTTATCCAGGTATGCGGGGAGTTTCTTGCCTTTTGGGAAGTCTGAGGTCTTCTGCCAGCGTTCAGTAGGTGTTCTGTAGGAGTTGTTCCACATGTAGATGTATTTTTGATGTATTTGTGGTGAGGAAGGTGATCTCCATGTCTTACTCCTCCACCATCTTGAAGGTTCCTTTCAAAGTAGTCTTTTTGGCTTTAGAACTTTCCATTATGGAACATAGGTTAGTAGTTATGTACATAGACCTCTTTTCCGTGACACTTACTCATTCACAATCAGGCAATTGGGTCATTGCGGTGGGGCAGGAGGGGGAGCTATGGGAAGTCTAGACGGAAGTCTGGGGTTCTGATCTGTTCTCAGGGGAGAATTAAAATTGGGAAAGAAAGATGAGAGAAAGGAGGGAGCAAAAGTTTTAAAAAAAAGTAGTCACGATCCTTATGACACAAAACGGTCAAAAGTAAAAGATGGTAGATATAAAGGAAAAAAATTAAGCAGCATTTAAAAAATTGCTCTACGCAGGCCATTTCTCCCCTCATGCATACATCTAAAGAGATGGAGGCAGCTGTAAAAATCATTCCTTGTAGCCTCAGGTGGATAAAGGGTTATATCTCCATCCACTTCTGGTTAGGTCGGGGGAGGAGCATTTAGACCTCACACCCTTGTCTTAGGGCAGCTAAGTTACAAAGTTGAACAGCCCTTGGCATGTGATGTGCTTTTTCATAATAATAATAATACAATAAGGCTGCAGCAATGCTTCACTTCCATGGAATTGCCCTTTTTCATTTTTGGGAATTCCATGTTTGTGGCAGAACCCTTTGCTATTCACACTACTTTCTATAACTGGCTGCACAAAACAGTAAATGAGCCTGGCTCAGTTTGCATCCTATTTCTACCACAGTTATTCTGTGCAGAAATGTCTACTATTGATTTACTTTCTCTCTGGAAGAAACCTTTTCTCCCTTTCTCTCTTTTCTTCATTTCTTCTCCCTCTTGGTTTCCATCGATCTTCTTTTCCCAAATCATACAGATTCTTTTCTCTTTGATTTTCTTCTGTTTATTCTCTCAAGACCTTATCTTGCTGGGAAAGGACTAGGAATTAACAGACAAGGAATATCAGTGGTCACACATTTACCAACTGAACCACAGAGGTAAGAGCAAGGCATCTTCCCTGAAAGGATTTTCCCTGAGTGGAGATGTGTTTGTGTAGGACATCACATAGTCCCTCTGCCTTCTCAGTGTCTTTTGTATCGTTTTTCCAATGGCTATTGGAAGTTAAGAATGCATGTGAATTTAACTGAGTGCGTTGCAATGTAAGTTTGAATGGCAGGAGCAAGGGGGGGAAGGGTAACTAAAGAGCTTAGGGGTTAACATCATTAAAGGGCTGAGTTCCCTGCACTCACGCAGTGACTCGGTCTGAGGATAGGCTTGCTGAAAGAATAAAATTGATAGAACAAAAACAATGACAACAGATATATATCATAACATACCGTGTACCTATATGCCAGACACTTTATATTAGCTCTTATTGTTACAACTGCTTTATTGGTGGGTGTTATCATCTAGTTTGGAAATGGAAATCTTGGCTCAGAGAAGTTCAGCGATAATCCCAGGATTGCCCAGTATGATGTGTATTCATAGCCAAGTTCTCTCTGACCTAGTGCTCTTGCTGTACATTTTACTACCCCTGGAGCATGCAGGAGGTAGCCATCTTGCCATTTGGATGACCATGGGTGTTCAAGGACATGTTAAAGAATTTCAAAAGCAAAATCTGTCCTTTTCCCCTTTCACCATTTGAACCTAATTCTTAACATTGGTCCTTCATAAAGTTAGATTTTGTACTCTTAGGTCCAGATCATTGGATCTTTTCATTTTTCTGTGTTTATACAAAGGGCATTGAAGCTAAATGTTTCTGAGCAAAGGACAATAGGAATAGTGTAGTAGTAAGAGCATAGATTCTGAAATCAAACCATCTAATTTCTTAAATCGAATTCCGCTACTGGCAGTGTCACTAGGGCACGTTACTTACTGATTCTGTGCCTCAGTTTCCTCTATGTATATCAGGCCTTACAACAGTACTTATGTTACAGGTTATTGAGAGAATAAAGTGAGTTAATATATGTAAAGCTCTTGGACAGTGTATGTCATTTGTATAGAAAGAACAGTGTCAACTATTATTATTTTATGTTATTTTCTTTATTTACCAATAATTGACATTTAAATATATTTGATAAAATCATAGTTGGTGAATTCAATACTATAAAAATCAAACCATGTTAACTTTCATGATGATTCAAAAAGATACTGTTTTTCATGCATCGGATGCAGTTGATCAAATTAAAATGAAATAGGAAACTGTATAAATTAACATACTTTTCAGTAAAGTTGTTGTGGAATCTGTTACTTAAGTCCCCAGGTTCGAGCTTTGCAAAGTGAGGTGCAGAATGACTTAAAGTGCAGCAAAATGAAAGATTTCAGAAACCATCCACCCCAAAGTTTGGAGAAACCAGATCAAATGTAAATTCCAAGGGAGAGCAATTGTGTCCTATTGTTAACTTCTCTTTAGATTGCTTTGAGCTAATGTTCAGTGTTAATGCCTGGCAAATCCCAAACAGGGAAAAACATAGCTACTTATCTTTCATATTATATATGACTAAAATTAAAGTTGATTTGTCCATTAAGCAGTGCAGTAACAGGTCTTCTGACTTTTCATAAGGCATTAAAGGAGTGATGCATATCAAGAAGACATTCTATTTCTAAAGAACACTAATCAATGCTGAGAACATTTGCTATAAATTATTCACATTTGTTATAAACTACTCCATCCTTTTAAAAATTAACAGTACACAACCTACAATCTAGGAACGAAAGTAGGGCTACCTCACCTTGAAAAGTTTGAATATGAGGGGCTGATTACAATAAGAGAGCAAATAGGATACTAAGACTTGAGTTCAGTGTATTATGAGGAATAAATCACTAAGCAGCCTAACATCTGATAGAACATGATCCCTGCTCCTTCTTGTGTGTTCTTTCACCACACATTAATATTTCATGCAACCATTTCAAAATAAAGTCATAATGTGAGTCATAAATCACAAAACAGTGGTAATAAGCCACTTTGGTTTATATTAGCTGTATACGGATGATACTTAAGTATTTCCACCATTAGCCTGGACTATTTGAGCTTTCTCTGGACCACATTTGCTCTATTTCTTCCATTTTAAGTGGTGGGAATATGGGAAACAATGCTAAATTCATTCATTAGTAATAAAACAGTGCTACTTGTTCTCATAATTGATTTCATTTCAACTTGGATCTGTGAAAATGATAGCGCAGTTGAAAGTGATAACATTATTGATCTTATTTTCTCAAAGAGCATACCTTCCCAATGAAACCTACTGAGGGGTCAAGGGGCATCATATAGAAGTAAAATATTGAAAGAAATAGTAGAACAATGAGTTGAAGATGGGAATGATTGAATGTATAAATATGGTTTATACTCATTAATAAATGGCTTATTCTTTAGATAAGCTTCCCAAATGAGGCTCTTATAATGTTTCATCTTGGTCTTATGATTGTTATTATTAATATTGTTTTGGCTTAATTCTAGAGGAATCTGTTCCATCCTATTGCTTGAATATTCTTGAAATTGTTAGTACTAACATCTGAAGAGGCTGGATAAGATTATATCTGGAAATATATATACCTATATTCTAGATGTGAATAAAAAGCTCATGAGCTGAAGCACCTGGAACTCATAAAAATGGAACTCCCACCAATCAGACATATTGACCGAGACATAAAACACATACATATATTACAGCCTTGTAAATATTTGAAGGAGATGCTCTTGGTGGTTTCTTGTGCTTAACCTCACTTCATACTCTTCAGGATGGGAACACTGTTTATGGATCAACAGTTGGGTTGGTCCACAAGCCTATGGCCTGAAACTCATAAAGTGAAAGTGAGGTTAACACTTAATGCCCTTGATGGATGCTTATGGTTTCTCTTAGATGCCAGATATGCAAAGGGACCAACCCTGTTTCATCATTAGAAAAAGTAAACAGGTATAGTCACTGGATTGGGATGTGGTTGGAATGAAGTTATTAAGAGGATTCACAAAAGCACACTAAGTAAAAATCTATTTATTTCTTATTCATCAAAATTTTCTTGACTTTCAAAAAATTTATCGATCAAGGGTGGACCATTCAAATCTCCTTGGGGGTCACACAGGTTATATGTTTGAGAGAAGTGGGCTGGGTTCCTCAAGTCCTGGGAAACATATGTTGTATCTGAAGAGTACAATGTCTGCCCAGTCACTACAGAAAGTATGGGAACATGGTCTCTGTTGTCAGGCCATCAGATTTTTATGTATTGGATCCAGACCAGGTTAAGATACGAATTAGCCTGTGTGGGCTAAAACACACTTTCCAGTCTGATTTTCTCTGCCTGTTACCAGCTTGAGACATCTGTGTCCACATCTAGGCAGGAACTTGAATGTAAACATCCATGTTGTTGTTCATAAAAAGAATGTATATTGTGTCTCAGGTTTTCGAATTAATCGTTTGAAAGTACTCAGATGCTTTTCCTCAGCTGTGATCTCCAGAAGGTCCTAAAGTTTTGTTAAACATATATTTTCTTAAGGGAGAATTAGGTAGCTGGTGAAACTGACATTGTTTGCCTGGATTTTCAGAGAATGAGAACATATGAAGTGCATGCATATACCTGGCGTCCCGTGAAGGCTAAGGTAAGACCAGAAGAGGAGAAGGTAAATCTTCGCTGAGCATCTCTTCGGCTTGGGAGCAGCAAAGAGTTAGTATGTTGCGGTACACTTTAGTGCAGGCAGGATGCTTTTATGGATGGCAGAAGATTGCCAAATAGCAGGTGACTGTGGGCAAGAGGAAAGCTGAGCTTTGACCTCAGAAAGGAATTGGGTCTTGATTTCAAGAAGGCATTTTAGACAATAATCCAATCCTTTGGAGTACCTAAATGGATGGTGGAAGCTACAAGAAAACCACAGGTAGTGTTAGGTCAAAAACAAAGTGGTGGGAGGTGTGTGGAGGTGAGCAAGCAAGGAGAGGAGTTCTGAAGCCGGTGGAAGGGCACACAAGTGCTCAAGAACTGCAATATTTATAACCATGTGAGACCCGGGAGAGGAGGAGGGTGACAGCGGCAGAAGGTTGTGACGATGGGAGAGCACGTTGAAAGATGCATGTGGGCAGAGACGTGAGAGGATGGCCATCAACAGCTTTGTTAAGGTAACACCTTCGTTCTTTGGAAGCCAGGTTTCAGAGGCTCAGCTGACTGCAGAAATGGAAATCTCTTTCCCATATTACCCATTTTCTAACTCCATTTTCTAACTACTTAGTAGCTGCTACCCATTTCCATCACACTCCTGGAGCCCTTCGCTCTGTGAGTTCTGCAGGAGAAATCCAGAAAATACCTAGACAAGTCTGTTGGTTTCCAGGCTGCTGGGATGTAGATAGATGTATTATTGAAGTTTGGGGTGGGTACCCTCTGTACCTTGGGAATGGTTATCCCTTGCCCATGTTCCCGATACTCCATGGCGGGCAAAGGACAAGATGAATCAAGGTAGGCTGTGAGTGTTTACTACCTTAGGCTCTTATCATTGATGTCTTCCTGTCACTCCCCAGTCTTGGCCACGCAGGACATGGCTAATTGCTCATTGGTCCACTGCAGGGGTCCACCCATTTCTGGTCCCACCCTGCCAATCATTTTCTTACTGTTTCCCTCTGAAATAAACTGGATAATTCCATGTAGTAACAGGTACATGGAGGGTTTCTCACTTCTTTTGAAATAGAGCAATAACCACCAGTCAATTACTGGCAATTTTTTTTAACTGCAAATTTGAATTATCTTGGTTGCTTCCCATTGGAAGCTTGATTTATATTGGTTTAATTTCTAGAAATTGTGTCTTTCTCCATTGTTAGCAATAGAACTAATCTCAGAAATAATGAACGCTCCCCAAAGTATTTTCCATAGTCATCTCCTCAGTAAACAATTGCTCTTTTCTTGAATTTAAATACTATTGAACTGGAGTCATCTCCTAGAGAGCACTTCTTTTTTTGGTAAGTCTCCTTTAATGGACAATATGATGCAATCTATTTAGTGTGGGTTTAACTAATGAAGAATTGGGAATGCTGTCGATACATTTTCACCCACTGAAACAAACATGCCATGCCTGTTGTATTTAGCTATGGAAAAGTAATTTTTTAAAAAAGTGCATGTAAATCCTGGAGAGTCTGGAGTCACATATTGCATTTTCTTCCTTATTTTATTATAACATCTCTATTTTTTTCTTTAGTATGGGTGTGTCCATAATAGTGTTACTGGCATCATTTAAGTTAAAACCTGGCTGCAAATCCTTTCCCCAAATTAATATAAGGAAAGGTCAAGGTCAAGGTCAAATGCAGAACATTTGTCTCCATTTCAAGGATAGAAAGACTAAGGTCACTTTTGAATTAATTCATATCTCACAAAATTACAACCTACATTGAAATGATTTATTTATTAGATTAGGCCCTGGAACCATTAACCAAGTTCTTTTAAAATGTAAACAGGTAAGTATTGATTAAATCAGCCAGGAGTGCATGTTGACTCCACAAAAAACTCCAAAAGCTTCTCATAACTTGGACCAGCACAGTCCGATTCCTTTTATCCTCACCTCCTTTTAAAATTGTTTAAGCAACGTTACCACTTAATTGCTAACTCATCTGTAGCAGGAAACAATTATTCGGAATAAGCCCATGTACAGCTCTGGTTTTCCAGCAGATTATTTAAAAATATTTCCTTAAGATAACAATTTTGATAATGATGCAGGAAGGAAATATATTTGCAATTAAATGAACAGGCTTTAGCACAACAAGCAATAAAAAGCTTAACACTGAGCCTTTGTGAATTAAATGCCGGAACAACATTGGACAAAAGTCATGATTCTGCTGACACATTTATTTCTCAGTAAATGAAGACTGTTTAGGTTTAATGCATTTGTGGTTAGCAATAGTTTAAAAGATCAATGTAAATTCGTTCGGAACTAGTAAATAAGGCTTTAATGAAACTTCTAACGGCGTGCTTTCACACCTTAGATCTCTTTATCATTCTGAGGTGACACAGCAGGATTCTCCTTGAGTTTGATGACATGCACAGAACATTATGAAGTGTTTGACAGATTTTATTTGACATTTATTTGATTTATGGGGTTGATATTGGATTTCAACATCTCCCTATCTCCCTTTTGTTCAGGCTTAGTGCAGAGTGCTTATGAAGATAGTTTCTTCTAAATGTGTTTATTAATATATATATATATAATATTACATATATGTGCTTATTAATATTATATATATATATATATACTATTAATGAAATGCAGTTTAAGACTGGGATCATTAAACATTTCCACTCTACTAAATGAGGTAATGTATGAGAAAGCACTTTGCAAACTGTAAAGCCATATACAGATGTTAGTTACCATAATTATTGTTGTTACAGGAAACCAGGGTTTTATATATTATTATTCTGTTTTCCTTTAACACTTAATTCAAAGAGTAAATACAGACAACCAATTTCCTTAAAAACCTGCTGCAGCCTTTTAAACAGTTCTGAGCGTTTCATTAAAGTTTTATTGTAAATCATGCGTGGTGCTTATGAATTTAGTCTAGCCTTAAAAAAAAAAAATCTGCTGACACAATAAACATGACTTGTTATATGAAACTTTCCCAACATGAATCTTTATTAAGAAGATGCTAGAAAATTTCCACCTGGGCCTAGGAACTGCTAAATGAAGGACATCACAAAGTTAGTCTGTGAGATGGAAAGGTACCTCCTGTTACTTTTCCAGTTGTGTCTGTGATTCTGCCTTTTCTGTCCTTCATAGATGATGAACTTCATAAGCTATTATTGGTTAGAAGGAGCCAAAGAAAGGGATTTTTATTTTCTCTCTCTGTCTTCCTTTTTAGTTTGGTCTTGGAGAGACTTAGGGATTGAAAGACACTCACATGCCTATTAAAAAGAGTCAAGATAAAATTACTGAGGTAAAAACAAATGATTTTGGGGTTTACAATTTGAAACATCCTAATGATGTGAGGAAAGCTTGGCAAATTTTATGAGCAGTTAAAGAACTTAACCTTGGAGATAGATGATCAAACTCTCTCTGTGATAAATTTAAAGTCCAGTTTATTCTTTACCATATATACTTCACAATATGATCATACTTATTCTTTCTTTTTGGTTTAAACATAGAATGTGCATTAAAGAAATTACTACTGGTTTATTGGGTATTTAAACAAATGAAGCAAAACTTAAGCAAATATTTTAAATAAACAGAGGAATCCTTACCCAATTCCAGGACTTGGGATATCTCAAATGTTCTTGCTTGATGTGTAGTTAAGAAGGAAACATAAATGCTAAAAGGCAAACGAGCAGAAAGTATTCCTTCCCATTGGTAAATGATGCCCCAAAAGTGTTCAACATAGAGGACTTGTTAGTAGATCCTGCAGTTTTGTGTATCCATTGGGGGGAGTAAAATAAACATAGTTATATATGTTTGAAAAGTAAGAAAGCACAACTAAGTCTGAGAAAAAAAATACTACAGAAAAATAGGGGAGGCCTTAACTAAATGATACAGTTGAGGAACTCCAAGACAAAAGTTTATTACAACCAAGGTATCTCCTCCCTGGCTACACATTCTTAGTCCATCCAGATGTTGCAGGCTGACAGTTTCTGGTTACTTGCTTCTTAGTGCACCCCAGGTGCATCCTTATTAGAGGATGGCTGAAAATGATACTCTGGTAGTATCTGAGCCAGCACTTACCTCATTCCAGACATGCTATTTTTGTTAATCGAGGCTTTGGCAATATTTGCTTTATTTGTGGTCATGCCATTTGATAATGCTTTACGTATATTAGGCACTCAGTGAGAGGTTTAGAATCGCCAGATAAATGAATGAAAAAAAATCACACCACTCACTCATTGCTGTGTCCATTTGAAAAACGTCAAAGTGAAAGTTGTAAAGACAAGAAATGAAGCAAGGGCTTCCCTGGTGGCGCAGTGGTTGGGAGTCTGCCTGCCAGTGTAGGGGGCGCAGGTTCGGGCCCTGGTCTGGGAGGATCCCGCGTGCCGCGGAGCAGCTAGGCCCGTGAGCCACAATTACTGAGCCTGCGCGTCTGGAGCCTGTGCTCCGCAACAAGAGAGGCCGCGATGGTGAGAGGCCCACGCACCGCGATGAGGAGTGGCCCCCGCTTGCCACAACTAGAGAAAGCCCTCGCACAGAAACGAAGACCCAACACAGACATAAATAAATAAATAGATAAATAAATAAATAAATAAAATTTTAAAAAAAATGTAGCCCTTAATTAAAAAAAAAAAAAAAAGAAATGAATCAAAATCAAAATCCCTCAAGTACGGTTGACTGACACATTATCACTGTGAATGTTATCTTTCTGAGTAGTAAGGGGGGGCCTGCTTTTAGTCCCTTCAGCTGGTTGATAACTTAAATGTCAGTGAAATGTGATGTAATGTAAAAAACAAAAGCAAAAACGATGTTAAGAACCCTTGCTTTGGGTATTAGTGAGAACAGATTTGGTATAGTCAGAGCACCTGTATCTTTGAGTAGAATGTAAAATTGAAGGTTTTGTTTTTTGTTTTTGCTTTTTTTTTTTAGTTGTGCTTGCTTTTCTGGATTTACGAATAACAATATAACAAACATTGAAACTGTTTACAGTTTTGTTGTCGTTGTTATTGTTACTCAAGGAATAGTGTCAGTGAATTAATTCAAGATTGCATTTTGTTTGTTTGCCACATAATAAATTATATGTACTAGAGCTCCATTTTCTTGTCCTCAAAATAATGTTTGAGCTAATGTATTCCTCTAGCTTTAAAATGATTTAATTATTAGAAGTATAATCATACAAATGTGATTTTCCAATTAAAATCTTCAGGATATTAAAACTGATTTATACCTGTTTAAAGTTTTTTGAAAGAAAGATGAGAAATTCTAATTAAGATATGAATAATTCAGCCCCTAAATAGGTGATGATCAATCCTGATACTGTGATACATTGATGTGTACTGAGTTTTCTGAAGGAATGAGGTAAACTTTCAACTTTTAAAATATGTTTCAATTCTCTTCAAATAAAACATAAATATGTTAACAGTAGGGTATTGAAACTCTAAAAATATTGGGAATACTGGCAGTGCATATAATATAAAATGAAAGACAGAGGGAAAGTAATGCTTAAAAAGAGAGAAAAAGCAATTTAATTAAAGCTAATACAACTATTTTATTTTTTTTTTTTTTTTAATTTTATAGCTACTTTTATTTTTATTTATTTATTTATTTTTGGCTGTGCTGGGTCTTCGGTTCGTGCGAGGGCTTTCTCTAGTTGCGGCAAGTGGGGGGCCACTCTTCATCGCGGTGCAGGGACCGCTCTTCATCGCGGTGCGCGGGCCTTTCACTATCGCGGCCGCTCCCGTTGCGGGGCACAGGCTCCAGACGTGCAGGCTCAGTAGTTGTGGCTCACGGGCCCAGCTGCTCCGTGGCATGTGGGATCTTCCCAGACCAGGGCTCGAACCCGTGTCCCCTGCATTAGCAGGCAGATTCTCAACCACTGCGCCACCAGGGAAGCCCCAACTATTTTATTTTTGTTAGACATCAAGGTAATCTTTTAATACTTAAAATATATTGAGAAGTGAATTTACCTAACAACTTAAAGCACTGATTGTATAAAACCAATTAAAGTTAAAGCTAATAAGATTGTCATTTTGATTTTAATGGCTTGTCTAGGGGGACTTGGGAATAGCAATTCTATTTTGCAAAACATTTTTATTTCATAAGATAAAGAAAAAGAAAGGTAAGTTAAGATGTAGGTTAACACATATTGTGAAATCTTTCTATTTTTGATCAATAGCAAGTATTCCTATACTATACTGGTTTTAATTGTATTCTTAAAGATCCAAGTGAGTAACTGATTTAAAGTATACCAATTATAATACAGGTTTATATGTGTTTAAATGTATAATTGAAGGTAATTATGACATTTCTTAAAGGGGAATAGATTTTCAGATGTTGGCTTTTGAACTATATATAATATTACAAAGAATGTCCAAAATAATCATTTTTATAATTCCAAAATACTGACCTTAAGACATTAAATTTTGCCCTGACAATGTCAGCCAATCCATGAAGGAAACAAGTGATAAACTTGATTGATATGTGTGGAAGTACAGAGTTACTGGTACGAATATCAAGTTAATAAAACCAGGGAAATGATTAGGTTTTCCTTAAGCTGTTTTGCAAATACTGTTTACATTTTCCCAGGGAAGTACGAAGTCTAAATAGGATGAGGAAAGAGAAATAATTGTCCAGTTTGGTTCTGAGAAGTTTTGGGCAAAGGCAAATAGAATCCATCTCAAATATCAGATTTTGTAGCTGATCGAGAAGTGGAAAGGTGCAGGAAAGCAATTGTGTCTGATTTGGGGTTTAATAAGTCAGCAGATCTTTGAAGAAACTTAATTTGATAACTAAAGTCAATTAATAATGACTTATGTTTTTAAAACTCAGATGGCTTATCTGCCCGCCTCAGAAGTTACATCTGTTTAAAATAAGAACTAAAAACATCTTCGCAAATTGAGAAAAAAAGTCATTTAGAAAGAAAAAATGAATTAACCTTTGTAGTATATATTCTGATGGTTTTATGATATTCCCCCTTTTGCAGGTAAAGCCCGATTAATTGCTTTGCTCACGTTTCCCCATGTTAGTGGACAGTGGCAAAAAAAGAGTAAACTTGTTAAGGGAAGTTGCTCTCTACTGCCTTGCACACACCCATTTATTCCCCACTGAAATGTGTGCCGAGTACCAGGAAAGCCACAATATCTCTTTAAGTAGGTTCTTAAAGCCTGGGAGCTCTAAGGAGTGTTGAGGGTACCTTATTAACTTGCTGTTGCCTGCTGAGAAAACATTGTTTATATAGAATTGGCTTATTGCTAATGAGAGAATCTATTAAGGCATAACACAGGCAAGGCAAAATATAGACTCTCTTTTTCTAAATATTTTCTTTTAGATCTCTCTCGTTCCACTGATGATATTAAAGGGTCAGACATGTAATCACTCAATATTTTACTTACTGGAAGAGGCAAACAGATTTTATTAAGATTAGAGAATTTCCCCCACCCCATTTGTCTCTTCCCCACCCCTGTCTCAGCAATAGCCCTGTCCAATCATGAGATGCTAAATAGTTCCGGTGTTTTCCTCTTCCTGTAATAATCATGCATATGCCCAGCTTGTGTGTTTCCCCTGCCTCATGAATTTGCAGAGTGGCCCCAGCTAGGCTCCCTCTTATCTGGGGGGACAATTGCCAATGCTGGTCCAAGGAGAAACAAATCGTGGAAGAAAAGGTTCACTTTATTTAGCAGAGCTCTGACCACTTCAGTGCCTGTAGCTTTCGGATACACCCCTCCAACCCCGCTCCCTCTCCCTCCCCCAGTTTACACCACACCCCCCCTGTCCATTGGCTGCTGGATATTCTGATGGCAGGACTGAAATAGACTTTGCCCTCCACACAGCTGCAGGGCCCAGCTCTGCCAAAATGGCGGTGTATGGTAGTGGGTAATAAGGGAAACTGATTTCTGGTCTCTCTTCTCCATTTTTGAGGATCCAAATGAATTCTAGTTGGCAAGAAGGAGAGAGGAAGAGAGCTGACACATCACTGTCTTACTGCTGGGAGCAGCAAGTTATGAGCTCCTGCCTATGGTGTGTCACATGGACTTTGAGACCCTGTGACCCTCCCAACTCCTGCCTGCACACCCAGGTGAGTTCTTTAGGATTTCTCTCTGTGGTGGACACTGGCCTGGGGTCATTTCTTCAGGAGGGAGGATCTCCCTGGAAAAGCTGATCTACATTTCTGCTGGGATCGATGCTGTGGAGACTGCATAAGTCGGTAAATCGTGAAGCAGCTAGTTTTGTCTCAGCTGACAATAATTATGGATTAGGGTGCCCGGAGCAAGAATGAGCAAATGGTCTGGAGAAAAAAATCAGCAGTGAAACTCTACAACTTTTTTTTTTTTTTTGGTAACATCTAAATCAGCAAAGAAAAAATGTTATGAAAGAAAGGCTCAGGAGTCTAGGAGAATATGGGGAAGGCTCCAGGAAGTTTAATGTACAGATATTCCCTCTACTTCCTTCATTACATTCCAAAACTTCTTCTAGGAGGCCATGAGGTATATTCTCTGTCCCTCCTTCCACCTTGCCCTATGCTTACTGCTTCTTGGTTCTATTGATGTTTTCAACCCCATCCCGCTTTTCCCCCTGTTCCTCAATGGCTTCTGCTCTGCATTCCAGAAGAGCCTTGTCATGGCATGTTAAGAAAAACCAGAATCTAGTTTTCTTCAGAATGTTAATCACATGTCAAATTTTGTTATCCCTAAAGATCCATGATCAGCAATCGTTTATGAATTTTGATTTCTCCCATGGGCTAAGTAAAAATACAAGAATTAAAAGACACTGGGAGTTATGGTGGCTCAAATTTCTTAGATTTCACGGGATTGCCCTCTCTTAAATGGATTACTCTGCCATTCCCTTCCGTAATTCTGTCTCATTACCCTCCCAGATTTTCTTCATGCACTAATCACTATTAAAAATGGAAAAAAAATTAAGCAAGAGCACAAAGAAATACTATCCCATGAGCCTTGAGCAATGCCAGACACATAAGCATTGACTCAATGAATGAGTAATAATTTTTTAATTTCCCACTGCCATAATGTGCTACATCTTGCATTAGCAACTTAACCAACAAAGAACATTTGCTTTACAAGAAAAAAAGTATTTTAGACATTTTTTCTGATGCTGGTAACATTTCACCTCAATATTTTGCTGTTTTGGATTGATTTCAGTAGATTTTTGATAGAACACCTTGAAATCTAAGGGTTTGAATTCATAACCAGACATGGCTGGGAAAATGATCTCTTTGAAAATCTGTGCTTTTTGATTGTTTAGCTTTTTTTTTTTTTTTTTTTTTTTTTTTTGCCTTATCCAGCCAAACCATTCTCCAGGCTACACTTCTGTTACCCCAGGGGGGTAAGTCTGTTCACACAAAAGCCCTCTGTGACTTGGCCCTTTCACTGTTCATCATCTCTACTTTGAACAAGGGGAGTGTTGTTGAGTTTTGCGGCATGAGTTACCTCAGAAGTGGCGCCATCACATTGCCAAATAGCACAATGATGGATCATTTAAGAGTGTTTAGAGTTGGATGAGTTTAGCAATGTTCATCCAGTTGGTGTGAGCACATAGAACAGAAGTCAAAATTGTAGGTTTGATGACTTTTGGGGCCAGCGAGTTCTGTTTTGTTGCACAGAGTTGCCAATTGTGGGCATAAGAGCATCTGATGTGAACATGGTTGAAGTTGAATCAGCACAAATGAATCATTCTTACTTTAAAAACTAAGACAAAAAACAAAAAAGTGGGAGTCTTTGATGAACTTGTAGGCAAAATCTCAATCAATCTTTCTCTCTCTGTCCCCCTGCCATATATAATCATTATTTTATGAACTGAATGACAGTCAGATATAGTCTTTCCATCTTGTAAGGTGACTCTAAGAAGACACTGTTTAGGAAGAACCTACTGTGTGTCATAAAGGAAGGCCAGCATCTCCTCTCTGTGGTCCCTCCTTCTAGGTTGACCCTCTATAAGTGTCTCAAGGACTTGGCACTGCCCCCCATGTTTACCTGGCTGAACTCCATGGTTAACAAGATGCTGTTTTCCATCTAATGACTTTGCCCTGCAGGCACAGGAAAGGGGTTGGTTCCACCATTTTCAGAAGCCAGGCAACCGATAAATTTAACGGGATTTTGTTGACATTAATTGCGTTTGCATTGGTGTGAGACATTCTCGCTGCTGGCTCATTTGTCTTCTGGATCATTTGAATCACCCAAGTTCTGGGCCAGCTGGTCATTCAACCATGTGATTCCAGGCTTAACAATATCTCCGAGTCACTGGTAACTCAATCACTCTTTAGTTTATTGCTCAGTAAAATAATAATAACAATTTGCTCAGACATTTAACCAGGCTGCATTTCTCCAGGGACAAAATAAAGCTTTCCAAAGAAATAAGTCAAATGCATTTGGTATTAACAAAAGACTCTTTCCAGAGGTGTAGCTACCAACACCTGGAGCAAATTCTAAGAAATGGTTTTAGAATTGAAGACAAAGTCCAGAAGGCATGGGGACAATTATTGTTTCTATGATTGAGACACACACATGAATACAAATTGTTCTATCTTATAAAATAAATTATTTTGTAATTTTTATATTCTTATAAAACTATGCTTTGCAAATTTGTCCACTGATAATAATCAATATCAATTATAACAATCTTGCTCTGTTGCCAAGTGGCAAGAATATATGAATGATAAGTTTGTTTTGTTTTTACTGTAGGTGCTCACTTCTGTGCCTCTGTCCTTAAGAAGTTTTTATGTTGGCTGTGTGTGAGTTAAGGCATATATGAAGCTGAGGGCTAATGTGCAAATGGGCCTTCGTATCCACAAATTGGTTACTAGACCAATTGCTCTCTGTGATGAAAGGCCATTTTTTTAAAATGTCAAGTCTGTTCAGAACTGGTGCCTTTGTATCAATACTTTACAATAAAAATTAGTTGTTAGAAAGTGGAACTTGAGTTTGGATCTCACAGCAATGTCATGTAGCTATAAATGTCTCTAAGTACTTGACTCCAAATCTCTGTGCTTATCTCGGCACAGACGGATTACAAACAATTCCCGGACAGTTCAGAAAGCTCTACTCAAGGCTTAAAATAAATGAGATACCTTTAAACACACACACACACATTGGGATAAATAGCAATCGGTTCTAAATTAATAAGATTACTAAATTATTAACTTAATAAAGGTATTTTTAAAGGCAGTTCTTTTAATAGCTTATTATTCAGGCATACAGGTAAAGTGCTTTTAAACTGACTTTATTGTTTTTTGCATCCTAATCCAACACCTTTTTAAGTCCCGGCCGTGGTCAATGTGCATTATGTGTGGAACATTTGCAGATGGGCTGCTTTCCGTCAACTAGCTTCAAAATTTAATATAAAAACATTATCAAATTCCTTCAAACCCCAGGAAAAAAACCATATGCTCCATAGCAAACTATTTCATTGCTGAATGATATTTTTAGGATACATATAATCATATATTGTTTTTTATGACCAAGGTGTATCTTTGTGCAGAGGCTGTCAGAGCTCAGGGGAGACAGTAGCCTGTCCCCACATGGAGGGAAAGGAGGTAAATTTCTGACTCTGTTTTTACTAAGGGACCAAACCAATAAGAATTTCAAGGTGCGTTACCCAAATATTTAGACATAGAGTCACTTGGACTTTGATGTATTTTTTCCAAGTTTTTATTATTATTTGTTTATCGAAGTATAGTTGATTTATAATGTGTTAGTTTCAGATGTACAGCAAAGTGATTCAGTTATACATATATATATATACACACACATATATATATACACACACATATATATATCTATTCTTTTTCAGATTCTTGTCTATTATAGGTTATTACAAGATATTGAATATAGTTCCCTGTGCTATGCAGTAGGACCTTATTGTGAACTTGATGTATTTTTTTTAAACCAACTCCTTTTATAATAGCATAAAAACATAAAACACTTAAATTTAACAAAATACTTGCAAAATCTCTACATTGAAAACTACAGAACACTGCTGAGAGGATTTTTAATACTTGTTTATATACTCAGACATCCATATGTATAGAGATGTTCCAACTAGCAATCTGGCCTTGAGTCCATATGTTGATAAGGTATAGGTTCACGATTGTGACCAATGTCTCCTGAACCAGATAGAAGTGTAAAAGTTCAAGCTGGTGAGGCAATTTGCTCAGTGAAGTCAGTGGAGCCCAGACTTTCTCTGCCTTGTTTCTCTATCCTCCTAACACACTGGTCATGTCTGTGTGGCCCCAGGTAGTTCACGGGCCAGCTGCATTTTAGCCACTAAGAAGGGGACCATGGAGGAGCAAGGGAGACCACGCCCTTTCCCTTTCAAAGCATGACCTGCAGGTCGTGTACATACCTTCCTCTCACATCCTATTTGACAGTCTGTGCTGAGACAAGCACAGAGTCAAGTACTTGGAAAGTTTTAACAGCAATGTGACATTGCCAGGAGATCCAGATGACTGGCTCATTTTATCATTAATTTGTATTGTATTTTACAAAAGCATCAGTTCTCAACAGATTCAATTAAAAAAAAAAAAAAAAAGCCTCTTTGCCCCAGGTAACAACAGCCCAGTAACCAATTTGTGTATCTAAAGGCTTATGTGTGAATAGCCCCCCTAGCTGCATAGAAGGAAATATAGTCTAGAGATGATCTATAGCTTCTGGACCAGCACCTGCCCATCTAAATATGGTATTACTGTGGGGAGAGCAGATGGAGATTGGGGACCACTAGACACAGACACCTTTCCAAGTTCCCTGTCTTGGTTGACTTTGGTTCCCAAATAAAGTTTTAATTATTCACCTGATCATCACTTGCTGAGATGTGAGGCAGTGATGTACCCGATGGACTGACCAGGAAGTCCCTCACACCATCCTTTGCATCCTCTCGATGTCAGCTGGCTGCATGTGCATAGCATCGAGCTATTTGATCTAAGTGTTGAAGAAAGATTTATTTAAGATATGAAGTATAAGGAGTTATGATGAAACACAACAGAAAGTTGAAATTCCTTAAACCAAATGCTTCAAGGTAGAGTGAAGAAAACGTGTCTTTGTATGGCCTGGGCAGAACACACAGGGAATGAACAAATAGAGAATACAGGGAACACATGGGTCAAGTGCAAATGTGTAGAGCTTTGTTTTATTGCAATAATTACCCAACGGTTAAAAAAATTGGTAGAGCCTGCCTTTCTGGAAAGAAAATTCTAGGTGTGCCCTGCACAACAAACTCATAATCCTGCAATTGATCTGTTTACCCTTCACCAGGGTGGAAATACCCTAAGGATGGGGGGGGCAGTGTGGTATGGTCTTCCTGTGCTTTCCGCAGCCCCCATTGCTTTTTACAGAGTTTGAGGTCTCCTCTCATCCCCAGCCCACATCTGACATGGCCGGTCAGAAACCTATGGTGCAGCGCTCTTAAACTCACTACCATTTCTCCTCCATTTACTTTCACTCCCTCTCTTCTTTGCTTAAGAAAGTCTGGGCCATTTTTGTTGGAGGCTAGGCCTTCAGCCAGAAACACTATACTCACTTGCTCTATGGAATTGTTTGCCTGTGACTGAATAATAGCATTTTCTCAGCTTGTTCGGGTAGAGGCGATGGTGATGTCATGAGGGAGTCTGAACTCAGCTCTCTGTCTAGGTTTTACTGCAAGTTTATCTGAGGGACATAACTAGGTGAAGGAGATGGATTGAGGGAAGTGAGAAACAGCTATAACCGTTTTCATGTAGGATGATACTATATTAAAGGAAGAGCCGCAGCTTTTCCAGAAGCGATCCGATAGAATTCATCATGAGGCTTCTGTAGGGGAGATGAAAATTGGCCTCATGCAATAAAGTCTTTATTTATTTATTTCAAGATTGTAAATTCTGACATCTGACACTCAGGAAGAGATCCATCTTTTTAAAAAAATATTTTAATTGAAGTATAGTTGATTTACAATGTTGTGTTAGTTTTGGGTGTACAGCAAAGTGATTCATTTTTATATATTTATAAATATATATATGTATACATATATGTATATATATGTATTCTTCTTCAGATTCTTTTTCCGTTATAAGTTATTACAAGACATTGAGTATAGTTCCCCGTGCTGTACAGTAGGTTCTTGTTATCTATTTTATATATAGTAGTGTGTATCTGTTAATCCCAAACTCCTAATTTATCCCTCTCCCACCTCCCTTTCCCCTTTGGTAACCACAAGTTTGTTTTCTATATGTGTGAGTCTGTTTCTGTTTTGTAAATATTAATAAGCTCATTTGTATCATTTTTTTAGATTCCACAAATAAGTGAAATCATATGATATTTGTCTTTGTCTTTCTGACTTACTTCACTTAGTATGATAATCTCCAGGTCTATCCACGTTGCTGCAAATGGCACTATTTCATTCTTTTTTATGGCTGAGTCATATATATATATATATACATATCACATCTTTATCCATTCTTCTGTCGATGGACACTTGGATTGCTTCCATGTCTTGGCTATTGTAACTAGTGTTGCTCTATCTTTATTTAGAAAGTTACCCTACTGTGCTATCTGGAGTTGAGGGATGGGATTAAAAGAGATTGGCTGCAGGCAAGAACACCAAAGAATTGCAGAAGAAAGAAATTGAATTTGAGGGTTCGAGAGAAAAAGAGAAGGTAGAGGAGTGGGAAGACCACCACCTTGGTGAACTAATTGAGGAAGTTAAGCGGAGGTGTGTCTCAACACTGTAAATCTATTAAAAACCATTCAGTCATACTTCACACAGGTCAATTATATGGTATGTGAATTACATCTCAATAAAGCTTTTAAAAAAGAAAGCAAAGGTGTGTCTACTACTCAATTTTGAGTTGCTTGCAACTACATTGTTGCAGTATAAGTTCCAAATGCCTCCCCAGGATTTAGCAAAGCCTACAAAAAATAAAAAACAGACCTTGTGAGATGGTTTTTTTGTTTATTTGTTTGGTTTTGGTGGAAATCTAGGAAAGGATTGGCATTCCTTATTTGGGTTAATGTGGGCTGGAAGGAGACGCTGTACACTGGAGCGGAGATGATCCAGAGATTCCTAGTTCAGTAGAACGTGGGGCTCAGGGACAGAAGTATCCAGGAGAAGAATTTGCAGAGATCTTGGCAAGGATATTAGATTCTGCTCACAGTATAGACTAGAGGTTTATATAGAAATTATGGAGCCTCTAATGACAATGGATTTCTCTTAAGTACAACAGAATTGTTTATTATATGCTTTGGTATTTACTTTTATGAAATGCTCACTCTTCTGGTTAAAGTTATATTCTGCTAATTCAGCTTTTTTCAAAAATGTGTTCCTGGGATTAATAATTCTAGGAGATAGATAGGCAGTGAGAAGAAAGATTAGATGGTCAAGTAAATTTTAGGAAACTCTGCCAATTCTATCCTCCTCTCATAAGGTCACAACTGGCAATAACATGTTAAAAGCTCTGAGAAGGTCTGCAGTAGGATCCATGTTTCTTTTTAGATCAGTGTTTCCTGCGCTTAGTTGACCACTGACTTTTTTTTCAGTAGCACAGATCATCAGAGAAAGCCCTGAGAATATCACTCCACTTGAAGGAATTTGAATTTGAGCAAAAACCTTCCACCTGGAGTCAAGGTAGAACTTTGTAACCGTCTGTGCTTGGTGTTTTCTCATCCATTCCTTCAATTTTTCATGCAGCGTCTTCTCTTTTTAAAGTGTTTGAAGGCATTTTTAGCTTAGTTTAAATGATGTCTGTGCAATCGGCTCTGTCAAGGCTGGGGAGCCTGTGTTGCTTTGTATTTGTCAAAGCAGCAAACTGTTGAATGATAATGATTCAACGACCACAAAATGCATCTGGGGAATTGGTGCTGTCAGATTTGGATATTAGTCTTTGGTGGCCTAACTGTAGTAATTAATACATAATGATAATGCAAATGCTAATGAAATTAGCAATGCAATTGCTATTAATATGGTTTAGGCATATCATTACTGGCTTACTGCCCTCAGTAAAAAAGTCTTCCCTAAAGTCAGGCTCCCTTCGTGATACTAGCTAACACAATGAGTTAACTTTTCTAGTTGGATTCCCTGCCTTGCATTTAGTAATCTCTAATCACATGTAACAGCTACATGCTGCTATATAATCCCGTTTTATAACTTCTGAATAATTATCGCAAATATAGCAAATGTTCCCAATAGACTAGATGCATGCCAAATATCGGAGAGGAGAAAATAAAATAAAAATAGTGGTTTAGAACTCAAATATAGCAAATACTGTGGGGTAGGAGCAAGTGGAAATCCATGCAATGTTAATATGCTAGTCATTAAAATAGACAATTCACTGATAAGCCTCCATAGTAAAGAAGTGCAGGTCTTCCTAATGGTGTTCTCATAAATGTCTTTTCGTTTATTTAATTTCTATCTTTAACTAAGACCCAGTAGAATTTTCACAACATATTAGTAGAATATTGCCTTACACTGTGAATTTTTCTGATTCAGAAGTGGGGTAGAGGGCTGATTTGTACTGCCCATGGTGGCTACACAGTGCATCTTGTAATGACTGGTGACAGGTTGGGGAATTCTTCAGGCTCTTCCCATCATTTTCCCACGTGTCACCTAGTTTTTGCATTCCTCGATTTCTCCTTTGCAATGTCGTCTCTTGACCTCCTGCTTTTCAGTCCTCTCCACTTTTTCCTTGTCCTGTGACCCAATCTAGGTACTTCTCTAAGTGGGGGACACGTGATTTTGGTAGAGTTTTAGTTGTCTATCTCTTCTAACTAGGTGTTTGTTAGTAAAAATCACTTGTCAAATAAGGGTTTCTGTGAAAATCTTAGATAACATGACAAATCCAGTACTTAAGTATGTTGACCTAATTGTGAAAGGAAAGAGAAATATCAGAGTGGGCTCATTAGGTTATTAACAGAAAGCAGCTATCACATAATGGGTATGTAATGGAACCATTTAATAAAAATAGGTACAAAATACTAGTGTAATTAGATGAAAAGGTCATAGATATCATCAATGTAGATGGAGGTGATATGAGAAATAGGACTTAAAACTTCCAGGAAACTATCTCCTGGAGATTATTTGAACCACAAAAAGGTGGTTTGCATTTCCAGCTTAATAGCCAGAAGCACAATATGCCATGTGCGGCACGGCGGAGAGAGCTCTGCAGGACATCCCTAACTGGAAGGGCTGAGGAATAGGTCTCATGCATTACCTGATGCTAGAAAAGTATAGCCGCCTGAACTCTCACTCTGTGAAAGGGACTAACCTGCTCCTTGACTAGTATCCATGAGTTCCTTTACAGGATAATTACAGTCTATTTTTCCAAAGGAAAAATGACCAACTTTTCTATTACTTAAGAAAAAAACAGTAACTTACATTAGGATTTATCAAATCTTACCTCTAAGACATATGAGTTTTGCCTCATGACACTGTTTCCTAGTATGTCTTCACATGGGACATTCAACCTCCTTTGTTTTCTTCTCTCTTTGTCTGTTAAACCAATCTGCATGTAAGGTGACTTAAAGGCTGCTTCTTTTTGAAATTACTCCTGACCTTCAGAGGCAACATCTTTGGTTCATGCTCTTGCTGTTAAGGATGTGCCTTGTCTCTCCTGATAGTCTGTAGGCAACAGAGTGTGAAGTTCCGCTCTTACTCATTTTTGTAATCTTCTACTTCCTCACCTCTCTTGTGCCTGGAGGTGTGCTTGGCTCCTGGCACGCACGCAATAGATATTTATGAATGAAATAATAAAAGAAAGAAGAATGGAGTTGTCTCACTGAGAGTTGGCAAGAAGTGTGTGCATAACAATTGTTCCCTGTGGTGGCAGAAAGAGAACCTGCCTTAAAGACCAGATCAGCACCTCTGTCTTCAGCACCTCTGTCTTTAAGGATGAACAAGTTCATTAATTTATTCATTCTCCAGGGGTGTCTCCAAAGCTGTGTCCATCTCCAACATAAGGTTAACATAAATTACAGTGTATTGCAGACATATTTATACTAAAAAATATTTGTTGCTTACCTGAAATTCAAATTTAACTGGGTGCCCTATATTTTTATTTGCCAATAATAAACCCACACTCCTTCATGGCATTTGGACTCAGTTATCACACAAGGAGATGAGAGGTGGAGAAGTGTTTCCCTGGGACCTGAAGAGTGTTAGTCACTACAGCAGATGTTCTAATGTCACAAGATGTCCTTGCCAATGCTTTTGTTTTCTTTGGATAAATACCCAGGAGGGGTGTTGCTGGATCACACGGTACTTCTATTTTTAATTTTTTGAGAAATCTCCATACTGTTTTCCTTAGTGGCTGCACCAATTTATTATACATTCCCACCAACAATGTACAGGTCTTCCCTTCTCTCCACATCTTTGACAACACTTGTTATTTGTTGTCTTTTTGTTGATAGCCATTCTGACAGGTGTGAGGTGTTATCTCATTGTGGTTTTGATTTGCATTTCCCTGATGATTAGTGATGTTGAGCATCTTTTCATGTGCCTGTTTGCCATCTGTATGTCTTCTTTGGAAAAGTGTCTATTTAGATCCTCTGCCCATTTTTTAATCGGTTGTTTGGTTTTTATGATGTTGATTTATATGGGTTCTTTGTATATTTTGGATATTAAAAACTTATTGGATATATCACTTACAGATATCTTCTCCCATTCAGTAAGTGGCCTTTCTTCTTTGTTGATAGCTTCCTTCACTGTGCAAAGCTTTTTAGTTTGATGTAGTCCCATGTGTTTGTTTTTGCTTTTGCTTCCCTTGCCTAAAGAGACAGGTCCAAAAATGTTTTTACAAAGACCAAGGTCAAAGAGCATATAGCCTATGTTTTCTTATAGAAGTTTTATGGTTTCAGATCTTACATTTAAGTCTTTAATTCATTTTAAGTTTATTTTTGTATATGGTGTGAGAGAGTAGTCCTGTTTGATTCTTTTGCATGTAGCTGTCCAGTTTTCTCAACACCATTTGTTGAAGAGGCTATCTTTTCCCCATTGTATATTCTTGTCTCCTTTGTCATAGATTAGTTTTCCATATAAGTGTGGGGTCCTTTCTGGGATCTCTATTCTGTTCCATCGATCTATGTCTGTTTTTGTGACAGGACCATATTGTTTTGATGACTGAAGGTTTGTAGTAAAGCTTGAAATCAGGGCATGTGATACCTCCAGGTTTGTTCTTCCTTCTCAAGATTGTTTTGGCTACTCAGGGTCTTCTGTGTGAATTATTTGTTCAGTTCTGTGGAAAATGTCACTGGTATTTTGATAGGAATTGCCTTGAATGTGTAGGTTGCCTTGGGTAGCATGGTCATTTTCACAATATTAATTCTTCCAATCCAGGAGCATAGTATCTTCCCATCTGTGTCATCTTCAGTTTCTTTTATCAGTGTCTTATAGTTTTCCAAGTACAGGTCTTTTACCTCCTTAGTTAGATTTATTCTCAGGTATTTTATTCTTTTTTTATGTGATGGTAAATAGTATTGTTTTCTTAATTTCTCTTTCTGATAGCTCACTATAAATGTGTAAAAATGAAACAAGTTTATGAATATTAATTTTGTATCCTGCAACTTTGCTGAATTTATTGATGAGCTCTAGTAGTTTTTTGGTGGTGTCTTTAGGATTTTCTATTTATAGTATCATGTCATCTGCAAACAGTGATAGTTTTACTTCTTTCTGTCCAATTTAGATTACTTTTATTTCTTTTTCTTGTCTGTTTGCTGTGGCTAGGACTTCCAATACTATGTTGAATACACATACAAAAAAGAGAAATGAATCTAAATATAACACTAAAGAAGTCATCAAATAACAAAAGAAGAGAACAAAAGAAGAAAGGAAGTAAAAAGAACTACAAAAACAACCACAAAACAATAAACAAAATGACAATAAGTACATACCTATCAATAATTACTTTAAATATAAATGGACTAAGTGCTCCAACCAAAAGATATATAGAGAGTAGCTAAATGGTTAAAAAAAAGACTCATATATATGCTGCCTACAAGAGACTCACTTCAGATCTAAAGACACACTCAGACTGAAAGTGAGGGGATGGAAAAAAATATTCCATGCAAATGGAAATCAAAAGTAAGTGGTGGTAACAATACTTATATCACATAAAATAGACTTTAAAACTAAGACTGTAATGAGACAAAGATGGATGTTACATAATGATCAAGGGATCAATCCAAGAAGAGGATATAAGAATAGCATACACACACACACACAGACACACACACACACACATATGAACCCACATAGGAGCACCTAAATACATAAAGCAAATATTAACAGACATAAAGGTAGAAATTGAGAGTAGCACAATAATAGTAGGGGACTTTAACACCCCACTTACATCAATGGACAGATCATCCAGACAGAAAATCGGTAGGGAAACCCTGGCCTTAAATGACACATTATACCAAATGAACTTAATAAATATATATAGAACATTCCATCCAGAAGCAGCAGAATACACACTTTTTTCAAGTACATATTAATCATTCTCCAGAACAAATCCCATGCTAGGCCACAAAACCAGACTTAGTAATTAAGAAATTTGAAATTTCACTTTTAGGAAATTGAAATGAGATGAAGCATCTTTTCTGACCACAATGTTATTAGACTAGAAATTAACAAGGAAAAAAGACTGCAAAAAAACCCCAAAACACATGGAGGCTAAACAATGTGGTACTAAACAACCAATGGGTCACTGAAGAAATAAAAGAAATCAAAAATACCTGAAGACAAATGAAAACACAATGAACTGAAATCTATGGGATGCAGAAAAAGCAGTTTTAAGAGAGAAGTTTATAGTGACACACACCTACCTCAGAAACATGAAAATTCTCTAATAAACAACTTAAATTTATAGCCAAAGAAACTAGAAAAAAAGGACAAACAAAACCCAAAGTTAGTAGAAGGAAAGAAATTATAAAGATCAGAACAGAAATAAGTGAAATAGAGACTAAAAAAACAGTAGAAAAGATCAATGAAACTAAGAGCTAAAGATAAACAAGATAAACAAAATTGATAAACAAAATTGTAAAACTTTAGCCAGACTCATCAAGAAAAAAGAGAAAGGGCCCAAATCAATAAAATCAGAAAAGAAAAAGAAGTTACAACAAACACCACAGAAATACAAAGGATCATAAGATATTATTATGAACAATTATATGCCAATCAAATGGACAACCTATAAGAAATAGACAAATTCCTAGAAATATACAATTTTCCAAGACTGAATCAGAAAGAAATAGAAAGTATAAACAGACCAGTTACCAGTAATGAAATTGAATCAGTAATACAAAAACTTCCAACAAACAAAAGCTCAGAAACAGATGGCTTCATGGGTGAATTCTACCAAACATTTAGAGAAGAGTTAATACCTGTCCTTCTCAAACTAATCCAAAAATTGCAAAGGAAGGAATGCTTCTGAGCTCATTCTACAAGACCAGCATTTCCCTTATACCCAAACCAGGCAAAGATATCACAAAAAAAGAAAATTATAGGCCAATATCACTGATTAACATAGACTCAAAAATCCTCAACAAAATATTAGCAAACCAAATTCGACAATACATTAACAGGATCGTACACCATGATCAAGTGAGATTTATCCCAGGGATTCAAGGATGTTTCAATATCTTCAAAGCAATCAATATGAGACACCATATTAGCAAATTGAAGAATAAAAATCATACGATCATCTTCATAGATGCAGAGAAAGTTTTTAACAAAATTCAACATCCAATTATGATAAAAATTCCAGAAAATGTGTATGGAGGGAACTTACCTCAACACACTAAAAACCTTATATGGTAAGCCCACAGCTAACATCATAATCAATGATGAAAAGCTGATAGCATTTCCTACAAGATTAGGGTCAAGACAAGGATGCCCATTCTCAGCACTTTCATTCTTTGAAACTAAAATTATTAAAAAACTATATTGGCTCAGTTGGCTTATAGTCAACACAATGCAAATTATGTGACAATTTTGATTACAGAGACATTTGAAAGGAAAGTAAAAAAGGATTAAATTTTATGGAATAATTATATAATATTTAATTAATTATGTACATTAAAATTTTATTACTCTGGTAAGAATACTGACACACAAGCAGAACACTAATAATATTAATTATTGCCTAGTAATATTAATTATTATATCCTGCTGACATTTAGTCATATAAAAATCATTTATTTTGATATTATGAAGGTATAAAGATAACATTTTATTTAACAGTTTGTTAATTTGATTTATAAGATGTAGATATTTAGATGTAAGCAAGGGAGCACTCCAATCTTGCCCTGGGCCCCACAAATTTGTGGGAACCAACCTGCATGGAGAGGTTATCAGGAAGGTGAGGAAGGCATCTGACAAATGCTGAATTGACTCAGCAGCAGCCCCTGGAAATAAGTAGTCCTTATTTTCCCATCACTTTCCCTGAGTAAGGTATGATGACACCTATGTTAGTTTCCTGGGCTGCCATAACAAAACACCACATACAGCGTTGCTTAAACCACAGAAATTGATTGTCTCAGTTATGGTGACTAGAAGTTTGAACTCAAGGTGGCCTCAGGTTTTTTCCTTCTGAGGCTGTGAGGGAGAATCTGCTCTGTGTCTCTCTCCTAGCTTCTAGTTGTTTGACGGCAAACTTTGGCTTGTAGAAGCATCACCTAGATCTCTGTCTTCATTTTTAAAAAAAAATTTTATTGGAGTACAGTTGATTTACAATGTTGTGTTAGTTTCAGGTGTACAGCAAGGTGAGTCAGTTATACATACACAAATATCCCCTATTTTAATGATTCTATTCCCATATAGGTCTTTATAGAGTATTGAATAGAGTTCCCTGTGCTATTCAGTAGGTTCGTGTTAATTATCTATTCTATATATAGTAGTGTGTATATGTCAACCTCAATCTCCCAATTTATCTGTCCCCCGCTTCCCCCCTGGTAACCACAAGTTTGTTTTCTACATCTGTGACTCAACTTCTGTTTTGTAAATAGGCTCATTTGTACCATTCCACATATAAGTGATATCATGTGATATTTGTCTTTCTCCGTCTGAATTACTTCACTCAGAATGACAATCACTAGATCCATCCATGTTGCTGCAAATGGCATTATTTTGTTCTTTTTTAATGGCTGAGTAATATTCCGTTGTATATATGTACAGCATCTTCTTTATCCATTCCTCCATTGAAGGACATTTAGGTTGAGTCCATGTCCTGGCTATTGTAAATAGTACTGCAATGAACATTGGGGTGCATGTATCCTTTCAAATTATGGTTTTCTCTAGATATATGCCCAGGAGTGGGATTGCTGGGTCGTATGGTAGTTCTATTTTTAGTTTTTTAAGGAAACTCCATACTGTTCTCCATAGTGGCTGTATCAATTTACATTCCCACCAACAGTGCAAGAGGGTTCCCTTTTCTCCACATCCTCTCCAGCATTTATTGTTTATATAGATTTCATCCTTATGGGTGTGTCTGTCTCCAAATATTCCCGTTTTTTAAAGACACCAGTCTTATTGGCTTGAGGACCACCCTAACGACCCTATCTTAACTAATTACCTCTGCAATAATCTTATTTTCAAATAAGGTAACATTCTGAGGTACTGCGGGTTAGGACTTCAACGTGTGAATTTTGGGTGGGGAGATACAATTCAACCCATAGCAACACCCTGTCTTGTCCACTGGTTGAAGCAGAACTTGAAATTGTGTTCTTGGACTTGGAGTGGGGGTTGGTTATGGGGTTGAGGTTAGGATGAAGGTCAGGTATGCGAGGAGGCACTTCAATTTATATACTTGGTAATTGAAAAAAAAAGTTTTTATTTTATTTTAATTGTTTGGTGGAAAGGAGTGATGGGATTGGTGGTCTGTCAGTATGTCCCTGCATCCGAATATCCCTGGCATCCAAATGGCAGTTCTGCCTTACAATGTTGAAAGCCAGGCACACACTCTACTTGCCATCCTTGGGCAGAATCTTAATTTTCTTTTAAGAGGAAGAGTTAGAGGAGAGGGAGATTTAAGTGATTGCTAGGTTAGGTTAGGCTAGGTTAGTGTAATTTAGTTGCACTGAGTTTAAGTTAGGCTAGGTTAGTCCAATTTAATTGAACTAAGTTTAACATGAAACAAAAATAGTACATTCATTAAACAAGTCATTGTTACCCAGATTAGTTAGATGAGAAAAAATTTAGAGATTTAGGAAGGTATCAGAATCAATGCTGTTAATTATTCTATTAAATATTAAAAACATGCAAAGGGTTGAAAAACAGAAACCCAAAGTTAAAACATTTAGTTACTTGGCTTTTTGAAGATCTGACAGTGAATGGAAAATGCCTAAGATACAAGGGCGGGCAATGCCAACTTGGCCTTTGGTGAACTGTAAATAAATATTTCTGGAATGGAGATACACAAGCTAAACATCGTAATTGCCTATGTTTGCAATCTGCAAATTTCATGGTATTTTTTTTAACCTGTCAGGTAAGTATCATAGTTATGTTCTGGTCATCTTGCTTCTCTGCCTAGACTGAGCCTTCATGGAGGAAAACAATTGCCTGTGGCATTTGGATCATTAAGTCCATTTGAAAGTTGTTTCATGACTTCCATCATTACCTGTAGATGGGCATAACACCTGAACACCTAGCAAGGGCCTTCTTGAGATATTTTTTTAGTAGGTGGTACTGGGGAGGTGAGTGATAAATATTACACTGTCTTTGGCAAAACTACCTGTGTAGCTGCAAAATGTACACCTTTTGGACAGCAGATTGGCTCCTCCCACAAGAAGATGGGCAAGCTCCTTGAGGATGAACTTCTTTCTTTTCATGGCCATCACTTACTGCCAGCACTTAGAACAGTGTCCAGCAAAAGGTAAGAACTCAAAAGATTGATAGTTAATCTATCCACTTGCCACATTGTTATGACAGGGTGGATTATCTTAACAGAAAGCCACGTAATTATTCATGTGTGAAAGCAGCATCTTCCAGAGTGTCCTGGGGCGCTGGTGGGTGGTGGAAGGGAGGATGTCTTAATATCTTACCCCCTCAACATCACGCCTGGCTTCCAGCTCTCTGGGATCCCAACTTGGATTTCTGCTTGCTGCCAACTCTCAGTCATATGTCATGAATGAGATTTTCTTTTTCTACCTCTGGTGCCTCTCGACTGCAGTGTGGTGTAATCAGAAGGACACAGCAGTGGAATCAGATCTGAATTCCATTTCTTTTGTCACCTTTTAGTTTTGTGTTGGTGAGCTGGAAGTTGAGGCACACATCTGTTTCTTAATCTGCAGGATGGGAAGGGTGATGCCAGCTGGAGTGGCTATGATGATCAATGAGATCATGCGTTTAGGACAATTCCTGGCTGGTCTTAAGTGCTCTTGGGGATAGTATTCCCCACAGGTGTCTGCTTCTGCGTGTCTTATGAGAAGAATACTAACTGTCCATTTTTTATGGGCTATCTTTTTGAAGATATTTGTATAGCTCCCATCCTTGGATGGTAGAGATAGTGTCTCCCAATGGAGCAAAGGTTTGGGCAGGTTTGCAGGATCAAATCTCAGACCCTTCACAGTTCTTGACAACACTCAATACATACTCAAAACATTTGTTCTGTTTTGCTTCCCTCACTAGAGGACAAGTGTTTGGAAGGAAGGGACCATGTTGTTTATTTTAGTCTCCAATCCTAGTACAGAATAGACACAGAGTACATTCTTGATTGAACTGAACTGAACTGGCCTGGCTGGTCATTAGTACAGTTTTTGCTTCCTCAGTTAACTCAAACTCAGCAACACCTGAGGGTCAGCCAGTAGAAAGGGAGGATATAGGAAGTAGGCTGATGGAGAAGAAAAGAAAAACCCAAACACCTTAATTCTTTTGCCATGTTTCACCTATGTATCCCTCTATAACAACTTATTTTCATGAAAAAAATCCCTAAGTAATGTCCTCTTCAGAAACACATGGAAAAATGACCAGTGATCACTATACATGATAGAGTCATTGTATTCCAGTGTGTGTGGGAATAGGACATATCCAACAAAAAGGTCCCAGTAAAGGTCTAAAGGGGTCCTCCCTGTGCATGGCAGGGAGAATACCATCCTTCCTCCCATGAGCAGGGGGAGTGAGGGATGATGGAGACAGAATGCAGGAGAGATTCTCCAGTGGAAGAGAGTTGGTCAAAGAGCTGCCTGGTGGCAGACCCCTTAATCCTGGGAAAGGGAATTTATGACACTCTGGATGCTGCTCCAGGATCTGAAGCAACGACCCAAAGCAGTCAAGGGATTGAGGACAGCTGGGCATCACTAGGCAGGACCACAGGCTGTGTAGACCAAGGAGTGGCTGTGGTCATTCTCCCTGCCACAGTGCTAGCTCTGCATGGCTTTGATGCTGTCATCTTAGCTACCAGCCCCACAGCCCCAGAAGTACCTTTCCCACCTTAACCCTGGAACAAACTCCTATGCACCCCTCAGAGCCCAAGGCCCTTTGCAACAACTTGGTTGAGTCTGTGGAGCTGTGCCCCTTGGCAGGAGGCAGAGTGTGCTGTGTTTTCTTGGTTAATGTACCTGTCATTTACCAAATATTGCTTGAGTGTGCTGGGCATTTGCATTTACTATGTTTTCTTATTTTCTGTATTCCTGATGCTTTGGCATCTGGGGTCTCACTGGCTGGAGTGGGACTGCCCCTTTCCAGCACTAGCTAATTCCTAGAGATGGCAATCAACTTGCCTGGGAGTGAAACTTTCATTTGCAAACCAATTGATCCAAAGCCCATACCTCCCAACTGCCTCCATTTTTAAGCTCTGGGGCTTTTATACTCTGGCCCAATATTACCCTTCCCTAATCACTCCAGGTCCAAGTACCAGACAACTTGGGACAGTGCCTATAACCCAGATCCCACTGAAATTATTCAAACTAGCTAATCCTAAACCTGCTTAGCTTGCTTACACTATCTTGCCCATTCCTCCCCATGAAAACCACAGTAAAGGCTCTTTGCTCAGGTTTTCCCCTTACACTTCTTTCTCCAGACTAACCTTGGTGCTTGTGCTTCCCCATGTGGCCCTGCATGGCAGGGCATACCCTCTCCTCTTGGGAACTATGAGTAACAAACTATCTTTTCCATACAGTCATTTCCTGATTTGTTCCCTTACGGTACCTGAATAATAACAAAATCTACACTTTGAAACAGCATTACCTTCTGCGCCGAATAGAAGATAAGCTTGTGTTAGGGCTCAAGGGAGAACTTTTCTTGTTCTTTGTTAAAATATATTTAGGACTTGGGTAAGCATTCTTTGTGCGGCTTTCCAGTGGAAACGTATATTAAAAAAAACAGGACAGAGTTTCATGAAGTTTTGCCCCTTCAGAGGGGAATGGTTGAAAGAATGACGAACCTTCCGTACCCTGGAATACTACACACTGTTGGAGACTGAATCAGAGCTATAGGAATTGACTTGGAGGGATTTTCCAGATTTCTTATTGAGAGAAAAGCAAAATGCAGAGAAATGTTTACAATAGAATCTTCTTTTTGTAGACATCGAACAGTGACGGAAATGACCTATTTATATGCATATATGTCTGTGTGTTTGTGTACAATTATATAAGCATAAGGAAGAACATGGAAAGATGCAAGATATGTTGTTAATATAAATTAATCTGGGAAGTTGGGGTGATGTATTGGGAGTAGGGAGAAGGGGGAGAGGAGAGAAACCAAGGACAAAATTGGGGTGGGGGAAATGATTGCACTTAAAATCCCACGTCTACATAATTTTGCTTAAACATTTACGTCAAGTTATATGTGTATGTGTATGTATAAATATTGGGGTGGCCAAAAGGTTAGCGCAGGTTTTTCTATAACATCTTACATTTTTTAAAGTTCTGTAATTTCGTGACTCAGCTTTTTAGCAGAATTATATTCTATGACTCAAGACATTTTAATATCATTTTTCTGTGATTTAAGTTTAAACGGGGGAGAAGAGACATTTGCCCGCCATCCACCTGCTGAGCCCAGGTGAGCAGAATTGCTGGGTTGTGATGTCCCACTGACAGGTAGATGTGTATAAACTTGAATCACCACCTCCCTATTCACATCTCTGATTTGTGGGACAAGCAGGATGGGATGAAGCAGCTGCCTGTGCGGAAGGAAGCCTGTCTCTCCAGATAGAAAGAAGTCTGTGTCTCTGGTTACAGCCCACCACAGACTCACTAGCTCACTGCCCTGTGGTCACTTGGGCCAGACAAAAGCAAGTTCTTTTCTCACAGTGCAGGGCCTCCTGCCCTGCAAACTTAGCCCCTTCGGCTGGGTGTTACTAAGCCATGAGTCTAAATATGGCACATGGCAGTTTGATGGAAATCATTTCCAGTAAAAGAGGATGTTTCCTCAGCAGTTTTCAAGCTGGCGCTGACTCAAGCATCCTCGAGGGAGCCCATTTAACTGGTCATTAGGGAGACAGCAAAAAGGCATTGAGGAATTCTGTAACAAGATACGTATCCTGTGTGGAAGGCCTCCTGGGTCTCTCTGACCATTGGCTCCCTGTGCATACTGCCGAGATTTTATTGATGCTGCTGAAAAGTCTTTTGCTGCTGCTAATCTGTTATTTGCGCACAGTTTTAAAGACACTGGTTCCAGCTTTGTGAGGAACAAGTCCAAAGGTGAAACATGGCATTCGAACAGTAATTCAATGTCTAGAGCTGATTAACAACCCCGTCACACTACATCCTCAGAGGCAGAGAAGTGAATTGGAGCCTCAAAAGGATGGATGAATGTTTATGCTGAGTTTTGCAGGCAAAATATTTACACTATTCTAAGGGCAACAAATACACTTAATTACAAATCTAAATTTGAGAAAATCAGAATATAAACAAACTGAGAATTTCTGCACATGGGCTGTATAGTGCAGAAAAGTAGTTTAGTTGAGAGGTATTTGGGTTTGTCTGCTATGGAAACAAGTGATACTTAGAAGGGTAAGTAAAAGTGTCACAAATAATCAAGGATAATATTGTAGACTTACAGATACAGCTGCTGAGGATGATAAAAAGACCAATTACCTGAATTCTAATACAGACTTTGGGATCTGGGATTATTCAACACCTATCCATGCTCTACTGGCAGATCTGGGGTTAAATTTTTTAAATGAAGCATAGATTCATAGAATATTTAGAGCCGGAAGTCTATTCCATTAAGGTTTGTTCCTGTTCCCAAGCATTCATTTCTTTCAACACTATTGATATAGATCTTTAGGGAAGCATTTCAAATGATTTGAACGGCAAGAATGAGAAAATATATTTTACAAAATGGAAGATATGCTAAAAATGTATTTTTTTAAAGGATCAGAACAAAACCATAGTTACCTAACCAAGGAACCATATGACTAACCACAGCTGCATGGTTAGCAAATTTGTGAATGTGTGGAGTCAAGGAATTTGTCTTGGGCGTAAACTAAGGGGTCAGAATGTTTTACTTATTTAATTTTTAGGTGTAGAAATTTCTTCCTAGGAGATAGGAATGTGTAAAATTTGGTAATGTGGGCTTATTTTTTTTTTTTAAAGAGTCATTTGAAACAGTTCTCCTTAAAAACAGAACTATTTTTAGGTGCAACCAATTGCTGTTGGCAATGAAAGTGTTGATGTGCTCATCTTTGGACCCGTTGGTCTTTTCACACTTTAGTCTTTGGACTCAGTTGCTGTCTTAAAGGAATGGATCTTTATCCTTAGGCGAACTATCGATGCCTCTCCCATAGGAGGTCAAGGTCAGGCTTCCTTGTAATTAGTACTTTCTGTGCATGGTCATGTAGCCCCTAGAGATGTGGGACCTATGAGAAGATTTGCATGGTCCAGGAAGGAAAGGTTGGTGACTCCACCTTATTCAAAGGGAGTTCAGCTCTAGAGACCAAGCTGGGAGGACGTCTTTGGAATTCCCGTGAATCCACTCTCCATAGCCTCGGCAGGGCCACTTGCTGGGCCAGGGTTGTGGGAATTGGCTGCTGCTTTGGCAGTGATGGTCCTGGGTGCACCATTCTATGGAGCTGTATAAAGTGATTCCTATGGACAGGTGGTGAGGCTGGCAGGAAACAGATACAACAAAAAGAGACCAGACTGATTCCATTGGTTAGAGGAAGCAGTAAAGTAGGGAACAGCAGGATTCTGCTCTTTTATGCCAGTAAAAGGCTTGCCTTGGTGATTGGCACATCTATTATAAATGTGGTAAGTTTAGTCTATTGTCTGACTTTTGAACTCTTGACTCAGGTATCCTCTCTGGGTTGTGTTGTCACCCTTTCCATTTCTATCCTGAATGTAGAGGTATCCGATCCTAGCACCTGACAAGAAAATATACAAAGCAATCGTTTGCTAGAACGAATACTAATATATAAGATATGATATAATACGGATACACTCTTTTATTTTTTTAACATCTTTATTGGAGTATAATTGCTTTACAATGGTGGGTTAGTTTCTGCTATAAAACAAAGTGAATCAGCTGTACATATATCCCCATATCTCCTCCCTCTTGAGTCTCCCTCCCACCCTCCCTATCCCACCCCTCTAGATGGACACAAAGCACTGAGCTGATCTCCCTGTGCTATGCGGCTGCTTCCCACTAGCTATCTATTTTACATTTGGTAGTGTATATATGTCCATGCCACTCTCTCACTTCGTCCCAGCTTACCCTTCCCCCTCCCTGTGTCCTCAAGTCCATTCTCTATGTCTGCGTCTTTACTCCTGTCCTGCCCCTAGGTTCTTCAGAACCTTTTTTTTTTTTTTTTAAGATTCCATATATATGTGCATACGGTATTTGTTTTTCTCTTTCTGACTTACTTCACTCTGTATGACAGTCTCTAGGTCCATCCACCTCACTACAAAAAACTCAGTTTCATTTCTTTTTATGGCTGAGTAATATTCCATTGTATATATATGTGCCACATCTTCTTTATCTACTTATCTGTCGATGGACACTTAGGTTGCTTCCATGTCCTGGCTATTGTATATAGAGCTGCAAAGAACATTGTGGTACATGACTCTTTCTGAATTATGGTTTTCTCAGGGTATATGCCCCGTAGTGGGATTGCTGGGTTGTATGGTAGTTCTATTTTTAGTTTTTTGAGGAACCTCTATACTGTTCTCCATAGTGGCTGTATCAATTTACATTCCCACCAACAGTGTAAGAGGGTTCCCTTTTCTCCACACCCTCTCCAGAATTTATTGTTTGTAGATTTCTTGATGATGGTCATTCTGACCGGTGTGAGGTGATACCTCATTGTAGTTTTGATTTGCATTTCTCTAATGATTAGTGATGTTGAGCATCCTTTCATGTGTTTGTTGGCCATCTGTATATCTTCTTTGGAGAAATGTCTATTTAGGTCTTCTGCCCATTTTTTATTGAGTCATTTGTTTTTTTTTTTATATTGAGCTGCATGAGCTGCTTGTATATTTTGGAGATTAATCCTTTGTCAGTTGCTTCGTTTGCAAATTTTTTTCTCCCATTCTGAGGGTTGTCTTTTCATCTTGTTTATGGTTTCCTTTGCTGTGCAAAAGCTTTTAAGTTTCATTAGGTCCCATTTGTTTATTTTTGTTTTTATTTCCATTTCTCTAGGAGGTGGGTCCAAAAGGATCTTGCTGTGATTTATGACATGGAGTGTCCTGCCTATGTTTTCTTCTAAGAGTTTTATAGTGTCTGGCCTTACATTTAGGTCTTTAATCCATTTTGAGTTTATTTTTGTGTATGGTGTTAGGGAGTGTTCTACTTTCATTCTTTTACAGGTAGCTGTCCAGTTTTCCCAGCACCACTTATTGAAGAGGCTGTCTTTTCTCCATTGTATATTCTTGCCTCCTTTATCAAAGGATATACTCATTTTTAAACTATTGCTAACAGCACATCTTATAAACCACCGACCCTTATATTAGTCAGAATGCACTAGAATCTTTAGTGGCTTTTGAATAAAATGCTCAAAACTCCAAGATCTTCTTATTTTTCTATTAACAGCACTTCCTCTTTGCTGATAACAGTGTTCCGTGTTAGCAGCAGGAGGTACTGAAGAAGGGTGTGCACAGTCATTTAGAGGAAGCAATGGAATCACCTGAAAGAGGAGGAGGAATTCTCAGTCCTATAAAAGCCAGCTCCGAGGAGAGATGTTGGCAGGAGCTTCACAGAAAGTGCAGGATTTGGGAACATCCAGGCTTCCTGAAGAAGGTCTTCAAGTCATTTCATTCTCCCTGCCTCAGTGACCAGCCTTGCAGGGCTCTTATGAAGATGAGCAGTACCATATAGAAAGTTACCTGCACTCAGCGCTCACAGGAAGCTACAGAATGTTCTAGTTGGGGCGGGAGACAGGTGTGATCAGGAAATGTTTCTAGTACATTCACTTTGGTGTCTCATCAGAAAGGCCCCAAATCTCCAATCTCTAATAATTTGTTACAACTTTTCTTTCTCTTCATACCCAATTTTGTATTTACAATTTGGTATTTTTTTTTTCTTTAAAGAGAGTCCCCCAAATTGTATAAGCTTCAGGCCACACAAAGCCTGGAGTCACCTTACCCTCCTCCACCACATTCTGGCTATCGAACCTTCGGTAAATTAAGCTCTCCAGCCTGTTTCCTCATCAGTGCAATGAGGCTAATATCAGTACCTACTTGTTAGGCCTTTAGGGGATCTGATTAAATGAATTAGTAGGTATAAAACCATTTACAGAAGTGCCAGGTACATGGTAATGCTAAGTTAAGAGATTGTTAAATAAAAATAAACAAAAGATACATGATTGATAGTTTTAGGTAGTTTAGGTTTTAGGATAGTCCAGACTGGGATTCTAGCTGGGACCCCTATGCTTTGAGTCTCAGTTTTCTCATCGAGAAAGTGGGGATGTTGTGATTTTCAAGCTCTTAAAATTCCATGTACCTGGTAAATAATATCGTTTGACTCACTCTCAGGCTACTTCTTGCAGCTCCCAAGTTAGCTGCTCTCTGTCTGTCCAGAGTGGAAAGTTTTAGCACAGATAAATATGGTACAAAATCATCACGTTCTGTATTTCAAAGCAAAATCTGAATTTGATAAAAAGTATCCATATATGTGTCTTAACATTTTTAACATGAATTACAGAGGATTGGCTATATTTTGTTCTTCTTTCTTACTGACCATTAACTTGGTTTGGAGTTAATTTTTTAAAATATTTGGCTTAATTTTTTTTTTTTTTTTAGACTTTTTTTTTTTTTTAATAAATTTATTTATTTATTTTTGGCTGTGTTGGGTCTTCGTTTCTGTGCGAGGGCTTTCTCCAGTTGCGGCGAGCGGGGGCCACTCCTCATCGCGGTGCGCGGGCCTCTCACTATCGTGGCCTCTCCTGTTGCGGAGCACAGGCTCCAGACGCGCAGGCTCAGTAGTTGTGGCGCACGGGCTTAGTTGTTTCGCGGCATGTGGGATCCTCCCAGGCCAGGGCTCGAACCCGTGTCCCCTGCATTGGCAGGCAGATTCCCAACCACTGCGCCGCCAGGGAAGCCCCTGGCTTAATTGTTAATGGAATGTTTATGTATGTCTATATGTGGATCTATACAATGTACAAACATACAACTATTTCATTTATAATCAAACCGAATATATGGACATGTAATCTCATTCTCTCTCTGGCACACAAATGTGTGTATTTTATGGACTTCTGACTAATTTGGACATCTCAAAGTGCTGGGACTGGCTTGGATGTCATATTTTGTTTTCTGTGAAAATGACATCCATTTTTAAAAAAAATTTCCAAAGTTGAGAGAGAATTCTTCTAATGATCACTTGTTTAAGGTTCTGCTTCCAAGTTCCAACGCTATCGTTGGAGCATGGAAGCACCATTTCCTGAGACTATCCCCCTGTGCCTAGGGTGCCCACATGGACGTAAGTGATATTTCAGGGGAAGTAATTGACAGGCAGTGGTGAGAGCTGCTCAAATGTCAAATACATCCCACGTGTCATGCTTTAGCACCACCTACATTTCTGCCCTTCAAACTGCTAATGGTTCTTTAATATATCAGGTAAGGATGCCAATAAATAGGCTTGATGGTTGTTTAAATTGTATTTTAAAAGCAAAGAGCATGAAAGATTCGACAGCCAAGTTTTCAGTTTCATGACTGATGACAAATTTGTGTAGTTACAAAGTCTAGAATCTCTTTATAGAACAAAAAACAATAACACTATTTAACAGCAACAGCATGTTCCCTGTAGAGAATATACAGAGATAGAATAGCAAAATTCTTAACTGAAATTTATAAGTGCAGAGTGTAAAACAATAGGATATTAGTCTACGAATCAGCACGCATGACTTTGATTAACGTGCATTTATGTGGGTCTTGGTGCTCTGATCTGAAAAATCGCCTCCTTAAATGGTGTTGTGGTATCGATGATGATTTTTTACAGTTTGCACCAGTCAGAGGAGGGTTACAGGTGAAAGGCAGGAATAGTCATGGCATTGAAGATGGAGAAATTGAGAATTTCTGGAAATGATTTAAGTCCACTTCTTACAAACTAAGCAAAGACAACCCCAATAACTCCTGTGTGTAGGGCTTTATAGAGTCAACAACCTTTCCACCCTATTTGATTCATGAACAATAGCGCTGGGAGAGTCTTTACTCTCCTTCTTCCAGGTCACACATCTGAGGTTCTGAAAAATACCAGTGTCGGAGCTAAAACCCACATCTAAGTCTTTAGACTCCAAATCTGGTGATCTTTGCTCTAAGCTGCTGCAGATGTCATGGGATGCCCAAGAAGTGATTTCAACCTCTGCCATATAGTTGATATCTTTCATCATCTGTCATTGGGGAATCATAGACATTTGCCGTCTTTCAATGTTTTGAGAATCTGAATATCTTATGCAGGGCAATTGCCAAGTGATGAATATCTTCCTTACCTACAATACATTATATTACAGTCTTGATGTAATGAAATGCTCGTGGACTGTATCCTATATGTCTAGTAGAGAACGGATGACGGTTATAAACAATTATCCATTTGGACTTGTACCAGGAGCTCCCAAGTGGTGTGCTTATGGTGATGTTCTGATCGAGTGAAATTCCCCCGCGTTCCCCGGAACTTTGCCAGCCAGGGTCCAAGTAGCCTGTGGAACCAACTAGAGGGACTCATGGAGAGAGGGGCATGGTGAGACCCCCAAATGGTGCCTAGGGGGAAAGGGAGATTGAAGAACACAGCATTCAAAGAGATTGAAAAACTTCAAGGACATTTTACAACGCATTAGGGTGTGAGGCATCTGGCTGTGTGCATAAGTTATTTTATTCTACTTGCATTTGTGTATATTAATGTTAATTATTAAACATGAATTGAGGGCTTCCCTGGTGGCACAGTGGTTAAGAATCCGCCTGCCAATGCAGGGGACATGGGTTCGAGCCCTGGTCCAGGAAGATCCCATATGCCGTGGAGCAACTAAGCCCATGACAACTACAACTACAACTACTGAGCCCACGTGCCACAACTATTGAAGCCCGCGCGCCTAGAGCCTGTGCCCCGCAACAAGAGAAGCCACTGCAATGAGAAGCCCGTGCACTGCAACAAAGAGTAGCCCCCGCTCACCACAACTAGAGAAAACCCACGTGCAACAACGAAGACCCAATGCAGCCAAACATAAATAAATTTATTTAAAAAATAAATAAATAAAATAAAGTATTAAAAAAAAACCCCCAAACAAAAAAAGACATGAATTGAGATCTGTAAATAAGAACTGGAAAATCCAGTCTTGTTTACACATCTGCTATTACATAACCTTGCTAACATATACATGTTAATGCAGGGGGGAAGCTAACATTTATTGAGCACTTACTATACAATGGGTACTTTGTATACATTATCATCTCATTTAATCCTCATGACAACTCAATGAAATAGTTATTTTTATGGCATCTCACAGTGAGGAAGCTGAGTTCAAAGAGGTTAAGGAATATGCCAGGTAGATCATGGCAAAGCTGTCTTAAAAGAAAATTATCATAGTTATTGCATGTCCCCTGCCCCACGGTGGATTGAGAGGGAGGTTGCATTTCCTGACAGGGGCTCATCCTTAATCAACGGTTTTAGAGAAATGGCAATTCAGGGAAAGGTATAAGTTTGCATATAGATTAAGCCACGAGCATATCTTAAAATAAAATTGTCAAATTTCTAAAGCAGTGATTTCTATGGACATCAGTTCAAGCTGTTTTTTAGGCAGGGGTTTCATACCCCTCAATAGTTCCACAAATTCCACCTCCCCCCATACAAAATAAGAAGTGACTTCTTGTACCTCGGAGTAAATTGTTTTTCACTCATTCTTATTTTTAAAAATATCAACTTATGAGAAAGTACACTGTTATTTAGTATAAAATATTAAAATCAGTTCATTTTACCTTGGGTGACATTTTAGAGTTTTCTGATAAAGAATCAATGGTTTTCCCAGTAGGATTCTCATTTGAAGTAGTCATCATCAATTTTTCTTACTTTCAAAGTTTATTAATGGAAAGCGTTGATCAGTTGTAGCAGGTTGAAAAGATATCGGGAGAGAAGAGGGAGTTGTGGGCAGGTAAAGTGGGTGTATATTATTGATTTTTTTCACTTTGAGAAAATTCTTGGCAAAAAAAAAAAAAGTCCTGGTTGATAAGTGCATCTTTTAATTTTTTTTAACACTTTGTTTGGATTATAAAAAAGCCGGTCAGGAAATAAGAGCTTTGTAGAGGTGTGTGTAGAGTACATAGCTCACACACTAGGGTTTGCAACTCTAATGTTCTAAAAAATTTCCTTACAACTCTTCCCCCAAATTACTGAAGTAGAAGTGTCTTTCCAACTTAAGATGTCATAACTATAAAATAAAATCAATAATTAGTTATTCTAACTATACCTAATATTAAGACTAAATTACTCATTTAAAAAAAAAAAATTAGCAACTAGTGATTCTTTTGCAATAGCTTTGGTTCAGTGAAATTAGAATTTGAAAAGTAGCCAAACATCTGTAACTTGCATGTGAGAAATGTCTTAGTTTCTTTCAATGAATAAAAGTGGTGAAAATTCTACCTTCTACAAATTCATAGTTACAGTCACAGGGAACTTCAGCATCGCTTAACCCATTCTGGAAATGATGTTGACTGAACAGCTCAAAGATTCTCAAGATTTCTGTTCTTACTTCATTCGGGTTCATCTTTTATCAAACCCTCATTGTTGGTATTAAACCAGGTTAAAAATCATTGGTGCTATAGCCTTTTACTTACCACATCAAGGTCTTCAATGGGAAAGTGTGTGTCCATAGAGGGTCACTCGCTTGTTCTACGTGTATTGTCACTTCATTTACTTGAAGCAGCCAGTAAAAAAAGACTTAGTGGTATAATTCCAACTATATGACATTCTGGAAAAGGCAAAACTATGGAGACAATAAAAATATAAGTGGGTGCAAGGGGTGTGGAGGGAGGAGACTTGAATGGGCAGAGCACAGAGGATGTTTAGGGCAGTGACATTACTCTCTATGATATTATAATGATGGATATAGGTTAGATAGCATTTGTCCAAACCTATAGAATGTACAATACTGAGAGTGAACCCTAAGGCAAACTATGGACTTTGGATGATTATGATGTGTCCATGTAGGTTCATCTGTGGTAACAAATGTACCATTTTGGTGATGATGTTGAGAAAGGGCGGGGGAAGGGGTATATGGGAAATCTCTGTACCTTCCTCTAAATTTTGTTGTAAAACTAAAACAGCTCTACCTTAAAAGAGAGTTAGTGAAATCGATGTTTATCATGTGCCTTACCCAAACCGAGGGCTACTGTATAAAAATGAACTATTTCTCCCTGGCTGTCATCGTGGTCATTGTAGTGCTTTTCAGAGCTATATTGACTCCTTTCGGTGTTTGAGGGCATCTGCCACATACACTGGGGAAGTGATGTTCACTGTTTTCAAAGACATACACTAAATTACCATTTTGCCTGCAAGGAAACTGACATTTCTTTAACAGTTTTAAAAATATGAATAACCATTAGCCAATAGGAAAGTTATCGCCCTTGAATTAGAAAATCGGGTCAGTGTGTTTGGTTCCAGGTTATTTGCACAAGGCAGGGAAAAGGCAATGATGTACAGCATATCTTCCGATCAACTCTTCTGTGTTCGCTGGCAGAAATAAAGCATCCCTCACTTATGTAGACAGAGGTCCTTGCAGCAGGGAATGGGCATTCATTCATTCTTCCCACACATGGTTATCACATGCTTTAGTATTCAACAGGCACTGTTCTAGGCTTTGCGGATAGAGTGGTAAACCAGATGGACCAGGCTCCTGACTCTCTGGGTGACGTTTTCATAGCAGGACACAGATGGGGTCAAGTAGACAAGTGAAGAAAAATGATATTGTTAGATGAGGACTATGCAGAGATTTGTGGAGATGGAGCAATGGCTGGGGGTCTCTTAAGTCTGTGTGTTTAGAAAGGGCCTCTGAGGAGAGAATGTTTAAGCTGAGTGCTGAGTAGAATTGCCAGGTGTAGCAAATATAGATGCACAACTCCCAGTTAAATTCGAATTTCAGATAAACAATAATATTTTAGTATAGGTATGTTTCATGCAATGTCTTATTCCACATTATATTGGCAACATTAACCCTGAAGGCACCCAGAAGAGTCACTCCTTGAAAGTCAAGAGGAACAACGTTTATGCTGCAAGAAGAGGGGAGAAGCTGGTGCAAAGCCCCACAGGGCAAGGGGAGGGGAGGAACTTATTTTGTGAAGAAGCAGAGTGGCCAGTGGTCAGGAGCCGGGACACTGGAGACATTGCCTAGTCCTAACTTCTGTCTCCACTGCTTACTTGCCACGTGAGCCCTGGGTCACACCATAGAACTTCTTTGTCCCAGTTTATGCATTTGATAAATAGGAATAATAATACAAGTACTTAACTCATAGGGTCAGTAGGAGGATTAACATAGTTCATACACGTAAAAAACATGTACCATCTAAATATGTGCTATTATTATAGACAACTCACCAAGAAACGTTCCCCTTGTACATCAGGGGTACATTCAGTATAAATTGATCTACACATATCAAGAATCCTCATGGCTTCCAGAAGAAGTCTCTGACAATATAAAACCCATCCACTCTTTTCACAGAACAAAACGTGTACCCCACAAACACCAGGAACTGCCAACATGAGGTCTATTTTAACATGGCTATCTGAAATCTTTCTCAACCCACGGCCAGAGCTCCGGCCTTACCTTAGAAGTTCCAGGATGGATCATGTCACTTAACAGGAGAACCAGCTACAACTTCTTTCTCTGCAAATAGTCCTAATAATTTTTAACCATTTCCAATGCAGAGGTTTCACAGATTTTTTTTAAACTCCTATATGAAGCAATTCTTTCATGATACACAAGTAAAAATGTTACATGACATGCTACTTATAACAAGGACTTTTCAAATGATGTCGACTCACATGACCTGGAATCTCTCTTGTAGTATAACTCAGTGTTCCCTTCTGAACTTGAACGTGCCAAGGCCAGGCCCCATTCACTGCTGTGGCGTGATCGCCGTGCTCAGACAACTGCAAAGGTGGGAAATGGATGTTGAGACCCCACGTTCTACAGAAGTCATGGTGGGCGTTTGCTTCCACTCATCTGCATCAAGCAAAGCAACTTGCAGTGACAAGAGCATCAGGGTGCAGGAGGGCAGGGTGATGGAGAGCACGGGCTCTGATTTCTCACTAGTTGCATGGAAGTATCTATCTTAGTCCATCCCTCTGCATTTCAGTTCCCTCAACTGCAGCAAGGGGATAACTTTCTCACTGAGTTCTTGTGAAGATCACATGAGTTCATACATGTAAAATAGCTCTTAGGACTGTGCCAGATGTAGTCAATCCTGCATAAGTGTATTTTATATATTTATAACATATGAACATACATATAATATCACTCAATATAAAATACAATCATTATTATTATTTCACTGGTTTTACATTGACCTTGCACCCCAGTTCCCCAAATGCTGCCCAGAGATAATGGGGAATCTTGTTATGGGAATACACTGTTATAGCATACTTACAGCCAGTGGCTAGGTGAATTTTAAGAATTCATATAAGTACTAACTATATTATTATTGTTATTATTATTATTGTTTTACATAGAAGAGCTAATGACCCAGGCTAATTTTTAAAAAATTTAATTTATTGAAGTATAGTTGATTTACAACCTTGTGTTAATTTCTACTGTACAGCAAAGTGATTCCATTATACATATATATTTATACATTCTTTATCATATTCTTTTCCATTATGGTTTATTACAGGATATTGAATATATCAAGAGTTCCCTGTGCTATACAGTAAGACCTTGTTGTTTATCCATTCTCTATATAATATTTTGCATCTGCTAATCCCAACCTCCCACTCCATCCCTCCCCACACACCCCCACCCCTTGGCAACCACCAGTCTGTTCTCTATGGCTGGGAGTCTGTTTCTGTTTTGTAGATAAGTTCATTTGTGTCATATTTTAGATTCCACATATAAGTGATATCATATGGTATTTGTCTTTCTCTTTCTGACTTGACTTAGTATGGTAATCTCTAGGTCCATCCATGTTGCTGCAAATGGCATTATTTCATTCTTTTATATGGCTGAGTAATAGTCCATTGTGTATATACATAGCACATCTTTTTTAGCCATTCATCTGTCGATGGCCATTTAGGTTGCTTCCATGTTTTAGCTATTGTAAATAGTGCTGCAATAAATTGGGGTGCCTGTATCTTTTTGAATTATATTTTTCTCCAGATATATGCCCTGGAGTGTGATTGCTGAATCATATGGCAGCTCTATTTTTAGTTTTTTGAGGAACCTCCATACTGTTTTCCGTAGTGGCTGCACCAATTTACATTCCCACCAACAGTGTAGGAGTGTTCCCTTTTCTCCACACCCTCTCTAGCATTTGTTGTTTGTAGACTTTTTAATGATGGCCATTCTGATTGGTGTGAAGTGATACCTCATTGTAGTTTTGATTTGCATTTCTCTAATAATTAACAGTGTTGAGCATCTTTTCATGTAACCAACAAATCTGACTTTAGTTTTTAAATCATTATAGGACCCTTCAGAAAAGCTACCATTGCTCCACACAGCTTTGAAATCTGTTTACGTGCCTGTAAACTCAAAGGCCCATCTCTTGAATTCATGGATTTTTGATGCCAAGACTGATGGATGAGTTGAATGAACCAATAATGCATTGTCTTCCTACGTCAAAACAAAGGATTAACTTTAAAATAGTAGAATTGACTTTAGAATACATTACAAAATTGTCTCTAAAGCAACTTTAAAAGAGAAATTTTAAAAACTATTTTAAGCAGTGGCTACAATTTTGGAATACATATTTCCAAAACCACTTTGAAGGGGGAACAATTATTATCATCCTTGAGTTCTATGTTTCATCTTTTTTACAGTCTTGCTACTCAAAGGGTGTCCCAGTGGACCATCTATATCCTTACGCATCTTCATGCCCTGGTAGCTTGTTAGAAATGCAGAATCTGAGGTTCAGCTCCAGACCTGCTGCATTAGAATTTGCATTTTAACAAGATCCCTGGCTGATTTGCACACATATTAAGGTGTGAAAGGCACTCTTGTACAGTCTGTCTACATGAGTGTCAGGACACATTAAGCCCCTATTCTTACCTGTAAAGGTTTTTTTAAAATTAATTAATTAATTTTATTTTTGGCTGCATTGGGTCTTCGTTGCTGCGTGCAGTCTTTCTCTAGTTAAGGCGAGCGGGGGCTACTCTTTGTTGTGGTGCACGGGCTTCTCATTGCAGTGGCTTCTCTTGTTGCGGAGCACAGGATCTAGGTGCGTGGGCTTCAGTAGTTGTGGCTTGTGGGCTCTAGAGTGCAGGCTCAGTAGTTGTGGCACATGGGCTTAGTTGCTCCGTGGCATGTGGGATCTTCCCAGACCAGGGCTCGAACCCATGTCCCCTGCATTGGCAGGCGGATTCTTAACCACTGCGCCACCAGGGAAGCCCCACCTGTAAAGGTTTGAAGTCATTACCCTCATGATAACGTGATCTGATTCTTACCTGTACTTACTAACAACAAATGTGATTCTTTGGCACATTTGTCATCAACCCAGGTATTAACCATCTCCTCTGGTATTTATCTTGTATGACTTATAACACCAAATAGAGCTGACCACAGGGGTTACCACTTTACCACTATGAGGAACCACTATCAGAATGTCCTAATTAAGGCAAATAGTTGGAACTGATAATGACCTTTGGGGTTTGGTGATGGCTGCTGAGGCCATAAATGTCCTGCTGGCTTGTGCCAAACCTCAGATGAGAACATGCTGATCAGTAATACCAAGTCTGTGCATACTTTCTAGCTTAACCTCTCATACGCAATAATTCTACCATAAAAGGTCTCAGCTCATCGACCTAAAAATCATTTCAGTGCAAGTGTTTCTGCATGGAAGGAGGGTGAGAGTGTGTCATTGTTGGTCTTAACCAATCAAGGTGCAAACCATTCTTTGCTCAGTGGCACTGCCACAGAGTATTTGGAGGTCTGCCCCTGCCCACAAACTACTTAATGGGAAAAAAAAGTCATTCACTGCCAACCCGCTGTCTGATTCTGAGTTTTTATGGTTGCACTTCTCTGCCTGGTAATCTGGGTCTAAATGTGGACCCCATTGCCGTTTCCCTCTCCTGCTTTATTGCTTCTCTCAACCAAAGCACACATGAGGTTAGACCTCCAAACTCTGGAAATCAGTGTGTCCATTTTGACTGAATAACCTATATCAGTCCTGCTGCCCTCTGTGGATGTTTCTGTTTATTCTTAGAAGATGTCTGAGCCCGGTCTCTGAGAATTGGAATGGCTCTTTGCCACCCTGGGAGTGAATTTTTGCCTTTCTTGCTGACATTTTAAGTAGACCACTGGGTGTGGGCTGCTATTTCATTTCCCAACATGCTTGGTGCAATTACGCTAAGATATTACAAAGCCTGTTTGTGGAAAGGGTGAGGGTTTTGGCTCCAGAGCCTAAACCTCTCGAGAGGACAGCGTGAGACGGCGGTGAACAAAAGCCCTGGCCTGGTGGAGGGATTTGGGGGAGGTCCTTGGAGATCAGCTCCGCCTGGTCAATTCCTGTCAGTGCCTGGACAGCTCCACGGGGTTTCCAGGACTCGGTCCTCCTCCCGAGGAGATCCATGCCACGTGGACAGAGCTTCCCAGAAAGAGATGGCCGGAGAAATCGGGAGAGATTGACTTTTATTTCACAGTGATGCTTTGGTAAAATCCTCACTCACAATGACTCTCGTTCTGATACCATGACCTGAGTTGCAGTGAATTTTTCCATGGCTTATTTTTATCTTTTATTTTTCCCTCCAAATCTGAGTCTATGGATGAAAGAAGAATGTAGCTAGGAGATGTCGTTGCAAGCAGAGCTAACATAGATGATAAGCCTGACTTTTATCCTTCAGAGCTTACCAACCTAGGGCCTAGACCTAGGTATTGGGATTGTTGAATACCATAATCTGTTCTATTTTAACAACTTGTTTCCATAATAGCTGAGTCCATTATAATGGCATCTTCTGAGAAAGGGAGGGAGAATCAAAGATACAGTGTGAAAGTGACGACATGTATTAAGTGCTGAAAAATATGTTTCTGGAGAGTTTCAAAGAACTGTATCTGTTGCCTTTTAAATTACTTCCATCCCAGGATATTGTTACTCCAGGAGAACTGTTTTTTGGGTTTTTTTTAACAATTTTTCTTTTAATACGTCTTTTTTGTTTTTTATACAATTTTAAAGGCTACTTTCCATTTACAGTTTTACAAATTATTGGCTATGTTCCCCACATTGTACAATACATCCTTGAGCCTATCTTACACCCAATAGTCTGTACCTCTCACTTCCCTACTCTTATATTGCCCCTCCCCCCATCCCCACTGGTAACCATTAGTTTGTTCTCTATACAGGAAAACTGGTTTTGAGGCGGGCTTGGTTCTATCGTGGAAGGGAGAGATATCTTGAACTGCATGGTGAAACTTCACCCAGGGTGCAGCCCTGACAGAGGGAGTGGAGAGTTCTGGAGGAGGACTGAATTTACTACCATCAAAGGGTGACTGGGGCTAACAGGTAATGAGAAATAATCTGCCTGCTGTGGATGGAACGATCAAGGGAAGACAATGATTTGGTTGCAAATTAAAAGGGTAACCGTCTGAAATGCAAATTCGAACTACACTGAGATACCATTTCTCAACTATGAGATTAGTAAACATCGAAAAGTATGACAACATACTCTGAGGGTGAGGCCATGGGAGCAAGTGCCACTTCTCACCCCATTGGGTGGGAACATGACACAACACTCAAAGAGGGAAATTTGGCAATAGCTAGAGAAAGGACTTGTGGATTCACCCTTGGAGCCAGCAGTACCATATCAGGAAGACAACCCCAAAGATACTGGCATCATCTAAAATGATATTTGCACTAGATTTTTTTATTGAAGCATGGTTGATAATTGCAAAAGCCTGGAAACAACCCAGATGTCCACCGGTGGGTTGATTGAACAAACTGTAATACTGTATATCCATAAATGAAGCAGCTGTAAAAAGAAATGAGAAAGACATACTGCTTCTTTTAGAGTGTTAGGATGGAGAATGCAGTTAGTATTTTGTATAAGAAAGGAAGAGAAGTACCAAGAGAGGTTCACATGTGCTTATATTTTTTTATAGGAACAAATAGAATGATACGGGGAAATAAGGTAGGGACGAAGATGGACACTAGACCTTTCTGAATAGGCTTTGATATATAGATTTGACTTTGGAACCAAGTGAATGTTCTATGTTATTAAACATTACAGAGTAAAAATAAAATTAAATTAAAAAAATTTAGAGACACAGATGATCCTAATTCTGTGTCAGGTGGTTGAAAATAAATCACATAGAAAAAAATTATTTTATATGATAGCATAGAAATTTACCTGTACGCACATTACACATGTGTAATGAGCATTAAAAAATTTTAACTACATTCTACAGTTTTATTTTTGATAATAATACCGGTATTGTAATGTCAAAACAACTATATCGATATACAGGTAGACACATTTTAGGGTAAGGAAATAATGTTGGTAATGACGTTAGGAGACCAGATTTTTCAGGACAGAGATACAAAATAAAATCAAGTAAAAATCCTGCACTTCTTCATTTAAATTCAAAATATCATATGATCCCATGCTCTATTTTTCTCTTTTTAGAAAATACATATTTCCTAGTCCCTTCAAACTGGAAGCATCCCAATGTCTATCAACAGGTGAATAGATAAAATCTATACATTGAAATGCTTCTCTGTAACAAAAGGATTAAACTGCCAGTGTACATAGTCACATAGATGAATTTCAAAAAACATGCTGAATAAAGAAAACCAGGTACAAAAGATTGCATTCTGTGTGACTTCATTCAGATGATGTTCTAGAAGGGACAAAACTCTGATAGAAGGTGGGTGAGTGGTTGCCTGGGGTGGGGAATGGGAAGGATTGAGTGCAGAGAAAACTTTCCAGGACTGTGAAAGTGTTCTATATTTTAATTAAGGTAGGGATTTTGTGAGGCTATACCTTAGTCCAAACTCATCAGACTTTACATTTAAAATGTGTGTAATGGTATGTAAATTGAACCTCAATACATTTGACTTAAACACAGAGAAGACAGGAAAATCTGAGGGGATGGGGACTGGGCCAGGAGTTGTGTATGCCAATCCTGCACTTTTGCTACACATCCAAAAAGGGAATTTGTCCAGGACACAAGTGGGCAAGTGAGCAGGAAGTGAGGCCAAAAGTAACACGCACACCCTGTCTGCCATCAAAGGTCAGGTCTGGAGACTTCTTTGATTGCTTAAGAGTGAGCCATCAGGAAAAAAGCCACACAGAGCAACAGAAGTCCCATTAAAAATATGCATAAATAAGGGAAACGGAACGTCATGTTACAAATATGTCTGGAAAAAGTTTCCCACTGAAATTAAAAGAAGATGCGAGAAAAGCATCTGCTTATTGCACAGGTGATGTGGAGTCAGGCCTCCCTAAACAGGATCAGGGCACCACCATGGGGAGAATGAGCTGCCCGGCCCCTGGCAGGATGAGACACGCATCAGAGCTTGTCTGGGTAGGATTGCCAAGAGCTTTGGTGACAATTTAAGTAGTGTGGAGTTTTTCTTGTAGACACTGGAATAATTGATTGATTGATTGATTGATTTTAGCTCAAGAGAGTAACGTGATCAGGTTGTTTTAGCTTAGTTTGTTTTTAATTGAGGAAGATTATTCTGGCAGTAGTGGGGAGGATGATTTGTTCAGGGAAAGATGGAAGCAAGCAGGGCTGTTGGGAGTTGTCTGGGTGAAAGATAGTTTTGTTCGAAACGGAGATGGTGGTGGGAATGGAAAAGATGGGATGCACTTGAAGGAAATTTCTGAAGCGGTACTGAGAGCAACTGTTAACACAAGTTTGTGTGCCCGACACACAGTGAGGCCAAACGAACTGAAAAGTCAGTTTGGAGCGGAGAAAGATTTATTGCAGGGCCACGCCAGGAGATGAAGTGGCTTATGCTCTAAAAAGCCCCGAGCTCCGGGAAGGGTTTCAGCAAAGCATTTTCAAAAGCCAGGTGAGGGAGGGGTGTCGCAGGGTATGTGATCAGCACGTGCACAGTTCTCTGATTGGCTGATGGTGAGGGAACAGGGTGGTGTCACAGGGGTTAACATCATCAGTCCTTAGGCTCCAGGAGGCCTGGGCCCATGTGCTCATGGTCATCAAGTAGTTAACGTCTTCCATTTGGTGGGGGGTTTTCCCATCCGTAAAACAACTCAGGAAGTGTGCATCAAATACTGTTATCTAGGTACTTCAGAGAGGAGCTAAAGCAGAGGATATGGGGGAAGGCCTGTCCTGGGAAGGCCCCATAGGGTCCTGCGTGGTCACACAACTATTGGCCAACGCGTCCACGTGTGGGAAGAGATGGAGTGGGAGATGAGGGGAGTTGGGAGGAACCAGGAAAGTGGTAGGTGAAAAAATGACAGGAATTAAGGTTTCTGGCATTGGAACTCTGGGTAAATGGTGATTCAATCAACAGAGGCTGGAAATAAAGAGTAGACACAGGATTGAAAGGAAAAATAAAGTGACCTGGTATAGAAACTTGAGTCTGATTTGCCTGTGGGATACCCAGGAGTTTTAAGCTAGTTGTATTATATTAGGCTTTTACTAGTAATTCTGTTTAGGGAGATATTATTAGACTCGTGTAAATCCAAGCCTGTATTATAATAAGCTGTTTCATAACAGGCTTCTGTAGGTTTGCCAAAAAGTTCCTTTTACTTTTTGGCATTCCAAGGATCACCTTGGTGTAAAGCCACTTTAGAAAGGGACTTAGCTTTTATATTTCTTAAATCTGCAGGTTTAGAATCTCAAGTTCAACTTCATAATTTGATCACTCCTAAAAAGCATTGGGTGCTTCCTATATGCAAGATACCATGCTAATGCAGAGAAGTATAAGAACTATGCCTATGTGTAGAAATTATTAATAGGCACCCAAGGAATTCCCTGCTTGGAGAAAACAATACAGAATATTTGTTGAGGGTTAAGACTGATAGGAAATCTAGGGGCTGAGTTTAGACTTTGTACTGATTCAGAAAGTGGCATATGAAGATGCCTCAGGATTAAGTGTTACCTGTGTATGGGAGAAGTTTCTGTAAAGAGGATTTAGAACAAAGAGAACAACCCTGTGAGCTCAGGTTGTTTCTTGAAGAGCTCGTTACCCTGACCCATCACTGTGAATTCCCCGCACCCCACCCCCAGGCCCTCTGCCGGTCTGCTGGATTCATTCCATTGCTTTGCAAACTATTGGTGCTCAGCCTGGTGGAAGCTTTGCAGATATGGTAATTAAGCGACTACTGAGGAACTGTCCTTTACACTTTAAGACCTAGGACTCCTTTCTTAATTGGGAGGTGCTTATTCGGGAAATCCACTCTTTCAGGATGTGATCAGAGAACTGATTTAGCCCTAATGATATTTAATGGCAGTGCCAGGAATTTAATGGGGATGATAATTTCATGTAATTAGGGGGCCTTCAGATGAGTTAAATGCTCCTGAGTGGCACTGCATTTGGGCCTGTGTCTGAGTCAAACGTGTGCTTCCTGTGTGCATTTCCCCTTCTGCAGCTCTGATGAAGAAGAGAGATTCTGCAGAGCTTGTGGAGTTTTGGCTGCTCTGTTCAACATCCATGTGTAGCCCTCCTTTTAGAGGGTGTCAACAAAAAACTAATCAGTCGATTTAAGAAAGAATCGGAAATTTTTATTCAAGCCAAATTTGAGAATTTGGCTCGAAGAGCATGTCCAGGAAGAGCACCTCAGAAAGCTCTGAGAACTGTTCCACCAGTTAGAAATCAAGGCACAGTCATATAAGTCTTTTGAGGCAGAGAGCTATACATCAAATCATGTATTATTGACAGTTTACACGATCCAGATCTAAGCCTCATCATGGTGGGTCATGTGACCCCTTACGAGATCTAGAAGGAATGCTATATTTTAAGGAGTTGTCTTGTTGGTGCTGGGAGAATGTTGCTGTCTATGGTTGAGCAGGTATTCCTGCCAATACGGGAGGTTTGGTCTGATCTCTAGTGGCCTTGGCCTGCAGTGGCTTGAAGCAGGATTTCGGTTCCTGGCCAGAGGTTGAAGTCAGGCTGAGGCAGTGAGAGCGCTGAATCCTGGCCACTAGACCAGTGGCCAGTGGCAAGGTCTTGGCCCTTTGGATTTGCAGAAATGAATTCCCACAAAGATGGAAAGCAGTGAAACAAGTAAAGTGTTCATTAGGAGGAAAAAATGTATGTGTGGATAGACACAAGAGGAGACTCAGAGAGAGAGTTGCACCCTTGTGGTAGCTTGAATCACTTATATGGGGCATTTCTTCTGGGTTTCCTTTGGCCGATCATCTTGCTTTGCCTGGTTCTGAGTCCGTATTTGGTATATCTCAGGATCCTCCCATGTGTGCGTGCGCATCTCTTAGCCAAGATGGATTCCAGCGAAGAGGCCTATGAGTAGGTTGACATCACTCCCCTTTTGACCTCCGAGGAGCTTTTCTGTGCATGTATAGTTAGGAAGTTCTCCTTGACCTCAGGAATGAGAAATATGTGGTCTCTAACTTTCATCTGGGCAGAGCTCAGCCTCTCCTATTATCCTCCTGTTATCTTCATGTTGGAGTATCTGTCCATAGGGGACAAACTTCAGCTGTTCAGCCTGGGCCCCATCTGTCTCCTGCCTCAGGTCGATACATAATGCAGATACACGGTGCACAGCGGGGGGAAGCGGGGAGGCCAAATGGCAGAGAAGAATTTTTTTGTTTAAATTCTTCTTGTCTTGCCATAAAATATGATTTTTATTTCACAAGGGTATCACAGTACAGGTGCTGTTTCTTAGAGGAAGCACCAGCCTGATTTAATCTCAGGCAAAGTTTTAGTCTAAAGTTCTCTTTTTCTTTTACAATTAAAAGCCATACGCTAATTTAAGTGAGTAATTCTTTAAACGGGCCTATCATAGAGCTTGGCACATAATAAGTGGGAATGAACCAATTTTAACTGCAGCTGAAACTGACCAGGACCCTACAGGACCCTCCTGGGTATAAAAGCCCTTCCTGAGTTCCAAAGGGCAGATTCAAATGGACTAATCAGGAAAGTGAGGAAATGAAGAAACAAAGGAGGAGCATTCAAGGAACAATAGTGCAGCTATAATGCAGAGTCCTAGCTCCTCCCCAATGAATACACGTAACAATCAGCTACAAATTTTTGAGTTCTGCTCTGGGAACTAAGGGCCCCACCTGGGTGGAAGATGGCAACTTCAGGCTGAGCACAAAATTCCCTAAACATCACCCTGTTACCACACCACTAGCCTTCAGAAGAAAGTCATGCATCCTGCAGCCCTCCCGCCAAAAGTTGCCTTTAAAAACTCTTCCCTGAAAACTATGGGGGAGTTTAGAGTCTTTTGACCATGAGCTGCTGGTACTCCTTGATTGGCCCTTGCAATAAACTCCAACATTTTGCTTTGTTTGACCTCACAGTGCATCAGACACATGTACTTGGGTTTGACAACAGAGCTGCCACCTCCAGATAAGAATGTTGTTGGTCCATGGTGCTGCTTTTGTAAATATCATGATGCTATAACATGATGTAAAAAGTCAAAGAAGCATACAACTAATTATACATACACGTGAGTATTTGCTTTGGGCAATGCCATCACATACGTGGATAGAGGAGGAAGAGAAGTGATGCTAACATCAGACATTCATCGGGCTCTGACTTTGTACCACTTGCTACACTAAGTGCTTGGCATGTATTATTATCTAATTTGCTGGGCAAGATGGGCCTTAGGTAGACTTTGGTGAACTCTCTGGAATAACGTTTTTGTGTAATGAGTTGCTTATGCTTTTTTCTCTGTGAAAAATTATAAAACCTTAGTTTAAAAAACGGAGCCACTACAATGTAGAGGTCTCTGAATTAGACCTCAGGTGATGCAAACTTCCCTCCCTACCTTCAATCACCATGCTATGTGTGGAATCAGCTCCTTCTGGGGACTTATACACAACCAAACTATCATTTTAGAATTCAATGGGAGCATCTAACTGACCTTCTGAGTCAAGTAAGGTCAGTAATCATGCCTGTCGAGAGGTCAATATTTTACACGGCTGAAACATCCACAGCCCGGCTACTAAAGCTACTGTACACAAGGCTGCGGATGGCAGATGGCTTGGTGTTAATGCACTTTCACATGTTAAAGACCCGGATGGAAGGCTGACCGATGTTAATGTCACTACAAATAAGGCCCAGAATTGCTACTTGTCATCATGTGGTTTTGGAGCTTCCTACTTCGTGGTGTCACAAAACCAGAGATGAGCAAGACTGACTTGACAATCTAGGCTTTTCTAAGGCTTAGTGGAGGCCAGAGTACTTTCTTCTGTGATTCACAAAGAAAACATACTGTGTTTCAGAGTGTTATGCAAGCTTTCCATGGGAATCATCTAGCTTTTGAAAAGTGTGGTTACCTTTTATTGCGGAATGCCATAGACTGGATGTTTGTGTGTCCCCCAAATTCATATATGGAAACCTAATCCCCGATGTGATGGTATTTGGAAATGGGGCATTTGGGGAGGCAATTAGGTTATGAGGGTGAGGGTTTCATGAATGGTGTTAGTGCCCTTATATAGGAGACTTCAGAGAGCCCCCTCACCCCTTCCACTATCTGAGGACACAGTGAGAAGACCATTGTCTGTGAACCAGGAAGCAGACCATCACTAGATACGGAATCTGCCAGTATCTTGATCTTGGACTACCCAGCTCTCAGAAATGTGAGAAATAAATGTTTATTGGGTAAGTCACCCAGTCTACAGTATATTTTGTAGCTGTTGGAACACATTGAAACACTTCAGTTGATGATGATGATGGTGGTGGTGGTTATTTATGACATCATCTGTAAGGAGGTAACAACATTTGGTTTAATCTGCCCTTAAACTTAAGATCATTTCAGGGAGGCAAAGCAAACACACCAATGTTGTCATAGAAACTGGTGACTTACAGGTGGAGGACTTTTACCTACAAAGAGGCGTGTGTGACCTGTGAGGAGCTGGAAAGTGTCTCCCCTTGTCCCACATCTCCCTTCCCATGTAGTTCACATGGCTCAGTTGCAGGTGTAGTAGGGATTCTAACATGAAACTAATCTGGTATCTGACAGTGCTTTAGGTCAAAATGTTCTCTTCATATTAACAAGATAACTATACTACCGGTTCCTTAACAATGGATCACAGGCAGGCATATTTTAATGGTAAGGCAAGGTTCAGGACAAAGTTTTATAGTAGGGTCAGTATAAATGGATGGTGTGTATGAGAATTTTCTGGAGCCTGAGAATAAGAGAAAGTGAAAAAAAAATAGCACGTATGCAGGATGTAAGCTGTGGATGATAGCGAACAGTGCCTCAGTGGTTTCTGCTTACTGGGAGCTGCACTGAGCATTTCACGTGGATTTTGCTTTATCATTCTCACCACAGTCTCATGGGGTGTGTACTATTCTTAACCCCATTTTACAGATGAAGAAACTGAGGCACAGAGAGGCTAAGTAATTTACTCAAGGTCATGCTGCTCTTCAATGCTAGAATCAGGGCTGGTATCTACAACCACTGCACTACCCTGACCTTCCAATGTGAAAATGGGGAATATTAGAGAGACAGGAACTCAAGAGGAGAAGTGAAAGACACAAGAGAGTGAACATAGGAAAAGGCGACCTTTATTGAGATGAAGGATAGAATTAAAAGAAGAGAATTAGAGAAATGTCAGTTAAAGAGAAGATGTAGGACTGGAAACATCACATAGTAAGAATGAGATCCGCAGAGCAAGTGATAGGGATCAAGCTTGAACATACCTGAGGGAAGAAGGGATGGGGATGATGAAAGACACAGATGGGTGTGTGCAACATGGATAGAAAGAAATGGACAGGAAAGCTTGAATTCAGATGGAGTGAAAGAGTCATGATTATACCCAAAATTGAGAGAAGAGGGGATACAAATGCCCCTTAGTAAGGGATTGGGCCTGAGGACACTTGCTGTACATGAAGCTCTGGGCCTGGGGAACAACTCTGAGATTCACCTTGACCCCTGTGTGACCTCACAAGTCATCTCACCTCTGATGCTCACCTGTACAGGTGGAGATGGAACCACCTGACTCTGAGACCCCTTCTTGTTGTAACTTGCTTTTCCTGCTTTAAAATTCAATTACTTTTACACTTTTTATGTCACTTGTATTTTGTAGTTTCCTTCTAAATCCTGTTGACCTCATGAAAACAGAATTCAGTCCAATGTTATGATAAAATCTTTGTAGAGTTTTTAAGTTTCTAACATTTCAAAATTTAACATGTAATACATTAGATTTTAAGCATTTAAAAAACATGATATTAAGTAACACTGAAAGGAAAATAGTACTTTCTCTCCATGGACATCCACATAGCTTAGTACTGTCCACCAAGTTGGCTAGTTATTGAGTCTCCAGTGAGGCTGGTGTAAACTGGAACCCTGAAGTCTTAAGTTATCTTATTCCTTGGTCTTTGACTATTGCATTGAATTTGTGCTCCTTCATCTCTGGTGTCCAGAATGGGAAAGCAGTGCATTTGACCTAGTTAAAAGAGCTGTGTGTGCATTATTTAATTTCTAAGCATCTAAGACTGAGGTACTTTTGCATGAATTAATGCCTGGTTGGAAATATGGTGATGGTTTGTAGAACAGCTGAGGACCATACATTCCCCATTGTCCACTAACCTATTGGAAGAACAAAAGTCTTTGCTATTATAAACAGTAAACAAATGTGTGGCAATGTGCAGGAAGGAGGGTACAATTTGGGATCTATATCATATTTTTAATAAGGTATAAAAGTGAGGATTTTTTTTTTTTTTTTTTTTTTGGCTGTGTTGGGTCTTCGTTTCTGTGCGAGGGCTTTCTCTAGTTGTGGCAAGCGGGGGCCACTCTTCATCGCGGTGCACGGGCCCCTCACTGTTGTGGCCTCTCTTGTTGCGGGGCATAGGCTCCAGATGCGCAGGCTCAGTAATTGTGGCTCACGGGCCCAGTTGCTCCGCGGCATGTGGGATCCTCCCAGACCAGGGCTCGAACCCGTGTCTCCTGCATTGGCAGGCAGATTCTCAACCACTGCGCCACCAGGGAAGCCCCTAATTTTTTAACCTCTTCTAGCATTGTATTCAGTGTAATTCCCTGAAGAGGAAGGTATTTTGATAAAATTTCTGTAACAGCAGCAATAAGCCTGGCTGATTCCAGATACAGTCATTCCACAGCTGTCTGGGCTGTGCATCACTGAGGAGTCCTGTGCCCCACGGCACCAACATTTCTGGCCTCTGCTTCCATGTAGCCACTGGGATGGCAGGTTGGTGGTGGGTTCTGTACTAGTTTCTCTTGGAAAGTGCCCCAGTGTGGATACTTATTCATGGGCTGGCTGGGAATTGGACTGTCTTTGGGGAGCTCCAGAGGTTCCCAGGCTGATCTCAAGCCTATCAACCCTCATCAAAGGGATCAGAAATGATCTGAACTTTCAGGATAAACCAAGAATGGTTTGGGTCTTTAGAAGGTTATTAAACCAGAAGCAATCCCCTAATCTTAGAACTCCTGTGACTGCCTCAAACTGAAACCATCTCCTTGTCTATCCCAGGTAGCGGGCAAAGGGAAGAATACCTTTCAGATGATACTCACTCTTTCCTAATAGTGACTAGATATTACAGCATCAAACTTAGACAACACAAACCTAAACATGGTGACATCAGCAGTAGTGAAATTAAATCTCTCTTCAACACATCCGCAGATACTCCTGCCCTTTGAAAACTCTGCATGTTGGTCATTGACCGTAACAAGGAGATGTAGAAGGTACTTTGAAAGATGCAAAGACAAATAGGTAATCCAGCAATTCAGCAATGCCTGTGATGAGCCACATAATTAGTCACCTCAAGGCATAGAACACCGAGGCCTTTCCTAAAAGGAAATAGCAAAACCCTACATGTCCACCTGTGCTCATTGCAATCCTACTAATAATTAGGATAAAATTGGACATGATGAAAATATTGAGCCATAGGAAAATGGGAGATGGTTAAGAGACTCCCAGTCAACCTCCTTGAAATGGGAATGAATGGATTGAGGAGGGGCTCACTCACAAGCTGTACCTGCTGGCTTGTATAATCTATGTCCTAAATTGGTATCTGCTGTTTATGGGACTGTTGAGGTGTTTTTTAAAGTTCTGAGCAGTCTTAGTCAAACATAGAACAATCATATAATTATAAACAAGTGTAATATGTTTAGTAAGGTGGGGTTGAGGTTCATGCAAAGCAAACATAAAGGAGGATGGGGAGACTTGGGGAAGGTTGAACAAAAATCAACTGAACAAAAAAAGAAATTTAAAAAGTGAAGGGTTGGGGGTTTATAAATTGTCCAGTGTGATACTGAGAGCTGGTTCCTCATGTTTGGTATCAGAAATTATAGGAGAGAAGGCACAAAGCCCTCATGCTAGGCCAAATGGGAGGAGACTCCTGGGTCAAGGTCCTACTGGAGGCCTGACCCTGCTCTGCTGGGTCCTCTGGGGTCTGGTGATGGTCAGCAGTCAGAGACTGTCTAAGAAGGGCTCACCCTTTTACATCTGCTGCTTGTTTACCTTCTTAAAGGATCTACAAACACATGTATTTGAGAATTATGCTGTCTTTAGAGTCCTTCTGTGCTGCTCTTTGAGTTTGCTTGACCCCAGGTAGATCAGAAGGAAACTAGGAGTTATTCCTTGGCCAGATGGAGAGTTCTCATGCATGGATTATAATGATGTGTTATGACATGAAAATGCTTACAAGATTAAGATAAATAAACAACTTAGAATATAAAAATGACAAGACCGATAAGGGATTAATATCCAACATACATAAACGGCTTGTACAATTCAACATCAAAATAACAAACAACCCGAGTAAAAAATAGGCAGAAGAACTGAATAGACATTTTTTCAAAGAGGAAATGCAGATGGCCAACAGGCACATGAAAATATGCTCAACATTGCTAATCATCATGGAAATACAAATCAAAACCACAATGAGATATCACCTCACACCAATCAGAATGGTGATCATCAAAAAGAACACAAATAACAAATGTTGGCAAGGATGCGGAGAAAAGGAAACCCCTGTACACTATTGGTGGGGATGTAAATTGGTGCAGGCACTGTGGAAAACAGTATGGAGGTTTCTCAGAAAACTAAAAACAGAACTACCATATGACCCAGCAATTTCACTCCTGGGTATATATCCAAAAAGACCACACCAAAACACTAATTTGAAAAAATCCATGCACTCCAATGTTCATAGCAGCACTATTTGCAGTTGCCAAGTTATGGAAGTCACCTAAGGGTCCATCAACAGATGAATGGATAAAGAAGATGTGGTACCTATATACAATGGAATATTACTCAGCCATAAAAAAGAACGAAATTTTGCCATTTGCAGTAACGTGGATGGACTTGAAGGGCATTGTGCTAAGTGAAGTAAGTCAGACAGAGAAAGACAAATGCTGTATGATATCACTTATATGTGGAATCTAAAAAATGCAACAAAGGAGGGAGTACAACAAAAAAGAAGCAGACTCACAGATATAGAGAACAAACTAGCGGTTACCAGTGGGGAGAAGAGGGACAGACAGTATAGGGGTGGGGGATTGGGAGGTAGAAACTACTGAGTGTAAGATAGGCTACAATAGGATGTCTTGTACAACATGGGAAATAGAGCCAGTATTTTGTAATAACAGAGTAAATGTGAATGGAGTGTAACCTTTAAAAATTGTATTAAAAAATAAATGGAAAAAAATGCATGTGGACCCTGTGTTTGGTGAGCCTAACTATGTAAAATTGTGCACAAATTACTGGAGGTAGAAAGGAAGTCTAGAGTGGTAGGTTGAGGAGTGCCCCCTTTCTTTGCTTTTCAAAATTTTATTTAATGAAATTATATCATTTTCCTAAAATATGAGAGAGAACACAGGAGAAGGCAAGCTTCCCTTCCTCAACCAGCTTTTAGTCCAGGCCAGTGTTTCACAATTTTTAAAGTTATTATTATTGTCCCTCTAAGGAAACTTTTTAGACATTTTTATTAAACTAATCTCACTCCTTGTTTTAGACCATTCAGCTGCTATAACAAAACACCCCAGACGTGTTGGCTTATAAACAGCGGACATTAATTGTTCACAGTCTGGAGGCTGGACGTCCCAGATCAGGGTGCCAGCATAGGGGTGGTGAGGGACCACTCACCTGGTTCATAAATGCTGTCTTCTTGTAATGCTCTCATAAGGCAGAAGGGACAAGGGAGCTCTCTGAGGTCTCTTTTATAGGGGCCCTAATCCCATTCATATGGGCTCTACCCTCCTGACCTGTTCATCTCCCAAAGTCCCCATCTTCTAATACCATCACTTTTGGGGATTAGGATTTCAACATATGAATTTGGGGTGGATACAAACACTCTGCCCAAACATAGCACCCCTCCATGAAATTTTAATACCACAAATGTACTGTATATGAGTTTATGTACTGTATGTACATCTGTGCTTTAGATATAAAAGACAGGAATATGTCTTTGATTCCTCTCCCCATGAACTGTTTTTCACCCTCTTGAGAGTCTAGAAAGCAGGATCCAGATGGGCATCTGAGACAGAGGCACACCTGACAGAGGTCAGGTGATGCACAGTGGTACACATCACAGGAGTGGAGAAACAGGACCACAGGAAATCCATGGAGAAGGGAAAGGGGCAAAGTTACTGGGTCAAGTTGGAACTTTCAGAACTCAGTTCAAAGTTCAGATCGAGAACTCACTGAGAAATATCAATGGCTCCAGTACACATCTTGTGTCAGAAGAAATCCCTTCACTAACAACAAAAAGAAGTTCATTTTCAATGAAACGTTAAAGTACCCCGGCAGACGACAACTGGTCAAGGTGCTTATGCATCCTCTTTGCTACACTCTGTGCCTCTCCGTGCTATGATGTACGCTGGACCATGGACGTGGCCTTCATGCTTCGATATCTAACAAGGGACACTCCACCCAACAATAATGATTGACCTTCAATGTCTCGCTGCAGTATATCCAGACTAATTATCCTGCACATTTCTGGACTCTTTCATCCTTTCATTTTTAGCCAGTTTGAAAATGAGGCCCCGAGGGTGTGAGCAGATCCACAAAAGAGGAGAAAATATTAATCTTTCTGACTCTTCAAACCTTTACTTCTTTTTCTTATCAGGAGGATTTTTGGCTCTGCATTTTCGTTGATGTTCTCTTTTCTGCTTGAGGACCTACGGGGTGTGATGGGAGCACGGAGCAAAAGTTTGCAAGTGTTGACAGAATTTAGTGAATTTATTAGATGGAACCAACTCCTGTCAGGAAGAAAACCTAATTGGATGGCATTGGAATAGAATAGACACAATTCTGAATAATGAATGCATTGTGTGTGTATATATATATATATATATATATATATTAAGCAATAAGAACTCCAAGATATTTCTACCACACGGTTTTTGGTTTGGTTTTCCTCACCCTTTCTACTGTTTTCAGAGATTTTAAAGAGGCTATCTTCTTCTCCTAAAACATTGGCCAAACATAATTTCCTTTTTACTAATCTAATGGCACCAAATCGAATCGCCTCAACTTTACCTGGGGAGAACATATATTGAAAATTAGAACATAATTTTTAACGTTTTAAATAAACTGATCACAGAAATTGCTGTTCTGGTTCTATTTCTAGTATCAATTTTTTTCAAGGTAGGGTTTGTCTATTTTATCCAAACTGTGGGATACAGAGGAAAGGAAATTAGCCATGTCCAAGACAATGAGGAATATCTAAAACAGGGAAAGAACAGCGGGAACAAAATTTTCTCTCCATGGAGCCTGGTCAGGATTAAATATGCAAGTCCCTCTATAAAATAGACTTGGTCTTTTTAGGGGGCCGGGGGAAATGGGGTGCCCAAACTTAAGCTATAACAACCTTCATGACATAATTAATAGCACAGCTTCGAAAACTCCTCTCCATTCCAGTCAAGTGGAGATGATATTAATTAAATCCATGCATAGAACAAAAGTGGCATTTCAGGCAGGCATTATATTACTGCTTATATGAAAGATTAAGTGTTCATAATATCTTTTAAACATTGTCTTTTTTGTTTTGTATTTCCATCAATCAAGATGGCAATTCAGTGCAATAAATGATGGCTTGGACGTCTATGGACTAGGGTCTGTATAAACAGGTGGCTGGCATCAATTTTGGAGAAGGCCACCAGGAGATGACTAGATGGCATCTTGGTGACTGTCAGGTAGGAGGACTAGCCCGGTTAGGGTAGGTAAAGACCCCTGAGATGTCTAGGGGTGGTTGTGGAGGTAACTGTGCTCACAAGGGGGTTTGATAGTGTTTTAAATGCATGCATATGGCACCATTCTTGGTGAAGTCATAATATACTGAGAAAAATGCCCAGACCATCTTCTGGGGAGATAAAATGTTTCACCAAATCATATTTAGAAGTTCCCGTAAAACTCATAGCAATTTAAAAAAATCTTTTGTTCAACAGCAAGAACCAGGCTAAATTCATCATTTGTTGTTTTAAGTCTGGTAGCTCCACAGTGATCAGGTCTTATCCTGGGGAAAGGGTACTGATTTGGACACTATAATTTCACACCGGATGTGAGCATATGGTAAGGTCACACCCACATTTTATATTTCCACTGGCTCTTTAATTCAGGGACCATGCTTATGCAGCTTCAGACTTCAGAATCAGACAAGCTGTCGTGTCCAGTGTACACTGTGGAGCTGACTGTTTGGTTTCCAGTAAAAGACCTTACATTTATGTATTTGTCATTGTGAACTTTTGCAATCTTGACTTTTCTACCCTGTTGCCCTCCCAGCTATTTTTATCTGAGAATGTAATTAGCATGTCCTCTGTATTTTCATCTGAGTTGATTATAGTCAATATCTAAATAAATATTGAGTGTTACATATTTATAAAATTTCAATAAATGCAACAGGCTTGTCCTTGATAGGCTATAAAATGCAAATAATGAAAGAGAAATTACTAGAAAGCAACCATTCATATATTTGTTCACCTAACAGATATTTATTGAGGACTTAACATATGCCGGTACTGTGAACATAAACAGGTGTGACCCACACTTCATGGAATCTAGAGACAAGTCTGAATCAAAGGACAGACCCCACAAGTAAATGTAGAGTCAGAACAGTGATGGAGGGCTTCCCTGGTGGCACAGTGGTTGAGAATCTGCCTGCCAATGCAGGGGACACGAGTTCGAGCCCTGGTCTGGGAAGATCCCACATGCCGCGGAGCAACTAGGCCCGTGAGCCACAACTACTGAGCCTGCGCGTCTGGAGCCCGTGCTCCGCAACAAGAGAGGCCGCGATAGTGAGAGGCTCGCGCACCACGATGAAGACTGGCCCCCACTTGCCACAACTAGAGAAAGCCCTAGCACAGAAATGAAGACCCAACACAGCCAAAAATAAATAGATTAATTAATTAAAAAAAAAAAAAAGAAGAAGCTTAGCCAGGTGTCAGGCAGGAGGTGGTGGCAGCTTGGGCTGGTGCAGAGGCAAGTTGACCAATGTGAGAGGTATTTATGAATTCTTTATTGAGAGAGAATTCAGATCATTAAAATGGGTTCTCCTCATTCACATTTGACTTAGGTTGACACATTCTGGAATTTACAGTTTAAGGTCTAAAAATGTAGAGAGTGCAATGTTGTAGAAGAAGTTGACCAGGAGTTACCAAGGTTCCAAGGTTCCTGTTGAGCTGCTTTTTAACTGCTTGACCTTGGGCAAGTTCCTCTTTCTCTGGGCTTCAATTTCCTTATCCAGTAAAAGGAGGATGTTTCCTTTCCAGGGTCCCTTTCAAACATAAGATCCTCAAATGGATTATGTGGTCTCTTTTCACACCTTCTCACATCACTCAGTCTTTCTGATTTCCTTCCAGATACTGTTTATCCCATGCCAGGGGCTGAGTGTTGGGGCACTTTTTCAACTTCTAAACTTTTAAGCTTTTAAGCTTTTAAAATGTAACAACTTGGCCTGTAGGAAGATTAAAAAAACAAACAAACAAAAAAACAGGGCATGAGTGGCAATCTGGGTGTTATCCAAACTGAATGTCATCTTCACTAGACATAGGACAGAGTTTCATTTGACAGAAATTGGACACAAAGACACTTTTTAAGTGTCAAAAACTAGATCAATAGTGAAATGTATAAATCAACTGTGGCATATCCATATAAGGGAATACTATACAAAAAGGAAACTGAATGAATTAGTGTTACAAGCAACCTCACTGATGAAGATCACAAATAATGTTGAGCACCAAAGGGTGCATTCTGCATGATTCCATTTGTATGAAGTTCAAAGACAGGGAGAGCTCATCAGTGGTGACCAGTCAGGATGGTAGTTACATCCAGGGGAGAACAGTAGGGCCTTGGGGGGTGGCTCAAGGGGTGCTCCTGGGGTGTGGGGAAGTACAATCTCCTGATCCAGGTGAGGGTTACATGAGTAGGTTCACCTTGAGAAAGTTCATGAAGCTCTAAGCTATGATTTTTGCACTCTTCTGTGCATTTACTTCAATAAAAACATTTTCTTTAAAAACTGGAAGTTGAAGATTCAGTTCTCACAAATGACTAGTAAAAAGGGAGTCCTCTCAACCAGGAATAGACTCACCACTGCAGCATACAGTTAAAAATAGACTGGAGAGGGGTGACAAACATTTCATTAATAAAATATCGTGTCATTATTTTGCATTTTGTGCAATTTCCAGCAGTTGTCAGCTTTTCTACATTCATAATATATAGGGATGTCTTCACTCACTTCAAATAAATATTCAGTTTCATACCAAAATCACCTTTCATAAAAGGAAAAATACAAAATGTATTTGGAATATAGATATGGAAATAACAAATGGTGAGGATGTGGAGAAAAGGGAACCCTCATACATGGTTGGTGGGATTGTAAATTGGTTTAGTCACTGTGGAAAACAGTATGTAGGTTTTTCAAAAAACTGAAAATAGAGCTACCATATGACCCAGTAATTCCACTCCTGGGTATTTATCTGAAAAAAATAAAAAACACTAATTAGAAAAGATGCATGCACCCCAAGGTTCATAGCAGCATTATTTACAGTTGCCAAGATACGGAAGCAACCTGTGTCCATCAACCTAAGTGTCCATTATATATATATATATTATATATATAATATATATATAATATATATATACATAATGGAATATTACTTAGCCATAAAAAATAATGAAATTTTGCCATTTGCAGCAACATGGATGGACTTGGAGGGCAATATGCTTAGTGAAATAAGTCAGACAAAGAAAGACAAATACTGTATGATATCACTTATATGTAGAATCTAAAAAATACAACAAATGAGTGACTATAACAAAAAAAGAAGCCGATTCACAGATATAAAGAACAAACTAGTGGTTACCAGTGTAGAGAGGAAAGGGGGAGGGGAAATACAGGGGTAGGGGATTAAAAGGTACAAACTCTTAGGTATAAAATAAGCCTCAAGGATATACTGTACAACATGGGGAACATAGTCAATATTTTATAATAACTATAAATGGGGTATAACCTTTAAAAATTGTGAATCACCATAATACTGTAACATAAAATATTGTACAGCAGCTACATTTCAATAAAAAATAAAGTCTTTCACATAAAAAGAAATACAGATCTAGAGAAGGCGACAAGATGAAAGAAGCAAAGTGCCGTACTCAGTGGTGCAGACTGTTCAGCTGCAGAACCACAGACCTGTTTACCTAAATCCCTGGCACCTGCAGGCAGCCTTGCATTGCAGTCAAGGCAAATAGCTGACATGATGCTGCAAGACCTGCAGCCCACCTCTCAGCTAGGTTATGTTTGATCTCTTTGGAGGGAGGCTGCAGAGAACTTTCTGTACGTTGAGGTTATCACTGTGTCTCCCCTGGGTTCTCATTTCATTTCCCAAGCTTGTGCAACCACGGAAAGGTAAAAGCAGACACTCAAGAACTGCTGTCTCCCTGCTCGTGGTTTTGCAGTTTCCAAACTGTGATTCTGACAGGCTTTAATGAAGAAATGTTCGATGGCTCAAGAGTGTTTGCGGGAACTCTGCAAGAGGGAGCATCGTGCAAGCTCTGAGCCGCCCGGTCGGTCTCCACCAAGGCTGCCTGCTGGAATCGCCTCTGGGTCCCACCCCCAGAGAATCCAACCTCATTGTTTCAGGGTGTGACCCGGGCATCAGGAATCTTAAAAACTCCCAGGTGCTGCTCCTACACAGCGAGGACTGAGACCCATGGCTGTAACCAGCGCTCTTCCTTTTCTCCCAGCGCTGTGCTGGAGCCCACCCTCTCGTCCAGCTGACCCCGCTCTGGACAACGTTGTGGCACGTCTCTTCCCAGCTTGGTTCAGCGACATCAGGTTGGCAGCCTGAGATCGGCCACGGTGGGAATGTTTACACTGTGGAAATCTGCAAACTCTACACATCAAGGCTCCCCCCCTCCCCATCCCTGTGCTCTCCACACCCTAGAACTTATTATTAGACATTTACTAGCACTTCGCTGACTGCTCCCTGGTTTGGGGTGTATTAAGAGAGGAACAAAGAAATTCATTTGGTAAAGGTCAGGGTGTCCACGTGAAGATGCCAGATGACATCGAGGCTGCAGTCTTCTCCCTCACTGACCTACTTGAACAACTTAGCAAGCAAGAGCAATTAATAAATTGTACCTTCAGAATACAATTAGAAATAAGGGGAAAGGGTTTCTCAAAACAAGTCTTGTTTTAATATGTAGATAAGCTTTCTCTCAACTCTTCTCTTGTGGCTTTTCCTTTTAGTTTTTTCTACCTTTGTCTGAAAGATGCCAAAGAGGTGAAAGGGAAACTCTTTATAGAATATGCTTTCTGTTTGCCTTATGCAGGGGACCAAGGAGTCATGACCGGGGAGGGGTGGGGTCAAAGGGCATTCAGAGGTCATGCTGTCCAGGAGGCTGAATGTATGATCCACATGATCTAGGTTCTACAGATTCCTCCATCCTGCTCCTTAAAGGGGACACTCAGAGGCTGATGCCCCAGTGAAGCCCGGAGGCAGGAGAAGCAGAGGGAGGGTCCCAGAGGTATTCCAGGCCCACAGGCCAGGGAGCCTTCTGTCCCCAACTGTCCCCAGCTCAGCCAGAGCAGGGTAGCAGGGGTGACAACAGAATAGAGGTGTCCTCTTCTGTGCATGGTCTGCACCTTTGTGTAGGGCAACTTGTCCCTTTCATCTAGCTAGTGCTTTAGAGAGAGGGTCCCGTTCTTGAGCCAGCCTGTGATTGCTCCAGGGGCAGGAAAAAGCTCCAAGGAAAGCAGCCATGGCCCAGAGATTCCTGTAGCTTCCGTAGCAGCCACAGACAGACACCTTTTCCAACCACTCAAAAGCCAGAGAAAGTGGCAACAGGCAGGAGACGTCCCATAGGCAGAGTTTGCCCTTCGGGCGGGCTCTCTGGTCTTCCACCGGCGGGGAGCAACTTCATCTGATTCACATCACAGGTTCATGGTTGACTGTCTTTTTACATCTTACTCTTGATGTCTTCAAAGCAGGTACTTAAGTCAAAGACTGAAGCTGGTATAGTAGGGTGGCCAGCCATGCCGACTTGCCCAGGACAGACAGTGTCTGGGGGCACATGAGAATGTTAGTGCTAAAACCAAGAAAGTCCTGGGCAAACCTGGTCAAATTGGTCAGCCCATCGTCAAATTTCAAGTTGGAGAGTTATTCAGAGTAGGAAGCAAGACCTGTCAATCATACCAATCACCACCACGGCGCCTTGGTAATCGTTGCTAAATTCTCCCTCTGAATTGCAACAAAGACCTCTTTGAAAGATTGAAATTCCATGTATTGGGTTGTTTTCTTAACCAATGGACACCAAAACTCGAAATGACATCTGCTTGATAGACTATATAATGGCTTTGAAAAAAACAAAATGTTGGGGGAAAAGGCAAAGTAAAAATAAGCAAAAATAAGAACAGCAACGCTGCATGATCTTAGTCAAACGGCTTAGGAAGAAAGACATGAAGCTTCTAAGTTCTCACATTGCCTTACTGGAAACCTGTGATTAATAGGAACGGATGACCATGATGTATGCTGTGTTCATTAAAGTGGAGGAGACCGGATAAGTCACCCACCATGAATATTTCAGTTATGAACGATTAAAATATTTTACAGCCATCTATCACCATAAGCACAAACACTCAAGTGTAGTTAAAAATCAATTCCAAGTGACAGTGAAAGAGAGATAGCTGGGAGGGGGAAATGCTTTCTCTCCTGCCTCGGGGTTGGGTTTCTGGGTGATGCTTCTCGTTTTGTGTGGGAGCCTGGTCTGGTGCTTTGCTCAAGCAACCTGGTTTAGTTGGGATTGCAAGGCAAAAGCTGTGTAATAACAAAACCCTGACAGGCTTTAATAAAGAGATATATGATGTCTCGGATGTATTTGAGGGAGCTCTGATGCTTGTGGTTTTGTATATGGTTATGGTAAATAACTAGCTGCTGATTGTTGTGGTCTGACCTTTGCTGGGAGCGCTGGACCACTGGAGACCTATTTAACCTAAATCACCCACACCTACAAGAGAGCCTTGCATTGCAATCAAAACACACAGGGCGGGGGCCACCAGGCCTCCTGCAGCCCATCTCTCAGCTGAGTTACACTGACTTTTTCCCCCAGAGGAGGAAGGTTTTGTGTTTTTTTGTTTTTTTTTCCTTTGTTTGTGAAGTTGACAAGCCCGAGGCGGCAGAGAACTTTCTGCGTGTTAGGGTTGTCACTCCACACTTCCCCTTTCCCCATGACTGATTCTTGGAGATGCTCTCGGTAAATGAGCCCAAGTGGGAGGAGGAGACGATGCTGAGCCCTGAGCGGTGGCTGCCCTCTCGGGGGAAGCAGCATTCACATCCTGACAGGAGGCTCTCAACCTGAACCAAGCTGCGGCGCATCGCTGGCCCTGCTGCAAATTAGAGCTTGCGCGTCCGGCTCTGGACCGAAATGTAGATATATTTTTTTCTCTTTTTTTCAACTGGTTGATATATATATATATATATATATATATTTTTTTTTTGGTAGGACAACCAAACATTCTGTATACTTAATGAAATGCATAGGAAGTACATAGCATCACTTATAAAGGATTCTTATCACAAGTGCTTAACTTGAATCTAATTTAACCTTTATAGTTAATGACTTTTTACAAATGATATTTTTCCAATACTTAAAAAGTGATTCAAAGTTAGGGTAATCAGCTGTTCCACTTTGTCTAGGCCTGTCCTGGAAATGAAACTCCTGCATTCCAAGAAACCCCAGTCCTAGGCAAACGGATAGTTGGTCACCCTAGTACAAGTTTATCAACTCGCTGGTATCTTATCCTTCTAACTGCTACTGTGTATAGAAGAACACTTGGGAAGAAAGGGGCCGTTTGGACACCAGCATCCACAGAGAGGGAAGGTGCAGAGCAGATGCAGAGGCTCGTGGTCTTGGTCCAGGTTGAGCGTAAAGAAAGGGTTTGATACTTTGAGCGACTTGGGACGAGGGACTAGATATTCCCACCATGCACGTCTAAAGGGCTCTCAAAACAGAGAAGACTGGGCTTTTCTTTGATCACGCTAAATCCATTAACAAATGAAACGTGGAGAGGATGATACGGTTGTATTCTCCCAACCCTCAGAAATAAGCAATTCCTAGATTTTAAAAGATAAGAGAGAGTTTTCTTCGAGCCCTTGGCTGCATTTTTATTGTCCCTTAAGAAGCAAAGGTAAGATGTTTTGATTCAAAAAAGGACGGAATACAATGTGCCCACAGACTGCATCCCAGCCCGCCCTACACCTTTTCTCTTCCCGAGTCTGCTGGGAGAGACGCCTTTCCCCGCCTCACAGTCGACTCCTGACATTTTCTGTGCTGAGTGAAGGCTGCTTCTCCTCAGAGCCACGGTGCTGGTACTAGATTGGAGAGTTAGGGGCCCAAGGATGGTTCTGTAAGGACGCTTGGCTTTCTCTTCCCCTAGTGCACCTAACGTTCACCAGATGCCCCTTCTTAGAGCCTTTTTTTTTTCTCCCACCTTCCCACACATCCACAGAGCGCTGGGAAGATTGGGTTCTGATGTCACCAGGCCAGTGTTGCTGGGAAAGCTACTTAGGTCTCCGTGTCCCCTGCCCAAGGATGGAAAGTAGGAGATGCCTCTGAAGACCAGGACCCTCAACCTTACACTTTCTCCCATTATTATTTTCCCTGTTCCAGCAATGGCACTTTAAAAGGGACTTTCACAAAATATCCTCTGGGTTATATATAGTCCAGGGCACAGAGTTGTTTCTGTGGATGAAGTCTCAGGGGAACAAGAGAGCCCGCTGAGGGAGGCGTGGGGATCTTGTCTCATCTCAAATTTGAGGCACTTAAAACTTCATCTTGGCTCCTGGCTTCCTACAGGCAGCCCCCTCTGATTTGTTTCCGGGTCTGATCACTACTTGGCCCTTTGGGTCTGTGGGGCAGAAAGGCCCCTTTGCTTGATGCTTGGTGACATTTGGACAAATCTGCTATCCCTGTAGCTTCCTGGCTCAGCAACCCAGCGGATGTCCCCAGGCACTGTTCTCAAAAGTCCCACTTTCTCTCTCACATCCTCTGTCACCTGACACCCAGCCTTTGAATTCAGAGTCTGTGACCTGGGAGTCTAGGGGTGTGAGTTCATTGAGAAAACTGTGCCCTTGGACCTAGACACTTTGTTCTCACTGCTTTCTCATTACCTTTTCTGTCTAGCTTCAGCTGTTTAGAAAACAGGTATAATATAAGCTTAATATAAGCATCAGTACAATTGCCCCCAACGGAAGGTTCAATTCCCTCCCTCCACCAATATTACAGATATGCCATTACGGATCCAAACTCTGGGGTTTACAATATATATATATTTTTTCTCTCCAGGTTGAAGGTCTCTGCGCTAGAGATTTTCCATTATCTTTTTTTTGAAACACTACTTGTACTAATTTGCTGGCATAACAAAGTACCACAGACTGGGAGGCTTAAATATTGGGTTGGCCAAAAAGTTTGTTCGGGTTTTTTGTAAGATGTTCCAGAAAAATCCGAACGAACTTTTTAGCCAATCCAATAACAGACATTTATTTTCTCACAGTCCTGGGGGCTAGAAGTCCAAGATCAAGGGGTCAGTAGGGTTGGTTTCATTCTGAGGCCTATCTCCCTGGCTTGTAAATGGCCATCCTCTCCCACTGTCTTCACATGGTCTTCCCTCCATATGAGTCTATGTCTTAATCTCTTCTTTGGACCCCAGTCCTACTGGATTAGGACAAGCCTAATGACCTCACCTTAATTTTTTACCTCTTAAAGACTCTGTCTCCAAATACGGTCACATTCTGAGGGCCTGCGGGGTTAGGGCTTCAACATATGAATTCTGGGAGCACATAATTCAGCCCATAATACTACCTAAGATCAAATACTTACATTTTAACAGAGAAAGGCTTGTCTTCTAAGGATTGGCCCCCAATTTATATTTTCCTTAAAGTGGGGAAAGGATTGGGGAAACAGTTTAGAAGTTCTTTTTCTCTGATATACTTTGTTCGAAAGGTATTTATGCACTGAGGACAGAACTATATTAATATCTAGGTCCCAGTTCCCTGCAACTCCCAGGGCACTTGCACGATTCTCTTGCAACCCTTAACTTTATATACTAAGAATACTGACTATCTGAATGAAACATGTTGAATTTTAAATATATTAAAATTTCTACTGCCTATATTGATGTTCTACTTGGTGCAATATTCTATGAAGTGAGAGAGACAACAACTTTGTAAAAAGGAGGTAGGGAGGTGAAATCATTTGGGGGTGGTTTTATATTTTCTTTCCTTTTGATTTTCAATTTGTGGCCATTCATTCTCATTTTTGCACACCCCTCCCTTCCCCAACTACACATACCGAGTCTATATGTGGTTTCCTTTGTTTTTATCATAATGCTCAATTACACATTGACTATTAATTATCCATTTATGCAGTGGTATCAATCTCTTTGGCAGTGAGATCCGAAAAGGTAAGAGCAACATCTTTGAATCTCCAACACCAGGCACAAGCACAGGTACCCAAGGAGGCTTAAAAAGTTAGCTGGATGCTCAATAAGTCTACAGGTGAGAGATAATTCAGATATCATAGCTAAGCCAGAATCCTCATTACTTTAACTCCCTTCTCTAACAAATATACTTTTTAAAGATTAAAAAAAAAAAAAAAAAAGAGGTAAACACAAAGATCAAAACTAACCAGGATGACGGATATTCTTAACTGTTGACCCCTCTCCCTTCCAGGGGAGATAGCATGAAGGAAAACCTAATCAAAACACAATAATCAATAACAATAATATCCCTGCCTCAGTTCCCAAGCAATGGCTGCTTGCCTACATTTGTGGTACTTCTGGTTTCTTTGGGTGAGAGGCTGGGGCACTCAATGGGTGCCCAATATTGGGTACAGAGACCTGGATACACACACCTGTGCAGGTTTCTGCCAGTTCTGAAGTCAGTGAACAATCTTATTGAAGAAATATTGCCCTTTCCATGTGACTCATACAACAAGAAAACAAATATGCGTACTGAAAAATCAGCTTTTTAGAGAATGTGATTGTAAATTGCAAGAGAGACTATCATGTTAACAATTATATCCAATAGGATTTAAAATCCAAAACTGTTTTGACTTCTGCTGCCACAGTCATTGGTTGTAATATCCAGGCAGATTTTAATAGGCAGCTAAACATATTTTACTGGGGTGCACAATTAACGCAATGATAGTGAAGCAATTTAATCACATCATATATGACCATTACCCAGAGTGCCTTTCTTTATGATCAGTAGAAAAATTGTACCTATCTAGTGGTAATATTGCTATTATTCAGATTTGAATAGAATCCGATGAATATCCGGAAATAAAGTGGATACTGATGCCGAAAGCTCGACCTCTGTGCACCGGTGCCAAATCAAATCTCGGAGACAGAGTTTAGGTGAAGTAGAAAAGAATAGCTTTATTGCTTTGCTAGGCAAAGGGGGACAGAGTGGGCTCCTGCACTGAAAAACTATATATCCCAATCCAGGAGGATTTTTTTTTTCTTTTTTTTGGCTGCGTTGGGTGTTCGTTGCCGCGTGCAGGCTTTCTCTAGTTGCGGTGAGCGGGGGCTACTCTTCGTTGGGGTGCACGGGCTTCTCATTGCGGTGGCTTCTCTTGTTGCGGAGCATGGGCTCTAAGCACACAGGCTTCAGTAGTTGCAGCACACAGGCTCAGTAGTTGTGGCACACGGGCTCTAGGCACGCAGGCTTCAGTAGTTGTGGCACGTGGACTCAATAGCTGTGGCTCTTGGGCTCTAGAGCGCAGGCTCAGTAGTTGTGGTGCAGGGACTTAGCTGCTCCACAGCATGTGGAATCTTCCCAGACCAGGGATCGAACCCACGTCCCCTGCATTGGCAGGCAGCTTCTCAACCACTGCACCACCAGGGAAGTCCTAACCGAGGAGGACTTGATGAGTTTTATAGCAACGGTTCAAGGGTGGGATTAGGATTAGGATGTGTGCAGGGTCTGTACTCCTTTAATCTTGTCCCAGGTGTTTGGGTCTCCTAATCTTGATGAGCTTCTCTGGTTCTGCCTCAAGTGTTTTCTTGAGTGCTCCTCCCTTGTCTTCACGTCACCTCCCTTCCCCAACTTGCCACTATTAGAATCTGCCCTTTGGAACCCAGGGAAGGTCACGGAGGCTGGAGTCTGTTTCCTACAAATAAGAAACGGGGGACAGAAAGGCTTCTGTGCTCAGGGGCCCCACAGGGTCCTGCTTGGTTTCAATACGAGCAATAATGAAGCATGTGTATGCCGGCTGCTGTATTTTTCCAAATTATTTTCAAAGGAAATGGGCCGGGATATAGTGTCCTGGGAGTTTAGGCTGGACTGACTCCTCTTGGGGCAAATCTTCAAGAGTTATTTGCCTGAAAAGTGTGGCAGAGCATGGAGTTGAGAAAAGAAAGCTGAGAAAGGAAGGGGCAGCCTCTAGGGAAGACTCCCATTTGGAAAGCCAGTGATCAAGTCATAGGTGTGGGGGAGACATTGAACCTGGTTATGTGCCAACAACATGGAAACTGAGGCATCTTAGGGGAGAGGAGACTCCAAGAGCAAGTGCTGATGGCAATTTACTGAACTGACTCCAACACACTGGGAAGAATATTTTATGTGGTTCCCCCCCAGGGACAAGTACAGACATACCCTGGGGGACTTCTGGTTTACCCAGGGCAGCAGAGTTAATATAAGACACAAAGAGACCCCATGGAAGGGTGGGGATCCTCTGGGAAGTTTCTCTGTTAGGTGAGAGGGAGGGTGATTAATTACAAGTTCTTAGGGAGGCATTTAGGAATACATTGCTTTGAGCTAAGTAACAGAGTCTACGTTGCAATAAAAATAATCTATTTGCTTTGTTTAATCTATAGACAGATTTTTTTTTCACTTGATAACTGATTGTTTATCAGGGTGCTGGTGTGTTTTGACAAAAAAGACAAAAAGTCCTAACATTTTCCTATATGAATGCATCCAGAGAAATAATGGAGGTTTAGCTCCATCTGTTCTCTGCAGTATTTTATAATAGAGATACATTAAAACTAGCCTAAATAGCAAACAAAACAGGTTCACTAAGTTTGATAGCCTACATACTTGATGGAATATTGTTCATCCATAAAAAGGATGTCATAAAAAATTAGGTAATTATATGAAAATTTGCTCCCCATATAAGTAAAACCATTAAGTTCAAAAGTATATGTGGTATAAATCAATATTATAAATAAATGCCTTCACAGAAAAGCCTAGAAAAAGATACACAGATGTTAAATGATTAAGTTATTAGCAGATTAATTTTCTTCCTAATCCTACAAAGAACACTAAAAAATAAACTTAAAAAATAAGTGAAACAAAATTTTTAAACTTTTAAATGTTTTTTGATGGTGCCTACTGTTGATGACAAATAAATCAGATGTGGAGATTGAGGGTAGCCCATGCATTCTCAATGGGACTGTTATTTCTCCGACGGGGAGACAATTGTTTCTTAGGGAGCAAAGAAATCCAAGCTATTACAATGGTTTGTGACCTTCCAAAGTACCACTGTACATGACCAGATATGTAGTAAATCTGTCCTACCAAAATTTCAAGGAGGAGGAGAGGCTTTCAGAAAGGAAAAAAAAAAAAAAAAGTCTAAAAGGCTCCTTTTCAGGGAGTGATAATGGAAAAAAAAAGACTGAGAAGCATCGGCCTAGCATGGCCTAACATTTTTAGGAATATGGTTGGTAAGTTGAGGTATAGCTTTTTTTTTTTTTTTCCTTCCTTAAATTTCTTCCTTAGACTAAAGTAATTGGAATACCAAGTAAGTGATTGTTTATAAAAGGCTCCCCTGGGCTAAGTGTCTCAAGCTGACCCAAGTAGCATATCATCCTCTGGTTCCCCATGTGGTCTCCCAGTGCCCGGGACACCAAGGTGGGTGCAGTCTGTGATCTTACCTGTAGCTGACACACAGGACCAGGGCTGCAAGCCCCTCGCTCTGGCCTTTCAGAAGGCTCTTAAAATAGGAAGCAGTCAGTTCATCTCATCAACCCTCCTGGGACACAGAGAAGTGTATTAAAAAGAATGCCATGTGCCCTGTTGGAAACATCAAGTCAAAGAATCTCTGTGATAGGTGTCTCTGAGCAGAATGCTGTCGTGGGGCCCTGCCAGTGGCCCTGGCTGCCTCATTTCCAAGGCGGCAATTGAGTGATAATCGCAGGATCCTATTTTGAACAACACTACTCCAGAGCCTGATAAAAGTTTGTAACTATTTAGATGGAAATCTGAGAACTCTAAACAATTTATTTACAAAGAAAGACACAGGTGCGTTTTAACTACCTCATAAATCAGCTCTCCTTGACCGCAAAGACAGCAGATATATGGTTCTTGGGGGAATCAATTAGCTCTGGACAGGGATTATTCCCTTGGATGGGCCTTCTTTGGTGTAAGGCTTTCATAATTACCAGACGGGGGCCAAGCAGTTGCCAGCACTAAGCTGAACGAGGAAAAGCCCTGGGGCTTCACTTTGAGGGTGGAGGTAGGAGTTTCTGGGGAATGCTCAAGAGGAGCTTGTGAGACGTCCTGAGTAGATAAACTGGGTAAAGCACCAGAATAGAATCCTTAGACCAGGAATTCTCAGCCTTGGCACTGTGACATTTGGGGCTGGATGCCCTTTGTTATGGGGCAGTCCGGTGCCTTGTAGGATGTTTAGCGTATCCATGGTGCCCTCCACCCACTAGACATCACCAGCATCCCTCCTCCTCCCAGTCGTGACCACCAAATGTCTCCAGATGTTGTCGAATGTCCCCTGGGAGGGGGTCAAAATCCAACCCCCTCCTTTGAGAACCATGGCCTGAGGTTTTTCAGTGTAGTTTTTCAGGGGTTAATTTTTTTTCCAAGCACAGATTGATATTTGGATATCATTGCTTTCTCTCCCTTCAGGCCTGGCTGAGTGCCCCGTGATACGAGATACGGTTACACATTTGCTAATTCTTCCATCTTTAACCTGAGGCTTTGAAAGGAAACAGCTTTTATCTTCTCTGTTACATGGAGGGGGGTGGGATGGGTTTGAATATCTATTGCTTTGCATGCAAATTTTAATCCTTTAATCACCTTCCCACACTTTCATGGGGAGATGCTGAGAATCCACCAGCCCTTCCAATCTTGACCTTAGGCCTGAAAACAGACGGGAGGAAACCTGGAAAGGTCATTTCCTTCCCCCTAGGCATAAAATCCAGGTTTTAGTGGGAGATAATTTCGGGGTTTTCTCAGTCTTTTAGCTCAGAGGAAGTAAGTGAACGCTTACACTTCTGTCCTCCCTGCCTGGGTCCATAATGTGAAGGAACTTTTCCACTTATTTATCATTTGCTTATTGTTCTCCATGCTCAAATTTCTCTTTGTCCTGAAAACAAAAAATTAAGAGTTTGTGGGAAGCCTTCATTTGGTGCCAATGATCATTATTTCTCAGGCAGGGCGAAATAAAAAAGCTCAGTCTTTTGGCAAATTCTACAATAGAATAAAGCGAAAGTTATTCCTTTATTTTGAGTAGCAGTTATTAAAAAGAGCTCAGACATTTGCTTTTCCTCCGTGAGCTCTTAATTGTCTAATAACAAGGGAGGATGCCGTCTCCATGTATGTGCTGTTATGTCTACGATTTGTGCAAGGTCCGTTTCCAGAGCAACTTCTTATCTGGCGGAGATGGCTTTGCGTGTTGACTCCGCTCACTGTTAACACGGTGCCATAAATTACATGGCTCCAGTTTTTTGCTCGTAGTCTAATCACTTCTCTGGGAAAAACAGTGTCCTGCTGGGTCTTGCCCTTCACAGAATGTATAAAAACACATGCTAAACTCCAGCGTGACAGGACAGTAAGCTTTTCCATTCATCTCAGACGAAGCATTCAACATCACACAAAGTTGTTTTCCAACGTTCACTCTATCGACAAAATATTTCTCTATGTTAGGAAGTGAAGTCATGATGGACAAATATAGGCTGAAATATAAAACTGTGATCATTGAAAATAAAACATCGAGAAAAAAAAATGGCAATGACAACACTCCCCCACCTTTAGGATTATAAGGTATGAGAGATGGCCAGGACTTAAAAAGACTCTCTTATCCACCTTCATTGTATTGCTGATCAAGAAGCTGATACTGAAAGAAGAGAAGAGAATTGTTCCACTTGAAGCAGTTGGTTAATTGAAGCCTTGGGACAAGAACTTAACCACAAGTCTGACTCCCAAACTCTTCACTGCAGTTTACTGCCTGTCCCCAGCAAGAAGACTGCATGTTCCTGCCTCAGGGCCTTTGCACGAGATGCTCTCTCTGTCTGCAAAGATCTTCCCCCAGATATTGTCTTCACTTATTCACCCATTTTATTTTGGTCTCTGCTCGATGTCCTCTCCTCAGAGACCACACTGTCTACAATAGCAACCCCTGCCTGTCCTCTTTCTGCTTCTCTCGCTTTTCATCATAGCATTTACCACTACCTGACATTATATTTATTTGCCAAATGGGGCACCAAAAGCATCGGCCAAAATTAGATCATAGATATTTGGGACAGAAAAGAAAGGCCCTGCTACATTCCTGCAAAGCTGCAGTGATAAAGAACTTAGAAATGATTGATAATTATGAAAAAGTGGGAACCTCACAAATCTTTCAATACACACAAATAAATGGATAAGATACCATGTTCTCCATGACTTGTATCAAGGTCACTAGCGAGCTACATCCCTCAAGTCAATTCTTTGTTGCCTCAAAACTTTCTCCTCTGTGTTCCTGGGATACCACATACCCCTGGTGTATTAGAGAAACCAACCAATACAATGTGTATGCACACATACACACACGCACATTTATAAAATGAGAGATAGAGAGAGATTGGCTCGTGTGATTATGGAGGCTGACAAGCCCAAAGTCTGCAGGGTGGGCTGGCAGGCTGGAGACCCAGAGAAGAGAAGATGCTGTAGTTCAAGTCCAAAGGTCCTATGCTGTCGAATTTTTTCTTGCTCAAGGGAGGTCAGTCTTTCTGTTCTACTCAGGCCTTCAGTTAATTGGGTGAGGCCCACCCACCCACATTATGGAGAACAATCTGCTTCACTCAAAGTCCACCACTTTCAATGTTTATCTCATCTAAGACACCCTCACAGGAACATCTAGAATAATGTTTGACCAAATATCTGGGTACCAATAGGCCAGCCAAGTTGACACATAAAGTTGACCACCATACCTACTTTTCTTCCTCTCACACCAAGGCTCCATCTCAGTCTCCTTAACCAAATCCTCCTTCACCAAAATTAGTAAAATGTCCCATGTGGGGTGTCAGATACAGCAAAAGTAAAAATAAAAATACGGGTTAAATTTTAATTTCAGCACACAACAAAAACTTTTAAGCATAATTAGGTCCCAAATATTGCACATGGGAAATACTTATACTAAGGAATTATTCACTGTTGATTTGCCTGTCAAAATTAGTGGATTTTCTCACCACCTTAACTGCTCAGCTCTACTCCTTTACTGCTTTCCTGAGACGTCCAGCAACCCCCCAGCAGACCTCCCTGCCTCCATTCTTGCACCTCACAGTTTGTTCTCTTTTTAGCAAGTAGAGTCATTTCTATAAGTGTAATCTCCCTTTAGTCTAGACCGGGTGCCGGATAAAATACATGAAAATCCACTGAAGCATGTTACCCTGCTTAACAAAATTCTCCAAAAGTGGCTAATTGTAAGTAAAATCGAAGTTCTCCACAAGTTTCTGTGTACCCTGTCCTCAGGCCTCATGGGTGTTCTTGATCTCAGGCTTTCTGTATTTGTGTTGGCCTTAGGCTTTGGCATACCCTGTCTTCTGCTTAAGAAGCTCTTCTTTTAGATAAACCTGCCCCCCTGCCCTGGCCCCGGCCTCAGTTCAGTTGCTGTATTCCCAAAGAGGTCTTCCACAGCCATCCCAGAACACCAGCCTTTATCTTCTTACTTTATCTTCTTCAAGGCCTCTGCAGCACCAATGGCTCCCTCACCGGAATATAAGCTTCCAAAGGGCACGGATTCTGCACAGTTCACTCTTCTGCCTGTTCCCCTACCTTGGTCTCTTTAAATGTGTTGGTCAACTCTTGCTTTTCAACTATATATTATCAGAAAAAAATTTCAATAACATTATCAGAAATTAAGGGCAATAGGCCCTCTGAAAAACTATTGGTAAGAACTTAATTGCAAAGAACTTCTCAAAAGCACTTTGTCAGTATATTTTAAGAATCTTAAAGGGTTCATTTCTTTGTCTCACTGCCTAGAATTTTAGAAGTCTGTTCTCAGGACACAATCTACAATGTGGGCAAAGATTTATGTATAAGGATGTTCTTTGTAGAGAAAATATGTAAAGAAACTAAAAGTCTAGAAATAGGGAAATGAATAAAAAATCACATGGTACATCCGTATGATGCAATACCCAGCTTTTACAGGTGACATTTTCCTTCTAGGATGGATGGCAGCCCCTTATATATCTTTCTCCTCGCACATTAAAGTATTTATTAACACACAAAAAGACGTGCAAAGAAGATTTCAACAAGGCTAAAAGCTGGGACTGTGTGTGTCTGTTTGCCAGATCTAAGGATGGATTTCCACCTTCATACCTGTAAAGAACATCAAATCATGAAGGTGAGAGCTTCTTCCATGGTCGTGGCTGACACCTCCTTCTGGGTCCCAGGACCTTCATGAGACAGCCATGGAGAAGCCAGATCATCCTAACTGGGAACTGCTTTCTGGGATGTCCTGGACAGTTATGTCCCCTACAGAGAGGCACATTCTTCCAAACATCTCTACCTTTTAAATATTCTAAGATAGCATTCCTGATAATGTAGCAAGTTTTGGAGCAGATGTGAAAGTGGTGTGTGTGGCATCCTGAGGTGTGGAGTTAGGAATAAAAAGGGCTTGGGACAGAAAACATCTCAGAAACTGAAGGTTGTAATTTTCACATATTGTGTTAGGAAGGGAATACACTGAAGTGAAATATTCAGGAATATCAGCACTCTCCAATGATCCGTCCCAGAGGAGATAAAGGACATCCTCAATAAAGCCTAGCCAGAGAGATAAAAGGGCTGCTGGACAGAAGTCTGTGAGGAAGGGGACTCCAACGTCAACACATCCTTTGTCTGTAGGTCAGAGAAGAGGGAGTGTAAGATCACAGCCCGGTGGGCAGTAGGAACAGCAACAATCACAGCACAGTCCAGTTTGATCTACTGACACCATAACCACCACCCTTGCAGAACTGTGAGGGTCGATAGTGAGTATGAACAAAATAAAGCACCAGGTATTTAAAGACATTCTAAAATATGAAAGGTGATACAGAGTGTACTCTCCTGCTAAGGCTGCATGACTTAAACAACAGAAATGCATTGCCTCACAGTTCTGGAGGCTGGAAGTCCAAGATCAAGGTGTCTGCAGGGCCACGCTTCCTCTGAAGATGCTAGGGAAGGAAGGTTTCAGTCTTTCTCCTAGCTTCTAGAAGTTCCTTGGCTTGTGGCAACATGACTCTCATTTTTACATGGAGTTCTCCTTGTGTGTGTCTGTGTCCAAATTTCCTCTTTTTATAATGACACCAGTGATATTGGATTAGAAGCCCACCCTGCTCTAGTATGACTTCATCTAACCTAATTACATCTACAATGAATCTATTTACAAATAAGGCCACATTCTAAGGTATTGGTGGTTAGCATGACAACACATGAATTTTAGGACACCATTCAATGCATAACGCAGAGTTAAAGCATATGAAAATAAAATATTTTAACTCCAGAAAAAGAAGAAGACTTTAGAAAGCATCTGTTTTGCGTTCTCAATATAACGCAAGACACTGTGAATTTCATAACATAAAACTGAAAAGTGAGGTGAGAACATAACAGACTGAGATGGAAGGGATATTGGTTGAGATGTGGCAGACCTGACAGGAGAAAATGAAAAAGATTTGCAAGAAAGCTAAAAATTTCAAAAGGTCAATTAAAACCCATGTTAGGAAAAGTAAGACACAGAATCAACACTGTAGGAACCTGCACTGATAATATAAATTTGAGACACATTTCTTTTTAGACTATTGGGAAAATTCAAAGAGATGAAATAATAAAATAGAGGTAGATGTGTGGATAGATAGACGTAGAAGATAAATTCATAGGTACTAAAGAGACAGATATCAATGGAAGATGATAAGTAGATAGATAGATGATAGATATATAGATAGATAGATAGAAAGATAGATAAAGCCCGTTGGTCAAAAGATGGATAGGGAAGTTAGAAAGTTGGGTAGATATGGAAGACGATCTATAAACTGATACAAAAAGAGACATGAATAGAGATATGAGAGAGAGAAGAGAGAGGGAGGCAGATGTGGAAGAGAAGATGGATAGATACTGAGAATAAACATTTTCTATATTCCAAATTCAAGAGGGGAGAATACTGATAGTTCTTTGGTCACAGGATGGTGCCATCAGGAGAACCAGTTTTAAACCCTCCAACCAATCTTGGATGAGACTGTATGAATTCACCTGCTTCTGAAGGCCTGAAAATCAGTGACAATTCCATGCTTCTGAATTCTATCAGCAAGAGACACAATCCCTTAACACTGTTTCCGTGGCTGATGGTTAAGCAACTTTCCAGGTTCTGGTTTCTGAAATTCCAACAATTCCTGAATTCCATATTTCTTGAAACCCTCTATAAAACCATTTCAAAAATGGTATAAGAAAACACAAGTGAATATCTGGCAGACAGATTAGGAAAGACTTTTCTAAGCATAAATTAACTTTCAAAATGACCCAAAAATAGATAACAATAAAAAAAAAAATCAAAGACATTTGAGTATCACAAACACTCTAAACAACATTGTTAGGCAGGCAAAGTAGAAAAATTATTTACATCAAATGTGATAGACAAATCAAGTTATGATTATCAATCATCCTATTTAAGGAGCTTACAGCACTCAGTAAGAAAGATGTGAAAACCCCACTAGCAAAATAGGCAAAAGATATGAAGGCAATTCACATAAGGAATAACAAGTGGCAATAAACCGGCACTCTTAAATCAAACTCAAGGAAATCATATCAAAGAAATGCAAATTAAAATGGTACTAGCATTCGGTACATCGAATTAGCAAAGATCGGTGGTGGTGACACCAGTTTTACAAAGAGTGTGACCATGCGGACACAGCCATTGCCAAGGGAAGCGGAAGTTGGAATGATCTCTCTGAAAGTTTCATCATGTTCATAGCAAGAAACTTAAAGTTCTATCCCTTGGAAGTAATAAGAAGCTCAAACCAAATTTTCAGCACAGATATCATTGCTGACATATTTTTAATTGTGCAACATTTAGAAAGTGGTGCAACATTTAGAAAGTCATTAAACAGCCATGAACGTGATGACATAAATTTTGGCGCATCCACGTGATGGAATATTTTGCAGTCATTATCATGGAGTTGGCAAGAAAATTTTAATCACATGTGAAAATTCTTCTGTTATAGCAAAATAAAAAGCAGGATATAAAATTGTATAAGCTTTATGATTTAAATTTTATTAAAATGTGTGTTTATAATTCAAATTTCATTAAAATGTATGCAAAAAATGGAAAATACATCCATTTCCCCCAGTAGTTATCTTTAAATAATTTGATTAGAGGTAATTATTATTTTCTAAATTCTGAGCATCTTCGCCCACTGGTTGTTTATAAAGTCTCTATTTATTCAGAAGACTTGTAGCCTCTTTCAGATCATGTTCTTTCCTTTCCTTTCTTTTTTCTTACACATGATTATACTTTTCACTAAAACACATCTGTCGTGAACGTAGCAAGAGTACATACTGCATTTTAGCTGCATCCCAGGCATTTCAGCTTCCTGGTGGGCTGCGTGGCTCTTCCAGAATTCTCCCTTTTTTGTAGCCCTGGCTCAGTGACTCATGAGTCCAGATTCATGCACTATCCCAAAGTAGAGACACAAAAGAGAATCAGGTCCTGGATCGTCTAGTTGGCATTAGTGTAACCTTTAATACACTTGCCACATAGCTTAATCAAGAGAGGTTTTCACAAGTCCAATTTTATAATTGTTCTCATTCTGGAAACTGGCCCTTCCCTGTGGCCATGGGCTGGTTTGTGTACTCATAGGTGCTCTTTTTATTGTCATAAAACAAGAAAGAGGTTATTGGCTAGATTTTAGACTGTATGCATTATTTTTATAATCACACACATATGCACAAACTACAAATATCATTACAAACAAAAACATTTTCTAACAACAGGAGAAAATTGTCATAACAAAATGATATGCAAAGAAAATAATTTAACGGTTATATAAATAATATGAGCCTGTTTAAAAAAAGTTTTTAAAAAAAACGACTGGCAGTATGTCTAAGAAAATTTTACTGGTGTTTCTTTGGATTGTGGGAGTGTAGATTTTTGTTTTCTTCTTCATACTTTTCCTGTGTGTCTCAAGTTTTCTATGACTCAAAAAAAGGAAGCCTATTATTTGCAGAATGGGGTGGGACAGGTTGGGTGAGGGTAACAACAGCAAAGACAATTACAGAGTGAAGTTGACCTTGGGAAGAAAAATTTCCCCTAAATGAAGATTGGCTTGTACATTACATCCTCTGGAGGCCACGCCCACCCACAGCAGCTGTGTCCCTGAAGTAGGTTTCATCAGTCTCACTTTGCAAAAATGAAAACTAAGACTTAGGTAGATCCTGCAGGGTCCCTGAGGCCACACATCTGGTACACGGCTGTGGAGTGGAAACATGGCTATTATCTGCTGTTCATTCCTCTCCTGGGGGAGGTGAATAGACCCCCACTGAGCTTACCTAGTTGATGGAGAAACAGCGTGCCGTGCGTACTTGCAGGAAATTTCCCCAGGGTTCAATTCAGAACTAGCACTTCTGTGAACCACAGGGACCTACGTTTTTCCTGCCCCGGAAAATGAATGGAACCTACTATGCATGTCAAAACATTCTCAAGGGGTTCATTTTTTTTTTTTTTTTTTTGCTATGTGCAATCATAAAGTCAGTTGGAGTGTGGGTTTTCTCCTCTTTGCCTTACCCATTATCAGATACCCTTGCTCCACCTCTGACTGGCTTTTCTGCCCTCCACGTGCTGGGATGCTGAGAGAGGGGCAGAGTGGTCTGGGAGGGAGGAGGTCACGTGGCCTGGTTGATATTTACAGCATTGCCACAGCCTTCTCCAAAGCCTGTTTCCAGGAAGGAGGAAGAATTCACCTGGCAGCCCCATCGTGGGCAGCAGCCAAGTGCCCCTCGGGCAGGACTGCTGGGTGCCACGTTTTGCAGACCCCAGCATCCTTTTTTCTTCTGGAGGATGTAGCTCATTGGAACTCAAAAGAGTATGAAGGAAAATAGGAAATCTTGTGACATGGAGAATTTTGGAATGCTGCTTTATTTGGCTTTTGAGTTTAGTGTTGTGCTGAGAATGAATTGCTTCTCTGGGGCTATGCCTTTCCCCCCCTTTTGCACTTCCTACTTTACTTAGGTGGCATAAGATGCCGTAAGTCTGTGTACACAGGCAAGGTGAGTTATACTTTATTTATGTGATACATGCTAAAGCGTTCCTTTTGCCTGAAATTATCGGGTAATTGAGAGCAGAGGTACTTTGAGGTTTCCATTCAGTCTGTGCTTGAATTATCTAGGAAATTGCTTCATTTTCTAAGTTTGCATGAGGACAGTGTCTCAGATGAATCACACAGCCTGATGTTGGGAAGAAAGTGCAGATATTTTAATTATTAATAGAACTGAGTAGACTGCTTCGTCCCAAAGAGGCAACCTAAACATGGAAAAGCCTGAGTGAGGCTAGTTCAAGGACAAGTTCTGGGAATGCTGTCAGACTTCTGCCAGTCTGGGAGTGGCCAATGATAGGTAACTAAGTTTGTCCAGAAGGCATAGACCCCTTCTCGGGTGCATGCCTGTCTGTCCACGTTTGCTCTGACATCCAGAGGGAGGGTTTGGGTAACAATCTGAAATAGAGCCACCTGTGTCAGTGTGCCGCCAGGGTGCCAGACACTGATCACAGGTTAAGTCACTAGTTCTCACAACAATGCTATGCAGTGGCAGGTACTATCTCCAGTCTCTAGATGAAGAACATCCTTCCCTAAAGCTGTGTTTCCTGGAAGGAGGAAGAATTCGCCTGGCAGCCCCACTGTGGGCAGCAGCCAAGCGCCCCTCGGGCAGGACTGCTGGACATCACAGTCTGCAGACCCCAGCATCCTTTGTTCTTCTGGAAAATGTAGCTCACTGGTACTCAAAAAAATATTATAGGAAATCTTGTGACATGGAAAGTTTAGGAATGCCACTTCATTTGGCTTTTGAGTTTACTGTTAGAAGATGCAAAGGAACACCGGTTGGACTTGACAGAGTTCTACAGCTACAAGGTGGCAGAGTCTGGATTTGAACTCAGGACAAATTAGGTCTCAAAACTATGATCTCTCTAAATTGCTACACTGCCTTTTGAATTCCCTGGCTGAGATGAAGGAATCTTCGGGTCCAGTATCTAATGAGATACTACTCTGGGATCACGTACTTCCAGATCTTCACTTCTGGAAAAAGGGAGAAGGTAGATGGGGGAGCAACAGACTGCCAGCCTTTACAAATGCCCCTCCTTCACTGCCTGGCCCTGCATTTGTTCCTCTGTGAGACTTGCAGACTCTCCACAGAGACGACAATGTGTGTGGCTGTTAGGAGTACTTTTTGACTTTGCAAAACAGGTTTAAGAAAGTACACCCATTTTTGGAGACCCACCCATACACATATACATATACATACACACACATACATGCAAATACACACACACACACACACACACACACACACACCTCACAGACCATTCCTACTTCCTGTTAGGTCTTGGCTGGGACCTCTTGAACCACTCCTAGGGGGGCAGATATGGCTTGGTCGCCAGTACTTTCTGAAATATTAGCGTGAAGAGGAAGTTGGGTATGATGCAAGTACAGGGGGAAGAAACAGGAAAATTACATCTGTGACAAGGATTTATTTTTGTAGCAGCTGAAAGAGGAGTCATGAACCTTGCTCCGCCTGTATTTAAGTTGCAGCCCTCTCAAATAGCTGTTTTGATTTCCATTACTGTTCCAGGTCTCGTTACTTTGGTACTGAAGACTGGTGTTTGACCAATGGGTTCCTGACTCGGGGGTTGGAAAAAAACTCAACACCCATGGAGGTAAGCCCTTACTGTTACCCGAGTTTCAAACCTCCTCTGAAAGTCCATAGCAGGTGGTAAAACAGGCTGTGCTTGAACATGTCTTGTAACAAGCCCTCCTCGCCTCCTGAGTCAACCAGTTTCATCTTTGATAACTTATTCTTTCAAAAACGTTTTCCTGATATTGAGTTGAAATCTGTCTCACTGTGTATGCGTCTTCTAAAATGAGTCAGCTGGCTCAGAAGTGACCAGTCAGCTGGCTCAGAAGTGACCAGCCAGCTGCACAGGCTGTGCACTACACGACTCCAGGGGCACCGTTCATGTGGACTCTGTTGGCAGAAACTGGCAGGTGGCTGGAGTCGCGCAATGCCGTGGCCCTGGTCTGCCACGATGACCTCTGTGTTTCATTCTGCTTCTCAACTTCAGTGTCGGCCTCCAGATGGAGATTACTCTGCAGAGCAGCTCAACTGGTAATAAAGAGCTTTCGGAGTCCCTGCCTGAACCCCTCTACCTGTGTCATCAAAGCTGACCACCTCTTACTATTTATACACTGTGGAACTTGATTTCATTCAAGTTCAACCATGCAAGTTAGATTTTTACCCAGAAGGCAACACATCCATCATCTGTCTGCTGAATGGAGAGGAGATGGTGTCGTACTCTGTTTAAAGTTTTTCTGTGAGAATCCATTTTGTTTCCAAATATGATTATGTTCTTTAAAAGTTTTTAAGCATCAGTTCTGCAACATCATTAGTAATAAAAATGTCATTTTATTTATTTTTAAGAATTGGGGAAACACTGAAAAAGAAAATAAATAAATAGGAAATGCTTGTCTTCTGACCAATGTTTTAACTTAATAATAAAAAATACCATTAGTGCCTAAGCCACTGATACATAGTTTGTATCACTTGGTCAATGAATAAAGCCTGGAAAACAAAATCAAGCACATTTCCGGAAAATGTTCAATTTACTTAATTTCCCCACTTCTTAAAAGAATCTGTTATATCATGTGGCCATTATAAGTTCTCATCTTTCATGTGGAAGGAAATTTATTGGGAACTAAATTGGTACATACATGGTTAACATTTTTCGAAATAAAGAATGCACTTATGTAACAATAATAATGCAGCCTTTACATACAATGCTATATAATTACCCTCTAATTTAATATTGACTACCCCACCCCCAGAAATTCAAATTATTTAAGATTTACCATAAGCTGAAAATTATGGATTCCTGAGTAAGGTGATCGTGGCTAAAGATATAATAATTTGGCCCTCTGATGGTTGGAGCGAACAGTTCTTTCTCTGGCTGGTTGCGTTTTTGGCTGTTTGGCGAAATAGCAGTTTAAGTCAAGCACTTGGGCACTGTGATGATGGACAGATAGGGCTGGATGGAAAGGCAGCTCTGGTCTGATGCTCGAGATGAGGACTTTGTCAATGAAGGGTCGCCCCACTTCACTTCCGTGATTAAACGTTTGCAAAAGCCATCCTGAAAAAGTTATGTGGGCGGAATTTGTACTGGGAAGGTTTCAGCAGCTCATGAAACTGACACTCTTAACACTTTGACCAAAGACGCGGAGGCAGGGATGGGGCGACTCAAAGAGCGAGGGGAAACTCCCAACTCCCCCAGCGGTATGTCTTGCTTAAAAGTGGGTTTCACCACCGATGAGTGATGAGGTCAGAGGGCAAGACTAATTCTCAGCCTCTGGACACAGGCGGTGGCAAGGAACAAAAACGAGCAAGTGTATGTGCACGTGTGTGCACGTGTGTGCATGTGCACGCACATGAAATACACTTAAAACATATTTACTCTCCATTGTTTCCAAACACTTAAAAACATATTTTACTCTGCTGGCAAGAAAAGATAGGCAATTGAAAGGCTCAGTAATTTTTATGAAGAACAAGGCTGAAATGTTAAAACAAAAAACTCAAGGTTCTTCCCCGCTATATTCCCCCCTCCCCAAGGGATTTCATGGATTAATAAATTAATCAAAACCAAGTGTGGACTGCAGTTGAAACTATAGAGAACTGGTATCCCTTTGGATCCAGCTGCACATACCAATGTCAAAACAGTAAAAGTTTCCCAAAGTCATCAAGGGCTAAAATGAAACTTGGGTCCATGATTTTTAAACAAAGCCAATGAAGCAAGTGAGTGGCTACTCTGAGGCAGTCTAGGATAATAGTTCTTAAGCAAATGTTTAAGAACTATTGTGGGCAATAGTTGCTCACCACGAGACATAATAATGAATAAAGTAGTTGCTAGGATTTTTGTCTTCGAGATGCTCTCTCCCTCCTGCTAGCCAATCCATATATCAATACATAAGAGTTAGCCTTTCCCCAGAACCCCACACACTTTTTTTCTCCCTGGAGACCCAGTGACAAGCCAGAGGACATCTATTAGCATGCATTAAAATAAAAAGCATCACTTGGAATCTCTACTTTGGTTGGGGCCAGTCCAGCTTTCTCGGGAAGCCAGAATCTGCCAAGTCTCTCTCTCTCTCGCCTGGAATTCAGACATTTAATCAATGACACTGGCTTTGCCAAGGTTGTAAAAATAAAACAGCTCTCAAAGTGCTAAGCCTTTATTTTGGTCTGTAAAGAAAGTCACATGCTTCAGTTGGGGATCAAAATATAAAGAACCAGGCCCTAACAGAGTAGAAAATAATTGCATGTGGGTGCATGGGTAGCAGCAAGCGTTAGTGCCATATGACGTGAAAAACAGGCACCACGATAAAGATGTAATATGCCCCAAAGTCCCAGCTAAATTTAAATGCCTGATTATTTTCAGTCTTATTTTATCTAGAACTTCCGGTTCCATATTTATTTACTAAGAATAGTTGGCTTTTCGATACTTTGTAACTACACTAATTAAACTCTGAAGATATATGTGTATATATGTCCACGAAAAGTTTTCTGCATGGCAATTTTACTGTTTTGCATCCCAACATTTACATGTTTTCATAAAATTCATAGCACAGACACACACGATATCCCCAAGAAATGAAAACGCATCACAGTGTCTTATATTTAAAAGCTCTCCATCATCACAATTTACTCTTGGTGGACAGTAATTTGCCTACGTGTTCTGCTCAGTGTGATTAAGTACAAGGGGACTTTACTTATGGGACGTGGAACCCATCCATCTTAATAGACTAGTCGGATGTTTTATCATCATCTTTTATTTTGTGGGATAGGCTGTTTGTTTTATTAGAAGATGACACGGCTTTAGGAAAAACAGAGAAAGGCAGACGTACAGCTTGTATATATGCTCCAGAAGGGGTTTTGCAGTCCCGCTAGATGTGGAAGAGTCTGTGGTGAGCTGGACCCAGTGTCTGAAGCCTTGAGCAGGGCTGCTGGATAAACGGCTCTGCAGGGTACATTGCCTGTGGGTCTTGTGGGTCCCTCAGCCTCGTGTTCCCAGCCTCCAAAGCCAGGAGAAGAGCTGGGCGCAGGAACTGCACTTCTATCTCCTACCGATTGAGATAAAATAAAAGCAGAAGGTAGTGATGCAATATTCGTGATTTTCTTTGTCATGGAATCCAGAGTATTTCTGAAGGCTCTATACTTCAGTATTTGCTCTAGGCACTAATAATAATAATAATAATAATAATAATAATAATTATTATTATTATTATTATTATTATTATTTGGGAGAAGACTTGGTGCTTGGCGTGGCTGTGTGGGGCTGCCAAGCTTGCTGCAGAGGTTCTGTCTGAGAGCAGCAGACAGTGGCTTGTCACCAAAGAAGCCCTATTGTGACTTATAAAAAGAGTGGAGGCTTATTTTTCAATTCGGGGGAATCTTTCCAGGTTAAAAAAAAAAAAGGGAGAAGCATAATTTAACTTTGACTGATATGAAGGATAGTCTTCTTTTGACATCTATGACCTAAAAACAAAACTAACTTTTCAGTTTATAATAAGCTTAAGGGGAACCCTTAGGGCAATTTCTTTGTAAGAGGAAAAGAAAAACCCCAAAAGGCCCAGTCCCTGAGTTTTGTCCCTGAATTGATATGCATTTTGCTTCAGCTGAAGGCAGCTGCAGATCCCGACTCAGATACCTAGGTTTCTGGTCTGGGCTCACCCTGCAGGGCGGTGCCACTGGCCTTGGCACCTATGTGCAACGTCACCTATGTGCTTTGGAAGGAGCCTTCCTGAGACATAAAACCGCATTTTTGTACCAGTTCCCATGAAGACGTGCAAACGGCTGGAAGCTACATCCCATTTGCTGCAGAGGTTTTGCAATATCTCCTCCGTGGAGGGACTCTGTGGATTCGTGGGAGGGAAATAAAAGGCATGGAGGGTGCGTGGGAAGTTTGTGTTGGAAGAAGTTTGTCTAGCCCGGTAGTGATTAAAAGATGATAAATTGTGTTTTGTCTGAGCGGCTCACACGGCTTTCAGTGTTATTCCCGCTTAGGGTTGGCTGCTGGCGGTGGAGGTGGGAGGCTGAGAAGCCAGCACAGTTTCTAAGATTACAAGGCAAGTGGCCCCCAATCTGGGTGCAGACCGGCCCTCCTCACTTATGAAATGACACGTACTCTGTCTGGGTTTAGCCCAAGACTGTTTAGGGAAGGAGCTTCAGGAGCGGCTGCTTTGGGTGGATTTCAGGCTTTTGGCATTGTTAGGTATGCCCGGCTACCTGGGCGGTGATCAGTAACAGTCGTGGAATCGGGCTGGCCTGTTCCTTGTGTGTCGACCAAGATACAGCGGAAGGACTCTTCTGGCTGGTGTTCAGGTTGTGTCCCAGAGGGCTGCACAGGTCACATAACCCTCTGGCCCTGGAGGAGTGGAATTTTTCTAAAAGTGTCTCTGCAACTCGGAAGCTCCGTGCTGTGCTTCTGAGGGCCCAGCAGTGCTGAGTGCTTGTCTGTGACAAGGAGACCAACAACGTGTGGTCTGTAACGCGGAGAAAACAAGAAACCCTCGCTCTTACCGAGCGGGCTAAGCGCTCCTAAGCAGTTTCTTTCTTTCTTTCTCCTCCAGCTGCCCCTCCTTCCTCCTTGGAGGTTTATTTTTGTGACTGTAACAAGACGAGTATGGGCTGGATTAACTCAAACATCATTATTCCTAAAAAAAGGAGGTAAAATGATAAGGGCAATCAGGGAAACATTTTGCAGTTTGGCATTTCTTGCAAAGTGAAACGTAGTCTTAAGTGATTCCTAGGTGTTTACCCAAATGAGCTGAAAACCTATGTTTATACAGATATTTATAGCAACTCTATCCATAGTTATCAAAACTTGAAAGCATGTCCTTCAGTAAGTGAATGAATAAGCAAATTGTGCTATAGCCATACAATGGAATAGCATTCAGCAATACAAAGAAATGAGCTATAAGCCACAAATGACGTGAAGGAACCCTTAATGTGTATTGCCAAGTGAAAGAAGCCAATCTGAAAAGGCTAATACTGTTATGATTCCAACTCTATGACATTCTGGAAAAGGCAAAACTTAAAAAAAAAGACAAAAAAAGGTCAGTGGTTACCAGGGGTTTGTGGGGAGGGACGGAAAGGTGAGTAAATGGAGCACAGGGGATTTTTGGGGCAGTGAAACTAATTCTGTGCGATAGTGTCATGGGGGCATGATGCATTTGTCAAAACCCATAAAAAGTACAACACAAAGAGTCAACCCGAGTGTAAACTATGGACTTTAGGTAATAATAATGTGATATCTTTTAATTAGAACAAACATACCACACTAATACAAGATGTGAACAATACGGGAAAGTTGAGGTGAAGGAGGGACTCTATGGGAACTATCTGTACTTTTCGCTCAATTTTTTGGTAAACCTAAAACTGCTCTAAAAAATAGTTGTTAATCAAAAAGAACATTTTGAGAGGTGGGAGGTGGTCAGTACAACTGGTCTTTTGCTGGGTGAGATGATGGCAAAGGGCTCTGGGACCAGGAAGGCTTCCTGGGGGAGGCACCATTTAAGCTGAGAGCCACAGTAGTGGGAGGGCTGGGGTGTGTGGTAAGAACATGAAACCTTGAGGCTAGAGCTTGGGGAGAGTGAAGGTGAGAGACTCTGCATGACTCTGGAGCAGCAGGTAGGAGACTGAGCATGCAGGAGCCTGGACGACACACGATAAAAACCTTCAGCGCTATGCTAATGTTGAAAACAGGTCAGTGCATCCCAAGACTGTATGCTGCAAGGATAAGATTGGGAGTGTCAGAGGTGATTGAAGACAGAGGAAACCAGAACTGAGCTGGGAGTGGATGGATTCAAGGAGTCCAGGAAAGAGAGGAACGCAATATTCCAGTTTGGGGAAAACAACAGGAATCTGGGCCACGAAAGAGTACGGATTCTTGGGGATCTCACTTTGGCGGTTTCAACACAGACAGAACTTCTGTTTCTGTCATCTTGCACTCAAGTGGTCCTTGTTGCACATATTCTTTAAGATGTAAAATTTGGCCGGATCATTGGTTTTAACAGCTTTCCTGATTGCTTTCTAGTTTCCATATTTGAGTAGAAGTTCTTTATCTATAGTAACTGTTTCTCCCCTCAATGGGTAAAGCAGAAGTCTAGAAGGAAACCTGGTATCTCTTATAGTCAACAATTATTTTTTAAATTTATTGCCAAAAATCTGTGCAAAAAGGACAATTACTGATGAGTTGTGTAGTATGTGACTGCGCTATCCAGTTGTGTGATTACTGTGGTTATTGGAAACCAAAAGTGATGCGTCCAAATTGAGATGTGCTATAAGTGTTTGGAAGACATTGGGTCAACAAAAGAATGTGAAATATCTGATCAATAATTTTTATATAGATTCCATGTTAAAATGATAATATTTTTGGATCTATTGGGTCAAGAAGATGTCATTAAAATTAATTTTCAACTATTTCTTTTTCCTGTCTTAATATGGTGCATTAGTTTGCTAGGGCTGCTCTAACAAAATACCACAAATAAACAAAATACCAACAATGTACATTTATTTTCTCACAGTTTTGGAGGCTGAAAGTCTGAGCTCAAAGTACCAGGAGTTCCCTCCCATGAGGCCTTGAGTGGCTGCAGCTTGGTTTTCAGAAAATGAGGAGAAGACAGCCTCCCTCCCTGGGGCTTATACCCTGTGGCCCCGTGGTGACGGTGACAGCCCTGACAATCTCTGCATCACCTTTGGGATCATACTTCCCTTTTGTGGAAGGCTAACGCCTGTTTACAGCTGGCATTTCCTCTGGTATAGTCCCATCTCTACCCCTGATTTCTGTGGAGATGGCTGATCGCATCCATGACGCACAACTGTCATTTCTTTATCAACTTACTGCCCGGTCACACATCCTTGCTATTCTCTCCAGAACATGCTTTCTCATATTTTGCAATATGGATAGGCTGAGAATTTTCAAAATCTTCAAGTTCTGTGGGTTTTTTTGCTTAACAAGTCCGTCTTCAAGTTATCTCTTCTTTTGCATTTTGCTGTAAGCAGTAAGGGGAAAGCAGACCACATCTTCAACACGTTGCTTAGAAATCTCCTCGGCTATATATCCAAGTTCATCACTCACAAGTCCTCCCTTCCTCACCACACTAGAGCACAATTCAGCCCAATCCTTTGCCACTTTGCAACAAGATTGCCTTTGCTCCAGCATCTGGTAACATGTGTCTCATTTGCATCTGAGGCCTCACCAGAAGCATCTTTAACATCCTTAACAGTTTCTCCAAGGCCGTCTATATTTTTTCTAACATGCACCTAGAAACTCTTGCACCCTCTCCCCACTAGCCAGTCCCAGAGCCACTTTCATGTTTTTAGGTGTTTGTGACAGCAACACCCCACTTCCCAGTATCAAAATCAGTACTAGTTTGCTAGGGGCTGCCATACAAGATACCACAGACTAGGTGGCTTGAACAACAGAAGTTTATCTTCTCACAAGATGGAGGTGTCGGCAGGTTTGATTTTTCCTGAGGCCTCTCTCCTTGGCTTGCAGATGGCCGCCTTCTCACTGTGTCCCCACATAGTGTTTCCTCTCTGCTCACACATCCCTGGTGTCTCTCTGTGTGCTCAGATTTCTGCTTTTTATAAGGACACCAGTCAGATAGGATTCGGGCTCACCCTTGAGGCCTCATTTTTACATAGTCACCTCTTTAAAGGCCCTAGCCCCAAATACAATCATATTCTGGGGCTTGCGGGGTCAGGGCTTCAACATATAAGTGTTGGGGAGATGCAATTCATCCCATAACATATGGCTCCTAAAAACTTTAAAATTGCAAATAAGGATTTGCATCTACAGCTTGTGTGATTTTTCGACCTGATGCCAACTGGAAACAATCTACTTTCTAGTTGGATCCCAGTTACAAAAGGACCTTGCTCACGAGGGCCTAGGGGTGAATGGGCTTTGGAAGATCAAATGCCCCTCTTTTTCCTTGATGTCTTTTTCACCTGTGACCCCAGTTGTTGACTGAGCAGGATGAGGACTTGCAGACACACTTGGCCACGGGGAGCCTGAGCCGTTACATGGGCAGAGCAGCAAGTCTCAGTCTGAAGGCTGCCCTCCCTGGACACTGTCTGTGTTTATCGTTCTGGGCACTCATTAGCTTGCTTGGCACTGTCCTGACACAGGCTCCTTGTGACCTCAGCTCACACTTGCGAAGTCTGTTTTCTTCCTGGGCAGTAGGCTCCTTGCCCATACTTGCCTGTTCTTACTTCACAAGGACAGGGTGAGGCCAGATGAAACAAGACCTTTCATATGCTTGACAGCTCCTGAGAGGCAAGTGGGGCCTCAGGCAGTCAGTATAGGAGAAGCCCACAGTTCCACAGGCAGCCTAGCCAGTGCCAAATCGTGCTCCCAAAAGGAAAAATGCTCAAGGAGTCTCCCATTCTGAGCTTCAGGTCGTGTCCTCAAATAGCAGTAATTTAGGGGTGCCCACTGCCACTGTGCAAATTCCCCACCAGAGACAGGGAAGGGCTGGGGTTCTAGGATGCATTTCAATGGCAGTGCCGTGTAGGAAAATGAACTCTCTTGGAGGTCACAGGGAAAGGGGCCACTCTAGTAACTTATGGGTGGCCCAGGTGGGTGGCACCTTGCTGGGAGTTTCTCTGCCAGGCTTCAAAAATGCAGGCAGAGGTGGGGAGTGGGCACAGAGGAGTGGGGTGTATGGCTGTGTATCAGGGTCCTGGGGCTGCTGTAACACATGATTGCAACTAAGTGACTTAAAACAGAAGAAATTCTCTCAGAGTTTGCAGGCTAGAAATTTGACTACAAGAAGTCAGCAGGGCCATGTTCCCTGTGGAGGCTCTCGGAGAGGGCTCTTCCTCGCCTCTTCCTTGGTTGTAGCTGCATCGCTTGAACCTCTGCCTCTGTCATCACATGACCTTCTTCCTGGTCTCCACCACTGCTCTGTATCCAAATATCGCTTTTCCTTCTCTTCCAAAGACACCAGTCATTGGCTTTAGTGATCCCCCTCCTCAGGTCTGACTTCCTCTTAACTTGATTACATCTGCAAACATCCTATTTCCAAATAAGGGCACATTTATAGGTACTGGGGAGTAGGATATTCTGGGGGACACAATCCAACCCATTGCAGTATGTAAGGCAAGGATAGAAGATTAGGGAAGAAGGAATTTAGGGATATTCTAATGCTTGCTAATGAGCTGGGATGTTGCTTTGTATATAGTAGGTACGGGAAACAAGGAATCCATGGAAAAGTTGAGATTACCCCTTTCTTAGGATCCTAACCCTGGCAACAGCATGTAGGATGGGCGACTAAGAGGTCTACAGGCTGTTTAGCTGTTGGGAGGTTACTTCATCAGTTGGGTAGACAGGCACATGGCCTGACAACGGGAATGAAAGCAGTACACTCAAAGGGAGTATGTGGGTGGAATCAACCACTGGGCCATTGATGGAATGTTGGGTGGAAGATAGGGATGAAGAAGAAGAAGAGAGAGAGGGAAAGAGGGAAAGAGACACACAGACAGAAGCTGGTTATGCAAGCCAAATAACAGAGATAAGATAGAAAAAGGAAAGATAAGTTAGTTTCTAATATTTAGATTCAGGTACTGGAAGCTAATCCACAAAGACAGACTCAACAGAAAGTTGGAGACCTGCATATTGAATTTGAGCAGGAAACATACGTTGTAAGATCGTTTACAACAAGAAAAAGGAACATTATAGCTTGCTCTAGGTTTACTGCTTCCTGGTTTTATTTTGGATAGAGAGGTGGAGGAAAAGTAGGGTTTGAGGAGGCTTCCTATTACTTTTAAAACACCTCCTATTACTTTTAAAAATCTAGAGAATAGAAGCTGATGAGAGAAATTAGGACTAGAAAGCTCCAAGCCATGAAACTCTCAGCAGCAATAAGACTATTATAATATTTCTTTAGGAATCAGTACAGTCACGCCAAATGAAGGGCCCAGTTCCATCTTGAGTTGATTCACTGCTACTTCCACTTGGTGTTAAGGAGAGTCAGTAATCCTGGGGAGGATCAGCTGCCTATCTGTTTAGCTTAATGTGACCAAGTCAAATCACCACAGAGAGGAAGAGAGAGATACAAAGACAGACAGACAGAGATAAAGAGAGACAGAGACAGGGAGAGGGAGCGAGAGAGAGAGGGACTTTTTCTGTATATATTTTTTAAAATAGAAAAGTTTGAGTGGAGCACCATTCATTAGTGTTGATCTACATTTTGGGACTAATGAATTCAGTGTACTTTGGGGGCAGCTGTGGAATAGTTTGGGGACCATTTCTGGAAACAGTGGAAGCCCAGGGGTAAAAGTATGATGGGGACAGATGGGAAGTATGGGCTGACTAGAGGATGCAGGTGTAAACGCTTCTGCCCTCTGCTTTCATCCTGTCCATCTAACTCGTGTGCAGATCACCTGTACTTGAATTTATTGTGAAATTAATTCTAAAGGAGAACATTCAGCATTTTCTATAGTGGGGACAATAATAGTAGGAAGTAGTGATGATAAACTTTGAGAAAAAAATACATTTGAATTTAAAAAGTGACTTCCAAAATATTCTACTTGTATTCATGATTAGGCCAGTTATTTATTCTTCATTATCTTAACGGCTGATCTCTGTTCTGAATTTCTAAGCTTTTATAAAAATATTCATGGAGGCTCCATGTTCATCTTTCAAACACTCTTGCACTCACGTGGAGTACAAGGTGAACTCTCTCTTGAAAATACTATTTGTTCTAAAGATTTGATAAAATTTTGTTTCTTTCAGTGCACTGTTTCTGGGCTGAGAATGGTACTCAACTTTCTGTGTCATTAAAATGAGTGTTTATAAATGAAAGTTGGTAAACATAAATGAGACACAGTCTCTGTTTTCAGGAGCTCAAATTTTTTTTAACAAGAGTCTGACATCTTTAAAAATAATTACAATCAGGGCTGGTGTTTCAGTCCATTCGGGTTTCTATAACAAAACACCAGAGGCTGGGCTAATAAAGAACAGAAATGTATTTCTTACAGTTCTGGGGGTTGGAAGTCTGAGATCAGGGTACCAGTCTGGTCAAGTGACTTGACCTCTTCCAGGTGGCACACTTCTCCTTGTACTTCTCCTTGTATCTTCACATGTCAGGAAGGGTGAGGGGGCTCTGCGGGGAGTCTCTTTTATAAAAGCACTAACCCCATTCGTGAAGGCTCCACCCTCATGACCTAATCACCCCAAAGGCCCCACCTCCTCATACCATCACACTGGGCATTTGGATTTCAGCAAATGAATTTTGAGGAGACACCAACATTCAGACCAGAGCAACTGGCTACATAATTTGCAGGACCCAGCACACAATGAAAATGTTGGGCCTCTTGTTCAAAAATTAAGTGTTTCAAGACGGTGACCACATAGCATTAAACCAAGTGGGGGACCATCCTGAATGAGGGACGCTGTATGACTTCACAGGTCATGCCCATGAAGCTGGCCCTAATTACAATATGAGCCAGATACAGAAGTAGAAGATGGCATGGGGCAGGTAGGGGTATAAGTGGACCCTGGATATCTCTATGATCTAATTTCCAGCCATTCCTTCTCTTCATCACTGACTTTCTATACATTTAAGATGCAAAGCATGACAACTTAGGGCTTTTCCTCTTGCTGTTTTCTCTGCCTGGAATGTATTCCACTGAATCTTCATTTGGCTCACCCTCTTGCACCGTAAGTCTCTGCTCAAATATCATTTCTTCAGAAAAACCTTTCCTGACAACACTAAATAACCACTTCCTATCTCTGCCTTCTTACCCTGTTTTGTTTGTCTTAATAACTTTCTCCCTAGCTGACCAGATGTCTCTGTGATTAGTGTTTCTTGATGGACTTCCCCAGACAGAATGGAAACTGTGTGGGCAGGGGTTTTGTTTTGCTCACCACTGTATCCTCAGAACCTAGACCAAGGCTTGACACAAATAAGGAATTCAAGAAATATAAAATTAAGTGAATGAATGAAGACATATTGCTGCAGGATCCAATATTTCTGCCTTGAGGAACAAAGCAGTTTCCAGTTGGTTCTGGTCTTTGATAGAAGAGTTGGTCCTAGATGGCAGGTGATGTATGAAGGGCATCTCACAATTACAAAAGGACAGACAAGATGGATTGTATCATGGTTACAAATGTTCCTGTGCATTCTGCTTTCTCTGGACCAGGGTCTGGCAAATCCTTATTGTATCTTTTGTATGTATTTTGTGAGCACTATTCAGTTCACATACATTACCCAATATGCTGACAAATTCATCTTTATTTGTACCTTGTGGCATGTTTCTGACTGTCTGCTCTATGCACAGACCTGTTTTCTAAGGACTTCTACCCATATTCCCTGCTGAAGGGGTAGGTTCACGTGGCCATGCTTGGCTCTATTATCTTACTATGTTTGTCACAGGTGATTGGAGCAGAAGTAGACACCTGACACAATGCCAACCAAGTAGCTTGCTGGCCGGTGACCAATCAGCTTCTCGCTCAAAAATCTGAACAGAAACACAGAGACTCTAGCCAACTGGTGATGGATATCACCAGTTAGAGAAAGAAGGAAGGCCATGGGGCTGCTGAGAAGTGGAGAGACTTTTTTCTTAGAGTTTCCTAGCTGTATGGACCAGCTGTAGTTTTGGTTCCTCTCTCTCTCTATGAGATCACTTTCCTATCTTTATAATAACCCACTTTGGACACCTGACAACCTCACCCTCTAAAATTGAGCCAGAAATTAACCAGAAAAACACAAATACTGCGAAACGCATTTTTCTGGTTATTCAAAAACTCATTTCAACGATATTTAATGTAATGTCAAGTAATGTATACCTATGCACGATCATAGACATTGTAGGGGATAAAAAAGTAGTAAGTAACAAAATTCATTCTCTTGAGAGAGGATATGAGTTTTCTTGGTAAACAGATGATACATGTGATGAAATATGGTTAAGTTCCCAGGAAGGGGAGAGATTTGTATTGGCAGTGTTGGGTGAAGGCTTGGTGCCTAAGTGGGATTTGAGTCAGTCCTGGAAGGACAGATAAAATGCAGGAGTTTCTTTCAGGTAAGATGAATTGGATGAAGGCATGAAGAAAGTGTTCTCAGGGGAGTGAGACAATTCTATTTAGAGTACAGAGTTCATGTGTGTGAACAAGAGTGCTTAGGTCATTTGGGTAAAATTTCATCTGGAATGATATTTTGGCTGAGGAATTTGGGCTTTAGTAAGAGACAGTACAGAGAGACTGAAGCGTTTTGAGGAAAGTAGTCACATTGAAAACTGTTGCATTGACAGGATTAACCTGGTGTATCAATAGATCAGATGTAACAAATGCTTCTAGTGTCCTGTGGCGTGTGCAGACCATTGGTCCACCTCTGATTTCAGCAACAGCTGAGACGGACAGCTCTCTCCTAAAGGGCAACCTTCAATATCTCTGGGCTCCTTCAGGGCTTTCTCTTAAACCAGGAGGTCCATGATACCTCACAAAGCAGCCCAGAATTGTGGGGAAATTATAACTTCTGAGAATCACTTAAACTACTGGAGGTTGGGAATCAGGTGATAAATGTCCCAGTCTCCTGTTCTTCAGAGGGATTAGTCCTGAACATTCTGAAAGGTTCTTCAGAGTGTTTCCAGTAGGATGGAGTGCCAGCAGCCCACACCACATCCACATCCAATGTTCCTGCACTGACACTTCCTCCTTTCCTGTCTCGTTCTCCCACACCCTCACTCCTTCTTCCTAAGATCACCTCCAAGTAAACTACCTGCACCCACATACTCATCTCAGGCTCTGCTTTTGGGAGAACCAAACTAAGATGGAGGAAGAAAATACTGGAGGCTTTATATTAAAAAGCTACAAAATTGCTCAGCTATTACCTCCCGATTTTCAGAGTCCTTCCATCGCCATCCTTTCCTCCCAGACAGCAGATCAGACAATAATAACAATAGTGATGTCTGTTGAGCCTCCACGATTTTACAGGCACAGTTTAAGCACTTTAAATGAATCAGTTCATTTATTTGTCACGCCCGTCTTAGAAAATAGATACGATTGTCAATTCCATTTCGCAGATCGGGAGATTGAAGTAAAGGGAGATTAAGCAAATAGACTATAGAGTCACAACTTGTCATTGGTGGAGTCTGGATCTGAACCCCACCCAGTCTGATTCCATCCACAGCAGCCACATCTCCTCACTAGGTGCTCCCATCCTGGGATGACTTCAAGTGCTAAATTAATTCTTTCAGGAGCCATGGGGGCAGGGGGTTGGGAGAGGAAGATGGGATCAGACCCATGGAATTTCATATTCTTGCTGGGAACTTATCTCCAAATATGAGAAGGAGAACAAAGGAAAAAAGTTGACCCCCAGGTCAGAGAGGTCAACCTTGAAAGCTGACACTGACCTCTGGTCTGTGGTCCAGGGCATCTTGATTGGGACACACAGGTGTGAAGGCAGCCTGCTCCCAGCCAGGGAACAATTCGGGTCACTCCGGAGAGAGGCAGGAGCAGTTACAACACACTGGGATAAAAATCCACACTCACTTTCACAGCTCCATTCAGCAGAGATTTCATATGTCTTAAGATACTGCTGCCAGGTGTCTAAACACCTGCCTCTATCTGAGTTCCTTCCTCCTGTCACCTGGGCTTCCTGGGAATGCCAAAGGACAGTCTCATCTGGTGACATCCCCTTCCCAGCCTGGCTTAGAGAAGGGCTCTGCTTTGACCTCACATCCTAGTAGGATCAACTGTACAATTTTTAAGGGCTCTACTAATCAGCTTGGGATGCCATAATCAAGTACCATAGACTGGGTGGCTTAAACAACAGAAATTTATTTTGAACAGTTCTGGAGGCTAGAAGTCAAAGCTCAAGGAGTTGGCTGATTCGGTTACCGGTGAGGGCTCTCTTCCTGGTTTGCAGACAGGGGCTTCTTGCTATGTCCTCACATGGCAGAGAGATAGAGAAAGAGAGCTAGAGAGAGACAGAGACAGAGAGATAGACAGGGAGAGAGAGAGAGCTCTCTAATGTTTCTTTTTATAAAGACACTAATCCTATTGGAGCAGGGCCCCAGTCTTATGACCTCACTTAACCGTAATTACTTCTTTACTCCAAATACATCCATACTGGGGGTTAGGGCTTTCATATATGAATCTTAAGGGAACACATACATCCAGTCTATAACTGGGGCCATGTGAAAAATAAAAATGCGGGGCTGCTTATTCAAAAATTATTAAGCATTTCAAGACAGGGACTGAAGACCATTAAAGCAAGCACAAGGCTCTTGGGCTGGCAGGGTCCAGTCAGCCCCTTGGTTGGCACACTTGCTTTCTGGTTCCCTGTTCTGATAAAAAGGGATTTGGGCTCTCCTGGGATGAAATCTTTGTTCTATGTCTTACTGGCTGTGTGAGCCTGGATGTGTTTCTTCACCTTTCTGAGCTTCAGTTGTTGATTATAATAGTCAAAACAAGGGTATGGCCAGAGCTAAATTAAATGAAATGACATGTAAAGCACCCACCCAGTGCCTGCATTTGAAGTCAGCACATGCTCACTCCCAGGCTGTTGGGATCCCTCCTCCTGGGTTACTCTACCTGCTAAGTAACCCACAGCATCCTTGTACTTCTAATACACAGCTTGACATACATCCCTGGCAACAGGTCTGTGGTATGCAGTAGTGGCTCAACTTGGGGTGTGTTGGGAGAATAATCCATTAAAGAGGGGAAAAATCAATAGCACAATTAGGAACCATTTCATCCTATAATGACTCCAGCTGCTGCAAAGGCCACTGCTACCGAGTGTTGCCTCTAATGGGGTATGATGTCTGCCGCTACAATCAGCCTCTTCATCTTCCCAGGATGCGACGTCCTCTTAGGACACCAAGGATATCGAAAATGCAGCAGATGCAAGGCATAAATATCCTGTCTTAATCAACAATGCAACATAATTTATTAAGACACTAAAAACATCCTTCCCCAATCAGCTAAACACAATTGACGTACTTTCACTTCCGTGCATATCTTGCATTTGGTTGTCTTCTTATCCTCTTCTCCTTTCTCATAGAAAGAATTGAAAGAACCCAGGACAGCTGTTTTTGTTATGCCAAGGAAGCCAGAAAAACTGCATGAAAATTTCCTGGGAAATTTTGCTTTGGGAGGGACTAACATGCAATGTCCAGCATTTTCATGCCTAGAAAAAAGGTCAGTTTACCACCTTCGCTTCTTGATAATCATTGTCCTGCATGATCATTCACTGATGGATTCATTCTAGAAACATGCATTCGAGTGTGTGAGTGGGAGCTGTGAAGTTCATTAAAAACAAAGATTATTGACATTTCCCCAGATGGAAGGCCAATCTCAAGTTCGACCATAAGCACCTCTTTTAAAAGTCATTTGAAACTTAAGAAGTTATTTTGCTGTGTTTGGAGGTAAAATAATTAAAACTAAAAAATAATTTAAGCTTTCAGCAGTAGAAATGTTCTCTATTAATTTTAGTGTAATTAAAATGTGTATTTTATTGTTAAGAAAGAAAAAAAATACACAACAGGATAAAGTGGAGATGGAAAAGCGATTTGAGAATCCTGGTTTGATTAATTAACTGTCCCTGAGGCCTCGCTGCCATGTCTGGGAAAGCCCCCCACCCAGGTCTGGTTTGGGGTTGAGGGTTCAATTCACCCTTTAACCTTTCTTCTTGTTTCCCTAAGTCACTCAGATACCCAGGGACAAGCAATCACTTTTTAAGTGGTTCCTGGAGGCTTACCACCCAGCCCCTGCCCCAACACAAGCATGCTTCCCTCTTCCTCTCCATCTCACATCCTCAGGGGAAAAAGCACTTAAAAGTCAGTCTATCAGGGGTTCAATCCACATGCCCCTTTCTCATTTTCTAATGCTCAAGAGGAACAAGAAACACTTGCATGAAATATGATGTTGGTGCTCCCTGCTTGCCGCCTCACTTCTTTTTGCCTTTGAGGCTCTTGGATAGTGGAGCATCTGCTCCCCCAGCTATCCAATGAGAACCACAGGTGGCCACCTGCCCACTGTGGCCCCAACCATTTCCTTTTTCCTGACCTTCACAGAGGAATCCAAGCAGCAGGGTGCATTTTAAAAGGAGGGGATACCCTGCCATTTATCACCATGGCAACAGCAGGGCATCAGCCATCGGCCGTGGTATCCAGTAAGAGGCATTTCTAACTGGGGTTTTGAGTTGTTTTTCCAATGGTTGGTCATCTGCTGGCTTTGGCTGTGTGTTGAGAAGGGTCCATCACGGCCAGGAAGCCTGGATCAGTAAATAAATAAGGGTAATTAAATTTAATGCTTGATAAATGACACACGCTCATGACTGAGGTCAGGAAAGCATATCAGTTCTCACATCAGAATTACGTTATTGCAAGTGGTATGGTTTGGGTTCCCCCCCTCACAGTTTTCACGCATTAACTATCACTAGAAACAGGTTACAGGATGCAGTGATTATCCATTACTGTGCAGGTCCTTGATTGCATTCAGTCTAATAACTTTGCTTGCATTTTTACAGCTGCATATTCAACTTGTTGCTTTGGATTAAGCTTTCTTTCCTGAAGAGATCTTGAAAGAAGAGGAACACGTGTCTATTGTTCAGTGTCAGGGAGTGGTCACAAAATGTGACCATCTTCCAGGCCACTTGCCAGTTTATTTTCACATCAAAGATGATCACGATGCTTAAATACAAATTGCCTCTCATTTCAGGATTTTAAAATATCTCAAATTTCAAAATCAGTGTAATTTTTACATATATTGCAAGCGATTCTGGCAACAACTTTCTTTCAGGTCTTTGTATTTTTAGATTCAAGTTCTAATAATCAATTTGATTTGATAACCAGTATTAAAAAATGTTTTATAAAGGCATCACCTTTCTGACCTCCCTCCCCATTCCCCTCTTACCCTGCCTTCGTGAAATCAATGAAGGCTCAAAGAATTCTCCACTTCTGGACATTCCTCTGGCTTCGAATGCGTCCGGTGTGATTAAGTCCAGTTCTCCCACCATCATGGTACTTGGGATGCTTTCCATCAAAAGCATTGCTGTGTTTTTGACAGCACCACCCAGGACAACCAGTAACCCTTTCTTTCAATAAATTCCAGAATCCTGGCTTGGACACAAAACATCCTAACTTTCTAAACTGAAGGTTTAAAAGTGCACTGAAGTGCTTCTTTACATGATTTTTGCCTGGACATCCCTCGGCTTGGGTTAGTCATCCTAAATTTGTTTTGCCCTCAATCCAAATGAAGAACAGTTGACCTTGAAGACTTAAGAAGGTGCTTTTTTTGTGAGAAAGGTGAGTTGTTTAGAAGGGTGTTTTACATTTATTTTTAGGCAGTGGTCGAAAAGCCAAGGGAAAAGGATAGAGATTTGAGTAGTTAATAACATTTGTTTCTGGATGCCAAATATATATCTGTTCAAAGTATGAAACAGAAAATTAAAAAAAAAAAAACACAGGGAAAAAAGTAAAAATTTCAAGCCATGTAATGCCCCTGTGAACACTTTTGTTTTCTTGCTTTTATGTTCACATAGACTCATACCTGTGCAAATTCTAGTTACATGTGTACGTTCTTAAAAAAGAAGAGGAGTCTATTATACAAATGCTTTTGCCCCTGTGCTTTGTATTTTGCAATACATTGTGAACATTTTCTCTTGAAGTAAGCGTAACAGCTGCCTCATGTCTCTTTTTATGGATGTGTCATCCTTTACTCCACCCGTGTCCTCCTGTTGGAAATTAAACTATTTTCCTTCCTTAGGCATTATACACATTTCTATCTCATGATAATCTTCGCATTACATGTCAATGATTTCTTTAAGGTAAATTCCCGGAAATAGAACTGCAGGGTCAAATGTTATGCACATTCTTTCAAGCTGTTAATACCTATATCTTAGTTGCCCAGAGAAAATGGTACCATTTCACTCACATAAACAAGTAGAGTACCTATTTCTAAACGTTTATGATAAACATTAATAGTACAACGTAAAATGTGCCAAGCACTCCGTTAAGGGTTTTAAGTCCATTTTTACATTTTCCCCCACTTGGTTCTCATTCCATCCTCTAAGGTAGTACAGCTGTCATTTTTTTCTTTCCGACGTGTAAGATGAAGCTCAGAGGGCTTGAGTTAATTTGACCAGAATCCCATGACTTTGGCTTTGAGTCCAAAGCCTGACTCTCAGCCATCGCATAGACTGACATATGGCGCATCAACGTTTACTGAGCACCTACAAAGTGCAAGGCATTGTGCTGTGAGGGCACCTATAAAAGTGAATCAAAAATGATCTCTAATCCAGTGGGGGAAGAAAAGACATACATCTGTGAGTATAATATAAAATAGAGTTGGGCCAAGATATGTAATAATGACAACATGAAAATGATATGGGATGCAAAGGAAAGAGCGCTTACAACCAGCTAGAGGAATAGGAGATGCTTGAAGGGAAAGGAATTATTTGAGCTGAAGTTTAAAGACACAAAGGATTATCCATGTGGAGATAGAGTCAGAATTCCAGCAGAAGGACTATTTTTTTTCTTTAAAGTTTAATTTTTATTTATTTATTTATTTATTTATGGCTGTGTTGGGTCTTCGTTTCTGTGCGAGAGCTTTCTCTAGTTGTGGCAAGTGGGAGCCACTCTTCATCGTGGTGCGTGGGCCTCTCATTATCGTGGCCTCTCTTGTTGCGGAGCACAGGCTCCAGACACGCAGGCTCAGTAATTGTGGCTCACGGGCCTAGTTGCTCCGCGGCATGTGGGATCTTCCCAGACCAGGGCTTGAACCCGTGTCCCCTGCATTGGCAGGCAGATTCTCAACTACTGCACCACCAGCGAAGCCCAAAGAAGGACTATTTTAAAGTCATGGTGATGGGGGAACGCAAGGTGGCCCATGAGAAAGAGTTTGACGGTCGTGAAGGGGAGGATGGGAATTAGACGGAAAGATGTAGCTGGAAGGCAAATTATGGAGGTCTTTGCTAGATTAAGGAGGTTGGATTTGATCCTATAAACAATGGGAGTGTTGTTGGACATTTTTAATAAAGAGATATGATTCATATGCCAAAGATTAGTTTGAGAGTCATTTGAAACTTAATTAGAGCAGAAGAAACTAGAGATGGGAACAGTTAGGTAAGTGTCAATAAGAGGATACATAATGTTTAGGTAGAATCAAGATTTGACATTTGATTGGATAGAAGGACTGAAAGGGGAGGAATGAAAGGTTTCTCCAGGTTTTGGTCTTGGGTTAAATGGAGGCCAGGATGCCATTATCGAAAGTAGGATGGACATTTAGAACAGAAGCTGGTAACGAGAAGATAGAATCAAGTTTGAAACTGATAGAGCCTGAAGTGCTAGTGAATGCTGGAGATCTGCCCTTGACCTTGAGAGAGAGTTCAAGACTCTGGAAGTAAACGTGAGCACTATCCATAGGGAGACAGTAGCTGAAGTCAAGAACTTGTGCATTACTTATGAGGGAAAAAGAAAAGAGAGGGAGTCAGATAAGGCCCTTGAACGCTTTGAAAATGGAATCAAGAAGATAAATGAGCCAAAGAAAGTTAAGAGTAATGGTCAGAGAGATAGGAGAACAGGCTAGAGTGTTCTGAGCTTAGGAGACCAAAGAAGAAGAAATTTTCTGAGCAGGAGTTGATGAATAGTAGGAAGACAATGGCTTTGCAATGTGGATGAGAAAATGTCCCAGAGGGGTCCCAGGCAAATGAAGACTGAAAATGGGCCTTGGGACTTGGCAAGAGTCATGTTTCGGATGGGCCTTTAGAAAATCCCCTTGATAGAATGCTAGGGAAGGGGGCCAACACTGGAAGGGATTTGGACCTTGTTGGAAAATGTGGAAGCAATAAGAAAAGAAGAAGATAACGTGAGGGTATGGATATATATATACACACACACAAATAATACATCTAAAATATGTATATAATGTACTTCACATTTTTTTACATTTACAAAATCACAAGTTGAAGATAAGGAGCCAGTAGAAGCTTCAGACATACAATGGAGATACAGGGCAAGAGAGAGTGATTGCTGGGAAAAGGCCCAAAGGAGATGGGAGAGGTAGAATCAAGGGTCCAGAGGAAAGGGTTATCTGCTAAAATGATATGTCTTCTGGAGGAAGAGAAGGGAGGGAAGGGTGATTAAGATCAGTTTAGAGGGGTAGGGAAAAGCAAGGGAGGGAATTGCCCTTGATACCATGTAGTTTTTGGTAAAGAGGGAGATGAAATCATCTGAAGAGCATGGGGGCCAAGGAGAGGGTGGATGGGGGCCTGAGGGCGGTGATGTGGAGCAGCTGTCAGAATGAATGCATCGCACTCTGCCTTTTGTTTATTCCTGACAAAACCAGCCATGGGAAACACCCTTCCCCTAAGAATCCTAGCTTGCCTTTTTTCTATAAAGAACTTTCTGTTGCAGAGGGTTCAAGAAGGCAGAGGAGAAAGGGCAGAGCAAAGGATGGGACACAGGTGTTTTCACACAATTTAACAAATTGTGTTTACAGTGGATTGAGGGTCCTCCTCACCTCAATTCCTTTGCAATAAGAAAGTAATAAAGTATCCACTTTGCTTTGTAAAATGATATGTGATGAAGATATGTGTATTTTATATTCCAAGTCTATTACGTAGGGTAGATTTGCATATGGACCGAAACTGGAAGAAAACATACACAATTAACAGTAATTATATGGGAATAATAATTAGTAAATAATTTCTGCATTTACAAAGCATATGTAATGTTACTGGCTCTATAGTTTTTTAAACATAGAGAATGCTTTAAAAATTGCTCTTTTAATTATAACATTTACTGTCTCTTTCTGCACATTTGAATTTTAATTTTGACATATGCATGCAGATACTTGTGAATCTCATGGTACCAGAGTGACCCACTTGTAAATCTCATGGTACCAGAGTGACCCTTTTCTATATGAACTGAGCTAATTCTGCAGAAGCTTTTGACTCAGCTACTCACAACCTATTCCAGGAAATGCATTATGAAAGAGCCAGCAGATAACAAATCTCCAACTTAGGAAGAATTGCTTCTGGAAACTGCAGAGCATGAGATAAGGTTTAGTCCATGGGAGCTGACTTTATCCAACCCCACACTCGAGTGATGTAGTGGGCTCTGAGTAAGCTGTGTACACAGAACTGATAAACTCTGCACTAAATTAATTAAGAATTCTATTGCTTTAATAGCTTGTCTTCAAAGACCAGCGACTAATACCAGGATTTATTATGCGAACAACAAAACATTGGCTATGTAAATTTTATAATGGGAGCTCTAGAGCTGTATTCAATTATCTCCAGTTTTGTTAATATTTCTGGCATCCAAGCTACACTATATAGAATTATTGGATCGTAGAGATCCAAGGATTCTTTCACAAGTAGAATAGTAAATCTTGCCACTGAGCTTAGAATTTGTAATGTGTTTTAACAAAAATTGTGACGTTTGAGTCTTACAACATCCCTGAAACTACATATGACTCGTCCCGATTTACAGATGCTGGTTCATTAAGATTCTGCTTCCTGTCCAAGGACACTCAGGTCAACACTTTAAAGTCCAATTCTTCTGCTGCTATGTCCCAAACTCACTGAGAGCTTGTTTGATTTTTTCCCATTTTCTTTTCTTTATTTCTCTCTTGTTCTTTCTCTTCCTTCCTTCCTTTCTTTCTTTCCTTCTTTCTTTCTTTCCTTCTTTCTTTCTTTTTCTTTCTTTCTCCCTTTCTTTCTCTCTCTTTCTTTTTTCTTTCTTTCTCTCTCTTTCTTTCTTTTTTCTTTCTTTTCTTTCTTTCTTTCTTTCTTTCTTTCTTTCTTTCTTTCTTTCTTTCTTTCTTTCTTTCTTTCTTTCTTTTTCTTTCTTTCCCCTTCTTTCCTTCCTTCCTCCCTCCCTCCCTCCCTTCCTTCCTTCCTTCTTTCTTTTCTTTCTTTCTGAAAGGAAACTGAGACTCAGAGAAGCTAAGTGACTGTACTGTCAGTTACTGGTGAAACCAGAACTAAATCTGGACCCATCACCCTGGCCAGGGCCGTCCCCCATGTCCCTTGGAGTAGAGAACAGGTTTAAAGTTGGACATTTTAAGAACCAGTCCTTGACGGTTTATCTGTCCTTCTGTGCAAATGGGAAAATACGTACATATACAGGAAGGCTAGGGTAGGGCAGGTGTGTAAGCACTGGAGGACAGGAACAACTGTCCTGCCACCACCAACCTTGTCTTAGCTCTACCTGTCAGCTCTGCTTCCTGCACTGGGTCTTGGGGGCCCTGCTGCTATTGTAAGTTATGCTCTTCCTCCTGACTATAGTCGACTTTTCTAGTAGAAGGCTGGATAATACATGTTTCATTCTGTTCTCACCACATATTCTCCCATGGGTGAGGAGTCCTCTGCTCTAGGAATGGAATGGTATCCTCAAGCGGGAGGTTCTCTGGCTTAGATGCTGGACTAGTGTGTATTTTTGCTATACTTTTCTGAATCACTCTTTAGTACTCCCAGTTGGAGCCTGGTTTTTGCAATTAGAAAATGATACTGCAATGAAGATACTTTTCTTAGTCTTCTAGTGCTTATGTACTGGCACTTTTCCATGTTATGGGCCTACAAGTGAAGCAACTCTGTTGAATAGTATTGACATCTGCAAGTTAATAAGATAATTCACAAATGGTTCTCTAAACCTTGGTTACAGCAATTTAACTAGAACTGCCCAATATGTCTGGTTTTCCACCATTGTTGTCAACATTACTGTCCTCATGAATACTTATTCACTGCTTCCTCTGACAGGCACTATTCTAAGCATGTTAAATGTGTTAACTCACTCAATTCTCACAACAGTCCTAGGCAAAAACCCATTTTGCAGACGAGGAGATTGAGGCACACAAAGTTTAGATTGTTTGCCCAAGGCCACACAATTTATGAATCGAGTTGGAATTAGATGCCTAGTAGTCTGGCCCCTAAGCCTGCCCTCCTAACCATTATTATAGGTTATTTCTATCAACATCTAGTACTAAAAGCTCTTTAAAATTTTGACAAAAAGATGGGTGTAAAATGTTCTTTCATTGTTGTTTTAATTTGTATGTGTCTAATTTCTGGTATATATAAATGAAGATGAGCATCTTTTTGTATGTTTATTGTCTACCGAGGTTTCTTCGTCCACACATTGCTTATTCATAATCTTTGCCAATTTTCCTAGTGGGTTGTCTTTTTCTGTTTGATTTTGGGTAGTGTGTCAGTTAGGTATTGCCACATAATGAATCACCCCAAACTTGGTAGCTTAAAACAGCACCAGTAACTTTATTATCATGTCTCATTGTTCTGAGTGTTGACTGGGCTCAATCAGGTAATGCTCACCTGGGGCCTCTCATGCAGTTGCTGTTAGACAGTGCTTGGGGTAGAATCAACTGAATGCTCATTCATTCACTCATACAGGGGGTCTACTGCTGGTTGTTGATTGGGATCTCAGCTGGGGAGGTCAGTGGGACATCCACCCACAGGCTTCCATGTGGTCTGGACTTACTTGAAGCACAGTGGTAGGGTTCCAAGAACAAGCCTCACAAGAGGTCAAAGCAGAAGGGCGTGGTGTTTTTTATGACCTTGTCTCAGAACTGACGTAGCTTCACTTTCAGCCTACTCTATTGGTCAAGGCAGACACTAAGCTTCACCCAGCTTCAAAGGGAGGGGTCGCAAGCTCTGCAACTCTATGGGAAAAGAGTCAGCATCACTGTAAATAGAATGTTTGAGATGGGATATATCAGGGCAGCCGTCTTTGGAAAACTCCTTCATCCACAGAGAGTAATAATAATTCTACCAAGCCTTTGCTTGTTGTTTTCAAGTTTTTCATAGTTTCTTTTAATACAGTTTTAATTATAATAGAGTCAGTTTTATCACTCTTTTCCCTTTTGGTTTGTACTTTTTTTGTTGCTTTTCTAGGACTTCATTATTCTACCCCATTAAGACTTATACTTAAGACTTTAGGTTATAGGAGACATATTTCTCTACATTGTATAAGATAGGGTCTAATTTTTTTTCTTTCCATATGGACAGTTTTTGAAACTTGTGGTATTTACTGTACTTTTTCTTTCTTTTAAAAAAACATTTATTTTCCTTACTTCTTTTTGATTGACTTTAAAAAAATTTCCTGACCTCCCCCGCCACCGCCCCTCCACCCCACTCGCTGCCATTTGCTCCATTTCCTGATTTGGAAAGTATGTGTTTTATTTTTATTTTTAGTGGTCACACTTATAATTTTAACAAGTAAACTTAACAAAGTCTAAGTTTTATCTGCATCTCTACCCTTATCTCCCCAAATATAAGGACTTCTTCAGAAGGTTTTAACTGCAATAACCCCCAATAGTCTATGCTGCTGTGGTATAATTTTTTTTTTCTTGCTTTTATATAAATAAGAACTAGTCACTGTTGTTGTTGTATCTATAGCCCATGTTTATTAGAGATATCTGTATGCTTGCACGTGTCTTTGTTCACTATTTTTTTTTATCTCACCACATCCTTCTGGATTCAATTTCCTTCTTCATGAAGAGCATGTTTTAATAGTTCTTTCAGTGATGCTCTAGGTGTATAAACTCTCTCAATATTCTTGTCCGAAAATAGCTCTGTCATTTGAAGACATCATTCCATTCTCTTTTTTTAAATTGAAGCATAGTTGATGTACAATTTTCTGTTAGTTTACAGTGTACAATGTTCCATTCTCTTCTTGCCTATATTGTTGCTGATCAGGGTTCTTCATAATCTAACTGCTGTTAGTTTGTAGGTATTTTACTTGTTTGTTTTTTGTTTAAACATATTCTCTTTGTACTTGATGTTCTCCAGTTCCACTCTGTTTAGTCTAGATGTAGATATCCTTTTCATTTGACTTGGAGTCATTTAATCTAACAACTCATCTGTCATCAATTCTGAAAAGTTATACACCATTTCTCTTCAAATATTACTTCTTCCTCATTCCATTCCCTCCTTCTTCAATTCCTATTAGATTCATTCTAGCTATTCTCATTCTATCTATCACATCTCTTAACTTACCGATTTTCCATGTCTTTATCTTTCTGTGATTCATTCTGTATAATTTCCTCCACATTGACTTTCAGCTCATTAGTTCTTTCTTCAGCTTTGTCTAATTTGTTGATTAACCCCTTCATTGAGCTTTAATTTTTATGTCTTATTTTATCATTTTTAGAAGATTTATTTGATTATTATTAAAATTTACCTTTTTTGACCTATGAAATCTTTTACTTGAGTTTTATTCTTTCATATTTTTATTTTAGAATCTTGAATTTACACTTCTTTTCAGATTTTTATTTCTGATGTCTTTAAGTGTCCATTATTTCTGTTGAGTCTTCTATGTTGTTTAGAATGGAAAATTCATTGGTGTGTTTTAAAATTCCTTACTGTGCACTCATTTTCAGTGAAAATAATGTCCTTTTTGGCCTAGGTTAAGGAAGGTTAATTTTCCATTTGTTTATGTTGGGTACCTCAGCATCTCACCAGGCTGGGGAAAACTTTATGTTAAATTCTCATTCAGCAGATTTGTAAAGCACAGAGGTGGTGGAATGCAGTCTCTCAACCTATATATCATGCTGTAGGGTTTCAATTTTTCATGGGGATCTTTTTTCCCCCACAAAGATCTCTGAGTATAGATAATCTTCCTTACAATCTTGACTAACCAGGTATGGGAGAATTGGGGTGGAGTCATTTGAGAATTCTGACTTTATGCAAAATGTCTCAGTGTCAATATCCCACCTTGGGTGGGCCAAAAACCTAGTTCCTAAGCTCTGAGAGGCACAATCCCCAAGTCATTAGTATCTCCCTCCTCCTTTCCTCTCATTCTGTTGCCAGGCCAGATACAGTTTCAGTTCCAGCACTCACAGACAAGGCTTTCAGTTCCCTCTTCATTTCTGGAAACTGATTTTTCATTCTTTTGTTCTTCCTATCTTTCTTTCTTTCATATACAGTTATATACTTAATTCACCATTGTTATTAACTTAGAGTTTCTATTGCTTTATAGCATTAGAATTTCCATAATACCTTGGTCTACTCTATTGTCAAAACTATAAGTATCTGGAAGGATTGAGTATACCTTGGGTGAAGCTTGGGAGTAGAGTTTTCCCATGTTCTTGGGAGCTAACCCAGCCAACTAAAAGATTATTCTCTGGATTCAAGTCACAGGATCACTTATAAGTGACAAAACCTCTTCTAATAGAGTCAGTTTTGGATGGTATCCTTGAGGGTCCTGACTTTCACTGACATTCTCTAAGAGAGTGTTTCTGGGAATGTGCTTGCAGGATATTAATACTTTTTAAAGAAAGATTTTATGTTTACATAGGTTTGGGAAATGATGGGTTAAACCAACTTAAACCAAGTTTTTGTATTGTGGCATTTCTCAGAAAAGAAGAGGGAAGCAGCTGCCTTTAGCCTCATTCCTGAATATAAAAGGAAGTAGAAAAGGATCATGTCTAAATGAGCAGTGGATGGAGACATGGGACAGGAATCAGAAAGTCAGAGTATCTCTGAATCCAGCTCCAGAAAGCAGCAGAGACTGATTTTTTTAAGGCTGCCTCATTGGTTCGGTTTCAAGCATGTGCCTGTCCATTTAGCAGGAACTCTATTTAGTTTAGTTATGATGTAAGGAAAACACTCCTGTGATCTACATGATAGTGACTTATTGACAATCAATACACCTTTTAAATTTTGAATTCATCTCAGGTCAGGTATCCTACGAGAGAAGAGATGAAAAATAAATGTTTTCTATTGTGATTGTCATGACTACCTCTTTTATAACAGTAGCTAATGTCTATTGAATACTGACTGCTTTCCAAGTGTAGTTCTAGCACTCTAAAGGATGTGTAAACCTCAAAACAGGTCTGTGAAGTTGATGCTATAGTTGGCTCCATTTTACAGATGAGAAAACTGAGACACAGAGACACCACATGCCACCTCCCTCTCTACTGCTTTATTTCAACTGGCTTTTCATTATGGAAACCAAGGTTTTAAAGATAAATGCTGACTTTGAGGCTCTGAATCTAAGGCATTTTTGGTATCTGTCTTGAGTACAGAGCAAGATGGAAGCTGTCATCTAACCACAGTTGGTTAGTAAGATACCCACTCTTCTGAGGTTTAGATGTCTTAGGTCTAGACTTTTGGCGACCACATGAGGCTGTGCAAAACTTCACCTTCTTAGATCCATTTTCCTCTGTTAAAAAGTATTTATAATATTTGGCACATCTACCTCCTAGGGTTGTCAGGGTGATTAAGTGTAATACATTTGGAAGTTCTTTGTAAAGTCCTGTGCAACATGTAAGTCACTATCACTGTTAATGGAACATAGCTTTGTTTCCTTTTTTACTTCTGATGTGAATCCAAGTGAAGACCATGATCCTAGCAGAGGACAGGGTAGCCTAGTGTGCCTGGGTTAAAGGTGTGGGCTGGCTACTGACTTTCAGATGCTCCAGGGTGTCAGCGATGGTGACAGAACTTTCCATCCCTGTTTCGGTCTGAGAACCAGAACTGGGAGCTTTCTTCAGCCTAAATCCAGCTCTAGCCTGGATTTGCTTGTCATACTTCTAAAGTAAATACTATTATCATTTACTCCAAAATGTTTTGATGAGAATGTGTGAGTCTTTTGTCAATGGGAAGGTTAATTTTCAAGGAATGTTATGTATTTTTATTGTTTTTCTCCCCATCAGGCAATCTCAAGATTCTTTACAAATAAAAACAAAAAAATAAATTAAAAAAAAAAAATTTTAAAGAAGCATATTGTACTTAAGTTTATTTATAAAAGCGGACCCAAACAAGTCTGCTTGTCCTAAATCTGCCCAACAACTCGGGTAATAAATATTTCTGTATTTGTTTTTGGAGTCCATCTGAGTGGTCAGACATGTCTGATTTAGGCTTAGTTCCCTTGGAACCAATGCATTTCCTTTTCCTCTTACCACTATCATGTTTTTCCAAGAACCTCTCCGAAGGTCTCTCAGACCCCAGTATTAACTCATCCACTTTGCTGGGAAGTATTATTTCCCATGTTAACAAAATAGATGGGAAAATCTGGGATTCTGAGAAAAGACAAATTCTGCCCTGAATAGTATTCATCTATTCATTCGTTCAAGTCAGCAATCCAGCCATTCAACAAATACATATTCAGTACTTAACTATAGGTCTGCTTTTATGGACCTTATATTCCAGTGGAAAGGAAGAGTGAAACAGACAATCACTTGCATCGTTTATTCTTTCATTAGGGAACTTTCTTAAGCCAATTGCAGTATCAGGTACTTGCAACTGCTTGGGAAGAAATAGAGGGCATAATTGAGTATTTGCTGGAGGCCTTATTATGGGAGTTAGTGTGCAAGACAAAAGATCTTTTACTATTTGGAGAGTTATTCTATTGCTCAAGGCTGAAAGAGTTGTAGCTATTTCATGGGGAGAAGAGTAAGTAAGCTAAATTGTGTTTGGGTTTGGGGAAGAGAATTGAAAGTGGCAAGTATCTGTATTTTTCTGTTGAGAGCCAGGTAAGAAAGAATTGAGTTTAAATATCAGAGAGGATTGAGCTTAGACCTGGGGAAAGAATATCTAGAAATGGTGAGAAATTTTGGACCTCATCCAAGGAGGTGTGGGCACAATGCTGCAGAGATGAGTCATGGGATTTGAGGGCGAGGGTGTTGCCAAGGGTAAGGAGAGGGGTCCCAAGCCCTGGGGTTCTTTGACTTTCTTAGGCCACTCTTCGTGTTTTCCACTGTTCCACCATTAGACCATGTTGAAATATGTGTCTTGAGCTTCAGCTAGTTGCGACACTCATTTCCTTTAACATTCACCACAGCTGCATCTTGCGTTTTGTCTTTCTTAGAAGCATTTGATTTTTTTCACAACATTTTCCATTTTTATCTATGATGATCTATATCTTCCTGTCATAGCCGGAAACATGATACCAGGATTGGGCAACCCTCCAGTCTCTTTCTCTTGGGTAAAGTCTGGAACAGAAGAACCTGAACCCGTCTGTGATCTCTGCAACATTTTCTCACTTTCTCCATTGTCACTTTCTAATTTTGTAGGGGAAAATATAATCCATTTACTCTTAAAATGAATGTATTTATCTAAAGTCTTCTTTGCTTTGCACCAATTCCTCTTGGTCTTTATGGGTGATAAACCATTCACATATCACTTGGCATTTCTGGCTTTAATATCTAGCTAATTAGTTTGGTATTCTTTAATTGTTAATTTTCGGGGTGGAGTACAGTTGCTGGTTTTCTTTATTCTATAATTCTGCTGATTCTGGTGACATTGATTTCCTGTATAATGTAGAAAATAAAAGAAAACAAAAGAGTAATATATTTAGATTTTATTTTTAAAAGCCTGAAAATTATAACAAATTATCTGAAGAGTGGGAAATCAAACCAAAGGAAGATGTTTACTGAAGCTATGGATGATCATATAACAGAGGCACCCCTGTCCCCACCTAAAGAAGAAAGACGTGCACCAGGCACTTCCTTTTTGGAAAGCAACAAACAAGATCAGTGCTTTGGAAAGTATGCATTTAGGACACTACGGCTATTGTCACATCCCTGATGCTAGTGTGATGACTAAGATGGGGAAGTCACCACATGTCACTTAAATCATTCAGCAGCCCAACTTCCTCAGCGAGCTTGGGAAATGCTTTTCATTTCAGAAATAAAAACAGCTGAAAATCAGCCCTGCCGGATTTGAAGTCCAACTCATTGCATTCTCATTGACCCCCTAGTGTCTCTAAATTGTCTTAGGGCTTTGCAATATGTAGAGGAAGATTTTGAGAAGGTTTTTGATAACCAGCCATGCAATTTGAGAGTAACTAAGTGAAGCAGAGATCTCATTTGACCTTAGCATTTTCAGTACAGTGCTTTCTGGCAATAGAAGTTAATAAACCATTAAATTAATAAATACATTAATAAAGCTATTACATTTTTAGAAGTTTCTAATAGGAAATTGTTTTAGGAAAACAATATAAAAATAAATCTCTCCTTATGTTGCATTTTATTTCTTTCAGTTACGTGCTTCATTTTTAACTCAGATTTTTACTAAAAGAGATGTATTGTGTCAAGTTTTCATTGTGCATCATTCTTTACGGGTGTTATCAACACTTTAGGGAAAAAAATCCTAATTTGTATTGGATAACCAGCTTGAATTTGTAGATATGAATATGGTTGTGCTTTCCTAGGCAAACTATTATATTTGGGTGGTTCCTTTTTGAAGCCCTAGTTGTAGAAAAGTAAGAAAAGTATTTTATATCTGCTGACATTCTTGCATCTGAGTCATGCAATACAATATTGGAAAGTACAAACTACTGTGGTTAATTTCTTCTGCATGAACTTAAAGTTTCAGGGTTGCTTTTTTCTGCCATTCTAGGAATTAACATTGTAAAACAACAACACCTTTTAAGGAGATTTTGATTAAACAAAGATTATCGTGCATTCTGAGATCTTTTAAATTTCCAGAGTGCCTGGCCATTGTGCATTCTTACGGGAAAACAGTGCTGTGAACTTTTGGGGCTATAACTATTCTGACCCAGAAAAGCAGAGGCCAGAGAGATTGAAGAAATAAAAGGTCCGTTTTAACCACCTGCACATCCTCAGAAGCTGTGAAATGCTAGAACCTGTAAAAACTGACTTCCCATCCTGATTTCTAGGAAGTGTTTTTGTTTCATCAGAATAAGACTTTGTGATCTCAGCCCATCTCTTTTCTACTTTCTCTTTCCCAACTGCCTTGTTCCCCTAAAAATTTCCACAAGGTCCTAAAGCTATACAGCTCTGATCATAAGGTCTCTAAATGACTTGCGAGTTGTTGAGTGGATGTTAAATGTTATCACCACACACAGAAAAATGGTAATTGTGTGAAATTATGGAGGTGTTAACTAAGCTTATTGTGCTAAACACTTTGCAATATACACATATGTCAATAATATCTCAATAAAGCTGGAAAAAAATGAATGACTTCTTCTGCATCATTTCCTTTTATTCCATCATATGGTCCTTTGAGGTTCCTTAGATGTGTGACACCTACAAATGCAGCCCCAGTGAAAGTATTTGGGACTTTATGCTTTCCTTCTGTGTGCTCAAGCGTACCAAACTGAAGGAGCTATGATACAGGGTGATTTTTAGCTCCTTTTACTGAACCTTGACCCAAAGTATTTAATAACAATTGAAATGCAGAGAATACATGGCTTCTATGTGGGCAAATCTATTTGTTCATTTATTTTCCAAGACCTTCAGCCTTCCGTGTGTCTGTAACACAGCTAGGGGAGAGAAAGGGGAAGGAAGGAATAAGAGAATTTCAAAGACTGGCTATTGTAAGCACATTTCTAATCATTTAATTTACCAAGGTTGTATAATTTCTCAATTCTGTTCACATGGGTGCATGGAGAAACCATAGGAAATAAAATGAAAATATTTATGTTAGGAAATTAGGCAGGTGAGTATTTTCTCCTTGATACTATACTTCTGTTTTAGGATGATGATGGTGATGGGTGATGGTTATGATGATGATGATGGTGATGATGATGATATGTGTGTGTGTGTGTGTGTGTGTGTGTGAGATAGAGACAGACAGACAGACAGACAGACAGACAGACAGACTGAGAGAGTTAAAGAATGGGAGAGAGACTGGGAAAGTAGACAGAAGGTGGGAGACTCAGAGAGGAAGACAGACAGATAAAGAGAGAGAAGAAAGAATCCTTGTTTCATTTCAGGGAAAGAAATTGATTTCAAAGTTGTAGCAAAAAATATGGTTAATAAACTGACATATCTAAAAAGTGTGAGGTTAACAGGGTGTCAGTTTAGACACTGCATATATGCTCACGTTCGACGGAGAAGGGAGCTGAGGTCACTTAGCATGGCCAGTGGACAGATGCAACTAGCAATTAGCAATAGCTGTTGTCTTATTCAGCGGGATGCAAGAAGACTGTTATGATTGTCCATGGAATTGATGGGGAGCATTGATACTCTGTGAGCTTTCTCTTCTTCTTCTTCTTCTTCTGATGAATATTTATTGAGCACTTCATACATACTTGATACTAACCACTTGATATCAATTGACTCATTTAGACCTCATTGCATCCCTAGCAGTTTCCTTCTCTTTCTTCCCCAATTCCTGTACTGGAATTTTTGATCTAAAGACGAGGAAACAGAAACCCAACGATAGTCAGCTAGCGAGGTTGAACCAGGATTCAAACCCATGCAGTCAGGCTCCCATGCTGAGCTCCTGTCACCAAGCTGTGCTTGCCTTGAGCTCTAATTTCTTATTTCAATTTTGCTGTTTGCAGGAAGCTGAGACTTTTATTGTCCTTGGCAACGGTTTTTTATTTGCATCACAACAATGACCCATGTCATAGAAGAAGTCATACTGGGAGGACTCGGGGTAACCGCGTTAAGACATTGTGGGTGTTTAAAGATAGAAACAGCCCCTGTCTTTAGTGAGTAACAAATGGAAAACTGTGTTTGCTATTTTAGGTCACTTCTCTAAGTCAGAAGAGAGGAGGGGTAGAAAAAAAACTGTTACCGTGGGAGGTGTCTGAGATGGAAAGACTGTTTGAATGCAAAGGAGGACTGTGTGGCATTAAATGATGCAACAGAGTCTAGATCAGGCAACTTGGGGCTGCAGGGCCGCGTGTGGTGGCCCATGAGGCCCCCCGGTTCTGCCCCCGCACCTTCCTCCAGGCAGCCTTTCTGAAAGGTTCTGCATTTAATTCTCTAGCTTGACAATTTCCCCATTTAATATCAAGCCCAGGAACTGGGGAGAAATCAGAAGGAACCCTTGGAAGCTTGTTGTACCTGCAGCATCCTTCTGATGTCTGACTTAGTTTTACTTTTCTCTCTAACCCTGAACTGAAGTTCTACCGAGATCTGAGATCTGTAAGTCATCCCTGAAATTGTCCCCGCAGTTTTGCTGAAATCTTTATAGATCAATGAGTGGCTTATAAGGTGTAGAACACCATTCTTCAGAGTGTGTGAAATGTGTCCAGAGCAAACAGCAGCCGTCCGGACAGATGGGGTAGTGGTTAAAATGCAGGACCCCAGGCCCTTCCCCCATCCGCTGAATCAGCAAGCAGAGGAAGAGGTTGGGAGTGTGCCTGCTCTAAATGGAGCACCTCAGAGGATTCTTTGCACAAGGTCGCTTGCAGATCATCCCTTGATGGGTTTGCTAGTTCATGGAGATAACCTTCTCAGCTAACAATTATTAAATGAGTTTCTGCTCCAGTACTGCTGTGAGAGGTCAATACCGGGGCCGTGTGCATTGATGACCAACTGCTCCTGCCATGAGTGGGGTCCAAGTTCATCAAATGAAATTCACATATGCCTGAAATAAAGAGGTGAACTAAACTCAAACAAGACAGATTCTCTCACTGGCCTTTTCCAACTGTATCCCCCAAGTGTGGCAGATAGGATTTTTGAACTAGTATTTCCCTTATCAGATAAATCATCCTTTTCCCCTTTCACAGAATTTGACTCATAGACACTTACTTAAAATCTTTCGCAATAGTCTCTAATATAAATCTGGGGTTTCCAAACTTTTAAAGAAATCACAATGCTTACAAAACTGTAAATATTTGTAAATCCTTGCAGACCATATGGGTAACTTTTGGTAGCACACGCTTCTGAAACAGCACTTACCTTGCAGGAAATTTCCACCAAGATTAATAGTTATCTCCTATGGAGATGGAGTGATTAAAAGCACAAATTGAAGTGTTGTTTATTTTATTCATTTAGAAGAAAGAAATACAATCTCCCTAAATGTCTGGTATTTTAATAGGAAGAATAGGTATTTTGAGAATTTTTTAAAAAAATCTAAAAATTTATGTTTGAGCTATTTTACATGGGCAGAACGAGAAATTTTCATTGCCACTGCAGGGTAAATTAAGAATACTAATAGCAATGCTGTTCTGGTTTCCCGACAGGGTTCATGAATCTTTCTTTGATTTGGTAATTGTTCCTACAACATCTGGGGACCAGTGGTTTCAAACACAGTCACTTGTCTGAAGGTTAAACTGGAGAAGGGGTAGAGAGAAATCAGTATTGCTCACAGTGAGGATTACCTAATACTGCATGAAACATACTTACAGGAAAAATACATTCCTTGTTTATCCCAAATTCAAGTTGAAGTGGCCATACTTTTTAGTTTTATTTGTTTATTTGCTAAATCTGTTAACCCCACTCACTGGAAAAAAGTAATAGAAGCATTTTAAGAAAACCAGGATACTGAGAACATTTGTTTCTCATTATTACTACTGGAGTTACTACAAACACCTTCACTGTTTATGGAAGTGCCCTGGGTTGCCATCCTTGGCCATCAGAGGCTGCTGCCTTCCTAGCTGTTCCTGGTAGTATGGCTTTCTTAGGCGTTCCAGCTTATCAGTGGCTGGGAATTGGCCTTTGTGAAAAGATCCAGAGTTACAGCACTTGCATGTGAGCCTATATCTCCAGAGTCAAGTCAGCTCAGGGTTCCCCTCTCTTTATACTTTAAGAGCTTCTTCACAGAGAGGCTCACGGGCTGACCCCAGGCCTACATATACTTACACACACCTGCAGATGTACACACACTCCCCTCTGTCTCATTTCATAGACAATGTATTTACTTATGACTTATTGATTCAACACGGGGCCAATACAATTTTTAAAAAATGAAGTATAGTTGATCACAATATTGTGTTAGTTTCAGGTGTACAGCAAAGTGATTTGGTCATACATATATATATATATATATTTTTTTGGTTCTATTCCATTATAGCTTATTATAAGATATTGAATATAGTTCCCTATATACTTACTATACTAAACAATAGATCCTTGTTGTTTATTTTATATATAGTAGTGTATATCTGTTAATCTCCTACTCCAAATTTATCCCCCCCTTCCCCTTTGATAACCGTAAGTTTGCTTTCTATGTCTGTGTGTCTGTTTCTATTTTGTAAATAAGTTCATTTGTACTATTTTTAAGATTCCACATATAAGTGATATCATATAATATTTGTCTTTCTTTGTCTCAATTACTTCATTTAGTATGGTGATCTCTAGGTCCATCCATGTTGCTGCAAATGGCATTATTTCATTCTTTTTTTTATGGCTGAGTAATATTCCATTGTATGTATGTACCACATCTTCTTCATCCATTCCTCTGTCAATGGATACTTAGGTTGCTTCCATGTCTTGGCTATTGTGAAGAGTGCTGCTAGGAACAGTGGGCTTCATATACTTTTTGTATATTGTCTCATTTAATCCTGCATTAGCCTCATGAGGACAATAGTATTTTCTCTATATATTTTGAATCAGATAGTTAAGACTTAGAAGGGTTAGGTAACTTGCCCATAGTTCATAAAAATTCAAATGGAACACCTACTCTACAGGCCTAGCTCTTACCTTTTCTATAGGGTCTCTCTCTTCCATTCTCCCTTCATGCCCCACCCCCCATTCTGTATCTCCTGTAAATCAAAAAGGGATCGTAAGGACTTACTATGAAATGAAGCGATTCCCTGGGTTCCTGGGGTCAGGCTGTCTCCGTGAGCTGTCCTATTCGGAGGCAGGTTATTGAATCTCTCTGAGACTCAGTTTTCCTAATCTTTATAATTGGGATACAAATAGTGCCTGTGTAAGTTTATTGGGATGATGAAATGAAGAAAGAAACAAAAGAGAGAAGAGAAGAAAAAAAAAACCCAGAACAACGTGGGGTTGGGGAAAGAGGTTAATTTTGCCAGGGACCTGGGATGGGGCCGTGTTACACCAAGCCTGATTTTTCAGTGTGAGGCTTTTGGAAGCTTTGCACAGGAGCGATGAGAGGGACATGCCTGGCCCTTGGTTTCATATATAGAATCTGTGTGTACAACAGCCTCTGTGGCTTTTAAATTCACCATGGGAAGAGGAAGGTCAAGGCTCAGAATTCCTGAGAATTACTTAAAAATCTCTGGCTCATGACTAAGAAATATTTATGTTCTTCATAGAATATACAGTTGCTTTTCTGAGCTTCTCTTGGGGGAAAAACAGACCCCATCGACTACTTTTAATTTTTTTTTTTCCTGAAAAACCAAACCAAAAAAAACAAAACAAAACAATCTGAGCCAATACTTAAAGACAAAGATTTCTGGGCTTGAATAAAATGTACAGTTATTACAATTCTCTGAGCAACCTTGACTGGGCTGTGCCACTTCTCTGGGCCTTTCTATCCCATCTGTACAGGAAACGGATTAACTAAGGAATTCCATGAACTTACATGGAGCATCTGTTTCATGCCTTTCCCTGTGCTGGACACCTATCCATGGGACAGCCAAGGCCTCCCCATCACAGTGGGTGGAGGGGGGTGAGTGTGGTGATAGGAATCACATAACCCAGTACACATGAGTAGTGCTGCACCAGATGGTGCATGTGCTGTGAAGAAAACAATGCCAGGCAGCAGAGGAAAGCGTGATGGGGACAGCCAGGAAGGAGGACCAGACATATCATGGAAGGCTTCTCGGAGGAGGTGACATTTGGGCCCATATTTGCATATGGTAAAGGAACCTGGCAAGAAGCATGTTACAGGGTGGCTCTTTAGAGAGAGTCTCCTTAACAGAATGCTAGGGAAGGAAGTCAAGGCAGGGAGGAATTTGGACTTTGTTGGAAAATGTGAAAGCTACAAGAAGATGCCTTTACTGGGGTCTTCGTCTTCAGCTTACAAACACCTTCTGTATCCTCCACATTGTATGTCGTGTGTGTGTGTGTGTGTACTGTATTCTTTTATGAGATGATCATTCAGGTGTGGCCACAAGGAGAGACGAAGGAGATTCTCAGGAAAAATCAAAACAAAGCAAAGTTTATTATATTTACAGGTCCTGGGACAGGAGCAGGGCCATGTGGGAAAGACCCCGGGGAGGTCAAGCTGGAGAAGGCAGGAAGGGGGTGGCAGCGCTCAGGCCACGGCCTTTATTGGGGTTTCCTCGGGAGAGGCAAGGCAGGGTGGATGCACAGCTTAGGATAGGCTAGTTGGAATAATTTCCATTGGCTTTAGGCTATTGGGTTGGTCCCTAGTGCTTAAGGCAGAGGAATATTTTCCCCTGGGGTGTAAGGGCCAGGGAGAGGAGATGTGGCTCTGGATTTGTTAGTTTGCGTGTCCAAGACATGCTCCTGGCTAGGCCCTTGGTGATCCCTAAGGACCAGAGCCAGAAAGGTTTGTTTTAGAATGCCAAAACATCATTATATACAGAAAATTTAAAAAAAATCTACAATTCAGAATATATCCATATCCTTTACTTAACTACACAGCAGGCACATGGAACAGACACAAGTGCCCTAGGGTTTCCCCCATTGTAAGTCCCTTATGACTAGTGTTGGGGAGATAAAAAGATGCCAACCACGTCTGCCACCCCTACCATTCTTGCACTGACGTCAACCCCATTAGATCGCCCCACAGATGGCGTCAGAGGGGAGGTGGACCCTTCTGGCCCCCATGGTGCAGTGCTCTGGACTCACTTGGATGCTCTTGTAAGCATATTTTGTGACATTGACAAAAAATTGAAATGGAGCTTGCAAATCAGAACAGAGTGGGTGTCAAAGGATTTGAGTGTAGCCTAGTCAGAGGAGTGGTAATTTTCACTGGACATTAGGAAACAAACAGGGCATGCACTTGGGTACGAATGTGTGGGGTGAGAAAGAGGGACTGGAACAGAAAGAGCCCTTAGCCCCCCCCAGTGGAGTGGCTACTCAAAGACGTCAGAGGAGGAGCAGTGTGAAATGGAATCAAGGGTGAGGGTTAGAGTCTGGGAAGAGGTAGATGTAGGATTACAAAAAGTGTATTTTCAGATGAATACTGAGCATCAGTTTGCCATTCCACTTGGCCCACTTACCTTGCTGGTGTGCAGTGACCTAGCATGTGACATGCGGCAGGAAGAGGTACTTTCCCTAGTATTTGCCGTACCTGCTGCAGCAGCGTTAACTTCAAGGTGTGTTCTGTGCCCTCCCCTGCCTGGGCAGTAATGCCAGGGGCATATACAGACTGCAGAAGGGCTTCCATCAGAGAGGGGGTTACCCAGAGTACATCACTGCTTTATGTGTTTGCAAAAATCTACACAGAATACCTGAAGATTAAGAGTTTAGGACAGATGACAAAATATACTGTTTCTTAATTCACAAAGGCATCTACTCAGTGTGAGTCACACTTGGCATCATACAGAATACCTATTTTGATGTGTGTTTGTGAGCAGGATATAAGTTCAAGTGCTAACCACAGGAAAAGGACAGCAAAACAGCCAAACTCATCTAGACAAAATGACTGTCACTCATCCTATTTTTGATGTTCTTGCTCTATTTTATATTGAATTCCCTAGAGTGTAGAGTGTAATAAAAATACAAACTACTGATACGAAGGGTGGGAGAGGGTGAGGTTAATTCAAATCAATTGAGACCAACAAGATTATTCATGGGAATCCAAGCAATGTTGTACCGTGATTTGTCAAGACCAGACTGGTGAAGTCACCATTTATCTAGCCTTGATGATCTTAAGTTGGGTTTCTCTGCTAAATTGAATTTATTATTTTACTTTTTCATCTGAAGAGTGTAGTTTCAGTGACTTTTGAACGTGATGCCTTTACTTAGCTGTGTCTAAGGAGCAAGAATAAATATGGCAAAGATGATTTGAAGGTGGCACTTTTTCTTTATTTGATACAGGCATGAGAAATATGATCATATCATGATGCTGGTCTTATCAAGAGTGCCTTCATACACTGCCTTTTCCCCTCCATCAGCATCTCACCTTCCTCCCATTCTCCTGAATGAGCTACACTGACAACCTACTGTGTGAGTTTCCATGTGTTTTCCATACTTATATAATTCAAATTTAAAATTATATAATCTCCATATGCAGGAGGGTATGTCAATTGTGGCAGTATCAACATTTGGGGCCGGGTAACTCTTTGTCATGGGGCTCTCTGGCCCATTGCGGGATGTTGAGTAGCATCTCTCACGTCTACCCACTAAACGCCAGTAGCATTCTCCCCCTAGATTTGACGGTCAAAAAATATCCCCAGGCGTTGCCAAATGTCCCACAGGGAGCAAAATTACTCTTGGCTGGAAACCATTGATATGAAGGCTATTTATACAACTTATTTTTTCATAAAAGGAATCATTTTGCACACTTTTTTGCATCTTGTTTTTCCCAATTAAAAATCATTGACAAATTTCTCACAAGTCAACTGTTATAACGCTATTTAATTATTTCTTTTTCTTTTTGTTTGTTGTTCAAACATAGTTGATTTGCTTTAAACCAATAATAGCCTTTCCAAAATTTCTCTTATTTAATTATTTCTAATGATTGCTTAATATTCTGTGGATGCATATAGCATTGTCCCATAGGCCTACTCCACCATTCTTTTATCAATGATTATTAACATGGTTTTCAGGTCTTGGCTTCCTAAAAGCAGTGCTTCAATGAACACTGATATATGTGCTTTTACAGATTCCCAGAAATGGAATTGTGGCACATATATTTTTAATTGTAATAGATATTGCCAGAACGCCTGATGATGGCATTTGGGGAAAACTTTAAAAACTATAGATTATATAAGTCTGATATTATTCTAAAACTTTAATAGACAAGTCTAGATAGAAATGATTATTTCAATGATTATTTTTAGCCTGAAAAGAAATGTGGGTAAATTGTAAAATTTCCTTTTTATAGCTCTAAGAATTACAACTCTTTGTTCAGGAAGAAGTTCAGATGACCAGGTATCGGGTCTTTCAAACGTCTTGTTTGTCGAAGTTTTGAGTGAAGACATCAATTACAATGAACAAAACATGAAAGAGAACTTGTATCCCCAGAGTGCTACTTTTTCCATAATCAGTATAACCCACGGTAAGTATTTCAAGTCCATCCATGAAAATGCAATAAAGGGACTAAAGTTGAATTAGGTAATATAATAATAAAATATACCTTGTGAGTTTCTTTAGCGTTAATGGTTTCCTGAAACTCTGCAACTAACCTCATTAATCGAGTCAGCATTGTCTGAGTAATTAAATGATTGATAAAAGTAGTTCTCTGCTTGATACGTTGGACATTTTAATATACTATTTTATTCCCAAGTCAACAGGTCAGGATAGCTTTTGAGCAACATTATTTGATTTGTTCCACATTTCTCTCCCCCCTCCACCCTGCCCCCTTTAGAGAGTTATCTGGTGAAAGAAAAAAGCTAAACCTGGCTTCTGAATTCCAAGATCACACCGCTTAATGGTAAGGAAATTAGAAGTTGTTTTTTGGTGAACTTGACGGACTCAGCAATCTAGCAGTGGAGAAGTATTTCTGATGGGTGTTGTGCTGTAAGCAGATATTATCTTCTGTAAGTGGACACTGCTGGGTTCTTTCCTGTATTGGTTAGTGTATCGGGGGAAGGATAGTACTAATTTAAAATTAAGCATAGTGTTTCTCTCCTCTTTATTAGGTTTACTTAAAAAAGTAGACAAGTAATGCATCTGTTTTGCAAACTTTAAGCTCTGTGCTGAACTTCTTGGTTACAATGCATCAAAAGTGATGTACTAGAAGCTGTTGGGAGAAGGCGTGGGAACTCTGGAGGTCCAAGGCTGCTGAACTTTGGGCTTTTGCCTGAAGCCTTTTGATATTATAGGAAGGTCCGGTTCTGTCAGTTTTGCTTTTGTGATGTACTTGGACTTCTTGGATTCCTCCCTTCTTTTAGACTTAGATCATTTCTCTTAATAAGTAAGATTCTCTTTATGTCACTCCAAGTTTTGTTATATGCCAGCCTGCAATGGAGTAATTGCATTTGTTGTATTTTTGTGTGATCTCTGGCATGACATTTATAAATAGCTTTAATTTAAAATAAGTATGTCACAAAATTATGAAATATTTAGGGAAAAGACACTTTAAAAACTATCACCCAATTATTTAGAAATAGCAAATATTATTGTTTTGCTACCAATTTCATATGGTTTCTTTTCATATTATACATACAGTTTGAAATTCTGACTTTAAATAACTTACCTTTAATGTGTAATACATGCAAAATTTTTTTTAAAACTTAAAAGTGACTAAATGAAATGTATAAATCTCTTCCTCCCTCCTTTGCCCCATGACAAATAATTCTCTTTCACAGAGACATCTGATATTTCTGGTTTTCTAATTTACTGCACTTTTCAGATTACTTTCGTTCTTTATAATCTTTCTCTATTAAGCAACATTTTAATGAACATTCTTACGCATATGTTGTTTCTCATATGTGTGAGTATTTGGATTGAAAGAAAAGGCTACCACTCAATACATGCAGCAATAAACTGTTTATTGCTTGTTAAACAAGGGAAAAGAGTGCTTATGGGATACAGTTCTATCAGAACAAAGCAAAAGCTGATCTTACATAGGGTTTGGGGAGCACTGAGTCCAGGAATTGACAGACTTCCAGAAGCAAGAGTGTTTAAGGATTGGTTGACCTTCAGCTGCGGAACCTTGGCATTTGCCATGTGCCTTTAAGAAGTGCAGTTACTAAATTGAATTTTCACTGATTGAAATGGCTTTGAAAAAAGTTGTAGTGGTGACTTGTTTATGTCTTAGGACTATGGTCAAAGAACAGTCATCTTTTTCCTTTCTTGAATTTAGAGTATAGAAACTTTAAATTATTATCTTCATGAGAAATTCATGGGAATGGAATTGCTGGGTCAAACAGTACTTGCATAGTGTATTTTGATTGACTTCCAAGAGGTTAACGAACTTATGCTTCAACCAGCAATGAATATGTCATTATCCCATAACATGGTGTGTCATTGTTTTTGGTCTTTGATAACCTGATAGGTAAAATACAGTACTGTATCTTCTTAAAGTTTGAACTTGTCTGCTTCTTAGTATAAGTGAAGTTGAGAAACTTTGTACACAATTAAAAGCCATTATATTTATTTTCTATATATTTTTTTGCTAACATCTGCCCATTTTCAATAGAGTTTTCTTAAATATTGATTTTAAAGGGCTCATATATTTATTAGCCCTTTACATTAAGAGCTGCAAATATTTTCTCTATATATTGTCTTTTGACTTTGTTGATAATGTTTGTTCAGGGGAGAAGGGCATATAAAAGCATGCTTTTACATAGTTGGATTGATTAATTTTTTTTTTTTTTTAAAGTTTAATTTTTATTTATTTATTTATTTATGGCTGTGTTGGGTCTTCGTTTCTGTGCGAGGGCTTTCTCTAGTTGCGGCAAGTGGGGGCCACTCTTCATCGCGGTGCGCGGGCCTCTCACTATCGCAGCCTCTCTTGTCGCGGAGCACAGGCTCCAGATGCGCAGGCTCAGTAGTTGTGGCTCATGGGCCTAGTTGCTCAGTGGCATGTGGGATCTTCCCAGACCAGGGCTCGAATCCGTGTCCCCTGCATTGGCAGGCAGATTCTCAACCACTGCGCCACCAGGGAAGCCCAGGATTGATCAATTTTTTATTGTCTTCCAGGTTTTATGTTATAGTTGGAAAGAATTTTTCATTTTGAGAATATAATATTTATCTATGCTTTGTCCTAGTGCTTTTACAGTATACTTTTCTATCATTCTTCTGGACTTTATATTGGTATAAGTATGAGGGAGGATTACACTTTTTCAGGGAGTTTCTCAGTTGTCTCAACACTATTTGTTAGATAATACCTTATTTTTCCATTAATCTGAATTGTCATCTTTGCTTCAAACTAAATTTCCATAAATACGTTAATTTATTTCGGACTTTTCTCCTCTGATCCATTGAATTGTATGTTGACTTTTTCACTTAACATGATGCCATGTGCATCTTTCTGTTTGTTAATCAGGCTTCTTGCTTATCACCGTGGTATTTACATCAAGCGAACATCCTGTAATTTACTCAACAACTCTCCTTCTTGTTGCCCAACATTTAATATTGGGGGAATTTTGGTTATGAACCAACAAATTGATTTCCAAAACTTTACCTCTATTTATTCCATAAATAACCAGTTGTGAAGGCTACTCTCTTAACCTGGCATTATCTGGCCACTATACCTGCTGATGGACATTTCAAGAGTCCAGCATTCTGTCTTCCACATCACAGGTGAACATTTTCTCATCTAAACAAGAGTTAGCCCTCTAAGTGAGTTGGTAAGAAAAGGCTGACAAAAAATCCTTCAACAACCAAGCAGCTGCCATGAAATGGAAAAGAAAAATCTGTTGGATCTTTACCCTTTTCTTTTGAATTAGGACATCTAAAACTTAAAGACAAATGTTATACTCAGTTCCAAGCACTGGTTGAAAATAGCTGGCTATATGACTATTTTCTTAAGAATGTACTTGCATTAAAATCAATTTTTTGTGCTGATGATTCAGATACATTGGTTGAGCCATCATGGTGCCAAATTTGTAAGTGTGCAGGTGTGTATAAAAATATGTGGGGTGTGAATGTGCGTGTGTGTGTGTGTGTGTGTGTTGTATTCCCTAGAGGACAACACTGACATGTATGTGCTTCCTAGAGCTGTTCTAATTTTTATTCATCATACAAGAGATTCTATTGATTTATATTAAGAGAGAGAATAGTGTTATTAGCTATTCCTTTCTATAGCCGCTGAAATGAAGTTCCAACTCAGAAACAAATTCCTTTTTCCTGGACTTAAGTTTGTTTCACTGGTTAGGGATGGATACATCTGGAGCTAGACAGATTGATAACTTCATCTCTATCTGTACATACCTTAGAGGAAAGCTTCCTCTATAGGCATTAAGTAGTGTCTCTATTTGTTACTTAAGTGAAATTTGGGTTCCTTGTATGAGTCCCCAAATCCTCACTGGTTGTAAGTCATTCATCTTCTTACACTGGGATAGATACGAGCTCCTGGTCACAGGTAGTCAGTTACTCACCCAAGGTCATATGGCAAGTCACTGCTGAGGAAAAGAAGTGATGGGTCAGTAAGATAATGTCACAACTCTAAAGAAATGTCTTGTGTTGGTGAGGTAATGGTTACGAGTCATCGCATGGACTCAGTGGACTCCAGAGAGTACGATTGCATAGGACTGTTTAAATTACTTCTCATCCTAAAATTCGTAAAAATGTAGAGAATAAAGAATAACGAATGACTGGTTAGGTAGAGGTCTCCCACTTTGTTTCTGCCTCAGGCCAGGATCAACATCTTGGCTAAATTCAGAAAAAATGCATTGCCTTCTTCACTCCCGTGAATATGCTATATTCTTCTTCCAAAGGGTTGATAGATGAAGGAGAGAAATAGAGGCCGTGGTGATCCAGCAACTACTTGTTGACTCTATGTGGGCGTTTTCTAGTTGTCACAGCCAATCTTTGTGATTTTAGACCACCATTTCTCGGATAGTCAATGATATCTCAAACTGGAGAATCGCCTTAAATTTCATGAGATGAGATGTCAGTAAAACTTGTTTCAGGGAAATAAAATGTAATGGTGATCAAATAAAGGTGTGTTTTTTAGGGAAAAAGGAGGGCACAAAGCCGATGGTAAATAGAGTTGCTGGAAAACCCCAGCATTTTGCTCCATCACAGAGAAGATCGCAACTGTCCTGAGATCCTATAGGTTCCAACTTCTGAGGGTGGGCTATGAAGCCAGATTGTGTCTGGAAGCTGCCATCTGGAACTACGTTAACGAAGTCTAGGTGGGAGCTTGTCCTCTTTAGGGACTCTGGGATAAACATTAGATTCCCCATAAAAGAGTTGGAAATACAGGTGTCATTCAGGAACCAGGCTGAACAAGTTCTCCACTTCAATGCTTTCTCAACATTTTCTAAGAACGCCAATTTTGAGCCTCATAACCAGAGTCTGATTCAGTAATTCTGGGGTGAGGTTTGCTAATATCTATTTTAACAAGGGCCCCAGCTGATTCCAGGTAAGGCTAAAGTTCTGGTGCTCTGTGGTGTAAACGTGATCACAATACAATAATATGATAATATGACCCGATTAGTGACAATAAGTGATTCATTTTCAGGTGATGATTTGAATTTTGTCAAGTTCACACATTACAGATCTATACATCCATTCACTTCTATGTGCATATAAATACAAGCAAACAAATAACAAATGTATAATATGTTATCTATGAGGGAGGGAATTTATTTGGTATGCTATATTTAGGGGAAAAAATCAAGTTCTTGAAATTTGATGAGAGCCCATTTAAAATTCCTAGTTTTCCTAGAGACATTGGAGGGGACTACTGAATGGTCCACCTTAAGACCGAAAAGGGCAAAAGTACAGAACGAAGGCCAAACAATGATTTCATTATACAAACGAAATGGGAAAACAGTGAAATTCTATCCATCCCTCAGGACTGACTCCATTTAGAGGTTAGAAGAGTGGCCTGGAGTGATCTCACACTTATGGGCTCTATAGCCATCACTCCCGAGCAATTGTAGAAGGGTTATGACTAAGAATGAAAGAATCATCACATAAAGTTTTGAGCTTTAACTACCCTCCTGTTGGGTATATAAGAGATACAATAATCAGTCCAGATGGCCCATCCCCTGGTGAATAGTGAACAAGGGGTAGCTAAGTAGGTGAGTGCAATCAGCAGGGAAAACAAAATAAGAATGTTAGTAATGAGTTTCAGTTCACTTTTAGGGACCAACTGTTAAGTACATTAGGTGATGTCACAGATATTCTGTGATGAAGAAGATGTCAGAAGGAGCTGGCTCAGGAAAGTTCTAAATGCACTAAAGAAGGATTCCTTCCATGTTCTTCACGGTCCATTGCAGTTTACAGGATTTTCCACATTAAAACAGGTTTCATGTTATCCAGGTTACAGATGAGGAAACTGAGTCTCATCGGGATGAAATGACATCCAGCTTTTTATTGTCAGAGCCTCTCATTCAGCATCTCACTCATACACTTCAGCTCAGCTCCTGTTTATGGAGGACCAACCCTAAGTAAGGCACAGTGCTGGGTTTCAAGGCAAGTGAATGACCTCTGACAGTAAAAAATGGTTGCAGGAACCCCTTACCATGCCTTGATCGTTCTTTAGTCTTCAGCAAGTCTGTGATGAATTCAGTGGAAACACTTTGAAAATTGCTTAAAATTTTAATCATTAATATTGTCACAGCATTAAATTAGACAGATACCTGTGAAAGTGAACATTTTTTTTAAAGCAGGGAGCTCCCCATTATGTTGATTCACTCTACAGGATGGCCACCTACAACCGATGTAATAGAATTCTGCCCACAAACCATTGTTCAATGCACAATAGATGCTAATTACTCAGGGAGATGCACTTTTTCAACAAAGAATGGCACATTTTAATTGCCTTTTAGTAAGATGCTTTGTCTCCTCCCCTCAGCTTTTTACATCCTTTATATTTTCTTCAAAAATCATCGCGCTTACTCAGTTTGCTAATTTGTCAGAATAAGATTTTATACAATTTTACTTACATATTTGGTCATGCCCATTTTTTATTTCTAATTTTATATATTTATATTTTCTGTTTTCTATTTGACTAGACCTGCAAACCGTCTGATGGGTAATTTTTTTTCTACACAAAACCAGATCTTAGAAGTGTTTATTCTAGTATTTATGTTTTCTAATTCATTAATTTCTGCTGTTATTTTTTCGCTCCTTTTGTTTTACCTAAGTGTTTTTATTTTTGTATTTCCATTTTTTAGGTGAACAAGTAATTTTCATTCTTCCTGGTTTCCTAATAAAAGGCTTACATGTTATGAATTTGCAAAGTTAGTGTATAACTTTGTCAGCATTCCAGATATTTTGACAGATTGTTTTCACTCTCATTATTTTCTAAATAATCCTTAATGATGAGCTTGATTTTCACTGCAATCATTTTTGGTGCGAGAATCTGGACCTGTATTTTTTTGAGTTTATGAGCATATATAGCATAATGTATAAGTACTACTTTGAAAATTCATTGTAAACTTATAGGAAATATATTTTCCTGTTCTTCTTAATGCACAGCTTTTGCTGTAAACCCAATAAATCAATCATATTGTTATTTGAACCTCTTTCTCTCTCCCCCCCTTTTTCCCATGGGGCATCTATATTTGTGTATATTTGTAAGAGATGGAAGAAAGTGCAGTAAAGTCTTAAACTAACCCTGTGCTTCTGTTAACCTCTCTTTGTGCCTCTGGTAGTGTGTGATTGCTGTATTTTAAAGAATATTATTTGGAGCATAAAGATATATGGCTTTTATGCTTTTTGTCTGGATTTTATTATTATTACCAAAATAATGTAACTCTTTATTCCAAGAAATAACTTTTTCTTTTAATTCTTCATTGCCTGAAAAGAATATGGCAACCCCTGTTTTCTTTCTTTATATTCATTTTAATTTTTTTTTGACATTAGCTGCTGTATCTTTGCCTAATCATTTAATAATACTCACCTCTCAGTTTTTTTAAAGTGTTAAAGCTTTTAGATAACATTAGGTTGAATTTGATTAGTTCACTATTTGAGGGAAGGTATTTTTTACTATGGTGGTTTAGGTGAAGAGTGTATGTTATTATTACTGATGTAATTGTGCTTATTGTCTTTATCTTGTTTTATGCTTATTTAAAAAAAAAGCCTTCCTATGTTTTCCCTAGCAAGTTTTTTTTTTTTTTAAATATAGGTATGTTTTCTTTGCTTTTTTTCCTCTAGTGATTCTGTTTTAAATTCTACTAATAATTTGCCTTAAGTTGTTAAAATGCTCATATCAATATTTCTGAAACTATCAACATAAAAAATGAAGCACTATTTACTCATTAGCTTCTATGTATCAATAAAATGAGGATATAAGTAGTCTTTTGTTCCCACATTTTATCCAGACCCACTACCCAGTTTTTCTTGGTGTCATCTGTGATTTTAGAGTTGGTTATTATTTTTAATGAGTTTTATTAAATTGTTACAATGTTTTCCTCTCATTAAGTTGAAGTATATCCTCAACAAATATATTCAGGGATAGTTGTGTGGTTTTTGAAAACATCATTCAGGTACCTCATATACAAATGGCAACTCCTGGGGCCATAGGATCCTTGGATAACATCTTTTTCCTTCAAAACTTGATGGATGTGGCCGCTTCCCACAAGCTATCTATTTCACATTTGGTAGTGTATGTATGTCCATGCCACTCTCTCACTTCGTCCCAGCTTACCCACAGGGAGATCAGCTTGGTGCTTTGTGACCACCTAGAAGGGTGGGATACCCACAGGGATGGTGGGAGGGAGATGCAAGAGGGAGGACGTATGGGGATATATGTATATGTATAGCTGATTCACTTTGTTATATAGCAGAAATTAACACACCATTGTAAAGCAATTATACTCCAATAAAGATGTTAAAAAAAAAAAAACTTGATGGATAAGGTTTCATTGTATGAAGGCCTTTGAAGATACAGGGGAGAAATCCAAAGCACTTTTCTATACATGACAGAATTTTTATTAAATATTCTGAATTCTGGTCAAACTCTTTTTCTACCCTGGAAATTTTTTTAAGCATTGGTCTTTTCTATTGATTTTGCCTGAAATGTACATGTTTTGATTAGCCAGCCCAGGCCTTGCTGCAGATCAGCCCACTCTGTAGAATTAGGGGGGAGTCACCACTTTTGCAGCATAATTCTTAAGGCCTTCAGGAAGGTAGAATGGGGTGGAGAGACACCAGTTCACTCAGAGCAGGACATCAGAATCCAATTTTGGCTTTGTCACTAAATGCCGTGTGAGCCACTGGACCCCAGGTGCTCATCTGTGAAATGGAGGTGTTGGAGAAGTTTCCCAAATTCCAGAACTGATGAAGGATTCAACACAAAGAGGTAAACTTATTTGCTGTATTAGCATTGAAATCACTTTTTAAAATTGAGCTTACTGTTTTGAGTGAAAAAGAAAAGCTCTATGACAGAAAAGTTGTAGAACTAAACAGGTACTTTACATATTGTGGCAGGCAAGATAATGTCTCCCCAAAGATGTCCACATCCTAATCCCCACCTGTGAGTATATTACCTCACATGGCAATGGAGGATGAAGGTTGCAGGTGGAGTTAAAGTTGCTGATCAGCTGACCTTGATAGGGAGATTATCCTGGGTTATCCTGGTGGGTCCAGTGTAATCAGAAGGGTCCTTAACAATGGAAGAAAAAGGCAGAAGAGGAGGTGAGACTGATGTGATGTGAGGGATGTGAGAAGTACTCAACCAATTACTGGCTTTCAAGATTGAGGAAGGGGCCGCAAGCCAAGAAAATGTTAGCAGTTTCTAGAAGATGGAGAAGTCAAGGAAACACATTCTCCTCTAGCAACTTCAGAAAGTAACACAGCCCTGCCAGAACCCTGTCTTTAACCCAGAGAGACCCACTGCAAACTTCCCACCTTCAGAGTTGTAAGATAATAAATTTGTATTGTTTATTGTTTTAAGCCACTACATTTGTGGTAATTTGTTATAACAATAATCAGAAACTAATACACATATATTACTTTTTTCATCCTCACAACAACTCTTTGGTATATATAGGTGGTGTTACCTCACTTTGCAGATGAAAAAAAAATGGAGAATTGGAATGTTTAAGCAACTTTTTCAAGATGTCCCAGACAAGGCAGGATTCATTCAGGAATTAACCACAGAATCAACCCATTCTGAAACCCACCATAGTGTTTCTACACTATTTTCTAGGAAATTATTTGGGAAAAAAAAAAAAAGATTTAGCAAGAATATCCCCTTGTAGTCTCCTGTAAAGGTACATCTTCCGATATACCTAATTCAGCGTGTAATGCTCTGGTTGTCCTTAAGCACGAGAATGCTTACCAAGCTTGGGATTTCAACTTCTGATTTAATTTCATTTAGCCATCATGCCTCATTTCATAGAAACACAATTTTCTGTGTATCAAAGGACTACCCTGGAGCTTTGTCATGAACTTCAGACGGCATTGGTAAGATTAACCCTGACATCGTTCTCCAGATGAAACTGAGGTCCTTTCCTTAACGTAAAGTACCATCGGGAAAAACACAACAAGGACGGTCTTGCAAAATGGAGCAAGCTGGTTTCAGAATTCACAGAGTGTCCATCAGTCCAGGTAATACAGGACCAGGGAGGGCTGCCTACCCAGCTCAACTTCAACATCCCGTCTTTAAAGGCAGGGTTGTTCTGGTTTTCAGATTGGACTTTGCGTGCAAAGGCATCGCGGGCTCTGTATGGGTACCAGCACCCAAGGCCTCCTTCACTCATCCGACTTGGAGTCACTTTGGCAGCACACAGTAGGGCTGCTGCGTCTTGGAAATGGGAAGGCTGAGGGTACACTGGGAATCAATGAGGGAAAGAGGAATACAAGACCCCAGGAGAGGCGCCAGCATGGTGAGCAAACAGAAAAGCCCTTAGCAAGTGGGAGAGAGCTTGTTCACCAAGACCTCAGGTCACAGGGATGTGAGCTGTCTCTGGTGGGATCTTGACCTGTATATTAAATGCTTGGTGACTTAGAACTAGCAAACATATCACAATCTATATATTGAGTTTCTGGAGAAGAAAGTCAGGGCTGTACTTTCTACAGTATAAGAATAGAGTGACAGTATCTACTCTACCAGAAGAGAAGATCATGCTATTTTACATTTTTAAAGATTTATAATGACTATTAGGGAAGAAATTGATTCCAGAAAATGTTAAATGATGGTGTTTTGGCGACATTTCCATTTTTACTGGTGCAGTGTTGACATCAAAAAGCCATGGGGGTGGCTTCTGCATTCCCATAAGGGTATTTCAAAGCTTTAGAAAACAGGAAGGGGTCCTCATTCACCCCAGTGCCAACAGTGATGGAGAGAACAGGGGCTCCGACTATGAAATGGTTTCCATCCTTGCTGAGTCTATAATCTTATTTTATCAAGGTGAACATCAATTCTCTGATTCTCAGGACTTGAGAAAGAGGCATCCTGGTACTGGGGTCAAGTTAGGGGTTAGAGATTTATGGAGCCCAAGTCCTAGGTCCTAGGCCTGGCTCTGCTGGTAGCCAGCTGTGTGGACACATTAACCTCTGCACAGGGAACTCTACTCAATACTCTGTAATAACCTATATGGAAAAGAATCTGAAAAAATGGATATATGTATATGTATAACTGAATCACTTTGCAGTACACCTGATATTAAAATGACATTGTAAATCAACTATACTCCAAAATAAAATAAAAATTAAATTAAATTGAAAAAAAAAGTGAGAATGGTAAGCTAAATGAGCCCTAATGCCTCATTAGTTACAGAAAAAGAAATACATTTGTGATATGATTATAAACAAACAGTGGATAATAGACATCTAAATGGTAAAGTGTTGACAGCAATTAATAATAATATTAATAATAATAATAGCTAGCATTTTCTAAGTACTTACCATGTGCCAGGTTCACTAGATGCTTGAATTCTCACAACCACACTGTGATGATGGTCATAGTTTCTCCATCTTACAGATGAGGAGACTAAGGCTTGAGAGGCAGGTCTTTGTCCAAGTCACATAACGAGCTCCGGGCAGAGCCTGGTTTCAGACTGTGGTCTTTTGGGACCCTATGTCAGTGTATTCAATTGCTCTGCTTTGCTGCCCTCAGTGAATATGAACAATTTGAGGTAGAGGGCATGGACAACTAGGTTCCTAGGATAGAAGTCAACAGTTCAAGAGCAAACCAGGATGAATCCTTAAAGAAGGAAGGCCCTGAATCACAGGGCTCAGTGAATCTGAATTAAAGGACAACTTAGGGTAGGGGTGGGACTGGAGAGAGGACAAATGTCCCTGCTGACATTCTTCATCAGTGTGACACCAGGCAGTGAGACAGACCCCCGGTCATGTGCACACCTGTGCTTTAGATTTACGTGGATTATCTGAGTATGAACAAAATTTAGAATTTTACCACAGTTTTCACGATGGCCATACTACATATAGTGAATTGTATGAAAATGTTTCATGGGGATTTGATACTTTTTTTACATGTCTATAATACGAGATGGAGAAAAATCGCCCACACTCACATCCTCAGAGTGCCCACTGCAGGCAATGAGGGATGGATGTTACGGGTGGGAGTCAGAATCACCTTCACGGTTTCAAAGGCTTTTAAGTTCTTTATTTGCAAATAACATTACATTAAAAGTTCAATTCTATGTCCTTTAGTACAGAAAAGAGGAATTCATTATAAAGGCAAGGGAGGAAAATATTCTTCCTTTTACAGGCATATAGTTCCCTTCTTCAACCTTCCTCCACTCATGCTTTAGTTTAGAATTTTCCCTTGTAAAGAGTTCTTGTTTCTCAGATCTAAGACACTCAGTAGTGGGCACGTCCAGTTATTCAACTGGGAGCATTTATATAAACTCCTCATTTTAAAATAAAGTAATAAGATTGAGTATAATTAGCTCTGGCTTCACATAGCCTCCTTATTTAGGTTAATCAAATCAAGGAAGCTCTGACCTTTAGCTACTATATTTCAGAAGCATGACTTTCTAAGTGGTGGTCAGAGGCGGCAGAATGCTGATGCCCTGAAGGGAAAACTACTGTTACTTTTTGGGTCTATGGTCATAGGATTTGCCCCTTATTTTATTTGATATTTTTGATGAACACATTTGTATGTTCACCACATTTTTGACATGGGGACTGGGACTTATATTTAAATCATGAAGACCTTAGTTTAAAGGCAATAGGAAAATAACTTTTTTTTTTTTGCATATTTAACGTTATAAACCTGTGGACAAAAATTAGAGAAAAAAATCCTTCACTGTAAAAGTAGAATCCTACTTTTTTGATATTAGTAAGATGGGACCAACACTATGATAGGTTGTGTTGGATTTTACATAACGCCATAACTTACACTAGATTCAATTTTACCGCTAGCTTATTCATTTCATGGGATACTGAACTATCCTATCACTTATGAGAAAGACAAAGCACTGCTTTAATATAACAGAGTTCAAGCCAGTCAGGTTTCATCCCCAGCTTTTGGTGAATTTCCAAAGGAAAGACAGTGGCTAGGCCGCAACCCATACGCTCGTTCCATGATGAGAGAATGGGCTGGGACCTCAGTCTTTTCCATATGGCCTGGGTCGCACCCTTAGAAAGGCTCATTCTCCAAGTGGTCAAAGAAGGGCAATTGTATCTCCTTTTTGGCATGTAAGCTCCTCAATTCTGAGGTAGTTAAGACACTATTAAATAGAATTTAGTGAGAATTTTGAAATGGACACACAGTGAGCATTTCCACCTCAAAGTAGGATAACAAGTGGTGAACATGTGAGTATGAAAACAAATGGCTATTGTTATAGGCTGCATTATGTCCCCCCAAAGGACATTGAAGTCCTAGTCCCTTGTACCTATGATGTGACCTTACTTGGCAACAGGGTCCTTGCAGATGATCAAGTTAGGATGAGGTCATTAGGGTGGCTCCTGATCCAATATAGCTGTTGTCCTTATAAAAAAGAGGGACATTTGGACACAGAGACGGAAAACACAGAGAGAAAAAAATGTGAAGACACAGGAGGCATGCCATCTACAAGTCAAGGAAAGCCCAAAACTACCAGAAACCAGGAGAAATGTCTGGAACAGAGTCTCCCTCTCAGACCTCAGATGGAACCCACCCTGCTGATGCCTTGACCTCAGACTTCTGGCCTCCAGAACCACGAGACGGTACATTTCTGTTGTTTCAGGTCTCCGGTATGCAGTACTTGTTACAGCAGCTCCAGCAAACTAATACAGCTGTTTTATTCCCAGTTCAACCATTTGCTTGCTTTGAAAATTTTTTTTTAAGCTTTTTTTGTGTGTGTGTGTACATGGCACTACAGTTACTCTTTTATTTATTTATTTATTTATTTATGGCTGTGTTGGGTCCTCATTTCTGTGCGAGGGCTTTCTCTAGTTGTGGCAAGTGGGGGCCACTCTTCATCGCGGTGCACGGGCCTCTCATTATCGCGGCCTCTCTTGTTGCAGAGCACAGGCTCCAGACACGCAGGCTCAGTAATTGTGGCTCACGGGCCTAGTTGCTCCGCGGCATGTGGGATCTTCCCAGACCAGGGCTCGAACCCGTGACCGCTGCATTGGCAGGCAGATTCTCAACCACTGCGCTACCAGGGAAGCCCCACTTTGAAAATTTTAACAATGGTAATTATCAGTAAGTTTTCAAGCCAGACAGTTGAGGCCCTGTGCCAGCAGCCACTCTGGGGGGATAGGACCAGACAGCATTGCTGAGTTACTCTTAAACCAAAATACTAAGAATTCTACAGGCGAGTTCTTACAGAGGTGAATGTCCTTAAGGCTGCTCGTGCAAACGCCGATAGAGATTGGTGAACTGAGGTTTGGTTTCTTTCATCTTTTCTGACACTTCATTCCATTATAGACTATGGTTTCCCCTACATGCTTCATTATGAAATTAACCAGCACTCCCACTGACCCACAAACCCATGCTATGACTTTGACCTTCCTATCTCTAATTTTCCAATAGTATTATACATTATGTATTAGACTCAACAAAGAATTTTACCTTGTGGTCTACTTAACAAAAGAACAAGATGCTATGTTTAATTATGCTCTGTCTAGACAGGTTTCTCTTTCAAAATAACTTCATTGAAGCTTATGGAAAAGTCTGCTTTGCTAAGCAGATAGGTTCCAACCAGCGCCTCCCACCTTGAGAGAGTTTCCGAGTCTGGATTTCAAAGTCGACATGTGTGCTCACGGGAACTGGAGAGGAAATCACTCAGCTTCTTTGGTAGGTTTGCTGAGGCCCTGGCTATTTTCCATGGGAGCTAATCAAACACCTGAAATTAAAGGGAAGGATGAAAGAAGGCACAAAGAAAGAAAAAGGGACAGAAAATCAAGAGGGAAGAAGAGAGAAAGAATGAACATTTGAAAGGAAGAGAAGGAGGGGAAAAAAGAGAGAAAAAGAAAAATAGCCAAGAGTGAAATTCCAGAGGACACGCCACAGTTTTTGTTTTTTTTTCATATGTGTAATAAAGCCGTGATATCCATCTTAGACCACACTAAACCCATTCTCTTTACTGTGAGACTAGGATGATACACCACTGTGGATATTTCAGTTTTAAAAGTGTGATGAGACCTGATATAATATGGCATTAAACACATCTCCTATTGATTCTTTCTAACCTTGCAAAACGAGCTGGGCAGTTAAGTACCTTTTATTCCAGCCTGGCTGATTGGACCGCAGATGTTGACTTGCAGGGCTGAATTTCCTTGGAGGTCAGCAGACAGGGTGAGTGGGAGGTGACCGAGGGAACATCTTCTGGTCTGGGGACTATTTACCCTTGTTGCCCTCAAATACAGTTTGAGGACACATGTCTGGACAAGTCTGAATCATGGAGAAATTAAATCAAGCTTCACTACCTCGCTACCCACTGCTTAGCCAGCCACACAGATGTGTGTGGATCGTTAAAACAAGGAGGCTGTTATAGTAGAAGAACGTAATTCATGGTTTGGAAGGCTGAAGTTCTCTCTTATTCTCAAAGCTTCTTTTCTTTAAGTTATGGTTTTGTTTCAAATAAAAAGATCAAAATAACACTGTCATTTCATCTACTCATCTCGGAGGTCTGCGCTAACACCTTTGTTCTTATGGTCCAGTGCTTGCCGCGTGCTGGCGTGGACATGGAGCAGGTGGGCACAGAGATGCTTGCCATCTCTGTGAATAGCATCGGTGCTGTCTGCCAATTCCGCAGGACAGGAAGCAGCTGCTGACGTCAGTCACTTGGATTGAAACCCCCATTGACCATGCGCAAGACCTCGGACTAGTGTTTCAGGGACGTTATTTTTTCATCTGGAAAATGGGGTGATAATACCTGGGGTAAGAATTAGCAGTTAAAATGTATAGCATATAATATGTCCTCATTAAAAGGTGGCTATTATTTTTCCCTGGGGAAAAATACTATTTTTTTTTATTATTGCTAATACTATAATAATTTTCATTTTCACCTGCTAGTCTGGATGGTTTCCCCATTTGTGGAGAACTATCTGGAATTGCAGCTGAGACCAGAATTCACATCAGAGGAGGCAGGAGGAGGCTGCCCCCCACTCTGGGGGATTGGGAGAGTGCTGGAAAGAAGTTCCTCAAATACCTCCTAGCCATGCTGGTTTCTTGGCCCCTGGAATCCTTCCTACCATCTTTTAAGTTAGCGCCGGAGTGACCTGCTTCACTCTGGGGTGGGAGCTGGGGAGGATGGTTAAGACCACCAGACGGTAAAATGTGAGACAGTACAGGGCATGTCTGTCTTATATACGTTGCTCATGCAGGACCTAGTGTATGCATGGAATGAATGAATGAATGAATGAGGGTCAAGGTTATCATCATCATCACTTTTCCTCTCAAACATGCTTAGGTTAAGGCTTTGCACAGGAAGTGACCTATAACTGCTTGCTGCATGTCTTTAAGTTGAATGGAAAATGTTTGCACTGGAATGGAAAGTAGAATTCATAAGGACTTGGGTCATGAGAGTTGGAAAGTCATAGGGGGAGTGGGGAAGAAAATAGAGAGATGCCTAGAACACAGGGGACCTTTTGGGTGGACACTTTGGGAAACGCATCTGGGCCAGCCACACAGGAAACTGGAATGTGTGCCCCTGGCAGTACTTGGAAAGCCCCCCCACACATAAAAATTTTCACATCAATAAAAGTTGTCTGGCTTTTCTCCTGTTAATCTATTTTTGGTCAGTTTAATTTGCAGTTCTAGGTACAGAACCTAAGAGGGTAGAGGAAAAGGTTTTTCTCCCTTACAATCCCATATGCATATAAAATTTAACATGAGGTGGGAGATGTTACCCACTATAAGGTCTGGAGTATACAGAATACACCAGGAAGAAAGAGGAGAAGGGTGGGGTGGTGTCTCAAGAGCAAGGTGGTAGCTGCAGGCAGCTTGGAATCTGCAAAAGAGGGGGTGTGGTACCGATGAATGGTGCACAGTTGTGTAGGTGGGATGTGTGTGTGTGGTGCAGATGGACAGTGTGTATGCGTGAGTGTGTGTGTGTGTGTGAGTGCCTGTCTACAGGGGTTACAGATGCGTGGGTGTGTGTGCACATTGTGATGCAGATGTGTGTGCACACAAGGGTCTGTGCATGTAAGTATGTGGTGCAGGTGTGTGGTGTGTGTGTGTCTGATGGGTAGTGCACGGGTTTAGTGTGCCTGGGGCACATATACACAGGTTATGTGTGTGTGTGTGTGGTGGGTGTGCATGTGGTGCCTGTGGGAGTGCAAGTGTGTGGTGCAGGTATGTGGTGTGCAGGTGTGTGCAGGCGTGCCTCGTTTAGAGGTGTTCTCTTTGCTGCAGGCATCAGGTGGAAACATCGTATACTGGATGGCATGGTTCTCAAGTGTGGTCTCTGCACCCAGAAGCAGCAGAATCTCCAAGGAACTTGCTAGAAATGCAAAATCTCAGCCCCCAGCTGAGACCCACCAAATCAGGGATTCTGAGGGTGGAGCAACCTGGGGTTTCACAAGCCCTCCGGGGGACTCTGATGTCAGCCCACGCCTGAGCACCAGTGCCTCTTATCTGTGTCCTGCTTGCTTCCAGCTTTCTCTTCATCCTCACAGAGGGTATATTTCTCGTCTTCCCTCCTAGCGATGACATCTGGGCAGAGACTCCCAACCTGCTAGAGGAAGACTGGAAATTGGGAGGCTGGAAGTTGGATGCTCTGTGCTAGCGACATTTGAATATATCATCTTTCCCCTAAAATGGAACATCCATCATTTTTGGACTGCTGAGCACTAACTTTTACTTAATTGAATGATAATAGAAGATTTCTTCAGATAGCTTTTGGACTTAGACGATAGCTACTTTCTTTATTTGTAAGAATTTTCCCAATGAATAATTGTTCCCGAGAACAATTGTTCAATTGTAGTGCAGGGGATGTGCTCTATGTCTCTGGACTGTATCAGTGTGTCTGCAGGTGGTGGCTCTACTACAAAGCACTTTCACAAAGTGGCAGAATTCTCGTGAGTTTGGAGTCTCCCACCTGGGTTTGGATTCTGCCCATGTGGAATGAGGTCAGTTTTTAACTTCTCTGTCCTTCACTTTCTTAGCCATCAACAAGGAGGACCATAGTACCCACGCCCGTGAAGTCCTCTGGGAATCAACTGATAGTGTGTGCAAAGCAAAGCACATAGCCTGAGAGCCTATGTAATGTAGCATGGAGGATTATTTTGCATTTTTATCCAGCAAACAATAGCTAAAAATAAAATTGAGTGCGTGTCTACTGTATAGCACAGGGAACTATATTCAATATCCTGTAATAAACCATAATGGAAAAGGGGATGAAAAAGAATATATAATATATTCATATATATATATATACATATATATATATATACAAAACTGAATATGTATATTACTGAATCACTTTGCTGTATAGCAGAAATTAACATTGTAAATCAGCTATACTTCAATAAAATAAATTTTAAAAAATGAGTGTGTGTGAATGTGCAAAGATGTTGCTGCCAGCTTTGCTTCCTGGTTCCTGGCGGGGCTTCTGTGTGTTTCACCAATGACTTGGCCATAGGGGAAGCTTTTCCAGAGATTTCCCTCCCCAGGGAGCATGGTCCATTTACTCCGGAGACACCGATTTGAATTTGAGGGCCCTGTTATTGGACTTCATTTTCAACCTGTGCCTCTTGTGACACTCCTGCCCCCCTCTGTTGCCCATCACTCATCCCATTGCTGGCTCATTGTTCAGTGATTTCCGTGAAGAGTACAAATGGTCACACATCAAAATTGCAATGAGTTATAGCTATACAATAGGATATTATTCAGCCTAGAAAAGGAGGGAAATTCACAGGCTATAACATGAATAAACCTTGAAAACATTATCTTAAGTGAAATAAAGCAGACACAAAAGACCACATATTGTATAATTCCAAAGAATTGTACAATATGTGGTACAATTCTTCTACCTAGAATTGTCAAATTCATAGAGACAGAAAGTGGAATGGTGGTTATTAGTGTTTAACGGGGTACAGAATTTCAGTTTGGGATGATGAAAAAAGTTCTGGAGATGGATGGTGGTGATGGTTGCACAACAATGTGAATGCACTTAATACCACTGAGTTGTAAACTGAAAAAATACTTAAAATGGTAAATTTTATGTTATGTATTTTACCACAATAAAAAATTACAGTGAGGTGAATTCTCTCTATACTCCAGACCTTATAGTTGGGGATATCTCCTACCCAAAGTTAAATTTCATGTGCATATAGGATTGTAGAAGAGGAAAACCTTTTCCTCTACCCTCTTAGGATCTGTACCTAAGATTAACTCAAATTAGACTGACAAAAAACAGATTAACAGGAGAAAAGGCATGCATATTTTCTTGATGTTAAAATTTTTACCAGTGCAGGGGCTTCACAAAAAAAAAAAAAAAGTGAGAACTGAAAACAGCAGTTGGACTCCAGCGTTTATATACCATTTTAACAAAAGGTGATACATTGTGGGAAAATGACCAGACAAAGTATAAGGGTTTTGGGGCTCCTATGGGTGATAAACTGTGGGAGGTAACTAGGAAATATAAGGTAAATGAGGGATTTTTAGTAGGGTTTGTAATGCAGACTCACAGTGTAGTCTCTGGTGATAAGAGTCTGCTCTCCTTTTCAAAATACTAGAGGGGACACACACATTTACGAATGGAACTTTATGTCACCCTTACCAAGAGAGATGTATGCCTTGTTTTTATGCAGAAAAGGGGAGGGCAGAGAGCTCTTCATGTGTCTGCCATTTCTCAACTGCCTTTAGCTCAAAATAATCCTTATGCCAAAGTGGCATATTTTGGGGTGGCATATTCTGATTCCCTTCCTGATTAAAATGATCCAAAATAAAAGAGTGAGGCAGAAACCCTTACTGTGAGTGGTTTTCAAATTTGCCAAATCTATATGCAACCAAGGTAGTCTGGAGGTCTAATCTTTGTTTTTAACATCTGATATTTTCATCAGTGAATCAAGGCTTATAAATACAGTACATACTTGTTACTTTGGTCTCCAATTGAGTTTTGTTTTTTTTTTTAATGCCTATGGTAGATGAGGTGTGTCCATTCCAGAGCATCTCTTTGAGAATCTCACCTCAGGGTGGGGCTACCAGAGTTGGAGGGGACAAGAGAGGGAGGGAGTGGTCCTCCTGTGTGCCAGGAGCAGAGTGAAGTTTTGAGGAAATATCACTGAGCAAGGGGGGGTGGGAGGCACCTGTTTCTTATCATTGTAGAAATTATAGGGAAGATGAATGTTAAAACAAAACTATGACAAATAAATAAATCACGTCAAGTGTAACAAATGTTATTTACAAAGAAGACCATAACAAATGCTATTTTTGAGTGATTTTTCTCTCTTTATTTAAAAAACTTAATTATAAAATTTATACTCATAGTAAAAACTTCAAACAGTAGAAGAAGGTGTACTTAAAAAGTCATTTGCTCACTCCCCAGTTCCACTCCCAGGAGTTTGGGTGTCATTCTAGAAGTGTACTCTCCATATAGAAGCATAAATATTTTTCATTAAAAAAACCACAAATGGGATTACACTATACATATTCTTCTACAACATGTATTTTACAAAACAATCATATTTCATAGATGTCTTTCCACATCAGCACATTCAGACCTGCTTCGTTCTTTTTAAAGACTATATAATAGATTAAACCAATTGCCTATGGATGGACATTTTGATTGACTCCAGTAGTTTATACATAGTATCTTCACATACCGGCACATTGGATGGGAGTGGATGAGTACTAGGAAACATTTCTCCTAAAAGTTTACAGTTTTCATCAATTAGAATAGTCCAAGATAAGAATAGACTTTTGAAAGCAGTATGGCTGGGCTGGCAGGTGGACTTGAGAACAGGAGGACAGGACTATAGGGGGCTGAAGAGCAGAGCAATCTTACTTGGTCTAGTGGTCAAGGCAGACTTCTCCGAGCAAGATTTGGTGAAGCCAATACCTGAAGATTTACCCAGGGAGTGAGATGGTGCTGAGAGAAGAAGGACTGAGCTCTAGGCAGAAGGAAGAGTATGCCCATCAGCCCTAAAAAAGTGATGACATCATCCTCTGGAGGAACTGAGTGAGGTCTCCAAGAGTTACAGTGTGATGGGTGGGGGTGACGTGTCAGGAAGGGAGGGACAAGGCAAATAGGGCGTGGTGGCCATGCTGAGGATGTGAACTTTCCCCCAGAGCAATGAGAAGACACTGAAAGGTTTTAGAGAGCAGCTACTTCAACACACTCATTTTGAGGAGGAATAAACTGAATTCCAAAGTCATTAAATGATGTTCTCAAGACACAGCTGGTTAGTGAAGAACCAGGGCAGAACCTGCCCTGTTCTCTGCCCACTCAAGGGTTGCCTTGGTCCTGTAGCATTGGCTTAACTCAACTGGGGGAACTGGAGTGGACTTTGGAATAACAAAGAACCTTGGTAAAATTGTGGGTCTACCACACTATTAGTGAGAATTAGGGAAATTTATTTTATATCTCTGAGCCTCAGTTGTTTCATCTGTAAAATGGGAAGGGTGATTTTATCTTAGAAGGTTGTTATGGGAGAACACCAGAATCACAAGTAGCTGCTGGACAATCATCAACAGGAAGACACTGGAACTCACCAAAAAAGATACCCCACATCCAAAGACAAAGGAGAAGCCACAATGAAACAGTAGGAGGGGCGCAATCACAGTAAAATCAAATCCCATAACTGCTGGGTGGGTGACTCACAGACTGGAGAACACTTATACCACAGAAGTCCACCCACTGGAGTGAAGATTCTGAGCCCCACATCAGACTTCCCAACCTGGGGGTCTGGCAATGGGAAGAGGAATTCCTAGAGAATCAGACTTTGAAGGCTAGTGGGATTTGATTGCAGGACATCAACAGGACTGGGGGAAACAGAGACTCCACTCTAGGAGGGCACACACAAAGTAGTGTGTGCATTGGGACCCAGGGGAAGGAGCAGTGACCCCAGGGGAGACTGAACCAGACCTACCTGCTAGTGTTGGAGGGTCTCCTGCAGAGGCAGGGGGTGGCTGTGGCTCACCATGGGGACAAGGACACTGGTAGCAGAAGTTCTGGGAAGTACTCCTTGGTGTGAGCCCTCCCAGAGTCTGCCATTAGCCCCAACAAAGAGCCCAGGTAGGCTCCAGTGTTGGGTTGCCTCAGTCCAGGGAACCAACAGGGAGGGAACCCAGCCCCACCCATCAGCAGTCAAGCAGATTAAAGTTTTACTGAGCTCTACCCACCACCAGTCCCTCCCATCAGGAAACTTGCACAAGCCTCTTAGATAGCCTCATCCACCAGAGGGCAGACAGCAGAAACAAGAAGAACTACAATCCTGCAGCCTGTGGGAAAAATACCACATTCACAGAAAGATAGACAGGATGAAAAGGCAGAGGGCTTTGTACCAGATGAAGGAACAAGATAAACCCCCAGAAAAACAACTAATTGAAGTGGAGATAGGCAACATTCCAGAAAAAGAATTCGGAATAATGATAGTGAAGATGATCCAGGACCTCGGAAAAAGAATGGAGGCAAAGATCGAGAAGATGCAAGAAATGTGTAACAAAGAACTAGAAGAATGAAAGAACAAACAAACAGAGATGAACAATACAATAACTGAAATGAAAACTACACTAGAAGGAATCAATAGCAGAATAACCAAGGCAGAGTAACGGATAAGTGACCTGGAAGACAGAATGGTGGAATTCACTGCTGCGGAACAGACTAAAGAAAAAAGAATGAAAAGAAATGAAGACAGCCTAAGAGACCTCTGGGACAACATTAAACGCAACAACATTTGCATTATAGGGGTCCCAGAAGGAGAAGAGAGAGAGAAAGGACCCGAGAAAATATTTGAAGAGATTATAGTCGAAAACTTCCATAACATGGGAAAGGAAATAGCCACCCAAGTCCAGGAAGCGCAGAGAGTTCCATAGAGGATAAACCCAAGGAGAAACACGCCAAGACACATAGTAATCAAATTGGCAAAAAATTAGACAAAGAAAAATTATTGAAAGCAGCAAGGGAAAAACGACAAAAAACATAAAAGGGAACTCCCATAAGGTTAACAGCTGATTTCTCAGCAGAAACTCTACAAGCCAGAAGGGAGTGGCATGACATATTTAAAGTGATGAAAGGGAAGAACCTACAACCAAGATTACTCTACCTGGCAAGGATCTCATTCAGATTCGATGGAGAAATCAAAAGCTTTACAGACAAGCAAAAGCTAAGAGAATTCAGCACCACCAAACTAGCTCTACAACAAATGCTAAAGGAACTTCTCTAAGTGGGAAACACAAGAGAAGAAATGGACCTACAAAAACAAACTCAAAACAATTAAGAAAATGGTCATAGGAACATACATATCAATAATTAACTTAAACGTGAATGGATTAAATGCTCCAACCAAAGGACACAGGCTCACTGAATGGATACAAAAACAAGACCCATATATATGCTGTCTACAAGAGACCCACTTCAGACCTAGGGACACATACAGACTGAAAGTGAGGGGATGGAAAAAGATGTTCCATGCAAATGGAAATCAAAAGAAAGCTGGAGTAGCTATACTCATATCAGATAAAATAGACTTTAAAATAAAGAATGTTACAAGAGACAAGGAAGGACACTACATAATGATCAAGGGATCAATCCAAGAAGAAGATATAACAATTACAAATATATATGCACCCAACATAAGAGCACCTCAATACATAAGGCAACTGCTAACAGCTATAAAAGAGGAAATCGACAGTAACACAATAATAGTGGGGGACTTTAACACCTCACTTACACCAACGGACAGATCATCCAAAATGAAAATAAATAAGGAAACAGAAGCTTTAAATGACACAATCGACCAGATAGATTTAACTGATATTTATAGGACATTCCATCCCAAAACAGCAGATTACACTTTCTTCCCAAGTGTGCATGGAACATTTTCCAGGATAGATCACATCTTGGGTCACAAATCAAGCCTCATTAAATTTAAGAAAATTGAAATCATATCAAGCATCTTTTCTGACCACAACGCTATGAGATTAGAAATGAATTATAGGGAAAAAAACACAAACACATGGAAGCTAAACAATATGTTACTAATAACCAAGAGATCACTGAAGAAATCAAAGAGGAAATCAAAAAATACCTAGAGACAAATGACAATGAAAACACGATGATCCAAAACCTATGGGATGCAGCAAAAGCAGTTTTAAGAGGGAAGTTTATAGCTATAGAAGCCTACCTCAAGAAACAAGATAAATCTCAAATAAACAATCTAATCTTACACCTAAAGGAACTAGAGAAAGAACAAAACCCAAAGTTAGCAGAAGGAAAGAAATCATAAAGATCAGAGCAGAAATAAATGAAATAGAAACAAAGAAAACAATAGCAAAGATCAATAAAACTAAAAGCTGGTTCTTTGAGAAGAAAAACAAAACTGATAAACCTGTAGCCAGCCTCATCAAGAAAAAGGAGGAGAGGACTCAAATCAATAAAATTAGAAATGAAAAAGGAGAAGTTACAATGGACACCGCAGAAATACAAAGCATGATAAGAGACTACTACAAGCAACTCTGTGCCAATGAAATGGACAACCTGGAAGAAATGGATTAATTCTTAGAAAGGTATAACCTTCCAAGACTGAACTAGGAAGAAATAGAAAATATGAACAGACCAATCACAAGTAATGATGTTGAAACTGTGATTAAAAATCTTCCAACATAAAAAAGTCCAGGACCAGATGGCTTCACAGGTGAATTCTATCAAACATTTAGAGAAGAGCTAACACCCATCCTTCTCAAACTCTTCCAAAAAATTGTGGAGGAAGGACCACTCCCAAACTCATTCTACGAGGCCACCATCACCCTGATACCAAAACCAGACAAAGATACTTCAAAAAAAGAAAATTACAGACCAATATCAATGATGAATATAGATGCAAAAATTCTCAACAAAATACTAGCAAACAGAATCCAACAACATACTCAAAGGATCATACACCATGATCAAGTGGGATTTATCCCAGGGATGCAAGGATTCTTCAATATATGTATATCAATCAATGTGATACACCATATTAACAAATTGAAGAATGAAAACCATATGATCATCTCAATAGGTGCAGAAAAAGCTTTTGACAAAATTCAACACCCATTTATGATAAAAACTCTCCAGAAAGTGGCCATAGAGGGAACCTACCTCCACATCACAAAGGCCATATATGACAAACCCACAGCAAACATCGTCCTCAATGGTGAAAAACTGAAACCATTTCCTCTAAGATCAGGAACAAGACAAGGATGTCCACTCTCACCACTATTATTCAACATAGTTTTGGAAGTCCTAGCCCTGGCAATCAGAGAAGAAAAAGAAATAAAAGGAATCCAAATCAGAAAAGAAGAAATAAAACTGTCACTGTTTGCAGATGACATGATACTAAACATAGAGAATCCTAAAGGTGCCACCAGAAAACTACTAGAGCTAATCAATGAATTTGGTAAAGTTGCAGGATACAAAATTAATGCACAGAAATCTCTTGCATTCCTATACACTAATGATGAAAAATCTGAAAGAGAAATTAAGGAAACACTCCCATTTACCATTGCAACAAAAAGAATAAAATATCTAGGAATTAACCTACCTAGGGAGACAAAAAGACCTGTATGCAGAAAACTATAAGACACTGATGAAAGAAATTAAAGATGATACCAACAGATGGAGAGATATACCATGTTCTTGGATTGGAAGAATCAATATTGTGAAAATGACTCTACTACCCAAAGCAATCTGTAGATTCAATGCAATCCCTATCAAGTTATCAATGGCATTTTTTACGGAACTAGAACAAAAAAATCTTAAAATTTGTATAGACACAAAAGACCCTGAATAGCCAAAGCAGTTTTGAGGGGAAAAAACGGAGCTGGAGGAATCAGACTCCCTGACTTCAGACTATACTACAAAGCTACAGTAATCAAGACAATATGGTACTGGCACAAAAACAGAAACATAGATCAATGGAACAAGATAGAAAGCTCAGAGGTAAGCCCACGCACCTATGGTCAACTAATCTATGACAAAGGAGGCAAGGATATACAATGGAGAAAAGACAGTCTCTTCAATAAGTGGTGCTGGGAAAACTGGACAGCTACATGTAAAAGAATGAAATTAGAACACTCCCTATCACCATACACAAAAAGAAACTCAAAATGAATTAGAGACCTAAATGTAAGACAGGACGCTATAGAACTCTTAGAGGAAAACATAGGAAGAACACTCTTTGACATAAATCACAGCAAGATTCTTTTTTGATCCACCTCCTAGAGTAATGGAAATAAAAACAAAAATAAACCAATAGGACCTAATGAAGCTTCAAAGCTTTTGCACAGCAAAGGAAACCATAAACAAGATGAAAAGACAACCCTCAGAATGGGAGAAAATATTTGCAAATGAATCAACGGACAAAGGATTAATCTCCAAAATATATAAACAGCTCATGCAGCTCAATATTAAAGAAACAAACAACCCAATCCAAAAATGGGCAGAAGACCTAAATAGACATTTCTCCAAAGAAGACATACAGATGGCCAAGAAGCACATGAAAACCTGCTCAACATCACTAATTATTAGAGAAATGCAAATCAAAACTACAATGAGGTATCACCTCACACCAGTTAGAATGGGCATCATCAGAAAATCTACAAACACAAATGCTGGAGAGGGTGTGGAGAAAAGGGAACCCTCTTGCACTGTTGGTGGGAATGTAAATTGATACAGCCACTATGGAGAACAGTATGGAGGTTCCTTAAAAAACTAGAAATAGAATTACCATATGATCCAGCAATCCCACTACTGGGCATATACCCAGAGAAAACCATAATTCAAAAAGACACATGCACCCCAATGTTCATTGCAGCACTATTTACAATAGCCAGGTCATGGAAGCAACCTAAATGCCCATCAAGAGACGAATCGATAAAGAAGATGTGGTACATATATACGATGGAATATTACTCAGCCATAAAAAGGAACAAAATTGGGTCATTTGTTGAGACGTGGATGGATCTAGGGATCCATCATTCAGAGTGAAGTAAGTCAGAAAGAGAAAAACAAATATCGTATATTAACACATGTATGTGGAACCTAGAAAAATGGTATAGATGAACCGGTTTGCAGGGCAGAAGTTGAGACACAGATGTAGAGAACAAACATATGGACAGCAAGGGGGGAAAGCGGCGGGGGGTGGTGGTGGTGGTGGTGGGATGAATTGGGTGATTGGGACTGACATGTATACACTGATTGTATAAATTTGATGACTAATATAAACCTGCTGTGTAAAAAAATAAAATAAAATCTAAAAATTTAAAAAAAAAGAAAAAGAAGGTTGTTATGAAGAATAAATTAAGTAGCGTGTGTCAATCACCCAGTACAATGCTCACTGCACGGTTACTGATCAATTGTGTCAATTACCCCTTTGCACACCTCTTTTGCTTGGTGAAAAATGAACCTCTTCCAGCTTTAATTACTAGATTGATGGGATTATTGTTATGGCTTTCTAATTCCTTGCAGGGCAGTCCTGTGACAGCTTTCCTGGGAGAGAATTCAAAGAAAACTGGAAGTTTCTCTATCACACCCAGAGGTTCCAGTTTGGGGCAGGGTTTGGTTAAAAACCTTCCATAAAAGTTCTCTGTCTTCCGTGAGACACATGATGTTATTTTCTGCTGCAGTGTAGAGCCCAGCTCTGCTGCTGGCTGTACCATTTGGGACAAGTGACTTAACCTCTCTGATACCCTGTTTCTTCCTCTGAAAAGCAGGTGTGCAGTGATGATAATCTGCCACGGTGAACGTAAAGCACCTACAAAATGTCCGGCATGCGACAGGAGCAGGCAAATATCGAAGACTCCTCCCTCTCCTCAACCTTGGTATCAGGTCCCATGAACAGTAATGCCTTTGGAGACAACACCCACCATGGGAGTGTCTTGGGCTCTTCTGATCTGGGTTTGGCATAATGTGGAAGCAGGATTTCCCCAGCTTTTCCCACCCATGTCTGCCAGCTCCAGTGCAGTGTTCCCTCAACCTCATGAATGTAGAGCAGGTCCCTGGAAGGCAACTGGCAACCTCTTACCTAATCTCTTGATTTTGTGGTTGAAGAAACTGAAACACAGAGAGTCAAGTGATACGTGTAGATTACACACCTAGCTCAGTAAGAGGGCTGAGCTAAGAATGCACTTCTCCAACTCTTTAAGCCAATGGCCCTTTTCTCTCCTGCTCTTCCACTGGGCCTCACGGAAGTGGATAAAAAGAACATTCTCTTGATTTCAAGTAGCTGGATGGCCCTACCTTGAGCAAGCCACCACTCCTCCCTGTGTTAGTTTCCTTACCTGTAAAATGGGGATAACACTTGACTAAGAACAGTTGAGGTTACAGGAAGTGAGGGTCAGGCATAACCATTTCCATTGTCAGTTCTGCTGTTCAATAAGTTAAAGCGATTCTCCTCTGTCTAGATTTCTTTCCAGTTCTTCTACTTCTCTATTATTTCCAAGTCAAATTTAGATCTAAATTCCTGAGAGGTATAAATCAAAGTCCTTACAAATTTTCATTGAGGCTCCTCTCAAGTACTGACAGCTTTATTTTGGCTCCCCTTGTAAAGGTCTTTCTTGGTAAACGTTCTAATTGTTTTCCAAGTTTGAAAATACTCTCTGCTGTAGAGGGTGTGGGAAAACAGACCTTCTTATACACTGCTGGTGGAAATGCTAATGGCATGGTCCCTATGGAGAAAATTTAGCAATATTATGTAGCTATACTTTTTAACCAAACAATTCCACTTCTAGGAATCTGTTCCAAGGAGAAGCTAGCAAAGTATGAAAAAATGAACACAAAAGCCTATTCATGTGACACAAATCACAGTAGCGAAAGACTGGCAATAACTTAAATGTTCATCAGGAGGGCACAAGTTGAATAAACCATGCTATATCCACAGAATAGAGTACTGTATAGCTGCTCACAGAGATAAAAGACTAACTTATGCATTGCTGTGGAGTGATCTCTAGGAAATATTGCTAAGTGCAAAAAGCAAGGTGAAGATCAGAATATATGATATGGTACTTTGCTCTAAGAAAAGGGAGAATTTTTTAGTATTTCATACATTAAAAACAATAGGACAAGAAACAATAATTATTAAAAATGGTTAATTATAGGAGAAGGGGGAAACAGATTGGAAGCAACAGCTTTGGAAGCTAGATTTTTCTTAATGTACCTTGTTTTGTACATTTTGCAACACAAAAATATTTTACAAAATTATAAAACAAAATGAAAGAAAGAAATCCCTTAATTCAAAAGCAAAACTAAATAAACCAACCTGAGTATTAACAATATGGAAAGGAATTATTTCAAATGGTTTTAACCTTCATTTATTTGGATGCATATCTGCAGTTGGATGTATCCTAAGACAAAAAGAACTACAAAAAAATCTTAAATTACTTTCAGTAATTATATTGTTAGTAATATGTTGGTAGGGTTATTCTGAAACTTTTTATCCATAAATTAGGATAAAATACATAATATTATATTAATGTCATAAAGAACTAAGTTTTTTTGACATAAGAGAAAAAGAGAATCAAATAGAAAAATCAAATAAAATTATGTAAAAACCTATAACCCAAAACTTGAGTTGGAAATATTTGTATGAAATCTGAAGTATTTCTCTTAAATATATTTTCTGACTGTGTCCACTGAAAAGGGCTTAGAACCATAACCAGTACAGAAGTAAGGAGCTCCTAGCATTCATACCATAGTCTCCAAATACCTTTCCTGGTAAAAGGAACTAGGGCGTCTAAGAATAATTTGTTGAGTCCAGTCTGAGGGAGGTGGGGGGGGGGGAGCTCAAGATGAGCTTGTGACATCTTGTCACACCAGAAAGCAAGGAAGCTGTCAAAGACCATGGGGCTGGGACAAAAGATTCAAAGGCAGAGGAGAAAACAGTCAAAGGCTCTTACTAGCCAAAGATAAAACAGCCATGTCCAAAGATGGCTGGCAAAAGAACAGTATCGCAAAGTATTGAAACACAGAGGATCTGTTAAAATCCATGCCTTCATAAAAATATTCAAAAAGCATATGTGCTCCCTTTATAGGATGCTAAAGAACCAACTCATTATTCCGAATAAAGGAATAATGTAATAAATAAATAAATAAAGGAATAGATTCAAGCATTTAACTTCCCTTTCTGTATAGGGCTGTACCTCGTGATAATGAAAGAGTTGAGAAAGCAAATTTCTTCTTTTCTTAGAAGAATTCCAGTTAATAAATGAAGAAACAATTAGGAGTTAGCATACCACCACTTTGCAACCCCTATTGAAATAATGGATCTCTGAAACCAGTGCGGGATTGCAAGTGTTAATGTAACCTTTCTCACAGGTATTAGTTTTGTGATTGCTATCAATAATTGTGAAACGAAAAGCCGTTGTCTTCTACTATGGAAATTATAGGGTACAAGAGGAGGTGGTAGGTTTGGGGCTGGGAGACCTACCCATTGCATCAATCTATTTATCTTCTGCAACTATCCGTGAAGATGCAGCTCATGCCAAGTCAGAGGTGGGGAAATTCTAAGATGTATCCCTGGCTTCTGGGAAGGCAGCAGTTGTGGGTAGTTGTCTAGCTTTTCTTCCTATGATAAGGTCCTAATTCCTGGATGTCTTCTCAAGTGTCTCATAGCTACACTGAGAAGGAAGAGTTCCATGGTTGATAGTGGTCTAAAATAAAACCACTTTATTAAGTCTTAACATGAGTGAAATTAACTTGGAGATATTTTACAACTTTGTGTCACTCATCTGGTGATCAGGGATAGACAAGGTTTTCTCAATATTGTAGGAAAAACCTCTTTTCTTTGAAAAACTCAGTTCCTTTGATGGTCAATTGACCAAACTAAGACAGCCTTGAGTTTTCAGTGCCATTCTGTGCAAATTTCCCCCTTATCCATCATTCTGCAAAAAATCTTCTAAACCATCATCTTAAGAGCATACAGTGCATTAGGGAGCTCAGAGCTGACACTGGTCCAGAACATCTGGCTTCAAGAATGCTAACCCAACTGTCACCACCAGCTCAGCTACTCAGCGCTTGGTGCTGGGTATGCTCCTTTTAGATGAATGAGCCAAAAGATGTTATTATAACCATCTTGCTTTCTCTCAAAACTTCAGGAACAAATTGGGTACATGATTTTCCCACCCACAGTCCTCCATAATCATCCTTTTCTGCCTATTTTTATTTTTCAGAGACTTCTAGGAGACTCAAAAGGGTGGCTTCTTAAACTTGATCTTAATAGCAGCTGGCAAAAAAGATGAGTAGATGCTGGATGTAGGGAACCATTTTGTTCTCTGCCAGATTTTATTTCTGTTGTTGTAATAGAGAGAAAATTAGCTGTCTACTTGTTCCAATGATTTTAGAATGTTGCATGGGAACTAAAGGCTGGGTCTTTCAAGATTTTTTTTTTCTTTAAAATATTTTGTTTTGTTCTGAAAATCCACAGTCAATTGATGGTGTTATCATTGTGCTACTTAATACAAAAATAAACATCGAAAGAAAGACATTTTTGTGGCTTACTATCCTTTTACATTTTTTCTCAATTTTATTTTATTGCTTTTTGAACACATGCTTGAATTCTTTCCTTTTCTATGAATGTTATGTGCATTTTACCTCAGTCATTGGCCATGGTCATTTATTATGTTTCCCATGTGAGTGAAATCATTAGACCTTAGAGATTGTTTGTTTTCATTCTGTCCTTAAAAGGAAAAAGCTTGTTTTTGAACTGTATAATAGTTTCTACATTTTATTAATTTAAGATTTCTTACTTGTAAACGTCATTAACAATTCAAGCACTTGAGAATATTGGAAGATAGCTATTTGGATGTTATAGTCTCCAACCATTCATTTTTGGTGATGGGGAGAGAGACTGCCTTGTTACAGATGTGTTCACACGACGGTATGAGCTAAAAAGAAGATACGTGAAAAAGTCTTATCAGCAGCTGCAATGGTGTGTTTTAGGGTGGAGGTTTGTTTGAGAGAATTTAGAATGATTAGAAATAGAAAGATCCTGGAAATCTGATGATGGCTTGGGTGCCTGTGTGAAATGAGTTTGTCTATTGTGATGTGGGGAAAGGGAGCAGAGCATCATGGGACTAGGGTTCAATATTCCACATCCATCACCTGCTGGATAGATGATGTTGGGCAAGCTGCTTCACCTCTCTAGACCTCAGTTTCTTCATCAGTAAAATGGGACAATAATAGTACCCACTTGATTGGGTTATTATACAATTAAATGAATCTGTAGTTATCTGCCTGTGCCTGAAACAAGTGAGTGCCATCTAAGTGTTTGGTGAATAAATTAAAATAAAATATTATGTTTCAGAAATGGAAACCCTAGTTGATCATAAACACAAGCACAGAGTTAATTGCTCTGTGTTTAAGACACAAAACAAACAAAGAATCACCTTCTTACCTAGGAAGAATCTAAGCAAAACTGATAGGTTATGAGAATGTTAGATTGAATAAATTTTATAAACCACTCAACTTCCTTAGGGCAGCCTGGAGTGAGGGTAGAAAGGGCATGGGGAGACCTCTCAAGAGATTCACTGAGTCACTGCCTAGTCTTCAACAGAGGGAAAAATTAACAGTTAATATACTGGGTGTGGGTGGGTGGGTGGATTACAAATTTAGCTGAGAGGCACCCCGCTCTCGCCCCAGGAAGTAACAAATGTTTCCTCTGGTTGTGAGCAGCCTTCATGTCACAGGAAGTAGGACTGTTCCAAATTAGCACTTAACTGCCTGAGTTCTGGTGAGATCAAATAGATGAGCTCTGGTCTCAGGCACGTGGGAGAAACAGATTAATCTTAGATACAAAGAAAGCAAGGAAGGAAAGAAGATCAAAAAAAGAATAGAAAGACAAAGAGGAAGCATGGAAGGATGAAAAGAAGGAAAGAAGGAAGGAAGAAAAGGAAAGGGAAAGAAAGAAAGAAAGAAAGAAAGAAAGAAAGAAAGAAAAGAAACAGTGAGAGAGAGAAAGAGAGAGCAAGAGAGAGGAAAGAAAGAAAGAAAAAGAAAAAGAGAGAAGGAGGGAGGGAGGGAAGGAGGAAGGAAAGGAGGAAGGGAGGAAGAAAAGGAGAAAATGAACTAAATATAAATCACTAAGGAGAGAAAAGTTTATTGTTTTATTAGTGAGGTTAATCAAAGTCTATTAGGAAAACCTTCATTCAGAAGGGATCTTTTGTCTTTAAAAGTTATTTTTCAAAAATGGAGGCGAAGGAGAGTAACTATTGTCTTCATTTGGCTTTCTGGGGTTAAAATGTTTCTTCTTTTTATTTCCAGTCGATGTGAAGAGTTAACTATGAAAAGAGGGCAGAAGGAAGAACTTGAGGCAATTCCGTGTGGACCTCGTTTCTGATAAGCAGTAGTTTAGGAGTGAACCAGATGGGCATAAGTGCTGGTTTATCCTCTTGTACAATTTTTTTTTTAATGAATGGGTTTTCTTTTTGCTTTTTTTTTTTTTTTTAATTTTTATTTATTTATTTATGGCTGTGTTGGGTCTTCGTTTCTGTGCGAGGGCTTTCTCTAGTTGTGGCAAGCGGGGGCCACTCTTCATCACGGTGCGCGGGCCTCTCACCATCACGGCCCATCTTGTTGCGGAGCACAGGCTCCAGATGCGCAGGCTCAGTAATTGTGGCTCACGGGCCCAGCCGCTCCACGGCATGTGGGATCTTCCCAGACCAGGGCTCGAACCCGTGTCCCCTGCATTGGCAGGCAGATTCTCAACCACTGCACCACCAGGGAAGCCCTCTTGTACAATTTTGAAGCCACAGAACTACAAACTCTGCTAGTTCCCAGAAACAGAACCTGCAGTTTTGAACCAGCAAACAAACTATAAACTATACCAAGTAAAGAAAAGACACCAACTCTTGAGGCTGACTTGGTGGCCATTTTAACCAGAATGAGGAAGTGAGAATGTCAGGCATTGAAAAGGAGATTATCCTCCTTGGTTCTGATAAAAATGATTAATTCGAAAGTTAACAATGTTAGAATCAGCGATTTTCATTTTCTTGAAGAAAACTATTATTTAGTTTAGCAGAATTTTAAACTTTATTTCTTTAAAAAGTTTTGAGTGTGTTTATGTAACTAAAAATGCTTTCAAGGATTTTGGAAATTGCCAGGATTCATTGACAAATCCAACTCCTTGTGGACCTTTATCATTAGCCTGGTTTACAAATAAGCCATATGGAAATATTATACTTTTTTTTTTTAAATCTAAAGACTCTTCAGTAGGGTTACCAGACAAAATATAGGATGCCCAGTTAAATTTGGAGTTCTGATAAATAAACAATTTGTTATTATAAGTATGTCCAAAATATTGCATGAGACATACAAAACAATTATTCAATATTGATCTAAAATTTAAATTTAACCTAGTGTCCTGAATTTTTATTTGCTAAATCAAATCTACCCTTGATTGGAAAAATCAAGTGAGATATTAGTTATTTAGCCCTTCAGAGAGTACGTGCTCCAGCCTGTTCCATTAACCCTCTCTTTGTGATGTGATCACTCTGCAAGGATTTCTTTTAACCTATTAACCACCCTTGTTTGGGTGGCACACCTGTGTATCACACTGCTTCTCAGACTGTAATGTGGCTGCAAATCACTCAGGCACTGTGTTAAAATCCAAGTTCTGGTTGGGCAGGTCTAGGGTGGTGCCTGAGATCCTGCATTTTAACAACTTCCAGGTAATGCCTGGGTTGCTGGTCCACACTTCAATGAAGTATCTTGCCTCATTTTCAACTAAACAGGAACAAAACCTTCATTTAAATGTTTTATTTACCCTTACTTCTTCCATTTTGCGAATTCTTTATTCTGTTTCTTTCTTTTTTTTTTTTAAGACAGAAAATGCCAAATGTTATGCCTTTGGTTAATGGAAGTAAACTTTATTAGGCTGTGAGAAAGTTCTGGAAAAGCACATGTTCCAGGAATTGGTCATTAGATTGTTCATCCGTTCATATTTCTGGAAGAATCAGAAGTGTCATTAGAAAAATCACATGATTGTACTTGGTTAACAGGCCATCCCAGGAGCCAAGTTCCAGAATGTGTCTGTTACTAAGCATGAAAAACCTGCTGGAAGTTATGGGGTTTTTTTCATAACACTGAACTCTATTAGGGGAAAGCATGTTGAAATGATTTCAACATCTGCATATAAAGACTCAAAAGTCCTTTGAAAATGAAAATCCCAGATTAACAGCTGAAGATATTTGTTGCCAGGTATTTTGAGCCTTCCCGTGGCAAAACCCAAATTAAGGAGGGGTGACGCTTGTCAATCAGGAGGGGGCTCATACCTAAGTCCCATCACCTGGCCACCAAGGAGAGGGCTTTGTGCCTTCCCTGGGTGCAAACAGTGATGGATTTTCCGGTGTTGGAAGGCTCCTGTCTGCTCCTGACCCCCTGCAGCTACTCTGCTGAGAGTCAGGCGGCAAGAGATGTGTTGACAGGCTGTGAGTCTGCTTCTTCTCCTGGTGTCTGATGTGGCTTCTGTGTCAGACATGGGGCAGACAGGGAGGGGGAGGAAGCTTGCTAGGAGGGGCAGGAGGACGGGAAAAACTGCTAGACAACTTTTCTGGCAGAAGCTTAACTGTTTAAACTTTTGCTGTCAGAGGGAATTTTAAGAAATGGTGTCTGCTAAAGAATGAGTTGAAAATGTGTTTCCTTTGAGAAAATTGAATGCCATCTCTTTAGAGACTCCTTAGGCTGGAGGTGTAGATGGTTTGATTTTGCCTTTTGGGAATCCCCCAAGACCTAAGAATAAGGGTCTTCTCTTGCATTCTTTTGAAGGCACAGAAACTCATGGAATAGGTGAAAATACGCAAAAGGGGAGGTTAAAAAATCATCTCCAAAGTTAGATACTAGTATTAGATCAATGATCATTTCCTGATTTTGCTAATTGCACTGAACTTATGCAAGAGAATATCCTTCTTCTTAGGAAATATGCACTGAAATATTTGATAAAGAGGCATCTTGTCTGCAACTTATATGATTCTTAACATAGAAAATGACAAAACAAAAATGATAAAATGTTGAGAGCTGGGAAATCTAGTGATGGTATAAAGGAGTCCTTTGCACTGTTTTTGTAATTTTTTCCCTAAGTTTGCAATTATATCAAAATGAAAAGTTTTACTAAGAAGATCTCCTTAGAATGATGCTGCCTAACCCAGCGCCTTGCACTGGCTCCTCCCTTGAATTCCTGGAGCATGAACTTGTTTTGCAGTTAGTGCTGAGCCTGGCTGTCCCTTGGGGACGTCCCCAAGGCTTTGCGTCATTGTTCCCCTGCTGACTGGTAAGGCCTGGGGGCAGGGGCTATCTCTTGGAGTCTTAGAACTGAACACAAACTGCTTTAGACAATAAACATTCATTTTTCTGATGATGCTCGACCAACCTTTCTTTTAGTTGTGATTGGCTGATGGAAAGCAGAAATTTCTAGGCAAGGTATGGTTAACAGCATTATCTAAATTCACGTGTGTGTGTGTGTGTGTGTGTGTGTGTGTGTGTCTGTGTACTCCAGGACAGCCCCCTCCATTTCAGGGTAGGGTTCATTCACACATCTCTTTATGGAGGCTCAGTGCTAGAATGGATATAACTCCTGCGTGGAGAACAAAGCATGCTTAAAGCAGTTTCATTCCCAAAAAGCAGTTTCATTCCCCAAACTCAGCTCAACCACAAAGAGGATAAGTAATACATTAGTATGCAATTTAAAGGGCAAAAAAGGAATTAACACCCAGTTTTTACCAGTTTGATACCTTTCCATGATCCCAAGCAAGATACCTTTTTTCCTCTTTTCTCAGGAAGAAAATTCTCAAAAGTTCTTTGTTTTAGTCCCCACCCAATTTATCATTTTTTTTCCTTTAAATGCTAAGAAGCTTAAAAATTTTAAAGTCTGTAATATTAGCTACTTAAAACAGTCTTTGAAGGGACTCCCCAAGCACATTTCCTTGGATACTCAAGTAGTTTTTTTTTCCTTTCTCACCAAACTTGAGGTGGCCAAAATCAATCATCTTTGGGAATGTTTAACCTTAGAGATCTCTAAGAGCATATAAACTCTCCAATATCAATGGCTGTCCTTTCTTTGGGGTAGAACACTTTCATTTGGTTTAGAGTTGATTTTTTAAAAATTGCTAGAGAGTTTATTAAGATAATTCAATTTTTCCTTTTAGAACTTTTTTTTTTTAAAAAAGAATAATGGTTCATCATTCTGCATTAGCGCTGGATAACTGCTATCACTTATATCTGTATTGAATTATGATTGGTCACAATGTTTTAAGATGCTCTGTCTACCCTTTCAGAGATTTACCATGAAGTCTTAGTCAACCTTGTTTCTCACCAAGAGAGAGCCCCATCTGCAGTTCCATGTCTCCTTTCGAGAGACGTGAGGGCAGGGCTGCCTTTTAGTACTGCCTCAGAGCCTTCTTATTAGAGAACAAGATGGACATCGGGAAGCAGGGGAGGAGAGGGGAGGGGCTGGAGGTTCTGGGAGCACTAAATAGCTCTCTGAGTGAGAACAATTAGTGATGTAAGTGTATTCTTGAAAATGCACTGCTTTGGGGCCAGCACCAGCATCCCAGCTAAAATCTCCATAAAGAGTTCCGCAGTTCTGAGAAGTCATCTTCAGAGACGATACTTATTGGAATTCGTAGATAGTGTTTTATTTTGTACTCTCTGAAATTAGCTAATGTTCTGGTCACTTCAGAGCCTTTAAAAATGGCCCCAATCCCAAGGCCTTTCATAGGGGGGAAGTCTAGCAGTGGGTGTGCTGCAATTGTGTGGCTACTATGATTATTTACTTTAAGTCAACATCACCATCAGAATCTATTCTTTTTTTCCCCTAACCTGGGCATAACATTTGCCTTTTTTTCTTTATTGTCAAGAAATAGCAATGCTTTCAACATGGCAACAGTGCTCACATACACAATATAATTTTTTAGCCTTGATTTTAAAACATATAATTTAACTTTTTTTTAAAAAAGCATTTTTTAATCTGATTTATTTAATTGATCGAATTTCATTTTAAAAGCCTGGGAGGGTAGAAAGATGACTGGTGTTTTCTAATAACGTTAACACGAACGTCATCACAGTATTGTCGATACTGCTTTTATTTGTTTACATATAGGAAATATACTGTATAGCCCAAGGAAAATAAATATAGATTGGATGGATTTCTGGGTTTTGAGAAAATTATACAATATTTTGCTGAAATACTGACACTTGAAGTTTTAATACAGTTTGGACCTTTTAATTATATTTAACGACAGTATTTTATAAAATATAATGAAGCTTGACAAATTCTTCAAAATATTTCAATGATTTGGCACTTGATATAGAAAGAGCTTCCAGTGATTTCAGTATGTAGAAAATGAACACAAGCATTACTAATTACATCTACTGAAAGCTTTCAGTGACCTTCTAAACAAGCTGAAATAGCCCTGTGATTTACAATTGCTAGATCTAAAATCTTTACAAATCAGTCTATAAGGTACTACATTCAAAGCAATTCTAAAATGCTTCTTTATCCCATTACTAGGCATATACCCAGAGAAAACCATAATTCAAAATGACATATGCACCGCAATGTTCATTGCAGCACTATTTACAATAGCCACGTAATGGAAGCAACCTAAATGCCCATTGACAGACAAATAGATAAAGAAGATGTGGTACACATATACAATGGAATATTACTCAGCCATAAAAAGGAACGAAACTGGGTCATTTGTAGAGACGTGGATGGACCTAGAGATGGTCATACAGAGCGAAGTCAGTCAGAAAGAGAAAAACAAATATCGTATATTAACGCATATATGTGGAATCTAGAAAAATGGTACAGATGAACTGGTTTGCAAGGCAGAAATAGAGACACAGATGTAGAGAACAAAAGTATGGACACCAAGGGGGGAAAGCAGGGGTGGGAGTGGTGGTGTGATGAATTGGGAGACTGGGATTGACAGATATACACAATTTGTATAAAATAGATAACTAATAAGAACCGCTGTATAAAATAAAATAAAATAAAATGAAATAAAATAAAATAAAATAAAATCCTTCTTTAAACCCTCCCAAGCCATCAATACAATCGTTTTGAATATCACTATATTAATTTGTTTTAAATATTATTATGTTAATTCATACTTTACTACGAGTTCAATACCTTATTATAAATTGGTTGGCAGATGAATAGAGCCTGTAAATACATGCTGCACACAGTTGAAAATATGTGTCCCTCTAAAATTCATGTGTTGAATCTCTAACTTTTGATGTGATGGTATTAGGTGTGTGGTGCCTTTGGGAAGTGATTAGGTTATGAGGGTGGAGCCCTCATAAATGGGATTAGAGTCTTATAAGAAGATACATGATAGAGATGACCTCTTTCTCCACCATGTGAGGATACAGCAAAAAAGTGGCCATCTGCAAAGCAGGAAAAGGCCCCACCAGACACTGGATCTGTTGGCACCTTGATGGACTTCTCAGCCTCCAGAACTGTGAGGCATACAGTTGTCCAAGGCCCCCAGTCTATGGTATTTTTTATGGCAGCCTGAGCAGACTGATTGGTGATGAGTAGGCAAAGCCAACAGATGTCCACGTGGTCAGTAAAAGTTTGGTCACTATTTACTTAACATTTGCTGACCAGCAATAAATGCACATGTTTTAAAGATTTTTTTTTGAGCATTTCTCATGAGTGCACTTTGGAGTATCAATGACATTTTCCTTTTCTGAACTAGAAACACAGAGGTGAAAGGAATTGTCTGGGCAAAGCTGAATCTCCAGCCAAAACAAGACTAATTTTGTAAGGTCGCTTTGGGTTCTCTGTCTCTGAGGATTGCATGCTTCCTTTGGGCTCTTAGTGTTGAAAAATTCAACACCTCGCCTTATTCAGCCATTATTGCTTCTAATCTTGAGATCTTGCCCTGCTTACCAAGAAAGGTCCTTTAGAGTGGAAACCATGTATTGAGTTTCTTTATTCTCCATTATACACTGCTTGGCATACAAAAGACACCAAATAAATTCTTGGTTACATAATTTTTGAAAATTGGAATAACATTCCCTAAAACACTAGTGAAAGTTACATAGCAAGAGCTGGGATTGTTCAATTTTCTCACATATCAAAGAGTAGTTCAAACCAATGTTTGAAGGCCAGCAAGTCTTCCAGTGACTAATTGAAAGATGTTCATATTTTTAATTGATACCAGATAATTTAAATGTCTCATTCCAACAAATACTATACCAGTCTCTGAGTAGAGATTTTATGAATGATTTTGGAAGTTGGATAAGGCGACAGGAGCAACTTCCAGTGGAGGTGTCAATGCTCTTCCCAACCCCACAGTGAAGTGTAGATGACTGAAGAAATGGCTAATTTCTATCATTATTGTGACTATGACTATCATCTCATCAACATCCTCAATAATACATATTTTTGAGTGCCTACCATATAATGAGCTTCTAAGGAGGTATAAATATGAGACTGAGAAGTTTACAATCTAAGTGGGAAAAGGGACAAGCAAAGGGGCGCTGATCGTGTCCCAAGTAAATGAAGGATAAGACTTCCTTGGTTGTGAAAAACATGTGTGTCCCTAGAGGAAAGACCCAGCTCAACAGGAAAAACCTAACTCTTCAAAACTGGATTATGGCATCGCCCCTGAAGGAACAGCAGGACCTTCTCACTCTGGTGAAAACAGGAAACCTGTATTCCTATTCCTGGCAGGAATTACTTGGTTGACTACTTGCTACTGTATTACATTCAGGCCCTGGTGATGAATTTAAGGAGCCTCGATTTTCAAGATGGGCATGTAATTGCAGATGTTGGAGGACCCAGGTCACATCAGCTTGAGGGTAAACGTGAGGCTACGTTAGGGTTGTGTTAGTTTCCTAGCACTCCTATAACAAGGTCTCCCAGACTGGGAAGCTTACCCAACAGAAATGTATTGTCTCACAGCTCTGCAGTCTGGAAGTCCAATATCAAGATGTTGGCTGGATTGATTCCTTCTGTGGCTGTGAGGAAGACTGCCTCTCCCCTAGCTTCTGGTGGTTTGCTGGCAATCTTTGGCGTCCTTTGGTTTGTAAACGTGTCACTTCAGTGTCTCATGCTTGTCCCTGTGTGCATGTCTGTGTCCAAATTTACCCCTTTTATGAGGGTACCAGTCATGTTGGATTAGGGCCCACCTTACTCTGGTATAACCTCATCTTAACTAATTACATGTGTATCAACCCTATGTCCAAATAAGGTCACATTCTGAGGTCCTGAGGGTTAGGACTTCAACATATGAAATTGGGGGACAACATATATATTCTGCCCATAATGATAATAAACCCCTATAGTATGCTCTCGCCTCCTTGCGCTACCACAGGTGAGATTTCCTAGAGCTCTCATCCTTAGTACCCTGCTAAAATTCCCCTAGGTATTTCTGAGTGAATGGTGGTGTTCTCAGATACACCTGTCAGATGCCGCTTGCTCTCTGCTGTCACCCACAGGTCTGCCACTTTCCTTGGGCACAGCTGACTCTCCTGGGTACCAGCACCTGTGCCATGGGTCCTTCAGTCCAGGACCACTTGGCACGCCAGCATCCCCACAGCTCTGGAGCCCTCTTCACCCAAGGGGCTTCATGAAGTTCCGAGCAACTTCTTTCCCCCGTTGCCCTTACAGGGTACATGCCATTAGAGGGTCACTGAAGCAGGACAGCCTGCACACTGGCTGATTTTGTCACAAAGCTTTTAGTGAAAACAGACACCAAGCTACACTCAGAGTGACTTGAGCCTGCTGAGGACTCAGGTGCCGGGGTCAAGCCAGCCTTGCCTGCTTGCCTTTGTGTTCCGTCAGCACAGGCTCTTATCCAGCACTTCCCTACGTCCTGCATGTAAGTCCCCTTTAGGCAGCCCCACCCCCACCATTGTGCTAGACGTCCTCAGACGAGTCTGAACACTATGTAACGTGGTGATATTTATCTTTACACCTTCTTCTAGTGCTCTGTTTCCCTCTTAGCAACCCCCCGTTCTATGTTCACACGTGTGTATGTGTGCAAGGGCATGTGCACACAGCATGTTATCTTGGGACTTTCCCTCAAATTTAGAGTCTACTACACCTCATTTAGTGTAGTAGTTTTTGTATATTTCTGGCCATTGAACCCTTTCTTCAGATGTGAGTGGACAGCCAAACGTGGGCCCTGAGTCTAACCATCTAAGTTTCAATGCTGGCTTCTCCATTTATCAGCTGTGTGAGCAAGGTCAGTTTACTGGTACCTCAGTTTCCTAGTCCCCGAAGTGGGGAAAACACTGTACTTAACTCACAGTGTTACTATAAGAGCAAGTGGGTTAGTGCACATAGAGCGTTTAGGACAATGGCTGTCACACGAGCTTCTGGCTAGAAGGTAGGTGAAGGGTGGGTTCCCAGCTCCTCAGATAAGTTCCTTTCCTCCTTCTGAGATATCCTTGAGTCTCCCTTTAGAAACCCCGCCGACTCAACAAACCCAGTCTGCAAGCCAACAAGACATGAGTAATTCCATAACTGCTTCTAGTCAAATAAAAAAGGTAGCAAATATTCTCCATAATAATCTATTTTGAAAATAGGAGCAATTATGGAATATTCAACTTCAACTCAATAATTAAATACACTGTTTAGACCTAAGGAAGCTTTAGAAAAGTAATGCAAGCTCTCTTTTCCTATTTGATTTCATTGATCACAGGACTTCTGAAGCAAATATAAACTTTCCAGTTTCCAGCAAGTGGGCAGGGATGTGCTTTAGTCAGTGGTTCTCACACTCTGGGGACCCCTGGGTAGAGGAGTGGTTGGGTGTTCATCCGTGAAACATGGGCATTTTGAATTTTTATGGATTCTGGGAGATTTTGACACCACAGGTAAGAAGTGAAGTTTTTTGTTTTTTTCGAACAGGTATTAGCTATCAAATGTATGCACGAATCAGGAAACTTCCTTTTAGTTTAGATTCTTCTAAAGCCAGCCTATTGACTTTCTGATCAGTGTAGCTGAAAACTTCTGCACTACAAGACAGAAGATTCAGTGACTGTGAGGCCAAGCAGCCTGGCATACCTGTGAGTGACGTGCTCACAACCATCAAAGCGACTTAGGGCAATGTCCTTTGAGTTGATGCTTTAGTAATGACTTGGATGCTTCTTTGTCCCTTTAAGGATTGAATTTAGAAATACCAACATTGAAATCACACGAGCCAATTAATTTAACCAATTAATGAAGACTTCAAATAAAGGAAATAACATCCTTCTTTTTTTTTTTTTTTTTTTGGTAGAATGGCTACGAGCTATTTGGTGGGGAGAAAAAACACACCAAGGTGATTTTGCATCTTAGAATAACAGTGTTTATCAAGCAAGCCCAGGGGGCAGAGGGTAAGATTACAAGAAGAGATGATAGTTGCCCTTGCGAAACCACCTTTGCCTCATACTTGACAGATGTTTCAGATAGATGGATGAGATGAACAAATTGCTAAAATGAAACCGAGGTAGCATCTCTCTTCAACACATCAAGATGGTTTGATAAAAGAGAAAGAACAAACAGGGAGGCAAACTGGTGTGCTTAGAATCACTGGGATGTCTAGAAGGATAATATGAGCTCCTGGGTAAGGCTAGTTTATTTACTTGGGAAACTTGGACACTATGATTATAGCTCAGATTTGACTCCCGGGGTAATTAGGAGCCCAGGTGGAATAGCGATCCAGAGGACAGTTAGAGCAGGAAGCCTGGAGGAGAGATGCTGGTCACAAGATGCCCTGGACCCGGGTTTCCCCCGGCCACCTTGGATGTGCTGGGGATGAGGCGTTGGCAGCCCGTGGTGAGGTGAGGGTCTGTGTGTATGAGGAACAAGGACAGGGCATGAATGTGAGGGATCGACTCCACTTAGACGCTGTTTCACAAACATACACAAAAAAATGGTTACAGTTTAAAGAAACTGTTGCTTATAAATCCAAGCATGGGTGGAAGTTTCTCTTTTCAGTGTTCGTTTGAAAAATGGAGATGCCCAAATCAGATCTTCTATATCAGATTTTGGGGGGCTGGAATTTGCATTATTTACATGCACCCCAGCAGATTCCGATGCAGCCCATCAGGAAGCAAGGCTTGGAAATCAAAATTCTGGTGTGGAACTAAAATGTGTCCTGAAAATAAAAAATGACAGGTTGATAAACACATACTTATGGATGAGGGTCCTCAGCAATACTCGCTGTGTTGTTTCATTACAGCCATTTCTAGATACACTCGGCATAAGAATCATTTTCAAACTTTATTTGAAAATAATTTCATACTTAGACAAGTTGCAAAAATAAAAAGGATACAGGTATTCTTTACCACCTCATTTAACCCCTTTTGCTTTACTATTTTGTGCTCTCTCTCCACACACACGTGCGCACATGCGCACATGCGTGCACATACACACACACACACATACCATTTTTTTCTGAACGATTTGAGGCTAAGTTCTGTATATCACAGCTCTTTTCTCCTTCCTAAGCTCTTCACTGTGTATTTCCTCAGAATAGGGACGTTCTCTTACGTAACCACCATACAGTTATCAACTTTGGTAATTTTAACATTGATAAAATGTTTTATCTAATCTGCCATTTGTGTTCCAGTTTTGTCAGTTGACCCAGCGATGTCCTTTAGAGCATTTTCCCTCCAGTACAGGATCCCTCTAGGGTCAGGAATTGCATTTAGTTGTCCTGTCTCTTCAGCCTCGCTATTTAATCTGCAATATTTCCGCAGGCTTTCTTTGTGCTTGAGGACATCAACATTTTGAAGAATACAGTTGCCCTGCAGCCCCACTTCTTCTTTTGAACGTTTCTTATTTGGGGCTTCTCTGATGTTTTCTTGTGATTAGATTTAGGTGACGATGCATTCCATTCTGAAGGACTGTGTAGGGGGTGTAGTGTCCTTCTCAGGGTACCAAATGTGCGGACACGCAGTGGTCATCTAGTCTCCCTGATGATGTTCATACTGGTTACCTGGTTAATGTAGCATTTGACATCTCCACTCTTCAAGTACTATTTTTTTCTTCCTTGCAACTAATAAGCAGTCAGTGGGATGACATTTTAAGACCATGCCTATATCCTGTTCCTCATCAAAAATTTTCCCTATTAAAAAAACAGGGGCTTCCCTGGTGGCGCAGTGGTTGAGAGTCTGCCTGCCAATGCAGGGGACACGGGTTCGAGCCCTGGTCTGGGAGGATCCCACATGCCGCGGAGCAACTTGGCCCGTGAGCCACAACTACTGAGCCTGCGCGTCTGGAGCCTGTGCTCCGCGACAAGAGAGGCCGCGATAGTGAGAGGCCCGCGCACCGCAATGAAGAGTGGCCCCCGCTTGCCACAACTAGAGAAAGCCCTCGCACAGAAACGAAGACCCAACACAGCCATAAATAAATAAAAAGTAAATAATAAATTGCCATATCTTTAAAAAAAAAAAAAAAAAACAGAAACAGACTCACAGACATCAAAAAACAAACTGATGGTTACCAAAGGGGAAATGTGGAGGGGGAGGGATAAATTAGGAGTTTGGGATTAACACACACATACTACTATATAGAAAACAGATAATCAACAAGGACCTACTGTAGGGCACAGGGAAATCTACTCAATATTCTGTAATAACCTATATGGGAAAAAAATCTGAAAAAGAATGGATATATGTATATGTATAACTGGATCACTTAGTTACACAACTTGTAAATCAACTATACTCTGATATAAAATAAAAATTAAAAAAACTTCCCGTAGATTTAGCGTCTATTGATGATTTTTGCTTGATCCAGTCTTTACTGTGATGATCGCGAAGTCCTGATTTTTCCGTCTCCTGTACTCCCTCTCCATTTACCAGTCCTCCCATGAGTGAGCACCATCTCTACTCCCCCATTCATCTATTTATTATCAGTATGTATGGTGAATTCCTATTTATCAATCGTTCCTTACTCTACCTCATTAGTTTTGTGTTCAGATTCTCCCAGGTTTGGCCAGTGGAGCCTCTTCAAGTGACTCCTGTGTCTTTGTGGACACTCTTGTCTGCCATTATTTTTTGAACACTTTCTTACTTCCCAGCACAGTCTTACTTTGACCCTTTCCTTCCCCTGCTTTAGAATGAACTGTTTCTCTGAAGACTTGGTTCATTTTAGGGAATGAATCCAGGGAATGGCATTAGAAACAAGATCTGAGTACTAAATGTGCTCATTCTTACTGGGGTGACTTTGGTTCTTGGTCTTTGCTGTGGACAAGGAAAGACCACAGGGGAAATACATGCATGTATACACACCTATATGTACACATGCAAGGAAATATACTTGCAAATATACCTAGACACGCACACGTATTTTAGATCTCTTGAGTTCATCTGTATGATGTATATGGTACCTTAAACACGGTATTCATGACATTTTATACGTGCGATGTTAGTTCATCTTCATGATTCCTTGTTCTAATGAATCTTTCCCAGTCTGCTTTTTCCTGCAGTTTCCACGAGATGACTGTAGATCCCCTTTGCCTTGTTGCCCAGAGGATGACTCCTCCTGGCATTTAGCATTCTCCAACCTAGTGTGGTCAGCACTTACTGACTTTATTACCCAGAGCTGGTCACTGCTGGACCCAAAGAGCTAGAGTAACTTCGATTGATCTTTAAAATAAAGGAAAGGGGGAAAAAAGACTTGAATTAATATCCCACTAACCAGTATGGTATAGCTATAGTTATTTCTTAAGCTCCCCTTTCACCCCCCAGGTGCCTGCCTTTGCCCCATCTTGACCACCGGCAGCAACGCTGTCCTTCTGAGCAGCCCCACCCACTAAGGACTAACGGATGCAGCTCTCGCCTTGGCTGCCTCTTCCCTCAGGTTCCTTTCTTTTTCCTGGAAGCAGCTTCATGTTCAAGCCTTCCCTCTGTCCCTGACATCCACGCCACTTCTCTTTCTGTTCCTTGCATCCCTCTTTTCCTTGTTATTCCCAGCAAGAGAACTCATGAACGTTGGAAACAGTAAGCTCAAGAGTGACGGAAAGGTAAACGACGCCAATCTGCTTGTTCTACTCTCTACCGGGTTGAGGAGCAGAATCTTTAGTTCCCTTTTAGTTGTTTTTGTTGGTACAAAGCACAGGTGAGGCACTGCAGCCACCGTCCTGTACACCAGATTCCAGGGGAGGATGTTAGGTACCGAATAGAAAGAACACGGGTCCTGGGATGGACAAAGGCAGCACCTGGGATGGGCAAAGTCAGCAGGGACGAAGAGCCTGGGCCTTGTGCTTAACTTCTTGGCCTCAGTTTCCTCATCTGTGAAATGGATAAAACTCCTCACGGAGTAGATGTGAAATTTAAAAAGTGAAATGTGGATTATTCAGAACAGTTCCTGGAACAAGGCAAAGAGTGAGCAAGACCAAGCAGGTCCAATCACCACTTCCGTCTCTTACTCTCTGACTCACAGGCCCCCCTCCTCAGTCAGCTCCTGTCCCCTCTGTAAAATGGGGAGAAAAAAGTGTATGCCAGGACTACACGAGATCAGGAGTGAAAGCTCCTGCACATGCAGTGTACACAGAGAGTGAGCTCCCTTTTGTTGGAAATGTCAGGGTGAGCAAAGTTTCTCTGCACAGAGACCCAAACAGTATACATATTTTGGGCATTCTTTCCACACCCTGCACTGACTCTAAGGTTTATTTTGCATCTACCAGGCATGATTCCCATCCCATCCTGAAGTCACTTATGATAGAGTTGGTAACACAAAGCAAGTTCTGTAAATACAAAGGATGAGGCGAGGTGGCGGAGGTTTAGTGTCACAAAGGTGGCAGCCATGGGAGTGTCAAGTGCCCAGGATGGCAGCGGTACTAATGGTGCTGATAACACTCAATGAACAGCAGGACGCAGCATTAAAGTAAATTAATGTTCAACAGCAGTTAACATTTTCTGAGTGCCAGCCGTGCGCCCAGCCCTGTGCTGAGTGCTTTGTGTGCACTGTCACCTGAGTTCCCCTAGGTACCCTTTGGGGAGGGCTTGAAGGAGGGAATTCACATATTACAATCAGTGAAATGGAGCCCAGGAGGATTTGTCAGGCTGCACGGGCAGAACTGGATTCTAACGAAGCAAGGTCAACAGAATGGAATTAGGTGATGCTTTGGGAAGGCCTCGGAAGGGGTGCAGCCGAACACCTGTCAGGGAGCTTGCACCTGTGGAGGCATGGTGGGTCGATTCATGGGGAACCCTAAAGACGTGGTTTTCAATTTAATAGAACGGTACTCCACAATATTTGTGATGTTCAGAACAATAATTTTGATGTTGGGGTGTTTGGTGTATGAGTTTAAAATATTTTAAAGGTACTGGGATGGCCCAGAATTTTTTTTTTCATGTGTGTGTATATGTGAATGTATGTAGTTATTTAAAGAGCCAAAGATGAAAGTCTGTCTTTTTTATTAAGTACTGCATTCTTATAAACAAAACTGAAGAGGTTTAACCATAGACTTTTTTTAATAATTAGTTGGCTTTTGGTTTAATTAATTAATTAATTAATTTATGGCTGTGTTGGGTCTTCGTTTCTATGCGAGGGCTTTCTCTAGTTGCAGCAAGTGGGGGTCACTCTTCATCGCGGTGCGTGGGCCTCTCACTATCGCGGCCTCTCTTGTTGCGGAGCACAGGCTCCAGACGCGCAGGCTCAGTAGTTGTGGCTCATGGGCTCTAGAGCACAGGCTCAGCAGTTGTGGCACACGGGCTTAGTTGCTCCATGGCATGTGGGATCTTCCCAGACCAGGGCTCGAACCCGTGTCCCCTGCATTGGCACGCAGATTCTCAACCACTGCGCCACCAGGGAAGCCCAAACCATAGACTTTTAAGATTGTTGCCTTGACTATATTAAATAAAAGACAATCCATGATCAATTGCTAAACTCAAGTTTTTAAAGAATTATTAAATTCAGAGTTTAGATAGGAGACTGATGTTTATTCAAAGGAACGAAAGAAGCTAGAAGGAAGAAAGGGAGAGAGGGAGGGAAGGAGGGAAGGAGGGAAGGAGGGAGGAAGGAAGTTTCTTCTCAGTGACTTGTATCTGTAAATTGGAGACGATGCTTCACATCTGCATAATTTGTTATTGGTGAGAGACTGACTCCTGCAAATTCTCATAGGCTTCATTCATAAAATTACAAGTTCAAGTTCCTTAGCAGAGTAAGTAGCCTTCAATGATGGATGGTGAGTGACATATGGAAATTTTGGTGAAATAGTCTCAGAGAATCCCTTCAGAGTCACATGAGTTAGGAGTAGGTATTTGTTGTCATTGCTTTTATGATCACTTTAGACCAACTTTTTTGTTTTCTTTTCTGTTTGGTTTCTGAGACTAAAGTGTAGGATTAATGAATAGATGCTTTTCAATAAAAAAATGAATGAGCCTCAGTTGTGTGGATTTGTAGGGAGGTATTTGATCTGTGTACATACGGCATCTTTATTCCAGTGGTTCTCAGCAGAAACAATTTTCCTCCAGACATTTAGCAAGGTCTGAAGTCATCTTTTCTTGGCTGGCGGGTAGAGGGTATTTCTGAACTACTGGTATTTCCAGTGGTAGAGGCCAGATATGCTGCCAACCATCTTATAATGCACAGGACAGCTCCCACAGCAAAGAATTATGTGGCCTAAAACATAAATAGTGCCAGGTTGAGAAATCTCGCTTTATTCTAACATCACTCTGATTGCTTCCTATTGTTTAATTTGAAAAGATATTCATCAGATAGGGGTGACTCTTAGACGTAAACTCATCCACAGTATAGATGAGTAATGTGTCCCAAACCCCGAGTTACAGCACAATAAAGAAAAAGTTTTCAGCCTGCAATTACCTGTAGCCTGATAACAAGTAAATGGACTAAAGTCTTATGGGTACAAAAGACAGTGAGGGACAAAGGGAGGAAGGGCAAATGAACTTTATTTCAGAAAAAAATAGATGTAAATTAGTTTGGATGATGTACATTTCCCCTGTACCAATTAGTACCATTTCCCCCTCCCTCGACTTTGAAGTTTTACTTGTTTATTTGTAAATTAAAATGGTATACATTTAAGGCATACGACATGATGATTTGATATGCATGTATGTCATGAAATGATTCCTGCGATGCATTTCTATATAAATCCTTGCATTGATGGGAGAATAAAGTGTTTTTGTTTTCATGTGTGCCAGCTTCTGAACACGCTGGTGTAGACCCACACACCTCTTGCCAATGACTGGTCCGAGCAGAGATTGATTGGATGTTCCTGTCTTCTCCTCAACGATCTGAGTGCCGCTACAGCTGCTTGTAGCAATTAGAATGTGTTGTGTGCAAAGACTTGAGTGTTGACTGAACCAATTAAAAGATCAATTAGTGCAGCACAAGTGCTTAGAGAGTAGTTTTCTGTGACATGAAGCAGGTTTTCCATCAGTATTGAGAGCTACAACTGAAACCAACCATCTGGAATGTGTGTTCTTTGTTCTTGGCTTTTTTTTCTCTTTTAAAATGTTCTGTGTACTGTTAAACATTCAATGGAGGCTATCAGTCAATGGACTCATATGACAAAAAAGGCTTTTCTTGCAATCGTATTTTCATTTACAGTAATTCAGTGAATTACTAATAATTCATAGAATGCATAGTAATTAAATAATCATAATTAAGTAAAAATAGTAAAATAACACTGGATTTATGCAAATACTTTATTTTTTGCTCTGATGTAGATTAGTTAAAAAGGCTGTTTTCCCCTTAGTTATTTATATATGGTTTGGATGTCTTGTTTCTATAACTAGAAAAAAATCCGTTTTAGTTTTTCTTCTTATCTTGGAATCTCAGCATATGTGTACCACAAGCTACATGCAAAACTTTGGATGTCACAGATTTTGTGACAGAGTTCTTACAGGCCATGGGATGGAGTGAAGATGGAATGCATTGAATGCATTCCTGGTTTCTAAAGTACATGATGCCAGGAGGGGTCTTCTCGGCAGGTGAGAAAGAAAAACTGACTCTGGGAGAAGTTTTCAAGGTGTAAAATCTTCATACCTTTATTTAGCAAGTATTGAGACAATTAGTGGATAGCAGAAGGTGATATGATGGATGCCTCGGACATATTTCCTGCCCTTTGGTGGTTTATACTGTAGTTGGAGAGGCAAGGGCCAGTTATGTTAGTTATGACTGTGGGTGACCAGGGGCAGAATCCTTGACTCCCTTCTCTACTTTCTACAACACTGTGAGGTCCCCAGAGAGACAGTCACTAAAAAGGGAAGCAGAGGATATCACAGGGTGTGTTTTCCAGGGTTTGGGGAGTAAACCTCTCTAAGGAAGTTCTATCCCTGGTGAGTTAAACTGGACTAGAAGTGACCGAGGAGAGGGGTCACCTTTCCTCTGGACAGAAGCTGGTCCTATGACTTCCCTAAGGTAGCCTGGGTCCTGCCCCATTTTCTCCTTGGTTCCTTCTCATTCTGGAAACTCCTACCAAACAGAAGCCGTCTCCAGGCCCTTCTCACTCCCTAGCCACATGGTTTGCCAAAGGAGACAATTCAGAAGGAAATTCAAGAGAGGAACTAAAAAGCAGATTCCTGGGAGAGTATTCCAGGTTGATGTCTCAGGGTTTACTCTTCCCTTCTCCAAAGTCTCTGCCCCAGCCGCCATGGCCCGGTAGCATTCTTGGCATGGGACGATTCTCGTGTTCTTCCTTGTGGATGTGAGCTACAACCATCTCCTGGGAGTGAGAGTGTCTAGCCAACAAAAGATTTACATGAAAGAGTCATGACACAGGTGGTGTTTGATGGAGCACCAAAATGAGGGCAACATTGTAGGATGTGTCCCAAAGTTCTTCGTGATGGACAACAGAATTCAGTCTAGCTAATTGCAGCAACATAAGCAACATGGTACTGGGTAATTTGTGGAAATTCTAAGAAGTTCAGAGAATCATGCCTCTACACATGCCAGGAGAAACCCACTCACGCCCCGGGGCTGTTCTAGCGGAAACCTCATTGCTGCTACCATTACCGCCACAGATGACCGAGGAGATCCATGTCCCCACCTGTGGATGCTCCTGGTGTTCACTTCTCAGTCCCTGCTGGGCGCATCTGCTGGGCAGAGCATAGCTCATGAACAGAAAGAACCCATGTTGCTAGGGAATCTGGGGAATGTGGTTCTTAACTTTGCAGATAAAAGCACACTAGAAGGGATGTGAGTGGGTATTGACTGATCCCATCTGTATTTGCAAAAATGTTACAGGACTTGGTTGAAAGTGGACGTGAAAGGGGACTGGAGTTGTTGGGTGAGACCTTGTGAGGAAGTGGACCCTGAGTTGAACTAAAAGGATTTGGGTTGTTTGGAGGAGGGACATGGACAGTCCATGGAAAGTAGACTTTACATTAAAGGTGGATGTGACTTTGTCTATCAGTGGCGCTCCCAGAGCTGCCGTGGCAGAGATGAACTGAGAGTTCATATTTGAGAGTCATCATGGGTGAGGCCAAACAGAGAAAATGAGGCAAACATTTGGAAAGAGTTTGGGTACCAGAAGATTTGGGACTTCATCCAGTGTGTGGTGAAGAGCGACTGGAGGCTTATCACAGAGCAGGGACATGATGAGATCAGTGTTTTAGGAGTCTTGTGGTTCTCCTGTGTAGGATTGCCTAAATGGAGATAGCCTAGAGGCAGAGAAACAGGCTAGGGGTCAAATTATCTGGGTGGCAGGTGGTGACAGCCTAGTCTAGTGAGAACACACACACTCAAGGACTGGATATCAGAGTCTTTTCAAAAGAAGCAGCAGTATGGGGAAGGGGATCCAAGTTCAGGTGCCAGAATTTGCCACTTACTAATGGTGTGACCTTGATGTCTCTTGGTATTGCTCAGTTGGCTTTTGCATCTGTAAAATGAAAAGATAATACTCCTTCACCACCCCACTGTCCTGGGTAGCCATGAAACTCCAGTAATGAAGGTTTATAAGAACACTTTGCAACCCAGGAGGCACCACGTAACATGAGTTATTGTCATTATGAAAGGTGGAATCAGTGTGGTTGGGTGACTAATAAGGAGAGAAGAAAGAAAACTGTCAAAAATGACTCTTGGCTTTCTCCCAAGAGCAAGTGAGCTCTGGGTGGAAAAAAAGGGACCTCTGGAGATTAGGGGGTGGTATAAACAGTCTGGATTTGAACAGGGTTATGGCAGACACAAGTGAAGACATGCACAGGAGAGTTGCAGAATCAGGACTGAAGCCCTAGTGAAGTCCAGGTAGGATAAAACGTGATTTATGCTTCCTGCTGTTCCAGAAAAATTGTAAGAAAGGAATAACAGGTTAATTTTCTATGTAGTTTACTTTTTTGTTTATTTGTTTTAAGGGTAGTATCCTTTTAAATTCTGCTTTAGCTGCAAGCCAGGAATATTTAGGCAATTTATGGAGTAAAATATATTACATGAAGAGTAAAGTAACAGTAGGAGACTGACCTTCAGATTTGCCTCAGACTGGGGGGTTCCCAGCACTTGAGAATTTCAGCTAAAACTGGGAGAGTCTGGGCAGTTGAGGATGAGATAGATGGGTACCCTAACAGGCTGAGAAGAAACAGGAGGAGGTGAGATGGTCACTCCTAGATAATCAAATGGTTACTAGAAAAGTCTCAGGTGGCTCAAGGTGGTGTAGGAAGTGCAGCTAGAAAATATTCTAGTTTAGTAAAAGAAACTCTGGAGAGTTATAGGGTCTTGCTGTGTTCAGGAAAGAGCCAGAAAATCTCTCCTGGGAAGAAAGAAAGCTGGCATCCTCAATACTCCAAACATTTCCAGGGGTGGGGGCTTATCTTCTCAAGTTATGAAGGAAACCTGTGAAAAACATGTGGAAATGATTATAGTTAGGCTGACTAATAAAGACACATATGTACTTTGTACTTGGGGAGTTTTCATTTTTTGTGGAGTTACTCTGAAGAAATATTTTTCCTTTGTGGATTTGATGTGTTTACATTCACCTGGTTCAAGACAGAATCATCTTTTTGATTTTGAACAAAGACATGGAAATAAAAAGATGGACAGTTGGCATGGTGCAGGACTGACTGGGAATTCTCCCATCTTGCCTCTCCAGAGGAAAGCATTGGATGACCTCACCAAGGGGTGATGGTGGCCTCACCAAGTTAGAGCAGAGCTTCAACGAAGGAGCAGGCCCAAGAAGTACAAAGATCATGACATCCTGAACCGTCTGGACATAGTGGCTCTGAGAGGTTAGATCTTCTGCCATCAAAGACTTCCTTGCCTGGACCTGACCTTTTGTGGATGATCCAGAACTAAATTGGGCTCTGAAAACTGGGGGAGCCAAGAGTCACAAGGAAACCAACAACTGCAACTCGGGGTTCTCGATTTAAAAAAGTAAAATAAAAGCATACCCTTAAAAATAGTTCCCCAATTGTTACTGGTTGAATGTTGTCCTCTTAAAATTCATGTTGAAGTCCTAACCCGTTGACCTTATTTGGAAAATAGGGCCTTTGCAGTTGTAATTAGTTAAATGAGGTCATTAGGTTGGGCCTGTAATCTAATATGACTGGTGTCCTTATAAAAAGGGGAAATGTGGACACAGACCTGCAAACAGGGAGGGCACACCATGTGAAGCTGTAGACAGAGATTGGGGCAAAGTGTCTGCAAGCTAAGGAACACCAAAGATTGCCCAAACCACCAGAAGCTAGAAGCCTAGAACCCATTCTCCCTCCCAGACTCAGCGGCAACTAACTCTGCTGACACTTGATGTAGGACTCCTAGCTACCAGAATTCTGAGACAACAAATTTCTCTTGTTTAACCCACCCAATGTGTGGTACTTTGTTACAGCAGCCTCAGGAAACAAGTATACCAATAAAGTTTATTTGTACATTTTCTCATCAAAACAAAAAAAATGGAATGCCACTTTACCACTCTTTATTTACCTTTAGGTTGAGTAAGAAAGCAATGGTTTGAGAGATTACTTCTAAACAAACCGAAAACCATTATACAAACTAGGTAAAATCGGAAGTATTTTTATTCATTCGTGTTAAGAAATATTTTTCAAAAATCATGATTGACAACCACTCACGTGTATACAGTAGGGTTTCCCCCCTCTAGTACTCATCATTTATGAAATGAAATATTAGTTGAAGTCCTCAGAAGATTGCCAATAAAACTGCTAAAAGACTCTTTTGATCTCTAGGAAGCACTGAGGACAGATACGACTTCATTCCTTCTGGAAAATGCTTTGTTCTTTTGACTCCACTTACAGAGGCAATAGGAAAGCACATAATACATCAGGTTTTCCTTCTTTGTAGAACAAAGTTAATCCAGGTCCTTATCATATGAAACTGCACAGGCATATAATCTTTTAGAAGACATAAGTAATTCTCCATAATACATTTGGAAATACTTTGATCTTTCTGTATACTTTTCCACAGCAGAAGAGTCCTGCAAACCTATTTTACTTATTTAGAGGTTGGTTAAACAAAGTTAGGGTCATAATAGTGGAGCTTTAAAATTGTGTTTTAAATAGAAGCTACCAAAAGAATAAAGATAATTTTACTAGGCCTGAAAAATTCTAAAGTACATGCTAGTCTGCCCCTTCCCATTCCAATGCAAATACCATGGATTTTGTAGTTTTCTTGTATTTACTTTTCTCCTGTTTTATTAACTCTGTTAATGCACTTAAAAAATTCTTTAAAGCCCCATCCTCCCTTGAAAATTTTAGTATTCAAGTGAAGTGTTCTTTCTTGTAACATTCCTGCTATACTGGTTCTAACGGCTCTAATAGTCTCTCCAGCCCACTGTGGATTAGGCTGATCATGGGATTGGTGGGAAAGGATGCTGGAGAGGAGGGTACATCTTAGAAGGTCCCTCATTCAGTCCCTGATAAAGATCTGAGATTCCTTTCACTGGAGGTGGGGAGCTGCTGAAGGATTTGAAACAAGGGAATGATAGGATCAGATTTGCATCTTAGAACAACCACTCCGGAAGCAGCTTGGGGAATGGGTTGGTGGTCTGGGGGTGGGGTATGAGACTGGAATCAGAGAGAAACGGTCCTGAGGCCATTGAAGCAGTCAGAAGTGGCGGCACTGTGGGTGGGGAGGATGTGTAGGCGGTGGAGGGACCCAAGATTTTGTCAACTGTCTACCACTACCCATTAGTCACTTCACTGCTAAAAACGCAGGTAATATTAATGACTTGACCCATCCTTTGTAGGAAATAAAATTTAGTGATTGGTGCTGTTTAATAAGCACTCAAAGAAAATCAAGAGTCATCATTTGACCCTAGACGTTTCCACCCCCAACTATGTTAGTCTCAGTCTAAGGAATTCAGGCAATTCCAGGCCAAGAAGCTGGAGTGGGGTGAGCTCTTGCAGATTCACAGAACTCCCTGGGCTTGTCCAAGGGGTCAGCTACTTTATGATATTTCTTTGCTGTATCTGTCTCCTGAACAATGGAGGTAGGTGGGCATCCCCCTTCCGTTAGGCTCAGGGCACCGACAGAGAGCCAGAGATGAACTCAACCTGGATTCCCAGTGTGTCGAGGTGGGGCTGTCAGGCATTTGCTTAGCACATAGTGGTCCCCTGAGTTGTGATCACTTGCCCCATCCACGGTAGTTGAGGGAAGTGGTTAGTTATCTCTGAGAACTGGGTGCACTGCTGTGGCATTAGAGGGACCCCTGCCATTTTCCAGGGGGAGACCCCAATCTTGGCCAACGGTCTGGGAGAGAACCAGACAGATTGGCTTGTAGTTGGCTGCAGTGATGCCTTCTTCAAGTCCAGGAGCAGGTAAAGCCTTACTTCCAGGTGTGATCAAATCTATTTCACGCAGGAGGCCAATAGGTGGCAGAACAATCTTTCCTACGTGCTGCAGTGAAAATGTATAGAGAAATCACCCTTAACAGAGCTCCATCGCTCACCTTTGATAATTAGAGTCTTGAACAATTCAATAACTAGGTAGTTTTAGAATTTTTACACGTTTTACAGGATTATATATTAATGCTGTATGTTGTGTAAAAATGTTTCAAGTTAATGAAAATTTTAAGCCCTAGAACAATTTGCCAGAGTATTTATAGACACCGTTTACTTAAATCTTATCTTCTGGTGGCTAGAAATTTTTTTCTCATTCTATGGGATATTTCCACTTTTTTTGGTGTATAGAAACAAAGGTGAAAACAATTCTAATTTTAGGCCATTTAAAACTACTATTCTTTGTTGATTAGAAAGCAGAATATACAGAGAGGGTTTATCTCTGTGATTTCAAAAAGTCAAGCACCTAATAACAGATTCACAGATGCTCTAGAATCTTGGAATTGGAGACATGGAAAGATCTGTCTTTTTGAAAAACTAAAATTTTGCCCTTGTAATGGAAGTTAAGATACTGGCTTAGAATCCTGTCCAATATTATTCTAACTACATGCATTTTGCTGATGATTTTTTTTTTTTTTTTTTTTTTTTTTGCTTTGCTTTCCTGCATTAGAAATTAAGAGCTGGGGACTTCCCTGGCGGTGCAGTGGTTAAGACTTCGCCTTCCAATGCAGGGGGTGCGGGTTCAATCCCTGGTTGGGTAGCTAAGATCCCACACGTCTGGTGGCCTAAAAACCAGAACATTAAACAGAAGCGATATTGTAACAAACTCAATAAAGACTAAAAATGGTCCACATCAAAAAAATCTTTAAAAAATAAAATAAAAATAAAAACGAAGAGCTAATTTAGGAACACCCAAATTGGAAGACTTTAGAAACAGTCACAGATGTCCTAGTGGCGGTCACAAATCGGGCATTATCGGGTCTCTAATATGAAACGCTCTCTGGGGTTTTGTCTGCCTTGGGAACACGCTTATGGGGTTTCCTCGGAATCTCATCTTTGCTTTTATTCCCTTGTGGTCAGGTCAGGACCTGGATGAGAATGGGGTGAATGAGGCATGGCCTTGGCCACATCATTTAAAGAGACACAAAAAATCTTAATCATCAAGATAAACAATTACCTTAATGCAATGTTTTTAAAAATCAAAATACAGAAAAATACCACTGATTAAGATACCAAAAATCTAAATAACAATAGGATCAGTAACAGTGCTATGCCGAGCCCTGTTCGAACCTGCGGCAAGAGGAAAAACCAAGGACACAGAGCCTGTCTTTATTTAAAGTTTTGGTGTTTTGTTCATCATGAGTTTTGGCATTGATTTTGACTTTTTAAAATATTGCATTAAAATATTACTCATCATCATTCCTACATTTTCGGGCTTCTTCCCTAAACTCTGTGCCCCAGGCTGGTGCCTCGCTCTCCTCACCCTAATCTGAGGTGGCTTGTCCTTAGGTCTGCATACTCCCTGTCAAACATGTAGAAGCCCTTCTCAAGGAGAGGTTCATGGCCCCTCTAAGGCTGTTTGTCATCCAAAGGAAAAACAGCCCTGAAATGCAGAGAGAGAGTAAGGATATCGGCAGATTGCTGACGCTTCCCAGGATGACCTCAATTCCGAAAATATATACATTTTATTCTTAAACCATTTCTTCTGTTTCTTCTCTCTGTTTTTTTTCTTCCCGGCTTTGCTTATGGCCCATGCACACCCTTAGTCTGTGCTCTGGGTAGCCGAGCTATTTCTGAAGATGCTCAGATATTTCTGAAAGAGGTTCTTTTTCAGAAGTCTTCAGAACCTATGTCACTGCTTCTTTAACCAGATCGCTAATGGAAGAAATTGCTATGACCTGGGAATTTGAATTTTAACCCATCTGGGCATCTAAATAATAGTCATATTGGATCCAAACCTCCTTACAGGTCACTTGCAGTTACTGCCGAGTGGTACTGGGGACAATCTGACTTGCTAGTGGCCTCTTTTGCCACAAGGAACAGCCTTGCTTCTAGAAGTTTCATCCTCTCTGTTTTCTACTCCCGATACCTGTATGAACAGTCTTCCCACAGCACATAAAGCCCCTCAGTCGAGTCACTCTCCTCCTTACCATTCCCTTTTTTTTAAAAAATTTATTAATTAATTAATTTATTTATTTTTGGCTGTGTTGGGTCTTCGTTTCTATGCGAGGGCTTTCTCTAGTTGCGGCGAGCGGGGGCCACTCTTCATCGCGGTGCGCGGGCCTCTCACTATCGCGGCCTCTCTTGTTGCGGAGCACAGGCTCCAGACGCGCAGGCTCAGTAGTTGTGGCTCACGGGCCCAGTTGCTCCGCGGCATGTGGGATCCTCCCAGACCAGGGCTCGAACCCGTGTTCCCTGCATTGGCAGGCAGATTCTCAACCACTGCGCCACCAGGGAAACCCCGACATTTTTTAAAAAAGAAAAAAATATATTAAAGTGAGAACCAGGAAGGAAAAGGTTAGGCATGATTACAGATTGGAAAAGTACAAGTTCGAGGTCCAGTGTCCTTAGAAAAGACAGAATAAAGAGACAAACATCAGTTAGAAAAAGCACAAATCCTTTGGGAAAATTCTGTGAATGGACAATTTAAGTCCCACTTGTGTCGGTGGCATCTACATGTGTTTTTTTATGAACCACAAAACAATAAATATTTAGGATGTGCTTTTAAAAATAACAGACAGATTTTAGAAAGATTTAAGTTAAAAACTTCAAAGAAAAAAGATTAGAATCAGAGTTTTGTTCATAAAATTTTTAATTTTACATTAAAACACTCTAAAGAAAAAGGTTTTCTGCTTAGAAAAACAGGATTTTGTTATTCAAACATTGTCTTAGCTATAATAACTCTTTCTCTGAAAATTCTAGACACAGAAGATGTCATTCTTAATATGTCAATTCCCAATTAGTTTGTTATTTTTGAAAGAAATAACAGAATGTTTTTACTTTTATGCTTATTTTACAGTTTATATTTTTTGGTTGTTCTTTTCCCCTATCATTAAGCGATTCTGGACAATCAGAGTGAAACAAAATTGCATATTTAATCATTTAGTTGAGTTATTTTTCATGTTTATGTTTAAACTCATGTTGGGAAAAAGTTGGATGACTTCTTAAGGATATAAATGTATATCCTGTCTTTTCCTGAATACACAAGAAAACTGGGTTAAGCCATTTTTTCTCGAAAATTATTCTTGGCAACTCTTTGGGAAAATCTGTTAGCTTGTCAAGATAAATTTTACAAGCAGTATCCCAGGTTATGGAAACCATTGCAAAATATCTGAGAGATAAAGGACCTTTGCAGAACTAGGGTTACAAATGTGTTTATATATTTTATATATATTTTGGTACTGTGAGTATTCAAAATATTTGGATGTTGTAGAAGCTAGAGACAGCTTTTATTATTTTATTTTTTAAGTAAGAGATACTGTAGTGAAAGAGGATTTAAAGTTTTAAGGGGGTACCTGGCGAGAATGAATCCTCTCAAATTCTTTGAGAAACAATGCTCTGTTCTTCCCAGAATATTTTTTTGTGGACAACTGTCTAGTGTGTCGTTTTTGTTCCCAAATGTTTACTGAGTGTTATAAAGGAGGACAGGACCTCACACCAACCCAATGAGTTGGGCCTTGATTTTGAATTTGCCTATCACATTGGCCTAAGGCCTTTCATCTTTTGCTTTATCTGAATATGTGTATGACCGTGTATGCTGTTTTTCAAATTTCTGTCCATTGTCAAGTGCCCACCTCTGAGTATTCCTCTGATGCACAGATGCCTGCTTTCCTTCTACCCTTGACATAGGGTACAGTTTCCAGGCTACTGGAAAGAGAGGCCATGAAAGAAACTCTGGCCCACCCACTGTGTTGGTCGTTTTTGTAAGATTGTAACGAATAGAGAGGTGGGATATCTGAAATTGAACCCCTAGGCTGTGGAGTCAAATGAGCCTGAGTTCAAACCCCATAACCCACTCACTGGCTGTGTGACTACAGACAAGTCATCACCCACTCTGAGCTCTTTCCTCCTTTATCACAGTAAGCTGCTGTGAGTGCTAAATAAAATAACATGTGCAAACTGCTGAATGTGGTGTCAATACACTGGGGATGCCCCACAAAGGACGTTGGTTTTGTACCATTATTATTATTAATAAATTGCAGGGTTTCGAATACGGGAAGGCGGTACATAGGATGGGAGGAGAAAGCAAGGTGAAAAGTGTTCGGGGGGAAGAGGGTTGTAGGGATGGGAGATGATGAAACTTAGCAAGAGCCACCAAAGGGAGGACGTGTACCTTCCAAGGGCAAGTTCAGTTCAAGTTCTTATTAGACCACAGGGCTGTACCAAGATAACCCAGTTGGCAGGAACAGGTCATGAAAAGATGCTGTGTTTCACCAAGCTCTACGATGCCCAGGGGAACCAAGCTGGAAAGTTGCATTCTTGAAAACCCTCTCCCTCTAAAAAGGCACAATGGAGAAGATCCTCACTGTTTGGCCCTGAGCATCCCAGCCGTCCTAGCCCCGGGTTAGTTTATTCCCAAGCCTCCCTCCACTGGCGTCATCTGGGTCTTCACAGCTGGGTCAGGCCCAGGTACTGGCCTTGGACAAAAGCTTCCTCCCCTTCACTTGGCTTTCCCCTCTCCTGTCCTTAGTTAAGCTGGTGTTCTCTGCCTCCCATCTGGGTCCTGATCTCCACCTACCATGGTTGTCTGTTTGTCCTATTTGGGTCTGCTCCAAGAGCCATGGGGCTTCAGGAGAATGCTGGAAGTTTCTCTGGCTCGCCTTTTATCACCCACTTTTGTCGTTTCAGCATTTGTAACTCTTCCCTTTCTATCTTTCAAAGTTCAGGATGATTAATGGAATTCAGGCTATTTTTCACCCTTACTGATTTATACTGATTTCTCAAACGCCCCCTACTCCATAAGTTAGCAAGACTCAATATTTATTTAATAGAGAATTTATTTTGAGTATTGAAAAATATTTTTGAAAAAAATAGAATTTATTCTCACATAGAAGAATATTTTGAATTAAGTAGAATTAATTTTGACTAGGGCTGAGGTTAAGGTTCTGAAAAGGATGTCCTTGGCCATCACCAAAGAAATAAAGTGATCCAATATTCTTTTTATTTTATTTATTCATCTTTTGTTTTTCCTTTTTAAAAATTGTGATAAAATATACATAACATAATATTACCATTTTAACCATTTGTAAGTATACATAAATGCATTTACAATGCTGTGTAACCATCATCACTATCTATACTCAAAATGTTTTCATCATACCCAACAAACACTCTGTACCCATTAAACAGTAACTAGTAACCTCTGTTTATTCATCATCTTAACCATTAAAAACTGAACTCAGCTAGCTAACCATATGCATTAGTTTGCCACATAATTAATTGTCACAAACTGAGTGATATAACACAAATTTTTAATCTCACAGTTTCTGTAGGTAAGAATCCAGGCCTGGTGTAAGGGGGTTATCTGCTCGGGGTTTCACAGGCTGAAGTAAAGATGTTGGATGCTCAGTGATCTTCATCCAGAAGGCTCAGGGCCTTCTTCCAAGCTCACTGTTAGTGGAACTCATATCCTTGTAGTTGTAGGACTGAAGTCCTCATTTCCTTGCTACATGTTGGCTTAGGACTGCTTTCAACTGTTTCTTACCATGAGGTCTTATCAGTGGTTCACAGCATGGTGGTTGCTTCCTCTTCCAGTACAGCAGAAGCATATCTCTGACTTCTTCCTCAGGGACCAGCCAGAGAAACTCGCTTTCAAAGGCCTCACCTGATGAGGCCAGGCCCACCCCAGACAATTTCCCTTTGCCATATAAAGGAACATCATCCTGGGGACTGATATCATATTTCTGCCCCCATTCAGAGGAAGAGATTATATAGGGTGTGTGTACCCCAAGTGAGAGCATTTTGGGACCACCTTAGAATTCTGCTACCATGCTCTAACAGGGCCAAGAGCCCTCGGCCCAAATGTTCTACCATTGTTCTTTCTCTGCTTAATTTCTACCAAGGTATTTCTGATGTTCTGCTTTTTAAGGTTGTGCAGGTTGGATACTGGGGAGGGACTGTAAGTCCCCACTTCTAATTCATGTGAACTTGATCAAGTCCTTTCACTTTCTGGATCATTTAATCTACGTCTGTACATTGGGGCCCTCAGTAAAGGGCCATGAATCTGTGATGTGATGGACAGTCATATATTCCCTCAACAAACACCCACTAAGCATTTCCCATGCGCCAGGCCCTGGGCTGGGTGCCTGAGGGCTGTGACTGCTGCCGGTTCCAGATGTCTCTTCAGGAGATCCCTTTAGTCATTTATCAAAAAAAAAAAAAAAAATCATTGAATGAATGCCTACAGAATGTCAGACATTGTTTCAGGCACTGAAGATGCATCAGAGATCTAAGCTAAAAGTCCTGCCTTTGTGGAGCTGACATTATTATCAGGGGCAACAGAAAGGAAGCATCATACATATATAAGGTGTATAATGCGCCAGACTATGATAAATGCTATAGGACGAAAAGCGTTCTGGGTAAGGCAGAATGCTGGGGGATGAGGTGGGAGGAAGGTGTAATTTTCAAGGGTGGTCCTTAGTAATACAAAAAGTCTCAGGAATACCAGCCAGGTGATACTCTGAAGTCATCTCTTGAAAATAATCATTAACAGAGAGAGGCCTTTCTAACACACCTAGCTGCAGGGGTTGATGTGTGGCAGGCTGTTGAAAGAGAAATTCACCTCCGTGACTCCGCCCAAAAAGAGCGAACAATTTCAGTCTCTCGTGCACAGCCACAGGCAACGACGGAATAAACGGATGAAGCCACTAGACAATGAAATGTTCATATCCTAGATATGGGGAGAGCCAGCCCTCTGTGAACTTTCAAAAGGATTTGGAGGATATTTGGGGAGCTCCCCCTTCCACTGGAGCCTCTCCAGCTTTGGAAATGTCCCTGGAATAAGTGTACAGCCAAGCAAATAGGAGAGCTAGAGGGACTTGAAGATGACCTCCTTCAAACCTTTTATAAGCTAGTTGAGGAAGATGTGATTCTAGGAAGTAAAGCGACTTCCCAAGGTCACCCGGACAGTGGCAAAGCTGGAGCCAAGCTCAGCCCTCCTGACTCCTCATGCAGTGCTCTCCCCATGATCGCTTCCCAACACAGCCCTCGGACTCTCCCCTCCCCCCTCCTGTGCACTCCCACCACTGCCCTGCAGGTACCTCCTCCAGGCCTGGATCAGATTCCTCCTGACTCTGTAGATGCCTCAGGAGAGAGAATGTGCCTTATTTGATGCTGGATTCCTTTCCTAGGGCTGCTCTAGTGAAGTACCACAAACTGAGTAGCTTTCAACAACAGAACTGATGGTCTGGAGGCTAGAAGTCCAAGATCAAGCTGTGAGCAGTTTTGGTTCCTTCTGAGGCTGTGAGGGAGAATCTCTTCCATGACTCTCTCCTGGTTTCTGGTGATGTGCTGCCAGTTTTTTGGCATTCCTTGGCCCAGATCTCCGCTTTCATCTTCACACAGTGTTCTTCCTATGTGCATATCTGCATCCAGATTTCCTCTTTTTATAAAGACACCAGTCATATTGGATTAGGGGCCACCCTACGACCTTGTCTTCACTAATTACATCTGCAATGGCCCTATTTTCAAATAAGGTCACATTGTGAGGTCCTGGGGGTTAGGACTTTAACAAATGAATTTTAGGTGGACGGAATTCAACCCATAACAGTTGCTATAGCCCCAGCGTACAGCATAGAAGAGGCACTTAATAAAAACTTAGAGATAAATAACAGAGGATACCTTGTATTCCCTGGTTTCCACATTGCCATGATCTGTCCCCTTGGTGATTTACTTTTCCCATCTCTTAGCACCTCTCAGGCTACTGTCTGTCCATCAGCTATGGGATCTAGTCTAGGGATATGCACTGATGACAGAGGACTAGAGAGCCTGTCCCAATTCCTTGGAGGCAGTCCCCAAAGGAGACAATGATTGCTGGACATTCTGACCATAGGAGGAAAAGCCTGAACTCCGTGAATATTTTAGAGGTGGCCTCTGAGATGACACAGGGTAAGGCCAGTACTTACCTCTTTTTCCATCTTTTCCACAAATTCCAGACTCCACTGGTCAATCAGCGGAGTATCTTGGTTCTATTTTTCCATGCACATTGTTCTAGTTAAGTTTCACCATAAATATTTCACAGCAGCAGAAACAGATCTTAGGATGCATATTTCAAGGCTCAGCACTAATCCTGCTTCCTCCATGAAGCCTTCCAGGATTTTTTCACCCAGGAAGGACATCTTTCTCCTCTGAATCCCTGTAGCACATACCATCTCCATAATGCACAAGTGTCTTGTCCCAGAATTCACTGCATCATAACTGTTAGCCAAAAGATTGAATAGAGGAATAGATGATTGGGGTGTTCCAGAGATGGTTTTTTGTGTTAGTAGAGTGAGTTTTCAAGTTCAGGGATGCTGGGGAATTCAACTTTATCTCAGTAACTCTTTCTACTCAGACAGCAGAAATTGCATTTAGGAGAGAAATATGATGCACACCACATTATCAAGATAAGACATTTACTTCAGTTTATACTAAGGTGTGAATGACTGATATAGCATCCTTGTCTAAGATATGGTTTTAATAAAAGAAAAGAGAGCATGACAATACAGAGGTTGCTTGAAGGGAGGAGAGAAGGAGTAATAGGGAAAGGTGAAACAAAGCATGAAGAAGGGCATAGAAGGAGACAGAAGCCACTGAATATCAGTTTTACTTATGCTATAATTTTGTTTGTAGCCATGTCTGGAGGAGAAAGAAGAAATGAAAGCTTCTTGGTCCCTTGATTCCCAAGAGAATTATTCTATTCTCCTGCCTATCAGGCTGCTATGGCTTTCCTCTTCAATAGGAAGCTTTTCTTTACAAAAAAAATGCAAATGCCTACACATTTAGGAATATGCTGAAAGCTAAGCAACTTTATCCTTGAACTTGATCTTATGCTACAATTGAGAGCATACTTACAGATATCCACCTAACAAGACAAAGTCACAACCTAAACATTAGTATTTTGGTGAAATAACCATGAAAAAAGTAAGGCAGCTATTGAAACCTCTCTAGAAGGCAATGAGTTTAGTAAATTCTGTGGTATTTAGGAATCAGTAGAGACCCTCAGGATGGCTCTCTGATATATGGAGGTCGCTTATCTTGTGTAATTTAAAACATGTCCCATCAGGCCAGTAAATGTGCTAGTGAGAGCTGAAGCTCCCTTGAGTATCTGTGGGAGAGGGAGGTTCATTATATCTGAACCACTGATAGTTAGATAGGTCCTGTTGAAAGATGTGTCTCAGATTATGTCTAAGTATGTGATCTAAAACATACCAGAAAGTTTAAAGGGAGAGCTCAGCCATAGACAAGCCAAAGATCTGTCTTGTATCTGTAAGGCAGAAGTTAAGCACAGTTATTGGAGCATGTACACGTTCATCGTATTAAAAAAAAAAAAAAAATCGGCCATGGCGACCGCCAGGAAGAAATGCCAGACACTGTGCTGGCTTGGCTGTACCCTGACTTATGTTCATTCATGGGCACAGAGCCGAGACGGGGCTGTTCTCAGCCCAGGCCAGACTTAATGCTTCATTACCTTGCCCACCTCAACACAGGATGTAATGTTGAACATTGAACAGTAAGACCTGGCAATAGCAATCAACATAAATTACTGTATGTTTAAATGCTTGGATGTTTTTCTAGTGTATGTTCACCATCTGTATTCTGAAAATAATGTGGTAGGGTACTTAACAAACCATGGATCTATGCTCTTAAGTGAATTAAATCTGGTAAATATTTTCTTATTGTGAAGGTCCATTTCTGCACAGCATGCAAAATACAAGTAAAACAAATCTGTGATTTTCCTTATTGAGCTTATGTCTTTTCCAGGAACTGAGATTTGAAACCAAGAGAAGAGTAAAATGTCAATTGTATATGCATTTGTTTAGTATTTATTTTATGTTTAGTGTTCCCTGTATTAGGTGATAAGATCATCTTACATAGGCTTTTATATTTTGAATCATAATTATTTAAAAATCATGTAAATTGGAAGATGTCACTAAGAAGCTTTATTTTTTAAAACCACTTTATTGAAGTGTGATTGACATACTAAAACTGTACATATTTAATGTATACAACTTGACAAGTTTGGTGATAAGTATACAGCCATGAAACTATCACCACATTCTATGCCATAAACATATCCATCACCTCCAAAAGTTTTCTACCATCCTCTTTATTTACTATCATTATTATTTTTCTAATAAGAACACTTAACATAAGATCTACCCACTTAGCAAGTTATTGAGTATACAAAACAGTGTTAACAATGGGCTCTATGCTATACAGCAGATCTCAAGGACTTATTAATCTTGGATCTTTGAAACTTCCTACGCTTTGACTCATACAGTTTGATACTTTCAAATTTCAAAAGTGAATCTGTCCATATTCCAAATACTTCTCTAGCAGAAAGGAAGGAAAAAACCTGAATGTTGTGTGGAAGGACTAAAAAGTTTTGAGCACATAATTTAAACTCAAAAGGTAATAAACATTGACTGATCAAAGCAGAATTCTTCTGCCACTTGTTACATGACATTTTCCTTTTTCTGTCTGCTCACAACATCTTTAGAAAGTGTTGACAAACTTTGACAATAATCACACACTATGAAATGTTGTCTGTACTTTAACTTTGACCCACCTTCTTGACACCAAGTAAAAATGTGCCAAATGAGATTTTTTCATTGGATTTCAATGAAATTTGATTTAAAGTTACCAGAGTAAAGTGACCACACTGGATGGAAACCTGTGTTTCATAGACTCTACTATGCCAAAGAAACTGGTTACATGTGCAAATCTGTCTATTTGGTCTTTAAATGAGTGCTTCCAATGGTTGTGAATGATTTTAAGATAATTAGGAAGCTGCTAAAGTATATCTATATATTATCTATATATTCTTACTGTTTGTTAGTTACTCTGAGATTTTGCAAGAAAATACTGGCTAAAATATTTTGAAAAATATTTTAAATTGATGTATCTTTAATTATTATGATGAATGGAGTCTTTACATGTATTTAGTTATACGTGAAAAGTTGACACAATTTTGAATGTTAGAACTTAAGGAATCTTAAAGAACATCTTGGCCACCTTTCTCAATGCAAAAAAATTGATCTGGAAGCCAAAGTCATCTGTTGTCTGGCTAGAGTCATAGCACCTGTGGTCTCCAGCCAGAGTTCCACATCTGGTGCTCTTTCTCCTATGCCAAGGCACCATCTTCTCTGATTTTAGTATGAGATAAGATAATTAATATATGCCATAGTATTCCAGAAAATCTAGGATCCTAGGATCTTCCTAGGATACTGTTATCCAATGTCTGTTCTCAGTTCTTCTTAGTGACCAATACTTCTGGTTGGTGATGGAGAGGAGAAGGGACATCATATTCATAAAGTAGTTCAACACTAGAACTTTGACAGTATCCCTAATTGATGATATATTTGTGTGCATATATGAAAAACATTAACTTGTTTAACATAAAATTTAAAAATAAAGTTGACTCTTGAACAACACGGGGGTTAGGGGTAGGGACCTCCTTCCCATGCAGTCAAAAATCCACATATAACTTTTGACACCCCCCTCAAACTTAACCACTAATAGTCTACTCTTGACTGGAAGCCTTACTGATAACATAAATATTCAATTAGCATATTTAATATATTATATACATATTGTAAATATCTCCCAAATATTAGTCAAATTTCGGACCAAGAGTAGGAATTGATAAATGGAATACTGCTGGCCTTATCAGTCATCAGCAACTGCAGTCATCACCGGGCAGTGAGCTGGTGAGCCTTGAGGAAACTCAGGAAGGAAAAGAATACTGGCTATCTAGCAGCCATCAGATTGCAGCCACTCTCTACGGTGAGCCCTGAGGAAACTCAGGATGTGAAACACTGGATACTGGCCCCAGATAGCTGAGGTGCATATCAAAGGAATGATTTCAGTGAGCCCAGACTCTTGCATCTTCCCATATATAGAAAAGCAGTAAGTTCCTTAACTTGAGATATCTGGTTTTCTTTTACTAACGGTAATCTTTTGTTCCTACTACCTGCCCTTTGTTCCAAAACTCCTGTATATCCTGGTTCCGCCCATCACCTCCTTGGAGCAGTTTTCTCAAGGTTATTTGAGATGCTGTCTCCCAGGCTTGAAGTCCTAAAAATTCCCGCTGAATAAAACATAACTCTCAAAAAAAAAATAAATTGAATTCTTACAATAAAGTAAGCTAGAGAAAAGAAAATGTTATCAAGAAAATCATAAGGAAGAGAAACTACATTTATAGTACTGTACTGTATTTATCGATACCATAGGTTTACATTGTTTACAAGATGAATCGTCCATCTGTCAGTACCTACATCAATATTGTCTTATATGTACAAAACGTTGTAGATGTCATATGTATTACTAACACTAGACATAAAAAATGAAAAGATAATGTGAAAAAGAAATTCATATTTATTTACAGATATAACGATTCATGCATTGATAATAAAGATGTAGCAGTATGATTGCTTTATTGTAGCTTAGTGTAATTCATACAATTGTTTCATGGTAGTTTTGCCTATACACTAAAGAATGAATCGTTATAAAATTTTTATGGCATACACTATTGCAGTCATATTCACAATATAGTATTAGAAACATTGTTACATTTTTAAAAATCCACTTACCTGTGATGATTTTAAAAATCCACAGTTTCTCCAATTACAAGAGGCACAGACTGTGCGGTAATGTAATTCTTTGAAAGCAAAATTATAACACAGTAAGAAAACTAACACATTGTTAATTTCATATTAAATATCACTCACCTTATGCCTATGTAAGGATAGACTAGTATCTACATATATTTTATGCATTCATGACATGCCTTACATTTTCTTCATTTTTTTCAATATCTCTAGGCTATGCAGTTTATCTGTGAGTTTTTTCAACTTAACGCAAGCCTCCAAAATTTCTTCCAGTATATTTATTGAAAAAAATCCACGCATAAGTGGATCCACGTCGTTTGAATCCATGTTGTTCAAAGGTCAACTATATACCACAATTCTGTAACCATGTTTTAATATTTCATTTCTTGAACTACTCAAAAATAGAAATGGCTGAGATCACTCAACCCTGCAAGGTCCTGTTAATATTTATGACTCAAAGAACCCACATTCTCCCGATTTCCTTTAGAATTGTTGGAGAAAATATCTATTTCTTGCAGCCAAAAAGTGTGATGGGATCCTGGTTCCATCTCAACCATTCAAATTCCACAAACTCTCCAAGAAAAATTTTCTTGATTTCCTGAGATAGGAGTCCCCATGATGTTTGCAACTCCCAGGACACAACAACTTTATATGTTTTAGTTTTCTGTTTTTGTGTCTTATCCCACTGGATAAATGGCAAGGCCCTTGATGGCAGAGCCAAAGTCACTCATCTTTGCATTCTTTGCCAGAGAAGTGACCTGGTGGTGGTAAAATGCCTGCCCTATTCAATGAATGATGAGGTAACTAGTCTAATCCCATGTGTTATGGACTGAATGTTTGTGCCCTCCCCAAATACATATCTTGAAATCCTAACCCCCACTGTGATGGTTTTAGGAGAGTAAGGTCTTTTGGAGGTAATTAAGTAATGAGGGTGGAGCCGTCATGGACAGGATTAGTGCTCTTATAAGAAGAGAAATCAGAGAGCTCACTCTTTTTGCCTTTTGCCATGTAAGGATACAATGAGAAGATAGCCATCTGCAAACCAGTGTCACCAGACACTGGATCTGCTGGCGCCTTGATCTTGGACTTCCCAGCCTCCAGAACTGTGAGAAATAAGTGTTTGTTTGTCTAAGCCACCCAGTATATGGTAATTTGTTGTACAGCCTTAACTAAGAATGATAGGCTTATGGAGAAGAGTAGGGAGAGGCTAGGGAATGTATGTTGGGGCTTGGTTTTGTATGGCTAAGAGGTCTGGGTTTTATTCCATAGATAATGGGGATCATTAAGAAATTCTGGCTAAAGAGGAAAGTCATGAGTAGACTATGACCCTGGAGACTTAATCTGATCAATTCATGTTTGGAAGACTGGAGGGAGGCCTTTGTAACATTTGGGACAACGGGAAATATTGGTTTGACCTTGTTAGCAGGAGAAAAGGGGTAAAAACTGGAGTTACGATGAGAGCAGTATTGATTTGCAATTGGCTTAGAATTGACTGGATCACAGAACTACATTAAAAATGACCTTTTGGTCAGACTGCTCAGCCATGTCCTGCCCCTGAATCTCTCTGGAATCAAGGTGACAGGTGGGGAACCAGCGTCTGATGCCCTAAGGGCAGTCTCACCACCTCTCAATGCATCTGTCATCATCTTTGGACAATATAAATCCTTTTCCTTGGAGTAAGCCAAAACCTTCCTCATTCCACATCCCTGGGTTCCGTTTCTGTCCTCTGGGATAGTGCTAAATAAATCCACATGGTAGTTCTTCAAATATTTGAAGATAACGATCCTGTTCCTTCATGGTAAACCTTCTCTTTGCTAGCTCCTTGTCCAGCCTTTCACACTGTCACACAGCTACAAGTTTCCTTGCCATCATGGTGGTTTTCCCTTGAATGACCTCCAGTTTGTCTGTGTTTTACATGAAGTGCAACGCCAGGACTTATTTTAGCAAATATCCATGGAACGTACCTAAGCTACAAACTCAAGAGAAATCAGACAAAAAGAAGCAAGTCACATAGCCATATGAATAGAGGGACTGAAGGCAGTTAGCCTAAGGACAGTGTGAAAGGAGGCTTCTAAAATGGCTCTCAGTGATCCCCACATCCTGGTATCTGTGCCCTTAGGTAATCACCTCCCTGTGACTGTGTACTGGACTTGGTGACTTGCTTCTAATGAATAGACTGTGACAAAAGTGATAGGATGTCACTTCTGAGATTAGGTTGGAGCAGATTGACTTGCTCTTTCACTCTTTGGTTCTTCTTATTTGCTCACCCTAAAGAAGCAAGCTGCCACACTGAGAGCTGCCCTTTGCAGAGGCCAATGTGGCAAAGAGCTGAGGATGGTCTTTATCCAACAGCCTGAAAGAAACTGAAGCCCTCAGCCGAAGAGCTCAAGAGGAATTGAATCCTGCCCATAGTCATGCAAGTGAACTTGGAAGTTGGTCTTTTACCAGTTGAGTCTTGACCTGCAGTATGTGGGAGAAAAATAACTGTTGCTTTAAGTTTCTAAGTTTTGGGGTGATTTGTTATGTATCAATGCATACATACTAATACAAATGTACTAATACAAACCCCTCTTACTATCATTAGCCCAGAATAACAGAGATGGAGATGAGGGCAGATTTCCCAGCTCAGTATGGTGGTTTTTGAAGCAGAATGGAAGGGTAGCACTGTTGATAGTAAAGCATTTCAGATAGCCACAGAAATACCACAAAGCTAAGAAGTAACAAGAAGAACATTGTTGCAAGGAAGGAGGAAAGTATAGTCTTGGTTGTTGATGAGCTTACATGAGACTCCCCAGAAACCTACAGACTAAAGGGTATGCATTGGAAAAAGTGATTTGGGTTTTAGTGATTTCTCCATTTCAACTGATTTAGGCTGTATTTGTATTGTTTTTACTGGCCCCTTTATGTCTCTAGACTGGGGAAGTCCATGACTATTGACCTTACATTTTTATCCCAACCTCCACCAGGAGAAACGGAACAGAAATGAGTTAAGCAAAGGAAGAGCAAACCTCAAAATGCTAATTAAGTTGGATCATAATTAAAACTGAAAAGATTTTAGAAATAATAAACCAAAATTACATTTACTTTTATTCATTTATTTATTGTATGACTATTTGCTAAACATTTGCTATATACACTGGTATCCTAGAGCCTAAGGATCATATTATCTTCTGAGGAACAAATACAAAAACCACCACAGTTAAGGTCATAATGAGATAGAATATATACAGATATAATGTATTGTTTTAGCTATGCCACTCTATTAGCACATAATAAACTTAAATTTTCATAAGAGCCATAAATATTTTTAGGTGTGTCTTTGATATATCACCTCTCTCTTTAGTCTTACTTCTATTATACTGTAGAACACGTTTTTTCCTACCTTGATAGATTATACCAATCATTTATGATTATTGAGGCCTTTCCTGGGAAACAGTAGTAATAATAAATATAGTAATAAAATAATACTTATAACATTAACAAACTTTTTTGTACATTTATTATTTGTCAAGCACTGTGCTAAGGGTTTTCCATATATTAGAGATTCTAATTTATGAACCCCTTGCTCTGATATGTACTATTTTTTCTAACTCAAGGCAAAGGAATTTTAGATTAGAGAGCTTTTATTTTGTTTGAAGTCACATGCTTATTCAGTTATTTGAAACTACCTGTCAGGCAGTGTGTTGCCTTAGCCTCACTCCCTTGTACTCATGCCTCCAGAATTCTGATAAGCCTTATGAAGTTCCTACAGATTATGAAGAAAATGTTGAAAAAAAATTTCAGTTGTAAGCATGATGAATTAATGGGTTTTGGAATAGTATCCCATCAATAAAACAGAAAAATATAGGGGGCAACCATTTGCAGTAATTGAACTCTACAGGTAATGAAAGACTGTGCTCTTTGAAAGAAAGAAGTGTACAAACTGATCCCATATTCGTCCCAGCCTTCTGCCTGAGAACACTTTCAAAACTATGACATAGGAAAGTGGAGCGAAACACTGGGCAGAGGTAATAGAGATTGGAGTTTGGGGCTGCTGAAGTAACTGAATTTGCTGATCAGAGCACTAAAGAGAAGGAAACTGCACAGAGAACAAGTTCTAGATATCAGTATAGGGGTTACCTTGAGTCTTTGGCTGAGTACTAAGCTGTATATGGGCAAGACAAGCTTCCATGTGGCCTGACAGAGTATAGCTATTGGGAGACTATGACATAAATGAGATTCCAGAGGACACATACTACTGAGAGATGTTGGAGTTTTAATGAACCAAGGTTGACGTTCTAACAAACATTGTAGAAAACCCTAAACATTCAATTTAGACCCCCAAACAATCACACCTTAGAAAGTTGAGTTATTCTAGTCACAGGGAGCTACTATAGAATACCCTTGACAAAACCTAAAAGTATCACCAGAATCAAGTTGATCAGTCACTAAATTAAAGGCCTTCAAACAAACAACTCAGTATGCTCTAAAGGAAGGCTAAAAAACAAACAAACAAAAAACAGATCTTAACAACCTTGGACCTACAATACACACAACACAATAAAAATTTACTAGGTGTGCAAATGCAAAAATATAAGTAAATAAATAATCAGGAGAAATAATCAGAAGAGACATATCTAAAGATGGAACACATATTGGAATTAGCAGACATGGACTTTAAAACTGTTATTCTAAATGTGTTCATTATATGGACATAGTGAATGAACAAATAAGTACTATCAGCAGAGGAATGAAAATTGTCAAAAAGAACAAAATTAAATTTCTATAACTAAAAAATAAAATATCAGAAAAAATTTCCCTGGATAGGCTTAACAATAGATAGGAGAATGCAGCAGAAAAACAGAGTGAATTCACACAGAAGTCCATGGAAACTACCCAACTGCGATAATTTTTTTTTAACTGTGAAAAAATGAAGGGAGCTTCAGTGACATGTTGTAAAACATCAAATAGTATAATATTTCTGTAATTGGAATTCCAGAAAATGAGGAGAGAGATTGGGGCAGGAAGGGAAGAAAGAAAAAAAGTGAAGGAAGGGAGGGAGGGAGGAAGCATGGAAGGAAGGAAGAAAGAAAAAAGAAAAAATGACATAGGAAAGAAAGAAAGAAAAAAGAAGTAAAAAAGGAAAAAACAAAGGAGGAAAGAAAGAATGAGAGATCAAATTCTTTCCATATTTGATGAAAAATGGCAACCTGTAGATTCATGAAGCTCAATAAATTCAAACAAAAAAATACAAAGAAAAATCACTCTTAGAAGCATCATAGTCAACTTGCTAAAACAAAAAAACAAAGAGAAAATTTAAAGCAGCCAGAGGAAAGAAGACAAATTAGATACATAGAAGGACTGATAGGAATTACTTTAGACCTCTTATCAAAAATAATACAAACTTGAAGACAATAGAATAATATCTTTACACTGCCAAAACAACAACAAAAAATTCAACCTAGTATTCTATGTCCATCAGAATATCCTTTGAAAGTGCAAACCTGGTAAAGACATTTTTCAGGTAACCAAAAACTGAGAGAATGTATCACCAGTAGAACAACACTATAAATAATGTTAAAGAAAATTATTTAGACTGAAGAAAAATGTTACCAGATGGAAACCTGGATATTCAGGAAGGAATGAAGAATGCCATAACTGGTAAATATGTGAGAAAATGTAAAAGACTTTTTTTTCTGAGTTCTTAATTTTCTCTTTAAGCAAAAATAATAAAAAATGTATCATGGGATTTGTAACATAAGTAGAAAAAATGCATGACAACAGTAACACAGAGGATGAGATAAGTTAAATGGAATTATACTTTTGTGAGTTTCTCATGTTATATGTAAGATTTTAAAATATTAATTCAAGATAGACTGTCTTGTGTTAAGGACATATATAGTAATCCCTAGAGTAACTACTGAAAGAAATTAAAATGTGTTCTAAAAATCCAATGGAGATGCTAAAATGGAATATTAAAATCCAAAGCAAGGTGTGAAAGAAAGAAGAAAAGGAACAATGAACTTCTGGGACAAAAGAAAACAAATAGCAAGATGGTAGACTTGAACCCAACTACTCAATCATTATATTAAATATAAATGGATTACACATGCTAATTAAATGGCAAAGATGATAAGATTCCTCTATTAAAAACCACAAAACTCAACTGTATGTTATTTGCAAGAGATGTGCTTTAAACATAAAGACATAGGTTAAAACAAACAGGGTTGACAAACTAAAACATGCAAATATTAGTCACAAGAAAACAGAAGTGGCTGTATTAATATCAACCAAAAAGTTTTAAGATAACAAGAATTACCAGAGGTATAGAGAATATTTTACAATGATAAAATTGTCAAGAAGACATAATAATCCTAAACGTATATATGCTTAATGACAAAACATCAAAGTGCATGAAGCAAACTTTTAGAACTAAAAGGAGAAATAAAGCCATATTTATAGTTGGAGATCTTAGCACCACTCTCTCAGGAACTTATGGAACTACATGAAAATCAGTACGTTTGCAAAAGATTTGAACAACACTATTAACCAAATTTACACAATTTACATTTACAGAATGACTAACCAACAACCACAGAAACATATTCTTTTATAGGAACAAGATAGACCAAATTCTGGGTCATAAACTAAGTCTCAATATATTTCAAAGAATTGAAATTATACGGAATATGCTCTCTGATAACATTAGAATCAAATTAATTATCATTAATATAAAAAGATATCTGAAAAATCCCCACATATTTGGAAATTAGACTACACACTAATAAATTACTCATGGGTCAAATTTGGGAATTTGGAACCTATTTTGAACTAAATGATATTGAAAACACAACACATCAAAATGTATGGATACAGCTAAAGTAGTGCTTAGGGGGAAATTTATGGCTTTAAATACTTGTATTAGGAAAGAAAAAAAAAAGGCTTAAAATTAGTGATATAAGCCTCTATCATAAGAAACTAGAAAAAGAAGAGCAAATTGAAATCAAATGAAGTAGGAGAAAGAAATAATAAAGATAAGAATAGACACAAATTAAATAGAAAATTTATAAAAATAGAGAAAATAAATATAATTTATATTTCTTTGAAAAGATTAATAAAATTGATAAACCCTTAAACAGAAGTATCAAGAAAACAAAGGAATGAAATTACTATATACAGAAGAGGAAACAACACTACAGATTTTTTGAACATTAGAAAGAAAAATAAGGAAATACTAGGAACAATTTTTATACCAATAAATTGAGAAAATTAGGGGAAAATTTAAAAATTCTTAAAAAAATACAAATTATCAAAATGTACCCCAGACGAAATAGAAATTCAGTGAATGAAGGACAAAATTCAAATTTTCATTTCAATAGGTGAAGAAAAAACATTTGGTAAGTAAGAACAAAACAAAATTTTCTCAGACTGATAAAGGACATCTACAAAAATCTATAACCCACATAATACTTATTGATAAAGAATAAATGCTTTTCCTCTTAAGACTAAAAATGAGGAAATTATGTTCACTCTTACCATTTCAAATCAACTTTGTCCTGAATCAACTTTCTAGCTTATGACATAGAGCTAGAAAAGAAAATGTTAGGCTGTAGTCACAGATAATGTGATTGTGTAGTAAAAGATCCTACATAAACTATAATCTAACTACTAGAACCAAAAATGAATTTAGCAAGGTTGTGGGTTACAAGGTCAACATTGAAAAAAACCATTGTATTTCTATATAGTAACAACAATAAGTGGAAAATAAAATTTAACCTATACCGTTTACAATGGCATAAAGATCCATGGAAGATCCCTATATTGAATACTCTAAATGTTGCTGAGGGAAATTAAAGAAGACTTAAGTGAAATAAATAGATTGATGTATGACTCAACTTGTTACAATGTCTTTTCTCCCCAAAGTGATCTACAGATTCAATGCAATCCTAATTAAAAATGTCACCAGTCCTTTTGATAGAACTTTCAAGGGGATTTTAAAATTCATATGGCAATGAAAAGGATATAGAATACTCAGCAATCTAGTAAAACAACATGTATATATTCTTCAACAACTTACATTTTCTCTGTTTTTTAAATATATTTTACAACATGTATATAAAATGTGTAAGATGAAAAACAACACTTTCAAATACTTATAGATATATATTACCATGTATCTCTACGAGTGGTAAATACTTAATCCATGATAGGGGTCATCTTTGAGGAGTGTATTAGTTTGCTAGGGCTGCCCTAACTAAGTTCCATACACTGGGAGGCTTAAACAACACAAATTTATTGTCTCACAGTTCTGGGGGTCAGAAGTTCTTACTCTAGTATGACCTCATCTTAACTAATTACATCTGCAATGACTGTATTTCCAAGAAGGTCTGAGGTCTGGGGATTAGAATGTCAACATATGAATTTGGGGGGGGACACAATTCAACTCATAACAGGGAGGCATCTGGCAACAATAAATGTGGGTCTCACGTGTCTGTAATGATATTTTGAAAGATTTGAAGCAAATATGATAGAATGATACAAATTGATGCAGTTGAATGTCAGATATAATATTTTGTAGTCTTGTCTGAACGGTGGAATAATTTCACACTTTCAAAAGGTCTTTAAAATACTAAGAGGCTCCCTACTTGGTTTTGGCACTGTGTAGCAAGTTGGAGAATGTTGATGTCAATGACAAAACTCCTCTTCAAGGAAGATTCATTGAAGAAACAGGGCTAGGAAATGTGAGTGAGAAGCCTAATGTTTGTGTTCACATATGAACCACTCTCAGGTGGAAAGAAGGACCAGATTTGAGCTGAATTCCTCCAAGTGCTTGAAGTGGTACCAAGTGAGGGAAGCCTTCATGATGGTAGATTTCAGCTCATTATAAGAAAACACTTGCTGACTTATCCAAGCTTTCCAAAATAGTCTCAACTCTTCATAAATGAAAGGTGTTGTTATGAGTCGGTGAGTTCCATACACTAGGGATGACAGATAAAGGCAAAGTGATCCCTTGGTGAGGATGTTATATGTGAACTTAAATATTTTCCTACCAGCCCTGAAGTTCCTCTCCAATCTGAGATGCTGTGCATCTGCCGCAGACTCCTGATTCCCTATCTTGTAAACTTATGGCAGAAAAAATGAAAAGGCAGTTGTTCTGACTTCCTCTGTTTTTGAAGAACCCATGCTGCCCCCTGTTTAAGTCGTCACAACCATCTACATAACAATTGATTCTTCAATCATAATAGAATTATCATTTTGTAGAATTGAACTTGTCTGCCTTTTTGAAAATTGAGACTTGTGTCCTTTATCAGTCTCAGGTTCCCCCTCCCCCATTTCTTATAGCTCCTTAGAGATTGGTAACGATAAGTGGTCATGCCTGCCAAATGTCCCAGTCCTGAAATTGGAATCATAAGGATTACGAACTTGAGAAGTGGCATAACATAGTGGTGAACTTGACTTTCAGAATCCGCAGTATAGAAATCTTGGCTCAGCTATTTAGCTAAGTGCTATGAGTTCCCTGTAGAGTGTCAGGTCCTACATCTGTAAACCTATCTTTCTAATTTAGAGAGTGGTTGTGAGGATAAAATGAGAATGCATACGTCACACAGGAAGTACCCAATAAATGTCTACTATCCCCATCACTAGCTCAGGCATCGGTTTTAACACTGAATAAAATCTTTTCAGGCCAAAGTGGATTCTTAACAGAAGAGCTGAATGCCAAATAGGAACTGAGGTCGTTTCAATCTCCTTCCATTGTCTGCAACATACATTGACCTCTTTGTCAGTGCAGTACAACAATAAAATCCACCCCTTCCTTTTTGTCCTTGGGACTTTTTAAAAGACTTAGTCTCCTGGACTTCAGAATTTCCAATAATCTTATTACAAGCTGGTGCTACTGGTCATGAGTCCCTCTTTCCTTCCACTGAACATGTCTTGGAGTAGCTCCAGCTCACTGGATGACCACTTGGACTGTCCTTCTCATCCTTGTAGACACTGCTTCTCATTTTTCCTAATCAAGGATATTCCCAGTTTATCATCAGAACTTCACTTCTAAAAGATTATTTTCCTTCTTGAAATAATACCTTTTCCTTTATATATATATATATATATATATATATATATATATATATATATATATATATATATATATATATATATATATATATATATAATGAAATACCTAGTGTAGTCTTTGGAACATGGTAGATGCCAAATGAAGCTTCTGTTTCCCTTAATTCTTTTGCAGCCATTACAACCTCTCAAATAGCATTTTCTTCGAGATTTCCTTTCTTCTTATTCCAACCATCTGCTTGGATTCAGGGTAACAGTTCTCTGTGTCTCTCTGAGAGGTGAAATTAACTTTGAGAGTAAATGAGAAGGCATTGGAGATGGCTCTCATTTTCATAGCCTGGGACCTGAGAATAGATAATGGTTTTCACAGAAATAAGGGAGAGTGGAATAGGCTTTGTAGGGATGGGAGGGAAAGGAGGCTTGGTTTTTAATGTGTGAGATTTAACGTGTTTGTGGGATATGCTGGTGTATCAGGATATGTTCAGCAGATAATTTATGGGAAGGCTGATACTGGCCTCCACATTTGGGAGTGACTCATGGACGAAACAGGGATGATGTGAGTCCTGGTCATGGGGAAATCACAAGAGTGTAGGAAAGGTGGGAATCAGCTGACTACAGACTCTGAAAGACCATGTACATCCTGGTGGGGGAGGAGTTGGAGCCACTGAAGACAGAAGAGAAGCCATCAGAGATAAGAGCAGAATTAGATGAGCCATGAGAGAGAAGAAAGGAGAACATTTAAACAATTTAAACCATTTTGAAACAGGTGGTGCAGAGAAGTTAAAGAAGATGAAAATTGAGGATAATTTTGGCCCCTCAGCATGATAACAACAATAAAAACACACAACATCCAGCACTACTGATCACTCAGGATGAGACCACGATGGCATTCAGGACTGTGTTGCTTAATCATTGTAAGAACTCGTCATACTATTGTAATAAATGTCAATAAAACATTGGTATTTATTATAACTGTATTTTAAGATGAGGAAAAGAAATTAAGTGGATAGGTTAAACAGATTCAACATCATCAGCCTTTGGAAGAATTGGGGTTCCAACTCTCGGTATCTGATTCTAAAGCAGGAGTTCCTTAACATTTAATTTCTACAGAAAATTTATCTCTAGTCTAGAGCTGAAGAACAAATTGTAAAGGTCAAGGCACCTTTGGGTGAAGAGGAAGCGATGGCAGGGGGTGTCAACTACACTTTTAAGAATTTGGCAGGGATAAGAAGGGGAGAGAGAGAATAAAAGTATGATTGAGAAGAGTTTATAGTTTTACTTTTTTTTCTGAGACTGAGGAATACAGGATATAGGTGAAGAGCTGGCATCAACAGACAATAAAAGGGAATCAGGGTTTTGTAACTTTGTGCAGAAAGTTATGGTAAAATGGGTCTGGGTGTTACCAAGGTGGGTACAGCAACAGGCTAAAAATGTAAATGTAAACCTCAAAGTCACTATCAGAGAGGTAAGTGAAGGAAAGGTGTCTAGGAGCACAGTGAAGGATGGAGAGTAGGGTAGGGAAGGGAGAGAAGATGAGATGCATTTCAAAAGGGAAGAGTATGCTGAAAGCATGAGCAGAGAGAGACTGAGAGGTGACTCCAGTTAAGAGAGGCTGAAGGGAAGTGTGCACTGCGGACCCCAACTCCTGATGGGATAAAGGACTAGTAACACCTGTTCAGCATCCTTTGTTGGGTAAAGTTTCTACAGAAAGCCATGTTATCAGGTATGACATCCTAGACTTGCCATTCCATAACGTAATCTACGCAGGGAGGAGGGAGCTGGAACGTGTATCTTTGCAATATATTTATTGGACATTTTGCCAACTATAAGGTGCCTGGAGTCGAGATTAACTAGGTGGTGTGTTATGGAATTGCATAGGTCAAACCAATTTCAATTTCAAATATTAACATAACTAGAAGTTCCTTGTGTCTTAATTAGAGGTCATCAACTCTCTTGTAAAGTGGTCCCTGTCAAGATTGCCTGTGGGTAATTTGGGGAGTTCAGTGAAGCTTAGAATGAAGGATTTGATAGTCAGTGTTTTTTTTTTTTTTTTTTTTTGCTTTTTTAGTCATATTGTTTTGTTCTTCAGCAAATAATGGGTAGCCCAGACTCCAATTAGAGCAGTATTCAAATAATTTTAGATTTGCATATTTGAATGGACTGTCTTTGGGAAGGAGTAGGCAAGGCCATGCAGTTCTCCAATTATTCAGAGCAATTAGAGGAGATGATCAGACACTTCTGAGGTCTCATTAGCAAGCCTGTTGCCTGTGTCGACATCTCCGAAGACCACAGAGGAGACTGGCCTGGCTGCCCACATTTCCTTTCGGGAGGGTTCTACAGACAGTGACTCACTTGGAGTTAAACAAAGGTAGCTACTTTCACTGCCTATTTCTACTTTCACCCTGAAAAGTCATTCATTACTACTGTTTCTCTAGAACATGCATTGTGAATACCAATGTCTTTTTTCTACTTACAAGCTCTCTAATTTTTGTTTTAGATCTAGACCCATCATCATCTTGGTACTTAATACCGAGTACCAATAGTAACTTCCCAGCAATAAAACCTGGTGCTTAGGAAACTAATTTTGGGAGATGAGGTGTCCAGCATTCTAAATTTCGGTGCATTCAATTATAATCGCCTTTTTCACTACTGATTAGCACCCTAAAAAAAAGAAGAGTGCTGTGAGTACAAGTCCTCCAGTTGGCAGAAGCATGGTCTCAGTAATTTGTTTATTATTGCACTTGGAATCACAGTTTCCAAATTAGGGGTTTCCCCTGTAATGACACTCAAGCTTCCCATTCTGGCATAACCTCTAAGCCACCCTCAAATCACTGAGAGAAGTCAGAGTGCTGGTTTCCCTTTCCTTGGATATTGCTTTACCAAGCAAAGCCCTGCCTCTCTCTCCTGTAACCCCAGATGTAAGGACATGCCTGCATTCAAAAATCCAGATTTTAAATTAGAGCAAAATCATTGTTCTCAACATTTTCTAGATTCCATTTTAATTTCCATAGTGAACATAGGTAGAGTGGAAAGAGAATGGGGCTTGGATTCGGAGAAATAGCATTTACTAACTCACTAATGTTGGGCCAGTGATGTGTCACCTCTCTATCCTTAATCTTTTCATCTACAAAATGGCAATGATAATACTTAATACTTGCCCTTTCTACCACATTCAGTTGCCCTAAAATCCGAATGAGATGATGTTTGTAAAACAGTCTTGGAAGTAATGAACCTATCACATGCTTTCTCATGTGTACAGAAATAATAATATGATCTATATCATGAGGTTTTATGTGCATTTAACGAATAAGAGATACAGAGCCATGCCTACCATGTTAATGCAATATGAATATCAGTTGAACTTTAAAAAATTATCTTTTTTGAGAGGCTTGAGAAAATTAAGATTGGGGGTCTGGGGTTGATGTTGACTTCTCAAAGGTTTTCCAGGTATCAACCTTTTTTTTTTTTTTTTAACATCTTTATTGGAGTATAATTGCTTTACAATGGTGTGTTAGTTTCTGCTTTATAACAAAGTGAATCAGTTATACATATACATATGTTCCCATATCTCTTCCCTCTTGCATCTCCCTCCCTCCCACCCTCCCTATCCCACCCCTCTAGGTATCAACCTTTTAAACCATGTCTTGGTTATGCCATGTTTCTCGTGCTCACAGTTTTATTTTAAGCCAGAGGCTTGGGCCTGGCTCTTGATGTATTAAACCCAGACCAGTCTGTCTCATTTCACTTTCAACTGTGTAAGGCAGTTTAGCACAAGTCTTGAGCAAACTGGGAAGAGTCTCTCCAAGTGTCCATTCAGCATAACTTTGGGAGTTAGGAAGACAAGGAATGACAAAGATTCCTAAGCATACAAGCCACCTTAGAAAGGTCCCAATGCTTCCATGAAGCTGGGCTTATTCCAGTTATGTATATATATATACTCATACATAAACCAGTTGTATATACGTACTCAAAGAGTACAAGCAAATAATGCCTGAGAAGTGTCTGCCCAAGATTATAGCCAACAAATTAGTCATCTGTGTATTTTAGATAAATGGCCAATAATGTTTTTGTATAGCTGTTTCTCAAATATAGCGTGGGACATACTTACACTAAAATATTATTCATTGTTTATCTGAAATTCATCGTTTAACTGAGCAACTTATATTTGTATTTGCTAAATCCAGCAAACCTTGATAATAGGATTAACCTCAGCAACTTTGAGGATCAGAGAATGTGCAGCATTCTTAACAAATATGTTTAATCAACCTTTGAAGTAAATGGAAAACAATTTGGTGGTTACTTCATAATTGTTAAGGCTCAGCCATCCTTGATTTTTGCATATTAAGATAATTGAGCATTCAGTCAAACATTTCCCCACTTGCGTTGGTCTTAGATGCTATCTAGTCTTTCAGTCCTTTAAGAATGCTTATGGTTTCATTTCCACATTTTGTTGTGGATGTTTAGTAAATTTTAAAAAATTAGACTATGTTAAACATTGAAGAGACAAACGTACAATTCAATCCTTTTCTCTCTTTCTGTTACTGAAAGCACTGCTTGTTTAATTACTGAAAGATATCCCTTTGCTAATCAATAGCTTCTACCCTCCCGGTTCCTTCCAGAATGGCACAATCCAGCCTGCCATATCACTAGGTCTCCTATAAAAAATGATACCAGATATGTTGTAACCAGGAATGGAATCACACAGTGAATGGGAGGTGGTGGTCACAGCTTGGGGCTTCTCTGAGTGCACAAACGATCACGTATTGGCTTTTCATTGGGGAAAAGCTTTGCATCAAAAGACTGATGCTCAAGTGAGACAACCCAGCAGGTTCTCTATGCCTCTTTGTGACAGCTAAAAATCTCACGGAAGATGTTCAGGGGCTGCAGCAGCAAACAGCCAACGCTGTCTTAACGGAGAGGTCACACTGTGCGCTGATAGGCTGCTGTCTACCCTCAAGGGAAAGAGAATGAGTGTGTAAGATCCTGGTCTTTTCCATGACTCCAGTCTATGACCAGGGCCTTGGTAAAGGAGAATAAATGAGGTCAAGGGCAATGTGGCTGCTGTACATTGCCTAGTCCTCTGTCCCTGTGATGAGTTCTTTCTTGCCCACTGACATTAACTCACCGTCATCTTTTCTCACCTATGTGTTCTCTCTTGTTCTGTCTTCCTCCATGCAAGACATCCAATAAAGAAACAGTGTCTTCTGTGATAACCACTCTTTAGAGAGTGACCTTCCAGGAGTTCCTAGGAATCAAGTCTCTGTCATATAATACAATTGCTAATAGTAGACGAGCAGCTTCCAAAATATCACCTCAACTAAACTGGCTTTCAATATACCAACTACAGCTTTTAATTTTCATGGAAGTTCCCTCATGCACTGATTCCCACTGCCAGAGAAATTCTTATGTTTTCATTCATTTGTTCTTTGAGAAGAGAAGAAGGCAATTTGATAACACACACACACGCACACACACACACACACACACACACAAATCGAATTTTAGGTAAATGTTGTCTTTTGGAAGAAGTTCTAGGGGTTTCTTAAATATAATAAAACATAAAAATGATCAACCTTTAAAGACATTGCCTTTTTTCATGGTTGGTTTTTTTGCTTACCTGCCTGCAGTTATTCCACTGCTCTGCCATCATTTTCTTCCAGAAAAAAAGGACTTCCAAAAACCATATCTGCAACCTGGTCCCAGGGATGGTCCAGTTTTGTGGATTTGAGTGAGAACACAGCATTTGGAGCCTACGGGAAAAATGTGTAACCAAAGTCCTACAAATTCATCACCTTTTGATATTTACAACATATGACAATGAGAGGAAGCCCAGTGATTAGAGAGCCAGTTCTTTTCAATTTACTTTGCATGGGCTCTTAGACAAACCCTCTGTTTCACATGGAATACCGCTCTCAAATATTTTCACCCAGTGAGGCAAGACCAGCCTACCACAGATGTTTTAGGAATCATTTATTTTTGAACCTAACTCAGTGATTTTGCACAGGATATAGAGGTAAGAAATTCACTGTCAAAGGTTGTATAATTTTCTTTGTTGACATCAGTTGTCAGAGTAGTGACACATGCAAGCACCCATATCACAGAAATACCAGGGATGTGGGAAAGACTTAGAGGAAGCTCAGAGATCAATCAGGATGCACACTGCATCTCAAAGGAGGAACTGAGGAGTGTCACCAACAGCTAATGTGGCACAGTAGGCTAGAGAGGGCCAGGGGAGCTGGAATCAGACCTGGCATTCTGCTTTCCCAGGTCTGTGCTGCCCTAACTTTGCAGAAATGTGTGTTCTCTATTTCCACTGAGTTGTATGTCTGAATGAACTCTATCTCATTTGCAAATAATGCCAAGATAAATGTTTAGTTCATATAAAAATATCAGGAAGTAGACATTAAAAATGTGTGTTGCAGAGAAGGAGACTCTTTCAAGAGCATATTTATTAGACAGCATCACAAGAAAGTGAGGAATTAATGACTGAACTTCACAACAATCGAACTATTTCATATGATGCAGTTATATTTTAAATTTAATATCTTTGGAACTCAACTATAGTTTAAGCCACAGATTATAATCATAAGTAAATATTCCTTCTGATGTTGCCTTCAATGTGCTTACATAGATATAGTTGTCACATTGTGCTAAATCTTGTGATTTTACTAAAGAATAAATCTTCTAAGAAGTTAAATATTCATATCCCTACATATAAAATGAGAGTGTACAACTATTTAATAATAATAAAACCAAAACAATCAAATAAATAAACACTGAAAGCATGGGAATCCCAAACATGACTTTCTTGTTGCTCTAGTCTGTTAGGAAATCTGTTGTTTATAAACTGTAGTCTATTAAGCCACTCTGAAGTTCAGTGTTAACCTTTCAGAGTTCAGCTGCTGTCTCTCCCATTGAAGTTACTGCTGGCAGTTACATAATAATTTCAATTCCACCCTTCAGCAGCAAGAACAACCATACACACACACACAGCACAAAAAACCTCAAAAGAACAAAAACACACGCTAATTCACAAAGTACTTAGAAATTGTCAGCAAGAAACAGAAATTGGGTGGCATTGGAAATGAGGAGTGGGAGGGTGGGTGCTGGAATCCATGCTATGTGTAAAGAAATTTGAAGTTAGAAGCAAGTGTTGGGGAAGTCTGTGGGGATAAACACAAAAAATAAAACTAGAACTATCATATGATTCAAAAATCCCACTTCTGGGTATTAATTCAAAAGAGTGGAAATCAGGATATCGAAGCGATATCTGCATTCTCATGATTATTGCAGCACTACTCACAATAGTCAGGATGTGGAAACAACCTAAATGTCCATTAACAAACGAATGGAAAAAGAAAATGTGTTATATACATACAATGGAATATTATTTAGCCTTAAAAAGGAAGGAAATCCGGCCATATGCAATAACTTGGATGAACCTTGAGACTTTCTAAATGAAATAAGCCAGTCACAGAAGGACAGGTATTGCATGATTCTGTTTATATGACGGTATCTAAAATAGTCAAACTCATAGAAGCAGAGAGTAGAATGGTAGTTGCCAGGGGTTGTGGGACAGGGAAATGGGAAGTTGTTGTTAAATGTGGTTCTAAAGTTTCAGTTATGCTAGATGAATAGGCTCTAGAGAGCTGCTGTACAACACAGTGCCTGTTGTCAACAGTACTGCACCGTGCACTTAAAAGTTTGTTAAGAGTGTAGATCTCATAATAAGTGTTCTTACCATAATAAATTAAAAAAAAGAAAGAAAGAGAGGTATGGAGTGCCCATCATACATCATGCACTGGTTATACATAAGCCACTGGAGAAAGAACAACAATATCTCCCTGTGATGGATGCCACTTACAATAAAGAGGGTGAACTTCAGAAAGGTTAAGTGCTTTGCCCCAAATCACAAAACTAGAAGTGTTAGACTTCATCATGATGTCATGGTGAGGTCATGATGAGGCCATCTTTGGAAGGGAAGGGTGGAGGGATAGTTAATCATTTGCATCTTCTACTGAAACTATGAAAGCCAGAAGCCACAGGTTAGCGGTTCCCCCGTCACAGGTTGCATTCTGCCCCCATTGGAAAAGAAGGTTTTTAGATCAGTCTACGCAGGGTGAAGTAACTGCAGAAATAGGGTGCAACTTGTGCGCCAGGGAAGCACCTGTAGAAGGACCTGGAGGCACCCAGGAAGTGATAATACTGCTCCTGTCCACGCAGAAGATCAGCTTTCCCTTACCTGGATATAGATCAGTTTTTGTAAATGTAGCTTTTCCAGCAATCCAGACATCTGAAATAGGAAGGGTCTTCCTTCAATTCTAAAGTAATTAGCAGTCACCATCCAGAGTTCTGAGCTCAGCTAATGTGTTCCTATGATCTGTCCCCTAGATTTATCTGCAGGAATCAGAAGCAGAGCCCTGATTAGAAAAGACCTCCATTGACATTGTGGGATCCCCTCCCATTCCTTGTCTAAACAGGTCTAATTCTCAGAGTTTCCATACATAACATAAGGTTTATCTTTTCCAATGTTCAAAGGGAAGATCATAATTGCCTCTTCAGAAAAAAATGTTCTGATTTTGAAACTTGATAAACCTTCCAAATAATGATTGGCTTATGTTTACCTAATTCTTATTCATCGGTGAGTGTCTAAAAGAAATCATTATTAAACCTAGCTCACTGATTGCTTTCACTAAGTGTTAAATAATAAATAATGCATTTCTACTTCAACTAATCTACTTAGACATCTCACAGGCCAAACGCTTCAGTGGAAATGTTCTAAGCTACAGAATCAATCTGCAGACTGACTCTGCCTCATGACATCTTGAGTTCCCTAAAAAAGAGCTTTTAATTCCAGTTACAAAGTAAATGGATAATTTAGATGACCATGTTCCGCCATCGTGCTCAAACTAATAAGTAAGATGAGGTACTGTAATGACAGTTTGCAACTTTACTCAAGGCAGAATTTGGAATGAATATGCCCTCCCCCCAAAATGATAATTTTGTTACTGAGTCCAAGCTCGGACTGCTTGCCACACAAAAGACCAATAAATCAAGAGATGAGTTATTGAGGCAAGGAATAGTGACTTTATTCGGAAAGCCAGCAGACTGAGAAGATGATGGACTAGTGTCCCAAAGAACCACCTTACCCGAGTTAGAATTCAAGCTTCTTTTATACTAAAAGGGGAGGGGAGTGGTTGGTTGTTGCAGACTTCTTGGTGTCAGAATCCTTTGTTCTTGCATTTGTCCACCTAGGTCAAGTCATAATGTTCCTGTAAACCTCCAACAAGACAAATGTTATTCGCTGTTCTGTAACTTTTTATCTCTATATGAGTGGAAAAAGTGTTATACCTTTAAAAGTCAGAGTCTTGAGAATGGGCTGTCCTGTATATTTTAGGCTGTAGGCAACATTCTTAACTTGTAGCAAAAGCAAGAGAATACAAAGGTTAAAGTAAAAGAAACAGATCCAATATGGAGTCAGATTTGTTCTTCCCTATTACAATTTGCTTCTTAATCTTATATGCTTGTATATTTTTCACCTTAACGTGAGGCTCTACGAGTACCCAAGACTGTTTTTTCATAGTGCTGTGTATTGCCCCATTATTGTGGGGTTTATTAAATGATTCAAGTTCTACCATCTTGTTAGCATTGCTAAAAAACAATTAACAGAAAGTCTGAGGACTCAAGATACCAAAAACCCTTTACGTAATATTAGCTGCTATTTTTGCGTATTCCCTTCTGATTCTTCTCTAGATACATAAATATTTTATGTGGTTGAAATCATACTGTATATGCCATTTTCTGACCCTTTGTATAGTAATCATATTGAAAATGTTTCCCTGTGGCAAGAGGCTTTATAATTATTAATTTTAACTTTAATTATAATGCCATAACCTATTTAAATAATGAAGCATGATTTAACTCTCCCATTTATTTTGGAAATTCAGTTTGCTTCTGTATTTTATTAAATAATTAACGCTGAATAATCCTGTGCATAGAGGTTCCCCTGTCCCCTCTTTCTCTGGGGGTCAAGAATCTAAAGATATATAGTCCAAGTGCCACAGGTGAGCATGCAAGTTCACCAGAGTCTCCTCAGGTTAAGATATTAATGCTTTGTAAAATGTACGGTAATACAATAAACAGAAAGTTACTTCATTTTAATGTATATTTTAATTACTAGTGAGACTGAACTTTTTCCCATGTCTGTGATCATCAACTGAATTTCATCTTGCCTATCATTTGGTTATGTATCTGTTGGGATCACTGCTTTATCTTTTTTGGGAGATTTCTTTCACATTTGGCAGGATTTGTAAGCACATCTACAAGCATAGTAGAAGATAAAATGCAATGAATTGAAAGCAAGGGTAATTAGTGTACATTTCACATGCTTGTAATCTCAAGGAGTTACAAACATATATACTTTGAAGTAGGAGATAGAAAGTTCCCTGGAGGCAGCACCTCCCTTCCTTTGTTCCTCTGCACAGTCTTCTTAGTGAAGAGTCCTCCACAAATTGTTGTGCAATTGACTTAGGTACCTTGTACTTTGTTATCTCTGCTTTCTCTGAGCACCCTCTCTATCCAAGTATTGCACTCTTTTGTCATCCTTGAGAACTTTAAACATCACCTTTTCTAGGCTGAGTTTGCAGTTCCTCATCTTCTGCTGCCTCCCCTTCTGCGTACACCTCTCCCCTCTGGCTCACAACGTCTTGTAGTTACTTGTTTACACCTTAGTCTCCCCAGTGGACTGTGCACTCCTGTGAGAGGACAACAGGGGCTGTACATTTTCCTCTCTGCATCCGAAGTGTATAAAATGGTGCCAGGAAGAGACTGGGTGCTCAATAACTGCTTGCAGGTATGCAACCAATGTTTGTAGAGCTCCGTGAATGCTTAAGAGATTAAATTTCATATCAGTATCACTTCTGTAATCCTATCATCTTTTTTTTTAACATCTTTATTGGAGTATAATTGCTTTACAATGTTGTGTTAATTTCTGCAGTATAACAAAGTGAATCAGCCATACATATATATATATCCTCATATCTCCTCCCTCTTGCGTGTCCCTCCCACCCTCCCTATCCCACCCCTCTAGGTGGACACAAAGCACCGAGCTGATCTCCCTGTGCTATGCGGCTGCTTCCCACTAGCTATCTATTTTTCATTTGGTAGTGTATATATGTCCATGCCACTCTCTCACTTCGTCCCAGCTTAACCTTCCCCCTCCCCATGTCCTCAAGTCCATTCTCTATGTCTGCATCTTTATTCCTGTCCTGCCCCTACGTTCTTCAGAACCAGTTTTTTGTGTTTTTTTTGGATTCCATATATATGTGTTAGCATAGGGTATTTGTTTTTCTCTTTCTGACTTACTTCACTCTGTATGACAGACTAGGTCCATCCACCTCACTACAAATAATTCAGTTTCTTTTTTTTTATGGCTGAGTAATATTCCATTGTATATATGTGCCACATCTTGTTTATCCATTCATCTATTGATGGACGCTTAGGTTGCTTCCATGTCCTGGCTATTGTAAATAGAGCTGCAGTGAACATTGAGGTACATGACTCGTTTTGAATTATGGTTTTCTCAGGGTATTCCCATCATCTTCTTTTAGGGTCTAAATCAACTCTTAGTTATAAAGGACCTGGAGCCATATCTGAACTTCCTCAAAGTTTTAGCTGTCTCCAGTGGATGCCAGCACTCCCCGCTTACCCCCTGTATGGGATGAGCCCAGGAACCCACGCCAAGCTCTCAGGATATGGTCCAGGCTCTGTTTGGTTTGTTTGATGTTGAACCCCCTCTAGACATGATGAAGTGACTGATGGCCCTGAAATAGAAACTATTTCAATGTCAACAAAGTGGCTTCTGCTCTACTTTTCCTCTCTGTTGTTTCATCACACATACTTTTTACAGAGTCTTGCTCACCCCTACACACCACGGTTAGTTCCATAAAATAATGTCACTGTGCTGTGAAACACTTAAAAATATTTGTGTACATTGTACGCAACTGCCATCTTTGAGAAGGAAGGATACATATGTCCATGCCCCTGTGGGAGAACAAAGTTAGAAACTCAAACATACTCATTTTTTGTCCCAAATAAACACAATTGTCAGATCCAATTAGACACTGGAGAAGACAGAGACCAGTGTGTGGGTGCAAAGGCTGAGATGAATTCATGAGATTCTTGAAGACTAAGGTTTTTCATTCTGTCGTTTAGAGAAAACTATACGGCATGCTTGAAGGAAATTATGATATTCTTGTTTACATTTTTCTTTATATCATGATTATTAATAAGAAAATTGTTCTTGGACATGACTTTTTAGCAGGCATGTAAAGTGCCTCAGTTGAGCATTTACTTAAATGTTGATGGAGATTTGAGGTGCAAATCATGTCTATAATTTATTTTCAAAATTATGTGACAATAGCACTTAGAAACATTCATACTGGGGAACTGCTTATAATCATGACCTAATGATGTTACTGTGACTCTGACAGTGAAGTTAAACAACAAAGTCAATGTTGTCCCAGCCAGGAAATCTGTAGAAGTAAGCCATTTGATCTTTGTACTTGAGTGTCTCACCCTGTGACCGGTTCAGCCAATAGTGATGTCAAGTCTTGCCCCAGCTTACCTCCCACAAGAGGTTAGAATACAAGCATTTAAGAACGAAACAGGCAAGGCAAGCACAGTGAATGTTCCCCATATCTTTTAATATCATCAAGGTAGTGGCCGGAATTTCCAGTTGGCTTCTTACACAAACATCTCACTGAGTAAGGGAGAGGGGTTACTTGGATGTGAGGATGTTGATTTCACTCCCAATGCAGTATTCTTGAGCTACAGATTCTTACTAATATACAGTAAATACACTTCATTAAATGGGTGACTTTCACAGCAGGAGAGTTTCATTTGGAAAACCACAAGTGGATTGAATGTACTAACATAACAGTGAGAAAAGTTGTGTGTACATTTTGTAACTGCGTACCAAGAGGCCATCACTGACAGATAAGAATGCTACTGCTTGTGGTGACAGTGGGTAGCGACACTGTGGAATTTAAAAAAAAAAAAATGCTGCCTGCAAAATAAGCACTTCTTTTTTAAAAAGAGAACTTAGATTTAGACTCATTTATGAGAATCAAACAGTTGCATCAACTTCAGCTTAGAAGAAATTCACCTTTTGTTTTTCTTAATTTTTCCTGTTACCCAGATAGGGTAAATAAATTCTGGCTCATCAGCTAAAATTTCCAAATACTCCTTCTGAACCAGGGTTTCTAAACTGCAGCACTGTTGACATTTTGATCCCAATCATTCCTTGCTACGGGGTGTCCGGTGCGCTGTAAGATGCTGAACAGCATTCCTGGCTTCTATCCACCAGACGCAGTGGTCCTCCCTTCCCCTCGTTATGGCAATCGAAAATGTACGCAGACGTTGCGCACTGTGCCCCGCGCTGGCAACCGCTGTTCCCCTTATGGGAAGCCACTTCTCTAAGCCAAACCAAACCAAACCAAAACTGGACAAGAAATCCAGGAAGCTGACTTTTTAGTTTTGCCTCTGTTGCTTCTTCACAAATCAAGTCCTTCCGCCTTTCATTGCCCCCTTTCCACAGCTGTGAAATGGGCTCAATGCCATTCGCTTCATTCACCCCATAGAAATATGGCAGAGTCGCTGACGCGGTGCCTGGCACATCGGAAGTACTCAAGAGAGATTTGAAGAATGAGTGAAGGATGAATGAATGTACCTGCACAGCGAGCATTATCTCCAAGGAAGAGGGCATCATCTTTTCACAGGTCCCCCTGCAACTACAGGGGCTCCCAGCTTTTGTTTATATCTAAGTTCCCACAGTGGGGCTGGAAGGTGGGAGCCTTGCCCAAGCACTGCATGTCTGCTTTTTTTTAAGTACTAGATCAGAATTGCACAACTGACAGCTCTAACCCCTCACAGAGTAATCCCAGTAGTATATGCGTATGCTTTTGTTTTTGTTGGCTAATCTTTTTTTTGTTTTTGTTTTTGATTGTCAAAATGTCAAATGTCAAATTAGACTCATACCGTGGGGAAGCTCGTACAAAAACAGAACTACTTGGTTCTACCATACTCTTCCTTAAGAAGTTTACATCCCTTTCTCCTGATGCTAGTGGGATTCAGCCTGTTCCTTTACTTTAAAGTTCCCTCCTATTTCTCCCTGCCCTCCACCCCAACAAAGGCTTAATGTACATACAGACACATGTGTACATATAAAACAAAAAGCCCACTTTCTATTGTTTTGCTTGTTGTAAGTGACTGAGTTAAACCACAAAATAAATCACTGTAGAAAAGAAAAGCATAAATACTAATAGCTTTACATATATATCTTCTGTAGAAGAAAAAAGACCAGTCATTAACAGGGAATAATAAAATTAACTCACAGGGTTTAACAACTAGCCCCAGAAAATTACTGACGTTGTTATCTGGACACTTATAGAAAATATCTTTGAATAATAGACACTCCTTCTTTACTTCTCCAAACTCTTCCTGAAAGGCTTTATAAATACATTTATTTTTAAGATGACACTATGAGAAAGCTATTGTAGCCTGGCTTCATTAATGTAGTCAAGAAATGATGTAAATATGGAGTTGAGAAAATTTAAGATCCTCATGAGTTTTGCAGGCTTTCCAAACAGCTTTTTTTTCAGGTTACCTTTATTTTGTGATTTTGTGAAATCTGGCATGCAGCTAGAATATTAAAAACAACAATTAACATAAATAAATATTATCTTCTCTGATGATTATTTTGATAATTGATAGACTAACTTGTCGCAAAGCTCAATTATATTATCCTCACATAGCTAAGAATTTAGAACAATATTCCTGAAGTAGAAAGGAAATATCGTTGACAACAAAAACAGTGATATGAGAGGCATTGAAAAGTTGGAATTGATAATAACAATAACAAACCGAATTTCTACTTTGAAAATGCCATTTCGCACATTGAATATTGACTAAATTAAGTAAGCAAATAAAGGAAAGTTCATGGATGCCAGATACAGACGTCTCAAGACATTAAAATTATAGGCCTAGTAGTAATCTGACATCCTATTAGGGAAGCCCCCTTCCGATCTCCTTGGATACTCTCTGGTCCCATCCAATCCACTCTCCATTTGACAGCCTGTGACTTTTTCAAAGTACAGATGTGGTTCCATTTATGAGTGTGATGACCAGAGCCCTATCTGCCTCCCAGGGCACATACCATGTCTATCTTTTCTCAACATTGGATCTCCAGCATCTTGCATTGTGCCCAAGGCAGAATAAGTACTTAAGAACCACTGATGGAATTCATGAATACGTAGCCATTACCCCCATCCCTTCTCTCCTTTCTCATTCCCACCCAGGTGAATCCGTTGGACAGTCATGACTTTTGTTTTGTCACTGGGAACTGAAATGTCCCCCAGCTGGTGTCCTTGTCCTAGCTCTAGCTCTGCCTCCTCAGGATGGATTGAATTTCACCCTTTTCTACATCATGGCCCTCTACACACTTGAAGCAGTTGTCTTGTCTCCTCTGAGTCCTCTTTGGCCAATTTGTTTCATTTTCATTCATCACACATTTCTTCATTTTCATTCCTGCCAGAATATTATTATCTGTCCTATCAGCTTGTTCAAAGTTATCTGTCTCTCTTATGGGAGAATGGTGAATATCAGACCTGGACAGATTTATGGGTGAGTTTCCTCATCTATTACTAAATAGTTAAACCCTTGGTGCTGGGGGGTGAGGGGGGCTGCTAGTCATTGTATCAGATGCCAGCAGAAGAGGCATAATAATGGCAGGCTGATACAAAGTAAAATTTTTACAATATTGTCTGTGACAGACATAGCCTGTCAAAATTGATGAGAACATACATTTATAAATTGTCACTCCATTTGTATTTCTACTTCCAAAGCTAGATTTTTTTAGAATGAGTTTGCTGTTCTGCCTTTTTCCTTAGAGATGGGTAGAAAACTCCAGCGATTTTAATTAAGGGATAAAGCATATGCATTTCAGCAAATGTTTGGATTGATCTAAACCTCTCAGCTCTATAGATACCTTGGGAGAACTAGGGCATAAGAGAGAATCAGAATGGAAGCATGATCTGGTCTGTGCCACACTGTCTCTTGGCCAGGTCATCTGTGTGGACACAGCACGAGATCTTCGGACGTTTGAGCAAACATGACTAAAGCCATTTCAGCGCAATGATGTGATGTTGATCTAGATTTCTCCTGGAAGTAGATACTTCAAGCCCAGGCTGTCAAAGAGTCTGAAGATATTTTAATACATCTCTTTAAAGGTCCACCGATGAAAGTGCTACATAAGTACAGCATAGGAATCATAATTGCTATTTACTGTTGTCACTGAAAGTGTGGTTGTTCATCTTGATAGTGAGACCTAATGTTAGATGGGTATCGACAAACCATCGTTTGATTTAATCATCGTTCTGGCCATTTTTATTTATAAATGAATCTTCTGTCAATATCAAATTCTCATTAGCATTATTAGAATTCTACCCTCTCCTTGTTGGGATCATGTAAAATTGATGGGATCAAATTTCTATTAAATGCAGTGCATTTACACTGAGCATTCTGGAAGCCTTGGATCATAATATCTTGTAAATAAACATTACATTCAGTGATATCACCTTTCATTTTAAAAGGGTCTTTAGAAAGCTTTTAAAATGGCGCAGGGATGGAGCACTCATTATTAAGATTGGAGGGAATGGAGCAATCATTTTATGCGCATGGAATTTCTGGGTAATAAGTGCAAATTAACATTACAGAGAAATTGATTTGAACAAAGTATATCTAAATTGAGATAGGCTCCTCAGATTAAGAGCAAAAAATTTTTTCCTGTATTTATTTGCCCAGAGGTTTTCCAATCATTATAAAAACTAGAGTTTTCCACGTTGGCCCTCAGTTATAATGGGGCATAGAGCTGGATACAGAACACCGTTCAAATGATGAAACATTTTTTTCAAAGATCCAGGAACAGCTGCTGCTTATTGAGTTACCAACACCACTTCCTGAAGAATGTGATTTTGTTTCAAAGATAGCCAAGTCCTGACCAGGCTGTGTCAGCTTACTTTGAGCTATGATAACGTGGCATGTTGTTGTCATATTATTATTAGGTACATTTCATTAAGTGGTTCCAGATCCTTCTCCCTTTTACTTGGGGAGGGGAGGCTTTATTGATTTTGGAGACTATAAATCGAAATGGCACTTTTATGATTGAAAGATATATACCAGTTAGAGGATTTGTATGATGTTTTAGGAAAATTAGAAAATTTCATAAACTCTAAAGAAAGAAAGATTCATGGGGTAGAATCTGGATTGCAAAATGCATGGAAGCTTACTGGAATCTGTGAACTTGTTAGGGTTACAAGAAAGATGCTGACTTGCTTGCCAAGTCTCCCTCCTATGGGATTAAGTTTAAGGCCGACTTTCAAAGTATTTCTTGTGCTGCAAGATTTTGGAATGTCTCTTCAGTGAGACAGCTAAAATACCGTTGGTACTTTTAGCTCATTCAACTTGTCTCCACCCTACATTTTCAAACTATTTTTCTGCTAAACAATGTAAATATAGAGAGAACTTTTGTACTTAACTTAAGATGGAACATCTTCACCGTAATCCTCTTTTAGGTAAAAATAAACATTTTGTCATCAAAAAGATTCTTGACCTACAATGAAATTACCTTTCAAATTAAATGAAACTGTGAACTGTGAAACTTAAAGAAGAATGAAAAGTATCCATACAAGTTCATACAAGAAGACCATTATTGTCAGTAAATATTTTTATTGTCTTCAAAGGCTAGAAAAATATATGGAATAATTAAATCCAACTAATTCCAAAATGTATTTTGACCTGAAAAATTCCACTCTTAAGGACTTATTCTAAAGGAATCAATCAGGACATACAAAAACATATTCTTAAAATGATATTCCTTGCAGAATTTTTTATAACAGAAAAAGGTCTTTTCATTCAGTAAAATGCTAATAGATATTCACAATTCTTTTGGAGGACTACAGTTATATTGTAAAGATGTTCACTATTGACTTAAAACAGAGGTATTCCATAATGCTACATAATCACTTCTCAGGAAAGTATTCTTATTAATCATTTTTCTATTTGTATGCTATCAATTAAAAAGGGGGACTTAGAGCAACTTCTGGTGTGAAGGCTAGACTTAATTAACAAAACCTTTAACAATTAAACAACCATTAGATGAAGTTCAGTCTTCCAAGGAACTTAACAATTTTGGATTTTGACTGTTGGAAAACGACTTTGTTAGTGTACTAAGCAGTCATGGTTTACTTTCGGCCTATCTATTAAGCAAAGTAGGTATTTCATAGGACATTTCTAGAGTCATGTTACTTTGAGGTCTTTGGTTCCTTAGTCAAGGAGGATGTAAAAGCTACAAGTGGAGAATGGTTCCTGGAGCATAGCAGTTCATGGATGCATGTTGAGTAATGAATGGATAACTGCATTTGTGCCAGGATAACCCTGAGGCGATTTGGCAAGTTTTTAATCTTTCATTCATTTAGAAACCTTAACAGAGCACCTGCTATGTTGAAGTGCTAGGGATATGGGTGTCAGAAAACACTGTTCAGAAGGAGCATGTGATCTAGTGTGGGTCTGATCAGATCAGATCATCCTAATACATGTTTAGGAAGAAAAAAATGTGGAAAGCTTTGTGCAGGGAATTATGGGAACCCTGAGAAAGGTACGGTCACCAACTTGTCCTGGTTTGCCCAAGACCTTCTTGTTTTTAGCACTGAAAGTACAGAAACCTCTTCAGCCTCAGACAAATGGAGGTGGTTGGTCATCTTAGAAAAGGCATCTAAGCCAGCTAAGGCTTTCTGGAGGAGGTGGTCCTGGACTTCTGGGCTGAATCTTCAAGTCAGGAAGGGACAAGCACGGCAAGGGTGTGTTGTATGTAAAGGGTCAGGGTGAGGATCAGGGCGGATTCCAGGCAGAGGAGAGCCTGCAGGAGTAGAGAAACAGTACAGTGTATGTAAGGAACCAGGAGGCAGTTCTAACATCTCTTGAGTGTTAGTTGGTGGGAATGGAGCTGGGGAAAGGCCTCAGCTGTGATCTGGCCTCAGTTGACCAAGGCCTGATCACAGAGGGTGGAGGGGCTTAGGTAAGTGCATAGCTCGCTAGGGCTGCTGGAACATAGCACCACACAATGGGTGGCTTAAACAACAGAAATTTATTGTCTTGTGGTTCTGGGGACCAGAAGTCCTAGATCAAGGTATCAGCAGGGTTGATTCCTTCTGAGGCTGTAAGTGGGAATCTGTTCCATCCCTCTCCCCTAGTCTGAAGGTTGCTGGCAGTCTTTGAGTCCTTGGCTTGTAGAAGCATCATCACACTGATCCCTGCTTTCTTCTTCACATGGTGTTCTCCATGGGTGTGTGTGGTGTGTGTGTGTGTGTGTGTGTTTTCAAATTTCCCCTTTTTATAATGATACCAGTCATAATGGATTTAGGCCCCCCTAATGACCTTATCTTATCTTAACTAATTATATCTGCAATGACCCTATTTCCAAAGATGGTCACATTTTAAGTTACTGGGGGTTAGGATGTCAACATATGAGTTTCTGGAGGATGCAACTCAACTTGTTACAGTGAAGATGGATGAAAAAGTTTAAGCGGGCACCCTAAGAGGCCTGGTGGCCTTCAGCCCAGGAAATCTGCTGTCATCATTGGTTCATGGTGGCAGAGACCCCAATAGGGCAGGGGTAGATCCCACTTCAGTTCCTAATAAGGGAACACAGTCGAGCACTGGGAACAGGGCCCGAGGTCACCCAGTCCTCTGGCTGTGGATCTGAGAGGGGGCTGATCACGAGGACAGTGAGAGGAGCAAGGGGCGAGGGCCACCTATTCCCATCAGCAAACACTGGGTCTTTTGGGATCTCTCTTCAGTTTGGAATAAACTGGATAAAACACAACCCACAACGGGCTTCCCTGGTGGCGCAGTGGTTGAGAATCTGCCTGCCGATGCAGGGAACACGGGTTCGAGCCCTGGTCTGGGAAGATCCCACATGCCACGGAGCAGCCAGGCCCGTGAGCCACAATTACTGAGCCTGCGCGTCTGGAGCCTGTGCTCCACAACAAGAGAGGCCGCGATAGTGAGAGGCCCACGCACCGCGATGAAGAGTGGCCCCCGCTCGCCGCAACTAGAGAAAGCCCTCGCACAGAAACGAAGACCCAACACAGCCAAAAATAAATAAATAAATAAATAAATAAATTAAAAAAAAAAAAAAAAACACAACCCACAATAATTACTCTAGGTCTAGAGGAAAGATGTGTCATTCTGAGGAACGTATTCCGAGGAAGCCGTCTAAACACTGCTTACCAAGGTAACCAGAAGAAAATAATTTAGCAATTGGGATGCAAAAATATATGGTCTCTCCAAAACAGCAGCTAAAAGCTGTGATGAGATGACAGTGACCTAAATAGATACCTAGATGGAATAGGAAGTATTGAAAAGAAAGAAAACATCAAGTAGAATCAAAAGCTTAATTACCCACTGTTCACTGCAGAATTGACACTGCCAAAAATAGCATTTAGAGTTCTCCTAGAACACAGAAGTTAAGGACACAAGGATGAGAAGGATAGAAGAGAAAGTGAAAGGCAAAGGGCCAAAAAACAGAGATTTCACATGCAATTATGGGTATTTATGAAAAAAGGCCAGGCTAATTAGAAAAGAAGATAGTTGAAGAAAATATTCTTGATCTAAAAAAATACCTAACTGTAAATACATTTAGGCTTTGTTTTCATATATTATGATTGTACATTTAATTTTCATGAAGTTGCAATCATATTATACATGTGTGTTATTTCTTTCTTTTCCTCTTAACATTGTATATGAGCATTTCCCGTGTTATTAGATAAATTACACAAGGGATTTTTGATGGTCACATTCTATTTCATGATATGACTGTACTGTCCTATGATAATTTAAGTATTCCATAATTTTATTTTGAGATTTTGCTTTCTACAAATAATGCTGCACTGTATATTTTTGCTTACATTTTTTTTTTCTTATGGCACACATTATTTCTGGAAGATCATTTCCTAGAAGTTGAATTACTGGGTCAAAGGACATGTAAACCAGAGATTCCCAGACTAAGATTTCCACAGACCAAGACATTAAAAAAATAGATAAAGGACCAAAATAGAGTTGTCTACATTTTTTTTTTGTCAAGTAAGTACATTAAGTAAAAAAGCTTATGGTATAGCATGATTATTCATAACAGAGAATATATTTTACACTGAAAATTTGAGAGGATATAATCTCACAATAAAGGATTAGCTTTAAACCGAATAATTTAGTTCCATGCCAAACTCAGTTTGTTGTCTTTATTATTTTTAATTTTACTCTGTACTGGTGACAATTTGGTCATGAACGGATGGCGACCCATCGGTGGGTGCTTTGTGGAACCATTCTGTGTCTGCAATGTGGTGATGTATTGCTTGCTACTTTGAATATATAACTTTCTTTAACTTTTCTCTTTCATGTTACACATTCTGTAGATGGGTGGATTCAAGCTGAATAGGTCAATGTGAGTTACCGTTCATAGTCCTGAAGTCATAAATCACTCTGTTGGTAATTCCTAAGGCAGACTGAACCTTTCTGCTTTGCAGAAAGGATCCCCGTCTTTTAAGTGAAGTATGGGGGAAGGTTAGTGCTCTGGAGCAGAGGTTAAAGGCACAGGCTCTGTATCAGAGAACCCTGGAATCAAATCCTGCTTCTGCCACTTTTCTGTGGTGTGGCAAGCCTGAGGGCCATGTCCTGGGCAAGTCTGAGTTTCCTTATCTCAAAAATTGGGGCTGACACTACTACCTACTTCATGAGGTGGTTGTATTTTTCAAAAATCAACCAAATCACTTACTGCATTGCCTGGCATATTCTAAGTGCTTTAATAAACTTTACCTAGTCTTTCTGCAAATTTCTACTTGTTTTCAAATACTCTAAATCAAGGGGTGGCAAACATTTTCCCTATAGGGTTAGATGATAAATATTTCAGGTTCTGTGGGCCTTGTGGTCTCTGTCACAAGTATTCAACTTGACCCTTATCACATGACAGCAACCACCGTCAATAGGAAACCAATGAGTGTAGCTGTGTTCTAATAAAACTTTATTTATAAACCCTGAAATTTGAATTTCATGTAATTCTTCTAAGCCAAATTTTATTTTATTTTATTTTTAACATCTTTATTGGAGTATAATTGCTTTACAATGGTGTGTCAGTTTCTGCTGTATCACAAAGTGAATCAGCTATACGTATTCATATATCCCCATATGTCCTCCCTCTTGTGTCTCCCTCCCACCCTCCCTATCCCACCCCTCCAGGTGGTCACAAAGCACCGAGCTGATCTCCCCGTGCTATGCAGCTGCTTCCCACTAGCTATCTATTTTACGTTTGGTAGTGCATATATGTCCATGCCACTCTCTCACTTTGTCCCAGCTTACCCTTCCGCCTCCCAGCCAAATTTTAGAAAAGCTGTATTTCTTGTTCAGGTGACTATTACTGAGGGAAAATCAGGTAATGGGAAAGAGTTTAAAAGAAAAAACGGTGAGCCACGCCCCACCCCCCACTGCGTCCACGAGCACAGCGGGGCATCCATCTGCCACCTTTCCGGGTGGCACAGCTCCAGTGACATTTATACATTTTCTTCGCCCTCCTAACACTTATTGAAGTAGAAACCACCACTCAGACTGTATAGACACCGGCAGCCCCCAAGAGCTGCCACCCCAGATGGCACAGCAGGTGACGGGGGAAGGGAATGGGCCCAGGACAAGGCGAGGCTCCCGGCACTCCCCCCCTCCGCAGGTGTCCCCTCCCCACTGGGTGGGGGGGGTCACTGCACCTCCCAAACGCCAACCCCGCCGCTGTCCTGCTTCAACCGGCAGCCCCCGGACGCTGGCGCAGCGGAGGTGACAGTGCAGGTGTACCTCCTCCAGGTGTGCGCGAGGTTCCCCAAGAGCAGACATCTTCAGGCTGAAGGAGGTGTTGCTACGATACATCGAACACAGAACCAAGGCTGCGAGGAACGCGTCGGCAGAGGGCAGAGCGATTCTGGGCGGCGGGGGGCGCAGCGGCAGGAGCTGAACGCGGCGCCTGTCCTGTCACCGTGAGAGCAAAGCTCACGGGCTGAGGTCTTCCCAACGGGCCCGCACGCGAGGCAAGAGGACACCCTCGCTGACCGTGCCAGTGGCCTGGACGGAGCCCACTCGAGCCTGGTGACCCTGCAGGATGCGCCGCAGCTGCTTCCTGGGCAAGAAGCCTCTCGCGTCCTCGCGGGAGCGAACGTCCTCGACGGCTGCAACCTCGGCGGAACCAGACGAGGCAACGCTGCATGAGGAACCGCTACCCTTTCTGGCCAACGTTTGCTGCTTTTCAAACCGGAGCTGAAGTCATCTGTGCTGAGATCGAGCCGCGCGTCTTTTACGGGTGTCCGAATTGCAGCGAACTTTCCTCGTACAATGTACCCGCCTGGCACAAAGCACGTAAACCAAGACGTAACACCGTAAAATGCAAGATGCAGGCAGAGCGGGAGCACCCAGGCCCCGACGCTGGTTACAGGTGGGTCCTGGAACAGGAAGGCTGGTGAGGACAGACCCCAGGGCTCGGAGGAGAAAGCCGAGGACGGGGTGGCCCGAGGCCAGCAGCATGACCCCAGAGGATGAACGGGCCTAGACAGACCCGTCCCCACTCGGCCAGCGCGACCCGTCCCCACCGGCTGCAACAGTGAGACTGAGCCGGAGGTCTGGGCCGCTGGGCCCCGGGAACCTGCAGCTTCCAGCGCCCCGGGCACCATCCCTGGGCTCTCGGGTCACGGCAGGCGGCCGGGCCAGGAGCTGTGACCACACGGGACAGGGGAGGGTGGGCTCCAAACCTGCTTGATCAAGGCCGGTTTCTACCTTTCTCTCCAGGAACGAGGTAAAAGATGCGAACGACAGTGAGACTGCCCGCTGCGGCCAGTCCTGAGTCTGGATGTGTGTGTGCAAGAGGCGGACAGAGAAGACAGGCAGGGAGGGCGGCGTCCAGGGCAGAGGCAGCGGCGGGGACGGGGTGGGCCCAGGCCGCGGCTTCTTCCGAGAGCCGGCCAAGCGCGGGCATCTCCCGGGAACGTGAGTCCAGCGCTCCGCTCCGCACCCACCCCGCTGACAGCGCCTGAAATTCGCTGGGCGCCCGGGCCCCGGGCCAGCGCCTCCCTCCGCCCCCTCGCCGGCCCTCTGGACGCACTGGGCGCGCTCCTCTCCGGCGGCTCTGCCCCTGCCACCCCCGGGGTGGGACAGACAGGGCCTGCCCTTGCTGTTCTCCTGGCCGCGCTGCTGGGGACTCGCCTGTGCTTGTCGTCCATGCTCCGCGTTGAGGCCAGATCCTCACCAACGTCAGGACAAACGGGAAATGACCCTCCTGGTCGCAAGCCTTCGTGTGGGGACCATTCTTCTCCTGGGGCCCACAGACCTTCACGCGATGGGGGGGACGCGCAGAGCCCTTGCGCCTTCACAGCCCCGGGCGCCTCCTCTGCCCCCAGCGCCCCTCGACGTCAGCAGACGCCCCATAGTCTCCAGAGGGTCAAGACCTCCACCGCATGGAGGAGTTACAAGCAGATCCGTCCCAGTAAGTTCCTGACGGGGCCCTGGTGGTGCGTGATGAGTGGGTAGCTTGCGGGGCAAGAAACCCATCCACAGGGCGGGCCACCCCAGAGAGGCAGTGTCACAGAGCGTGACAAGATACTCGTCGCAGTGCAAAGCGCGCAAATGACAACACAGACCCACAAACCTGGAGAAAACAAAAAAAAAAGGGGGGCAATCCCGGCCATGGGAACAAGGAAATGGTGCTCGAGAGGGCCTGGGCCCCCCCTCCCTGATCTGACCCCGGAGGGCCTGCTGCCTCAGTCGGACCCTCTCGATGTGCTGCTTAGAGGCGAAAACGTAGGATGTCCGAGACAGAAGGTAAGAACGCCCACTGCGCACACACCTAGCCCCTTCTGCCCCGGACCCTTAGCAAAGGTGAAGGGGAGCTGGTAAAAGTCCTTGAACTTCACTGTGTCCTTAAGCTCCTGCTCTAGTCTCGGCAGAAGAGCTTTCAGCTTCTCTGCGCTGTTGCACCCCTGCTTCGAAGTTTACAAGTGGGAACCCCCGGTGTGCTATTTTGCGTCTGGATTTCTGCACCAACATTGTGTGTGTGACTGTGGGACTCTGGCTGGCTCATTTCCATTGTCACGCAGCACTCCACCGTATTCATATTTTATAACTTCTATGCGCTACTGACGGTAAATATTTTGGGTGTTTCTAGTTTCCTGGTCACAAAGAATGTTGTTAAAAGGTTTCTGTACGTGTATCCTGGCACACAAATGAATGTGTCGAGGCAGACACCCACCCATGATTTCATAAGTCTTGTTAAACGGTTCTCCAAGCTGACTGCCCACCAGCACTGTTCTGGAGCCGTCCTGGAAGAGTGAGTTGTGAGGTCCTATTGCGTTGTATTCTAGTTTGCACACCGCCATGAATGAGGCTGAGCGCCTGCTTGTATTTGGCCACTTGGAAAGCATCTTTGGTGAAGGGCTTGGTCAAGTCTCTTGCCCATTCTCAATTAGGTTATCTTTTTTTTTTTTTTTTTTTTTTTAAGAAGCTAGCATGTACCATGAAGAATGAGAGGACTACCCCTAGAATTGGACTTTTTTTTTTTAACATTTTAAATATTTATTTATTTTTGGCTGTGTTGGGTCTTCGTTTCTGTGCGAGGGCTTTCTCTAGTTGCGGCAAGCGAGGGCCACTCTTCATCGCGGTGCGCGGGCCTCTCACCATCGCGGCCTCTCTTGTTGCGGAGCACAGGCTCCAGACGCGCAGGCTCAGTAATTGTGGCTCACGGGTCTAGCCGCTCCATGGCATGTGGGATCTTCCCAGACCAGGGCTCAAACCCGTGTTCCCTGCATCGGCAGGCAGACTCTCAACCGCTGTGCCACCAGGGAAGCCCAGGTTATCTTTTTATTGTTGTTCTGTGGGAATTCTCTATGCATCAGGGACACAGGCCTTTGTCAGTTGAGTATCTCATGGCCCCCACCCCTCACATGGATGCCTCTTCATCTCTCGATGCTGTTTCTTGGTCAGAAGTTCTTATTTTAGTGTAGTACACTCTACAGTCTTCTCTACAGTGATTTTTTTTTAACATCTTTATTGGAGTATAATTGGTCTACAATGGTGTGTTAGTTTCTGCTTTATAACAAAGTGAATCAGCCATACATATACATGTACCCCATATCTCCTCCCTCTTGCGTCTCCCTCCCACCCTCCCTATCCCACTCCTCTAGGTGGTCACAAAGCACCGAGCTGATCTCCCTGTGCTATGCAGCTGCTTCCCGCTAGCTATCTATTTTACATTTGGTAGTGTGTATATGTCCATGCCACTCTCTCACTTCGTCCCAGCTTAACCTTCCCCCTCCCCATGTCCTCAAGTCCATTCTCTAAGTCTGCGTCTTTATTCCTGTCCTGCCCCTAGGTTCTTCAGAAGCATTTTTTTTTTTTTTAAGATTCCATATATATGTGTTAGCATACGGTATTTGCTTTTCTCTTTCTGGCTTACCTCACTCTGTATGACAGACTCTAGGTCCATCCACCTCACTACAAATAACTCAATTTCGTTTCTTTTTATGGCTGAGTAATATTCCATTGTATATATGTGCTACATCTTCTTTATCCATTCATCTGTCGATGGACACTTAGGTTGCTTCCATGTCCTGGCTATTGTAAACAGAGCTTCAATGAACATTGTGGTACATGACTCTTTTTGAATTATGGTTTTCTCAGGGTATATAATGGGATTGCTGGGCGTATGGTAGTCCTATTTTTCGTTTTTAAAGGAACCTCCATACTGTTCTCCATAGTGGCTGTATCAGTTTACGTTCCCACCAACAGTCAGGAGGGTTCCCTTTTCTCCACACCCTCTCCAGCATTTATTGTTTGTAGATTTTTTGATGATGGCCCTTCTGACTGGTGTGAGGTGATACCTCATTGTAATTTTGATTTGCATTTCTCTAACGATTAGTGATGTTAAGCATCCTTTCATGTGTTTGTTGGCGATCTGTATATCTTCTTTGGGGAAATGTCTATTTAGGTCTTCTGCCCATTTTTGGATTAGATTGTTTGTTTTTTTGATATTGAGCTGCATGAGCTGCTTGTAAATTTTGGAGATTAATCCTTTGTCAGTTGCTTCGTTTGCAAATATTTCCTGCCATTCTGAGGGTTGTCTTTTCGTCTTGTTTATGGTTTCCCTTGCTGTGCAAAAGCTTTTAAGTTTCATTAGGTCCCATTTGTTTATTTTTGGTTTTTTTTCCATTTCTCTAGGAGGTGGGTCAAAAAGGATCTTGCTGTGATTTATGTCATAGAGTGTTCTGCCTATGTTTTCCTCTAAGAGTTTTATAGTGTCTGGCCTTATATTTAGGTCTTTAATCCATTTGGAGTTTATTTTTGTGTATGGTGTTAGGGAGTGTTCTAATTTCATTCTTTTACATGTAGCTGTCCAGTTTTCCCAGCACCACTTATTGAAGAGGCTGTCTTTTCTCCATTGTATATTCTTGCCTCCTTTATCAAAGATAAGGTGACCATATGTGCGTGGGTTTATCTCTGGGCTTTCTATCCTGTTCCATTGATGTATATTTCTGTTTTAGTGCCAGTACCATACCTCTACAGTGATTTTTGATGACGTTTTACAACCTGCCCTATGGCATGGACATAAGGATATTCTCCTCCATTATTTTCTAAAGGTTTCTGCCTTCAGCCTTTCACACCGAGATCTACAACCCACTTGAACTGACTTTCATGTACGGTGTGAGGTAGAGATCAAGACACATTTTTTTCCATACGACTAGCCAATTCTCTCAGGACCATTTACTGTAAAGCTGTCCCTTCTCTACTTCTCTAAAGGGCCACCTTTCCCCTAAATCAAGTGTTCCTGTAAACATGGATTTGTTTCTGGGCTCTCCATTCTGCTCCACTGGCCTATTCATCTATTCTGGCCCCCAATTCCATGTACTCCTAATTACTGTAGCTTGAAAAGTACCATGTTATGCACTGAGATAATATCCACCCCCTCACTTTTCTGTTACTGTGATAAATTACATTGATCAACTTTGTAATGTTAAAATAATCTTGCATTCCTGGACTACAACAAACTTTATCATGACAAAGTATCGTGGTTTTTTGGTTGATTTGTTTTGGGGGCTCGATTTATTCTGCTGCAAATTTGTTTAGGATATTTGCACCTTATGTTCATCATATGCATCTTGTGATTCTTATGACTGAGAGCAGCCTGTAATTTTCCATTCTCAAAACGTCCTTTCTAGGTCTTATTATCTAGGTTGTGCTGGCCTCAAAACATATTGGGGAGTGCTTCTCCCTGTATTATTCTCTGGAAGAGGTGGTGTGAAATTGGTGTTATTCTCTTTATTAAAAGCTTGGTAGGATGTGCCAGTGAACCAATCCTGGCCAAGAGTTTTCTCTTTGAAAAGATTTTAAATTATGGGTTCAGATTCTTTAAGAGTTATGGAACTATTTCTTCACATGCCCATTTCAGTAAGTTGTCATTTTTTAAAGAACTTGTCTATTTCATTTAGGTTTTCAAATTTACTAACATAAAGTTGTTCATAATACTTTCATCCTTTAATCTGTAGTGTCTATAGTGATGTCCCCCTTTCATTCTATATTGGTTATTTGTTATTCATTACTTTATAAGTCTTCAAATAACAAGCTTTTGGCTTTACAAATCCTTTCTACTTACAACTTTTAAAAAATTTCATTAAATTACTGCCCGTTTAAAAAAATTAATTCCTTCTGTCTACACTCTTTGAGTTTTACTTCCTGCTCTTTTCTCTACTTGTTGAGATGGATGCTTTCCTTACTGATTTTCAACTTTTCTTTTTAAAATATGCATTTAAGAAGCTGAATCCTGCAAGTTTTCGTAAGTAGTGTTTTATCATTCAAAATACTTTCTAATTTCCATTGTACCTTCTTTCTCAACCCAAGGGTTATTCAGAGGTATAATATCCACACATATTTCAACCTATCTATCTTTTTGTTATATTCCTCGCTTAATTGTATTGTGGTCAGAAAACATGCTCTGTATCATTTCAAGTCTTTGGAATTTGTTGCAACTTACTTTATGGCCCAGTTTATGGTCCATATTTATAAATGTTCTATGTCTTTTTGAAAAGAATATGTATTCTTCAACATCAAGGGCAGTGTTCTATTTCCTTTTCCAAATCTTCTATTTCCTTACTGATTTTTCATCCACTTATTCTACCAGTTGGTAAGATGTATGTGAGAATTCCCCACTTTGCTTGTAGATTTGTATCTTTCTCTTTAGAGTGTTAACTTCTGCTTTAAATAAACTATTACCCTCCTGGTGAAATAAAACTTTTATCATTAAGAAATGTCCTTCAGATTCCCCCTCCCTTCCTCTCCTTCCTCTCTTTCCCTCCTTCCTTCCTTCCCTCCCCCCCTCCCTCTTTCCTTCCTTCCCTCCCTCCTCCTTCCTTCCCTCCCTCCTTCCTTCCCTCCTCCCTTCTTCCCCTTCTCTCCTCCCTTCTTTCCCTCCCTCCTCCATTCCTTCCCTCCCTTCCTTCCCTCCTCCCTTCCCCCTTTCCTCTGCTCTTTAATTCATTAACACATAACCTTCCCCTCCTTGTTGTCCCCTCCATGTATATACTGGTTGGTTCCTCTTTGTCAAAATGTCTCTAGTTGAGACATCATGTGAGGTCTTCTGGAAATGTGATACCAGTTGCTAAATACCATCCTGCTCTGCCTGCCTTGGGCTGGAGTTGGGGGAACTGAGAACTCACGGGTTGTGCATCCACAGCTGAATATGACAAGGAACAGAATTCCAGGGCCTTAAGAAGGTGGAAGCAGACCCACCCTCTCCGACTCATCCAGCAAGTAAGAAACGTCTTAAGGTATGAATGAAGTTTTATCCCAACCCCAAGCTCTGTCATGCCATCTACAAATTCCTTTTTGTTAAATTCACATTGAGTCGCAGCCCTGAATTTCCAGCTATAACCAAAGCAGTGATACTGGCAGGATCTAGGCTTAAATCATCACAAAACTGTTGAATTCCATCAATTCCAATTTTATTCTCATCTTGTGGCTCTGTTATACAGCTGCTCTTGTCCACGTAGGTTCTCATGGAGTCCTTGTGGAACGAGTCCGGGTTCTGGAAGAAGCTGTCCGTGCCACGTCCAATTTCCACTCCCTTTGCGCTAAGCAGTGGATGGCAGTTCTTTCACCAGCCTGAGTAAATGCCATGAACTGGCGGACCTTGTCCTTCTGAGATGATTTAAGCTTATGCATTCTCCCCGCGCTCCTCAGCTTGTCGCCGGCCCCGGCCGTCTGCGCAGGCGCCCCCGGCCCTGCCGTGTCGCCCCCGTCCCCATCTTCAGCCCCCGGGACACCCGCCCAGGGAGGCAGCGACAGGTCGGGCCAGCGGGACTCCAATTCCCGGCGTGCACTGCGCCGCCCGGGGCCGCGGGCTGAATTTCATATCATTTTTGTATGCTATGAAATCTTCTTCTGTGGTTTTTTTTTTTTTTTTTTTTTTTCCAACCATTGAAACATATAAAAACTATTCTTAGTTCAGGGGCCATACAAAAACAGTTGGCTTTGGAAGTCACAGTTTGCCAACCCCTGCTATAAATCTTAAGGATACGTTAGAAAAATTGTAACCAGTAGTTCTTTTGTGAATAACACATTTTCTTGTAAAATAAGATTAAAGATTAAAAATAGATATTTTGAAAGGAAGGTTTTAAAAGAACATTGCCCTGATGCACGGCAAGAAGGATTGTGGGATTGTTAGAGGCCTAAAAATTCCGAGTCCCCCCCCCCCCGCCCCCCCCAATCCGTGGAACAGCAGGCGATGTGAGCGCTTCCAGGTCACACTATAAGCTCGAGGACTGTTTCTGACTCCCGGCCTGGTGTTCTTTCCATGGCACCGAATATCATGATTTTATAATGCATACTTCATAGTTAGCTAGACACTGAGATTTTTATTCTTCAGTGAAAAGCTTCTTTAAAACTTTGTTCCCCTGAGAAGAAAAGATAAACAATAATTTCACGTGGTAATTTTCCAAATTTCTGTACCACATCTGCATATCCAAACACAGCTGTATGAAGGCAGAAATTGGCTTCAGGCAAAGAAGAAGCCCTTTTACCCTGGTTTTCAAAGGCAATACATGGTATACAATTAAGTGTACTGCGTGGTCCCCTCCCCAGCTACAGAACAAACAATAAAACTGAAGCTAAAAAAAACAAAAACAAAAACAATCCAGTTGTTAACAATGTTCCCCATTGGCTCTCCATTTGAATGGTAGGAAGGGAGAGAGAGACAAAGAGATTTCACATTTCAAACAAAAAATATATATTTACTATTGGTAAATTGGTATTGGTTAGTGAATCCCCTCACCTCACAATCCAAAATTTTAACTGATTGACATTTGGGGCAGCCTTCTAAGACCTATGAGGCTTTGACTAAATTTTGTTTATATTATACACTTGTTCCAGAAGCGTCAGAATTATCCTTGTACCTGTACTAAAACACTAAAGTAGCATTATAGATGATTTAAAAGTTTTCTTCTCTGTATTTTCTAGTTTTTATGTAATGTGTATACTTATATGTAGGTAACTCTGTAACCATGTCTAAAAGAGTAAGAAAATGAAGAACAATGTATATTGTATGCGAGCATTAAAAAAAATTCTTCTTAATTCCTTAAAAAAAAAAGGTTCTTAGACATTATGGAACTTGATAGAACTGTGCTGTTCAGCATAGTACCCACTTTTACAGTGAAGTGTGGGTGGTCCGAATTGAGATGTGTTGTGAGTGTATACATACACTGGATTTCAAAGTCTTGGGAGAAAAAAAAAGAATATAAAATATCTCATTCATATTTCTATACTGTTTACAGTTGAAATAACATGTTGCCTATATTGGGCCAAATAAAAATAAGATATTAATAAATTTCACCAGTTTCTTTTTACTTTTTAAACCTAGCTGCTAGAAAATTTTCAATTGCACTTGGAGGTTGCATTCTATCAGTATTTCTACCGGACAGCACAACAATTGCTGTTAAGTTGTTATAGAATATATCTGGGATGATTCTTAAAAACCACTCACAGTAATTAACTCTGGAGCAGGGAATCGGGTGACTTGAGGATGTGTAGAGGGAGACTCAACTTTTAAGTGTCCTCTTGTGTTTTTTATATTTTTTCCACAGGCATATATTACCTATTTAAAAGATAAATAAATTTTAAAATAATAAAAATTAAAATAAAACAAATTCTTAAAGAAAAGTCTACAAATTACTATTATTGTTGATCAGAACCTTGGAGGGTTTTGCAGAATTTTTTTTTTCTTTACTGTCCAAAAAATCAACTATCAGTGCATGCTATTTCTTGCTGCTAGTGTGTGTATGTGCGTGTATGTGTGCAAGTGGGTATGTGTGTATTTGACAATTTTTCTTAAGGACAGAGTTAGATCCGATTGGCTCAGGGCTTTACTCTCCCATATATTAAAGAAAGTAAGTTTCATTTACAGAGTGGAATAATTTTTTTGTGGGGAAAATTAAAACACATTCCCAAAATATCCTGTATTAAGAGGAAGACAGTTAATAGAGTTTAAAACCCTGGCTTGGGACCCATCTTCCACAAAGGATGTAACTTAATGATCCTGTGGTCATTTAAAACAACAAATTTTTTTTTCCACTGATATAATAATACAATTGTTTGCTTTTAATATAAATTCAGTTTTTTTCCTTCTTGAAAAATCAATTGCCAGGCAATAATCTGTAAAATTAAACACTTTACTAACATTTAATTTTCTTTTATGAGGAATTATTCTATGAATTATAGCCAAAGATCAAATTCTGCAAATTTCACAATTATCAGTTTTATTACTAATCATCTGGTTTATCACAGTCTTAAAAAACAATTAATTTCTAAAAAGCTACTCTCAAGATTAATTTGTGTTCAGTTAACAGCTTATTTTTCTAACACTATGAAATGTGATAAATTACATAAAACTCATTCGTTAAGACACTAATTACAGCAACATCACCTTTTAGAATTAGCTTAAACCATATGTGTGATATTGTGATGTATAATAAGAAATATATATTTGGTCTTCATCCCTTTTCCTGGCACAGAGCTCTTAAAACCTTTGGAATTTCCTATGTGCTTAAAATAATAAGGGTGAAAGGAACATCTTTCGTTGTTCATAAAAAGCAACTTTCAAACACACTTGAGTGTATGTTAATGAAGTGACTTTTGGAAAGCCTTTGGATAACCTCCTGATGGGGGCTGGTTGCCGGGGGAACCAACCTTGTAATTAGAGGATTGGAACTTTCAGCCCAATCTCCTCTCCACACCCAAACTTTGGGGAGGGGAAAGGAGCTGGAAACTGAGTTCAATCACCAATGGCCATTGAGTTACCCAATCAGGCCTATGGAAAGAAACTTCCATAAAAATCCTGAACTACAGAATTCGGAGAGTTTCCAGCTTGGTGAACACCCATGTGCCAGGAGGGCGGTGCTGCCCAAACTCCACTGGAACAAAAACTCTTCTGTTTAGGATCCTTCTGGACTTCACCCTATGTATCTCTTCATCTGGGTGTTTACTCTTATCCTTTAATATCCTTTGTAATAAACCAGTAATCTAGTAAGGAATCTGGTTTCCTGAGTTTTGTGAGCCTCTCTAGCAAATTGATTTAGCCTGAGAAGGGGATTGTGGGACCTTCTGATTTGTAGTCAGTAGGGCAGAAGGACAGGTGACCACCTGGGCTTGAGATTGGCATCTGAAGTGTGCAGGGAGGATGGGGTCAGTCTTGTAGCACTGAGTCCTTAGCCTGTGGAACCTGATCCTATCTCTAGGTAGATAGCATCAGGACTGAGTTGAACTGTAGGACACCCAGCTCGTGTCCCAGCTTGATGTGTATAAAACCCATACATATGGTGTCAAAAGTGAAGTGGTGTGGTCACAGTATGAGTAAGGGAGACACAGGAGGAGTGAGTTTTTCCTCTACAACATGAAACTGCTTTTTCTTTTTAAACTTTTTATTTTATATTGGAGTATAGTTGATTAACGATGTCATGTTAGTTTCAGGTGTACAGCAAAGTGATTCAGTTATACATATACATATTTCCACTCTCTTTTAGATTCTCCCATATAGGCCATTGCAGAGTATTGAGCAGAGTAGGTCCTTGTTGGTTATCTACTTTAAATACAGCAGTGTGTACATGTCAATCCCAAACTCCCTAACTATTTCCCCCCCGACTCTTCCCCCTGGTAACCAGAAGTTTGTTTTCTAAGTCTGTGAACATGAAACTGCTCTTATGAGATCAGCTTTGTCTTCTAAAATGTCATTTTTATCTGGTTCATGCCAATACTTACTGAAGTCTCATCACTTCCCCTTTACTGTCTACTGGAAAATAATCTGTGTTCTAAAAACATGGGCCACTGTTTCCTTATATATTTTCATTTACTTAGACACATTTCTCAGGCACCTAGTTTATAATTCAACAAACACTGATGTGTTTTAACAAATTTGTTCTCCCATATATTAAATGTATATTCTCCCAAATATCCCAAATTTGAGATATTTTAGCTGTTTAGCAACTCTGCTTCCCAAATCCTCAGTGTAAAACTGACATCGATTTCAAAATATTATTTTAAAATATAGCCTCACTGTTTTTTTCAGCTTGGGTTGTCATAATAAAATATCATAGACCGGGTGACTTAAACAACAGAAATTTATTTCTCACAATTCTAGAGGCTGGAAGTACCAGCCAATTCGATTCTTGACAAGGTTTCTTTTCCTGGCTTGTAGACAGCTGCCTTCGTTTTGTGTCCTCACATTTCAGTGGGGAGGAGGGGAGGAATTGAGTGTAAGCACTCTGGTGTCTTTCCTCATAAGGGCACTAATCCTATCATGAGGGTCCCATCCTCATGACCTCATCTAACTCCAATTTCCTCCCAAGGCCCCATCTCCAAATACCATCAGAGTTTCAATGTAGGAATTTGGGGAGGGACATATACATTCAGTCCATAACACCCCCCAAAACCAATGAGCTATCTCTTTTAATATCATTAACCATTGCTTTCTAAATACTTCCAAGAGGAAAGTATCTTTTTTAAAAAAAAATTATTTATTCATACATTCATTTATTTAAGAAATAATTAGCAAGTTACAATCTGGCTCCAGTCTACCTCTCTTGAAATACATTGTCTTTCCTTCTACTCATTGCATCCTTAGCTATAGTCAAAGAAGCTTATTTGCTCTTCTTCTAGGAGTCTAAGCATTAAACTTCCTGGTTTTTCTTCTTCGTTCCTCTACCCCACTTGCCTTCTATACCAGCTGCCTTCTTCCTCATCTTTTAAGGTTCAACTTAAAGGGTACCTCTTCTATGAAGCTCTCTCCACTTCTCCAGGGAAAACTAGCCCTCCCTGCCTTCCTCTGCATGTGGTTTCACTATCCCCTCTATCTCTAGACCTATTAGACTATCCACTCTTTTTGGGTAAAGGACTTTAGCATAGTGTCTTACACATGGTAGAAACTCAATGAAGGCAGATGGAATGAATGGTTACTATAGTTGTTATAGCTGGGGACCACGGGCTCAGCCATATGGGTTCAAGTGTCCATCATATAGGAAGTAAAGATTCCTTAAGTTCATTGTGACTATTGGGTAGTGGGGGCTGAGGGCTTCTGGAGTTTTCAGAGGATCCCATCCTAAGAATTTGTAGCTCTAGGTAAGCCCACGGATTTCGAGGAGGCAAGCCTGTGGTGATGTAAGGCCAGCCTATGGGCAGACATAGTGAGAGATCTCTGCTCCAGCCTGGGGGTCCTAATACCCACAGGTAAACAGCTCACCTGTGCTTTGGCTTTTGTAAATTTCTCTACCACTCCCCCCCTCTTTTTTTTTCTGTTGGTCCAACACCTTCTAGAATTACATCAGTCTTATTACAAATTCGTGAGCTTTCCTGGGAATGAATTTTTACTCAGAATATAAGGATTTTTCCTCCCACTGTTGGCACATGCCTATGAATTTATGAAAGCCAAAGGGATCATTGAATTTATTTGATACTATGTTTTTCAAAGCTAGCCTAACTTGGATGCATATATTTATTATATTTTGGTTAGAAAAGGAACATTCATGTTGACAGAGAAAGGAAGAGTCCATGCTTAACACTGGAAAATCAGCAAATACAGAAACAAAATATACAAATCTGCTATGGGCAAAGACAGATTCGTCTGATCGGAGGCAGAGAGGGAAAACGAACATTTACTAAACTGCAATACTAATGGTAATTCAGGCTTGCTTAACAATTGGAACTTGAAAAGCTTTGAAGGGTACGTTTTAGGGATAAAAAAATAGTGAACTCCCTTCTCTTGTTTAGAGGGAAAAAATCTCATGATTCCTTAATGTTTAGCTTCCAGGATTTGCAGGCTACATCGAAATGATAGTTTTTTATGCATTAATGTTTACATAACTGCTATTTTTGCAAACATTGAAATTACAGAGAGCAGCAATTGTTGAGGGAAAAAAAGCAGTATAAATAAATAGAAGCTAGAATTTTCCCCCTTCGGAGGTAAGCTTTTGCTATTCCTAGCACAGAATACTTGCGCTATTTGTGTGAGATTGTCCTCCAGGCCATGAAAACGCTAGTTTCCCCCAAAATAAAAACTTCACAAGTAGGAGGACATACAATAGGCTAATAAAACAAAATTTTGACTCTTTGCAAGTGGTATAATGAATAATCATTTTTATGTTTTGGAGTTACTTTGGCTGACATTAGCTATCTCTCATTTTCAGGGAAGAAATAAAGCAAGCAGGAAGAATGAAGAAGCAGAGTCAATTTCACATCATACGTCTTTGGCTTGGGCATAGTGTATATCTCATGTTATTAGGTAGCTTGGGATTCTATATCACAGAAGATATGTTTGAAGACATTATGCTCTATCTGTGACACCTGTATGGGAGTAACGAGGGTGCTGTGGGTCCTGAGGGCAGAGGGTGTGGGCTGGAGGAGGTGAGTTTCAGCAGGGTGCCCACACAGCCCTTTGCCTGGATGAACCCCAGTTGGGGCCAGTTGTCTTTGGGGGTAACTGCTCATATCTCACCTTTCACTCCACTTTATTGGATGGTAAATTTTACGGTTACCATTAACTTCGGATGAGTATCGAGGATGGTGGGGAGACACCCAGTTTAAGCCTCCATAACATCTCTCAAGTCACCTCAAAGAAAGGCAGTATTAATAATCCTTGACATGGATGATTGATGCTTTCTTGATCTTATATAAAATGTAAATAGTAGCCTTTTTTGTCAGACTTAACTATTTTTATTGCTGGCACCTAACTATTTTTATTGATCTGTAGCTTATAAGTCAAAACATTGTGCTTGCTATGCAAATACAACATCGAGAGATCTCTTAGCTGCTGCTTCCTACCCCTACCCCCAAGCTCCACCAGCCATTGGGTTCCACCCCTAAATCTCACTTAAATATCTCTATAGAAAGCCTGCGTCTTCACTGCCTTCACTGCAAAGGGCATTACTGAGGAAGAAGGAGCCTGGTCTAGGGATGAGTCCAGTTAGAAGAAAGTGAGAGATGAAGGAGTTCAAGAGAGGTGACAAAGGAGAAGTAAAAGAATTTGAGGATGAGGAGATAACGTGTTCATCCATCTTCGTAGCAGCATTATTCACAATAGCCAAAAGGTGGAAGCAACCCAAGTGTCCATCAGCAGATGAATGGATAAATAAAATGTGGTATATATGTGTGTGTGTGCATATATATATGAAATGCATATATAAAATGTATACATATATATCATATATAATGGATTATTATTCAGTTTTAGAAGGGAATAAAGTACTGATACGTGCTATGACAAGAATGGACCTTGAGGACATTATGCTAAGTGAAAGAAGCCAGACACAAAAGGACGAATATTGTATGATTCCAATTATATGCAGTACCTAGAGTAGAAGTATTCATCCTAAGAGAAAGTAGAATATTGGTTACCAGGAAGGGTAAAGAGTTTCTGTTTGGCAAGATGAAAAATTCTGGAGATGGACGGTGGCGACGGCTGTACAACCTTGGGAATGTGCTTAATGCTGCTGAACTGTACACTCAAAATGGTTAAGATGTAAACTTCATGTTATACGTATTTTGCCAAAATTCAGGTAGTATGAGGATGGGATGGGTTAGGGCAGGGAAATAAGCATTATTCAGTGTTTCTTGTTTGGTGTATTCGTTTCCCAGGGCGGCTGTAACAAATTACTACAAACTTGTGGCTTGAAGCAACAGAAAGTTATTTTCTCACAGTTCTGGAGGCCAGAAGTCTGAAATCAAGGTGCCAACAAGGCTGGCTTCTTGTGGAGCCTGAACAGGACTCTGCTTCTGCCTCTTCCCAATAGCCAAAAGGTGGAAGCAACCAAGTGTCCATCAGCAGATGGATGGATAAACAAAATGTGGTGTGTGTGCATGCATGTGTGTGTGTGTGTGTGTGTGCTGCTCTTGGGCTTGTAGGTGCATGACTTCAATTCACCTCCCTCTTCACATGGCCCTGTGTCTCTGGGTCTCGAATCTCCCTCTGCCTTTCTCTTATAAAGCCACCTATCATAGGACTTGTTTCATACTAAATCCAGGATGCTCTTATCTTGCTATCCCTAACTTAATTACATCTGCAAAGTCCCTTTTTTCTACATAAGGTCACATTTGCAGGTTCTGAGTGGACATATCTTTTTTTGGGGGGCAGTGCACAACGTGATCCAGTACATTTGGAAAAAGCTGGCTTCACTCAGAATTACGAAGCAAAGCAAACTTGTCAGTGAGCTGCCCCTCCCCCTTCCAGTAGGCTACAGAAACTTCTTCCTGCCCCCCGGCTGTCCACTGCACCCCATTTTATGGCCCTCCCATAAGGTCCACCCCACCTGTCCTGCCAGAGGCCTAAGCTCAGTACCTGCACAGATGAATCTTAAATTTATCTTAAATGTCTTGTTTCCATTTTACACGAGAGAGCAAGCAGGCTGATATCACAGGAGTGGGGGAAGGTTCCATTTTACCCCATCCAGACCTAGATGTTCATGTAATGGGGTCTTCTTTAGGTAATACACTGACTCCGGAGGTGATTACACTGGTGGAAACAGCATGTAAAACAGTGGAGCCTTTATACTGTCCCCAAGTCTTGCCGTATCAACACCATCCCCCTGCCAAGCCTGTGTGTCTGCTTGTTACTCCCAGTCTATGCCTTTTCCTTGGCCAAACAAACTTCTTCCAGGTCCCTTTGATCATTTTCGCTTTCCATGCCAAAAATAAACTTTGTTATCCACTGTGTCTGGAACATCCTCCCACTTTCCAAACCATATTGTTTTTCATTTCTGCATTGATTTCAAAATCTTCCTCCTTCAGGTGGGTTTAAGTGATGTCATGACATCACGACCCTTATTCTTCATTAAGATGGTGGTTTTTAAAAACACATTGTTTTATTTTGAATGCACCCAAGAGTCAAACCATTGTCCATTTTCCTGCCACCTGTGCATTGGGCCAGGCGGGCCATGTAGGCACATGAAACTAGATTCCAAAGCCCAATTCTGGGTAAATAAAAGACATCTCCAGAAATTCCTGGGTCTTTTTTTTATAAGAATGGCTTTGGGTAAGCCAACCTATCTAGGAGGGAATGATTTGTAGTAAAAGTATTTGAAGGACCTGTGTAAGATCTATCCCTGGTGAGTGAAGCAAGAGAAGTATAGGGTGGATTGCCCCAGCATTTCCAGAAAGATATGATGCACATTAATATTATTTTTTTCTTTTAGCTTCAAGAATCTCATATTCCACTTGAATTATTAAAAAAAAAAAAAAAAAAAAAAAGCTTGGTTCACCAGATGGTTTGATTAAGTAAGCGGCCTTCTCTACTTAAATGGTGAAAATAAATATCAAGGGAATAATCACACATGCCAAGTGTGTTCAGTGAAGCAATATGTGTAGGCAGCGTTGGAAACAGTGACACAGTGATTATCTGTGCATAACTTGGTCATAATATCATCACTGTCTAGACTACTGGACAATTAACATCCAGACATACTATAGCTCAGACTGAGGAAAGCCATTAAAAAATGAAAGAGAGAATTGGCCTTTTTGAGAAAGAAAGACCCAGTTCATTTTTTTCTAGAAAGGTATACATTGGAATTTAACTTTGGATTGAGATGTGCTTTGAGGTACAGCTTCCTTTCATGAGTCTCTGCTTGGCCCCTGTTTCCATAAATGTAGATAATGACAGGGATTTCTTCCAATCATCTGGTTTAATAAATTTATATGTATTTAGCCCAAGACACATTTGTTTGCTGTGATAATTAACTCCAGTTTGTATGTCTTCATTCTTCTCCCTCTATATTGCTTTAAAGGATAGATTTCAGCATTTAAGAAAATATCAGTGTTATAACGGAAGTCCTGATGCATAAGACACCATGACCCCCAACATCCTCGGCACAATCTCAACAGGGATATCTGTAAGAAAACAACAGCTTGCATCTTTCCAGGCACTGTATCCCCTTTCATCTACAGGAAATTTATATGGCATAAATTCAAAGGGTGGCAGAGGCTGCTGTGTGTTCCCAAATTCCCAATTCTTTATCCTCCTGCTATAATAGCAAGACCACATTTCCCAGTCTCCTTTGCTATTGGATGGTGTCACGTGATTGAATTCTAGCCAATGAAATGTAGGCAGAATTAATGCATAGCACTTCTAAGTCTGGCCCTTAAAACCTGCCACCTAATTCACCAAGATCTCTCTCTTCTCTTGACCTCTAACTAATGCGGATAAGAGCTTCAAAGCCCTAGGGGAGGGCACATTCAGGAAAAAAGAAGCCTCAGTGCAAGTCACTACTGGAAAAAGCCCAGTGCCACTCAGAAGTCTTGCATTTATCTATGGCATGAATGAGAAATAGAGTTTGATTTTAAGCCACTGAGAATTTTGGTTTGTTTGTTATAGCAGATAGCCCACACTGAGCGATGTGTATGGCTGAGCTATTTGTGTGCTAAAATAAGGAAATTCTCAGATGTACCTAAGGCAGCTGAAGCCTATCTTTCATACGAGTTTAAGGGATGCATCTACTGTAGTTCACTGTGAGTCACTCTTCACATGGATACATCCCATGTAATTAACATGTTCCCAGCTGAGCATCTATTGGTTTTCAATACCCAAACTTCATAGAACACACTTATCTTTCAATACAACATTTATGCTTACATCCCCAAAGGGCAATATGACACCCAGTCTACAAATGAGAAAAGAAGATCAGACAAAGCCAAATGTAGGGACGGCCTACAAACTACTTAACCAATACTCCCCCAAATTGTCAAGGTCATCAAAACAAGGAGAGCCTGAGAAGCTGTCAAGACCAGGAGGAGCCTGAAGAGATATGATGACTCCATGTATTGTGATATCCTGGATGGTATCCTGGGACAGAAAAAGGACATTAGGGAAACACTAGGGAAGTCTGAATAAAATATCAACTTCAATTTATAATAATGTTTCAATATTGGTTCATTAGTTGTGACAAATATATGTAGTAATGTAGGATGTTAACAATGGGGGAAACTGGGTATGGTGTAACAGAAACTCTATTTTAGCATTTCCATTTTTCTATAAATCTAAAACTATCTCAAAATTAAAAATTTACTAATTTTTTTTTTAAAAGTGACTACATCAGTTATCACAAGAGTGACATGGGAAAAATCTCTAATTACAAGTACAATTGGGTGACATAGGGTGGTGAAAGCACCCTTCGGGTCAAGGAGGGGGTGTGTGTGCCTTGGGCGTTGTCAGCCCTGGGAGAGGCCAGCCCTGCACAAACAGCAGCTATTGTTAACAACCTTGGCCATTGCTCTGGTGGTCAGGAAGCAGAGTTGTAAGCATTTATCATGTCAACCTGACATTGATGAATAAAAGTCAACAGAAGGTAGAAGGGCTTGATGTTTGGAATGGGAACACGTGGGATTGCCCTGCACAATGACAGCCCTCTGAATTCACTCAATCATAACTTCCTTGGATAGTGATTTCACTTTTCATCTGTTCTGTCACAATTCAGCATTGGAATGATAAATCCCTTAAAGGACTGACTGTATTTGATTCATCTTGCCCACTCGCCATCTTCCATAGACTATAGGCACGTACCCACATGAGCACATGTACACACACACACACACACACACATTTCCTACATACACACAGTACCTAGCAGGCTCATAAGCCCTCATAAACTCTGGGATCATGGTCAAGAGACATCACTGTGGGGGAGATGGAGCAAGGCAGAGCTCTTCATTTGACGGCTGTCCAGGAGTTTGGGCAGGATGCTTTGTGGAAACTCTGATACAGAACCAAGAAAGCAGGGAGTGATACATTTTCTCCTGACTTAATTCTTTTCTTAAACACAAGTCAGGTCTCAAACTGTTGAAAGAATTAATGTTTTATTTTTCCCCCTGTGATGAAAACATACCACCAGAGATACAGAAAGCCAGCTTTCAAAGGCAGATGCTGAAATAACAAAGTTGCTTTTAAAATGAGTACTTAAGAAAATGGCCATTTTAAGTGGCATGGCACCAACATGGTTACGCCAGTATTTATTTTTCTGGGGAACGTGTGTGTATGTTGTGGGTTGTAAGTGGAACCCTGGCCAATCCTGGCCAAGTATAAAGGAATCATTTAGGGCCCTTCAAAATCATTAGGACTATTAGTCCTGACTTGAAATGAGTGAAATGCACAAATGCCTGCCAAGGAGGGAACAAGTTCTGCTACTTTTCAAAGTCATCAAAGCGAGCTTCTCTGGGATGAAATATTTCAGAGCAGGAAGACTTCCTGTACAACTGTCAGCGACACGTACCTAGCCTACAGGCCAGGCTGTGACCTCTACTGGCCTCACAGCCCTCTACACCAGTGCACGAGAAGCTGTCATTGGCCACCCTCCTACTGTCCAGCAAGTGTCCTCCTCAAGACAGCAGGGACACCTTGCTTTACCTGCAGGTAGAGGATGTGAGCCTGCTAACAGCCATCCCTCCTAAAGATGTGGGCACTGGATCCCAAGTAGCTCCCCCTGCAGCAAGTATCATGACCTCACTCCTCTGGTTCCTGAAGCTCTGCCCCTTTCACAGCGCAAGGAAGACTGTTTATTTTACTGGTCATTAGCTTGAGGTGTCACCTGACACCTGCTTCACTAAAAACCTTCTTTCAAAACAAGCTGATTGCATGCGGTTTGGAAGAGAACATTTGGATAGGTGGAATGAGCTGAGTTTTTTTTTTTTTCCAACAAGTGTATATGCCCACATCACTCCAATCACATATATTATACATTTGGACAAGGCCCTTCACCTTGCAAGGTCCTAGAAGCTATACTTTTTAAACGGAGGGATTGGCTTTGGACAGAGGTTTTCAAACTATGGTTTGTGAAATCGATTTCATGGGTTGCAACCAGCACTGAAACACGGAACAGAAGAGAATGCATGAGTTTTTGTTGTTTTTTTGCAGGCGGTAAGTGTAAGTCCTGGTTTTTTGAAGCATGTTATTAAAAAACACTTATGTATTTAGGCATATGCTTGCTATATTATGATGTAAAATATATTCTGAATTCTGAAATGCACTGGCAGAGTTGATACTCTAATCTCTTTACTGTGGATCAAGCCTCTTTTTCAGTGTGTTAGTTAACTCCCCTTGCCCTCCATCCTTCTCCACTGAGGATTGCCTCAGTGACCCCTCTTGACTCTGGTCCCCACTGGGTTCAGCTAACAGAAAGCCCAGCAAGGCATGAGGGGAAAATAGACTGGTCAAGTCAGCCTTCATTTCCCCAGCTTGCATTTCATGGGGTCTCAGTGAGGAAAGACACCCTGCCCACCCTACCATATCCTCAGCTCATTCTAATTTGGGTCTGCCTTCTGTCTCTTCTGGAATTGCGAAAAATACAATGGAGTAGCTTTAAATTATAGTTGTGTATAGGCTTTATCCAAAATAGTTTTATATATAAATTAAAGTTTATAAGGAGGAGGTAAGGGATTGTTGTGTTCTCTAAAGTACTCCCTTGACGGTAAGAAGCTACTATTTTTATTTTTTTAAATGTGGGAGGTAGTTATTACGGTTCTTTGATGTAATCAGTGCAAATATATTCTAGAGATTAGCTAGAATCCTCTTTTCTTGACTGGGTGTATTCCCAGATAATTGCTAAAGACAATTTACAAGTAGGATCACAGAAAACATTATCTAAATGAACACATTTCAGCTGATTATATTCAGTTAAAATGTATTGTTTAATTTGATTTTTAACCCACACGAACATTAAATTTCATTTGAAAGCTCTTATTTGCCCAGCACTGTTCTAGGTGTTCGGGATATATCAGAAAACACAATAAAGATTCCTACCCTCATGGAGCTGACGTTCTAGCAGAAGGAGATGGAAATTAAACAACATTTATTACAAATAAATACATTCTATCAAAGGTGCTTAATGCTGTGAAAGAAAGCAGAGCAGGGTAAGGAGGGTCAGGATTGCTGGGGGCAAGTTGCAATATTACAAAGGAAGATTAAGTTAAGCCTCACTGAGAGGAAATTTGAGCACAGCCTGAAGGGGGGAGAGGTAATTGGACAAGATGTCTGAGAGATGAATATTCCGGGTAGAGGAAACATTCATACCTCAAGGAGGTTGAGTGGAAGCCACAGGATTAACACAGAGGCCAATGTGAGTGGTGCTGAGTGGGTGAAGGAGGGCAGGAGTAAGAGAAGAGATTGCAGAGGAAGCGGGGAGCCTCTTGGAACTCTGGAAATTTGGCTGTTATTTTCTGTGAAATGGAGAACCACCGAAGGGTCTGGGCAGAAGAGCGACGCAAGCTGACTTCAGTGATAAACACGCTAGCTGATGTGTTAAGAACGGACCGTGGGGAGAAAAGTTGAAAACTGTGAGATCTGTTAGGAGGCTAATTGGGGTCACCCCAGAGAGACACTGTTGGCTCAGAATACGGAAGTGGTAGAGGGTGGTGAGAGGTGGTTGGGTTCTGGATATTTATGGAAGGGAGAGCCAGGAAGAGTGCAGTGAGTTGAAGAAAAGAGTCAAAGATGACTCCAAGATTTTTCTTAAACTGAAAAAATGCCATTCATTAAATTTACATCACAGGAAATCATGGCTTCTAGAATCGGCTGTAGTGCTCTTCCCAAATGACGGAGACAAATCTCACCGCAAAGATTCATTTTCCAAAGAATTTGCAGTTAACTGTGAGCCACTGGACACCTCCAACAGAGCACAGTTTATAAAATTCCACCCTCACTTTTTGTCTTCCCATGTTGATTATTTCATGAACTTTTTTTGGAGGTTCTTGTTTACATCGGTCAAATCATGCAGGGTGACTGTGGAAGGTTTTTGAAGGAGGCAGACTGCAAGTTTGGTGCCAGATTTCAAATCAAGTGTGTTTGGGCAAACAGCATCCTATTAAAATAAGAATTTGTAGCTTACTTCCATGGGCATATAGCTGTTGCTCCACATGCTGGCAATTAACCACTGATGTATGGATGTTTGTTCCAGCTGGTGCTAAAAAAGAGTCACATTCAGTGAATTATTTTTTAAGATTTGAATACTTTATAGTGCTGATTGGGGAGCAACTCTTAAAAAAAGGAAGGAAAATGAGACGGCTGTCATGTACTGTTATTAATCCCAGGGTGAGGCTTTTTAATCTAGTCCAGATAACCAAAACTCGTCATAAGACATGAATTTATAGCAAGAAGGGATTACGTAAATCAAAGATCTCAACCACAGGCTTTAAACAGTGAGGAAAAGGAGACCCATCATGTTAAGTGGCTGAGCCAAGAGAATGCAGACTAGAACCCAGGTGAATGGACGGCTGGCTGGTGGTCTTTTCATCGTGCAGTCTATTTCCCTTCTTTCTCTCCTATGAAAATGGAGATACGCTGGTCTTGTCTTTCAGGAGTCAATGGAATGTCCAGAAACCCTGGGTACTTGGGGCAGCGAAACCCACTAGAAGAGTCCCCATCAATTTTGCATCAATTCCTATCTCTCCTCTCCGCTTCTGCCTTGTTTCCCACCCCTGGAGCCACAGACGCCCCACCTCCAATCTCTGCTGGCCCCGTTTGGTGAAGAATCTGATTGAAGCAGACTCAACAGCTTCAGCCCCACCCTTGGCGATACTAAGGGGTATCAAGATTCTGTCACACAGTCCCAACCTCCCCTATCAATCCTCAGACCTGGTCCTTGGAAGCCTCAGCTTTTCCGTCCTCCTCCTCACCCAGCACTTTTCTTGGTTGGCTCTAAGTAATGGAAAAATGGCAGATGACTTGCTACTTCTTGCTTCAGTAATGCTACTCCTCAGCCTGGGATTATGGACATAACAGCCATATCCAGCAGATAATCAAGGTGTCACCACCTAAGGAATAACCTCACTGGTGACAACTGCCCACTGGCCCTACACTGACAGTTTGATTAATCTGGTTTTGAATACCCTGCTGAGGTCTCTTGCCCCATGCTAGATCACAGAGGTAGGTCCTGGGCACACACTTCCGCTTATACCTAGAGAGTTGGCTTCTGCAGACAAGGGTCCCCATCCCTAACCTGCCCTGGCTCATGGGTCTCCTACTGGGTCCCACACTCTCCTCTCTCTCTCCACCACATTGTTTCAATGTCACCAAAAACTTTGTCTGAGATCAGTCCTAAGGAAACTGTAAATTCTCATAGTGAAAGGAGCACTGGACCAGAAGTTAGAAGCACACAGTGTTGAGGAAGAGGAATGATAAACTTTGCCCCATGAGCATGCCCTATAGAGTTGCTGTTAATAGCAAACGAACACTTAATGTGAGTGTAGGCTCTTTGTAAACAATGAAACGCTAAGTGGATGTGAGATGAGGTTATTAAAAAGCTGTGCTGTCTTTCACTTATGGATAATTCCATTGAAATGTCAGAATTTTTTCATTTGTTTTCTCATTCATTCAATATTCAATAAATATTTTTCAGATACTTGTAGGCAGAATTCTAAGATTACCCTGGAGATTTCTGCCTGCTGGTGTACAGTCAAGCACAATCTAAGTCCTCTAGTGAAGGGATTTTGCATGTGCAATGAAGATTCAAAATCAGTTGGCTTTAAGAAAGGGAAATTATTCTTGGTGGGCCTGGCCTAATCAGGTGAACCTTTAAGAAAGACACGACTTTTTCTGGTGAGAGAGATCCAAGAGTGAGAGGGATTCAGTGTGAGGGAGATTCTTCATTGTCGGCTTTGGAAATGGAGGGAATGTGGGCGGTCTCTAGATTTAAATAGCCAGAAAGGAAATGGGGACCTCAGTTCTACAAACTCAAAGAAGTGACTTCTGCCAGCAACCTGAATGAGTGTGGAAATAGACTTTCCCCCCAGGGTCTCCAGATGAGAACATAGCCACCCAACACCTTGATCTAGCCTCATAAGACCCAGAGCAGAGAACCCAGTCATAGACTTCTGACTTACAGAAATGTGAGCCAATAAATGGGTATTGTTTAAAACAGCTAAGTTTGTGGAAATTTGTTACAGAGCAATAGAAAACTACCAGCACAATGCTCCTCGAGAAAAGAGCTATGACATCTAAAATGTTAGATCTTCCCAGAGTCAACCCAATGGCTTCTAGGTACTCAAATAATAAACATCTTGAATTAGTCAGGTGAAAGCATCACACAGTTTGATTTTTTCCTCCCAAGCAGGGACAGATTTAGGCTTCTCTGGTGTCACAATTTATCACCAAGCCTCAATCAAGACAGACAGGAGGTGCTGGTGACAGGACCAGTGTTTTTGAGCATCACCTTTGGTCATGAGCTGTGCAAAACCAAATGGAGCAACTGAAGGGACTAGGTCCCTGAACTTGGACTCTTTATAAGCTGCCCTGGTCAGCTGCTTCTGGTCAGCACCAGAACATCAATCAGGTTTCTCATCTAACGAGCTTTCTGCTGGTCTATGTTTTCTTCCTTAAGACTTTTCAGGTCTATGATGTTCAGCAGCTAGGGGACTATATGTGTGCATCTGAGTGTGTGTATGTGTTGTGTGTGTGTGTGTGTGCACATTTTCTTTAAGCAAACACATTTTCCCCCTTACTTCTTAGGCTGTTGAATCGTGTTTGTCAAAATTTACACAGCAAAAGGAACTATAGCTTGAGCTATTATTATACCGCTGCTCTATTTTCATACAACCTTATGCATTTTTTTCTTTCTTACAAGTGCAGTAGGCGAAAGCATCAGAATGGACTTTCTCTAATTCCTTCTCATCATTATAATCCTCTTGAGTTTTTCTCTTATTTCTTGCTGTTCCTCACCTGCTCTATTCACTTTATTTATTAAAATGTTCCTTGAATGGTTTTCCATTGGAGAGAATGAAAGGAACCAGTTAAAGAGTGGTGAAGCCACCTCGTTCTTCTGAAAAATGAAGCAAATGAAGGCAGTACGTTTAGAAATTTTTCAGTCTCTTGTATTGAAACCTGGGTATTACCTACACCACTTACTCTACCCTCCAGCAAAATGAATACCTGCCTTTCCCTCAGGCATGTCTCTTAGAACATAACCTCCCTGTTCCTCAATTTCTCCACCTATAAAAAGAGGCAACAATTGTGCCTACATCATAGTAGTATCAGGATTACATATATTTGTCGTGAAGGAAAACAAAATATGCCAACCAAATTTTTGACACTTTGGTCTAAGTATTATTTTGAGTTAAAGGCAATTGAGAATCAATGATGGAAAAAGAGTTCTCTGCCCTCCCTTTATCTGTCCAAAAGTAGGGCATAAATTTCCCTTTGAGAAAGGTGCCCCCCTGCCCCAACTCTGCTAGGAAGAAAAGAGCTACTCTTATCACTGAAGACAGGGAGTCAACACTAAGATGAGTTTGCATAAACAGACCTTACTTAAATAGCCCATATCTTCCATTGGTTTCCGCATATATTTCCTAGTTACTTCCCCCAAATTTATCATTCCTTGAAGCCCAAACCCTTTTTTCTTTGTTGAAAGGGTACCAGGTCTAACCACTTACTTGAGTTTCACTTCTATTCTGTGAACTCTCATCCACATAAATATAAATAAAAATCGTGTGCTCTTTCTCTTGTTAATCCAACTTTTCTTAGTTTAACTCACGTACCCCTAGAGAAAGATCCTAAGAGGGTGGAGAAACATATTTTTCTTCCCAATTGATTAAAAAAAAATCTTACCCCAGTGTCTGGCATACGACTAGATAAATTTGGATATCACTATTATCATTTTTCTACCTTTATTTCTTCCATTTTTTTACAAAACAATTTATTAAATACTATGGGGTATATACTTTAGAGGAAATGATAGTTATGTTCAAAAGGTCTTAGAAAAAATCATGTACTATCCAATTTTTAAAATTAATAGTAGTTATATTCCTTCTCCTTCACCCTGTTGTTAGACGAGTTTGAATTTACATAAAGTAAGATGATATCTGTAAAGCTGAAATTTTCCCAAGCATATTGATATATTTTTCTTTATAACAACCTTAGCATAGATAACTGAAAATATATATACATGAAAAACTAAATCCCTTATCTCCATCCCCATTTTTTTTTAAATTGGGTACAATTGCTATACAATAGTACATGTTATAGGTGTACAAGATAGTGATTCACAATTTTTAAAGGTTATATTCCATTTATAATTATCATAAAATATTGACTATATTCCCCATGTTGTACAATATATCACTATAGCTTATTTTATACCTAATAGTTTGTACCTCTTACTCCCCTACCCTTATATTGCCCCTCCCCGCTTCCCTCACCCCACTGACAACCACTAGTTTGTTTTCTATATCTATGAGTCTGCTGCTTTTCTGTTATATTCACTAGTTTGTTGTATTTTTTAGATTCCACCTATAAATTATATCATACAGTATTCATCTTTCTCTGTCTGATTTATTTCACTTAGCATAATGCCCTCCAAGTCCACCCATGTTGCTGCAAATTATAAGCTCATTCTTTTTCATGGCTGAGTAATATTCCATTGTATATATATCACATTTTCTTTATGCATTTATCTGTTGATGGACACTTAGGCTGCTTCCATACCTTGGCTATTGTAAATAATGCTGCTGTGAACACTGAGGTGCATGCATCTTTTTGAATTAGTACTTTGAGGTTTTTTTGGATATATTACTCCTTCCAATTAAAAAAAAAAAAAAAACCCTATCATTCTGCCTTTTCCACTTAGCTTCCTCTGCTCTGCAATCCCTGCCCCTCAAGGGCAAAGTCTTCCACCTCTAATTCTGGAGGCATTGATTTGTGCCTTTCCTGAACATTGACTGCATAACATTTTGTATCAGTATTCTTTATTCATATCCTTCTTACTGGTCTATAAGCTTCTTGAGGACAAGACACCTATTTAAAGCATGTGTGTATCTCCCACTATAATTCAGAAACTAGCATACAAATATAGAAGCAGGAGAGGACTTTCTCTGGTACCTATCTCTGTCCTAGTGCCTTCTCTCCTTCTTTGGAGATGTAACCAGATTCGCCACCTGAAATGAATCACTGAGTTGCCTTCTTCACCATTCACCTTTCAGAATTGAAAATGATGATTATTTTAGTTCCTGTTTTTAATGGTATGTCTTATTGTTGGGAACAAATCTTTTTCCTAACATTAAAGGCTGTTCAGAATCTGAGCCCACACCCACCTGTGACATAGTTATTTTTTCTTTCACAATACACACATTCCCTTGCTTTTTGTGCAGTTAGAAACATCTGCCGGACATTCTTCTAAATCATGATGAACACTGCCTTTATTTATGTTATTTCATTAAATCCTAATCTCTATTCATATTTAAAGCCCATGTTGAATCATGCTTCCCAAGGAGCTCATGGTAACTACTTAAGTCTATCTTCTCTTCTCCCTTTTTTGAATTTTTCTAACTTGTAATATTTTTCTATACTATCCAACGTCATATTTAATAAAATAAAAATATTGTATGTTTGTATTTTTTAATATATCTTAAGTCTTGGATATTGAACAAATTTTTTAATACTCTAAGGGGCAGACAGATTTTATGTTGGTACTATTGTTTTGTTTCTTTTTTGGCTCCTAGACAGAAATACTTACAAGGTCAGATACGAAGTGAGAATTCATAAATATTTGGTTTATTTGAATCTAATAGAAATAAATCCTCTTAATGAAGTTATCAGATGCTCACTCTAAGAAAGAATGGAAACAACACAAGGAAAGAAAATATCTTTTAATATTTGGGAGGACAGCAGATGAAATAATGACCTTGGCAAAGATGTCAGGTCCTAACCCCTGGAACCTATAATGTTACCTTACAAGGAAAAAGGGACTTTGCAGGACTTTGCAGGACTCCTACAGGGTAGGAGTGCTGTACCAGGTAAGGGACCAGGCCCTTAAGTTAATGAATTTGACATGGAAGGATTACTCTGAATTGTCTGGGTGGGCCCTAAAGGCAATCACAAGGGTCCTTATAAGAAAGAGGATGGGGGGATTAAACACACAGAAAATGAGAAAGCAATATAAAGACAGAGGCAGAGATTGGAATTATGTGGCCACAAGCCAAAGAATGTCAGCAGCCACCAGAAGTTCTCTCTCTGTTTCTCTCTTTCTTTAGTGGGAGCTCAGTCTTGCCTGCTCCTTGGTTTTAACCCAGTGAAACTGTTGAACTTGTGGTCTCCCAGACTGTGAGACAATAAATGTCTGTTCTTCTAAAAGCCACAGTGTCTTTGGTAATTTGTTATAGCAGCCACAGTAAACTAATAAAAGGTATAAACGTGAATATTTTCCCCATGTATGTTTACACTTTTAATAAAAATGGCATTATACCATGAATATTATTTTTGTAACATGCTTGTAAATATGCTAAATAACTTCCTGGAAAGAATTTCAATTTCTACATGGCATTTATTGTATGGATGACACAATTTATTCAACCAATGTCCAACAGTTACAGATTTTAAAACCCATTGGCAATTCTTTGTCATTAAAATTATATAAAATAACAATCATTTTAATGAAATCTTTGTACACATCCATGACTTTTTTTAAGATAAAAGTTCTAAAAGTAGAATTTCGAGGTTAAAGATATGTACAGTGTAGAAAGCTTTTAATATTCATCTGGTATATCCTGGCATCACTTTCATTTTATTACCTAAATTTCATAACTTAAGCATCCCACCTACATGAGAGTTTTCAAACTCCCACCCCCACTCCCAATTCACAGAGTATTTTCTGTGGTCTTTATGGGCGCCATCTTCCCTGCTCTTCTCTCCATCTGGTTACCATGTAGCTGCATGCAACTCCATGACACCACTTTGAGAGGCTCACTCTGCTTTCCCTGCAGGTGCCCGTCATGAGTTGGCATGGCAATTTCTAGGATACTGTTTCCAGAAGCTTCCAAAGCTACAATGCTCAGAGTGCCTGATCCATACTGGATTCCATATCGGAGCTCATTGTGTGGAGGGATGAATGGTCCCCCCGCAAGAGCACTGCACCTGTGAACCTGGAGGTCACCCCCAGTTCTGCCTACATCCAGAGACTGTCTCTTTGGTCTGTCAACAGCTAGTCAACTTTTCTGCAACCCATGGGTCCCAAGGTCAATTACTAACCAGACCAGGCCTGTGCACATGAGTGGAGCAGGCTGGATGTGAGCACAGAGAGGTAGTGGGGAGGTGAGAACAAGGCCAGTTGGAGAGGTCACCTGCTTCTCGCCTCCACCCCTGCAATTGTTGACTTGTGGGAATGAGAGCCTGGCATTGCCAGAGTTTTCAAAAGGTGTCTGAAATCTATATCTCTATGTGAAACACCTATATTCGTAAGCATTGACAAGTTATACAACATATTTTCATACCGAAGGGCAAAAAAAACACATCGGCCACTGAATCCAGCTCAGCCCTCCAGGGTAGGGGTGCTGCACCAGGTAAGGGGCCAGGCCCTGCCTTCCATGGGCTTTCCCTTCCCCTCCCCCTAAGTTATCTCCCTAAAGACCTCTTTTTCAGTTCCTTGGAACTAAAAGTCCAAACATCTCTATGGAGCAGGGCCTTTCTTTACCTTTGCATAACCTCAAATTTCTCTGTGGTACTTTGAAGGGATTTTGCCCTCTCCCATGCCCACAGTCCCCCAAATCAGGAAGCAGCTGCCTTAAAACCCAAATTCAAGGCATGGATGCATGTTAAATACAGAGAAGCTCAAAACTTGTCTGGCTTTTACTTTCTAAGACTCCAGAGCTATTGGCATCAAGTTTCATATAGAAAGTAAGCCCTGTGCTTCTCTTTCTTCTAAACTCTCCTAGGGAAGAAGCAGACTCTTCCCATTACAGGCACTCTCCTTTCCCGTTGCACATATTGCAGCGTAAGCACCGTAAAGGGAGGTCTCTTTTTTTTTTTTTTTAATTCATTTCAGCATTTTTAAAAAAAATTTATTTATTTATTTATTTATTTATGGCTGTGTTGGGTCTTCGTTTCTGTGCGAGGGCTTTCTCCAGCTGCGGCAAGCGGGGGCCACTCTTCATCGCGGCGCGCGGGCCTCTCACTGTCGCGGCCTCTCTTGTTGCGGAGCACAGGCTCCAGACGCGCAGGCTCAGTAGTTGTGGCTCACGGGCCTAGCTGCTCCGTGGCATGTGGGATTTTCCCAGACCAGGGCTCGAACCCGTGTTCCCTGCATTGGCAGGCAGATTCTTAACCACTGCGCTACCAGGGAAGCCCCAAGTGAGGTCTCTTATTCAGCATTTCACCAGCGTGCTTTACTCATAAAGAAGATGCTCATCTTCTTTCCCGCCCCTGCCCCCCACCTCTGCCCATTATCCTCACCCACAGCGAACTGCATTGTGTCTCCTGTGGCTTTGTTCATTTTGAGCTCCAAGGAGGCTCACCTGTAATGTAGTTAGTGAAGGGCTACATTTCTTCCGTAGCCCTTTTGTTTTAAACTTTTGCCTTAGGAAAGAACATTGATATTTGTTGAAATCATTTCTAAAGAAGTTTCACACCTGGGGGAAAAATAAGTGTAATAGAACATAAAACTTCCAGAATGCACTCCTTCTTAGCTGCTATCCTAAAGTATTTGATTGCTGGAGCCTCCAAATTCCTGAATTGCTTAATTCCCTTTATTGTCCTTAAACACACCCAAAATGTTTAGAGGAAAGCTCTTGAAAGCATCAAAAGAATTTGGCTCTATTCCAGTTTCAGTGATCTTGAAAATCGAATTTCGTGAGGAGCCCCTGACTTCTCCCCTCCTTTATTCTCTGCATCCAGTGGGTATCCATGTCTTGAGTATAACTTTTTATTATTACTATTTTTCTCTCTTCTCTCTTCTTTGTTCCTGCCGCTACTGCCTTGGTCCTGTCTTGAGTCAGTTCTCATAGGTCCCCACAGTCACCTCTTACTCCCTGACGGGTCTTTATCAACTTCAATCCCATATTCTCATGGCCACATAAGCCTGGTCATGTCAGCCCTGATGACCACATTTCCTCGCATCCTCATGGCCTTTGGGGTAAAGACCAACCCAGGAACTCTGTGATGGGGCTCTGGCTCCATTTGAAGGCCCCCCTCTTGCCTTCCCCCAGCGTTTCCTCCTCTCCAGAATAATTAGATATCCTCAAGGAATTAGAAGTCAGATGAGTCTCTGAGAGTTAAGCTATAAGTCAAAACAAAAGGGATGAAGACAGAAATCTTCTAGGTCACCATAAGGAAAGGGACTGGGTCACCAGCTGGTGAGATTCATCTGTAAAATAGTTGAATGTAGCACATTGAGAACACATCGAAAACAATGGTCAATCAGCGGACAGTTGGTCACTCAATTTAAAAAATAAAAATAAACATAGGCTTATAGGGGTAAACTAGCTCATAGCCAATGGACTTCTAAATGCTCTAGTTTTGCCATCAGCAAATATATTTCTATTGTGATCATGACTGAATCAAGCTGTCTTAGCCCAGAGATGTTAATTTGGAGTTTCATCTGCCAGTGCCCTCAGCCAGGGGCGATTCAGTTCCCCTAGGGGACATTGTTTTGGGTCACATCCTCCTTTGTTCTAAGGAACTAAATGACTCTTAAGAATGAGTCTTCTATTCAATGTCAAAGGTTCAAACCAAGTGTATGGAATTCTAGGGCTGCCTTAACAAAACCCCAACAAAGTGTTGGGCTAAAACAACAGAAACTGATCCCCTCACAATTATGGAGGCCAGAAATCTTAAGTCAAGGTGTCAACAGGGTTGGTTTCTTCTGGAGGCTCCGAGGGAGAACCTGTTCCATGCCCCTCTCTTAGCTTCTGGAGCCTGCCGGCACCCTTGGCATTCCCTGGCTTGAGGCTGCTGGTCTCCGTCTCTGCCTCTGTCTTCACATGGTCTTCCCCTTGTGTCCCTGTCTCTCAAATCTCCCCCCGCCCCTTTCTCTTTGAAGGACACTTGTCAATGGATTTAGGGCCCATCCTAATCCAGGATGATCTCGTCTTGAGATCCTAAATTACACCCACAAAGACCCTATTTCCAAACAAAATCACATTCACAGGTATGGATGTCAGCCCATGGACTTCTCTTTTGTGGGGGGACACTATTTAGTCCACCACACAGAGTGAAATGGTTGTATCCCCAGGAAGCCAGGGTAGCTTTTCCCTTCCTGCATGACTTGGTTCTCCAAAGTCATAATCTGTACCCATAGAACATGAATCATTCATGACGAACACACTCTAAAAGTAAAGCTTTTGAACAAATATGTAGATGGAAAAAATGAGCCCCAATTAAGCTCCCTTTTGTGATAAACCTCTTAGAAAAGCATTAACTCTAATCTTCAGTGAAAAGCATTGTAAAATCAAGATTGGAGGGGAAGATGGTGTTTGAAATGGCCTGTGTTCCCTTTAATGGAATGAAGAGAGGCAGAATTTACTGCAATTGTGATATGCTTTTAGCTACACATGGAGTCAGGGTCAGAGAATTAAGTGAAACCAACAAAACTGTGACCACTGTGGTTTTGCCTTGGAGAGACTTTGTGAATTATCAACAGTCTGGGAGATGGAAATGGTCTCTTTTCATTCAGGATACCTTCAGAGTTTGTGTGAACCAGACTCTCTCTGGTCTCTCTCTTTTTCTTTTTCCAACACACTTTCAATTTTATTCTTTTGTTGTTAGAGTTTTGAGGAAAGGGTAAAAGATTATGCCTTTGGTTGGCACTGGTGACAAGAATTCTCTTTGGTTAAGCTAAGAAATTAGCACATAATTAATTTTATTGTGAAAGCAATGATAATGTTCACCAGATCTTTGCACGGCTTCTCTACCCATCAATCAGGGCTTGGCTCAAAGGTCACTTCTTCACAGACCCCATTCCTCTATCTGAAGCGTCCTCCCCACCTCCCTCCGCCCATGCTGAACCACTGCCTACTAACATTGTCGCTCTCTGTCCCCTACTTTATATTTCTTCATGGCAATAGTGATGTTTCACTGAAGATATATTGATTTGGCTGAGGCTTGTTTCCTTTCTACATTACAAGCTCCAAGAAGGCAGGGCCTTTGAACATCTTGTATGCCCGAGTCCTAGAACAGTGCCTGACACATAAGGGCCGTCAATCAATATTTGTTGAGTGGAGCAAGGAGTGCACGTATGAATTCCTTTGCTGGGTGCCATTTGTAGTGATTTATTTCCTCCTTGGAACAATACTCCAACACGGATGCTGAAGTGAGTCAGAGTAGTTCCCTGATGAGAAGCATAGCAGTTCAGAAATTAGAGAGGCAGTACGAGACACTTGTCTATGCAGGCTTTGGGTACCAACACCTCTCTGCCAGTTTCCATGTGGGTGCTGGGCCTTTGTTTCCTCATCTGTAAAATGACATGATAATGGTACCTGCCTTGTAGGGTTTTTATTATGACAATTAAATGGCATTGCCTTCAGTGGGAACAGAGCCTAGCACATTATAGGCAATCAATAAACACTAGCTAGTATGGTGCCCCTTTTTCAGATGAGAAAACCAGACTTAGAGTAAGGTAGCTTGAGTAGGAAGACAGAGGTGCTAGGTGGCAGAAGCAGAAGCTGAACCCAGATCTGGCTTCCTCTGGAGTCTGAGTCAGGTCTTGGCCACAGCATTAACTTGCTTGATGCATTTGAGATGGACTTGTAAGAAATTAGGCTGCTGTCAAGGGAGTGCTATAGCAGTCCGAAGGATGGATCATTCAGTGCTACAAATGACACTGCTACCAGTGGTTCACCACAGCGGTCAATATGGGGAACCAATCTTGGCCAATGTGGGGAAATAACTCACGGCCCTGCAAGACAAAATCCGGTGGCTTTCATTTTGAGTTCTCAGAGATGGTGATACAACAGGAGCAGGCCAGCCTACGCCAATTTACCAATAAGCAAGTTTCATCAGACCCACTTCAAAAGATGTAAGGATAGTTTAGGTCATAGTGTTGCATGATAAAAAGCAGAAGTCAACTAGATGACTGACTGCACAGCCAACCTTACTCAGCTACAACTGCTGTAGACCCAGATTCCTTCCTTACCTTTAGTACAACACGTGTGTATCTGATAAGGCCCTTCGTGCACCTCTTTCTTGCTCCTTAATCTATACATCAGCTGAGTCCACGTATAATCCAAAATATAGATACATTATTCTATCTCTTCAACCTTATCCTATCTTCCTAGCTATATTTTGTTTCACCAACAATTATTGTAATTTGTATTGGAGCACAAACCAGTTGCATAGTTTTGGAACATGCTTAGACCTATGCTGGAAATAAGGCATGATGTTTTAAATTTTTTCAGTGGACCATGTACAATGCAATTGTGATTCAGAACTAAGAGTTCTGAGCCTCATAATGGTACTGCATTTATAAGATATCCAAGGCTTAAGGACATCTGGAATATTGCCATCAATGTCTTGAAATCCAAGCTAAAGTGCTGGATCCTTTTCATCTGTTGACCTTCCTTTCTTATGTGTAGCTTTTAGAAATAAAATCTGTTAAAGACAATTGACCAGCTACTTAGCTATGACAGAAGGAGATAAAAATAATTTGCTTACATATTTATTTACTCAGCTAATCTCCAGCAGTGCGGAAAGTACCAAACTGAAATATATACCACTTTCTTCTCATTGGTGACACAATTAAATAACTGCTCTAATACAAAGCAGTAATAATAATTTGAATGTGTCAGTTTCCCAAGTGCTGATTTTCTGATATTCTACAGAAACATTCATGGATTTCTAAGCTGATTTATGTTTATTTGATTTCTTTCTGTCTTTAGGGTCTCCAGAGAATATTCACATAGTTTTCTTATGAACTTTGTTCACTATAAAAAGAATCGCTCATTTCTTTCTACCCTGGTTGTTGGGAATTAATATTATATTCTAAAATACAGTGAAATCCCATGTTAATAAAACATCAGTTTTACATCTTCTCTAACTTACACTTTTTCCCCATACATATCACATGTCCTATGCTACAAGTGTCTTAAATTACTATAACTTGCACTGTACTTAGAAGAATTTGTTTTAAAAAAATCCAGTAAATTACCTACTACCACATTAGTATTGTATTAGTATTGTGCTGTGCCTTAGAGAATATAACAGACAAAAGTTCTTATGCAAATTCCTACTGATCCTATACCCTTGAGAGTATAGAGCCCTCTTCTAGCAAGTTCATAGTCAGGGCCTCCTGTATCAAGTGTTAAATGCTTAACATATTTAGGAAGACCTCCTGGGCTGATGCCCAAACCAATGGTGAACACTAAGCTGGGCGAATCTCTCCTGTTAGAAAGCCCTTTGGTTGCCAGGAATGAGAAAATCCATATTGACTACTGAATTCTGCTCTTTTGATGTTTTGTTATTGTTGATGGCCAAGTGCAGGAAGCTGCCATTTATTAATTTCCTTCAATCTCTTTCCCAGGATCTGTAGCATGTTCCACTTGGTCAGGAGACTGCTGACTCAGATGAATATTTTGTGGGCTAGATTGTACCAGGAAGAAGGTGTCCATCTAGAATAATGTTTGACCAAATATTTGGGTACTGTGGCCTAGCCAAGTAGATACATAAAATATACCATCACAGGTGCCTGCCACCTCTCAAGTGAAAGCACTTTAGACTGGACCATTGATTGTACCATACTTCACCTGCATGTGTGGTCAACACGACCTATACCCATTGGGTGGACCCTGGGAGAAAGGGCTCAGCTTGCACATCCCAAGGGCTGCGTGCTGGGTCTTTGTTGCTCTAGTCAGAGCAACATGTCTGACTGGACAGAGGGAAGAAATCAGAAAATGGCAGTGAATCTAACACAAAAGTTGGAAGAGAAGAGGGGAAATAGCAGCTAGAGAGATGTAGGACAATGTACCCCTAACTGGAGGTGGGTGGGGCATGGGGGAATAGGTTTTAAAGTGGAAAGAAGAAACATACTGCAACATATGAATCTCACTGACATAATCTTGAGTGAAAGAAGCCAGAAGCAAAAGCTATATGCTAAAAGATTCCATTCCTATCAAATAAACACAGGCAAAATCCATCTATGGTGTGAGGAGTCAGGATGGTGGCTACCCAGGTGGGCTTTGGGGTGCTGGTTATGTTCTTTTCTTGAGCTGATTGCTGGATACATGAGTAGGTTCTGTTAGAAAAACTCCAGCTATATTTATGATGTATACACTTACCTGTATGTATATTGTGCATGAATAAAAATGTAAATTAAAATAACACAAGTGGCAAGCAAATGAGAGTGAGGGTGGGAAAAAAGGAGAGGAAGATGAAGGCAGAAGCACTGAATATATCGTTAAATCATAGGCCAGTCACACTACTTGTTTTTATCCACTCTACAATATTTTAATACTAATTATGCAAACATTACAGATCTACTATTTTTAGTTAAGGAAATGAGGAGACTTTGAAAAAGACTGACATTATCCATTTTTGACAGTCAATTAGGTAACAGGACCAGAGGACGCAGGAGGTCCTGAACTAAAAAAGTTGTGGCTTTCAGCCCCCAGCAAACCAAAGGCCTGTTCTGAGACAAATGAATAAATGCCTCACCAAATTCCAGAAGAACTCAGCTAAATAGGTAGATTTCTTTTATGTGGAAAAATGGAATACTTCCATATGAGCAGAAGCACTATGCTAGCAAGAATAAAAAATGTACGGAGCTCTTCATCAACACTCTTCATGGCGGCAATCTCTGTTTCCTCCTGGGGTTGACCAGATGACCCCAAAGCTCTTTTCTGTTCCATATGTTCTGGAATTGCTCCATTCCACCCTAATGTATGAAATATCAAACCAAATCATGACTATAATACAGTTTTATAACTTTGTTCTTTTCTTCCATTCTTAGCTTCTCCTTTAACAAGGAAAACAGAGACCTCAATGCTCATAAGCAAATCACTGTTTTGTTTGGTCTCAAGTCAAATGGGAGGCCTCCAAGGAAAACTCCCTTTTAGCATTTTCCAATTAGAAAGTGCTGCACACTGCACTAAGAAACCGTGTTCTTTCCCACTTTCCATTTACTTTTATTGCCATTATTTATCTGAGAGGATCATATTTCAAGAAAGACTCTTTTCCTAACCAAAGGGAAAAAATAAATTTTTTCTTAAAAAAAAAAATCTAGCAAACGAAGATCTAGTAGGATGTCTGTCATTTTCGACCCATGATATTTTTTAAGGAGTTTTGAATAAGTGGATATTAGGAAGAGTGGTCGCTTATAAAAGCAGCTTGCTGGATAAAGACCTACTTGGAAAGGCTTTTAAAAAGTGCATTATTTACCCACTGGAGCTGTCAGGTTACCATGTTTACTCAAGGGAAGGCAGATTTTCTTTTTTTAAAAATCTGGCCTAAGCTTTTCTTAAAACAGGCTATTGACCGGAATCAATGCAGAGAGTGGCTTAAAAAGACGCAGGACAGCCTGGCCTCACTGATATCTAAATAAATTGTCAGCCCAAGGTCATACCATTTATCAGTATCAGAAGCTATTCTTGGGTTGTTTATATCGAATGTGAACTGCTGGAGGCCCAAAATATAGATACAAAAATATCTTTGGGATGAGAAGCCACTCCAAGTAGCTCCCTGAATCCATCAGGTTTCCCTCTAATACTTAAAGAGACAGGAGCACATTTGAATGCTCTGCGCCATCAATTTTGATTATCAAAACTATTTGTAATTGTGATTTTTTAAATGTAACTGATTGCTCATATAATTTAAGTACAATTGAATATGAAATATAATCAGTCTGTTCTCTTCTCTTTTCTTTCTCAGTCAGGCAGACCCTACTGTAGTCTGTGATCTGCTCTTCTGTCAGAAGTGTCCAGAAAATGTTTCAGAGAGCTCACATGCAGCTTTTGACCTTGTTCCTTTGTTGGTGTACCAGTCAGTTACTAGTGCACCATAAGCCTGCTTAGGCTGTGTAACAAACAAGCCCACAGTCTCACTGGCTTGATACCACCAAGGTTTATTTCTCAGTCAGGCAAAATCCACCATGGCTTTGGGAAACTCCTCAAGTCAACTGTCCCCCATGCAGCAACCTGACAACCCTGATTGCTTCCATCCTGAGGCCTGACCATGTCAACACAAGGCCTCTTCCATAGCTGCTACAATGGATGGTTAGAGGGACACAGCACTTGTCTTGTAATCCATTGAGGAGGACTAGTCCACATTGGTCCAGCAACTTGGAACTGTCAGGAAAGGAGAAGTGCCATGTGGCTGGAAGGACAGGAAAGCAGAATGAAGATGGATCCCTAGAAGTCTTACCACAGTGGGAAAAAGGAAACAATCTAATTATTCACCTTTAGATAGGAAGTTGTGTGTATTTGTGTGTGTGTGTGTGTGTGTGTGTGTGCATGTGTGTGATTGTGAGACAGAGAGAGAAGGAGAGAGAGAGAGAGTTTGAGAGAGATGAATTGTATAAAGAGGGCAGTGTGACGGTGGTAGGTATTCTTCTGATCTGAAAATGAATTTTAAGTGGTCTTGTGCCTGGGTAATGCATAAAAGTTGACCATGAGGATGTGTGAGTAGTGTAACTGGAACACAGAAAGTAGCCGATTTAGATGTTTATATTCTTACTGTTTTTGTTTATTGATTGAATATGAGGTTTGCAAAGATATTTAAAACTAGAACTCTTTCAGTGAGAAACCAAATTTATATAGGTAGAGGAAAACAATATCCAAGAAGCCTCTCCCATATAATTCTAAAACTGAGGACAATTTTCTCAGGAAAGCTGTGGTAATGTCTGGGGACATTTTTCACTGTCATAACTGGGAGTGGGGTGTTACTGGCATCACTGACAAGTCACAGGACAGCTCTACCAACACAGAATAATCCAGCTCACAATGTCTGTAGTGTTAAGGTTGAGAACCCTTAACCTTAAGTTCAAGGTTGTGAACTTAGGTGTCTCATTGTAGGCAGACTCTTTGTGGTTTAAGTTTTTCCATTTCTTAAGCAGACAACTTATTTTCATCCCTCATATATTTAAAGATTTATAAATAAAAAATTACAAACATTGGGCCCCACAAAAGCAGAATTCCCATACACCTAAAACATAAACTTTAAGAGGTGCTGGTGATGTCACTTATTCATTAGACAAACTTGCAGGCATCACCCGAGCACCTGCCATGCTCTAAGCACCTTAGGCACAAGCCACATGGAGATGAGCAAGACACAGCAACCACACCCAGGGACCAAGTCTGAAACCAACACATCCACAGATAACGCAATCATGCTTGGTGGATATTATGGGGTAGGTTCATCCCAAGAGCCATGATCACTTCACCCAGGTATGAGTGTGTGTCTGTGTGTATAAAGTGTACACACATGCATAAATGAAAACCAACACACTCATCCAAATATTTCAGTATAGTCACACACCACTAAATACATACTAATGTGCAGTGGAATTATGGTCTTTAATTTCTTTGTGGCTTTAGGGAGACCTTCTTTTATTCACAGCAGAGAACCCATGGGGTTTATGTGGAGGCTCTGAGCGTGGAGTGGCCCAATCAAACACTTGATACACTATCACATTACAAAGAGGCACCATGCTGAGAACCGCCTGAGATATAAAACAATACAAGCAGACTTCCCAAAACATGGAGTGTGTGCCATGTTTTTAGATTTATACAATAAACACTTCTTCAGTACCTACTGTGTGCAAAAGACAGAGGATAATATTATGAAATAGGAAGGGGAAAGGTATATACAGCACTGTGTGTGACCTCAAAGAAGAGATGGCAGACATGCACTGAGAAAGAAGAATGCACGGGGGAAGAGAGTAGAGGAGGGGGACCTGGCAGGTCGAGCCCACTGAGGACTGAGTGGTGGAAATTCTGCCTTGGGGCTCTAGTGGTGTTTGTTTATTTGTACTGTCCACACTTTATCTTGACTATCTTGTTCAGCACTGTACTCCCAGCTTCTGGAACAGTGCTTGGCATGTAGTAAGTGCTCAGTAAACATTGGTGGGGGGAAGGAATGGATGGATCTCAGTCTGAGGAGGTGAGGAGCAACTTTACAGGCCTGGGAGACGTGCACCTAATAGGGAGGAGAGGCAGATCATAAGTAATGGCTACCCTTGTGGATGGAGTGAACTGTCCACCTGTTGCTTCGTGGAGGGCGGGGTGGGGGCAAAGTAAGGAAGCAGCAATGACTTTCATGAGTCCAGAGGTCTTAAAAGACTGGAGTTCAGAGAGGATGGAAGAGGATGGGAGGATTGAGAAGGATCATACAGTCCCTCACAGAAGGAGTGACCTACTTGGAGTTAGATTGTAGGTCTTAGTTCTGATGAAGCTCAAGAGCATAAGTAAACTGTGACTGTCTTCGGATGACAGTCCCTCATGTCCCTCCATCCTCCCCAAACCCCAGTGAATGCAGAGCAGGAATTTGAATCCGGCTTTGCCTTACCCAAGTATGTGGTTCACCCTCAGGAAAAAGATATTCGTGTAAAACTGCTTTAATTTGAGTGCTAAATCTGTTATAAAAATGCTTAAGAAGTTTTTTTGTGAAACTTAGACACAGTGTTCCACTGTGATAGCCCCCACATGGGTATAGGGACCACTGACCCTGTGAAGCAGAAACATCACATGTTTTTTGGTTTAAGATGTATTTCACACTGTATAAGTTCACTCTTTTAAAGGATCCAATTCAGCAGTTTTTAGTATATATTCAAAGTTGGGCTACCATCACACCTATCTAATTCCAGAATATTTTTGTTCCAGAAAGCAACCCATAGCAGTCAGTAGTCACACCCCACTCTCCCCTCCCCCAAGCCCCTGGAAACCTTTCATTTATTTCCTGTGTCTATAAATTTGCTTATTCTGGACATGTCACGTAAATGGTGTCATACAATATGTGGTCTTTTTGCCTGGCTTATTTCATTTGGCTTAATATTTCCAAGTTTTATCCATGTTGTAGCATACATCGGTATTCCATTCCTTTTCATTGTCAAATAATATGCCGTGGCATAGATGTACACCGCTATGGACTGGTGGTTTTCCCCAAATTCATACGTTGAAGTTCTAACTCCCAGTACCTTTGAATGTCATTGTATTTGGAGATAAGGTCTTTAAAGAGGTAATGAAGTTAAAAGGAGATCTTTATTTTGGGCTGTAATTCCATATGACTTGTGTCCTTATAAGAGGAGGAAATTTGGACACAGACATGTACACGTACAGAGGAGAGACCACGTGGAGGACACAGGGAGAAGGCGGCCGTCTGCGAGTCAAGGAGAGAGGCCTGCAAAGAAACTAAACCTACCAACACCTTCATCTTGGACTTCTGGCCTCCAGCCCTGGAAGAAAATCAATTTCTGTTTAAGCCACTCCGTTTGCGGAATTTTGCTATGGTAGCTCTAACAAACGTACGCAACTACATTTTGTTATCCATTCATTAACTGACGGACATTTGGAAATCAGATGATTTTATCAGGCATATTCCATCTGGCTCTGGCATGCCAGGTCCGTTTCATTGTGTCTTGGGGGCTCTGGAAGCCCCCTCTGTCAAGCTCCGTCTGTAGGAGTTCGTGGGGTACAAGTACAAGCATGGTGGACTGGTTTCTAATCCAGGATGAAGGTTCACAGGCACACATGTTGCATGACTGTGAGGATGGATGCTGAGATTACAGGGCCCTGGATATGTCCACTTGCACAAAAGCATTTCTCTCACTGCCTTGGCAAGGCACCACCTACATTCTTGCCTGGCTGTATTAACTCCAGAGGAAGGTTCTGATGGAGAGTAACACCTGAGATGTATATGGGTTTACAGAAGGCCTCCACGAAAGTGTATGTTCTCATTTGCAACAGGACTGAGTGCTGGATGGGCTCCTGGTCTCTCCTCAGCACAGATTACAGTCAAGTTGATGACCATGTGGGAAGGCCTGGCCAGTCTGGCCAAAGTGGGATCAGACAGAGAATTGATCTTGGGGAAGGTGTGAGAAGTGGAGACAGAGACTCAGTCTCAGGGCAACGGAATTGGGCACAGGAGGCTCTGTGTAGAGGAAGGCAGACAGGTCAGCTCAGACTGGCCAGGATTGCAGAGCAAGAAACTTCAACACAATGTCCCGTTCTCACCTATAACTTTATAACCCGCATTTGCACATTTATAACCTGCTTACTATATCAATCAACATGCAAGAATATACCTATATATGAACGTAAGTAATAAAGTGTATTATGCTCACTTTCAATCTAAAGAGAGATTGGGGGTCAAAAGGCATCCCGGATTGTAAAGGAATTTTCTCCCGTTTCTTTGACTTGATATACAAACCAAGTTCCCCAGACTTAAACATCGATGATGACAGCTGCATACTTCCTTATATTGTTCAATTTCTCTTATTGGGAGACTCCCCCAGGTAGCTGAGTAATGGAGAAAGTGGAAGTCTCTATGTGGGGCTGTAGCTCTTTGCTTATTGGCAGGTCAGCCTAGACTTAGTATCACAAGGAAGGTAAAAGGTGCCGGGGAACAGGGAAAGTGACCGATCGCACTGTTAGCGTTTTTTGTGTGAGGGTAGAACTCACACAAGCACAGCTTCTTGTGTGCTTCTACCCCAGCCGTCCTTTCATGGGATCTTGGATTCTCAGGGCTGTTTGTGTAATTGCTTCTTGTAAATGAGCTCCTACTCTCTGCAGCACTTTACAGTAAACCACTTTCCTTCCCCATATGGTATCCAGTTGTTTTAACCGGGTTTCCAGGATTTGCATCAGTCATTTACAAGAACCTTTTTAACCTTCACAAAATGAAATAATTGAAGTCTATCCTTTCAACTTCACATTTGTTTGAGAAAGGCTTTGAAATCAAGGGATGGAGAGCCCGAAAGATGGATGAGATTAAAAGGAAAGGCCCAGCTCTTCTGCCTCTGAGACGCTCAGAAACGCTGTCTTTGAGGTGAGGGGTCGAGAGGCTGGAATGGGTTATCACCTCTGTTATGGGCTCATCTGCATGGAAAAACGCTTGCCATGGTGAAATGGAGAGCCTGATAAGCTGGGAAAAGAAGTGCCCTTCCTATGACCCGGGTCTAGAAATCCTCTTGGTATAAATTGGTGTCTCCCTGCCCACGCTCTGCATTACTCACCCTTCTCTCCCTCCTGCTTTAGCCGTGAGTTCCCTGCCTTGCTCAGAGGGAAAGGAAAATGAAAAGAAATCCAAATGTGCACACTTGTGTTACTTCTCTACCACAAGGTAGGTGGAATGGAATTGGGACCCCTGGATAAAATGGGTGTATTGTACCTACATTCTCCGAGCAGCCCAGAATATAAAAGAGGTTAGCTGCAGATAAGAATATAGTTCAAAAGTGTTCGGCTCTTTGACTATCTGACCAACTCTTTTCTATTTCATTTCTAGTCCTAATCACAATAGATGACATAGAAGGCTCTAGAGGCTTAGGTAAAGAGAAGCTTTAACTAGAAATAAACTCTCCACCTTTCCTGAGAAAGCCTTTTCCGAGGTGCCTGTCACTTCAATCTTAATCCCATGATAACCTGCTAGCACTTTGGGCAGTAGCTGAAATTCATTTCTGACTCAAAAAAAACCACAGTTTAATTGGGTTATTCTGATTGTTTTCTGATTAATAATTTTCATATTCCCCTGAATAACTTAGTCTGGAAGTGATTCTTTTTAATTTGTTAAAAGGTCTTCATGACAGTTTCAAACACTTTCCCAAGGAAAGTTTCCCATTCTCCCATCTCCTTGTCTTTCACTTTCTCACCCCTGATTGTTGATGAGAACTCTGTCTTTTGGAGGAAAGCATGGAACATATTCATGAGAAAAAGAACAATCTATGGAATCTGAATAAATCTGGATCCTTACAGCCCATCTCAACCTGGGTAGGCGTCCAAAAGATCCCTCCAAGTCTCGATGAGGAGATGGATGAGGTTACTTGAGTACCAGTGGAGACACACATCCAACTGCAGGAGAGCTGAGCAGTGATGCAGTGATGTACTCTGTCTTTTGAGAAAGAGGGAATGATTACCACAGTGTCCAGGAAGACTTCCTAAACATCCACTCTGCACAAACCTCTCTCCTTGTAACCGTTGCTTCCCTACTGTTCTCTCCCTCTACAGCTTCCCAGCCCTCTGTTCTCCCCACCTCCTCAATGGTTCTCCTTACTGACCAGTCCCCTCACACTGCCCCTCCTCTTATTTCTTACCAGAAATGACTTGGTGAGCTCTGCAGCAGCCCCTCCCCACGTCTCATGGCAAAGGTCTGGTAGCTGGTCCAGACCCTACCCCTTTAGAAGGCTAGGCTAAGAATAGTGATGCAGATACTTGTAACTGCACATTCTCTGACTCAGCGGGAGTAGGACCAAGACAAAGATCTTTCCATTCTGCGGGGGATGTAGCCCTGTGGGCTGTTCCCAGAGCTTTCAGGGAACACCTGGTCACGTTCTCCCATAACTGAGACGTTAGTTCTGAGCTGCCCCTGGAGGTTGCCCAGTGCCTTAATGCTGGTTAACTGCATTCTCTTAAGTGAGAGAGGGGGACAGGCTTCCTAGAAAACCTTGGTTTTCAATTTGTTTCTTGGTTCTCAATGTCTTTATTTTATTTATTAAATAAATAAAACCACACAATAAAGTATATCTTGTACCCAACGAGAAACTTCGGGATGCAAAATGTTGATAGGTCTGAGTGAGAGTTTTTATTGTTGTTTTCTACTAACATATTCAAATAATACTTCACTTGCAGTATTTCCTAATAGTGTCTCCTAAACCAGGAAGGCAGAGACTGGTTCTTGAGTTTGAAAACATGGCCATCCATGGATGGGGTCGCCCTGCAGGATTTTATTCTGAAGAAAACATAGGATTCGTGGAGGAAGTGGATACTATTATTGAAGCCAAGACGGAAAAGATCCACCCAAGAGGACGGGGCCCCCTTAAGCTCTCTGCCATGGGTATTGAATTTCACCCGTATGAGTTCCTGACGCTCAGACTAATCTGGGATGTTGGCAGTGCAGTTCTGGAGAAAGAGTTTGCTGCTTTCATCAGCTCACCCAAGAGGTCTATGCACACTACAGCACCAAAGAGCTTCATTAGCTCTCAGTGTGACACACATCATCTGAAGGTGGCATCCAAGAAAACTAGTAATAGCACTGATGGCAAAGGCTGGTGTAGAAAAACTTTCTGTGTGAGGAGTGTTTGGGATTCCACAGTATATTCATCTGGCAGTTTTATTGGATGTGATGTCTTCATTCCGCCGAGCACCAAGTGTGTTATAGCCACTCACTTATTTGAGGAAACTGCTTTCTGCGGGGGTGCTTGGCGGCTTGCTGGCTGGGGCACCTTCCTGTGTTAGCCTGGGCGCTGTTCCCCTTTAAGCGGGGAATAGATCCGACATGAATCGGAGCCTGTGCTGAAGCCCGCGTCCAGTGTAAGCAGAGCAGGCATGGATTCTGACTGCTTCGCGTTCCAAGTCAGCGTTTCGCTGAGAAATATTAAGTGTAACTGAATATTACAGGGCACACACTGTTCCTGCTATATTTCCAGGGCGTCTGATCAATGGGAAAAATGAGAAGTAGAAATAAACAGAAAGGACAGAGAACTGAGCGGGCAATTGGGCTCAGAGGAAAACTGAGTAAAGCAGAGGAAATCATTTTCCAAGTAAATACAGATAAACTGGGGAAAGAAAGGCCGATGCTCTGCCGAGAAGAAATGTCTGACTGTCCTGCTCCGGGTCCAGGTCAAGCCAGGGAGCGTGGAGGGGCCGTGCTGATTACTTTCCTCTGGGGCCTGGTCTCTCAATAAGTCCTGCTGTCAGAGGCAATGCCAGGAACAGGCGAGATGCAGAGCAGTCAGGGGAAGGAGGTCCAACCTCCTGGAGAAAACAACCCAGCGGAACGGGAGCTGATGGATGGCAGCCAGCAAGCCAGGAAGCTGTGGACCGTGCAGGATTTTACTTGGAGAAAACGTGGGGTTCACGGAGGAATTGGAGGCTTTCATTGAAGCAAACGTGAAGAAGATCCACCCAAGAGGTTTGGGTCCCCTCGGGGACTCTGCGGTTGAAACCAATGGTTTCTGCCTTGGGAGATTAACCTACATTAGCTCCCGGAAGTAATGGCTCAGAATGGTACGTGAGCTAGGCTGCATCAGGACGCCCGTTCTGGAGAGCAGGGTCCTCCTGGGTCGCGGGGATGCCCTGTGTCCTGTAGGATATTGCACAGCACCGCTGGCCTCTACTCACGGGATGCTGGTCCCCTCCCTGCAGCTGGGACAACCAAAAAGAGCCTCAGATGCTATCAGCTGTCTCCTGGGAAGCACAGTCACTCCCTGGTGGAGAACCACTGTGATAGAGGAAGAAATAAGACCCAGACAGCCAGTGTGGCACATCTGGGTTTGCATGAGAAATCAGCGCAAAGCCAGATCTGGAACCCACTAAGCACAGAGCTTTGAAGGCGTCCTGGCCTTTTCTATGACTGCAGTGTCAGAAGAAGCAGGACAACCGTGGAGAGCTGGGTTCTGGGTTCAAACCTAGACTCTGAGCTTAACTTACTATCTATGTGAGCACAGCTATATTCCCCCATTTCATCGTGTCTCAGTGTCTTCATCTGTTGAACAGCTTTAATGATAACAACATCCACCTTACAGGGTAATAGGCAAGTGGAACAAGAAAGAAGGCCAGGCAGAGAGTGTAGCACAGAGCTGCTACGTGGTAAGTTCTCAATAATGGCTAGCCTTGGCCCTTCTCCACTGTGTACTGAATACTCTGATAAACCACTTTAGTCTCCTTCACTTCTGTGGTTCCCTCTACCTGGAATACCCTGCCATCAACTTCTTCATGTGACTGACTCCTTCCTGCCCATCAAGACACGGCTTAAGTTGCATCCCCACAAAGACGGTTGTGGGTTCCCATGCTCTATCCCCAGAGCAGCCCCCAAAGCACTGGGCCTACCACATTGTATGTGTTGAAATGTCTGTGTTTTGTCTGTCTTACCTAGACCTGCTATGAGTAAGTAGGTCAGGGACCCTGTATAACTCATTCATACACCCCTGTGGCACTCAGTGAGTGGGAAGGATTTTGTTTGGTAGAAATGCGGATGGTGGGTAGCCTGCTGGATAGAGAGAAACTTAAAAGGAGAAATGGTCAAGGTCTCAAAGAAGATCTGTGCAAGGAGGTTGTTTAGAGAATGTCTGGGGCCCGGTTGGAGTGCCAGAGGCCTCACATGACGCTTTTGTACTCAGTTTACCAGGCAATGGGACGCTCTAATACGACATTGGTGATGGCTTGGGGCGGGGGGATGGGCTGGGGGTGGCTTGATGGGAACTATGCCAGGGGAAGATTAAACTGCAAGTAGTTTTCAGTATAAATTGGAGTAGACAAGGTCTGGAGGCAGGAAAATATTAGTCAAGCAACTTAAATAACTGCAGGAGAGAGGTCATGATGCCTAAAACTATAAACACAACTGTAAAACGTCTTTGAGTTAATAAAAGTATTACTATTACGAGAAGGGTGGCAAATGACCCATCATTGATTGTTTGGGGGAGATGTTAGGAAGCACCCCCAGAAGTGGTTATGAGTATTTGTGGGTATAAGAAGGTTGTTCTGCCAGTGAGGACTGCTGCACAGGGGAGTGGGATAGCAAAGAAAGTTCTGGAATCTTCTCTGGAGATCTTTAAAGAATAGAGGTGGCCCTCCCCAGGCAGGGGTGGTTAAGTGTCTTGACTCAAGTTAGGGGATGGGGCCAGCAGGGAAGGCAGATGGGAAGGTTGGGACACATGTTCCTGTGTCTTTATCCTGGGAAATGAAATCTTTTCTCACAATTTAATTAGAAATTCCAACTAATGTCTCAGAGAAATACTGAACATAGCAACTTCTCTAAGGCTGGGGGCAGGATTTTTGAGGTCTCCATGGAGAAGCCAGACTCAACTCTAGAACAAATAGCAATCCCAGAGACAAAGCTCTTTGAATGTTTTGGAAAGAAGAGGGTTTCAAGACCTGCTTATATAGGTCTCTGCAGCTGTGAAACTTACGCACATCCTAGAGATGAGAGTACATCCCACCTCCGTCCAGACCCTACATATAAAGTCTAAGTCAGGCAGTAAGTCAGCCTCTCTTAAGGCATGGCCACATCTTCATCTCTGAGTCTCATATAAATATTTCTAAGATGAAAGAATGAATGTGAAATCCCCTTACCTGGTCTGGTGTGAGAAGCCTGGGTCTGAGGCTGGGATCAAAAAACTCTCTGGGTGTCACGCTGCTGCTTGAAGGGACAGTGGGGTCTCCACCCCAGACACGGACTCTGTCATTCTCATGCATCAAGGAGATCTGGGAAGTAGCCAAAGAAAGAGCACAAAAAGCAGATCTCAACTGGAAAGTCAATGCTTACCGTGTTCTCTCCAAGTGCATCCGTGGTCTGGCCAGTTAGGAGCCTGGAGTGATCTCCGCGGAGTCTTGCAGGAAAGAGCAAGTGACCTGCTGGCCTGGGCTAGGCCCTTTGCCCTCACCTGGGCTTTCAGAAAGGGAGCTGGTGTCCTGAACTATTGATGCCTGCCTAAGTAAACGGTTGCAGAAAATAGGAGGAACCCCCCCTTCCCTCCCATCACCATGAGGAAAGGAAGAGCAGGGAAGCAGTTCTGCTGGGGATGGTACAAGTTTAGGCAGAATACTCATGGAAGACCTGGGCCAGTGCATCCCGCCTGTGGGGCCTCCTTCCCAGCTTCCCACCGTACAGACCCTCTCATTTTTACTTCTGAATTAAGACAGTTACTAATGGGCTGGAAGATACCACAAACTCAGACACTCCAAGCTAATGTAAAAATAGACATGATACTAATATTTGCAAATGAAATGCATTAAACTAATCCTTTAAGAGAGAAAAGAAAGAAGGAAGAGAAGAACCCCTGGCTTCCTTCCCTTGCCTGATTACATGAGCGAGGGAAGGATCCCGTTCATCAGGATCCCTGACAAATAGAATGAGGGGCGTGGGACAGGATCAGTGAAGGTGGTAGAGAGAAAATGATGTGACTCTAAGTGGTGGCAGGTGACAGGGAAGATGGGACATGGCCGATCATATTTATCCTTATGTTTTCACCTGCTTGCTACCCTCGTTAAACATCTAAATTGGACCAGAGCGGGCAGTAAAAATATAGTGCACCCTTCACCAGGATGATGTGGCCTGCCTCTCAGTGGGCTCTGTACCTATGGACAAGCAGCCACCGTGGGGCTTGTCCCTTCCAAGTGAGCCCATCAGAAGGCTCAGGGTTCGTATAATTATGTGTGCCTTTGACCTATGTGTCCAGAGAGCCTACTGTGTGTCAGGCACGTGCTGTACTGCCTGTGCTGAGATGAATAAGGTGAGTTTAAGGCATTCACAGCCTCGTCACAAGAGCAACTGAGAATATATGACTGTTGGCTTAAGCACCTCCATTTACTTTGAGTAACAGGAGTTAATTGAACACATTTCATGCTTCCCCACAGCTCTTACCAAGCCTCTGGAGGTTTCAGACCATTGTTGTTGCCAAAGGCAGCCCCCCAGGGACAGACACTATGTTTAAAAGAACAGTTTTGTATTCTCTCCACAGAGTTGGTTAGGAAATGATAGTCAAAGGAGTGGGCTTATGCAAAAAAAAAAAAAAAAAAAAAAAAAATCAGATGGTCATCAAAAGGAAAGACATATATCAGCAAAGATAGCTACAGTTCATCATCTGTTCCTTCAACAGATATTCCTGAGCATTCTAAGATGCTGGACCAGGTGCTACCCCTGAAGTAGGGGACAGAAGGTGTTTAAGAGGCATTCACACCGTCCGGGGGTTCTTGAAGAGGACAGAAGGTCAAACTCAGAATAGGACGCAGCTCGCTGAGCACCACACATGCGAACAGTACTGATAATCAGTGCCGTAATGTTTCCAAGCAATAAAGGATAAATTCACCAAGGGGGAGGATATATCGGAGGTCTTAAAGGAAAGGTGGAATTTCAAAAGCAAAAATAAAAAGGAAAGAGCATCCCAAGGTGAGAAGGGCGACTGGGGGTGAGGGTGGCAAGCAGAGCAGCGAGGACAGTGTGAAGAGCCTTGGGAAAGTTAAGTCCAGTCTGACTAACGCATCTCCGTGCCCCAGGTCCCAGGTGGTCCAAGCAGCACCATCACGTCTTCTTGCTGGAGGCTGTCAGAGGCTATTTACTGAATTCCCTGCAGCTTTGGTTCTTCCTCCCCACCCCAGCACAGTCTCTGCAGGGCAGCTAGAGTGGCCTTATTTAAACATAAATGAGGTCACAGCACGCAACCCCCCCAAAGAGGTCCATATAGCTCTCAAAATCCCTACTCACGTCTCTCTCCCATGTGCAGATCCTGGTCCAGTCTCAGTGGTCTTCTTTCTGCTCTTGGCACTGACCAATCTCATGCCCCCATTAAGGGATTCAGACTCAGTTTACCGGGAATGGCCTGCCCCTGCCCCTTTGAATACCTGTCTCCTTCTCATTTACATATCCGCCAACTGCTTACGGCTGCTCTCATGTATCACGGATGGGGCACATTCTGGGGAAACAGATTCAGGCAGCTTCTGGTCAGAGCCGGAATGCCACCTCCTTGAGAAACCTTCTCTGGCTACAGTACATGAAGCAGTTGCTTCTGCCGTTTCTGCCCTGTGTGTTTCCTTCACAGTATTTCTCACCAGCTGTAACTATTGGGTGCATCTATTTGTTGGCTTTTTTTTGTTGTCTTCCCTGGTGGAAAGTGAGCTCTATAAGGAGAGGGATTATGTCTTAGTTTTGGTTCTCAGCATCTAGCAGAGCACCAGGCACATCAAAGGCCCTCAGTAAGTATATGTTTAATGAGTGAATGAATAACGAGAAGCAAGGTCTGGAGAGGTTGATTAGGACCATATTTTGGAGAGCTGTACTTTAGGGAAAATCTTGACCCTATTCACTTATGTGCTGGGGTCTCTCTAGATGCCTATGGACACAGTTGGGAATAAGACAGAGAAGAGACCTAGTATCCTGGGGCTTAGGTTTCAGACCAGCATGGCCCAGTAGAACATCCTGTGATGCTGGAAGTGGTCTGTATTTGCTCTGTCCAATAGGGTAGCTGTTAGCCGCATGTGGCTACTGAGCCCTTGAAATGGGACTGGTGGGACGGAGGAACTGAATCTTTAATTTTTATTTTGAGTTAATTTAAATCTAATTGCCACATGCAGCTATCGGCTGCTGTACTGGACAGCATAATTCAAGAAGACCATAACAATGCTTGATGAGATGGACCTCAGTGTCTTTCATTTAAAATGTAGTATAAGTCTTAGTCTTACTAAGTCTTATTACTAGGTCTTATTAGTCTTACTACAAGTATAAGTAATAGTATTACTTTGGATTAATCCCATGGCTTTTGGGCAAATGCTAATTCTTTTCAAGCTTTTTCTTCTAACACCTCCCCTGATCCCCTCTGGCCAGGCAAGCTTTCCTCTCTAAGGTGGTGTTGGATACAGCCTATAGGATATCGCTTATGGGATAGCCTACGTGTCCTCATGGCAGCAGCAGGGTGAGAAGGAGAAGGACCTGTATCACACCTGGATCCAGGTCCTTCTCCTTTTCTCTGGGTCCTCTTGACTCCTTGGAGATGTCCTTATCCTGCCTGGTTACCAGATGCCCCACCGACACTAATCACTGATGTCCACAGCTCACAAAGCCCATAACCAGGCTCCCCCACATGGCCAAGACACAGTGACCTTTCTTAAATTCCCCTGGATTCCACTAGCCCTGCAGACCTGCCTCTCCTCGACCCCACTGCCACCGGGCCCTTGCCTGGGACCATCCGCCTTGCCTCCTCACCTACAGGGTGCTATTGTCTTACCATGTGGCCTCTCCCAAGACCCCCACTGGAACATCAGTACATGACACAGGAACCAAGGGTCACTTGGTAGCCCTGTTTACCCCGGGCCTTAAACTTACATCTCCGTGCCTCTTCTGCTTACTGCCCTGCATTTACCCACTACATGGGGTGATGGAGACATAGGCTGGTTTATACCCTGAGCAAATTCCTACTTGTAACACAGTGAGCTTGCACCAGTGTGTGTTCCTGCCCAAGGCCAGGGGCTCCATGCTTTCACTTCAGGGCACAACCCTCCTCTGCTTCAGGAGGCTCACGGGGGTCGTGACTGCTGGGCAAGGGTAGGAGGGTCTGCAGGGGCCAGTCCCCGTGGGTCCCAGCAGTTCTCACGGCATAGGGCCTCACCCCTGCCGGGAGACACACAGGCCTTGAAGCCCGTTCCCAGCGGACAGGCCTCCCTGGCAGTGACGGTGCGCAGTGTGACCCTCACACTTGGTGCTGTGCCCTGAGCGGTCTGCAGGTGCTGGTTGGATTTCCAGGTGGGTTTCTGCTGCATGGCACAACTGATGTCCCCAGGAGACAATTTTCTAATAGGATTTGTTACTTGGTTTGCTTAGAGTCATCTGTTAGTTACCCTGGCAGGCTCTTAGCCCTGCTAGAATTTGCTTCCTAAGGCCCATGAACTCCAAAGAAAGCAGGAATGGGTTTTCCGTAACAACACATGTCCCACATACTCCAGTAACTGAAGGAAGAACAGAGCAGGAGTGGTCCAGCCGGCCAAAGGCACAGAGCGACATCTTCTGTAGCGTCTTATGTCATTAAATGGCCAGAGGCCAAGAGCATTGCCCAGAGAGAGAGGTTAAGGACCACAGGGATAATCCCAGGGTGAGGGGGGACTCAGGCAGAGGGAAAAGGACACCTCTAGTCCCAGGGCAGTGACAGCCAAGGAGCATTTGGAGGATGCTTCACAAAGCATCACTAGACTTCACACAGCCTAGCAGTGGACTGCATGAACACGTGTCACGTCGTCATAGAATCATCATCTCAGACTGGGAAACACCCCAGATTCCGTCTCCTCTACATCTCAGCCCTCTTTGACGTATGCGTCTCTGAGTCATCTGGGTTGATAAGATAACAAAATATCCTCCTAGGGAGTTAGCAGCAGATGGTTGCCAATATTGTTGGTTCTGTTGAATTTCAAGATGTTGGGAGTGAGGAGCAGGAACATGTACAGTTTGAAAAATGGTGTTCAAAGGTGCTGCAATGGCGCTGCTCTTCCTGATGATGTGGCTTCTTTCGGCGCATCACCCCTGCCCCAATACTGTACAGTGAGTTTGCCCCTAATCGCATCCTAGGCACAGGGCCTCGGGACAGAGCCCTCGGTCTAAAGCTCGAGACCCAGTCCTACCTCTGCTGCCACACCCTGACTGCGCCACTCTCACTCCCTGGATGAACCCACACCTCCCGGCTCCTAGAAAGGGTGCACAGATGAGCCGGACCAGCTCTGATTTTCTTCTACTCCCACAAGCAGATGTGATACTTCTGCTCTCAGTGCCCCCCTCCCCGAGGGCGGGGAGGCTCTACTTCTCCAAGAGAGGTTGGAAGAGGCAGAACTGGAGGTCCGCTTGGCCCTGAAATAATCCCTCTGACCCAACATCCCATTCAAAGGCAGCTCCTCCACAAAATGGCAAAGCTAAAGCAAAGGAAGCAAACAGGCCAACAGCTGTTTACTCTTAAACCATGCTGGGGCCTTTCATATAATGAGTTGAGCGAACCTTCCTTAATTCTCCCAAACAATTTGAGAGCCGTAGCCGCTCTGAAGTCATAGCGAACGGGGTTCATACCCAGCTTTGCCCAGTCCCACAGTCTCTTTGAGCCTCTGTTTCCTCATCTGTAAAGGAGCAACGGTAATATCTTCATCCTGGGGCTCCAGCGAGGACGTGCACCTCCGGGTAAAGCACCTGCCCATGGTAAGTGCTAATAAATGGGCACTGTGGTTAGTTTGCCAGCAAGCTTGCCTCTCTCCATACCCCTAGGACAATCTGGAGGATGTAGAGGGCATGGTCTGGGCCTCCCTCTCTTTGGCACTCTGTACCGCAAATTACCAGAAAAGAAGCTGAAAACAGCAAATGACACAGCATGGACAATCCATAAATGGAAATATGGTAGCTGAGATTTCCTAAACCACTAGATTCCCAGTCTTTTGGCTGTCTTCCATCTGCCCCTGGTTGCTGAAGTGGTGGAGCTCTCTGGATGCAGCTTTCTCACTGGTTTTGGTGGCATGCAACAAGTGTCTATGGCTCTCTGTCATGGCCAGTAACTTTATTATTATTATCATTATTATTATTGTTATTGAAGTATAGTTGATTTATAATGTTGTGTTAATTTCTGTTATACAGCAAAGTCCTTCAGTTATACATATATATACATTTTTTTAAATGTTTTTTTCCATTTATGGTTTAACACAGGATATTGAATATAGTTCCCTGTGCTATACAATGGGACCTTGGTATTTATCCATTCTCTATATAATAGTTTGCAACTGCTAACCCCAAGCTCCCACTCCATCCCTCCCCCACCCCACTCCCCCTTGGCAACCACAAGTCTGCTCTCTATGTCTGTGAGTCTGTTTCTGTGAGTCTGTGTCATATTTTGGATTCCACATATAAGTGATATCATATGGTATTTGTCTTTCTCTGTCTGACTTACTTCAATTAGTATGATAGTCGCAATTTCCATCCAGGTTGCCGCAAATGGCATTATTTCATTCTTTTTTATGGCTGAGTAATATTCCATTGTATATATGTACCACATCTTCTTTATCTGTTCATCTGTCGATGGACCTTTACGTTGTTTCCATGTCTTGGCTATTATAAATAGTGCTGCTATGAACATAGGGGTGCATGTATCTTTTTGAATCAGAGTTTTGTCTCGATATATGCCTAGGAGTGGGATTACTGGATCATATGACAATGTATTTTTAATTTCTTGAGGAACCTCCATACTGTTCTCCATAGTGGCTGCACCAACTTACATTCCTACCAGCAGTGTAGGAGGGTTTCCTTTTCTCCACACCCTCTCCAGCATTGTTACTTGTAGACTTTTTAGTGATGGCCATTCTGACCGTTGTGAAGTGGTACCTCATTGTAGTTTTGATTTGCATTTCTCAAATAATTAGTGATGTTGAGCATCTTTTCATGTGCCTGTTGATGGCCAGTAACTTTAGACCTTCTGAAAGCCCTACCCCTCTTGGGTTGTGTCTTAGTTTTCCTGGTTTCATTTCACATCTCCCTCTCATACTTGTGACTTCAATCTAAGGGAAGGCAAAAACCCTCGGTCATTTTTAAGAGATGCCACCTTTGTATGTTTCTTCACTCAGTGTCAACTCCCCCCTCTTTGTCTCTTTCTATATATTGAGAGAAATACCCCTGGAATATCCCTCCCTCATCAATTTGTGTTTTTTTCCTTTCTCTGGTGTTGCCTCTGTCATCCCTATTTGTGACAAGCTAAGGATATGCTGTCAAATTTTATATTAACAATTTCATTGCAGCCTTCTCATCCTTGATATCATCCTTGGTTATTTGGCACCAGAAATGCAATGAAAATTACTTAATGAAAATGATGCTTAGTTGATGTCACTGAAAGGGAGTGCTAAGTGCAATGAGAAACAACAGCTCATACTCTTCTGAGAGATAAACAGCTCCTGCTGATTGGCCCCAAATGTGGCAAAGCAGTTCAGCCAGGGAGTTGGAGGAGATTCCATCTGAGAGCTAAAGTATAAAGTAATTCAAATGGGGAGCTCGAGAGTAAGCCCAGGGGATGCCCGCATGCCGAGGCTTAAAACATAGCATAGTTCAGCATTAAGACAACATCACTGTGTTGCAAACACTCTACATGATTTGTATTACCTACAAGTAATGAGATTGGTGTCTTACAAAATGTTCTTGTCTAAGAGTCAAGGTCAGCAGGAAATTGCGAAGATTTCAACCAAACTGTCTGCCTTGTTCCTGAGTCAGTTCAACAGCACACAACTAAAATTTGATGAGAAGTGATATAGAAATAAATTTTGCCTCATCAGCTTAGAATTACTATGTCTTCATAGTTGAGATGAAATTCCAAGGGATAAAAATGTCAAGTATAGTCTTAATTATAATAGATAACCAAAGAGAGGAGCCTTCCATTAAATACACATTTTAAAAAAATTAGAGGCGCACGTTGTAAAAATAAGGGACTAACAACAAAATAAAATGTGAAGTGTTAGTCCCACCAACAATTATCGCAGTGAGTTAAATGAGAGTTCTGTCTAATCTCATTAAAGTTCCTATGGATACCTTTGGGTGTTCCCTCCATTCTATGAAAAAAGACCAGTGTTTGTGAAGTGGCCCCACCCTTTAGCCACAGCTGATTGGACCAGGGCGTAAATTTGGTCCAACCTGAACCAATCACCTTCTCTGATAGGGTCTCTGGGCTACTGGAGGCAACTCTTGTCTAGGTGCAGGGAGAAGCAGAGAAAGCCAGTCTGTAGACAGAAAAAAATGAATGAAGGGCATCAGAAAGAACCAGAAATGAGATTCCAAGCACCACCGGAGAGATGGAAGGAGTAACTTGGATGGTTAGTGTTACGGTTCGTGTTTCTGTCTTTTACAAACCCTGGCTATAACTCTTTCCTGGGATTATTGAGACACTTCCGTATACTTCCAGTTATATTGCCTGCATCTTTGGTAATTCAAGTGAGTTTCTGTTCCTTCAGAAAAAAAAAAATTGACCAAGAAAGTTTTCTTTGGGATTCCCCTTTAATGTATGTATTAGGGTAAGTATCGCTTGTCTCTCTAGTAACAATCCCTAACATCCCAGTGATTTAACATAATAAAAATGTATTTCTTGCTCACACAGCAGATGTGGATTCTCAATGAGTGGGCTTCCACGTGGTCACACAGGGACCCAGGCCCCTGCCATCTTGTGGCTCACCATCCTTTAGGATCTCCTGGTCCTTGTCAGGATTTCAGTATCCAGCTGGTAGACCAAGGAGGAGAGTTGTGAAGGATCATAGAGAAGTTTTTAAGGTTCAGGCCTACAAATAGCTTGTATCACTTCAGCCCACATTCTTTTGTCCAGAAATCAGTCACATGGTCACACCTAACTACATGGGAGGAAGAACAACAAATGTTTTAGATTTAATGATAATAATAATTTTTAAAACCACAACAATGATAATAATAATTGAAGTAGCTGATAGTTTTTGAGACTTTCCATTTGTCAGGCACTGTTCTAAGTAGTTTTTAATCCTACTTTTATCATTATAACAAAGGTTTAAAGCAATTAAGCTACTTACCCAAAAGGACAACCCTCTACATGACTGGTGGTCAGAGTCCAGAGACCAAAGTCGCCATCGCTCAACAGTACACAAACTTGAAGTTAAATTATATATTGGGGGCAAGAAGCCCAGGTTAGCCTCCTTGAGAATGAGGGATCACAAGGAGAGAGGAGACTAGCTGAAAGCCAAGACCAAGCACCAGGCATGTGAGTGAGGTACTGTTGGGCTACCAGACTCCACCAAGCTCTGCCAGTTGACTGAGACCAGCCATGTGGAGACCAGCATAAGAACCTATCAGCTGAGCCCTGTCCAAATTGCCAACATACAGAATTGTGAACCCATAAATGATTGTTGTCTTTAAAATATATATTTATATATAGATATAGATAGATAGCAAATAGATACATCTCATATTTCCAACATTTTGCAAACATTTATTGATTCACCATGTCCTTAAAGCATTTAGTCCAAATGTTTTGACTTGGCATATAAAACACTTTTTATTCAAGGCCCAAGGTACATTTCTCTCTGGTGGTAGCTCTCCAGGTTGAGACCCCTTCTTCAATCAGGCAGCAGAATATTGAGCTTGACCCACAAATAAATGTGGATGCTTTGGCTGGAATTTTGTTACTAAAGGATCCAGGGTTACAAAAATCGGTCATTTGACCGGGTCCAAAATACTAACACTTCTTATGCTATCTAGTTGGAGCTAATGCCCCTTCAAAAAAAAAAAAATTGCCACTCAAAATAACCCCTTTATTGATCTCTAACTTAAAAACTATGAATATAGGCAATGTTTTGAGACATATGAATTAATCCATTTTTAGGTTAAAGGCAATAATTTTTTAAAAAAATCTTTAAAAACAGATGAAAACATACAACTCAAAACTACGAGATATCATCTAACACTGGTCAGAATGACCATCATCAAAAAATCTACAAACAGTAAATGCTGGAGAGGGTGTGGAGAAAAGGGAACCCTCTTGCACTGTTGGTGGGAATGTAAATTGATACAACCACTATGGAGAAGAGTATGGAGGTTCCTGAAAAAACTAAAAATAGAACTACCATATGACCCAGCAATCCCACTACTGGGCATATACCCTGAGAAAACCATAATTCAAAAAGAGTCATGTACCAAAATGTTCATTGAAGCTCTATTTACAATAGCCAGGACATGGAAGCAACCTAAGTGTCCACCAACAGATGAATGGATAAAGAAGATGTGGCACATATATACAATGGAATATTACTCAGCCATCAAAAGGAATGAAACTGAGTTATTTGTAGTGAGGTGGATGGACCTAGAGACTGTCATACAGAGTGAAGTAAGTCAGAAAGAGAAAAACAAATACAGTATGCTAACACATATATATGGAATCTAAAAAAAAAGAAAAAAAAATGGTCAGAAGAACCTAGGGGCAAGATGGGAATAAAGATGCAAACCTACTAGAGAATGGACTTGAGGATATGGGGAGAGGGAAGGGTAAGCTGGGACAAAGTGAGAGAGTGGCATGGACATATATACACTACCAAGCGTAAAATAGATAGCTAGTGGGAAGCAGCTGCATAGCACAGGGAGATCAGCTTGGTGCTTTGTGACCACCTAGAGGGGTGGGATAGGGAGGGTGGGAGGGAGGGAGATGCAAGAGGGAAGATATATGGGGACATATGTATATGTATAACTGATTCACTTTATTATAAAGCAGAAAGTAACACACCATTGTAAAGCAATTATACTCCAATAAAGACGTTAAAAAACACACACACACAAAAAGACAGAGCAGAAAAAGAAAAAATTAAAAAAAGATAAAAGGAAATGATAGATTCTAGGGCTGGGAAAGGGAAAAAACAAAGCCTGGAGCACCTTGTACTGAGAAAGTAAGGAAGCTGTAGAAAAACAAAGGAATGAGCCCATGTCAGAGAGACATAGCATCAACCTGAATGAACTACCAAGAACCAAAGCTGGAGTGACTTGAGCAACAAAATAAATGACATAGTATTAGATTATAATGCAGAGTTTAAAATAAATATTTATACTGATATAAATAAATAATTGAATAAGTAAATTTAAAAAAAATAAATGGGGAGAGGAAGATAAATCTTTCTTAATGAATTACAAATAATATACATAGATACTCATCCCCTCCAGGAGGTGCAGCTTATTCCTACCCCTGCTCTTTCGCATGTGGGCTGGGCTTAGTGCTTTCAAAGAGGAGATTATGGAAAGGTGGGGAGAAGTGACTTTTCAGTGGAGAAACCTGGCAAACCTCACCTTGGCCAGGTGGTCAAGGATGACATCATCAGTGATAGGTCATGTTGATAGCAGGTACCCCACATATGGCATGAGGAGAAGGGCACTTCATCTGTGATATTCTTCCCCAAGACCCATAACCTCAGTCTAACCATGAGAGAAACATTAGATGGACCAAGTAAAAGGAGATCTATATACACTACATACTCCTCAAAACCATCAAGGTCATGAACAACAAGGAATGACTGAGAAAGTAACAGAGCAGAGGAGCTGAAGGAGAGATGATGAACAAATGTAATGTGGGGTGGGAAACTGGGACAGAAAGAGGGCTTAAGGGGAAAACTAGCGAAGTCCAAATAAAATGTAGAATTCAGTTCATAGTAATGTGTTAATGTTGGGTTCTTATTTGGAACACGTGTGACAGCTATGTAACATGTTATCCACTGGAGCAAATGGGTGAGGGGTATACAAAAACTCCATGTACTATCCTTGCAACTTTTCTATAAAAGTTCTAAAACTATCTTAAAATTGAAAGTATATATATATATATATATATATTATTTTTTTTTTTTAAAGAGCATATTCTCATGGTCATTAACAAGCAGAGCAGATCATTTGAATACTTTGGACAAATATAAGCTGACATAGTTTAATGGTTTTTTTCTGTCTGATGCTGTTACTCTCAGCCTGTCCACTGCATTTGGTGAATGGTGAGTTATTCTTAGTTATTGGGCTATTTGTACTATTACATAACTTGAAATTATTTGCAATATATCACTTTGAGAGCATTTTGAGTGATCTGGGCTTGAAATTAATATTTATAGCCTCTGCAAATCTTCATGTTGCATGCAAAAGGATTCTGCTGGCTTCTTTTTAGATGGTTTGCTTCTTTCCAAATGAGGTAATAAATATTTCCAGCTTTCACCTAGCATGACCTGAGACTATGGAGATTAAAAATGTAAATTAGAAGATAAATTAAACCTAATTTGGTGTTCACCAATTATTCATTTTTAAAATACTTGGTTCCATACATTGAAAGTTCATAGGTCTTCAGCTCTACCAACAATTTTTATTATATTTATTAAGTGCTGTTTAAGTACTTGTATCACCTTATTAAGTTACTGCAATTTTAAAAAATTTTGTCTTTAATACGGGTCTCTAAAACAAAAAATAAAGCTTCTACACGGTTATTTCATGGATCTTGAGATTCTTCTAGGTCTTACCTGGATAACTGAATGAAGATTGATTGAAGGTGTATTCCTGAATACAATTACCTCCCACAATAATTAATTTATTATAAAATTATCTTTCAGATCTAGAGCAAACTTTACCAATTTACCTGGATAGAATGTTAAAATAAGCTCATTTTTTGTTTACTCTCAGCCTATTAGTCAGGGTTTTCCAGAGAAACAGGACAAATACAATGTGTGTATACATATAAAGGGATTTATTATAAGGAATTGGCTCACACTATTATGGAGGCTGGAGAGTCCAAAATCAGGGTAGACCAGCAGACTGGAAACCCAGGAGAGCCAAAGTTCCAGATCAAGTCCAAAGTCAATGTTCTGTAGAACCAGGAAGAACCAAGAGTGCAGATGACCTCTGAAGGCAGTCTGCTGGAGAAGTCTCTCTTGTGCAGGGGAAATGGCCTTTTTCTCTCTTCAGTCCTTCAACTGATTGGATGAGGCTCGCCCACCCACATGAAGGAGGGCAAGCTGCTTACTAAAAATCTACTGATTTAAATGTTAATCTCATCCAAAACACCTTCACAGAAACACCTAGAATAATGTTTGACCAAATATCTGGGCACCCTGTGGCCCAGCCAAGTTGACACATAAAATTAACCTTATCACTCAAGATCCTCTTATCAATTCAGAATGATAAGAACAAAGCCCTACTAGGCACCTAAACCTGTACTAGATCAGCTGTGTCCCATGGAATCTTCACATCAACATCCCAAGATAGGTTAGGTATCTTGTTTCATAGCTGAATAAACAGAAGCTCATAGAGTTACTTGCCCAAACCACACACCTAAGAATTGGTTGAGCTTAAATTGGTTCCCAGAATTACCTGTTTCCAAAAATCTATGCTATTTCCTGGTAAGTGAACTCCTCTCAGCATGCTTTTCAGTGGTCCATATATCTTAAGTCCCAAAACCTTGGCCAGAGACTTGGACCAGATCCCTGGTCTCCTGTAGCTCCTTCCATGCATGGACCAGCTTGGAAGTGAGTTGGGCAGGAAGGATTATTCCCAGAGAAATCCTGGCCTTAAGCCTAACCCAGGATAGAACAATAGTCTTTGACCAAGATAATTCTCTTCCCATAAAGAACTGCTCAAAATAGATCAAAGTATCTCAGTTGGCATGGTTTTTCATTGTTTTTGTTTATTTTTCATTCATTTCCATTCAACATTCATTGTTTTAGGCTCTCTATTAAATGTTGAAGATCCAAATTATCTTTGGATAATTTTTTACTGAAAATGCATATGAAATATATTAGTTGGAATGGAAAACCCAGTCTGTGTAGGTGGAAAAAAAGAAAGAAAGAAAGAAAAAAAAAACCTGAACAAATTCACAAATTCCTAACCATCACCATGTTAGTTAGGATGATTAATGCTAGTAGCCACACAGAAAAGCATCCAAATCCCACTGGCTTACCAAAAAAAGTTCACTTATTGTCATTCAAAGTTCTAGATGGGTAATTAATGTCTTTTCTCCATCTTGTAACTCAGGGATCCAGGCTTCCTTCAACTTGCATACCAGCAGCTCCACATATGGCTTTGTGGTGGCAGAATTAGGGCCCCTCAAAATGTCCGTGCCCTAATTCCCAGATCCTGTGCATGTTACTTTACAAGGCAAAATAGACTTGGTAGATGTAATTAAATTTACTGACGTTGAGAAGGAAATTATCCTGGATTATCTGGATGGGCCCAATCTAATCACCGAATCCTTAAAAATAGAGACCGTTTCCCAACTCAGTCAAAGGAGATGTGACTACAGGACGTGAGTCAGAGAGATGCATTGTGAAAAGCCCTTGAGCCACCATGGCTGGCTTTCAAGATGGAGGAAGGGGCCATGAGCCAAGGAATGCAGGTGTCCTCTAGAAGCTGGAAAACTCAAGGAAACAGATTCTTCCCTGGGACCTCCAGAAGGAACTCAGCCCTGCTAACACCTTGATTTTAGCTCAGGGAGACTCATGTTGGACTTCTGACCTCCAGAACTGTAAGATAAGTTTTGAACTGTAAGATAGTGTTTGAATTGTTTCAGACACTAGTTTGTGATAATTTGTTACAACAGCAATAGAAAAGTAATACAGCTTCTGAGTCTCTCTGGCAGAGAAATTAGGGATGAAAGAAGAACATATAATTTTCAGTGCTCCAGAGCACAAGCCCTCACTTCCCTTTTGCCTGACCTTCAAGTGAAGGGGGGGACTCCTGGGAAACATGGAAGAGTTGTGATATTCCATGAGTAACAATGGTCTCTGCCAAAAGCACGTAACACCGTTTTGTTGGCACGTAGTGGACATACATTAATACTGGATAAAAGTATCAGCAACTAAATAATGAACTGGATTTCAATTGCCAACGTTTACCTGGAGGAGCTTATCTGGATTAGAAACAACACACGCACAAGAGGTAGACCGCTCCTCTGTGGGTTTGCATTCCTTTCTCTAACCCAAGTCTAGAGTAACTATGGGAATCATGCATAATTAAGTTTACAGCCATGTGCATATTTTTCAAACATACTCTTTTCTGGCCCAAAATATTTTCCAAAGCCAAATTTAAACTGTCCATTATTCAAGCACTATAATTTAGGTAAATAATGATTCTAGAATGAGATTATTTAAAGCATGTACGTATATATATTTGTAGTTTAGACCTAGTCTACAGTAGAGCTAATAATTGGTTATACAATTGAATTTCCTTGAAATTGACTTTGCAGTAAGTAAAATGAGAAAATGAAAATGTGGTTGCCTTAATGGATTAGACTAAAGAAATCCATTTGAATGTTTCAGGGGAAGGTATAAGAATCTACTTTGGAAAAATATCTTCTGGCATCCGGGAGGTGCTTGGTTAATACTCACAAATCACTCATGGATCCTTCGATCTGCTAGAACTACAGGTTCTAGATCTAGTCATACAAACACTTATAAGTTGCTATTTGCTGTTATTCATTTCAAAAAAATTGGGTAACAAAAGAGCACTATAATTAACGTGTTAAAATTAGATTTTTGTCTTATGTTTTAAATTGATAAGCCTCAAATTTTTCAACCTTGTATCTCAAAAGCTTTATTACATCTTTTATTACTTGACTTCACTTAGCTTTCTCAAGTTTTTGTGTCTCTGTTGGAAGTTGGCCAACGCAATATATAATTTGTATTCATTTCATAGAATCTGTTCCTGTTAGATTTTGAAATATTTATTAGTTCATCATTCCAAGTTTAAAATCTGTAATGTTCCAGTTTGTCTCTGGTACTTAAACATGTCCCAGGATATTTGCTAAAGATAAAAACAAGATCCTGTTGTTAAGTGAAATTTAGTAACAGATTCAGGTTTTTTGGAACCCAAAGTTTAAATTGCTAAAGGACATCTTTATTATTTCATAGTCTTGGCAGGAGAAGGGTCTTGCCAACATCAGAATGGGCCTGAGAATGGAGGATTCCATCCTTTAGGCCACATTTAAAACTTTGTGTTCAAGTTAATTTATTCTTGGCAAAAGTCAACTTCCTGTTTTTAACAAAAATGTAATTGACTCAGAAGTTTTATGAATATTAAGTAAATTGCTATGAAACAGCATTTCGCTAAGTAAAGTGAAAATGAATCATAAATACATGACTTTTTGTATGATAAATGAAAATAAGAATCTAGGGGAAGAAGTGTTTTGTAAAAAGCATTGGGGATTTAATCAAATATTTGAAGATTAGTTTGATTGAGACAACTATTCATCCATCCTTTAATTTTACTCTGATTTTGGTTGTAACCAGATTTTGGTTGGTTTGGTCTTCAAATTAATGATATCCCCCTATTTCAAATTTACAACTGTACTATCGGATGGATACTTAAACAAAAAGAGATTCCATAAAATGTAACCACTATTCACATTTTGAACACAAACTCCATGTGCTTAGTATGGAAAGTTTTGGCCACATTTGAATATATTCACATTGCTGCATTTTTCCACCCAGAGGGGAATTGCATTAAGTATACAGGACATAATATTTATATTGGCATGATTAAATCTATTTACCTATTTAAAATAAAGACTATTGGGCTTCCCTGGTGGCACAGTGGTTGAGAATCTGCCTGCTAATGCAGGGGACACGGGTTCGAGCCCTGGTCTGGGAAGATCCCACATGCCGCGGAGCAGCTGGGCCCGTGAGCCACAACTACTGAGCCTGCGCGTCTGGAGCCTGTGCCCCGCAGCGGGAGGGGCCGCGATAGTGAAAGACCCGCGCACCGCGATGAAGAGCGGTCCCCGCACCGCGATGAAGAGTGGCCCCCGCTTGCCGCAACTAGAGAAAGCCCTTGCACGAACCGAAGACCCAACACAGCCAAAAATAAATAAATAAATAAATAAAGTAGCTATAAAATTAAAAAATATATATATATATAAAATAAAGACTATTAACAACAGGCATAGTGCAGCACTGAAAACCTTATTGGTACTTCCTTCATTAATTCATCTATTCAATTGATCCACAAAAATATATGGAGCATTTGCTATGTGCCCGACCCTGGTTCATGAAACATACTCTCGTGTTTTTAAAGAGAGTGCTTATTCCCGTGTCTTCTTTGTGAGTCTTGTGGCAGATTAAAGGTAGCCAGAAATTCTCTAATCCATCTCCTGTGGAGAGTGTTATGCTCCCAACCCTCAAATCTGGGTGGGCTCTGTGATTTGTTTGGCCAAGAGAGTATGGGGTAAGTGACATGATGTACTTCTCATGAGAGGTTAGGTTACAAAGGTCTTATAGCTTCTTCCTTGTCTCTCAGAAAACTTGCTCTGAGAACCCTGAAGCATCATACAGAAGTACCAGTATACAAAGACTGAGGCCGCCATGTATACTGGGAGGAACCAAAGCCACAACCTAAGAGAGGCTCTGGAAGATGAGACGTCACAGAGGGAGAGAGAGAGAGAGAGATGCACCAAGGAGCCAGATGTGTGAGTGCAGAGGACATCCTGGAAGTGGTTTCTCTAGCCCCAGTCACCCCACAGCTGAAGCCACATAGAGCAGAGATGGGTTATCCAGTCAAGACCTCCCCAAATTCTTGACTCCCCCAAACAACAGCGAAAATAAAATCATTGGTTTAAGCTACCAAACTATGGGATAGTTTGCTGTATAGCAATAGATAACTGGAGAAAGGCTATTACAGTCGATTACTAATGAAATAAGGACTTGCTAGTGGAAAGGAAAATGTTTTCCTTGGGAATTAAGAAAAAATCAGGAAGAGCTATAGTATATTATTCTTAATACAAACAGTTTAAAACTTTTTTACTCTGAGGCCGTCCTTCAAAATCCTGGATCCTATATGAAATAAATTTTTGATCACTGATAAATCTAGAATCACCCCTTGTTTCTTTTATAAACACTTGATCCACATTTAGATTCCAGGCGCTGGGGACTCAACAGTGAAAAAACAAAAATCACAGCTCCTGCCTTCAATGACTTTGAAAAAAATAATGCTCTAAATTGTTTCTTATTTGCTAGAAGATTGGTTTTGGGTAAGGACCAACATCTAACACCTTGGTGAAGTACTTAAGAATGAGAGATAAATTCCACTGATGATTACAATTTCAAGTGTGATAATCAGTTGTATTTTGTCCACCACAGTAAGACGTACATGTGAAGCACAAGAGAAAAGGTGATATGGATTATATTCCGCTGCTCACAGCTTTTGACACAGTCTCAGACATCTATGACAAGAAGTAGAGTTGAAACTTCAGAGGAAAGACCTTGGCAGAAAAGGTCACCCACTGTTACTTGAATCTTGGGGGTCACAACACAGTGACTGGACAAAGTTGTTCCAATTGATTTTCCAATGCAATCCGTTCTTGATGAACCTCCTTGAGCTGCTGTTGGAGTTCACTGTTCAACCGGGCCAGCACTGGAACAAGACAAATATTTTTAAAAGGGAGTTGTGGTATAACAAAACTTTTTTGTGAAAGTGAACATAATGGTATACAGAGGATGCCATAGGACCCCAGATGAGAGAATAGGGGGACGTGGATGTAGATAAAGATGTAGATGTAAATGTAGACATAGATACATCCAGTGCTCTTTTAATATTAAAAAATACCTATGTATAGTATATATTATTGATATCGTATACACATGCACCCAAGTATGTGAGCGTATATATAGATGTTTTGAGACTCATTCCCCCAAGATCGTCTCTTTGATATTGTACATTATTATTTAAATATAATGAATTCATCATCAAATGCTTAATTTTAAGTTTTTATTATAGGTTATTAGACTGTAATATAATATTTAATATTTAGTAATGAGGATGCCAAATATATACTTTTAAAAAATTCCTTGACTCAATACCTATGTTTTCTGATAAAATGACACACAAATATTTTTCCTGTAAGAAACTATACTATTCACCTTATTTCCAACACATTGCATATCTTTGCTTTTCTTTGTAGATTTAGAAAAGAACGATGAATTTGTCATGAAGGGACAGGAAGTAATTACCTCAGAGACTTGAGAACCAAGTCTGTATTTTCTTTCCACATCTCCACCCCCAGTTTCGTTCCTGGAAAAGCTGAGACGTATGACCTGGGATAGCTGCACATAGCTGAAGAATATTAATAGAAATATAACAAATACTAAGTCCCTTGCCCTTCCCACCTCATCCTTTGTATTTCTATGTGTCAGTTGTTAAATGGGTTGACCTCACTTCAGACTTATTGCATATTGATTTAAGAAATATATCTGATGAAATTACCCTTCTTAATAATATGTAGAAAGATTTTTAAATGATTTGAATGCTAAATTTTATTCGTATATTGCATGTATTTTATTATGTCAAAAACTGGAAATATGTTAAAACTGGGGTTCCTAGATGTCTTTCCAGCTGGTGAAATTGTAAGTTTCCAGAATCTTCTTCTAATGTTTTCCCCATAACAAAGTTCCTGTGAATAGCCACACAGACATGTAGAACGTTACACACACACACACATACATAAACACATATACACATGCACACACAATTTTGGAGGCTGTTCACATTTTTGACTTGTGTAGGATAACTAAGCAACATGGGGCGGGGAGGTTAAGAAAACAGGCAGCCCAGAAGGAAGTTGAGTTTGGGGTGAGGAAAGACATCATGGAAGAGAAATGGCAAGACTTGTCCCATCACTTGACCAAGTGCCTGAGGTTATTCTGGGAATTGGCTCACAAGGCGTTATGCAGAGATCAACCAAGGATTTAAAAACTGGAGGATACTGTGTTTACCTTCCTACAGATTTTTAAAATTTAATTTATTTCCTATAGATTTTTTTATGCTTCCTGAGAAGAAATCCCTTCTGCAGTTAGCCTGAAAAATCTTCTGCACTTATCACATTTATTCACTCATTACACAAGCTTTTATTGAGAACATACGTGCTCCATGGGCAACATAGTGGAAGGGGGGGAATCCCGTCTCTCTCCACACTCTGCTGAGACACCAGTTGTGAACATCCATTAGCCACAGCCAAGTTCTCAAGGTCCAGGGTTCTGCAAGCAGACAGTCAATGGACAAGTCAACTTGTCCCCAGTCCCCTTCTGGGGACTATTTCAATACCCAAACAGTATCAGGAGACTGATCAAAAAGGAGGCACACCTTGGCTGATGGGTTAATATTTGCTGATGATTTATTCCATTTAACTCATCCCCAGGGCTGCTTTCTTTACCTCTCTTTACCCACCCAGTGGTTGATGCTTTCATTCTTTCTTTCATTGGACTTGGGCTCCATTCTGTAGAGGAGTCTTGACTTTTTCAGTCTAGTTCTGTTTTCCAAGGTAGGCCAGGAAGTAGAGACATTATTTACGCTTTGTTTTTCTCTCTTTGGTGAAGACAAAAAAGAAATTCTTATTTTCTTTCTGCTGGTCAATTAAATGTAATGGCATTGTAGGAATAGTTATTGGAGATATTTTCCTGCAGATAATTTTTGTCTTACATCCCAATTCTGTTCTCTGCTCAGACATGGAGATTAAAAAAACAAACAAACAAAAACACCACAAGTTATGAGAAAATTGGGGGAGGATGTGCTCTCAGAAACCTCCCTGGGTGGGTGTTACCAAGAGAGCATAGCAAGAAAACACTCATTCTTAGAGTCCAAAATGACAGCAAGAACCAAATCAGCATGATTTGGGGTTCTATATATTATTGTGTGGGTACTTTAAAATAGTTAACCAAAAGACTTGAAGTAAAAAAATTTCTTTTTACTTACCTGGATTATGTGGTGAATAAATAATTGGCAATTTTGCCTCTTGTGACATCAACACATGGATATTGTTACTGTGTGATTTAAATGTGACAATGAAAGGGGTTAGATGTGTATGTTTGTTATTTTTAACTCAATAAAAACCCAAACCAGTGATTGGAATTTGTTATAGTTTGACCACCTTTTTCATAACTGCTTACGATTAGTATTATTGTTTGAATAAGAATAAAATATTTGATAATCCAGACAATAGCTCTTTCACAACCACATTGTTCCTTTTTTTCCTTCCAGTTGCAGGCATGGGAGAGATTTGAGTTTAAAAATACCAGTGGGCTTTGGCACACGTTTTGGTTGGCAAAGCAATTCGCCAGCTGTCCTAGTTTGCTGTCATTTTCCATGCCTCTCTTGACACTGTGCTTAAAGTTTTGGTCATTCAGCACCACAGCCCTTTTTAACTTGCATGGCATCTCCTAGCAGCCATCACAGCCTGAGGATGTGGCCTCCCTACTTGGTCACCACACACAAAACATCACCTTGAGGGAAGGGGGAGTTTCTGAGACAGCTTTCACAGGGACATGGGTTCTATTAGGGGGTGATTGGAGGACAAGTGTGGGGTATTTTGGGGGAAAAAAGCATCATCTCCCCTATCAGCATGTAGTGCCTAGCTAGGCCTCTATAGAATATAGGAGTAACAGGAGTAACAGGAAATTAGGAAGAGGATGACAAACTCTTTTGGAAAGTGTGTGTGTGTGTTTAACAAAAAGGAGTGTAAATGTTAGTCATGGCCACCTGGAAGGGTTCAATTAAAAACAGCAGAGAAGGAGTGCAGGAAAATATATTGGTCTATAGCACTGCTCAGTAGGTAACCAACCACTAGCCACATGAGTCTGTGGACCACTTGATTATAACTTGTCAGAACTGAGTTGTGCTGTTAGTGTGAAATAGTGTGAAATATACACCAGATTTCAAAGACCTAGTGTGAAATAAAAAAGAATGTAAACTATGTCGTTAATAAATATATGTTGAGTTTGGGATTAACAGATACACACTACTATATATAAAATAGGTAAACAAACACATATTATAGAAAGGGAACTATATTCGGTATCTGGTAATACCCTATAATGAAAAAGAATCTGAAAAATTAACTGAATCACTTTGCTATACACTTGAAACTAACACAACATTGCAAATTAACTATACTTCCATAAAAAAAAAATACAATTTTTTAAAAAAGAAAATATATCGGTTTGCATTAGTTATTTATTGCTACATAAAAATTACACCAGGGGCTTCCCTGGTGGCGAAGTGGTTGAGAATCTGCCTGCCAATGCAGGGGACACGGGTTCGAGCCCTGGTCTGGGAAGATCCCACATGCTGCGGAGCAACTAAGCCCATGAGCCACAACTACTGAGCCTGCGCGTCTGGAGCCTGTGCTCCGCAACAAGAGAGGCCGCGATAGTGAGAGGCCCGCGCACCGCGATGAAGAGTGGCCCCCACTTGCCACAACTAGAGAAAGCCCTCGCACAGAAACGAAGACCCAACACAGCCATAAATAAATAAATAAGTAAATGCTAATCAAAAAAAAAAAAAAAGTAAACTCTGGCAAGAGTAGCCTATGTGTCCACCAAATAACATTCCTTTAAAAAAATAAAAATTACACCAAAACTGAGTATCTTAAAACAACAATGTTTATTATCTCAGAGTTTCTGTAAGTCAGGAATCTGGGAGCAGCTCTGGTGGGTGCCTTTGGCTCAGAGTCTCCCATAAGGCTGTAATCAAGGTACCCTCTGGGGCTGCAGTGATTTGAAGGCTCAACGAGGGAAAGATGCACTTACAAGCTCACTCACGTGTTAGTACAGGCCACCCTCAGTTACTTCTCCATCTAGCAGATCATAAGGACGCAGCTGGCTTCCATCAGGAGGAGCAAGAGAGGGAGCACAAGATGGAAGCCACAGCATTTTAATAACAATCTTGGAGTGAACATCCATCACTAAGGCTGTGTTCCATTCATTAGAAACAAGTCTCTAGGTCCAGCCCACATTCAGGGGGAGAGAATTGCAGAAGGATGTGAATACCAGAAGGCAGAGATCACTGGAAGCTGACTCAGGAGCTGTCTTCCACGTGATCCAATTTTTAAAATTGGATTCAGATAACATTACCTTCAAGATTGGTACTGTGTTTTCTCTTGCATTCATTTATCTAAAGTCTAAAGTAAAGGGAGAAGAAGCAGGAGGCTGGAAACTGATATCGTGACAGACCCCTGCAATAGATGCGTTTATGATATTTAATCTCCACAAGGGGATTGAGAGGTAGGACCTTACTGCTGTCATTTTCAAATAAGGAAACTGAGGCTCACAGAAACAGATAGTGGATACAGAGTTTTGTGGCTTGATACCACATCCCTACAAATATACATTAGAAACAGAACTGTAGGATTTTTTTCATTATATTTTCCTTCTTTCAGTTTCTATTCAACTTGACACTACAAATGAGTATGAAAAATAACATATCATTTATTTTTTCAGTTATTAAAATAATACATGTTGACTTTATAAAATTAAGAAATTACAGAGTTTAGAAGTATGGGGAAGGGCACACCATATTTTATCAATTAAATATATTAGCCGTAGTGTTGTTATAACAAGTTTTGGCCAGTAGCAACAAGGCAAAAGTCAATCTCCATGGTTACAGAATCTGAAGAAACAGGAAGGCAGCAGATTTTACAAGGCTCAAGGGACCAGCTGGGTCTTGCTGATTGAGGAAGATTCCATTTAATAAATTTCTGGGTAGCACAGGGCAGTAATGTGGGTGAAGAGGATATCAAGGAGGTGGCCAATGTCTAAAGGTTAATGGCTCATTCCTTATAATTCGATTGTTCCTATAATTTTTTATGGAAAGTTTCTTATTAAAGGTTTGTGGGCTTAAAACAACAAGTACAGAATCATAATCAGTTGTATAGTTAGAAATTTTAAAGTAAAGCATGTTCTAGAAACGGTTGACGTATTTGTACTGATGAATCAGAGACCTAAAATTATAGACACCTGGAGAACAGGGACCACAGCAACCGACATCTGATACTAGTTGATATTTGTTTATAAAACGTTCAGGTCCTGTGCCTGGGGGCTCATTGTAATGTTTGTAGGATGGATGAGTGAATGAATGTCACTGCTTGTTGGAACTCAGGCCTTTGAGCACGGGGTCCTTGGCATCTTCTACAACCAAAAGTGTTCTCGAACTTCAGGATTGTTTCACTTGTGCCAGGAGAACTTGTCTGGGAAACATCTAAGGAGCCAGGCTAAGAAACATCACACCACTGCTGAATCTACCTGCATTCTCTCGGCCCGAAGTTCTCCGATCTTTCTCTTGCTAGTGAGGCGTGTCAACAAAGTCAAACCCAAGTGTGTGGTTTGGTTTCGAGCCCCAGCCAATGACAGTTGTGTCCAGTTGATTTAATGGGCTCTGTGCAGATAAAGGCGAGGATTTGCAACTTTAGAAGTGTCTTCACAGGTGAGAAGACACAGATCGCTGACATGCTTATTTCTCACAGCCCAGGTCCCCAACCCAGGCCTGGAAGCACATCAAAGCCCACACCCACACTCACCTTCTTTTCATGCTCTGGGTCTGACTCTCTCCCTTTCTGATTGCACGCCTGCTCTACTCACTAGTCGAACAATGGGGCTATTATGCTCTTGGGAGGAGAAGGATAATTACCTCAAAGGCCAGGTGCCACTGGTAAGTTTCCTTGTGTCCAATTACTGTGTGGTAAATGGTTCAGGCTTTGTTTTTCTTTCCTTTTTTTTTTTTTTTTTTTTTAAGCCCTTACTGTCAAGCTGCCAGACACTGGCCCTGAGCCCCAGGATCAGCACAGGGCATCTAGTTTTGTTTTAAACTTGGTTTCCACTGTCTTTCACTCTCTCCCATCCTAGTGTCTGATTATATTTATATCTCCTTATCAGTGCTAAAAAGCAAGGGCAAATCAGCTGCAGTAAAGTGAATCGCAACCCCGAAATCGCCATTTCATCAACCAAACCCAAACTGTTTTTATCACTGATTGGTTTGGACGAGGTAAGGGTGATTCTAAAAACAAGGAAGGGAATAATACACTGATGTGGTTTTTGCCTTTGAGTGACATATCTGGACACTCCCACTGGTCCCCTCCATTAACTCAATCGAGACTTATCAAGGGAAAACAAACACACAAATCAGGAGTGTATGGCAGTAAGTTCTCGCTACACAGTGGTGTTGCTTTCTTGCCTGGGGGACAAGTGTCTGCTGTGGAATGATTACAATATCTCCCAGAATGCTTTTACTTGTAGCTGATGCTAAGAATTATAACAAATATCGTTACAGTTGTCTTAAAACATTGTCTGAAGCACATTAAGTATATTATCTCATGAGTTCCCTATAACAACCGTAACGAGGCAGTGCTGTTAATTCCATGTTATAGAAGAAGATCTGGAGGCTTAGCAAGATTAACATCACAAGGTTTCAAAGCTAAAAAGTGGTGGCAGATAGGTCTCTCTTATACCAAAGCTCAACCTCTCAACCACTCTATGATAATGGGAACCTCTCACCACCACTGGCTGTTTAAGGAGAATCAGTGCTCCTAACAGTAACAAAAACACTTCAGAATAGAATGCACGTCAGTTAGGGTCCAGGTTCCCTCACGGAGCCTACACTGCAGGTACTTGATTGCTTTACTTGTCTGGCTGAGCTTGAACAACCTGAGCAGTGGTCCATTTAACCAGGTGTTTCAAGCAATTGAAGAACTTTGCAAGATAATGGTATTAGCCGGCAGGATGGGAGACATGGTCACTAGCTGACCCATTTCTATTAGTTAGTCCCTGGGGTCTAGTGTGCAGAATCGCTTGGCCTGCACAGCTCACAACCGCCAAATTGCATGCGTATGTGAATCCTGTCCCCACATTCAAACACCACCTTTGCTTGTTCTATAGGACCCTCTCCAGGCACAGATGAGCATTTTGTTGGGCTGAAAGCTAAGTGTCTAGATTCATCTTTGTGATCAACTCTGATGACAGCCAGAGTCCCCAAGTGACTGAAGATCCAGAGTCTAGCTCAAGTGCCCTTTCTGTGACTTGTGGAAAGAAGAATGGACTCATTCCCAAGTTTTTCAAACTCTTAGGGTTTGAGAGGGGAGAGGATGAGTTTGTGATGTGGGAGCATGAACAGGTGGTCAAGGCACAAGTTCTGCTCTGGCTCCTTCTCATCCCCTGTTTCTGCTGAAATAGTTCTGGGTTATGTCCCCCTGTCACTCCACACATGTTGTTCCTCTGGGCTCCTTGGACCCAGACAGAAGACTTAGCCCTTATGATCCCCTAGTGTGTGCTCTCTCACACACATACACACGTCTCTCTCTCAAATGCATATTCTCTCTTTCTCACATACATTCACACACACACGCACACACAGATGGACACACACACTCACCACGTTTCCCTTTCTAACAAATGTTCACTCTCTCATACACACACACAAACACACACACACACACACACACACACACACACGAATAGAAACGAAATCCATGTTCATCTCTCCCCATCTCTGTCTTTCTCTCTTGGACACACACTCTACATACACACTCACACACACATACATACGGACACATATGCTCACACTCCTCTTTCAGACACATATCCAGGGGCTTTCTTTCTCCCACGAACACACTTCTCAAACACCTATACCAACAAAAGCTGTATATAACATCCTCGTACACAACAGACATTACAAAAGTTTGAAGGGTGTTGCATATCACAGTCTAAATACTTTAAATATGAGATCCTTGTCCATAAAAGTCCTTCAGGTATTTGGGGATATTCTTCACCAGGTTCCCCTTCTTTCCCTTTCTGCTCCACTCTCTTCTCCATTCTCCCTCACATCCCTAAACTCCCAATCATATCCAGGAAACTGTTTAGCAATCAGTTTGTTCCTCGGTCTTCTGCTTCCAGGGTCTTCACTGTTATTCATGGTAGTTTTAGGAAGTAGGAATTTTAATTATATTCATATTTAGAATACGAATTGTACAATTATGAAGCTTAGTATGACAATATCAAATAATTTTCCCCCAATCTTGATAATTAGCATGAATTAATTTTGATTTCAAATTGGTAGATTATTCTAGAAAAATAAATAGTTCTCTATCATATCAAAGAAACTTTGATGTTCTCACAGCCTGAACTAAGCTGGTCAGGTCAATAGAAAATGGACTTCAACATCAAGAAATGTCTAGTCTGGAAATGGAATCATGTACACACAACAATATGATCATGGTAAATAGTGCATGCCACAAAATAAATAAAAGTTAAGTTTGAATAAGCTAGAAAGGAGATTTTTTTTTTCTTGTATGGGGATGGGGAAAAAAATCAGACAAGTCATGATGAAGGAAGTACCATTAGAAAGGAACGTTGAACAATGGGATGGGTCTGAAATTCTGATTGAGAGGTAAATGTCATTAATGATAAAGATATACAACTTGTATTTGTTTTTCCCTGCCTGTATTACAAGTCAAGTTCATTAATTTTATTGTAATGTTACATTTGAAATTTTGAGTGTGGAATACAGAAAGCTTTCATATGTGGAGGACAGGAAAATAATTTCTTTTCATTTATTCATTTGGATACTAGTGTTTATAGTCGTAAAACAATTAGCATTTAAATTATTTTTAAATTTTAAAACAATTACTTATTATGCTTTTAAACTTTCTGGTACCAAGGACTGTATTAGGTATAGAGAAATAAAATAATATGTAAATATGACAGAAAGCATTAAGGAATTAGGTAGGTATCTAAAAAAAATAGGTGTTAATTTTGACGCTTTGCAAAATTAGATGGAAGAGAGGAAATTTTAATTTGCAATTGAAATTTGCAAAGCTGAAGGTCTTCTTCATTTCCAAGTTGCTTTTGAGTGCTTTGTTATATCCTCCCTTCCCTGTTTTACACAGTATTCTAAATTCATTTTCCCACTGAATAGAATCTACTTATCAGTCAGGTATACTTGTACAGGTAAATGTGGAAACTAGAGTATCCTCTACAGGCCACAGAAATCAAATTACTTTTGACTCAATTGTTTTGTATTCACATACAACTAAGTTCAACAGACACCAGTGTACTGATTACAGGTCTCTTTAAAGTCATTATAATATAGCTTTCCAATTGATTTTGTAATTTGCATTCAAGCTTTTACGGTCAATCATCCTGTATTAAGTACAACACTTTGGTTTCTTCACCTTCAACTACTTTCACTGAACAAGAGGGAGGGAGCAAAGCTCAAATGCTGCCATTTTGGTGACCGGTTGGTTACACAAAGAAATGAAATGAGCAATACCTGGTGAATATGATGGTACATACACATAGAAATTGAATGAGTCCATTTAACAGATTCCTTCTTATATAAACTTTATATCTGGAATAATTTTAGATTTTTAAAAGTTGGAATGATAACTCAGAGAGTTCCTGTATACTCTTCACCCAGTCTTCCCAGTCATTAACATTTTATGTTACTGTGGCATTTTTGTCACAACAAAGAAACCAACATTGCTTTATTACTGTCGACTAAACTCCAGATCTTATTTGGATCTCACCAGTTCTTTCATTAATGTCTTCCTTCTGTTCCAAGATTCAATCCAGGGGACCCACTGCATTCAGTTGTCATGTCTCCCCAGTCTCTTCTGGTCTGTAACAGTTTCTCAGTATTTCCTTATTTTTCACTACTTGAGAGTCTTAAGGAGTCTTAGCCAAGTATCTTGTAGAATGATCCCCAGTCTGGGTTTGTCTGTTGTCTTCTTCATGGGGTTCTAGAATTTTGGAGGGAATGGGACAGAGGTGATATGCCCTTCCCATCCCATTCAATTAGGAGGTAGGTGATATCCACGTGACATCATGGGTGACTTTAACCTTCATCACTTGATTGAAGTAGTGTTTCTTAGGGTTCTCCATTGTAAAGGTAATATTTCCCTTTTCTAGCCTCTATTCTTTGGAAGTGAGTTCCTAAGCCTAACCCACCCTATAGGTTGGAGGGAGGGGAAGTCAATGGAACCCCACCTCCTGGAAGGGGTGGCATGTGTGTATATTACTTGAAATTTTTCTGAAAGAGAGATTTGGTCTTTCTTTTTCTTTCTTTCTTTCTTTCTTTCTTTCTTTCTTTCTTTCTTTCTTTCTTTCTTACTTCTTTCTTTCTTGAATCATTTATTGACATCAATATGGGCTCATGGATAACTCTGGGTTATAGTCCAAAAATATGTTATTTATTTTGTGACTCAAATCATATCAGATGTAACCTTTGGTAGCTCTTTCAGGTTTGCTCTTTGTCCCTTTGATATGCCCCTATCTTTCATGCATGTATATATGTATGTATGTAAATACCTCCTTACTTTTTGGTACTCCAAGGTGCTCTAGACACACCTTGTACTTTGCTTGTTCAGCCCCACAATCAGTAATTTCCCCAAGGACCTCTGACTTACAGGTTCTTTTAACATATTACTGAAAAGAAAAACAAATTCTCCTTTCAATAAAAATGGTATCATCATTTGATAGGTACACTATTTTAAAACCTTCTATTAATTAAGAACTTTGAAAAATTTGTAAAAGTTAATTTGCATTTGCTGAGACACTATAAAATTTTATTAATCCCACTTTTATTAGACCATAATGATTCAAAATATAAAGCATTTCTTAGCTTTTAAATCAATTTTTAACAAATTTTAAAGAACTTCTAAAAGAGTGTGTGTAAAATATTTGATTTACCACATTTCAGTTTCTATACAATTTCTCTGTAATGCATTGACCTCAAAACGTTAACGGATAAGTCAGGATGTGCCAGGTTATGCTGCAGTAACAGCAACAACAAAAAACAAATCTCAGTGGCTTAAACAACAATGGTTCATTCATACTCAGGATCTATATTCACCTTGGGTGAGTAAGAAGCTCTTCTCCTTGGTGGCCCTACTCAAGGCTCCAGGCTGAGCAAGTCTCTACTGTCTGGAGTGAGATTTGTCATCTTGACAGCAGGAAGAAAATATGCTTGTGACCAGAACAAGTTATTTCTCATATACCATTAGCCAAAGCTAGTCGCATGACCATGCCCAGCGTCAAAGGTTGCAATCCTGCTGTGTGTCCTGAAGGAAAAGAACTAGAAATACAAATGGGCAGCTCTAACTGTCCACTCTTGGGCATGTGTCTACCACTAGGTGATCCAACTCTCCCCAGGCTTTCCAAAGTGCAGAGGTAACTCTTTCCTTTATTATACAAATAAGGTTCATTAGCATTCCCATACCACTAGATGGAAAGGAGTTCTATATCTTTCCCCAGTATTTCTAAAGCCCCCCAAGGGGCCTATATTTTCTTGGTTGTCACATGTGACCTCTTATTATAAGCTGCTTCTTCAACTCCAAAACTACGATCTGCTTTTGAGTTTATTCTACCACCATCACAATGGTCTCTGAGAAGAGTGTAGCTCAGAGAAGGCTGTTCTGCCCTCATTAATTTATCCTGGGTATAGACACGGTCCATACCCTAATTCTTCACAGTAAACCTATACCTGGGCTAAGGTGATATTAAGGTTTACTGAAGAGCTATGGCACAAACTTGATAGGAAATAAAATGAGATATCCATCATTTTTAATTACCCATGATCTTTCCAATCAGAAACAATATTAACATGCTACTGTATTTCCTGTCCACATTTCTTCCATAGGTACCTATTTTAATAGTATAGTTTTGGATTCTGCTCTTTTAACATTAAAATATTTTATGCCATTATATAATTTTTAAAAATCTTGCTTTAATAATTACATAATATTCTATCATATGGAGATTCCACAATTGATTTATTTTCTATAATATACATATCCCTATGTTGTCAAATTCTATTTTTTTTTAATTGGCAACTTAAAAAAATTGAATAAATTTGACATGTAGCATTGTATAAGTTTAAGAGGTACAGTGTGTTACTTTGATACATTTATATACTAAAATATGATTGTAGATATAGTGATATTTATCACATTACATATAGTACAATATTATTGTCTATATTTATTATACTGTGCGTTAGATCTCTATGGCTTATTTGCTACGATTACAAGTTTGTATCCTTAAATACCATTATCTTTATTCCACCTTCCATCCCCTGGTAGCCATCATTTTACTCTGTTTTTTACAGGTTTAACTTCTTCAGATTCCACATATATGTGATATCACACAGTGCTTGTCTTTTTCTCTGACTTATCTCGCTCAGCATAATGTGCTCAAGTTTCATCCATGTTGTCACAAATCTTCCTTTCTCATGCTGGAAGAACTAAATGGACATTTCTCAAAAAGGACATTAAAATGGGCAACACAAAAAGATGCTCAACATCACTAATCGTCTGGGAAATGCAAATCGAAACCACAACGAGATATCACCTCACACCTGTTAGAATGGCTATCATCAAGAAGACAAGAGACAACAGGTGCTGGTGAGGATGTGGTGAAAAGGGAACCCACTGTTGGTGGGAATGTAAATTTGTCTAACCACTATGGAAAATAATATGAAGGTTTCTCAAAAAATTAAAAATAGATCTACCATTTTATTATTCACAATAGCCAAGATATGGAAACAACCCAAATGCCAATCAACAGATGAATGGATAGAAATGATGTGGTACATATACACAATGGAATATTATTCAACTTCTATTTTTATAATAAAATAAAGTACTCTGTGATGGATAATTTTGTGCACATGTCTGTATGCATATCTCTGATTAATCCCATATTATAAATTCCTGAACGAGAAACCACTGAGTCAGAGGATCAACTGTTTTCTGCTCTTAATGATTATTGTTAAATTGTTTATTGAAGAGATTGAGTTCAGTTTATGCTTTCACCTGCAGAGTATGTGATTGAATCCTCATCAACATTAAATAATCTTTGGAAAATACTTTTGGTGTCTTTTGAACAACACACTAATAAACACTATGAAGAAAAATAAAAATACAGAAACAGGCATGGGTAGATTTTGAACTAACATGATATCTTATATTTCAATTGTAGTACAGTAGAGCATCTATTTGGCTGACAAATATCTATGATTAAAAATTAAACAATACTTCGGTTAGAGTAGACTCAATGTCAAAATAGCAACCTTTGGTGGTAAAGTCCTTGTGATCTCATTACTGTCCACCAACATACTAGTTTTATAAATCTGCTTTCTCTCATACAAAGCAAGCTTTTTTATGGTTTTATTTGTTTTTAGGAGAAACAATACTTTTATGTAAATAAAATCTCAGAAACATACCACAAAAGAACATAAGAACAACATAAATAGTAATTTAAAATCTGATAAAAAGTTTGGGATTTGGAAAAATAATAAAGTTCAAGATAATGGAATTTCACTTGTCAGTTTCCTAGAGAAATTTGTTCTTACTAATGAACAAAAACATCAGAGTTACATTTTTAAACAGAAGATTTAACATTTTACATTTTCTGTAAAGGAGAAGATTTCCATTCTACAATTGCCCTTATGACAATTGTATCTCTAAAAATTAAAAATAAAGATTTACTCTCTGTTGATAAGCCTTGGGAACAACTTCAAGTTTCCACTAATGGTTATGATTTATAGGACAAAATTTAAACCAGAAGTGGGAGTGACATATGACTCTCATACATAGTCTAGTTTCGTAGATTTCTGTGACTTAGTTATGATGACCTATAACTTGTGTGAAAATCACCTACAAATACACATACACATATGTACACACATAGCTGTTAAAACAAAACTAGACAACATAATTTAACCACAAAATTCACGGTTGCTAAAAACCAAGACAGCTCCAATTATTTAACCACAGAAATACAGAATAATTTAACCACAGTATACAGTGCATATAACCAGAAATATTAATTTATTATTCATATCTAGAATAGTTCATATCATAAAAAGATGGTGATATTTTTTATCTTTCCAACCCAGCTATGTGGAAGATTGACTATGACACTGACCCCAGACTTGATGGACAATAATTTACTGTAGTTGTATGTGTTTAGCCAGGCTTTCTTTCTGAGATGTGACAGTTTTCAAACTTCTTTCAGAAAGTTTGAGACATCAGTAATTTTATTAAAATATAATTCAGTTAAGAGCAACAACTATACCAAATAAGCTTGTTTTGCCATGAACATTTAATCTTACCTAAGGGGAAATTGTTTATGGAAAAAACACTAAATAAGATAAATGATACCAGAGCTGTGCAGTCTCAGATAGTCTTTGTGTTATTGTTTTGGTGTTTCTGAAACAACTGAATATAGAATGGGGGATGGCGTTCAAGCTGGTCATATTTGGGTTGAATGATAACTAAATAATGTCCTCTATCCATGTCCAAGATCATGTTTGGCAGTATGCTCTTAATAGATGCTGGTTAAACAAATGACAAAATTGGTGCTATATTAGCAATCTATTGCTGTGGAACAATATTACAACAAACTTAATGGCTTAAAACAACACACATTTATCATCACAGTTTCTGTGGGTCAGGAGCCTGAGCACATTTTTCCTAGGTCATCTGCTTCAGGGTCTCAAAGGCTGCCATGAAAGTGTTGACTGGGGCTGTGGTCTCATCTGAACTTTGGTGAAGGATTCAATTCCACGCTCACATAGTTATTGGCAGAGTTCAGTTCCTTGTGGTTGTAGAACTCAGGAGCTTATTTCACTGAGGGTGTCAGTTGGAGGCCCTTGCGGGCTAGAGACTGCCTTCATCTCCTAGAGACTGCCCCTAGTTCCTTGTTGTGTGTGGTTCCCCAACATGGTTATTTACTTCTTCAAAGCCAGGAAGGGATGGAGAGACTCTAGCAAGATGGATGATACAGATTTATGTAGTGTAATCATGTAACCACATACACAATCCCAACACCATACACCCTGTCATCTTTAGCATAGTCTATTTGTTAGCAGCAAGTTGCAGGTCCTGTCCACACTCAAGAGGAGGGTGTGAATACCATGAGGCAGGGATTATGGGGTCTACGCCCAGAGTCTTTCCATCACAGATGGGTATTCGGATACGAAATGATGACTTTTAATATGAATGCCTCTACCGTTTTCCTAAAGGAAATTAGAACGTATATACCTTTTGAATGATGCATTATTGTTTCCTGCATAAAGTGGCTGTGTCCTTTTATTATGAATTTTATATTTATAATCCACACATTCCACACAACATTGGGTGTATAGAAATTGAGACAGATGTTCCCAAACTGTGGTTGCCTCTTTAAGGAATGTTTGATGGTGTAACATGAGGAGAGTCAATTATGAACTATGGTATCAATAGTCAAAGTCGTGATAATAGTCGTTTGTTTGCTGGGCATCAACTTTATGTCAGGTACTGGGCCAACTATATACATGTGCTGGTCAGGACAAATGTCACAATTCTTGCTACAGGCTCAGTCCTACAAGGTCCTCCACAGAGGCGGGCATGGGCTGACCACATGACTCTAACCCTCAACCACACTTTATTGTCCCAGGGTGGTCACAAGCCCAGGGGACCAGTGAGAGTCTTCTCACACCACGTTGGGGCTGACTGGGAAGGGTGGACTGCTTCCTCAGATTGTCCCTGGACTTTTCGGAATCACAAAGGGAATATGGCACTAATGAGGGCTGATGCTTAAAAGATATCATGAAGAGACATGGCAAGCTGGACATGGAAGCAAAACTTATAAGTAAAATGAGGAATCAGAAACTGAAAGAACGGAATCCAATACTTGTCAGTTCAACAAATATTAGCTGAGTGCTTAAAAATGTGCTAGGTACTGCACTGGATGTTAAGAGTTTAAAAGGAGGAAAGATGGACAGGTCAGGTCCCAGCCCTCACAGAGCTCAATTCTACTAAGGAAGACAAAAATCAAAATAAAAAACAAAGTAAAACTACTGATATAATCTGTGAAAGCAGAACATATGTCCACCTTGTGACCCACCAATTCCATATTTAGGTATTCACTCAACCACAGAGAGGAATTCTGATGGGCACCAAAAGGCACATACAGTTTCATTCATAAGAGCCATAAACCGGAAACAGCCCAAATGTCCATCAAAAGTAGAATGAATACATGAGCTGTGTTATAATCACACAATGGAATATTACACAGTCAGAAGGAAAGGGACACATTATTTTAGACACAACTGCAGGTGAAATCTTACAACATTCTGATACGTGAAAGAAGTCACACACAACAGAGTACATGCATGTGATTATGATTCTATGAAGTTCAAGAACAGGCAAAACGAATCGATGGTTGAGGGAAATCAGAACGGTGCTTATCTCTGGAAACAGGGAAGGAAGGTACTGCAGAGACTGACTTGAGAAGGGTGCAGGGAAATCTGGTGTGGTAGTCATGTTCTGTTTCTTGATATGGGTGGTGATGACACAGGTGTATAGATATTTAAAAGTTCATCAAGCTGTACATTTAAAATCAGTGCACTTCAGTGTATGTTATACTGTAATACAAAAGAAAAGAGATGAAAATAATCACTCACTGTGCTTTCTGAAGGAAAAAATAGTAGGGCTGAAATGAGGGAACACTGCAGATAAATGACCTGCTTTTAGAGTGGTCTGCTTGGAGGTGCCGTTTCCGCTGAGACCTATGGGATTTGAAGGAGCTTGCCACCAGAATATCAGGTGGGAGAGCCGCCCAGGCAGAGGGCACTGCAAGTGCAAAGGCCCTGAGGCAGGATGCACCAAGCAAGAAACACAGCTCAAAACTAATGTGCAGAAAGTGGCCTGAGGTGAGGTGGAGAAGCAGGCAGGGAGGGGGCCACTCAGAGCCTTGGAAGCTGCAGGCAGTTTAGGTTTTTCCATAAGTACACTAGGAAACCATTAGAGGGCAGTAAGTGGGAAAATGAAATGATCTCATTTACAGTTTGAGAAGCCATCCTTCTGGCGGTAGGGTGCAGCATGGATGGGAGGGCAGGAGTGAAGAATAAAGAGACAAGTGGTGGGAGACAAGAGTCTTGGGGAGGGGGAGGGGAAGTGGCAGATTTGTGATGGAGTCTTGACTTGGCATCAAGTCAAGAACTTGCTGATGTCTGAGTGTGGGATGATGGATCTGGCTGGATTGGCTGGGGGGCCCATGGCACCATTTTCTGAAATGTGGAAGACGAAGGAGAGATGGGTGTGGGGGGCAAGCAAGAAACAATAAAGCCGTTCTGGACATTTAATTTTGAGACATCTGTGATCCAAGTGGAGGAGGAGTTGGAGACATTGACCTGCAGCTCAGCTGAGAGCCTTCACCATTAAAATGGTCTGTTCACCTTGGGGATGGATGCGCTCAGCCAGAGCCATGTGTGGAGAGAGGGAGAGAGGAAAGGAGGACCACAGGCAGGGGAGGACAAGTGTGATGATCCCATCGTGACAACGCAAACCTGTGTCATCTGAAAGGGGACCTGAGCAAACCTCATCGTACTCATTCTAAGAGGGTCCTGGGATCTAACTTCCAATTTGAGATATTCCCTCAGTTCTCTGGGTGTAGCCCTACCACCCCCTCCCTCTAAAAATGCTAGGGCCAATAAGTCTCTCATTCTTATAATAAAAGAAACCAACTTTTAAAAATGGCCTCATTCGATGCTTACTAAAGTTCAGAGATATTAACATGTCCATTTGACAGGTGAAGAGACTTATTTTGGGGTTAAGGAATGTATCCTGTGTCAAACAGCTATTAAATGTCATGACTAGAGCTTGACATCAGGTTCCTTCCAAAGGGTGGGCACCAAACCACAGAAGAAGAGAATGAAGTCAGCATCTGGTTATAGTTTATACCATCAGTTAAGGAGACTGTCTCCCCAAAATGCGAATACAAAAATGACCCTTGCATTGACACAGCTGGCACAACAAAACTCCAGCCTCTCAGGGTGTATGGGGCAAGTTTGCTCCAGTTAGAGGGATCTGGTCATTCCTGGGATTAGAAGGACAGCAGAGTCTTTGAGCTTGGGTGGAAGCAAAGGCAAGGCAAGTTTCAAGGATCGTTGAGAGGAACTCAGATTGACTGTCTGGCCTAAGGACAAAGTGCAGTGAACAGCAGAGCCCCCAGACCAGCCTTCTACCAAGATGGTTCTGTGGGTCATCCTGGGAAGATGTCTCTCCCACCCCTTGCTGGGGACAAAACGGTGACTCATCCCAGAATCCTACCCATGCCCTCTATAGATCATTTTATGTAAATCCATATGGTAAATAATACCCATTTCCTCTTGTGGTGTATCCAGTAATAATTATCCCATTCTTCTGTGATTGTCACCAATTTCAGAGTTAAAGAACTCCGAGGGCTGTTTGATCAACACTTGAATCAAGGGTGGTATCGTCAGTGTTTGAGACCCAGAGTGGGAAAAAATCCAATAAGAAAGTCCCTAAAACATGTTCTTTCTAAACGAGGCTCAGTGCTGGCAAGTACACTGAATTACACACACACACACACACACACAAGCATGCGCGTGCATTATGTGGTATTCTTTTTAGTAATTATGGTACATGGTTGGTTCCATTTTGTGAATTATGCCATTCATTTTGATTAAGGCTTATGCATCTGTACAGCAAGATTTATGGGTGGTTTTCCTTGATGATGTCTGTGACCCCCAATTTACATGAACTTTTTTCTGCGTATTTTGAATTCTAAGAAAATCAAAACAAGAAAGTATGTGCATCAAGACTTCCTCTTTTTCCAGAACACGTCACCTCTTTCCCATGTCACTGCTATTTCTCTTCCCCTTTCCAACAGTACAGGACCATCCCTTTCTTCAAACTGCGCCCTCCCTTTTCTGCCTAAACCCCAGTGAATTAGTTTCCTGAGGTTGTCATAACAAAATACCGCAAACCAGGTGGCTCAAAACAACAGAACTTTATTCTCTCACACTTCTAGACACCAGAAGTCCAAAACCAAGGCGTCAGCAGGGCCGAGCACCCTCTGAGACTCTGGGTAGGATCCTTCCTTGCCTCTTCCAGCTTCTGGTTTGATGACACTCCCTGGTGTTCCTTATCTTGCAGCTGCATCACTCCAATCTCTGCCTCTGTCATCACATGGAGTTTTCCCTGTATGTCTGTGTCCAAATTTTCCTCTTCTTATAAGGACACCAGTCATATTTGGATTAGGGCCCACCTTAATGACCTCGTCTTAACTTGATTACATCTGTGAAGACCTTATTTCCAAATAAGGTCATATTCACATATACCAGGCATTAGGACTGCAGCATATCTTTTGGTGGGGACATAATTCAACCATTCAACCCATAATACCCTATGTCACTTATGCTTAGTTGTAGTATGAGTTCAAATATCCCCACAAATATGGCTTAAAATTTCTTTAATAATACATATATTGAAAGTTTTAATTAATTACAAAAATTATCTTTTCAAGATGAAATGTCACTATTTTGAGGAAACCTCTGCATTAACATGCATGCTTACTTACATACACACATGGTTTCTCTCTCTCTCCTCCCTCGTTTACTTCTTTTTTTAGGGATTTAATAACAAATTATAATACACGTTTTGAATTGTCATACATATGCATTCAAGAATAAATTTTATTCCAGTTTTGCTCTTTTCCATTTGAAATAAAACAAAGAAATAGACTAAAATGCCTGGCCAATGAAATCAGCCTCCCGCGGTGACCCCTTCACATTTCCCATATGTTATGGCCCTCCTTTCAGCCCTAAAAATTGTATGACCAAAACTTTGTAGGATTCAATATTCTGTTGACAGAATGGTGTATCAGTTAAAAGCATGGACTTGGAGGCCAAGAGAAGAGATTAGGGTCAGGTTGTCACTGACTCGTAGTATGTTTTGGGCTCCATTACTCAGCCACCCTCAAGGGGTGGTTGTGAAGGTGAATGAGATGATACAGGGAAAGTGCTCAGCCCAGGGCCCGGCAACTAACAGATGCTCATTTAACGCTAGTGGGCTATTAAGCAGCATATAAGTAATATGCCCATTGATTTCTGGTTGTAACTTTCAAAACACTATGTATAAAAGTTATAGAAGGAATTCTGTAATTACTTAAAAGAATTTTTTTAAACGTGTTTTCAGTTTTGAGTAGGAAACAGGAGCTTGTATTTAAAGAGTTTCTGAAAATTAGAAAGTTTAGTTTCATTTTGTTTCATTTTATAATTCCTCAAACATTGTAGACATTGTTTTGGGTGAGATGGTCTAGTACATGACCCTTCCTAGTGAGAGGAAAGGCATTTACCTGTGATATAAATCTCACTAGCAAGAGACTAACTTTTGCTCAGAAAGAGTCCAGGATTTGGAGGCAAACAGACTTGAATTTGCTTATGACACTGGGCAATCACGGAGCACTTCTGAGCCTCAGTGTCTTCATCTTGAAACTGGAATTGCTAAGAGCAGAGAAGACTGGAGCTTAAATGCTATGACTCAGATTTTCAAAAAAAGAGAGTGTTCCTTATTTTCCATAACTGATCTCATTCTGTTTTGGAGCTTCCCTCTTCCCCCATGAAAGGGGAAGAAGAAAACTCACACTGGTCAGTATGAGTATCTTAGTCTCTTCTGGTTTAAACTATTCCCTTTCAGATTAAGTCAGTCACTTCTGAGTAAGTGGTCAGTCTTTTGAGGCTTTGAGTTCAATTTAGGATTTCTCCTGGGGCTGATCAGGATCTTTGTTGGACACCATCCAGGTATCAGTGTGGAAGTGGTGGGTGCTGGAACCACTTTAGGTCCTTGGGCTGCCCCCTGGGTTCTCTCTGGCCCATGAAAGAAGCCTGACACAGAAATCCACTTATCATATGTTTCTATTTATATGAAATGCTCGAAGTAGGTAAATCTGTAGAGAGAAAGTAAATTAGTGGTTGACAAGGGCTCAACAGAGAAGGGAAATGGGGAGTGAGTACTAATGGATAATGGATATGGGCTTTCTTTTGAGGGTGATGGAAATGTTTTAGCAATAGATAGTAGTGGCAGTCTCACAACTTCATGAATATACTAAACACAACTGAACTGTATACTTTAAAAAGGTGAATTTTTCGGTGTGTGAATTACATCTCAATTTTTAAAATTCATTCATGGTCAGAATTATATTTGATGTAGTTTACTGTTATTAGTTCTTGTGCGCATATTTCATTACAGCTGGAATTCACTTTCTATGGGAAAAAAAATGTACAAATTTGTGTGGGTTTATTTCTGGGTTTTTCTCTTCTGGTACATTGGTGTATATGCCTGTCCTCACTGTCTTGATACCACACCATCTTGATTAGTGGAGCTATATAGTAAGCCTTACCATCAAGCGCTCATTCTTCCCACTATTTTTCTCTGTTAAGGTCCTTTTAGCTATTGTAGGGCCTGTGACTTTTCATATAAGTTTTAGAATAAGCTTGTCTACATCTACAAAAACTTGCTGGATTTTGATAGAAATCACATTAAATCTAAGATCAATTTGAGAAGAATTGACATCTTTAATACACATTGCATCTTCCAACCCATGGACACATTATGTCTCTCCATTAATTTAGGTATTGTTTGATTTCTTCTATCATCAGTTTGTAATTTTCAGCATGCAGATCCTCTGCATGATTTGTCAAGTTTATACCTGAGTATTGCCATTTTCTTGGACAAAATTGTAAACGGCATGGTGTTTTTAATCTCTGTTTCCACAAGTCCGTTTTTAGAATATAGAATATGTAATTAATTTCTGTATGTCAATTATATATCCTACAGCCTTTCTTAATTCACTCCTTAGTTTTAAAAGGTTTTTCTTTTCTTTCTTCTTTTATAGATTCCTTGAGCTTTTCTATGTAGACAGTCACGTCATTTGCAAATAGGCACAGTTTTATTTCTTCCTTTCCAATCTGCATGCCTTTTAAAAATGTTCTTGCCTTATTGCAATGGCAAGAACTTCTAGTACTCTGTTGAATAAGAGTGGAGTGGTGAGTGCAGACATCTTTGCTGGGAACATCCTTGTTTCCAGTCTTAGATAAAAAGCACTCAGTCTTTCACCATTAAATATGATGTTATGCATGAGCCATTTTTAATCACATTTGGGCAGCACCATGTTGGCCCCATGTTATGCTGAATATCAGGCTTTTCTTGGGAGACTGATGTTTTTCTGAGTTACGCCCTGGGAAGCAGAAACAAGGCTTCTTCCTTAGAGAAATAACCTCAGATCTTTCTGGTTGTTTCAAACACCATGTCCTTGCCGTATGTCTCCATCCTAAGAAGCTGAAGGAGATGGGCTCACCTGCCATTTATTTCCTCTCTCCTCTTAGTTCCACACAGAGGGACCAGAGGTCTTCCTTCCTTCCTGAAAGCTATTGGGAATGAAGCTTCCTTTACAACACATCTTTCTGATTACTCTAGGGAAAAGTGTGGCATGTGGACTCCTGAGGGTTCTGAGATTCTTTCAGTGGGTCCATGAAACATAAAACTATTGTAATAAATATTAAGACATCATTTGCCTTTTAAAAATGTACTGAAGTATGGTACTGGCACAAAAACAGAAATATAGATCAATGGTACAAGATAGAATGCCCAGAGATAAACCCACACACATATGGGCACCTAATTTATGACAAAGGAGGCAAGAACATACAATGGAGAAAAGACAGCCTCTTCAATAAGTGGTGCTGGAAATACTGGAGAGCTACATGTAGAAGAATGAAATTAGAACACTCCCTAACACCATACACAAAAATAAACTCCAAATGGATTAAAGACTTAAACGTAAGACCAGACACTATGAAACACTTAGAGGAAAACAAAGGAAAAACACTCTGACATAAACCACAGCAAGATCTTTTTTGACTCACTTCCTAGAGTAACAGAAATAAAAACAAAAATAAACAAATGGGACTTAATGAAACTTAAAGCTTTTGCACAGCAAAGGAAACCATAAACAAGACAAAAAGACAACCCTCAGAATGGGAGAAAATATTTGCAAGTGAAACAACAGACAAAAGATTAATCTCCAAAATAAACAAACAGCTCATGGAGCTCAATATCAAAAACACAAACAATCCAGTTAAAAAATGGGCAGAAGACCTAAATAGACATTTCACCAAGGAAGACATACAGATGACCAAGAGGCACATGAAAAGATGCTCAACATCACAAATTATTAGAGAAATGCAAATCAAAACTACAATGAGGTATCACCTCACTCTGGTCAGAATGGCCATTATCAAAAAATCTAGAAACAATAAATGCTGGAAAGGGTGTGGTGAAAAGGGAACCCTCCTGCACTGTTGGTGGGAATGTAAATTGATACAACCACTATGGAAAGCAGTATGGAGGTTCCTTAAAAAACTAAAAATAGAACTACCATATGACCCAGCAATCCCACTACTGGGCATATACCCTGAGAAAACCATAATTCAAAAAGAGACATGTACCACAGTGTTCATTGCAGCACTATTTACAATAACCAGGACATGGAACCAACCCAAACATCCATCGACAGATGAATGGATAAAGAAGACGCGGCACATACATACAATGGAATATTACTCAGCTTTAAAAAGAAATGAAATTGAGTTATTTGTAGTGAGGTGGATGGACCTAGAGTCTGTCATACAGAGTGAAGTTAGAAAGAGAAAAACAAATACCATATGCTAACACATGTATATGGAATCTAAAAAAAAAAAATGGTACTGATGAACACAGTTGCAGGGCAGGAATAAAGAGGTAGACATAGAGAATGGACTTGAGGACATGGGGTGGGAGAGAGAAGCTGGGGTGAAATGAGAGTAGCATCGACATATATACACTACGGAATGTAAAATAGTTGGCTGGTGGGAAGCAGCAGCATTGCACAGGGAGATCGGCTCTGTGCTTTGTGATGACCTAGAGGGGTGGGATAGGGAGGGTGGGAGGGAGGCTCAAGAGGGAGGGGATATGGGGACATGTGTATGCATATGGCTGATTCGCTTTGTTGTGCAACAGAAACTAACACAGTATTGTGAAGTAATTATACTCCAATAAAGATCTATTTTAAAAAATGTATTGACATTTTCACTAATGTTGCAAAAACCGCCCTGGGTAAAATTGCTAGCATTTTAGCAAAAATCAAGTCAATGGCACCAACCACTACTAGTATTCATCGTGTTCTGCACTGTCACCTACTCACACTAAAAAAAATGTCAATTTAACTAAAGAATGTCCTTGATGAAGCAATAAAAATTATTAATGCTATTAAATCTCAGCCCGTGAGTACACATGTTTTTAATATTTTATGGAACAGACAGGAAGTATGCAGAAAGTACTTCTGCTACTTACTGGACCACAGTGGTCGTCTCAAGGAGCAGCACCGCACTGTGAACATTTTGAACGGGTCTCCTGTTTCTTGGAACATCACTTTTACTTGAAAGAATGATTGTATGGCTATTCAGACCTGGGCATTTGGACAACAGTTTCTCGAAAATGAACAAAGTGAGCCTCTCACTTCATGAACAAGTGAGAACATGTGTTGCCAATGATGAAATCTGAGCTTTCAAGTGAAAACTAGAATTTTAGAAATCGTATATCCACCACTGTGAACTGGCTTCCCGATACTTAAAGACATTTCTGATGCAGTGGGTAGTGATTAACAGATGTGATTTATAAAATATTGAGTAATGAAATAGGTCAACATTTGGAAGATCTGCATAACTTAGTGAATTCATATTTTCCAAAAGACCAATGCATGATGTTGCAAAAGCATTCATGAGTAAAGATCTATTCAAAGTGCAAGATTAATCAATTGATTTGAACATAACAGAGAATGAAAATTTATTGATATGGTTTCAGATTCCATGCTGCAACTAAACTTTAAGAAACTGCCACTTGTTGGGTTCTGGTGTAGTAGCAAAGAAAAATTCCACAATAACCTGGGATGGTTATGATAATACACGCCTGCCTTTTTGAACTACATATGTGTGTAAAGTTGGATTTTCTTTATATCCTTCAACCAAAACAATGGGTTGAAACCAAAGTAGATATGAAAATACAACTGTCTCATTAAACTAGACATTAACGAGATTTGCAAAAATTTTTTTTAAAGTCAATTTTTTGTTTTAGACAATATAATTATTTTCATAAAATATTTACTTTAACATGTAATGGGTTTAACATTATTATTTTTAAATGAATTAATAAACATTTGAAAAAATCTTAATTTTAATTTACAAATATGATAACTATTGATAGAGCTGACATTAACAAACAAAAACTCTTTGCGGGGGGTCACACTCATTTGTCATAGTGCAAGGGGTCCTGAGACCAAAAAGTTCCAGGACCTACTGGTCATTCCGGCAAGTTTTCTCATTTCTATTAAAGGGAAATTTTGGGTATTTATCGAATTCTTTTTTCTCCCTACAAACCCAGCTTTCAAGATTGTTGTCTTATCTGAACTTAACGAAACTAGTTTACTCCACAACGCTGAACAAATTGTCTTTGTTTTGGGCATTATCTACCTTTACCTAAAGCAATAAATGCCTCTGATTCAATCTGGGGGGAGCCACTGGGCAAAATAATTTGCAAAGAATAAAAAAAAAAATACATTGGTTTACCATATCAAAAATATGATCCTGGTTACATGAGTATTAAATGGGATTTGTATGTTTAGTAGCTGGCAGGGAGTAGCTACTCCATTCTTAGGGTTCCACTCTCCAGCCAGCTTTTCCTAAGCAAGATACAGATATAAATCCAACCAAGCAAAATAGTATTGAGATTTTCCCAGAGCACAAACTATTCTAGGCACTAAAAGTGGCATTTCTTAAATCATCACTCAAGAAGTACTTATTAAGTAATTGAAATGTACAAAGTACTTAGCTAGTGAGGAGCTAGCCAGGAACACAAAGACCGTTAGAACACAGACACCATTTTATATGCTGCAGGACAATGGTTTTCAATCTTGTTTATTGGAAACATCTAGGGAGTGTTTACAAAGTACCAGTACCTGGGCTCCACTCCAAGAAATTCTGATTTAAATGGCCTAGGTTGTGGTCTGGACATCAACGTTCTTTAAAATTCTCCACTGGATTTTAATGGGCAGCCAAGATGGAGAACCGTGGACTCAAACTTTAGGGTCTCAAGTAGACACACCTGTACCTATTCATCTGTTCATTTATTTAATGGATATTTATTGAGCACCTACCCACTATGTTCCAGGTACCCCTCAAGGTGCTGGGGATATAGTAGTAAACAAAACAAGGCATCTGCTCCCAAGAGGCTAATGTTCTAGTAGAGGATAGACAGAAGCTACATACATAAACACATAAATACATGTCATCGGTGATACAAGCTCTGAAGAGAAGTAAAGCAAGGTAAGGGACTAAAGAAAGAGTGAATGGGTGAGGGTGCTTTTTAAGATAGGGCTACTGGGAAGTCCTCTCTGACAAAATGACCTGAAGACACAGAGAGAACTGAAGGAAGTGAGGAAGGGATCCATGCAGCTACGTGAGCAGGGCCACGCCAGGCAGAGGGAGAGTGATTTCTGAGCTCTGAGGTGGGAGCATGATTGGCATGTCCTAGGGGCGAGAAGGAGGCAATGGCAGGAGCGGAGGTCAGAGCAAAGCAGAGGAGATGGGCTGAGAAGCGCCTTGGTAAGGACTTTGCCTTTCATTCCAAGTGAGATCCTAGGGCACTGGCAAGTTTTTTTTTTTAATCCAAAATTAAGCCATATTTATTTACCGTTTTTGAAGCTAAATATTTATTTTTAAAAATTTTTTGTTGGAGTATAGTTGATTTTCGATGTTGTGCTAGTATCTGCTGTACAGCAAAGTGAGTCAGTTATACATACATATATATCCACTCTTTTTTAGATTCTTTTCCCATATAGGCCATTACAGAGTATTGAGTAGAGTTCCCTGTGCTATACAGTAGGTCCTTATTAGTTATCTATTTTATATCTAGTCGTGTGTATATGTCAATCCCAGTCTCCCAATTTATCCCTTCCCCCTCTTCCCCCCAGTAACCACAAGTGTGTTTTCTACATTTGTGACTCAACTTCTGTTTCTGAGCAGAGCAGGGACACTCTCTGGCATGAGCTTTAAAAGATCACATGGAAAGAGATTGTAGGAAGCATCAGGCGAGTGTGGGAGGATGGAAGCAGGGTGACCATTGCAGCATCCAGGGGACATATGATGGGACTTGGGCCAAGGTGGGCATATTGGAGGTGGAGGGAAGTGGTTTTATCCAAGATGTACTGTAGAGGGGAAGCTGGCCGAATTGGACTTTGAAGGAGAGGTAATGGAGAGTCAAGGATGACCCCAGGGCTTTCTGCCAGGTAAATAGACAAGAATTTTCTCCAATTTATGAATGAGAAACTGAGACCAAAGGGAAGACAAGTTGAATAATGCAAGAGCACAGAGCTGATAAAGGACAGCATTAACTACTTACCACCTGCCAGTTCTTTAGGCTCCAGGTCCAGTTCTCCTATTTTGTTAGATTGTGAGGCCACAGTGATGTATAAGAGCAAATCCCACTTTCTTGAAGTTTGTAATCTAGCAGTGGAGTCAGAATCTAGAGATAAATACTAAGTTTTAATGGACTTAGTGACAACTGCCATGTGCTAAGTATTATGTGTGTGGGAGAGGCCACAGTGCTTTTTGAGATCTGAGTACAGAGTGAGCATGACATGGTGACCTGGGAGAGCTGGGATAGGAAGAATATAGAGAAAAGAAGATTTCAATGAAAACCATTATTGCTACTAGAGTGAAGTCAAGGAGACTGATACAGGTACATATCATTTTCAGACATCAATGTATAAACCTATTTGGTTAGACCAGAGGGTTTGAGTGGGGGGCTGGGATGTGGAAGGGGGAGGCTGGAAAATCAAGGAGTTAAACATGGGGTTGAAAAGGTGATTTAGAACCATATTAGAGGAGACATTAAATGCTTACCTAATAGTGAGTGAGCCCATAGCCTCTTAATAGAGATAATAGAGATTAGAAAAATATTAATGTGATTTCAAGGGGATAATTAAGCTTATTAGGAAAGCAATAATAAAATCGTCACTAAAAACAGGTCAAGAATATACTTCTAATTTAATAACAAGCTGGATTAATCAGCTAGTCCTTAGAAGATGTTTCATAATTGGGGGAGCCTTTGAACTTGATGGGTAATTACTGTCAATAAAAACAGAGATCACTCTGAAATAATTAGACATTAAAATAAGGTGTAAAAGCAGTTGAGTGGCTTCCATTTGTACAAAACAACAAAACAGCTTCAGGCCAAATGTGTGCCTGACTCAGGAGAGGCTGGAAGCAGAGCTGTGTTTGACCACCCTGAAGACTCTAGAACATTTTCATTTGTTTCTGGGGTGTGGCCAAGAGAGAGCAACTGGGAAAATATTCATATTGCAAAACTCCCTCCATAATGCCTAACTGGTTTGGGGAGCTTGGAGGGTGTGTACTCAGTATGAACTGGGGGTATTTAGTTAGGTCTTCAATCCATCACAGTATCAAGTAGGATATTGTGCAGAGAGGATGAGCCAGGAGAATGGTCTCGGTATTTTAGGGTGGTTTTTGTCCCAAAAAGGAAACATGTTTTTAAATTTAAATTGTGGACTCTTTGAGAAAACTGTGGCCATACTGAGTATGTTTAAAAGAGAAAAAAAATATTAAACTGATCTTCTTTGGCCTTTTAAAATACATGAACCCACTTGATATCTCTTCTCCTGCTTTAGTGGAATGTTTGGTCCAAGTGATTAAGTTTTTGAACTGAAGGTATCTTTAGCTGTTTAGAAGTGCTCAGAGACAAAAAAAGGTGAATTTCAATGGGGTAAAGGGGAGGTAAAAAGTGAAAGAGAAGAACTGGTCCAACAACTTTAACAACTGAGTAATATTATTATATGTTAAATGTGAGTACATCTTCAGTTTTCCATGGAAGGTCTTGGAATTCTGAAAAAACAACCTGAAATTATATAGGTAAGTTGTGGAAACAACAGAAAAACAGAACAAAACAAAACAAAAACAGAAACGGAAAAGAAGAAAAAAGATTACCTTTGAATGAAATAAACATGAGATGCCACAGAAATATATAGATATGGGTATATGAGACAAAATTAGGGACCAAAGTGGATTACATATTTCTTGTGAATCCTAGCTCTGTGGGTGAAAGGGGAGATAAGATCCAAGCATGATGAGTGGGAAAGGGAGTGGGTTACTTTGCTGCTCACCTCAGTGTATGTGGCACAGCCTTTCGGGATGGTTTGGAGAAAGAGAAACCAATCAATGTGCTTCTCCTCGGCAGAGCCATTCCATCTGGGGATGGGCAGGGGAAAATGGAATAAATTGCAGCCTTGATGGAGGAGGTTGTATAAGCAGGAAGGGCAGGGGGGTGCAGAGCCGTCGCACTCATCTTATGGATGTTCCAGAATCTGGAAAGATTGTTGGATATGGAGGAGGATCTTGTTTCCAATCCAAATCTGTCACTTACCTGTGATGTGACCATGTGCAAATTACTAAATCTCCCTTTTCCTTTAGCTACAATCCCCTTATGTGATGACTACCTCACACTATGTGAGTATGTGTTTTGCTTTGCTTTCTTTTATTTTATGGGCACATAAACATGCAAGAGTTTTAAGTAAGGGAGTGTGAATTAATCCTATTGAAAATCAAAGCAGTATCCAAGTGGGAGGTACTGTTGTCATTATTTTTATTGGTGGTTTTGGTGGGTAGAAGTGAGGGTTTAGCGTATGATCCCTAGGACTGGTTTGGCACTGGCTGACAGGGCTCTTGTCTTTCATCACGCCCACACCTTAGCAGTGGCTGTGAAAGGGAAAATAGGTTTTGTTTTCTAATTTTTATTGTGAAGGGCAAGAGGCTAAAAGACGCCAGGGAAATGAAAAGCTGTGAGAAATATTTTTAGGTGAGCTTCAAATAGTCTGGCTTTCTGATCTGCTTGTTGGGACGTAAAATCATTTTGTTTATGTCCAGTGAAGAAAACAGTCTACTTCTAAGTCTCAACCCCAAATTTCTGTTATCCTTCGTGTTTTTAAAACTCATTGTGTTGTAACAATAGAAGAAAATGCATAATGTTTCCTTGCATTCATAACAGAATAAAATGATGGCTTTACTTAAATTCCATGTAAGTGATTTTGCTTTGACACAAGGAATAATTTTTTGGTGTTTTGGTTGAAGACCCTACAATAGGTTCCTAAGAAAGTTGGCTTATATGTCCAGGACATATTTAAAAATAGGGCAAATTCCTGCCTAACTTTAAGAAGGCAAATTCCATTTCACTTATGCTAGTTTATTATATTTGGCCTGTTGATAAGTGTAATCAACTTTTTTCTGACATAAGTGGCGCATCATTAAATTGCATCCTCAGTAGAACGTAACCAGATTTAGACTACAACTCAGTCTAAGGGCACAGTTCATATATATGGTATGGCGGAATACACAGGTCACACAAAACCAGACCTCATGTACTATGGTTGAAGGGTGAAATTCAGCCTGCTCTCCACTTGCCAGCATTCGTCAAAAAATGCATTTGCACAAAGGCATCAAGCAGGCTCATAGCTTCCCCAGAAGCTTCCACAGATTGACACAACTATCTCAAATTTTGTATCATAATTCCTATTCTTTATCATAACCCATAGTAGTAAAACAATAATTTTGGTCATAATCCATCTTTCTCTCTATTAAAAGGCATTACTTGATTTATACTCTGAAGAAGCAATTGGTCATGAGTGATACCAACTTATTCAAAAAATTGAAATTATTCTCTTGGAATTGTTTATCCATTTTATAATAGTAACTGTGACAGTTAATTTTATATTTCAACTTGAAGTGTGTTTTTGGATGAGATTAGCATTTAAATTGGTGAAGTAAAAGGAGATCACTCTCTAAAATGTGGGTGGGCCTTGTACAATCAGTTGAAGGTTTAAATAGGATGAAAAGGCCAGCCTCTCTGAGCAATCAGAAATTCTTGAGACCACCTTCAGACTTCATTTAATTTTCAACTCTCCTGAATCTCTAGTCTGCTGGCCTTCAGACTGGAACCTTGGACACCAGGGCTTTCTGAAAGCATGACAGTCTCTGGTCACAGTGAGAATATCTGAACTTCTAAGGTTGTGTCATCTCTGATACCCACTGTGTGTCCTGGGGTGGCTCGCTCACCTTTCCTGGGGTTATCATCTGTAGAATGGGATGAATAGCACCACCTGCCATCTCAGTGATGAGTTATGATCACTTACTGGATAAAGTTTGTAAAGTGTTTTGAAGATGAGAAGAGCACACTCACGCTGTTTTATTGTTATATCTCATACTTGATCATATTCTTCCTAAAAGATCTCCACAAGGATTGGTGCACACTTTGAGTTTTAGTGGCTGGTTTCTGTGGTAGATTTTATATCTCATTAAAAAGGTTGTATAATGTTTTGATTGTTTGGGGTGATTTTCCTAGACAACAAAGACATAATTTCTAGAAACTCTAAGCCAGTTTCTTTTTGTTTCTCTTATATAAGCCAGGACACCACCACTCCTTCAGGGATGCTATACACTAACCCACAGATCCTCTTGGACCAACTGAAGGTAAAGGATGGTTGGCTCTTCACTCTTCTATCTATTGCAGGAGATAATCCTTGATTCAAAATGTTAGGTCTATTATTAGCTTGAGAAATCTTCAGTTTTTGCTAAATTATGAAGTATCTTCTTCCTCGTTTCAGAACCTGAGGCATAGCAGAGAATCAGTGTGTTACTCATCATAAAAGGGCATAAATTCAAGACATTTACACACATAAATCAAAATTATTCATTTTCCCAAATATTGTTTAACAGTCTGCATATGTATGTGGCAACCTTTGTTTCCCAGATGTATATTGTCTTGCATTTTTCTTTCAATGTGTGCCAGTAAAAAGAAGAGGGAGCTGAAAGAATCCTCCTCTTTATAGTGACGAAGATGGGAGGGTTATGAAAATATTTGCAAACCATTCCCAGTTCTCACATTCCCAGGGGCAAAAAGCAATGAAACTTTGGATCAGACAGTTCCACAGAGGCTGCCTAATTCTGAGCATTAACCAGAATCCAACCCACACCTCAACTGCCCCCTCGTGTTCCACCTATTTTTCTCTTTCTGCCACTATCAATTCAAATTCTTTGTGTTCCTGACATTGAAAAGTGTGTTAAAAGAAAAGCTTACTAGGGTCAACAAGCAAACATTAATTAAAATATTAATCATAAAATCATGCCTCTAGACCTTGATATAGCTTCAGGTGAAAATAGAATGTCATCTGTGAGGAGTTGTTCCTAGGTTGAATCATTTTTAAATGATGCTAATTACACATCAGCTTAGTTGTCACCAAAGATTGGTTCCACTTAAATCGGAAAATGCAGAAGGCATAATGTTAGATTTCTAAAGGACAGAATTGAGAAGGAAAGTTACTCTGGTGGATGACAGAATTGGGATTCTGGAATATCTCAACTGGCCATGATGATAGGCTAAAACCAATGATGAAATCTACCAGGGATGACAAGGAAAGTCAGCACTGAGGTTCAGAAAATCAACCACAAAGATACAAAATGGAGAGACCTACTTAAACTGAACTTCCTTGGGAAAAGTGTTGACTGCAAACTCAGTTCAGGTCGATGTGACTGGGTTGACAAAAAAGCTAATGCCTCACAGATTACATTATAAGCTTTATAGTATTCATATCAGCAGATTTAATGATATAATTCATTCACCTGTTTTTTCAGTCAACAGTCATGCAATATGTAGAGAATGGTAAATATCCAGTCTAAAGAACACAGCCACTATGCAGCTTACTATGATGATGCTGTTGTAGGAATTCAGGATCTGTATTCCAAATTTTCACTTTTTTTCCAGGAAGATCTTAAAATTTGGATTGTAATATAAAAAAATTCCAGTTTCCAAATACCCTGAATTTTTAAAAAAATAGGCTGTATCTAGCTGACGGGCTTCTCATTTTTACTTCTGTGTTAGACATATTGTCTGGATCTTAGGAGAAAGATGTTGACTGGTGATAGATGTTTAGCTTTTGTAATTTTTTAAGTCATCTTATAAGTGACAGTTCAATCAATGGAAGTGAATGAAATCGCCAGGGAGTGTATATAGAGAAGGAAATTAAAGCCTTATGCCTGCTTTGTTTTGGGCTACTATATATTTTTTAGAAGTGATTTTAATTTATCTACAGATCTTCCTTGAATTACAATGGGGTTATGTTCTGATAAACTCATCATAAGTTGAAAATATTATGTCAAAAGTGCATTTAGTACACTTGATCTACCAAACATCATAGCTTAGCCTAGCCTACATTAAATGTCCTACAGTTGGGCAAAATCATCTAACACAAAGCCTATTTTACAATCAAGTGTTGAATATATCATATAATTTAATGAATACTGTACTGAAAGTGAAAAACAGAATGGCTGTATGGGTACAGAATGGTTGTAAGTGTATTGGTTGCTTATCCACGTGATTACATGGCTGACCAGGAGCTGTGGCTTGCTGCTGCTGCCCAGAATCACAAGGGAGTATCATACCACACATTGTTAGCCTGGGAAAAGATAAAAATTCAAAATTTGAAGAATGGTTTCTACTGAATGCGTATCACTTTCACAACATTCTAAAGTTGCAAAATCATAACTTCAAACACCATAAGTCAGGGACAGTCTGTATTGGCTTTGTAGCTACACCGTTTTGCATTAATTTTCAGTTGTTGCTCTAAGGACTGCTGTACACATTCTTAGATTTTAACAGTCCACTTAGAATTAATATCATACCACTTCATGTAAAGTACACAAACTTAGCAGTTATATAGGTCCATGTATCCTATACTTTTTGCCATAGTTGCCATAAATATCATTACCTACATGCTTTATAAATCTCATAATACAAAGTTGTAATTGTTTGCTTTAAATAGCCTTTTTTATTTACCCACATATTTACTATTTCTAGTGTTCTTCATTCTTTTCAAAAGAGTAAATTTGTACCTAGTATCAATTCCCTAAGTCTGAAGAGCTCCTTAAAGCATATCTTGTAGTACAGATTGCTGGCAATAAATTCTCTTAATTTTTATTTAATTGAAAATGGCTTTAGTTTGTTTTCATTCTTGAAGATTCTTTTCATTAGATATAGAATTCTAACTTGAAAGGATTTTTTTAAATCATTTCAACAAATTGATCCATTGCCTTCTGGCTTCCATAGTTTCTGATGAGAAGTTAGCAGTCGTTTATGTTGTTTCACTACATATAATGTGTCATTTTTCTCTGGCTGCTTTAAGAACTTTTTGTAATCTTTGGTTTTCTTTAAATTAACCTTTATGGGCCTCGCTATGATTTTTGGGGGATCTTGATTGAGTTTGCTGATCTTCTTGAATCTGGAATTGTCTCACCAAAGTTGGGAAATTTTCAGGTATTACTACTTCAAATATTTCTTATGCCCTATTCTTTCTAGGACTCAAATTACATGTATATTAGGACTTTTGATATTGTCCCACAGGCCAATCTTTTTTCCTCCTGTTCTTCAGACTTTATAACCGTATTGATCTATCTTCAACTTCATTGGCTTTCTCTTGTGTCATCTCCTAGTTGTTAAGCCCATCCAGTTAATTTTTTTCTCAGGTATTGGAGTTCAGTTCTACTTTGTTATTATTTACAGTTTCTATTTAGCACTTTTTCATTTATTCCACATATATTTTCTTCATATTTTGGATCATAGTTATGATATTTACTCTAAAATCCTTGTCTGCTAATCCCAATGTCTGGGTCATTTTGAGGCCAAATTCTATTAAGTCTTTTATCTTGGGTTTCTGTTATGTTTTCTTGTTTCTTTGTATGTTTAGTAAGTTTGCCTTGTATGTCTAGTAATACTTGACATTGTGAAAAATATGTTTCAGAGACACTGGATTCTGTTATATTCCTCCAAAGATTATTGATTCTTTTGCTATAAGTGGAAGTTAATTTGGTTAGAATTGAATTTCAATTCTGTCATCCCTGTGGTGGGCAGCAGCTGAAATCTATGTTTACTACCTTTAGCCTCAGCTGAACTGCTTGGAGTCTGCCCTGTACATGCATATTTCAAGGATTATTCAGAGATGTAGACAGAATTTATACACAAAATCTTGTATATAATTCTCTGGCTGTCTCCTATCTTGTTTGGTCTCCCCAAAATGTGTCTTCACACTCTTCAAGCCTCTAAAACTATTGCTTTTTTATCCAAGTTTTACTTGGCAGACTGCGACCTTGTATCTGGCACAAACAAACAACAAAACAACTGCAAGAAGCAGAAGACTTATCAGTGCTATTTCCTTCTTCCAAATATCCACTGTCTCCCAGTCTCTGCCTTCCTTTTGTGTCTTTCCAATGTCTTCAGTAATTGATATTTTAAAACTTTATCCAGGATGCATAGTTGTTAACTGTGATACCGTTTGAACAACAGAAACTACTCTGCTATTTCCAGAAGCAAAAATTCCAGACAGGCAGAATATGGAGCTGGGAGAAACCTCTCAATTCTGGTCCACTAGGCAAGCTGACCGCAACTGGGCTAACTATTCACAGTGGTCATCTGGTCTAGAATTCCTTCTCTCTAGAGCTCAGACTACAAGATACACTGTGGCCTGCATTTAATCCTCTCAACTAAACTGATAGTACACAGCAACTAGCTTCCTAACTGAGACCCCTGTCTCTGGAGTTATTCACCCTGTATCCCCTTTCTATACTGCCATGAAAGTGATCTATATAAAAACAGATCACATCATGTCACTTCCCTGCTTAAGAATTCTTCCATGGCTCCTGATTTGCCTACAGAGAAAACCAAAATTTCTTAGGACTTATAAGACCATACGAGACTTGAAATCTGAACATTTTACCTCTTCTGTAGTAATTTTCTCACCCCTTTCCTACCCCTACTCCCACCAAGTACACTGTGCTCTAAGGATAATCAAATCTTGATGATGCATGAAAGTCACCTGCATTTTCACACTGCCACATACTTGCAGTTAACATCACCTTACCCTGCATTATTTTTCTCTTTAGCCATTTGACATTATATTTTATAATTATATGAGAGACTTATTATAATATATTATAAACATTATATTATAATGTCTACTTGACAGTGTAATACAGATCTGTGTGTGTATATATATATATATATACATACATATACATATATATATATATATATATATATATATTATTACATGTCTTCCACATTGGAATGTAAAGATCATGATAGCAAAGACTTGGTTTGGTTCACTATAGTATCTCCGCTATTCAGAAGAATGCCTGGTTTATAATAGGCACTTCAATAAATATTTATTGGATGAACATTGTTCTTATTGGCTAGGATTCCAACTTACCCCCTGCCCAAAACCATGGAGCAAAGTCATTCTAAGAACCCAGCTCAATTGTTTTCTTCTCTTTGGAATTTTCTAACATCCCCTCACGCATATATAATAAATTATTAAGTCTTCATCCATTTTTCCATAGACCTCATCTTCCTTATTTCTCTTTCTTAGTTCTCTGCTTCTTTCTGGGTTTACCAGTTACCACAGTATTAAAGCAAGATTACTCATGTGTTGACTTGTAGTCCCATTCATTGTACTTATTCATCACACAACTCAGTTCCCTTCAGAGTCGCTGCCCTTCTGGCTTGGCTCCCCATTTAAAGAAAAGCTCTTTTGTTCTCATCAAGCCCATAGACAAGGTCTAAGACAGACTTGATTATATGAAATTGTAGATAAGTGTGATTTTTTTAATTATAAATGAGACTTCTTTTTTTGCACCTAGGAAAAACTGGTAATAGTTCATTAATTATTCTAGCAGCCTTAGATATGAATTGGGAAATTACAGGAAAAACTGCTAGTTGGTTTTAGGGCCTCAAATTAAAGCACTCTTTTAGATTTATTATTTTCTAATATTTGCAAACCTCCTCAGGATTAAAATTTCAGGTTTATTTTTTTCCATATTGAATTTGTGGTCACATCAATGACTTTGAGGTTAATTATGTATACTCACTTATTTAGTAAACAAACATTGTCCTGGCATTTGGAGAACAAGCTCTCTTAACCCAAATCTCAATGAATTGGAGTGAGTAATATAGTGAGAGGTAAATTAACTCAAAGCACCAATGATCATGGAATAACATTTGTATGTGTACCACTCAGGGAAAATATTTGTAAGTGCTGAAATTGTGTTGAACATTCTCTAAGTCTATAGTTACCTCATCATCATAAGAGAAAGTAAGAATTAACCTGTCTGTAGTCTGAAATCTCCTTTCAAGAAATGAAAATAGTTGGATGGGGGGAGCTTTCAAAATGAAAGGACTCTTCTTACCCTATTAATCTATTTTCTAACTCTCGGTAAGCCCCAGAAACCTGGATTGCTGTTTGTTCACTGCCAACAAGATGGTAGATAAATATTCCCAAGAGAACAAATACACAGCCACCTCCTTGGTGTCTCTGGTAATATAAGAGTTTTTGAAAAATGTATATCTGTGCTTGTGCACACAACAATGCACATATAAATCACAGACTTCCCCTGAAATGAAATGCTGAGGTCATGTGTGCATATTTCAGCCTTTAACTTAGACACTTAGGCTTCATGCCCAACTATGACACATAGCCCATGTTTATAGAGTCAATTTAATTTCACTTGTTAGTATCAGTTACCATCATTCCAGATTTAAAACCACCAGCCCAGAGCCCTTCTCTGAGTTCTTGCAGACCCTGGTAGCTATACCAGGCATCTGGCATTTTTATGCACACTCCCTCATATTGTTCCTGGACCATCTATTTAAACAGGCCTTTTCTCTTCATTTTATTACAAATTCTTGAATCCAAGGATCATGTCTGATATTTCTCAGAATCCTTGTTAATGTCTAGTCCAGAAGCCTGTTCTAGCAAATGCTCCAAAAAAGTTGTTGATTGAATCAAAATGGATTTTCAATTTTATGAAAAATATTTTCAGAGTAAAGGAAATATTCACTTTTGTGTTTGGAAAATAAGATGAATGTGTCTAAAAAAAGTGGAAATGGGGTGACATCTTATGGGCTGCAAATTACCACATCAACACATACTTTCAATATAAAACCCCAACCCAACTTCATGAGTAAAATAATAGGAAACAAAACAGAGAGAATGTGACAAACTGGGTTTAGCATTCTCACTTCTTCAAAATGTGTTTCCACCATAATCAATGGAAAAAAACAGAGTTGTCAGTCTTCTTTGAGAGGAGACATGTGAGTTTATTCTCTCCTCCTCTCCCTCCCTCCCCCTTCCTCTTTTCCCCTTCTGAAGCTGAGTCAGACCAACCATATTTCCAGTTAGAAGTTGGCACTGGAGCCCAGCAGCTGTTCAGAAGTGTCCAAGTGGACAGCAAATGGCACTGATGGAGTTAACGGCAGTGACTCACTTGGGACATTCATAGCAGGTCAGCTGAAACCATCCCTTGCTGTAAAGAGAGTTTAGTCCCATTGGGCAAGAGCGCAAGAAAATGAGCTGAGGTTGATAACAGCACAGTGTCACTTACTTGCCACTGGTTGCTTTGTTGTTCTCAGTTTTCACAATTTTTTTAAAGGTGGAATTTTTCTAATGCAATCATGAACAGTGATGGGAAGAACAGGCTGAGCAGCTGTTGACTGTTTGAAATCACAGAGGGGAGGTTTGGTATCTGGAAATGCTCAACACAACTTGTCTTGCAAGCTTTGACAATGACTTTCACATATAAAATTGTGGGTCAGAAGCAGGAAGCTGAGTACTATTCATGCCAGTAGGTCTAAGTTGGCCAATGTGAGATTTGGGGGATTTCAGAAAGATTTCATTCATCTAAGAATAGTTTTCTACAAAATATTATGATAGTTTTAAATTTACTCAACTGAGCAACAATAAAAACAAAGCAAAGCCATCCAAACAACAACAACAACAAATACAAGCAATAGAGCATGCTCATATTTTGTGAGCTTATACAACATTTTCCTTAACACAGTAGGGAATGTATAAAAATACAGTTAAAGCTGATGTATATCTTTGCATTATAAAATATGATATAATAACCTATAATGGAAAAGAATCTGAAAAATAATATATATATGTATAACTGAATCACTTTGCTGTACACTTGAAACTAACACAACATTATAAATTAACTATACTTCAATTTTAAAAAGTGCAAAATAATATGATATGAAAGAATAATAAAGACATGTTTGGAGAAAAAAACATAATTACCTGAAATAACACAACCTTGACACAATACCTACTTTTAATTTTTTTCCGAATTATTTTTTAAAAACCCTATAAAGGCAGATATCTTAGAGTAGTTCTTTCAGGTACACTTTTAACAAAGAAGGAGTAAATAATTACTAATATTAATGGTCATTAGACATAAACTTCATTTCCCTAAAATTCTGGCATGAGATCATGATTTCCACATTTAGATGAGGGCTTGTTTCCATTGCACTTATTTGGTAGAAAAATCTGATTTGGCTATTTGAGTTCACTATAATCAACTTCCTTTTTGTGATTGAACCCAAAAGCTATAATTCTAATAGTTTCAGACCAGTCTGAAGACAGAATAAAAAATAAATTAATTTTCTTTCCCAAGAATAAAATCTTTTCATTAAATAGAGGTTGGTAAAATAAATTACTATCAACCAGTATAGCTTGCTAGGTACTTTAATGGATTAAACAATTTTAAAGTGCATAGTTTTAAATGCATTAAACAGTTTTTTCAGCTCAGCTCCTTGGAGAATACATACTCTAAGTTCAAAGGAGAATAGTTGATCTCTCTGTATTTTTATAGAGAACTGAGGAGGCAGGGGGAGTTTCGTTGCTCGCCCACTGCCTACTTCATAGTAATGCTTAATAAGTGTTGGTTGAATTAATTAATTTTGACCACAGGAACTGGACGGATGACAAGGAGTGTCATCTCTTCTTGGCAGAAGAGCAGATTAGTCATGAAGATCAAGTAGAAGAGGACATGGGATTTAGCATATGATTTAAATCCAGATTACTGGAGCCGTTAGAAGGCAGGCTGGTGGGGGTGATGGGAAAGTGGAGACAGTCCTATGAATAAGTTTGTATTGGCCTGGGCTGCACTCCTTTCTCCACCTGGTATCAAAGACCAACCGAACATGTCACAACTGGAAAAATGAAAACGAAACCGGGCATCAGGGTATCAGTGGGGTAAAGGGAGAGGGATGAGAATAGCCACTGTGACAGAAACAGATGGCTTTTAAGAATGTATCATTTTGTTTCTGTTGCCTCTGCCCTGTTATTATTCTCCATCCTGGCATCTTCTTTTCTCCTCTCTCCTTCATTTTCACCTAAAATGGGACTGCCAAGAAAAATGACTGGTTAAATGTTAGAAGCTCTTGAGCATTCTCATGAGGGTACATATTTTCTCCCCTTTGATCCTGTTGATCTTTTAGACCCATTTCTGACTATTAACCCCATCATCTTATGAGTATGATAGTTAAGTGGTGAATGGCATTACTCTTTCCAGGTGAGAAAGAATTGTTCTCTATATATACGTATATATATATATATATATATGAAGACATATTTCTTATATATTAAATATCAGTTCTATTTCTCTATATGTATCTATGAAATATATGTATTATATATACACATGTGCTATATCTATATTATATATCATATCAAATTATTATATTATATATATGTATATAAATATATATAGAGAGAGAGAGAGAGAAGAAAATAAACTGGTAAAGTTTTTATCACATAAGTATTCTGTATATAATTTTATTTTTTCTTTAGACATATTTCAATTGCTACTATTTGATATATGTCTTTTAAGATATTCCAATTTGGGGTTAATAATTTAACATCAAATAATACCTGTTTTAATTCTATTAAGGACACATCATACCATACTATTTATCATAACTGAGTAGGCACTGACTAAGCCTTTTTTGGTATTATCAGATTGTTGAGAAATCCAAGTTCTATTTTAACGTGTAGAAAGACTTATCACTTTATAGATACAAGATAGACTGATAGAGAGTAGATAGATAGATGGATACACACACACATACACAAATTTAAACGCATAAAAAATGACCCCACTGTAGGGGATATTTATTATAAGATATCAGTGTATTTATATTGTTTGAAAAGCTGAAATTGGAGTTCTATTACTCCTTTTGTCTTGTTTTATTACCTTATTTTCACATAAAATGAGACCAGAATCTCCTACATTGAAGTCGGCTTGGCATTTGTCATCTATATCAAGTGTCTGAACTCATTTTTTTAAAATTAATTTATTTATTCATTCATTTATGGCTGTGTTGGGTCTTCGTTTCTGTGCGAGGGCTTTCTCCAGTTGCGGCAAGCGGGGGCCACTCTTCATCGCGGTGCGCGGGCCTCTCACCATCGCGGCCTCTCTTGTTGCGGAGCACAGGCTCCAGACGCGCAGGCTCAGTAGTTGCGGCTCACGGGCCCAGTTGCTCCGCGGCACGTGGGATCTTCCCAGACCAGGGCTCGAACCCGTGTTCCCTGCACTGGCAGGCAGACTCTCAACCACTGCGCCGCCAGGGAAGCCCCTGAATTCATTTTTATTAGCAGCCCTTTTCCCCAGTACACTTCCTGTGTTTGGTAGTGCAAACAAACAGAACATTGTGTCACTGTGCTGGTGACACTCCTTATGAAAGCCAGGGAGGAACGAAAGCTGGAACTAGAGTTAAAGGGACTTATTAATACAAAGAAAAAAAAGTTTGGGTACCACTCCCTGATCTGGAGGGCCTGCTAATCTCGAGGTATGAGGTAATTCAGACTCTGTGGCACAGAGCTCCCTCCCAGGCATCTGCTGTTTCAAGAATGCCCTGCACTTGGTGTCACATTTTGTCTTATATGCAATCAGGATAGTAAGCTTTTTGTAAACTGATTTGTGAGATGTTTGGAATATGTTGGAAGAGTCCTCCTTCCCAAGATGCAAGAAGCCAGTGAAATTATGCAACTTGTAAACTGAAAAAGGGACGTAATCTACTCTGATTTCAAGTCATTATTTCTAAAACTGTCCTTATTCCCAAAATGTGGACTTGCAGCTGTAATGTGTATTTTCAACACCTCAAAATGAGTTTGGAGGGAAGAGGTCAAAGAGGTTAAACCAAGGCTGAAGGCCACATGGAGAGTGTCTTTTGTGGGTGTATGCAGTATACATTTTCAGTGTGGACAAGGTCTTTCCAGCTATTGTGGTGAACTTGAGAATCTAGAGCTGTCACTTAACACCAAACATCGGCTTCATCTTTCAACACTGTGCCTCAGTTGTACCAGGAGAGCATTTATTAAAATGAGGTTCTAGCTGCCTTGTGAAATGCTCCTACAGATTTGTCTTAAAAGATAAAAAGTTAATTTTTAGGGACTTCCCTGGCGGTCCAGTGGTTAAGACTCACCTTCTGAAGCAGGGGGTGAGGGTTCGATCCCTGGTCGGGGAGCTAAGATCCCACATGCTTCGTGGCCAAAAGAACCAAAGCAGAAAACAGAAGCAATATTGTAACAAATTCAATAAAGACTAAAAGAATGGTGCACATCAAAAAAAAATCTTAAAAAAAAAAAGTTAATTCTTATAAAGACAATCTGACCTACTGATTATTATTATTTTTTTTTAACCAGATATGTTTGGAGTAAGAGACTGCCTAAATGCCTGTCCTCAAGGCTTGTAAAAATTATCTAAGGTCAGATGGCTCAAATCTGGTAATCCCCAGTGTTTGGATCCCCTCACTGAGAATGCCATGGTGTAGGACAAACCAGTGGGGACAGCTGGGCAGAGGTTACTGTCCCAAAGTTTATTCCATGAAGGAGAGTCATAAAATTAAGTCCCAATGGCAGTTAGGGCTTAAATAACCTAGTTAGACTGTGTCCATCAACACTGCTTAAATCAGAGAAGGTAAACCAGCAGTTGGTGCCCTGGCTTGAGTCTCAGCTCTGTCATTTACCAGCTGTGGTTTGGGGCAAAAGGACCTATATTTAAATCCTGGCTTCAGTTTTTATGTGGATGCCCTAGGGCTGTGGTTCTCAGACTGGATGGCTAGGAGCGTCAGAATCACCTGAGGGTCTTATTAAAACAAGGAGTTTCTGACTCAGAGGTCCAGGGTGGGGTCCAAGGGTTTGCATTTCTAGTAAATTCCCAGGTGATGTTGATGCTATTGGTCTAATGACCGCACTTTGAGAACCACTAACATAGGGCAACTAACTCAATCTTTTTGTTGTTGAGTTTTCTTCCCTGTCACATGGAGATGATAATAACGCCGCCCTTACAGTGTAGTGTTGAGATTAAGTAAAGTAATATTGGGGGTCTTTTAGAATTCTGTGCAGCATATTGTGTCAATTAAGCATTAGCCATCATCACTGATGATAACGATGATTGAGCATACTATCCTCAGACTGTTTTATGTTTATAGACATAGGCTAGCTTTACATTGGAAAAACCTGTTTCAAACATACTATTAAATAAAATTATCCAACAGTACTGAATATGTAAGCTTCGGAAAAAATGCTCTGACTTTTGGGTTTTTAATAAAAGCACTTTGCCATTGTGACACTTCTTTGGGAAGCAGAGACCCTTTGAAAGCTATGGAAATACACATGGGATTGTGACAGAACTTCTCTCCACAAAGATGCTTATATAAGCATGTCCCTGAACTTGTGTTTATGCAATAGCTGCTTTGGATGCCCAGATGAAGGACACTGATAGAAGAGCTGCCTAAGTCAGAGGGGTAGTGGGTCCCACAAGAAGCAGTCAGCAGTGCCTTTTCTTCATTATTTTTTATTACTTAAATTATGTAAAATAATTTCCATCCTCTCTGATGACTTACCTCCAAGTAGGGCTGAATAAAAAAGAATCCTGTTCTGGAACCAACCACCCCATATCCCAGGGCCAGCTCAGGGCCATTTAGGCAGCTACTAGGACCTTGGGAAAGCCACAGGCCCTCTCTGAGGCTTAGATTCTTTAACTAAATGAAAGGACTACAGTAGATAATGTCAAATCCCCTTCTAGAATGGATGGTGGCAATTATCTTAGAAGATAAACACACTGCTGGTCTTAAGAATAGAGCCTTCTTTGTCATCCAGTGTCTGTAATAAACTTTGCTCACATCACTGCTGAATTCTCATACGCCCGTTCCATTATTGAACGCATATGAATTCAGACTGTATAAACTCAAAGGCCTCTCTTTTCCATAGATTTTTTCCTAATATGTTAATTTTGATACTTTGCCATTTCTACCTGAACCAGTTGGGGACATCTCAGGTTATTTAGCACCTGGATCATTAGCATATTCTCTTTTGCCTCCAGAGCTGCACTTGGTAACCACACCTCACCCCCTACCCTCGCCTGGAACACTCCTTCCCTCCACCTTAACTTCCTTTCCAGCAGCCCTCTCCCTCCCTCAGCACCCCTCTCTGGCCTCCCCAGTCTGGCTTCATCTTTTCCTCCAAGTTACAGCTTAGATTCCCTTCCTCTGAGAAGCCAGGATTGGGCTAGCATCCCCGACCCCATACAGCCCCACAGCCCACAACCCCTTTATTGCATTCCTATTGACCTATGACTTTGGAATTTGACACACATGCACTTACATCTTAGCTTTGGCACTTACCAACTGTTTGGCCTTGAGGAATTTTCTTTGCTGAACCCCAGGTGCTTGATCCCTAGAATGAAGCTAATAAATAAAACTTCCTCATTGGGCTGCCATGGGGATTAAATAAGAAAGTATACAACACCCAGCTCAGTGGTTGTAAGTGGTGACTTCCATCACAGCCAACTCATCATTATTTTTAGATAGCCTTTCTTAAATGTAAGAAAGCTAAAGTAAACTTTTGGAAAGTCATGGATCATAGTCAAATTATGGTTTAAGCCTTGGACATGGTATTGATTGAAAAGGGGATCCATATGCTTTATGTCAATAGCTAACTCTCTCATGCTTCAAAATCACCTGGGGCGTCAAATTCTACGCTCTCCCCCAATCCCCAAGAGTCAGTCAGCTAGTCTGGGACAAGGGATGATCTTTGATGTCTATAAAGGCTCTCAGATGATTCTAATGAAGAGCAAATTTGGGAGCCAATGCTTAGGATGACCCACAAGCAGGTAAAGCAGGGGCCACGATATCTAAGATAACGGGGTATTTAAAATTTACCCCGTTTATTTAGAAGTGGACCATAGTGGTACTTCTAGAAAAGTTGAGATGTGAAGGTGCAGACAGACCACAACCTTGACATACACTCCTGTACATGTACACAGTGGGGAAATCCACCTCATAAAATATGGGAAAAGTTAACTTAGTCTGAAATTTTTTAATGACAAGGATTTTCAAGTGGCCATCTCAATCATAAAAGTGGCCCATATGAGCCTGAACACTCATATGGAAAGAAATCAGCTATAAACCATAGATTCATGTAGCTGAAAGATTTGAGTGATTGATCAAGGTTAGTTTCAGTTTCCGTTCAATGCTGAAAACTGTCAACCCAATACAGTGACTTCTTGGGGGGGGCATGACTGATGCTGAGCTGATATTTTTGAGTGTAATTACACAACAGGTTCAGCCACTTCATAAGGATGGCTGCAGGTCTTCATAACACAGCTGAGGCCTCAATTTAGTAGAGAGTTGGTGTCTTCTTGTTGGTTATGGTGTCTTATAGTTGTATCAAATTAGTTAAATATGTTTGATTTGCCTATGGCACATGACTTAATATTAGGACTAATCAGTAGAAAGATAGCTCCAATCCACTGTGAATCTGGCAGGAGTAGTAAGATATAGGGTTTGGGGCAACATTAGAAGTCTGGGATGGTTATCACATTTATATTAAATAATCCATAGGGTGTCCAGAGCTAATGGGAGGGCATGAACACTAGAATAAGTCAAATGTCATTCTCTATGTTTGTTCATGAATACTAAGGAAGAATTTGACACAAACAACAGTGTAATAAAGTCTCACTCTAACATAAAATTTTTATTCCCCCAAATTCACAAGTTATGTATATCATCACAAAGTAGAAATATATATGTAAAGACCTGACATGAGAAAAAAATCAATGCAACGACATTGTAAATCAACTAGACTCCAATAAAAATTTAAAAACTTAAAAAAAAAATTAATGCAAACAAAAATATATCTTTTAAGAAGAAATATAAAACAGTTCATAAACTATTTATTTTAATTGTGACAGACAGGTAAGGCTTCTTGTCACCTGAACTGTAATTCTGATTCCTTGATAATAGTGGTAAGCCAAATTATACCTAGCCTTCTCACACTGTCATAGAAGTAGACTATGACAATAGGTGAATTTCGACCAGGCGTTTTCCTCTTTTTGAGCAGATTTTCCTGGAGAAGTGTCCCATTAAAAAAACACCATTGGCTGTCCTGATTTCTTGTGATAGAATCATTATCAGTCCTGGCAGTCAAAAGTAACATGGCTAATGAACTCTTGCACCCAGCAAGTATAGAATGCTGGCCCAGAGTATGAGACATCCTGGAGTTCAGGATACAAAACTGCAGAAGAAACATGTGACTCACTGGTGATCAGGAAAGTGGCTCAAGAAGGAGAGGGTATTTAGTCCTTCTGTGAACCTCTGCAGCTTTCCATGAACCAAGATCAGAGCCTAGCCTAGCTTGAAGGCTATCCGAAAAAAGAGACCAGTACTTTGCTTTTGAAAATCCAGGTTCTGTAGACAGATGAAGTTAAAATCAACTGACCCTGAAACATTGGTTTGCCATATGGTTGTGTCTCCTGACTTCTGTTCTTTTCATTTCTACAGATTTCTCCAAGTTGACCTCATCGCAGATCATGACTTCACCTCCCCTTTAAATGCTTAAAGCCTTTCCCCCATCCAGCCCAGGATCTGGAGGTTCCATGGTCACCTTAAGGCTTCGTCAGGTCACTCCTGTACCCTCACTGGTCCTCCTCTGCCCTCACTTCCTCCACCTGGGCCACATTGCTGCACTCCCCCCATCATTACCTTAGCACTTGCATCTGCCTAGGATGCTTTCCCCCCAGACATCATTGGTTGTCGCTTCCACAGTAGGCCCTTTCTGGACCATCTTGTCTTCTTGCTCAAGATGACCTTCCCAATTCCCAACAATCCTGCTCCCACACATCCTGCTTTGCATTTCCCTTGAGCCATAGTTCAGTGGGCTGAATAATGCCTTCCCCTGGAAAAAAAAAAAAAAGATATCTGCATCTTAATTACTAGAATCTGTGAATGTCACTTTATATGGCAAAGACTTAGCAGATGTGATTAAATTAAGGAGCTTGAGATGAAGGGATTATCCTGGATTATCTAGGTGGGCCCTTAATGTAATCACAAGTATCTTTATGAGAGGGAAAGCAGAGGGAGATTTCATACAGACGGAAGAGGAGAAGGCAATGTAAACTTGGAGGCAGAGATGGGAGGGATGCAGCCACAAGCCAAGGAATGCTGGCAGCCGCCAGAAACTAGAAGAGACAAGGAATGAATTCTCCCCCAGAGACTCCAGAGGGAGCCACGCTGACACCTTGATTTTGGCCCAATGATACTGATTTTGGACTTCTGGTCTTCAGAACTGCATGAAAATACGTTTCTGTTTTATGCCATCCACTTTGTGGTAGTTATATTACAGGGCCCAGAGGTAACTAATACGCATAGCAATTGCAACCTCTTTTCACACTATAAAAATTGCTTCTTCATTATGTTTTTGGTGAATACTATTAGTCTCTCTTCACTAAAATAAGAGCTCCAGGAGGCACAGATTTTTGTCTGTCTTGTGCCTGATGTATCTCAAGTGCCTAGAACAGTACCTGCATATACTGGCACCAAAATATTTATTGGGTAAATGGTGAATGAATTGTCCCCACCTGCCTACATCCTCTCATCTTCCCAAACCCATCAAACCGGTTTTCTTCTCAAGTCCCTGTTTTGGGAATGGCATCCCCATCAATTCATGCTCTTCAAATCCTCCCTCTCCCTCACCCCCCTACCTCCAGCTGTGGTCACATCCTGTCCAGTCTACCTCCTAACTGTCTCTCAGTTCTCTCCTCTAATCGAAGTTCCCAGCCATGGCCTTGGTTCAGTCACTTATCATTTCTCTCCTGGATTGCAGTAGACTCTTAACTTTTCATGGTTCTCTCCACCCTTAGCTCCTCCTGGCTGGTACCTCATTCTGCCTCCTGCTCTCCTCCCCAGCCTCCTGACCCTCCATAGCATGATCTATATTCCTGCTAAACTGAGAGCCAGAGAATACTTGCACCCCTGCTCTGCCTTCCCTGTGAGCTTTGGGTGCACATACTCTTCCGCCTTGTCTACCTTCACACTCTGGCGTCAGGGAGCCTTTAGTGCCAGTGCTGGCTCTGAAGTTTACTCAGCTGTCAAATGAGTGCAATGATATTACCCACATCAGAGATTTTTCTATGAGGGTTAAAGAAACCAATGTGTGCTGTGTTTGATTGGTAACAAAAATGTTCCTAATTTTCTACCCTCCTGTGTCCATGTCCTTTTGCATTGTGCCTTGCAGGTTTTCCCATCAAGAGGTAGCATCTATGTTCTCTTGAAACCTTTCCTCTTGGATCCCCTTGAATGCCTTGTCTTGCTCTATCCTGTTGAAGACAGCAGAAGCTATGCCATGCCAATTTGCTGCTTCTCAAGGAACCCTGCCACCTCCATGTGCACAAGCTTGGATTAGCACACTGGAGCACAGAGTCCATGAGGGAGACTGAGGCAGCCCAGCCTATAGCCAGCTGACCCCCAACATCTGAGGAAGCCCAGCCTAGATCAGCAGAGTTGTCTACCTAAATTTCACTGGACCACAGATTCATGATTGAGTCCAGCCCATTCCAGGAGAACCATCTGGATGACCCATAGACTGATGAGTATGAACAAGTAATACTATTATTTTAAGCCATTAAGTTTCAGAATGTCATGCAGCAATAGTTAACAGATACATGGGCAAAGAGCAAATGTTAGGTACTATTATTAATTCATGTTAAGGTAGAATGTTACCATTCCAACAAGCATTTTCCATCTCCTTCAAGAGACTATCACTTTGATATCCCATAGCACTCAGGCATAACATGCCCTCTCTCTCATCTCTATTGTTTTTCTTATCACCTTGGCATTGCTAGTATTTGTGTATTATTGATACGGGAGGCAGTGTGTTGTAATACTCGATGCCATGTGTTCTGGAGCCAGGTTGCGTGGGATTGTATTCTGACCCCACCACTTATTACCACATGACCTTGGCAAGCTCTTCATCTATCTGTGTTTCAGTTTTCCCATCAATAAGGCAGCGATAATGATAATATTACTACTTATTAGAATTGTTGGAGAATCAATTAAATTCATGTCTAGAAACCTCCAGGTGTGTACACTTTGCTCAGTGAATGGAGAAGGAGGAGAAGAAAGAGGAATTTGTTTCTCCCAAGTAGACAGTTGACTTCTCAGGAGAAGGCTTCCTGTTCTTTTCATCTCTGTGTTGCTAAGTGTAACACAGAATCGAACATCCAGTAGTTTCTGAGAAAACAGCAAATGTCTGTCTTGAGTGGATGACTACATACATTTAAATCAGGTCCATTTTGTCAAAAAAGGATATGGGATTTTCTGTTTGTTTGTTTTGTCTTGTTTTGTTGTTTTACACTTAAAGAGAAACTCACTGAAGAATTGCTAAACTTTTTTATTGCCACTGTAACAAATTACCGCAAACTTAGTGGGTTAAAACGGTTCGAATATGTTGTCTTACAGTCCTGGAGATCAGAAGTCCAATGCAGGGCCTCCTGGAGTAAAATCAGGACATCAGCAGGGCTGCATTCCTTTCAGGAGGTTCAATGGGAGAATCTGTTTCTTTGCCTTTTCTAGTCTCTAGAGGCCACCTGCACTCCTTGGCTTGGGGCCCCTTCCTCCATCTTTAGAACCAGGAGGGTTGCATCTCTGGCCATTGTTCTTTAGTCACCTCTCCTGCCTAGCACAGCCAGGAAGATTGTTCTGCTTTCAATGACTCATGTGATTGGATTGGACCTGCCTGGATAATCCACGATCCTCTCCCCATCTCTTGGTCTTTAACTTAATCGTAGCTACAAAGTCCTTTTTGCTGTGTTTTAAGATAACATGTTTACATATATATAGATTCTAGAGATTAGGATGTGGAAATATTTGAGGGGCCATTGTTCAGCTCACAAGAGGTAACAACATTGGTCATATCTCCAAGTATAACCACAGAATCCCCAGGGAAAGGACTGAAAGAACTCTTGAAAAACATTTCGCCCAACCATTGGGGGCACTATTTACATCGAGGCAACATGAATGGAGCCCCTCAGAGTTGTGTGAATTCAGCAGAGCTACCAGAAATAGAAGGAGTAACTTAGAGAGGGCTTGTCTATTCTTCCATGGTGTGATCTTAAACTTCCAAGTTCGGATCTGTAGCTGCCAAAGTGAGGGGTTTTGTTGTGTTTTTTTTTTTTTTTTTTTTTTTGTAACTGATTAGAATTTTCAAACTCTATTTAATAAGTCCTTCTAAGTCCTACGTTGCTGACTGGAAGATCGGCTTAATCAGGTGCAGTCCAAAGCACTGGTGTAATATGTATAGATTTCTCAGTGACATTTTTGTCTGAAAGAAAAATATGGTTCCATTGTTTAAAACATGTGTAAGCCATTCTTCTGAAAAGATGCAAATAAGTTATATCCTATTTAAAATGCTCAATTTGCCTTTCCCAAAGGACCGTTTAGAAATGTCAGGAGAACCCGGTTCTTTTTGGTAAACATAACAACACTGATTGATTCAAGGCATCACTCTTAAGAGTTTGACTTTCTACCTGATTTTTTCTCAGCCCATCATATTGTCTCTGTTCCCAGGACGAAACAGTAACTGATACATATTTATGTTCTTAATAAATATTGGGATTACAAATAACAGATGAGGAGGATTGCTGGTGCCAGAAAATGTCATAAGTCCAAGACTAGGTTTTCCCATTTTTTGAGACTGAACGACACAGTCAGTGGTTGTGAAACTCGGCCATCTCTGAGAATCACTGGGGCTACTTTGTAATGAGTAAGAAAGTCTGGGCCCCAACCCAGACTCACCTAATAATCAGAATCTCTGGAGGTAAGGGTTATGAATCTATAATTTTAAATACTCCTAAAAATCAAAGGAAAAGGAGTTAATTTGGATACAAGATGTAAAGACAAAATTCAATGCTTTTTGAAAAAAAAAGTTTCTGGATTTAAAAGAAAAATCACTAAGCTCAAAATAGCCTAAAGCTGTTTGTTAAAACCTCTGTGTTCTCGAGACAATAAAGGCAACAAAGGCAAACAAAATTTAAGCCCCAGGGGCTGTGCCAGAGACAGAATCCCCCTGCAGACACCCAGCTGTGAGTTTCTACCCTGGTCCATCCAAGCTTGGAGTTGCTAGTCTAGGGGAAGAGGCCCACTGTCAAATGCAAACCAGAAAAGGGTATCTGCAGCTGATTCTCTTACCAAGCCACCCCCTGGCAAAGTGCTATGTTAAGAAGCCATTCATGTTCCTCTCCAAATCTCCTGTCACCCTCAAGCATCAATTCTCTGCTCTTGGGTGCCCAGCCTCGTCCAGGGGTGGGCATACCCGGGTTTCAATCCCAGGTATGAGTGGAGGGTTCCAGGGTGCAGGACATGAGCTAAGCATTGGGGATTCCGAGGCACAGCCCTAGTCCTTCCAGAACTCAGAATAGAGTGAATGATTTTTGCCTAACTGGGGAGGAAAAAGATATGGACTTGAAAAGAGAATACTTACAAAACCACCTGTAGACATATATGTGACAACATGCATTCATGCAACATGAATTCTTTAGTTGACATCAAGAAGGAAAGGGATGTTTCTTTTATCAAGACTTTCTGTAACTATCACATATGAATTACCAGTTAGTAGAGCATTAAAATGCAATGCAATTATTTGAGGAGCAAATTATTGTCTTTTGATGAATCAGAAGGTATTCGTGCTCCTAAGCCATCAGTAAGATGATCATTAGTGTTACAGCAGTGAAGCTCTGACAAGCTTATTAATTAGTTAGCACCAATTAATTAGTGTATTAATCTAATTAATAGACAGACAAAATAAACTTTATCAGCATAGGATCTATAGTTTGCATATTCTCACCATATGCTCTTGGATATATTGCATAAAATATTTTAAACCAGTGCAGTCATTAATAAATTGAATCCTATCTCCACTGAAGTATGACAGGGTAAGGAACAAACCTCAGATGAACTTAGCAAATACTGGGAGGGGATTGAGAAGGAAGAAGGATGTTTAGAGAATCACAGGGGAACAGTCCCTTGATACTGATCTTGTTTTCTGTGTCCCAAACGCTAGTCTTTCAATGTGAATGACTCACTTGTGCTCTGAGCAAACCAAGAATAAGTTTCTGAGGCTGGATGATTGGTATATTGGGCACACCGGGTGAGCCCTCTGACAACATGCAGAAAGATACAAAGAGTCCTTAGATTTTTGGTAAATTATTTTTTCCTCACATGAATCTAGATTCTCGGCAAATCTTCCTCAGTTCACCCTAAGGTAAAACGGCTAAAATTTTGTGTATCAGTAGAGTGGAAATACACCCTGAGTCAGCCAATTATTGCATGCTGTTGTAGCATGTAGCACACCCAGACTAAATTTGGTAAGGTAGAAGCTACCCACATGTTTTTACCCAAACTGAGAACTGGAATCTATTTTCCTCAAAATGAAAATATCTTTACTGTTTTTTCAGATTGCAAAAATAATAGTGTGACTTATAATATCCCAGATGATACATGTACTATATAGAAGAAAAAAATCTCCTGAAACAGTGCTACTTAGAGATGAACACAGTTAAACGTTTGGTAAGTGTCTAGGTACATCTCTAGGCATATACAATTTTAAGTAAATGGAATCATGTGGTTTGTTAACTTGTTTTGTTATTTAACAATATTGTGGTCATCTTTCTATGTTAACATGTATACATTTACACCATAGCTTTTGATAACTTCCTGGTATTTCATTTTATGACTATACCAAAATGTTATTAACTCTTCCCCAGTTACTAACTATGTTGTCTTCAATGTTATTAACTATGTTTTAATAACCATCCATATATATATATATATATATACACACATACATATTTGTGAGTATATTTGCTTGTCTTCTTCGGATCAATTCTTAAAAGTAGATACATACATTTTTAAGGTTTTGGTTTTTGGTTTCCACCATCAGAGTGCCCTCCTCCAGAAAACTCATCCAATTTATGCCTACGCTAGCAGTGTTTGAAAAACAGAAGAATATTAGTTCTCTTAATCAGGAATAGCCCACTCAACTCAGGTGTTATTTTAACACACTGAGGATCGCTTAATGCCAGCCTTCATGAAGCAAAGTGTTGTGTTGAGGATAACTGAATCTGAACTCTGGAGTGAGATCTACATACCCCTCCAAGGGTGGGTTTCAGTTCATCCTCACAGGGAGGCTGACCCTCTCCTTATCTGATACGGACAAGAGAAGAAGACTCCGTCTTGTGGTCCCACCTGGATCTTGCTTGCTCTACCCTGGGGTTCCTGCTTCTTGATCTCAGCTCCTACTTCTGGTCTGCAGTTCCCCATCTTTGTGTCTGAACCACAGGAGGCTCCTTTCCTGGCCGTGACCCCTATACCGATCTTCTGACATCTACTATCTCTGTGGCCAGAACAATACGAGAGTTTGTAAAGCTGCACTGACTGAAAAAGATTTCTTCTTATTTGAAATTCCACATAGGCACAGATCCTCCGTGTGCAGAGATCCTTTGCAATCCCTTAAGCATCCATCACGCATGTAAAATTGGGCTACCCTTTACTGCACACTTCTTACAACTACATGTTACTGCATCCAGCCATTTATTGCAGCAACCATCTGCACACGGCTATAGCCTGACAGCATCCTGCCTCAGCTGTGCTGATATCTCTTGCTTTCTAGGTTTAGCTCAATAATGCACCTTTGGATGGACATTTGTTCCTTCTGTTTCCCTCTGTCCGGTCTCCCACTCCTGTTCCTTGTGATCTTTTCCCAAAATAAGCTACACACAAACCCTTGTCTCACACTCTGTTTTCTGGGAGAACCAAGGCTAAGATTCTGAGCAACGTTAAGACTTGAGATGAAGTGAAGCAGCTTTAATTAGTAGCAAATATTTCCCTCTCAAGGAACAGTTAATGTAAGGTGCTCCAAGCAGCTCTTCTTAAAGTAAAAAGTTGGCATTGACTTACCATTAAGGCACCAGTTGTTCTAGAATTAAGAGCCCAAGGCTCTATTGGGAAACCCAAAGGCAAAAATTGGACCAATAGTTATAATTCAATTTTGATAAAAAAGGGGTAGAATGATGCATCCTAAAACTATTCCAGTGACACTATATTAAAGAAATTTGTGTCCTAGAATATATAACAGAGGGCTGCATTATCTATAGATATATAATAGCTAATTTTCAATTAGCTGCCTAGGCTAAGTAAATCTGAATCCTTTATGCTCTTTAAGAAAGTAAAATTTTATTAAAAGATTTCTTTATATTCCTCTTTTCAAGACACCTTTCAAAAAACAGAAGTATTTTTTTCTTTTTTACAGACAGAGATATACAGTCTTGAATTAAAAGGCTCCAAAATAGAGACTCAAAATGCAAACGAAAATATCTGTTTCCTCAATGAATCATCACTGTGCTAGGCTAAAGAAAAAGTCTTCCAACTAACAAAATGTAGTTTAAATTTCTATGACAAATTTTACTCTAACATCCAAAGAATAGGGAGAAACCAGTGTAGGCTGATGTATTCATGACCATCTTTGTGCTGTTCTGTGATCATTTTTTTGAAGTCTTAGTTATAGGTTCCAGAGAATTCATTTTCCCTCCAATTTAGATGTCACACTTTTAGTACTTGCCAACTTGAATGCATATTAGATATCTAAAACCTCTTTAATCAAAAATCTTTCTAGAAATATCTGGAATAGGCAAATCCATAGAGTCAGAAAATAGATTAGTGGTTGCTAGGGACTCAGGGCAGAAAGGAATTGGGAGTAACTACTAATTGGTAAGGGGTTTCTTTTAGGGGTAATAAAAGGGTTCTAGAATTAGGCAGTGGTATGGTTACACAACTTTGTGAATACACTAAAACTGCTGAATTGCACACTTTGAAAGGGTGAATTTATTATATGTGAATTATAGCTCAATAAGGAAAAAAACCTTAAAAACAAAAAAAAACTTTCTAAGAGTAGTTGATATTGAATATTTTTTTCCTAGGAAAATCTTGCATTCACTCGTTTTAATTTTTATTTTTTAATTGAAGTATAGTTGATATACAATATTACATAAGTTACAGATGTACAATATAGTGATTCATGGTTTGTAAAGGTCATACTTCATTTTATAGTTATTATTTTTTTAAAATGGCTATATTCCCTGTGTTGTACAATATATCCTTGTAGCTTATTTTATACATAATAGTTGTACCTCTTAAACCCCTACCCCATGTTGCCCCTCCCCCCATCCCTGTCCCCACTGGTAACCACTCTCTTTCTTTTGTTCTTTCTGCTGGAGAAAGGAAGGGCAGCAGGAGGCTCCCACCTGACTTCCCTGAAGGTCACGGTCAATTTTGGCCCTTTGCTATGTTATGTTACAGAAGGGCAAAGCGTCCTTTTGACCCCGAGTCTGAAGTTTACCCCCTATGATCCTGCCCAGTTGGATACCTCTATGGTACACTGCACATTTTATCAGACTACCAGGAAGCTTGACCACATGGTTCCCTTGATCAGGACTGTCGATTTCGCGCTGCCATAAATGGCAGGACTGCAAAGAGGACAGCGGTGACAATCACTGGGACCTAATCCCTCCCAGGAGCCACTGCACACCACAGCCACAAGTTAATAGTCAGCAGAGAAGTCGTGGAGGCTTGGCTTTTAAATCACAAGGAAAAAAGCAATCCCTATTGGCAGCTGAAGAGACAGCGCCTCTGGGGACCAATTATTCTATTTTGCGCTGTCCATACTGCAGCGGGCTGCTGCCAGCCCCCTTGGGAGCTGCTCTGCTGGGCTTCCCTATCGGAGGCCAGGCTGGTGCTCCAGACACAAGTTGCTCTTCATGTCAAAACTGCTGCTAATGACACAATTAAGTAACTGGGGACTACAGAGAAGCTCTTAATTAGGTAAACACCGCTCTCTGAGAAATGATTGCCCAGTTTTAGGCTAGCCATTGCTGTCAGATTGCTAGAAGATGCATGCTCTGTGGATAAATGAAGCAGCATTTTAAAGACCCAATTTCTCCCTGACTATTTCTTCTTATTTAGCAGTGGAGGACACTTGGCAGTTTAGAAATAGTGTGGGTAGCTCCATTTTAAGAATTTATATCCTTTAGTTTTGCAAAAGGAAAAGAATTGCATGGGGAGGAAAGAATTGCTTAACTTTCCTCCAGGTACCAAACAATTTGACTGTACGTGACCACCTTTTGGAATCTCTAAATGACTGGTATCATCTTACATGGACCAAACCAAACGCACACACATTTAGATACCAGTCATTTAGAGATTCCAAATCAGGTGTTAATTTCTCGTTCAAAACTTTGAGATTTCTCGTTCAAAACTTTCTCATTCAAAACTTTCCTGCCCCACCTACCCCCACTATGAATCATAGGCTTCAATATTTTTTTCCTGATCATCCTTAGTTAGATTGTTTTTAACATCAGGTTATATTTAAGGGTTGTTGAAGATAGGCTGCAAATATTATTTTCACCATCTATTGACTGTATTTCAATGAGCTCCATTTTAGCCAGGAAGCTGGAAGGGCCACATCCCGCTGGCAGATCTGAACATGATTTTGCGAAGTAGTTTTCACAGTCCCTTCCTCTCATAGTGTTTGGATTTGGGTGTTTTTTATATATTTTTAATATGGAAACCACTTGTCTCACTTTAAGAATCTGAGTCAATGCTTTTTAAGGGCTCCACGGCTATTTAATGTTTTCTGCCTTTGATAAACAAACCTGGAAGTTCAGTTAATTTGCTTTTTGTGTTACAAAATGATAAACTAAAGCTGTTTTCTCCCAGTTATTTATTGACACAGTTTATTGACACAGTCAATAAATATTGACAAATATTTATTGTTATGATAATATTTATAGAAACAATACGCATGTCCATTTTTATCTTTTTTTTTTTTTTTACTGTCTTGGTTCATTCTTATATCAGATTGGGTGCATTTATTCTAAAATGGAAGTTTAGATGGTCATATGAAATGTGTGGAAAAGTCAGCACAGTTAGATTGCCTGTGGATAGAAAACGACGTGGTGAAGACCATATTGAGTGGTAAAGACATCAGAGTGTCCATTTAGTCACGGTTCTCATTGCATAGTTCTCAGCTGTACGCAGTGACTTTATTCTTAGTGCTAGTTCTTTGTGCTTTTATTAACCTGATCATATGTCTAGAAAGTTAAGATCATTGGTGGACAAGGGAAAGAGTAATCTGCCTTTTCTTTGCTTCCCACTGGTCTGTGAGCCTCACTCCACTTTCCCTCTACTGTCCCTGCCATCTGGCCAGCTCTACAGATCCTCTCCCCCATCATCACCCTCTTCCATGGCGACTTTAGTGGCTGAAGCACAGTTTTCTTTTCCATAATCCGGATGACTCCACTGATATCCAGCTTTATTCACAGTCACATACCAGTTCAGCTGCCACCTCTGACGTTCATGCTCTTTGTCCCAAATGGGGCCTCCAGGATCTTCCCCATTTCTGCTTCACTTTGTTTTTCCCACTTGCTGCTCCTAAGACCCGTCCAGCTGACGTTCTGTGGTCAGACATTTCAACTTTGCTCTCACGCTCAACCCAGAGCCTCAAGGCTCCTTTGACCTACTCTTGAGCCTGCCCAGCCAACCACAATCCCAGCCAGCTCACTTCCAAAGTCCCTTTTCAGTTCTTGATTTTAGACTTCAGTGTGTCACTGAAGAAAGTCACAGGCATTTGCAGACCTGACCCTTGCATGGTGCAATCCATAAATCTTTCATTCCTTTGGGCTGTAGAGCTTATGTAAGTTTTCCAAAGAAGCTGTAGATTGCCTTTTCTCTTTTGAAACCCAATCTTAACACTACCTCTTGCTTTTTACTCAGTTAGCAAGGGTTTTTGGCCATCTCTTATATGTTCTGAATGAATATGCAGATGCTGAAGATACCAGAGTAAAGAAAGCAGGCGCTGCACCTCCCTTCAAAGAATTTAGTGGTGGTCGTGGGAAGGTTGTGGAGAGGACCAATAGGTACACAGATTTTTCTGAGATAGTGATGGGAGAGGGCATAAAGAAATGGAAACAACGTGAGACTTAGGGCCAGGACCACTTCTTTATTTGATGAAATCAACAGCATCCAGCGTGAGCTTCCTTAGTTAATTTCCTCTGAATGTCAAAGAATTTCACTCTCTCCGATTCCATCTTTAACTCCATTCCAGCCTCAGAGGAAATGCCGCTCATTCTTCATTATAAGTCAACCTTTCCATCTGCCTCCTTAATACCATTCTCTCCAGCCTACTCAGTCATCCCACCACATAAATCATCACTCTTTTTTTTTATTTATTTAACATCTTTATTGGAGTATAATTGCTTTACAATGGTGTGTTAGTTTCTGCTTTATAACAAAGTGAATCAGTTATACATATACATATGTTCCCATATCTAATAGAATAGTAAATCCCTCTTTTCCCACTGGCTTCTTTACATTTGCCCTCAAGACTATACAGGTAACCTTGGTAATGATTAAACTCTGCTGCTCACCTTTACAAAAGGCTGCTTTCTCTACTAAGTATCTAGAAAGAATCTGTCTCCAGTTCCTCACCCCATTTATCTCTTTCTTCCTAGACTTTTGAAAGAATATTTCATATGTACAAAAAGGAATAAAAGTGGTATACTGAAATATATCTTATTGATTACTCAATAAAATTAATTAATAAAAATAGTACAATAATGACTCTTGGGCTTACTATCCAATAAAGTATTAGAAATTAAACATTGCCTGTCATTATGTCTCTTGATATCATTCTCCTCCCAGCCTCATGGAAAGAACCACGCTCTGGGTTTGGTGTTTCTCATTCCCATGCATTTAATTATAGCTTACTACATGCTTTTCTAAAACACAACAAAGTATGAACTTGCATATAAACTCCAAATAAATGGTACTACACCTATGTATCCTTCTTCAAATTGTCATTTTCTTCAGTACTTTGTGTTTGGAGATATACCCATGTTGATACACACATTTTGCTCCCCAATTGTATTCACATTTTTGTGAATGTGTGTTTTGTGAATGTCCTCAAACACACAAGCGTATATACATACATGTGTCCCACTTAAAATCCATTCTCCTGGTGTGATAAATTTAGATATTTTTTATATGTTTACAATTTTTGGCCAAGAATATTCTTGTTTGTGTCTTCTCATGCACATGTGCAAGAATTACTCTAGGAGAGAGACTTGGAATGGAATTTCTGGGTTGTTAGAACGAATGAATGGAAACAACACCATCATTGCCCCCTTGATCACACATCACCTTGGAAACACGGAGCCCATTTTATGGCTGTAAAACAATGAGGCAAAAAGAGGTAACATGTCATGATGGCATAATTACGGTGTGACACAAAACACAAATCTTGATTCCAAACCTCTGTGCAACAATCACTGTAGGTGATCACCATAGGTAGGTTGAAAGATATTGAAACCCGAAAGTTAGTCTTCAAAATTCAGGTTTCCAGCTAAGGTATTTTCCACTTGAAAACATTGCTCGGCGTTAAGTTTTTAAATGCCTTTCTCATTTCTCTGTCTTTTTAATTTAAAAAACCAGAGCAGTCTTTTCTTGTTGATCTACCCAAGACAAGCTTGGCCAAATAATTCCAGAAGGCATGTGTGACTCTCATAACTGAGGTCTAAGTTAGTCCAAATTAACCTGCTATGGCAGTTTGCAGATTCCTTTCCTACCGTGAGCAGTTTTTTCCTCTGCTCAAGGATGGTAACTAACAACTGTGCAATGGTTCTGAAACCAAAGCCACAATTGCAGTGCTTAAATTTAGGCCATTGCCTTGTGTTGCCAATTTAGAGAAGATGTGGTTAAACCAACAGTCACTTAGGCTGCTGACATTTCTGATGTTTTGAATTAAAAATAAAAGTCACTTTTTCTTCTATAACAAAATTAATTTGCCATTGACATAGGAGTTGAATGACACATTCGTCAAGATATTTCTCATCCACAAAATAAATTGAACGTCTCAACCCAGAAGCCTCATGGGATGGTAATTTGCCAATATTTAGTATTTATTCTATTTCAGTGTTTCCAGTAAATAGAAAGGCGCCTTTTCTATGTTTTAAATTTGCTGTTTTGACATTATTTGTATAACTGGCATTCATAGATGACAGTTTCTATGTGTACTAATAACACTCTTATCATAGAAGAAAAGTCAAAACACATTGAGATGACTGGGCAGGTGGAAGATTTCCTGTGGAAAATAAACAGCATTGATTTACTTCCTTCTTGCCCACCAATATATATTCTATCAATGGACACATGAAGATATCAGCAGAAATGCTGTCACATCCATAGACAAAGTTATCAAGGTTTCTTATCTAGAGCAGAATGGACAGATGTGTTATTCCCGCCACAGCACAGAGAAATGTTGAAGATGTACCTCTTCTTCAGAATCATTCCTAATGAGTTTTCGGAAGATTCCAATCTGTGTTTGGAGACACACAATCTCTTACACAACCTAAGCCATCTGGGGAGATTAATGTATAACGGATTTGGGATTATAAAGAGACAACATAGATGTTAGATAGTTGGTGATGGAAAATAATATTAATAGAAATTGATTTGCAAAAGGAAAAAAGGAGGTATTTTTAGAAGAAATTCTTGCTTTGTGTTAAAAAAGTAGAGTCAAGCAGTTGATAAAATATTTTTAATAAAGATCTATAGAGGTCATTTCGTATGTGAGTGGCCTCTTGATTCTGATTTGATTATTAAGGCTAAATGCATAATCCCTCATGTCAATGGGAGTAATTGTGAAACCAAACCAAACTTTGATTCATCGGCATTGGGTTCTGGCCAATCACTCCATTCCTTCTTATTGTGACCTGACCTGAAAATCGTGCATTAATTTTAAGTCCTCTTTAGCCTGTCTTTCTTCTTTCCACTATGGCAGATGGTACAAATAGTTACAACTCTTGAATAATTAACAAGAGTTGGTATAACAAAACCTACTGAAGGCCTTAATTATCAATAAACAAATATTAAGTTGGGCCTGCAAGTGATACGGTAAATGCTCACATTACTTGGTTTTCTGTTGACTCATGTTATTATTCTTATAAAAGGTGGGTGACATAGAAAAATACTTACTCTCAGCAACAAAATTTCCTTAGAAGTTTTAGATACTAGGAATGTATTTTTAAAAGGCCTGGAATTGAATGAATAAAAATAAGAGAGATGAATTGAAAAAAAAAACAAATCTGGATAAGTAATATTTCAGTTTTAGTAGCCTACAGAAGCAATAAATAATTCAATTAAAAGGATATAAACTAGTTAAGGGAGGTTTTGTTTTTAGATTAAATTATTGAGAAAGACTTAGTTTCCTTTAATGAGAAACATCATCAATTTTTTTTAAGAGCTGACAGACTACAGAAGGATAAACAAGTTTAAAGAAAAAAAGATTATAAATGTAAATAAATGGATCATTCTCTAACCATCACTGAACCACTTTGAGCAGCAATACTGTAGAAACCCATGTCCTAAATAGACCTGTCTTGGTAAGAAATATATTTGGCTGGGAGAATAACCGATGACTTGGTGTTAATTATTCAATACATGTCACTCCCTTCATCGCTGCTAGAGAAGGGTCTTGGCGGAATCTTAGGAAGCAATGGCCCTTTGAAGTGGTCTTTTTTCTAGACTTAAAACCATTGGCTTGACCTGGTTGAGTCTTTCAAGAAAATACCTTGGAAACCTTACATGTATATAGGAGCCCTGACACTGATGTCTTGACCACTTCCTAACTCAGAAAATTGCATTCTGATTATCAGTGCTCTCTTCTTGTGGCTCTATTTTTAAAAGATTAATGACTCTGGTTGGAATCTAATTTCCTTTCAGAATTAATGTTGCAAAATTAATGGGGCAGTCGGTCACGTTTCAAGGGGCAAATAAATGGTTATCCTTGTTACGGTCAGGGTCACTGTTATGTCTCCTCAGTGACTCACGAGCCATGGGTGTACACAAAGGATTGGACCTGTGGGCTGAGAAGCCACCAGCAGTAATGAGGATGCCCAACAGGAGTAGCTGGAGAACACATTCGTCATCTTTCTTCCAATTTATCCAATAGTCTGATTTTTCCAGGAATCATTAGTGTTGAAGTTGCTCTGGGAAGGAAGCACACAAGACTCCGTGAACCCCTTGGCTTCCTCGAGATGCACACATGCACACATATACACCGAACCCACTGTAAGTCCCAATAGAGCAGGGGCAGTATTTCCCAAACCTAGCTCAATGTTTAGCACATGGTGTGAGTTCACTACATGCTTCTGGAAGGAAGGAAGGCAGTCCTTCTGACTTTCTTTCTGACTTTCATCTCCCTTTCTACCAGTGCAATCCTGAGGATGGTCTTGAGTCTCATGTATGTGCTTGGAGTTGAATAACCCACCAACAAAGAGCAGTGAGTCGTTCATTGTGCATGCTCATGCTTGCTGGTGCACAAACCAATGTACACACTTACATCCTCATCAGCATAATGAGGGTTACCCAGAAGCATTTTCTACAAACAGGGCAAACACTGATTTCCTCCATTTGGAAGGATTGTCCTCATCTGAAACCTCCCTGACTCTCTATCATGGCATATTTCTCATGACCCTTGGACTTTCTTCATGACATGGGCACTATTCAAGGGTCACATACCTTTGGATACTCTCTCTTTTTTTGACAAAATTATTTGCAGTAATAATCATATAATAATCTATAATAATCATGATCTTCTTAATTCATTCTGTAGTTTTAAACCAAATAATATTTGTAAGTAAATTAATTTCAATTTTAAGGATACTATTTAAATTCTATAAAATAGTACCTGTAGGAACTAAAGTTTGCACTTACTGAGTAAAATTATTATGCCTTGCAGTTTGCACTCTGCTTCATCATTTTAAGTTTTAAATATGAATAACATTTATAAATGAGCACACAGAACAAAATAATTGCAGTAACTCAAGTTCTATTTTTTCTATTTTACAACAGAGTGCTATCATCATTCATTTTGAATCTACTCTTTAGAGGTGAGAATATTATAAAGGTTGGAGAGAAGAACAGAGCCCAATCAGTGGCAAACTAACTCTCAAGACAAATGCATGGAGCTGAGTCCTCAGGTGAGACTATATTCCTGGGAGTTGTAGAATTAACTTCCCTATAGACTACAATATGTATTAAAGGACAAGTAATAATAATGTGCTAAATGAAGTTGACATATATATTATCAAAACTCAACAGTAACTGCAACAGTTGTTTATAACTTAAACCAGGGATTGGCAAAATTTTTCTGTAAGAACCAGATAGCAAATATTTTATTCTTTGCAGCCATCTGGTCTCTGTCACAACTACTTAACTCTGCCTTTTTAGCATGAAAGAAAGCAGCCATCGATACTACATAAATGAATGAGCATGGCTGTGTTCCAATAAAACTTTATTTACAAAACCAGACAGCCAGCTGGATTTAGCCCACAGGCTATAATCTGTCAAAGCCCGACTTAGACCAACAAAAGACTTTCTTGGAAGGGAGAGTATTTTATCATTGACTTTGTTTAGAATGACTGGCTCTTAGTTTTATTATTGTTTTTAAATTCTCTATGGAAGATGCACCCTCTTATTGCTAAAGCTGGGTTGCACCCTACTGCCTGCCATTGGCACATCATCATCTACTTCTAACTATGGTGTAGGCCCTTAAAGGCATGATTGATGTCCAGTTCTTCTTGGTGGCCCCAGGATCTACCACTGGGCCTTGTCCTTTAGGAGTGTGCTTAATAATTATTTCTGAAATACCATTGACCCTTGAACAGTGGGGGGATTAATCCATATACAACTTATGGTTGGCCCTCCATACCCATGGTTCCTCTGAATCCCTGGATTCAACCAGCCATGGATGGTGTAGTATTGTAGTACTTACTACTGAAAAATATCCACAAATGGTGGACCACAAAGTTCAAACCCATGTTGTTCAAGGTTAACTGTAGATTGATCTAGCTAGACCTTAGATTTAAACCTAAACTTACATACTAATTACTCTCATACAAATTATTTAATGTATTCCTAGCAGACTTTTTTAAAAAATAAAATATTATACATACTCCAAACATATTTATAATTTTCTTCCTACCACTAAGCAAGCTTCTCCCAACGTTCCTCAAAAAACAGGTCTGTAATTCTTACAACTACTGTTTATGTATATACTGAGGGGTAGCTTTGTTTCAACGAATGGATTTAAAATTTCCATTCTTTTTTCTTCTGCTACTTCTACTCTATCATTTCCTAGAGGCATCATCTCCCAACCCATTCCTTTCCTGTTTCGTTTGCAAACTTAATGGTTTGAGCATTTCTGCTGATGCTGCTGTAAGTGTTTCATGCCCAGTAAGAATTCTTTGTTGTTTCTTCTTTATCTGCCCCACAGCCTGGTTCTCTGAGGCCAGAGCTTGCCCATCCTTCTGTCTTATAACCTTTGCCAGCTGTCTGGAAGCCTTTACCATGGCACGTTAGGAGAACAGGTGTTGTTGCATCACCCTTTCTCCACCCTCCATGTCCCCCACACAGGCAGGTGCTGCTTCTCCTAAAACAGACACCTGTTGGCTTTTGCCATCAGTCTGTTTTGTAAAATTGCCCAAGTGACATCTCCCCTTCATCTGAAGTCTCCAATTTTCTGAAGATGATGACTTTCTTTTCCGTGGATGTGTTTCCCCTCATCCACTAGCCTCTCGTGCAGGGTGGATGGTGATGTCCCTTGGCTTTTTTTTTTCCTTTGGCCCTGCCACAGGGCTTGCAGGATCTTAGGGATAGAACCTGGTTCGTTGGCAGTGAAAGAGCTGAATCCTAACCACTGAACCACCAGGGAATTCCCTCCTTTGGCTTTTGTTTTCCTGACTCCTAGTAATGTGTTGATTAGAAACAGTCCTTGAGAGCCAACACAGTGGAATCGGACACCAACTTCTCATTAGCTGGATGACCTTGAGAAAATGTCCTCTTTAAACTTCAATTTATCTTCTCTTTAAAGTGAAGATAGTATCATAAAACTGATGTGGAGATCTGATAAGTAACATATGCAAAGCAGCTCATCTAGAATCCGGCTCCAGCAGCAGCTCAGCACGTGGTATTTGAATATTATTTTAGGGCATTTGAATATTATTTTAGGGCCACCGTGTCTGGCTGTGCAGTTAGTGCACTGCACAAAAGTGCCCAATCAGCTAGGAAGGGAGCAAGCAGGAGCTGAGAGAGTCATTTTCTGCCATTTATCTTCCTAGAAGACTCTCCTTGTTTGAATGTGTCTTCCTAAATGTCTGTCTTTGGTTCGATTCATCGGCCAGGAGGGGTGTCCTTTGTGACAGGTGCTTGTCATCCCTTGTGGGTCTTTCAACTTTAACATCGCTCACAGGCTGCTCCTCTTTCCACTCTCCCTAGGTTCCCTTTGGAAGGCTTTCCCCTCTCCAGGGGGACACAAACCCTACACCAAGGCCCAGCATGGTGGTTCACACCCCAGTCTCTGTTGGGCAGAGAGGAACTGTCTTACCTTTCAGTGAAGGCAGGCTAGAGCTACTGACTGTGCCGGCTCTATGCTGTGGAGGGGACCCTGATGCCTTACCAGGGGCCATGGCTGAGTGGAGGAGTGATATGTGCAAAGGAACAGTGTCCAAGGAATGGGGAGGGCTGTGGCGGGTGGGATGTGACTCCCAGGATCCTTAGAGCAGCAGAAGGGCCCCTGCCCAGCCTAGACATGGACAAAATCTGCCTGGAGGAAGCCATACTTGTGTTGAATCTTCAAAGATGAAGACTTGTCCAGGTGTAGTCAGGTAGACAAAAACCTTCCAGGATGAAGAAATTCAGGGTAGAAGATAAAGTTCGTATTAGCAGTGTTATGCACCTTGTCAAGGAACAGGCCCCTGAAGTGGTTTTACTAGAACTTTTGAATCCCCGCATGTTCACTTTCTCAAGCTTCCTTGGTCTTCAGCCTTCCCTGGAAGTTGGCAGGAGGGCGCTGTCCTGGCTTCTGAGAGGTGAGGGAAGGGGACCCTAAGACCTGTCCTACTTGGCTGAGGACTGAGGGTGACTTAGTTCCCAGACACTTCTCAGGCTTTGCTTGACCCCAAGCCTGGCCTTTACTCCAGCTCAGCCTGGCTGTAACCAGATCCCCGTGGCCACTTGCAGAAGAGCCAAAACCCTGTTCCCAGAAGAAGAGATGCCAGCGCCCATTGGGCAGCCTCTCTCCCATCTGCACCTTTGACCCAGTTCACCCAAGAAAACAACACTTCTGAGATCAAGCTGCCCTTGGCTTTCTTTAGGAGCTGGGGTGGGGAAGCTATTATGTTTCCACTAAAGGATTGTTTTTTCCCCGAAGAGGAAGCCCAGAGAAGGCCGGGGCTGGGCCCTTCAATTCTCCCATCACTGCATCACAAGCTGGTTCAGGGAATCTACACCATCTTTTTCTGCTGGATTCTCCCTCCCCTAATTAAAATCTCTTCTTGCCCCTCTGGGGCTGCATGAAAAAAAAAAAGGGCTCCAGCCCTCCTCTCTCTGGGAAAATCAAATCTCCTCGTCCCCCATTCAGATCCTTTCATAGTTCCCTGTAGACCTCCGGACACAGACCACCCACTGTGGGGGGAGTCATAGTGAGGAGGGAAGAGCATGGATCTCCTTGCCTGGAGCCCCAAGTTGGGTCTCTGTTCTGCACTTACCAGCTATGTAACCTTGGGTGAGTTATTTAGTCTTTCTGATTCTCACCTTCCTCATTTGTAAGATGAGATGACACCATTGCCTACCCCATAGAGCCATGGTGAGTAGCCCATGAGATTATGCATGTGTGGTATTTAGCATTCTGCCTAGGATAAAACAAGCTCCCCAGACAGGGTGGCTATTCCTTCCTTAAAATTTTTATTGACATTTTAAGTTCTGAAAGTGGTACTTGCTCAATGAAAAGAATCTTAAAAATACTGGACTGTGTATAAAAAAAGAAGGAAGGAAGGAGGAAGAAAAGGAGGGAGGAAGGAAGGAGAAAGAAAGGAAGGGAGGAAGGAAGGAAGGAAAGGAGAGAGGGAGGAAAAATGGAAGAGAAAAAGAAAAAAAGCCTCTCCTTATTCTCTCTCCCAATAGGTGAAAAACATTCAGACTTAGTATATCTCTTTCTAGCCCATATTTTATGCACATATGATCTTTTAAACATATATTATGTATATATGCCCTTTTATGTTTACTTTTTGCAAAAAATAGAAACCCAATATACAAACTATCCAGTAATTTGCTTTTTCTGTTTTGTGTTGTAGAGACAGCTTCACAGTAGTACATGGAGGTCTATCTCTTTTTCTCTATTAACTGAATAGTATTCTATGGCATAACTAGACCACCGTTTATCCAACCCATTGCCCATTGACTGACAAGCAACTTGTTGTTAGTTGCTTACTTTTAGATGTGATGTTAAGATAAAGCATCATTGAGTGGACCTCTCTGTGCTCATCTGGAAGTATCTCTTTATGATAAATTCCTAGAAGAGGCAATGCTGGGTCAAAAGTTAGGAATATTTCATATTTTAGAGAAATTGCTAAATTTTGCTTTCTAAAACACTGTGTTGTTTTCACACCAAACAACAGTGTATGAGAGAACATTATCCCCACTGCATCAAATGGGGTACCAAAATTGTATATTTCTTTATTTCTTTGGAACTATCACACAAGATGGACCACATTGAAAGAATATTTGTTTCCTGGCCCTAACCAAATAATTTTCGATGTGCAAACTTCTATAGTCATAGCCCATCCAGATGTGCCTACATTTATTGCTCTCCTAGATGACAATGAGCTACTCCAATCAGGCAAACTCTCATTTTTACAGAGAGCAATAAAGAAGGAAGAATGCGACTTCTTGGGCTTGTAAATTAGATGTTTCTTTTGTGAAGGTCACACCTGGTCTTCGGTGCCAGAATTTCTCTTATATATTGTCACCCAATTCTTAGAAGCATTTAGCTTCCAAAAGGACACGGCCTGCTTTGCATTGGCAAAAGGGGGCAGGATTTATGGCTCCTGGGTCACAGTTTCATGCCAACTTCTGAGTAGAGTTTTTCCCTATCTGAATTTGGACAATGCACCTACCTTTCCAGAATTTGGTAACTGATGGACTGACCCCAGAGAAAGCAGAGAATTGGATTATCTATCCAAGAGACTGTGACAAAATCAATTCCTTTCCACAGCATTTCCTTATAGTTCAGAAGACACTTTTTCTTGATGTTGCAATCCAGAATTTCTCATATTTTCAGCTTTCAGGGATGTCTAACTATCCAAATCATGACCAACTTTATTGAGAAAGGGAGAGGAAAATTTGAGGGGGGGGGAAATTGTCAATGAGTGAATTATCTGTACCCTTGTAGCAGAGCCAGGGTCAAGTCTTCATCAACAGCAGATGGGACAGAGACCTGCCAAAACCAAATTACTGATGTTAAAGGAAGCCCTGATTCCTAGTCCTGATTCCTCCCCTGACTAGCTGTATGACCTAAGGCAAATTACTTAACCTTTCTGAGTTTCAGTTTTTTCACATGCAAAGTGGGCATAAGTCTTTGCATAACTCATACAGTGGTGATGAAGAGAAATGCCATAATGGGTATAAAAAATGTGCTGTCTACTGGGAAAGACGTAAACATGAAAGGTATGGATAATATTTGGTTTTAAAATCTAGCCTTCATTTTATGGTGTCTGATTTTCTTGGCATTCACAACACTTAGAAAATAATCATAAAGCCATGCTGTCAAGAGTACAATTAAGGACAAGTTGGAAGAATGCCCAGATCCTGAGCATTTGATCTCAGTGGAGCACAGCACACTTGAAAGCGCTGGTGAAGCAGGAGCCAGATTTCTGGGGAAGTCCCTCCATGTGACCCTCCCATCCCTCCCACCTCCCACCCTTCTCCCAACTCCTCAACAATTTGCTCCGCTCCGTCCCCTGCAACCTTAAGAGTCTACGATCCCAAGATCAAGGTTTGTCCTAGGGAGGGCTGGACCAAGGCAGACTCTACTTTTCTTTTCTCCCTTTCCCAGCCACCTAACTCAAGTATGTAAATAAAGGCTAGGAAAAGTCTTGAAGGAGGATCAGAGGATCTCTGATTTAGGCAGATAGGTGAGAAGGGGAGGGCTGTTTATGAGAATGTCAGATCTGTCTTGGCTCTGACTGCGGGTCTACCTGGCCCCACTCCCCATCTCTCCAGAAGCTAGTAGAGAGGGCTCTCCTGGACACCCGAAGAGTCTAAGTGAGCACATTGCTCACTGACTACCTTGCTCCTGGACCCCCACGCAGGTTGTATGGCTTTTACCCACTGGTCAAATCCTGAGCAACTTAGAGAACAAACCGGAAAGGGAGATGTAATTTTGCAGATAAATAGGCATCTCTCAGATTCCTGTCCCATCTAGAAGGTTAATCCACCCTACAAAACCAATGGACCCCTCTCCTAATCTCCTGTGTCCCAGCAATTAGATAAATTCCCCTGATGATGGGGATTCCACGAGAGGTCACCTGACAAGCTCCGTGAGTGACAATGACCCATTACCCTCTGCTGAGGCCAAGTCACAGGCTTGCTGTCACCGAAGGTCACTGCAGTGCCCCTTCCTGTAGATCCTGACCTCAGGAGTGTCAGGCCTCTTCCCCCATTCCTGAGGCCACAGATACAGCCACTGCAGCAGGCAGTTCTGGTTAGTTTTGAAATAAAGGAACTTAGGTCGGAGTTCTCACCAGAAACAGGGCACACAGCCAGGGGAGCACCGGGCCGCAGAGGCAACACAATTCGAGTAAACAAAGGGACTTTTCAGAAATGCTCTCTGAACCTACTCAGGCCCCCGCTACCTTCCTGGAAGGTGGGAACGGCCATCTCGTGGGATCCCCCCAAACACCCACACGGAGCACCTGAGTCCCACCTGGCATTCATGTTGCTTTCCCGTTTGCTAAAAGGCAGATTACCTCCATTCTCTGTTGCTAATTCAGTTTCAATGTCTTATTTTTTATGAACTCATACTCTTGTGACCTGGTAGCATGTGAAAAATAATTTAAAATATTTTGTTTGATACTCTCTTCAGAATTCTCAGATGGTGGCATGAAAGCATTGTGGAACGTTTGCTTGTAAATGACTCGTGTGGTGGGTGTGAATGTGTGGTGTATGGTGTGTGTGTGTGTGTTATGTACAAGTATGCAGCACGTGTTGTGTTATATGCGTTCTGTGTGTGGTGTGTGTAGTATATGGCATGTGTTGTGTGGGGTGTGTGTGTGGTGTACAGTGTGTGATGTGTGATGTGGGTGTGTGGTGTGTGTGGGGATGTGCACGGATGCACACATCTTCACGAGCACGCACGTGCTTGTGAGTACGTGTCCTCTACACAGAGCGGTGGGATAGGAACAGAGCTAAGAAAACACATGAGCTTCACAAATTTAACGCAGAACAAAAGATGCAAAGCTCACAGATTAATTCACTCATCAGAGAACCATTGACAAAGGTTTTGGTACATCTCATTTTGGCACATACATAGGAGGAAATCTACAAGGAAAACCATGATGCATCATTTATTCGTTCACTTGATACCTATTCATACAAGTCCTACCTTGGGCACCCTCCACTGTGCCTGTACCGCTGGCTACACGGTGAAGAACCACGGTGACAGGGACCCTGCCCTCAAGGAGCATGCAGTCTCGGGGGAGAGAAAGCTCACGACAGTGCAGCTGGGAAGTGCTTTGGCAGAGGAAGTACAGGGAAATCTTTAGCCCCCTTTGCTTTGATACCCCTTCCTGGTTTAGCCTCAACCTGACTGTAAGACTCCTTCTTGTTACTCAAACCTACCAGCCTCAAATCTGGCTCAGCTTTGGGATGCCTTGAGGAATCCTCAGGAAAGGAAAGCGATGCTGGGCCCCTGCTGCAGGGAAAGCCAGAGCAGCTGAGCACAGACTGGGCTTTGAGCTTCCTATAGGGCATGGCAAAGAGGGAAACACAAAAGACCACATGACCAAACTGTCTCCTGAAATACTCTGACAGATTACATCATCAAATGGTAAAATTTCTCCCCTGTCATTCATCCATTATCTAATTGTTGATTTCAAGTGCAGCTAGAGAGTGCTGTATTCTCTAATTGCAATGTTCTCTCCTTTTCCCTCTTGATTCTCATCTTCCCAGCTTTTGCAGAAATGAATACATACTGATGAAGAAAATTTTTGAAATTTTTATTCAAAATGTATTATTATCTGCAATTTTCAAGGTGGATTTGAAGGCAATATTTAAATCTTTTATATTAAGAAATGTTTCAAACATACCAAAGAATATGTGTACACATAATTTACTTTCAAGGTAGAAAATAAGCATTCATGTACTCACCTCAGAGCTCCAGAAGTAGGACATAAAAATATATTGAAACTCTTTGCTTTCTTTCTAATTAGCAGGTAAACACTATCTGAAACTTAATGTTTATTATTGCCTGATTTTCTTTGTAGATTATCGCTTAGGTATGTGCCAACACATACGTAAGGGCACAGGGCTCCAAAGACCCTAGTTTTACATGGGTTCACCTAACGCATCACCTCACCACTAAGTTAAATCCAAAGCCCTAGCGTCCCAGAATAGCCAGGCAACCTGGGCTGCCGTTGACTTTAGTGGTCACCTCTCTGGATTTGTGCTCCTCCTTTGCTTTTTCGGCCTCCGATCAATTCCCCAAGCCGTGTACTTAAAGAGCATTTAATATTTTATCCAGCATTATAATGTGTTTTGAAGAGAGCAGGTTTTAGGATATGTTGGGTGCCATATTGCCAAGGAAGTCTACCTGCCCCTTCATGGGCCTTTCCAATTGGCAGTCAGATCTTCAGTGTACGAAACCTCGTTCTGTGGAAATCCAGTGTACTGAAGTACAACCAAAGGGAAAATATCTTGGGGAAAGAACTGACATTTATGGAGTGTCTGCCATAGGCCAGCTGTTACAAAATGTAATCCTCACCTAACGCTTTGAAGGAGATGCTTTCATCCTCACAGACTGAGTCTTCTGTAGTTAAGAAATCAGTCCACAGTTACACAGGGCTGGAGCTGGGACTCAGAACGCTTTTTTTTTTGCTACTTTATAGTTTCAGTTGTTTCTTCACAACTCTTCTCCAACCATAGAAGAGTTTTTCTCTGCTGCTTAGAAAGTTATTCAGTGTCTTCTTAAACAGCAAGGGACCAAGACTTCTCTTTCACCAACTGATGCCAGACAACCTCATGCAAAATCTAGAATTCTAGCCAATTTTTGGAAAACCTTATTACCAACATTTTTATAACTTAGAAAGAGTAAATATATATATATATATATATAATGTGTGTGTGTGTGTGTGTGTATGCATATATACACACATGTATGTATATTACGTATATATATATATATATATATATATATATATATATATATATACACACACACACCTTCTTTGAAAATAATGAAGAAACCCTTTAAATAACTTTGAGACAGACAGTTCTTGAATATTTTCAGGCTTCACAAGTCCCAGCACAATACCCTAAAATCATAGATATTCATTAAATACTTCTTGAATGAACAATTGCCATTGCTCGTTACTGCAGAACCAAAATGTGTCCACAAACATCAATGTCATGGATAATTCAAAATGTGTTGAGGTGTTACAAAGGCACATGCCTCCCAGATTAGGGTTTGAACATTCCAATCTACCCTGTGCTGTTCTCAACCACATTTCTTCTCCCTGAGTCAGTGTATATCCACTCCCCAAGCTTTGTCATTTCTTTTAGCACTTCGCACCCTCCTCTGGTATGTGGGAGAGTTTGAGTCCCAGATTTCAGTGAATCTGAAATCAGTGCACTCGATTTCTCTCTCTCAGGTGCTGTCATTGGTCTCGGTGAGCAGGCTTGTTCCCTGGTGCACCCCTTCCCAGCATATGTACCTGCCCCTGAGAGCGATGATGTCCTTAAACACCCCCTCTCCTGGGGGGTGCCACTGCCATCTTGCTGATCTGTGATGCTTCCTGAGACATTATCAGATTTTTCCACTAGACTCTTTGGGTTTACTGATAGCCCTCTTCAATGTGCTCACTTAAGAAGGGCAATATCTTGCTTCTCTTCAGTTGGTGGAGTCAGCTAATCTCATCCAAGGATCACCTTCCATTAGTGGCTTTGAGAAAGTCCATCTCTTTCCCTGGCAAGCTCATCTTTGGAAAGAGGTTGCTGTTGAAAAAGTGGACCCATGGAGGCTCCAGCTTTGCTTTGCTAGTCTAAAGAGACAAGAAAGCAAATAACTTTTTCAATATCACTTTAAGTGGAAGCGTAAGACTGCCTCTTTGAACTGGGAAATATTTATTTTTTAGTGCACCGCTCCTGGCAGGTTTGCATCAAAAGGCTCTATGTATGGGGAAGGAGGTGGAGACATGTTAATTGCCTTGAGAGAAACAGCTTGTAACATTAGCTTCTTTCTATCCACCTTTTCTCCAGCAGTAAGAAGAGCTCAGCTCAGAACTATGAAAACTTGAATGCTTGGAAGCCTTCATCTGACTGCACGTTCATGTTCTAAGGACTGGTCTCTAGGTGTTTAGAATACTGAGAAGCAGTTTTTCTTAGATCCTGCCCTAGCTCATTGAAAGATTAAAAAACAAACAAAAAATAATACATTTTTATTTAACCTCCTTCTCCAGAATTTTGCTACTATCTGTAGTGTCAAGAGCCAACAAATTTAGTATCTTAGAACACTTAGCGGTCTCCAATAAGTAAAATGTTTCTTAATTACAAGAAAAGTTAAGCTTGTATCATTTGAACAACAGGGAATTTAAGTAAACTCAAATTAGAAATAGAAAATATAATTTTCAAATCAGTACCTGAGACAATTGAAAAATATCTGGCTAAATTGAAAATGTTAAATGCATACTATATATCTTCAATTAAGTGGCCAAAAACCCATGAACGCACTCTAAATAAATCTGTATTTATTATGATGAATGAAATCAGATTTTTACTTTGGGAGGAAGAAAAGCACAATTTTTCCAAATTGCCATGCATGATTTTAGAAAGGTAGAAGAAAAGTGAGACATATTAGAATGAAAGAATTGTCTCATTCAATTTTGTGCATTTTTCTTGACAAAGAGGCAACATCATTTGCCCCCCACCTCAACCCTACCCTTTTCATACTATCATCCTGGCTTGAAATTCTACCCATTCTTGCAGGTGAGTTGCAATTTCCATTTCTGGGAATCCTTTTCCATTCATTTCAGTCCAGGCTGATCCCTCTTTGGCCTCCAAAGGCGCTTTCTACTCTGTTTTCTCATCTGGCTTCAGTTCCTTCAACAAATACAAGCCCCACTGAGGTTCCCAGCTCTATGCTGCGTCCTGGGGACACTGCAGTGAACATGACCCATCCCTGCTATCCACGATGAAGAGGTAATTAAAATATGAGATGAGTCCACTGTAAAGGTAAGTTCAGAGGCTACTGGGAACCAAGGACTGAGCATTGCTGAGGCAATGAGAGACACACCCAGAGAAACAACTTAGGACTGCAGGACCCTGTAGCTTAGCTGTTCTGGGCCTCTTTTCCTCATCTGCAAAGAACAATTGTTTCAAAGGTGTGTCAGGATTAAAGGAGGTAACCTATGTAAAGCCCCTGTCCCAGGGGCCAGCACTTTTGCACACTCAATGCATCCCTTCTGGGAAGCTTTGTTCTATGAAGCATCTGAACCAGGAGGCAGAAGGAAGGCCAACAACTTCTCAAAACAAAAGTTTGAATAAGATAGTGTTGTTCACGCTAAGTAACTTCTGCTCTAGTTTATGTTAAAAAGTCAGCATAACACCAAAATCCTACATAAGTGTGCTCGTGAAATGAAAGTTTGTCATTTCTATTTCCACCAATTCAAGAGCTAACATCTGCCATACCTTTCCAGAGGTGCACATATTGCTTAAATTCTATCCATTCAGCTCATTTCTCAAAAATGTTTCAAACTGAACTGAAACATCAATAGATTCCTCTGTATACATACCACTATTCCAATTGGGGAAGTTATTTTTGTAGAGAAATTCTTGGTTAAGTGATAACGTGGCACCTGGCAGTGAAGCCAACAGACATTTCTGTTAAACTGGGTATAAAGTAGTGATCCTTTAAGGATACCTACTTGCTATTTGTAAGTCGTCAGCTTATGATTGGGGAATATTTAGCAGTTTTTACTTTGCACAAGATTGTGGGAGTGCCTTTCAAATCCAGGGATGACAAACATCTAAGGGGACACAAAGCTGACCTCCCCAGCTCCCATGGTGGTGATGGGTGGGTTTACGGTAGGCAGAAGAAGCGCTGGTAGACCAGCAGCCAGAACATCCCTAAGTCCCTGAGGCCTGATGGAAGTAGAGGTTTGCCTCTTGGCACAGCTGCCATGGCCAACCCACTTCTCCATAATTCTCAGTTCCTGGGGGCCGTCCATCCTCATTCTATGATTCTAGCTTGATGAATAGAGGACCAGGAAACTCAAGGTTTGGATATAAAATAAATATAATTTAAAAATTATTGCTGTACAGCAGAAACTAACACAACATTGTAAATCAACCATACTCCAATAAAAATTAATTTTAAAAAAAGGAGGCAGGCATAAAGAAAGAAAATTGTTGCTGATGGCAGCAACAAGCAAACACAATGAATTACACTGACAAGAAGTCCTCAAGCAGAAATAAACGTGCAGAAAGACCTTGGGGGAAAAAAAAGAACTTCATAGAATTTAGTTTGTGAGAAGTATCAAGTTTTATGACATAAGATATTATGCTTAAAGACACATAAAATAATTTTAATATCAGTGTATCAGTCTCCAAAAGAGATCTTTCCATACTTACGTATCAGGAGACCTCTCCTGGAACTATTTTGGTTTTTTATTATTTTTATTGTTTACTGTAAAGTAAATACCAAAGCTACTTGAAAAGAATAAAAAATTAATAAATGTAATTTTCATAAGAAAAAAATTTAAATAAAAAAATAAAAATTATTTGAAGCAATTTTGAAATTTTTTATATATCTAATTGAGTGTGGGACCCTTCAGATTATCACTTTTTTTTTTAACTAAAAGACTGGTACTACCCTTGCCTTATCATCTGTCTTTTTCACCAAACCTTTAGCCATTTGCAGAGTTCCAATCTACCCTCCAAGAACCAAGGTTCAGGATACTGTATATATTTCCTTAAATTGCAGCACAGTCTCCAAAGCCATCAAAACAGAAGCTTATTCCTATGTAAAGTAAAAAAGGCCAACTTGAAAAACAAAAAAAACAACATTGAAACCAAAACCAACTTAAATTTTTCTCATATTTGAATGTTTCCCTTTCCATAAATTCAGAAAACAGTTTGCTAATTAATTTCCTTACAGTGACTGGAAGAGCAGACCAAGGAAAACCAAACAAATGTAGAAACATAAGCGATGCTTCCCAATGAATGAAGAATTAAAATCCTAACTCACTGTATGTATGTCGAATATCCCAAAAGAATATCAGCCAGCGCTCCCTAATGAAATAATCAATTCCAAAACTGTTTTGGAGTTTTCTCGGCACAACTTAAAGTGCCTCCCTAGGCTTTGCATGTACTGTCGCCTCATCCTGGAATACTTTCCATCCCTTGTCTGTTGGTCTGTCTGTCTTATTCAAACAGAAATTAATTCTTCAAATGTTAGATCTGTCTTTTATTCTTTTATAGACACTTTCTTAATCCCCTCAGAAGAATTCATCACTTCCTTACTCCTTGGAATCTTATAAAAGTATTTCTTGTGGCACATATTCTGATGTTTTCTTATTAATTCTTTCCATATCTGTATCTCATTGTAGACTGAAGTGCCTGTGCTCTTCTTTATGTTTACAACATTGTACATAGTAACCAGGGCATGGTAAGTGTCTCACAGATGTTTCTTGAACTGAATTGTGATGCCCTTGAACTTACATTACTGTATAGTTCATTTTCTTTCCATTAATTCTTCCTTAGGTTGACCCCAGTTCTACCTCCCTTAACTTCTACTCACTGCCCCTATTTCACCGTTTTGAGGCAACACAGAATAAGTTTATTTCCTCTTCCAAATAAAGCCTCATGCAAAATGGAAGGCATCATTCATGACACCCATAATGAAACACCCCTCAATCTTTCCCCACATGACATGTTTCTAGGACCCCTCACCTGTGCATGGATATGTATACTCTTGCATCACTTCCTGCAAGTGTGGTGGCCAGAACGAGCGCCCAGAGGGCAGACGTAGACTGACCGGTCGGCAGCACAAAGCATCACACTTCTGCTGGAGCAACCTACAATTATATCAGGGTCTTTTTAACATATGACACTGCACTACTGATTCCAGTGAAATTCAATATACTCTAAGTCAGAAATAAACTGGCATTTATGTTACTATAATCTCTTGTTTGCACACTTTAACAACTTGATCACATTTTTTCGTAAATGATCTTAAATAATTCTCCAGATATAGGCAAAGACCGTCTGGCTATTGGCAAATAGGGATGTCTTTTTGACCTTGTGAATTATCCAGTTGTGGATCATCGTGTGAGCAAGGTTGATAAATACCACGAGGACAGATAAACAGGATGATTGTCAGACTTGAGGCTGGGGATTCTCCGTAGAAACCTGCTGCAACAGACCTGTCTATTGTTAAGATGTGGAGATGTGTCCCACGCCAACGGGCAAAGAGCTGCTTCCCTGAGCCCCTGGGGTCTATTACAAGGAGTCGCCAGGAAGCTGCTCAAGCTCTGCGTTCAGTGGCCAGTCCAGCTGGATAATGCTCTGGCCTCAGCAGTTGTTAAGTCTTACCAATTGTTAAATATTTTGACCACCCTCTTCCCCCTGAGCTGAAAGGGGATTTCACATGGCCTCCAAGTACACAAATGACTGTTTCAGAGAATCAGAGCCGGTGAGTCTCCAAATCCACAGGGAAGAAGGCAAAAAGAGATGCGTTCAGCTCTAGCAAGGACTCAGTGTGGACTCCAGGATGCGGGGCTGACCCAGGATGTTCCCGTTCTCCCATCGGTCAGCCTTGTAAGCCAGATGGGTCCCCCCAGGTGTTGAGGATAAAAGCCCAGGCCTGCCTGATCATGGCTCCGCACAGTTCCTCGGGGTCTGAGATCCTCTAGGCTGAAAGCCAGAAGAGAAGGAGCATGTGTAGGAGGAGCCATTCTCTAATATTAGTCTCTTGACGCTTATAAGAACTGAAACAAATGATCGTTTACTGGTATCTTGCACCAAACCCGCCTGGAGAAGAGAAACTATCAGATGTTTCAACTCAACAGCTGCACATCAAAAATAGTAGTCTTTTAGACGCTGGGAGCTGCGAAACGAATGCCAGAAGCAGGTCCAGGATGTTGGAGGCGCTGACGTTTCTTGTTCCTGGAATGAAAGGAAGCAGCATTTCTGTCACAGGTCCAATTCAATGCATTCATGATTGCGATCACACTACTGTGTGTGTGTGTGTGTGTGTGTGTGTGTGTGTGTGTGTACACATGCTTGAGCCTAAGTACTCATTCCAACACAGGCAAACAATGGTTAAGGAAAGTATATGTTAAAGAGCTAGTTAATCACCTTTCAAAAATCTCTCTTAAAGGATCCATGGGTTTGTTTTCTTCTAAACTAATCCATCAGGAGACTCACAAATTAAAAAAAGCTAGGTCTATAGACAAGGGCATTCTGTGCACAAGCTAGGCATTTCTCCCACGTGTTATACCACAGAATACACAGAATGTGGTCAATTCTCTAGGAAACGTGATTTCCATACACAGGCTGCTATTGGTGTCATCAGGCTGGTAGTACATCAGCCTGCACCAGGATGGGTATACTAGTTGTTCTACAACCAGCATCTGTTCTGACAGGTCAGCATCTAGACTGTACAGATTGATAAATATTTTGAATATTGTTCCCAGTTATCATGGGCTTGTAATTGAGAAATAGTGCCATGAACATAAGAAAAAATGGCATAGTGTTCTCTGCTTTGGAAAGCAGAGCTGCTTTCTGGAGTGACCGGCTGCTCAGTTGACATTATATTCTTTTGTTCACCGGTGGCAGTTGTGTAAGGTTCTACTATGTGTTTTGAATCTAGAAATCCATTGACTTTGGTCTGATCTTTCATATTTATAACTTGTTTAGTTATGTTTAGGATTTAAAAAAAATCTTTAGTTAGCACCAGTAAAAAGCATTATTGCTATTAAAATTTTATTATAAATGTTCTTCAATAAAAATAGCTTTAAGTTCTTTTCCTCCAACTGAAATAATTATTTTTATAATGCAATTCTTGATAATCAAGAGTTTTCTTTGAATCCCAACAGCAAGTAACAGAGCAAAATTATAGCTTAACCAAAGGAAAATTTCAGAGAGTAAGCAGTCCAGGGCTGGTATGGTGGTTACCTGATGGATGGCTCCCTAAAATACTCAGGGACACAAACTCCTTCCAGCTCTGTGCTTCGCCAGCACTAAAGTACAGCCTTGTTCCTCAAAGTTCAGTATTGCAGCCAAAGCTCCAGCCATTGCACCTTTATTCCAAGTATCAGAGTAGAGAAAGAGAAAAAAAAAAAGAACACAACAGAGAATGCCTTCCAACTGTCATTCAAGGTAGGATGCCAGAGTCTGCTATAAAACACACAGCAGGTGGCAGTCTGAAGACTTTGACTACACACTTGTAACCTGGGTTTTGTAGAGAATGGAATGAAAAGGTGCAACATTTAGCTTACATTGTATTGGTCAGAACTTATCCAAAACCGGATCACATCTAACTGCAAAGGATGTTAGGAAAGTTTGTTTTTTTTTAAGTGACCATGGGCCCAATTAAAACTCAAGACTTCTATTGCTATGGAAAAAGATTTGACCACATACTGGGAGACAACTAGTCATTTCTTCAGCAAAAGCCATGCCTTTAGAGAGGAACAGGTTATATCCTATTCACTTCTGCACTGAATATTCACTAGCTATTCTTATCCTATTCAGAGGTCTATTCACTTCTGAACTGAGCCACCTAGAAAGAGGGTATTCATAATTTTCAGACCCCCAGGTGGTTTTATAACTTCATTCGTTCATTCACTCAATATTGACAGAACACCTATTATGGGATGAGACCTCTACTAGGGTTTAGGGATAGTGAGATGTTCTTCATGGCCCCTGACGTCATGGAGCTGTCAGTCACAGAGAGAAGACCAGCACTGAGCACGTGAAGATAATAGAGTGTATACTCTGGGAAGTTTGGGGCAGGGAGACCCAAGTTAATATGAAGTGAGTAGCGTATGGATACCTAAGAGGTACTGACAGAGTATTCCAAGGAAAGGGAGCACACGTCCCAAGGCCTGAGAATTAGAGAGAACACAAGATTTTTGAGGACCTGACTGATTATCAACATCTCTGGAGTGTTGACTTCAGAGGGGAGAGTGTTGAGAGATAAGGTTGGTGAGAGGCAGGGACCCCAATAGGAAGAGTCTCTCAGCCATATTAGACTCCGTAGTGTGCTTATGGGCATTGGGCGGTCATTGAAAAGGAGACTCATTGTGATTGCTGTCTAATAACCATACCCAGTGTCTACTGAGTGTTGAATATGTGCTTGACATTGTGATGAATGTATTCCATGCATCGTCTCATTGAATATTCACAATAAACTCTGAGGCAGATACTATTTCGTTGTCCCCATTCCATAAGTGAGAAAAGTGAAGGCCAGAGAACTGAAGAAACTTGCTCAAGGTCACTTAGTTAACAAGCGGTTGTACCGAGACCGACACAGATATAGTCTGAAGCCATCCTCAGTCCATGGCCTAGACCCCGTGCAAATTAGATGGGGCCAGGGCTGGAGGCTAATTATTGGGAGGCACTAGGTGTACAAACACATTTTTTTAAACTACAACTTTCACTTCTACTGCAAATCATTTCAGAGATCCTGGCTCCGAACCTGCATCATGGTGCTGGTTTGTGACAGTTTGACCACTCTGGTAGACCCCACTTGTTCATTTTTAAATGGATGCTGTTCTCTCTACTCTGCCAGTCAAACAGCACTATTATCTGCCTCTGAAGACCCGAGTTGTCTGACCTGTGGGTCACGGGGTCCTCTGATTGGTTCTAGGAGCATACGGCACTCTCAACACCAGCCGCTGTGATGTTGAGCATGGATGATTCCCAATAATCTAGAAAAGAGGGGATATGGGAAGAGGAAGAAACCCTAGTGCTGGTACTTTTGGAAAATCCTTCCTACTCCTGCTTTAGATTTGTAGAGTTCATTTGTTCCCCTGGCGCCATTAATGTTACTGACTGTGGTGGGCCAAACATAGTGACCCCAGAGTCAGGTGGCTCCTTGGATCAATATGCACGAGGTTTCTTTGCTGCAGTAGAAACTACAACAGGGCTGACTCCTGATGCACAGTCTGAGTCAAAACTCCAGGGTGCCCTCTTTTCCCCGTGCATGCGTGCAGCTTCCTCTCCGTTGGCTACTGTGCAGAGAGCTTAGCCAGCGCCAGGCAGTGTCGTGTCAAGATGCCAGATCCTGCTGTTACTATTTTTGACAGCAGCGGTAACTTACCACCAAACCTTGGACTCGGAGGGTCAGGAAGGCCCATGTCCTCATCCACATCTGGTGCTGCTGCTAAAACCAGCTCTGTTTTGTCTGCATTGACAGCATACTGAGAAAACCCAAGCATCCACAAAACAGAAAATCTGACAAGCAAAAATACCTCAGTAATGTACAAAGAGTTGAGGTAATGGGTTTATTCATTGTAAAAGCAGCTGGTTTTCCTTATCAATGTTTGGTTTAAAACAAGGGAAGATCCTTGTTGCCAAAGGAATGGATGGAATACACTGTAGTTTCTTCTCTTTGAGCTCTCTCACTTCTAATAGAGGCAAACTGTCCATGAGTCTGCCAAGAGCCCTAATCTTCTTTGTCTGGATGATGTGTTAGATGGAGTTTAAAATTCTGGGATACAGCCTTTATCACATGCTTTTCTTTGTGGGAGGATCAACCCTCCACCTTCCTGACATGAATTTTATGATGGAACCAAAGAAAAGCTCAGAGCTTATTCTGATGGAATACTGTATTATGCTAAATGCTTTTTTCTGGATAGAATCAGAATAATATTTTAAATTCATTAGATATTCACTGAACCATAAAGTGTTCTCAGTGACAGCAAAGTGTTGACACTTATCTATACTGCTGCATGAAACAAGAATCAGTCCTGTGGTGGGGAGGAGAAAAGAGAGTATCGATTTGGTTTTTACCACAGAACTAGTAGGAAATGAGGGACTCGGTGACATTTGTCTTTTACTTTGTGAGTTTTGTATATGCCACACACAGCTATTCCTGTGAAAAGGTACAGTGGAGTTTGCACTCTAAAGAAGCAATAGGATTGAAAGGGGCTTGTCATATCATCATTGGTGTTTTGTTGGTTGTGATATCATCATTAGTGGGTTTTTTCTGTTTTTGTTTTTTTTTAAATGGGAATTATTTATTTATTTATTTATGGCTGTGTTGGGTTTTTTCGTTTCTGTGCGAGGGCTTTCTCTAGTTGCGGCAAGCGGGGGCCACTCTTCATCGCAGTGTGCGGGCCTCTCACCATCGCGGCCTCTCCCGTTGTGGAGCACAGGCTCCAGACGCGCAGGCTCAGTAACCGTGGCTCACAGGCCTAGCCGCTCTGCGGCATGTGGGATCCTCCCAGACCAGGGCTCGAACCCGTGTCCCCTGCATTGGCAGGCAGATTCTCAACCACTGCACCACCAGGGAAGCCCCATCATTAGTGGTTTTTATTTGGGGATGGGTGTTTTTGGGAAAAAAAGGTAAAGAGAGATGTGTGACAGGGAAGAACAAATCTGACTCCATATTGGATCCATCTCTTTTTCTTTAACCTTTGTATTCTATTGCTTTTACTACAAGTTAATCACTAATGGGATGTTGCCTATAGCTTAAAGTATACATAATGGCCTGTCTCCAGGAGCCCTGCCTCCCATGCCTGAGCTTTAAGCTAAAATACCTTTGTTTAGCTCGCAGGAAACATCCTGACCACCTATGAATGGCTGAAGAAAGAAGAAATTAACACATCCCCTCCAGTGTCTGACCAGAACCAGGAAATAGTTGCAACAACGTATCACCTTTTTTACTTTACCTCCTCACCTCCTCCTCTTTGCTCTATAAAAGAAACTAGCGTTCAAACCCGGGCAAGATGGTTCTTTGGGACACGAGTCCACCATCTTCTTGGTCTGCTGGCTTTCTGAATAAAGTCGCTTTTTTTCTCCCCAACACCTCGTCTCGTGATCGATTGGCCTGCTGTGCGGAGAGCAGTATGAACTTGGCTCGGTAACAGATGGAGTGAACACAAAGAAGAGAAGGGTCCCAAAGGCCCCAAAGCAGCAGAGGTGGATCCCCCAGGATGAAAACTTCATGATCTCGACAGCTTTTCCAAATACAACACAACTTCATTTCTCATCTACATTTTCCATAGTTCCCGGAACCGTAGGCTGTTTACAGAGTCAGGAGAGTTTTTGCTTTGACATGAAGTAATCCTGTCCTTTGGGAGCCCCCAAAACTTAGCCAAGGTTTAAGAGAGTTCCAGAAACCACATTTTCGGTCCACCGTGGGTTTGTTTGCTTTCCTGTTGTGGTGCTTATGTTGGAGGAAACAACCACACTGCTAGCACTTTTAAAGCTTTACTATATGGGAATATTTTTTTTCCCTTATAAAATCAGTCGTGTTGTGAAAATCATGAAACTCCTTCAAAATGTTCTTTACTGTCATCAAAATCAGCCTGGCTCAAAATGTTATGACATTTAAAATTAATTATACACCAGCAATCTATTTCGAGATTATCTGGGACTGAAGAAAATAAACAAGAACCGACAAAGAAAAAAAACCAAAACCCTGAGTAATTCTGCAAAGCGGATCATTTTTATTAAATGTATCCATTTCTATTCAAGTCATAAGTGGATCATTTTTATTAAATGTGTCCATTTCTGTTCAAGTCATTTACGCCTATGTAGTGCAACAGTTTCTAATGAGCACCCTTACAGCTGAAGACTGCTTAAACTGAGTAAATGTATTACTGAGCTCTGTCCTAGCAGCTCACAGACTGTACAAGGTTCCAGAGGGTTCCAGAAGGTTCCAGCTCTCCAGGTTGGGGGAGAGGGGTCCATGGTAGAAGTAGATGTAGACCTGGTTCCACAGGGGTCTCAGGAACTTCTCATTCTTCCGCTGAGACGGAAACTAGGGATGGTTCTTCTCACATGGTAATATGCCAGGTCAATTAGCCAAATGCAAGCCATCAGGGGAAGAGGGAAGCTACAACGGCGCCACCCTCGAGGGTCCTGGAGAGGGCTGCTGACTGCAGATGTGAATAGCTAAGCAGGCTGGAGGCCGGAAGTGACCCTTGAGCAGCGACTCTGGGTTTCCAGGCTGTGAGATATGCTGAATGGGAGACAAACCGTGGGAGGGGGCCTGGGTACGCACGACCCTTGGCAGAGTGTCCCCGCAGGTCCCCTGTCCTGTGCCCAGCTGCAGTGTTGGGCAGAGCTGGGCAGAAGCCAGCACACAGGTACAGCCCTCCCCTCAGAGGCTACAGTCGGGCGGGAAGACAGACTCACAGACACCTAACTGCAGACCAGGGCTCCAGGCCGCTCTGGGAGATCAGAGCGGGGGCCCACGGTGCTCTCCCCTCAGGCTTTGAAATCCCACTTTACGCATTTGACTCTTTATTTCAGAAGATGTTTTGTGGGGGCGGGAGGTGTGCTTTATTCACTTTTCTCTGTTTCAGTTGTGGAACCACATAGTGGTATGAATTATTTCACTCGTAGGGGAAAGAAAAAATAAGTTCACACATGTAAGTGCATTGTGGTATGGGGTACCAACGTCCACTACGTCACAGGCATCCTTTGTGAACGGTTTTTGTTCCTTACAAGGTTTCTAAGGGCCAGGAATCCCTTGGTCTCCTTTGCCTCTGTATCTCTGGAGGCTAGGAAGAGAGAGGGAGAGATAGATAGAGAGAGATTGAGAGAGAATACGCATGGGGCCCAATGAACATAGACGTTCCTGTCTCCTCAGCCACCGGCCAGTCTGATCATTTGTCCACAGTCTCACGATTACCCTTCCCTACCTTTCCTTCTTCCCACTGGTCTGGAACTACCAGTCTCTTAGCCAAGGTAGATAATGAATGCAGGGAGGGATGATCGTTCATACTTCGCCAACAGCTTCGAATTAGATGTGGCCCAGTTTCCCGATAGTCCCCTCCTCTTACACACGCCAGCGTGGACACTGTTTCTGAGCCCACAGGCAGGGCCCTGCGCCCTCTCCGTGTTGGGCCTCACCCCCTCTCTGTCCCCAAGGCACATGGAAAGCCAGGTGTGTGTAAGTATTCCAGCAAGGCCAGGGAAACAAGAAAGAGAGCAACTGCGATGTCGAGATTAAAAATAGGATAAACAGGAACTGAAAAGTCTGGGTTTCTATTTCTTTTCTGGTTCACTTTGTTTTCACATTCCCCCAGTGAACTGCTGTAGCTAGAATTTTTCTCAATTAAGCGGTCATTTGTCGTCTGGGATAAGAAAATAAGACTTCTCGGACCCCTCCATGTAAAATTCCCCACCCCTCCACCTGACAACATGTTCATTCTCAGCACCTATGAGAACAATCATCTAAAAAAAAAAAAAAAAAAAAAAAAAAAAAATAGCATCAACTTCAGGCTTTGCCCAGAAAAGTTAACACAGCTCCCTTCACAGCCCTCTATGGTCTCACATTGAAAATGACATAGATGTAAGAATATCTGTTTAAACAGATATTAAGCAGCCAGGAGGTCTCACATGTTGAGTTCTCACTATTAGGGTCAGCCCTGAGATGGGCGGCTGTGGAATGAACAAGCCCCGCGGCATCACTGCCCTAGACGTGACCAGGTTTCCACGTGCCGGCACCCATGTCCTCCACGTTGCCTGCCCGGCATCTTCTTCAGACCATCCCAAGGGAAGAGGGGTTTGCAAGCCTTGCTGTGTGTGTGGATCCCTGAGATTAGACCCTCATTCATCACGACTTTGCTTCCTAAAACTATAACTCCAGGCACGTAAAGCTCCTTATAAATCAAAAGGCCCCAGAGGCTTCACTAGCCTGAAACAGTAGAGACAGTGGGAGGCGCCTGTGTTGTCTGAATGGAACGCCCACTCAGCCAGCTGCAGGCGATCTAAAGCAAACATCCCTGCCATGGCCACTTGCCCAGAAACGGCAGCGGCAGCCGAGCTAGCCTTCCTGGGCGGGAAGGAAGGACAGCCCAGCTCAGAACAGAGAGGCCCATGGGTAGATGGATGGTGGCGGCCTGAGCTCTCAGGGCCCATCTCCCTCTGCCGCCAATCAAAGTGGGTGCTGCAAAATGACTAGAAACAACGCGGACTCTCCGACTGCTAAGTCGATGTTTATTATATCCTAAGGAGCAGGGACTCTTCTGAACTTCCTGTGATCAAAAACGCTTGTTAATTGTTCTTACTTAAAGCCACATCTCCCAACATACAACTTCGTTACACATGGACTGAATTAAAAGCAGGAGATTGTTTTTGTCTCCAGAACTCAGCTAATGCCAAAGCAAATGTACATTAAAATGCTGGACCTTTTTTTTTTTTTTTTTCCTTTTATCTCTTCCTTTATTTTCCCCTACAGGAGGCAATGAAACATAGGAAAGAAAAATGAGGATACTGGAACTTGAACCTCGGGGTGACTGGCAGGGAGTTTGCATTCTGTCTGGTGGAAGTATTAGGTCACAGGATTCATTAAATTGTCATGTTGCTTTTACTTTTTCCCCCCCGCTGGTTTTCTGGGGGTAGCTTTACAGTATGTGTTAATGGGCTGGGAAAGGCCTCTCCAGAGTGGCTATTTTCTTGCTTAAATTAAATTTTGTTTTGATGTATTTCCTCTAGATTCCCCACTTCTTGCAGGACAATATTCAGAATGGGTTTTTGATAAAATAGTACCTCAGAAAAGCTCATGTATCTCGAAGGGTTGCCACATAAAATATAGGTTATTCAGCTAAAATTTAAATTTCAGATAAACAGCAGGTACATTTTTTTGGTGTCCAGGTAAACTATGAATAATGAAATGTTGCATGGGATATAGAGACGCTAAAATGTCATCCGTGTTGACCTGAAATTCACATTTAATTGAGTGTCTTGTATTTTTATTTGTTAAATTTGGCAACCCAGAACAAGCCAGCTCATTCAACCCTAGGGTTCTCTGAGCATTTGGAAGATTGAACGCATTTTAGATAGTAATTATTCTATTCACTGGAACAACTGTTTCATTTCTATATTGCTACTCATACCAGGTACCTAGAAATGGTTGAGTACACTAATATAATATTACCAATTTGTTATCAGCTCGTATGAGACCATCACTAGCAAGCTCCAATGAGAATCTGAAGATTATTCCAACATGTTTCCTAACAAGCTCAAGCCCTTTAGACTTGACTGGGAAAAAAAAAAAAAAAAGATTTTTCACACAAGTGGAAAAGGCACTGAGTAATTAGTTAGAAAGTCTTGACTGTGAAGGAAGGTGGTGATGCTTCTGTGTGTGAATGTGAGTCAAGGCCAGAAGTGCCTGCTATTTGCAGGATAGTTTCAATAGAAGATTATTCCCTAATTAGCTCCAAATTTGCAATTTTCTGGAAGTAAAGAACTGAAGAGTATATAGGTAGTCTAGGACTTCTGACCTTCCTTTCAAATCTCAAGTGCCAAAGTCAATGGAGCCTGCTCTGAATTTGAAAACATTCCCAGGTTCCGCACACAAGGTCTAAAATTAAACTTAATTATCATCGCTTCACGATGCTCTGTTAGAGGAAAGTCTGTGAGTCAACAGGAGACGTCCCACTCGACCTCTGCTCATCACCTACAGAGTGGTCCAGCCAAGAACGGCTAGTGACGCCACCGCCCGCGTGTGACTAGGACAGGCCATATGTGATCACATAGCCTCACTTCAGACATACATTTTTCTTAAACATCAAAAACAACAGAATGATTTTCTTGACTTACTGTTGGATGCACCTTTTTGTCTTTTAAAAATGTCCTTCCCTACACTAGCAGGGACCCTGCTGCTTGTTCACTCAAAACACCTCATGGGAAACTCTGAGAAATGCTTTATTTAGAAGCAATTCAGCCTGTGAGTCATGCAACTTTTTGCTTGTGTTTTTCTTCTTCAGTTCTGCTGCTACCATAAACATTTATATGAAGACAGGATATTTTACTGCGTTTGAGAAGTCCATCTGCCACAGCTGCTTATTCCCCACCTGAAGTCATCAACTTTCATGAAAAGAAAATATCTGGTTTTCTTTCAAGTGCTGATAAAGACAAAAAAGAAAAAAATAATGACCCTTGAGCAGAATTACCTCTTCACTGAGTGTTTCTCACCATCCTCAGTAAAGCAGTGGTGCTTGTTTAACGCTGGAATCAGCCCTGTGGTCAGAGGTTCAGTTTTATAAGATGAACAGTATTCTAGGGCAAAGAAATCACCAAAGATTATGTCCCCTTCATGGGACAGTGGAAAAATTACTCCTTTTCTTTTGGAGGAGATTGGGGAGAAAGGTAGGCAGTGTAAAAAGCACAGACTGATTTCCTAATCACATTTTCCTTTTAAGTTTTTCAGATGTTTCATTTCAGCTCAAAAGTAGCCACTTGCTGAAAGTAACATATTCCCTAGGTCTAAGGATTCTGATATATATTAGTATATTCCTTCTTGGCTCCAGGGTAGGTTTATGGGTTTTTAGATATTTGATTGAAAGACAGATTTCATTTGTGATCTGGGATATTGCTGCCTTTGTGCCAGCTTCAATCCTCTTTCAACAGCAGTTTTACCAATACTTCCTTGCTTTAAAAAAAAAAACAAACAATAACGAAATTCTTTCTTGTTGTTTTTCCTGCATCAGAGTTAGCCACTTTTTTTTGGATACTTTTCCTTTCATGTTTTGATTACCCCTTCTCCAAGGTGCTGTCAGATTTCCCCTGGATATTGCTTAGCACTGGATGAAACGGGTTTAAAAGGTTACTTTCTCAACTATGTCAATACCAAGTAGATGTTAGTGATGATTCCTTGTTTCAGATGTAGAAAACTGACCATACACGTCACTTCACATCCCTCAGTGGGTCTACGACCTGAATCTGGAAAGCCAAGGCAGGCAGTGTGATGCAGCGATGGAAAGTAGAGGCTTCAACATTTCTCCAAAGAAGACATACAGATGACCAACAGGCACATGAAAAGATGCTCAACATCAGTAATTATTAGAGAAATGCAAATCAAAAGTATGATGAGGTACCACCTCCCACCAGTCAGAATGGCCATCATTAAAAAGTCCACAAACAAATGCTGGAGAAGGTGTGGAGAAAAAGGAGCCTTCCTCACTGTTGGTGGGAATGTAAATTGGTGCAGCCACTATGGAAAGCAGTATGGAGGTTCCTTATAAAACTAAAAATAGAATTGCCATATGACCCAGCAATCCCACTGCTGGGCATATACCTGGAGAAAACTCTAATTCAAAAAGATACATGCACCCCAGTGTTCACAGCAGCACTATTTACAATAGCCAAGACATGGAAGCAACACAAATCAACATAAATGTCTATCCACAGATGAATGGGTAAAGAAGATGTGAGATATATATATATATATATATATATATAAATACTACTCAGCCATAAAAAAAAAGAAATAATGCCATTTGCAGCAGCATGGATGGATGTAGAGATTATTGTACTAAGTGAAGTAAGTCAGACGGAGAAAGACAAATATCACATGATATCACTTATATCTGGAATCTAAAATATGATACAAATGAACTTATTCACAAAACAGAAACAGACTCACAAACATAGAAAACAAACTTATGGTTACCAAAGGGGAAAGGCGGGAGAGGGATAAATTAGGAGTTTGGGATTAACAGATACACACTACTATATATAAAATAGATAAACAATAAGGACCTGCTATATAGCACAGGGAACTATATTCAATATCTTGTAATAAACTATAATGAAAAAGAATCTTAAAAAGTGTATATATATATAGATATATATGTATATATATATATATATATATCCATCCAGTATCTATATTATGACTTTGCTGAATCATTTTGCTTCACACCTGAAACTAACACAACATTGTAAATCAACTATACTTCAATAAAAAAAAAAAAAAGAAAGGAAGTAGAGGTTCCAGAGCCAGGTCATGGATATCTGGGTTCAAATCTCAACCCCATCACTTACTAGCTGTGTGAGCTTCGGAAAGTGATCTAATTGATTGGAGTCTCAGCTTCTCCATCTGTAAAATGGGGAACCTCCCACTTCATCCGGTTGTTGTGAGTATTAAAGAAACTGGTATTAGTACTTAGAAGAGTATTTGTCCCATGGTAGGTGCTGTGAAAATGTTGCTATTGTTATTATTGAAAGGTTAGGCCTATGGAGAGATACTCAAGGGGCTGGCCATGGAAACTTGGCACATTGTGAATGATAAATGAATGAATGCATAGTATTAAAATGTGTTTATTGGAGAAATAGTTACTGAGCACTTACTCTGTGTCGGGTACTGTGCTAGGTGCAAGGATATAAAAATCCAAAGTGACAGAATGTGCCCTAAGGTAGCTTAGTCTTGGGAGGAAGCTGTGGGAGGGTGTGAGAGAGCAAGGTCATAGGGGTCAGGGAGCTCTGAATTTGAGTCCAGCTCCACCAGTAGAAAGAGACTGGGCAAATGACTTCTCTCACTGGTAAAATGGAGATAATATCACCCCATTAGGTTGTTATGAAAAAGAATGTAGAATACAGAGTATGTACATGGTAAGACTCAATAAATAAAAGATGTTGTATATCATGTAAGCACATGTTTATATCTGTATCTATGTGTTTAGACAGGGAAAGGGAATTATGGTATGAAATTCCAGTCGCTCTGGTAGGTTTGTTCCAGGTGAAGTTGGAGGTCATAGTTAGCCTGACTGGAGAAGTCTAGTTGGGGGGCGGAGGGGGCAGAGACAAAGACAACTGGGGCTGCCTTTGCAGGAGAGCAGACGTGTCCTAGGCAGGCAACAGTACACACAAAGGCTTAGGGACCAGAGGAACTGGTGCATCTGGGGATGACCATGGGTTCAGTGTTGTGGAACAAAATGAGAGGCAGAGAGGTGGTGGGAAAGATGCTGCACAGAGAGGAAGGGACTAGTTCTCATCTTTATCAGAATGTCAGTGTCTCAACGCGGCTTTTCTTAACCCCCTATTTAAATAATCCCCTCCCCATCATTCCCTAGAATCCTGCTCTGCTTTGTTTTTCTCAAAGTCATCCTCTATAACTTTTCCACAAGTCACCTTCCAAACATACATATCGAGGTGTGTGTGTGTGTCACACACACACACACGCGCGCAATTTATTTTGTTTATTATCTGTCTCTCCTCAGTGGAATGAAAGTTCCATGAGAACGTGAACATTGTCTGCCGCTGTATCTCCAGCATCTAGATCAGTGCCTGACACACAGTAGGTGCTCAATAAATAGAAGTTGACCTGAAGGGATGAGGGTAGTGAATGCAGAGCTCTCTCTGATGGGCAAAAATGTGGGCTTACCCTTTGGCCAGAGAAACCCTGAAGAATTCTAAGCAAGGGAAGATGCAGTCATGTTTTCCTTTTGGAAAGAGTGTCTGGAAACATCGTTGAGGGTGAACGGTTGAGGATTTCTTCTAACAACATGAGCTGCCTGGACCAGGGCCAGACCAACGGAGTGGGGAGAAGTCGAGGACCAGGTGAGAGGCTTGGAAGGCACAGTGGGCAGGATCAGGCAACAGATCGGAGGGGACAAAATGAAGAGTGGACCATTAAGGTCCCCTCAGGTGTCTGCCTTGAGCAAATGAGCTTTATTCATGGAGACAGGAAAAGAATATAAGTCAATGAAGTAAAGAAAAAAAATAATGCTCTCTCTCCAAGAAGGATCAAGGACATCGTAGCTGCTCATCGTGGATGGCTGATTGATTGAAAACATAAGGAAAGAAACTGGCTGGTCAGATCCTATTAATTATTAAACCTATAGCTTCCTGAATTACGTGTGGTCTCAGAAAGATGATGAGACTTGAGAAAATGTCTTACTTAACATGAATGGGAAGAATTCAGCAACAGATATCTGTGAAGAGCCAATAACTTCCTGAAAGACAGTATTTCACTTGACGTTATTGCTATTTGCTTTAACAGGGTATGCTTTGCATGCACAAAGCTTTTCTACACAGCTATGAGCCCTGGTATTCAGTCCCTGTTGATTGGCATCCACAAGGCAAACTGAAGAATCAGTGAAACCCAGAGATAAAACCCAAACCCATCAGAATTTTTCTCCAAATGCCTTTCTTGGAGGCAGAGGTGAATCCAGGAGTTGCCAAACCTGCATGATGACCCAGCCAAACAGCTTCCACAGGTAAATCTATGGATAAGTTATCATCACCCAGTCCTGGCTTGTACTAAATTCCTGGCCAGGTTACTGAGCTACTTCTACTTTCTGAGGAGGGATGGAATCCCAGGAGGTCATGTGTTCTGCGTGGCTGGATGAGATCCTTCAATGGCCTTCCAAACACTGAGACTGAATAATTCTAGGCAATGGCCCAGCAGCAATCCACCCTAGGCTGGCCTGGCAGAAACCACTGGGATGGGCCCAGTGTATAGCTCTGTCTCCTGGTGGCCGGGCCATCCTAGAAACAAGCTGGTGTCTAGAGCAAAGGAGCCTTCTCCACTTGTGAGGAGAGAATGGATGTTTCAGCTTTACTTCCCTCACCCATAACATGAGGGTGAGAACACCCACTGGGCATTGTGTTGAGAAAAGTAAATGGAATAAGACCATCCAGCTTAACACGATGCCTGAATGGGGAGGTGCATAATTAGTGGTTATTAGGTTTGTGGTCCTGTTGGTGTTCAGTTCTATCTCTGCTTCGGGGACGCTGAAACATGGACAGATGGTAAAGCGAGATATGTAGAAATAGGTTCATAAATGAAGAAAGTAGAAAAAATGAAAAACTGATATGCTGAATATGAAGATGATTTGAGTTTCCTGAAAGGACTTGGTCAATATCTGAAACTGACATCTTTAATTGAAATGTAAAAACAAATTTAAGCCAATTCAACATTTTTATGACTTAGTATGTACTATTATTGTTAATATTTTGGAAAATCATGTATTGTTAGAAATGATGTTTTTTTTCCCCTCTAAGTTATGTTTTTAAAAATTGACTGTGTTCCTAAATATGCTTTTTACATATACGAAAGAACTTTGTTTTCTAAAAAAATACATCCCTGATTTTGCAGTGGGAATCAATGAAAAATGTGGTTATATTCTTCAGAAACTCACTTATTCAAAATTTGGAAAGTTCCAAATTTTGTGGGAGGTTCCACTAAATAAGACTTATCAACATCTGGTGTCACTTTGATCTTTCAAGTCAACTGTGCCAAGACCCAATATTTTGAAAGAAGTTGTGTGTATGTATTCCCACTTACAGTTTTAAAAAGTACATGTTATGTTTAGTTTATTAATTTACAACTTCCAATGCCCATTTTTCCTCCCAGCAGTTTCTCAGGGTTGTATTCTTATGTGTCACCTCTCTTTTCCTTTATATTATAATATATCTTTTATAATTCAACCCCACATCATATATCAAACACTGTCTATGTACTAGGTATTGTCATACCATGTAGATCTAGAATCCACTGTGGTCAGAACATTTTATTCCTCTCTTTCCCTCCTTTCTCCAGTTCCCCAAAGAATCCAGAAGAATGAGGTTTGCCAGAAATTTCTGAATGGAGATCAAGCTTTTGGAAAACTCTCTTCTCTCTTAATTTCATTCCATTTGAATCTATGACTGTTGAAGTTTTCCACATTCTTATACTGACTCAACAAATGTCTCCTGGGGTATTTCCATCCTCTAACCATTAGTTCACTTTCTTTGCTTATTCATTTCCAGTTGCTTCATGGACTGAGCCAGGGCATCAGTGATTAATGACTCAGTGCTATTTCAGGAATCCCCAGCATTTCCCATATGCTGACTCACCTAACAGTTTTCTGTGTTCACCTGTTGGGAGCATGGCTGTGGCAGAGCATTTGAGGCTTTGGGTGGCCAGAAAGCTCCTGAGACTTATATGCAATTGCAAAACTGTGATCTGAACAATGTTCTTTTGCCTGTTTTTCCTTTGGCATCTTTCTTCCCTTAAGTGAGTTCCCTGAGGATAAGAGAGAGATTTGTCTTAGTCATCTTTGAATCACCAGTGACTACCATAGTACCTGGGGCACAATAAAATATCTATGCTCAATAAATATTTATTGAGTGATGGAATAATGTAATCTCAAGAAATCTTGTAGACAGTTAATTTGTATTTTGTGGATTGTTATGGTTGTAAACACAGAAAAACCATTTTAGAAAGACAGAGACTTAGGTCAATATTCAGGAATGTATTTAAAAGTACTTAGAGGGGGAAGGATAAATTAGGAGTTTGGGATTGACATATACACTCTACTATATATAAAATAGATAACCATCAAGGACCTACTGTATAGCACATCTGAAAGGTACCATACTCAATTTTGTAATAACGTATAAGGGAAAAGAATCTGAAAAATAAATATATACATACGTACGTATGTATATATATATATGTATGTACGTATAACTGGGTCACTTTGCTGTAAATTGAAACTAACACTGTAAGTTGTTAAATCAACTATACTTCAATTTTTTAAAAAGTGCTTAAATTCTTGGGGTTACCTGTAAAGGATGGGAATAACCAGAAAGTCATAAAAATATCAAAAAATAGTTAAAGCAGTTGAATGAAACCTGCCTAGGGTTTCATCACCATGGAGCCTGGTGATCTTTCTCTTAAGCCCATCTTTCCTACACCCCTCTTACTTCTTTTTGCTTTTAGCATTCAATCCAACTCTTTTGTTCATTCTGACTTCTGTCTCCAAATGTATGACATGAATTCCATGAAATAAGAATACATGTGTATCAGGAGTCCCCAAGACAATCCCCAGAGGCAATGATTCACCAGAAAGACCCATAGGACTCAGCATATAGTCATACTCATGGTTACAATGTATTATAGTGAAAGGATACCAAGGAAAATCAGCAAAGGGAAAAGGCACATGAAGTAAAGTCCAGAGGAAACCAGGCACAGGCTTCTAAGAGTCCTCTCCCATTAGAGTCACACAAAACAGGCATAGTTCCTCCAGCATTAAACTGGGACAATACACGTGAACTGTCATCTACCAAGGAAGCACGTTAGAGACTCAGCACCCAGGATTCTTACTGGGGGTTGGTCATGTAGATACTCTTTCCCCAACACATACCCAAATTCCAGACTCCCAAAAGGAAAGCATAAATCACATTGTGTGTACAAACAGTTTAGGCATGGTAAACTAACCTTATCTGTTAGAGAATGGTGAGAACACTACCGAAATCCAAGTTTCCAGATGTCAGCCAAGGGCCAACCTTGCAAGAAGACCTTTCTAAGTCCCAGGTCTGTTATATTACCTCTTTTGTGCACACATGTGTACACCAAGTTCATCCTCTTTCCCAATTTTGGAACATTCCACCCTCCCATTGCCAGCAGTATAAGTAAATATGAAATCCATTGCAATAGAGGCCAGTACTAAAGTTGTCCACAGGGGAATCAATATCCTATATCGGACACTTGAAAACATGAGAGTGGATGAGCTCTCCTAGGAGCAACTTCTGGGCCACACCATTTCATTGGTAAGCAGAAGAAACTGTGTCTAAGAAAGAGATAGAAAGGATAGAAAGAGAATCAAGAGAGTACAAAATCATGGAAGCAAAGGGAGTAAAGATCTTCATGAATGTGAACTTGCAGAATCTCTTCAGAATTTCAGTGAAAAATTCCTCAGTTCTCCTCACAGAGCCCTCCATCTGCTTTGCGTGGACCTCTCCAATCTCTTCTTCACTACTCCCTAATCAGCAAAGCTTCAAAAGTCCTGGAAATTAAGGACTGAACTTTTTATTAGAGTTTTCAGTAAAAAGATTACTGGTTACTCACTGAGAGAACTATCAAAATAGAGTATGATGATAGGACCAAGGAAGGAATGGTAACGGACGAAAGGACATACTGGAAATATATGCTGTTCTGAAGCCACGTAGACAAGATGGGAATAGATAGAACAAGTTGGTGGCTAGATGAAAGCCCAATCCAGGAAGAAATGCTTACATTGGGAAAATCTTGAACCCATTAGTAGTCTGAAGTACAGGATCCAACTGAGATAAGTTCAAAGATATGGGAGAGAGTAAGGATGATGAATGAAAAGGACTTGAGGGGAAAAGAAAGAGGTGCCAATAAAGTCATAGCTTGTGGGCTTCAACAGGAACAAGCCTCATGGTTTGAAACGGGAATCATAAATATCAGAGTTGGTACACGCAGATACATTTACAGCAAGGTCGTGGAATAAACTGCCTATTCACTTCAATTTTCTGTTAAAGTGTCAAGTTTGTCTACGAAGCTCTAGGAGTCTGTATGAGAAATGGTTCTTGAGAAGAGTGATGAAGGTTTTTCATGGACATTGGAAAAGTATTGGGAAAAGTCTTGCCCAACAATAAGTAAAAGAACTGACTGACGACTGAGGATCTAATTGAGACATGAAATCATACAAGTTCTTTAGAAGTCCTCCACCTCCACCACCTTGGTCCTGGAGCCAAGAAGGTAGCTGGAAGGATTGATTCAATACTGTAGTTTTGTTGGGTGAATGTATGGAAGGCTAGAGGGTGAGAGAACTGAGGGCCCTAGTGATGTTAATGGTAGGAGCCAAGGGAGGGAAAGAGATCAGGAGAGGCTGATTCTGAAAGAAAGTGAGGTATCAAAGGGCATGGTAAGTCTAAAAAGCAGAGAGAGTAGAAGTAGTGATAAAACCAAATGAACTGAAGATTTTTATCAAAGAGTAGAATATTTGTGTTTAAGAATTCAAGGATGGAGAGATTCTAGGATTTAACCTTGAGAGAGAGTGCCTGAAAAGGAGTGCAGATGAAGGCCATTGTAGATGTGGAAGTTAAGAAGTAGAGAGAAAGGAAAGCAGAAGGGTCTGCTTGGACTCCAAAGTCACTGAAGATAATGGTTGATGAGTGAATTTTGAATAAAGAGGAAACTTTTTTTTTAGGTATCAAATTCTTTAATGGATGTGTAGGGTTGGCTTAGAAAATGGCAGGCAACCAAGAACAAGAAGAAGTAGAAAAGGATAATGTGAGGAGAATTTAGCCTCAGTGAAGTCATGATATTTCGAGGGTATTGGGGTAATGGTTTACAAGCCTCAGTGTAAAGTAAAAAGAGTATTTAATTCCACCTCTGACACCTACATCCTTGAAAAATAATCAGCTTTCTCTCTAGGGGCTGCAGGGAAGTTGTATAATGTTCAAAAAGAAAATAAACCACTCAACCAAATTGAAGTCATATTTTACCCTTGAAATGCTTATCATTGTCTTCACTATCATATGAATTAACCAACTATAGATATCTTGACCTCTCTTTACCAGGTTTAGTAATTATGTCAGAAGCTTTCAACAACAATCAGTGTATATTTGTATTCAAGCCAACAAGATTTATGAAATCTATTTATTTTTAAAGAATGAATCACAAAATTCCTTTACCTAGCTCTGCCAATTGATTTCAAGTAAACATTCAAGACTGGTTTTTAGTAAAAACATACATTTCATAAAGTTTTGCCTAAGATCATATCTAATTGCCATGGTTTTGAGACAAGCAGTTTGGTGTGCAGGTAACTTTATTCTGGAAAAAAAAGAATTCAGATACTGTAAATAGCATAAAGTCTGTTGTTAACAATAGCAGTCTAATAAATATTAAAATCTGGTTATCACATAAGATTAATGAGTGATTATTTAGGTTTGAACACATGTTAAAACTATTTGGCCACAAAGTAGCCCATTAAAATAGTGATGATATAAAATCAGATATAATCCAGAAGCAGTTCAAACATGGAAATACTTAATCTGTCCATCATTTTAAAACTCTTATTCAATATTCGTAACGCAAAATCCTCATGTTTTATGCCGAGATCAGCAATTTGGCAAATCCTACGTGAGAGAACTAAACAGTTTCACGTGCTATCCAGGTGTCTGTCTCAAAATTACTCCCTGAAATATTTTTTAAAAATATTATTCTAGAAAAGCAATGATTAGTGTAAGAAATGTGGTACTGACAGGTATTTTCCTCCTGCTAGCATTATTATTTCTGTTGAACATATGCAGCCATTTAGAAACTATTTCAGTCTCTCCAGAGCATCATATCATACAGTTGTAAGAGATAATAAAAAATAATCATAGTCACTCAAATCGTTTGCATGTATTATGCTCCTGGCATGACAAATGGCTTTATTTGGATTATTTTATTTAATTATCACCAAAAAGCTCCCATAAGACAAATACTATTTTTTTTTTTTCCATTTTTAAAATGAAGTAACTGAAGCTGAGAGGGTTGAGTAACCCTATTCACAAGGCTGTTGAAGGTCAGGCTGGGATTTGAACCCGAGTCTGCCTCTGTACTCCATACCTGTTTATTTACAGGAGCTCAGAAGTCTAATTGCCATGGACAGACCCTCATGCAAGGAGAGCTGACCTGCTCACCCTTCCTCTCTTTCAAGTCCATTATCCATAAACTCAAGCTGTAGATCAACCTTCCTTGAAAGGCAGAGGGCATGAGGCTATTTTTAATTCATTAATGGGTTACTTCTGGGGTGGCATTTCCTTAATGATTTGCCTGTGTTTCTAAACATCAGGCAATGTGATAAGTTGAAGGAAACAGAGTTCTGGAGCCCAGCCTCTCATTCAGTGCAGGAATATCTTTCTTTTTCCTGGCCTTCTTACACTTTTAGAGCCCAGCTTTGGATTAAATATTACCTACCATGAAACTAGAGGGTGCTAATTTCTTTCTTCTATATCTTGCTTAGTGTCCTCAGTACTGATTCCTGACTTGGTCCCTGCCTTTGAGCCGTCCATATCTTGCAGCCACTCTTAGTTCCTTAGAGCTGTTGTATTTAGTGAACATTGAGACCATTGCTATGGATCTGTAAGCACAAGAGGATTGTGAAAGGAATCAAATTTTTTAATTCAAGCTTGTCTCAGTTAAGACAGCTTCAGGTGCATGCTGAGACACATCAAAAGACCTTCAGGGAACTCTACTCAATGTTCTGTGGTGACCTAAATGGGAAGGAAATCCAAGAAAGAGGGGATATATGTATACGTATAGTTGATTCACTTTGCTGTACAGTAGGAACTAACATAACATTGTAAAGCAACTATACTCCAATAAAAACTAATTAAAAAAAATAAAATAAAATAAGCTATAAGGATATATTGTACAACACAGGAATATAGCCAATATTTTATAGTGACTATAAATGGAGTATAACCTTTAAAAGTGTGAATCCAAATCATTATATTGTACATCTGTAACATATAATATTGTATATCAACTATACATCAATAAATAAACAAATAACTAAAAAAAAAAAAGACATCCAGAGGCAGGTAAGTCCAGGGTCAGTTTGGTGGCTCATTGATGTTATCACACACTTGGGCTCTTTCTCCTTTCCTGTGTGCCATCCTCTGGTCACAAAATGGATACAGCTATTCCAGCCATCACTACAGCAACATCTGACCATAAAAGAGGAACATGTCCTCCTGGGTAGTGCTTTGTAATTAGGAAGTAAAACCTTTCTCATAAGTCCTGCAGATGTTTTCCACTCAGATCCTCACGATCTAGCTCTAAATCTAATACCTGATATTTTCAGACACTCTAGTGGAGGTGAGGTCTGTGAGCCTGTAGGAGTGTGAAGGGAGGAGAGAGTTGAGTGTAGACAACAAACTTAGCTTGCTACTCTGCTAGCTGTCTCATGCTTACACAGCCTGCCTAACAGAAATGAGAAGTTCATGGGTCCTTGTATTTCCTGAGCCACATTTTCTGAGGCAAATAAGCAAACACTGGGCTCTAGTTTAAATGGATTAGACCTGGACAAATGTACGTATTTATCTGACTCTAAATGGATAGTCTCAACGAATTTTAATTGAGATTGATTAAACTAAATAATATCCATAGTCAGACCAAAGTCAAATATTTCTCATATTTGACAAAAGCAAATGGCACTGAGGTAGTTGCCTTTATTACCAGTAAGGTTTATTTTCTTTACTGTCTGCCTGTTGGTATTGTGTTTGGACTCCAGGAGTAATCCTAATAAAGTTACCACCTTACTTACCTTCCTACGGGTCAGCTGTTCCATGGTTGTTTGATCAAAGTTTCACCCAACACAGATGAATACATCAGCAATGTATTGGGTTCTCCCAAACCAAATGCAATGTTGGGTTCTCCCAAACCAAATGAAATAAAAGAAACCCCATTGGGGCTGAAAAGTCAGCATAGAACATCTTTCTGTGAACCAGAACTTCATTTGACCTTTACCAGGTTGAGATAAGCAATAGCATCCTGGAATAATGACTCATTTCCAAATAAGCAAGGATAATTTTCACACCTGTCTTTGAAAAACTTTGCCCCCGGAATCTAGAGTCCCAGCAAAAAGACAATCTGTCTAATCTTCAGAGGAAACGAGGTCATACTTGTAGGATGACCTTGAAAGAAAGGGAGTTACAACATTGTGGCAGAACTCCACAGCTACCATTGCTGGCAAGAATGTTCATCTGAACCCCCAGACACCCTCCTGATAGTAGGTGAGGCTATCTTGAAAAAGAACTTTAAAAATAAAATTTGACCTGAAATATAAATTGAAACACTAAGTCTATCTATCTATCTATCATCTATCTAATCTATACATCTATATAGATAGATATATCACAATGGCTATTTAGAGAGGGTATTGTGCTTATATTTAACATCCAAACTTTAAGGTATGGATAAATGCACAAATACTTTTTTATATACATTCTTTAATGTCAATTTGTCTTTTACAAAGTGTGAATGATTCCTTTTAAAGTTGCTGGGGTATTTGGAGATACACAGCTTAACAATCTTTGGTTAACCATCAAGTGTCAAACTTGAGGATGAAACAGAATTTGTGTGTGTGTTTCTGAGCAATTTTCCTGAAGCCACTTGAATTTTTTTTTGGTAGTCTCTCTCACTATTAGTAAACATTTAAATGTATTCCAGCCTATGGAGCTTTCAACTTTGAAATTAACCTATCCCTAGTCAGACCAGGTGCTCCATATATTTCCCTCCTACCCACAGCAAGAATCCCTTAGGAAAGAAGGGAGGAAGTAAGACTTTTGACATTTGTGTATTGAAAAAGCGTCAACAGACAATCAAAAAATGACCAGAGGCATTATATGAAAACCCAGCAAAAATGATCTAATAAAACCTAACTTTTTAAATGTAATACAAGACTCATCTCCGTCTCTTGCTTAGAACAAAAAGCTCCCCCTTTCTTGTATTTAAACAACAGCTATCAAAGATTTAACGATTGTACCATTGGACACAGTTCAAACAATACAGGCAGGAAAGAATGTACAGCTGTCAAGGAACCAGCCCAGTCAGAAGTGCCCCGGACAAATCGCTGTACATCATCGTCTGGTTTTAATTAACAGCAGACTCCAAGCTGTTTTTTCTTCCCCCCACTCTTTCTTCAGTAACTTTAAACAAAGTGATTTGTAATGTTCTGTCTTATATAGTATCTACCCCAGTGGAAATGGAGGATATTCGTGGAAATAGCTGAGCCAAAGTTCAAAGCAGATTACAGCATCTAAAGGATACCTTGAGATTTTTATCTTGGCCCTGGAAGAAGAATGAGTTAAGTTTAGTCATTTTTCCTCCTGAAGGGCCGAATCTCTTGTGAAGTGAGGTTACACGGTTATTATTATACTGGGTTGTTATGAATGCTGATCCAATTTTAAGGACAGTTTTATCCTGTCGTTAATGAAAAAGCATTTTCTGTTGCAAACAGCCACAGTCAAGAGAGATTTTTTAGAGCTTTATTTAAGGGAAGACTTCCTTTAGTGAGTAAAGACCTTCTTCAGCAAGGAAAGACTTCCCTCAGTGAGCAAATACCGCGGGAGCCATTAAATAATGCAAATATTATTGATGGAAGATACCTTAGATGTCACGCAGCCTGACCCTTTTATTACATAGATGAGAAGACATGATTGCTCTATATTAATATTTGTAGAATAAATGAATGAGACCAATGCCCAGAGCTAGAACTTTCCCTGAGGTCCCAGGCCTGGTGCTGAAAATGCCACAGTCTGTCTGCATATGACCCCCATGGAGGAAGGGGGATTAAAGTGATGAGAAAACATTTAACATATCGACAGAGAACTTACTGTACCCAGTAAGTTCTATACACGTGCTGCCTGTTATAAGTAATACTGACCTTCATCCTTCCTGATAGGATTTCCAACAGTATGATGCCAAAGATCCAAGGCACCATTTGTGGCCATGTTATTGGTCTGTAACTTATTTGGGGTCCAATATTTTTTTGTGCTGCTTTTTGATATCTTTTGAGAAAGAGGAGGCTTGGAAATAAACTTTTAATCTCAATAAAACACACTGGTGTTTTTTGATGAAGTTGTCAAGAACAACAGCATGCACATCTACAAAGTATCACCTGGTGCCATTTTCAGGAGCGGAACAGGGATTGAAAAGGGCATTTCTAGGCTCTAAGGTGGCATTTGGAACCCTCATGTAAACCTGACTCCACACTGAGGTTACTCAAGAAAACAAGTTCATAGAGAATAGACAGTATATGTCCAAACTCACCTTCCAGTTTAAGAAACTTCTCACTGCTTCAAGGCAGCTGTAAATGGGATATTCTGGCTAATCACATTATTTGGCAGAGAGATTAATACTCAGTATCTTATACTCAGAGTATCAAGCCTTGATGCGTTACCAGGGGCTGGCAAACTATGGCCTATGGGCCAAATCTGGCCAAACCTTGTTTTGAGCTAATAGTGTCTTTTTACATTTCTAAAGAGTTATAAAAATAACAGGGACTTCCCTGGTGGCACAGTGGTTAAGAATCCGCCTGCCAATGCAGGGGACATGGGTTCGATCCTTGGTCCGGGAAGATCCCACATGCCACAGAGCAACGAAGCCCGTGTGCCACAACAACTGAGCCCATGCGCCGCAACTACTGAGACTGCGGGCTGCAAGTACTGAAGACCACACACCTAGAGCCCATGCTCTGCAACAGGGGAAGCTACCACAATAAGCCTGCACACCACAATGAAGGGTAGCCCCTGCTTGCCGCAACCAGAGAAAGCCTGCGCGCAGCAACAAAGACCCAACACAGCCAAAAAAAAAAAAAACAAAATGAAAAAAACAAAATATGCGACAGAGGCTGTTTGTAGCCCACCAGGTCTAAAATATCTATTATTTGGTCCTTTAAAAAAGGTGTGTTGACCACTGAATTAGGCTATGACAAAATACATTTAACATAAAAACCTCTTGGAACATAATTTAATTTTTTATGATTCAAAAGCCACTTCTAACTTGTAATATTCCAGGTTCAAGATTATGAACCTCAGTTACAATTGGCCTCTACAATGTTATAAGTGTAAATTCTGAAATCAGATTGCCTTGGATTGAATCAAGGCTCTGCCACTTGCTAAGTGTGCAGTCTTTTTCAAGTTAATCTTCCTAAACCGTGGTTTCCTCACCTGTAAAATATAAGCATGATAATAGCCACCTCATCGTGCTGATGTGAGGATCAAAGGAGATAATGCAGGCAAAGTGCTTGGCATGTTGGGGGTGTTCCTTAAATATACATTTAATATGAGTTATTGCTGTTATACCTCCCAACAAAAAAGCATATGGTTCTTTGAGCTTCCTGGTTATTTACACTGTTGTGTGAACGGAAACTGATAACACCTTCATCCTGGCTGGGATGATCTGTCCGTTTCCTGACTCTAACTGCTAGTGTATCCACTCTAATACATCAGATTTAGGGGTGCCACATGTGGCTGTCACACATGATTGGAGTTTGAAAAGACTGAGTGAGGAGGGTAATCCCTGCCAAAATCTACACACATATTTACACCCTCCTGCCATGTGTCCATTCTAGCACTGAAGGCTGCGCCTGAGATGTACACATTTCCCTTCCTTCTAGGATATTTAGAGCCCTTGGGTGGCCTTAAGATCGCTATCTTGCTCCAAGAATCAGATGAATTGTGGTGATCATTTCACAGATATTTATCAAATCATCAAGTTGAACATCTTAAATATATACAATTTTTATTTGTCAGTTATACCTCAATAAAGCTGAAAAAAAGAAATAGTACACATCATTAAAAAAAGACGCTTACAAAGAAGTTTTGAAATGACGCTTAAATAATAAAGTAAAAAAATAAAATAAAATTATATTTGCAGCAAAAAAGAAAAGAAAAAAGAATTAGCCTGTAGTCGCAGAGGCAGGAGTGGTCCAAGTCTGCATGACTGCAATTCTTGGCCAGGGCTATCAGCAAAAAGTGCTCCTTTAATTCAGATGCTAGAATGGAAGGCACATGAATAAATAAACTTTCGTTTTTAGAAGGTCCTCAGATTTGGGGGATCGTGTATTATTACAAGATAACCTTGCAAAGCCTGATTCATGCAATAACCTAATAGGAAAAATCTATTTCTGTAGAGTTTTCTGATAAACCTAGTTTCTTCAAGTGAGGATCATCACTTGCCCATTTCTAAATACAAAAACAATTTTTTTTTTTTGAGATTTGTGGTTCAAAGTCATGAGGTAAATTAAGAAAAAGTAAATTTTCAGTTCTAAATTGTACTGGAAAGTGTTTCTTTATCCATGTTTGAATATTCTTACACGCTTTTACCTACGTTTCTTTAAGGGTCAAAAAAGTCTGAATTTTCCTTTAGGCTTACATGACAAGTATTTCCTTTTAACACTTCAATAAAAAATATATAGAAATTTTCCGTAGATCTAAAAGGCTGAAGAGCAAGACAAAATTTCCACTGAATATTGGAAGTTGGCCTCCCAGGTGGTACACACAGTCAGGGTGAGAAAAGTAGTTCTCTTTTACAAGGTTTGGAAGCCCAATAAAATTTCTCCATCTCCCCAGTCTCTGACCAAGGGAAAAAATGCCCTGGCACTATTAAAAAAAAAAAAAAAAAAGGCAGCCCACAACTTAGAGGAATATTAGAATAAACGATCTGAGCCTCATGTATCTTCAAGTACAACATCAAAGGGCTTTTATACTTGGGAGAAGATAAAGCAACATTCCCTTCCTGGTTTATCAAACACAACTTATAGTCTAAAATATTTCTACCATGCAACTTCAGTTAATATGAAAAATCTTAGTGGGAAATTGCTTTCAATAAATTTCTCATTAACCAACAACTGTCATTTTATCAATTGATTTGAACCACTCAGATTATCACTTTGATAGCTAATGAACAGAGGCTTTCTTAAGAGTTTGCTTTCCGATTTCTTTCTTAGCAAAATCCCCCACTAGTAGCATTTTCCTTCATGCAGTCCTAGGAGGATGTTACAGGGGGATTTTGCTGTACATTACATGCTGTTTAGTATGGGCCACAGCTGCAGTAAAATGCTTATTTTCCACTTCTTAAGGAAGTGGCTTCAGCTTGCAGCACTGCCTTATTACTGCCATTAAAAGATTTCATCTTTGTGAATGGAACAAGTTAATAAAACGGGTCCAAATGGGTCCCGTTGTTAGAAGCAACTCTCCGTACTCAACATAGAAAGCACTATTCTTGGAGACTCTGTGCAATTTCCACTGGAATTCCTGCCTGATTGACTCGTCTCCATACACTTCTTCAAATGCACGTGTTAGCGTTACTGTTGTTTTTCTGGGAACGCTCTTCCTTGACCCAGGAGTGATGTACATCCCTAACCCTCATCTCTTCTATTTCATCCTTTAGCCAGAATTATGAATATGAGGAGCAATTAATAATGATGGAAATATAAAATAATATTCTTTAATAATCAGAGCTGGTGTAGTACAAATAGTAGCTTAACTGGAAAGAGCATTGCCTCATGGAGCCTCCAGTGTCCCTGCTATTTCATCTGTCTCATGGTGATTATTGTTAACTCACATTTTTGTTCATCTCCATACCCCCCAGAACTGGGGTATATACTCCTCACACCTCTCTCCCCAGCAGGATTATTCCCAAGAAATTTCTAGACACTGTAGCCAGTTTTCTGATTCTCCCACTTCAGTGGCCTCCTCCACTGTCTTCTGAGAGCCCAACAAGAGCAACTCTCCATCCCAACAGGAGCTGTGATCATTTTCTCCTTTCCACTTGTAAGCCAGTCCAACAGACTGGGCCAGCAGATGAAAACTTTCTTATTCATCTTGTTTTGTTTCTTTTGGGTCTCATTCAACCACCTGCCAGAGACCTCACATCTTTTTAAATGTATATGATTCTCACGATGACTCTAAAGGTAAGCATTATTATCGATATTGTTTTGAACAGATAAGGAAACTGAGGTGCACAGAGTTTAAGCATTTGTCTAAAGGTTGTGCAGTCAGGCAGAGGAGCAGCTGGAGGGTTCCAAAGTCACTGTAGTACATTCATTAAGCACCTACACCACACAAGGGACTCTCTGCAATGTTATTAGTCTGTTAGTAAAGCCAGATGTTGACAAAGAGACACACCCTGTTGACAGTCACTCCAAAAACAGAGTCAAGATGTCAAACTGTTAAAGAATCAAACTGTAGACATTCTATAAAAGTTGAAGATCTGAAAGGGTGGGATTTTTAACCATGTTCTGAAGTAGCTGAAAGGATGAGTCTATAATTGTCTCCATTCTACCTTGCAGGATCCAGCATTTGCCCATAGCTCATGAATGGTTCATACCTCTAGACCATCCGTGACCTCTCTGAAGCTAGTGGTTTGGGGGTAAGGGAATGGAGTGGGTCTGCCGGGGGAAGGGACTGAATCAGCCTTTAGCCCCAAAGTGCTTTCTTAGAAATAGCCTCTTCAAAATCATGCATTTCTTGCAATCTTGCGATCCTCATGTGTCTTCCATGTAAATCCCTGTTCATCTCCCTAGGGACCAGTTTTCTGTTTAGTTTGGGGGAATTTGATTTTACTTTGGATTACCTGTGTCTTATCCTATGGGGCATACTTCATTTCTAAAAGTAATATTTAAATAATTTGACAGCGTGATGCCACTTGTGTTAAAATGTAATCCTCAACTCAGTGAGAAACCCTGGGATTTTTCTTTTCAGTTTCTTTTCATTTTTTTCCAACACTTTTCAAAAATTTGTTTTATTTTATTCTTTTATTAAAGTATAGTTGATTTACAATGTTGTGTTAGTTTTGGGTGTACAGCAAAGTGATTCAGATATATCTGTCTATCTATATATCTATATATATAGATACATAGATAGATATAGATAGATAGATAGATTCTTTTTAGATTCTTTTCCCTTACAAGTTGTTACAAAATATTGACTATAGATCCCTGTGCTATACAGTGGGTCCTTGTCGGTAATCTATTTTACATTTAGTAGTAACTGAAACTTTCAAACATACAAAAAAATTGGAAGGATTGTAGAGAAAATACCCATATCCACTGCCTAGATTTTACAACCAATAGAAGTCCATTTTATTTCTGATGCATTTTAAAACAAGTCACAGACATCAGTATACTTCATCTGTAAATATTTCTTTATGCATATCATTAGCGAGAACTCAATATTTGCTTATATATATTTATTTAGGAAAAAGTTACCTGCAGTGAAATGCATAAATCTTATGTGTACCTTTCTAAAAGTTTTGACAAAAGCACACAGGTATATAATGCAACCCTTATCAAGCTACAGAACAAGATCAGCACCCACTAGGTTCTCTCATGCCCATTCTCAGTCAATCCCCACCCACTCTGAGGCAACCACTTGTTCTTTTTACTTTTAATTATGCATGAAATGACATTTTCCAAAAGACACTAATACAGGATTTACATCTATACCACTGTTGGAATTTGGCAACAAGTCACCTATTACTACCTAGAGTATAGAATACTCATAAGTAGGAACCTCACAGTTGCCTCTTATCACAATCCTCTCCATTTGTCCTTTCTCTAACTGAGTGTTTTTTCCGCCATTGGCCAACAGTTCACCTATCTTTCTGTGATTTCCAAAGCTGCACAAACAAACTTCAAGGAAGTTAAGGCTGGCACTCTGTGCTTCCCCAGTTTGGCTTTTACAGCTTCCACTTTGCAGTTGAAGTTCCATTTGGCTTTGGACATGGTCTTGTTATGGGGCACTAAGTATGTACCATGTGCAGAGATCACTTGCATCATGGTGACACTGAGATTTTTCTGTACTCACTCATGGGGTTTCTTGGCATCATTGGGCATTACTCATTCGACACGGGGTACTGTAGAGTGATAGGGACACCTGCTCCAGCTATACTGCACAATGCTCAATTCAGGTCAATCATTAGTCAGATGGCACATGCTTCTGACTAAGCTGATTTTGTGTGTGTGTCACAGGATGCCATGAAGTGGCGTGACCTTTTACAACATGAACTGGTACATTCCATTGTAATCAGTGAGTTTTTGTTGGATTTTCTGCTTTAGGAAACTGCCAAAGTAAAGCTGTAGGAGGAAGAAAAGAAAATCCATAACGGAGTCCTCCCAGCTCAGCGGAAAAGAGAGCTGGCTGAAAAGCCACAAACATGGGTGCAAGTTGTACACTTGCCATTGAGATGTCCTTGGGCAAAAGTATGAGAAACGGGAAGGGTGCTAATAATATCTCTATGATTTGCCTCAAAAGAAGTTGCAAACATTCCTTCAGCAGATACAGACACACTCTTTGAAAAATAAAAGGTGTAACATAAAGCAAGATGTTCTCAGAATTCTCGGGCTCCTTTGGAGGTATGTTTCCCACGGAGGCGGTGCACAGACTAAAAAGGCTAATCCTCTAGTTCTCACAGGTAAATACGGGCTCAAGGTCCTCACTGCATCTTCCAGAACATGGGCCAAGGATACCACAAGAATGATAAAAAGTTTGCTAATATTTCTTGGTGCTTACCATAGCCATTAGACTCCTAGCAGGAAAAAGATGGTCCGCCATTAAATTGTGGGAATTAGGGAGAATTTAATGAAAGTAACAATTTACAGATGTATAAGCTTGGGAAACTCTTAAGGAATAGTGAGGCACCCAGGCACCAGCAGCCTCTAAGTCTGAGGAAGCGAGGGGAAAGAGTAGAGCTGAGATTGGATGCAGAAGAGGGACCATCCAACAGGAGCTGCAGCCATACAACCTGGTTCCTGGTGAAACTATAGCAAGGTGGGAAGAGGGGAAAAGAAAGAAGTGCTTTGACCTCTCTCTCCCCTCTTACTGCAGTCTCCTGCCAGAGGGCAAGGCAGCCCGGGAACACAGTCATGCCCCACAGAGGTCATCCCCAGGGGCAGGTAGCAGGGCAGAGGATCGGGGAGAATGGCTGTGAGGGGAGCACAGGGAGAATAACCGGTACCCTCATCAGGGCCACATCCTATAGGTCTCAGGACGGCAGGCAGGCCATGCTGATAGCCTGAGAAAACAGCCCTCAGGGATCATGCCAAAAGTCTAATTGGAGCAGTAGACCCAGCAAGTAGACTACGATCTACAGCTCATCCAGGAATTTGCAGATCTGCCTGAGATCAACAGAAAGATCTCCTCTGTGGTTCTGAGCACTTTGTTCTGGAAACCCTCCTATTAGCGTGAAGGGTCTAGAAGTTCTCTTGGGGCATGAACACTGGGCCTTGCTGTTTGTGGGTCCCTAAGATCACCTCCTCCTGACCTGCAATCTTGTAGGTTCCAACTTAGAGCTGGAGGTAGACCAGAATCCCATGTATCGTGTGTAGGCACAGGGGCCCCAAACCCTCACCTGCACCACTCTCCTCCTCTCTCCACCATGGGAAAAACCAATTAAGCTCCTCAGCGTTCCCTCAGATAAACACTGTGCCCTACAGGAGACGCATCTCTTCAATTATTCCCGAAGCACTGATTGCACACCTACTAGAAAGCATTCAAACTTTAGGAACTGAAGTGTCAGCAGAGGCTTTTGAAAAGAGGGATATTATGAGCTGATCTGTCTTTAGCAAAAAATAAACTCTAACACCAGAGAGACTGGTGCCAAGAGAGGTGAGAGGCCAAAGGTAGGAGGATGTTGTCAAACCAGGATCGTGGGCCTGGAAAGGTATTCCAAGGGGAGGTTTCACTGGGTTTCCAGGCTCTTTCCATGCGAGAGGTGCAAAGAGGGAAGAGTCCAATGTGCCTGTGAGATTTCCAGGATGCAGGGCTGGGTGAGCAGGAGAGTGGCTGGTGAGAGTCAGAACCCAGGTGAGAGTGGGCCGAGAAGATAAAATGATCCTGTTGGAAAGCTGTTGAGTTGACTGGGCGAATGGTATACTCAAGAAGATGCTGACCAGGGAGTTGGAGCAAAGGTCCAGAGCTCTTGGGAAGAATTGGAGATTAGAGTTTGGGAGTCATCGTTTCGAGAGGAGAGATTGTTGATGTTACCGGAACAGATGACTTTGCCCTGAGAAGTGGTAAAGTCAAGAAGACAGAGGGCAGGAATGTGCACTGGCAGGGAAAAGCATCGGTGATGGAGATGAGATAAAGCCTCAGAAAAGGAGGCACCTCAGAGTGGAAGACTGTCAAAGGAGAAGACCTCGGGGAGGAAGTAAGGGGACAGAAATGATATCTATTGAGCTCTTAGCTTGTACAGGTTCTGTGCTAAACCAGCTCACCTAATCTTACCAACCTTCGTAAGAAGGTCTTAAGTCACATTTTGCAGGTGAAAATAATTAAGTTGAGGTTGTACAAAAATCTTATTTTCAATAAAGGTAGAGACTAAAGCCAAATTCAACTCTTAATGATTTGATAGATAATCTACTTCATAAATCCAGGGACAGCGGGGATGGAGTGAAAATCATGGGGGTGAGAGAGGCAGATGGGCCAGAGGCTGTAGTCCAAGAGTAGACTTTCAGACTGTGTGTTCCTGGAGGGCAGCAGAGGGTGGCATTTCACTTGGCAAGTGCTTTCCTACACAAGGTAGACAACTAATCCCTGGAACCTGCAAACATGCTACTTTCCATGGCAAAAGGGATAGTGCAGTTATGATTAAATTAAGGATCTTGAGATAGGGGGTTATCTGGGTGGGCCCTATGTAACCACAAGCGTTCTTATAAAAACAATGCAGCAGAGTCTAAGTCAGAAGAGATGTGACAACAGAAGCAGAAGTGAGAATGAAGTGGGGCTATAAACCAAGGAATGCAGGCAGCCTTTAGAAGCTGGAAAACGGAAGTACACTGATTCTCCCCTGGAGCCTCCAGAAGAAATGCAAATCTGCTGATACCTTAATTTTATATCTGTAAGACCCATTTTGAACTTCGGAGCTCCAGAACTGCAAGATGATAAAGTTGTGTTATTTCAATACACGGTTTGTGATCATTTGTTAGAGCAGCAAGAGGAAAACAATACAATGTGCATTGAAGGCCATGTGTGAACTATCTGCCTATTTGGACAGCCCCTTTTTCTTCCTGTCATTACCCCCAATTCTCCTCCCGAGGGAGCCTCATTGCCACCTCGGCCTCCGCCTTCACATGGCCGTGTTCCCTGTGTGCCTTCACTTTGTCTTTCCTCTGTGTGTGTCTGTCTCTGCATCTCTTCTCCTCTTGTATTGGGGCCCACGTTAATGATTAACGATTTGAACTAGATTAGAACTGTAAAGACCCTTGTCTTAGTCTGGTTGAGCTGCTGTAGTAAAATACCATAGACTGAGTCACTTAAGCAACAGAAATTAATTTTCTCACGGTTCTGGAGGATGAGAAGTCCAAGATCAAGGTGCCAGCTGGTTTGATATCTGCTGAGAGCTTTTTTCCTGGCTTGCAAATGGCCACCTTCTCACTGTGTCTTCACATGGCAGAGAGAGAGAGAGAGAGAGCATAAGAGAGAGAGAACAAGCTCTCTCTTCCTTTTTGTATGAAGTTGCCGTCCTATTGGATTAGAGTCTCACACTTACGATCTCATTTAACATTACCTCCTGTATTATCCAGATACAGTCAAATTGGGGGTTAGCTCAACATATGGATTGGGGCTGGGTGGCAAATTTCAGTCCCAGCAACCCTATTTCCAAATAAGATCACATTCACAGGCCCTGGGGGTTAAGACTTCAACATACCTTTTTGAGGGACACGATTCAACCTACAACAAAAGGCAATGAGCCTGGGGGGTTCCACTCAGAGCCCCCTGGAGGGTGATTCTGGAGGCCTCACCTTTCCATACTTGTCCTGGGGGGACCCCCAGTGAGAACAGAGATGCTAGTGCCAGCCTCTCGGGGGCTCCTGACAACCTCAGAGCGGAAAGGCAGCTGTGGCTGGGGAGTATGGGACGCTCCCCGCCCACGTTTGCCCGCACAGGCGCAGGACGGATCCCACGCGCCCAAGGCTGATGCAGACCACGGCTTTGGCAGGGAAGGCGAGTCCCCTCACGTGGGCGCAAGCTGCTGCCTCTGGCCTAAGGCTCTAGGGCCTTTCACACCTCTTTCTTCTACTGCTCAGATACCTTCCACAAGTCGTATTCGTGGTGGTGGAGGGGGCTTAATCATTTCCTTCTTTTTTTACTACACTGATTGGTTACATATGCCCATTCTGGGAGGGTCTACACTATCGGAGGCGCTCCACACACCCGTAGCCCATCTGAGCAAGCTTGGCAAGGCCAGAGACCTGGCAGTCAGATGTGGGCAGAACCACTTTGGCTTAGGGAAGCTGGAATGCCTCCCTGATCCCTGGGCAGGAAATGCCCTCAACAGGGAATCCCATTTTTCATTGAGGAGGAAGCTGTGAAATTGTGATTAGGAAACAGAAAGATCTGCTTTTCAATCTTCATATTTATATGACTCGAGGGAAGTTGCTTAAGCTCCCAAGCCTCACCTTCCTCATCTGTAAAATGGGGCTAATACCAGTGCCTACCACAGAGGGCAGTTGTAAGGACCCAATGAGATGATGAATTTAAAATGCTTTGTGTGTTAATGGCCATTTAAATTTAGCCACATATTATCCTTTCCATGATTCTCATTCCTTCCTGAACCACCATGATTCTATCTAGGTTCATTATTCAAATATTGAATGTCCTTTAATATTTACTTTAGTGCATATCTTTTATCTTAATTACTGTAGCTTTAGAGTAACTCTTGAAATCAGATTGTTTATGTCCTCCAAATTTGTTTTCTTCTTCAAAATTGTTTTGGCTCTTCCACATCTTTTGCACTTCCACATAAATTTAAGGTTATCTTGTCAATTTCTAGAAACATAACTTCATTTTATTCTTTGACTTTGCTATTAGTTCTAGTATCTTTTTTGAAAATTTCTTAATTTTTTTATACACATGATCATGTTGTCTATGAATAAAAGGAGTTTAACTTCTTAAAAAATATAAAAAAAATAAAAATAAAATGCTTTGTGTAATGTGCTGGGTCCTGGTTGGTGACACATCACCCCATCATTCACAATAATCATTTTGTTTTATACACATGCCTAGTAATATGTGTGCACCCAGCGAAGCATCCAGCGAAGAGGGGAAGCAAGGCAAGGGGGACACACGATCCACTGGTCCATTGTGTTTGAGGCTCACCTGCACAATTGCCGCCAATTTTCCTATCCACTAACCCTAACCCGAACCCTAACCCTAACCTTAACCTTAACCTTATTTGGTGGTGTGGAGAGAAGGCGACATCAGGTCTTTGGGGCATGTCAATTTCCCTCACCACCCAGGCAGCCCCATCCTGAGTTGATTTAGGGAATGTCTTTAATGTGGCCTCCAGGATCTCTAAACCCTTTACAGAGCAGATTTATTCAAGTTGCTGCTCTCAAGCCTCTTTTAACTCCACGCTTGAATTTTATTTGTTTCCCTGGAGTTGCCAGCCGAGCTGTGTAATCGGGAAGGAAGCATTTACTGAAGTGAAGCATTTACCGAAGTGAGCCATGAATGGTGTAAAAGGATAAAGCTGTGACGATTTATGTATGTGATACTGCTGGTCCCAAAGCCAGTGCTACTAGAAGACAGAGCACAGAAGTCACCTAGTACTTCATTATACTGCTGGGATCGTTGTTACCAACCTGGCATTTTGTTATTAGAAGAGTTATATCACTTTTATTTCAGAAGAACGTTTATCCACTGAAGACAGGTAGGTACCTTTATTTGCTTTTAATAGGTGAAGACACTGATGCTCACGGAGTTTGAATGGCACTGAATCGAGAAAATGGGAATTTGAGCACCGCATCCACCTGCTTACTCATTATATAATTTTGTCAAGTTCATTATTTTATCTGAACTTCTATTTGTTGGACTGGTGAGTACAATATATATTTTTCAAGGTCATTGCAAAGAAGCAATGGAGCATCTATAAACCAGAGTGCTTGGTACACAGTAGATGATCTTACCTAAAGCAATGAGAAGTGAAGTGGCAGAACAGACATTCAGTAAGGGCCCCCGTGCTTCATAGCCCCAGGTCCTAGATGGGGCTCGGCAAGTTTTTTCTATGGGTCAGATAGTAAGTATTTTCAACTTTGTGATCCATATGGACTCTGGTGCAACCATTCAAATCTGCTGTTGTATCGTGTAAGCAGCCATAGACATTACTCAAATGAATAATCATGACTGTGTTCCAATAAAACTTTATTAATAAAAACAGACAGGAGGCCTGATTTGGCCCATGGCCCATGTGACAACCCCTGACCTTGAATAAAAAGTTGTATATAATATGATAAGTGACAACATCTAGTAGATAAACCCCTATTCATCCTTTAACAATTTAGTCTCTATCCTCCCTTTTCTGTGAAACTTTTCCTCCTTGACGATTCTAGGCAGATTACAGGTCCCATGACCACTGTACCCTTTGGATGCAACACATGACAGCCCCCTTCCCATTGGGAGGAGAATGCAGGCGCCATTCCCCAGTGGTCTGGGCGGTCCTGGGAGTCACTGGCTATGTCTCTTCATCTTTCTTAAATATTTAAAAAATGAACAACAATGCTTCTCATCTCCCCAGAGGATAAAACAAATAGTGAAAGGGCTTAAACTGAAGTTGGGGGAACTTAGACTACTCAGTGGTTCTCAACCGGGGAGACATTTGATGATGATTGGAGACGTTTTGGGGTGTCAAGATGGGAGGAGGGGTCCTATTTCCATCCATCGGGTAAAGACCAGAGATACTGCTAAACATCCTACTGTGCGCAGGACAGCCTCTCACAAGAGAGAATGATCAGGCCCCAAACGTCAACAGTACTGAGGTTGCGACACCCTGGACTGGCCAAAAAGGAAGCATTTTATAGGCCAGTAGTGCAAATCACGCACACAGCTTACACATTGTATCCAACTTTACAGCTTATACAGTGTTACCTACTCTGTCCCCCACAAAGGAGCATGGGGAGAATCAAATGAGATGAGCTATGTAAAAGGAATCTGCATAAATCATTAAGTTCATGCAAAAGTAAAGTCTCTTCTGTCAGTGAACCAATCCTGGAGTGTTGACACACGTAGGCTAATTCTGGAACATTCTTCAGTTTATCCCACCCAAATCTCCCCATCCAGTCTAAGCCTTTTTCCCATCACTCTCTTCTCAGCAGGAATAGGAGTGCCTTTGGACACCTTTCAAATGCGGGGAAACCGGGAAGCCGCACCTCAGTCTGCTTTCCTGCAGGCGAAATTATCAAATTCCTTTCGGCTTTTTCTCTAGGTCCTATTTTTGAAGTCTTTATTTATTTCAGTTTTTACAAAGGTTCCCCTGTGGATTTTCCCTTAGTTTACCACATACCTCCCACAATAGTCAGTCTTAACCCAAAAGGGTTTCCAATGAATCTTCCCCTTGGACAAAATTACCCCACGGTTTTTGCAAGCCATGCTGGCTTTCATCTTCCATTCATTTTTGCATGTAACTTTGGTGATAGTCCGTCTTCCTGCTGAGTTTGGCCCACTTTTCTCTTTAATGTGAGGGAGTGAAGTGAAAAACTCCAGTGGCTGTTGTTTGGGGAACTGCTGTAAACACCTAGGTCGACAGGGGGTACAATTCCTTGTTAGGTGTTTGCCCACTTAGGGCGACTAAGTGGGACATAGGTGGTGGTTTCTTTTCATTTGGCCTTGCTTTGGATTGAATTATGTCCTCTAAAAGAATATGTTGAAGTCCTAATACCCCCATACTACAGAATATAACCATAATTTGGAGAGAGGGTCTTTGCAGAGGTAATCAGGGTAAAATGGGATCATTAGGATGGGTCCTAATCCAATATGATTGGTGTCCTTATAAAAAAGGGGAAATTGGACACAGACAGACACACATAGAGGAAAGGCCATGTAAAGATGTACAGGGAGAAGATGGTCATCTATAAGCCAAGGACCAAGTTGAGAGGCCGGGAACAGATCCTTCCCTGGAGCCTTTAGAGGAAGCATGGCCCTGCTGACTGTGGACTTCTGACCTCCAGAACTGTGAGACGATGTATTACTCACTTTGTGGGACTTTGTCACAGCAGCCTTAAGAAACTATCTGCTGTAGTTTCTGCCACAGATGCACTAAGCTGGAGCATGAAGCTGGAGTTCATGATCACTTCAGAACATTTCTGCCAAGGATTGTTCACTACCATTCCTCTATGTAGCCGATGTCATCGGTGGTCCACACATTCATCCCATACACACACACACACACACACACACACACACACCTATCCCAGAGGCTACCTGCAGCCCTACTGATGGCTTCCTGCATCTCCTGGCTAAGAGCATCCTCTGACCATGGGCACACACACTCACATACAAAACAGGCTAAAGCGCCAGAAAGTTCCCAGCGTGACCATCAGTCATGGAGAGGCAACAGTTGTGAGTAAAGACCTCTGGTAGGATCACTTAGAGTTGGGTTCAACAGAACTTTTCAGAAGGTCCCCTGCAACCTGAGCCCAGTTTGCGCATAATGGAACCTACTAATTAAGGTATCTCTTCTTAACTTTGCACCCTCCACTTTCCCACTCCCTCGCCATGCAAATAAAATACTGGGCCCAAATCCTTGTCTTGGGATCTGCTTTAGAGGAACTTCATCCTAGGTCACGCTGCTTCAAAAATATGAATGACCGGAGTTGGGATCTGAGCACCAGCACCATCCCTGAGGCTAAGAATCAAAGGAAAGGGAGAGGAAGTAGGTATTAGGAGTCCAAGAAAAGACATAGTGTCACATCAACCAGCGACAAGGTCAGAGTCAAAGCCAAAACCTGAACAGACACGGGATAAGATTCAGAGGTCCGAGCCAGAGTCACATCAGAGAATGAATGGTTCAATATTGCTGTCATCCAGCCATTCCCATGTTCACTTAGGGACCCCCGTATGCCAGACGCTGGGTAGAGAGCTAAAAGCACAGAAGGAGATAAGACACATTCCCTGAACTCAAGGAGCTCACCTTCTTGAGGGAAGAGATCAAGGTGTAAAAAAATGTGATTTAGGTGCCATGAGACAAATGCTAATTGGGACCCTGGGGAACCCAGGACGGAAGCCTTGTATACTGTGCTAAGGCATTTGCATCTCTTACTTGTAGGTAATAAGTAGGGCTGGGTTCATGACCATGGGACATGGAGAGTCAAACAAGGTCTTGTGCTTAGAAAGCACAACATTAACTTGGGTTAATGTTCTCCTGTCACCATCTTGAGTTTGTTAATAATTTTTAAATAAGGAGCCTTGATTTTGCACTGGGTCCCCCAAATTATGTATCCAGCCCTGACAGTAAGAAGCCTAGAAATGAATACCATAAAGAATGGTGTACGCCAGGTCTATGGTGTATGAGTTGGAGATTTCCAAGGAGGGAAGTGTGCCGATGGGAAACCAATGGCGGATGCTCCACTGGGGGGATCTTTTTTTAAATTTTATTTATTTTATTTATTTACTTTTGGCTGCATTGGGTCTTTGCTGCTGTGCGCAGGCTTTCTCTAGTTGTGGTGAGCGGGGGCTTTTCCATACTGACCATGAAGCCAGCTCTTCGAACAGGAGGGTTGCTGGGGATTACCTAAGTGATGTCCTTGTGTCTCTATCTTATCCTAGAGAACCCTGGTTCTCCTCCAGTATTTACATACACACACACACACACACACACACACACACACACACACACAGCCATGGTCTTAGGGGAAGCTGACCCATCCCCAGCTCCAAGGGGACCTGATTGGTCTGAGGATAACCCCCTCCTCTTGCCATGACTGGAAAGGGCGTGTGACCTGATTCTGGCCAACGAGACGAGGGGAAGTTTAGGGGGGCATCCCTTCAAAGGAAAGTTTCTTTCTCCCTTAAGAAAGAGTCACTAAAAGTTTCAGACTCCTGTCAACCTTTCTACATAGCCTTTTACCCATATGAATTCCAATCCTCAGTGACCCTGGGTAAGTCACTAAAAAAATGGATGGAGTATTTTCATAAACACTATCTCATGTTTTGGTTTTGCTTTTGTTTTTTAACTGAGGTGAAATTAACAAACCTAAAATTTACCACTTTAAAGGTGAACATTCCAGTGGCATTTAGTACATTCACAATGTATGTGACCATCACTTCTCTTTAGTTTCAGAATGTTTTCATCACCCAAAAGGGAACTCTGTGCCCATTAAGCATTCCTCCCGTTCCCCCTCTTCACAGGCTTTGGCAGCCACTTACCTGCTTTCTTTTTCTGTGGATTTAATTATTCTGGGTATTCATATACATGAAATCATACAATGTGTGACCTTTTGTGTCTGGCTTCTTTCACGTAACATAATGTTTTTGAGGTAGGTCCACGTTGTATCTGTAGCATGTATCTGTACTTCATTTCTTTTTTTGGCTGGATAATATTCCGTTGTCTGTAGATATCGCAATTTGTTTATTCACTCATCTATTGATGGACATTTGGGCTGTTTCCACCTTTTGGCTATTGTAAATAGCACTGCTACGAACACGCATTTACATGTATTTGTTTGAATACCTGTTTTTAATTCTTTTGATATACACATAAGCACGGAATTGCTGAATCATGTGGTAATTTTAACTTTTTGAGGGCCTTCCAAATTGTTTTCCATAGCAGCATATATTTGTATTATATATTCTCACCAGCAATGTGTGTACATTATCTCATGTTGCCCATGATACTGATACTTGATGAGGTCAGGTTATTTTATAAAGTGGAATCCTGAGATTCAAGGACCTAAAATCACTTGCCTATCTCAGTGCGTCGTGTCAGAATCTGATTCCACGTCTTTGAAGAGATTTCTTTCCATTGCATAAACTTCTCAGGTCTTTCGCGTCCTCCTTTGGAGAGAAAAACCACAGGTCTATGATACATAAGATCGTCCAGATATCGATTAAGAATTATGGGAAAATCCCAGCTCAGAGTACCAGGCATTTAATATTCTGTTAACACAAATATATACGTTTATTTTGCAAACTTACCATCTAAAATGATACCCAGCTCATAGTAAATGCTCAGAAAATATTTGAATGAATGAGTCTTGTGCGTTCATTTAGGGGTTCATCTTCTGTGTCTCTGGCAGCTAGCCATCCATATGCTGCCTTTTCTTTAACATCCTTCTTTGCCCCTGTAGTGCTGCCAGGAGAAAAAGGGACCGGATCCACCAGATGTGACATAACTCCATCTGTGACAGAATGTCTCTCTAACCGTTTAAGTTGAAAATATGCCTTTAGCAAATAGGTCAATATCCTTCTTCAAATTGCATGGCCGTACCTTTCTCAATTTGACTTACTATTATCTAATTATTTAATCTATAAACAGATATATCGCTGATGTATTTTAACCAGCATGTTTGTTATTTATTTATAAATCAGTGTTCATCTTTCGGGACTTTGATGTTCTCTTGCCAAGAAATAACTAGTACTAATTTCAAATAAGGAATATCTTTTGTAGTTAATAAAAGTCTTCCCAGATCAATAAGGTTAATAAGTGATACTGTCACTTGGGCATGTTAATAAGTTTAAAAAAAAAAAAGAAAAAGAGGCCTAGCCAACTGAAAAGCTGGAACTGAAAATAGATTATAGCATTTTGCCCCAAGGCTTTGGCAGCAATTGAAACAAAGTGTTTTGAAACAGAGCAAATTGGCATTTCTTTGACTTCTAATGTTCAGTTTCTCCAAGCAGGACACCTGGTTCAACGACACAAAACAGCCATTCAGAATTATAGTCTGGGCTTTTGTTATGCAAAAGGTAAATGAGGGCAGCAGGAACTCTTCCAGGAAAAGCTGTTTTTACTTTTTCCCTAGGGAGAGCTCTCATCAAAAAAAAAGAAAGAAAAAAAAAGAAGAAGACAGAAAAGCAAAAACTGCTGTTGACAGGAAATCAGGAGTCTTGAAGATGAGTGGTTCTGAAATTATCTAATAGAAGACTATTTCATACAATGCTATAAAGTGTTTCCACTGTCAATGAATTAAATGGAAGCCGCAGCCTTCCCTGTTTGAGAATACCAAGTTATCATAGTTTCTGGCTGGCTCTCCTTCTCCAACGCTCAATCTGCAGGGACTTGCTTTGGTCTGAGTTGCATTTATGTTCTAATAGAAGCAATTTGACCAACACTCGGGTTGACCCATTAGAAGAGAACCTTGGCTCCGTATGACGACAAGCCCATGGATGTGCACGTACTCACATGCAGATATGGGGTTTGCACGATGCAATGCAGACAGTGTTGGAAACTGCACTTGAATTTAGTGCTGAGGTTGCTTGTCCTGCTGTCCAGCCCATTATTGTAAAAGCCTAGAGTCCAGAATAAAAGGAAAGTGAAATGAAGGTCGTTTCACCAAAGCAAGTGCATCTGAGAAGCCTGCCATTTGCCTCCGTGACTTTTAACCCTTTGGATCCATTGACCTCCCTTTATTATGTTGGGTGGGTGCTGGGCCCTTGTGGAGCCAGACAGCCTCAAAATCTAATGGAAGAGTTTGCATTGGCTGAGTATCAAGAGAGTGAGGGGATTGAGTTTATTGTGTGTCCACTGCGTGCTGGGTCTTGCTTTGGGAATGGGATACACGGCAGTGAATGGGACGAAGCCCACGCTGTCATAGAGGTCACCTTCCGGCAAGGAAGACACATGAAAAGAGGCCAGTGGTGTTAGGGAACTGTTGACCAAAACCGCCCGCCTTGGCCAGGCATGATGATACCTGCTTGCCTGAATTGTCTCACAACAGGAGGTCCCGATAAAAAAACTCGGTGCTGCCACCGAAAACTATCGAGGAGAATTCAGGAGGTGGTGAAAGGAGGGGGGACATGCCAGCGCATAGTATGTGGTGTAAAACTAACCCGGAAGAATTGGGGAGGGGCTAAAAGGAGGAGAGAGGAGACGACCAACGTTTCAGAATCCTTTGGGCTGGAATCCATCTTGGCTGAGAGATGCGCACGCCACCAGGAAGGACCCTGAGTCAGACCAACTATGGGCCAAGCAACGTGATTGGCCTGAGACAACCCGAAAACTGACCCCATCACCAGAAACCCCGAGACCGCGAGCCTCGTGGCAGAGCAGTTCTCCTGGGTTCCCTTACCCTGCTGCTCTCCCCCTGAGCACCCCTTCCCAATAAAGTCTCTTGCTTTGTCAGCACGTGTGTCTCCTCGGATAATTCATTTCCGAGTATTAGACAAGAGCCCACCCTCGGGCCTTGGAAGGGATCCCCCTTCCTGCAACAGCAGTACTCTAATTGCCCATGAACAGAAGTGCTATGAAGAAAGAGGGGAGAGGGGGGCATTTTTAGTCCACAGAATTAGAGAAAGCCTTAGGAAAGGGCAAGCCCTGCAAACAGTTCGGGGACACATCAGAAGGAGCAGTAAATGCAAATGTTCTAAGGGGGCCATGATGTGTCTGGAAAAATCATGACTGTGAAGGAGAAGAGTGAGGCAAGAGGAATACCAGAGAGGTGGGCAGGGTAGGCAGGGCCAGAACATGAGGGCCTGTAGGGCCTCTCAGCCTCAGCACCCTTGACCTTTGGAGCTGGAGAGTTCTTTGTCATGGCGGAGGGAGGGAGGTCAGAGTCCTATGCATAGTAGGACGATTAACACATCCCTGGGCTTTACCCACCAGATGCCGTTAGCACCTCCATAAGTTGTAACTACCCCAAAGTTTTCAGACACTGCCAAATGTCCTCGCATGGGGAGGGTTGTGTGTGTGTGTGTGCAAAATCACTCCTGTAGGTTATGGCAAGAATAGGTCTTGGCAATGACTCTGGGTTTTATTCTAAATGCAATAGAAATCTGCTGCAGGATTTTCAGCAGGAGAGTAATGCAATATAATTTCCACTCTGGCTGGTGGGCAGTGAAGGTGACTGCAGGCTGGGGACGGCTCAGAAAGTGGTGAGAGCAGGAACAGAAGCTTGGGTTTTCACAGGTCCACTAGGCTAGGAAGGGAGGATGTACCCGATCCTCATGCGTGTCCCCAGGTATCCGACCATGTCATGAAATGACCTTTCTCTACTGTCCAGCACCAACTCCAAAATTGCTGAGGCAGCAGCGTTAGTGACCAAAAAAGTAGCTCCTGATGGGAAAGGCATCTGGAAAAGACAGTTTCTTAGGTGGTTGAGAGCTCAGTGGTATGAGGCTAAGGCTGCAGGTTGGTCCATGAACAGCCAAGTGGATCCCTACACATGGTACCTTGGGTGCACGTCCCCTCTCTGGATTGACTATGCCACATCCTCAAGCAGCACCAACAGTCAGTACTACTAGAAAACAGCCCAGTAACAAACTTTCCTACTGGAGGGTCACTCTTTCCTCACTCTGCGAGTCTATTGCAGAGACCTCACAGATGCCATCTTCCCAGAGGTCTGTAAGCCTCCAAAGTCAGAGACATGTCTTCTCATCCATGAACTTCTCTCAAGCAGTGCATCATTCCTTTTAAGTCTCTTCTCTGAGAAACTGATTCACTCCATAACTCTGAAATGCCAGATCTTTTCAATTCCATTCCATGTCACCATTTCCCACCACAGTTCCTGTTACATCCTGAATTGTGTCCTCCCCAAATTCATCTGCTGAAGCCTTTACCCACAGTGTGACTGTATTAAGAGGTAAGGCATTTACAGAGGCAATTAAGGTTAAATGAAGTCATAAGGATGAGGGCCTCTTCCAATAGGACTGATGTCTTTATAAGAAGAGGAAGAGGCACCAAGAGTGTCCACACACGGAGAAAAGGGCATGTGAGGCCACAACCGGAAGGTGGCCATCTGTGCGCCTAGGAGAGAGGCCTCAGGTGCCAGACCAGATGACACCTTGATCTGGGACTTCAGCCTCCAGAATGATGAGAAGATAAACTGCTGTTGTTTCAGCCCCCCCCCCCCCCACCCCGTCTGTGGTACTCTGTTATGAGCCTTAGCAGACTAATACAGCCCCCTAAATGTCATCCTTAGGTAGATAATGTCACTCTACCTCCAGGATATTCATCTGTGACCTCAGCCTTGGTAGCTACTTTTGAAATCCTTACTGAAATGCTCTCCTCCCACCCCCAGCCCTGAGTTTGCCTCATATGGTGCTTTTTGATTCTCCAAAGGATCCTCTAACTCCTCTCTTTTGCTTTGCTTCCCTGACTCATCTTTCTCGGCTTCACTCTTTCACGTTAGTGCTCCCCGGGGTTTTGTCCTCAAAGCTCTTCACATCTCAAGTCTAGACACTCTCCTAGGAAGGCTCGTTTGTTCCCAGAGCTTTAACTATCACTTCCATGTATATGACTCATACATTCATTTTCCCAGACTCAATATCTCTCATGAGCTCCAGAGCTTTACTTTCTGCCCCTAACTTGACCTTTCCCCAATTGAGCATGTCACCACCAAACCTCTCACCTAAGCAAGATATTTGAAAGGCACCTTTGACTCTTTTCTCTTTTGCTTCAAATTCAGATGGCTCACAGGCTCTTTTTGATGCCATTGTCTTCCTTCAATGTGTCATGTCCTGAATCAGCTTTCTAACGCTTGCATCTCATCATGTTATTCCCCTACTTAAAAGTTATTAACACTACTATATATAAAATAGATAATAATAACTACCTACTGTATAGCATAGGGAACTCTATTCAAATACCCTGTAATGACCTATATGGGAATAGGATCTAAAAAAGAGTAGATATATGTATATCTATAACAGACTCACTTTGCTGTACAGCAGAAAGTAACAAAACATTGTGAACCAACTATACTCCATTAAAAAAAATTAATTAAAAAAAAGTTATTAACAGCTTTCAATTACCTATTGAGAAATCCTAAGTCCAGTCTCCATAGCATGATACCGCTCCAGTAACACCTTCTCCCCTTTTCCCACCCAGATAACTTTTGTTCCAGGCCCACTGACACCAATTTTGCTCCCTAAAACACATGTTCCTTTACCTTTTTTGCTTCCTCTGACTGTAATGGCTCCACCAGCAAACCCCATTCTTTTGTAGTCAGGTCTTCTCCTTTGTCCCTTCTCTACTTTGCAAACCGTACTCATTCTTACAGACCAAGTTTAAATGTGCCTTCACCCACAAAGCCATCTTCTCCTGTGCCAGAGTCCCCTGCTCCATGTTATGTGTCCCCAGAGCATTTTGCATGCCTGTCTCTCCTGATCGATTTAAGATTCTTTACCATTGCAACCATGTTGCATCCATCCTTGAAGCGCTAAATAACCTGGTATTATTCCTGACATCCAGTATGGACTGTGAAAAGTACTAGTTGAGTCAAGAACAATGAAGAAATATCTTCTGTGATTACCTGTGATGGAGAGCTCTTTCTCGTTCCGCCATTCCTAAAACTGAGGTTATAGTAAGGCTCATGATTGGAATGCAAAAACAGAGGGTATAATTCTTTCGATAGAAGTAGATTCAAAGGAACCATTGGGGGGGTAGAAATAAGAAGGTATACATTTTCATAGAAATCATGTGCCTCAGGTCCAAAATAACTTGGGAAATAGCTGAGTGAGAGGAAAACCAAAAAATAAATTAATGTTATCAGTGTCATGGAAGATTGCTACAGACTGCCTAGCCAGACAGAAAATACAGATGTTTCCCCACACCAGAATAAACTATGAAGGTGATCAGGGACGCAAGACATCCAGTATTTTACCAAGACTTGACTCTGCCCAATGCAATTATTATATATTGAAATGTAGTCATCAAAATATTTTTTTAAAATAATTGTAAAGAGTGATTTTATGCTTCTTTATTAACTCATTAAAAAGCAAGGTCTATTGCTGAGATGAATGACTTTAATTTCAGGGTAGGGATGAGCATATACAATATTTTGGTACATTTGTAACAACTGTAATGTGATTTGAAAAGATCTGTAATTTCTATTGGCGAGAAAGTCGTAAGTATTTCTTATATTACTGCCGTGAGTTGTCTATATTCATGATTGAAGAAAACACTGCATTTGAGTTAGAGGTTAGTAAAGTAAAGATGTATTCTAGCCCAGGTCACAAAAATGCTCATCATAGAAGAACTCTTGAGATGCAGAGAGACGTTTTCTTCGACTTCTTCCTGGATAAACAACCCTTGAGAAGCTACATTTAGAAGGACATCATAAATAGCCAGTGAGCTCTTTGATTCTCAGGATAACCAATACTGGATTCCTAGAGGGATTGCAGACATTAATGTCACCATCAAGGACTTGAAAGAACAGGAATGGTGATTCCCATAGCATTCCCATTCGACTCGCTTACTTGGCCTGTGCCAAAGGCAGATGGAGCTTCGACGATGGCGATGGATTATTGTAAGCTTCACCAGGTGGTGACTCCAATGCAGCTGCAATGCCAGCTGTGGTTTCATTGCTTGAGCAAACTAACACATAAGCCGGTACCTGGTGCGCAGCTGTTGATCTGGCAAATGCTTTTTTCTTGAAATATATTAGAAAAGACCAGCAGAAACAGTTTGCTTTTAGCTGGTAAGGCCAGCAATACACTTCCACTCTCTCACCTTGGGGGTGTATCAACTCTCCAGCCCTGTGATGACACAGGGCTGGAGAGTGATGACAACCCCGTGACCTGCAGGGATCTGGACTGCTTTTCTCTTCCGTAAGATATTTATTATACTGGGCATTGTGTTGATGACATCATGCTGATTGGACCTAGTGAGCAAGAAGCAGCAACTACTCTAGACTTATTGGTAAGACATTTGCTTGTCAATGGCCTCCCCTACAACCAAAGGGAGGCACAGTGCCTAGCGGGCCTCTTTAGATTTTGGAGACACCCTCTTCCTGACATGGGTGTGCTGCTGCAGCCTGTTACTGAGTGACCTGAAAACGTGCTGCTTTGGAGTGGAGGGCCCAGAACGCAAGAAGGCTCTGCAGCGGGACCAGGGTCCCATGCCACTTGGACGCTATGGGTCAGCAGATGTAAAGGGCCTGATGGGATGGCAGTTAGGGGTGCTGTGTGGAGCCTTCAGCAGGCCCCTGTGGGTGAATCACAGCTCAGGCCCTTAGGATTTTGGAGCAAAATCCTGCCATCCTGTGCAGGTAACTGCTCTCCATTTGAGAAACAGCTCTTGGCCTATTACTGTGCCTTAGCAGAGACTGAACGCTTAACCATGGGCCACCAAGTTACCACGTGACCATACACCATTAAGTTGGGGGTGTACAGCAACACTCTGTCGTCAAATGGAAGGAAGTGATACATATGTGATCAGACCCAAGCAGACCCTGAAGGCATAAGTAGGTCACACAAAGAAATGGCTCAAATGCCCATGGTCCCCACTCCTGCTACGCTGCCTTCTCTCTCCCAGCCCATACCTATGGCTCAGCAGGAATTCCCTGCAATCAGCTGACAGAGGAAGAAACGACTTGGGCCTGGTTTACAGATAGTTCTGCACGATACGCAGGCACCGCTAGCAAGTGGACACCTGCAATGCTGCACCCCCTGGGGACATCCCTGAAGGACAAGAGTAAAGGGCAGTCCTTGCAATGGGTAGAGCTTTGAGCCATGCCCTTGGCTGCACGTTGCTTGGAAGGGAAATGGTCAGGTGTGTGACTATATACTGCCTCATGCGCTGTGCCCAGTTGTTCAGCAGGAAAGTCAAGGACTTGGAAAGAACAGTATTGGAAAACTGATGACAAGGAAATTTGGGGAAAAGGTATGTGGATAGACCCCTCAGAATGGGCAAAAAAAAGTGAAGATATTTGTGTCCCATGAGAATGCTCACCAAAGGGATATCTCAGCAGAGAGGCAGTTTGATAGTCAAGAGAATAGGATGACCTGTTCCGTGGGCACCAGTCAGCATCTTTCCCGGTCATCCCCATCATCACCCAATGGGCTCATGAAGAGAGTGGCCATGGTGGCAGGGTTGGAGGTAATTCACGGGCTCAGCAACATGGACTTCCACTCACCAAGGCCAACATGGCTCTGGCCACTCTGAATGCCCAATCTGCCAGTGCACAGGCCAGCACAGAGCCCCCCGACGTGACACCATTACCGGGGATGATCACCAGCCACCTGGTGGCACGTTGATGACATTAGATCCTGCCTTCACAGAGGGCTAGCATTTCCTTCTTGTTGGATAGACACGCTGAATATGGACTTGCCTACCCTACACATAATACTTCTGCCAAAACTACCATTGGTGGACATATAGAATGCCTTGTCCACTGCCATGGTATTCCACACAGCATTGCTTCTGACCCAGGCTCTCACTCGACAGCAAATGAAGTACAGTAATGGGCCCATGCTCATGGAAGTCACTGGAATTCTAACTGTACTTCCCACCATCCTAAAACAACTGGCTTGATAGAATGGTGGATTGTCCTTGTGAAGACTCAGTTATAGTGCCAACTAGGTATCAATACCTTGTAAGGCTGGGGCATGGTTCTCCAGAAGGCTGTGTATACTCTGACTCAGCATTCAATATATGGTGCTCTTTCTCCCAGAACCAAGACTCCCAGGTCCAGGAATCAAGGGTGGAAAGGGGAGTGGCACCACCCACTATTACCCTTAGTGACCCACTAGCAACACTTCTGCTTCCTGTTCCCATGACCTTAAGCTCCGCTGGCCCAAAGGTCTCAGTTCCAAAGGGCACAGTGCTTCCACCAGGAGTCACCACAATGATCCCATTGAATTGGGAGTTAAGACAGCCACTGGGCTCACAGCCACTCAGCCCCTTTGAGTTCCTCGTGCTTCTGAATGAGCAGGGAAAGAAGGGGTTTACTGTGCTGGCTGGGGTGACTGATTCTGACCTCCAAAGGGAAAATGGACTTCACCTGGGCCTCCAGCTTGCTGACTATACATCTCGGGACTTGTCAACCTCCGTAATTGCATGAGCCAATTCCTTATACCAAATCTTTCTATAATAAATCTTTCTATAATATATATATATATATATATATATATTTACTATTGATTCTGTTTCTCTGGAGAATCCTAAATAATCTCAAAATAGTTATTAAAATAGTTTTTTTTTTAAAAATTATAAGTAGAAACAGTTATGCTTCTTCACTAACTCATCAAAGAGCAAGAACTATCGCCAAGCTGAACGACTATAATTTCAAGGTGGTGATGAACATATACAATATTGTGATACATTTGCAACAACTGTAACATGGTTTAAAAATATCTGTGATTTCTACTGATGAGAAAATCATATGTCCTTCTAATACTACTGCCATTTGTTCTCTATATTTGTGATTGAAGAAAATGCTACATTTGAGTTAGAGGCTAGGAAAAATAAAGATGTATTTTTGTTGTAACCAGTCTCATCAGGATCCTCACTATGGATCCCTCAGGGTCCATAGAGCTCAAGAAAAGAACCTCTGAGATAAAGAAAGACAACCATCCCTTTACACCTTCCTGGATAAACTACCCTTTGAGAAACTACCTTTAAAGAGACATAGTAAATACCCAATGGGCTCTTTGATTCTCAGGATAACCAAACATCTGAAAAATATCATGTGCCCTGTAGACAAGGAAACTGAAGTAGACTTTGGTTAAAAAAGAGAGAGAGAGAGAGAGAGAGAGAAGTCTCCTTTTCCATGATTGATTGGTCTTTGGGACAAAAACTAGATCCCTACCACAAACTATTTTAGCCCCTCTGGGTCCCTAGTGTAGTACCTTCCGTGTAACAGACACTCAGTATTATTTACTGAATTAATGGTCATCAATGGATGGATTGACAAACTTACAAAAGTGTCACTTAAAGTTGCAAAGAGAGCAGTGGCCTCACACAGCTTGTTTTCTTCTGTGCTCTTCTCCGGTGTCCTCTTTCCTCTCCTCTCGTGCCATCTGTGAGGCAGGCAGAGGCACTGTCTTTCTTTAGAACAGCTGGCTCTGGCGGCTGTCGGGCATCGTCAGCCAGAAGCCAGGTGGTCTTACGTTCCGTTCCTTCCACGCCAAGGGCAAAAGGGGCAAGATGAATACGCCCAAACCACTTGGTATTCACTCTTGATTTTTCCGTGGAAGCACACAAGGCTACGTCCCATCAAGAACTCTGCCCTCGCTGGTTAATGGATCCTTTTCTAAATGCACTCAGGGAGAACACAAGTGCCCCCCTCATCAGATAAGATTCGCCATTTCAACAACCATATTTTGTGCTAATGAATTTACATATTAACTCTAATGTGTGTACTGAGGAGAAACAGGAAATAGAAAAAGAGAAACAAATACATATCTAATCCTACAACCCAAATATACATACTGCTAATATTTTAGCATATTTGCTTCGAGACTATATTAACTTTATTAGCTTTTGCATAGTTTCCCCCTCACCGTGGGGATTTTTGTCAAGAAGAATGGGAAAGAGGGGTTGTATACACTTGTGATGATTCTAGCATACACTATCTTGATCCCATTCCCCATCATTTACTATAACAGGTTTTTATTGTATACATAAAAATGGTGTGTATATGCATACAATTTTTATGTATGTAATAAAAATAAATTTATACCTATAATAAAAATAAATTGGATAAATAAAAGCATATATACGTATAACCCTAACCCTAATACAGATATGTTTTTATTTATCAATACCCTTTTAATGGTCACATATTAACTCATCAATTAAACATATTAATGACATATTCACACTGTTTCACCTTTTCTCTATCACGGATAAGGCTCCCATGCACATCTCATTCCATCCATTTTTTCCTGTGCTTACATTGTCATTGGGATGGTTTCCTTGAAGTGCAAATCATGCATCAGAGAATGAAATTGCTTAAGACTCTTCATATAAATGGCAACCAAACTGCTTTCAATATGCTTTTTTTACCTTTAAGTTTTAATATTTTGGTGGCTTCATTACCTAATTCAGGGGAAATTCTTGAAGTCTGAAACAATTTATTTTCTTTCATGCCCAACAAGTCTAGAACTTTCACAGTGCTAGCACGTGAGGAGCAGGATGGTACAGCACAACTTGATCGTCAAAATCACAGGCTTGGAGTTAAAGGCATGCTTTCGATCCCCAGCTCTGCCCCCTTCCTGCTGGGCAATCTTGGGCCAGTTATTCAACCCCTCTGTGCCTAAATTTTCTTATTTTAAAAGTGGGTATAAACAACAGTACTAACTTAATAAGTAATAATACTTACTACATATGGATGCCATGAGGATTAAATGAGCTGCTGCCCGTGAAGTGGTTTGACATATGGTATGACTCCAAAATTAGTTTTATTGTCAGTCACTGAGCGCACAGTTTACAATAACTGTGGTCTTGTAAATACTAATATATTTGAGACAAAATTTGCACCCTATTATTTGCTTTCTACTTGTCCTACCTGTTTCTATATTCCTTTTCCTCTGTCCTCGCATTATTTTGGTTTTACAGAGTATTTACACTTTGTCTGGTTTTCCCCTCTGAGCGTGGGGAGTTCCTGCTTTTTCACAGCTGACTTAGAGATCCCTGCAGACCTGCTTGACTCACAAATCGAATCCTTTTCACCTCATTCAAACAATGCAGGGACTGCTGCATCCCGCCCTTTCAACTCATTTGCTATTGTTGTCATTTAATTGCATACATATTTCATATTCTATTCAAATATTATTATTACAGATTTGTACAGTCAACATTCATTTCAATTTACAGACTTAAACGTCTTTTCTTGTTCTTCATCCTTCCTGCATCTCCAGGTCCCCATCTGGGATCATTTTCCTTCCTCCTGAAGAATGACTTTTATATTTTCCTGCCCTGTAATATTGCTCTAGTTAGTGCAAGCTTGCCAGTGACAAATCCTCTCTGTTGTTTGCTTTTCTGAAAATGTCTTTATTTTGTCTTTATTCTTGAAGATGTTTTTCACCTAATATAGAAGTCTAGGTTGGAAATTAACTTTCAGCATTTTGAAAATTTTCTTCTGTTACATTTTGGCTTCTATTATTTATTTTATTTTACTCTATATTTTATTTTACATGTTATTTCATTAGTTATTTTATTATTTTTATTTTATATTTTATTGTATTTATGTTATGTTATGTTATTTAATTTTAATTTTATTTATAAATTTTATAATTTAGTTTTATTTTAATTTATTTTATTCTATATTTTATTTTACTTTATATTTTAAATTTTATGGTTTTTTATTATTTTATTTTGCTTATTATATTTTTATTTTACATTTTCAAATTTTATTTTATTTTACTTTTAAAATTCATTATTTTATTTCATTATTTTAATTTATTTTCTTTTTCAAATGACAGCTGTCAATCCACTGTTCTTCCTTTGAAATCAATATGTCTTTCATCCTCTGGTCGCTTTTAAGATTTCTCATTGTGTTTGATTTTCAGCCATTTTTCTCTGATGTGATTTTCTCTGAATTTATTCTGCTTCTTGAATCTCTAGTAGTTTGGAAATTTGTCAGTCACTGCCTCTATGTCCACACCATTCTCTTTCTTTTATTCTTCTGAAAGGAACTTATTACATGTATGATAAATCTTCTTATGTTATTCCTTTTGTCTCTTACCCTTTCTTCATATTTCTTATTCTTTTTTCTCATATGACTTTTCTGGATATTTACTTTGAATCTATCTTTCAATTCACTGATTCTCTTTTGTCCTTTAATAGGCTTCGTTCCTTCTACTGTTTCTAATTTTAGTTATTACACTTTTCAATTCTAAAGTTTCCCTTTGATTATCCTGACAGTACCCATTTATTCATCAAACTTCTTCATCTTTTCTTGTATCTCTTTGATGATTTATTTACACTTTGTTATGTTAAATTCTATTGTTGGTAACTCTAATCTGGAGCCCTGAGGGATTTGTTTTTATCTTTTATTCCCTCCTATGTCTTGATATTTTTGATGAGCTACCTGGTGTATGTCACAAATTATATAATTTATTTAAGACTGTAACTTCCTAGAGAAATGATTTACTTTTGTTAGTGGCCAGAAGCACCAGCATGCTATTGGTCAGCATAATTTCAAGGATTGAGATGATCCTAAGACAGGATTCCATTCCCACAGGGCTGCACTATATCCCACTCACCCTCGCTCTTATGATATAGGACTTGCGTGTCTCAACCCAAAGCATGAGAGGTTTTCCAAGCCCTGCCTCATGGGGGGCCTTGAACTCCTGTTTTTCTCCCACTCACCATGTGAGGTTGGCAAAAGCGCAGTACGTATTTTCAAGTTCTTAGCTCCTGCTTCCAGAATCCCATTCACCTTTAGAGTAAAAATGATCCCAAATGCTGGGACCACCTCTATGTATTTCTGTCTCCTCCTGGATCTTGACCTTGTAATTCTTCATTGCATTGACAACTCTCCAAAGACTTCAATTACTTCAATAAGATGGTGTGTGTGTGTGTGTGTGTGTGTGTGTGTGTGTATAAGTTTTATCTAACTTTCTCCTTGTCTTCGGCAAAGAGTTGGTCCAAATCATCTGGATCACCTAGTCTACCATTTCAGGAAGTAGAAGTCTGAAGTCTATTTTTTCAGAAGTATGGCTTTCTAAATTATTATTATGAAAAGAGATCCAGGAAGAAAATGTTTAATCTCAGTATTCCCAAACTTATTTTACTACAGATGCCTTTGTTTTTGTGAAGCAGCCCATAGAACAAATGGTCCACAGCATCTCAACTTACAAAAGGCTTAGATTTCAAAAGGCTGTTCCTAAGAACTTTGCCTTGTAAGTTCAAAGTGTTGTTCAACAAAGAGCCATTGTATTCACGTTTATGCAAAGTTAAGTTACAAGAGAAGAACTCTGATGGTTTTGCTGTGACTCATCCCTCTCCACGTAACAACTGCCATTCCTTCATCACTTTCTTTTGTTATAATTATTTCTACTTTTATTTTCACTGTAATCATACACACAGAGAAGATAGGATTGGTCAAGAAGGCACTTTGCGACAGGTATGGAATGCCATTTTTAAACATGTTTTATTTTGAAATGAGTATAAGATTCTCAGGAAGTTAGAAAAATAATACATGGAGTCTAAGTGCACTCTCCTCCAGCTTTCCCCAATGATGCCATCTCATACAACCAAAGTAAAATATCAAGACCCAGAAGTTGACGTTGGTACGATACTATTAAAAGGCCTGCAAACCTTAATCAGTTTTTACCACTTTTTAACATGCATTCATTTGTGTGTGTCTGTGTATGTGTGCATGTAATTCTATGCAACATTATCTAGTGTATAGATTCATGTAACTACCAACACAACCAAGATACAGAACTGTTTTATCACCACAAAGAAACTCTTTCATGCTACGCTTTTACAGCTATACCCACCATCCTTGTCCCCTGGCAACCACCAATCTATTCTCGATCTCTATAACTTTGTCCTTTCAAGAATGTTACATAAATGGAATCAAAGAGCATGTAACTTTTTGAGGTTTACTTTTTTCACTAAGCACAATGTCCTTGAGGGGTCTACCGAGTAATAACATTTTTCCTAGACCCAGCATCTTTTCTATCAGATCCTTAAAAGATATATGTTTTTCTATTTCCTTTCCCTTTTTTTTACAGATAAGACAAGAAACTGACTAAAAATCATAAGTAAATTTATGACAGATTTCTTGATCCTCTAGTTCAGAGTTACATACAATAGACCTTGTTTCTCCGAAGACCAATCCTTCTTGCTTCCTGACTAGTTTGGAACAACAGGTCAGCTGAAGGTCATGGTTGATAAACACAATCCACTGAGTATTTAATCAGAAGTTTGTTATAGGGAAATCAAATTTTTCTTGACATTGCCTGCAGCAACTACTGCATTATCCCACTAAGTATGAACTACAGAGTGGGTTACTTGGAAATCATTCATATACTCACTGTTGCAAGCATGTCTAAATAGAATTTCTAATGTCCAAATAGAATTTCTAAATTCTTAACTCAAAAGTTGATAACTTCGAAAACAAGAAATGAATGCTTTGACTGGGTCTACAAGTGACATTTCCTAGTTTTCTTCTTCATCTTCTCTCATCTTTGGGGGTTTGCCTAAAAGTCACCAAGTTAGGTCACCAATGAACCTAATAAGTATTCAACAGCTTTCTGCAGTGGTGAAGAATGTTTCTAGAGGGGGCAAGAATATTTCATGAAGTCCAAGAGCAGACATTAACAATCTGAGGTTTGTACCATCCCATGAGAACTTTTGAAGAATCTTTTTTTAAAAAGTACTGGATACAAAGGGACCTAATATACCTCTGCAACCATGTTTTCTCAAGTAACCTCCCAGGGCCATCCAGTGTTGATCAAGGAAGCTTTTCACACCAGTCCTTACCTGCTGCAGACTTTCCGAGCGTGAGACTCAGAAGAACATCCAAGAACCAGGAGGCCCACCTGAGTGCTGGTCAGTCTGTACTAAGTGTAGAGACACTTGGAATGGGTAGAATTTAGAGACAAGAAGGGAAGGCATCATTGCACAGTATCTTACATGACTGACTTTCTCTTGACCAAACATCCCACTGGAGTTAATGCTGTTTGGGAAAGGATGAAACTCTCTTCTTGGCACAGCAAATGTAGCAAAATAATTTTAACCTAAGGAACCACAGCCAGGTTTTTAAAAACACTTCCTATCTCAGGCACATTCCTTCCAAAACCACCTTCATAGTCATCTTCAGAAATGGGCTGGATACTGATTCTGGGGCCATGCTTTAATTAGCGACCTCCCCTATAGATGCAAGGGTTGATCTTCTATTTGGGAAAATTAACTCATGTAATTTATTCACATCTGTAATAACAGGTGAGCTGCTCTCCCTTTAGGACTTTTTAATCATTGAGTCCTTTTCCACTGATGTTTTATCATCATAACAGTATTTTTTTAATGTTGGCTCACAGGCGATTTGCCTTATAAGGCATTTTTACGTTTTAAACATGGTAAACATTAGAGTGGCTTAGAGCAGATTTGGAAATTGGAAGGTGCTTATCTAAACAGAGGAAGACCTTGAAGACCTTGCCATTCTTCCATTAGTGCTTAATGATAGGTTTTTCCATCAAATGAGGGAGACCTGTAAACTTCCGAAGCAAGAAGACTCAGCTACTAAGAAAGGAAGGTGCTTCTTAACCCTACCAATCTGTAGTTTGGAGAACTGAAACAATTTAAGATGTGGAAATTTTAAGTTGCAGAGAACAGACTGAAATGCTGGATATTGAAGATAATGTGCCCTTGGCAAAAGGCAATGTCTTTTTTTCTAGGAAAAGAGCTTAAACAAGCCTTATTTAAAAAAAATAAAAACACGGGGTATATTGAGCACCAAATACCTCTTAAACAAGTAACATTTGGGTGAGTTAACTGTAAAGGTACCCACTGTGTATTAAATTTTCCTCTAAATAAGAAACTCATGGGTACAAAAAAATAAGGTGGAAAATTCACAGTTTTTTTCCTCACACTACAGGCTAGAGGCCACCCACTCAGTTTGGGGGGTCCTGCACCTTTCATATTTGAAGTAGATCAAAGAGCATGAAAACCAAAAGTTGACAAACTCAGGATATTTTTATAACCCAAGGGGGAAAAAATCATTTTGCAATTTCCATTACACACAGAAAAGTGATTAATTATATGGGGAGGGAGAAACTTATAATATTGAAGGAAACCATATTATTCCTCCTCATTTTATACTTGGTATAAAGGCCAAAATGCTTTATGGCAATGCATGGGAAGGAAGTCGCATGGGAAATGAACATTTTCAATAATGTATTACTGAAGTTTAGAATTATAGACCTTTACTGACTTTTCAAAGGTAGAAAAGTCTCTAAAGGTAAATTAATATTATTGTTATTTACACCAAATAACCATCCATGGATTTCAGAAAGACCATGAGATAAAACATAAAGTGTTGCCTTAAAAGACTATCAACAATGAGTCTATTTTGCAAAAGCCCCACCCATCCAACAATGCAATCATTTTATCAACGTTTCCCTTGGAATATGCTTTCAAAAGATGGGGCTGTCCTGACTTGTAGAAATAATAAACAATCTTGAGAGATTAAAATAAATGACTGCAGGCTTCTTTTAATTTTCTGCAAACCCTTTGTGAGAATAAAAGAATCACTATCCTCAAATAACTGGAGAATTACATCATTGATCAACTATGTCCCCAGTGGATAAGAGCTCAAGGTGAGACATAGTGTGTGTGAAAGAAATTGCTCTTTGGTAAAACCCCTCAGCAATTAACAACTCCAGACAAAGGACCTTCTCTCTCCATCCTTTGCACCACCCACCATCCACCCTTCCTCACCCAACGGGGAAAAAGACCAGAAGTTTGGTTGTGGGAATGTGACACAGTTCTGGTTATATTTTTTCCTCTCTCTAAGGTTAATCATGAAAATATTATGACTTGTGGGTTGGAAGTGGTTTTGGAGAAAGTGTTTTTAAGCATTACAAATGTTGAACATTTTGAGAAAAACTTACTGTATTGAACTGAAATTTCATTCAGGTGACAGTTTTTTTCCTGCCCTTCTATAATAAGTTTTGGTTCATCTTGGAGACTCTTCTGACGTTGGGTCTGTGGTAAGGTTCCTGCAAACCACTGCAGAGTCACCATTAAGACGGAAAAGAAAGCAAACTATTAAAGGTATCTTCTGTTCAGTGAACGATGATCTTCATAGGGGTCAGAGTTGAGGTTAGGAGTCTAGACAGCTTTTCTCTGAAGAGTGAAACATGGAACGTGTGACACAACCAATCGATAGGATTCTTTGAGATTGGCTTTGAGCAAAAAAGTATTTAAATTTGTGCTTCTGGGCTAATTTACTACATATGTCAGTTTGGGGGTTGTGATGACTATTTGCAAGTCAAAATGCTTTTACCCTTTTGTTAACTAGGCTGGAAATGTTAATGATGATGTTGATGATGATGATGATGATGGTGATGATGGTGATGATAGTAATAGTGGCTGAAAGTGAGGACTGACTCTGCACCAGCCCCCTCACTGAGCATTATATGTGCAAATTCCCAGTTAAACTAGTCAACAATTATCTGAGATAAATACCATTATTCCCACAAAGAAACAGGTTATAAAATCTTATAGGGACTTCCCTGGTGGTGCAGTGGTTAAGAATCCGCCTGCCAATGCAGGGGACACAGGTTCGAGCCCTGGTCCGAGAAGATCCCACATGCCATGGAGCAGCTAAGCCCGTGCGCCACCACTACTGAGTCTGCACTCTAGAGCCCATGAGCCACAACTACTGAAGCCTACATGCCACAACTACTGAAGTCCACATGCCTAGAGCCTGTGCTCCGCAACAAGAGAAGCCACCGCCATGAGAAGCCCACGCACCACAACGAAGAGTAGCCCCTGCTCGCCACAACTAGAGAAAGCCCACGTGCAGCAACGAAGACCCAGCACAGACAAAAATAAATAAATTAAATAAATAAATTTATATAAAAAAAAATCTTATAGCATGTGCTCATGGTCACCCAACCAGAAAGGGATAGAGCAGAGAAGGGAGTCTAGATGTCTCTGAGTCTTTACTCATTCTGTGATGTCGTTCTCATCAGCAATACTTTACAACTGTTATATGAAGGCTTTGTACCAAACCTTTTCATCTGAAAAGCAAGAAACATTCAGACTCTACCTGCTTTCCCAAACCAAATCGTCTCTTTTCACCTACTTAATTAGTTACTACTCTGGACTGAATTGTGTCCTCCCCAAAAATTATATGTTGAAGCCCTAACCCCCATTGTGACTATAATTTGGGGATGGGGCCTATAAGGAGGTAATTAAAGCTGTGAGGTCATAAGGGTGGGGTCCTGATCCCATAGGGTTAGTGTTCTTACAAAAGACACTAGAGTGTACCCTCCCCTCTCTCTGTCTCTCTGTTTCTCTCTCACTCTTTCCCTCTCTCTGCCATGTCAGGACATAGTGAGAAGGTAGCTCTGCAAGCCAAGAAGAGAGTCTCCAGGAACTAGATCTGCTGGCACCTTGACCTCGAACTTTCCAGCCTCCAGAACTCTGAGAAATAAATTTCTACTGTTTCAGCCATCCAGTCTGTGGTCTTTTGTTATGGCAGCCTAAGCAGACTAATCAACTGTCTATAAAAAAAAAGAAAGGAAGGAAGAAAGATAAGAAAAGAATGAAAATGAAGCAAAAGAAAGAAAACAAGTCACTCATAAGCACATAAATTGTTGGAACTGTTAAAAAATTAACCCTTGAAGTCCATTGTCCACTGCAGCCAGTTAGCAGCAGACCAAAGACCATGACCGAAGTCAGATTTAATTGATTTTGCTGTTCAAAAGATTTGGTTGCGAAAGGACTAGAGGGTTCTTTTTTTGTAATTTTTTGGACATAGCTAAAGTTTGGCAGATTAAAGTGGTAACACAGTAGAATGAGTTCAAAGTTTTCAATAAGCATTCTAGTCAATGCTCTGTTCCCAAACCATGATAGTTCCATAGCAGTGTTTAAGGGAGTGACATTTGGATTAGCGTGTAATTTTCCAAAGCATCCAGAGAACATACACACAGTGCCTTTAGTTGTCCATATTCGGAAATGCAATTTGTGTTTTCATCTTTCTGGGTTAAAAGTGTATTTCAGACAGGAAGGCTTTGGAGCTGCGCATCAGCCATGGACTGTTGTACTTCCAGCAACCCCGCCTGGGATCTGAGGCTGCAGCCTACAGGAACCCTGCCAGTGGTGGAGAGGATTGTAAATCTGGAGAGGGAACTTGTGCAAACCTTTTTTTGCTTAATTAAAATAAATTGGGGCCTTTTTTTTTTTTTGCTTCGTTGCAGCCAAGAAAGCAACATGGGGCACCAGCAGCTCTACTGGAGCCATCCGAGAAAATTCGGCCAGGGTTCTCGTTCTTGCCGCGTCTGCTCAAACCGGCACGGTCTGATCCGGAAATACGGCCTCAATATGTGCCGCCAGTGTTTCCGCCAGTACGCGAAGGACATCGGCTTCATTAAGTTGGACTAAGTGTGAACTTCTTGAATGGGTCATCACGCATATCTGCCTTCCTCAGAAACAATACTCTTTGTATATAAAATAAAAATTTTAAAACTTCAAAAAAAAAATAAATAAATAAATAAAATAAATTGGGGGAAATAGATAAGGAGAAATTCACTGCTTAATACGGTCGCTAAATATCATCCTTCACGCCAAATGACTTGTCAAACTGCGATAGGAATATTCATGTGAAAACTTGTCAGGAATCCTGGCCAGTGAATCAAACCGTGCACTCTCATCAGACTTTCTCATCAAAAGCAACGAAGGATATTTTGGAACCCAGGTGTAATTTCCAGACACAGAAGGAAGTTAAGGGGTTTTCAAAGGCAGAACTGTCAGTGATTTCAGGACTGTCTCTGCTTTCTCCCGAAATGGAGAACAGAGCACAAAGAATATAAAGTTAGGGAGGAAATTTCAAAAGTTGTAACATAAATGCATCCAGTATTCAGGTGAGGGTTCAGGGGTGTGGCCGGGGATTCTGTTGGAAAGATGGCAACCAGGTCTTTGCAGGGCACAGCCTCTAGATTCTTTTGCTTTTTTCAGACTCCACCAACTTGTGCAGCTGCTACAGGACAGGTGAGAAATTGGCTGGGATGCTTGCTCTAGAGGAAGTCAGGACTTGAGATGTGTTAAAGGCTGCAGAATGAGCCGTCCATTTCATGCAGGCTAAAATGTACAATTCTGACATTTCTAAGAAGAGGATGTCTTATTTCTACCCACCCTCCAAGCTACGGTTCATACCTTGGGACACGTGGCAACTTCTCCTTGCCCAGCGCCATCACTAACCAAACCCAGCCAATTTTAGGCTTGACCTAAATCAAAGCCTTTTCTGTGAAACTTCCTCCTAAAGGCCCTCTAGACTGACTGTTTCACTTGTTAGCAGGATTCTTCTCTTGGTAAACTAATACTATCAACAGAAGATTCTTTGAAAGACATCACTATTTAGCCTTATCAAAGCAATGTAAAAATTATTAATATTGAAACTTTCAAGGTGAATGTTTTCAAACAAAATGCACTCACTTTGAAAATTGTTTATAAGCTGCAGTCTTCTTATCTGGGGGACAAAATAACTAAATCATTCTAGATTCTAATCTAATACACACTGAATCCATACAGGGGGGTTGCTGCTATTTCCGTAAAACAAGGAGTAAATTTCTGTTTATTCATTTAGCATGTCTAGTCTAAGATCTTGTGGTCGTACAGGGAGATATTGTCTGTGATCCCCGCCCTGTTCTTGAATTTCTAGGCCTCAGCTCTTGCTCTGTAGCAAATGTCTGTGATCAACATTCTATGGAAACACTTCTTTACAATTAAGTGCCATTGCCTTGGTACTAGAAATAGATGCCAGTTGAACCATGGGGTTAGTTTTAATAGAAATGACTTTATTGCTTTTTATATTGTGAATATGATGGATAGGTACTCTAAAGAAATATTGAAGAAACTTTAAAATACCTTATTCTCAACACCCAAAGAGAAATATTGTTAATATGTTGGACGGCGGGAGGGCGTTACAAATTTCCCAGCCACTGCTATTTCAAATCTGTGCCACAAAGATGAAAAGCCATGTCCAAAGTCACACAGCTAGTTAGTGGCAAGACTGGATGGTTAATCATTCTACTTTGCTCAGGGTCGTCCCAGGTTTAACATGGAAATTCCTGCATCCTGGAAAACATCTCAATCCCTGGAAAAATGAGACCCTAGGCAAAAACAGGATTGAACCTCAAACCTAGGTTTTTGTTGTTAATGCATACATACTCACCCATACATGTTAAAAAATGAGTACCTGTGATGCATAGTTTGGTAACTTTATTCACTTTATATACATGAAACATATTTCTATATCAATAAATGTAATTCTGCAATATAATTTTTACCAGTTGCACATTATTCCTTTGTGTGGATCTATCAAGATTTACTTCACCAATTCTCTATTGATGGATGTTTGGATTATTGACAAATATTTGATATCATAAGAAACCCTATGATGGAAAAGATCCTTACACATGCATCTTAATACACTTCTCTTTTAGGAAAATTTGTTTAAAATAGAATTACCAGGTCAAAGAGCGTGCACATATTTTAAGGCTTTGCCAAAATGCTCTGCAGAAAGGTTATGTCAGTTTACCTTATCACCAGTCATCACATCCTTACCAATAACGGATATTATCAATCTTTTAATCATTCATAATTTGATAAGTGGATATCACTAATTCACAAATATTTTAATTTATATGACTTTAATGATTAAGGAGGTCAAAGACACTTTTATGTTTTTATTGGTCACTTAAATTTCCTTTTGTGTAATTTTCTATTCACAGGTTTTTATCCTTGTTCTATTGGATTATTCATCTTCTTATTGATTTCAAAACATGCTTCACATAACACTTTATCATCTGTGTTGCAAGTAGTTTTGCAAGTTAAAACGTGCCTTTTAACTACCTTCGCATTATTGGTGGTGATGGAGGCCATACAGAAAATTTTGATTTCTGAATAGTCACAAGGTTTATGAAATCCCAAATGTTCAATTATTGATATGCTTTTCTTGAACTAATGTAATTAAAACCTTTTGTGTGCATTTAAAAGAAAACTTTTACATTCAGGCATATGGGCATCAGATAATGCAGTGAAGAGGGGGAGAGGGGGAGTCAGAAGGCTGGGACTCAGAATCCAGCCCTGCATCGTCCCTAATCAGTGAGCGGCTTTGGACATGGTTTTTACATGTGTGAGATTAGCCTCATCCAGCCCCTTCATTTCATCTGCACGACAACAGAACTTGCTCTAGGTGGATGGGCTTCAACCTTGACTGCCCTTGTAATCACCTGGGGAGAGGTTAACAGGCCTGACACTCAGGACACATCCCAAACCACGTAAATCAAAATCTCTAGGGTGGGATCCAGGCATCCCCATTTTTCTAAGCTCCCCAGTGATTCCAATGTGCAACCAAGCTTGAGACCACAGATCCGGATGGATGTTGTGTTTTTCAAACTTGCCTAATGATTTCTCTGATGGCTTACCAGGCCTCTGGATTAGGAATTTGGATAGAGTTAAGTCTGCCTTGGGTCCCGAGAATCAGTGTCATTAGCAAGTCTTTTTAATAACATTCAGTTATTTTAATAGTCTTTTTGAATGGTCTTCTTACAGCAATGTTTTTCAGAAGCTGAAGTTACCCGCGAAGACTTGAATTATATCCTTGGAATTAGCACTCTGACACTTGTCCATTTCCTTGACACCATCACAGATGATTGAAACTGTATGAGACATTGAGGATTTTCCATTCCAAACCCCTAAAAAATCTGAAGGAAGGCACACAACGTCACGCAGCAATTGAGTGGCAAACCCAGAGATAGGACTCAGGCACCCTGGCCCCTAATCCAACACCATTCTCACCTCCTCCTGCCTCAGTCTCTTCATCTGTGAAATGGGGGTGAGAGTGTCTCTGTACCTTCCTTTGAGGAACGTTCTAAAGGCTGGTGAGGTAATGTCTGCGGAGCTTGGGAGTGACGTGGAGGAAAGGCACCGTAATGAGTACAAAGTACTGTTTTTCGTATTACGCTTTAAAGCTCTATAAATGTTGAAAGGCCCTTTTTATATAAACATGCAGAAACGACAGTAAAAAGGAAGTACCCCTTTATCCTGCTTTTTAGATTCCCAGATTCCTTCCACCCAATCATTTTTTTTTCAGTGTTGCATGGACCGTGCATTTACCTGGTTGGGAGCAGGAGGAGAGAGTGTAGAGATGACAAAGCGCTATTCTAAACCACCTTCGCCTGTTTTACTCTCCCATACCAGCCTGTACTTTGCTTTTACAACGCTAATCAGAACTTGCGCTAAAATACTTATCTGCATGATAATTTGCTTAATGCCCGTCCACCCCGCTGGCCTGTGAGCTGCATGAGGACAGGAACAGGTCCAATGCATGTTTCCCACTCCCCAGAGCCTGGGATGCTGTCTGCCGCAGGGAGTTTTTAAATAAATAAATGCATGAGTGTGTGAATTGATGATCCCCGTCAAAATGCAAGGCTAATTGTTGAGTGAAGCCAACAAGGTCACTTTTACAAGCAAGGAGGATAGTTTGTTCTTGAGATCTGCCCCCTTCACTCTGGGAACTTCAGGTTTTCCTGGGCACACTATCCTTTTACCCCATCTCTGTGTACCTCTACCTTGCAAAATGTGTGTGATGCCGGCTTTAATAATTGTCACTGCGATGTAAGGGAGGTAAGGATTGGGGGCTGGAGTACTCAGTGTTTTTAGTTGTTATGACTAAATTATAAATTGTAGCTAAAGTATCCCCATTTTAGTTGAGGGTCTACTATGAAATAAGGTACATTATCTCATTCATAATCACTAAAACCCTGGGAAATAGGTATTATTTGTCCTATTTTGATCAAGAAATCAAGGCTCAGAGAGGTTAAGTAATTAACACCAGGTCACACAGCTAAGACTTGACTCAAGTCATCAGGTTCCTAAGTCCCTGTTCTTTCTGTGATATTACACTGCCTTCCTGCCCCATGAACTTAAGAGGATTTTTTTCTAGACTGTTTCTCTTGGTCATAAATAAGGAGCCTTCTCGAATGACAAGGTGGTTTGTTGTTTGCAGGAGGGTGATGGTCAAAACATTTAACAGCTCACAGGCACAGACCAACCAGTAGACACAAATGCTGCTTGTAAAACCACCAGTTCTCTCCGTAAGTGTCCCAGATAAAAATACAGGACCTTAAGGTAACTTTGAATTTCAGATAAAGAACAATTTTTCAGTATAAGCAATACTTGGAACAGGCATATACCTAAAAAAAATTGTGTGGAGCTGAAAGACCTGGGCTTTCAGTGCAACCTCACACACATAATAAGCACACAACACAGTTGTGTTGTGTCGAGCAGTTCACTCGACCTTCACTAGTAGTTCACTAGTCTTGGTGGCCAGTTTCCAGGGACAATGTAAGAGTTGGTTTAATGGGAGAGCATCAACTTAGTGCTTAGAAATGAGGTTTTTTTTCAAAGCTTGAACGTTGTGATTGGGGCAAGAACCTCACTTCTAGTCTACACCTTGTCCTACATCCTATTGTGATTCCTGTGTACTCTGTTCTGATTTTATTCTCATGATGAATAAATTTGCATCCCTAGCTAAAACCGCCCTCTTCGCTGAAGGGCAAAGCAATGAAAGTTTGAAAAATAAGATAAAATCACAGCATTATTAAAATATATGTCAATGTTAAGACTAATCCTGCACTAAGATCATTATAGTTATTATTTGTATCAAAGGCTAATAGAATTCTAATTGTTTAATAATAAATACATATTAAGACCATCCAAATGCTCAACAAAAAAGATTGGTTAAATAAATCTGATACTACTTTTTCCTGGGTTGTGGGCCTGTGGTTAATTTTTCTTTTCTTTTTCCATATCTACATTTTGAAATGTGCAATAGTGAACCTGTATTGCTTTTCTAATCAGAAAAAATAAAAAGAAATGACTTTTAAAGTTTCATCATGGCCCAAGAACTTGACAATCTACAGCAAGATCAGGAAGCCAGAAGATGAGGGACGATAAGTTGAAAAATGAACCTTCTTTGTGAGGGAACAGTTACATTCATGGAAAAATGTGGCAGTTAAATTCAGAGTGAAAATGGCAACGATGGCTCATTATACAGTGGAAATAATCAGTCAACCAACCCAGTGTTTTGTCTACATGACATAAATAACTGAGCTGTTTGTTTTTTCTTTTTCCACTCCATTGGCCAATTTAAGAGTACTGTGAACAGAAGATTTGATTTTAATGTTTCCAAAACTCCAGTTTAGTGTGAGGTGTAGCTTAACGTTGACTGTGAATATTCTTGAACCCCCATCGGTAATGGTCCCCACAGGAACAAACACACCACCTCAATCAACATCCCTCCCAAGTGCCTTCTGTCCTTGCAGAGCTGACCCAGTAGATGAAACACTCGTGTGTTTTCTCCCTTATAGCCAGGGTGTGTTGCCTAGCCCTGGAGAACATTTGTTTATAAAGGGGTAAGAGTTTTTAATATAAATGCAAAAGACAATAATGAAATATGTCTGGCCAGAACATAATCAAGCGAGATTGCATCTAGTTTCAACAACTCAGGGTGCCAGGGCTGAAGCCATTTTTACCGTAACTCACATTTTCAAGCCTGTGAAGTTACCACCCACACAGGAAATGACTTGGAACAGGTGGTCCTCAGAGCTTGCTGGTCTTGTCTGGCTCCCGGGTAATGCTTGTGGGCTACTGAGTCACTGACTAATTATGAGCCCGAACAAAAGGCTCTCAGATAAGCTTGAAGTCAAGACACGGAAGAAGGCAAGGTGTAGCCGGGGACTGTCTCAGCGTGCTGGCTGTCCAAAGGGAGTCGATGAATGTGGTTCCTTGGGAAACAATGCCCCCTTGGTTTGTGCTCCTCCCAGCTCCCCAGGCACCTGGTGGCAGCGGGATGAGAAAAAACAGGTGAGGCAAGAGCCGTTGCACATCTCAGATTTTAATGAATGTAAATGCATTAGAAAACATCCCACTTGGAATCACTGCTCATAGGGACCATGAGGTATCGTTTCTCGGGTGTCTAAACCATCAGGTCCATCCATGGATGTGCGTGCTGGGCACGTACATGCTTTCATCTCTTTGATCCCTTCCTAGACGGGGAGGTAGTGATGCAACGCTTCCCATTTCACAGATGAAGAAACTGAGGCTGTAGGAGCTCACATGTTTAGTTTTCAGAAAGGGGAAATGGAGGGTGTTAGGGATTCGACTGTATCCCTTTAGAAAAGATATTTTCGTGTCCTAACCCCCAGTACCTGGAATGTGACCTTATTTGGAGATAGGGTCCTTGAAGATGTACTTAGCTAAGATGAGGTCATAATGGAGGAGGATGGCCCTCTAATAAAATATGACTTAGAGAAAGAAGTCTATGTGAAGAGACAGACACGGGGAGAAACCCACGTGAATATGGAGGATTAGGGTGATGCAGCTACAAGCCAAGGAAGGCCAAGGAGTGCCAGTGAACCACCGGAAGCTGGAAGAGGCAAGGAAGGCTTTCCCTACGCGTTTCAGAGGGAGCACGGCCCTGCCAACCCTTTAATTTCAAACTTCCAGCCTCCAGAACTGTGAGAAAACGAATTTCTGTTGTTTTCAGCCGCCCAGTTTGTGACACTTCGCTAAGGCAGCCCCACGAAACTCATACAGGTGGGAACTAACATTTATCGAGAGCCTATTATGTGTCGTTTTGTCTAACTTTCACCATTCCCAGAGAATGTGTACATCGTATCAGGTCTGCAGATTCGGAAATGGAAGTAGAAGTTTTCCTTTTACCTGGATATGTAAGCCTTAAAGGAATCGTTTAAAAAATTATATCAGCTGAACATAAGAAGTAATTCCTAATTTGGATATAAGTGACTCGAATGAAAATGCTGTAAGTGGATTAAGTGCGGCCAAGAGGTAGGAATAAGAATAAGTAGCTGTTAGGAAGTGGAGAAGTGAGAAGGTTCTAGAAGGCTCACCTTGCAAACCCTCAGGTCCTCACTTCAGGAAGAAGACCCCAGGTGAGAGAGAGAAGGCCCTTGCTTACACTAGACTGGCAATTTCCAAATGGTAAATGTAAAAGGAGTGATGGAGGTGAAAAATCATCATTACGTATATTTAAAATTTTCCATTATAGAATTTTCCTTTTAATTAGGAAAATGTAAATAAAAAGACCCCAGGTGAGAACCCTCACCGACTGCGAAGTTAGAGGGACAATGTCTGGAAGATCACCACCTTCACTTCTGACATCAATTGCAAGTTCAGGGTGTTCTGAAAGCACCCTTAGTTTCAATAATTCACTAGAAGGACACACAGAGCTCTTTGGAAGCTGTTATCCTCCAGTTGCATTTGTTAAAGGAAAAGAGCACAGGTTAAAATTAGCCAAGGAAGGAGGAGCATGGGGTGAACTCCAGGAGGGCACCAGACCCAGAGCTAGCAGGCGTCCTGTCCGTGCACGCAGGACAATTATCCTCCCGGGGGTGATGTGTGATGTATGCACAGAGCATTGCCCGCCAGGAAGCTCACTTGAGCCTTGGGGTCCAGAGTCTTTCCTGGGGCTCCATTATGCAGACAGACTTGAGGGGCAGAGCAGACACCAGGGACTCCAGAGCCCCAACCCTAAAGCATGCTGTTGTGGCTCACAATCCCCACCCTAAATCATGCTGTTATTATCTGGCTGGTCCACAGCCCGGAGGTAAACAAAGACACTCCTATCAGGATTGACATTCCAAGGGCTTAGCGATTACCTCCCAGAAAGCAAGGGCAAAGACCAGCTCTCTCTTTGGGCAAGTTTAAATTCTTCACTACCCTTTGAATTAGACACAGACCTCCATTTTTCCATCTAACCTCATCCCAAGGAAACAACATTGCATCCCCAACTCTGGGAGCAAGCTTTCCTCCCCGTCGACCCTCAGGATGGGAAGAACCAGGGCCACGCCACCCTCCCATGGGCTCCGTGGTGCACTGGCAATGGACCCTGCTCTGAGCCTTCTCACAGGTGGGGGTCATTTGTGCAGCTGGGTCCTTGGGATCCCCAGTCTGTTGTACTCACTGGACCTGTTGTGTTTGAGAACAAGACAGAGCTGAACCCAGGAGGAATAAGAAAGGCCCGATCAACAGGGATGGGGTGTGGGACAGGGGGACACGGGGCTAGGAGAGGGAGAGAACGCGGCAGTCCTGCAGCACTGGGGGTCCCCAAGGTCAAGGTCAGAGGCTGCCATTCTCTGCAGGTATCCCTGTGCCAGAGATGCAGGGAAGACGATGTCCTCCCTTGGCTCAAGTCGGTGGTGGGCTGGGGGAGGAGAGATATTCCTCTCTTTCTTATGATTTTGTTTTACTCCAGAATACAATGCATGTGAGCCCCTTCAGAAGCTGCCTTCCAGAACCCAGTTAACCAAAAGGAGAAGCAGGAAGCAGTCCCGCAGACGATATTCTTCCTTCTGTTCTAGCATCTGTCTCCTCCCTTTTCGGAAAGTTCAGAGTCTTTAGAAAACAGTCGCCTCTCTTTTGTCCATAAGCGCATTCATGCGTCTGTCTAATTTCTTACAATTTCCCACCAAACGGTATTTTGTTATTTCCACATTTCCGCTTAGCACGCCAACATTTGTTGAGCATTTGAAATATTTTTACAACGTGGACAAAATTACTGAGTGAGGGAAAAAGTTGCCTGAGCGATGCTGCATCCCAGCTGCTGCCTTAATGTAGATCTTCTGTCCCCCTCCACATTTCTGATGCAAAATATGCCGCAGGCGAAAGGGACAGTTTTAAAAGGCAAAGGAGAAAAGAAATGGAAAGAAAACAGGAAATTAGTGTAATCATTTACAGCCAATTTGAACTTTTTTTCCACGATTTTACAGGATTGAGAAAGATTCATTGCCTGGTAAATGACTGAAATGAAGAGATTTTTTTGTATAGAACTCTGTGAACCATATACCTGCAACTGACAATGAAATTAAATTTATCAGAATCATTTCCATGGATGCAGGAGACCTACAGGATGGAAGAAATGTGTTTCAAATCTTGAGTTTTGACCCATCATTTGAAATTCATTTTCTCTGACTTTTCCATAAGCCATGCCAAAGAAAATAAAGGAGGCAGCCCTTGCCCCATCACGGGGCTACCCGCTCGCCCACCAGGCCCACTAGCTTTCCCGTATCACCATGTGGCACCTCCGGAGTCCTGAGGATTCAGATGAATACAGAGCAAGTCATCCTGATGCCTGTTTTTCATTGACAAGAGCAGAAATTAGCATCACCTTCGGGCAGATTCTGCATTGTATTCCATAATGCATTAGGGGCGCCTTTCTGGTTTTGTTTCGTATCCCGGCTTGATAGCACAGTTTCTCTTAACTTCAAAGGTTATCCTTTGCCTGAGTAACTCCTCCAAGCTTGGGAAGGTAAAAAAATGAAGCTTTATTCTAAATAGGAATTTACCTCCCAAACCAAGAAGGGATCCGAAAGTCCTTGATAATGAAGTAAAATAAAATAAAACCTTAATAAATCCTTGGATGAGAGAGGATATGTTTCCTTTAATTTAGAAAAATCTAGATTTGGCCACACCCTTAGGTGGTGACTAATTGTTGTAAGCAGCCTGACACCAGCCACTGCAAACCCTAATACTCAAAGCTAGCCGTGAACTGTTACATCTAATCCATTAGGGGCATTAGCATGGCTCGGGCTTTGCATGGCACATTTGTGCTTTTCCACTTTCCACGGATCCTTTATAGTATATTAATATCATGCGTAATGTCAACATTTGGAAAAGGTTCGTGACTGACGGGGCTGAAAAGACATATTTCTCCAACAGCGTGTTTCTATCACGGAAGTCATTTTTCTTTAAGACCCAGACCACCATATGCTTCCACTTTTTTTTTTTTTCTGTTTTTATCAGGAGACCTCAGCACATTGGATTTCAGTATAAATTTCAAATATATTAAGACAGTTCCAAAAATTCAAGCCAGCACCGCCTCGGCCGCTCGTGACCCCCTCTCATGAGGATTTATTGGAGCCTTAGAAGCCTCTCATCTGTAGCTGGGGTCAGCCCTAATAATAGTAATAGCTGATGTTTATTGAGTGTTTACTATATACCAGGCTCCATGCTAAGTATTTTATGTGTGTTGGGATATTTAGTCCTTCCAAGAACTCTATGAAGGACAGATGAGAAAACTGTAGCCTTGAGGTAAGTTAAAGAAATTGCCCAAAGGCTCAGAGCTGGTGCAAGGAGCCAGCCATCCAAAGTTCAAATCCAAGTTCTTCCTTTTCACCTTACTGGCCTCTGCTGACTAGTCCCTGCTCACAACAACCCACTCACAGGGACACAACCGCACACGTCCCAACACCCCTTCTTTCGGAGCTTTCACTTCTACCGCCAAGGAAACAGGTCCTTTCTTCCATCCCCTAGTTCACTGTAAGCCCTCATGGGGGTGCAGGGGGGATGTGCGTCCCTGTCATGGGCTTTTGATCCACAACTAATTAGTCCCCAGAGCCACCGATCTGTGTGATAGAGAAATCATCCAATGCTATAAACATTTAGTAAGCACATGCTATTTATAATATTCATATTATTATGATGAGGGTAAAAACGTTTACAGATTCCTGGCTTCAAGCCACTCTGCACCCACCTCTACACACACACACACACACACACACACACACACACACACACACACACAGTTTAGAAGCTTGGTCTTCTGGGCTCCGGAGGCTTGTGGTGTATTCAGGAATCACGGTGAGGAAAGGATTCTGAGTTATTCACAAGGGATGAGGACAAATCTGGAAAACGACGGAGAAGGAGACACTTAGAGAGAGAAGGTGGGATGTGGGGACTGGAGAGGGGTGTGTCTAAGCTGGAGGCTGAGGGGGTTTCATTCTTTCCATGGAGCATCTTCCCCAGGCCGCCCCGTTTCCGCCTCTTCAGGAGACTTCACTAAGGACTGACCTTAATTCCCAATCTCTCACAATCCCAATTGCGCCTCTTTCAGATGTGCAGCTTTGAAGGTGGAAGTTGGGGGTGGAAGGCAGTTAGACCAGGTACTAGGAGGATGACTTCTGACCTCAGAGAGCTTTCCCCCAAGCATGCTACGAAGGCAAATACCCAGCAACTCTAATGCAGAATAAACACACTGCAGTACAAGGTTGAAACAGCATTGAAAAGAGATCGAAACTAGTGTAAGGTATCGAAAAACTGAAGATGATTTCTATGTGGTCCTGGGCAGAGGGGGTGGGGCGTGCACGGAGTTTGGAGGGGTGCTGTCTGTGAGTGAGGAGGGGGGCCTGACGCCCTCTCCAGCAGCGCTTGCTGTCTCGGTGACCCCATGTCCGGGGAAACCCATCCATCTTGGACAAACCAGGAGTTCAGTCAACTGCCGTCTATCAGTCAACAAGACCCACCGGTCCTGCCTTTTATAAGAGCTCTCCAGCCACTATTCTCACTCCCTCACTCTGCCACCACCACCAGGGAAGGCTTCCAAAGCTCCCCTTCCTAAGTGATACAGCGGAAGACCTAGCATAAAGAAGAATTCCAGAAGAACATCGTATCTGTGGAGGGAAAATTTTAAAGCAATGAAAAAAACAACAGAATGAAGTATCCCTCTGAAGCTAAGTAAATGAGTTGGCTTGTCTATCTGGTACACCTTGACTGCATGGTTTGGGGGGTTGTCATAGGGAGATACGATTTTCTTCTTGATGCAAAGGTAAGCCTGCATCCCAGCGGGTAGGAGGCAGACCTTCCCCTGGGCAGAAAGGCCATTTCTGGCTTCAATTCGCAAAGGAGGACATGGAGGCAGACAGAAGGCAGTTCCCAAGGAAGTGGGAGACGGTGCCATCTCTCTTACTCGGTATGGTGTCTAGGCGGCCCCTATGGGGTGAATTCCTCCCCCGTGCTGCAGTGTAAGGACACAGTAGGAGGACTCTGGGCCAGCTGGGAAAGCAGCAGGTGAGCTGGAGTTTTGCCGGCCTCCACGCACAGGGATTGGGCCTACAGCAGGCCCAGTCTTGTCGCTCCCATTTCCATCATGTGCGATGTTCTGTTTCCACTTTTCTTATCTAGTCTCACAGCCTTTAGTAAAGCCATTCTGAATATTGCGAACTTATCTTCAAAATAGTTCGGCAGGGTACCAGCAGGCTCTTGGGTCAACAGAGACATGGCAGAAATAATCAGGAGCCTTCCCATCACCAACGACATTGCAGGAGCCAAATCTCCCTAAAAGGAGATTCTTGGTTTCGAGTCTAACTGGGTAGTTCTGGGTTTAAGTTTTCACTAAAGAAATTATTTCGTTTTACGCTTCACCCACTTCTGCTCAGTTTCTGGATAATGGATCATTGGCTACGTATATCCTCTGTGCCAGGTATTTAGCAAATTGGCTTACGTTAAGCCACTGCATTTGGAAAAGGACTTGGGAAGGTTGTTCTCTAAGGCAGACGTGGGTGACCTGTGTATGCCTCATCCATCTCCCCTGAGAGGACAGCCAACAGCCCTTGGTACCCTGACCCACGGCTGCCTGCAAGCACATCTTGGAGCCAGGTTTCTGATCTTGGCGAGAGCCACTAACAACTGACACCCTTGAATGAGAATAACTTGACAGCGGACGATGCAATTGCTCCTCCGAGAAATTAGACTCCATGAGCTGTCCAGTGTGCATGGATTCTGCCCGCATTGAGATCTGCCCTCCATCGCCTTCCCAACCAGGCACCCACCACATAATCACTAGTGTCACGCTGAGTCTGTGATGCAAAGGGATTAAAAATGAAAAAATCAGACACTGATGTGGATTTTATCACTTGGACCTCTAAGTGTTTGCTAGCATGAGGGTGAAGACACTAGTATCTCTAAGCCATACGATGTTTCTAGGTTCTTTCACACAAGCAACTTCAAACTTTATCTCAAAAGAGAGGATGGAATAGTCATACATTTTGTGTCTTGTACCTGTGGAACCATAGAATAGTCCAGAACAATCTGAATGGACCTCCTGATAGAACCATGAGCTGCTGCCCTATGCAGAAGAATCAACAAAGCTCCAACTTCTTCCAAGTCTCTTTTTCCCACCTTGTTAAGGAACCTTAACTGATGTCTTGAGCCAGATTTAAGAAAAATTTGGAACTCCTTGGCCAACATGAATATAGAAGCGACATTGTTTTGGTTCACTACCCTGTTTTCCTTGGAAGTCTAGAGGTCTGAGTCCCTCACTCCTGCTGGTGTGTAGGCCGAGGAGACATTTTTCCTTTGTGGATCAGTAAGGGTCAGAGAGATGACCTGAGTATCTTCTAGCATTTGGAATTGTCTCCAGCATCCTGTCCTAAATTCAGAGCACCAATCTTGTGCTATAGGGAATCTTGGAGAATGCCATTTCGTGTGTAGACAGCGCTCCTTACTTGTACTCTCAGGGTTCCCATGAAAATGTCAAGACTGGATTTAAATCACACCGGAAGGATTTGGGTTGAACATTTTGTCCAGGGGGTACATAACCCCTGAAGACCTGTTCAACTCCTCAACTGGAAGTTTGATAAGTCTCTAGGAAAGATTGTTTGGTTTAATTAGACAAAAAAAGAAAAAGAAAAAGAAAAAAATACCCCATAAGATCACCGTCAATAGTGATAAATCTTTCTGAAATTTTAGAAATCAGACTTTATCATCTGCAGCTGTTTATTTTCACAGCCCTCTTAAGATTTATACCCACGGTTTTATTGCAATCATTAATCTAGATGATCTAAGATTATGTTATTGCCTTAAAGGCTAACGTGATGAAAAGATCGGGGCATTTAATGAAGTGCAAAATTCATCCCACTTAAGAAAAGCAAGGCTTTGCTCCCAAGGGAAAACCAGACAGAAAATGAGGTTTTTTCATGAAAGTTATTTGTTTTTGTTTAAAATTGTGGATGGCAGGATAAATCTGTGTCATTCTCACACATAAATAGCAACAAGTAGCAATGAAGCAATTGAATTCCTTGGCACCGGTCCTCACTTTCCAGCTGAACAACTCCCCGGTTTAATGAGATACATCAGTAGAAAGTCACTTATATAACCGAGGGACATAGATAAAAAATTTTAAGACCCCCGCACCACTCCAGGGTTGGTTTAGGAGGTAAAACACCTACTGAGGGCTTAGAAGCTCAGATCCACTGCAGTTCTGGCTCAACTACCTTTCATCTTAAGTTCACTCTTTACCTGCAGCTAGAATTCTGTTTTTTAAAAAAACCATTTTTTTCTTTCTAAAATCACGTATTTCTTTTTTATTGTGGTCAAATACACATAACATAAAATTTACCATTTTAACCATGTTTTAAGGGTCTAGTTAAGCGGCATTAAGTACATTCACACATTTCTTCCCTCATAATAAAGATTTAGATAAGTGTTAAGAAAGGAAATTGAGGGAATTCCTTGGTGGTCCAGTGGTTAGGACTCCAAGCTTCCACTGCAGGGGTCACAGGTTTGATCCCTGGTCGGGGAACTAAGATCCCACATGCCTCGCAGTGCGGCCAGAATAAAAAAAAAGGAAATTGAGAAAGAAAATACATATATGATGGATGATATGGAGGAATCTAGCCACATGCCATATCACCACTGAATTGGTGATAGACAGCCGATTGGGAGAGAGGAGACAGCACAGAATATATTCAAGAAACAGTTGTTCTTTTAGACAGAAGTCAATCTAAAATATTGGATGGACTCTTCCCCAAGGTCTGAAATTCAACATTTTCTATGAATTAACACCTAATGCTTTCTGGAAATAAGTGCACACACTACTTTCACAAATCACTGTTGCTTTAATAGTACCATCTTACTCATTCTTATGCCTTTTCATATGTGCCAATATTTTTTCATCTTTCTTATCTGTTAGCTCACTGAAGGCAAGATTTAGGCTGTGTTCACACTTGTGAGTGTCAAAAGTAGAAATAATTGACTAATCTCTAAAACTCGGAGGGCTTGGAAAAACCACAATGGTGTTTTTCTTGCAATTAATCTTCTAGACCATTGACAACCAAGCTGGGATTAGGAAAGAGGGTCACAAAGAAAGTGAGCTGGGTGGGCTCTGCCTGCATGTCTAGCTGTAAACATGGACCAGAGAAGAGGAACTTGAGAATTAATTTTTGTCCTTTTCCCCAAGAGCAAACTTGTAAGTGAAATCTCCCATTTGGGGTTAGTGATGTTGAAGGTTAGCGTGGGTTGAGGCAGGCATTTGGAAACATTACACGAGGTTTGAATTAGAGCAAAGGAGGAAATGAAGACTGGCTAGTACCAAGTGAAGGATGACAATGGATGCCAGTTTCCAGAGTGTAATTGATGCTGAAACTTGTCACGTCACTCTTGAGGTTTGAATGCTTCAGAGCAGATGTCTCTGCAGGAAGGGACCCACCCAGCGTGGGGGAAGGAGCCCAGAAGTAAGAACCAGCAGTTCTATGATCAAGGCTTGACTCTGACGCTAACTGGTGGCAGAGGCTCCAACAAGGACATAAATTCAGTGGCTCTCAACTACCCTTAAAACGAGGCCACGTGGGCGGCAAAGGTCAACTCCAGCTCCTACAGAGTGTTGCAGTGTAAATCATAAAGGAAAAACCAGCCCTATGACTTGTGTATATTGGTTTCAACCTAAAAACTTTCTGATTGAAAACTTCCTTCCCGAGGCCACAGGGATGAGAGATGTACCAGGGGTCATTTGTGACCCCTGAGCTGCCACTTGTCAACAAAGCCCCCCATATTTACGAGTGTCCTGAGTGCTATGAATCTCAGTGAGAAGCAGAAATTACAGCTCTCTTAAATCACCTATGTAACTCTATACCATTCCCTATTCCCTATTCACTTTCTAGGGAATCGGTTTCATCAAGCCAGAACCAGCAGTAAAAGTCATCACATGCAATCAAGGGTCCAGTGCCCAACTTTGTCAACCAAATCTGTCTTGTCCCTTTACAAGAAGCAGAATCACAGCAGAAAAACTCATGGAGAAAAAAAAAAATCCAGCAAGGAAACACAAAACTTTTCTTATTCTGGCATGCATTAGTGAGACAGTTGATGAAATGTGTAAATACCTCTATGCATATTAATAAAAACCTTCCCTTGTGCATGTTTATCCTTTAGCAGACCTTTTAAAAACAAATCTCAGCTTGTTTCATTTCTCTTCATTTTTTCGTATTCTGGATATAGGATTCAGCAGCATTCCTGTACTGGGGGTACAGAGATGTGCTCTGTGGGAGTTTTGTTAAGTCACTCTGTACCAGACATGGTACTTTCTACTGCATTGAGGCAGTTCACACACCCTCTATTGTAAATCTCTGCTCTGACCTGCACTTCTTGGAATGTTTTGGGAGCAAAACCTTGTTTAAGGGTATACATTTGCAATGAGTAGTAAATAAGAGAGATCTACTGCACAATATAACGAATATAGACAACAATATTGTACTATAATGATAAAGGGTGATAGAGGTGCTAAATATCCCTACAATGACAATCATATTACAACATATAAATGTATCAAATTAACATGTGGTACACCTTAAGTTTACACAATGTTATATGTCAAATACATTCAATAAAATAAAATTAAAAAATAATTTCAGTGGGCGTTTTTATATCCATGGGGGGAAATACGCTCTCCATGTCACGCCAAGACTGCTTTGCCTGTGAAACAGCCCGATCAGAATCCCCTCTTCATGTTAGTCCCTGAAAAGAAGATGTGACTGACCTTAAATCTCACAGCCCTGGAACCTGGTAGTGGTGAGAAAAGAACAGCAGAAGCCAAGAATTTTCTTTCTCTGTCTCTCTGTCTCTCTCAATTTCTCTTGCTCACCTTCCTGGTTTCAATTTAGTGAGAGGCTGAATTTTGGAAGATGGAGAATAAATGACTGTCTATTTTGAGAAGCAAAGGGAAACAGTTGTCACAGAGAGCCCTCAGCTGTACAAATAATATCTCATTTAACTCTCGTTATTTCTGGGAGATAAGCATTATTTTATTGTACCCACTTTAAAGATGAGGAAACTGAGGCGCAGAGAGGTTAAGTAGATTGCTCAAAGTCACTCAGCAAGCAAGGGGTAGAGGCAGGACGCTAACACCCAGACAGGCTAGCTGGGGAGCACGTGCTCTTTACCGCCAGAGTCTGTTCCCTCCAGGAGAGCCTGTGCATGGAGAGGGGGGCTGGAGGCAAAGAGAAAGCCCCTAAAACGGGCCTTGTGGGGAGTTTTCACATGTCCCCTCTCTGGGCTTTCAGGGGTTGGTGCCCCTGCCTCATTACCCTTGCCATTATCTCTTCTAAATGAGTCCCCAGATGACACCCCGTACTTCAATGCGCTCCTGGATCCTGAGTCATTCCTGCCTGAGGTGGGAGGGACATCCTCTTGTTCTTCTCCCTCCTTCAAGTTTGGCGGATCTTGGTAAGAAGCACCCCCGGACCCAGCATTTGATTACAACCTTGTTGTCAGCAGTGGGTTCCTGTCAATCAGTGCCTTTCCTGCAAATCAGACCAAGCCTGCAGCCCTCGGTGGTGGCTTCCAGGCTGCTGTGCTGCCCCAAGTCCCCCCTCTAAACTCTCCTCCCCCTCTAAACTCTCTTCCCCCAATCTTTGCTGTCCCAGTCTATAAGGCTCCACACCCTTCACCTGTGTGGGCACGTGTGTGTGTGCGCGCGCGCGCGCGTGTGTGTGTACATAAATACATATACATTGCTGACTTTGGGAGCCAATGGGCATGTAGGGTGTTCGCAGCACGCCGATCTCTATCCACTAGATGCCATTATTCCCCTCTCTCCATTATTATGCCCCTAAATGTCTCCAGACACTGCAAAATAGTCCACAGTTGAGGACCTCTGAGCTAGATTTGGGCTTCAATTCCTGCCCTTCCCCCCTTCCCCTGCCTTCTGCACTGCCTTTCTTGCCCCAGTCCTCCACCTTGGACCCCACTGTCCACGAACAGGTGTCCCTGGTGACCACAGCCATACACTCCAGTCCTGAGCCCCACTTGATCCCCCATGTCTGCAATCTACCTCCAGATTGGGAAACCAGAGCTGCCCAGTTTCCGAGTTGACAAGACCCTTGGACCCCTTGGACACTGGGTCCATCCTGTCTACCAGAATCTCCGGAGTCCTGCTCCAAAGCACACTCACTTCTCCCAGCCCCTGAGTGCAATGTCGTCCCTGGTCCCAATTCTGTCTTGAGAGAGCCACCATCGTTCTTGAGCCTGGGTAAAATCATGCATTCAGGGACAAACAACCAATGCTGTGCCTTGGCATTTACTTTTGGTGCCAAGATCGCCAGGGCACAACACCTAAGGGAGAACAGGTGAATGACTCCACCCTTCTGCTTTTGAGAACATGAATTTGAGCAGAACGCTTATATGGGGTGGCCAACCTGATGGTGACAACAGCTTGCTTTTGTGTGCCCACCTCACCAAACCACAGAAAGACGGATAATGTACTTCCTAAGTGTCAGGGAAGAATTTAAACCGTATATTTTGTAATTTGAATAATTTTGCTCTGATAGAGTACATTTGCTGTACACAGTTTAATTCAAATCAAATATATACAAGTATATTCCAATAACTAAGTCATGGTATTGTCCAGGTCTCTTGTGCCCCTGCACTGTGGGGTGACCCCAGGAGAGAAAGTCAGCCCAGGGGGTCTGCCAGACTCAACAGGTCATATGGGAACAGCACTTCAGGAGGTATGGGCTCAGTGGCTTATGCCCACTGAGACACATTTGTGTGTTGGACAATGTGATGGCTAATTTTATGTCTCAACTTGAGCTGGCCATGAGTTGCCCAGATGTTTGGCCAAACACTATTCTGGCTGTGTCTTTGAGGGTGTTTCTGGGTGAAAGGAGCATTTGAATTGGTTGACTGAGGAAAGCAGATTGCCCTCCCTTATGTGGGTGGCCATCATTGAGTCTGCCATAAACTGAATGTTTGTGTACCCCCTCCCCAAATTCATATGCTGAAATCATGACCCTCAATGTGATGCTATTAGAAAGTGGAGCCTTTAGGAGGTGATTAGGTCATGAGGATGGAGCCCCCATGATGGGATTAGTGTCCTTATCAAAGAGACCCTAGAGAGCTCATTTGTCCCTTCCACCACATGAGGACAGAGTGAGATGACAACTGTCTCTGAACCAGGAAGCGGGTTCTCATCAGAGCTTCTAGTGCTGATCTTGTCTTCTCAGCCTTCCGAATTGTGAGAGACAAGTGTTTGTTGTTTAAGTCACACCTGGTCCAGGTATTCTGTTATAGCAGCTTGAACGGATTAAGACAATCGAATACGTGGATAAAATTAAAAAGCTGAGTAAGAGGGAACTCCTCCTACCTGAGTGCTGAGCTGGGTCATTGGTCTTATCCTGCCTTCAGACTCAGCCTGAAAAATCAGATCTTCTCAGATCTCAAGGCTGTCAGCTTTCAGACTCAAAATACACCATCCGCTCTCCTGGGTCTCCAGCTTGCCAGCTACAGATCTTGGGATTTCTCAGCCTCCATAATCACATTAGTCAATTCTTTATAATAAAAGTTCTGTTTCTCTGGAGAACCCTGACTAGTACAGACAAGAGGCACAGTACCAATACTGTCAACCAAGAGTACATGAGAGGTGAAATCACATTTCAATCACGCTACTAATCATTAGCTCTCTCTAGATACGGTAGAATGTGAGTGATACAATAATCCAAGCTTCCAAGAACATAAGGCAAACAACTTTAATTTCATCTGAACTTGGATGAGGGCAAACTGCATCAAAGAAAGAAAGAACGAAAGCTCATGTCGAATAAGAAAGTGCTTGGTGTTCTTAGCAAATATTGGCGCTAGGATTAACGATCAAATAACTCAGGAGAGGTGGATGACACATTAAAATAAAAATAATGACCAAGAGAATAGTATAGACCTTCATCTATTAAATCTTTCTTAAAATGCTTTTTATTACTAAATTAATAAACATATGTTGTAGAAACTTCAGAAATTACTTGTAAGAAAAACAAAAGGAAAAATCATATCTCCCATGATTCCATGGCTCAAAGATAACTGTAGTCAGCATTTGGTGTACATCATCCAAGTCCCACCCCCTCTCAATGGTGTGTGTACACATATGTGTGTATATATAGACACACATACATATATATAAGGTCAGGCTATATACACCACTTGTATAATTTTTTTTTTTTTTTAGCTATGTCATGGACAACTTTGCATGTTATTAGATATACGCATTATCACACCAACTTTCACCATGATTGCATGATAATCAGTCCCAGGTCTGCGGCAATCAATGGTAGCTCCCAGGCTGCCAAGTTCCCCCAATACCAGCTCTTCTTTCCTCTCTCCACGTTCCTCTCCTGTCCCCTGAGGTGGTTACCTGAGCTGCTGAGAACATTCTTATCCACACGTTTCCCCCATCTTTGACAGGACCGTTTCAGCAAGATGAACTCATAGGAGTAGAATTATGGGGTCAAAGACTATGGAGGTCTTTGAGACATACTACCAAATTGCCTTCCAGAAGATTCTACCAGTCAGCAGCCCCTCCAGCACCATGCGTGCTGCTCTCTCCCTGTCATGAGGGCAGTAAATGCCTGTCTTCATGCATTAAAGGGTGCTCCCTGGAGCTGGAAGCAATTAGGGGTATTTTACTCAGAATTTCTTTTTTCCTGAGAGATCTGTGCCTTCCTTCATCTTGTGGTTTTTGGCAGCAATGGTCATCTTTTCAGCCAAATTCGGCTAAAGAAGCAAGCAAATGAGATGCACTGATAAGGCAAGCATTCCTATCGTATTTTTTCTGTCCTTGGACGGTGCCCATATAGTCAGCCCTAACTTTGTTTAGAGAGTTTATGTAAGTTCCCAGGACTGTTACCTTAACTTTTGTGATCCCTATTTAAATTAAAGTATAAATTAAAATATAGTTGATTTACAATGTTGTGTTAGTTTCAGGTGTGCAGTAAAGTGATTCAATTACATATATATATATATATATATATATATATATATATATATATATATTCTTTTTCAGATTCTTTTCCTTTATAGCTTATTACAAAATACTGAGTGTAGTTCTCTGTGCTATACAGTAGGCCCTTGTTGATTATCTATTTTATATATAGTAGTATGTGTATGTTAATCCCAAACTCTTAACTTATACCTCCCTCTACCCTTTCCCCTTTGGTAATCATAAGTTTGTTCTCTATGTCTGTGGGTCTATTTCTGTTTTGTAAATAAGTTCTTTTGTATTATTTTCTTTTAGATTCCACATATAAGTGATATCATATGATATTTGTCTTTCTCTTTCTGACTTACTTCACTTAGTATGATAATCTCTAGGTCCATCCATGTTGCTGCAAATGGCATTATTTCATTCTTTTTTATGGCTGAGTAGTATTCCACTGTATAAATATATGATCCCTATTTTTTTTAAAGCATGGATTTGCTGATTAAAATTATAGTGTAAGCTCTTATGATCCTTCACATGGGAGAGTGAAGTAGAAGCTCGAACATGAACCTTGGAAGCACGCCATGTCTTCGTGACCTAAATCTGTCCCACAACATTGAGTGACTGGTCTAGTCCCCCCTGAGCCCATCTTTCTTCGTCTTTAAATTGGAGTAGAGTGTCTAACCTCTGTGAAACTAGGAAAATGACCCTTGTCTCACACTATTGCCAGGATTCAATAAGATCAGGATATGTAAGCATTGACAAAAATGTTATTCATTAGTATGAAATTTGTAATGATGTAATTAAACAGAGTGGAATCATGGAACTCTGTATGGGTTTGCTAGGGCCGCCAGAACAAAATACCACAGACTGGGCGGCTGAAACAACAGAAATGTATTGTGTCACAGTTCCGAAGGCCAGATATCTGAGATCAAGGTGTCAACAGAGTTGGTTCCTTCTAAGGCCAATTTTCTTGGCTTGCGGATGACCGTTTTCTCCCTATATCCTCACATGATCTTCCCTCCTTACATTTCTCTGTGTCCAAATAACCTCTTTTTATAAGGACATGAGTCATATTGGATTAGGACCCACCCTCATGATCTCATTTTACCTTGATTACCTCTGTAAAGACTCTATCTTCAAGGGTCACATTCTGAGGTTCTAGGGATTAGGACTTCAGCATATGAGTTTTGAGGGGACATAATTCAGCCCAATCTCTGTAGCTGAAAAGAAACCTAGAGATTCTCTATCATAATAATCTTGAACCTACGATAATAACTGGGAGACAGGTTCAGAGGGGCAACATGCTCCACCAGGGACCCCAAGGAGAGCAGTAGCAAATGCAAGAATCTGTCTTCCTAGGTGATAAAATGAATTATTAACTTGGTTCCTCAGATTTCAGTTCACTTTTATTTCCTCATGCACTCGAGTACACAACATTTTTAAACACAGTTTCAACATTTTCTCGGTGAATGAAGGTAAGAGGCTGAGCTCACACCCTTCCTCACACACAAATCGCCACTGATCAGAGAAGGTAAGGGAAGATTCACTGCAGCTCAGCCAGAAGGAGAAAATCATTTCTGGCTCAAGTCAGAAAACCATAGTGTCACATGATCGTGTTTAAACTCAAGTGTGTGAAGGTACCACATCTAAATATTAATACAAAAATCTACACTTAGGTCAAGATTGGGAGGCAGGAAGTTAAACTTTATAGTAGATCATGTTCTACGTAACAGATAGGCATTCGGTGCTTTCAGATAACTTATTTCAGTTCAATGTACGTGCATTTTAAATCAGTTAACGTTTTGAATTCTCTTCCTCAATGCTTGTGTCCACCCACAGGAAAGCTAAAGGCTGCCTCTTCATCTTAAAGGGTGGAAAGATAAGTAATTTTTCCCCCAGACTGGACACCATGGCTGGGCAACCCAATCAAGTCTTCAGACTCCTTTGTCTAAAACCCAGTCTTTGTATGTGAAAAATGGGGATAATTGGCTCTGTGCCCTTTTATCTCCTACTAAAGGAGAAGATAAGTGTACTAAGGGCTCTGGATCAACTAGATAATTCTTGATATAAACAAGGCCAGCAAAATGAGTAGGGTTACCATGTATTGTTTCCTACAGGTCAAGTCTCAAGGAAAAGTTTGCAGGAAGTTTAGTGTGGGTGAAAAATGTAGGGTGAGAATCAGAAGTCAAAAAAATGTGAAGGAAATGGAGATAAGTAGACCGTTTCTCAGTGCTAATATAAAATATGCAGTATGTTTTAAATGAAGAGACTTGGGAAGTTTTTCCTTAAACTTCATATAAGCTGTCATGATGGGGATTTGAGAATGAAATAGATTAGGTACTAATTTACCAACCTTGATTTTCTGGAAATGAATGTACTGGATTCCAAGGGTGTGGAATCTCCAACCAGGTTACCAAGGGATGAATCCAAGGGATGATCTCAGCTTCCAGCACCATCCTTTACTCCTTCCAGCTGGAGGCCAACCAAGTCAGTGACTAATAGAAAAATCCAGTGTGTACGTCTCCACCCCAGACACTCAGGTAGATGGGAGATGGAGCCTTAGGAATGGTTAAAACACTATGTTCAAATACAAGCAAGATGACAATGGAGCAGTTCACACCATCATTTCTCGGGCACTTTTTTCTTCTTTTTTAAAAAATTTATTTATTTATTTATTTATTTAGTTATTTATTTATTTATTTATTTATGGCTGTGTTGGGTCTTCATTGCTGTGTGCGGGCTCTCTCTAGTTGCGGCGATCAGGGGCTACTCTTCGCTGCGGTGCACAGGCTTCTCATTGCGGTGGCTTCTCTTGTTGCAGAGCACGGGCTCTAGGCGCACGGCCTTCAGTAGTTGTGGCTCGTGGGCTCTAGAGCGCAGGCTCAGTAGCTGTGGCGCACGGACTTAGTTACTCCACAGCATGTGGGATCTTTCTGGACCAGGGCTCAAACCCGCGTCCCCTGCATTGGCAGGCGGATTCTTAACCACTGCACCACCAGGGAAGTCCCTCTCGGGCACTCTTGATGTTCATCTTCTAAACAAAAGCAACCGTGTCATCCAGAAGCTTTCCAGTCTCCATGGCATGTGCTGGGTATCTTCCCAGAGAGCTGTTCTTGCCAGGGATTTGTTGAAGCAGGAAATACACTTTCCACTTTGGGTTGATGAGTGGAGGAGTGGGTGTGGGGGGCTGGAGATGGGAACTACAAATAAACAAAGAAAGAAAACTGTGGCTTCATCAGCTTTCTTGGTGTCCACATCTCTCTGTAGCTTGGTTATTACTCACCTTTTCCAAATCACCCTCTACTCACTCATTCAATGTCAAGTTTCACAGTCTCTTGTTTCCCAGAGTCTAGGTTGCTCTTATCCTTGTGCGTGGATTCTCTTGTGCTCATAATTGTAGTTTCCAGGATGTATTGAGTCCATCTCTGCATGTGTTGCTCAAGTATCATACCCTCTTTTTTAGTTCGGTCCCTTAACTCCTCAATATATATATACAATAGCTTCCCAATTTGTCTCCCTACATAACAGACCCTGGGGCTCATTTAGCAAGCATCTAAAGATGAAGCAGCCACTTCTCCTCTCCCTTGTTATTTTAATTCTGATTTTTGTTAGATATCAACCAGAAAGCTCTTGATATCCATAGAAGAAGTGTCAGCCCCTGGCTGAGGGTCGTGTCTGTGACTCAGAACTGGCCACAGGATGTGAAGGGATGCCTGCTGGGCACTTCTGAGAAAACGTTTTGATCCCTGATTGTAGTGAATTGAATTGTATCCCTCAACGAGTTATGTTCAAGTCCTAACCTCAGTACCTGTGCCTGTGACTTTATTTTGAGACACAAACTTTGCAGATAATCAAGTTAAGATGAGGTCATACTAGATAAGAAAGGGCCCAAAATGCAATGACAAGTGTCTTTACAGAGAGACAGGAGATGGAGATTTGGACATACAGACACAGAGAAGAGACACACAGGGAAGAAGTCCAAGTGATGACACAGGCAGAGATTGGAGGGATATAGCTACAAGCCAAGGACTGCCAAGGATTGCTGTCAACCCCCAGAAGTTAGGAAGAGGTAAAAAAGGATCCTAGAGCCTTCAGAGGGAGCCTGGTTTTACCAAAGCCTTGTCTTCAGACTTCTGGCCTCCAGAACTGTAACAAAGCACACTTCTGTTACTTTAAGCCACCAGTTTGTGGCACTTTGTTAGGCAGATTAAGACACTGATTCAAGGCGAGAGCAGCACAAGCAAAAGTTTGTCTTTGTCTTGATGACACCCCTGACTCCTGCTCTCATTTGAGGTTATGATATATGAAGCTAGCAGTCATCTTGTGGCCGTGAAGTGTAAAGCCACTAATGTGTGCTAAGCATGGCAGAGCAAAACAACAGAAAGAGCTGGGGTCCTTTGTGGATATAACTGAACATCTGACCCCAGCCAGCCACTGATGCCCTCCACAGCTTGGGTTACATGACAAACACAACCACTCTTTATCAGCTCCTTTTAAATTTACCCTGAGTTGCAGCTGAAAACGTTCCTAACTGATATACCACCGCTAGTACTTTCCCACTAAATCTAACTTTCACATTTAGTACTTTCCCACTAAATCTAACTTTCACATTGCTCCTACTCAACTACACATCTGATCACAAACTTCCCAATCACCTTCCCAATAAGGTCCCAACTCCACATGTCATTCAGGTCCTGTCACGATGGGGTCCAGTCTCACTTATTATTCCCCTAAATGGTTCCAACACAATTCACAATTCTGAACACAAAACTTACACTTCACCTCATTAATAATCTCCCTGACCCCACTTTCTCAGCTCATCCAATTCAATCTCCACTTCATCATGAATTCCTTTCTAAAGAACTCTTCATATTGTAGTACTTGGCTGAGTTCAGTCCCCTATTTTTCTGTTACTTATTTGGAAGTTTTATATTCAATTTTTATACTTTTTCTTTTTTAATTCCAAACTAATTAGACTTTTAAATTGCTCTATTTTTATTTAATATTAATCAATATTCCCCCTCCTCCTGAATAAATGAGAAAGCCAATATTGCTCTAATTCTCATCACCCTACTTCCTGTCTTATATATTATAGTTTCCCTGTACTGGGTTTTAATTCCACGATGTTCTCTATGCTATAATTCATCATTATTACTACTGTTGGTTTATACAATCAAAGTATGTTTGTTTTTATCCCCATGATTCCCAGTTTTTCTTTGTTCACATTCCTGAGCATATCTGAGATCTGAGGTATTGCTTCTGTATTTATGTTCTTTTTCTCTGAAGTACAGTCCCCCCTTGAACAACATGGGTTTGAATTGCACTGGTCTACATATACAGAGATTTTTTTCAGCAGATATATTGAAAAAAATTTTAGAGATTTGCAGCAATTTGAAAAAACTCACAGATGAACCATATAACTAGAAATATCAAAAAATTAAGAAAAATTAGGTATATCAGGAATGCATAAAATATATGTAGTACTGAAATATAAGATATTGCTTATATGTGGAATCTAAAAAGAAATGATACAAATGGACTTATTTACAAAACAGAAACAGACTCACAGACTTAGAGAACTGAACTTATGGTTACCAGGGGGGAAGTGGGGGGAGGGATAGTTAGAGAGTGTGGGATTTGACATGTACACACTGCTATATTTAAAATTGATCACCAACAAGGATCTACTGTCTGGCACAGGGAACTCTGCTCAATATTATATAACAACCTAAATGGCAAAAGAATTTGAAAAAGAATAGATACATGAATATGTATAACTGAATCACTTTGCTGTACACCTGAAACTATCACAACATTGTTAATCAGCTATACTCCAATATAAAATAAAAAGTTAAAAAAAATATATGTAGTACTAGTCTATCTTTATATAGGCATAAGGTGAGTGATATTTAATACAAAATTAATAATGTGTTAAATTTCTTACTATTTTATAACTTTGTTTTCAAAAAATTACATTATTGTACAGTATGCCCCTCTCATACTGGGAGAAGATGCATTTCAGCCTATCATCACAAGTAAGTGGTTTTTTAAAAAATGTAACAATGTTTGCAACACTGTATAATGAACATGATGGTAATACTGAATTTCATAAAAGTTTTATAACGATTTATTCATTAGTGTATAGGCTGGGCTACATGAAGCAATCGTACCGATTACACTAGGCTATAATAAGGCAATTATGTTGCTGCTTCTTCGTTTTCAATACATGAATCATTATACCTGTAAGTAAATATACATTTCTTTTTCACATTATCTTTTCATTTTTGATGTCTAGTGTTAGTAATAATATAACATCTACAGTGTTTTGTATAATATAGGACAATATTGATGTAGGAACTGAGAGAAAGACTATTTTGTAAACAGGCAATGTAAACTTATGGTATCAATAAATACAGTGCAGTCCCATAAATGTATTTTCTCTTCCTTATGCTTTTTTAATAACATTTTCTTTTCTTTGGTTTACCTTATTGTAAGAACAGAGTATATATAACATACAATATATATTTGAATCAACTGTTTATGTTATCAGTAAGGCTTCTGGTCAACAGTGGGCTATTAGTGGTTAAGTTTTGGGGGAGTCAAAAATTATGTGTGGATTTTTGACAGCACAGGGGTCAGTGACCATAACCCCAGCATTGTTCAAGGGTCAACTGTATATCTTTTAAAAGCTCTTCTTTTGAGGATTCTTTAGAAGTGAGACTATCGTTTAACTAAGTAAAGTTATTTTCTCTTTGCATTTATTTCACTGTCTTTGGATATCCATTATTGTTGAGAATTCTGCTGTTGATATGACTGTTGCTCCTTTATATATCTGCCTTTTCTCTATGGCAGCTTTGAAGTGTTTTTGTCAAAATTCCATGTTTGAAATTCTACAATGACACTATAATGTGCCTTGATACAAATTTCCTTTTTTAGTTCCACCTGAGATGTATTATGCTCTCTGAATCTAGGTCTGTCTTTCATAATGTCTGAAAAACCATCAGCCTTGATATCTTCAACATTTCTTATCTCTCAAGTTTCTCCTTGAAATTTCAACTAGTCCTTCTTATTTTAATTGCCCTTTCATATTTTCCATCTTTTCTCTGTGGGCAGCATTCCACATTTCTTCAAATCTATATTCTAATTTGCTATTTTGACATTCAACTGCTCCAGGAGAGTAGGAACAATGTCTCTCTACTCTGTGCTAGCGTGGAACCTAGGAAGGGGCCCAAAACATCTCTTGACTAAATGAATTAGTTTCACATTTTACAGGACACTGAAGTTGAGCGATGCCAGAGACTTACCCGACAGCACCCATCAGGTGCTTACTAGGATGGGTTTGCCCTGACCTAACTCCAAAGCCTGTGAATGAACTAATGAGTCAAGGAACACATGAAGTAAGAAAACGGTCCAGAGACTGAAATCAAAGGTCCCAACACTTCTCCACACCTTTTCCTGATTATCAAAATGGAAGATTTATCTCAGAGCTTTTATCTCCCTGCGTTCTCAATATTTATATTTAGTCCCTCAAAATAGCTCTATAAATGTCTCCAGGACATCTATGGGAAACACTATAGGATTACTCTCAAAGGTTCATCAGTGGATGACAAGAAGTGGTAGAATTTAGAAGCTTCCATTCACTTTAACTTTTTTTTTTCTTTTTGTAAATACTGACTGTACTGGCCATGTTGGCAGCTTGGAGAGTCAGGGAGAAATTGTGATGGGTGGGACCTGTCTTTGCAGAGCTAAAGCTACATGATGGAATACTCCATCTGGTTCAAATTAGGAAACCAATAGACTAGAATTAGAATTTCCCATTGAATTTTTAGGCCCCTTCTGGATAGTGGAGGAGCCGTTTTTACACTGACACTTTAAAAGGGATAAGCAGACAATGGAGAAGAGGCAAACTGCGAGTCCTACTCATCTTAATTTTTTTTAGCTTTTTAAAAATTAATTAATTAATTTTTAACCACTTTTAAAAATTGAAGTAGAGTTAATTTACAAGATTGTGTTAGTTTCAGGTGTACAGCAAAGTGATTCTGTTTTATATATATGTATTTTTTCAGATTCTTTTCCATTATAGCTTATTACAAGATATTGAATAGAGTTCCCTGTGCTATACAGTAAGTCCTTGTTGTTTACCTATTTTATATAGAGTAGTGTATCTGTTAATCACAAACCCTTAAATTATCCCTCCCCCCACTTCTGCTATCCCCTTTGGTAACCATAAGTTTGTTTTCCTATGTCTGTGAATCTATTTCTGTTTTGCAAATACATTCATTTATATCATTTTTTAGCTTCCACGTGTAAATGATATCATATGATATTTGTCTTTGACTTAATATTTATTTTTTATTGAAGTATAGTTGATTTATAATATTATATTCATTTTGGGCATACCCCATGTGACAATATTTTTATAGATTATACTCCATTTAGAGTTATTATAAAATACTGGCTGCGTTACGTCCTTGCATCTTATTTATTTTACACCTAGTAGTTTGTACCTCTTAATTTCTCCCACTAGACCTAGCACACCTCTGAAAGGCTTGCTATACGTTTTTCCAAAAGCTTTGCCTGATGGCGCTCTCCCGGCCCACTGGGCAGGGCTGGGCTGGTTCCAGGCAGTGGCTATCTAGGGACAGCCTCCTTCCTGCTGTGCTGACAACAGCAGAAAACTGCTTTGAGAGCCACAAGCCACAGTAACAACCACTAGTTGGTCTTGGGAAGAGTTTCTTCCCTGGCAGATAATTCAGGGTTCAAAGAACAAACATGTTGAAAACTCCAAGGAAAGTTGTTAAGAAGTGTGATGTGTGTTAAGAAGATGCTGGTGATAACAATGCTTTTTTCTCAGAACACCACTTAGAAGAGCACTGTTGCTCACATTTACTTAAGGCTGCCGAGGCCTTATCATGCACTCGCCATGTGCTCCCACTTATCTTCCAACACTGACTCCACTGAAGGCTGCACTCAAGTCCAGCTCAGCACAGACGACCAACAAATGAGGCATCAGGTGTTAGAAAAGAACTTTGTCTCTCCCATGTTTATTCTCAGCAGAACTATGTGTTTCACTTAACAGCAGTGAGAAAAGTGTCTTTCTAAAATTATCACAGTTAGGTTTGTATTTAGATTTTTAGTGACCTCGTGTATCTAAAATAGCACGAGGGTCCTATTTGCAGGAGCAGCTGAAGTTGTAAGATGAGTTATCGAAGGTCTTTTGGATACTGGGATCATGAATAATCTGAATAGTCATGATAATCTGAATAACCCATGGCTGAAGTTAGTTTTCTAAGAGAAATTAAGAGATACAAACTACTAGGTATAAAATAAATATGATACAAGGAGGTAATGTATAGCTCAGGGAATATAGCCAATATTTTATAATAACTTTAAATGGAGTATAATCCATTTCCCAATCTATACATTTGATCAAATGGTGTCCATAGTCAATAACTGTAGATGGCCACTGAATTGATCCCCTAGGGTAAGGAGGCAGGATTATTTGCAGTATTAAATCAAAAGACTTGTGTTGATCTAAGTGAAATCACGGACTTCTGTTCACACACAAACACACACATGGACACATAGACATACACAGAGACACACAGACATAGACACAGATACACTCTTTCAGGTTAGCATTTACACATATAGATCATATGTACACACACGTACAACATGGGAGATCTTTATACAGAAAGCCTAGTGCCATGGTTAAGAGCATTGACTCTGAAGCTAGACTGACTGGATTTGTATCCCAGCTTCTTCTCTTACGAGGTACATGACCTTTAAATATTCAACTGCAAAAGTAGGATAATAATAGTCTGTATCCAAAAAAGGGTTCATGAGAGAACAAAATGAGCCCGTATGTGTCAGGGACCAGAAGAGTAGCTGGCACTCAGGGAGTGTTACGTAAGTGCTTAGTAAATAGAAGACTCTCTCTTTCTTTATTAGAAGGAGGATGTGGTCTCTCTGTCTCTGCCTGGACAGCCATGAGTCCAGCTAACTGAGGCGTGCTACCACTGAAGGCCAAGAGAGAAGCAGGATGGTGGTGGGTGACCAGTAGTCTCTGCCATGCTTGTATTGCTGGGCTGATTTTTGGTTTTGTTTGTGTGAATATCTGATTAACATTTGTATTCCTCACTAGACAGCAGGGTCCATAGGACCAGGGACAGTTTGAGAATGTCTCACAATTTTCTCCTCAATTTATAGCGTGCTGCTTGGCAGATAGTAGGTGCTTAACAAATACTCGTTGAATGAATGGTAACTGCTGCTATTACTACTTCTACTGCTAGTACAACTACTATTACAATTATTGTCAGAACAGAATTTGTTTTTCAGAATTATTATACTGAAATATGAATTCTTGGCTAGAAATTGTATCTCATGAAGATAAGCCAAAAAAAGTTCAAATAATAATAACAACAGTAATAGTAATAACAAACAACTTTGTTTTGTAACAAATGGAATAGAAAGTTAAAAAGTTAAAAGTCAAAACTAAAAAAATAAAGAAGAAAAATAAGGCTTTGTTCTGCAAAAAGGGTAAAATCAAATAAATACTGGGAAAATTTATGTGGAAACAGAGAAAATAATACTACATAATAATACTACTGAGAAAGTAATTCACAGTCAAGAATCACTTGCAAGAAGCCTGGAATTAGTGCTTTTGTCCATATACAAATTGGTAGGCGTAAAATATAGTTAACAAAAAGGTAAAATGCGTTTTAACAAGGGAAGATAAGCATCACTTCTCGCCATCACCAGGATGTAAAGAAGCAGAGTCTTGACTGGCTGAAGACACCACAGTCTAAGAAATGTCTGTTCAAGAGAAACAGGTTCAATGCTCAGCCAGACAGAGTCACGAACACCTGAGGTGAAACATGTGACTAGGATGATGCTATCGTACAGGAGAGAGTTTGGTTGAAGATTAAAGGAAAGAAGCAGAGTGGGACTATGCTGAGACCACCCATCCAGATGGCGGAAGCGATGATGTTTTCCAGGCATGGATCAAACAGCAGACACAGATGCAGCAAGAGGAGCCGGGGATGGCAGAGGAAGGGGGCTGGATGGGAGGGGCCATAGGGACATCTGCTAGAAATTGACTTGCCAAAAGAGGAAGCGATGCAGAACTGCTTCTCTGGATCTATTCTAACCAACCAGGAAGTGGCAGGGGCCCTGGAAGGAAAAAAGCAGGTTACTCCAGAGACAGCCAACGATGGGTGAGCTGGGTATTGTCAGATTCATGACCTGATTTTGAGAAGGCAGAGTTCTAAAAGTTGAGAGCAAAGACCAGTGGGATTCTAAGACTTGATGAAATAGCAGGTTGCTTCCAAAGGAATAAGGATCTCTTGTTAATAACATAATCCTGACTGGGAAGAAAATGGGGAAGTAGTTAAAGAGGTGGCCAAACAGGAAATTCTTTGTAAAGTCAGATGTAAAAACACTTGTAAAAAAAATGAAGATGAATATAAATGAGAGTAAGAAATAGTGTCAGGAAGCCTTGTGCTTTGAAGAGGTTTGAAAAATATGCTAAGGTCTGAAATGAGAGTCAAGAAAAAGAACAAGGACAGGATAGACCTTCTGTAAGGGCAGCTGGTACAAAATATAAACAGACAACAGAGAGGAAGGATAACAACTCAACTCAGTTCAATTAAACAAGTATTTACTGTCTTCTATGTAAAAAGCCACTACCAGGAACACACAAATCACTAGATTATGCGTCAGGATGGTGAGTTTCCATAGTGTTAAGGGCTTCAGTTAGGAAACACTTCACCAAGGAGAAGAATGGAGAGGTAGGTTTTGAAGGATGCCGGTAGGGGCTGTGGATTGGGATATGCCAATGCTTAAGGGAAAGCAGAGGAGGAGGGACCTGCAGAGGAGTATGAGAAGAAATGGTCAGAGAAAGAAAGAGAGCCAGGAGGCGACTATCACAGCAATCTGGGCTGGAGAGAATTTCCACCCATAAAGTCCCTGCAGAGGCTGAATGATGTGAAACGGTCATGCATGCTGATAGGAAGATCCTAGTGATTTAAGGATGCGTTTGGTGGAGTGGTGGGACACAAACAAGGTCCCTAGAAGGTCTGTGAGATGAGGCAGAGGAGGCCACTATTTCCAAAATTTGCCTGTTATGGGAGTGAAAAAGAAGGTGGACACTATAGAAAGATGTAAGATCAAGGATGAATTTTGTGCTTTGTTCTAATTTAAAATTTTTGTCTGTTTATACATGGAAGAATACTTAAACATAAGTATATGTTTAGAGGAAAGAGAAAGTAGAACAAAAGTCACTGGAAATTAAAGATAGTGAGGAGGTAATTGATAAGGAAAGACCCTGGAGGAAGCAGATAGGGGATAGGAGTTGAAGGCCATGTGAGGACATTAGCTGTGAGAAGGGGACATCAACTTCTCCATGGAAGTTTCAGGGCCCTGAAAACAGGTCCCCCTATCTTCTGCTTGGGGCAGAACATGAAGGTATTACATCTTGTGGTCTCCATTTCTTAGAGAATTAAGAAAGATGGCATCCTCTAAGAGGGAGAAGGGAGATAGTCCCAGGGTCTGTAAAGACTGGAGAGAAGTAGCAGTCTCCATTCTATTAGGGAAATGAAGGAGAGAGCTATCATGAGATTTGTAGAAAGAGAATTGGATACAGTTGATCCCAGCTCAAGCTGGAGGCTATGGATGTGTAGGACCCCAATTTACATGGTATCCAAGTTTCATCAGTAGTCCAGGTGCAGAAAAGCTAGATGGTTGTGTGGATCCAGGGATGGGGCTTACCAAGCAAGTGTGATGAAAGGGTAAGAACACCTGGGAATGGAAAATGAAGACAGGAGAGGGATTGAAGTGATGGGTCATGAGATCTAGGCTACTTAGTGCTCGAAGTGAGACTAGTAAGGGATGAAGAGCCAACAGATCCACCCAGAGATAAAAGAACAAATGTAGTAGTCATATAGCAGTATGAACGAAAAAATAATACAATATTGTGGGCAGAAGGAGAAATAACTGGGTGTAAGTTTTCATAGAAGGAAGAATTCCAGGTTATAACAAGATCCAGGGCACAGCCCTGGGAGTGTGTCTGGAGAGAGGGGGGGTGAAAATCAATGGTGTTGAGAATGTCCAGAAAAGAGTTGAATGAAAAAAATAATTTTTTTTAATCACTGCTATGTTTGTTTGCTCTTACACAGGGGAACAACTTAAGCATGCTTCTGTGCTAAGGAGAAGGACCTGGAACAGAGGGAGATGTAAGGATACAGCCAAGAGGGAAGAGGGTTGAGGGGTCAAGGTCTGGAGGAAGTGGGAGAGAGAACAAACAAGAGCACCGCTGGTAGGATTGGCTGCAGAGAGCTGAAATGAGGGGCAGGAGTTAAAGGTGAGTCTGTGCATGTGATACATTCCTCTGGGGTTTCAAGACAAGAAGTTGAGGGGTTGGTTGTCCTCAGAGGCCAGGCCACCTGCTGTGATACAGGAAGCTAGTGAGGCAAAGGCATGGAGAAAGGAGGTGGAGGTTTGGAATAGCCACGCGAGCTTCCTGGTGTGACTGGTTGAAGAATCTTAGTGCTTTTCTTCATCTGTATGCTGCCTTCCAGACTTGAGAACAGAGAAGGTCAATGATGGAGGGATTCGACAGCTGGCATTTTGCTGGGTCTAGATGACAAGAAGACAGAGAGAACAGGGGATTACCAGTGAAAACTAACATGCCCTGTAAACCAAGGAGCCTGGACTAGAGAAGGAGAGAAGCCAAGTCTGGTAGATCCTGATGGATTGAAGGAAAGTGGAGGAACCAAAGTCTGGACAGACTTTAGGAAATTAAGAGTGGGAATGGTGAGAATAAAACTTTGAGGGAGTGTAAAGCAAAATGGGGAGCTGTGGCTTAACAGAATTGGTGAGGACGGTTTGGGCGTTGGACTTAACTGGAAGTATCTATGAGTCAGAACTGAGATGAAATCTCTGTGATAGGAGGTGACCTCATTACACTTGAACCGAGACAACACAAGCATCTTTTTCTTGTTTAGTAAAGCTAGAGGGCTGGGCGAACACTTAGTTCCACTTCAGCTCTGAGAGTCTATGTAAAACTCCACCCAACACACATTGAAGTACATACCAGTCAATAAACATATTTCATATAAACTCTTACATAAACCATTGACCACTTGGGGAAACTACGTTTTAACTCTTTTTACGCTCTGCATACGATACGTGTGTGTGATGCTCTTTTAGACACAAGCTGCATTTGGGGGAAAGGAGGAGTTAATCTATGTCATCATTGCTCTTATGCTTTAAGATGTAGGGATTAAAGAGCCCAAATAAATATTTTCCTCATGTGTGTCCTATAGGGATGAATAATTTAATCCCTGGAATTAAGCTCTTTGACAGCCCTGGAAAAGGAGGCTAGACCAATTAGGTATTGTTTGTGACACACGACCATTTACTTTATAATAATACAATAAGAAAACTAGAAAAAATATAATGAGTACACCTTTTAATTTAATATAACCCAAACAAATGGCTACAATTTTTCTTTATAGAGTCAAATTATTATATTCCTATACATAGGAAGGTTTATTTGCAACCAGAGCAATGTGTATGATGAAAAAAAAAAACCCAGTGGTCATCTGATTTCTCTTTAAAACTTTATATATTATAGTTTAACCTGCAACTAAGCCCAAAATAGAAATTATCTGTAAAAATCCAATTTAAATCAACAGGACCTCAATGGGCATTGTTATTAGCTAAGAGTAATGAAATTGAGTGTCATAAAGACAAAATACATGTAACTCCTCTCTCTCTTCCTCTCTTCATGGTGAAGTGGTCACTATTGGTGCCAGCATAGACCATCGTCCTCAAAGATCAAAAGTCACTCTGAGGAGTCCAGAGTTAAAACACACCAGAAGGTTAAGTCTGCCTCAGCCACATCCATTTTAGGAATTACTTCAAATAAGATGGATGATGATGATTATAGATAGACAGATAGATAGATAGATAGACAGATAGATAGATAGATAGTAGGTAGATAGATAGATAGTAGGTAGATAGATAGATAGATAGATAGTAGGTAGATAGATAGATAGATAGTAGGTAGATAGATAGATAGATATTAGGTAGACAGATAGATAGATAGTAGGTAGATAGATAGATAGTAGGTAGATAGATAGATAGTAGGTAGATAGATAGATAGATAGTAGGTAGGTAGATAGATAGTAGTAGATAGATAGGTAGGTAGATATTAGGTAGATAGATAGACAGATAGATAGATAGTAAGTAGATAGATAGACAGTAGATAAACAGACAGAGAGAGGCTATGGAAAGACAAATGTAGCCTAAACAACTCCCCAAGGGTCCAATCCACACTCAAAAATCTCAGTCTTCTAAGAATTACAAAGACTCTCCATTTGCTTCTTCCCTCCAGAAGTAGCCAACCCCTGTTCCCTTTCTTCCTAGGCCTAAGAGCTCTGTGGCAATGGGCAGTCCCACCAGAGGCATTGAATCTTTTTTTTTTTTTTAAACTTTTTATTTTATATTGGAGTATAGTTGATTAACAATGTTGTAATAGTTTCAGGTGTACAGCAAAGTGATCAGTTATACATATGCATGTATCTATTTTTTTTTCCAATTCTTTTCCTATGTAGGTTGTTACATAATATTGAGCAGAGTTCCCTGTGCTGTACAGTAGGTCCTTGTTGGTTTTCCCCCGTGCACCACAACTACTGAGCCTGTGCACCACTAGAGAGAAGCCCGCACACCACAAAGAAGAGCCTGTGCACCACAATGAAGATCCTGTGTGCCGCAACTAAGACCCGACACAGCCAAATAAATAAATAAAATTAAAAAAAAAAAAGAGGCATTGAGTCTTTATAATCCTGGGGTTGATATTTTTAGATTGGAGTCAGGTATTGTCAGGTTTGTAGGTGTCATGAGAAGAAAATATTTCAGTCTTATCTTCAATTTGACGGATGATCTTCTTGCCTCCTCTGCACCCAAGATATTACTATCCCAAGGTGTTGGAAAACGGATTTCCTTAGGTCTAGAACTGGGTTTGAGGCCAGTGAGAAAATAGCATGGTAGTCTAAGACTGACACAATGAAAGAAGTACTGTCACAGTCTGTTCATGGCAAAGGCTGGATGGAAGGGGCTTTACAAATGCTTCAATGAATGAGCAAATAAATAGATACAGACTATTCCATTTCCTGCTTCCTAAGTATCTAACTCTAAATACCATTCAATAAAATTAAACCACATCTGTTTCAGAAAAAAATAGAATCTTCTGGAAGAGTTTCAATAATAGGATGGACTCTACCATATTGCTTGGGTATCCTTGTTAATGCCCCAGGAATGGAATTCATGCCACTGGGTGAAGTGGACAAAATAGTCCAAGAGATCATTTAAAATATTTTTATTTTAATGTACCTGGTGGACATAAATGTCAATAACATATAATATGTGATTTAAAATATCAAAGGTGAAGGATAAAACATCACACATCTCTGTCCTTGATTGGAAACTGTTGGACATACTCTTTAAGTGATGGATGTGATTGCTCTTAGACCATACAAATGGAACACAGATAGATATGTATATGGAGGATACTTATCTTAAAATAATAATTTGTAATGGTAAAACACCAATAACACAAATATTAACACTAGAAAGAAATATATCCCTGGCCCTGGGAACTTCAATCCTTTCTTGCTTTTTGTGTGTGAAATCATTTATCAATATGGGGCCTAAGAGTATCAAATTCCCATCATGACGCCCAAATTGCCAAAATGATTTTTGAGGCCAAAAGTCAAAATGTTACAGTGAATTTTACCAATATTATAGAAATAATTTCTACAGAGTTACCGAATAAGACAGTAAATGGATTATTTTACTCAACTTATCCATTGTTCCAGTGGGCCATATGAGGTGAAATTTAAAGATGACCTTGAAATTGTTTTTCATGGACCCTGGGAAGAATGGGAGTAGAGTGAAGAGCTTAAACTCATTGACCTTTCCAGAAAATCAGAAAAAAATATCCTCATGGTCCTGGGCTCTCCTGTCGGCATCCTTCAAGGTGCAAGAGAGCTAGTATGACACAGAGGTGTGAGTCAGCCTCTGAGCCAGCCTGCCTGGGTTTTAATCCCAGCTCACCTCTGGATAGCTGTGTGATCACAAGCACACCACTCAATAGCTCTAAAGCTCAGTTTCCTCATCAATTAAATGGGAACAATAATAATGCTTATTACATAGGGTTTTGGTGAGGATTCACTGAGGAAATTTAAATGTGGCCATAAATTGAGCACTCAAGAATTGCTTGCAGTCATCATAAACCTTTACAAAACACTGTGAACTTGGGCTTTTTCACCTTTAAAATGGTTCAAAAAATTTCTATACCCATTATTGGAATTAATGTGATTTCATTAAATTCTCCACAATATTTCTGGGGCACCCACAACATGCCTGCACTCATCTTTGAGTCAGGAACTCAAAGATGAGGACTGTTCTGTGTGCGAGAGTCTGCCAGTCTGGCTGAAGATGCAAGTGGAATTCACTGAAATTCTGACTCTTTCTTTCTATCTTTTCTCATTTTAAATAAAGGTGTGAATAAAACGCTGTGAGGCCAGAGATGAGAATGACTAAATCTTCCTGGGGAGTCATGTCAGGGAAACATTTAATAGAAGGGGTCACATTGGGTCTACACCTTCACAAGGGAACATGAATTAGAAAAGAGAAAGGGTGAAAATGGATACGGGAGGAGCGTTTATAAGCGGGGAAACCTTTCAGGGGAGAAGTTTAGACCATATGAAAATGCAGTGTGTTTCCAGAAAACTGTGAGACGTTAGATGTGACTGATGCTTAAGACTCTGAGGGAAGGTGAATGAACCTGGAAAGGTTCCCCTCCCCTGTGACGATGGATGCCCTTGAATGCTGTACTAAGGAACTTGGCTTTTATGTTATACGGTTGTGGGCAAAGGGTTATTCGACCAAACTGTCTTGCCTTCTGTGTAAGAATCCAACCTTTGATTAGCTCTGTTCTCCTGATACCATTAAAATGTCAACTATGTTCTTAGGCAGCATTCGTTACGGTGAAAATGACCCTGACGTAGCTCACATCTGGACTGGGAGAAACTATCAATGAACCCAACTAGGGTGCCTTGTTTGTGGGCTTCCCTGAGCATGGTAACTCTTACAATTAGACGTGACTCTTAAGGGGACCCTGGGAGCTATACCTCTGCAGTTTTACAAGATATGTTGATGCACTTTACAGGTATGAGGCTTTGAAGCCAGGTCAGATTCCATACGTGCCCAAAGTGGATTCATCTCCCTGCTGTGTAGACAACTATTGCAAGAACTCCTATGTATGTTGGATATTTGTTGACAAACTGTGACTCCTGAACCACATCCTCTGAGTAAGTGGATGTCAAACGTATCCTGTGATAACTTGCGAGTCTGAAAGTTTAGCTGAACCTAAAGAAGAACCCTTGGCAGGCATTGCAATGGGTAACAAAGACCCAAAGGAAGCAGTTAAGTGAGACTGTAAGAAAGAAAAGTCTGATGACATTATTCAGAATTATTTTTATTGTAACTATGGGTAAGAGTTTTCTAGAATATAGAATTTCTAAATTAAAGCATTTTGGATGACTGTGTAAAGTTCTCGAAAAAAACACATTTCTTCAAAATAAAATTTGGAGGGCAGCAATCATAACATGTAGATGTGTAAGGGTCGAGAAGGTTCATATGGAAACAGTAGAACAAGCCGCAGATGGTTGGGAAATTATTTCCCTGGTCCAAAAGACCGGTTGAAATGGGCTACTATGACCCGGTTCACCTCACATTTCCACTGAAACTAGGTAATAATCAGCAAAGAAACAAGTTCAGGTGCTAAGCATTTATTTCTTTTTTTTCACCATAGCATCTCTATGTGAAAAGTAGAGCAAACTGAAAGGGATTGCCTTTATTGACTCAGCAAGTGTGTGCTAAGAGTCCTCAGTGCCAGGCTGTGGGTCAGCTCTGAAGATGAAAAGGTACATGATGGAGTCCCACCCCTAATGAAACTGACCGTCTGTCTGGTGAGGGAGACAGACACACAAACACCTAATTACATTCAATGTACTAAATGCTTATAAGAAACGTGCCGACGTTCCTATAGGAACCCAGAAGAAGGAACCATTAATTCTGCTTGGTTGGGCTACAGAGGCTTTCCAAAAAAAAAAAAAAAAACCTTTAGTCTGAATTTTTAGAAATAAATAGCATTTTCTAGGCAGGGAAGAGATAGAGAAAGTGTGTGTGTGTGTGTGTGTGTGTGTGTGTGTGTGTGTCTGTGTATGTAAGGGTGAGTGGGGAAAAATGGAGGAAGATGTTAGATAACGCAAGAATAGCGAAGAAGTTCCATATCTCATTCACATCAAATAACAGACTGCTCAGAGCACTGAAGTTCTTTGAGACGTTTCTGCCAGCATCAGAATCCCCTGTGCTCTGATGATGGAAAGACCATTCTACCCCTCCTTCTGGAAGAACCACTGGCTGCCTGAGGCCTCATCTCAAACTGGCCTTTCTCCACTGGGCAGACCTTGACATTTCTTATGTTGTCCTCACCAAACACTCCCTCTGGTGAACAGTAGTCTTCTAATAAAATTCTTTTATTCACCAAAGCAGGTATACAAATGATTAACGCATACATGAAAAGATGCTCAACATCATTAGAGAAATGCAAAACAAAACCACAATAAAATATCATGTCACATCCACTAGGATGCTTATAATAAAAAAGAAAGACAAATCTAAGTGTCAGCAAGAAGAAACTGGAATCCTCATGTTTTATGGTAGGAATGTAAAATGAAATGTCCAGTTTGCAAACAGCTTGGCATTTTCTTAAAAAAGCAAAAATAAACTTACCAATGATCCAGCATCACTTATGAAAATATTTGTGAACACTAAGACTTGTTCATGAATGTTCATAGCAACATTATTTATAACAGCTAAGAACTGGAAACAATACAAATATCTCTCAGCAGGTGAATGGACAAATAAATTGTGGTACATCCGTACAAGGTACACCCATACTCAACAGTAAGAGATACCCCAAAACTCCTGATACATGCAACAAATGGATGCATCTCACAAACATTAGATGAGGTGAAATAAGCTATAATCAAAAGTCTGTTTGCTGAATTTATGGGAACAGAGATCAGACTAGTGGCTTCTAAGGGCTGGGGTACCAGGAGAGGACTGACTGCAAAGGAGAAAGATGGGGCAAAAGGTGACCTTTGAGTCTGATGAGAATGTTCTATGTCTAGTTTGTAGTGGGTGACTGCATAGTTGTTTGGCAAAACTCATTAAATTGCGCAGCTAAAAATGGTGAATTTTAATATATTTAAAATATACCTCAGTACACTTGACTTTAAAAAATGAGAAACATTAAACTAGCATCAGGGAAGCCAGCTAGGAGAACACTGCCAAGGGAGGAGAGCCGTGAAGAAAGGGAAAGGATTTGATGAGGGGAAGCCTGCTTAAGAAAAAGGAACATGATAGAGACAAGTTTCCTGGAAATCAAAGAGTTTAGAATTATAAATAGAGAAGGCGGAATGATAAAATACAAGACTAGTTGGAACAACGGAACTCAAAGTAGCCTCTTTGTAGAGACAAATACCAGGATAAAGAAGAAAGTTCTGGTAAGTCTGTCATGAATAAGGAGAAAGGCATGCACACAATCACTCACTCATTCATTCATTTACTCATTCATGCGTTCATTCTTTCATGCACAATGCATGCATGCATTGCATGTTTTTTTTTTGTACTTACCATGGATAGTGGTCAGGGCAAAGGAGAAGAGGGATAGTTGAACCCACACTGTAGCACCAGATGCCTGGGTGCAGAGCCCAACTTCAGACTGGGTCTTCACGGCCCCGTGTTTACCCAGTAGTTGTTTGCTCCCAATTTTGTTTCAAAATGTTGAACAGAGGTGACTTCATCCGCAGGAAGTGAGGCCCTTTCTGAATTTAGCATGAATCCTTATTGGCCTGAACCAGTTGTGGGAATCCTAATACCCTTCACCAGTGATTAACGAGAGATGGGAATATGCCTTTGTTCTCCACCTTGAGATACAAAGGGAAATATGCTGGAGGACCTTCATGTTCTGAATCAAAACACAACTTCTTGAGGAGAACGCCTTTTGTGTCATTCCCTTCCTTCCTGCTTGAGTAACTGGAACGACAATGTGTCATCTGGAACCATGTCAGCCATCTTATCACCATCAGGTGACAAGTCTGTAGACAAAAAGCCAGCTGGCTAAAGATCCCAGAGAAGGGAGGAGAGAAAGAGCTTTAGTCCTTAAGGACACAAACCATCTGCTACACCAAAGATAAAATCATCTACCTCCAAACGTTATGGAAGATCATAAAATGACTATATTTCTGAGACACAATTAACTTCTTTCTGTTCCTTGCCATCACAATGCAGGCAGCACGGATTCCAATGGGAGGTCTCAGAGTAAGAACAGAGCAATGGCCTACGTGGTTGTTCATGCAGCCCTCACTCCCAAGGCTCATCAAAGAGGTGGAGAGAGGACAGGAAATCTCAAGGACATGGAGGAAGGAAAGACCCTGCTGGGCTCTAGGGAAGGATCCCATCCCTGAGATGGGGACTAGTGGGGAAATGGAAGGTATCAGAGATGGGATAAAAGGTCAGTTCTAATCTCTGGAGCCAATGAGTGACAATGAGAACCAGAGATTAGAGAGAAGAAGGACCCTTAGTGGAGGGAGGGAGGAGAAGGAGGTCCAACTGGTCAAAGTATTTTTTGCACCCATGGAGAATGAACCCAAAGTGTCTCAGCAATGAGCCCAGAGTATCCCAACCCATTCATCCCGTGATCATCAAGTCAATGGATGCAAAGGAGAGATGTGACTTACTGTCATGCCATTTCCTACCCCATTAAAGTGTAGGCAGAGAGCACTGAGATGGAGAGCTAGGAAACTGGGAGTTCAGGTCTATGCTGTCAAGGCTTTGAGAGTAGCTCCCGGGGTCAGGCAGTTGAAGTCTGAGGGGTCTTTGATGATTCTCTTGGCTTTTGATGCAGAGCTGAAATTACCTTCGCACAATTCCTCTCCTCGTGCTCCACAGGAAACGCAACATGTTCACAGGGCAGCTCCGCGAGTCATTTCCCAGAGGAATAGGACTAGAAAGGAAGCAGGGAGATGTTAGAAGATGATCAGTTTGGGTTTTATACAATAGTGGAAATTTTAAGAAACAGATGTGTTGTCTTGAGACTGCCTTTTCAGTACCTTGTTTTATACTTTCTACATGTTATTTTTTTTTAATCAATAACAACTATGGTAGAGTGACTGTGCTTTTTCAATTTCTTGGATTATGGTTTGATTCTAGAAATTGGAGCCCAATCTTACCTCAATCCAGCTATCCAGCCATCTCAGCTCAACTTCGTCCTATTACACAACTCTCCTCTTTATCTATCTCTACCAGGCCTGACCTGAAACTGATAATCCTAAGCTTTCTAAACCCGAATCAAGGCAGAGAGGAAGAAAAGATGAACTTAGTGGGAAACACCAGCATCAATCAATGTCACAATGCTTGTATCCTGGCCCTTGGTCCATACTTTACCAGATGTGTGATAATAGACAAGTAGGTTAATGGCCCCTGCATCACAGTTTTCTCATCTCTCATAGGAAGTAGAGTCAGTCTTTCCAGTCCTACTTTACAGAATTACTGCAAGGATGAATCAACATTGGATTGCCTCATTTTTTAATTTTTAAATAAATTTATTTATTTTTGGCTGCGTTGGGTCTTTGTTGCTGCGCGTGGGCCCTCTCTAGTTGCGGCCAGCGGGGGCTACTCTTCACCGCGGTGCACAGGCTTCTCACTGCAGTGGCCTCCCCTGTTGCAGAGCACGGGCTCCAGGTGCATGGGCTTCAGTAGTTGTGGCGCACGGGCTTAGTTCCTCCACAGCATGTGGGATCTTCCCGGACCAGGGATCGAACCCGTGTCTCCTGAATTGGCAGGCGGATTCTTAACCACTGTGCTCCCTGTCTCATTTTTTTTAAATAAAGAGGGGCAAAATTAAACCGAGACCATGTGCTTTGAGCACTAATGTGTTATAAAATTGTAAAGAATTATTATTATTAGTTATTGTTGTCATTATTTAACAAAGTACAGAAATACACAATGAAAAAACATTTCCATAAATTGATTTCACTGTTCAAACAAAAGTTTTCCTTTAAAGCCTCAAAATTTATCTTTTCTAGTTTCTGTATTTATACTCAACAAAGAGGCAAATCAAATTAAAAATGTAAAAGTATCACAAGTATTTTTTCTTATTTTACAGCTTACCACATTCTGACATGTTATTCCACTGAAATTTTTTGTTTGTGTTTTTTTTTCTTTTTTTGCCATTCACCTATTTTTCCAAAAAAGATTGTACTAAGTTAGACTGTATACCTTTCTTTGCACTAATATATATCGTCTCAGTAACTGCAGCTTTCTAATAAACCTTGAAATCCGGTCATATGAATCCACCAACTTTGTTCTTCTCGAACATAAAACTTGGCTAATTTTGACCTTTTGCATTTCTACATACATTTTAATATCAACTTGTCAGTTTCCACACACATAAATACAAATTTGCTGTTATTTTCCTTAAATATAAATTTGCTGTTATTTTCCTTTGGATTATATCAAACAAAAAGTTTAATTTGGGGAAAATTGTTATTTTGTGATATTGAGTCTTCTAGCCCCTGAAAATTATCAACTGTTTTGTGTTTATTTTCATTTATTTATGTTCATTTTAATTGATCACAAAACACTTGTAGTTTATAGTTTTCTCCCTGCTCTAGTTTGGATATTTTCTACTGACGGATTCCCAGTAACTAAGCCGTCCTTCAGCCGTGTAATGAATGTCAGGTTCTCTTCAGTTAGTGACCTTTCTCTGCAAGACATTAGACCCTCAAATATAGTTCATTTTAGTAACTCTTTACTCAGACTCTGTGCATGTGTGTGCATGTGCATGTGCACACACATGTACACAGGCCAAATTAATCCAGTTTTTCTTGGTTCTTGACTGCAGTACTGGTTTGTCTCAAGCTGGTCCTTCAGAGCTACTAGCTGAAGCCTTTTCTTAAAGATTGAAAAACCAAAAAATAAAGGATTCATAGTAACCTTTCCATTAAATACTTTTTCTTTCCCCTTTAGGGTAGCCTGGAAGAAGGGATTTGAAGAAAATCTTGAAATTACCAAGTTTCTCGATAGAATTCCATGACACTGATGAAGCACTGACACATGTCAGGCATAAAATGTTCTCTGGTTTTAAAGTCCTTCCACATATTAGACTGTGAATTCTTATATTACCATAAATGTAGTAGTCATTAGTGCTGGTTTCCAAATATTCTCATTCTTCCCTCTTCTCAGCAATTTCACCTTCTGGACAATTGCCCACCTTGGCTCCCTTGTGGTGAGCTATGACTAGCTCTGGACAATACATTGTGAATATAAGTAAGTGTGTCACTTTCTGGCTGGAGGAGTTCCTCGCCCCAGTGAGACCCTATAGAACTCTCATTTTCTTCTGCCACAGTCACCATAAATGTTCCAATTAGTACTGTGTCCCAGAGTGAAAATGATGACAGCAAGAAAGAGAGCCCCCACCCCAGCCTCAGGGGATGAACAGCATGGGCAAGAAATTAACCTTGTGTTTTTTTGTTTTTTTTTTTAATTAATTAATTATTTATTTATTTTTGGGTGTGTTGGGTCTTCGTTTCTGTGCGAGGGCTTTCTCTAGCCGTGGCAAGCGGGGGCCACCCTTCATCATGGTGCGCGGACCTCTCACTGTCGCAGCCTCTTGTTGCAGAGCACAGGCTCCAGACACGCAGGCTCAGTTGCTGTGGCTCACAGGCCCATTTGCTCCGCGGCATGTGGGATCTTCCCAGACCAGGGCTCGAACCCGTGTCCCCTGCATTGGCAGGCAGATTCTCAACCACTGCGCCACCAGGGAAACCCCATTAACCTTGTTTTAAACCACTGAGATTGTGGGATTGTTTGTTACTGCAGCATAACCCAGCTTATACTGATTGATACATTAAGGAAGGCAAAAAAATCTACAGTCCCATTTCACTGATAAAATTAAACAAGACTCAAATTCTTGCCCAGAAACCTCCTTATGAATGTGAAGAATGTCCTATTTATTTTTACTGGCCTTTTACCTTGTATGGTTTAACTAAACTATTCAATACAGAAGCTATCTGAGGAATTTTTGCAATGACTGGATAGATGACCAAATTAATCCCTTTGAATGAGTCAGTGTGTATAAGAAGACAGGAAGGAAGGATATTATGATCTCATTGATTTGGAATCAGATAAATATGGATTCAAACCCTGATGTTATCATTAGCTGTGTGACCCTGAGCAAGTTTCTAAATTTCTCTAAGTCTCTGCTTCCTGAACAGTAAAATGAGAAAAATAATACCAACCTCTAGGGGTTGTTACAAGAATTAAGTGAGAGAACATGTTACCTCATTAGCATAGTTTCTGGAACTAATATTCAAAAATGGCAGTTATCATTATTATTATCCTTCAAAAACAGTTGAAAAAAAGGAAGAATATAGGAAGCAATGTAGGTGAGGGATGTCAGTATTTCAGAAGTTACTTATATATTCCCTCCAGACTTACATCAAAATCCAAGAAAATGAATCTGGAGGACAAAACAAAGCTAGTTTCCAGAAAAATGAATCAAAAGCTAAAATAACTGAATTTATTAATCCATTCAAGGAACAATGAAATTAAAATATAAAGTGTTAGTATATGTATGTGTATATTACATATATGAGATATATTTAAAATTTGAGATTTGAGATGCCTGAGTAGATAAATAGGCCAACAGATAGTAGCTAGATATTGAATACAAGGGTCATACTCATAGAAACTGGCAATGATCTCTTGAATAGAGTCACCGTAGTGCAATTGAGAAAGGCTTCTAGGAAGGCAATGATTGTTACTTGGACATCAAGTCATTAAAAGGAAAAGCTTCATAGCCTGGAAAAATATACATCATTTATGCATGCCAGTGATGGCATGAAATTTTTAAAGATTCATCTTAAAGACACCACAGCATAAGCAAATACTTCTGATGGCTAATGTCAACAAAAGTATTTTTAGAAAAACAACTTTGTGGCTCCAAAGAAGGAGCTGATGAAATGCTGATGCAATCTTTGTATCTGAAGGCTTGAGTGGGCTGGGAGTCCAAGATGGCACACTCACAAGGCTGGCAGCTGATGCTGGCTGTCACCAGGGAGCATGGCTGGGGTTGTCAACTGGTTCACACATGGCTTCAGCATGGTGGCTAGGCTCCAGAGGCCAAGGCAGAAGGTGCCAGTCCTCGTAAAGGCTAGGCCCAGAGCTGACTTAGCATCATTTTCACAAAGCTCCATTCGTCAAAGTAACCACAGGCTACCTCACAGTCAAATGGAGAAGAAATAGGCCCACCTCTTGATGGGGGCGTGCCAAAGAATTCGCGCCCATCTTTATTTTGCCACAGTCCGGTACATAGAAGGCACTATACAAATATCTTTTTAACAAGTGGATGATTAAGTAGTTGACCACCTTAACTTGCTCCTGTTACACGTATGTTCTCTTCCTTTACCTCTGAATATATCGATTTCCCATATGTTCCAAAATTTTAAAGTCTTCCCTTCCACCCTTCCTTTGTATCTTCCTTCCTTTTCCTCCTTATTATCAATTTCTCTATAAATCATTCTCTCTTCATCTACCTCCCTGCCCTGCCCCCCGCCACATACACACACACATTGCCCGCGGTGAGGGGATATGGCAGTAATAAAAGATGGAGACTCACCCATGCAGTTGGCGTGGATGCTTCTGGAATTCATGTGTTTGCAAGTTGGCAATGCCCCCTTTGAAACTTGGAAGAGGAAAGAAAGAAAACAGCAAGCACACATATTTCTTCATTGTACAAATTTGTGGTTTCAAGTCTACACTTTGCAAAATATGATTTTACTTTTTCAAATTAAAAAAAGAACTGAAAAGATCTGGAAATCACAGAAGCATCATTGAGTAACATCTTGATGATTTAAGTGTAAATGGATAAGAAACATATGGATTCCATTGCACACAAGCGCACACGTTGGAAGTGAGTGGGGAAAGCATCTGGCAAAACGTGTTTCTGGTTTGGTAGAATTCGGACTGCTCGGGAGGTGTGGTTCAGGACATCAGCAACCCAGAGGCCAAGTACGAGCTGAGTTCATTTCGTCCTGCTACCAAGGCAGAGCTGGGGGTTCATTCACGTTCAAATGCACCTCACCTAGATTTTTTTTTCCTCAGTATTATAGACTTGGCAAAATTTGAAGATTCCTTCCACTTTGGGTTCACGTGAGCTCTACGTCCTGGCATGAGGAAAGTAATCTAATACAAAATGATGTAAAGTTTGGGAAAACCGACAATCTGATCTCATGTTCACTTTAATATGGAAAGGTTGATAACATTCAATTACAATTCACTCCAATTTTCATCTTCTCAATGAGAGGCAAGGGGCTGCCAAAGAGAGGTAAGCTGGGAAGATTTCAGCACCTGAGGAGGGATGGGAGTAGGGAAGGGGCTCTGCTGAGGGTCTGTGCAGTCCTGCAAAGATTTAAGCACGTGGCACATTTCACATTGACATGATCATCTACTTCTCTTCCCTTTTGTGATAAGTTAATTTACAAGACATGCTTTAAAAAAAAAAAAAAAAAAAACTTTACTCTGAATTAGACATCAAACATTTGAAAAAGAAAGATCAGTATCTAATTCTCAACACAAGAATTAAGGATGGGGAGAGGAGAGGAAAGGCTGGTAGAAAGATACTCAGAAATGATAAGCTACTTGTAAGGCTGTCAAATTCCATCCCCACATGAAATAAGAAATTTGAGAGTTTATTTCTGCCTGATGAGCTCCAACAGCGATCTATAAATGGAACAAATACCATCTTGGTTGACTTGTCCTCTTACAAATACTTTGTGCTGTCCTCCCCCTGTCATGCCCTAACTTTGGCCATTATCACATGTCACTGGGATCCTTCAACCACCCAGGGCCTGACCCCCACCATGAGCCAGTGCTCTCTTCTCAGAAGGGAAGTCTGATCATGCCACCCCCCCAACTCAGCACCCTTCAGTGGCTCCCCAGTGCTCTTAAGCTAAGCTGTGACTTCTACAACATCTCAGAAGAGGTGCAGGACAATCAGCCCCCAAGCTCACCCCTCTAGCTTCATCTCACCAGCACTACGAGTCTCACATTCTTTCCCCATAATGAATTTATTTCAGTTTCTCAAACACCTCTTGCTTTTCTTTTACTCTAAGTTTCGTCTCTACCTGTGATACTCCTCCTTCCTTTACCTTCCTCACTTCCCCTGGTTCACACCTATTTTCCTCCAAGCCTGGAGGAAACTTTTCCAGGCGCCACAGCTGTCAATCAAGACCCCTCGGGGTGTTCTCAACACCTCTACGCATGTTCAGGTGCTGTAACCGCCGCCTTGGTTTGGTCTACATTGATTGATGGGTCGATGGTAAACTCTATGGCATCAGAGGCCACAGCTGTCCTGTCCACTGCAATATCTCTAGCACTTAGCACAATGCCTGACATTTACTAGGTGCTCAGGAGTATTTGAAGAACAAGTTGGAATTTCAAGTCCACATGCTCCAGTGTATAAATGTGACGGTTTATTTTATGCGTCAACTTGGCTAAGGCTACGGTCAAACACCAGGCTAACTGTGGTTGGGGAGGTATTTTTTAGATGTGATTAACATTTAAATCAGTAGATTTCAAGTAAAGCAGACTATCCTCCATAATGTGCGTGAGCTCCGTTCAACCAGTTGAAGGTCTTGGGAGCAAAAACTGAGGTTCTCCAAAGAGGAAGGAGTTCTCAAGACTACAACATAGAAACCCTGCTAGAGTTTCCAGCCTGTTGCCCTGTGGAATTCGGACTCAAGACAGTGACCTCAACTCTCAGCTGACTTTCCAGCCTGCTGACCTGCCCTATAGATTCCAGACATGCCAGGTTCACAATTGAATAAACTAATTCCTTAAAATAAATCACTTTCTCCTCTAATGGTTGTTTTTCTGAAGAACCCTGACTAATACATTAAGAAAAGTACATCTTCAATTTCTCTTCTGACTCTCCGTTCAGAATCACTGGGTCAGAATGCTCATCTCCTCCAATTCAGTAGCACCTTCTTGCCCAGAGTCAAAGCTCTGGGCTATGCCGTGCCCACTCAGGGTGGGAAAGTGGGACCTGGGTCTTTGGTAATCTTCTATCTCTAGGCTTGAATCTACTGAGGTGGCCATCATCCCACCTGGCCGTACAACTCCTTTGCCACACAGGTGGGTGGTCTCTTCCGACATGGCTTCCTCTTTCTCAACTGTCTCCAAGCCCCTCTGAGACCCACAGACATCATTTTGCTGAATCTAGAACTCAGGAGCTCAGAGACAGCCAGAGAGACCTGTCTGCCTAGGTAACCTAAACAACTCTTTGGTTCTGAGCTCTTCCTTCCTTCCCAGAGCTTTGTCCAGGGAAGAAGGCCCTACCCAAGGTCTAAACCAGGAGGGCTCAGTAGTTCTTTCTCAGGGGCACATCAGCATCTAAGCTCTGACACTGGAGAGGGTCAATGGTGGCCCCCCCAAAATATACATACATCCATGAGCTAACCCCATTCACAGAACCTGTGAATGTAAACTTATTTGGAAAAAGGATCTTTACAGATGTAATTAAGGATCTCCAGATGAGATCATCCTGGATTATCCAAGCGGACCCTAAATCCAATGACAAGGGTCCTTACAAATGCTCAAAGAGGAGAAGACATACAAGGAGAAGGCACAGACATGAGAAGGCCATGTGAGATGGAGGCGGAGGCTAGAGTGGTACAGCCCCAAGCCAAGGGACACCTGGAGCCACCAGAGGCTGGAAGAGGCAGGAAGCATCCTCCCCTGGAACTGTCAGAGGGAATATGGCCCCGTCTACACCTTGATTTCAGACTTCTGGCCTCCAGAACTGGGAGGAGAGTACATTTCTGTTGTTTTAAGCCACTCAATCTGTGGTCCTTTGTTACAGCAGACACAGGAAACTTTCCCCACGAATTGCCTTCCCTTTTGGGGGAGATTTTGTAGTCAAGATGAGAGGGGTAGTAGGCTACTCTTACTCATCATCAAATTTTTTTGATCTAATGTACGTGCTAGGAATCTTTTCCATTTCCCTCTGGGACCAAGCTCCTGGAACTAAGGACGTCAGCAAGAAACTGGCTGACTAAGCCAGGCCGGGTTGGGGGTGAGTGAGGCGGGCAAACAACATTACACGAGGGAAATCCCTTTCAAGTGATCTCTTCTGAGAACTTTTAGGAACATAATTTTTTTTTTCTGAAATTGTCCTGAATTCTCACTTAGAGGGTAAACACACAGTCCAATAGACACATAGCACCCCAAATGCTACTTTCTTAAGGTGGAAACCAATCTACCCTCTACCACCCCCATTCCTAGATTTGTTCTTCATGAGTATACAGCCTTCTTTGCTAGTTTTTCCTAATGTGTGAATATGACTTTCTGTGACCAAAAGAATTCCCATTAACCAGGAAATAACTTCTGCAGTGATAGTTCTTTGGCCCAGAGGTTGTTCTTGGTCATTATTTTTCAGGATCTCCAGATGCCTCTCAGTTCCATGAACTCCCCTGGCTGCCTTTTCCAAATAGCAGAGAACCTGCCACCCCTCAAACATCTCCAAGTCTCTAAATGCTGAGCTAACTCAGGGACTTTTTTCAGAATAGAATAATAAATTATGTATCATTGTCATTGCAGAATGATTTGAATATAAGCTTTGCCTTCATTCCAGCTTTGCCCTAATAAATGTGTGACTTATAGCTAATTATTTAAACCCTTGGTGTCTCAGTTTTTTTACCTGTGAAATGGAGATAACGTCTAGCTTATAAGGCAGTTGTGAGGAGTAAAAGAGTTATAGTATGAAAAGGAATTAACACTACTTGTGTCATCTTTTCTCTGTTTACCATTTCTCATTTATTCCTAAGTGGATTCTTTACCAACCATGATGGAATAGTATGTAGCCGTAAAAAATAATTCTTCATAAGAGTGTTTAATAAAGTGGGTAAGGCCTGGGTCATATTACTGAGTCAAAAATGTTATTAAGCAGTATAGATGATATGATCCCCATTTACATTGGAAAATATACAAGAACCTATAAAAATTCTTACTTTAGAAATTATAGAAAAATAGAAGCATACATACCAAAGCTTTAATAGTGGTTTTCTCTAATTGATGGTACTTTATGAGTAATAAATGGTCTCTTTCTCCCCATAGTTTTCAAACGTTCTATATAGTACACTTATAATCAGGAAAAAATATTGAGTGTGGCCTTTGGAAAGTGACTTTGCCTGTTTGCATATTGGCAAATTGGGAATAATAAGAACTTCTTAAGGTCAAAGGAGAAAATACATATAAAAGTGCTAGAAATCTAATGTAAGAAATCAGTTTTCATTACTAACATACTATGACTGCATTATGGGTAATTGGTGTTGGGCTGAAAGGAAAGTTTTAGCACAAAGTAAACATTCAATTGCTCCACGCATGTTCTTTGCTGGCTACTTGTAAGGAGACGTGTGTGAGTGTAATTACTAAAGCAGTTGGGGCTGGCGACAGGGGCATGCAACCCATGTGGTCTTACAAGGATTCATCTCAGAAAGGCTTCACTCTTGGTTTAATGCTCTTGAAATGCTGTTGCCGCCATCTTGAAATTCTTAATAAGTTTGTTGCCATCTTGAAATTCTTTATAACAAGGGACCAATATTTTCACTTTGCGCTGGGTCTCACAAATTATATAGCCTGTTCTGAATAGAAGTGACTGTGTGTATGAGGCCTTGTGTATATTTAAATAAACTGAATATTCTACAGTAAGAATGATTGATGGCAAACGGGGGGAAGGAAGTATATTTGGCTGAACCTGGAAGAAGCTACAGGCAGAAATGAAGGGGTTGGAACCCACTGGGAACTAACCAAGCAGGAGTGGCAGCTGGTTGCCTTTCTGAAATATGTAATCTGCTGGCAAACAAAACCAGTTAATTGAACTCTGGTTAAGGGGCTCTTTCCTCTCAGTTCATAGTAAACATTTGAGGATTTGTTCACACTTCAGATAAGATTCTAAGAAAAATGGAAAAGGCATGTATAAAAATAGAAAATGCTCATTCTAAAATAAATCAGTGGGCTCTGTCTAGGAAGGAAAAGTATTACCTAAAAAGACACCAAAGTTATGCTGTCTATGGGGTCCATTTCTGCCACAGAAATCCTTAACATGACCTATTCATCCAGAGATAAAGGCGTCTCAGGGATTTGTTTAAGACTTGGCTGGATGCCCCTGGTTTTGCTCACCCTGATGGTTCCTGAAGGCTTAGGCCATGGGGCTGGATGATGAAGAATGGGCAGTAGTGGTTGTCTGTGGCCACTTCATCTCAGCCAATGGGATTGGCTATTTCAAAATGGTATTTAGCATACCCTCGGACCTTTGGGATGATGTCATCTTAACTCACTGGGAGGAAGCTGGTTGCTACCAGTTTCTGAATTAATCAGTTCCTCTCTTAGTGAAGTAACAGATTTCACATCAAGTAACTGAAGAGCTAAACATTTGAAGTCAGGGCCGCCACCCCCAGTATTTTTCAAACCATCTCTTTTTGGGTCAAAGAGTCTCCTTCTCACACCCTCTTTTATAAGTATTACCAATATATATTTTAATCATAGTGGTTAATTTTTAATTATGGAAAGATAACATGAGACATGCAAAACCTTCTGCCATGCCTATACTTGTCTTTTCAAACTGCCCCAGCATTCCAGAAGCAATTTTAAATATCTTCAGTAATGCACTGTGTTATTTGAGGTTTACTTTTAGAAACTGGACACCTCCAAAGTTGACAGCTAAACATGGGAATTTACGAAAATAACAGGAAGTTCTATTGGTTATTCAATGGTCACTTTTGTCCCTTGCTCCTTATGGAAAAGATGTCTGTGTCCATATCAGACAGAAGTTTTTAATTTTATAATTTTTATTCAGATTTCATACTTACAAATGCCAGCTTCACGCCCTGGCACAGCACAGAGGTAAAATCTTTGCTCCCTTGTAGGTGAAGTATATCAAGTAATTATCCTCCCTAAGGTGAGGAATTTGGGAATTCCAATGTCAGAATTTTAAGAACCCTAGGATAGGTCACTAATTTTCTATAGCTAACGACTACAGAATAAATGCAACCTGTTTATCTAGGACAGTGGTTTCTACACTGTAGCTGCAATTATAATTTTTTTTAACTAGATATAGGTAAGTTCTGAAAGGACCCTCTCCAAGCCCTTCTGCATCTTGTTAATTTGGAGCCGGGAACTGAATGTCATCCCTTTCTGAGCCTGCTTTGAAACCATCACTCAGGACTCTGCCTGTTTTAATAAGAAAACAACTATAAAGAGATTCTCTTAATTCACTTAAAAAAATTCTGACATCTATTCAAGAAGTGAAAGTCCCTTCCTTGCTCTAGTATTCAAATTATTTCCTTGAAAGGTGATGATTCGAAATCAGGGAAATCATTTGCTCTTTACCCACTGAAGGTCTTAACCCTCATGCTTCTAAACTGGTCTGTATCACAAACCATAAAGCAGAGAGGTAACCAGAAGTGAGCAAAACCCTTGCGTGGTTTAGGCTGGATAAGCTCACCAGAAAAGTGGCCTTTCCAAACAAACTTGGTTTTCTAAAACAAAGATGGGAGTTCCTTAGCCATCCAAGGAACCCCATCAAAAGCAGGAATCGGGCATCTGCTTCCTGTATTTTTCTCACTAGCAGGTCAACCCCACCCGGCTTCCCTACCTAATCTCCCTTGCCTGTCTTTGCGCGATCATTGCGAGCCTAAAGCAGAAATCGTTTTGTCTGCGTGTAGTGGAAAACCAAGTTTAAACAGGATGTTGGAGATCAGGACGGCTGACCCAGAACACGGGCCAGGGCAGACATGAAAGCACGAGAGTTTCATTCACAAAGGTTTCCTGGGACCAGCTCTTTCTCAGCCTAAACAGAGTCACGCACAGACTGGCCCCGACGCTCCCACACTGCTCCCAGAGAGGAGACTGATGGCTTTGAACGTCCTGCAGAGCTGCAGCCTCCGTGGATGGCAGCCCTGAGCACAACTGGGAGTAATTACCAGTTGGAGAGCGTGCTCCTTGCAAAGCCAGCCCTTCTGCCAGCTACTACCCTTGCAGAGCAGGAGGGAAGGAACACAGGCTGTCCCACGCCTACTTGTTTTCTTTCCCTTCAGTGGGACAGTTTCAACTGATTTTGATTACCCTGGCGCCAAATAAATGAAAACATTTCATAGACATATAATCATCCATCACTGTGAAGAAAGGAAAAATGTTTCACGTTCAGTATGTTTATAAATACATTTAATGAAAAAAGGACATTGCTGTCTTTCCTCCACTACTTCGCTGCTGCTGTTGGCCAGATAGTTCAGCTCTGGGATCCCCCCCCAGAGACCCTACCAACCCCCCCCCCCCCCCCGCAGACAGTTCACCCTGACAGCACGATGGCGCTCAAAGGAAGTCAAGAGAATGACCCATACTTTCAAGGCCACCTTCTAAACTTTAGCCCCTCTGCCAAGACAGGAGAGGGACAGGGAGCTGGGAAAAGGTAAGTGGCTTGTACATTAGGAAGGCAAAAACCAGCCTTTTTTTTTTCCCCCTTCTAGCTTAAGTCAGTCCCAGCAAGTGAAGCAGCTCCATTTCAAAGGAATTAATGATTGTATGTGCAGAAATGGTACAGCCCTTGCCTTTGGGTCTGGTTATAAATGAATGGCAGGTTGAACTTCATAGAGTGTGTGGGTTATGTCAATGCCAAGAAGAGGGGGAAAAAAACGTGTTGTGGGTTTTCATGTCCTATTGTTTTACATACAAGTTATAATGCCATTTAAGCTAATTTGGGATTTAAGATTTATACAGGCAGTGATAAATCTTTTGGAGAATGCAGAAGAGTGACAAATTCTCTCTAACCTCTCTCTCAGGCTGGCAAGGTCTTTTACTTTGGGGTCTCACATGCTCTCAGGCACCATAAACGCCCATGGAACCTCTCAGAGGCCTCAGTTGCAGACTAAGAGGCAGCTTAGTTGGGAAAGTACAATGTGGGCCTTTCCCTACACATATGAAATCAGTGTTGGTCTTCTTTCCCCTAAATGTCATTTCTTGCGATGTGTCGAATATTTGCATTCACACTTGGCTCATAAACAGGGACAGACCCCTGGGGTATGTAAGAGACGCCCTAAAAGTCATTTACGCAAAATGCATCTCTATTTTAATCACAAGGGATGTCACAAGAGGGGGAAATCCATCCATTCAGATACAATCGGCCCAGCGCTCTGTATCTGTATCCTTGGATTTTGTAATCGCCCATAGAGAGGGCGGACTGTATTCCTTGAACTGGACCATTTCATAAGAGACTTGAGCATCCGTGGATTTTGGTATCCATGGGGGCTCCTGGAACCAATCCTCTGCGGATACCGAGGGACAACTGTTTTCAATATCACCAGAGACCATTTCTCACATCAACAAAGGCCATAAAAATCATCCCAGGCAGCAATAAAGAGGGAAGGCCCCATCAGGCTGTGACACAAAATCTGGAAGAGGAGAAGTTGTGACTTTATTTTTTTTAAGAGCGTGTTAATCCTTCACGCAGAAACAAATAGAGAAGTCGGATGTTCTGTGTTCCGCCCTCCTTCAGTGTGGGAACCACCCAGGGCAGGAACACATGTCTATACTTCAGAAGGTGAGGGTTACAGCAGCAGAGGTAGAAATTTTCTGCATTTCAGGTGGGCTCCTGTGACACCTTGCACACTATGTAAGACCATCCCTGATTCTCAGGAGGCATCAGATCCAGGCCTGGAAGAAAGTGAAAAAATGCTGCTTAAAGAGTTTTACACATTCTTTGTGGATGCTATTCAGAATTTGTTAATAACTTGAATTGTCGGAAGGCTTCTCAACCTCAAATAAAATAACAGCAACGATGATTCACACATGCATCGAGATTTATAATTTACGAAGCAATTTGGCGTGTGTTATTCCATTGGATTCCCCTAACAACCTTGAGGAGATGAGGAACTGTGATTAAGGGCATGACATGACATGACGAGATATGACATGTTCGTGATCCAGCATCTATGGAAAGGGCAGGGACTTTGAATCAGCTGCTCCACCCTTGCCCTTCTTCCCATTTCACGACACCATTCATTTTTATTTATTTATTCTAGTTGTGGCAGATTGCTTTCAAAGATGGCCACAATTCTTCACCCATCCTGCGGACCCATCCTTTATAACGTGACTCTGCAGCTCCTCCCATCAAGAGATGCAGCCTACTTCCCTACCCCTTGAATGGTGCCTGGCCTGGTCACTTGCTTTGGCCAATAGAATATAGTAGAATTGACTGCTTGTCATTTTCCAGCTTAGACCTCTAAAGGGAATATGTGTTTCTGCTCACTTTCTGTCACTTCTACCTCCATGAGAACCTGCCTAGGCTGGTGTCCTGGAGGACAGGAGACCATGTAGAAGACAGTCTGGCTATCCCAGCCAACTCCCAATCAGTAAGAGAGCCCAGCCAAGATAAGTAGCCCACCCAACCTGCAGCTGACAGAAGATGCATGAGTAAGTCCCGCTGACTCACAGACCCAAGAACAAATGTTCATTGTTAAATGCACTCAGGATCGGGGGATATTTTTAATTCAGCGTGATTTTAGCAATAGATAATGGACACACTGGTCAACAAAAAGTGATGGGCCCCTACCACTTTCTAAGTCCTAAAGGTACCATAGCAATGATTGAGACAGGCCCTTTGCACTCCAAGTATTACAGTCTGTCAGGGAAGATAGGCATGGGCACTGGTAGCTAGGGTGGTACACAGTATTAATTGCATGAGTGGTTAAAAAATGCCCATGGTACTGGGAGGAAGGAAAGATTTCATGATCATTTTGAATGACCTCACAGACAGTCTAGTTACCTGCTAAATCATCCCCGTCCCTTGTTGAACAAGATCTAAAATGACCTAAATGCATCCTATGTTTTACAAAAACAAGGACACTTGCAGGCCTAGGCATGGTCAACTTATATTATTCCTGAAAAAAATGTTATTTAAATCTCCAAAGGGAACATATGACCTCTTTGTAGTATAATTGAACGTCTTATAAATAACTCATATTGTGGAGACAAGAAAGACAATAAAATTTGGGAACTACCTCCTACAAACCCTCTGAACTTGAGCGAAAATATTTCTACGAACCTCAAGCAAAAGATCCCAGCGCCAATCTACAAAGCATGTAAAATTTGAATTCCTGTTGAAGCAAATCTTCTCTTTCCTAATCTTAGCTGATTCTTGGATTAAGAATAAAAACAGAGTAAGGATGAAGGCATGGAATACTCTGAGCACTATTATGTAGTGAGGACGTGTACAGAATTTGGAGTCAGACTACCTAGGTTTGAAACCCTGGCTCCCCCACTTTCTATCTGTGTGGTCTTGGAAATTACTTAGTCTCTTTATACCTCAGTTTTCTAATCTGTAAAATGGGGATAAATATGGGATTGTGAGAATTTAATGAGTGTAAAACACTTAGCAGGGGGGTCAACCATTGACAGTTGCTAGTCTAATTAGTAAACTCAATGAATTCCATTGTTGATGAAATCAAGATGTCACATGTCACATGTCATGATGTATCAAAGATATATCAAGTGTTTTCCTATTATTTCTTCATTTTTAATTTTTTTATAAAGGGATATTTTTTAAGTTATCAAAGGTTATTAATTTGACAATTAAAATAAATAGAATCATTTCTTTCCTTTTCTGTTCATACAAAGAAAACTTTCCAAGTGAAAATATGGTCACCAGAGAAAAAAATTATTTCTTGTTATTATTATTATTATTATTTTATATCTTTTTAGTCTAGCTCCTTACTTTGGTTGAGATGCAAAACTCCAATTGTCGATCTTTACATGAAATGTTAGGTTTATTTGTTTGAGAGTTTAGACCTATGAAAAGATTTTAGAACTTATTAAAAGCAGAGTCATTTGGCAATTAATAACATACGTGATATACCCAGGATCCTGGAAAAAGTGACAGTTTAAGGAATTTTACTCCCCTGTTCCTGGACCCCAGTGTGTATAACATTCCAAGTGCAAGTGGATGACAAGGGAAAAGAAATAGAAGACTGAACCCGTGATCTAGAAAGTTCTAGCCCGACACTAATGTCAATCAGAAATATGTTTGCAGTGTTTATCACCTGAATGTTTTTTGGAAGGAAAAGAGCAGGAAAAAAATTTATCTTCTTCTCCAAAAAATAATGGAGTGGTGAAACCTGGAGAGATTTTGGTTACCCTAGATATCTGCCCAGAAGAGAAAAGTTACTGAGGTGTGCATAGCCAATAAGAGGTAACTAACAGTATTGAGGAGATAGAGGGGACACTTGGGAAGAGATTGTTTTAATTAAAGGCAGTGTTTATCTTGGAAAGCTAAGGAGGGAGGGATGTGATTTAGGTTGTAACCCTTATAAAGGTTACTAGTTAGGGCACCACAAAGTCAATACCAGCTCATAAAATATTATAACTAGGGCCTAGGGCTTGAAGTGGAGGGTAGGTGGTAAAAGCCAAATATAACATTACTTTTCACAGCATATAATAAATGTCTAGAATTCTACATGTCTTAAAACAAATTTTTTCCACTCTTTTGATAAGCACCTGAGGACAGAAACCCTTCCTTATACATTTCTGAACTGTCTCCCTGCTTCTCCCAGCACTTAGCCCAGAAAGTAACGTAGACTGGGTGTTATCAAAAGGTCTGTTAAGTGAATAAGTGAAAGAATGGTGCAGTTAGATCAATGCATGAGTGGTGGAGCCATAATAATTTAGTAAGGAGACAAGAGTTGTTCTGGATGCAACCCTTATTTTTTAGTACATGAAACTTATACTCTTTCTATAATAATCAACCAACTAACAAAAAAGCCATAGTTGACTTCAGAGAAAGAGAGAAAACCATGAGTTAGGTGAGTATTGGTTGGAGCCAATATATCAGTCAGGATGGGCTAGATTATGGCCCCAAACTACCCAAATCTCAGTGGTTTACGACCACAGAGACTGAGTTCTTGCCCACGTTGCTTGCCAGCTACACATTGGCTGTGGCTCTGCCCTTTGTCTGCTGAAAAGCAGCCCCAGCCAAGACGCTGCCAGGCTCAGGGCAGATGGAGCCATGAAGGATGGGACATGTGATGGTGAGGCACCAAGGAACCCAGAGAACACCCTTGACAAGAATCCAGTCTAACCATCCAATAGGATAACTCTGATTTCTAGTTTGGTGGTGGTAAATGTGCTTTCTACATGTTCTGAAAGATGGCTCATGTCACTGATGCCATTCTGATAATTTTTAAATAATTACTTAATGGAAGAAAGTCTTTTTATTGTATAGCACAGGGAACTATACTTAATATCTTATAATAACCTATAATGGAAGAGAATCTGAAAAAGTATATATATATATACACACATATATAACTGAATCACTTTGCTGTACACCTGAAACCAATACAACATTGTAAATTAACTATACTTCAATTTAAATAATACAAACAAACAAACAAACAAATAAATAAATAACTAAAAGAAATGCTTTTGACATTTCGGGACCAACCAAGAATGTGGCAAATAAAAACAATTCCTTAAACCATTTACTATCGTAGGAGAGAGCACGAGTATAAAAGCCCATCTGCCCAGTCTTCCGCTAGTAGGTTTGAGAGGTAATAGTTTCTCCCTTTCTCCATCATTTTTGCAAAACCTCCCACAGGTAGCACGTTAATTAGCATTGAATAGCAACTCAACGATACCGCCAAGTATGGGCTGATAAGTACCCCGTACTTAGCGTGTGCCAAGGGTTTTTCTAAGTGCTTCATAGGCATTAACCCATGTAATCCTCACAATACCCTATGAGGTAAGAAATATTATTATTGTCATCTCACAACAGCCATATGAAGGGAGTAATGATATTATCCCCATTTTTCAGATGAGAAAGCCAGGTCACAGGTTAGTTAGGTGGCTTGCGCAAGGACGCAGAGCTAGTTAGTGGCTGAGCTGGGAGGCAAACTCAGTCAGTGCAGCCCCAAAGTTCACATCCATAACCTCTATTCTAGACTGCCTTGCCCCAGAACTTCAATGGGACAGACATTTTTGTCTATTTTGCTCACTACAGCGGTGCCTGGCACACAGAATGTGCTGAATAAACGCTTGTTGAATGAATAGAAATTTCAGTCCCTGAGCTGTGAAATGGAGATGTTGTTTTCAATCCCCCGTCTGCACCCCTCACCTCTCGCCCTCCACTTCCTAATGTCCTTTTGGGATTTTTCTGTCAAAGTCATACCTTGGGGAAAAAAAAGAGATCCATTTTTCCTTTTAACAATTTCACAATTAAGTGTTTCATAGATGACTAGTTATGTCCTGCTTCTTTCCCTTTATTAAAGTTTTCCCAGCACTGTGCATGATCTGTACCAGTTGTTTACTCAAAATAAATCAGGAGAATATCTTCCTAAGTTCCCCATCTTTGGCAACACTGAAGTCAGCTGTCCCAGGACAGAAGTGGGAGGGAGTCCTAGACTCACATCCGGAGCCTGGCCACTGCAAGGGGCCCCCAGTGCCACGAGGAAGGTCAGGAGCCCGCAGCAGCCCCATCCTCTGGTGTTTTGTTGCTTGAGCATTTGCTGCATGCTCATGGTGGTTGGTAATTGCTGGGTTCACTGTGTGCCTTTGGTCTCTCAGGTGTATTTCCTAAACCAACATAAAAGGAAAATGATAAGGGCAAGCGCACGGGGGTGTTTATGTTTTCAGCTCTATTGCTTAAGACCAAAAACAAAAGTTAGTGCAGATGGAAGGGTGCAAGATTATGACGCTGACTACAATGGAGACCCAAACCTCTCCTTGTAAAACGTGCCCTGTTCCCAGCTGTCACCCACCTCCATTTAGTGGGGCTGCCACCCAGCAATTAGCACGCCCGGGCTCTCCTTTGGAAAAGGAACACAGAAGAACAATGCCACAATGAGTCCTCCTGGGCAAGAAAGCAGGTGAGTCCAGCATGGAAAAAATACAAGGTAAATGATCCCTTTGGCCATTGTTTCTTTACTGTTGGACAAACCACTGGAAATGTGAGCTTGGTTTTAAACACTCCTCCTGGGCCTTGAAAGGGCTGCAAGAAAGGGGAAAACAGAAAATCCACCCTAGCCTGCCGAGCTTGAAGTCCACTGGCATATTCTATTATCTTCTCCCGTATGCTTAAATTTACTCCCAAGCTTCCTGCTTCTTAGGTGATATGTATATAGATCCATATCTCACATCTTGACCATCAGTGAGGACTGCCAGGTAAAATACAGGACACCCAGTTAAATTTGAATGTCGGTTAAATAGTGAATAGTTCTTTACTAGAAGTATGTCCCATGCAATAGTTGGGACATATTAAATACTTATGCATTTTTTCCTCTTTAATTCAAAGATAACAATGCATCTCTTTTTGTTTTGTTTTGCTAAATCTGGCAACCCTATCAGATTGCATCACAGAAGCGTAGAGATGACCTTGAACTTGAAAGTAAGTGATAAGCCAAAAATATGTTACTCCAATAAGGTTAGGGCTTGAAGTACAGTGAAACCACCTAATTGTTCCAGGTGTTTTCAGTCCATCCTAAAAGAGAGAATGAGTTAAATTTTATTTACTCACTGGGTGAGGGTATGAATAATGATGGAAATCTTGGAGTTAAAAGGTACCTATTTCAATAGATGAAGCATTCTGAATCTAAAAGAACCCATCACTTCCTTCTCATCACCGTAATAACCAGGTCCCAGGTACTCCAGGGACAGCATGGCACAGGGAACATAAATTGTCAACACGGAGTCATTCCTCCATCTCTTACTGTCAATTTCCATTGGCATATCTGAAAAGGGAGCACTGAGAGGCACGCAAATCCAAAAAGGATAAAACAATTTAATCAGCATGTTTTTGTAGGTTCATCTTATTGACCTGGGAGCTAGAAGCCTAAGAGGCTGTTGGTGAATCCTTGAGGAGATCCAAGGAAAAGATAGGTATTGTGTAGGATTAATCACAAGTGGCAACGTATTTATAGTTCAGGCATCAAACAAGATAACGTCTGCATGTTAAGATGCTGTGCAAAAAGATTAATCATTGACTCATCATTAAATCAGTTATCTCCTCTAGGTCTGCCCTCTGTGTGGTCTACTAGTTACAGGAACAGGGAACATCGAAAGATCATGTTTGAGTTTGCTCGCACATTGGTGGCCAAGTAAGGACAGATCATAAAGTGAAATCAGTACCCTGGATTCAAGTGTGTGTGTGTGTGCAAGTGCACACGCACACATGCTCATCTGAGTGTGTGGGTCTATCTAATTTTTGAAACAAAATTTATTACAAGATAGCATATCCTGGAAAAAAATCTTAAATTTCACTTTTCTCATATTAAGATAGAACTCCAGATTCTTCTATAAGCAAGGAAAAAGTATAGACTACCATGTAAGGTGCAGCCAAAGTCAGAAACTTTCTGAAGAATCATTTTTCTGGGCGGTCTTCTGATTTCTTCTAATTATCATAGAAATAATAAAGGTTTAGTAAATGCCTATCAAGTAATAAGTACTATTTTAATTGTGTCGCACATGGAGGTAAAGGAAACTTCTCAGGAGTCTCAAGCCATAAGATATACTCCGCTGACCCAATTACCTAAAGGCAGACCTCAGAGATACTGAGGGTTCAGTTCCAGACCATCACAATAAATCAAATATTGCAATAGAGTGAGTCACATGAATTTTTTGGTTTCCCAGTGCATATATGAAAGTTATGTTTACAATATGCTGTAGTCTCTTGAGTGTGCAATAGCTTACATCTAAAAAACAATGTACACACACTAAAAAATACTTTATTGCTAAAAAATGCTAGCCATCATCTGAGCCTTCAGAGAGTCATAAATTTTTGCAACTGTCACATGAGAGATCACTTATCACAGATCACCATCACAAGTATGATAACAATGAAAAGGTTTGAAAGATGGCAAGAATTACCAAAATGTGATACAGAGACACAAAGTGAGTAAATGTTGTTGGAAAAATTATACTGTTAGACTTGCTTGATGCAGAGTTGCCTCAAACCTTCAATTTTTAAAAACTGAAATATCTGCTAAGTGCAATAAATGGAAGCACAATAAAATGAGGTACGCCTGTCCAGGTCGGGCTGTATCTATTTTAAACTGACGAAGCCAGCATTGCTAAGGGGAATAAACAATAATTAATAAATAAATCCCACTGCTATTTACCCTGGAGCTTTGCGAATCAATATACAAGAGTCCCACCGTGGATATAATCAGTTATTTTGGACACAAAGAATTCATTGGGTCCAATCATAAAAACCACTTGACTTTTCTTTATTGTGGTAAAATATACATATAAATTATTCCTTTTATTGAAATACAGTTAATTTCTAATAATGTGTTAGTTTCAGGTATACAACAAAGTGATTCGGTTATATATACATATAAAACCGAATCACTTTTTTGATTCTTTTCCACTATAGTTTATTACAAGATATTGAATACAGTTTCCTATGCTATACAGTAAACCCTTGTTGTTTATCTATTTTATATATAGGAGTATGCACCTGTAAATACCATACTCCCAATTTATTCCTCTCCCCACCTTCCCCTTTGGTAGCCATAAGTTTGTTTTCCATGTCTGGGAGTCTGTTTCTGTTTTGTAAATAAGTTCATTTCTGCTATTTTTTAGATGCCACATATAAGTGATATCATGTAATATTTGCCTTTTTCTGTCTAACTTACTTCACTTAGTATGATATTGTCTAGGTCCATCCCTGTTGCTGCCATTGTCTATATATACATCACTTCTTCTTTGTCCATTCATCTGTCAATGGACACTTAGGTTGCTTCCATGTCTTGCCTATTGTAAATAGTGCTGCTATGAACATTTGGGTGCCTGTATCTTTTCAAATTAGAGTTTTCGTCTTTTCTGTATATATGCCCAAGAGTGGGTTTGCAGGATCATATGGTAACTCTATTTTTAGTTTTTTAAGGAAACTCCATACTGTTTTCCATAGTGGCTGCACCAATTTACATCCTGACCAACAGCATAGGAGGGTTCCCTTTCTCGGCAACCTCTCCAGTGTTTATTATTTGTAGACTTTCTGATGATGGCCATTCTGACACGTGTGAGGTGGTACCTCACTGTAGTTTTGATTTACATTTCTCTCTAATAATTAGCGATGTTGAGGATCTTTTCACATGCCTGTTGGTCACATGTATGTCTTCTTTGAAGAAATGTCTATTTAGTTTTTCTGCCCATTTTTTACTTGGGTTGTTTGTTTTTTTTTGTCATTGAGTTGTATGAGCTCTTTGTCTGTTTTGGAAATTAAGCCCTTGTCAGTTGCATCGTTTGCAAATATTTTCTCCCAGTCTGCAGGTCGTCATTTCATTTTGTTTTCGCATTTATCATTTTAACCATAAGTGTATAATTCAGTGACATTTACAATTACTCTCACAATGTTGTGCAACCATAACCACTATCCATCTCCAGATTTTTCATTTTCCCAAACTGAAACTCTATACCCATTCAAAAATGACTCCCCAATCCCCCTTCCTCTCAGTCCCTGGTAACGACTACTCTATTTGTTGTCTCTGAATTTGACTACCCTGGGTACTTCACATAAGTGAAATCATACAATATATGTCTTTTCATGTCTGGTTTATTTCAGTTAACATAATGTTTTCAAGGTCCGTCCATATTGTAATACATATCAAAGGTCATTTCTTTTTATGACATATTCCGTTGTCTGGATAGTCCATTGTCTGGATAAACCACAGTTTGTTTATCCTTTCATCCACTGATGGACACTTTGGGTTGTTTCCACCTTGCGAAAAGCCACTTGAGTTTTGTCTTTCACTGTCCTTTTAAATCTGTTTAGTGTGAGTGACCCTTTTCCTGATCCTCCTGTAGATAACCAAAGTCATGGGGACCCTCTACATTGTATACAGAGTCCCAAATAACCAAAACTGCAAACTTGGTTAGACGCCCACGGCCGCAGGTGAAGCCCATTGGGCTGACTGCTTGGGTGGTTAATGGAGTGTGGTCCAGCTCCTTTCTTCTTACAGCCTAGCATTTGTCTGTCCACCTCCAGCTTTTGGTAGCTGAGGCTCCTCACAGGGCAGTGCTCGGGACGGCGAAGGGAGAGAGGGAGGGCCATCAGGAGACACTTACTTATCAGCCACTGCTGTAAGTGGCTTGGCTCTCTCTGGGCCTCATAGATGTTTGATGTGGATTGTTTCTCTGTGTGCACTTTTGTGGGTTCTACATTGGGCTCTCTTATCAGGCTCCTTCTGCTATGCCCCTCTCTAGGCTCTTGACCCCCAATCCATCTCAATTCCTTCTCCCAGGGGTTCACACCATAACCTCTTTGGGGTTGAAATCTTTTTACTTGGGAAGCCCAACCCTGGGCAGAATCCCTTTTAAAATAGTGTCAACCGCAGTGATTGAGAATCTGCCTGCCAGTGCAGTGGACACGGGTTCGAGCCCTGGTCTGGGAAGATCCCACATGCCGCGGAGCGACTAGGCCCGTGAGCCACAACTACTGAGCCTGCGCGTCTGGAGCCTGTGCTCCGCAACAAGAGAGGCCGCGATAGTGAGAGACCCGCGCACTGCGATGAAGAGTGGCCCCCACTTGCCACAACTAGAGAAAGCCCTCGCACAGAAACGAAGACCCAACACAGCCAAAAATAAATAAATAAATTAATATTAAAAAAAAAAAAAATAGTGCCAACATCTGACTTGGGGATTCCATATTTGAGGCATCTTGGAGCAGGTTGCTGGAAATTCCTAATGCAGCCCCCATCCTACCTTGCAAGAGGTAACTCGCTCTCCCAGGGGTGACTCAAGGCCCAGACTGAGGGACACATGATCCCTCTATGGTCCAACTCAAGCTCTCTCACTAGATTTGCTATCTCAAGTGACAAACTCTCTCCTAGGCCTTGGCCACTTGGGTGGGGGGAAAGGAGTGGGGTAGTCACACCTCAAAACCCTCTCCTAAAACCCTCCTCTTTAATACCCACTCTTGACCCTTTATATCCTCGCTGGGGATCAGTTGTCCAGGTGGATCTTGAACACCTCTTTGGAAGTTTACACGTGGTACATGTCTCACCCCTCACTCTGACATGGCATATCCATTATATCTCGGTCACATGGGTGACCACCATAGTGGAGGGTCCCTCTCTTTGAAGGGTCCCCTCATTTGCCCCATGACAGCTCATCTCAAACATACCCTCAAAGTCTAGCCATTTTGTGGGTTGCAGCAACAAACACTACTCAAAATCTTCCTTTGGATGCACTTTCTCTCCATTCTCTCCCAGTAGATGCTCTATAAACATTTCTTTTGAATTGAATTGAAACAGAAAAAGCCATATAACCAACTTAGACATATTGGGACAAACAGAAACGTGTAATAATATAATTTCATATTAGCTTTCCATTCAAGCTAACGAGAAGCTGCTTGTCTGCATACTAGCAAAATCGGATGTCACTCTTCTGTTTAGTCTGAGGAGGCATCACAAAGGAAAAGATCTCAAGTGGGTCCTATTTGTCAAATCTGTTGACTTTCCCATCATTTTTGTTTTTCTGGTCTCTCTCTTTTCCACATCTAACTCTGTATACCATCCATCCCTTGAAAGATCTTCCTCCCTTGGCTTGTACCAAGCTTCTTTTTCTCTGTCCTCCTTCTCTTGCTCTCTTCCCCTGGCTCCTGTCTCCTCCCACTCCTTCTTATGTGGATTCCCCATCTTCAGCTTTCTATTTTCTTTCACTTTGAAAATTTACTGATTCTGCCTGATTATCTCAGCCAGCAGCTCAGCACTGCTCTTTCTGCATCTCTACCTCTTCTACAACGAAAACTGTTTCCATAATGATGCAACGTTGCAAACCACCCCAAAACTATGGCTTCTAACAACCACTATGTGTTACTGCTCATGTGTCTATGGGGAGGCTGGGCAGTTGTGCTGGTCATGGCTGGGTTTGGCTGGTCAGTTCTTCTGGGTTAGGCTGGAACTCGTTAAGCATCTGATAATCAGCTGACCACTGGCTGATATAGGATGGCCTCAGCTGGGACAACCACACTCTTCCGTGTGTTTCTCTTTCCAGTGCACCAGCCCAGGTGTATTCAAGTATGCAAGCACTTTCCCGAGCCTCTGCTTCCATCAACTTGTTACCGTCCCATTGGCCAAAGCAAGTCATAAGGCTGAGCTCAGGGTCAGAGTGGGAGGGGACCAAGTTACAGGGCAAAGAGCATGATTCCCCAGCCTCTTGTCTTAATATAGCCTCATATCCATCTATCCACCTGTCCGTCCATCTGTCCATCCATCCATTCATCCATCCATTCATTCAAAAACTTTCCATACACCAAGCATAGTGATAGATGATGGAGATATATTAATGACAAAAAATAGTCAAGACCCTACTCTCAAAAGTCAACAGATGAACCAAATAACCAGAGGTACCACTGCCAGATCAATTTGCCAAAAGCTCCAATTTCACTCCATCACTTTCCTGGTCCAAAGCTTTTGACAGCTCCGCATTATGTACAGAATAAAAGCAAACTCCTTATCCTGGCCTATGCGGTCCCCGTTACCTGGCCCAGGCTTTTTCTTTCTAGATGGGTCCTTCTCTGGTCCCCTTCACCACCAGGCTAGGCTTCTCACTGTCTCCCAAGCGGGCTGAGTTTATTTCTGATCTGCCTTTGGCCTCAGAGCTCTGTTCCATCTGTCCTTTTATCTATCAAAAATGTACGTGTCTGGTGAAACAAAATGAAACCCATATCTGCCAAGGTCCAGCTCAGGACTCCACTATTCCGAGGCTACAGGCTTTTCAGCCACACAGTTTCTTCCTGACTCAGACACCACCCTCTGCCCAGCCAGTGGTCCATGCTCAGTTTTGTGAGCCAGACCCAGGGTCCGGACTAGGGTGAGAAAAGTGAGGCACCTAGGGTGCAAAATTTAAGGAAGCACTCACTTCTAGGATTCTGCAAGTTTAGGGTTAAATATTGCATCCTGGGAGCCTCACTCACCTCTCCCCAGTCCCAGCCCTGGCCATACCTGTCATTTTGGTATTTGCTATTCATTTTGTTTCTTATGTAAATCGTTCATAAGATTGTAAACCTTCTTCTGAGCAGGACCAAGTCTGCCTCGCCGGAGGTTCGGAAATACTCAGTGAAATAACAAGGGTTGCAGGGAAAGCGAGGTGTTCCTGATATTTGGTAAAGCCCAGGGAAAAGATTGGAAGAGGCAAAGAATGAAGGGATAAAGGGGCAATTGGATAATTCTGCCAAAGACGAAGACAAGTGAATTCATGTTGTGGTAAGGGTTAAAGGCAAACAACACTGCCATGATATAGAACATCCTTGGGAGGTGCACTGCTCACTGGATGTAGAGAAGCATAAAAATTGGGAGCCTGAGGGGGCAGAGGGAGGGTCCAGATGTAAATTCATATAGATGGGAAAAACTCACATAGATGGGGAGGCCTGAGTTTTTGGGTGAGGATAAAGCTAAATACATATATACTTGGCTATGGCCATAGCCAAGATAGGGAGTCAAGAGAAAGGAGGCCCATCACATCATGGAAATGTTGTGATTTTAAAAGGACCAGTCAGAAGGGCAATGATGGGTTCCTATTTAACAAAGAGAAGACTTATGATTACCAGGGGGGAAGGGTAGGGGGGAGGGATAGATTGGGAGTTTAGGATTGACATGTACACATTGCTATATTTAAAATAGATAACCAGGGACTTCCCTGGTGGTCCAGCAGTTAAGAATTCGCCTTCTAACGCCGGGGATGTGGGTTCGATCCCTGGTCAGGGAACTAAGATCCCACATGCCGAGGGACAAAGAAGCCCATGTGCCACAACCAGAGAACACGCGCACTGCAACTAAGACCCGACGCAGCCAAAAATAAATAAACAAAATATTAAAAAATAAAATAAAATAGATGAACAACAAGGACCTACTGTAAAATAAATAAATATAAGCGAATTAAAAAAAAAGACAAAGGCACAGCAGGGAAAGGTTAAAGGTCACCCACAAAATTTGGTGAAGTGCATGTTCCTGGAAGTCTTTTCATTGACAGTAATGTAGATATAAGAAACAATATTCTCAAGGAGCTCAAAAAATTTTTAAGAGCCCCAGATGACTTGGGTATAATTCCAGACCTTTCAACATTCATTAGATTGATTTTCCGAAACCCCTTAATGTCTGTTGGACAACTACTTAGAGTTTCAGTAAGTTCTGGAGTCTCAGTTCACACCATGAAGACCACGCAGGGAAAAGCTAATGTCTTGAGTCTCCATTTTCAATATAAATTTGAGAATTATAAACAAGCATTGGTAAAATCTGAAAAAGCACAGGGAAACAAACTAAAGATAATACCTCTGTAACAATCGAAGGCCATTAAAGCTCTGATGTGGCCTGCAAGCAAAGACCATTGATTGCCCTCTGATGATGGAAACCCAAATGAACGCTCCTCTGTTTTACCTCTCAGTAATCTTTTAGTTCCTCTAATGCTTTCCAGTCCTGGAAATGTCCTTATCCCGCAAGGAATATTATCTCAGATATAAGTCCTATGTGGGAAGCAATATCTTCAATAAAATCTCTACATGTATATGTATCTCTTAAGACCTCGGGTCCCAGTGGTAATGTTATATGACTGGCCATTCACAGGCAGTCCCAGAGGCTGAGGGAGTCATGGTCTGATAGTTGTATGTAGCAGGAGTGGCATAAAGTGATACCTTGGTTTCTTCTTTCGGCTTTGAGTAAACTCAAAACTTGAGAAGAAGATGAAATCAGAACCAGAACATGACCAAGACTTTTCTTCCTGCCCTCCTTCCAGAAATCCAGCCAGTGTCTGAACAGGCACTAGGAGGGGAAGGGAATTTAAGGAGGAGGAAATTAAAATACACACCACAAATTTTAAGTGTGATATTCTGTTTTCTCAATAGAGTTGATATTTTTTTCATTTTGACATTTTGAGGTTCTGTAAGAATTTGCAGCCTGCATCTGTAAGACTGAATGATATTCTTCCAAAAGAACATTTAATTCAATAATTAAGTGATGAACACTAAGGATTTCTTTCCACAGAGGAGATTTTCAACTCCTTCTTACCCAGACCTCTAATTTAGGGGGCTAATGCCATGTCTTTATGACACCTGGCAAAGGCAAGTATTAAAATTCACATATTGCATTTTTCCATATTGAAACATCAACCACAGATCTCTCTTATTCCATTCAATCCCGCTTTGCATAGTCCAAAAATGACTGATCCTCACAGCACCCCAGTGAAAAAGGTAGTATTATGCTTCGGTTTCTAAAGAGTCATGTGGAAGTTTGTTCATTTGCCTACCACCAGGAAAATGAGTAGCAATTACGGGAAAAGTCAAAAGTTCCTGAGGCCAGGTGCTTTGCTCAGACTGGGGATACGCCTCACTCTTTGCCACACAAACTGTATTGTTGACTCCGCCATCTAACCAATATGAATTCTGGCTTCTCTCACTTAGAATAATTTTAGTTTCCTCATTTCCCTTAGCTTTCCCTGCCTGGATCTCATGCTAAAATTAACCTCAAGGTTGGAGGAACTGGAAAGTTCAGTACCAACCAGAAATGTTTTCCATCTTTTGACCAAACCTCGAATACTGAACATTCTAACATTCAAGGAGGGTTTGTTGACGTTTTCCAGCTTTACCCTCCTGGTTTCAAATGGCACCAGAAGCAGAAGAGCCAAAATGCTGTAAGGAGAAACTATTCCAAACAAGATTCTTGGCCCAAGGCAGGCCTGAAAGGATCCAGATGCATCTGAAAGAAGTAGCCAAACTCCTGGGTGCCTATGGATATGGGGCCTCTAGACTCTGGAAGGTTTGGCTGTTACCCAGCGGGTGCAGTGTAAGGCTGGGTCCCTTCTTCTGGACCAGAGCGCGGGTGTGACAGCGGCAAGGCCATGGCTGGAGAGCAGAGGCAGGTAACCAGTGGTGAGGAGGACAGTCCATCATGGGACTCCTGAGACCACCTGCAATGTTGTGATGTGCTGGAGGAACTCTCAGGATGAATGTGTTTCCAAACTGCAAGCTAGGTGAAAACTGAGAGTCTCATGCCCCTGGAGGAAAAAAAAAAGCCTTCTGTTTACATGCATGTGGCTGCCGGTCTGGCAGTGGGAGGGCACGGGAACCTCCTACACTGTGTGTCTGTCAAGCCTCAGACTGCAAACGCGACCCGAACCCAACACTTGAGTCAAGAGTGACAATCCAAGAAATCTCAATCTTAGAGGACGTGAACCATGCCTCTTGGCGGCATCTGCTGTCTAGAAATATCCAGGGCTTACGAAATTATGACAAGGTAGCAAGGTAGAAAAGTCAGACCTTTCAGAAAGTTCCAAGGAAAAAAAGCGATCTCAAAGAATGTAGAAAATTATCGTATTCTTTCTTTACCAAATTCCTACATTTTCAAGGCTTCTCTCTCAGGCTTTAATGTGTGTAGGAATGCTCTGGGAAATCTTATAAAGCTACTGGATTCTGGTTCAGTCGGCCTGCGGGGGAGCCCAAGATCCTGATTCCTAACAAATTCCTGTGTAACGTTAGTACTGCTGGCCCACAGGCCACTCTTGGAGTAGCGAAGTAGCTTAAAGTCTTATATTTGAAACAATGGTCATTAAACAGCTTTTTATACCATTAGACAGCTTTCATTTGACAGGTTGGTTTCAATGCCTTTTTAAAAAGAATCCTATTTTCCTATTTCCCCATTGAGCAATACATCTTCATCTAGGGAAGGTTAAGAAATAAATACTGAAACTCTTGCCTGACTCTAAAACAAAGTCTTACATTTGAATTGTACTTTTATCCAGAGGGGTTTGTGCATAAGACAGATGTGCCCCACTGGGGACGCCACCATGAGGGTCCAGGAGAGAAAACCTTTAACGTTTGGGCCTGCAGAGCTCTCCAGTTGTTTTAAAATCTAGGATTTGCCAAGAGCAGATTATATTCCTTCCATGAAGCTCTGACATCTATGTCCCAGTTTAAAAATTATCACTGAGGTCATTATCAGCATGGCATGGAAGTTTCTGGATGGCACCTCTGTTGGAACACAAAGATTTAGAAAATAATGGAAATGTGTGCTGCGGAGAGATTATTTACAAGCCTTGTCCTCCTGGGATTTTAGACTATATACAGTTTGAGGGAGATCTTCTTTGCCTCCATTTTATGGCCAGAGAATCTTCTTAACCATAAACACGTTCAGAGACAGTGGACGGTAATCATGGAATGAAAAAGCCTAACAGAATGTTTGGATTGGATTGGACTGCACAGAGAAGCCTATACATTAATTATAAGGTTACACAGATATGCATCTTCCCACCTTTGCTAGTATTTTTATAGAACCATTAAAAATGACACCTGAGCATATTTGCCCCCCTAATAGAAGCTGTAGCCAAACTGAGCGGGGATGAAAACTGCCATCCAATTACTTTGCAAAGCCACAGTTGCTGTAGCCGCTTGGGTAAAATTCCCAAGCCAGCAGCCCAGAGTCTGAGTCACTTGAAGGAAGTAGGACAGAGGGTGTGGGTCAGTGCACAAACTTAAAGAATCCCGAACGGTTCTAGCTGAGATACAGTTAAGTATCCCCCTAGGCGGTTCACTGATGACACACGTGTCCTTTCGTCTTGGGCTCCTAAGGAAGAGAGAAGGCCAAGTTCACCACCAGCTGGATGAGTCTTTATTATTGTCATGACTTGGAGGATGCCCAGAAAAACTCCAACTGTGGCCTCAGCGAGCTGTCAAATTCTGCTGTTGGTTGTCATGTCAGATAACCCGGAGGAAGGCAGCTCAGGGCCGGCGTGCAGGCCTTCAGACTCTGCCCCCTGGTGCCCCATGGAAACCCCAGCCCAGATGATTACAACAAACCTCGAGGCCACAGCAAATCCCAGCCTTACGGTGATCTTTAAACTTGACCTGTCCTACGAAGACCCCACGGGAAAGATACGTATTTGGCTCCAACTAGGCCCACAGAGAAAAGCCAAGAATTTGGGCATTTAACTGACACATCCAAACCCTCCCCTCAAGCATCTGGACACGTAAGGCTAAAATCATCTGGGGAGTTCCTAAAATGAGATATCCAAAGGATTTAGCCGCATCACCACTCGAATTTCTAAGTCATTATTAAGTGTCAGCCGACTCTGAAGTGACAGCTGCATGTTACAGCGTTGGGCTCCTAGGTTCCTGCCAGGGAGTATTCAGCGTAGCAGAGAGAAAAGAACTTGATATGGGGTTTAACCAGCCACGACTTTATCAGGGAGCCCAGAAACATACTGTTAATTATCTTCACAAAGGATTTGCATTGAGAGTTCTACGCAACACGCATGACACTGAGATCTTCATAAACTTCATAAAAGAAATACACACGTTATTACTCTTTTAAATATTAATAAGGTGTCAACCTTTGCCAAGCTAACTTCACACAAGTCTGGGAGAAAGCAGTCTCTCGAGTTTCAATTCCTGCTTATGTCAAAACAGGAGTTAGTAAAAATCATGTCTATTCCTTTTAAAAGCCCTGCGCCATGGCCTCTGAATGTGTTATCCCTGGTGCGTGGGGACGAAATTGAAAAGATGAGGGGAAAACCTGAGGAGTTGTCCTGATAGTACAGACTTTACAGAGTGCCTTTGCTGGCTATCACAGACCAGCTTGGAACCCAGGGTTGGCATTTTAAAACCTCATGTCTCATAGTTTCTCTTGACCGTGTGCATTGAAACTATATACAGAGTGCCGTGGATGACGTATACGGAGCAGAGCCAAAGAAATAAAGTCATTAATGGGGAAAGGAGATGCTTATTTTGGAACTTCAGATCAATATTTGATTTGTTAGTAGGTAAAACCAATGGGCAGGAAAAATAAATAAATATGTGTGCCCAGGATGGCTGGCCCACGTGCAAAATTAGCCTATTTTTAGCACTTCCAAGCAGGCATGTCTTCTTCCTAAGGTAGAGGATGAGCTATATAATATTCTTTCATCAGCCTCTTGCTCTGGAGGATCACCACCTCTGGTTCCTCTATCTTTTGTGAGGTCTTCTTAATGCTCTCAAAGTACAGTTAACAGTAGTCCCGGGCTGAGTTTTACCTAGAGGTATGAATTAGCCTACTGATTTGAATTGAAAAGGCAATACAGTGATCTTTCATGGGTGAGAACAAAAAATAAACAGTTGCAAGGTAGCCACTGCTTTGACCCAAAATACAGAATCTCTCTTTTCTTTGTTTTCCTTTAGCTTCCTAAGTTACATGTGTGTGTATGTGTGCGTAAGAGAGTACTATAATTTTACCTCTTTATTGAAAAGATGTCCAGTCAGCAGGAAGAAAACCACAAACTTTTGGTTTTATTAAAATGGTCTTTTGATCACAAAATTAAAATGCTTTCCTTTTTTTCAGGCTTTAAAATACCAGTAAGTTGCTAGACCCCCTTAGGGGTCAGACTCTCGTCAAAACATTTCCTTTTAGTTTTTTTTTTTCCTTTTATAGTTTCACTTATGCCGTGATCGTCTTTACCAAGGGCTGAATTCTCCTGAGCCAATGCCCAGCATCTTAAATGATGAGGTCCACATCCTGTCTGAGCAGCAGCCCGACGCTAGGGTTGAATTACTATTGAATAAGCAGCAATGAAATCTTTATCAAAATAATCAGGAGTTCCCAAAACCACAAATAACAACAACGGGACTCAAGTTGTACTAAATCAGCAAAGACCATTGATAAAATAAGAGACTGAGTCACTTTCTTCCACAATCTCTCTCTCTCTCTCTCTTGCAAAGTCTACTCGGCTATTTTCTTGCACCGCCCGGGGGAGGGCAGGTGAAGGGAAGGAAGGGCATTGCTCAGAAAGTAAAAAAAAAAAAAAAAAAAAAAATTGACATCACTGAAGTCACATGATTGGCAAGAACCAATTAAGATGGGCTGTGGAAAGGGGAACAGTTAAATTTGTAATTTGGGTTGTGTGAAAACTTCTTTGGGCCTCATAAACAACCACAGAACCACAAGTTGGGTAGCCTGGCAGTGTCAGAAGTCTGAGCCCGGCATAGTGGTCAGCAAGCAGGACGAATCACACTGACTGCAAACCACAGGGTTTCGCAGAGTTCTGATGATCTCCATCCCACAGCCAAGACGCCGCTTTCTTTTTTTTTTTTTTTAATCTTTACCAATTTGAATATTTGTCTTCGCAAAGGTACATTTTTTTTCATAAGGCTCGGGGAGCCCCAGAGGCGTCGAGGGGGGAGAAAAGGAGCTGTAGGAAACCATGGTTGGGGGTGAGGTTAAAACAGTGACCTTTCTTGGGTTTTCGTTCTTAAGGTAAAAGAAATCATTGAATCCCCCGCCTTCAGAAGAGGGTACCTTTTCAGGAGGAAGCGATGGCTTCAGACAGCATATTTGAGTCATTTCCTTCATACCCACAGTGCTTCATGAGAGGTGAGTACACTCTGGGCTTTTAATATCTACTTTTGCTCAGCTTTGCTGATAATGAAGTGGCAGCCTGTTGTAACTTGGTGCAGAGAGAGCCCCTGCCGGTGCCCTGTCTGTTTGGTAGGAGGAATTCAGACTCGGGCATATGATTTCAAGACTATTGGATTACTTATTCATCAGATGGCCACTCTTCAGAAATGTTTTCATAAGTACTTAGTTAAGCTGTTGAAGGGTTCAGTCGGTGGGTGAGAACTTTGTCAAGTGCAAGTAAGTTGGGCTGCTCCTGATTAAAATCCTAGAGATTAGAAAGTTTGCAGGAAGCTTTCTGGGTTTTCTTCGGTTGCCCCTTGCCTGGGATGACTGGGGCTGAGTTGTCCTGCGCTGGGCATGCAGTATGCCCCACATGCCAGCCTGTCCCGGGCTTTAGTGGGCTCATGCCCGGTCAGCCAGGAGGGCCGGTGCCAGCGGAGGGCAGAGGCGGAGGTAGGCTCACAGCCCGGGCGAGAACAGCAGGGACAAAGTAGCAAGTCAGTTGTCTCCAAAAGGCAGAGAGAACAGGAGCTGGGCAGACTTGTGTAGGTTGAAAGCCCTAGGATGGGGCCATGCTGGGTTATTCCTTGCAGCCTCAGTGCAAAGAGGCAGCCGGCTTCTTCTGAGAGAGAAAGAAAGCAAAGAGTACAGAGGTTTCTCTCGCCAAGAGCAATGAAAAAGTTGCCTAAGTCAAGCGTTTGTGGCAGCTGAAGTCATTAGATTACCCGTTTCCTAATAGGAGCAGCTACTGTGGGATACCTGTCTGCATTTTTGCAACCAGCCTCTTGAAATACACAGAGCTGTGGTTGAGCTCTGACTGTATGAGTACGTGTTTGTGCATGTGCGTTCTGTGTATCTTTGCTGGGAATATAAACCAACACAAATAATAACATGGAAATGTCACGGAGGCATTGCCGTGCGCCGGGGCAAGCACTTTGACCGGTGCCCGCGGAGTGTGGCTTGATGGTTTGGCAGAGCTGGGATGGATGGGATGGGGAAATAATTAATTTTCTGGCTACAAACTCTCGCGCGCACCCAAATAGTATCTGTGACTCATTATTTATTCATCAAGCCAAGTGAGCCGAAGAATGCAGAGGGCTGCCAGCCACTTTGTCACAACAAACGCTATTGTGGATGTCACAGAGCTTCTATGTTTCCGGGTCTCTGAAATTTAAACACTTGACAAAGATGTGTGTGTGTGTGTGTGTGTGTGTGTGTGTTGGGGGACAGTAGGATTTCAGACGGAGAAGAAAGCAAGTCATTAACCGATTCAAAGCTTCAAATTAAAGGGTTTTCAAGTGCTTCTTTACTGGCAGCTGAGGACATTTTAGTGAAGTTGAATCATGCGATGCGTATGAGTCACACATCCTCACGGCGATGGGCCGAAACGCCGGCCGCTGGTGAGAAGCTGTGGACGACTCTCGCTGCATTTCCTCTAGGCCGCTAACAAGCAAGGAAGCAATATTTGTAGAATAACAGAAAAAAAAAAAGATCTTCCTGCCTCGACTCCGCTTTCAATACCCCCTCCAGACGATGATTGTTTCCTATTCTATCAACTCAGGAAGGCAGATTCAGGAAATTTTTCAACATCCCACTGGGTAATAGATTGGATTTCTGTGTGCAGTGCTGGCCTGCCTTCTGTCCTTACTGGTCGGACAGCAGAGATAGTGAGGGGACCCGGTGACCTGCTCAGACGCCGGGAGAGACAGGGAGCTCAGCCTCTAACGCAGCCCCACAGCCGCTGTGTCCCCAGGACAGTCACCAGCCCGCCCCAGGTTAGGAACCGGTGGCAGTTAGCTTTCAAGGGGGCAGTATGGAGCGGACCCCAGGACCCCAACCAAGACCTAGAAGGGCTCGTGGGAAAAGATCTTTTCACTCCTTCCTCTCAAAAGGAGCTCGGGCCCTCTCATAATCTCTAACTCAAGAATATAATATTGCGATTGAATTTCAGAGAAGCAAAGTGAAATCTTGGCCATTTTCACAGCTCACTTTATCTAGGTGATTTGTCAAGCCAAGGGTTGACATTGTCTGCGTTAGCTGTTCACACCACTCATCTGAGCTGGAAAGGTGGCAGAATGTCATGGCATTTGGTACTATGTGGGCAGTGCCTCAGAGTGTGATGCTAGAAGAATCACCCTCCTCTCTAACAAAGTGTCCTCCTCAGGGTCGGTACCCCTGTTTCCCCAGCCCGGCCATCAGCGGCTCCCAGCACTGTGGTCATTTCTCACTGCCTGTAATTTATAGCGTGTGTGCCCTCGCCGGCTGCAGCTCCGAGCGAGCGGGGAAAACATCTTGTTTTGTTCCTGGGATGGTCCTTTATCAGTGCATGCAATTCTCACAGGAGGAAACCCGTAACTCATTTTTAGCAAGATACCCATGTGGAAATGGAGGGGAAAAAGAAGTGTGGCACCCAGCAAACCATTGTTCCCTTCCGTGTGACAGGCAAGCGAGAGTCTGAGAGCCTGGCATGCAAAACAAGTGTGGTCTACCACAGAGAAGGCCGCTCTGTTTCTGTCCCACTGCACCGGCTTCTCACTGAATGTGCTCAGGCAAGAAGATGAGGTGTGATTGAAATTCCCTGGCATGATCCCACGTGGTTCACGGCGTGAAGTCCCTGCAGGACCCAAACTTGGGTCCCCTGGCGGGGTACCACGTGTGGGCCCTCAGAGCTGCGGTAGGCTTAGAGAGGAAAAGCATCGGCACGTATGTTTTTGCAAAATGCCTCAGGTAGCCTTGTTCTTAGAAGTGGCTTAGTGGTCTATGCAAAGCCTGAATGCTAATATGCCTCCGAGTTCCTAGAACCACAGGTAAAAATCTCGGCGGGGCTGACTCTCCGCTGTCTTCTCGAGGCATCTCTCAAAAGGAATTGCAGGATCCAAGTCGGCACGTGTGAAGTGTGCTTCTCTGTGAGCCTCGGTTTGCTACTTTTTTCAGAGAAATATTTATGAAGGCACTTCTGGCTCTACTGAAGTTTTAAGATCACAGAAAGCCGTCGATTTAACTGGGTATCAGACACCGTGTGAGATCTGTATTAGTTTGCTAGGGCTGCCGTAACAAAGTACCACGAACTGAGTGGCTTCAGCCGCAGAAGTGGATTGTCTCATGATTCTGGAGGCCAGAAATCTCATGGCGAATCCTGGTGTAGCTTTGTTTTTTGGAAGGTTTCAAGGTGTCAGGAGGTCGGTTTCTTCTGAGGCTTCTTTCTTTGGCTTGTAGAAGGCCATCTTCTCCGTGTCCTCAGATGGTCTTCCTTTGTATTTACCTATGTCATAATTTCCTCTTCTTACAAGGACACTAGTCATATTGCATTAGAGCACACCCGAAGGACCTCGTTTAATCTTAATTTTCTCTGTAAAAGCCCAATCTCCAAATACAGTCACCTTCCGAAGTACTAGGAGTTAGGACTTCAACGTATGAACTTGGGGAGGACACAGTTCAGTCCCTAACAGTGTGTGTTAGCAGATCTGATTCCCTCTGACCCACCAGGAACCTGTACTTTTCCTAAGTGCCCTCCTGGATGTGGAAGAATCAGACCCCAGCTCCCCCATGTGAGATGCAGCTTTGCATTCTGAAACTGCTCACACATTTTGAAACCGAGGGGAAAAAAAAAGGTGTTAAAATCTATCTAAACTCACAATCATAGCCTTTGCCATTTAGTTCCTTTGCATGCTAAGAAACCTTTGAAAATGACAAGGCAATTTTGAAATGCTTAATCTTTAAAAGAGCAAAAATCAGTCCCCCAAAAGACCCCACCTCCTTGGCTCTGCCTCTTCCCCAGGGATCGTCCATGTAATTCCAAACCCTCCCAAGGCACACTCCCCCTTTGGGGGTGGGGGACAGGCCACAGGAGGCCCCGCATCTGCTGACACTCCAAGGGCGGGCACAGAGAGCCACCAAGAGCACAAGCAACTTCAGAAGGAGCCGCTGAGCCAGAACCTAACCAGCAAGAAGACTTGAAGAGCTTTTGGAAGCAAATTCATGGCCGGGAGATTTCTCTCTTCTCTTGAAATAGATCTGACATGTGTACTCTGGAAAGCTCTGCCCCTTTACTGAGAAAGAAAGTCACGCTGCGGCAGAGGGAGGCTCCAGGGCCACTGCACTTGCAGAATCTAATAGGGAAGCGCTTGCGGGTGTCGGTCTAGGGGACAGAGCCCAGGAGTTTGTAAAAGCAGCCAGGACCAGAAAGAGAAGGGGCAGGGGCTGAATGAGGGGCAGGCACAGACTTAGTACAATGATGCCCTTTTCTACCTTTTCCATTTTCCTGGCTTTTCCCAAAGAGCAGCTTCTCTCTTGAGCTTTGGTTTCCTCGTGCGTAAAGCGAGGATGGTAGTAGGACCTATGGTTAAAGTACCTGCGTGGACGGAACTAAGCAACCAGTGTGAAGCGCTCAGCACAGTCATAAAAAAAAACGGGCAGTTAATGTCAGCCATGGCTACTGATGTTCAGTTTCCTAAGATGACACTCAGTCAAAGCTGTCTACTCTCAGAAAGGAGAGGCCACGATGCCGTGGGGGGACCCCGGGAGAGGCTCCCTGGAGACAGAGTCCCAGGGGTTGGGGAGGAGGTGGTGTGGAAGGTTGGAACCAAGAAGAGAGGGAAGGGGGGGTCTAGGTGAGGGTCCCGCCAGGGCAGAGGTGGGGCAGCAGGACCACAGTGGGGTGTGGGAGGTCCACCTCTTCAACACCATGTTACCCTTGTTCTACTTGTAAGTAACCAAAAAGAGGACAGAGGAAGAGCAAGTACTCTTTACGTAACTCCACGGGCTTAGCTTTTCAATATCGAGGCTAATTGGGGCGTGTTGTATTGGAATCTTGACAGAAGTTTCTCCTCCTTGAGGTCCTGGTATCGCTTTAGTCTCCTGAAGGCCCTTCTTAATGAAAAAGCCACTTCGCCCGGTGACCCTCTGCAGGTTCCTGGCTCCATGGTTCTGGTGACATTTCTGACCATGCATTTGTCAAAGCCCAGCAGTGAAGGCACCTCGGGTGCTTGTTGTGTTGGGGGCAGGAGCGGAGGCTTCACAGGAAACTCAAGCGAATTTTCAGTTTCTCAGGTAACTTCCTAGTGACCTAGATGAGTCATTAGACATCTCTGTGTCTCGTTTGAGTTCTGCAAAAGGGGCTAATAATGTTCTAGACAAGCTTGCCTCCGAATGACAGAGTTCCTGTTCGAAATCTTTGAACGTGTCAGAAAGAGGTACCATAAAATGCATCACACATTTTCTTAGTTTAACAACATGAAGCGACTATTTTTTTTTAATTATTTTATTTTCTGGTGGGAAACAGCGATCCTACCATTTCACATGTGGCAAGCATTTTCCCATATTCTCTCTCAAAAAAAAATTGTGTTTTTCCAACCCCCATTCTTCAGAGAACTCTCCAGAAGCTGCTCTGGTGCCTGAACAGACCTTAAAATTTGCAAAACACTTTTTTCTGAAACTCTTGTTCCTTGAGCTCCCCTGTCCCTTCTCCTTGGGGCCGCCAATCCCCTGCTTCAGCCTCTTTGCTGAATAAAATAAGCCTCAAGTGATGTGTCTTTCTTGGCTTGCTTTCACCCCCGCCCCCATAAGATGATGCCACAGAGTGGTAGAAAGGGAACATTTCCTTTAAGAGCTTTGCAGCCTGTGAAGATAATCAGGGGGTGCGTTCAGAGAACTATGGGTGATTCTTGAACATGAAACAGAGTTTAAAGCCTCACGTAACCTTTGACCTAGTAAGATGGCCACTCCCCTGGATCACACAGACTTCCCTTTTCGTAGGAGACACAACCCCTCATCCTCTCTTAGCTTCCTGAATCTCTCGCTCCCTAATCTCTCTCCCTCCATCCTCCTCCCCTCTACGCTCCTGATAACACTGAACAATGCCAGAGAAGGGAGAGAAGGAACTCAGGTGGAAAAGTAAACCCTGCATCCGAAAGCCGACTGAAGTGCTGCATTTTCTAACAGTGACATAAGGGGCGTAAAGCTCTTGTAGGATTTACCAGTGAGAACTACGTTTGGCTGCACATTACGGGAAACTCGACTACGGTGGCTCAAGCAGCCAGGCATTGATGGGGAGTAAGTGGTCCAGGGCTGATACGGCGAGATGCCCCTGTGTTCTGGCTCACCGCGAGATGCCTGCACCTCAGACCTGTCCAGGCAGGAAAGAGATGAGGGGCTTCAAACCCTTCTCCTTGTGAAGCTCCATCTTTTTACTCAGGGAAGGAAGCCCCTCTCTGCCAACTCCCCCTTATGTATCTCATGGGCCAAAACAATGTCACAGGGTCTGTAGCGGGAAGGAGCCTAGGACAGCGGACTTGTCACTTGTCAGACTGCTCCCAGGCAGATATCCTGTTTTCTCCAGGTGACATCTCACCTCCTATGTTTTCCATGTGGACAGTGCTTTGAAAATACACGCAGAGAAACTCGAAGTTCTTCCTTCAGTCCTTCTTAGAAGTTGCAGGTGGATGCTGGGGGTGTGGGAGAGGGTGATATTTATCCTTTTTTTTCTTTCTTTCTTTTTTCTTTTTTTTGCTTTATGGAAGAAAATGAAGGCACCTTCAAGCAAAGGTCCTTTTTCTTTTTTTTTTTGGAAGTGTAATTGATTTACAATGTTGTGTTAGTTTCAGGTATACAACAAAGTGACTCAGTTATATACATACATACTATATATATAGGATATATAGAGAATATATATATCCTTTTTCAGATTCTCTTTCATTATAGTTTATTACAAGGTATTGAATATAGTTCCCTGTGCTATACAGTAGATTCTTGTTGTTTATCTGTTTTATATATAGTAGTGTGAATCTGTTCATCCCAAGCTCCTAATTTATCCCTCCCCCTGCCCCTTTTATTCTTGACTTACTGAAAGCAAAACAGGCAGGAGATGGGATGGGGCGGAGCAGGGAGCTGGTTAAAGGGGAGTCAGGGTTACACCTATTTTCAGGGTCAAAACCCAGAAGCACCATTGACTCCCACATTGTTAGGAAAGAAAAACAGCCAGCCTTGTATGGACGGGAGTGCAGCTTGTACAAGAGCCACCACACCTGGCCCCTGGGTTGATGTATCTATTAGTAACTGGAAATAGTTTCCTTTTTTCTCTTCCTCACTCTTTTGAATTCTCAAAACCCCACAGCCCACATTCTACATCTTTTTTTAAGAGAATTCTTTCCTACAGAATTTCTTGAGGGAAATTTTCTTTTAAGTCGCCCTCCTTAAATTTACCTAAAGATGTTTTTACCTTTGATTGAAATACGACAACCAGATAATACCCCTCTATCTGGGAGATAGAACACATTCATACCTTGTATTTCCGCAAGTTACAGATTATTTTTGCTTCGTAATTACTGGCCTGTCTACTTCCTGAGTCTGGATACAAATCTACCTCCCTACGAGTCAGTGCCTTAAAAAAAAAAAAAAAAAAAAAAAAGCCTTTATTCAGTTTTTCCCTGAAATAAGAAATAGTGTAAAGCTTTCATTTTGCTTTGCTGCAAGATTAGTATTCATTGAGGATCACTGCTTTTGCGGACAACACTGCCCTACCAGCCCTTGGTCCTTCTGTGTCTATTTTCAGATGGACTTCTTTTTAAACAGTGGACTCCCCCAGACATTTTAGGGGCCCCCAAGGTAAAAGGTCACCCAAAATGGAAATCGCAGTTGGCTAGTTGGGCTTGTTCAATGGCTCTGCTGATTTCAAGTCTGATGCTCCTTTGTGTAAACTTGCAGCCTGTGCTAAACTGATGCAAAGTTAAGGACTCAACTTAAGTCTTGAAACCATGTCCATTGGGAGAAATATGTGACTCCAACATTTTGCAAAACTCCTGCTTACCTTCCCTGCCAACCATCTGGCTTTTACTCCTGGTCTTTTGGATGTCCTCTGTGAAGACTAGGACTCCTAAAATAAACCTTTTCTGATCTCTGATAGGGAACAAAATTATAAGATATAAGCAATAAATCAAATATATCCTGGGACCTCAAACAAGCTTCTGTCTCCTCTTCTCCTTGAGAGCTATATTGGTCTCGATCAGCACTTAAGTTTTTCTGAAAATGTGTAGGAATTCAGATTTTTTTCATTAGTAGTAGATCCTAAAGACCGATCTAGAAAATATTGCAGTAGTCAGGTTGCTAAATAGAGATATGTTAAAAAGAGCAAACAAAAGTCAGAACCCTGGGATTAACAGATATACACTACTGTATATAAAACAGATAAACAACAAGGACCTACTGCATAGCACAGGGAACTATATTCAATATCTTATAATAACCTATAATGGAAAATAATCTGGAAAAGAATACCTATATAGATATACATGCAAAATGGAATCACTTTGCTGTACACCTGAAACTAACACAACATTGTAAATCAACTATAATTCAGTAAAAATAAAGTCAGAACCCTGAGCACACTGCACGCTGTTTGGTGGTCACAGGCTGTTGTGGGTGAGTTTTTTAAGGGAGGCTAAGCAGAAAATCTTTAAGGGAGGTCATCAGAAAATCTCTCATTGCTCAGGGGAGGAATAATTCCATTTTCTGCACACAAAAAATCTTGACACATATAGGCTTTGATGTTTATTTTTTATTACAGCTTCAAAACGTGCAAAAGAGAATGTAGACTAAAATACGTGAGTTAGGGTGCCATTTTTCCAGGAGCAGTTTCAATGCCAACCACAGTTTGCTGCTTTATTACACAGTTTCTGTTTGCACTTTGAACTACGTGCATGAGGCCCCTCATTCCACACCATCTGCAGGCTGCATCTGTTTAGCCCCATCCACCTTGCTAACAGTCACAGCTGAACCTGACATTAACCCACTTTGAAAGTGTACAGTTTGTAAACCCTGAAACTGCATATAAATATATATATATATATGCAAGGGTCTGGAGGAACTAAGAGGAAGGGAAAAAATAGCCACATCTTTTATGAGTTTGCTCTCTTGTCTCTTGCAATCCGGCCTGAGCAACGCGGAAGGATTAGGGCAGAGACGAAATGATCTAGGCATTGATAGGTATGAACAGAAACTCACACTGCTGCTTTATTATCATTGACTCCGCCATTCATAAAGATCAGAATGGCTATGACTCTCAAAGTCCGAGAGGAGAGGAACAATCACTGAACAACCTTAAACAAATATTAGGACTGCGAAGGGGGTGGGGTCGTATAAAGAAGTACAAATGCCAACAATGGAAATGCTGTTCAACTGCCAATCATCCCACATCATTACGTCCTATTAAAAAAAAACAAAAAGCTACACCTCCTACATGCTTCCCTCTAGGTTGTGTTCAAAACAAAGAAATAGTTGTATCCTAGAGGTGGATGAATCTATTTAAATAACAAATGAACTACAAGGCATATAAACTATGAGACATTGTCCCATGTGATACTTTCTAAGTTATGTGTGTGTGTTTTCTATATATAACTCTATATAGTTTCAGTTGGTATCTGAAACTATATAATTGTATATAACTATATATAACTATATATATATAGTTATATATATGTGGCTGGAATCATCTTAGACATCTCTCTGCCTTAGGGCACCACAGACATTTCCTTTTCCGAGGTCCCACCACTGGTCAGTACCTGAGTCAGAACCAGAAAATGGGTCAGCTCTCCTCCTGACCCTAGAGTTTTGCAGACACTGGACTTGGCAGACTGATTCCACCTGGGGGTCTAAATAATCAGCAGACACCTCCCCTAATCATGCTCCATTCCTTTGCCTTAGTCAGACACCACAGCTCTTGACAGGCCAAGTCCCTTTCTCTGTGTGGAAACGTCAAGTAGACAAGTTACGTGGAGCCCACAGCCGAGAAGAACTGATGCAGGTACGTGTCAGGAATGGAGCGGCCTCACTGGTGCAGGCTGGACGCTCTTTCCTGCCCTGTGGTTCGGGTGTCCTCTCTCACCCAGAAACCCAACACTGCCTTGGCAAAGCACCCACCATGTGCCCACCGTCCCCCTTAGGCAAGTGTACGGTTAACCGGGTTGGTTTTGATGAGAATCTCTCGTGAAATCTGAACGACCAGCAGAAGAGCAAGCAAGTGTGTTCACACAGAGGGTGCAGAGACCAGCTCTCAAAGGAGCCCCCGGGAAGTGTGCGATTGCTGTCTTCAGACCAGATCTGAACCCAGCTACGATTCCCATTAGGGATATCTATCTTCACAGCACTCTGGATTCAAAGCTCTTACCCTCAGAAGTGGCCTCCCTCAAGAGAAATAAAGCCCTCTCTCTGTCTCTCTGTCTCTGTCTCTGTCACACACACACACAAGCAGGTGTTCAATTCTCACGCCTTAGAGATTCCACTGGCATCTCTTCCCCTGATGTACTCAACTCAGCGAAGCGGCTTCCAAGTGGACCAGGAACTGCTGAGCAGCAAGACAGTCATTTCCAAACTCTTCTGATCACGCCAAATACAAGTAAAACCTATTTAGCATGCCCCCAAACCTATGCACATTTATTTATTTAGAAATTACATGCCTGCACTACCGTACTCATATAATTACAGTATGCGCAGTAGACAACACATCCCAAAATAGAAATTAAAATAAGATAAAAACTAAAAAGGCAAGTTGTGATGTTTTTTCCTCCCCCCCCCCCATGAATATGTCAGTTTGAATCAGGAGGTCCCCAGATACCTACACTTTTCGTGTCTTGCTCGCTGGGACTCAACTTGTACCAGCAGCCTTGAGTCCTTCAGCTGAAGTTCCAATCAGTGTGTTTTGTTTTGTTTTCGTTTGGTTTGGTTTTTTTATTGAAGAATAGTTGATTTACAATGTTGCGTTAATTTCTGCTGTACAGCAATTTCTACTGTACAGCAAAGTGATTCAGTTATATATATATATATATATATATATATATATATATATATATACATTCTTTTTTTATATTCTTTTCCATTATGCTTTATCATAGGATACTAAATATAGTTCCCTGTGCTATACAGTAGGACCTTGTTGTTTATCCCTTCCATATATAATAGCTTTTATGTAACCTCAGCCTCCCACTCCATCCCTCCCCCATCCCCCCATAGGTGTTGAAGCATCAACTCCACTCCAGAAGGAACCGTGTGTTCTTGAGCCCCAGCCCTGCTCTATGAGCTGTCATTGATGGGGAGGCCACGAGAAGGACAGGCTTGACCACCGAGTGGGTCGGGGAGAAGGGAGCCCAGCGCTTTGGGGCCGGGAGGTTCATTTCTACCCCCTTACCAGCACTGACCGCCTGTGTGAACTTGACTTGCTTCCCCAATCTTGCAGAGCCTGGATTTCTCACCTGTGAAGTGGGTGCAATGATCCCTACTTTGGTTGGTTGTCAAAAGGGTTTGAGATAATATATACGAAGCAATGGACACAGAGAAGAAGTCCGTAAGTAAAGGTAACTCTGGAAAATGCCACTGAAGGTGTACAGAATGGAGGTGGGGCAGGAAAGGAACCTGTGCTAAGCCCAGAACATGGCCCTGTAGCTGTGCCAGGGACCAGCATGTAGTAGGATGAAGAGCTGGGTCTCTTCCTCTCACCATGCAGCAGTGCACAAACGGTCTTAGTGCTCCTTGGCAGACGCTGAGCTTACAAATATTAAAGAGGACCATAGCAACAGGTAGTGTTTATTGAGCATATGCTATGTGCCAGCACTGGCACCGCAACAAGCTTTTCCTTGTGTTACCTCGTTAAATCCTTCACACAAACCTGTGAGTAGGTACGCTCATTACTAATCCTATTTTATTCAGGGGAGCATGGCATGCAGAGGTTAGGTAACCTGCCTGAGGTTAAGCTGCTGGTAAATGAGGGGTTTGCTCTGCAGAGCCCACGGTCTGCCTGCAGGGAGGAGGGTGGATGTTACCATTCTGTCAGTTTGACACAAAAGAGAGATGAGCTTTGTGGAGTTAGAGACTGGCCAAGGCCCCTGGACAGCAAGTGACACATTGGGGGGGGGGGGGTGCTGAACCTCAGGTGGCCTCAAGCTGAGGCCACTGTCCACTGTCAAGTTCACCGTCCTGGACTGCTTGCATGATTCTGGATGCATTCGGTGGCTTTAGGTCCCCAACGTCGGTGTCAGTGGCTCCCCTGACCACTAGTTTCATCCATCCTCATGGCCCCTCCCCATCAGAGCAGCCCCCTAGGGGAGACATCCTGGTGGTTCCATGGTTGTCCACAAGGGATGCTTCTCTAAGCCAGCAGTGCTCAAAGAAGTGTACATCGCAATCTCCTGTTCCCAAGATGACAGTGCGATGCTGGCTGGGGGTGAGGGTGGACGGAGACCATGACTAAGTCTATCTTCCTAACCAGCTAGTTGTCAGTGTATTAGTCTGGCAGTCCATCTGGGGTAAGACTAGCTTGATTCAGCGAGGCACTTCCCCAGAAAACCTTTAGGAGGCGCTCACTCTCAGGGTCATGTAAGGCTGACCCTGCTCTCACATGACTTGGAGAGACATTCTGTGCCCGAGATGCCTCTCTTGCCCCATCCTGGTCCATGTCCTGGGACCCACGTACAGAAGAACCCATGGAACGATCCCTCCCCCACCAAAATCTGGGGCCTCATACGGGAGTCCATCCTTCAGGACGCCAGGGAGCCCCTGGGAGGCAGCCTGTCAGGACCTTGACCCCGGCCAGGGTTTTCAGCAAGGTTCCCAGCAAACACCCACATGCAGTTATTCCCATGGTTGGGATAAAAATTCCACCTGGAAGCAGTTGATAGTAAAAGTGGCCTCACGCCCTCCTGTCAACAGAAGTCTCCACATCACAAGGTCCTCAGCTGTAAAGCCAGAGACCCACTCACCGATGGGCCTTTGGGAATCATCTCTCCATCCTTCTGCAGAAACATCTGCAATTTCAAAAGTCCACGTCACCAGCCCTCTGAAATCATTACAAATCTTTTTCTCCAGTAGGTGGGTTTGAGGTTTTCTTTTTTTCTCTCTAACCTTATTTGTACAAAAGGCATTTCTCATCGGGTTATTCTCCAGCGAGTTACCACAGAGTCTCAGAAAGTTCCTTCCCTTTCTCCTTGGGCTCCACGTGGCAAAGGACGGAATAATTAATTACATGCCCCCCGCCCCCACAAAGCCAGGTCCCAGCCAGCCCGGAGAGAGTCCCCTGCTCGCCTAGAAACAGGGAGACCCACCAGCCTCTAATTGTTGTTATGCAAACGTCTCAATGGGAACAAATTAAAAGGTGCTCGTGCTAATTATTCTTCATGATAAAACTAATCATAAACTAAGAAAGCTCCTTTGGAAAGGCGACCTTGTGTGAGACTAGCTTGCCTTGTACAAAGTACGCAGGGAAACAAAAACTCTGTGGTATAAACTGAAGGTTATAGTTGGGGAATTCTTGTGACTCAGAAAACACCCTTGCCGTGCTTATTTAGCACCGTCTGCATACACCCCAGGGCCTGGTCTGTCCCAGCCCCACTTCCCTCCTTCCCTCTTGCATCTTCTCTCTGTGAGTTTCCACTTGACCTTTACTCAGGCTTTGGCTCCTTCTGGGGAACCCTGGTCTCAGGTCCAAGCTGACCTGCCCACAGTGGCCTCCCACCATTTTGTGGGACACATTTCACCCCCAACAGGAACAAGTCAGTTTAAAATCCAACAGGTCATTTATACAGAAGTACTTGGAGTTGTTTCTCTTCTGTACAGAGTGACAATGACGGTGATGCCACCTTATAGACCGTCGTGAGGCCTGAGTTAGGAACACCAGAGGGCTGCCTGACACACGGGACACCTCAGGTTGATTCTACCGATTGTAAAGCGCTTTTCCTTTCCACCTGATTTGCCTTTTTTTCATTAGACACCGTTCTGCTTGATTTTCCTGTTTTCCTCTTTACACACTATGGCAACCCAAATCCCAAAAGTGAACCCTGATCCTGTCATTCATGTGACCGCACATGGGCATCTAATGCCTCCTTGCTGCTGGCGGTGAATGGCTGATGTACGGGGCGAGGCGTGGAGTATGACAGAAGGAGCCTGGGGCTGACTCGGGGTCTCCACTGGGGTTATGTGCACCCTCGCACCCTGATCTTCTACTCCCTGTAAAACTAGGAAGCAGGTGCCTGAGATCTGTCAGCTCTGGTGTTTTAAGGAAGGCATCTGACGTCATGCAGGCTGAGAATTTGCCCTGAATTAACCTCACCAATGTTGACACGGGGGACGGGCTCATTCTTCGTTGAGGGGGCCTGTATATCGCAGGATGTGTAGCCGTGACCCAGACCCGCACCTACTAGATGCCAGTAGCACCACCTCTCCAAGATGTGACAACCAAAACTGTCTGCACACATGGCCCAATGTCTCCCAAGGGCTACAATCACCCTGTTTGAGAAACACTACTCCAGGGAACCCTTAGGAGCCAGTGCACTATGGTCAATTCCCATTTATTTATGGGCCAAGGAAATAAAAAGATGTAACGAGTTGACCCTCTGCAACATGTTTGTACTCCTATGCCTAGTTTGAACCCTGGTCCCACCTCAGCCCCTTGTGCTGGTTCAAGCCGTCCACAGAAACTAACAGTCCATGAGCAGGGAGCTTGAAAGCAGGAGAGTCAGTCATATACCCCATAACCAAGAGCAGAAGCTAAAAGCATCCATGATTCCAGTCTGCTGAGGACAAACCAGGAAGAACTGATACACTGGGATTACTTTCTAGAGGAAGCCAGGCCTGTTAACTCAATCTTTAATAATTTTTCTACTGAAAAACTAGGGCAAGGGAGAGAAAATTAGGTACTCCTAGAACAATGCATCCAGGTTGCTTTGGTTAATGTACACTATGATTAAATTCAGAGGACAGAAGTCAGCTGATAGGAAGTGATGAGAAAGCACTCTTGGAATGTCAAGTTTTATTGAACAAGCACTATTATGAAGCTGGGCCCTGTTGCAAGTGCCTTACAGATAGAACTCATGTCATCATTGTCACATAGACAGTGGGGACAATTAGCCTCCTCATTTTACACATGAGTGGCTAAGGCCCAGAGTGGCCCAGAGATTTGTCCAAGGTCACACAGCTGGGAAGTGGCAGGGCTGAATTGAACTCTAGTCTGGTTTTGGCTCTTGAGCACTTAACTACTAAACTATGCATATTCCCAAGAGATGGTCTTCTAGAGAGAGTGTAGCCTGGACACTCATGTCCTCTGAAATAAATTCAAAATGAGTGATCTGAGTCTCTAATTACAGACATCATGGGAAGTAGGACTATGATTTGATGATGAAAGAGCCCTTAACTTTTCTAAAACTGTATTTGAAACACGTGGTACTGTCAGTCTGAATCCTTCTAGTGCCTGATTTGGAATAACTTGTTTTCCTTCCCTTTTCGTAAAGGGATTGTTAGCATGTCTTTGACGAGGCTCTTGAAATCTAGAAAAGAGGTAATCAAAAAGACCAGCTAATGATTGATCCAAGGATCACTGAAGATTTGGTCAAAAGTTTCAAAAATCCCAAAGCACATTCAGTTTTACTTTTCTACATGCTATTTTCAAATCCCCTCTGGGAGTATATTTCTCCATGCTCCTTTGCACAATTTCTACCACTCTCATAATTTCTGGTAACAGGGTCACTAGAGCCACCTAACTGGGCTGTTGATAAACGGAGGGAAATCATTGTGCATGTCACAAGTGCTGGGACATGTGTCCACATGGGGTGCTGGGGTACAAGAGCAGGCCTCCCCACATCTCCACACAGACATGGATGGACACAATCTATGTTTGCTCCCTGAAGCAGTGGGGTTACCACAGTGATGCTCTGATGACCAAGTCTTCTAGGATACCCACTGGGAGCTCATGCAAAAGGCCATGTTCTAGTTATGACTCATTTATTCAGTCCATATATCTACTGTAGCACTTACCAAAATATAATGCAAAGTTTTCTGTTTATAAATGTATTCTCCCAGAGACTCTGAATTCTTTGAGAGATAAGCTCTTCTCATTTTTCTCTTTATTCACAACACATGGCAGTGTGGGGGCACTCAACAAATGTTGGATGGATGAATGGATGGATAGATGGAGGGATGGATGGATGGATGGATGAATGGATGGATAGATAGATAGATGGATAAATGGATGGATGGATGGATAGATGGATAAATGAATGGATGTATGGATGTATGGATGGATGGATGGATAAATGAATGGATGGATGGATGGATGGATGGATAGATGGATAAATGGATGGATGGATGGATGGATGGATGGATGGATGGATGGATGGATGGGTGGGTGGATGGATGGATGGATAGATAGATGGATAAATGAATGGATGGATGGATAGATGGATAAATGGATGGATGGATAGATGGATGGATGGATGAATGGATGGATAGATAGATGGATAAATGAATGGATGGATGGATGGATGGATGGATGAATAGGTGGATGGACAGGTGAATAGATAGAAGGATGAAGATCCATCAGCCTTGTACTTACTGCTGAGGTGTAGAAACCCCAGTGGGTATGAGCAGAAGAGTCCACAGTAGTGTCTCCACCCACACAGCCACAGCAGGGAGCAAGTAATTGGACCTCCAACCAGACTTGGTTCCCCCTTAAGACTTGTGATCAGCTAAGAATAGGAAAGAATGTGTGGGGATATTGGAGCAAAGAAGAGCAGGTGGCAGGGGCTGGTTCCACTTCTGTCCAAAGGGTGAGGAGTTAGAAATCCTGTGCGTGTTCCTTGTGGGAGGTTAGACAAGTGCAAGAAGAAGCATGTGAGAAACACTACATGGTCAAGGGGATTCTTTCTGTTCCTGAGTTGATGGGTTTGTGCATTAAATAGAATACCTATGTGGAAAGATAAATGTCTATGACCAAGAGAGTCATAATCACAGGACTGACAATGAGGTCCAGTCCATTTCCCATTGGGTTACCTCTATGACACCAAACAAAGGCCAGAAAGGATGCTCTGTATTCCTCTGTTATCTGCTCAAAGAGACCTTTTTTTAATGGGAGAACTTAACCATGTTTTTTCCTGTTCAAAAGACGAAATTAGTGGAAAACCAGAAAGAGTTTGGTGAATAACTTACCAAACTTCATGTGGCATGAAGTTCTAGGTCTTACCTATCTCGGTGAAATTGGGGAGCTGAGTGTGCACTTGTCTTGTCCTGCTGGACCTCAAGCCCATTGTGCCTGGCACTCCTTCTCTATATCCCTCAATTTAGGGGAGAATTTTCTTCAGGGAATTGTTGGGCAGGTGATGTTGTATTGTGTGTTTTCCCCTTCCATTCCAAGACCTTTGGCACCTGTTGAATAACTGTAGGGTCTGGTGCTCCAAATCACCCCTGACCATTCTCCAAAAGTCCCTCTGCGCCTAAATCCCCTTTAGCCAAGCCTGGACTTCGGTCACGTGGAAACACTCACCTTTGTCCATAGCCATGTCCACATATGAGAGGAATTCCGTGAAGGTTGGACCTCATTCTTTGCTCCATTGAAGAATGTTCCTTAGTGGATCTTTTGTCCAAATAAATGCCTTCTTATCTTTGTAATTGTCATACTTTTCCTTAAGATTTTGTCTCCTGGTTCCTTCCTCATGGGTCTGTTTGTTCAGACTCCTTTCTTTTATTTAGATCTTGTACAGGGAAATTCTTGCCAGAGCAGTCCTTTCTCATTACTTTTCCCACTTTTTTCTCCATGCCTATCACCTTCAAATATCTCAAATCAGTGGTTCTTAACTGGAGAGAGAGGGTAAGAGGTTGGGGGGGGGGGGGGTAGTTTTGCCCACAGGGCACATTTGGCAATGTCTAGAGGCATTTCTAGTGGTCACAACTGGTGGGGAGTAGGAGAGGTGTATTGGCATCTAGGGGGTAGAGACCAGAGACCAGTACCTTGTAGGTACTGAACATCCTACAAGGCACAGGACACTGCCCCCACCAACAAAGAATTATCAGTTCCCCAAATTGAATAGTGGTGACAAGTTTGAGAAATCCAACCACCAGAATGATGGTTGTAGAGACGTATTTCGGCCCCTTTTTCCCTCTTGGTGTTTTACTTTCTAGAAAGTGCAACCCTCATTGCCTCCCAAAATTGGGAAAACAATTGTGCATGTCTTCAGAACAAGTACCTGTCAAAGGGTAAAGGGGGAACCTGAAAGTTCTTAGAAATTACGATGGTAGCTGTCAGGAGGATCTCCAAGGACTTTCATGATCCAGTATCTATTGTAGTCACCTTAATATTATAAAAGGGGACACTAATCTCTGTATTATGTGGAGGAGGGAGCTATCACCTTAAACAGATGGTCTGAAGACTATCGTAAGGCCTTTGAGCATCAGAGGAAAAGGAAGAAGACAGAAGAGAACCGAGTATGAAAAATCAAGGCTGGAGTAAGCATTGAGAGACCCCAGATCAGAGGCTGGAAAGAGGAGGCAAGGAGAAGGAGTCCTCGGAGCAAAGTTGGGGGCACCACCAGGCTGAGGGTGACCAGATGGCCGACAGGGCTGTGCCTGAAGCCCAAGAAGGAAGGTATTCCTACAGAGGCTGAAAGATTCCCTTAAGAGGGAAGCTAAGGACTGGAGGGCAGCAGCAGGGTAGGACAGGAAGAGCGGTGGGACTGAGGCTGAGATGATAGTGAAGTGTGGGAAGCAAAGAATAGCCTAGAACATGAGGAGACATTCATCCAGGAAATACACCTGGGCTAAGGGGCAGGGAACTGTGGGTTACTAGCAGCTGCTGGGAGCCGGGATCTCTCAGCAGTCTCCGTAAGTTATTACACTGACCCACTCAATGCCTTGTGAGCTAATATTGTTAAGTTGACTTTGAAGATGAAAACACGGAGGCTCAGGGTTTAGATAAGGAAAACCAGAATTGTGAAGCTTAGAAACGTTAAGAAAGGAGAACAAGGTTGCATGATGAATAACCCTAGCCATGTCGGGATTAAAGCAGAGGTATGTTGGGAGTTCCCTGGTCGTCTAGTGGTTCAGATTCAGCTCTTTCACTGCCATGGCCCAGGTTCAATCCCTGGTCAGGGAACTGAGATCTCCCAAGCCATTCAGCGTGGCCAAAAAACAAACAAAACAAAACACCAAAAAAAAAAAAGAGGTGTGTTTATAGCTTTCCACTAAATCATTAAAGTACTACCATTCTTTTAATCTTCCTAGCTATATGTCATACCCTGAAATTTCTTCCAGTCTGAGCTTGGAGTTGGGCTATTGAGCTGACCACCAACTGGGCAAAAAGGAAAGAGGGAAGCCAGCCAGAGCAAGAGACAGTGGGCCACCCAAGAAATCTACCACTGGGGGATGGGCGTGAAAAGCAAACTCCCTCCCTGCGGTTCCTTGATTTAATAATCTAGATTTCAAGTAGAATGAAAACTATATTTAACAAAAAGAAATTCCTTCCCCAATTCATAGAGCAGACAGATGAGTGAGGGTCCACACTCCCTTTTTCTCACTTTCTCTGTGTCTTTTGTGACCATATAACCAGATTATCAACTCTCTCACCACCACCCCCATTTCCCTTCCCAGCTTCTTCTGATCCTAGAACCTAGTGTACCAGGTTCATCACACACTGTAAAACGTATCAGTAATGACCCATCGGTAAATTTACTGAACAGTTGATGTGTGTGTGATACCGTGTTAAAAAATGTTCTGGAATACAAAGATCATATGGCATGAAATGTCTCTCCAGAAGCTTACTGTCTAGTTAGAGAGGCCAAGCAAAGCGTCAGAAATAAGCAGTGAACAAAATGAGAATTGAACAGCACAGCCCTAATACAAGAGCCATCACAGGGCAGGAAAATAACTGATCGCTGAATGAGGAACCGTGATCTGAGGAGGTCTTGGAGAGGAAGAAGTCATTTTATACAGGGCTGGGAAGACGCAGGAGATGAAACGAAAGAGGTAGCCAGTCAGACTGGGTCAGGGCGTGCTCGTGGGCAATGAAGAGGCCACTTCAGCTCACTGGTGAACAGTGAAACTGAAGGCAGACCTTTGAATGCTGCAGCAAGACCGCTGGACTTGAACTTGCAGACCAGGCAGTATGTCAGAATCCTCTGGCGTGTCTGTTAAAATGCACATTCCTGGATCCCATCCTGGACGCCTTGAGAGACACAAGGCCCAAGGGCCCAAGAGTCTGCATTTTAACCTCCCTGTAATTTTAGTCGTACTCTGAGAAACACTCGGTAACAGGAAGCCCATGACTGGTTTTGATGAAGTTAAGATGGAATCTTCGTGAAATTTCAGGGTTTAGCAAAATTTAGCCAAAATTTTTTCTACATCTGACAGCACCGCCTCAGGCAGGACCTACATTTTCTAGATTGCAAGTCCTCTCTGGCAATCTTATTCACATACTATGTATTTCCTAGTCTAGCCTCTCAGCTAGTACTTAGTGCTAATTAAACGTGACTCAAAAACATATACTTTAAAGTGCATGCCACAAGATCCTCAAGGTAGTCTGAGATCCAGTTGGGTCTGGAATACTCAAATATGGGCTCCAAATTCTGTACCACTACACAAAACTAGACAGCTTCTGAGAAATGTGGACATTCATTGAATTCCAACTGTGAGATGCAAATGTTTTCCTCAGTAGGAAAGGCCCTGACTAGGTTGGGTTTTGGGGGATGTGTCTTTCCGTCCCACCCATTCCCCAACCATCTCTTGGCTCAGAACCTAATCTAGACTCTCCTGAATCCCTGAAGGTGTTGCCAATGAGGATTTAAGAAATCTCTTGGCTTTTTCAAACTTCCATTCCCTCTGGAGCACAAAGGAATTTTCTTCTCTATTAGCAAGGTGGCTGGTGTTCAATCCGAGCCACGGGAATAAATACAGCTGGGCTGACATACTTGCACGGCCTGCATTAGGATTCGTTCTAATGTGGACTCCTCTGTATGTGGCTTGTAGCCTGTACAGAGACTGGCGGCCAGAAATGTATGGAGAAGGACTGGACAGGAATCCCCCAAAGCCTTTGCCGTTCAAAGTGTGGCCTTTGGTTCAGCAAGGTCGGCATCGCTGGGAACTGTGTAGAAGTGCAGAATCTCAGGTGGCGTCCCGGACCTGCGGAATCAGGGTCTGCACGTTCACAAGAGCTGCAGGTGATTTCCGTGCACGTTAAAGTTTGAGAAGCACTGTCCTGTATCTCCAACCTTTCCCATGATTTGGGCCTCTCTGCCTCGGGACGCTTGCAGAGATGGGACAGTGGAATCAGTTGCAGGGCAGGGGGTGGGGACGTGGAGGGGGACGGCAGGTTTCACTCCCTCCTGCCTCCTCGCCCTTCTTAATATTCTCCCAGCGGCTGCACCTGCAGTGTCGTCGCTTCTCTGGGAAGCCTCTTGAAACAGAGCCCCCTGGCCTTGCCTCTAGGGTGGGGCTGCACTACCTCTTTTCTCTCAAAGAGCCTGGGATGCTGACAGCCTCAGATGGAGGCATCCTGTTTGTCGAAAAATAAACCGGCAGTTAAAGCAGGGTTGCGAGAGCGAGAAAACCACAGGCCTGCGCGCCTCTGATAACGCGCGGGCGGGCAGCTTTTGCAGAAGTTCCGTCGCTGCAGCGCGCCGAGCACCACGGCCCGCGCCACCGCCGCCTTTCCTGTCTCGGCCGCTCTCGTCCTCGCCGTTTCTGGCTGTTGCCTCTGCCCTGCTCTTTCAGTTACTTCACCCACTGTTTTTTCTAGAGGATCCCCTCGCTGCTCCCTGAGGAGGGATGGAGGGGCTACTCCCCTGGCGGATAGGCGCGCAGATCCCTGAGGGGCCTGAAATTTACAAGCTGTCACGAAAATGACAGTTCAGGAGAGACTGAAGTTTCTCTCTCCCCTGCAGTATGTCATGCTTTGACCTGGCTTTAAAAAAAGAAAGACAAAGAAAAAGCAATCCAGATGGGACCTGTAAGACCAAAATCTTGTGTAAAAGGAACTCCCAAGTCCAATATCCAGATTGTTTTCTTTCTTGGAGTAAAGCTGGCCTGGCCTGTTTCCCTGCGGTGAATAACTAATTACCAATCTTCCCCTTTTGGGGGATATTAAAAGCTCTTTCCCCATTCGCCTGTTATCAGATAAGCAAAGCAGATGAGAGGTCGGTGGGTAACCACAGGTACAACCACAGGATTCGCTGGAAACCAAAGGACTTGACCCTCCAAGGCAAAGTGTGTAATTGAGAATTAACCTGAAAATAGGTTCGCACAAGCTGTAAAACTCACTGTTCTCAAGTCAGGAACGCAGACTTCTCTGAGTGTAAAAAGAACAACCGCCCTCCCACCCCGCCACAAACACACACAAAAGGACATCTCCAGTCACAGAAAATGGCTCCTACTGGGGCTGATTGAAAATACAGCAGACCACCGTGCTTCCAGGGGTCGGGATTATTGCTGGGGCCACTGGCTACCCTGACTAAGGCTCTCGTCCTGAAGTTTCAAATTTGCTTCTGTTATTTTTCTTTGCCCAAAAAGCAGGCTAGAAACAGACCACACACATTCATTAACGTTTCTGTGTACATGATGAATAACTACGCTCGGTGAATAAGAACATACCTATTTTTAAGGATTTCCAGAGAGCCCTGTCATTTTTCCATTTCCTCCCCAAGAAACTTCTTCAGATTTACTAACTCTTCTGTTGAGCAATTCTCCATGGGAAACCACTCCTCACACCTCTAATTAAGGAACTCCTGTTCCCATTTCTATGACCTTTTGTTCTTGTATGGCCTCATGTTCTATTGTCATGTTCTCTTGGTTGGAGTTCTTGGGTTTGATGCAAGTAAATAAAGAGACACATATATTTTGGCTAATCCAGGTACAGACTCTAACAAGGAAAAAGTCAACTGTATAATGAAATAAAGGAGTGAAAACTCAAGTCAAAGGATGGTTGATTCTTAGGGACAGAGGAGAGGATGAGATGGGCTGACATGAGCCAGGTAGGATTGATGATGTACACAGTCTAATGGGGAACACTGGCTGTCTCCTAAGACTGGCCTAGGGCACCGGAGGCGCTGGGGGTGAGGGTTATGCTGCTGCTCTGGTGGTGAAGGGCCAAGGGAGAGCTCTGAATGCACTTAAGAAGGAACTTTCTTTTGCGGGCCATTGCCTAAATTGATGCGTGATTATTTTTGTTATATACTTTGCCAGACCCCAATGAAAGGTCCTAAGTGGACTTCCTTCTCATTTAAAAATTATCATAAACAAATGAACACAAAGATTGTGAATAGAAAATAAGACCTGATTTTAACTGTACATTCTGGAATTTACACGTCTATAATTACAGTGTCCTTCAGAGTAGTCCCCTGGGGAAAATACGCCATCATTCCAACAGCTGCATTATTATTTTAAGCCTTTTGGGAGCTGCTCTTTTGAAATGACTTTCAGGGCAGCTTATTGGTTAAACAAGTAAAACAATCTCCTGACTTTTACATCCACCTCATTTTTGACCCGGACAAGCATTACCAGTCTTTGTTAGCTACATTATTTATCGCTAGTCTCCATCTTAAATGGCTTCTGGCTGTTCCTAAAATTCAAATCCATTGCTGATGTTCCAGACATTGTGGTTATTCCAGAGAATATGCTCCGTCCTATGAATGCTCTTATGAAAAAGGAATTCTAGCTGGATGCTCAGAATTTCAGCATCACCAAAATATAATGTAAAGTTGCAAGGTATCTAGGTTGAAAGAGGAAATATTATCAGCCTACAACCTCTTATATAGGGTCTAAAATGTCAGCTTCAACTTACAGCCACACCTGGTTAAAAAGAAAACAAAAAACACAAAATAGCCAGCCTGATGCACTAATGTCATGATGTAGTACTTTCAGCCTTAGGTTACTTGCACTGGGTAGGAACTTTACTGTATAACTTATCCTCACTATTTAAAAAGGTCAAAGATAAAGGTGCAGAAATTGAAATTCTGTAAAGTCTTTTGGGGAATGCTAAGAGATCAGCTATTACCCAAGACATGCTTTAATTATTAATAGCAGGCTGATAAATACATTGTGCTGTATCAGGGTATTTGTTTGTCTGCTGTAACAGAGAGATTCCAAATTATTTGGGCTTCAACAAAATAGAAGTGTGCTTCTCTCCCTTGTAGAAGTTTGGGTAGGTTGGTATGGGATCTTCATAATCACAAGGAACCAGGTCTCTTCCCCTCTAAAACCTGGTTCTTAACTCATGGCTCAAAATGGCTGCTCTAGCCCCCAACATCACATCCACATCCCAACCAGCAGAAAGGGAGAATATGGAAGGAGAGGATCTATTCTTTCCCTTTAAGACCAGGCTCTGAAATTTGCCATAACACTCCTGCTCACAATCCATTGTCTAAACAAACACCTAGGGGTCACCTAGCTGTAAGGGAAGCTGGGAAATGTAGTCTTTTGCTGTGCAGCCATGTGCCAAGCTAAATATATATAGTTATATCTATTCATATTTAATATATTAGCATATATTTATATTTAATACAATATGTAAAATATATACATTTAATATAAATATATGATATATAATAATTTAATATAATATAAAATTAAATGTTTAATTTAATATATAATTATATTACTATATTACTACATAAAATATAATATAATTATATTAATTGTAATAATATAATAGAAATAGTTTAAAGTATAGACTATAAATATATTAACATACTATATTTTTCTGATCATTATAATAATATAATATATCTTAACATGTTAAAATAATAATATAATACATATCAACATCTAATATATAAACATGTAGTTAATATATTTATATTTTAGATTTTATCTATATATTATCTATATGTACAAAAGAAACAATCTGACATACAGGAACTTCCAGCATCCACAGATGCTCCCCATATTTCTCTCTCCATCATCCTCAGTCGTACACACCTGCGGTCCCCAGCAGTCACCCTGCGGACCCCAGAAGTCACCCTGTGGACTATGCAATGCTGGGCTGATTCCTGAGCACCACTCCCCTGCCTTTTCCCCACCCTCACTCAGGCTCCTGTCCTATTTATACCCAGATACATTTGCACATGTATGGGAGCACCCAGGAGAGAAAGCAGGGCTGCTCAGCTGGGGCACAAAGGCCAGGGAAGGCCTGTCTGGCCCGAAGGCCCCTCGGCCTCTCTGTGGGAAGGAGAGCCGGTCATTTGCAGCCCTCCCTGCTTGCCTTGTAAGGGGCTGCTTCAGCCCAATCTGTCGCCAATCTGGGAGGGAGAGAGAATCACAGAAGGAGAAGGGAAAACTTTGTGGCCTCTTCTTTCCACAGCAAGGAAAGATGGGTTTCAAACATGTCATGCCTGACTCATCTCACAAGAGTCGCTTGCAAATTTTCAGGAATTTTGCATGCTGGTAGTTAAATACAGCCATCATTCAAAATGAAATTATATAAAGTTGGAGTTCAACAAATTATTTTACAACACATGTAATAAATACTCGAAACCCATCACTGCCAGATTATTCTACTACAGTTTACAATGATCAGGTCATTTACGCCAGTTGTCTCTAAACAGTGAAAACACTGTATCGTGGATGGCTGCTGCAGTGCGGGAGTGGTACCGATGGGTGATCGCTGAAATCTGCAAATGCAGATGTTAAATTCTCCCCAGGACCCGCTGGTTTAGGGCTGGGAAAGAGCTGCAGGCTCTCCTTCAACATCAGATGCATTTCAGGCCATCCTGGTGGGTCTGAGAGGACCACGGGCTCCATCAAAAGCAAGGCCAAGAAGGAATCTCTTTGTCCCCCCGACCCTAACTCTTGCCCTCCTTTGATTGTACCCACCCAGTATAGACTCTTCCACTCTGCTTATCCTGTTCAAAGACAAGCCACACTCCTGTCTTCAGTGCTGTCTGCAAACCACAGGACCACCGAGCAGCTCCCTCTGGAAAGTTGCTATTACCCACATGTCATCTCAGCTGCCCACGAACCTGTGCCCAATCCAGATTAGACAATGATGATCCCGCAGCAAACTGCTTTTTATACTTAGGTTGATGGTGTCAAAAAATAAAAATATGCATTTCTCACTGATTCCGTGTTAGGGTTAGGGTTAGAGGACCATTTTCACCTGCTCCTGGAGCTCTTGCCATCCTCGTACATGGGAACTCCCGCCCTCCTGAAACATGGAGATAATAGCTCTGACCTTCCTTTTCCCTCCATCCCCCTCCCTCTGTGGGAGGAGAAACACATCCGATGGGAGCCACTGGGACCAGCCTGCCTGGAATGGGTACATATCCTTCGGCTCCCGTCTCCTGGGATGATGCCCCAGGCAGGCCGGCCTTCCAGAGTTCCTGCTCCTTGCCCAACTACGGCAGATCTCAGGGCTCAGCAGAGGTAAGGAATTCAGGCCCTTGTGGCTGGCTTCATGGGTCCCTAGGGGTGCTTTCCCATGGTCCACACTCGGCAGAGACTGCAGGAAACCCCAGTTGGACTCCTGGACTCAGAACTAAGCCCCATCCTCCAACCCATCTCTACAAGCAAAATGATGACACCTTATGTTTCCATTTGATTTTAGGGTCTATTTCTCAGTTGCTTTAGAGTTTGAAGTGGGGAGGGCAGTAGTGTTTGAGTTGGCATATTTCTATCACATATACACTCACAAATACACAGAATATCCATAGTGCCCCATTTTAAGTGGCTATGTTTCGAGTTTCTGTGATTGCTGCTTATCTCACAAATAGCAAACAAACAAAATTTCCCCAATAGAGAAAAAAATATCACTGCCTAGAAGGTTAGGACCATCTCATTTATTTAGTTAGTTACTTAGTTCACAAACACTTACATGCCAGGCATTCTTCTAATGTTTGCAAATGATAACTCATGTCATCCTCAAAGCAGTCCTCACATGGTAGATACTGTTGTTAACCCCATTTTACAAATGAGGAAACTGAGGCACAGATTGGTGCCCAGGATCTCGAGTTCCAACTCAGGCTGTTTCCTGGGTCCAATTCCACCTTGCCTAAGTGTAGCCCAAAACCCAAGGACAAGGTACCCACTGGGCTCTGCCACGCATGGGCTTTTCTCTCTTGAGAAAAGCCACATATGTCCCCAACTCCCCCCATGGTCAGTTCCCAGGTGCTGCTGCCAGCCAGCATGGAGATAAGCTGGGAATAGTGTGAGGCCTCAAGGTCCTCTGGGCACCTCATTCCCCACCTTCGTCCAGACCTAATGAGCTTTCTGATGAGTCACAGATAGGCTAGAGCCCCTTCTTATGGGGAAGAAATAATGGCCTTCCCATCACCCTTCTCAAAGGCCACCAACAGAAACTCAGGTCAGAACCTTCTTTGAGACACCTGGAAGCAAATCCTCTTTTAAAAGTTGTAGAATACACTACCATATATAAAATAGATAATAAGGACCTACTGCATAGCACAGGGAACTCTACTCAATACTCTGTAATGACCTATATGGGAAAAGAATCTAAAAAAAGAGTGGATATATGTATATGTATATTTGATTCACTTTGCTGTATGGCAGAAAGTAACACAACATCGTAAATCAACTCTACTCCAATAAAAATTTTTAAAAAACAAAAGTAAAAGTTGTAGATTAATTATATTTCTGTCACTTACTTTTTAAAACCAAGATTTCTACCTATACCTCAGCCTAGCCCCCAGAGAATCAGTCCTGGCTTAATTCTAAAACAGAGATAAAGTGTGGGGTAAGAGGAAGAGGTCTGTGCAGGTGACATTGGCAGCTTCCTCTCCCCCATTCTCAAGATGACAGTGAGACTGGACTTCCCTGGTGGCACAGTGGTTAAGAATCCGCCTGCCAATGCAGGGGACACGGGTTCGAGCCCTGGTCCGGGAAGATCCCACATGCCGTGGAGCAACTAAGCCCGTGCGCCACAACTACTGAGCCTGCGCTCTAGAGCCCGCGAGCCACAACTACTGAGCCCACGTGCCACAACTACTGAATCCTGCGCACCTAGAGCCCGTGCTCCGCAACAAGAGAAGCCACCTCAATGAGAAGCCCACACATTGCAAAGAAGAGTAGCCCCCGCTCGCCGCAACTAGAGAAAAGCCCACGCACAGCAACAAAGACCCAACACAGCCAAAAAAACAAGATGACAGTGAGACTGAGAAAGCCTCCAGGACCAAGGGCCTGCATTTTTCTGGGGGACATGGATATTCTTTTGCATAACCAAACCCATGCAGGTCTCATTGCCTTTAACTTCCTTCTCCCAGTTCTCACCTCTGCCAGAACCTGACAAAGCCCCTCAGGAACATCCCTCAGAAATCAGGATACAGTCAATCTTTCTTTAGCGGCCACTTTCTAAATGAGGGCAAACCAAACCCAACCACTAAATCACCGTGCTTTCTACCGGGCACCACTGCAGCCCAGGATTCATGTGTGCTAGGAAATAGATGACTTTGTGATGACGCATGCACAAGAGACCGTTCTGCGTGTTTCCAGGCTCTCTGGAGAATAAGGTCTAGGAGAAAATGACAAAAACTTTCTACAGAGAGTTTGAAATAGAAATCACACTATTTCTATTTCAAAACCACTTATAAATTTTAAGGATTTAGGGAATAATACTTTTTCAGTTCTTTCTTTGCTATATATACAGTATTGAATCATTTGGGGGGAAGGGCATGACTTGTTTCGATGTTTTCCATGTTTGAAAAATCTAAAATTGGGAAACCCTAGGCACTTTGTAGGCCCAAGACGGTGCCAATGGCCCATTATCTGTTTACAGTGCCCTGCTTTGCCATGAAAATGACATCTTGCTGATAAGCTGCCCTCTGCTAGAATATTCTGGGTGCAGGAGAAAGTTGGTGCTGTGTGCCAGCCAAGCAGTAAATGGGTTTCCCAGTGAGTCTATGTGCAAAGGGCAGTATTAACTGTCCCTTTGTTCTGGCGATGGTCTTGGCTTCTGTAGGTTTGGGTTTATGATTAACCAGGCAAGAGGCTGGCTTGGCGGACTGTCTGTCAATCCCGTTCCCTGGATGGCGGCTGAGAATAGCATCTTACTCATCTTTCTAGGGCAGGGACTGTGCCATATGATCCCATATGACCTGGGATCTCAAGGAACTCCACCTCATTTCCTTACTTTGATTCCAAAACATTTTACCCAAGTGTAGGTAATCTCAATAATTTTCCAAAGAACTTATTTTTCCAAAGGACTTTTAAAAACACATGCTACACCATTTTTATTTCCTAAGCATTAGTACTTTATATCAATTTGTGGCGGACTTGCTCTGCACATTGACAGTAGTATACCAGGCCTCCTGTAAACACAAAAGAGGCCTATGTAGCTTCTGCCCCCAGCAATTACATAATCGTTGGGTACAAAAGACACGTGCGCATGGAATAGCTGGGTGGCATCCTAAAACTGTATGAGATTGAACTATACCGGCAGTCGTGCAATGGCAGTTCAAAGAACCGGCAGGTCACAGTGTGGCTGGAGCCATTACAGAGGCCTCAGGCCAAGTCAGGATTTAAATATTAAGAGGAGAACAGGGAAGAGTTATCCAGGAAAGCGGAACAGCATATGCAAGGCAGGAAGTGCTGAACACATGGTTGAGTACAATGAGCCCATCACTTTTACTAAACGGAATGTAGTGTAGGGAGGTCATGTCGCGTTGGTGGAACCAGTGTAAATTAGTCCAGGCCAGTCTAAGCCAGGTGGTGGGACTTCATCCCCAAGGCAGTAGAGAGCTATGGAAACATTTGAGCTGAAGGGGTCCAGGTGGAATTATTCCCTGCTCTCCTCCAAATCCAAAAGCAAATCAAGCTGCTTTTTTTTTAATTTAGTTTTTTAATTGAAGTATAGTTGCCTTACAATGTTTCAGGTGTACAGCAAAGTGGTTCAGTTATACATATATAATATATATATATTCTTTTCCAGATTCTTTTCTATTATAAGTTATTACAAGATATTGAATATAGTTCCCTGTGCTATACAGTAGGTCCCTGTAGTTTATCGTTTTTTAAATTATTATTTTATATTGACTATAAGATGATTTACAATGCTGTGTTAGTTTCAGGTGTACAGCAAAGTAATTCAGTTATACCTATTCATATATCTATTCTTTTAAGCTGCCTTTATTCAAACAACAAAAGTTAGCTAAGGGTCCTTGGAGAGCCAGCCCTGGGCTAAGTCCTAGGGCCCCAGAAAGAGTAAGATAAGTCCCTGTCCCTGACAGGCTCCTGGTCTCATGTGGGTTCACTATGGATAGTTGAACAGGTTGGGCACTGCACAAGGCAACCAGCTGAGGGGACAGTGAAGGCTGAAATCCAGCCTGGGCTCCACTGGCTGATCAAGAATCACTGTGTGGGGTGTGATTGCCCAGAAGAAGAGGTGCCTTCTTCAAACAAAGGGATCATCCGCTCACCAAGCCACACACCCAGGGACCTGCATATGTCTAGAACACCTTTATCTAGTCCCCAAATTGACTAGTAACTTGAACAGTATCAGATGACCCTAATAATCAAATTACTCATGGATGATTCCACTACTCAACTTCCATTCTTTAGTTGAAGACTTTAATTCTCTCTCTGGAAGGGTTACTGGTCATTGGTATCCAGAATGAAGGGCTCACAGATCCCTTCCTGAAAGCTGGTTATGATAAAAGTGAATTGGAGATGCAGAACAAGGAGAAAGGTTGAGGACACAGGCTCCCCGGGGCTTGAGTAGCTCCCTAAATATAGACCCAGAGCAAGTCACAGCAAGACAGACTTCAGGACCCGCTTGTTCCCTGCCCCTTTCATAGATCAGCGCTTCCTGGCTCAGAGAGGTCAAGTAACTTGTCCAAAGTCACACAGGGCAACATGACAACCTGACCTCGGACGTCCTCATTTCCAGTTCAGTATTCTTGCACTTTTCCACAGTTGAGCCTGGTTCCTTCTCACAGTTTCCAGCTTGGACTTACTGGTTCAGAAGTGGATAAAAATGAGCCTGACCCCTCACCTAAGGGAGATGCTCCAACCAGCTGCAAATTGGTGATTTTTAGATTCTGCTCCTCTTCCTCCAGACCCCTTTATACGCTCAGGGCTCCTCCACTACATCCAGCTTTGTGTTCTTCATTCCTAATGAACTAGACAGGTTCTGAGAATCATTTAAAGATGACGTCCACTTGTGCTGGGGTGTCAGCGCACCCAGAAGTCCCTGATTTCACTGTGGAATGAAGGGCTTGGCCCTACCGAAGGCATTTCTCATCCTAAGCAGTAGGGAAGATCTGGATACAGGGAAAGGAAGGCTGGCACGGGCCCCGCTCCCTTCATGCCTCCTAGGTCGCAGGTGTGTCCAGCCTAGTTGTGAGGGAGGTCCCCTCCACCCACTCCTCCCACCCCCCTACCTCTCTTCCACTTAAATCCCTCGTCCCCTCCCATCCTTTGCTTTCTCGCCGTCACTCAGCCTTTTCTGAGCTTCACTGCCTCCTGTTCCGTCCCAAGGCCATAGGGATCCAGCATCAGCTCCCCAGACACACACAGAGAACATCCACATGGCTTAAGCCGCAGAGATTCTGATGTGAGAGCCCCTCTGGCTGCTCACTTAGAGCCCTCAGTGGGAGGACGAAAAAGCGGCCTGCATGCCGGGACACCTGGACAAGCACTGGGAGGCCCCCAAGGGCTCCTGTCTTGGCCCCTTTATTCCTGGATCCTCCTGGCCCCGGAAATGAGGTTTGGACATGACCACACTGACCCTTGGTTCATGGGCCTGGAAGGATTAGGGCTGATTTACTGAGACTGTCCGTGTCCCCTTGGTAGAAAGAACTTGCCCTTCTGACCTGTAGTGAGATACACAGATGACAGTGGAGGCGGTGGTGACCCAGGTATGAACACCAAACATCGGTGCTCATAACAAGTACAAGAAAACTCATGGCAGGGCTTAACTGGACAAAAGTCAACTGCCTACCAGGTGTGCCTGATGATGATTCAGGAAGGAGGAAGCAAAGGTGCATCTAGTGAGCACCTACTGTATTCCAAGCCCTGGACAAGAGGAGTGTTTTACTTGCATCATCTCCCATTCACCTCACAAGAACCCGACTGGGTAGGTGTTGTCCCCATTTTAGGGATGACAAAACCGAGGTGAAGAGATCACCCAAGGCCAAGAGCTATTTAATGACACAGGAGAGAGTTCAGCTTGGGACTTTATGACTCCAACACACTAGCTGTTTAACTCCACACCACGCAGCCCAATAGCAATTACAGAAACCATTGTATGTATATTAGGTTAACTGTTGTGATGTGTTGTTTTGTTTGATGACAGTAGCCTGATCACCTAATCACAGCTTTGGAAGCCTGCAAAGAGCCATTCAGTGCGAAGGAGACAAAGCTGGGATACTGGGGGGACTGGAAACAATTTCGATTTGGCGAGTTTGCTGAGGACAGGCTTTGGGTAGAGTTAACTATATTCCCATCGCTCTCCGTCTGCAACCCAATGTGGCATCATCTTCCAAAGCCCCCCGCCTCACTCGTGCGTGGGGTATGGCTACAAGGTGAAGGGGCCAATCAGGAGTGAGGGTTACAGGATGTCCCCCTGCTTCTTGTAAACAGCTTCTCTCGTAAAGAGCACTGATGTGTAAGTCGTTTGGAGCCTGAGTCAAGTTTTCTATTAAAATAAGCTTATACGTGGGAATTAGGTTTATGGGTTGGTCCCCATCATATGTCAACTGCAGAAGTCACTGAAGATCCTAAGATAAAGGCACCATGTGCTGTAGGAGGAAAGGGTAGCAGTCACCCCCCTTCTAGAACACAAACAAATTGTACAATAGGTGTAGTTTATTTCCCTCCTCCTCTTTCTTCTACTGTACAAGTCTCTCTGGCTGTGCTCCCCTCTCTGTGGGCTTCCGAGTGTCCTGTTACCCACCCTGGGGCAGACTTCCCAGACTATCCAAAGGAAGCCACGTCTCTAACGTCCTACTGCCTTCTCTGTGCCCAATCAAGAGATTGCTTGTAGCCCAAATACATAGGCAACTTGGGACAAGCCTGCATATATCCAGGGATATTTTCTCATTCCAAGTGGTCCCTTTGAAAAGGTGCATATTCCTCCCAGGGATGAAATCTTTATGGCAAAGGGAAGCACACTTCACAGTGGTTTTGCATTAATCTTGGTTCTGCAACTCCCTAGCTTTGTGGGTCTAGCCAAGTCACCGTACCTTCCTGGGTGCATGCCTCATGCAGAGGGTGAGAGGGCATCACCAAAGTGACTTTTTCCAAAGAAGTGTCCCCAGAACATTGGTCTTAGCGATGCTTACGGCAGATATGTTTCTGTTGCCCACAAAGCCCCCTCTGGAAGAATCACAAGGCCCACTGGTACGTTAAAGGCTCTCAGAAGTTCTGCAGGAATGAAAAGTTCCTATTTGTGTTTAACTCTGTTCCCCAACTGATGTAACAACAAACCTTCCTTTTATTAGTCCCCCAGGACATGCACACATTGGGATTAGCTGAACAGATCATATGTAAGGAGATCTGTTTTGTGATCTTCCCATTTGGAAATAAATCTCTGGTGAACATCTTCAGAGAGGTGGGGAAGAAAATCTTCTTCCTTCAAAAGCTGATGGACTTCTAAAAAGAATCACAATTCATGGGGATCTGAGAATGGACAATAATATGTATTTTATGTAAAAACTGAGAAATACCGTTAATGACTTTAATGTCCTGTGGAACTCACAAGCCGCCTCTAAGAGAGGCCAGGAGGGGAGTCTTTCAAACGGTTTGAGTGGCAGCAACTAGGCTGGCCACACGTGGAGCCTCCCTCTGTAACCGCGCCCCCCCCACTGCCCCACCCAGCCCCTCCCCGAAGGGAAAATCCTCTCGGATGCCCGTGTGTCCGAGCAAGTTGGAGCCCATCAGTCAGCGGGTTTGAGAATCCACCGCAGAAGGAAAATGAGACCCTGACCTCACAAGGACAGCTGCTCAGAATGAAGTAGAGGATGGAAGGGAAGGTCACTGGGGAAGGTCAAGGTCAGGTTGAGGGTCCTTGATTGAGGTTTGGTTTTTGAGATTCACGTTCTACCTCTCACGGAAGTCAGGGAGGAGACAGACGTTGGATAACTGATTCAGATCATTGTTTTCTGTGCTTCCTGAATTTTAACAATGGGCCGTGGGGCGCAGACTAGGACTGGAGAAGCTGAGTCTGCTTGTCATCGGTACCTGCAGAACCCGAGCCCGTCGCCTCATTCCACGTGCTGTCGGGACCCCGTTCTTAGTCGTCCTCCCATGCCTGTGCCTCCTGTGTTCTCCTCCCCAGGAACTCACGCAGCCACTTCCCGGGAGCCACTGGCCAGCTTCTAGAGACTTCCAGCCCCGCCATCGCTGCTTTGGCTGCAGTCTATGCATCCGTCCCTTCTGCCCAGACCACCTTGTGGGTCACTGAGTTACACTCTTGCTTCTCCCTTGGCCTCCCTCCATTCCCATGAGTGTCCACACTCCAGCCAAGGGCCGACACCATTACCACCTTCACCACTCTCAGCCCAGAAGCCTAGTCCGGCAATCGTGGGTTCCAAGCTCATTTTACTTGACCTTGAGCAGCCCCTTCGTTCCCTGCCACACCTCTGCCGGCTGCTGCTCTTCCCCCTCGGCCCACCTGCCCCTCTCCTTGGGCAGCCAGACCTGCATCCTCACCTGCAGACTTGCACCCTCCACGCCTGGCTCCCTGCACCTCCTCCCATGAGCCCCGTCCCCACATGCACGTGGAAACTGCCCATCAGTCCCGCCCTCCCTCTCCACTCATACATATGCCCAAGAGCCTCTCGTGCTAAAACAAAACAAAACAGAATCCAGAAAACACCTAAATATCTTCTGTCGACTTTCCTCTGACAACAACAGTAATAATAATACTAGCACACCCTCACATGGTACCTCTCCTGAGTGCTTTATATATATTAACTCCTTTAATACCCACAGCAGCCCCTCGAGTCAGATAGAATTATGGTCCCATTTTACAGGTGAGGAAGCTGAAATGCATGGGATTCAGGATGCCGGGGTCTCCCCCCTGGGAGAAGGCAGAACTGATGGACAATCTCGGGCAATTGGCCTAAGAGTCTCTGCTCTGACCCACTCTCCCCCATTAGCTGTTTTCTCTCCTCCTTCCCCAAAGCTGTGACAACTTGGATACTCGCTCGTTCTCACACGTCCCACAGGACAGCTGCGTGGGTTGTGCAGTGTCAGCTCTGCCACCCGGACCTGGCGGGAAGCTCGCGGGAAATCCCGGGTGCGTCAGCCCAGCTCCGACCAGAGGCATCCGTGTAGCTGGGGAGACACACACACACACACACACAGTATCCACGATAATGCAGCATCTCAGGTGCTGTGACAGGTCCACAGAAGCAGTGCACCTGCTCCAGGGTGCAGGGCTGGAAGTCGGTCAGGAAACTGGAGGTGCAAACATGAAAGGATGTACCCGAGACCCGACTCCCGCAGAGCTGTTTTGGATACTGGTGAGCTAGACTGACCACCATCTGCCCCTTCCTCACCATGGCCAAGGCTGTCAGCTTTCAGAATCTCCCATCCTGCCCTCCCACTTGTCTGCATATTCTCTGTGGTGAAATTTTAGGTGAGTCGTAATTACCTAGGCTGGAATTTGACCAGGTGGTTGAGTTGAACCTTTTTACCTTTGCAGATGGGTTTGAGGACAGTATAACTTGGGTTCCTAGAAGGAAGCTCTGGTTTCCCGTTTTCCTCAGCAGAGGAAAACCTGCATTAAGTAGAAAGTTCAGGAAGAGTCTGGCAAATTGGATTGCATGGTTGACTCAAACTTGACCAGAAAACTTCTTTTGTTTCTACCTTGTTCCTCACCACCACTCTAAAATCTTTAAGCTCAATTTCCTGTCTAAATACTACATATAGTATTATGTAACTTCTGATTGAGGTAGAGGACCATGATTTTTTTTAATCCTATGTCTGTTTTTCACGTTTACATACCTATCATGCTTGACCTTCCCAGCAGCTCTCTGGAGGTAAACTGAGTAAAGATGATTAGCTCCTTTTTTTAGCTGTAGAAACTGAGACAATGAGTTATGAAATGTGCTCAAGGCTAGACTTGATTTTGGACCAGAAGGAAAGTTGTCTGATTCCTAATCCAGTCTATATGGCATCAGCTGAGCAGGACTTACCACACTATAATTCAGTAGCTGCAGGACACTGAAACATTAGACTGATTCTGTGTGGTCCTCAATGTGAAAACTGTACTCTTAAATACCTGGGGAGACTGTCCATTTCTTTTTTTAAAAAATCCAGTTAATTAAAATTCCCCTGACTCTGGTTAATCACAATATTGATTTTTTTAAAATTTATTTTTATTTATTTATTTTTGGCTGTGTTGGGTCTTCATTACCACGCGTGGGCTTTCTCTAGTTACAGTGAGCAGGGGCTACTCTTCGTTGCAGTGCGCGGGCTGCTCATTGCAGTGGCTTCTCTCGTTGCAGAGCACGGGCTCTAGGCGCATGGGCTTCGGTAGTTGCGGCACGTGGGCTCAGTAGTTGTGGCTCGCGGGCTCTAGAGCGCAGGCTCAGTAGTTGTGGCGCACGGGCTTAGTTGCTCCGCGGCATGTGGGATCTTCCCGGACCAGGGCTTGAACCCGTGTCCCCTGCAATGGCAGGCGGATTCTCAACCACTGCGCCACCAGGGAAGCCCCACAATATTGATTTTTAAATAAAGTTTACTTTTTTCTTTTTTATTGCAAAAGTTGATTCTAAAAAAGAGTGGATACATGTATATGTATAACTGATTCACTTCACTGTACACCTGAAACTAACACAGCATACTTCAGTCAACTATACCCCAATAAAATTTTTTTAAGTTAATTGGAGGAATTCTGAAAAATCAGAAAAGTATAAAGAAGAAGTTTGCATCATCTATAAGCCTAATAATTATTCCTGCCCCTTGTTAACATTTTGGTGTCCTTTAAAGTATATTTTTAGTTGGCATCACATTTGAAGTATTACTTTATAAACTACCTTTCTAAATTTAATTTTTCTTTTATATTGGAGTATACTTGATTTACAATATTGTGTTAGTTTCAAGAGTGTAGCAAAATGGTTCATTTATACATATATCAATACATATATCCATTCTTTTTCAGACTCTTTTCCCATATAGGTTATTACAGAATATTGATAGAGCTCTCTGTGCTATACAGTGGGACCTCATTATAAACTACTACCTTTTATCTCTTAAAAAATATTGTGAGCATTTCCGTGCCATTAAAAATTATTCTAAAATGTTATTTTAATTATTGCATGGATTTTCATGACACATAATTTATTTAACCAGTCTTAAATCTTTGGTAATTTCGATTGTTTCCAGTGTTTCACTATAATGATGGATGTGACATTGAACATCTCTGAACATAATCTTTAGGTGCATTTCTGATCATTCCTTAGGATAAATTCCTAGAAATGGAAGTTGGTTCAGAGGCTACAAGCAGTTTTTAAGAGTTTTTTTTAGTTTTTAAGAGTTTTGATGCTGGTACGTTACCCTCTGGAAAGGCTACACCAATGAACATTCCAACCCAGAGTGCATGACCCTTACCATCACTGGACAAGAGCTTCACTTTGTTTTATTCTTTTTTGATTATAGCCCATCTCAAGTTTGGGGGTGAGGGCCTTTAATAAACTCACCTCTGATACCCTTCCCCTCTCATTTCAGCTTCTCAGAGTTGCTCTTTTATTTTGGTAGCATTCCTTACTGTTTGTGGATCCATGATTAAGTATATAATGGACAGAACAGTTGGTATTCAACTAGAAGCTAGATTTATACGTATGTTTAAAGGCGTCTATGAGTTAGTCATTTCTAGATAAAACTTCATATCATGCAAGTAGCAGCTCTCAAATGCTTTGCCTGAGCCCGGCTCTCTGCCCTACAACACCAAGGTGAAAATTCAACATCTGTAGACCTCCATTCAATTTCCTTTACTTACAAACACAGGTGGACAGGAAAAGGGCAGGACATCTTTAATGAACGGAAATGATGTCGATGTGTATATTAGGACTGGGATAATCTATTTGCAAATGTGCTATACTGTGGACATTTGCATTGTGCAGTCACGACCGGAACTATCATTTATATCAGGGGTCAGCGAACTACAGGCCATGGACCAAATCTGGCCGCCACTTTGATTTTGTGAATAGATTTTTATTGGCAAAGCCACGCCCATTTATTGACACACTGTCTGTAGCTGCTCCCTTGCTACAGTTTCACAGTTGGGTCGTTTTGGTACAGACCTTATCCACAAAGCCTAAAATATCTGTTGTCTGGTACTTTACCAAAAAATGTGTCCAGCACCAGTTTATATTCTACTTAAGAGCATACAAAGGGTTTTCACTAGAAAGACCCCGTTTTTTCCTCACTGTCACGTGACAGAGAGCTGGCAGAATTACTCATCTCAGCGTATGGATGTGTAAGTAGTCTCTTCAAGGTTAAAATTTTTGTTCAAGATCATGCTTAGTTTCTGTGAGCAGGAGCTGAAGTTTGAATCTAGATCTTTAGGTCTGATATCTGATGCTTTATACTTTCTAGACCCAAAAAGCTACTATATTTTGCCCGTTCTTTTCTCTCTCCTTCCCGACCACTGTGTGTTATTTTCTTCCCAAATTCTCCACATAAGCCCTTCACTTTGGTGACTTGAGTGATGTGATGGTGGTGATGCCATATACAGATAGCTCCTAGCCTATATCTTTTTTTTTTTTTTTTTTTTTTTTATTTATTTTTGGCTGCTTTGGGTCTTCATTGCTGTGCGCCTGCTTTCTCTAGCTGCGGTGAGAGGGGGCTACTCTTCGTTGCGGTGTGCGGGCTTCTCATTGCCGTGGCTTCTCTTGTTGTGCAGCACAGACTTTAGGCAAGTGGGCTTCAGTAGTTGTGGCTCGCAGGCTTAGTTGCTCCATGGCATATGGGATCTTCCCAGACCAGGGCTTGAACCCGTGTCCCCTGCATTGGCAGGCGGATTCTTAACCACTGCACCACCAGGGAAGTCCCCTATATCTTGTATCTATAGATATAAAATATGTGGATATAAAATTGGAGTCCTAGGTATATGGACAGAGTTGACATCTAAGTTAATCTTTCTTCCATGATTCAGAAGCCCAAGGCATCTTCAGAAATACCTGAGAGTTATCATATGAAAATCTATTAATATATCATTGCCCAGAATTATAGGTGTGCGTGATTGTTCTGAATCCCAACAGACCTTGTAATATCCCTCAAAAGTGACTTTTTAAAAAATCTCCGCCCCCATTGTCAGTTCATTAATATTCCACTAGGTTTTCTCTCGTAATGGCAGGAAAGGCAAAGTCATGTGGGTATTTGAGCTTTTGGAATGCTTGGATCCTGATAAATAGGAATGTACTGAAAATTTCATCATTAACATTAAAATACAGCTCTTGGAGAAAAGCACAGACATCTATACACAAATAATAGATGCACATGCCAACCAATATTTTTAAACCTCACTATTAAACATGAGCCTCATGTTAGATGCATTAGATACAGGAGATTAAGCTAACGATCATATTTACTTTAGTAAACTCTTTTAAAAAGAACCCTAATTCAAAGTTTGTTCCTGAGCAGCTACCTCCTTAATCCCATAGCACCTGCCAGAAGACATCCAATAACCCACTCTTCAGGTCAGAGAAAAACATACAAAAGAGAAAGCCTTGGCTGGAATGACTCATGTTACAAGCCAGCTGCTTTCCAGAATCCGTTAAGCTGTAGGGTCCAGATCTCCTTTTGTGGCTTTCTACAGACTTTATTTGAACAGGGAAATTACAACAACCCTGCCCACATAAAAGCCAAGGAAAGAAGCTAGTTGTGGTAGAGAGAGTGCCCAAAATTTTACTATACTTTGAAACAAAATGGCAAGGGTGTTAGCAAGCATTCTCTTTGTTTTGTGGTAATAAGTGCTCCTCTGCTTTCATTCACTATTAAAATGATGAAACTTGAATGTGATAGATACCATTTGACAATCAGTAGAAATTTTTTTCCTCCGGCAATGACTGTTAAGGGCACTAAAACTTCATCTGGCGTTTTTGGTTAATGTAGCTTTATCACCTATCTTCCTTTGCTTCCTTTGACCAATATTAAATTGTTTTGAGTTCTTTTCCATTTCAACCCATTGAGGGGTCTACCTTAACCCAACACATGAACATATTCTTGGCCAGTGAGAAGCAATGTCTAGTCCAAACATTGATTTTCTCCCAAGTGACAACTCATGAATCAGTAGTGGCCTTCCCAGTGCCTTGGAGCTGGGGGAGGAGAAGGATTTTCAGCGGAGTTGCCAGGATCAATTGTTTCTTGTGTAGGACTCTGTGTGAGTGTGTGTGTGTGTGTGTGTGTGTGTGTGTGTGTGTGTGTGTGGTGTGGCTGCCATCTTTTACATTCATCTATTGATTCCTTTAACAAACTTTTGTTGACCATACTTCTCTACCAGGAAGTATTCCAGAGACTAGGAATGGCAAGAAATCCAAGATACAATCAGATAAAGACATTCTCATAAACAAAGACTGTGCCTTTATGTGACAAGTATAGTAGGAATATACTAAGTACAGGAGTTGTTGATGCTTTGGGCCTCTGCTTATTTAAACATTAAGGTGGAAAAGATGATGAAAAGGAGATTAAAGAACAGATTAAATTTCCAGCAGTGGTTATCAGTATCCCCAAATCTATTGTACTGGGTATTTTTAAGAATTATTTTCCTGAAGTTTATGGAGCAATAATCCCTTGCTATTGGTCTAAATGTAGGGGAAAAAAATACTTGAAACCAGAACATGCAATATGGTTTTCAGATGCCCTAAAGCCAGAGTTGAAAGAGACTCCAACTTCATATCACCAGGCAATAGTCAGACTATCACAGACTGAAATGCTTTCCCTGAACTATTCTAACGTAAGATCTCATTCTCGACATCATCACTCTTTGAAACTCTGGTGAACACTCGGGAGATTTTCATCTGGAATATTTACACAGGGGTGTAGTTTGTCTAACACAAACCACTGATGGTTCTTCAGCGCCCACTGATAGAACTTTTGTGTTTGGGAGCAGCACATGCTCATATGCTCATTTTCTGCGTGAAAGGAAACTGAAGCACAGAAATTTTAGGCTATTTGGCCACAGTTCACATTTAGCTAGTGTCAAAATTTTAATCCAACTGGAAAATAAGAACCTAGAAAGAGCCATTCTTAAAGCACTTAGCTTCCATTTTCTTCCTCAGTAAGCTTCATTCCATCTAAGTCAGAAGTGCAGTGTGTTTCTGTTGTTGATTCAGGCTGGAAACAGAGTTGAACAAAGCCAACTCTAATCAGCCCAGGTGGCCCTGCATTAAGTGGGAGAATGTCTATTGCTCTCCAGCTGGCCTGGCCCAATGGAGGGTTGGAACCACCCTGGTCTCCCTTATTTTTCAGTGGTGCACATACAGTATCTTGTATGCTTGCATGTAAATGTACCATTTCCCAGAAATATAATAATATAATGAAGTGTAATTCATACTAAAGTTGTATTGACCAGGGTGTCATTTTCTTTGAATAATCAGACCAAACTTCGTGGTCTTGCACCCCAAGTTCATGGTGGTGAGCAACACACAGTTGATTTATGCAAAAATGTTGCTTCCTCCCTTGTGGATTGACTGCTGGATGGCAGAGAAGACGTGGAGCTGGATTAATTTCAGTTTTCAGAATCACTCAGCAATGTCACAGGCCCAGTTTGGCTTTTTCAAAACACGTGGCCTGGGAGAGAAATTTATCCTCGCATCAACTTTCACCAACAGCTATTTGTGAGACTTCAAGATTAAAATGCATCATAGAAATAAAATACATCATCAAAAATAAAATGCATCATCAACCCAGCAGAGTTGGCCCAGGGTTAAAAGATGCAGTAGGATTTCCCTTCTGATAGATCATATTTCCCTTTGATGCTGTTCAAAATTCTTTAGGGCCAGCAAGGAGACCACCGATAATTGCCTGTAATACAACACACACACGACCGGCACTCCTGAAAGCCAAGCATGAGCTTCTCTATTACAACGGATGGCCTCAAGTTTGGGTTTGGTTTTTTCTTTTATTTTTTTTCCCTTTGGATCTGTGGCTCTTTTCATGCAAGGTCCTGTTTGACATCCTAATATAAGTGTAATTTCATCTTTCTCCAGAAGCCTACTTTTTTCATGGCCTCTAATGACCATTCCATCATCAGTGTGGTTAGAAGGACTGAATCCACCTCTAGGCACCTGTCATACCTGTAATGAAGGAAAAGAAGGTGTAAGTAGTGGAATAAACAGTGTTTGAAGCACATCCTGGGCTCACTACTCCTGAAGTTTGATCTTGATAATAAATATTCTTGAAGTGCACATACAACAAATATTTTGACATAGCATAATTAGAAAATCTGCTTAGAAAGATGTGCACAACCTAATTTTTCCCTTTTTCTCCTTAAATGCCACCTTGGTCTGGCCCCTCCTTATCTGTCCTCAAGGAAGTCTCCCAGACCAGAGCTGAGACAAGCCTGGCAGGCGATCCCTCCAAAGAACATGCTAAGCTCACATTTGTCACTGATTCAGCTCACCCTCATGGATTGAGCACCTTTCAAACGATTGTTGGAAATCGGGGCTACTTGTCATGGGGAAGGGAGGGTCAGAAGATGAATAACCTAAATATTAAAGAACTCTGCCTCTAGTTGGGAAGAGGAAAAACTCATGTACATGATGCTAACACGGGACCAACTTGAATGTGCTATCATGGCACCATGATGAAAGTAGGAGGATACATCAGTTCTCCCTGGGGGAGGGGCTGGGGAAGCTTTTGAAGAATGTGTGTTTTAACTGCATCCTCGAGTTACACAGAACTCCCCAAAGCAGATGAGGCAGTGAAGATGACATTGGCAGCAGGAAGCAGCACCAATTAAAGGCTTAGAGGTGAAAGGGCACGGTTCATCTTCATGTAGAATAGTGTGGTCTGGTGGGGGGAGGGGGGATAAGGTAGGTGGGAGGGGCAGGGAAAATAACAGGGAATTAAGCGGGATCCATAAAATGGGGATGGGTTCTCAAGGGCTTTGGGATGAAAGAGCTTGGACACGATAAAAGGCCAAGAACATTTTTTAAGTTGAGATATGAAATAGTTCTGGATTGTAGAAAGACCTTGCCGATGTTGCTTGGAGAATGTTTGGGACAGTGGTTCTGAGAGAGGCTAGAGGATTCATTTGCAGAATGTTGAAACAAGATTATTATATTTTTATAAATGGTAATATTTATTATTAAAGAATACAGATGCCTGAACACGGACAATAGTAGCAAGAATAGTGAAGAGATGTGACAAAGACGTGACCCAGGAGATTGGCAATTGATTTGGTCTCTGGAGGGAAGGAGTCAGGGCCAGTGAGAGGTGCTGTGGAAGTCTGGAGTCTGGTTACCGGAAGAGTAGTTATGCCAGGTGAGAAGCAAGACCAAGGGTGAAATGCAGGACATGATGGGGTATGTTTTGGATTTGTTGAATTTGGACCCCTTTCAAACTTCCATGTGATGACATGTAGCCAAGGTGCAAAGGAGAGAAGTCAGGCCCAAAGGCAAGGTTTTAGGAGTGGTGATGCAGCCAGCCAAGGGCATTATGGCACAGTTCTGTGGCGAGGATATTTGTCCCCAAAGCCCGAGAGAAAATTTGATGGCAGGCACAGCATACGTCCAAGAGCAGTAACGTGTGTACGGTCCACAGAGCTCAAACTCTAGAATAGCACTGTCCATTAGAATATAACACAAGCCCACATATTAAATTTTCTAGTAGCCACAATCAAATAAGTAGAAAGAAACATGCAAAATTAATTCTACTTATATTTTTACTTAGCCAATATAGCCAAATATTATCATTTCAACATGTATTCTATTATAAAAATTATTCATGTGATAATTGACATTTTTCTTTTATTAGCCACATTTGCTGTTGGCTACAATATTGGACAGCACAGCTCTGGAAGCTACTTGAGGTAGCTCATAGATAGGGTGACCACATCATTTGTCCTCATAACTGGGGCACTTCCGGGAGTAGGAAGGGATGTGGCAGTAAACGAGGACTGTCCTGGTGAACCAGGAAGGGCGGTGTCCTACACAGGACTCCTTGTGAGACCTCTCATTTTCTCCCCTGTTATTCCAGTGCCTTCAGCCTGGCAGAGGAAGGGTATGGGCTGTGTCCAAGCATTGATTCAGGTCTTGCCGGCAGCCTATCTAAAGCACCAAGCTGAGCCCTGGCGTCAAAGGATTGGTTGGCACGGCTCCCACTCCATGCACCTTGTTCCTACTCTGAAAAAGGAAATGTTAATCATCACAATGTCACTAACACATACTGAACATGTATGTGCCCCATGCTGGGCTGAGCACTTCATATGTGACACCATTGACATTGGTATCATTGTTATCTTCATGAGTTTCAGAGAGGTTACCTAACTTGCCCAAAGTCACCCTGCAGGGCAGGGACTCAAGTTCAGATCGGACTGACTCTAGTTCTCAGGCTCTCAGCACCTGAGCCACAGGGAAAATTTTCGTCTGTGTTGGCTAGAGGGAGGGTGTTACGTATGGAGGGCTTTGGAAGGCTTGAAAGACAGAGTAACATGGCTTTATTTTGTTAAAAACCAGATGGAATATCCTTCTCGTTGTGCTTTCTGAGAAAGATATTGAGTTCAGTTTGCCTACGTGAGGCTTTTATGCAGGCAAAGCAGATTTTCTGTAGAAATACTGAGGACACTGAATTTGTAAATCTCCAGTCTTCAGCGTGTGCGTGTTTTCATCTCCCTCCGTGGATCCCATCTCTCAGATACAATGCACCCGACCCCTGGCTACAGAGTGACACATTAGCTCCTCAACACTTAAAGAACCGGTGGCAATAATTGATCAGACTTGTCAGTCTTGTCTTGGAGGATGACTTACGACTGGGGTCAGCCTGCCAAGGAGGATGTGAGAAACTTACACATTGTCGGAGACCCTGGGGAGGCGCTTCCCAGCTGTGAAGATGCCGATGCGGTAAAATACAGTCCCAGGCATTCCACCTGGGGGTGGGGGGAACCGGCTGCCACGAGTCCCAGTTGAGCAGGGAGTAACTTTAAACGTGTCAAGGCCGTGTAGCGATCCTGCCGGGGCAGCAGGAAAATCACAAAATAGTGACACCCCACGCTCTGGGTATTGGCATGAAATTCAAAGGGAGCTTCAAAGGTATGAGGTCAGGAAGAGGTTCCAGCTGCAGCCAGATGCCAGGTTCTTCCTCCTTAGGCAGCGTCCTCAGTGGGGAGAAAAGGTGCCCTGCGGGCAAGCTCTGAAGGAGCCTTTAGAGTCCCTTTCACTGGAGGCTGAGCTTCAAGGAGGAAGCTTAGGGGCAGGAAGAACAATTAGTGTCCTTTCTGGGGATGGAGATTAGGTGCCAGGGATGAGGATGGGATTGTGGAGACTGTCTGTTAAGCAGTACAGTATGCTTGGAAAAGGGAGAGTTCCTAGGCTGAAAAATAGAGACTAAGTACCGTGGAGTTTCATAGTATTTATTAATTAAATAATTGGTGGCATCTGGAGGGATGGGGGCATAAATCTAATCTGACTCCAATCAGACTCAAGGCTAGAATTTAAAATGTGGTGCTTTGGAGGACAGAAGAGGGTATTCTCTGGGATATAAAATGAGTCACACGGAATCCAAATGGTGTTTATAGACTGTAGACAGCCTGGTCTTTAAAAAGTAAGATACAGTCTCTCTCTCTCTCTCTCTCTCTCTCTCTCTTTTTGTCTCTGTCTCTCTCTTCCTCTGTCTCTCTGTCTCTCTCCCCCTGCCTCTTTGTGTCTGTCTCTTCTCCTTCCTCTCATCTCTGTCTCTCCTATTTCCCCATCACTCTGTCAAATGGGATGAGCATGCTGGTAAAAGTAAGAAGTCCTACCCTAATAAAGAACATGCTTCCTACCTCTGTATAGATCAATAACATCTGCCCAGGACTTCTTTTTCAACAATGAGGCAGTGATAGCAGGTTTCAAGGTTTTTGCTGCAGATGGAAAAAGCAGGAGTGAGATTGTCTTAAAACACTGAGGCACCAGAAATTTAAATTAAAAATAAGAATTTCCCAATCTCATCTTAGAAAGAGCTAAAATCAAAGTCCCTTGGTGATGGGAAAGTGATGCAAATTTGAAACACAGGCATCACGTCCAAGTTGTGCTCTTGGAGGCCTGGGCTTTTGTCCAGGGCTGAGAGCGAGCTGGGCCTGGGATCATGAGACGGTCACCCCTCCAGTAGGCAAGCAACAAGCCAGGGCTGGACTTTGAGCTGCCTCCTTCGTGAACCTGAAAGTTGAATGTTTCCGTTTCCCCTGGACATGACCCCAACACATGGTGAAATCCCAAGGCACAGAAGCAATAGGATAAACTGGAGGTAGGTGGGATCAGGTAAGACCCCACTGCAAAGGATCCCTGGTCCATTCGGGAAAATTAAATGGTTAATTTTACAATGGACAGGGTGATAAGAATAGGGTCAAAACTTCTGAGTTCTAGTCTGAGCTTTATGGGACTTGACTGGTGACACGCCCTTAGCTGCGCCCTGTAATCGCCGGGCTGTTCTTTAAGCAGCACAAGCAGAGAGCAGATTTTACTCAGGGTCCTTTGAGATTTGTCATGATGCTAAGGTCTGCACTCACATGCTGCCACAGGAGCTGCTATTGCAACGCAAGTGAGGTCTTCGTTATTCATATGAAAGGGATGTCCTAGTTATAGCTTCTGGGCCTCTTGGCTTTTTAGAATTATTTGATACAACAAAATTCTGATGCAACCAAAGATGCGGAGCCATCTGTGGAGTGCCATGGTCATGGGTGTGACTCGTATCACATCAGTCCCTTGGCTCAAGTTTGAACAAGTAGCCAATGGCTGGCAGAGCGGGATGAACACAGTTCTGAATTTTCAAGTTTCTCCTTCTTTGACTCTACCATTTCCTGAAGGCAGCTACCATGGCTACCTCGTACCTTCATTTTCTCAACAGCAAATGGTAGTGAAAAGCGTTTCCACTTTAAAGAAATCTTATATGGGTGGGATTCATGAGTCTAAGTGGATTATTTTGAAAATATGTTGACTACACAGATAAATACAAAGTTGGAAGGTACACACCTTTACCAAAGAGGCAACAGACTGCTTCTTCTTAAGGACAGTAGCCACCCTGTGAGAATGGAAATGCAGGAATTGAGCCTTGAAGAGGGGCCGTCGCGATGCACTGACCCTCCCACTGAAAGTGCAGTTTTGTGCTGTTCTCCGGAGATTTCACGGATTCATGAGGTCAGTGATGTAATTCAGGAGAACGCTCTCAAGATCGATTTAAAATAGGACATAGATGAGTCGCCCCTTTTCACAGGGAGCTCTCCTCCTCCTTGTTCACTCATCATCATCACAGTGAAAATCATAAGTATGTGAAATTGTAAATTTGTTTGGCATGTAGTTGCGTCTACACGTACTAAGTTTCCCACTCGTGGGAGTCTCCCATTACTGTTCATCTCTTCTACTTCCTTGCATACATTCCTGTTATTTTCCTACCAGCTGTCTGCTTGCTCCCTTGGTATTGAGATTTGCTCTCACCCAGCCAAAGTCAAGTTCTTGGCATCCCACATATAGTCATAACTGAATCTCTACGCACTCAGGTCCTTTGCCATGGAAGATTAAGATGGATTAAGATACTCTGATGACTTTTTCAGACCGGGAAGTGTTTTCAAATATATTGGGATTCGGGGAGCAGTACGTTGGAGAGAGAATTGATGATCTGAAAACGGCCCAAAGTGAACATGACTTTCAAAAAGGAGGAAATATTTGCACTCACCACTTCTTTGGGTGTTTAATGAAGCTGTATTGTTCTTTCACCAATGTGTTTCTTTCTCTTTAATGCTAAATTTGGTTAAGGAGGATGTGAGGCAAAAATCCAATTGGTAGTCACTTGTTGGTCTTGTTTCACTACAAAAACAATAGACTCGAATCTATTTATTGTTCTTGTGTATTTTACATTCATTCCTGCACTCAATAAATATCTATCTTTAGTGCCTACTATGTGCCTGACATGTTCTGGGTGCTGGGAGTATAGCAGTGAACCAGTAGACAAAAATCCCTGACCTCATCAAATTTATATTCAAAAAGGGAAGTCAAAAAATAAATAAGTAAAATATACACTGTGGGCAGATGATATTAAGAGCAATGAAGAAAAGTAAGGCAAATAAGAGATGATTGGGAGTGCAAGGGTGGTGAGGGAGCGCCATGATAAGAAGATGACAGGTGACATGTGACTGAGGTGGTGACAGCCTCATCCTTACCTGACGGAGGTGAGACAGGGAGCCATGCAGATGATGGCAGAGCATGTCAGGCAGAAGAAACTGCAAGTGAAGAGCCAATTAGGATTTTAGAGTAGGTTTTCTATTTCTGTAAAATACACTATTGGGATTTTGATAGGGATTGCATTGAATTTCTGTATTGCTTTGGGTAATATTGAAATTGTGAATTGTGCGTTATCTTAACATTACTAAGTCTTTTAGCCCATGAACATGGAATGTCCTTCCATTTATCTAGATCTCCTCTAATTTCTTTGAGTAATGTTTTGTAGTTTTCAGTGTATAAGTCTTTGCCTTCTTGGTTAAAAGTATTCCTAGTATTTTGTTCTTTTTGATGCTATTGTAAGTGGAACTGATTTTTAATTTCCTTTTTGGATTGTTCATTGCTAGTGTATAAAAATACAACTAATTTGATGTTTTGACCTTATATTTACAGCTTTGTTGAGACCATTTATTAGATTTAACAGGTTTTTTTGTGAATTCTTTTGGGTTTTCTACATATAAGATCATGTCAGCTATGAACAGAGATAATTTTTTCTTGCCTAATTGCTCTGGCTAGAATTTCCAGTACTGTGTTACACAGAAATAGCAAAAGTGGGCTTCCTTATCTTGTTCCTGATTGTAGGGGAAAAGCTTTCAGCTTTTCATTGTTGAGTATAATATTAGCCAAAAGTTTTTCATATATGGTCTTTATCATGTTGAAGAAGTTCCCTTCTATTCCTTGTTTACAGGGTGTTTGTTTAGGGGTGTTTAAACAGTTTTGGTAATAGATAGTGATAATAGTTACACAGCAACCATCGTGAATATAATTCATGCCACTGATTGTTTACTTAAAAATGGATAAAATGGGAAATTTTATGTTATATATATTTTACAACTCAAAAAAATTAGTAATGTAATATACCAAAAAAATTTGAATTTTACACTTTAATTAAGTGAATTTTATGTGAATTATATCTCAAATAAAGATTAAAAGAAAAAAAAAACTTTTAAAAAAGCCAAATAGGAGAATATTGCAAATGGAGGCAAGAAATGAGGGTAACTTGTGGGAACAATAAAGTGGCCATTTTAAAGGTTCAAAACATTATTTAATGACAGTTTGGATGGAGAGCATGAGCAAAGGAAAAGAGACATGGAAGAATCAAATGTTCTGTAGCATAAGCCATCTGGAAACTACAGTTGCTAGAGAAACAGGGAAAACTATGGGAGGAATAGATTTGGAAGAAACGATCAAGAGCTCAGACACACTAGGGGATGCCTTTTGCTTTCTGCTGCCTTATCCCCAGCTCACCCTGACACTGGAAGAAGTGGCCCAGCCACTGGTAACCAACTGTTCCCTGTATGTGCCAGGCTAGCATCAAGAGTGACCCCAAACCCCAGCTCCCCCGGAACAGACCTCAAGTTAGGAGGTCACTCCAGAAGACAAGGATGTGAGACATAGTTGAGAGAGATAACAAAGAATTGAGAGTAGTTCTTGCTAATGATACAAGTGCAAAGAGCAAGAACCACTCGACCATGGGAACATTCACAAATAGCTCTCTTTGTGCCCCACAGACCCTTACACACAGTGGGTATATGGTACATGCTTGTTGGTTGGTTGTTAAGCACTAGTTTCCAATGAAAATTCTGGGATCATCTTCCCTGTAGATTTGAAAAAGTCAGTAGATGTGAGTTTCCTCTTTTGGAATTCATTATGGCTCAACACTGAGTAAAGATCCCTTAGACATCTTTCAGCCTAATGTTTTGAGATGTCTCAGTGTCTGACAGTTTAAGTCCTAACTCTGGAGATCATTGGTCTTCAATTGGATTTCATTTGTGTAAGAGTCAAATATCGTAAGCTTGGCTCCGACATCTTTGGGGAGAAGCTTATCTCATTTCCCCCCAATGGAGATGAAGCTCCACGTGGGCAGAGGAGGCTGAAATAGAACAGGGCCAGCTGAAAAATTTCACTTAGTAATAGACTAGCAGTTTCCTCTTTCTGTTGGCTGGTGTCAGTGGTGAGCTCCTGAGAAAGTTTAGTCTTATGGATGATCCTATTTTTAAAAGGAGAAAGACCAGAATCTGCATGGTCTTATGCTTCATAGGAGAGAAGACCCAGGAAAGAAGAAGGAGTCAGGTCTTCTGCTCATTTCCACGTGCTTCCTGTGGGGTGAAGGCCTCACCACGTGTGGTCACAAAGCCCAGTACTGAAGCAGCCGACCGCTTTCATCTGGGTCCCCACATGGTGAACACTAGCTTGTGTGTGTGTTTTTAATACCACTCTCTCTTCCAGGGAGTTTGGAACACATGTGTTCCTTTTAACTCCCACCATCCCCTGAGATCTGCCAGCCAGCATGACCATTCTGGAAGGAGTTTGGAAAGGTTGGAGGAAGCTGTTTTGCAACAGCCCGAGACTCAGGAAGCACAGGTCTCCCAAGGTCAGCCCCTCACCACTCACACTCACATGGCAGAGCTCAAAGGCCTTGCTGTATCTTGGTTTTGTTGCCCATAAAACACAGATAGTAACACTTGCAAAACAGACACTAAATGGAATGCATTTTGTGATCTTTGGAGAAAAGGCAGCCTGTTAACATATGCTGACAGTGTGTTATTCTGGGGCAGGCCTGGAGTCACAGCCCCACATTGCCACCAGAATTGTTTCTGGAACCCATGCCAAGAGCAGCCCGAGCACTCCAGCCTCCAAGGCCTGTCTCTGGGTCCAGCTGGCAGGAGATTAAGGGCTGCTCTGCCCAGCTGTTTGTGCCCTGCTCACCCACAGGCCTGAATTCAAGGCCCCCAATGCTTGACAGACACCACAAGTCACCAATTCAACCTCATAATCAACCTACTTGCTAGCATATGCCTGCCTCGGGTCAGGTCTATTAAATCGTCCATTTGTAGGGCAGAGCGGTAAAGGCTGGCTCCTTCAAAGAGAAGCATTTTGTTTTGGAACACAGATTCCTTGATTGTGCTTCATGGGTGGATGTTTAGTGGGATAAGAGGGTTTGTGGTTTGTTTTGGTCTTGAGAAGAAAGACATTGACAAGATGGGACGCGGATTGGACTCACAAGGGTCTGGCTCCTTCCCCGCTCTGCAAAGTTGAGGTTCATGGTGCCCAAAGCAAAAGAAAGATTCTCTGGGGAGGAAGACAGATGATGGAGGGGGAGGGATGGAGCAAATGTTGCCAGGAACTGCCGCCGTTATCTCTGCGAGTCACACAGTGGTCTCTGGACATTGTGTGGTCCTGCCGAGGAAGCCACAAGGGACGTTCTCAGGGAAGCGAGGCTGATCTCTGTGGTCCCTCCTCAGGTCCGCTTTTCCTAAGCCCCTTTCTTCTCCTCCCCATCCCCTCTCCCAGCCTGTCTTGCTTCCCTAAATATTTTCGAGAGAGGAAATCAGGGCAGCAAAGATATTAATTTTAAGGGACTTAACCCTTTCCTGATGGACGCAAAGTTTCAAAGAGAAACATAGAAGGAGGGGCAGCGCTTACCCCAGAGCGTAAATCTCAAGTGGCAGACATTCAGATACTGTCACCAGAGCCAGGCAACGCGGCTGGAAAGGGAGATAAGGGGGAGATAAAGACGCTGCTGAGCAGGTGACCACTCGCTCGCTCGGCCCCAGTATGAGGCTGGCCCTGACCCTTCCACCCCTCCTTGCAGGATTTCATGTGCATCCCAAATGCACCCAGAACACCAAAATGAAGACCATAGGGCAGCATCTCAGATGAATAGGAAGGGCCAAATGATGGTCTCAGATCATTTAAAAAAAAAAAAAACATCTTAGAAAGCCTGGAGGAAAATACAGGGCCTAGATGCCCCCCATCTGCACTGAGCCCCGAAGTAAGAGGAAATTGACTTTACTATCAGCATGAAGAGCTTAAGATAGACGGAGGGAAGAATCTCCAAACAGAACGGCGTTCCTGCCGATTGCATAAGCCCTTCTCTTTGAAGGTCTGGAAGTTCTGACGGGTTCTATCATTGATGGAAGCAGATGATTAGCAAGATCTCTTCCAGCGCTGAGACTACCTCACCATCTAATTTTAGCAACTCCTCTTGACAGAGGGTGGGTTCCCCCGCTTCCCGGGGCTATCTGGGGTTCCACACACCATCTCCTACAGCTTCCTTTGATGTTGGAGGGAGGCTCTGTGGACTCAAGGCCAGATACACTGCAGGAAGAGACACGCTCAAAGCCATTACGCTGCCCTATCTCACTGCAGCAATAAGAAGCCTGCTTTTTTTTCTTTCTTTTTTTTTTTTTTAATTGTGAAGTTGCAATACTTGGTTTGAAGTTAAATATGGGCCGTCAGGTTTGGGATCGATCCTCAGAAACGATCGTGAGGTCTGTTGCCATCCAATATCCTCTCTTTCTTTGCAGGGGAGCATGTTTAAAGCATGACGTTATTTTGACTAATTTAAAGATTTCATTCATATTTTTCACTCATTATAAATGAATGCAATTTAAGCCCATCACGTAATGACAGAAAGTGGCCAGAAGCCATGGGAATGTGTTTCTCATTGTGGAAACTACAAGTTAGTCATTTTCTTCTCCCAGTAAATGTCTTTGGTTTGGTTAAGGGAATTTTTTTCGAAGAAATCATAAGTTCCAAATTAGTTTTTCGTCTCAAAAGTTAACCCTATGGAAAATGTAGCAATGTTTCTGTAATTTTGCAAAATGTTTTGATAGTATCTATGTCCTTTTGCTCAAGAGTTAAAATCTTATTTCTTGTTGGGTTGGGTTTTTTTTTTTTTTTTTTTTTTTTTTTTTTTCTGTTTTTGCTTCTCCTGGCCTCATGGTGTAAAGAAAAGCGATAAGCTCAGGTGAAAGTTATAAAGCAGAAATGCCGAAGTTTCTAGATAATTTACAGCCACACTTTCTGTAACAATGATCTTTGCGAAACTAGCTTTTTTTCCACTTACAGTTTTAACAGAGGAGAGATGGGTTATGAAGTCAAGTTGGGGAGGAGAGAGAGAGAGACGAGGGGTTTGCTATTCTTTTTCAAGCTGTTATTGTGTCAATATTGTTCCGAGAAGTCTGCTCTTAGGCCAAAGTTTCCGTCTTCGAGTTCCCTGCAGCACCCAGAAACTTCTAGATGTGTGCGATGGGCTGACTTAATACTCATCTTCGGGATCTGAGAAGGAGGAGCCAAGGGCCAGAGGCAGGCGGGGCAGGACGTGGGAAGGCTAACTCTCCAGCCCTCTCCCTTCCATAGAAGTCCCCCAGCCTCTGACCGTAGCCCCAAGGGCAAAACCTCTCCTACCGTCTCCCTTCTCTCCATTTCCTCTCCTGCACCGGATCCCGGGCTTGTCTCACTTTGCCCACAATTTAACTCCCTCCTCATCCCCTCTTCAGCAGAGTTATCACATCTGAGCTCGCCAGCTGGGCTGCAGGAGAGAAGCAGAGATGGAGCCTGGTTAAGTCAGGTCAAACCCTGAAGGTGTGGTACTTTGGCGAGGATCCCTGCCCCGTGAACGGAGAGTCCCATGGCTCCACAGTCCTACCAAGTCTGAACTTCTATTATTCTCCATAAGTAGGGGCAGGCTGCAGACATATCAGGTTCAAGGTGTTAAAAAACCTGATCAGGAGCTTCAAATAATTCTCAGTGTTCAAAATTCTAAAAAGCAAGTGTACACTGAAGGTGGGGCAAGCATGTTCTAGAAGGGAGGAGTGATGGATAGAAGTAACTAAGCATACAAAGACATACCTACACATATCCATACCTACGCATACATGCCAAGAGGCAGAGAAAAGACAGAAAGAACTAAGAGACCGTTAGTTCCTCGTTCCTGTAGCCTTTGCTATAAAACATACCCCGTGTCAGTACAGGACAATGAGTAAATTATAACATTTACACATTTAAATCTCGAATTGTCGCCCAGAAATTTACAGTCTTGATTCCAAAGACTGTAAAAATTCGTCTCCAACAGAATTGTAATACTTTTTTTTAAATTTTCGATTAGGAAAAAGATGATTTTAATGCATTACTCATTCTATCATTTTTAGTTTACCAAAACCAACGAGAAATTAGTTCCCAGGTCGTTAAAGTCCACCCTCTGTGGTCAGAGCTGCAAGGGTTGGTCCATCTCTGCTGGGAAGGGTGGAGCTTGGTGTGTAGGGTTGGTGGGGACATGCTGGCAGGCCCTCCATGGCCTCCCCCAGACTGCACGGCTTGCTCGACGCCTTTTGTTGACTTCGGCTACTGGTCAAGTTTCCTCTGGAGCCCAGCGCCAGGGGTGCCAGCGCTGAGCTGACTCATGCTTTCCCAGACTTCCTGACACCGTGTTCACGGGCTTGTCTGCAGCTACAAGACTCTCTGCCCCAACGGTGTCGCAATTCCAGCCAGGAAACCAAACTAACTGCCCCAGAATTTGGCTGAGGTCTTTGAGGGTGGATAAGAACAGAGGTTCCCAGTCAATATTGAGACTGGAGGTGAACGCCAATTTTTTTTTGTTTTTTCTTCCACTCTTTTTTTCTCCCCACTTTAGAGATATAATTGACACACAGCACTCTGTAAGTCTGAGATGTGCAGCATAATGATTTACGTATCTTGTGAAATGATTATCACCATAAGATTAGTTAGCATTCACCATCTCATATAGATACAAAATGCCGATGCCGATTTTTTTCTAGGTCAACCTACCTCTATTGAGCAATTTCTCTACAAGCATAATAATGTCGATGTATATGTGCATGAGTTTAAAACAGGAAACCTTTCGTTACACCCTCACCAGTGGAAAAAGATAATGGATCATTTCATTTAGACAGTTTACATCTTGGGTTTTTTGAATTTTTTTAATTGAAGTATAGTTGACTTACGATACTAGTTTCAGGTGTACAACATTGTGATTCAATATTTTATAGATTATACTTCATTTAAAGTTATTACAAAATCTTGGTTATATTTTTTAATCTTTTTTAAGAAAAATTTGAATGTCAGTGGTCAAGAAAACCCTGTTCCTCCTGGTTGCTCTGGAACCATTAAGTGATCCAATGATCGTCAAAACGAGCTCCATATTTATTCAGTTAGAATCACAGCCTTCATTTTCTCCTTCTTCATTCACAAAGGGGAGCTTTCTTCTGTTGCTGAAGGGGGTCTTGAGATACCTTAGCATGTCAACGGCCACCTCAGAGAGAACACAACTTTCCCCAAACCCACTTGCCTGACTTCAAAGTATATGAGAAAATCAGCTTTTAGGAAAATTAGTGAGTGGGGAATTTCAGTGAGCGATGTGGAAGAAATTAGACCAGTGCATTTATTCCAGGTTTTTCCCTCTACATTCCTCAATCACTTGTGTGTGTGTGTGTGTGTGTATGTATAGTAACAAGCAAACAGGCCAATATTCTCTTCCAACCCCGCATTGGCTCGTAGTAATGGTGTTTGACCTCAGGATGCAAATCAGGTGAAAAGTCACTGAGGACGCAGAAGCCCCGGGAGCAGTTCTGTTTGCTCCTCTCTCCAAAATAGTTCTGCTTTACAATAATGGTTTCTATTATCCCGTCACTAACAGCACCCTGTATTTTCTATTATCCTTTTCTGTAGCTAAGTCACTGCACTTGCATCGAAAATCATCCTTGTTCATGTTCATTATCGTGTTCATTAGATTTGTTCCCTTTTGTTCTTCCTGAAAGTTTTGTTCTTCCTGCATTTGGCTCCATGTGTCTTTCTCAAAGCGGCCACCCGAGACGCACCCCCGGGGGATGGTATCTGCAGACAAGAGACAGGTCCGGTGCCCGGCACCTCTCGCAGGTATCCCCAAAGGCCCTGCAGATGCTCTTCCTGGCAGGGAAGGAGCGTGGCCCTTTTGGGGAACTGCCGGCCTTGTGGCACCTCAGCCTGGGGAATCGGCCCGGGGGACACAGTCTCCCTCCTGCGAGGTCTGGGCAGGCTGCATGCCCGGTCATCCCTTTTATTGCTGGCCTCGCGATGGAGAAACTAGACTTGGACGGGCCACACTCTGGCCGCACGTTAGGCTGGCCTCTGGCATAAGTCTAGTGGGGCCAGCCCGAGGACCACCTGAGTCTGAGCTCGCAGGGTCCTGCCTGGTCCACCATGCAGACACTTGTGCAATCGTTAACAAGGGCCAAGAGCATCGCCATTCAATTTGGTTTTTTTGTTTTATTTGTAATGCTTAATTTTGTGAAACCTCACCATGTTTTGAGAGGGGAATTTTCCTTCATATCCCTTGTCATTGTCTGTAATCATCACTTGTTTACTGATTGAGTCATAGCCCGTCTCCCCTAGCGTGCTAATTTCGTGGGGACAGAGACGTGGTCAGTTACACTGTCTATTGCACTCCCAGTGCCTGACTCTTGTTCACATAAGGGCTCCATTTTTAAAACATGAAAATTGAGGCACCAGGTGTCTGCCTCCTATCTTCCCAAAGTCCAGCTGCCAGGAAAGTGCCCCAGGCTTCTGCCTTGTGTTCCAGGCCCGTGTCCCTCCCAAAATGCCATCTCATGAAAGGACATGCAGGCCTGCTCAGTGTGTGTGTGGTCTGGGAATCCTGCCACCGGGCAGAACTTCCAAGGGAAGCAGGCCCGCTGGCCCTCTCCCCTGTCCAGGGAAAGCACGGGGATGCCACAGCCCCCAGAGAAACTTTTCCCTGCTCTTTCTGAGAGGCAGTTTATTATTTTTCTGTGTCTGCCATAACAAACGACCATAGCGCAGATGGCTGTAAACAACAGAAATTTTTTTCTCTCATAGTTCCAGATGGTAGAAGTCTGAAATTACGGCACGGCCACCCTACCTCTGAAAGCTTCCAGGGAGAATCCTTCCTGGCCTGCTTTTAGCTTCTGCTGCTTGCCAGCCATTGGTGTCTCATGTCTGTCTCCATCATCGTGGCAGTCTTTCTTCCCTCTGTGTGATTCTGTTTTCTCTTCGTACAAGGACATCAGTCAATGGATTTAGAGCCCACTGTAATCCAACATGACCTCACTTTAACTAGTTGTTTCTGCAAAGACCCTATATCCAAAGAAGGTCGTGCTCTGAGACTCTGGGTGGACATGAATTTTGGAGACACTATTCAACCCAGATCAGGTATATGGACACCATCCACCACTTGTTAGTTGTGTGACAGGCAAGTCATCTGACCTCTTTGTGCTCTTTTTGCTCACCTGTAAAATAGCAACGGCAGTAATCCCTGCTTCCGTGGGTTATTGCGATGTGCTTAGTAGGGTGGCTGGCACACCTTGAGAGCTATGAAGAGTAAGATGAAGTCAGCCAAGTTCCCGTAGATGTTTCACAGAGGTCAACCAGATATCCATGTCATCCAGGACCCTTGTGGGGATGACAGACAAGGAAACAGACCCACAGGGCCAACCAGGAAGCACAGGGCAGGACACCCAACCAGTTAGAGGAGGCGATGGCAGACGTGAATATTCTTGATCTGGAAGAACTGACCCAAGGGAAGAGGGGGAAAGGGGTCTCTCATCTGGAGGGAGGGGAACGTTCAAGGATGCGGGCGGTCAGGAAGGGACCTGGTGTGTTCAGGAAACCTCCCACTGGTCAAGATGGTTAGCAAGAGAGGTAGACAAGGTGGAGCCAAGGGGCCAGGCCCTGGGCTTCACCAGCCCTGGAGTCCACAAATGTTGCTACTGGCTTTCGACCGTCTTAGTCCGCTCAGGCTGCGCTATCAAAAATACCATAGACTGGGTAGCTTATAAGCAGTAGACATTTATTTCTCACAGTCCTGGAAGCTGGGAAGTCCAAGACTAAGGTTCTAGCAGATTTGGTGTCTGGTGAGGGCTGGCTTCCCGGTTCATAGATGGCCATCTTCTCTGTTATGTCCTCATATGGCAGAAGCGCCAGGGGCTCTCTGGGGTCTCTTTTATGAGAAACCGAATCCCACCCATGAGGGCTCCACCCTTATGACCTACTCACCTCTCAAAGGCCCCACCTCCAAATACCATCCCCTGGGACATCAGGATTTAACACGAGTTTGCAGGGGACACGTCCATTCAATCTACGGCATCAATAGTTCTCCAAACTCCTGGTTGGGCAGAATGACCCGGCATTCCCTTGAACTATCCAGCTCTCAGGGCAAATATGTGGGTTGCCTGTGGCACCGTGATCACAAGTGAAGCCCAGAGCTGATGTTTCCTATGAAAGAGGTGCTGAGCTTTTGTCTAGTTTTATGAAAAAATGTCAGCAAAAATTCATTTCGTCTCCCAGCATTGTACCTAGTAAAGGAGGCATTCCAGATGTGTGTGTGTACATCCTGTCCCAGGGATCCCTGCTTATACGTGGGGAGTTTCCAGAAGCAGTCACCTTCTGCAAGTCCTCCACGATTAGCAGGGTCCAGACCTTACTTGCTTCACAAGCAAACTAGAAATAAAAGCCCAAGATTCCAAGTCTCCGTGACTTGACCAGGACCACTCGTGCACTCGGGGTGTGGGCTCTTCCTTCACCGGGCTCTCCTGGCATCACTTAGGACTCTTCCCCAATGGAGCGAACCTCCCCATGAAGGCAACATCCTCCGGGCCCATTGAGAAATCTTGTCTTTTTCTTTTCTCTTCCTGAGTGACTTCTGGTTCCACCGAATTCCTGCTCCTACAGAGCTATAGCTGTTTCTCATCCCTGTATTCCTTGGTGAGACTTTTTTTTTTTCTTTTTGGTTTTATGAGGCTTTTTTTTAGTGATGTCAGGCTTCAAAGGAAGCCTCCCACCATAAAGATCACGAGCAGACTCACATTTGTGATTCTTTCTCATTCCTGCGGGGAAAGGATGGTGGTGGTAACACATGTCTCATCTCCCCTTGACATGCAGTCTCTTTTAAGTGATTTCACAAAGCCCCCTCACTTTCTCTTTCGGGTCCTAAAATAGTATGTCAGGAATCAACAGCTGCCTTCCCAGCCAAGAAGCTGAGCTTCTGGTGACTTCATTCGTCACCCACCGCCCCGAGCCCCCTAATCTCCACGCTCTCTGCCTCGTGTCAACACTGGGCTCCCCCTCTCATGTCTGGCTTTCCTCAGTAACTCCCTAAGTACCCCTGTTCTCACTAAGTCACCGAAACCCTGGCCACAAGGCGGGTGAAGCAAGATTTAATTGAATCTTTTGGCAATGATTCACAGAACAAAGCCCAACGGTCTGACCTGGAAACCACATAGTGGGGAGTTTAGAAACCATCGGCGTAGTCAAAACAACGTTCCTGGTTCAGCCATTGATTGAAGTTCAAAGGAGCAAAGATGTAAGTCAGAACGATGTCATGACAAGGGCAGTCCAAAGAAATACACTTACCTGGGCATGAAGCCTTCTGGGGCGAGGTGTCCCGAGACTTTCAGTCATGTTAGTTACAGGGAGGCTGGCTCCAGGGAGGAGCTTCCCAGGTGGGCAGGGACAAGTAAGTCAGCAGAGTTAGGGGATGTATCAGTGTCCTAGGCTGCCGTAACAGGTGACCACAAATGGGCTGGTTTAAAACAACAGAAATGTATTATTTCACAGTTCTAGAGGCTAGAAGTTCAAAATCAAGGTGTCAGCAGGGTGACACTCCCTCCTAAGGTTCTAGGGAAGAATCCTTCCTGACTTCCGATGGCTCCCAGTAATCCCTGACATTCCTAAAATTGTATCTGCATCACCCAGTCTCTGTCTCTGTCTTCAGATATGTTCTCTCTGTGCATCTGTGTGTCTCCTCTTCTCACAAGGACATGTGTCGTTAGATTTAGAGCCCACCCTAATCTGGTGTGACCTCATCTTAATTTAAACCTATCACATCTATAAAGATCTTATTTCCAAATAAAATCACATTCTGAGGTTCTGGGGAGACATGCATCTTTGAGGACACTCCAGGGACCATGGCTCACTGGTTGTATTCCACACATCACCGCCTGCCCCATCGTGGGGAGTTAGTTGTTCCTGGCCTCGACTTTGGAGACTCCTGCACTGGGACCTTGGTGCGTAATGTTGAATCCTGACCTTTCAACTTTCATGTTTGAGAAAACAAACAGTGCCAGCCTGTGACACATGACTGGCCTGGTTTGATGGAAAGAGTATTGGATGTTAATGCGGTGAAACCTAGAAAGTGGAATGGTGGGCAGCAGCCAGCCTGCAGAGTCTGGTCAGAGTTACATCCTGAAAGACCAGCAGACACATTTCCCTAAAACTCTTTGTTACATCTGATGCCCCATCGTTGGAGAAGGAAATGTTGATTCCAATAAAACGACAGTAATAAAATAGTAAAAGATAATAAAATATGATTGAATAAGATACATGTTTACCCCATACATGATAATCTCTGTCCACATGTGAGAAAGGAAGATACGCCCACTAAGGAACATGGGAGGAATCCCAGTAACATGTCCCAAGGACCCCCCTCCAACTTTTGGAGCAGGGAATCAGGATGGGTGTTGGGGAACTCATGGCCTTGGAATGTTTTAATGCTCACCATAGGCTATTAGCCTTCAGAGCAAAAATGGTACCATTTCCAAGAGTTCACATTCTGGAATGTTCCTCCATCCACAGTCTCCACGCTTTCCCGTCCAAAGTGCCATCCTCACTCCTTCATGGTGACCCCAGAGGTCTCTGGCCAACCTTTTCCTCAAGCCAGTCGGCGCCTTGATAATCCCTGTCCTGCCACGGTGGGCTCACCCTCAGCTCCATCGATCCCTGGAGGTCTCGCCAGCACATATAGATGCCTCCTCCCATCAACCCTATTGCAAGGCATTGTGACTGGACCATGCGGAAAAGAAGGGCTTCCAGTGCAATGCTCAGATGAATTCCCTCCTCCTTTCATCAGGGCTCTGAGCCCCTCACCTTCATTCTTTAGCCACACAGAGTGACTGTGTCAAGTCACTCCCCTAGTAGGCACCCCACACGTGCTTTCTCTACCTTCACTCTAAGTCTCCTAAGCATTGCTGGAATCACAAAACTACTGGGACACACATTTTTTTAATTCTAACCTGGCCATCATCTTCTCAGACTTTCCACCTTCCCTATTCCTGGCAAGTAGCCCTTAGTCACCAGGGCTGAAATTTCAGACTTGACTTGAACGCCCTCACCCTTCACCTCCACTGCCAAGCACAGCTAAGTTCCATTGACTCCACCTCCACAATGTTTCTAAAACCCATCCCCTGCTATCCAAGAACCAAATGTGTCGTAGGTCCAGAACGCAAGAGAGATTGTGTGTGTGAGACAATGCAGTAAAAAGACTGTGCATCATTGCATTTATTGTAATTAACATTTATTTTATACCCAGGAGGCACGGGGCATGCTATCAGATGTTTTGATGAGCAAAGAATCCAACATGTTGATAACTTATCAAAAAGTGAAAGCGATTAAGTAGTAGTCGTAGTAGTAAATTTAGTTTAATATTTATTAGTAGTAGCCATAATATTAAATTTAACTAGCTTTTATTTTACCCCGGTTTATAAAAGTCTATTAAGAGGTTTAGAGAAATAAAGGCCATTGTATCTGGAAAGAATGACTCAGTCCGTATTTTAGTTTAGCACTTCCTGTGATTCACATCACCCCTAGAGCTTCTAACGCTTAACCTTCCTAGAAGTCATATTGAAAGACAAGACAGATGCTTGGGGCATAATTTGGGGTGGCTTGTAAGACCTTAATCTTCCAAAAATTCAACTTTGTGCACTCGCTGGTTGACAACATGTACATTTAGTGCCTTCTCCCTTTGCAGCCTGCCAAGTGCGGGGCAGAGCTGCAGAGGACATAGAACTAGGGGCTTGGAATGTTTCTGAAGATTCACGTGGTTAACAGCATAATGGAATAGACTTTGGAACATGCCAACCTGGCTTCAAATCTTGGTTCTACTACCACCTGGTTGTGAGACCTGGGGGGATGGCTTAACTTCTCTGAGTTTATTTCCCTTTTTAAAAAATGGAGTTAATATCACAATTTTTTCATAAGGCTAGATGTTTTCAATTATAAAAGAAGAAAAACTTGACGAGGGTGAGAGTCTAGGGGATGGTAGCACTCTCTCTCTCTCACACACACACACTCACACACACACACGCGCACACACTAGCATCTTCTGACTTCATAACTGAGTCTTGGGCTAACCCTGGGACCCTCGTAAGAGCTACACCTTCATCAACAGTAAACCTTCATTTTACTTAATGTCTGGTATCAGTGGTAGTTCCATGGTAGACTGGATTTAAAAATCTGTCCCTAAAAGAGTTCTCTATACCTCGTATGTGGCGAAAGAGACTTTAAATCTTCGATGGGAGGGGGAACAGCAATGCATAGTTGCAATGATTCAAGGAGATAAACACTGATGTTCATGTGACAAAGAAAGTAGAGCCAGGCACTCAGTGAATGCTGGACAAAAGGAAGCCCCTTCTGTCTGCATGCAGCCCTCAGCCTCCACACGTACTAATGAATGTGCTCAGCTGACTGCTGGCATGTCACACTGCAGCCTCGCTTTACAGCTGCATGTCTAGCAGCTATTCTAAAAGCCATCCTTTCAGGCTCTTGTTCAAACAACAGCCCCATGTAAAGAAGAGACATTTGAAATGGGGGCTCCCATGGCACTGATGGCAAAGACCTACAAAGACCAAAAAAAACAGGTCTCAGGACATTTTCACTGCTAAGGAAATAGACACAGCCATTGTGAAACTCAAACCTGTATCATTATGGTGAATGGAAACTTAAAAAAAATAGGTCAGCATAGCACAGGGAGATCAGCTCTGTGCTTTGTGACCACCTAGAGGTGTGGGATAGGGAGGGCTGGAGGGAGGGAGATGCAAGAGGGAAGAGATATGGGGACATATGTATATGTATAACTGATTCACTTTGTTATAAAGCAGAAACTAACACACCATTGTAAAGCAATTATACTCCAATAAAGATGTATATAAAAAAAAAAAAAGGTCAGCATTTAGTAGTCTGGAACATCTAAGTGATCAAACTAAATGGATCAAATGAATGATCAAGTAAAATCTACCATGAAAAATCGGTTCTCAATATGACAGGAAATAATATTTTTCTGAATTCCATGGCTCATGTGGATCCAGATACTTGTAAAGTCTAGTCATTATTAAACTATGCAATGATTGGTATCAAATTAACAATTAAATCTTTTTTAGACTCTCAAATAAACTTCCAGGAAAAAAAAAAATCCATGATTGGGTGAGCGAAGGCAATCCATGCAGAATCTATTCTTGGTGCCAGGTCCAAAGGTTCCATATTTTTATTGGTTTTTGCTTATTTTTTAAATAGGACATTTGAATAGTACTGTTACAGATTTTTCACAGCTGATTTTCCATGGGAAATCAAAAGAGTATTACCATGTCTCAGTTATCCTAAACAACAACAGGTTTGTCATTTTATCATCACCAGAATTAAACATGTGGCCCTGGGTTTGCCTGGTCAGAACAGAGCCTTCAAGAGGAAGCAAGTATTTATGTTTTTTCACATCAGACTGATGTAGAAATCAAGAAGTTCAAAACTCACTCCCCAAGGAAAGTTAGTAAAGCAACTCTCTCATATTTAGACCCTCAGCTGCTGTTGATCTTAACAGGGACCTTTCCACAAACTTCATCTTCCTCTTTGATATTTTAGCCTCTTAATCATTTTAAGTCAACAATCCATAGCTGACATTTCTGCTGATAAAGTACCTTTATAATGATAGACTTGGTGTTTAAATTTCTGCCTACGTCTTCTCTAAGTTGGTGACCTAATTGTAGCTGATGCTTCCAGTAGAAATACTCACTTGTTAACCTCAAGTTATTTCTGGGCACAGCTGAAATAAAACAAATTGCTTTTTAAGCTTACAATTCCAGATTCTGTGTCTTATTTTCCATTTCTCCTTGTCCATTTTTCCATGTAGGTTTTATCTGCTACCTATAAACCATGGAAAACAAATTATTCCGTTCAAATCTTTGGAAAGGGCTGTTCACTGGCACAAAATCACATTGTCTGATACTTTTTCTCGTTTTGAATTTCTGGAAGGGAAATCCTCCTTATGAGAAGACTTAACTTTCCATCAGTAATGGGGAAAACTGTTTCTCTCGGGATGGTGGAGGTAGCTTTAGAAGAGAAAACTCAGCAGAAATAAAAATCAGCACGACTGATTTTTAATCCAAGTCTGTTTTTTTGGTGATTTTGATCCTTATTCTGCCTGTGAGCTGGGAATAAATGAAGAGGGACGTTGAAAAACGTGGGAGGCCAAACAGTACAGCATGTTTGGGAAATCGTTGGTTCAATTGTGTGCTATTTAAGTGCCACCCTTACAACCTGAAGCAGTAAACACACCCTTCATATCTTTAAAGCAGAATCCCCCATCCCCAGTGTATGTAGGGCTCACGACTTGCCTGCTGTATGTGGTGTGACCACACTGGCTGGACTTACGGCATTGTCCCAGTGTAGTTCTTAATTAGTAATAGCATCTCCATTCAAGCTGAAAAGTATTCTATTCTGATGATGAGTGATATGATCCCCCTCCTTTCTGTGACTTACCCCTCGGTGTTTGCAAGATGCCTTATTTAGAAAGAAAACAGCAAGACAAAATGGTTTCAGAGAACTTAGTCCATTGTTCATAGGGAGAGACGCAGACCCAGAGGGGTCCAAGCCCTGCTCCTCAGTGACAAAGCCAGGATCAGAGTAGTAACGGCAAACCTTTATATGGCACTTATTGTCAAGCCAGGAGCTCTTTGGAGCCCTGCGTGTATATTGACTCATTTAATCCTTTCTGCAGGGTAGATCCAACTCTTTACAGCAAGCAGCTTGCCCCAGGCCATGCACCAGCGGAGGGCAGGGCTGTGCTGGAACCAGGTTCCCTGGCTCTAGAGTCTGGTGAGCTCCACACCTCACCCCACCAACCAGAGCCAGCACTTCTGACTCTTAGTCCTACCTTCTTCTCTGTATTATGTTGCTTTTGGACCAAGGAGAGAAAAGGTTGTTAGTGAAAACTTAGCCCGATTTTTCCAAGCTGTTATTTTTATATTACTATGACTATCATCCAAGTACTACCACAGGCACTTAAAAAACAGAGGAGGCTTAAAAATAGATAGGACATAGACTTACCAGATAATAAATATGTTTTCAGGGAAGAGAATCAAAATGTTGAACGACAGGTACAGTAACCGATAACAACCACTCAGAAAGGAAGGTGGCAACAAGATGATGAATATGGCCACCCCCAGACAGACTAGCTAACTATCAGCCCTGTGGTTTTCATGTTAGCATTTGATTGTCAAGGTCTGCCTGAATGACACCATAAGCCCCTCCAAATCATGTACACGCCTATATAATTCGCTTTGCAGAGCATCTGGTAAAGCACCCATGGAAAGGTTTTTCTTAATATGGTGTGATGGTGATTATAGAGAGTGCTTGCCTCTGAGTTGCCCACCTATGCAAAAAAAAAAAAAAAAAATACATTGGCCATAAAGACATTGACTTATGGGAAAAAAATGAAGAAGGTTTACAGTATATAAAGTTTGCAGCATATGTTTAAGAGCAAAACCAAATCTGGAAAGAATCTTTCTATCATTCCATGGGCTGTGTGGGTCACAGGTTAGATATCCTAGAACTTGGGCATGGGAATATATACAGCATCCTTGAGCCTTCACGGCTCCCAATTAGCCATGCATGGCTGGAAACTTCAGTGCTCACAGCCTACTGGAGAGAGTGGACATCACAATGGAGCTTTACTCTTTCCAACTCAAGGGAGAACATCTGTCTCCTAAAAGAAACAAAGAGCTTACCTGGCCCAGTATGAATAAAGGTGTTAATTTTGTCTGAGAACTCTGGCCAGGGACACCCCATGGCCACTTAAAAACTCCTTTTTTGAATCCAGGTGGCTTAGAAAGACATGCTTCAGTATCAGAAAAGGAGACTTAGAAGCATGCAGAGCTTTAAATAATAAAGCAACCCACACTTTATCAGCAGAACTGGCAGAAACATCGGACAATCCCTTAATTACCCTCTACAGCTCTTCTTAAATATTGGAATTTCCTAGCCCAGATCTGGTTCACGCAAGGAGCAGCAAATGTTGAAAAGTTTGGTGCTTTTTAGCCAGGAAACACACAGCTATGAAATATGTGAAGCTGTGGTAGACAAGTTAAAAAATAAAAAATAAAAACTTTCCAATAAAGTAATGCTCTCCCAATGACATCTTGTTATTCTAGTAAAAAATAGAATCCTCAAGTTTGGCAATATTTTTTCTTCCTGTGAAAGTACAAATAACAACACAATAAAACTAGGCTTTTTGTCATACAGTTGAGGGTGGTAAAAAGGGAAGACACGTTTATTTCTTTTTTTCTTTGTGAAATAGTATTCCCATTCATTTCCCCCATGAGGACCACCGAATTCTAAGTTCATTATAAAACTAACCTAGAAGCAGTACCTTCATACTCATCCATGGAAGGTAAGTCATTGTGGTAGAACTTTTGGATAGATTGTTCACTGGACATAAAACACTTCAGCATTTACTTGGTGAAGACACTGGACATTTCAAACAACAGCCACATTCAATTAAAAAAAAGCAAACAACTATATGTTCAAACACTCTCAAACTTTAAATGATCTGTTTGGTTTTATTTATTTATTTATGTTTAATTTGGGGTTTTGTGGAAGTATTTTTTAAATTTATTTTTCATTGAAGTATAGTTGATTTACAACGTTGTGTTAGTTTCAGGTGTACAGCAAAGTGATTCAGTTATACATATATATATATATATATACCTATTTTTTTCAGATTCTTTTCCCTTACAGATTATTACAAAACATTGAATAGAGTTTCCTGTGCTATACAGTAGGTCCTTGCTGGGTATCTGTTTTATATATAGTAGTGTGTATATGTTAATCCCAAACTCCTAATTTATCCCTCCCCCCACCCTTTCCCCTTTGGTAACCATAAGTTTGTTTTCTATGTCTGTGGATCTATTTCTGTTTTGCATATAAGTTAATTTCTATCATTTTTTTTAGATTCCACATATAAGCGATATCATGTGATATTTGTCTTTGTCTGGCTTACTTCACTTAGTAGGATCATCTCTAGGTCCATCCATGTTGCTGCAAATGGCATTATCTCATTCTTTTTTATGGCTTAGTAATATTCCATTGTGTACATACATAGCTCATCTTCTTTAGCCATTCATCTGTTGATGGCCATTTAGGTTGTTTCCATGTCTTGGCTACTGTAAATAGTGCTGCAATGAATATTGGGGTGTTTTTTATTATTTAAGTTGTGATTTCTCCAAGGAACATCCATCTAGTTGTTTAAAATGAATATTGTCACAGCCACTGCTTAAAGGAACATTGTCTTATAAGTGAGGCAGGTTGGAGAGCCGGTGTAATGTCAAGGTTTCAGAAGTATGTTACATTAATGAGCACCTTCACGTTGTGTTTTTTGTTTGTTTGTTTTTGTTTTTTTATAATGAAACTCTCTAGGAGCTAATTCAGCATTTTATTTATTTATTTATTTTTGGCTGTGTTGGGTCTTCGTTTCTGTGCGAGGGCTTTCTCTAGTTGCGGTAAGTGGGGGCCACTTTTCATCGCTGTGCGCGGGCCTTTCACTGTCGCGGCCTCTCTTGTTGCGGGGCCCAGGCTCCAGACGCGCAGGCTCAGTAGTTGTGGCTCACGGGCCCAGTTGCTCCGTGGCATGTGGGATCTTCCCACGTCCCCTGCATTGGCAGGCAGACTCTCAACCACTGCGCCACCAGGGGAGCCCCCCACGTTGTGTTTTGTGGGACTTGTAGCATTTTCTTGACTTTGCTACTGCTGGAATGCACGGTAAAAAATAAGTTATTTTATAGAAAGGACTGGTAGCTAGAGGGAAATAGACTCAACCAACATGTTACTGACCTTGATGCTCTAATAAGATTGTGCTCCGTAATAGTTCTCTGCGTTCTCCATCTAATCTTTGCATCTAACCTCTCAGGTGGCTTCTCTATCAATTGTCAACCTTTTGGGCTTGGAGACCGTATCTGTTCTCCCTTCTGTAATAAGGACTTCACCAGACATTAGTGCTTCCTTTGTGTTTAGGAAAACAGCCTGCCAAAGCAAGCTTGGGTCCGTATCATGGGTTCCCAATGGGGGCAATGTCAAACCCAAGGGGACAAAAATTGGTTCTTAGGGGGTGAATAAAATCTTTGATATCACAATGATTTGTGGCCCTCCAAAACTCAGTACTGCTTGACCAAATCTTATTCCTTAGTGTTTCATATCTCTCATTAGGGAGAATCTAAATTTAATTTCTTTTTTCTCTGGTGGGATAGATGCGGGAATAATAATGAAAAACAGACCCCATATGTTTGGGGAATTGTTTTAATTTGGAAAAATAAGCAGCTGACAGTGTATTCCTTCAAGATATGTGCTAATAAATTCTAACTTCAAAAATCAAGCAAGAGCTTGATATTATTCTAGTAATTTCAAGAGCTTGATATTATTCTTGATATACTAGTAATTTCAAGTATAACTCACTGTTGAGCTCAAACAGTAAATGGATGATTCATTTTTCTTCAGTGATTTTTTTAAGACCAATTACTGAATTATTTTTTATCCTCATCTGAATTTCCAGTGAGACCCAAGCAACTTTCAGAGTTAAATCATAGGCTTTTGCCTGCCTTTTGCCCTGAATTTGTTAATTCTCAACTCAAAAATATGAAATGGCTTTCCTCCACAGGTAGAATACAACTCCTAAAACCAAGACCCTCTAAGGTTCAGTCCCAACCTTTCCATCCAAAGTTACTTTCCTCAACTGTCTTTTATAACCTGCCCTTAAACCACTAAACCTCTCATTTCCGTGATTTTATCCACCCTATTTCCTCACCATGACTATTTTTCCCTTCCTCCCAAAAATTTCCACACCCAACTACTCTTCAGTGTCCCAATGTCACTGTTTCCACAAAGAGTTTTTCCAGCTTTATTGAGATACAATTCACATATAATGTTGTGTATGGAAGTGATTTCCCCTCTCCTCTGAACTTACACAACTTGTCATCTGGACAATTCTTAGGACACTTATCACTTTCCACTACATACTATGGTTTTAAGTATATATTTTGTCTCCTTCTCCAAGTTAAAAGCTCTTGGAGGACAGAACTATGGTCTGATTTCTAGGCAACATTGTATAATGGAAAGAGCTAGAGAAAGACCTGAGAGCAACATTTTCTTCTACCATTTGTTGGCTGGGTCTACCTAGTGTTACAATTGCTTGCCTTCCCTTTTTGTATATGGGCAGATTATCCAATCACTCTGAGCCCAGTTTCCTCATCTGTAAAATATTCTGATACATGGTGAAAATTTAACAAGTTCAAGTATCCAACAGAGTAGAAGCTTAGAGCATGACATGCATGCATAATGTCACAGTCTGTTGCTTAAAATGTTTTCTCCAAATATTTCAATGGCTGACCTGAAGAAAGAGATTTATTAGTGGACTTATTGGAAAAAAAGCAAAAGCAAGATAGGCTTTGCTATTTTTGTATGGTGTTAATAATTCTGCTCCTTTAAAGAAAATCTCAGAGAACTATTTAGTGTGCAGAAGATTCTTTCCAGAAGGAATGTTGAAACAAAGCAGGAGCAGACAGTAACCCAGGAGAGTGGTATGGCCTTTATAAACCTAGTGCTGTCTTTATCTGCCCCAGATTTCATGCCACCTTCATTTTCTTTATTCAGCACCCCTCATCTGAACCCCAGATTTCAGGTTGGGGAAACAAAGCCAAATGGAACATGAAACATAAAACAAGATCCAGCCAAACACAGTGAGCTCTCTCTGGCTTCAAGTCAAAACGTGGCTGAACCACAAAGCATCACCTGGTTTTGAGCAAAAACCACACCGAACCACCATTTTTTTTCATGGTTTCGGTTTGAAAATGGGGTTTCATGCAAAGCTTGCCCTAGTTTCAGAAGAGTTCCGTGGCAGAGTGCGGGCAAGGCTTCCGCGAGCGTGGACACTGCGTCATCAGCAGCCGCCGTCAGCCTGTGTGGAGGCGATTCCTTCTCCTTCTGCCCTCCGAAGGGCCAGGTTTTGAGCAATCTTGATCACGTGATCATTAAGAGGGCTGAAAATCATCAGACGTAGCGATAAGAAATACAGTCAATTAGTTCATCTCTGCACTTAGCTTTTACGAAAACAGAGAAGACAATTTTTGAAAAGCAATGAATCAAAAGAAGAGGTGGGATGGTCTAAAGCTTTATCTACGTATGGAGGCAAAGAGGAGATTTGAAGCAATTCTTAGGGTAATCTGGGCCAAAATGCCACATTCGTTGGAAATACTGAGATAATAAATGCAAAGTGGCCTATATGAGTATACAGAGGAATGAAACCACTCAATTTTCCCCTCCTTAGAAGGAGATTAAAATCCTCCTTAGAAGCTAACAGTGTCAGATGAGCCGTTTGCCCTGGGAGGTGATGACATTTGGAGAAGGATTAATATGAAGGAACTCCAAGCTGAGATCTCCATGATTGTTAATGGTTAACAATTAACCATTGTTCTCTCTGTAAATTAAACTAGTGCTTGGGATTTATAAGAAGATTATAATAGTGAACACATGGAACAATGGATTGAATCTATAATAAAGCATTTTTTACATCAATAAATGCAAAATTTAAAAGATTAACAATAAGAGAAAATAAATGGCTTGTTAAAAAGAGCTTATATCTGTGTAATACTATAAAATTCACACACAAAAATTTCCCACCATGACCATACTGGATCCCCCCCCCCAAAAAAAATAAACAATCCATGAGGTAGTCAGTTCAGGTCCTGGAGAGATGATGTACTTGTCCAATCCAGGTCCAGAAGCCTGTAAACTGCAGGAATTTAACCTTCCCTCATTGACCTCCCGCCACAGACAGTAATATATCCTTGGCATGATTACTGTACAGCAAAGGAGACAATCAGATGCACTAATCATTGCAATATAATGTCCCAGGGACCAGGGTGGGAATATCTTGTAAGGAGTGAAGGGGCAGGATTAAAGATCCCCACATCTGCATCCTTTGTTTCTGCATAATAGAATGCAGGACAGAAAACTAGATACTCTCCTGGAGACAGATCTGTGGAGAAAGAGCCTGATAACATGGTGCCATTCAACGAGCTACAGAAGCCATCCAAGTGGTGGGCTTGGTTTTAGATATATTGGTTTTGAGGTTCCCATGAAATATACAAGTAGAGCTCTCAAGGTCCTCCAGAAAGTTAGGTCTAGAAGTTCAGGGAAAGAGTTCTGGCCTGGAGACATGGATTTGAGAGTCACCAATGTAAAGGTAGTAGGTCCGCAATACCCGCCAGGGCAATGTGTTGAGGAAGAAGAGGTCAAAGGGAGCAGCAGGGGTTTTGACCCGTATGTCCTATACATGTGACTGGATGACACAGGACATCTAAGAGAACAGATCTGGTAAATGGTGACTGTGAGCCAAGGCCACACACCACCAACTGAAAGGGGCATTCTCATCATCGTCTTGCAGAACTGATCATGCAAAATCCCAAACCACTTTTGCGTTTAAGTAGAAAGTTACATCTCACTATCCACTACAGGATAGTCTATAGTAAATACCAAACCTAATATATAAACACCTTATTTACATAAAAGATCATCAAGGGAGATCATTTATTTTATGATAGGATTCCCAAAGGAATTCTATCAAATAATAACAAATGTCTTTGGAGATGGTAACGTACGACTCACTTCCCCAATCACAAAACAAAAATTACATTTGCCCACACTTTGGGGGAACATGGGTTTGCTTTGGGTTATTTTCATGTGTTTGCTTTTTAGGGCAATGCATATTATACATTTCTTTAGGTAGATAATAAGTGAGTGGATAAATGGGGCCAACGGATATAATCAATTTTCACTTCCAGAGGTTCTTTAGCACCGAGACTAGTGAAAACATCTATTTGTTTAATAACCATGGAATTGGAAGATATTTTGCCATAAAATATTGATATAGAGGCAGAAACCAAATGGACATTTCCCTAGATGAAAAGTATTAATTAAAGGCCCCAGAGGTCACTGTTGGGCTCTCTAGTTCAATATTTCATTAGTCACCTGGAAGTTGGAGCAGTGGGCAATGAAATTTCCGGTATTTCTAGTGAAAACTGAACTTATCCAAGTGCCATATAAATGGAATAAACTAAGTAAAGATCTGGGTAGTGGATATGAGAATCAACTTAAATGTTGGCCTGTTATTGTGTTTAGGAGAAATTCTTTTGAACTGTGTTTAGAAAATTATGGTCTCTAAGTGATCAGTTACAGCTCTACAAATGGCCATTAAAATTGTCCCAGAAAGTGTTCTTCCAGTAGAGACATCAGTGCAATGTACTGTTCCATCCAGGCAGGCCACAGAAATCCTTTATAAGGGGCTGGTGAACCACACAACATGTTGTTATGCTTGTTCTGTGCAATATGTGGTGCTTGAGGTTTGATTGTTGCAATTCATGGGCCTCATAGAAGAATTATTTCTCCCTCCTCTGAGCTGCTGGAGTTTTCCTCCCTCTCTATGTCTGGTTATGCATGCATCTCCTTCTTCAACTCAGTGAAGGCAAGATAGGCACCTTCCCTTTAACAAAGACCTTGTTCATGGTACATATACCATACATAATGGATGATGGAAGGATGGTTGGATAAGTGGATGGATGGATAGATGGATGGATAAGTTGGTGGATGGATGGGTTGATAGATGGATAAGTTTTTGGATGGATAGGTTGGTGGATGGATGGATGGATGGATGAATGGATGGATGGATAAATTGGTAGATGGATGGGTGGATGGATGGATGGATGGATGGATGGATGGATGGATGGATGGATGGATTGATGAATGGATGGATGGATAAATTGGTAGATGGATGGGTGGATGGATGGATGGATGGATGGATGGATGAATGGATGGATGGATAAATTGGTAGATGGATGGGTGGATGGATGGATCAGTGGTGAGTGGAAGGAAGGAAGCATAACAAAAATTTTAAATGCGCCTAGAAGGCAATTAAAGCCATCAAGATGATAAAGTATTTTCTTAAGATATGGTAAAAGAATTATCGTTCTTTAAACTGTAATGAATACAAAGAATGGATAACATTAACAAAATTCCAAATGTTTAGCCTTTCCTGGATTCTCCTTATTGATCTATTATCCAGAAATTAATTGAGAAGTTAAAGAATTTCAAGTTACACGCCCCATCTCTTAAGGTCACAGTCTTGATTGGAGCCTGTTACGTGTTCCATAAAATTTTCTTTGGTGAAAGGAATTGACCCAACATTGTATTTCTTTTTATCCAGTGCTTTCAGGAGCTTAACACTATGTTAATAAGTCAATTCAAGCTGTGGATAGCCAGCGTAGTATACATGAGTGCCAGCTTTTTTGACGTGTTCTTCAGCCTCTAGGAACCTCAGTTTCCTCATGTGTACGGTTGGGATAAATATATAATACCTACCTCACCTTATAAGATTATGCAGATCGAGTGGGCTAATTTATGTACCTTAGTTTACAAACAGCTGGTAAGTGGTGGAGCCAGTGCTGAAATCCAGAATTACCTAACGCCTGAGACTTTTTTTGACTTTTTATTTTGAAATGAGTTGAACGTACAGGAAAGTTGCAAGAGTAATACAAAGAACTTCTGTATGCTTTTCACTCAGATTGACCAATTGTTCACTTCTTGCTCCATGAGCCCATGTTTTCCATCAGTGCACCATGGGGTCTAGGATAGTCTGTAAAATGGGCTCGATAATGGTGCCAACCTCAAAGGGTCATTGTGAGGATTGAATGAGTTCACAGATGTAAAAAATAAGACCCATAAGTGAATAGCTACAGCAAAGCCTAACGGGACCTCCAGCCAGTGAGGAACCCGCTACAGAGGAGGTGACCCTAAGGTCAGTCTTTAAACACCCAGCCATCCAGGATCAGAACAAAACAGTGATTTCCATGCTCACCCGTTGTCTTCGCCCGAGAAAGGGCTGAATTTGAAAAATCTCTAAAGAATATTAGCTGGATATTAATTTGGAGAAGTAAGCGCTGCTAATTCCACAGCCATCCATGGAGTAGAGGTCATCCACAGAGCTTCCAAATTGTTATTGTGAAGATTAGAACAGCCTCTGCCCCATCTCCTCGCAAACCCCCAGCCCTGGAGTAGAATCACGATTTCCCAGTACTTATCACGATTCTCAGAAATGAAAAGTGGCCTTTCCAAAGCATCTATTCATTTAGCTGCACAAAGACAGCTTGTCCAAAGGCATGAAAACCGCTTAAATACCATGCGCAGCCCAAATAAACCATCTCAATACACAACAAAGGATGTTCTTTGACTTATTCTCTCAGGAGGCAAACCCTAAGGGCTCAAAGAAGTTAACGTCTGCCATCCAGGCCTTCACGGAGAATGCACATGGCCATTGCCAGCAATGTCCAAATACCCAGAACAGATATGACCCATACCTTGTAAAAAGTTCTGTATCACATAAAAACAAGCCTGAAGATGATCGATTTTGCAGAGTAAGCGTGACCCACTCCTTTTGTCTTTCTTTCGGTTCTCATTCTACTTTTGACTTATTTGTGGAAAGTTATAATTAGATCGTGCTTTGCCTTTTTTTTTTTTCTTGAACTGATAAAGTGCCGTAAATCCTGGACAACATCCATGAGTGCAGTCACTTATGAATTTTGCTATTTTTTGCACATCGCACCATATGCAGGCCCGGCAGAGAGGCACGGTTCCGTACTCCTGGCATGCAGGAGAGTCACTGAAAGATATCATATGGTCTCCTGGCAGAAGTACAAAGTGCCTCTTGCTGTTTGATCTCCTGTCTTAAACTTAAATGCAAAATCTGATAATTGGGTCAGGCAGGAGAAGAAACTGAGCAGTAAAGTTCTTTTCATTTCCTTTTGCTATTTCATCTTTTCTTCCTTTTTTGCCCACACTTTTCTCCCAACTCCCTCTCTCCTTTTTTTTTTTTTTTTTTTAGCCCCTGAAGGAGACAGTCTGTCTTGTGAATAGGATGGATTCAAAGAGGAGGTGGGTTTACAGCCGGACGACCCGTCAGAGGGTCTCCAGTCACCTCCGTCAGCTCCTTGCTAGATGCACGTTAGATTTCTGCTCTGTTAGCAGCAGTCCTGGATAACCATCTCGAGCTTTGCAAAGGCCAAAGTCATGGCTGGGTTTACTTATTTAGAAATATTACTGCCTTTCCAGACTTAGATTTGTTTAATGTAAAAGGAATTCATCGTAGTCCCTCTGGCTTAGGGCATTAAGCAGACAGAGGCTTGTACTTCAAAGGGCACAAGAGATAAAGGAAAACTGAACCTCGTCTTCAGACAGAAGGAGACCGTGATACGAGAGGTCTGACCTAGACCTCTCTGCCCAATTGTTTCTAAACAGGGAAAGAGAACTTTTCGTTCTTGATTTCGCCACTCTAAGACCTATTGCAGAATTGCCTGCGTGGTTGCTGAATGTTTTAGCTGGATGTAAACCCCAAAAGAGCTTCTTCCTAATATACCCAAATTTAGCCCTCACTAAGGAGGGGACAAATTCAAAACTGACGAAGCTCTCTATCAGCGTTACTTTTTCAAATCGCAAAGGGCAGTTTCTCACCCTCGGGTGAGTTACTAAAGTTTTCCCCAGGCCAGGCCACCCTCTCACTGTGGTACCTGCTTCATGGACACCCTGCAGCAGTGTTAGAATGTTCCAGAAACCTTCTCCCCAAAAGGCCACCTGGGGTTTGGCAAGGGGAATGCCTGGGAGCAAGTCACATGGCTTTCCTCATGGGCACCCCCATACCGTGACTGTCAGCTGGACTAAGCATGAAAGAACATTCCAGACAGTCTTAGCCTGGAATGGAAAATGGAGTCCCAGGGGGACCACCTGAAGGACAGGAGAGATCAAGATGGATTTTGCCTCTGTGAGAATGTGGAGCGGAAATCTTGCCGATGGCGGCAGAGCCACCTCCTTCCACTGGGAGCCTCTCCACCAATGGCTCCACAGGTCACTGCCTTCGGAGGGTCCTGTCCCAGATTCAGACTCTTCAGAGGGTAAGGCTAAAGGGTCCTTTTAACTAGGACCGCAATTTCTACAGTGTCCCAGCATCCCTTCTGATTGTCCCACTCTGCCTGGTACCTAAGGGTCCCTGTGGAGGGTTGCATTGCTCTAGAAGAGTCTCCAGGCCAAAGCAACAAGCCACCCAGAGCCCTGCCGAGAGCCTAGAACCAACTCGCTTGCTCAGACACGACAGCCAGACCAGGACGCAGTCCTAGATCCAAGCAACTTTGCAGCCTGCCTCCAGAAGACGTTCTGGACCCGAGAAGGTTGTAGAGAGCTGCGTCCAGGGTGTAGGGCCGGGGTGGGGAATTCAGCAGCCCAGAAAGGCCAATCAGTGTTTTCCCCAGACATCCAGGCTGTGGGGAGAGAGGGCTTGGGGGCAGGGGAGTCATCCACTGATTCTCTTGCTTGCCCAGACTTAGGAGCTGCATTTAGGAGGCCTCCAAACTGATTCTGATATGAAATGGAAAAGAGGCTGTTTCTCTGGAACAGGCGTGACACACAGTGAGTTTGCAACCCTCTTTGATGGAAGCTGCTTTAGAAACAAATGCCCGCAGCCCTGGGAGAGGGCAGCCTGCGTCTGGCCATCTCCAAACTGCAGTCCTTCAATCAAATATTTAGGACACTGCTGGGGGTCTCAGAGGACTCCGGTACTTGTATCAATTAGTCACCTTGAGGTGACAAGGACATCATGCTTTGTCATTTTATTTAACATGACTGTGTATCACTCACTTCTCACCACAGTGGGGCTGGAGAATCCTTTTGTCTAAAACACTAAATTAGACCTGTTCAAGCTAACACCAGAAATGACTCTTGCATGCCTCGTGCACACCTACGAAAGGGTGGATTTGCAACATCACGGGGCCCCCGTGTTCAGGGGCTTCTGGGGGGAGCCAGCCTCCCTCACTGATGCCGACACATTTATGAGAAAGACTGATGGGTTACTATACTCACAGTGGCCTGGTAAGAGGGGTCCACCAACCGTTCCTTCCGCCCAACCCAAAGCTCAATGCAAAAACAAAACACAATTTTAAAAAGTTGCGAATTTATGAATTTGTGAATTTGCTCTCATTACACCACTAAGATTTTTTTCCAGTTACTGAAGAAATTAGATGGTTGTCTGAATATATTTTTTAAATGTGCCCTTATTCTCAGACTCCTGCCCCATCCCTTCCTCACCTCCTCCACGTGCTTCAGTGACAAGAACCATTTACCATAATTGTAGTTTCCTTGTGGGTGGCCTCCATCACGACAAAAAGTGAAAATCGAAAACTCTTAGGTGGAAATTAATTTAGAAACAACATTACCACAATTCTTGTATGGCGTATGTAACCATAATAGCCATTTCAGTGGGAAAAGCAAAATAAATAGAAGGCCAAATGACATTAATTTCCATTTGCAGCAAACCCATAATTGGATCAATTATCAGATCCTTGGGGAGAAAGTAGGTTGCCATTGATTGGTGGGTGAAGCCCTCTATGGACACACAGGATAGAAGGAAACGCATGTGATGATGTACATTGAAACTAGGCTGGAAGGGGTGGGAAACCCTCGAAACCCCAGTGGGAGTGGTGGTGACCCCCGGGCTTCCTCTGGACAGCAGAGTGGTTTTTAGACCAAGGTATCCACATCTCCATTCATTGACAGGTGGCTTTGGGCAAGTTTCTTGCCCCCTTGGGGCTCGATTTCCTCATCTGCTCACTGGGGATTCTAAAAGTGCCCACCTCATAGGGTTTTAAGGATTAAATAAGTTGATCCGTGTAATGCACTTAAAATGGTGCCAGGTACCTGGTAAACTTTTCAAATGTTAGCTTATTATTATTATTATTCTTTCTTTTCATCATTATTTATTATCCATTTATCAATGGTAATAGGAGTAGATTTGGGCTTAGAAGATGCAAATCTGACTTTAAGCTCTCCTGTTTTCCTGCCATGTCATTTTGGGCAAGTTAACCTATCTAAGCCTCAGGTTCCTTATCTGTAAAATGGGCCTCTATCAATTTGCATAACTATGCCCAGGACACTGAGTAAGAAATAGAAGAGCACTTTGTAACTGAACCTGAGACCACAGAACTTGTCTTTCTTCTGGGGACGTCGGAATTGCCACAGAGGGGACAGTTCCAGCAAGGCGCCCTGGGATGTCATTGGCCAGCCCCTCCCCTGTTGTGCTCCGTGTCTGCATGGCTTTCCTGAACTGCTACCCACAGGATACACAGGTATCTCCAGGCATGACCCCCCAGAGATGTTCCTCAGCTTCTCTCTGCAGTTCCAGGGTCAAGTCAGGCAGTGGTGAGGTGCAAGGTAGACATTTCATCCAGAAACGCCCCAGATCTCAGAGAGGAGACCCAGACCCGAGGATGGCCCTGGCCTCGTGTGTGTGCGCGTTTTCTGTGTCTCAGATTTTCATCTGAAGAGCCCCGTAACTGGTGAGTCTTACCACCAGGAATTCTAAGGAGGAAATGGGGCTCCACAGAAAGTAAACAAGAACATACAGTTCTTTATACAAATATTCTCAAAGAACACTCCAAAAATCCCTCCTCCCCTCCCCGCATGGATGGGGTGGAAGGACTTTTTCCTTTTTTTCTCTTATAAATGTCTTTGCTTTTGCTCTTTTCTCCTCATGCCTTGTTGCCCTGAAAGTGGTGCCTACGTAAAAAGCGAAGTATCTGGTCTTCTGCAGTGGAGAAGGAGGCTAAACCGGAGGCAGCAAGAGCATCAGAAGCTGATAAAAACACTCCAGATGATTTTTATTTTAGTTTCCTGACTGGTCTGTTACCACTTTCTGAAAATTTGGAGATGAAGTGTGGAATCTGTACTCAGATTGGTGTGCATGTATGTGTTTGTGTGCATGAGAGTGTGTGCATGGGTTGAAGTACATGTCAGGGAGTGTGTGTGTTTCTGTGCGTGTGCATGAGTATAGGCGTGTGCGTGTTGCTTGTGCATGGAAGTGTGTGTGTCTGTAAGCCTGTGAGTGTGGGTGTGTAAGGTTGTGAATGTGAATGTGCGTGCACGCCCACAGGCATATGAGAGGGAGTGTATCTGTGTGTGCATGTGAGTGTGTGTGTGTGTGTGTGTGCACACGCGCTGAGAGCATTCTGTGTGTGGGCTCTGTTCTCGGCATCCGTCACACCCTCAGGAGAAGCCAGAAGAGATTCGGGACATTTTGCGTTCCATTCGAAAATGAGGGGCCTGAGGCCAGGGGAGGGACAGATCTCACCTGATGGCAGAGCTGGTTTGTGGCAGAGGCCTGACCCGAAAGCACTTTCCTCCTCCACCTCTCTTTCCATCGCGCTCCTTTTCTTTCCTCTTTGCTGACCTCTGAGATGCCACGACCTCCCGGCTGGTTTCTCACCTCCGGCCACATCAACTGTGTGTTTCTCCAGCCCTTGCTATGGGGGACACGCACCCAGGTCTAGAGGAGTGTCTGCAGTCCAGGGTTGGCACTAAAATGCCCTTGAACGCCATGAGGCCCGCAGCCTCCCTACCTGGGTCTTCACGGCTCCGATGGGGCTCATGGTGGCACCTGGGTCCCCCGACCCTGTCGGCTGGTTCTTCTCTGTGGCCCCCAGGTCAGCACGAGTCCAAGTGCACGGACCCTCTCACATCAGCAGTGGGAGCACAGGGACAGGATTTGGAGGGAATGAATGAATGAATGAATGAATGGCAGCCCCAGCCTTCCGCCTGCACAACTGAGCTTTACTTATTTGAACGGGAGGAAAGTAGGCTCCTAGAATATTCAGAGACAGAGGGCACCGCTCAGTGTGCCAGGCTCGGAGCTCCTCGTGGCCGAGCACGTCCCTCAAAAGCATCCCCACCTGAGGCATCTGCTGTCCGAGTCAGCTGTGTGCTCGGGGTCTCCCTATTCTATCATCACGACAGAAACAGCTGTGCCAGATAATGTCCCATTGATCTGCTGTCCAAATCCACCTCCTGCCCGGCCTTGTGCTGCCTGCCTCTAATACTCCTTGGGGGTGGCCTAGAGCTTGGACATCACATCATATGGGAAAAAAATCAAAAGTCATCCCTCGTGGTCCAAGTTGCCCCATTCCCGACCTTGTCTTCCCCCTCTCCCTTCCTTGATGGGCCTGGCATTTTAGCAAATGGAAAGATGGATTTTTAACAGTGCAAAGGGCCTTTGAGACATCTGAGTGTGGCCGACACACGTGTTTGAGAACATTGAGACCCAGTGAGGTACTGATACTTGGCCAATCTATAGCCAAGCTGGGGCGAGAGACCACACTCCGTTCGGGGCTTTTTCACCCTCACCCGGCAGGTCCCGGGGTCTTCCACCAATGCCTCCTCCCTGCTGGGGCTTTGAAAGGACGCTGCTGTCCTGGAAAGCCGTGGACACCCCGTAGTGCAGGGATGTGGGTGTGTCTTCCGTGTAGGTGCTTAGTGAGCGCTCCTGCCACGCTGCCCTGGGTCATGTGCCTGGGACACCAACACCATGAGACATGGCCCTGCCCTCAAGGAGACCACAGCCTGACCTGTGGACATCAAATGCTCTGTCACCCGGACTCTCAACCTTGACTCCATACTAGAATCGCCTGGGGAGCTTTTCAAAACTACTGAGAGCCAAGTGCTGGTATCAATAGGACCATTTTGTTTCTTTCCTCTGTTTGCTGTGGCCTCTCCGGGGGGACAAGAGGGCAGGCACGTTTTGACTGGCAAAACACAAGAACTTATATTCAAACTTATTCAAAGCTTATATTCACGGCCAAGGTTGTAGGGAAAGGGACAAGTGTGGGCAAATTTCATTTGCTTCTCAGAAGAGACACCGTTCTCTCCATCCCTTAGTCACGCTCTGGAAAATGGTTGTGGTGGGAATGTGTATGTCTGAGGCTGAGGACATGGAAAGTTACATGGTGCTTATATCTAGATTTGGGCCATTTGGTCAAGATCTTTTGGCTTAATTGTTTGAACTCAAGCATAGCCTTCAAGTGCCAGAACAGAGCAGTAAAGAAACTAACACAAAACAGCAATAATAGAGCAATAGAGAGATCTCGAGTCTTCATAGTTAAAGGAATAGAGGGGGGAAAACTACCTCATTCGTGCAAATTTCTGTAAGCTGTCCATTTACTGGCTGCCTGATGATATTTCTCTCAAATCCCATCCAAAAAGAAGAGCTAACCGGAGCATTAAAAGCAGAGAAAGAAATCTCTTTTGAGCAAACAGAACATCGTGTTTTGAGTCCCAAGCAAGCTCTTAAGTCGAAAGGGGTGCTAAGCCCTTTGCCTTTGGCAAAACACAGCCTCTTCTCTCTAAATGTTTTAAAATGTTTAGTGGCAGCTGAAAGTGCAATGAACTTAGACATCAAAAATCTGTAAATTAATAAAACACATAAATAGAACTTCCATTAAGCTGGGCAAGAACTTTGAAACACAGAAAGAGGCATACTTAGAGAAGGACACTGATTCAGAAAGATAAGCTGCTGAGAAAAGAGCAACTATGCCTGTCCACCCCTCCCCCCATTTCTCATGGAAGGTTTACTTGGGAAAGAATATCGTCTGTGCATCATGACAAAAATCCTTGCTCACTGCAGAAACCGAAATAACAGGCTGACATAGGGTCACACCATTATCCGTAAAACATGAGAGCGGCCACTGCTTGCCTTGAAATAACTTACCTCTCTCCTGCTAGTAGAGTTGTCAAGGAAAGTTCCACAGCCAGAGTTTCAGGATAGCTAAATTTCAAAATGTATTGCAGAAATGTCACCCAATTTTTTCTTCATACATCATCATTTATCACTCTCTCAAGTGGTCAGTCAAAATATGGAGGAAACATATGAATACACTTGTTTCTTTTTTTTTTTACTTTATTAAAAAAATTTTATTCAAGTATAGTTGATTTACAATATTGTATTAGTTTCAGGTTTACAACATACTGAGTCAATATTTTATCGATTATATTCCATTTAAAGTTATTATAAATTATTGGCTATATTCCCTGTGCTGTGCAATATATCCTTGTAGCTTATTTATTTTACACACGGTAGTTTGTACCTCTTAATCTTCTACCCCATGACCCTCACTCCCTCCCTCTCCCCACTGGTAACCACTAGTTTGTTCTCTGTATCTGTTAGTCTGTTTTTGTCTTGTTACATTCATCGATTTTTGTATTTTAGATTCCACATATAAGTGATAACATACAGCATTTGTCTTTCTCTGTCTGACTTATTTTGTTAAGCATAATACCCTCCAGGTCCATCCATGTTGTTGCAAATGGCAAAATTTTATTCTTCTTTATTGCTGAGTAATATTCCAGTATATGTATGTGTGTGTGTGTGTGTGTGTGTGTGTGTGTGTGTGTGTGTGTGTGTGTCGTATCTTCTTTATTCATGCATCTGTTGATGGGCACTTAGGTTGCTTCCATATCTTGGCTATTGTAAATAATGCTCCTATGAATATGGGAGTGCATGTATCTTTTTGAATTAGTCTTTCTTTTGTTTTCTTCAGATATATACCCAGGAGTGGAATTGCTGGATCATATGCTAATTCTATTTTTAGTTTTTTGAGGAACCTCTTACTGTTTTCCACAGTGGCTGCACCACCTTACATTCCCACCAACAGTGCACGAGGGTTCCTTTTTGTCCACATCCTCGCCAACATCTGTGATCTTTTTGATGATAGCCATTCTGACATGTGTGAGGTGATATCTCATTGTGATTTTGATGTGCATTTCTCTGATGCTTAGCAATGTTGAACATCTTTTCACATGCCTGTTGGCCATCTGTATGTCTTCTTTGCTAAAATGTCTATTCAGGTCTTCTGCCCATTTTTTAATCGGGTTGTTTGTTTTTTTGATATTGCATTGTCTGAGCTGTTTATATATTTTGGATATTCGCCCCTTAAAGGTCATATCATTTGCAAATATTTTCTCTCATTCACTAGGTTGTCTTTTCATTTTGTCAGTGGTTTCCTTTGCAGTGCAAAAGCTTTTAATTAGGTCCCATTTGTTTATTTTGGAGGTTTTTTCCTTTGCCTTAGGAAACAAATCCAAAAAATTATTGCTATGTTTTATGTAAAAGAGTGTTCTGCCTATCTTCTCTTCTAGGAGTTTTCTGGTTTCCATTCTTACATTTAGGGCTTTAATCCATTTTGAGTTTATTTTTGTATATAGCGTGAGAAAATGTTCTAATTTTATTTTTTTACATGTAGCTGTCTGGTTTTCCCAGCACCACTTATTGAAGAGATTGTCTTTTCTCCATTGTATGTTCTTGCCTCCTTTGTTGTAGATTAATTGGCCATAAGTGCATGGGTTTATTTCTGGCCTCTCTATTCTGTCCCATTGATCTATGTTATTTGTCTGTTTTTGTGCCAATACTATGCTGTTTTGATTATTGTAGTTTTGTAGTACAGTCTGATGTTAGGGAGCATGATACCTCCAGCTTTCTTCTTTTTTCTCAAGATTGCTTTGGCTATTCAGGTTTTTTGTGGTTCCATACAAATTTTAGGATCATTTGTTCTAGCTCTCTGAAAAATGTCATGGGTATTTTGATAGATAGGGATTGCACTAAATCTGTAGATTGCTTTGCGTAGCGCGGACATTTTAACACTATTAATTCTTCCAATCCATGGACATGGGCTATCTATCCTTGTTTTCTAAAGCTCATTAGGTTTGGTTAAAGTCTTTCTTATGGCTGTTATGGTCTCTTATGCCACAAGAGTGACATAGAGTTTTTTCTTCACAGTTATCTGCTAATTCAGAAAAGATGTGATTCCTGAATCATAGAGTAACTTTGCAGGACAGCTCCCAAACTTTCCCTCCCCTTCTCTTCCTCCCTCACCCAAAGACATTTATGATACTCCTTTGTCCATACTTCACTCAGTGCCACTTCTCCCACCTTCTTCAGTGTGTCCAGAGACACACCTATTCATCTGGTCATGGTCAACAACATAAGGGACTCTTAGGGTTAAAAATTATACACAGTCAATGAAAAGTAAGCTCTCTCATACAACTCAGCCACCTTGAAGGGTCATGGCCAAGGGCAAAAGGGCCCTCCGTTGCTTCTCAAGTCTGCGAGGGTCTTAGGATGTCTTCAACCTTAACCTTAGATTGACTCTATCCATGGGAGATTCAGTTTAGTAGTTTGAGGACCACTAATTGATATAACAAAGGAACTCAAAACTCTAGGTTGTTTATCATAATAAAATTCAAAACGGGTGTTCCTGATCGATTCAGTGACCCAAGTTTCCCCATCTTGTAGCTCTGCCAACTTCCAAGGTTGCTGTACTGTTCTGCACCCTGTCGGCAGGAGGGAGAGTATGGAGGATTGTGCAGGGGAGTCTGTGGGGCCACCTGGAAAGATGCCCACCACTACTGTTCACATCCCACTTCCCAGTCTAAGTCAGTGCCTAAACACCAGGGAGGCTGGGTCATTTCTCTGGTCATGGACCTAGAAAGAACAGGCAGTCGATTTGGTGAATACTTGGTTTAATCGCCCACACACTGAACAACTCTGCCCCTGGAGATCCCAGGTTTTGCCCCAAGCTTCTCTCTCATACCTGATATCCTGGATCTGCTGCTGGTCCCTGCCCTTCCATGTCTTTGCCCAGGGTTTGGGGCCTGTTTCCTGGACCGTTTTGCTCTATTTCCCCAGGCTTGCCAACCTCCTTTTGCATGCTGACCATCTCCTGCCAACTTTCCCACTGATCCCCCTGTGCTTAACCTCACCTGCCGGCCCAGCTCTGCACACACCTGGTCCTCACCTCTAGTTCTGGTTAGTCCCCTCACACATATTAGCAGGTTGCCCACCCTGCACCAGTGTCCCCTGTACAGTCACTACGGTTCTGTTCAGAACTGATGGGCCTCTAGCCGAGAACAGCCTTTCCCAGGAAGCCTTGGCTTATCCATGTAGCTGATGCCTTGAGCCACTCACTGCTTTCGAGGTTTCTTTTCTTCTGCTTCCAGCTCTAAGCCAAGCTTGCTTTCTCTTGGGCTTTCAGATCCCTGAAGCAATTAGCCCTCACCCCCACCACTCATTCAAACCTGGACACTTCAACTCCTTAACTTTCCTAAACACTTGTCTTCTTTAGTACACTCAGAAGGGGAAGTGGGTGAAGATGGTAGAAAGGTACAAACTTCCAGTTATAGGATAAATAAATTCTGGGGTGTAATGTTCAACCTGATGACTGTAGCTAACAGTACTGTTTTGTACATTCAAAACTCACTCACATAGTAGATCTTAAAAGTTCTTATCACAAGGAAAAAAATGTATAACTATGTGAGGTGATGGTTGTTAACTAAACTTATTGTCATAATCATTTCAGAATGTATACATATATCACATCATTTCATTTCAGAATGTATACATATATCAAATCATTATGCTGTATGCTTTAAACTTATACAATGTTATATGTCAATTATATCTCAATAAAACTGGGAGAAATAAACTTTAGAGATATTGTAAGAGAAGAAGGAGGAGGAGGAAGGGAGGGTCTTTTTATCTTCTCTCTCTGGCCTTATTTTCAGCACATTTGTCACTGGCTCACGAGCCTTCAGCCCTCTTCATCCCCCTCTGGCTGCCTAAGGAATCCATAGTTTAGTTTCCTTATATTTATTAATAAAAATCCACACAGCATTTATTATATGCTATGCACAGTTCCAAGTGCTATACAAATATTAACTTAACATATTCCTCAGGATCTTATGAGTTAGTTACAGTCTTATCCCCACTTTGAGGTTGAGGAAGCTGAAACACAGAGAGGTTAAGTAACTTTTCCAGGGTCACAGAGCCAAATAGTTTCTTCCCATGCAAGTCAAAATACTCTCTCTTCCCTTCCCCGAGTGATAGCATTTTAGACCTAGCTCAGAGGACATTGAATCTTCAGAGCAAGAAAGGAACTTAAAACCACTGGTCTAGCTACACTTCATCTTACAGATGTCAATACCGAGTCTTGGAAAGGTGATGGAGGTTGTCCACAGCCAAGCAGCTGGTTGTTGGCAGTTTTCAGAGGTGGAGCCTGATGTTATCTGTTCCCTCAATAAGAAGGCACCACAATAGGTCACTTCTATCACAGCCACACATCAGCTTGTTAGAAAACCCCTTATCTAAAATGAGGTAAATACAGTGTAATTCCTATGAGTGCCCCAAAGTCTTCTCTGTCTTTCAAAAAAGGTAAATTGAGTTTTCATTTCACCACCATTCTTTGCAAGGATGAGTTTGATTCAAGACTCCAAGCAGACAAACCGATGGCAGAATGGATTCCCATTGGCGCCATGACAGGCAAGAGGGCAGAATATTGGCACAGACATCCTGCCCAGCAACCCCCAGATGAAGCCAGATAGTCAACTGTCTGCACTCCATGTACCATTAGCCAGACACACCATCAGCCTGATGACCTTAGATGACCAGAAAAGGTTACAGATTTCTGAGATGAGAAAGCTCAAGTTTGTAAACACCATCACATGACCAGAGGAGGCACACCTCATTCTGGGAGACATGAATAGGGAGATTATTCTAGAATGTGTAAATATCTGAATGACCCAAAGGTCTTCTAGCCATCATCCTATTCCAGAACAGGGATGAGGAGAAAGCCCAGACCAAACTCTAAATAGGGTATTCCTTTCATGGCACCCATGGGGCGGCGCCATGCTTGAGAGATGCTTCCTCTCAGGAAGTAAGAGGCACACAAGCACAGTCAGCTCAGGATGCCATGGGTGCTTAAGAAGACAGGTCTTTAAGGGAGCTCCCTCTCATCTTCCCCAAGCCCCCAATATTACTACTTTAGCTCAAGGAGGCATTGACTTTCCAAAGACAAGTGAGTTCCTGGCTGGCTCCAGGTAAGGACAGTGTGTGCTGAGCTCCTCCTATTTCACAAGCCACACTGGCTCCTGGCTTCCTGTCACAAACATTTATATTTCCTACCTATTTATCCCTAATTTTCCAGGGAGTTGCGTGAGGATATATAATTGATAATTTTCGTGCTTAGTGCCCCATAATGCTTTGCATCTTCAAAGCAGTCAGCAAATGTGAGCAAACACTCGTAACAACACCCGTGTTGGCCAAGTCTGTGTTTTACTCCCTGTTTGGCACCTGGATGCTGTGAGGTTCTGAGGAGGCAACCTGGATGAGCACAATGTCACAAAGCTCAGGTGCACGGTGCCAGCTTCTTTCTGGTATCAGCTCTCCCTGGCATCCTCTTCCAGAACACCATCTTTTCAAACAAGAACAGTATGGGTGTTTGTCCTGGTGGCCCACCTGTGCTCTGTAACCTGCTGTCCTGCCACGTGGAAATCGTTCATTCTTCACAGCAAGCCTGGTGGGCAAATTCAAAGCTGAAGAAAAAGAGCAAGTTGACCTCATGAATGGAATTTTGTCAGCTGTGAGGGACGGCTGTACTTGGTGGTGATATACCCTGCATGTTACTGTGTAGATGGGAGAGAATAAGGAGAAATTGGGGACAGTAAGGCCAAAAGTTCTAGCAACTCAGACCCACCTTCCTCAGTGTCCAGGGGCCTTGGAACCACAGCTCATGAGTGAGGTGGTCACCCATCCTGGCACGAGAACACATAAACTCCCAAAGTTGTGTCTGGTGTGTGTCGTAAAAACAACACTCATTGTTGACAAGTGGGTGACAAGCAGGACTGGCCAAGAATTTGACATTGTGTGAACAAAATGTCCAGGTAAATGTGTTTTCACTTAGTGGCCGTATGAAAGTGTAGACATAAAAGGGGCCTTTTGAAAACCCAAGAACTTGAAATTGCATAATATCAAGTTCAAAAAAAATGACCACTTTTTGTCCACTTTCACATTACTATTCTGTGTGTTCGTGTTTTTCCCTCAGTTGATTTTTCAAATGAGAAACTTTTTGGACTTTGTATTTTCAGGACAATGCTGTCAATGGAAATCATCCTAACGAGAAAAATCTCTCTCTGCTTGAGTTGTAGCAAAACGTATAATGACTCTCCCTGCAGTTAAGGGCGGCTCAAAGCTGCCTGTCTTAAGTCATTGGAGATCCTTCTCACCCCAGCTCTGTAGGTGCTCATTTCAGGGCTTAATACTGTGTCAAAAACCACCCTTCATCTCCCCTCCAAAAAAAAAAAAAGGAAAAAACAAAAACACCTCTTTCGCTGAATTTCATTTCACAAACATGCAAGGATTTATTACAAGTGTGCTGTTGTGTTTTGACTATTAGTTGACTTTGTTTTTCTAATTTTGTTTGCATATGCATGAGGGGAAAAAAAATACGTTACTTGAAGTAAAAGAAATTTGAGCCAAACTCCTCTTGACAGTTAACCTGGTTGAAGTGCAGTTGACTTCTTGCCTATTCCAGCAAAGCAACCAAATGTTCCCAGTAGCTCCTTAATGCAATTACTTCATGAGAGAAAGGCATTTCATTTCCTAACCACTACAGGAATAAGCAATATAGCTGTCAATAATTTCTCAACAGAGCTTCAGGCATGGTGGGCACCATCTGACCACATTTGTATATGTTCGTTAACGCGTTTCCGTCAAACTTAAAAATTCACCTTCGTAAAGCCTGGAAGTCTTTAGGGATTTTGCTTATAGGAGACTGACCTTCTCCTTCATCTGTTTTCAGGTTGTTACTTTGTTTCTGAATATGCACCACATCACAGCAATTTGACTCAACCCTCCATTTAAGTCAAATCGGGTTACATTCAGTATGCCTGCCCCCCAGCTTCCTTTGAGGCCAGAGTGATAAGCCTGAGAAAACACAAAGCCTTCTCCCTCTTTACACTTGATGTACTTGCCCGCTTTCCTGAGTAAATTAGAGTCTTATACCATTGTGTTCTCTAAGGATGAAAGTAATTGCTCCCATTTATGGGGGCCTCACCACGTGCCAGATATGTGCTGTGCATTTGTTCATATGATCTCATCTAATCCTCACAACCCCTGAGAACCGTCATTCTCAAACTACAAAGTGCAGGAATCGCCTGGGGGAGCTTATCAAAAATGAGATTTCCAAGTCTCCCCCCAGCTCTGCAAATATTTGGGTTTAGCAGGGTCTTGATGGGTGGTCTGTGAGATTACATTTTGCAAAATATTGCCCTAAGAAGTACGTACAACTATTATTCCCATTTTGTAGGTAAAAATCTTGGGCTTAAAGAGGGTAGGAAACTTGCCCAAACTAACTCAGGAATCAAACCAAGGCTGTATTATGCCAAATCCGAATTCCGTGCTGCTATCCAGAGGCGCACCAACTCTCGCTCAGTTTATGAAGGACTGATACTGATTTTCCCACCAAGGGATAATGTCAGGGTAGTTAACTCTAGCTGACATTTTAAATAGTCCCCAAGGTCCAATGTCTTCATACAACCAAGGCTTATTTCTTTCTTTTGCAAAGACTAATGTTTTGAGGGTAACTCATCTGCAAAGATCTCCTCCAGCCAGTGACACAGTACTCCAGGCTGCTTCCACCTTGTATATGCCACCTGGAATACAAGATCCAATGTCACCACAATGGGGAGAGAGAGGGCTGGATGATCACCCAGGACACTGCTGGGTTCCCCCTGGAATGGGTTATCATTTCTACCTACATCACATTGACCATATTTCAGCCAGTTGGCCCCAGTCTAACTGTGAGGGAGGCTGAGGAAAGGATAGGATCACATGTACATTTAGTGAACACCCAAGTGAGAGAGCTGGGACTAACCATCAGTGCATAAAGCTCCCCCAGTTTCATTAACCACTGGAACTGGACCTTGTTTCTTCATCTTCTGCATTCTGCTAGTTTTGTCTTCTGCCTTTCAGGATCACCTCCAGCATGATCATTCCTGCAATGAAACTGTCAGCAAAGCATCCCTCCACAGGTAGTAAGGTGTAAAACGCATCTGTATTAGTCAGTTCAGGCTGCTATAACAAAATATCATAGACCACAGGGCTTAAACAGCAGGCATTTATTTCTTACAGTTCTGGAGGCTGAGAAGTTCAAGATCAGGGTGCTGGCATGATCAGGTTCTGGGGAAGACTCTCTTCCTGGTTTGCAGACAGCCACCTTTTTGCTGTGTCCTCATGTAGGGGAAAGTGAAAAAGAGCAAACTCTCTGGTCTATTCTTATAAGGGCACTAATCCTATCATGAGGCCCCCCACCCTCATGAGCTCATCTAAACCTAATTACAAAAGCCCCACCTCCTAATACTCCTACACACTGGGGCTTAGGACTTCAACATATGAATTTGGCAGGGGTGGGGGGTTGGTTGGGGGGAGGGTTAGAGGGGGACACAAACATCTAGTCCTAGTCCGTAACATCATCCCAGAAGGGACCCCGTATAAATGGCATTTCCCCTCTCGTTTTCTCCTCCCACCTCAAAGACAGCTATTTAACTCAGCCCTAAAAATGTGAACTGAAACTTACTTTTTTAAAAACACATTTTTTTACTCAATTATAGCCAAATGTATAAAGGAGAACTACCCTTTCTATAGCTTAAAATATTGCCACTTAAGTGATATACGTTTGAAGAAAGGGATTTGAATGAGCCAATAGACAATATCCCAAATGACACACAAGAACTTGCTATTTGGTTTACATTTGGGTCCATAAGAGCAAGGTTCACAACTGATGGTCAACACTTTGCTGAGAACCTCAATAAAATCATTTCTGAAACATCAATGCCATTTGTTACAACAAATTTGCCATTTCTTCAACTTGACTTCTCCATCTCCAGGCTTTTGCTCAATGTATTTGCTCTTCTACTTCTTACCTCCCTTCATCCAAGGGGCAAGAGCCTTTCTGGACACCCTCCTCTTAGCAGAGTTAATTTCCTCTATCTCTGGGATGCTCCCCCACTGATTTTATGCTTTTGGTAGCTCAAATCATCTTCAAAACATACACTAGTGAGTTGTGGATTTGTCTTTCCTAGAGACAAATAAATGTATTTTTATTCCATTTTCTTATACTCCATCATTTAGAAATTCTATTTACAGACCAGAAGAAAGGAGTGGCTTAAATAAGATAAAAGTTTATGTCTTTCACATGATTCCAGATGTAAGTAGTCCAAGGTTAACCTGGCAGCCCCGTTACAGCAGGGATCTAGACTCCTTATATCTTTCTTCTCCATCATCCTTAACACTTGGCTTCCATTCTCAAGGATGCCTCATGATCCAGAATGGCAACCAGAGCTCCAGACATCACATCCACACTCTAGTCAGAGGGAAGTGGGGGAGGATGGAAAGGCCCTTTAAAGCGCTTTCCTGGACATCCCATCTAGAATGTCAGAATGTATTCACATGACTGCCTAGCTGCAAGAAAAGATGGGAAATGGCATCTTTTACCTAAACACATTGCTGTCCTCAAAAAAAAAAAAAATGAGACTTTTTCTAGGGAAGAAGGGTGAATAGACATTGGGTACCACACGGATCTTGTAGAAAACAGGCACTCATCAAAGCTTGTTAGATTAAATTACATTTATTGGACAGTATAATAATGCTGCAAAGCACGTCCTTTTTTTAAACTGCCAAAAACAGAAACTCCCTGAATGAGCTTTAACACTGCCTCAAGTCAGTGCTTGGTGCTTTTCAGACTTAAAAATGAAAAAGCAATAGCATTTTACTTTCGTTGGAAGAGCAGCTGGGTTATAGCAGGAAGGTCAAAGCTCTAGAGTAGAGAGACCTTGGACTGAAGCCCTGTGAGATCAGTCACAGCCTGTGGGATTCAGTCAAATTGCATAACTCCATTGAGCCTCTCATCTGACACATGGGGATAAAAAGACATATCTCATGATGTGAGGCTATAACTAATTAGGAACAAATGAAATGAAGGAATGTACAAGAACTAACTGCTAATACCAGCACCTAAGATGTTCAGTAAGTAAGAAATCTGATGGACATGAGAATAAAGACCTGCCACTGCCCTGGGACAAGCTAAACCTCTCAAGCCTCAGTCCCTTTTTCTGTAAAATGAAGACATTATTTTTTAACCTTTCAGAGTGGTGAGGACTAGGCAATTAAATCATATAAATATAGATATAAAAGCTGGGAAGTCATAAAGCAATTATAAATTTACAATACATTCATTCCTTCAGATACATTGACCTCTAATCCATGCCACACAATTATCCTATATGAATAGGAAGCACCGAGGTGACCCCAGGTTGGAATCTCGGGCACCCAGCATGATGACAGGCCGGTTCCACACTTTTTGTAACAGAAATTCTCCGGTTCAAAAGAATTACAGTTCATTAGAAAGACACAAAAGTGATTCCACATAGCTTCTCAGGTTTAAGTGACAAGACCACTTTGGTGAGATTACTGTCATGCTCCTAGCCGGCTCGGAGAATTCACTACGGTGTGCGTTCAAAACATCTGAGCCACCTGGGTGAAGTCTCTCTGGGAAGATGAGTTGATGAAGCATCCTCACCTAACAGCTGGCAACACTGTAAAATGTAAATAACTGGTCACTTGATTTCCAGAGGTTGTTGACAAATCACTTCTTTTTTTTTTTTTTTAATTTTTTCTTTTCTTTATTTATTTAAATTTTACTGGAGTATAGTTTATTTATAATGTTGTGTTAGTTTCTGCTGTACAGCAAAGTGAATCAGTTACATATATCCACTCTTTTATCAGATTCTTTTCCCATATAGGTCCTTACAGAGTATTTAGAAGAGTTCCCTGTGCTATACAGTAGGTCCTTATTAGTTATCTATTTCATATATAGTAGTGTGTATATGTCAATCCCAATCTCCCAATTTATGTCTCCCCCCCACTTTCCCCCCTGGTAACCATAAGTTTGTTTTCTACATTTGTAACTCTATTTCTGTTTTGTAAATAAGTTCATTTGTGCCATTCTTTTTTATTCCACATAAAAGCGATATCATAGGATATTTTTCTTTCCGAATTGTTTCTAATGTCTTTTCTAGTGAACTTCATAATGAGCTATTACAGAACGGGGCGGCATGTAGTACTGTAATCATTGACTAAATGTCGATAAAGGATTTATAAACAGAACTTTAATCATACTTTCTAGGATTCGACAGGATGTTAGTGCTTCCCCTAAATCATGCTGGAAGTTAGCACAAAGAGGGACACCTGTTGGGATTAGGGTGGGAAACCTTGGAAGGCTGTTTTAGGATTCTGCCTACCACAGATACTCTATAAAATGCAACTAAATCATTGCATAATTATAAGCATAATTCATCATTACTTAAGCTCATACTTACAAGTACTTGAATTTTGTAGAACAAAATTGCACTTGAATATAATTTCCTTCCCATAATTTCTATGCATCTATCTATGTATAATTTCTGTTACTCATGGTATAGTATTTAAAATAAGATATTAGTTTTGAATACTTAGGAAAAAACAAAATATGAGCTGTGATTATTAAACTACAGGTGTAATGAGGTGGCTCTAAAACCCTGGACAATCACTTAACTTTGTGTCAATCTTTCTCCTTCATAAACTGAGAGGCTTAGACCAGGTAATAATGTTTGTTTAGCTCTGGGCAGTTTATAAGCAACTAAACAATCATTTCGTTTTACCTCAATTTGCTACAAGATCTTTAAGATCCTTTAGTCTTACAACATTCTACAATCCTACGGTGGCCGTTGAGCAGTGATTCTGTAAGTCTGATCACAAGATGCTGATACCAGCATCATTCACTGGTATCCAGTCTGTTCAGAAAGACCCTAATTTGGTTTGCCTGTAAGAACTATAAGCTCCTTGTAGGAGGGCCTCATGTATTATTCATCTTTGTGCCCCCAGGGCCTAGCTCAATACTTGCCAGAAGGGATATGACCAATAAATATCAGCTATCGGTTGGCTAAACAGAGCTGGGTGACAACACTGTGATGTCCCCTCCCCATTCCCCGTAGGGCTGTGACAGAGTACAAATCTCAAGACAGGCCTTACTGACCTTTTTTCTCATTGGTGTGGTTGTCGTGTCCCCTGGGGTTGCCTCCACGCTTGGGGCTGCCTTCGTGCCTTTGCCTTTAACAGATGAGCACCCGTGGGGAGGCCAGCCTGGGGAGCAAAGTTCTCTTTCCTCATTCCACTGGCTGGGGACATTTTCAAAACGTCCCCTTCATCAGTCCCTGGCCAAAGCTTTCAACCCAGCCTCATCGGGGTGAAGGTTGCATCTCTGTTTTTATTATGGAAAAATAAGATTTTAAAAAACACACACAATTTGCTTTATGGAAATTCACTTTACAGTTCTACAGCTGGAGGGAATGTATTCAAGAAGACAGAGGTTACTGTTTTTAAATCCTGCCATTAATAAAGCCCCCCAGTGAACCCCAAAAGTAGGCTAATGGAAATATTCAAACTAATTGCTCTCTTGATATTGGTTGTTGAACAGAAAGGATTTTGGTGTGTTGTATAGTTCACGCCTCCATTTTCAGGCTGAACTGAAACCTCACAAACATCTGTTCTTTCCCGTCTTCCAAATCTCCAGATAAGCCCTGTTGTGTTGTTTGAGGGGATGGGGCAGAGAAGTAATGTCTAAACAAATGAACATCTCCAGGCAAGAAATTCTGCACGTTCGCTTGTTTCTGCACGGTTGAGATGGAGTGGAAATGGTCTGCGGTCCGCTCTGCACTCTTCCAGCTGCCCGAGTAGCACCATCCTCGGCAATGGGTCATTCCCAAAATAGGGTGCTACTCACTCTGCCCATAAGGTCACCTCAGTCCCCTTCATGGGCTCATAGGCCACAGAGTCTGGGCATCGGGTAACCTAAGCAGACCCCTTGGGACCTCCTCTGAGAAATTCTCCCATTCCTAATGGGCTCCCATAGAAAGCCCATTCCTTTCTAGAAAGGAGCCTTTTAAAGCTATTTTTGTGGGTGAGTTCAGATGAACAAAATGAAAGTCTCTCTCGATTGACGTGGAGCTTAGAAGGCTTGATTCTCTTGCACGAGGCTCTGGCCTGGCCTCGCGAGGGGAAATGAGACCACATCAGCCGTGTCTGAGGCCATTGTTGAAAAGGTCTTGTTGTCCTGGGTTTTGCTTATAGCCCCCTTTTTTAATTTATCGGAAAAATGAATTTTTAAAATAGATAATCATTCTAAATCTAAAGATGAAATACTGACCTTCATTTTGAAAGTAAAACAAAAAAGGATCGTTTCCAATTAACATCTGGTGGAGCGATGAGGCTGGTGACAAGAGGGATAGGAAGGGGCCCCAAACGAAATCTCGTGTGAGGAGAGGGACTTCATGGCGGAGTCGAGGCCTTGGGTGTTCGTTAGCAGAGGAGATGAACTGCCCACGGAGACCCGGCTCTGAGGTGTTGGACGCTCGCTCCCATAGCCTCCCACAGCCTGACAATTACTTTCCAAACGTGAGCCTAGGGCCACCTTCTCTGCAAGAAATTTTATAAGGACCCTGGAGGAAAGGCTTCTGGGAAAGGCTTGAACATGAGCTTGCGTCTGTGCAGTACCATTGCTGGTCCCTTCAGACAGTGGACAGGCCCCTGAGGGGAATGCAGGGAGGAAGATAAAAACTTCTGTGGAGAAAATTAAGGAGTCATGTATCATTTACCACAGTATAGAGGGCTTCTGCAAAAAAGAGTTCATACCACCAGAGGGATAACGGTGGATTCCCGTCCCCTAAAGGACACCTTTATGAATACATCAGGGGAAGAACTTGAAAAAATAAGACACAGAGTGACATAATGCAAAGGATTTCCATTTTCAGGAAATAAATGAAGTTTCAGCATATTTACATTAAAAAGTTTGAGATTATTCAACCATTCAATTGAGAGGGTACATGTGGGTGTGTGTCTTTATTCTAAAAGCTGCCCTACTAGAAGCCTATAAAAACTCATCAATCTGAGTGGTAGGTTGACAGATACATGTTTCTATGGGACACATGTCAACATATCTGGGAGTGATGGTGGTCCAGAGAATCTGAAACTTTATTCTACAATGTTTTTTTCAACTAACATTTATTAAATCCCAATTATGAGCAAAAGAATATGTTAAGTGTTGTCATAATGAATAGAATTCAGTCTCCCATTCAGAAATTTCGTATTCTATTTGGAGAGATGACACATGTAAAATAGGGAGTATAGTAATCAGGCCAATTGAGGTACCCATATATGATTGACCATGTGTAGTCCGAGGAGAGACCATGAGTCCAAGGGAGACCACAGAGGAGGTACTCCCTAAGCCGGTCTCTAGAAGATGCATTAGCTTGGTCAAGGTGGGAATAAGTAATTGATTACAGACTGAGGGAGGACCAAGTGCAGTGCATATGGGTGAACCTGAAGGTGGAAGAGCTTGTCTCTCCTCTGGAGCTCAGGAGTCATGTGATGCCCACATTGTAGAGTCCTGTGGGGCTCACTGGTCCCTTTGAGATGACTGGGAGAGTCTGTAGACAGCTGGGGTGTCACCACCCAAACTCTTTTCTGACTGCCACCCATGTTTGCCTGTCACCAGATGACCCTGGCCAGAGAGGCTCTCGTACACTCAGCTCGTAGAGCTGGATCCTTTGGTAAATAAACCTCTGCTCTCAGCAGCCATTTCCTATGTTGATTTGTCAATCAGGTGTTGCTGTATGATATGACACCCCCGACAATGTTTGTATCTGTAGCACATTCATCAAGCCAAGCTATGGAAAAGTGCAAAGCTTTATTCTAATTCTCAGAGCATCACCACAAGCTTTGTGGAAAATGTGACAACAGAACTGGGGCTGGAAGGATGACAAGGGCAGGGGTGTGTGAAGGAGGGTATTCCAAGCAGCTGGAAGAGCACAGACAAAGGAGCAGAGAGAGGAATGTCGTGTGTGACTTGGACCATCGCCATGTCCACTGGGTTTGAAGGACAGGGTTACCTGTTTGAGGAAGAGCAGAGAAAAGGCTAAAAACATGAGTTTAGGAGTCAGAACTCAATAAAGCATTTTTGTAGAGAGAAACGTCACAGTGGTATAATTTCTTTGGAAAGATTAGCCTAGAGATTTTGTAAGACATGAGCGCATTGTAGGGTGGGAAAGGACTGGAGTTGGGGAGACCAGTTCAGAGAGGGAACCCATGAGGCACTGGGTGGAGGTGATGGTGGGACAACCCAAGGGGTGAGACATATCACTAGACACGGTGAGAGGAGGATTGACAGGACTGGGCAACCAACGGAGTGGGAGGACCCACGTCTATGATTACATGGGCAGCTGGGAGAACAGAGTGCCACGTCCAAACCAGAACATCTGGAAGAGGAGATTATTAGAGAGAAGAAGTCAATGAGTTTCTTTGGGATACGCTGAGTACCAAAACTCCTCAAGAGATGAGCTATCCAGCTAACAGATGGAGACATAGGACTGGAGTTGAAGAAGGCAAGTCTGGAGGAAGATTTTCAATAGTCACTTTCATATATACATACAGTAGTTGAAGCTCAGGAAGTACCCAAGTTCTACAAGAAAGGGTGTGCACAGAGGGAAAAGAAAGCCTTAAAGAAGGCTTCCATCAGGGGGTGAGAGCAAAGAAGATGGAAGGAACTGTCAAAGGGGTGGAGAAAACTGCTGGCTGCTACAGTGCCAAGGACATACCAAGGGCAGAGGACATTTCAAGGAAGGTGTTGTCCAGGGTGTTGCAGAGAAATCTAGAGGGGAAGAATTGAATCAGCAACTGTTGACCCTGGTGACATTTGAGAAAGCAATTTCAGGAGAGCAGTGGAGCAAAAAGCAGGTTGCTGGGCTGGGCAGTGAGGAGACGGTGAGAATGTGGAGGTGGAAGGTGGGAGCACTTTTGCGAGGGTTCTGGTAAAGAAGTGGAGAAAGGAAAGTGCACTCAAAGGAGGGAGGTAGCAAGGTCAAGGGAAGGTGGGTGACCTACCCACTAGGCAAGCTCGAGCTTATTTCTAATCACAGAGAAATGGACTTGCTTCCGTCTGTATGATCATGGAATTGTTTTCCCCTTGAAAAAGAAAAAACTCTAGAATATGTTTTCCTGTATTTTATGTATTTAGGGTATTTCAGTCCACCTGAAACTATAGATTATACATATATTACAACTAATGTCCATGAGTGATCAATAAATGTTCAGCACTGTATGACTGGCACATAGCTGATACTCAAACAATACTTTTTGGCAAATTACGTGTCTTTGTAATATCTATATTGGCATGCCTGTTCTCAATGAAATGATTTATTTAACTGTACTCATTATTAATCTTAGGTATCAAAAAAGGTAATTTAAAAGTAACTGGAAACAAAAGATTACACTCAAATACAATGCATCATTTGCCGAGCCTCATAAGCCAGGCTTTGATGTTACAACAGTTCCCAAATAAGTCAGAAGTCGCCTGTTAAACAAACAATTCATTTGAGAGTGGAAGTGTTAACACTGAACCTATCTATTACGTTGCTAATATAATTAGCTCTTAGCTGATTGATGAACATTAGCCCGAGAAGATATTAGAGTTATAGATTTATTCTCAAAATGCTCACTTAGCCACTGATATTACTGAAAATAAAATAATTCTCTTACAGTCACCACATGATTATGATGGTTAGTATATTCTCTAGTCATGTAAATGCAGACCCAATTCTAACATTCCCAGTGCAGCATGGACCTTGTAACCCTTTCCCTCCATATTGGTCATTTGAAATGGGAGGATCAAGTTAGCCAAATGAACTTCAAGCTAGAAGAAACTAGCCTTCATATTAGGCTAAACACCCAAAGCAACATAATATTTAACGACAAATTCATGTGCTGGCATGCTTGTGCACCCAAATACTCACCAATCCAGAAGAATACTCTCCCTGCCTAAACTTTCAGAAGAACTGCTCAAGAAAAGGAGAAGTGTTATATGATTTTCATCTACACAATTTTTCCCTGATCACTACATAATTCAAGGAAACTCTCTTTATTCAGTAAGGCTGAGACTCTCAAAGAATTAGAAAATGGTTGGGAGGGTGTAGTAAGCACATGAAATAATGTCCTTAATCTCCTTCTCTCTTCCTCCTTGATTACAGAAGGAAAAAAAGAAAGAAAGTATTGGGGGGAAAGAGAAAAGGTATTATATAAGCAAATGCTCTATTTAGGTAAATCTACCACCAACATCCTTATCAAGTGACTAGAAGTGAAAATATTGTATTTGGCTCAAACGCATTTGTATACAATGGACTTGGGAGGGTTAGAAGTTTTACTAGACCCAGTTGTTGATGTACAAGTAAATCAATACGGGATTTTTACTTGAGTTCATTAGAGCAAGCCCAAAGGCACAATCTTATAAATCTCTGAGCCTGCTTAGAGGGGTGGGAAAACATCAACATGAATAACATATGGAAGATCATGTGGTCTAATACTTGGACCGACACTGGGACCTGGTTCCATGTTCTCTCCCCATAACCCCACTGACTTTCTATAATCATTCCTCTCTTCCTTATTAAGTAAAATGGATCTTGATTAGTTGGTCCCCTTATCCCTCTTTGGTGTAACAACTGGCAGACTGGAGATTCATGGGAGTACTCTGCCAGGAAGATATTCAAGATGATTCTTACGCTTTAAACATCCGTGTTTTACATGCTGTGTGCTGAACTGGGCCTAAGGTCCGTTGTGGGGCTCCTGTTGGAGCCTCCATGGGGTCCATCTGGTCAATACAGCAGAGAAGTTAAGGGGGGAAATTGTCCTCAAAACAGATTCTTTTCTGTGTTTAGTTCCTGGGCAGTTGTTTGTATTTTTCCACCCAGTGTGGAAACCTGGTCATAAAACTAAGAACAGTAGAAGAGTCAGAATGAAATTAGTCTATTTTCATTTGAACATTCGTGGTTGTTTTCTGCAGAAACTGATCTTGATGACGTGATTGATGGGCCCCTGTGGACCTTTTCCATTTGTGCTTCCCAATTACTTGGAGAAGTACAATGTGCCGACACAGGCTGAGGAAAGAGGGTTAAAAGCTGACCAGACTTACTTGGGGCTCTGAACTCAGGACAGGGGGCAGTCATAACAGCTTTGAGGAACTTCAGGGTCCATGCTTGATGTGACCATCCATTAGAGGGAGGAAGGAAACCATCCTCCAACCTGACCCAAGGCTTCCAGCCCACTTGCTGTCCCACTGTTTTACCCCTGTAACACAGAGTTGTACCATCAATGAATGGAGCCTCCTGGGTCCAAAAGAGTGTGATTTGCTACACAGAAAAAAACAGACTTAAGTGTGCACTGAGTGCAAGCAACAGAAGGGCAGCTGGTGTCATGTCATCGCTGGAAAGGGTCCATTAACCCTGCTAATTGTCCTCACCGCTCTACCTTAAAACCCTGCTCACCCTCCCATGTGGATGCAAAGGGTGCCTTGTACTCAATTTGCGGCCAATTCCGGCATTTATCGCCATTTGTATTCATCAGACTAATGGAAATATCAATTAAGCACCATCAAGAGTAGCTCTTAGAGTAATAATGGATACTTACCTGACTTGGAGCAGAGTGAAGGAAGCTCCTTGAAGCATCTGGTGAATGATTGTCAAGTGACTATGAAATCCGCACAGTGGGCCAATAGACCATGAAAATTCTGCACAGTGACACTGGTAGACAATCTTATCAGACACAGCTGTCAATGTATAAGTAGTTGAACATAAAATTTTTGCTTGATTGCATTAGGGCAAGTCCAAAGATGATACAGTCTTATAAATCTTGGAAAACTGCAATATAAATAACCTATAGAAGATCACCTAGCTTAATGATCGAACCACTGGAACTTGGGTCCATGTCCCATCCCCAGAAACACAGAGGTCCACCCCAACATAGGTGGGGTGCCTCAAGGGAATGATTTTAAACATCCCACTACCATAACATCTCTGGTATTTGAATCTCATTAATTCAACCCTGGATTGGGTTACAGGGACAAGTGGGTGACGAGCTCATAAAATTTGAAGGTACATTTTTCTTCATTGTTTACTAATTTTCCTTGAGAAATCAGATCCTATTTTGCATGATTCAGAGTGCCCTCTGAAAGAAAATCCACAGTTTAAGGAGTTTTCTGCATTACCAAGATGAAGTAAGCTTGCAAGTTTTAACTTGCTGCATATGTCTCTCGTTAAATAATCCACTGAACTTCAAAAAAAAAAAAAAAGAGAGAAGAAAGAAAAAGAAATCATCAAATCATCATCTATAGTTAAACATCAAACAATAAAACTATTATTAGCCTTCCATATTATTAAGAAATTAGATTTTATACCTTCATCTTTCAGATGTCTAGCTTTAGAAAAATGACCTTCAAAAAGAATGTGGATGAATAGAGGTAAAATATTTCCTGCAGAGTATATTGGCTGACATTTAAGAGAGCTTTTTAGTAAGAGTCTTAACATGTCATACATGAAAAGACGAGAGTTTTGAAAGACCAATTGGTAGATTATGGTAAAAATCACAAAGTAAAGCATGTTTCTTTGGACTTAAGTTTGGGTAGGTCTTTGTGTCTCATTTTCAGACTCTTCTATGTAGTAAAGTCAGATATCTTGCTCAGGATATGTTGAACTAGGCATGAATCTGAACCCATATGGAAGAGTAGATAGCTATTCACATAGAATATTTGGGAGAAGTCCCGGGAGTTGCTGCAGGAACAGAGAGGCTGAAATTCCAGGATGAGGGGAAGGGAAACTTGGTATTGGTGTCTGAGAATATGGTCAACATCAGCAGGAAATCGCCAGCTCCCTCTTTTTCCATGATAGGCACCCTCCACAGTCAACCTCAGCTTTCTCCCTCAAAGAGTACCATTGTGTTCACTTTACCTATTTCTCTTATTCTAAAACACATGGGGGTACAAAACAATGCATTGCTTAAGACTGCTCTGAAAGAGAAGGGGTTAACGTAGACGGTCCACAGTTCGGGTTCATGGGTATCATTGGATAGCCTTCCTTTTAAAGATGCAGAAACTGAGTCCCAAAGAGGAAATTTCCCCATGTCTCACTCCTAGTTAGTGGCAGAGCCAGGAGGAGAAAGTGGATCTTAACTCCCAGTTCAGTGATCTTTCTCTCTCTCCATATTTATTTAGACCAATGTCCCGTAAACAGACCTGCTTCCCTCAGGGGCAGAATAGTGCATCCTTAGCAACTTGTCACTCTTGTCTGAGACCCTCTGGAGGCACAGAGGGTAAAAGGAGCCAGATTGACTCCTGGACACCAGAGTGAATGTAGGAATTGGCACAATTCTGGATGAAGACTTGTCAGAAGGATACTTCGGTTGCTCACTTGTTGATTAAAGGATTAAGGTTAGAGAAGGGGACAGGATAACCCTCAGCCAAGATCTTTAGAAAAGAGAGACCTGAGGAAGGACCATTTCTTGGCATCTCCAGTGCGCTGGTAGCCACAGCCATCCCTCCAGGGCAGGATCAGACATCTCCAGCTCTCTGTACTGCTGTCTGAATAGTGCTGAGTCATTGCTCTCATCAAGAAGGAAAGCTAGGTTTGCATTTATTTGATTTTGAGTTGAAGAAGGCAAATATATTTTGGAGGAGCCAGAAGCACAGATCAAAGGTTTCTGAGCCCAGTGGAAGAGACACCTACTAATTATCACTCTTTAAAGAACCAGAAAGTTCCTACACTTCCTTATGAAAGTTGTAGGTGGAGCATCATCTTACTTCATTTGAAAAGGGGAAAAGTTCAAGGCTAAGTGTGTTTGACTAATGGTGAGACTTCTGAAGTGCTCACAAGCCTCTTGCTCCTAAAACAAAACTAAATTGTAGTTGACTCATCTCTTTCCTCAACTCTGATTTAGGATTTAGGAATAAACTGGACCCGAACTGTTCTTTTTCATCTATGTTTGTGTTAGAGCATGTGTACGTATGTGAGTATATTCTCCTGCACTTCTCTATATAGGAACATGGGCAATGTGCTATCAAAGCACTGAGTTTAAAAATCATGAGGGGGCTTCCCTGGTGGCGCAGTGGTTGAGAATCTGCCTGCCAGCGCAGGGCACGCTGGTTCGAGCCCTGGTCTGGGAGGATCCCACATGCCGCGGAGCAGCTGGGCCCGTGAGCCACAACTACTGAGCCTGCGCGTCTGGAGCCTGTGCTCCACAACAAGGGAGGCCGCGATAGTGAGAGGCCTGCGCACCGTGATGAGGAGTGGCCCCCACTTGCCTCAACTAGAGAAAGCCCTCGCGCAGAAACGAAGACCCAACACAGCCATAAATAAATAAATAAATAAAAAGCCAGACCCTTAGCTCTTTAAAAAAAAAAAAAATCATGAGGATAATTATTCCTTTTATGTGCCATTTATTATTTTCTGTGTGTTTAGAACTTGGCTTGAGAAATTCCAGATTTTGATGACTAACAGAAACCATGTAACTGGGACACTAAAGAACCAGTGAGTAGTTACCACTTGACGTACCACAAGCAACACTTTACTTACGGCCCAAGAATTCTGGGCTGTGGCTTATGTGGGCACTGCCATTATTAATTTGCCTCATAAGTCATTAATGTTTCTCTTTCCCATTGGCAGTTTCCATTCCATGAGATTCTCAGGGGCCACTTTCTGACATTACTTCTCAACTCATGCTACCCATTGGATGGACTTGCAAAGCAAAAGCAGTAGGGGTTGACAGTGGACCAGAAGAAGCTAATACTTTTTTTTTTTTTTTTTTTTTGACACAGAAAAGAATCCAGAAAAGTTATAAGGGTGAAACATCCCAGTCTCTTTGTTGCAGATCAATAAATGGGTGGTTGGCTGTTGATTTCTCTTTTAAATGAAAAACAAAAGCAAGTATGAATGGGAGAGGCATAGCTGGTTATAGATTGCACAATTGTTAGGCTAACCTGAAAGATCTTGTCTGAGAGGAAGGAACAAAACAAAACCTGGAAACAAAGTGATGCAAAGATCTCAGAACTGGAAATGTTCCAGAGTTTTCCAAACCAGCCAAGCAGAAGCTGGTGAGGGTCTAACATCCCCACCAACATGAGCAACTCTGCTTCCGCAGGCTCTTGTTTTTGCAGATATGTCTAGACTCCCTGGGTAGGAAGTTTCAGGCAGTTTCTAGTAGCCCCTGTCTTGGGGGATGATTCTTTGTGCTTATGTTCTTTGGTACCTTTCTGGGAGGCTGGACCCTGGAAGTCTGGCTCCAAGTGCTGTTTGCTTAAGGTTCTCAAGACTGAGACTAGGGCACCCCTGTTTCTCCTCCCATTCTGACATGGCAGGGGTACTTTGGCTTGCCAGGGCAAATTCTCTCCATGAATATGTATCTTTGCTATATATCACACATGGCTGTTATGTTCTCCAAAGGAAGAATTCAAAGTCTGTTTTAGCTGTATAACTGAATCACTTTGCTGTACACCTGAAACTAACACGACATTGTAAATCAACTATAATATAATCCAATAAATTTTTTTTAAAAATGGTCTATTTTAGCAGTAGGTAAATCCATCGATGGACAATATAAAAGCAAACTGGTGCTATTGGCAATTAGCAATCCAACAGATGTGGCCATTTCTGCTGTGAAATAATAACATTTGTCCGTCTTTTGTTGTTGCCCACAGAAGCAGCTGTTAGAATAAGAAAGGGTATCTATTGAGCCTAGCAAAGAATTCAATTATGTGTTTTGAATTTTTTTGTTGCCTGGGATAAATTTTTTAATGAAAAATACATTAGAAGTCTCTCATACAGAAAGCACCTATCAGTTACATTAATCATTTACTTGTTTTTTAAAGTAGCAAATGCTGGCACAGTATGGTCATTGATTAATCATCCTATTTGCTTATAAATTTCATCTATAAAACTTTTGTGCAGAAAACATTTAAAATATGAAATTTGCCTTTATATGAACTGAGTCTAGAAAAACAGTGATAAATATAAGTTTTCTTTAGAATTCTTTTTGCCGGTAAAATACATAAGTCCCTTTGGTCCCAACACTTTTCTAGATAAGTAACAAAACCAAGATTAAACTTTATCATCAGAAACTTCTCAGCAACCTATTTGACTAAAAGTTATCATAGGAAGGTTATTCCTTTTTGTTACTCTATATAATAGACATAGAAAAGACATAGGCAAAGACATAATAAAAGTTTATTACAAATGACAATATCAAATACAAAAAGAAAGTATTAATAAAGTGGGAGATTGGGAATGACATATACACACTACTATATATAAAATAGATAACAAATAAGAACCTCCTGTATAGCACAGGGAACTCTACTCAATACTCTGTAATGACCTATATGGGAATAGAATCTAAAAAAGAGTGGCTATATGTATATGTATAGCTGATTCACTTTGTTGTACAGCAGAAATGAACACAACATTGTAAATCAACTATACTCCAGTAAAAATTAATTTTTAAAGGTATTGAGAAAAAGAGAATGGCATTTGTTATATAGATTTTAATGAAAGGCCAAGTTTCCAACTTCTTTATTATTATTGGTTTATAATCACCTTCTTTAATTAAGACTATTTTTTTAGAGCAGTTTTAGGTTCACAGCAAAATTGAGGGGGAAGGTTCAGAGAGTTCCCAGATACTCTCTGCCCCCACACACGCATAGCCTCCCGTATTACCAACTTCCCCCACCAACGGTGAGGTACATTTATTACAACTGACGAGCCTACACTGACACAACATTATCACCCAAAGTCCATAGTTTACATTAAGGTTCACCTTGGTGTTGTACCTCCTATGGATTTGGACAAATGTATAATGGCATGTATCCATTATGGTATCATATAGAATATTTTTACTGACCTAAAAATCCCTTGTGTTCTCCCTACTCACTCCCTCTTTTCTGCCCTCAACCCCTGGCAACCACTGATCTTTTTAACTCTCTCTATAGTTTTGCCTTTTCCAGAATGACATACAGTTAGAATCATACAGTATGTAGCCTTCTCAGATTGGCTTCTTTCACTTAGTAATATACATTTAAGATTCTTTCATGTCTTTTTGTAGCTTGATAGCTCACTTCTTTTTAGTACTGAATAATACTCCATTGTCTGGTGTACCACAGTTTATTTATCCATTCACCTACTGAAGGACATCTTGACTGCTTTCATGTTTTGGTACTTATGAATAAAGCTGCTATAAAAATCCATGTGCATGTTTTTGTGTAGACATAAGTTTTCAACTCCTTTGGGTAAATACCAAGGAGTGAGATTGCTGGATCACATGGTAAGAGTATGCTTAGTTTTAAAAAAAACTGCCAAATTGTCTTCCAAAGTTGGCTGTACCATTTTGCAACCCCACCAGCAATGAATGAGAGTTCCTGTTGCTCCACATCCTTGTCAGCATTTGGTGTTATCAGTGTTCTGTATTTTGGCTGTTCTAAGAGGGGTATAGTGATATCTCACTGTTGTTTCAATTTATATTTCCCTGATGATATATGATGTGGAGCATCTTTTCATACGCTTATTTGCCATCTACATATCTTCTTTGGTGTGGTATCTGTTAAGATCTTTGGCCCATTTTTTAATTGGGTTATTGGTTTTCTTATTGTTGAGTTTTAAGAGTTCTTTGTATATTTCAGATAATAGTCCTTTATCAGCTGTGTCTTTTGCAAATATTTTCTCCCAGTTTGTGGCCTGTCTTCTCATTCACAATATTGTCTTTCACAGAGCACAAGCTTTTAATTTTAATGAAGTCCAGCTTATCAATTATTTCTTTCATGGATCGTGCCTTTGGTGTTGTATCTAAAAAAAGTTGTCACTGAACCCAAGCTTATCTGGCTTTTCTACTACATTATCTTTTAGGAGTGTTAGAGTTTTGTGTTTTATGTTTAGGTCTGTGATTTATTTTGAGTTCATTTTTGTGAAGGGTGTAAGGTCTGTGTCTAGATCCCTTTTCTTTTCTTTTTTTTTTTGGCATGTGGATGTTGTTCCAGCACCATTGGTTGAATCCATCCTTATATTTAAACAATGTGTGTTCAGCACTTTGACAGATGTGGCCAGAAGGATCCCCACAGATAGAAAAGCATTAAGTTCCAAGAAAAAAAAGAACAAATGCAGAGCAGTACGAAAATGGAGAGGAACTAGGAAACAAACAGAACTTGTCTACACAGACCCTGACCAATATGTCAGACTAAGAGAATGTATCTAAGCTTAAGGGAGAAGAAACTCATTCCAACTTCTCAATCTAGTGAGAACTAATTTAGTCCTAAATTAGAGACTGGAATACTTTAGTTAAATATGAAATTCTGAGAGAATTCACTTACTTTTGGTTTTGAAAGTGATTACTCCTCAGTGAAAAAAGAAAAATATGACAACTTTAGTTCTCCTGGAAATGAAATTGGCATGAGACTACTTGAAAATATCATGAATGATATATTTAGGCATTTAATATCTCAATCTCTTCTTGGTCACATTGGGTCTTTTCACTTTAATCATATAACTCATGGTTTATTAATTGTTCCTATCAATCAAAATGTAAATTTTAGAAGCCATAAACTAACACTCTGCCGGTTCTGAAATGCAGGATTGCCTGCACAATAAAAGCCCTCATAGACTTGCATACTAAGGTTTGGCACCTTTGGGAAGAATTATATTAAAAAAGAAATAGTAAACTTAACTTCTCATTTCTTTGGAGCTCAGAGGCCTTTTGCATTACTACTAAGTCCCTGAGTCAAAGAGAAAGCACTTTTAGAGGAAGGAAGGTTAACTTTACCTGGTATTTTCTATTTAAAAACTCCCAATATGTGGGTGGCAAGTGGGCTCACTGACACGGAAGGGGATGCTCCTTTCCCATCCCCATACTCCGGGGACAGAGTATTTTTTCTTTTTGTTTTTTCACTATAAAACTGTATCACTTCATGGAATGAGGTATGACATAAGAGGCGAACCCCAGAACCCCACACTGAGCCTCAAAATGTTTTAGGATCCAATGTTTTAGATGTTTTTCCAACTGAAGAAAACCGTTCCTGGAATGTTTAGAGGGACCTCAAGTAAAAACTGATTGTTAATGAAGTCATCTTACAAGGTGCTTCTTGGTTATGTCGTTTAGTATGAATCTACTTCATGTGTTATTAATGTATTTATAATTAATTTATTATTCATTTTATTTATCCATCTCAAAGGAGATAAAATGCGGAGACTAAGGAATGTAAGCAGAACTAGTCGATTAACTTTGGGGGATCATTGCAGGCATATTACCCCAGAGCCTCTATGAGTCACCCAAGGCATTCCAGTTCTCAACAATAGATGATTGTAGTTTTTTTGGCTCATGGCCACAATGTCACAATGGCACTCTCCCAGGTCCATCTGCGTTTTAAAAATATTACAGTACCAACAACAGTAATAATAATGATAATTGTTTGAGTATTAAGAAAAGACTGCATGAAAGAGGGAATGTTGCATTAGTCAGTCCAGCAGAATAAATAATAACCTGACCTTTGATTTAATGAGTCTTTATTAGGTGACAAAGATTGGACCCATCTGTGCATAATCGTTCGTGCTTTGGGCCAAGCCCTGCGTCTATGTACGGAGGAAAAAGACACGGCACGCCTAGGTCAGGGGTACAATAGAATCCTTTGTCTCTCTCTGTTCTATGGAGAATTTTTTCATACTTTTTTTGAAGCCAAACAGAGAATCATTTTTAGCTTTTAAATCAAATTAACCCCTTTTCCCAGTGAACAGTCATAAATAGTAGTCTGGATAGGGAGAAAAAAAATAGTTCTTCTCAACTTGCAAGCATTTACATAAAAATTACAGGAGATAGTATATGTTCTCCTAAAATCAGAGACAAATTCTTCCAGAGCCTTCAAATAGAGTTCTTGCTCTTCCACCCGGGCTGGCAATTATTAGCAAGCAGACAGTACTAAGCGGCAGCCTGCTGAGCAGCTATCTACCGAGATTTTTGGCCACACTTAGATATTTTTTTCCTCTGTCCACTCCAGTGTTTTTGAGAACCCATCTCTGGGCAATTAGAGATGAAATACCACACTTGTACCGGACTCCTACGTGTACGCAGTTACCAGCTTTTTTTTTTATCACCAACGCCTTCTACACGGATACCCATCCTGTTTCCATTTAAATTCGTGAACATCTGTTACACAGGAGATGGGTTAGCTACCAAACACTACTGTTAGATTTCTCGCCAGCAAGTCTCATGCCTTCATGTGGTTTTTGTTTTCTTCTTTAAACCGTTAATTATGTTTTATTCGTTCTTCTATAAAGGCTAAATTTAGCCAAGTTTTATACTAATTTAAAACATTTTCTGGAAATGACAGGGTGCTTTTGTTAAAAAAAAAAAAAAAGCAGAGAGGCTGAATTTTCAATGGTTATTACAAATGAATCTAAGGGGGAAATGAACACGTCGGCTTATGTCTTTAAGTCTCAGATTTTATTTGATGGATGTGAACAAATAGCGTTTGGGTTGTAAATCAGTTCATAGTCAGTACTCCCATAGGCATTCTGATCTGGAAGGGGGGCTTCTGGAGAGTGAAGTCTGGCTTTTTGCCCCCTCATATTGGTCTCTTCTAAGTAAAGACTGAAAGTAAACTCTGAATTCCGTCTATCACTGGCTGGAGCTAAGTAGAGCTATGTGTTCTGTATAAACACTGGCAAATATACTTTTGTGTGTACCAACCACATTAGCCCACTTTGCTGTTTTGGGGGGTATCTATTATGTTTGCTTTCTAAGTTTTATTCAAAACATTCATATGAAGGAGGGAGGCTACAGCTGTACTGGGCATGTTGCATCACAGTGGTTCTCAAGTGGGCACGATTTTGTTCAAAAGGGAACATTTGGCAATATCCGGAGACATTTTTGGTCATTGTACCATAGGTAGGGGGTGCTAATGGCATCTGGTAGACAGAGGCCGGGGTGCTGCTCTACATCCTACAATACCTAGAATAGCTCTCCACAACAAAGAATTAACTGCCCAAAATGTCAATAGTTCCGAGGTGGAGAAACCCTGCTTTAACCAGTTTACAAATACACCTCAAACTTGTTCACTGAGGGGCTAGTTCAATTATTCTCATCAGGAGTATCTATCATATTATTACCACCAATGCAAAATCCCTGAATCCATAGTGCTGTTGAAAATGTTCAAAGTCACATTTACCCATTGTTTCATTTATCTTTCCTAAACTTCCATAACGCGTATGTTTGGGAAGGTATTATCTGAGCAGCAAAGGAGAAACTAAGAAAACATGTGCTTGACTCAAGGTCAGATAATGTTGAATATTGGAGTCAGGATCTAAGCCCAGGTTTCAGTCCAACTCCACCCAAATTAGAAGTCACCAATGATTCGACTCTGTGAAGGGAAATCATGGTGTAGAAGGAGAGCCCACAGCTGTGGGATCCATTTCTTGGTTCTCTTTATGTTCCTCAAGAGCAATCAACTAGAATCAGTGAACATATGAGGAACACGTTATTTTAATTATAGAAGTATATTTTGGTTTCCTCTCTAATCCTTTTTATTAATTTCACTCTTTTAAAAATGTCATTGGTTTAAGAACTCATTAGCTGTAAGGAGATTATATTTTAAATCATCAAATGTTGAATGAAGACAGAATCAAAAGTGTGAAAAAGAAGGCAGTGAGAGAAAAAAAATGAATAAAGGAAAATCAGGAAAAAAAAAAAAAGGAAAGGGGGGAAATGAAAGGCAATGACTTCTGTTTCCTGGTGGGCGGCTGAAAGTCTTTGCCTCGTGAGACCTCTGTGGAAACTTTGGGTCATGTGCCCATTCTCCAGCCCAGCTCCCACCCCTGCCTTCACCCTCCTTCCCTGAGTCCATCACACCCTCCACTGTCACTGCTAGACCTGCAGAGGCAGCGGCCACAAAGATGGCCCTGTATCCTCCATTTCTGCTTCTGTGACGTGCCTTCCACGACCCCTAAAGCACGTGAGTCAGCCTGTGCGTTCACATCTTGGAGTCCTCTTAACTCTTTAGTGCCTCCAAGGCCAAGGTTTCCAACATCTGGCAAGACAAAACAAGCCAGGTGAACATATGTGTAGCAACTTGGGCATAACATGAAGGTCAAAGCCAAGTTGAACTGAGAGATCCTCATCCTCTTGGGTAAGCACCCTTTGGCAGTGTATTGCATGCCCGGTCAAACCAAAGACTAAGGCAAGACATAGGAACTTTGAATTTACAAAGAAATATTGGACTTGACAATTTTCTACTCTTACCTTATACATTGAACATAGTAAAACAAAGAATTTTTTTCCTTTTCTGGTAATAAATCTTAATAACTCCAACTTGTCAGAAGTCACTTTAAAAAAGCACATCAAAACTTGGTCAAAGATGAATAACATCCCACGACTCCTAAAATGTCACATGTCAGATGTATTATTAGTGACTTAAAGTGTTATATTCAATGCAAAACTACATGTAAACGCACCAAAGCATCACAGCCTAGCTCTGGATGTACTCTGACCTAGTTACGTGGGTATTTGGAAACACAGACTCCTACCTGCAGGGCTATTTGTAGTATGTAACAAGCATACATCTCATGACACCCGTGCACTGAGAGATCTGTAGAAGGCAAGTGGCCTATAGGTTGGAGAAGAGGTGTTTAGTTCTAAACAACGTCACCATCATGATGGTCCCAACCAATAATTTTCTAAGATAAACAGTTAATGTCTTATGCATATGCCTTTCCAATACCTGGTTAGAGCCTGCAGCTTTGCTTGAACCAACATACCACAATGTAACCATATTTGTCCCACATTTTCCTGCACAAATTATCTTAGATGCTCCAAAGATGTGTGATCACTATGCCCATAGATGCATATGTACCCATGAGAGAAACAGGAGCAGAAAGTGAGAACATAAATGAGGATGCAGATGCAATGAGGACACAGATGTGTCTGGAGAATAGGAAAGAATAGCTTATTGGTCAGAGAAGCAGGGATGAGGCAGATTGGTGAGTAAGTAGGAAAGGATAGAAAATGCAGGGGGTGATGCAGGGTCCACTGTACCTGATCAGTTAACATGAAATCAGCAGCCTGGGATGAGCATTTTCTAGTATATATCACCTGGTAGTGAGAGGCAGTGTGGGAAAATGTAACATGAGTAAAGTTTGGAGGGAGAGAGATTTGGGTCATCCTGGCTGTACTCCTTGAGTTAGTAACCAGCCCTGTGGGCTTTGGCAGGTGGTTTAACCTCTCCATGGCTTGGTCTCTGCTTCTGCAGAAAGGGGAAATAAACTCTCGCCAATATTAGGGAGTTATAAAGGTTTAATGACACATTGTATCACACATAATATGAAATTGAGTCCTCAATAAATGGTAATTGTTTTAGGTGGGTAAAGACCTCCGGCATGGTTTCCTAAAGGAGCATCTTGGCCCAGCTATAGGGAAAGTGATGTGTTGAAAATAGTTGTTCAGAGAAAGGAACCTACAGTCTTTCAGTGGTATCAGGGTTGAAGAGACCTGGGGAACTACATCTGACCTGGGGACATCTCTTTCATAAAGGCTCTACCAACACCCAAAACTCGGAATGTCTACAATAAAAATTGTCCTCTTTTCCTCAAAACCAGCCCCTCCTCCTAACTTTCAGTCACTCACTCATTCATTCCTTCCCACATATAGTATTCATTAATAATTTTTTTATGATATCTACGGTATACAAAGATATCATTTTTATGATATCTATGGTATACAAAGAAATCTATTTGGAAATAGATAAAAAGAAGAACAAAACTCTCTATGAATCAATCATCCAAAATGGGAAATCTCGTGGTTTCATTGGCTCCTGGAAAGTTCTAATGTTTCTTACATCTGCCCTTTCCTTGTCTCTTCGTATTTGGACTCCTTGTCCATTGGTTACCCTGTCCCACTTCAATTCATCTTACACATATGGCCAAGTTCCCTGAAAGTTTAAATCTGACCATATTTCTATCATGCTCAAGACTCTTCCATGACTCTTCACTGCCTAAGGAAAGAGGTACAAATGTCATCATGAACCCAACCTTCCTATACTGCCTTATCTTCCACTATCCTCTCCAAATGTTTAATTCCTTAGTCCAGAGATTGGAAATATCTGGCATGTATATGGCCACATCTTTCCCCCTTGCCTATTGCAGACGTCAGTAATTGATCACAGCACTCCTTCCTCCTGTGCCTGAGTCATGGTCTCAGAATCCCTCAGCCAGTACCAATCAATCAGAGTTGGGACTCCAGCTGAACTTTATTTGGCCATCCCTCCACTAGTTCATCTTGTCAGAAAAAAAGAATCAGACTCTAACTTGGTTTCAGACTATTTGATTGCTGCTGTTAGTTGTTTTAAAAAAAAAAAAAAAAGCTATGTTGATTAACCAGTTTTCAAATGTAAATAATCCGTAGCAACCAAAAACTCTACCTTCCAGACACTTAGAAAAATAATAATATTATTGGAGGAATTTTAAAAGAGTGAGTCACCTCTAGGCATAAGTGTGTAAGAGCAACTACCACAAACCACTTCAAAACCCCTTGCATACATTCATCAGGATTCTGGGCTCCAAGAATCACGTAGAAAAACTCAGAGATAAATTAGATAATCCTCATACAAGACAACAAAACCCACCTGATCCCAACCCAAAAGATAAGTGGATGACAGAGATGAAGCTTCTCTTACCAGTTCCCAGCCAGCTTTGTTCACTGCCGCTGAGACTTCATGGTGAGCTCGTAGGTTAGTAAATATGAATTACCTGGCAAAGCCAACCAGTTCCTGGGAGAAAAACTGTCATCTTCTTTCTAAAAATCAAGAAAGAAATGGGTATGAACTTAGAATTGAGTAACTGCCTCTAGATATGGGGCATCTTTTATCCTTAAGGAACAAAGAATTATGTCTTATACGTCTTTGTATCTGCTATGGTGTATATGTGAATACTCAAATATTAGAAATTTTCCAAGACCGTTCAAAGAATACATAGGTGGCAGCATTCAGAGCTCTAAAGAACACACGTGCTTGTGTGTGTGTGTGCGTGTGTGTGTGTGTGTGTTTGGTGAAGGGCACAGAAAAGGGCAGCAAAAGAGTAACTGAAGTACAAATTATTAAAGTTGGACCCTCCTGAGGGGCCTCAAGGTGGTTCTTAGTTTTATCTTTTGAGGAACCAGTGTTTCTGTTCACATCACTTGTTTTTCTTAGATGAATCGTGTATTGAGTTTCTTAAAAATTGTCCTCATCAGTATTTTATCAAAACCAACACCAGTCTCTCCCTTGGCGGTCATATTGTTCAGCCAAAATGTCTTTCCACCGAAGGATTGATCTAGGCACCTTGGTAAGCTCCATAAAATGTCAAAAATTTGAGAATCTGCCTTAGATAAAGGACAAAGAGGTCAGCATCCTCCTCCCTGGATGCCCTCTTTCTCTGTTGTCTCTCATCCCCCGCCCTACAAAAATTTCTGGGGATAAATCTATTTCTATTCATTTAAATGGAGTCAAATTATCAAAGTGATGCTATTTCCAAGTTGACCACCAGATTCCACTTATTTTCCCCCCTAAGATGAGTCATTCAATAGTGTTGCTGTAGGAGTGTTTTATAACAAACCCGTAAGTAAATATATTCTGAGGAATTCAGGAGTTTGTTGAAAGTCCTAACTTGAATATCTGATTTTTCCAAATAAGGACTGCATTTTTTTTCTTTTTTTTTAATTTTATAGCAGTATAGCTGATTTACAGTATTGTCTTAGTTTCTGCTGTACAACAAAGTGGATCAGTTATACATATACATATAGCCACTCTTTTTTAGATTCTTTTCCCATATAGGTCATTACAGAGTATTGAGTAGAGTTCCCTGTGCTATACAGGAGGTCCTTATTAGTTATCTATTTTATATGTAGGGGTGTGTATATGTCAATCCCCATCTCCCAATTTATCCCCCCTCTTACTCCCTGGTAACCATACATTTGTTTTCTACATCTGTAACTCTATTTCTGTTTTGTAGATAAGTAGATAAGTTCATTTGTACCTTTTTTAGATTCCACCTGTAAGTGATATCATATGATATTTGTCTTTCTCTGTCTGACTTACTTCATTCAGTATGAAAATCTCTAGGTCCATCCATGTTGCTGCAAATGGCATTATTTTGTTCTTTTTATGGCTGAGTAATATTCCATTGTATATATGTACCACATCTTCTTTATCCATTCCTCTGTCAATGGACATTTAGGTTGCTTCCATGTCTTGGCTATTGTAAATAGTGCTGCAATGAACATTTGGGGTGCATGTATCTTTTCAAATTATAGTTTTCTCCAAATATATGTCCAAGAGTGGGGTTGTTGGATCCCATGGTAGCTCTATTTTTAATTTTTTAAGGAACCTCCATACTGTTCTCCATAGTGGCTGTACCAGTTTACATTCCACCAACAGTGTAGGAGGGCTCCCTTTACTCCACACTCTCTCCAGTATTTATTGTTTGTAGATTTTTTGATGATGGCCATGCTGACTGGTGTGAGGTGGTACCTCATGGTAGTTTTGATTTGCATTTCTCTAATAATTAGTGATGTTGAGCATCTTTTCATGTGCTTAATGCATTTAATAAGTTGCATTACTAAGTTTGAGAGGAAATCTGCTTCTAAGCTTCTATTTTTTGGTGGCAAGTTGCTTCAGGCTGATCCACAGAGTTGTCACAAAGGGGACATGCCTAGATGCTTCCTCACAGATTCAAGAGTTTGGGGCAGAAAAAGAACAGCTCTAAAGAGGATTTTATTCACAAAGTGAAATCCCAGAGAGATCTAGGGAAAGAAACTTTCAAGGCTGTAGGGGCCTTTCTGAGCCCCAGAACCCATCAGTGCATTCTGGTGGGACTGTCCCTTCTAAAGGGCTTGGCAACCACCATGGGCACCAACCACGGTCATGGTTCAAGAAAGCACACTACTGTTTTGGCCTGTAGTGTGCTTTCATCACATCAGATTCCCTCCTTCCAAGAAGGATGTAGCTTTGGCCAGAAAAAATCTTAAATTATTTTAATTAGCCTTCTAATTGTTACTTGACTGTTTCAGAGATGGATATCACAATAGAGGAATGATGACAATGCTCAAGAATATTTTATGTAAAATTCTAATTGACAGTGTAGTCATTTGGTATTCATTCCGTTTGAAGAACTAGACATAAATCTAAACCTCTAGACTCTAGAGTAATGCTGTACAATGGAAACTTCGGCCACGATGGGCAAGTTCTATAATCTACTCTGTCCCTTATGGTAGCCATCAACAACATGTGTCTACTGGGCACTTGAAAATTGGCTATTGCAACTGAGGAATTCATTTTAAATGATATTAAATTCAAATTACCACGAGACTAGTAGCCACTTTTGGATAGTCTAGCTCTTGTCTAGAGTAGTAAATAGTCCTCAGATTTGGCTACTTAATGGAATCACCTGGGGTGTATTTCAAAAATTCCAATGAATGAAAACCACTCCCAGGGATTCTGATTTCATTTGGTATGAAGAGTAGACTTGGCATCACGACTTTTAAAAACTCTTCAGATAATCATTAATGTATGGGAAAAATTGAGAATCACTGTTCTGGAAGAGACATCCTCAGAGCTAGCAGACTAGACAATCCGTTAACTGGATGGATTCAAAGCCCTGCATATCATCAGTGCAACAGGCAGTTTGATTGTGCCCCCAAAACAGACTCTTTTAAGACAACATGTGTCAAGTATCTACCACACAGCAGGCACTATGGCTAATCTATTCTAACGGCACCCTTAGTATGCTCTGACATAGCCAGTGTATGATGCTACAATGCTCTTATATGGTGCTCGTGCAAATTACCAAGTCAGCGCAAGGGAAACTTACGCTGAATTCAGAGTCCAAATATACAAGCAAGTCATCTATAGTCAAAGGAAAAGCCTCAAGGGAAAGGAGTGGCCCCATCCACCCAAGGTACAGAAGAGAAGAGGGACCACCTTTGGAACAGGTCTTTTGCATGCCACCCATCGCCTTCTATCCCAAACAAAGCATCATCTCTGGAAAAGTAATTGCCTCATAGGTAGCAGTCAGCAAATGGAAAACTGATTAACAATTGAGTGTTACGCTACAATGGTGCACAGAAGAAACCACACACGTGGCTTGGTGTCTGTGCATTCTGTGTTACAAGGAGTGTGGCAAAGGAAAAGAAAGCTGAAGCCCAGGCTGCTGTCATTCATTCTTTACTGGTGCTTCCCAAGACTGAGTTCTTTCCCTGGGTCAGCATCCTGTAAACTCCATTCTTTAATGCGCTCATTTTCTTCATGAATTTTCTCCCTGCTCTTATAAAATAGGAGTCAGACTTTCTGAAATGCTTGAATTCACCCTTTTTGTCCACTCCTGGCTGAGCAACTCACTGTGCAGGCCACTGGATCCAACAGTTCATCCTTTGACAGCACTTTAGCCAAAGGGAAAGCCCAGGACATCTGGGGAAAGAGATGCAGGGGGAGAAAAAACAAACCAGCACTACTGAGCCACCCTTTACGGACAGTATCTGCCTCTCTCGCTATCCTTGTGCTTTTCTGCTGAGTGGCTTTCATTTTCTCTGGAAGGTGCTGATGTCTTCAGGGAACATCTGTTTTAACTGTCTGTCCAAGAGTAAAAGTGAAATGCTCCATACAAAGAATGATAAACAACTACCTGGTTCTTCCTATGCTCAGGGAAGAAATCCCCGATTAAATCTTCAGTTCTTATTGCATTATACAAAAATCCCACTTGGAACGACTGTTTCACATACCTTAACCTGATCTGTTCAAAACATTGCTTAAAAAGCCTGCTTTATGAGAAGCCCCAAAGAGCTTTAGAAAAACGCAAGTTTGTGTTTGCTGTGGATCCAAATGCTGACAGATTTAATCAATCAAGAATAAATAGGTGCTGTCTTTTCATATTGGGCACAGGAGACATTTACCTTTTTTAAAAAAATACGTATGCCTTTTATTATGAAAGTAATACTTGTTTGATTTTTAGAACACTAGAAAATACAACCAAGCAAAAAGTGGATCAAAATTGCTCAAAGTTTCACCCTCTAGAGATAATTTCTGTTAAAAATTGTGTGCATGTTCTACCCTTATTTTTGTTTTTCATCACCATGGAAGAGGGTAAGTTTAACGGAGAGAAGCCCAGCTTTTCCATGGCTAAATGAGATGCGCAGGAAAGCCTGCTACAGTGAACACAGATGACTCTATGCCCTTCTGACTATTGTAAACCCCGCCTGCACTCCAAGCACTTATTCTACCTTCAGTCAGTAAGTGTTTCTTGAACACCTTCTGAGCTGTGCTGTAATGCTGCTAAAATACCCCATCTATTTTCAGCCTCTAAGAAACTTACAATTTAGTTGGATATATTAGTTTCCTGCGGCTGCCTTAACAAAGTACCACAAACGGCAAGGCGTAAAACAACAGAAATGTATTGTCTCATGGTTCTAGAGGCCTGAAGTCCAAAATCAAGGTGTCTGCCGGGCCACACTCCCTCTGAAACCTGCAGGGGAGAACCCTTCCACGCCTCTTCCTAGCTTCTGCTGGTTGCCGGCAATCCTTAGCGTTCCTTGTCTTCTGGCTACATCACTCCAATCTCTGCCTCTGACATCATGTAGCATTTAGTGTGTCTGTGCCTTCCTATGGAATTTCCTCTTCTTATAAGGACCCTGGTCATATTGGATTAGGACCCACCCTAATGACCCTCTTCTTAACTTTATTATAACTGCAGTGACCCTATTTCCAAATAAGGTCACAGTCACAGGTATACTGGGAGTGAGAACTTCAACGTATTCAACCCACAGCATTGAGGAAGCAAAAAAACTCACAGGATTCAGTTAGAGAATGATAAAAGACCTGCATAATTAAGCTTTCAGATATATGACCCAAACTGCCAGTGCTATGGAAATTCAAAGAATTATTCTAGAAGGATGAGATAGTTTGGGAAGGATTGATGGATTTCATTGCACGTGTATGGATCTTGGTCAGAAAGGTGGATGGAGGGAGAAACAGACAGTCCAGGGAAAGGGATGAAATTTTAACTCTTTAGCAGAGTAAACAAGGTACTCCTCCAACTGGCTCTTGCCCTCCTCTTGAGTCTCAGGCCCCGGGAGACTCACTCGGCAATGCTAAACCACACAGGATCCCTCAGACACCTTCTTCTTTTGCACCATCACACCTGCTCATGTGTCGCTCTTTCTAACCAGAATGTCTCCTCATCATTTCCTACCATCACGACTACCCCCACCAATTTCCCATTCATCCTTCCACAAGCCCAACCTTGACATCATAGCTCCAGAAATCCTGGACCCCTGGAGAGAATTAGTCACCACCCACCCAGGGCCACCACTACACCTTGTAGATATCATAGCCTGGTGTCCCTTAAGGACAGGAACCGGGTCTCAAGAGTCTCTGTACCCCCAACGTATAACACAGAGCCTAGCACTGCCAGTGGTCACCAATGGTTTACTGAAATTTAGTTGAACTGAATTGTTTGTGGACAGGAAATGAGGGGATGAACCTAATTGCAGCCCAACCAAGGGCCAGGTTCTGCAGATGGGCTGATGACCAAGCTGTCATGAAGAGAAGCGCGTCACCACTGCGGAATGGGCAAAACACACCGTGGGTGGGGAGTGGTGGTCACTGTGTGAGTGAAGGCCCTGGCTTGTGACATGGCCTGACGTGCTAGGAAAAAAAAAAAGAGTCAATACAACCAGAGCATGAGATTCAAGAGGAGGAAGACAGGAGATGAGGATAGAGGCCCAGTGAGCAGGGCCTCGGGTGGCAGGTGACTACAGAAATTTTTCCAGCAAGGAAATGTGTTCGTATTTGAGTATAAGAGACATGGTTTAGCAGCGACATGGGGGATGGCAAAGTGAGGTCAAGGCCAGATGCAGGGAATATCCTAAGTCAACTCTAAAGAGACCATGGGCAGGCAAAAGAAACATCGGGGGTAGGAAGGAGGTAATGAACGTGAAGCAACGATGAGGAGGTAAAATTGACAGGATTGCAATGTTGGGAAAGAAAGAGGTGAGATGTCTCCCTTGAGTGACGGGTGACAGAATTGCTGCTCGTAGAAACAGGGACTATGGGAAGCGAGGTAGGTGTGGGGTTGGCCACAAGTTCAGTTTCACTCGTGAGTACTTTGAATTCCCATGAGACATCTAGGTTTTATAAAGTTAACAACTAGTTCGTGAGGGTTGGGGGTTTTTTGTGGTTTTTAAGTAACAACTATAATTAGAATTTCATTTGAGATAAAGTTCTGACTCTTGAGAAATGTGCCTCAGGTTTTCATGACATCATGACTTAAAAATGAACACAACTGCCGTTCAAGGTGAGCGGGACCCAGCTCATCACCTCGCAGTTTCTTCATGAGTCCAGTTGTGAACTGGAAAGAAATGGAAACCACAAAGCTAACAGACGGTGACCTGCCTCTTAAAGAGTTCCACTTAAATATAGTTCATCTTTGCTGCTGCACACGATGAAAGGGAGTCAACAGCCCCCGGGTTCTCGGTATCTTCACTCAGCTTTCTGGGAACCCTGAGCTGTACAGCCACCTGTCCTAACGGCCGGGGGTCAGCATTCTCAGAGAGGGTGGACCAAGAACCTCACTGCATTACGCTAAGGAGAGAAAGTTGACCTTGAGAGTCTAACACAAAAGGAGGACGTTGGTAATGACCATCCGCAATTTTTCGGACCTCCATATACTTCAAATCATGGCCCTGCCCACTCCTAGCTGTGTTACCATAAACAAGTTGCTTACCTTCCCTGGGGTTTATTTTCTTCTATAAAAGAGAACGATCTTGGAACCTACATCTAAGGATGGTGGCCAAGACTTAGAATGTTAATACATGAGAAGTACTTAGAATAGTGCCTGGCTTAGAATAAGCTGTCCATCAATGGTAGATACATATTTATTCAGTCAAAATGATTTTGATATTTTCCATCTGTTTCTACCAGGAGCTTCCAAGCAACAGGGACCCAAATCAGGCAGAAAATACCCCGTGGTTTCCTAGTGTCTGGTCTCTGCAGATGCCACAGGTGCCATCCTACCCAGAAGGACAATGAGGGAGAGATGTGGAAACCAGGGGCTCCCCTCCAAGCCTCAACACTGAGGGCTCCAGTAGGCAATTGCTTGTTAAGCCACTTGGAAAGGATGCTTTGAGGATCTCTAATTCCTCCATGCTCCTTCCCTAGTCCGTACATCCAGCTCACTTCCTGGAACGCCCTTCATCCCGCCCCCCACGTTACCTTGTCACTTCCTGTTTGGAACACCCGTATAACAGAGTAGTTAAGAGCTGTAAAGTGCTAGGTGTGTGACCTTGGACAAATTACTTAATCTCTCCAAGGCTTGATCCTTTATCTGTAATGTAGGGCAATAAAGCACCTACTTCATAAAACTATTGAGAGAATTGCACCAAACAATATATGTCAAGTACCTGGCCCAGGGACCACACATCTCAGGGGCTCCTCCTTTAGATCTGGTATCACCAGCACTCAGAACCTCCCCTGACTATCCAGGAGAGATGAAGCACAACTACACTCTCCTTTCTAGCCAGCACACACCTTGCTGAAGTCACACAGAGCACCGGCCTAAGCCCTCACTTATAGATCTGTCTGCTTTAAAGAGCCGGAACCACTCCTAGTACCTACCGGAATTCCCAAGATCTCACATAGTGCTTAGTACCCAGTGGGCATTCGTCTGTCCAACAAATGAATGAATCTATCTAAAGGGTACAAAGTGTTCAACAAAAATTAAGTTAACCTTATTCTGTCAGATTTTCAAAAGAGTGTGTTCATAGTTGAGTCTATTACATTTTTTAAAGATCTGTTTGTCAAGAGAGTGAATAAGAATATTTATATTTGTACACACATGTTCAGAGCAGCATTAGTAAAATTTGGAAGCAACCCAAGTGTCCATCGACCACTGAATAGGTAAACGAAATGCAGTCTAACCCCTACAATAGTATATTATTCAGCCTTAAAAGGGAAGGAAATTCTGACACAGGCTGCAACATGGATGAACTTTAAAGACATTATGCTAAGGGAAATAAGCCCATCACAAAAGGACAAGTATTATAGGATTCCACTTATATGAGGTACCTAGGTAGTCAAATTCATAGACACAGAACACAGAATTGTGGTTGCCAGGGACTTGGAGGATAGAGGAATGGGAAGTTATTATCTAATGCATACAGAGTTTCAGTTTGGGAAGATGAAAAATTTCCAAAGATGGATGGTTTTACAACAATGTAAATGTAATTAGTCTCACAGAATCATACACTTAAAAAATGGTTAAAATGGTAAATTTTTATGTATAGTTTACTACAATACAAAAGGGAAAAAGAATGTTTAAGTAGCACCTGGTAGTTATACAAAAGGGCGTCTTTAATGCGTGTGTAATTTGTCCATGTGGACACGTCTATAACTGCTCCAACCTACCCCAGTATCACCAAGGGATTAGGGGCAACAGCCTCCGAACCCAGGTTTTTATTCTAGTTTTTAGATGAAGAACAGGATAGTGCCTTCAGTCTGCAAAGAGTTAAGATCTTCTCCAGAGATTCACGGCGAAGGATGTCTTCCTGTGTCCCCAGGAATGTAATTATGTGTAGCATAAATAATAGGAGAAAAGGAGGGAATGCTTGTGTAGATTTTTTACCGATTGTTCCATTTGGTCTGAAATTGGAAGATTTCTTGGTGTGTTTCCGGTTGAGAGTTATCCCCTTGTAGGTAGTACCAGGAGCCTCAAGTGCTTTTATTCTTGCTTCAACTTTTTGGCCAGAAACTGGGGGCAGTCACCATCCATGATGACTTGGCCATAAGTAGCTTTGGGAGGTGGGAAGCCTGGGGTCTTGGGGAAGCCTTTGGTTGTGAAATCAGAAAACAGACAGTTTTCTGGAAAAGTAACAGACAGTTATGGAAGGTGTTGGGGGTGAGGCCATAAAATGTGCTAAGATGCTAAAATATATCCTTGGAAGAAAAGAGCTGGGAATACCCCACACACACACAAATTGGTCAATAGTGTGAATGTAAGGATGTAAGGATGAAGAGCATTTTTAGCTTTGACAGTGGTCATTTGCTTTGTCCATGTGCCAAACATAGAACTTGAATCCATTCAGCTTTCTCCATCTGAACCTAGAAGGTCGGCTTCCAGAAGGAAGAGGGTTTTGTTGTTTGGTTCACTGCTTTCATCCAGGTTCCTAAAACAGTGCCTAGCCAGGAGCACCAGCTCAAAAAGATGTGTTGGATGAATGAATGCTTAAATTTAGTTCTCAAGGATGTTTCAAAAATAGAGCAATAAATATAAAATAGGATGTGCACATTCTCTTTACTATTTGATTCACATCTAAAAATGTTCACCTGAAATAGTCTTTCCTAAAAATCTACAAAGCTTGCTTAGGGCAAAATCCTGAATCTAATAATACTCAATTATCCAGTATTAGTTTCCAAAATACCTGCCACTTCCTGGATCTAATTTTGTTTCAGTTCTATAAGGAGACCACCCAATCGAAGAAGGAAGTATTTTTATCTCCACGCTAATTTGGTCAATCATTTTTTCCCCAGAAGAGTCAAGCTCTGCTGGGCACATGCAGATACGGGGTGGAGACCAAGCCCCAGAGGAGTGAAGGCAGCCCACCAGACCCACTGAAGCAAAGGACAGGCCATGGTGCTGGTGAAACCTTGTACAGTGGGGCTTCCACGCAAAACTGGTAAAATAATATAGTAGGTCAATAGGTCAAGAAGTCGAAAGAACTCGGGAGGTCCCTTATCTGGTCTCCGGCAAAAGGGTGCAGTTGTTAAATAGGGTCATCAATGAGTTTAGTCATCTGATTCTCATTGGTTACTAGATCGGAACTTCCTTCTCTCTGATATCTCTTTTCTCCTTGGTCATCACTTTTCAAAAACCGTACTTGCAAATCCACACCAAGGATTAAGCTTTGGTATCAAGAGGGGGCAGTTTAGGAAACTGGTTAAGAGCATGTGCTCTGGAGCCAAAGTGTCTAAGTTCAAATCCCAGCTCTGCTAGCTGTGTGACCTTAGGCAAGTTGATCAACAGCTCTGTGCCTCAGTTTCTTCATCTATAAAATATGGATGATCATAATAATACCTACCTCATAGCACTGATGTGAAAGGAATTGATACATTAGTTTGTAAGGAATTGATATATTGCAACAGCATCTAGCATGTATTAAATATTACGCTATATCTCAAAATACACTATATTGTAATTTTACATCTATCTTATGTATTTTTCTTTATGTAATTTATTAAATTTGTGAAAGATTGAGAGTACAGCCCTCATGATTATAAAGCCATGATATTTCTCCCCAACAAAGGATAAAATCAGGGCATCCATAAGAGAGCACAGTATATAAAAAAAAACGAAATTTAGAAAAATAATCTGATAAACGTAGATCTTTCCACGTACCCCTTACAGCTGGGGATAAGCACTTCACCAAGTGAAATGTTAATCTGGCAATGCTGGTGATCGGCCAGACTCTTTCAATTCACAGGCCAGGGGACAATTGTCATAGACCTATGTTGAGAAATGTCCCCAAGAGCTTTTCAAGGTGAGAGGTGTCACCATCCACTGTATTTCCCACCTCGTGAGCACCCACAGGGGAAAAACTCAGATTATTGCACAGTGATTCTCAGATAAAGCTGATCTTACCACAGCCTTATAACTTGGGCAAAACCAAGGACTTTATAACCATCTCTTATTCTTCTGTTTATGTGTCTGGGGTCCCGTTGAGCCATCTTACACATTGATTCTAAGTTCCAGCGGTGAGAATTGACTCGCCTTTTGTAACTGCCAAGCTCCACATTCATTTCAGCACTTTCTGTCATTTTCTGTGTCTGTACACCTTTCCGTCTGTCTATCTTCTCTGAGATATTTCTGCCAAGAAGAAATGTCAAGGGCTGCCATCATCTCGTTACATTTCTCAACCGCTATAGAGGCATCCTAGGTTTGACATAGCGTTACGACTCTGTCCAACATCTTTTACTACCTAAGAATCAAATACTCATGCATTCAGTATTAGAAGGTAGAAAGCTAAAGAATTCTATTTCTTTGAGTTCAACCAAAAGCCATTCAGTGATTTGTTATGTGGGTTTTTTCCATCTCCCAGTCATCCAGACTAAACTCCTGGACGTCTCTACCTGTGCCCTAGCCCCACTCCAACGTTCAGTTCCAAGTTCTGACTCTTCTTTCCCACTCCCTCTTCTCCATCCGCCGTCTCCTTCTGTGGCTGCCACGGTCCCCTCGCCAAGATCCCTGTCACATCTCCTAATTGGTCTATGGGCTTCCAGTACCACTCAGACTTGTTCTTCTCATTGATCCCTGACACTCTCCCTGAAGCATGGCTGTGCTTAGGATTGTGATGCTTCCGTAGGGCACGCCTGCTCTTGGGAAACAAGTCTCCTGTGATACTGTGATTTATAATAAGAAATAATATATTTGGTCTTTGTCCCTGTTTTTTGACACAGAGCTCCTAAATCCACTGGAATTTCCTATGATGAGAGTGATAAAGGTGTCTCTTGTTATATTAATAAGGTGACTTTGGGACTGGTTGCCAGGAGAATCAACCATGTGATTAGAGGTCTGGAACTGTCAGTCCCACCCTACCCTCCCCCCTCCAACCTCTGGGGAAGGGGGAAGGGCTAGAGGTTGAGCTCAAGTCCCAGTGGCCGATGATTCAATCAGTCAGCCTATGTAATGAAGCCTCCATAAAACCCCAGAAGTCCAGGGTTGGGAGAACTTCTGGGCTGGTAACACACAGAGAGGTGAGGAGAGCTGCGTGCTGAAAAAGGGGCATGGAAGCTCTGGGCCCCTTCTTTGTCCCTTGACCTGTACATCTCTTCCATCTGGCTGTTCCTGAGTTATGTCCTTTTATAATAAACCAGTGATCTGGTAGGTAAAATGTTTCTCTGAGTTCTATGAGCCACTCCAGCAAATTAATCAAACCCAAGAAGGGGCGTCTTGGGAACCTCCAATTTATAGTCAGAAGCACAGGTGACAACCTGGACTTGCATTTGACATCTGCAGTGTGCGAGGGGTGGGGGCAGTTTTAGAGGGCTGAGCTTTAACCAGTGGGATCTGACGCTGTCTCCAGGTAGGTAGTGTCAGAATTGGGTTGACTTGTAGGGCACCCAGCTTGTGTCAGAGAATTCCTTGAGACTTACTGTATAGCACAGGGAACTATACTCAATATTTTGTAGTAACCTATAAGGGAAAAGAATCTGAAAAAGAAATAGATATGTATGTATGTATGACTGAATCACTTTGCTGTACACCTGAAACTAACACAATATTGTAAATCAACTACACTTCAATTAAAAAAAGAGGGAGAATTCCTTGGATGTGTGGGGAAACCACCGCCCCCCCATACATACTTTGGAATTGGAGTCAGAACTTTAATCTCCAAACCTCTTAGTGATAGAGTCAGGGACCTCGTGTTATACAGGGAACAGCATGCATTCCGAGCAGGGACTTGGACATCCACAGTCTTGAGTCCAGGTCCTATCTCTGCACTTATGGTCTCAGTGGCCTTGGGTATTACTGGCTCTCTATAAACCTGCTGTTTTATGGATGGTGACTGTCTCAAGGGGTTGTTGTGAGCATTAAACTAGATAATATGCATACAGGACTGACTCGGGGCCTGGCAGCCCACGGTAAGTGCCCAGTAAATACAGCCCCTTACTGAGGTTGGCCTCCCCACAGCCTCGGGTCCCTCCTGGGCCTTCTCTTCCCCGGGCCAGCATGCACTGCAGCTGTGTCCTGCATCCATCACTTCCCCTGTGCTTCCTTCTTCCCTTGCTCATGTCTTGCAAGCTATCTTAAATTCTCTTCCCAAACTCTATACTCTCTCCAGGCTCAATCCTCCCTCCATCTCTTCCTCAAAGGGTCCCCAGCCCTTCCAGATGGATCTCATTTCTCCCCTTTCCTAAGTTTCCATGACACTGGGTTTATTCCTCCATCATCACATTCATTATATTCTACATCAAACTGTCAGTATTTGACCATCAAACAGCCACTCCTTCTAGACTGTGCGTTGGATAAGGGCTGAGCCCATGTCTTCAGCAGATATTACTCCTCAAGAATGTCCAGACTAAGTCTTTGGTACATGAGTGAAAAGTGCTTGCATGACATTAATTGATTATGGAATTCATATTTTGTTGATTGCTTCAAGAACTTTACAGGTTGTACTAATTTTAAGGCAACAGAAATCACCACCCTTTTCCGTACCCTGAGACACAGATTTCTAGCACCTGAAATGCAGCTCTGCATTGAACAGGGGATGGTGTGTCTGACATGTAATACCAATGGGCCACTGGAGTTTCATTTCACTTGTTGTGTCAGAAAATCAATCAGTGACTTCAGCAAGATCTTGAGACTTTCCCCCGTCTCTAGAGCCATGGTAAATAATTGATGTCCCTTTCCCCACTCCCTCTACAAAAAAAACTCTTCTATTCTTAAACCTGAATAACTTTCGGAATACGCATTATTGAATCTGCTTGGATCTCCTATTACCATACTTAAAGAATAAAGAAGACAACTTCCATCCCAAGGTAAAAGCTTTTCACTTCCCAAGATTGAGAACGTGAAGAGGCTCTTGATATTCAACACTTCGGGCCCCTGAGGTTACTTTTTTTCATATATTTATAATGTTATCGTTTATTCTCCGCATCAGCAAAATAACATTGACTTAGAAAAAATGTAATTTACCAAACGTTAAAATTTGAAGAAAATTCTGAAATGAGTCATCTAAACATTCTGGATCCCTTGCCCTTATTTCTCTGGTCTGACAACACCTTGCACTTTGCCAAGAAGCCACAAACATGGTAATAGATGCCATCAAAACACAGTGTCATATGAATATCAATAAGAACATTTTGTATTTGCATATAATTCTTCTTTGCTGATTTTCAAATGCCTTCCTCCTTTGCGGCTCACCACGGCAACCTTTCTATGCAATCAAAACAGATGCTATGAACATGAGTCTTTAGGCCCACTTGGGTTGGACTCAGCAAGGAGGAAAGAACGGTAACGTGAATAATTACCAAAGGAATGTCAAGTCTGTTCTCAGCAAGACCAGATCAGTGATGAACTGGACTTTACCTGCCAAGTGTTTCTTACCCGTCTCCCTCCTCTTGAAAGGTCCACTCCTTTTTTTCCATGTGGCCTTTCATTCTTCCATTAGATTTTCTTCCTCATAAGACTCAGTCAGAACTTAAGATGTTCTCAAATTAGTAAAAAGTAAAATAGCATGATATGGAAATGTTTTAAGGTTTTCAAATACTTTTGTATGTCCCTCTTCTGGCATTCTGCAATAGAGAATAGTTCAAGTCCCATTAATGGGCAACAGATAGGCTAAGCATAGTCTAAGATTTGTCTTATAGGATATTTCATCGGATCCTCATAACAGAGCTATAAAGGAAGAATTGCCCCCATCCTGTAATTGAGGAAACAGTTACATTAACCAGCCCAAGGGAAGTAACAGAGCCAGGAAGTCAGACTCAGCTCTCTGTATATCAAGTTCAAGTGGGCTTGTTCTCCTATTACCACGTGTCCTGGCTTTATGCTCAGATGCTCTATGTTCTGTAGATGCTAAAGATTGAAGCATGCCCGATAAATGGCAGTCTCCTGAATTCTGAATCAATTATGAGACAGAAAGGAGTGGGACAGAGGTAGGTCCAAAGGCCAGCTGTACTGCTGCTCAAATCCAGACTGCAGAACAAAGCTTAGCCGTGCGCCAACAATGGCCTCCCCAACACTGCATGCAAAATTCAATAGACTCACTCTCTGTCTCAGGCACCTCGAACCAGTGCTGGGCCTGCAAAACACACCACATGAAGACACAGACCAGAACGTGTGCCTCCTGCAGCTACCAGCCCCGAGGAGAAAGGGAGGGGACCAGGTTCCCAGATCCATCACTTCCTTCTCCCAGACCCACCAACCCATCAAGCGAGAGGAAGAGAGAAGCCAGGAGCCATACCTGCCAGGGTGGCCCCCCATGTGGCAGCCAGCATCGGGAATGGGGAAGAAACACTGGTTCCCTCAAAGTTTACTCTAAGGAGTTTTACATCACGGGCATCATTATATACATGGCGACTTCCTGGCAGGTATAACCCTTTAATAGTCCACTATCCCCACTGCAGAAGTTTGTCACACGAATCTTGGCCTACAGAGGTCAAGATGTCAGAAGTCCTTGTTTCCAGGGCTTCGCTGACTCACTGTATGACCCAAGGCAAGCCACTTCATTAGTCAGTGTCTTAATGTCTCCATTAATAAACTCTGCATTGTGGACGGGAATCCTCTCTATAGAGAATTCCTCCATCACGGGCAGCGGTAAAGGGATCCTGCAAACTCAGCTACAAAAAGAGCCAGCCTGCCGCGAGACGGGCGACCACTCCCAGTACAGGGTTCGTCTGCCTTCTTCCAAGAATCCTGAGCAAACCATGTTTTGTTGGCGTTCCTCCTGTCAGACACCGACAGAGAGAGAGAGAATTCCCTCAGCAGAACCCAGGCGAATGTTCATCCAGCATGTTGACCATATTGAGTAACAGTAGGTTATTTCATGCCTCTTGAATGTTCAACGTCTGAACAGCTACACACACTTGAACCTATATTTTACCCCATTGACAGGCCCGGAAAGGACATATGGTTTAGATTTTTAGACAACACTCCATGTAAAAAAGCCTTTCCTTTTATAGAGGCATATTTTTAGAGTCTCCGAAGCTAAACTCTGGGCTGAATTTAATCCATGCAGTTCTCTGGCCCAATCTAGAGCTTCAACGCAATTTTGTGTCAGTGGAATACATCGTTAACTGATCTGTCAGAAAATCAATTAATTACTTTTAAGAAGCAGTTAAGAGTATCCCTACAAAGCTGCCATGTGAATTATTAAAGAATATAATGTAACAGTCCCCACCCCGGCTCCCTGCGTTCAAAAGATTCCCTGAATCCTAAATGAAAATCATACAAAGCTGAGGGGGCCAAAAAAAAAAAAAAAGAGAGAGAGAGAGAAAGTGACGAGGCTTAGGAGGTGTGGAGGAGAAGTAAGCATTTGCTGATGCTGCTGAAGGCTGCCCCGTGATGCTACCCATCTCTGGGTTCTCCAGCATGTGCCCCTATGTCTTCAGACAAGGCAGCAGAAACTATACCCCCATCTGCTCGTCTCCAGTCATTGGTAGATGGGCGGCCCTGTGCAGAGCCCTACAGATTTCTTTCTTTCCCGGAGCCCTACTCATCCCAGAGACAAGCTCCGGCAAAGCCCACCACTCCCCTGGCTCCTGCAGTTCTAGGCCTGTCTCCAGCCTGGCCTGGGCCAGTAGAGCTCCCTGGGTGGGAGGCCGGAGATTCTCCCATACCCCAGTTTGTGTCACCACAGAGTGTTTAGCTCAGATCCAATCACACTCATCTGTCCATGTCCTATTTATCTGGGAATAATGCTAAGACTGACCTGGCGCTTCAGAAATGCATCAGACGCGGATTCCCCAAACGTAGAGAGATTCCCCTCCCACCTCAACTTAGCCTGCACCCCAAAGACAAGGAAAGCAGGGGAAACAATGGTCTGTAGCTGTCAGAGGAGGGCCCAGGCTGGGGCCTAGACAGATGAGTCTCCCTTGCTGTGTTTCTTTGGTTTTGATTTAACCAGAAACATTTAGCATCGGAGTGAGAAAAACCATACATTTGCATAACCAAAGCGTCCGCAGCTCCTGTTAGGAAGATGCCTCCTCCAACTGCTGGCCAGCCGTGGTTATCACTGCGTCTGAAACTCAGATGCCATCTGAAGTGGTTCTGCAGGTTGTTGGCCATGTCAACCTCCAAAACCCTCAAGGCACCAAGAGTCAGAAGCAGAGAAGTGGTTCCCTGGGCTCCTAGACTGAGACCCAGAGATTAAAAGAGCAAGTGATAAAGGGAGATAATTTTTCACCACTCAACACCTGCGAGCAGTTACCCTCTTGCTCGGAGACTTGGGCTGCCTCAGGGCACGAAAGGCTGGAGAGGAGATGACTGCTACAGTTCCGTATCATTCATTCATTCACTCATTTATTCATAAAAAGTATTTAATGAGAATCAACTCAGTTCCAAACACTTTTTTTTTTTTTTTATCCTGGGTTCTCTCCAGCAAAGAACAAGAAAGATAAAGTCTCTCTCTCACGTCCACTCCACCCATCACTTGGAAGATGGAGGCAGGCAATAAATAAGTGAACACAGAAGTTAAATAAGACAAATGCAATGTCGAAAATAAATCAGTGTCATCATATGATACAAGTGACCACGCAGGGGGAGGAAGTGGGGTATCTCTAGCTGTTACTCTAATAGATGACATTTGGGCAGCGTTGGGAAAAACTGGGGGCAAGGTGGGGGGAACAAGTGGTCCAGGCACATGAAAAGATCCAGGAAGAGCTTGGTGTATTTGAGGAACAGAATGGAGGCTGAGACAGAGCAAGCTGGGAGATACAGGGTCTCTGTGACGTCAGAGAGGTGGCCCAGGACCTGGAATTCTCTGTGCCCTGGAATTCTCTGTACCCTGGAAAGCCCTCACAGAGTCTGGGTAGAGGAGACACAGGATCCGATTTACATCGGTTTCTGGCTGTGAGATTACAACAGCGCTGGCTGGAAGGGCTGCTGCCCTTTCTCCCCACCACAAACTCAGCACCGAGCAGACCACACAGCTCTTCCTCGATAGCAGCTTGGCTTCAAAGGTGACCGTTAGGTACATAACCTTGTCAGACTCCCCCATCTCTCTGTGCCTCAAGATCTGATCAAGAATAAGATCCCCTCCCAGGGCTGCTGTCTGCAAGACGTCTGGTATTCGGCTTCTCGTTTCATAGACACTGGTTGCTGCCGTTGTTAATTTCAACTTCATTCCCTACGGTATCCCCATGAGTGCATTTTTGATGCTGATTTTTACCAACTTTTCTGAGCAAACATTTACGGAGCACCTACTCTTTATCACCTGGGTCCTGTACCACCACGAGGAGCAGTTTTATGATCCAGAATCAGGAAGCATCCCTTTCCCCCCAAATCTGATAGCTCCTACTTCCCCCAGGAAACTCCAACAAAGGCTTTCTGTGCCCTCCACACAGGTCTTGTATTGAAATATTATGCAATATTGAACCGACGTGCAACATGCATATCAGGAGTCCTGATTGGTGTGTGATTCTCACACAAGCCCACCCGTAGTGCCCGGTATTGGCTGGGTGAGGATGGTGCCCACTCAGAGGGCAGCGTCTAGACTCTGTCCAGTATGCAGGGAGCTCTATCCGGTGCTGGGTTCCAGTGGGAGAGGGGGAGTTTACTGTCGCGCCGAGGGCCAGCGATGGAGAGGATGATACGCAAGAGAGATTTCTGTCTCTGCATGTCACTCTCGTTATGCGGTGCTTGACTTCAGAAAGGCAGTTCATTTGTTCTTAGTTCCCAGAAGGCTAAATGAATTCCCCACCAGAAAAAAATAAATACGTTTTGAAAATGATCACCATCACTGATGATTCGATCAGGAAATTACAAAAAGGAGAAAACTAGGACCTGGGAGAGCCTCGAGCCTCCAGCTAGTTGGGGAGGTGAGGCAGCAAGAGAAGCAGAGCCCTTTGCTCATTTGCCGGACATCGGGGAGGCACGAGGCATGACTCAGGCACACCCACACGGCAGCTTTGGTTTTCCAAGACGGCAGACCGAGGGTGAGAGAAGTCTGTGAGCCCCTGGGGAAGAGACAGCTAAGCCAGGAATCCAGCTGGTTGGTGGAAGCTGATTTCAGGGTCAGTTGATGTAAATCTTGATTTGCTTAAAACTGAATCCGCGGACTCCCCTGGCGGTCCAGTGGTTAAGACTTCGCCTTCCAATGCAGGGGGTACAGGTTCGATCCCTGGTCGGGGAGCTAAGAACCCACATGCCTCGCAAAAAAACCAAAACATAAAACAGAAGCAATACTGAAACAAATTCAATAAAGACTTTTTAAAAATTATTTAAAAAAAAAAGAAACTGAATCCGTTGGCTTGTTTCACCGTCCATGCTGGCCTGCGGGTGTCCTTCACACCATAAAACACTTCAGGGTGGCCCAAGCACAACCTGGCAGGGAAGAGTTTCAAAAAGGAGGAGGAGGAAGAAGAAGAGAAAGATGTGATGTGAAGCGAGGGAATTTGGTGAGAGGACCCAGAACCCCAAGGAGTAGGTTTGAATCTTGCAGAGATATATCTGCTCCTCTCTACTTTCCAACCATGAGAGAAGTTCATCTTCGCTCTAGTGAAGGATGGCTGGGCTGGAGCCAGAAAGCCACGGGGAACCTTCCTGACCCACTTCAGCAGCTCACCACCCTCTGCATGTCCCTCTGGGGATGGGCAGGAGATGAGACAGAAGATCATCTATTTTTCTTTTTTTTTTTTAAGAAGTGTAACGTGGTCCCCATAAGAGCTCAACATTCTCTGTGTTGGGGCCAGTGCGTGAGCTGAATTAAGAATTTGCCTCTGTGCCCCGGAAGGCAACAGTGCCACCTTCATCTGTCCCCATCTCTCCTTTTCTAGTTGATTTTCACAGATGCAGCGTTGGGTTTGATGTGAGACCTGCAAAAAATGAGAAGCGAGGGATGAAGTTATAAACCTATCTGATGTGATCCAAATGGATTCCATCTGCTTGCCGAATAAAGGAGCTATAAATAACATGAGCGAGCATCAATTCCTCTTGTGAGGGTGGGCGCTCGGTTCCAGAGAGCGCCCATATCAAATGAGAGGAAAGCAAGAGTCTAATTAAGACCCTGGCTGTCTGACCACAAACGGCACAAAAAAAAGAACACGGAGTTGGCCTGGTGTGCAGTCCACGCAGGGGGTCCTGTGAACAAGACCCCGAAGTCAGCCCCACCCTCAGTGGCCTTTAGTGCCAGCCAAGACAGGCTGGCTGTTAGCATTTTTTACGCTGCCCCAGGATTCAGGTTTAATTTGTGTGGAAAACAAAAGGCATAAACTATTTGCTTAGAGTAATCAGTTGCATAATATCTTAAAGATAAATAACAAGATTATGCCTCCTGTCTCCTCAGCATCCGTACATACTCGCGCATACACACACACACACACACACACACACACACACTGGCCCCAAAAAAGATCTATTATATCAGAAAGATCAATGACTCTTTCCTCTTTCTTTAGAATTATAAGATAAGTCTTTTACATATCCTGAATCATCGGTCACATTCAATGTATATGCAAAAGAAGTTCAAAGGCTGACTTTGACAAAGGGCATTTGGAAAGGGATGATAAAATGTGTCTGATAAAACACACACAAAAGACTTTAGCAATAAAGACTTACAAATTGGGAAAGCAGGACTTGGGCAGCGGGTGTGAAACTGTGTTATCTACAGCTTCAGCACTGAAGATAGTGGCCCAGAGCAGAACGCTTTATCTGGCCTCCACAAGAATAGAGATTGCACCCGCCCTGAACTACCCTGTCTGCAAAGCCCAGGAAACACCTTGCAGAGGAGTTGATGCAATATTTGCCATCCTGGCCTTCAGTGACAGTTAAGTAGTGTTACAACACAGCATTGAGCAACGACCTTGCTATATCATCCAAGTCTTTGTTTTATAGCACTTTTTCCCCCGCTGGAGAGACAAATGGGCAATTTTGGCTGACATTTTTTGGTTCATTACTTTCAATTTAAATGATCAAAGAGAGAAAAGAGACATTCTCCCTTCTTCCTTTCCAATACAATTTTAAAAATCCCTTTCCGATTGACATTTCAAATAGGAGATGAGTCACATTCACTCTTTGCATCTTATTGCATTATTTCTCGAGATTTCCAAAGGATTCTTGGTATCTGTTCTTGGAGATTTATTACTCAGTCCCTGCAATTTCTTCGGGGCTGGAGTTTAATTTATGTGATTGCAATCAGGAAACCACTTTGAAAGGGAAGAAATCAATTTAGTTTTTCATGAGTTGTAAATTTTCTGTAAAAAAATTTCACAAGACTATCCTTTTTTTAAAAGGAGTCACAACACGGCTGTTGAAACAGTAGCAGGTTTGGGAGCAGGACATTAATTCACGGGTCCAGGAGTCCCAGATCCGCCACTGTTTCGGGACCTGGGAAAAACCACTCATTTTCAGAGCCTCCCTTTCTCTCTATAAGATGAATCGATCGCACAAAGTCTTTGCTCAGGTTCTTCTCATCTCTCAAAATGATCAGATGCCATTCCACAGAAGGGTGGCCTTCGAAACAGTTTCACCCTGATTTGTTTTATAATAATCCTTGAACTTTGATGGTTGTGTCTGGCTTTTCCAAGTGCTTCAGCAGTGATGGTTGAATGTGATCTTCTTGATAAACCTGATGACAGTGGCAGGGTCTCTAGACTTGGCCAGTGAGGAAACGGAGGCACAGCAAGGTTAGGGGACCTGAAGAGTGTCACAGAGGCTTGCACACCGAGTCCCCTTAATAAAATAAGTACCAATAAAAAAAAGACATGTTAGGCCAGAGGCTTTCAAACTTTTTTGAATTGCAAGCGACAGTAGGAAGTAAGTTGCATGCATGACTCAGGAGATGGCTCTATCAATCAAAAAAAGGGTTTCAGGAAGCAATACTTGTTCTTACTACATGTGAGGCACTCTGTTTTCCATTTATTTCCTTCGATTTCTTTTTCTTCCCTTTCTTGTATTTGTATAATAATATAATAATAATAATTATCATTATTGTTTAATTTGAAACCAATGAAAGGTCAAAATCTATGATTTTGAAGTCACTGTTCAAAAACTTTTCACATGGCAGTGTCTTGCTGTTTTCTAAATCAGGGACATATATCTGAGTTCCTGAGCCCCCCACGGCTGATACTGTGAGTGGTTCTCCTGTTACGGTTTTCTCTATCTGTCAAGAGCCCCCAACCCACAAGGCTGTACACTAGGGAAGCACTGTCCTTAGGGTCAAGCCTTCCACTGTAGGTGGTTCATGACCCTCCTGGCTATGAATACACCATCAAGTCCTAATAAATAATGAATACTAACGACAACATTGAGACACCTATTTGCTTTGTCCTCCCGATAAAGTCAGAGGGAGAACCAGGGCTGCTCCCTAAGAATGGCACATGGCTCTCTAAATAAAGGGCTTTAATGCATTTTATATTTAAACCCTAAGGTCCTGGGCTCAAACCCAAACTGAGATGGGCTCTAATACTTAAGTACCATTCTGGAAAAACCTTTGAAATATTTATCCATCAATCTGGGCTCAGTGCTTCTGAAGCAGCTCACTTCCTTGTGTCACATTCCTAGAGTGAACCTGCTTTACACATCCCCATGAGCTGGGGATGGGCTACCTGTTAGAAGCAAAAGCAGTCCCTTTGGAAAGTCATTGTCTATGAAACTTCTTAGATGAGAATTATGAAGGACAACATTGTTATTAAAAATACACACAACTCAAAGATTGATTTCTCAGTGCAGCTGGTCAAGTTCTTGCTTTCACTGCTCCAACTCTACATGGCCAAGGGCAAGCTCTTTAACCTCTTTAAACTTAAGGGGATAAGAGTTCCAAACTTAATAGGATTATGGAGAGGATTAAATGAGATAATGCATGGACAGCCCTTGCCACAACGCCTGGGGCTCAGAGAAGCTCAGCCTCTGAATGAATGTTAGGGATCATTCTTATTTGTCCACTAAAATTCTTTCAGTCATCATAACCCTATTAGCATAAATAAAGCTTTCACTTTTGATAAATCAATTCTACAGCTTTCTCTATTCTCAGAGACAAGGAACACTTGATGGACCCCCAGAGGTTAAGTGACCTAGTCTCTTGTCTTCAGGTAAATGAACCCCCCAAACCTGTTAAAACCTAGCATAGCCAAAATCCAATGCCATCGTGCATCGAGCTGCTGTAATGCTGTCCAGGCTGCTCCTGATATGATCAATTATTTCCTTGACATACTAAGTCAATGTAAACAATTTTATATTAGTTTTCTTTTAAAAAATAGAAAAAAATTTATATTTACTTTTAAAGATCCAAAAATTTGTCCCAGAGAGGAGTTTTGCTTTTTGGGGGAATGCAGATTTATAACACAGGTCAGAAATGCTCCTTTCCCTTCTGTTCAAAGTGAAACAAACAGACCTTCAGAAGAGAGAAGATTCTTGTTTCACAGGTTGCTACCAAGGAGTTATTTGAGGTCTGTGTACTTTGGATTGCAACATACCAAAATCTTAAAGATCAATAAAGGGAAGATATTTTTCTATAGAAGTTTTTATTCTTAGATTCAAGGAGGGGAGAGCTACTTGATAAGTTTCAGGTGATCTAGCAGTTTCTAGATATTTATCCACACTTTTCTTTTTTAGCTCCAGATATTTCAAGCTTAGGAAAAGCCAAAAAGAAGAAAAAAAAAATTCCACTTTTACTGTATCCATTCTCTATAATATGGGGAAGCAATGTGCATTTATTGCCATAACTTCTTAGAGTATATCTGAATTTGTATCTAATTTTACTCATAAGAATTCTAGAACACTTATAAATATAAAGTTGACAAATAGCAGTAGCAGTAACATTCTCAAAAAAGAAGTTTTGTTTTTTGTTTTGGGGTTTTTTTTGTTTTGTTTTTGTTTTTTGTTCTGGGTTTTTTTTTTTTTTTTTCGTGCTTTACCTTAAGGCATTATCACACTTTCACTAAAGGAGTGTCTTTGGGAGAGAGTATGATAAATCAAACTGTCATTTATCATAATCAGAAAAATAAATCACATACAAAAGTGAAAATAAAGCTTCCATATAAGTTTCCTGCTCATTCCTGGTAAGCAAGGGGTTAACCTGAGGTCTTAATCCATTTCCACTCTAATTGGGAAGGATGGGTGGAAAATCATTTCAGTAACAGAATGAAAATTGCTAGCCTATAGATGCCCGAGGCAAAAAGAAAAGAAATGAATTCTCCTGTGAGCCTGGTTAGTGAGGAGGAAGGAAATCTGCATCTTGCACCTGACTTCATGTCATTGTTCAGTGTGCCGGTGTTAAATAATGATCTCCAGAGCAGTGTGTGGATCAAGAGAAGGGGCCTGTCTGCCCAGGTCTCTTCGGCTGAGGTCACAAGGAAATTTCTGGACACTCTCCCTCATTCTGCTAAACCTGGAGTCGGCTCAGTTTGACAACTCAGCGTGGTGTTTACAGACACAGAGGGGACCCCCCACTGGCACACTGGGTAAAGATTTCTTCTTTCCTCCTTAGAAGTCCATTTCACTATCTGGTGTCTTCGGCAAAAGAGAGTTCTTAGCTAAATAAATATTTCCTAATTCAGAAGTGGTAAGGAAATAGGCTTGATCTGGGATATTTTTCTCCAAAAAAAAAGTGAGATGCCCCCTTAAATGGAGAACATGACAATTACAGAACTTCTTGTAATTGAATGCTTTTTAAAAATTATTCAAATCCACATTTATATAAATACTTACTGCATGCCCCTTTTCAAAACTTACCCTAGAGTACTGTATTTCCCAATAATGCTTGTGAAATTCTCCTGGGATGGGTATCTTCAAGGGCAATGGAATTGTTAAGGTGATAAGAGAAACAAGAATTATGGGAGTCCCTTGTAGTTGCTAAACATCAGTGAACTTCCAGATCAGTAGTTCAACTAGAAACGAACTGGAGTTCATTTGAGGGTTTATTTGTCATCATATTTGGCCAGTCATCTGTTCCTTTGCTCTTGCTATTTAAGAAACTACCAGCTTTGCAAAAATATATGACAAAAATCTTTGAGCTTGTGTGTTTAATCATTTTTAATAAGTTTTGGATCATCTCTGTATATTGCTTTCATTGTACATGTAAGTATAAATTGGCAATTAGCTAACAGATATCTATTTTTCAGCTGCTTTTAATTTCGTTAAAAATTATTTCACTCTTCCCTTCTACCTTTTAAGAAGAGGTGAACTCTCTAGAATTAGCACCATTATTCATTCAAAAAAAGTAGCAAAATTTGTTTCATTTTTTGAGTAGGTTTAAATTATAGCGTTTTTCTAAGCAAGTCCAAGACAATCCTATCCAAAAGTTTAAATCTGACTTGACCATTGCTTGATTGAGAAATAGGCAATAATGTTTCATAAGAAATCTCCACAAAAATTGTTTTAATTAAAATAGACATTTTTTATTGACATATAGTTGCTGTACAATATTATATAAGTTACAGGTGTACAATACAGTTATTCACAATTTTTAAAGTTATATTTCATTTATATTGGGTTGGCCAAAAAGTGCGCTCAGGTTCTTCCGTAAGAGGTAGGTGAGGAAACTGAGACCGGCACAAAGTGATTAATCAAACAGACCTACAATTAACCCCCAACCCTCCTCCCTATGTCTAGCAGTTCGAGAACCAGCTCGGGAAAAACCCAAACGCACTTTTTGGCCAACCCAATAGTTATTATAAAATATTGACTATATTTCCTGTGTCGTACAATATATACTTGTTAGTTGTTAACAAAATTGTTAATATTCCACTTCAGTGTCTGGAGCCTTATCCATAAAAATGTGATTGTTACTGGAACATCAAATATATAATATTTGATTTTCTAATATTATTACTGTAATCTGAAAATTTGTAATTACAATGCAGATCTTAGGATTTTTATGAAACTTAGAAAATGTAATTCTGCAATGACATAGAATGATTGCTTCCATTGTTACTGATTTTTTTAAGCTCTTTTTAATTTCATACTACGACATGAAAATTTAAAGCTTTTGTGGAGTATAATTCCGTGACCTCACAGAAAGCAGGATAATGATAGTCTTAGCCCATTATTCCATATAAAATTCTGTCTTCCAAACCTGAAGATAGAAGGATTAATACAAAAGGATTACTACAAAAGGATTCATCTTGTCTGAATGCCTGTAAAAACCCTCTAAGACCAACAGTTGGCAAGTTATTATTTAATTGATCAATATAGATATCTCAGCGATTCCTTCACAGATAAAGATACTTCTTATACTTGATTCTTAGGCAGACTTCCCATGTCCGGGACAGATTGGGGAGTCAGCACCCAAGATTTATCTCAAGCCTTTACATTCTCTTTCTAGAAAGTTCTGCTATATTTGGGGAAATTTCTCTACCGTCTGTATGGGATCATAGATAGAAAATGTTTTATTTCAGTGAGGCAAAAAAAGCTCCAGTTTGATGTACTAACAGCTGTAATAATAATGACAAAGAGCCTTTAGCTTTTTATTCTAAAGGAATTAAACTATGTTGTATACCCATATTATGTTTTAGTTATTCTATACTACAGTATATAGTGAAACCTCACTAGTTGGGTTGACATGGAGAAAACAGAATTAGTGAAAAGGATAATTTTAATATTTTAAAATAACTGTAGTAATAAATTATAAGTAATATTTATGAGTAAATACGTGTTTCTCTCTAATCTCAATCCTATGTAAATTATAAGTACAGAACAGCAATGTATTTCTGTTATTTTCTAGAAGATGTAGAATCTCAGAATTATTTGTGTGGTTGTTTAAATCACAGCTCCGCAGGCCTGCTTGAATGAATAGAAATTACATATGTGCAGTTAGAGGAACCCTATGTAAATCGGTAACACCCTTAGAATATATTATCTTGAGTTGATTCTATGTTCCCCTTTTTCTTTCCTTTCCCCTCCTCACTCAAAATCCAAGTTCACTTCAGTCAGCACCAGACCAGGTCAATTTCTCACAGTTCCAAGTGACGTTTATATATAAAGTTCACGGAGCTGGAAAGCCTTCTTGCCCAAGGCTCCCATTTTGTAGGTGAGGAAACTGAGACAGGCACAAAGTAAGTGACTAATCAAACAGACCCACAATTAACCCCCAACCCTCCTCCCTATGTCTAGCAGTTCGGGAACCAGTTAAACTGACTCACCTGATTATTTTTAAACATAAATGTTACAGAAGGAAAAAAGTTAGACCATCCCAGGTCATAATTGCCCCAGTGAGAGAGTAAAGATAAATTATAAACACAAGGAATAACACAAAGTGCTTGATTTGGGGAGGAGAGCTCCCTGTGGAAGGACCCGTGGGAAATGAGGACCGAGACTCCTGTTTATTCATTCATTTATTTTTTTCCTCAACTTAGAAAACTCGTGTTTTGTTTCTAATTCATAGCAGCAGAAATTGTTTTAAATATACTAATTAAAATGTCTAAAGTAAAGCAGACTCTAAAAGTAACGTTTTTTAATAGACGCTACTTCTATCATCTGCCAGAAAACTTGACTGCTGTAACATTCCCCAATTAGGGAACTCAAAGCCATAGAAAAATATGTAAATTCACCTCCCTGTTCCTCAAGTGTAGTAGACTTTGAGACACTCCTTGACACTTGGGTACTTTCCATAGTGCTTGCATAGGGGAAAGCACTCAAAGAGAGAACAAGTTTCATGCACAGCAAGTGGTTTCTCAGCCTCTCATTTAAATGGGGCCAAAGAGAACGTGGGGAAGATCCAGGCCCCTTCTAGGGTCCGCGCATCAGCCCCTCGACCTCTGTACCCAACCCAAAACACTAAGGGGTGGAAACCAGGTATGCTTGCTCTTAAGAGATGCTCGGACCCAATCTCCCAATTCCTCCCACCCTCCCCTCCCCCCTTGGTGTCCATATATTTGTTCTCTATTTCTGCTTTGCAAATAAGATCATCTGTACTATTTTGCTGGATTCCACATATATGCGTTAATATACGATATTTGTTTTTCTCTTCCTGACTTACTTCACTGTGTATGACAGTCTCTAGGTCCATCCACATCTCTACAACATATATACACTATTGATACTATGTATAGAATAGATAACTAATGAGAACCTACTGTATAGCACAGGGAACTCTACTCAGTGCTCTGTGGTGACCTAAATGGGAAGGAAATCCAAAAAAGAGGGGATATAGGTATACGTAGATCTGATTCACTTTGCCGTACAGTAGAAACTAACACAACATTGTAAAGCAACTATACTCTCATAAAAATTAATAAAAAAATAAAATAAAAATAAAAGTCAAAAAAAAAAAAAAAGAGAGAGAGAGAGAGATGCTCAGACCTTTGAAGGTTCCAGCAGCCCCAGAGGAACAAATGTAGTGAGGTAGGGCCTGTGGTTTCTGTTACAGACCCGACTCTATATTTCTTCTTTGTTGTCTCTTCTGAGAACTGAAACAAAGACAGCTGGGCCCACTCCATAACTGAGGCCAGCAGCTACCTCACCTTTGATTCGAACTCATTTTTTAAACTGGAAGATTGCTAGCAAATTGACATATTGAGTGGCTTTTTTTTTTTTTTGAAAAATCTATATGCTATATTTCAAAATAAACCTGTTTATAGGAATTGCTATTTGAGAATATCACTCAGTCACTTTGCAATCGTTTTGAAGTCATGAGCTGGTAAAAGTAAAACCTCTTGTTCTAATCCGTGTTTCCTATATGAATTTCAAAGAAAAACAAGTGTATTGGAAAAGAAAGCGTCAAGAGATACTTTGGTAGTATTCTTTCAGAGTCAAAGAAACCAAAGCATGTTGTATGGGCTGTGGCATCGGCAGCTGGTAAACATTAAATGGAAATGAACATTGCATGAGGTGAACTTGTAGCTTACCCGTGGCTGTGAAAATGCTCTAGTGGCAACGACAGTGGTCAGAAGGCCTTTGCAATTTAGTTGTTTTCACTGTGTGTGTGTCTCCTTATGACTACAAGTCAATCAAGTGATGCTGTAATAAAATCCTGAACTTTGCTTCAGGACAGCTCAGAGGGAAAATGCATCAAGGAAGATGAATTACTTAATGGCCTTTGCTAATAGCAGGTTAAAAACAAGGCTCACTTGAGCACAAGCAGAATAGCAGCAAAACTGCTCTTCAGAGGGAATTGCGTTTTGAGTGGTTGCCCTTGAACTGCACTGCCTAATAGAGTAGCCACTAGCCACGGGTGACATCTGGGGACCTGAAACGTGGCTAGACCGAATTGAGATGCACTGTGAATGTAAAATACACACAGGAATTTGAAAACTTACTTAAAAAAAGAAAAAATATGTAAAATATCTTATTAACAATTTTTATATTGATTACATGTTGGAATGAAAATGGTTTGGCTATACTAAGTTAAATAAAATATATTATTAAAATTAATTTCACCTATTTCTCTTTACTTTTTTAATGTGGTTATTAGAACATTTTAAATGACATGTATGGCTCATATTACATTTCTAGTGGGCAGTGCTGCTCAAAATAAGAAAGAATGCCCACATGGTTTAAAGGCAACTTGTCAAGAACTAGTAAAGAAACTTGATAATAGCACAATGATATGAATCTTGCAAGATGGTTTAGCTTGCTGGCTATGACTGGCACTCCAGGGGCAAACTGCATGGGTTCAGATTGGGCCAATTACTGAATCTCAGTTTCTTCATCTGTAAAGTGAAGGGAATAATTATGGACTGTTTGCTGCTAGCGGGTTAAATGGAATAATGCATGTAAAGTCCTTAGTGTGAGGTCTGACGCACTGATAAAAGGGAGCTTCTATTATCATGGTTGTCTTGGTCAACTCAGGGCTGCTATAACAAAATACCATAGACTGGGTGGTTTAGGCAAAAGAAAGTTATTTCTCATAGTTCTGGCAGCTGGAAGTCTGTAATCAGGATGCCAGCATGGTTGGGGTCTCGTGAGAGCCCTTTTCCCAGCTTGTAGTTGGCTGCCTTCTTGCTGTGTGCTCACATGACAGAGAGACAGAGAGAGAGAGAGAGAGAGAGAGAGGGGCTCCAGTCTCTTCTTACAAGGGCACTAACCCCATGAGAACCCCACCCACATGACCTCATTTAAACCCAATGACCCCCTAAAGGCCTCACCTCCTAATACCATCACATTAGGGTTTAGGGCTTCAACGTACGAGTTTGGCTGGGGGGAGGGATGCAAACATTCAGTCCATCCCATTAGTTTTAAAAGTCCAATCAGAGATAGATTTCATGTCAATTTGCAATTTGCAATGTTGTTTACAAAAACCTTCTTTTTAATTTTTAAACATTTTTTAATAAATTTATTTATTTTATTTACTTATTTTTGGCTGAGTTGGGTCTTCGTTGCTGCACGTGGGTTTTCTCTAGCTGTAGTGAGCGGGGGCTACTCTTCCTTGTGGTGCGCGGGCTTTTCACTGCGATGTCTTCTCTTGTTGCGGAGCATGGGCTCTAGGCGTGCGGGCTTCACTAGTTGTGGCATGAGGGCTCAGTAGTTGTGGCACATGGGCCTAGTTGCTCTGTGGCATGTGGGATCTTCCCAGACCAGGGCTCGAACCCGTGTCCCCTGCATTGGCAGGTGGATTCTTAACCACTGTGCCACCAGGGAAGCCACAGAAACCTTTCAGAGACTGCAGTCCAGTGTGTGCTAGGCACAATGTTTGCTGGGTACTGAGCAGTTGGCCTTGCCAACTCTGAGTGGGGTCCTTGCACCAGCAGCAGTGGCATCAAAGGGAGCTTGCTGGGAATGCAGCGCCTCAGGCCCCTCCGCAAACCTGCTGAATCAGAATCTGCACTTAACCAGATTCCCAAGGGCTTGGGATACAGCTTGTTTATCCAGTACTGTCTAGTATTTGAAGAGGAGGGAGCCTCACTGGTAAGGTATCCAAACTCTAGTGGTTATGTGTTTGTGTGGGGTGAGGGTGAATCAGAAGAGAATGAGACAGTTACAGAGTTGACTTGAGGAGGGCCAATAAAAGACACCCTTGCTCCCCAATGATCCAGATGCAACTGCGAGACAGGCAGAGTCGAGTAGACAGAGACCCAACTATCAGCTTCATCACTGACAGGACTTTTGGAGAACAGTGACTTAGGTGTGTGGCTTCCTGCCACTGAACCCCAGAAACAGAGATTTATAAGCACACAGGCAGCGTCTCCCTAAAACAATAAGAGGAGGGGAAGGCGTGCTTGGTGTGCTAGTTTTCCGTTGCTGCCAAACTAGCAAATGATCACAAACTTAGCAGCTTACACAACACCTGTTCCTCCTGTTTTTTCCACCAGCACCTATAATTTTGTTCTGTCCATTCCAAGCTGATTCCTGATGTCTGCCTCCAAACCCATCCTCTCTGGTCTTAACTGCTACTAATGGCACCTGGGCCGGAAATGGGGGAAGACCCCCTCTCCCTCCCTCACCTCAGTCCCCCCTTTTCTGTCTCCATTGTTTCCACCTTAATGCTCATGAGTCCTTGCCTGGCAAGGCTGTAGCTTTCCTGCTCCTTCTCTACCCCCTCTAATTCACCTATCCACCTCTGACAGATTTATTTTCCTAAAATATGTATTCGTTATGTTATTTCCCAGATTTCAAGGCTCTGATAGAACCCATTGCTCTCATGTTCAAGTTCAGATTTCTTTAGGCTGTGTAAGCTGCCACTGACCTGTGTTCACGTCTGCCAGCGTAGTGTCATTTACAAGCTGCCACTCCCCAGCCTGATCCCCAGCCTGTGCTCCAACTGTACTGCGGGTCTGTGTCATAACTGCAACCGTGCCTTTCTCAGGCTCATCCTTCTGCCTGGAAAGGCTTCTCTCCCCACTCCCCACTCCAAGCCCTTCCTCCCACCCTCCCAAGCACCTGGTGAAAATCTACACGACCTCCAAGGGTCAAATCAAATATCATCTCTAACCAGGAAGGAAGTCTTCCCAGAGCCCGCCAGGTGGTGCCAACCCCTGTGCCTCCTCCCATCAGCTCCCTGGACCCTACACACGTGTCCGTCAGCAGTCTGACACTCCATTGCTCTCACTTATTGGCCAAAGGGACCTTGACCTGCTCCTCAAACTTTGTAGATGGCCAGAAATAACCTCAGGATATGACTCCTAAATATTTGAGATTTTGCAGGGTAAAGAATTTCAGGGCTATTTTCTGATGGAGACCTTGAGACGGGGGGATAAAAGTGAAAGATGAGATCAGAGTTAATTTTTCAGAAGGCTACAAAGGACACCGATAAAAATACATAGTTGTGGTCTAAAGGAAGCAACTCATCATGTGTGTAGACCCACATGTGGGGATGCGAGTGTGTGTGTGTGTACACAGAGATCAAGCGTGAAGCAACTTTGGGCAGGTTTCCTAAACTCTCCAAGTGTAAGGTTCCTGGTCTGTAAAATGGGGTGGTCATGGCATTGTTGCAAGGAATAAACTGGACGAGGTATCCGAAAGCATTTTGGCCATGGCCTGGCATACAGCAGCATTCAGCGGAGACAGTGGAAGGATGTGCTCGCCGGAGTCGGCTCTCACTGTCACGAACGTCCAAGTCATGGGGTCACCCTCCCCTCTCTTACACTTCGGTTTCTAGCACCTTGAACAACTCCTCGGGCCAATCATTACAAACCTCTACAGGTGTGACTTCATGTACAGACACCCGTCCCTTCTCTCTTCCCTCCCACCACCCCCAGCTTAATGGTGTGTCCTCAAAGCTACTGACACAGGACAAACTAAGAAAGCTTTCAACAGACCGCATGCACACCTTTCAAAATCCACTCACTTCTGCCTTTGTTTTTAGGTTTAGAAAAAAAATCTTGGCTCTTCTCTCAGAATCACTGAAATATTAGGTGTGTAGACAAAACACTTGCCTTTCCACTCTGCTTCTCATATTTCTGTCTCAGACATGGAAAGGCTCCTCAGGGTCTCAAGAGAGAATTTCCAGGGTGGTTAGTTTTGTTGGGTCTCTTTAGTATAAACTCAGCTGCCTGGTCAATCTTACTGTTGTGGATTTCCCCCGACCCCCATGCCTATTAAAACTAAACTTACTAACTTCAGGGTACATTTGTTATTTTTTGCCTTATCATTCATTATTAGTGCAAATAATTCTTTCCCTGCTCTGTTTTTTAAAAATCTTTATGGAGTCACTTTATGTACTTGTAAACCACAATCTTGTGTGTGTGTGTGTGTGTGTGTGTGTGTGTGTGTTTTAAGGATGCTCCTTTAAGACTACACATACTGAATTCCTTTAATTTTTTATCATAGGGCAGTCCTTCAGAACCCCTTATCATTTTAGTTGCCCTTTTTGCTTTGGCAAAAATATAAGACTAAGGAGCTGAAAATCTTGTTCTCCTGCCTATTCAAACAGCATCCGGAAATCTGAAATAATTACCTCCTTTCTTAGGTTTTAAAGGTTTTATTTAAGCTATGTTATACTAATATTGTGCAGTGGAGTTGAAAGCTTTAGGTCTGCAGTATCTGAAATGCTCAAATCCTAAGGCTTTGAAAAATGCTATTTCCTCCACGTTAATCATTCAGTGCTGACCATTATCAATATACAAGGCTGATGGAATAATTTCACATTCAGAACGTTATACATAGATATTCAAGGGAAAGAGAAATAGGTTCATATGGCTTTGCTTAATGGATCTACCTGTGACTTTACCTGTAACTGTACATGCAGCGGTATATAGTGATTCATATACGGAAATTATCATATGACAAATATTTTCAATAATGATTGATATCATCTGTTACTTTAAGAATGAAAGCTTTCCATATAAATAATCTGCCCTCCTAGCAAAGGGAAAGGAAATCAAGCAAAGAGGGAATATTTCTAAAATGTCCTAGCATTGGAAGTAAATGATCATAACGTTTATCTACTAGTTTGTTACTTTTAGAAGGTGTATTCCAAACTGTTTATTTTTATCACTTTGAAAACTATTCATATTTTTACTTCTTGTATTTAGCTTCTAGCATGTTACAGCTTTTTTAATGTTTTTGTATTAAGTTAGGGTTTGGTTTTAATTTCACTATGAATTGTGATCCATCCCTACATTCTCCAAATGGATTTTTAATGTTCATTAAATAATCACATTTGCATCACATATAGAGCTTGAAAGGGGTGATTCTATGAAAGATAAAGATTCAGTATTACCTAGCAATGGAAAACATTGGTCAAAGGTACATAAAAATCATATGCATAGGTAACAGTTCATTTTTTATATAATGATTTACTGTTATAAGTTATTTTTGAGCCAAAGCTGGACAATATGCAATAAAAATCTCCAGTGCTAACAAAGTGTGAGAGGCAACAAGCTACCAAAAAAAATGAGAGGGGGGATTTAGTTTTTACACTGGCACTGATTCCAATTACAATTAAATTAATCAACTTTGGTAAATTTGGTGTTTGCTGTCAGTATACTCATACAATTATTTTTATTTTCCTACTTTCTACTTTTTCAGAATGTGTACATGGAATGAATCCATCTAGAGACGTTCACGGTATGTTAGATCCCAAGTTATATTTTTAACAAAATATGCACATTCATATATGCATATATATGACATTTTATCCATGTATCGCTATAAATAACTCACGATATAAATTAACCAAATAATCAAAACTTTTTTTGCTGATTCAAAAATACTTAAAAGCTGTTTTCCATATTGTAAATGTCAAACATATAAAATGTTCCAGTGAAACCTTAAAAGATACCCTCAGTTCTACAGCGTTTACCACAGGTGCATTCTGCTATTTATTATTAAATGACTCTTAAAAATAAAAAATAGAGCTTGGCTTCTATGTGTTATTACCTAGTTTATTACTTTTGCTACAGCAGTGCTAATGCAAAATTTTTATGAGAGTAAAATGTTTACTAAGCATCCATAATTTTTAAAGATTTTTAAAATTTTTTTCTCAGTTTGCTACTTGTGAGTTGTAAATTGATTTACAAAGTTAGTGAAATAGTCATATATCAACCGCAGGATCCCATGGAAGTCGTCACGTAGAGGAAGGACATAGTGGAAGAACTAAGGGATCTTGTCCGCAAAGTTATTACACTTCAAAAGTGAAATAATCTCAAATCCACTGGGGGGAGGGGACGTTTAATTAAATTCCAATGTTGAAAACTGGACAGTGTGTATTGTACATACATTAACATGTATGTTAGTCTTCAACAAAATTGTTCACCCTCCCTGTGACATTAGTACAAACTGAAGCAGTTTGGTCCAGAACCACTAGCAAAATACATTCTCTGATTTTTATTTTCATTAAAATAGTCACTGAAAACAGAAATAATTCTTTTAGAAATATTACATTTTTAGAAATGTAATTTTAGAAATATCATATTACAGAGGGGGATTTTAAGAGAATGGTTGAGTCTTATTTATTTTTGAGAGGGTTTTGAAAGAGCAAAAAATGTAAAATATTTAGGTATTTTCTGAGGCCCTCCCCATAGTTATATATTTACCTAAAGTTGTAGAAAAAATGTCAATAAGCTGTTACTGTTTTCCGGTGAAATTGTTTGTTTTTTTTCCTTCCAACTAACCAAATACTGCTTTTTAAATTCACTGTGAAAACTTACATTTCATTCAATCAGTTGATGAGCCTTTTTGAAATTTCCCCCATGCAGCAAATTTGGAAGAATCTGTCACATAGCATCTGCCCAACATACTACTTCGTTATATTTTTTGTATTGTATTATGACAAAAGTAGATTTTAGTATTATTCCAGGGGAACACTAGGAGTGTATACTGTAATGTTTCCTTTCCTTTTCTCTTAAGAGAGGCAGGGGAAGGGAAATTCTATATCGCCCCTTAAATGAGCGCTCCTGGTGGAAATGAATTCTTCATTTCGTACATGACGTTACTCAACTTCATAAACTATGTAAAAAGCCCTTCAGACTAAGGGGTTCCGGGTACCCTTTAGTTGAGCCCCATGCTGCCTGCTTTCCATTCATTTTAGTCCCTCGATAAGGAGGGGCAGTGTTGTTTGTTTCTGGTTTTCAAACGTGCACCGCGCAACGCAGTTATAACCTGCGCAAAGTCTGGGGAACCCCAAACGCCCGGCGGCCCGATTCAGAATAAATCAGCAAAAGCTTTCCTTGCTATTATCATCCGTGTCTGCGTTCGAACTCGGGATTTACTGGTTGAGACTCTGAGCTGAGCAGCGCCCACGGCGCTGCCCTTGAAACGCTAAACCTGGTGCATCTATCGCTGTACCTACTAAGGGAACTTGATCCCCCGCCCGGGAGACCGCAGCGCGGGGTGCGCCCCGCAGCCCCTCGCAGGAGGGTTTCAGGCAAACGGTCGCAGCCCCAGAGGAGCCTTCTCTGACCTTTCCGAGCGGCGGCTTACCCCAGACCGCTACATCCCCAGAGTCCCAGCCCCCGTCCATGGGGGTCTCCGGGGATGCACTTGGAGGCAGCCCCCAGGAGCGCTTGATCGGCTCTTAGGGAAATGCACTTGAGCTGAAGCCGAAAGACTTCACTCCGCCCGAACTCGCCTCTAGAGCGGGCAGCGTCGAGCTCGGACGCAGAGCGACTGTGGCCCCGGGCAAGAGGGGCGGCAGACAGGGAGGTTTGGGACTGCGCAGTATTTGGAATCGCTCGGCCCCGGTGGAGAGAGAACGTTTGGGGTCTTTACACCTGAAATGCGGCTTCTTCAAAATTACTTTTAAAAAATATATACAAATGCGTTTTCTGAGACCCCAGACCCATGAAAACAAAATGCAGCTGGGTCCTGGGAGCTCCCGAACGTCCCAGGTTTACCGGAGCGAGGGGCGCGAGAGGACCGGCTCACGTGGGGACAAGCCGGGCAGAATGGAGGGCGCCCGGGACGCCTGCAGCACCGACGGCCTGGGACCGGCCGACGGCGGGGTCCGAGCAAAGGGGTTTCGAGAAGAGACCCTGACGCGCGCCGGCCGGGACAGCCGGGACCCCTGCCCGAGGGTTCCCTAGCCGCCAGCTGCGCTGCCGGTATAGCGGGGACGGGGGGCGGCGATGCCGCGCAGGCTGGCTTGGGCGGTCATTTCCTGTCGTTTCTTCCCCAACTGAAGATCGTACTGGAGACCCAAAGGCCGCGAGAAGGCCGGCAGAGCCCCGCGCCGTCGGGGGCGTTCCCCGGCGCGCTGCGCGGCCACTGGGCGCCCAGGGCGGCGAGCGAGGGCGGCTGCTGCCCCCTGGCGTCCGCCCCGAGCCCGCGGCCCGCAGCACCTCCCGGCCTCTTTGGGCCTGGGGCGAGGGAAGCTGCCTGGGCGCCCGGAAAGGCCTCCGCGGCTGGCCCGCCACTGCCCCCGCCTCCGGCAGGCCACAGCGCCAGAGCCCGAGGAGAGTCCGGACCGGCGGCAGGGAGGGGACCCACGGGGGGAGGGCCAGAGACCCCCGCCTGGGGAGTCGACGGGGGGGAGTGGATGAGCGCCCTCCCCCGAGGGAGGGAGCGGGTGAGCTCCGCGCGGAGGGGGGGAGCCCCGCGGCCGGGCGGGGGCGGGGCGGGGCCCCTCTAAGCTCCGCGAAAATGCCCGCGGCGCCGCGGGGACTGGAGCGGGGGAAGTTCCCGCCAGCGCGCAAAGCCGGGGTGGGTTTAACACCCTCGGCGGCTCGCGCGCGCGGGCAGTGAGCGGAGCCGGGGCCGTTTCCGGGGAGCCGGAGGTGGGTGTGGGGCGCGGGCGACCTGGGCCTAGCGAGGGAGCCGACGCTCCGAGGATGGGGAGCGAGCCGAGCGGATGCTTTCAACTTTCTTTCCAGTCGCTTGTTCTTTGGGGTCTTTTCTAACTACGAAACTCCTTTGCTCGCCGCTAAACTCAATCAACCTGAGTAAGGCGCGCTGCGTAATTAATCCGCAGCCCAGCCGCGGCGAAAAAACACCAATTAAAGAAAACAAACCAAGAGAGAAAACTAAAAACACAAAAACCATGTTGTGGAGACCGACACCGCCTGGCCTCATTAAATGAATCAGCGCCACTTCGCCGCAGCTGCCAACGGGGCCGTGTGGGCGCGCTGAACGGCTCCCCGGCCGGGCCCTCGGCCCTCCGGCCCCCTCGCGGCCAAATCCCATCCACGCCGGGAAAGCAGAGGCTCGGCCGCGGGCGGCCGCGCGGGGCCTGGGGTCGCCCGGGCGATCCGGCCCCGGTCTCCGGAGCCTCGCGGCGGCCGATTCATCTCCATGGCTCGCGGGGCGCCTCCCTCCGGCAGGTCTCTGGTCCCGGGCCGCTCGGGGCTCAGCAAGCTGCCCGAATCCTCCCCAGGCCGGCCGGCCTTCTCTTCTCCACCTCCTCCGTCCCTGCACCGCGGCCGCCCCTGGCGAGGCCGCTCACTGCAGCCCCAAAGCAGGCGGCCACACAACCCCGCCTGCGTGCAAAGCCGCAGGGCCGCGGTCCGCACCGGGGCGGGGCCTGGGGAGGGCGTGGGAGCGTGTGCGTGTGCTCATGTGTGTGCGTGGATGCGGATGCGCGGGGAGCGCCGGGTGGCAGCGGCGGCGCCGGACTCTCCACCCCGGCTGCGTACAGTAGCGCGCGGCGGCAGCGGGGGCGCGCGGGCCAATTCCAGGAGCCCGCGGCCGCGAGCCGCGCCCTGGCTGATACCGGAAAGGCCTGTGATTGGCCGGCGGCCGCCCCTATGCAAACGAGCTGAGGGAATGGAATTCCTCGGGCCGGGCTTACAGTAAAAGCACGTTCATTTCCAGGCACTCTCATTCATAGAGCCAGCGGGCGCAGGCGGGACGGGCGCCCCGCGGCCTGACCCAGCCAGGGCACCACGCTGCCCGGCCCTGCGCCGGCAGGCACCTCTTCCCGGGGCTCCTGGGGACACCAGAAGAAAGTCAGTCTTTGCTGTTTCTCCTTGACCCGCGTCGGAGCTTCGATTTTTATTTTTATTTTTTTTTCTTTCTTACTTTTGAATGAACTGGTTTCTTGGCTGGATGGTTCAACTTCTTTCCTGGGTGTGAACTTTTCCCCGGTTGTTTCCTTTGACAACTGCTGGAGAGAGTGCGCTGTGCTTCGAGGCGAGTGGTGAAGTTGCGTGTGCGTGGCAGTGTGTGCGTGCTTGTGTAACTCGAGCCGCCCCGTCTGTTTCGATCTGCTCTGCGGAGCCTCCTCAACTAGGCCCGCTCCACCTGCTGCGGTTACGCTGTGATCGTGGGTATTGGCGCGTCTAAGTAGTTAACCGGCCGACGCTGGGGCGACGTTGGAGGAAGATCGTCTCGCTACTGCCCAAGTCGGGGCTGACTCACCGCAGTCGATGCAGACAGCGGCTGGCTTCCGAAGAGTGCGTGCCTGCGTGCGTGTGACTCGGCTGCCGTTCACCTCCCACCAAACCACAGGACCAGCCGCAAACTTAACCAACATCCCCAAACCCGAGTTCTCAGATGTGGAGAGCTGAACTCTAGGTGTCATCGACTTGGACTTTTTTTTTTTTTTTTTAAGATTAGCTTTTCTTTGAAAAGCTGAATTTTCTGAACTGAGCATTTTGCCAGAATTTATTGAGAACATGACAAGTACTTCTCGCCCAGCCCTTCTCCAACTACTGAAGCTGAGTTTCAAGGCTACTTAAAAAGAAAAAAAAAAAAAAACCTGCAGCGAACATTAATGGATTTCTGTTTAAATTCTCTACAGATTGTATTGTAAATATGTTATGAAGTAGAGCATATGTATATATTTATATATATATATATATATATATATGTGCACATACATTAGAAGCAGGACCTTTGGAAGTCTCAGCTCTTGCTTTTGAGGACCGAAGCCAGTTTTGCATGATAAAAAGTGGCGCCGTATTTGGAAGACACGCCTCGTGTATTTTCTGTTGTGCTGGACTTTAGACAAAACTCACCTGGGAAAAATCTGACAGGCAATTAACTACTGGAACTTCCAAATTATGTATTTGCTGGTCCTTTTGCTCTCCGCATAAATATTTTAGGAAGTGTATGGGAATTTTGCCTCTGGGAACTTTGGTAACAGCCAAAGACTGAACTTAAAACTCTCAAAGCAAGACTCAGAAGAAGATAGTCTCCCTTGGCACTTGACTTTGGATTCTGGTCGCCCACTTTTTAAAGCACTAAGCGGTCGGTTGCTAAGAGTCCTGCCCGGGTCTGAGGCCGATCGGCAAAACTAGAATTTTCCCCCTCCTGGACTGTTAGTAACTTAGTCTGCCCCCTTCCCCAGCCAGCCCACAGCAATAAAGCTCCCTGAACTTGTATGTTGGTCTCCCGGGAGCTGCTTGCTGAAGATCTGCGCCCCTGTCGCCGTCTGGTAGGAGCTGTTTGCAGGGTCCTAACTCAATCGGCTTGTTGTGATGCGTATCCCCGTAGATGCCAGCACGAGCCGCCGCTTCACGCCGCCTTCCACCGCGCTGAGCCCGGGCAAGATGAGCGAGGCGCTGCCGCTGGGCGCCCCGGACGCCGGCGCCGCCCTGGCCGGCAAGCTGAGGAGCGGCGACCGCAGCATGGTGGAGGTGCTGGCCGACCACCCGGGCGAGCTGGTGCGCACCGACAGCCCCAACTTCCTGTGCTCTGTGCTGCCCACGCACTGGCGCTGCAACAAGACCCTGCCCATCGCTTTCAAGGTACTCGGCCCGGAGCGGGCGGAGGGAGGACAGGCAGAGGCCGGTCGAGGCCGGGGAGATCGAGGAGGGCAGCGGCCAGGCAGGCGGGGCCGGGTTCTAGAAGGGGGCCGGCGCTGAGGCCTGTGGTCCATCCCCCTGCGCTCGGGAGACTGGGGATGCTGCGTTGCCGTGGCGACCCTCGGGGGGCCCGCCTTAGCCGGCCGCGGCGGCCTCCAAGGATGGCCGAAAAAATCAGGATGCCCCCAAAGACGTCCACCGAGGGCCGGCTGGACCTCTCCCCGGCAGGGGTCCTTAGCTTTGATCCAAAGTAGGAAAAGTTATAACCCAGCAGGGACAAGCCTCTCTGTCGGCTCCCCGGCTTCTCTCCCCACCTCTGGCTTGACACCCCAACCATTCTGAGGGAGGCGTCAGGAAATAAAATAGAGATACTTTTATACCTTCGGGTCAATGTAAATAAACTGACAAGGAAAACTGTCAAGGCTTCCCACTTCCACCCCCCTCTTTAACAGCCCTGTAGGAATTAGCAGGTTCAAAGTCCACGGCGGGAGTAGTTAAGTTTGCAAAAGTTTTCTGAAGAGTTTTTTCGAGCTTCTAGACTGCTCCTGCCAGAAGCCGCCAAGTAGCGAACGCTCTTTCTTTTCCTGGTACCCTCCTGAACGTTATCGCCGGCTCACCTAGCTTAAGCTCGGGGGAGCGAAAGGAGGCAAGGCTGTCTGGCGTGAGACGGGCGTCTAATCCGCCCGCTTTGCTGTTTGAGAAGGGGGCGGTGTGGACCGGGTAACTTCAGCCGAGCAGCTTGAGAGGTCCCCGTTCACTTTTCACCCCTGATCTTGCCCTAGCTTTGAGCTCCCTTTAAAAACCTTGGCCTTCAAAGGGGATACATAAACAACCCCGGGCGCTTTTAAACAACCACCGCCACCCTGGCAGCAAACAGTAGACATTTCATTTCGGCGGTGGGGATTCAGTTCTTCTGTCTTGGGTGAGTTGGAGAAGGGGCAGCCTTTTAAATACAATCAGTGCAGTCATTTCCGGTTCACTGAAGGGACTAAGGAAAGCAGGTGGGGAAAAAAAAAAAGCTGTAAAGATCAGCTCCTCTTTTTTCTTTAAAAAAAAAAAATCTGGTTAAATCATTGTCCCCTTAAGGGGAGATTACTTTAATATAAGTTTTTTATGGTTCCAAGCCTGTGCTGGATCTTGAGTTAGTTACAATGAATAATGTTCACTTTTTTTAAAAAAGTACTGTCAGAGTTCTTTATTTTTAAGCTTTACATACCTTCCAAACTTAGATTATGATTTCTAAAACAAACAAACAAAAAAAGTACAATTGGCTGTGTCTGTAGAATCGCCTCAGTTTTCTGAAAGCAGGAGTTTTTGAGGGGGATGCAAATGAGGATAAGTTTGAGCAGCCGCTGGACTCTTTCCTGTCCCTTCCTCCAGCTCTGTAGGTTTGGGTTAGGAGCCCATTTCAATTTGAAATCACTCTAATCCCTTTACATAAACAGACTCGGCAGGCAGACCTCCTCAGCTCTCCCTCAGTTCCAGAGGACCTGACAGCGATGGGCCCTGGGGTCACTTTCAGATAAGTACAGAGGGGAGGAGACAAGCTGATAATCAACCAAAGGGTCCTTTAAGACCAGGTGCTCCGGACACACCAAGGGAGTGGGTTCTCAGGGATCTGTGGCTTCCTCTGGGGTAAATCAAGTCCCCTCTGTATCTCTCCTCCTCTACTAGGGAACGCACACCCCAAGCACTAAGTGATTAAGCGAGATCTTCAGGAGTTAAAGCGATGTCGTTTCTCAAGCCACCACGTGAAAGTATTTATTTTCTTCTAAAAGAATGAAAAAAGCAAATCATATAAATTGTTTTCACAAGCCATCAGGGAATTCCTTTTAGCGGAAATCTTAATAACCATAGAAGTTTCCGTTTTAAAATGACTTTTGACAATTCACTTTAAAAAAAAAAAAACTCTGTTTTACTGAGTGATAGTTTCTAGGTTAAAGATCAATGTATAGATCTCTTGAAAAAAGTTCAAGTGGGTCTTGAGAACATTTGGGGCAAAGGAAAGGACAGCAGAGGAATCAGACCACTCCATGAGTAATCTGTCACCACTCCCGTCCCCATAAAGAGGGCCCTCTTTCGGAAGGAGACCTGCTCTTAGCATAACAGAAGGAGCAGGCGAAATTTCCAGGGAGGCAACAGGCACAAAGATTAGGGATAAAACAGCTAAACTTGAAAAAGTGACTGTATCCGGCTTGATTCACTATGTGTCCCTGAATCCAGTCTGTACTCATCCCCCACTACCTACCTCCCAAGCAGTTTCTATAGAAATTATTACTTTAAAATTTGGATCTTATATAAGCCTCAGACAATCTCTTTAAGAAGTTAATCAGTAAACAATTATTACATTCCCTGCATTAAGGAGGAGAAAATGTAAAACAGTGATAAAGTCTGATGATAATTGATGAAAAGAGCATTGAAGTGATTCTTTCGGAGTCTTCTGAATATGTGTAAATCCTCAGCTTTAATCTTTGAAACTACAGGGAGATTTCAAGTTATGAATTTTCCTTAAAATAGATTACAATCATCCTAATTGCTTATCCTGGACCCCAAAGTGCCCCCCCCCTTCTCCCACGAAATGCCTTTATTTTTCAGCCTAGGAGAGATCCATCATTTTACTACCGAGAAAATCTTAAATTTGCTACTGTTACCCGTTATTTACAGAAGCAGCCAAAAAAGCTGTTTGGATGACTTAGGATATATTTTGTAAGACTATACTATTAAAGTTTATTTAGGCCCTGGTACACCAGAGTCCAAAGGCATAAACACGCCTTCAGCAAGTTCAGAGGCCTTGGGCGCTGATAGTAATATTCTTTTCATAGGAAAGAAATAAGTAACGTTTGTGTCGGCAAGATCGTGGTCCCCTAGCTATGCATTAAATATCATCTCAGCTGAATGTTAAGTTCCACCTCACAGCTTTCTTTATAACACTGGAAAATTAAGGGATTTGAAATAAATGAATTGTGACTGTAATTTCAACCTAATTAGAGTTGGTTTAAAATGCCAGTTTGAACTGTGAACAGGCCGACCAAGAGCAGTGTGGGGAGGTTCTGTAACATAGAGGAGGCTTGATATTTTGCCCAACTTCCTGATACTTTAAAAACAGAGAAGTAAAAAAAAAAAAAAAAAATGAGATATCCTTTGGCCAGCAAGTCCCTTCTTGTCTGTTTGGTCTGTGTTAAAGTGTAAATGTTTGTGTTTCCTTACCTATTGTTTATAGCTTTTCATTCCAGTTGCTTCTTTTTCTCTGTTTGAAGTTAGATTTTTTTTCAAAAATCTCTGCATATTGCCTGTCAATGATCAAATCTGTATCAAATTAATAGACAGGTTAGTTTTAAATTTAAATTCTTTTTTCCTAGTCTAAGAATGCTTGCTAATAATTAGATGATATACTTTATTAATGTAATATCCCTGGATTTAATATTCTTTCCCTTCCCCCCACCATGAAAAATCAATAAAAGGCCAAGTAAATGATCTTTAAGCCCCGAAATATCTTTGACTCCTGCTACAGTTTAAAAAAAGGGAAAAGAAGGAGTTAAACTCCTGATTTTTTTTAGTCTTAAATTGCAACATCAACAGCACTTTCTTGTTTAGCCACCATGATTATTTTACTCTCTATTTGTTTCTATTTGGTGTTGGCCTCATGAATTTGCCATATTACTGATGAGGATAGTTTTGGAAAGATGAGTGAGACACAGGCATGGAGCACTGTGAGAGGGGCCAGTAGGATGAAGGTGATGTAGAAAACATTTGGTAGTTATGAAACAAGATTTATTTATTTTAACCTATTTAACCAACAATGACTTATTCAGTTGGAAAACCCTGTAGTTGATCCGGTCCCTGTATACTTACTGAATGTGGAATTAAAATAGAGATGCCAGGTCATCACAGGGAGATGAGGATAAGGAAGTAAAAATATGTTTTCAAGGAGGACATTTCAACATTGTGAGCTAATTTTACAGAGGGAAGTGAAAACAGTGGGGAAAAAAAGGAGGGGGGATTTTTAAGAGACTGAGAAAAGCAGAATAAAGTAAGTATATTTTATGGGAATAGAAAAAACGGTAACAATAACTAAATAACTGATCAAGGAGATTTATTTCAATAATGTTTTTGAAACAAAAGGGAATTGTCATATTACTGCTCTTAATTAAACAGCAACAAACATAATGGGCTCTAAATACCTAATTAGAGGGTGCTTGAGGAAGAAATAGCTGTGTTTTTAAATTTCCTTTATCGAAAACACGTCCATTTGGATGGAAAGAAAGATAAGAGTGCAAGTTGGATAAAATAGATGAAGAACATGCCTACCTATTGCTGTGAGAATTGATTCTCCTGGTGTAGTCCTGGGGTTGGAAGTACGTCCACCCCTTATAGTGAGTTGGTTCACTTTCCCCATCGTACTCCTTAGAATCCAAGAGCCAAAGCATCCTCGGGAATAAAAACAATAGATGGTCATCTGGATGACACAGAGAAAGGGTGATGACTAAGCAGGCAATGAAGATGGGAATTTAGAGAAACATGGCTTTTGTATCATACAAGGGAGCCTATGGCAGCCTTATTTACAGACAGAAAAAGAGGACTGAAATGTAGGTATTAACCCCCCAAATTATGTAGCAAATGTTAGGTAAAAATGGGGAGGTGGAAAACAGAAGGAGGAATAATCACTGTAGTATACTTTATTATCACAGCTCAAAACTAAAACCCCCAAAACGATTATATAATTGGAATGATGAGCACACATTTCACTAGTGACTGAGAAAGTACCATAAGGGGTATCGCAAGTGATAGGAATAAGTAGAACTTGGGGCATCTTGATTTGAAATTCTACAACTACCTGAAAAAACAGAAACAATGGAAATATAGCTAAGAATAAATGTTTTGATCAAGCAAATAGTTTCTAGAAGGGTCAAATGATGATCAAGAAATGGATACTACTACATGAAGCATCTTCGGGCCATGTTCTTTAAAGCATTTTACCTTGAAATTGCTACTTTTTTTTTTTTTTTTTTTTTTACCTAAGTGTCAAAAAATATGTATTTACTGGTTTACTTTAGTAGTCCTGATGGAAATCCATTCCCATTCAGTTACATTGAAGGAATTCTTCTTCAAGATCAACTGGGTTTGGAGAAAACCTCAGTCATCTGTAAGGTCCCAAGTTAACACATCTCTGGGACTCGCAGATATAAAAATGCGACATAGTTCCGCTCCTGAATTCAGAGGAGCACATCAAAGTGAACACCCCTCTTCTCTGAGGTCTGTTGATTTTGTAGTTAGTATTAAACCAAGGGCATGTTTCTGATTTTTTTCTCTTGCATACCAGAATTCACTGCTAGTGAAAATCAAGGTAGTAGAAGCGAGTAGAGGCAACAAGGATGAACTACTTGCAAAGGCAGAGTTTAAGTCATTCAAGAATCGTCAGCAATTCAGTGGTAGCAATCAAATTTAATTTTAGCAGGAGTAAGTTTAAACACCTAAAAGGCAAAATCAGCCCTATTCGGCCTGTCGGTGGAGGTCTGGACAAATGAAAGATGGGTTAGGTTATAAACTTATAAAAAACAAGGCATTCTGTTTCTCAAATATGAAGAATTAAGAGATGATTGTATTCGTGAGAGGGCATAGCTTTTCAAAGTCCTTGCTATAGTGAGCCTTATTCCAACTCTGCTCTGTGACCTTATGTGGCTTCATTAGGTGAATGTTTTATTATTTAAACATTTATAATTTTGCATAGTGGAATTTAAAGTAAATCTTCCCATTAAGAACTTTTCTGTTGTTTTGCTTAACTTATGACTGTTATTCCTCTGCAAACTAAAAAGCATCACTTATATACATTCAATTTTAGAATAATTATGCAAATGACATCAAAGTTTCTAACATGCCTGATGTCTGGTGTTTAGGTGGTGGCACTGGGGGACGTTCCAGATGGCACTCTGGTCACTGTGATGGCAGGCAATGACGAAAACTACTCAGCCGAACTGAGAAATGCAACAGCGGCCATGAAAAACCAAGTCGCGAGATTCAATGACCTCAGGTTTGTCGGTCGGAGTGGAAGAGGTATGTATCTGTCAGAACTGAACTTGAAATACCCAGTATTTACATAGCAACAAACCCAGATTTCAAAACATCTAGAAGTTTCTGTGATGGGATTCCCTAGAAACACAGTCATTTCTTCCCGTTATTATTGCTACATCAGCTTTTTATTTAAAATTTAATGTTTTTAACAGAATCTGGCTTTACGTTATTGCTTTCTGTTATTGAATTGGTTCAAGACTGATTTGGAGCAGGTAAAACATGAATTGTGAATTTCAAGGAAACCTCTCAGATCTTTTCTAAAATGTAAAAATATAAAACTTACCATCATAGAAACTAAGATTATACAACTGGGGTTCTCTCTCTTTGATAATTTTCAGATATCTCTTTACTGGAAACCTTTAACTTAGGGTCCATGTGTTATCTTTGACAAGTGACAGAGTTTCAAATGATCACTTCTAATAATTTTAAGGGCTGTATAGTAGACGATTATTGAAACGTGTTTCAAGGAAGCATTTTTTATGGTAAAATATGAAGAAATAGTAACATTCTGGCTTGGTGAATTTGATGGCAATGTGACCTTCCTATATGTAATTTGGATGCCTTATTAGTATTTTAGGTACTAATAATATTAAAGACTGGATTCTCCAGAGGAATGATTGCATCAGTGCAGTTCTATGTGTAGTTTTCTTTTTCCGTGCCCATTATCAAAATATTAGAGCAGAAAGAGGAATCTTGGCATATTGTAATCTCCTCCGGTTTCCAGTTATTTTCAAATATTGTGTTTTCTTTGTATTGTAAGAACCTTAGTCCTATTTTACAAATAGCAATAAGTAGTATTAGTTTAATTGAAGGAGGTAAGATAGTTTGTTTTGAAAATCTCATTTTTGTAATATAGTATTGAATAAGCTTACGAATAAAAGTTATTTTGAGTATGATAAAGAAGACGTGGTAACCTAAATAGCAGTAGATGACTCTTGTATTGAAAAAAAGTAAAAGTACAACCAATGGACATTTAAGCATAAGAGTAATCATTACTCTTTATAAAGGCATTTAAAAATATAAGAAAATCTGTGTCTTGGGGGAATTTGATTAGTCAAAGAGGAATGGGGGTAAAGGCATGCTGCTTTTTTTGGCTATTGTTTTTGTGCTATCCTAGCTGTCTGGGGAATTTTCAAAATAGAATCAAAGGTAGAGAAAATTGAAAAAAACTTATAACGTGATTGAAGATATTTGTTCATAGCACTATGTTAATAATAGGGTAATACCAAGAAAATTATATCGACTTATTGAAAGCATGAATGGTGCTATAAGGTATAAAGGCACAAGTCATTCTGTGGGTTCACTTGTTATATTAAAAGTCCCCACCTTTCAGTAAATGGAATCCCCATTATGATTCAGAGATGTGTGTTTAGAAAACATCTTGAAGGCTTCAGATGAGTAGCTGGCAGAGTGGGTGAGAAGCCAATAAAAAACAAAGGCCCGACCGCCTGGTCCGTGCCTTCCAGCCTCGTAACCATCTCAGTTCAATTCCTGTGGATTTCTGTTCTTAGGAAGCCACAGCTGAGTATCATTTAGTTGCATTTACAGAGGAAGTAATATTATCATCATATGCATCTATGTGGGTCTACGGGTCAGGTTTTGGTTATGAAAGTTTTGGAAACTCTTTAATGGCCCATGCCATTTTCCCATAAGAAGTGCAGTAGTGGCTTTTTGGCAAGGCCCAGGAGGTTGGTGATGGTAAAGAATGAAATTTTGAAAGCAGCATGCTTTCTTTTCTGGCGTTTCTCGTCCCTCACTGGCCATGTCTGTTTCAAGTGGGTGACTAAGAGGCGCTCGTGTTTACTTGGGTAACAGTGAACTGTTTCCCCAAGGTGTGGAGTGTTTGCATTTGGCTGCCTGATTCGTGCCAGGATGCCCTTGAGTTTGCAGAGTGAAATAACTGCACCCAAGGCTGGGCTGTCTTCTGATAACCTGGAACGAGAAAATTAATTGAAACGCTCCATATATGGACAATATCTGTTTTGACCAGTCTCTGCTTCCCACGCATGATAATAAGCAAATCCAAAATAGAGGAACCCCGAAATGAATGTTTTGCCCAATTACAGGTACCGTGTATATTGTCAGTCTTGAGTGATTTCTTTTTTTTGGTTAGGACTACAAGACAAAATGAGCCATCAAAAGGCCCAGTTCGACTCTGTCTCATAATTTCTCCCCATAGTCGTAGAATACAACTTGATTTTACTCTTTCAAGTCTAAGTGTCAACATCAAAGCCTGCCAGGTTTTTTTTTTGTTTTTTTTTTTTTTGCAATTTGCTTCCCATTATGAAGACAGCAGATGACTCTCACTCATTTTAACAATTAGTCTTAATCTGCCTCACTAAATCTTGTCCTTTAAAAGTTTCATAACATTTTATTAAGTGATCTTAAGACTATCCACTATTTCATTTTTGATCTTAAGACTATCCACTATTTCGTTTTCTGGTTTTGAAAATGTGTCTGAAAATATGACATTGGCATCAACACACCACACAGGGGCCGAGAAGGTCCTGGCTGTGGGCTCACTGAGCATTTCAGTGCCAATTTCCCATTCTGTCAAAAGCCACTGGTCTGATGGATTCTCAAAGGGGCCTGGTGCTCAGTTCCAACTGAAGGGTAGAAAAAGAAACTCCCTTTTCTTTTCTCAGCTGCCCGTCCCTGGGGATTGTAAAACCTCGTAGAAATTGCCAGAGGTTGAACATGGAAGGGTTTTTCTCTGTTCGACAAAACCAATCTGTCTGGGCGCTGGCTGATGTCCAGGACCACAGCTCCTAACCTCGGGTTCAGCCTGCAACTGGGAAAACCTGCCCATCCGGCTTTTACGGCCTTGCTGACAACACTGGCCCCTAAAAAGTATTGGTGAAGGCTTCAGCAGTCTGAGCCTTCCTCCTTTCTTTTCTTTCCTTCCCTCCTTTCTGGCCCTGACAATTTAAATCTCTCCTTCAGGGATAGCTCACCCTGGGAATTTTCTCCCTTTGATTCAGTATCTCCATATAGATCAACCATTCCTTTACAATGGAAGAAGAGATAGCCGCTCCCAGAAGAGGGGAGCTGACGCCGGAGCACACCGCTTCTTGTTCAGAACAATCCACACTTAAACACACGTCCTGGGACTATCCCTTACCTCCAGAAAATCAAAGTTCAGGATCAAGAGGAACTCTCTTTGGTGACGTTCATTAGCAGCAGCTGACATCAGCTTACATCTGTCACTGGGGCAGGTGCTATGGATATTTTCAGTTACAAGAAAGTGTATCACGGCTGCAGCCGAGAGACGTTGAAGAAACTTTAGCAATGAAATCTGTGAGTGCTCCCGTCGCTATTGGAGTACTTAATCAGTTGGAAAGGAATCGATCAATCAGGGATGATGGCCTTAGTTAATTCATTTTAGAACCAAAGAGGAAATCTACCAGACAGTATTATCTACCGCGTGGTAAATGGGGGAAGAGAATCCACTGCAAATTTCCTTCCGATTTTCCTAAGACTATGATTTTTAATCTTTTGGGAACGTCATGAATCATTTTGAAAATCCTTGGAAGCCTTCTCCCCACGGGGAAAAAAATGCACCTGTGCACTTACACACACAGTTTCTTGTGCAATTTCAGTTTTCAGAGCCGCTGAAGCTTGTTTATGGACCTTCTGGGGATCCATGGACCCGCCAAGCCAAGAATCTCTGAATCTGGAACTTTGCCTTGACTATGGAGGGCCAGTCTAGCGCTGTGCTGCACATTGTAGATAACTGGAAAATGAGGAAATAAACGAACAAATGAGTTAGACATTCTTCTTGCACCCTGTGCTGTTTTGGTTACACCTGCTTTTATTATAGCCAGGACCTGGTGTGTATAATTAGGAAAATAGATCCCAGTCAAACCACTGGTCCAGACCTTTGAGAGGCCATCAGGTGTGCACGCATACGGTCCCTTGCAAAGGAGAAGGGCTTGTTTTATCATCGAAGGGGCAGCCTCCTCTCTAGTGACTGCCTGGCCCCCCCAGCTGCAGACCTACACCTCGAATTCCACAACCAGCCCAGAGAGGGCACGTGCTCCCCCATCCGTTAGGACTGGGGTTAATTTCTTGGTGGAAATTTGTGTTTATGCTGATCTCCCTGGCAACTTTAATCTTGCCCACTTTCAAACAAGTACCCTTCCCAACTCTTTTAGAAAATGAAATTCCTTCCTTATGTTCTTGCTGTGGATGTCTTCCCAGACATAATATTTACCCTGTCACAATCGGGGTTATTGCATATTTGTGTAATGTTTGTTACTTAAGGCATTTTCATTCTTAAGGTATTTTATGTTATTCGGGGAACAGTATGGAGAGGCTACCTTTCAGGTGAGTGATAGACTGTGGTTGAAGGAAAGGTACATGTAGATAAAGGATAGAGTGTACCGGTATTCTAAGCAGAGACGTGTCTTTATGGAGTGGTCATTACTGAGAAATGGTCTGAATGACTCACAATATTATCACAGGATCCAAGTCATTCTCTGTTTTATCACAGACTCATATAATAGGGGGAGGAAAATTCATCTGACAATCCCACTGTTGTTTCATGGATAACATTCAAGATAATGAGCTGGCAGTCAGGTCTCCTGGAGAGAATACAAGGAAGAGAAGACGAGAGTTGTGTTAAAATCAACTCTCCCATTTTCCCCCTCTTTTGGGTTGCTATTGATCTACATTTTGAAATTATATATATACTGAAATCTGTTTTCAGACTTCGGTGTGGGCAAATATGGATGGGAAAAGACTCAGCCTCTGATACACGCGGTCTCTGGCAGCCCTAGCAAATAATGCCTTTCGATGGCAGGGCGAAAGCTAGTGCCCATGCTCTGATGTAGAATTCATCTCTAGAGATCAGCTTTCTCATTCTGTTTCACATTTGCCCGTAAAAGAGTAAAAACACTTTCTCAAAGCAAGTTGCTTCCCACCCGTCCCCCAAACCACCACCCAAGCAAGTTGCTTCCTACCCCTCCCCCAAACCACCACCCAAGCAAGTTGCTTCCCACCCGTTCCCCCAAACCACCACCCAAGCAGTCCCTGTCCCACTTGGTGTCATGGCAAGGAGGAGAGCTTTCTTGAAAACTGCTTGTGCCTGGAACACGCAGCTTTGCAATTGATCTCTTCATGGTTTTCTTGCTGATTTTATGAAGCGCCAGGCATTGCTGATGGTGTTGGGCATCTTTTTTAAATTGAGGTTATTTATATGAACAATATTTAAGAGTTGATGGGGAGAAGCTGGACTTCTCTCCACCACCCCTCCCCCAAAGCCCTTCCTTGCCAGCCGGCTTGCTTTGGATTGAGGCAGCCCTTTGTGGTGGGGACAGAAGACTATCAGTCAGAAAGTGCCTCCAAGAGAAATAATGGTTGAGTGATTTTTAGAGCTTCCTGTTTCAGCAGCAAGCATTATAGACATAAACAGTGATCCGGCCAACGGCTGCAGTGCTGCTCTGGTTCTAATGAATCAGTTTTGTATTTTCTTTTGTGCTGGTTGGTGAGGGGCAAGAGAGGATGGAGAAGACTGGTTATGGAAGAACATATTCTGTTTCTTTTTCTTTATTATTTTTAAAGAAAAATGACGTGTTGAAAAGAGAGATGGTATATTGTCTGATGATTGTTTTCTTTCTGTTGGTGATTATAAAACATGTTCAGATCAGAAAGGGAATGTTTATGAATAACCACGTACTGTCAAAAGGGAGAGGTTATGTGGTTTTGAAGGATTTCGTGGACTTTCAGCCAGAAGGGTGTGTGTGTGTGTGTGTGTGTGTGTGTGTGTGTGTGTGTGTGTCCGTCCACACTACCACTGAGAAGACTTCCATACTAACAAGGTCTTCTCATCTGAAGCCCCAGTAAAGCAATTAACAGGAATTAATAAGTGAGCAGTGTGGATTTAATGAGCTGCCTGTGAATACTTTCAAAGGTGCCAGTTTTATCAGCTCACTCTTGGGGCATTCAAGATTTTGTGTTTATAAGCCTGCATTAGTGGACTTCAGGCAAAGCCTACCCTCCGTCATTGACCCTGATGTGAGTCCCACTTTCAACAGAGATGTATTTCGGTCCATGTTAAGAACCGAGCTTCCCATGGCATTCCTGTTGCTGGTGCCGATTTGGGGTTCCAGCACGTTCCAGTCTCTATTAGGCTATATCGAGCAGCGTATCCCATTTAGGAACTCCATTTTATGTCACTGAACTTCCTCCAACGAGGGTTTCTGGTAGTTGAAGGACCCATAAATGGGAAAGTGATCCCAGCAACCTCCTTCGAGAGGCCCGGTGGCCATCCTGCCACTGGATTCAAAATGCGTTTCCTCTGGTTTCCTTGGTGAGGAAACATTCATGCAGGAGCCACTTAAACTGTGTTTTTCTCAAAGATGTAAGTAAATTTCCTGTCTGTTTCTCAACTTAGATGAACCCCTGCTTTTACCTTGAGATTTAAGAGCGTCATTAAGGATGTAGGGGCAGCTCCGTCTGCAGAGCTGCACCCTCCCCCCAGCGTCCGGATCCAAGGATGCTTCTGGGTCTGGTGAATGGGAGGTCTGGCCAGCACCCTCGCGGATGGTGTGTGGCCTTAACTGAGTCACCGTATGCAAACAAAGGAGACTCTCCTTGGCTCAAACAAAGGCAATACACAGGAATACAGGCATCTGAGCACAGTTGGTGAGCTGTGTGCTTATCAGATTTCAGCACAGAAGGCAAGGAGGGGTGGGCCTGTTTGTAGGTGGAAACACTCCAGGTTGCTCCAGGCATTGGTTTCGGGTTTTTAGAGATGTTTTTCCTTCATTCTATTTGAAACCATTGTATGGAGTACAGTCACTAGCTACCTATCTACCCCTATCTATCTATCTATCTATCTGTAATTAATGAGGAACGGTCTAAACTCATATCCTAATACAGCTTTGGCCTCTTTACGTGGTGTGTTTCCAGTACCTACGGCACTTGGGTCTGTCCAGATGTTCTGCCTTCCCCGTCCTGCTTGAAACCTCAGGGCAGGTCATAGTTGGTAGATCTTATCTATCAACCTGCCTATCAATTTGGTCTCCCTCCGTGGGTCCCAACATTTGGCAATATCTGCAGACAGTTTTGGTTGTCACCCCTGGGGTGGGGCGTGCTCCTAGCACCTAGTGGGTAGAGTGACTCCCACAGCACATAGGAAAGCCCTACTACCCCTGCAAAGCATCAATCACGCTGAGACTGAGAAACCCTGGGCTGGCCTCACACGAATGATCATGATAAGTCATAAAATGTCTCCTCTCTTCCCTAACACTTTCTGCCTCTTTACCAAATTGATGAAAAGCTTCAGTTCACACAGAATAAAAAAAAAACGAGAGAGCATCACTGCATATTAGTCTTTTTCTAAATATGAAAATATACTAGAGTTCTGTGTGCATAGGATCGCACCATCTTGGCATCTCCTGGGTTGGAGGGTGCGTGGCAGAAAGAAGTAGAGGCTGCAGGTGGAGGGGGGGGCCACCCGGCAGGGAAAGCTCTCCCTCGAGGACTCCCCCCCACTTACAGCTGCTCCCTCGGGAATGCCGCACAGGTGCAGGTCCACAGGGACCATCAGAAACAGTGAAAGTGCACGCTGGCTTCTCATTGCCACGCCCCTCCCCATCAGGCTTCAGTCAGGGGCCACAGATGCACGAATCCAGGAACATGAATTGATGTGAGTGGACAGTGTCCACGTGAACTAAAAAGGGCTAAAAGCAAGGTCCTGGTATGCATCACTGACCGATGCCTTACAGACACCGAAAAGGAGTCAGTGTGCACACCCAAGGGCAATGCATGGGAGGAGTAGGGACGGGACAGACGCTGATTTGCCGTCCGCCCCTAGGAAGCCCTGGTTTGCCGCCCACGTGTTAGGTGTGCAGGGACCACCGGCACCCAGAGGGCTGGGTTCTTCTGGAGCTTTCTCCCACCTGCCCTTACGTGTTGGTTCTGCTATCACCTATCTTCTATAATACAAGAAGATTCAGGGGAAGATGACTTGAAAAAAGTCTGAAAGAAAGAGTCCTCTAGGTGTTCTCGTTGAATCACAGTGGTGTCTGCTACAGGTGGAATTTCTTGAATACATTTTGCTGTGACTGCGGTCTCCAGTTGGTTGTTTGTTTGCATTTACTCTGCAGGGGGCCCTCACTCCGAACTTTCCGGCCCCTTCTGTTTCCTGTAAGTTTTCCTCAGTAAGGCAACCAGCTCCCAGGTTCGGCGTGGAGATCAGCTGTGTGTCAAATCATTTGAGACCTGTAAGAGTTAGCTATCCTCCTGGGAATTCCCGGGCGGCGTCTGAGCTGGGCTATAAGGAGCCCACACGCTGCCCACGTTCTGGGAAGTGAAGGTCGCTGGGGAAGGAGCTCGGGAACAGCTGTGGCAGGCAGGCGCGCACTGGTGCACCGCGGTGCTGGGACCCCAGCGCCAGGGAAAGGATGAAGATGGGCGTGGGAGTTCCCAGGAGGTGGCCTTGCAAGCATTTTCAAAACACAAGAGATCCCGCCCTTAACTAGAACAGCGCTGTGGGGTATCACTAGTCACTAGACCAGTGCCTGATACAGAGTGGGGACTCGTTAAACATCTCCAGAGGAGTGACTGCCCCAGGACTCTGCTTACTCTAGGCAGTAAAGCATAGTGGTTAGCACATGGATGGTACTGAATTCTTCCTGGGAGGACAGTGTCTCACCCTGGGCACCATCAACGTTTAGGGCTGATTATTCTGTGTCGTGGGAGCCATCCTCTGCATTTTGGGATGGTTACTGGCATCCCTGGCCTCTACCCAGTAGCCAGGAGCATTCCTTCCATGTCACTCATGGGTGGTGACAACGAGAAGTGTCTGCAGACTTTGCCAAATGTCCCTCCCTGGGGGAGAGATGGGGGGAAGGAACACTGGTTGAGAACACTGGCTCAGAGTTGTGTGTCTGTGGGCAAGTCACCTGACCTGTCTGAGCCTGATTCAGCCAAGCTTTGTCCAAAGGGGGCGGGGTACAGTGAGGATTGCCTGAAATAACACAGACTTGAGGGGTTACTACTTTTCGTGGTAAGATCAGTTGCTATGACTAACTCTGCAGGGAAGCTGATGGCAACTCTGTGAGCTCCTAACAAACAATACAACCGGGACCTGCTTTTTTGTTTGTCTAAATGAATGACTTTTCTGGGAGGGAATGTCAACCCTTATCCTGATCCCTCGGCCCCGTAGAGCCAGCTCTCAGGACACGGAAGGGTTATTTATGCGCAGCGGGCACTGCGATTTCAGATCAGCAATGCAAGAGATGAAATTAAATATGTACTGTAATCCGAGGCACTGTTTTTCATGGGAAGAGAAGTTCTCCCAACTTAGTCCTTCCAACTCTTTTGCCCAAACATTAACGGCATGCAAATATTTATGATTCATACGTGCCCCTTTAATTCCCAATCGTATTTTAACAGTAAACACTGCATTTTCACAATGAAGCAGAATAATCCCTTTGTCCTGTTGCCGGGCTCCGCAGGCTGGCACCCAGCAGCATCACATTCTTCCCGCACCATAGTTGCTGACTCCACCCAGGTTGAGGGGAGTTTTATAGTGGTGCCACGGCAGCTCGCCTTGGACCACACTTCAGGACATCCTGGCTCTTCCCCTGGAAGCCATTTGAAGGTTGTATCAGCACTTTCAGAAACTGCAAGCCAACATCCACACATGTTTTTCTTTTTTGGTCACATGTCAACAGAGAATCGATCAATCTGGCTGTTGCTTGGAGAGGTATCTTGCATTCTGCCCAAATCCATGGGCTATGGAGTCCACTAAGGCCATTGTGTCCCATTTAATATTCCTCTGATTCATGATAACAACATAGAAACACACGCACCTATTTGTGGCGATTCTGCGGGTCTTTGGAAGGTAGTGTGACAAAGTATGAGAAGGTGGTGTGCTTGCCGTACTCACTTAGATGTGCTGGCCTCAGTCTCCGCATCTGTACAATAGGTATGACAGTGCCCTTCATATGTACCTCAAAAGGTTATTAGGATGATTAAAATGAGATGGTGTGTGTAACAAAACTTAGGAAGAAAGAGCTATGACTCACCGCCGCATCAGTCTTCCTTCTGTAGGAGAGTCACGGAGGAGGGAAGAGAGTGGGCAGGAGGTAGCCCGTGTCTCCCTGAGTCAGAAAGTCAGAAACAATGCTATTTCCATTGTCCACTCCTCGTTGGCAAGGAATTTATATTCCTTTATCCTCCGAGGAACTTTGTAAAATGAGAGTGCCTGAGACACAGCAGGAATTTCATAAATATTCATAAATAAATGAAGGAATAATAATAATAATATAATCATCCCAGGCATTTGCTGGGCACCAGCCTGGTGATGGACCTTGTGTTCTCTGTTTTCATTAGTGAGTTGCTCACAGGCTTTGGACCCTGTTCGATCAGGGAAGTGTAGTGCCCATGGCTACTTTATTAGAACTGTCCCCCACCCACAGAGGTCATGTCATGGGGGTATTTCTTTCATTCATTCATTCATCAGATGTGCATTGTGCACCTGCTGCTCGCAAGGCACTGGGCTAGCACTGGAGATACGAAGGCCAGCTAAAGAGAAGCCACAGCATGCCGGGGCCAGTGAGGGGCCCACAGTTAAGCAGAGGTCACTGTTCTGAGTGGCCAGCACCATAGGGAAAGGAGTGACAGAAGCAAAATGCACAGCTGGGTGCATATCCCACTACAAGCTTAGGGGTCTCTCTGGACAGCTGGTCATCTCAGTGGAGATGTTTCAGGGTGACGAGGGGGCTACCAGGTGAAGGCATCAGGAAGAGTGTCCAAGCAGAGAAAACAGGGTTGGGGAGGAACACCGAGCTGGCCAAGAGAGCTGGTAAGGGCCTTGACATCCACACTGGGAATTTGGTCTGGTCCCCCAGCAGGTTTTAAGCAGGGAATTGACATCACCAGATACAAATGGTACGAAGATGCTGGGATTGCAGACTGAAGAGCAGACAGGGCTTTTTGGAGGGTGCTTGGGAGCTTAGAGACGGGATCCAAGGTTAGTTGAATTCATGGATGCCAAACCCGTGGATACAGAGGGGTCACTGTATATCCAGTTTGCAAACCCACCATCTGGTAAATGTCACCATGTCTAGAAATCAGCTCCCTCCAGGCCCCGCCTACCACACCCTGCAGCCTTGCCTAGACCTTCCTTCTTCTTCCTACTTGGCCTCCATCCCCACCTGCCCTCCCAGCTTCCTGCAATAGAGCTAGGGGTGCGAACAGGCTGGCGAGCAGGCACTGAGGACCCTGACGCTACCTTCCCTTCAAAATGCCCACCCCCCCCCCTCCCCCGGGCCTCTCTGCCGCGGTGGCATGTGGCCTTGGGCTGTGTGTTTGAGGCACTGGGCTATGGGCACCAAAGGTCAGGGCTAGGACTAGGCCAGCCCCAGGAGGTCACTTTGGTCACCTGTCCTGTGTGGCATTTGGCCCGATGGGTGGAAACTGTGGAATTGGGGTGTGCCAACCAAAGGGTTCTCCAGGATGGAAGTACAGGGCAGCAGGCGTGGCCTTGACCTAAAGAGGCTGTGAATTCAGGGCCTTGGAGGTGTTTGGGCTAAAAGGATTAAAACTTGGTTCCTCATCCGAGACACTCAGGCACTGGGACACGGAAAGAAAAAAGGAAGATCAGAAAGGGACCATGACATCTGGGGAAAGGAAGTGCAAAAATCGCATGAGAGCATCATGCTTCTTTGGGGTTCAGTAATGCCCCTCATGAAGAGAAAGCCTTGCCCATCCAACCCTTTAGTAAAGCTGGGCTCACACCCATGCCACCAAAAGGGAGAACTGAGCCTTCCAAGTGAAGTCAGACCTCATAAAGAACCAGCTGTCAAACTGAAAGTTTATAGAATAATCCATTGATCCATTTATCAAACATTTTTTTTACTGCCTCAGAACAGAAAATGCAAAGATTGATAAAACACCACCCCTGTCCTCAAACAACTCATTTTTGTAGAACAGCTCCAGAGAAAACACTTGGCATGTTTTTGGTTTTCTCTAAGTAAAACTGCTATTTTTCAAGTGCTCCATCATACTCAACGCATGCTGTTTTTTATGGAAAGCTTAGTTCTGTATTTTAAGCACCTGACTTTCAGGCAACTTTGGGGGGTTATCCTCGTACCGATAGCTGGGGCCTCCCCCCTGCATTTTACCTGCGTGGCTGCAGGTACCATCGGATAAGGACATTGTAAACACCGGCACTTTACACCCAAGGGGACACACACCAACATCGTCACGTCAATTCAATGCAGAGAAACCGGGAGATGCTGCACAACTTGAAGAATCTGTCCTCTATTCAGAAATCCCCAAATAAATAATTATACAGCCCCGCTGTCAAAAATAGTGGTAAGTGTTTGGGTAAGGAAATGGATGAGGAGCAAAAACATGCATTTTGGCCGTTAGGTTGTTCCAGTGGAAAAGCGAGAAACATAAATTAAAGGTACTTTGTGAAAAATATCCCCGATTCAGATTTCTCCTGGAATCTGAGAGTTTGTTAATTATAATACTTAGTTATCTGTGATTAAAATTAGACCTGGCACAAACTACATGGTAAGAGGAGAAATCTTCCTGCAACATCGCAGAATCTTTTGGGATTTCCAGAATTTGCAAAGAGCAAAACTTGAGCCTTCCCTGGCTTTCTTGGTTTTCAAAAGCTGCATTTTTTTTTTTCTCTCTGACTTTCCCTTTCTCCCTCTCTTGGGTGTTTAAAGTGTGTGAGCATGACCGGTTTCCCCGCAGAGATGCACGAATGAGTGGAAACTGTCGTGATTTCGTTTCCTAAGCTCTGCGACCCCCTCAGCAGATGGTCCTCCGTGCGTACAGCCTGCCCTTGCGTGACAAAGGGCAAGTTTCACATCCCATCGAAACTGGCCCAAAAAGGAGAAGATGACTCATGGGTCCAAACCTTCACCAAGGAGAGTGACCGAAACAGAACCCAATGGCTGAGGAGCCAACGCAAGTGGCTTGGCTACCGGTGAACCAGACTTAGGGAGGGGCGATCACAAGAGGACGGAGGGAGACACCCATCGCCATAGGAAGACGTTGCCGTGACGTGATTGGGCACGAACTTCTAAGGGCGTAAGATGATCTCGAATTGCCTTTTCACCTCCTGCTCCTCTCCCCACCCTCGCCCTTGGGGAACAGGGTGCCCGTTTGCAGCAATCCTGAGGTTTCGCCACTTCCCAGGTGTGGTGAGGAAGTGGCGTGGTGCCCTGGGCCCTTGCGGAACTGCAGCGTCCAGCCGTGGCTTTATGAGACCACAGCCCCGGCTGCCGGAGTCCAGCAGCCCCGGGGCCTGTAAACGTGGGACCCAAGAAAGCACAGACCTGGGGCTTTGTCACTGCCTCACCCTGGAGTGTCTGTTATGGCAGCAAATATCCAGGAAGACTTGCCCCGTGACCTTCCTCCCAACTAAATAAAGCACTTAGGATTTTGCGCTGGCATTTGGAGGAACACACTGGCATCGAGGGGGACCACACGTGCTCTGAGGGGAACATTTGACCCGGCTTGTTTATAAAGTGGATCAGCCAGCCAGTTGCAGTTGTGCCTTACAAAGGTCGCCAGCTGGTGGGAGTAGGGCTGACGTTGAAGTGGAAGTTCCAGTGGAACGTGCAGTGTTCCCGATGGGTCTTCAGGCCCCATTCTGCTGCCTGCCTGCGGCCCTCTGCCCTCTGCCTGGGTTTGCTGAAATTCCTAAGGAAGAGAGGATGGGCCTGGAGGGGCTCCATCGGCACCACCTACCGCACGCTAAAGCTCACCTCACCTCCCACCATCAGACCTCAACGTCGATTCACCACCAGCTGCACCTCACAGGATTGCCCACAGCTCTGGTCTTTGTGCAATCATGTTTGTCACATCTTTAGTGATAATTAAACGGATATTTGCTGATGCATTATTTCATTTAGTTTGCATAACAGCACTATGAGATGGAAGGACTGTTATCACCCCTATTTTACAGATGACGAGGCCCCCAGAGAGGTTAAGTAACTTGCCCAAGGTCACACAGCTAGCAAGGGGCAGAGCTGGGGTTTGAGCCCAGGCAGTCCTCACTGTTAACTAGCACCCCATGCCTTGGCACTTCCACAGGGTTGTATAATCAAGTTCTTGTCTTTTGCTGCTTCCAGGCTTAAGTCAAGACAGCCCTTCTCTCCTTCACTGTTTCTTCCCGCCTTCTTATTCAGTCCTGCTGTTTGGGCTTCTAAATAGCATTCCTCCTGGACACCACCCGCCAGAACTCATGGTGCTGTTTGGGTGAGGTTTCCGTGAGCAGGAGAAGGAAGGTTTCGTTGACCCCCTTTCCTTAGCTCCCTCCGCTGTGGATCCCCACGCAGGGCACCTGTGACCCTGCCGCTTGCCCCCTGGGGAGTCCAGCGCTGCAGTCTTTCGGCAGCACAGCCAGCGGCACCTCTGCTCACCCCATGGGCCGAATCCAGGGCGGCAAGGAGCCTCCCGGCCTCTCCAGGCAAGGACCCGCTCAGGCTACAAATGGGAACATCAGCTCTCTCTACGGCAGCCCCATCTCCCAACCCTGCAGTTAGTCCCAAAAAGCCGATTTCGGTGGTTATTTAGACGATCCGTCCTCCTTTGCTCTCCCCTACCTTCTTACTAGCCTGGCTACAGCTTGCTGAGAAAAACACTTGAGAGGCTTTCGCTCTCCACACCCACGCACTTAAAATACCAGGCCCGTAGGTCATTTTGATGACGGAATTTGGCTAATAACACGCATGCTCTAGGCGCGGCTACCACTGCTGCTGGTGCTGGCTAAGAAGGGCTGCATCTCGGCAGGGACAAGCCGGGGGCGTGGCGGGGGCGGGGCGGGGGCGGGGCCAGGGCGGAGGGAAGAGGGCAGAAGGCAGAGTTCCGGGGGTTCAGTGTACCCACTGGCTGGCTGTCCCCAGGTGTCAAGTCTGGTGCCAGGTCTGCTCGGAAGAATACAAGGAAGCAGAAGGCAGAGTTCTCCTGGAGTGGAAAAATGTCACACACACCTATGAGCAAGATGACATCACTTATTGCCTCTGTCTATGAGGTCATAAGCAGATGTCCTGGTGCTCAAAGCTGTAAACAACAGCCCATTGTGCAAGAGGCGAACCGGGATACCCCACCTTCGTGAACCACACTTACTGTGGCCAAAATGCCCCACCTAGTAGCTTTTGCTGGACAGACACTTCTTGACTGCACGTAAAATGATGGGCATAAAATAGTAGGATTATAATTACAAGCAGCGATTTCACAAATATTCACTTTGGTTGAATTTCCTTCCCGATTCAGTAGGCCAGTCTGTGGTTAACCAGGGTAAACGCCAGGAGCCCAAATTCAGCTCAGTTAGAAACTGCTTTTGAACTATAACCCAGGCTTTCAATTAGCTGTTGAGTACAGTTTGGGTACATTAGTGTCACCAGGACTGTTTTCGCTTTTGGGGGCAGGGGCAGAGCATGGAAAAGGTACCACGAGTCTGGATTACTGGTGCTGGTACCACTGAGTTTGAAGGTAGAGATTTAGGACCTCATGACAATAATGTGAAGCACAAAGCTGGAGATCTGGGTTTTCCATGTATCCAAGCTGTGTGACTTTGGACAAACCACTCATCCTTTCTGAGCCTTAGCTTTGCTACCTATTAACCAAGGACAATAAAATCTGTCTTGTTTATTTCATGAGAGTGTTGTGAGAATCAAATAAAATAGTATATGGGAAAGTGCTTGAAAACTTGTACGTTTTACACAGACCTGAAAAGGCCAACGTTAGGAAGACAATGATTCTTTGTTGTCATTTAGGAAATCAAGAATAGGATGGTTGTAAACTTATGGTTACCAAAGGGGAAAGGGGCAGGGAGGGACAAATTAAGAGTTTGGGATTAACAGATACATACTACTATATATAAAATAGATAAACAACAAGGACCTACTGTATAGCACAGGGAACTATATTCAATATCCTGTAATAACCTATCGTGGATAAGAATCTGAAAAAGAATATATATGAAAAAGTATATATATATGTAACTGATCACTTTTCTGTACACCTGAAACTAACACAACATTGTAAATCAACTATACTCTAATAAAAAGTTTTTAAAAATTAAAAAAACAAGAATAGGATGGTTGTAGGAGGGCCGCCACAGGAGTGGGACTGTTTTGGGGGTAAAACCCACAGGTACATAGAGAGTAGTTGTCACTTGTAGTGCCAAGACTGGAACTCTATGACATTTGGTGTTTGTACTGAGTTGAATAGCATTCCCTAAGAAGTCATGTCCGTGGGTGACCTCAGAATGTGACCTTATTTAGAAATAGGGGCTTTGCAGATGTAATCAAGTTAAGCTAAAGTCATACTAGAGTAGGGTAAGCCCTGAATCCAATGACTGGTGTCCTTGTAAGGAGAGGGAGATTTGGAGACAGAGGACAGGGAGGGAGGGAGGCCACGTGAGGAAGGAGGCAGAGAGTGAAGTGATGCTGCCACAAGCCAAAGAATGCCAAGGATTGCTGGGAACCACCAGAAGCCAGGCAAAGCCAGGAGGATTCTTCCCTAGTGGGAGTACGGCCCTGTCAACACCGCAATTGTGTCAAGACCTCAGTTTATTGTCTCCTAGTTCTGGACACCAGAACTAGGAGACAATAAATTTCAGTTGTTTTAAGCCACCCAGTTTGTGGTAATTTGTTACAGCAGCCCTAGGAAGGAAATACAGTGTTTTCATGGAATCTCTGAAATGCTGAAGTTGCAGGCAGCTGAGGAAACACCCCTGGGGCAGGCACACGCCTACACATGGAGATGGGCACCTGGGATTTCATCTAGAAGATAAAATCAGGGACTTCCCTGGCAGTCCAGTGGTTAAGACTTCGCCTTCCAATGCAGGGGCTGCAGGTTCCATCCCTGGTCAGGGAGCTAAGATCCCACATTCCTCGGGGCCAAAAAACCAAAACATAAAACAGAAGCAATATTGTAAAAAATTCAATAAAGACTTTAAAAATGGTCCACATCAAAAAAAAAAAAGAAAAAAATCTTAAAAAAATAAAAAGAAGATAAAATCAGAGTTAAAGGTGACATTGTATGTATCCCATGAATGCCTTCATTTTGCAAACCAGGAAACTGAGATCTGGAGAGGTCAAATATTTGTACAGGAACCTAAATCTTCTAACTCTCTTGCAGGAAGAGCTGTGCCTTTCTCTCTCTCTCTCTCTCTCTCTCTCTTCCCCCATACACACACACACACACACACACACACACACACGCACACACCTTTGAATACCATGTGCCAGATGCTGTTTTAATGATTTTACTCATATTAATTCATTTAACCTCTCCCAAAACTCGATAAGGTAGGAAAAGTTATATGTACCCATCTTCCAGGTGAGGACACTGAGGCACAGGGAGGGCTAGTGCCTTGTCAAAGGTCAGCTAGCCAGAATTCAAAACCAGAGGGCATTCTCTGAACTGCTTAGCAAAGAAGAAATGCTTTTTAGTAACTAATGTATTTATATATTAATACTTTTATTATAAATTATGTATTTTAAAACAATTTTTAAAAATTATTAAAAGCATTGCATTCGACCTATGCAATGAAGACATGCTCGCATTTCTTAAGTTTGTATAAAATGCTTAGATGGAAATCCCTCTGCGTATTTATGCTAACAGTTGTCATTGAATCTCAATCTGTCAGTTACATATCCTTAAATCCATTTATTGAATATAAATTTTGTCTGGCCAACCCCATGAGTGCCTATAATAACATCTGGCCTTTCAAAACAATATTTAGAATCAACCAGCAATTAGTATTTTTAACATAGAGAGAATTATTCCAATTTAGCCTAGCCTCAAACTTATGAATTCTATCTTTCCTAATCCTTGGAGGTACAAACAAGGTTAGAGGGCAAAGACGGAAATGGTTTCTTTTCCTCCTTTTGCTCTGAGCTTATTAAAAGGGAGGACCTGGGAGCGGAACGAGGAGTGGACAGCTGCCAATCTGCTCCTATGTCCCTCGGGTTCCGACCTGAAAGAAAACACATCTGAATCTCTCTTGATCCTGTGTTATTCATGACTAAATAAAAGCCACGTGACTAAGGGAAGTGTCACATCTAGACAACGTAGTTGTACATTCCAAAATGTAAGCAAAGCCAAACTCAAAGGAGTATTGGAAAAACCAGTAATGTGTGCTGAAGTCCTGCCACCTTTCCAGTGTGAGGGCTGGAAATCATAAATTAATTTTGAATTACCCAGCAGATATATTCAGGCCATTGCCTCATTCTTCGTTGCTCTCTTTTGTGTTCCAACAGGAAAGAGCTTCACTCTGACCATCACCGTCTTCACAAACCCACCACAAGTCGCCACCTACCACAGAGCCATCAAAATCACAGTGGACGGACCCCGAGAACCTCGAAGTAAGTGGGCCGCCCCTCGGGGCTGGCACCTCCCCTCCCAGCTGGTACACTCAGGCACCAGAACCCTTGTGTTCTATCAGCATCACTCACATGTGGCTAAAACTTCTGCCAGAGGGAAATGTCAGACCCCTGCAGGGAGGAAGAATTTTTCTTTTGACACTCTCACTCCTCAAAGTTGTCTCTGAGCATTGGGCTCTTTTTTTGAAGCATCTTCTTGCAGGGCAAAAGGAAATCAGGCTGACTCAAGTGCATGTCAGAATCATTTCAGGACTGCATGGGCCTAAGGACCAAATACGTGGTAAAGTTCAAGGAAGATTGGCCAGGGGCAGAGGGGGTCAAAAGAGGCCAGAGGGTCAGAGTGGACCACAAGGGGCTGATCACCATCCATGCTGGCCTTTTATTCACTTGGAGGCTGGAGATGAAATCTATGAAAATGACCCTTTCCTTTCTGTGCCACAGATCAAAATCTTATTACAGGATTGTTTAAAATAGAGAATGGGAGGGGAGAAGAGTGCCTGAGAGAAAACCAGTAAATACAGAAAGATGGTACAAAAAAAATAGTTCCTGTGAGGAAAGCTTTTTTATAAAAGGAGTGGGGTTGTTTAGTCTGCAGAAAAATGTCTTCACGGTGACTTAATGACTATCTTTGAGTAAACACACAGTAACACTTTTCCAGAACCACACCCTTCCCTGGGATGGAGGCTGGGTTCCAGTTCCAGATCTGTGGAGCTGACTGGAGCCCCCGCCCAGCATCTGCATGCCTCCTAACCATGTCACGCCCCCGGTGGAAAATTAATATCTCTATTAATTTTTATAAAGGGTGGGGTTGAGGGTGTCAGAAACAGGGCTTCCTACCGTGCCAGCAAGCTGAGATGCAGGGATGACAGGTCGTAAAACGAAGTGGTTAAGAATTTGGGTTCTGGGGCAAACAAACGGAGTTCCGGTTGAGGCTCTTAAGCCTTCAGGAAGTTATGGCGCCTCTCTGAACCTCAGTTTCCTCATCTGTAAAATGGGGATAATAATGAGAGCTTCTCTATCAGCTTGAGTGAGACAATGCTATGTGCCCGGCACAGAGAATGAACTCGGGAAATGCCAGCAGAGCCTCCCTGCCTGCATCTCTGGCTGCTGCTCTGCCCCCCACCCCGGGGCCATTCCTCCAGAGACCCTGCCTGGTGCCTCTGGGGGCTCTAAGGTCGCCCCTGTGGCGTGGCTCTCTGCAGGTCATCCTGTGAGCACCGCAGCTCATGGCAGTCTTTCCTACAGTCCTGGCCACAGTCTCATGGCATCTTGATCACCCGCTAGAACCATCCTGGGTGCTGCCCCAACCTTCCCCATACCCCAGAGTGGGCAGAACCCAGCAGAGAACCACCACATCCACCAGGGACAACCCTCCTGCCCCCCAGGACATGGTGTCCGTTCACCATCTCCTTGGTGCCATTTGCCTGCTCCGTGACTCCCGTTATTTCTGACCTCATTTCCCCCTGGCAGATTTTTCTCTTTAAGTGCCTGGAGATGTTCTGGCCATATCCGGACTCAGGAAACTCTGGGACTTGGTAGCATCCCCTGATTCCAATTTCTGTGTGAAAAGCAAACCCCAGGCTCAGAAACACGCAGTTCCAACCAAACCCAACTTGGGAGGTTTCCAAAGTAGAAATGGCAAATTGAAGACTCCTAGTGACCCTGCATTAAACATAACAGACACACCACACAGGTACCTTGGTGCTTGCAGAGGACCAAAGAGGAAGCGGGCTCAGATTACAGCAGGCATGGGGTTGGGGAGCAGGCAGTTGTGAGGTGTAAGGCAATTGACCTTGAGGGTAATTAAACTTCCAGAAAGGCTCACTCAGGAGGCTGTAGGTTCCCTATCTTTAAAAACAGAAGCAGGGAAGTGGGGAGGGGCAAGATAGAGGTAGGAGATTAGGAGGTACAAACTACTATGTATAAAATAAATAAGATACAAGGATATATAGTACAATAGGGATATAACCAATGCTTTATAGTAACTATAAGTGGAATATAACATTTAAAAGTTGTGGATCACTATGTTACACACCTGAAACTTATATAATATTGTACATCAACTATACCTCAATAAAAGCATGTAAAAAAATAAAAATAGAAGCAATAGCCATCTCTGGGACAGTTCAAAGGCAGACCTGCCTGGAGAAAGAAGCTTAAACCAGATGACCCCTCTGTATACCTTCCGCTGCCCCTCTTCTCTCAGGCATAAAAAAGGGCAGTTTTTGCCCCACAGGCAGTATTTCCTGTAACGTTCAAAGAACTAATGGTGGTTGAGCTTTGGAAAACAAATGATGGCCGCTTGGATTTTTAAGAACTGGCAGTCAGAGGGAAAAAAATGCGATGGTAATGGCCCCGCCTGTATATACAGTTGACTCTGCTTCCTGCTGTTTTATGACTTAAGAAAACAGTCATTATTGGGGAGGGCTCTTTGAGCAGGCAGAAGGGATTTGCTCCAAGAAGGCACCCATTTCTACAGAGTCTTTCCTGCCAAATGGAATTTGGGGTCTAGGGAAAAATTAACTTAAAAACCAAATGAAGTTAAATGAATACGTATACGTATGATATAAAGAGGTGTCAGAGGCCTAGGTAGATAGTCTCCATTTCACAAGGGACGTCTACACAAAAGTCAGATGCACACAGTCTCCCAGGGTGACTCAGGTAATGCTGACTTTTCTATTCACTCTCTGAAGCAAGGCAGGCCTAAAGGCATGCTGTTTTCTTATGATTACTTGAATGTCTTGATTCTAGGTGGGAACTACTTCTCTTTGATGAAACTCTGCTCACAGCCAGTTTTGTTTTTTTTCTTTTAAGAGAAAGTTAACAGAATTTTCCCCCAGCTTTACTGAGATATCATTGACTTATAACATTGTATAAGCTTAAGGTTTACAACATGATTATTTGATATATGCTTATATTGCGAAATGATTACGGCAGTAAGATTAGTTAACACATCCATCACATCGTAGAGTGACAGTTTGTTTGTGTGTGTTGAGAACTTTTAAGATCTACCCTCTTGGCAGTTTTGTTGTTAACACATTATTGACCGGGGGGAGTTTTGCAGAAACTAACGCCCGTGGCCGTAATACACGTCTCTGGTCAAAAATGTGTTGACTATAGTCCATGCTGTACATTAGGTCCCCAGAACTTTTTCATCTTATAACTGGAAGTTTGTACCCTTTGACCCATTTCCCCACCCGCAACCCCTGGCAACCACCAATCTACTCTCTGTTTCTGTGAGTTTGTTTTGTTTTAGATTCCACATATAAGTGAGATCATGCGGTATTTGTCTTTCTCTGCTTGGCTTGTTTCACTTAACATAATGCCCTCAAGGGCCATCCATGTTGCTGCAAATGGTAAATGGCAGGATTTCTTTTTTATGCCTGAATAATATTCCTGTGTGTGTGTGTGTGTGCGTGTGCGCGTGTGTGTGTGTCACATTTTCTTTATTCATCGTCTGTTGATAGATACTTTGGTTGTCACCATGTCTTTACTATTGTGACTTATTCTTTCTAATGCAATTTTAAGAGAGGTCATTGCACAGAAATTAATATGCCCAGGCAGTGTCAAATCTATGGATTAATAACACCTCCCAAGTCCCTTCTATCATTATTATGGTGCTATGAATTCTGGGTGATTCTGGCAAAATGGTCCCAGCATCACCAAGTTGAATAGTTTTGAAAAGTTCTTTTGTTTCATGAAATCAATGACTTTGAGAGCTAAAAGGGACCTGAAAGAGGCTTCAGGGCTAATTGCCTCATCGATAAGGGAAAGCAGCCCCAGAGAAATGAAATGATCTGCTTAGGTTGGGAGAAATAGTTGGTGATGAAGCCAGGATTAGAATGAGGAGCTCCTGATGCCTAATCCTGTACTCGTATCCATCCATCTGTCTGTCCATTCATGCATTCACCTCCCCATCCATACCACACCGTCTACACCTCATCTATTCTAGGCTCTCTGACCCAACCTCGGTATCCTCATTTTTTAAACGAGGTGTTGGCTTATATGACTTCTCACATTTGTCCCGGCTCTAAGATTGTCTAGAAAGGGCAATTGTTGGCACTTGATTGCAGGCATGGAGCCTTCAACTTAAACCATTTGTGCAAAACCAGAAGGAAAGCTTATCTCATTCAACCTGCCAGTCAGGTCAATAAGAAAAGGACAAAGAATTAAGAAACATGCCACAGCTAGTCTGCTGGCTGGGCTGATGGGATAACTTGATGTTTCCCAACCATTTTCCTGGTTTTCAGTGGTGAAGTTGTAGCAAAAATTGTCTTCCAAAGAGAATTGAAAATATTTTTCATTTCAGATGATTACTTGCCCTTTTACAGTAACTGACCTGCCTCTTAGTGAGTCAAAACTTGTTTTTCCCACATTCCACAGGATTATTTTTACATCTCAGATTAATAGAGAAATTATTAATCGTTGAAAAATTAAATTTGTTATGGAGAAAGAACACCATCAGAAGGTATCTCCTGCTGGGATAGTTCTTGCAAGCAGCAATGTGGGATCTGTTTTCAGTTTGTAGGTAGAACATTTAGAAGCTTGTCAACATATTAAAAGATAGTCTTCTCTTTAAGCATGAAAGATAGAGTGAAAGGAGTTTTCAAGAAAAGGATATTTGAGATTGTTTCTATGTTTTTTTTTTTTTGTTTTTTTTTTTACTATTTCAGGGGATCTAATGGAAAACTCTAGCTCTCAACCCATGTGCCTGTAATTTAGCCCATGTGTCTGTAATATGACAATATTGAGATACCAAAGCATATTCTCTGTAGGTATTTCACTAAATAATTTGAATGCGTGAATTAATTCAGTGCTATAGAGGAAGATATTTTGCTAATGAGGGGTTGAGGAGTAGTTGGGACCCCAACGACTGACCCAGTGATGGGGGGCCGGGGAGTGGGGGAGATGTCCCAGTATTGTGGATCGTGGATTGGACAGTCATTCTGATGGCACAAGCCATCATCTGGCTAGCCAGGTATCCGTTACATCTGGAACACTGAGTAACTAATTAAAAATTGAAAAGGTTCATAAAACAAATATTGGCCATTTCTGGGACAACTTCTGCCCTCGGGTTAAAGGAGCCCTTCACAGTAACTGTTGTGTCTGAGCTCTTGAGATTCAGAATAACGGATAGCCAGGTGGAGCTGTTACTTAAAAACTTAAAAATATGCTACTTTCTGGGACATTAGCCTTTTTGCCAACTAACTATAATACTATTTTATGGGGAGTTATAGTTAAAATAGGTCGATTTAAAATGCGCTTAATTCCCCATCACTCAATCGCTTTGTTAAGGATTTTGTTGAGAGTACATCACACGACTATAACTTTCTTCTATGATACTGAATGTAAATAGCAAACCTATAATATATAGAGAGAGAGAAGAAACAGGATCTTTGTTTATGACAGTCATGTTTCAAGTGAAAAAGAGGAATGCATGACAGGCACCTATAAACTTATGGTGATAATGGACCTAAAAATGTTTGAAATCAAGTTTGTCCAGAAAAGTGTGCGATGAGCAGAAATGTTTATGGATTGCTCTGGTGATTGACTGACATACAGTTCTCTTTTAAAATGTTATTTTCTCTTAACAATAAAAATACCTAAAAATAATAATAATACGTAACACTCAGGCAGCGCTAACTGTTTGCCCAACACTGTTCAAAGTGCTGCGCATACCTTAATTGACATAATTTTTGCAAGATCAGGTAAGGAAATTGACACAAAGAGAAATCCGTTCCCTTGCCCAGGGTCACACAGTTAGTAAGCCAGAACTGAAACGAAGCAGTCCAGACATTGCAGGCCACAGACGCTGAAGTCTGTTTTAAGAACTACACCAACTGCTACTTGAGCTTTATTGTATTGAAATTTCTGTGCAGAAATTGTTTTATTAGGAGAGTTTATCAATACAATTCTGGTTCAAATACAGTTTTCTTGGAGAAAGCAGAGCCTCATAGCCTCGGCAGTCGTCATGTTTGTACTGATGGGATGGAATCAGCGTTTCCCCTGGGGCGGTGCTGCAGTGAAATGTACCAGCCACGCTGTCACATGTGCCAACTTTTGGTTCCGCGTCTTTCACCAGGGTCTGCTTGGGGGCCTGGCATCAATGGGGGCCTGAAGCAGGGATGCCGCCCGACATAAACCTCTCCTTCCAGTGCGGGCAGGCAGGAAAGATGAGTCATGTGACAAAAATGACCACCAGGTGAACCGTCCAAGTCCGTCTACCCCTTCGGCAAAGAGCTTCCTAGAGGGCCCATGTACACAGTGTGGGGCCTGTTAGGAGGATGCAAATTTGTGTCATTCTTTGCTCCTGACTTGTTAGTGGAATGCCAGGCGGTTTTCTGGATCTGTAACCTCAGGATTGTAATTATCAATCCCCAATCACTTTGTTCGCTGGGAATTGCTTCAAGCATGTCCTCTAAGTAATGAACGATGATCTACGTAATCCCCCTTTCCTTGGATCCTTCAAATGTCGGATTTGGATTTTCATTCTTTCTAGATGAAATTGCGATCCCCGAAAGAAAAGGAAATAATTCCTTCTTCCCTCTCACCCAAATATAAAGTAGGAGACAGAGGGTCAAAGAGGTAGAATGTTCTACTTATATTCCTCCTCCCCACTGTGAAAGGCAATTCATTGCTAAGATAGACATTCTGGGGTGACTTCCACTGGTGCTATAATCCCCACTGTGCTCAACTCCCCAACTATCTGATGACTTGGCAAAAGCAGTTTTTAAAGCACTGATTATCCTGCCTAAATGTTTCCAATGAATTTTAGAATGTCTTTCTGGTTTTTATGCTTAGTAACATCAAACTAGACCAAGAAGAATTTTATATACATAAAGACTTCCATGACCCTTGAGTTTTTAGTGGACTTATCCAGGCTGAGGTCTGAAAGGGTCCATTGGACGAGGGGTGTGTAAGAGGACCCTGGAGAGAGTAGGGTTCTGCCCCTGGAAGCAGTGATCATCCCCCTCAGTAGCTCGCCCAAGACCTGGGCAGACCTGTGACCTCTTGGTAACTAGCCCTGTCTTATACAGAAGTCACCAAGATGTTTAGGTGGCATTTGTATTGCTACAGAAAGGAAGGAAAAATAGTTCCTTCCAGGTACCAATGAGAACCCAACGAAATGATCTAGGTACCTTCTCAGTCTAACATAGCGGGCATGGGGGAGAGAAGAAACATGGAATGAATCTTAAACCATGACTTTGAATATCTCCTTCCATCCACACCATTGCAAACCCATATCAATATTTTAAATGCCACGCCAGTGAAGTCAAGGTCTAAGCTAACATATCACAGTCCTTGTTAGAATTTAGTATATGAAGTGCTAAAAGAAAAAAAAATCTTGTCTGCGTATAGGCTTCCATCGCTTTATCTTAAAACATGTATAGGGCTTCCCTGGTGGTGCAGTGGTTAAGAATCTGCCTGCCAATGCAGGGGACATGGGTTTGAGCCCTGGTCCGGGAAGATCCCACATGCCGCGGAGCAACTAAGCCCATGCGCCACAACTACTGAGCCTGCACTCTAGAGCCCATGAGCCACAATTACTGAGCCCGCATGCCACAACTACTGAAGCCCGTGGGCCTAGAGCCCATTCTCCGCAACAAGAGAAGCCACAGCAATGAGAAGCCCGCGCACCGCAACAAAGAGTAGCCCCCGCTCACTGCAACTAGAGAAAACCACGCACAGCAACGAAGACCCAACACAGCCCAAAATAAATAAATTTATTTTTTAAAAATGTATATAGTTTTCTAGATCCTGAACTGGGGGACCTGGGTTTCAGACTGGTGCCACCAGGCCAGTGGGTGTGAACCCAGGCAGTTAACTTAAGTACTTTCTCCTCACTTCCCTCTTCTGTCCAACCAGGCAATGGGACGAGATAATATCTAAATTAGTCCTCACTGAAGGGGTAACAAAATATCAACAGAAAAACAGAAGCCACGGGCTGCCCCACAAACAGTGCCCCTCAGAGGCTGACCCCCGTGGGCCGCCTTCCACAGGGATGTATCCTTCCTACATCAGACATATCCATATACACTCAGGTCCTACGTTAGATATTTTTTTTGCTCTAAATTTTTTTTTTTAATTTATTTGTTTTACTTTTGGCTGCGTTGGGTCTCCGTTGCTGTGCGCGGGCTTCCTCTACTTGGGGCTACTCTTTTTTTGTGGTGGTGGCGGTGCGCGGGCCTCTCAGTGAGGTGGCCCCTCTTGCTGCGGAGCACGGGCTCCAGGCACGCAGGCCTCAGCCGTTGTGGCTCGCGGGCTCCAGGGCGCAGGCTCAAGCAGCCGTGGCGCACGGGCTCAGCTGCTCCGCGGCATGCGGGATCCTCCCGGACCAGGGCTCGAACCCACGCCCCCTGTACCGACAGGTGGACTCCCAACCACCGCGCCACCAGGGAAGCCCCTGCTCTAAATTTTTGACCGGCTTTTATCATTTGGTGTTGAAATTATCTGGCTGTGAGTAACTCATTTAATTCCCTGCAGCCCTCATCTCGCTGCCATCAACACAGTGATTGCCATGGGGTTGAGATCCCCGTTTTGGCACTTGCTTACCGTGTGGGTGACCATCCCTGGGGTGGATGCTGGCTGAGCCCCCGTAGAACAAGGACAGGGGCTGTACGAGCCTCCCAGGGCAGGGAGCCTGAACGCCACAGTCTTGGTAGAACATTTTGAACCAATGTCTGGCACACAATCAGTGTTCAGGAGATGGAACAGTTATTTACCTTGAGTCTTGGAATCCTTTGGAAATGAGAAAACTCTAAACAAAAAAGAGTTGTGATTCCTAAGTTTAAAAATTCATGAAGTTGCCATCATGTTTCATTTTTTTAGACACTTAATTAAACATTTATAAATTTTGATTTTTTTTTTCAGTTTTCCTTTTGTATTTAGACACGGTAAAATTTCTTTTCTGGCATCTTTATGGACCTTGAAACACTCCGGGCACTGTTCCTAAGTCCCTCATGGACAAATGGCTTTGCCCCCAAAGGTTGAACTTTGTTTTCACAAACTCAGGGGGAAAAATCCTGCCTGAGTAACATCGAAAGTATTTGAGGTCTAACATCTGGGTCCTTTCAGATACATGCATGACACAGCTTGGGAGAGGCTGTTCCACACTGATCTAGAAAACTGACATGAAATGTGCCAGAGTCTCTTGGGGTCTGAATTCTCGCGTCAGATGCATGCAACTCACCTGGGGGACGGTGGTGCCTGGACCCGTTAGCCGCAGCCAAGCTTTGCGGGCATAGAAAACACTCGGCCGCTCTGAGTTTCCTAAACCAGTGTGTCTTTCTAGATTTGCTTTGGGTTTTTTGGATTTTTCTCTTTTGGTATGTGTTTGCTAGGGCTTTTCTTCTTTTTCCCCAAAGACATTCAGTAGCACATTTCAATGACGGTGCTTCCACCTTTCACCATCGGAAACCCTTCTGGGCATGCGCAGTGCCTCGTTTGTTGCCTGCGCACCTTGTGACCTGATTGAGTGGCCTCTGACCTGGGATGGTTGGGGAGCAGCTCCGCTGAGGTCCGTGCTGCCATCTAGTTGCACTTTGGGAAGCACCTAAGCGCGTTGGAACACTGGGTGCTGCGCAACCAGATGGGCCCCATCTCTGTGTGCGAAACTCTCCTGGCGGGGCGGGGGGGTGGTGGACCCACAGCTTGCAGATGGATTGCTGTTGGCACAGCGCATTATAATGCATCTGCTTGTCGGCTTTGGGGTGGACTTAGAATTTTTTTATACTCTAACCACGTTCTAGTTTTTATTTTTCAAAAAAAACTCTACTTGAGTTTTTGCAAAGGCTTGTATTTTTTTCCTGTAAGGCATGTAGCTAAGAAAGGCATTAGTAAGAATTGGATCCAGTGGGTCTGATAGAACTCCACCACCACCAAGAAGAAAAAAAAAAAAACAACGCAGGTTAAGTTTAAGTAAGTTAAGTAAAACTACCCCCTTGCCCTAGATCTGTGTTTAAGTTCATTTGAGCTAGCTTGCAATTTCTGTGTTCTCCCATTTTTTCCATGTTCTTTTCCTTTATACACAATTTGTTTTAAAGGTTTGCTTTTTTGCTATGAAAAGTTGACGATAAAGAAGGGGTAAATTAGGTATAATCTATTACTGAGCATTACAGCTGTATTATCAGACACATCACAAACACTGACACTGGATGTGGAATGCCTTTTTCATATTCTGAGTTACACGTGGTATATTTGCAGTGAGTTCTTTCTGCAAGTAAGTTATGCATCGTCACTGGGAAAATTCCCAATAGCCAAGCCAAATATTCTAGCTATACATTTGTAGATGAAAGCCAAGGTAAAAGACACTTAAGTACCCAAAGCAAAGTTCTTTTCTGTTTGCCTTTTTTTGAGGAATACAGTTGAATTAATCTGCCAACTCCCTAGACCACTATAAAGTAAGTTAATGGCAATACATTACTTTGGTACTTCCACGATTTACATATACTCAGGGTCCATTAAAGCAAGTATTGACTAAAACTCAGCCTGTTATTGAATCTTTCAGGGTACTTTCATACACTGAAATGTCGAGCATTTGAGATCCCATTTGTTTGTTTTTGTTTTTGTTTTTGTTCACCATGGCTTAGAAGTCAGCCTTCTGGTCATTTGAGATAAAAAGTAAATATTTGAAATAACTAAGCTCTTAAGAACTATATACATTTTTGGCCCTCTTTGGATTTGTTCCTGGTATCACCTTATTTTTACTCACCTCTGAAGTAGATTTATGATATTTCCAATTCACTCATTTTAAAGAGCTAAGGAGAAACATCTTTTTGTTCATTTCTGGCATTGCTAACAGGGCATAGCCCCAAGTTTCAGAAATGAAGCAGAGAGTTCTGAGCTTGAGGGAGTGAAAGAGGAGTTTGGAGCTGGACCAACCTGGCCTCACGTCTGAGCCCTGCTACTTACTAACTGCGTAATTTCCCCATCTGTAGAATGGGCTTCTGACACCTACCTTGCTGGGGGATGTGAGGATCAAATGAGACAGCCTGAGGGGCAGGCTGGCGTGGTGGTTGGCAGCCCGGCTAGAGAGCTGACTGCCTGATTCAGGGTCACGTCTCCACTGTGATCAGATTAGCTTCCCCAAGCTCAGTCTTCTCAGGTGTAACACCAGGAAGAAGATGTCCCCACCTTGGGGAATTCTTGTGCCAACTGAATTAGTAACACATGTGATGATACACAGTGCCTGGCACAGAGGTGCCCCTTAAATAGTAGCCGTTATTATTAAAGCACATGCCCTGGACACAGGTGGGCCCCCTTCCCACATCCCATAGCCCTCACCGCGGAAGCAACTGGAATGCTGCCCGAGTGGGAGGCCAAATACTTGCCATTGCCAAGTTCCTTTTTTCTTAAACTTTTTATTTTATATTGGAGTATAGCCGATTAACAACGCTGTGATAGTTTCAGGTGCACAGCAGAGCGACTCAGCCATACATATACATGTATCCATTCTCCCCCAGACTCCCCTCCCATCCAGGCTGCCACATAACATTGAGCAGAGTTCCCTGTACTGTACAGTAGGTCCTTGTTGGTTATCCGTTTTAAATATAGCAGTGTGTACATGTTGATTCCACACTCCCTAATTTTTTTTTTTTTTTAATCATTGCAGATGGAACTCTCAGGATACAATACAGTGAGGGCTTTTTTCTCTTTTTCCTTCCACCCTACCTATTATTAACCCCAAATACTGAATTCCGGAGCCAACTTCACCAATATTCTCCTCATTGAAGCAAAACCAAGTTCACCATATGGCCCTGCTTCGTTTGTCTCTTTTCCCAAACAAAGATTTTATCAAAAGGTAGTTGTTTCTTAACTGAACACACGGCTGTGTGATCTGCCAGGATTCTTAGCATCTAGAAGCTTCCACTGAGTCATCCATAAGGTGAGGATAATTATATGAGCTCTAATGCATAGGATTGCTTTGGATGAATTGAGATAATAGATATCAAGGTGCTTTGTAAACAGTCTATCAAATAATAGAAATATATAGATATGTAATTAGATTAACAGAAAAACAATCAGGAAATTTTACTGTTGTTGTGTATATTATATTGTACAAAAATCTCAGGGATCTTAAATAAAATAATTATTGGTTTCTTGAAGGTACATTTCATCTCATACTTTCTTCCAGGATTGATGAGAAGAAAACCATAGAGAAAAATAGAGACATTTTAATCAGCCCCACTGTGAATCCATACTTTTAGAAAGTTTACTTTTTGCCATTAAAATATCTTAATATTTTCTTTCCTACTGTTATACACCCTTTAGGCATTTTGAAAACAAACAGACAAAAGGCAACCTTGACAGTTAAGAGAACTGAGTTTTATTTTAATATCTATTTCTTTTCCAAAACCAAATACAGTTTTTCCTCTCCAGCTGTATTATTTCATTTTCTCTCCATGAAAGGCTTAGGGAGAATTGCAAAGATCGCAGGGCAGCTTGCTGAGTCCTTCTTTCTTTTTTTTTTTTTCCACCCGTGGCTTTTTATATATGCTGTTCGCCTGAGATTTCTGGATTAGATTGCAAGGAGGTGAAATATTACCCCCTTGAGCCTTTGTGCCAGTTTCCCAGGAGGAGTCAAAACCTGCAGTTGCTCCAAGGTGGGAAACTTGCAAGGCTCCGGAGGCCGGTTTGCTGTCCTGTTCATTCACGGATGTGCTGCTCAGAGCAGGTTGGGAGGAGAAACTCGTTCTATTCCTTGGGTGATTCAGCCAGTCTCAAAATAAATAAATAGCCAAGTGCAGGGAGAAAGAACTGGAAACTGCTGAAATTTGAGTCTCGAGTGCTGAGTTGTCCTCGGAGCCACTCTGTTGAGCTGTAAGAGGAATCCTGAGCCCTGGGCAAGGGAGAGGCAGCCGCATGGAAAGACTGCTTGGGAGCGTAGATCCTGGCCCCCGGCTGGTTCTGCAAAGCTCAGCAGCCTCCGTTTCCTCCTCTGCAGAACAAGAGAGAGGGAGGATTTGATGGTTTTAAGATCCTTATCAGCTTCTAAAAGTAAGATTCGATGTCTGTAGGAGTGATTGCATCACCTCCACTCCTCCACGCCCCCCCCGCCCCCCCCCACCCCGGCCAAGTGCATCACCCAACCTGGAGAAGGAGAGCCCCGGCTTTGCAGCCAGCCCATCAACCTGGGGAACCAGATCCAGGGCTAAGAAGATGGGCGAGGGCCAGGTGGAGGGAGTGGGGAGGGCACAGCTACTCACACCCCAAACAGGGGAGAGAAATGGATAAAGGTGCACCCAGAGTGACATGCCATAAGGAGAGCAAATCATCCTAACTAGATTTCCCATGACTTTGGCATCATTTGAAGGAAAGAGGGAAGGAAGGGAGGGAGGAAAGGAAGGAAGGAAGGAAGGAAAAGAAAGGACGGGGGAAAAAAGTCATCCTTATACCCACAAAGTGCTCAATTGTGCAAGCTACAGAGCCCCAACCTGGCCAAATTCCGGAAGCTGGCCAGCCGGAGACCTCAGTGTTCATTCCTCAGCCAACTTAAAAAAGATGGGTTGAGTCCTGTTGACCTAATTGCTGGATGTTTCTGAGTGAGGCTGCCTCTCTCCTTTGCCTCCTCGCAGTCTTAGGAGCTGTTCTTCACTACCTGCCTTACTTACCTATCTTCACAATCTAGCCGCAAACAGCTTGGGTTGACCACACCACTTCCCTATTGAAAGTTAATACTGTTTGACTCATTCTGTGTTACTAACCTGAAGCCAAAGAAAACAAGCCAGAGAATAACCGGCTTGTACGGAGCTTGGAAAGCTCTCAGAGGCCCTGCTTTCAAAATCCTATACAGTAGCTTTACTATATCTTTGGGCTGCAGCTGCAAAGAAAATGAAGGAAGCAGAAGTGGTTTAAAAAAAATAAAAGTTGAGGGTGGGGAAGAGACAGGGAAGGGAGTGGGGGTGGCCCTCGGGCTGGGAAAAGACAAAGCATAACCTGCAGTTTACAAGGGCGCCCTCACCCAGTGGAGGTTATGCTTTCACACAGCAGAGTGTTCGTACAGAAGAGGGACTGTTGACGATGTGAAAAGGAGAGAAAGTTCAAAACACTGGTCCTGTTGCATTCATAGCAGAGCAGGGAGGCTGGTCCTACCAAGCCAGCCTTCCAGAGGCAGAGTCCCAAGGTAAAGACAGAAGGAGGAAGGCCTGTTGCTTTCCAATCTGGAAAGGACTGGGATGGCAGAATGGTGCCAGAGTTTTGGAGGGAAGTTCTGACAGCCTTTTTGTCCTTCACTCCAGAACTGACTCAGATGCGCTCACCAGGGTGAATAGGGGGCACTTGTGTCTTGGAATAAATGGAACTTTCCCTCCCAACATTACGTGGCAAGCAGTGGGACCAACACTTTCATCACCGTGCTGTGACTCTTCGGGAGTCCCAGACAAAGAGCCACTGCCCCTTCAAGTAACTGAGGGGGGAGGACCCCTGCCCCACAAATGCTCCTACTCAGCTGTGGACAGTGGATAAAAGTTAGCCTGAGTGAGGCCATCATCCCTAAAACAATCTGCCAGCTTCTTCTCTGGATGGTGTGAGGTAGGGATAATGGCCTGTTAAAAACAACCACTAGTCACTATTGGCTTTCTTACCAGCAAGTGCTCAAGAGCTGTGAGTGGCCAGAGGGCCACTGTCCTTTTGTACCAGCCAAAGCCTGCTTAGCCATCTATTAAAGGGCTTGGGTTAGGACTTTGCCTGGCCCCTTGGTCTCCTGCTGCCATGAGGCCAGCCCAGAATTCAGTGGGCATTTGTGACATGAGAGGAGATGGGAATCAGATACTGCTCCCCCAGGGACCAACAGGAGGGCTTTTAGGAATGGGGGAGAACTTTCCTTACCCTTTGTTAAAAACGAAGAGGAATGGAGTGTCCTGCCCCCTGCTAGATGTGCGTCCCAGAGTAAGTCTAGCTCAGGAAGGGGGTGTTCATTCACTTACGCATTCATTCATCACTCGTTCATCACCCAGCATTGATTGGGGCACCACCCGACCTCCAGAGGGCCCTCGGTGTACCGCAGCCCTCTCTGAACAGGCTCGGGGCCTCCGGCTTTCATGCATGGTGTGTGCGGGTGCAGGAGGGGAGTGGAGACCCGCAGGGGTGTCAGAATGCCTGGAGGGGAGACCAGGAACGCCCAGGCGGCCCGATGCAGCCGGCAGAGCCTGTGGACTCCGGGGTGATGCTTCCCTTCCCCCAGGCCTTGCCTGTCCTCCCAGAGCCAGCACCGCTGGGGACCCGGACTGCAAAGCCAGGTCAAAGCCTCAGGGAGTATTTCCTCTCAATGTGACCCCTGCCTCACCACCCAAACGTACACTTCTGACGTCACCTCCCATTCGCAGAGCCTGTCCTTGGGGAGCAGGAGCCATTCAGATAAATGGATCACATGACGAACAGTTACCACTCTTGGGTAACTTTTTGTTACCCTCTACCGGGGTTTTCTTGAGACAGTCTCTTCACCGAGGATGGGCTGACAATACTTGGAATCACAAGCTTGTAGAGGAGAATGAATCCGGAACTTGTGAGCTGTCTGCACCCTTCCACGGAGATTGCCTCCGCCGCCCCCCAGAGGGCTGCCTCTGGTCAGGAGCAAAAGAAACCAGGAGGGTTCTCCGCCCTAAGCTACCATGACCTCCTTAGTCACCAGACAGAAACAGGAGGTAACCCGTGGTGACCGATGACCACAGATCCTGACTCCTCTGCTTTTAGGGAGGCCCAGGTCTCCAAAAGCTCAGGCATATGAGCTAAAAACTCCACTGCCTGTTACTGTGAGCCTGGAACTTCAGGGAATTCAGTTTTGTTTCTGTTTTTGTCCCATGAATTTTGAGGGCAAGGTTCAGGGAGGGATGGAGGGGGCGGGCCCTGTGTGGCCCTTTGGTCTAAAGTCTGGGTTAATTGTTGTTCTCGCTGTAGCCCCAGCCCGCTTTGCTCTCCACTTTGGCTTTCTACACCTTTCCTTTCGTGCTTTGCTCTAGCAGTTATGTCTTAGCCCATGTCTAGAGGGACATGGGACGCTGCGTGTGTGCGCATGTGTGTGTGTGCGTGTGTGTATGGGGATACTCTCTCCAGAAACACAAGGAAGCTGTAGCAGTGCCTTGCTTATGTGAGGGTGCTACACTCAGCTCTGCACGAAAGGCCTTTTATCCATTCTTTTTTATCTTTTTGTGTAATGAAGGGAAAAAAAAATAGAGAAGACAAGTTTTACGGATGGTTTAATGTCTCATGAGTCAATTCTCCGTGAAACTCTGTATGTTCAATTATGATATTTTTCCTCCCCAAGTAGTTTTCCTGAGCCCTCTGCAGCTCCATTTCAGCTGAAAACTTTAGTTCACATTTCCTTTGCCCCAGATAAGTTCTACTTTCCTACAATCTAATGGAGGACAATTGGTTGGCACCGGTGTTTGGCCAGTCAGTCAGTCATTCAGTGAACATTTAGTGAGCCTACGGTGTGCCGGGTACTCTCCTATGCACTGGGGATACAGCTGTGAAGAAAAGAGACAGAATCCCACCTTCATGGAGCTTGCAGCCCAGTGGGCCTAGACAGACTGTAGGTAACATTAATAAATGGTATGGAGAAAACCCAAGGTAAAGGGTCAGGGATGGGCCAGGTTGGAGAGGGTTTGCAACTTAAACTAGGGTGTTCAGGAATTTCTCAGGGAGAAGATGAAATTTAAGCAAAGACTGGGAAAAAATGGGAGAGATCTGGTCCACAGGTATCTGGAGAATTAAGTGTTCTGGGCAGAGGAAACAGCAGGTGCAAAGGCCCTGAGGCAGGCACATAGGAGCAATAGCAAGATGGCCAGTGTGACTGGAGCAAAGTAGGGAATTCAAACTGTCTGCCTTCTAGTGTAGAAAGCAGGCTTAGCAAAATGCCAGCCTGACCTCTAAAACATGCGCTTCATGCCATGGGAGGGGGCAGTGCAGGACCACAGTTGGGGAAGACCCAGGATAGGGACGCCCCATGCACAGGTAGACTCAGGGATCACTCACTTACCTGTTGCCACCTGCAAGAGAACCAAAGCTCTTCTCAGCCGAAGGCATCGCCATCCCTGCTGGTGATTCTCCTGGGGTAAAGCATCACATCTGCAGAATCCCTAAGTCAGTAGAAACCCACGGCCTAGGAAGTGGCGGCATCCCAGCGGATTTTCCCCGCTGGCTTGGTGTGATTTAGCAGGAGCAGGAGCGAGGGGAACAGAAGCCCTGCACAGGGCGCCTGGGTGAGGGCGGGGGGACAGCTGCCCAGGTGGGTTGATGAGCATTCATCTCGGCCTTACATTCCTCTGGCCGCTGATGGGAAGCAGTGGGCAGGGAACCAAAGAGTATCATTATTTTCTAACCAATAAGAGATGCAGGAAAATGAGGCCCTGGATTAAGATTCAGCAGAGTGGTTTTCTTCCCAGCTGCAGCCCTTGACAACCTGCTAGCAGGTTTTAAGGTGAGTTTAATGGCCCACTCCCTCTGGATGCAGCCTTTGGGCCATCATGGGGAAGGGGCAAAAACAGAATGGGATGTCTCAGCCAGTGGGTACCAGGAAAGGCTCAGTGGAGGCTTGAGGGGAGAGAGGGAAGGATCTGGGAAAATTGATGTCCAAGGTCACTAGTAACTGTTCAAAGGGCATCAAACTGATGTCCAAGGTCACTAGTAACTGTTCAAAGTAACTGAACAGTTACTTTGAACTAGTAACTGTTCAAAGGCAGAGGGAGAGTGAATTCTCAGGATACCTTGTTCAAAGCTGCCAGCCACCAGCACACCCAAGTGTAGAGCAGGCCAGGGAGAATCCCAGGTTCAAGACAGAGCTCTGAAGGCCAGTCTAATGGCTCCCAAAGGCCAGGTATTTGCCTAAAAAAAGAAGAAAGAGAACTCTGAAAGTCCTAATGTCCCATGAAGTTGTTCAAGAAAGCCCCTGCTTAGAGTCGTCTGACAGGAACCAGTTGAGTAGAATCGCTGCAGATGTAATTGCCCTGAATGCTTTTAGAGCCCCTCACAGTAATCCGTCTTAGTCCTTTAATTCCAGGCTTGCAGATAAGGAGGCTGAAGAGACTTGCTCTTGTCCGCAGGAAAGTTGGGTGGAAAAGCAGATTTACGATGGAGAGTTATTAACATCCAGACTGGCAGTCCCATTTCCCTGGTGCCACGCTGTTTCTCTCGGGGAGAGAAGGATTATAGCATCTGCATTAGCACCCCCATCCTTGCGGGGGCTCAGCGGTCTCAGCCGCTGCATTTCTGGGATGGACTAATAGCGTCCAAGTAACCCTTTTCTGCTGTTCCCCAAAGTCTTTCCTTAGACGGCAGGGCGGAAGTTGCTTCCTGCGTGAGAATGCTGGGTTCCCCTTGCAGACCCACCTGATTATTGCAACAGCGACTCAGGGAGTCATCTCAGGGGTGGTGGGAGAGAGACGGTCACAACCCACCTCTCTGCAGGCAGAGTTTTGGCATTTTCAGCCACTCTGTACAGCACACTGAAGAATTTAAAAACTTTTTTTAAAGGCCACGAAATAGTTATCACCACAACAAGGCCATCACTCAGCGTCCATGGGCACTTAGTCTAAACACAGTCCTGGTACATTTGGTGTTTTAATTTCCAAGCCCGGCAGAGGAGAAGCGTGTCGGAAGCATGCGCACCACAGGGAGGAACCGCTGGCGCTCACACCCATGCTCCCAGGGTGGTGCCGGGCCCAGCAGCTCCAGCATCACCAGCACCTTATTCTGAGCTCACTGGCCCCACCCCAGCCCGGCCAGGACGTCCGGGTGACTCGCATGCCCTTGCAGACGTGCGAGACCCAGCTCTCTGCCAGGGGTCACCCCACGGCTCGGGCTTTCTTCTGTTCTAAGGACGAGCCGAGAACAGAAGTGGGACTGTAAAGGCAGAGTGTGCAAATCGTGCAAGTGCCCGGGGTCCCTGTGATGGACAACCACGGGACACTGTGCGCCTCCCCTCTCTGTTACGTGGGAGTCGTGGAAATGGGTATTTCTAGGTGCACGGAGCATGAGGTGGTGGGGGAAGGTTTTGGGAGTGGGTGTGTTTTCAGACCTGCCCTCTCTCTCTAGTTGGCTGTGCCAGACTGGGAAAATGACATAACTTCTCTGAACTTCACTCCCACGTATGGGTTAAAAAACGAGGCTAATTTCTCCAGCCCTTCTTCAGTTCAGAAGGACTCCAACCTTGCGCTGTTCTCTAAGCTTAACGATATGGGAGGAGATGGGGGGGGGGGGGGAAGTTAGGCTACCTGTGTACATATAACGTTGGATGATATATAAACACGTATTATAATATGTATTCTAATGTAGTTACATATATCAGTATATATTTTATATCACATTATATATTGTGTATATAAGGTGTATACAATCTATATATAATCTATGTATACAATTATATGTATAAATCTATGTAGATATCATCTATACACAATATATAATATGAGACCGTATTTCCTAACATTTAATTAGCTAGCAGATGTATAGGTTTGCAGTCAGGAAGGTTGTTTTTTTTTTTAATAAATTTATTTATTTTAAATTTATTTTTGGCTGTGTTGGGTCTTCGTTGCTGCACACGGGCTTTCTTTAGTTGCGGCGAGCAGGGGCTACTCTTCATTGTGGTGCACGGGCTTCACATTGCGGTGGCTTCTCTTGTTGCGGCGCATGGGCTCTAGGCACGCGGGCTTAAGTAGTTGTGGCACGTGGGCTCAGTAGTTGTGGCTCGCAGGCTCTAGAGTGCAGGCTCAGTAGTTGTGGCGCACGGGCCTAGTTGCTCTGCGGCATGTGGGATCTTCCCGGACCAGGGCTCGAACCCGTGTCCCCTGCATTGGCAGGCGGATTCTTAACCACTGCGCCACCAGGGCAGTCCTAGGAAGGTTTATTTCACCGCCTGCAAGGTGCTTTGAGGAAGGATCACATCCATGTTCGGTACCAGTGCTTTAAAGTCCTAATGACTTTGATGACCCCGGAACACTCTAACCCTGGTTAGAGTGTTAAACCAGGAAAAATGAGCTGACCTCTAAACGTGTTGGTTTCTTTTCCCTAGGCATAAAGAATAGCACATTAAAGAAAGAAATATCAATGTTCTTATATCCGGATATATGTCGTTAGTATCAGATTGATTGGCAAACATCTTTTGAAAAACATATATCCTTTTAGAAGAATCACAATGAGATTGATAGATGGATGGAAGGAAGGAGATAGAGATCTATAGACACACATATATAGACAGATATCTTTTTGGTCTCATCATTTTGCATCAATTTTTCTCAACTGCTCATCATGACAGTGCTTTGAGTATATGCCTTTTCTAATTTTTCTGCTGAGAATCTATCAAGAAAACTAGTAAACTCATATCAGAAACATGGACTAGCGTTTTGATTGTCAGGAAATGATTCTCTCTACCCAGAACTTGCCAAGAAAAGGTGACAACTTAGCCTTATCTGTTTTCTTTCATAGAAGATCATATACAGATAGTCCCTGACTTAGGATGGTTCTACTTACAATTTTTCAACTTTATGATGGTGTGAAAGCGACACATATTCGGTAGAAACCACACTTCGAATTGTGAACTCTGATCTTTTCCCGGGCCGTTGATGTGTGGTGTGATGCTTGTGTGGTGTGATGCTTGTGTGGTCAGCCATGCCATCTCAGGGATCAACAACTGATACACTTAACCATTCTGTGCTCAGACGACAATTCTGTTTTTCACTTTCAGTACAGTATTCAATAAATGACTTGAGATGGTCAACACTTGATTACAAAATGGGCTTTGTGTTAGATGATTTTGCCCAACTGTAGGCTAACGTAAGTGTGCTGAGAACGTTTAAGGTAGGCTAGGCTAAGCTAATTTGTTCGGTAGGTTAAGTATTTTAAATGCATTTTCAGCCTATGATATTTTCAATTGAGGATGGATTTATTGGGACATTACCCAATTGTAATTCAAGGATGATCTGTATTGTATTTCAGTTACTTACAGCCGCAGATCAACAATGGTTTTTTGAAAAGGGCACTTCATTTGTCAGTGAAATATGCATACCTACTCAGCCTAGTTTTTATAGCAGAAAACCGAAAGCTGGTCTCATTATCCATCACAAATATCCTAACATTTAGGGATACCCGTTGGGCACCCATTCCAGAAGACGCCAGGACGTATGTCTTTGGAATGAAGAAGTAAAATTTAGCAGATGGGATTAGTTTGTTTTTATTCTTTTTTTGTTCTTTTGGCTTTGTATAGTTTTGCATATATATAAAATTCTAATCAAGTACTTTTTTGAAAATGTGAAAATAGTAATAGAGAAACATAATTTAGGATCTTTTTCAACTCTGCTAAAGATTCAGTAAGATGTCCCAGTATGAAATCTTGAGGTAGCCACTATTTTCAGGACCACCACGTAAACATACACAGCTGACTTCCAACGTGTTCAAAAAGCCAGGCTGCCAACATGCACGTGTTTGAGGCTTCATTGCGTAATTCTACCACCGGGGGTGAATTCCCTATTGCCCTCTGAAGCCCAGTAGTCAGTAAGAAAGAAGAAAAGTGAATTTGATAGTGGACATTTTCCATACTCCTGTATTTAAAATTCAGGGGGCAAATTGACATTTTAATTGCACACAGATACAGGAAACTAGAGACATAAAGCATTCATTTCCGAACCCAGCTTGAAAGTTTATATCAGAATCTTCTATGTTTCACGCAAAATATTGCTCTTTGGCACACGAAATCTGATGGTTTCAGAAAAGAAGAATTAGGTCTTCCTTTGATCTAGTTTATAAATACATCAGAACCACACGTTTAATATGATAATGCTTTTTATTTCCCCCGTGCCTTGGTGATACAGCTCTCCAGCACTAGTAGTGAGTAAGGGGCTCAGGGTTCCTTGGGAGGGTAGTAACGCTCTTACTTGCTCTGTGGATCACGCATGGGGAGGGTGTGAGATGAACTCTCATCCCCTCCTCCAGCATTAAACTCAGCCCTGCAACTCTCAGGGCTTAAGAAATAGCTTAGAGTGAAGAATTGTTTTCTCTGAGAGCTATGCCCGAACATTCCTACTAAAGCAGACAGTCATCAGTTAATCTCTGTAAATGACTACGATTTTGGCAGGTGTCAGCTGGTGCAGAAATTGCTCACATGTTGAAAACTTTTTTTTATTTTTTTTTAAGCACAGGGCAATGAGAGGGGTCTCATAAAAAAAAGTAATCTCACGTTGTTCCTGGCCGCAGTAGTGGCTTACCTGAAATGACTTATTCCTGTTTGGTTTCTTGGTGGCACGTGGTGGCACCCAAGATTGGTGACTGAGGCAGACACAATTGAAGGCCTCTCTTCAAAGGCTGGCCGGAGACTCCAAAACGTCGAATGCCATGTGTTCAGATTGATCTGGTACACATCATTCACCTGGATCACCCACTGTCCTTGACATGACGTTCCTCAAAAATGCCAGTGGGTGCCCAAGGAATGTGAAGTTTTGAAATGGGTACAAAACTTGCTAGAAGCCTCTGCACCATAACTTTGCCAACCGGCATTCTTTCTGAGGAGGTAGAACTTTCCAGAATCATTTGTCCTGCCTTCTTCCCTGCTTGACTCCTAACACCAGGTCATGGTAGGCATTTAAAGGGCTGAATTATTATGCCCGGGATGGCTTTTGAGTTGGCATTGTTTGCTCTTCTACAAGAAAACTTCAGAATTTTCAGTCTGACCGTCAGGAAGCCGAGAATGTATCACAAAGATAAGAGGAAGGAGGAGTCAAGGGAAGCTCCATCCAGAGACCACAGATGACTCCATGATGGACTGAAATAGAATGTTCTAGAAAAAGATGTTTTCATACTTCTGAGGGAAGGGGATGACAGGGGTTGTTCCGGGACCTGGCCCCATGGCCTTTCGCCCACAAGGCCGGTGCTTAAAATACTCAGCGGGTAAGAGGCCTCTCACATGTGTGCTGGACCCACGTGACTCAGGCTGCCTGTGTTCAGACTGAGTACTGTGGGCTGTGGGGCTGAATCAGAGTCCAGATTTGCCTTGGTGACACATGAAAAGAGGGAGTGTTGCATTTGAACTACACAAATATTATGCTTAAGTATTTTTCCTCATCTCGGAGCCAAACAGGTCTTGTTCATGATAAAATCACTGCAATATAGTGCGTCCTTTTTCTGGTCTGGAATTTGAGACAGTGTCAACTGTGCCATGGGGCCTGGCAGCAGGAAGAAACGGCAAACCACGGAGATTTGGAACCATAATACAAGTTATAAAATTTAATTTTATAATCGTAGCCAGCGGGAGCTGGGCTAAAATATACGTCTCCCACCCCGACTCCCACGCTGGGCTGGGGGGCGTGGAATCAAGGGATCCTCTTTGTCACTGAGGACTGGGTCGGGTGTGCGAAAGGGCACTAGCGTGTGGCAGCAAGGAGGCTGCTTCTCCAATCTTGGTTTGAGGCCACTTGACAATCCGGCGAGGGTTTTGTGAAATTGGTCAATGACTCTTTCTTCGAACCATCCTGGTTCAAAGTAAGGAGGAGCGGGAGGGCAGCCTCTCTGAAAGAGGAATGAATCCGCCGAGCCCCCCTGTGGCTACATCAGTACCTGGGAGCCTCAGCTCTGCTTGACAAGCCTGAGTCTCTGGTGTAAAGACATTTTGATGAAGGATTAAGGCCCAACCCCCCTGGCCCTTCTTGAGTGAATGGCCTCTGCCCGCTGCATCCTGGTGACAGTGATTTGGACCAGGAGCAAGGCGAGGACACTTGCTGTCTCTACAGATGCTGAGGGGCCCAACTCCCCACCTTGGATCCCTGAGCCCCCTGGGGAAGCTCGTCCAACCTGCTGGCGGCTCCCTCTGGGCTCCAGTGGGCCCGGCCTGCTGGGAGTCTTGGACTGGACAAGGCCGAAGCTGGGGAAGTGGCTTCAGGGAGGAAAGGATGCTCAGGCAAAGCTTGTTAGCGGAGGAGAGGGGCCACCCGTGCCCTGCACTTAACAGGAAATCTGGCCTCCCAGGGCTGTGGGCTTGCAGCCACACCTCGCTTCCTGTTAGAAGGGGCGCGCCTCTAAGCTCCAGGGCCCACATGGCTGCCTCTGAAACCTGCCCGGGGTTGGGTGTGCAGCTGGGGCAGCTGTTCCGATGCCACTGGCAGGGCTCCTTTCCTGGCCAAGTGCCAACAGCGAATGCCCCTTCTCTCCGTGCCGCCACCACCACTGCCACCAAGCCCCGCGTGCCCGCCGCGTCCCGCCCAGTGGAGATGGGCGCAGAGGGTTGGGGTGGGTGCGGGGGCCCAGTCTGGGGGGAGGACCCAGCGGCCAGTGTGAAAGAAGGGGCCCCAGTCTGCCATGGGGACAGCGGCCCTGAATCCCCACACCCCACCCGCCCCCACCTCCGGGAGCAGCTAAACGTGCAGATCTCCAGCAGATCCACGCTGGGGGTGAGGGGAGAGGGAGGGGAAAGACGAGAAAAGCCCGAGTTTTAGCAAATCCACGGTACCTTTTCTGATCTCTTGCCTCCCTCTCCCCTCCCCACCCCCTCCCCGCAATAGGACATCGTCAGAAACTAGATGATCAGACCAAGCCCGGGAGCTTGTCCTTTTCCGAGCGGCTCAGTGAACTGGAGCAGCTGCGGCGCACGGCCATGAGGGTCAGCCCACACCATCCGGCCCCTACACCCAACCCTCGGGCCTCCTTGAACCACTCCACTGCCTTTAACCCTCAGCCTCAGAGTCAGATGCAGGGTAAGTACCCGGACGGACGGAGCCCGCTTCCCGCCTCCCCCTCGGGCAGAACCCACCCAGGCCAACTGTGGCTCTTTCTCCACACTCAGAAACGGCTGGTCCCCGGACCAGCAGCCTGGGAGCTTGTTAGCGGCAGAGTCTCGGGCCCGCCCCAGACCCACTGAGTCTGATCTGCATGGTAACAAGATCCCCAGATTGAAAGGCACTGCTACAGAGGGTACAGAGAGGATATGGACAGATGTGTATCACTGTGTAGATCAGATCTCGAATTTTTTAAGCGTTAGCTTTGGCTAGGTTATTTTCTTACCTCCTTGGCTTGAAGACACACACACACACACACACACACATACATCAGGCCAGGTGAAGGTCAGGATGTTTCAAGTTCTTACTGATTATTTGAGGGGTTTGTATTTAATATACGTCCTTTTGCAAATGTAAAGAAATAGGAGGAGTGTCTGGACGCCATCCCATCAAGGGTATTCATTGCAATTCATAAATCTGCAATCAATAAAGAAGGCGGGTTATCCCCCCTCCCACCGTGGGGTTAGCTGGCAATTGCAAAAACACTGTAAAATACCATAATTGCATAAAACCCACTGTGCCAAATTAGATAATACACAGAGTTCATTTACACTGTAGAAAGCACTGACGTCAATGATTATTTGCTCTGTGATACCATGTCAAATTTCCGAAAGGCAGTCGTTTTCTCGGTGCTGTGCAGGACACAGCTGTGTACGATAGGGTCACAGTAAGATTCCTTTCTCAAAGGGTCAGGCTTGTTTAACTCGAAGGAAGAGATAAGCAACACATCTGGGGGAAAGGGCAGGTGGCCAGCAAGGGGAGCGCTCCTTGCCCTTCTGGGACAGCAGAAATTAGCTTTCCCGGGTGTTTTCTCTGTTTGAGTTGTATTGCGAGATGTGCAAGCATCCTAAGTCCTTTAGGGTTTCCGGGCCCGTAGCTTTCTTTTGGGGTTAGCACATGTGGGGCTCTTAAAGGCACGCCCACCCTCTTCCTCAGAGCCCGATGGCCCATGCCATTCACTCTCACAGTCATGATTCTGGGGGGAAGTTTTTTTTATTTGCAGGGGAAATTCCCAGAGAACTCCTCCCATAAGATACTATGCAGACAGCTGTTAAGTGGCCTCTCTGTAGATTAGCCCTTTTGTGGACAACAGAAACCTCAGCTTGATTTTGGGGGGGTGCCTCTCATCTACAGTTTCATCTTAGGTGTATTTAAGAAGAGGTCCCATGAAACCATTGGTTTCCTGGTGCTTAATCATTGCATACTTATTCAAAATATACATAATGATTTTTTTTTTAATTCCAAAATGCAAGTGTGTATGAGAAATTAGATGAAATGGCACATTAAGTGAGAGAGATGGGCTTGAGGGGAAAATGCCACTTGTCTTCTAAATAGAATAAAATTCTCCAGGGGATGGCTGGATCTTGTGTTTAGGGCCATTTACATTCATTTATGTCATCTTCAGGATTCCATTTGTAACATCTAAGAGGAGACTTCTGTGCTCTTATTCTCTCATGACATAACTGGCCATTTCTACTACGAGGTTAATAAAGGGATTTGCCTTTTTCTACTGCTATTGGAACTAAAAATAGTAAGCATTTGGAAAGGCAATGGAAAATTCAACCACATGGGGGCAAGTGGAAATCGTCACCATGAATTCGGCTTGGTTTCAGTTTTGGTGAAGAGTGAATCAGATCTGATTTTCCTCCTGGTCAGATATATACTCTCTTTACCAAAAAGAAAACGGCAGGGTGGGGTGTTGAATTCTTGTCCTCAGCAGCCAGCAGCTCTAAGGCAGAGGCATTGCCATGGACGGGCATTCCTCAGCTCTTTGGAATACTGTACGCTTAGCAGAGTATCAGGTTTAACCCCGTTTCTTGTTCCTTTTAAAAACTTTTTACTTCTGCAACATCTAAGTAATAATAACTTGCTTTTAGAGTGCCCTGGAGGCTTAGTTGCTACTCGAGAGAATGTGTTAACTACATCGCTGACGTTCTTTCCTTCCAAAATATGATTTGCCGTTCAGGGTGTCACTTGTAAAATTGTAGGAACAATTTTTAAAAATAAGTATCTGGGAGATTTTCATGTAAATCTACTTTTCCTTATTCTTTCTTTTTTCCATAAGAAAATGCTTTTTTACCTTCGTCCTGTTTTGAGTAGACCCTTGGGATTTTTTTCTCCCTGAAGTTAGAAAGTTAACAAGGATAACAGTAAAGTCTCTTTCAGCCAGAACCTTCATTTTGTTCTTGATGGACAGGAAAATGGTTATTTTCCCAGCTTAGCGCTAGAGCTTCTATATTATATTTAAGAAGATGCTTTATATAAAAATTCAGCATGTGTTTATGGCTCGCTTTGAAATGGCAGCAGTAGTTGGAAGAAAAACATCCCAAAAGTAGTCAGAGCAGTTTTACAGCAGTGCCATACCAATGTGGATGTTTTCAGCCCGGCGGAATTGTCGGCAGTTACGGGCTCGGAGAGATCATGAGTTGATAGGCTGATACACCCTGTCTTGCTAGGACTTCATCAGAGGGTCATGCCTGGCCCTTTAACTCCTTCAGTACGAAATCACAGATACAGAATAATGCCTCTATTTATCTAGAATGAGATGGGCTTGAGAATCACTCAAAATAGACATCTCAAATGATCTGAAGCAGGGTGCAGATGGAAAAGGGGGCCAGGTTGCCATGCCACCAAACCACTGTTTATTTGTTGAGGTTTCAGCTATAAAAGGGCTGAGGTTAATTTCAACTTCCTACTTTACCAGGTCTTTAAAATTGAACAGAAAGCCATTTTGTCGTGGCTACACGTTTAAGCAAGTCAGGACATCATCATGAACTTCTACAGCCGAGTTTTAGAATTCTTTTATAGTCACGGGAAAGAAAACTCACACATGTCCTTTTCAAAGATGGACCAGGGCGGAATCTAGACCAACAGGGCACTGCTGCCGGTTCAGCCATACCTCCCCCTTAGAGGTGGCTTCAGGCAACCCGAGCCAGTCATTTTAAGAATTTGACTCCTGATTTACCAAAGATGATGAACCACATTTAAGCTACGTAACTCCCTCCTTTCTGGGAAAATGGAGATGGGGTGAAATCTACTGGTGCAGAAAACTGTCAAAACCATAGAAACTAAGAGGCCAAGTTTTGTTCTTGTGTGTGTTGCCGTCAACATCGAGACACGAGGTTTAACTCTTTAATTGGAACAGTTATGACATATTTTGAAACAAGTCAGACCTTTTGTGTACATTGTGTTATACCTACAATCCTGTGGTGTGGTTCATAGACAGAGAAACTGAACCTCAGAGGTTAACAACTGCCCAGATCTCCAAGGTTGGAAGTGAAGGACTTGGACTCAAACGCAGACCTTTCTGGCTCCAAAGCCAGTCCTGGTGGGTGGCAGTTTCTCCCCGGCTCCCACTCTTGGATCAAGGATCAATTAGACACAGGGTTGACCAGTGTCAAGTAAAATCCCAATCACCAAAGGGGAGACAGGAGCAGTGCTGGGCTGGTCATTCACTCGGCAGGCCTGTAAAGACTGTGTTCTATTATCATTAGGTGTTGATAATAATAACTTTAGGGCTGGACTCTGTGGTGGGCATCTGAATAAATTCTCTCCTTTGGAGATGTGTGCATTTGTTTTTAAAGATGGGGAGAAAAGAGAACTGAACTCAGGATAATGACTCTCTAAGCATGAGTGAAGGAAGGATGCGTGGGCAGCGAGAGAGCTTCCCAGCCACTCTGTTTACTTTATTGGGGTAACTGCCTGGCCTTCTTGCGTGAAAGAGTCTCGCTTGTGGGGTCCATTGGGACCAAGGCCTTCTTTTTTTTTTTTTTTTAAATGGACGTTTATTAAGTTAAAGTTTAGAAATTTCTAAATGAAAAAAGGTATTAGGGATTACTAAATAAGCATGAACAGGTTTTGTGGAGTGCTTACACTGTTTAGCAGGGGTCCTCAACCCCCAGGCCAACCAAGGCTTTCTTAACCTCCAAACTCCGGCAAGATCTGATCAGCCTGCAGGAGTGTGGGTGCCTTGCTCTAAGACTTCTGTATGTCCAGAGGGGCCCTGACCTCTTAAATCACCTCCTGAATTTTAGTATTCCGAATGATTTTGTTTTGCTAGTGAGTTACCCTACAAGTTAAAGTTACTTTGGATACACCATTTTCTGGTGCCTGTTTTCTGTGTAGCTTTTTGAGATACTGAATCTCAGCTGTACCAGATTACTTATGTCAATCTTTATCAGCTGGATTGACGAAAGAAAACAAAAAACAAAAAAAGAACCTTTTCACTTTTCTGTAGGAGGAGAGATAAATGCCCTTTCCAGCCTCAGGGGTAAAATATCAAAATGCACAACATCTCTTCCCTTCCCTTTCCTCTTTCTCTGTCTCTCTCTCTCCTTCTTCTCCCTTCTAGCAATTCTGGAAGTTCAAAAACAAAGTGGGTGGGAGGGCAGGGGTGGGAGCTGTTGGAATACCTTGGAGGTAGAGGCTACTATCAGTCAAACACCGGACATTCTTCTGCGTAAATCTACAAATGGTCATGGTTACACAAAGCAAAATATTCAGGGTGTTAGAAATCAGCTTACAAGACATGCTGTGAACATGAAAAGGGAGTGATCTAAAAATAACTCTTATCTAGGTATAGGAGAGTTTGAGAGCCTTTCAAGGTCTACGACATCAGAATCTTACACGGAAAACAAGCCTGAATCGGGTGTTCCCATGAATAAATAAAAATAAATAAATGTAAGAAGGAAGGGGGGCAGGGAAGAGAGGAAAAACAGTGGAATGAACTCAAAATGAAGAGCTCTCGCGTGGGCTGTAAGCGGGTTGGTGGGCGCTGCCGCCGCATGCCCCCTCCTCCTCACCAGTGGAGGTTACAAGTTATTAGAACTAGAGGAACTGAGAACTCAGTTACTGTTTTGCGTCTTCTGGGCTGATGCCACATAAAGAAAGTTTAAGGAAAGCTTGAAAAGCTCCTGCTAATCAGTTGCATCGTAGACATTTAAAAGATGGGGATGGAGGATGGGGAGAAAGCTAAGTCTTCGTTTTTTTCCTTTAAAAAAGGCCCTCGGGCCTTGGCTTCCTGGTCCGCCTGTGGCCTTTGTTGAGTCTGATCTGGCTGCAGCGTGTCCGCTGCCCTTGCTTTCCACCCGCTGCCTGGAGTGACTTACGGAGCGGTGCTCAGAATGGCGACCAGCCTTACGTTTCCTCCGCGCTCTATTTATGGACGGCACGGTCACCAACACAGAACTCCCTTGAACAGCGCTGCCCCGATGCCTGTGATGTATTTACAAGCACCTCTCAGCTAAGTACTTAATAAACCAGCCCTTCAAAGGAGCCGCCAACCTGGTGAGCTGTCAGCACCCTAGTAATCATAAACCACATTTTCGCGGGACCGCGTTTTCAGACCAAGTGTTTTCATGGATGTCGTTCAAGGTGATCAGACCATGCTTTCCGGAGCATGTTAATGCCTGTGGACATCTTTCCTAATTAGAGTAATGAAGGGTTCATTTTAGGGCTTGATCCTAATGATAAAATATTCCTTCCGTGGATTTGATACCTTCTGAAATGTTCCCTTGTTCTTGTGATCTATGGGCCAGCACACGCTCAACACACACACACACACACTCACACGCACACTCACAAATGCACAAAGGTTTTGTTCAGAAGAATAAGTTTTTAACAAAGCTGTAGTTGGAGCACTTATTTGATGTCAGTGGTACAGCAGCAGGAAGGATAAGCTGAAAATCTCTTGTCCAAGAAAGATTGCAGAGTCTGGTGGCTAAGAATGAGGGCTCAACAGGCAGACCACCTTGGCCCAAAACTGGCCTCCACCACGTATTACTGTAGGACTTTTGGCTAGTTACTTAACCTCTTAAAGCCTCAGTTTCCCCATCTGCAGAATGGGAGTAATAATTATACTTGGAGATCCTAGAACCACTGTGAAAGGTGAAGCAGTAGGCATGAGAGCCAGCCCATGGGTAACACTTAGTAACTGTGGGCTGTTATGATCAGTAGCACCAAACCATGTCTCTCAGTTTCCTGTGATTGCTATAACAAATTGCCACACACTCGGTGGCTTAAAACAATAGAAATTTATTCTCTTCCAGTTCTGGAGGCCGGGATCCAAAATCAAGGTGCCATACTCCCTTTGAAGTTCCCAGGGAAGGATCCTTTCTTGTCTCTCGCAACCTCTGGTGGCTCCTAGTGTCCCTTGGCTTGTGGCTGCATCACTCCAATCTTCGCCTCCATCTTCGCATGGCCTCTTTCTCTGTGTCACCTCCCCCTCTGTCTCTAAAGACACTTGTGATTGGAATTAGGCGCCCTCTAGATAACCCAGATGATCTCATCTTGAGATCCTTCACTTAATTACATCTGCAAAGACCCTTTTTCCAAATCAGGTCACGTTCACAGTTCCGTGGGTCAGAACGTGGACATACCTTTGCAGGGCCACCATTCTACCCATTACACCGAGGTGGAATGGATACAGGGTATCAGGTGAGTCCAGAGATCACTCTCCCTTGTCCACTCCCCCAGAACAGATACGATGGGCAGGTAACTGTGAACTCAGTGTCCTATGCCACCCATAATCAAGCACATCTTCCAGCTACTCTCACTTCAGGCCATCATTTACTGGAACTCAGTATCATGGTACTTTTACTTTCCAGCCACGAGAATGTATGTTTTTTTTTTCTACATGAGATCAGATATTTCTTAACATTTTCTAGACACCTATGCTGATGGAATCAGAGGGCCCAGCAGTTAATAGAGAAAAGAGATTCTCCCCTGTGTCATGGCAGCCATGAAAAGCAGGAGGCCTGGGTGCCTCTTGCCCTGGCCCCCAAAAGCTCATGACATCGCGGCTGGGAGAAAGCACAGGGACAGAAGATGACACGGGGACCACAGCCAGCCAGTTGGGTGGGACTCAAGAATGTGATCGCCTGGAGCTCAGCATATCACTGTTGTTTTGAACAAGCTGCCTTGTTAAAAATGGCTTTATTGCGAGGCACTGGTGGCCAGAAACCCATTGCGAAAGGCTGGTGATTCACTTTGCATATCTCATAATCCCACATTTACAAATCACCCGAAGATAGCCTTTCACATTTGGATATTTAAAAACAAAACTTTGACTGTGGCCGTGAAGTAGTATCAAAGTTTACCAAAAGTTTGTACCAAGAGAGGGGCAAACAATATACGCTGATAAGGAGAAAAAAAAAAGGCTCTGGTGAGAAAACTACCCGTTGTGTTTTCTTGTCAGTTGTAGTTCTCCAAAGGGAGCTGGTTTTCCTCATTTGCATTATTTTTCCTCACATCATGGAACAGAAATGCAGGCCCACTGTAATTCAGTTATTTTAGTGCCCTTTAAAATTCAACATGTATGATTTAAATAATGCTGAGGAACTGTAATTACGTCTATCTTCCCTTACTTCCCTCTGCCCCTCAGAGCACTGCAGCCTGACTCTTAGGGGGAAAATGTAGAGAGGCAGGGGGGTTATCAACTGTTCAGAGCCACCGCAGTGTATATTTGTATTATATTTTCACATTTTACTTGCCAAGCTTTAGCCCTACATGAGCTTTCCTTTTCTTTATTGGAGTATAATTGCTTTACAGTGGTGTGTTAGTTTCTGCTTTATAGCAAAGTGAATCAGCTATACATATACATATATCCCCATATCTCTTCCCTCTTGCATCTCCCTCCAACCCTCCCTATCCCACCCCTCTAGGTGGTCACAGAGCACCGAGCTGATCTCCCTGTGCTATGCGGCTGCTTCCCACTAGCTAGCTATTTTACATTTGGTAGTGTATATATGTCCATGCCACACTCTCACTTCGTCCCAGCTTCCCCTTCCGCCTCCCCATGTCCTCAAGTCCATTCTCTACGGAGCCCTACATGAGCTTTCTTATTATTGAACAATTGCTTTCAAAGCCCTAGAACAGCTCAGTTGTTATGGAGATTAAAGATCCGGATTGCAAAACTCCTGTAAATAAAATCTTCACTGACAAACCCAGTTTCCTAGCATAGACTTTTCTTCCATAATCTCCTTCTGGCAGAACATTTGATGTTTTCATACTAGAGATTCAGTTACCAGCCACAGTAAATAAAACAAAATAATAATAATTTTAAAAAAAATAGTATAGAACGCACCCTAAAAACAAACATTGGCCAATCATGTTTATTTTCTGTTTCTTTGGGCACTCCTGACAATTGATAGGGGGGGCGGGGGGGAAGGAATGTACCACTTCTTATCCAGTTGATTTTTGATTATTAAGCTATGGAAAGTCTTCAGATTGAGTGTTAGCTAATTCAGGCTCTCCCAAATGGCATGGAATATAACATTTATTGTTTAAAAGAAATGAACATGTTTCAAGGGAAAACAGAACCGCGGCACCAAGCCCCCGAATGAGCCATGGGTAGGAGAGAGAATCATTGGGCAGAAAAGATAGTGCTTTCCTCCAGACTCAGGCTCAAGGGCCCACCGTGATTTCACACCACCTAAGGGTCAGGTTTGGGGATAAGAACATTCCAAGTATCATTTCAAGATTGTCAAAACATCCTCCAGTTGCAATCAGTAGCAAGAGTCAACTGTCCCTTTTGTAAAGTTGATTCTCCTTCTTAAGATGGGACCCCCTGCTTTCCCACCTGGGGGAAGTGTGAACAAGAGGGCGGAGGAGGTAGTGGGGGACTCTGATCTGTGCATCTCAGGTCACTTAACAGCTCGGGAAACCTGAGCATTAAAACACTCGCCACCACGGGCTGAAATAGGGCTTATTTCTGCACACCATTGGTCCTTCCACCCAGTGTCACTGGATCTGAGCCTCCAGAAGTCGACGTTATCAAGTCTGGCTAACAAGATTTGGGTCCTTCTGGGAGCATGATGGAGGGTGCGCTATGGTCCTTCCGCCCTGGCGTCTGGGTGTCACCACCCAGGCGTCGTAAGAGCAGAGCGTCCCTAGGGAAGGCATGTGAGGAAGGTCTCTGAGGAGCCCAGGGGAGTCAGCACTACTCTGGGTGTCAGCAGCTCACCCATCTGGGGCAGTGAAGTCTCCCAGATCCGTAACTTGCTGGTTCCTGCTGCAGAAGAAGTCCCCTTTGCCCTACAGCTCTATGCGCGCAACCTGAGCATCCCAAGGCCAGATCGAGACCGAGGGAGCTTATGCTATGCGTCTTGGGAAGGGCTACACACATACACTTGCTTGGCAGGTTTCAAAAGAATATCTCGGGGTAAAAAGGGAGGAAGAAATAATCCGACTAGTGATTGCGCTTCTTGGAGTCGTCGGTCATACAAGGAAGAGAGCATGATTGTTCTATTACGTCTCCTGGGGTTATGTCACTGTTGCGGCCACTCATGCATGCTCCATTAGTGCATCTCTCTGTCCATATCAGATGGCAAATTATATAATGATAAAGTTATTAAAATATCTGTAAAAGTCAGCACAAGCTCAAGGGCTCGACTTGGCATCTCTGCCCATTAAGTGGTTTATTTGGACTGTTCCTCTCAGGGTCTGTTAATCTTCATCCGTACTTTGTTGTAAATTGCCTGCTATGTGGAACCACCGTCGTTGCCTGAGTTTTAAGCGGTGCTTCTGTTGGTCATCCAACAGGGCTGCGATCTTTGGGATGAATGCAGAAGCTTTTGAAATGTGCAGATCTTTCCCCCCCGCCCCCAGGTTTGAAACTGCAGTGTATGTCTGTGATCGGGTCTATACCTGGGTTGTTATTGGAGCCGGGGCCACCGCAGAATGACGAGGACATTGCCTGGTTCTCACATTTACTAAAGGCAGTAACAAAACAATTATGGCTCACACTTCTGGAATGACTGATATTGTTGGTTCCTTTAATCCCCACCACTAGCCACCCACGAGGTGCGTGGCACGGTCCTGAGGGTCCTGCCTGCTGTGCTCACTCAGGTGCTGGCAGGCACGTGAGGCCCAGGCCCTCACCGATCATGAAAGTCATTAACAAGGTGGCCCTAACTCTAATAGGCTGTAATTCTGCGGCTCTCAGGGATTAACGGCTAACATTCTCAGGAAGCCAGTAGAGATGTCCCAGAGCCTCCCACTCTGCCCCCTGATTAAGAGGCCCCCCTTTCTTTTTTCTGGAAATATTTTTGCTGTGTGATTGGGCTTTCTGAGCCACCATATGTTGCTAAATGGGAGAAGCCATTGCCCAGATGTGGCTCTGTTTAATATGATTTTCCACAAATTACAAAGCATGACTTTAAAATTGAATTAGTGCAAAATTACGGATGGCCAGTTCAGGTGGAAGGGAGAGGAAATCTTGTTATTCTTATTCCAGAATCTCTTCCCGATTTCCTCATTTGATACTTTCACGCCTTGCAGGGAGGGCCGTGGGCGGAGACGCCTTAGAGAGTCTATAAGGAATTGCTCTTATTTTTCAAACTTTCTCCCTGGTCGCTCACGGGAGCGCTCAGCGGGCTGCAGAAGTCAAGGTGGAACGCCAGTCCTTCTGTCCATCCATCCCATCAGTCGGGATGGAGCTGTTCCTCCCACCTTAGCATCAGAAGGGAATCAGAAAAAACATGGGAACCCCCAGAATGCAGTACATGAGGAAAGCAGAATCTGGATCCACAGATTAACGCTAAGATCTATGTGGGTATAAATAATGGGAATTCAAATCCCTGGTTGGCCACTTCCCAATTAGGTGACCTTGCAAGAATTACTTTAGTCCTCTGCACCGCTGTTCCCCATCTGTAAAACAGGCACGGTGATGATGGTACCCAGCTCACGGGAGAGTTGTGAGGATGAAATGAGTTCATATGCACGAAGCACTGGACGCCTGGCATGTGGTATTTACCCTCACTGCCTCACGAACTCATCACAGGGATTGAGATATACTTTTGTCAAGTCTTTACGTAGAGCACGGTACACTTTAAACACTCAGTAAGTGGTCAGTGTTACGCTTTTTACTATTATTGCTATTGCTGTGCTCTTGTTGGTGGCGTTGGTGCCTCACCAGGGAGTTGCACTTCCGTCCTCTCCTATGAGCCACACAGCGGCTCTGTGATAATGACCTTCCGTGTCCCCTTACTTCCAGGAGTGATGATAGCCCGGGGGCAGACAAGGGCAGGGTGGTCTTCTTGTCGTCTTTGTTCAAGTTCAGTTTCCTTGGGTAAATTAACAGGAGAGCACATGCCCACTTCTCCACAGGGTCAAATGCAAATGGAAAACTTATAGTTGAAAGGGACCTTAAATGTCTTTCTGGAAGCCCTTTATTTCACTCATGAGGTGCTGAGGCCCAGGAAGCATCAGTGATTGGCCCACTTGGAGGAGGACCTGAACTCCCAAGTCCTGGGGCTCCTGGTCCAGTGCCCGCCCTACTGGCCTGCTGTCTCTCTGCCTGCGGGGCGGGGGGGGGGCACAGAACGTGGGCTCTGCTGTCAGTACAGAGGGCACATTAGGACGTTTACTCCTGCTCTGCCTCTCCCTATCTTTCTCGACGAGATGGTGGATCCCCACGGTTCGATTCGGTATCACGTGCTTGTGTCTCCATCCTTTCAATGTTGAATTTCATACTGAAGCGGTAGGGTTTTTTTTTTCAAAGGCAAGGCTAGAACACCTGTCTCAAGGCCACCCTCTGTCCTTCTCAGCCCCGCCAAGCGTCCCCAACCCTACTCCGGGGTGGGGCGGGGGGAGACGGCCGCAGGGAGGCTGACAGGACACTCCCTGTGCACAGGGCCCACGTGGGCAGCAGCCAGGGGTGACCCCTGCCCTGTCCCCTTACTTGCATGAGTCAGGCACATTCAGAGGATGTGGAAGTTCAGCCTCTAAGGCATTTTGAACGAACCATCTACAAAAGGAGTTCTTTGAACCGCGTTTCACCCTCCTGTGTGATCTGAAGTAAATGCCTCCCCCGTGCTGATTCCGCCCCCAGGCCCAGGCCTTGAAAGCCTGCTTGCAGCCTAGGCCAGCGGGCAGAAGCAGGCCAGCAAACAGGTGTGGGGTGAGTCGGGCCAGGGCCGCAGCCGCAGCTGCGGGAGCGAGGCGCGGGGTGTCGGGGCCTCCGGCTGAGTGACAGTCCCCCTCGTCCCAGGTCAGGATGCTGTCAAGTCCATGCCATTCACTCCCTGAATGGTGCAGGGCAGTGAGAGCCAGGGCGCCCGGCCAGACCCCAGCATCCCCGCGGTGGCCACGCCCTTGCTGGTGAACTCAGGGTCAAGGGCACGAATGCCCGGGCCAGAGCCACCCAGGACTGTGGCAGGAATCCCACGAGCGGAGACCAGATGCCTTTCTCCCTGAGGTGCTGCACTGATGGGTGGCTTCCGGGCTCCCTTCCTTGGCTGAGATCCCGTGACTCCGTAGTGGCCTCTCCTAGATGAAACTTAATTCAGGGTCGACAGGAGACACGGGGCCCTGAGGCCCTGCACTGACTAGCAGCGCGGACCTGTCATCTCCTTCTCACCTCCCACATGGCGCTGGGCTCTCGGAGCATCCTGACCACCTGCCCCGAGGCCTGGAGCTCTGGGTTTTGAGGATCACACACTCCTAAGGAACAGATAAGAGGAGAAGGCCAATGCCGGGCCTTTTCTTGCTCCAAGAAACTGATCCACTCAGAAACAGAGCATTCAGTGGAGTTGTACATTTTCTCCCAAGGGTGATGATTTCCTCTGAGTTAGGCAGTTCTTACAATGACTCTGAACTTCTGACCACTGGAGATGAGTGAATCAGAGATAGACCAGAATGAGATGGCCAGCCGCCTCATTAGATGGAGAAAGTTGGAAGCCCAGAGAGGTTAAGTGACTTGCTGAAGGTCACACAGACGGCACCTGTATTGGAGGGCTCGGCTTCCCTCTGCCCGTCCTGCCCAGCTTGAACACATTCTTAGTGTTTGGAGAGAGCAAGGCGAAGCTTCCCGAGCAGTCCCTGCAAAACAGCACTTAGGGAGAAAAAGGGGCCGTTGGAACAAGATAGGGCAAACACCAGGATGCCTCTGCACGCTGCTCCACCCAGCTTCTCATCTTTATATTACCAAAAAAAAAAAGTCTCAAATAACCCAAACAGGCAGGGTCTGATCTGCAGACAGTCTGCAGGCATCCGCCCAAGAAACTGCCGGTCGGCGGGTCCATCCTCCTCTGATTTACGCTGTGTGTGTTAAGCCTTAAAGTGTTGAGACTCTGGCTGGCTGCACTGGTATTACTGGAGGGTTGGTGCATGTTTTCGGCTCACAGACCTGGCTCTGGGACTGGAGGTGTTGGCCCCGAGTCAAGTCCGATCTCACACCTGTCTGAGACAATGCGGGCCTTGTTAGACGCATCTCCAGCCCAGGCAGCTCGCGCTGCTTACTTTTCACATTCAGAACGGGGAGGGGTTGGGGGGGTCTGGGGGCCCGGGAGAAGCCGAGGCGAACCTGGGACACGCTGGGGTCGCCGCCTCCCTTGCCCTCTCCTCCCTCCTCCCCTCGCCCCCATCTTATAAATCTTTCCTTATTTTTTGGAAACTAAAAAGACAAATAAACAATACCAACAGTAGCCCTCTTATGAAAGAGAATTTCCTACTGCAAAACAAGGAGCTCGGGGCCTGCTGGAGAATAAATTCAGTCATCGCGCGGGTTGAGCAAGGCAGTGGGAAGCCGGGTGCCTAGGGCTAGGTGTACGGCTCCTGCGAGCGGGGCTGACACTTGAACTCTTCCCACGCCGATGGGGTCTTCTCTTCCTGGTTTTCCCTTCCATTGCTGACGTGTCAGTGACTGGAGTAGAAAGCAGAAGGGGACTTCGTCTTTAGCTCTGTCCTTATCCACTGACGAAACAGGAAACTGTTCTGTCCCAATTCAACCCTCCTGTCCCTTGTCGTCAACAGAGAGGACAGAGCCAGCCACCAGCACTAAGTCTGCGGACCCTTTGCAAATCCAGTTCTCCCGAGACCCTGACTTGAGGCGACCACTGGGCAGGACCCCTTCTGGGTCCGGGTTGGCACCCCTCAAGGCCAGCGGCTCTGAATGCTCATTAGTTGGTCAAAGCCATCCTGAAATGGCTTTCTTTTCATAGGGATGCATGATGTGGAGGTCCGTAGGGCGACGGCCCAGAAAGGCGTTTCCCAGAGTTATAAAACCCCCCCTTCCTGCAAGCCCTGCCAGTGGGGAGCCAAGGCAGGAGCACCTCGTGATTCCTCTCCTGCGGAGCTGTCGTGTCTTGGGGGCTCCGGTGGCCAACCCCTCCCAGCCTCCCGCTCAGTTAGCAAGGCCCTTCCCTGAGCTGGGAGGCGTGTGGGCACCAGCGCTCCCTCTGTTCGGCTTGTTTGCCAGCAAGAAACAAGCAGCCCCATCCTCCTAACCTGCAAGCTACTGTGTCAGCACTAAGGCCCACTGCTGTCTCGTTACCTCAGCCTCGGAGACACAGCAGGGGAGATCTGAGACCTAGGACTTAACCGAGGGGACGTGTGTGCCCCGGCCATTTTCTTAGCATAAATCACTTTTAACTGGTATCTATATATATATATATATCAGCCAATGTCCCCAGAGGGACCAAAGGACAACTTTTCAGGGGCAGCAGAGCGAGGCATGTAAACAGCAATGAGTGACAGAAAATCTGGGGATGTCTGGCTCCCCTCCAACCCGGGTTTGGACCCTGTGCAGTGGGAGGTGGCATCACTGCTGAGACCTTGGCCTTCAGGGAGGCCGGGATCGCATGGCCAGCCTCCCCTCAGGCTCCTCCTAAAGCCCATCTAAGCATGTCACCTGTGGAGGAACGTGGCGGAGGAAGCAGATGGCCACGTCTGATGGCCACAGGGGGCCTGGTCCAGAAGTAAAAGAGTACCTTTGCCACTGATTTCCTAGCTCCCCCTCCAGCCGAGGCCCTGCCTTCTCTGGGTCATGAGGTGCTCCTCCCTGACCCTGCCGTGCTCTGAAATGACCGAAAGGCAAGCAGACGTGCCGAAGGGAAGCTGGGGCCCCGACGCTGTGAGCAGCTGTCTTTTTACCTGCCTGTTCTTCTGGGCTCTGAGCACCTGTGGCCAGCCCTGCCCACCTGCTTTGGTCCATGCCGGCGGCCCACCCAGAAAGCCCCTACCCCTCACCCCCTCCACCTCCCCAATCCTGCCCCATCTCCTTCAGGACATCTTCGTCCCCACCAAGGACCAAACGGAACCCCCTTCTCTACTCCTGGACCCGTCTATTGGGACCTCTCACTTTGCCTTCTCCCCTCCCCATACGTTGTCCCTTGTTACTGGATAGGGTGAAGGTTTGCTGCTTCTCCAACCGTCATGGGCTCCCGGAAGCGAGCGCCTAAGATATCCCTCCGTGCTGCGCGATCATCGAAACCTCAAAACCCACCAGAGGGATGCCTCGTAGATGGTCAACACGGCACCCCACCGACCTGCCCCCCCTCCTCCCCATCCGGAATCACAGTTTTCCGAGGATGACAAGTTCTCCTAGAAGTTCCAGGCAGGCAGGAACACTCTCGCCCACGTCTCCAGACCCCACGACCCTGGTCCGGATCTCCAGGGAAAGGGTTCAGGGGAAGTCATTGAGGAAGCATGTTCCCTGCTTTCAGGATTTGCAGGTTTTAATCCCAATTTCAAAATCTCCTGCCCCAAATTTCCTCCCAAAGCACCATGTCTCGGTACTTTTGCTTCTTGCTTTCGTGATTTGCCCTTTCTCCGCTTCCCAGAGCCCGGCTGGGAGCCTGGGGGAGGGAGCCCAGCTGGGCCTACCGGGGTGACAGCACACCTACCCCTCCCTGGGGCCTTTCTCTCCACTTTTGTGACAAAGAGGAAATTGGGAAGTCTCTATGCTTCTTAATCTTCTGCCCCCGTTCGTTACCTTCTACAGCTTCCGTTAACTAGAGAGCTACCCTTTCCCTTTTGCTGTCCCTGCCCCATCCAAGCCAAACTCTCTCCTGCCTTCCTTGCCATCATTCAGCTCCTGAGACAGCTCACCCGGGCCTGTCATTCAAATGCCTGAACCTGGGCTCACGTGTTTAATTACAGATTTGAACCCCGAAGTTGGACTAAGCTGCTTGTCCACTGCTTCCTCCTAAGGCCATCCCCCCACCTCCCTGCCATCCCCCCCCCCCCGGTGCCTGCATTCTGCCCCCTTCCCCGCCGTGTTCAGGTGTCCCTGTGTCGCCTCCTTCCCCAGAAGCGTCCCTAGATTCCTCTGGGTTCCAGCACTTTTCAAATCCATCCTTCCAAGTTCACTCTTTATCTTGCTTGCCCATCTTATCTTCCCACCCCTGATCACAGCCTCTTGCCCAAACTGACCCACTGACCGGCCTCAGGGCCTCGGGTCCCCAAACACTGAAAGCTTTCACTGCCGCCACCTTGACGGCTTCACTCTGTGCCTAACAGGACTACAGAAGTCCAGTTAATCCCCTACCCCCAGACCCCTTCTCGTGGTCACATGATAGTTTTCAGCTGGTGGACGAAGGACCACGCCAACCCATCCGTGTTGGCCCCGCTGGTCTCCATCTGAACAAAGTGCTGGAATGCGGAACAGCAGCAGGAGAGACATTTGCCACCCTCCTTATCAATCTTCCTTCCGCTTTTGTCTCCTCTCCCTTGGTCCCTCAGTTCCAATAGAGGGGAAAGTACTTTGGATGTGTTGTTGAGGCTGGTTTGCTATTTTTTTCAAGGATGGCAGGAAGTTCTTGTTTATTGGAAAGCTTGTTCGTTTCCAAAGACGTTACAGAGCCAAGCAACTAGCTATAGGATGATTTCTCGCTGCCTTTTTTCGGGGTGGTACACAATACCAAAAACTAAGCCAATGGGAGAGAGTCAGTGAACACAAAGGGAGATGTTATAATAGGCTTTTGTTGGTACTTGCATTTTCTTGTTGAAAAACACAGTAAAGACCCTGAGGTGCTGAGGTGTGGACAGAAGCCTGATGTTATCGGGCCCCTAGAAATCCTGCCTGGAGTCCAGTGGCAGGCAGGATCGAGAACTCGAAAAGACGGAGGCAACGGGTCTTGCTCAGTACAAACGGTGCTTTTAGTCTGTCGTAAACAGCCTGTGCCCCAGGGCTCAAATCCTTCAAAAGTTTGCCTAGGTAATTGCATTTCATTGCCGTCTGGCATGTGCTCGTCTGTCTAATCTGGACGTTCAGACAGCCAGGCCAAAGCTTGCGAGACTGCAGGAGAACGAGCCCGTGAATTTAATCCACTTGAAAGACAGACTAATACAACTGCGCCTAACTCATTATTTTAAGTGATGTGAGCAGAAGAGGGTATGGCACTTTCCATAAAAGGGTTTAAAATCAGCACGTTGGTTGCAGCCACTTGGCAGTTGAAGGCTATTAGAAGAAAAGGCAGAACCAGGGTGACAGTGTGACCCTGCCTCCCGCCTCTTGCGACCCCCCCCCGAAAATACAGCCGGGGGGTGGGGGGCGCGGGAATGGTCCCCTCCCTCCCTCCCTCCCTCCCTAATTTTGAGTTGCATTACTCATGAATTCACAGCAACAGATATCAACTTTTATTTGAGATTTGGGGTTGTTTGGGCTCAGTTTCAGGATGGAAAGGAGACATAAATGGAGTAAGGGCTTCCCAGCCAGCCCCACAAAGCTCAGAATCCCAGGTCTGTTAGCAGGAAAAGGTACCCCTCCCCAGCCTCCAAACGGCACTGTACTTGGAGATTACTTCTCTCTGTGTGTGTGTGTGTGTGTGTGTGTGTGTGTGTGTGTGTTTCTTTTTTGAAGCTTAGACCAGTTTCTTCGTTTCGTCAGTATACGGTAACTAGGTTTGAGGGGGAGATGGCTTCAATCATCATATAGTAAAAGCAGCACTCTACAAGCAACCAGAAAGCCTGTCCCTGCCCTGTCACTAACCTGCCGTGGGGAACAAGAGGGAGTCATCTCACCTCGCCACACTTTGGCTTTCTCCAACATGGGGCTGGCTCGAAAAGTCTCTGAGGTTGCTTTCTGCTCTATCATTCCATGAGATGTTGGAATGAAACCTTAGAAATGTTGACAGTGATTTGCATCATTATCTGGTTACATGTGACTCATGCCCGGGTAGCTCAGGAGAGGCAAGCGCTAGCCTGTCCCTTCCCAGGTGGCAAAGCCGACGGTCAGCTCAGGAGCGATCTTGTCAGTTGTTTACACGTGCGGCTCACCCGGGGCTCGGCATGCCAGCTCTGAGACTGGGTGCCAGGCCGTGAGACTGTGAGAAAGCGGCCGTCCCAAACCCTGGCATGGGGACAGAGTCCTGGCCGCAGCATGACGGCAGACGGATGGCCACCCCTGGGTTCCCAGAAGGGCTCCAGAAGGTGCCCGCCACACCCCTTATCTCTTAACACCCCTCAGTTTCACTTGTACTCGGCCCAGGGCACGTGCTGCATTAAATTTCTCTGAGTCTGGGGGCACCTCTGGAAGTCACAGCGTCCGGCTTTGTCATCATGGTTTGACACTGGGGTTGCACATGCCTACCCTGGGCTGGGTTTCCCTAAGGCGCCGCTGGCATTTGTGGCCGGATCATCCCTGCTGTTGGGGGCCCGTCCTGTGCACTGGGTGATGTTTAATAGCAACCCACCCCTGGCCTCCAGCCACGAGATGCCAGTAACATCCCCTTACCCCAGTGGCAACAAGCAAAAACATCTGCAGACAGCGTCCAGTGTCCCCTGAAGGAGAAACCGCCCTTGTTGAGACCCATCTGGGAAATTCACAAGGGTTCAGTCGGTCCACACAGGATGTCAATGTCGGTCACAAATGGCAGCCCCTTGGGCCTCTATCCTCATCAGCAAATCAGTGCTGACTCTTGACTTCTGCAGGCTGCTAGGATCCCTGTTCTCCGGGGTCGTCCCTATTGCTGAGCAAGAGTTTCTAATTGTCTGCTCTCTCAAACTAAGCTTTTAATTTTAAAAAAGCCTTCATTTTAGTCCAAGTCACTAAAAACCTACTGCTTCTCTGAGAAAGCCTTCCTTGACCTTGTAAATCAAAGCGGTTCTCTGGAGGGAGGTTTCCCACTGCTGGGCTCACAGTATCATCTTTCCCAGGGTGACCTCATCTATTAAAGTATGAAGGTTGTATTTGAAATGCCATTTACTTTCTCTGAGTCAGTACATGAAGCTGTGGATCTTTAGATCATCAGAGGTCTGCTTATTACCAAGAGTTTTGTGTGTGTGTGTGTGTGTGTGTGTGTGTGTGTGTGCACGCGCCCGTTTTTAAATCGAGGTCTGTGTTGGAGTTTAAAAGAATTCCGGCAGATTTCCATTTGCCTTTCTGAATCAGAGTTTGGGGTGATGTTCCCCTGTGAGTGTAGATTGCCCCCAGATGAATCTGACTTTATTAGCTTGCGTTCTTTGTTCAGAGCACCAGGGATGAGCTTATGAAAGTACACGCGGCTCTTATCTTCAAAGGCCTCCTTGATGCCGCAAAACTCCACCTCAGCAACCTGTGCTATTAATCTGTCGCCGTCCCAATTAGTTCGCGTCAAGGTCAGTTCTTTGGGGTGTGAAAAATGGCTGCAGACTTCGGTGCGCCGATTCCTCTTGTGCGGATCTCGCAGGGAGGTGGGGGGAGGCCGCAGGAGGGGCAGGAGGCACAGGGGAAGCCGATAGCGATCCCCCCAGCTCGCGAGCCAGAGACGCCCCGTTATCCTGGCACAGGAACCCGCCACCCAGCGGCCACGCAGCTGGCCTCTTCCTCCCAGCTGCTCCGACGGCAAATATCCAAGTAGTCACCGATTTTCAAAAAACAGAAGCATAACGGAGCCATTCCTTGGGGGCTTTTTATGTATGGAGAAGCCTTGCGTTTAAGACGTATAGTAAACACTACTCCTCCAAAAAGATGTTCACAAAAAGTGAACCAGAGCTGGCGGTGCTGTAGGGTGTCACGTTCTAGGAATGAAGCAGGACACTGGGCTCAGGACTGCTGGTCCCGCCATCTCCCAACCGAAAAGATGGGAGTCTGCGAATCGCAGCGTCTTCTGTCTCCAGCGTCGGGGGCAAGGGCCCTCCTTACGTGAAGAGAATAGGCTGTCTCAATGTGTCATTACTTCAGGCACAGCAGAGTGGGAGGAGAAAAGGGTCGGGGCCAGCTGGGATGGCAGTGCCCTTTTAGAGGGAGAAATCCATTGCTCTGCACATCCAGAGACCTTCCCAGAGCTTCGTGGACGTGCCGCGTGTTGGGGGTGAAGGGACGGCCAGGAACCATACAGGGCTGGCTGCCCCCTCGAGGCAGGCGCAGCGTGTTCACGCCCCCCGAGAAAGGCTGCTAGAGGGATGCGGACGGGTGATGCCCCCGGGGGTCTGGCCTCCTGGTCCTAATGCTGGGAGTCCCAGGAGCCCGGGCCTGCTGTGCGGGAAAGGAAAACCAGGAGCGTGTGCGTCAGGACGGGGAAGCTGGGACGGGTCAGGACGGGGAAGCTGGGACAGGCCAGTGCGGACAGGTGGGGAGGACAGGAGAACCAGAGGCAGCCGCTGCCTTGGCCGGCGAGCCCGTGTTAGTGGCGTGGCGCTCCAGCTTGGGCGTCACCGCACTTCCCTGGGCAGAACGTTCTTCAGGCTGGGAGTGTGGACAGAAGCTCTTAGAGCGCGAGCGGTTGCCGTTCAACCTGAATCCCAGCCCCGAAGGTGAAGAACCGCGCATCCTCGGTCTCCCAGGCCCAGCTCTCTGGTTTCCGAGCAGCGGCTGGCGGGCGCCTTCCGCAGGGCAGGGTGGCGGGTGCTCCCGCTGAGCGAGGCCGGTGCTCGGCGGGCGGAAGGGCTTGTCTTTGGTTTTGCGGTCTGGGCAGGTGCCGCGGGAATGGTGCTCACATCGATGGTGACATCATGTCTCCCCAGGTGAGAGGCTGAGGGCGTTCTGCACCCCCGGCCGAGGCGGGCCTCGTCCTGGCGGCTCCGTGCGCTGTGCCCGCCCTCCCCCCTCGTATGGGGCACTCGGGCCTGAGGGGCACGGCCTCTTCCTCTGAGGGGACAGGGGAGAGGAGCCTTACTAGGAGCCAGATAGTGCATTAACGACGCTGGAGTCCGGATGCCGTTTCATCCCCCCAAGCCCCTCACAGGTGGGGAAACTGAGTCTCCGAGGGCTTCCGCTACTGGTCTCAGTACAGGGTGAGTGAGGGGCGAGCCACGGCTCAGTCCTCAGCTCTCAGACTCCCAAACCCTGCCCTCGTGCCCTTGTCCAGGCCCTTTCTCCCTGCAGGGCAGCTCGGGGACGAGGTTTCCAAAACTTGGAAATGTTTGCAGCCAACACAAACCAAAGAAGAGTTCAGTGTCTTCTGTGTTCTCGTTCAGCATTCCCTAGACGGTATTTATTGCACTCCCTTTTTCCCCATTCATGAGAGCTCTTCTTCTGGTTTTATTAGAACGCCATGTTTCCGAGTTTGCTGCTTAAAATCAAAGTATCTGGTGTAAAATCCAGTACGGGTGCACTGGGGCACATGCCACATGAGAGCACAAGACACAGAGGCTGCTTGGCTGGGCTTTGAGCCACTCTAAAATTTGTGTGTAGGCTACAGCCTGGAGCTCGAAAGTATGGCGGGATGGATTTGCACCATGACTTTACAACAGATAAATAAATCTCATAATAATAATACAACAGAATTTGTCAAAAGATCCTAACTTTTTACAAACCCGCAGCAGTGCTGAAGTAAAAAGTTTAGCACAGGGCCGGAAGGGGGATGGGGGGCGCTCAGAGGCAGCCGGGCTGCAGGATGGCCTCACGGGCACCTGCTGTGCGCCAGCTGTCCTTACGTGGCGGCCTTCAGAGCTTCCTCCAACACCGACAACTCACGGGGCCGGGGCGGGGCAGGGGCAGTCATCGTACGGCCCCTGAGGTCCCAGTGATGACATCACTCTTTTTTTCTTGCCTGCTGCCACCCTGAGGCATTTCAAGGACCCTGGCAAAGCTTCAGCCCCGTTACTTGATAGGATCTGCCCAAGGGACGGCTGTTACTGTATCTACTTAGTCGGAGAGATGGCTGTTCCCCCCCGCCCCGGGGAGTCCCGTAGGCTCCCCTCCCTCCCACCCCATCGGCACACGGTCTTCGGCGGTCAGTCGGGACCGTAGCTGGGCTCTGACAGTCTCACGCCCTGGGCCACGGAACAAGGCTCTCAAGCCTGCACCGTCCTCTTTAGAGCATGTGCTGCCCTCGGTGGGATGTTCATCAAATTAAGTTTCTTTAGCTATGGGCAGCGCTAGGGGTGCCGTGCCCCTCCCGCTGGTAGCGTCCCGCTTTGAGGCGTCAGTAATTTGGCTCCTATGAGTGAGGGTCCTCATTTCTGCGCCGGGGGCTCGGTCCCAAGCTAGAAGCTGCCTGAGATTTCCCAGCCCTCGACGGGTATCTCTGGCTCATCCCTTTCGGGAACTAGCAAAGGGGGCGAGGGTGCTGGAGAATGAGTGGTTGGGAGCAGAGAGCCATTTTTACCCTCCTCCACGTTTTGAGATTTTTGTTGCAGGAGACAGACATGGAGGAATGGACAGAAATTAGCAGGGTGGTCGTGGAATAATTTGAACATGCCCGTGATGGCCTGGCCTTACCGGAATCTACCCAGCCCATCTGTAGAATCAGTTCAGGCCTGGAAAGTGTGTATGAGGGCGGGGGGACAGAGGTTCAGAAAGTGAGGGTACAGAAAATCTTTACGGGAAGATGTCTGCAATGGATGTTTGTCTGACAAAGTCCAGGGAAATAACTTGTCTGCGAGGGAGGAGAGAGCAGAGACCAGAAGGTGCCTTCCTTTCTTTTGGAACCAAGATCCCTGCACCCTGTGTGACCTGAAGGCCACTCTCCCTCCGACTTAGGGAGTCAGTGCTGGCAGAGAATCAGAGGTGTTATCCAGACCCCCATCTTTTCTAGAAGCCAGTGACTTGTCCCCAAACCCTGCCTCAGAGACAACTGTGCCTGAGTCCAGAGCCTTTTTCCAGACCCGGCTCAGACTGATCTGGCCGAGGGGAGAGGCCTCGTGGCTGGGATTGGACTGTTTCCCCTGGGAACTGTCTGGCAAGTCTAACGAGGAATAGCTCTTTGCATTTACTGAACGCCTTTCATCTGCGGCTCTCAAAGCTGCTCCACAAACAGTAATTAACTCTCACACCTGCAAGGCAGGTGAGTCTGGTTACCCCCATTTTGAGAAATGAAGAAACAAAGGTCTGAGAGGGAAAGGGCTGTGGTGAGCCGCCGGAGTCGGCGGTGGCTCTCGTGTTAGGAACCAGCGATCTGGACTCCCAGCGCCCCGACCACAAAGCCAGGGAGCCTCTCCCGGTCGGGTCCAGAGGATGGGTCCCCAAGGCAGTGAGGGGTAGGGACGTGGCCACACAGCTCCCTTCTGCCCTCCTGCAGGTAGCCTGTCACCTCCTGGGCCCACCGGTCGGCTACGAGGACGGGATCCCTCAAGACCCTAACGGCCTTTAAAACGCAGCCTCCCCAGGCAGGCCTCTGCCCCAGCTTGGTGCTGGATGCTTCCCTTCAGAGTAATTGCTGGAACAGTGAATGCATCCTAGCTGTACATGACTAACCAAGATGTCTTCGGCCAGCACAGACAAACGGTTGGCAGATACCGGAGCTCTTTCACAACTTCTTTTTCCAGGATCCAGAGCTGGTGGGAACTGACTCACGTTAGCAGGGTGTTTCACTGATCGCACCACCAGGCTCGCTAGTGTCTCTGCCTGGGTGCACCACTATTCCGGCTTGTTGTTCTGTGCTACACTTGTACTGCACAGGCCGGAGGAAACAGCGCTTCAGACAGACGGCGGGACTTTCAGGGAAATGCCTCTTTCGTAGCAGAGAAGGACGCAGGCCCTGGGGCCGTGAAAGCTGATATCACATGGTTCTGAAGGTAGCAGCGGAGCATCTGGGGGCACCCTTTTTGTTCACAGGGGAGCCCAGATCTTTCTTCCAGGGGTCCCAGACAGGGAGATGCAAGCCACCACCGGGGCTCGCCCTGACACATCGCCCTGGAAACTGACTCACATCTCTGAGTCCTGAGTCACATCCTGTTGTGTGTTCTCAGGCATCCAAGAGGGCATTACACCAGCTGCCCATGACTGAGGTAAACTTGGAGGGCACCCTGGGAACTGCCCTGCCACCTTCCAAGCTGAAAGGGGGGAAAAAAAACCTCTAGGGAAAAAACCAGAGCCTCCTGGAGGGTTTATATGTTCACCACTTAGGTTTGGCTCTTAAAAACAGACACTGGGGCCCTGACGCATACATAACTTGTCTGGTCTTTGTTTTTAAATGGCTCTGAAAGGTGTCTGAAAGATCAGGTCTGTAAAGATATCAGCCGAATAGCCAAGGAAAGGGCCTTCTAACTCTAACCAACAACAGAACCCATCAACCTTCTCCTGGCCCTGGGCTGAGGAGGGCACCCAGCATGTGTGTGCCTGTGTGCCTTAGGGGACCCAGGTTTTGAGGGTGGGTGTTAAAAAGCCCACAGACGTAGGTACTCAAGAGAACCAGGCGGCGTCTCTGGCCATCCTCTTCTATGGCCCTGCGGGAACATGAGGACAAAGAAGGACATTTTAAACTTTTCAAAGAGCAGCTTTTGGTTTTGTTCATTTTCTGTTGCTTTCTTGTATTCAATTTCTTTGATTTCTACTCTAATTTTTATTTCTTTCCTTCTGCTTGCATTAGGTTTATTTTGCTCTTTTTTTCTCTAGTTTCCTAAGGTGGAAGCTCATTGATTCTGAATCATTCCTCTTTTCTAATATATGCATTAAGATGCTATAAATTTCCCTCTAAGCACTGCTTTCCGCTGCATCCCACAAATTGTGGTGTTGGATTTTCATTCAGTTCAAAATACATTTTAATTTCTCTTGAGACTTCTTATTTGACCCGTGGGTTATTCAGAAGTGTGTTGTTGAAGCTCCAAATATTCGGGGATGTTCCAGCCGTCTTTCTGTCATTGACTTTTTAGTTTAAATCCATGTGGCCTCAGAGTATACTTCGTATGATTTCTGTTCTTTTAATTTTAAGGTGTGTTTTATGGTCTATCTTGGTGGATGTTCCCTGTGAGCTTGAAAAGAACGTGTACTCTGCCATTGTTGGATGGAATTTTCCAAAGATGTTCATTGGGTCAAGCTGGTTGGTAGCACTGTTCGGATGAACTGTGCCCTAATTATCTGCCTGCTTGAGGTATCAATTACTGAAAGAGGACTGTGAAGACTTCAGCTATAACTGTGTATTTTTCTCTTTCTCCCTGTCGTCTTACCAGTTTGTGCCTCATGTCTTTTGACACTCTGTTAGGTGCATACATGTTAAGGATTGTTATGTTTTCTTAGACATAACATTTTTCATCATGTAAGTCCCCTCTTTTTTTTTAATGTATTTTATTGAAGTATAGTTGATTTACAATGTTAATTTCTGCTGTACAGAAAAGTGATTCAGTTATATAAAGACTATATGTATAATGTGTATGTATATATATACATATTATACATATAGTCTTTTTCATGTAATTCCCCTCTTTTTCCCTAAAATTTTTCCTTCTTCTGAAGTCAGTTTTGTATAAAATTAATATAGCTGCTCTGGCTTTCTTCTGATTACTGTTAGCCCAGTCTTTCTCTACCCCTTTACTTTCAACCTGACACTTTAAAGTAGGTTCCTTGTAGACAACATATAGTTTTGTTTTTAATTCACTCTGACAATCTCTGTCTTTCAGTTGGTACATGTATTAGACCATTCATATTTAAAATGATTACTGATATAGTTGGATTAACATCTACCATGTTTGTAACTGTTTTATATTCATCACACCTATTCTTTTCTCCTCTTTTTCTGCCCTCTCTGGTTTTAACTGAGTATTTTATTTGATTCCATTCTGTTTTATCTCTGCTCTTGGTGTATCAGTTATACTTAAAAAAATGTTTTTAGTGGTTGTCCTAGAGTTTGCAAAATACATGTGTAATGAATGTAAGTCACCGTCAGATAACACAAGACCACTTCTTTCTTCCCATTTCTGTCAGTACTGTCATTCATTCCACTTATCCATCTCTTACAACCACCCAATACATTACTATTATGACTTTAAACAGTTATCTTTTGGATCAGTTAAGAATAGGAAAAATAAGACTTTATTTTACTTTCATTTATTCTATTATGCTCTTCCTTTCTTTATGTAGATCCAAGTTTCTGACGTGTATTATTTGCCTTTTCCCTGAAGAACTTTTTTTTAACATTTCCTGCAGGACAGGTCTGCTGGATAAATTAGCTCAGTTTTTGTTTGTCAGAGAATGGCTTTATTTCTCCTTCACCTTTGAAGAATAATTTTGCTGGATATAGAATTCTAGGTTGGTAGCTTTTTTCTTTCAACACTTTACTACACTGTACTTCTGCTTGCATGGTTGCCGAAGAGAAGTCTGAAGTAATTCTTATTGTTGTTCCTGCCTGGGCAAGGTATCTCCCCCACACCTTTCCTTTCTGGTTTCTTTCAAGATTTTCTCTGTCTTTAGGTTTTCTGCAGTTTCAATATGATATGCCTAGATGTAGATTATTTGGTATTTATTTTGCTTGATGGTCCCTGAGTTTCTTGGTTCTGTGGTTTGGTGTCTGTCGTTAGTTTTGTCAAGTTCTCAGCTATTAATACTTCAAATATTTCTTCCACTCTGTTTTCTCCTTTTCCTTCTGATATTTCTACTACACATATATTACACTTTTGAAATTGTCCCAAAGTTCATGGATGTTCTGACTTTTTTTCTTTCTTTTTTCTCTTTACCTTATAGTTTGGGAAGTTTCTATTGACATATTTTCAATTTCATTGAAATTCTTTCGTATTTCATTGATTCTTTCCTCACTCACGTCCAGTCTGTTGATGAGCCCATCAAAGGTATTTCTCATATCTGTTACAGTGTTTTTCATTTCCAGAATTTCCTTCTGAGTCTTAAGAGTTTCTCTCTCCCTGCTTACATTACCCATCTGTTCGTCCATGCTGTTTTCTTTTTCCATTAGAGCCCTTAACATTTTTTTTTTTTTTTGGCTGAGTTGGGTCTTCGTTGCCATGCACAGGCTTTCTCTAGTTGCAGAGAGCAGGGGCTACTCTTTTGTTGCGGTGTGTGGGCCTTTCATTGCGGTGGCTTCTCTTTTGCCGAGCATGGATTCCAGGCGTGCGGGCTTCAGTAGTTGTGGCACGCTAGAGCCCTTAACATATTGATCAGTTAAATTCCCTGTCTGATAACTCCAAAATTTATGTCACATCTGAGTCTGGTTCTGACGCTTGTTTTCTCTCTTCAGATTTTTTTCTTGCCTTCTGTCGTGCCTTATTTCTGATTTGGAAGCTGGATATGATGTATCAGGTAACAGGAACTGAAGAAAATAGGCCTTTGGTGTGAGATTTTATGTTCATCTAACTAGGAGCTGGGCTGTGTTTAATGTTTGCTGTAGCTGAAGGTGCCAGAGGCTTTAAATTCCACTAATGTCCTTGTTTTTGTTTCTGTCTTTGGGCTTCCCTAAGAACCCTTCCTTAAATAGTCTGTCCTGCAGCTCCTTCAGCTGTAACCCGCTGCTATTATACTGGATCCCATGAAGAGCTGGAGGAGTCCCTAAATGAAAAACCCATGAAAGTGTCCCCACCCCACCCCCATACACACAGACAAGAATGCAGCCCTCAGGAGTTTCTTACTCTCACACTAGTCTATACTCAGCCTCCAACAATTTGTCAAAATTACCACTTAAATGTTCCTACCAGTTCATGGCTCCAGTGGCGTCTGCTCCCAGTAAGCACACCTCAGCATAATTTTCTGTATTCACCTCTCTCAAGATTTCAGGGTGGCAGTTTGCCCTATGACCTCAATTCTCTACTAGGTCTGAGAAAAATCGTGGATTATCAGTTTTAGGTTTCTTTTCTTATTGTAAAGATGGGAGTAATAACTTCTAAGCTCTTGACATTTCAGAGCTGAACTTGGACCCAGCAGAACATTTTGACTTGAATTATCTGATAGGGTCATTTTTTACTTTGAGGACATTTTGATGTTGCTGCAGTAAAGGTAAGAGCACTCTACTCTCTTATCGCTTATGTATGCTGTGGGTACCTCTGAGCTCACCACTAGCCTCAACCCCCCTTATTCCTAACTCCCCCCCTTCTTTGACCTCATTTCAAATGGAAAGGAGTGGGGCTCAGGATCTCAGAGGAAGGGGGCTGTTTTATCCACTACTTGATGGATCAAAAAGCTAAAAATAACCCATCATAAAACGGCCTCAGTAAAGCAGCTACATCAAAACATTATGTACCCTGGAAAAAACAGGATGCAGACAGACTCAAACTTAAATTTTCTAATCCAGTAGTTTTTTTTACGGAAACATGAGCTGGTTGAGATTGGATCCTCACCTTCTCCGTCCTCACCTCAACTCTCCAGTTTTCTTGCCTATTTACCACTTAATCTCCTGAGTCCAGTTCTTCTCTGGTGCTGAAGACTCTGCATGTCAAACTTTTTTCAGTGAACAGAACAGTGTTACCTGAGTCTCATCCTGGAGCAGGTGTGTGTGGCCTTACCAATAAATATCAGATGAGTCCCTTGGCACAGATTTCTTTTCCTTTTTAATATAATCATAAAAAGTAGCCAGACTTACTGAGCATTTAATATGGCCAAAAATGGTGATACCCACTTTATATAGTTTATGTCACTTATCCCTATTACCCTTTGAAGTAGGAAAACTATGTATCCGAGGAAATCAGTGACTTGCCCAAGGTCATACAGCTAGCTTATGGTGAAGGAAGAATTGCAAACCGAAATCTGTTTTTCACTTAAATTAGGTGCTTTCCCTTGTCTGTTCCTCTCAGGGATATAACATAGCATGTAATAAATACCACTAGGGTTCTTATCTCTAACCTGGGAACGGCTGTTTGCAAGTCCCGTTTAGGGAGGTAATCCAGCTGTTCACCTGGATACAGCCCCCACTAGCCATAACTCTAGAAGGCAAGGACTATAATCCACTCACTACTGAGTTCCCAAAACAGTGGCCCTAATAAAGCAAAAAGTTCATTGGCAACATGAATGAATGAGGAAGTAAATAACTTCATGAGCCTAAGAGTGAATGAATGAAGTAACTCAGCATGATGATTAAGGCAACAGGAAAAAGACTTTCCAAGCATCATACAGTCCTGGGATCTTCATTAATATCAGACTCTTAAGTTCCAATGGGACAGGGACCATATTGGTCTTACTCATAAATAAGCACATGCCTGGCACATAGTAAGTTTCAGTAAACTTGTTCTTTTTGGTGGATTGACCTATCAGAGGCATTCCCTTCAAGAACAAGCAGCCCTCCTCTGAAGAATGATGGACAGTGGTTCTCTTCCTCAGCCTATGACTTTTTTCTTGATAACCCCCATCTTATCCCTGTCCTACTTCCTCTTCCCAGAATACACGTATTTACTATTACAAGCACCATTCTTCACCTCAAACACCCACCTGATTCTTCCCTAACTCTGTTTAACATACGAGTTAAGCAGAGAAGTACTGTTTAGGACCTATTTGAATTAGGATCCTGCACTGTCACCACTGACAGGGGCTTAGAGATCATCTCCTTTCAGAAATGAGAATAAGAAAGGGTAAGTAAGTAACCCAGGGTCATCACACATACAGGCCAGAGGCCACATCTCCTGCCTCTCAGTCCAGTGCTCGGGTGGCCCACAGCACTGTCACTTCCATACTTGCCTTCATGTGTTCACGCTGGCCCCATCATGGCAAGAATGGTAACTCAATAGTAAACTCAGCAAACCATATTATTGGCCCTTCGTTTTTTGTTTTGTTTTGTTTTTGTTTTAATGAATAATCCACGTAATAGAAGAAAACACGCGAAACTCCGACATGAGAAGCTCGCCATCACCACCTTCTGGCCCACTGCTGCCAATGAAGCCAAACACAGTTCACTGTGGTCACAAATATGAAAAATGATCAGGGGTCACTGGGTTTTTAGTGCTGTCCCCCAACTAGCACTGAAAGGCTGAGTTGTGGTGTGAAGTAAGAAGATGTTGAATTTGAAACCCTGTGTTAAAAAAAAAAAATCATAGAACCTGGACTTTAATCATAAAGATCATTACCAAAGCATATTTTTAAAAGGCTGTGAAACATTATGCAACATTTGCATGGTTTAATTATGAGTTTAGAAAAGCCTAGCACAACTTTTTCACTACAGTAAAACATGACAGAGCATGAATCATGGCATAATACTTTATGCTTACTGTGGTTTTAGACATGGGGTTAGGGGTGCTGGGCTGTCTACACAACAACGCATGAATTCCTGTACCGCAATTCACACCCAGAGGGCTTTATGACAATTATAAAACCTCTTCTGTTTGCTTTTTAAATGATTAAAATATTTGAATACTATATATATTCACTTTGTAAATACATGTATCCAGGACATGTGCATGTCTTATGGAAAATATCTTGAGTATATAATTTTATTTTCACTTGGAGCAAAATACTTGTAGCAGTATGGGAATGTTAAACAATCTGCTATTGCTATTTGCTTTCAATTGCTGGAAACACTCTTAGCTGTAAGATTATGCAGGATCTCTGACTGTAGTTGAACACTTATTTTCCACTGAGTCTGGAATGGACCGGCTCTTTATTCCTTGCCATCCCCTCAATTCTCTAAAATTCAGAAGAAAATGAAGACCTTTCTTTAATAGTAGATTTCAAAGATTCTAAGTTAAAATATTTCCCCAGGTTCTTCAAAATTAAAAAGTCAGTTATTTTAAAGAAAAGAAGGAAGTAGATCAGTATGAGGGAAACCGGGTAGAGGGCTCTTGGGAGAAGAGTAAGAAGGAAGACTTGGATCTCCAAATACTTGATTCTGTTCTCCACTGTGACAGCTTCAAAGGCATAAAAGACAAGGGACACTTTAACTAGAAGTGAAAAGCCCCAGAGGGAGGAGATGTGGACAATGTATAACGAGTAGAAATAACTCATTTCTTTATGTCACAACACACAGAAAACTGACACCTGTTGTTTTCCTAAGGAACTTTGCTCTTTCTGTATTTACTCCCAGCATCATGAACCCCTGGCTATGAAGACCCTTTGGAGTTAGTGTAGTTTGCTGTCACCTTTGTCTACAAAGAAGGTGGAACACAAAGAGAAAATTAACGTTTAATTCTAAGACAGAAATGTAAAGCTATCTTATGGTGAGACAGTGGTTGATTTTTAAATTTTCTTACACATTTTGCCTAAGAATAGAAGGTGTTGTTTTTTGTTTTCCTCCTCTGCAAACAGTATGATGCTTTTGAAAACTAAGACTCCTATGAATGCTGGAGTCAAATTTACAAAATGCTTTTTACCTAAATCTTCTGAAGTCAGATCTTTGTCTCTTCTCTCGCCCAGGCCTCTTTTTTTGTTGTTGTTAACATCTTTATTGGAGTATAATTGCTTTACAGTGGTGTGTTAGTTCCTGCTTTATAACAAAATGAATCAGCTATACATATACATATATCCTCATATCTCCTCCCTCTTGTGTTTCCTTCCCACCCTCCCTATCTCACCCCTCCAGGTGGTCACAAAGCACCGAGCTGATCTCCCTGTGCTATGCGGCTGCTTCCCACTAGCTATCTGTTTTACATTTGGTAGTGTATATATGTCCATGCCACTCTCTCACTTCATCCCAGCTTACCATTCCCCCTCCCCATGTCCTCAAGTCCATTCTCTATGTCTGCGTCTTTACTCCTGTCCTGCCCCAAGTTCTTGAGAACCATTTTTTTTTTTAGATTCCATACATATATGTGTTAGCATATGGTATTTGTTTTTCTCTTTCTGACTTACTTCTCTCTGTATGACAGACTCTAGGTCCATTCACCTCACTACAAACCAGGCCTCTTTTAATGGCAATCTGTAAAATACTTGCTCAACATTCTGCCCTTTAGAAGTTGCAAACTTGAGGTCTTGAGAAAAAGTGGAAGACATCTCTGTTAGTCTGGGTTGATAGAGCCAGCTCTGCACTGCCGGGTTTGTGAACTAGTCATCAGGCCTCGTTGCCAGTTTCCTAGCCAGACTTTCTTTTCAGTTATCCTTGGGAGAGAGTTCACCTGAACTGAAAACATTTAAAAGCCACAGAATATTTTTGCCAAAGGTACAAAAAAAAGACCCAAACCCTTGCATTCTTTTGCGCCTACTGAGTAGAGAGAGATGGGTGATCACCTGATAATGATAAGCATGATTACAAAGCTGGGCAGTCAATACGTGCAGTCAACAGTCTGAATGTTAACACTTCTACCTGGAAAGCATAATCAGCCTCTCTCATCATTAGTGTGATTAAAGAAAACCTTTGGAAGGAACAGTTAGCAGAGGAAAATCTTCAAGAATCAAACATAAATTATATCAGTATCGTTTTGGGGGGAAATCATCAGACAAAAGCAAATATTGGGACTTAAGGAGGCTTATTAAACACTGGTAAACAGCCCACAAACATGTATTAGATTTAAACAAAGGTAGCTAGTTTTTTATTAAAAGATTTTTCTAAATCCTGACCCACTCTACATGTAAGTGACCTCCCTGACTCTCTGCAGATACAAGGCAGATCCAGCCGTCCCCACCATGGTCCTACGAGCAGTCCTACCAGTACCTGGGACCCATTGCCTCTCCTTCTGTCCACCCAGCAACACCCATCTCGCCTGGACGGGCCAGCGGCATGACAACCCTCTCTGCAGAGCTTTCCAGTCGGCTCTCAAGTAAGCTGCTTGAAAATACACTCTTTGAAGTCCGGCTGCAGTGCAAGGTTCTGGAGACCAGACGGGATGCACGAAGGGGGTGGCAGTCATTTTTGATTGGATACAGTACGGTTTAAAGACAAGGCTGTCTATCTCTAAGTCCCCCGCCCACACGCTGATTTTCCTTGACACTCAGAGGCAGAGATTACGTACAGATGTGAAGGTAGAAGTGGCTTGGAAAAAGTGGACTCCTTGGGCGTTTGGGGGTGCTCACATTTGGCAGGCACGGGTGGCAGCTGAAGGGTCAGTGACAGAAAAGGCCAAAGTAGTCAGCTTCTGGGCCTCAGATGGGACTGATCCATCTTGTGGTGGCGAGCTTTCACAGGCCACGTGTACAGCGCACTGCAGCACACGTGGAGTGGGACGCACATCTACCCCGACGGGACACCCCCAACTAAGAGCTGCTCGTATCAGGCTTGAGGAACAGACTGGAAAGCTCAGGTGTCGTGGTTGGCATAGTTGTTGTTAATACGTGCTCATTAAACCTAGTCATTTAACCTTTGAGACCTCTGGGCTTGGCACTCACCTTTGCTTGTGGGCAGGGAAATCAGAGTTACAGAGAAAAATTCCTTTGTTGAAAGCAAAAAGAAGCGACTCCCTGTTTGGGGCTTTGAAATTAGAGCTGGACCAGACTGTGAAAATACTTCAGAGGACTTCAGCAGTAGGAAGCCTGAGAACACACTTCTGTGGAAGGGCGGCTGTTTTTGCTTTTCAGCTCCTGGAATCAGATTATAGCAGATTAGGGGCAGGCGAAGGGGCAAAGGCACTGCGTCTGCCATTTTACGTGTGGTGTAATGTTGTGTTTTGTGGTCGACTTGAGATTTCCCCAAATGCTTCAGCTTCTTCTCAGAGCTTCACAGAATCCCTCTCAGCTTCTCAACAGCAGCAGTGCTGACACCTGGGGCCAGACAATTGTTCACTGTCGGGGGCAGTCCTGTGCACTGCAGGGCCTTCATCAGTGTCTCTGGCCTCTAGATGCCAGCAGCACCCCCAGTCATGGCAACCAAAAATCACCAGACGTTGCCAAATGTCCTGAGGGCCACACTGCCCCCCAGTTCAGAACTGTCTTCTTGGGCGAGGTAGTAGAACAGGAAAGCCAACTCAGTTGCCCAGTTTCCACACTATTTTCAGCCACCGTTGCCAAGAATTTCATGGCACCTGCCGGGCTAAGGAGTTAAGGGACTAGTGTAGGAATTATGAAGTCCATTTAGCTTGTTGTTGTTGTAGAAGCTCTGTCCCCTCAGTACTGGTCTGCTTCCAAAGGCACTTGTCATCTTTCATTGTTTCTTCTTCTTGTTGGCACTGCTCTGCCCACTGGCTGTGGTCTACATCTGAAGCAATTACTGTTTTCCTTGGAAATGTCCCTGCTGTGGGTCTGTCCCTTGGAATTTATTTCATAAGTCTTTTGACTCAGTCAGCACCCAAGATCATCGGCACCTTAGAGTCCAAGAACCCTAGGGGCCAGCTGTTCTGGCTGACCAGTTCAGATGGAAGGGTGACTTCTTTTTTTATAGGAATGAGTAACATGTGCCTTCCCAAATCCCGTCTCACAGTTACACTTCTGAATAGCCTGGACTTCAGTTAGCCAAGGAGCAATGGAAGGGCATTTTATGGCATGAGGGTATGAAGGAGATAAAAACCACATCCCATTTCGGCGCCCAAGCATGACCCTGCGCTGTCCTGGAGGGTGGACCCGGGAGAATTCCAGAGGAGCTTTCACCGGTGGCAGAGCACAGCATGGGAGACTGCTCTACACCTTGGCAGGTCTCCCTCTGAGAAATCGAGCCTGGAGCCCAGGCCTGAAAAGTGCTGTCATCTCCCTGTGGGCAGGAGGGGTTTGGGATACTTAAAAGAAAAGTGGCTGCTTTGAGAGCCTGCTTTCCTTGAATCCCCACCCCCAGCTCAGCTCTGTGCTCTGCCCCTCCCCGCCCCCAGTGCCACCGGGGCTCCCTTTGGCCAGAGAGCCCTGTGCTCTGTGTCTGTCTCTTACTTTTGCAGACAGACTCCACACCTTGTCTGAAAAGAGTTGTCATCCGGAGGTTTGCTTTTCTTTTTTTTAAATAATGCTTAGCTGCCAACCTGGGCGACAGACAGCATGCATTAATCTGAGTCATGCAAGATCCTTTTAAGGCAGCCATTATCTGCTCAGGCTGTTTAATCCTTCGGGGGCAGTGGGAGGGGCCCAGAGTAGGGCTGCTTTCATCCCCAACAAGCTGCAGAATGAAGACTTGAGCTGTCATGGCAAATATTTAGCTCCATCGGTGGGGAAACATTTCCAACTAAAATACCTGTACCGCCTAATCCCCAGATTTCATACTCTTTAAAAGCTCCCTGTGAGTATCAGGGGTCCCCACCTCTGCCCACACTGCTGCCGAATAAGGGGGCACCAGCCCAGGCAAACGGACAAATGAGCTAAGGCCGGGTGAACTGTGCGTCACTGGTGGGGCTTGCTTGGTAGGGGGTGTCAGATTGGACATAAAAAGAAAACAAGTATTTTAATAGGTCACTTGAATCTGAGCCTACCTAGTGGGCCGAAGTTGTTTTGTTATCACAATGTGTGTGTAAAGGACAATTTGGCCAAATGGATGGTCTTTTGTAGTGTGACATTGGTACTATGTGGACAGAAGAAGAATCACAGGCAACATCTAAGATCTTCCAGATATTCTGCCCACAAGTGAAAGAACTATTTTCCCCTGACAGCTGAGACCATAACATCATTCCATTACTTATGTCCGTGACAAATCACGGGCTCACTTGGGATTCCAGTAACTTGCTGTCATCACCAGGTTACCACACAGCAGTTGGAAGAGACTGGCAGAGCATGTCCAGACACCGTCATGAAACAGGGTGACCTTTCATTCATTTTCCAGTGGATTCACCTTTTTGTCTCATGGCAAATGAAGCAAGAGGAATAATGGGTGGAGTCATTTATTTGTGTCCGGAGTATTGCATCAGATGACAACAAATTGATTGTATTTGCCTAATGCTTCTCCCTGGACTATAGAAATCTAACTGGAAAAATGGAGTTAAGCTTCCTGTTAACTCTCAAGTATGTCACAGCTCTCTGTGTGAACACAAACAAGTGACACAGGGCTTGCTCACAGAAGGCCCCGGCGGGCAGGGACAAACCCTGTGGAATGAGGTGCGGCCTGGCTTCAGGACGAGCTAGAGAGTGTCCGTGGAAGGGCAGCCCTTGAACCACTGTCACTTTACAACCTTTTCCCTGCCCACACGTCTGCCTCGCTTTGAAAAGGTTAACAAGAGTGTTTGTTTGAAAGTCAGACTCCTGGTTTCCTCATCAGTGGAGAGATTTGCTGCAGGCTTCGGTTGTTTCTATAATTACCTCTCTGACGAGGAGTACATCCCCTCATCAGAGGCACCCCAAATTTACAGGAGTTCCCTTGGAGGGAGGGAGGGGGAGAGGGCGAGAGAAAGAGAGAGCAAGAACGAGAACACTAGCTCTCCCTGCTGGAATAACAGGCTTGAAATATGAGGAAGTTGATCAACAGCCGATGCCGTCCAAAAGCAGATTAATCCACCCGATGGCTCTCCTTTCATAGCAAGCTTTTGGCTCAGTCAGGTTTCTCTGTGGGCCTAAACACAAAAGGACACAGGCCACATGCCATCTTGAGCTCGGAGTTATTTTGTATGTTGATTTGAGAACTGATAAATTTTAAAACATTCAGTCCTTGCCTCTGCTCTGTTTTGTTGCTGTCTTTCGGGTTTGCTGACGTAAAGACTACGGTCCTGGCCTGGTCATTTAATGAATAATTCTGAGGAACAGAAACTACCCCAGGACACCATCCTACATGCACAGTGGTGGTTCTCAGCAGGGGTGGGAGACTTCTGCCCCCCTCACCCCTACCCCCAGGACACCTGGAAGGTTGGGAGACATTGTTGGCTGCCACAATGGGGGGAGTGGGGTCACTACTGACATCTGCTGGGCCGAGGCCAGGGATGCTGCCAACATCCATCCCAGGCCCACATCACCCCAACAAAGCTGGCCCCAAATGGCAGTAATGCCACTGTTGGGAAACTCTGATCTACAGGACACAGGAAACCCATCCTAGCACCCAAACCCCCGAGTAGTTCCCAAGGGCAGCCTGTGGTTAAGGAAAACGCAAAAAGATGCCACAAAGGACAGCCAAAGCCAGTCGGCGAAATGGTAAATGCATCATCCTACCAAATGAGTTTTATAGACAAAGCTTTGCCATTTCTGGTAGAATTTCAACATGTACAAAAACGGAGCAGGTAAGTCAAGGTACTGCAGCCACTCCTCTTAACAAACCGGTGATGTATCTTAGAGAAAAGCACGTGAAACCGAGGCTGTACTGTTTCTAAAGCTGTGGCACTAGTCTGAAGGTAGATGTGGGAGAGAAAGAGTGATGTGACGGTTCACGGTGGGAGTGATGTGACACCCACTCCCAGTAACTATTATGGCGTGCATCAGCTTCAACCATAGCAAACGGCCAATTTTTAACTATTCCGGGCCTACCGAAACAGCAGGTTCCTAGGATTCAACCTAAATATTATCTATAACGTATTAAAATGTTATTACATATTAATATTGTTATGACAATACTGTATTATGTATATATATTCTATTAATATTAATCTATTAATGCATCCATTATATTAGTTCTAGTGTTACACTGTTTTGTTATATATTGTTATATTAATATCACCGATTAAATGTACATTACCACTGATATATTAATATATTGATTATATAGAGAGGTGGCAAACTTTTTTCTGCAAAGGGCCAGATTCTAAATACTTTAGACTTTCTGGGCCCTACAGTCTGGCCCTCCAGTCTCTGCCATGACCACTCAACTCTGCAGTGGTGATTTAAAAGCAGCCATAGATAATACAGAAAAGAATGAGTCAGGCTCCTTCCAATAGAACTTCACGTATGAACACTGAAATTTAAATTCCATATCATTTTCACATCAGGACATCATCTTTTGATTTTTTTTCTTTTTCAACCATTTAGAAAAATAAAACTCATTCTTAGCCTGTGGGTTTACAAAAATTGGTAGCAGGTGGATCTGGCAGGTGGGTTTGCCAACCCCGCAGTTACAGAAATATGTTTATATTAAGCAAGTTATATTAAGCAAATTACATCTAATATGTTTATATTAAGCAAGTATTATATCATAAACCGTATTACGTTGCATGAGATCGTATATTACCATCATCATCGCAGCAGCTCACTGGGCAGCAGCATTCTGGGTAATCCTCCCGCGGGCGGGCCGGCGGGGTAAGGGGCGTGGCCTCCCTGAACCCCCGTCTCACGATATTTTTCTCGCCCGCCCCGCAGCGGCGCCCGACCTGACGGCCTTCGGCGACCCGCGCCAGTTTTCCGCGCTGCCCTCCATCTCCGACCCCCGCATGCACTACCCCGGCGCCTTCACCTACTCCCCGACGCCCGTCACGTCGGGCATCGGCATCGGCATGTCGGCCATGAGCTCGGCCACGCGTTACCACACGTACCTGCCGCCGCCCTACCCCGGCTCGTCGCAGGCGCAGGGCGGCCCGTTCCAGGCCAGCTCGCCGTCCTACCACCTGTACTACGGCGCGTCAGCCGGCTCCTACCAGTTCTCCATGGTGGGCGGCGAGCGGTCGCCGCCGCGCATTCTGCCGCCCTGCACCAACGCCTCCACCGGCTCGGCGCTGCTCAACCCCAGCCTCCCGAACCAGAGCGACGTGGTGGAGGCCGAGGGCAGCCACAGCAACTCCCCAACCAACATGGCGCCCGCCGCGCGCCTCGAGGAGGCCGTCTGGCGACCCTACTGAGGCTGCGCACGCGCTCTCCGTGCGGCCGGGCGTCGTCCCGGAAGCGCCTCCTTCGGGCTCCGGCCTCGTGTGCTCGGGAAACCCGCGTGGGCCCGGCCGCCGGCCCTGGGGAGCGCGCCGCTGCCAGCCGCCGTGGTGATCTTGTTCCGGGCAGGGCCCCGGGGCCGCCTGTGCTTCTCAAGTCCGTGCAGTTCGCAATTGCCGTTGGCCCATCTCAGATTTTTCTAACCTGATGCAACTTGAGGGTGTCCGCTTCACCACCCCGTGGACACGCTGTAAGGCAAACAGAAAGATTCCCAGAGGGAAACTGTGAATGCTTCTGATTTAGCAATGCTGTGAATAAAAGAAAGATTTTATACCCTTGACTTCACTTTTTAACCAAGTTGTTTATTCCAAAGAGTATGGAATTCGGGTTTTTGGGGGGTTTTTTTGGGGGTGGGGGTGGGGAGATGCAACTCATTCTGTTTGGCATCTAATTCATATTTTTAATTTTCTTTTGCAGCACCTTATAAATTGCAAAATGCGTATTTGCATTTGGGGTGGTTTTTATTTTTATATATACATAAATTTGAGCTTGCTTCTTTCTTGCTTTGACAAATGAAAGAAATATGATTCCTTTTTCTGTAAGTTTTATTTAACTTTCCTTTTGGACTTTTTTTGTAGTTGTTTTTTGAGAAACGGCTACAGCTTTGGGTCATTTTCAACTACTGTATTCCCACAAGGAATCCCTAGATATTTATGTATCTTGATGTTTAGACACTTACTTAATGTGTTGATACTTTTTTATTATTTAAATGTACTTATATTAAGAAGAAAAATATCAAGTACTACATTTTTTGTTTTTGATAGTAGCCAAAATTAATTGTATCACATTGAAGAAAGTTGGGAAAAAAGGATGGGTAATGTGATCACTTGGTTATCTAAATATTGTTTACATTAAACTCCCTTTAATGTTAATCAAACGAGTTGGTAGCTAACGCAGCAATGTTTTTAGTAGGCTTTTTAGATACTGAGGGTCACTCCAAAGATCTAAAGTATGGAATTTTCTGCCAAGCTCAACAAAGGGTCTCATATCTGACTCCCTCCCTTCAAACGGAGAAGGTCAAATCTGGTTCCAGAGGGTTCACGTAGATGCAATGATTGCACCTCTGGAGAGGATTTATTTTCTAGGGGTTTTCTCACTTCATGGCCTCTTGTTAATGTGAGACATGCTTTGTAACAGAATGAATCCAAAGAAAGCTGTGTGGAGGAGCGGTAATCACATGGAAACCGAGTGAATGAATTCAGGGGTTCCTTAACTGCTTGATTCCGGAGATCAAGAAAGGAGATCATCTGAATCTAGAGTTCAGATTTTTTTAGCTCCAAGAAAATATTCCTCTTTGATACAGTACCTGTTCATTGATGCAGAACGAAACTTGTGGCTGTCCCCCAAGGCTGGGAGTGGAAGGGACTAGACCGGATGCCTTTGACAGCTGAAGGTCTCCAGCTCAGTTTTCACAGGGTGGGCCCAGAAGCAGGCCTGAACAAGCCAAATCCCCTCCGTGTGCCTCAGTGGAGTCATGTGGGAAAGCATCGCCCCACCTGTGCAGGACCCCGTCCCATGCTGCTCACTGACCACCCATATTTGTGTTGCTCTCACCAGGCTGAGACCCTACCCTGTAGGGTGTGTGCACTTTTACCCGTGCATCAGCATGACAGGAAAGATTCATGTCACTGCTGCCCATGGCTACAATCCAAACATACCCAATGTCACTGTAAATTTTATGGCACTATTTTTATTGGAGGATTTGGTCAGAATGCAGTTGTTGTACAACTCATAAATACTAACTGCTGATTTTGACATATGTGTGCTCAGAATGATCTGGTTGTTATTTAATGTACCTCTTAAATTAGTTGAAACGATTTCAGGTCAACTCTGAAGAGTATTTGAAAGCAGGACTTCAGAACAGTGTTCGATTTTTATTTTATAAATTTAAGGATTCAAATTAGAAAGATCTTTGGCTGCAGGCAGCAAAACAGCTGGTCTTATTTAAAACAACTTGTTTTTGAGTTTTCTTATATATATATATATTGATTATTTGTTATACACAGATGCAGTAGCACTTTGGTAAGAATAAAAGAGTAAAGCAGTTTGTGTTGTCAGTCAGGTCGTTCTTATCTAGAAAAGAGCTAAAGCAGATCTTGGAGAAACTCAGAATATATTTATTTTCATTTTAGGCATAATTCTTCCTCCATGACACATTTTCATGTTTTATTCTATGTTACATTTTTACAGCAAAATGACCCTTAAATGTCAGTAAATTTAAAACTTTTTATTTCTGAAAAGGACCATTAGCCCATTTGCCCCAAATTGAACTTTCTTTTCATGATCAGCCTTCGTTTCATGATCAACGTTCTTTTCAGCACATTGCCTTATCTGACCTGACAAAATGTTGTTTAAAAAAATGAAGGAAAAAAATGTATATTTTTCAGTTCAGTTCTGGTACCTGAAGATATTCCAACTCAAAATCAGCCCAATGCCCTACAAGGGAAATCAGATAATCTCTCACATTGAATCTTCACTCTCAAGGCCATGTGTGAGGAGAGCTTGTCACTTTGTCGTGGACCCACAGGTTTGGCCATTCAGAGTTTCACAGACCCTTACCAGCATATATAGTATTTAATCTTTCCAGAAAAAAAAAAAAAAAAAGTCAAACCTTAGTTGTTTTGGAGATAGATCTCATACTTAATGCATTTTTCCCCCTGAGGAATTCCGTTCTGTTGCCTTCAGGTTAAATTAAGGTGGTCCTTTTATCAAGTAGATCCTTAAGACAATTAAGTAATAACTGGATGTATCTGGGAGCACTGGTCCAGGAGAAGAAAGATTAAATAGCCATCTTTACTGCTCGTTCATGCCCTTATTTATAATTTCAACATAGACACATATTTCAGTTCTTTTTGTTTTTCTCACTATCTAAAAATACTTCTATTTTTCTCCCTCTCTGCCCCCCACAATTATCTCCTTCTTTGTCTCTCCCCGTCCCTCCTCCAAATCCCACCTCTTCCCTCCTCCATTCTCCAGCTTTGTATAAGGAGATAACACGCACACCCATCCCGACACCAAACACGTTTCCTCCCTTTACATAAAGGAACATAGTGAGTCAGCCTTTCTCCTGCGTGTGGGTTTCTTCCAGCAGAACGGAGGCGTTGCCAACCATTTTGGGTCTGCTCGCTGTCCAAGTGCAGCAATAGAAGCCTTCCTGGGCAAATTACAATCAGTGACTTAACAGACAGCCTTTCTGCTGCCTAGGGTTTCTGTGCAGATAAACAGAAATGCTCTGATTAGAAAGGAAATGAATGGTTTCACTCAAATGTCCTGCAATTTAGGACTGCAGATTTCTGTCTTGAAATACCTGTTTCCTTGGAACATTCCGTCCTGGTGATTTTTGTTTTTGGTGTTTTCTGGGGGATGACATGTTTAGGGTCTTTTATACATGAAAAGTCGGTTTAACAATGATATCAGAAAACATTTTTTATATCTGAACAAAATGCCTTTTTATTTACCTGCAGTATACAGTCTTTTGGGACTTTTTCTTTGTCTGTTTCTTTGTTTGGAGTTTTCCCCTCCCTTTAGCCAGATCAGTATTGATGAGGCTGATCATTTGGCATTTTTTTTTCCTTCCAGAAGAGTTGCATCAACAAAGTTAATTGTATTTATGTATGTAAATAGATTTTAAGCTTCATTATAAAATATTGTTAATACCTGTAATAATGTTTTTTCAATTTTTTGTGTGTGTTTCTAAGGACATTTTCTTATGTTTGCTAAATACTGTAGACAACAAAAAAAAACCGCTTCTTTCTACTTTGTTTATTTTAGACTTAAAAACGAGCTACTTTTTATTCACTTTTGTAAAGAGCTAATAGCATGGTTCTAATTTTTTTTTAAGAAGTTCACTTTTTGTTCTGGGGAAATGAATGTGCAAAAAAAAAACCTGTTGGTTATTTGTGCTATTCTGGATGTATAAAAATCAATGGAAAAAAATAAACTTCCAAATTGAAATGACAGTATAACACATCTATTGAAAGAGTACCGATGGGAAAGGCACACTACTTGACTAGACTCCACCTCGTGTCTATTTGTGTAGCAGTTACTGGATCTGTTCCCAAAGCATCCTGGAAATTTGTGTGTGGTTTCTTTCTCCCTCGTACTAACCTAGTGAACATTTTCTGCAAGGGAACTGCCAATCTTGAGTTTTAAACCAGATACGTTGTGAGAGGACACCCCAGAAGCCCCTCTCCAAGGTGTTTCTAGATAGCGCAGGAGAGCAGACACTCCACTGGGTATGATTTCACTCACGGCACCTAATCACAGTGGCTGCCGCCTCTGTCAAGAGCACCCACCGGGCCCAGCTTGTGCAGGGCAGCTGGACTGCCGCTGCCCAGGAACCACTGGGCCTTACTTTCTTTGTACCACAGTTTCTTCTGTAAATCCAGTATTATAACTAGTGAATGGCAAATAAACAGTTTGGCAACTACGTACACCATTATCACATTGGTTTTTGTCTTTCTCTGAGATGGAGGGTTGGGAAGCCAGCTGAAGCCCCCTGCAGCACACGGGAAACCGCCTTCAACGGGCAGTTTACAGTCTGCAAGCTGAACTCTGTGCCTCTACCTCTCAGGGCCTCCTGCTCCCGACAGCACCACGGCCTAGGCACGGCCCAGGCTCCCCAGGTTGCTGCTGTGGGTATGAAGGAACACCGAAACATGCATAAATGCCTGTCTTACAAAAGAAAGGAATTAAGTGGGATTTTCAAACACAAGGTGGAAAGGGTATATGTTCAACCTGAGGCCGGACACCCTTACCTGCCTCCATTTCTGTAAATTTCAGGAGTCAGCCTGATGACTGCGATGGGAAGTTGTTTATAAGGGCTTCCCTCACCACCAGCCCTGTGCAGAGGAGTATTCGTATTTCAGTCTCTGTGTGATCCAAGGTACCTCCCAGCCAAGGACCGGGATAAAGCTCCTTCCCCGTTCTTGCCATTGCCACCTCATGGTCTTAAGTGACCTACAGGATGGCCACACAGAATGTCAGGAACCAAAGCAAGTGGGATCAAAAGAAATCACGGGGACGTCCCTGGCAGTCCAGTGGTTAAGACTTCGCCTTCCAATGCAGGGGGTGCGGGTTCAGTCCCTGGTCAGGGAGCTAAGATCCCACATGCCTTGTGGACAAAAAACCAAAACGTAAAACAGAAGTAATTTTGTAACAAATTCAATAAAGACTATAAACATGATCCACATCAAAAAAAAAAAGAAAAGAAATCACAGACGTAGGAGTTAATGGCTAATGAGCAGGGGCAGGAAATGGGTGGAAGGACTGGGTTATATACGTTCCGAAAGGGAGCCTAGGGGAGCTGCTGGAAGCATGTACTCAGGGTTTGAGTTCTAGCTCTGTCTCACACGAGGGAACAAGTTAAACTAGTGACCTAGTTTTTCTCACCTGTAAAATAGAGATAATACTGTTTCAAGTTATGAAATTTAAATAAGTTGATACATATCAAACACTTTAAAAAGTGCTTGGCACATAATACATGCTCAATAAATGTTAAATACACGAAGTGATACCACACATTATTAAACATGTAAACAATATCAAATAAAAAGTTTCAATGCCTTCCACTTTGCCCAATCCCTGCCTTGCTGTTGCTATTCACTGTTTCGTGTTCACCATTCCAGACTCTTTTCTATAACCATAACATACACCATGTATTTAATCTACACCCAAGCAAAAAGGCATCAGATGATACATATCATTGCATAGATTTTTCACTTAACATGTATACAGCGTGCATCCTTCCACATGAGTCAGCTTAGATCTCCATCATTCTTTTTAACGACTGCACTACCTAGCATTTCATGGTTGTACTAATCCATTTACCCCTTCATTTATTGCTGGACATCTAGGTTGCTCCCAGCATCTTGCTATAACCACAGTTCTCTGTATATATCTTAGCACCTTGTGCTAGAATTTTTGTACATTTAAAAGCAACTGCTGGTTCAAAACAATTTTACATTTTGACAGGTACCTCCAGATACCTCTTTCGGAAGGTTTTATTGAATTAGATTTCTAGGGTCGGGGCCCTGTACTAGGAAGAAGAAAACAGAAACTTGCCAGGTAGATGCTTGATTGCTGCCTGTAGCAGGCATTTAATCCAGACCTTAGTGTCAGAGGGATTTTGGATCTTCTGAAGAAGTGCTCAAAGCATTCCAGAGGAGGAGTGTCGGCCTGAAGAAAAAAATTACAACAAACATTTTTCAAGTGCCTACTACAAAGCAGGCTCTGGTTTAAGCGCTTCACGTATGCTAGCTTATTCAGTTCTGACACTGGCCCCATGGGAGAGATCCTGTCGTTGTCTCCATTTTACAAATAAGGAGACTGAGGTCCATGAGGTTAAGTAAGTCACATGGTCCCATGGCTATTGGAGGAGCAGCAGTCCAGCCCGGGACCCCCTGCTCTTAACCACTCTTCTGTACTGAACCTCTGAGCAACGCTAGACATTCCTTGATGACAAAAGAGTTGTTTAAACCTTCAAGGGTGGCCGGGCTCTTCAAATAATGCTGCTTCTTGCTAGTCTGAAAAGCAGAAGGGAGAGATGATTGTGGGAGGGTTTCTGGTAAAGGGGGGCAGGGCTTGGAGCCCACAGGGCTTCCATGGAAATGGTTCACCCCTGCTCAGCGCTCGAGACCAGGGAGGGGTTCCAGATTAAAATCTCCTTCCCTGCAGGACCGAGCGTGTCAGGCAGACCCCGTGAATTCTGAGGGGAAGCCTCTGCAGGAGTCTTCCACACCTTCCCGAGTCTGCCCTCCATTTATCTATTTATTTTTAATTAATAAACTCGATTTTTAGGACAGTTTGAGGTTCACAGAGAAACTGAGCAGATAGTATGGAGAGTTCCCATCTCCCCGACCCCTACACATACCTCCTGACACCAGCACACAATTTCCTGGGTTATTAACATTTTAAACATTAAGGTGGTGCATTTGCAACAACTAATGGGCCAATATTGATACCTCATTATTAACTAAAGTCCATAGTTTATTTAGATGTTCTTAGGATTCACCTAATGTCCTTTTTCTGTTCCAGGGTCCAACATTACATTTCATTGTCAGGGCCTCTTAGGCTCCTCTGGGCTGGGACATTTTCTCAGACTTCCCTTGTTTATGAGGATCATGATAATTTTGAAGAGTACTAGTCAGGTGTATCGTAGGATGCCCCTCTATCAGAATTTTCTGCTGTTTTCTCTCGTGATTTGACTGGGGTTATGGGTTTGGGCAGGAAGATCACAGAGGTACCATGCTATTTTTACCATATCATACCAAGTGTATGTACTATCAACATGATTTATGACTGTTGATGTTGGCCTTGATCAACTGGTGGGGAGTGGTGTTTGCCAGGTTCTCCTCTGTAAAGTTACCCTTTATTTCCCCCTCTCTGTACTGTACTCTTTGGAAGAAACTCCCTACACACAGGCCACGTTTAAGAAATGGAAAACGATGCTCTCCCTCCCTTGGCTGGGGCAGCTCTACCAGCAGGCGGCAAGCCCTGTGGGATGCAAGGGCCAGATGCTCCCAGCAGGAAGCATTCTCTCTGCTCCGTAGAGGATGGGCAGCTCCCCTTTCTTCTGAGTGCTTGTGCACCCCCCCTTCACCCCTCCAGCCTAGAGAATCCAAAGGTTCAGGGTTCTAGAAGCATCTCCATGTCACTTTGGGCCCACTTTGGACAAAGCCCAGTTACCCCATCCCCCGGCAACCAGATAGTGATGCTGATAAAATCCTCACCAAAGTATCCAAATATGGCCTATGATCGCAAGAGGTCACCACCAATTTTTCTTTTTCTTTTTCTTTTCTTTTTCCTTCCTTCCTTCCTTCCTTCTTCCCTCCCTCCCTCCCTCTCCTTCCTTCCTTCCTTCTTTCTTTCTCTTTCTTTCTTTCTTTTTCTTTCTTCCTTCCTTTCCTTCCTTCTTTCTTTCTCTTTCTTTCTTTCTGTTTCTTCCTTTCTTTCTCTTTCTTCCTTTCTTTCCTTTCTTTTCTTTCTTCCTTTCTTTCCTTCTCTTTCTTTCTTTCTTTCTATCTCTTTCTTTCTTTCCTTTCTTTTCTTTCTTCTTCCTTTCTTTCTTTTTTCTTTCTTTCTTTCTTTCTTCCTTCCTTTCCTTTCTTCCTTTCTTCCTTTCTTTCTTTCTTTCCTTCTTTCTTTCTTTCTCTCCTTCTTTCTTTCTTTCTCCCTTCCTTCCTTCCTTCCTTCCTTTCTTTCTCTCTTTCTTTCTTTCCTTTCTTTCTTTCCTTTCTTTTCTTTTCTTTTTCGGTTTGGCACCATTGGCTGAGCTTTGTCTTATGCCCTGACAGAATTCTCCACATCTTTGTTCAAAACCAGCCCACCTTATGTCCATGACTTACCTTAGGAAGGGTCTCAGCATCCTAGATCCCAGCATCCTAAGGGGACTTTGAATCCACCCCTCTCTCTGATGCACAAAAACCCGTCCCCATCCCTGGGGGTTTCTCAGGAATAGGTGTGCCTCCTTCTTGACATATTACAGAACTAAGTTCCCAGCTCACTTTTTCAAAGGGAGAGGAGATGGCATGGAATGTGTTTACTGCCCAGGCAGGAAGAGTATTAGTCGTGTGCCAAATTTTAACATTAGTAATTAAATTTTGCATACTTTAAATTCTCCCTTGTTTCCATTTCACTGATGCTGTTGTAAGGATTAATTAATGTTTTGAAAGGGTTTTGAAGATGAAAAGTCTTACATGCATACAAAGTACAATTATTTGTTATTACAAATAATTGTATGAGACCACTTTCTTCCTTGATTACATGAAGGTTTCTGCAGGTAGTTAAAAGCTGCAGTGTCGCTCTTACAGAATGGCTGCCTTCATCAAAAATGTATTCTATGGCAGTGAAGCACAGAGTCCTTTCCCTCCTAAAGGGGGAAGCAGACCCCAAACCAATGAACAAATAATATACTGTATGTCAGAGGGCATAATCATTTCCTGGGATTGCTGTAACAAAGTACCACAAACTAGATGGCTTCAAACAACAGATATTTAGTCTCACAATTCTGGAAGCCAGAAGTCCAAGATCAAGACGTTGGCAAGGTTGATTCTGTCTCTAGACTCTGAGGGAGAATCTGATGCTTACCCCAAGCCTTGGTGTTCCTTGCCTTGTACATGTAGCACTGGAATCTCTGCCTCTTTCACTAGGCGTTCTTCCCTGTGTGTTTCTGTGTGCAAATTTCCCTCTTCTTATAAGGATTCCAGTCACTGGATTAAAATCCACTCTAATTTAGTATCACCTCATCTTATCTTGACCACATCTACAAAGACCCTATTTCCAAATAAGATCACATTCACAGGTACAGTACCGGGGGTTAAAACTTGAACACATCTTTTCAGCCCACAGCAGATGGGGATAGCTATGGAGGGTAAGGAAGATGATGTGCTCCAAAGATGGAACATTAGATGTCTTGAAGGATGAATGGGGGAATAAGCCATTTTAGGGACTTTAAGCAAAGGGGACAGTGCAAAGGCCCCAAGGCAGGACCTTGTGTGGTGTATCTGAGATCGATTGAGAAGGCCAGTGTGACTGAAGTAAAAGGAGATGATGTCACAGAGGTAGCAGGACCAGGTCACACACAGCCATTATTGTGGGATTTTGACTTTCTTCTTAGTGAGAGGGTTTTGAGAAGAGGAGTGACATGAGCTAACATACGAGGCGGTTGCCTGTTTACAGGGCATCTTGGTGCAAATCGAAAAGGGTGCCCTTTGTCCAAATGGACAGCCTTGGAGCAAAGCACATGATTCAGTGAGTGAAGCAGGGCTGGGTTTCAGCTCCTGTTCACCTGCTCGGCTAGGCTCTCCAGGTAGGTAAGAGATGTTACAGTAGAGGTAGCAAGGATTGTTTGGATTCTGAATCCATTTTCAAAGTAGAGTCCACAGGGTATGCTGATGGGTTGAATCTGGTATGTGAGAAAGAAAGGATCTGAGGACACCCTCAAGGATTTGGGCCTGAGAAACTAGAAGAATGATGTAGCCATTCTCTGAGATGGAAATCTGGGGAAGATTGAGTTTGTCTAGGGACCCCAGTCTCGTGGTGGGGCAGGGGAAGGAGAGACTGGACCGTATATGCTCTTCAAGATTTCTTCCAACAATGAAGAATCCATCCAGGTGGAAAGAGAAGCTATGAAAAAAGTTGATCCACCTTGCTTGTTAGGAATGCTGCTTGAGAACCACACACAAAGGTTTGATAAGAAAGCAGTATTCCATTTTCTGACATGTACCCCATGATCTAGAGCTGACTCTTTGCAAAACAAGGAGGACCCTTGAACTCTCCTCTGCATGTCCTCATGGTCTACTTTGATAAGTGAGGGATTTCCTCTTCCTTTGGCCTTACTGCCCACAGGCAGGCAGCCCCACAGCAGTGTCCTAGGTGTTAGCTCATCTTCCTCTTACGCCAACCGGCTGGCACCCAATGATGGAGGGAGCATTTCACAAAGTCTCTGTGCGCCTTGATTTTGATTGCCAAACAGAATGGCCTGTATGTTAAAACCTGCAAAAGCGATAGGATTTGCAGAGCTGAAATACCTGTATCTCCCTTCCATTAATGAATTTAAGAGAGCGAAAACCTGCTAGTTGCTTACCCCAATCTCTATTTTCATTAGTAACAGATTCCGTTGGGCACATGACTGCCTGGAAGAAAGACCACATCTCCCAGCCTCCCTTGCAGTTTGGTGTCCCATGTGACAAATTTCGGGCCAATGCTATCTAAGTGGAGGTGGGGTATGGCAGCTTCTGGAAAATCTCCTTAAAGGAGAGGTGGTATGCATATCTTCTTCATCCCTTCCCCAGCCTTGCTGCCTAGAATGGGGAGGTGATGGTTAGAGGGAGAGAGCAACAACCCAAGAAGGGCAGCTGGCATTAGAAGGAGCCTGGTCCAGTGCTTTTGTGGAGCCCTCATCCCAGCCCTGGGCTGCCTGCCTGTGGATTCATCTACACCCAAGAACACTAAATATTTATCTCTCACTTAAGCCACTCATCTGTGGGGTTTCCTGTCACTGCAGACAAACTTAATCCTTATTGACACACATACATAAATGGTTTCTGCTGGGTCACCTCCAGCAGAAGCAGTGGCTAGGGGAAAAAGTGATTTCTTTTCTCCCAAACTCCGGTTCCTTCCAGGTTATCCAGGGTCTTTCAGGGTGTTCAGGGACTACAAAGTAATGAGGAAGTGAGAGGGGGTACTAGGGTGGCTCCAGAAACTTCCGTGATGAACAGCCTAGTGCCCTCACAGAGGACTCATCCCTAACTCGGCCCTAGGGTTTGTAACAACTCAAAAATGTCTAGGTCATCTTGTTGGAAACTACTTGGCCTGTGATCCATTTGCCTCAGAGAGTCAAGTCACCTTAAAATTCAATCCAGCTTCAAAGGTTTTGGCATTTTTTCCCATGTCCCATCCTCATTTGCCATCTTGGTTTTTAAACTGTTGAGTATGTCTAAGGGCAATTCTGACTTTCTTTTTTTTAATCTTTGACAAGCAGTCAGCAAACTTGAAGTGTTTTATGGATAATGGTTTTTTTTTATTAATTAGGTGTCCTTTTTACCCCTTGTGAATAAATGTGGGACTTTTAAGCTTTTTTTCTAACGCTCCTTTTCTCAAATGTTAAGCTATATTGGTTTTCATTTTTTAGTTTAATTTTATTTACTAATGTTGCTTTGTATTTAGTTTCACATGAAGAGCTTCCAAACAGATGCAAAACTTTCAAAGAGGTGAATTTGAAGAGAACTGGCCATTAGATGATCGATCATTAGGCAGGTTTTCTATGGATTGGTTTTGGGTAATATGATCACCTTCCTACACATAACACATTTCCAGAATCTATGTTCCTTAAACCTAATCAAATGACTTGAAACCTACAAGCCTCGGCATCCACACAGTTAAGGTACAAATAAAAATGTTCATTTAACCATTTTGAATAATACATATGTTTGGCAAAAAAAATGAAAAGGAGGACAATAGAAAATATTGGAGTGGATGAGGAGCAACTACAACTCTCAAACTTCGCAGTTGGGAATATAAATTAGTTTAACCACGTTTGGAAAACAAGTTGATGTTACTCTCAAAAACCTGAATGCATACTTACCCGAAGTCCCAACATTTCTACCAATAAAAACATACTCCATAAATTCTCTTCATACACACCAAGAGATGTGTACATATGCTAATAGCAGCACCGATTATGGTAGCAAAACCTGGAAACACCACAGTGTCCACTACAGAAGAATGAATAAATAAGTTGTGTTTTATTCTTAAACTGGGATAGTGTTTGGATATGAAAGTGAATGAACTACCATTGTATGTAACAAGATAAACTATAGGGGAAAAAAATCAGAAGACTATGTAGAGTATAATTCCATTTATGTAAACTTCAAAAGCAAGCAAAGCTAAATAATTATTTTTTAGAGATTCATACATAGGTGTTATAAGAAAATTGGGGAGTGATTAATACAAAATTCAGGTTACTCAGTTACATTTGGTGAGTAAGGGGAGGGACACTTAGGAGATCCTGGGATGCAGTTATGTTCTGTTTCTTCGCTCAGGTGGTAAATATGTGTATTTATTTTATTATTATTCATAGAACTTAGTTCAAGTAGACAGCTAATGAGATCAAAACTCACTCAGTAGAGTTTGCTCTGGCCTAAGGTCCCCTTGGATCCCTAGAACCAAACTCTCATGTGACAAATACATACCTGTGGTCACCATGGGAACCAGGTAAAAGAGTAAATGGCTGCTGTTGGAACCACAACTCTGATTCCTTATTCCAGTGCCTGTGGTTCTTCTATGCAAGGTAGAATTTATTTCTTCTCAAGGACGGACTATCTGGGTCAGGGGAAGAGAAAACACCAACATGCTATTGAGACTGAAAGTAGCCATGAGTGTAAGTTGCATAGTTATTTGACTTCCTTTGAATGTCTCCTAACAACCACCACCTTCAAAACCCTGACAGTGGCCCTGCAGTTATTTATGAGCCCTCTCTAGTTGCTCCATGAAACAGAGGAAGTAAGCATGTTGTCCATAGATTAACTCTCCATTCATATGTGGTTAATGATTTCAATACCAAAGAAGGGGTATCTATCTATCTATCTATCTATCTATCTATCTATATATATATGGCACTGATGGGTAGGAGATAGTTGGAGACCCTTCATTGAAGTAAAAGAAGGTGGCAACAACCACAGATTTAACTCAGAAACAAAACATCCCTTCTTTTGGTTTCCATTGTCTCTTTCTTTCTTCACAAATACCTCACGTCTGCGTAACGATTGGTTCAAACCTCACTTAAAAAACAAGCTCTTAGCAAGATTCCAGTTCATTGGTTAACAAGGAAGGAAGAAAGCTTGCTCCATGCAGTAAAAAGTTTGCTGTAATTGCCCTCCCCCCCAGCCTCTTTTTGTCTAAACTGCAAACTCCTGCAGTCCTGAGACTCTGCTTGGATTTTCTCCCAATATTTGAGTACATAAATATAGGTCTGCAAGTGTACTGCCCCTGTTTATGAGCCTTTTAAAGATCAAAGAGTCATGTTCAGCTCTTGGGCTTGTCACTTAAAACATGCTGTACTTTACCTTTTAACAGGTAGTTCTTTCAGAATGGCCCATTAGGCTCTTCCCATCTTGTCTTTACACCGAGTCCTACAGTTTGTGTAAGGAAATGCCTTTAATGGAGGATTCAACGCTATTTCCAACATGTTAAAAGGCCCAGCCTCCCTTTAATGAAACTGAATTTTAAAGGGTGCAGGTCAGAACCTCCATATGTAATATCATTCTGAAGATGCCATAACTCTGATTAAAAATTGGTTGGTCACATTGACAAAAGAAACCATCACAAAGTCAGGAAAAAGATAAGAGCTTATAAAACACCAGTTTGCTAGGTGCTGCCAGAACTTGAAGTGTAAAGAATTGTTCCAAAGCCATGTACAGCCTGGGGACCAGGTCACATTGCTTACCAGTCGTGGTCCCTACATGTTTACCTTGTGTTGTCTTTGCAACATCTTTACATTCAACACTGAGTTCAAATCTGAACTTTGGGACTGCTGAAGTATTTCTTACACAGACAAAGAGATGACGGACAAAACTGGAGGATTACTAAATGCCAGAAGCTTTGAGTTTTAATTTATGCCTTTCCCGACATCATAAATATAATTTAGGTTTTCAAAGACTTGGTTCTCAGAAGTATACCAGGCTGCCTATCCTGAAGTTAAAAGACTTATGCATGTTGTAGGTGAAAAGTAGATTTTGAAAGATCCCTGCCTCCAGTAATGATGGACTAGTGTGTTGCAAATCAATACTGCCATAGATAAGAACTAAAAAAAATCTTCCAAGTGTGTGTGTGTATGTTTGAGAACATCAAGCCAAGGGAGCAGGGACTTAAGGAACCAATATACTGAAAGCATATAGAGCCTCAAATTACCTCAAAAAATGTTTATACACAGTGCTTAGTGTTCAGTTGGATATTACTTGGTGCACCAAAAGACGTGAACAAATAACTGAAAACCAAGAGAAATCACAGATAAAAGAAATACTCCCACAGGTATTATCAGATATGGACTTCAAACTATATGTGATTAATAAATGCAAGAAAGTTAGATGGCTATGGTGTTGATCCTCAGCAAAAGAAAAAGTGGACATTCTACAACTGAAAAGTACTTGTACTGAAATTCAGAGCTTAATCAATGAATTTAATAGTAAATGAGAGACAGCTGAAGAGAGGATTTGTGAACTGGAAAACAGGTCAAAAGTAATATCCAGAGTTAAAAAAAAAAAAAAGTATGTACAGAAGAGAGCACAAGAAACATAAGGTACATGGTGAAAGGTCTGATACACATGTAATCAAAATTCCAGGAGAAGAAAAAGAAAATAGATAGATACAATATTCAAAGAGACGACAACCGAAAATTTCCACAACCAATGACATCAAGCCACAGATTTTAAAGTATTAAAAAAATAAAAAATAAAAAAAAACAGCAAGCAGTGTAAATACTAAGAAAACTACCCCTAGGTACATCATAGTAAAATTGTTGAAAACCAAAAACAAAGGGCAAAAACTCTTAACAATTAGCCGGAGAGAGAAATAAAGACATATTACCTTCAAAAGAGCAACCATACGACTGACAGATAACTTTTAAACAGAAAAAGCAAAACCTAGAGAATAATGGAGTGGTGTCTTCCAAGTGCTGAAAGAAAATATGAAATCTTAGAACTCCTTACTCAGTCAAAATATATTTTAAAGTGATAGAATAAAGACAGTTTTAGACAAACTGACAAAAACAAAAAATTTGTCACCAAATAGGACTGCAGCACAGAGCAAGTACAAACAGAATTCTTTGGGTAGAAGGAAAAGGATTCCATATGGAAGCATACAATGGAATGAAGAGCAATGGAAATGGTAAAACACCTGGGTATGAAATGTGATAATAATGTCTTGTGAGGTTTAAAAAATATAGAGATATTTAAAATATGTCCTGATAATAACACTAAAGGCAGAAAGAAAAGTTAAGGTGTCTTATGATCCTTGCATTATTCATGAGTGATTAAAAAATACGAATTTACAGTAGATTTTAATGTCAAAGATGCATGTTGTAAGCTAGAGTAACCATGAATGTAAGTGTCTGACAGTTGGGGTTTTTTTATTATTATTGTAATGCGAGTGTCCTACTTAAGCTTTTGATTGCTGAGACATCTACTTCAAAGACAACTATCTCAAATAAACAAATTGCCAGCCAGAGACTAGATAAAGAGCTAGGCCACCCCACCCCTGAAGTTTCCTTTGTTTTAAAGATCTCTGGTTGACTTAGATAACTGACTATTTGGGCTATTTGTTCATTCTTTCCCGCGCTTTAATTCTCACTCTTAGGTTTTCAATTCACCAATAAAGAATGAACCTGCAAAACCCTAGACCCCCCTTCTGGACCCCAATAAAAGCAGAACCCCAGGCCTGCTTCCTCACTCTCTGTCTTCCCTCATACCCACCTCACTGTGTGGCCCCAGGCATGCTGTATACCCTCCAAGACTTGGGAGTGATAAACCTTGTCTCTTTTTTCAAAGTTTCCAAATGGTTGTTGCTAACGGCATTTTGCAATCGTAATAAGAAGGGTTGGTCCAGCTACAACATTGGTTCTGAAAGGGAAGATGTCTGTCGGGGGGCTCGACATGGACCCAGGTGAGTATCCCTAGGCATTTCTAGCTGATAGTGTCACTATCCATAAGCTGAGACAGGTGTAAAAAACCCAGAGTAAAAAATGTAAAAGAATATGTGACCAACAGATGTCTAACAGAATAAAAGAATAATACGAAATAATTATTCCAAATAAAGTAAGAAACATAGTAGCTTAAAGAAAACTTAACAGCTTAAAACAACAAAACATTTGATGCTTCACAGTTTCTGTGGGTCAGGAATTTGGAAGCAGTTTAGCGAGGTGGCTGTAACTCAGAGCGTCTCATGAGGTTGCCATCAGGATGTCAGCCAGAGCTGCAGTCATGCGAAGGTGTGACTGACTGAAGAACCTACTTTCAAGATGACTCATTCCCAAGGCTTTTGGCAGGACGTCTCAGTTCTTCACTACGTATGAGTGGTTGTTCTAGTGTCCTCAGAACATGGCTGCTACATCCGTGATCTAGTTTTTTAAATCACTCACTGTCATTTATGCCTTATTCTATTTGATAGAAGTGAACCATTAAGTCACACTCAAGGAAATGTGACCAATTCCACCTCTTGAAAGATGACATATCAAAGAACCTGTGGACACATTTTAATACCATGAAAAAAGTGAGAAAAAGAAATCATACAAGATGAGACAAATAGGAAATAAAACATTTTTAAAAAGCAGATTTAAAACTACATATATCAGAAACTCTTAAGTATAAAGATTAAATATTTCAATTAAATAATAAAGATTAACAGACCACACAGAAAAATATGCTGCTTTTATGAGGCATACCTTAAATATAAGTATACAGAGAGATTTAAGATAAAAGGATGGAAATAGATATACCTCCATGCAAACACTAACCATAAGGAAGTGCCTGTAACCATATTAATATCAAACAAAATAACTTTGAAGGCAAGAAGCCTTACTAGATAAAGAGGAACATTTTCTAATGATAATGACATTTTGTAGTAAAAGGGTTTATCCTCCAAGAAATATACCACAGATATTAAATAGATAAAAGGTATTAAGAACAAGTCTATGCTAATCAGTTTGAAAATTTAAACGGATGAAAAAATTCCTAAAAAATTATAGTCTGCCAAAACTGACATAAGAAGTAATAAAAACTCTAAATAGATCTCATGTCTATTTAAGTGATTGGATCCATGATTTAAAACCTTCCCATAAACAAAACTCCAAGCCCATGTCTTTCATTGGTAAAAAGTTTGTGTACAATGGTGCTATTAATTCCTTAAGATTAATAGTACCAATTGTACACAAACTTCTTCAGAGGAAAAAGGAAAAGACATTTCCCACCTCTTTTTATGAAGCCAGAATGACCTTGACACCAAAACCTGACAAGAACACTGTAAAAAAAAAAGGAAAAGTACGAACCAATTTCACTCACAAGCACAGAAGCAAAAAACTTGAGCAAATACTATCAAATGGAATTCAGCTATATAAGAAAGAATAATACATCAGATCAAGTTGGGTTTATTCCAAGAATTCAAACTGGTTTACTATTCAACAGTCAATTTATTAGATTAGTATACAGTGTGATCTATTTAGGCAATAGTTTACTAGGCAGTAGTGAAAATTAATAAACACCTGCTTCTTTCTCACAAACATAAGGTTGAATTAAGAAGCTAAACAAACAAAAAAATACATACTGTATGATTCCATCTACATAAATTTCAAAAACAGGCAAAATGAATCTAAGGTTAGGTCAGGATAGTTGTTGCTGAAAGTGGGGTCCGGCTGCTCGCCGCTCAAAAGCCAATAAAGAGGCGAAGTTGGTGGAAAGGAAAGTTTGCATTATTTTGCAGCCCGGCAAAGGGGTGGGGAGCGGACTCACGTCCAAAGGCCGACAACTCTCCCCTGATAATCCGTGGGCAAGAGCTTTTAAAGGGGAGTTTCAGGGGTGCACAGGTGGAGGCGGGGCCACATGCAGAAACAGCACCTTTAGCTCTGACGGTCATCTTGAAACTGGTCATCAGTGGTCTGACCAGCGTCATCTTGATTGTTTTCAGTACAGTTAGTCTTCAGTTCCAAGGTCGATTTGTTCCCGTTTCTTTGAGGCCAGTTCTCAGAATTGTGGCAGCTTATGTGATGGTTACAGTCTGGTCATTACGTAGTTAACTTCTTCCACCTGGTGAAGGTTTCAGTATCTACAAAGCAGCACAAAGGATATGGCTCAGAATATTATCAATAGCCCTTGAAGAGGAACTAAAGGTCCTTGACTTTGCTTAATGACTAAACTATTCTTATTTTGTCCTGCTTGACTGCCTTCCTTTGCTTCTGCATTTTCTCACTTCTCTGATGAAACTTATTCTTTGGCTAAAGTTTTTCTACAGACAAAAGATTGGCTGAGGACTCTTGGGGGGAGTGGGGGAGGACCATAGGGTCCTGCTCTGTTTCGTAGTGACTACCTCTAGGAAGAAAGAAGGGCATAGTAATTGGGAGGGGGCATAAGAGGGGCGTCTTGAGTACTGATAATGTTCAATCTCTGATATGGGTAGTTACATAAAAGTGCTTCATTTTTTAATAATTCATCAAGCTAATTCACAAATTATGATTTGTGTATTTTTCTGTATCTATTTATACGTCAATATAAAAAAAATCTAAATGGATTTGAATATTAGAACCAAACGCTGACATTTGGACACCCAAGACCTAGTAAACCAAGTTAGAGCAAATCAAAATTGCATAACACTTTACAATTCAAAAACATGTATTTATATTTATTTGCTCTTCACTTCAGTCAGCAAAGGTAGTATAGGGTATTATGATATTATTATTATCCCAAGTACAGATGAAGAAATATTTTAACGAAAATTTCAGTGACTCATCCAAGATGATACAGCTACTATCACAATGCTAAGTCATCTAATAACAACAGAGCAATCCAGGATTGACCATATTTTCCCCTTGGAGTCTAATTTCACAAAGCTTATTTAATGAAATTCATGAACATGGCTACCCAGATTCCATTTTTCCATTGCTTTTAAAAGCCAGATCATACTGTGTGATGGAGCATAGATTTTGAAGTAAGATCAAATCTGGGGGTGGGGGGGTAATCCATACCCTGTCACAAGTTTACTGCATAAAGTTGGACTTCATTGCTCTAAGCGTCGCTTTTCTAATCTACAACATGGAACTAATAATATGCCTCTCGATAGGGTTTTGGGGAAGAGTAAATTAGATGACACAGAAAATTGCCTAACATGGTGCCTGAAAGCAACTGGTGCTCAGTTAGGTCGGTTCTACCCCTCCCTCCCAGCCACCAACTTCGTAAAGGAAGTGAGTCATCTGCCCCATGGAGATCAACACAAAAACCCTTCAAACTATTGTAGAATAAGGCATAGAGGGACACCCAAGTTTATCTAATCCAGCAGAGGCCCTTGCAGACAAACAGGCTTGTTCAAGGTCATTACTTAGACACAAGCTAGTCTTAAAATCTAAGTCTAAAAGCCACGTAGGCTCCCCAAACTCAGATAAATCTACCCGCACCCCCTCATCACCACCACTACCATCCTTTCTTTTCTTCTGTTTCTGCTTTTATCCCAGCTGAAGGCAAGAGTGAGACAAGCAACCTTCATAGAAATCCCGCGAGATCAGCCTGTGCAAACAGAGGGCTAACCCCATACAGAAGTAATCACTCCCTCCCGTTTTCTCCCATTGCCTCTTATAATTCATCTTTCTGTAGTGCATGGTCACACTTCATTGTGATAATTTGCTAGTTTACCCTTAGTCTTCTCTTGGGAACTCAGAGAGGACAGGGTCTGTGTAGTATTTATTGTCATACGCCTAGTGCCAAAACAATGTAGTGAGTCAAAAAAGTTTTATAGAAGAAAGAAAGGAAAGAGAGAGGAGAGAAGGAAGGAAGGGAGACAGGGAGGGAGGGAGGGAGTAAAGGAAGGAAGGAGGAAGGAAAGAAGAAAGGAAGGAAGGAAGGAAGGGGAGAGAAAGGAAGGAAGGAAGGAAGGGAAGGAGGAATTCAAATTAATTTGGGGGCAAAGGAAGCAAGGTTTGTCTTTGAACACTCAAGCCTCTTTCTCTGCAATATTGTCCTTCTCCACCCACTGCTTCCGTCACCCCGTTGAGGCTTCCAAGTTGGGCAGTATTTTTTTCACCTTTCCAATGTCCTCTTATCCCAGCCTAGTCTCAGAAAAAGACCCCAGGCCAGTGATTTACATGCTAGTGTGATTAGGAATCACTCGGGTTTTATTTTTCCCTGCTGTGGCGGGATATGCATTTCAAGTATCCCCAGGAATTACAGGAGGCTTGGTGCCTTGTTAAGGGAAAGCTGGTGAGGAAGATGTGGAGCTGGAGACAGGGAGCCTTCTCAGTGGCCATGAAGTTGACCCTAGTGTAAGTCATGAAGAAAACTAGACCTGAGGTGCTTACTTAATCTCAAAGCCCTTGAACTTCATTCCCTGTTTGTCTTCTCAGACCTTACCTCTCGCACCCATTTTCCCACCAGGCCACCTTTTCCTTGGAGACTCTGACCAGAGGCCTCCATCTCTGCCCACAGGTGTCAGTAGGTAGTGGCCACCTCACCTGGGTTCTGCGGCTGAACACACCCATGGGGCCCAGCCATCTCCAACCTCACAGTTGAGTAAGTCTGAATGGTATGATGGTGCAATCATTGCTGCCCACATTTGCTCCATGCGGGGTGTTCTGTGGTTTGTGTGGCATTGTCCTCCCTGCCCCTGCCACAGAGCCTGGGGTTGAGTAATCGGCTTGATCCTGGCTAGTACTGGGCTTCGTGATTACCTCTTTGTCCTTTTGTGCATGTCTGCCTCCTTTCCCTTCAGCAAGAGGTGGATTTTTTAGAGGGCATCTGGGACCATCTTTTGGCATTCTACTGTTGGGAATGAGGCTGGGGGCACCTGCTGAGGCACAAAAGCAGCTGAAGTCCATCCACCCATGGATTAGGCAGCTCACGATCACAGCGCCACTTGAAGTAGGACTTGAGGCTCCATTCCCTGCATTGGGAAGGATGCAGATAGAGGCCCTCCACATATGGATCTACAGGGAAGGGATAAGTAGGGCTCACATTTTCCCTTCAAGGCTCAAGTCTACCTGGTGGACACTACCTCCCATGGGTGATTTAATTAAAAGGAGCGCGCGCACACACACACACACACACACACATTTTTGGTAAGGGGGATGTACACTCTCCAGAAAAGAGGCAACAGAATTTCTCTGGCGCTAGGGCAGGGTCATATTCATCCATACTCCTCTTAAAGTACAAGAACACAACTGTAGTGCTGCTAGCAATCGTTATAATAACTAGCAAACATGTATTGAGTACTAACTCCGTGTCTAACGCTTATGAAGCACCCTTCATGGATTATCTCATTTAATCTTTAAAATGACCGTATGAAAAGCATGCTATTATTTTCACATCACAGATAAAAGCACCCGAGCCTTAGAGGCTTTAAGCAGCTTGCTCACAATCACACAGCTAGTAAGTGGCAAAGCCAAGGTTCCAACCCAAATTATCTTTGTCCAGAGCCCATGCCCTTGGTCCATACACTATACTACCTCCCCACAGAGTAAGCTCTTGTTTGCTGAATTAATTAATGAACAATTAAATGAATAAGTGAATGAAATGGACTATGGATTGAGGACGTACTTCATGCCTTGCAGCAAGCTAGGGTACTGCTAAGTTTTCTCTCTTGCATATCCAGGTAGATGTTGCCCTCAGGCCCTGAGATAAAGAATACAACAGGTTGAGCATCTGTTCAACCTGGAAGGGAGGTATTAGGTTGAGTCCTGGCTGTGTGGAGGGCCACCTGGGAAGCTCCTCATAATGGTCTTCCTACATACCTCCCCTTCCTAAGTTTGCAATCCATGCAGGTGGAAAAGAAGGGAAATCATAATTCTCTAGCATTGCACATGTACCTGTCAACTAAGCGTGTCAGGATGTTCCTAATCAGACTAGGAGCTCTTAGAGAATAAGGACCATGCCTCCAATACTTACAGGTCCTGACTCAATGTGACTGTTCTCAAATTTGGGCCATTGCTTGGGGGAGCTAAAGTCTCACGAGCGCACCCATCAAACCTGCTTCCTGGTGACAGGGTACATATCTCTTGGCCAAGCAGGAAGAATTCTGCTGGCTTTCTATGAGACACCTTGACATACTGTCAAAGTTGGATTACGTGCTTTCAATTAGTTATTGGGCTTATTCCAGAAACAGCATCCTTCGAGACTCAGTACAAATCCCATCTTCTCCACGGAGCATTCTTTGAGCATCCTGGTTCAGGGCAATTTCTCCATCCTCCAGACAACCACCAAAACTCATGGTCTGGACCATAATTTGGCACTTGCCATTCCACATCTTTGTTCACTTTGTTCATCCCGTATCTTATACTAAGTGTAAGCTCTATGAAGGCAAAGACTATGTCTTCTATGTCTTTGAGTAGCATGATAAGATTTTTAGATATGTATTCATTTTTAGATATGTATTGTTGGCATATCGACAATATGCCAACCAAAAAGACAACTGAGACAAACAGACCAAAATCCCTTCCGCGGTGGGTGCACTCTCCCCCTTGCTGCCTTGTTCTTCCCACAACTCTCTTCCCTTGTTCCTGTAGACACAAATGAGAGGGGTTACACAGAGGACAGAGATCAGAGTAAAATTTTCTAAGGTAATCCCCGAAGAATGCCAAGCCCCAATCAAGCATAACAGGTTGAAAAGAGCACAAATAGGAGCTAGATTACCATTTCCCTAGAGATTGGAGAAGGGCTGTCCCAGCTAGGGAATGCAAACTGAAAAGGAGAAAGTTGTGGGTGTCTAGAGAAGACCCCTGGGCCCTATCCCAGTGGTGAACCTGGAGCCAACTCATTCCAGCAGCCAACTGTTAAATTTTCAGGAATTTTGTGAACTGGTTGGGATTAGCAGCTTGAAATTGGCCAGGGTGGGGGTTTTCACACCCCTGAAAACAGTAAATGCTACAAATTGGGTGCTCTCTGCACCCCTCCCCCGACATCAGAGCCAGTTGTTAGACATTTACCAGCACAGCTGAGCCTGGAACCTCACAGAGTCGCTCCCCCACCCTTCAAAGCAGTTGAGTGCAAGAGGCAGCAGAGCCAGAAGGGAGGGCCTGAGATAGCACCAGAGAGGCTCAGAGAGCAACAGAGGAGAGTGCAAAGGGGTCACAGTCAGGACAAAAAGGAAACAGAGTCATGGGCTGATAACTAGAGACCTTGGTGGGACCACAGGCATCTCATAAAATGACTAATTATTTTAATCATTATTAGAAATAACTAACAAAAAAGTGGACCATAATGATAGTACGGCATGAACTAAGGGTTATAATTAATCCAATCTGCACACCTGAGACCCAGAAGAAGAAAAAGAAGCAGGCGGATAAAGACATACCATGTCCTGGAGGCAGGAATGTTGGGATCACAGACCTCTCAGTGGAAGCCAAGGAGGGCAGAGAAAGTTAGTGACAAAATGCCATGATTTCAGCCAGATGCTGCCCTGGAAGCAAGGGGAAGGCAGAGACTCCTAAACTCCCAACCGTGATCCCACAGCAATCAAGAAAAACACAAAAATGAATGAGTTTACCCTGAAGTAACTAAGATTTTTCTACCTACATTAGTCTGCTTGGGCTGCCATGACAAAACATCACAGACTGGGTGGCTTAAAAAACAGATATTTATTACTCACAGTTCTGTAGGCTGGAAGTCCCAGATTAAAGTCCATCAGGGTTCAGTTTCTGATAAGGGCTGTCTTCCTGACTTGTGGGTGGCCACTACATCCTCACATAACCTCTTCTTTGTGCTCATGTGGGGAGAGAGTAGTCTCTCTCTTTCTCTTCTTATAAGACCACCAATCCTATTGGATCAGGGCCCCAACCTTATGACCCCGCTTAACCTTAATTACCTCCTAAATGTTCTGTCTCCAAATGCAGTCACAGTGGGTGAGGGTAGCATTTCAACATATGAACTCGGGGTGACACAGTTCAGTCCATGGCACTATCACTAGGTAGAAAGAGGACCTCCAATATGGACTGAGTTGATGACGCTCTGTTGGTGCAGTTGTGGCCAACAGGTGCTCTCTCCAGGGCTGGCTGAATTGACACAACCCTGCGCAGGGGAGTTTGGAAATGTCTATAAATCTCTATTCCAGTGATTCCACTTCTAGGAATTTCTCCTCTTGACCTACCTGTTCAAATTGACATATGCATATAGTCACTCACTGCAGTTTCGTTTATAATGAAGAAAAATAGGAAACAGCTAACATCAACAAGAGACCGTTTAAATCAATAATGGAATATTCTATAGCTATGAAATAATAATGATATGGAAAGGTAATGAAGAAAGCAAGGTGCAAGCAATATGCTACATTTTTATGTAAAAAGGGAGGAATAAGAATATTTACATTTGGGGAATTCCCTAGTGGTCCAGTGGTTAGAACTCAGTGCTTTCACTGCCAGGGGCCCAGGTTCAATCCCTGGTTGGGGAACTAAGATCCCACAAGCCACAGCATGGTCAAAAAAAAAAAACCAGAATATTCTCATTTGGTTCTGCTTTTAAAGGATTCACAAGCAACTAGTAAAACAGAAAAAAAGACATATTAAGTTATAGCTTTTTTATATTTTTTGCTTATATGTAATATGATCATGTGATCTATTGAAAAATAAGAAAAAAATAAAGTTGCATACCTGAGTTTGAGGCTTGTAAAAAATTACTACCTGCTCTACCTGTATCCTCCACATCGTGATGCTCAAGTGTTTTCTGATTGACTAATTCTGATCTATTGAGTCATGAATATAACATTCTTCAATCAAATAAGAATGCGATGAGAATCTAGGCTATGCCTGACCCTGCCTGAGAAGCTGATGAGCACATGACTTTAGGGAGGTCCCCATCCCTCTTGTGGCTTCAATTCTTACATTAGAAAGAAAGGAATTAGCTCAGTTCAGTAAATATATATCGGGAGGTGGCTCCCATCCTGGAGACTCAAAGCTGTGTGAGATCCAGAGCCTGCCCTCAGGAGCCTTTCAGACTGGTTGAACGAGACGGCCAAGACAAGGACAAGAGCAACGGAATGTGTCAGAGATCATGGCAGAGACATCTCCAGGGAGCTCTTGGGCCTGGAAAAATGTTGCCCCTCTCTGGTGTGGTCAGGGAAGACTTCCTGCAGGAGAAGGGTGATGGGGCAAGGTGTCCCAGACAAACAGAGGAGCGGGGGAACAGCACGGATTACTAAAGCGGCAGCGTGGGTCCGGGAGGAGTGGCAGATGCAGCTATACCTGTGTCCTTCCGGAGGCCCAGCCCACCGATTCTCCAGGAGGCTGTGGCCCTCCGTGGGAGTGTATGGAAGGAATCCTCACCCTCGGTGACCAAGGCACAGGCCAAGTCAGAGGTGGTGAAAGCAAAAACAGAGCTCTACCAGGACCAGGGCCAAGGGAAAGGTCCCCTTGCACCCAGTGAGAGCCTAGACCAGGTAGGCAGGAACCTCTCCCTCCAAGTCCAGCTCTGCCAAGCTCCCTGGGAGCTGCCGGCCCTGCGGCAGAGGAGTTAGGGAGATGGTCCCTGGCACCTGCAGGCTCCCACCCCCAGAATCTCCAATCCTTGGCGCTCCGGGGAAATGTGCGCCCCCAGATCTCTTCCGCTATCCGCATCTGCAGGGTCAGCCCAGCTTCTAGCTGCGGGCATACGCCCAGCTGCTCAGCAGCCTTGCAAGACCAGACCCCGGGCTTCTGTTACATGGCCTCATTCTCATCTCATTTGATTCCCACAAAAATCTGCGAGGTTGTCGTTCTGTATTCATTGTACAGATGAGACACTGAAGCTCAAAGGGGTTAATTGACCCACGGTCTCAGGGATACTTAGTGGCAGAGACGGGATTCAATTCCAGGTCCCTTATTTCCAAGCCGGGGAACTAAGCCTAGAAGGGAAAGTCTGTTCCTTTGCTTGACCAACAGCTTGGCCATTCAAGCTTTGTTCCAGCCACCTGGGGCGAGATCCTCCCATGCCCCACTCATTCCCCCCAATCCAAGGCCAGCCCCGCCCCCTCCCGAGTGCTCGCTGGATCAGATCAGTAAAAGCAACGGCCCTCACAAGATTGCCCCACTTGGCTCCAGCAATTAATTAAGAGCCGTCTGAGAGCCTCCAAAGGGCCTGCAAGCTCCAGCAAGATACGGCACACATAGTTGAATCCAAAATATTTGCTGTGTTTTTCCCCTTGCTGGGGAACCAGTCCTTACCTGTTACCTGAACCTGATTAAAATTTAAGCCGCTCATTCTCAGTGCCAACCGTGAACCAGCCTGTCGGTCATATGGAAGATGAGGAGAGGGCTGGAAACTTGACAAGGATAATAAGTGATCAATCAGTAAGTCGTTGTTTCCTGGCTGTACCATGAAGCACCCGGAACCTGCACCAAATGCGGCTCGTTCTCGTCATCAGTGCTGTCTGCACACACGAGACCTTGAGGCTCAGCCCCGGTAAGGCAGGAACCCATAGGTCCAGCCCAGAGAGGTCTACGGCCAGAAGCCACATGACGGAATCTGATATCTCTTGAGTTTAAGAAAGCTACTCATGAACAACTAGATTTAGATGATAAAAAAGACTAGATAAAGCACTCTACAGCTTGCCATATTGTTTCATCATGTTTAAGCTTACAGCAAACTGGGGGTTATTACTGGTTTTACAGAAGAGATTCACAGAGGCTGCTACTTTTCCAGCATCGCTTAGCTAATAAATCGCCAATCTGAGACTTGACCTTAGACTTTCAAATTTGGACTCAGTCAAAAGTTTAGCTGGTAAGTACAAGTTTTTTCCATAAGGGAACAAATTATTTTGAACATTTTTTCAAGGAGAATTAGTTGGACAAGTATATATTACTGCAGATTCCAAATTCGCAGGATCCAAATTAATGACGTTACTGTGGTATCAGTGACTGTTACATGAGAAATTCTAGTTCTTTAAAAGCTCCTGGTCCCTACAAATTTTTACTGAGAGAACTTTCCAACTTTCCAGTTGCTCAGGGTTACGAGGTTCCTGTTTATTTATACAAGCAAAGTAGAATTTTACAGCTAGATTTCTTTTGAGGGACTTCCCTGGTGGCACAGTGGTTAAGAATCTGCCTGCCAATGCAGCGGACACAGGTTGGAGCCCTGTTCCAGGAAGATCCCACATGCCGCGGGGCAACTAAGCCCATGTACCACAACTACTGAGCCCGTGCACCACAACTACTGAAGCCCGTGCACCTAGAGCCCGTGCTCTGCAACAAGAGAAGCCACCGCAATGAGCAGCCCGTGCACCGCAACGAAGAGTAGCCCCCACTCGCCGCAACTAGAGAAAGCCCGCGCACAGCAAGGAAGACCCAATGCAGCCAAAAATAAATAAATAAAATAAATAAATTTTTTAAAAATCTATTAGATTTCTTTTGACAATTACTTTAGAAGGAAAAACAACCCCTGGACTCAATTATTTCCCCTTGATCCCCTGTGGGCAGAGAGGATAACACCAACAGAGATTCCATTCCCACATTGGGCTGTTCATTCATTCCACAGACGTCTGAGTGTCCGAAACATTGCTCTCCCATGGATGACTTTCATCTTCTTATCTCCCACAACCCTATGAAGCAAAGAAGTGAGGAGACAGGTGGGGCCCCTGTCACCAAGGAGGATAAGGCAGCAACTGAGGGGGGATGAGGCTGACCCGCCTGGAAGTTGTCAATCCACCTTGAACCTCTCCGAGACTTTGACCTCTGTGAGTGCTGCCAATCTACAGGTTTCCAGCAGCACCAAGCCCTGTGCTAAGGATTGAGAACTGAAGACCATCGTGGTCGGATGCTGATATGGCTGAGGCAGTTGTTGGAACCGCTTCCCAAGGCATCTTAGTTTTATTGCAAATGTTATTACAGGCTTAATTAATACTTGGTACACCATGTAAGGCCTTTGCCATGGAGTCTTTTTTTTAAATTGAAGTATAGTTAATTTACAATGTTGTGTTAGTTTCAAGTGTATAGCAAAGTGATTCAAATATATATACTCTTTTTCAGATCCTTTTCCCTTATAGGTTATTACAAGATATTGAGTATTCTCGGGACTTCCCTGGTGGCGTGGTGGTTGAGAGTCTGCCTGCCAATGCAGGGGACACGGGTTCGAGCCCTGGTCTGGGAAGATCCCACATGCCGCAGAGCAACTAAGCCCGTGCGCCACAACTACTGAGCCTGCGCTCCAGAGCCCACGAGCCACAACTACTGAGCCCGCGAGCCACAACTACTGAAGCCCATGTGCCTAGAACCCATGCTCCACAACAAAGACAAGCCACCACAATGAGAAGCCCACGCACCGCAACGAAGAGTAGCCCCCACTTGCCGCAACTAGAGAAAGCCCATGCGCAGCAACAAAGACCCAACGCAGGCAAAAAAAAAAAAGATATTGAGTATTCTCTCCTGTGCTATACAGTAGGTTGTTTATTTTATATATAGTAGTGTGTATCTGTTTAATCTGTTAAACTCCTAATTTATCTCCCCGCCCCCCCGCCCTCCCACTATCCCCTTTGTAACCATAAGATTTTTTTCCATGTCTGTGAGTCTATTTCTGTTTTGTAAATAAGTTCATTTGTATCATTTTTTTAGATTCCATACATAAGTGTTATCATATGATATTTGTCTTTCTCTGTCTGACTTACTTCACTTAATATGATTAGTTCTAGGTCCATCCATGCTGTTGCAAAAGGCATTATTCCATTCTTTTTTATGCCGTGGAGTCTAGAATCACCCCACACCTTTCACTTTCCCCACCTCCGCATCTACCCATGCAACTAGTCTACAGAAGGCAGGCCTGCTCGATGCCCCCGGAGGGTCTGGAGATCTGCTCCTTAGGTCCCGTGAAAGCATTAGTTCTTAATCTTGGCTCCACCAGAATCACTTGGGGAGCTGCACAAAATACCAATATCTACTGGCACTTCCAAAGATTCCAATTTACATGTGGCCTGACCATCAGGATTTCTAGAAGATTCCAGGTGGTGCCAACTTGCAGCTAGAGTCTAAGCCTTCTCTGAGTCAAAGATTTGTGATTCTGGAGGTTTCAGCTCCACATAAAGGGAACAATTAAGGCTTTTATCAATGTGAGAAGGCAGCAAATATGGTTAAATGACCGAGGTCTCTATACTTCCAGCTCTCCGGATGATCAACTTTCACAGTTCTCTGGAGCTTAGGCCACTTCAAATTTCCTGTGTAATGTGGGTTTTGAGGTGATGCACACACACAAACACACTCCCAACTAATTGTAAAATAATGAATACTCCTCAACTGAGTTCAAAGAACAGCTATTAAAAATAATAATAATAACGGTCAACTTGTTGATCTGCAGGACGTTATCAGGGTTGATATTTTCAAACACACCTACAATACAGAGGCGGTCTGAAAATGAGGTATTCATTGAGGGATTTATGTCTATATTTGGTTCCTAAAAGCTGCTGTAACAAATTATCACAGACTTAGAGCCTTAAAAACAACACAAATTTATTCTCTTATAGTGCTGGTGGTCAGAAGTCTGAAATGGGTGTCACTGGCCTCAAATCAAGGTATCAGCAGGGCTGCATTCCTTTCTGGAGGTTTTAGGGGAGAATCCATTTTCTTGCCTTTTCCAGCTCCTGGAGGCCACCAGCATTCCATGGCTCATGGCCCCTTCCTCCAGCCTAAATCTAGTGATGGCAGATAGAGTCTTTCTCAGGATGCTCCAGACTCTTCTGCATCCCCGTTCAAGGACCCTGTGATTACACCGGGTCCCTCATATAATCCAGGATAATCACTTTAACAACAGCTGATTAGCAACCTTGGTTCCATCTGTAACCTTAATTCCCCCTTAATGTGTAACATAGCCTAGTCATGGATCTGAAGATTAGAACCTGGACACCTTTAAGGGGCCATTAGGCCCACCTAATGTCCAAATTAATTGATGACAGATTATCCTAAAGGCATAAATGGTACTTGAAAATCTGTCTTCACCGAGGAAGGAAATAAAAAAGCTTACCACCAGAATGGGACCCATGTGTCATCCAAGTCAATCAGGAGTAGAGATGGTCACTCTGATGTCTGACCTCTAGCTTAATGCCTCCGGTCATGGTGAAAGCAGCAGGTGAAATCTTCAACAGTGCTGCAGATGTGAAAAAGCAACATGATTTATTTATCTTTTCAGGACCACTCTCAAGACCCCAGGTTGAAACTGTTTCTTCTGGATCCAGCCTTTGTGCCTGCCTGTGTATGTAGGTACACTCCCGCATGAGCATCTTTCTCGATTGGTCTCTGATGGTCTCTGCCTACGTGCATCTAGGTGCTTTATGCAGAGTATCTGTCTCTATTTTCCTCTCTGTCAATCATCTCTCTCTGTCTCTCTCTTCCTTCATTCTCCTTCTCTGCCTCATTCTTTTTTGCTTCTCTCCATCTTTCTTATTTCCATCTATCCTCACTTCCCTTCTCTTTTTGCCTCCTTCTCTTAACTAACTTCAATATTAAGCCAACATATGTATTTTATTATTTTTGTTTTTGTCAAATGGAGTTTTCTGTCCCACATTGTTTACCAAAAAAGTAGACAACATTACATGTATCACCCTCTCAAAATTAAACTCATTATTAAGTTGTTTTTTATTATGTAGCCCACAATGGATTTTTTTTTTTTCTCCTTGCAGCTCAAGGACCCTCCTTAGGACAAACACGTTATAAGTCAAGAGAGCGCATTTGGAACTGAAGCACAGAGGGTTAATTTCACCTTGTCCAAAATCCTATTGCCAGTGCCACAAACAAGCCAGTTTAGGAGGTTGGAGGAAAGGCCTTCCAGTGGGCCTATGCATCTTATTCTGTATTCTTAACTTCTCTTTGCTTTTCAGAGCCAGCTGTGTCTGAGGCAGGTGTGTGCTGGTCCCTCGTGTGGATGCTCAGGGCCACACCTTGACAGCACTCGGGGATTTGAAAGCCTCCAGAACCTTCCATGGTCTTGACATCTGCCTCCTCCTGCTCCAAGGATGAGCAGGACCACAGCTCTAGGGAATCTGAGGGGAAGATGCCCCATCAGCTGCAAGGCGATGCCTCACACTGAAGAGGCTGGGACTTGAACCAGGCCCTGGGGGCACCAGCACCCTGAAGCCACAGAGAATGAGCCCTCTGTCCTCAGTGGCTCAGCTGGGTCGGGAAACAGCTGTTGATCCTGTTAGGTCATTCTAGCTCCTTGTCCATCAGAAACACCAGTCCAAAGCCCTCTCCTTTTTGAGTTAAATATTTATTTACATTTTTTTTCTTTTGATGTAGGATTTACATACAAGGAAATGTACAATCCTTAAATGTACATTTGTGATCTTAAGTATCCGTGCATGCACCCATGTAACCTAACCCCTTATCGAGGTATGGAACATTACCGAAACCCTATTGAATATCTAGTATGAAGCTTGGGATTTAATTATACTTTAAAAATATGCAATAACATTTAGTACATATACCAAATGCAAACTCCTAATTCTTCGTCAAATGGGAGCTTGATCAAATGGGGATCAATGGGGAGTTTTTAAATTGTTCTTTTTATTGTGGCAAAATACAGATAACATAAAGTTGACCATCTTCACCACTTGCAGGTGTACAGCTCAGTGGTATTAAGTGCATGAATAATGCTGGGCAACCATCACCACCACCCATCTCCATGATTCTTTTCATCTTGTAGAGCTGAAACTCTGTACACTTTTGTCTCTTTTTGTCCAGGATGGGAATCCTGAATCACAGTTCTCACTCCTTTGTCTTCACCTAGTCTGGTTCTCTGTTCTTTTCTGCAGGGAGACAATTTCTGGTAAGATTAGTAGAATTTTTTTTCTTTTTTCTTTTTCTTTTATCACCCTTTTATCTTTCCATTTTCTCCTCTTCTTATTTTTCTGTTCTCATCTCTTTCTTTCCTCATTTTCATTTTTCTTCCTTTTTTCTCTTCCTTTTCCCCTTCCATCCTCTGTCTTCCTCTCTTCATTTCTGTGTCTTCCTTCTTGCCTCACTCCCTTTCTCTCATCCCTTTTTCCATCCATCCCTCTTCCTTTCTTCTCCTCCCCTATTCTTTTGTCTCCTCTCTCTCTTTGTCCTCGCTTTCCTGCTAAGAATCCCTTAAGATTTTCCAAACAACAGATGGGACCCACGTACTCTGGGATAAACCAAGATGAAGGCAGAGCTGAGGTGGCTGGGTGGCTGGAGGAGGCGGGGAGAACGAGGTGTCACCCACAAGTGGTTATGGAAGGAGGTGGCACCCTGCTCAGCCCGGGAGACAGTGGAGGGCGGCTGGGGACACCGTTCTGTGCTCCAAGGCTTGCCATTGAGTTGGGGAGATAAGACACGCCCACACGGAAACGTGGTGAGACAGGGTAGTACAAGAGGTGCTCGATCCAAGGACAGGCAGAATTCCAGAAGTTGGTAGGTTGGTGGTTTAGAGCATGTATGTGATGTAATGCATTTTCCTGTAAAACGATATTCTGAGTAGAGGTTGTTTGGCTAGCTCATGAAAACCTAGGTACCCCTATGTCTTTAAGCACAGCACTCAAAACGTTTTCTCAGGTTCACCTGCCGATGTAGTTCTGTTTACCTCTGCAGGAAAATTGGTTTCTGGTTCCAACTTGTTACCAAAACATTCTGATTTCCTCACCAACACCATGGGCAGCCTGAGGGTAGGGGCTCTGGGGAAGGAGGGGTTGGATATTCTCGGCCACCAGTAACTTGCTGAAGGGATAAGTGTCCTGCTCCTGGCCAAGCATTTCTCGATGGTTTGAACTGGGAAACCAATCTGTTTGTGGTGAGTTGTTCATAAAGTAAGCGTCATGAAAGCAGAGCCCATCCTCCTGATCTAGGTGCCAGGTGTGTGGGCATCTTGGTCCGGGTCACTTCAGAAGGAGGCAGGGGTTGAGCTGGGCCCACAGGGCCAACAGGATGAAGAAGAGAAGGGGACACACTGGGACAGGCAGAAAAGAGCCTTGAGCATCGGGAACTGCTGAGAGTGGGCCGGTTTGGGGAAATAAAACCAAGAGTTCCTACATGGAGTCCTGAAAAAAAAGCTGAAGGGATGATGGGGGCGGGTGGCAGGAGTGGGGAGCCTGGGGCTGGCAGGTTGGCAAAACCTTGAAAACAAGGCTAAAAATCTTGAACTTTCCCTCTGAGTCAAACTGTGGGGACAACCTATTAAGGGGTCATGAAATAAAGGCATCGGGGCACCAGCAGCATTAATTTTAATGAAGTGGAATCAAATATAATGAATGGAATAGAATAAAGTAAAATGGAATGGAATAGAAGATGCCACGGAGGACATCACATAGGAAATTCACATTTCATGAATCTTGTCTTGAGTTTTTCACCTGTGCGTGTGTATACACATATATGTATGCCTACAAACATGTATATATGTGCTCACTTACATAGCTAGGGGGTCACAGTCTAAAATGCATTTCTTTACTGTGGGCTTTTGAGTAATGACATGTTGACATGAATGGTTTTAGATGAATCTAGAAGTGATTTGGGGGATTGATTTTGGGGAGAGCATCTGGCAGGCAGTGGCAGAGAAGGGAGGCACTCAAGAGTCATTGAAGGGCCGGTGGGGAAGCCTGAGATTAGAGTGATGACAACAGGGATGGGATGAGTGGCCACCAGCCCCACTGAGAGGAAGGGGACCTGCCACAGAGGGTCTAGAAAATTGGCGACGGGGATTGCACAACTGCAAGGGATTCAGTGGCCTGTGCCCAGGGCAGAGCTGGGGTTGTCCAATGCCCATCCCAGGCACCACCCCCCAGACTGCTGCAGTTCCCAAGACAAGGAAGTGTGTGTGTGTGTGTGTGTGTGTCCAAAAAACTTTGTCCAAATCCCACTGTTCTGTATTCCATCTTAATTTCTTTTTTGGATTTTTGAACTTTTAGTTTTAAAAATACTTAAATTTTAAACACCACATTTTAATAAATCACTGTATAATAATTTCCACTTTATATCACTGTGCACAGGTGAGTATCAATATGACACGTGTGGTAGGTATGATTGTTATTCAGAAAAATTGCGGATTAAATGACCTACTTTTCTGTGTTGTACATAAAGTACTTGGAATGAACAGAGTAGAGTTGGCTGCCACTATTATTTCAGGAATCACTTCTCAAAAGTGGGAATATAGGTGACTTGGGCATGAGAGGAGGATGATAAAGAATTAAATACACCTATTTCTCCAACGACGATTTAGCCCTGCACTTACAGGACTGAGCTAGACAGCCCTGAACCCAAGCCGTGGGCAGGAGACAGCATGCAGCGCGGTCTGGCAGGAGCCAAGGGTATCAGTGGGGGTGGGGGTGGGAGACACAGGGTCATGGACTCAACTGAGGACTGATGGATGACCACCAAGGGGGTCTCAGCTGCTTACTGCCCAATGGCATCAGAAATCTTGGTCACACTGTGTCTCTTCCAATCATGAGCACACAACCCCCCTTCAAACAGAATCAGCCACATCATGGAATGAAATCATCACTCCAAAAATGATTGTAAAGGAAGACTCCACAATTCCCGCCAGTAACCTTGACAATTAGTGGTCCAGTTGAAAATTCATGAGATGGTAGACTGTCGTGATCTGGTGTGCAATGGCATATATATGAATCCCACCCCAATAATTATTCACCGTATGATTTTAGGCAAGTTCTTTAACCTTTCTGTGTCTTAGTTTCTTCTTCTATAAACTATAAGGATTGATGACATTATATATAAAACCCTGAGAGTAGTGCCTGGTCCATAATAAGGTTTCGATACTTGTTTGCATTCAGCCCCATTTTATCTAAAAGCATGTATGTCTTGGCAACATGTATGACCAAGTGTTAAAGTAATAATAACAATAATAATAATAATAATATATGAAGAACTCTTAAAATAAGAGTTACAGTAACTCTTGTATCTTACTGTAACTTATAGTAACAATAAGAGATACAGTTACTCCAATACAAAGGAAGGGTAGAAATCTTCTTGAACAAGCAATTCAAAAAAGAAGAAGTCCAAATGGTCAATGCACATGCACCAAAAATAATCAACCTCACCTCTAATAATAAAAATACAAATTAAACCAGAATGTCTGAAATTAAAAGGACAAGTATACTATGTGTTGGCAAGGATGTGGAGCAACTGGAACTCTCATGCATGTCTGGTGGGAAGTTAAATTGACACAACCACTTAGAAAAATATCTTTGGAAGGATCTACTAAAACTAAATATATGAATGCTATCTGACTCAGCACTTCACTCCTGGGCATATACTCCATGGATGTGAGTGCTTAGATCCAAAAGACATTACAAGAACGTTCATAGCAGCTTTACTCATTGCAGCTCAAGACTGAAAACAACCAAAATATCCTTCCACAGACGAATGGATAAGTAAAGTGCAGTTTATTCATACAATGGAATAGGCTCAGCAGCGAGAGTAAGCAAACTACAGGTGCTCATATCGACATGTGTGAATCTCACGGACAGAGCAGTTACTGTATGTTTCAATTTATTTGAGGGTCACAAACAGACAAACTGTCTAAAGCGGAAAAGGGCAGAATAATGGTTATCTTCCAGTGGGGGAAATTAGCTGAGAGGGGGCACAGAGGGCCTCCTGGAGGGGTGGAAATGTTCCATACCCTGATCTTGACAGTGGTTATGTGGGCATTTCTATACATAAAAATTCATCCAGTTGCCCACTTAAGATGTGTGTGTTAACAGGTTATACCTCAATAAAAAGTATTTATAAAATATTAAAAAATTAATGAAATGAAATTAATTAATGAAATGTCATTGTCATTGTCATGTCATTGTCTCCTGTAAAACAGGAAACTATTTTGCAAATGAATAATACTCAGTGTTACTATCTTATTTAGTACAGTGGGGAGGACTTGGTACAACATTTCAGAAGGGCATTTGATCCTACTTAACAAAAAACCTTAAGGACTTCCCTGGTGGTCCAGTTGTTAAGAATCCTCCTTCCAATGCAGGGGATGCCAGTTCAATCCCTGGTCGGGGAACTAAGATCCCACATGCCGCCGGACAGCTAAGCTGGCATGCTGCAACTACTGAGCCCGCAAGCCACAACAAAAGACCATGTGTGCTGCAACTAAGACCCAGCACAACCAAATAAATATTTTAAAAAATAAAAATAAAATAGTCACACAAGTTTAAAAAAAAAGGCAAACCTTAAAAAATATCCCTCTCTTAACCCAGCATTTGTACTTGTAGAAATTTATCCTAAGGAAATAATCAGACAGATGTACAAAGATGCTTCTTCAAGGATGTTTATTTCATTGCTTATAACTGCAAAGAATTTGAAGCACCTTAATGTCCAAAAATGGAGGACTGAGTAAATAAGTTTAGCTACATGTATGTGATAGGACCCATTAAGCACCCATTTTAAATGATGGAAGAGACTATTTAATGGAATGGGAAATGCAGCAAATGAAGAGAAAGATCACAAAACGATGTGCTCATTATATTTATATACATTATAATATGTATACATTTTTATTACATACGTGATATATGATATGTATATGATAACCACCAAAGGAGACAATTGTTCTCTCTGAGTGGTGGGATCATGAGCAATGTTAATTTTGTTCTTGGTACTTCTCTCTGTTTTATAAACTTTCTATGAACGGAAAGCCTGATAACCCTTAACGAAAATATGCTATCTTGTAGGAAATATGTAGAGAGTTAAACGAATAAAATTCTAGAGATTAGTGCTCTTTCCTGCTGAGTTTAGCATTCGGTAAGAAAAAAATGATGGCCCCTCTGCTAGGGTTACAGAAGGTCATGCATGAAAATATATGCTATGAAACACACAACCTGGAGAAGCTACTGGTTCCCTAAAATCACACGCACACACCTACACACACACGCACACACTGACCCTCTAGCCACACCCCATTGATCTAAGCAGATCCAGCTCCGGGGAGTTGCAGGTTGGACCAGCGACCCCGCACACCAGGAGCTGAGGCGGCCAAGTCAACGTCGTCCCTCTGATCTCTCCGGACAGCTGCGCAAGGAAGGGACAATTTCGCCCGCCAGCACCCTCTCTGAGCCATGACACCCGGGTCTCCCTCCAGTACAGCCTCAGTTTTATTTACGCTTTGATTAAACCGATAAGCCAGAATCCACTTCTGTGGTTTGTAACAAAAAGGACCTCACCGACCACAAAGCCGTGTTAATGAATCCGGCTCCTCTCCTCGCCTCTCCCCCGCCCCCGCGCCCCCGCCCCGCACATCCGCGCCCTCAGCGCGCATGCGTGGAAGACGACGCAGGCGGCCCTGTGCTGGGCGCTTCGTGCCCTTTCCAGGGAAGCAGGTCAAGGTCTTGCTCTTGAGGCTGCAGTAATCCAGCCAAGAGAGTTGTTCAGGCTCCCCCAAAATTAAGTGAAGCAGAGCTGGGTTAGGCTGTGGGCTGCGGTGAAAGGACCCCCGCGCTGGGGAAGGAAACACGCTCGCCCCGCGCAGGAAGAGACCTCGCCCTGGAGCCGGGGCTTCTTTCCCCTCCAGCCCTTGGCAGTGAGACTGGACTGTTTAGGTTCTTCAGTGGTTTCTCTTGCCCTTCGGTCTAGATGCAAAGGAGAACGATTCACAACATCTACAAGAATTACTTCACTAAGAGCAGCAGAGAGTGCAAACGTCCCGCTTTATAAGGGATTAATTTTAAATTCTGTTCCCACAAAGGCTCCCATCTTAGCTGAGGTCACAGTTTGGGGATGGTGGCCTTTAGGATTTCGCCTTTCTGACCACATCAGCGGTCCCATCTAATCGGAAAGAGGAAGCGGGGCAGCAGGGCTTTCAAGGAAGAGGCTCTGCTCCCGGGTCCCTATCTCCCGCCAGCATCTCTCTTCCTTCTGCGGCTCTGGGCTCCTCCTGGCTACTCGTCCCAGCACATCCTCAACTTCACAGAACCTTGCAGAGACTCCCAGGAGGTCATGTCGGCTGTGAAAGTGCTTTGGAGACTAAGCCTCAGCCCCACATTCGAGGGTTTCCATTATTACCACCACTCCCCGCTTCCACTGGACGATGGACCCCGAGCAGAGCTGGCCCCGTGCCTGGAGGCGTTGCTCAGTTATGTGGCCAATACCCTCTGACCCCCGAGCAGGGCTCCCGTGTCAGCTGGTCTCAGCCCAGCAAAGAGTCGTTCATGAGCCAGCACCCCTTGCAGCTTCTCAGCCACTACTGGGGACCTGTGACTTGGGCAGAGTGACAGGGACACACGCCGAGTGTGACTGAGCCCTTTGCTGCGACTCTGTGGGGAGCTTGGTGTGGCTTGAGCTCAAGACAGTGTTTGCAAGTGGCTTCACGGAGGAGACACTTCCTTGACCCACAGGGGTGGGGGGTGGTTATCCGTGTCACCGGAGAAGGTCACCAGAGTGAACCTGATAACTTGAAGGAGACACTCAGACGGGCCTTGAGAAAGAGCTCCCCACTTAACACAGCTCTTTCATCTTCAAAGCCCAGAACCTCAATCAAGTAATTAATAGATCTGGTCATGTTCACAGATCTCTAAAAATGAGACTGGGGGAGCTCTGGCTTTCCCTCCAGGAGAACTGCTTTCCCGTCAAGCCCAGCGAAACGCCTGAGAAGGCGACCAGTAATCCAATAAGCATCCCCTTCTGCTGACAAGTTCCAAATCGGCTCTGCGCGTTGAGGGGCTGCCCCGGCCCCGGAAACGCGGCCAGACTTTGTGGTTTGCTGCCCCCTTGAGGATGCTTTGAGGATAGCAGGCGGATGGAGCACTGCATCCAGTAACGGGAAGAAAACAGCTGTTTTCATCTGAGAAGGAGTATCCGGCATGCCCAAGACTTCTTCAAGACAAGAAAATATTTCCTGCACAATAATTCCTCTTTCTTTTCATTCAAAATCTAGACAAACTGTGTTGATACTGAGTTAACAAGTTCCAGGGGCCAACGATTTCTGAATGAAACGAGAGGGTTCTTGAATTTATGGATGAGAACACAGCTTCGCACATCAGAGGACCAAGGGAAGGTAACTGCCCTCGATATTTACTTTGGATTTGGGAAATCCAAAGCAAGAAGGCTTTGCAGAAGTCAAGAACTGATTATAATTCTAGGCTTGGCGGCAGTGGGATAAATTATCTGGTGACTTTTTGCAGACTTATTGACTCTGTTTGCATCTAACGCCAATGGCCTTGCCTGGTATAAAGCCTCAGAAAGCACTCAGAAAAGAGCATCATTCCTACATCACTGACAAGATGCAGAGTACCGGGGCTTCAGGACCGCCCCCCATTGATCATAACCCGGTCACCTCAGGGGGCTGCTGGCAGCTCAGTCCACTAGAAGACCAGTGACTGGCTTAGCCCACAAGGAGTCTTAGGTCTCTGTCTGTTTTGAAGGCTGCCTGGCCTCCCATGATTTAGGGCTCTGGGCTGGTATGTCTAGGGACTTCTTGCCCTAGATAAAAATTTTTTAATAACTGAAAAGCCCCCAACAGAGAGAGAGAGGGGGGAACATGCACATTTGTGTGCCCCAAGCTAAACTCTTTTCACTCAAGTTTTAGATTCACAGAATTTTCAGTGTTCAGCCTATCCTGGTGTCATAGGCAATGGGAACTGACTGCGGTGGTTCCTGAGGGCATGGAGGGATGGGGCCCAGTCGCACACTTTGGGACAGTTAGAGAGCAGCCAAGAATGGGTGTGGCAGCCCAGCTGACTGAATCCCCACCAGTGGAAGGGACCTCAAGGTGGGAGGTCAGCGGGAAACATGGTTGGGCAGAGACATGGCTGGCTGGGGCTCCTCTCCTCTGCGTCCTCCAGAGCCCAGATGGGTGAGGTGTTGGGGGGCTGGAGAAGGGGCTTATGGCCAGGGAAGCACCGAGATGGTCACAAAGGAGAGGTCAATGTCTTCTGGATGGAAACAGCGATCCCAGTTGCCTTGCAATGGAGCAATTGCCATGGGAGTTGGTGTCACCCAGCCTTTGAATGGCTGAGGGGTGGTAAAAAGAAAGCAGCTTCCGGCACGGCTGATGACCCCGTCTGTCCAAGAACAGGCCTTTCCAACGATACCCAGAGTGATCCAAATTCTCTCCGGGGAAGTCCAGTGTTAAGACAATGCAGCTGCCTGTCGTGGAGCAGGCTGCCCAAAACCGCAGCGGGGAGAACATCCAATAACCCAATCCCGGTGACCCCATCCTTTCTGCAGTCACTCAGAGCTGGCTGGCTGAGGTCCAGGGTGCAGACCCAGTCAGGGTGAAGTCTATCCAAATTCAATTTCCAATTGAAAATGGAAACAAGTCAGGCCAAGACAAACCCAGGGCCTGGCTTAGCAACTGCCATGGCAAAGCTATTGTCACACGGGCCCAAAGGTCGACCCTCTACCCACCACCCTTCACGTAGAAAGTCACTGACCGCATAACCTCTCTATGACACAGTTACCATTAAGGTCCTCATTGTACAGGTGAGGAAACTGAGGCACAAGAGGTTAGCTCTCATGGTAGGTGGTGGGGCACGGCTGAACCCCCGGGTCTGGCTCCAGATCAGCCTCCCAGGGCGGGGATCCCCTTGCCCCAGCCCCTCACCCACCCGGGCACCCTCATCAGCTGCAGACCCCAGGGTGGGCAAATGGGGATCCAGCACCAGAGAGGCTCTAGGTCTCCACGTCCCTCTCAGACGCTGTGCTTGGATGTGACCCACACACTCCTGGGGGCGGGGCCTCATTCTCAACATCCAGGGTCCTGAAGACTTGAGAGAGCGTCTTGAGGGCTGCTCCTGTCTCCCTGCCTCAAGTTCACTTCCAAGGGGGAGGCTCCTGTCCCCTCTGCCCACCATAGCCCCCGATGCACGGCCACAGGAAGCCCCCTCACAGGGAGTGCTTGGGGACAGGTCAGCACGCAGCCTCTGGGCCGCAGCACCTGCAGGAGGAGCTTGATTCCTCTGAACATTTCTTTTGTCCTTTAGAAGATGGCCATTGTGAGGCTGGGTGCCTGTGCGGAATTTCAGAAGACTGACTAGAAAAACTACGTGATTGATAATAACAAATTATATCTATCTCCTGTGGGATTTACCAGCCTCTTACATATAGGGAGTATCTATCTATCTATCTATCTATCTATCTATCATCTATCATCTATCATCCATCCATTTAGCTATCTTTCCTTCTTTCTATCACTCTATCTATATTACCGATTTATCAATCAATCATCTATCATCTCTCAATCACCTATTATTTATCTATCTATATCTTCTATCATCTATCCATTCATCTATCCTCCAACCATTTATCTACCTTTCTATCTTTCTTTCCATCAAGCTATCTATGTTATCTATCTATCATTTATTTATGTCACCTATTATCTACCTACCTACCTGTTATCTACCTGTTATCTATCTACCTATTATCTACCTATTATCTATCTATCTATCTATCTAACAACTATCTGTCATCTATTTATCTTCCCACCCACACGCTCACAGTTTCAGACATTCAAGCTGCCATGTGGAATTATGATTATGAGCTCTCAGTAGCACCTGGGTCAGAGTCCAGTTTCTGAAAATCACTAGCTGTGTGACTTTGGATAAGTTACTTGACATCTCTGTGCCTCCTTTTGGGTTTTTGCATCTGTAAAATGGGAAGCATAAGAATGCTTATCTAACTGTATGGTTTGCAAGGACTACATTAGCAAAGCTGTGTAAAAGGCTAGTCTGACAGCCTGGAGCTTGTTAGGTCTTAATAAATGGGAGAGAAGCTACCCTGAGCTGCAGCAGGGGCCTGGCTTTACTGTGCCCTAAAAGAGGAAGCAGCGAACCTCAAAGCTTTTAAAGCAGTTCTTTTGCAAAGAGCCCTGGCCTGTGCCAGCTGATCTTAGCTAATTTTCACAGTTTTCCTGGAGGGAGGTAAGGCCCAGAGAAAAATCAGATTTGGCTAGCAGAGAAGAGAAACACAGCCGAGTTTGACACGCAGTTCTGTGGAACAATTAAGGGCCATAAACGGAACATGGGAAGACACGAGGCAGAGGACCAGGGTCCGGGAGCTGTAAACCATCCTCAACTGGTCAGCCTGCTGTGACCTGACACAGACCAAGGAGGAGCCTTTGCCAGGCCCCAGGACCCCTACAAGTGCCCCTCTGTGTGATTCACAGTCACTGCCCCAGGCAGGATGACGAGGCCCGAGTCTGGAGCATTTCTGGGAACACATGCAGAATCCGTAACTGCTACAGCTCCTTGAGGATTAGGTCATGTTGGGACCTTCGGGCTTTCCCCGGCTGCACTGGGCAAGCCGCCAGGCACTGAGGGCGTCAGTGTCCACTGCAGGATAGACGGGGGCATCTCTCCGGGACCCGAGTCGGGGCCGCTCTTTCCATTGCCTTAGGATTTCAAGAGAGAACGAACTTTGGGGAATGTGTCACTTGTTGGGCTTTAGAAGGTGACAGCAGGCAGAGCCCAGATGCCCGAAAGCGCCGCCCAGATCTGGATAGAGGTTTGGAGGTTATCGGCAAGTCTATTGAAATTGACAATAAATGTGATTTTGCATGTGAAACCATGGGAACTATTGAAATACAAAGAGGAGACATGGAGAAAGCCATTAACATGTTCAACAAAGCTATTAACCTGGCCAAATTGGGCATGGAGATGGCTCATCTATACTCACTCTCTGATGCTGCCCATGCCCAGACAGAAGTTGCAAAGAAATATGGATTAAAACCACCAACATTATAAAGTACGGGAGAAAGACAATGACCCTCTTTTTAGAACTTAGCGCCTCTTCAGCTGAACCCTAAAGACGCTGTGATGAACTGTGCTGAACGGTGGAACTTAGTATTTCCGTTTGCGCTGGTGTCATTCATTACGTCTGTTTCAGGTTTAGATTTTGTAGGAGTGGCTGTTGAAGAGAGTTTGCCTGTTGCAGCTTTTATTCCCTGGGCAACAGAAGCTTAGAAACTGTTACAGGGATATTAAATTAAAGTTGCGAAGAGTGCAAATGATACTTGGCCGTGCAAATAAAAGCTTTGATTTATTCAAAAGAAAAAAAAAAAGTCTGCACCGCGGCACTTGGCAGGTGGAGGTGAGTTTCACTTCTGCCTCTTGAGGACCTACCTCGGTGGCTGGTGCTCAAGGTATGTGCTGAATTGTCCAGATCAGACCCAGAGACAACGGGAGGGCAGACACAGCAGAGAACTGAGCATCCCCCAGACCTGAGTAGGAAGCCGTGCTTGGTCCCCCGCCAGCCAGGAAACTTCAGGCAAATTTCCTCACTTCCCATCTGCAAAGTGGGGACGAGGTTATGAATATCTTCCTCAGAAGCTTCTCCTTGGCATTTTTCTCTTCTGGAGAGCCCCGGTATCAGGACCCTGGATGGACGGACGGTGGTTTGGGGAGGAGGAGGCATCCAGACCTAAAGAGGCATCCGTCGCAGCACCATGGTCTCCAAGCTGGAAGGCGCAAGAGACTCTTCTTCAGCTCAGTGGTTTTCGATTATTTTGAAACAGGAATCACCTGGGAAGCTTTCTGTATTCGTTTCCTAAGGCTGCGGTAATGGAGTAACACAAACTGGGTGGCGCGCGACAGCAGAAATGTATTTTCTCACAGTCCTGGAGGCCGGAAGTCCAAGATCAAGGTGTCAGCGGGGTTGGTTTCCTCTGAGACTCTGTGTAGAATCCTTCCTTGCCTCTTCCTGTCTTCCGGGAGTGACTAGCGTTCCTTGGCATCCCTTGGCTTGTGGTAGCATCCCTCCAATCTCTGCCTCGGCCATTGCGTGGCCTTCTCCCTGCATCTCTCCAACTTTACACAGCCATCTTCCCCGCGTGTCTGTGCCTTTTGTCCTCTTCTCATAAGGACACCAGTCCTACCGGATCAGGGCCCATCCTACTACAGCATGACCTTGTCTTAGCCAATTACATCTGCAACAATCCTATTTCCAAATCATGTCATATTCTGAGACGCTGGGGATTAGGACTTCAACGTATTTTTTGAAGAACACAATTCAACCCATGAGACCTGCTCAGAAAAACAGATTCCTGGTTCTCACCTGTGTTTTTAACAAGGCTCCACCACCACCATCGCCCCCCGAAAGGGGTTCTGATATAAGAGGCCTAAGGGCCACCCTCTGAGAAATCCTCACCTGTCAGGTTGGAGCTACACAGATGACATGGGTCACATCTCTCTGTTCTCCACCTAGTGTTCCTTCTCTAGCCCCTTCTGGATACTTGAGGCCAGAGTAACCTTGCAACAGCACTGCAAACTGACTCAGTCCAAGGAAATTTAGAAAAGATGCAAGATACCTATTAGGCCGTTTTTTCCCAAAGCTTATGTTATGGGTTGAATTTTGTCCCCCTTCTAAAGAAAGATATGTTGTGGTCCCCAGGACCTCAAATGTGACCTTATTTGGAAGTAGGGTTGTTGCAGATGTATTTAGTTACGATGAGGTCCTGCTGGAATAGGGAGGGCCCCTAATCCAACATGACTGGTGCCCTTAGTTTTAAAATGCCGTGTAAAGAGTCAGAGACACAGGGAGAAGGCCATGTGAAGACGGAGGCCGAGATGGGAATGATGCTGTCACAAGCCAAGAAACACCAGGGATTACTGACCGTCACCAGAAGCTGGGAGAGAGACCTGGGCCGGATTCTCCCTCACAGCCCTCAGGGGGAACCAGCCCTGCCAATGCCTCGATTCAGATTTAAGCCTCCAGAACTGTGAGGGGATGAATTTCTGTTGTTTTCAGCCATCTCATCTGTGGCACTGTGGCACTGTAGTCTTAGCAAACTAGGGCAGCTGGTGACTGATTTGTCCCAGACTCCCCAAATTCAGACATGGGCCCTGGGGGAAATGCTGGGGTGGGTGTGGGTGCAGCCTGAGGTAGAGTGCAGGGAGCAGTGAGCCCTCAACGTGTCCCCTATGAAAGCCTCAGGGATGTAGCAGGTGGCAAGGCAACCTTGGGAATGAACCTAGCACTGGATGTTCTCTCTGGGGAACAAGCCAGCAGGGTAGGCTCTTTGGGTTTTTCCCTGAGCTACTTCCAGCATCCAACAGATCCAGCTGATGGTGACTCAGAGCTGGGCAAGGACCACCAGCCTGGGTTCGAATTCTTACTGTACCAACTCTGCTGTATCTCTGGGACAAGTCCTTTCTGGTTTCTTCCTCTGTAAGACGAGGATTCACATAGAGCCACCTCCATGGGTGTGGAGAGGACTAGAGGAGAGAAGACATGTGACTTGCAGAAGATGCTGGGTGAGCAGAAGTGTCCACAAGGTGCTCCCGTGTGTCAGTTCCAAGGGCTCGTCCCGGGCTGCGACGTGGGGCGGTGGCCTGATTGTCTTCTAGGCAAGGACCTAGGGAGGCGGAACCCTGGAATCCACTTTCACTGTGGGCTCCCTTTCATAGAGAGTTGCCCCTAACAACAGTCCACAGTCATAAAAATAATGAATGTGCGTAAGACTCTCAATAAATCACTTTCACAGAAACGACTTCCTGTAGTCGACATAACTACCCTGTGAAGTCCGTGTGATTGTGACCTTCACTTTTCGAATTAGAAAACTGAGTCTCTTGGAGAGAAAGTGACTTGCCGAGGTTTCGTAACAGATAATGACACCAGTAATCACCATGTTTTTGGAGGCTGGAGGATTGAGAGGGGAGACGATGGGGGAGCAGGGCAGCTGTATATGTCTCCAGGCTCCTGCAAGTGGGGATCGGGGCTCTAGGGTCGGCCAAGAGTCTGCTGCTCTGCCTGGCTCCCAACCCCATTCCTAAGTAAGGGGTGCAGTCCAGAACCTCCCCTGGGTCCGTGGGCTCATGCTGGGGCACACCCACTGCTGGAAAAAGCCACTGACACAAGAATGTTGGCGAGAGCCAGGACCTTGCTTGGCATCTGTCCACTGCAAATGTGCCAGAGGGCACAGCGTCTCTTTACAAGAGGGGTTGGGAGGAAGCGGTCGGGAGATGATGGGCAACATCATCTTGGCGTCTGCCTGTCCTGGTGGCCATGCTTTACAGCTATAGAGGAAACCTCGCGCACTCAGATGCTGTAGGAGTTGTCCTCAGAGCACACGATGGATGTTACCTGGTGATCAGCAGGTTTGCTGAAAGTGGAGAAAGCTGGGTCCCAGGCAGAGGAAGGCTCTTGCCTGAGCTCATGCAGCAGATCAAGGGCAAAGCTGGGGGGTGGGCCCAGCCCTCTCAACTCTCACCCCGGTTCCAACACATCCCCCCCACCCCACCCTGCAACATCCTGCCCCCAACCGAATGGCAGAAGAGAGTGATGATTATTTTAAGAGAAGCAGATTGACTGCCTGCTCCTCCTCTGGGACCCAGAGTTCCTACCCAGGACCTTTGCCTACTTTATCATTATCTTCAGCTCAGATATAAACATTCTGAGTCATGGATTCCAGGGAAAGAACTAGATTCCTCCCACCTGGGGGCTGGGGGAGCTGTGTGCACGCGTTGGTAATAAAGAAAGCAGTGAAAGATGGTGAACTCAAGCCACGTAGCCACGTTGTCTCTGTTTGCCCTCCATGCACAGCTGGAGCTGGGCCATAGTCAGCAAACACGCAAGGGCTCACCTTGATCTCTCTTCTCTGTTCCAAGCAAAATCAAGCAAAATTCACGGCTGCCACCAGCTCAGGGTCCCAAGATTTTTTCACCTTTCAACCACAGACTGGGACCTCTACAGACCTGAAATCAGAGGTGGCCCCAAAGTCCTGAAAGGTCTGGACCCCACAGCTTAGGGCAGGCAGGACCCTGAGGCACCAGCTCAACTTAGGGGCCGAATCTCACATGAACCACCCTGGGAAGTTTCCATGGCTGCTCATTCCTGCCTCTAAGGCAGAGCTTCTTAACCTGCGTCCTTGGTGACACTTTCAGGAGTCCATGTGTGCTTGAGTGCGTGTGCATATTTTTGAGGAGAAACTTTCACGGGGGTTGAAACCTGCAGAGGGGCTAAGCGTCACTGTTCTGGAAGCAGCTCATCCCCCAAAGACCATCACAACCAGGGAAGTACCGACTATATTCTGGCACGTGTGGGTGGTGGTGTTTGTGGCTGTGTGAGAACACGCCAAGTGGTGCCCCATGCCACCTTTACTGGTGATACCCATAACAAGTCTCCCTGTGTCCTACAGTACCCCTACACTGGGATGGCACAGGAATTGTTATTGATCCCTATTTTGCAGGTGAAATTCCTGACATTCAGAGATTTTTGTGACCTGTTCAAGACTGCTCAGCTGGTAACCTGGAGGCCAATTACTCAGAACCTGGCCTCGCCTCCAGATGACACTAGGATCATGAGCATGGGGAGGGGCTGCTGTGTGACAAGTCACTCTGCTGCTGGAGGTGGCAGAGGCGAGTCCTTGTCAAGTTGCTGCAGCCTCCCTCCACCACCCCGGCTGGGGGAGTACCTGGCCTCTTTCAGATGCTTCACTCTTTACTCTCTCTCTTGCCCTTCTCTTAGGCAAGATGCTGGCATCAGTGGCCTGTTTAAAAGCTGTTCTTTTTGAATGGACATTCCGGATCCCTGGCCAGAAGGCAGGCAGTGCAAGCTTGGTAAAGGCTCAAGTGCTTGCCATCCTCCCCCATTCCTGAGCCCCCCACACGACACATCAGAGCCTCTTCTTTACAAGCAGTGGTAACAGAAGGTAATGAATTTGCGCAAAGAAAGAAAGGGTCTCTGACATGAAGGGCAATGAGACAGGCAGGACCATAAAAGGAATCCATCTCTGGGTGGCCCCAAAGCTAATGTGCTTGAGGGGAGCAGGCTGGAGACAGGTGGGTTATCAGGACAATGTAGGGGAAGACAGAGAAGGGAGAAGAGTGGAGAGAAGCAGAGGTTTGAGAGTGCCCACTTTTTGAGAGAATGGGAGAGTCTGCCAAGTCTAGGGCTCCCTGCCCCCCGGATCCTGGACACAGGAGTGCCTTCCTCTAGAAGCAATGGGCAGGTGTGTATCGCTGACCTTGCTCTTCATGACCTGCATACCTACAACCAAAGTGTTGCTGATGAAATTTGAAAGGCTTCCACTGCAAGAGGCTAAATGATGGATGACACAGTAGGGCTATTTTAGAGACAAGGTTGAATTGAGGCCTTTTAAGAAACGAAATCTAGGGGGTGTTGGACTTAGTGAGTAGAGACAACATCTTAACCTTCTTTGTATTCTCAGGGCCTAGCCTTGATATGTGGGCGCGTGGATGGATGGATGGATGGATGGATGGATGGATGGATGGATGGGTGGGTGGGTGGATGGATGGATGGATGGATGGATGGATGGATGGATTAGCAGATGGATCAGTGGACTGACGGATGAATGGATAAATGGATGAATGGATGGACTGGTATGTGGATGGATGGGTGGATGGATGGATTGTTGGAAGTCAAGGGTGTATTCACTCCTTCTGTACCCCAGACCTTTTCCCTCACCTGTCAAATGATGTGGGTCAATTTAATGTTCTCTAAGTCCCTCCATGCTCTGTCATTCTATGTTTTTATGGTCTCATGACTCTGAGCTGCCCAGGACCCCTGTGCTGACTTGCAGGGGAAAAGGAATAAGTGTTAGAGGCTCCATCACCAGTATGGGCACCAAGGAGCTAAGATGCGTAGAAAAATCAAATGGAGCCAAGTCAGATAGAGGAAAGGAGTCCTGCCTGCTGAGACCACAGGAAGACTGGAGTCCCTCTGTGCACACAGCTGGAGGTCCTCCCATCCATCCCCTCTAACCCTCCTGGTGGGGAAAGACACTGATTTGGAGAGCACAGCACTTGCAGAGGTGGTAACACTGTTCTCTTATCCTCATGTAGGAAAAAGACACATTTTGCAATGCCTAGCCCTGACCAACAAGGGAAGATCCTGAGACTTTTGTCTGTATTAGAAGCAGCTCCCCCAAAATGTTGATGCTCCAAGAAGTCCCAGGATTCACAGTCTCAGAGGTACTTAAGGAATCTTCACAAGGTTGAGATAAAATAATGTAAAAATAAGTAACAAATCATTATTCCTTTAAATGATTTCTAGATTAGAAATACTTATACATAGCTTTTGGATGATGTATGTAGCAAAGAGGGAACTAAAATGCGTTGAGTGCTGTGTTGGTTTGGGGTCTCCAAGAAGCAGACAGAGGCCTTCCTTGGTGGCGCAGTGGCTGGGAATCCGCCTGCCAATGCAGGGGACATGGGTTTGAGCCCTGGCCCGGGGAAGATCCCACATGCCACGGAGCAACTAAGCCTGTGTGCCACAACTACTGAGCCTGCACTCTAGAGCCCATGAGCCACAACTACTGAGCCCTCGCGCCACAACTGCTGAAGCCCCTGCGCCTAGAGCCCGTGCTCCACAACAAGAGAGGCCACTGCAGTGAGAAGCCCGCGCACCGCAACGAAGACCCAATGCAGCCAAAAATAAAAAATAAAAAAATTTATTAAACAACAAAAAAAAAGAAGCAGACAGCAAGGTGGGATTAGACGCGTAAGAGATTTGCAGGGGGCACACCTGTGAGGGAGAAAGGGAAGGAGCCAGAGAGGGTGGGAGAGCCGTCAGACCATGTGCAGTTCTGACGCTGTGAGCGGGGAGGGCAGGACACTGCAGAGGCAAAGTCTCTCCCTTAGCACGGTTCGGAGAAAGTTGCAGCCATGCCCACAGGGAGTCCTGGAGCCAAAGCTGTCTGTCAGAGGAACCCACATCTCTCAGGACCCACCTGTCTTAGTGTCCCTGTCACGCTCGGTCACTGGGGAGTGTGGCTCTGTGCAGACTCACTGGTGGATGCCAAGTGCAGCCCTGTGGTCACTGTCAACCTTGAGGGACCCGTTTTCATGGCTGCCACCATGCTTCCTATGGGGCCAGGCACTTTCTAAATGCCTCTTTCAATGTTCAGCCATTGCTGTTGGACAGCAGTATTGTCAGCCCATTTTACAGATGAAAACACGATTTTGGAAACATTAAGGTACTGCCGGACTGTCAGTGACCAAGCCAGGACTTGACCCTCTGTTGTTCCCAAGGCCTCCCTGCCCTGAGAACCAGAGGCTGGGGTTAGCTTGGGGAGGATGGGGGAGAGAGGTTGGGGTATTGTATTTGGGGGAGAAGAGGCTGACGGAGTGAGGGGAAATGGGGCTCAGGGGACCGAGTTGACACACTTACCAGCAGATGCAGGGAGCCGAGGGCTCCACGCCTCACAGCCTTTTGGGGTAAAGCCTCCAGTCGGCTCCTGATTCAACACTTACGTAAGGAGCATCCAGCATCATGAGAAACGTGGCAGGGAGAAGTGCTCCCGGGCGGGGTATGTGGTGGGAAGGAATGCAGGCTCCACCAGAGAACGTGGCCTCGGTGAGGAGTCGCCCTTTGCTTGGGCCGAATTTATCTCCCTGCATTTGGAACGAAGGATGGAAGCAAACCGCCCCGCAGCTGTCCCCGCCCCCCGCGATGGGATGTAAACATGGTTGCAAGTCAGGGTCAGCGCGCCCTCCCAGACTTCGAGGAGGAAACGGGAAACACGCGCAGTAGGGAGTGAACGCTGTCAGCTTCCCCCATCCAAGCGGAGAGGCGTCCACCTGGAGGCCAGCAACTGTGCCAGCCATGCGTTCTCCGTGGACTCTCTGACTCCCAGTTCCGGAGAAATGACATTCTTCAGAGACTGAAACAACTTGAAAGTCCCCAGATACCTTTAAAATAATTTTAAGGAGCAATCAAAGGGTATGAGTGCAGTGATTCTTGCCATTCACTGTCACGTGGCCCCCAAGGGTTGAACTTGTGGCCTCCAGCCACCTCTCCCCACTCTACTGGGATGGAAAAGAGCCAAGAAGCGGCCCTTTCTTTCTTTTTTTTATTTTAATTAATTTTTATTGGAGTATTGTTGCTTTACAATGTTGTGTTCGTTTCAGGTGTACAGCAAAACGAATCAGCTATATATGTATACATATATCCCCTCTTGTTTGCATTTCCTTCCCATTTAGGTCGCCACAGTGCGTTAAGTAGAGTTCCCTGTGCCATACACTATGTTCTCATTAGTTATCTATTTTATGCATAGCATCGATAGTGTATATGTGTCTGTGCCAATCTCCCAGTTCATCCCCTCCCCACCCCCCCAAGAAGGGGGCTTTTCAACAGACCCCGGCTCTGCATCCCACACGGGCTCTGCATCCCACATGGCTTCCATCTCCATAATGAGCGTTCTCACCACGCCTTTAAATAAACTCCTGGAGCCCTGGCCTGGCCCTCAGAGAGCAGCTGACGTGCGGGGAGCACTCAGTAGTGAGAGGAGAGTGATGGCACAGGCTGGACCTCCCCCCGCAGCCTGTGGGCAGCACACTCAGCTGGAAATGGGAGCGATCTGTACTGAAAATACCCAATCACTTTGTAACAAAGATGGGCTCAGATGACCCATGGCCCAGGGAAGCAGAGACCTTCCCCAGGGCGGTTCTTTCCAGGTAGGGGAGGGGTCCGCAGGCTTGGGCTAGACGCTGCTTTGGTGGATCTAACTGGCGATGACAAACAGGCAACCAGGGAGGTGCCAAGTATATTATTTTCCTTTAAGAAGACAAAAACAGAATAATTGTTCTTTAAATCCTATTTCTTTTCTTTTTAATTGAAGTTTGCTTGATTTATGATATGATATTAGCTTTAGGTGTACAACATAGTAATTCAATATTTTGATAGATTTTACTCCATTTAAAGTGATTACAAGTTCATTGCAGCTCTATTTACACTAGCCAGGACATGGCAGCAACCTAAGTGTCCATCAACAGATGAATGGATAAAGAAGATGTGGCACATATATAAAATGGGATATTACTCAGCCATAAAAAGGAACGAAACTGAGTTATTTGTAGTGAGGTGGATGGACCTAGAGGCTGTCATACAGAGTTAAGTAGGTCAGAAAGAGGAAAATAAATACCATATGTTAACACATATATATGGAATCTAAAAAAAAAAAAAAATGGTTCTGAAGAACCTAGGGGCAGGACAGGAATAAAGACACAGATGTAGAGAATGGACTTGAGGACATGCGGAGGGGGAAGGGTAAGCTGGGACGAAGTGAGAGAGTGGCATGGACATGTATACACTACCAAATGTAAAATAGATAGCTAGTGGGAAGCAGCCGCATAGCACAGGGAGGTCAGCTCGGTGCTTTGTGACCACCTAGAGGGGTGGGATAGGGAGGGTGGGAGGGAGACGCAAGAGGGAGGAGATATGGAGATATATGAATATGTATAGCTGATTCACTTTGTTGTAAAGCAGAAACCAACACACCATTTTAAAGCAATTATACTCCAATGAAGATGTTAAGAAAACTAATAAAGTGATTACAAAATAATGGCTATATTTCCCTGTCCTGTACAATATATCATTGTTGCTTATTTCTTTTATACATAGTAGTTTGTATCTCTTAATACCATACCCTTATCTTGCCCTTCCTCTCTTCCCTCTTCCCACTGGTAACTGCTAGTTTGTTCTCTGTATCTGTGAATCTGCCTATGTTTTGTCATATACATTTGTTTCATTTTTTAGATTCCACATATAAGGGATAACAGAGTATTTGTTTTTCTCTGTCTGACTTATTTCACTAAGCATAATACTAGGTCCATCCACTTTGTTGCAAATGGCAGAATTCCATTCTTTTTTACGGCTGAGTAATATTCCATTTTATATATATATATATATATATATATATATATATATATATATACACACACGCAAACACAGATATACATATATATTCCATTGTGTATATATATATTCATTGTTATATATATATGTATATGTATATATGTGTGTGTGTGTGTGTATATATATATATATATATATATATATATATATATCACATCTTCTTTTATCCATTCATCTGTTGATGGATATTTGGGTTGCTTCTATATCTTGGCTCTTATAAATAGTGCTGCCATGAACATTGGGGTGCATGTATCTTTTCTAATTAGTGTTTTCACTTTCTTTGGATATATAGCCCGCAGTGGAATTGCTAGATTGTATGGTAGTTCTACTTTTAGTTTTTTGAGGAATAAACCCTATTTCTTATACATATGAATAGATACTCAAATGAAAATTTGACTGAGAATGAGAACATATAGAGGTCTGGTGACATTCAGTGGCGGGGGCTATGGAGCTCTCCTGTGTTGCCAGGGAGAGTGTAAATGGCACAACCCTACAGAAGGCAACTGGCTGATAGTGAACAGAAGTATAAATCGACATGCCCTTTCACCCAGCCTCACATCTTCTGAGAATTTGTGCTACAGAGACACTTTAGAGATGACATGTGTTCAAGATGATTCACTGCAGCTTCATGGGTGATGATAAACAACCAGAAACAAATCCAGAAGCCATCAGGAAAGGATTAGTTAAATAAAGTGTGGAACCTCAGAACAACAAACTATGCAGCTATGAAAAGGAACAAGGAAGCTCTCTGTGGACTGATATGGACCAAGTTCCAGGACGTTTTGTTAAGTGACTAAAAAACAAGGTACAGAATGTTACCTTTTGTGTGATAAAGCGTGAGGATAAAATATTGGCTTGTATAGGGATACACGTATTCCAGAAGAATAGATAAGAATCTACAAAGACGTAGAAGAGGGGCAGGGAGAGACGAGGGCTCCTGGGGGATGAGACACAAAAAAGGAAGATATTTTAGACTTCTATATTTTGAGTGTGAACGTATAGTATGTTAAAATTTTTTAATTAACAAACTCATCAGTCTTATATGAAAATATCCAAAATGGACATATCCCTAGGCATAGAAAGCAGGTTAGTGGTTCCCAGGGGCTGGGGGAGGGAGAAATGGATATGTCTGTTTAATGGGTACTGGGTCTCCTTTTGGGGTGATGAAAATGTTCTGGAATAAATAGAGGTGATGGTCGCACAACATTATGCATGTACTTAATGCCGTGGTAAATTTTATGTGATGTCTATTTTACCACAATTTTAAAAAAACCCTATCTATCATAACAGCTACCTTTCCAATTTCACAGGCCTTCATTTGGAGATCATACTTTACTTCAAGAAATATTTCCAAAGTACCACTCATTCTAGAAAGATGGAGTGCTGATATTTGTTTCTGTTCCAGGCATAAAGCTTTTTCATGAGCGCTTGAGAGACATGAGCTCACAAGAACATGTGTTTCACTAATTCATCAAAAGCTAAAATCCCGTGAGTGAAGAGCAGCAGTAGGTGAGAGGGAGGTCTGGGGTGGGTTGGGGGGAAGGTTAGTTAGCAGGTTCCTGAGGTACCGGGCAAGGGATAGAGTAGGGATGTAAAGGTCTATGTGCCACCGGGGGCTGCTGGGTGAAGCAAAGGAAAATGTGACTTCCCCAGAGTGGAAGAGTGCCTAGGCAACCGAACACACAGACCCGCAGACAAGACATCTTTATTTTTAGGGATGCCACCATCCATGCCATCCATCTGCCAGAGCGCTGAGCAGGTCCAAGTCTGTGTCAGCATCCCTGGCTCGCCAAAAAGCTCCGTGTTCAACCGGTGGTTAATTGACTCCTTAACAGGTCACCTGGCCAGACAGATGATTATGATGAACTAAACTGACTGACAGGTTAGGAACAGAATCAGCCCATTTGAGTTGAGATAAGGGAGTTGGATCAGGGCATCCTAAGGCTGCATCTACATCCATGACCTACCAGAGAAACCTAATTTGTGGACATGGTTGGCAAGGGAAAGGGGGAGGTAGTTTATAGAGCAGAACTTTTCCACGTATTTTCTCATTTTTTCCTCGCAACCAACCTGTGAGGAAGGGATTCTTTCCGTTATTGAATAGACAACCAACACTCTGAGTTTACAAGTGGCTTTCCCAAGGTTCTCCGCCTGTCAAAACTCAATTACCAGACCTTAGCTTGAAATCCTTACTTCTTTCCAAGATGCAATACCCTCTCCCACCAGGATTTGAATGGTGTGGGGCAGGGGCGTGTGTGATGCAGATTTCACAACTTGCTGCAGGATGCTAAAGATATCATATCCTCTCTGTGACTTAGTTTGCCCACTTGTAAGATGGAGACAGTAATGATGCTTACTTCATAGGATAATTGTGTGTATGAGACAAAGTAATGAATTTAAAGCAGCAGTCCAATGCCTGAGTCTACTAAATTAATGCTAGCTAGTGTTATTTTCAAAAATATCAGTAGTTTAAACTGCAATAAATAAATTTGGTTGATAACGATGTTTTCTGATTAATAAATTCTAAAAATAAAATAAAATAAAATAAAAATAAATAAATAAATACATTCTGATAACTAGATTTATCATTTAGATGACAAATGGATGATTAGGTTTCAAAAATTATAGCACAGGGACTTCCCTGGCGGTCCAGTGGTTTGGACTCTGCACTTCCACTGCAGGGGGCAAACGTTCAATCCCTGGTTGGGGAACTAAGTTTCCACATGCTGCACGGTGCGGCCAAAAAAAATTAAAAGTTAAAGCACAATAAAATTCCCTGAAGCTGGATACTCAACTAGATATTTTTCTTGGACAATCTAGCAGGTCTTTGGGAATCTAGTGGCACCTCATTATGAATACCAATTTTATTTTCATGCAGATATGCAGATATACAGGTATATAGAGTGATCCAGGTAAGAGAAATCACTCACAGAGAATTTACATTTACAATTTGAAAATGCAAATGATGGAAGAAGCCAATCCCACTTCAATCCCACTTCATGCTCAGAAGAAAAGACAGGCCTTGATGAAGTATGAACTCATGACTCAACCTTTTGTGTCCACTTGCTGTTTGCTGGACTCTCTTCCAAGTTCAGATTCAGCCAAAGGCTCTTTCTTTAAAAAATAAAAAAAGCAGCTCAGCCCAACGAGGCTGCTCAAGAGGCATGTGAGGCTACACAGCTGTTTCCCAATCACCTGAGTGATGCCAAATTGCTTAAGGCTTGTACTGTAGTGAAGTCTGAAAATATTTCTCCTTATACTCCCAGACAGAAGGTTGCAGAGTCCGTCACTGAGCCATGGACCTAAGGCCAACCACCCACTGCCCTCTGTTGTGGAGGCCAGCATCTCTAGGGTACTCAAAGGAATGGAGAAATTCAATCTTGAAACTTCCCAGAACAAGCAGTCTCCCCTAGCCTGACTGGTCTCAGGTTACTGTTGCTGTTTCTAGAACTCTCCAGGCCCAATTCCACCATCTGACTGCTAATTCTCTCCTCATCGACATTCCCAACCTTACATCTGCAGCCCAAAGTGTTCCCAAACTTGTACTGCCCTTGATGTCTCTATCATTCAAGGATTTAATCATATTCTGCCTTACATCTCAATATAAAAGTTCCCTTTGTCTATGCCATGTTCCCATCAGCTAACTGAAAAAAGAATCTTTGTCCAATGTCTTTCCAATCCACGTGGTGCCTAATATGGGAATGGGTGCTCAAGAATGATTGTACAAATAAATAAAAGAAAGTGTGAGAGAAATCGCTGCTCATCACTCAACCTGTGTACAAATAATGAAAACTATTGAATTGACCCCCAAAAGGTTTGACATGCATACCATAGAATAGTGCTTCTCCAACTTTAGCAGCAAGCATCAGAATCCCCTACAGGGCTTCTTTTTTTTTTTTTTTCTTTTTAATATTTATTTATTTGGCTGCACCAGGTCTTAGTTGCAGCATGCAGGATCTTCGTTGCTGCATGCAGGATCTTTAGTTGCGGCATACGGGATCTAGTTCCCTGACCAGGGATCGAACCCAGGCCGCCTGAACTGGGAGCATGGAATCTTAACTGCTGGGCCACCAGGGAAGTCACAGGGCTTCTTAAAATACAGGCTCCAGGGCTTCTGGTTTAGTAGGTTCAGGGTAGCACCCAAGAGTGCACGTTCCTGACAAGTTCACAGTGATGTTGCTGTTGCTGGTCTGAGGACCACACTTGAGAAGCATCTTCTTGGCTCATGGTCCTCAGCTATGAATCAAGAGATTTAGATACTAGCGCCAGCTCTACCATAGGTGGCTGAGGGACCTAGGGCAATAATTTAAGTTCTCTGGGATTCCTCAAAGGAAATTTTCCTTGTATGATTGCTAATGTTACTTCTAGCTCTAATGTTATCTGAGTACAAAAGGTATCAATTACCCTTCCTTGTGTCATCTACAATGCTATAATCTTCACGAAATTTTAGGCAATAAAGGCACTAGTCAAAACAACGATTGCTTATCAAATCTTGGACCCACGAGAGTTCAACCCCAAATGCTGCTGCGTTCCATTGAAAAGCTCAAAGAGGTGGAAACTAAGACCAGGCATCATGGAGACTTATGAATTTGACAGGGGCGGAGAAAGCCCCAAAGAAGCCAGACCAGATTCTCTTAAGGAATTAGAGCCTGATCTGAGTCTGGGTGCTCTCCACGGGCTCCAGGCCCCAAAGGAAGCTGGCTTTTCTTAGGAAGCTGGAGTGGCAGGCCCCACAGAGCCCAAAGTTGGCTCAATGGCCAGTGCCCTGAGAGAGGATGACCAGCTGTCATAGTCAACTGGTTCTTCCCTGCTTTTAGGATGGATCAAAACTTTCTCAGATAGGTGGCATCTATTTCAGTTTTTGGCATCACTAATTAGGGGGTCTCTCTCAAAAATAGGATTTCTACCTGTGATTGAGTATGTGAAGAGGTATCAGTCCTTGAGTGTCTTCAAGGGGAGAGAATTACCAAGACTTGTTCCATATCCTCAAAGGGAAGGGCAAGTATAAAATACTCACTTCATGAGAGAGTGGCATGGACATATATACACTACCAAATGTAAAATAGATAGCTAGTGGGAAGCAGCTGCGTAGCACAGGGAGATCAGCTCGGTGCTTTGTGACCACCTAGAGGGGTGGGTTAGGGAGGGTGGGAGGGAGATGCAAGAGGGAGGAGATATGGGGATATATGTATATGTATAGCTGATTCACTTTGTTATAAAGCAGAAACTAACACACCATTGTAAAGCAATTATACTCCAATAAAGAGGTTAAAAAAAAATATTCACTTCACTTTTGTGTTGAGTCAGAATTTCCAGCGTTTCAGCCACTTCCTGCCTTCCGGCTCTGCCAGCCTCTGACACTGAATCTCTGCTGTTTTGGGGACATTGGCCATTGAGGAGCTCGCCAAGCTTGCTTCATAAGTAAAGTCAACATCCTTCAGGCCTGGAGCTCCTGACGCACGCTTTTTGAAAAGCACGTCTTTGCAAAAAACCATCCCTGGGAGGTGAATGTGGTATGGCTCTCAAACATCAGTGAGCAAGTTAAAAGTAGGATGCTTGATCTTTGGTCTTCAGCATTTTCTCTTAGACCCTGTTCATCTCACCTCTGGCTCTGTAAAATTTTTCTCAGTTAAAGTGATTTAAAAATCAGTGGCTAACCAGAAAACTATCAATGTAATGAACATTTGCGTTGTACCTTGCAGTTTTCAAATGCTTTTCTATCAGTTATCTCATGGAATCCTAGCTGCTCTGCGGTGACTGATTTCTCTAAAGATCTGGGGTCATGTTGAACGGTGGCTCACAATCTAGATGACAAAATGGGAGCATCTAAAAGTGGGAAGGCAGAAATGTGATTGATACTGTGCAAGGCCCTTCACATGCCTCTTTGACTACAGGAAGTGATCAGACTTGATGTGGAGGCCCTGGGCTTGGTTATGGCTTCACAGGTGACCTGGACCCAGAGGGGACTTCCTTGCAGGATCCCAGGTCAAGGGGTCTTTTGGAGGAGTTTCTTCAAGGACAAAGGGCAGCTGGAACAGAGCTAAGCAGTTCACATTAAAAATGTTTTGGAGTGATATAGCTCCCCTTAACACACTGTCTTTTAGACAAAGTCAAAACGATTTCATTTCCATTTTTTCCTGTAATCTCAAAAGGACCAGTTTGATCCTTATTGGTCTTGGGGAGAACAAGTGGCTTGTTCAGGGCCTCCGAACCAGTGGAGTGATTTGATTCCCATCCCAGCTCCCTGCCTATGAGGTTGCCCTGCCCGATGAGGCCTACTCCATTTAACCAGGAAAAAAAGCATATTAATCTTTGCTTTTCCCTAACCTTTCATGTTTTTGTGCCTTTTCCTATACTTTCTCAGAACAGTTCCAGGAGCTGGGTAGGAAAAGTCTTTCCCAGATGAGCAAACCGTGATTCAGCAAAATTAAATGACTTGCCTAAGACCAGATAGCTCTTTGCCAAGTTATCTTAAGACCAGTTAAAGAAGGTGGAGGGGCCAGCATAGAAAGAGACTACAGACTGAGGGTGTGCTGATGGGGGATGAAAAAGGTAGGTGTGAGACTGGTCTTCAAGAAACATCTACCAGTGGTTGGTAGTCTCAGTACCCGAACTGGACACATTTATGCTCCTCACCCAAGTAAACTGAGTCCCTTCTGAAAGCATTTTAGAAAGGGAGAACTCTATGTCCCTGCACAGTCTTTCTATTATCTTAAAAGTTCATCAAAATCATTAAATACCGGGGCCTACTGCTTGTGAAAATCAGTGTCCAGATTAACCCGAAACTTCTTGCATTCACTACTGGGGCAACTTAAGACCATGCCAGAGGAGACCGACATTGACCATGACACCATAATTCACCTCTGCAGGGTTAAAGCAGTCACCGAGACAAGGTTCCCCTGAAAGGGCCCTACTGATCGGTCTGTTTACTAAATCTCTACTGGCTTCTGTTTTGCATTTGTATTTTCTGCCCAACAAAGGATATGCTGTTCTTTCCTAAAATCCCTTGATTAAAAATCCAAGTGTTGGGTAATCTTGCGGCTCCCACCCATTCTAAGCCCTCTCCCTGGTCCTTGATTCTCATCCACTCCAACGTCCCCCTCCATGCCCCTTATGAAGATGTGGCTCTGAAATCCACGTCTGCGTGATCTTGCCATGTACACATGTATCTACACCGATGGTAGCCCAGAAGTCCTCAGACGGAAGAGAGGGGAGGAGAATGCAGGGTAGTTAAGAGTTGCCTTTCTCCTCATATTACTTGGTTCCACAAAAATGAGCTTCAGGCATTAACCCTTAACCAGGCTTTGGGTTCTAGATCCAAACTTCCTTTATTAGGAGGTTACACAGTGTGCAAGAAGGCCAGGACCAGCCAGCCTCCATGGAGCAAACTGGGAGGGTTTCCTGTGATCATGGTAGGTAAAGATTGAATTTCCTGGGGTGTCAAATCAATACAGTGCCACCCAACTCCCAACCACCAGGCAAACACCACAGGGTTCTCGTGGCAGTCTTCCAGGTGCTAAAAACCCCTACACTGGTGTTGTTAAGGTAGTGGTCCCTGCAAGGCAGCACTTCAAATTTTACGTGTAAGTGTCATCATATTTTAAAAACGTTTCCTCTTTAAACATGGAAATGGATCTTCAGACTTCTCAGAAACACCAAGTAGAACCCCTTTTATAGAACAGTAATATCATTGACATTTGGGGTAACTTTGATAGGAGATCTAACCGTTCTCTGCTGCCAGACTGGGCCACCTAAGATGTCTCTGAGAGGTGAAATGTTTCCTTTGTCAAGATCTCCTGGGGGAGCTGTCACACCCCCTCCATCGCAGCCACTTCCATTTCTAGAGATTATTACTCCCCGGAAGCACTTTACAGACTGGAGGTAAATCCCTCCTGTGCTTATGGAGAGCATTTCCGGGATCTGGTCCTGAGGACACGGCGGGAACATGCGTCTCCCTAAAGACCACATTCTCAGGGAAGCCCAGAGCCCTCAGACAATGTGCTTATTAATAAAGATAGAAATCATTTTGTCTGTGAAGATACATTGTGGTTGAAACTGTATATTCATTTCTTACCAGGGAAACTGCTTTTATCTCATTCAACCTGACTGAATCAGATAGCTGCTGAGAACAAAATCAGCATGCTTTGATTGTTTGTATTTAATCTTTCTCAAAAGAAAAAATAAAATCACTTTGTTCCCAGAACATGAAAATGCAAGAATAAGAATAGTAAAAAAAAAAATTATTTTTTATTTATTTTTAAAAATTGTGACATTGTGTTATTCGACATCTCTCACGAGGAGGTGATCCCCCAGGGCAAACAAACAAACTAACCCAAACTTGAGAGCTGTCACCTTCCAGCTCTTCCCTGGGTGAGATAGTCATGATTTATTTGGAAGTGGCTTCTTATGAAAGTTGGACAGTCGTGTCATAGCTACACAGATTAAATGAAGATTGTGTGCTGTACACAATCAGAGCATTTTACTGCTAAAAGCACCTGGAGATGACGGAGGCCAAATTCCTCCCTAGGCAGTAAGTCTGAAGGCTGAGGACCAGGGTTCCAGCCACATGAGCTGTGGTCCGTGACCTTCCATTGGCCAGGGAGGTCTCCTTTGATTCTTGTGTGCACTCAAGCGTAGGGTTACACTTTTGCCTCCGCTCCCCAACCCAGCGTTCCTATTTTGACAGAGATTTCACTTTCCCGTGGTTTAAAGTCCACGGGCCTATGCCTCCCCAGTGTCTTACGACACAAGTAAGAGAAAGCAAATCCATTTCCCAGACAACTCTTTTCACTGGAAAGCCTGCCTGTCTTGGAGGGATAAACCAGGAGAATCCCTGAGACAAACAGACAATAAAACCTGCACCAAGACGTGAAACCATCCAGCAGGCATTGACATGTGATACAGAATGAAACTCAAAGGGAAGAGAGAAGAATTGGGATCTTTTGTTTTGTTTTTTCAAACTCCGTGTAAGCTCTCAGGCTCTTTACTTCTTTCTAAACATAGCTTTTCCTACCACAGGAGAAACAAGGGCCTTTTTTCCCTCCTTATTTTTAATCTTTACAACTGGCTTTTGGGCTGAATTCAGGGAAGGCCGGGGTGGAGCTGGAGAGGGGACCCATCTACCTTGTACGTGGGACACTTGGTCACCTGTACACCATGGAACAGAATCATAACAAAGCCCTGCATTGACCAACTGCAAAAGAATCCTTCCCCTGCTCCACCCTGCCTCCCCACCCTTTGGCAAGAGCCTCAGTAAATAGGTACATTTGGTGCCAGGACTGAAGGTCAACAAGCTCCTGCTTTGTCAGAGGAAGCTGGGACTCAAGTCAGAGGACTTCACGGAAATGCCATACCTCCTTGCTCCCCAGGTGATGGTTGGAGCCTAACGATTAGAAGTAAAAGAGTCTCAGGGCAGCTTGCCAAGAACACAGGCAGCAGACACTTAATGCTATGGTGTGGCAATCATACCAGGCATCTCAGCTGACCTCAACCCGTGGGTTTTGTGCAGCGAGGCAGACTTCCTTTGGAACAGCCATTACAGATCCTCAAACTCATCTGGGACAGGAGAATCCAAAGACGGCCCCCAAGATCCCCAGACCTTGGTGTACCTCCCCTTTATAACCCCCCTGCCCTCTAGGGTGGGGCAGAACCCTGAATATGATGAAATATGACCTCTGGGATTGGGTTACCTTATAAGGCAGAGATGAAGGGATCTTACATATTTCATCAGAGCCCTTGGTCAGCTGATTTTAACTAGAGACTTTACCCTATGTGGGCCTGAGTTCATCAGTTGACTTTAATTCCAAAGGAGAGTATTCTGGGTGGGCCTGACCTAATCAGATGAGCCACTTAAAAGAGGGAATGGAGGTCAGGGATGGGAGATGATGTATGAGAGATTTGAAGCAGCAGAGACAGTCTTCTGTTGGCCTTGAAGAAGCACACTGGTGCCTTAAGGAGAGGGCTGTGTGACTGAAGGCCTCAATCTTACAACTGGAAGGAACCAAGTTCTGCCATCAGCCAGTGAGCTAAGACGTGGACCCTGAGCCTTAGAGGAGAATCACAGCCCCAGCTGACACCTTGATTTCGGCCTGTGAGACCCTGAGCCAAGAACCCAGCTACGCCACGCCTGGACCCCTGACCTATGGAACCAGTGAAATGATAAATGTATGTTGTGTTAAGCCCCTAAGATTGTGCAAATTTGTTAGGCAGCAGAGAAGAGTAATACAGCTGGCCCTCCATATCTGTGGGTTCAGTCCATGGTTGGTTGAATCCACAGATGCAGGACCTTCGGATACGGAGGGCCAACTCTACAACGCCATTTTATATAAGGAACTTGAGCATCCAGGATTTTGGTATCTGTGGAGGTCCTGGAACCAATCCCCACCACGGATACCAAGGGATGACTGTACCTCATCCCAGGAATTGCAGAGAGAACATGTGCCCACGTTCTCTCCATCATTTCTCCATATCCATGTTTCCCGTTCCCACTTTCCCTGTCAAGGTGAATGTTCAAAGTCAGGGCTTATTTTAGATGAGGGCAAAGCAGACTGCTGCATGATGGGGGCGGGGTGAAGACTGGGGCAGGCTCCTAAGATCTCTACGCCTGGCTGTTTGGGTTACTGAAGGCCTGGTTGACCATGTAGAACGTGTTCTGAGAAAAGGTAGTTTCTTAGACCCATAGTGGGGGATTAATCTTTCCTTCATATTACAGGAGCATATGACTAGATATTGCTAATTCAGTCAGACTGAATTGATATCCTAAATTTGGGGAGTGGATCCATCAGAAAGCAAAACATCCACCAAAAATCCCTAAAGCAAGTAACTAAACAGATCTGAACTTGAAGCGCAGACCTGGGGCAAGGGCTGTAGGGAGCGTGATGCCGGTGTGTGCCAGGGGCCTGTCCCCAAGCATTAAGACTGGCACTTAATTGCCTCATTGGCTCAGTGTTTACAACTTAATAGCTGGGAAGGACATGGAAGATTATATCATCCAGTCCCTGCATTTGACAGACAAGGAAACCGAGGCCCTGGGAGGTTAAATGTCTTTCCCAAAGCTCTCCATCCAGACACAGCAGGGGCAGGACCAAAACTCAGGGCTTTCAACAATTTCCCATCTTGTCACCCTTCCTCTAGCGAAAAAGGACCCCGATGTTGCCTGTTGGTTAAATCGCCAACTCTCTCAAACAGACCCGGCTCAGACTCCACCTGGCTGTCTTTGCTCGGCCGGAAACGTGACACCAACTCTCCTGACGAGCCGACTTGCCTCTCTCCTTAGCTGTGCCACCAGCTCGAGTCACTTATAGCTAAGCAATGACAAAGTGACTCAGCCATTCTGAGATCCAAACCTCACCGGGTAGACAAGTTTCCTGCGGCTGCAGTCACAAAGGGGATGGCTTAAAAGAACAGACAGAAATTTACTGTCTTGCTGTTCTGGAGGCCAGAAGTCTGAAGTCAAGGGGTCGGCAGAACCAAGCTTCCTCTGAAGGTTCTAGGGGAGATCGCTCCTTGCCTCTTCTAGCTTCTGGTGGTTGCCGGCAATCCTTGGCATCTCTTGGCTTGTTGCTGCAGTCTCTTCCTCCATCTTCACATGGCCTCTTCCCTCTGTGTATGACTCTGCATCTTCTCTTCTTCTTATAAAAACATTAGTCACATTGGATTTAGGGCCCTTCCTAATCCAACATGACCTCATCTTAATTTAACTAATTACATCTGCAAAGAACCTATTTCCAAGTAAGGTCACATTCTGAGACCCCAAGTGGACCAGAGTTTTGGGGGGGGTCACTATTCAACCACTGGTTGACTAGTACACTGGTTTTATATGGCTAGCTCAGCCAACTGCCCTGAGAGTAGAGATAATGTGTATGGGCAATCCCTCCATCACTCTTCCCCCTCACCCACCCCCACCAGGACTGTGTAACCCAGGACCGAGAAATTAGAGAGTTAATGCTGGAAATAACTTCAGAGAGCATCTACCCAGTGGCTGTTAATCCCAGCTGCACAAGAGAATCTCCTGGGGAGACTTTAAAAACACCAATGTCCAAGCCCAAACCCAGAGATTGTGATTCAAGTTGATCTAAGGTGTGCCTTGGGCATTGGTAGCTATTAAGGCTACTCAGATGATTCTGATACACAGTCAATTGAACACAGGGATTGGTTGAAACCCACCAATCTAGCCCACCCCTTAGTTTTCAGATGGAAGACGAGGCAAACAAACCTTCAGCCAATATTCTACCCGCTCCTCTATTTATTGCCACCTCCAAGCCTGTAAGCTGCCGATTCTCTGACTGGAATGTCTCGCTCCCTCTAGATGGTACAAGGCCCCAGAGTTGACAGAACAAAGTCCCTTTGGTGGCCAGCACACCCCACTCATGAGAGAGAAGCCAGTAAGGCCCCTGCAGGACCATGAGGCAAGATGGCGGCCACCTCGCTGCTGTCACAATGTCCTCCTCAACTTCTGACACACACCCATGACCTATGGAACCACATACTTGTTACGGGCTTTGTAAAGTGCTACCCAAATGCGCTTGGTCACTCTATTACGTCATTTGGGGTAGCATCACCTCAGCTACAGGGTAGAAGTGTGCACTTTGCCCACTCACCCATTTGGTTTCCATTATACCAAATGTTCTTCCATTATACCAAATGTTCTTGGGCATCTTTCTAGCTGCTGTTCTATTTTGTCATTATCACCACACAGTCTTTAAAAGCAAGACACATTTTTTTTACTTCTTTTTAATTTTTGTGTGTTCTACTATCATACTCAATACAACAAATTCTTCTTTCCCTTGCCTGAGCTGGAAAAAAAATGCCAAAATATGCACCAAAATGGCCTGCCCAACACCTGAACCACCACCAAATAACCCTAAGATTTTCTTTAAAACAATATTCTCTTTTGGGACCAGTGAGCTGCAAAAAAATGAAATAAAATAAAAGTTGAACAATTATGATGGAGGCAGGACACATCCTGCTACTCGGTCTCCCTTAGAATTCCAGGTGCCTCTCTAATCCATTTCTCCTTCCTCTTGGCTCCAATCTTGGGAGAACCCAAGATCATGAAGAAAGGGAACCCTGCGAATAAGCCTCTCATCCTTGTTCCAGATTTAAAAACCAAGAGGCAAAGAACCTTGTTAGAATAATCTGTGTGTTTCTTATACTTTTTTGAGTGCAGTCCACACTGTTGGAAAATCATGCGCAAGTGTTTCAGACACGCCTACACACCTTTCAAATACTTCGGCACATGATATGACCAGCAAGGGCCAGGTCGGATGACACTGCCCAGGGCCCATGGGCAGGTCTGGGCCTCTGGTCTCCCCCCAAGTCACAAACCTCAACACTGGGCAGCTTGCAGCTGCAGCTAAACTCAGTTTTTGTGTCAGTTTCATGGGCTTCCTGAAAGGCCCGTGGGCACAAGAAAGTACTTGCATACCTGTGGTGTATGCTACCGCCCTCGCCCGCCCCTTTTTTCCTTGAGTCTCTTTCCAGGAACATCCAAGATCTGTCTCCATTTTCTGCTTTTTGTGGGTTGTGAGGAGCCGCCTTCTGGTTTGATGTAAGGCGGCCAGGTTCCTTCACTAAGGAACACACTCAAGACATCAGCCCACTCGGATGCCAGAAAGAGCCAGCAAAGAGGTGGGCTTTGGTGACAAACGAAGCTGAGCTCCGCGGCATAATAATACACTCACAAACGAGCCACAAGACATTCATTACTTTTATCTTCTTCTCGCGCAGCAAAATAGCTGAGGCCCAGTTTGGACAGCAGTCTGAGAACTGTGGACTGGGCAGAAAGATCAGATTTCCAGACTGCCCGGCTGCTTTTTAATGCAGTCCTACAGGGAAATCAAATGGACGGCTTTGTCCATTGCTTGGCCACTGATTCAGGAACGACCGAGTAGGCTGTCGTCCAGCGGTAACCCCAGGGCTCCCACCGGCAGCAGGACCCTCATTCCCCATCCTCTGATCCCGCAGTGTGCTGCCCCTCCTCCCCTCGGGGGCCGGCGAGGGGCCGGGAGGACGTCTGGGGATGCGGCCACAGGATGGAGGCAGGAGAGTGCATCCTCCTACCAGCCACGCAACCACCCGTTCAGGTGTCCTCACACCTTCCTCCAGGCCCGGGGCCATGAGGGCAAGTCTGCTGGGCAGGTGTGCCGGCTCCCGGAGCCCAGGCTTGTGAGCTGAGGAGGGGGACCCTCCACCACTGTAGGCCTCTCAGGATCCTGGGACTTGGCCCTTCCTTAAGATCCTCGTGCATCTCTGAGCCATCGGAGCATTGGGCTCATGCGCTGGGAGGGGAGGAAGCCAAGGAGGGACCCCAGGGCTCTTTTCAGCCCCTGAAGTCTACAAGGCAGGGCACGCCTCCACCCGCATCTGTTTTCACCAACAGGAAATGGGTGCGGGCCCATCAAGAGGGAGTTGTGCCTGAGGGAGGGTAGCAGGGAGCTTCCGGCCCTTGAGGACATTCCAAGGCAAGGCAGAACGCCACAGGACGGAGCGGGAGCTCCTCCACGACAGCCTTCGATACATCAGAACCCACAGCCTGCCGTGGGTGTGGACCTCCTGCAAGCCGGCCGAGACCAGCAGGATCCTTCTATGCTTTGCTTTTCTGGCCCGGAAAAGCCACCCTTTGACCCGTGGGCCACCCCAGGCTGACACCGAGAAGGCTGGACCGGGTTTGGATGAAGGTCTGAGGCTGAATCTGCCTCAAGCCAGCGTGGGTATCCCAACAGGTTCCCTACGGAAGCCCCGTTCCGGGGGAAAATGGGAGGAAGCGCCCCCTAGTGGTGAGAGGGGCATCCTGCCCAGGTGGGCTTTGGGCTCTGGCTTGCAGATCGCTCCCCTGGGTGCACCTGCCTTTCCACTTCTCAGGCCCTCGAGTAAATGCCATGCGGCTGAAAACTGTCTCCAAGCCAGATGGGAGGGGTCCCCGTAGAGCCAGCCGTCCACTGTGGAGCCCACCCAGTTCGCAGGGGCCTGAGAGAGGACTGGCCCAGCCCTGGACGGCCCACAGGGACTGACCTAAGGGGACAGCTGGGCAGTAAGCCACCACCATCCCCCAGGTGGTGCTTCACTGTAGGGAACCAGGAGGTCAGGGTGTAACTGTTTTCCTCCTCTGTAAGGAAGGTTCAAGGTCCTGTAAACTTGTCATCTCGTGCTCTGTCCCTTTTGACACAACCCGTATAAGAGCAAATACCACTTGTATACAGCCAGCTGCCTGGCAGTTTTCACAGAGAACTAAACGCACCAATTTCTACACGACTGTGAGATATTGTTCCCATTTTACAGTCGAGAAGAGCGAGGCTCAGAGAGATTCAATGATCATTCAGATGTGTCAGAGGTACTGAGGGCCAGTTTAGGACCCTATGTGTCCTCTTGTTTGTTTTTTGTCTTTTCTTTTTTAACATCACCACTGCTTCAAAGTGCCTTATGGGGACGAGGCTAGAAACATGTTTAACTTGTTAGCACTTAATGTCAGAGAAAAGCAAGCAAGCAAAAACCCTTCATGCTATTTCAACACCCCCTTTCACCCGAGCAAGGATGGTTCCCCTCCTTCTGGAGTGATTCTCCTGGACCCTGAGGGGATCTGAAAGATTGACCGGCTTCCCCGGGTTCTGGTAGGTGTTAGTTAAGTGTGTAGCAGTGGTAGAAGGCCTGGCTTTCAGGAAGGGGCCTGACTCAGATTCACATCAGCCACCTGGAGAGATGGCTTTGCAGGGGACAGAGCTCGGCAGGTCAGCTGAGCCGTGGGTGACCCCTGGCCAGTCACGGATGGCCACTGTCCTAATCCACTCACCCAGGGGTACGTCAGGGAGCCCCTTACAGAAGGGAAGTGAGGAAAAGATGGGAGTGGGTGTGTCATCAAGAAAACTGGCCTTGCTTCAAGAGGGTTGTTGGGATGGCTGCCAGGTCCAGGGGCTGCGGGAGAGAGGCAGGGGCAGGACAACATGGGCGGTGGTCCCTGACAGGGGAGAGATGAACAGCAGATGGTCTAAGGTCCACTGGTGACCCAGTACCAGGCCTTACTCCCTAAATAGATGTTTCCATCCCCAAATCTGTAACTCCCTGCTTTTGAACACAGATTCCCCTGGACTGTGGCCTGACACAAAAATGGCAGCTCAGGCCTTCTCCCTGACTAAGTGGCCTGTTCAAGGCAAGGGAGACATGGCTGGAACCCTCTGCCATGGGAGGGTGACTTTGCCCGAGCACAGGCCGTATGGCCGGCAGCTGCCCCTCTGGGTCCCTGAGCCCACGGGCAGGGGGCAGGGACTCCTGGAAGGCCCACCGCCTGCAGAGGCCCCAGCGAATCACGGGGAGACACCACACGCATCTGGTCTTCTGACACCCCAAAATGCCCTCACCTGTTAAAGCTCAAATCAAACATGTGAAGGGAAACTGGTCATATGGAAAAATTCAGAATTGTAACATAAACAAACATCCCTTAATTGATCCATTTTATGTATCCAGGGTTTTGTGAATCATATGTTCTTAGAAAGATACACATCTTGGTTCTCTAAACTGTAAAAGAAAGATTGGGTTTTCTTATTTAAAAAAAGCTATTCTTTAATTTTTTTTCCCAAAGCCTAATTATGAACCACTGGAAGTTGGGGTGGAGGCGTGGGTGGAATATTGCTAAGAGTGCGTTTCTGGTCAGTGATTGAAGGAGGGGTGGAAGGGAACCCAGACCTTGCCTTGCAGGCTGTGTGTGTGTGTGTGTGTGTACATATGTAGGTACATGAGTGTATGCCAATGTGTGAGTGTGTGTGTGAGTGTACTGCATGAATGTGTATGTTTGTGTGTGTGAATGTGGATGCGTTTGTGTATATGTGTGTGAATGTATATCTACATGTTTGAACATGTGTGAAAGTGCTGTGACCGTGTGGTCAGTGTGTGTATATGTGAATGTGTGTCTCTGTGACTGTGAGTGTATGAGAGTATGTCTGTGTGTATGTATGTGAATGTGCATGTATGTAGTATGTGCATTTGTGTCTGTCTGTCCGTCTGGACAGGAGGACTTGGGCATACATTGAATTCCTGGGGATGGTCCCGTAGATCACAGGAGACCTACTGAGAACTCTGGTCTCTGAAAGTTCTTTCCTGAGCTAAATTCTATCGTTCCATCACTACTGGCTGGACCGTGTCCAGAAAGTACAACTTTGTGACACATATTCTTTTTCAGCCTACATTTGGAGATTCTATGTTCAGAAGTAAAGCTATTTTTTTCTGAATTGTCCAGCCTCTTGGGCAACTATTTAGCAAGAACAGAATCCCCTCAGCCTGAGAACCTTCCCACGATCAGCCTCAGAGGAGGGCTGCACTCACAACTTGTCTGTATTTGCATCCTGCATGGTATGTTTGGAAGAACAAATGTATGTCGTTTCAAAAAAACCACACCTAATAAAGACTTTAAGCTAGCTGAACAGCCCTGGAATATTTCTCACCTTCCCACATATGAATAGCTTTCTAGGGGCCTATGAAGGGGGTGTGCAGGACAGGGCCCCCGGGAGGGGAAGGCTGCCAGCAACCAGCCGATTTCCTACAAATACACTTAAAAATGGAACAGTCCGCGGGGCCTCTATTTCAGCCACCTGGATAAGGACAGGTCACACGTGTTTTTTCAGACCTCTTTAAGGCTCCGTTAGAATGTCTTTGTGGGTCACAATTCAAATAACAGATAATCTCGAATTCAACTACTGATAACCTCTGGTTCAAAGTTGCTCTTGCCATTTTAAAGGAAGCTCATTCCCATTCATTTTATTTCTTTAAATCTCAGTGGGGTCCCCCTTCTAAAGTTCCTGTAAGTATTAACTCCTATCCCATCCTACCTTTTTAAAAGAGAATTATAGTATAGGACTATCCCTAGGATGATGTGGATCAGGGTCATTTTAGTGATGTGTGTCCTGGGGCAAATCATATCCTGTGACTTACTCCACACTTTTTCCCATCAGGCAAGGGATCAGGTGAAACGATACACACACACACACACACACATCTCAGTGGAGAATGCAAAGTAAAAAAAAGAAAAATCAAAGATATTGGTTCCATGTAAACATTTTTATAATTCATTTAATTGTTAAGGCATCACGGAGTTTATGTAGATCACTTTAACCTCTAAAAATACAAAGTTTGCACTAGTAACATCGGGTAGTCAATTCATTTACGAAGTTTAAATGTAACATGGTAAAACTCATCTTAATAATCTGACTCCTAAACAGATGTGAAACAGGAATCATGGCGGCACATGCTAGACACAACCTCCAAAAATACATGGCTAACAAAGCAAGTGGAGGGCTGGGGTCGGCCGCCCCTGGTAAAACCGTAGCATCCAGCAAGAGGGGAGAGAAAGTGGCCACCATCTCAAAGACTTTGTTTCTCTTACTAGACATCTTTCACTAAATCCCAGAAGGGTTACTGTTAATGCATTTTCCTCTCTTCCAAATGAATCACCCGGTGAGCAGGTGTATGTATATTTTTTCTAACGAGCATTTAACATCAACCACATGCTGTCACCAACTGGACAAGCAGGTCTTCTGGAAGGTGTGTACAAATGTCAAAGGGACACAGCCTGGCAGATAACACTCAAACCCAGTGAGTCTTGATGAGTATGGAAACAGCCTCCCATTCTGTCCTCCAAGGCTTGATTAGGAGCTGGGCCCCAGCCCACAGGGAGCTGCGCCTGAGGGGCTGGCTCACGGATGGGGCAGGGGAAGTCACAGATGAACCAGAAACTCTTTTGACTCAGTAGTTTCCACTCCCTCCCTAGCATGACTATTTGCCAGAACTGCCCAAGAGGAGTCACCATGAATCTAATCTCTCTGGATTTTCCTTGCTTGACCTCGAAATGACACTAGAGAGAGCAGAGAAGCAACAAGATCCGGGCTAGCCCTACACGGCATCATGGCCGAAGAGGCGCAGTGTTATGTCTTGGAGAGAGCGGCCATCAGAAGGGATCAAGGTGTGCTTGGTCCACATTTCAACACAGGGCAGGGAGATTCTGCAACACACAGCTGATGTCAGGAGTCCTCCTGAAGGCATGGTCTCTGTGAGAGGAGGGGAGCAAGAGAAGGCCCCCGAAAGGGAGCTGGGAAGGGACACAGACAGGCACCCTCCTCCACGCCCTCCTTGGAACCAGGGGCAGTGGCATCACGGAGGCAGGAACAAGGCAGGTGGGGACCCTCCACGGCTTCCGGTCCCCGCTTGTCCCTGCAAGTCCCTGTGGGTCTGTGACCCTACAGTTCTCCATCCCTGTGAAACTTGGCCACAAGCGCCCTCTTGAGCTCTGCGTTGCTGAATCTGTTGTTTTAGGTCCTCTATGGCTGACCATCAAGGCATTACCAAGGGGTCCCCTCACCAGTCCTTGAAAATAAACTAACACAATACCACAGAGGCATGAAATTATGTGCGGTGTGAATGTGTGTGTGAGAAAGAGAGAGTCTGAGGATTTGGAAGATGTTCACCAATAAGTTATCAGCAGTTATCTAAGTGTAGTGAAAGTTTAGGTGATTTTTTTCTTTCTTCTTTATGCCCTCTGACATTGTTTTAAAGTATTAAAATAAGCGTGTAATTTGTAATTATAAAAAGAGAATTTTTGTTCCGAAAAAAATTAAACTACTATTTTAGAGCAGAAAAAAATAGGCTATGCATGATTAAAAACTATCAGAGACAGATACAATTTTTTAAATAAAGGCGGAATTGAACCGAACCTTATTTGCTTTGAAACTTAAACTGCAAAACACGTGCCCTAAATATTGTGGATTACAGATATTTAGGGCATGTGTTGCAGGTCCCAGAATGTTAAAGACATAAATGAATATAAACTGGATAATTGGTGTGTATAACAACAGATACTGGTATTATTCAGATACACAAGTGAGTTGACAAATTACAAGACTATGTATCATTTGGTGTTGAGTGGATCACGCTATGGCCTGTGCACTGTTAAAATATAGGCATTATTTTGCAAAGGATGGTTATTGGGAGGGAAACACAAAGGACACACTCTTTTCATAGTCTAGCTCATACGACTGAGATGAGACAGAAAACACCCCGACTTCACTTCATCCTTTTTGCAACATCCGAATATGCGTGTTCTATCTCCTGGTTGGCTGGACACGTGTTTATGAACTCATCCCTAGCATACGCATTGTTCAAGTATCTCCAGATGCCAGTCATTTCAGAAGGAAATTCAAAATCTCTGTATCTCTTGGCCACGATCTGAAAATGAAGAGGAAATAGTCAGAAAGGGACAACCCACTAACATAGGCAGTTAGATCAGACAATCCATTCTTCTGAGGCGTGTAATATATTCTCCTTCTCAAGTTCCCATGTCGTCCTATAGCCGTTCGGGCTGCTCTGAGTTGCATTTTGAGTTTGCATGGGGCATACTGAGCGTGGGACTCAAAACAGAGGCTCTACACAACCGTGCCCACCGATTTATCACAGACGATCCTTGTGATCCACTGGCATGAATTTGCTCCGTACTCCAGTGGATTTCTCTTTGTGTTTCTGGCAGTTTTCTCTCCCTGTGTTCTGCTGCTGTGTTATTTGGTGCCTGAGGTTCATGTTGGATCTTCAGTTTAGATTGTGCCAGGATCACTGTGAAGTGCCCTCTCTTTTTCCTATTTGCTGAGCCTCACCTCCTGAAATCCCAAATACCTGTGTATGTTACTCCTGTGGATTTCCATCATTCTGCCCCTGACAGGATCATTTCACTGTGCGTCCACCATGTGCAGAGGATAGATTCGTGAACCAAAATATCCTTATTCTTATCCTCATGGCAATAGTGGATGTACAGACAGGGTAGCTGAGAATGAACATCATGAACACACAATGATGTGAGATGTTTCCTCTGGCTGGCAGGGTACCGTTGGGGAATTCATCACAAAGGAGGGTGTATACTGTTGGAGATAGTATGAGTTTCCTGGAGCTGCCTTAACAAAGCACTACAAGCTTGGGTGGCTTGGAATAACAGAAATTTATTCTCTCACAGTCCTGGAGGCCAGAAGTCCAAGATCAAGGTGTCAGGAGATCCGGGCTCTCTCTGAAGGCTCTGGGGAAGGATCTGTTCCAGGTCCCTCCCCCAGCTTCTGGCTTGTGGGAGCACAGCTCCAACCTTCACATGGCGTTTTCCCTGTGCTGGTGTGTCTGTGTCCAAATTCCCTTTTATAAGGACATCAGTCATGTTGGCTTAGGGGATCCACCCTACTCATCCTAACTAATTATATCTGCAAAGACCCTATTTCCAAATAAGGTCACGTTCTGAGGTACAGGGAGTTGGAACTTGAACACATATATTTGGGGGGGCATGATTCATCCCATAACAAGGACCCAAGGCTACAACGGCCCGTTCTGCTTTGTTCCTTTCCACTGTATTGGCTCCTGGGACGTTTGGATGGCGTGAGCATGGAATGTATCACCAATTAGAAGATCTTCGGGACTTATTTCTCAGATTTTGGAGGCCGGGAGCTATTGATGCAGTAAAACAAGACCATAGAACTTTCAGAGAGCCTCCTAAATTAACATCTTTTGCTTGAATTCAAACTTACTGACGTTAATGTCAAGAATTCTGCTTTCCTTTTGTTTGCATTTGCCTGGTTTAGCTTTGCCCCTCTTTTTATTTTAGCATTTCTGAGTAAGTTTGTTATCTATATGCCTTTCATAGACGTAAGCTTGTATTTGTATCATATCTTATGAATGTAATACTTTGTTTTCCAACTTTCTGTGAATATTTTTGTGTTCATGTGTGTTTGTGTGTTTCCCTTTCTGGTGGTTTAGAAGGTTTATGGTCTGTTTTAACTCTTCCAGTGGTTTCTTATATAACTTTAAATAATAAGAATTCTTTATTTCTTGATTTATCAACTTTAGATGATCTCTACTTACTCTGATAATGACAAATGAGGAAATTAGTATACCTACAGTTCTTTTCATTTCTGCTCCCTTATCCTCCTTCCAATGGTGTAAAACATCCAAGTTTACTATACTCTGTTTCTTTCCAGTAGTTATAATTCCCACTGCTGTTTAGGCTTAGTTCTGGTTTTAGATTTAAATAGGTTCTATGTTTATCACCAATCCTTATATACCACACACCTTCTCTGTTCCTGGATTCTTATTTTATTATCATTTTTTATTATTTCATCATATAGCAATTTTATTTTTAAAAATAGCTCAGGAGTGCTTATTTCATTGAGACCAGAAGTCTAGGTAAAAACAACAATTTACAAGGATATAAAATTCTTACATCACACATCCTTTCCTTTAATCCTTTAACTATTAAACCACTGTTTTCTGGGTTTTAATGTGGTCCTAGAGACATATGAGACTAGTCTGAATTCCCTCCTTGTGTAGGTGGCTTTATCTTTTATTATTATTATTACTATTATTATTATCATCATCACCATTATCATCATCAGCATCATCTAGACACCCAAAGGGTTCTTTTTTATCCTCAAAGTTCAATAATTTACCAAATATGTGATAGTGTGTTGATTGTTCTGGGCAATATTTTTCTAATCATGACATGTTAAACTAAAGATTCAGGTCATCTTTAGTTCAAAATAATTTACCTTTGAGCCTTCTTTTTCTCTCTTTTTTCTTTCCTGTTCTCTTTTTTCTGATTATGGGGTCTCGCTAATTACTCTTTACCTCGTGCTTCTTCTCCATTTGATTTGGGATAATTTTCTCAGGCCCATCCTCCGATGTCTGATGAATTTCTGCAATGTCTTTTTCCACTTCTTGCTACTTCTAACATCACTTTTGTTTCTGAAATTATTTTCTTTAAGGGTGTTTTTTAGTTCTACCAGCTTAATTCTCATCTTCCTTGTGATATTATATTTTTTGGTATCTTGTGACTTGTCTTTGAGCATTTTCACCAAAGGTTCTCTTTCATTTTTTTGAGGCCACAGAGAAGTATCTGTCTGAAAAATTCTTTGGTTTACTGGAGCAATCTTTATCAGGTACGTGTTTCTCATCTGTCTTTTCCTCTTTTGTTCTTTCTTTAACCTTTCCCCCCTCCTTTTGGATCATCTCTATCCACATAGAAATCCCACTTGGATTCTTTCTGCTTATTAACCATCTTTTAATGGGCGGCTCTATTGGACCTACCATTTGCTTAAAAACAGTGTGGCGGGCAAAGGGAGTGAGGCAGGGCAGCAGGTAGACCAATATGGATTTTACCCTCAAACACCCACTCATCAAACACTGCTCTATACTCTGTCCCAGGGACACATTAGGCTTAGGGCTAGAGTCAGGGTCAAAGTCAAGGTTAGTGCATCTTCCACTCTGACGCTCACAGATTAGGAAGCGGTCATCATGGCTAAAAGTGAAGCTCAGATAATTTACAGTCTCTCCTTTGACTCGTTCAGAGCTTGTTTCTTTTCTCTGCTCAGCAGTCACAAAGCAGAATGCCACTTGTCTTCTCTCCTCCTCTTTACCTCCCCTCCCTGTTCCTTTGCATTAGAGAACGGTGGTGAAGATACAGATGGCGCCTCTGAACAGTTCCGCCTTCAACTCTGCCCCCACAGAGATCTCAGCTCTGTAGGGATGGTCCCTGCCTCTCTCGTGGCCCGCTCCATGCCCTGTCCTCAAACAAAGAAGTCTGGATTGGGCATTTCAGGGCTGTAATATTTACTTTTAGAGACATCTGAACCTTGCTGAAGATCTAGAGAAGCATGCCTAGGCTCTGTGACCCCTCACACTGGCTGAAGTTTCTAAGTCTTTGAGTGGGTGATCCATCCTTTTCTAGTTTTATAAAAGGTGGAGATAATGCTTTAGTCCTTCATAATGTTTTTGCTGGGTTTCAGGAAGGGAATAAATGATAAATTTCCTCTATTCTCTCATCTTTTTACCATCAATTCCTTTACACTGATTCTCATTTCCTTTCAGAAGTGCTCCATCCTGGAAGATTAGTAAGCTGCTTGGTATTTTGAGTGCTAACTGGCTTTGAAGATTTTGCAGTTAGGTCTTATATTGGAGCCATGGACTGCTTTATTTTACTCTGAAGTTTACCCCCTCTACTGACATTTTAAACTATCTTTTTTTATAGGGGCTAAATAAGTGGCAATTGATGTGTGTGTGTGTGTGTGTGTGTGTGTGTGTGTATGTGTCTCTTGCCTTCCCTAACCTCCATGTGCTTCTGTGATGCCACACTGGTAATAGCAATGATTAGAATACATTCAGTAAAGGGACTAAACCAAACACAACTACATAAATAACTTGTTGGAAAATGGCTCCCAAATGTCCAATTTAGAATATCCCCAATGTAGCAGGTTTGAGGGGTTGAGATGCTTTCGCTAATTTTAAATGTCAGAGGACTGGCAGAGCTACGGAAACGAACGTTCACTTACAGGATCAACAGTGTCTTCAAGGCTGGAATTTCAAGTTGGTACCCTCTGAGCACAACAGGGAAGACAGAAGAAAGAAGAAAAATGTGGCAAGGACTGGGATGGAGTACGGAAGGAAGAGAAAGGCAAGGGAATGACTTTCAGTCACCAGGGGCGGCTAGTAGCCCACAGGACATCAATCCCACAGACTGTGTGAACCTAATTCGTAAATTTCTAAGTGCTAATTAAATGTGTTATTAGAACACAGGGTCCTTGGCTTGTATTTCCCTGTGTCTTCTCTCCCATCTCCCCTATCCTTATACCAAGGACCTAGCTCTGGACCTGGTAGGATTTGAATAATAAAGATGCCCCAGAACAAGGGTTGAGTTTCTTCCTGGGGCATCTGAGGTTACTGAGGACCAAGGACATAGCAACAGTGATAATGATAATAACAACTAACACCTGTAAGTGATAGACAGGCTGGGGCACTTCTGACAGCAGCCATAACTAAGGAGTCCAAGTGTGGGCTTGTCACAAGTCCAAGTCAACCACCTGGGAAGACAGGATGCCAAACCTGGCAGAGGTCCAGCCAAGGAGTTGTCAGCTGCTCCCCAGCTGTAGGGGGTCAGTGTTAGGAACCAACCGTCTCTTGTCCCTAGACAGGGCTAGGCTTACCCTGCCCATCACCAACAATTGACTGAATTCACATTTTTTTTTTTTCCAGGTTGGCTCAGATTTTTTTTGTTTTGTTTTGTTTGTTTGTTTATTTGTTTGTTGTGTTTTGGCCACTCGGCTTGCAGGATCTTAGTTCCCCAACCAGGGACTGAACCTGGGCCACTGCAGTGAGAGCACCACGTCCTAAACACTGGACAGCCAGGGAATTCCCCAAGTTCACATTTTAATGCTAGCAGATTCCACACACCATCTCCAAGCCTGGAGCATGAAACACCAGGTATAATCAATGTATTCCCTCAAGTTGCTTTCACATAGCTTTTCTTTAGGCTCTGGGGGTGAGACTCGAAAAGAGAAGCAGTGAGGATGGAGGGATGGGAGCCAAGTTCTCAGATGCTTCTTGAGAACCTCTGAGGAACACCTGAGAATATCATCCACAGATCTGAAACTTGGGGCTTGCCTGCCTCAAACAGTAACAAGCTAGATTTTTAAATTCAAGAGTCCGCGTTTTAGATTGTTTCGATGTCCGGCAAAAACACAAGTCAAAACACAATGAAACAAAGCCCCATTCATGTATTCAGCACCTGAGGTAAGAGGAAGGACAGACCTTAATAATGTGGAGCTTGGGTAAGAGGTTACAGTCGGCTAGCGTGAGTTCATCCCCATCCAGGAACTTCCTTCCAGAAACCGTAACTTCCTCGGTGCTGTAGGCATCTATTTCATCAGGCAGAGGACTATTTAGATAATTATCCAGCTTCTTCAGGGCCTTTAAGAGGTTCCTTTCATAAACTAAAACAGAAGGGCAAAAAATGACTAAGATGAACCATGGGAGTTAGGGTCACCTCTCTCTAGATACCGAAGAAGGAGTTTGTCCCTTCCTTCCCGAGACACGGCCAGTGAGCATTGGAGACTTGGGAAAGAGAGAGGTGGATTTACGAGTTCTGAATAAAAGACTCACTTCTCCCTGGAAAGTAATTCTGCCGTCTACACAACACTGCTACTTCTAGAACTCATTCATTTGTTCAAAACTCTTTATGGAAATCACATAATGAAGTAAGCAGAAGTAGAAGCTTCATTCACACTGAGTCCCATGGTGCGGCAAGGAATCCCTGGTGGTGATTATTTTCCCCTAAAAATGTGGTTTTCTGGGCTCCCCACCTCTAGAAGAAGCACTCAATCTCTTGAAACCCACGTGTCAATGTCAGAGGTACTTTTCCTCATTTCTACGTACAGGTCCCTCCCCACTGTGAAACGAGTCAGAATTCCCAAGATCTTATAAGAAGCCGCACCAGAGGCGGAGCGGGGGTCCAAGCAGAAAGCAGAAAACAGGAAGACGGGAGGGACTCACTCTCATTTGCATCTTTCTTGGTGTTTTTTATAAATGCTGAGAACTTGGCAAACACATCATTTCCAGCAGAGTTAGATTCAGCGTGTTGGGTCCCCAGCTTAGGGTACCTTGAAAAATTCAAAATGAGAGTTTCACAGATCAGCCACGTTCGAGTTAGGAAAATACGATGTGAGGGAGGAGGAGGAAGTGACTTTCTCTGAGTGGATATAAACATGAAAACTGCCCCTTGAATGTCTGCCTACTCTTTCCAGCTTCAAAGTTGAGAGCAACGCCGTCCAGGGGAAAAGCACCGGACAGACTGTTCTCATCCTGGGATGCGGGGCCCCACCTGGCCTTACTGGTCCAGTTCCCTCCCTCCTGAAATAGAGGTAATGGACTTGAAGGTTCCCTTCCAGGTCCAGCCCGCTGTGATGCTGCATGCTAACACACCTGCTCCTTACCTTCCAGCAGAAACGACCCACCCACGTGACATCGGCCTACTTCCTCCCCACTTCCTGCCATCAACCCCTAATTGCCAAACTGCAGGTGCGGAGCAAAGAAATCCGAGCCACCTAAGCTCAGGGTTTCCAATCTCGCTGTGTTTTCTGTGGCACATCACAGGTACAACTCGGGAAGTGAGTACCATGGGCAGAGAAAACCAACACACGGAATTGTCTGTGAATGGGGAGAACTGACAAGCGAGTTGTGAACACGGGTTTTGATGAGGCCCACCTTGGGGGGGCTAACTTCTCCTCTAGGAACTCCTCGATCTTATTCACATCCGTCTTGACCTCACCATCAAAAGTCATGAAAGGCGGGTTGGTGCCGGGAGCCAGGTTCTGCAGGTCCGCGGGTTTCCTGGGTGGGAGGGAAGGGCAGCGTTGGTAGCGCCAGTGTTTGGATCATTTCCAAGGCTGAATTGTGTCCTCCCCCGTTTAAGAGAAACCACCCTTGAGAATTTCAAAGGCGATTGTGGGTTTACAAACTGTCCTACTGGCGAGGAAAGCGTGGCCCTTTATCTGGAGACGGAGGTGAAATGTTAACTCTCCCCAGTGTTATCAGCCAGGAGTGGTGCTTGGACAGGCTTTTGAGAGGTTCACAGCTGACCGATAGCTGGGAGAGCAGGCTACGCACGGCGCACCCTCAACTCCTGCTCCTTCTGGATTACGTCTGATCCCGTTCTGTAATTACTGCGTGGCCCACACTACTCCCGCTTCAATCCAGGGTCCTGACCCAGGGTGGACGTGCCTGCGATATCGCCCACGGGTCCTAGAAGTGTGTGTGTGCTTGTGTGTGTGTGTCGGTGTGTGTGTGTGCCTCTGTGTCTGTGTCTCTGTGTGTCTGCGTGTGTGTCTGTTTGTATGCCTGTGTGGGTCTGTCTCTGTATGTGTGTGTGTGTGCTGTGTGTGTGTATAGGGAATTAGGTACAGTTATTTCAATACTGCAGAAACCCTGTCTTACCTTTTCAAGTCCACCGTTGTCACATTAAATATAACGCCCTTTAGCCAGAGAATCATAAAGAGACGCTGAGAAAATGGGCAATTTCCAATACTCTCACCATCACAACCAGCCTACAAATGGAAAAAGAAATCCTTATCAGAGCCAGTCTCACAATTATCAATGCCAGACTCTCCTATGCATGCACACAAAATCATGATGAATTTTCGTTAATGGTGATGATACTGTAAATAGCCCTCTGAGGCCCCCTCCCCCAGCCTCCAGGTGGGAGCTGGGGAGGGAAAGGGCGGACACACATGATGCACTCACTGAGCATTTTCTGTTCTCCTTCCCACCACCTCACCACTTCCTGCCACGCCGGGCCTCTGAATAGCAGTACACAGAGGGAAAGAGCGGCAAGAGGGAACCCCCTTTGCTACTAAAGGCAAAAAAGAAAAACATGTTCTTTCCCTCCCTCCATCTCTCCATTCTCTTTAGAAGAAACACACCTCTCTTTCCAGGACGATCATGCGTAAAAACAGACCAGCAGGTTCTCCCACGGAGACACCTTCCCCAAGATGCTCTACTATTTTCATCTCTAGAATGAAGGCTGGATTATACGAGTTCTTAGACCCCCGGACACTGTAAAATTTTTAGGTCCCCTCATCCGTTGGGGAGCATTTGTACTTAGATGGTAGGTTGTTGCACAGTTGGCACTGAGGGTGGAAGGATAGGAAACAGTGCCTCCCTGATGACCCAAGCAGGTCACATCCACACACAAATCCCTGAGACACAGGCACAGAAAAATACTGAACAGACATCCTCCTTCCTGTGGGCTCCTGGGAGAGGAGGAAGGCAGGCATTGGAGAAGAGAGGGGAGCCGTGGGGCTTCGCCCTCCTGGGGGAGTTCCCACACTCTTCTTTCTCTTCCCATCTTTCTCCACCCCATGCGTCTCTGGCAAGGTTACAGTGATAACAAAATGCTGCCGGAAAGACCAGGAGACTCAGCCAGACTCCGATGACAGAAACACAGCCATATTTAATCCAGGAAGTCCATTTCTGCCACATGCAGTTCAAGGCAAGTTGAGAGGAAAGCAGTGAATCTATAACCTGAATAACAGAAGGACACAAGGCAGAAAGTGAGCTGTGGTTTGGGAATTGAAGAAAGGAAAATGATGCCTTAAGAAAACTGGCAACGTAAAGAGAACTTCAGAGGTGGTTCTCTGGCATTAGGTTCCTAAGTCACCTGGAGAGGTTGTTAATAGCAAGATGTCCCTATAAAAAAAAAGAGTATAAGAGACCCCAGACCCAATGTTAAAAAGACTTGATCAGCCTCTTCACAAAAGACAAAACCCAAATGGCCAATAAGCACATGAAAACACCCTTAACGTCACTAGCCAGTAGGGCAATGCACGTTACAACCACAAATAGATTCCACTACACACCTACCAGAATGGCTAAAGTGAAAAGATCAGACAATATCAAGTGTGGACAGGAATGCAGAGCAACTGAATTCCCATCCATTGCCGGTGAGAGTGCAAATTGGTACAACTACTCTGGAAAACTGTTTGGCAATTATCTACACAAGATAAACATGCATTTATGCTATGACACAGCTATTCCATTCCCAACAGAAATGAGTGCTTAGGAGCACAAAAAGCATTTATATGAATGTTCTTAGCAGCTTTAGTGTAATAGCCAAAACCTGGAAACAACTCAGACACCATGAAGAATAGAATGAATAAATAAATGATAGTACATTCATATGGTAGGACACGATACCACAGTGGAAAAAATTAGCTATTACTACAAGCCACAATGTGGATGAATCTCACATACATAATGTGGAGGGAAACAAACCAGACTCAAAAGACTCCTGCATAATTCAATGTAGGTGAAGTTCAAACACAGGCAAACTTCTCTATGCGATGGGAATCAGAAGAGCAGTTGCCTTTGGAAGCTAGGTATTGTCTGGAAAGGATGGGAGGGAGGCGTCTGGGTGGTGGAAACATTCTATAGCTTGAGCTGTGTGGTGGCTACACTGAATTGACTAAGTCTTAGTTAAGATTTGTTTCCTTTACTGCATGTTTTATTTTAATACAAAAAAGAAGCAAAAATATTAATTTAAAAAATGCAGAGTCAGTTTCAGTGGGTCTTGGGTGATGTGATGCTTGTGGTCAGTGGCCTCAGCCCCGCCTTGGACAAGAGGAAAGGCTGGCCCAGTGTTATGATCAATGCATAGGACAGAACGGTTCAAACCCCCCAGTTGGATGATCTGTGGATAAGAAGACTTGTAAGACCTCCTAGTTGATAAATACAGCTGCATAAGTGTAAAGATAAAGGGTGAACTTTATACACATGAAGAGGCACCAACAGATTCAGATAAGTGACTTCAGAGACCCCTAAGCTCTGGGTACTTGCTTCACCCCCTCCAACCCTTCCAGCTCTCCCTTCCCCCCTAGTAGAGGGAAGGGCTGAGAATTCCCCCAGCTGGAGTCTGAAGTTGCTGGAGCTTGAGGGGTGGGGGAGGTGCATAGCTAGGACCCAAGCATCCAAGTAGTCATAACAACTGCCCTGCAGACGGCCCCTTGGCCGCCTGGTCCCATAGCCTTATGGCCATTTTGAAGGCTGCCCCGTCCCCTCCTCGCTCTGTCCTGGAAAAAGAAACAGCGCAGAGCTGAGTTACATAGAGCTCCCAGCGGCTTGCTGGTGGGGATCCCTCCTAAATCATGGTGCTTTTTTAACCGCTGTAGGTTTGGGCAGAGTCATGCCAAAAAAGGGGGCGAAGGGGGGATGAAAGCACTGGGACACAAAGGCACATATTTTGGCCAGTCCTGACTTGTTCTGCAGCTTTTAAACCTCTTATTTTTATAGTAGTTACACTAAGCTCAGCAAAGTCTGAGATAAGTTCTTCAGAGTGGGGCAACTGTTTTTCTCCTTCTCCCTTGTGTCTCTGACCTTGGAAATCGTGTAATAACTCGTTCTGAAGGCAGCAAGATCCCCGCCGAGCCCAGGCGTTCTCCGCCGGGCTTCTTGTTGAAACTCACCTTGACCAAGAACCCTGTGCCTGGGACAGCAGCCTCTGGAGAATAATTACTCTGCAAGGGGCTCTCTGCCTCACTCTGTCTCTTTCATGGTCTCAAACTCAAGCCAGTGTTTTCCCTTGAAATTGCTCTCACCTTTTCCTGAATCCTGGCAGCTATTTCTTTAGGAGAAATAAAAAGGGGTTAGGAGCAATTCATATTTTAAAATATTCCAATGGCCTGTGTCATCCACTCCATCAAAACTTAGCCTGCTTAACAGGTTCCTTCCCAGAACAGCAACTGGCACTTAACATGGGTGCCAGGAAGGTGGGACAACGGTCTGCACGGCCATAGCGCCCACAGCCCAGAAGATCGTGATGAAAGCCGTGATTGTACATTTCCCCCCGTGTGGCCTTCAAACAGAATTGTTCCAAGCCAGCGCAGCTGCTGGACTGAAGCCTGTTAGGCAGCTTAGAAGAATTAGCCAGCTGCCACGACTGCCCATAAAACAGGATTTACATATCCAGTGTTGCCTCATCTTAAATTGCTCTAAAATAAATTTTTTTTCTGTCTCAGCCTGTTGTACATGAGGGGGTTACGGGAACATGGTGGGAGTGACTCGGACGCCTTGCTGCTTAATTTTATTACTTTAATGTGCTTCAGTGCTGGGGTGTGCCAGCAAAAATAAAGGCAAAGACACACCGTCTCCACCACCCATGATTGGGCAACGCTGGGAGAGTATCGCTCTGGTCACAGTCATTACCAGACAAGATGATGGGGTAAACACACAGACACGAGGGGTGAACAACTGACACCGTTTCCATGATCGGGACGTTTTATCGTACGCGGTTTTATTTTCTGATGCTAATTCTCTCAGGCTAATTACACTCTGGGCTAAGATTTCTCAGCATAGTTCTCAGCCTACGGGGAAATTTTGTAGGTATACATTTCTGATAAAATCAAATTAGGCAGTTTAAGAGATCAGAGTGTCTTTTGTTTCCAGTGAAGACCCAGGCACTTGGGTAACCTGGATTTGGAGGTCTGCCTTTCAAATGCAACTTTGCTGAGCGTCTAGCACGACGGTCATTCTCAAAAGAAAAACATTGGTGCCTCTGACGCGTTCTGAGAAAGTTCTGAGAAATTGCGTTCGCCACTGAGCCCAGCAGCGGTGTTCAAGAACGTTGGTAATTCTGCTGGGTCCCCCCTCACAGCCTGAGGTGTAAAGGTCCAAAGGTCGCTACAAAGGTCAGCAGACCCTCTTCAGATCAGAGCCTCTCCCACCTACTCTTTGCATGCTTACTCCATTTAGAATCCGTGGGGAGCATTTTTTAAAATTTCCTCTCAGTGCTTTTGGCTTCCGCCAAACGACCCTTCCAGTGCTGGTCTGGAGTTACATGGAAGGGGACCCACCCACCCCACCTTCCACTAAAATGACTCCCACTCGCCACTCCCTTTGAGGGACCCGCCCACTCCCTGCCCACCCCCCGCCAGACCTGACCAAGGAGTGATGACCCCCTCAAGATATTTCCGGTGGCTCCCTAGTACCCCTCCCTGACCTTCCCACCAGAACAGGTCATGCACCCACCACCTGATTCCCCACCTTCTGGTCCCTACCTTCTCTCTAGAAAATTCCATGAGGGCCTAAATGGTAAACACATTCTGAGAAGGAAGCATTTGTCCCTACTCTATGTAAATGTCATGAAAAAGCGATTTGGGGGGTGGAGGGAAGATAAAGGAAGAGGCAATGCATTGGAAATATTCTAAGTGTCCCCTTTCTGAGAACTGGCTTTCAACCAAGGAGGTAGGATGTCCATCCTGTGTGCGGGAGAGTGTTCCTGTCCCTGCAGAAAAGCAGGAGGGATCTGGGGGCAAACAGCTAATTTGGTTGGCTCCATCCCAGGGACCCAGAGAAAACTGGTGAGTAACGATGGGCCGTGTGTTTCCAACGTTCTGGAGGGACTTGAGGCTGAATAAAATCAGTAGCTGATCTGAGGAGGCGAGAGTCAGAAGACAGTTTGATGTGGGAGGCCACGGGCGGCCACCAGAATCAGTTCTCCCCCAAGAAGAACAACGTGGTCCGAAGGGCCGGCCAGAACGCTCCTCTGTTGGCAGCTGGTGCAGCTGAAGGCTGGACACAGCACAGCCAGAGAGAAACAGCTGCAGCCAACCAGGTGGGAGCCGACTTCTCCCTCCAAGCCCCGCCTACACATTTCCCTGAATTCCTCCCGGCTCCTCTGCAGAAAGCACGACAGCCTCGCGTGCTTTGGGACCTGGCAATCGAACCTGCCCAGCACGGCCAAGCACAAAGAGCCGGCCTCCAAGCCGGGGAGTCAGCCCTCCCGGTCCACGGAGGCCGTCCTTCCCACGCACACGCCTCTTTACAGATGACGTCAGGGTTGCACGAGCACCTCTCGTGGAATGTGTGTGCTCTAAACTCAACCCCAGGAGGACGGGAGGGGGACCACCGTGAGCTCGGGGCACTGGAGTAGCTAGTGCTTGTAAAGAGAAATGTGGGTGCAGTGTCTGCACACGTACCCCCCAGCCTGCACCCACCATGTCCGCCTGCCTTTTGGAGCAGGTCAGGACCAGGGAAACTGTCCCAACCCAGTGACAAGGCCTGTGGGACAGGTGGGGGACACTCCTCCTGGGTCTCTTCTTGCTCCCACGTGGAAGCAGACAGGAGAGCCAGGACGTCCCTAACCCTCGACACGGGTCCGGAGTCCGGGACCCATCTTCCTTCATCCGGGCGGCTCCTGCCGGCCCTGGCGGAGTTCCTGGCACACAGTAAACACTCCAAACATGACTAAGGGCCTGAATCCCGTTCTCCCATGCGCCTGGAGCCTGGTCCACTTCAGAAAGTGCCTCCCTGGGCCTCTCTCCTCTTTCTTTGCCGGGCCAATGTCCATGCACTTTTCCCTTTTAGAAGCTCACAACTTCTCGCTACTAAGAGATCACCCAAGGAGAGTGGCATCCAACTGGAGGGAAAAGAAGAGAAGGTAGGCAGGAGGGAGGGGGAGGGGAAGAGGCAGAGGGAAGGGAGGGGGAGGGGAGGGGATGGAGATGGAGAAGGAGAGGAGAGGAGAGAGGGAGGGGGGGATGGTTTTAGAGAGCCCAAAGGTCCCAAGTCATGGGCAGCAAAATCTCCCCCAAGCCTCTTGGACTAGCAGTTTGGCTTAAAATGCAGTATATAAATCAGTCAGAGACTTCCTGATTTTGAATAATCTGTAAGTTGAAAAAAACGTATAATTCTTTCCATTTGCCGGACACACTGAAGTTTCCATTTTGAGCAACATGAGGTCTCTTGGAGACACATGGTCCAGGGGAATGGGTATGGGGCCAGGGAGAGCCAGTGTGAACTTGGGCCCCACTACTTACTAAACGAGTGGCCTCGGGCAATTCATTTGTTCTCCCTGAGCCTCAGTTTCTCCATTTAAAAAATAGGGATAAAAATCCCTATGCCTCGCAAGATCTCTGTGTGATACACTTGAGTCTCCTGGGCACCCAATAAAGGCAGCTATTCCATCATCATCATTACTCTTCCAAATCTGAGAGCCCCAGAACAGACAATTATGGAACTTAGGGTACTTTTTAACAAGGCTCAATTAGTGTGATTTTCATGCCAAACCGTATAGGCCTTAAAGAAGCACTGAATTTTTTCCCCCCCAAAACCTAACACCTCCTATATCTATTCCAAGTGAAAATTAACAACTGCAGTCGTTTTCTTAATTGCAAAAGCAAACAGATCTTTAGCCAGGAGGCAAAATAGCAGGGCCCTGGCCTGGCATTCGTGTCTGGGAGTTACACCAACCTCTTGGGGAAAAGTCCAGAAGAAAGAGCGTCAGGAGAACCGGGTGCACCTGACCGATGGCAGGGTTGACAAGCCCAGGGAAGCTGCTTACTTTTCAAGAAATGACACCAAAGGCCTCTGTCTTTTGTCCGTGATCACCTGGGGGAGAGTGGGTTCCGTGTAATGAGAGAAGAAAGCAACCACTCTTCCATCAGGACTTGGCGTTCAACACGCTGGAACTGCAGATCCACGTGGAGAAACGCTATGCTAACTAACTGGGGGAGAAACAAGCCATCCCATCTCGTCCTTGTCCAATAAGAATGTTTTTGAAGAAAATGTCCTCCCATATCAGCGATTTTGAAGGTGATTTTTAAAAACTAACACCTCTTGAAGACCAACTCTGATTTCAAGTATCCTTCCAAACTATTTATGGACGTGATCAGATTCAATCCTCTCAAACTCCTGTAAGATGTCCTATTTCAACTTCCATTTTACAGATGAGGAAACTGAGGTGCAGAGAGACTAATAAATAACCTGCCCAAAAACCCAAACAGGATTAGGTGAACAAAGATCACTCGAGTTCTTGTAAACTGGATCCAGTTAATGGTCCCAGCTTCTTTCCAGGTCCTCACGATGAAAACCAGATCTCTCACCCTTTTCCTGAACTTCACTCAGACCCCAGCACAGCCTTCCTCCTTTGAAATCCTTCTTGCCGGGGTCTCCGAGCCTCCCACTCAGATTCCTGCAGCAGCCTCCTGCCGGGTCTCTCTGCCTGGGCTTTCTAGCCCCTCCGATCTTTCCCGTATCCCGGATAAGGTTAACCCAGATGCCACTGTCCTTAGCTCATTCCGCTGGAATGCTGCTCAAGTGCAAATTCCAACTACATTGCTATCAAGCAGTGTGACCAGGGCAAAGTACCTAACCTTCCAGCGCAGCTCTTTGCTCATTTACAGCATAAGCTTAATTTTACCTGCCCCCCCATGTTGGGTGAGAACGAATTAGACATTAAGCAGAAAACACACAGAACGATGCCTAACAGGCGGAAACATTCTGTTACACCCTCTCTCCTTCCTCCCTCCCACCTGCCTCCCCTTTCCCTTCCTTTCTGACTCCCTCCTTCCCTCCTCTGCCTCCCCCCCCTCCCCCTCCCCTCCTCTCCACCATCTAATATATGCCGGCCAGTCAAGCCAGTTACCCCCCTTAAATGCTGTCCTAAAATATCCCACATCACCTTCCCGAAATCCCCCTTGTCTACCTGCTACCACCTCACTCCTACTCAGATCAGGTCAGTGAGTTTTTCCAGCTCTGTATCCTTTTCTATGACTCTCTGGTCGGCATTTCTTTTTGCTTTTACTGAAGTTCACTGACAATAGAGTCAGCTCTGCCTGGTTTAGTACCAAACTGTTTGCTAATTATTTTCTGTAGGTTCCATCCCTCCAGGGAGGACCGCATCGGCCTCTGTAGGGCCGGCGATTAACTGCCTTTTCCCTGGCAGTGCCCATGACACATTCATTTTCCTCCAGCTCCCCTGGCAGCGTCACAGAGCACAGTCAGCCCCACGGAAGTCACTCCAGGAAAACTCACCTTGTGGAGCCAAGGGTCACTGTCCTCAAAAGTTCTAAGAAGCTCCTGATCATGGGGAGTTCCTTTAAACACAGAGAAGCCACGCCTCACCCCCGGGGATGATATCAGCAAGCCCAGCCTTATCGGCCCCATCTCCTCCCCAGCCTGTCCATCCTGGGGCTGCTTTCTTCACCCGCCCAAAAGGACAATCGCTGGGTGACCCGGTTTGCCTGGGACCGTGATTTTTAAAGTCGGGAATCCCTCATCCCCCCTAGTAAGTCTCAGGCAAGGTGGGACGGCTGGTCACCCTATTGTCCACTCAGATGAGAGCTTTATTTTTTGTGAGGGTCAAAAACATTATTAACGACCTCCTAGTAACCTAGAAGTGGGGCTTTGTTCCTCCTTAATCAGGAGACCATCAGCACAGATGAACGTAACCCATTGATCAGACTAGGTAGTTGATCTCTTGAATGCTGAGGAGTTGGGATTATCAGCTCCCGGGGAGGGAGAACAGATGAACAGAGGCTGAGGCTTTCTGGGGTGAGGAAAGGAGGCGGGAGTTTAAGACAAGCCTGCCAAACTCCCCAAATTGCGCAGAACCAGCTAATACAGGAACGGCATCTCCCCTCCCAGCTGTCAGGCCACCTTCGGGAAAGAGAAGCAGTTAAAATCGGTGGTACAGTTCAGGTAGCAACTGTACCCCAGAATTGCCCAGCTCTGGGTGTGACAGACCCAAAAACACTAACTCGAAAAGATATATTCACCCCCATGTTCATTGCAGCATTATCAATAATAGCCAAGATATGGAAACAACCAAGGGTCCCATGTTCATTGCAGCATTATCCATAATAGCCAAGATATGGAAACAACCAAGTGTCTACCGATGGATGAATGGATAATGAAAATGTGGTGTATGTATACACAATGGAATATAATTAAGCTATTAAAAAAATTGAAATCCTGCCATTAGTGACAAGATGGATAGACTCTGAGGGCATTTGAGGACAGAAAAAGACAAATACCATTTGATCTCATTTATATGTGGAATCTAAAACAAAACAAAGCTCAGAGTTACAGAGACTAGATTGGTGGTTGCCAGCGGGGCAGGGGGAGGTGAAATGGGTGAAGGGGGTCAACAGGTACAAACTTCCATTTATAAAATAAATAAGTCCTGGGGATGTAAGGTACAGCATGGTGACTACAGTTAATAAAAGTGTATTTTATACTTGAAAGTTGCTAAGAGAGTAGATCTTAAAAGTTCTCACCACAAGAAAGAAGAAAATGTCATAACTATGTGTGGTGAGGCATGTTAGCTACACTTCTTGGGGTGATCATTTCAAAATACATACAAATATTGAATCTTTATGTTGTATACCTAAAGCTAATATAACGTATGTCAAGTATACCTCAATTAAACATTTTAAAAATAAATAAAAATAAAAACTAATTTAAATTAAATAAAGATAAATAAAGATAAATAAAGAAACTGTCCTCCCTTGTGGACACTGTGGATGCTGGGTACCAGCCCATGTCAAACCATAGCCACTGGAAGAATCGTTTAGTATTTCAGTCAAGATCTATTCTACACTGTTAGGTTCAGCCTCTGAAGCTCTAGGTAAGAAAGAAAATAAACAAACTGAAATGAAATCAGAACACATCCACATGGGGAGGCTGAGACTCACCTTTCCACACTTTCACATATTAATATGTGTCAATTTCCTGTTTCCCTCTAGTGGCACTTGGTTCAGAAAACTGAGGGAGCCCTGAGAAACTGGACACCAGCAGAAGGAAAGACCGACTAAGTGCCTTCCCCTTCCTCTTAAGTTAGAGGATGAAAACCTTGAATTCTTTTCGGTATTCTTGCTTGATTTGGGGTTTGTTTCTGTTTTTTTTCCTTATCAGATTACCTACCTTATTTGAGTATCGTCAATAAAGAGCTGAGATTTTAAAAAACTGTAATGCGGATATACGTATATTTGCATAGTACTTTCTTAAGATTAACAATCATAACCACGAGGTGCACAAAGAGAGGGAAGAGGGCAGAGTATCACTGAGAGCTAAGAAATAAAATAATGAAAAACTTAAAAATTGGTGGTGCAATTCAGGTGGCAAAGCCACCCCAGAATAGCCCATCTCTGGGTGTGACAGACACTCCAGACCAAAGGGCACCGCACTAGTGGGCCAGAAACCATGACCTGCTCACCCTTAAATCCTTAAATTGACCTCAACAAAGGCCATGATTTCTGTTTGATCCTCCATATTACCCTTTGGGTCAAAAAGAACAGCAAGAGCTTCTGTCCCAAATAGGAAAACCTTCCAGGTATCCCCTAGGTCATCGGCTGGGAGAAACCCTGGCAGACTTGAGTGTACACCTCCTCTGGGGAATTTAGGGCTGGAAAGATCAATGTGATTAGTAAGTATCAGCTTGGAATTCAGCTCCCACCTCTCATTCTGAAAAAGAAGACACATAAGTAGATTCATCTTCTCAAAATAGTTCACCCCAAGGCCTTAAGAAGCTCACAGATTCCAGATCTGTCACTTACAAACGTCATTAGAAACAAAATGGCTATTTTATGAAATGACGATGATGATGGTGATGATGAGATAGCAACTGACGCTTACATAGCCTTTACTCTTTGCAAGTCATAGTTCTAAACACTCTGCTTTTATTAACTCAGTGAATCCTGAGAGCAACCCTATTAGATGTAGGTACCATTACTATCTCATTATGCAGGTGAGAAGGTCTCACAGTCGGATTTGAGCCCAGGAATCAGCTAGAGGCTGTCCTCTTCATCCCACTCTGGACACTGGCCCATGTCCAAATGGAGAGGCTCCAGCTCCAGCAGGGCCGCTCCTCAGCACAAAGGGCGCTGGTTGGGTAGCCTGCTTGTTTGCTTTACCCCACCTCCTTTCAGTAAGGTGACTTGGAGGCGACTTGCAGGAATCCATGATAATAAAACACACAGCAGAAGCAAGTGAAAAGTGCAAAGGACAAAGAGTGCTTGGGACATTTCACAGTCCTGGGGGACAACTTTGGTAGCCAAGTGGGCTGGGGGCGTGGAGGGAGCCTCTGGCTGTGTGCTACATATTCTGTTCCCACCCTAGGAAACCTTCTTGCTAGAAGTCAAGACGACAGTGAGCTTGTCTTGCATCCCCTAGCCCCGCACTTGGAGGCAAACAGTCTTCCTGCCGGGTTAAAAACAGAGCACCCCCTTCCCGGACACACACAGCAGTGCAGGGCTGGCATCTACCTGTGAGAACTGGGGAGTCCAGCAAAGCTGTGCAGACAGCCCACTTCTTCTTCCAGCAGGGCAGGCAGCGTCAAGGTACTCCTTGGAAGATCCTGTCAAAACTACTCTAATCCAGTCCATCACAGCCCACATAGCCTGTTCCTTGTCATGTGGCCAAAAGAGTTTGGGTCTGGGATTTTTAAGGCAGGTAGAACCAAATGCCTCATCTTGGCCATAAACAGCTTTCAATAAAAACACCAGAGTGTTGAACACAAAGCAAGACCACTGCCTGCGGTAGAAAAAGGACTTTTTGGACTTGCCCTTCTCATTTCAGAGTCCGAGAAGGCATTGGTTAAGGACCGGTGGGCAATCTCAGAAGCAGCCAGGAAAATAACCACCAATTAACTTTCCAAGTAGGTCTATGCTTGACCGCAACTCATTCTAGCCATGGCCTGGGGTGACAATGACAGAATGTGAAAGAACAAGTTCAAAGTCTATTTGCCAGTGCAGTAGGCAGAATAATGGCCCCTCAGAGGCCCACATCCCAATACTCAGCACCCGTGAATATGTTACCTTCATGGCAAAAAAGGACTTTGCAAATGCGACGGAGGTCATGGATTTGAGATGGGGAGGTTACCCTGGGTTGTCAGGTGGGCCAAGTCTGACCACATGCATCCTCAAAAGTGAGAACCTTTCCCAGCTGTGGTCAGAGAAGATTTGACTAGAGAACAATGGTCAGAGAGATGAATGTTGCTGGCTTTGAAGATGGAGAAAAGGGGGCCCCAAGCCAAGGAATGCAGGTGCCCCGTAGAAGCTGGAAAAGGCAACGACATGGATCTCCCCTAGAGCCTCCAGAAAGAAACGGAGGACCACTGGTGCCTTAGTTTTAGCCCAGTGGAACTGTCAAATAATAAATCTGAGTTGGTTTAAGCCACCAAGTGTGTGGTAATTTGTGACAGCAGCAATAGAAAACTAATATAGCTAATGATTCCACATGGGAATCCTAAACCTTTCCCTAAGACGATTCAGTGGATCAACCACACATCAGTCACACAGAAGGATGAACCCTGAAGTAGGCAGCACTTGGCCTATTTCTAGAAACTTCCTGCATGAGCCTCTCCTCATCTGCCAGGGATCTGCAATGTTGTCATTTGAAGAAGCTCTGTATTGAGCCCACCAGTAGCCAAGCCAAGACCACAGCTCCTCTGTGTGGACTTGTGAATTACAATAGCCTTTTTGATCTGAATTATGGGGAGGCCTGCTCATTCCTCCACGTCACCTATGGGGCCACAGAGTCTGGCGGACAAGCCCCTAACACAGGGGGCTTGACTACTTGACTCAGCAGGCTGTATTTTTCCCCAAATTTTTTAATTTGGTAAAACCGATCTGAGGATACATCTGGCCAAAAATCTAACAAGGCACAGTTACAGATCATCCTCTCAAGATGAGGGATCCACCGTGACATTTTGCTCTTTTTAATCTTGGTTCCTTACTATGGTTTTTAGAACCTGCCTTCTCAAAAGGACTCTGGCGTTAGGTGTGCAAGGTCTTCAAGAGGTTATTAGCGCCTCCTAGTGGTCTTGAGATGCACTTCCCGACTTATCACCTTCCCTTTAAACACACACATTCCTCATTAGGGTCTGGTGGAAAATGTCACGAATAAGTTTTTAGGCCCGGTAGGAGGCTAAACCTTCCCAATTTGCCTGGGACTCAGGTTTCCTGCTACCCATGATTGTCAGTTTTAAAACCAGGAAAGTCCTGGAAAGACTAGAGTGCCTTGGTCTCCATACCCATGACCCCCTTGAGACCCCATAGGAAAACTACCCAAAGAGGGCACTGTCTTCCTGTCCTTGGCACTGCAATAACCGGGTACCAAACACAATTGGGACCCAAACGGTAATGCCTTTACTAATGCAACTCTCTGTGAGATCAGCAGCTGACTTGAGCACACTTTGCTCATGATAGGAAAATAACAACTGAAGATTTGCAAATTATTTCTGGACTCTCATTGAGGAACCATGGGGAGAGGAGGGAGGAAGCGTGGTAGGTGGGAGAGTAGGGTCACCCCATATGCTGGGCAGAGCAGACCATGAAAAAGAAATTCTGATTTTCTCTAAAAGTGTTCAGATTCAGTTTGTTCAGAATTCTCTAGCTCTTTTGCAAAATTCTTTTTTTTTAATTAATTAATTTATTTATTTATTTATTTATTTATGGCTGTGTTGGGTCTTCGTTTCTGTGCAAGGGCTTTCTCTCTAGTTGTGGCAAGCGGGGGCCACTCTTCATCGCGGTGCGTGGGCCTCTCACTATTGTGGCCTCTCTTGTTGCGGAGCACAGGCTCCAGACGCGCAGGCTCAGTAATTGTGGCTCATGGGCCTAGTTGCTCCGCGGCATGTGGAATCTTCCCGGACCAGGGCTCGAACCCGTGTCCCCTGCATTGGCAGGCAGATTCTCAACCACTGCGCCACCAGGGAAGCCCTGCAAAATTCTTTAGAAACATGTAGTTTCCTGAAAAATAAATGAACTCCCTCTCTATTTTTCTTTGTAATGTTCATAAGTTTTAAGGAGGCCAAAGGTCTGAAACTATCTATTTACAAAGATGAATGTCTAGTGCCTTAAAGACACTCATGTTGGTTTCGATGGCCAACTTATGAAAGTTGTATAGATCTGGGTCAGGGAAGGAGGAGACTGGGAATTTTATAATATTTTTTGTTCAATCTGAAACTAGTCAGTTAATCAGAAATATCTGAAAGGTTATTGAGGGAATTCTTACTGTGGATTTTAGAATGCTTTCCTTTTAACATTGAAAGATGGCAGAAATCAGAGGCTTTGTGATTAACTTTCCAGGTAGAAGGCAGGGATCACCTGTATGGTATGATATGTGAGTGCTGGGAGAATCCACCTGTCTAAAAATGCCCACATCAGCCTTCCACAAAAGCCTGAATCTCAGAGAATTGTCTAGAAAAAAAGCCACTGTCTGTTAAGAAGTGGTGCTGGTTACTCTTGTCTTCCCCAGGACCAACCCAGGGGAGGACACCAATCCCAGAAACCTCTAACCTTCCCACAAGCTGACACTGTTTGTCCATTTCCTCATACACAGCATGAAAAGGTCCATTGTGGCAACACTTTCTACACCTTCTTACAGGTGTTTGATGAAGTGGCAAAGTCATTAAAGTTCCTTTTGTAAAGGTATGCTTGTCAGATCTCATTCCAAAAAGTTCAAGGCACTTTTAAGAAGCCATATTAATTACTACAGCTGGTCACTATAGCTATGAAAGGTATTCAAAATATAAAATTAAATCCCAAAGACCTTGAATAACCAAAGCAATCTTCAGAACGAAGGCCAAAGCTGGAAGCTCACGCTTCCTGATTTCAAACTACATTACAAATCTATAGTAATCAAAATAATACGGTATTGGCATAAAACCAGGCACATAGATTAGTGGAAACAGAATTGAGAGCCCAGAAATAAACCCACGCATGTATAGTCAATTAACTTACAACAGAGGAGCCAAGAATATACAATGGGGAAAGGACAGTCTCTTCAATAAATGGTGTTAAGAAAACTGGACAGCAACATACAAAAGAATGAAACTGGACCACTGTGTTACAACATACACAAAAATTCATTCAAAATGGATTAAAGACTTGAATGCAAGACTTGAAACCACAAAACTCCTAGAAGAAAACATACGCAGAAACCTCCCTGACGTCAGTCTTGGTGACAATTTTTTGTATTTGACACCAAAAGAAAAGGCAACAAAAGCAAAAATAAACAAGTGGGACTACATCAAACTAAAAAGCTTCTGCACAGCAAAGGAAACCATCACCAAAATGAAAAGGCAATTTACTGAATGGCAGAAGATATTTTCAAATCATATATCCGATAAGAGGCTAATATCCAAAATATATAAAGAACTTGTACAACTCAATAGCAAAAAAACCTCAAACAATCCGATTTTAAAATGAGCAGAGGATCTGAACAGACATTTTTCCAAAGACATGCAGATGGCCAACAGTCACATGAAAAAGATGCTCAACATCACTCATCATCAGGGAAATGCAAATCAAAACCACAGTGAGATAGCACCTCACACCTGTTTTAGAATAGCTATTATCAAGAAGACAAAAAATAACAAGTGTTGCAGAGGGTGTGGAGAGAACGGAACCCTCACGCACTGTTGGTGGGAATGTAAATTGGTGCAGCCACTGTGGAAAACAGTATAGAAGTTCCTCAAAAAATTAAAAATAGAACTACCATTTGATTCAGCAGTTCCATTCCTGGGTATTTATCCAAAGAAAATGAAAACACTAACTCAAAAAGATACATGCACCCCCGTGTTCATTGCAGCATTATTTACAATAGCCAAGATATGGAAACTAAGTGTCCATCAACAGATGAATGGATAAAGAAAATGTGGTATATGTGTGTATATATATATACACACACATACACACACATACGTACATATATATACACACACACACACAAAGGAATATTATTCAGCTATTAAAAAAGATTGAAATATTGCCATTAGTGACAAGATGTATGGATTTTGAGGGCATTATGTTAAGTGAAATAAGTCAGACAGAGAAAGACAAATACCATATGATCTTATTTATATGTGGAATCTTAAAAAAAAAAGCAAAACAAGCAAACAAACAAGCTTATAGATACAGAGAATGGGTTGATGCCTGCCAGAGGTGGGGATGGGGGTGAAATGGGTTAAGAGGGCCAAAAGGTGTAAGTTTCCAATTATAAAGTAAATAAGTCATGAGGACGTAACGTACAGCATGGCGACTATAATTAATAATACCATATTGCAGACTTGAAAGTTGGTAAGAAAGTAGATCTTAAAAGTTCTCCTCCCAAGAAAGAAAAAATTCTGTAACTCTGTGTGATGATGGACGTTAACTACACTTATTGTGGTGATCATTTTGCAATACATACAAATAGCAAATCATTATGTATACCTGAAACTAATATAATGGAGTATGTCAATTATACCTCAATAAAAAATAATTAATTAATTAATTAATTAAATCAACTGGTATACTGAAAAGTAGCAACCTAGGGTACTAAATAGATTTGGTTTTCTAAACTAAAGTTTGTAGTAGATCTCATGGATGACATATTCACTGAAAATTTTTGCTTCATTTTAAAGAACAAACAGAAATGTCTAGCCAATCAGGTAATCAGTTTCTCCTGCCCTTGTCTTGTTTAATGGAATAATGGAATTATCCCTAAATGGTTTTTGCAACTTCAACAAGATGAGCAAACAAATGAACAGCTCCCAGCACAAACAAAACTTCTGGTAAAGGAGAGGGGCAATTATGTAATGCACAGTGGGAGATGCCAGATCAATGGTATAGTGGGAAGGCACTTTTTAATTTCAATGCAACTTTATTCAATTCAGACCTACGTCTTCATGTTTAAGAAACCTAAGCTACATCAACTTGCTAATTTTCCCCGCTGCTCCCTTTTCTCCTGGCCACTGAGAGTTGAAGGTAAGCCTGCATTACTAACCAGCAACCTCAGGTTTCACAAGTTTAGGTTCAAACCAGTCTGTCATCTTGTATCAGAGAAAAGAGACAAAAGAATCAACCAGGAGTACATAAAATCGCATTGTGTATAAAATAGGAAAAGTTGGCTTTTTGCTTCAAAAGCAGGAAAATCAGAGTCAGAATCCCCCCAAAAAACATATGGAGTTTAGGAAAATCACAAAATTGTCCTGGAACTGTGCTCGACAGGGTAACTACTCCCATTTTAACAATCAGATTTCATTTTGTATTTCCTTGTAATCTGAGAATTCTTACAAGGTCAGGGGTTCCTAGGTCACGGATAATTAACTTGCTGAACTTGAAAGCTCTTTGTCAGTGAGCAGAGGCACACAGTACCACCTTGCAGTGGTACTACAAGGTGCTAACCTTGATGTTAACCTTGATGTTAACCTTGATGTTAGCAATTTGAACGGAGAGATTTTAGAAGACTTCAGACATTACAGAATTATCTGGAAGCTTTACCTTCCCCCGTTTCCCACTGTTAAGTTATATGACTATATTCTCTGGCCTGGCTTGACCCACACAACAGGGAAGGTCTGTGGCCTCAGACCAAAAGGGATCAGCCAAGTTCCAAATTAGGAGAAACACCTAACTGGCTGACCAAGGCCAAGGCTAGTGCCCTGGCTTTATTATACAGAAGTCTTTTCTGTGCCACAAGCTTTTTCTGGTGAACTCTCTCCCCACCCTCACCCCTGAGGAAGAAAAAGGAGGGAGTGTTATCCTGTTTCAAGATTCCCTAACCCTGACCTATTAGGTCAGAAAAAGCAGTGACCCTGAGGCCAGCTTTGCAGTGGTTCACAAACCAGCCAGTGAGCAAACCGTTCAAAGGCTCCTGTTTTCAAAAACGACATTTATGCGAAGTGGCCAGGAACTGGTGTCCCTAATTTGTTGCACATCTTACTGTGGTCCCAGCAATCCAGTTCCAGGGCAATGGATCCCTTCATCTGCCTCGTGGAGAAGGACACACCGACACCACAGAAGGGGCTGGGGATTTCTCAAGATGTTCGTTTATTATCCTAAATGCAATCTCGGCAAGGCCAGTTTCTTACGGAAGTGTCTTATTTCAGTTTTGTAAGGCTTGGAAAACTGGGATTCAGAGATGAAGCAACAAAATATTACTTTTTATGTAGAATAACTTGAAAATATTGTACACTAGGGTGGCTGTAGGTAATCAACTAAATAGGAAAAGACATGTGCTCTGTATTTCAGGAAGAAAATAGAATGTGAAGATTTTGTGAGGGTTCTCGTTTATCTGTCGCCAAAATAAAGGCATCCACACAGATATGAAAATGAGAGAGTCAAGGGGATTTACAGGGCCAGGGAAAGGGCTTATTAGGTCTTAGGTATCCTAAATGGGCTACATGCCATGCTTGTCCAGTCTACCCTCGGGCACCATGTAAACCAGACCTGCTCTGGTTCCCTGGACCCCATCTCTGTTCAAATCCACACTAACTGATAATGATCTGCAAGACCCTGGTCATAGAGACCCTCCAACGACACCAGGAGAAGAGGCAGCTGAGAGGGCTTGGTTTGGCACTATCTCGTTTGGCACGAGGGTAAAAATGGCACAAAACATTGGGTGCCCCAAACCGGGAAACAAAACCTCGTTCTGAAAGACAAAATCGTGCAAAAATAATAAAAGAAAAGATTTTCTTTTATGGAATTTGGGATGTTTAAGAATGCTTGAGAATGTTTGCTGAATCGATGAATCCATGAGTCGATCAATCAATCAATGACCCCCTCAAAACACACTGACGGTCAGCACTCCACCACACTGTGAACAGAAATACTCAGTGTCTGATGTGCCAGCACATCCTCAAGGTGGGCAGGACGGCGACACTGTGGCAGAAGGAGAGACCCCACCCCCCAGAGAAGAGTCAGCTTCCAGAATTCCCGTGCTTTACTCTATTCCTGACCCAGTTTGGGGAACCCGTTGTGTTGAGAACATTCCAAAATCCCACCTACAGTGGATACAGTTTAAAGCCGTAAACTCACTTCACGTTACTATTCTCTGTGAATCGGTTTAATAATTTCAGGGGATTTTTAGCTCTTTCCATTTTTATTCTGACGTTATTGGTGCAGGAAGTAAGAACTTAATAAATCATACTCTACAAACCTTGAAAAGCCAATTCACCTAATTTGCCAGAATAAGGTATAGTTCTGAAAATCTGGACTGCAGATTAAAACATAATTCTGTTACTGAGATATCACCCGCTGCTACCTTTTAGTGGAAAGACGTGCTTAATAAGTGGCCCTGGGAAAGATGATGGAGTTGAACTGATATATTCACTGATTTTCCCACGGAAACAATGATACAACAGAAGATTATTTTCTTTGCCAAGAACGAAAGGAACAACTTTTGTAGAAATGCCCAATCAACTGCAAAATTGGGAGAGGAGTGTCCTATGAAAGACAAAGTGTTCTAAAGGGTATATAAACCCTTTAAGTGGATGACAGAGATGACATGAGGAGAAACCAATAGAAAAGTGATAGAGTCCCTTAAAGTACTAAATTCTTAACTAATTTCACAATTTCTGTTAGGGGCAAGGAATGCAGGAAAGCTGCTTTCTTTGGAGAGATTCTGACATGGCAGTCATTGGAATTTGATATCCTAGCTCAAATTCTGGAATTCCTACTTGCGAGTCTCCCTTAGAGACTGAAGGACACCCACATTCATGAGACACACCACTTACTGAGGTCCGATAACCTCTCTTCCGGCACCCTCTGCCCAGGCTTTTCTCAGCTCAGCACCATCATCTCCCTTCTTCCTCTACAGTCTGTGCCAGCAAAGTCTCCACTGGTCTTATCCCCACCTCTTGGTTAGGGCAGGAAGGAGCCATGTGGGGTGCTGCCAGAGGGCAGAACACTCTGCAGTTAGGAGGGACGAGGGTCCGTGGGCAGGTGAACAGAAAGCTGGACCACGCAGCTGGGCTCCCATATCACAACCCATTTTTCTGCCACGGTCAACAGGAAGGGCTGTAAGAGGCTGCTTGCAGGTAAAAGGCCAGCGGTTCCAGTTGTACCATCACCATGACTACTGTGTGGCACAGACCATCTGAAGGTCTTCTCGGTTCCTTTAACTTTTCTGCAAGGCAGAGGGAACGCTAACTGGAGAGGAAACTGCCCAGTTGGCCCCCTGGACTTGCGCCCCTTCTGGTTCCTCTTCTGCCCTCTGGTGGAGCAACAAAATAGCCAGCAAGAACAGCAACAACCGACAAAACCCAGCGCCAGAAACAAGGCTCCTTGCAGATAAGAATCGTGGCCCTCATTTTCTTATCTCTGTTGGTATTGTTTATTGTTATTATACTAGCTCATCCCATGACACAAACATTACGCATCACACTTCTTGTAAGCCTGTAAAGGAAAAACGTATCATAAGTGCAGCGAGTATTGAGTGTTTTTTTCTTAAAGAAATAAAAATGACTGCACAGTTGATATCATTTTCTAGACTGACTTCGCACACCCAAGGAGGGGAAAGCTTTGCTGCACTTTATCAGTAAAATGTGTTATTAGAGTCCTCGGTCCAGGCCACAAAGGGGATTATGCTCTGTCTTGAAACATGCTTCTCACTCCTCCATAACCTCAGAACTTAGGGACGATTTCATTCCTCATTACACCTAGATCCTAAGGAATATATTTTAGATCTTAAAACTTCGAAACAGATCTGAGCTTTTCAAAAAGCCTATGAAACCTAAATTCATTCCCAAGTATGTATAGTATTTATTCTTTTCGACTGTCGTAACAATGTCTTATTAGGTGGATTAGGTGGGTGACCACCCTTGACCCACAAACTTAATCACTGAACCCAATTGCTCTTAAATTCTGCTTTAAATTCTGGCCAAAGGCTTAGTTATGTCGCTGTTCCTTGTCACAGTGGGTGGAATCAACTCATAAGTACACAGACGAACAAAATGAAACTTGCTGTTTATCCTCCTATATGAATTATGCTTTAAAAACTCTCGGGCTATTTTTAATCCTTATTTAATAATATGGCCTGATACCAACTGAAGCTTTTACACAGAGATGAAAAGCTTATTTCCTTGTAAAATTCTCACAAGGAATTATCACAACAAAGGAACACCTTGTTCTGGAAGGCCAGCTTAATAACGCAGCCTGTTTCTCTATACCCTGGTGGTTTACGTTCTTGAATGACTGAGCGTATTCCATTTCTTAGAGTGACTCCAAAGGGGAAAACGCCTGCACCAAACAGAAGAACTGGCCACATGGAGCCCTCCTTTTTATCTGCACTGCCCCCCACCCCCCTTGGAACTGCTTTAACCCGCTCTGTACCTCTCACCTTGGCCATCTTTCCACCCACTCAGATTTCACCAGCTTAGAAGTGTCATAAGTCACATGTCTCAGTTCTCTTTTGCCCAGTAACAAATCACTCCACATTTAGCAGCCTAAGTTGTCTGCTTTATTATATCTCATGATTTGTGAGTTAGGAATTTGGGTAGGGTAAGGTTTGCCTAAATGATCTTTCTGTTCCATGTGACATTGACAAGGTCACTCAGTGGTGTTCAGCTGGTGAATGGGCTGGTCCCAGGGGTTCAAGACAGCTTCACACACTTGTCCGGTGTCTTGGCAGGTTGGCTGGAAGGCTGTGCAGCTGGGATGGTCAACTGGAGCACCTACAGGCAGTCCCTCCAGCATACTGGCCTCACGGGGGTCACTGAACAAGGCAGAAGCTGCACAGCCTTTTGTAATGAAAACCACACAGCATCACTCCCACCATATTCTACTGGTTACCAAGTAGTCACAGAGGTCAGGCCACATTCAGAGGGAGGAGAATCAGACCCCACTTCCCAATGGCAGGAGGGTCAAAGGATCTGTACCCTTCTTTAATCCACCACACTATCTGATTTCAGGGTGTGCTGAAATGCTCAAATCATTTATTTATAGATCCAGGTCTTGACTAACTTGAACTGGTTTAAACATTTTTTAGCAGTGTCTAAAAGCAATGGTGTTGTTTCGTATTACCCAGTGATGGGCAGAGCACTGCATCCGCAGTACTTACTAGAGCAAATCTCACTCGTTGGAGAGCGACAGAGTAATCTTACTTTATTGCTGTTGTTCATGATGCGAATAATCATAATATATTGGTTAAAATGGCATTAACAAAAAAAAGTCTCCCTCCATATCTGATGTGTCAATACCTCTGAGTCTTCTTAAGCATGCAATTCTCTGTTCAGAGAGTTAAATGACACCAAAAAGCCATTGAGTGCGACCCAAACTTCATCTCATCTGACCATTTATGGGAACAGAGTTGAAGGCATCCAGCCTGGATGGAGTTCAAACAAAAGGAACAAAGTTGTGGAGAGATTAAATCTCTCCAAGATTCTTTGAACTCACCGTGTCCAAGGCCCTGACACCAAAGGCACCAATAAAAAAGTGTTAATCATCCTCATTTAGGAAGAAAGCCTTAGGTCTCCGGATCTCCAATAACACCTTTATGCTGGGTGACCTTCACAGCACATGACAGCTGAGACGTGCTGCATGTCTTGGTCATGCTTGTGGCCACTGTCCTAAGGGCCCCATCAGAACCCCTCGTGCGCCCCCAGCCAGGGAAGAGAACATGTGCCCCCCTACCCTGATTCCTCGTCCCCACAGCCCACTGAGGCTGGAGGTGGGCCAGCGGCACCGTAGGAGGATGGATAGGGGTGCGTAATGAGGGTCTTCCTACTGGCCACCCTCACCAGCAAAGAGTCTCACTGGCCGGAAGGCAGAATCCCACAGGTTTAAAAGGGAAGCCAATCTCTCGCTTCTCGAAACAGCTCTAAACTTGCACACTCGAATCAAAAAGGGGGCACTGATACTAGTAGCTACCTAACCAGCGCATACTGCTTCTCCTTTATATCAATAAGGATAAGTGGCTGGCTCTTACACATGACGAAGAAATGACTGTGAAAAGGGCATATGGAGGGGCCCAGGTCGGGGCTCGATACCCTCTTTGCCTGTGCATTATAGTTATGGAGTTGAGGTTTGCTGTGGTAAGAACTATAGCTACATTGCTTTGCTCATCACTAAATATAAAAAATAAAATAGGGCTTCCCTGGTGGCGCAGTCGTTGAGAATCTGCCTGCCAATGCAGGGGACACGGGTTCGAGCCCTGGTCTGGGAAGATCCCACATGCCGCGGAGCAACTAGGCCCGTGAGCCACAATTACTGAGCCTGCGCGTCTGGAGCCTGTGCTCCGCAACAAGAGAGGTCGCGATAGTGAGAGGCCCGCGCACCGCGATGAAGAGCGGCCCCCGCTCGCCACAACTAGAGAAAGCCCTCGCACAGAAACGAAGACCCAACACAGCTAAAAATAAATAAATAATAAAAATAAAGGAATTCCTTTTAAAAAAAAAATAATAACTCCAGTGCTTTACACACTGCTAAAATTTTCTTAAAACAGTTCAAGTTAGCAAAGACCTGGATCTAAATAAATGATGTGTGCATTTCGGCATACCCTGAAATCAGATAATGTGATGGGTTAAAGAAGGCTACAAATCCTTTGACTCTTCTCGCATTGGGAAGGGGGGTCTGATTCTCCTCCCTCTGAATGTGGCCTGACCTCTGTTGACTACTTGGTAACCACTAGAATATGGTGGAAAAGGCCGTGCAGCTTCTGCCTTGTCCACTGACCCTCCCTGAGGCCAGCATACTGGAGGGGCTGCCTGTAGGTGCTCCAGTTGACCGTTCCAGCTGCACAGCCTTCCAGCCAACCTGCCAAGACACCGGACAAGTGTGTGAAGTTGTCTTGAACCCCTGGGACCAGCCCGTTCACCAGCTGAACACCGCCGAGTAACCTGCATCACTCCCCCATTTTGGTCGTCGACTGTATTCCTTACCGTTGTCTCCTGCCATGGAATTAGAAAGGTAAAAATGATTTTTAACAGGCCTAGTACTTTAATAGTTGGTCAGTTACCATGCTCAGACAAAAGCCAATGTCTGTAAACGCAATCTGACAGTTGAGGCATTGCTGGCTTAGATGGAAAGAATCTACGAAATCATAAAATTTACATTCTGCAAAATGTACCATTAAAAGCTGACCACCCCCTCACAGACATAGAAAACGAACTTATGGTTACCAAAGGGGAAAGCAGGGAGGAGGGATAAATTAGGTGCTTGGGATTAGCAGATACAAGCTACTACACATAAAATAGATAAACAACAAGGACCAAGGACCTACCGTATAGCACAGGGAACTATATTCAATATCCTGTAATAAACCACACTGGAAAAGAATGCAAAAAGTGTGTGTGTGTGTGTGTGTGTGTGTGTGTGTGTGTGTATAACTGAATCACCTTGCTGTACACCAGAAACTAACACAACATTGTAAATCAAAAACAAAAAATAAAAACCACAGCTGACCACCCAATTCAGTCCACCTGATATAGTAGCCACGTCTGTTCACTGCCATCATTCATTCATCCACGCACTGTGTACAGCACAATCTTCCAGGTAGAGGGGAGTACAGCAGAAGGGCAGAGCCCTTGCTGTCAGAGATCTAGAGGCCAAATCTCTCCTTTCTGTCCGTCGCCACCCAGGCTGCCATCCCGCTCTGCCCACCTGTCCCACCAACCCCTCCCCCACGCCACATTCTCCTCCCTCACACGGCATCGTAATTATTTCCTTCCGGATCACTCTCTAAGGCTGAGGCTCCAGAAAAGCAGGAGCTGTGTTCATCACTGTTTGTCACTGTAGTACCCCCAGCCCCATGCCCAGTGTCTGTTACATGGTGGGTACTCAATAAACATTCACTTTCAGTAGCCTACTTGGGTCCAAAATACCACTTGGTAGTTTGAAAGATTGAAAAGCAGCTTTTCTTCGCCCCATATCAAGACTCAACTTTCAGATGGATGACCAAGTAAAGAAGGAAAGAGAAAGAGTAAGTTGGGGTAGAGTCCATAAAAGTAGTAAAAATGGAGAATTTTTTTAATCTGATGATCTTGCATGCATATATAAAATCAGACTTTCCCTTGCAGACTGAATAAGTATATATCAACACGGTCTGTGTTTCTCCATAAAGCTACCCTTCCAGAAGCTTCAAAATTATCTTTCCAAACAATCTTTGATATTTGTATATTTCCATCCTCCTGCTCATCAAACATAAGCTATGGGTAGGCTTCCACAATTCACTGGTCCTCTACAGATAGGATTTGTGATCAATCTCTATACATTTTGGTCAATTCTTTCAACAGATGGAATCCAAAAAAGAACATCTGGCTAGGAGACACAACCTTGGAAACAATACTGTGATATCGCTTCGTCGCAGATGATTACTGATCACAAATCTATTTCGGAAGATGGCAAGCCAAGATCAAAGTGATATACCTTACATTTTCAGATGGAGCTGGGTGGGGTATGAAATGATGCTGCTATCTATACGTTTTAAACTTTGTTTTGAACAGGAATTCATACAATGTAAGAAAGAGTTTGATCCTGAAAGGGTGTGTGCTTGATAAAATGTAACCTGCTAATTAAAAACAAAGGTAGGGAGGCAAGATTTAAAATACCTAATCCCTCAGGATTTAAGAAGTTATAGGATAAAAAGTAAAAGAGAGCATTTAAAGATTCTAGGAAATGAAGCTGAAGTTTCTAAGAGTGCTATCACAGGCTACGCTTTGTTTTCCCAAGTATCAATTACAAGAAATTACTAAGACTAAAAGGATAAATTACTCCAGTACAAATAGTCAAAACGGTCCCATAAAAACATATGCAACATATGACAGACAGAGGTCTAATTTCCTTCATATAAAAATCGGGAAGAACAAGACCAAAAGGCAATTTGAAAATGGGCAAAGGACATAAGTGGCCAGATCACGGAAAAATAGATACTAACGGTTTTTAAATACATAAAATTAAACTCAATCTCACATATACTAAAAGAGATGTGAGTTAAATGACAATGGACATCATTTTTCACCTCTCCGATTCAAAAAAGTTGGGGAATACACTGAGTGGGAAAGCAAACACAGCACTCGTATGGTGTCAGGGGAGGATTATTTGATATAACCTCTTTGAAGAGGAAATTTGATAAAAGTTATCAAAATCTTAAATATGCATATCCTTCCTCCTAGCAATACCACTGCTAAGAATTTAGGTTCCATATATGATTGTACATCTGTGGAGGGATTTTCACTATAGCATTGCTTAACGTATCAAAAAGAGGTAACTACCTAAACATCCATCAGTGGGAAACTGATTGTAGAATACACCCATTACTAGAAAAATGCAAAATTTTTAACAAGAATGTGAGAGAGCTACAGGCACTGATAGGGAATGGTTTCTAAGATATGTTAAGTAAAGAATGTAAGATATAACTGAATGTATTTCCAGTGTACTACTTTTATGAAAAAAAAAAAAGTAGGTGTGGTTTTTTAAAAAATATGTCCACAAATTCTTTGACTTTCTCTTTAAAAGGTGGAATGGAATTCCAATCTCCCTGAAGGCTGGACTTAGTTAAGAGAATAAGACAGAAATGACTGTGTGACTTCTGAGACAAGGTCATAAAAGGCATTCTTCTCTCTTGGATCCCCCTGCTCTGGGGAAAGCCAGATGTCATGTTTGAGGACACTAAAGCAGCCCTGTGGGGAGGGTCCAAGTGATGAGCAATTGAACCTCTTGCCAACAGCCATGTGAGTCAACCATTGTGGAAGTGGATCCAACCACAATCAATCCTTCAGATGAGACCACAGCCCTGCAAATATCTTGGCTACAACTTCAGGAGCCAGAACTACCCAACTAAGCTGCTCCCAAATTCCTGATGCAGAGAAACTGTGAATAATAAACGTTTGTTGTTTTAAGATGCTAAGTCTCAGAGTAATTTGTTACACAGCAGTAAGTAACTAAAACAGTGAGGATACTTACATATATGTTTGAATATGCACAGAATATCTCTAGGGAGAAAACTGAGAGGCTGGGCCTCAGGCATGGAAGAAGATTTATTTTTCATCGCATTGTATTGTTTTATAAGTTTTTCTTATCCTAATATATTGTTTTTTCTTTAAAAAAAGTACATTTTACAAAAGAATCTCATGGATTACATGAATGACCAAACTGTGCATAAATATCTTTAACCTCTATTTTATTTCAACTTTTAAAAAATTTAATTTACTCAACTTTTGAAATAAAATAGAAGTAAATAGTAAAATAAAAGTTGAAATATTTTAGAAGATATCTCCCTCAACTTTGCCCAGATACCGAGCTCAGTTTACGAATCATCCCTCTGTCAGAAAAAGAGCAGAGAAAATCAATGATGGAAAAGGGGAAGCTTAGGAGATTTAAGCATCCACCTCCCCAACTCTCAGAGAAAACTTTTCTTTGCCGAATATCAAAGGAGCTCAGAGAATGGCTAGAGCAAAGCCAGCCTGTTTTAGAAAATCTTGAAGAATTTGTGCTAGGGATTATCAAAGGGTCCCCACTCTCTGTGTCTCCCCAAATACAACTGAATCAATAACTCTTTAGTGACCACCACTGTATGTGCAGGTCCTCCTATATATACTCTCCTAGCCTCCTACTCATCCTTGATCCCATCTTCTCTTCCTACTAGCATTACCAGGGTGCCCATTATGTACCAGACCCTGTGCCAGACTACGACATCTTCAGGGAGAAGTGTCTCTGGCCCTTCCACAAGGGACACTAGACTGGGGCAGTGGGGAACGGGGCTTGAGTCCAGCTTCTCACTAGCCAAGTCACTTTGAACCAATCATCCATCCATCTGGTTATTTACCTACCATTACCAAAAATCACTGATTGAGGACCTCCCACGAGCCCACCGCCATGCCAGGCAGTAAGGACACCCTGTGGATCTCACTCATGTGCATGCACTGTGTGCACACATGTGCATAAGAAGTTAGCAAAGCATGATGTTCCACCTTGGTTTCCACCCCAACTAACCTTGTATGATTTCATAGATGTAATTTGTAAGTAAGTGGCGTTGACACTCAGAAAACAAATGACCAAAAAATGTCATTTGGGGGGAAAAATTAAAGTCCCAGAAGTGCATTTTTGCTCATTTCCCTTCCAAACACATAATTCATACTTAGTTATGAAAATAACATCTCCCTTTCAAGCTCTTCGGAGACCAAACCCCACAGAGCAGGTCTCAGCTTGCTCACACCTGGCTAAAGATGCACAGACAGCCACAGCCTGCTGACCCACCAGGAGCCCATCAGATGCTGGTCCCAACAGACCCCCGCCCCACTCCCATCCCCCCATGTGATATGACAATGCTTGGGAGGCTTGATTTATTTACTTACTTATTTGGGGAGGGGAGGTATCTCCAGGTGACAATGCTCATTCAAAGGCTTGTCTTTTTTTTTTTAACTTTTTATTTTATATTAGAGTATAGTCGATTAACAACGCTGTGATAGTTTCAGGTGCACAGCAAAGCGACTCAGCCATATATATACATGTATTCATTCTCCCCCAGACTCCCTTCCCATCCAGGCTGCCACATAACATTGAGCAGAGTTCCCTGTGCTATACAGTAGGTCCTTGTTGGTTATCCTCAAAGGCCATGTCTTTCTCAAGTTCTACTTTGTTCCGTCCTCAGTTTCACCTCCCTGGAGAACCCAAATGTGATGGCAAATGCAAGTTTTCAAGCTCAGCATTAGCTGTGTATTAGTGGTTATATGAATGATCTCCGAAACGTAATTTAAGAAATTCTTAGACTCTGGTCCAGGATTATTCACTGGTCACGTTAAGGTTTTTTAAGTCATGTGAATTTGCCAGAAAATCCATATCTCACACTATCCCATCCCTAGACCCTGCCTCAAAGTATTAGACAAACTGAAACTGTAAGTGAGACTTCCTTAGCAACTAAACCGCCACAGCCGCTGAAGTCCTGACCTTACGCTATGGTGTTAGTATCTTGTTTGTCGTTTGTTGTTACTATGTTGGTGTGTTATTATGTTGTCATCCTTCCTTTTCACGAGCAAATAAGAAAAGAATCTTTCTTACTAAATATATTGCAGGGTTGCCCTATAATTTGATGGTAAATAATTAACACTTCTTTGAGAAAACAGAACTAAAAATTAGCATAATCAGCAATTCATTTACCATACAATAATTCAAGGAGGCTTTCCTGTGGCCTGTTCTATACATTCCTGGCTCTTTTACATCCAAGAATACATTCTTGCATACGTATAGAATAAAACAAAATGACAAATTAATAAAATGACAATTCTCACAAAGATGGGGAACATAAACCACCAGGTGGCTAAAATTAGAAGCAGATTTTATTATTACATTTTACTGGGTCGTATGTCATTACTTTCTGGTCACCAGTACATTTATTTGTAACCAATACATTTATTTTTTCTAACAGGAAGAAATGTAAAAGTTAAAAGTTCCCAAATAGAATGAGGGCTAATTAATTTTAAAAATTGTGTTTAGTAGGCTGTCATAGGAAGGCTAGGAGAATGTTTGGAGAAACACTGTAGTTCCCTCCTTAAAGAACAGTTCTGTGAATTTTCCACATCAATCATGGAATCGAAAACCCACCAAGACACACTTGCCCTGACATGTTTACAAAACCCAGGAGGTCAGACGTCCATTACGGAATACAGCGTCCAGATAAAGTGAAGCCCGAAGAAGGAACCTAGAGAAGGTGAAATCTGGCAAAGAAATCCTATTCTGAACTAATTTAAGGATTTTAAATCGAGTATTACAAACTCAAGAGCTAAAATAGCCTAAAGGGTTTTTGCTTGATTTGTGCTTTGGGATCTTTTGTTGTTCAAGAGAATGATTAGAAGGATAAGAAGAAAATGAAGACTTCCCTGGCAGTCCAGTGGTTAAGACCCCATGCTTCCAATGCAGGGGGCACGGGTTCGATCCCTGGTCGGGGAACTAAGATCCCGCATGCAGTGTGGCACGGCCAAAAAAAAAAAAAAGAAGAAGAAGAAAGTGAGATATGCCTTAACAATCCTGCGGTGCGCGTCCTAAGTGACCCTCAGAAGACGTATCAAGCAGTAGTTGCTTGAAAACCAATTTCACTGTTTGGAGATCCATTTGTTTCCTTAAAGAAAGGAAAACAACAACCGAGCACCAAGCCAATCATCAGAGTCAAACATTCTGGTTAAGCAGTCCATGACATGCCCCCTTGCCTCTGCCTTCACAAACTACTGAGCAGAGTCTGAGAAAACAACTTGTTTTTACCTTTCATAATATTCTTTTCTCCAGAAAATAGAGGTAATTAGGAAACTAGAGATATTTGCCAGAAATAAATAAATAAATAAATAAATAAATAAATAAATAAATAAAATGGCAGGGATGGAATGGGAAAGGGATTATTCCTGTGCAAAATCAATGAAAGTTTATCAGCGCTGAGCAGATGTAACAATAAGAAGTCACATTTATAGCAGGCTTATTTCAAATCAGGTACTGTTCTGAGTGTTTTATACAATCCTAATTTTAAATGCCCCACAAACTCATGAAGTAGGAACTATTATTGTTCCTGTTTTATCTATAAGCAACAAAGGCACAGAAAGATCAAGTAACTTGCCCAAGGTCACACAGCAAGAAAGGAGCAGAGCCAGGATTTGGTCCCAGACCCACTGGCTCTAAACTCTGTGCTATTGATCACTACAGTCTACTATCTCATACAGGCAGCGACCCGTTCACACACACCATCACGTTCCAGACCTGTGCTCCACGTTGGAGACAGCACGCAGAGGGTAGTGCCATGTGTGAGTGGAGCTTCGACAGAGGGATACCCAACCCAAATTGGGGTTGGAAAAGTCTCCCCAGAGGAGATGACGGCCATGTTGAATCTTGGACACATAGCAGATAGCCAGGCAGGGGAGGCTGAGAGGGGTGAAGAGGAGGAAACTCGATTCAGGTACAGCACATGGAAAATTTCAAGGCAGAAAAGAATGTGGTTCTCTCTAGGACCAGTAAGTAGTTTAACAAGGCTGGCATAGTGGTACCATGGGTAGCAAAGCTGGGATGGGGGGTACTCAGGCAGTGCCAAGGAGACAGGAATCACATCACGGATAGCCTCGTGACCTGGCTAAGGAGTGTGGATTTATCTGAAAGTCTGTAATAAACAACTGAAGATTATACTAGGAAACAAAGTGATCAGATCTTTTCTTTCTTAGCTCACTGGCTATGACAAAGGGACTAGATTGGAGAGAGCCGAGGATGGAAGCAGAAAGACTAGTTAGGAAGCTGTGTTCCCAAGCTGTAACAAGAGGCTGGAATTACGTAGTCAGGCGACCAGAACAAGGGGAAATTTCTTAAACCAAGGAGCAGATTTGGGGCACACACAGCAGCACTGTGCTCGGATTTCCCCCTCCCCTAACTTCCCTGAAGTCTTCTGGCTCCCAGCGACCCTTCTAGGGATTGTACCCTCAGGTTATTCCCAATACATAATCTTAAAATGTCTCAGCATCTTAAAAATTGCTCAGAACAGCACAGTGAAGAAACCCAAGCCTGTTCTTCCCAAACTCTCTTGCCACCCAAAGAATTCCTGAAATTCTGATCTTAATCACTTTGGGAACTGTTTTTTGTTCTTTTTTTTTTTTTTTTTTTTTTTGGCTTATTAAAATTTGCTTATATTTCTCCCAGGGAGGTTTAGGTCATAACCGGCCTCTATAAGCCTGAAAGTATTTTGGAAGGATTACGATTCAACATACAATGCACATTCTTGACCTTATTATCTGCTGTTTTCCCCATCTGGCCAAAGGTCTTTGGGAAGGGCTTTTCCAACAAAGATCCTCCTGTGAGCTGCCCCCGGAACCTCGTTCCTCATTTGTGATGTCTTGTAGGAATGACTATTTAAACTCAAAATTTCCTCACTTCTGTGTCTCTACAGAATCTTTGTCCTCTTTGAATCTTTGAAGTAAGGCTGAAAGTAGGACATAAAGGCAGACGATGTTCAAGTCGTCAGCATCTTGCATTCTTCCAAAGTAAGTGTTAAATGTTCAATAAATATTACAGTATTTAAATAAACTTCCACTTTCCTCCCAAACATACCTTATCGATTCTACAGAAATGGAAGACCTTTATGGAACTGAAAATTTGGGCCGGCTCTGGGTCTCTGAGGTTTGAGTCCGGAGACACTTCTCACTTTACAACCTACCTGTTTGCATTTTTTCACTTTAGGTATTAGCGTTTCCTTTGGCAGAAATTGCTTTGAACATCAGCAGGGCTTGGTGGGGTTTTGTTTTTGTTTTTTTAAGTGAATTCTTTAATAACCTCCTGACTAGAAGGGCCAGTTAGGATGTTCAGTACAGAGGGCAGGGGGACGCTGGACCCGCATCCCCATCTCCCACAACTCTCACCCCAACCTTTCGGCTTCCAAACCCTCAGTTCGTCTTCGTAACGCTCCTTTACCTCTTCTCCCTGAAACCCAAGCTGTCCCGCCTCTCCCCGCCCCCGCGGATAGAAGTGCTCGGTGACCATCAGGGCACAGAAAGCTTGATCCCTGCGCGTCCCTCTGGGATCAGATCTCAACAGACCAAGACTAAGGATGGAAGGGGCCGTCCTGGGAGTTGCAAGAAGCCAGATTTACCTTCACGAAGAGGGTGATGTCGTGCTCCTGCCCCGAGGCCCCCTCCTCGGACGCCTCGCCGTCCTCCTGGCCGCCGTTCACCGGCGCGGTCTCGTCGCCGCGCTCGGTGCTGCCCCCCTCCGCCAGGTGGTTGCTCAGCTCGGCCTCGGGCTCCCGGGCCTCCGTCGGCGGGGCCGCCTCCCCATCCGCGCTGCCGTCGGGGGGCTCCTCCTCGCCTGGCCCCTCCGGACCCCGCTCTCGCCTCTCCTCCTCTGCCTCCTCTTTCTGCCCCAGGGGCCCACCCTGGTCCGCGTACTCGCCAGCCTCTGCCCTCGCGCCCCCGGGGGCCGCTTCCTCCGAGTCCTCTCCCTCCCTGTCCCCTGTCTCTTCCGCGGCGCCCGCCGCTGCACCCCGAGGCTCCCCCGCAAGCTCCCCGGGGCTGCACTCCGCGCTCTCCGCCGCTGCGGCCTCAGTCGCCTCGGCCTGGGCCTCGGGGCTGCCGTCCCCTCCGTCCCGGGGCTCACCTTCGGCCCTGGACGCCCCTCCCGCCGGCGCCCCGACATCCGTGCTGTCCCCCGCCGGCCCCTCGGCGACCGTGCTGACCCCCGTCAGCTCCTCGGCGTCCACGCGGACCCCCGCCGGCCCCTCGGCGACTGTGCTGACCCCCCTCGGCTCCTCGGCGTCCACGCGGACCCCCGCCGGTCCCTCGGGGACCATGCTGTCCCCCGCCGGCCCCTCAGCGACCGTGCTGTCCCCCGCCGCCCCCTCGGTGACCGTGCTGTCCCCCGCCGGCCCCTCGGCGACCGCGCTGTCCCCCGTCAGCCCGTCGGCGTCCATGCGGGCCCCCGCCGCCCCAGGCGCGCTGCCCCCCGGCTCCTCCGGCCCGCTCTCCGCCTCTTCCTTCGCCCCGGGGGCCGCGGGATCCCCAGGCTCCACCTGAGCCTCGCCAGGGGCCTCGGCCTGCGCGCCGCACCCGGGGCTCGCTTCCTCCGCCAGCTCCGCGCCGCTCGCCCGCTCCTCTCCCTCCCGGGCGCCCTCCTCCGCCTCGGCCTCGCCCTGCTCTCCGCTCGCGCCCCGCGTCTCGGCCCCCGGGCCACCACCTGCGTCCGGCGCCAGCTCGCACGCGCGCCCTCCGTCCGACCCCGGACCTTCTCCTTCCGTCACCTCGGCCGTCGCGGCTGCGCCCGGGCCCCCGCCCCTCGGCGCCTCCGCGGCGCCCTCTCTCGCCTCCTCCCTCTGCGCCTCAGGGCCGGAAGCCCCCGGCTCGCCCCGTCTCTCCGCCTGAAGCGCCGAGCCCTCGGGCTGGCTCTGGGGACCCGGGGCGCCCCCCTCCGGCTCCGCGACCTCGGCCATGGCCGCAGATCCCTGTCTTTGACCAGAGACCCTTCCTGGACGCTGCTGAGGAGCCAGGTGGCGCTGGGCGAAGGGCGCGGTGCCAGGGGCCGCTGCGCCAGCTCCGAGAGGACCCCCTGCCCGGGACTCTGGAGGCGCCTGGGCGGTACGCTGGGCGCGCGGGGCGAAATCCTCCCGCCACAGAACGCTGCGCCCCTTCTCCCGGGCTTAAGCTCTCTGGGCTATTCCTCCACCGCTTGTGCTTCTCGCTGGTTCCGCGCCTGATTCCCACCTGGACCCTAATTCCGACCTTAGTTTCCTGGAAACGCGCTCGCGGAGGTGCAGTGCGCTGCTGGGGAGGGCGCTTAGCTCCTGCACGCTTTGAAATGCCTGGCCCTCTGTCCAGGGGTTGACCAGAAGTCCCCGGTGCCAACTCCATCCCCCCTGGGGCTTGGGCGGGGTTTGCATCCCCTCCTCTCCGCCTATTTGGGTGGCCTGAGAGCCTGGCCAATGACAGTCTTTCTTGTGACCCTTGTGGATTTCAGTGAAAAGATCCTGATTCTACTGACCGCTTAGGTGTTTTCTGGAACAGCTTCAAGTTCCAGAGCCATTAAAATCACCCCTAAACACACACGACACCCAAACACCTAATCCCCACCTTCCCAGGGGTCAAGCGTTAAGCTCAGCAGCTGCGCAACTGCAGATGCCCCTGTAGTGCCTCAGTGTCCTAGAGCAAGAGGGGTAAATCCTGAAAGAAAGAAGGGGAGGCCACACCGCCTCCTTCCAATTTCTGCAGGGCCCTCCTGAGAAGTTCCAGAGGCCCCGATATAGAAGCAAGTGGAGCCAGCTGATCTTCTTGGACCAGAGATGGGTCCTGTTGTGCACGAGCGGCTGGCTGTGCCCTCTCCATGACAAGTACTGGGGGTTCTGCCCTCCGGGGTTATATCCTGCATCTTCCTGGTCCCTGAAGGTGCCAAGAACCAGTTTATCTTTCTGATTCTCCTAGATTTTCTAAACCCATGTTCAAGGCTTTCGCCTTAAAGTTGTGTGTTAAGGGCTTGGGGAGCTGAAGGTGGGGAGATGAAAATGGAAGATTTGAAGAAAGGGAGCTATGGAAATCACTGGATTAGAAATCTCCCAAGATCACAGACCAGACACCTTTCTTCTTAGAAGAAGGAGAAGGAGAAGGAGAAGGAGAAGAAGAAAGAAGGAGGAGGAGGAGGAGAAGAAGAGAAGAAGAAGAAGAGGAAGAGGAAGAAGAAGGAGAAGAAGAAGGAGAAGAAAGAAGAAGAAGAAGAAGGGGAGGGGAGGGGGAGAAGGAGGCGGGGGAGGAGGGCGAGAAGGGGAACGAGAAGACGAAGAAGAAGAAGTTATGATGAAAATTATGTAGTCAGTTTGTTATGTGTCAGGCTGGATCATGTGGGTGACAGTCAGTAGCTGGTTGCCCAGGATGGCACAGCCTAAATGTGAGCTAGCAGGGTTCCCGAATCAAGACTGATTGAACTTGTCAGCCTCTTAAAAGCTTTAATACTGCCCTGAGACTCATTTGTCTATCATGTCCACAGAGGGTTCTATTATCACTAAAAAATCAGGGAGCATCTGTGATATGGCCAATCACAGTGTGTGAGTCACACATTTGGCCAATCACCAGGATGTCTCCTTCTAATTCCCATTGCCCATCACTGATGGGTGACAGGACAAGAGCCCAGTGTCACCCAGCTTCATGCCACCTTTCTCCAAGGTGGCCCCTATCTGGAAAGCAACGGGCCAGAAGATTTGTCACCACAAAGCAACATCTACTCAAAGCACGGCACTCATGCACGTGAGCTAGCAAACATGTCAGACACAGATCCAGCTCTGTAGACGCTCCAGTCACCTAGGAAAGGAATCCTGCTGCATTCACAAACCTTATTACTTGAGGAAGGGTGAAGTCAGCACATTCAGCCCCAAACAGCAAACAAGGTAAGGGATGACAGACCCTTATGCAAACCCCATGAGGCCTGATGTTTCAGAAAACAGAATTCTCAGAAAGATAAGAAAGATAACACCTGAGTGTTTATGGTGTATATTACATAGTACTGCATACCGCCCTGTGACCAAACACATTAATATTTCTGCAGTGACACTGATGAACTTTCACATTAGATGGATTATGTAAAAACCATACATAGCTTCAGGGCTCCCAGTTCAAGATCACCCCAAAAAGCTTGCATTTCAGAGCTTTTCAGCTTTCAGAATGTATATAAGGGATTGTTGTCCTGTGACTCATTGAAGGGCTATAGGCTTATTTGCCCTCCTTTGAAACATCCAAGATCAGTTACATCTGTAAGTTTGTTCTTAATAATGAACCAACTGTCTCCGGTGCCCTGCTTTCACAAAGAAACAAATTAAAGGCACAGACTTATGGGAGTAAGAATATTCCATAAACTTTAATTCAAGCAAAGTTGATAGAAATGTCCTAGTTATAGAAAGGTTGGTATCTCTAGAAAGACCTCTTTTTGAATTGAGCCAAGAGATTACCAACTAATGAAGTCAGACTCAGTAGAGTCGACTGGCTGGCTGAGAGCTAGCCCTGGGTGTTGTCTTTAAAGAAAAACAACACAAATAAAGTCTATTCTATCCTGGCAACTGGTCCTGCCTATCACACAACACCGTTCTATTCTATAGGATTTGGATTTATTCTTTTATACTGTTTAGATTCATTTACTCACATTGACATTGGATCTCAAAATAACATCGCTCCATCTGTAGAATGCAGACTCTTTCACTTTTTAACAATAGTCTTTATAAGCAATGTTTATATTTCTATCATATAATTCTGTGTATTTCTTTGATTTTTCTGTAATTACAAAATGTATTATTGTAAAATGAATACAGGCCAAAAATAAGGAAGAGTATACAACAGTGAACAAGACTGAGACGGTTCCTCCCATCGCAGAGTTTTGGGGTGGAACAAAAATAAATAAGTAAACAATTAAACTAGATACCTTTGGATAATGTTAAGCTTTATATAGACATACACGCGTGTGCATGCACACACACGTGTACATACTGAAAACCTTAGCTCCTTTCTCTCACATCCCACATTCAACCTGCCAGTGAATCCTGTTATCTCCACTTTTTAATGTATGTCCAGAATCCAACCTCTTCTCTCTACCCCCATTGCTACCAGACTGGTCCAAGCACGGCCATCACCTCCTAACTGGTTCCCCTGCTTTTCCCTCATCCTCCTACTGTCTGTTCTCCACCCCATGTTCAGATGATCCTCCATGAAATCAACAGTCCACCATGCCATTTTTAGGCTTGAAACCTTTCAAAGACTTCCTGTCTGACACCAAGAAAAAGCCAAATTCTTACACACAAGTATGAGATGCTATAAAATCAGACACCACAGTCTTCTCTGGCCTCATTGGTTTCTAACACACCAGCCTCTCTGCTATTCATAGAACTTGCTGGTGGGCCTTCCTCTGCCTGGGATGGTCCCTGTATCCTCAGAGATTACCCCTTACCTTTTGAGGTCTTTCATAAGCTCTTTTCTCTAAGCACCTATTTTCTTTTACTTTATTTTTTAATTTTATTTTTGTGGTGATAATTCTTAAGTTCTACCCTCTTAGCGGTATACGATATCGTTAAATGTTCCCAGACCAGGGATCGAACTTGTGCCCCCTGCAGTGGGCGCATGGAGTATTAACCACTGGACAGCCAGGGAAGTCCAATTTGACTATTTTGGATTCCACATATCAGTGAGCTTATGCAGTTTTTGTCTTTCTTCCTCTGGCTTGTCTCAAGAAGCATAATGCCTTCCAGGTTCATCCATGTTGTCACAAATGGCAGAATTTCCCTCTTTTTTTTTTTTAATTAATTTATTTATTTGGCTGCGTCAGGTCTTAGTTGCAGCATGCAGGCTCTTCGTTGAGGCACATGGTCTTCTCTCTAGCTGCGGTGCGCGGGCTTAGTTGCCCTGCATCATATGAAATCTTATTTTCCCAACCAGTGATTGAACATGCGCCCCCTACATTGGAAGGCGGATTCTTAACCACTGGACCACCAGGGAAGCCCCCCCTCTTTTTTAAGGCTGAATAATATTCCATTGTAAGTACTGGGTTGGCCAAAAAGATCGTTCGGGTTTTTCGTAAGATGTTATGGAAAAACCCGAACGAACTTTTTGGCCAACCCAGTACTTACAATGGAATATTATTCAGCCTTAAGCCAACCCAATACCTACCATGTTTGTTTCATCCACTCCTCCATGGAAGGACATTCAGGTTGTTTCCACGTCTTGACCTTTGTGAGTAAAGTTGCAATGAACATGGATAGCACTCTATTTTAAAACACAGCTTCTATTCTCAGTCACCGTTTTCTGCCTTATTTTTCTCCGTAGCAGGTATCTCCATCTGACATGTAATATGTTCTATGTACTCATTATCTGTCTCCCTCATCCCACCCCACTAGGATGGCAGTTCTGTGAAGCCAGGAGTTTTTGTGTGTTACTGCCTAGAACAGGACCAGGCACATAGTAGGCACTCAATAAATCTATGCTGGATGAATGAATGCATGTGTGCTTTCATATATGTATATATCAACCTGAACCAGTTTTCAAAAAGACTTTTCTCAGTTGGTTTTATACTTTGGGGGACAAGCTAATGTCACAAGACAGGCTGTTCCCAGAAATTCTTATCTACTGACGGTGGTGAATACTTCAGCAAATACTTTTAATAATTAGCAAAGGCCGGTCAATTGCTATAAAGGAACACAAAGGAAATACCAAATAAATCGAGTTGCGAAGGTCACTGTGAAGTCACTTGGAGATTTGCACAGTGTTGACTCGGCAGCCAGCACCAGATTAGCTATTTAAATACCAAGGAGGGTTAAACAGAGGTGACAAATTCAGGGATGGGAGTCAAAACTGCTGATAATTAAGTCGATTTTAGTAATTTTAGAGTTTTCCTACCATATTTTACAAGGAAGCATGAAGCAGGGTAACTCAGGGATTACAAAGAAAATCTCTCAAAGGCTTATAAATAAACGATTTAAAGGTTTGTTGTTTTTGCTGTTTTCCCAGAACAAACAGACTCATTTCCACAGAGATCCCCTCTTTCTCTAGCAGATCTCTGCTCCTTTCAGAAGAGCCCTTGGGATGATGATGTGTCTAGAACATTCAGATCACTGGCTGCACTTATGGCCAAACAGAAGTCCCCCTTGCACTGATTTCTCTTCAAGCTCTTCCTCCCCACCTAAGAATGGCCCCAAACCTGGCTTTGCTCTGTTATCTGTAAAGGTATAATTCAGTTAAGAGAAGGATATCGGCACAGAACAGTCCTCAACTAGGAGGCAGGGACTGAGCATGGATAGAGCATCTTGCAAGCCAATAAGAACATCACACAAACCAGCACGAATAATGCCATGTGAAACGGGTAGGTTCTCTGGTCACATTGCCTGACTTAAATCCCACTTTATCATGTATTAACTGTGTGATCTTGAGTAAGCTTTTCATCTAGAACAGTGAGTGTTATAATACGATCATTGTAATTGTGAGTTTTAAATCAGAGAATGTATGTGTCATACTCAGCACAGCGCCGCTTCTTGTTAACATTACAGCCTCATTGTTGTACTGGGCCCAGAGGACAGAGCGGTCACATATTGACAGAACGGTGTACTACAGGTCTGGAAGAGCCATGGAGACCTCGGGTGACACTTCGTCCCACTTAGCCTGGGGTGGTCCAGGTTATGCCTTCTGTCTCGGCAGCATGATCATAAGAGCATCCCCTGCCACTCTCGAAAGTGTCCTTAGCTTGGACAGTGAATTATATGGTGACTCCACCATGAACTCATCTAGCTAGTGAGAGTTTCTTCTGTTTTCTTTCCATGTGATTTTGCACTGTTCTCAAAACAAACTAGATTTTGAACAAATGCTTTTTGGATGATAGAAGAGATTTTAAAAAGCAAGAAAAAGAGGAGGAGGGAGGGGTGAAGGAGGAGGAGGGGGGGCAGAGGGACGAGTCCCCAAATTTGTATTACAAACCACCTGCTGAAAGCCTTTCTGGAAAGGTAGCCCATAATCTGGAAGGAGTGTTGATAGAACACTTTCAGCCCAGGGAGGAGGGCAGGGGAGGAAGGGTATGGAACCCTCCTGCCAAGCTGGTTTCTGGGTCCTGGAGACTGTAGTTTGAGCTTCTTATTCTGTTTCCTTTCCTTCTGACACCAGGAGCAGCAGTAACAATCCTGGTGGAGATGGAAACAATACCAGAAATTGAGACTGAAAGTCAATTTTAAACCTTTCACCGCTATCTGTAAAGTTTTTTCTTAGCATGTTGATGTTTTTCTAAAAATGTCCAATCTCCTGTATTTGCTCCCTACAAGTTTTAGAAATTTGAGTTTCTTTTAAGTCTTTTAAACCCTGAGTTTGTGATCTCCTCCCTCCAGTCCTCCAGAACCCTGTAATCTATGGTGACGGATGCTGGCCTGATGGAACAGAGCTTCATCTCGAACACTGGGTTTCGGCTAGGGGCAATTTTGTCGTGGGATATTTGATAATGTCTGGGACACATTTTCTGGTTGTCACGATGGGAGGGTGCTACTGGCGTCTAGTGGGTAGAGGTGAGGGTTGTTACTAAACCTCCTCCAACACGCAGGACAGTCTCCACAACAAAGAATTAACCAGCCCATAATGTCAATCGTTGTGTTAGAGGAAGTCCAGCCTCCCTCCAGCCCCCTAATTACAAGATCTGCCATAGAAAATGCCTTAATCCAATATGTTGACTCCACCAGGAACTCGGAGCAGTGGATGAGGGGGTCTATGTTGTGTTGGGGTGGGCGGCCACCCCTTCAAGCATCTCCTACATTTTACTAATGAGTCCTGATGAGAAGCTTTTTGAAATGATGGCGAGGTTATAAGATTTGTGTCTAGAAATCTAGTTTCAAATCCTAATTCTGCTGCTTACTGGCCATTGGTGATACAGTTACTGCACTGGATTCTTCTGAGCATTGAAAGAGATAATATGTAAAGTGTTTTGTAAGCCATGAAATTTCTGCACAATAGCCAACTAATATTATTAATTTGCCTTCAGGTAATGACTGGTCCTATTGTTTTGTACTGCCCAGATATTGGAATCCACCTCACTCTTCCATAACACAGGACATTTTTCTAAAATATTAACCCCTTGGCACTTGACAGAAAGCCAGCTTTCATGGCCCTTGGCATCCATTGATACATTGACTGAATTTAGGAAATTCAATTTCCTAAACTTCTATTCCTTACCAGAAACCCTGGAAAAAATTTATCAGAACGAAAAAGATACTCAGCCATAAAAAAGAAGGAAATAATGCCATTTGCAGCAACATGGATGGACCTAGAGATTATCATACTAAGTGAAGTAAGTCAGAAAGAGAAAGACAAATATCATATGATATCACATATGTGGAATCTAAAATATGGTGCAAATGAACTTATTTACAAAACAGAAACAGACTCACAGACATAGAAAACAAACTTATGGTTACCAAGGGGGGAAGGGGGGGGAGGGATAAATTAGGAGTTTGGGATTAGCAGATACAAACTACTGTATATAAAATAGATATAGATGAACAACAGTGTCCTACTGTATAGCACAGGGAACTATATTCAATATTCTATAACAAACCATAATGGAAAAGAATATGAAAAAGAATATATATATATATATATATATATATATATATATATAACTGAATCAACTCTGCTGTACACCAGAAACTGACACAACATTGCAAATCAGCTATACTTCAATTTTTAAAAAATGAAAATGATAGATGAAGCTAAAGAGAAAGGATGCACTGGGATATGTCTTGTTCCTAAATACCCAGAAAATACCTGTCACCTGCCAGGAGCTAGGTAAGTTCTAAGCAGCCAGGAGAAGCACAAGCTGGCCATTGTTAGACTTTCCAATCCTTGGCTGTTTTCCTTCTGCCTGTAACTACAGGTCCACAAAGAAAGCATGTACCACATCTCAAAATTAGGTTATCATCTCTATGTGATGTAGTCATGAAAACTGTCATCTAGAAAAGCTATCTCCATTTTACTGACAGAACTGAGAAAATCTACCCATCCATCCTTCTATCCATCACCAAACCTATCCATCCATCATCCTTCTATCCACCCACCCATCATTTATCCATTCATCCACCACCACACAAACTTTTTCTGAGGACATTTCTTGTGACACAGCCTCAGCTAGTGTTGTAAAAATAAACGTAAACAAAACAAGGTTCCTTCCCTGCTGTGTAATTCTGCAGAGTGGAAAAAGCTTACTAAACTCTAGAGTTTTTCATATTCACACTGGTTCATGCTGGTGTACCACTCCATGTTTCATCAATAACTTTGATTATACATTTGTTTACCCTGAAGATCCTTAACTACACCCTCTAAGCCCAAATATGTCAAGGCCATGCTTTGTAAAAATATTTTTGCTGCTCATATATTGAAATACATTTCTTAAAAACTTGGAGTCAAATGTTTGAAATTTGTTTATTTAACACAGTTTAAAAAAATCATCTAGCTCATGATTTTTACACTCCAAAATACTACTAACATCTGGATTTTCCTTTTTAATTTGGTTGGGTTTAATCTGATTGGATTGGAAGGAGATAAAGGCTGAAAAGGAGGGTCTGCCTGGGTGAGAGCCTCAGCCCTGTTGGCACATTCTCCCTGGGGACGCATATGTTTGATGGGTGAGTTATGAGTTCAGTGACCTTGGGAAATCCCTTTCATTTGATGGGCGTCATCTTGGATGAAATGATCTTGGGTTTCCTTCAGCATTCAAGCTCTGTAATCTATGATCTAACATCTCACGTATTTGGAAGTCACTAATCAGAGCAGAACAAAGCTCGGAATCAGGAATTGAGCAAAGAAGGTCTCCCAGAGCCAAAAACAATATAACTGAGTTTGCCTCTTAAAGTGTGAGTGTTTTCCTCAAGGATGAGCAACAGAACTCTCAATCAGAGGCCACGACTTTATTCTAAATTCAATCTAACCTATTTTCTGGCGTCTTAATCCAGAATACATTAGAAACAGCAAAATAGAAAGGCTGAAAGAGAACAAAATGCTTACACTAAAAGCAAAGAGGGAAGTCAAGCTTCAGTTATTGATAAGGTTTACTTCTTCATCTCAAATGAACCAAGAAAATGACTTATTGATTGAAAGAAAGAAAAAAGGAAGGAAGGAAGGAAGACAGAGAGAGGGAGGGAGGGAGGGGAGGAGGGAGGGAGGGGGGAAAGAAAGAAAGGAAGAAAGAAAGAAAATAAAGAGCCCTATATGCCTGGCAAACAAGGAACAAAAATCTTAAAAGCAGACTGATGACTATGCATGTTGGGGAAAAAAACAATAAAGATATTTGGCTTTATTATATTTACTTACTAGTTAGCACAATATTATTGAGGCAAAACCCCAAATGTAAATATTTCAGGTAGAGTAACCTAATGTAAACAAATTATACGTAACTATTTATTATATATTATAATAACCCATCTTGAAAAGAAGGCATAATTGCATAGATTAGAAATTTACGTGGCCCAGTAATTTATCCTCTTTATACTTTCTTTACTGCAGTCTAAATGAGGTTTCAAATTCTTCCATAAGTCTATTGCTGGTGTGGTTGCCAGAAATAAGATCAAAGTTCTTGTTCACTTAAAGTTGGTTTGTCAGGAATGGCAGGGATCAGAATCCTTGTCAATGGAGTCAAGCAGAAGAAAGGCAATGAATAGATCCCAACGCTGAGACAAAAGGGCACTGGAAGGGAAGAGATCCCCTGTCCCTGGGGATAGCACTTAAACTTTCACCTGCCACTTTCTAGGCAGGTGTGTTCTGCTGGACAAGCACATGTCATATCCACAACAAGTGCTCAGTAAAGATCTCATACTCTCTTAGAATATTCAATATTGAAAGGACCTTAAAGGTTGTTCTGTCCAGCTCCCTCTTGTAAATAGAATGTTTTGCATTTCGCCACTATAAAGAAAGCTCTCAACACATAGGTGTTATTTTTTAAATCATTTAACACTCTCAACAACCCTGGGGGGTGGTCACTGTCCTGCAGTAGAAACAGGGGATGCCACAGAGTGAAATAACATGGAATTGACCTGGATTAAATGAAGAGTTGTGAAAAACTGACTCTATAATATGGCTTTTTTCTGAAATATTTCCCATGAGGACAGCTTGATCACTTTTGGACCTCGTATAAAAATAACAGTCATGGGACTTCCCTGGTAGTCCAGTGGTTAGGACTCCGTGCTTCCACTGCAGGCGGCACTGGTTTGAGCCCTGGTCAGAGAACTTAGATCCCGCAAGCTGCCAGCACAGCCAAAAAAAAAAAAAAAAAGATAACAGTCCTGATAATAATCCCTGACAGTCATGACATAAGATTGTGTGCTCCACTTCTTTTCCCTGCTTTATTGAGATATCATTGACATATAACATTGTGTAAGTTTAAGGTGTACAATTACAATGATCTAATACACATCTGTATTGTGAAATGATTACCACAGCGAGGTGACTTAACCCTGCTATTCTCTCATATAATTACTGTTTTTTGGTATGGTGGGAACATTTAAGATCTACTCTTTTAGCAACTTTGAAGTATAACAATACGGTATTGTTAATTATAATCACCACGCTGTACATTAGCTCTGAAGAACATTTTCATCTTATAACTGAAAGCACCCTTTCACCAACACCCTCCCATTTCCCTCACCCCCAGCCCCGGACAGTCACCAACCTACTCTCTGTTTCTATGAGTTCGCTTTTCTAGATTCCGCATATAAGTGAGATTGGGCTCCACTTTTACCTAGAACTCTATCTTGGGAGCCTGCCTCCGTCTCTGTGCAGACGGCCGGCTTTGGGTCACAGCCATCACGCAGGTTGACCATGACGGCTGCCGCCCAAATCCCACCCCTGCCGCTGCCAGCCTTCCAAATACTGCTGCTAAATTTTGTTCTCTTTTCAATTGGCTCTCCTTTTATTGTTGTTTATTTATTTCTACTGGTAGCCCCAGAATCTGAGGTCCTGTTCTTCAGCTTGTTAACAACTGTCCCACCATGAGCAGTGATGAGAGGCCCCAGTGCCTTCCCCAGACCCTGCACTGGAGCCCTAAAAACAATAGAAAGATGTTCTGGAAAGATGCCAATGCTGCAGATATTCTTGGCAGGAGAATTTGAAGAACAAGTGATGGGGAGGTCTCCGTGGTGCCTGGCACTCTTAACGTGTCAAAAGAGCAGGTGGAGTGTTGGGGAGCACGGGGCACCTGAGCGTAATCTGGCTTCTTTCTTACGAGCTGCTGTGTAACTGGGGCAAGTTGCTTCACCCCTCTGTGCCTTGGACTCCTCTTTCCCAATAGCAGGGATGTTATGAGTCAATGGGTATAAAGCATAGTCAACCTTCATTCTTTGAAGATTCAAAGATTTGATAAAAATCTTTTTATTTGTATGCATTTGTAACCCCATTTACATTGTAAATATTGGTAACGCCAAAATCAATACTCCAGGGGGTTTTGTGGGCATCTGCAGAAATGTGCTGAGCAGCAAAAAAAAAAAAAAAAAAAAAAGAGTCGCCCAACATGTAGGTTCCCATGTCATGACAGTCATGACATAAGATTGTGTGCTCCACTTCTTTTCCCTGCTTTATTGAGATATCATTGACATATAACATTGTGGAAGTTTAAGGTGTACAATTACAATGATCTAATACACATCCATACACATCCATCTGAGGTTGAATAAGGCTGCACTCTGCCTTCTTATTTCAGCTTTCATGCTGTAAACAAGTGTCTTTTTCACCGTCTATTCAGTGCCAAGGTTTTTGCGCTTTTTTGCTGACTTCACTGTTTAAAATGGCCCCCAAGCACAGTGCTGACGTGCTGTCTAGTGTTCTTACTTGCAAGAAGGCTACAGATGTGCTGGAGAAAATATATGCGTTAAATAAGATTTGCTCAGGCACAATAATGTGTTTTAGAAAGAAACACACATTAAACAGATTATATATTGATCAGCTGATGAAAGAGCTGTGACCAAAGACTTGCAGGAACCTAACCCTGTATTTCTCCAGGATCAACGGTTCCGTATTTGCTAATTCAGTGTTCACAGCAACTTTATAGAACTACCGTGAATAACAAGAATCAACTGCACTTAGAAGGATGCCTGACACAGACTAAAGCCTTATGAACATCACCACTTAACCATTATTATTTGAAAATTAATATTTGCAAATTAATTTTAAATAATTAAAAATTAATTATTATTTGTAAATTCTTATAGTCAGTGTTTTGGTGTTAACAGAGTTTGTTAGCTGTAGGAGCCCCATGGAAATTTATTGTCTATATGTCAACGAAAGAATGAATTGGGTTCATCTTCATCACATGATAGTTCGGGCCACCTCCATCTCTAGCGTGGACCACTACAGTAGCCTCCTAACACTTCTCCCTGATTCCAGGCTTGTCCCTCAGGTGAGTTCTCAACTTGGCAATTTGAGTCACCCTTTAAGAATGTTAACTGGATAATACCACTTCCCTCAAATCCCTCCAATGGCTTCACTTTACACTTAGAACTAAATCTGAAGCTCTTCTAGAGGCTCTGAAGGTCTATGTAAACTGGTGTCATCTCCCAGTCTTTCTACGACCTCTGGCTCCTGCCTCACTGTGCTCCATCACTGTCCCACACGAATCTAAGCCAGGCCCCCTGCCTGAAACTCTCTACCCCCGTCTCTACATAGCTCACTCTCTGACTTCTTTTAGGTCCCTGCTGAAGTCACCTCCTCAAGGTCACCTTCCGTGATTGTCCTGTGCAAAACAGCTTCCCTCCCTTCTCTCCCTCTCTCATTCTCTTACTCAGCTCTATTCTATTTGTTGGACTTCTGTCTCCCCCCTAGACAGGAAGCTCCAGGAAGGCAGGGAGCCTACCTCTCATGTACTGGTGTCTCGTCAGCACCTAGAACAGCGCCTGGCATACAGGAGACTCTTGATAGTGGTGTGTTATATGAATGAATGCTATTTTGACTGAACTGACTTGACTTGCCATCCAAGTCCACCGAATGTTTTCAGATTGTTGGCACAGCCAGTGCTTTTTCTTAGGGAGCAAATGTCCTCCTCGGTCAGTCCGTCAGCCATCAAATATGTTTTAACTGGCAATGTTACTCTGTAGTTCCTGCCCAGGTGGATATGAACTAGTAACTTCACTTGTGAACTGTCTATAAAGTCAACATTGAAATGCAGCCACCTCTTTTTTCTTTTCACAGACTCACTTGCCTCATTAAAAGGAAGTCGGGTATCTTCCTCTTGGTCCTCTCTCCCTCGTTTGATTTGCCCGAGAACCCCAGAAGTTTCCTCATGCCAAAGGGGTGAGATACTCTCCTGGTTTCCCACCTTCACCAAATGCTGATGCGCAAGCCAGGGGCCCTTCTCCCTGCTTCAGGGACTCCTGATCCCACTCCCCACACAGCCCCAGGGGCTAAAGCTTCGTGGGTCAACAACCCCGTTCCTAGACTCCAAGTTCCCCCTAGGGGAGTTCCCACATCACAGGTCTCAGCAAGTCACCCCTTGGTTCCACCCCAAGCGGGTTTCACTCCCTTCCCCCACCTGGGGCCCAAGCTGGTCCCGAGAGCCTGAGGTTAGGGCGCAGTCCAGCACCACTCTGTATCCCCTAGGGTGGGCTAACTTCTTCTTTACCCTCAAAACAAAAGCAGCCCAACTCTACCCTTCCTCAGTAACCCAGGGCAACCCCACCTGCACCTGTCTTTCGGTGAGTCCAAGATAAGTGACCAGCCCTTCCTCTGCTGACGCGTAGATGGCAGCTTCTCTCACCAAGAAAAATAAAAGGAACACACCCTTAACATCCAGCACGGCACCCTGCTGGAAGGCTCCCAACTACATTTGTAAACGAAAGCTAGCTTTTTAAAAAACTCCATTTCATATTTAAGTCCCTGATTTCACAGATGCCACTCATGACATTTATGAATATATAGGATTGCCTTTAAACAAAATTTCAGAACAATCCAAAGGCAGACCCAGCCCTTCCTTCCCCCTCTTTTCCTTGCACTGGGCATCTGGGTGTCTTTGGATGCATCCCTTAACACCTTCAGTCCTTGGCTTCCCAACCTGTGCTTTTGGCAAGTGATCCCTGTCCTGCTCTTGCAAGGTTATTTGGGACTAAACAAGACATCTGTGTGAACAGAACCCATAAACTGTGGACACACAAAGGTAAGGCATCTTCATTAGACCCTCAGTCCAAGAAGGCAGTGGTGTCCAATCCCAGCTGTGCATCAGAATGACAGGGGAGTAGGTCAGAAAGAAAGACTCCCTAAGTCTCATCTCCAGAAATGATTTTTCCAATCGGTCAGACTTGAGTCCCTGGTGTCTGTCCCATAGATTCTGCAGGAATGTCTCATGCTCTTCCAGGTTTCGAAAGACTGCTCTAAGGATCAAACATCTATACCTTCAAGGGAACGTGGATCAATGAACTACCACTCCAAAGAATATTTGCACATTAAGTCCTATTTCTATTTGAGAAATAAAAGCTTTGCTCCCATTAAAATTTTACAGGTACCCAAGATCAAGTGAGAAAGCTATTTTTCAGGTGGAGAATCTTTGACAGTTCCTTGAAGTTAACCTAGGTGGGACTTTTGTCTAAAGAATATAATAAGGTATATTTGAACCATGTGAGTTTTTATAGTGAAGGAGTAAATAAGGAACTTGGTAGGCCTAAAAGTAATTTAGGCACATGGTAGCAAGGGGGAAAATTCCTAGATTTTTTTGGAGGAGTGAGGAAAAGACTTCAAAGCAAACTTATTTGGAGATTTTTTCATATATATTTATTTCTCCTTTTAAATGTAATTGGTTTTTTAAGGCATAACTGGTCTGTATGTCTCTGGTGCACTTATATTCATTACACTTGAAAAAAATCCTGTTGGGTGAGTGCAGAAGCATTTGATACATGTAAAACTTGAAAGCTGTTTTGTAAGCCCGTCTTCAAACCAGGAAGTTGAATTTTCCCAGAATCAAACTGGCTCATGTTTCAATAGAAACTAAGAGCTCACAAAATATGGGTTGTATTTTTCTACCCCGGCTAAACTTTTCTTGCCTTTTTTTCCCTGCTTTTACTCTAAGTGTGTGTACACGGCTATAAATTCAGGTGGCAGTTCTCCTAGGTCGAGATAAAGTTAGATGTTTCACCTACCTGAGGACTTTGGGGGCTTTGTTCAAGTTTCTGTCATGGGATTTGAAGGCATAATTGTTAGATGGCTGTTAGTAAGGGGAACAGTTTCTGAAGTCACAGAAAAGGCCAAGGGTCAAGTACCTGCTGGAAATAGGCACGTTATACACTAATCAACAGCTGTGAGTCAGCAGAGGGAAAGACCCGGCTCTATCTCTGTGGATGTGGAAGTTGGCAAAAAGGAGTTACCCTCCTCCCCTTTTTACGGTGGTAGCAGCAAAATGAGTTGGATGATCTAATTATAGCATGGTGCCATAATCCAAGTCCCCAAAGATACAATTCAGGAGGTTCCTAGGGAAAATTCCTATTGTCATATTCACGAAAATCAAATTGAAATTTAGCATTTCCTTCAATTATGAAGGAGAGGGAAATAGCAATAATTGTATCTGTGACTATGTCCCCAATTAAAATCACAGATATTTTTATATCTAATTCCAGACGTGACTTATGTCAAAGAGTCACATGTGCTCCTCACTACTTCAAAATTTCAGTAGTTATTAGATCTGCTTCTGGATTTTATTTGATGTGTTCATAAAGAAATACATATATTCCTTCATTGCTTCTTATATTTCTTCTTAAGCACACATTTCTTCTTAATAATTGATAGCTGAATTTCAGTGTAATTGGCTTTCTTTGATAATCCTATGCATTTTATTTTATACATTAAAAACATTAGTCTGAGAAGAGTTTGCCAGACTAGCAAAGGGATACATAGCTCAGAAATGGTTAAGAACCCTTGAACTAGAATTTGTGTCACAGTGGTATTTTAAATGAAACCTATATGTCTATCTTAAAATGTTCTTATTCTTGGCTTCTCCTCAAGAGGGATATGAGTTACACAGGTGTATTGATTTCTAAAAATTATACAGTTAATGAAAACAGCCTAAATGTCCTTGAACTGAGGAATGGATAAAGAAACCAGCACATCCATACCATGAAATACTTCTCAGTAATAAAAAGTCATAAGCTACTGAAATATGCAACAACATGGATGAATCTCAAATGCGTGACGAAAACTGGAAGAAGCCAGACTCAAAAGGCTATGAACTGCATGATTCCATTTGTACAACACTATTTCCAAGCCGAAAACAGACAGACAGAAAACAGATAGTGGTTGGCTAAGGGCAGGGAGTAGAGTCGGGAACTGCCGACAAAGGGCACAGGAGATTTTCGAGGGATGATAGAATTTTTGTATTTCAGTGTATGTTAATTTACCTAAAAATGCTGCAAAAGTAACCCATATGCTAGTTTCATGAATATCCCCTGTCTTCCAGCTCTCCCCAAAGAGGTAGGTGGCTAGAAGCCCCATCTGAGCAAGGAGGGCAACTCAGCATCTCTCCCTTTGCCTCTGCCCCATCTCACGTGGTCCCCTCTGGCTCGGAGCCCCTGTGTGTCTGCCCCACCCCCGTCCCATCTCTACCTGCTTCTCCCCCCCTCCTCCTCATCTCAGCCCAGGTGAGCCCAGCCTCTTTGCCTTGGTTTTTCAAACATACCTCCTCACAGAAGGTATTTAGTTGGTGTAATTGGGACATAACTGATAGTCCAAACTTGGACACTTTTGAAAGTGAAAGGATTATGCTGAGGCTACAAGTGTAAGCCACGAGATTGTCCTGGCAATCTAGAAAACACATGGCTCCAAGGTGTGGGAGGTGTCTACTTAAGATTTAGGGCTAACGATGGGTAGTGGATTGGGGGTTAGTCACATCAGAACCACGACAAGAAAAAGATGCCAAAAAATTGAACAGTAGATGTACAGATTCTTAAGGCCCTTAGTCCATTCCTGGCCCCAAGAATTTTCATTGGTTATACCTGTAACAGGGGTCCCACTCTCCCTCTCCACCTTAGCTGGCTTGCATTTAACTCCCAAATCCCCGTTAATCTATTATGCAAAGGGATTTAGCCATCTCTCTGTTTCATTCCTCACCCAATCTGCCTATTCCCTGAGAGCTATTATTCCAACCAAAATGGCTCATCAGGGGGCTTTTGCTAATCAGTTCTCTCCCCTGATAGGATCCTTCCGTCTGCTGGAGAACAAAACAGAGGCAGTAACATTAATAACTAATGCATGAATGTGCTCAACTCTGCAGGTGGCTTATCTCGCTCCATCCTTTCAGAGCTCTACAAGGTACCTGAAATTATCATCCCCATTTTAAAGATAAGCAGATTGAGATTCAGGGTATCAAATAACTCTGGAAAGCAGCAGAGCCAGTGGTCCAACCCAGGTCTCTCAGACAGCACAGGTGACCCTCGGAACCTCTACAACAGGCCACCTTCGCCCTTGCCTTGTCCCAGGTGCCTTGCACAGTTGTCAGGCAAATATTTCCTATCTGCCTGCCTAGCTGCCTGCCTGATGTAATTGTTTAAACAACCAAATTAACTCAACAGCTTCCAAATAATCTGGCTGTTTCCATTGCATTCCCAACTGCTTGAGCTCAAATAATCAGTAAATGTCAGTGTGAGCTGATGGACGCAGGATCAAGAATCAAGAAAATGTTCCTATTCTCGGCTTCTCCTCAAGTGGTGATAACCTTGTTCAGAAGTTTGAAGTCATTTCCCCTCTAGACACCAAAACCCAGACTTGACAGCACACCAGGTGATTTCTCTATGGCTCCAGACCTGTGAATGCAAAACTGAAAATGTGGATGAAGAATTTGGGTTTTGTAATATTGTACGTCAACTACATTTCAATTAAAAAAAAAAAAAGAAAAGATTTCAGATTTTGGTTAACTATCCAATGGCATAAATATGGAGAGTTAGAAATACCCCCAAGGCAGATTTAAATGTTCCATTTCAGCCAAATGCTTGATAACAAGAAACTACCCTGGTTTTATATAACCCGCAGCCCCCTCTTTTCTAATGGATGTGTTGACAAGTCAGAAGGCAGGCACTTGAGAGGCATTTTTCTCATGGAAACATTGTGATAAATGGTGATTAGGTATCCAGAGACGCTTCCTCATGTAGTCTGGGGGAGGGAGGGCCAAACAGGGGAGGAACCAGCAAAGAGAGTTTCAGTCTTCTTTCCTGGGCCCAAAATTAACAGACCATAAATTCTTGTAAAATGAGTGAGTTTCTGGAATCCTTCCCCCCTCTTCTCCCTCCTCTCCGAGGTCCTAATGTTATTCTTAAGAATTCCAGGCTCTTGGTTTCCTTCTTTTCTGACATGAGGACTCCGGAGCCTACCCTGTCTCTCTCCCCATCTTCCTCCCAATCACCTACCGTCTCCCTCGGATCAAAACTCTTATCCCCTTAGTGTGGGTGAGTTATAGTAAGTGTTCAGAAACTCTAACAGCAAACTCTTATTTAGCGCTGATGTTCTGCCAGACACTGTTTTAAGCATATAACTTATATTAACTCATATGGTGCTTATAATAATTCTTAAGGTAAACACTGTTATTACCACCCTACACGAAAGACGAAGACACTGTGGAATAGAGAGGGTAAGTACTTTGCCCAAGGGCACCCAGTTGGAAAGCAGTGCAGTCCAGCGGTGCACCTAGACAGGCTGGCTGCAGAGTCTGTAAACTTAATCCCATGAACTTAACCCTTCCTAATATTTGGGAGGCATGGACCTGGTGCCAGTCACCGTCCAGTGCATGCGCGCCCTAAGACCTGCTGCTGTGTCAGTCACTGTGCTGGGCACGGGGATACAGGGGTGACAAAGGCACATGGCCTTTGCCCTAATGGAGCCACACTCCCGGGAGGCCTCAAACAATTAGCCAAGCAATTACAACACGGGGACGGCAAATGTTCTGTTAGGAGAGGCCGCCTGCTAGGAACACATAGGAGCAGCGCCCTGCCCTGATACGGGGCTGGATAGATGTGGAGTGAGTCTTGGTCAGGTCTAAGGAACACCTGAAAAAAGAATAGAAGTTTGGCTGGCAAAAAGAAAAGGAAAGGAAAGGAGAGAAAAGAAGAGAAAAAAAAAAAGGAAAAAAGGTGGGAGATAGCATTCAGCAGAGGAAAGGGCATGGGAAAATCCCAGGGCAAGAACTATGTCAGGAAAAAATTGTCTGAAGGACGATGGAGCAAAGCGTGGACAGACACAGGGAGGCGGGCTGTAAAGGGGGATAGCACTTAAGATGCAGGCAAAGACCAAGCGTAGAAGAACCCCATGAGCCAGTCAGAAAGTCTGGGCTATCTGAAGAGCACTGGGGCTCCCCAAAGGGTTGTCCACTGAGGGGTGATAAGAACTGATATGCATCTGGAGCAAGCACTTGCAGGAGGTGAGTCAGGAGGACGCGGCTGTGGTCCAGGAGAGGGCACTGGCCACCACTCTCTCAGATCTCATGCAACTGCTTCCTGGAAAGTGGAGGCTCCAACCTCGAGGGGTAGGACGGTTGCACTGGGCTCCATAACAAAGGGTAGCGGGGTAGGGGTGTCTGGAAAGGAACAACCCGGTTGTGGGGCTGACTTTCCACCAGTAGTTCTCAGCTGAGGGGGACATTTGGTCAAATCTGGAGGCATTTTTGGTTGTCCCAGCTTGGGGGAGTACCACTGGCATCTAGTGGGTAGAGACCAGGGATGCTGCTAAACGTCCTACAAGGAACAGGAGCCCCTACATCAAAGACTGATGCAGCCCCAAATGCCAGTAGTGCCCACGATGAGAAACCACGTGCTAAACAGATGACCCAACAAAGCAACTTGTGAACAATCCACAACAAGTGTCCCGTGGGACGAAGATGGAGGAATATTGCTCTCTGAAGTGGCTACGTTCAAAAAGCAAAAGAAATAAAACAATGCTTTAAAAAACTTCCAAGCAGGGGGGCTTCCCTGGTGGCGCAGTGGTTGAGAATCTGCCTGCCAATGCAGGGGACACGGGTTCGAGCCCTGGTCTGGGAAGATCCCACATGCCGCGGAGCAACTGGGCCCGTGAGCCACAACTACTGAGCCTGCGCGTCTGGAGCCCATGCTCCGCAACAAGAGAGGCCGCGACAGTGAGAGGCCCGCGCACCGCAGTGAAGAGTGGCCCCCGCTCGCCACAACTAGAGAAAGCCCTCGCGCAGAAACGAAGACCCAACACATGCAAAAATTAATTAATTAATTAATTAATTAATTAAAAAAAAAAAAAAAAAGAGAACTTCCAAGCAGAAAAATAAACAAAATAAAATAAGTTAGCATGTCCCTGTGCTGGACTCTAAGTCCTGGTTTCAGCTTCCTGACTCCCTGGAGTAGGTCTGCACGGGGGTCGCACCCTGGTCCAGCCTGTGGAGGCTGCATGACACAGCACCCACCTGGGAGCCTCGTCTGATAAGTGAGACACTAATCCCTGGATCCAGGATAAAAATGAGTTGATAATGTGCTGACTCATGATAGACTGTCAATCAACACAGGCCCTCTCCCCCCTTCTCCCTCCTCCCTGTGAGTCTGGAACAGAGAGATGAAGTCGCGCGTCACCATCCCCCACCTCCGGGGTCAAGGGGTCCCAAAGGGGGTGGGGTGTCCACACCCTAGAGGCGAAGGAAGTAAATACAAGCACATATTGAGATTTTTTTGGGGTATTAACACTCTTCCGGCTTGCAGGGATCTTATTTCCCTGACCGGGGATTGAACCTGAGCCCTCCAAAATGAAAGCCCCAAGTCCGAACCACTGGACCACCAGGGAATTCCCTTAATGCTCTTAATACCTGCTTTTTGTGTATGTTTTATAATGTAACATTCTGTAACTAATATATAAAATCTATGAATAAAATAAATATGCAAATATGTGGTTAAAATTTTAAATTAATATATTTACATAAATTAGGGTATCCGGAGTACAGGCTCAAAATTTTTTTTTGTGCTAATGGGGGTTGTTCCATCAAAACCCGTTGGCTTTGGTGATAGACCATTTGTTAGCCTGAGCTCTGAAACGGGATGATTTGGGAGGTTGCTTTTTTTCTTCCGATGCATTGAAGTTTTTTTAGACCAAAGGTTTCTACCCTCCCCAAATTGAACTTCTTCCCTTAGGAACTTTTTCAGCAAATGTGGACTTGAAGCAAGTGTACAAATGAGGTTGGTTTTCAACAGTTGGCCCGGGTCTGGCTCCATCGCGGTCCCAGGGCCTCCCTCTGCTTTGCCTGGAGGCTCTGCTCTGCACTTAATTAAGGGGACCCCTCTGCCCCCTCAGGGGGAAAGGAGCCCAGATTAAAGGTGCCGCCTCCTGGCCAGAGCTGCAAAGGATTGTCTGTTTATCAGGCCCTTCTCTTCTTTCCTTTCCCACATTCCCAGGGCTGGCTGTAGTCTCAAGGCAGGAAAAATAACAATATATAGTTACTAGGGGAGGGAGTGAGGGTGGGAGTGAGTCGTTTCTCTGAATACTTTCTTAGTATGGCTTTGACTATTGATTCCCGTGCATTCAGTTTATTATGTTTAAAACTGATAATATTAAAAATTATTGTTGCCACTTCAAAACTAATATTTAATTAATTTTTTAAAAAAGAGGTTAGCAATTCAGATTTCCAAATTTCTATCCTTTCTGAACTTTATTTGCAAAGGCTGGATTTTTCTGATGACCTTTCTTCTTAATAAATCGGTGGCATCTTTCTCAAAACATCATACGGGCTGTTATTCCCTTCCTGTGAAATGTACACAGTGGATGCACACCCTATTTCTTTGAGAAGGCTCAACCTTCCCTTTAATCTTTCCTGAAGCCAAACAGTGGTCTGGTTTCAGTGAATCTTGTTTTGTTCCAGAACTGACCTGCGTTTATTTCTACAGGGAAGCTTTTGAATGACTCGATCACCTGATCCCTCCCTGGTACCCACAGGCTCTGAGAGCTCAAGGTTCCTGTTTTCTTCCACTGCTGCCACCCCATCCCTTCACAAGCCTTTTTAGAGGCCACTGGCTCATGAAGAAGGTGGATCATGTATCTGAGGTGTGCAAGCCCTCCTTTCGGGACACGTCCACTTGTAAGGGGATTTTTGGCAGGTGATCAATCTCCAAAGGAATCTGAAGCCTCGACTTGCTACCAAAAGCCCCAGATCATGGGGCCCAGGTTCCCCAAATTAGGGGGTCAGCCCATGAAATTTATGATGCACGTGTCCGTTATCAGACAGGCTGGCATGCCTCCACCACGCCCAGATAAATGGAATCAAAACCCTTCCCACATTTCCAGGGGCTGGACCTCGGTCGGCTCTCTTTGGAGGTGTTGTGAGGCAAAGAGGATCCAGAGTCCTAGCTGGACCCATGGGAGTAAACAAAAAGTGGACTTGATGCAGAAGGAGATTCAACGTCCAGTGCAAGAGGGAGTTTCCCTTTTCTAGAAGACCTGAGGGACATGTAACGCCATCAGGGGATACTCGTAACACCAGAATCCTTCCCCCTGCAGACAGCATGAACTTTTTTCATTGAAATAATTTCAAAGTGCGATAGTTTTAATGATGCTGAAATAGACAGCCATCAGTACTGAAAATAGGGCACTAGGGTACCTTTGTAAGTGCCTAATCACTAAGTAGCCAAATTGGCTTGTTTTCATGCTTAATAAAGACTCCAATTCACAGACACATTGAATAGAACCTGGAATGGGAACTAAAAGCTTAGTTCTGTCAATGTAATTTTTTTCTTAAGTGGGTGTGAGAGAATAGGGGAAAAAAATACCTATATATATATACATACTGGTCTCCCGGCTCAGAGCTCCTGAAACCCTTGTCATTTCCTGGGTGATAGGAGTGTCTTGTTCTAAGGACACAACTATAGGTGGGCTCCTGGACAGCTCCTGGGTGGGGGCTGGCCACCACAAAGAACAAGCCATGATGAGATGCTTGGAATTTTCAGCCCCGCCTTCCATTCTCTTCAGAAGGGAGAAGGGCTGAAAATGGAGTTAATGCTTAATCATGCCCACATGATGAAGCCTCCATAAAATCCCAGCAGTAAGGAGTTCGGAGAGCTTCCAAGCTGGCGAGCGTGTGGAGGTGCCGGGGAGAGGGGTGGAAGCTCTGCGCCCCTCCCCCGACACCTGGCCCTACACATCTCTTCCCTCTGGATGCTCATCTGTGTCCCTTACCATATCCTTTTATAATAAATCAGTAAACGTAAGTAAACTGGTTTCCTGAGTTCTGCGAGCTGCTCTAACAAATTAATTGAACCCAAGGAGGTGGTCGTGGGAACCTCTGATTCATAGCCGATAGTCAGTAGCGCAGGTGACAGCGTGGTCTCGCTATTGGCATCTGAAGTGGGTGGAGGGGAGTTTTGTGGGACTGAGCCCCTAATCTGTGGGATCTGACACTCTCTCCAGTAGTGTCAGGACTGAGTTCAATTGTAGGACACAGCTGGCGTCGCAGAAATGCTTGGTGTGGGAGAAAAAACCCACATACTTGGTGACCAGAAGTGTCAGAAGTGACGTGTTCTGTGTGAAAGTAAAGGAGACACATTGGGGGGGAAGGGGGCAGGGCAGGGAGGAGATGGGTTGTTTTGTTTTTCTAACTCAGTGGGACACTTTGACAATAAGTTCAACATAGAGCTTCAACATGGTTTAACAGCACGAGAGAGAGAGATATAAAACCATGTGATTCAAATGGTCTAACTCTACACAGGAGGATTTGGCATTACCTAGCAAATTTATATATGCAAATATATATATGCCCAGCAATCCCACTTCTAGGAATCTTTCCCAAAGGTATACTGACAAAATGCCACTGAGATACATGCACACAGCCATTCACAGAAGCATTGCTTTTAAGAGCAAAAGGCTGGAAACAACCTGAATGTCCATCAATAGGGAAATGGTTGAATAAGTTAGAAACTGGTTGAATAAACTGGGGCCCGGGTACACGATGTGGAAATGAAAGAGGAATAGTTCCTATACCACTATGGAATGATTTCCAGAAGATCATATTAAATGAAAAAAGCAAGAGGGAGAAAATAATAAAATACACTCATATTTATTAATAGATAACACCTGTTCCTCACGCTGGGCAAGACCTGCGAGTGAGGAGAGGACTTCTAGGATTCCCCAAGAGATTCCTCTTTTCCTAGTCTATTTCTAGACCCCTGAATTTCTCAGTGGTAGTGTGCTTTGACCATTATCTCTGGATTCCAACCCCTAGGGCAACCATCTAGTTACTTATATCACAGTAACATGATGCATTCCTTTGAGTATTATTAAACTATCACAGGAAGAGCTCTTCAGAGGAAAGGGTATGAGAGGCTGATTTGTCCTATCAACCAGCTTTGTTTGCGTGGGACATTTTATAAGATCCTACACGGAAATGGTCTTCGAGGATAAATAAATGAATGTATGCACAATTCTTTTGTAGTAGCATTTGCAACCTAAAATGGACCTGAACCCCCTGTCTTGCATCTGAAGGGAAGTCCAGTGTGCTCACCAACATCTCAATAAATTCCCAGGGGTAACAGTCAGGCTATGGTTATGGTGGCCTCCAGTCCAAGGCAGAGTCTCATTCATCTAAGCTGGTCATGGTGGTCCCATCCCCCCCATTAAAGTTGAATTCCGGAACTCAGGCACCAAAGATTAGTTCAGCGGTGGACCCATTAGACCCATTGAAAGAAGGTTTGCTGGGGGAGGGAGGGGTGCCTCTGGGGAAATCCCTTTGCTCTTAGAGAAAAACCACAGGAGGAAACACTCTTCTGGTCCTCCGAATGCTGTTGTGCCTGGAGGTGAGACCTAGAACATGGCATCCATCTCACAGAAGGGCAGAACCAAGAGAACCATGGGACATGGAGGTCTGACTTGCTGTTAGGTGAGCCAGTAAATAAGCCACTTGTCTAAGCCAGTCTGAGTTGGGCTTTCTGTTATTTACGGCCAACAGCATCCTGACACAGGGCACTCTGCTTCCTATTCCTGTTCCCCTTGAAGTCTTGAAATCATCCACGTGTCACCATTGGTGGCTCTTCTTTTCCACTGACCCATGTGGGGCAGGCACAGAACACACCTCCCACGTCTGCCACCCCGGACAAGTGAGCGCCCAGGGGCCGAAGGTTTGGGTGTGCCTGGCCAGGTATATGCTGGGATGATCAGCAAAAAGCCTAAAAGGAAGTCATCCTTTTCCTAGGATGTCCTTCAACTACACATGCCCCCACCTTCCCCAATGCTGTCCGGTCCCCACCCCTTGTCTATGCTTTGTGAATAGAGGTCACCTCTGGGGTAGGAGGTGGGTATACACAGGAGGGTGCCCTGGAGCTTCTAAGTTACTGGTAGCTTGGGTGGTAGCTACATGGATATTTGTTTGATTACTCATGAATCCAGACATAGATATTTTATGCTCTCTCATGTCTAAGATGCATCTCACAACAAAACAAATTCAAGACGCAGCTGGGAGAAGAGATGGGGAAGAAACAACCACAGCAGAGACCACGGTTCAGAGCTCGGGGAGCCACACTCAGCGGCTCCCCCTCGGAGACCTGCCCAGCTCCTCTCTGCGCCTGCAGAAGGAAATCCAAAGCCCTCAACCTCAGGTCTCCTGTTGTCCATCCATCTGCCTTTCCAGGCCTTCATCTTCCATTGCTGGAGTTTCTCCTGAAACTCCTCACTCACCACGGCCTTCAGCCTCCCCCTACTCCCCGCTGCCACTGCAGATCCCTGCCCAGAATGGGCCTGAGGGCTCTGGGCTCTCCGGACTACGGTTGGGGTGTCATTGCACCATTTGTGTTTCCTCGTGCAACCAGCCACGCCCATTTCCTGCAGCACAGGTGATGGGCTCTACCCCAGGGCTCCCTCCCAGCTGGGGACCAACCAGGGGGTCGATAAGTTTGGGGACCGATCTGGGTTGCCCAGGAAACTGCACTCACAGGCAAGGCAGCTGAGGGAAGACGGGAGTAAGGGGGTGAGGGCAGGGAAAGACCCAAGGCCAGTGGCTCTAGTGACTGCCTCTGACTCCCAGGACTTGCAACAGAGACAGAAAGATCGTTGATTCTGTGACTTTAATACCAAGTTCAGCTCTGTGGGTCTTTGGGTTCAATCCCAGTTCAGGCCGAGGCTTGGAGACCCTTGGACTTTGTGAGGAATCAGGACCAGATGCAGGGCAAGTGGGGACTCGAGTCACGCATCCAGGGAAAGATCGCCACGTGGGTGATACTGTGGCTGAGAAGGCAGGTGGCTGACGGCTTCGGGGTCACGTCAACGAGCTCTGCCCATCGTGGGCAGGGACCCCGCCCTGCTGCAAGTCCCACATCTGCTCTCCAGCCCTCGGAGTGCCTTTTTATCTCGAATCGTCATCTCAGCAGTGGACTTTTGTAGCAGCGTCCTGGGACACTCCAGGCTACCATCCAAGGCACCGCCTTTCTTCCATCCAGGTACTTGGGGTGCTGACTAGGAATCAGCAGGTTGCTTGGTGAACATGGACCAGAGCACAGACAGGCATTTGTCATGGGTCGTGAGGGACTTCTGATGACATGGCATTGGCTGCACAGCCCTGGGTGCCGAGACGCTTGCACCTTCCAATTCCTGACCACCTCCCTTTTCTCCCCTAGACTCCTTACTGGTCACAGTCTCTTTCTATGGCTGTTTTAAATATTACACAGCTTTCTCTTAAATTCTGAAGCCCCAAGGTTTACACAGGTCTCAAGAGGGAAGTGATCCTGTCCCCGTAGAGGACCTACAGACAGCCCCCTCATCTGTTACGTGGTGAGTTTACAATGTAGACCCCCAAGAGTGCAATGGCACCCCCAGCATTCAGGCTACCTATGGCAACCACCTTACACAGACTTAAATAATGAGTGCTCTCAGTGGGAAGGAATCAGACAAAGGAAGGATTGGCAGGACAGAGCAATGGATTGGATGTGACAGTCAAGGATTTGGGAGTAACAGGTACACACTACTGTATATAAAATAGATAAACAACAAAGACCTACTGTATAGCACAGGGAACTATATTTAGTATCTTGTAATAACTGATCATGGAAAAGAATATATGTGTATGTATATATAACTGAATCACTTTGCTGTACACCTGAAACATTGTAAATCAACTATACTTCAATTAAAAAAAATTTTTTTTAAGTGATGGAGAATTTGAGTCCTTGTGATGGTTAGTCTTATGTGTGGGTAGACTCGCCATGGGCTGCCCAGATTAAATGTTATTTCTGGGTGTGTCTGTGAGGGGGTTTCCAGATGATCAGCGTTTGAATTGGTGGACTTGGTAAAGAAAATGGCTCTCCCTGGTGCGGGCGGATGTCTCCCAACCCACTGAGGGCCTGAACAGAACAGAAGGTGGAGGAAGAAGGAATCGTGCCTGGTTGCTTCAGCTGGAAATATTGTGTGATTCCACTTATCTGAGGTACCTAGAATAGTCAAGTTCACAGAGACGGGAAGAACAATAGCGGTTATCAGGGGCTGGGGGAAGAGGGAGAGAGAGATTTATTGTTTAATGGATACAGAGTTTACGTTGGGGATGAGGGAAAAGACTTAGGTGTAGACGATGGTGATGATTGTGCAAGCACTTACTGCCAGTGGACTGTATACTTACCCATGGTTAAAATGATAAATATTAGGTATATGTGACTGCTGTTAAAAAAACACAGAAATTTATTCTCTCAGAATTCTGGAGCTAGAAATCCAAAATGAAGGTACTGGGAGAAAAAAGAAGGAAAGAAAAGTAGGTCAGAGATTTTATTCTTTTTAAATGAAGTTTATACAATCTACTGTGATAAACCCAACATCTTAAATCCCATGGGAATAAGGTGGGGTATAAGTACATGTGTATGTACTTCCCCTAAGATCTCTGATAGCGTAAGATGTACTGTTGCTCGGGGACAGGTGCGTGGCTGTAAGGACCCATGTGCTTCCTGTCCTACACAGCTGACCCACTGGAGACCCTGGAGGAAACAGTTAGTTAAGACTGCCCGGGCCCATTCCATCATTCCTCAGATCCCTTGGAAAACAGCTTGAGACAGGAATTAAAATATCTGGTCATCGTATTATTCTGATGACCTGAATGCCTAAGACTGGTGACTTCCAGATTTTAGTGTGATTCAAATCATCTTAGATTCTTATAAATGCATATCCCCAGAAATTCCGACTCAGTAAGTCTGGTTAAGCCCAGGAGTCAGAGTGTTTAGCATGTATGTCCAGTAAGTCAGGCATATGTGGTCACTGGATCCAATTCAATAAGTCCTGTCTTAGGTACTCATTTTCTGATGGGAAGAAATTGTGCTTTGTCAAAAGCTATTACTTCATTATTTTCAAACTTGCATCACAACACCAGTTTCATCAACGTTAACGCTATGATCACCATAGTCTTGGAAATCTCATGGTGGCCCCAGTAACTCAATAGAGTGTTGTAGGAGGTTACCTTCACCAATCACTGATACACCATAACCGGGGTCATCTCCCTTCTCACACTCAGGGTCATTTGAGTTCTGTTGCAGCTGCAACTGAGGTTTCCAGCCTAGGGCCATCAGAGGGTGACAAAACTCCTGAGTTTCCCCATCAGGGGAACAGTCAAGTACACCTGCCCTCAGGTGTTGTGACCTATTACATCAGCTCCCAGTTGGTGCTGGTGGTTTGAATGTTCTGCTTCAGAATCCATTCTCTATGTCCTTGAACCTGCAGGTAGAGCACCGTGAATTCTTCCAAGGTCTGGGTAGGGGTCGGTGCTCTTCAGCCCACAACTGCAGGCCTCTGGGAATTTCCAAGCTGTGTGTCTCTGAAAGAGGGCTGCCAGGCCCCAGGTTCCAGCAAGATCATACCACTCCCACCCACCAGCTCCTGGGGAAACTCAGAAACACAAAAAAACTTTGCATCAGTATTCCAACTGAAAGCCAGAGCAAATGTCACCAGGTCTCTCACTAAAACCCAAGGCCTCTGCCTGGCCCAGAGGGACGCTTCAGTCCAAGCCCTGGTGCCTGTGACACTGCAAGCCCTCACATTCCATCCCTACTAAGTCAGCTTGCTAACCTGAAAGGCCCTGTGGTCACTTATCCTCTGAAGGTTTCTCATCCCCATGCTGTTGTCTTCCCTTCACTGACTTATCCTCCCGTCTACTGTGTCTTCAGGGACCACAGCACTGTGTAAACATGCTCCCCTACACTGTCCTGCCTCTTCTTCACTGGGGTCATACCTGGGTTCAGACACCAGGGGAGGCCCTTACAACCTCTAAGCCTTGGATAGCTGTTCATCTTTCCAGGTCTCACCTGTGCAAGGGGTGTGAGTGTTCCCATCTCTTTCAGCATCCCCTTGCAGCTGTAGGAACCAGTCTAGTTGTTTTAAGCAGAAATAGGTTTAATATCGGATGTATGTGCTTACAAAACCTTCAGAAGGGCCGGAGAAGCAGGCGGCAGATGAGGCTCCCAGGAATGACTCAGAGAACTAACCCGCCAGGGGAGCTGCCTCTTCTGCATCCAGCAGGAAGCTCCGGAATCAGGAGGCCGCACAGCTCGGGAACCTCTGCCTGTGGCGACAGAACACCTGAAGTGGTCCCTCCACACCTATTAGATCTGCACGGGCAGATAAATAGATAAATAAATAGGTGCCCCCGACTGTGCCTCTCTGTGCATCTAATCCCATTCCAAATTCAAGTCTCTCCTGGCTGCAGCTCATCTGCAGCTCCTGAATCATGTCTGGAGCCTTGTTCACAAGGCAGGCTGGCAAATTCAGTCTTAGCCTCTCCAGCCTCTGCAGAAAAGGAAAACCCAGTGGAAGCAGGTTGGAATAGACGAATGAGATCTATCACAACAGCCACACAACCTCATAGAGGTGTTAGGAGGAATCTAGCCAGCATCTTCTGACATCCTCATCATTTCATTCACTCATTCATTCATTCAGTAAGTACGTCAGTCAGTATTTATTGCCATTTATTGTACCAGGAGCTCAGTGATGAATGAGGCAGAGTCCCAGCCCTCAAAAAGCTTACAGTCTATGCTGTGGACTGAACTGTGTCCCACCCCAAAATTCATATATTGAAGCCCTGACCCGCAAGGTGACTGCGTTTGAAGATAGGTCTTTTAGGAGATAATTAAAGTAAAATGAGGTCATAAGAGTAGAGTCGTAATCTTCTAGAGTCAGATAGGGTGAACCCAGCCTTTTCTTTTTTCCCCAGACTGAGGGGGATAACCATTCTGGTTATCAATGATGTATCAGGAAAGCTATAGAACAGGCTGCAGACAAGCAGACTTCCAACAGCTGGCCCTTTATTGGGGCAGAAACAGCCGAGCAGAGATCCCCCTTAACTAAAAGGAGCCCAAAGTCACAGACACACCAAACCAAACGCAGCTCTGGCACAAAGGGAGAGGATGTCGTTCCTGGTGGATTATTCTATAAAGCAACTCAGGCAGGGTGTTGTGGGTGACCCCCCCCCCCACAAAAAAAAAGCATGTTGAAGTCCTAACTCTCAGTCCCTGTGAATGTGACCCTATTTGGAAACAGGGTCTTTGCAGATGTAATCAAGTCAAGGTGAGGGAGTATTGGATTAGGTAGGCGTCCCTAATACAATGACTGGTGTTTTTGTAGCAGAGGGAGATTTAGAGACAGAGACACACAGAAGAGAAGACCATGTAAAGATGGAGACGGAGGTTGGAGTGATGCAGCCACAAGCCAAGGAACTCCTGGAGTCACCAGACGCTGGAAGAGGCCAGGAAGGATGTTCCCCTAGAGCTTTCAGAAGGAGCCTGGTCCCGCTGACCCCTTGATTTCTGGCCTCCAGAACTGTGAGAAAGCACATCTGTGACTTTGTAAGCCTACCAGTGTGTGGTATCTTATTTCAGCAGCCCTCGGACGCTGATAAACGGGATAATCTGGGAAAGAGCAACAGAGGCTGAAACACTGCTTGGAGTCCCTTCATAAAAGGAAGTTTCCTCCGTTACAGCCAAGGGGCCTAGAATGGGCCACCCATTCACCAGCTAAAGTGTTTCACCAGGGACTGCTGACTCTGCTGTCACTGCAGCCTGAAGCAAAGTCAGGGCGTGGCTAACTCTTGTCCTCGAAGCCTCCCTGCCTCTTACCCTGCGGGTCCCTCCTGCACCTGGTCATTGGCGTCCCTCTACACTTTCTCTCAGCCAGGAGCCCTGGGGTCCCCTCCTCCAGCTCCAGAACCTCCCACCAAAGTCTCCATTCCTGCTCCCCTTTTAAAGTCAAAGGGAAACATCTCTTGGTACCCAGGAAGGAGGGCTAGAAGGCTGCCTGTTTCCAGATGACACGGGAAGTCTCTGGGTATAACGTCCCCCCAAGCGCCCACAGGCGTGCCTGGCGCAGCATAGGTGCTCACTAGAGACCCACTGAATGAAGGGTAGCCGTGCCTTTTGGCTGTGCCTTTCGCATCCTGTGGGAATCAACACCAATAGGAGCATATGGGCAGTATTACGCGGCAGAGATGTTTTTAAGCAAACAGATTCTGCAGTGCCTTTGCAATCACTCTTCTCTGTGTAGGAGCCTTCTGGGTTCTCCAGATCTGATCATTCTGCCAATGTCGGTCTGTTTGATGGAAAATGCTAGGGACCTGACCACGTGGGCACCCCAGCCCTCCTCCTTCTCATTTTCTTTCGCCCTTCTCTCATTTCTTCTCTCTCCCAGCTTTTATAAAGGGATGTGGACCCTTTCCCAGTGTTAGTGATAACATCACAGAGTCTGACCAGTGCAAAGCCATAATCCAAGTTTTTGAAAGTCTGCCTTCTAGCACTAGGTGGCAGTGTTTCCACGGCTTGCTGCCCCTCCCTTACCCTGCAACTTGCTAAGAGCGGCCCCCATAGACAGAGGAATTTGTTCTCCCACTGTTTAAGGAGGGAGAAACCCCCTCACCATTAGCTACTCTAAAACCGAATCATTCCTTTGACGTATGTTCTCCAATATTATCCCAGAGAGGTACAATTTGCAACTTGTGTTCTGTCAAGTTTACTTGGCTTTCTTGCTTTAAATCAGGTGTTTTGTGGCCATATTATTAGGCATTTTTTTAATTGATATTTTTTCAGATGAGTTTTAGGTTTACAGAAAAGTTGAGCGGAAACTACAGACAGTTCCCTTTTATCACTTCATCACCCCACCCCCTCCAACAGCACAGTTTCCCCCCTTGCTAACATCTTGTGCTGGTGAGGTACATTTGTTACTATTGATGAGTCAATATTGATACATTATTATTAACTAAAGTTAATAATACTTCAATCATGTGGCATGACGATTCAGCAGAAGAGTGGACAGGACTTGGTGATTGGTGGTCTGGAGTGGGGGACAGGTCACTTGTGTGTGTGTGTGTGTGTGTGTGTGTGTGTGTAAGGCAGAGGGAGCAGTCTGCGGGATTCCTGGTTTCTTCCCTGGTGACCAGGCATACTGCAGGGTACAAATTAAAAGAGAGTAGGGAAGGATAAGTAGGTTCGTTGAGAAAGGTGAGGACTTCTATTTTGGCCTTTTGAATTTGAAGTGTTCTTTGGATACTAGCCTGTGTTTCTGACCCCAGTGATGAGCTGGGAGGGTGAAGGGGGCAGAACTCAGTAAAGCCCAGTAAGTTCCATGGTCAAAAGTCACAATCCTGGGTCAAAGGGAGAGAGTCCAGGTGGAGGGAGCTGTCCTTGGTGAGTCTTGTCCATTTCTGTTTATTTGCCCTACTGGTTCAAGGCACTCACTGGGGTGCGTGAAGAATATTAGAACTTCCGTTTTATTGGTTTCTATCAAGAAAGAAAGAGAGGAAGGAAAGAAGGAAGGAAGGAAAAGAGAAGAGAAGGAAGGAAGGAAGGAAAAAGGAAGGAAGGAAGGAAAAGAGAAGGGAAGGGGAGGGAAGGAATGAAGGAAAGAAGGAAAAGAGAAGAGAAGGAAGGAAGGAAGGAAAAGAGAAGGGAAGGGGAGGGAAGGAATGAAGGAAAGAAGGAAAAGAGAAGAGAAGGAAGGAAGGAAGGAAAAGAGAAGGGAAGGGGAGGGAAGGAATGAAGGAAAGAAGGAAAAGAGAAGGGAAGGAAGGAAGGAAGGGAAAGAGAAGGGAAGGAAGGAAGGAAGAAAGAAAGAAAATTATGGTCTGTCGATCTGCTATGGGGGTTGACCCAGGTGCTCGCCCTCACTGCAGGAGCCAGACTGGCAGGTGTCACGGGGGTGCACCAGGCATCCCGATGGGACATCTGGGGCTCCAGGTGGCATGGGTTGATGCCACTCCTCACACCTTCCTTGTTCCAGAATTTTGCTGTTATTGAAGATCCCAAATTCCCCTTAAGAGAATTTGCAGATTATCTCATCTAGTTTTTAACTAAACGAATCCTCATGAAAATGGACAAGGATGCCCGCTACACAATGGCATGAAGATGTTTCTAAGGAAATAAGCAGAGGTGGACCAGAAGGGTGTGGGCTGGCACTTCTGCACTCCAGGTATGAGCAACCGCCAGCCGATTTATGAAGTCTGAGCCTTGGCGGGAGTTTTAAATAAATAAATCAACAAACTTAACCTGCACCTTCAAGGTCAAGGCAACAACTAACAATGAGTGAGAAAGTAACCACTGTCAGGGATGTGTGCTAGGGAGAGAACATTTCGAAAACAGAAGTTTGGAAAGGTTTCTATCATTAAGTGACTTTATTGCCAAAAAATGATGTGCGAATCCAAAAAAGCTCTCATAGCTCACATTTTAAAACTTGGAAACACCATTTTCTAACCTGTTAAAAAGCTTCCAAGGGATTCTCTGGGGTTTAAAACCCATTTGTGAAACATATAAAAACAAATAACTTCCAATTAATTTGCAGGAACCACTCTCTGACATCAAGGAGCATGGAAATGTACTAACTGCACCTCAACAATAATAATAATAACTTATAATAAACCTTCGCATATTTGGCAGATGGGACTGAAAAATGAGTATTCTGATTTAATAAGCAGAGCGCACAATACCCACTATGATTTTTCCAAAAGGATGAAACAAGTTCAATCACATCACTCTAAGACATTGTTAAAAGTAATTGAGAGTAACAGAAGATTTTTGAGAAAACAGAATGTTTTTGATTGTTGATAAAGACTTTGCCTTCATTGATCTTCCAAGCTAGAGGAGATGAAGATAAAAACACAGTTGAATGGGGAAATTGGGATTGACATATAAACACTACTATGTATAAAACAGATAACTAAAGAGGACCTGCTGTATAGCGCAAGGAACTCTACATAGTGCTCTGGGGTGACCTAAATGGAAAGGAAATCCAAAAAAGAGGGGATATATGTAGACACATGGCTGATTCACTTCACTGTACAGTAGAAAGTAACACAACATTGTAAGACAACTATACCCCAATAAAAAAATTAAAAAATAAAAAATTTTTAAACACACAATAAACATTTAAATTTGTGTTTATTTCTCTTTCCTTACACTTTAAAATGTTCTATTTCTGTGTATGTTTTATAATAAGCATCACATGTATTCTGAATAGAGCTGGGAGACAGATAACTTCACAAATAAATGTTTTAATTGTATATAATATACACAGCTTAGTAATGTGCTATTACATACATTATCTGCATGTATTTCTATATGCACATATGATGGGTGAACATATATTCATATACTATATTAAATTCATACATATTAGATACTATTGATTATAATTATTTTGTAGTATGTGTTATACATATGTATAAATATTGTATTTGTTTATACCTATTAATATATATGTATATATTATATTATAATTATATACATGCATTTACATATTGTAATTTACATATGTTATACTACATTTGTGTGTATATGTAATCCTACATTTTCCTAGTCTATTCACCATTCACTCTCCTGCATTCTTGGAGGACTTCTTCACATTTTCTTAACATGCCTTAAACTCTCAATGCCCTGCTCTTCATCCTCACCCTCAGCTGACAGCGTTGCTTCCTATGTCACTGAGGAGATCGAAACAGCCACAGGCAACTGTCACTATCCCTGCCCCGCTATCCCATCACCCAGCCACCAGCACCTGTGCTGAACTTGCTACCTTCTTTCCATGACAGTGAATGGATGCCAGTCTTCTACCTGGGGCCCGCCTCTCCCCTCACGTACCAGGTGCCCTCCCCTCCTATCTGCAAAGAGATGGCTCCAGAAATCCCCCCCACCCCACCCAGTCATCAGGCTTTCCCTCTCTACTGGGTCATCCTCATCAGCGTACAAACCTGGTGTTTCTTCTCCCGTCTGTAAACACCAAAAAAAAAAAAAAAAAAACCTACAAAACTCCTCCCTTCCTCCCACTTCTTCCAGCTACTGTCCCATTTCTCTGTGCCCCTCTACAGCACAACTTCTTCAGTCACTTCAAGTCATCGACTCCAATTCTTCTTATCCCAGTGGCACATTCACCTCCCATTATTTCTCCAAAATTTCTCTTGCCGAGGTCAGTAATGACTTCCAAACTGTGAAATCCAAAACTCACTTTCCAGTGGTCCTCAAAGCCAGCCTTTCAGCAGCATTGGACACAGAGGACCTTTCTCTCCTCCGTGAAGCCCTCTCTGGCTTGGTTTCTAGGACACCCCACCTGCGAGTGGTTCCCAGCCTCTCTGACCCACCTCCCCAGGCACCTGCTGACTCAGCTTACACTCCTCACCTCACTCCAAGGGAATCCCTCTCGACAGGCTCATGCCTTTAAATCCCACCTAGAGCTGCATCCCCCAATGCGTGATCCCAGCCTTCTCCCCTGAACTCCAGATTCACTATCCAATGGCCTCCTTGACAACTCCTCTTTCAGGTCTAAGTGGTCTCTCAAGGCTAAGTTGCCCCTCTGTGAGCTCCTGATAAATGCTCCCTCCCCACGCGCTCCTCTCCAAGGTTAGAGGCAGCTTCTTCCTGGCAGCTGCACAGATCACAAGCCTTGCAGTTAACCTTGACCCCCATCTTTCTCTTAGTGTGACATATATAATAACGGTCCCCCCAGAAGATTCCCACGTGCAAAAACCTGGAACCTGTGACTATGCTACCTTTCAGGCAACAGGACTTTGTCGATGTGATTAAGGTAAGAATCCGGAGAATTGGGAGAGGATCTAGACCATCCAGGTGGACACCACAGTGTAATCACAAGGATCCTTATAAGAGAGAGACAAAAGGGTCAAGGTCAGAGCAGGAGATGTGATGGTGAGTTCAGAGGTTGGAGTGGTACATAGGACCACAGCTCTGCTGACCCATTTTAGACGTCTGACCTCCGGAACAATAAAATCATCTGGGGGTGTTGTTTTAACCACTAAATCTGTGGTGTTTTGTTGCAGCAACAATAGGAAAAGAATACACTAAGGAAATCCTGTTGGCTGACCTTCAAAATATAGAGAGACTCTTACCACTTCCTCACCACTTCAGGTCTTCCATCCTGATCCGAATCCCCATCACTTCTCACCTGGATTATTGCAGTAGCCTCCTGACTGGTCCCCAGCTTCCACCCTTGTCCCCACGCAGAGAACTGGGCACATAGCTCCTGAGTGAGCCCTCCTGATAGTCATAAAAAGTCAGAGCATGTTAGTTGTTTTCTGTTCAAACCTTCCTTTGGTTCCCCGTCTCAATGGGGGTGAAAGCTAAAGTGTTCACTGCACCCTACAAAGCCCTTTAAGATCAGATCCTACCAGCTCTCTGACCTCAACATCACTCATGCCCTGATCACTCACCCCAGCCATGCTGGCCTTCAAATGATCCCTTCAACAGGCTAAGCAGCTGCGGCCTCAGGGCCTTTGCACTTGCTCCTCTGCCTGGAATGCTCTTTCCTAGAAGTGGGCATGGTACCCTCTCCCTTCCTCAGGTCTTTACTCATGGTCTTCCCTGGCTGACCTAGCTGACATCCCTCTCCCACCCCACACACAATTTCCAATCACTCTTCCCTGCTTTATTTTTTGCTCCTCAGTACTTATCAATGTACATCTACATGTCATATTTATTTATAACCAACAACTACACGTTGTCTTTATTTACCTTCTTTATTGCCCCCCACCCGTCCACCCCCAGCAATCACCCAAGTATATTTCATGAGGGCAGGGGGTTTTGTCTGTTTTGTGTACCACCATATCCCTAGTATTCCAATGAGAATGGGAGTCCCCAGATTCAGAGTCAGGGTGGGTTTGGGCTTGAATGTGGCTGGCTTGGTGTTGTCACTTTAGCCCTGCTCCTGGTGAGTTCTCCAGCACCAAGTCGCATTATGCAAAACACCAGGCGCTGTTAGGTGTCACAGGCAAATGACATGTGGCTCCTACACTATAGGGTAAAATCAAAGAAGGAACCCATCGCAGTGGTTAAAACCATCCCTGAGGAAGGGCACTGGGAGAGGCACCAATGATGTCCTACCCTGACCCCTAAAACGAATAATGATGACATCAGCTAGATCTCAGGACAGGCTCGCCCAGCACACACAGGTGGCTTCCAAGGACAGACTGTCAATAGACTGGGTGTGAAGTAGGACAAATCATTAAAGTACCATCCATCTCACAGTCTAAAGAAGAACTCATAACAATCACAATAACTAACTGGTCCCTAGACCCAGCCCCTGCCCTGGTTTCATTCCCTAGAAGCTGGCCAGAGGGGAAGATAGATTTACCTGTTATTCCTATGTTAAAAGACTTTAACATAGAGGAGAAGGGGGTCCAAGTGGAAGACCATGGGTATAATTCCAATCCTTCCATTCTGAGCCCCTCCTCTGTGCCAGGAAGCGGCTGGACAAGGTATCTAACCCCGGCAACACTTCTGAAAGGAAGCTATATTTCCATCACCTATCTATACGAGAGCATCTGGAGACTCCGAAAGGTCAAGTGTTCCCCAAGGCCACAGAGATAATAAATAAAGGACAGAACTGGAATTTAGACCAGATCTACCTGGCTTCTGGAGCTATACAGGAGATTGCGTGATACTATTACAGGAGTGATCATTTTATGTCAAAACAAAGGGAGACATTTTGAACCATAAGCGCTCACTGAAAATGCACAGGCTACGAACTTTCAGAAATGGACATCCATTTGCATATGCACCCATCCCCCATCTCCAATGGCCTCAAGATGCTCCAAATGACAGCCTGGCTTCTGGACAGCCATTGAGGTCTGGTTTCTAGGACCTTCCCAAGGCCTGGCTGCATTCCTGCCTTTGGCTACCATGAGATGCCCGACATCTTTAATTTAAACCAGCTCCAGGGGTTTTGGTTACTTGCAACCAGAAGAATCCTAACTCAAGTAAAAGCCACACAAGTGTCAGCAATTTTGAAAGAGAACTTAGAGTAATGTAAAAGTCAGTGAATTTTCTTTCTAAACTTGGAAAGGCAAAGTAACCAAATTCCAATATTTCCCCCCAAACCTAATTTATAACTCTGGCTTTCTGATTTAAAAAGCACCAGAAGACCATTAAAAACAACAGGGATTTTTAGGGGATTGAGAGGTACAAACTCTTCTCTATAAAATAAGCTACAAGGATATATTGTACAACCCAAGGTATATAACCAATAATTTTAAAAATTACAGGGATTTTTAAGAGGGGATTTTAAGAATGAACCTTGAGTAGGGAAAAACATTCCTTTCTCTAAAACAAACAAAAACAGCAACAACATAGGACATATTTTCATTCATTTGACAGGAGGTAATAAAATGGAAATTTTCAGTTGGGTTATTTAAAGGGTTTACTGGTTGGAGCAGTCTTTGGAAAAGTTTATTCTTTGTAAAAGCAAACACTCAAAGGCAGCTATTTGCCTTCTATCTTAAGTTTTTAAATGTCTATAATTTCCCGGAATGTGCAGAAATGCCTTTGGTTCATTTAATAAGCATTCAGCGGGTGCCTCCTGCACACAGCCCCCTTCCATTTCCAGAACAAAATAGGAAGAGATTGAAAGTGTCCTACAGCGAAACTTTCCCACCTGGCAAATGAATAGACTGGTTTATCTTCACACAGGCATGTTTGCAAAACTGGGCTGTGTTAGATGCAAGAGACAGGTGCTGAGAACAGAAATAACCAAATGTGGCTTTCTCAGCACCTCTTCGCCTTCTGCATTCTGTAATTGTGATGGCTGACGCGAAGGAAGTGTGAGGGGAGAAACGTGAATGGGAGGTGGTAGTAGGATACACTAATTGAAATGTGCATCCCTTCCCCCATTTCAAAAAAAAAAAAGAATCACTGAGAGCAGCTCTTTACCTGTTGGGTTCCCTTCTTTTCTGGGTATCTAAAGATGTGGATCAAATCTGCTCCTTCAAGCCAGTGAGAGGAAAGGTTCGCTGGTTAGAGGCCAAAGCAGGAAGCAAGGACAAATCTTAGATTCCACTGCCACCGTTAGAAGAAGAGGGACAGCTAAGAATTCCCAAAGGATGCTTCAGGAATTTTGTATCAGTGTTATGGGGAAATAGCTCTTAAAAGATTACCCTCTCAAGTTTAATTGATTTCATCCTTAAAAATGTCTGCACTTGGGAATTTCCTGGAGGACCAGTGGTTAAGACTCCGAGCTCCCATTGCAGGGGGTGCAGGTTTGATCCCTGGTTGGGGAACTAAGATCCCCACACGCCAAGAGGTGTGGCCAAAAAGAAAAAAACTAAAAGAAAAAAAAGAAATGTCTACACTCATACTTAAGTAGCATGTTTTGATTCGTTTCTGCCTGTGCTGTTGACAGCTCATATTTTCTGTTTTTTCCTCCTTGGGAGAGACCACTGATTGCTGATGTTAATTGTTAGAGTCAGTGGGTGAGGGCATAAGACACAGCGTCTGCCTTTCTTAAAGACAGAAGTTACTATACAATTTTATTTTCTAGATGGAAAGGAGAATCTGACATTTTATTACTAAAGATGTCTTCTGCGGTAGGGCAAGAACCTTGGGCACCCAGATGTGGAAGGCATCATGCTAATCCTATTTATTGAGAGTGTCAGTGGAAAAATGTTGCCTGTCTTATCAGTAAACAAAGAATGTTGCAGCCATCAAGCCATCACATTACAGCCTCCCCAAAGGTGAGCCCTGAGGGAACGCGTAATAGAAACAGGATGCCCACCATCAAGCCATCAGGCTGCAGCCACGCCCAACAGTGCCCCCTGAGGAGACTCAGGATGAGAAAGCACAGTATACTGGCCCCAGATAGCTAAGGTGCATATCAAAGGAATGATCGCACTGAGCCCAGATTCTTGCATCTGCCCATACAGAGAAAAGTGATCAATTCTTTAACTTGACATATCTGGTTTTCTTGATTTAAGAGTAATCTTTTGATGTTCCAGCTACCTGGTCCTTTTTTGCAAAGACTCCTTTATATCCTGGATCCTCCCTTACCTCTTTGGAACTGTCCCTCAGAGCAAATCCTTGGCTTAAGTCCTCAGTATGTCCACCGAATAAAACACAATCCTCAACTTTTAGGTTGTGCGTTATTTTTTCAGTAGACAAGAGCGTCCATCATTTCGCTCTGATATTTTGAGAGCTCTCTCTGTCTCAAACAGCCCACCCAGCACTGGCCCTGCATGCGTGAGGGTGGGCCCTGCCTGGCCGGCTCTTCCTGTGGCATCACCACTGAACTGCCTGCACCTCTTACTTTCTGCTCTCAATCCCCTTCCCTCTCCCTTTCCCCTTCTTTGTCTCTGCTTCATTTTCCCTCTCCTCCACCATTTTGCTTTGGTTCCTTCCCCTTTTCTGTTTCCTATACTCCCAAAGGGCGGAGGCAGTGCTGGGATGAGAGAAAGCAAGCTGGTGTCCTGCTTTGCCATTTGCTGTGTGTTTGCTTATGGGGAGGTCACTCCATTTCTTGGAGCCTCAGTTCTAAGAATCTGGAGTAATATTAACTGTTTGTGAGAACGAGGTGAGCTAGTTTAGGTGTACCCCCATTAACTATTTAAGAGCCACTCAAATAAAATTGATGTTATTACTGCAGACATACAAACAACTACACAACGATACCCTCTTTACTTTGCTGCCTGCGGAGGGAGAGGAGAGAGAAAAGTGGGACTCCGAAGTCACTGAAGGAGTGTGCACATTTTGTGTCTTAGTGATGACTCACAGCATTCCAAAGCCAATTACAGGTAACTTTGCCTTGTCACTTGCCTGAAGTGGAACTTGCTCTTTCTTCTCTTAGCTCAGTTTCTTTCCTCTGTACTTTTTGTCCACAAGGCCCAGTCCGCTTGCGTCTGTGGTCTAGGGAAAGCCGGGGTTGAAAGAGCTTGCTGTCCTCAGGGTGATGACAGCACAGACCAACCCGGCCATGGCTTGGCTGGGTGTTACTTTTCAAAAGTGGTGCCTCATCCCCTTTGTTAGCTTTTTCAGAATGTCTGGCTGAGCTTTCAGAGAGTTTTATATTCTGTGATGTCACCCATTCTGCCACACTTCATCTAACTCCTGATGGCCTTTATTACATTCTCTTTTCCGTAAATATCAGCTTTATTGAGATACAGTTCACATACCATAAAATTCCGCCTTTAAAGTGCAATTCAGTGACGGGTAGTATATTCATGGAGTTGTACACACATCACCACAATCCAAGTTAAGGAATTTAGTGCTTTTCTATGTATGGGAAGATGCAAGAGTCTGGGCTCACTGAAATCTTTCCTTTGACATGCACCTCATCCTATCTGGGGGCCCGTATCCTCTGTTTTCACATCCTGAGTTTCCTCAGGGCTCACCGTAGGGAGTGGCTGCAGTCTGATGGCTGTCAGATGGCAGGTATTCTTTCCTTGCTGAGTTTCCTCAGGGTTTACCAGCTCACGTTGGAGGGCTGCAATCGCTGATGACGGTGCCATCCTTTGTTTACTGATACGGCAGGAAATATCCCATTTCTCACTCCCCCTTCTTTATTCCCCCAGTCCCTGGCAACCACTACCTACTTCCTGTCTCTTCATGTTGTAGCATGTATCAGTACTTCATTCCTTTTCATGGTTGAATAATATTCCATTGTATGGATCTATATCTGGTTTACCCATTCATCAGTTGATGAACTTTTGGGTTATTTCTACTTTTTTGGCTACTGTGAATAATGGGGCTATGAACCTTCCTACACAGACTTTTGTGTGGACATATGCTTTCATTTCTCTTGGGTAGATACCCAGGAGAGGAATTGCTGGGCCATGCGACAGCTCTCTATGTTTAACTTTTTGAGGAATGGCCAAACTGTTTTTCTGAAGTGGCTGCAGAGTTTTACATTCTCACCAGCAACATGTGATGGTTCCAATTTCTCAAGATCCTCGTAGCACATTCTCGTTCATGAGTTATCTCTGCATGCATACCACTACTCGCCTTGGATTTAAACTCCTGAAGTGCATGAACTGCACTGAGATTGGCAGAATAGCAACCACTGCACACGGCGGGTTCTGAGTAAATCTCAGCTGTTAGTTGGATAAACTTTTTATTATAATCACTACAGTTCCTAACTAGAGGCCTACTTTAGAAGAAAATACAGGTCTAATTTCACATCTTCCAAAGACACCTACACATAAACAGTACTGTTATTTATTGGGCCCTTACTGTATTCTTACCATATATGACCTAATTTTTCAGATGAGGAAACTGAGATTCAGCTTACTTGTCCAAGTAATTAACAGCAAAGCTGAAGTTTAGACTCAGATTTTCACTGAACCACATTGCCCTTCACAGTGAAGGAATTCTATTTTGCAGGAAAGGTGGGAGGAGGAGAGAGAGAGAGACACTTATTTGAGGACCTCCGTTTTCTATCTATAAACTCCCCAAAGGAGAGGACCAAGGTTTTACTTCTTTTGTTAGCTCATATTGTACACAGTACATAGTAGTAACTCAAAAAAAGTATTTCTGATTATATAAATTTTGAACAATGATATAATGACTAATAAGCTAAAATCTAAAAGTAAGGTATTGTCGCAGGGGGTGGGATGAATTGGGAGATCGGGATTGACATATATACACTACTATATATAAAATAGATAACTAATGAAAACCTACTGTATAGCACAGGGAACTTTACTCAATACTCCGTAATGACCTACATGGGAAAAGAATCTACAAAAGAATGGATATATGTATACATATAACTGATTCACTTTGCTATACAGCATAAACGAACACAACATTGTAAAGCAACTATACTCCAATAAGAATTAATTTTAAAAAATAAATTAAAAAAGTAAGCTATTGTTAATCACGGTCTAGTTCAATTCCAAATTGCGGCTATATCTGACAATATACGGTAAGAATCTAACCACTTGCCAAAGGCCATAGCCAGGACCATATCTCGTTTAAATCCCCCAAAGTTGGCCTATGTGCCTCAAAAACGTCACCCATGGGAACCACAGAAGCGCTGCCTCTCCAGCTATTAACCCTGCGCCCAAGACACTGCCTGGCGCCTTCAGCTGGCATCGGATGTCAGAAAAGCGGAACTGGCTAAAGAGACCTTTGCCCCTAACCAACATGGCCGCTCTGAGGCTTCAGGCTGAGGGCGGCAGAATGAGGATCACGTGAGAAGAATCCCGATCCTCTATTCGCTTTCTCTCCCGGACGGCGGGGGAAAATGACCCACGTGGGCCGGCCTTAAAGGGCCCACGGCTAAATCCGCCGGAGCTCCGCCCTCGTTGCCGGGCGGGCCGGGCGAGGAGCGGAACGGCGGCGGGCGGGGCCGGCACTCCGAGGCCGCGTCTCCGGGAGCCGTGGTGACCGCAGCCCGCTGCGACGCAAGCCCGAGCAGGTTAACCGCCCGGTCGGCGGACGGGAGAGCGCGAGGATCCCGCGCGAGCCCGGCACAGCCGGCGGGGGCGCACGGCCGCGGGGATGGAGGACGGCTTGGCCGGGCCCCGGCTCGGGGCGGCGGCCGAGGCGCGAGGGCGGCCCGGGATGACGCTGAGGCCCTTCGCGCCGTTCTCGGGGGCTGCCGAGGCAGACGAGGGCGGCGGCGACTGGAGCTTCATCGACTGCGAGATGGAGGAGGTGGACCTGCAGGACCTGCCCAGCGCCACCATCGCCTGCCACCTGGACCCGCGCGTGTTCGTGGACGGCCTGTGCCGGGTGAGGGCCGGGCGGGGCGGCCGTCGGGCGGAGGGCGGACACTTGTTGCCGGGAGAAGGCAGCGCCGAGGTCCGGGCCGGCCCGGGGCAGCCTCTCCAGCCGGGCCCTCGGCGGGGCGGGAGGCCACCCTCGGGGACACGGCGACGTCCCCGGCCGCCCTGCCGCGGTTCCCTCTGTCCCGGCTAGGGTGGGGGCGCGCTCCCCGAGGTCCCGGGTCCCGAGTACCTGCCGGGCCGCGCGCTGCGCGCCCAGGGGCTAGCCTTTCACCTGGGCCGGTAACCTCCTCCTAGTGCCGCTCCTGACCCCGGGTGTTAACTCGGGTGGGGAGGGGGGCGACGTAGTAGGAGACAATCGGAGGATGAATTAGCTCCCCGAGCGGCCGGGGAGCTTGTATCGTCACCTTGGGGCTTGGACCGTGCCGGGCACTTACTCCTTTGAGGAGGGGGTCGCCTCATTCATGGGGAGGAGGAAACAGACGTTGAGCGGCGACGTGACTCACTGTTACAAACAGGACAGCGTCTCGGCATTCTCAATCTGCACGCCTGGAAGGAAAGCCAATGTTTGGGTGAGGATCCGCGGTTGCTCATTATCCTGCGCTTGGCCAGTTTTGGTGGAATGGTGTTGGGGGGAAGGGGCCCATTTTCTAGGCCTTTAGGGTATTTAGTGTGGAATCTTGCTCCCTGAAGGGGTGACAGGAGACACTCAGTACAGGGAGAGTTGGATTTTTTTTTTTTTCCTCCAAATCCCCAGGGTTTGGACACGTTGGAGGGTGAGGGGGGCAGGTATGAGTAACCAAGGGTGGTGGGGAGGAGGCATTTGTTTGGAGTCTGCAATTAGTGTGCAGAATAAAATTTGGACAACGTAGGCGTTGCAGAATAAAGCCTGTCTTTGAGAGAGATGCCCCATTAGGAGAGCAGCTGTCAAAGAAAGTGCTGCTTTCAGTGCTTGGCTCTGAGTCTGCATTTACTGTCAATGAACTGTAGTCAAGGCGGCTGCCAAGAGGAACACCACTGTGGAACAGAGAATGGTGTGCTTAAGACCCATTTATTTATAATGTATAGGCTCATCTACTCTCAGGATTTACAGTGGCTGTGTGCTTAGATAAGGTTCCGTGCGTGCTTTCTAAAGGAACTCTTGGCGCAAATACAGGATCTCACTTATTTTACTCTCCAACCTTTTCTCTTCTTGAGGCTAAGGTCTAACAGCATATCAGGTCTCTTTCTTAAGGGTCCTAGGCTTTCATGCTAAAGAAACAAGATCAGATCATGTAAGATGCTTGTTTGCCTAGCAATTCATAGTTTTACGGTCTTCCCAGTGTTGGGGACCATCCTGAAATTGCTTTGTCTGAAATGTTGCCCCCTTTGGTAGCTCTTCATTTTAACAAATGTGTGTTGAGATTCTGTTGTGAGCCAGGCACTGTTCTAGGCTCTGAGGGCACAGCAGTGAATAAAATAGCATTCCTGCTTTCAGGGCTGGCATTTTTGTTGGGGGAAACAGACAGTAAACAAATACATATCAAATTTGTCAAGAGGTGTTGGTGCTATAGGAAAAAGTTGGCCTTGGAAGATGGGGGGGGAGGGGAGGATTGCTGTTTTACATAAAATGATCAGGGAGAGGCTTACTCACAAGGTGCTGTTTTGAGCAGAGGCAATGGGCTAGCGTTCATTCATTCATTCACTCATTCATTTATTCTTCTGCTGTTTATCGAATGCTTACTATGTTCCAGGTACTGTCTTAGGCCCAGTGGATAGAGTGGTGAACACAGTGAGCTCCCTGCTTATGTACTAGCAGTTGAGGAAGAGATAAGACTGTCAAAAAAAGTAAGTGAACAAGGTGATTTCAGATGGTGGTCAGTGCAATGCAGAACATACCCAGGATGATGTGATCGGGAGTGACCAAGGAGAGGAGAGGGACCGGGTAGTATCAGTCAGGGCCTAACAGGGACCCTATGGTGGTTCAAGAGGTTTTGATGAAGAACTGGTTAATTGGGGCAGGACTGAGGGAGTCAGAGGGAGTGCTGGGAGGAAGTCGTATTGCTGGAACCCTAGGAGAGTAGCCTCCTGGCAGGAGCTACAGACGTGGAGGGATGGAATTGAGATGCTGAAGCCGCGAGTTGCAGGTAAGAAATACCCCAGCTTGCCCCAGCTTTCTGATCTCGTTGGCAGAGCCCAGCTGGCAGCCAGGAGGCCAGGGAGTTCCAACCAATGCAGTCCGTAGGTGGGGTCAGCCTTCCAGGGCCCAGCGAAGGGTGGAGAGAGCAGAGAATGGCTCTGGGATCAGTGCAGGTAAAGAGGACGTGCAGAGAGGGTCAGCATGCGGCCACTTTAGACTGAGTGGCCCCAGAAGGCCACTCGGCACGGCTTGGACTTGGCTGGCAGGAAGAAGCTCCTCGTGTAGATTTTGTGTGGCCGGCGTCCAGGCAGAGGGAATAGCGAATACAGAAGTTCCAGTGCAGGGATGAACGAGTGTGTGCAGAGGGCCCAGTGAGGGCAGTGGTGGTGGCCGAGGTTGGCGCAGCCGGGGAACGGTTCCACGGGAGCCTGGAGGCCCGGGGAGGGATTCGGATCCTGTTCTAATTGCAGAGCTAGGTGGAGAATGTCTTTTGGGGAAGGAGGTTGGGTGGGCAGGAGAGGAAGCAAAGAGGCCCCTTAGGAGGCTCTTGACTTTGGTTGTCAGGGGAGCTGTGAAGGTGTCTGGACTAGGGTGGAGACGTGGGAGACAGTGCCTGTCCTCTCCTTTCGGGGGTCAGGAGCCTCAGAATGCGGGCAGGGGGAGCTCTGTGCCTTGGTTGCCCATCTGCAGGGTCCTGCAGAGACCGTTGGTAAGCCTTCCAGTAGAAAGATAAATTTCTCATTTAGCTAAAACCACTCCTCCAGGTGGGAAGATGTGGCTTCTGAGATTTCAGTCTGACGGCCTTATTATTTTGAAGGCCATTCTTATTAAAGCTGGAGTGTCCCCTTTGGGTGGTGTAATGAAAACATGATTCTACTTCAGGTCAGTGGTATCTGACCCTTGAGTAGGCGGACCATTGACTGCATTGCCAACAAAAGTCCGTGTGCTGGTGGTGTGGCCATACCCTCTCTTTAACCAGTCTGTTGGAGGATCATCTGGGTGAGTGATGGTGTCTTAACCTGTTAGGGCTACTGTAACAAAATGCCCCAGATTGGGTGGCTTATAAACAATAGAAATTTATTTCTCACAGTTCTGGTGGCCAGCATGGGTGGGTGAGGGCCCTCTTCTGGGTTGCAGACTTCTCGCTGTGTCCTGCCATGGTGGAAGGGATGAGAGAGCTCTGTGGAGTCTCATTTATAAGTGCACTAATCCCATCGTGAGGGCTTCATCCTCATGGCCCCTAATCACCTCCCAACAGCTAATACCATCACCTTTGGGGGTGAGGACATCAATATATGAACTTGGGGGAAACACAAACATCCAGATGGTGGCAGATGGTGTGAAGGAAAAAGGCTACGTCAGTGTTCTTTACGTGTGTTCATATCAGTCTCTAACCTTAATTTTAAAGTAAAGAAAGAAATTGACCTGAACTGCCAGTTCATTCGGGAGTTTATATAGGAAGCCCGTTTTCTAACTATAACAGTTGGATCTGATATGTAAAATTTGTTTTTGTTAGCTGGATCATCAAATTATTATAAATAATTTATAATTAACATGTTCATTAAATGTTTATCCAAAAAATAACTGAAACTGTATCGTCATTCATTTCAAGCAATATTATTAGAGAGATTCACACCATTACAAATGAATGAAAACTTTTATTAAAATAAGATTATTTTTTGTTGTACAGATATTTGCTTAGCATATTCCATTACTGTACTTTTTGTGAACCTTTTTTTCTTTTTACTGAGAAAGCAAAGCAGTGCTTTGAACCGGTAATTACATGTGCTTTGGATTGTTGGCAGTGGTTCGTTGGTTCCCTAGAATAAAGGTTCATTCAGTTGCCACCAAGCTAACCAGAAATTTAGAGTTCTCAAATAATATTGTTAGTTTCCAGGCAGTAGATATAATTTCATAGAGTAATGGAAGCGAATGCCATTTTTCTGTTGTCTGAGACATGAATGTATATTTGATTGGCAGAGCTCTGCCTGTGACTAGCTCTGCTAGCGACTCACCTTTCTTAAAACAAATGCCCACATAAGATTTATGATACTGGCGTGACTTTCTTTTCAAAACATGAAATAGTCTAATAAGACACGAAAGGTGGTTGAGGGGTGTCCTTAAATTCTTTGTATCAGTGAAGACCCCTGAGAAGCTCCCATGCCCAGGCCTCTGCAGACCAATTCCAGTCTCGGGGGCTGGGAACCACCTGGAAAGCTCCCCAAGGTGATTCTGATTGGGAGCCAAGGTTGCGGACCATCGTCTAGCCAGAAGGGGTCTAGCCTGACCAGAGTCATTGTTGTATCGTGAAAAGATTATTGAGTAATTGATCATTGGTTCCACTTTCAGCCCAGATCTGTGCCTTGATTTCCTCTAGACCAAAATGGGAGTCAGGCCCCTAGTCGGGAGCCTCCCTTCTCCTAAGCGCTGTTTGACCTTGCGGCCGGAAAGCAGAATGGCTGGCCGTCAGCCTGAGAGCCCAGCCTTTGGGCGGGTGACACATGAGATAAGAACACCGACCTGAACGTGGGGTTGCCTCGTGGCCTTTGTACACGTCCTCTCGTGCTGCCGCTTGCTCTCCACCAGACGTCAGATCCCGGACTCGTCCTCCCAAAGCTTGTATTTCGGTAGACAAGATATCACTCAGTAGTAATTTGATGATTGAAATGTTTGAAGCTCCAAGGTGGCACAGCTGAGATGCATAGTTTCCGCCCGTGTGGTTGTATATGCTTGGCCGTGTATCTGCTTGTTCCCATCACAGTGTGTTGTAAAATGTGACATTCCAGCAGGATAGTAACAGTTGGGGGTTCTATTACGGTGTAACATCCCCGCCTTCCTAGGCCATTTTCACTTTTCATCCTAGTGTCACAGGCATGTGGTTTCTGAGGCTTAAATTAAGCATAAAATTTCCCCTTAAACCTCCTCAAGTGTGGAGAGATATTAAACCCAATATGGTATGGTTTCATTTATTTGGGAAAGTTCAGAATGTTGTAAGTTTAAAAAAAACAAAAACCTGCATATTATATATGTGCGAAGTTTACTTTAGAAGTTATCCACTATTTCCCTAATTTTAGAATTTCTGACTCTTAAATAAATCTATCTATCTACATATGTATATATATATTTTTAACGTCCGTGAGGGTCTTTTGATCTCTCCTCTCCACTTCCCTCCCTAACAAGGGTTTGGTCCCCTTTTCAGCACCATCCGTTGCTCAAAGCATTTCTTCTTCAGTAGCAATAGCTTTCAACATTATTGCCAGCAACTCTCAAGACAATTACATAAGGGAGCCAAAAAAAGAAAAAGAAAAAAAAAATAGGCTTTGTGATAGAATAGCTAAAGCAGAGGCTGTTTGATTCCAGTGTTTATATTTCAGGCTCTATTCTTTCCTTCTTTCCTTTCTAAAAATGTCATCAGATGACACAGTCTACTCTTTTGCATACCTGCCACTGAGGGGCCTATTTGCCCTGTTCTGTGAATGCATCACTCCCGTTACAGTGATGGCAGTTGTGCACTCATCAGTGTGTGTGTTGGGGGTAGGAGCGGGGAAGGGCCTCCTCTGTGTGCATTTTCTGTGCACAATTGTTAGGACCCATTTCAAGGGCCGAGGGGGAGTGCCGGTCGTTTGAAATACAATTCAGTTGTGACAGAATTTTTTCCTTTGTAAATATGAATCACTGTCCAAACATGGGGACGCTGACAGTTAATGAGACAGTAAGTGACTCTGCTCTGCTCTCTGAGCAGTGATGGGCTATACTATGGCCGTAGGAAGTAAAAATAGCTCTTCTACCCTTCTTGGGCAGAACAGAAGCATTTTTAAAATTGAACATCAGGAAAATATTAATGCCCTTAATTCAAACTTTGACGTGGAAGAAAGTGTTAGCTTCATGTTATGTAGATTTCAGCCACTGTAGAAATCCTTTATTTGATTTAGTTGGTGTAGAGTGTTTTTGTTTATATTTCTAACCTCTAAAGATTTTATTGGGTTTAATATGCTCACATTCCCCTTTGAAGTGTGTCCGTGAGGAGGCAATGCAGCATGATAGTTAAGGGTATGAATCTGAAGCATACCTTTACCGCTAACACAGTGTGACCCTGGGGAAGCTATTTACCCTACCGTGCCTTCACTTCCCTACCTGTAAAATGGAGGTGCCAGTAGTACTAACACCTTATGATGTACATAAAATGCTTGTCCCAGGGACTAGGACATAGTAAACACATAATGTAAGTTGTGTATTATCTACTGCTGTGTAACAAACTAACTCAAGACTTAGTAGTTCAAAACAATAAACATTTATTATCTCACAGTTTCTGTGGGTCAGGAATCCAGGGATGGCTTATCTTGGTGCTTCTGCCTCAACATCTGCAGTAAAGTACCAGCTGCAGTCTCATCTGACGGCTCAACTGAAGGAACATCTGCTCCTAGATACACTCACGTGGTCTTTGGCAGGATTGCATTTCTGGTGGGTTGTTGGACTGAGAGCCCCAGTTTCTCAGTGGCTTTTGGCTAGACGCCCCCCTCAATTCATAGCCACACAGGCCTCTTTGTAAGGCAGCTTATAGCCTGGCCACTGGCTTCCCTCAGAGCAAGGGAGAAAGGGCATGCAAGATGGAATGCAATTCACAGTCTTCTTGTGACCTAATAATCTCAGAGTGATATCCCACCACTTTTACTGGATTCTCTTCATTAGAAGTGAGTCAGTAAGTGCAGCTCCCACTCAGCGGGGTGGGGGGCTTACACCAGGGCGTGAGTCCTGGTAAGTGGAGATCGCTGAGCCCATCTTACAGGCTCCTGACCACAGTTGCTATTTATTAGTACATTTTCTTCCTTGTAAACTTTTTTGACTTCTTGGAGCAGTTAATGTTCAGAAATGTTTATGAAGGTGTTTTCTCATCTGATTTTTTAAGCTTCAGCTCTATAAAGAATACAGTTTTAGACTCTACTACTTAACATAAAATACCTCATTGATAGGTTTATAGCTAGGTTCATAGCAAAAGCTGTCAGCCACTACACTTCTGAACCAAGAGCTCAGGACACTAAAGCTTTTTTATGTTGAGAAGGTTCAGTACTTTTCCTTTCATTACTAATTTCAGCAGGTGCAATGTGAAGTTCCCACGTGTAATCATAATTAACACCATAGGAAGAGGTGTTTGAGGTTGGCCTGAATTCAGAATTAAAAGACAAAAATGTTATTTGATTCAGAAAGCTAATTTTGGATTTTTTTCATGCAACATAACAATAGCTTGTTTTACTTTATTACCTTTATAATTTTTGTTAATTTTTCTGCTTTACTTTACAGATAATAAAATAGTTTCTATTCATTAATGTGAAGTGCTTTATGTGTAATATATATCATTTCATCTTTTTATAAGAACTCTATGAAATAGGTACTGTTATTCCCATTCTGTGGACATGGAAACTGAGGCCAGAGGAGGCCAAGTAACCTGTCCCAGATCACATAGCCAGTAAGTGCTGGCCCTATGATTCAAACCTGGTTTTAACCAACTACAAAACCTGTGCTGGAATCATCTTGTATGCAGTAATGCACATGAATTTTTCATATCTTTCACATCTTATTTAAACCCTAGGATATCTCTATGAAGAAAGTGCTTTTATCTACAGGAAACTGAGGTTCATATGAGTTACAACTCTATTATTCTCTAAGCCATTTATTTATATTTAACAGATCTATTTGAGTGCTTTTTGTACATCAGTGGCAGCCCTGATGATATTCTCGTATTCAAGCGGAAGGCAGTGCCTGGGCACTGGAGTCAGGCAGACCTGGATTTGAATCCTAGCTCCATCACTTCACTCATTCATTCATTCATTCATTCAACAAGTATTTCTGAGGGCCTCCTGTGTTCTGAGGACTGTGCTCGTTGCAAGGCCAGCTGTGGGACCCCAGGTGAGTCAGTCAACCTCCCCAGGCTTGGTCTCCCCCGTCGCAGAAGGAGGACAGTAACCCCTCCCCCACAGTCACGGTGAGGTCAGGGTGAGGGGGCCGCAGCCCTTGGTGAATGACAGACACCCTCTCTCCCTTTGTGAGGCTCACAGGCCAGCAGGGAGGACACACACTTTTTAAATTGTGTGTGTTACGTAAATATAACCAAAGAGCTTAACAGATCCATAACAAACCACACACGTCCTTGGGCAAGATATTCACCCAGACCTCAGTTGCTTCATCTATGAAGTGACCGGGTTGAGCTGGGTCATCTCAGTGAGGTCACTTCCAGCTCTTCTGTCAGGGGAGCGCTTGCTCCCCTACAGACCTTTCCCAGTAGGAATTGACTCAAGAAGAGAATTTTTCCTAGTGTGACTCTAGTTCTCTTCCATCCAGCTTCCCAGCCTTCTACCTGCAGAGGAGACAGAACTTTACCTCTGTCCATTCTAGGTTTTCAGCTGTGGCTCTTTAACAAAAAGATGGATCACAGGAGAAAAACAGAAGTCATTAATGCGTGCAGCACATGTCAGGTGGGAGAACCCTCATCGTGACGTGGAGGCTTAGAACTTGGCTTACGTAGCCTCTTCAGCAAAGAATAAATTGATAGAGAAATGGCAGGAGGGAGGAAAGCAGTTTCAGGCTTCCACGTGGCAGCACACTGCGGGGAAGTAAATACGTGGGAGGGAACTGATGGGTGCGTTTGCAGATTCCTCTGTAAGAGTCTGGAGTCATCTCCATTAAAAGGGGCATTTATATCCCACCTATAAGCAGAAAAGAGGGACAAGATAGAGCTTTCTTGCATATGTGCTTCATAATTGCATTCAGCTCCAAATACCTTTTATGTCAGAGAGGCATATTTGGGGGGTGACATTCTGGTTTCCTCCATCCCCACTCTTGTGGCTTATCCTGCACTGGTCCGTGGGAGGCCTGTCTGCTGGTTTGTGGGAGAGAGGAGGTAAATTCCAGTCACTTACACTTGTGTCTGCAATTGGTCTTGGAAATTTCACCGATCCGAGAGGAACCTGTGTCAGAGACGATCTGACGCCAGTGCCGATTCTGTCCAGTTGCCATTTGAGGGTTTGCCAAATATATGACCTCACAAAGCCGGAACAATTGAGTGAAACTTTTTTTTTTTTTTTTTTAGTTTTTCCATTATTGGGAACTTTTCCCAATCGCCCGACAGCTATTTCTTATTGATACGGTGACAGTATGTCCCAGTTTGTCCATCTGGTTCATGCCTGTTGTCCCGGGAAGGTTACTAGAAGTCCCCTCCTTCACTCTTTAAGTTTGGGTGATCAATTATATATGTAGTTAGTAATTAAACAATTCAGGGACTTCCCTGGTGGTGCAGTGGTTAAGAATCCGCCTGCCAATGCAGGGGACATGGGTTCGAGCCCTGGTCAGGGAAGATCCCCACATGCTGTGGAGCAACTAAGCCCGTGTGCCACAACTACTGAGCCTGCGCTCTAGAGCCCGGGAGGCACAACTACAGAGTCCGCGTGCCACAACTACTGAAGCCCGTGCGCCTGGAGCCCGTGCTCCGCAACAAGAGAAGCCACCGCCATGAGAAGCCCGTGCACCGCAACGAAGAGTAGCCCCCGCTCGCCACAACTAGAGAAAGCCCGCGCGCAGCAACGAAGACCCAAGGCAGCCAAAAATTAATTAATTAATTAATTAATTAAAAAAAGAAAACAATTCATGAGAAGCACCCTGTTTACTTAGCACATACTGTTCGCCAAATATTTTATGTACATCGTTTCATTTCATCCTTCTTTCAACCTTCCAAGATAAATACTATATTTGCCCATTTTATAGATGTGGAAGGCTTCTGCTCCCTTTGCAAAACTAATCAGCACACAGAATCCCATGGCAGCTGGGCGTCAGACTCTGGGCGCAGCTACAGAACCGTGGCAGAGAGGACCTCAGGCTCAAGCCTTCAGCTTCTCCAAGGAGGAATCTCAGAGCAGTGGCCACATTTCCTCAGGGGAGCTCACTAGATATTGGCAGAACTAGAATTTTCTCCCGGCCCGCTGGTTACGCTGCTCATCTAATTTCCTGTGAAATGATGTCCTCACCTGTCCCACGTCCCACCCCATGCAAAGAATCCGGAGCATGAGACAATGAGGAGGACAGCTAGAGTCCCGTCAGCTGAAACAGGCAGCACTGTCTCCTGTGCCACCGTTAGGGGGCTGCTGAAGAGCAGGGTACCTATGGCCCTTCCTGGTGGGAGGGCAGAGGAGGCTGTGTGAGAGCTAGTCCGGGGCTGTGCAGACACCAGCGCCTGCCACCAGGGGGAGGTCCCCTCACATGAGTTCTGCGATGGAGTCTGGTGGTTGCCTTCGCCTTTATTTCAGGCATCAAGGACAGAGCGTGCGTTTTCGGAGGGAGAAGTCACTCCCTGTGCTGCAGAAGAAGCTATTATAATGATAAGTGTGTAGCTGGAACTTTAAACTGGAGAGACACCCCCTCTCTTCCATTCTCCCAGCAGAAAGCCAAGGGAGGGGACTCTCCCTGCTGCTGGGCAGTGGGACCCCCTGTGGTTAGAGCAGGAAACAGGGATGCTGTGCTCGCCTCAAAGAGTGACCCTCTTTCACTGTGCCTAGTACACATCTGTGACATTCTCTGCCCCGTGCTCTGATTTTCTGTGACTTATTCGGACTGTGACACAAATGATCAGCATAAAGAAATATAAAGAGGGAATTCCCTGGCAGTCCAGTGGTTAGGAGTCAGTGCTTCCACTGCCGGGGGGCCCGGGTTCAATCCCTGGTCGGGGAACTAAGATCCCACAAGCCAAGAGGTGTGGGAAAGAAAAAAAGGAAGAAAGAGGAAGAGAGAGCTCACTCAGATGAAACAAACACTTCATTTCAGAGACAAGGGGAATTTTCCGAGCTGTCTTCAGCTATTAGGTTGCTATGGAGATTACTTTTAAAAGGCAAAGCTTGTGCTGGGACATAGGTTGTCAGCCCCGTGTGGTGGACCCCTGTCCTCGGATGAATTACCTACTGCCCAAGCCATGTAGTGACAGTATCCTTCTGGGCTGGAGTCAGGATTTGGGGGGATTCGGGTAGATCTCAGCTCTGCTCTCAGAACCACCTTTGCGCCTAAGCTGCAGATCTTGGATAGTGATGGAGAACCCTCAGGTCTGGGTCAGCAGTCTATAAACTACTAAAAACAGACCACTCATCAGCAAAACTCACTGGGTTACAAACAGTTCATGAACTGGCCTGGAGACCCTTGCAAACGTTTGGCAACATCAGGGTTGGTTTGTATCTATATCTCTCTTTCCGGAACAGCCCAGTCCAAGATATATCTTTCAAACTCAACCACCTGTTTGACCCTGACACAGCATTTCCAGAGTGGTTTTCATTTTTAAAATCAGTTCTGAATTTGTGTATTTCTTCAAAGTGATTCATAAATTCTCAGGGGGCACTTTGACCCTAATGTGCTCTGTTATTCAGTTATCTCCTTGACATGTATTTGGGAAATACCATTAACGGATCTTCAGATACTTTGTAACCTCCACATTCGGAGTATTTCAGTTATTTACAACATGTTCAGGATAATGACCTGGTCCTTAGCACCATGAGCCTGCCTGAGACGGTGGCACAGGTGAGGTGGATGGGGATAGAGAGGTTGTATGCTGAGGGGATGACTTCCTGCATTTATTGGGAGGTAGTTGTGCAGAGGACAGAATGGAGACTTGTGCTTCAATTCGTGGCCTGGAATGAAGCAGTAGCAGCTGGGCCATGGCTGAGATTCTGAGCACATTCTTTATCTTATATCATAAAACAAGGGCTGGGTGGTGCTTCACCTTACTAGGATGCCTGTGATAATTAAATACAGCAGGACAGTGTTTGTGATAGAGGCTGAAGGCAGGAGATGCCCTGAAATGATTTATTTAGTCTTTATCAAGGACTTCGTTTTAATGTCATTGTCTATACGGCTAGAGATTTTATATTGAGTAGCCATTTAATTTTTGTTTGTTCATTTCCTTTTCATTTCCTTTCTTTTCCTCCTTTGTTTTCTCTGCACAGGGACTACATTGGCAAGATCACCTACTTGTAGGTTTTCTTCTTGCTTGCTACTTATCTTATTTTTATGGCTTAGCTGAGAGTGAAAATGTATAAGAGAATATGCATATATTACCTGTGAGTGCCCACCTTCTTTGTGGACAAAGACCTACCTTTCTTTGGAGTTGTGCATGTTAAAAAGTCAGTAAGATGCAGTAGTTAGGAGGGTGAACCCCTGAGCCAAGTCAGTCTGAATTCAAATCCCAGCTCTGCCAGCAACTAGCTGTGTGACCTTGGGCAAGTAACTTAACTTCTCTGTGTTTTAGTCTCTTTGTAAAATGGGGTAATAAAAGTACCTACCTCTTGGGGTTGGGAATATGAAAAGAGAGCATATAAATAAAGGGCTAAGAATAATACCAGGCTTGTAGTAAGTGTTTTGTAACTGTTAGCAATTTTATTTACATGATTATTAAAATGCAAAGACTACGGTATCTGTATTGCTTACTGCTATAATCCTGTGCCTAGGACAGTGCCTGCCACATAGTAGGCACTTAAATATTTGTGCAGCAGTGGAAGTAAAACACTAACATAAAAATAAAAGTCTTGCTCTTTTAAGTTCATTAAATATTAAGCCTTATTTTCCCAGGAGTAGTTTTAGGCACTTCCAGAAGTTGCATAAATTATCTCAGGCCAGAAGGCTCTGCAGCTTTAAAATCATGGCAGTGATTGTGTGTGTGTATGTGTGTGCACGTATGTGTGCACACACACGTGTGTATGAAACTAACAGGCTGAGATGTTGCTGAACATTTAGAATGCATTTAGAGCTGTATTATACCAGAAGACTAGCATGGCTTGTTATCACCTGTAATGCTTAGAACATCATGTTTTAACGTGAATGAGCGTTGCTACAAAGTTGAAAACAAATTAAAAACCTAAACCCTTTAAAAAAGAAATCTCGGGCTTCCCTGTGGCGCAGTGGTTAAGAACCGCCTGCCAATGCTGGGGACACGGGTTTGAGCCCTGGTCCGGGAAGATCCCACATGCTGCGGAGCAACTAAGCCCGTGTGCCACAGCTACTGAGCCTGTGCTCTAGAGCCTGCGAGCCACAACTACTGAGCCCGCGTGCCATGACTACTGAAGCCTGCGTGCCTAGAGTCCGTGCTCCGCAACAAGAGAAGCCACTGCAATGAGAAGCCTGTGCACCGCGACGAAGAGTAGCCCCCGCTCGCCACAACTAGAGAAAGCCCGTGCGCAACAACGAAGACTCAACGCAGCCAAGAATAAATAAATAAAATAAATAAATTTTAAAAAATAAAAATAAATCTCAATAAGATAATGGTTTTTACATAAAGTTTCTCTGAAGCATAAAATCATTATTTATAGCAGTAAGAAATCCTAGGCTTCCCAAGCACAACTTTTTTTTAAAAAATCTGTAATTGATAAATAAATGTCATATTTGCTGGTGAGGTTTTCCCCTCCCTGCCTCCCTATTCTCTCTCTCTCTTTGCTTTCCCTCTTTCCATTCTCTCTTGTTGTTCTTAGAATGCCTTTTAGGGAATACACAGATCTTTTCAGAAATTCATCGTCATCTGCTAAATCCCATCTACCAGCCAGCCTCTAGCACCCTTGATAGAAGGAGGCTGGTCATTCTTTGCCAAATCTCGTCCTAAGAGGGCAAAATCAACCTGTGATCTTCTTATCTCTGAATGCTGCCCTGTTTTCCACTACATTGTACCAGGAGAGGTGACCTTCCTGAATGAAATGCATGCTGTCTGCTTAGTACTCAGCGGCCTGCTGTGCTTTTAATTAAATGAACCAATCTTTAAAAACCCGAGTCTTATCCCCAAAGCAGCATGGCACTCACAGTCTGTCCCCAGGTCAGACATTCCAAATGGTTACATCATAGGGTGGCACCAGTGGGGACTGAAGATTGGATCACGGGGCTTTAGCGTGGTGTGATCTGGGCTCATAGTTCTTCGAGCCATTTCTCTGTGCTTTTGGTCCAGGATAACTCAGCCCTTATCCAGCCTTCTAGCCAGAGAGTACAGCCATGACATGCTGACTTTAGCAAGAAGTTACCCACCATTGTATTACGTCTACACTGTGCTGGGGTAAGGGTATATTATGTCACTGGGGAAAACTTTCTGAAGATCACAACTCATAATGAGTATTATTTGCTGAGTACCAACTATGGGTTATTACATTTGTCTAGATTGCTGTGTGCTTTGAAGAGTAATTCATTATAAAATTTTTATTTGATTGTTAAAGTGTTAACTAAAAATTCCTCATCCTTTTCTCTCAACCTGTTTCTTAAAAATAACCTCTAAGTTTTATGTGTACTCTTTCACGCATATTCTATATATGCCATGTGTATATATTTATAAATATCATACTACATATACTCTTTTGCTACTTGCATTCTTTTATTTATTTATTTATGGCTGTGTTGGGTCTTCGTTTCTGTGCGAGGGCTTTCTCTAGTTGCGGCAACTGGGGGCCACTCTTCATCACGGTGCACAGGCCTCTCACTGTCGCGGCCTCTCTTGTTGCGGAGCACAGGCTCCAGACGCGCAGGCTCAGTAGTTGTGGCTCACGGGCCTAGCTGCTCCGCGGCATGTGGGATCTTCCCAGACCAGGGCTCGAACCCGTGTCCCCTGCATTGGCAGGCAGATTCTCAACCACTGCGCCACCAGGGAAGCCCTGCTACTTGCCTTCTTAAAATATTGTGGACATCTTCCAACAGACTCAATGGAATCTGTTCTTTTGATGACCGCCTGGCATTTCATTATAAGAATGTAACATAATTGAACCAGCAATTCCTACTGATAGACATTTAGTTTGTTTCTAGGTTGTTGTTGTTTTTTTCCTGTTGTAAACAATGTCACAAGCAGCATCCTTATACACGCCTCCCCGGGTATCCATGGGGGAGCAGTTCCATGACCTGTGGATACCAAAATCTGCAGGTGCTCAAGTCCCTTATAGTAAATGACATAATATTTGCATATAACCTATGCATTGTAAATGCTCTGTAAATAGCTGTAAATGCTATGTAAGTAGTTGCTGGAGAACAGCAAATTCAAGTTTTGCTTTTCAGAACTTTCTGGAATTTTTTTCTTCCAAATGTTTTTGATCCATTGTTAGTTGAATCTGCAGGTGTGGAACCCGAGGATCCAGAGGGCCCACTCTACATGTATCTTTGTTTACTTGTGTAAAAATGCTTGCAAAATACATTTCTAGAAGTGAAATATCTGTGTCACGGGTATGGCTGTTTTGCATTTTGATAGATACTGTGAATTTGCTCTCCTGAATGTTTTTTCCAATTTATATTACCACCTGCACTGCATGACAGTTCCTCTTTCCCCACATTCTTGCCAATACAGGGGATCATAAATCATTTGGGATCATTGCCACAATCTTTGATAAGTGAAAAATAGTATCTCTTTGTTTTAATTTGCTTAAGGTTGACCATCTTTTATTCATATTGGTCATTTGTTGTTGTTTTTGTTTTCCTGTAAATTGATTGTTTATATCTTTTGCTATTTTTGTGGTAAGTTTTCATCTGTATTTGTGAATTTTTCAGAGTTTTGTTGTATATTAAGGAAATTGTTACTTAATCACATATATTACCAATATTTCCCCCAGTTTGCCATTTGACTATGGTGTTTTTACCCCACAGACATTTTTATCCTTTTTATTTGTAGTTCTGGTGTAGAAATTTTGCCTTCCTGTTTTCTGGGCTCTTAGACCTAGAGAGTCCTTTCCTGGGCCAAGATATGTAGGCATATGTTTTCTTCTAGTACTTTTACATTTTTATTTGTGATGTTTGCCTTTAATTCCCTGGATATTTTGGTGTAAGGAGTAAATTCGGTTTCTGATTTGCTTTTTTGCGTGTTACTTGCAAGTTCCAAATCCTGCATATTTGAAATACCACCTAAATGGTCAAGTGTTCTTGAATCAGGGCTCTTCTGTTCATCTTTTTGTCCATTTCTGAGCCAGTTTCATATTATTTACAGTGGGGCTGATTCTCCCCCATTCTCTCTTTCAGAATTTATTTTCCTGGACAGTTTCCTTTCCTTATCTCCTTCGCAAACTTTAAGAATCATTCTGTCATTTCAAAGTATCCTCTACCCCCCACGAAGAACGAAAACAAAATGCAACAACCAAACCTGTTGGTATTTTGAGTGAGATTGCTTTGGGTTTATAGTTACTTCAGGGGAATTGACATCTTTAAATATTATGCTCTTATAATGTTGTTCTACTTATTTAAGCCATCTTTTATGCCATCTGTACAGGTTTGACGCTTTCCATATACATATATATATATATATTCTTCACATAGATCACCTATATATTTTAGTTTGTTTTAGATATTTCAGTATAAATATTTTTATGTAAGCTTAAGAAATGTATTAAAATATGAGATGTCTTTTCCATTATACTTACTTTTACTTTCATATAAAGGAAATTGTTTCCTGCATATTAACTTTGTAAGCATCTGCCATACTAAAGCCTCTTACTGTTTCTAATGTTACAGTTCATTCTTCTGCATTTTGCAGGTATTAAATCATATTGTCTGCAAAGAGTGATGATTTTGCCATCTTCTTCACAATACCTGTTTTATTCTCTAATCCACGTGGCACTTTGACAGTAGATCATAGCATTGGCATATGGCATCCTTGTCTTATACCCTGCTTTTACGGGAAATGTGCTAGTGTTCTACCATTCACCTTAACCTTGGCGTGGCAGTGTGGCATTTTAACTCACCTTTTTTCCGGTGTCTTTGACAAATACTTTCCTGTCCTAGACCTGGTTACACACAACAGACACATCCAGCTCTCTCATTGCTTTTTTGTAGGCTCTTACCTAGCACTCAATTCTCCTTTTAAAGAAGTGACTTCAGCCTTTCGGTCAGAACCGTCATCTTCCAGTAATTCATCAAAATGACCAACACAAAGGGAAAGAGGAGAGGCACCTGCTTTAGGTTCTCTAGGCCTCCTAGAAAACATGGAGCTGTTCCTTTGGCCACATACATGCGAATCTACAAGAAAGGTGATATTGTAGACATCAAGGGAATGGGCACCGTTCAAAGTGGAATGCGCCCCCAGCGTTCCCATGGCAAGACTGGAAGAGTCTACAGTGTGACCTGGCATGCTGTTGGCATTGTCATAAACAAACAAGGGCATGATCCTTGCCAAGACAATTAATGTCCACATTGAGCGTATGAAGCACTCTAAGAGCCGAGATAGCTTCCTGAACCTCGGGAAGGAAAATGATCAGAAAAAGAAGGAAGCCAAAGAGAAAGGTACTTGGGTTCAACTGAAGCACCGGCCTGTTCCATCCAGAGAAACATACTTCGTATAACAGAAACCAAGGGAAAGGAGCCTGAGCTGCTGGAACCCATTCCCTGTGAATTCATGGCATGATAGGTGTAAAAAAAATAAAAGACCTCTGGACTATAAAAAAACAAAGAAAAAGAAGTGACTTCAAGAACACGAAAATGATGTTTAAATTAAAGTATAGTTGATGTACAGTATTATTATATGTTACAGGTGTACAATGTAGTGATGCACAATTTTTAAAGGTTATATTCCAGTTATAGTTATTATAAAATATTGGCTGTATTCCCTGTGTTGTACAATATATCCTTGTAGCTTATTTATTTTATACATAATAGTTTGTACCTCTTAATCCCCTACACTTTCTTGCTCCTGCCCCTTTTCCCTCTCCCCACTGGTAAGCATTAGTTTGTCCTCTATATCTGTGATGTTTCCTTTCTGTTATATTCACTCATTTGTTGTAACTTTTAGGTTCCACATATAAGTGATATCATACAGTATTTCTCCCTCTGACTTATTTCACTTAGCATCATGCCCTCCAGGTCCATCCACGTTGTTGCAAATGGCAAAATTTCATTCTTTTTTATGGCTGAGTAGTATTCCATTGTGAAGCGGAATTTTTAATTTTATTTCACTTTAATTAATTTAAATCTTGACCAGCTATTGAGCACTTAAAATGCGGCTAGTGCTACTGAGGAACTGAGTTTTTAATTTTGTTTAAGCTTAATTTAATTGAAATAGCCACACGTGACTCTTAGCTCCAGAATCAGGCAGCACCAGTTCCTCAATCATATCAATAAAGGATAGGACGTGAGCATAGAAGGGACCTACACAGTGGCTGCTCACTGTGCCCAGAGAGGTTGAGATTGGCCCCAGATCACACAGCAAGCTCATGATTAAACTGAAGTAAGAAGCCAGGCTCCTTGTTCTTGTCTCGGGCTCTTCCCACATTCCTTCTTTAAATGACAACCAAAGTCCAGGTGTGTACGGACCTATACACCTTCAGTAAACATGTCTCACCTCACTGACTTCTCCACCGTATCTGGGTTGACCCCTGGGCTGGTTCAGATGTAGAGTTTTCAGCTGCGTCTTCTCGCTCTGCAGGGCAAAGGCTCGCTCGCGAGAAGGGCAGGTGCAGCGGGCCTGGGAGGCCAAGCCCTACGGCTGTTGGTCCAGGTTCTGCGTCTGGACTCTCTGCTGGTGGGATTAAAGCATCGTTAGGCACCGTATTCCAGCATCCTCAGGAATATTAGTTCTGTGCCCTTTCAGTTCAAATGTATTTTCTAGTCTTTTTCTTCAAAGATTGCAAGCATCCGTGCTTCCAGCAAGACAGCGGGGTGTTGCACCTCGCCCCTGTGACTAATCTAAACCTTAAGAGAATGCATGTCCAGCGAGTTAGGGAGTCAGAGAGGAGGATAAAGAAAGGAGAGCCTTTGAGAAGGCCCTCAGACGGGGGCCGCAGCGGAGAAGGAGGGCCTCTCAGTAACGAAGCACCCACGGCCTTGCTCTCGAAGCATTTAGAATCTTCCTGCCTCCGCCAGCCCTTTCTTTTCCTCGGGGGGTCCCTGGTCAGTCACTCAGGGTCACTGCTGGTGTCCTCCTTAGCTGTCCTTTCCAGCCACTAGTTCAAGGGAAGCAGGAGTGACCCACCCTGGAAGGAACTCTTCCCGTTTTCCGGCCGATAGGAAGACCCTACCTTCGTGTCTGAAGGTCATTGGTCAGCGCTTAGCGGTGAAGATCGCTGGATCCCCCGGGGTCCAGCCCGGCTCTGCTGCTCCTTCCACGCGGCTGGGCGACTCACCACCCACTCTGTGCCTCAGCTTGCCTGCCTGGAAGTTGGGGGGTCATAATCACGCCCCCCGCCCAGGGCTCCGGTGAAGAGTACGTGAGTCCGTAGGTGGAGAGCACCCAGAGGGCCCTGCTCGCCAGGATGCCCTCCACAGAGGGTCATTCTTCACGCGGGAGAGGTGATGGCTCTCCCCGCCCTGAGGGCCGGTGACCTCCAGGCTCCGTCTCCCTCTGGCCCTCCGTGGGAGCTCTCGATGCAGGCGGATTTGGGGAGCCCTGCCTGGGGGTGTGCAGATGGCTATCCCCATGGCCCCAGAGAGTCCCTTTTCCTGGCTGCATCCCACGAATGTCCTGGCTCGGCAGAATGGCAGCTGGTGTATCTGACAGCAGGGTCCCAGGCCCCTTGGGGCAGCTGGTCCAGCCCCAGGGACCCCGTTGGAGCGGTCGGGATGCTGGCTCGAGGCTCATCAGGTAGCATGCTCGTGTCGGCAGCCATGCCCGTGAAACGGCCAGCGGAGGCGCACGCGTGTCTGAACCTGTTTGCCAGTGAGGAAGTCAGCTCCACAGGTGGACAGGACCTGCCTCCCGGGAGCCTGATCTCAGCCCCCGTGTTTCTCTTTCTCAGCCCGGGCTTCCACGGTGGCTCCGACGACAGCACCCACCTGCAGAGCCTGGCCCCCGGATGCTGGAATTTGTGATGAATACGTGGGTTGTGTAATTTGCTAAAAGGTCAAACTCGGCTTGATCAGAACACAGCGTTTCTAGGATTCCATTCCTTCTTGCGGGTGTTGCTCCAGTTTCTTTTATCTTGGTCAGGGAAAAGTCTTGGAGAACTTTCTTTAAAACTGGGTAATTTTTCCTCCCTCTCTGATGATCCTCTTTCCCTGTCTCCCAGCACACCCAGAGAAGGGAAATGGCTATGGTGACTTTCCCCCAGCACCTACTATGTGCCGGTCCCCAGGGCACGGGGCTCATGTGCATGAGTGAAGTAAACGCTTGTATGGTGTTTGTTCTGTGCCAGGCGCTGTCGTATGTGCTTAGGAACGTGGACGGATTCAATCCTCACGCGAACCCTGGGAGGGAGAGGCTGCTATTGTCCCCATTTGATGGCTGGAGTAACTGAGGCAAAGGGATCTGCTCACTGTTGCACAGCTGAGTTGTGGGAGCAGGATGTGAACCCCGGCTGTCTTATCCCAGAGTCTGTGTGCTTAACCACTCACCGCCGCCACCCCACTGCCTCTCCACTCTGGTCCCTCACTTTGTTTGAAGCCAGCATCCCTGGGAGGTACACACTTGGTGCATGAAGACGCGGAGGCCTGGAGAGTTCGTGGCCTGTAGCCTGCCTGGGGTTCAGATGGCACACCCGGGGCCCTGACGTCAAACCCTGCTCCTCCCCAGGTGCCTGGCACCCTATCTGGCATTAGCGTCCCAGCCCCTGGACTTTGCCTCACCGCCTGCCTCTCCCATTGCCTGTCAAGTACAACCAACTGACTTCAGGGGGCTCCAGGCTCCCCTAAAGGGGGCACCTCTCTGCTCCTCCTCTATGGAACATTCTCGTATTCTTTTTTTTTCTGCTGTGTCTCTGACTACAAAATTGTTCTGCCTTCCCACATGCGTGTTGACTGATTCTGTTTCCTCTAGCTTATTTCCTCTGGACAGTTCATATCCTTTGCCTATTCAGCTGCTGGACTGTTTATTTTAGGCAGCTCCACTGTCCAGCTCAAGGGTCAGGACAGAAATTCCTCTGAGTTCATCAGTCGATATATAACATCTTTGTCCCTCTTCTGTCCTGTGACGACTCTGAAAATAATCACATGCCCCTAATGGTGAATAAGGGAATGAGAATGTAGACCTTGTTCATCCCCCAGCTCTCCATCCAGCCTCACAATAAAAACCAAGTGTAGGGGCTTCCCTGGTGGCTCGGTGGTTAAGAATCCGCCTGCCAGTGCAGGGGACACGGATTTGAGCCCTGGTCCGGGAAGATCCCACATGCCGTGGAGCAACTAAGCCTGTGCGCCACAACTACTGAGCCTGCGCTCTAGAGCCCGCGAGCCACAACTACTGAGCCCACGTGCCACAACTACTGAAGCCCGTGCACCTAAAGCCCATGCTCCCCAACAGGAGAAGCCACCGCAATGAGAAGCCCGCGCACGCAACGAAGAGTAGCCCCCGCTCGCCGCAACTAGAGAAAGCCTGCACGCAGCAACGAAGACCCAACGCAGCCAAAAATAAAATAAATTAGTTAATTAATGAAAAATAAAATAAACCAAGTGTAAACTGGCAGTTTTTTCCCTGCATATATTATAGATGCGTATGTCTGTCTGGGGCAGTGGTCGCCCAGGGCACAAGCCAGTCCTCTAATCTGTACACCCATTCCTTGAGGGCGGGGCTGTGCTTAGTTCACCCTGCACCCCAACCTGGGGCCTGAAGTGCAGGAAACTTCCACAAGTGTCTGTCAAAAGGAATGACTGTGGGCAGCTCACATGTATTCAATGGGAAGACTCAGGAAAACAGAAGCTGGCCCAGAACTTCCCATGCCCACAGCAGTTTTCTTCTCAGTTTTCCAGACATTTCCCCATATGTGTATTTCCTGAACCTATTTCCTGATCTGAAAACCATGCATACCTTTTCTCCATGTACCAGTTGGCTCCGCAGCCAGAGGGCCCCTTAGCCCATCATATAACTCACTGAGGCCCAGTTCCCCAATCTCTGGGAGGCTCTGTGCCCGTGTCTATAAAACCCACACAGTTACTCCAATTCAGGCTGCATCTCGCTCCCCTACCCTGCCTAAGAGAGAAACTGAGTGGGTTCATGCATGGGAATGCTTCATATTCTTAGTAAATCCAAGAGACAAGACAGCGGAGATACTAGCTAACTTAGCATCCCTTCGTAACTTCCCTAAAAGGAAGCTTGTGATTCGGGGTGGGGTGAGCTTGTGACCTCAGCCCATGTCACAAGCCAAATCTAATTCATAACAGTTTAATTTTTTTACAATTTGTGATGATACATCTGGGGATCGGCCCAGCAAGGCTGAGCTTTGCATGTGGTAAAAATAGGCTGTGCCTTGTCCAACGGCGATAGGCGCTCTGTAAGTACCTGGTTGTTGGGTGGGAGGGCTGATTAGTATTATATCGAAACACATGAAATTGCCAAGATCTGAGCATTTTTGACCTAAAAATATTGGCACTTCACTCTTAGGCCTCCCTCTGTGATCAGGTTTCTCGTATAAAACCATCTCACAGTGAACTTCTCCACAACTAGAGCAGGATTGAGGTCATCATGTGAAGTCCCAGTCTATATACACTCAGGTTAAGTTTTATTGTAATCTAGGTGAGGGAAGATTTAGCTCATTTTGGGGAGAAGGCCAAGCAACATGTGTTTGGGATCCTGTCCAGTGCTAGCGCATGATGGGGCTCGTGGGCCCTCGGTGTATCGAAGCCCCCGTGACTGCTTAGAGCCCAGGGCCCGATCCTGTCTTCATGCTCCCAGATGCGCTTAAAATGATCAGCACCGTGTCCCCTTCCCAGGTCCTCCTGGCTCTCCAAATTAAGTCAGGCCATTGAGGTTTTCCTGTGATTGTAGTTTGACGTCTCCTATAAATCACTAAGTGCGTAGAAGTCATAGGAAAATCTGGTCAGGGACAAGACGACCTGAGCCAAGAAATGTTTCTTCTTGGAATCAGAAATCACAAGGAACAGACGACTGGCTCCTGTTTGCTTTTGTAGGCCACACAAATCAACGTGGTCCTTGATACGTGGTTGTGCCCCTGTAGGCTGTGTGTTCCGGTGTAGAACAATGACACGCCCCTCGATGGCCCCAGAAAGGTGGCTCGGATAGAAAAGGAGGTCTGGGCTTTGATGGGTGTGTGTGGGAACAAACTGTCCCATTGAGTTGACTTGCCAGCTAATCCTGGTGCTGGGAAAATGGGACTCCCCCTCTCCCACCCCGAACTTTAATCACCTGATGGGTGTTGTATTCAGAGCAGCAGCCTAAATACTGATCCTTGGGTTTTATCAAATCTTTTTTTAGCCAGTCAATCAGGGACAGGGCCAGCTGGGTGTGGCCATGTGCTTGGGTGCTGTCACCCTGAAATAATGAAGGCAGGGCTATTTGGGGAGTAGACCCCAGCCCGGCAGGGGGGTCCTGGCTCCTCTTGACCCCCAAGTGTGCTGCGAGGCTGGGCGTTCCCCGCTTCCCCCCGCCACAAGCAGACCTTCTCTCCGGAATGAAAGTTCAGACATTTGGGTGAATTGGGTTTGTTTTCTCAGGTTTTCTGGCTCCCCGTCATTTTTTTTCATCTATCTAGAAAGGAAGATTTGGTACAGACGGTGGACTCTGAAAGCCTAGCAGGGTGTAGGGGGGTGGGAGAACACCACTTTTCACCACTTTTGATGGCATTTTTACAGCTCAAATCCTGGTCTTGCTGCAGCTTGCTATGTAAGCAGCTGTGTTGCACTGTAGGTGGGGAGAGGAGATGGGTCGGATTAGATGACGGCTCTTCTGGCCACCTCGTGTAAACTGATGGCCCTTCGGGTATTAGCCTGACAATCATAAGATCCAGCTTGTGGGGATCGCGAACCTTTAGGTAGATCAATTAACCGAATTGGGGTTCAGTGGCATTTAAATGACTTAAACTCTGTTTAGTCTCAAAGTAGCTGTGTTTGAAGCTCAGCTTTAATTTCCACCTCTTTATTCGTACCCTCCAGGGTTTCCCTTGTCCCCGGAGTCCAGCGGCGTCCCTGCAGTGGCCGGTCCCTCTCCACTGCCTCCATGTGTCCCCAGGCCTTTGTGCTTGCTCTTCCCTCCTCCTGGAGTAGTTTTCTTCCAGAAGGCCATAGCTGGCTCTCTCACCTCCTCTGGATCTTGGCTCATATGTCACCATCTCAGGGAGCAGGTCCCTGGCCATCCTATTTCAACTGTACCCCCTTCCCCTGCACCTTCTGTCCACCCCCCGCTTTGTTTTCCTTTGTGCCACTTCTCCCCACATGACATGCCACTTGTCTTACTTATTTTTAATTTATTTCACTTATTTATTTTTGGGTGCGTTGGGTCTTCGCTGCTGCACGCGGGCTTTCTCTAGTTGTGGCGAGCGGGGTCTACTCTTCGTTGCGGTGAGCGGGCTTGTCATTGCGGTAGCTTCCCTTGTTGCGGAGCACGGGCTCTAGTCATGCAGGCTTCAGTAGTTGTGGCACGTGGGCTCAGTAGTTGTGGCTCGCGGGCTCTAAAGCACAGGCTCAGTAGTTGTGGCGCACAGGCTTATGCTTCGCGGCATGTGGGATCTTCCCGGACCAGGGATCGAACCTGTGTCCCCTGCATTGGCAGGCGGATTCTTAACCACTGCGCCACCGGGGAAGTCCCTGTCTTACTTATTATTTATCGTCCACCTCTTCCTACCTGCCTGTGAACTGCGCACGGGTGGGGGTTTGTTTCATTTTGTTCACTGCTATGTCTACATCCCCAGCTCCTAGAGTTGCACCTGGTACATAGTAGGTGCCTAATGAAATACATATCAAATGAGGGAAGGAATCCTCCCAACAGATTTCCCCTGGTGTCGGCTGGGCGGCGTCCTGGAGGTGAGCACTGGGCCAGGTTCTCTCTTGATTCTCTGCTCTTCATAGGGAAGTAGCTTTTTTTTTTCCTTCTAATTTTTGTTTTACAACTTTTAAATTTTATTTATTTATTTATTTATTTATTTATTTATTTATGGCTGTGTTGGGTCTTCCTTTCTGTGTGAGGGCTTTCTCTAGTTGCGGCGAGCGGGGGCCACTCTTCATCGCGGTGCGCCGGCCTCTCACTGTCGCGTCCTCTCTTGTTGCGGAGCACAGGCTCCAGACGCGCAGGCTCAGTAGTTGTGGCTCACGGGCCCAGTTGCTCCGCGGAATGTGGGATCTTCCCAGACCAGGGCTCGAACCCGCGTCCCCTGCATTGGCAGGCAGATTCTCAACCACTGCGCCATCAGGGAAGCCCGGGAAGTAGCTTTTGCGTGCCCTGATTTCTTCTTCTGAGCACGGCACAGGTATCACCTGGACACACATAACGGTGCAGCTTGATGGGTTTTTACTAAATAAACAAATCCTTCTCATCGCCCCCCAGACCAGAACAGAATATTATTGTGCCCAGAAATTTCTGGACCATCCAAATCCAATCATTCTGATCACTTTATTATACAGCTGTAATTGGCTAGATAGACTTGATGTTTTAACAAGGACACAGTTTTTCTCATCCAGGAGATTTCTAGCTTCTCAAGTGTGGGAAACGTGTGTTCTAGTCCTTTTGTAACGTTCCCTGCGGCCTTGCACACAGGGACAGATCAGCCCTTGGCTAAAATCACGTGGCCTGGACTATTGGAACCCTGTAGGGTGCTAGGTGCCGATCAGTTGCCGAGAGGGGGAGGTTCGTTAACCTGAAAGAATGTGTGTCAGGATAATGCGGAGAAAAGACTCAGTTGCAGAATGCAATTTAGAAAGGGAATTCAGAACGTTTTTCCATAGGTTTCCGTTCTCATCCCCTTTTAGATCAGAGTCCTGAGGTTGATATCCTGTGAGGCGTGTTCATCAGACATTCATTTATTCATTCACTTGTTCGTCCAACCAATATTTACTGAACTCTTCTGGCAATGTCCTGAGACCCAGGGGAAAACCGAGCCATGCCTATGCCATCAGGGAATGTACATTTTCATGGCAGAGACAGGTAATTTTTTAAAATAGATTACGATTACTGCTACAAGTAAAGCAAATGGGGAGCTGTGAGGAGCAGCAACAGGACGGATTTCATGGGGGCCCGGGAGCTTCTCTGAGGAGGTGACATTTCAACTGAGGTCTGAGGGGTGCAAAGAGGCAGGTAAGGTCCAGGCAGGGGGATGGCTGGTGTGGAGCCCTCAGCAGAAGGAGTGCGGGGCATTCACACAAGAAGCCAGTGTGAGCAGGAAGTAGGGAACAAAGGGAAAATGGGTAAGTATTGGAAAGTGTTTGCTGGACTTCTGTATTAGTCAGCGTTCTCCAGAGAAGCGGAACTCAGAGGAGAGATCTGTATCTACAGGCAGACCTCAGACACAGTGTGGGTCCAGTTCCAGAGCCCGCTCTAAAGCAAATGATCGCCATAAAGCAAGTCACACGAATTTTTTGGTTTCCCAGAGCACATAAAAGTAATGTTCACACTACACTGTAGTCCATTAAGTGTGCAATAGCATTGTGTCTGAAAAAACAACGTACATACCTTAATTAAAGAATACTTTATTGCTAAAAAATGCCAACCATCATCTGAGCCTTCAGTGAGTCATAGCTGTTACATCAAAGATCACCAATCACAGATACCGTAACAAATGTAATCATAATGAAAATGTTGCCACAAACCTTCGATTCGTGAAAAAACGCAGCATCTTCGAAGTGCAATAAAACGAGGTCTGCCTGTACCTGTATGTATCTATGTGCCTATATACGTATAGAAGCGAAACTAATTTGCATATTTATAGATATCGGTATAGATAGCCTTACTCAGATGTCAGTTCCTCAGAGAGCTTCCTTGAATCTCTAGCTAAAGCACCGCGCTGTCCCCCTATCCCTTCCCATCTGTCCTCACAGTTGTCTTCAAACAACTATATAAAACTTTAAACCATTGCCCCTTCAGCTTGCGGAACTGGTATCCACTAAATGCATATCAAAGCATGACCCTCAGATAACAGATAATTCTTGCCTTTAGTACCTAATGTCACACATTTCCATGAGGCTGGAGGGAGTAGTGCTTAGTGTGCATTTAATTTTTGTCATTTGCATTCAGGATGCTCTTATGAATCCTCTGGTGAAAGTCAGACTTAGAAAACATAGAGGTTTCTTTTCAAAGAGACTATCCCCAGGCAAGCCGTTACTTGCTTCTGCGGTGGTTTGAAGAAGTCTGGCCTGTGAGCATTTTTTAAAATTTATAAGCACATGATCCAAAGTTAAAAACAACTTAAGATCTTCTCAGTATTTACCTCCTTTGGAGTGATGTCCTCTGCATCCTTTGTAATTTTCCCCCTGGCTGTCCCTAATTATGCCAGCTCACTTAGCAATTTGATGAAAATCTTAGTAGGTGTTAATATCAACAGGATTATATTTCGTAGGGGAATGTAATTTTCCACTGCAGTCAGCGATGAAAGAAGAGGAGGTCGGTAAAAGAAAACCTTTTGCAAGAAGGATGTATTTGAGGAGTTTTTCACAAGAACACACTATAATTATGAAGTTTTATTTTTACCGAGTCCAATTTTTTTTTTTTTTCACCATGGTAATGTCTGTTTTCTTAGATTTGGTAGAAACACTAGGAAATAGAAATACTTTTGATGTTGGAAGGCTTGTTTTTCATCATTATTTTGCTGTGAGGTTGTTTGGTACATTCATCCTGAATGAGAGAGACATTTTGGATATTTCGGGCTAACTGAGTTTCTGATTTCCCTCGGGTTCTTAATGTCCTCTGAGGGCCGGGATGGGATATGAATAGAGATTTCTTGAAATAGGTGTGACTTTTCTGCATCTAGAATTCAGGCAAAGGTGAAACTCAACAAATTGTTGCCTGATGGCGGGCAGTGGGCTGGGCATTCCAGAGGGCTCTTGTAAGCTGTCTCTGGCCAGCCCTGTCCTTGGGAATCCGTACAGGAGCCAGAGCCACTGTGCCCTTCAGCAGGAAGTTCAAAGAAAAGTTGTTCTAAGGTAGTTGGGAATAAACAGGTAGCTCTTGGTTAAACTTCTTAACCTGTTTAACTTCGCGTGCCTGTGCGTGCGTGTGTGTGTGCGTGTGTGTGTAGTTTGGTTTTTTAATGGTCAGCCTTCAGGTCTCTGCAGTGGCTGATCTGGTCACGGGATCTCTATAAAGTGTGGTTAAGTCTATCAACCTACAGATATTCAAAACAACATAGAGGCTCTTGGTATTAATTTGCCAGGGCTGCCATATCCAAGTACCACAGACTGGGCAGCTTAAACAACATACATTTATTTTCTCACAGTTCTGGAGGCTGTAAGTCCAAGATCAAGGTGTCGGCAGGTGTGGTTTCTCCTGAGGCTTTTCTCCTCGGCCTTGTAGACGGCTGCTTCTTGCTGTGCCTTTGCCCTGTGCATGTCTGTGTCCTAATTTCCTCTTCTTGTAAGGACACAAGTCAGATTGGATTAGGGCCCACCCCAAAGGCCTCATTTTACCGTAATCACCTCTTTAAAGGCCCTATCTCCAAGTATAGTCATACTCTGAGGTACTGGGGGTTAGGGTTTCAACATATGAATTTTGGGGGGTATATCACAATTCAGCCCACGACACTGTTAGTGTGATCTTAGCTTTCCAGCTGAAACAGAGTGTAGAATGGTGGTCATCAGGACTTGGGAATTGTGGGGGAAATGGGGAGATGTTGGTCAACATCTTATCAGTTATAAGTTGGTCTTATAACTTATGGCAGTTACAAGATGTAGAAGTTCTGGGGACCTAGTGTACAGCACAGTGGCTGTAGCTGATACTCCTGTACTGTATACTTTAAATGTGCTAAGAAAGTAGATCTCACCACGCACACAAAAAAGGGGGGTAACTATGTGAAGTGATGGATGTGTTAATTAGCTTAATGATAGTAATCATTTCACACTGTATGTGTATATCAGTTCATCACGTTGTACACCTTAAATACATACGGTTTTTATTGTCAATCAGACCTCAATAAAGCTGGAGAAAAAAAAAAAAGTATCCGCAGGAATTTATTAGCACTGTTATTCCTAAAACAAGCAGTAGGTGTTCTGTCTTTGATGCTTAGCTGCTTTCCCCACACCTCACATCCAGCCCACGTGCAAGGTCTTCGGGTGCCTCGTCAGAAGATGTTCTGAGTTCACCAACTTTTCAGCTCCGCCTCGCTCTCCCCCTTCTAAGCCAGCATCGTGGATTGCCTGCATTACTGCAATGGCCTCCTAATCCTCGCCTCCACCCTTGTCCCTGCTGGAACTCTGGCTCTCCACGTAGCAGCCAGTGGTGTTTTTAAAACAGAAATCAAATCCGGTCACGCTCTTGCTCAGAATTCTCCAGCTGCATCCCAGCACATTTAGTGCAAACTCCAGAATGCTCTCCTGGACCTATAAAGTTGTCCATGAACTGGCCCCTGTCTGCCTCTCCTCCTGGTCTCTGCTTCGGTCACGCACCCACCACACTGGCGTGTTATTTCTCCAGTGCGCCAAGTGTGGTCCCTGCCCCAGAGGCCTGGAATCCTGGAATGTTCTTCCCAATCTGCACACATGGTTTACTTCCTCTCTTCTAGGTCTCTGCCCAGGTGTAACCTCCTCCGAGATCTTCGTTGAGCCCGCGGCTAAACTAGCGCACTGTCCCGTAGCCCTCCCGTCTGTCCTCTCAGTTGTCTTCAGAGCCCTTGTGGCTCCCCGTCCCCCCACCGCCGCCACATCTGGGTACATAATGGCTTATTTGTTGTCTGTGCTGGACTGTAAACCTCCCGGAGGCTTCCGTCCTGTTGACCCCTAGATCCCAGCACCCAGAACAGCACCTGCTAATGAATGGGCGGGAAACCACAACTGAAATTCTGGGGCTCACGGGAAACTTTGGTCAAAGGCCGAGAAGGCAGAGTGCCTTTGCCCGTGAGCAGACCGCCCCTCTGGTCCAAAGTGGTCACAGGGAGAAACGTTCCACCCAGACTCCACCAGGCCTGGGCTAATTCGTTGAGAAATTACCTGCAAGAGTAATGACTCCTCTGGCTTGAAGGAGAGGAGGCCTGTTGGCATTTTGATAACAAATTCAGAGCTGGGAGGTCACAGACAGTCTGGTGCCTAATTCTGGGGCTCAGTGGAGAGGCACCTGCTTTGCAGGAATGAAGCAAGACCCCCCGGGAGCCGCCCAGAACGCACGCTCAGCTGGCATGCAGGCCACTTCCCCATCTTCCTAACTTTTTTTTTTTTTTTATTAATACCCTATTGGAACTGTCATGCAAGGTATTCTGATTGGGTTTAAATTTTTTAGGTCCTGTAAGCAATAGGGACTTTTCATTTTCAGTGAGTTTTGTCACAGATGATGGGATTGCCATCTGGGAATAACCACTCTTTTTCTTTGGGGCTCTTGGCTTCCAGGATCAGAATTTAGCAAGTGGCGCCGGGAGAGTTGGGGGCTTGCAGGGGAGGGAATTTCCTGAATTTCCTCTTCCTGCTCCTCCTCCCCGTTCTTCCTCTTATTTTTCTTCTTCTGTTCAAGGGAACTTTTCATGTAAGAGGAAAGAGGGGGTATGAATAAGACTTTCTCAGATTGAGAAGATCTTTAAGGGGCAATATCAATTCATCTTTTGACTCTTGGAGGTATTCATTTTTGTTCTGTTCTGTGTTTAAGAAGGCTTTACACCTCGCCTTCCTTGCTCTGCCTAGTTCCGAGCTATCTGAACAGAGGCAGTCAGGACCCTAGAAACAGCGTCTTGATTTGACTGGGATGTTAGAAACGGCATCTTTCAATTCTAAGACACCCTGACAAAATGATGAGGGAGGCTCAAACACATTGGTTACCTAAACTCTCCAGCTTGGAGGCATGTCCGGTTGCTCTTTCCCACAAGACGAAGACAAATCTGGGGCGACTCTGGGCCCGGCTCTAGAAGGGCCTAGAACCCCAGACTCACTGCTCAGTGCTTTTGTTTTTTGTGGTTCTTCTTGTGCTTGTATAAGGGCCATATTTGGGGAGGGTGGGATGAATTGGGAGGTTGGGATTGGTATATATACACTATTATGTATAAAATAGATAACTAATGAGGACCTACTGTATAGCACAGGGAACTCTCCTCAATACTCTGTGGTCACCTAAAGGAGAAGGAAATCCAAACAAGAGGGGATATACGTATACGTATAGCTGATTCACTTTGCTGTACAGTAGAAACTAACACAACATTGTAAAGCAACTCCAATAAAAATTTTTTAAAAATAAAGGCCACATTTGAAGTTTTGGCCTAATACCCCGCTCTGTCCTCCTTACCTGTCCTGTTCCCAAGCGTCCCCTGTGTCGCTGGCCTTTCTCTGCTTTGCCTTGACTTACAATGATCTTTTATACCCACGTGAACGGGACACGAGCAGAGTGGTGGGAAGCTCCCAGGTCTCAGGCTTCAGACCCAAAGGGCCCGGGCTTGGAACCCCCGCTCTCTGCAACATCAGTCAAGTCCTTTCATCTCTGTGGGGTTGGATTCCATCATCCATAGAGTAGGGCGAATACTGCACACCTCTTAGGATCACGATGAGGCTCCCACCAACGCGAGCGGCCTTGGAGAAGCTTCCAGAGACCTGCCGGGCACTTGGGAGGTGAGGAGCACAGGCGGCCAACCCCCACCCCCACCCCGCCGCCCCGTCACCTCCCCACCTCGGTTGTCAGGAGCCCATCCCCCTCCTGCTTTTGCAAGTGCTGTCCCTCCAGTTGCCTCGAGTCACAGCCCATAATTCCTGCAGCCCCAAAGGACGTGCCTGGATGATAGCTTGGCAAGTGAGCTGCACTGATATTTGAACACGAGCCCCGATCTGATTATTCTTCAGTCATTCAACCCCAGGCAAGAATGGATTCATACTTTCCACTGCTGCCTGCGCCAGCCGGTTTCCATATCAGCTGGAGCCTCAAGAAGATGCAAGGACACACTGTCATTCTTTCCATCCCCGCTGACCCTGCTTGCTATCGGGGTGAATGCCAGCACGTTTGGCCAAAGGAAGTTGCAACTGCTGACCGGGCCATGCAGACCAGCCTCCCTTTCCAGCACACTTGGGGAGAGATAAGCTGCCTCTCGTTGTTCTAAAGCTGGACTCGCCTTGCCTGGGAAAGCAACACGAATTCTCCTTGGGAATTCTTCGTCGGGTTCTCTTATTTTGAGCTGTCGATGTAATTGCAGTGCAGACGCTTTGAGTCTGAAAGTAATGCAGTATGACATTCTCCCCTGTGTTCCCTGGTGTTAGTTGTAAAGAGTGAGATTGATAGCAAATTCCATATGGATTCTTCCCAAGAGCCCTGGGAGACAGATTGGAGGTTGTTATTTCTATTTTACAGAGTAGAAAGGCAATTTTAAAAAAAGAGAAAGAAAGAAAAATTCTTCTGCTCGGGTTCATCACTGCAAACCAGTGGCCCAGGTGGAATCAGAGTTCACAGCACTGGACCTGCTAACCCTGCACCTCCCTCCTCTGAGCTCAGGGACGTTGGTTGCTGATTCTGTTTCAGTTTTAGAAAATTTATTCAAGGGAAATGAGAGACGGGTCTATTTTAGGACCCCTGACTAACTTCGTTTTATTCTGTTTTCTGTAAAGCAAAGAGTTATTCATCAGCAAGCATAAGTGATGTATGAGTGATGCAAGCACACTGTGTTAGGTTTGGGGGTCACGGTTATTGAATTGGTCATGAGCATTTATTAAATACATGCATTGAATCATATGGTGTAAGAGCTGGGAGGAACTTAGTAATCATTTAACCCAGTGGCTCCCAAATTGGGCTGTTTATCAGAATCACCTAGAGAGCTTATCTAAAATACAGGTGCCCCAGAACTACTTCAGGCCCCGGGTCAATGACCTGGCCTCTGTCTTTAGCATTGCATTTCTAACGAGCTCCCCAAGTGGTTCCTAAATAGCCAGCCTAAAAGTCTCTAAAGGACCCCCATTTGAGAATCACTAAATACAAATCTTTCTTTTTCTCATCTGCTTGTTTTTTTATTTGTTTGTTTGCTTATTGCTTTTGTTGTTCTTGGGGTGAGGAACCCAGGGCCCAAAGGCTCAGTGACCTTGCCTGGGGTCACACGACTAGTCAAGTGTCAGAGTTGGGTCTGGAAACCCAGTTCTGCTCTTCCCAGGGCATCAGTGTGAACATAGCTCGACAGCGTGGCCAGCAGAGGCTGGTGGCCAAGACGCTGTCTGCACTCCTGGTGACGGGTGCCCAGGCTCCTGCAAAGCCGCTCTGGCCGGATGGACCTCTCAGAGGACCTACTAAGTTCAGGAGATTCTACCCCGACGCTTTGGAAGCATTGCTTGTGGGACTGTCTAGAAAGCCTTCTCCCTCTCTGCGCAAGCCCACCTCCCCAGGGCACAGATTGGACCCACCAAGACCAGAGCAGATGCCAGGGCTCGGCCCTGGAGTAGAGCTGGTCTGTCCAATCTACCGTCTGCCCTGTGACAGCAACCTGCCTGGGAATCCTGCTGTTACACAACCGGTTCAGTTGTTGTAGACAATGAACTTCACTTGTCAGTGTCTTCAGTTATATGGCCCATTTAATTTTATTAAAAACTTTTATTCTAAAAAAGAAAAAAAAACCCAAACCACTTTTTTCCCCAGTTTTGTTGAGATATAATTGACATACAGCAGTGTCTAAGTTTCAGGTGTACAGCATAATGATTTGACTTACATACATCATGAAATGATCACCACAGGAAGTTTGGTGACCATCCATCTTCTCATATAGATACAAAATCAAAGAAAAAAAATTTTTTCCTTGTGATGAGAACTCCTAGGATTTACTCTCTTAATAACTTTCATAGATAACATACACCAGTGTTAATTATGTTAATCATGTTGTACATTACATCCCTAGTACTTGAAATGGCCCATTTAAAAATGATTGTCCAATAGGCTTCAGACGGGGCACCGGCTATCTAATTACTTATTTGGCTCAGTGGAGAGGTGATAAGAGTATGTAGTTTGGTCTGTCTCAGGTTTCCAGGGGGTCTGGCTAATTGCTCCTCAGAGCAGGAGACCTACTAACCTATGATGTAGGTTACCATTTCTTAATTTCCTCCTGCAAGATAGTCCTGATGTTTTTCTTCCATCCCTCCCCCTTCCTGGAGTTTCTCAATCTAATATTCTAACTTATTTCCGGATCAAATAGGTAGAAATTTTCCATATTGTACCCACCCTTGGTACTCATGTAACATGGATTCCAGTATGATGTCCTCATTGGCTTACCTAAATTATGCATATTGGTGTGTGTCGGGGGATCATGAGGTAAGTAATCAGAGAGATACAGAGGCAAGGGCAATGTAAAATCATCTATTTCCACTGCACACGTCTTTGTGTGTGTGTGTGTGTGTCTCTATTTCTTTATTCCCATTCAGATATAAATACAAACTTTTCTGTTCAGTTAAGAGCAAACATGTCAGTATATGTTAATAACTAAAGATTCCAAGGTCTAGGAACCATATGACCTGAATTCCATCCTTACCATGGTGTGAACTTACTGCCGACTCTGAGCTAGCCTTTGCCCCTGCCTCTCTGGATCTTGTATCTCCATCCGCAGAATGAACGGCTGACTGAATAGCTGCTAAGGTTTCCTCCTACTCTAACATTTGAGAGTGCATCTCTCTAATGATGTAAACAACCCTACCAAAAAGCCACACTTTTAACTCCCATTCGATTGTAAAAACATTGCCCATTCAAGTAATAAGAGTAGGAAATCAAAAGCAGAGAAATGTGTTTACAGTTGTCTTTTAGAAATTGCAAATTCAAAAGTCTACAGGTGACAGGCTTGCATACAAATGGGTGAAGCCAACCATGAGCATGTATTTTGGGAACCAAGGAGCACGTGCCCCGTCTGCAGAGGGGAGCAACTTGTCAGCTCCAGTCTACTGTCGCCATGCAGGAATGCAAGTCACCATATCATCAAGAGAAGTCAGACACCCAGCCTTTTCTGTTACATTTCCTGATAGTTAAATCTCCACCACGCACGTCTTACCCTTCTGCCTTTTTGAATCATCACCTCCACGTTGGTTTGTCCTCAGGACTCTAACCTTAGCTGCCTCAGCCTCCTCCTCCTATTTACCACTCCCGGTAGTCTGCTGGCTGACACATCCGGACCCCTCTGCAGGGCTGTGGACCCAGCCAGCCACCTTCCTAGGGGACCCTCCACTCGGACGCTGGCCGGCGTTTCAAGCTCTGTGTGCCCGAACCCTGGCCGTTGTCTTTACTCCTGAACTTGCCGTCCCTCTCTTGTTCCCTCCCATCCACTCAGTTGTTTGTGCCAGAAACAGGGAAAATGCTGCCACCTTCTCTCCCGTCCTCATTTAATCAGCAAAAAGTTTTGTAGATTTCACATCTGAACATGCTTTCCATCTGTTTCCACTTTCCCATCTTCTCTGTCACTGCCTCAGTCCTCACAATACCTCTTGCCTTAGTTACTGCATCGGCCTCCCGTTCTGGTCCGGTGACCTCCAGGCCACCTCTAGCCTGCTCCTGAGGGATCTTCCCTCATCACTACGCTGCTTTGAACAACCCTTCCACACTTGTCCCTGGTCTCTAAGGTAAAGTTCAAAATCCTTACTTTGCAAATACGGCCTTTTGTCTGCTCCTGCTCGTGTCTCTGCCCTGTTCTTGCAGTTCCCTAACACATCTCATCAAGGCAGGGGTGCAGAACCACTAGGGGTCCCCAGAACACAGCCTGCTGTGTGATGGAAACTGACGTTGACTCCCCCTGGGATGCCTCACTCCCCTTCCGCATCGAGCAGACCCTTTCCAGTCCTTCTGATAGCCTTTAATTTAAAAAAAAAAACAGACTTTCTGTTTTAGAACAGTTTTATGTTCACAGCAAAATTGAGTGGAAGGTAGAGGGGTTTCCCATGTACCCCATCTCCACACGTGCATAAGCTCCCCCATTATCAGCATCCCGCACCAGAATGGTGCATTTCTTATACCCGATGAACCGACATTGACACATCATAATCACCCAGAGTCCACAGTTCACATTAGGGTTCACTCTTTTTTTTTTTTAATTTTTATTTTATATTGGAGTATAGTTGATCTACAGTGCTGTGTTAGTTTCAGGTGTACGGCAAAGTGCTTCAGTTATACATATATCTATTCCTTTTCAGATTCTATTTCCCATATAGGTTATTACAGAGTATCGAGTAGGGTTCCCTGTTCTGTACAATAGGTCCTTGTTGATGATCTATTTTATATATAGTCGTGTGTGTTAATCCCAACCTCCTAGTTTATCACTCCCCTGCACCTTTCCCCTTTGGTAACCATGAGTTTGTTTTCTAAGTCTGTGAGTCCATTTCTATTTTGTGAATTAGTTCATTTGTATCCTTTTTTTAGATTTCACATAAAAGAGATATCATGGGATATTTGTCTTTCTCTGTCTGACTTAAGGGTTCACTCTTGGTGTTGTACATTCCATAAGTTTGGACAAATGGATGAGGACATGTATCCACCATGATAGTATCATACAAAGTAGTTTCACTGCCCTAAAAAACCTCTGTGCTCTGCCTATTCCTCCCAAGTAGCCTTTCTCCTCCCAATTAACCTCTGATCTTCTCAAATGAAGAAACAAAGAAACTGTCTAGTATTGCCAGTGCCTAGTACAGTTGCTTGCCGTGTCGTATATTATTAACAAGTGTTTGGTGAATGAATGAATGAGTTAGCAAGTCATTTAAAAACCAAGTCACAGAACTGACCCAAAGGGGAAAGCATGATTCATTAAGTATCTTTGCGTCTTCTCCCACCTGCTTCCTCATGTGTATGATAAAATTCATCTGACTGCAGTAGATTTCCTGCCGAGCAGCAATTAGACCCGCTGGAAATCTGCCCAGTTTAAACTTTAAAACATTCACACGCATTTACCAAAATGTGCAGATTTCTCCAGTGTGTGTGCATTATTCTCAACCCGCTGTAATTCGTTTTTCTAAAGACGATACTTGCTGGCTGGTTTGGATTTTGTTTTTAATAAAATTCATCATTCCTCCTTAAAAAGGAAGGCTGAGTTTAAGAGCACACAAGACAATCAGGGAGTGATTTAAAGTAAAAAGCCTGAACCCCTAACAGCTGCCCACCCGCTGCTCGCTTGTTCTGAGTTGGATGGTGGCCCAGGGGCTCTTGTCTCCTTGTCACAGACTTGTCTGGAAGGCAGCCAGAGCCCTGCCCTTGGAGAGGCCGCAGTTCTCATTGCTGGAAAGAACAGGTCAGGGAGAGGTCTCGGCTGAGGCTGGGGGTGCAGGTGTGAGGCTGCAGAGCTCGTGGAATTGGTAATTGTCCTGCTCTGACAAAGACGGTGCAGAGCGATCCTGAGGTGGGCAATGGAAGGAGGAACCCCGGGGCCACGTGTATTGATAGAATCATGGAGTTTTGTCTTTGAGTGGTTCCCAGAGACCATTTACATTGCTGAGTTGTCGGATGCAAATCAAAATCTTCCTCAAGCTTCCCCACACGTTGTCTTTTTTTCTCCTCTAGCCGTCCCTGAGGGGATGCAGCATTTTGGAAACATCTGGAGGGCCCTGGTCCACTCACTCACGCACTCTCTCACTCACTCAGAGTAAGCGAGACTTAACCATCCCAGACAGCGTGGTGGAAAGAACCCCAGCTCTGGTGCTATACAGGCCTGGCTGGGGCCCTACTCAAGTCCTTTGAGTTCGTTTCCTCATCAGTAAAATATACCTCAGAGTTGTCCCAGGGATTAATGAGCTGGTGTGTCTTTGTTTTTGTTAAAATTTATTTATTAATCTATTTAGTTTTGGCTGCGTTGGGTCTTCATTGCAGTGCGCGGGCTTCTCATTGCAGTGGCTTCTCTTGTTGCAGAGCCCGGGCTCTAGGTGAGTGGGCTTCAGTAGCTGTGGCTTGCAAGCTCAGCAGTTGTGGCGCATGGGTTTAGTTGCTCCACGGCATGTGGGATCTTCCCGGACCAGGGCTCGAACCCATGTCCCCTGCATTGGCAGGCGGATTCTCAACCACTGTGCCACCAGGGAAGCCCTGAGCTGGTGTGTTTGAGGGTCACAAAGTGGCTGCCGTTTCATCTACTCTTCTGGGTTTCAGCTGGTGAATTTTTATGCATGTCTTTGGTTAGTGGAATTATGCTTAGGAAGTCCTAACACTGCTCTTTCTATGCTCAATGCCTTTTAGAAAATACTTCTACTTTACATCTTCCTCTCTGTCACCTCCAGGCATAGAGTCTTCAGGCTCTAGGTGTGACCTTATTTAAGATGAACTCACCTTGAGAGCAAGACCATCTCGGCCACAATGTTTGGCAGACAAAAGAAGCTCCATGATCAGAGAGGAGAAGGGGAGGGAGGGAGAGGAGAGCAAAGGAGGGAAGAAGGGAAGTATGTCACTAGCAAGTTGAGTGGGTGGTTCCAGGCGGGGACGAGGTGCAGAGCTCGTGTTTGCTTTCCTGTGGAGTATTGCCATCCGTGCTGAGGTGGGCCTAGGCCATTTGGAGCCACCCAGGCATGGTGGCAATGAGGGGCCAGGTACGTGTTACAGAGAGTGGCTCACACTGACCGCATCTCTGCAAAGCCCCACCACCGATTTTGGTAACAATTGATCCATGCTGCTGTTGGAAAACTCATTTGATAGGAATTGGCCAGTTTTAGCAGATTCCTTCAAATTCTGGAATCACGAGTTTCCACCTTCCTTTTCCCATGATTTCTTCTCAATTCTCTCTGCCTGTCTATTTCCACCTTCTAGCAGTCATAATTTTACTTTTAGGTGGTTAACATTTGCCCGTGTTTTAGTCATAACTTGATTCTAAAACCTGTATATCAGTAAGTAGGGTTTACGCTATTATAGCTATAAAAATATTCTTCAGTGCTGGGCCCAGCAGTTGGTTAGGGTTACATTTCCTTCTAAGCAGGTCCAACTTCATGACCCGGAGGCACTTGAAGAGAATGTATTTAGTGTCAAAGTCAAATGCAAACTCCTTTTATACACTCAAAAAGCTGCCAATTTAAAATCATGTCATGCTATGCTTTACTTCATATTTGGACCTGACTTTCTTGATAGACTTTTATTTTTCTTAGAGTTTCTGTTACGTTTGTTTTTTCGTTTTTAAGTGTCACGGTGCTTTATCACAGTCTTGAGTTTGCAAGAGTCTTGCATTTGCATCTGCACAATGATGACAAACATTCTGTTTTTCTCGTTTTGCCTTCTGGACTGACTCTTCTCAAGATCTGAGGTTTACCTGCCACCCCCAGGGAGTTTTCTTCACTCCTTCCCTGCTTTCTCTTGTGTGGTTTATGCCTTCCTTTTGCTGGACTTCAGTCACATTAACTTCTCCCCTTCCCTAAAGAGACAATAAAAAGTAAGTTGTCTGATATCTTGAAAATATCTTGAAATATGTGTATTTTTTTTTAAACATTGCACCTGAGTGCTAGTTTCTCTGCATGTAGAATTCTTTAGTGAACATTGTTTTCTTCAGAACTTTTAGGGAAAGTTCAGTGTCTCCTAGGGTCTAGTTTGGCTGATGTCACTCTGACTTGTACACCTTTGTAGGTAACTGCTTTCTTTTTTCTCTTCAAACATCTCTCTTCGTCTTTGATACTCTGATACTCACTCTGATACTCATGTTTCCGTGTGTAGGTCTTTGTTCGTGGTAGTCTTCATTTGGTGAGTTCTTTCCATCTGAAGACTCATCTCCTTGAGACCTGAGGAATTTTTTTTTTTTTTTTTTTAAGCATTCCTCATCTCTTCCCTTTCATTTATTTCTCTTCTTTCTGGAATCCTAGGAATTGAATGTTGGGTCTCCTAAATTGTTCATCTATATCTCATAATTTCTGTCTTTGTGTTTTTATGACATGGGTAATTCTGGCATTTTTCTGCTAATTAGAGAAGCTTGTATATTGTATAATGTATATTGTAACAGCAACAACAAACATTACAAGTAGGAGTAATTACAAGATGGAGTCAGGCCTTGGGGGAGGCAGGAGGGAACAGAATTGAGGGAGCAAATGAAGGCTTTATCTTTGGGAAGGAGGAGGGATGCTTCTTACTGACAAGATAGTCAAGGGGCCGAGTTAAGATACGGAAAATTGTTATAGTACAGAGGGGAGACGTTGACTCAAGTTTCGTGGCCTTGATAATCTTATAAAGTAGAAGTTGAGGTCATCTACTTAGACTGAAGACTGGAGGGTATGAAAAGGGATGAAACATCTGCTGAAGCAACAGATGGTGAAAGGAAGTTTGACCCAGAAGCCCTGAAGACCCATCTGACATACACAAGATGTATTTGTAGTGGGACCGGTTGGCCAGGTTTTGAAACGTCCAATATTTAGGGGCTGTGAGCAGAAGGGGGATTGAAATTTGGCGGCAAGCATGGTAACAAGACACGGATGAGAGGGCTCAACCGAGGCAAAATATTTTCATCAGTGATGTTAATACGAGAGATGAGCTCAATAATCTTGACTTTATCCAAGTCGGTGACCCAGTGTTCTCTGTGTCCTTCCCCTCTCCCTTGATCACCGTCACCATGCCAAAGGGTGTCCCAGGAAGAACTGAGACCAAGAGGAAGCTGGGAACTTTCGGTCCCCAAATTTGAGGGTCTCTGCTACAATCTTTCCATTTACATCAAGTCCGTGTCCAAACATTATCCTTGGATCACCATCATAAAACCAGTCATTTCTGCTTGCTCACAGAATTTCCAGCTTGGATCTAGGGGTGCAGTTCAGATAAGCCAAATTCACCCACTTTCAGGGACTTTAGAATGTTGAAGCTGTTTAGAGGTCCAGCTCAGTGGTTTTGAAATGGTCTCATTTTGGGGTGGTGGTGTTGTTAATGAAATACCTTTTTTAAATGAACTCTTCCATGGAACCCAACCCACAGAGAGAAGTGCAGCTGCCCCCTTGTGGAGCAGGGGTCTGCCCTGCTCCATCACCACAGACCCACAGGATTTCCCCTTACTTTATAATCGATGAAACTGAGCCCAAAAGAGGGCAGGAGAGGTCAGAACTGCACCCAGGCCCCCTGTGTTCTGTTCTCTTGTGCTGTCTCCCTGCCACCGAGAAGCAGTGGGTTCTGGACCCGAAAGAGCTGTGGGTAAATCCAGACCTTTGACATTCTAGCCTCGTCGGGATGAAAGGGGATATCTCAGGAGAGTTTTAATCCGAGGCTTTTTTACCTTAGCCTCTTATGAAATCTCTCGGTCATAGGGGAGTTAACTGCTCGTGTTCTGGTCCCACAGATGCATATGTGCCCTTCAGATAAACTGCAAGTTCATTATGAAGATTTTCCAGCCTACTGTCCTTAGCGCTGCTGGGTACCATGTTTCCTTCATGATAAATAGGGCCCTTCCTGCAATATGGTGATCGTTCTCTGCCTTTTCCTGGTCACCAATTATGTTAGTGATCATTAAATTAGGAATGGTCTTTGACAGGCATGCAAGTAAAAGCAGTTTGTTGTAATTTACCAAATTAAATAAAGTGTCTTAATAATTAATTGTAAAGTCATTTTAAAATTGTATCTGTATCCTCTGTATAGTTTTAATTTAAAATGAATTGATTGGCATTATTAGGGAAATGTGATTTCATTAATTAAAAGTGCATTTGTGTTTTGGCATAATACTTATTTTTAAGAGGTAGATATTAGCTTAATTTTTAAGTGGTGATTTTTTTTTTTTTCCCAAGAGAATTTTGTCAGAAAATCAAACTACGTTTTGGCATATTTAAACATGTTCCAGTCATTTAGAAAGCAACTTCCCTCTGAGAACTCTTGAAAATCATGATTAGTTTTTGTGGGTCTTTGTTAAAGTTTGCAACGTGCTTGAGTCTGTGATTGGGGAAAGGGTTTTTGAAAATATATATATTTTTATACAAAATCATGTAAATCTCTAAAAACGAGCGTTTTCTTGCGCTGTACTGAAAGTAATTTGTAGGTCTTCTTTTCAAATTGTGTTTGGAGCAAGTTCACTAAGTACCTGAGAAAATTAGATGGGGGTTATGATCACATGCTATTTTTGGCTTATAATAGTGTTACTAGGTTGACAATGTACTTCATGTACCAAAATTTTGGTTTCAAGTTTTCAAAAAAAAATAAAAAGGAAAGAAAGAGAAACCAAATCCGCCATCATCAAAGGACAGAGATGTATCATCAGAAAGATGTGCTATAGATAATACAGAAAATGTGTCATAGGTGATATAGGCAATATGGAACGTGACTTCCAAAAGACTTTTGAGCCATGAAGCACGAAGTACTTGGACAACATGCTTTATATGTGTCAGTGGTGGAGTGCTAATTCAAGACTCCAGCCATGCTGCTCTATAGCCTAAACTCTTATTGTTACCAAGCCCAAGCTCCCTCTGCTTGCCTCACGACAGGCCGGTAAATCGGAGACGGAGGTGTTGAGGCAGGGAGTACGAGTTTGTTCGGAAAGCCAGCCGGCAGACCGAGAAGATGGCAGACTAATACCTCCGAAAAACATCTTCTTGGGGTTTGGGTGCCAGTTTCTTTTATAGCACAGAGAGTGGGAGGAGATGAGGAAGTAAAGTAAAAAGGCCATAAGATTTGTAAGTGTCCCCTGGGGATGTGTTAATTTCTTCTTTCTTGCAGCCATCCACACGTGGACAGGGTCAGGATGTTTCCCTGAACAAAGGCACTTTGGTGTAACATTCAGGCAGAAGGGCAGGGTTCCCTGAGGCAAGCCATCTTGTATAGACAGTATCCTTTTAGTGTACAGACAGTATCCTTTCAGTGAACAAAAGCAATGGGAAGCAAAGGTTAAAGTAAAAGAAACAGATCCAGCATGTAGTCAGATTTGGCTCTTCCCTGTTACCTTCTTGCCTAAGAAGTTGTCATTTACATCCTGTTCCTGGGATTTTTTTCCATATTCACGAGGCCTCTTAACACCACCGGTACTTAAATTAATGGAAGTTAAATGCAGAAGCAAATCAGCTCGTCTTCTGGAGAACTCTTGAGGCAAAAAAGCTTGCTCGATTTCCTTCCCTCCCTCCCCTACCTCTTTCTTTCCTCCTTTCTTCTTTTTTTCTTTCTTCTTTCCTCTTTCTTGTTTCTTTTTTCAGTTATTATTCATTTACTTGATTTGTTCTTTTTTATTTCCTCCAGAGCATATTTTACCTATACCAATTTTTTTTTTTTTAAACTCTTCATTTTTAGAAAGGAAAAGGCCTTTTTCATTGTCTGGGATCTTCTAGAGTAATGGGTTTTCTTTACAATCTCTACAGGCAGCATACTTACTGAAGACTCAGTTCATACGAGGGCCTGGGGTTCTCATGCGGGGCCTGGCGGCTGTAGTCACAGGCCCTCCCCTTCCCTGTCCCCTGTTCCTCAGCTTCAGTCTGTGGTTGGACAATGCCGCAGGCTTCCAGGAGAAACAATGGGAACCCCCCCTTTCCCCCTGCTGCCTCCCACCTCCTCCAAGGCCTCTCCCCTCCGTTAGATAACTTGCCCTGAGCCCAATGATCTTTGGCTCCAGAAAGGAATTAACTGATGAACTCAGACAAGGCCTTAACCTCTTTGAGATTGCTTCCTCCTCTGTAAATGGAAATAACACGTATCAAGATGAGAAATTTTTAAAGATAATATATATGAGCACCTACGCACAGTTGCCGGCACGTAGGATGTGCTTAAATTGTTAGTTGCTTTCCCTTCCTTTTCTCTCCTTTTCTCTCCAGCTATCCCTCCACTTCCACCCCCTCACTTGTTCCATCCTAGAAGCTCTGCCTTGGGACATCACCCCCAGCCCAAGCAGTGCCCGGAGAGCTCACACAGCAGGAAGCGCTCCACTTCTCAGGGTGGAGGGAAGGAGAGGCACCTGCCTTCTGTCTGCATCTCTGGAAGTTCTTTCCCACCAGATCATAGTCAGGTTGGGTTTCTAGTCTAAGATATGCTAACGTGCAAAGACTCACCACAAAATAAAGGTAGCATTCGTTTTTTAGTATTTGTATTAAATTATTTTAAACTGACTGAAGGGAAATGGGCTCTTTTTTGAGTTTCAGTCTTTCAGGATTTATGGCAATTCCTATACAGCAATTCTCCCAACTTCAACACAGAAGTTATTTATTTGTTTATTTGGCTGCGCCGGGTCTTAGTTGCCGCATGCGGGATCTAGTTCCCCGACCAGGGATCGAACCCGGGCCCCCTGCATTGGGAGCGCAGAGTTTTAACACTGGATCACCAGGAAAGTCCCCCCAAATAAGTTTTATTTCAAAAACTTCTCTTGTGAATCTGCCATTTGGGACTTGGAAGGCATTTTCCCATGTGCCCCTGGAAAGGCAGGTCCAAACATGTGTATTCCGTGGGTTCCACCTCAGCAGTCCATGAGCACAGCAACTTAGAGAAGCAAAGCTCCCTTCTGCTTAGAGCCTCTCACCCTTAAGCAGTCAACATGGGATTCCTCCCACTGATGTAAGGAGACCCATCTAAGGAGCCCCACGTACTGTAGACGTCAAGGAACTAAGGTGGCACCAACACACCTTCTATCCCTGGCATCGCTGCCATTCCCCACGAGCAAATGCACATTTTAGACTCAGTTGCAACTTCACATCATTGTGAAGATGGAAAACAGAACTCTCAAAGTTAATCGAAAAGTTAAAACATACTCTGCTCAAGGTCAGGCTCTTAACAGCCAATCTGATTATGTTAAAAAGGTCTTTCGATGGATTTGGTGAGGGAGGAATTGCATCAGATATAGAATGCCTTTATTCGCCCTTTCTCCTGCCTAATGGGAGCACAGAAAAGTGTCTACCTTTCAAGACGGAATTCTGACTTCGGGGGTGGAGGGCGATGAGGCGTTAGCTAAGCGTCAGCAGCCAGCGGAAGTGCTGAAGTAGGAGTCAGCTTTCAGTGTGCATATCAAACTTCCGTTAATAGGACCATGGTCTGCTTTCAACGCTGGAGCTCAGGTCCTGAGTGGAAGGCTCACGTCCCCGTGGACGCTGCTTTAAGTGCATTGCCACACAGATCTGCCAACACCTCCCCCATTCTCAGGGCTAAGACGCTTTTAGGCAATTATCCATCATGTGGAATTTGGTCCTGATCCTGAGAACCACCCAAATGCACAAGAGACATTGGACAGTATCTATTTTCACCCTGATTATCTTCTGTCCACGAAGCAGACAGAACTCTGGAATATAAATGGCAAGAGAGAGAGACACATGTTTCCTCCCCCCTTTTTCCTGTTATGTTACTATTTCATTACACCAGCAACAGCAAGAAGTAGGAAATTCCAATGAAGACTGTACTTGCGAGAGATGTCTTTGTTGTAGGTTTAAGCCTCACAAAGATTTCCCTAAACATTTTCCTTGTCAGTAACTGGGCTGAGGTTTTCAGTTTCAGAGTTGATTTGAGATTAGTCTGAATGGCTGGTTACCTTTATCTAACAGAGGGATACTCTTAGAGCTTGTGTTCTCAATCTTTTAAGTATTCAGGGTTTCCTTTTACTTGAAAGCATTTGGTTTGTGGCTACACCGCCTCAAATTGTAGAAACACGCAGAATCGTAATGGGGTTTGGGGGCGGCGTGGGGTGGGAGGAAGGCAAAGCGATACCATCTAACAGATTTGTAGTTTAAAGCCTTCAGGTCAAAGAACGCTCAAGTAAGGGTGCTTGGTGTGATTCTGACCTCTCCTTGGCCCCCTCTGCAGGCGAGGATGAGGCTCACTGGCCCTGCGCGTCGGAGGCGCTCTGACCCCATCCTGCTCCACCCGGGGAGCAGTGATTGGTCCAGACCTGCGTGCGAGCGCTCATGCGCGTGCGCACCCGGGATGCGCACGTGTGCAGGTGTCCGTGTGTGCCCTGTGCACATGTGTGCGCGCATTGGGAAGAGAGAAAGGAAAAGGATCAGGGAAGAAGAGGCAAGGAGAGTTTGGTTCCTTGTAACCGAGAAGTTAGAGGACAAAGGAACTGTGTACTTTTGGGGGTGGGGCGGGGAGGGAACCTGGCGGTGCTTGTCTTGTAATCAGGAGCTCAGTAGACCCTGGCAATGGGCACCGGCCCAGGACCCAGTGCTTCCCCACAGTAGCCCTCCTGTGTCCACACCCGCATGGCCCCAAGGAGACATGTCACTCAGACCCTGCACCCCTCCATTAACGCCACATTCAGGGTACAGGACCTTGCAGTTCCCTCCCCAAATGACCCAAATCCACTTCCAAGGTCTGTATGGACCTCTTCCCCAGACCTGAGTCCTCGCCATCCCAACCACCATGTAAATGGTGCAGCAGCCCAGATTTGGGGGCAGGGGCTAAGAGGCACTGCTAGCGGCCAATTGGAGCAGGCAGCCCTGTGTGGACCGGGCCAGCCTCTGAGAGCCCCCAGCTGTGCAGTCTGTTTCAATCAGCATTTCTCAAACTATCTGCGAGGATGACCTGCTTTGTTTCAATTTCCAATCACTTGCCAACTGATAAATACAATGTAATAAAAATAAATTACTAGATGAATGAAGTGGAACAGGAAGACGTACAAAACACAAGCCTTGTTTTATGATTAGATGCAACAGACATGCAATTTTTCTGATAAACTGCTTTGAAAGTTTCTAAACACTCCCAGTTTCTGTTCTGACCTCATTGCAAACTGGCCGCTGTCCACAGACCACACTCGGGTAGCATTACCCTAAATGACAGTAGGGGTCAAAGCTTGGACATAAAATTATAAATATGTGTATGTATCATTGCAAGGTTTTCATAAACTTTCTAGAAAAAAGAAAATCAATGAACATCATATTCAATTTGCATTACTTTAAAATTCATGTTTAAATCTTTTTCAGTGAACAAACACACGTGTTACATAGTTGTGATCCTTAACTGGGTGTTTATTCTGCTTTTTTATTTTGAAATATTTATTTATTTATTTAGGCTGCACTGCACAGGGTCTTATTTGCAGCATGCGGGACCTAGCTCCCCGACCAGGGATCGAACCCGGGCCCCCTGCATTGGGAGTTCGGAGTCTTAACCACTGGACCACCAGGGAGGTCCCTATTCTGCTTTCGTTCACTGGCCCTTTTCTCAGGTGTGCATCCCCGGCGCCGCTGCCTGGGTCCTAGCCCTCCTCACCTCCCGCCTGGTCACTGCTCCAACCTCCACGCTGTTCTCCCCTCTCCCCTCTGTTCTGCGTTCAAGTCAAGCTCTACAAGGTGCCCAGAGCGGTCTTCCCAAGTCACAAACCCCATCTCGTTCCTTCCAGTGGGCTCACAGTTCTCATAGTACGGTGCCTACATCCTTCTAAGGTCTGATCTGGACCCTGCTTGCCCCTCCGACTTCCTTTCTTATTTCCCACGCTACCATCCTTCCCACCACACCACGTGTGCCCAGCCACGCTGAGTTCCTGGAAGGTCCCTGGAAGGTCCCTGCCTTTTCACACTTCCCGGGCTGTGGCCCTAATAAACCAGCTCTCTGCACCCAGCGCTCAGTGAATGCTAGCGGTTAGTTCTTGCAGATAACAAGCTTCCCGTTTTGCTGAATTTCCCCAGATATTTTTCTATCATAAACAGCACTGACTTAAACATCTTTAGACTATTTGTCTTTTTTTTGATATAGGAATTAATTCTCCCAAATGGAATCATAGAGTCCAAGATTATGGACCTTATAAACATGGCTGCATGTTGCCGACTTGTTTTCCAGAAAGGCTGAGCCGCTTTCCAGTGTCAACAGCAATAAATCATGAATTTCAACTCAGAAATATGGTGCCAATATTGGCTCCAAGATAAGTTTTACACTAGAGTGTACAGTGAGTTCTTAGGTTTGTAACAGCTAATGTCAAACGAATTGGCTTTCTGCTTTGGATGTTAGTTCTGCAAAGGCAAGGGCCTGTCTTCCAACATTCTTTTTCCCTGAAAACAGTGGACACCTAATCAGTACATGATGGCGACGGTGGTGATGACACCCAGCCTGACGCTGAGGTGAGTAGAAGATAAGATAAAAGGTTTGTTGAAGGAAGATGTCCCTCCTGATGTACCCAGCAAAGGTGGAGCTAAAGAGTAACAAGGATAGCCAGGCACGCTGGTGGCAGAAGGTTGATGCAGATGCGCCATCAACAGCATCTTTGATTATCTGGGGTAAGGATGTCTAATTAACACATGTGCTTGTTTTAATAGGTCCAGCATTGTGAGCACTTTACACATTTCCTGTTGAATCCCCTCGAGACAACTGTATGAGCTAATACCCGGGTGTTCTTATCCCTTTTTACGGATGAGAAACTAAAGCCCACAGAGATGAGATAACTTGCCCGAAGTGACGAGTACACAGGGCACAGAGTGAAGCTGGGGTTCAATCCTGGGCGGCCCAGAGCCCTGACACCACCCTGTGACAGCACCGTGCTGAACTTCTGCATTTGCCTCACTTATAGTTCTCTTTTTGCGGTGGTTGGTATAGAAAAGTCGCAAGTTCAATACAAGTAACTTTTTTTCTGAGCCATTTGAAGGTAGTTGCCAACCATGCCCATCACCCCTGAATACAGTAGCACATCCCCTAAAACAAGGACACGCTGCCGAATAATCACAATACAGCTATCGGGATCAGGACATAAGCACTGATACGTTACGGCCGTGTAGTCCTGAGACTTCATTCAGAGTTCTCCATTTGCCCCAGTGGCACCCTTTGGAGTAAAAGGATCCCTCTGAGGCTCATGAGTGGTGAGTGGCTGCCTGATCCCTTGGGTCTCCTTCCATTTAGTACAGCTCTTCTGTCTTCCCTGAACTCTCAGGACCCGGACACTTTTGAAGGGTACCAGACCTGTCATTTCATAGAATGGCCATCAGTCTGGGTTTTGCGGATGTTCCCTCGTGATTAGATTTAGTTCTCATATCTTCGGTTTTGTTTTTTTTTTTTAAGTACAGTTCAGCAGTGTTAAGTATATTGACATTGCTGTGCAAAGACGCTGCTGTCCTAGACATTTCAGGTGTAAGAAGGCAGTGGGAGGATTCCGGCTCCCTGGCACCGCCTTCCCTCCCTCCTGTTCTCCCACTGGTGTAATCCCTCTGCCCTTTGCGGGGCCTCCCCAGGGCATTGCCACGTGCCTTTCTTCCTGTGCCGCCCGTGTGTCTGCCCCCCCCCACCCCCCAGAAAATACGCTTTCCTGGGAGTGCCTGGCACGTAGTAGGTATTCAACCAGTGACGACCAAATATTCAGAATATTCGGGGATCATTATGGAATATAGAGTAATTTGATTTTTCAGGAGCATGAGAATATGTTCCCAAACTGATCGCTGCAGATGAAATCAGGGCTCCAGGAAGTCTTTATTGACTTACAGCCAAAATGTGACCTTCGGAGATTACCCCTGAGGGAAATAGAGCAAGGTGATTATTTTATGTGCCCTCATAATGGAATTCACAGAGCACTCGGTCAGATTTTCTTGAAGCGCTTGTTCTGCCTGACATCACAGAAAATATGAGGCCGATTTGGGAGTGGCCTGCTTTAGTTAATGCAGTCACATCTGAGAGAACGTAATGGAGTGTAACGCTGGTGCACTGGCGTCGTCATGCACGATGTGGAATTTTCTGGGTAGTTCCCTGAATTGGAAAAGATAGGATCTTGAGCCTTTGAAGGAGCCAAATCCCGAATCCTGTGCGCCTGTGGAAAATTCGGTGGGCCAGGAGCCAGCCCAGGGTGCATCAGCTATTTGAACAGCAGGATCATTGCGGTGCCCTGACATGGGCCAATATTGACAGAACAGTTCTGAGTTAAAACTCAGGTTTTTTTGCTGTTGACACCGTGTATGAATTCCTTTTTAGCTTCTTTTCATAAACAGATGACTCAGGTAACTAACTTTTATGTAATCTAATCCAGAAAGAGGTAAACATTTTCCAGAGAGAGCTCGTTCTTGCAGTTCTGCTGTCAAATATTCAAACAAGCCAAGCAGAACTAACAATATTTTTAACTCTTGGAGGAAAAGAAAACTATTCAAATGTATTTTTGTTTACATAGAGAGCATCAGAATGGTATTTAAAGTAAATAGGATATGCAGGCAGGTCACTATTTTCTTTTCCTATTTTTTTTTTTTTTTTTACTTTTCGTTGTTGTTGTTGTTGATATTTTTTTTGGCCGGGTGGCATGTGGGATCTTAGTTCCCCCGCCAGGGATCGAACCCTCGCCCCCCTGCAGTGGAAGTGCAGAGTCTTAACCACTGGACCGCCAGGGCCCTCCCTAGATCACTATTTTCACACATCAAAAATCGTCCAACCACGGCTTACAAATATACTTTGGGGAGTTTTTTTGTACTAAAAATAAAAGTTTTAAAGTAACCACTTAACAAAAAGTTTTTTGGTGCATAGAAAGTGGCGTAGATTGGGAACTTTTATCTTGTGTTTACACCGATCATGATTTCAGCACAGCACTAGTTTTGAAGTATTCTCAGAGAGTCTTTGCTGGATATTACTCTTTTTTTGTTTCTTTATTTCGCCATTAATTCTCCATGTAGCTTCCCCCAGGCTCTCATTGTGCTCCTTAAACAGATGTATCATTCTCCTGATGTCTTTGTGAAATCATGTCAATGTTTACAATTTTTGACACTCTGTTTTTGTTGTCACTTCAACCAAATTTTCTTCTGGTACATTTCAAATTATCGTATTAAGTATTAAAATTATTAAAGAATTGCAAAATAGTTTCCATTATAAAACCCTATTTTCATTATTTAAAATTGTATAACAACCCTCCTTTTGGAAAGATATTTTCCAGTAAATGGCTGCCCCACAAAAAACCAACAACCTTGAGATGAATATCAATATGGACCTTCATTGTCTGTGGCTGTTCTTTTTCAGCAGTTTTTATTCTTATGCTATTACCTGTCTCTTCTAAGTGTAAAAGATGGAAAAATAGTAAAGGAAGATCCTGTTTGTTAAGTTCTTACAGAAGTCTAGGTTGATATTCTTATATGGAGCAATTCACAGAGGAGTTTTTAAAAGATTTTTATTCACAGAGGAGTTTTTAAAAGAAATATCATTGATTTACAGTATTGTGTAGTTTCCGGTATACAGCAAAGTGATTCATATATATATATACACACACATATACATATATATATATATGTTCTTTTTTAGATTCTTTTCCATTATAGGTTATTACAAGATACTGAGTATAGTTCCCTGTGCTATACAGTAGGTCCTTGTTGGTTATCTTTTTTTTTTTAATTTTATATTGGAGTATAGTTGATTAACAATGATGTGTTAGTTTCAGGTGTACAGCAAAGTGATTCAGTTATACACATACGTGTGTCCATTCTTTTTCAAATTCTTTTTCCAGTTAGGTTATTACAGAGTATTGAGTAGAGTTCCCTGTGCTGCACAGTAGGTCCTTGTTGGTTATCTATTTTATATATAGTAGTGTGTATATTTTAATCGCAAACTCCTAATTTATCCCTCCCCCCCTTTCCCCTTTGGTAACCATAAGTTTGTTTTCTATGTCTATGAGTCAATTTATGTTTTGCAAATAAGTTCATTTGTATCATTTTTTAAGATTCCAAGTTTAAGTGATATCATATGATATTTGTCTTTGTCTGACTTACCTCACTTAGTATGATAATCTCTAGGTCCATCTTTGTTGCTGCAAATGGCATTATTTCATTATTTTTTATGACCGAGTAATATTCCATTGTATATATGTACCACATCTTCTTTATCCATTCCTCTGTTGATGGACATTTAGGTTGTTTCCATATCCTGGCTATTGTAAATAGTGCTGCTATGAACGTTGGGGTGAATTTATCTCTTCGAATTAGAGTTTTCTCCAGATATATGCCCAGGAGTGGGATCACTGGATCATATGGTAACACTATTTTTAGTTTTTTTTAAGGAACCTCCATACTGTTCTCCATAGTGGCTGCACCAATTTACATTCCCACCAGCAGCGTAGGAGGGTTCCCTTTTCTCCACACCCTCTCCAGCATTTATTATTTGTAGACTTTTTGATGATAGCCATTCTGACCAGTGTGAGGTTATACCTCATGGTAGTTTTGATTTGCATTTCTCCACAGAGGAGTTCTAAAACTAGGCTTCTCGCAGAAACTTCCAGCCCCTTCCAGGGTGGGTGCTTCCTTCCTAGCCCCTTCATGGGTTGCTTGCATCTGTGCCAGCATGTGCCTTTGATCAGCCCACACCTTCAGACTAAAGCATGCTTGTCAGAGTCATAAATCACGCACCTCTGTTAATAGTTTAGGCAGATTTGGGGTTTGTGCTACAGTGCTCAAGAATGCCTAGAACCTTACTTCTTGGATTAAAAGATAAATTGGGGGAAAAAAATTTGTACTGGTCAGTTAACCCTATCTCAGTTCAGAGCCTAAGACGTGAGTGAGCTCACAAATCAACGTTCCCTTTAAGTCATGTTTACTGACTCACCACAGAAAGCTGAGGGCATGTGCGTATACCTCAACTATGCCTTTTTTGGTACTGTCTTAAGGATTTACAAGAAGGTGCATTTGGGTGCAGCCATTCTGGGTAATAAACAGTCAGAGGGCATGAACATGCATGTAGATGTTGCCAGTAGGATCTGCATGACCTTGGGCAAGTGATCTGAGCTCACCGAGCCTCATTTCTGCAAAGGTAAGGATAAGAATGCCTTCCCTACCTATATCCTCCAGAGAATTTCCGGAAACTCAAATGAGTTAGTACATGTGAAAAGACTTGTAAACTGCAAAGTGTAGGTTGAATGTAACTTAAAAATATTATTATTCAGAGCCTGCATAATAAACTGGAAAATGGGAGGTACGTTCTCAGAAGATCGTCAGTACCTTCTATGGGACCCGGTTCTGGATATTTTGACTGACTTAATCCATGGAACAAGGGGATATTTGAGAGCACGGCGTCTAAAGCATTAGGCTGATTAGACCATTGCCGGCAGGACGTTTGTTCACCTTACAAACAAGTTCTTTATCTTCTCCCTTGCCTATGAAAGTTATAGAAACGCCTACATAATAGGATTCTTCATGGAGCTTATTAACTTGAACTTGTCTGAACTCATCATTCACAAGCATACCAGCCACTATCCAGAACAAACAGGGTTAGATAAGAGTTCTTACAGAAATCATCCTGTGCTGTGAATCAAACACAGATTATATTAAACTTCCTGACACTACTTAATTTTTCAGGCAAGTTTTCTTTCTTTCCCCCCCCCCCCTTATCCTGACCTTGTATGAATTTTCCAACGATTCCTGGAATAAGCACGCTACATTTATCCATCTTTGCATTCTCACGATTTCCAGTGATTCTAATAGAAATTTCATGCAGCTAGGATGACAGTAATTTATGGTTTTTTAAAAAAAATTATTATGATTACTCGGAAGCCTATTTTTAGTACTCAGGTGAAATGGGTTTATAGTGCTCCGTTAGCATAGATATTAATACACGAGTGTTAATATCTCTGCCTTGCTTTCCCACAATTTGTTCCATTATATAAGCTGAATTATGTTATAGGTGAGTATCATCTTTCCTGTCCCTGCTATCATCCTTTTGGAGCTCCTTTACCATTGATTTTGCAACAGATGAGACAGATCCAGGGAGGTGAAATGTTCAGCCCAGCACAGTACAACTTGTTTTTGCCAAAGCTGGGGCTAAAGGCCAAAACTGACTCCTGAACCAGTGTCCTAAGATGCCACAGCTCCTTGGGAAACCAGAGTGAAACCTCTGCTCTTCAAAATCCTTAGATAGGGACTTCCCTGGCGGTCCAGTGGTTAAGACTCTGTGCTTCCAATGCAGCAGGCGCAGGTTCGATCCCTGGTCGGGGAACAAAGATCCCACATGCCAGACCAAAAAAACAAAACAAAACAAAAAATCCTTAGATAGCCAGGTTTTCTGTAGAAAAAGGATATAATGTTCTGATCATTAGAAGTTTAATGTTTAACTATTTGGGGATCAGTGTCTAAAATGGACAGTCCAACCCTGCCTTAATCTTAAACAGGGCTGAAAGGATTTTTCTTGAGAATTTCCTTTCTTGGTAATTCTTGATACTGCCTTTCCTAGATTCCAGCTCATCCATCAATCTGAGCCTCAGTCACTGTGTTTTGCTGTAAGTGGAGGTGGTGTGGTATATAAGGTAAAGAACAGGGCCTGAGCCTGAGGCCTGCTTTCTTGCAGAAGGTTGCTGGCCTTGCAAACCTTTTGATCTTTGTCTTTCTCAAGCGTGTTCCTCTGTTCGCCTGTCAGTGCAGGATGCCCGCGTGGGGTGGCATCTTCCCTGGAGTGGCCAAATGTCCCGTGAACCGTCAGCGGCATTAAGGGAATTAAGCTTGGGGCTTCCCTGGTGGCACAGTGGTTGAGAATCTGCCTGCTAATGCAGAGGACACGGGTTCGAGCCCTGGTCTGGGAAGATCCCACATGCCACGGAGCAACTAGGCCCGTGAGCCACAACTACTGAGCCTGCGCGTCTGGAGCCTGTGCTCCGCAACAAGAGAGGCCGCGATAGTGAGAGGCCCGCGCACCGCGATGAAGAGTGGCCCCCGCTCGCCGCAACTAGAGAAAGCCCTCGCACAGAAACGAAGACCCAACACAGCCAAAAATAAATAAATAATAAAGAAATGTTCTAGGACTAAAAAAAAAAAGGAAGGATATCATCTCAGAATATAAGGTATTCCTTTAAAAAAAAAAAAAAAAAGGGAATTAAGCTTTTTCCGTTAGTAGTTCATGGGACCACAGGCATCTCCTCGGCGGCTTGATCTTGTCACCATTGTTGGCCACCAGGTATGATGGGTCATTCTTCACCATTTTAGGAATTTGTGTTCGTCCGGGTACAGTTTCATTGTCACTTTGCTTCAGATTCTGATTCCAAGTCAAACATCCAAGAGAATTCGGCATGACGTGTAGCCTAATTCAGTTAGCCTAATTCGCAGACAGTTCCTCATCTGTGAAAAAGCAATAGCGCCTCTCTCACATAGAAGTTTGAGGAGGAAGAGAGAGAACAGATGCCGAGTACCCGCCCCCGAACCTGGTAGGTGCCAATTTGAGAGCTACTGCTTCCCCTCCTCTTCATCGTTACCATTGTTGGCTGCCAAGGCTATTAACGTCATCTTCTCCTGTGAAAAATGGACACCACCTTTCTCATCTTCTAAGTGGGTTCGATGTGAAAGTTGTTGTAATGTTTCTTCTTTTAAAAAATTATCTGGAAATTTAAAAACCCACCACCTGGTACGTGCTAATATGCATCTTAATACGTCACTCAGTTCAGCATCTTCCCCAGGCTTGGAACAGAGTAGATCGTGATGGTTAACAGTACATGCTGGGCTTTCCAAGTGTTGGGCTGGGTTTTATTTCCGGCCCTCCTCTTGAGTCTTTCTCTGACTTGGGCGATCATGTGATCTGCATCAGTCTTTTCATAGATGAAATAGAAACAGACAGTTGCCACCTCCACACCTCAGTGGATTGTCGTGGGAGTTATGAGTTAGTGCCTCTGCAATAGGTGGCTGGAGTGAGCCACGCGGGCTTGAGGTGTCCCCGTGGTGTATCCGGTCGAGTGGACATTACCCTTACCCATGGCTCCGGTGTGGTCCTCACAGCTTCAAAGTACCATAAAGCATCCAGTGTTTCATCAACCGTGTAGTTAGAGCACCCTTCTCAGCATGGTCCTTAGACCTTAGTCATGTGACTGACCTGACCCAGGTCTGTTACACAGTAAGAAACAAAACCTTCAGTACTACTGGGTCCTCATCCGAAAGGTGGGCTGAGATGTTTCTTTGCACCTATTTTCCAGCATTTTGAAAATTGTTCTAAATATTTTCCCTGTTGTCTGTATGACAATACTTGCAAAAAAATAAGCCATGTCCAAGAGAGTTCTGTTGTATACTTTGTGTCAGAGTATGAAATTTTTCATCAGAGACCTCGCTCTCTTGAAAAATTGCTAAATCTTAAAAATTACGTACTTTCAGCTTGTGTGAATTATACATTTTATTAGGAAAGCTATCTTATACCATGTCTGTTTAACATTAGTACAGGTAGTGCTGACCTTATCTTAAATCCCCTATCAATTCTTCACTACTTTTTAAAAATAACTTTATTTATGGAGGTTTTCAAACACTTACAAAAGTAGAGTGAATAGTCTAATGAAACCCATGGACTCAACTCATCACCTAGTTTCAGCATTGATCACCACATAGAATTTCCCCTTCCCATCCTCACACCATGGGGTAATTTTAACCATACCCCCCAGACATCATATCATTTCAAAGGTATGCATCTCTAACAGATGAGGACTCTTTTCTTTAAAAAAAAGAGATAAAAGTACTTTCTTAATATCAAATATCAATTCTGTGTTCCAATTTCCAAAATTGACTTATGAATCTATTTTTGTACTTAGCATGTTTGGATCAGAGTTCAAATAAGATGCACCAATTGCACTTGGTTGATATATCTCTTCTGTCTGTTAATATCTGGGTTCCCCATCCATAGTCATTTGTATTTGAAGACTGGGTCATTTGTCTGGTAGAAAGTCCCTTTTTAGACATTTTCTGGCAATTGCACCCTGTTAGCACATTCCTTTATCCCTCTATTTATTGTAAACTCATAGGTCTGGGAAAGTGGTCAAATCAGTGTGTTTCGTTAGTTTTGTTTTTGTTTACGTGAGATGTCCTTTTACTGCTGTCCATCGAGAGGTGCACAATGTCTGGTTGTCTCCCCTTTTGTGTGTCAGATCAGTCCATCTCTGAGTTGAACTGTGGTCAATCTGATCCAGCTTATAAAATTCCCCATCTGCTTTTCACCTGATGGTTTTAGTTGCTATTCTTGACCCTGGCCTCCAGAATCATCATTTCATTAGGGTTTCAGCACCCAATGCATAACTCATTTTGAAAGATTTTCCAGAAATGTTCCTTAGCGGGTATTAGAAATGCTGAGTGATTCTGATAAAATAATGATTGCATGATTCAAAATGCTTTCACATTTTTATTATATCGAAACACATACTTTTCAGGATGTTAACTAGAAAAATAAAAATAATTCTAAGTCTCAAAGATAGAAGATGAGTATGAGACATAATTAGTAAAGAGTTGGCTTGTTTACTCTTTTCCCAGAAACTCTGACTAAAGAGTTGCAATGTGCGTTGTTTCTAAGGGATTTTTTTTTTTTAGAGAACAAAAGTAATTTTAAAGCATTTATCTTTCTTAAAACACGGGCAAATCAAGGCAATTTAAAGTACTCCATGTTAAAAGAATAAAAAATAAAATAAAGTACTCCATGCTCCTTTTGGTAATAATGTAAAAAAATTGGGGATGAAATAGTGAAATGTTCTTTTAAATAAAGCATGATGATGATCCCATCTTATAAAACAGAAGGGTCTATACTGCTTCTAATCCCTTTTGCTTCCTCATCGTACTTCAGCCTGACTTCAGACCTCTTTTTGGTCTGAAAATATTTTTGCTTTATAGCCTATTTGTTTCATTAAAAGTAGATCTGATTCCGAATTGAATTCAGTAATTTTGATCGTGAGCCCAGTACCGTGTTACAGCCTCATCTACTGGAGTGTGTGATGTCCTTGTGAAACCCAGAAACATGGGTCCATCTGATGAATTTATGACAAAAGTTTATTTGGGACTTAGAGTTAAGACTTTAAAATTGTACCTAGGTTTCTGGATTTTATATATCATTCCACTTTTTATGTGGAATAACCTTCATCGGAATCATTTCAGGAAATGAGAAAAGTAGGATATGGTTATGAGTCAGCCTTGGAAAACTACAGCATGGAATGAATTAGTCAGAAGAAGGGTTTCAGTGGCCAACATGAGCTGTGCGCTATCAGGAAATGGTGTGACTTTCCATGATTTTATGTACTGCAAATCATGTGGCATAATGCTCCAGACACCTGGAGTCTTTTTTTTTTTTTTTTTTCAATCGTAAGTTTTGAGATAAAATTGAGAAGTACCATGGAGTGAAAGCACAGCCCTTTCAGTACTTGTGTATCCCTGCTGTCAACTTGAATGCATTTCCACTCCACTCCCACTCCATGGGGGATACGGACATTCACCCAAAAGCCCATTGAGGCTGCTAGGTCAAGTCAGAAAAGCAGCTGGACTTGACAGAGGTGCTGCTGCAAAGGGGTGGCATCTGTCCTTTTGTTTCTAATACCTTTTTCCATGCTCCTGGTGTTGCTGCTTATAAAGCAATGTCATTTACGGTCTGCAAGAGAGTTGCTTCTCCCTGTGTTGTGCTGTGTTTTAGAAGGGTGCTCTGAAGTTCAGAAGGAGGCAGTGTGATCTGGCCTTCTATCATCCTGTTAAAGAGAAAAGAGAACCTTGGGGAAATGGAGTGGATTAAAAGTTTGGATCATATAAGTTTCATAAAGCTACATCGCTAGAGGAAAATGTTGAAAATATAATCAACCACTAAAACTAAACATGGAGGGAAATAAGTTTGTTGTTTTATTGGCAATAGAAGTCGGTTAAAGATAATCAAGCACTCAAGTCACCTCTTCCCTGTTTGTTAGGCTTGATAGGTACACATAGCATTCACTAATTACAGCTTGGGAGATGGATGTATATAGAGATATATACATATAGATATATAGAGAGAGATATATGTATAGAAATATAGCATGTATATTTTAACCAGCATATCTAATGGAACAATTCAATTAAGAATGAAGCCTGCATGTGAATTCCCAACTTCCCATTGAACATCACTGAAAGTCCAGTTGACTCTGATGCCCTTGGCAACCTGGTAAACATCCCTCTGGAAGAATCCTGCCAACCAGGTTTGCCTTGTTTGCCACGTGTGGCCTTCTGGCAAGGTGTAGAGAATCATCTGTCCCCAAGTTAACCCAGGATGGTTTCATGTCCTTGTCACATGGTATCACTGAGCAATCAGATGGTAACAATGGGCATGTTCTTTCTCCCCTTCCAGCCTAGACCTCACTGTATGCCACAGATGAATGCTGGTCTCTCCTGAAATTCACACATTAAAATCCTAACCCCCAGTGTGATGATATTAGGAGGTGGGGCCTTTGGGAGGTGATTAGGTCAGACAGCAGAGCCCTCACGAATGGGATTAGTGCCCTTATAAAAGAGACCCCAGAGAGCTCCCTGCCCCTTCTGCCATGTGAAGACACCATGAGAAGTTAGCCCTCCATGAACCAAGAATTGGGCCCTCACCAGACACCAAACCTGCTGGCACCTTGATCTTGGACTTCCCAGCCCCCAGAATCGTCAGAAATAAACATCTGTTGTTTATAAGCTGCCCAGTCTTCGTCTGTTTTAGCACCCGAACAGACTGATAACATGTGTGGGCATCACCTGGGAATCGTGTGAAAATGCAGACTCTGCTTCAGTGGATCTCAGGTGGGGCCCGATGTTCTGCGTTTCTCACGAGTTCGCAGGTGAGGCCAGGACTACTGGCTCAGGGCTGCCCTGTGAGTATCTAGACCATCCAGGTCAGCGCTGCATAAACAAACTATATCTGCAGAGTTAGCAAAAATCCCAACCCTAAAGGGTGTCACCACCTGATGCTAATACCTGCAGAGCTCTGTGTGTCCACAACCTCGAGTCTCTTTACATGACATTCATACCTCTCCCCAGCAGGACTGGGAAACACCCCAGGGTGGAGGGACCCTCACCGGCACCTGGAAGTTGTCCCCTGCTGGCCTCTTCACCTAGCATCTCTTACTGTACTTCATCCTCTGAGCACATGCACAGTTGTCTGCCCCGGACTCTGCCTTGTAAAGATCTGATAATTCCGTCCTTTTCTCCACTGACTGGACTGTTTCTTAGTATGAAGAAAATTTCTAGAACTGTTGGTCATCTAAGTCTTCTCGTGGGACCCACGAGCCCTACTTTTAATCTTCATTCTAAGATTTTTATCACAGCCCACTTGTCCTCAACCTCCAATGCGCTGGGCTCAGAAAGTTCAGAAGGACAGGAAAGGATTTCAACTTTAGTGGCCAAATGCTAGAAGTTCTACAAGTGAAGATTTGAGAGGTTTAAGAATTCCTTAAGGCTGATTTAATGAAAGAAAGAGGAAAGAATGGTCTTCAGGGAGGAATCCCAGCCTAGGCACTTCCAGCAATTGCTGTATTTCAGAACCACCCATTGTCAGAACGTGGGTTTTGGACTCGCCGAAAAATCGTTAAGCCGAAGTGTCAGAGCTGCTTTCTGCCGCCTCCTTTTCCCTTGACTGCTCCGATGGAAATAGGTTAAATCTTTAATTGGCTATTTTATTTTATTACCATGGAGTTTTCAAATAAACCAGCAAATCAACATCATTATTTTAAGATCCTAGGGAATATGATTCAGGGCTTGTCATTATTTTTTCCAAGGAAGAAACAGTTATAGATATTTTCTGCAAGGGTAAATTTCTGTGACTTTTCCAGTTAGAAGCCAGCCAGCAACCTTTCACACAGCCCGTTTGAAAAGAAACAGTGTTCAGAATGTAGGATGCACTCTTGGCATGCATGCATCCTCGTGGATGGCTTCCCTTGGTGTAATGGGTGCCTTTTGAAAGCCTTTCTGCTATTTTCCTTGGGTCTTTGTTTAGTTAAAAAAAAAAAAAGCTCCATTCCAAATGATTGCCAAAAACGTGGCGTTTGCAAAGGAGAGTTTAATCATTGTCATAGAGTTGCCTGTCTTACTTTATCAACATCAGAGAGTTCTGTGGTTTTGCATACATGAATGACTTACTTACAGCTTGATACTGGATGATGACAGGATGTGAATTCCATCAGATACATGGCAAAGCTCTGCGCGCGCCACTAATCGTGTCTGGGGGTAGCTGGGTGCGTGTTCCAGTGGTGACATCTCTGTCTAATTGTTTTCTTCCAGACACTTTTCCTTGAAAACATTCAGGCAAACCATAGATAGGAATTCGTGCTTCTGCAGAGACCTTATACGAGGACTTTTAGTAAGAGTGGTAGTTCAAGATGGGCATCGTTTATATGGTTATATACTCTTAAGTTGGAGGTGGTATTAGTTTGCTAGGCTATAGCTGCTGTAACAAAATACCACAAACTGCGTGGCTTGTCCAACAGAAATTCATTTTCTTACAGCTCTGGAGGCTGGAAGTCCAAGATCAAGGTGTCAGCAGGGTTGATTTTTCCCGAGGCCTCTCACCTTGGCTTACTGGTGGCTGCTTTCTCACTTTGTTCTCACATGGTCCTTCCTCTGTCTTGTGCACCCTGGTGTCCCGCTGTGTGTCCACATTTCCTCTTCTTATAAGGATACAGTCTTATAGGATGAGAGCCCACCCTAACAGCCTTATTTAACCTTCATCACCTCTTTGAAGGCCCCATCTCCAAATACAGTCACATTCTGAGGTTCTAGGGGGTTTTAGGGCTTCAACATAGGAATTTGGGAGGGGACGCAGTTCAGCCCATAACTAAGGTCATAGAAACCACTTTGAAATTGCAGAATTATTTCTTAGGCTTGGATTATTTTGCCGTCCTTCCATTTCTTTTCAAGAATGGTTCTGTCACCGTCTTAGCAGAGAGATGCCAGATCTGGAATTTTACTGTGGAAGTAAGGATCACAACGGCAACATCATTCTCTAAGTGGTATTTCCGGCCACTGGAGAGGCTTTCACTCTGGGAGAAGACGCATTTGGGAAGACATCCAGGATACTCTAAAGGTAACAGAGTGGACCCCTGCCACTTGGGAGTCTTGGCCATGCTTCTCCTGTTCTCACTTGCCGACCTCGCCACTCAGGGGCAGTCGTGTACCTGCAGGGCATCTGGGGGCAGGCCCTCAGAAGTACACTTGGATTCTGTGTTCCGTAGCTCCTGGGGTCAGTTTGGGTGGCCAGGTCTGCCCTGTGGGCCTCCCGGCTCCTCAAGGAACCACAGTAGAGTCATATCTGGACCCCAGCACCTGGCCTAGGCCATGCCTGGCCTGTGGTAGATATTCAACGAATGGATGAATTTCAGAAGCATGTCAGCCATCAAGGCTACTGACCTCCCATCCCCTGTCATTTTCTCCACCTTGTGCAGCCCCTTTAGGGGCTGCTGCTATAGATCCCACTAGTAAAGTTAACCCTCATCTTTTTGCTCTTAGGTATATTGGAAGCAAGACGGTATTGTGCAGTGAGGGTTTAACCTGGACCGGAGGGGCACCAACACCACCTTGGCCGGGAGAGAGTATTAATTTTCCAAGTTTACCTCCATAATTGGTCCTTTTGGGGTCTTAGGTGCCCACCACTAATACTGATTTTGAGCAACCACAGCACGTCCTGTAGTAGCTGCATCTTCAAACTCACCTAAACCACCAGGTGCAAAAATGACCACTGCTATGAAGAAATAAAAATAATAATTATACAGAGTTATAGGCTGTCCTAGAAAGTGCCTTCGGGCAGATTTCACCTTTTTTGAACGCAGGCTGCCGTAACCATGGCTGCTGGCCATCTGACTCTCGACTTTCCCCCCCCGGTACCTTTGAGAGCCACCGACAGCCTGAGTCAGAAGACGCCAGGACCCAAACAGAGCAGGCATGGACACGGCGCCTTAGTCATTGGCCAAAGACACACGGCTTCCTTTCATCATGTAGGAGGGAGACAGGAAAGAGCCTGGGCAGCAGAAGGCACATGAAGGGGAGCTTCAGGCATGACTGTTTGGTCACATCCCGGCATCCAGCAAACGAAATCTCACAGCCCCTCCCCTGGTTGTTGACCACAAGGCAGTTTGTTGGCAGCGCAAGTCAGCAAAATCATGGAACCTACACAAAATAGGAAACAAGCATACAGAATAAGCGCAGAGAGGGAAAGCATGCCTCTCTTTGTAATTGCTTTGTACCGTGATAGTCTTTTGCTTGAATTTACAATAAAAACTTGGAAGAAAGTTTTCTTTAGGTGGCACCAAAACAGAATTTAACATTCTTCTGCCAGCCCATTTTGCACTAGACATGAGTAGATTTACTGAGAGATGTAGACATTCATAACAGCCTTTTAAATTATCATGAATAATGTTTTTCAGTTAAAACATTATTTCTCATGATGTTAAGCAAAATATCAGTTTTATCACAATATAAAGACAAAGATATAAAAAATACCGTAATGGTGGGCTTCCCTGGTGATGCAGTGGTTAAGAATCCAATGCAGGGGACACGGGTTCGATCTGTGGTCCAGGAAGATCCCACATGCCGCAGAGCAACTAAGCCCGTGCGCCACAACTACTGAGCCCGTGTGCCTGCCTAGAGCCCGTGCTCTGCAACAAGAGAAGCTACGACAATGAGAAGCCTGTGCACCTCAGTGAAGAGTAGCCCCCGCTCGCCGCAACTAGAGAAAGCCCGCGCACAGCAACGAAGACCCAACACAGCCAAAAATTAAAAAAATAAGTTAATTAATTAAAAAAAAATACCGTAATGATATATTAATTATATCTCCATAAAGCTGTTTAAAAAGTACTATGCTCAACTTGCAGATATAGAGAACAAACGAGTGGTTACCAGTGGGGAGAGGGAAGGGGGGGAGGGGCAACATAGGGGTAGGGGATTAAAAGGTACAAACTATTAGTATAAAATAAGCTATAAGGATATATTGTAAAACACAGGGAATACAAGCAATATTTTATAATAACTATAAATGGAGTATAATCTTTAAAATTGTGAATCACTATATATACACCTGTAACTTATATAATATTTTATAGCAACTATACTTCAATTTTTTTAAAAAAGTTCTATGCTCCTATTTCACACATTTCAATATTGCAGAGAATTTAAATCCTGAGCAGGTACTGACTTAACCTTTTTGATCACTTTTGCCCTTTTGAAACCTGCACTTTCCCAAGTTTAAATTTGAAAACTCAGCTTTCCCAGTTTAAGAGGTCATTAAAGAGCTTTTGCAGAAATCAGAGAGATGTCATTTTATTAAGAAAACTGATTCGACTGTTGTATGTTAGTTTCCGAATCATCCAGCACATATCTAACCATGCAAAACAAATTTCATAGGGAAGAGATATGGGAATATATGTATATGTATAACTGATTCACTTTGTTATAAAGCAGAAACTAACACACCATTGTAAAGCAATTATACTCCAATAAAATGTTAAAAAAAATTTCATATATAGCTTTGAAAGCAAACAGCACCCTGTAATTAAAACACATTGAATGTCTGAATTCAGTGTTTCTCACAAAGTGATAAAGTGCAGTTCTTAAGAACATGAGCTTAGAATCCATAGACTTTGGTTCACAGTCCTGTTCCAAAGCTAAGTGATAGTGAGTCTTCTTAGTTCGGGCTGCCGTAATGAAATTCCATAGTCTGGGTGGCTTGAACAATAGACGTGTATTTCTCACAGTTCTGGACTCTGGAAAGTCTGGGATCAGGTACACGCACGACACAGGTTCTGGTGAGAACTCTCTTCACCTTGCTGGTGAGGCTTGAAGATGGCTATCATCTTCTTGCTGTGTGTCCTCATGTGGCAAAGAGAGAGTGAACTCTGGTCTTTCTCCCTCTTCTTGTGAGGATCCTAGTCCCATCGTGGAGTCTCTACCCTCATGACCTCATCTAAACCTAATCACCCCCTGAAGGCCCCACTTCCTAGTACCATCACGTTGGGAGTTTGGGCTTCAACATATGAACTTGGGGGGACACAATTCAATCCATAGCAGTGGGAGAGGTACTTAGTTTCTCTCATTCTCCTGGCCCCTTCATGACAGGTTTTTACTTTTTCTGCTGGGACCATTGTTTCCAAATTTTCTATCTCCTAGAGGGTATTTGCCTACATGGCAGGGAGCAGGTGAGAAGTGTGGAGATAATAGATCACCCATGAAAGCTCTTCTCTTGGCTCCACTGGAAATACCCCGATCTCTCAGGTGTGCTGGGAGAGTCCCCATGCCTGGGCTCAGGTCCTGAGATGCCCAGGTGCTGGGGACCCTCGTCCTTCCCTGACACCACTGCCCCTTGGTTCTGGGGGTGGCATGGCTGCAGCCTGGTGGAAATCTTTCCGTGACCCTTTGGGTTCCAAACAAAACACCGCCACCAAAATCCACTGTCTTGCTCACTACGTAAACCTTTCAAAAGCAAGGATCCCAATATAGAGGTTGTGGCAAATGTTCATTCATGCAGGTATGTCCCTGTTATCCAGAAAGTCATTTTTAACAAGTCATGCACTTATGACTAATCATTTCTCCACCTTTTAAATTTTCCAGATAGGACATAGTAATGGGACAAGCTACTTATACCCTTCCTGTTTCCCCTTTTAGTGGGAAAAACACACTGTGTCCATATCTAAAATGGAATTGAACATTTCTTGTAAAATATACATCTCAGGGAAAAACCCACTGCTATTTTGAACATGCTTCCTCCTATTCTTCAGTTCCTGGTACGGTGAATGTTGCTTATGCCCTCTGACTTCTACTTTCTGAGCTGGAGAGTTATAATAACTTAGTATTTGAGAACACTGTATTTATCTTCAAACTACAAAGACAGTTTTAAGCTACGGCGATTTTTCTTTCATGTTCATATGTGTAGCACCTTCTTTGTATCTGCTTCTAAAATAAATAGTAGTTACACACCTGTTGACAATATAATAGCAGCATTATTGGGATTTTTCAAATAATTTAATGCTCAATTATCCCAGTAAATGATTTTAAGTTAAAGCCTACTTAGTTTGAAACAAAGAAAATGTTTTTTTACATTTAAAACAAAACAAAACCTAACAGAAAGGAAGAAACTGTGAACAAGTAATCGAGTCAGTATTTTTACGTCATTTCCTCTTAGAGTCAAAATATAGTAAGTTCTCAGCCTGCTGGCAAATGTTTGGAGCGGGAGGTTGTTGTCAGGCAGAGTTTGGGGTTGTTTTAATGGAAAAGGTGAACTTTTGCCTGATGTGATTTCTAGGCATTTTCTGAGTCACCAAAATGTTCGTTATCTATTTTATTTCTGTAAATCACTTTCTTTTACCATCCTTCTAATGATCAAAGAGCACGTCATATCTCTGAGGGATTTCATCTTATTCAAGATGCACTGAAATCTCCCAACATTTTTCCATGTGTTCAACTGAGCAGTTGAGACTCGGACAATATCTCCTTTGGACCCAGTTGAAATGACACGTTTCAAAGGAGCTCTATATTAAAAGAGGTCATTCCTTCCTGTTGAACAAGACATTAAGTGAATGTGTTTGGCGCGCTGGGGCTGTTCTTAGGACATTAGAACAAACCTGCTTGATTTTAGATCCCAGAGTTCTAAAATCCTCCTCCCAGGGACGTTTGCAGATCCGTGGGTGACGCTGGGGTTGCAGCAGCGACTGGGGGAGAGCTGCTGGCATCTGGGAGGGGGTCACTGAAACAGTCTAGAATGCAAAGGACAGGACCCCACAGGAAAATCTGTTTTGTCTAAAACGTCGTGAGTGTAAGCGTTGAGAAACGCTGAGACAAGCCATAGGCTCACAGACTCTTAGGACATAAAGGATCTTCCCATTCATTCATCTCCCCCGTTCTTCACAGGGACAGGCTGAGCGAACTCATCTCTTTTCTCAATGTTCTTTCACCCATGTCCCACATTGCAGCAGCTTTCATCAGAAACCACAAGGAGCCCAAGATACACTTCCTCATTTCCAAAATGACCTTCTTAGTCATGGCTCAGATCAGTTTTCGGTGGGGATTCACCGTACGTCACTGGTACAAACTTTTGTTGGAAAATGTCAAGCCGGGGTTCAGATTGTCCTCCGGCCGGGTTTTGGAAGGGTGAGTGGCACGTGCTGACCAGCCCACACTGCCCATTGTGTGATGCTGTAGTCTCCCGACCAGAGCGAGAAGCAAACTTGAAGTGACATGACATGGAAACAAGGCCGGGGTACAGAGGGGCTACTCTTGTGACTCTGCTTTGCTCTCGCCTCCTGGTTTTGCTCACATCCCACTGAGAAGTCGCCGGGGCTGCTGACCCAGACGGCCTGTCAGCCCGCCCCCAACTGCAGCACAGAGCACCGGAAAGGTGGTCCCAGTGGCTCTCACACGGCTGACAGCGCCAGAGAAGAAGCTTCGTCCACATATCAAATGCCTCCATCTATCGAACTGCCCACTGGCCTTCAGGGATGGATCTTGGAGTTCGTGTAGCACAGCCTTACGAGGCTTCCCGACCTGCACCCAGTGGTACCCTGGGCTCCCTTTCTTCCGCACGCATCACTCATACTGCTGTTTGCTAAGACTTAAAGGATAGTTCCGAGTACCGGCCTTTTACTCTGACCTAAAGTGGGTGCTTCCCGAGAGCAAGGCGGTGCCCCTTCACCTGCCCTCTCTCGGAGACCAGCTTGGCTCCTCGGACAGGGAAGATGCTCAGAAAGATGCTTGTTGAATGACTAAGGAAAGGAATCCCCAAACCAGATTCTCCCACTCACTCATTTACAAGTCTTCAAAGCTACCAGGGGCTTCCCTGGTGGCGCAGTGGTTGAGAATCTGCCTGCCGCTGCAGGGGACACCGGTTCGAGTCCTGGTCCGGGAGGATCCCACATGCCGCGGAGCAGCGGGGCCCGTGCGCCACAACTGCTGGGCCTGCGCGTCTGGAGCCCGCGAGCCACAACTGCTGGAGCCCGTGTGCCGCGGCCGCCGGGGCGCGCGCGCCTGGACCCCGTGCTCCGCCGCAAGAGGGGCCAACGCGGGGGGGAGTGGCCCCTGCTCGCCGCGATTGGAGGGAACCCGCGCACAGCCCGGGCACAGTAGGAAGACCCAACGCAGCCAAAAATAAATAATTTTTTTTAAAAAAGCGCTACCAGATAGCTTTTTCTTTTTCTTTTCTTTTTTTTCTAAATTCCTCTTTTTTTTTTTTTTTTAATTATTATTTATTTATTTATTTTTTTGGGCTGTGTTGGGTCTTCGTTTCTGTGCGAGGGCTTCCTCTAGTTGCGGCGAGCGGGGGCCACTCTTCATCGCGGTGCGCGGCCCTCTCACTATCGTGGCCTCTCGTTGCGGAGCACAGGCTCCAGACGCGCAGGCTCAGCAGTTGTGGCTCACGGGCCCAGCCGCTCCGCGGCACGTGGGATCCTCCCAGACCAGGACTCGAAGCCGCGTCCCCTGCATTAGCAGGCAGACTCTCAACCACTGCGCCACCCGGGAAGCCCACTAAATTCCTCTTTTTAGATCAGTATTTTGGAGTTGACAGAGAGCGTGGTCGTTAATTCATTCGGTCACTCAGTCAACAGAGAGTCGCTGAGCCGGGACCCGGGCACGATGTGGCAGTGTGGCCGGCAGCAGGAAGGTCATTTTCCAGCCCTAAACCCCAGACCAATTCCCGTTGTCATATGTGCCAGGAAGGAAAAGGAGTACTTAATCGAGGGCTTCCCCGTGTCTGGGGGGCCAGGGGCAGCTTCTCTGAGGAGTGATGTTTATACTGTTATTCAAGTAGGACTCAGCCCAGAGCAGATGCGGGGGATGCCCCAGGCAGACGGCAGCCCGGATAAAGGTTCTGAGACCTGAAGACCGGCCTGGGCAGCATCGATGAACCAGGACCGTGGCCGGAGCTGGACTGTGTCGAGGGCGGGACCTGCACCAAGAGGCAGCAAGAGCCACTCGTGGTCATGATGCCGGGTTTTCTCCTGAAAGCAAATGGAGGCCATAGAAGGGCTGACGGAGAGAAGGACAGGCCATTTCTAACACCCAAGTTGGGGACGTCTCAGAGAAGGGGGCGTGGCAGTGCGTGTTCTGAGGCTCACTTGCCAGCATCCTTCCCAAGACGCGTCCTCCTCCCTGTGCTCCAGGTCCTGTCTGCGGACCATCCTGCAGAGAATTGGGCAGAGCTTCCAGCCACGCCTTCAGATAAACAGGCTGCCCTAAGCTCACGCAAAAGCGTCCTTGGCCATCCACACGTTACCCTGCACCAGGACCCTCAGGAGAGCCCACTGTGAAGGAGTCCGCACAGGAGTGGAGGGGGTGGGGGGAGGGGGATGACTCAGGAACCAACCAGAGAGATGGACAGAATGATGCAGGGTAAGAAACGGGCAAGGATTTTAAAAGGAGTGAGAAATCATAACAAATATGTCAGATACGAATCCAGCTAAATCAGTAAGCACTTTGAACGTCAATAGTCAAATGCACCAATTAAAAGACAGAGATTGTGACAGTGGATCAAAAAACAAGGCCAACCATATATTGTCTATAAGAAACCCACTTTAAATATAAAGATACATATAGATTAAAAATAAATGGGTGGAAAAAATAAACCATGCCAACACTAATCAAAAAAAGAGTCAAAAAAAAAAAAAAAAGCTGGCAGAAGTGAGAAGGATGCAGAAGGATGAAATGGAGGAAGATGATAAAGGGGACAAAGGCAGGACCAGTTTCCCCGACTCCCCATCCCTGTGCCAGGCCCTGTGCTGAGTCCCGGGCATGGCTTTACAGCCTCATAACCACCCAAGGAGGTAGGTCTTGCTTTTATAGTTTCAGAGACTCTGGTCAACCTGCCCCTGCTTGCAGCTTCTCAGTAGATGGGATGTGGTCCTGCCTTCCCTGGCCCACTTCCCTTAGAACTTTCCTTCTGCTGCTGCTTTATGGCTATTAGCTCCAGCTGCCCTGGACTCTTAGGTTGAAGGGGAAAAGGGAAGTTTGCATGGACCCCTTGTCTGGTGTTTGCAGAATGTCCAGGGATCAGTCTGATCTTAACACCTGAAAAGGGCACATCTGGAAGATTTTGTGCGTTCGTGCTTTTTAAAACTTTTTCCAATGCAACAAAGGAGCAGAAAGATCCTTAGAATATATGATAGGACAACCGCAGCTGCACACCCCACCTAATGGCTCCAGGCTCGGCTGTGTGGGCCCTTTATGGACACCAGAGGTGCTCAAACTTGAGCGTGCCTCCCAGTCACCTGGAGGGCTTATTAAAACACAGAGCTGCTGATTCAGTAAATAAATTCTTAGCTGCATAATGAAATACCACAAACTGAGTGGCTTAACACAACGCCCGCTTATTAGCTATTAGCCGACAGGTCTGCAGTCAGGAGTCAGGGTGTGGTGTGGTTGGCTTCTCTGCTCTAGGTCATACAAGGCTAGAATTGAGCCATAGGCTGGGCTGCCTTCCTTTCCGGAGGTCTGGGGAAGAATCTGCTTCTGGGAACAGATCCCTGTTTCCTTCCAGGGCTACCCTCCCTCCGAGAGGAAGGCCACTCACATCCTTGCCACTTGGCCCCCTCCTCCTTCAAGCCAGCGACAAGGGATCTTTCCTCTCACACGTCAAATCTCTGCCTTCAGAAGGAGCCTGGTAGCTTTTAAGGGCTCAGCCTAGCTAATCTCCCTTTCACAAACTGTGCTGTGTGGGATTTCCCTGGCAGTCCAGTGGTTAAGACTCCTTGCTCCCAATGCAGGGGGCATGGGTTCGATCCCTGGTCGGGGAACAAAGATCCCGCACGATGCAGCACCCCCCCCCCAAAAAAAAAGTTAAAAAACAAAACAAAACACTGTGCTATGTAACATAACCTAATCATGGGTAAAATCCATCATGGCCATGGTCCTGCCCGCCGTGTCCCCCGGGGAAGGGGGGGGGGGAATGGGCCATTTTAGAATTCTACCAGCTACAGTAGATGAGGCAAAATTTTGCACTTCTAACACATTCCCGGGTAATGAGATACTGCTGCTTTGGAAATCACATTGTGAGAACTACTTACCTACGCTAATTCCACCACCTTTGACTTAGATTGCGCCTAATTTACAGAAGAAGAAACTCAGAGTTTTAAGTCTAGAGGTAATATTTGAAATTCATAGCAACTAGTAGCTTGTGGGCACCAACCAATCAGAAGGGATGTCAAGCCAATCAGGCCAGATTCTGGCCATGTATAACCACTGTGGTCTTGCTGGCTGGCACCCATTGATGGATGGTCCCCAGCAAGCAAGGGCTGGAGTCAGGGCTCATACCAGAGCCGGGGCTTCGGCTACTCCACAAGCTAAGATTAAAGAGAAAATGTCCCACCGATGCTAAGTCAGGAGACGAGGAATAAAGAGATGTTTTATTGATTCCAAAACCCATCTTCTTTTCATCCTATCTGCTCCATGTCCTATAAAGCCACCTTTCTCAAGGTTAAAATCTGGATTAGTTTCCTATTGCTGCTGTAGCAAAGTACCACAGATTTAGTGCCTGAAACCACAAAGGTTTATTATCTTACAGTGCTGGAGGTCAGAACTCCAAAATCAGTCTCAGTGGGCTAAAATCAAGAATCTGTTTCCTTGCCTTTTTCCAGGTTCTAGAGGCTACAGCGTTGGTTCACATCACCATGATCTCTGCTTCCAACATCATGTGTGGGTCCAAGCCTGATGACCCTCCTGCCTCCTTCTTATAAGGACCTGCCCCCAGACAATCCAGGATCGTCTCCCATCTCAGGGTCCTTAAGGACCCTGTGCCTGCCAAGTCCCCTCTGCCATGTGAGGTCACGTGTTCAAAGTTCCAGGGATTAGGACGTGGATGTCTTTGAGAGGCCGTTCTTCACCCCACCTCACTATGTAAGTCCGTTCTTCAGCCCACATTTCTGCGGATCACAACGGCAGACACTTTCCTAGAACTTCCTCTGTGCCAAGCCCTTTTTAGACATTAGGTCATTCATGTCACAACCAGCCTATGAGGTAGGTTCTGTTATTGTGATCCTCCTTTTACAGACAAAGAAACTGAAGCACGTGGGAGTTAAGAACCTTGCCCAAGGTCACACAGCTAAGAAATGGCAATGCCAGGGCTCCAACCCAGACAGGCTGCCTCCAGAGTCTACACTCTTCCCCACGATGTTATGTACCTCTCGTCGATGGACAGGTGAAAAGCAGGCCACTTTATATAAATGGCAAGAAGCCAAAGTCACCATCCCAGCCTCAACCCCTCACCTACCCTTCCTCTAACTCCCACTCTGCCTGTTAAGGATCCTTCTCTGGGTGGGAAAGCAGTCAGTCACTTTGGTCTTTCCTTCCTTGCTTTCCAAGTCTAATCAGTTACAAAGGCCTTGTCACTTGTGCCATCTCTGAAATGTTGTTCCAGTTACTATTGCTGGGAAACAAACCACCCAGAACTTAGAGGTTTAAAACAGCAACAATCCTTTATTTTGGTCATGAATCTGCAATTCGTGCGGAGATGGGTCTTCCCTCCTCCATGTGGCGTCTGCTGGGTTTGCTTAGCTGGACGCCAGGGAACCCACTCTCAGGATGTCACAGTCACATGGCTGGCAAGTTGTGCCGGCTGTCGGTTGGGAGCTCAGCCAGGGCTCTGGGCCAGGGGCCTCAGTTCCTCTCCACGTGGGCCCTTCCACGGGCTGCCTGGTCTTCCCACAAACATGGTGACCAGGTTCCAAGAGAACAAGGCGGAAGTGCATGGCTTTTTATGACCTAGCCTCGGAAGTCATATGGTGTCATTTCCACCATACAGTGTCTGTTGAGACACTCACAAATGCCCTCCCACATTCAAGGGTGGAAGATACACACCCCTCCCCTTGATGGGGGGGGGGGGAATGGCAAGGTTCTACAAGAGCATGTGGGATAGGAGGTTTGTGGCAGCTGTCTTCAGAAAATGCCATCTGCCAGAATTGCCTTTAGAGTAGCTCCCTGCGTCCTCCTCTGCCCACACACTGATGGACACATTATTCCCCAAGCCCCAGTTTGGCTATGTGAACTAACAGAAGAGTTTTGTCTAATATGTTCATTTATTTTGATATTTTTACCAAAATATTAAAAAAAATGTAGCCACATGTATTGCGCGAATCGTTTGTATTTTAGGAATAAATCAAAGTAGCAAAAGTAGGATTTCCCAAGAAATCCAGGACATGAGATTAACAAACACCAACACTTAACCAGTGCCGCGCCAAAATGCAGGCACTCAAAGAAATTTGTTCAAAATGGACAAACTGTATATGTCTTTTAATGAAAGCAGCTCCTTATTTGATTCTGCACGGTAGTGAATGAAGAAAATGTTAACTTTCCTAATACCTTTTATTCAAGTAGTAATGAGAAAATACAGGGATATATCCTTTCCCCACCTATTTAAAATCTAACCCTATTCTCAAGGCCTTAACCCACAGGACTTTGTGTAACTGGACTAATGGGGTATTGAGATAGGATCATCACTGATCACCACCCTCCACCTCCAGTATCCTGAGCTCTTACTGCCTGCAACACAGATGGGACTCATGCATGTTATCATGTCACTGGAGTGGCAGTCTTATCTCCCAAGCTTCAATCTTAAGCCCCTGTAAGGTCAGGCACTGTGACTTAGGCTTTTGAACCCCCTCGTAGAGTACTGGACACCTGGTAATGGCTCAGTAAGAATTTCACGATTGACTTGACTGTGAGTTCTTGAAGGAAGAGTCATGCCCTACTCTTCTCTGTGTCTGCAGTGAAGAGTCAGGTACTTAGCTGCATGCTTTATTCAACAAATATTTATGGAGGGTCCCAAGTGTTCCAGGGTCCATGACTTGGTCTGCCCTTAGTTTAGTGGAGGAAACCAGTTAAAATATGATAAATACTAAGAACTAGAGGTCCCCAGTGTTATGAGAATATGTAATAGGTATAATTTGACCCAGCGGTGGAGTTCGAGAAGGCACGGAGTAGATCCTTGTTAAATGGTGGTTGAACAAGAAACAAATGAGTTATTTTCTTTAGGCGTGGACGTCTGTTCTTAACTCCAAACAGCCCAGACAAGAATCTGCTCGATGTAGATGCTCGAAAAATGTGTGTCTCATCTCCAGGTAGGCAACACCCGGCCCCAGAAGAGCCCACCTGTCCAAGGAATTTTTCCCTATAATTGACCTGCTGCGTGGAACTTGCCCCTTAGTGATTCCTTCCTTTGGGGCTGAGACTTTGATCTCCAGAAATTGCTGATTAAATACAAATTCTCTGGGAGGTCTTATACTTTAAATAGCTGTCATCATTAACGCAGTCATGGTAAAAAGTTCATTAGGTACGTTCCAGTCTTGTTAGAAGGGAGATGCAGAGGGCAGGACTGTGCCAGGGAGAAAAAAAAAAATACCTGGATGTGATTCTAGGACAGAAGAAGAGAGGAAAAACACACAGATGAGGAAGCAGTAGATGTGGTGACATGGCAGTGACAGGAAAGAACTTGATAGTTTTGCTCTGAGACGGCATCACCCTTGGGAACCTTTGAAAGACCCGGATGGGAGATTTTCCCCCCAAGATCAGATATTCTCTGATGACCACACTCTGGAGCCTGCAGAATGTGCTTTGTGAGGTCTGCTTACACTAAGGCAGTGCTCAGCCTAGCGACCCACACTGTGGAGTCGGACAGAATCACAGGACCCTGTGCTGGCCAGTGCACGACCTCAACTCCATGGAGACTGGTTCAGCCCATACAGCTGATGAGTCGGGCGTTTCACCAGATAAAGATGGCTGCCAGGAGAGCTTATCAAAGAAAAGCAAAATAAATATTTTCTGGTGAAATCCCTGTCTTTAAAGGTATTTAAGTAAGACATGGGATGCTTCCAACAGTTGGCACTCCAAAATATTAATGAGTTAAAAATACCGGGTTTGGGAATGGTGCATAACGAATTAAAATTCATGACACCAGACTGCTATGCAAAGAAAGGAGTAGATTTCCTCTCTGACTAACCTTCCACCTTACTTAGTGTATCTGTTAACCATGGTTTCCTTGACCATTGATATAGAACATATAGTAGGGGGAGGGGAAAGAGAAAAGCCGTTTTCTTATTGCAAAAGTAATAAATGTGCATTGTAGAAATTCTAGTAAGTCCAAAGAAGCGAAAAAGGAAAACACTGCAATCTTCTTTAATACTAACATGCATGTTTTTTCTTTTCACCAAAATGGAGTCACAACAGTAAACACTGCTTTGAAACCTGCTTTTTTTTTTCTTAACAGCAGGTTGTGAACATCTTTTTATGTTGTTAAGTAGTTTTCACTTCCTTCCTGTGAGGTGTGAGTGGCTTTATAGTCTATTGATTCAGCATATTTATTAGCTGGTCACTGATAGGATGGTTAGCTTGTTCTTATGTGTTATTTGCATAAAGAACGTTGCAGGGAATGTATTTGCATCTGAATCTTTGCCCACAGCCCTGAGGATTTCCTTAGAATAAACTCCTAGGAGGGAAACGGAAGTTGAGTCAATATTGAGTCAATATTCAAGGTTTTAGTTGAGCTGGTTTACACTGAAAGTTTAAACTATCGAGTGTACCACAGTTCACTACCATATTCCTTTAGAAGTTCCTTACCTGGGGAGATGAGCTAATGATTTGGAGTGGAATCAGTCGTATTTTCATGGTGTCCAGTTTAAAGTCTGTCATATTTGTGAGAAATTTCAGATGATTAACTTAGGGTGCAGATCTTTGAATTTGGGTCTTGTTGGTTCGTTGACTTTGGGTCTGTTTCATTGGTTCATTGGTTGGTTGGTTGAGGGACATAATGACACACCCAGGTCCCTTCAAGAATAATGGATTTGTCCCCCAGCTGCCCTGTCACTTGCCCCCTTTGGGGATGACTTCAGCTGAGAGCCACTCCCCTAAGTCCCCTCCTTCTCAAGGACCGCCCCCATCCCAGAGCTGACCAATGTGGGGTATCAAGGCCCAGCCCTTCTGCTCCAACGAGGGTCATCCCGTATTCAGAACACCCCACAGGACCAGCGAGGCTGCCAGTGGGACCACATGGTAGCCCTACTGTCCCTCTGCCCAGCCTCTTTTTCTCCCCTCCCCTCCCTCCCCTCTGCTTTCCTCTCCTTCCCTGGGTGTTGATCCCAGAAGAACCCCCTAATAAACCTCATGCACAAGAAACTCTGTCTCAGGGGATAACTGTTGGGTTTTTGGTTGGTTGGGGAGTTTACGAGAGCAGAAGTGGGGCTCAGCAGACCCTGGCAGTTGATCACTGTATGTGCCACGTAATTTCTCCTCCACAGGGCCAGTAGTGCCACCACGACCTCCCTCGGGATGGAAGCGCGAGGGCAGCTCAGACTCAGGGCTGAAGTCAGCCTCTGTCTTCCTGAGAGTTAGTTCAACCTAAGAAGATTGATCAGACTGTATCCTAGAATCTTACAAGAGCAGTTTAAAATGCTGTCTTCTCAAAATGATCTTTTGAAAAACTATCTTAAAAGCCACACCCTGAGAATACCTGGATCTCAGTCTACTTTTAGATCATCTTTCCAACCGTGTCATTGAATATTGGTCGTAACAAAACCCTTCTGTCTTCATTCATCGTAAGCCAGTTCTGTAGAAATCCGTAAGTTCTGATTCTCAGTCGTGCTGTGTGCCTCCCTGGTATGGCCCAATCATGTCACCCTAACGATTGCTAAAGAAACCAACTGTGGTTTGTAAACGTTTGAGCGGAATCTAGGTCAGCCTTATAATAACGTCCCCACCATTCACTTGCATGAGAGTATAATTTCAGGAGTATAGAGAACGTCCTGCAAATGCCCGGGTAGTCACCCGTAGAAATGTGTTGAGCCAGAAAAAAAAATAAATAATTGCTGTGTAAGGAGCGAGGGACACACTCTCTCAATGTATTATTTGGAGTAGATTATTTGACACAGAACATTTTGAGCCACGGGGATATGGATGGGTAAGCTGCTTTGTGCGTATCCCTACCTCTCAGTATCTGGCTCAAAGCAGGTGACTAATCTATTTTCGATGACTTACTAAATTAAGCCAGAGGCCAAAAACTCAGATGCTTTTGGGGTCGGGAGCGACGGGGCCATTGGTATTCGAAAAGCAGGGGCTTAGCCAAGGGTTCAACCGTTGCGAATGGGCCTCTGGGCCCATTATTGTCACATCTTCCTTTTTTTTTTTTTTTAATCCCAAAGAAACCAGAAATTCTATTTCTTTGTGAAACCTCCCAATTTTTAAATGTTGACAACTAATATTTTTATTTGGGGGAAGGGGGGCTGCCAATTCACAACCAGTAAACTAACCTGGCCATTCTAGAATTGATGGAAAGGAGGCAGCTCTCACTTCTCAGATGCTCTGGTGCAAAGATAGGTGTGCAAATTTTAAGTCACTTGCTATAAACACCCCAATTTTCCTAGTGAACAAAGTTGGCATGATCGTTCTTGCTTTTCATGGTGACTGCTAATATCCAAGTTGTGGCGGTGCCTTGTTTGTCCTGTGTTTATAGTTTATTGTTTGTTAAGTATGTTTTGAATCACTGTGTTACCCGCATGGGGTGACAGGAGATAGTTCCTCAGGCGACTTATCAGACTTTTAAATAATCCTCAAAGAAGGCAATGTCAGTGTGAAAAGACAGCATACGCAGTGGTGCCGGTCGGTAACTTCCCAACAACAGACACGGAAGTGGGGCCTGGGGGTGGTAATGGAAAGAGTAGGTAAGAACACATAATACTTTTCTCTTCTCCCAAACTTGGCAAGACAATGATTTCTGAGCTGAGATCCTGAGATTGAAAACTGGGTGCGGACACAAAATCTTCGTAGCCAAGTTATTGAAAACTGGGTTTCATATCTGGTGCTAAAGATTTCCAGAGTTCGGTTTGACCTCATTCTTTTCCCCTTCCTCTTTTTTGACCTTCGACTCTGGTTTGGCCGGTCACTCACCTGGTATTGAGGGAGTGTCTGCGTGCCCCCAGCGCTGTGCCAGGTTCCCTGGGAGAACCTACCAGAACCAGAACAGGATCCGGGCCTGCCTCAAGGCAGCACACGTGCCACCCAGGGTTTTAGTTGTGTCAGTTCTTCTGAGATGAGTATGGAACGTAGAATGAGAGGAACAGGGCTTTTCCGGCAGCGTTCACACAGCAGCGTCGAACTCATCCTTTGAATGTAAAGGGATTTACTGGCGGGAATGAATCAGTCTGGGGTTGTGAAAGCTCTTTGGAGCTGGAATTGAAGGTAACCAGGTCCTGGTGATTGATGAACACAAGAGCAGCCTGTCACCAGCCCACCCCTGCACGAGTGTTCTTTTTTTTTCAAAGTTGAGTTTTATTAGACCATGGTCTCCCCCAACATTCTGTTTCTTTAGCATTACTGTGGGGTTTTTTTCTTTTTCTTTTTTAAATTTATTTATTTTACTTATTTATTTTTGACTGCGTTGGGTCTTCGTTGCTGTGCGCAGGCTTTCTCTAGTTGCAGCGAGCGGGGGTTACTCTTCGTTGCTGTGAGCGGGCTTCTCATTGCAGGGGCTTCTCTTGTTGCAGAGCACAAGCTCTAGGCGTACGGGCTTCAGTAGTTGTGGCACACGGGCTCAGTAGTTGTGGGTCGCGGGCTCAGTAGTTGTGGCTCGCAGGCTCTAGAGCGCAGGCTCAGTAGTTGTGGCGCATGGGCTCAGTTGCTCCGTGACATGCGGGATCTTCCCGGACCAGGGCTCGAACCCGTGTCCCCTGCACTGGCAGGCGGATTCTTAACCATTGCACCACCAGGGAAACCCCTGTACCAGTGTTCTTGTCCAGGTTTTTGTCACTGCAGGATTGTGCCCTGGCTTCAGAATAGCTTCAAAGCAGAAGTGAAAATCAATCATTAAAGCAAAGTGGGTCTGGAAAGGAATAGAGTAAAAAGAACAACTGAGGAAGGATTTTTAGGGGGGCTTTGGCCCCAGCTGGCTTTAAATAAATGTTACCTCCCTTAATCCGCGGCTGCTGGTCTCCAAGTCATTAAGTATAGCTTTGATTTGCCTATGGCTATTTCTCCATCTTAAGCATCGCAAATAGTGCGTTTCCAAGAAGTGACAGAGGGGGGGTTAACGTCACGTACTAGGGAAAGATTGAGGTAATAAGGAAAAAAGAGTTAATGGGATTTCAAGTGCACATGGAATTTAACAAACAAGATGAAATCTTGGATGAACTGTGACCTCTCTTTTAAGGTATCTATTTGAACATGCTTTCCTCCCTACTTTTCCCCAATCAGTTGGTTATTTTATTTTACTTTATGTTTTTTCTTTCTTTCCTTTTTTTTTTTTTGAGGGTGATTGCATTTTTCCTTCATTTCCACCATAAGCTTTAACAGAGCATGATTGCCATTCTGCTAAAACATGCGTTTAGCATTTTCACCACTGCCTCCATCATTTGTGGCACTGGTGTCAATAAGCCACTTTTTTAAAAAATTAAGTAATAGGAAGTTCCACGTTATCTCAGAAATACAAATTATTTGTATACTATCTTGTACTAATCTGTGTAAAGTATCAAATGATATTTCAGGCTTTTCCATTTTTTTTTCCAAGTATCAAAAATGATCCAGGCTGAAATTTAGTATTAATATCATTTCTTCTGTGTTATCCTACAGATTCAGAAGATTAATGGTTATTAAACATAAAGGTGATTTTCATTAAAGATGTTTTTCTCAGCTCAGATTTAGAATTCATAGGCATCACCCCTGTAGTGGGAGACAAGGGCACTCTCTTGTCTAAGGAGTTCTGGTTAGAACCTTCCAAGCCCCACAAAAAATGGTTATCAGCTTTGTTTTACATTTTCTTTCATACAAGGCCCCTCCCTGTGGCCGCGAGCAGATCTTACCAGTAATAAAGCAATTCTATGAGCAGTAAATTCCTGAGCCCACATCTGGCTCTGCCCCGCTCCCCAGCCCATTCCCTGATTACCCTTCAGAGAGAACAAAAATGGAAACGCCTTTAGAAATCAGAAAGAAGAATATTTTCCGGTTCTCCTTCTTACACGTGATCGTCACAAAGAAGCAGAAAATTGGGAATTTAATCACCCTACTGCTGAGACAATAGGCCTTCAAACACTTCTGATCATGAACCTCATGGATGAAAGATTTTTGGTACATCTGCCAATAAAAGCATTTTATTAGTAACTTCTATACAAATTCTACTCTCTACTGTGCACCTTATAAAACACACCCTAAAAAATAGGCATTTGAAAAAGACAAGCGAACATACATTAAATTGAACACGTTCTGCCCAAACGACAAAGGGCTGTCGAGACCCCAGCCGTAGACCCCTAAGGAGAGTCACAAGGCCTCTGGGAGTGCCCGGGGGGTGGGGCCTCAGAGGCTGGAGCTGGTGGTACAGTCCCGTGCCTGGACATCCTGCGAGCCACCATGCAGCAAGCACAGAGGAAGTGCACCCTGGAATGTGACCAGCACCCGCTGAGCAAACTTGTACCTTTACCACCCCCTGCAACGAAAAGGAGGTCTTTGTTCAAACCAGAGACACTGGAAACCCTCCAGGTAGGAACACAGATGGCCTTGGCCCTCTGATGGCTGGTGGATGCTGGCTCTTTGCCCGTCTCAGATGGACCCTTCCTGGTGTAGTCCCTGAACTTCCCAAGCATTTATCCGCATCTCCAGGGAGTGGCAGGATGAGCGGTGGTGCCCTCAAGCAGCTCTCACTGTAGTAGGGAGATTGCCAGGTAAGAACATAACTAGGATGCCAGAGAGACTGCACTGAGAGCTGGGGGGGGGGGGTGGGGGTGGGGGTGGGGGTGGGGGGAGGTCCCAGGGGTTAAAGGAGGGAGAGAACATAAAGTCCAGAGGGGTGCCTCCTGGAGAATGGATGTTCGGTGATGGGCTTTGAAGGATGAATAGAAGTTTGGCAGGCAGAGAAGAAACTAGGGAGGAGCTGGCTGATGGAACCGAGGAAAGCAGGCAGAGCTGAGGGCTGCCTAGAGGATTCATGGGCTCCGTAGTCAGAGAAGGTCTCGTGCCTTAGGGGTGCCTTGCCCCCAGCCTGTCCCTTCCCTCTTTTCTGAACCCAGACACTGGAGTGGTTCTGTTGCATGGAAGTTAGTCCATGCCTCTCCTCTGCTCAAAACCCTCTGATATCAGCATGCAAGCCAGAGACCTTCCAATGGCTAAAGGTCTCACGTGGCCCTGCTCCCAACCACTTTCTCCACGTCCTTCCTCTACAGCCATCCTGAGCCTCCTGCTGGGCCTGGAACATGCCAGGGGCCTTTGTGCCTTCTGTTCCCTGGCCTGAAATGCTGTTCCGAGCATCTCACAGTTCACTCCGCCACTTCCTTCAGGTCTTGATGTACCCACCTGTCATCTTCTCAGGGACGCCTTCCCTGGCTAGTCTTCCTTCCTCCCTTCCTTCCTTCCTCCCTTCATCTTCTCAGGGATGCCTTCCCTGGCTAGTCTTCCTTCCTCCCTTCCTTCCTTCCTTCCTTCATGTTCTCAGGGATGCCTTCCCTGGCTAGTCTTCCTTCCTCCCTTCCTTCCTTCCTTCATCTTCTCAGGGATGCCTTCCCTGGCTAGTCTTCCTTCCTTCCTTTTTCTTTCTTTCTCTCTCTCTGTCTTTCTTTCTCTCTTTCTTTCTCCTTTTCCCAGCTTTTCCTATCCCTCATCTCTGCCTTATTCCCAGCACTTACCACTATCTAAACACACTGTATATTTTACCCATTTATCTCATTTCTTTTCTTTTTCTTTTTTCCCATCCAGAATGTAAGCTCCATGAGGGCAGAGAGTTTTGTCTGTCTTCATCTCTGAACCCCCAAGACCTGGAACTGTGCTTGGGTGAAAGAACAAATGGGTAGATAGATGCATGGATTGACAAATGGATGAATACCAAGTGAAAATCTTCCCCTTTAACCTACAGAGCAATGGGAAGTCACTGAAATCGTTACAGTAGGAGAGAAATGTGATCAAGCTCAGCTTCGGGAAGTTTCATGTTGTGGGAATTACGCACTGTTTTGGAGCAGTAAGAAACTGGCCACAGCGAGGCCACTTAGAAAGGTACTGTGGCCACCTGAAATACTGTGCAGGAGTGCCTGGTGGAAGATGCTACAGAGAACCTAGAGACCCCTCCATTGACCAGTGGGGCACGTGGGAGAGGAAGCCATCCAGGATGCCAGAGGGACTGAGAGAATGGAGATGGGGAAGTACCAAAGGGCACTGCTGCGAGGCAAGCGTAGTTCCATGGAATCTGCAATCAAAGGATCAGGGTGAGTCCTGACTCTCCTCAACACAGTGAGGCGTCCTGAACCTCAGTATCCCTACCGATGAAATGGGAACTAGAAACACAACTCACATGCATCAACCACTGATTGTGTTTCAAGCACTATACTGGGCACTCCGCCTGTGTCAGATTGTTCAATCTTCACTGCAACTCGGAAGTTGATATTAACCTGGTTTCCAAGTGAGGGCAAGAACTGTCCCCTTGGTTAATAACACCTTTTAGACTGGGAAGTGATAAAGATGACTCCGAGGCCCCTGTGTTTTTCCTGTGTGCAGTGCCTTAGGTTGGGGGAACAATGCTCCACATTATAAAGGGAAGGGTTACGAATATTAAGTAACAGTAAAGCTATCCCATTATCTCAGAAGCTAAAAGCGCCATTAAAACGCAAGTTTAATTGGCATTCAAGAGAAACTCTCTGATACCTTTGATCTCAATCAGGTGTGCCATTTTCCCTCCCAGGAGATCTTTTGCAGATTTCTTCTTCGCTCAGCTCTGATTTGCACAGCAAAGTCAGAACTCGGTTTCTCTCTGTGGTCATTCTGTAGAAGGCTTCACTGGTGGCACATTCTTGGCGTAGTTGTAAACTCCTTGGGGTTTATAATGGGTGTGCTGAGGTCATCCTCACTATGCTTTAAGAGTGCTGTAATGGGAATGATGGATTTCGACATAAACTACAATTGTTCCTCACTGAAAATAGAAACTTCTTAATGAAAATATGCTCTCACTGCTTGGAGCCAGAGGAGGCAAATGCAGGTTGAAGAGATTCATTTAAGATTTTTAACGGCGCGAATGGAAGAAATGCAAAACATCTAAAGCTTTCAGCGGACTAAAGCATTTCATTTCTTCTCTAACTTCTGCTTTCTGTTTTACTATTTTAAGTGCAATTTTTAGTATGCTTTTCAAGAGTTCTAATGAGACGTTGCTGTGGGCCCTGCTTTCTTCAAATCACTTACATCCATCTTGCAAACAAGAATCAAAAAGGTACTTGCCTTTCAAACCACAAGGAATAGACAAATACCATAGGATGTTTAGAAGTGCAGGTTCATGTCTAATAGACGTGCAGTCGAAGAGTGGACATTCCTAGCAAGAACTGTCAGGTGAGCCGATAAAGGGAAGGCCCTCTGAGTTCAGGGACAGGTGTCTGTCCCCTTGGCCAGCCGGGGCTTTGGAGCACCATGAACGGTCCATGCTCCATACCTCTCACGCCGTGGGAAGCCTGTGTTATTGGACCCTAGGTGCCATCTCCCTCAGGTATACTTTGTGACCCAGTGGTTTTTGCCGGCCTCCCTACAGTCGGCCACCACTTTGAGCCCCTTTCTCTGATCTAGAAATGGAAGCACTCAAGTTCCCTAAATATGATTCAGATGGAGCTTACCATCAATTCAAAGGCAGGTACAGAATTGCATGTTTTGGGAGGCTTTCTGGACAGCCTAATGAAAGATCTATCATTTATCATTTATTTCTAGGAGCAAAGACAGTTGAACCATCTTCAGATACCTCACTATTCCTTTTTTTTTTTATCCCATCCGTATTCATGAAACCACAATTGTAAATTTGGGTGAGTTCAGTGCTGTTGTCTCAGATGAACAGAAATGTTGCAGATTTGCCCACACGACTGAGTTGGAGCTTCATGTCATGAGTTTTAAAAGGAGGAGGAGGAAAGGGAGGAGGAGATGGTGAAATTAACCTCCTCTTCCTCCTCTGATATCCTTTTAACCCTTATTCGCCAAGGTGGACTCCAGGAGAAAGAGAAAAGGAGGGACAGCCGCTCTGGAGGAGTGGAATGCACTTCCGTGACTTCTACCTCCCGTGCCTTTCCCCTTGGCCTCCCATACCCCCGCTGCCACCACCAAAGCCTGCATGTGCCTCCAGGGTACGCTGCAGGCTCTGCACCGGAATTTAGCCAATCCCAGGGCACAGTTCCCGGAACCAAGCACCACCCAGTGGACCATTTCCTCTTGGCGTTTGATGCATGCCATACTATTTCACAGTTCGAAACTCTTCTAGAACATATGCACTTAGATCTCTTGGGTTGGCAGTTACGGGTAATTTGGCAAAGCAAACGCCATAACTGGTCTCTTGCATAACCCTACAGCTGGCAGCAGGGCACCATGCACGGAGATTAAGCAGTGCTCACTCATCCAAGAAGACTTCGCATTTCCTTTTATGGAGGGATAAATGCTCTGGTTTGTTCTTTCCCATTGCATATATTCTTTTTATTATTGGCTGACTTTAATGGTTCTTTGAAGTTAATTTTTAAATGTGAATAGCAGGATTCCACTTAACTTTTGGAAGCTTAAGAGGTGTCTGCCTCTAGACTAGAGAATGCTTTTATAAATAATGAGACTGCATTTAGGTGATAATGAGTAGGAAGGACCTAGGATTCTGCCATAGGGAGCTAAATGAGCAAAGTACTTGGAAGTTCAAAGAGTTGCAGCCTTTTAATGGGATTAACAAATACATACGACTATATATAAGAGAGATAATCAACAAGGACCTACTGTTTAGCGCAGGGAACTATAGTCAATATCTTGTAATAACCAATAAGGGAAAAGAATCTGAAGAAGAATAGATATAGATATGTATAACTGAATCACTGTGCTGTACACCTGAAACTAACACAACATTGTAAATCAACTATACTTCAATTTAAAAAGTAATAAAATAAAAAGTTGGAAAAAAAGAGTTGCAGCCTTTTCAAAGAACTGGCATCCTGACATCCAGTGTGCTTCTCCAAGACCAGACATCTTACCTGAAAAAAGGCCAACTGAACTAACTTTTCAATTGTAGTGTACGTTCTTTCTATTTCTTCTTCCTTTCCTAATTAAAGCAAAAACAAAAACTTTCAGTCTATGAGTCTCTAAGACAACCTCTGAATGTTTCTTTTCTCAGCTTCAGAGGCTAGATCCTCTAAAATATTTTTGTATCTTTTCCCGAATTTAGCAGCTGTTAGAAAATGATCAAAGTGCTGCATATTCCTGGTTCTCAAATTACAATAATAAAGTTTTCCAATGAAAATCCTAGGATCTCTTCTCACATTCTCACTGTGAAATACAAGTGGGAATTAGGACATTCCTCCAATAAAGTTTAATCAGAAAAAAAAAAAAGGCCGTATTTCAAAATGAAGTCCACTTTTTCTTTAAAAGCAGAGTTCATTGACCAAGACCGATTTCAAAATGTTTTCTCTAATACCCCAACATATGAAACTTTGATTTAAGTGTTCAGGAAATTACAGGGATCAAACAACTGGCCAAGACTTCGGTTTCCAGGTTTCTCCAAGCCTTGAGAGTTCCCTGGAGGCTAATTACTGTTTACTGCTGTAGACCTTCCTCCTGTTCTTCTGTAACATTTTCCATCTTAAGAAGGGTCGTCCCATTCAGCCGAGGAGCCTGGTGACTGAGTGGCTGAATGGAATTACTACCAGTGGAAACTATGCTGCAAGAGGGGTAGATAAAGCAGCTGCAAAGCAAACCTCGGCAGTTTTTTCCATCCTCCCCAAGCAAAGTTAATTAGCATAGGGAAAATGACTAAGGTGTTGACGTCACCTCTTTCCAGTAGAAACTTACACTGTGTCTCTGCCTGCCTGCGAGCAAGTAGGACTTGACTCAGGAATTTGGTGTCCAAACAGGATGCTCTGGAAGCGGTGCTTTTTTTTCCCGGTGGGGGCCGGACCTCGGTGCTTTATAAGTGAGGGCTCGAGAAAGAACTTACAGCCTCTGGTAAAGGAACCTTACTTGGGGCTTGACCGCGGGAATTGCTGTGGCTTTCACTGTAAGAAAGCAAGATGCACTTCAGAAACTTTAACTACAGTTTTAGCTCCCTGATTGCCTGTGTGGCAAACAGTGAGATCTTCAGCGAAAGTGAAACCAGGGTAAGGTTTCTGATATAATGTGATTTTTGAGAGTTTTCAAACTATTATGTTAATTGGGACTATTAGCTGAAATACTTGGTGGGGTATGTGGCTGTCTTGTGCGTTTGGGGGTTTTGAAATACATCCAGAATGCTTTGAGCCTTAAAAATCAAAAGGTGTTGCCTGAGGAATTAACTGTGAAGGAATTTTTAAAGCTCTCAATATTTAAAAACGTCTGCGTCCCTTGACCAGGTAGTAAGGGAGGGTTTGGCGTGGTGTTTTTTCATTCTGTGTGGGTTGTATCAATAAGTAAACTTTTGGAGGGAGGACTTTTCTGACAGTGAACAGAATGTTTCACTTTGACATTTAGAGTTCAGGATACTTTGATTTTTATCTCAGGAAATCAATATTGGAAAGATATTTGAATGTTTGCAGTAATTATAAGGGCCTGTCTTCAAGTTTCCAGATTTCTCTAGCTGGAGAAAATGCAGCCATAGCAAATAAATAATAAAACTGGATACATAACTTAAGTGTAGGATGAGTATACCTCCTGGGAAGCAGCTCTCATTGATGGTTATTAACATAACTAGTAATTTTAATTACTATGCTTTTCTTCTTCATTTGATTAAAATGTAAGATTTTCATCAGTAGCTACGAAGCTATCTAATTGATCTCTAACAATATTATATATGAATGAATTCTGTATGTTCTGTTTGGGGGGCGGTGATCGTGTTATACCTTTATACCCAAAGCCCTACTGAGACATCGGAAGGTTTCTTTTTTTTTTTTTTTAAATCAAATTTAACTCCATAACTGTGTACAATGCTTGCAGGCCGGGGCTATAGTTTTTGAACTAGATATTAGAGCATGTTCTATGTGTAAAAGTACTACAAAGTCTATGTATTTAATGTTAGCCTTATATGAGTAAAATCACTGATTTACTTAATTAAGTAGAGATGCCATCCACTAACTATAATCACTAGGTATCGGTTATTAGAACAAATAAGATTATTTTATAAGAGAATACTAATAGCATAATAGCAATACGAAATTAACAAGATAGTGTGGGTTCTCTTGGGTTCTGGTCCTAAGCCCTGACTTGTATTCTAAAAATATTCAGCAAAGTCATCTCCCTTAAATTATGAACGATAACTTTAAAACTAAGCAGTTGGTCACAGTGCCTATGGATGAGGTCGTGTGAAATTCCAGATCTGCGCAGACACCCTTATGCCCCAGACTTGCCCGTGCTCGGGACGGGTGGAGAACAAGTCACGTGCAGCCAGATGAAATCGCAGCTTAAACATCTGCCGTGCATTCTTTCTCATTCTTTGCCTCTGCAACACCCCTCGTAGGAAAGTCACAGACATTTCCATCAACTAAAGAGAAGCCGGGGAATTTGAAGAGAGAACGTTTGTGAGCTGTTCCCCACTCCCCCCCGAGCCACCTGCCCCGTGGAGACATCAGCCAGAAGGGAATGCGGGACCTGCCCACAGCCCTGCCCTGTGGACCAGGCACTGAGCGACAGGGAGGCCCGTCCCCTCCCCGGCTTTCTAGCACTGAATATCCTCGAAGATGTTCTCCCTTCTTGCTGGGAACCCTCTCTCCCCTCTGCAGAAGCACCGTGCTCTGCATACGTCTCCAGGGTACTTGTGGGCTCCAGGGCCTTCTCTTCTCACCAGTCATCTGGGTGGAGGGCACGCTGCCCCATCTGGGCTCTCACCATCTGCCATCCCACCCCCATCTGCCTCTCACCCCCATCTGCCTCTCACCATCCTCACAGTTTAGTCTGAAAAAGGATTCAGAAAGCTCGGTGACTAAAAGTCCCTGCATAATCTTCCTGGAAGTTTCAAGACTGTCCATCACCTCCCTCTCTTGTCAGAAAGGTTGCAGTGGCCTCCCAGGTCCCCCCAAGGGCACCACCACTCAGGACCCGGCCCGGGGTTGCTCCCTAGAGCTTTTCCCAGGAGCTGATGAACGCTGTCCTGAATCTAGGCTTTTAGTCCTTGAACTTGGGCATTTCAATTCTAAGAACTCATGCTGTTTCAAAGTGTTCACTAGTGCTTTTAACACTAGAGCTGGATCTGTACATGTATTAAAGCCAGCGTGCAGAAATGGGTTCATTGGCAGAATGTTAATTTTTGAAACCAGTACTATTTTAGAGAGTTAAAGAGTAACAGATTGAATGGGAACATAATAATGGGAATTTTTTAAAAACTGCTTCCTTTACATTAAGAAATGCAAGGCTTTTCATTAACTTCATTGGTTACCAATTCAATAATAATTTTTTTTTTTTGAAATTAGCTCCAATGCTTTTAAGTCCAAAAGCCATATTTGATGGACAAAGCAATGCCCTGAGCTGAGTGGTGGGATTGGAGTTCACTAGATTGGGGAAGGTCACAGGACAATAGGGTCTGGCAGGCCAGAAGGGTGACAAATGACCAAACGAAAATGTTCCTTCTACTTTAAAAAGAATGTTTCCGTGACTGTAAGAAGTGTTGAAGTATTGGTAATTGTCCAGCTGATTAAATGAATTTAGTAAATCGTACATTCTTACTTTTGTATAAAATCACGTATATTAAATTAAAAGGGCAGAATCTCCCCAGAGGAGAAAGGTGGGTTCTCTGTCTTCTCTAAGAAAAAAGTTGGAAGTTCTTGACATGATTAATAATTTGGTTCCTCCATAAGAAATGTAATGAAGTCATCCAGTCAAAGGTCATATGCAGGTAAATTTCAACTCCTTTTATTTTTATTTTTCAGGCCAAATTTGAATCCCTCTTTAGGACATATGACAAAGATATCACCTTTCAGTATTTTAAGAGCTTCAAACGAGTCAGAATAAACTTCAGCAACCCATTATCTGCAGCAGATGCCAGACTCCAGCTACATAAGACTGAATTTCTTGGAAAGGAAATGAAATTATATTTCGCTCAGGTGAATCGAGTTCATTGATACCCATCCTTCTCCCTCCTCCCTCCCATCCTTAAAAGTAGCTTAGACATCCATTCCGTATAGGTTGATTTAAAACTCCAAGAAATCATCTTGAGAAGGGCAAAATTCATGCTCGAAATTTTTCATGTCACCTATTTTAAGAAGACATCGGGGTGTATTTGAAAGTGCCCTCAGAGATGACCTTCTTGGGTTGAGTGATGAGGGGAGAAAGAGAGCCTTTCCTGACTCAGGAAGGTGGAGAACCGCAGAGTCGTGGGCGTGGCTACCCTTGACCCCCCGGACCAGAGCGGTTCGGCTCTGTGCTGGGTCCCCACATCCCGCTCACTCCTGGCGAGCTGGTATCTGCAAGCTGGTCCTGCACATCAGCACGGGGCTGCCAGACCCGGCCTGCAAGGAAAAAAATGGGTTCACCAGGCAGGTAGTAAGTGCTAAGAAATACTCGCGGTAAGCGGGGGTCCCGGCCCCAGGGCACTCCCGGGAGCTGTGCGGCGGCTTTGCTTTTTCTCCTGCATCACCCTTCCTGCCTCCCCCAGCAACTGCCTTCTAGGCAGCTCACAAAGTTCCATTTGATGATGTTACCGGAGTCCAACAGCTTGGCAGGGGGAGGGGCAGGGGCTCTTCGGATGCTGCTCCCTGGTGAAAGAGACCCCCCACTGGGGCCCTGCGTTCCCCTTGCCAGTACGGGAGCAGATCCTGTAGAGGGGCTTCCTGACCTGGCGGGAAGGTGAACTTGCCCTTCCAGGGTAGATGAGAGTCGGGATGCCCTGCCCCCTGGTGGTAAGTGCGAGGCGCAGGCTTCAACCTTGGATCCTTAGGAGCAAATTCCCTTCTGTGTTTGGTGGGGTTCCATATAAGTAATTACTTGGTCTCTCCACGACTTTTTCTGGTTTATTAAAGTAAATGCATGTTCATTGTGAATTTTTTTTTTGGGGGGGTGATACTAAAGAACAAAGAAAGTCCAAGCTGGTAAGATTTTGTTGTAAGATCTCTCCAAACAGCCCTCTAATCACTGGTATAATTTTTAAGCCAAAACTAGGATCTTGGTCATTGTTTCTTATCATTATTCTTTTAAATAGGTATCCTGGAAGGTAGATGTATTTTTCCTTCCTCACTTTTGGCGTCTGATTCAGAGCCCCAGAGGGAGGGAAGCCTGAGAGCGTGATGGGCAGGGGTCCGGGGTCATCTTAGAGATGTCGCTTAGCCTTTGGAGCTTCTGTGATAGGATGTGATGCCACCGTAATATGAGGAGCTGGAAGCAATTGATGCTGAGATCCCTCCTGACCTCAGGGACAGTGCTTTCCTTTTCCCGTGTATACTAAAATTATCTCCGTATATTTTCTGTCAGTCTAGTTCAAGCATAATTACTTGCAGTCCCGGGGCCTGTGAGTCCCCGTCCTGCGAGAGACTTCTAATCATGTTTGCACCATAATCCAAGTTCCCTTCCCCACCCTTAGAAACCGTATTGCGATTCATCCTTGGGCTGCACCTGTTCAGCTGTCTGGACGTGGGTTTGTCCTTCACACCTGTCTTCCGTAGGCTGCCATTAAGTGCTATTGCTGCTTCAGTTCTTCCCCCGAGAACAACCACCTGCATTTATCTCTCTCCTCAGACTTTACACATAGGAAGTTCACACCTGGCTCCACCAAACCCAGACAAGCAGTTTCTGATCTCTCCTCCTGCCTCGCCGCCGGTCGGTTGGAAACAAGTGGAAGACGCTACTCCCGTCATAAATTATGACCTTTTATATGCTATCTCCAAGCTGGGGCCAGGTAAGCAGTGCCCTCGGGTGGAGAAGGGGCAAGGAGACGTGGAGAGATTGTGGTTAAGGCACAGAGGCTCGCCTGCAGCAGGAGTGGCCACGACCCCATTGCTCTTTCCACTTCTCACGTGATCAGTGCCAGTGTGTGTTGTGAATTGTCTCTATTTGCTTTCTTCTGAATCGAAGTAACCCATGCCCTGGGGTGGGAGCATGCACGCCTGCCTCTGACTTCATCCCTTAGGAAAGCGTGCAAGCTGGTCCAGGGGACCAAGTACCATGATCCCTCTGGGCCGCATCACGTGACTCCATCCCCTTACCCACTGAGCACAGCCGGTGTGAGGGACTCAAGACCCGGCCTCACGTCCTGTTGCTCCAAGTGGGGATGAGTGATTGGATTCTGGAAAGGGAAAACAGGCTTTCCCCACTTTTAGACATTTCATTTTTAGTCAAGGTAATTTCATCTGTTGATCTGATTCTCCCCTGACCTTTTGAATGTGTGAGGGAGCAGAGACCCATAGATCATAGTGGAGAAAGAGCCCCAGTCACAAAGCCCAGTAGGGAGGGGTGCTCCCCTACTGAGCTTGCCAGGGAAAGAAGAGGTTCCGGTCCTCAGAAGGGGCAAAGGTGTGAGCATTTAGGAAGAAAGGTACTCTGGCCTCAGGCTTCTCATCCAGAAAATGGGCATTACCGAGTGGAGTAGTAAATGAGATCATCGTGTAAAAAGCACTTCATATAGTGCCTAGCTTATCGGCAGTGCTCAAAACATGTTTTCTGGAAACAGTAAAATGTTGGAGGTTCCTGTCCTATCTGATAGGGTTTGGGTGAGCTGGCAGGTGCAAGCGGGGGTCTTGGGGTAGAGAGGTTTGAGCCCCCCTTCTGCCCTATTCGTGGAGCAAATGCAATAAATGCTGAGGCCATCAGCTTTCTCCTTGACCAGCAATCTGATGTTCCTTTGAGTGGATGGTTTTATTTTCTTGGACCATCAGCAGTTCCACATGGAAAAGATTACATCTCTGTTAACATCGCTCTGACGGAAATTCCCCCTGTGGTAGAAAGCAAGACTCACATTACTTACTGCTCACTGTGGCATGAAGGTCAAGATGGAAGTGGCCAGTGCCCCTCCTGGCAGCTCCAGGCCAAGGTGTATTAGGGAGCAGAGGGTTGGAACCTTCTGGAATGTTAGAGAAGGGAGGAAGGGGATGTCCACCTGGGGAGAGGTGTCAGACTGCTCCAGAGGCAGGAAGTGCTGCTAGTGAACATTCTTCACACTCTAGAACCTACCACTTCTTTACAGACGGCTTGTTTGAGAAACCCTTCTGGAAAATAGCCATAATAGGATCAATTTGCCCTTAGTTTACTTAGGGCTTATGACCTTGAATAGTCTTTCTTTCAACAGTTGAAAGATTGCAAAGATTTTGCCAATATGATCCTGTCCCCATGCTTTCTGGATTGTGACTCCTCGGCAGGTAGATAGGGATTTGCAAAGGGGATCGTGACCAACATTTTGAGCGATCTCTCTGACCCTCCACCTTAATTCCCCCCTACCCCGAGAATGCTGAGGCTCTTTCCCCCTTTCAGACTCAGTTACAATAGCATTCCAGTCTCACGTGTGGGGTAGAGAAGAGGCAACACCTTTTTTTATGAGTAAAAGCGTCTTGACTGAACCTGATAAAATTCAGGCTGACATAGAACAGCAGGACACGCCTGGTTCAAGGGGTTGATAGTTGTGTGAAAAAGGATATGGTGTGGTCAAAAATGTTTTCAGAGCACCCGTTTCAAACAGCACACCTGTGTCTTTGCGCAGGGCCTCCCCGTGCTTCCTGCCCCTATCGTGGGCTAGCAGGAGGCTCAAGAGGTCCTTTCCTAACGCCTTTATTCATGCACCGTCTTTTCCTGAATGGGCGCTCCTTGCACCACACCGGGGAAGGGGAAGTCCTCTGGGGAGCCTAGAGGGCCTGGTGAACATGCTAAGTGTAATTAAAAAATACACTCCTTCCATACCTTCCATATGCCTGGACTCAGAGGGTTTGATTGAAAGCTGAGTCATTTACGGTGGTGAGATACAGAATGAGCCACCAGAGAAACACCAATCCAGAGTGCGGCTGCCTGTGGCCCTCAGTCCCCATTGGATGCCCGCGGAAGCTTGGCCGAGCGGACCCCTACGTGCGCATCCGTTTGCTCTTTGACCCTCGGGTCCTTGCCTGAGTTACCCTGCACTTATTTTCCTTCCCTAGGGGAAAAGTATGAATTGCACGCAGCGACCGACACCACTCCCAGCGTGGTGGTCCACGTGTGTGAGAGCGACCAGGAGAACGAGGAAGAAGACGAGATGGAAAGAATGAAGAGACCCAAACCCAAAATTATCCAGACCAGGAGGCCGGAGTACTCGCCCGTCCACTTAAGCTGAACTGGCACCCGGACGAAGAAGTGTTCTGAATCATACTCACGAGAAGGGATCTTTTACTGTGGAAGTGGCCAGTCACAACTTTGGAGGTGGCAGCCTGTGATCGCTGTGGCAGAAATTCCATGTTGCTCAGAAGAGAATCGAGGCTTTGTCTTCTGGTTCTAACGACGCTGCGCATCAGTCAATGCTCCTGGCTCCTGGGAATGTCCTGAGCCAATCACTGAGTGTGGGGTGATCGCACAAGGACTTCTGGGAACGTCTCGAGAAAACCAATAACGATAGTGTTTTGTACTTGTTCTTTTCTGGTAGGTTCTGTTTTTGCCAGGGGTAGGTTGATCAGTGGGTCCAGGGAGAGCCTTCTGTTTCCAACCAGCCTACAAGGTAGACTCTCTCTCCCAATAGGAAAAGGCACCACGTGAAGCCATAAGGTGTCTGGTGCAGAAAGGTTGTGAAGACAACAGTGCAATGTGGAAATTGTAGTGTCTCATTTTTCCCCCTCACGTTCTAATGTTTGTGCATGTGTATTACTGATTTTCAGAACTAACCTTTGGTCGTATATAGAGTTACGCCATTGTTGTTTTACATCTTTGGGGAAGATAGGAAAGCATTTGCAAAATCTGTCACCTTTCCAGATTCAATGCCTGTCTTTGCAACAGCACACACGGTGGGGGATTCTACCGGTAATACACCCACTCAGCATCCTATTTGATGCAACCTAGAACTTGTGCTTTTGCAAAACAAGTCGATCTGAAATTCCTACGTAGCGTTTCGCTTATAAAACTCAGAAAATAGCAGTTTCACTGCCAACTCTTAGTGGGTGAGAAATTTTAGTTGTTTTAGATCAGACCATAAATGGGTTTCATTTATTTCTTTTACGTGGTGGTTTATATACATGAATCATAGCCAAAACCCTTTTTTGGGGGAACTGTCAGTTGAGATGATTGATTTTTTTTTTTTAACCCCACTGAAACATCAAGATAAACTTGTAAATAAAGCTGATAGCATATATTCATACCTGTTGTGCCCTTGGGTGAGAAATACGGCCGTGGAAGACTAGTGTAAGATGTATTAACCTCCCTGTGAATTGTATGTTATAGAAAACGCCTTTCAACCATTTGACAGGACCTGAATTCAAAGCATGTGAAGTGGACAGTAGATGTGTGGTGGTACGAGAAGGATGCTGTGCCTTTCCCCATTCGTTCCTGACGGAATTGTCACACTAGGTTAAATGTTTGTAATTGTTTTCTAGTTGTCATGTGTGTGTCTGGTCCATAGGTATTCTGTTTTGGCCTTACAATACCATATAACAAGGTTTGTCCTTTTGAGATACCTAATGCCAAGTAACAATGCATGCTTTGGAAATGTGGAAGATGGTTTTCTTTAAGAAGCAAAGGTATGGGGCTGTCCATATCAAGACATTGACTGAATGTTCTCAAAACCCTGTTTACAGTACTTGGTGGGGGGTCGGGGCAGATGAGGGAGAGACCATTGCATAGCTGTTCAAGTGTCCCTAGTTAAGTGCTTTTAAACTGGAGGGGCTAACCTCAAGATATTTTTTTTAACTGCATTCTATAATAAATCGACACAATATGCTCTTTACGGAAAAGTTACCTGTTTGTCATTTTATTTCTAATTGTCAACCTGTGCGCCCTTTGAATTCTGCAGTCTCAGAAGGACGCATCCCTTCATCAGGTTGAGTCTGGAAACTCCCAGATCCTTGCTGCGATTCACAGAGGGTCATCCACACTAATGGTGCGTCACCTAGGAAAGGGGAAAATGGAGAAAACTGAAACCAGAAGTCTGAGTATTTCCTTTGTCCAGGGAGAGGATACTCTGATGAAAACCCTTTTCGCCAGCAGATCCACTAAAGGACAATCCTTCTGATTGTTAACTTAAGGAGTTTTCTTTCCTGTTAGAAAACATGCCAATGGAAGATACTAAGTTACAAAGGCCAGTTATGTTCAGAAAATCTGTCTGTTAAGCCTCCTCTTTGAATCTCACCTGGAACTCTTATTACAAATGGTGGTGAGCTCCTGGCCAGCCCTCAAAGGCCTAAACAACCCCATGTTTATTTGCCAAACTAGAGCAAATGGTGTTCATCTTCATCGAGATGAGCATCAGGCATTTTTCCATGAAAATTCACTTGCTTCTCTGTTTTTCTTGTACAAGCGGCCTCATTCTGTCATTCCCCAACGGCACTTGCATATTTTAAATTCATATACGTTTGAGGTTTAAACATGTTGGAAAATCCACATTTCTACCAGATTGGTTGAATCTCATTGTTGAGGAGATTCACTAATTAACCACAGGGGTCGGGGGGAAGGGCTGTTATTTGTCATCATGTTGAATAACTAGGAGCCCCTGCAGAGCAGAACTGAATTGGGAAGTGTGCTGGTCCAGGATCCTGTTTCATAAATAACCCTGGAGGGAGTTCCCTGGTGGCCTGGTGGTTAGGATTCCGGGCTTTCACTGCCGGGGCCCAGGTTCAATCCCTGGTGGGGGAACTGAGATCCCACAAGCCACACGATGTGGCAAAACAAAACATAACATTAATAACCCTGGAATAAAGTCGAATTGTGTTGTCAGTTAATGCAGATTTCCAACAGTTCCCCTTACACAACTGGGGAAATACAGATGGCTGGTCCCACTGCCCGGGGAAGCCGTCAGACCCTAGAGTAGAAATCACAAGTCAACAAACAGCCTCACTCCTGATGGACGATGTCTGATAAGTGGTTCTGTGGCAGGTACAGCCTCACCTGAAATTCCAAAGCCAATAATGCTCACAGTCTGGTTACCTGGCAGATGATTATGAAGGGCCCCAAATCACGCACGTGCCCAGGACTCAAGCATCTCTCTAGCCCTGCTAGCGAGAGGGCTCAGTAAAATACAAAACGACAGACACAAAACAGGCAGAATCACGCGGGATGCATCCTTTGCCATTGATTGGATGTGTTCCTTTAAGAGATTTTCATAGAATATATTTCTCATCTGTTGATAAGTAGCTTGGAGCCATCCATCCAAGAAAAGAAAATCAGCCCCTCAATGTATGCTAAATCCAAGCAAAGGGCGGTAAATGATGAGAGAAGTATAACATTTCGTGCGGCTATTAATACTCGGGCTATAAACATTGACTTGCAGTCAGCAAGCATTTAGGATTTTTCATGTCCAGAATGTTGTGAGAATTAGTGCCCGCAGGAGATTTGGGTTTTTGGAGAGCTCTAATTTTAGGTGAAATTGTACAGAACTCACTACCAACTAAATAGATTTTCTCAAATATTCATTGCAAAGGATTAAATATACTATACAGACATGTTATGACCAACAGTGAATCGGCAGTTGGGGTATGTCATATTTTACAGCATTTAAAGAATCCTGTGGAGTATTTGCATTAAGTGCCTATCAAGTAAATTTCATCTAAAGGTCAACAATTCAGATGGAAATTACATAAATAATTTACCTTAAAATTATCTGAGAAGAAGTTAGAATATAATAAGAAATACATTTTTTTCTTCTCCAATTCTCGTGTCTTCTGATTCTAAACCAGGACATGTAGGGAATTTTTTTTCAAGTATGCCGCCACACTTGGCAATCTTTAATTCACATCTGAAATTCTCACTCTCGTGACTCACCAAAAGTTACATGGCAATCAGGTAGACGGATTTTATTCTCACATACCTCACTTTCTTCAGCACTCCCTCCCGCTGTTCGTGAAAGGTCATTTTAATCATGACTACGTTTATGAAAGCCAGAGAAGATTATTTGGAAGTGACTGAGATGTGGTGCCTACATGCACCGTTTCTCCTTCTTTCAAGATTCTGATTAGGGATCCGATGACCATTCTATACAGCGACTGACAGCCAAGCTGCTCACTGCTTGCTGTAGCCCCTGCTCACAGTTGTATCTTTCAAGGCTATCAAGAACGCCCCTCCTGGCTGACATTCATACTCTGGTCATGTGGAATCTGCAGTGTTTCTAACTCACTCTGTTCTCTCTTCCCTGTGCTCCATTGAGCATGTTCCCTAAAACATTATCCCACTGCCCCAGCCTTGCCTGGGCTAACTCCACAGTGATGTGTATACCGTGAGAACCATCCCATGTCTGCCCTACTCACCTCTGTCTGAATCACTAGCAGTTACCACTGTGCCCAGCCTGCAGTGCTCAATAAATATTCCTGAAATAATTAGCCGACTCATTGATATTTGTCCTACGTCTCCACCATTAATGTCTCTTCTCCTGAGAATCCCTCCCAGCTACTCCTGCTGTGTCAACCATTGTGTCCCATACTTCCCTGTTGTAGTATGTATTGCCTTTTTAGCATAATTGTTAAATTGTCTGTCTTCCCTGTTAGAACATAAATCAAGTGGAGATGGGATTCCCGGTGGCCTTTGGCTCAGAGCAGACATTCAACAAAAGTTGGAAAAAAAAAAAAAGTTGGATGGATGGACAGGTGGGTGGGTGAATTGGTAGATGAATGGAATGGATGGATGGATGGATGGAAGGATGGTTGAATAGGTGGGTGGTGAATGGATGGACGAATGGATGGATGGATGGACAGATGGATGGATGGATGAATAGGTGGGTGGTGAATGGATGGACAAATGGATGGATGGATGGACAGATGGATGGATGGATGGATGGATGTGTGGGCAAATGGGTGGATGGATGGATGGATGGATGGATGGGTGTGTGGGTGAATGGGTGGATGGATGGATAGATGGATGGATGGATGGATGGATGGATGGATGGATGGATGGATAGGTGGGTTGGTGGGTGGATGGATGGATGGATGGATGGATGAATAGGTGGGTGGGTGGGATGGATGGATGGATGCAGATTTCAGAGGATGAAGAGTGAAAAGTTCACTGAGAAAAAATAGAAAAATAATAAGGCATGTTTCTCTCTCCTTAGTCAGTAGAGCCAATAATCAGCTCAGTGCTTTAATTCAACAAAATGCCAGGCTGCTAGAGCAACAAGAATGAAAGAAAAAGAAAAGGAGACATAATTGTGTTGGAGTAAAGCAAAAGATGAGAAAAGAAAAAAAACTTTGTTTTTAAAATTTTCTTTTCAGAACAGATTGATTGGCTAGAGGATGAGTGACTGGAAAGGAGCATCATGGAACTTTTCAGAATGATGGAAATGTTCTATATCTTGATAGAGCAACACAGTAATAACAGCAGTAATAACAACACATTAGTAGTAAAACAAGTTTATACATTTGTCCAAAACTGATCAATCTGCATACTTAAAATGTGTGCATTTTGTTTTATGTAAAGTATGCCTCAATAAAGTTAATTTATTTTTAAAATCAGGATAAAGGAAAAGAATTTAAATCTTAGACAATGGACAAAAGTTGGGGGAAGGTCTTACTTCTCACTCTATCTTTGTAAAAACATTTTTCAAGTGTATAATGCTTTCATAACATTCTTAGAACACAGTATTATACACCAAGGCAAAGCAGCTTCCCAAATTAGAGTGTGAGCATTCTGATTAAGCTCTTCTAGAAGACCTTGATATGTCCATGACAATCTGTTAACTTTAAAAAATAACTTAGGTCATATTTCTTTCCCTAAAGTTTAATATATGACTAATTTTTCATATGCTCAGAACCAACCAATTACTACTTCAAGAATATATTCATCCATGGGACTTTGCTGGGGGCACAGTGGTTAAGAATCCACCTGCCAATGCAGGGTACACGGGTTCAATCCCTGGTCCGGGAAGGTCCCACATGCCGTGGAGCAACTAAGCCCATGTGCCACAACTACTGAGCCTGTGCTCTAGAGCCAGTGAGCCACAACTACTGAGCCCATGTGCCACAACTACTGGAGCCCGTGTGCCTAGAGCCCATGCTCCACAACGAGAAGCCACCGCAATGAGAAGCCCACGCGCCACAATGAAGAGTGGCCCCCGCTCGCCACAACTAGAGAAAGCCCACGAGCAGCAACGAAGACCCAACACAGCCAAAAATAAATAAATAAATAAATAAATAAGAATATATACATCCATATGTAATCAGAGGTAAACGAAATTCATTTTATCACCTCTTTAATGTCAATCCACACTCTCACCAGACCTCGGTCAGCAGTGACATACTATACCAGGAAAATACATCTGCAATGATGCATTTGAAATTAATGAATTATTAGAAAAAGAAAAAAAGAAACAAACAAAACTGCACTACGTTTCTGCAAGGTCAATTTTATTTCTGAAGCTTCTAAAACATTTTTCCTGCAAATTATACAAAATGTGCATCATTCTTTTTCTTATAGAAATAAAAATTTAAGCACCATGAATACTGGGGAAATAACTTACAGAAGCTATAGAAGATCCTCAACAACCATTATAAATAGTGGCTTATATCATATCTGCATGTTTATGCCTTTCAAATCTAATATTTGTATGTGGTTTTATTATAGGATAAGTTGCCAAATAACTTCTTTTAACTGAGTTAACTTGAATTCATGCTTTTTATAAGGTAAAATTAGTCCCAGCTTTAGTTTTTGGTATTTGTGGCAGATTTTTGGTGAGTAGAGGTACTAATAAGTAGGTATGTAGCAGATTACACACAGTCCTGCCAGATCCAGGAGACAGACAGACAGGAAAAAGGGGCTTAAAAACCACAACAAGATGTGACTTCTTTTCATTTGGTATCTGGCTGCCAATCTACTGTTTCCCTAAACCTAACTGTGCAATGTTCAGACCCCGAGCTGCTTCCACTTCAAATCAGTTACTTCAAGTTTTCTCTGCTGAATTTCATAAATGATTTGTCTTCCTGTTTTGTTGAGAGCTGCTCTGTTCCAGATTCTTGATGGATTTAACCCTCACAGTGCTTGTGGCTTCACCAAAACAGGTGTCACTCTTCTCCCTGAAGTTACTCAATATCTCTGACCGAGTCTACTGTCATAACCTATTGAGAAGTTATCCTCTGCACCGATGTTTTTCTTTTCTTTTTTCCTCTTTTTACCCCTGTAGGCTCATCAGGAAAACAATGGGAAGAGTTTCCCCTTCCAAAGTGTTGAACCAGGATACTGTACTTCTGAGACTGGGCTTCATTAGCCTCCAGATGAGGTCAGCAAGATCTCCTTGGATCCTGGTGTCTGGGGCTCCCCTCTCTGAAAGATCAAGGTCTTCCTGGTGAGTAGTCAAGCTTCCAATGTCTAAGAAAAGAGACAGAGTGAAGAATCTGTGCTCAGAGCTGGGAGGTTCAGGTTGGGGTGGGAGAAACAGAAGGCGGGGCTATAAAAGGAGAGAGCTGACCTTGGAAGAGATTGACTCATCCTTGTGAGGGTTTCAGGACCAAGTGTGAAGCCAAACTTGGCATGGCTCGAGTCAATGGCATCTCCCACTAAGGATCCTCTTCTTGGCCTGGGTCTTGCAGGCCTGAGTAAGGACCAGAGGCAGTCCCCGTCAGTCAAGGACCAGGCCCTCCATGGTGGGGGGCTCAGGAGGTAGAGCCCCAGGCTCCCTGTGTTCACAGAAAGAGCCCCCTCCATTGACCTCCACTGAACTGCCGGCCAATCTCAGGAGGTGAGTTCCTGAGCAAACTTCATTTTATCCTGTGCTCGGGAAGTTTGGTTTTTTGTTTGTTTTTATTTTGCTTTTCATTTAGACAAAATGTGCCCAAGTCCAAAATCTCTTTTTTATCTTAATTTCCACACAGGACCCTTAGGCCTGTCCCTCCTCCCATGTTCCTTGTTCCCATCAGTGGCAACACCATTCACCCAGCTCAACCGAGAAACCCTTTGTCTCACACTCCTCTCCAACCCATTAGCAAATGTTCTCACCTCTGTCTTCAAAATACATCCAGAATCTCCCTCCTTCAGGTCACCTGGCCTTCCAAGGTCTCTGCCCTGGGGTGCTGAAGAGCTTCCTGTGTGGTCACCTGCTCTGCTACCGGTGACCGGTTCTGTCCACAGAACCAGAGGGACCCTTGTTACAGTACATCAGATCCCGCCACGCCCTTGCTCACTGCCCCCCGCCTCCGCACCATGACTTTCTGTGTGATGGGCTGGATGGTGGACCCCAAAGATATCCAGGTTCTAATCCCTGGGACCTGTGGATGTGACCTTACAGGGCAACAGGAACTTTGCAGGTGTGATGAAGATAAAGATTTCGAGATGGGGAGATTATCCTGGTGGGCCCCACGTGTTATCACAAGAGTCCTTATAAGAGAGAAGCAGAGACAGATTTGATGACAGAAAAGAGATTTGAAGTTGCTACACTGTTGGCTTTGAAGATGGAGGAAGGGACCATGAGCCAAGGGATGCAAGAAATACAGCTCTTGAAGCTGGAATAGGCAAGAAAAAGGATTCTCCCCCAGAGCCTCCGGGGCCACATGGCTCTGCCCACACCTTGGCTTCAGCCCAATGAAAGTGATTTTTGATCTCGGCCCCCAGAACTTAAGGAGAGTAAATGCTATATTAAGCTATAGTGTGTGTGGTAATTGGTTATAGCAGGAGTAGGAAGCTAAAACATCCCCCCGCTCCCCAACTTAGAATTTAAAATCCTTCCCGGGCTTTGAGACCCTCTTCCCCCAGGCCTTTGTCCTTCTTCTCCGACCTCCCTGTCTACACGCTCTCCCTGGCTCAGCACTGGCTAGTTACACCAACATGCTAAACACAGTCCCCTGTATTCAAGTTTGCCAAAGATACTAATTCCCATGAAGTTCCCAGGACAAGACTGAAAGGAGCTGGATGGTGATTCTCAGGCCTTTGCCTCGGGCCCCGAATACCAGAAACTACTGGATTTCTTACCCGGAAGAAAATTACACCCTAGACCAATGTTGCCGGACACCCAGGGCAGGAGATGACCCATTCTGCCCCCGCCTGGTTGTGCCACATGGGCTAGGCAGCAGGTGGGCCCCCGAGCCAGCGACGGAAATCACGAATTACCAAAAATTCAGAGTACTTTCTGGAAATGAAGTTTCCTCCCCAGGAAGCAAGGTGTTTGGATCTTGACTGGGATACACTATTGGCATGCTCCAAGGATGGTGGTCGCAGGAAGGTGCTGACCGACAGATGTCCTTAAGGGCTCAGGCTTAAGGGGACATTAATGGGGACATTCCCAGTCCTAATGCCCAGTGTTGGGTGATTGCAGCAAAGATCTCAAAGCCTCCAAAGTAAGGGTTTGGGCGGCCAAGAACAGGAGCTGTACAAGGCCATGTATGGTGATGGGCTGCCCCCCTGATCCCGAGGGTCCGAGACTCAGGCCACGTGGCAAGGGCACCTAGAGGGACGTGCTTTGTTCTGAGCCCAGCCCAAGTGAGTCTGAGCCCCACTCACTGCCTCTTCCAACTACAGAAGCTGATGGAGACCTGGAGGAGGGAAAGGGAAGGGGACGGTGGGGTAGAATACAGGATGGCCACGGCGCCTGGCAGGGCCTGCACGCAGCGGCACATTGCGGGCCCAGCGGGTCACAGCTCATATGCTGGCCCGCAGATCTCAGGGCCTTACCTGCAGGCCTGTGGAAGCTGGCGGCCAGGGCCCGGGGACCCTGTTCTACCACCAAACAGACAAGCCCCTCGGCCTGTCGTGAAGGACCCAGGAAACTGTGACCTGGAGCTCACCCAGTGGAGCTGTGCTCAGGCGGAAGAGACTAGAAAGAGTGCCTGAGACGGCGCCAATGAGAAGAACCTACCGCCGACGATGCGAACACTGCAGGGTGGCTGGGAGGGGGCCTCCAGACACAAAACAGGGACAGGAGGAGGAGGCAGCGCGGGCCCCTCTTCAATCAGGGACCGCCCCGCTCCTCTCTCCATCCTCGCCGCCACCGCCAGACCACGGGCAGAGGCGGAGGCGTGCTCATCCGCCAGCAGGGACCCGGCCGTGGAAGCCCCCTACCCTTGCACTGCCACTCCCCTGCGGCAGGGCTAACTCCCCTGCAGAGACGCAGGCTGGGACGGAGGAGACCTCAGGCATCGGCACGGCCCGCCTCCTCCTGGGAGAGAGCCGGGAATCCAGGAAGAGGCGCATGGGCTTCGGATGCGGCTGAGCTCCCGCCTTCTGGGACGGCCGGCCAGCCAAGGCCGGCAGCGCCCCCTGCTGCCCGTATTGAGCTGTACACGCTCAGGGAGTACGGAGGAGAGAGATACAGCAGCGAGCGGGGAGCGGAGGTTCCGAGGCGGAGGCCGACAAGGAGGATGGGAGGTGAGGCAGAGAGGTGACCTGGGCAGGCAAGGGGGCTCAGCAGGAGGCCATCCCTGGTCTGATGAGAGAGTTCCATTGTCCCCAGTCGTAAGAGAGTTCCCAGAGCTTAGCAGAAGTCCGGCTGAGGCCGTGCTCCCTGGGGTTAGAAAGGATGGGATTGGTGAGAATGCAGTTGTGAATTGGGGTCGAGGGGTGGTGGTTGGTGGACTGGCGAGGTTGACCCCCAAGATTCCCACCGCCACCCCTGGGGAACAAGCCTCTCCCTTGAGTGTGGGCAGGCCCTGTGACTGTGACAGGCTATCACCCCCATGGTGATATCACCTTATATGGGAAAAGGGATTTCACAGTTAGAACGCAGTACCCGACTCAGTTGACTTTGAGTTAATCCAAAGGAAGATGCTCCCGGGTGGGCCTGACCTCATCAGGCGAGTCCTTAAAGGAGAGCAGAGCCGTAGCAGGGTTCTCCTGCCGGCCGGGAAGAGGCAAGCTGTGAGAGGAGGGCCGTGTGCCAGGCACCTGGGGGCAGCTTCTAGAAGCTGAGGGCAGTCCCTGGCCAGCAGCCAGCTAGAAAAGGGGATGTCAGTTCTACAGCTGCAAGGAAATGACTTCTGCTAACAACCGCGTGAGTTTGGAAGAGGACTCGGAGCCTCCGGTGAGATCGCAGCCCTGGCTAACACCTTGACTCCAAGGGGGTCTCACCTGGGGAGAGACCCTGAGCAGAAGATGCAGCCATCACAGACCTGGATCCTGACCCACCGAAACTGTGAGATGCTAAATGTGTTCTTTGAAACTTCCAAGTTGCTGGTAATTCGTTGAGCAGTGATAGAAAACTAATACAGAGGTGTAAGGTGTAACCTCACAGGGGAGGTGTGGCATCTTCATCGGGCCAGACTCACAGCGCCGCACGGCCTGTCCAAGGCCAGCTCCTCTGGGGCAGCCTGTGTGGCCCTGTGAGCTGTCAGCCCCCAATGAACGTGATCTCTCCTCAGGCCGTCCCTTTACTGCACGCTGCAGGCCATGTGGACTCAAACACTGATCTCTCCTCTCCCCTTTAATGAGGCGTTTATAAATATAGTTTAATAGTTACATTAAGCTCTTTCCTAAGCAATTTTGCAACAAAATACAGCTTTGAATTTGGGTGGGTTTTTTTTTTTTCAAGGATACAATACTCTTAGTACAAAGCATTGTTGTAAAATGTGCAAAGTAAGGTTACTATGATTTTTAAAATCAGGCTCCCCATGATTATCAGAACCAGTGGAAGAGTAGAAGCGCAGATAATGCCACATATAGGCCACTGCACTATTGTCATATTTCACTCAAGGCTCACTCAGTAAGTGTTTATTCAGCATCCAGATGTGCCAGGCACTGTTGGCAGAGCTGGAGATGAGGTGATGGAGACCAACACAGAGCCCACTCTCACAGAGCTTAGTAAGAGGAACTAGACAATAAACATACAAATAAATAAATTAAATAACTTCAGATAGTGAGAGATGCCATGAAGAAGATAAACAAGATGCATTCATTTCCTATGGCTGCTGGTAGCAAATTACCACAAACGCGGGGCCTTGAAACCACATAAATTTATTATCTTACAGTTCTAGAAATCAGATTTCTAAAATCAAGGTGTCCTCAGGACTGCATTCATTCCGGAGGCTCTAGGGGAGAATCCTCGCCTTTTTTAGCTTCCAGAAGCCACCTGTGTTCCTTGGCTCATGACCCCTTCCTTGCACACCAAGCATTTGCTTCTGTCATCTGTTTTAATCACCTCCCCTTCACCCTGTTCATGAAGGAGGGATTCCTACCCCAGGGTTATGGGGATGGATGAACACACAACACCTAACACAGGACAGATGAGATAAAAAGCAGTTTATTGGTCACACACACTCACAGCCCGGGAGAGGGGGGTACTGCATACCATACAGGGGCACATGGGGGTTACAGTCAGAACAGAGTGAACAAGCAGGGCGGTGGAAGGCAGGCTCTGTAGTAACAAGGGGGTGGGGTGGCCCCTGGTTCCCCTGGGAGGATGTGACGGGCTTGTCTGAGCAATTCTACCAGCCGAGAGGGGACGGAAACCCACTACTCAGGGGTAAGCAGGAACTGAGCCTGATCTATTTGATAAGGGGTGGGGGGGCTAGGTGTTTAGCTGGGGGACCTTATCCACAGGAACAGAGTGGGGAGGGAAACTTGCTGTTGGGCCATAAGAGGGCCACCAATTTCACCAGATGTCAAGACCACATGATCTCGAGTCTCATTTTATGTCTTACACCACATGGTCACATCTATTGTCAGGAAGTGGTTGAGTCAAAATTTCAACCTGTATTAATCTGACTCCAGAGCTGTGGTTCTGACCACCTCACTGCTCATCCCTCTTGCCCTGTGAACCGTGGCAGCCAGTGTGCAAAGACGGCCCCCAAGGAGCCACACCCGCCGGCATCAGTGCCCTGGTGACGTCTGCTCCCACACTGAGTCTGCATCGCCGCTAAGACTTGACTAAACCAACAGAACATGCTGAAAGTGACACTGTGCCTGCTCTGATCCTAAGTGGCCTTGGCAGCCTCTGCTTCTGCCCTCTTGGCGGCCAGCTGCTGTGTAAGAAGTCCAACTACCTCTTGTGGAGAGAGGCCACACGGAGAGACCCTAGAGGGTAAGATCCCTCCGTGGAGACAAAGGCCACAGGGAGGAGCACCAAGATGGCAGAGATGTCATCTTGGAATGTTCTAGCAAAATAGAGCCCTCAGAGACTGTACTGCTAGCCAACCTCATGGAGCAGAAGAGCTGCCAACTCACACCAGCCAATCCACAGCCCAGCGTGAGAGAATACAGTGGTGGTTGTTTTAAGTCACTAAGTTTTGGGGTGATTTTTTTTACTCCTACAGAATTAAAATTCCAGTTTATATCTTCTCTTAGCTAACTTTATATCAGTACCATTAGTGAAGCATAAATACTTCAAACCAGTGCTGTAGTAAGGAATACGACCTAATTCTCTCTGGGTGAGAAGAACACCTGGGTGAATATACTCGTATATCAATAAAAAAGGGTGAAGAAGGACCTCTAGCTGTATTGCATTTTTCATCATATATATTCACTTCTATGGATATTTTTATAAAGGTGTCCAGCGACTGCTTGCTCACTCTTTGCATATTTCCCATGTTTTAAAAAATATATTCTGTCCTAATGTTTGGTTATTCTGAAGCCTTTCAAGAGAGAGTTATCTCATAGATGTCCTTCCAGAAAACACCAAATGATGAGTTAAACCGATTAGCTAACCTAGACCTGAGGCGATGTGTTAGGCCTGTGATTCTAGATGGTGCTGTCGTTGTGCAGTCCCTGGTCTAAAAACATTCTAAAAGCCAGAGTAAGTGTCTCTAAATTTTTTCAGATGCTAAAGCTGCTGGTCATCAGTGGTCCTCTCACCTCTTACATGGTTTGCGATGCAGTTTTAAGGCCAAGCATTGTATTAAACTGAATAGGACCTGCTCACAGTTTCCTCTCATCACCGACTCAGGTCCTCTCATGGGCAAGGGAGAGCCTGGAATACGTCACCCCTGCCCCATCATTTAATCCCCCCAAGAAAGATATTCGAGGCTGGCCCGCTGATGTGTGTTTATGTCTCGCACCATCAGAGATGTGCTTTCCTTCTTTCAGAAAGAAGTCTTGACGTGCTTATGTGGATCAGGCCCTTGTTCCCTGCACACGTTTTCACCTCAGCCCTCTCTCAGGAACTCCAGAATTGCCTATCCGGCAGGGCTCATTGATTTCCCACCCGCACTTCCAGATCTCAGCCCTGTCTACCCAGTGACTCAAGCTAGGGCCATGGAAGGCGGCCTCTGTCTCCTTATCCCCGACTTCAGTCACTTCTGCAAGTCCCGATCCCTCTCTGTTCTATCTTTAGGATGTGCCCCCTGTGTTCCCACCCCATCAGACGCTCACCCTTTCTCACTTTATTATAGGCCAAGCCTCGCGCATCCATTCTCCACACAACAAACAGCTCGAGTGAGCTTTCTAACACGTATGTCTGATCTTCATACCTCCTTCCTCTTCATCCTAAAGTCCAAACTCAGTCTCCTAAGGTGCATCCATTTACACTGGGAATTCTTTCTCACCTCCCGCAGAGACAGCAAGCACAGTGGGCATCTGCGCTTCTCTGGACGTGCGTGCCATACTTCCACCTCTGTCTTCACCTGCGATGCCTTTCTCTGACTTTCCAGCTTCTAGTTGTTCTCAGGGAACTTCTCAGGCATCATGTCCTTTGGGATGACTTGCCTGCCGCTTGCCTGTCCCATCAAATGGAACTGTGTGTCCCTGGGACTTGCCTGGCGGTCCAGTGGTTAAGACTCCGAGCTCCCACTGCAGGGGTGGGGCATGGGTTTGACCCCTGGTCGGGGAACTACATGTCCCTGCTCCGGCTCCTGCAGACCCATTGAGCTCCCAGCACAGCTCTCACCCCACTGATCGAGACCCCGGTGGTTGGCCTCCCTTCCAACCTCCAGCCAGTTCGCCAGCTCTTTTGATTTATTTGTCTCTGGTTTCTCAGCACCTAGCAGAGGCTTGGAATGAAATCATCACTCAATAGCTATTTGTTGAATGAATTGCTTACAACCCAGCTCGAACCCTTTTTCTTTAACTCTGTATGGATGTAGTTCCCTCAAGCACTATTGAGTGGGCCGTGTCTGTGTGGGAGGCTAGAACCTAAGGCAGGTAATGCACACGAATATTTCACCGGGCTGTTTTCTGGGTGCAGACTCTGTGTACCAACATGGAAACGCGGGCCTGCCTTTCCCCAGATGCATCCGAGAGAGGCTGGTTCTTATCTCCACGCCCCCAGCTGTGTTCACACTGTGATCTGCCCCATCTATCCAACCAGCGGAGTTAAGCTAAAGAAAGAAATCACTGAGTGATGAGAAAACATTTCAAGGATATGATTAATCTAGACACCTAGCAGTTTTCTGAAAGTTGTCCCCTTGGGATCTGCAGGGCCCACCTTAAGGAGCTGGGACAGAAGGGAGATTCCTGAGTTTTTGACCTGGACCTGCAATATGCAACCACTGCAGACACATAATGCTTTTATTTATTTTTTTAAGAAGAAAATATTTATGTATTTATTTTAAATAGATAAGGGTTTATTTGTTCACATATACGCAGAAGCCCAAAGACTGGCAGATCAGATCTGGCACAGTGGCTCAAAAATCAACAGGGGACCCAAACACCTTCCCATTTTGCTTGTTGCAAGGCAGTCTCTATCGTGTCTGCTCTTGTACTGTCTTCCACGTGAAGAGCATGAGTTTGGAGGCTTAGTTTGATTATGATGTTTATTTCAGTTTTTAATAAATTGAATACGTAGCATCACATATATGGAATTCAACTGATGTGGCTTATCTTTGTTTCTTATAAAGTAAGGCACAGTCCTTCGGTCCTAGGTAAGTAACGTACTCTTAATATATTAAAACTCAGGAGAAGTACGACCTTCTGCATCACCATTTGATGGGTAGGAATAGTAGTTGTAAAACTTGGTTTCTGAACTGAGGTGTTCTTTTGTAAGCATCAAAATGGTAGCATAGGGAAAGAGTACAGGTTGGGGGGTGGGATATGCATTAAGAATCTTGTTATTGTTGCTGTCTAAATAGAATGGAATAAACAGGTTTTGAAGACTTGTATTTATAAAGATAAAAAGCAATGCAGCCACAGAATTCTGAATGCACAATAGTGATTCATTCCTGAGGAATTCCCTGTTGGGTCTGAAAACAAAATAATCTCCGAATGTGAGGCATTTAACATACAAGTGCTATACAACTCAACTGACAAAGAGTGTATGTTGAAATTACTTTTAAACAATGTTCCATAAAAAAAAAAAAATACTGCCGTTAAAAAGTTTTTGTTTTTGTTTTTGTTTTTTTCCCAGAAACTTCTGTCTTGTCTCACTAAGCTCAACACACGGGAATTTTTACCAACTTCGAGGTGGACGCTAGGTGTCTTGGGGGTGGGAGTGACTAGGAGACACCCCAAGCCAAGGTGTTTTCAGGGGGGTAGTCTGGCCTCTTTTGAGCTGGAGTAAACAGTGGGAGTCTTTGCATGCACTTATTTTACTTTTTCTCAGACAAGAGGGGAGAAGGAGAAATCTGCAAGATGATAGTCAGTGGTACTCAGGACACATTGACAAAGCGAGTACAGAGGAACCAGCACATTCCCAGCTCCTAGGGATTGCAGTGTGGATTAGAGGACATGTTTGCACCCTGATGTCAACTGGTCCTGCTCGGGTCTCTAAGACCTGGGTGAGTTCAAACCCCAACTCCATAGCTTAGGAAGCCCTGAGCCTTGTATGGTGCCTGTTGCTTCCCACCTCACTCCCTCCCCACCTGCCTCTGCCTCTATTGGGACCCACACCTCCCAGGTCACAAAGTGTGCCTCAGTCACCAGCTGCCACAAGAAATCAAAAGGACAGAAAGAAGGTCTTTGATTTTGTTTGTTTGTTTTAAACGTCTTTATAGAGATGTAATTCACAGACATACAATTCACCCATTTAATGTGTACAATGCAATGGTTTTTGATATATTCACAGATATGGGCAACCATCACCACAGTCAATTTTAGAACATTTTCATCACCTCAGAAAGAAACCCCAAACCCTTTATTATCACCTCCCTTATCTCCTCGTCCTTCCCCTGCCCCCGCCCCCAGCCCAGCCCTAAGCAACCAGCCATCTACTTCCTGTTTCTATAGATTTCCCTATTCAGGAACTTCATACAGACAGAATCATATAATATGTGATCTTTTGTGACTGGCTTCTTTCACTTAGCGTAACATTTATTAGGTTCATCCACATTGTAACCTGTATCAGTACTCCATTCCTTTTTATGGTTGAATAATATTTCATTGTATAGATATACAGAATTCTGTGTATCCATTCATCAGTTGATGGACATTTGGGCTGTTTCCATTTTTTGGCTTTTATGAGTAATGCTGCTACAAACGTTCATGTGCAGTTTCTATGTGGAAAAATGAAGTTTTGTTTCCCTTGGGTAGATACCAAGAGTAGAATGGCTGGGTCATACGGTAACTCTATGTTTAAGCATTTGAGAAACTGCCTTTCTGGTTTCCAAAGCAGTTGAACCCTTTTATACACCCACGGGGAGTGTATGAAGGTCCTGATTTCTCCACATCCTTGCCCAAACTTATTGTTTATTGTTATCTGATTTTTTTCATGCTGGTCATCCTAGTGGCAGAAGTGATATCTCATCGTGGTGTGTGTTTGCATTTCCCTGATGACTAGTGATGTTGAGCATCTTTTCCTCTACTTAATTGGCCATTCATTTTGATTTGAGAGAAGGGGGTCTCATCTTGCAGAACATTCTACCATCTCCCTCTCCCTCTCCCTCTTCCTCACCCTGTATCCTCCTGAATCCCACCCACCCACAAACGCTCACCTAGGGCCAAACTACATAGGGTGGCTTCCTCTTCCTCTGAAGGCCCTGCGCCAGTCAACACAAGTTCCAGGGCTCAGGGTCTGCCACCCGTGGGCTCACCTGATAAAGGCTGGACTTCTGACACCAGCTGCTTAGATGAAAATTTCTCTATCTTGTTGCATCTGTGTAACTGGAATATGGGAGGGGCTTACTAGGAAATAACTCTTGGTATTTACATGTGTTTGAATGTGTGCGTTTCCTGCTTTGGAGTGTTACAAATTCACAAGGTGAAGAGCTACTCCAAAATTTCAGAGCGAAGGAAAGAGTTTGGTGGCATATGTTGAAATTCTGGACCCTCAAAGAGCTCACTTTTTGTAAGGATGTACTTCTCTTAAAGTAAAGCAGGTGGTTTTCTAAAGAAGGAGACTTTGGAAGATGAGAACCTCACCCATGCCTGACAGTAGCCATGGTGAGATTGTATGGAAAACTCAGAAATTCTGCAGCCACCTTTCTTAAGGCAAACTGCCTGGCTTAATAAGGAGTATTGTGACCTCTGATCATGTGGTCATCTGACCAGCCTTGGCTGAGTTCCAGTCTCAGGCCAGTGCCCTTAACAACTCTTTGCACTTCACTTGTCTCGGTAGAGAATAGTCGACAGTATGTCCTCAATGTACTCTTGTTGATTGATGGAGGGACCAAGTCATCGGGTGGGGTCAGGTGAGTGAGTACAGGGGACGGGATTGGGTGGGGCATGGGTTTTCCTCATTGTCGCACAATGTGAGCTCCACCCAGGTAGCCACTAGGGATTATTAGGAGTGACCAACAACAAAAACTCTATGGTAATTCTACACCTGTATGAAGGACAGGACATGCCCTGAAATGAAAAGGCCAATCTGAGTTTTGGTCTCTATTCCTGGTTGGTTCAAAGAGATGAGAAACTAACAAGCTGGGTGACTTTGTCAAATGGGCAAACCATCCTCAGACTAGTTTCTGCACCTGAATTCCTTCATTCATCTCTGAACAGTTATTGAGTACCTGCTAGGTGCCCAATACAGGGCAAAATGATGGAGCTAGAGATGAGTCAAAATCCTTATAATCCAGACAGGATGAAACCCAGCAGGACCCTGTGGGACCCTCCCGAGTACAAAAGCCTTTCTGTGTCCCCCATTTCTTGTGTGTAGGAAAATGGTTTCAGCCTCTTAGACCTTCCCTGAGTTCCAAAGGGCAGATTCAAACAGTCACTAATCAGAGGAATGAGGCAATGCAGAAACAAAGGAAAAGCAGTCAAGAAACAGTAGTGCAGGGATGGGGCAGGGTCCTGGTTCCTCCTGGGGCATATACATGGCAATATGCCTCTGAGTTCTTCTGTTGGAACCAAGGCCTCCACCCATGAGGACCCCAGACTGGTTGGAAACAGAAGGCTGAACACCAGCCTGTTACCTCACCACCAGCCAATCAGAGGAAGGTCACATACGCTGCAGCCCACCCCCAAATTTTGCCATTAAAAACTCTTCCCCCCAGATCATTGGGGACTTTGGGCTTTTTTAACATGAGCTGCCTGTTCTCCTTGCTTGGACTTCCAATAAACTTTTCTCTGCTCCAAACTCTGATGTTTTGGTTTGTTTGGCCTCACTGTGCATCGGACACACAAACTTGGGTTCATCAACAAGGACTGAATGCAAGAGGAAGGATTGGGCCATTCGACCTAAAGGGACCCAGGAAAGGTTCCTTCAGCAACGTGATGCTAATGTTGACTCTTGGCAGACAGGAAGGACTCTGCCACATGGATCAAAAAAGGAAAGGTGTTTTAGATGGTTGGCACAAAAGCAAACTCATAGAAATGGAGTGCTTATCTCGTCTGTCCCCAGTTCCCAGGGCATCAACATTCCCACTCTTACCGAGGTATGGGACTTCCAGGTCCACACCCACTGGTTGGTGATAACACCAAGTTCAAAGCCCACCTTGGGATCTAGTGCTCCCCAAGGCTTACAGAGGTTCCAGATTATTATTGAGCTCACTCCTCCTGGAGTCCAGAGTGTAGCTGAGGTGTACCTTGACTGGAGAGTAACAGATGCTGCCCATGATTAGCTTGCAGAAGTCATGGACACTCTGACTGCAGAGTGGGGGCCTGCGGGGATGAGGTCATAGTTCAGGGGTGGGTTCTCTGTCTGGGCTTGATCCTGGAGCACTAGCGTGGAGCCCATGGACCTAGAGCTTTCTTCTGTGTACCCACCCGTACGGTCCCAGGCTCTAATGGCTCTTTAAGACTCCCCTGTTCTCACCAACCACACCTCTTGGACCCAAAGACTGTAACCCTTCTCATCCACCTCCACCCGGCCCTCGGGGTCTTGAAACCTATTTTGCAGGCCCTGAAACCTGCAAGATCTCATGATCTCATCTTCTTTCTCAGACAGTTAAGTATCAACCTCTAGGACAATAACAAGAGTGGAGTCCAGGAGATGGGCATTTCCTCCCAGACCAGTGGGGGCCTGTCCACACTTCCATGCTAAGAAAACCCTTTCCCATTCCCAGTAGAGCTGTGAGCAGCAGTCCTCAAGTTCTACCTGGGAAGTTGCTCTCATCTTCTCCTGAAGCAGATGACTTTTGTGTTTAAGAATGTGGGGGACCTTTTTCCATTGCTTTTCCTTTGGGCAGTAACTTACTATAGCGGGTAACCCTGACTCGCCTGGTCCTACTCTCTGCTGTGATATGTATATGAGTTCCTGATCCCCCTTCCATGAGATTTGGCATGGCCTCCACTGGTCAGCTCATGTGTGCTTATTGGGCAATCCAACTTCCATGGCAGTGTGGCTCCTACCTGGCATTTACACATGCTTATCCCACTTCGCTAGAGCAGGAGACAGCAGTGGCAGACCAGAACCAGTCCTGTAGCTTTGGGTCGAGGGTGCCTGAGTCTGGAGTGATGCCCCCAAAGTCTCACCTCCTTCCTCCACTCCCAAGCAGAATTTGGCAGGCAACACCTAATGTTAAGAAAAATTAAAATTCTCATGCCTTTGTCAAAGCAGGAAGTTACAACTTGGAGCCAGAGAGACAGGGAGTCAGGGTACCATCCTCCTTGACGTTCACATTTCAAAGAGACGGCTCCAAGGCCCCCAAGAAAGACGTCTCTGGGGAGTCAAACTGGTAAAGGGTTATTAGGTTTTTGGAAAGGCTTACACACATCTCAAAGAGACAGAGAAAGGATTGTAAAGGAAACACCCTAAGAAAGGGAGGGAGGGAGTTCTCTTTCCCTTTTGGCACCAGGGAAAATCTTTTCTTTCCATTTGTAGTTACCCTTACACTGCCTAGGGAAAAAGGAGCAGGCGAAGATCTGCTGAGGGGCCGAGCTGCCTGGGAGGATGGTCCCCCAAGCGGAAGTGCCCCTGTAGTCCAGGAGGACTGGCCCTCCTTTTCCTGTTCGCTGGCTGCTTCACTTCTCGGGCCACTGGTCAGTCCGGGGGCTGCTGTCTATCGAGGTCTCACAAGCACCCTCCCAGATCCGGGTTCCCACATTTCCCTTCCTCATCCCCATCCCCATTTCTCTGTCTGAAACCTGCCGTATGCTGCATGGAGTGACCTTGGAAACACAAAAGTCTTTCTTCTTTTTGAGCTGCTGGAATATGCAAATAGTTCAAGAAGGTGTCACCAGGTCTTGGAGAAGTGAACTAAAACTCTGGATACCTGGGACCCTCCCCAGACTGATTAAATCAGAACCACTGGGCAGATTTAGTTTTTGGTTTTTTAAAAATATTTATTTATTTGGCTGTGCCGGGTCTTAGTTGCGGCATGCGGGATCTAGTTCCCTGACCAGGGATCGAACCCAGGCCCCCTGCATTGGGAGTGCAGAGTCTTAACCACTGGACCAGGAGGGAAGTCCCAACTGGACAGGTTTTAAAGCTCTCAAATCTTTAAAGGATTCTAAAATGTAGCCAAGGTTGAAAACTGCTGGCAGGGGCAGAACGTGGAGGGATCTTTTGTGTATTATTAGGGAGTCCAGACTGGAACCTCTTGAGAAAGGGAAGACCTTTGAATTTTCGTAGGGAGAAGGATAGTACTGATAGATGGGGGATTTCGAAAGATGCTCTGGCAACCGTGTGAAGGGTGCACAGGAGAGGAACAAGCCCAGGGGACCAGGTAGGAGACTGCTGGGTGATCCAGATGAGAGCCTGGGCTGGAGTGAAGGCAGCAGGACAAAGAAGAAGAACCTCAAGGTCGTCCTTTCCCTGTCTCTCTGCTCTTAGGTTTCCGCAGCCTCTAAGTCAGTTTCCAGAAGAACAGGAGTTAGCGTTCACATCTAGAAGTGAGGCAAATGTCCCCTCATGGAGGGGCAGAAACATCTGCTTATGTCATCCATCAAATTCAAGTGTAAGGTAATTCTAACAGAGCAATGCTAAGGGAGAGAGATTCTGGATAATTTTATCTGTTCTCAATTGTACGTGTTTTTGTAACATGGTTACATCACGTAGGTATAGGAAAACCAAATTCATGATAGTGAAAAGCATCATTAAACAATTTCTTCTCGTGGTTAACATTCTTGTGGCAGATTTGAAGTTCCTGGGATGGAATGCTGGAGATTAAACCCGGGACTGCTGTCTTCAGTTTTCTTTGCCTTGTTTCTAACAGTCTGTGAAGGAGAATGACCAGCTTCCCAATCTACTTGGCAGTAGAATTCCCTAAAATGGAATAATAGAGCCTTTAGTGTGGGGCTTAAGTCCTGGGAGGGGGCTGAGGTTCACGGAAATATCAGGTGTGATCTAATCAGCCAGTATTTCTTCCCAGTAGGGGGCAGTGTTTGCTGCTCGGTCCTCCACAGTGATGTAAGGTGCCACCTGCAGGGACTGACTGGTATCTTTTCTTCCTAATTCATCCTGTTAGTTCCTGTTTCCAACCATTGCCACAGGAAAATGTTTCTCCTGTGTGAGAATTCAGCAAGAATGATGGTTGCATCTCTTTTTCATCTGGAAAACCTCGATCTACTTTTGCATTTTCCTCTTATCAGACGTTTCGGCGACCCTTGCCAGTTAACCACTCCCTCCTTCTGGAGACGCTTTATTTTCCTGACTCCCAGGATGGTGTTTTTCCTTGCTCTTCCTCCCACCTCTTGCTGTTCCCTCTTAGTCTCCTCTTCTGCTTTACTCTCCGGAGAGGCTGAATATACAAATGGACAATAGTCAGATCACACATATAAAGAGAACTCTGACCCACAATCAGCAGCAAACTGTCCAGGAAACCAACCCCTTGACTACAGTAACCAGCCCAGGAAACCAACCTGCTGTCAGTACGACGTGTAGGCAGCTAGACTGCCATCTCCAGCAACGATACAGGAAGTTCATCAATAACTTCTGCAACAACTGACCCCAAATGGCCAGGACTTAATAACTGACAGCTTTCCAATTTTTGTCCCCGCTTCCAACTTAAGGCCAACAGAGAAAGCCAAATATGCACCCTAAGCATTCACATAGGATGCCCTGCTCTAATTACCCCACCTCCAGCTTCCCCAGGCCCACAGCCTCAAATCAGGGATACTGAAGCCGTCCCTTTCTTCCACTACGAGGTTTTCCCGCTCTTCTGCCTGCCTTTGGGTCTCTGCCAAAATGCAAGTGATGGTGGCCAATTCCCTCGCTGCAGAAAGCTCTGGAATAGCCTTTGTTTTTCTCATTTGGTTCCACACTCCTCTGTGAAGCTCGAATCCCTGGAGTGTCTCCAGACTTGAACCTCAGACCTCTCTTCCCTAGCTACCCTTTCTCCATGGGGGTCTCATCACGTCCCCTGGCATGAAGTACCATCAGTATACGGATGACAACCAAGTGTATATCTCCTGCCTGATTCCTCTCTGAGCTCCAAATTCAATATACAAGCGCCCACTTCTAGACTTGGACTTTGAAAGGCATCCCAAATTTCCCATGTTCAAAAGACGAACTTCCTAAATTTCTCCCTCATCTTTACCATCTCAGTTCATGACACCAACCTCCACGCAGCCACTCAAACTTTGCTGTCAACCCTAGCTGACGTCCTAGATGCCTCTTCTCATCTGTTGGAGTCCTAGGCTCTGCCACATTATTCAGAGCCATTCAGTGACTTCTGACAGCTCAGCCTCAAAACGTTTCTCTCTATTTGTTTGTTGTTCTCCCCTCCCCCACTCCTCTGCTACCAGCCGAGTTCAGACCCCATCATATCTCACATGGTCCGTGCTACAGAGTGAATGAACAAGCAGCTGGGTTGCTTTCTCATCGACCTCCAATATCTGTCTGTTCCCAGTGGTTCTAAAGAGGCTTGTCAGCAGATGTAATTTATCTTCCAGGAAAATTTGAGATTACATTTCATGAAAGATTTGTTATTAACAAGGGGGTGGTGAAATGTAAAGGTAATTAATCTTTGAGTTAGGCTCTTCATAAAAAAAAAAGGCCAAAAGTTTCCATATTGCAAAAGATTTACGCATCCATTCATCCTCAGAAACGCTGAGGCCAAGTATTGATCACAAAATACTTATTAATTCTCCTATTATTAGGAGATATTATTAATATCTCCTGTTATTATTAGGAGATATTATTAATATCTCCTGTTATTGTTCTATATGGTATTGGTTGCATGTTCTTATACACCTTTCTCTCTCTCTCTCTCTCTCTCTCTGTATATATATGTACAAATATATGCAAGTGTACTAGGAAAAAGAATAGAGGTTAAAATCATGATTACCCACGTAGCTGAACCCAGCTATATCACAACTTTACATCTTGCAACATGTATTCCAGATATTTCATATTTATAAAACATTATAAAGACCCTCCACACCCCACTCCTTCATTCTATTTCCATTCTTCCCTCTGCAGAGGCAACTGCTATCATGAGTTTACTATTTTTGTTTGTTTTTGTACTTAGACTAAATTTTATAAGTCTGTAAGTAAGATATAGTTTGTTTTACTGATGTTATGTTTTTTAAATTGGTATATTTTAGGTATTATTTGGCAAATTACTTTTAAAATTCAACATTGTTTTTTACGTTTACCCATGTGGAAACATATTCTGATTCATTCTTCATGCATCCTTGTTTTCTTTCCATCACTGAGGTTTATTGAGTTGTACAGAAAAGTAGACAAATAATGAGCATCAGCTCAATCAATTTTCATGAAGTGAACATATCCATGTGACCACAAACTGGATTAAGATATTGAATATTAATTACACCCTAGAAGCCCTCACATGACATCCCCTGGCCATCATCCGCTCCACTTCCCCAGAGAAAACATCTTCCTAACTTCTCACGCCATAGTTGCCAGTTTAAGAACTCTGTATGGAAGGAATCAGAGTTTGTAGATTTGTGTCTGACTTCCTTTGCTCAACTTTATATTCGAGAGATTCATCTATGTTTTTTGCATAGAGGTAGTTTGTTCATTTAAAATTTTCCCTTTAACAGACTTTACTTTTAGAACCATTGTAGACTGTCAGAAAAATTGGGAAGATAGTACAGAGAGTTCCTATATACCTCATCCAGTTTCCCCTATTCCTAACCTCTTACGTTAGTATGGTACATACTAATGTAACTAATATCGATACCTTATTATCAAAAGTTCATAATTCATTTTGATTTTCCTAATCTTTACCTAATGTTCTTTTTTTCTGTTCCAGGATCCCACATGACATTAGTTGTCAGGCCTCTTTAGGCTCCTGGTGGCTGTAGCAGCTTCTCAGACTTTCCCTCTTTTGATGCCCTTGAGAGTTTCTATAAGGTCTGGTCAGGTATTTTGTACGGTGCCCCAATATTGGGATTTGCCTGGTGTTTTTCTCATGATAAGACTGGGGTTTGGGTTGGTGGGAGCCAGATCACAAAGGTGAAGTGCTATTTTCATGACACCACAGCAAGCATATGTACTGCCAACATTATTGATGACTGTTGATGGTGGCCTTAGTCACCTGCCTGAGGTAGCATTTGTCCGGTTTATCCCCTGTAAAGTGACTCTTTTTCTCTCCCTTTCTATGTTGTACAGTTTGGAAGGAGGTCATTCTGCACAGCCCTCACTTACAGAGTAAGGAGTTTTACTCCCTCTCCTTGGAGGCAGAGTATCTACATAAATTCCTTGGAATTCTTCTGTATGGGAGATTTGTCTCTTCTTCCTCATTTACTAATTTATTCAATCATTTATTTACATCCGTATGGACTTGTGAATATTTACTTTATTTCCTGGGTTATAATCCTTTGACCCCTGGAACTCTTTCAATGGGCTACTGTGGTCCTTTGTCCTTTGACATACCGGTCGATGTTTTATTTTGTTTTGTGTTGAGCTCTTCCTCACTTTCAGGGACTACCAAGTTATCCAGGCTCATCTTGTATATGTCCTGCCTAGTCTTAGAATCAGCCATTTCTCCAAGGAGCCCTGGTTCATCTTATTGGAGAACGGTGTTAGAAACCAAAATTTGGGTATTAAGCCATGCTTGTTGATACTGGGGTGTCATTTCTTGTTAGACTTCTCCGATGACAGAGCAAAAAATATATGTGTACTAAGTGGTGTACATATAGTATAACTATAAACCCTTGTATATGTAACCATCTGTATCTACATTAAGCAAAGCATGAGTTCGTATTGATATCTCAAATCCATTACTACATGGATCCTACCCTTGTTTATCCATAAACTCCCATTCTAATACTGAGAAACCTGGCTCCACCATCGGCCATACGTTGATGTGATTGTTCCAGTCTAGTATACATATATAGCTGTATCAGAATTGTTAACCAGTACCCAGAGGGAAACAGCTTTATCCATTAGTGTACAGAGCTCATATGCAGTTCCTTTTGCCTTTAGTCTTAGAGATCTCATTCATTTCCAAAGACACTTAGGTCAACACCTCTCCCCACCCCACCTACCCATCCCTTTCAGTGAGGTTGTTTCATGTTTGTAATAGTTAACTTGAGAACTGCAATAGTTAACAAGTTAGGGCTTCCCTGGTGGTGCAGTGGTTAAGAATCCGCCTGCCAATGCAGGGGACACGGGTTTGAGCCCTGGTCCGGGTAGATCCCACATGCCGCGGAGCACCTAAGCCCGTGCGCCACAACTACTGAGCCTGCGCTCTAGAGCCCGCGAGCCACAACCACTGAAGCCTGCGCGCCTAGAGCCCGTGCTCTGCAACAAGAGAAGCCACCTCAATGAGAAGCCCACGCACCGCAATGAAGAGTAGCCCCCGGTCGCCACAACTAGAGAAAGCCTGCGTGCAGCAACGAACACCCGATGCAGCCAAATATAAAATTAAAAAAAAAAAAAGTTCACTAGTTAACTTCTCTTGTCACAGTCTGCATTCCTTCCTGAGTTCCCCCCAATTTCTTAAATGATTTGTAAAAAAATTTGCAGTCATCAAATTTCACTCTTTGTTCTATAGATTTTGACAGATGCATAGTATCTTGCATCCACCATTACTGTAATTTTACTGCCCTAAAAACTTACATTACAACAATTTTACTGCCCTAAAAATCCCCTGTGTTATTCATCCTTCCCCCCTTCCTCCTGAATCCTGGAAACCACTGATCACTTTACTGTGTCTACAGTTTTACATTTTCCAGAGTGTCATATGAGTGGAATCATACTATATGTACCCTTTTCATACAGACTTCCTTTACTTGGCAATATGCATTTAAGTTTCCTTCATGTCTTTTCATGGTTTGATAGTCATTCTTTTTATTGCTGAGTAATATTCCATTGTATGGAGGCACCACAGTTGGTTTATTTGTTTGTTTAATCAGTTCCTGATAAAAGTGTGTTAAAATTCCACCCTGTTCATAGATTTGTCTTTTTCTTCTTTTTTTTCCTACAATTTTTGCTTTATAAACTGATGATACATTTAGTACATACAAATATAGAATTTTTATATCTCTCTGATGAATTGAGTCTTGTCATTATGAAATGCTCCTCCTTATCTCTAATATGCTTCTTAGTCTATTTTGTCAGTTATTAACATACTTATGCCAACTTTATTTTGTTTAGTGTTTGCATGGCATATTGTTTTCTGTTCTTTTGCTTTTAGCATTTCTGTACCCTTATATTTAAAAGATGTCTCTCATAAAGCACATATAGCAGGCTTTATGTTTTTATCCTGCCTGATAATCCTTGTCTTTTAATTGAAGTATTCTGTCTTTTATATATAATATAATTACTGATGAATCTGGGTTTAAATCTACCATCTAAATAATTATTTTCTGTTAGTTTCACTTGTCAAATGTTCCTTTTCTTTCTTTCCTTTTTTGGATTACTGAAGTTTTTATTTCATATTTCCCCATAATTAATTTATTATCTATGCATTCTTTCATTATTATTTTAGTGACAACACCAGAGAGTACAACACGCTCCCCATAATTTATTATCTATGCATTCTTTCATTATTATTTTAGTGACAACACCAGAGATTACAACATGCTCCTTGAATTATTAAAATCTTTATTTTGCTTTCAATTTTAAAGGATATTTTCACTGGGTATAGAATTCTAGGTTGGCAGTTATTTTCTTTCAGCACTTTGAAAATGTCATTTCTTTTTTTTTGGAGGGGGAGATTCTATCATTCCTTTTGAGAAATAAGGCATATATTTTATTGGTGATTCTTTAAGTTATGTATCTTTTTCTTCCCCCATCTCATTTTAAGATGTTCTCTTTGTCTTTTGTTTGCTGCATTTGTATTATGATGTGCCTACAGGTGACTTTCTTTGAAGTAATTCTGCCTGACGTTTTTAATATTTCTTTAATCCGTGGCTTGATTTTTTGAAATCAGTTTGGGGAAATTCTCAATCTCTACCTCTCCAAATATTTCTTCTGCTCCATTTACTTTCGTCTCTACTTCTAGGACGCCAGCTGCACTTGTGTTAGTCCTTTTCCCTATATTTCTTATACTGCTTTTTTGTACTTTCCATTATTTTTTTTTCCTTGTGCTTCACTCTAGATATTTTTAACCTACTTCTTCTAATTCATGAACTCTTTCTTTAGCTGTGTCTAATCTACTACTAAATCTATTCACTGAATTGATATTTTTTTATAGATTCTAGCTTTCTGCTGAAATTGTATTTATTTATGAATTAACTTCGGGAATTTATTTTTTGCTGGAGAAATATTTCATCTAAATATTCAAATTATGTTTCTCGAGTGGCTTTTCATTTAGTTGATCCTTTCTATTTTTCTTTGTTCTCTTGTTTTGTTAATTTCTGTTCTTGGCTTAAATTTTAATTTATTCTACTTCCTTTAGTGTATCTCATAGTTTTTTTTTGTTTTTTTTTTGTTTTTTTTTTGCCACTCTGTGCAGCATGCGGGATGCTGACCAGGGATCAAGCCTGTGCCCCAGGTTAATTCCCTGACTAGGGATCAAACCCATGCCCCGCTGGCATTGGGAGCATGGAGTCTTAACCACTGGATCACCAGGGAAGTCCCTCCTCTTTTGCTTTTGAGTTAAGTTTCATTTATTCATATTATTTTTCTTTTTAAAAATGTATTTAATGCTATAAATTTACCTCTAAGAACCACTTTATTAACCCAGAGGTTTTCATATATAGCACTCTCTACGTCATTTAATATCTTATTGTTTCTACTGTGTTTACTTCTTCAACCAATGAGTTAAGTAGACATATGTCGGTTTTTTGGTTCTCAGATATAAGGTTTATTGACTATGTATTTATTATGGATGCATAACTTTTTTAAAAAATAAGAAACAGGATTTATTTTTCTATCAAATCTCTAATCCATGTTCCAGCCAATGCATGGAGTGTAAATCAAGCCCCATGTAGACTCTTGGTAAAAACAATTGTAACTTTCTACAGGGCAAAAAAAAATCAGCATTTTTTTCTTTTTTTTAACTGGAAAAAAATTATATTTTGGAAGAACTCACTACATAAGGTGACAGAATTCCAAAATCAAATTACATGAAAATACACATCACAATTTCTTTGTACAACAGGTGAGAAAAATCTGCAGTATAGAGAATAGAGGCAAAGAAATATGAAGGGTTGAGGAAAAGGGTATGTGGGTAAACAGCATTTTAAATAGCAAACCCAGAAGTTAAGTAGAAAGCCTGTAGCTGTGCATGGTTTATTCATCCAATATTCACATTAGGTAACTGAGGGCAAAAATAAAACCAAATCAGAATTGTTTACTGTTTGGGGTACATTTCAATAATTTTAAATCTGAATTGAATTCAGAACCAACTCTTTTTAGTTCTTGGGGATAATGACTGAATTCAAGAGCTCTCAACAACGAAAACATGTTATTGAACTATCCAATCCAAGAGATGGATGCGAGTAGAATACAAAAGGGACAAAGCACCTAGTGACAACCATTCCTCTGAAGTCATCATTAAAAATCAAGTAGTTGCATATTGAGTGTTTCAGTATTTGCACTAAATGATTTGAAAACTTCCTGGTAGACAGAAGAGATAAAAGCAAAGGGAAGTGTGTCAAAATGAAGAAGATACAAAGTTTAGTAAGTGAAAAGAGTTTAATGAAGCCGCAATAGTTTAAAGGAAATTAAATGGAAACTTTTAATCCTAATTGCTTTTTATCTGACATGCTTTAAGGAGTCTTTTAAAACTGGTAAGAAACAATGAATAGGGAAAGAAAACCTGCTAAAATCTTTTTAGAATTTACATGATTCTTATTTTACTACAAGAAAGCATTATTGGGTACAAGGTGTGTTTGTGGATGTACATGAACAGTATATATATTTTCCGGATCATGTTGTGCTATGTACAGGTCTTTACAATTCTTCCTGAAGGTTAAAACAGTTCTTTAGAATTCAAAATGCGTAATCATCTGTAAGTTGACACTTGTTAGGCTCTTGTCAGCATTGATACTGACATGTTTTACTGCAGCCCAGTTCCAGCCAGTGTTTGCCAAATTGTTACAACAGAAGTCCAGCAATAGGTGGGTGGAGTGCAGGAAAAACAGTGCCATGTTTCTCAATCGGAGACCCTGAAATGAGTGAAGTTACAGCTGTTGAATAAATGTCACTCAAAAGCAGTCTCTTGCTTTTTCTAACACAGCGGGTAACCTTCCTTTTGAATTCTCCATTTCTGTCTTCCCTCCGTTCTTTCGCAGCATCAACATTAGCAGGTGAGTCTCCATTAGGGTCTGGCAGCATAGAAATGACACTAATCATGATGGTTTCCACGGTGTGAATAGGCAGCCAGTGTTCCTCTGGCTTTTCATAGCCATAGTTATCTTCCCCCGGCTCATGAAAAATAGAAATGCATGCATCACCATTTTTATCAACATTTGGGCGCCAGATTTCTGTAACGAATTTCATTTTAGGAGGCCTAAGGGGATAATCTTTTGGGAAAGTGAGATGAGCCTGAAAAACACCACCTTCATAAAGTGTATCTGGAGGACCAATAATGACTTTCCATCGATAGAGATCATTGTCATCTATTCAACCTGCTGAAAAGCCTTCCACTGGATTTCTGTTGAGTTCTGCCAGCTGTCTTTGCAGTAGCAGTGCAGACTGCAGCTCCGTCATCCTCCCCGCCAAGGGCCCGGGCTGGCGCCGGGGCTTCCGAAGGACTGGGGACAGGCTCTGGGGCTGCTGGAGCTGGGTGTTTTGAGGAACCCAGGCCCACACGACGGGGGCGCCGAAGCCCGTGGAGTCCGCTTGCTTCTGCTTTCCTCCCAGAGCCTCACGCCCGCAAGGGGAGGGTGCCCGTGCCGCCGCGGTGCGCACAGGGCAGCATTTTTTTCTTTTAAAGAATATTCTAGATGTTTTTGTGCAGATGAAAAAGTTCACATATTACATGGGTCTGTGCTCTCTTCGTTTATGTACTCAGATGTTCCCTCCCTGCTGTCACTTCTGCACAGAGGAGGCATGGATCATTGCTCTGCAGCTGCACTAACGCTCCCGTCTCCACGTCGCCGCGCTAACGCTCCCGTCTCCACGTCGCCGCGCTAACGCTCCCGTCTCCACGTTGCTGCACTAACGCTCCTATCTCCATGTCGCTCCATAGTTTGGTAGCCTGGAACCGTGGTATGATTTCACTTTATAATGCCCCAAGAGCAACTGGAAAGTTCTGAATTAAAGTCTTCAAACCTTGAATTGCTAGATTCAGTTTGCTAATACTGTATCTAGCATTTCTGCATCTATTTTCAGAAGTGATATTGGCTTGTGATTTTCCTTTTTTGTCCTTTTTTATCCGGTTTGGTATGAGTGTTCTAGCTTCATAAAATGAGTCAAGGATTTTTGACTGTCCTTCATATTATATTTCTTCACATGTTTCAGAGTTTTGATTTTTAGGCTCATTTTGAGTGGGGTTTTGTTTTTACTCTTTTCATTTTTCTGCTCACCTGCCTCCACCCCACCCAATGAGCTTTTCCCTGATGGTCATTTTGTGATAGCTTTCACCTGGACTCTGTGACTTCATCCTGGACCAGATTTTATAAAGGCAGTTTGGGGTTTCCGTCCCATAGTGATTGTGGGGACATCCATGCCGTCATGAGGCCAGCATGTGACTAGGCTCTGTTTTTGGCTGGGGTTTGGGTCTCCAGCCCCACATTCCTAGACTCTCATTCTTCTAAAATATTGGTCTCCAGGCAATGGAAAGCCATGGGGCTCCCACCCCAGTTCTTGACTTAAGCAATGTACTTAGTTCCTGTCTGCCATCTTGGGTGTTTGTGTCTTGGGTTTATCCCATAGGAGCCAAACTCCCTGCTGATTTTAGACAAAAAGCCCCCTGGGTCAGAGGCTTCCAGGAGTTTTCTTCTGCCTCTGTTGAGCCAGATATCTCTTTTTAGCTTTCTATTTTTATACCTTATCTGTCATGGCTTTGTGTTCGGGCTAAAGGATGAATCAAAGCAAGAACTCATTGAGCTGCCTTGTTCAAAACACTCTTCCCTATCTTTCTTATTTTCAATTTACTGCCTTGTCTCACAAGGATTTAAAGAAACTATTTTACTTCATGATGCCAATGCAATGAGTCAGATAGAGCAGGTATTCCTATCACCCCGAGTGACAAATGAGCAAAACAAGAACAGAGAGTTCAAGTGCTTTAGTTCAGGTTTAGGGAATAGCTGGTTACCTGCAGAGCCTGTTCCCCCAGAGCCCATCCCAATTTTACTTTTTACTCATTCTTGCCGCCAAGAGAAATAGAACACTGAACAATCATGGCATTCATTAAAGACAATTCCCTTGATCAATTTTTCAATGCTTTTGATACCTTGAGCATTTTGTAATTTCAAGAATAGTATCAGAGGAGAAAATGTCTGATCTGCTGTCACGGCACTGGATTTTAATTTAGATAGTGTCATTCCCACTTATTCCTCCCATTTACCTTTCTAGTACAAATTTCCATGCTCCAAAATTCAATTCAATTCAGTTCAATTCAGCAAATGTTCATTGAGGCTCTGTCGTGCTCAGACACCACCAGGTGGTATGGTCTGTTCCATGACTGGTCCGGAAAGGGGCATCCCCCAAATCACACATAGATGAGCAACTAGTTTTCCACTCAAGAAATATCTAGGAATCTCTTTCCACATGCCAAGCTCCTTGCTGGTCATAGTAGATGACTGAAGGGCAAGTCCCTTGGTAGAGCCTGTCCCTTGGTAGAGCTTACTGCTGGAGGACAGCCGACATGGTCATTGATTACTGACATGTGAGGCAGAAAATGAAGAGTGGTGAAGTGGACCATGCAAGGATGGATGAAGAGGGTTGGACTGGGCCAGGAGATCAACCCAGAAACTCTTGTGAGATTCCTGGTAAAAGTCGATACAGACTGGCCTTTGGTAGGGGCTTCAGAAATGAAAAGAAGTCCTGAGATCACTGTTGGGGGTGGAGGGCGTAGTCATAGGTGACACCCTGGTGCTGTTGGAACCTGCACAGCGGTCCCCAGCAGAGAGAGAAGATCACTTCTGCCAGAAAGTCTTTCTGTGTGTTTGTGGGGACATGGGGGAGGTTAGCAAGAGAAAGGATATTTTAGCTCTAATCTGCAAGATGGGTGAATTTGGACATATATTTGATTGGGTGCTCTACAACCTACCCATAGAGGAACTCAATAAATACTGAATTGAACTGACTAGTCTTCCACGGAAAAGATTTATTTATTGGGAAAAATTGTAAGGGAAGGGATCCGAGTTTAAACTAGGACACTACTTAGAATAAGGATTCAGTTTGAAAATCAAGATTGTTACCAACCAACAAGGACCTACTGTCTAGCACAGGGGACTATACTCAGTATTTTGTAATAACCTATAAGGGAAAAGAATCTGAAAAAGAATATATAAATATAACTGAATCAGTGTGCTGTACACCTGAAACTAACACGATATTATAAATCAACTTTACTTCAATAAAAAATTTTTAAATAAAATAAACGACAGTTTTAAAAATTAACAAACAAAAGACTTATCAAAATCTTTTCACTCTTTACAAATTTTGCACTTAAAAACGAACTTTTTGGCCAACCCAGTATTTTGGAATTTGCTTTTCTAAAGATTTCCTTCGAATATCTTTCCTCTCATCCCCTTTTGAGTCATGCCAGACACCACCCCTGATTTCTTCACTTTTTCCTTCAATCCCCGTGGAGGACCTGCAGAAACCCACATGAATCCAGACTTCCAGGCTGAGGTCCTGGTTGAAATAACACAGAAACCATGACAATGGCTGTGGACAGTCCGTTTCTAAAAAAAAGTGACCTTCACACACATTCCCAGAAAGGCTGCCTGCACTGGTTTTAAATTCAGGCTTGCCAATGCATTTCCATTTCAGGCACATTGGCCACAAGAGTGCTTCTGTGTTATCAGGAATTGGAGGTACACTGAAATAATCTCAGACATGCAAAGAACTGAATAGATGCTAATCTCACTCCTGCGTCTCCTTGTTCTTTGGCTGAGTAGAACAGCCAGCATATTGTTACCTCCGTGATTTTTAAATCCACAACATTTAAAAGGATTAGACATATGTCAGTGTAAACTGGACGGATTGAGGGTTTTTTTTAAAACATAAGGACCATGCTTGTATTCAAATGTTAAACACTGTATGTGTAGATTTAGTGTTCTTTCTTAGCCATAAATAACATTCCAGGCAGTAATTAATTTATCCATGTTCCTATCAGCACAGCATTATTCCAGGACATAAAGGGGTGGAGAGAGGCGGGGGGCGGGGGCAGAAATCAACACTGTTATTTCTTTTGGAAAAGCTTTCTTAATTGGATTTGTGCTCTTTTCATAACAAGGTGAAGGCTGTGGTTATTTGTCAAATGCAAGGGCAGCTGGGATGCCTGAAGCCATGGGTCTACGTCGTCTTCTTTGAATGACTGGAGGGTGACAAAAATTAGTGCAAGTGCCCCCGAGACCTGGGCAGAGGCAGCTTAAGTGACTATTTTAATGGACAATCTTGCCGTCCACCCACCAGGCAACACTCAGTGGCACCGTGCACTGTAGAGCCCCATAGAATTGATGCCATAGAGTTGAATTTGTTTTATGGGAAAGACAGTCCTTACCCTAAATCAGCAGCTCCTAACACAGCAGCCAAGAATCATCTAGCACATCAGGGGTCCATAAGTCTGTGGAATTGTAGCTAAAATGTTGCACACGTGTGCATTTGGGGTAAGGGTTGGGGAGAGCCATAGCTTTTCTCAGATTCCCAAAGGAATCCTGAAAAATCCAGAACCATTGCTCTAAAAGGACAAACAGAACATACACACCTGAAACAGCCAAAAAGCACGTGCAACACGACATCTGAGCAAGGCCAAAACAAGTCAATGAGGAAGTGAGTGCCCAGGTGTGCAAAGTGAAGGAACAGCCAGAGAAAGGGCATTGCAGGAACTTTTTCCTGGAAGGGAAGGGCCTAGAATAAAAGTGACAAACTCAATATCTACAGAACCGGGCAGGACATTCCATAAGCGGGGCCTGCTGAGTGTCCTTGTCAGGGAGAGTGTGGAGTTTGCATTTTTCTGGAAAGGGGCTGGTGCCCTCAGCTCCTGCCGCTTTTTCTTATGCCAAATATGGGGATAAGTTTCTAAATCCACTGGGTTTTGTGAGAGAAGCCAAAGTCTAGGTATTTAGTATAAGAGCTCTCAATTTTTTAAATCTAAAAAACCAATTCAAAATTAAAGCAAACAGGGACTTCTCTGGCAGTCCAGTGGTTAAGCCTCCGCACTTCCACTGCAGGGGGCACGGGTTTGATCTCTGGTCAGGGAGCGAAGATCCCACATGCCGTGCGGTGCAGCTAGTCTAAGACCAGCATTCGCTAGTCTTAGACCTTTGCTGAAGATCTGGGATTTGAAAAAGTCCTGAGCTCTAGCTGGAGGACGATCATCAACCTCTGGTTTGTTAAGCTGGAAGCAGAGGGTCGACCCCATGAACAAGGGCCTGGAGCAGGGGGAAGAGATGGGTAGTGCACAGAGGATGGAGGTGCCTCGTTCGCTGGCCCGGGAGCTCAGAGGAGCAGAGCACCTGGAAGTGAGGTTGGGGAGCTGGATTGGCCTGTAGGGCCCCAAGCAGGCTGGGAGTGGTTTCTTTCTGGAACAGGATCGGCCCTCGAGAGGGTTTTAGGAGAGTGTCAGGAGATGCCGCGTTTGGGAAGGATGTACCTTGTGTGCAGGGCTCCCACCTAAAGAGGAGTCCTGGGAGGAAACTGAAGCTGGCCTCCTGTGACCAGATGAATCAGGCGCGAGATGTGGGCTAAGGAAGGGGGACAGAAAAGACGCGAGCATTGAGTGGCCAGTAGAGAAGACGCAAACACGTCCAGCCATCTGCGTGGGATGGTGATGGAGCTGGGGCGGCACTGGGGGGGCCACGCCCCAGGCAGCAGGGCCGGGCTCTCTTCCATCATTGTGTACCTCCTCACCCGTCACCGGGGGCAGGACGGGGACTTCAGTGACCTTCCTCCTCCTTGTCTTTCTCGTGAGGAGGAAGTATTGCAATTTTCGCGTACTACGGCACCCAGGTTATGCTCTGTGGCTGCTCAAGAAAAGTTGCTGGCTTTCCAGGTGTTTCTCACTGACAGGTGAGAGCTGCCCTCGAGGATACTAGAAGCTGTGCAGTAAGGGTCAAAAACAAAGACGGAAGGGGTCCTAAGGGAAAGGAATGTTCCCCAGGCTAACACAGGGGCATCTGGGTGCCAATGGAACAGCAGCCAGAGAAAACGGCAAAGAGCTATCGGCATGATCCTGGGCTCCGTATGTACATCCTGGGTGGGTTACAATGAAGACAGTCCTCTCTGGTGACGGGGCCTTTATTTCTCTGGCAGCATGTGGAAAGGGTTAGGAACATGAGCAGGAATTCCAAGCTGCGAGTTGAGATTTGAGGTCTTCCTAAGAAAGAACGAGAAGCGGCTGGAGCTCTGGCTTTGGATGTCACCTGCAATGAGGTGGGAGCTCATGGAAGATGACGATAAACCCACCAAGAGGAGCAGAGCCCACATTTGCCATCCCCTCTCCCAAGGGACAGTTCCCAGTGAGGGGACCAAGAGGAATGCAGAAGGTGGAGGAGCCAGAGAAAAAAGGGAAATGACCCAAGGACTTTGTTGCTCTGTTGTTATGTTTGTTTAAGACCAATCACACCTGTACGACGGGAAGAGGCGAGAATGAAAGAGTAAAAGGAGAAGGAAGAAGAGAAAAGAAGCCATTTCAAGTTCGCCAAAGGCAACAGAATACACTCTCTTATCCGTAATTGTGTTTTATCATTACGAATAGGGAATGACAACAACGGTATCACTGCAATAAAATAATTCATCACACGTGGGATGGAGAGAACCAGGGAGAGAAATAAGAATATCACCACTCATTAGGACTCTGTGCTTGCTTCCACTGCAGGGGGCACGGGTTTGATCCCCAGTGGGGGAACTAAGATCCCGCATGCCGCAAAAAAAAATCACCACTCACAGAATACTTTACTTTTTTTTTTTGGGCTGCGTTGGGTCTTCTTTGCTGCGCATGGGCTTTCTCTAGTTGCGGTAAGCAGGGGCTTCTCTTGTTGCAGAGCATGGGCTCTAGGTGCGTGGGCTTCAGTAGTTGTGGCACACGGGCTCAGTAGTTGTGGCTCGCGGGCTCTGGAGCGCAGGCTCAGTAGTTGTGGTGCATGGGTTTAGGTGCTCCACGGCTTGTGGGATCTTCCCGGACCAGGGCTCGAACCGGTGTCCCCTGCCTTGGCAGGCAGATTCTTAACCACTGCGCCACCAGGGAAGTCCCTACTTTACCTTTTTGAAGACACTTCCAAACACACAGTCTGCACAGTAACTGGGAGACAGGTGGGCAGACATCGACCGCCCCGTCCCCTGACAGGGGGGGTCTCTGCAGCTGGTCTGGAGCACGCTGTCCATGCATGTTGGGTTATTACTGAAAGGGTAGCACATAAATTCTACAGGACAAATGTTTTTGCTTCAATAATCCATTTTTTCCTTCCTGGTGGAGTCCTTTTGTGGAAAGGTGAGCAAAAAGATACTAAATACATCCAGCATGACCTTGAAGGGGTAGAGTCCAGAGAATTTTCAGATAAAGTTTATGTATTTTTTCCTAAATATTAAAGAATATAGTTATTGCAAAAAAAAAGGAAAGGAAAACATAGAATGTATAAATAAGAAAATAAATACCATGTAAGCCCATCACTAGCACACAGTATTAACATCATGATGTGTTTTCTTACGGTCTTTTGAAATAATGCATAGCATCTTGTATGTACAATTTAGGGTTTTGTATTTTTCACTTAACATTACAAACTATTTGTAAACATTATCTTAATGACCACATAAAACATTCCAGTATGTAGAATAATATTCTATCATACGTACCATAATATAACCACTTTTCTATTTTGAGACGTTTAGATTCTAGTTATTTTAAGTAAAACTACAAAGAACTTTTCTATGCATAAAGCTTTTCTACAGTTCAGATCCCCTCCATAGAATAGATTTCACAAAGTATAAGTACACATCAAGGCTATGGACATTTTAGAAATTTCCAGAGTGGCTGTGTGGGTTTACACTACCACCCGTGGTGCAGGGGAGTGCCAGCTCTGCCTGTGCTAGCTGGGCTGCGTCCTAAAGTGCCACATCCAATGGACCCCTTCCCAGAGCCTTCAGTGGTCTCCTCCCCAAGAGAACCCCCAGGTGGAGGCCCAAGCGGAAGTGACTGGCCCAGGAAGACTAGGGGGGTCCGAGAAAATGTCTTCTATCTCTAGGTCAGGAATCTAATTTCTCTGTTCCCTGCCTGCAGACCGCAAGCCTGGACCTTATTCCCCAGCGCTTTCACAGGACTGTCGTTTGGGAATTGCCCGTCTCACGCTCGCCACCCCCCTACCCACCCCCAAGCTGGTAGGCAGCTGCTGTGAAATTTGTCTGGAGGTTCCTGGGGCCAAGGCTCAGTTTGCTCCTGGCGGCCTGAAAGGCTGTTCCCACTGCCCCAGGAACTTCGGAGCTGGGGTGCCAACGCATGGGTGGCTCCAGCCACCGACACCTGCGCACTGGGACACCTGTCTGTCTGGTCCACAGCTGCACCCCCAGCTCAGGACGGGACACGTGTCAGTAGGTGCTCAATAAATGCTTGCCGAATAGATGCATGGCCACTGCTGGGGTTCAGGACGCAGCTAAAAGGAGTCTGCTGGGGCTTTGAGCTTGTTTGAAGTTCTTGTTTGGAGATGTGTGAAGGAGTGTTTGGCGAGTGCTTGGCCGACAGTGGGGGTCTCCGGGACGGACTTCTTTTGGCCACTGCGGCTTCTTCCTCAGGAAGGTGTATCTGGCTGGCTGGCAGTTCTTATACAGACTCTCTGCCGGCTCTGCGCTTACCCCGCGTGCAGAGCGCTTGCTGGAGACGCAGGGTGCGGAGGGTCCGGGGGGCCCCGGGATGCCTTGGTGGGGGGGCCGGGGGCCGCGGGCTCGGCGGGGACGCGCGGGGACGCGCGGGGACGGGGCGGGGCGCCCTCTGGCTCCGGAGGCCCCGCCCGCCCCGCCGCGCACTTGCCCGCGGAGCGCGCCGCCTGGGGCGCGGCCGTCGGTGCCCTGCGCTTGGCTGCCGTGGACCCCGCTGCGCTCCCGGCTCTCTCCGCGCCCCAGACCTGGTAAGTCAAGAGCTCCGGCCTCCCGGCTCCTCGCCCGGCGAGCGATGCCCCAGGCCGGCGACCCTGAGCGGGCTCCAGGCACCCAGTCTCAGCCCCCGGGCCACAGCGGGCGCCCCCAGGCAGGAGGCGCCGCGACCCCCTTTAGTGGGAGACAGAATAGGTGGCTCGGCCTCACGCCTCCTTTCCCTCTGCCTTCTACACGTCTAGAACGTATGCCTAGAAAATCATCTCACCACCGAACAACGACAACATTTTCCCATTATTATTAAATTACAGTCGTTCCTGGAGAAAATTGGAAAAATACTTAAAAGCATCCAGAGAAAACTAAAACCGCCCATGATCCCAGTCCCCCGCTTGGTTTCAAAGACCTCCAGATGGGGCAATATTTGCAAACACACCCGGCCTCAAACGGAATCTTTTGTGGGGTTTTTTTTGGACCAGAAAAGTTTCTTGGGCCTTGGCATCTCCCCAGGGAAAAGGCGTGGGACACGCAGAACGTTACTGGTATCTGATCTTGATTGAAGTAACTGGGGAAAATGTGGAACTTTTAGAAGAAGGTGGACCCAGTAGCAGTCACGTGTTATGTGCTGAGTATATCACATGTTAATCCACCCCACCCCATCCCCGGCCCCTGCCCCCGCCCGACCCTCGATTTTTCAGACTGCTATATGTGAACTGTTTGAGTCCACTTTTAGGTTGAGAAGGAGCTTCCAGCTCCATTGAGGAAGGGCCTTGTCAATAACCACAGGTGTCACTTACGGTCACCATGGTGGGGAACTTTGCTGTGATCACACCGTTGCTTTAATTCATGTGATGAGTGAATTGCCAGAAGGCACTGTTGACTCTGATCTATGGGTTCCTAACCAGGGGGCGAAACCCCTCTGCACGCTCTGCTCTGTTTCATGCTGCTCAACAGAGATGAACTGAGGATGGGTCTGAGGAAGGCATTCTCAGTTTCCAGAATATTCAGGTATGTCTTGCTTTTGACAGGTTATTCCAAAGTGGATTGTTTTGAAAATAAAGTACCCTGTGAAGACATCAGAGGGATTCACTCCTGTCATCTTAAGTCTCTGAAGGCAGAGCTGGTGAGCCAGTTTCTGTGTGGTTCGGGCTTTCCGGTGGTCGAGTGGGACATTTACTCACTCATACATCCATGCATGCCTGCCTGCATCTGTGAATATTTACTGTGCTCCTGCCACATGCCAGACACTGTTCTAGTCTTCGGGATACGTGGGGACAACACAGGCAAAGATCCCTGCCCTCAAAAGCTTACATTTTGATAGGGAAGACAAACAATAGACAATGAACAGAATAAATAAGAAAAACTATACTAGGTGCAGGTGATCAAGTACTATGGATAAAAAGGAGAGCAAGATAAGAGTTACGGGAATTGGGGAGGATGGGTGAAAATTATGCTGTATTATTGACAATTACTGATGGCTTTAAACCTTTTTAGGAATAAGGTGGGTTGCAGATATATATAGTTATTAATATAGTTATACGTAACTATATTAAAAATATAAATTTTAATATACAAAATAAATAATGCTAATAAAATAAATATACATAAAAATAATTTAAATTTTATTATATCAAAACAGACTACATTGAAAGAGGTTTTCTTTTGGTTACACCAAGCTCTTTCCAGAGTGTATTCTATTTTGTTGATTATTTGCTCTCACATTCACATTGTAGTTGTATTAAATTTAATACTTTGCATGACCATTTAATTCAGCAAACCCATATGGACTCATTCTGGGGGCTGGAGTGAGGACAAGGTGAACGAGACAGTCTCTGATCTTCCTGAGCTCCTGGAAATGCATACACAAGCCTACAAATGATTACAACACAACTTAGAATCTGAGCGGTACAGACTGGGCACTATGAGGGCTCAAAGCAGGGGACGGGACATCTGGAAGGGGCTTCACAGGTTGGCATAGGAGTGTGCCTTTGGAGGACCAGTAGAATTTTGGCAGGCAGACATGGTGGTCATGACTCTCTTGCAGAGAGAGCAGCAAAAGCAAGAGATAGGAAAGTTGTGGGCTTGTTTCATGCCTCCCCAGTCGTCCCATCATCCCCAGTTTTCAGATGAGGAAACTGGGGCTCCCCAGATTCATTTAATTTGCTGAGGGTGAGATTCTTCCTTCTATGTGACTTCAGCTCCCTTCCCAGAATCTGGGAATCCTGCTGCCATCCATTCTCCATGCCAAAATGCTCATCCTTTTTCCCATATTGAGTTTGACCAGGTCCCTCTCATCAGCTCCCTGGTTCACATTTCCACCCTTCACACCCCAGAGCTCCTCTCTGTCACCCACAGAGAGGTCTGGGACGCTCTTAGTCCTGGGACCAGACTCAAGAACCACACCGCACATCCAGCAGGGAGGTGGCAGAAAGCCCTTTTCAGATCTTTGAGGACAGTCAAATGCGGTGCCTCTGTATAGGTTTAATCCTGACTTTTTGAGACCTTGGCCACCTTAGTGGTTCCTCTCCCGGGAGAGAGGAAGGTGAGAAGCCCAAGACAAAGCCAGCTGACTGCCTGGAAGAGTCTGGGCCCCTCTTTGCTTCTTTGCTGCTAGGAGGTAAATGTATCTCCAGAATTTGGACATCGCGTTTCGATAAAGATGAAGACAGCTGACAGTTATTTCCAAGGAAAATTGGCTCAGAGAATTCTTGACTCAGTGAGATCCTATTCCCCCAAATTAAGCTTATCCATAATTGTTTCTACCCTAATTCTGCTTCCTGAAACAAAAAAATGATGATTTCCAAACTGGATGCTCTTTCGAAGAAACGCTGCCAAGAATGGCGGGAATGTCATCCCCATCCCACCTGGGTAAGCAAGCTACGGTACCGTCTGGGAGCCGCGAGGAGTAGCTAGGACGGAGCCAGGGCTGGAACTCGGATCCCTGACATTCCTCTTTCCCTGACTTGCCCCCAGAATCTGTCCCTCTCAGTAGAGAGCTTGGAGTCAGCCACGAAAGCCTTGCCCTTTCAGTAAATGCGTAAGAAAGAATGAGAGGTGCGGTCCTAGGAAATCTGTTCTAAAAGCCTGTTATCGGTGCTGATATGAGACGGATCTGGAACTCCTGGGAGAAAGGCAGAAGGGGCGGTGTGTGCCTGGAACAGCGTGACATCACCTACTTCCCCCTCTCCCCTGGGTGCAGTTGGAGCGTTTGCAGGAGCCCGGGGTGCTGGAGGCCCATTTGCTGTCCTTTTGCAGCTCAGCTCGGCTGCCCACAGTTCCGAATCCTGAGTGATTCTCACTAGACCAGCAGCTCTGGGACCAAGCTTTGACAGAAAAAAATTGCACTAACCTTTGTTGGGGGCAGTGTCTATGCCTCCTGAAGAGGCTCAAACCCAGGCAGAAGCAGAAACTTCTAGACCCCCTCCCCACTTCCTTCTTTCTGGGCCCAATAAGGCCAGTTTGAGAATGTTTAGCACAGGCTGAGCGTCAAACTGGTTGTGATCGGAGCTGGACCTCCCTGGTTCCTGCTGCTTCTTCCTCCTCCAGCCCCCTATTCCCTGTGCGAGCTACAAAAAGCTGTGGTTCTCGCCGGTGGGGCAGAGGGGTCTCCTGATGGCATATGTAGGTCAGAAGCCAGTTCCCAATTAGGTAGACTCAGTTTTACCTGATACAAGTAGCCGGCTCCTTGGTTCCTTTGAGCTTAAATACAGATCTGCCTTCTCTCTGCAAGGTCCTGAGAACTCCTTTTTCTATGCTAATAAAATGTGAGTCCATGGCTAAAAGATTAAAGTTTAGATGTATTTTTGATCGGAGACGTGACCTTGGGCAAGTCAGCTCACCTCTGTGGAAACCAGTTTTCTATGAAGTTAAGACTGTTGGATCAGCTGGTCTCCAAATCCATTTGAGTCCAACAGTCTTAACTGTGGCCACTAGGCAGCGCTTTGGCATTATAATGGATGTGAACTTGGAGAATGGGACATAAACCCACAGCTGCTGTGCGGATTGGGTTCTGTGTCGTTCACACCATGCTGATTATTAGAGGACGTTGCCAAGCTCATTTTGTGACTCATTACGCAAAAACACCATGTGACCCAGCATGCAGGCCTTGGGGGCACACAAGGCATTTAGCAAAAGTGATACAATAAATTAAGTGTAAAGTCAGCAAAAGATTTTTCGTTAGAAATGCAGAGTTGTTATTTGAAAGGCAGTTAAGTAACTTGGCTTTTCTGGTCCAGCATAAAGTTACGACAGGCTTATCATAATTTGAGGTGCCAACGTGAGTTAGGACGGGGACAGCTAAGGTCATGGTAATGACTTGAGAATTTCTTTCCGCAACTCCTGTTCAGATTTTCTCAGGGACATGCAAGACCGAAAAAGAAAATCTGAAAAACAAACAAGATTGGGAAATTATGCTATGAAGTTATTATTTCTCTTCTTATATAATTCTTCCGGGTACTCTGCAGCACAAAAGACTGATTGGTTAATTTCCTAAGGGCCCACATCATAGCTCAGTGGTTCTCAATCTTGACTGCAAAGTAGGATCACCTGAGAAGCTTTGAAAAGTCCCAATGCCAGACAGGAACCCAGACCAAGGTCTGTCTTCCTCTTCTTATAAGGCCACCGTCCTATCAGATTAGGACCTTACATTTATGACCTCATCTAACTTAATTGCCTCTGAAAGACCCTACCTCCAGGTTCAACTGCATTAGGGGTTAGGGCTTGAACGTATGACTTGGTGGAGAGCACAATTTGGCCCATAGCATATAAATTAAAAGGCACACGTACGACGCAATGTGTGTATTAAGGGAACTCGTTCTGGTGATCACCTATGGAGGTAGGGACTGGGAGTGGTGAATAGAAATAAAAGTGAATCAATTTATCATTTGATCAGTCAAGAGAGGGCATTATGCAGATCCCAGGTGGCACACACCATGACAGAGTACTCCTCCGTCATACTCTGGTAGGGCACCCCTCTTACTGAGATTTTTAAAAACTGTGTGGGGGGTGTGTGTGGCGGGGGGTGGGGGGTTTGGGCCAATATATATTTTTTGATTTCAGGTTGCACTTTTCTTTTAGAAAGTTTTCCTGGGAAGTTTACTCTCCCGCAGTGAAACCTTGACTCTCAGGATGATCCTGTCTAACGCCACGGCTGTGACACCCTTGCTGACCAAGCTGTGGCAGGGGACAGTTCAACCGGGCAACAACACATCCAACCTGGCCCGCAGGTCCCTGGGCCACGATGATGGCAAGCTGGCGGCACTCTACATCCTCATGGTGCTTGGCTTTTTCGGCTTCTTCACCCTGGGCATCATGCTAAGTTACATCCGCTCCAAGAAACTGGAGCACTCCCATGACCCGTACAATGTGTACATCGAGTCTGACACCTGGCAGGAGCAGGACAAGGCGTACTTCCAGGCCCGGATTCTGGAGAGCTGCAGGGCATGTTATGTCATTGAAAACCAGCTGGCTGTAGAACGACCCAATGCATACCTTCCTGAGATGAAGCTGTCATCCTGACCCCGAGACTGGTCGGAATTGGACAAAGCCTCCCTGATGATCTGATTTTTCCAATTATATGTTCCTTATATTCTTTATTGCATGAGTATAATTCGTTTGTTTTGTTTTTTTTTTTCTATCATAAGGGGTGAAAGGTGGGTTAGTAACACTATATTTCTAAGATCACTTTCCTTCTATAATAGGCTGTGAGCCGTTCCCCAGTATGTGTGCCTGCCTTGTTAATTTCAGCAACATCCCTGAGATCATGGCCTCTGAGAATAAGAGCTGTATTTCCCTGACCCCCTTGCAGCTAGCAAGGTCCTGTGTATGAAGTTATGGCCAGTAGAAGTGGGAATGATGAGTGCAATTTCCCAGTGAGCCTTGAAGAAGAAAGGATGTGTCCTCCACTCTCCTTTCCTCCTTCCCCGTGGCTGGGACATGGATGAGGTGGTGAGCCAGCTTTGACTCTGGAAAAGGACAGTGTATTCACAGATGACAGAGCAATAAGAGTCTGGGTCCCTGGGCCATGGCATGGGGCAGGGTCTGGTCAATCACCAGCTCAGACTTTCGAGGGAAGGGAAACTAACTCCGATCTTCCTTGGGCCAGTGTTATTTTCGTTTTTGTTAAAGTAACAGAATCAATATCCTAACGAATACGCCTTCTTTATGGGACTGAGACCAAAGGCATAATGTTTCCATATTTGTTGCAAGCACACTTCCCCACTTGCTACGGGACAAGACTTACTCTGCCCTTTTCACTCGTACCCTCACCATGGTGGCTCTATCCTCCCCTTCCTCTCCTGCCTCCTATTCCCCCCCATGCCCACCCTTCACACACACACACACACCCCCAACACACGCTCATACCCACAGGCACACACATGCACACAGAAACACACAGAGAAACACACACAGATACACAAGGACACACACACACACTACCTACTCACATAGCGCAGTTGAGATGCAGAAGGAAAAAAATCCTGCTTCAGAATGTGTACCAAGGGGCAGGTACTCAGTTTTCATGGCAGGAGGGAGGGTTGCATCCACCACTTCAAGAGCTCAGGGGAAGGCGTGGGTGTGGGCAAGGGGCAACACACAGGACTGAGGTGGCAGGGCCTTTTGAGGTAACGTGCCCATCGTAGTTGAATTGTGACCCCCCCAAAACATCCTCTTAGCCCTTCAAGTCCTAACCTGTGAATGCAACCTTATCTGGAAATAAGGTCTTTGCAGATGTGATCAAGGAAGGTAAGGTCATTGGGGTGGGCCCTAATCCAATGTGACTGACATCCTTATAAGAAGAGGGAAATTTGGGCAGAGATAGGAGTGATGCAGCTGCAAACCAAGGACCACCAAGGATTGAGGGCCACCACTGGAAGCTGGGAGAGGAAAGCAAGGATTCTCCCGGACAGCTTTCAGAGGAAGCAGGGCCCCAAGACCCCGTGATTTCAGACTTCTGGCCTCCAGAACGGTAAGACAAGGGGTTTCTCTTGCTCAAAGCCACTCAGGCGGGGCTAGTTTGTTCCAGCAGTCATGGGAAGCTCATGCAGTGCCTCTCCCCTGACCACGCCTCCAGAGACAGCTCTTTCCTCCTGGCCCTTCTCACAAGAGAGAGATTCCCTTGGAAACTTCCCTCCCAACTGAGAGGTGGGAAAGGGATTCAGGGGTGGAGGCAGACGGTACCAGGGACTTGCTCACGGCAGTGGAAGGAACCTCGTGAGCATGGCCTGGCCTGAGGGACTCAGAGGACGTGTGACCTGGGTCTCAGCCTTCTTCCCCGGCTGCCCTCTGTCACCTGCGCCGTCCTGGACGCTCGCCTGCCTAGGCATTCCTTAAGAGGGTGGAATACTTAAATAAAACATACTTGTTAGAAACCTGCACATAATATAAATTAGAAGCAACACGGAAACATCGCTGGCCATCCTCCAGTAGACGAATGGGGCCCAGTCCTTGCTTCATGTAATAGACAGCGATTCCTTTGTGGGCTTGGGGGCAGGGCTCCCAATGGGACATCTCTTGGGCAGAAGCCTGGCAGAGCTACTACTGTCCTCGAGACCAGTGGTTATCTGCGTCAGAGTCCTTTGAAAATCTAATGAAAGCTATGATCCCCCCAAATTGCACACAGACACATTTTACCCACAATCTCGGGGGTTCTTGGGCCCCTGGAAGCCCACCTATGACTGCTGGCATCTCCTGGCCGCGTGTGACTTCCCTGCTGTGACAGCCACAGTTGGCCCCTAGTGAAGGAAAGCAGGCTGGGCGCGAGAGTTTGGAGAGGGACCCAGAGCGCACGTGGTCCACAGCGTGATTCACGGCGGCAGGCAGACTTGGGTGTTCCAGGCGCACAGACTAGTTCTTTATCACCGCTTCACTTTCCCCCTGAGATTCCTGCCCCTTGTAAGGCAGAGGGAGATCCCATGAGCTTCAGTCCTCCCCGTCCTTGAAGGATCAGGCATTCAGCTCACTTCCCCACACCCCTCAAACCTCTTATAAGCCACACATGTTCAAATGCTTGTTACCATATTTAAAATTTTGGGTGAGCATTCGTAGAATGCTTGCTATGAGCCAGGCACTGTTGTAAGGCCTTTCAAACTAGAATCTCAGTGCTCTGTGCGCAATATTTTATGTGTTCATTGAATAGGGCAACACGCCTTTTGAGGTATTAAAAACATCTTTTAAAAAAATTAGAGTCTTTTATCATGATGTGTAGTGTGTGTTTTGTTAATACCACTATGATCCTTTTAGAAAGTGGATGTGGGTTCTTGGGGGGCTCCGGAATAAGGAAGTATGATTGCCCGTGGATAAACTCTGCCGTAGACACCCCTGATCCTACAAGTAGAAAGCAAGGGAGCAAAGCCCCAGGTGGAGCTGCAGGCAGACTGCCGAGGGCCCCCTCCCCTATCACCCAAGCCTCCTGCTAAGGGGGTGAGAGGCCGCCACTGGTGCTGAATCCCAGACGTGCTCAGCCAGCCAGCAGCTTGGGCAGACTCTTGATGGACTTGTGAGTTTTTACGAGAAGTTGGAAATGTGGATATTTATTTGAAATCTCCTGATTTTTGAATGTGGGCAACTAATTCAATTTTATCTTTTTAAATGTGTGGGCCAAACAAGCTATGACCTTGAACTGAATTCTGCTCAAAGACCACTGATTTACAACCTCTGCTTTAAGGAGAAAGAATAGCTCTGGGCCAGCCCCAGGCCACACTTGATAGAAACCAGAGTCAGGGAGGGGAACCTGCATCTGAAGGACTGCCCACCACGGTGGCAGAGGCAGGCGGAATCAGTGGCAGCAACCCCCGAGGTGTGGGCCTGGCCAGTGGACCCTCAGATCCCAGCCCTCTGATAGGATGCTGCATCGGGCTGTCTTTACCTGGCACCTCCCATTCAGATGCCAGGCCCCTCACCCTCTGTCAGTATAGAAGAGGGCATTACGGCTCCAATTTTGCTCTGCAGATTCTTGAATCCAGTTGTGGAGTCCGCCCTGGAGAGGTGGATCCACTCTATGAGCAGACAAACCAGGCTTGTCTACAAGACTGAGGGCTGACCGTGGACTGGGGTACACTAGCCCATACGAAGAATGGCATGGCACCTCACCTCTCCTGGGGGCACGCAGCCCGGCTAGGCGAATGGCTCCAGATTAGATAGGCCCCACGTGCAATTCACCAGACAGTTGGCCTTGGAGAGCAAGCTCCCTGAGGTTTAACTAGACCACGGCTGTCGCTTAACTGCTGAGGAAACTGAGGCTCAGCGAGGTTCAAGGACACACCCAAGGTCATGGCTTGCCTGAAGGAGGAAGCCAGCAGGAGGTGTGCTTCCCTAACTTCTGCCCTCGCTGACAAGCCAGGGGCTCCTGGGGGTCTGTGAGGTGGGGAAGGAATGACGGGGCTCTGATTTTATTCTTTTATGCACACTAACTCGACTTGATCATTCTTTATGGGATATCATTTAGTAATATCAGACAATTTACTCTCCAAAAGGATCCTCCTGGTTCCCTCCCTTTCTAGGCCCTTTAATGGCTATTATTGTTCTCCTTTTTAGCCCTTGTTTGTTTAACCTTTTGGTTTAGTTTGTGTCTTTTAGGCTCCAACAGTTTGAAGTAAGGCTCATGATGGCTCAAGGAATTCAGCCAATTCCAGAGGAGAGTGGCCCAAGTCCCTACAGGTCCTTGGAACAGTCAGTGAGGGATTTCTATACCTCTAGGATAGGCTAGGGTCTGTGGCCCCCATCCAGCAGGAAGAAGTTTCAGAAGAAGAGACCTTCGGCCCCTTACCCCTTAAGAATAAGGGTGTAGGGTCTCTCAGGGGGGAATGAGACAGGCTGGGACCTGGGACCCTTTGCTGCAGTGTTGCATGCAGTGCTTGCACCTGGACACACCTCTCCTCGGGCAATAAAATACAAAGAAACCGTATGGGCTAAGTATAACTGCATGCATGCACAGTTAGGGCAAATTCTGGACAAAAGATACAAAGAGACCAAAAAACTCAGCTGTCAATTTTGAAGAGCCCACAAGCAGGGGGTCCAGGGCACTGTGCATGCCTCCTGCCCACAACACCATCTCAGGGGTGGGCAACGCACCTAAGCCACCACTCCGCCCCGATCCCTGGACACACCCTTATTCTCTCCCCATACATGGAACAAGCTCGCCCCCCCTCAGCGAGCAAGCAAGCAAGGGAACCTATTGTTTGTTTTCGCTCCCCCTTGCTGCAGCAGGGGCCCCATAAAGCGTTGCCTGAAAAGAAAAGTATCCTAATACCGTCTGCACCATATACCTGGAGGTCTGCTTAGAGAGACAAAAGGTAGTCCAGCATCTGAGTGGGGCCATTTAAAAAAAAAGGCAAACTGAGCCAAAAAGAAGCCAATTGCAAATTCTGATAATATGGCTTGAAATATTGTCTTTGCCCTGGCTCTGAACTTCAGTTTTCCCTCAGGATACTATGGTAATTCGATAGTAGCCATAACAAGAATTAGAAATAAGCTGACAGGCAGAGAAAACTGTTATGGATTCCACAATCCCTGAATCTCCAGACAAGCCTGTGTGTGACTTGTGTGTTAATGCGTGTGACTCGCTCCAGAGGATGCCCGATCTTAAATCCACATCAGTAGATGGCTTCTCTATGGGCACATAAATACTAAAAAAAAATGAGAAGTAAATACTAAATCAGATTAAGGGAGATAGCCAAAGGCTATGAGAGCTTGAGGACAAAAGAAATGTACAGAAAGCTAAGGATGGATTGAGAAGGGGTGGTAAATTCTTTAACTGATTCATTGGATACACAAACAAATCTAAATACAAATACAAAAAGGAGTCAGGGACTTAGAGCAATTGGCCCCTCAGTTTCCTCGGTGTGTCTACTTAAGGTCAATAAAGCCAGGTGTCTTAGATATTTCCAGAAATACGGGGTTTTGTCTGCCAGTCTCCACGGGCGGAGGAAGGCGCCCTGGGTGTGGCTGCCCCCTGGTGGTCAGGTTGAGAATTTCCAATGCACATGGAGCCCTGAGCACCGGGAGCCAGGTGGGTGCCTGCTTGGGGCCGGTGAGGTTCTCCGCGTGGGCTTCAGACCTTCTCTGGAGGCTAAACTTCTACTCACTCATCAAGTTCAGCAGGACAGAGCCCACCATGGTCATTATTACGAAACAGGAGGGAGAGAGAGAAGCAGGCCTCTGGAAGGGCCTTGGGAGGTACCTCCTCCGAGCAGGGGCCCTGGGGGCTCAGAGTTCTCAGGAAGTTGCTAGGACCCCTTCTCCTTTCCTTTGTGCTGGAACCTGTTCACCCCCAACCCCCTTTCTAGGAATCTCCTCATCATCCTTTCCAGCCTTTGGGAAACCATCTCTCACCCAGACCTCAGCCCCTTTCCATTCCAGGCCTGTGACCACTCATGCTGTCACGGAAGAGGCTCAGCAAATTTGGGGTGACAGTAACCTCAGTGACCCCGTTCAGATATTGTCACAGGGAGGAGGAATGGGGAAAGTGGTCGCTTGTCTAGGGCCCCCCATGGGTGTATTTTTTTTTAAATTTATTTATTTCATTTATTTATTTTTGGCTGCACTGGGTCTTCATTGCTGCGTGCGGGCTTCTTCTAGTTGTGGTGAGTGGGGGCTACTCTTCGTTGCGGTGCAAGGGCTTCTCATTGCAGTGGCTTCTCTTGTTGTGGAGCACGGGCTCCAGGTGCGCGGGCTTCAGTAGTTGTGGCACGCGGGCTCAGTAGTTGTGGCTCACGGGCTCTAGAGCGCAGGCTCAGTAGTTGTGGCATGTGGGCTCAGTAGCTGTGGCTCACAGGCTTAGTTGCTCCGTGGCATGTGGGATCTTCCCGGACCAGGGCTTGAACCCGTGTCCCCTGCATTGGCAGGCAGATTCTCAACCACTGCGCCACCAGGGAAGCCCCGCCCCCCCCAACTGGGTGTTGTCCCTCTCACACCAGACAGTCCCCAGAAGCAGGCTCCTCTCAGACTACAGTGATCCAGTGCAGTGGGAGGGAGTGTGAGGAGGGAGGATGGGGGCTGGGCTCAGCCCCGGGGGCAGGAAGTCTTCCCCCAGGACGAGGAGGGGGCTCTGGGCTAACTTGGCAATGAAAGACCTTAAGGTAGCATGAGGAATGGAGAATGTGGCTTCTTTGCAGAAAACCCGGGAGATCCATAGAAAAGAGCCCAGGTTTCCTAACTGCATTTTTTTTTTTTAATTTATTTTTGGCTACATCGGCTCTTAGTTGCGGTACGCAGAATCTTTGTTGAGGCATGTGGGATCTTTCGTTGCAGTGTGTGGGTTTTCTCTTCACTAGTTGTGGCATGTGGACTCCAGAGTGCGTGGGCTCTGTAGTTTGCGGCACGTGGGCTCTCCCACTGAGGCTCGACAGCTCAGCAGTTGTGGCACGCGGGCTTAGTGGCCCCATGGCACGTGGGATCTTAGTTCTCTGACCAGGGATCGAACCCGCATCCCGCGCATCGCAAGGCGGACTCTCCACCACTGGACCACCAGGGAAGTCCCCTAACTGCTTTTTAAACATAGCTTTTCTGTGAGAATTCAGTGAGCGATCATATTCACTTCCTGTGGCTGCCATAAACAATAACCACAAAATTGGTGGCTTGAAACAACAGAAAGGTATCCTCTCATGGTTCTGGAGGCCAGAGTCCAAAGTCTGGGTGTCAGCAGGGCCTCGCTCCCTCTGGGGCTCTGGGGGAGGACGCTTCCCACCTTTTGCAGCTTCTGGTGGCTCCTTGGCTTGTGGTCACATCACTCCAACCGCTGTCTCTGTCTCACTTGGTCTTCTGCTCTGTGTGTGTGTCTTCTCCTCTTCTTATAAGGACATCAGCCATCAGATTTAGGACACCACCCCAGCTGCTACTGTAAACCCAGTTGTGATTTTTCTCAAGTGATGTTTTTACTGCATATTCTCATCCTTCAACCACGGACTTTTTCATTTATTTTGTGGCTGATCAGTCAGGGTCCAATCAGGAAAAGAGAAACCTCACTGTTTTGGCAGAGAAATTAATAGGAAGAATTGCTTAAGCAGGTGTTAAAGAACTGAAAAGGCGAAAATGGGAAAACAGGCAGAGAAAACTAGGAGGTCCTAACGGCAGACAGCAGCCAGCAAACAGAAAGATAGGAAAAGGTTGAGGGTCTTGTTACTCTGTCTCTTCTTTGAAGCCTATTGCCCTGCAAATCCTCCCACAGGCTGCCTGAAGCAGGGAACTGGAGGGAAGATTGTTTATTTGGGGCTAAAATGTAAACTAACCCATGGGGGCCTTGCATGTCAGAAGCTGCCTTCCAAGGTTCCATGTTGGACACATGCTAGGTCAAAGCTTCTTGCCTGTTTTACTTTAAAGGGTGGCCTTTCTGATATTTATGGCAAAAAGAAAAGAAAAGGAAAACTCCAAAGTTTCAGCTATTAAGCAAGTCCTCAAGAGCTGGCAAGACTGAACCCCTCCTGGTCAGGGATGTGTGAATTCAGGGAGCAGCTGAGGGCACGCACACGTGGGCTAACGCTGCATCAAAGGAGGAAAAGAAAGAGAGAAAGCAAAACATCACTACATAGTCAAGTCAAAGGGCAGGAGGGAGGCCCACGCAGTGCCAAGGAGGACACGAGGGAGAGGGTGCATTTTCCCTGTGCCCACGTGTTCACAGGACCTTTGGGAGAAATTGAAACAGGTGTGGAAATTTTGTTTTTTGATGCAGCCAGAGGAGGATGAGAACATTTGATGGCTGCATTTTTCAAGCTGATTTCTTGGATCAAAGACTTTGGGACCTTATAGAGCACTGAGACATTCAGGGTGTCACTTCCCCCAGCTCATAAAGGTCACAAGATGTCAGGACGCACTGAACTTGGGAAAGACTCAAAGTGGATGTACTAACAGGGCAAACCACAGCCATTGACCCTGTGCATGTCCCACTACCGGACAGTGCTCAACTCCGTCGGACAGCAGACCACAAAACGCACATCACCAATAAGGTACAGAATCATTGGGTTTTGGAGACAGGAGGAACGTTCTAGACTAGGGTTTGGCCAACTATGGCCCACAGACCAAATCTGGCCAGCCACCTATTTTTTGTTGTTTGTTTTGGTTTTGGCTTGGGGTTTTTTTGGTTTGTTTTTTTGGCCATGCCGCAGGGCTTGCTGGATCTTAGTTCCTCAACCAGGGATTGAAGCCGGGCCACGGCAGTGAAAGCGCTGAGTCCTAACCGCTGGACTGTCAGGGAATTCCCCTGTTTTTGTAAATAAAGTTTTATTGTAACACAATCACACATTTATTTACATATTGTGTAAGGTTGCATTCCTGCTACAGAGGCAGAGTTGTGTTCTTGTGACAGAGATCATATTGAATCACAAATCCAAAAATATTGACTATTTAGCCCTTTATGGAAAAAAAGGAGGCTGACCCCTGTTCTAGAACGATCCTGAATTTTTTGATGACTTGGCCATACTTTGTAACGTTGGCACCATAGGGCTCAGGGGATGCACAGGGAATGCTCCACATTCTGGAGCATGCAAGTACAGGCGCCACAGGTGAGAGGCAGGTAGGCACTCTCTGGGGTCAAACTGAGGCAGGCCCAGTTCTTCCAAGTTTTGTCTGTTAAGCATGGAATAGCAGAATTGGATTTTTTAAAAAAAATCAATGACTATTGAGTTACGTACTTTACAATTTTTTTTTAATGCTTTTGTGTGCATTATGTGTGAAATCCACGTATCTAACTATTGTTCTAGAAAACACGAGCAGCTCCCGCGTGGCTGTCTCATCAGCGCCCTCTACTGAAAACCCTTGAGCTGGTCACCCAGGGAATCCGTCTGGGGCAGCTCCCTGGGGATGGCCTGCTTGTTATAGCAGCCTCTCGCCACAGGGCGGCAGAGCATCCATGGGTACCTCGGAGCCCTGCCCCGCAAGAATCCCGGAGTCCAGAGTCTTCAGGGGCCTCTTGAGCCCCTTGGAGAGAGAACGTCTAGTGGTGGTAACATCAGGACAGCCTACACTGAACTACTGAATCAGTAATTACCGGGGGCACAGAATCAGAGGGAGAATGAATTACTGAATTTCAAAGGGCTTTTGCAATGAAGTCAGGGCAAGCTGCACATAACATAGTTTTCACACCTCTTGTGATTCTCTCTTGTGAGGCAGGCTATTTCTCTTACACAAGGGAACATTTCTACAAGAAGATGCAAATCAGGGACAGAGATGGACGTCTAGGGGATTGGATTTAAAATGTTTGGAAGCAAGACTTTCAAACATACTAGCATAGAAACCGCTGATTCCATGTAAAGAGTTGATGTGTTCATTGCAAACTCCTCACTCTTAAAAAAACAGATTTGCCTTTTCAATAGGTAACAGACACATAGTAAAAAACAAACAAACAAATCATTTGAAAGGAAACTGCCCAGAGGACGATAAAAGGATTCTTAGGTCTCTTTTTAGAAATATTCTTTGCATATACAAGAATATACAGCTTTTATATACAAATGGTGGACAACACACCAATCTATATCACGCTTATTTTTTTCCTACTTATCAAGATTTTGAAGATTGTTCCTCTTCAGCACACAGACATCTGCCTCATTCCTTTTAATGCTTGACTAGGATCCCATCGCGTGGATTTCCGTACTGTCCTTACCAGTCCTCTCTTGATGGACATTTAGATGGTTTCAAATCTCTTGCTTGCAATGACCAGACCTGTACATATGTCCTGGAAATATGCTCACATCACACCTAAGTCCCTCAAATTCCCAGAAGATGACTGAGTGGTCAGAAGGTATGTGTGCTATTAGATTTTAATAATGCCAGTTATCCTCAATAATAATAATAAAAACTGACTTCTATGAGCCGTCACTGCGTGTCAGACACTGTTCAGACTGTTTTGTATACCATGGCGAACACACTGTGGATAGACCCACTTTGCAAATGATCTTTACTTGTCTACCAGTAGTAAATGAGGTCTCTTTATAATTCTGATTTGCATCTATATTGTTATGGGTGAGAATGAGTATACTTTTTCTGTTTAAAAGACACTGTTACTTCTTTTTCTTTTCTTTTTTTAAATTTTTTTTTTTTTTGGACTTCTTTTTCTGTGACTAGCTGTCCATGTGCTTTGACCATCTTTCTGTTGAATGGCTGACGTGTTTTATTTAATGTTAAAAAACTTTTAAATATTAGCAAATTTGACACTTTACCATATGTGTTGCTAATGCTTCCCCCAAGTTTATCATTTACTTATATCTTGTCTTGATTGACAGTATTTTGCTTTTGCCACGAAGGCTTTTTTTTTTTAAATAAATTTATTTATTTATTTATTTATTGGCTGTGTTGGGTCTTCGTTGCTATGCGCGCGCTTTCTCTAGTTGCGGCGAGTGGGGGCTACTCTTTGTTGCGGAGCACAGGCTCTAGGCACGCGGACTGCAGTAGTTGCGGCACGTGGGCTCAGTAGTTGTGGCACGTGGGCTCTAGAGTGCAGGCTCACTAGTTGTGGCACACGGCCTTAGTTGCTCCTCGGCATGTGGGATCTTCCCGGTCCAGGGCTCGAACCCGTGTCCCCTGAATTGGCAGGCGGATTCTTAACCACTGTGCCACCAGGGAAGTCCCCATGAAGGCATTTTTAATTCTTATGTAGTTGTATTTATCAGTCTTGTCTTTTGTGACTTCTGACTTCTGTGTCATGCTTGGAAAGACTGCCACAATCTGAGATTATAAAAATAACTCTCCCATGTTTGTTCTAGTTCTTTTATAGCTTTATTTTTAAAAATTATAATTTAGCTCCATCTGGAATTTATTTTGGTATAGCAGAGATCCAATTTTCCTCTTTCCCAGATGTTTACCCAGTTGTCCCATGCATTTATTAGATAACCAATCTTTTCTACACTGATTTGAAACATTCTCTTTATTTTATACTATTTTCCTGAATGTTTTTGAATCTATTTCTGGAATTTATTCTGTTCTACTGGTCTGTCTGCCTGTTTATATACTGGAATCAAGCCCTTTTAATTTCTGTGGCTTTACAATATGTTTTAACGTCTTGCAGGGATATTTCATTACTATTTTTTTCCTATAATTTTCTTGGTTATTCTTGCATGTTCAATTTTACATATAAATTTTAGACTCAACTTGTCTGTGTGAATTTGAATGGAGCAAGGCTCTCAAAGTCTTTGTCTAAATAAGAAATTTAGCAAATTTATTTACCTCACGCTTCTGGTGAAGGAGGAGGGAAGCCAAACAAAGAAAGTTAACAAAGATATTTCCTTTGAGGAAACAGTTATCAATTTATATCTCTGCCAGGGTCAACATAATTAAGTAAAACGACCAGTTCAAATGATAGCTTTGGCGGAAGTCAAGTTTACTTTTCTCCGAGGCAACCTTGAAAATCCTGGGGATTGGCCTATTCGTTTGTTGGAATAATACCTGCAAGGATGGGTGTTTATGATGAAGGATGCTGTCTGTCTGCTGCTCTCTGCAGCTGCAGGGGAAGAAGGACCATTTTCTCCTTTTGATTTTGCTGTGATTTTTCAAGCCTAAAAGTTGGAAATCTATTCGTTGAAACTGAAAGAAAGATGGGCCTGAAAACACGAAATATATCATTGGAAAGGAAAAGACAAGAATAAGATCATTAACAAATGGAGTAAGGGCTCTGAAAACTTGGCATTCAGTGTAGTTTGGAAAACAAAACAAAATGAGAACAACAAAAAACCAAAAACCTCTGTTGATCTTTTGCTGGGATTGTACTAAATCTATAGATGAATTTGGAAAGAATTACCATCTTTACACAAGTGAGTCTTTCTAAGAATATGAAATATTTGCATTTAGTCAAATCTTCCTTTTTGTCCCTCTTTTTAAAGATTTTCTCTGTATGAATCTTATGCATTTATTGTACTCGTAGGTGTCTTATCTTCTTTGGTTCCAATTGTAAGTAGAATCTTGTCTTCAATTATATTTACAAAGTTATTGCTGTTAATATAGATTCTTGGATATTGATTTTTTTTAGTATTTATGTTGTACCCACTCAGCTTACTGAATTATCCTACTAATAGTTTGCTAATAGTTGCTAATAGTTTTGTAGTTGATTCTCTTTATTTTTCTAATCATACAGTCAATGACAATTTTTGCCTTCTCTTTTCCAGTTTTAGTACCTCTTGTCTAATTGAATCAAATAATTCCTCCAGTATAATATTAAATGACAGTGGTGATAATGGGTGATTGTGTCTTTTCTTTCTTTTTTTTCCTTCCAGTTTTATTTAGCTATAATTGACATACAGCACCATACAAGTTTAAGCTGTACAGAATAATGAATGATTTGCCTTACTTACATCATGAAATGATGACCACAATAAGGTTACGGAACATCCATCATCTTACATAGATACAAAATAAAAGAAAAAAATGTTTTTTCCTCGTGATGAGAACTCTTAGGATTTACTCTCTTAACTTTTATATATAACATGTATCAGTGTTAATTACATTTATCATGTTGTACATTACCTTCCTAGTACTTATTTCTCTTATAACTGGAATTTTGTACCTTTTGACTGCCTTCATCCAATTTGCCTGTCCCCCACCTCTGGTAATCACAAATCTGATCTCCTTTTCTATGAGTCTGTTTGTTGTTGAAGTATAATTGGCCTATAACTATGTTAGTTCTTGGTCTACAACATTGTGATTCAATATCTCTATATATTTCAAAATGATCACCAGGATAAGTCTAGTTACAATCTATCAACATACAAAGATATTACTTATTATTGACTGTATTCCCCACACTGTGTATTTCATACCCAGGATTCATTTATTTTTTAACAGTAAATTTGGACCTCTTAATCTCCCTCACCTATTTCTCTCATCCTGTCACCTTCCTCCCCTCTGGCAACCACTTGTTTATTCTCTGTATCTATGACTCTGATTCTGTTTTGTTATGTTTGTTCATTTGTTTTGTTTTTTAGATTCCACATATATCATACAGTAATATTTTAATATTAATATTTGATTTAATATTTGATTTATTTTCTACATAAATCATACAGTATTTTACTTTCTCTGACTTATTTTACTTAACATAATAGCCTCTAGGTCCATCCATGTTGTCACAAATAGAAAGATTTGGTCCTTTTTTATGGCACAGTAATATTCCTCTGTGTGTGTGTGTGTGTGTGTGTGTGTGTGTGTGTGTATCACATCTTCTTTATCCATTCACCTATTAATGGGCACTTAGGTTGCTTCCATATCTTGGCTATTGTAAACAATGCTACCATGAACACAGAAGTGTATATATCTTTTCAAATTAATGTTTTTGTTTTCTTTGGATAAATATCCAGGAGTGGAATTGCTGGATTGTATGGTAGTTCTATTTTTAAGTTTTTGAGGAACCTCCATACTGTTTTCCACAGTGGCTGCACCAATTTCCTTCCCATCAGCAGTGTACAAGGGTTTCCTTTTCTCCACGCCCTTGCCAACAATTATCTGTTGTCTTTTTGTTAACAACCATTCTGACAGGTGTGGGGTGATTGTGTCTTATTCCTGACTGTATTGATGTCCTTCTAGTGTCTTACCATTAAGCATAAGTCCAGTTTCTGACTTTAGATATATTTAACTTAGCATATTAGAGAAATATCTATCTTCTTATTTATCAAGATTTTAAAAATCAGGATGGAATTAAAGTTGAACAAATACCTATCTATCATCTATAAAGATGAACACATTTTATTTGACTATTCTTGTGGTAAATCACATTAATGGATTCCTAATATTAAACAATTCATTCATAATTGGCATGTCTGCATTTGTTTGTGGTGTATTATTCTTTTAGTGTACTATTGGGGTCTACTGACTAATATTGTATTTAGAATACTTACATCTTTATCCAGAAGTGAAGCTGGTCTGTGGTTACCTTTTATCATGGTGGTTTTATAGGGCTAGGTTATCACCAATGTAGTGGCTTCATCAGAAAAATTGGGAGGATTTTTCCTTTCTCCATGCTCTAGAGCTGATTAAAAGCAGCCTTCTTTATCAGTAAAGGTTTAGTAGGATTCACCTGTGAAATCAGCAGAACCAGATTCTTTTCTGGGTGGATGACTCTTTCACAAGTTTTTCAGCAGCTTCTATGGTAACCGATGTTTTCTGATTTTTAAAATCTCTTTTGGGATCAGTTTTGGTCATCTATATTTTCCTAGAAAATCATTAGTTTGGTCAAAGTGTTCAAATTTATTTGCACAGAATTGAGCAGATGAATTGAGGAATCATTTCTTTGATTTTCTCTATATCTATTGCTATTCCATTCACAATTCTTATTTTGTATATTTGTTCTTTGTCCTTTATTTCTTTATTAGGGTAGCTAATGGTTTATCCGTTTCCTTCCTCCCTTCCCTCCCTCCCTCTCTCTCTCTTTCTCCCCCGCTTCCTTCCTTCCTTCCTTCCTTCCTCTCTCCCTCCCTCTTTCCCTCTCTCTTTCTTTCTTCCTTCCTTCCTTCCTTCCTCCCTCCCTCCCTCCCTCCCTCCATCTCTCCCTCTCTTTCTTTCTTTCTTTCTTTCTTTCTTTCTTTCTTTCTTTCTTTCTTTCTTTCTTTCTTTCTTCAAGCAAGCAGGTCTTAGATGTATTATTAGCATTATCAATTTTCTGGCTTCTAAATTCTGCTCTTATCCTTTTTAATAAACCACTCCCCACCCCCGCTTTCTTTAGGATTATTTTGTTTTCCTTTTTCTAATATCTGGAATTAGGTGTTTAATTTACAACTTTAAAGCAGCCTTATTGAGATATAATTTACATACCATAAAATCTACCTATTGTAAGGGTACAGTTTGATGATGTTTAGTAAATTTATACAATTGTGAACCCTTACCACAATCCAGTTTCAGAATATTTCCATCAGCCTAAAAAGTTCCCTTGTTCCTGTGTGAATCAATTCCTATTCCCACCTCTGGCCCCAGGTAACCACTGATCTGCTTTCTGTCTCTGTAATTTTGCCTTTTCTAGAAATTTCATATAGATGGAACATTACAATGTGTGGTCCTATGGGTCTTGTTTCTTTCACTCAGAATACTTTTGAGGTTCATGCATGTTTATTGCTGAACAGTGTTCCTTCATAAGGATATACCACATTTTGGTTTTCCATTCACCTGATGATGGACGTTTGGACTATTTCCAATTTGGAGCTATTATGAAAGGTACTGATATGAATATTTATGTATATTGTGTTTATGTATAAATATTTATGAACATTTAGTCTTTGTGTGGACATATATTTTTGTTTGCCTTGTGTAGATACCTAGGAGTGAAACTGCAAAATCATGTAGTAGGTATATATTTAGTTTTTTAAGAAATTGTCAAACTGTTTTCCAGAGTAGTTGTACCATTATGATTCTCACCAGCAATGTATGAGAGTTCCTGTTGCTCCACATCCTTGCCAACATTCAGTATGGTCCACTTTTTAAATTATAGCCATTTTAGTGGGTGTATAGTGATACATCATTGTGGTTTTGATTTTCATGTCCCTAACAACTAATGGCGTTGAGCATCTTTTCATGTGCCTATCATCCATTTGTGTACCTTCTGTGGTGAAATGTCTGTTCAAATCTCTTTCTGACTTTTTATTGAGTTGTTTGTCCTCTTATTATTAAACTGTAAGAGTTTTTCATATATTCTGGATGCAAGTCCTTTATCAGACACTTGACTTGCAAATATCGCCTACCAGTCTGTTGTCTTTTCATTTTCTTAATAGTGTTTTTTGAATATCAAAATTTTGCATTTTGATGAAGTCCATTTTATCAGTTTTTTTCTTTCATGAATAGTGCTTTTAAAGTTATATCTAAGAAATCTTTGCTTAATTCAACATCAACATGATTTTCTTCTATGTATTTGTCTAGAAGTTTTATAGTTTTAGCTCTTACATTAAGGTTAAGCTAAATGATCCATCCTGAGTTAATGTTTGTGTATAGTGTAAGGTAAGGGTCTTAGTTCGCTTTTAAAATATGAATATCTGATCATTCCACTGCCATTTGTTGAAAAGACTGGACTTTCCCCATTTTATGGTAAATCTACTTTTATTTTTTCTTCTTTACTAATGTTAGCCATATTGTATAGATTCAGATATGCACTGTTTTTAATTAATTTTCTAGATATCATTTTACTTTTAGTCTTGATTTTCATTTTAACTAAGAATTTCCTGAGCCTTAATTTCCAGTAGCAAGACTGATATTTTTCAATTTTTTAAATTAATTTCTGTTCTTAATAATTGTTAGTAGAGAATATTTCTACTTAAAAAAAATGTCCTTAAGTGTCCTTTACAGACAAATATATGATTTTTGTGTATGTGAAAATTTAATGGTTCTTGGAAAAAAACCTGTATTCTGTATTTTCAGGACATAGAGTTCAATATATATATATATATATCAAATTAGTTCTGCCTTATTAAATATATCAATTATGTATTTTGATTTCCATAACTTTACTTAAAATATCCTGTTTATTTTTTCTATTATGGACCAAGAGGTAAATTTAAATTGCCTGCTTCTATATTTTTTGTCATCTTTTATTTTCAGTAAGTTTTGCTTTATGACTTTTGATGCTGTATTATCTGGTGCATAGATACTCATGATGTTAGATGATCAGAGTAGATTATTAAGTGCCTCCTTTTACTTTATTTAATGCTTTATGTATTGAGTTCAATGTACATGATATTAACATGGATATTTCTGCTTTCTTTATGTTTGTATTTACTTTGTGTGTCTGTGCCCATTCTTTTTCTTTTGATATAATTAAGTGATTTAGATTAATTAATAATTGTAAGCTGACTTAGAACATGCCTGGCACGTAGTAAGTGTTAATTAAGAGTTTGCTGAAGATAAAAACAAACAAAGCCCTTTTGCATTTCCTGAATGCAAAGTATAATTAGCTATTGTTTGTGTTGATTTTTTTCATCTGCAATATATAGATAGGACAAATTTATTTAGTCTTGGTTTATTATATGGTTTTAGATCATGCTTTTTGTTTTTTGTTTTTTCTTTTTTATAAATTTTATTTATTTATTTATTTATTTTTTGCTGCACTGGGTCTTCGTTGCTGCGTGTGGGCTTTCTCTAGTTGCAGCGAGCGGGGGCTCCTCTTTGTTGCGTTGTGTGGGCTTCTCATCACGGTGACTTCTCTTGTTGCAGAGCACAGGCTCTAGGTGTGCGGGCTTCAGTAGTTGCAGCACGTGGGCTCAGTAGTTCTGGCTCGCAGGCTCTAGAGTACAGCCTCAGTAGCTGTGGCACATGGACTTAGTTGCTCCATGGCATGCAGGATCTTCCCGGACCAGGGCTTGAACCCGTGTCCCCTGCATTGGCAGGCGGATTCTTAACCACTGTGCCACCAGGGAAGCCCGCTTTTTGTTTTCAATGCTTTTTTATTTTTCATTTTTCTTATTGTTGTATTTTCTTTGCTTTGCATGTGTGCACCTTCTGACAATTTGAAATCTTTATAATCTGCTTCTTCCAGTAGGCTTTTTTTAATTAATGTGAAATTCACAAAACATAAAATTAACCTTTTAAAGTGTACAATTCAGTGGCATCTAGTACATTCACAATATTGTGCAACCATCACCTCTATCTAGTTTCAAGGCATTTTCATCATCCCAAAGAAAATTTCATACCTGTTAAACAGTATTCCCCATTCCTCCTTCTCCTAGCCACTGGCAACCACTAATCTGCTTTCTATCTTTATGAATTTACCTTTTCTGGACATGGAATCATACAATATGTGACCTTTTATATGTCTGACTTATTTCCCTTAGCATAATGTTTCCGAGATTTTTCCATGTTCTAGCATGTACCAGTACTTTATTTTTTTTTAACATCTTTATTGGAGTATAATTGCTTTACAATGTTGTGTTAGTTTCTGCTGTATAACAAAGTGAATCAGCTACATGCATACGTATATCCCCATATCTCCTCCCTCCCACCGTCCCTATCCCACCCCTCTAGGTGGTTGCAAAGCACCCGGGTGATCTCCCTGTGCTAAGCGGCTGCTTCCCACTAGCTATCTATTTTACATTTGGTAGTGTATGTATGTCAAAGTTACTTTCTCACTTCGTCCCAGCTTATCCTTCCTCCTCCCCGTGTCCTCAAGTCCATTCTCTACATCTGTGTCTTTATTCCTGTCCTGCCCTTAGGTTCATCAGAACCATTTTTTTTTAGATTCCATATATATGCGTTAGCATACGGTATTTGTCTTTCTCTCTCTGACTTACTTCACTCTGTATGACAGACTGTAGGTCCATCCACCTCACTACAAATAACTGAGCTTCATTTCTTTCTATGGCTGAGTAATATTCCATTGTATATATGTGCCACATCTTCTTTATCCATTCATCTGTCGACGGACACTTAGGTTGCTTCCATGTCCTGGCTATTGTAAATAGTGCTGCAATGAACATTTTAGTACATGACTCTTCGAATTATGGTTTTCTCAGGGTATGTGCCCAGTAGTGGGATTGCTGGGTCATATGGTAGTTCTATTTTTAGTTTTTTAAGGAACCTCCATACTGTTCTCCATAGTGGCTGTATCAATTTACATTCCCACAAACAGCTCAAGTGGGTTCCTTTTTCTCCACACCCTCTCCAACATTTCTTGTTTTTTTTTTTTTCATTTTGCACTGATTTTTTTTAACATCTTTATTGAAGTATAATTGCTTTACAATGGTGTGTTAGTTTCTGCTTTATAACAAAGTGAATCAGTTATACATATACATATGTTCCCATATCTCTTCCCTCTTGCATTTCTTGTTTGTAGATTTTTTGATGATGGCCATTCTGATGGGTGTGAGGTGATACCTCATTGTAGTTTTGATTTGCATTTCTCTAATGATTAGTGATGCTGAGCATCTTTTCATGTGTTTGTTGGCAATCTCTATATCTTCTTTGGAGAAATGTCTTTTTAGTTCTTCTGCCCATTTTTGGATTGGTTTTTTTTTTTTAACATCTTTATTGGAGTATAATTGCTTTACACTGGTGTGTTAGTTTCTGCTTTATAACAAAGTGAATCAGCTATACATATACATATATCCCCATATCTCCTCTCTCTTGCATCTCCCTCCCACCCTCCTTATCCCACCCCTCTTTGTTTGTTTTTTTTTGATATTGAGCTGCATGAGCTGTTTGTATACTTTGGAGATTAATCCTTTGTCAGTTGCTTCGCTTGCAAATATTTTCTCCCATTCTGAGGGTTGTCTTTTCGTCTTCTTTATGGTTTCCTTTGCTGTGCAAAAGTTTTTAAGTTCCATTAGGTCCCATTTGTTTATTTTTGTTTTTATTTCCTTTTCTCTAGGAGGTTGGTCAAAAAGGATCTTGCTGTGATTTATGTCATAGGGTGTTCTGCTTATGTTTTCCTCTCAGAGTTTGATAGTGTCTGGCCTTACATTTAGGTCTTTAATCCATTTTGAGTTTATTTTTGTGAATGGTGTTAGGAAGTGTTCTAATTTCATTCTTTTACATGTAGCTGTCCAGTTTTCCCAGCACCACTTATTGAAGAGGCTGTCTTTTCTCCACTGTATATTCTTGCCTCCTTTATCAAAGATGAGTTGACCATATGTGCGTGGGTTTATCGCTGGGCTTTCTATCCTGTCCCATTGATCCATATTTCTGTTTTTGTGACAGTACCAAACTGTCTTGATTACTGTAGCTTTGTAGTATAGTCTACCAGTGTTTTATTCCTCTTTAAGGCTAAATAATATTACATTGTATGTAGAGACCACATTTTGTTTATCCATTCATCCAGTGGTGGACATATGGGTTGTTTCCACCTTTTGGCTATTTGAGTAGTGCTGCTATATGCATTCATGTATGAGTGTTTGTTATATACATAGGAGTGGAGTTGGTGGATAGCATGGTAATTTTATGATTAACTTTTTGAGGAACCAACACACTCTTTTCTACAGTGGATGTGGATGCAGCATTTCACATTCTTACTAGCAGTGTTTAAGGGTTCCAATTTCTCCATATTCTCACCAACACATGATCATTTCCTTTTTTTTTTTCTTTCTTGTGAAGTTATATCTCATTGTGGCTTCGATTTGCATTTCTTTAATTACTAATGCTGTTGAGCATCTTTTCATGTGCCTGTTGGCCATTTGTTCCACTGGTTATTTTTAAACATACTTTGTATAATGTGGTTAATCCTGTTTCTTGAACAATATCCATTAATTAGCTAATATGGATGAAAATAAAATTAGAATACTACTAACTGTCCTGTCTATCCTGACCACCTTTTCTGATGATTTTTTCTAAAGAAGTTTCTCCTTCTCTACCTCTTTGTTCCCTATTTCAGCATCTTATTTCTTTCCTTTATGGCTTGAAGTCCAGTTTTTATTAGTTTATTGTTTGCTTATTTGTTTTTTTCTTTCTTCCCACTAGATATAAGCTCCTTGAGGGCCGGGAATCTGTCTTGTCATCATTGTACCTCCAGCATTTACCTAGTACAGTGTCTGACTGGCATATAGTAGGTCCTTAATAAATATTTTTTGAATGTATGTTTGAATGAATGGAACAAAACTAGTCCAGTTTTATAAACAATGATTCCCTATATGATAATCATGATAATGATAGATACAAGTACTTATATTTATATCCAACTATATTAGTGTCCAAGCACCATGTCAATAAATTGCCACTGACTTTGTGGCAGAAATTAATCTCTCACAATTCTGGGGGCGAGAAATCCAAAATCAAGGTATCAGCAGGGCCACACACGCTTTGGAGGCTCAAGAGAGGAATTCTTTCTCCTTGTTTCCAGCTTCTAGTGGCTACAAGCATTCCTTGGCTTGTGGCAGCATCACTCCAATCTCTGCTCTGCCCTCACACAGCCTTCTTCCCTGTGTCTTTGTGTGTCTTCTCCTTTCCTGTCTCTTATCAGGATTTGATAAGAATCTCTTATTGGATTTGCAATCTACTTTAATCCAGGATGATTGAGATCCTTACCTAAATTTCATCCACAAAGGCCATTATTCCAAATAAGGTCACATTCTGAAATTCCAGGTGAACCTATCTTTTGAGGGAAGACTGTCTTAGTCTGTTTGGGCTGCCATAACAAAATACCATAGTCTGGGTGGTTTAAACAACAGAAATGTATTTGTCAAAGTTGGGGGCTGGTAAGTCTAAGATCAAGGTGCCAGCAGATTCAGTGTCTGGTAAGAGCTCTCTTCCTGGCTTGCAGGTGTCTGCCTTCCTGATGTGTCCTCACATGGTGGAGAGAAAAGGAGGAAGCAAGCTCTCTGGTGTCTTTTCTTATAAGGGCACTCATCCCATCATGAGGGCCCCACCCTCATGACATCATCTAGACCAAATTACCTCCCAAAGCCCCACCTCCAAAAACTATCACACTGGGGGCTAAGGGCTTCAACAAATGAATTTTGAGCAGACACAATTCAGTTCATAGCAGACATCATTCAACCTGCTGCATGAGCTAATCAAGCTCTGTTCTTTCTGAATGTCTCTTGAATCCATGACTTCTCTCCAGCATTACTCCCACTACCCTCTTGCCTGGATTAAGCCCACAGCTGCCTGACTGGTTTCTCTGCCTCCAGTCCTGTCCCTCTTCAACCCATGCTCTACAATGCAGTCTGTGTGATCTAGGACAGGTGACTTTTGTCTTTTTCTGAGCATGTGCTATAGACTGGTTTAATTACTGGACCCCATCCCAATTGTGACTGCCCACAGTAGATGCTTGACTCAGTCTGGCCAATCAGAGCCATTCCCTGGGATATCCCTGGCTAAACAGGGAGAAAAGTACCCCCTTTCCCATCTGGTGGTGAAACTATGGGTGTACGTCTGAGTGCCACATGCCACAATACATGGAGAGAGGCTGAGAAGGAAGACAGAAATGGACCTTCCTCCCTGCATTAGCCTTGTAAGCCAGCTCTATCCCGCCCTCTCTCTTGCTTGCTTGAACCCATAAAATCTCCCTTTCTGCTAACTCTTATTTAAATTTGGCTCTGCATCCCAGAGCATGGGATCCATCATTACAGACAAGACTCGTGGAACATGATAGTAATACACTTTTGTGCTCCCACTTCTTTAATTCTGCTCTGTGGGCTCTACAAAGTGTGGGGTTTGACCTCCCCTGCCCTATAGTCACGTTGGGGAACCTTAATTCGGTAATTAAGATCATGCAGTCTCATGTCATAATCAAAATTCTGAGCTCGATCTCAGGTTGAAGCTCCCCCGTCTCCAGCTCAGGCTGCAGGGGCAGGAGAACTGCAGGGGGGCAGTGGGGGCCGCCTTCTTCCTTCCATCACTGCTCTTCTGTTTCTGCTCCCGCCTTGTTACTGTGGTGTCTGACCTCCCCAGGGCTGAAGCAAGGGAACCAGAGAGGGAGCAGAACAGTCTTCTGTGTCAGTTCTGTGGTGTGAACTAGCAACAGGCAGCTGTTTAGAGCTAATGCCTTCTCTTGTGGGTTCATTTTTTCAGTCTTTGAAGACTTGTTCATCCTCATCTGACAGACTGTGCAAGGTCAGTGTTCAACAGCGGCCCCATGTGGCAGCTGGAGGCAACAGCGGCAGAGGATTATTCAGACTCTAGTCCTCTGGGCTTGGCTGAGGGCGTCAGGCTGCCCTCCTTCCCTACTCTGGACAAAGTTCCTGGGAGTCCTGGTCAACCTGGGAGGCCTTAAGAGGGAAATAAATATAAGATTTCCTATGAATCAGACAACCAAGGGCTCAAGTAATTAATTGGGAGAAGAAATGAGGTGTGACTCTATTTGCCCCTTGGAGTCCTTCATGTCATCACAATTTATTATCCTTTGTTTACAGCAGAAGTTCAGGTCAGGGAAGTGACTTGACCACAGTCCCTCAATTAAGCCCCAACTAGAACCTGGGTCCTCCAATTCCAAAGGCTCTGAGCTTTCCTCTGTAACTCCCTGGAGACAGCAGAGAAGAGTAATGTCTGTAAGTGCTAGAAGACGACAATGAAGGTGAAAGGAAGGGCAGGAGTGACATATAAGTTAGAGACTTTTTAAAATATGCAAAACATCTTTTAAAAGTCCTCTGGGAGGTTGTACCCCCTGCAAAGGCAGACACACCTGGAATCTGTGTTCTTGGCCGTACGACTCTTGGAATCTGTGTTCTTGGCCGTACGACTCCCGAACATCAGCTTTAATGTCCTTTCACAGTGCAGGGTGTCAGACTTGGTTGGTGGGGTCTTCCTCCCACACCCAGAAAATACTTCTTAGAAAGAAGGTCAAGTGTAGATATAGGCATTTATTTATTGACATTTTAAAAATACCATTTCTGTCCCCATGAAATGCAAAAGCACTTGTTTCTTTTCTTTTTTTCTCTGTTTTGGAATGTCAAATCCATATCACTGCCACCTTGGTTCCCAATTTAGCCATTCTCTAAGCTGACTGGCTCTTCAGTAACAAAAAAAGCCATGGCCCCCTGGGAGAGTTCAGGTTCTAACGTCAAAGGAGCCAGAGGGTATTGGGGTCCTTCCTCCCAGAGGAAGGAGGATATTTGTCCCAGCTCAGTCAAATATTTACTGAGTGAGTGGCTTTCCTTGACTGCCTTGAGGTTGGTATTTGTCTAGACTGAACCAGAAGGCCAGAGGAGACATACATAAGTGGGAAGGAAATTCTTGGCGCACGTGGTGGTACATTTCGCTGTTATGTAAGCGTTCGGGAATGACAAATAGTTGGCATCACCCACACTGCATAAGAAGGCAGGCAGCTGCCCAGGCCCTGTGGCCATGATCTTGACCATCCCCACCCCAGGCACAGGGCACTTTTCCTTAGATGGTATCATGTGGCCACAGCCATGACAGAATATAGAACCCTTTTTAAAAACAGCATTTGTATTTTTCTAGATAAGCCTTCAACTTTATTTTCCCGTCGCCTATCAGGGCTTTCCATGTTAAACAGCAAGGTGAGGTTTGAAATGAAGTAGGACATACATGCAGAAAAGTGAACACAATTCTAGGATGTGCCCCAAGTTGAACAAACCCCTGAAACAGGACATGACCAGCACCCTAGAGCCCCCCTCCTGCCCCCTCTAGACACCCTCAACTGTAAGGTACCTATTACCTTGACTTTTAACATAACAGTTTAATTTCAGCCAACAGGGAGGGTTTCAAGGTCATGGATATGTCTCAGCAATGACAGTCTACAAGTCAACCTGTAGGACAAGCAGTCAGGAGAATTCATGGGACTCTGGGTCGAGCTTGAATGTGACATTCGCGGTGTGGAAGGAGAAGGCCTTTGGCACCTACAAGCTGTATGACTTTGGGTAAGTCTCTTCTCTGAGCCTGAAAGAGCGTTCCCCTCTTTAACTGGGAATGATACTCCCGCCTTGCAGGAATTCTAAGAGGCGGAATCCAGGAAGAAAACGCCTGGCACAGAGCTATCTCCTAATGTCAGTGCTCCCTTGGTGGTACGGATGAGACCAAAGGCCACCTCTCCTTACATCTCCCCTATTTTTCTGGAGCTTATCCCTCCCAGCGTCCCACACTGACATCCTGTAGAGCTGAATGCCGAAAACTTCTGACTTCACGGATGAAATACGCTCCAAAGCCTGCACCTCTTGGGCGCCAGCTGCCCAGACGTGTTCTCCCTCTCCCGAGGCGGCCAGTGCTGGCAGCCTTCCTGTTCAGACACCCTCACAAGGAGCAGCTCTTCCCTACACCCCAGGCTTCCTCCCTGTCTCCCTGGGACCCGAGGATATTGACCTTGCTGCTCCTCCACCTTGCAGGGAGGAAACTGCAGGAGGGGTGGGGACTTGCCCAGGGTTACACAACAAGGACAAATTGGGAACTAGAACCCTGACTCCCAGCCCTCCTCACTGCCATTTGCCCCTCTTTTAAAAAATTTTTTAATTTATTGGCTGCGTTGGGTCTTCGTTGCAGTGCGCGGGCTTCTCACTGCGGTGGCCTCTCCTAGTTGCAGAGCACGGGCTCTAGGTGCGCAGGCTCAGTAGTTGTGGTGCACGAGCTTAGTTGCTCCGCGGCATGTGGGATCTTCCCGGACCAGGGCTCGAACCCGTGTCCCCTGCATTGGCGGGTGGATTCTTAACCACTGCGCCACCAGGGAAGTTCCCATTTGCCCTTTATCATGAAGGATCTCCAATCTGCCCCTTCTCACCTCTCACGGTGGGTGTTGGGAATCCCTGTCTCTGTGGCAGAGCCAGAGGTACCAGGGTCCAACCATCCCACAGCAAGAGACAGCAAGAGCCTAGATAGAGCTTTGACAAAGATTTACATTTAATGAATGGGTGTGTTTAACACTGTTAAACTTCTTTATATTCATAAAGAATATACAGTGAGCATTCTCCCTCCCACACCTGCCCTCCATCTACCCAGTTCTCACCTCCCCAGGTTCCTCTTGCTCTTACTTTCTCGGGCATCCTTTAAGGGGCTCTTCAATGCCTATACGAGCAAAATCAGATCTGGATGATTTTTCCCCCTACCTTCTTACATAGATGGTAACATACTCTCTTCTTTGCTGTTTCCATTTAACAAAACATCTTGGAGATCTTTACACGTCAGTACACAAATAGCTTCCTCATTGTTTCATAGCCGGGTAGTGTTCCATTGTGTACGTATATTATATTATTGAAATACAATCCACATCCTATGAATGAGACATTCATTTTTACCTCGTGGATGCTAGTGCTATAGAGTTCACTGTTGTACACAGTCTGTTTTCTATTTGTTAAGAAAACTACAGCATCATTGCATAATTCTTGACAGTAATAAATTTGAATAATCAGATTTCTTACAAAAAAATTCACCCACTAAAAGTCTATGATTCAATGGATTTTAGTATGTTCACAAATATCACCAAATCAATTGCAGAACACTTTAATCATTCCCCAAATAAGCCCTGTATCCCTTAGTTATCACCTCTTAGTCCCCCACCCCAACCTTAGGCAAACACTAATCTACTTTCTGCCTTTATAGACTTGTCTATTCTTGACCTTTCATATACATGGAATCATACAACATGTTGTCCTTTGTAACTGGCTTCTTTCACTTAGCATAATGCTTCCAAGGTTCATCTATGTTGTAACATGTATCAGTACTTTATTCCTTTTCATTCCCAAATAATATTCCATTATATGGATAGACCACATTTTACTTATCTGTTCATCAGTTGATGGACATTTGGATAGTTTCCATTTTTTTGCTATTATGAATCACGTTGCTATGAACATTCATACACAAGTCTTTGTCTAGATATTCGATTGCATTTCTCCTGGGTATATATATACCTAGGAGTGGAATTCCTGAATCATATGGCCTATTTTCAAATTTACTTATCTAGTCCCTCATTGATGGAAATTTGATCAAACTACATCTTAAAAGCCAGCGAGCCTCATGAGTTAGTCAGGTCAGGGCCACATTAGTGAGGATTCAGAGAACAATGGCTGCATCACAGACCCGGCCCAAGTCTTCCGACCTTTTCTCCCGGACTCTTCTTCTCACCCGTTCTAGTTAAATCTGCTTTGATTCCAATGTGGCCCGTGATTCAGGGGTGTGGAAAGAGAAGCCCCGTTCCTCACAGCCTGACCCATGAGCCCATCACCCACCTATCCCTGAGGGGGACCCAACACCCTCAGCTGTGTCCTCCTGCACGGGCTCGTTCCTGTCTGGGTTTCCTCATCCGGGACAGTCCTAGAGGAAGCTGGTGACTCTTGACCAGGGAGTTTCCTGGCCCTATGACAATGGGTTTCTGCCACACCTGACAATCAGCCACACCTGCAACAGGTGCAGAACAGGGAATTTCAGGAACCCTCCAGGCTGTAAGCCAGCCTCGGAGAGCTTCCTGCCACCGCTGTCCTGGATGGGACCTGCAAGAGCTGGAGGCTCCTTGGTACCAGCATGTTTTTAAACAACTCTTGTGCTTTGGATCTTCTCAGCAAGCCAAAGCCAGGAAGTGCTTTCTATTCTGAGCCAACAGATGACAGATCGACTTCGATCCTCTGATTAACTGAAGGAGAGAAAATGAGTCCAATTTCTCTCTGCTGAGTTTCTATTTGGTGCTGCCCTAAGATTCTTTGGGCGTCTTGTTGCTATCTTCTCTTGAACCTCAGTGCAGCCTGACTTCAGTAGGAATGTGATCATTTGCAAAAAGAAGTTATTCTCTTTCAATGGCAGCTGCTTATACTTGCCTCCTTAAGAGTCAAGGAAAAGACCACCTCATGGAACGTGAGTATTCTGCTCTGACGCAAGGATGAGCAGAATTTCTTATATATGTCACATTATTAATTTATAAGTGCAAAGCAGCACAGATGAAAAGCTTTGTCTCTTCTATAGGATACAGAAGATACCATCTAACTTATACATTTAAAAAGAAAGGTAAAGAACAATGTACTGCAATAATTAAAATACTGAGTTTCTTTCATGTGGAAAATGGACTGGCTTTCAAATAATTTAATGTTCTGTAGTTCTTAGTTGGGTATATTTTATATGTATTTGAACATATTACATCATTCTATAACAATCCACAGAAAGGTCTATAAGTTTATACATGCGTTCCAGGTTTAAACAAGTTCTCTTGCCCTAATTAAAGTTTGTGATGTTCTTGTTGGGTTGATTTGTTTTTCAATAATTATGGGAACATTTTCCCTTTCCTTATTTAAGTTCTCAAACCGTTCTATCAACAGCGGTAAAAAATTCCTTATCACTGTACTGTTTCTTATGAGTGACAAATTTTATATAATGAAATCTGTTAATTTGGGCTGTGTCACATGTGGTTTGTGCAGTTATTTTTAAATGGTTTCTCCCTTAATCTCAAAGTAATAGATTATTCATTCATTCGACAATTAACTATAGTAAAACTACTGGTCTCTCTGAGCCTTGCATTAGCAAAATGAATTAACAACAAGTGAATATCAAATAGAAAGCACTTATGGAGCACCTTTGGTCTACCCAGCAGGTGATGGGATTTATCCTATGACATGTCTGGATACATCTGTGTTTACATAGAGCAAGAAATGAGAATTTGAACCTATAAAACAGCTGGAAAATGTCTCACAGTACTACTTCTCTGACTTTAATCATTTCATTTTCACTGGCTCTCCTGGTAGAGAAAACAGTTTTGAATTAAACAGCAGTTAAGATCTTAATCTTCTGGTCTTGGAAGGGCACACAGTGTCTTTACCCAGGGGCACTTCACCAAGGAGACCAGGAAAGTGCCCACTTGTACTCTTCCATTTTTAAATTAATTTCTTTTTGAAAATAAATACACAGGGTACAAAATGTACAAAAGGGCATCTGTGAAAAGTACGTCCCCTGCTCCAGTTCTCTTCCCCATGGGCAACCTCAGGTACCAATTTCTGTATATTCTCCCAGAGATATTTTACACGTATATAAGCTTCAAGCAAATAACATACCCTCCTTTATGCATAGGATCATATCAGCTGTATCACTATACACTTTTTTATTTGTTAAGATTTAGTACCAAGAAAATTCTTTGTTACTTTTTATGGCTGCATAGTATTCCACTGCATGGATGTTCCAAATGGATTAAACCATCTCCTAATTGATGCTATTCAGGCTGTTCTTAAGCATTAGTCATCACAAGCAATGCTGCAATGACTAACCTTACACATGCATTGTTTTGGACATGTTCCAGCATATTTTTAGGATAAATTCCTACAGGTAGACTCGCTATGTCAAAGGTAAATGCGTTTGTAATGTCAATAGAACTTGTCAATCTGCCTTCCATATTGGTTGTATAAATTTACACTCTCACCAGCAATTAAGCAAGGGCCTGACAACCCTGCAGACATATCCAGTGTATTCTGAGACATCATGAGTTTGCAAACCTGATAGATAACAAAATGTTATCTTGCTGCAGTTTTAATTTGCATCTCTGCTATTATGAGTGATACTGAGAAGCTTTTCTTATGTTCAAGGTCCATTTCTTTTTCCAACCTAATTGCCCATATCCTTTGCATATTTTCTACTGGGGTTTTGGACTTTTTCTTATAGAACTGAAGCTTATTAAGAAGTTTAGTGGCATAAATTGCCATTTTTCTCTGGTTTGTCATTTGTCTTCTGGTTTTATAGTATGCAATCACTTTAAAATTTTCTATGTAGTTGAATTTAGCATTTCCTTTCTTTCTTCTTTTTTTTTGCACCTCTGAATTTTTGTGTTTTGCTTAGAAAGGGATATCCCACTCTGAGATGATAAGGGGGAAAAAAATCTACCATGCTATTTTCTAGTACTTTAAATTGTTTCTTTTTTTAATGTTAAAATCTTTGATTTATCTGGACTGTTTTGGGGCATGAGGTGAGAGACGTGAACTCATTGCTATCTTGTTTTAATGCTACTTATTGAATAATCCATCTTTTCCTTCCTGATTACAAATACCCCTTTATTATCTACCAAATTCCAATTCCAACTCTACTGATGTTGTTACTCTATTCCATTGGTCTTCCTGTCTATGTATTATGTCACACTGTTTTAGCTATTGTAGTTTTATAGGGAGACTTTTTAGGGAAAGCTGTACTTGGTTCTGAACAGCCCCTCATGCCCTTTGCAAAGCCCAGTAAGCCCCAGCTGGGCTGTGGACAAATAAAGCACTCATTCATTCAAAAAATAGTAAACATTTTTCTGGCTGGCTAGGTTTAAATTTCTGGCTAAACTAATTTCCACTCATCACTCTTTCAGAGTTTTCCTAATTAGGAAAACTTTTTCAGTATGCAGAGTTTGTCTATTTCACAAAAAAATCCTACTGATCTTTTAATTGCAATTATGTTAGTTTTACAGATGATCTTAGGGACAATTGACATCTTTATGATGCTGCATTTCCTATTCAAGAATTTGGTGTTTTGAACTCTCTTGATTGTTAAAAATATATTGACATGGGAGTTATTCAGTTTTCCTGGGTCTCCCCCATGTATACATGTTATTAAACTTTTGTGTGATTTTCTCCTGTCTAAAAAGAATATATTGACATGTATGTTGTTAGGCTTCTGCCCATTGAACAGAGAAAGCCTCTTTCAGCAGTCCCATTTTCCCACTGATGTAAAGACACTGCTATTGGCCTGGCCAGGCAAACTTCAGCCCAGAATGCTGGGTCTCATCTGGACCTCTCTGTTTCTCAGGAGACCAGGGAGCCCCCAACCAGACCCAGGCCAGCCCTGTCCTGGGGCACCTGCTGAGGGACCACTTGGAGGGAAGGAACAGCACCAACTCCACCAGGGCCCTGCAGCTTCCAGATGGGACCAGTGCCGCCTGGTATATCCTCACCATCATTGGCATCTACGGAGTGATTTTTCTCTTCCGACTGGCCAGCAACGTCCTCAGAAAGAATGATAAATCCTTGGAAGATATTTATTACTCAAATTTGACCTCTGAACTTAAGAAGAAAGGGCTCCAGAGCAAGGCAGCCAAATGCTCTTCACTGCCCATTACCAACAGAGCTGTCCTGCAGCCCAACCAGGCCAGCCTGGGGATAATGTGTGGAAACAGCAGCCCCACACCAAAATCCAAGGAATCCCTTGAAAGTCGAGGCAAGCAGGCCTCCGTAGAAGAGGCCCAAACTTCTTGCTTTGGGGAGCAGCTTTGGGTTTAACTGGAACCTTGAGAGAGGAGTCGAGCCCTTTAGTGGGGCTGGAAGAGCATCACTGAGCCACTGGTGGATGGGGATGTAATCAAAAGCCAGCATGCTGTTTCCTTCTCAGGCTTTCTGGTGCTTTGAGATGAGCAGGGGTAGTGGCTTCCAGCACAACTCAACCTTCACTGGAAAAGCTTGTGTTCCAGGAAAGGGCATGGAACATCCAGTGTTCTTAGAGTAGTCTGGGAAACTCTTGGTGTATACGTGAAGGTGGCCTCTTGTCATGGAAAGAAGGCTGAATTTGGAGTCAAATCCCTTGGATGAAAATTCAACTTCTAGAGGGTCACATGAACTTTGAGTGGCTAGTGGCTCATCTGGAACATGTGAGGGTTGGGATATATGGTCCCAGAGGGCCATTCATTCTGAAAACTCTGACTGGAATATCGAACCGAAGTTGTCAATATCAACATCTTCATTTTCAGAAGTTCTTCATTTTCATTGAGAGGGTGGGGACCATTAAAAAAAGCATTAGTTTTGGAGTCAGAAGAACCAGACTCTAGTCTGAGTTTGACTATTGACCACTTTGTTGTCCTTGCACACATCACTTCACCCCTCTGGACCTTAGTTTCCTTACAGATAAAATGAGGATAGTGATGCCAGTTTTCTGCCAATCTTACAAAGTAGGTAAGAGCTAATGAGATCATGCATACGAATGTATTTTGGAAAGTAAAATAAATATGTAAATATAAGCCCTGTTGTGGTGGTGGTGATAATGGTTGATGTTGGTGGTGGTGGTGGTGGTGGTTGATGTTGATGGTGGTGATGGTAGTATTGGTAGTGGTTGATGGTTGGTGTTGATGATGGTGGTGTCGGTGGTTGATGTTGATGGTGTTGGTGTTGGTTGATGTTGATGGTGGTGGTGGTGGTGGTTGATGCCTGATGTTGATGGTGGTTGATGTTGATGGTGTTGGTGGTGGTTGATGTTGATGGTGGTGGTGGTTGATGTTGATGTTGGTGGTGGTTGATGTTGATGGTGTTGGTGGTTGTTGATGTTGATGGTGGTGGTGGTGGTTGATGTTGACGGTGGTGGTGGTGGTTGATGTTGACGGTGGTGGTGGTGGTTGATGTTGACGGTGGTGGTGGTGGTTGATGTTGACGGTGGTGGTGGTGGTTGATGTTGATGGTTGTGGTGGTGGTTGATGTTGATGGTGGTGGTGGTGGTTGATGTTGATGGTTGTGGTGGTGGTTGATGTTGATGTTGATGGTTGTGGTGGTGGTTGATGTTGATGGTGGTGCTGGTGATGCTACTGTGGATCAGGAAATGACTAGTCTACTGGTAATAGCTATAAGTAATGGCTGTATTACCTTATTCTACAGGAGAACCCATCTGCATAACAGTTGATGGCCTGTGCTCTGAATCAAGTCCATGAAATTCAAGTTGTACTTGTAGACAAAACAGTCATTTTTAGTTTTTGTTATCTTAGACATCAAACGATTCATTCAAATGTTTTACATATATCTGTTACTTATATTGTTGTCTCTGCTTCAAAGAGAAATAAGATCTTGGGCTTCCCTGGTGGCACAGTGGTTAAGAATCCCCCTCCCAGTGCAGGGGACATGGGTTCGAGCCCTGGTCTGGGAAGATCCCACATGCCATGGAGCAACTAAGCCTGTGTGCCACAACTACTGAGACTGTGCCCTAGAGCCCATGTGCCACGACTACTGAAGCCCGCATGGCTAGAGCCCATGTTCCGCAACAAGAGAAGCCACTGCAATGAGAAGCCCGTGCACTGCAACTAAGAGTAGCCCCTGCTCGCCCCAACTAGAGAAACTAGAGAAAGTCTGTGTGCAGCAACAAAGACCCAACGCAGCAAAAAAAAAAAAAAAAAAAAGTATGTGGTGTGTGTTTGTGTGTGTGTAAAAAAAGAGAGAAATAGGATCTTGCCTACCAGACTGATTAATTTAGAGAGATTGTGATTAGCTGAATTTCTACAAGTGGCTTTCAGTAGGCAAAGAGAAAAATATATTTTGTATCAACTTCTGTGAAGTTTATCTAGTTTGGCTTTTGGAGGGGTCCCCTGGACTACAATAAAATGTTTTTCCCTGTCTTCAGACAGTGGTCTACAACCAGCCCCATGATTTAATAAAGGTTAGAATTAAATGCCAAGCCTTTTTTTTTTTTTTTGAGAGGATGAGATAGACTTCCAACTATTTTTCTTTTTTTCATATTTTCCGCATCATCATCTCACAGGCTCTCCAGCAAAAGTGTTGGTTTGTTTATATAGTTAGGGCTGGGCTTCATCCATATATTTGAGATGCTTACAGGGCAGGATAAAACAGTAGACACAAAGATAGATAAAAATGTAATCCACGGTGACTAGGAATACAGAATGCACTAAAATGGGAGCAAAACGTCAGAACTTAAGTGAATTTGAAGATAAAATACATACTCTCTTGTTGGTTGCTTCCTCATTATGCATTTTTCTCTTCCTTAATCCAACACCCCCTAATTTGCATTTTGGAATCCATATGGCTCTAAGAAAGCTGAAACTACTCCCAGTGCAAGGCTGAAATAAGAGACCTAGGTTAATCTAATCAGTGCATCCTATCTCCAGCTTCACTCACTGGGGCCAAGCTGGACCCATGACCTAAGTAAGCCTTAGAGTGACAGGAAGGACTTCCATGGGGAATTCTGGAACACAGATGCCCTCTCTTGTGCTGGATGGTGTTAAACACAGATCTGAGTCTGGAATTGCTGGAGCCATTTTTTCACCATGAGAAAAGCCAATCTGAGGGCAAAAGCCAACATAAAGAGGAGAACTGAGAAAATTACAGAGGCTAGAGTCCTGAGCAGACTGTGCCTAAAGCCTTAATTTCCCACTGGACTGTTTTAGTTTATGGGCCAATAAATTCCCTTTATTAAGTCCTTTGGAGGTAGGCTTTCTGTCCCCCTCAACCAAAAATATCCTCAATGATACCCCTGGAGAAATAATTTCCTGAAGGAAGTGGGCCTTGGAGTGGAATTTGATAAAAAAGCAATGTGATGTGGTAAGGTGGGATCATTTCTTTCACAAAGATTTTTATATTTATAGGATTTTGGGTTTATAGGAAAAACACAGATTTGGTATGCTTATGTCAGCTCAATAGTCACTTGCAAGATTTCTCGTAACTTGACCTCTCAAAGAGCATTCAGTGAGATTTTGTTCCATTTAATCCCTAACCCCTGACTCTTGTTGTGGAAACTCCTTAGAGGGCTTCTCATGTTAGACATGAGGTCAGGACTAGCTCCAAAGGTATTTCCTAAGGAGCAAAAGCCACTGTCTTCCCACTGACACCCAGACACAGTTAGTTACATGGGATCCAAGGACATTTTCCCTGCTTGATCCAACTTTACCCACTTTCTGGGGAGCTGGGCCGAGAGTTTGCCAGGGAGATGTGTTCTTGGGTGGGAATTAGATCCGTGTAGGCTCCATTATAAGCTAGACTGGTGGGAAAGAACTTCAGGTATTAACAATATTTTGTGCAAAATCCCTTAAATCTAAAATGTTTAGGCTCACAGCAATTAATCACTGTCTGGGCAAAACCTATGTAGCTGGACTAGGAGGGAGAGGTTCCAGCACCACAGTGTGTGTTCAAGTCAGTGACTGGGGAAGAGATTTGCATGTTTCACCAACCCTAGTGGAGACAGGAACAGAGTAAACTGAGTCCCGGATTCAGACACCTTTTCTTTCTTTGTCCTATAGTAAGTTTTCTCCAAGATTAGCAGATCAGGTCAGATGAAGGCCTTCCTCTGAAATGGGAATTATTTAAAATCAACGTACAGGGAATTCCCTGGTGGCGCAGTGGTTAAGAATCCGCCTGCCAATGCAGGGGGCACAGGTTCGATCCCTAGTCCTGGAAGATCCCACATGCCGCGGAGCAACTAAGCCCGTGCCGCAACTACTGAGCCTGTGCTCTAGAGCCCGCGAGCCACAACTATTGAGCCCGCATGCCACAACTACTGAAGCCCACATGGCTAGAGCCCATGATCCGCAACAAGAGAAGCCACTGCAATGAGAAGCCCACGCACCGCAACGAAGAGTAGCTCCCGCTCGCTGCAACTAGAGAAAGCCTGTGTGCAGCAACAAAGACCCAACCCAGACAAAAATTAAAATTAAAATCAATGTAGAATGGATTTGGTTCACTGTCTCCAAGAATGGCTTCCTCTGGGATTTGTGGCTGACGGTACCAGGGTTTGTACCAAATCAAATCAAGGTTACCACAGCTTTCTTGGGTGATCAGAACACATCTCTTCTAAATAAAAGTCTAATCAGCTCTGCTGCATTATGATTTGTCTGGTGTGATATAATTACCACAAGATTTTAAAAGAGGATTTTAAAAAAGAATTTAGAGGGTAAACATTTGTTAGTATTTACCCAGCTTTTTGTAGAATGGCAGGTGGCTCTGATTCTCAGAACTGATTCTGATTGTCTAGACTTCCACCAGAGCAGAAGAATGTCAAATCATCCTTCAATTAAAGTTAGACTTTCTTCTCTTGGTAAAATTGAAACCAACTCTAGCTAACTCATGAAAAAAATTGGGGGCGCCGGGGGGAGGATCTGGGAGAAGGCAACTGAGCTAGCTCACAGAATCTAAAGGGCAGCAGCTTATCCAGGCCTCAGGAAGGAGAGAGGTCAGTTTGCTCAAGGCCTTCACTCAGTGCCCTCAGCTGGAGAACCTACTCTCTAGGGTCCTACCAGAAGATGTCTCAGCTCCCATGCTGTCTCTTTGTGCCTCTACTCACGTTTCAGATGTCAGAGGAGAGCATTGCATTGGATCAGGTATAGCAGGTGCCCACCCCTTGGACCAATCACCCTGAGGGTGGGCCCAGGGAGTGGAGAGCTCTGACTGGCTGAGGCTGGGTCATGTGCTCCCTTATGTGACCTGAGGGCACTAAGTCTAGGAAGAAAATGCCAATAAAAAGAACTGTTGCTCAGATATCACCCTCTGTGGAACTTTCTTGACTCCTAAGGCAGACTTGTTTGCTCCTCCAGGGCTGCCAGAGCACTTGGTAAACACTTGGATGGGTCAAAGAGAAAATTTTGTTTAACAGAATTTCTCCAAGGATGAGAACTGCATTTGTTTACCAAGTATTTGGTACAGGAAGTGAGACCCCAGAGGCTCCTGAATATGGGTGAAACTATTCTACAGGAGACCAGGAGAAGAATTTGTTTCTCAAGAGAGGTGGAGGGAGGAAAAGACAGAGGGGTGATTAAGGGATCTAGCTTGATGGCAGAACACACTGAGGAATGTCTCCAATGACTCGCCCACCACCAGTCCCACCAGCTCTGATCTACAATGTTAGGAAACTCATGAAACAAACGCTTGAAGTGAGTGGTCTGGGAGACCGTGAAGGGACTGGGTGACGTGTCAAGTCTGTGGCAGGTAGAGTTGAAGCAGCAGGCGGACATGGGATGCTGGGGGCAGAAACGCTTTAGTTCCAGTTTAGTTTTAGCTAAACTATCAAGAAGTAACAAAAGTCATGGGGAAGCTGGTACCAAATTTAACCAAATCCCTGTAGAGTGGGTATGGGGAAGAGGGAGGGTGGGGTGAGTGCTTGAGGGGGACACCTGAAAACTTGGTCCATCTATTAGAGCACTTATCACATAAGACTACAAAGACTGGTCTGCAGTCTGTGTCCCCCACCGACGCATGAGAATATGATTTTAAGAATAAGGATAACATCTTATTAATTTTGACATCACTCACTCCTTGCAAACACACAATAAGTATTTGCTGAACGAGTGAATGTTGCAAGTGTGTCAACTTAGTTATTTACAATGGGAGCTATTCCATCTGGGACGGTAGGTACTAACAATTTTCTCTAGGCACTTTCTCCTGGTGGAAATGTCCAGTCCTCAGACAAAATATAATGAGCATGGAATTTGCACAGGGGACTGGTTGTCCTTAAGGTCTGCTTCCAGCAAGCAAAGGGAGTTGGATTATTACTGTTTATAATCTCTCTCTATGTTTACAAAGTACACTTATCTTTCTATCTCATTTCAGTCCTTATAACAACCATGGGAGGTGGGCCAGTTCCTGGTTTTGGCCCTGATGGCTCCCTTTCCACCCATAGGCCTGACTCACTAGTCTGTCTTCAAGCCAGCTCAGATATCCTCTCCTCCAGAAAGCCTTCTCCCCTTGCCCAGTCTCGTACAGATGTGCCAAAAAAATAGCAATACTCATTTAAAAATAATAACAGCTAAAATAAAAGGACTTGGTGTGTACCAGGTGCTAAATGTTCTACATGTATTAACTTGTGTGCCTGTTACCCATTCTCTGCATCCCCAGGTCCTATGCTGCCTCTATGCTAACACCCACCAATGAAGCTAGAGATAAACCATGCAGTCATTTGAACAGAGGAAGTTTCGTATAAGGAATTATTAAATGACAATAGGGAAGAAACTATGAAGATGTAAAGAGAACTCTAAAGCATATCCAAGGTCTGAGGGAGAGTGCCCAGGGAAGGACAAACTTGGAAGGGGGTCCCCTCCCTAAGGCTGAGGTGAAGACCTCGTTGGAGAAGGTATGGCTGCAGCCACTGGGTGGTGGAGAGGTTCACAGTGTTGCCTGGGCCACAGTTTCTGGGCAGCAGTTAACAATTTCTCTGGCCCAGCAGAGCCAAGGCTGATGAATGGGTGCATAAAGAGAATTGGGGTATAGGGAGTCCACTCACAGGCAGGGTACCACATAGTCTGTTGTGCACTACACCACGATGGGAAGGCTGCAGAAAACAACTGCCCAGGACAGAGGCCAGCACAGGCTAGTGGACGGCCAGTGGGGGAGTTAGGCCATTGGTAGTGTGCTATGGACTGAAAGTTTGTGTCCCCACCCCCAAATTCATATGTTGCAGCCCTAATCCCCAATGTGATGGTATTAGGAAATAGGGTCTTTGGGAGGTGATTAGGTTTAGATGAGGTCATGAGGGTGGGGCCCCTACCATGGGATTAACGTCCCTATAGGAAGAAAGACACAGGCCATGCACTCTTTGTAAAAGAAGCATGTATAAAGTGTGGGTGATTCGGGACAATGTGTTACAACAGAACTGAAAACTTGATCAATAAACCTCAGGTCAGAACAGAAAAAGAAATTTATGTCATCCACCATCAGCATTAGCAATATAATTTGACACAATGGAAAATTTAATGAAGTGAAACCAACCAGTTGATGAGCCTCCAATAAAAGTCGTAAATGTCAAATTAAGCCACATCATTTCCATGACATGGATTTCTGTGCTGCTCTCATGTGTGCACAAGTCTTGAAGTTCTTTGGAGAGTATTATTATTGTAATTATTATTTGCTGGGGAGATGCTGAGCTGTCTGCCCCCGAGTCGTATTCCTCCTGGGTTGTTTGAAACCCTGATTGCCTCATGCCTTCTGCCCTAAGCTGTCACCCCAGACAAGCACTTTCATGCATGTGTCTCTTTATCAGCAGGAAGCACAGAGGGGAGCCTCTCTAGGCCAGGCAGTGCCCTTTACTCCACACCCCCTGCTTTGTAAACCCACTTAGCACAAGTTATATTAGGAAGTTTAATTAGCAGAAAACAAACAAGTGGGGGTGTCCCAGCTGGAGCCCAGGGGACATCAGGTCCCCTGCTGGGGTCGGCTGTGTCTGAACAAGTGTTAGCGAGGCTCTTTGCATGAAGGACAGAGGACAGATCTCCTCCTGGGGAAAGAGAGATGAGAGAAGTAAGGTTGGGCCCCTCTCAGGTCCTGAGGGCCCAGAAGTCCTGGCAAGAGCCCTGAGATTTACTGGGGGCTGCTTATGTCACAAGCACTCCCTGAACCAAGCAGTGGCTGGGGGAGTGGGATGTGCTGATTGGCTTAAGTTTGGAGCAGGAGTTGACATGGCTTCCTCCAAAAGAACCTGAGCTTCATGGGAGACAGGTGAACACTGGAACCGAACTCAGGGCACTGTCGGGGAGCGGGGTGGGGGGGTGGTCGGGAAAATGGAAGTGGAGAGGCAACCATGTGTCCATTAAAGGTGCCGTAGGAAGAGAAGAAAACTAACATTTAATGAACACTACCAAACGCTGGGTGCTTTGATGTATACCAGCTGGGTGATCCCTTTCTGAACACCACGAGGTGCATGCTATCCAGGAATTGAGGTGCAGCGAGGCTAAGAAAACTGTATATTGTCAAACAGCGGGCAAGAAGTTCAAAGCTAGGTCCATGTGATATTTCTGTGAATTATTTCTCCAAAATGTACCTTTATTTTCATCCAAGGTGAGGAATGAGAAGGCTACTGGTTCGGGCTAGGTTCATTTCTCTCTCATGCCCCCTGCACACGGTGGGTTGGCTGGGGCTCCGCTCTGTGTCATTACTGTCCTTTCTCTGAGACCCAGGTTTCTGGTGCAGCCACTGTCTGAAACATCTCTGGTCTTGGTGTTGAAGGGAAGAGCTCCAGAGAGTCTCACCTGGATGGTTAAATGCTCCAGCCCGGAAGAGACGCACATCACACCTGCCTACCACTCACGGGCTAAAGTAGCCCATGGTCCTCCCAACCACAAGGGGCTGGGGAAGTGCCATCCTACCCTGTGCCTGGAAGGCCAGAGCCAAACAATCCAGGAAGAGTACCAATGGCTACTACAGAACTGATCCCAGGTTCTCAAACCATGTGCTAAGGACTGAATGTTTGTGTCCCCGGCAAAGTTCATATGTTGAAATCCTAACCTCCAATGTGATGTATTAGGAGGTGGGGCCTTTGGGAGGTAATGAGATCATAAGGGTGTGGCCCCCATGATGGGGTTAGTGCCCTTAGGAGAAGTGACCTGAGAGCTTGCCTCCTCCAACTTCTGCCCTCTTCATGTGAGGAAGCCCTGAGTAAATGACTGTCTGAGGGCCCAGGGAGTGGGCCCTCACCAGACACTGTATCTACTGGGTCTACAGGCACCTTGATCTTGGACTTCCCAGCCCCCAGAGCTGTGAGAGATAAAAGTCTGTTATTTTTAAGCCCCATCTGTGGTAACTCGTTACAGCAGCACAAAGGGACTAAGACTCCTTGTTCCACGGAGGTTCCTCGGGCCTCCGCAGGAGTGAGGAAAGGCCAGTCCCATTCCCTACATTCTATCCTTTTCATTCATATAAAACTCAAACCTTTCTACATTAAAAAGAAGTCTATAAATTTTATGTGAGGAAAAAAAATTGTTCTGTTCCCTTTAAAACTAACTCTGGGGTCCCTGCCAGCTCTACGCCCATAGGTCCCCACCAGGCTCTGATCAGGCCTTGCTCTCAAAAGGGGGTTTCAACTTGGCCTCACCTTAGAATTACATAGACGTCTGTAAAAAGCTTGATGATGCCTGGGCCTCACCCCGGACCAATTCCATCAGAACCTCCGAGCTCGGGGCCCCGGCATAAGCAAAGTTCCTCTGACAGTTCCTCAGTGCTGTTCCAAGCAGTGTCAGGAAGCAGCTGAAGCCCTGAGGGCTGGTTCTTGTCTTCCAGGTGAAGGCGGGAGGAGAAGCTGGGGGTGGGAGTCTTGCCTCCCTTAAACGAGGCAAGAAGCGAGCGGAGGAAGGTTGAAGAGAATTTGGTCATTACCCTGATGGTTCCAGCTCCTTCCCAGCGGCGGGGAGCTGGGGATGATGTGGCCCACGGGCCCTGGGAGGAGTGCCCAATGGGCACTGGGCCGGGCCTGAGGAAGGCGGCCTCTCTGAGCGCTGCTGCTCGGCTGCTGAGAACACGGGAAGCGCGTCCAGAGCTGCACGTCCTCCCACAGGTCCAGGTGTTCAGAATTCACACACACGACACCGTCCACACACACTCACACGCAGACACACACATTCACACACACATCTGCACACAACACACATACACAGCATCCCACACACATATACACACACACGAATGTGCACACACACATACACACTCACATGTTTAAATCTACCCCACATATACACCTCACACACACACATACTTCCACACATGTATACACACTCTACACACACACACTCTTACAGCCATACTCACATGCATCTTTTTTGTTCCACAGGAAAGAGAAAGATCACATTTTGGGGTGAATGAAACTCCTCCCTTGCCTGGTCCAATTCTCTCATCCTACGTGTGACGAAAAGCAGCTGTGATGAGGGTCAAAGCGTGTGAGAAGCCCCCCTTGGTTCTGGTCAACTCTCCTTAGCTCTAGAAAGTACATTAGAAGGATTTTTTTTTTTAAGAATTTGTTTTTTTGTGGAAAAAAAGGTGACTGGGGGTTCTTCTCCTGGTTGGCAAAGAGAGGAAAAGGGGCACTTTTGTCCTCTCTTCCCAAGCGACTTGTCTCCCAAGCGGGGTGATGATCATTCCAGCTCCATGGGTCGCCGTGAGGATTAACCAAGATGCTTCGTGTTGAGGGACCAGTGCTGTTTCCGGCACTAAGTGCTCTAGAACAAGATCATCACCCCCAGTCGCCGACAGAGCAGGGGCTTTGTGACCTCACTTGACAGACATGTCTCATTGGGGGTGACACTCCAACAGCGGGCTGTGGGCCGATGAAAAGTCGGATACACACGTGTGCAAACACACACACACACGCGCGCGTGCGCGCGCACACACACACACACACACACAGAGTCACTGGTGGATCGTCTGCTGAGCAGTGAATTTGGGTTTCTTCCCAGCAGTTTTTCCTTCCTGCCCTGCCCTTTGTAGGGGGTGCTGGGCTCTGTGCTCGTTGCCCTGGAGGAGATTCAGGATGCCAGGCCGAAAGCCTGAGGGCAGGCCCTCTTCCCCTGTAGCAGAGATTGTGCTACTTTTCCTGCAGAAGGTAGGGGAGGACAGGGCCGCCTAGAGGAGAGAATGGGGGCAGAGCTGTACCCAAGCCTGGGGCCGGACAGAGCCTCTTGGGTTGGGGGAACTGGGGGGTCCTCAGCCTATTCACTCTTGGTCCCCCTGGAGTTGGCTGGGTCTCCTGGGGCAGTGGCCTTGGGCACACACCTCAGTGGGCCGGATCCTAGCCTTGAGGTTGTCAGCCCCAGCAGGACTGCAGTGCCTACGTGCCGGGACCACAGGGTTGGATGCAGGCACATCCGCGTGTGCCCACAGTGAGCAGCGGGGAGGGCTGGCCTCAGCATCCTGCCAATGCTCTGGCCTTGAGGGCGGGATAAGGAGCCTCTACAATGCCCGAGTCCAGTGTGATTGGTTTATATCAATAAGAGACTGTCTTACAGAGTGAAGAAAGTCAGAAAGAAAAACAGATATCGTATATTAACGCATGTATGTGGAACCTAGAAAAATGGTACAGATGAACCAGTTTGCAGGGCAGAAATAGAGACACAGATGTAGAGAACAAACGTACAGACACCAAGAGGGGAAAGTGGCAGGGGGTGGTGGTGGGATGAATTGGGAGATTGGGACTGACATATATACACTAATATGTATGAAATAGATAACTAACAAGAACCTGCTGTATAAAAAAAATATTAAATTCAAAAATAAAATAAGCATAATGTTTCCTGCACAACCAAGTTTGTGGAATAAGACTCAAAGTAGCACATGTAAACACACATCTGTGTATATGTGTGGCAACTCTTTTAGTTTATGGGATTTGGTGGGGGGAGGTTACGGTTGGTGAAACCAGTTTCCAAATGTTCCCCCTTTTTGGTGACGAGCAGAATTTGTGCCAGGTGTGCCAACAGGACCACACTAATACTTACACACTGAGTTAAGATTTCTGTTACTTTCCGTCTTTGAACCGAACAAACTTGATCTCCCAATTATACAAAATTAATTTCAACGAATTAAACATGTGACAGCATTCTACCTTAGAATATCCATTACCCAGGCAGTAAAGAAGAAAGAAGTACAGAAGTGTTTTCTAGAAAAGCAGATAGTAGTGACTCTTAGGGCCAAGGGAGAAGGTTGTGACTGGGAAGGGGTGTGGGGTGTGAGGCTTCTGGGAAAGCAAGGTTCTATCTCGAGTCCTGGGAGGTACTTAAAAGGTGTTGCCTTATAAGTCATCAAGGAGACATATAACTACTGCCTCCTGGTGGTCCTTCTGCCACCCTGCAAATTCTCCTAAGTGGGACGTGACCCGGGTGAAGCTTTGTTCTTTCTCCCAAGCCCTTAGTATCTCCCAACAGAACCTGAAGTCAAGAAGGGGAAAGCCACAAGGCACAGCATCAGGGGAAGGAGTGAAGGGAAGGGTTCTCTGAGTTTCTCTGGCCGCCCATGGCGCAATGCTTTGCTTGAGTCCAGACCCCACTTTGCTGCCTGGCAGGCTACTTCTTGGTCCTGCCCGGATGCAGGCTTGGCCTCTCCCTGGGCCAGGGAGGGTGGAGGCTTGTGGTCTTTGTTGGCTTCCTTTCTGTCAGGCTGGACAAGATGTCCCAAGCTCATCTTGCACATTTCCTTCCCCAGACCTACAATCAAAGGACCCCTGATTCCTTCAGTAGGAAATAATATTGAGAGACCATAATCTGGAGGGTAGGAGTATACATTGCTACTGAGTTTGTTTGTTTGTTCTGGTTTCTGACATGGTAAGCAGTGAGGTTCATTAGTTTCAGTTTTCTTGCATATTTTAGAGATCATTGTGTTTTAGTTTTCTTTTTTTACCCTTGTTTTTTTTTTAAAATGTGAAATGTTTACATTTTCTAGTCAAAACTATAAAACAAGATACATTCAGAAAAGATTTCTCACTTCTTTTCCTCCCTCCTGTTCTATCCCTTCCCCTATAGGTAAGCATTTTTAATTAGTGTTAGGTTTATTCTTCTGTTGTTCATATTTGAAAATGCAAGCAAATATGCATATTCTTTGTCATTTATACACACACATATATTTACACAAAGGTAACATTATACATTTTCTTCTACACTTCTGAGCATGTTTCTCATATCCATACATAACTGAAGATTGGATGAGAGAGAAGCAAAGAATTGTTGTCTTGGAATTGACTTCATTGTATTATATAATGTTTTCACATCGCTCCAGGCCACAGGGTCCTGTGGGACAGGAGACAGAAAGGGGTGTCTGAACAGGGCGGGGCTCTGGACCACCATCACCACCTCAACCGAGCAGCCACATTTCTACATATTTAGCATCGATATCAAATTTGGTCTGAAAATGGTTCCTGCCACCAGAAGAAAAATTCTAAGAGAAAATGGCCACAATTATCAACCCAAACCCACTGATTCTAGCATCTGAGAAAGTTGCTTGGAGAGCACAGCCTTCATGTTAACTTTACTATGCTGGGTTAGTCTTACTGTCTGGCGTTGCCTAAACTTGAGTCCCAAGAAAACTTTGTGGGAAGAAAATCTTCATCCATTCAACAGTAGAGAAAAGGACCCAATAAATCAGTTTGTCCACATCTTCATTTGAGGGAACCCATTATTCACATTTATGAAAGATCTTTAAGGAGACAAGAAAATACGAAGGAAATTAAAGAGGCTGCTAGAGTTTGAAGTAAACTGTCATTCTGCCTTGAGTATATAAAATTAAAGTCCTTTGTAGACGGGGTATTGAATTAGCTCAAGAATTGGCGGCCCCAGTGAAAGACAGGTACGCAGGCTGACTTTCTTTCTCTGTTTGCCATACCCTTTCTGCCACCTGGAAGAACCACTCTTGATTGTGAAAGTGGACGGGCAGCAGGCACAAAGTCCATGTGTACACAGACATAAACCATATACGTGTCTAGGCCTCACCGGACACATCATGACTGTACCCCTGGGGCCTGGCCCAGTGCCTGGTGTATAGTAGGTGCTCAGAATGGATGAATGAACAAATATATTACACTCCATCTTCATGATCCAAATGGAAATGAGTCAGGAACTTGGCTCATCACTGTTAAAAGGTTGCTTTAGGGGCTGAATTGTGTCTCCCCCAAATCACATGTTGAAGCCCTGACCCCCAGGACCTCAGAATATGACTATATTTGGAGACGGGGTCTCTAAAGAGGTGATTAAGGTAAAATGAGGTCATATGGGTGGGCCTTAATCCCACAGGACTGGTGTCCTTATAAGGAGAGATTAGGACAGAGACACGTGGACACACAGAGGAAAGGCCAAATCAGGACATAGGGGGAAGGTGGCCATCTGCAAGCCAAGGAGAAAGGTCTCAGGTGAAACCAGACCTGCTGACACCTCGATCTTGGGCTTCTAGCCTCCAGAACTGTGAAAAAATAAATTTCTGCTGTTTTGTTACAGCAGCCTTAGCAAACTAATACAATTGCCAATCTCTCTCCAGACCTACTGCAGATGCAATATCAAAGTAACATCTTGGATGGCTAGCCATTCCCATTCCCACGTCATATAAGCCAGAAAAGAATTGTTCTGAGTGTGTGTTTCATGATGCTTTGAAATCTAAAGTGTATCTATGGAACCAGCTCAGCTGTAAGAAAGCCCTTTATGAGGTCATCATCCCACTCTTGCCAGATCTCTGCAGATGGAGACACTCAAGCTTTGAAAAACACTTGAAGAGCTACCATGCCTCACTTTGCAAAACGTCTTTTAAGAAACATTATTATCAGAAATCTATTCCGTAGCATGAAGAGGAAGCAATGTCTCCAGTATTTGAAAACCCTGAGAACACTGCAATATGATGGGTTTACAACTGTATATTTTGGGGAAACTGATATCCCTGAGAGTCTTGTGACAGGGGAAGATTTTAGTGATGGCTATTTCATGCCAACTCCAGCTTGGTGTATTGTGCATGCCGGTGGTAGTCAAGGATGGATGCCTTGGAAATATCGGATGTTCCTAAGGGATGAGTTATGCATCAAACAAGAAGACAGCCTCTTCTCTGAGTTCTGTGATGTGGCAAAGAAGACCTACGGGAAGTGCACCATTGTGGTCAAAGAGAGAAGGCGGCAGGATGAGATGAAGCCAAAGGAAGACAAAGAATCCGAGGCCCAGGCCCATGTCCCATCAGTCATTAACTTAACGAACATCACATGTTGTCCTGAGGTGGCCAAGTCCTATGGCCATAAACTACTCTCTCTGCCTTCCCCTTACAGTTATCTGAACCCTCTAGACTCAGCCTGGTCTTCTCTGAAATGGTTTATCATCAATAACAGAAAGGAGTTTTGTTTGCAGTCCATTGATGGTGTCTATTCTTACCAGTATATACTCTTCAGTGATTTAATTAGCAAAGGGATTGAAAGGATAAACCCAAGCAAATGGAGAACACTAACTAACAAAGTACGAAGATGGGAAAACTACTATCTTGGTAAATTTTCTTAAGTGCGATTCCTCTAACAAACAGCAGGGCTGTGCTGTGGGCATGATCTTTACCAATTCTGTTGGGTTTGATTCTGGACCACTGCAGCCAAAGATACTCCAACAACGACCTCACAGGGATGCTGTGAGGACGGCTTCCTAAGGACACTGGCAAAGTGCTTATGGTTTGCTGAAGGTTTCATTAAATCTTGTTGGTAAATTAGTGATCTTGACTTTCATCTGGTTAAGGCCACTCTGAGGGCTATTATGTCACTGAGAGGATGAGGGTTAACCGAGCCCAAAGGAGCTTGGAAGTGAGCAGAGATGAACAGAGCTAAAGGTTGTGTGAGGAATAAAATAGAACCAAGAGTGTGCTCACAAAAAATTGAAATTAACTAGCGTGCCTACCGGTTTAAAACTACCAGTTAACTACCGGTTTCAGGCCACCAAAATAATCCACTGGGAGCCGGCTTGCCATCAACAGATGTGGTCCCGACGGTGGCTGAACAGGCTCTTTCCCTTCCATCGCTTGAAAGCAAGGAGGCAGAGGGTGAGCAAGAGACATCCAAGGAAGTGAAATCCCGCCCAGATCCTCCAGGTAAGTTGGTGGTCCCCATAAGGAACCTGGAAAGCTATGACAGTGGTTGGTTCAAGTTGGACTTGGTGGGTGAACAGGTGACGTAAACAGGAGGGTCTACAGAACCCACTTATCCAATCCGCCTCCCGTTCCAACTCCAAGAATCCCAACGGGAGGTCATTCGCCTGTCATGCAGTTGCATCTCGGGGCCCTGGTTGCTGAGCCACCTGTGGCTGGTACAACAACATCCTAAAGTCTGGGGCTGCTGCTAATGGTGGCTGTAAGGATTTGTGGTGGTATTTTTCACTTTTATAAAAAAAAGCCCTGCCCCCTATTAAACATATCACAAAATTCACTCTTGTTCATGTATGTTCAGGCAGTAATTCTATAATAGAAGTAATTATTCTGGGGTATGTCAAAAACAACGTCTGAAAATTGCTACCAACTCCCAACAGACTTGCCTATATATCAGATGGTGAGGCCAGGTTCCCGCCAGCCAAGCACAGAAAAATCAGATTCTTTGCTTGTCTTCTGCCCTAATTCCTTCCTGAAAGTCCCTGGATTATTTAGAAACACTTCGCCAGAAAACAGATGTTCAGTGCTTTTCAGCAACTAAGCGGTGGACTTCTGCAGCATCTTGTTATTATGCATTTTATCTGCAGATGAATCACACTTACCACCTCCAACCACTGGGAACCAGACACTCTCAGCTGCACCTCCCACTTTACAGCCAATCGTGCAGTATGAGTTTCTTGTGGCTGCTGTGACAACTACCACACACTTGGTGCATTAAACCAACACAAACTTATCCTCTCCCAGTCCTGGAGGCCTGAAGTCTGAAATCAGTTCTGCTGAGCCAAAATCAAGCTGTCAGCCGGGCCACGCTCCCTCTACAGGCTCTAAGGGAGAATCCATCCCTGGCCTCTTGTGGCTTCTGGGTGGCTGCCCGCCTTCCTTGGCTTGTGGCCACATCACTCCAATTTCTGCTTCTGTGGCCACATTACCTTCTCCTCTTCTGTGTCAAATCTCCCTCTGCCTCCCTCTTATAAGGACACGTGTGACTGCATTTAGGTCCCATCCAGATAATCCAAAATCATCTCACCATCTCAAAATCCTTAATTTAATCACACATGCAAAGATTCTTTTTCCATATAGGGTAACATTCACAGGTTCCAGAGATTCAGACCTGGATACATTTAGGGACCATTATTCAGCTGAAATACTGCATTTCCCACTGGCAGTTACCCTCAGTGAAATGGCTCTCACTGTGTGGTACTTTTATTTTTAAACCTTTTACTTATTTTATTAAAATTTTTTGTTTATTTTTTGGCCATGCTTCGCAGCATGCGGGACCTTAGTTCCCCAACCAGGGATGGAACCTGCAACCCCTGCCGTGAAAGCGGGGAGTCTTAACTACTGGACCGCCAGGGAAGTCCACTACGTGGTACTTCTGTGTGGTTTTTTTCACTACCTGTTTCATGTATGTTTTAGAATTTATGTTCCTTGAGAGCAAGTGATAGGACTCAGACCTCCTTGGTGACTTCAGTGTCGGCGGCCTGGGTTGGGGATGTGAGTGCGTTTTGCCCCTACGTCACATTTATCTCACACCTGTCCAGAGTTCTGTAGTGACAAGCACTAACAGCTATACACGCTTAACTCACTTAATCCTCACAACAGTCTGTGATGTAGGAACTACCATTGTCTCCATTTCTCAGAAGGGTAAACTGAGGCACAGAGAGATACGTAACTTGCTCCAGTGCGGAAGAGCTGAGGTTCAAATCCAGAGTTCCCAGGTAGAGCTGTTAACGAGCAGCTCAGTTCACCCTCAAAACAACCTCTCAGGTAGGTTCTATCACTTTCCCATTTTACAGATGAGGGGACTGAGACACTCAGGCCAGTCAGATCCTAAGCCCGTGTGCCCAGCCGCCATGCTTGGCTTGGTTATTGAAACACGGTGTAAAGCTCGCCTCTGACATCAGACAATCAGCTGAAGTGGCTGCCTCCAACTGGACACGACAAAATATACTTTAGCACAATATTGAGCTAGAGGCAGGTACTTTTTAAAGACACACTATTTTGCAGTGAGAAAAAAAATGGGAGGTTTTTGGGTTATCAGATGACCAAGATAGACCAACAGGAGCTATTTTTCTTGGAAAACTGAGACGATCTAATAAAACGAGTTCAGGATTGTATTCCTTCGAGGCCTTGTTCAATCGTTAGAAAGCAAGTAGGGGAAAAGAGAACATCGATATAACCAGAGATCAAAGGGCCACGGGTAATGTGCAATTGAGTTACATAATATTGTACTCATAATTAAGAAATGCTGCTTTATGCTAAGCATGGAAACTTCCAGGAGAAAATAATGGAAAGTGCACGGGGTTTTGGGAAGCGGATGGATCTCGTTAGAATCGGAAGTTTCCAGCTTGTTAACTATGAGACTTTGGACAATTACTTCCCTGAGGCTCAATGAACTCATTCGTAAACCAGAGTTGAGGGCTTTAAACACTTAGCACACACCAAGCCACTACATCGTGACCAGCCCCGACTCAGCGCTCAATAAACTGGAGCTCCGGTTATTGCAGTGCAGGCTGGGCTTCCAGCAAGCGCGTCCACAGTTAGATCTACTGTAGCTGACCTCATTTCCTTTTCACTCTTTGTGGCAAATTCTTGCTGCTTTTTATCACTGGGTTGTAATCAGAGTAGACACATCTTAAGATGTGTCTTTTGATCAAAGGAAATTTTTTTCTCTGGCATTTCTTTTAAGACCATCTGTGATAGGTTAGGGAGTTAAGGATAAGAGGTCTCTTCTGGTGGTGTGGACAGCGAGGTTGGTGAGTACAGCCTGGAACCTTTTGGGGAGCAGCACTTGTATGAAATAAACAGTGGGTGACAAGGCCCAGCAGCCCTGTGGGTGTGGACACATCCTCCGGAAGACCCTTCGTGATGTCGGTGGCGCTGACTCCTTCGGAGAGGTTGGCTGAGGGAACATCTCATCCACTTTGGTCCTCATCAGGACCAACAACCACATGCCCACTCCCTTCCTGTGGGCCAGGCTCCCCCTGAGGAGGTGGGGCGTTGGAAAATGTGCTGCTCTGGAAAGGGCCCAGAGGGAAATAGGCAAATGGAGCTGAATGCCCACTGGCTCTGGCCTTGACCACTCAAGGAAGGTCCAGGCTCAACTGAGTTGATCGAGCCGCACCTGGCCAATCAGGGGACCGAGTTGCCCCCCGCCATCCCCGCAGGTGGTACATACTCCTTCCATTTGTGATCGTTTTACATGTACAGAACATTTTTATATACTTGGCATTATTCAGTTTAGACAACCACCCTGTAGTGGTGGGCAGTGATCGTTAAGCTCATTTTACAAATGAAGACAAAGTCGGGTGGTAACTGACTCACCTGGAGGGATGCCCACCTGTAGTGACAGGAGGGTCAGGACTAGAATCCACGTCTTCCTATCAGGAAGTCCTCACACCCCTCTCTAGCTGGCTCTATGGGTCAGTCAGGATTAGGTCAGGCTATGAGTAGTGGAGACATAACCACAGAGATTTAAACAAAATAGAAGGTACCCTCCCATCCCCCACCAAAACAAGAAATGCTAAGGTGGCAGTTCAGGGCTAATATGATGGATCCACGATCATAAAGAACTCAGGGTCTTATCTTTTTCCTCTACTGTCCTAGACTTGGTTCCATCCTCAAAGTCACCTCATAGTCCAAAATGGCTGCTGAAAAAGCCATTGCATTAGCATTCCAGGTAGCAGAGAAGGAGAAAAGGAGGAAGAAGGGCTCATCCCTTTTCTTTTAAGGGGCTTTCCAGGAAGTCTCACACTTAAATCTTCCACTTAAGTCTCATTGGCCAGACTTAGTCACAAGGGAAGCTGGGAAAGGTAGTCCTTATTCTGGGTGGTGATGTGGCCAGCTGAAAATCCCTGCTCCCCTTCCTTTGGGTGTTACCACTCATCCACTCACCAAATATTCGAGCACCTTCTATGTGCCTGTAACATGTGGCCCGGACAGGGGCCCGAAGAAAGTAAGCTCGAGCCCTGGAGGCAGTCAGGTTGGTGGTGTGGAGTACCTCTCGGTCAGTGAGATTTAGCAGGTGTGGGGAGTGAGGGCTCAGAGTCCAGGGCCTGGTTGGGGCGTCCGGGGCAGAGCGGCAGGAAGAGGTGAAACTGGAGCCGAGGCCAGAGGAAGAGCAGGGACTTCATCACAGTGGGTAGAGGGGGAAGGGGACGGGCAGCCCAGGAAGAAGGTCAAGTGTGCCCAGCCTACCCACTTCCCAGGGCACGGGGTATGTGAGTGCGCGCGTGTGCGTGCAAGTGTGCGTGTGGCGAGCAGGGAGCAGTGTGAGTGGAATGAAAGGAAGAATGCAAGTGTGGAAGGGACAGGATGGAAAAAGAAAACAACGTGTTGTATGAGAAGGAGTTTGGGCTATTCTAGAAGGAAAGGAAAGACACTGAAGGGTGTTGAGCAGGACGATGGGTTAGAGTTTTCAGGTTAGGGTGGGGAAGCATAACTTTTCCCACCAAGGAGTCCAGCTCCTGGTTAAAAACCCATGTGTGGTTTTCCAGGCCCGACCGCAGGCAGTTACAAAGGTGTCACCCAGCAGGGCTCATGGGGGCAAAAGCCACCCTCCCCGCAGCAGACTTGGTGACAGCCAGGGCCCTGCAGTCTCTGAAGGGACCTGTAGTCTACGACTCAGGCCCCTGACCTGGAGGGAGAGGGGAGAGGGGACTGCAGACCGCAGGTCCTCGGGCTCTGCCCATCCCTCCCACGCTCAGAGCAGGACTTGCCTCAAGCTAAAGGGGAAACCGAGGCCTTTACCCAGCACAGCTTCCCTGGGTATCCCCTCGCCCTGCATTTACCGGCGCCTTCAGTGCCCGGCCTCCAGATGCCACCCACCTCCAGCCCGGCCAGCTTCCCGTCCCTTTTCCTCTCGCATCTCCTTCAGCCTGTGATCATGCTCAAGCTTACTCCTTCTGGAAAAACCTTTCCCTCAGCCCTGCCTTCCCCTAAAGCTACCAATGTCTCTGTCCCCACCTTTGAGGTGCACAGCAGGCGGCAAAGTTGGGAGAACTTCTTTTACAATTTTTAAATAATCAGCTCGCCGTGAAGTCCCTCCAAATTTAATTCAGTGGGGCTAATTGTGAATCTTTGAAAAGTACAATCAGTACATTAGAGAGTGTCCAAAACATCTGGAAACTCAAGGGAAATATTGAGCCAATTATTTGAAAACTAACCAGTTATTTGTAATTAACATATTGCTCAGACAAAAATTTGTTTCCTGACTTTGCAGACCACCCACCCACACACACACACACACTTGAAATTAGGATGCAAACAGCACTGTTTCTGTTTCCTCAGACCCTCCCCACTTCCCACAGTCTGGCCTCTGTCCTCATCCTGTCGTCTTGAAGACTTGATGACCCACGACTTGGAAGAACAAGAATGCCTGCCCACCTGCCCTGTCCTTGCACGGGAGTGAAAAGTACAGGCCCAGAGCTGAACTACGAGGTCCACATCCCGTCTCTGCCTCTTGCCAGCTGGGGAACCTTAGACAGAGAGGTTAACCTCTCTGTGCCTCGGCTTCCTTATTGTGAGAAGGGGATGATGACAAATGTCGGGGGTAATAGATGGAAAGCAGGAGGGAGAGGTAAGGGCTAAACAAGGATCCGCAGCTGCGTTCTCTCTCCTGCTCCTCATCCTATTGCTCCAGATGCTCTTTCCCAGCCTGGCTTCCGGCTCATCTCCCTCCGCCCATCGTTTAAATCTCCAAAGGAGATTCAAGGACCACCTCATCGGCATCCCCTTGGGGTTTTCAAATTTGTACACAGATTCCTGGTCTCTCCCGCATGGCTTCTGATGCTGTGGGTCTGGAGCCCAGCCCAGGAATCTGCACTTTAAACAGCCTCTCGTGTGCGCTCACATTTAGGAACCCAGCCTCAATCCTCTTTTCCCTCCAGACTCTCCATCACCCGTGGCTTCCCTCCGACAAGGACGAGACCTGTGGCATCTCAGCACAGCCGGGGTCCTCAAGTCGGCAGAGTCGCAGTACTGCGCATGCGCAGGCCCGGCCCCTGCAGGAGGTTGGGAAGGCTGCGTCCAGGCAGGTGTGCTTCCCTGAGATGAGAATTTGGAGACAGACGGGCAAGAGGTGACCTTTTTTCAAACACCCCGAATTTTTTGTTTGAAATATTCAGTTCCTGAAATATATTATGTACGTCTCTGCCTCGTTAAGCAAAGTATATAAAGACAGTTTCACCTTTCCTTAATGACTAGAATCATCATCATGCACAAGTCATAATGGGTGGCGTTCCTGGTGTGGGCTTGGCGATCGTACAGACGAGTTCTCAGGCCTGGTCTGCTGCTCAAAGGCCGTCTCTCTTGCCCTGAGGTAAGGCCAACAGCCTTTCTTCATATCTGATTCTAGTATGTTGTAAGCTCGAAAACCAAAAACGTGTTAGGAACCCGTCTAATAAGATGAAATATGATCTGTGTGAGGGATCCTGGGGCTCTCTTGTGCGTGGAGGACGTAGATTCCAGTTTACGTTCTTTGAAACATCTTTCAGCTGCCCAGGGACGGTGCTCTTATGGAATCGTTCTCAGTTATGGTCCCGAGAGAGGCTGGGTAGGTGCAGTCAGATGGGGTCCTGGGTGTGGGCTTTACCAATCACTCCATCCACCCACGTGTTCATGCATCCAACCACTAATTTAAAGTCAAGCTACAAATCTACTGACTTCATGTACACAGGGTTGGAATAGTATCAGTAACTCCAACTACAGTAAGTCCCCTACATACAAACCTTCAAGTTTCAAACTTTCAAAGATGCAAACATGCATCTGGTTCCAGCAAGGAACCAGAACCTGTGCCATCAACGTCAGGCGTGAGTGAAATTGCAGTTTGCCCTCCGTCTCCTATTGCTGACGACCCTTTCAGCTCTACCATCTCCCACCTCCTCTCCCTCCTCCAGTTGTAACTCTTCTTGCCTGTTCACTCGATGCCAGCCCCTGGATGCCAGCTGTTGTACTGTACTGCTGTACTCTTCAAGGTACTGTACTGTAAGGTTAAAAATGTTTTCGTGTTTGTTTTTTATGTATTATTTGCACGAAAAGTATTATAAACCTATTACAGTACAGTACTGTATAGCTGACTGTGTTAGTTGGGTACCTAGGCTAACTTTGTTGGACGTACACACAAAATTGAACTTACGAACGCACTCGCAGAACAGAACTCGTTGGTATGTAGGGGACTTACTATAGTGATTATCTCCCCCTAGTGGAAGAAGAGAGTATCAGAAAGGTTAAACTCCAAAACACAGTTTACAGAAAACCTGTGGGCGTGGTCAATGGTTTATTCCTATCCTTAGATGATCTGCTACCGAATTTTCCAAGAAGACGGCCAGATGTTCCACCAATTCCAAAACTGAGTTCTAAATCCCAAAGCCTAGAAACACACCTGTGTTTAAAATAAACCTGAACATCTACTAGGTGGGCATAGAGTCTCCGTGAAAAGCCAAGGCCACTCTTCATCCCCTGCCCTTGGATTTATGAGGCACATAGGTGTAAGTACGTATGAGGAAAGGGTGCCCAGAGGTAGTGGGTGTGACGCCAGGTGTGCTGGGAGCCCATGATGCCCTCATCCTGCAGAGAGGTGAGGAAGCAGAGGCCGAGGCCCTAGCGCAGGAGCCTAGAGCAGGGTGGGTGGGTCACCCGCCAGGCTGCAGAGCCCGCCCTGACAAAGGCAGGAGGCTAGGCCATGGCCCAGGGTCAGCTCTGGACCCTACCTGAGCAGGTCAGGGAAGCGAGGGTGCCAGGCTGCAGAGATCCCAGGGCATCTCACCTCTGCTACGGTCATCTGTTCCTGCTGCACGAGACCCAGGCCACAGCGAGGCTCCCAGGCAAAGGCCAGAGCAGCGTCCTGCAGGGAGGCTGAGGTGCGAGCATGAGGGAAAGTCCCCTTCTATTCTGGGATTTGTAGCTTGTAGAGTCAAAGTCTCCTGTATTTAAAACTTTGATTCTGTGCAAATTCTGTTTTCTAAATTGTGATTAGGAGCATCCAGTAATCACAGTAAAACTTAAGAAAAATATAATTCCCTTTATTCCTCATGCTTAAAATTCCAAGTTCTGCCAACCTGGGCCAGGATGGCGTGGGGCGGGGGTGAGGTAGGGGGAGTACCTACTGACATGCCCTCGCGCAGATTTTCCACGTGGCTGCCTGCAACGAGACCAAACATTCCACCATATTCGTGGCTTTGGTTACTGCTGCCTCATTCCCCATCCTCTGTGGTATCTTGAGAGAAGTGAAAAAACAGGAACCTTTTAATAGAGACCTCAGTCTGTTAGGGGTTGAATCAAAATACTTATGGACCCCACTCCTCTCAAATCTTAAAGTCTCCTGGGCATGTCCCGCCCTTCATCTCATATCAGCAAATCGGAACAAGCAAACTGGTGGGGAGAGAACAAAGCACACCTGGGCTCCTCTTTCCTCCTCACAAACAGAGGCAATTCCTCCGAGACTTGGTACCCACCGGGGCAGGAGGGTCTCATCCTGTACTCCTCCCTGCAAGGACCTCACGGGTCCGCAGAGGCGCGATGCTCCTGGAGCAGCCAACAGCCCCTCCCCCCAACAATGAAAACACAAGAAAGAACCCCAGTGCTCGGAGAAGAGAAAGAGGAGGAAAGGAGCGTAGGCACTAGGGCAGCAGGTTAGAGGGATGGAGGGGTGAGTGAGGGAGAGCAGGCTGACGCCACAGCTACGGCCCGGTCGTCTGTGGAGGTGCACCTGTGATCTGGTACCCACGGCTAGGAGATGCTGGAAATGCAAAATTCCCTCCTCTCACTACACAGAGGGGGGTGTGTGTGTGTGAGAGAGAGAGAGAGAGAGGAAGAGGGAGAGGGAGGGAGGGAGAAGGAGAGAGAGACATACACATACTTTGGCTTATTCCAAAGACCAGAGACACCCTTTTTACAAAGGTATTTTATTTTAGTAAACAAAATACTGGTTCTTTTAAAAGCACATAAAAATTCACATCATTTTAAGTTAGACTATAGGCTGGGAGTTTTCTTCTGACACACCATTCAATAATTAAATCTTTCTTCTCAGCCGGAGTCCACTCAAGCTGACATTTAAATTACAAAATCTAGAAAGGAAGACCAAAGGGAGAAGTATGAAACGTCTCACAGAGTAATAGTGATTGTTCTACTTGCTCAGCATTAACCTTTACGTTCAGCCATTTACACTTAAACAGAAACCACTGAAGCTTATCTATTAAGGAATGAATTTTTAGCATCACAATTTCCTTTCATCTAAAAATCCCTTTTGTTTAAAACAAGGCTGCACGCCAAGCTTTGATAAGCTGCCGGCCTAGGACGGGAAACGGACTCCCCTGGTCAGTTCTAGGGTCAGCTGGACAAGCCGTCCATCCCTACCTCGCTGACGGGCCTCTACTGAAGTCTGCGGGAAGGAAGAAGCGTTTACGACCTCACGCCTCATCTTCTCTTTCTCTTTGCGGTTAACACACAAAATGATGACTCTGTGGATCAGAAATCCAATCAACGTTTCAGTGGAAACTGCCTTCCCTCACCTTTTCCAAGTCTGAAGCGCTCCATCTTTCCCCACTCCAGTGCCTACTCATGAATTTCAGTCAATAAAACATCTTTTTTTTTTTAAAAAAAAGGCAAGATTTCATAAGAATAACTTCTTTTGCCTGGCACTGCATACAGCTCACTCAGGACCAGTGAGAGGACCGTCTCCTCCCCCGGGGTGAGGAACAGGAGCTGAGTGCTTACCGCAGCCCCTCCCAGCATCCGGCGTTCAGGACCAGGACACAGTGCAGCCGGGAGTGACACACTGTGGCTGAACGTTCGACCTGGGGTCAATTCTGGTTCTGCTCTTCACCATGTCTGGTGGGGGCCGTTTTTCAATCCGAATGGACCACACAGGGCTGTCAGGAGGGGTCAGTAACGTCGCTGTATGCGAAAGGCTCAGCAAAACGCTAGCCCAGGACAATCATTCAATATGCTGTTACAATTATTACTCACAGGGATGCTGTTTAGCCTCAACAAGTCTACAGGTATTGTAAGGGAATTCACGTCCACAGAAGCCTGTCTCAGAGTGGACAGAGGTTTTGGAGGTCACCAACCCAGTGGTTCCTACAGTGACCTGTTGCTGAGAAGACAGCGTAAGAATCACCTAAAAAGTTTTCAAAAGAACAGATGCCAGACCCAACCACAGGCAGAATGGAATGTCTCTGAGGCTGGACCCTGGGAATCTGCATTTTAACAAGCACCCCAGGCAAATCCTGACCATTAGCCAAGTTTGGAAACCACTGATCTAGAACTCCCCGCTACCATATTTGAATCCTCTAATTTTTAGAGAAAAGCATAGAACTCAACCTGAGAAGTGATGAAACTGGATGAGCACCACAGAATTAAGGAAACTGCTAATTGTCATAAGTTCGATCTGTAAGGGGGTGTTTAATAACTTCCTGGTGCCTTAACTCAACAAACACCTTCTGGGCACCCCCTGTGCTCTGGGACAGGCACTGGGCTACAGCAATGAGGAAGGCTTTGTGCCCAGTGAGGTGGTCACCAGGAAGGCTCTCTGGCCAGGGGACCAACCAGTAAAGGCCAAGGGGCATGAAAGTCTATCGTGGTGAAGCAATGGCCTGCAGGAGCATAGAGAGAGGCAGCAAAGGGGGCAAATGTGACCGGGGTGAGGATACACTGGGAAGGGATTTATATGCCATACCTAGGAGGCATTATCCTGAGCTTAGCAGGGCTTCCTAATCTTAGGTAAAGGCAGGGGTCTTATATGACCTGTGACCCCACTTCCTCCCCACCCCTGTCTGCAATTTTATGTACAATTTAGGTGTTTCTAGTATGTGAGCTTCTGCAGGGAGAAGGTCCACAACTGTCATGAAATTCTCAAGAGTCCTGTGACCCAAATCCAGTTAAGCACCATTGTTCCCAACAAGGCGGAACCAGTGCAGGCTGAGAGCAGAGGCGTGGACTAATCACACACGCCCTGCAGCTCACGAGCAGACGGGGCTCGAGGGTCAGGACCTGCACCCCGCACCTTGTACACAGCTGTTCTACCTCCTGTGACAGGTGGGGCTCCACGCTCACCCACAGCCTTCAGGCCGTGGGATCCGGAATTCTCTGAACTATCACATCCAAGGACAGGCCCGCCCTAACCCACTGTGCAGCCTGCATTTGCAAAGTCCCAGTACCTGTGATTTCCCTTTAGTTATCCTTCTTCTCTGACTGCTTCTTCTTTTCAGCTTCCAGTTTTTGCTGTTTTGCTTCCAATTTTTTCCTTTGGTATACTTTGGCTCCGGCAAATGCCAGGCAGAGAATTAATGTTTTCGCTACCAAGATATACAGCAGCAGGGGCACGTGTTCAAGAACCTTAAAGAGGAAAGAAACTATCCTAGATGATCTGTAATTGATAAGGAAGGTTTCTTTCATGTTCCTTCATTCAACACACATTTCCTGTGCACCTATTATGCACCAGGCACTACACTAGATGCCAGAGCTTCACTGGTGTAGGACAGACAAGGTCCCTGTCCCCGTGTCACTGACAGTCTAGTTTTAGGTGCCCTTCATCACTCCCTTGCTGCTGGCTTCACAGAGAGGACCACCAGTGGCCTGCAGATGTCATAACTCTGCTCCCTCACAACCTGACCTTGCACTCTGCCGATCACCTGGCCCCCTGCGTCTGAGGCAGCAGCTCAGTCCAGTGCGAGGAGCCGGAGCCAGGGGATTGGTCCCAGCCCAGCTCTGCCACTGACTGACCCACTGACAGACCGTGCGACCTGGGTCAGTCACTTGACTTTCCTGAGCTTCTGCCTCTTCATCTGCAAAGGGAGGTTGGATCAAAACTTCCTTCTGAATTCTCCACCCTTATAGGATGCTATGATTTTCTCTTGGTTCCAGCTACTCATTAGCACTGGTATTTGAAGATAAAATAAATATATAAATAAAATACAATAAAACTTAAAACGTTAAAACTTAGCTACTTGTTTATTGTTCCTATAATTTCCTGTCGGAGGGAAGTTTTAACCCATTGGCTAGAATGAAGTCTGGGGAATAACTAGGGGTTGGAATTACTCACTTTTTGCACCAGCAGGCTTTATTATGAAATTCTGTATATCACAAGTATCTCAAGGCAAATACTATACTAGTTTTGTAAACATGATTAGTATGACCTGAGTGATAATTATGAGCTTTCTGTGTGATTAAAAATTCCTTCCCAAATAAAGTGAAAAGGTATGCCTTCGTTGAGAGATCATTATTCTAGAGGACTAGGTAGGATTTAGTCCAATGAAACCATTAGGTTAAATGCCAAACATCACTTATTATACGCAGCACCAGTATAATGAGACTCTGCGATGGACAGTGCATTAGTCCCTCCCTCCAATGGTTTAACTAAAGCTCGTCTGAAACTAGTTAGTGAAACCTTTAGCTGAGAACAGTATGCTTGCAGACGTGGAGGGCTAGAAAGGATTTTAAAGACGACTTGGTCTACACCTTGTTATACAAACGAGGAAAGTAAAGCTCAGGGCCATTGAAAGGCCCATCCACGTTACACGGCTAATTCATGAGGAGGCCAGAGTTGGAACAGAACATTCCAACCCCTATGCCAGCTGTCTTTCCACTGATTCTTGATTTTAATGTAGTGGAATTAATGAAATCAACAAATTATGTCCCAAGAACACTCTGAGTAACTAGATAATGGTTTTCAACCACAAAATCACTTTAAGGTAAAGAATAAGCACAACATATGCACTTCAGAACGCTCACTCTGGCAACAGTATAAAAGACTAAAAATGTTACAAAAGTGAAACCTTTTATCCTGACAAATAGAAGCAGCTTAGAATACTGATTTGGTGTCCAGGTCCTTCCTGCCTCAGACCTATGGCTAATCTCCCCGACCTCTCCCCAGTAACCCTCTAACTCATCTACTTTCTTGAAGGTTCACATTTTAGGGATGAGGATTGGCTCTATGTTTATAAGCCAGCTAAGAAAGGAAAGATTGCTAAATTGTACCTCCCTGGAGGCAAAGATCACCAGTTTGGAGATATAAACTTCTTTTTACGTCCACTAGGACTTTCCAGGCTAACCGAACCCTGGCTTACTCTGGCAAAAGTTACCCTCTTCCAATTCTCTCAATCTCTATGGATGACCCTCTGGAGTCCTGTTATAACCGAGCCCCCATCACCGCCCATGGTTCCCGTGACCTAAACCCAAAACTAAGCTGTGGCAGTTACAGGAATGTACATCGCAACCAGAAGTTAGAAACCCACTGAAATGGAAACACATCAACAGATGGACCCAGGTAAGTGGTTTCAGTATTTACTTTCTTTTTAAAGGCTATGGAGAGAAGGTGACAAGAGGCAGAAGTTTCGGGACTGAGAAGGGGCAGGGCAATGGCAGTGGAAGTCAAGGACACCACAAGGGCTAAAGCGAAGGTTTCAGGGCCCCTGTTCCTGCAACGCTCTTGGACAGTTTTGTTAAATCTTCAGTCGTGTTAAATCTCTTCCTCTGATTTCCTTCTAACAGACCCCTCACGTTAACTCCCCAAACCTGCAAATCTTCAAGGAGGTAAATGAGTAAAATATAGCTGGGTGGATTAGATCTATAACGATTTTTTAAACAAAATCCCAATACCTGTGTCATGCGAATGACTGACTTTTTAAACACACTCTGTTGTTAAGGTCCTAACACACAGGTAGGGCTGACTGTCGCTCATGGCCACAGGCCGACCGAGCTAGAAAGGGAAGCACAGGATTCACCGGGGGCGCCGTAATCCTTCAACCTCCTGGGGGGTCACCGCAGTCAGGGCAGGAGAGGCCACTCCTTTCTGACACTACGTGGAAGGGCGCCCCCCTTTAAACGTGAAGCTGCTCCCTGGTAGCCCTGGAGCTGTGTGTCTGCCCGAAATTGGGACGGTACGGGCAGATTCTGTTCCTGACACAGGAAAGGACTCCTTTTGTGACAAGCAGGATTGGCCTGGGTGGTCAAGTGGGTCGATGTCACTCCACAGTTAAAAAGAAAACTTTCTCTGCGTAGTGCCTCACCGGTATACATCAGAGTCGCCTGGGAACTTGCTAACCCCAGGCCTACGCAAACAGAAACTCTGGCCATGGGGCCACAACCCGTATTTTAACTAGCCCTCAAGGTGGTCGTGCTACATGCTGCGGCCTCGCAGCACCAAGCACACGGTCTGAGCCTCGCTGGCTGACACCACGTGGTACCAGCTACCGCCTGTCGTCAGGCTCTGCAGAGGCTAAAAAGCCTTCCCTGCATCTCACCCCACACTGCTCTCTGCTTCCCCTACGCCACACCCTCTTATTGCCTTGTCTTTCCTTCCCAGCCTTTCTACTGGCTGCTCTGGAACCCCAACACAGGTGAAACAAACGCTCCCGCATCTCCAAGCCCTGCACAGAATGCTCATTCTGCCTGCTGAATCTCAACCAGGCTCTTCCTGAACAGTCCCCAGAGCCCTCCCGCAGGGCCCCCCAAGCCCCATGGAGCTGGGGAAGGAGGGGGGTCTGTACTCTGCCGCCTCCCTGATCCTGCTTCCAGACCTTTCCACTTCTTGCGATGAAAGCCAGTGGCTGTTCTGAACAAGGACATGCTTACGATAATTGAAAAAATACATACAATGAGATCCTAAGTTTGAGAATACACACATTACACATATATGTGGAAAAAGCACGGGAAGAAAATACACCAAAATTGTTAATAGTAGCCATCTCTGGATAGTGAGACGATACATGATTTTGATTTGATTTGATACTTTTCAAAGCATCTATTTTCCTGACTGCTCTCTTAGCCAACCTCCAACCTACCCCACTCCATCTCCTTCCGGGAGGTAACGTGACACTCCCCTTCCCTCTCTAAGACCTGCTGACTATCGCCCACAGCCCTTCCAATGCTTGCGGCTAACAGGAAGCTCTTTGGTTGCCCTTGAACTTCTGCTCCCACCAACTGCATCTAAGGTTTTACAGGGGTCAGTTGTGTTTATTCTGCAGCCAGTTTACTTAAGTAGCACTTGATGTTATAATAGATAATTTATTTAAACACGAGATCCATGAACTATGACTATGTAAAGGAAAGGCTGTCTCCATGAAAACTAAGTTGCATGCTTTCAAAGACTCAATTTGAACTGGAAAAAAATGATACTGTTGACAACACAAATGTAAAAGATTAGGGAAGAAGAGCATAAAAATCAGGAAAGATTTTGTATGCAGATTGCTTCATCAGATCTTCCTCATCCACTTTAAAGAAACCAAAGTGTGAAATTATAGGTGAAACTTCAAAGGCGTGGTTTTTGCAAGAAAAGTGAGGAGGCAGATCTGAGGGCAGTCGATGTCCTCTCAAAGAAAAGGCCTAGCCTTCCTCCAAAAGTCTGGCGAATAAATGTACATTTATCTGTTTTTATTTAAAATATTACATATTATTATGATTCCTGCTTTAACCTACTTTTTTTTTTTTTTCTTTTCTTTCTTCTTAATCAACCCATCTCTACAGAACTATTATTCTGAATTTTTACCATCAGGAGAAAGAAAAACCCCAAGCCATAAATAAATGTTTAATGGTATTCTTACCTTCCAGTTCATGCTGGGCCAGCTGGGAGTTCACTCCCGGTCAGTGCGGGCCACTCCACTCAGACAAGGAGGAGAGGGAGCCGGAAGGGCAGGGCTCACTGTTCTGGTGGGGAAGAGAAGAAACAGGTCAGTTTGGGTTTTCTAGAGCAGACCGCCTTAGGAAGACTTCTCTTTGATGGAGAGAAGGCCCATGAACAGAGACAGCAAGCTCTGCAGAGAGGAGGTAAGCGTCCCCGGCAAGGTGACCAGAGGCTGGGGGAAAGCGGAAGGCCTGGGTGAGGTCGAGACAGCCTTGGCTCCTGCTGAGCAGGAGGATCCCCTTGGGTGCTCCTGACGGGGGAGGGGAGCCCCGCCAAGCAGAGGGGCCGGCACTGCTCCTGAGGCACGTATGCTCCCGCTCCATCCACCTGTAGACATAAGAGCCCAGGTCCAGAATCTGTTCCTCCAGCCACCCCTGCCTTGAACGAGAGCTGGTCTGGGGATGAGTGTCATTTTATTTCTCAGGTCCTCTGAGTGTTAATTTAGGTAATCTTGGTTTTTTAAAATATCTGGAAGGAAGGGAATAAGTGATAGGGGAACAAAATATCCCAAGAAAGCCATTCAAATCTAGAATTCCCTCTAAAACGTGAAGGAGACCTAGGGGAAGGTGAGGCAGGAAGTGACAAGGCAGGGACACGGCTGGAGCACAGGATTTGCTCTGAGTCCTCCTACGCCACTATTTTTAGAATACGACACATGCCCCAAGAGTCAGAAGACTTGAGCTCTGGATGAAGAGCCTACACACTCTGGTAAGCGACTTCCCTCTGGGGGTCTCCGTCCCATCTGCAAATGAAGATGGGGGTGTCAACTAGACGGGCTCTGGGGCCCCTAGTTTTTTTGCAGTTCGGCGACTTTCAGCATAATAGTCACAGCTTCGCTTTATTGTGCCCGGCTGTGCGGAAGGGCACTATATGTGTTAACTCAGCTAGTCTTCACACCAGCCCCATGAGGTGCAGTTCACCGTCTACACTTCGGAGATGAGGAAACAAAGTTTCTGTGACATGTCCAGAGTCACAGTGGGGACTGAGATTCGAACTCATCCAGTGAGGCTCCAGAGTCTTATCCTAATGCAGACAGAGAGCTTTGCAGTAAAAAATCATGGGGATGCTTCTCTTTAAATATACTTACAATTAGAATCAAGAAAGCAGAAAATTTCACAGGCCTTTAGAATGGGGCTAATGAGATAAACTTCAGGGAAGATGGTTTTTAAAACTTTCACTTACAAAAACATCTAAATAGAAAAAGTTCAGACCTCATTTACTCAAGGTCATAGTATCTTTTTTTTTTTTTTTTTTTTTAAACAAAGAGTAATTCAACTTCACTTTTTTTTTTTTTTTTTTTAAATTTTTATTTATTTATTTATTTGTTTGTTTTTGGCTGTGTTGGGTCCTCGTTTCTGTGCGAGGGCCTTCTCTAGTTGCGGCGAGCGGGGGCCACTCTTCATCGCGGTGCGCGGGCCTCTCACTGTCGTGGCCTCTCTTGTTGCGGAGCACAGGCTCCAGACGCGCAGGCTCAGTAATTGTGGCTCACAGGCCCAGCTGCTCCGCGGCATGTGGGATCCTCCCGGACCAGGGCTCGAACCCGTGTCCCCTGCATTGGCAGGCAGATTCTCAACCACTGCGCCACCAGGGAAGCCCAAGGTCATAGTATCTTGAAAACAAGCTGGCAGTTGGCACAAGATAGCCAAGTTTTCCCCGTGACTTTTTCAAAGTCAGATAAGCTAACAACAGGAATTTACACCACAAATCTGTTTAAATGCGATGACCATGATTGAAGGTGCTCATTACCTTCACGTATAAATGGCCTATTTGTCTTTAAGTAGCAGCAGATTCTGCCCTGCACTGGAGAAATATGTTCCTACCAAGTTATAACCTGTTGCTGGAATTTTCACTCTGAATAAATCTCTAGTAATCTCAGGAATCAGCCATGTTGTAAATTAAAATGATTAAGGTTGTGCAAATTTTATTTTTACAACTCCTGCTTTTATTGAGTTGTCTGCAGATACAAGTAGACAGGTTTGGCTGTTCCCCACACATTTTCTGAGCCCAAATTACATACTCAGTGAATTGAAGTAGGTAAGATATTAATTCCCAAGGTCAAGGACCACGAATAGGTCCAAAAAGGTTATAGGGGGAAATAAAAAGAACGCCCGGTGGTCTGGCCCTCTGGTAAACATGTACTAGGTTTACTAGCAGTGTGACCTTGGACGAGTCACTGGGCCTCTCTAAGCCTCAGCTCCCTTGTCTGTAAATTCTCCTTCAAAGATTGGATCATAAACACTAAGCACCATGTTCAGCACATGAAAAGCACTGAACAAATTATCAACCATAACTGTTATGATAAATACCTCTTTCCACTAATGGAAATGTCAAGCTGCAGAACATAAGCAGGTGGCATCCAGGGCAAAGTGAGACAGCAGGGTATGGTATAAAGAACCACCACTGGGCAACCAGGAGAACTGGAGATCTGGACTCTATTCTTGGTGGCACCAATGGCAAGGCATGTGACCTGGGGCAAGCCATTAGCCTCTCTAAGCCAAAGTGTTATCATTTTAAAAACCAGCATCCAAAGAACAACGCTGTAACGCTGAAATGCCTAAGTCACCACTCTCTTTGATATCACAGAATCTGACTAAAAATATACTGGCAGCTGCCTCAACATCATATCTAGAGTGATAAAATTCAATCTCTTTAGGAAAGAAACATATTTAAAGTCCATCTGCAAAGCAGTGGAAGGAGTGCATTGAGGGTGGGAGATGAGAGGGCAAATCAATCAAACTCATCCCCACCCACTGCCTCCAAATGATAACTTTTCCCCATCTCCCTTAAATTACAGGCTCCAACTCAGCCATTTTTGTAGCACCCTGCCGGACTTCAGCAAATGAGAACAACTGAGAAAGCTAAAAATATCATCAGGCTATTTGCTCGGCTGCCATATGTACACCTGATGCAATATTAGAAGCAGGAGACAGCTGGCATCTGAGGGCTGAACTGCAAAAGCCAACAAGACCGGGACAATTTTGAGAGGCATAAAATCTGTGAAGTGCAGGAAGTTTTAACCCCTAGAACTATCCACCGTCTTAGCTTAAAACCCAAAAATAACAATGGCTTAGGAAGAAATAGTTCTTTCCTTCACTGCAAAAATATCCTGATTTCTCCTTTGCCAGATTTCTCCTAAAAAACAGAAGAACCAGTGGCTTATTTTGATTAGGCCAATTACAGCAATATGGACAATGTGTAGTCCACAATTTTCTTCTTGGCACACCTAACACACCCAAGGGTCGGTCTGCCTCTGGGTGTCTCATTCCAGCCACTCATTAGGCTGTGTCCTTAGTTTGAACTGTCCGAAGCTGTTCTCATTCCCCGTCTCTACCGTTTTCACCCCAACCCTTCACCCAGTCATCTGAAGTAGAGGTAGGTGCGGGGAGGAGAGCGTTCCAGATGAACCTTGGGTATCACCTGGTCGACCTCTGCCCCACGCCCGGGTCGGCCGGGGTTCCCAGGGCGACGGGCTGAGCCTCGGCTCCTCCGTAGCCGGAGGGCCGGGCGAGGGTCCGCTACAGCCGCGATACCTGGGAGCAAAGCCTGCCCCGCTCAGACCCGAGGATGAGGACCAAGGGCGACCACTGCTTCCCCCCCCCCATTCTACAGAACATTCCAGGGCATTCGTTCGCCCCCAAATCTCTCTGGCGAGAACTACCTCTGGGTCGCCCCCTCGGCCTGCGTGCCAGCCTCAACACGCCGCCCCCGGCGCCGGATCCGCTGATTTCGCGGCGCCTGGACAACCTAGCCAGGCAGGACGCTTTGCGGGGGTGGGGGGGGGGCCGTGACCGCTGTCAACCCCGCGGTCCCCCGGGGCCCGCTGGAGAGCGTCCCGCAGAGAAAGCGCAAAAGCGGAGCGGGCCGCCGAACTCCACAGCGCCCCCAAACAGCTGCCGGGTCTCGGAACGATTCGGCAGACACGGACGCCACCCACTTACAGCTCCAGGCCGCGGAAGATCCAGTTCGCCGCCGGCACACGAACCACGACTCCCACAATGCCGCGGGGAAACAACATATCCCGAAATGCACCGCTCCGCGCGCCGGCGCAGTGGGCTCCGGCAGCCTAGGAGGGTGCGCCGCTGCTCGCGCCGGCGCAGTGGGCCCGGGCCGCCTGGGTGGGTGCGCCGCTCGTCGCGCATGCGTTGTGGGCCCGGACGGTCTTCGTTGGGCAGTGATGTGGGTCACGGAGCGGAATCGGCCTGGCCCCGGGCAGGTTCTCGTTCTGAACTTACCTGAGCTGGAGGACAGCGGCCGGAGGGCGGGCGTCGCGGGGGCTCCTCTCGCTCAGCCGTCTCGCATCCTTGGACGCTCCTCGCTGTGTGCGACTGAGGGCACGTGGCTCCCCAGAGGTTTCCAAATTTAGCGTTCATTTTCTCTGCCAAAAATGCGTGCGTTTTCCCTTGGGATAGCAGTAGGGTGCCCGGTACTAGGTTCCCAGTTTCCTTCATTCAACAAGCGCTTAGAAAACCGGAGCGGAGGTTGAGTCCACTCAGTCCCTGCCGCACGGGATGGCGCAAACTGGATACCCTCCCCTCCCAATTCAAGGATAACGAGAGGGAAGTTCACGGACTTCTTACTACGTGCTTGGCTCGCCATTTTTTGGTTGAGGAAACTGAGGCAAGGGGAGATGATGTGGCCGGCGCAAGACAACGTGTGAATTGGGAGTGGCAAAATCTAGGTTTGAACCCAGGCAGCCTAACCCCGAATCCCATTGGGACATCTTGGTGGTGGTGAAGAACGAAATGTTCGCGAGTGCAGAGGAAAGGACAAACCGGAGGATTGGGGAGAGGGGGGTTAGTTCTGTCAACAAGTGAAGTTTTCCTGGAGAAAGTAACAAAAATAGCACTTTGCGGCAATTTTCTAATTGAAGTCTCCTAACAAGCCTATAAAGGACATAATATGACTATAACCACTTCACAGATGAGGAAATGGAGACACAAACTGATTAAAGTAAATTGTCCAGGGTTTTAAAACCAGCAAGCGCCAGAGCTGGGGTCTGACTCTGGGTAATCTGGAGCTGGACTCTCTCAGGACAGCCACTACCATAGGTTCCTTTTCAAATCGCTCCTGATCTATGCTGTAAGAAGTAAATGGGGCTCAGGTCATTTGGAGCCAGTAGACCAAGCAGAAGGAACTCTAAAAGCAAACGGGGTGGAAGAGAAAACTAACAAGTTCGAAATGGAATTTTCAGTTGCCAGGTTGAAAGTGGCAAGCCTGGGTTTGGTGGAAATTGATGCTGGAGTGACAAACGGGGGGCAGGTGGCAGCAACTGTATACCCAGAATGCTCGTAGACACTGGGCATTTCTCCCATTCCCCAAAAGTAAAGTTGATACTGATAACCATCTATGTTGGCCCCATATACTTTAGTGATGATAAGAAAACATACTTAATTAGGAAAACCTAGGTTTTCCCCCCTTAATTTGTTTCCTTATGTCAAAGATAAACAAAGCTGGACACCAGTTCAAGTGTTAAGGATAGACTTTATTAAGCAACTATTGCAATAGGGGAGAGAGTCCAGCATGAACTGAACTCAGCTTTGTCTTGTGCAGAGGTAACTGGGCATTTTAAAAGGGGAAGGAGGGATTGGGGCGGCAGGCACTTGAGCAGAGTCAGGGAAGTGGAAATTTACAAAAAGCAGAGGGGATTGGTCAACCTGACCTGGGTTTGTTAACAGACGCTTATCTGGAGGAGAAACGAAGTTCGATCTTTATGACTGTCCGCAGTGGTGCATGTTAGAGCAACGTGCCCACAGGTTGGGGAGAGTTACTCCTTGAATGTTGGCATTTCAAAGAGACAAGACAGTTCTGGGTGGTAAAAGATTTACAGCTCAAAGGGGGAGACAAAGGATTTATAATTGTAAGATTTCTGAAATAACTGCCCTAGGAGGGATTCAGGGGGCTGATTTGCCTACCATCAGGTTTTGGCTGGCAAAAAAAGTAAATTGAGTTTTCTTAGGCAAGCACTTTAAAGCGGGCTGGGGTCCCCTTAGGGACGCAACCTAGAGCTGTTAGAAACTATGGTAGTGTTTGTTCAGATGTGGGGAGGTGGATGATATCTTTTTTGCCAAGAATGTGCAGTGTTTATAGGGCAAGAGGTCTAGTCAAGAAGAAGGCTCAGAGGAGCCTGACCAGAGTTTGGGCAAAGAGATAGTCTTTGTCAGATGGTAGAAACCTTGGATTCCTGTCTGGATCCAGACCCAAGGCTGAGATTTTGTAGCCTGGGTTGCTGCTCTGGGCACACTGGTGAGAATGTTCCGTGTGGTACAGCATTTCTGGGTTTCTGATCTAAGGAGGGAAATCACTCTTGCCGTATCTGCTCTTGGAACATGAATGGTTTTCTCCAAAACTGTATTTAACGCTTCTGTTAGCATAATTGCATCTTTGTTATTAGGAAACAGACCTTGTATATATCTCACTCTAAAGACACAAAGCTTGTAATCCGTATAAGACGTTGAAGAAGGACTCCTGTTTTGAATTTTGTGTTAGTGCCCTGAGACTTGAGGCTCTGCTCACAATTGCTCTGCTTGGCTGAGTAGATGGGAAGCTGGAGGAAGAGAAGAGTGTAAGGGGGCGTGAAGCTTTGTGAAGCTACAGCCCGTAAGTCCGTCTTGCCATTGGCTTCCTCCTCTCAGCTACTCTCTAGACCTTAACCCGACTTAGGCGGGGCCTCTGTCCCGGCTCTAGCTCTGCCCCTTTTGTGTTGCTCTACGTTATAACGTTGTCACATTATATCGTTTTGATGTTCACGTGTCTGACTCCGCCTCGACTGAGTGAGTTCCTGCAGCTCTGGGAGTCCCATTCATCTCTATACTCCTGGGGTCTAGGCCAGTGACCCAAGTAGATAGATATTAAATGATGCTTGTTTGAATTAATGAATGAAGTCGCCTAATCTGTGGACCGGAGATTCCCGTCTACAAATGAATAGATTCTCCCCTAGAAGCTCTAGAAGAACACAGCCCAGTGAGTCCCAGTTCAGATTTCTGACCTCCAGAAGTGTAGGACAATATATCTCTTTGTTTTAAGCCGGTACATTTGTGGTGATTTGTTACAGCAGCAGTAAGAATCTAATACAGGATTAGGAACCAGCATGGGGCTGACCTTGGGTTCCAGACCTGCTCATAACCGTCCTGAGATAACCCATGAACCCTTGGTGTGCCTGCTCTCTGAACATACACTTTCTTGTAAATTACCCCTTACAGCCATGGTTGCTTCAAGACTAATGTTGACACAACTGTTTCCATTAGCAAATAACTTCCAAAACAGGAAGCACAGAGGCTATTTTCTTAAGGAGTATGTTTTGACAGTCTTTGGCTAACTCTTGACTAGGCTTATTTATTTGTTTGTTTGCTTGTTTTTTCCTGTGTCTAATTTTCTGGTATTAAAGCACCCAGACTCTCTGGACATCTGGGAAAAAAAAAAAAAAGGAATACTATGATCTCCAAGGTGTCTTCTTCCAGCCCTGACATTCTGTGATATTGTGAACCCCAAGCTTCAAAATACTAAGCAGTTAACAGTCTAGCTCTTCAACAGACAGCAACAATTCAGCCACTTTCCGTATGTAAGTGAAAATAAGTTTCTTGAAACTAAGTGGAAATAAGTAATTGTAAATATGGAAAATAAATTGAGTGAAAAGAGTTGTTCATAAAGCAGTATTACAATGTTTTACTACTTTTTCTATAATAACAAGGACTTTTAAAAGTTTTCTGTGAAATTTTAAATGTTAATTAAAAGGTATGTTTCTGTTGCACCAAGTAGTTCTTAAAGATTCTACTTCTCTGGTGTGGACTCTTTGCCCTTGTGAAATGTTTGTTCAGTCTTCAGACTTCCAAATAAGCTCAATGCTAGGGAAACAATACACATAAAGGAACCCCGTGGTTCTATTTATTCATCACTTCAGACTCTACATTCATGAATTAATAAATAAATGCTCCTACATCAATCCAGTGAGCAAGTGACAGATTTCTGAACCTCAGCTTCTGGGTAATACACCTGGGTTATTTATAAATTGATTTAGTCACAAACAAAATGTTTCGTGAGGAAGAAGATTCAATGATTTGTTAATCTCTCCTTTCTATCCCCACTGCCACTGCCCAGGCATGTTACTTCAAATTTGGCTTTATTTTCACTATTGACATTGATTAAAATGACATTGACATTGCACGGAAAGGAAAAGAGCTCTTCAGCATAAATTACTGCTCCAGTGAGCAAGCATAAATCACTGAGATTGAAATGTCCCCTGTCTTAGTTGACCAGCCACCTGATCTCCATGAAAATTCTCAACAGAGAGCGAGGAACTTAGTGTCTTCTAAGCATGGCAACTTGGATTGACTCCATGACACTGGCGTATCTTCATATTTGCATATCAGACGTTGGCTGTATGCCTCTCTCGCTAATCAAGGAGACATTTTGAGCCCTGCTGCACCAGTGTTCTCGTGGATGGTGGCCCTTGGTTCTCCTAGGTTCAAGATTTGACTCTTGTACTTCTCTTGCCAGTCCTCCACAATGTACTGGTGGTACGGGTCATTGGAGTGTTCTTGTCTCTTGGATTTCACTGTGCTCACCAGGATGGCCACAATGATGAAAGAGAACATTCCGATCATAACCATAAGGTACAAGATGACGTAGTAGAAGTTCTCAGCATCGACTTTGGCTTGCAGGGCCTCCTGCTCAGCTGTTGTGTTCCTGCGCCAATTGTCCATATAAGTAACAAAAATCCTTTTGAAGACATATTCCAGTGTCTGTGTCAGATTGGATGGAGTAGGCATATTTCCCTCCTGCTGCAATTTAAAGAATAAAATATATGAACAAGCTTAAGAAAATGAATTCTTTCTGCATTTGGCTACCTTAAGGGATGGAGCGAGGGGCATGCAAGGGGGGGAAGTGATATTATTTCTTCTTCACCTGGCTGGTGACTGAGTGAGTGCATATTTTGTTATTCTTTAAATTTTGCTATATACTTGATGCATTGTTTGCATTCATGATATCTTACAATAAAAGTTTAGTGGAGTACAGAAAACTATATGTATTATGATCCCAATTTACCTATGTGAATAAATATACATGCAGATGAAAATGGAAAAAAGACTGGAGAAATAAATAGTTCAAAGTGTTAATAGTGGATGGTATACTCACAGATTTCTTTTTTCCTTATATTTTTCTTCCGTTCAAAATTTTCATCAATAACCTTGCATTCATTACTTTGTTTCTAAATAGGTCGCTCACCTCACAATGGCTAGCACAATGCCTTGTTCATAACAGATACTCAACAGACATCAGCTGAATGAAGCAATGACTGACGTACGTTCTGTGTTTTCAGAGACTTATGGGTCAGAAGCTTGCAAGGGGCATTGACAGACTTTGCAATCTGCTCCATCTCCTATATCTAGGCAGTGCTTTTTCCAGTTGTACCAAAGAGATGGGTATGTGCATCATATTTGAAAGAAGTGCTTTAGGTAAGTGATACAAAGGCACAACCTGAGAGATCATTCATATTTCTCAACTCCCACTCTCTTCTCCACCCTCACTTCGCCGCCCAGCCCCAGCATCTCTCACCTGGCTGATACAATGCAATGCAATGCGACCCTCCCCAAAACCACCCCCCCCCAGGGTCACACCTGCCCCTCTCTGCCCTGCACGGCAGTCAGTGTGCTCTTTTTAAGAGGGAAATGGGAGCACATCATTCCCCTGTTTTTAAAATGATGCATTACCTTCCTGTTCACAAAATAAAATCCTCATTCTTTAACGGGTTTACCTGGTCTGGCCCGGCTGGCCCCTGACCACCTCCCCAGTTACTCTCCGCTCATGGCAACTGGTCTTCCTGGCCTGCCTTCCTCCACATCAGTAAACCTTCTCCTGCTTCAGGACGTTTGCACATTCTGTTCCCTCAACCTGGAATACTTTTCCCCTTCTCTTCCCTCTGCTACCTCCTCACCCTTTGGGGCCCAGCTTAACTGTCACTTCTGAGAAAACTCCCCCGGCCCTGCTCTCAAACCCCACCCCCATCATCACTTTTCTCCCATAGCATCTTATTACTTTTCTTCAAAGCACTCTTCCCAATATGTGGTGCTTCTGTGTATATGTCGCTGTGTGTGTGTGATGATTGGCTTATGGTCTCACCTTTCCCACTCGACCATGATGTCTGTGGGGGCAGGGCTCACATCGCCTCTGTCTACCTCGGTTTAGTGAATGTTGGCACTAAACCAACTAAACTGGCACACAGTAGGCACACAATGGATGTCTGATGAGTAAATGAATGTGCCGGGAACATGCTGGCATCGGAAATGCAGCGATGACGAGTACGAGAATTCTGCCTGTGGAAGCTCAGTGTAGTGGGAGAGATGCAAACAAACGACCGTGCAAGGTGCAGAGGGTTGTAACAGGTGTGAACAGAGTGGGTTGAAAAGAAACTTAACAAACAGGTAAGATTGCCCCAAAGTACTCACCAAGCATATTTTCCAAGCAGTGTGACAGAGGCACGCTTTCTCCCCCTTAAAATAACACAGTTCACTGTGAAAGAGTATAGCTAAGCCGGCTTTAATCCGAGTCAAGACTTCACCACTGGCTCCTTAACCCTTGAAGAGCCCAGGTCTACTCATTTGGGGGGAGGTCACACTTGTTTCATCCATCCAAAAAAAATCCATCCCCCCCACTTCCCGTGCTCTGTAGGGCTCACCTTACAAATGTGACGGGGCAGGATCACTTCACCCACCAGTGCCCTCACCCTCTGTTCCTGCCAACCCTTTTCCACAGCTTCATCCAATAAAGAAAACTGTGATTCTTCCAGCTTATACATCCCCCTGCTGCACCCTCTGGAGAGAATTCAGTTTCCTTCTATGAAGCCAAATTGAAGAATGGGTAGAACATAGAGACAACTAAAAAACCAAAAACCAAGCAAACAAAAAATGAAAACAAACAAACAAGAATCCCAGAGGAGCTAAGTGTACAAAAGCAAAGACTGGGGGGTGACGAGGGAAGTTTGGTCTCGTGGAAGACCCCAAGCGACTGTGGACTAAGAGGCAACTGAGAAGGGGAAGAAGGGGACCTCTTCAGGGCAGAGAATTGGGTCCCCTTCGTGTTCTTCCTGCCAAGATGGGAAATAGTCTACTCATTTCTGCTCATTGGACAGCGGTTCTCTGCAGCAAGGCCAGCAGGCAGTGGGCTACAGGAGGCCACCTTGGATCTGGGCTCCCCCAGAGAGGAGGGGGCATTGCGAGCTCCTCTGTGCTCTGAGCTCCTCTGCCCGCCCGCCTCCCCTCCTGTGCATATCCTTCGTGGCTGTGCCGCTGTGCTTGGAATTCCAGTGGCGCCCCTGAGTGGAGGGAGTAAAGTCCCCGTGTTACAGGGGAAGGACAGCAGGGTCGGTCACGCTCACTGCCTCACTGCCGACATCGTTCTGCGAATGCTTTCATCAAAGCGACTCTTAAGCTTTTTACCACCTGTGAAAACTCTGGGCCAGGGCCTGTTCCTTCAGGGCTCCGAGAGACCACAGCGGACACAGGAGAGGCATGTTCTGAGGCTTAGCAAGACCATCCAGGACAGGGTGCCTCAAGGGAAGCCCCAGCTTTCCACGCTGGGATGTGGATGGACACTTTAAGTATTGAGGGGAAGGGGCAGTGGGGCGGAGGGAGAGAGGAGAGAGCACTGATCTTCTCCAGGACTTTCCCTGGCTTGCCCTTCTTCCTCCCACCCTCCCTATCCCACCCCTCTAGGTGGTCACAAAGCACCGAGCTGATCTCCCTGTGCTATGCGGCTGCTTCCCACTAGCTATCTGTTTTACATTTGGTAGTGTATATATGTACATGCCACTCTCTCACTTCATCCCAGCTTACCCTTCCCCCTCCCCGTGTCCTCAAGTCCGTTCTCTACGTCTGCGTCTTTATTCCTGTCCTGCCCCTAGGTTCTTCAGAACCATTTTTTTTTTTTTAGATTCCATATATATGTGTTAGCACACAGTATTTGTTTTTCTTTTTCTGACTTACTTCACTCTGTATGACAGACTCTAGGTCCACCCACCTCACTACAAATAACTCCGTTTCTTTTTATGGCTGAGTAATATTCCATTGTATATATGTGCCACATCTTCTTTATCCATCACACTCACACATTTTTAAAAAAGATGGTTTGCTCTTATAGTTTCAGAAACCTAGGTCGGCAGGCACCCTGTCCACAAGCTTTTCCCCGACCTCCCAGTATGGGCTGGAGATCCCTTTTCTGTGTTACTCCTGCAAACCGTCATGTTTGTTTGCTTGCTTGTTCTCAATTTTCCCATTTACTGTGTGCTATTCATGGGATGCTCAAAACCACTCTAAAATGTAAGCAAGTACCTCCATTTTACAAACGAGGAAACTGATGTTTACAGAGAAAGTCCTTTGATTCCAAATGACATAAGCACTGAGCTGCTGGAGGGCAGAGATTGTTTTATTCACCTTCGAATCCCGGAACTGCACTGGGGTTGATGGATAGCAGACCTTGATTAAAGGTTTGGTGAATGAATGAATGCTCCTCTCCTGTGTTCTACAGAATTCAACTGGAAACTACAATAGTGATTCTTAACTTATTTGTGGGGAGGGGAGGGTCCCTAGATTCCTTGAAAAACGAAATAAAACAATTTGACTTTATTTTTCCCCGGAAAATTGTACGTATGCACATATGAAGCTCTACGTTCACTTTCAGGGGACTCCTGGGGCCCCTAAATCCCAATCAAAAATCTCTGCCATGAAATGTCTTTGAGATGAAGGACTTTAGTGCCGAGATCCCCTGGATTTGGATTTGTTTCCAGGTGTGGGTGAGGCAGCATTCATGGGCCTGTTAGAGCTAATACTACTGATTATCTGTTCAGCTCTTCTATATAATATGGACAAAGGCCCACTGCTAAGCAGGTCAGGAGGTGCTTTCTGATAAAACTTAATCACAGAGCTAAATAGGGCCTATGGGGATTAACTGCCTAAGTGCTGACCCCTAGCCAGGCTGAAAAAGTGGAGTCCAAGGAAGGGTCACTATTCGGACGCTGTTGCATGAGGCATGGCTGGGCAGCCCATCGTCCACAGGCAAAAATCAAATTACAGTGCATGAAAGCTATTTCATTGATGGACATTCTGCTAAAACAAGCAGATTAACTTTTCTGCTACCCAGAATAACTATTTAACTGATAGACGTTGACCACATTTGGTATAAATACTTATCCCTCTTCTAAGTAGAATACCATAATAGGCATTCACCCTTGGAATGTGAAGGCAACTATTATTTATGGTCTGTTGAACCATTTGAAGTTGCCCTTTATAGAGGTTAAAAATGGTCAAATATTGGCAACGTCCCATATAGTTCAAACTAATACACGTGGTTCTACATTTTCAGGCATTTTTAATAGATGGTTCTTGCTCAGTCATATAACAGGATGGGGCCCTGGAGATACTTTGGGCTGGTCTGCTCCTTTGGCAGGGGGAGTAACTACAGCCCAGCGAGCTTAAATCCCCTGTCCAAGGTCACAGTGCTAAGTCTAGAAACCCAAGTCACCCAGGCTGGTGCTCAACCCCCGCTCTGTCTTAGCAGAGGTCACGAAGTCCACTAACTCCCTGTTTCCATCGCCTGTGACTGGTCAGCTCACTGGGCAAGAGAAACGAGACCAAGACCAAGGCTTGAGCCCATGTACATCAATTGATTGTGCCCTCTCTTCAGGACACATAATGACCCCCTAATTCCAGCTGTGCCTGTCACAAATGTGCATAATTCATGACAAGGACAGTCTGACACTATGAGGAAAGTAACATGCACTTGATCCCCAAATCCAAAGTTCTCTTTTCTAGAGAGCTTGCGGATCACTACTATCATCTGGACCTACAAAATGCAGCAGAGTCTTTCATTGTTACAACAGGAATAGAAACAGATGATTATCTACATCTACCGTGAAACTCCCGTTAAAAAATAAACGCTCAAAATTTTCATCCAAAGGCAATTACTGAAGAGATGAGTAAGGAAAACACTACAAAGAGAAGAGGGAGGAGGAGGAAAAGAAGGAGAAGAAGAAAGAGGAAGAGGACTGGGAGGAGGAGGGGAGGAGAAGAAAGAGAGAGACAGAGTGTGCAAAAGAGGAAGGAGGGAACGAAGGAGCGAAGAAGAGAGGGAGGGAGGGAGAGGGAGAGGGGGTGAGGGGGTGGGGAAGGGAAGGGAAGGGAGGAAAGGCCAGGTCTTGTACCAGGAAAATCATTCCTTTTATAATTTTCTGTAAAAAAAAATATAGCTTTGTTAGTTAATTCCTAAAACAATGAAGTATTTGCAATGGAAACTTGCCTGTGCGGCGCGCAGCAGTAGGAAATTCCTCGCTGCAGAGTCAGGCTGTCCTGCACCTTCTCGCTGGCGCCAGGAGCTCGAAGGATGCTGCATAAACCTGGCCTGTGGGCAGCTCCAGCCTGCAGCCAGCTGAGCCCTCGCTCACCGCAGTCTGCAATCCTAGGCTTTTATGAACCCAAATATTTAATCTAATCTTATGAGGAAAGTTAAATACTGACCGGCAGTTGGGAATTAACCTTGGTGCCGGCGGCGGTGTGCCTGCTGGAGTCTGGAGTTGGGCACAAGTTCCCTTTTCAGGCCCAGTGATGCCAGCTCCAGCCGGGGCAGTGCGGGGGCACAGGGAGCCGCCCAGGCTGGGACAAGTCTTAGTGGACAGCACCCTTCCCTGCAGACCTCGCGGGGAGGGAAAGCGTCCCAGACAGCAGACATGAATATGGCCATCCCTGAGTGGTTGGTGTGGGTTGAGGAGAAGGCCAGTATGATTTGCAGCAAGCATCCCTATTCTGACCACTTCCTGATTAGCCAAATTTCGTTTAATTGTCCTCTCTAGGACAATTTCCACATGACTTATAACTACATGGTTGTCTGGTAAAATAGAAACTTGCCGCAGAAAGGTGTTATACGGAGGAGATGGAAGCAAGTCTGCAAAGTATACAAAGAGCTGACAAATTCTACTTACGAAAAGATCCTTTTCTATCATAGTGGGAGTCCTTGGAATTGGGCAGAGTGGGACTTAATAAAAGATGACACCTACTGAATACTTACCATGTGCCAGGTTCTTCTCAAACGCTTGTATTGTATCAGCATCATGTGATCATTGCCACACCCGGTGTAGAAGGTACTATGAACCTTACAGCTGAGGAATGCAGGCACAGCGAGCTCAAGAGGTCAGAATGACATAGAAGTAGAGCCAGGATTTGTGTCCAGTTCCTGAACGGCAGCTGCAGAAGTTACACACCACCAAAGTCACTTGAAGGTCACGGGGCTGGCCAGTACTCTCTAATGTACCTGTGTAAAGGAAGGTTAACTTTGCTTCATTTTGGATTTTCTCATTAAATGATGCACTGAACAGTATGGTTTGCAGTACACTGGGTGGCAAGAGGAAGATGGCTGGGATGTAAAACTACCTACAAAGTATAGTAGTTAATGTAAATATTAGGTGTGAGCTGAAGAAATATAAGGATTTCTAAAACTGCACCAGCTTCTCATGACACCATTTGTTCTCTAAAATTGCCTTCACTGAACAAGACTAAGCAAACCCAACCAGAAAGGAATTGTTCGATGGTCCAGTTGGACTGAAAGTGCCTCCGTAGAAACAGAAGCAGGAGGTTCAAATGGCTCTCTGGGAAATTCAACTGAGGTGACTGTGCCCCCTGCTGGTGAAACAAGGAACAGAGCCCAATCTCACTCCTAAGGCAGCCCTGGCCGTTTCACCGCACATCTTGAATTCTCCTAAGAGCAAATGTAAGAAGAATCAAAAGAGTGTGCAAGTCTACACTTTGGTAATTAGGGCAGGACTGGAAGACGATATATCCTGGAGGCTAAGAGCTTGGCTTTGGAGGCTGACAAACCAGGTGAGCAAATTACATAGTGTTCCTGTTCTGTGGATTCTTCATCTGTAAGATGGAGAGGAAGAAGAGTTTCTACCTCATTGGGTTGTCATAAAAATTAGATGAGAAAAAGGACATAAAGCACTTAGTACAGACCTGGCACATAGTAAGAGAGTAAGTGCCCTACACATACTAGCTTTTGTTATTATTTTTAAGAGAAATAAACAAGGGGACGTGACAGTGAGAAGCAGAGCTTGACCAGCCTTATTAAGGAAAAGAGCTTCCTAGCACCTGGTGAAGACTAGTTCCTTAATGGTTAATTTTTACATAGCTCCTCCAGAAGCCTGATATACAATCCATATGACTGCAATCGGATTCAGAAGCAGAGTGTAACTGTGACCCAAGTATCTGTTACAGGCTGGAGAAGAAAGAAGAAAGGGGACAGAGCTGTCTCCTGTTTCCCCCATGGGCATCAACCCTCTTGACCTCTGCAGAAGTTTCTCGATAGACTCACTCTGTATCGTCCCCAACAGTAAAATGCTATCTGCCCAGAAAGCAAGGCACGTAAAAGCAAATGTTCTCTTCCAAAACTAAATTGCAACCCACATCTTTACATACATCTTTACTTACCTCTGCCTACACGTGGCATGTTTTTAAAATCTAGTGAGTTGAGTCTGCCTTTGGATTTAAATGGAATGTTATTCAGTCTGATATCCAGCACTTAAAAAACCCAAAATTCCTTCGAAAGAGAAGAGCATGGAAGACTTTATTTAGAATCAAGTCTGCCTTTCAAGTCACCTGCATTGTTCTTCGAGCATCTCTATGGATACAAACCAAGGGCTAACAACCCTCCTTAAGTAGAACGTAACTCTGGTAACAGATAATTGTGAAGGTAGAGGGTTGGTAACTGTCTTTGGAGAGTCTCAGATCAGTTAGTGCCTCTGCCTCAATCCTGCTAGGAGAGATATCCTGCACAGACTCTGTCTGTTGCCCTCCTGTGATGGAAGGTGACTCTACATCCGCATCCTCTTCCCTCCTCCACACCCTCCCAGTACAGCTCCATCACAATTTAGGGTTAAATCCAACCTCAGAGTTTGCATTTCTATGATGATAGAAACATTGTTCTTTGATGACCCACGTAGTGGGCTGTAATTACATCTTTCCTACACAAATTTTTTGTTTTTCTTGGAGCTGATAATTATTTCTTTTCTTTTCTCGCTATTCTTGAACCTCTTCCTATGGCTCTGAATGGCTCAGCATCATTAATTAGCAGGAAATGAACTTACAACCACAGTGAGATGCCCCACATGCCTTCTAGAATGGCTAAATTTTAAAAAGACTGACGACACCAAGTGTCGGTGAGGATGTGGAGTAACTGGAACTTTCATCGTCGTTGGCAAGAATGTAAAATGATACAACCACTTGGAAACAGTTTGGCAGTTTTCTAGTAAGTTACTGTAAGACCCCCAACAATGCCACTTCTAGGTATTCACCCAAGATAAATGAAAAAATTATGTCCACACGAAGACTTACACATCAATGTTTGTAGGAGTTTTATTCGTAATAGCTGAAAACTGGGAATAACCCACATATCCCTCAACAGACAAATGCGTAAATAAATTGTGGTATATCTAGACAATAGAATACTGCTCAAAAATAAAAAGGGACAAACTAATGATACATGCAACCACATGGATGAATCTCAAAAACATTATCTGAGCAAAACATGTCAGACAGAAAAGAGTTTTTACTGTGTAAGTCCATTTCTAGAAATTCCAGAAAGGGCAAAAGTAATCTACAGTGATAGAAAGCAGACCAGTTGTTTCCTGGAGCCAGGTGAGGGGAAGGTTGAATGCAAAGGATGGAGAGAGAACTTCTGGGGGTGACTGAATTGTTCTATATCTTGATGGTGGTCTTGGTTACTTGGGTGTATGCATTTGTCAAAACTCATTGAACTGTACCCTTGAAATGGGTACATGTAATTTGATGTAAACTATACCACAATAAAGTTGATATCTTAAAAATCCATATTTATAAATTTATACCTCCAGCCCAATTCTCTCCTCTAAACTTCAGTCTCAAATGTCCAAATGCTTACTTAACCTTTCCACTTACATGTTTAACGGTCATCTCAGCTTCAAAGGTCCAAACAGAATGCTTAGTCCTCCCACCACATGTGCTCCTCCCACCATCACAGTAAAGGGGTCCCCGCCATCCTCTCAGTTCCCTAAGCCACAAACCTAAGAATTAGCTTCAATTCCTTGCTTTTCCTAACCTCCCGCATCCAATCCATTAGCAGATATTGTTGATTGACTCCCATCAAGAAAAGCCTCTCCGGGACTTCCCTGGTGGCGCAGTGGTTAAGAATCTGCCTACCAATGCAGGGGACACGGGTTCGATCCCTGGTCCAGGAAGATCCCACATGCCGTGGAGCAACTAAGCCCGTGCACCACAACTACTGAGCCTGCGCTCTAGAGCCTGCAAGTCACAACTACTGAGCCCGCGGGTCACAACTACTGAGGCCCGCACGCCTAGAGCCCATGCTCTGCAACAAGAGAAGCCACTGCAATGAGAAGCCCGCACACCACAACGAAGAGTAGCCCCCGCTCGCCGCAACTAGAGAAAGCCCGCGCACAGCAACGAAGACCCAACGCAGCCATAAATAAAGATTTTAAAAAAAGAATAAAAGAAAAGAAAAGCCTCTCCAAATCTTGATCTTGGATGTGTGAGTCTGCCCTCTGAGTGATATTGAACCAGCCAGAACTGTAGCAACCCAGCTCAACCTCTTTGGAAACTGCATCTGGGCTTCTATGTTGTAAACTACTGAGATGGCCAATTGCAAAGAAGAGTTACAATCCGTCTCATGAGCCAATCAGACACCCTTTCTCAGAAACTTGCCCTTTTCTGTTGTACATTTTTTCTTGTTGCCCTAAGCTTCAGTCTTCCTATTTCTGCACAGACAGACCCTTTGAACATGTCCCTTGGTCTGGCAAGCAATGGATTCAGCTTCATTTCTTACTGCTTTGGTGCTTTTGGTGGTGATCAGTGGTTTGCTGACACTTTAAAACACATCCCAACTCAGTCTACTTGGAACCAGCCGCCTCCTGGCTGGACTGTGTCGTGGCTTGCTCTCTGCCTTCAGCCTTCCACTCTTTGTCCTCATTCATCCACTTCTAAGAGCGACCAGCATGACCTTTTAGAAACATAAATCAGGACACGCTATTGCCCTGCTTAAAACTCTCCAATGATTTCCCATCACCTTCAGAATAAAATCCAGACTCCTTAGTGCAGCCCAGAAGGCCATAGCGGACCCCTGGTTCCCCCTCTGATCTCATCTTCGCCTCAAAGCCTGGTCCTGCTTCCCTGCTCTTCTTGTTTCTGCCTTAGCATCTGTATTAGTTTCCCATTGTTGCTGCAATAACCTATCACAAACTTAATGGCTTAAAACAACATAAACTTATTATCTTAAAGTTCTGGAGGTCAGAAGTCCAAAATGGGTCTCACTGGGCTAAAATCAAGGTGTCAGCAGGGCTGATTCCTTCTGGAGACTCTGGCAGGGGAAACCTGTTTCCTTGTCTTTTCCAGCTTCTAGAGGCTGCCCCCATTCCTTGGCTCACAGCCCCTTCCTCATATGACTCCAACCTCTGCTTTCATCATCACATTTCTTACCACTAACTCTGACCTTCTTGCCTTTCTCTTACAAGGACTTTTGTGATTGCACTTGACCTGCCCAGATCAACCAGAATAATCTCACCTCAAGGCTTTTCATTTAAATAGAACTGCAAAGTCCCTTTTACATGTAAGTTAACTTAATTCACAGGTTCCAAGGGTTAGGAGGTGGACATCTTCGAGGGGCCATCATTCAGCCTGCCCCAGGATCTTTGCATCAGCTGTTCCCTCTGCCTGGAACGATATTCCTGCAGATCTTAGCACAGCTTGCTTCTTCTTCACTTCAAATGATATCTTCTCAGACAAGTTTTTTCCCTACCCACCCAATCTGTAACACTGATGTCCACCACCCTACATGATGGCATCTTTGAATTCTGAAGTTATCCTGTTTTATTGCTTTCTTTTCTGTCTCTAACTAGAACTTGAGTTCCATGACAGCAGGAACCTTGTCTGTATTGCTCATCCCGAGTCTGGTTGAACAACGGTTCTCAGTGCCTTCCAGATTCATGGGAAAAGGTAACAATTCTAGATTTCACCTCTGATGAAATCAAAACCCACCTGTTTACAAGGTATCAAGGTTATTCTTCCAATCAAAAATAAACTCTCGGAAAAAAAAAAAAAAACCTCTTCACCATTTCAGAAACATTAACGGTACTTGAAGTTTCCAGATGGAGCTCATAAAACAGGAGGTTTTCGTTGATGGTCTTGGTGTGAGCATGATGGTTTTGTGAAAAGCTGAAGCTGGCTGTGCTGAGAAACACTGTGAGTTTCATGCAGCTGCACAATGAGCTTTAGATTTCTCTGCCCAGCTGCAGAATATTAGAAGAGATGACAATAGTTCTGGAGTGGATGACACTATTTGACTGAGGAACTACTGGAGTTTTCTTCTTCTCTGAGCCACAAACAAACTTGACCATTTCCAACAAAGAAGGCTTCACCAAGGACTCCCCAAACATGTGGAGATTCTTTGGTCCAGCAACAAGAGAAGCAACCCTGTAGGATGCTTTGGAGATGCTGCTTTACTGATAGAGCAAACCAAGTTTTGTTAAAGTTTATCCTCTTTATGTGGAGTCTTGACCCAAGGTGCTCTCCCAGCTTTGCTTCTGGGGATGAGAATCTTGCCACCAAGAAGCTGCGAGCCTAATTTGGAATGTAAAGCCAGAGGACGTCTCAACTTCATGGTGTTCTATTTTCCTTGACCTTACTCAATGTCAGCGAGGCCCAAGTGCACCAAGGCCTAATGGCAGGGTACTGTCTTTAATTTCTGTGAGCGGAAAACGAGGGCTGCACGAAGCTCACCCCATGGTCTCGGAGAGCATTTCTTTCCCTGTGCGTTAATCTGGAGTGCACGATACCTTACTGTGATACCAGGGTTATTTTGCAAAGATGATTTTCAAAGAGGAAGAGAATCAAAACAAAGAGAAAAGAATCCTCAGCATGTGGGCCACAGGTGTGTGGGGACTGAAACTGGATGGAAAGGTGAGAAGGGAGAGACGTGGGGGCTTCTTCTCCCCTAGAAGGAGTGGGAGGCCCATGGAACCTTGTAGGGAAAAGCCGATCAACCCAGACCAGGGAAGAGAGAAGGGGGTCTCACCAGCAAACTTTGTCTGCTTTCCAGTTTTGTCAGGAATGAGACCTGTCTTTTGGTCTCTGCTTAGAACCCAGCTTCCTGTTAACACATCCAGTGAAACTCGTTCCAGATGTATCCTTGCCCACATCTCTCCTTGTTCCTGAGCCCTTTGTTTAGGAAGATTGTTGAGTGGGTTTTCTTTGGAACTTTTGTGTCTGATTCAAAGACAGAAGCCTGGGATGGAGAGTGTCCAGCTCAGGAAGAGTCCCCGAGGCACCCCACCAACCCCACCCCGGCCCTATCACTGTGGACTCCCAGCCCTTCTGCCCTCTTGATGCACTCAGGTCAGACCTCAAGGGAGGACCAAACCCAAGCACCTGCTCCCTTAAGAAATCATTTCTAAGAATTCCATCTCCTTGAACATTTAGAACAAGTCCTTGCCTTGTCTGGGAGAAAACTGTCTCCAGGACTCTCCTGGATTCCAAAGTTTGGTAGCTTTAAGAATTTGCTTCACTTCACACCTGTCAGAGTGGCTATTATTTAAAAACAAAATAAAACCAAGACAACAAGTGCTGGGGATGATGTGGAGAAATTAGAACCTTGCACACTGTTGGTGGGAAAGCAAAATGGCAATGTCGCTACGGACAACGGTATGGAGGTCCTCAAAAAATTAAAACTAGAACTACCACGTAATCTAGTAATCCCAGTCCTGGGTATTTATCCAAAAGAACCGAAATCAGGATCTTGAAGAGGTGTCCGCACTCCCATGTTCATTGCAGCACTATTCACAAGAGCCAAGATGTGGAAACAACTTAAGTGGATGAATGGATGAAGAATATGTGGTATATACATATAATGGAATACTATACAGCCTTTAAAAAGAATGAAATTCTGTGATACACGACAGCACAAATGCACCTTGAGGACATTATGCTGAAGGGAATAAACCAGTCACAGAAAGGCAAATACTACATGCTTCCACTTACATGAGACACCTGAAATAGTCAAATTCATAGAATCAAAAAGTGGAATGGTGGTTGTAGGGGGCTGGGAGGAGTGGAAATGGGTTACTAATCACCAGGCATGAACTTTCAGTTAAGCAAGATGAATAAGCCCTAGAGAGCTGCTGCACAACACTGCACCTAGGGTCAACAATGATGTGTTGCACCCTTTGTTAAAAGGGTAGATCTCATGTTAAGTGTTCGTATGACAATAAAATAAAACTAACAACAAAAGAATTTGCTTTCAGTTAGCGACCTCAAGGAGACAGCACAGCTTTATGAGTATCCCGAAAAGGGATGGCCCAGAGGAACCTGCTGTCCACCTCTGGAGAATGGCCCGAAGACCACTTTCTAGCTCATGGTCTTCCAAGCCTGACTAGGCAGGGTGTTTTTAATAGGTTCTCCTCAGCTCAGACCAGAGAAAGAAAATCTAAACCAGAGACTGGGGTGCTCAAAACGGCCACACTGTGTCCCCACAGTGCTGTCAACTGCTCACAAAGCAGACCGGTCCAGCCGTGGTCAGTTCTACTCCCATTTATTAAGCACCTGTTGTGTGTCAGGGCATAAGGTAGAGCCTTGCCATACTCTGGCTGGTGGGCTCTCCTCCCTGCCTGATCTAACTGCCGATAGCCCTTAACAAGGTTTGGGCTTATTTATTTTTAAAATTTTTATGTTAGGGTGTGATGGATACAACCATTCTATACATTTCTTTTTAAATTATTTTTAGTTTGAAATCATTATAGACTCAGAGGAAGTTGCAAAAATGTTGAGTCCCATGTACCCTTCACCCAGCTTCCCCCAATGATGACATCTTACATAACTATATATAATAAAGTATCAAAATCAGGGAATCCACACCAATATGATGTTGTTAACTAGACCACAGACCTTATTCTGATTTCGCCATTTTTACCTACATTCATGTGTGTGTGTGTGTGTGTGTGTGTGTATAGTTTGGTGCAATTTCCTCTAATGTATAGATTCATGGAACTACCACCACAATCAAGGTACAGAACTTCCCCCTCACCTCTAAGAAACTCCCTCGTACTCCACTTTACACTTGTACCCCTTTCTCCCACTGTCTACCCTCTGGTCTCACTCTCTATAAACCTGTCATTTTGAGAATGTTCTAAAAATAGGATTATACAGTAAATAACCTTTTGAGACCGGCTTTTTTCCACTCAGCATAATGTCCATGAGATCCATCCAAGTTGCTCTGTATATCAACAGCTATTTTCTTTTTATTTCTGAGAAGTGTTATAGGGATATTCAACTTTTCACCTGCTGAAGGGCATTTGAATTGTTTTCAGGTTTTTGCTATTGTGAACAGAGCTACTGTGAACATTCTTATATAGGTTTGGGTGTGAACATAAGTTTTCATTTCTCTGGGATAAATGTTCAAGAGTGCAATTGCTGGGTCATATGGTAGATGCTTGTTTAGTTTTGTAAGAAACTGCTGAATTAGTTTCCAGAGTTGTTGTACATTCCAGCCAGGAATGAGTAAAAATTCCAGTTGCTCCGTATCCTCACCAGCAAAGCTTTGTGTTTTGTATCCATGGTTATGAACCCTGAATAGAACGTTAGGACCATATGGAGCCTTAAAGATTTTCTAGTCCAGCACATTGATTCTACACAGGGAGGAACCAAGACGCTGGGAAGGGACATCATTTCCCCTTCCTCCATTTCTTCTCTTATTATTACCATCTTCCCTGTTTGCCCCGTTGACAATCTCAAGCAGAGCTGTCTCATGTTTCTGATGTCTCTGCAAACTTGTCTAAGGTAGAGCAGGACATAAGAGCTGTGTTCAAGCCTCGGGGAAAAGTCTTGCCCGGGAAATTCAACCTCGGCCTTGCTGACGTTGAAGAAACCAGACTCCACCTGCACTTGTGGATTCTCGCACGGCTCTAATGCACCACTGCATTAACCTCGCTCAGGAAATTACTAACATCACCGAAGTTCAAATACGGTCTGAAGTCACAGCCCCCAGTTAGCTTTCCCAGGTTCACCCTGTCCCCTGCCCAACAATAATGTCAACAGCTATTGTCACTAGCTCAGCTACTCCCATTTATTAAGCACCTGTTGTGTGTCAGGAAATGTACAAGGCACTTCTGGTCTTTACCCCAACCTGCAAGCCCCGTCTGACACCTGGCAGATGAGAAAAAAATGGCTACCAGAAGTCATAATCTTGGACTCAAAAGTTTTAGAATGAAAGAACCAGGTCTGGGTCATTCTGTTGCACAACTACTTGCAGTACAAAAATTCATGAAATGTTGTTTTTGGTGATCTAAATGGCCTTTCCTGTCACTTTTCGAGCTTAAATGAACAATGTGCCTTGCTCTTATTTATGTAGCTGACACCAGGTGGCGCCAAAGCTGAGCTTTTTTTCATTGCGTGGACCAGCTGGACTTTTCACAGAAGCCCTCCACTGATTCTCATATCCTGTGCTTCCCACTCTACTATAGTATTTCTAGCACATTAAGCTCTTTATTAAAAGAGCAGACATCCTTGCTTTCTTAAAAATCAAATCACTAAATATGAACATGCACGCATCTTTCTAAAAGGGGTACACTTTACAGCAAAAAGTAAAGAAATACAGCATCTAGGTAGAAGATAGAACGTGCACACTAAACATTAATTGCTTTAAATTGCTGCTTATTTTAACTACAACTTTTCCTTATATGAATGCTTCTGAGACATAGGTAACTGTTGCAGACACGTACAGCATTTTGAGTGATTAAAAGCCATGATTTCTCTGCAGTTTTCTGTGGAGAGGAAATTAAAACCTATCTGTAGCTTTGTTTTACTGTGGAGTTTGTTTGAGAATATTTTAAGAACTGAAGCTCTCTTGTTTTGCTTGTCAATGCCCAATTCCTCCTAACCTACTAATTTCCCTGTTTCTTTCTATGTGGATAAATTACTGTCTGCTTCTTTGTTCTCCTAAAACATGAAAGGAGAAATACAACTGCTACATATATGCTGCATGTCCCAACGACCTCTCATTTTTCCCAGTTCAGATATTTCCTCTCCAGGAACTTTTCTTCTTCCTAGTTCTCTTTTCTTTGAAGTTTTGAGTAGGGTGACCAATTTGTGCTGGTTTGCCTGGGAATTCTTTTCCATCCTGCCTCCTGGGAACCCTCTGAGTTCCAGGCTGAAAGGGACAGTTTGGGACTCTAGCTTTAAGTTTTAGTAAAAGTTAACTTGCAATGAAATTAAGATTAGGATTCAATTCCTAATTGAATTCACTGTAGCAGGCTTCAGTCTCAGTCACAGACCTATTATTCATTCACTCATTCATTTAGCAAACGTGTGTGTGTTAAATAAAACTCAACTCCCTTTGCCATTCCAAATCCATCTACATGACTCTTTTTTTTAATGGATATTCTCATATATTGTTAGTGAGGGTGCAAAGTGGCACAGCCCTTTTTTGAAAAAAATGTATTTATTTATTTATTTTACTTTTGGCTGCATTGGGTCTTCGTTGCTGCGCACGGGCTTTCTCTAGTTGCGGCGAGCGGGGGCTACTTTTTGTTGTGGCGTGTGGGCTTCTCATTGCAGTGGCTTCTCTTGTTGTGGAGCACGGGCTCTAGGCGCATGGGCTTCAGTAGTTGTGGCACGTGGGCTCAGTAGTTGTGGCATGCGGGCTCAGTAGTTGTGGCGCACAGGCTTAGTTGCTCCGAGGCTTGTGGTATCTTCCCGGACCAGGGCTCAAACCCATGTCCCCTGACTTGGCAGGCAGATTCTTAACCACTGCACCACCAGGGAAGTCCCATCTACATGACTTTTAATGTTCCCACCTCTCACTGAAGTTTTTTGATGCTGATGGTTGGTGTTAGACATCTTCCAAGGTCCACAGTGAGGAATACAGCATCTAATCCAGATAGATGCTTCATTAATGATTGTTAAATGAAGGAAAAGAATGAATGCCTCTCTTCCCCTTGGGGCTACCACTTCTCTGTGGCTCCAAGCATACCTTCATTCTAGAACGTTAGCAGCCCCTGCTTGAAACTGAAGAAAGCTCTTAGGTGGGAGTAGCAAAGGGAATGTCGTGATGTCACATGGGGTCTTGGCCCTGATAGAGACAGCAGTGTCCAACATTTTTTTAGAACCTGCCTCAAACTTCATAATTCCTTGTTACCCTTCCGAGAATAAAATCTCCCCAAATTTGTTTTTCGTGGGGTTTATATGTATATTTGTGAGAAGCCAGTATTTACAAGGGACTCATAACTCAGGAGCAGCCTTAATTCCCCACCAGACCTCAACATTTCAGAAGAGGAGGTAGTGGCTGCAGGAGTGGGAGACAGGAATTTGCCTGAGAGATTGCCCACTCTTCCCAAATAAGTTCCGTCTCTCTTTCCCAGCCAGACTCTCTATAAAAGGGAAAACTGGGCAACAGGCAGCAGGAAAGGAGCACGTCCTGGCAACTTTCTGTGAAACACGTACACCACGCTGTTTACAAATTCCTGCAGCCAGCCCCGGAGTCCAAATGTAGACAACTGTGTTTATGTAACTAAAATAGACGCTTATACCGTGTGATTAAGGTGGCTACTGGGAGTTGGGTCACGGTCGGGAGACATTTGCTGCAGCTGAGACCAGAAGAGAGCACAGGTCACAGGATCCCCTGGGACCCTGGGCAGGTATGAGTTTTTTAAAGATGACTTTTCTGGTCTAGAAATCTCCCAGGGTCAGCACATTCCAAAATGCAAGGGAGAAGTCACAACCTGGGAGCCTTGGTCTCCTGTCCATCACAGAGGATGGAGCTCTTCATCAAAGAGGGACCAGCCCAGCACTGCCCCTCCCAGCCAGCTCCCTTCTCAACACTGTGTTTGGAATGAAGCCCCCCTCCTGCACCAACAAGAGAAGACTTGTTCCAACATATGGTTCCAATCAGCCACCCACTGCCTGGGTCAGTCGGGAGGCTCGAATGTTCTAGGGTAAGGAGACAGCCCAATTTAACATTCCCTCCGAAGCCTGGTCTCAAACTCACCATGGCCTTCCTACCTCTGGACCCCTGGCCTCAGGACTGGACTGGCTTCCTCCACAAGACTCATTCAAGTCTCATTTCCTCTCCAGACGTCCTCCAACCCCTCCCCACCTGGAAGAAGTCATGGCTCCCTCCTCTGGGTGATGAGGTCACCCATCTCCAGGTCCATCCACCCCACTCCTAGGTGAGCTCCTTGGAATCAGGGTCTGTGTCTCATCATCTTTATACCAGCCTTGGCCCTGGCATAGTCTCCAACACAGGGAGCCACATTGGTCAATGGCTTATCTTGCTGAGTCAGGGGAAGACAACACCCAGTGGCCATAGGACGGGAGCAGAAGCAGTGGCGCTGCGAATTCTGCTTCAATTCACCCCATCGACTCCCTGTGTCCTGAAGAAGGAGGCCCCGTTCTCATGGCTCACAAGGCCGGGCATGGCCGCCCTGCTGCCCGCTGCAGCTCACCTCGTGCTGGACTGCCACTGTTCTCCTTCGTGCTCCAGTCTCTGTAGACTTCAGCTGTTGGAAGGAGCCATGGGCTTTGGGGGCCTTTGCACACTGTTTCCTCTCCTGAGACCTGCTGTCCCACCACCCAGATCCACTCTCTGCTTCATCCAACTCACTGTTCAGCTGTCCACCTAAATGCCAAGGAAGTTAGGGACCATTTCCCGACTGCACCTCCCCACGGTCTAGATTATGTCTCCTTCTTGTAGGTTTGCACCACTGGGTACCATACTGGGTACTGCCATGGCATCACCTACTGAGGGTCAGAGCGGGGTTTTATCCCTGTGCATCCCCCCCTAGCACTGGCCACGTGGTACTCGGTTATTCCTGTAATTACTTGCTTACTCTCTACTTTCCCACTTCACTCCCGGAGAGCAGGAAATCCATCTTCCTCTCCACTGTCATCCAGATGCCCAGCCCAGTTGTCTGGTTTGCTAGGAACAAATGAACAAATGAGCTGATGACTGGATAGACTAATGAATCAACCAAAGCAGGCCTGAAGGAACTTAGGAGAGCCTTGAGCAACCAGAATTGAGGTCACCATGAGGCGAGACCGAACTGGAACTTGCCCATGGCCCACCATGAAAGGTGCTTCTGGGGAACAAAGGGTGACTATTCTCTGCCCAAATTAACAAGATCTCATAAGGCAATGGGTCAGAGGAGAAAAGGCAACAGAAAACCCCCAGAGTTTTAACCCGAATGTCGTTTTCTCTTTTCTTTTGGAAAAAATAAACACAAGTGTTCTTCACCGAGTTCTGAGGGGGAAGTGGGTGGCCGTGGCGTGTAGCAGAAGGAAGAAAAGTTCTTGACTGTCAACATCTCTGATCTCAGAAGCAGACTCAAGGAGAAGGAGGCCCCTCCAAAGTCACACTTGGATGCCAGACCCCCGGCGCAAGGGAGGGCGCCGCAGCTGCCAGGACCAGCTCGGGCACACACAGGGGCATTCACAGCCCTGTGGTCACAGCCCACCCCCAACCCGTGCTGTGCACTCCAGCAGCAAACAGAACTCTCTGTCTCAGTTCCTGAGTCAAGCTTGCACAGAATTAACTGTAATAATTGGCAGGTGGGCCGCTGGCTTCTGGGTTTCAATTCAGCAGGGGATCATGGAAAAAAAAAAAAAAAATCCAAAACTGGATGTTCTGCCGTAGCCAGTATTTAGCTTGGGCTCTGAGAAGTTTCAGCTTTCCATGACAAGAAACAAACTATGAGGCTGTAGCTGCCCTGGGCAAACATAGAGCTCCAGAACAGCCTTGGAGAAAGAGGCCCTTGCTGGCCCCCGATCAGCTTGCTCCTTGGGGAAAGAGGAGGAAATAGCCCTTGTCTGCTGCTCTTCTCAGGGGCTCAGATAATGGAGAAGAAAGGAATCTTTCTGGGAGTTTGTTTCCTTGGATGGAAGGGAGTGATCATCACCTCCAAAGATTTTTCCATGGCATGAATGCCTTGGTAACCTTTTACAAGAATACTTGTGATAATAGGGGTGCTCGTCCCAGCCCACAACTGAGCCACCGTTTAACCATCGGACAGGAACTACAGGACAGGAAGCAGCCTCCACTACTGGATTTCTGCTATTTGCCCACTGCAGACATCACTAATCAACAGTGGTTATCTTTTCTACTGAGCCTTAGCCATGGACTCAGAATCCTTCTCAACATTTTATCCCAGGAAGCCACTAGAAATGAATAGGCGTTGGCATGAGAGCTGAAAAATACTTGCTGCTTCTATTTTAGTAACTCAGAAGAGGCCAAAGTTACAATCGCACCAAAGTTTCTGCAAGGACAGGAATCCAGTTATGTCCAACTACAGGACTGTGGCTTTGATGCCAATTACTGCCCAAACAGAATCCTTATCACTGCTCTCCAGAGAGTGGGCTCTGGTGATGATCCTGGGTGAGGGGGACACTGCACAGGATTTCACTGGAGACCCAGGCACAGTGGCCCACGGCTGGGTCAGCCAATGCCAAGGGCACGTCTTTTCTATTCGCTGCACCTGCGCTTGAAGCTTGTCTTTCAACTGGAGATTTTGCTTCCAGTCTGTTATGACAGGACAGAGCAGCCGCCATCCTAAAGTGCTTTCCTGGAGACAGCTGCCCCATCCTCAGTGACTCCCGCCATGTGTTTCTCCCTCGCTCTTTCTCAACAGGACTGTTTGCCCCCTTCTTCATAGGAAACTAATGTGTAGAGCTGGCGTGGGATAACTCTGACCGTCAGGGCTAGGAAACGTTAAAGAAGTGGCTTCCCTTGGGGTCAGGCCCGCATTCTTCCCAGGGCAGAAGGTCCTTAGTTCAGGATCCAGGTGACACCGACTACTCCTTCCTGGATGATGGTCCTGGGGCTTCGGGACGTGTCTTCTTCTAGATTCCTTCCTCCATCCCTGTTGTTCACTCCGTTAGAGACCAGAGCCTGAAGCAATTACAGTGGTGCCTCCGCCTTCTCAGCCCAAGTCCAGAGAGGAGCTTCCTCTGCCCTCGCAAGTTGGATGCTGTGTCCTGAGCGCTGACCTACTGCTTTAAGAAGGAGGGAGACCCCGGCACCCCCTCCCTCTCTCTCACCTTGCTGTATGGTGGGAGGGCTCTGCTTGGGATCTCGGGTGGCCACTTCAGCTCCCTAAATCTGCTTCCTCACCTGCAAAATAGGAATAATGATACCACCTCCTAGGATTGCTCTGAGGACAAAGTGAGATCGTCTATGTATCAATAAAATGCCCAGTGTAGAGTCAGCACCCAGGGGACACAGGCTATTATCAGTATGGGGTAGATATTTCAGCTATTATACCACTCCTACGGATTTTTAAAAATTGTGGTAAAATACACATAACATAAAATACACTGTTTTGAAGTGTATAATTCAGTGGCATTAAGCATCTTTACAATGTTGTGCAACCATCACCATGATCTAGTCCCAGAACTTTTTCAGCACCCCAAATGGGAACCCTGTACCCAATAAATGGTCCCTCTCTATTCCTCCCTCCCTGGACACCACTTTCTGTGTCTCTAGATTTGCCTACTCTGATTATTTAAATAAATAGAATCATAAAATATGTGGTCTTTTGTGTCTGGTTTCTTCACTTAGCATAATCTTTTCAAGGTTCGTTCATGTTTCAACAGATATTGGTATTTCATTCTTTTCATGGCTAAATAGTATTCCATTGTGTGGATATACTATATTTGGTTAATCTCCTCATCTGTTGATTGACATTCTTTCGACATTTGGGCTGTTGTGTATGAATATTTGTGAGCAAGTTTTTGTTTGAACACCTGTTTTCAGTTTGGGGGTTTATATACCTAGGAGTGGAATTGTTGAGTGGTATGTAATTCTATATTTAACTTATTGAGAAATTATCTTACTATTTTCCACAGTGGCTGCACCATTTTACATTTCAATCAGCAACATATGAGGGTTCTAATTTTTCCACATCCTCACCAATGCTTATCATTTACCCCTTTTAAAAAAATTTTGGCAATCCTAGTGAGTTTGAAGTGGTATCTCATTGTGGTTTTGATTTGCATTTCCCTAATGACTAATCACGTTGAGCAACTTTTCATGTGCTTCTTGGTCATTTATATCTCTTTGGAGAAATGTCTACTCAAGCCCTTTACTCATTTTTAAATCGGGTTGTTTGTCTTTTTGTGGTTTCTCCTATGAATTTTAGGTCATTTTCTAACCAATGGGGTTAGGAAAAAGAATCAAAAGACATGAAAATATGTGTGTGTGTTTGTGCATGTGTATTCAAATTCCCTGTGCAACCTGAATGTGCAGGGAATAAAACTAGTTCCTCTGTCTATAGTTTGTCTTCCTTTTGGGTCTTTACTGCTGGCTAATAGGGAAAAGATTAATTTTTAATCCAATCTGCTTTATAATTTAGATCCTCAAATTTAAACAGTCCTTTCAGTTATGCTCAGTCTTTCTAGGAAAAAACAAAACAAACTCAAATTCCAAATCTCTGAGATTTCTCTTCCCTGGTCCCAAGATAGCCATGGCCTCTCAGAGTATGGGGTGGTGATGGTTTGGAAACCTCAAGGCAGAGGGGACATCTCAGCACCCTTGGTGTGGTGACTTCTGCTTCCACTGGACTCCTGGGCCATGTCCCTTTTCTGCTAGTTGAGCCTCATCCTGCCGGAAATGGCGGCCAATGGCTGGGGCCACGTGGTCAGTCTTCAACTCTTGGCTCCACCAAAAGCCACCTGCTTCTGGAGACTTGGCCTCCCCTTTGAGGTCTGGCTGTGACTTCCTCTGCTCTACCCTAGACAGAGCATTGACTCCTCCTTAGTCTCACTTTCACCACCTTCACCTGACCCGAAGACAGCTCAGGAAAGCTAAAGCCTCAGGACCTTCCTGCCAAACCACCCCACACCAGAGTGTCTGCACGGATGAACCGCCCCCAGGGCAGCTGCAGAATCCTCCCCGAGCAGCAGAGAGGCAGCAGGTGGGGCGACAGCATCCTGGTGCCTCAGCGGAGGGAGAATTCAGGAGGTGGCAGCTAAGCCAGTCCTTGAGGGATAGGGGACGTGTCTCGGGGTGGGAACTCTGCCGTCTGATTGTCCTTTGCTCCTCACAGCACCTGACAACAGGTTAGACAAGGAGGCGGTACTCAAGCCATCGATTGCTTGAGGTGACTGTGAGAGATGAAAGCCCTGGGAGGTTGAAGGACACAGCTCAGTGGCTATTTCTCTTTGAATCAGAGGAACGTGGCCACCGCAAGCCCATCTCTACCACTGACCATGAACTCCCTTAACTTACTGCTCACAAAATGACAAGGGCCTAACCCCTCCAGCCAGTCCTGCAGGTCAGAATAAGGTATATCCCCCTCCTCTTTGGAGCTAATTCTCCCACCTGTGCTCTTCCCATCCCTTCATCTTCTTTAAGATCTAGACCTTGATCCCAGGAGCTCAAAGAGAGGATGGCCTGCTCAGATACAGAGAAGTGGTTGACCAGTTGGCTTATTGCTGGCTCCTATGAGCAGAAACTGCTGAACCTCCCCTTGCTTTGCTATTGCTTGACAGATGCTCTTGTCCTGAGCCACCTGCCAGTGGACTACAAAATCAGGAGCATTTAAGGGTCTCTGTGATGAGGTATAGAAAGACCAAGCCTTTGGCCCAAAAGGCCCCCATTTGAGGAAGACTGATGAAAGAGCTTGAATGAACAAGTAATGAGGATGCTCAGAGGATATGATTAGAGTCTGAGAAATGGACTTCCTGGAACTAAAACTATTCTTTATTTTAAAACTTGGGAAATAAACTGAAAAGAGGATGATTGAGCAGTGAATTAGAGGTCTAGAAGATCAAGGGAAAGAAATAGCTTATGATATGAAAACACAAAGGGATGGAAACCAAGAGGGACCAGTAAGAGACTTAGAGGACCAAACAAGAGAGATGACATTCAAACAGTAGAAGTTTCAGAAGTTGGGATGGGGGGAGAGGAAAGATGATGAAAGAGAAGTAATAGTTAAATAACAGAAGAGATTTTCCATGATCTGACATAAGATTGAAGACTGTAGATTGAAAGGCCCAAGTTCCAGACAGGATTATTTTTTTTAAAGACACACACCTAGATATAACTTGGTGAAACCTTGGAATTCTTAGGATAAAGAAAATTGTTTACCAAGATGAGACAGAATGAGAGGAATGAAGGGAGAGACCACGTTTTCTTGCTATATCGTTTCACTAATAATAATGAGTACTTGTTATTTGAAAATTGACAAAGAAAAATATTTTAATGCCTTCTCATGATTCTCATTTGTCTATGGACCCTCTTAACCCAGCATCTAAAGACATGCATGACTCTGGATCCAATTTCCAATTATTTAAATTTTTTTGGTTTTTCTCCTCATACTTGGGTCCTGGCCAGCCTGGGCTCCATCAGACCAGCAAGCACTTCTTGTGCCTTTACTTTGAGCCTGGAACTGTACTTGACTTTGAAATGCAGTGATGAGTAGGTATGGTTCCTACACTCAAGAAGCATAAGTCAGGAGTGAGCTGAATTTATTCCTTGGGTTGAGCCTCTGGGCCTTTGTACTTTGCTGATTCTCAGGGGAAGTGGTGAGACTGCAAAAGATCATGCACATTTCTTCCATCTGCCTACCTAGGGCCCCTGTTAAAAAAAAAGTGACCTGACACTATAGCCCTGAGGTTTCCATGACAACCCTAAGAAGGCATTTGCTGGGACCCAGCTGAGGTCCTTCTGAGACAGGATGGCTGACTTGGCCTCCCTTCACCCCCACGCATCCCAGCTCTCTTCCCCTCTCTTTGCACCCGCCTTCCACATAAGTCCCCATATCATCCCAGTCACAATGGATGTGAGGATTCCCTTATTTTCAGGAACACGTTCTATATTTGAATTTCGGCTCTCCTCTTGGGCTTGTTTTCCAAAGACAATGAAATCAGGTCCCAAAGGCCACCTTGAAACAGTGTCACCCAGGTGGGGCAAGGGACTGCTCGAGGTTAAGGACCAAAGAAGGAACTAAAAGAGGGAACTCCCCAAATAGGGGGATTTCCTCCTTTTTCTCTGGTGTCTTTCTGGTAAGGGGAGAGAGATGGGGATATAGAAAGCTTTGAGGGAAGCCAGAAGTGGCAGGGAGGAATGGAGAGGTGGTCCCCTACAGGATGAACTGTGGATGGCCACCACCCCTGCAGTGCCAGGATCTGCCAGGGGACAGCTTGTGAGTGATACTCAGTGGGGCCAGAAGGTCGCCACATTGGACAAAGCATCATATATGGCTGCAGAGCCAATGCATTTGCATGCCTGGGGGTACCTGGCTAGGTAAAAGGATACAATTCCCCAGGTGCTCAGTAACTCTGAGTGACACCAGATACACCTTTAGCACAGGGTAATAAACACAGACTCCCTGCTTGTTTGCCATCTTTCCTCCCCATCTGGTCATTCTAAAGCCTACCTCTCGGATTCCCATTCCACCTGTCTTGTCAGAAACTGGACTCGTCCTACCCCCAAAGCTTCTTCTCAATTCCAGAGGCCAAGAAACCAGACCATGGGTCACCCCTCCTTCCTGCTCCCGGAGATAAGCAGTCAAGTTGGAGCCTAGAGCACAGAGGCCCAAATGAAGAAATGTCAAGGTAACTCAGGGCAGCTCAAGGCCACGTTGCCAACACTGGCCAAGGTCCGAGCCAAAGGACGTAAAGAAACAAGCTTTCCATGGAGAGTATCTCCGAGGATTTGCACGCCTGCCCAATTGACAAAAGCCCCAAAGTGTTGGCCCGGGGAGGGAGTGCCAGCTTTCCGCTTAGTCTGGCACTGTTCTAACAGGCCTGCAAGGATCGGCAAGCTGCAAGGATGGGTTTCAAGGCCCCTGAGTACCCATGTTTATCTTCAGGCTCAGATCCAGGAGCTCAGCAATGTGTCCATTTCAAAATAATAATTACAACGATAGCCTGTCTTCAGTAAGATGCAGACTTTGGAATCCATGTCAAAGTACAGTAGAACAAAACACCCTGAGAGAAGGCGACTTTGCCTAACGCCTCTGGTGCATGAAGAGTGGAATTTATCCTAAGAATTCTCAGAATCCATATGGGCCTCAAACACCTCCATAAGAAGAGGATGTGAAGACATTATAATTGGAAGAGATAATTGGGGAAATGGCTGGAGCATGACTGTTTTGCAAAATTGAGTGTTTCAGCTGGTTCTGGTCGTCGGACAATGGAAGGACCAGCATTTGGATATTCAATTACCTCCTGAAGCTGAGGATTAGTTGAATATATTTCATTCCGGAAATGTCCCAATGAAGCAAGAGAAAAATGGGACAAAAGGCTTTGGCAGAGGCCAAGCGTTCTCCCAGCTGCAGAAATGAAAGACGAATCCCAGAGCACCCCGTACCCCACCCTCACCCCAGCCCCAACTTGGCCTAGGAGAAGGCATGAAGCAGGGCTTAACAACAGCCTAGATGCTAGCAGGAGGCATCACAAGCCCCCCAGGAAAACTCCTTGCGTCAGCCCACCCTACCCCTTAGGGCACACCACCTTGCTTCACTAAGAATGAGAAATTCTGAAACAACCTTTCTGACTGTTGGCACCAGGCACCCAGGCATTTACCAATCGACTTCCCTACCTCCTGCTAGAAAACTGCCAACTTCCCAACCACACGTTGACATTCCTGGCAGAAAAAACCCTTATTATTCCACCTGAACCAGCGAGAAACAAAGCCAGTCAAGAAATGTGCCTACTGAGACTGCAAGGCTTTGAATGCCATCGGTCATGTGGAAAACGTGGAGCTGAGCCTGGCATTGTCCTCCGAGGCCTTCATGCAAACAAGAGGCCGCCGAGAGCTTTCAAGCCCACGTGGAGGGGGAACCGCTAAGCACAAAACCGGGCACTGGCCTCCTCTGATGGCCCTAATGAGGACCAGGTGAACACAGATGAAGGCGACCACACTGTGCTTGCATTTGTCAAATCTGAGATTGCTGCAAAGCCTGGAATGAACGAGCCTGCAAACAAGAAAACCTATCTGTCTAGGAGCTGGAAAGAATAGGATGTGGAAAAGGAGGGTGGGAGGTTGTCATCAATTACTTGTGGTTCTCGCAGAGCCAAGAATTATGCTTGGAAGTACAACTTCTGAGCATCTGGAGAAGTCTTTGGTCAGCATCCTAAGTTTCCTGGGTAATATCACCATCATTCAGACCGTCCAAGCCAGGCCAGATGGAGGCAATATTGTGTAGCGTGCAGAGCTGCTCCTCTCTGCCTTCTCACTGCTTCTTGCCCACCTTCCTGCCGGTCCCCAGCCCCCTCTCCACCACCACCAAGAACAGCTCAGGGTCTTCCCTCCTCCGCTGCCCAAATCTGCTCCTAGGAAAGGATCTGATGCAACTGTCCTTGCCCTGATCACAGGTCGAGTATTCAATATCAGTGTATTGACGTCTTAATGGGAGTAAATGCCATCACGTAAAGGGTAACAGTTCTCACTGTGGAAACTGAGGAATTAGCCAGAGCAGGAGGGCGCAAGAGTCACAGTGACATGGCCCACGTCACACGGCGCCTTGTGCGTTGGCCTCCTTCGCTGGGTCTCAGCGTCCTCGTCTGTGTGAGGAGGGGTGGGTGCGACCTAGGGGGACTCTGCTGTGCCTTCCCTCGTGACCAGCCCACGGGCAGCAGGGCTGCGGGAGCCTCTCGGGAGCGTTTGTGAAGAGGTAGTGATTCCTCCGTGGGCAGCTTGCTTCTTAGAGCCTGAGAGCTGTTCCGCCCCCTCCACGGAAGAGCCTGCCGCAGCCTCTGGGAAGACTGATGCGCGCGGGCGGGGGCGGGTCCCGCTGGGCCCCGGGGGGACCGGACACGAGCTGCCATTCTCCAGGTGCCCGGGCGGTGCAGGGCGAAGCATTTCGGTGCCATACTGAGGACTCGGTAGTAGCCCAGCTAGGGCTTCTCCTGTGTCCCGAGGGAGGCCCCGGGGCAGTGGCTACCCTGCCCAGGCCCCTTACACCCGCTCCTTCAGGTGCCGGGTCCTCCCCAGGCATCCCCCCCGCCCAGCCCTGCTTCCCCCTCCCCCCAGCCCGCCTCCGCGGCTACATGTCGCCTGGCGCCTGGCCCAGGTGTACCTCGGTGTTGCCCCCCTGCAGGGGTACCCCTCACGCTGCAGTTGAGACAAATAGCTGAGCTTTGCCAGGGTGAAGGGCGCCCCCTGGAGCCGTGCAGCCCTGCTATCTTCAGATTCCTCCCAAGCAGGGCTGTGAACTTGGGAGGGTTCTGCTGTCCTCTGCAGCCAGTTTCCAATCGCTCATCGTCGTCACCCCCTTTTCCCTCACAGCAGGAGGCAAATCTTCCTTGTCTTCATCTCTCTCTGAGCCTCGTACAGGACTGGACACCAAAAGGGCCCTGTAAACCCTGCCTGCTTGACCGACTAGAAGTCGGGGCTACAAATGACCATTCCTTCTTATTCAAAAGTTTTGTGAGTTTGTTTTTTCTTCTTCTTCTTCTTCTTCTTCATATGAGAGGTATTTGGGTGTCTGGGAAAGAGCTTTAAAATAGCTTTTATAACTAATGAAGAATTTTAAAATATCCTTTAGAACAAAAGGCCTCTTTGAAGCCCGGTCCACATAGGCACCCTGTTTACTTGCTACAAATTGTTTACTTTGCTACAAATTGAATGCAGACAAAATGCAGGCTTCTGCATGGAAGTCAGCCTGGAAGAGAATTCCAGTAACCTCAGCCCCATTCCACACACTCCGCCTCAACTGTGTGCTATGGAATAATGCTGTGTTTGGGGCAACTCTCCAGCGGCTCTGACTTGGCCCTGAGCTGGGCTCAGGGGTGGCCCAGTCTCCCATGATAACTCTGTATTTTAGACCCTAGGGTGAGGGAAATGCAGAGAACAACTCAGTACTTTTGACCTAGAGGAAAGACAAGATTTGGGGATGGAAACGAGGGTGTGTAGGAAGGGGGGAGAGAGAGGTGCTTTCCCCTCATAGCCTATTACAGAAGCTTATTGTGGAATTCCTTTACTGCCCCCATGCTCCCCAACTACCCCAGGGGAAATACACCTTCCCTGCTTCCGAGAGGGGCTCTAACTAGAACCCCATGACCATGCTAATCCCATTTTCCCCTCGTTCACTCTACTTGCTGTCGGCTATGCACTGAACTGCATTTCCCCCCCAAATCACATATTGACGCCCTAACCCCCAGTACCTCTGAATGTGACTGTACTTGGAGATGGGGCCTTCAAAGAAGTGGTTAAGTTAAAATGAGGTGAGCCACCTTTAGGGTGGGCCCTAATCCTATCTGACTGGTGTCCTTATAAGACGAGATTAGGACACGGACACAGACTCAAACAGAGGAAAGGCCACGTGAGGACACAGCCAGAAGGCGGCCATCTACAAGCCAAGGAGAGAGGCCTCAGAAGAAACCAAACCTGCTGACACCTTGATCTTGGACTTCCAGCCTCCAGAGTCGTGAGACAAATTTCTGATGTTTAAGCCACCTGGTCTGTGGTATTTTGTATGCAGCCCTAGCAATTTAATATGCTGGCAAAAGAACAAAAATCCTGGGAACTCTCTCTAAGCTTCTGTTCCTCATCTGTAAATTAGGAATATTTGTTTCTGCCTTGCGGGGCTCTTGTAAGGGTTAGGATCACAAATGACAAGGCACCTGGAGCAGGGTCTAACGTAGAGCAGGCGTGTGCTAAATAATTGTGAAAGTTAAGATTGTTGTTACTATTATTAGAGATCAATCAATGTGTATGTGTTGCTTATGGGTGGTCCCTACCAAATGTACCTAGAATCTCTACCCATTGATTTGATGATTTAGCACCAAAGAATTTAGTGTTTTAGGCAACCCTGGAGATTTCACCCTCTCTGGGCCACCAGGCTACCCAGCTCCAGGGGGCACATTTATTCCCTAAACTGACCCCTCTTCATAACTTTACATCCTCACCTATTTCACAGAAAGTCAGTATCACATAATAGCCATTGACAAGACAAAGCTTTGTTGAAAGTCTAATATAAATTATATCCACGAGGCTACTCACCTTCATGTCAAACTCTAATAAATTGGTCAGGCATGATTTTGCTCTGATATAATCTGTTTTCTTTCCCCCAAAGAGATCATCTTTTTAAAGGATTGGTGATTCTATCTTCTCGCATATCTGTGCCATGTGACACACGGGAGAAGTGAGGCCTGAACAATGAGCCTTTTTTGTGTAGTAGGATTTCCGAGGACACTGTGACCACAGGTAATGATGGGTTACATCCTTCACTAACAGTCCTGGCCACTGAGGTACATTTAGTTTGCTTGTCCTTGAAAGTACTGGACTTTGACCACCTCTGAATTTTAACCTCTAATCTGATTAATTAGAATCTCCCTAAAAGTTCTCCCCACCAGCACTGGCTCAGATCATGGCCACACACCACTTCTTTACCTTAATATCTCTAAATGAAAGGACCCTCTTAGCCCTCAGTTTCTGATGGGCCCAGATTCTCTGCCTGAGTTTCTCCTTTTGGACATAACTTTCTGTAAACACTCAGGCCCTGCAAAGTTGGCTCACCCCAGCAGCTATTTCAGATTTGTCCTCTCTGTTTAAATGAGATGATGTACAACAACACTCAGTGAACCATGACACCAGAGATAAATGTACAGCTTTACATTAAATTACTGTTTTTCAACTTTTAATATTCTCTCATTCCTGACTGATAACTTGACCCCAGGATTTTCTGGTCATGAAAAGTGAATTGTCTTCATTTACACAGCTGCCGTTCGCGGTCCCTGATAACGACTTTCCTCCATGTCTGTCGTCTTTTCCTTCCACCTGGCCTCAGGAGAGCAACACGCCCACTCTCCCCAGGGCCAACAGCTTTCTACTAAACTCCTGTGCAGTGTCTGCCCTCACCTCAGAGGACCTTCCTCTCACAGCTTTCTCGGCTTCTCCCTCCCACCCACAGGCTCCTTCCTGACATTACAAAATCATCTTCTCCTGAGCTCATGCCCTTCCCTAGCTGACCATCTCTCATGGCCAAAATTCTCTTTTTTAAAAAAATTTAATTAAATTAAATTTTAAGAGTTGTATTGAGATATAATTGACATATAACATTGTGTTAGCTTAAAGTGCATGACGTTGATTCGATACATTTATGTATTATAATATGATGACCACAGTAGTGTTAGCTCACATCCGTGTCTCATCATGTAATTAGCATTTCTTTTTTCTGGTGGGAACAATTAAGATCTAGACTCTTAGCAACTGTGAACTTTATAATACAGTATAGTTGACTATCATCTCTATGCTGTGCCTTAGATCTCTAGGACTTATTTAACTATTGGTTGCAAGTCTGTACCCTTAAGTAATATCTCCCCAGTCAATTCCTTGCCCCCCAGCCACTGGTAACCACATTCTGCTCTGTTTTTATGATTTTGACTTTTTTAGATTCCACACATAAGTGAGACCATAGAGTATCTATCTTTCTCTGTCTGACTTACCTCACTCAGCAGAATGCCCTCAATGTCCATCTACGTTGCCTCAAATGGCAGAATTTCCCCCCTTTTCACAGCTGAATAATATTCCATTGTGATAATGCACCACATCTTCTTCACCAAGATTCTTCGTCACAAGGTTTTTTCCCACCACCGCATCCTGTAGCCACTCGCTCACTCGAGCATGTCTGAAGTCTGATTGCCGGCCCACCTCTCCACCAAACAAAACGCTCACTTCCAAGGCCCAAGATGGACCCCCTGGGCAAACTCCCACCCCCACTGGGAGGGAGGCAGAAGAAGCACAAGGCTATGAGCAGGAGAATGAGTGACCTGGCCTGGCTGAGACACCTGGCCTCTTGGGAAATTGCAGAATCACACAGCGAATCTCCAGGCTGTCCAGAGGCACCCGGAGGTCAATCACTGGCTTGCTGGAGGTGTCACCTCCTTCCCCTCTGTTACCCACGACTTCCTCCACCCCAAATGTGCCAGCCCACCTGGCTCATCTCCGTCTCCTCCAAGTCTTCCCCAACTTTCCCCCAGTCTAAGCAAGCCCCTCCTCAGCATCTTCCCACATCCATCAGAGACCCCCCAGCCAAGCACTCTGCACTGCCCCACCGCACTGACGAGTGCCACTGAATACCCACCTTGGGCCAGGCCATCACTCAGCTATTCTGTCTGCACAACAACCCCACAGGTTAGATACAGTTGCCATCCTCATTCCCATTTCACAGGTGAGGAAACTGAGTCCCAGAGAGGATAAACTTTCTTTCCCAGGGTGTCCCTTCTAAAAAGTAGCAGAGCCAGAACTCGATGGTGAGGAATCAGGCTCCACTGAACATATTCTGCCTCACGTCTGTATCTGCTCCCCTCTTGCCATCTGTGTTCACTCAACTGTGGGGCCCTAGGGCACCCACACCCCGGCCCACCCAGGGCAACCTTAGACTGGAGGGGCCTGTCCTCTTCCAGAGATCTTCCAAGCTGTCTCGAGAAGACCTTGACATTCACACCTGGGGCCCTGACCCCTCACTCTCCATCCTGGATTCTGCTTCGTCCTCATTTCCTCCCCCATCAAAGCCAGCAATGCTGCACCCACTTCCCCTGCTGAGTTGCCACCATTGGAGAGAGACCCAACTTTGTCCCCAAGAGGAAGAAGAGAGGAGCAGTTCTGCCACAGTCTCCAAGTGGACTGCCCAGGTTGTTGGCTGTGTGGTTTAGGGCAGGTTACTGAACCTCTCTGTGCCCTGGACCTCACATCTGTAAAATGGGCATGATAACAGTACCTCCCTCCTGTGAACGTTGTAAGGATGAAGTAGCACTGAATAAGCATTAGCTCTTCTTATTTGTACTCCTGTGGTCTAAGGAACTACCCCTTCTCTTAGAGGTAATATTTCAGTAGGAGGCTCTTAGAGGCAGACAACACTTGGAGAGATAAAGAAATGCATCTCTAACAGCAGAATTCCAGACACCCTCGAAGGCCAAGGGTCTCTGCACCCTCCAAATCATATCACCAAGGCAGCTGCCCATGTGTCCTGACCATGCTCATGGCCCAGCAAGAGCCAGCAAGCTGGTTGGCACAAAGTGGCCAGTCGCCTCGCTAACACTGGCTTAAGGTTTTCATTAGTCAGATGTGAGCAGAGGGTGTTCCTGTACCACTTAAATGAGCTCCGTGGAAGATTCACCTCCACAGTGGTGACCACCACCCAGAAAAGTAACAAGGGAGGGGCAGGGCCCAGGCCCCAGCCATCTTGTTAGGCCTTGCATGAATCCTGGCCACGAGGTGGGGAGCAGGGCGAGAAGGGAGCTGTGCAAAGGGAGCGCGAACAGCTCTGGTGTCTTTTTCTTTTTCTTTTCTTTCTTTTTTTTTTTTTTGGCTATGCACATTTGGAGCTGTTACCGGTCTCAGTCGCGACATCTTTATTGATTCCACAGGCTCCAGGACCAGAGCATGATGAATATCGCTTTTCCACTGGGGCTGAAGTCACACGGCCAAAAGAGTGAGGCAATCATCCAGAAAACAAAATTGTTTTTGTCTGAATGTGCCATTGGAGACGCTCTGAAAAACAGGCTCTTCAGGTGATTATAGAGCTTAAGCAAAGCCAGGCTCTTGCTTGAATTATCCGCATAATTGCCTTAGTTCTCTAGTTTGTCCACGCAGATGGGACCTCGCAAATCACCGGCTCGCCTAAGGGAGCACGTTTGAAGTCAAGCAATGATAGTAATGATGCCAATTTAATAAAGGAAGAGCTAGGCTCTGCTGAGCACTCAGCTGCAGCAACAGCCTGGGGTTTGTTTAAAGATTTCCTATGACAATGGGTTTCATGGATGTTTTTGTCGCTGGTTGTCCATGATGATCTTGGAAGGTAGAATTCCCACCTTGAAGATCATCCTGGTCCCTGAACCAAGCTTGTCATCTTGGATGGCTTCCCGCTTGCTGGGAGATCCCTCGTCCCCTCACTGCAGGAGGTGTCCACGGCAGGCCAGTTCCTGAGGTCAGCCGTCTGGGCCATGTTGACCAAACTGGACACCATCTTCTTGCAGAGTTAGCGCACTTCCCCTGAGATCCCCCTCTTGTCCCTGCCTTTGGCTAACCAGGCAGATTACCCCCTTGGGCATCAGAGCATCTGAGTACATATCTGCCTCTACCAAGGCCAAAATAAAAAAACAAGTGGCATGGCAAAACGGAAGCATTCAAGGTGGGGATATAGGGGTAATTACAAAGGTGTGGGCAGCTGAGCATAACTGCTTGGGGGGGGGGGTGCAGGAATCCCAGGTTAGCAACATTGGTGCTCTCACGCATGGCCCCTCCATCCACCTGCTGGATGGGGAAAGGAGAGGTCCCCAGAATATGCAATGTGAGGGTCATGTGGAGTGGGCCATCTTGAGAGGAGTTGTGAGGGACAGAGCCAGCCAAGGCCATTTTACAAGGACGGGCCAGGGGAGTCAGACCATGGTGCCAACCTACTCCCTGCCTCTGGTCTCAGGTTGGGCTCCCTGCTATAGCGCCAAACCCAACCAGAAGGCAGGCTCCATGATCCCATCCATGCGCCATATAAGTCAGGCCCCCAAGGCAGAGATCAGGGTAGAGGAAGGTGAAGAGAGAACATAGCAGGGTAAAGAGAAGGCATTCCCCAAACATAGCAATCAAAATTCAATTATAAAAGGAACCCAATTTGGAAGTTCAGAATTGAATGTCCTTCGATGTTTAACCACATCTTATAACCCAACAAGAGTCAATTAATGTAAAACCTAGAACCTGCTGCCTTGACTAGGCTGAGGTGATACTTTGACTTTGGGTCTGATAAATTATTATAACCCTGGGAAAGTATAGAAATTACTATCTTGTATAGTCACTGTAACCTCAGGAATGGATAAAAGTAAACATAAGTAGAAAGATAATAAAGTAAACAAATTAGGTCCATGATTCTAGTACTTTTATCATTGTTTTAAGTGTAATTGTAACAAAGTTTCATTATCATTGTAATAATATTCAAATTTTTTGAAGCATGTAAAAGAATCCAGTACAGTAGGCTTGTGATTTTAATCGGTGATTAGGAAATTTTGAAAAAAGAAGTTTGTACTCAAGTTTAAATATCAGGGAACTTTAAAATTTGTAAATTCCTAGGTTTTATGTTATTGGTTGGGTAAGTGGCATTTGAAGAACAATATTTAATAGGCTTATGAGATTAATAAGCTGTGTGTTCAATTAATCATACATAGTATTGTTCTTTGTGCTCAAACCTGTTGGATATTTGCAAAGGCATTCTCCTCTTACCAAGGACCTAGGAATATAAGCTCCAAGCTAAGCCCCACCATGTCCATGAGGCTTTCATTGATCCCTCTAGGAATTTCTCATCTCCTAATTCTTTAGCTGCTAGACCTTCTTTTTGGGTCTCTGCTGTGTAACTAAGCTTTTTCCGTCTTGTTATTTGGGGTATATATGCCTTGACTCCCCAACTAGACTCTAAACTCTTTGAGAGACAAGCGCTTCTCTTGAAACAATCTTCATTTCTTTTTCATTCTCCATTTCTCCACGCCCAGCGCTAGACACATATTAGGTACTTAACACATGCTCATTATTTGGGTGGTTTCAGATGTGTGGAATGATTGTGTTACACTACAGATACCCCAATAAACAAAATCAAAGTTTTTGTCAAGGAAAGAGTTAATATAGAGGACCCAGATATGGCCTGCTTGAGTATGCAGTAATGGGAGTGTTTTATCAGGACTTTTCTAACTTAAAAATACTTTCTCAATTCTAGGATGAGAACTATACCCTTGTCTCCCTTCACCATCACCATCATGCACAAAGACCCTTTCAGAGCCATGAACTTTTCAGACTCTGTGATTCTCTAGAGGTATAAGACATAGCCTCTTCTTTTGAAGAGGCTCAAACCTTGTTAGCAGAATTCATCTATTAAGAAAATGTCTGATGAGTACCTACTGTGTGCCCAGCAGTGTCCTGGAGACATAGCAGGGAAAGAAGCAGAGTCTCCGCCCCTTAGAGAGTCATGATCTCACAAAACAACAATACCATGTAGCACGTGCTCAGTGAGAACAGAATGAGTGACCATAAGTGCTCTAGGACTTGAGAAGAATGCCACTACTGAGCAACAGAGTGATCAGGTTAAGCTCCATGAAAGAAGGGGCAGGGCGGCAGGGTGGGCCTTAGGGAGTCAAGAGGGGTGGGTGGAGGGGGATGCATTCTTACTGTATTGGAGTGAACAACATAAGGGAGGTAGAAATTGATTTCTGTTTTGGCCATGTAACATGTGTGCCACTGTCACATCAGGGGTAGATGTGGAGAGTAGACCTATATAGCGATGGTATGAGTAGACCAGAGCTAAACAAGGACAATCTCGGAAAGGAGTTCAGAGTATCAAGGGTTTAGAATAGATCCATGGGTGGTACAACAATAGTGTGATGTGATAGATAGTGTGATGTGATGTGGTGTCTAGTGTTTTTAGACATTTCTCCAAAGAAGACATACGGATGGCCAACAGGTGCATGAAAAGATGCTTAACACCACTAATTATTAGAGAAATGCAAATCAACAGTACAATGAGGTACCACCTCACACCAGTCAGAATGGCCATCATTAAAAAGTCTACAAATAACAAATGCTGGAGAGGGTGTGGAGAAAAGGGAACCCTCCTACACTGTTGGTGGGAATGTAAGCTGGTGCAGCCACTATGGAAAATAGTATGGAGGTTCCTCAAAAAACTAAAGATAGAATTATCATATGATCCAGCAATCCCATTCCCGGGCATATATCTGGACAAAACTACAATTCAAAATGATACATGCACCCCTATGTTCATAGCAGCCTTATTCACAATAGCCAGGACATGGAAACAACCAAAATGTCCATCGACAGAGGAGTGGATAAAGGAGATGTGGTACATACATACATATACTCAGCCATAAAAAAAAGAATGAAATAATCCCATTTGCAGCAACATGGATGGAACTATAGATGATCATACTAAGTGAAGTGAGTCAGAAAGAGAAAGACAAATACCATATGATATCACTTATATGTGGAATCTAAAATACGACACAAATGAACCTATCTACAAAACAGAAACAGACTCACAGACATAGAGAACAGATTTGTGGTTGCCAAGGGGTAGGGGTGGGGGAGGGATGGACTGGGAGTTTGGGGTTAGCAGATGCAAACTATTACATATAGAATGGATAAGCAACAAGGTCCTACTGTATAGCACAGAGAACTATACTCAATATCTTGTGATAAACCATAATGGAAAATACTTTTTTAAATGTATATAATGTATAACTGAATCACTTTGCTGTACAGCAGAAATTAACACATTGTAAATCAACTATTCTTCAATTTAAAAAAAAAAAAAAAACTAGTGTTTTTAGTTCCAGACATTCCTTTTCTGCTCACCAGCTACTTCTCATATTCTGTAAATTGGGGTATTCCAAAGTTAGGAATTTTTAATTTGATCCAGCCAAGGTGTAAGGTCGGGGTGGAGATATGTGATGGTGGGGGTGGAGCATGGCGTGGGAAAAGAATGACAGAAATGTCCCAGAGGGCTGGGGAGTCCATGTGCAAGGCACTGTTATTCTTTAGGATTCTTCCCATGAGGATTCCTGAAAGGGGGTGAGCCTGGGAGGGTGCTTCCATGCCAAGCATAAGTACTGGAGAAGCAAAAGTGGGGTGGCATGTCACCAAGCAAATGGGCCAGTCTTGTTTCACAATTTCCCTGCACCCACATTAATTCTGAGAGTAGCTAGATGTTTCCCATGTGCCCCAGAATGGCACAGAGGTGATGGACGGAGAGCCAGCCCTGACAAGAGCTTGCGGGGGGGTGGGGGGGCAGAAGGACACTGTGGTGACATACATTGCTGAGGACAGGGACCTGACAGGAGTGACAGAAGCCTCGGGGTGTGCCAGTGTGCATGGAAGATAATGAGTCATAACCAGTTTCCAGCCCCCTCCTCGCAAAAAGAACAAGGATCCCAGGGCAAGGGGAGAGCAGGGCAGTGGGCAAGGATTTGAGATGACCCTGAGTTCGCTGACATTTCAGTTTCCACCATCTGGCAAAACAAGATCTTGAAACAGAAGGTAAAATCAGTTTGTTTGTTTTTTTTAATTAAAAATAATGAACATTTCTGAGTTCAGGATTTGAGATTTGTGCCACATTTTTAAGGCTAAAAGAAAAAGTAGAGACTCTGAAATAGACACAAGAAGGTAGGACAAAAACCAAGAGAGAGGGAGATGGGTGTCACAGGAATCAGGGGAGAAAGGAGGTCCACAAAGTGTGAGTGGTAGTGTGGACACTAATGCCGAAAGAACCAGAGATGAGCCACAGTTTGCATAAGGAGGTTGTGAGAAATGAGGCAGTGATCTTTCAAGGGACAGAGGCTACATGTACAATGCTTCTCTCAACTTTACCAGCTGCCTGTGTCTGCAGCATGTCCTGCAGCTTGAGCTTCAGGGGATACTGTTGCATGCATTCTTCTTCAGAGAGGCTGGTGCTCTTCTTCAGGGCGCCAGGGCTCTTCTTTAGGAAGACTGCTACTCTAGTTCATAGACCATTTAGCCCTTCTTTGAGCCTGAAACAAAGCTCATTGTCAGCAAGTTTGACCAGGCACAGAATATAACAATATATTGAAAAGCAAACATGGAGAAGATTTGGCCCTGTTTTGGGGTCCTAGAGAACTTTGAGCCACCATGATCCTTCAAGACCAGTATGGGAAGCTGCTTAAATACAATCTTTTAAAATGGAAGGTGCAAGGGGAGGTCAGGTAAGCCTAGAATAATCATTAACTCATTGATCCGATGTGGTGACCAGAATTGGTCATTGTGCTGCAATGACCAGTTTCAATGAGATACCCACTGATTATCTGTATAACTTTGGGCAAGTCACTTACTTTTCTGGGTCTCACTTTCCTCCTGTAGAAAGGAGACATTCTACATTCTCGGAGATTTCTTCTGCTCTCCCAACCATTTTCAGTGCTTTATCGTTGTCTATTGTCATGTTATTGTTGAATCCAAAGTACTAGAACTGTTGATTTGCCAAACCATAAGAAGATATTTTCCAACTGGTGTAGATCTGATGAAATGGTCGCTCTTGTTGGTGGGAATGTGATTCTAGAGGACAATTTGGCAATAAGTATCAGAAGCCTTGAAAATATTGTACGTTTGACTCAGTGATCACGTTTCTAGACCCAGGAAGTAATCATGGACAAGTGAAAAGATATGTAGGCAAGGATGGATGTTCACTGCCATGTTATGGGTAATAGGAGAAAACTGGAAACAACCTAAATATCAAATAATAGAAGATGATTACATAAATTATGATAATTCATATTAGTATAATAGAATATTATGTATAAAATTATACATAACATTACACTGTACATGAATATTTAGTAACATGGGAAAATGTGTACAATATTCAGGACATTTGGTTACAGTGAGATCTGATTTTTGGAACATTATTGTTCCATTTATATGAATAAAAAATAAAGGAGAAGGATGTAGCCTAAATATTTACAAGACTATTCTTTAGGTGTGAGGATAGAAGCCATCTTAATTTTCTTCTTTGTGCTTCTGCGTTTTCTGCAATCAATGTGAACTGTTTGTAATCAGGTTTTTAAATACATTTTTATGGAGGGCACCTTGCACCTAGGCCCTCTTCATATCTTGATGCCAGTTAATCTCTCAGAAATATGGCAGTAAATACTTCATCACCAAATGGTCTTTTGTCTCTGCCTGGCTCTGAGCCTTTTGGAGTGTGGTTTTCATGGATGGTGGGGAGACTTAGGTGGGTTTTGTTGAGATGGTTGTGGGGGTTTTGTGGGGAAAGGTGAGAGTCTGGAGGTAGAAGGACAGAGTAAAGAGGGGTCAGTAGTAGCTCAGTCTCTCCCTCTTTCCACCTGTAATGCCAACAGCCCACATCCAAGTTCAGCAGAAAAACTTCCATCTATACAAACAAGGAGCAGCGAGGGTGTTTGCCCATGAGGATTATGTAACTGATGATGTCTCTGTACACAAAATTAAAAAGCATTACTTCCACATGCCAGCCTTGGAAGTAGCTCCCCTCTCTAGAGGACTGTCAGCATTCCTGGCTTCAGAAGACATGCTGCACCTTTTCCCCCATATTCTATTGGTTACAAGCAAATGGCCAAGGACAAGATTCTCTCCAGACTCAAGGCAAGAGGAACCAGACCCCATCTCTTGGTGGCAGAGTGGCAAGGCCATGTTGCAGGAGAGTATGCAGGATATGACGTGTGTTGCATCTGTTTTGGTGCAAGGCCTTCTCGAAAAGAACAGCTGATGTCTGTGGAGATGCTGATATATAGGCCTGGCATTACCAGATCTTCTACTTTTTCAGGAGTAGCCTGCAAAAATCTTGATTTTTATCTGAAATCTCTTATTTTTTTTAATGTCAACAACTAATTCTGAACACTACAAAGCCATTGTCCAATGTCACTTCATATAGTGTCTCCTTTTATCTCTGTATGAAAGTGCCTGTCCCTTCTCTAAGTGGTAGCATTTTTATTTACCATGGTAAAAACAAGTTTTCAACCTTCAGTATGGAATGGGGGGAAAGGTGAGAAGTAGAATGTCACTTAAAGAGTCTGTCACACAGAGTGAAGTAAGTCAGAAAGAGAAAAACAAATACCATATGCTAACACATATATATGGAATCTAAAAAAAAAAAAGGTCATGAAGAACCTAGTGGCGAGACGGGAATAAAGACACAGACCTACTAGAGAATGGACTTGAGGATATGGGGAGGGGGAAGGGTAAGATGTGACAAAGTGAGAGAGTGGCATGGACATATATACATTACCAAATGTAAACTAGATAGCTAGTGGGAAGCAACCGCATAGCACAGGGAGATCAGCTCTGTGCTTTGTGACCACCTAGAGGGGTGGGATAGGGAGGGTGGGAGGGAGGGAGATGCAAGAGGGAAGAGATATGGGAACATATGTATATGTATAACTGATTCACTTTGTTATAAAGCAGAAACTAACACACCATTGTAAAGCAATTATACTCCAATAAAGGGGTTAAAAAAAAAAAGAGGGATAATGCTAAGGTCAAGAGGAAGATGAAGTTGATGATTCTAGAAAGTAAACCAAAGAAGGACCAGGGTTCTAGAGGAGAGAATAACAAAGCAGGTGAGGTCATCTCTTACGTTCTTCCTTGACTGGAAGAGGGGCCATGCCTTCTTTTCCAAAGGGAAAGAAAGGAGGAGGAAAAGGGAATGAAGGAAGGCTCATCCCACAGGAAACAACACTTTGCTGAGCACAGATCACATTCCAGGCATCGTTCAGGCGCTCTTTCAGACCTGGGGGCATCAGAAAGCCCAGTCAGGTGACTTCGTGGTGCTTATCTTCTCATGGGCTTCCCTGTCTCCTCACAGGGCCCAGGTATGTGCTGAGAATGAGATGGGAGGTGGTGAGGGCACTGAGGGCTCAGAGGAGACCAAGGGTAGGAGCAGCTGCTGGGGACAGAGGGCCGGGAGCTCTCTGGAGTTGATCATCTGCCCTGCAGAGATTCCCAAGACCACCCCGCAAGCAGGCACCCACGAGCAGGGATCTTCTGAGGCTTGGGAGCAAGAACACGGGAACACTTAACATGGTCCTGGGTTGAAGATTAGGGCAGAGGAAGGCCAGTGGAGTGAGGTCTGAGTGGCCTTTAAGTGGTGTGGCTCCAGGGGAGGCCAATGGAGCGCAGGGTGGGGGACGAATGCTCTGGGGCACGGCTCCTCTCAGGAGGCCAGAGGAGGGAACGGCTATGACTGAGCCCAGAGGCCACGCCCATCTGCCAGTTCTGCCAAAGGTCAGCAATGTGCCTGTGGCCCTGGCTGGCCGAGTGATGCGTCTACCCAGTCATGCGATAATGGGTGCTTGTATCTCTGAGAAGTTAGCCCCCCAAGTACTCAAATGACACTTTAACATACAGAATTGATGGTGCTAACCAACTCTTCATTTAAAAGGAGAAATAAACTGTTCATGTGACCTTTGTATTTATTCCAATTATTAAGGACCCCAAGAAAAATGAAAAGCTGCAATTTAACTGAGCAGAAATACATTCTGCAGCCTTATAACAAGCTAGGGCTTTATTGAAATTCCTGTTTTTCTAAGAGATGAGCAGTTAGAACCAGGCTGTAACAGAACAGGCAAAGATTCACAGGAAAGAATATTAGAAAGCATCACTAGATGAATAAAAAAGGACTAAACATACACTAAAGCTCAAAAGCAAGAGAAAAATTTTTCTGAGCCTACAGACAGTGGATAATCAAGTCAGTTCTCTCTTGGATACCTTATGTAAAAGTATTCAGAAAGTTGCTTAGTTTCTGTGAAATGAGGTGTACCTTCCGAAATTTCATTTCCAAACTTAAATTTGAACCTGGAATAAAATTTAATTCCTCCCTCTCCATGCTATGCATCTGTTGGAAAAAAAATTTGAAACCAATTTTCTATTGTACAGCAAAATCAATGCCAATTCATCCTGATGTTTCTAATCAACATGTCTTATTTTCTTCTCTGTTCCCATAACTTATAATTATTTGTGGTACTCTCCAAACAAACCCTTCTGTTCTTCTGCTTATGCCTCCTTCTGGCCTGCGATTTATATATGTGGAAGTAATTTGAGGCTGGAGATCACCAATCTATTACTAAGCAATTTGGGGGGTCTTCAAGACCCCCCAGACATTTAAAAATACAGATCTCTGTCTCTTGGTCTCTCATAGTTCAGGTACAGTGTTTTAAAGAAAAGGTTAAATCCTTAATCAGAAGGTAAACACAGAGCCATGCAATTTCTTAATTTGGATTTTGAGAAAACTAATCATTGTCTTAGTGCCACCACTGTTCCCTGCTAAAATAATTTCCACAAATGCTGGAGGACTGAAATATTTGATTCTTGCTCAGAAATCTCATCCAATAATTTGACATTGGCACACTCCCGCCTGGGCCTTCAGCACAAGGCTGCTTCTTACCCAGCCCTGCCATTCCCCCACTCTTGGTCACTTTGGGGTTGTTTAAAATATATGGGCATATTTTCAGCTTGAAAATATTGAAAGCATTTCCAATAAGTTTTTATAATTACTGAGGCTTGAGTTTTGGAGAGCAAACTTCTTAAGTGGGCATCAGCCCGTGGAACTTCTTGAGAAACCAGCCAGTCTTCGTGTACCTAAAATACTGGGGGCAGAGTTGGGCTGACACTAAAAGTTATGTCCATGGCAATCTCCTCCAAATTGAGGGGTGGTGTTTAGGAACTACCACCTGAAGATTTATTTACCCACTTGGGAGATGTCAGGCTTAGCAAATGGGCTCACCACTGGAAGGAGGTGCAGATGGAACCTGGTAAGGAGGAAAGGAAAACTGCGTGCTGGGAGCCGTATCAGGAATGACTTTGAGGTAAGAAGGAGGCAGGTGGAGAGCGGGGATGGAGTTTTAGGAAAAGAACATTCTTCAAAAATGGACCCATTGTGGTGTAAGACTATGAAGAGAGTGTTAAAGGATGCTACATCCCTTCTCTTAGGCCTTCTCTTCAGGCCACCCAAAGACCTTTGAGAAGGAGCAAGCTTTGTCAGTCACCCCAAAATGTAGACACACTAAGCCACCCCTTCCCCGTACCCTTTCTCCGTTATTATCTTCTGCAGATGGAAGTGACTTATAAAGAGAAGTTTTACAAAGAAGTGTTTTAATGCATAGACTATAATTACAGGGAGATCTAACGTGGAAAGCCACTTTATCAAAGAAGACAAAGACAGCACAAGTGGCTTAACTTGAGCAACACTTGCTCTGTGTCACCTTCAAAAGGATTTCTTGGAGTCTGGCTGGAGCTGACAGCAGGGCAGATATCCCACCAGGGTGTACCCAGAAGGTATAGCAACCATAGTCCATTTTAATTGGTTGAAACCAGTCCTTAAATATCTGTATTATTGCTCTTGTGGCTTCACAGTCTCTTTGAGATGGTGAGGCTTGAAACAAAAGAAAATAAAATGAAGGACATTTGAGTTCCAGGAAGTTGAGTTGGAAGCCCTGTTCCACTACTAACAGTGGAAACTTAAGCTTCAGATTCTTTCTTTCCCCCTTCCTCTTACCCCCAGTGATACATAACATCTCAGGTAACTTGCACAATATCAACCAAAAACCTCCTGAACTGAGTGCCAACAGGCTCTCTTGTCCATTGGTCACTTTTTTCAAAAAGAAACCAACCAATAAACATCAATCCAGTAGGGGACGTGTCTCCAGAGGCCTTTACCTTTAAGATAAATTTTCTTAAGTCAACATTTAGATCCCTTTGTTAGCCCACACGGGACATGGAAGTTGGCAAGGCATTGCTACTCTCATAAAATATACAATGTCATTAATAAGGAGATACTGTAGCTTCCTCTTATGTCTGTTGAGGTATCAATTCTTAACCAGGCATCCAGTTCCCCTTTATATCTTTGCCCTTTCAAGTCTGATAAGGATTGCTCATCAATTATGTACTTCTCCCTCCCAGGGGGAACTCCATTGCCTCCAAGCCCAGAGAAAAATTCACTACCTGAGATGGGAGGAGATCTCTGTGTTCTCAGGTTAGTTTCTTCCATGTTCTCAAAGAGAATTTTAAAAGTTCAAATTCACAGCCCATTTGCATTGCATGGTGATTTGTATTTTAAGATGATGTTCCCATGTGATGTTCATATGTATTTGTGTAAAAAGCCCTTTAGATTTCTGGATATAAAAACTTGTAAATGCAGGATGTCTGTCTTCACATTTTGAAAGACTTTCTTATTAAAGGGGCATTGGATTTCATCTCTGTTGCTCCAGAAAAAAAGAAATGAAACCAAAGAGCAGAGTCTACAGGAATATAATTCTCTTCAAAAATAAGAATTTTCCTTAATAGTTTAAGGTGTTAAAAATGGAACCACTTGCTTCAGGACAGTGGGGCCAGTTGCTGGCACTGGAAGAAGACACCCCTACCACAGTATTTCAAGAGACTGGAGGCCATTCATGAGGGAAGTAAAATAGGGGTTCAGCACCAAATGTCTATATGGTACCTTCCAACCTTCCAACTCAAAAGCCATTGGGACCTCCTAACTGTGAGGGGTCTGTTGACGGTACCGGGAATTGCCCCACTCTCTGGAACATAGCATACTCAGTATCACACTTTCTTTCATTTGTTCAAGTCTTCCTTTACCTCCCTTAGTACAGTTTTATTGTTTATTATTTTATTTGTATAAATACTTGGTTTTTTTGTTTTGTTTGGTTTCTGCTTTCTGAGGTTTAAAAGTTACAGTAAAATAAAGGAATAACTTAAACTTCCATATTCCCACAATTTAGAATCAACAAATGTTAACTTTTTTTGTCATATCTACTTTTTGTCAATTTTTAGGAAGAGAAGAAGAAGGAAGAAAGGAAAGAATGAGGGAGGGGGAGGAGAGGGGAGGGGTGAGTCGAGGATGAATGTTAGCTAATGTCCCCTAAGCCACCAACCCCCCCACCCACTCCTCCCCACATTCCCCTGGAGACTAAAGTTGTCATGTATCATTCCATTTCGTTAAAAAATTTTTTTCTAGGTAGATATGCATCCATTAAAACACACACACACATACACATTGTATGATTTTGTTTTTTAACTACATATACAAATACATTATCTGTATATATCCCATAAATCTGCATCTTGCTTTTTATACTCTACCTTAGGTTTTTAACATCTGTTAATGTTGATGTATACCAGCTCTATTTATTATTTTTTTAATTGTTTTATGGTATTTCATCATAGGAAAATACCACATTTTGATTGTTTATTCCTATATTGAGGGATATTTCAGTCATTTCCTTTTTTTTCTGCTGTTGCAAACAATGCTGTAACAGACATCATTGCATATAGGATGCTTATGAAACTTCTCAGGAGGTTGTCTACTGTGTATCTCAAAGCATAATTTCTAAGACACAGGGCAAGTACATTTTCCTAAATGCACCAAACTTCTCTCCAAGATGTCTTTACCAATTCATATTTCCAGAAACAATTTACCATTTCCCCTACAACCTTGCCAGCAGTTGAGATAGCTTGACTACTTAATCTTACAAATACAGTGGCTGGGAAATTGTCTCTCTTTGTTCTTTGTATTTGCCTTCTCTGAATTTCAGCATCTTTTGTTTGTTTTTTTTTCTTATTTGTTGACCATTCACATTTCCTCTTTGGATAATTCATTTTTTTCTACTTTTATTTTCCTTATTATGTGTTTTATATACTAATTCCTAGTCTATTAAATATGTCTCCCGGTCTATTTTTTCACCTTTTGCCAACAGAAGTTTATAGGTTTTTCTGTACAGAGTTTTAAAATTTGAAGCAGTTGAATATATCTATCTTTTTCTTTATTGTTTGGGCTTTATAAATTCTTCTTTTAAGGTTTTCTCTAAAATCATATAGATGTTGTTCTTTATTTTCTTTAATAATTTTTCACATGTAGATCTATAATCCATCTGGTGTATGTGTAAAGTATATGGTTTGAGGTAGGGATCTAATTGCATTTATTCTGCTCTTCCCCCTTGCCCCACCTACCACTTCCCAACCTCATGAGATTTTTCTGAGATAGTTTCTGCCACTACAGAGTTGACCTCTCCCTGTCTTGATGTAATCTTCTCTGGAACACATTTTCTTGTGCATCAGAAGGTGACAAGTTGATACAGTTCCAATTGGTTCACAGTGTGGTACACTTGAGCATATCAAAAGTGGAATGAAGCATGGAATTATAGACAGAGGTCTGCACATGTCACTCAAGTAGTGTGCACAGGCTTATCTGCCTGGCTGGCACAGACCCTCTCCCACGTGTACCCAGTGTAGATGTTATGGGCTGAAATATGTCCCTCCACCAAATTCATATGTTGAAGCCCTAACCCCTAGTACCTCAGAATGTGACTAGAAATGGAGCTTTTATAAAGGTAATCAAGTTAAAATTTTCATTGAATTTTAATAAAATTTAAAGGTAAAGGTTAAGGCAAAATTATCTTTAAGTAATTTTAGGGTGGGTCCTAATGTAATCTGACCAGTGTCCTCATAAGAAGAGGAAATTTGGACACAAAGAGACACCAGTGATGTGTGTGCACAGAACAAAGACCATGTGAGGACACAGGGGGAAGGCGGCCGTCTGCAAGCCAAAGAGAGAGGCCTCAGGAGAAACCAACCTGCCAGCCCCTTGCACTTGGACTTCCAACCTCCAGAACTGTGAGAAAATACATTTCTGTTGTTTAAGGCACCCAGTCTGTGGTACTTTGATTTGACAGTCCTAGAAAACTAATATGGTAGGATAATCCCCCACAAAGATGAATGAAGATCCTTGTGATTAGATACAGATAGATTTAAACTTCTCAACGTGGATTTTTCATTTAGCATACTGAAAAGTAGGTGAACAATTGATACCATAAGTTCACCCAAACAAAGGAATGCATCCAAGGAAATTGTATGACGGTCCAGATGGAGCAGTACTTTATTTGTCAATAAGTCAGTCCTCCTTCAAGCTAGCACACAGGATCTGACCAACCACAATAGATGTATTAGTTTCTTATTGTGGCCAAAACAAATTGACACAAACTTAGTGGCTGAGGACAAATTTTTTATCTCACAATTGAGAAATCCTAAAATCCAAAAATCAAGGCAAGGCTTCATTCCTTCTGGAGGCTGCAGAAGAGAACATATGTCCTTACCTTTTCCAGCTTCTAGAGGTCACCTAGATTCCTTGGCTTGTAGCCCCTTCCTCCATCTTCAAATTACATCACTCCAACTTTTGTTCCTGTCCTCACAGCTCCTTTTCAGACTCTGACTCTCCTGTCTCCCTCTTACAAGGACCTTTGTAACTACACTAGGCTCACTTAATCCAGAATAAAGTCCTCATCTCAAAATCCTCAACTTGATCACATCTACACAGTCCCTTGTGCCATGTAAGGTAACATATTCATCATGTTCCAAGATGTGAACATCTTTGGGAGCCATTATTCTGTGTACCACAGTTGCAAAACAGGTCAGTAAAACAATTTTAAAAGAAAATAATTCTATTATGTTCAAAAGGAGAGGATTTTAAAAGAATGGAAGTATTGAAAGCCTTCCTGCTTTTTAACTCAACAGAAGAGTTTTAAACTAACTTTTTAAACGGTCTATTAGTACCAGACGTTTTTCAAAATCGTTTTTAAGTCCTTGTTATACTAAAATTGTGTTGTTTCACTTGATTTTTTGTTTGGTTTGAGCCCTCTGTTGAGCTTTTTTCCACATCCGGTTGGATTCCATCTGCCAACGAGCACATGGGCCTGTTTCTACTTAGAAGATCCTCTTCCATGTGCAGCCTCGAGGCAAAAGTGTCCCGAACTACTGAAAACGCTTTCCTACCCTGGATTTCTCTAGGCAGCTTATGCAACGCTGAGTCAAGCTCCAAGTCAGGAAGGCAAAGCTGCGGGGCTGGAGAGAGACAAATGCTCCTCTGGCCCAACATGATTCAGTTCCTTCAGGCCTCCTGTTACTGACCCTCTCAGGCAGCTTCAGGCAGCATGTTCTTGCCACCAAAGACCTCCAGTGTCATGTGGGGGACTTGAGTGTCATCCACTGACAACACTGAATTACAGCCTGCCTTGGGCATTGAAGAAGGGTGAGTGGGAAAGCCCCCTGCAGGCAGACCGGGATGAACACGTGTATGCATCTGCCAGAAACCTATGGGAAGTTTCAGATGCTGGCAGAGCTCATGCAGCTGAGAGAGGAAGGAGGGCTGATTGTTCTGGAAGGCTGTTGCGCTCCCAGGGGACATGTGTTAGAACAATTCATGCCCCAGGCGATCGAGAGAGCAGAGCATGTTTTTCAGCAGCTATTGCTTGTTTTCCAGAATGGCAAGCTGCCCTGATCATCTGTGTCTCTGTAGTGGATAAACTCTGCAGGCGTGTGCCACATAGGTGTGCATCTGCATGTGTCTGTCAGTCTGCCTATGTCTGTGCACTTGCTCTTGTATATGCTAGTGTCTCCATGTATAAGTTCTGCTTTTTACTAAGAACCAAGAGCTGCCAGAGATGGAATCTTCTAACTGCCCTTCCAGCCTCTCTCATCTCTCTTTGATGCTCCCAGAGGTGCAGGCTTTTGACCGACACACCAGCCTTCCCAGAAAGCTGCCCCTGCAGCGCTTGGGAAGGCAGGAAATGCCCAGAGGCCTCAATCCCTTTCCTGCTCCCCCTCATAACTCTTTGGGGGGAAGTTCCAGGCCTGTGGGGGAAGGTCCAAGCCCCGAAATGCCACTGACCCTGTCTCCCTCCCAAGGCCCACGCTCACTCCCTCAGCCAGGCAGGGACACCCAGAGGTGCAGGCACTTTGGCCTAGACCCTGCGTGTGACTGGGTGGGCTGTTTTTCTCAGGAGGTAAGAGCTACTCTGAAGAAGAAGCTGAGGTATGAACTCATTACATTTTGCAGGCTCTTTTTTTCTTTTTTTAATTAATAAACTTTATTTTTTGAGCAGTTTTAGGCTCACCAAAAAATTGAGCAGAAAGTTCGGAGAGTTGCTATATACCCCCTGTCCACACACACACACACACACACACACTCATACACACACACACACACACACACACACACACACACACTCATACACACACACACACAGAGCCTCCCCCATTATCCACATTCCCCCACCAGATTGGTGCATTTGTTACATTCAATGAACCGAAATTGACATACCATCATCACCCAAAGTCCACAGTTTACATAAGGTTTGCTCTTGGTGTTGTATATTCTACAGGTTTGGAAAAATGCATGACATATATCCACCAAAATAGTATCACTGCCCATTATATACAGAATAGTTTCACTGTGCTAAAAATCCTCTGTGCTTTGATTGTTCATCTGTCTCTCCCCTCTAACCCCTGGCATCCCCTGATCTTTTTACTATCTCCACAGTTTTTCCTTTTCCACCATGTTATATAGTTGGAGTCATATAGTATTACTCTTTTCAGATTGGCTTATTTCACTCAGTAGTATGCATTTAAGATTTTTCCTTGTCTTTTCACAGCTTGATAGCTCATTTATTTTTATTGCTGAGCAATATTCCATTGTCTGGATATACCAGTTTGTCTGTCCAGTTCACCTACTTTGTTGCTTCCAAGTTTGGGCAATTATGAATAAAGCTGTTGTAAACATCCTCGTGTAGGGTTTTTGCATAGGTATGTTTTTTCAATTCCTTTGGCTAAATACTATGGAGCTTGACTGTTGGATCATATGATGAGTGTGTTTAGTTCTGCAAGAAACTGGCAAAGTGTGCAGACTCTTTTTAAATGTACAATTTCTGCCTAACTTTATTTTTCACAAAGCTATTTATTAATATGTAGTAGGCGCTTGAAATCCTCATGGGATGACACTTTTGATTCTTCCAGAATTCCCCAACTCAAGAATGTGGAAAATTTGTACAGGCTCCTGGCATCTTCCCGAATCACATGTCCACTGGGGATTGTGTTTCCCGCACATCCATGCACACCACAGTCTAACTGCCTCTTTGACTTTTACAAAATGTCTAGCTTTTACTTGGTGACCATTTTTTTACACACAAGAAAATTACTTTCGGTTGTTCTATACTTTCAAGAGAATTACTTTGTAGCATTAGGTCAAGGAGAGGAAATCAACCCACCACCCTGGGATGAGGATGCTGGTGACCAGCTAAGGACATTCATGAAGCCACATGATCTGTCCCCAGTACAAGCCTCACTGCGTAGTTGGTTCATATCGGTGACTCAGCAAAATGACAAAGTGCAACTTGCTGTAGGCCTTCTGAATCGTTCAGGGAAACTCAAAACTTCAAAGAATAGGTCCACAAATCCAGTACAGTTTCTTTTCCAAAAGGTCTTATGAAACAGATTCACGTGAGTAACCTGGTCTAATCTGAGGAATATTTCATTAGTCTGTCCTCACATTGCACAGTTAGCGTAATGACAGTATAACATTAAGACTGCTGAGAACAATAAAAAAAACCACTGATCCATTCATTGTAAAAAATGAATTGAGTCCCAGTTCTGTTGGCTTCTCCATTGAGAGATGAGAAGTGGAAATTGGTAGTAGTTACCTATCAATGTCCCTGGCAATATGGTGACAGCTCTCCTAAGTAGACCATTTAACAATGCTGGAGATGATATTAATTAAAATAATGTTTGTAAAGCACAGCTGAACAAGCATCAGAACAAGAGATTCCTAGGAGGTCAGAAACCTTGAGAAAGTATGAAGCCATGAAGCAGAGCTAAAGTGGAGGCAGCAGTTGCCTATGGGGTCACAGGCCAGTTCTTGGCAGCCTAACTCAGGTTATAAGGGGTCGTGAAGGCACCAGGGACAAGTAGGGTGATGCCTGGAACACCCTCACATAAAGCCAAGACCACCAAAGGGCAACCCCCTGAAAATTGAACCAGGGTAAAACAGGGGCCTGGAAGAGAATGTTCTGTCTCCTCCTTGGCTCTGGGTGGACCTGGAAAGAATTGTCCCCTGTGAATTTCTAATAGCAAACCAAAATTCATACTACGTGGGAAGCTCTACCTCTGTTAGAGGTAGGTAGAAAGTATAAAAGTGGTTAAGAGACATGGAGGATAAAGTGAGAATATCTAACATGTTACCAGATCAGAGTTTCACAAACAGATAACAGAAACAATGTGGAAGAGGCAATATTTAAAAAGATAACAAGCATGAATTTTACAGAGCCAATGAAAGATATCAATCCTCAGATTCAGAAAGCCTTAAGAGCAACAAACTAGATAAATAAAAAGAAATCCTCCCTTACATGCATTGGTAGTGAAACTGGGCAACAGGATTCAGCAAATTATGGCCCATGGGTCAAATCCTGCCTGCCATCTAAATAAAGTTTTATTGGAACACAGCCATACCATTTGTTTACACATTGTTTATGGCTGTTTTCATGTTACAATGGCAGAGTTGAGTAGTTGCAACAGAGACTGTGTGGATGGCAAAGCTAGAAACATTTATTATATGGTCCTTTCCTGAAAATGTTTGCCTACCCTTGTCGTAGAACATTAAAGGAAAGAGAAGATATTAAATGATTATTTAAATTTATGGAGAGTTAGCACAACTAGAATTTTATCTCACATCTCTTGACTAAGGATTCTCAAAGCTGGTCCTAGAACAAGGACCAGCAACATCAGCATCACCTGGAAGCTTGTCAAAAATGCAACTTTTTGGGCTTCCCTGGTGGCGCAGTGGTTGGGAGTCTGCCTGCCAATGCGGGGGACACGGGTTCGGGCCCTGGTCTGGGAGGATCCCGCGTGCCGCGGAGCAACTGGGCTCGTGAGCCACAATTACTGAGCCTGCGCGTCTGGAGCCTGTGCTTCGCAACAAGAGAGGCTGCGATAGTGAGAGGCCCGCGCACCGTGATGAAGAGTGGCCCCCACTTGCCGCAACTGGAGAGAGCCCTCGCACAGAAACGAAGACCCAACACAGCCATAAATAAATAAATTAAAAAACCTTATTTAAAAAAAAAAAAAAAAAATGCAACTTTTTGAGCCCCACAAGTTGTCCAAAAGACTCCAATGCATGCTAAGTTTGAGAACCACTGCTCTTGACTAATTTACTAGACCAGAGGTTCCCAACCCTGGCTGTACTTTTTTTTTTTTTTTTGGCCGCACCACACAGTATGCAGGATCTTAGTTTCCCGACCAGGGATCAAACCCGTGCCCCCTGCAGTGGAAACATGGAGTCTTAACCACTGGACCGCCAGGGAAGTCCCCCTGGCTGTACTTTAGAATCACCTGGGAGTTTGTAAAAAATATCACTGCCTGGCCTCACCCCCCAAAGATTCCCACTTAATAGGTCTGGAATGGGGCCTGGGTATTGACATTTTTCCAAAGCTCCCCAGGTGAGTCCAGTCTCCATTCAGGTGAGAACCACTGCATTATAGACTTCTGCCTTCCTTGTTTTATCACTGGTGAAGTAGACATGGAGAAAATTTGACAAACTCCCAAAGCTTTGTCCGTGCAGTGTATGGTATTCTTGACTATGCAGACTAAATAAGAACACTTGGGGTGGGGAGGACTGTTTTGCTGTCTTATTCAAACCACCTAAATAAGCCAGAGTTAAGTCTTACCCTCCCTTCCTTTCATCCCCTTCATCTCTCTCGGTAGAGGAACTATTAAAAAGTGAAATGACCAAATGTCAAGCCATGTGAGTGGCTGGAGGGTCAAGCTTCATGAACCCTCAGTTCTGTTGTAAACAATTTTAGAATAATGAAGGGTTTTGGTAATGCCCAACTACACCAACAAGGGAAGGAACTGAGAAGAAGGAACTGAGATTTGATGAGTTAAGAAACCAAGGAGTCTTCTGTAGGTACGTGGGTTGGGGAAAGTGGGAGACGGAGCATTCATGCTAAAGTTCTCACAGACGTAGGGGCTAGAAGAGGAAGACTGACAACTTCTTCTCTATTCACCCCCAACAACATTGACTTCTGCTGAAGGACACACCTCCTGGACATGATGTCTACTGAAAGCCTGCCCCACCTGTACCCACCATCTTTACATTGTCACGGCAAGGATAGCCCTCTGGAAGGCAAGCCACAACCTAAGAACTAGATGGCATCAAATCACCACCATCATCTTAGCTTTTAGGTGAAAGGAGCTATTTGGATCAAGAGCTTCTCTGACAGAGGATAGTGAAATTCAGAGAGAAAGGAAAACGGATTGACATTCCCAAGCTTGGCAAAATTCCATTTGCATAAAATGGAATGCTGAGAATTTATCAAAATTTTAACTTAAAATTTCAAAATAGCATAATTTTGAACCATCATGAAAACAAGTGGTTTTTATAATAGGAAAGCCCACAAAATGGCCACAGTAATTTGCATCTTCATGGTTTACAGGCAAGAAGTCTTCAACTGGAGTTGAGGGAGAAGTAAAATAAACAGCTAGGGTTCTTTTAACCACTCACCAAGATACTTATGCACTTAAGAGACTGATGCTGGAAACCACATTCTCATCTACTCTGAGTTTCCACCCATTGCCTTGGAGCTATATCTGGTGGACATTATTGTAATGCCACTGTGAATATTTGTTTAAATCTCACCACATATTTATGGGGAACAGATTTGTTTCCCCACGGAAATCTTGGATGAGGCAACTGAGAAAAATGATTTTGATGACTAAGGCTTGGGCAGCAGGGAGAATGAGAGATTTGGGAGAAAACCAGAACCAGAAGACAAGCAGACCCCCAGGGTCAGGGGAAGCCATGGCAAAGTTTCCACTTGGGGTCTCCACATCAGGAGTCAAACTCAAGTCCAGGAGGCCAGGGAACCTGAGTCCAGATAGCTGACCTGAAATTAAGTTTTTTGGGTCTAAGGCAAAGTTCAGGACAGCTGCAGGAATTGTATGGGTCATGCAAGGTTAGGGTTGGGAAATGGCCAGTGTGGGGAGCAGGGTAAAGGGAGAGAGTTTGAAGGTGGGTAAGGAACCTCCTTGCACAAGGCCTGGTCAGGTAGAAGCTGGGGTTGGTTTCCAAGGCTCATTGCTGCCAGGGGAGGCCAGTTGCCAGGAAACCTATCCTTGGGAGATTAGGTACTTGCCTTGACAACTCCACCAGGAGTCTGTTCTCTCTGGAGTCCATGGTCAGGGACCTGGTGTTCTCTTAGACTGTTTCTCAAGCACTGGTACATCCTCAAGGCATCTGATGAATACCTGATGGGGAAGAAGACAGGCACAGACTGGGGGTGGGTTAGACCAAACAATGGACACCATGGAGATGTGGCCACAGGGACTGGCAATTCATTTTCAGAAGTGTATTCCCTGGGAGGCTGGAATACAGACTAACAAGGTTCAATGTTCTCACCCTGGCTGGGCATTAGAATGATACAAGGAAGTTTTTTTTAAAAAAACATTGCAATGCCCTGGCCCTATGCCCAGAGATTCTGACTTAATTGGTCTGGGGAGAGTCTCTGGGATTGATATCTTTGAAACATTCTCTGGGTTATTCTAAGGCTCAGTCCAGGCTGGGTTAGAGGAAGGTGGGGATGGGAAATAGATGACCACTTCTGTACTTGTTACCCACTCTCTCCCTTCTCTTTCTATGGAAACGCCATCCTGTGAATGTCTAGTATTTGACAACCTTTGAGTTTTTATTCATGCTGCCTCTGGAAAGAACAATAACCATTGGGTTTATTTATTACTTTTCCACTAAATTACTTTAAAATGGGAATTTTTAAAGAAGTCTTTTACTTATTTAACAATTACTAATCACTATGTACAAAGTATTGTTCTCCGAGGGAGAGGCACAAAGTGACAGGAGGTGACAGGAATGGGGATCAGAAATGTTCAGAGCCCAATCGGGGATGCCTGTGTTCTCACCTGTCCACAGATGTGCGGGAGGAGCTGCATCGATCTCAGCCTCATCCAAGATGTCACCCCATCTGTTGAAGGTGGATGTCTCCGCAGGGACTGAACTGTTTGATAATAAGCCACAGGAATGGGCACCATCTGAAATGTAGCTCCAGAGCAGAACTGGAATGACAATGCAAGGAACTCACATCTTTGCCCTGGGCTTGGGCTCCTCAACAAGATACACTCTTGAAGATCTCTAGGGTGCAGACCAGCTGGCCTTTCCCAAGCAACAACTCTTCCTGGATAAATTTCCTTTGTCCGCGACCTCCAAGCCCAGATGGGAAATATCCACAAGTTTCCTCCTCCACCGGATGCTTCATAACCTTGGCTGAAATACGGCAGCACATCCATCACAACCTCTCCAGCTACCAAACCCCTGTCTGCCGTTCTGGGGACTTTAGGCTCACCTGAGTTTTCTCTATTGATCAGGGATACCCAAGGTGACTCCTAAGTCATCCAGAGTGAAAGAAGTCAGACAGAGAAAGACAAATACTATATGATATCACTTACATGAGGAATCTAAAAAGGTGGAACTGGGGGCTTCCCTGGTGGCACAGTGGTTAAGAATCTGCCTGCCAATGCAGGGGACACGGGCTCGAGACTTGGTCCGGGAAGAACCCACATGCCACGGAGCAACTAAGCCCGTGTGCCACAACTACTGAGCCTGCACTCTAGAGCCCACGAGCCACAACTACTGAGACTGAATGCCACAACTACTGAAGCTTGCGTGCCTGGAGCCTGTGCTCCGCAACAAGAGAAGCCACCGCAATGAGAAGCCTGCGTGCCGCAACGAAGAGTAGCCCCGGCTCACCACAACTAGAGAAAAGCCAGCGCGCAGGAACAAAGACCCAATGCAGCCAAAAATAAAAATAAATAAATAAATTTATAAAAAAAGTAAAAAATAAAAAGGTGGAACTTGCAGAAACAGAAAGTAGAATAGTGGTTACCAGGGCTTGGGTGCTGGGGTGAACAGGGAGATGTTAGTCAAAGAGTGCAAACTTCCAGGTAGAAGATGACTAAGTTCTGGAAATCTAATGTACAGCAGGGTGATTATAGTTAATAATACTGTATTGTATACTTGAAAGTTGCTAAGAGAGTAGATCTTAAATGTTCTCACCACAAAAATGTAATGTTAATTATGTGACATGATGGAGTTGTTAGCTAACTATGGTGGTAATCATTTTGTACTATATAAACATATCAAATCAAAGCTGTATACCTTAAACTTACACAGTTTTTTATGCCAATTATATCTCAATAAAGCTGGAAAAATAATTTTAAAATATAGGTGTCTATTGAAAATATCAGCAAATGTTCTTGAGAATCCTCCTATTCTACACTCAGTGTCACTGAATCTATTTGTTGTAATTCTGTCCCAGTTGTACAGTTGACCCTTTATATTTTTGTATGTGTCTTCTGGTTTTTTTTTTTTTTTTTTTTTTTTTTGTAATGTCTGAAACATTTATATTAACATATTTCCATACATATTTCCATACAAATACAAATATGATTTTTAGAAATTTCATGTAATGTCTGAAACATTTATATTAACATATTTCCATACATATTTCCATACAAATACAAATATAAGATTTTTAGAAATTTCATGTAATGTCTGAAACATTTATATTAACATGTTTCCATACAAATAACCCAATGAAAGTTTAGTATTAGTTGTTTTGTTTGTTTTTTTATACTGCAGGTTCTTATTAGGCATCAGTTTTATACACATCAGTGTATACATGTCAATCCCAATCGCCCAATTCAGCACACCACCATCCCCACCCCACCGCAGTTTTCCCCCCTTGGTGTCCATATGTCCATTCTCTACATCTGTGTCTCAACTTCTGCCCTGCAAACTGGCTCATCTGTACCATTTTTCTAGGTTCCGCATACATGCATTAATATACGATATTTGTTTTTCTCTTTCTGACTTACTTCACTCTGTATGACAGTCTCTAGATCCATCCACGTCTCAACAAATGACTCAATTTCGTTCCTTTTTATGGCTGAGTAATATTCCATTGTATATATGTACCACAACTTCTTTATCCATTCGTCTGTTGATGGGCATTTAGGTTGCTTCCATGACCTGGCTATTGTAAATAGTGCTGCAATGAACATTCGGGTGCATGTGTCTTTTTGAATTACGGTTTTCTCTGGGTATATGCCCAGTAGTGGGATTGCTGGGTCATATGGTAATTCTATTTTTAGTTTTTTAAGGAACCTCCATATTGTTCTCCATAGTGGCTGTATCAATTTACATTCCCACCAACAGTGCAAGAGGGTTCCCTTTTCACCACACCCTCTCCAGCATTTGTTGTTTGTAGATTTTCTGATGATGCCCATTCTAACAGGAGTGAGGTGATACCTCATTGTAGTTTTGATTTGCATTTCTCTAATAATTAGTGATGTTGAGCATCTTTTCATGTGCTTCGTGGCCATCTGTATGTCTTCTTTGGAGAAATGTCTATTTAGGTCTTCTGCCCATTTTTGGATTGGGGTGTTTGTTTCTTTGATATTGAGCTGAATGAGCTGTTTATATATTTTGGAGATTAATCCTTTGTCCGTTGATTCATTTGCAAATATTTTCTCCCATTCTGAGGGTTGTCTTTTCGTCTTGTTTATGGTTTCCTTTGCTGTGCAAAAGCTTTGAAGTTTCATTAGGTCCCACTTGTTTATTTTTGTTTTTATTTCCATTACTCTAGGAGGTGGATCAAAAAAGATCTTGCTGTGATTTATGTCAAAGAGTGTTCTTCCTATGTTTTCCTCTAAGAGTTTTATAGTGTCCAGTCTTATATTTAGGTCTCTAATCCATTTTGAGTTTATTTTTGTGTATGGTGTTAGGGAGTATTCTAATTTCATTCTTTTACATGTAGCTGTCCAGTTTTCCCAGCACCACTTATTGAAGAGACTGTCTTTTCTCCATTGTATATCTTTGCCTCCTTTGTCATAGATTAGTTGACCATAGGTGCGTGGGTTAATCTCTGGGCTTTCTATCTTGTTCCATTGATCTATGTTTCTGTTTTTGTGCCAGTACCATATTGTCTTGATTACTGTAGCTTTGTAGTATAGTCTGAAGTCAGGGAGTCTGATTCCTCCAGCTCCGTTTTTTTGCCTCAAGACTGCTTTGCCTATTCGGGGTCTTTTGTGTCTCCATACAAATTTTAAGATGATTTGTTCTAGCTCCGTAAAAAATGCCATTGGTAATTTGATAGGGATTGCATTGAATCTGTAGATTGCTTTGGGTAGTATACTCATTTTCACAATGTTGATTCTTCCAATCCAAGAACATGGTATATCTCTCCATCTGTTGGTATCATCTTTAATTTCTTTCATCAGTGTCTTATAGTTTTCTGCATACAGGTCTTTTGTCTCCCTAGGTAGGTTTATTCCTAGGTATTTTATTCTTTTTGTTGCAATGGTAAATGGGAGTGTTTCCATAATTTCTCTTTCAGATTTTTCAGCATTAGTGTATAGGAATGCAAGAGATTTCTGTGCATTAATTTTGTATCCTGCAACTTTACCATATTCATTAATTAGCTCTAGCAGTTTTCTGGTGGCAGTTTTAGGATTCTCTATGTATAGTATCATGTCATCCGCAAACAGTGACAGTTTTACTTCTTCTTTTCCAATTTGTATTCCTTTTATTTCTTTTTCTTCTCTGATTGCCGTGGCTAGGACTTCCAAAACTATGTTGAATAATAGTGGTGAGAGTGGACATCCTTGTCTCGTTCCTGATCTTAGAGGAAATGCTTTCAGTTTTTCACCATTGAGAATGATGTTTGCTGTGGGTTTGTCATATATGGTCTTTATTATGTTGAGGTAGGTTCCCTCTATGCCCACTTTCTGGAGAGTTTTTATCAGAAATGGGTGTTGAATTTTGTCAAAAGCTTTTTCTGCATCTATTGAGATGATCATATGGTTTTTATTCTTCAATTTGTTAATATGGTGTATCACATTGATTGATTTGCGTATATTGAAGAATCCTTGCATCTCTGGGATAAATCCCACTTGATCGTGGTGTATGATCCTTTTAATGTGTTGTTGGATCCTGTTTGCTAGTATTTTGTTGAGGATTTTTACATCTATATTCATCAGTGATATTGGTCTGTAATTTTCTTTTTTTGTAGTGTCTTTGTCTGGTTTTGGTATCAGGGTGATGGTGGCCTCATAGAATGAGTTTGGGAGTGTTCCTTCCTCTGCAATTTTTTGGAAGAGTTTGAGAAGGATGGGTGTTAGCTCTTCTCTAAATGTTTGATAGAATTCACCTGTGAAGCCATCTGGTCCTGGACTTTTGTTTGTTGGAAGATTTTTAATCACAGTTTCAATTTCATTACTTGTGATTGGTCTGTTCATATTTTCTATTTCTTCCTGGTTCAGTCTTGGAAGGTTATACCTCTCTAAGAATTTGTCCATTTCTTCCAGGTTGTCCATTTTATTGGCATAAAGTTGCTTGTAGTAGTCTCTTAGGATGCTTTGTATTTCTGCAGTGTCTGTTGTAACTTCTCCTTTTTCATTTCTGATTTTATTGATTTGAGTCCTCTCCCTCTTTTTCTTGATGAGTCTGGCTAATGGCTTATCAATTTTGTTTATCTTCTCAAAGAACCAACTTTTAGTTTTATTGATCTTTGCTATTGTTTTCTTTGTTTCTATTTCATTTATTTCTGCTCTGATCTTTATGATTTCTTTCCTTCTGCTAACTTTGGGTTTTGTTTGTTCTTCTTTCTCTAGTTTCTTTAAGTGTAAGGTTAGATTGTTTACTTGAGCTTTTTCTTGTTTCTTTAGGTAGGCTTGTATAGCTATAAACTTCCCTCTTAGAACTGCTTTTGCTGCATCCCATAGGTTTTGGGTCGTCGTGTTTTCATTGTCATTTGTCTCTAGGTATTTTTTGATTTCCTCTTTGATTTCTTCAGTGATCTCTTGGTTATTTAGTAACGTATTGTTTAGCCTCCATGTGTTTGTCCTTTTTACGTTTTTTTCCCTGTAATTCATTTCTAATCTCATAGCGTTGTGGTCAGAAAAGATGCTTGATATGATTTCAATTTTCTTAAATTTACTGAGGCTTGATTTGTGACCCAAGATGTGATCTATCTTGGAGAATGTTCCGTGCGCACTTGAGAAGAATGTGTAATCTGCTGTTTTTGGATGGAATGTCCGATATATATCAATTAAATCTATCTGGTCTATTGTGTCATTTAAAGCTTCTGTTTCCTTATTTATTTTCATTTTGGATGATCTGTCCATTGGTGTAAGTGAGGTGTTAAAGTCCCCCACTATTATTGTGTTACTGTCGATTTCCTCTTTTATAGCTGTTAGCAGTTGCCTTATGTATTGAGGTGCTCCTATGTTGGGTGCATATATATTTATAATTGTTATATCTTCTTCTTGGATTGATCCCTGGATCATTATGTAGTGTCCTTCCTTGTCTCTTGTAACATTTTTTAATTTAAAGTCTATTTTATCTGATATGAGTATAGCTACTCCAGCTTTCTTTTGATTTCCATTTGCATGGAATATCTTTTTCCATCCCATCACTTTCAGTCTGTATGTGTCCCTAGGTCTAAAGTGGGTCTCTTGTAGACAGCATATATATGGGTCTTGTTTTTGTATCCATTCAGCCAGTCTATGTCTTTTGGTTGGGGCATTTAATCCATTCACGTTTAAGGTAATTATCGATATGTATGTTCCTATGACCATTTTCTTAATTGTTTTGGGTTTGTTTTTGTAGGTCCTTTTCTTCTCTTGTGTTTCCCACTTAGAGAAGTTCCTTTAGCATTTGTTGTAGAGCTGGTTTGGTGGTGCTGAATTCTCTTAGCTTTTGCTTGTCTGTAAAGCTTTTGGTTTCTCCATCAAATCTAAATGAGATCCTTGCCGGGTAGAGTAATCTTGGTTGTAGGTTCTTCCCTTTCATCACTTTAAGTATATCATGCCACTCCCTTCTGGCTTGCAGAGTTTCTGCTGAGAAATCAGCTGTTAACCTTATGGGAGTTCCCTTGTATGTTATTTGTCGTTTTTCCCTTGCTGCTTTCAATAATTTTTCTTTGTCTTTAATTTTTGCCACTTTGATTACTATGTGTCTCGGCGTGTTTCTCCTTGGGTTTATCCTGTATGGGACTCTCTGCGCTTCCTGGACTTGGGTGGCTATTTCCTTTCCCATGTTAGGGAAGTTTTCGACTATAATCTCTTCAAATATTTTCTCTGGTCCTTTCTCTCTCTCTTCTCCTTCTGGGACCCCTATAATGCGAATGTTGTTGCGTTTAATGTTGTCCCAGAGGTCTCTTAGGCTGTCTTCATTTCTTTTCATTCTTTTTTCTTTATTCTGTTCTGCAGCAGTGAATTCCATCATTCTGTCTTCCAGGTCACTTATCCGTTCTTCTGCCTCAGTTATTCTGCTATTGATTCCTTCTAGTGTAGTTTTCATTTCAGTTATTGTATTGGTCATCTCTGTTTGTTTGTTCTTTAATTCTTCTAGGTCTTTGTTAATCATTTCTTGCATCTTCTCAATCTTTGCCTCCATTCTTATTCCAAGGTCCTGGATCATCTTCACTATCATTATTCTGAATTCTTTTTCTGGAAGGTTGCCTATCTCCACTTCATTTAGTTGTTTTTCTGGGGTTTTTTCTTGTTCCTTCATCTGGTACATAGCCCTCTGCCTTTTCATCTTCTCTATCTTTCTGTAACTGTGGTTTTTGGTCCACAGGCTGCAGGATTATAGTTTTTCTTGCTTCTGTTGTCTGCCCTCTGGTGGTTGAGGCTATCTAAGAGGCTTGATGGGAGGCTCTGGTGGTGGGTAGAGCTGACTCTGTCTTCTGGTTTTTGAGTCAAATGGATATGCATTTCTATATTTTTTTAATCAGTGGAATTGAGACATATTAAGGTTGAGAAATGGAATTAATTTTTATGCTTTGTATGATTTATTAAAAATTTCCCATTTTCAACCGTTGGTGAATAAGTATCAGCATTCTTGTTTTGATAGATCAGGGAAATTAAATAAGTCACCCAAGGTCACAGAGCTAGTCAGTGGAAGAGCTACAGTTCAACCAGAGTTAATTTGGTTATTTATACATTAAGTGAATTTTTCTCTGCTTTGTTCAAAAGTAAGCCAAAATAAGTATTTAATTGATTTGTTTTCTTTTATATTGAGGGCTCTATTTTGTTGGTTAGTTTGACTGTTCTTCCTTTATTCCTTAATAAAAAAAAAAAATTTCTTGGGGACTGTGGTTGGCAGAATAATGGCTTCCCAAAAATGTCCACATCCTAACCCTGGGAACCTATAAAAATATTGTCTACATGGTAAAAGGGACTTTGCAGATGTGATTACATTAAGGATCTTGAGATAAGGAGATCGTCCAGGATAATCTGGGTGAGCCCAATATAATCACAAGGGTCCCTGTAAGAGGTTGGCAGAAGGATCAGAATGAGAGAGAGAGAGAGACGATGTAAGGACAGAAGCAGAGTAGAAGGAATACACTTTGAAGGTGGAGGAAGGCTCCATGAGCCAAGGTACGTAGATGGTCTACAGATGCTGGAAAAGGCAAGGAAACAGATTCTCCCCTGGGGCCTCCAGAAGGAAGGCAGCCCTGCCAATACCTTGATTTTAGCCTAGCGAAACTGATCTCAGATTTCTGAGCCCTTGAACAGTAAGGCAATACATTTGTGTTGTTTTAAGCCACTAACTTGTGATAACTTGTTACAGCAGCAACAGGAAACTAGTACACTCCCCTCCCTTCCCCGTCTACACTACGATCTTTTGTTCTTTGACCTAGCCAGTTCCACATTCTACTCCAGGAAAATGTTACTTTTAGGTGTGTAGTGAGCTCACTTTTCCCTTTTATTTTTTCACAGTGTCCTAGATCCTAAACACAACAGTCTTGTTGTTTGGGGCTGGGGCCATGTACAGGGGACTTGGATATTTTCTTGGAATTCCTGGCTTTGGGTTGTACTTGGTGGATCAGGCCAAGTTGTGGGAGGTCCCAACCCTGGCGGATACTTAGGGGAGATCGCTCTCCTCTTCTTCCCCTGCTCCAAGACACACCACCCACACTGGCTGGCTGAAGTGTATCTGAGTGTTTGTGCAAAGTTCTGGAATGCAGAACTGTTCCAACCACAGAGGTGGTCAGACCCCCGAGATCCTCCCATTCCTGCTACCATTCCATACTTTCTTTTCATTCCTTCATTTATTCATTCATTCATTTATTCAAGTGACAATAAATAGCCACCTTCCAGGACCCACTGCTGTGGTAGGTACTGGGATAAAACACTGAACAGACACAGCCTCTGTCTCTGTGCGGCAGGGCGATGGATGGTAAGAGTGCGGTCAGTGTGTGCTAAGAGAGATGTATGGTCCCAGACAAGGGCAATCCACACTGCTGAGAGCTGGTCGGAGTTGGTCTCAAACACAGCCTCTGGGAGGATGGGACCTTGAGCTAGGTCTTGAGGATCAATAGGGCTCAACAAGCAGGCAGGGAAGAATGGGGGAAGGTGTTGAAGGCAAAAAGTAAGCGCTGCAGCTCTAGAGGCTGGATGTCCTGGACTGGCTTGGCCCAGCACAGCAATGCAAGTAGTTTGGTGTGGCCACAGCAAAGGGTATAAAGGCAAGTGGAAAAGAGGAGGTGGAGAGGGGGGCCCAGCCCCTTGGAGACTAACAAGAATGTCAAGGGCAGCATTTGTAAAACGGAAGCTTATCTTCCTGCACGTTTGAATTGCACAGCCATGACCCATTTGTTGGATGGTGGAATCGTCTGAGAGCATCTCATCACTGGATGATGGATACTTGTTGGCTGATTTAACTAATTCAAGGATTGTGTGTGGGATTGTTTCAGGGTTGGTGTACAGTTAAAGAGGAAAGACGGGGCAGCATAATGGTTAGACCGTGGGCTTTGGCGTAGAATAAACATCGGCTCTGACTTTCTATCTGTTTCACTTTGGGCCAGTTAAATAACCCTCTGTCCCTGAATTTTCCCCAGTGAGGTTCAAAGGTTGGAGTGAAGATTAAATCAAATAATGCATCTAAAGTGTTCAGCCTTCTACCGAGAATAGACTCAGTGTTCATAAATCATAGTTGTTTATTATCATGTCCCTTTATGTCAATTTAACAATGTGTCACTCTATTTTCCTACCAGAGGAAGATAAGAGGAAGCTGTCAATGGCTTCAAGAAGGGATTTTAATAAGAAGCTGTGAGGAGAATGACAGAAAAGCCAGAAATACAAATCCTACATTATAAGAAGATTCAGGTTGAAAGCAGATGGGATTAACTGAAGTGTTAGAAGATTTTAAATTAATTAGGGAAAAGTTTCACGATTCTAGAACAACAGACCTTTCTCTAGTTCCCATCAGGGAAACCAAGACCACAATGGCAGGAATTTGGAGGAAAGATGGTGTTAAGTCATTTTCTGAAAGAACCTTAACTGGGGAAAGTGGGGAAAGAAGAGGAGGAAAGACTTTTAGTCAGCATTTTGACATGACCTTCAGGTTTGGTCATCAGGGGAATCTGGGCTCTAGTTCTCTGAGGGCAGGGCTTTGTCTTGGTGTCTGTACCTACAGAGTGTCTGCCACATGGTGGGGAACCCACAAATGTTGAATGGGTGAAGGAAACATTACTAGTTATTTCTTCTTAACCAGCTTCCCTTCCAGTTCAGGCATTATTCACATTTTAATTTGGCACAGGTAAGCCAGTAGATGGCTTGAAATAAAAATGACAACTTCTTGTCCCTAGCTTGAAACCCATCTACCATTCAAATTCCTCAAATCGCTCAGACACTTTGTTTTCACTCATGATCCTGTCAGCACCCGGTAATGCCAAGATCACATGTGGTCACATGCTTGACAGAGTTTCGTAAACTGAATTAAACATCGTCACTCGTGTCCCATAGAATATGGACTGACAATGAAACGATACTTAAAGTATATCTTTAGTGAGAGAGAGGTGATTAATAGACTTCATTATTTTTGCAAGTCTTAACTTTATATTTTGTGAAACAACAAAAATTTAGAGATGTTATTTTACTGGCTGTCATGGATTTTTAAAAGTGACTGCCCAAATATGAGAGAACTGAACAGAAGATGTGAGTGTCTGCACTTACTGGGGCTGGACACTCATTGTTCAATCCTTTATACCAACCATGACGAAGTTTTTCTTGAAATTGCACTAGTAAGCTTCTTTTTTCCTGATTTAACAGAATTTTCTTGCAATCTAATCGGATCACACTGATTATTTTTAACAAATTTATTAAAAACTCACTGAAATACTTTCTCTGGAAGATTTTGGAACAGGTTAAAAATGTTTCCATTTTTAATATGCAGGTATGAGTTTTTATAGCTAACACATCATTTTCAGCAATGGTACTGCGTAGTAATGAAATATTTCCAAATGTCTGTTTTCAAAATGCTTTCTCCATAGCATGATTTACTCTTGAGGATCAGATCAGTAATGTTCTTATTCAAAGTTAAAATGTCAACTTTACCTTTACAGATTATGTTTATTTATTACTTCAAAAATATCTGCCAGCTAGCAAACCACTGGCAGCCACCTGCCTCAGAAACTGTGAATTTGCAACACTAATCTTATGGTAAAACACTGAATACCCTGGCTCTAAGTTGGAAAACGTTTAAAGTATTTTATAAAAGATAACCAGGAAATCTCTGTGTGATTCAAAACATGTTCACAATTACTTCCGCTTCCATTACAAAATACTCGAAAGAGTCCTGCATAATTTAAAGTTTTTTGTGCATGTTTTATTACTACATTTTTTTTTGGAAGTTAGCTTCATCAATGTCATCTTCTAAAACTTTGTGCCCTCCAGCGACAACTTCTTCCTAATGATAGGTTCCCTGTGAGCAGAGTAGTAAATAAAAATCACCCTTGGATCTATCTCTGTAAGGTTACCCTGGGCTTCCTTTTATATTCTGGTCAAATTGGCTGTCACATCAAGGGTTACACTAACACCATTTTCTCATAGAACATTATTCTTATAACAGAAGTCACTTAGCATTAAAAATATCTTCTCCAGTCCATCTTTCTTTTAGAGGTCTACAAAGAAAGAAGTCCTGGATGTATTTCACCACTGAGCAGAGTTAAAGAATTCCATAGGCTGAGACATGTCAGAAACATCTGTACTTCAACCCAACTGTGTAGTAAACCACCCACACTGTCTCATTTCTCCTAGGACTTGTTTCTTCACATCTTCAGTGATGTTTTTCAAGGCATCTTCCAGAAGTATTTGCTGACAGAGGAATGCATTTTAGTTTAGTCATCAATTTGTGTTCCATGCATTATTTTCGAGCTGTTGTCACCACAACAGGAATAACAAGTGTTTCCTTCATAGTATGTAGCTTTCCCCCATTTACTATTAAGTGAGAAACTTACTATTAAATGTGCAACTTAAACTTTGGAAGTCTCTTAAGGTGCTTCCAAACATTTATCATCAAATTTATTGTGATTTTTGTAAAGCACTGGATTGAGTAGTGAACAGCTCTGAGCATTTAAAAAAATGTAGAAATTTACTGTCATATTATGGATAATACCTTTTTCAATGTTTGCAAATAGTTAGCTTCATACCAGCTTTAGTGATAACCCAAGTTGCAATACGCATTTACTTGGGCTGCACGGCTAATGGTAGATGATATATATTCATATTTCAAGCAGCTTTTTCGGTCATGTCAATTTTTGTGTGTGTGTATATGACTTGCTGCCAGGACTGAGTAGATTATCATTGTTTTGCCTCATAATGTGACCAAGAAAGAGCTTGCATCAGGAGAAGGGTTGGCCCTGACATCTCTCCAATGGTTCACCACTGTTTTCATTATTAGTATTATCTGTAACCAGTACTTTCTCTACAGGTTCTTTAAAGCCCACTTGTCTGCTTTGTGGGTGTTGGTTTTGTTGAAATAAGGTTATAGAAACCGTAAACCCACTTAACTAAGCTCATATAATTTGCATTTGTCATATCGCCCTGAACTCAAGTTAATGGATTCAGGGGTTACTCCATCACCAATTGAACTTCACGTGAGCGAGAAACAATCTTTCAATGGTGTCAAGCCACTAATATTTGAGGTGTCTGTTACAGCAGCCAGTGTTCGCTTAATTAATACATTTCCTTTGTGTGAGACATTTTGACAGATGTTGTAAGGGCTGCAAAGATAAATAGACATCCCTGAGTTCAAGACTATAACTAAGACATGCATGTAGGTAATCATATTATGACTCAGTCCAGAGCACAGGCACCATGAGAGTAGCCCAAATTAAGCACGATGGGAGTTTAAGTAAAGAGAACAACCTTTTCAGTTATTGTGGTTAGAAAATGTTCCCTGGAGGAGATCATATTTGTGCCAGACTTTGGGGGAGAGATAAGATTTCAGTAGACAGAGCTGAGAAGGGGTCTTCTCAAAGAAGAGAGATGTGTGTCTCCTGGTGGCACTTTACATGTCAAGCTAAGGTGTTTGGACTTGATCCTGTAGGCAATGAAGAGCCAGTGAGGAATTCTGAGTGGGGGAAGGTGCAGTCCCATTGATGCGTTAAGGAGATGACTCTGGGAACAGTGAAGAGGGTCTAGGACTTCCCTGGTGGTCCAGTGGTTAAGACTCTGTGCTCCCAATATCGGGGGCCTGGGTCCAATCCCTGGTCAGGGAACTAGATCCCACATGCATGTCACAACTAAGAGTTCACATGCTACAACTAAGGAGCCGGTGAGGCGCAACTAAGGAACCCACCTGCCTCAACTTGAACCCAGCGCAACCAAATAAATAAATAAATATTGACAAAAAAAAAAGAAGGTCTAGAGGAAGCACAGGAAAACCTGTGTGTTTTTGAGACTGATTAAGAGGCAACTACAATGGTGAGTCTTGAGTCACCACTTCAAAGCTCCGACTGTGCGGTCAGCAGACTTGTGTGTGAATCCTGGCTCTTCCATTTGTCAACTATACTGACCTTGAGTTACTTAATCAACTAAGCCTCCATTTCCCCATTTCAAAAAAGGACTAATAATAGAAGGTGCTTCATAGATTTATGTGAAGGTTGAGATAATGCATATAACACATGCAGCAGAGTGCCTGGCACTCTGACTTAACAGTCAGTGACTTAACAGTGACTTAACAGTCACTATTATTTGTATTCCCAAGGTGAGATTATAAGGACCTGAAATGGGTTTGTTGCAGTGATAACAGAAATGAAGGACTGAATTCAACATACATGCAAGTAAGGCAGATAAATCCAAAATGACTCAGAAATTTGGTCTCAGTTACTTGGGAGAATGTTCTCCCACTGGAAGGACTGATTGGTTTCATGCAGGTAAAAAAAAAAAAAGAGAGAGAATTTTTAGATAAGCCAAGTGTGAGGTGTGAAGGGAAAGCCAGAGACATTTGTAGACAGGGATGAAGAAGGCAGTAATTTAAAGAGAAGGAGAAAATTTTTTAAATGGAATAAATTGTTGGAGAAAGATTCCAAATGAGAAAGGAGATGTGACTGAGACATCATTTAGGGTCTTATCTGTAGCGAGATGAAGACACATGCCCTGCTCCCCTTCCTCTGAGATAAAAGAGAATGAGAAGGAAAAGGGAAGAAAAACTCTAGAAAAGCTATGATATATAGAACAGAAAAATTGAGGTTGCTGGTGGTATGTGGCCTTGGCTTTTTCGGAAAAGCTGGTGGTGTGGGGGCTGGAAGTGGGGACAGATGTGTCAGCACAGGAAGCAATTACCACTCAACACTCACCATCTCCAAATCCTGTCCACTGAAGACCCTGGGCTCAGTGCTCTGCAGAGAGAATTTTTAAGGGACATTGTTTTTATGGGGATTGTTGAGTGACAAACTTCCCTGGCCCTGCCGGAGGTTTATAAGGTTAGCTAGAGGCTAACAAGAACAAACACACTCTCACCATCTTGAAGAACTGGATTTAAAGTTAAAGGTCCAAATTGACTTCTTTTGCTCTGATGTTGGGCAGAATCAATGCCAAGGGCATGGCATGTCAAGGTGTTTGCCAACAGAGGCCATGCTGTAGTTTGCTCTCAACCATCCCAGGGAAGCCGTTGGGGGACTGGAAGCTGGTTAGTGCATTTGGTGCTACAAATGCTGACTCAATATCCATAGAATCAGCTCCACCTTCCTACACCGACACACCCCTCAGGTCAGGGCCTTATTGACTTCTCATCTTCCAGGCTACCCAGATCCTCCCTTTAACCGGATTTTGTCTTTGGATAACATGACTGAGGACAGAGGGAGATGCCCAGTGTGATGGATAACTCTACAGAGGGCCCTGCCTGGATGTTGGGGCCAAGTTTCTGCTGAAGTTGAGTTAGGGCAAGCCAATTTGGAAGCTCATAAGTTTGAAGATCTCCAGCCGGGAGAGGCACCCACCAGAAGTTACCGGTCACATTAGAACCTTCCTAATGAAGCGAAGCCTTGTTTATTTTTCTGTGGTAGAGGTAATTGCATGTGACATTTTGCTGAATCATTTATTTATATTTTTCCTCCTTTTTTCAGCATAAGAAACTAAACAGATGGAGAAAACTTACTTAAAGTGTTTTCTTATTACTCCTGGCAGTCTTTGGCTCCAGACAACTGCTTAGCCTCTTTCCCTGGCTAGAAAGAATGCCTGGAAGTGTTTATGCTGCCTTCAGATTCACAGAGGGTGAGCAGGGACCACATTTCCCCATTTGTTTCCTTCATCAAAGTCTTCTTCCCAGCTCCAGTACAAAGATGTTTGACTGAGGCTCTGGACCCCACTCAGAAGCTTTTTTGTTTAATTTGATTCTTCTTGTTGACATTAGGAGCGCATTTAAGCATGTCTCCGTCCCCATCTTCAAGCTGGAATGCTCCCTGTGAGAAGTTTGGACATGGATGAAAACATCCATGATGGTGAACACAGCTGGGAACACGGGCAACTGAGGGAAGGGCAGATGGGAGGCAGGGGCAAGATTATATGATTAATTTCTGTTATGGGTGGAATTGTGCCTCCATCCCCCCATCAAAATTTAAATGTTAAAGTCCTAACCTCCATACCTTAGAATGTGATCTTACTTGGAAACAGGGTCTTTACAGAAATAATCAAGTTAAAATTAGGTCATTAGGGTGGACTCTAATCCAATATGACTGATGTCCTTACTGAAAGGGGGAAATTTGGATACAGAGACACACATAGAGGGAAGACAACATAGAGACACAGGGAGAAGAGAGCCATTTCCAAGCCAAGGAGTAAGGCTAGGAGCAGATCTTCTTTCACAGACGTTAGAAGAAACCAATCCTGCCAACACCTTGACCTTTGACTTCTAGCATCCAGAATTGTGAGGCAATAATTTCTGGTTTTTAAGCCACACCGTCTGTGGTATTTTGTTATGGAAGCCCTAGGACACTAATGCAATTTCATTCCAGAAAAGTACAAGGGGTGTGAGATATGTTATAAAAAGAGGCAATGGGTATGATGGGGTTGAGAATAACTACTTGGTTCAGACTCTCAAACAGAGCTGCTGAATATGGCCTCAAACAGCAATAATAATATAAAAATTTGGTTTGGTTTGGCAAAGGCAATGCCATAATGGGTAATTTCAGTGTCAGAAACAATCAGAGTATTAAATATCTAGCAAAAGAAAAGAAAAGTAAACCTCTAACTATGGAGATTTCCTGTGCTTGAGAGGAATTGACCACGAAGCAATTAAAGTTAAAAAAGAAAGAAAACCTTCTATTTCATACTTAGAGAAAACTCTTAAAACTCTTCTTGCTATACACAAATAGCCCCACTTATATCTGTATGGCTTGTCACAGTTTTTGAAGCACTTCTTGTACTTGATTCCACTTAATAGTCCCAAGAGATAAACAGGGCAGAACAAATTATTCTTATTTTATAAATGGAAAATTTGTGACTGTTAGGGTGTTTTCGCCAAGGTCAGATAAACTTTAAATTTCTTTCTTGATTAAAATGATTTTGGTTGAAAAATAGTCACCAATTTGAGTAACTTAGACATAAAATCATTTAATAGTAAAGATGCCCCCCACAAAGAAGCTATTCAATATAAGTAACCGGCCATGGGAAGACCAGAACCACAGCTACCCCGAGGCCTTCCCCTGCAAGCGGTTGAGAGTCTGGTCCATGAGGTTGCCATGGAGATGATTCACCGCCAACCTCCAAGACTGAGTCTCTGATCAAATTTCAAATTCCCAGATGAGAGGATCTGATTGGCTGGTCAGGTGTCTAGCCCTGTGGCAACTAATTGTGGCCAGGGTGACCAGGTCATATAGTATCAGCAGGGTGAATGGGGACCCAATCATTATAGATTACGGGGACAGTTTCCAAAGAGAGGGAAATCATAATGTAGCTGAGCAAGTCCCCGGAAGTTCCATCCCTCAGCTGCCCAACACCAACATACATGGACCTTCCTGTGCATCCAGATACGCCCCCTGGGTAACACGATGCAGAACATAGAGGCACAAGCACACATATCCACTCTCCAGTAGAAACAACCAAAAGTCACATCCAGCTCATCAAACTTGATTCCTTTTCTTCCTGGGCTCACAGATTCACTCCATTTCCCAGCCTCCCCTGGGATAAGATGGGCTGTGTGACCAAGTTCTAGCCAGTGGAATGTGAGCAGAAATGTTGGGCATCACTTCTAGGTCTGGACCTCCTTGCTCTTCCCCCTTCAGTGACTTGATGCAGATGCCACAGTGACCTTGGCAGCTTCTGTAAATTGCCTATGGAAAAATTACAATATGCAAGGAGGCTGGGTCCCAAGTCACTTCTTAGAGAAGAGGAACCAGCAGATCAAGAACACATTTGAGATTTTAGAAGAGCAAGAGAGAAAGTCTATGGTGTTTGAGCCCTAACACATTCTTGGTTTTGGTTTTATAGCAGCTAGTGTTGTCTTAATCACTGCAGAGGGTGATGTTAAAGGCATACTGTTCAGTGTTCCCAAACTCCAACGGGTGTTCACTCCTCCCTTCATTCCATCACAGTCCTTTCTCCCAATTTCACACCTTATGGACGCTTCCATCACCAATGTACATTGTATAAAGGAGTGGGGAGAAGGAAAGAAGAAACAATATGAGATATGAATCGGGAGACTGAGTTGCACACCTGACTCAGTAATGCTACATCTTTTGCTCATGGCAGTTCCCTTTTCTATGGGAACCACAGGAATGGGCTACTGGCAGCCATGTTTATACTGCATGAACTTGACTCCTCAAGGCTGACTGGGGCAAGCAAGGGCATAGCCTTCACCTTAATGGGCCAATCAGTTTCTCTCTCCTGGGAACTTGGAATTTGAATGAAAGTAACAGAGACCAGGAGACGAGAACTAACCACATGAATAGCAAAGTTCTCGAGGAAAGGTCTATTAATTCCTGGGTGGATAGACATCAGTGGAGCAGCCCACTTCCTATCTTCCTTGAGGTGACTTTTCAACTTCTCCCTGAATTACATGATATGCCAGTAATTCCCCTTTATGCTTAAACTTTAAAAAATTACAACCAAAAAACTCTAATTAAAAAGGTAGTTCCAGCGGAAGGGATTTGATAATCTCCTTGGTACCCAGAGGAGGAGCTCTCCAAATATTCATTCATTCATTTAAAGAATATTTATTGATATCCTACTATGTGCCAGGCATACTCTGCTAGATACTGAAGATTCGATGACAAACTCAGTCTCTGCCCTCTTGATGTTTACAGAGGGGAGAGGGGTATTAGTCAGGTAATCTCATTCATAAACATGTAATTACAAACTTAGATAAAGACTCTGAAGGAAAGATTCAGGTCTGTGAAAGAGCATAGCAAAGCATCAAACCTTAGACTTGAGGATTTGAAGAAATGACATTTGGGTTGAGTCCTGAATACTGAGTAGGTGTTAACTCACGGAAGAAAGCAATTCTTAGATAAATATTTACAGAACCTTGTGATGTGGGTACACAGGGAGTACCATAGGAGCCCCCCCAAAATGTATTTTAATTTCTTTGAAGGAAATGGAAAAGGCTTCTCATAGTAGGTGACATTGCAGTTGAATACTAACGGATGAAAAGAGATTTGCAAAGAAGAAAAAGGAGGAAGGACATTCCAAACAGAGGGAACAAAGCATGTGCAGAGGCATGAAGGCATCAGAAAGTGAGAACAAATAGCTCTGCATGGTTGTAGCCGTTAGGATCAGGATGTTTGTGAGGGAAACGGTCAGTGAGAAAGCTAGAGGATCAAGTCATAAAGGGCCTCATCTAAGTCATGCTAAAGGGGATAGACTGTACCCTGTGGGCAGGGGGAGTCAAAGGAAAATGATCACAGGGAAGTGTTCCAATAGGATTTTTGCTTCGGAGAGTTCTTTCTAGATTTTATGAAGAACAGTTTGGACCTGGAAGAGGATGGAAGCTGAGAGGAAAATTCAGGACCATGAAGCCCCTCTGTGTTAATAGTCATCATCTACGATAGGCTTGAGGTCCACCATAACCTGAGCATTTCTGGGAGAAGCAATAGTTTGAAGTGTTCCTCCCCTCCTACCTGGCTCATCGCTGCGATCTTGCTTGGCTCTAGTTGCCTCAGGGGTGACTCGTGCCATAGCAGCAAGTGGGTTCTCTTCCTGCGGCCTTCCATCCCTGTAATCCCTTCTCCACAGTACCAGCTGGTTATGCTTCCTGGGGCTCACAGCTGATCACATCCCTCTGGCCTAGAGAGTTACTTGTGGCCTACAAGCTCAAGCCATAGCCCTCTCTTGACCATTTCTAGCATCCTTTCTCTTTACTTACTAATACTGACCGTCGGCTCAGCTCTTTACGTACATCATCTCTAATTCCCACCCCACCCCAAGGTGAACATTACTGTCCTTATTTTACAGCTTCGGAGGCATCAAGTCAAACGTCACAAGCCAAAGGTCACAGGCTAATAAATTGTGTGATCACATTTTGAGTCCAGAACTAACTCCAAAGCGCATACCCTCTCCATCCAGGCATGTTAACTCTAAACCAAGTGGCCTGGGTTAGTCAAGCTATAGTCTCCAAATTATCCACCCCCACATGCAGTACCCCAAGAACTGAACCAAAGCATTACTTACATAAGATGGGAAAATGCCAATACTATACTTTTCCCAAACCACAGTAAATAATCCAATTTTCTTAATTTTACATATGTGCCCTCTATAAATTTTTTAAACTCTTTGGCCCCTTCTACTACCATGTAAATTAGAATTTAGTATAGAACACTGACTATGTACTAATTTTATGGTTATTTTAATTGACTCCAGCGCTTAAATAAGTTTGAAATCCACTGAGCTAAACTATACGGTTAGTAGGGAAAGAGGGAAATGAGGCTAGAAATCTTGGTTGGGGTTTGATACACAGAAGGCTTCGAAAACCTAGCCCGATAGTTGTACTCTAAGCAATGGGGAGCCTTAGGTGGCTTCGAGCTGAGGGGATGCCCAATTCCAGCTACACTGTAGGAAGACTTCTCTGACCACAGGGGCCAAAAAGATCAGAGCAGAATTTCTCAAAACATGGTCCCATAGCAGTTGGATCAGAATCCTCCAGGAGCTGATCCCCCAGGAGTTAAAATACAAATTCCCAGGCCCCACCCACAATTAGAATCCTTGGGGTTGGGATCCAAGAATCTACATTTTAACAACCTCCGAGATTTTAACGGACACTGAATTTGAGAATCAGCAGATTAGGAGGAGAGATTCGAGCCATGGAAACCAGTTGGGGGGCTGCAGAGATTCTCCAGAAAGGAAGCAAGAAGGGAATGAGCTGGAGGGGAGGAGAGGAAACTCAGGGGCCGGGAGAGATGGACAGGAGAGGATGTGGAACGGGACTAGTGATTAGATGTAAAGGAAAAGGGAGAGATGGAAGTCGGCTCAGGGTTTCTGACCTGGGTGGCCAGGAGGATGGTGGGGTCATTGGCAGAAACAAGGAGGGCAGGGGAAAAAGCCACGTGGAGGAAGATAATTTATGCTTGTGTTGGTCACTTTGAAATTGAGGTGCTGACAGGACATCCTAGCCAGTGTGTAAACAGTATACCATTAGCAGGTCTCTAAGTGGCATTGAAAATCTACGGCCGACTTGCACGGTTGGAAACCTCAGGACACTGAGGCTCAGGCCAAGGGACAGGCCTTCGGGGAGTCTATTAGCTTTCTCTGATCATGGCCACAGACGACACCTCATGCCCAATGGCCAGCTGCAGATACAGGCCGTTCATCACACCAAGGTGGGGAGAGCTGGGGAGTGAGGACGAAGGGGTTCCTGCAGATCCAGCCTTGCTCTGGGAAAACCAGCTCTAGTTTCCTGTCCTGCCAGGACTACCTTGTGACAGCACCTTCCAAACTGCACCTTGTTACTGTCACTCGTGCTCTGGTTGGGATCACTCACCAGCGGTGACCTCAAAGGCAGCTTCAAACCCCGCACAGCTGTGTGCTCAACCCGGCCAGTTGTATTCCACTGGAAAGTCAGTGGGGGCCAGAACCTGGGAGTCAGCTCAAGGACACCTTTTAAGACCAAAAGAAGGCCTATTAGAGTTGACAGTTTCTGGAGATCCAAGTCACATGGGGGCCTCTCATCTGCACATTAACACATGCGGGCCTCAGGGTCGGGGGCTTGTCTGGAACTCAAACCATCGGGTTTTCTAAAACACACACATTTTCTTGTTTAGCTTCCCGTCTGCTGAGGAGATCATCTGGGGACTATCACCGCCGGAAATGCATCTAGAGGTTTTCAATTAAAATAAATTGCCTCAATCTTTGCAAATTATACAAGAAACTATTGGTGTCATACTAGGGCCTCAGACTGTTCACTCTCAGGCGAGCTCCAGGCTGAACTCCTTCGGAGGCCACAGGAAAGAAGGAAACATCAGCAGACTCACAGCCAATGCCCACACCCCTGCCCTGCGTCCCCGCTTCTGCACCTCCCCACGCCCGACCTACCTCAGGCATCGAGCCACAGTGCCCTGTTCTCAGCCCCGGGAAGCTCTCAGCATAAGCCTCGGAAAACCCACCCTGGTGATCAGTCCCCAGGTCTCCCTGTCTGTCACAGGGACCCCCATAGCAGCACAGGGTTCGGTGGCCTCCAGACACCCTTTCTCCACCGTCAGCCAAATCCAACTCATCTCAAGGACCGTAAGTGACACAGTACCCCGGCACCTCCCAGGTGCAAGCCTGCCCTGCTCTCTGGTCTTTGTCCCCAAGCAGGGTCTCCGGGACACATAGAAGAGCAAGGGTGCAGTTACCTTGCCTCCACACCAGAGCACAAACTCCTGGGGTGAATGTTTCCTTTCTGGAATTCCCCTCCTAGGGACGCAGCCCACAAGAGCCTGGGAAGAGTGCAAAGTTTAGGTGAACAGCCCTTGTGCTGTTTACAGACCTTTCAGGATGTGATTGTTTAAGACAATTCAGGACTACTTGTGTTGACACACACATATGTCACTGTCTTAGTCTGCTACGGCTGCCATAACCAAGAACTGCAGACTGGGGGGCTTCAACAACAGAAGTTTATCTTCTCACAGTTCTGGAGGCCAGAAGTCCAAGGACAAGGTGTCCATGGGGTTGGTTTCTTCTGAGGCCTCTCTGCTTGGCTTGTAGGTGGCTGTCTTCTTCTGGTGTCTTCACATGGCCTTCCCTCTGGTGTCTGTTTTAATCTCTTTGCATAAGGACACCAGTCAGATGGAATTAAGGCCCACCCATATGACTTCATTACCTTAATCACCTCTTTAAAGACGCTATCTAGATACAGTCACATTCTGATGTGTGCTGGTTAGGACTGAAACATACGACTCTTGGAGAAGAAACGATTCAGTCTGTGATAGTCACAGAGCACAGCACCCACCCATTCAAGTCTGACCCCTCCTGTTCCTTGTCTATTAGCCAGACTATCCACCACTGCATTCCTTACAAGCTACAGTGAGTCAGAGAAGAAGAAGGAAAGGTCCAAAAAAAGTCACTGGCTTGTAGGTCACAGTTCTGGTAAAAAGGTCATCGGAGGAAGAGTTTGAAATTAGTAACTGTGGGTCCCTGTCCTCATCTATTTAACACCCATCTCTCTTGGTCCTGGGAAGTCACCAAGTGCCTTTAACTGAATGCAGATCAGCTACTCTGGCTTGTAGCCATGACACTCCCCCCCTCCCCCACCCCCCAGCCTTCGGAGAAGATTCTTTCCTAAAAGATCCACACACACTCTAGGCAACAGACATCACCTTAGTGCCTGTGGTGCTTTGGTTACTATTGGAAACCCCATCACTAGGTCCAGCCAGCCCTGTGATCTCACAGGATGGAGGAGGCCTCGCGGAGGCCTCCACGTGCAGATGGGCCATGCTGCCAGCTAGAACATGTTGGAGACGTTAGGCAGCTGTCTGAAGAGAACTGTTTTGATCCTCACAATGGATGAGCTGAAACACTCTGGGAAATCTACTCTAAAAGGAAAAAAAAAGACACTGACATTTACCCACACAGAGGCACTGCTGTTAGCATGTATGGCAAGATGGAGCAGTGCGTGGTACAGTCAGAGGAGGGTAAGGCCAGAGGCCTGGGGGAGAAAAGCTGGGGGAGGAGGTGGTGCCAGAGCTGAGCCTGGAAGGGAGAAGCCAACGAGGCTGAGAGCAGGCAGGAGAGAGGCCCCAGAAGTGAGGGCACGGCCTACCTGACCAGATTCAGGTAGGAGCCAGCTGCGCTCAGGGCTGAGACGGGGTGGCAGAGCCCCGTTCTGACTGAAGCAGAGGCAAGTGCTCCAAATGCAGATATGAGGATGCTATGTGAACCGTATACTTTCCAGAAAGAACAGGGAGCTGACGGCGGTGCCTGTGGCCGAAGCAGGCCTGCAGGCAGCAGGAGAGGCCAGCCTGTTCTCAGACTCAGCACCTCTTCGGCATCTAAACCAAAGCTCTGCTGCAGTTTTTGGCTGGCCCCGAACTCGCTCTCCGCTGTCAGCATTATTGCTTTCCAGGAATCTCCTGTTTTTCAAAGTATTTTTGCCAAGATGAGATGTTTTGCAAGCCCCGCGGCCCATCTCCCTCCTCCCCATCGTCTTCCAGCCCCAAGCAGTCTCGCCCCACCCTGCCCTCGCTCCCCAACTCACCCCAGGATCTGGCTGAGACCCAGGAGTCCCGGAGGCAGAAGACAGGCCCGTCTGTCTCAACCAGAGCTGGCGACACGTAGGGGCTGCGGTATTCTCACTGCCCAATAAAGACAACTGCTTGTTGGCAGATACTCCCAAGGGGCAGCCCTTGAGTTTTGGCAAGAGAGAGGGTAGGACTGTTTCTGAGTATACTGTGACATGAATTAAGGGCAAGGGACCCTTTCTAAAATATTTGCTTGAGGACTGGGTCTTAAACTTATTCCACTGCTCAGTGACTCCTACCCCACATAAATTCATCAGTACAGTAAAATATGTATTCCGATTCCCGTTTACTACACCGAGGGGAACACAAGTTGCCTATGGATAAAGTGTTTCAGGCTTGTCGATCCCTGCAACTGTAAATCATTTTAACCCAGTCTTGCAAATAAACACGGAATTTTACCAGCCCACTACTATACTTCGTCAACGTAGGCAAACTCATCTTCAGGCTGGAGAATATGTTATTAACATTTATCGAACTGTGGGGCTGGCATTATTTTGAAAGTTTCATATGTGTAAATGTACGTAATCCAAAAGAGAATTCCATTTTACCAGGAAAAAAAAAATAATAAAATCCCTACATTAGAACCACCTGTGACTCTTCGGCTTGGCATCCATGGTGATACCCATGGTAGTACTTCTCCACCACAAGTACTGGAGCGATAGCAAACTGTATGTTTAATCCAGGCCTAAAGACTAAATCATCGTTCTACCTCAGCATTCCTTGGAGAACTGCAATCTTTCAACTAAGTCAGGACTTAAGTTTTTCCTCACCTATATACGGTAGAGCTTTCCCAGCTGCTGGCGGAGAACTTGGTGCAAACAGCCACCCCAAAGAAATGACCCTGGACTTTTCTGGAAGCCTCACCAAGTCCTAGGAGGGTGAGAGGGTAGGCAGGCTGTTTCATTCCCTGGTTTAGCCAACCCTGGGGCATGGCTTCCCCAGCACCAAGCATGCGGCTTTACGGGAAATAGAAAAGTAATTCAGTAAGAAAACTCTTTAAGAGTTTACAGGGCAAAATGGCTGTCACAAGCCCTAAATAGTATTAGCATTAAAGTTCTCTTCAGAAAGGTTACCCTGTCCCTGACTGCTGGTGCGGTAGAGACGTGAAAGATGATAAAGCCATACTATGTCAAAGACGGAAGGGAATTTCAGAGGTTATGTAAGTCTGTGGTTTTAAAACTTTAAAACTTTGAACAGAATCTTACATGGAAACCCAGTACATCAAGCAGGCGAGTAGAAGGCCCGCTCGCTCCTCCTCTTTACCCCAGACACCTCTTGGCAATAGCGGGAACAAGCTGGGCCACCACCCTCCCGTGGCTTGCCTCCCCACTGTCACTCAAGTGTCAGCCTTGGAAGTAGAGAGGAGTCACACAGCCTTCTAACATGGCAGTTCCACTGAAGAATGATGCCATATCGGCTCTGAGATGAGAGTCTCCCGGTGGCACCAGGCAGCTAGACTCGAAGCTCCTGTGCCTGCATCTGGGGTTCACAGCATCTGGGTAATGCGACACTGCACGGGCCTTCCTGCCACTCCCTGCTCAGCCCCTCCTGCCAGCAGTTCCTCAGCAGGAGAGCCTGCCCCCAAGTGGTTGATACAGATAGTACAATAAAAATCACAGCTGTTGCCAACGTAGGTTCATTAATTGTAACAAATATACCACCAAATACCAAATGGCCAATATTTACTTTATATACATTTCTGTATGTCTGTTACATGTTATAAAACCTATACTATAAGAGAAGGGTTCTCCTCTTCTTACTGGGGCTTGGAGAGGGAAATTGCCCTAGAGCAGATAACATAGCTAGTAAGTAGCAACGTCTAGCCACAAATCAGGGGCTGCCTCAGCATTTTTCCCTTCCTGTCTTATGTCTTTACCATCACCGCCTCCCCACCCCACTTCCTAATACCCGTGTCAGTCTCTTCATCTCTCAGTACATTCATTCAACAATATTGATCAAGTACCCACTGTATTCCTGGTACTGTTCTGTCACTGGGGATATAACAACTGAACAGGGCACACAGGACCTCCCCCCCATAGAGTACACAGGGTATAAGTAAACAAAGAAACAAACAATGGAATAACATCTCATGATAACTGCAATGAAGGAAATAAACAGGATGCTGGGATGGAGAACAACTGATTTCCCGCACATAATTTTAGAGCCATAACCCAAACCCAGAGACTATCAAACTCCTGATATGCTCCTGACAGCTGGAGCATTTGGTTACTCCTACTCCCAACCCCTTAAAAGAGTTGTTCATGCCCAAGAGGGGGCCCTGGTTCAACCACCCACCCAGCTGTGTGGAGTGGGACAGAAGAGAGTGGTGGACCTCCCCAGAGGAAGTACTGAGGGGAAACAGGAAGTGCTGAGGGGGACAGGAAGTGCTGAGGGGGAACAGGAAGTGCTATGGGGAAAGAGGAAGTGCTGAGGGGGAAGCAGGAAGTCCTGAGGGGGGACAGGAAGTGCTGAGGGGAAACAGGAAGTGCTGAGGGGAAAACAGGAAGTGCTGAGGGGGAACAAGAAGTGCTGAGGGGAAACAGGAAGTGCTGAGGGGAAACAGGAAGTGCTGAGGGGAAAACAGGAAGTGCTGAGGGGGAACAGGAAGTGCTGAGGGGGAACAGGAAGTGTTGAGGGGGAACAGGAAGTGTCTAGCAGGAAAAGAAGTGCAAGAAACAGGAGGTAAAGGAAGCACTCATCTCAGGGATCCTCAAGGCAGAAGAATGTCTTCAGCTGGTAAAAGATGAACATTCAGATCTCCTAAGTCCTAACCAAACACACCAGGGAGACGATGGTAAAAGGGGGGCAGAAGGAAATGCTCACGGGGCTTCCTATGAGCCCAAGGCGGGATGAGGTGAAGGGGTATTAAAGGTTCCTCCTCTCTTCCACCCCAAGGGAATATGTGACCCTAATAGGGAGAATTTCAGGCACCCAACTAACCTTTGCCAGCTAGGAGAAAATGAAAACCTCAACTAGAACACAGTAACCCGCCAATTTCTTCACCTTCGCCTGGGACAGCACTAACCATGAATAGAAGAAACTGCAGCCAGGCAGTCTCCAGGGTTCAGAGAAGCTTGCAGGAGGGTGGGATCTCAGAAATATTTGCTGGAGGAAAGGGGGGCACAGAATGCAAATATTGTATTGAGGCCATGCCTTTACTCACATTACAACTCAGAGTCTCAAAGAAAAGATTCTTTATTTTCTCTATCACTTCATCTGATATTCCTCATGAGTCCACACCCTGCTCAATTCACAATAGATCGGACCTTTCCAATTTAAACGGTCTCTGTTCCATGTAAACACTGAGTCAGTTTATTCAAAGTTCAATTCCCTATGAGGCTGGTCTTAACAGTCTCTTTAGGTCAGCTCAGATTTCCTCACCTGTTGCTCTGTTACTTTCCTATATGGGAGCTAAATGTTTAGAGGAGAGGTGGAGTTTTCATGACTCTGAAGAGACCTGGCATCTCTGAGCCTCCCTACTGGAAAGCTCCCCGAGCCAGATATTACACCTAGCTCCGCCTGCCCCTCCAAGGGCATCCAGGCATTTCTGCTGGTCCCTTCCACACTGCAGCTGATGACAGCTGCGTAGGGTCAATCGCTGCTTCTTCCTCTGACCCACTGAGTTGGTGTCTTCCCCAGGCTAGAGCCAGGGCAACTTGTGAAACAGTCTCTTCCCAGTGTCCTAAACTGTATTTCACTCATTTACCCAGTAGTCCCCATTGACTCTGGGGTTGCGACTGTGAGAGGGGATATTAGACTGGGGTTTGGTCTCTTGCTTGCCCTGCTATGGTCAGCCCTCCACCAGTCCTTCCGTGCCATTTGGAAGTGGCCAAGAGCAGGGTTTCTCCCGGAGGTCTGAGCCTCCCTTTAATACACCCAGGGAAGCATGCCACTAGCCTTGAGGTTTGGGGCTGCCCTTGCCTATCTGGATGTTTCTGGTAGCCCCATGGAATAAAGGTGTGTGATCAAGATCCCTGATACCGAACCCAGCCTTCTTCCTTCTCGATTCTTCTCTGCACCCACAGTTGCAGGTCCAAGCAGGGTAGGCTCAAGCTCTTCCTTCTGTGTATCATATCTTTCCCCTACCCTGCAACAGGGAGCCTCAAAGTCTAGTTGTCACTGGCTGAAGTCTACCTCTTCAGTAATTATAGAAAATTTTCAGGATATGCGTCCTCCAGCCTGGGTTCTTGATATGTTCAGGAATTTTGAAAGTCCTCTCCCTCTCTACAAAGTCTGGTTTTCAAGACTATTGTCTTGCTGCAAAATCCTATTTGGTTGTCAGAAACTTGTTTCTCTTTGCCCCCTGACATAACAATTCTGATTCTTTTCCAACCTCCCCCTGAGGGGGAGCGGATGGCTTAACTGTAGAGGAAGAACTGGAAGGAGGCCCTGCCCACGAAAATGCAAGGAACATTAGCTGTTTGCAAAAACAAAACACAGACAAACAAAAACCAAGGAAAAACCTATCTCCATCCCATAAACCTATTACTGAGACTCAATCAAATGCTTGGCCTCAGTCTGATTTGCTCCTATTCTCAAAAGAGTAACACGAATACTTCGGTGGATGAGAATGGGTCCTCCAGAGCCCCAGAGTCTGTTTGGCCTCTTGTCGCTACTCATCCTTACTCTCAGACTCTCGGGTGAGAGACCATGACAGTCACATAGCCCCAGAGAACCGGCATTTCTGACTCTGTGGGAACTTCAGGGACAAGTTGATGCCTTTCCGATGTCAGAAAGAGGCAGAGAGAGACAGATGGAGCTGGACTTAATACTTCTACAAAGTTATCAACTTATGGCTGATCTCTTTTGCCCAGTGATGGAAAGGTCTCCTAATTGCCACAACTCTTAGAGACTCAGTTTAGAAGAGAGGAGACAGTTGTATGGATGCCTCGGTGCCCTCTGTATGGAGGATGCAATCAGGAAAATGAGGGAAAACTAAGGAGAAACAGAGCCAAATACGTGCACATGGACCATTTCATTCACCAACTTCTTCGGAAGCCACTTTAAACAGAGCCGTTGTTATTTTTGATGATGGCCTGCCTTCCTCTGGCGACTTAATTTTCAAAGGACTATCACATCTATGATCTCCTTTCATCCTCTCAAAGCCCGGTGAGGTGGGTACAAGAGCACAGCCATTGCCTTTGACAGATGCGTCAGCCTCTAGGGCACAAAAAGGTTGTCTGAGATGCTCAAGGTGACCTGCTTCAAATAAAACCCCCTGACGCGTGGGACACGTCCTTTCCCTTGGGTACCAAAGAGAAGCGGGGCATAAATCTTTGGAAAGAGGTGCAGAGCTGAGTGAGGCTGTGGGACAGTGTAGAGGAGACACTGGGTGCTATAGATTCATGCTGGACTTAGACACAGGAATCCTGCTTCTCAACTTGGATCGGCCACAGAGTGACCATGTGACTCTGAGGACGTCCCTGAACCTTAGCCTCTCTTTTCCTGCCCATAAATAGGAATAATAGTGTCACCAGTGAAGCTAATGAACAAGTCCCAGGAAATAAAAATAGAATCTGGGTAATAAAATAAAGTCTAACATTTTTTTTCCCTTTGTGCTTAGTCCAGTGTCATAGGGTACCGCGTGCAGAGGCCTGGCACCTGGCCCTTCAGACCGGGGTTCCTGGTGCGAAATGGCCCCGCCCAACACTTCAGCTTAGTGGGCCGTGTGCAGAGACCCTGCATCTGGCGCTGCCATCTGGAGCTCAGAGCAGCACGCCTGCTCCTGATGCTTGAGAATCCCGCCCCCTCCCTCCTGACCGGAACCCTATAAAGCAGCCCGGCCCACGGCCTGTCGAGAGAGCATGTGCTCTAGAGCTGGAGGACCCAACCCCCGGGCCGTGGGCTGGTAGTGGTCCGTGGCCTGTTAGGAACCGGACAGCACAGCAGAAGGTGAGTGGCGGGCGAGCGAACGAAACTTCATCTGCCGCTCCCCATCGCTCCCCATCGCTCCCATTATTGCCTGAACCATCCCACCACCCCCACCCCATGTCTGTGGAAATATTGTCTTCCATGAAACTGGTCCCTGGTAACAAAAAGGTCGGCGATCGCTGCTCTAGAGCACTAGCTCCCACCTCTCCATTCTTTGATCAAAGAATAAAGCTTTCCTTTGCTTATGAACCAAACTTGGTCTCATTCTACTGGCTCATCTGTTGGCTTGAATGACATAGCGCAGGAGGGCCCTTGCTGGAGACTGACTTGAAAGGGTCGGTAACAATAGTAATAATAATATCTGCTCTATTCACCACACAGGATGGTTGAAAGTATCAAAAATAAGCTTTTTTATGTGGCTGTATCTCTGAATGTGTCTTTATGGAGGGATATTTTATGACACAACCAGCCTTTGGAGACAGTGCTATGAATACTCAATGCCAATAACTAGAACGTGCCCATGCTCTTGCTTTTTCTAACCCCATTTTGGATAACAACCCCAGCATCTCTGTCTCCTTATTTTAGGAAAGAAAGGAGGAAAAAATTGTGTGCAATCAGGAATATATAGATTAGTCCTTTTATTTTTGCTTACAGATGACTGGAGGAAGGAAGATGGTAAAGCGTTGGGTTCTTAGCATTCTTGGTCTGTACATTAGAAGAACACTTTATAAAGCACTTTTATATCTTTTTCTCTTTGGGTCTTCACAACAACCACATAGGTAGGTAAGCAGGATAAATCATATCACCTGGGTACAGAGCCTGAAGAATGGAGCTGACAAGTGATGGGACCATGACCACATGGCACTGACCTGACGTCTCCTAAGCCTCCTACACTCTCCCCCTCACCCTGGTGCTACATTTGGGGCTGAAACCTTCAGCACTTGAGACAAAAGATATTTTTTTAAAACATCTTTCTTGGAGTATAATTGCTTTACAATGGTGTGTTAGTTTCTGCGGTATAACAAAGTGAATCAGCTATACGTATACTTATATCCCCATATCCCCTCCCACTTGCATCTCCCTCCCACCCTCCCTATCCCACCCCTCTGGGTGGACACAAAGCACCAAGCTGCTCTCCCTGTGCTATGTGACTGCTTCCCACTAGCTATCTATTTTACATTTGGTAGTGTATATATGTCAATGTTACTCTCTCACGTCATCCCAGATTACCCTTCCTCCTCCCTGTGTCCTCAAGTCCATTCTCTACATCTGCGTCTTTATTCCTGTCCTGCCCTTACATTCTTCAGAACCATTTTTTTTTTTTTTTTTTTAGAATCCATATGTATGTGTTAGCATACGGTATTTGTTTTTCTCTTCCTGACTTACTTCACTTGTATGACAGAATCTAGCTCCATCCATCTCACTACAAATAACTCAATTTCGTTTCTTTTGAAGGCTGAGTAATATTCCATTGTATATATGTACCACATCTTCTTTATCCTTTCATCTGTCGATGGACACTTAGGTTGCTTCCATGTCCTGGCTATTGTAAATAGAGCTGCAATGAACATTTTGGTACATGACTCTTTTTGAATTATGGTTTTCTCAGGGTATATGCCCAGTAGTGGGATTGCTGGGTCATATGGTAGTTGTATTTTTAGTTTTTAAGGAACCTCCAAACTGTTCTCCATAGTGGCTGTATCAATTTACATTCCCACCAAGAGTTCAAGAGGGTTCCCTTTTCTCCACACCCTCTCCAGCATTTATTGTTTGTAGATTTTTTGATGATGGCCATTCTGACCGGTGTGAGGTGATACCTCATAGTAGTTTTGATTTGCATTTCTCTAATGATTAGTAATGTTGAGCATGCTTTCATGTGTTTGTTGGCAATCTGTGTATCTTCTTTGGAGAAATGTCTATTTAGGTCTTCTGCCCATTTTTGGATTGGGTTGTTTGTTTTTTTGATATTGAGCTGCATGAGCTGCTTGTATATTTTGGAGACTAATCCTTTGTCAGTTGCTTCACTTGCAAATATTTTCTCCCATTCTGAGGGTTGTCTTTTCATCTTGTTTATGGTTTCCTTTGCCATGTAAAAGCTTTTAAGTTTCATTAGGTCTCATTTGTTTACATTTGTTTTTATTTCCATTTCTCTAGGAGGTGAGTCAAAAAGGATCTTTCTGTGATTTATGTCATAGAGTGTTCTGTCTAGGTTTTCCTCTAAGAGTTTTATAGTGTCTGGCCTTACATTTAGGTCTTTAATCCACTTTGAGTTTATTTTTGTGTGTGGTGTTAGGGAGTGTTCTAATTTCATTCTTTTACATGTAGCTGTCCAGTTTTCCCAGCACCACTTATTGAAGAGGCTGTCTTTTCGCCATTGTATATTCTTGCCTCCTTTATCAAAGATAAGGTGACCATATGTGTGTGGCTTTATCTCTGGGCTTTCTATCCTGTTCCATTGATCTATATTTCTGTTTTTGTGCCAGTACCATACTGTCTTGATTACTGTAGCTGTGTATTATAGTCTGAAGTCAGGGAGCCTCATTCCTCCAGCTCCGTTTTTCTTTCTCAAGATTGCTGTGGCTATTTGGGGTCTTTTGTGTTTCCATACAAATTGTGAAATGTTTTGTTCTAGTTCTGTGAAAAATGCCGTTGGTAGTTTGATAGGGATTGCATTTAATCTGTAGATTGCTTTGGGTAGTATAGTCATTTTCACAATGTTGATTCTTCCAATCCAAGAACATGGTATATCTCTCCATCTGCTTGTAACATCTTTAATTTCTTTCATCAGTGTCCTGTAGTTTTCTGCATACAGGTCTTTTGTCTCCTTAGGTAGGTTTATTCTTAGGTATTTTATTCTTTTTGTTGCAGTGGTAAATGGGAGTGTTTCCTTAAATTCTCTTTCAGATTTTTCATCATTAGTGTATAGGAATGCAAGAGCTTTCTATGCATTAATTTTGTATCCTGCTACTTTACCAAATTTATTGATTAGCTCTAGTAGTTTTCTGGTAACATCTTTAGGATTCTCTATGTATAGTATCATGTCATCTGAAAACAGTGACAGTTTTACTTCTTCTTTTCTGATTTGTATTCCTTTTATTTCTTTTTCTTCTCTGATTGCTGTGGCTAAAACTTCCAAAACTATGTTGAATAATAGTGGTGAGAGTGGGTAACCTTGTCTTGTTCCTGATCTTAGTGGAAATGGTTTCAGTTTTTCACCATTCAGAACAATGTTGGCTGTGGGTTTGTCATATAGGGCCTTTATTATGTTGAGAGAAGTTCCCTCTATGTCTACCTTCTGGAGAGTTTTTATCATAAATGTGTGTTGAATATTGTCGAAAGCTTTCTCTGCCATCTATTGAGATGATCACATGGTTTTTCTCCTTCAATTTGTTAATATGGTGTATCACATTGATTGATATGCATATATTGAAGAATCCTTGCATTCTTGGGATAAACCCCACTTGACCATGGTGTATGATCCTTTTAATGTGCTATTGGATTCTGTTTGCTAGTATTTTGTTGAGGATTTTTGCATCTATGTTCACCAGTGGTATTGGCCTGTAGTTTTCTTTTTTTGTGACATCTTTGTCTGGTTTTGGTATCAGGGTGATGGTGGCCTCATAGAATGAGTTTGGGAGTGTTCCTCCCTCTGCTGTATTTTGGAAGAGTTTGAGAAGGACAGGTGTTAGCTCTTCTCTAAATGTTTGATAGAATTCGCCTGTGAAGGTAGCTGGTCCTGGGCTTTTGTTTGTTGGAAGATTTTTAATCATAGTTTCAATTTCAGTACTTGTTATTGGTCTGTTTGTAATTTCTCTTTCTTCCTGGTTCAGTCTCAGAAGGTTGTGCTTTTCTAAGAATTTGTCCATTTCTTCCAGTGAGACAAAAATTTGAGCAACTTGAACAAAGGTGTTTATTTTTTTCCCTGAAATTCAGCAGTAGTTGTTATTGAGATTCCTTGAACATCTAATAATTATAGAGTGTTATATCAATTTACAGATCTAGGCTGAGCCTCAGCTTTGTTCTGGGACTAAAAAAGATGTGGAAGTGAAGTGGTTGATGACATCTAAGATGTATGAAGCTATTAGTGGAGAAAAGACAAATTATGAAATAATAATGAATGACTCAGGCCAGAACTACAACTAGTGTGGGGCACGGCACACACTAAGCTCTAAAGGGACACGATGAAGTAACAAGTGATTGAAGCAATGAATTAAAAGTAATTAATGAGAAACATACTATTAAGTGCTAGGTTGTATGGTTCACAATGTAAAAGATGCAGGGTTTGGATGGAAAAGAAATCAATGAAAGTGAGTATTGTTAGGGGAAATGTCATGGAGAAGGAGAGATTTAACTGGATGTTCATAGATCAGTAAAGATTCTCTATTTCAGGAAAAAGTGAAGACATGCCAGATAGGTAAAAACAGAAAAATCCCAGACAGAGGCATATACAAGGTATGTACACAGTGGCATGCTGGTAAATATTCAACTTCCCTCTCTCAGGAAAAAAACAAACAAACCCTTATTTGTAGCATGTACCAATTTCCATGGTATAACTACTCCAAACATGGTTGATTTCAAGCTACCAGCATGATGTTACTGAATGTGGAGTTGGGAAGAGATATGCATTAGCTCACCATCATATAGTGTTTCCAGTGTACAATAGACATAAGTAGTCTCAAGAGCACAGATAATAGTAAAATAACTAGGGACTTATGAGTTTTAAGTATTAACTTTTTAAACATACTTTATTTAATATTATATAAGTTACTTTTTAATAATGGCTGAGTTTAGCAACTGGCTCACAAACTTCCTGGAAATTTACCATCAGCTCTTGTGACCCAGTACAAGACACTATTGCATGTACATAAAACAAAGAAATCAGACCCACAGGAATGGCTCATGCTGGAGGTTAGAGGGAAATGGAATTCACTTCTTGGAGCCAGGTTTAAAAGACTAGGAAAGACACAGAACCCGGTCCAGTCTGAATGGAGTAGGACATGAGGAGGCACTGAGGATACTCAAGCAAGGGACCAGCTGCCATAATGTTTGAGGAAGCCTTAGAGGGACAGACAGGGCAGAGGGATGTGGGGAAGAGACAGACATGGGGCTCCAAGGCTGTGAAGTAACGGGGGCTGGAAGCAAGGGTGACAAATGGAACCCAGATGGCGAGACTAAGGGGAGAGACATTCTGAAATAAATCCAAGCACAACTTGGTGCCTGGATTTGGGGGTAGGGAGACAGGCCAGACAAAGATGCATTAGGCAGGTCTGGGTGACTTGAGAGGAAAGTTAAAGATGAGAGAACTAGCTGAGCTGAACACACTGGGAAGGAAGATGATTTCTTGAACCTGCTGCATGGGAGGCAACAGCCAGGGGGTATACAATGGAAATATCTTGTGGACAACTGTGAGGAGATATGGGCCTGGAGCTTGGGGGAAAAGAATGTGGTGGAAAATGCCACCACCTTTAAGAGTTTCAACCCAGAAGTAGCAGAAGAAGCTTGAGCAGGACAAGCTCTCTGAGGAATACACACTGAAAAGAAAGCCTGAGTGTTGGCACACACACCGTCACCAGGAAAGTGGGAAGAGGAAGAAGAGCTGCAGAAGATTCCAGATTAAGAAGGCACTGGAGGAAGACGCAAGAGGGAAGAGATATGGGAACATATGTATATGTATAACTGATTCACTTTGTTATAAAGCAGAAACTGACACACCATTGTAAAGCAATTACACTCCAATAAAGATGTTAAAAAAATAAAATAAAATAAAAGAAGGCACTGGAGAGTAGGAGAACCAGAGGAAGAGGTCAGAGATACCAAGAAGGGGCAGTTTCCAAAAGGGAAGAGTGTATCCAAAGCATTAGGGATGTTGAGCAAGCTAAAAGAGAGAAAAATAAGTTTTCAGAAAGAAAAACGGTAATGGAATTTAATTCCATCCCACGAAGAGAAATAAATCCCTCTGTCTCAGGCAGAAGCTCTTCTCTTGGCCTGGATCATCTGGAACTGGCCTCAATAACACACCTCGCTTGGCTTTTGTAGACACAGGCTCTTTGCTTCAAAGATGGAGGTTCCAGTCAGGCAGTAGAAGTGTGGGTTAGGAAATCTCAGCGTGCTAAACAAGCCCTAAAAATAATGGATAACTTCTCAGTAATCAACAGTGATGACAGAGCTGAGATTACAGCAGTTAAATCTTGACTAAGCAGCTAGGGAGGTGGAACACGACACAGGCAGCCTTCTCAAGGGATATGAAGTTACAGTTTGTGAAATAATCTGGTGGCTACATTGATTCCAATTGCTTCCTTTGAGAAGATCCTCCACGAAACCTAAAAACACAAGTCTTGTCCCTTTAGAGGAAATCGGTTTTAAATATCCAAAAATAATAAAGTATAAATACAGCTGTCTTCTTAAAGGAATGTGCTGTATACGTGCATTGTTTGTTACGGATGCCAGAGATATCCACATACAGCCTTTGGGGACCACTGTATAAATAATGAGCACTCTTAAAAATGCAAAAGCCAATTCAACAGCATATTCATTGCTCTTATTTTGGATTATGGCTATTGAGAGAGAAAACAGATCCCAAGCCAAGTAGAGAGAAAGATGATATCCCACATACTGTGTTTAATTTAACAGCAATAACAAAAACAAAGTTACTCTACAGGTTTATTTCCAAAATTTAGTAATTCTGGCAATTCTTTTGCTTCATAAAGAGCTGAAATTAACAGCAAGATTATTTACCTTCTCTTTTTGTTTTACAGCGTGTGTCATCCTTTTCCCTTTGGTGTCATCTTATTTGTTCTGTTTGTCTCTAACCCTCTAAAAGGGCAACCATGTCCCGACATTTTTTTTTCATTTTGAACTTGAATGATAAAATCTTCCTTAGTTTCTTAACACTTTATGATATATATTAAAACCTCCCCTGTATTACTGCACCAGGCTTTAATTAGGGGAAGATTATTTCCTGATCCCATCTCCTTAGCTACATGGGATTGTGCTGCAATCAGGAGAACCACAGGAGAAATGACTAAAAATGACAAAATTGTTTGTTGGCAGGGATTTGGGGAAGCAGGCACACTAAACTTTGCTGGTGGCACCATAAACTGAAAAAAAAAAAAGTCTTAAAGAGCAATTTTGCAATATGTGAGCAGTCATGGTAGTTATTCTACTCTTTGACCTGGTAGATCCTCTTGGGGAAAAATGTCCCCAGGAATCATTCCAAGAAAACAAACATATTTGTAAAAAGATGTTTCTCGTCCTGTCGTATATGAAAATGAATCACTGGAAACAGCCCAAGTACCCAACTGTGAGGAGATGGTTTAGGCAGACTGTGCTCTATTAATACAATGGAATATTAAATTGTCACTAGGAAGGACGATTATAGGGATGATTATGAAATCTGGGAAGTATCATGCAAAAGCATTCTGAGTGGAAAAAGTAGAAAATCGATCAGGGCACAAGAATATAGGTAAAATTTTATGATGTATCTAACTAGTGATATAGGGGTTCAGTTATTGGGATTCCTTAGCTTTCACCTTGGGCCTGTTTGATCTCCTTGTATACGAAATCCTACAACTCTCAACTGGGAGGCTGTATACTCCCCTCAGAGGGGAGCAGCAAAATCAGAAGATGGAGGAAAGGAGGAGGTTCACATAGTTTAAAAACAATACAGTATTTTGTTCTATTGTTTTCGTGTGTGTGTGTGTTTGTGTGTGTACATACATATACACATATATGTACATAGGGAGAGAGATTGTGCTTCATTTGAACCTCAAATAATATTTTTAAAGAATGTGAGCATTGTATGTTTATCAAAAATCAAAAAAAGGGCTTAAAAATATTGAGAAATACTAAGTTCCTTCTTACAATTGGTTCTAGGTATTTACTTAACCTATTTAGTGATGGCATTTGAATTGGATCTCCAGATATTCCATGGAAAGTGTTCATATTGAAGCAGTCTAGCCGCCCACAACTATCCTGAGTGGCAACTATCACACAAAATAATTTCCTGTCCAGCAATTTGCCTAGGAAGAGAGTTTACATGAGATAAACAGGCTGATGGTCTGCTGCACTGAAGTGGCAGTATGGCAACACACTTAACGCAAATTTTTAAATGCTCAAAAGTGAACTCTATGAAGGGAAGTAGACTAAATGGAGGACCAAATAGTCACTTTGAGTGTATGGTTGAAAAGGTCTCATTATTTTGCTATATATTTAAAAGGAACTTCTGCCATGTTGGTAGACAATAACCTCTCCCAATACCCAGGCTCCGGAACCCAATCCACCATCCCCTGAGAGCCCTACTTAATCAGAGTTCTATCTGTCTCCATCATCTCCACTGCCACCTCCGGTGACTTCTTGCTCTCACTGTCCCCAACCTAAATGAAACTCACTCTGGACACTTCCTTTTCCCTTCAAGCAGCGGTGTGCCAGTAAATGTTTAACAACCAGCTCGATATATAGCCTTTGCCAATTGCCATGGTGTAAATACTCCTACTGTGGCCAATTTCAGGCTACCCACATGATGTCACTGAACGAAGAGTTGAGAAGAGATAAACAAGAGCACACCATTCACATGAGTGGTGTTTGGTTTAAATGACCAAACAGATACAATAGACATAAGTAACCTCAAGAGCATTGGTAATAGTAAAATGTGATAAAATAACTAAGAAGTGAAGAGTTTTGAATATTTATTACCTTTGATTTTAAGAAAATGTATTTAATTATAATCTTACACATTTTAATTTTTAAATTTTAATAACAGCTCACAAAAATCCCCCAAAAGTTAACAACCAGCTCTTGCAAGCCACCTCTGGCACACCGATCTAGCACACCAGCCCATCTCTCCATTGACATTTGGATCATAAAACTACTGTGCCATGGTGCATAGGGTTTCACTGCCCTCTTTGAAGCTTTCTCCTACTGTGGTTCTAGAACAACACACTGTTGTAGTTTTCCTTTGACATTTCGGGCACACCTTCTCATCTCTTGTCTTGGTTCCATCTCTTTCCCCCACCCCCTTTGCATATTAATATGCCCCAGGATTTCCTTCTTTATCTGTGTCCCTTCTTACCTTCCTTGGGTGATCTCATTCATCACCAGCACATTAAGAACTCCAAAATGATTCCAGCATTTGAACCCCAAATCCTGACTTTTCTCTCAGGTTCAAAAGGGCCCATGAGCACTCCACCTTGCTCCTTACCTTTGTGCCTTCTTTCCTATCTCTTCTTCCCAACTTGATATTTTTCATGCCTTCCTTATCTGGAGATAAGGATATTCCCACTCAATCACTAATTCATTTGCAAATATTGATTATTTAATAGGGGCCAGGCACAGTTTTAGGCTATAGAAATATAATAGAGAGCAAAATTGGCAGACTCCACCAGAAGCTCACTGTCTGGAGGGTGATACAAGACAGTCCATAAGACAAAGAAGCAAACAAAAACCAGATATATTTTATAGTGTCACATAATAATCAACTGGATGAAGGGCAAGGCATCTTAGAGTTACCCTCTTTTCTTTCTTCCTTTACTCCCTACATCCAATTGGATACTAAGATCTATCCCTTTACTGATTAAATATCCCCGAATGGAACCTTCCCCTCTCTCCAAATTGGCCTTAATTTGGTCATTATGACTTCCACAGTCTCTGACCTGGCCTCCCTGTTCCAGGTTCTTGCCTGATCCATGCTTCACACTTTCTCTGGAGCTTTCCAAAACACCAATCTCATCACCCCCCTCCCCCTTGTTAAATGCCTCGGGGGTACTTTAATAACCGTAGGATAAATTCCTTGGCATGTTAAACAAGGAACCTAATTTTGTTAGTTATTTACCATGTGTGAAATGCTCAGTGAACACACTTACATCTGTGTGGACACACAGCACATACACACACAATGCATTTACTTCTATATCCCAAATAGTTACAGAAAGGATTTCATTATCCTTCCAACAACTTGGTGAATTCTCATGATTTTTCACTTTGCACCTGACCCTTTCCCAGTCTGGCCCAAGCTTTCCCCATGAGGTTTCCTCTCCTGCCCTTCCCCACCACGCCTGAAACCTGGCCTCACTGCCCTAGGTTCCCATTTGAAGTTAGTTTCACACTTTTGAGTGTGTGCTCACCTTGCCCCCTCTGCCAGGGGTGCATGTGCTTCCCTTTCTCTACCCGGTGAGATCCTACAGTTAGATGCTTCCTTCTTAGACGTCTCTTCCCTCTGACCCCCACCACCATACTTTGCCCCAGGAAATCCCTCCCTTCTTAGCAGTTCCACAGCACTTTGCTCATAAGACGCTTTGTTGAGCATCTACTACGTTCTAGGCTCAATTCCAGACACGGGGGATAGAGTGATGAACAAATCTAAGTCCCTGCCCTCATGGGGTTGGTATTCTAGTGGGAGGAAATGGAACACACACACATAAATAACTTCAAGTAGCAATGAACACTGTGAGAAAAAGCACGGGGTAGTGAGTTGATGGGAAGGAGTTCCAGGTTGTGTCAGGGAGGGACAACCACGGCACATACCACCACATAGAAGAGTTGGTACTGGGTCCTCATTCATCTCCCCCATTAGTCAATGCGGGTAGGGATCATGTCTTATTTCTCTTTGTCCCATGTCACCTAGCATATATGCAGTAAGTATTTGTAGAATAAATAAATAAACCAATGGGCTTTCACAGGCAATTTGTTTCGGGCACAGTATCCAATCAATTACCAACATTTCAAGTTCCCAAACTTCTTTTTTTTATAATTTTAATTTGTCCTCATTTCTTTTTCTAAAATTTATTTATTTATTTATTTATTTATTTATTTATTTATTTATGGCTGTGTTGGGTCTTCGCTTCTGTGCGAGGGCTTTCTCTAGTTGGGGCAAGTGGGGGCCACCCTTCATTGCGGTGTGCGGGCCTCTCATTATCGCGGCCTCTCTTGTTGCGGAGCACAGGCTCCAGACGCGCAGGCTCAGTAATTGTGGCTCACGGGCCTAGTTGCTCCGCGGCATGTGGGATCTTCCCAGACCAGGGCTCGAACCCGTGTCCCCTGCATTGGCAGGCAGATTCGCAACCACTGCGCCACCAGGGAAGCCCCCCAAACTTCTTCTGATGGCTTCGTAGAAAATCCCAGTGACACAATGAGCCTCCTTTTCAAGCTATTCATAGCAAGCCACCTGAGCAGCTCATACTTTCCCCATTTTTCTCCCATGACCGTTGCACTACATCCAGCCATCTGACAGGGAGTGTAAAATTGCGTCAGACTTCCCAAATTTGAAAGTACAAGGGTTATTTCTGGCTTGGAAGTAGTTCAGTCCCAGGAATATCAATGCCAGCATCCGTTCTAAAGTTAATCTATTTCTCCATCTGTACCATTCATGAATCTACCCATTTGACCTCACAGGAAAGAGAAGTAGCTAGATGGACTCCACAGCTACAGGAGCTAGTAAGCCGTTAGCTTCCTTTTAGGGAAATGCACAGAGCATCTCCACAAGGAAAGAATTGTGAGATATCACACGTGTTTTTCACACTCTCACAGAACACATGCAGCAGATAGATGGGGGGAAGGCACTGACGATTTTCATCCTTCCACCTTGAAAATAGAATGGTGACTTTGGCAGATCACATATGTGATCACATTTCACGTTATTTGGGGCACCCTAATTAACATTACTTTTTTGTTTGGGTGAGAAAATAGCACATATCCTTTGACCACTAGTACAGGTACAAAAATTACAAGAGGAAATATTATTCCAGGTGGTTTAAACCCCAGTACTTTATCCCTTATATACTTGCTCTCAATGAATTCAGATTTGCATGGGTGTGTGTGTGCATATATATATATGAATATTTATACAGCTTACTACATTGATAAAAGAATTTTAGGCAATTTAGAAAATCACTTAAAATATAACAAGATTGTATGACTTAAAAATGGGATAAAATTTTCGCATATGATGTTTACTTGAAACGAGATTGACTTATTGTACTAGACCTTTCTTACTGAGATTTGCTAAAACATAATTAAATCCTTCTGTATAGAAACTTAAGACTCCAAAAGAAATAATGGTGCTAACAGAAGCCCAGGGTAATATCTCTGGGAATGAGGAAGATTATGTTCCTCATTTCAGACACATTTTTGCACAATAGATGAAGGAGAGTCGTCTTCTGTGTGGTGAGCAGTTGTGAAGTTCTAAATGCTTTTAGTTTCTCGACCTTGGTGTCAAGACCTCCCAGCTCATGGACTCATACAGCCCGGGATGTCTCCAGGTATTGTTGTGATGGGCAAGAGAGGTGGGGCAGAGGACCAAGAGGTTAAAACGTTCTCTGAAAAAGAAAGTGACTACTTTTTTATTTCATATTGGCCTGCGGGAGGATAGGAGGATGTAGGAGATGAGGAGCAGTCAGAAAAGAAGAGAACTAATAGGGGAAGCCACAACCCAAAACATTGACTACTGTAACACTGAAATGTTGAGAACCCTGCATCTGCGTAGATGGTGGGTTGGGGAGGGAGGATATGGGGTAGGGGTTAAGAGTTTGGGTCTGACACAGGCTGGCCTTGACTCTTCTTCCATCAGCTCTGCTGTTTACCAGCTGTGTGACCTTGGGCATGGTCACTTAGCTCTTAGGATCCAAGTGTACGATGTGCTCATTATTCTTAGCTCCCTTTTTGAAGTCAAAGAGCCAAACTTGAAGATCTCTTGAGAAAACTCCCGTTCAGTTTTCAGAAGCACAGTGGAATGAAGAGGCTCCCAAGGAGCTGGAGGAGAGGCACGGTCCTGCTGGGGACTGGTCTGGGGAAACTTCACTTGTGTTTTCCTAGGTGGATATTAGGTGAGTGAAGCCCAGAGTTCGGCCTCCAGGGACCTACCTATCTTCTCCACAAGCATGTCAAGTCTTTACCCTAAAAAGCCCATTACTGAAAATGTTAGTGATAAAAGAGTTTGTATATCTTTTTGGAATATCTGCTTTTCCCCCCTTAGTGGTTTATAACACCCCACCCTAAATTCATGGCATCATACCTGTTCTTGTGAAAAACAGAACAATATGTCCTTGAAATGTGACTTTTTTGATGCCCTTTGGTATGTGCCAGTTGCATTGGAACAAAGAGCCCTCACCAATCTTTGTCTTTTTTTTCCTAATTTTCTATAAATTACTATTTTCAGACTTAGTAGTAAAGGTTTCTTCACATACAAACTCTCTAGGCCCACATGAAAACTTGAAAACAAGTAATTAAACACATTACCACTAAGAACAATTAAGCACATTTTATTTTACCTCCTGGAAAAGAAGGTTAAAGCATCTTAATTCCAACAATCAGCTTGAGACAAAGGACTTTGTACCCAGAGCTGCAGAGGGCCCATAGAGGAAGCCCACCATGACACTCACCCTGGGTCTCCAGAAGTCCAGAGAGGACAGGAGACAAGAGCAGAACAGTATCTCCTTAGAGGGTGAGGGTGGGGCTGCCCCAGTAGAATGCCTGGATCCACAAACACATAGACCCTGATGGATTAACAGAAGGACTTAGAACAGGACCCAGTGGGAGGACCTAGCTGGTGGCCACCACACACATTTTCTGTGGATTTCCTCACCACTGGGCCCTGTGCTCAGCTCTCTGAGACTTGAGGCTCTAATGCAAAGACCAGGCTGAGAAGGTACCCTGGTTGTCGGTCACTCTGCCTTTACATGGTTACTCAGCAGATTATAAACTCAGTAACTATGGATTTCCACTTTATTGAACAATGCTTTGAATGGGTATTAAGTTTTTTCGGGTCTTTATGTTTCTCCCCATACAGAGTGAACAAGCGGAGGCTCAGTAGGTTTTTGCTGATGGAGGTGATAATCAACTCCTTGAAGGCAGTATTTACGGACTCAGCCAATATTTACTGAGCACGTACTACATGCACTGGTCTTGATTTATAGTGGTGAGCATTACAACAGAAAACAAAATGCAACTGAGTGCGTTTCAGAGATCTTATTGACTTTATTCATCGATTCATGAATCAGGCAGCATCAAATCAAGCAGATACAAAGGAGCTCTGAGAAGCTGTGCAAAATGAAAGGCAGAAGGGAGCAGGAGTAAAGAAGTTATACTAGGCAAAAAATCAAATTGGTTATTGCCAGGTTACTTTCCTTTAGAGGATGGCAGGGGTCTACCAGGCAGATTACCTAATGAAAGCTGATCGGGTGATTCCTTATTGACTGATTTAAGATTGCTTTTCTAGGAAAGCTGAAACTGTAATTCAATTAAGTCTTGGTTTGGTGACGTGGGTTTTGCATAAACAACTCCATTGTGGGCCTGTTGTCTTGTTTTTAACAACAGACATGACCTTAACCCTAATGTAACTTAGAATCTAGTAGGAGGGACAGGTACCAAATTTACAGTACAACAATAGATATAAAAGTATGCCCTCTTGGGCTTCCCTGGTGGCGCAGTGGTTAAGAATCTGCCTGCAATGCAGGGGACACGGGTTCGAGACTTGATCCGGCAAGATCCCACATGCTGCGGAGCAACTAAGCCCGTGCGCCACAACTACTGAGCCCATGTGCCACAACTACTGAAGCCCGCCTGCCTAGAGCCTGTGCTCCACAACAAGAGAAGCCACCGCAGTGAGAAGCCCACCCACTGCAACAAAGAGTAGCCCCCGCTCGCCGCAACTAGAGAAAGCCTGCACACAGCAACGAAGACCCAACGCAGTCAAACATAAAAATAATAAATTTTAAAATTTTTTTTAAAAATTAAAAAAAAAAAATGCACTCTCATGTCAGGTGCTTTGAGAAAGTATAATGGGGGCTTTAATTAGATTGAGGGGTGTCAGAAAAGGCCTGTTTGAGGAAGTCTTCTCAAAGATGAGGAGGCCCTAGCCAGGGGCTGATTTAGGGGAAAGACTGGTGAGGCCAGAGCCCAGGGAGAGGTAGAGATGGGGGAGAGAGAGGAGGCTGGGAGGTTAACAGGGGCTAGATCACACAGGGTCCTGAGGACGTGTGAAAGACTTGATTCAAAGCCAAGTGCAGGAGGAAACTATTGAAGGGTTTGGGGCAGGGTTTTAAGACGATTTGGTTTTTACTTAGAGGAGATCATTCTGGCTGCAGGAGAGAAGGCTGCAGATGGACACAATTATAAATAGTCATGGGGAGACAGGTAGGAGGCTAATGGGTTCTCCAGGTAAGAACTCTTTTTGTGTGTGTGTGTGTGATAACATTTATTTATTTATTTATTTATTTTATACTACCAGGTAAGAACTCTTGGTGCTGGACCTGGGATGGGGCAGTGGAGATGGAGGGAAATGACAGATTGCAGATGTACTCAGAAGGCAGAGTAAACACACTCTGTTTGTGATAAAGGGGAGAGAGTTGCTGGGGCAACTAAGTGGACGGTGGCTCTGTTTCCAGAAGGAGAATACAGTAAAGGAGCAGGTTCAACAGGAAGGTCACGCGGCTGCTTTGGAAATGTTGAGGTCGAGGAGTCCATGAGAGCTCCAAGCCAAGCTGACGAGGGGGCGGAGATGTGACCATCCTGCAACTCAGAAAGGAGGTGGAAGATGCTTTCTCCACGCGGCATAGCAAGGCTCCTCATCACTAGCCTGGCCTAACAAATGACAACCACAGGACCAAAAACACTCACCTGAATCTGCCACTTACCCGGAGGCCTCCAGAGCCCCAGTCTCAAGAAGGCTTAACAGTCCCTTTTGCAACATATTGAAAACATTGAAATCCAACCACAAACCGGTCAATTGCCAAGGGAGCTCCCAAAGAGTTAAATGTGTAGTAAGTATTACTTTAGGTATCCTCCAGCTTCCTCCCATATCACAGTTCATATACTCAAGTCCCAGTATAATAAAATATGGATTAAGCTGTTGTAGAACTTAATGGAGCCAAGTCATGAGGCCAAGTTTCAGTTAATACATTTTAAATGAAAACACACCGGCAAGATTTAGAACAAGGGTCAGGAATCATAAAATAAATACCACAAAATAATTCTCCATTGTGAAATGACGGGCATCGTGCCCCTGGGAGTCTAAAATCTCTTCTGAATTCAACAATCTTTTCACTTGGAGACAATTAGCAAACTGTTGGCAGGCTCTGCTCTTACCTTTAGGGAGGGAAAGAGAAGAAGCAAACTCAGACAAGGCAGCCAGAATCTTGTCTATCTCTATTTCTAAGCTTGGCTTGAGGCATTGTCAAAATATGATTGCTCTGGTTCAAGGGAAGGCACTGACCAACCAACTACTGGGCAGGAGTAGAGGGCTGGGAAAGAAGAACCTGGTTGTGCAAGCTTCTAGAACCTTCTAGACGCTAGCGATACCTTTGTTTTCTGAGGGCTGCAGGTGGTGGAGTAAATTAAAACTCTTTCCCGTCCATCCCTCTAAAATCAGTCTCATCATGAATCCTGCCAGAGAGCTTGGTTCTACTCTCAGGGAAGGCGATCACTGCTACAAATATTCTTTGCCATGGTGATAGTGAAGGCGGGGGTCTCACTGCCACCTCCGGGGGTGTTTGGCTTTTCTGCGCCCACATCTTTTTCCAACCTCCACAGCACACTGAGTTCCTAGATAATGCTGGGAGAGCGCCAGGCCCTGGAAAGGCTGAGCTGCTGGGCCAACTCTTCAGCTGCTCAGAGCTCTGTGCTGTGACGGGCAGTGCCCTTCAGTCAAGCAAAGGAGAGGCTGAGTGTCACACTTATACTCCAAAATATTGTCTGTCTGGAAGTACTGGGAGCCTCCTGGAAAGGCCTGAGTCCTGCATGTTTCTCATAGGGAGACATCCCAGCAGGACAATCCTTTGTTGGGTGCTGCTGTCCTGGGCCTTGGGGAGTCTTTGGCTATCTGCTCAGTCCCTCACGCCAGTGCCCACGGCATGGTAAAGAGCTAAAATGCCCCCCTTGTATTTCCAAATGCCCCCCTAAAGGAGGTAGTACCACCCCAGGATGAGAAGCACTGTTGGAGGAAACCCCAGGACAGAAGGAGTTAGGGACCCAGAACAGTGTCTTCTCTGTACCTGTCACATCCAGGACTTGGACAGTCAACAGGATGCTGTTCCCAGCCTCTCTGTCCCCCAAATTAATCCAAGATGTATCCCCCCAAAAGTCATCTGGGTATTTTGGTGAAACCCATGGCTTTCCCTGGGAGGCCTCTAAGCTGCCTTCCATGCTGCTCTCCCTACCAGCTCTCTCTGGGGTGGCCAGAATTCCTAGGCGGGCTGGGTGGCAAGCCATGTTGCCACCTTCCCCTGCCTCTCATGGGCCTTAGTGACTTGCTGCCCAGTCCCCATGTCACAGCTCTCTCTCCTCCTTACACAATGCGGACACCCATTCCTTCACACTAGGGCCCAGGAAGAGCCATTATCAATAAATGCTGCAGTGGGTTCTTATGTTTCTTGAATGTGAGGATGCACGAACAGTTTAATTCTGTAAGCAGAGAAGCTAAAATAGTTGCTGGCTGACACAACTGGTTGCTGAACTATGTGGAACAGACACTGCTGCCACTGGGCCAAGACTGGAGTAAATGTGGCCACACATGTGAATTGGATTTTGGCAAGATCCTGTTGCAGACTCTCCTGTGTCAAAAGCAGCAAGGTCTACCACAAAAGGGAGGGTTTTGTCCTTGAAAAAGGTGATGTCAAAGAGAGAAGTGATGACCAGCTTGTGAGCTGTATTTAGAGGGCTATTAATACACTGGTCCCCAAACCACAGGTGATCCCAGGTGGTTGAAATGAATGAAGAAAGAGGACACTTCTGAAGGCTTGCACGTCTAAGCAGTTACAAAATTTGAAGTTAACTGATGGGGGCACAGAGTGGAGTCATAGCCCAGCATGGGTGACTCCCAGGCTCACAGCCCAGCAAATGGACCGTGGCAGTCTCCAGGCCAAAACATTAGTATCATTTACCCTAATTAAATCTACTCTGAAGGGGGCCCGAGCAGGACTGTGTGGAGCTGTATGTCTTGTGAGACCTTTGGAAAGGCAAGCAGCCTGTAGCCACCATGTCTGGCTCAGAGCAAATAAACAGCAATCGACATCTTGGCCCAGACTATAAATGTAAACTTTCAGGGGAGTTCTTTTCCAAGGTTGGATCCGTGTTTTTCTTCATTATTATATATATATATATATATTTTTTTTTTTCCATTTTCATGCACATTGCTACTACTGGCCTCCAGCCAGATCTACTCTGCCAAGAGCAAGAAAACTATGAGAAAAGCTTTTTTTATATATAACATTTCTGAACTGACTAGAAACAGAGGTATAAGGAATCTAGGCAGTGGCTGGCAAGGGGAAAAGAAAAAAGGGAGATGCATGCTTGTGGGCCAGAGTAGAGACATTGCAGAAGAAGAATATCTAGCACTCGAGAATGAATTACAGTGAGATGGGGATGAAGAAAAGAGAAGGAACAATCAAGGGAAAGTCCACAGTTCAAGGCTGGGGTCTGGAAGAATCAATGGAGTTGGGGCATCTGTAGCAGGCTGGTGCTTTTAATCACTCCCTCATGCTCATGTTCAGGTTCGAAGGAACACCATGGAAAGGGCTCGTATCAGCATTTTACCAGCTCAGAGTTTTCTCCAGGACATGCTTCCCACCCTCCAAACTCTCCAATCTCTTCTAATCTTGCAAAATTTCATCTTGTTCCCTTTCTCCCTAGATCCTCCGTCCTGTCTCACCTCTGTGAATTGGTGACATTTTGGGGTATAGCCTGGTAGGCTTTGATCTGTCATCATCTCTATGATCATTTTCTATGATCCCTCTCCCACTCCCACCCCATACACACCATACCCTGCAGCTTTTGACATGTGAAGCCCAACTTTCACCTGGCCTAAGATTAGGATACACTGTACACCAGGCTGACTCGAGATTCTGGTTGCCTGGGCCAAGAGGGGACAAAGGGAAGAGAGAGGAGACAAGAGGGGGACCTAACAAGGAGAAATCAAATTTGTTTTCATACATGTAAGTGCAAAGTGATGGTATATCTAAATGGAGATGACCAGAGGGCACTTGGAAATTGAGTATGGAGTTCAAGAGTTAGGGCTAGGGATGACTTTTGAGAGACATTGGCCTAAAGGTAAAAGTTGAACCTGTGGTGGTGATTTATTGTAAAAATTTCCAGCCCCACCTACAAATTTATTTACATTTACACTCACACTCACCCTTACACTGTTAGCTCTCATCTCTGTATTCAAGATAAATCTCCCACCTACAGTCATAACCCCATTCCTTATCTCCTTTACTACTAGCTCCTAATCTTCAGTTTACAAACATGTTCAAATCTCCCTTATCATGAGAACAACAACAAATTAACAAACTAAATAAAAAAAAAATACCCTCCCATGACCCTGACTCTTCCTCCAGCCTACTGTCTGCTTTGAAATGTTCTTGGCTTTCCCAAGAGGGAAAGTGGTTTGCCTGGGAGGAATAGATGCTGCCTTTACTTCCTCATTTCTCATCAGCTTCTCTCTTTCAGAGGTCACCCTTAATCTCCAGGTCTCCAAACCCAGTGAATTTGTTTCAATCCTCATTTTATTGGACACTTCTACAATTGACATTTTTGTTCTTTGGAATTCTCTGCTCCCTTGGCCTCTGTGACTCCTCTTTCTTGGTTTTCCTTATTATTCTCTGATCTTTTTCTTACTGGCCTTCTTAAAGAGCTCCTACTGTGGTACCACCATTCTGGTATGTATTCCCCCAAATTTTAGCCTTGGACCTTCTCTCCTTTCTCTCTGCATGTTCCTCATGGGTGATCTCTTTCATAGATTTCTAATTTAATTCCATTACCATTAGACAACACATTCCATATGATTTCATTTTTTTCCATCATTGAGAATTATTTTATGACCCAGCCTATAATTGATCTTAATGAATGTTCCATATGCAAACAAAGAGTAAGTATTCTGTTGTTGTCATGGGGAGTTTTTAAACAAATGTCAATTACATCACATTATTGATATATATTCAAGTCTTCTATATGCTTATTGATGTTCTATCAATTATGGAGAAAGGAACGTTGATGTCTTAAACTATAATTGTGGATTTGTCTGTCTTTCCTTTTAGTTATGTTAGTTTTGCTTCATATATTTTGAAGCTTGGTTATTGATGAATATATATTTAGAATTTTTGTGTCTTCTTGATAAATTAATTACTTTATTATTATGAACGTTCCCTCTTTATCCTTGGTAATACTCCTTGTTCCAAAGTCTACTTTGTTTGATATAGCCAATTCAGCTTTCACTGCATTGATGTTAGTGTGGTATATCTTTATTCACCCTTTTACTTTTAACCTATCTGTATTTTTATATATAAAGAGAGTCTCTTGTATGGTATGGTCTTTCATTTTATCCAGTGACAATCCTTGCCTTTTAATTAGGGTGTTTAGACCATTTCTATTTAGTTTAATTATCCACGTGGTATAATTTTCATTTACCATCTTCCTGTTTGTTTTCTATTTGTCCTATCTGTTCTTTAATCTCTTTTTCCTTCTTTTACTTTTTTTGGATTACTTGATAATATTTTATGATTTATTTTATATCCATTACTGGTGAGCAAAGAGATAGAAATAAAATCTGATGAATATGGTGTCATTAAAGTTAACATAAGAAATATCTCAATAAGAAGAGTAATCAACTGTATTAAATGCCTCTGAGAGCATGAATAAATATAGACAGTAAAATGACCATAGGATTTGACAATGTGGAGGTTGATCTGATGACTTTGATAGAAACAACCATGGTGAAGTAGTGGGGTTATAAATCCAATCTAAATGGGATGCAAAAGGAATAAAAAATGAAGAAGTAGAGAGAGATACCATGGACAACTGAAGAAGTTTTACTGTAAAAGGGAGCAGAGAGAATGTGGTAGTGATTGGAAAAGGATGTGGCATCAATAGGGATTGTATTTTAAGAAGAGAAATATAAGACATGTTTGAGTGTTGCTGAAAATGATCCCATAAAGATAAAGAGATTGATGTTACAGCAGAGAGACGAAGTAAAGAAAAAGAGAGCCGGTGGGTTCCAGAACACAAGTGGAGAGAGTGAACTTTGATAGGAAAATGTCACTTGTCGTTTGTAAAAGGAGAAGCAGCAAAGAAGTGGTAGACATCAAATCAATTGGTGATTTTTTTGACTTTCCAAGTTCCTCTCTCTGTTCCCCATGTTCTCAAAGGTAAATAAGCATAGATCACCAGCAGAGAATGAGTGTGTATAAAGTGGTATAACAAAAGGAGTTATCACTGTGCTAGAAGCTTGGGTATGGAAGTTAGTTCCTGATGAAGGAATCAGAGAAATCTTCTTAGAAATGGTATCATTCAAGCTGGGTCTTGAAAAATGGGTAGGATTTGAGTAAGTAGACATTCATTCATTGGCAAATATCCATGGAGTGATTGTAACCACCCATGATCTGTGCCATGAACAAGACAGGGTCACTGCCCTCAGGAACTGCTTGCTAAAACTGGGAAATGGTTTTCCAGGAAAAGGAGAGAATAGGAATAGGGGGAGGATAATTGATGAGAAATGAGGGAAAGTGGGCATGTGGTAGCCAAATTATGGAGGACCATAGTGGAAAGCTTAAGGAATAAGGAATTACTGAAGATTTTCTAGTAGAAAAATGAAAAGATTGATCTTTAAAATGGGCTACTCATCAGAGTTGTATATCTCAAGAAGACCAGGAAGCCAGAAGGAAGAGAAGGCAGGGTTTCACATCCATAAAGGGTCTTAAATTGAAACTTTTGACATTATCTCTAAATAAGCTTACATGTATTGTCATAGTAATACATTGATAAAATTGAGAGAAGACAATGTTTATCTGCCTGATTTTTAACTTTTGTCTTTATTGGTCCACACTACCTGTAATGCCTCTGAAATTATACTTTTTATAAATCCTGTAATCATCTTGTGAGACAGTTATGTTAAATTTGGATTTTATATTAAAAACATTAATTTTAAAAATGGAAATATTTTAAAATATTCTACCATTTGGGGAACTCAGTGTGTGTGTGTGTGGTGTGTGTGTGTGTGTGCATGTGATACAGACCAGAATCTCTAAAAGACTGAAAGTGATAAAGACTCAACCACTGAGAACTTCTGCTTGGAAATACAGCATTGTTAACTTTCATAAACTGTTAGTAGCTGCCTTCTTCCTGCAGTATTTTGCAATATGCTGAGAAGCATCAGATGATCAAACAGATGGTAAATTATTACAGTTCTTTCATTAATGTCAACTCTGGTCTTATCATATTAACAATGGTCACATATTGTATCTCATTCTGCCTTTGCATGCACTCTGTACCAATTAGTAGAATTTATTTCCAGTCCATTGACATTTTTAAAAGTTTTTCAAAGTAAACAATTTGATACAATTTAATTACAATGCTTTGAAATTCAGCTATGATTAATGGAGTTAAAGAAGAACACACATAAAATTCTTGACAGACACAAAGTGATTACCAAATGAAACTGTCATGAGAAAATAAGATACTTATTTGAATTTCAATTAGTACTGAGAAATGACCCCTGTAGGCAGATGAAATAAGAACACACATTAAGCAATGCTGAGAGTAAGAACTAATGTCCCCAAAACACATGAATCCATATCCTTCATTGTTTGACTTCTCCACAGGACTAGACTAACAGAGGAACAGAGTAGTTGAGCACCTGTTGGGTATTTTGTGAAGAGAACTACAAATGCACAGGTGTTTCCTAAGAAAATCTCCCTCCCCATTCTTCCATTAAAGATTAATATCTTTAGTTAAGTATTACCCTGTTTTTTCTTCTTTTTTAAAATCCAAATACTTCTGGGTATTTGCCTGACCACGAGGAAACACACTCATAACTAAAAGAAAGCAGAACATGTTACTCAGGGTCCTAGACTTGCAGCTGGGGATGGTAGCTGTGTGGGCTTTAGGTTGACTCTCTTTGGGAAGAGAGGATGCATAAATATTGTTAAAAGGATGCATATTTTTAACTCTAAATATGAGAAGAAGGATTGGTGTGTGTGCCACAGGACTAAGGGATGTAATGTTGTGGACATCTGTTGTTTCTGTCTGTTCAACACCCCCATTTCCTCTGTGGAACTGCTCCTCTTCCATATCAATCATGAATTGATACTACAGATGGATCAACAACCCCATCAGCCCAACACCGTCTCTCAGCACAGGAGAGAATGACTGACATAGACCCTGATGATCAGAGTCTCCCATTATTCTAACCACAAGTGCTGGTGCAAGTGTAAGTCCTTCCCTGGTATTTTTCTACTTAAGCTGGAATAAAATTATTTAGGAGGTCAGGAGATCCCAGAATGAAATGCAGAATGCAGGGGAATAATGTGTTGACCTAAGTACTGATAACTTTGGAAATGAGTGGAGTCTGTAAGACTAAGGGCCAAAGAAATGGTACATAGGCACAGCAGTGCACACTAGCTGATAAAGTTGTTTCCTACAAGTGTACAGGTTAACAACTTTAAAGTCATTATATATGTATACTGGAATTGGACAGTTAAGTAAATGGATCACAGATAGTGAGAGCCAGGTTTCTTACAGTTGGAGGAGGAGGTTACACATAAGAAGTGAGAGGAGGCTAGAATAATCTATGAAGTAATGGGTTAAAGTTGGAGACATCCGTATGAACTCATATTTAGCTTAGTATAGATACTGATGGTTACATATAGAAACATTTATAGATACGTGTATATACACAAGTTAGTATACACACATATATCTCCTTACTCTGGCAGCTGAGAAGACCTAAAAGCAGTAGCCATCCAGATCTTGGTTTATAATAGCATTCTCCAATAAAGGAGCCAAACTCCCTGGAGAAATGACTGATTCTAGAACTGGAGCATGAAATATGCAAGATGATCCTGGAGCATCTTCTGGTGCCAGAAAGTAAGAAAGTGCTCAAAACCCCACAAAACCCACATTGATGTGAGTATGTCAAAGGGACCCAGAAGCAAACTGAAAGAGCTGTCAATGGCCAAAGCTAGAATTCTGAGCAACAAAATCTTTAAAATAGTAGTGGATTATAACTCAATGTATAAAATAAATATCAATCAGCCCATAATGATATAAATAAATAAATTGAGGAGAATAGACAAATCTCCTGTGCAGAGGAATTTCTAGTAATTTATGTAGAATGGAGTACACCCTCAAGGAGATGAAGCATAACTCCTCATTCCTTAAGTGTGGGTTGTACATAGCAACTTCCCTCCAAAAAGGACAGTATGGAAAGGACGACAAAGAGTAACTTTACAGTGTAGAAATTGACAAACATTACTTTATAACATCAACAGTGATAAGTCATGTTAATAGCATATACTCTTGATATGATGTGATGAAAATGACACTTTACATGTATGGTCATCTTCCCCCAAACGCATAGCCCAAGTCTAATTATGAGGAAAACCTCCGACAAATCCCAACTGACAGACACTCTACAAACTAGCTGACCAGTTCCCCTCAAAACTGTCAAGGTCATAAAAAGACAAATAAAGCCTGAGAAACTGTGACAACCAAGGGGAGCCTAAAGGGACATAGCGACTAAATGTCATGTGGAATCCTGAATGGGATCCCAGAACAGAAAAGAGACATTAGGGGAAAACTGAGAAAATCTGAAGAAAAAGTGTGGACTTTAAAATAATGCATCAATAGTGATTCATGAATCACGACAAATGTACCATACGAATGTTAGATGTTAATAATAGGGGAAACTGGGTGTAGGGAACTCTCTGTGCTACCGTCACAATAATTCTACAATGAGACTTGTTCTAAAATAAAAAGTGTATTAAAATAAAATTAAAAGCTTACTCAAATAATACCTGCACCAGAAAGCCAGCTCTCTCTCCAGCATCAGTGGCTCCCTGGTTCTGGAGGTCCTGGGTCCTGTGTAACTCTTCTTGACTGCCATAGTTTCTATAGACTGCCTGCTTTCTGCCCTGGGTCCCCAAGCTCTGTTCCTTGGATCCTTATGGGGTACCCTTCTTTCACCATCCTTGGTGCTTCACAGGACCCTACTGAGGGTCACTTTTTCCTCCACATCATCATCTGCAGATCCAAGTCAGGCATCCCAAGCAAGATACTAGGTTAATGGGAGTCTTCATTCAACGCCAGTAAATGCTTAGAAATTCTGCCTTGTAAAACCGCTGCCTCCGCTCCCCTCTGCCCGCTTTATCAGGGGGAGCTATTTGAAGGCAAATCTACTTTTCTACTTAAGACAATGAGAGAGACTTACCAAAAAAGAAGACCTAGAACATTCTGAGACTCTGAAATTCCAGTGTACTCCTGACCTTCCCTTAAGGCAATGCACAAGACCCTTAGTTGCAAATACCTTTCAAATAGCTGCAAATCATGCATTTGTCCCATTAAACTTGTCCTGGCTCTAGCCTCATATCCTAGAGTTCTCCCTCTGCCTGTTCCCCATCTCTACTCCCTCACCTCTCTCTACACCCCAAAGCATCAACTTAGTACTACAAAGACCTCAGAGAAAACAGGTAAAGAAGACTTTATCCAGGAGCATGGGCAGAGGGATAAACTGGCGAAGGGGGAAAAGTGCACCACTCCAAAGAAGAATCGTCAAAACGAGCAAGAAAACAGCCAGGGTCTTAAATAGGGCCCACAGCGATGGGTTTGCATTGGGCTGCTTCTGTGAATGCAACAAGTTGGGGTCCCAGGATGCAACAGTCAAGAGAGGGTATGGAGAAATCAGAAAATATGTAAACTTCATTCTGGAAAAACAGTCAAGAGACACCTGGAAAAGAGCCAAAGAAAGGGTGAATAAAAGAAAAAGGAAATAGGATGTATTTAGTTTCCCGCAGCAGCTGTAAAAAATTACCACAAACTTTGTGACCTAAAACAACAGAAATTTATTTTCTCATGCTTGGGTGTGGGGCGCAGGGCGGGCAGAAGACTGAACTCACGGTGTCAGGAGGGCAATGTTCCCTCCATGGCTCCAGGGAAGAATCCTTCCTTGCCTCTTCCATCTTCTGGCGGCTGCAGGCATTCCTAGGCTTGTGACTGCATCAGTCCAGTCTCTGTCTCCACTTCCACCTAGCCAACCCCTCTTCTCCGTGTCCATGTCTCCTCTTCTATCTCTTAGAAACTTACTTGTTGTTGGACGTAAAGCCCATCGAGGTAATCCTGGATCACCTCATCTCAAGCTGCCTACCTTTACTTAATTAGAGCCACAAAGATCCTTTTGCCAAATAAGGTCACACTCAGAGGATCTGGGACATGGACACGTTTGGGGTGGGGAGGGGGCACCGTTCAAGCTACTACCTAGAACGTAGGAAGGAAGGTTAGAAGCAACCACCTCTCCTAAGCGTGAAAAAACAAATACTCCCAATGTGGTTGTTGGACGTTTGATGGGGAACAGGTATTTTCATACACTGGGCACAGCAGAGCTGTGAAGCATTTGTGCTTCATTGGACTTCAACCCTGTGCACCTGAAAAAATACAGAATCCCAGGCTCCACCCCATGCTAACTGAATGAGAACCTCTAGGAAGTGGAGCTTGCATATCAGTATTTTTAAAAGCTTCCCACATGATATTAATGTGAGCCAAGGCTAAGAACCACGGTGCTAGATGAGATGGGAAGGGAACGGGCACTGAATTTTTTTTTTTTTTTTTTTTGGTCGTCACCAAGCCGCTTGTGGGATCTTAGTTCCTCCACCGGGGAATGAACCCCGGGCCCTCGGCAGTGAAAGAGCGGAGTCCTAACGGCTGGACCACCAGGGAATTCCTCTGATTTTTTTTTAATGAAGCTCCCAGCCCACCCTCAGGACAAACAGAAGCAGAAATGCCACCATGTCCGGTCATCACCCAATATTCAACTGCAAGAGGCCTTGGGACCTGCCCCTCAAGACCAGGGATAGTCAACAGCATAACGAAGTAGATTTCTTGGCTTTGTTTGTTGCCAGCATCTGTGCAGTCTCCCAGACACATGTGCATTCCCCTTGCCCCGACCCCCGACCCAGCATAATTCCCTGCCCACGGTGACTCACGCCTCTTTCCATAGAGACTCACGCCTCTTTCCTCCTCCCCAAATGGGGATATTCCAACTAGCGCATAATGATCCGGGTGGAATGACATAGTTTTCCTAAAGGTGTTCTCCCAGATGAAAACCACATCTTAATCTAATCAAACTGTTTCTTTTCTAATTATTTTGTACAAGAAGCACTAGATCGGATGAGAAAGACGAGAGTCAACTCATTAAAGTTATCTGATTTATATTGAAGGAAAATTTGATTTGCCTTGACCTAAAACAAACATATTCTTTCAGTCAGATCATGAAATATGGATCAAACCATATTTAGAATGGATTACGAATATGCTTTGATTGTTTTAGTAACACTCTTTTACACGAGTGACATCAAAGGAAGCACCAGTTAAACAGAAATGAAGCCAAACTGGCTGGCCTTTGAAGGGGAACAAGAAACTCACTATCCTGTAATCGCTACTGAAACAGTCACTTAAAGAAACTCCCTGGGCTCGAAAGCAATCAGTCTCAAAGCTACAGGCAAAATCTGAACGGACAGTGCCCCATTGTTGAGAACAAGGAAAAGATGACTGGATATTTCTCCACTTTGTCATTCTGACTTAGCAAAAAAGAAATGTGAAGACAAAATCAAAAATACTCCCAGGTTAAGGCCAATTTTGAGCTGGTGGAAGGAGAGGTACGGCCACAGCGAAGTTCCATGGGACGGAAACACGAGAGTCTAAATGTTCTCAGAGAAGAGCTTTAAACAAAGAACATTACGCTTCTTTTTATTCTCTCAGAATCATTGCCTACCAAAAGATGATCCAAGAATAAATAGTCCATTTACACATAAAAAAATAGTAAACCATGATGTGGTAGTCATTAGTTCTGCCTTCTAGATTCTTCTGGATTGTCTCTTGGGACCATGATAGGATTGTAGATCCCTTGCCGGTGAAGTAGGGTGTGACCATATGACTTGCTTTGGCCAATGAAATGGTGGGAGAAGTGACAAGTAACTTGCAGGCCAAAGCGTTTAATGACCTACATATGATTTGCTACTCTTTCTCACTTCCTCATGACCGCAGCATTTCAGAAAGTGGTGGCTTCACCAGCCCAGCTCCTACAATAAGGACATGAGGAGAAACATCAACTGGTCAACCCACAGTGGAAATGTAGCATGAGCAAGAAATAAACCTCTGTGGTTATAAGTCACTAAGATTTTTGACATGTTGTAACCATATCTTAACCCAGCCTAATTAGTTTTGTATATATGATATGAAAGAAAAATGTTCAGCTTTGTACAATTCAAGTCAATTAAGAAATAGCATTTTGTAACTTTTGAATTAGCAAAAAAGGAATTAAATGATTAAAATTCATTGCTAAGAATACCAGAAATTTAAAAAAAGCATTATTGATAACTATACAATTTGATGATATAACATTTCTGGAGCACTATCTAGTACTATCTAATGAGAATCAAAAAATATTCACATCCTTTAGGGTGTGAATTATTGTTTTAGGAAGGGAATTATTATTCTCTTCTGGGAATTTTTTTAAGGAAATAATTCAAAGGAATTGTTGGAAGTTAATTATATAGATTTGTGTACAGTAGCTCTGTTTGTAATGATCAAAAACTGGAAAAATCAAAATGCCCAACTATTAGGTATGGTTAAGTAAACTATAGCAAGTAAAAAATTTAATATGTAACTTACCAAAACCAATGGAACAGTAAATATTACATAAAGTTCAGTGAAAAAGTAGCACATCTCTGCACCCATACAGACTTATAGCTCCTGTAGAATAAGCAGATTTTCCCACTAGAATATAAGCTCTATGTGGGTAGGAATTTTCTGGGTCTTGGTCCCCACATTCCAAGTCCTCAGAACAATGCTTGGCCCATGGAACACATTTTGTCATACTTTTTTTGAGTTAATTAGTTAATCTCCATAAAAACCTTCAAAGTCAAGTATAAAGTTATTGTCCTCAATTTATAAATAGAAAAAAATGTAGTTTTGAGGAATTTTTTGTTTGGTTGGTTTTTGGAGGGTTTTTTTTTTTTTTGCATATTTTCTATAACGTTTCAGCATTTTAACTGAGGGGATGCCTAACTCCTCAATTCTCCCTCTCCACACAATCCCTCAAGATGTGTCTCTTCTGTGGTCCCCAAGAGGTGGGAGAAGATCAGAGGTACACAGGGGTTTAGAAACCAGGCAACACCTGAGGGAGGAGATGAGTCCCAGATGCTCCTCATATTCGGTGTCTATTACGGTGCAATAAATTATCCCAAAACTTAGCTGCTGAAAACAACAAACGTTTATCATTTCACAGTTTCTCTCAGTCAGGGATCCAGATATGGTTTAGCTGAGTGTCTCTGACTGAAGGTCTCTCATGAGGTTTCAGTCATGCTATCTTCCAGGGCTGTGGTTTCATCCGAAGGCTTGATGGAAGTGGGATGGATCTATTTTGAAGCTCACTCATTTGATTGTTGAAAGACCTCTCTCTCATCATGTGGATTTCTCCACAGAGCTACCCTACAACACAACAGCTGGCTTCCCCAAAGTTGAGTGATCCAAGAGAGAGTGAGCACCTAAGATGGAAGGCACAATCTTTTTATAATTTAATCTCAAGATGGCATCCCATCACTTCTGCCTTATTCAAGAGAGTCAGTAAGTCCAGCACACACTCAAGGAGAGGGGATTACAAAAGAGAATAAATATAGGAGGCAGGGGTCACTGGGGGAATTCTCGGAGGCTGCCTGCCATCCTCCTTTTCCATGACATTCACTCCATAAATGACAGTGTTGGCCCCTCAGACAGAGGCCATTCCACTTACCAGGCTCAACACACTGCAGATCCAGTCCTGTTCCCCAAATGCTCCACAGTGGCTTAGAAAGTTGGAGATATATCATATCATATCTGCATACAAGGAGATTCACGTAGGAACCCCCAGCCCAGGCTCATGCCACCTCTAACACTGTCTGAGTGTGTTTGGGCTCTTATAACAAAAGTACCATAGACTGGGTGGATCATAAACAACTATTTACTTCTCAGAGTACTGGAGACTGGGAAGACCAAGATCAAGGAGTCAGCAGATTTTGTGTCTGGTGAAGACCCACTTCCTGGTTCGAAGACAGCCATCTTGTCGCTGTGTCCTCACATGGCAAAATGGTCGAGGGGAATCTCTGGGGTCTCTTTTTAAGAAAACTTTTTTATTGAAGTGTAGTTGATTTACAGTGATTCAGGTGTACAGCAAAGTGATTCATATATATATATGTATATATATTCTTTTTCAGATTCTTTTCCATTATATGTTATAAGAAGATATTGAAAATAGTTCCCTGTGCCATACAGTAGGTCCTTGTTGGTTATCTGTTTTATATATAGTAGTGTGTATGTGTTAATCCCAAATTCCTAATTTATCACTCCCCCCTCCCCCTTTGGTAAGTTTGTTTTCTATGTCTATGGGTCTATTTATGTTTTGTAAATGAGTTCATTTGTATCTTTTTTATTTCAGATTCCACATATAAGCAATATCATATGATATTTGTCTTTCTCTGTCTGACTGACGTCACTTAGTATGATAATCTCTAGATCTATCCATGTTGCTGCAAATGGTATTATTTCACTCTTTTTATAGCTAAGTAATATTCCACTGTGTATATATACCACATCTCTTTATCCATTCATCTGTCAATGGACATTTAGGTTACTGGGGTCTCTTTATAAGGACTAATCCCATTTATGAGGGCTCCACCTTCATGACCTAATCACCTCCCTAAGGCCACCTCCAAATACCATCACATTGGGGATTAGGCTTCAACATGAATTTTGAAGGAACACAAACATTTAATCTGTAGCAAACACACACCAACCTGAAAAAAAAATGATTTGTTAAGAAAAATAAAGGATAGTGGTTGAGGATGTACAGGCTGGCACCAGACTATCTGGGCTAGAGTCTTGATTTTGCCACTTAATTATTGTGTGACCTTATCCAAATTTCTCACCTTCTCTGAGTCTTAGTTTTCTCATCTATAAAATGGGACCTATCTCATAGGACTGTACTGAGGATTAAAGAAAACAATATTTAAAGCGCTTAGAACAGGGTCCAGCACACAGTAAACTCTCAATAAATGATAACAGTTGGTTTATGTTTGTTGTTGTAAATAAAAACAGAAGATCTAACTTAGAGAAGGGATAGGACTGATCCTTTTGCCCAAACTTCCCTCTCTGCAGTCATGGACTTCTGAATATGGTGTTCAAGCAGTTTTCAAAAAGGAAAAGGTTTTTCCAAGGAAGGCCAGGTTCCATCCACTGCGTGTTAACTCTTGGCCTCATAGCTTGGCTTGGACCACCATGAGCCATGAGAGTGGCAGGAACACAATGGTTTGTTTTCTGTGCGTCTCTCCTAATCTGCAAAACAGATGCAGCCTGGATGGTCTCCACTCTGGGCTGTCTTCAGCAGGAACGAAGCCCCAAACTCTGGCACACGGTCCTGCATTCCCAGTGGATGGGATCCCCATAAATCAGGCCACTGATTCCAACCCCACAACCGGCAGCAGAGAGATTCTTGGCAGAAGCTCCTATTTTGTTAGCCTATGACTTTCTGTCTAACCATTTAGTCCTGTAAAATCCAACTGGTTGCCACTAGAGAAATGATGATTTTAGCTATGATTTCTCGTTCATGCTGAGCATGTGTCTCCTGTCTGCATGCCTTGGTGAGTTCCAAAGCAAGAAGAGCGTATTATAGCATATTCTTCCCAGTGGACTCCAGTCCCGGAGAGGAAGCCAAGGAAATTAGAACAACCAAACCAAGAGCACTTAGGAGCTGGGACAGACACGGGGCACGAGCAGCCTCTCAGCCCTCTCCTATCAGGGAGCCACTTTACCACCAAGCCCTGGGGACCACCTCACCGTGGACTCACCTCCTCGGGGAAGATGAGCCTGACCCCCAGTCCTCCAGATGCCACACGTCCCAGGGGCTACTGTGCACCCAAAGCTTTGCCTCTTCATCTTTCCAGAAGCATGTTCACTGCCCGTGCTTCTCATTCTCTCCAGGGAATGTGTTCTCTCTTTTGTCCCTATGTTCCCTGCTCCTCAGACTTGGGTATCTGTAAAACAGCTGGATGGCCTGAAAAAATATCAGTTTGATCCCCATTCTATCTGCTGGCACAGTGACCTTAGCCAAGTCACTTCACCTCCTTGAACGCTAGTTTTCTTCTCAGTCAAATAAAGAGGAAGGTGGAGCAGTGTGATCCCCGAAATAATTTTTAGCACTGCATTTTCCATCTCTCTGAGTGGATGGTGGTAGGTCAAAAGCAACGACTCACTGCAGCCCACTGACGAGTGGACATCATCCCTTCAGGAAGAGCTGACCTGACCCGGTCCTCCCTTCCTCCCGCCCCACAAGCCCAGGGAGTGAGACAGGACAGACCCCCAAACACTTTGCCCCAGCAATTGGAGGAAAGAGCCTGGTGAGAAGACCCCAGCCCGGGGGGAGGCAGCTTGTCACCAAAAAATAAAGGAGTAAATACATTACGATCCTCTTACAGGGAGCACGCGTGGCAATGAAGCTTAAATCTGGGGCAGTGTGGCTTGTGTGTGTGTGTGTGTGTGATTGTGTGTGTCTGTGGTGTGTGTGTGTGTTTGTGTGGTGTGGTATGTGTATGTCTGTGGTGTATGTGTGGTATAATGTGTGTGTCTGTGGTGTGTGTGTGGGTGTGTGTGTACAGCCAGATCCACCTTTTCAACAACTTTTGACACTAAGAATAATAGGTTTTTACTTGGGCTCAGAAAATTACCATAAAGGACACTTTGGGGAACATTGGTGAAACTTGAATATGGACTGTATATTACATATTAGTATCGTATCAGTGTTAAATTTTCTGAACTTAACACTTATATTGTGATTATAAAAGTGAGAGTCCTTATTCTTAGCCTTCAGGGACAAAGGATCATGGTGTCTGCAACTTATTCTCAAATGGTTCCGTAAATATTGCTAATAATATAAGTCTGCATATGGAGAGAGCTAAAAGCACACGTAGCAATGTTAACCATTGATAAATGTAGGTCAAGGGCAGACGGATGTCCATTGTGCTAGTCTCACAACTTTTCTGCAGGCTTGAAAATTTTCAAAATAAAAGGTTAAAGTGAAATTTTAAAATTTAAAAAGCAAAGTGTCTAGGGATTTTAAAAACATCTTAGTTTGGGGTTAAAAGTAGTGGGGGTAAAGACAGGTGAGAGCCTCTAGCTCTAATTAAGTTCACCGACCCTCTCAGGTTTCAACCCCATGACAAAGGCCAAAAGGCTGAGCCAGCCCCGCACAGCTGTGTTTCAGGAAAGAACCCAGTGAGAGAGACCCGCCGCTGTCGGTGGGGAGGAAACGCAGGCCGTGTGGTGATTGATGGCCACCCAGACGCAGTGGGCCACCGGGACAGGCAGCCCTTCAGCCCTGGAGGTGAGGGCCCTTGCTTCTGGGGGCATCTATTCTGACTCCAAGTTCCAAATGCAGCTGCTTCTCAGGCAAATCTTCCTCTCTCCCCGCAAAGCATCAGTGCTTTCTTTCCCTCCTTAACTTCCAATTGTCATTTCAATGACTGATAGGGGTGAGGCCAGCAGCGGACCAGGTTGCCCTCAGGAGGCAGAAGGGCTGGGCCATTGGCCACCTCTGCCACACTGCCCCAGATCAATAGACGTCAGCTCAACAGACGTCAACTCAACAGACGTCAGCTCAACAGACATCATGGAGATCCAAGGCCTCTTAGGAGGGATTAGATGACCATAGGTCTTTTGAATTTCATTGCCATCTCAAATCATTCTGATTGTCCCCATAAGGAAGCATCATTATGGTCACCAAAGAGTGAGCATCTGCCACCACACTGCACTGACAGAGGGCACTCCTGGTCGCCTTGGATGGGGTAGGGGTGAGGGGCTGCCCACAGAAGGAGGGCTTGGAGGACAAGAGCTCTCCTCCCCTGGCTCTTTCCAAACTTTTTGCTCCTCCTCTTACCAAGGTGGCAGCACCTAGTCAGCCCCGTAAGGCTCTGGAATCTTCTCCCACGCCTCTGCAGTTGCTTCATTTTTTCTCCTTCACTTCCCCTGATTTTCAGGCATCCTGAGAGTTCGTTTTGGTTTGATACAGCCAAGAAGAGGCCAAGCTGGGGCTCAAATTCCCAATCCTCTAGGCTTCTTGCCTGGAGGCAGCCTCATACCTGGAAGGACCAACATGGCCCTCCCAGCTCCGAAGGTTCCAAGAGGTCTGAGTGGTTCCCCCAAGAGACCACAAAAGGTAGACAGCTTTTTCTGCCGGGGTGGGCAGCAGGAAAGCCTGCGCCCCTAAACAAGTGCTTGGAAAAGAGATAAATAATTTAAGAAAGCATAAAGGAGGGAAATTAGCTAGCATCCCTCCCCCAAAGTCATGACACCAAGAAGAATCCCTCCCACCACATTCTCACCCTTTCTCTGACTCTATATGAAGTCCCCAAAGTCAATCAACACTTCGGGTTAATTACTAGATCCATCCCAGATTTCAGAATCCTACCCCTTCCAAATTTTGAGTTTAGATCTTGTTCCTGGCTCCCTTTACTTCTTTCTCCTTTCCTTTTCTTATCCTGTGTATACAGTATAGTCCCACTGATATGCTAGGTCATGACGTCCAATGACAAGAAGAGAATTCTAGCAGACCCCTATCATTTCTCTGTCCTGGTCCTCCCTCTCTTGGACCACACACCTACCTCTCTTCCCTGCCTCCAACCAGTTTTCCTGGATTGGAGTCTCGATGCCCCTATCCATCCACCCCCCCCCCCCACACCAGTGAGCCCCAGGGAGCCTCCTCCTCACGCCATCCCTGCCCTAGGAGAAAAGATATTCTGATCATATCAGTGCCTCCCATCCACTATGGAGAGGAAGGTAATGCAGGGCACATTTCTTACCCACACAGGCTCTTACCAGGGTCCTCTACACAGCACTTACTATCATTTTACACTCTCCACCTTCCACCCATCCCAGAGCACGGTCCTTTAAAGAAGAAAATGTTCCTAAAAGCACCTTGAATTGTGTGAAGATTTCAGTTAACACCAGAGATATTATTTCTTAATAGACTTTAGTTTTTAGAGCAGTTTTAGGTTCACAGCAAAATTGAGCAAAAGGTACCAAGATTTCCCATATAAACCACCTCCACACGTGCATAAGCTCCCCCATTATCAACATCTTCCACTGGATGTTACATCCCTCATGGTTACAATCAATGAATTGACACATGATTATCACCCTGAGTCCACAGTTTACATTAGAGTTCCTCTTGATGTTGTACATTCTATGGATTTGGGCATACGTATAAAGACATGTATCCATCGGTGTAGTATCACACATAGTATTTTCACTGTCCTAAAAATCCTCTATGCTCTGCCTTTTTATCCATCCCCCACTCCTCCTTAACCCCTGGCAAGCCCTGATTTTTTTACTGTCTCCATAGTTTTGCCTTTCCAGAATGTCACATAGTTGGAATCATACAGTATGTAGCCTCTTGGGATTGGCTTCTTTCACTTAATAATATGCCTTTACATTTCCTCCATGTCTTTTTTTTTTTTTTAAAGCACTTTTCTTTTTTATAGCTACTTTATTTATTTATTTTTTTATTTTATTTTTGGCTGTGTTGGGTCTTCGGTTCATGCGAGGGCTTTCTCCAGTTGAGGCAAGTGGGGGCCACTCTTCATCGCGGTGCGGGGACCGCTCTTCATCGCGGTGCGCGGGCCTTTCACTATCGCGGCCTCTCCCGTCGCGGGGCACAGGCTCCAGACGCGCAGGCTCAGCAGTTGTGGCTCACGGGCCCAGCCGCTCCGCGGCATGTGGGATCTTCCCAGACCAGGGCTCGAACCCGTGTCCCCTGCATTAGCAGGCAGATTCTCAACCACTGCGCCACCAGGGAAGCCCCCCTCCATGTCTTCTTATGGCTGATAGTTCATTTCGCTATAGCTCTGAATAACATTCCATTGTCTGGATGCACCACAGTGGTTTCTTAAAAATTTCCATTGGAGTAGAGTTGATTTACAGTGTTGTGTTAGTTTCTGCCATACAGCAAAGTGTATCAGTGATACATATACATATATCCACCCTTTTTTAGATTTTTTTCCCATAGAGATCATTACAGAGTATTGAGTAGAGTTCCCTGTGCTATACAGTAGGTTCTTATTAGTTATCTATTTTATATATAGTAGTGTGTATATGTCAATCCCAATCTTCCAATTTATCCCTCCCCCTACCCTTTTCCCCCTGGTAACCATACATTTGTTTTCTACATCTACCACAGTTTATTTATTCCTTTCACCTACCGAAGGACATCTTGGTTGTTTCCAAGTTTGGGTGATTATGAATAAAGCTGCTCTAAACATTCGTGTGCAGGTTTTTGTGTCGACAAAAGTTTTCAGTTCATTTGAGTAAACACCAAGGAGAATAACTGGTGGATCGTATGGTAAGAGGCACTGCTATTATTAATTGTATTTTTCACGCAAAGACCCTTGCTCCTCAGCTCCTTCTGGGGTCTGCCTCATGCCCCACAGCTCCCCAGTTCTTAGCGTCTGATTCACTTGACTTTTTTAATATAGCTTTCTAGAAAAAAACTTTATTTCTAGATAATTGTAGGTTTCTTTGCAGTTGTAAGAGATAATTCAGGAAGATCCCTTCACCCAGTTTCTCCCAAAGATAACATCATCTTGCATAACTATAGTATAATATCACAACCAGGAATTTGACAGCGATATGGATGTACAAGTTTGTTTAACCATTTATCCACTGAAGGACATTTGGGTTGTTTCCAGTTTGGGGCTATTACAAATAGAACTGCTATGAACATTTTTGTAGAGGTTTTCTTTTATTTTTGTGAGCATAAGGTTTCATTTCCCTGGGATAATGTCCAAGAGTATGATTGCTGGGTCACATGGTAAGTGCATGTTTTGTTTTGTAAGAAGCTGCCAGATTCTTTTCCAAAGTAGCTGTGCCATTTCCATTCTCATCAGCCATCAGCCGTGATCCAGTTTCTCCCCATCCTTGCCAGCAGTTGGTGTTATCACTGGTTTTTATTTTAGCCGTTCTGATAGGTGTGCAATGATAGCTTGTCGTGGTTTTCACTTGCATCTCCCTAATGGCTAATGGTGTTCAACACCTTTTCATGTGCAAGTCTGCCTTCTGCATATCTTCTCCAGTGAAACATCTGTTCATGCCTTTGCCCATTTTCTAATTGGATTATTTAGGGCTTTTTTACTACTGAGTTTCTGAGAGTTCTTTATATATTTTAGATATGAGTCCTTTGTTGGGTGTGTGGTTTGCAAATATTTTCTCCCAGGCTGTAACTCGTCTTTCCATTCTCTTCTCAGGGTCTTTCACAGGGCAAAGGTTTTAATTTGAGGAGGTAAAATTGACCAATTTTTCCCTTTATGGATCGTGTTTTTGATATCAAGTCTAGAAACTCTTCACCTAGCCCTAGGTCCCCATGATTTTCTTCTATTTTTTCTAAAAGTTTTATATTTTACATTTTATATTCAAGTCCATGATCCATTTTGAGTTAACTTTTGTGTAATAACGTGAGTACTCAATGTGTGAGGTTTAGGCTGAGGTTCATTTCGGTGCCTGTGGATATCCATCGTTCCAGCACCTTTTGTTGAAAAGGTCATCCTTCCTCAGCTGAATTGTTTCTGCTCCTTTGTCAAAAATCACTTTGACATATTTGTATGGTCATTCGCTTGACATTCGTTTTGCCTTTTTTCTTTTTAGAAATTCCCCTGCCTGGCAGAAGGCAACCGGCTGGGCCTGTCTGAAGTCTCAGAGACTCTGGATAGATAGGTAGCCATTGCTTCAAGCAGCCTGGGCTTAAACTCTTACCCAGTTGCAAAGCATCAGGGATGTGGAAAATGGCATCCTAACTTAAGGAAAGCAAGAAGCTAAAATGGTCTGGGAAGGGCAGGTGTCAATCAGCACTTAACTGGATTTTATAAAAATGGAAACTATTAGCTTCAAATGCTAAAATAAATTTTTATTCAGTTAAAAAAAGATGGAAACCAGTAGAATAGGTGTCTTTCCAAGGAGATGGCAGAATGTGAGTGAATTCCAGCTTTCCTTTCTCTAAAACACTGAGTTGTTCTGAAGGCCATGGTGGGCAGTGATGGGGACTGTGGCACCATGGTGTAACCACAACCCAAGTTAAAAACCCCACCTGGGAGACAAAGCCATTCCCGGCCACCAGTAATGGCCAGGGTGCACTTTTGACGGCATGTCTTGCAGCTCAGTGCAATATTTCTTTTCAGATGTGCTTTTCCTATAGTTTTTGGTTCTCCTTGAAAGTGTCAGGATTCAGTCTCCTCCTGTGAACTTCACCCAGAGCTGGAGGAGCTGGGTGGAGTTCATTGTGAGCCGAGAACCCACTCTCTTCACTTCTCTTCTGCTGCCCTGGCCTCTCCCTCATCCTACCTTTCACCCCACAGACCCCCAGGTGGGGAGGGTGGAGGAAAGGTGAACACTATAACCAGAAGCCTCACAATGTGGGTCCATTTTCATTCCAGGTCCAGGTGAGAGAGACCAGATCCTTTGGAGCAGAGCAGATTCCCTTGACCGGCAGGTACACGACTAAGAATTACAGCTCCAGGTCTTTTTTTAATGTCAGAATGTCAAAAATTAGAACACATTTCTTGAAAAGCAAGATACTGGCTCTTCACAATTCCCTACTCGGGCTGGCTTTCTGAACCACCTTAAAGAAATGCAGAGCTTCCTTCTGCGTGCCTCAGAATCTCCTAGAAACAAAGGCTATTCAAGACACAGCACTTCTCAGGTTCCAAGAGTGGATCTTTCTGCCTCTTGCTGGACCTAGAGCAGCAGAAACTCCTGGCAACACATCTGGAGAAGGATGCGGGTCAAATGAACTTATGCCAAAGCCATCAGCCCTTTTGACCCGCATCCTTCCCCAGATGTGTTCAAGAAGAACATCCCAGGGTGAACTCCTGTCACAAAGCAATCTCCTCTTGCTGTTTGCAAGACAAACTAAGAGGGCAGTCATAATTAGAGTGTCACAAACACACCACAGTTAATAAGTGACATAAATAACCATATAAATGACAAGCTGTGAATCTGAAACTTGACAGGACCTTTCAGATCCAACAAGAGCTTGGCACCGAAAAGCATTCTCTGAATTTGCACATAATCTGCTTTTTGCAGCTCCTTTGAGAAGGAGCTATTTACCCAGTAAGCATGTTATTCTCCACTGGAGATTATGGTCATTCCAAGTCAATTAACTGCATTCCAAAGAAAACAGGAGGAATTTAAAATACCGGATTTGAAGGTTTGTGAGGGAGATAGAGAAGACAGGAAGGGTCCTTGTAAATTGTGGTTACTAATACGACGATATTGCCCTAGAGCTCTGGACAGCAGACAGCACTTGATTTTTTTAAAGAGAAAAGATTCCATCTTGTTACTCAGATTTTCCCATGGGCAGCATGGTGGAGGCTGTACAGGCCAGTTTCAGGATGGCACCAGCTGGGTGCTCTCTCTGGAGCCCCATCACAGGGGGTGCCCACAGAGCCATCCATGGTTACTGAGTCCTCACAGCCTCTGGTCTCCCAAGACTTCCCCTTCTTGCTTTTTACTTTTTTTAATTGAAAATTAAATTCATGTAACACAAAATCAACCATTTTAAAGTGTACAGTTCAGTGTCATTGACTACATTCACAACGCTGTGCAGCCAAAACCTCTATCTAGTTCCAAAACATTTTCATCACCATAGAAGAAAACCCCATCCCATTAAGTCACTCCCCACTTTCCCCTCCCCCCAGCTCCTGGCGACCACTAATCTGTTTTCTGTCTCTATGGATTGGTCTATCCTGGACATTTCACAGAAACGGAATCATACCATATGTGACCTTTTGTGACTGGCTTCTTTCCCTTAGCATCATGTGTTTGAGGTTCATCCATGATGTAGGATGTATCAGAATTTCACTCCTTGTTATGGCGAAGTAGTATTCTGTTGTTGCATAGATGTAGCACATTTTGTTTATCCATTCATTGGCTGAGGGACATTGGGTTGCTTCCACCTTTTGGCTATTCTGAGTAGCACTGTTATGAATATTCATGTACAAGTTTTTGTTTGAATACATTTTCAGTTTGGGGAGGTATCTACCTAGGAGTGGAGTAGCTGGGTCTTACAGTAATTCTATGTTTAACTTTTTGAAGAAACACCAAACTGTCTTTCCCCTGCTTGCTTTTAAGTGCAGTTATGCCTTCACTTAAAACTGTCTTCCCTGTTATTTCTGAGGTTAGGAACAAGAGAGTGGAGGTTCCCTGGTGTGTCACTCATCCATCTGGATACCAGAATTCCAGCATTAAATTAACCTTCTGCATCACTGTAGCTCCTGAAGAAGGCCTGGTCTTTCCACACTCACACCCTCCCTGCCCCAGTAGGAACTGGGGCTGAATGATCACGGGGGAAAAAGGAGGAAGGACAGAACTAATGAGGCAGCGGACTCCAAAGAAAAGTACCCACAACCCGTGGGTGCACCAGACCATTACCTACTGAGATGCTAGAATATGCTAGAATAGGACTTCTATTTTGATTATATTTATCTAAAAAGTAAGAAAAAAATGAGCTTTACTAATGGTTATGGGTTGAATGGTGCTCCCCCCTGCCCCCCGAAAAAGATATGTTAGAGTCCTAACCCCAGCACCTCAGAATGTGACCTTATTTGGAAATAGGGTCCTTACAGAGCTAATCAAATTAAAATAAGGTCAAGGTGGGCCCTAATCCAATATGACTGGTATCCCTATAAAAAGGGGAAATTTGGATAGACACACACACACACAAAGAGAAAAAGACAGACAGAGACACAGAGAGAATGCCACGTGAAGAGATAGGCAGAGATCAGGGTGATGAGTCTTGAAGCCAAGCAATGCCAAAGATTGCTGGCTGACCACCAGAAGCTAGGAGGGAGGCCTGGAACAGGTTCTCCCTCACAGCCCTCAGGAGGAACCAGCCCTGTCCACACCTTGATCTCGAATTTCTAGCATCCAGAACTGTGAGGAAATAAATATTTATTGTTTAAGCCACCCAGTCTATGGTATTTGATTACGGCAGCTTTAAGAAGCTAATATTCTAATCTGTAATATAAAGGTGCTCCTGGGTGCCCCTAACTGCAGGATTTGAGGCTTCTTGAGGGAGGAGGGAGTTCCACACCTTGCAAGGAGAGGTGACAAGTCCCCCTCTTGGGAAGAGTGACTAGAAGCAAATGAAGTGGATTTATAAAGATTAGATCTCGTTGTGACGTAATCAATTCTTACAAAACAGATGGGTAAAAGCCCAGCTGGAAACAATGCAGAGGCTGCAAGCACAGGAGGGAAAAGGGAAAAGGGGAGCTGATTTGTCTCCTACACGCAGGCTTCCCCTCAACCCCACCATGCTGCACCATCAAAACACTGGGAGCTGGTCAGATCCCACAGGAAGACAGACCAAAATCATATCCCTTCTGTTATCGATGAATCAAATCTAAATTCCTACGATGCCGTGAGGTATTAACCAATGGTGATATAAAACCACCACAATTGATAACACTTTAAAAATTGTTTATTTCACCTTGTTTCTCTGTTTTAACCTCAACTTGACGCATATTTTATAACTCATATAATGTACGGTTTTTAAATAAATATATGGGGAATATGTATCCCTCCCACACACAACTTTTTACTAAATGAGTACATAATCAGAAGAGCTTGGCAACCACTGATTTAGGGTAAGGACTGCAGATAGATGTGGGACACCAAAACAGAAGGTGCTGGGGCCCTTATATCTGATCTTCAGCAAGAGACAGATGCTGTTGAGATATGAGAGATGTTCTGGACCAGAAAATTCCCCAAGGATGACACATTCAGTTCTCCCAGCTCAAGGACAGGACATGGCTTCCACGGCAGTGGGACCAGCACAGGCTCCCACAGAGGGCACTGACAGAGCTCCCTCACATGTCAAGTGGCCGAGAGATGGAAAGGTCTTCCCCACGTGCCCAGGTGCACCACACAACCATATTGACCCATGGGTTCACCAGAAGTAGAAGGAGCCAGGTCTCTGGTTTGAAAGGTCACAAAGATTTCCACCAAGAAGAGAACTGAGCAGGATGGCTTCCCCCTACCTGTGGCAGTGGAAGAGGGGGAAAAAAACCTCAGATATTGGAAAGGGGCAAGTGAAAGTGACTTTTTAATGTATTTCAAGGTTGGTGAGGAGACAAACATTCTTGAGCAAGTACAGCCTCCTAGGACCTGCAAATCTCAGCAGATTGCCTTGAAGTGGAAGGGTTTAAGCACCCAGGGTTGAAGGGAGGCCAGTGGATAATCTACTGGAATTCCAGAATCCAGACCCCTCCTTTCCTTCTCCACCTTCCTAATCTGAAACTCCCTACCTTCTTCTGACTCCAAATCAGAAGTGGGTGGGAAAGAGCCAGCAAAGCAAGAAGCTTGAAGAGTTCCAAGTTAAGCAGGTAAAGGCAAAGTTCTCAGGCAAAGAATGGAGAAGTAAGGGATTTCAGGGAAGAGGCAGAAATTCATGGGATTTGGGGGCCTGGGGGAAGGTGTGAAAAGTGTGGGGGTTCAGATGAGGTCGCTGTGGGATGCTCAGAAGATGTGAGCCCCACCCCCAGCCACACGCTCATTCACGCGCACGGGGATGAATTAGCTGGATGAGAAGCGCTACACCCACATTCTTGGACACGGCACACTTTAGGAATGCGACACTGTGAACGTGAAGTCAAGAGCAGATGAAACCTTTTCTACACTCTGTGTAGGTTTCCTTGGCAGAGGGAGGGAGAACCCATCCTCTCCACCGGTGGTTTAAGGAAACTTCAGTAATAAGAATGGCAAGTCAAATGGTATCACACTTGCCAATGACCCAACCAACCAACTAGTAAGACAGACTGTCCTCACCACTTTAAAAAAGGCAGACTTTTTCAGGGCAGTTCTTGGTGGACCTATAATTTTAGAACCTTTCTGTGAAGAGTGGAACAGCCACAGTAGCCTGTGTCCCTGGCAATCGACCACTCCAGTATGCTCTGGGGGGGCCTTCCTTGCGTGGCTGCCTGATCCTGCTGTTGGATGGGGACGCCCGGATGTGGACCTTCCTCCACGTGAACAGTGACCCATCAGCCAGGGTGCACTTTGGGCCAACTCAGGCATCTCATTGGAGGGGAACCACAGGTGGTCTTGGAAGAGATCCGGTTGGACCACGAGAGGCTGGAGACCAGTGAGCAGGAGGGGCTAAGCTCCTCTGAGGCCAAGGTAGATAAAAATGTACCCAGGTGAGAGGCTGCCCTCATGCCCCAGCTGCTCCTAAAATGACAAGAGCTTAGATTTTCTCTGTCGAATCTGGGGGTGTCCTGAGTCAGAGGACCTTCACCAACCTCTCTTGCTGACAAGCCATGTTTGAGCTTGGGGGAGAGGCAATGGTGTCTGACGTTCCCTGACCATCGCTAAAAGCTCAAGATGAGGTTTTCCTCCGGCAGCTTCTCATTTGCCTCTAGCGAAGGATCCTTCCTGGAGGGGCCTCGGGAGCCCCAGATGCACCTGGTTCCACCTGGTACCTTCACGGCAGGTCCCGGACAAAGCAGCTCCCAAGGCGGAGCAGTAGGGCTTGTGTACCTGGCTCCTCCTCCAGGCCCAGCCCTGCCTGCGTTGACTTTGAAAGAAATATTTATACTAAGGGCTGAAGCTAAGGGAAGATTTCACCACCTCTTATCTCTTGTAGTTTAGAAAAACAACCAACATTTCATTGACAGCTGAGCCCGTGGCGCCTCTGTTTGCGGCTTGTTTCTCTGGGGAGCATACTCTTCCCAGAGCCCTGTCTCAGTTTACACTGCTCTGCTCACTTCCTCTCAGACTCCCAGGGGAAAAGAAGATTCTCAGGAACAGGCCGCGTCCCTGGTGAGGTCCCCTGAGCACTCCAAAGGCCCCAAACTTGAGGCTGGCCTGGCTTCACATGCCATCTGTTTGATGACAGCTCCCCAGTCTGGACCTCCAGCCAAAGCATCATGAGTCTCTCAGTTTGGAGGAGCCCTGGAGATCCTCCCACCCACCCGAGTCCAATACTCAGTGCAGTCACACAGCGCCCCAGCCCAGAGCAATCTTCTCAGCTTCTTTGCACTTGTCCCCACCCCTACGTAAGCCCTGCTTTTCTATCCATTGCCCCCAAGCCACCCCATGCACTTCCCCAGAAATTACAAGGAAAAGGCTCTCCAGCCCCACATCCCACCACCGTTCCTCCCTTTCAGTCCATGGCAGAATTCTGTTAGGCTCAAGCACTCATCCTTCTCCAAGGAACCAAGCATCAACCTAGGATGGAAATCTCTGTGCCCATCCATCCTCCCCCAACACCCTCTGCCATCTTCCCCTGACTCAGTCTGCTCTCCTCCCTCTCTCCTTCCCTCCCACTCTCCAAACTCCTGCACCATGGTGGCAAACTCCCTACACCCACAGCACTTCTTCACACGTTCCTCCTAACTCTTGGCTTAACTTCGTGATTCTCAACCCTGGCCACACACCAGAAACCCTCAAGAAGATTTTTTAAAAGATACCAGTGCCCAGACAACCCTGGCTACTTAATTTGTGAGGCCCAGGGCAGAATGAATTTGCAGGTCCCCTTGTTCATAAATTATTAAGAATTTCACAATGGCAACGGCGGAGCATTAAACCAAGTGTGAGGCCCTTCTGAGCACCGGGCCCTGTGCAACTACAGGGATTGCAGGATCCATGACCCATGAAGTCCAGGCGCTTTCCTTAAACATTAGATTTAATTAGCCTGGGGCCCCTGGAATCTGCATTTTAAAAGCTTCCCAGGAGATGTTCCGGTGACTGAGAGGGTTGCTGCTGGCTGCCCAGAGATCCTACTTCTGCTGCAGGCCTCTCGGATAGAAACTGTTTATTCTTCTTCTCTTGACCTTGGGGCTAGGAGTTGGGCTTACACCTTCCTTGTTTCATATTGTACTTCCAAAACATCGTTCATTCACAGTTTTGCAAACTACCTGCTTGATTGAGGCTAAGGTCATTCAGGTCTTTTCCTTGCCCTAGTCTAGGTCTTTTCTGGTCTTTCTTTGGTACATTTCCTCATCCAACCAAGACTTAGCAAATGGTTCATGACCTTCTTCACCCCTTATCATGCTGCTGCTTCAGACTCCTTGTGGGTGGCTCACCCAAGATCCTGGCCCCTCCTTTCCTGTTCTTCTGTCTCTGGTGATCATCTCCTTCCTTCTCCTCAGCACCCCACTCCCATGCTCCCCTGAGCCTGGCAGACACTCAGGGCTCCTGCACCTCTAAATCTCAAACCCAAGTGTCCCTACTCTCTGACCATAGCCTCTTATCCTAACTTCTCTTTCAATCCCATAATCCTGCTACACGTGTTACTCAATCCCATTGAAGCCTTTGGTCCCATGACCTTCCAGGAATCCCTTGTCTGTTCACTCTCTTCATCTGACATTTTATCCTGCTTAGATTCAATGTTCTAGTTCTTCCAAATACTATACATTCCCTTCCTCTTCTGCTCTTACATCCCTCTCCCCCTTCTAGTGAAATCCCAGCCCTGGATGAAGATCAACATCCATCTTCTCCAGAAGAGTTTCTCCATCTTGCCAGAGCATTGCTGGAGGCAAGTCCCACAGGTGCATGAACCCACTTCAGCCATGCCCTCAGGACTGCCCGACAATCAAAGCCTCTCAGAGATCCCCCCGCCAGCTTAGGCTCCAATTACACACAAATCATCCTTCCAACCTTCTCCAGTCTCATCATGTCCGCAGCCACCTCTCCCTCCTTCACTCTCCGCAAGTGACCTTGCCCCCTATTTCACTGAGAAAAGAGAACCAATTGTCAATCCCCAAATCTATCAGCATGCACTCCTGCATTTGCCCCTGACTCTCCATCCTCTCGTCCAGGGCTAATTCCTTCACAGATGCTCTCTGCTTCCCTTGCCTCCCATCTGCTCGGGAGCCTTATGCCATCAATTTCCCTCTCTCTGGCCTTTTTCTTCCATCTCGTCTCTGTTCTAGATCCTTCCCTTCAGTATTTAAATGTCCTAGATTCTGCACTCCTTTAAAAAGAAAGAAAAAGGGGAAAAGAAAAGGTGAGGAAAGGAGAGGAGAATAGAGGAGGAGAGAAGAGAAGAGAAGAGAAGGGAAAACAAAAGGAAGGAAGTCTCCCCATCTCCAGCTGCTACTCTCTCTTGCTCCTTCTATCATGGTCACACTTATCGGAAATGTGGTCCATCTCTCACCTCCCGTTTACTCCTCACCTCCTACCCACTGGCTTTTATTCCATTATCTCAATGAAACAGTTCTTGATAAGGTCACCAATTACTTCCATTTTAAACACAATGGCCACATTTTGGGCCTCTTCTTTCTTGACCTCAAGCATTACCAGAACTGGTTGACCACTCTCTCCTTCCTGAAATATACTCTCCCATTGGCTCCTTCACATCATTTTCCTTTCCTGTTTCTCTGGCTTCCCCTCCTCAGCCTCCTTAGGGGTTCTTCCTCCTCCACATGACAAGTATATGTTTGAGTTCTTTAAGGCTCTATTCTAGACCCTCTCCTTTGCTCCCTCTACTCTCTATTCCTGGATAATCTCATTTATTTCCATCACTGTAAATATCATGTAAATGCTGATTCATTTTATCTGCAAAGACATGAAATATCAATGGCCATTTCTCTCACACTGTATAAGCATCCTGGGCTGATATAATGGTGCCATGGTTTGGGGAACCCAGGCTCCTTCTGTCTTGTTGCTCAGCCACCCCCAGTATATTGCATTATCTGCATAGTCTCAGATAACTCCACACCAATAGTCCAGTCTTCAGGAGGAGGGAAAGTGGCAGGGAGCAGACAGGTCCCTTCCCTTTAAAGATACTACTCAGAAGTTGCATGCGTCACTTCTGCAAACATGTCATTGGCCAGAACTTGAACAAATAGCCACACCTAGATCCAAGGAGGACTGAGAACTCTAGGTTTTATTCTGGGTGATCACATGTCCCTTTAAACTTCTCTTAATGTGGAAGAAGGGAAAACCAATATTGACAGAAAACTAGCAGAATCAGCCACAGGGATCAACTAGATTTGCCAACTTTTTATTTTGTCAAATAAGAATTTTTTTTAAACCTACCCCTTATTGCCATCGTTTCATAAAAGAGGACATATTTAATGCCAAAATTGGAGAAGACGTTATCTCAAAATAGAGAACAGAGTTTTAAATTAAATGAACTTAGATTTATGGAAGAAGGCACCATATCATCCTCATTTTTCTCATTCCCCTTGAAGCTGGCACAGCAGCTAAGCATTCATCTCCTGACCTGAACAGGGAGCCATGACTGAGGCAGGGCTGGCAGGGTACTGTCAGCATCGTCTTTATCTGCCTACACTACCCTGACTTAGGGGGACAGCTATGATTGACCCCAGTGTGATTTGACCCCCAGCTCCCACCTGGTACTAGTATGGAAACCCAAGCCTCAACCCCCTCAAGTCCCTTCCCACTGCCAAATGTCCAAGGGTACCTAGGTCCTGTGTAGTTGGGGGTCACTGCTGTGTCTGGAGAATTCAGTCCCTTGCAGGACCTTACATTATATCAGGGGTCTCCAGAAAGTTCAGCAACATCACGTCTGCCACTCTCCAAGGGTGCGCCACATAGGAGAGTGTCCCCAGCAGAAGCAATGACATCTGTCTCCTTTTGGCCAGTCTTGAAAGGTCACACCTTTTCTAGCAGTGCTCTCTCTTTCTGCCTCACATTCCGTCCACATAGAACAGGTCCTCAGCAGACCAGCCCAGAGAACCCTGAGGGACACTGGGCAGTGTCTTATCTATCAATGGCCTCATCTATCACAAAAAGACTCAAGTTTTGTCTTGATTTGCTCTGGAGACCTCTGCTTCTCTCTACCCCCAGGCCCCCAACATTTCTCTAGGTGGCCTGTAGGCTTCGCCCAATATCCCGGAGTCCTCCAGACAGTCACACAGATTAGGTCACGGAGCAGACTTGAAGCTGAAGGGCTGAGGACTGTCCCTTGTCTCAGGGCAGAGGAGGAAACCCCTTCCACACCCCCTTTCTGCTCCTCCAATTGCAGGGTAGGGGGCAAGCTCTCAGCTGTCTTGATGGAAAAGAAGCCTTGGAAGAGTTGGTTTTCTGACTTATTTTTTGTGTGTTCTGCCTTTTGAAATTGAACTGTTTCACTCACAGAGTCCTTCACTGCATATTCCTGAATCCTAAAAACTTAGATTATTTTTGTCATGAATTCCCTCCCTCTTTTTTTTTTTTTTCATCTAGACTTCGATAGGTTCGAATCCTAGAACTTTAGTACAGGAGGGGGCTTAGAGATCCTAAGATCCTATGGCTGTGTTTTCTGGCTGAGGAAACTGAGGCCCAGAGAGATGAATGATGCCCGAGGTCACACAGAAGCCAGCCCCAGGGTCCAGGTCACGCGACTCTGCACCCTGGGCTGGGTACAGCATGGGTGGGGTGGAGGGCTGGCCTGAGAAGTTGGAGCCAGGCCTGGAAGGATTTGATGCTCCATCCTGGCATGTTCAAGGTCGTCTGCCCTCGCCCTTGCACTTCATAGCCCCTGCTCGACCTCTGTGCCGAACAGAGTTGATAAACAGAGAGGAATTGCAGAGGAAACTCTCACGGGTGGGCTTCAAGATCCTCTAAGAAAAATGTTCTCTTGTTTACAGCAGAGTGCATCCTAGGTGCAATGCCAACAAGGTTTGCTTCTTTGTTTATTTTAACCAAGAAGGGAAATTAGCGGCAAAAGAATATTTTGATAATGAATGGAAAGTTAGTCATGACATTTTCGAGGGGGGAAAATATAAATAAACTTGAAAATGAGAGCTGTCTCGGCCGACGATAGAGAGGACTCATGTGTCTCGGTCAATTTGAAGAGATATTTGGGGTGCTTGGAGTGTCTGCCGTGGGTTTCTGCTTCTCCCATTCACCCTGTGAACGTAGTGTAAGCCTTTGAGGACAGCGGAATGTGTGTGAGCGTGTGTGTGTGTGGGATCTCCTAAAGCAATCCTTGTTAATGGAAAGGTTTTTAAATATTTGCAAAAGGATCTCAGAACTTTACAGAATACAACAGTATCTATTTCAAAACAACCTGGGAGTATTTGGTGTTTGCTCAGGTCTGGTAAATTTCCACTGTGGGCAGAGCTGCCCAGCTTTTCATTCCAACTCAACTCAATTCAAGTGGCATGATTTGATTAAGCATTTCTTCACTTATAATTGCATGCCAAGGCCTCAGGGCATCATTTGTTGGGTGGCCCCGAGTGGGCTGAGTGGGGACAGAAAGACAAGTCCATCCAGAAAGGTCTGTGGCTGACCTTGTTCTCCAGTGTAATTCTGTCTGGTACCTGGCCAATCCTTCCCATTATTATGAACTGGCCTGTCTTGACCGATGATGGTTTTCTAGGGTTCAAGGTGAGGCGCATCCAGGGGAGAGCCTGTATCCTCGGAGCTCTTGGCTATATTGAAAGCTGGGAGGGCATCACACTGCATTTGACTGAACTTCACCCACCACCTGGGAAATTACAGCCCTGCGCTGCCCACTTGCAAACTCTAATACCACAGTCTTTTAGAAAAAGGGTTGTTTAATAATATCAAAAAATCTTAACCTCTGAGCACAGTCTCCACCTCTGTAAGATGAGGTAATAATACAAACTCATGGGGTTGAGGTGGGAGTTAGAAACATTGCAGATCTAGTCCTGGAACCTGGTGAAACTGCAAGTTGTATTTATAGGTGGCAACCTTGATTGTCACAGTAATTATGTCCCCATCCTCCTTCTTTAAAGAACCCCCGTTTTGTTCAGACATCGGCCCCACTCCCAGGTACCTGTGTACCCAGGACAGGGACTTGGGGAGCAGCCCTCCATTTCTGATGGCTAGTGATTTCCTTGGGATGAGCCCGTGACACAAGGATGGCTCGTAAGACATGAACCTGCAGGTAGGGGTACAGGGAGGCAAAGGTGGGAATGTCCTATTTGCTGAGAAAAAAGCCACAGGAAGAGAGTCTTCCTCATGCCTCAGGATGTTACTTCTCAGGTTAATGCCACCATCTTTAAACCAGCAGGAGGATAAGGCCAATGCCCAGGACGGCAAAGCACAGAGAAGCAAAGAGACTGGTTCCTAGAGGACAATACCATCAGGGCCAGGTGTCTAACCAACCTCAAGTAAAAAAACCCCTGGTTTCTCAGCACCTCCCAGAGTGGTATCCCAGGCTGCTCACAGTTTCCAGACAGGTAAGGCATCGCATACTAAACACACTCAATGTGACTGGTCTTCTCCAAATCTTCTCTGGCTGGAAATCTTCTTTGCCTCCCTACTAGTGAGCCATCTCCCCAGTGATGACCCATCCCCCCAACAGTGAGCCATCCCCCAACAGTGAGCCATCCCCCAACAGTGAGCCATCCCCCAACAGTGAGCCATCCCCCAACAGTGAGCCATCCCCCAACAGTGAGACATCCCCCAACAGTGAGACATCCCCCAACAGTGAGGCATCCCACCAACAGTGAGGCATCCCACCAACAGTGAGACATCCCCCAACAGTGAGACATCCCCCCAACAGTGAGACATCCCCCCAACAGTGAGACATCCCACCAATAGAGAGCCATCCCCCAACAGTGAGCCATCCCCCAACAGTAAGCCATCCCCCCAACAGTGAGCCATCCCCCAACAGTGAGACATCCCACCAACAGTGAGCCATCCCCCAACAGTGAGCCATCCCCCAACAGTGAGCCATCCCCCCAACAGTGAGCCATCCCCCCAACAGTGAGACATCCCCCAACAGTGAGACATCCCCAACAGTGAGCCATCCCCCCAACAGTGAGCCATCCCACCAACAGTGAGACATCCCACCAACAGTGAGATATTCCACCAACAGTGAGATATTCCACCAACAGTGAGCCAACCCCCCAAACAGTGAGCCATCCCCCCGACAGTGAGCCATCCCCCCAGCAGTGAGACATCCCCCCAATGATGAGCCAACCTCCCCACAGTGAGCCATCCCCCCAACAGTGAGCCATTACCCCAAGAGTGAGACATTCCCCAATCATGAGCCATCCCCCCATCAGTTAGCCATCCTCTCAACAGTGAGGAATCCCCCTCCTAATGAGCAGTGACTCGTCCTTCTTCATAAGCAGGAGGCTGACATGCCTGAAGGGAAGATGCGCAGGGTGGGAGGTTTTCCTGGACTTTCCCAGAAGAAAGGAAGCCAATAGGAATGAAAGTGAAAAACTCAGCAGAGGTGGGAGGGCTGGCTCCCAGAGGAAAGTGAAAAGGAAATTTCATCTCTGAGATTTGCAAAAGAACAACACTGCTGTGAGTCTTCCAATACTGCTCCTGGGGCATCCTAAGAAGCTACAGGGCTTTATGGGGTTTGGCATTAGAACTACTCTATCCACTGGGAGGCTCTGGCCGCAAATAACAGAAACCCCAACTGGAACCAGCAGCATCAATACAGGAATGTATTATCTTCTATAATAAAAATTCTCTGGAGGGGAGCTTTGGGGTCAGTAGAATAAGTGGTTCAAGGATGTCAACAAGGACCCTGTTCTTTGCCTCTCTCTGCTTTCTGTGTGGGTTTCATTCTCTGTCTGGTAGCAACACGGCTGCAGGAATTCTAGGCATTTTAATAATGACCCCCAACAAGAAAATAGCTGGCTTTGCATTCCATGCCGCTCAAGTACTGCTGACTAAAGATGGACAGGCTTTGAAGGAGGACAGAAGCCAAGGTCCCAGTCCCCAGAGTGACACTGAGGTCCAGGGAGACATTTTAGAGACTATGAAAAGACAGCCTGTAGCCAGCCACATTGAGGAGGCTCAATATCACAGTGGCCTGCTTGGAATTTGGAAACAATACATTCCATATCCCAGAGTGTTTACTACAGCCTCTGTCCCAGATTACTAGACAAGTGGGTCCTATAGCAAGATGCTTTAGAAGCAAACCAGGCAGCAGTAAAGCAAACCTCGCCTAGAACACCCATCTCCCTCAGATTCTATGGAATGACAGCTGTCCATGACCAGACTCTGCTGACAGAGCCTTTGGCAAGGAGACTCATGGATCCTCAACCCTCAACTAATATTTCTCAGCCTCTGGGTTTCAGGACCCTCTGCTGAATACAACTGCCAGGGAAGAAAAAGATAGACTTGACTGTATGTCAAATCCCTTTTTCAAAAAAAAGTATCCAGAACTTAGCAGGAAAACTGGGAAGGATATTTGCAACACATATGACAAATGTTTGAGACCCTTATTTTATCCTGAACTCTATAATCAATTTTTTAAATTAAGCACACACAACTTATAGCATATAAAAACATATAAAATGCTACCACTCACAAGTAATGAAAAAGGAGTTATAAAACGAGACACTTTTTTTTCTCATTTTGTTGTTGTTATTGTTGTTGTTTTCTTTATAAAATGGTAAAGAAATACCACATAGTGGCAAGGGAAGTGGCTTTGGTACTGTAATGCACTGCTAATGACAATATAAATTCAGGCAACCTTTCTAGAGGCCAATTTGGCAAAATAGAGCAAAAAGACTTAAAAATGTATGTACATAACCTTTGAACCAGCAATTCCACATCCAAAAATGTATCCTGAGGAAGTAAGTGTGCAAGGCAGTTCTGTACACTCAAGAATATTCAACATAGTGTTTTGACATTAAAATGTTGGAAATTATCAAAATGTCTAATGAAATCTGAATTAGCTAAATGGATGATGGGATATCCATTCCATAATCTGCAGTCACCAAAAAATAATGTAAAAGAATAATTCACCAAAGAGACAATGTTAAGTTAAAAGAGAGAGTTATGAACCATTAAGATTATTGTAAATTTTGGTAACTATTTGCATGGTATAACTTTGTATTATCTTTACTTTCAAACTTTCTGAGCACACAGTATATACACAAGAGAGATATTCAAAGTATTTAACAACTGGTTTTCAAGAATGAAGGGTCATATCCCCAGTTACAGGCACTGGAATTATTTTTATTAACTACTTTGTGTATCAACTACCCCCACACAAAGTGGTTTAATTAATTAATTAATTTGCATTATTTAATTATAACTAAATAATTTAACTATTCAAATAATTAGCTTTATTTAATTACCCACACATTAGTAGCTTTATTAACTTCTTTGTGTGTTTTCATATTTTCCACTTTTTTTCTAGTGAAAATATTTTACTTATCAAAAAAAATTTTTTTAAACAATAATATAGTTAAATTAAGAAATAAAAAGTTCGATGCATAGGTATTTTTCATCCGCTGTCCTTTATTCTGCCTTCCCAGCCTCTGATCCATGTCTGGTCTTCATCTGGAATCCCAAAAGCTACTCAAGCAACTACATTTCTCAAAAGCCATCAGAATCTGATCTTGATATCAATAACCAGATGTTTGTCCTTGACAAGGTGTCAGACGGTAATGCCCCTGCACAACCTGGGGATGCCAAGCAGAGTGGAAAAATTTGGAGGCCCCTTAAAGACCTGCCCACTGGGTAGTGTTCCCAGCATTGGCAACAGTATAAATTGCTGCCATGGTTTTGGAGAGCAGCCCAACCCTGTCCATCAAAGGTTTAATGCACAAATCTTGGATCCAGCATTTTCTCGACAGATCTGCTCACACGCTTACAAAAGATGTCTGCACAATACACTCCCTAAAGTGTTTTTGGAAATAGCAAAAGTATGGGAAATAAACCTGATGCCTATTAATAGAGGATCATTAATGTATGGGAAACCTACTACAGTTGCTGAAAACATGAGGTAAAACTACATGGGCAGATAGGAAAATATATCCAAACTCTATCGATAAATAAAAATTTAAATCTGCAAAACAAGTATGCTTGATCTCGTTTGTGTTAAAAGGAAAAAAATCAGTGTCTGAACATATAACATTTCTGGAAAGGTCCACGAGAAGTGCGACTTATGGGAATCAGGGAGGGAGAGGTGGTTGGTTGGGGCTCTTTTTCCTTCCACTCTACAGCCTTTGGTAAGGTTTTCACTTTTTGTCATGAGTAATAATAATTTTTAAAGATCTGCCTCCTGACATTTTAGGGTAGGCCTAGATAAAACAATAGCTACAGACCACTGAGCCAGCCAAGTGCTCTCAAGTTTGGGGCATTAATTTCCATGTCAGGGACTTGCCCACAGAGTGATTTCCATTTTAGCAGCAAAGATCATTTCAGGGCAGTGCTTCTCAAACTTTTCCACAGAAGTACCCCCCGATGACAAAATAGAACGAACACATAAGCTCAGGGGATGAAGGAAATTGGCCCAAACTTCTGCCTCAAGCAAAATTTCTTTAGGGCTCAGGCTATCTTAAAATTTCAAGCTAATTTTGATTTTTTAACTCCACAATAGAATCATCTTCGACTTCTTGTAAAACATAATTTTCTCCTCAAATCATATTTGTGGAATTCTTGTCACTATATTTGTAAATCCCTCACTTCCACTTTAAATGGATAAAAATTCTAGATAAAACTTAACAAGAAAAACATTTATTCATAAGCTGTAAGGCAAGAAAAGTGAAAATGGTGATGGGAACTCAAGATGAGGGACTTATGGAAAATTAGGACTTGATATAGGCTGGGAGTTGCAAAATCTAACGTTCATGTGGAAGAAAAAGTCTGGGCCTGACTCTAGTGCCCACAGAGTCAGAACTAATCTAAAACACTGGGCTGGGATTTGCAAACACTGCTCCAGACTTGAAATAAGAAAAGGATTGGAAACATTCTACACCAGTCTGCGATGTGACAAAGAAGCTGTTCATCTGCTTGGACTTTGGGGAAGAAAAAGAGAAAAATACTAGAAATCAGAAATCCAAGCCAGTGCTGTTATAGAAAGTAAATTCATACTATCTAGCACAATGGCTTCAAGCCACATCAATGTAAAAAGTAGTTCAGCACTAAGAAATTCATAAGGGCCCTGGTAGAGCAACAAATAAAACTGTTCTGTAGAGGTGGTCCTCAAATCCAGGGAACTGGGACCTTACCATAAAAATATGAACCATACTGAAGATAAATAGAACTAAAAAACTGCATGAGGAAATGAATCACCATGATGGAGAGTCACAGATGCAATCAATGGGAAAAATTGCATATCAAGAACCAAAGATAATAGGACAGTACAAAAGGGATATTTAACACATTTAAAAATATAAAGGAAGGAACATAAACTGTAGGAACAGAATGAAAATAGAACAGGGATATTGCCAAAGGACCAAATAGAAGTTTAAGAACGGAAACATATAAACTTTCCATAGGGAAATGCAGTTGAGGTAACTATAGTTGCCATAGATGAGGAGAGTATTAGTGAACTGGGAGATTAGAGGAAATTACCCAACACACCTCCAAAAATAAAGGGATGGAAAATATGAGAAAGAAGTTAAGAAACATGAACATTTGAATTGGAAAACCCAACATATATCTAAAATGAGTTCCAATAAAAAAAAAAAAAAAAATTGGGCGATATTCAGAGAGGTAATGGCTGAGAATTCTTCAATAACAAAGTAAGATATGAACCCACAGTTAAAGTATACCAAAACCTCAAAAGGATAATTAAAATGGATGCATACCCAGATACATCATAGTGAAACTACAGAATACCAAAGACAAAGAGAAAAATAAATCTTCAAAGGTTTACAGGGCAAGTGAGAAAAAAATTTAACAAGGCTAAAGGAGAACTAAAATTATATAATAAATTTTAAAAATAGAGAACATCTCCTTTTCAAGTGACCACAGAACCAACCCCAAAATTTCCAAAAAACAAAAACAGAACAGAAAACATCCTTTAATGACAATGTAGAAATTAATGTCAAAAATCCAAAAGCAAAAAGCTCTAACTAGCTGGAAAACTTTTAAACACTCTTTCAAACAAATGTTGAGTCAAAGAAAATATACAAACTGATATCAAAGAATAACAGAAGACACACCATAAACTGTATTTATGGCAATATAGTTAAAGCAGTGCTTGATGAAAAAGCATAGTCTTATATACTTTTACTAGTAAACAGGAAAAAAAAGTATGTGACTGAAGCAACATAATAAACAAGTTAGAAAAAATCAAACTGAAGGATACACTAGCTGAAGGAATAAATTAATGAAGTTAGACTACAATGATCATAAAACAAGACTATAGAACTATTTAACAAATTCAAAAGCTGTTTCTTTGAAAAACAAAATAACAATAAAATGTATAAACTTATGGCTAATGAAATCAAGAGGAAAGAAGGGCAAATATATAAAATGAGATTAAATGAATCCAAACTGCTGGAGAAACCACGGAAATTACGCAAATCATAATCAAAGTAGTTTGTTCAATGTTATAAAAATAAATTTTCAAATACATTTGAAAGCATGGATGAAAAGGACAGGGTTCTAGAACTGATCTCTTCAATACAGTAGCTACTAGCCACATGTGGAAATTGAGCATTTAAAGTGTGGCTAGTCCGGAAAGAGAAAAACAATACCGTGTGCTAACACATATATATGGAATCTAAAAACAAAAACAAAAACAAAATGGTCATGAAGAACCTAGGGGCAAGACGGGAATAAAGATGCAGACCTACTAGAGAATGGACTTGAGGACACGAGGAGGGGGAAGGGTAAGCTGGGACAAAGTGAGAGAGTGGTAGTGTATATATGGACATATATACACTACCTAATGTAAAATAGATAGCTAGTGGGAAGCAGTCGCATAGCACAGGGAGATCAGCTCAGTGCTTTGTGACCAGCTAGAAGGGTGGGATAGGGAGGGTGGGAGGGAGAGAGACGCAAGAGGGAAGAGATATGGGGATATATGTATATGTATAACTGATTCACTTTGTTATAAAGCAGAAACTAACACACCATTGTAAAGCAATTATACTCCAATAAAAACATTAAAAAATAAAATAAAGCGTGGCTAGTCTAAACCGAGATGTGTTGTAAGTGTAAAATGCACACTAGACTTTGAAGATATAGAGCAAAAAAAGAGTATTTTACTAATATTTTTAACTGATCACTTGTTGAGAATATTGATAATGGTAATATTTTAGATATATATGGTCAAATAAAATATTTCAAATAATTTCACCTGTTTTTTTTAACTTTTTAAATATGGCTACTAGAAAATTTTAGATTATATACGTGGCTTGTGTTATATTTGTATTGGACAGTACTGTAAAAGAAAATATAATTTGTTAAAACTGATTCCAGAAGACATAGAAATTTAATAAACTGATACCCGCAGAGGAGCAAAGAAATTTGTGCAAAAACTCCCTTCCACTTCTGTCAATAAAAGCTCCAGACCAAGATGATTCCCCATTAAAGGGCAGTAATTCCAATGTTATTTAAACTGTACCTAAGCATATTTAAGAAAACAATTTTCAAATGTTCTTCATGAAATAACCATAATACCACAAGCTGAGGATTTTACACAGAAACTCATAAATTAATTTCACTTATGGATTTTGAAGCAACAAACAAAGGATGATAATAACAACAACAAAAACTAAATAAAATATTGACAAACAGGGTACTTGACCTTCCAGGTAGAATACAATGGACCAGAAAGAGCAATGCTCTCTCAACAATAACAACAACTAGATAAATTTGAAATATTCGTATTTTAAAGACAGTGGAAAACCATGAGAACAACAAGGACTAGATAGACCAAAATTCCAGAGGAGGAAGGGCTCATCCTGGATGAGCTGGTAATCACCAGCTGGATGTGGGCTAATGTCAGCTTGGCTCAAACAGAAGGACTCTGTATGCAAAGAGAAACCAGCAGAGCTTTTGGTTAAAGGATTGGAAATTGAAAGAACCCAAAACACAAGGGATTGGAAATTGAAAGAACCCAAAACACAAGGCTAATTTTCCTCATGAGCCATTTGCTAAGTTCCAGGGTGGTCCAGAAGCTTGGTGGCTTGGGTAGAAAGGCAGAGTGGAATATTCTGCAGTCTTTTAGGCGCTTCAGAAACAAAGACCCATCAGAAGCAGAGGCCTGCAAAACACATGACCAGTCTTCCCCTCAAGATATTTGCCAAATTTTAACTTGCTTGGTGTGGTTGCTTAACTCAGTCAAAAAAGAAGGACTTTCAGGGCAAACCAGAGGTGGAATGCATTTGACTAAACTAGAATGCAGCCCCAACAAAACTCAGTCCCTGAGTCGACTGAAGCAATCTGCTCTTCAACTTATCTGCCAGATAGAAGGGAAAGGCAACCTTCACTGGTAAGAAGATATCATCTGGAGCCTCCATGAGTCTTAAAAAATATGATAAATGTGTTAAAGAAAATAATTAGAATCTATGAAGATAATCAAGTGGACATTCTACAACTGAAAATACAATACCTGAAATTAAGAACTTATTGGTTTTGAGGGAATGGTCGAGATGGTGGTGTAAGAAGACCCTGAGCTCACCTCCTCCCACAGACACACCAAAATTACAACTATTTACAGAGCAACTATTAATGAGAACAACCTGAAGCCTAGCAGAAAGATCTTCTACAACTAAAGATCTAAAGAAGGAACCACAACAAGATGGGTGGGAGAGGCAGAGAAGCAGTATAATCAGGACCCATACTCCCATGTGGGTGACCAAAAATCAGGAAGATATTTACAATTGCAGTAGTTCTCCCCAAGAAGCAAGAGTCCACAATACTTATATCAGACAAAATAAACTTTAAAATAAAGACTGTAACAAAAGATAAAGAAGGACATTACATATAAAGATCAAGGGATCAATCCAACAAGAATTTATAACAATTGTAAATATATATGCACCCAACACAGGAGCATCCAAATACACAAAGCAAATATTGACAGATATAAAGGGATAAATTAACAGTAACACAATAATAATAGGGAACTTTAACACCCCACTTACATCAATGGACAGATCATTCAAACAGAAAATTAATAAGAAAACACTGGCTTAAGCAATACATTAGACCAAATGGACTTAATAGATAGATATATATATATAAAACATTCCACCTAAAAGCAGCAGAATACCCATTCTTTTCAGCTGTACAAGGAATACTCTCCAGAATAGATCACAGGCTAGGCCACAAAACAAGTCTCAGTAAATTTAAGAAGATTGAAATCATATCAAGCATAATTTCCATCTACAATGCTATTAGGCTAGAAAATCAACTACAGGCAAAAAAACTACAATCATGTGGAGGCTAAACAATATGCTACTAAACAACCAATGGGTACTGAAGAAATCAAAGATGGAATTCTAGAAAATACCTGGAAACAAATAAAATCAAAAACACAACGATCTAAAATTTATGGGATACAGCAAAAGCAGTTCTGAGGGAAGTTTACAGTGATATAAGCCTAACTCAGGAAACAAGAAAAATCTCAAATAAACAACCTAACCTTACACTTAAAGGAATTAGAAAGAGAAGAACACACAAAACCCAAAGTTAGTAGAAGGAAAGAAATCATAAAGAACAGATCAGAAATAAATGAAATAGAGACCCCCCCCCCAAAAAAGAAAAGATCAATGAAGATTAAGAGCTGTTCTTTGAAAAGATCAACAAAATTGATAAACCTTTAAGTCAGACTCATCAAGAAGAAAAGAGAGAGGGCCCAAATCAACAAAATCAGAAATGAAAAAGGAGAAGTTATAATCAACACCACAGAAATACAAAATATCATAAGAGACTACTATGAACAACTGTATGCCAATAAAAGGGACAACCTAGAATAAATGGACAAATTCTTAGAAAGGCACAATTTCCCAAGACTGAACCAGGAAGAAATAGAAAATATGAACAGAATGATTATCAGTAACGAAATTGAATTAGTAATTTAAAAACTCAACAAACAAAAGTCCAGGACTAGAAAGCTTCATAGGTGAATTCTACCAAACACTTAAAAAAGAGTCAATACCTATCCTTCTCAAACTATTTCAAAAATATGCAGAGAAAAGAAAGCATCCAAACTCATCCTATGAGGTACCAAAGCCAGACAAAGATATCACAAAAAAAGAAAATTACAGGCCAATATCAATAGTGAACACAGATGCAAAAATCCTCAACAAAATATTGACAAACTGAATTCAACAGTGCATTAAAAGGATCATACACCATGATCAAGTGGGATTTATCCCGGAGATTAAAAAGTGGTTCATTATCCACAAATCAATCAATATGATACACCACATTAACAAATTGATCATCTCAATAGATACAGAGAAAGCTTTTGACAAAATTCAACATCCACTTATGATAAAATCTCTCAAAAAAAGTGGGTATAGAGGGAACATACTTCAACATAATAAAGGCCATATATGATAAGCCCACAGCTAACATGATATTCAATGGTGAAAAGCTGAAAGCATTTCCTCTAAGATCAGGAGCAAGGCGAGGATGCCCAGTCTTGCCACTTTTATTCAACATAGTATTGGAAGTCCTAACCACAGCAATCAGATAAGAAAAAGAAATAAAAGGAACCCAAATTGGAAAGGAAGAAGTAAAACTCTCACTGTTTGCAGATGACATGATACTATACATAGAAAATCCTAAAGATGTTACCAAAAAACTACTGGAACTCATCAATGAATTTGGTAAATTTGCAGGATACAAAATTAATATACAGAAATCTGTTCTATTTCTATACACTAACAATGAACTATCCAAAAGAGAAATTAGGAAAACAACCCCACTTACAATTGCATCAAAAAGAATAAAATGCCTAGGAATAAATCTAACTAAGAAGGTCATAGACCTATACTTGGAAAACTATAAGACACTGATGAAAGAAACTGAAGAAGACACAAACATATAGAAGATATACCATGTGTATGGATTGGAAGAATTAATATTGTTAAAATGACCATATAACCCAAGGCAATCTACAGATTCAATGCAATCCCTATCAATACCTATGGCATTTTTCACAGAAGTAGAACAAATAATTTATAATTTTGTATGGACACACAAAAGAACTCAAATAGCCAAAACAATCTTGAGAAAGAACATTGCTGGAGGTATCACACTCCCTGACTTTAGACTACAATACTACAGTAATCAAAATAGTATGACACTTGCACAAATATAGACACATAGATCATGGAACAGAATAGAGAGCCCAGAAGTAAACCCACACTTATATGAGCAATCAATCTCTAACAAAAGAGGCAAGAATATACAACGGAGAAAAGAGTCTCTTTAATAAGTGTGCTGGGAAAACTGGACAGCTACATATAAAAGAATGAAATTAGAACATTCTCTAACACCACACACAAAAATAAACTCCAAATGGACTTTAAATGTAAGACCGGATACCATAAAACTCATAGGGGAAAACATAGGCAGAACACCCTTTGACATAAATCATAACAATATTTTTTGGGTTTGTCTCCTAAGGCAAAAGAAACAAAACAAAAATAAACAAATGAGACCTAATTAAACTTAAGAAGTTTTGCACAGCCAAGGAAACCATCGACAAAAAGAAAAGGCTGCCTACTGGATGGGCAAAGATATTTGCAAAGATTTATCCAATAAGGAGTTAATAGCCAAAATATACAAAGAACTCATATAACTCAACATCAAAAAACAAACAACCCAGTTAAAAAATGGGCAGAGGGTCTAAGTAGACATTTTTCCAAAGAAGACATACAAATGGGCAACAAGCACGTGAAAAGATGCTCAACGTCACTAATCATCAGGGAAATGCAAATCAAAATCAAAACCGCAATGAAATATTACCTCACAACTGTCAGAATGGCTATTATCAAAAAGACAACAAATTCAAGTGTTGGCGAGGGTGTGGAGATAAGAGAACCCTCATGAACTGTTGGTAGAAATCTAAATTGGTGCAGGCACTACAGAAAACAGTATGGAGATTCCTCAAAAACTTAAAAATAGAACTACCATATGACCCAGCAATTGCACTCCTGGATATTTATCCAAAGAAAACAAAAGCACTAATTCAGAAAGATATATGCACCCCCATGTTCACTGCAGCATTACTTATAATAGCCAAGATGTGGAAGCAACCTAAGGGTCCCTTAAGAGATGAATGTTTAAAAAAGATATATATCTTCTTCTGAGTCTATAAGTAGATATCTATCTATCTATCTATCTATCTATCTATCTATCTATCTATATCTTCTTTATCTATATTTTCTTCTTAGTCACAAAAAGAATGAAATCTTGCCATTTGTGACAATATGGATGGACTTGGAAGGTATTATGCTAAGTGAAATAAGTTAGACAGATTAAGACACATACTGTATAATTTCACTTACATGTGGAAACTAAAAAACAAGACAAATGAACAAAAATAACAAAAAAGAATCAGAGTCATAGATACAGAGAACAAACAGGTGGTTGCCAGATGAGAGGAGAGGAGAGAAATGCATGAGGACGATTAAGAGGTACAAACTTTCAATTACAAATTAAACAAGTCATGGGTATAAATGCAGAGCGTGGGGAATATAGTCTATGACTATGTAAAGTCTTTGTACGGTGATAGATTGTAACTAGACTTATCATGTGATCATTTTGAAATGTATAGAAATTTTGAATCACTATGTGTGTAACAAGAACTAACATAGTGTTGCAGGGCAATTATAGTTCAAAAACAAAGAAACAAACAAATTCAAAGAAAAAGAGGTCAGATTTGTGGTTACCAGAAGCAGTGGGTGGGGGAATTGGATGGAGGTAGTCAAAAGGTACAAACTTCTAGCTACAAGATAAATAAGTGCTAGGGATGTGATGTATAACATGATAAATAAATTGAACACATCTGTATGTTACATATGGAAGCTGTTAAGAGAGTAAATCCTCAAAGTTCTCATCACAAGGGAAAATGTTTTTTTCTATTTCTTTAATTTTGCATCTATATGAGATGATGGATGTTCACTAAACTTACTGTTATAATCATTTCATGATGTATGTAAGTCAAATTATTATGCACGCCTTAAACTTATACAGTGCTGTGTATCACTTATATCTCAATATCTCAATAAAACTCAATAAAAGAAAAAAGAACTTATCAGTTTTAAAAGAAGACTCTACATAGCAGGGGACTGGATTAGTAAACTCAAAAATAGATCAATAGAAATATTCAATACAAAGCACAGAGAGAAAAATTAATGGAAAGAACAGAATAGAGCATAAGTGATATATTGGACACAGCCAAAAGATTTAAAATATTTATAATTGGAGTCAAGAAAGAGAAGACAAAGAGATAAGAGTGGAAGCAATATTTCAAGAGATAATGGGCAAGAATTTTCCAATACTTATGAAAGATATCAATCCTTTAATCCAGCGTCTCAGTGAACCTCAAGGAAAATAAATAAAAAGAAAAATGCATCAAGGCACAACTTATTGAAACAGTTGAAGATTAAAGACAAAGAGAAAATCTTAAAGGCATCTTTCTAAAAATGTACACAATCTTCAATGGAGCAATAGTAAAACTGATTATGGATTTTTGTCAAGGAAAAAAAATGTATGAAAGCCAGAAGACAATAGAGTGATATATTAAAATTCTGAAAGAAAAAAAAAAAACACTACAAACTAGAATTCTATATCCAGCAAAAGGTCCTTCAACTATGAAGGCAAAATAAAAATTTTTCAGGCAAAACAAACAAACAAACAAAACCTGAAATAATTCATCCCCAGTGGAGAAGCACTACATGAAATACTAAAGCGCGTTTTTTCAAGTAAAGGGAAATGTTCCCAGATGAAAGCACAGAATTTCAGGAAGGAACAAAAAGCACTGAAAAGAATAAATATGTGGGAAGAGAGAAAAGAATATTTTCTGCTTGAAGCCAAAATAATAATGTCTTGTGAACTTGATAACACACGTAGAAGTAAAACTATACAACAATATCCTAAAGTGTGGGATGGAGTAAATGGACTTAAACTGTTTTAAGGTTATTGCATTATTATTTAAAAGGGAAAAGTACCAACTGAAGGTTGAAGGCAATAAGTGAGAGATGCATAATGAAATCTTTAGGGCAATCACACACAAAAAATGTATAAGTAAAAAGCTAATAGCTGAGAAAATGGAATAGGAAAATACATGATTCTCAGCTATGATTGTTAATTTATTTCTTCTTTTAATTCGGTTAATTTCCATTTTTTTTTTTTTTTTTTTTTTTTTTTTTTTAGCAATGGTGGATTTTCTTTTTTTTTTTTTTTTAATATTTATTTATTTATTTATTTTTGGCTGTGTTGGGTCTTCGTTTCTGTGCGAGGGCCTTCTCTAGTTGCGGCAAGGGGGGGCCACTCTTCATCGCAGTGCGCGGGCCTCTCACTATCGCGGCCTCTCTCGTTGCGGAGCACAGGCTCCAGACACGCAGGCTCAGCAGTTGTGGCTCACGGGCCTAGTTGCTCCGCGGCATGTGGGATCTTCCCAGACCAGGGCTCGAACCCGTGTCCCCTACATTGGCAGGCAGATTCTCAACCACCGCGCCACCAGGGAAGCCCTAATTTCCATTTTTAAACAATGTTATTAGGTGCATAAAATTTCAGATTCTTGGGTTTTCTTGTTGAATTGACCCTGTCATCATAATCTCAATAAAACATTTCCTTTTCCCTCTAGTAATACTTCTTGTCTTAAAGTGTAGTCTGATATTAAGGTAGCCAACCAAATATCTTTTTGCTAGTATTGCATGGTATAACTCATTTCATCTTTTTGCTTTCATCCTAACCTTATTCTTTTTATTTTTTTTAATTTTTTAAAAATTTTATTTATGTTATTTATTTTTGGCTGCATTGGGTCTTTGTCGCTGCGCACGGGCTTTCTCTAGTTGCAGCGAGTGGGGGTTACTCTTTGCTGCAGTGTGAGGGCTTCTCATGGCGGTGGCTTCTCTTGTTGTGGAGCATGGGTTCTAGGCGTGTGGGCTTCAGTAGTTGTGGCGCACGGGCTCAGTAGTTGTGGCTCACGGGCTCTAGAGCACAGGCTCAGTAGTTGTGGCACATGGGCTTAGTTGCTCCGTGGCATGTGGGATCTTCCCAGACTAGGGCTCGAACCTGTGTCCCCTGCATTGGCAGGCAGATTCTTAACCACTGCGCCACCAGGGAAGCCCCTTAACTTTATCCTTATATTTCATATATGCTCACTGTAAAAGTATACCCTTGGGTCTCAATTCTTTTGATTTAGTCTGACTACTTTATTCTTTTTTATGTGTTTCATATTTATACTTCATATACATATATATATATATATATATATATATATATATATACATACTATATATACTGATATAGTTACATTAAATTCTACCATGCTGCTATTTATTTTCTATTTGTTCCACCTGTTCTATTCCTTTGTTTTCCATTTTCTGCCTTTTTGAGGATTAATCATGCATTCTTCCATTTCACTTTTCTCACCAGTTAGCTTTTTAATTATATATTTTTTGCATGCAGATTCTAATGTATATATTGCATATACATACATATATAAATTCATCTACTTATACACTTTAGATTTGTGCATTTGTGTACACATAAGTTTTGTGCACTTTTACTATCAATAAAAATGCTAACAAATATATTAGCAGACAGAATTTGTCAGCAGGTAAAAATAATAATGTACTTCATGACCAAATGGGGCTTGTTCCAAGAATGCAAAGATGATTCAGCATTAGGAAATCCACTTAATTCTAAGGAGAAAATTATGCAGTCACCTCAATACATGTTCAAACAGTATTTGACAATATTTGACAATTCATTCTTGATTTTTCAAAGCCAATAACACAGGAATAGACAGATATATTTAAACCATATATAGAACCTCAAAACCAAATGTGTGCTTAGTTAAGAAATACTAGAGGCTTCTACCCTTAAGCCAGAAATGAGACAAATGTTTGCTCACTATTACATCATTTGATTTTGTACCAGAAAAAGAACAAAATAAAAATTGAGCAAAAGAGATAAAACTATCACTATTTGCAGGTGATTGGTTTTATAGTTTGAAACCCAAAGAAAAATGTGTGAAAAATACTGCAATCAGTAACAGAATTTAAGAGGATATGTAAAATTAATATACAGAAATCCATAGCTTTTGTTTATACAAACAAAACCCAGTTAGGCAATATAATAGAAGAAAATACCTCATTTACAATAAAAAAGAAAAAATAATTAAAATAAGCTTAAAAGATACACACAGGACCTACACAATCTTTTAAACATTCATAAAAGAAATAAAAAGAGAGAGAGAAACAGAGAGAGAGAGAGATGAATAAATGAAAAGACATACCATGTTCTTGGATAGGAAAACTTAGCTTTTTGTCAATTTCCTTAACATATAAATGTTAATTAATAAATATTATCCCAATAAAAATAAGAAAAGACATTTTTATCTATACAAGGTGATTCTAACTTTCACATGGAAAAATAAACGATAGCCTGGGTAATTCTGATAAAGAAAAGGAGAAGGAATAACTATACCATATATTAAAATATACTTAAAATCTTCAATAATTAAAACTTTGTACTAGTAGAATATGATTTGTCAGACTAACAAATGGCACAGAATTGAAAATCCTGAAAAATACCCAAATACGTATGGAAATGATGTTTAAGATAAAGGTGGCATCTCAAATACATGGGGAAAAGATGGATTATTCAATAAGTGGTGGTGATATCAAACATTTTTTTAGATAGACTTTACATCTACAGTAGAATAAATTTCAGTTATATCAAAGATTTAAATATAAAAAAGAAAAACATAAAAATACTAAAACAGAAATGGGAGATGAGGAAGATCTTGCTATGACTCAAAATCTAGAAGCCACAAAATAAATGGTTGACAGTTTCGACTACATGGAAATCAAAAACTTATGCATGGCAGGAAGCAAACTAATTTGTAAAAACACCCGAAGCAAAGTCAATAAGTAAATGACAGAATGAGAGCTATATGTAACTCATATCACAAAGGGCTAATTTCCCCAATACTATATAAAGAGCTCCTGCAAATTGATGAGTTGATGAGACAAAAGACCAAAAAACCAATAGAATGATGGGCATGGGTAAGGACAGTTTACAGGAAATATACTTGGTTTTGTAAACATATGAAAACATGCTCAATGTCAATCATACTAAGAAATATACAAAACAAAAACACACTGATTTTTAAAAATTTATTAGAAAGGGCAAAAATCCAAAAGTTTGAAAACAAACTCTGTTGGTGGGCTGGGAGACACAGGCATTCTCCCTCCAACATTGCTACTGGAAGCAGAAATTGGCATACCCCCTGCAGAGAGTAATTTGGCAACATCTGTCCACATTAGAGATTCATTTACCCTTTGACTCTGCAATTTCACTTTTAGGAATTTACCTTCTGCATAAACATAATCATGTGCTGCATGAAGAACTACGAAGTTATCCGTGGCAACGCTGTCTGAAAGCAAAAGACTGCAACAACTTTAAAAGTCCATCTATAGGAGATTGTTTTGGCACACTTTGGATAGTAACCATCAGTAAAGAGGAATGATGACACGCTTTATGTACCATGATGGAAAGATGTCTAAGACATACTGTTAACCGAAAACAACAAGGTACAGAATGCTGGATTGTGAACTACCAAGCAAGTGGGAAAAGAGTTGAGAATTGGGGAAGACTATGTATTCAATTTGCTTGTGTATGCAAAAGGAGGGGAGGGGGAGGGGGAGGGGAGGGGGGAAGGGACAGGAGGGGAGGGGAGGGGGAGGGGAGGGGGGGAGGGGAGGGGGAGGGGAGGGGGAGGGATGGGAGGGAGGGGGAGGGGAGGGGAGGGGAGGAGAGGGGAGGGGAGGGGAGGGGAGGGGGAGGATCTCTAGAAAGGTACACAACAAATTAATAACAGTGGCTACCTTTGTGGGGGTGTGGGAGAGATAAGAACTGAGCAGATGGGAAAGTACGCTTTCCACTGTGTAATGTTTTATAACTGTTGATTTTCTGAACCATATGTTATATTACTTATTCAAAATGTTAAGTAAATAAAACGTTTAGCTATGAGGAGATAGAGGACAATAGCCCCCCTCTCTTCCTCTTGCCACCCCAGAGCAGCTGGGCTGCGGCTGAGCTGAGGAATGAGCATATGCATGATTGTCTTGGTCTCACAAAGCCAGCCCCGGAGGACGCAGCTGAGTCTCTGAAGGTCCTACGTACGACTTGCTCAGGCCTGTCCGGGGAGGTCAAGGGTGATGCTAGAGTTAGAAGCCCCGGGCGGGGGCACTCTGCCGTGATGAATCTTGTGACTTCAGAACGGAGCCCCCGACCCCCAGGCAAGGAGGCAAGCGCCTGTGAGGGGCCACCGCCACTGCTGGGAGGGTGCACTGGGCCAGTTGGCTGGTTCTGCAAGGAGTGGCAAGGCATTGTGGGATTTTCTGAACTGGACTCATCAAATTTCTCTATCCCTGATCACCCTCCTCACCTGGTAAGAGGCCTTGGACAAAATTACAAAAGCAAGGAGGGTCAGAGACCCGGAAAGCAGACAGGCCTGTCAGCAGAATGCAGCTGCCCACAGGCCCCTGGCCCAGGACCCAGGACTGGCCTAGCTAAAGACGGGAGGCTGCAGCCTGGACACCTTACTGCGTTTTGTAATTTCCCTGGGGGGATTCCATCCAGTTACCAGCATGGTCATTTACTTCTTCTTGAGGCCTTTTCTCACCCTGGAGCTGGAGGACCATCCAAGCGGCCTCGACTGTGGGCTGGCGACACTGGCCCGCATGTGAGGGGCTACCAGGGGCTGCAGGCCATCCCGAGGTGGGAGAGGAGGAGACCTGTTTCTCAACCTCAGGCACTCCCTCTGCCCACAAACCATCCCTGGGCACCTACTATGATCCCAGCACAATCCCTGGGTGCCCCTGGGGTTCCCAAAGCTCCCAGTTTCCTCCTGTTTTCAGGGTCCCTCCTCACAATTTAGCAAGTATGAGAAACTGTCTTGTATTGATCACTAATTGGTTTTTTTGCAGCCAAACTATATTGCCGACAGGACTGTGGCCTCCTTAAAGCATGCCTCTGCATTCTACTTCCTTGTGCTCTCCAGACCCCCAGAGCATGCTCAAAAACAGCAAAGCTTTTGATGAATGCTTGCTGGTGGCTTCTCAGTGTCCAAATTAGAAATAAAGTTGCGGGACTTCCCTGGTGGTCCAGTGGGTAAGACTCCGCGCCTCCCAATGCAGGGGGCCTGAGTTAGAGCCCTGATCGGGGAACTAGATCCTGCACGCATGCCAAAACTTAGAAGTCCGCATGCTACAACTAAAGATCCTGCATGCCACAACAAAGATCCCGCGTGCCGCACGAAGACCCAGCGCAGCCAAAATAAATAAATAGTAAATTAATTAATTAACTTTAAAAAACTTTAAAAAAAGAAATCAAGCTGCATTGCAATCAGTTAAGACCCAAGGTGGTTCCTCAGCAGTGCTGTCCAATGACCGCCCAGAACCCTCATGGTGAAAGCCAGGGCCACCTTCAAAGCCCTAGGAGCCTTTCCTAACCCCACCTCCACCCGGCCAGCCCCTGACCTCAGTCCCATCATTCACTCCCCTCTGGGGACAGCGCCTGTTCCTCCAACAGGGAGGACCACAGTCCCATCTCAGGCCCTTTGCACCCTCTGGCACCCCCCAACCTGGAATGTTCTTCCCCCAGAAATCCATAGAAATCACCCCCTCACCTCCCTGTCAGGTCTCTGCTTATATACCACCTTCTCAGTGAGGCCTTTCCCCCCCTCACCCTATTCAAAATCACCCCCCTATCCCTCTTACCTGTTGTAGTTTTCTCCATATCACTCAGCACCAAAAATACTCTTTTGTTTTCTTATTTATTTTCTTACCTGTCTCCCCCATGACAATGGGAGCTTCCCAAGAGCAGGGTAGTTGTGTTTTCTTCAGTGCTGTATCCCCAGGCACATAGTAGGTGTTCAGTAAGTATTTACCGACTATATTAATACATGTATTGATTGATCTAACCATGGCTCTTGATCAAAGTTAATTCAGCTAGATAAACATATTATTGTTTATGCATGTGGATAAAAAACACTTGCATAGATTTCTTGACGGTTTTATAGACATCATTTCATTTTCTTTTAGTCTCAGGAATTATTATCCAGATTTTGCAGAGGTAAAAACTAAGACTCAGGGAAGTTAGGAGATTTTCCAGGACCGTCAGCTGGTCACTAGCAGAACTGGGGCGGCCGGTTTCCCGTCTCCTGAAGCTCAGCTCGGCTCAGCTACCTCAGGCTTTTGGACCCAGGATGGCCCCTTCTTACCTCTCTGTTCTGTGGGTTCTTCCTAAAGCTTCATACTCTCCTTTAAGAAGAAAAACCTGCATTTTCTCCTTTCCTTCTCTTTTCCCCCTCCCAGATCGCTGGGGCCCATTAACCCCCTCCCCCTTTCCAATCCCAGAAGAAGCCTTTGCGATTGTCTTCTGGCAGAGGCGCTCTTGGGCAAGGTTGCATTCTGATTTTTGGACTCTGTTCACTAGGTTCTTTTACACTGCGAGGAGCCGAAACAAGCCTGGATCCCCTGAAATCATGGGGATTTATTGCAATAATTCACGTGGAGTTAAGGAAGGGATCTCGTAACACAGTCCAGCTGCATGGAAACGCAGAGGCCTGTCCAGCCGCCTCACTCCGGGGGGCTGGAACACAGGCTCCCGGCGCCTCCCCCTTCTCTGTCTGGCTAACTTCTCTCCTTCCAGCTCCGACCTGCATCCCTTCCTGCCCCCGCAATGGCAGACTGAGCAAGATGTCCCTCCTTTGTGGCCCTGCGATTTTCTGTGCGTCTCTGGATCAGGGCACTGATCCTGTTGTACTGGGTTCCGTTGCAGCTGGGTCTCCCTGCGCACCTTCATTAAATGCACACCTTTGCTGACTCCTAACCCTTCGCTCTCTAGGACCCACCGGCCACTTCTAAAAGGGCACCGTAGTTCACGGGTGGAGAGATCTAGAAAGGAGTCCCGCTCATTCATTCTCCGCACACTTATTGGGTTGCAAAGCCTGGCGGAGTCGGGGGGACAAGGGCGGACAGGACTCACTGCTTGCGTGGGAGAGGAGGATGCTGGGGGCGGTGGTTTATAACACACACACGCGCGCGCGCGCACACACACACACACACACACATCACAGGAGAGGAAAATGCCATCAGAGCCCCCTCCCCCCCAACCCCGCAATGATCCCGGCATCGCCAGACTTTCTTTGATTTGCTGAAAGCATCTCTCGCAGGGAGGTGGCGAGAACAAGAGAAAAAACAGCTCCTGCACGGTGACTCGTGTGACAGCGCCCCGAAACCTGGCGGCTTGGCGGGGGCTCCCACAGCAGCGGGCCGGGCCCGGGGACCTGGGGACGCGGAGCTGCAGGATGCGGAGCGCGCGCCGCCGCCAGGGGCCGCCGCAGCCGCCCGCCCGGAGCGTGGAATTTTCCACCGCCCAGCCGAGCTTGCACAATTGCGTCTCATTGGCCGAGCGGGGGTGTCTGTCCCCGCAAGGGGACGGAGATTAGATTAGCCTGGGAGCCCTCCTCAGTGGGCTTGGCAGGGTTCTGATTAATCAGGTCGGCGGGGCCAGGGAGGGGAGCCGAGGGAGGGTAGGAGGCGGGAGCAGACCGCGTCTGTTTTCAAACCCAGCTAAGCTCCGGCCTTTGGATGTCACCTTTCTACGCAGAAAATGCTCCAGTGAGCCAGGAACAGTCGAGGGTAGATATGAGAATTTGCCTCTTCATAGTAAAATTCCCCTAGAAACCACTGGAAAATGCCCAGATGCCCAAATCCAGACACCTCCCCCATCCCTCGCCCCCGCCCCCGCCCCCGCCCCCGCCCCTCTCTTTAGTCTCAGTCTGGCCATGGCATTTAACCCTTTGAGCAGCAATGCCGTCAAGAGATTCTCTTTGGACGGTGACTTTCACAGACTCCCCCATCCAATAAGGACTTCAGAACCAAATCAGTTTCCACGAACGCCCGCCCTCCCACCCGGGGGGGGGTCAGTCAAGAAATGCCGACAGCGAAAGACAGAAATAGTGAGTGACTCCTTTCTGTCTGCTGGAGAATCAGCATGAACTCCCCACACTGACATTAAAATGTGCAGCAAGACGTGAGAGACTGTCGCTGTGCTCAGATAGATTGTTCTCATAATGGGATTTATGTGTGAGCTCCTTGTGTTGATTTATGATTAAAATACTCGCCTTGTTTTGTTTTCTCCTGAAGTCTGGCATTAGGAAGCTTCTTTCTGAGAGCTATTGTTAAATCTGCCACAAAGGCCAGCTCTGACCCTCAATGGATGTTTGGTGAGTGAATGAATGATGTTCCCTGCAGTCCTGGTCCTTAGAATGACAGCAGTATGAGCTTCTGGGTCCTAGTGCGGGTTGTGTTATTTACTAGTCGTGTGACCTCAGGCAACTCAATTTCTTTGAGCCTCAGATTCCTTGCTTTTAAAACGGTGCTAATAGGTTCCTCAAAAAGTTAGGTAGAGAAATACCATTTGCCCCAGCTATTCCACTTCTAGGTATATACTGAAAAGAACTGAAAACAGGTACTCAAAACAGGTGCTTGTACAGGAATGTTTATTGGAGTATTAGTCACACAATGGCCAAAAAGTGGAAACAACCCAAGTGTTTCCATCGATGGATGAAACAGATAAACAAAATGTGGAGGACTGTCCAAACAATTAAATAGTACCCCGCCATAAAAAGGAGTGAAGTACTGATACACCCTACCACATGGATGAACCTTGAAAACTTTATGCTAAGTGAAAGAAGACAGACACGAAAGGCCGCCTACTATACAATTCCATGTATATGACATGTTCGGAATAGATCAATCCAGAGACAGAAAACAGTTAGTGGTTGCCAGGGGCTGGGGAGCAAGGCATAGGGAATAACTGTTTAATGTGAGTATGGGATTTTCCTTTGGGGGTGATGAAAATGTTCTGGAACTAGATAAAGGTGGTGGTTGTATGGACAAAAAAAAAAAAAAAAAAATGTTGCCTGCCATTTCAGTAAGCAAAGGATGTTGCCTGCTATTCTGGTAAAGGAGTGATGCCAGCCATCAAGCCATCAGCCACTGCAGAGTCACCCCAGTGGTGCACCCTGAGGGACATTCAGGTTGGAGAAAAACAGGATACTGGCCCTAAATAGCTAACATGCATATCAAAGGAGTAATTTCAATGAGCCCAGACTCTTGCATCTTCCCATATATAGAAACGCACTAAAATCATTAACTTGAGATGTCTGGTTTTGGTCATTAGCAGTAATCTTTTGATGTCCCACTACATGGGTTTTTTTCAGCAACAACTCCTATATATCCTGGCTTCTCCCTTGCCTCTTCAGAACAGTTGCTCAGAGCCATCTGAGAAGCTGTCTTCTGTTCTTCGGAAGGTCCTGGAATAAATCAAAACTCACAACTCTTAGGTTGTGTGGGGTGTTTTGTTTTCTCAGTCGACAGTTGCACGACATTGTGAATGTACTGAATGCCACTGAAATGTTCACTTTCAAATGGTTAGTTGTATGTTATATGAATTTCACTTCGATACAAAAAATGTAATGGGGCTAATGTAAGAAAACCTGACTGAGGATTAAGTGTGACTTCTATGGAGAGATGTTAGAGCAAGTTAAACACCTTATTCTTTGATTCCCTCTACCTTATGCCCTGGGTCACGTGGATCCATGAGAACAGGGGGCTTCATGGTGTTGATCTAAGCCCCAGCGCCGGAGGCTCCACAACGGTCTGTCCTGCAGGCAGGAAAGCCTCAAGGGACCATGAAAACCACCGAAAAAGTGATAAATGCTGGAGAGGGTGTGGAGAAAAGGGAACCTGCACTGTTGGTGGGAATGTAAATTGGTGCAGCCACTATGGAGAACAGTATGGAGGTTCCTTAAAAAACTAAACATAGAGTTGCCAGTGGTCCCACTCAGAAAACTATAATTCAATAAGATACATGCACCGCAGTGTTCATAGCAACACTATTTACAATAGCCAAGACATGGAAGCAACCTAAATGTCCATTGACAGGTGAATGGATAAAGGATGTAGTGCATATATACAATGGAATATACAATGGAATATTATGCAGCCATAAGAAAGAATGAAATAATGCCATTTGCAGCAACGTGGCTGGACCTAGAGATTGTCATACTGAGTGAAGTAAGTCAGACAGAGAAAGCCAAATATCATATGATATCACTTATATGTGGAACCTAAAAAATGATACAAATGAACTTATTATTTACAAAACAGAAACAGACTCACAGACAAAACAACCTTATGATTATCAAAGGGGAAAGGGGAGGAGGGATAAATTAGGAGTTGCGATTAACAGATACACACTACTATATATAAAATAATGAACAAGGTCCTACTGCATATATACAGGGAATCATATTCAACATCTTTTAATAACCTATAATGGAAAAGAACCTGAAAAAGAATATATATAACTGAATCACTTTGCTGCACACCTGAAACTAGTACAACTATACTTCAGAAAACAAATACAAAAACAAACAAACAAAACACCGAGAATGCTGAATGATAGGATTGGAGTCTTTAAAATTTTTCATACAGGTGCCTCAGAGGAACAACCACAGAACAGGGGCTGTCTCACCACTGAGGCTGGGAGCCTAGTGGCCTGAGCTGCCAGCCCTTGCATTGCCCACGTGTGGGACCCCCAGCTAAGAAAGGCTTTTGCCAAGAGTCAGTTTCCTCATCTGAACAGTGGGGCTCATTGATGTACCTTTAGCATAGGGCTGCTGTCAGAAGTCAGTGAATTAATACATGTGCTGGAAATAGAGTATATGCTCAACAAATGTTAGCAAGGAAATGGTAAGCAATGACCGAGAAACATTGGGCGTGTGGGCCCTGTTGGGGAGCTGGTGGGATGAGGAAGACAAGGGGATGCTTTGAGCACTTAAAGCAAAAGGGGGCGTTTTGAAGTTGTTTTTGAAGTTGCTTTAAGCAATTTGCAGAACTGCCGGGTGGAAGGGAGTAGGGGAAATTGGGGGACAGAGGACAATGACAAGAGGGGAGAGGAGAAGTTGAGCATCAAAGGAATTATTCTGAAAATTAAGGAAGGAGGAGCTGGCAGTACTGGGAGAGGCTCAGAAGTGGGGATGACACAGAAATTCAGGTGTCTCCACAGGGCATGGGACTGGCTATTCTGTTTTAACAGTGAGAGGGGGACTGGAATTTTGTCCCTTGCAACAGGGCACTGGGAAAGTGCAGCTCTCCAAGCAGAATCAGCTGTGCCAAAACGGGCTCCCTCAGAGGAAAAGCACTAATGAACTCAACTCAGTAGAGTCCCGCCATGCAGGCGTCCCTGAACTCCTCATCTTGTTTCCACCAGAGTTGAAAGTCTCATCATGAGAGTGACTCTTTCTGCAAATCAGCCTTTAGCAGGAAAAGGGAGGGCTGCATGGAGCAGAATTTAATGGGAATTAGAACATTTTTTGGTTTTCTATGGTGCCCTGACATTAGCCATGGCCCTCATCGTCCTGCTTCCCTCATTGTAACTGGAGGCCTCCTGCCCTGGCCCACCCGTCAGTGATGTGTCAGTGTGAGAATCCAGGGGTGCCCCAAACGAAGTACTGGCCTGCAATACAGTGTGGTCAGCCTGTGTCCCCAAAGCCCAGTTTCCCCCCAGTCGTAGGGCAGGGCGCCCAGTGAACCGGCGCTCCAGAGAAAACAGGTCACCAATCCCCCAAAGTATGCGACGTTTGGGTTTTGTTGGAAAGCATTGTCTTCAGACTTTCTTCAGCCTTTCATGTGTCAACTGAAAAAAACAAAACAAAACACACAACCTAAAAGTTGAGAGTTGTGGTTTATTCGGGGCGCTTACTGAGAACTATAGCCCCTGACACAGCCTCTCAGATGGCTCTGAGGAACCGTTCTGAAGAAGTAAGGGAGGAGCCAGGATATATAAGAGTTTTTATATCCTTGGAAAAAACAAGTAGTCGAACATCAAAAGATTACAGCTAATCACAAACAGACATCCAAGTTAATAATTTTGGTGCTTTTCTATACATGGGAAGATGCAAGAGCCTGGGCTCATCAAAATTATTCCTTTGATATGCATGTTAACTATCCAGGGCCAGTATCCTGTTTTTCTCCAACCTGAATGCCCCTCAGGGTGCACCATGTGGTGACCGCAGTGGCTGATGCTTGATGGCTGGCAATAGTCGTTGTTTACTGAAATGGCAGGCAACATTTTTTTTTTTTTTGTCTACACATGGATAAAAAGATAAGAGATAGAGATAACAAGTGTATCAATGCAATACATGTGCACACCTTAAACTTAAACAATGTTATATGTCAATTATATCTCAATAAAGCCAGAAAAAAGATATAGATATAGGAACACAATACAGTTAACTGTTAACAGTATATAGATACTGAGAGCCTATGAAAGACTGAATGTAAAAAAGGGGAGGTGTCTGCTACTAGGAATAATTTGAAATCACAGTTCCATATGATTCTTTTATGCCCATTGTATATCTCCCCTCCCGCCACCCTGCCACCCCTTGCCACCCCCCCTTCCCTCCCCAGTCCTACCCCATCCCTCTAACTTGACACAGGGAAAGTACTTTGCCTGGGATGGCAGGAAACTCACAGTTAAATGTACTAAACAATTAAGTGGATTCAGTGATTTGGAGTCATAACTGATTTCAGGTGCATCTTAATTTTTTCAATATAAGTAATACATGTTTATTGTAGAAATTCAAAAAACACAAGTAAGCAAGAGAAATTTTTTTTAAACATTTAAGCACCTTGATCTTGCCATTTGGGAATTATTACCATTAAAATTTTAAATTCTAATTTACATTGCTTTAATAATACTCGCATGCATGTACATGTACTTTCACGCTTATGGGGGACCGACTGAGAAGGATGAGCTTGGGGGCCCCCGTGAGCTCATCTGGGCGTGGAGATAGCTATGAGGTTGGTGCTAGATGCATGGGGGTATGGGTTCAGCCAGCATGTAGAAAATGAGGCCGGTGTGACTGCTGGCATGGCCACTGGTCCCCAGCCTGCCCAGAACCACAGCTCAGCCCTGTGGAACAGCCCCTGTTCATCTTCTTCCTTCTTTGCAGAACGCAGTTGACCCACCTGCACAGGACCAAGGCAAGTGTGTGCAGCAGAGTGACGCATGCATCTGTGGCAGACCTCTCTGAGGCACCAGCTGCAAGAGTGAGGGCTGGGACTGTCCTCGTGCACCTCTGCACATGATGGAAACCAAGAGGCCAGAGAGAGAATTTTAGGGCTCGTGGTCCTACTAGGTGGGAAACGCCCCTAAGCCGGCTCAGAGAGAACTGGGGGAGACTGAGGAGGAAGGTGCTACCATTATGCAAATGAGGTCACCAGCCAGGGGAATCTGAGTAATTATGATTAACGTGACTTCATTTTTTCCAAAGACTGGTGAAGCCTGCGAAAATTAGTGTATATATATTATATATATATATATATATATATGTGTGTGTGTGTGTGTGTTTATTTATATAGTATATAAATATAAAGTATATTTTAAATATGAAATTGGATCATACCATGATTTGATTGGTGAACGGTTTTCTTTGTTTAACAAGACCTCGTATTTTTTTCATGTAGATAAAGAGATAACTATAACAATGGTTTTCAAATGCTAGAGAACAGTGAAGGTGTTTCAGGGCCGCACAGAAGGGAGAGTAGATTTTGCAGGTGGAAGAGAAGATATGAGTTCCCACCCTCGGTTCACCCAGAATAGTCTACTTTTCTCAGATCTGTATACTAGGATCCTATGAAAGACTGAATATCAAAAGGAGGAGGTGTCCACTACTAGAAATAATTTGAAACCACAGTTCAACATGATTTTGCCATATGGCACTTCATTGCGTGGATAAATGATAATGTATTAACCAAAGCTCTCTTTTTGGACAGTTAGGTTGCATGTAAGTTGGGAGTTGTGTTCAGATGCAAATATCACATTCCTGAGACACCACAACTTAAACAAATTAGGATTTTTTTCCTCATATAACAACAAATCTGGAAGGAGGAAGTGCTGACATCAGGTTAGTGGGTAATGGGTCTCCAAAATCCCATCAGAGTTCCAGGCAAGATAAAAGGGGGGGAGGGGGACAGAAGTCATAGGTCAGAAGGGGGCTGGCAACTGAGTTGACTCCCCTCATAAAGAGCTTTCCTGGAGATGCCTCTGAATGATGTCTGCTTACATTTCATTGTCCACCTCTATTTGCAAAGAGTCCAAAAAACATTTTTAGCTAAGCACCGCACTCCTCCCCCCAAAACTGGGGTTCTGTTACTAAGGAAGAAGACGAGAACAACAACTAAACCGTTGTCTGAAAATCCTTTTTGCTATATCCTTGAAGCTACATCACAACCTAAATTTTAACAAGATCAAGTCACAGAAATGAAATTGTTCCCCTAAAGAACAATTCTGTGGATTGTTCTAAAACTTCCCAGTGAAGGTATTGGTAACAAAAGCAACAAAGATATTGGTATAATTTCTTTCTATTTTGAATCTTTGCTATTTTAATAAGGAAAATTTCTTCATGATTGTTTTTCCTAATTGCGATAAATGTTTTTCAACAACGGAAGCATCTTGTTTCCATTCTTATCAATGTGACCTGAATGCTCTGGAGCAGTGCTTCTTACATTTTAACGTGTGTACAAATTACCCGCGATCTTATTAAAATGCAGGTTCTTATGAGACAGGATTGGGGTCAGCTGAGAATCTGCATCACTAAGAAGCTCTCAGATGATGCAGTGCTGTTGGTCCACAGAACTCACTTTGAGTAGTGAGTTCCTAGTCGCCCCAGCATTGCAATTTCATCATAAGGCAGAATACATCTGTATTGTGGAGTAAGAACAGCTCCCTTCCCTTAGCAGAGAAGGGTCAGGACCAAACATCTCCAGTGGGGATTTGGTCCCCAAGTCAAATCTACACCCATACACTGCTGCAGAGGGAATAACTCAGTTCTGCTCAATTCAACAGGAGGTTTCTGAGTGAGCTGGGAGGTTCCTGGGAAAAGTGAGGGCTGCCTTAAACAGGTTAAAGTCTGAGTGGGCTGGGGGCTGGGGGCAGGGTGGGAGGGGGCAGGGCGGATAAGACACTCAATCACCTCTGGAATTCTTGTCCAAACAAACAGAGACCCAGAGACTGGAACAGCCCAGAGCAGAAACCATGAGCGCCGCTGGTGGGCACCTGGGGATAGTGGCACGACATTACGGCAGGATCGGCTGTTAAAATACGAATTTGAGCCTGGTTCCCTTCTTCCCCACCCACACCCATTTCCAGCTGGTAGCCAAGCTTCACGCTTCCTGGTTTCGGGGATATGGGCCAGCTGAAAAGATTCTTCCCTGCTTTTGTAAAAGCTAAACCCCTAGATGAGATGATGCCAAGGGTCTGGAGGATGAGAGGAGGGAGAAAAAGCAGGAGAAGGAATCCAGAGCAGCGGGGCCGTGCAAGCAGGAGCTGAGGGGTCTGGGGAGGCGATGACACATCAGAGGTCTTGGGTGGGGGCGGTCAGAGGGGTGGCCCCAGGCACCCCTACCCAGATCCCTGTCCCTGTGGATGCAGCTGAACCGCAGGGTCTGAAGGACCCAGTGCCAAAGCAGTGAGGGTGGGATGGGGTGGGCGAAGGGGGATGGGAAGGGAGCTTCTGGGGGCCTTACCTCTGTCTATACTCCTTATCCTGAAGCCTACTTTGCTGGATCCTAAGATAGCCACACGAGCTTTCTATGTATGCTTTGAGTTTGCGTAGTACATAGGTACCCTTTTCATGAATGAGAAACCAGAATACGGTGAGAAACATTCCCTAGATTACAGGTTGAGGTCACAAGAGTGCAGTTCCCATGGTTACTGGATAACCTGCATTTCCAGCCAGGTGACCAATGCGGGACCTTTCAACCTGGGAAGAGTGTGTGTGTGTGTGTGTGTGTGTGTGTGTGTGTGTGTGTGTGTCCCCTGCCAGGTGGGCTTAGCCCTCACAATGCCTGTTTCCCTAACAGGACCTGAAAACAGTGAAGCCCCATCCCAGGGACATGAGCACGCTTTAGTGGCCCTTATGCCACACCGACGAATATCACAGCACCACCTGCAGAGACAAGAGACCCAGGATCCCAGGAAACACAGCCGAGAGACAGCTTCCATGTCTCAAGCTCAGGAGTTCTTGGCCCTGGCACCTTACAAGCCTCCACCTGAGAAGATTTTTGAAATGCTCGTGCCCAGGCCCCATTCCCAGGTGATTCTATTCCGTTGATCTGAGGTGGGGCTAGGCATCTGAATTTTCTTTTAGGTGATTTCAATTTGAATCAATATTTTTATAGGCCACCTAGGTTCATCTAGTGGGCAATCAGATCCTTTTGCAGGCTGCAAATATTCCAGAAGGGAATCAGGTAGAAAGCCACCAGTTTTATACAGCCAGGTACATGTTATTCTGTGCTGTTACCAATGACACCAGGGCTGGCTGGCTTGAAGGACAACTCTGCCGAGATGGAATGTGACCAGGCAGTGCCAGGACCATCCCGGCTGGCTTGGGAACAGCATCTGACATTGAGGCTCCCCATGGGAGAGGATCACAGCTACAACACATGGAACAGGAGCCCTGCTTGCCCCTCAGCAAATAATCAGGGTGGAACAACAGCATTACTTGATATCTATCTCCAAGGTCAATGTGAATGAATAGATCTCTTTGCTTGGTTTCTTTCCTCAAAGCAAATGTTTCAGTGGTCTCCATTTACCCCTCGATTCAGAGTACATTGTCCAGCGCATTTGAGTCACTCTAAACAAGCTTGTATGTGGGTATCATGGAAATAAAACCACTTCCATGAGACAGTAATTCTTGTTCAACCCCCCTTACGAGAGCTTACTAAACTGGCAGAGAAAAAAGCAGCGATTTTCAAAGTATGAAAAACTACCCATTATTCATTAGAGGGAAGCTGGTGGGAGTCAGGAGCTTTGGGCTTCAGGCAGAACTAGAGTTTGAGGCTCATTTTCTAAATGGAAAATGCTCTTCTTTGCTGCTCACGGCAACTAGTTCCCGGTATGAAACCCAAACCAGACCTTTTGAAAATGATACTGTTCTAGGACTAAGGGGTTGGGAGAGACAGAGGTTTTCAAAGGATGAGAACTTTCTTCCGTCCTCTTGGCCAGACTGAATCCCATCCACTTATTCAGTCCAGGGATTCCTGCATTCATTGTCCCCAGGTGCGAACTTGCCAGATGTCATGAATTCACCCCAAAACTCCCTGCTTGCAGGCACCGGGTCCCACCTGTTCTCCCATCTTTGCAGTATCGGTCCCAGCCCTTCCTTCCCAGCCATCCTTCTCTGCCACCAGCCTCTCGGCTCCTGCAGAACAAGAGGTAGGTGTGTGAGGGGAGTTGCACGCCTCACGGGGGTGCACCATTCCCCCATCCATTCCCTGCAGAAGTGTCAACACAAACATGCTTGCGATGGGAGGCTGGAGAAAGGAGGAGGGTCAGAGGATTGTGCAGGGATCTTGTGGCTGCTGAAGCCCAGAACAGAATTCCCCTCTGCTACTCAGAAACAGCAGTCAGAGGCCACAGCTCCTGCCTCCTGAACTTTTGACCACTTGATAAGAGCAGTTGAAGATGTTTAAACACTCCACCAATCTTCCCTTCAATGAACAGTCAGGATACATCTTCTAAGTTTAACAGCTCAACTGCCAGCATGGACATTGTAAAGGCAAGAGGGGGCGGGGGCAGAACCTGAGTTCTCCTTCACTCTGAGACAGGGGTGGCTTGATAAAACAGAAAGCCTTGAGAGAGAACGGACGGAGTACTCACTAAGTGCCAGTGGTATCAAGGCTATGATACATTGAATGGCCTTGGAGATTACATCCACTAACAAAGACAATGAGAGTTTGTCCTCGCCTACACAGAAATTCTACTACTCAGATATCCATGTCCCACTTGGGACTCAGTTTTTCAGAGAGTAATTTTATTCTCCAGCATCCTTTCCCTGTATTTACTGTGTGTGTCCAGGTGGGAAGTTGGGAAGTGTGATTCCTCACCTGTTGCACTGTTTTCTGTAGCTGGAATTTACAATGTGGAATTTGAAGAACAAAAAAGTTGCAGTGGCTCCTTTGTAAGGCTAGTACTCAGAGGCAGATCTTTCTGAATAAAAGAGGACTTGATGTCACAAGTCTGGAGATAAAATGACTCTAAGTGACCCAGCTTTGCCATCCATGGCTGCTAGGTGCATGCCTTGGGGATGAAGCACTGAAGAGGCATGAGCAGACCTGGATTCTGATCTGTGTCCCAAAGTACGTGTGAAGTGTGTTGCGTACGTGTGTGTGCGTGTACGTGTGAACCTGCATGCACTCATGTTCACTTTCCAGGTGACAGTACCTGACCCACGCACCTCACAGGATTGTTTGGTAGATCAAATAAGAAATGAGTAGATTCGGGTCCTCCAGAAAAATAGAACCAAGATGATATAGAGATAGAGATGGAGATGGAGAGAGAGATTTATTATAAGGAATTGACTCCTGTGATTATAGAGGCTGACAAGTCCCAAGACTTGCAGGCTGAGTTGGCAAGCTGGAGACCCAAGAATACCCATGGTGTAGCTCTAGTGTAAGTCCAAAGGCCTGAGAACCAGGAGAGCCAGTGGTGAAGTTCCAGCCTAAAGGCCGGTAGGGTCAATACCCAGGAAGGGTTGATGTTTCAGTTCAAGTCCAAAGGCAGGACAGAGCTGATGTTCCAGCTCAAGCAGTCGGGCAGGAGGAGTTCTCTCTTACTCAGAGCAGGATCAGCTTCTTTGCTCTATTCAGGCCTTCAACTGATCGGATGAGGCCCATTCCTACCGGCGAGGGCAATCTTCTTGCTCAATCTACCGATTTAAATGTTGATTTCATGCAAAAACTCCCTCTCAGAAACACTCAGAATAGTGTTTGACCAAATGTCTGGGTACCCTGTGGGCCAGTCAGGTTGACGCATAAAATGAACCATCACAATGGAGTAAAAGGCAGCATGAGTACTGAAAGAATGCCCGTTTCTGGAGCCCAACAGCCCAAGGCCAAGCTCTAGCTTTGTTACTTGCTGGCTGTGTGATTTGTAGGTTACTCGAGTCTCTCCGGGGTTGCCTCCAATGCCTCTCTGGGAAGGTGGGGGTAACGAAAGAGTCAGCATATGTACGTACATGACACATGGCAGGCACCAACGCATTAGTTGTTTTGGATGCAAAAAGTTACTTTTTAAAGGTTCGATTTGTCTTTTACATTTAATGTTTATTATTATTTTAGGCAAAAGAGACTGTTGGACATAGAACATATAGGAGGAAAAAGAGACGCATTAATATCAAGAAAGAAAAATAACACAGGCCTTGTCAGCATATCTTCACTGTTAAATTAGTAGGCCAGGATCTGGGGGTTTCAGGGAGACATCAGACCTACTGGACTGTGGGGCTCCTCTCCCTGAAGGGAAAATTCTTTATTCCCCCAGGAGGCTTGTGGGCTCATATTTACCATGGAGCCTAATGTTAGGATGGCTGTGGTCTTTGCAGAGTATGTACATGTTTTACATGATATATGTAAGTGTTGGATGACAGGGCAACCTAATACATTTGGGACCTGATACCATCATCCTCCATAAAAGCAAAATATTTTCCCATCCAGAAACCAAGCTGGAAAACCTCTCTCACAGTTGGTCTGGAGTTTAAAATCACAGTAATGGCTGCAAAGATGGCCTGTTGGTCCAGATAAGACCGGAGCCAACCTGACACCTCATTGCAGGATTGGTCCCTCTTCCAAAGTCCTGTTAAGCATGTGGGTGGTGTTAACAGCATCCTTCTGGCAGCTAAAATGGACCAAGAGAACGGCCTAATGGTTAGAGAAAACCTAGATGGTACAGCAAGAAATGCAGTGGCTGGACTGGCCAGATGAGACTGTTGGGGGCCAGCAGGACGGCTCTCAAAGAGTGTGAGATGTTTGGGGTTTGGCAAACCCTAAGAAGCTGGCTGCCAAGCTCCACCACCCCTTGTCCCCCTGGTGTATTTCAAAGGAAATGAAATCCACATGTTTCTGATTTTTGACACTTAAAGCTCATCCAAAGGTGGTTTTGCAAGAGTGGTTTGGACACGAGAAGCCTAGAGAAAGTTTAATTATTATTGTTTTTTTCATTTTGAAATGCAGACCTGTATGCTTACATAATGAATGCCATGCCTACAAAATTGGAGCCCAGTTCTGCCTTACCAAAACTTTTTGTCCTGGGCCCACCAGAAACAGATAATTGGAGTCAACTAGAGAAGACAAACAGTGCCTTTAATATCCAATCTAGAAATCCACCTTGAAAACGGCACTCTCAATGACCCCTTTTGATTGGGCTGCACTAGAACTGCCAAAGCTAAGAGTTCAAACATACAGGCACAGTGTGGGTTGAGTCTATAGATTCAATTATTTCCTCAGACTCTGGCCAAGGGGACGAAAACATAAATTCAAGATGGCGTCCATCATACGTCCTGGGAATCCGGGTCCAAGGATGTGGGGCATGAGGCCTCAGGGACAAGGAACCATCGCAAAGGTGTTCTGTGGAATGTTCTGAAATGTCCTGCCATGTCCCTGAATGTAACCTAGACAAGCAGCGACCCAAATTCTACACTTAGAAAGAATTAGTGTTTCTGGACATGACATGTGACCTCTCCAAGTTCAGTCACCTGAAAACTACTGGCCAGAGAGATCCAGGACCAAAGGGTCCTCCTCTTCTGAACCCAGGATTAACATTTTCGGTTTCTCCCATCTCTGCTTCTAGCCACTGCATGAGGCTTTTCCTGAAGATTCATCTCAGAGTCAGCCTCCTCCACTGCTCTGAGCTCTCCTGACAGAAGTCATGGCTTTGTTCTCTCCGGCTGTTCCCACCTCTTTCCCCAGCCATGGGCCGTCCACTGCTTGGTTGGCCGTTCACATGTTGGGCTCTGCCATTGGAACCCCCCAGCCCCTAGCTCGGGGTCTGGTACAGGTAAGTGTGCCTTAAATCTGTGATGGATGAGGTGGTGAACGCTGAGATGAAGAACAGCTTAGCCCTCCCCCGGGTCCTCTCTCTGCTCCTGCTGTTGGATTTCTCTGGACATGCGGGGTACGCTTCTTGCTCCCTCTTGCCCAAGAGCCTTCACGTGTGCTCCCCTCCCCCCATTTTTTTATCCAAGTAACCTTGCTTCGCAGGTCAGATCAGATGTCCCTTTCTCAGGGACCCTTTTTCTTTCCAGCCCAGGTTGGGGTGCCTCCCCCAGGGTTGTGCCTCCTCCCCACCTCTGCACACTCGATAGATATTCATAGTTAACTAATCAAGTACAAGGTCATCGCGCTGCCTCCCTTCCCACCAGACTGCTGGCTCCCAGAGGCCAGGAACCAGGTCTGTCTCCCTCACCGTCTCCCCAGCACCTTGCCCTGAGACATCGGTGCTTGTTCACTGACCAACTTCTCAGCCTAGAGCTGCATCCAGTCTTTGCCACCAAGACAGCTCATGTCTATGAACTGTAAACACTAAGAACAATGAGAGGGTTTTCAGATGCTTTGAAACCAGTACCCACTTGAATTCATTTGCAAGAGCTGCCATAACAACATACCACAGATGGATGGCTTAGAACAGCAGAAATGGATTGGCTCACAGTTCTGGAGGCCGGAAGTCCAAGATCAAGGTGTCCCCAGGGTTGGTTCCTTCTGAGGACCACAGGAAGGTGCTGCCCCAGGCCTCTCCCTTAGCTTCTGGTGGTTTGCCGGCCATCTTTGGCACCCCTTGCTTGTAGAAGATCACCCCAGTCTCTGCCTCTATCATCACAAGGCATTCTCCCAGTGTGCACATCCGTCTCTGTCCCAATTTCCCCTTTTTATAAGGACACCAGTCATATTGGATGTGGGTCCACCCAGATGACCTCATCTTAAGCTGGTCATCTACGAAGACCCTAATTTCCCAGTAAGGTCACTTTCACAGGTACAAGGGTTAGGACTTCAACATCTTTTGGGGGAACACAATTCAACTTATAACATAACTCTTTGGGTAGAGAAATAAAAGGCAGCTTAAAACTGACATTGAAGTACGGTAACTATTTATTTATAGTCCAAACTGGGATTGTTTTATAAGAATGAAAGGGGGGCACCATTAATAATTTTGCAGGGACAACAGGCATAAACCAGGACTGTCCTAGGCACGCAGTCTGAGACTTACGGCCACCGTCTGTGGCGAGGCTCATTATCCAGCCTTTCCCAGGCAAGGATGCATTGTACCTTTCCTTCAAATCCCTCTTTGTTTGTGTTCCCAGCAAGTCCAGTCTGTTTTACACACAGACACAGCAATACTGAGGGATTAGCTGTATTCCAGCTGTAGTTAATTCACTGTTTCCAGTTACCAAATGCAAGCCCAATCTCAGCAATTAATTTGGCCAGATTAAATCAGGCCCTCTTACACCTGTTCCCCTGTTTAATTAGGCTCTAATCTTCCCGGGGGGATTGGAGGCACCGGGGACAATGACCTAAGCCTTAGATTAGGAGGGCAGCGTCAGACACCCCGCCGTCACCATAATGGGACACCCCTGAAACAGCTCCAGCCCTTCAGTCCAGAAATTCGCCTTGACAACTGTGATCCCCCCAGCATGGCCAGGGAAACGATCCCTTCCTCTGATACAGACTTCCTTTCATATCCTCCCAAGGGAAGGAAATGCCCCCAGTGGTGCTTCTCTCTGAGGTAATTGCTGGACAGGAGTCAGCCAGTTAAAGCTGCCCATTTAATTAACAGAGTCTGTTATGAGTTATCAGGATAATGAGGTGGGGAACAAAGACATCGAATTTTTTTTTCCCTCCCTGATATTTTGGCCTCTTTTCTTCCTTTTGGAAGATGACCCAACGTTAATGAGAAACGAGTCACTTATTGTTGGGGTGCAAATAGAGAGATAAATGACATCAGTAATTAAGTCTCAATCCCTCTTTGGTATACAGAGCCATTTGTCAGGCAATATTATTCAATTAATTAATTCTATTAGGGCTACCACCCTTCCCCAAATCCAGCCATTCAACCATCAGCAAGGATAATTTGTATGGTACAAAAATAGAATGGTTAATAAATGCACAGTGAACCCCCAAAGAAAGTATTTTAGCCACCACAGGAAACCTAGCTAGAAGCATTTGATTTGAGAACATGTAAAGTGCTCACAGCCAGCCATGTACTTCTTTCCATCAAGGATTGGACAAACATTCTGGCTATTTCTGAGTTCGAATGCCCAGAAGGAAAAAGGGGGACATCGGATTGGTCCAGCTCATCTTCTTGCACCATATCAGTAGTCATTGTCAAGGCCTCTGGTCAGCCGCCCATCTGTGGCTAGAGAGGGAACAAGATGACATGAAATGTAACTATTAAGGGCCAATTCTAAGGACAATATGATGGGAGGGAACACTTCCAGAACAGGAGCTCCCAAACTGTGTGGTCAGTTTGTCTGCTTTCTGTCTTCTCTCTGCCCATCCATCTCTCACTGCTCACAAGTTAATTTTGTCTCCGTTGACGCTCGTGTTAATAAAAAACAAGCCCACATTCTCTTTGATTCCCTTCTCTTTCCCCTCTCCTTTTCAACTCTTGCCAACTTGTCTCGGCATTCTTTATCTCCCTCCTAGTGAGAAATTTGACTTCAGAAAAAGATAAATTAACAGTCCAGAACCACGTTTAAGGCAAATCTAACGAAAGGAATTAGTCTCATGACATTCTACAGAGAAAGGCCAGCCACTCCGTCATAATCTTGACAAATCCCCATTCATCTCTTCATCCGCCTCCAAATCAACCTTTCCTTCCACCACCAATATTAGCATAAAGAAAATACTATCCCTGTTTCATTTATTGCCTTATTCTGTTTTGATTGGTTTCTAATTCTACAGGTACATCGCGATCTGCCCTATTTCATTGTGATGCAGCAATATTTCAGCTGGATTCAGGATTAAATACGTTGGCATGGGAACATATCTATCACTCCCAGGAAGACAGCTCATATTCCAAGCAGCTGACTTCCAAAGTCCAGAACATAATCTGCAAGTTGGGTAGCTGCCTACACAGTCCTAGCCCCTTTCTGATCTCTTGGCTAATCAAGTAATCTTTTGTTCCCTAAGCCCATTCTCTGGGAAGGAGTGTGAAATCAATATTGAAGACCACCAAAGCTCGAAAGCCAGGGTGTGAAGGGAAAGACCCGGGGCCGTGGTTTTCAAACTTGAGCCGGCATCAGAATCACTTGGAAGGCTTATCAGAACAGATTGCTGAAGATCTGGGGTGGGATCCAAGGACTGGAATTTTTAACCTCCCTCATGTGGAAATGTGCCTTCAGAAAAAGACCGTCTCATCCAGGGGTCAGAAGTACTGTATTAGATCATACAGGTACAGGGAGGTAACTAGATTTTCAGAATCCCGAGTGTCCAGCCAACAACCTGGCTGATGCAAAGGCCACGCTTCCCTGGAATGGATCACGACAGAAGCAAAGAAGCCCTCCCTGACTGGGTCTCCTCCACTTTTACTTGTAGACAGAGACCATGCCTAGAGTGAGATCAACAATTTCCTTCTAATAGGCCAGCATCACTTGCAGTTGTATAATTAGATCTAGTAATAGTGCAGAAGTCTCCCAGGGTAGTGGGATTTCTGAATGTTTCTGCTCTGTTTGGTTTTGTTCTCTGCCTCTCCTCGATGTCACACATACTCACAGCTGTTCAACAGGCTTGACAAGGCTTGGGGATCTTCTCCTACTGTTCTTCGTGGAAGACTCAGGCACTCATGAACCTGTTAGAGCTGGATGGGGACCTGACAATTCTTATTTTACATGCCATGATTCCAATGGCCATCTGGTCCAGGGTTTCCCAGATTTCTCTTTGAACCCCATTCACAGACATAGAGAACCCAACCAATCCCTTAGCAATTCGTCTTCTGTCTTCATTCTAGTGTATCCTAGCATCTTACTGTACCCTGGGTTCCCTACAGAAAGCAGAGCTTTTGTAAAGGAAGGTTATTTTGGAGAGTGATCCCAGCAGACAGGAGTCAAGGGCAGGAGGGAGTGAAGGGGGGAAGGGGGGAGATAAGGTGGTCATGTGATCTATCACATCTCTGGCGAGGACCCTCTAAGAAGCTGTGTAGAATGCACATCAGAATTTTCAGCCTGATGGAAGAAAAAGAGAAGCATTAACCCATAGACTCCTATTCCCTTTCGGAGCATTGTCACATGAAGTGCTGACACCCTCACAACTTCCAGGTTGCACACACATGTGTATCAGGATACCGTCCCAGAGAAGGCCAGGGCTGAAAGGGAAACACAGGGTGCAGCTGAAACAAGGCACCGTCTGGTTACACCTGCACAAAGCTGGTTCCCCAGCAACAGCTGGCATCAAAGGTGGCCCAGAAGGTGAGAGACACGCACAGAAGATGTCCAAGATGGTGTACTATCGAAAAGAAGAAACTAGGAGTAAAAAAAAATGTTTATATTTTATCCACATACATTATAAATCTCATAGTAGTATAATCTTTAATATTCAGCATATTTAAACATTTAATTAAATGTGAGGATTAACACTGGATTTCAGGAGTGTGTCTAAAACCCAGAAACCTTCCAGCGTGCCTACATGCCCTATTTCTAGAAACTTGTACCATTTCTGCACCCAGTGTCACTAGGAAACACTGACTAAACAGTACGTTTTATGATCTCCACCATCAAGGCCATCAGATACAAGGAGGAAGTCAATAAAAGAGTTACTTTGTGTTAGCTGTTTGGCACTCACATTAAAATATAGGTTTGGAGCATCAAAACTTGCTTTCATGACCTCATGTCTGAAATTCTTATATTTTGTGCTTAAAAAATCAACTAGTTGCTATTTATAATCACTTCTGTATGATAGTTTGTTCTTGATTAAGTGAAAACCAAATTTAGACATAATTGTCACTGTCTTTTCTTTCTGTAACACTGTTGCTGAGGTCCAGGGGCCTCTTCAGAGGGACAGATTTTGACGCAAAAAGAGACCATCTTTAGATAAAGTGAACATTATCGTCAGGCAATTTACTGAATTATTAACATGAATCTCAGCATCTGTGTTGCTAATGCTTCTAGTCTTTAACAAAGCATCCATTCAGGATATGGACCAAAGAACATATGGCGAAGAATAAAGGCCATTGGAAACCGTAACAATACCTCCGTTAGAAGCCTTGGGGTGGGAGCGGGGGATTCAGCCCCCCGTGGAATCGGCCGAGGCCACTCCGGAGCATGCTCAGTCGAGCCCCCTCCCTGCCGCGCATGTGTACATGATACCCACCCGCGGGCTCTGAGATCGTTCTGAGATGAAAAATAGAAGTATTTACATACTTTCTAAAAACTTCCTCTCACTGAAATTTTCAAAAATATACAAAGTATTAGAATAATGGGCCCTCAAATACCTCACCCACCTCGATTATGGGCAACCTTAAATACGTTTTCTTTTTTTAAAAATTTTAACAGGCATCATTTTTGCCTCTAAAGACAGGAAACCCGGGAAGATTTTCATGACCCCCTGAGGGTTTGTGACCTGCTGGTTCTTTGGTTCACTGACCTCGTTCAATCCTCTCTTTATACAAGGGAACGCTCTGCGTCTCCCATTCTCTCTGGCTATCTCTCGTGCTTGCAGCCAATTAAGTGGACTCTGTCTATGATTTCAGCAATGGTGACATATAATCCCAGTGTTAAAGCATGGAATTTTCCAATGCAAGAAGCAGCAGAAAACGAAGAGAGGAAACGTTGCCATGAGCAAAGGCTTCTCAACACAGTATCTCCAACTGCGCTACAAGCAACCCAGCTTTTGGATGAAGAGTGAGAAAAAAAAAAAAAAAATCTGACAATGGAGCGATTGTTCTCCCTCCACAAGCAATCCTACTATTTCTAACCCCTCCATGAGCTGTGCTGGCAAAGGCAGACATCGCTTAGGTCTTCCTCAAGTGGCCGGTAACCCCAAAGGCAAAGGGGAAGGGACCCATTGTTTCCAGGAAACCAAAATCCCACGGCAGGATCAGAGCCACCACGACCTTTCCTCTCCAAACAAAGAGGGGGGATGAGCAAGGCAGCTACTTACCTGTCTCATTTGTTCAAAGAACCCAAAGCCAGCAGCATGGATCCGTTTCTTGCTTTTTGTCCAACCACTTGCCTACTACTAGAAAAACAACCGAGGTCTGCCAAGAATCTGCAATCTTCTGAATCTCAAAATAATGACTAGCCTATCCAGTGTTTCCATCCAAGGAATTGTTGGTTCCTATACAAGAAAACCCTTTGGGGTGAGAGTCAGGAGTCCAAGAAGGCATGTGGTTATTTTTTGCCACACTCTGGAAAGAAAGGGAAATCTATTTTTGACATCAGCTTTCAGATTTCAAATAACATCAGCCTGTAAAGCATACCTAATTTAAATGTTGATTCCAAATTTTACTTTAAGGTTTTTTGGTCTCCTCTAAGCTATTGCTTCAAGCACACACACACACTCTCACACTTACATTCTCTTTTCTTGGCATATCTGAGCAAAAGTTTTAGAATAGGATAAGGAATTAACACCCCCATTTCCATCTGACAACTTTCATCTTTAAAAAAATAACAATAAACAGGAGTGATCAAGTGGAGAGTTTGATTGCTTCATTCAGACTACAACGCTTCCAAGTCTGGTCATGGCATTTGATGCAATGAGTCGTTAAAGACTACGTTTATGAGCTATGATGGGAAAACGAGATGCAGAGGGCTAAGAGGGAAGCAAAGGACTCATACAGTAGTTTTGGAATATTCCAGCAGGTGTGTGAGTCATTACATGTCAACCCTGAACTGAAGGCAGAGATCAAACATGAAGTTCACTGAGGGTTTGTGAAAACTAGTAAGGATTGTAATATCTCTGACAACCTAATCACCCCATTTGTATACAGACATGAAAATGACTTCTCCATGTGAGGGCACCTTGCTGGAAGGGAAAGCCAAGAATATATGTTTCATTGTTTTATAAAGAAAAAAAATATATATGTATATATATTTCCAATAATCATGAAAGCATTTGCAATCCAGAGTTCAGCTAGCCTTTTAATTGAGAAACAGAAAGCTACACCAAAATGATTCCTAACATGAAAGAATGGAGTTGTTTTTGCCATTAACTCATTTCAAAGGCAAAGAAAATTACTTTTCTTCAGAGATGTTGGTTTGTATTGTTTATCCAAAGTAAAATAGAATTACAAAATGAAAGCAGCTTTCCCTGCCCTCCTCATCTCTGCTTTACCAGCCACCCACCTTCTCTTAACCTCTGGAGACTGTGGTGGATGCTCTCTTAGGCTACCACCTTATCTTCCTCTAGCCATTTGTGGACAGGTCTTCTCACCCCTGGCAGCCACCTTGACCTATCATTGTAGCCCCCTACAGGGCTTTAAGTAGGAACTTAATCAGTGTTGTTGAGTGACTGAATGGAATGGATTTAGTAACTATAAGATTTAAGTCATGTTTGTCAAATTAGCCTCTTTCTATGAAAATAGGAGAGATGGAAGTGAAAGAAAATAAAAGCCACAGTTGTAGGTTTAGTATCACACTTAGACATGGAAATAGTAATGCAAATATTAAACTAAAAGGAAACAGAGTTAGAACCCCTATTGGGTTCTATCGGGCGAGCAGCCTTGCCAGTGTGCCTGGGAATGCTCGCACTAGGACTGAAATTCCCATATCCCAGGAGACCAGTCAGTCCCAGGCAAACCTCGAAACAGTTGATCACCCTGCAGGCTATCAATGACTCTCAGAGACCAAAATTCAAATGTTGACTTAGTTGGAACTCAGCAAGATCTCAGAGAGCTCATCACAAATGCACGATACACCCTACCCACATCCCACCGTGAGTCTCCATCTCAACACCCCCCCCCCCGTTTATTTCCTTCGTTGCACTTTTAAAATGTGATTACTTTTCTGCTTATTCATTTATTGTCTGCTCTCCCTACTTAATGTGAGCTCCATGTGGTCAAGGGAGTCATCTAGCCTGTCTTCCACTGTAGCCCTAGAACATTTCCTGGCAGAGGACATTCAAGAAATGTGTCTTACATGGAAACAACCTAAATGTCCATCAACAGATGAATGGATAAAGAAGATGTGGTGTATATATATATATATATATATATATATATATATATATATATATATATATATATACACACACACACAGTGGAATATTACTCAGCCATAAAAAGAATGAAATAATGTCATTTGCAGCAATATGAATGGACCTAGACATTATCTTACTAAGTCAGTCAGAAAGAGAAAGATAAATATCATATGATCTCACTTATATGTGGAATCTAAAATATGACACAAATGAACTTATCTACAAAACAGAAACAATCTCACAGACATGGAGAATAAACTTGTGGTTGCCAAGGGGGAGGGAGGGTGGGGGAGGGATGGATTGGGAGTTTGGGATTAGCAGATGCAAACTATTATATACAGAATGGATAAACAACAAGGTCCTACTGTATAGCACAGGGAACTATGTTCAATATCCTGTGATAAACCATAATGGAAAAGAATATGAAAAAGAATGTATATATATATATATATATATATATATATATATATATATATATATATATAACTGAATCACTTTGCTGTACAGTAGAAATTAACACAGCATTGTAAATCAACTGTACTTCAATAAAATAAATTTTAAAAAAAGAATCATGTCTTAGGGGCAGAACTCTCCCAAATCATGGAATCTAACAGAATTGCTGTATTCTACTGATTCTAAGATATATAGTTTTGCAAAATTTAACATCTCTGGAATCCGGTGCATCTGAGTCAATGGTGCCTTTCAAAAGCCATCAGCCACCTGGTGGTCATGACATGGAGGCTGTGGCCTTTGTGTATGCATCCACTTGGTCATAGCCGTTTACACTGTCCTCACTTCAGCTGAGGTATGTGCATCTGTTAACTTGTGCACTTAACTGTCATTCAGAATGTCCTCAAAAAATTTTTCACTGATTCAGCATTGAAATGACAAGCTATTTTGTGCTCAGAAAGGCACAGAAGCCAAGCAGTAGGATGTCAATGTGATATTAGTGAGTATTTGTCATAGAGGAATGATCACAAGTCCACATTTTCTTGTAAAGGAACAACCAAGTGCCTTAGAAACCACAGGAAGGAAGATACCCACAAAGTCAGGGAAGCTGTGTTACTTTCTATTATCAAAATATTTGCTTCATTGCCAAATCCTTCAGAAGAGATGAAGATTAATTTCAAAGGAATCTGATGTGATTGATTCATATGTCTCTCAGGACTGTTGTTAAAGGCACCTGTCATAGTCTATTGGAAGCGTTTTTCCTCTCTTATTGGTGCATAAAATGATGGTAGAGCTTACAATCAAGGGCATCTTAGACTTGACTTAATGAAATAAGGTATTAGACTCTCCCAATCTTTTATTCAGGTCTATGGGTCACCAAGGAGAGTGTTGGTACATGATAGGGTCAATGAAGTGTAGCAACTCATCCAGTCTGTGCAACTTTTCCAGAACCTTCTGGTGATTGAGTTCTCTACCAGCCCCTGCTACTGGCTGAGCAGAAGGTCTGTCCAGTTCCAATTCCAACTTTAGCTTTCAGGTCTCCATAAGTTTCCCATTGGAACCCCTCATGCAAAGTACCATGTGTGCTTGCTCAGTTCTGCCCCTCACCTGAGACTCCCTGTTAAGCCTGAATGATTCCCATTTGCATTATTGTCTCAACACTGCACCTACCAAGTCTTGCCTTACAGGGCACGAGAAATCTCAAACACCAATTCCCATGTGTACTTTTTAAAAAATTAACTAATTTATTTACTTATTTATTTGTGGTGGTGTTTGGTCTTCGTTGCTGCACGTGGACTTTCTCTAGTTGCAGCGAGCGGGGGCTACTCTCCATTGCGGTGCGTGGGCTTCACATTGCAGTGGCTTCTCTTGTTGCAGAGCACAGGCTCTAGGCACACGGGCTTCAGTAGTTGTGGCTCGTGGGCTCTAGAGTGCAGGCTCAGTAGTTGTGGCGCACGGGCTTAGTTGCTCCGTGGCATGTGGGATCTTCCTGGACCAGGGCTCGAACCCATGTCCCCTGCATTGGCAGGCGGATTCTTAACCACTGCGCCACCAGGGAAGTTCCCATGTGTACCTTTTTTGAACAGTTATTTACAATTTTGATGACAACAGCTGCATAATTCTGGAGAAAGGATTTGTATATTTTACTGTGGTCCCTCTACAGGATGGAAGCAGGAGATGCTCAGAAACAATGCAGGTACCACAACACAAGACAGGAGAGTCATTGGAGAGGGTCCAGGGCATAGTTATCAAAAGTGAGCATATGTTGGGTTAAACAAAATGTGTCCATTTTTCTTAAAGTCTTTAGAGTCTCTCAATGCATCGTTTTATGTTTAATAAGTCATTTCGTAGTTTGTTCATTCATTTATTCTTTTATTCTCCAAATAACTGAATGCCTACTCTATGGCAGTCCACTCTACTAGGCTCAGGGCATAGAAGGATAAACAAAAAAGAGACACTTTTCCACACAGTATATAGCACAGAATGGTTTTTAACCCAGAGCCCACAGACCCTCTCCAAAAGTGGTTCATGAACTTCGATGGGAAAAAAAATTACAACATTGTCTTCACTAACCTCTCACTGCTGGAAAACAATGATTTGTCTCCATCACTATTGTTTTATTTTTTCATATAAAATTCTTCATAGAATTTCATTTAAATGGAATCATGCAGTATGTAGAACTTTTGAGATTGGCTTCTTTCACTCGTCATAACAACTTCAAGATTCGTCCAAGTTGTTGGGTGTGTCAGTAGGTCATTCTTTTTTATTGCTAAATTGAGTAGTATTCCATAGGGATGTACCACAGTTTATTTACCCATTTATCCATTGAAAGACATTTGGATTGTTTCTAGGTATTTATGATTATGAGTAGAGCTGCTATAAACATTCATGTACAGGTTTTTTTGTGAACATACGTTTTCCATTCACTTGGGTAATTCCCTAGAAGTATGATTGTTGGGTCATAAGCTAAGTGTGTGTTTAGCTTTATAAGAAACTGCCAAGTGGTTTCGCAGAGTAGTTGTGCAATTTGGCCTTCCAAACTGGTGATATATGAGAGTCCCAATTGCTTTGCATCGTCCTGAGCACTTGGTATTGCCTGTAGTTTTTAATTTTCACCATTCTATTTTGCCATTCTAGGTATGTAGTTATATCTCTTCAAGGTTTAATTTGCATTTCTCTAATGGTCAGTGATACTGAGCATCTCTTCATGTGCTTATGTACTGCTGAATATTTGCCAATATTTTGTTGAGAATTTTTGCATCTGTGTTCATGAGAGATATTGTTCCATATGCTTTCTTTTATTGTACCATCTTTGTCTGGTTTTGGCATCAAAGTAATGCTGGCCTCATAAAATGAGTTGCGGAGTGTTCCCTCCTATTCTATTTTCTAGAAGAGACCGTATAGAATGCATTGTATTTCCTCTTTAAATATTTGATAGAATTTGCTAGTGAAATCGTCTGGGTCCAGAGATTTCTTTTACAGAAGGTTTTAAACTACAAATTCAGTCTTCAAAATAATTTTAGGCCTATTCAACTGATCTATATTTCACCTTGAGTGAGTTTTGGTAGTTTGTGTTTTTGGCAGAATTTGTCCATTTTATCTAAATTGTCAAGTTTATGACCAAGGTCTGTAGTGGTAACTCCTCTTTCATTCCTAATACTGGTAATTTTTGCACTCTCTTTCTCTGCAGTTTCTGTATAGATTTATCAATAATATTGAACTTCTCAAAGAACCAAGTTTTAATTTCACTGATTTTTCTCTATTGTGTTTTAAATTTTATTCAGTTTCATTGCTTTATACTCTTACTTCTATTATTCCCTTCCTTTTGCTTGTTTTGGGTTTATTTTACTCTTCTTTTTCTAATTTCTTAAGGTAGCAGCTTAGGCTGTTGGTTTGATACTTTTCTTTATTCTAATATGAGCATTTTAATTGTATAAATTTTCCTCTAAGCACTGCGTTTCCTGCATCCTACAAATTTTGATATGTTATATTTTGATATTCATTCAGTTCAAAATATTTTTCTAATTTCCCTGAGACTTCCTCTTTGACTCATGGATTATTTAGAAGTGTGTTGTTTAATTTCCAAGGGTTTGGAATTTTCCCAGTCATTCTGTTATTGATTTCTAGTCTAATTCCATTATAGTCAGAGAACATACTTTGTATGATTCCAACTCTTTAAATTTTTTAAAAAATTATCTTATGACACAGGATATGGTTTATATTGGTAAAGGTTCCATGTACACTTGAGAAGAATGTATGTTCTGCTGTTTTGGGCTGGAGTGTTCTATAAATGTCAATTAGAACCAGTTGTTTATAGTATTGCTCAGTTTTGTATACTATACACTTGCTGGTTTTCTGTCTGCCAGTTCCATTGATTACTGAGAGAGGAATGTTGAAGTCTCCAATTATTATTGTAGATTTGTCTGTTTCTTGTTTCAGCTCGGTTAGTTTTTGTTTCATACATTTTCAAGCTCGTTTACTTGGTACATATCCATTTAGGATTGCGTGACTTCTTCTTGTGTGAATTTACCCCTTTATCACTATCTATTGTCCCTTTTTATCCCTGGTAATTATCTTTGTTCTGAAATCTGATTTGTCCGATATTACTCTAGCCACTCCAGATTTCTTCGGAATAGTGAAATATATATATTTCCATCTTTTACTTGTAACCTACCTACGTCATTATATTTGAAATGAGTTTCTAATAAACAGTATATAATTGAGTCATTTTTGAAATCTGTTCTGACAACACATCTTTTAATTAGTGTGTTCAGTTCATTTACATTTTATGTCATTACTGGTATTTAGGATTTAGGTCTACCGTTTTATTATTTGTTTCCTCTTTGTCTATTTTTAGTTTCTGTATTTCCCTTTTTCTTCCTTTCTTTTAGGTTATTTAAACATTGTTTAGTTTTCTATTTTAATTTATCTATTGCATTTTTACTATTTTGTGTAATTTTCTTTCATTTTAATTTTTATATTTTTAATTTTTTTTAAACATCTTTATTGGAGTATAATTGCTTTACACTGTTGTGTTAGTTTCTGCTGTATAACAAAGTAAATCAGCTATACGTATACATATATCCCCATAGCCCCTCCCTCTTGTGTCTCCCTCCCACCCTCCCTATCCCATTCCTCTAGGTGATCACAAAGCACTGACCTGATCTCGCTGTGCTATGCGGCTGCTTCCCACTAGCTATCTATTTTACATTTGGTAGTGTATATATGTCAATGCCACTCTCTCACCTCGTCTCAGCTTACACTTCCCCCTCCCCATGTCCTCAAGTCCATTCTCTACATCTGCATCTTTATTCCTGTCCTGCCCCTACGTTCTTCAGAACCATTTTTTTTTTTTAGAATCCATACGTATGTGTTAGCATACGGTATTTGTTTTTCTCTTCCTGACTTACTTCACTTGTATGACAGAATCTAGCTCCATCCATCTCACTACAAATAACTCAATTTCGTTTCTTTTGAAGGCTGAGTAATATTCCATTGTATATATGTACCACATCTTCTTTATCCTTTCATCTGTCGATGGACACTTAGGTTGCTTCCATGTCCTGGCTATTGTAAATAGAGCTGCAGTGAACATTGTGGTACATGACTCTTTTTGAATTATGGTTTTCTCAGGGTATATGCCCAGTAGTGGGATTGCTGGGTCATATGGTAGTTGTAATTTTAGTTTTTTAAGGAACCTCCAAACTGTTCACCATAGTGGCTGTATCAATTTACATTCGCACCAAGAGTTCAAGAGGGTTCCCTTTTCTCCACACCCTCTCCAGCATTTATTGTTTGTAGATTTTTTGATGATGGCCATTCTGACCGGTGTGAGGTGATACCTCATAGTAGTTTTGATTTGCATTTCTCTAATGATTAGTGATGTTGAGCATCTTTTCATGTGTTTGTTGGCAATCTGTGTATCTTCTTTGGAGAAATGTCTATTTAGGTCTTCTGCCCATTTTTGGATTGGGTTGTTTGTTTTCTTGATATTGAGCTGCATGAGCTGCTTGTATATTTTGGAGACTAATCCTTTGTCAGTTGCTTCATTTGCAAATATTTTCTCCCATTCTGAGGGTTGTCTTTTCATCTTGTTTATGGTTTCCTTTGCTGTGCAAAATCTTTTAAGTTTCATTAGGTCCCATTTGTTTATATTTGTTTTTATTTCCATTTCTCTAGGAGGTGGGTCAAAAAGGATCTTGCTGTGATTTATGTCATAGAGTGTTCTGCCTATGTTTTCCTCTAAGAGTTTTATAGTGTCTGGCCTTACATTTAGGTCTTTAAAACATTTTGAGTTTATTTTTGTGTATGGTGTTAGGGAGTTCTAATTTCATTCTTTTACATGTAGCTGTCCAGTTTTCCCAGCACCACTTATTGAAGAGGCTGTCTTTTCTCTATTGTATATTTTTGTCTCCTTTATCAAAGATAAGGTGACCATATGAGCGTGGGTTTATCTCTTGGCTTTCTACCCTGTTCCATTGATCTATATTTCTGTTTTTGTGCCAGTACCATACTGTCTTGATTACTATAGCTTTGTAGTATAGTCTGAAGTCAGGGAGCCTGATTCCTCCAAATCCCTTTTTCGTTCTCAAGATTGCTTTGGCTATTTGGGATCTTTTGTGTTTCCATACAAATTTTGAAATGTTTTGTTCTAGTTCTGTGAAAAATGCCATTCGTAGTTTGATAGGGATTGCATTGAATCTGTAGATTGCTTTGGGTAGAATAGTCATTTTCAAAATGTTGATTCTTCCAATCCAAGAACGTGGTATATCTCTCCATCTGTTTGTATCATCTTTCATTTCTTTCATTAGTGTCTTATAATTTTCTGCATACAGGTCTTTTGTCTCCTTAGGTAGGTTTATTCCTAGGTATTTTATTCTTTTTGTTGCAGTGGTAAATGGGAGTGTTCGCTTAATATCACTTTCAGATTTTTCATCATTAGTATATAGGAATGAAAGAGATTTCTGTGCATTAATTTTGTATCCTGCTACTTTACCAAATTTATTGATTAGCTCTAATCATTTTCTGGTAGCATCTTTAAGATTCTCTATGTATAGTATCATGTCATCTGAAAACAGTGACAGTTTTACTTCTTCTTTTCCGATTTGGATTCCTTTTATTTCTTTTTGTCTCTGGCTGCTGTGGCTAAAACTTCCAAAACTATGTCGAATAATAGTGGTGAGAGTGGGCAACCTTGTCTTGTTCCTGATCTTAGTGGAAATGGTTTCAGTTTTTCACCATTCAGAACAATGTTGGCTGTGGGTTTGTCATATATGGCCTTTACTGTGTTGAGGTAAGTTCCCTCTATGCCTATTTTCTGGAGAGTTTTTATCATAAATGGGTGTTGAATTTTGTCAAAAGCTTTTTCTGCATCTATTGAGATGATCATATGGTTTTTCTCCTTCAATTTGTTAATATGGTGTATCACATTGATTGATTTGCATATATTGAAGAATCCTTGCATTCCTGGGATAAACCTCACTTAATCATGATGTATGACCCTTTTAATGTGCTGTTGGATTCTGTTTGCTAGTATTTTGTTGAGGATTTTTGCCTCTATGGTCATCAGTGATATTGGCTTGTAGTTTTCTTTTTTTGTGACATCTTTGTCTGGTTTTGGTATCAGGGTGACTGTGGCCTCATAGAATGAGTTTGGGAGTGTTCATCCCTCTGCTTTATTTTGGAAGAGTTTGAGAAGGATAGCTGTTAGCTCTTCTCTAAACGTTTGATAGAATTCGCCTGTGAACCCATCTGGTCCTGGGCTTTTGTTTGTTGGAAGATTTTTAATCACAGTCTCAATTTCAGTGCTTGTGATTGGTCTGTTTATATTTTCTATTTCTTCCCGGTTCAGTTTCGGAAAGTTGTGCTTTTCTAAGAATTTGTCCATTTCTTCCAGGTTGTCCATTTTATTGGCATATTGTTGCTTGTAGTAATCTCTCATGATCCTTTGTATTTCTGCAGTGTCAGTTGTTACTTCTCCTTTTTCATTTCTAATTCTGTTGATTTGAGTTTTCTCTCTTTTTTTCTTGATGAGTCTGGCTAATGGTTTATCAATTCTGTTTATCTTCTCAAAGAACCAGCTTTTAGTTTTATTGATCTTTGCTATTGTTTCCTTCATTTCTTTTTCATTTATTTCTGATCTGACCTTTATGATTTCTTTCCTTCTGTTAACTTTGGGGGTTTTTTGTTCTTCTTTCTCTAATTGCTTTAGTTGTAAGGTTAGGTTGTTTATTTGAGATGTTTCTTGTTTCTTGAGGTAGGATTGCATTGCTGTAAACTTCCCTCTTAGAAATGCTTTTGCTGCATCCCATAGGTTTTGGGCCGTCGTGTTTTCATTGTCATTTGTTTCTAGGTATTTTTTGATTTCCTCTTTGATTTCTTCAGTGATATCTTGGTTATTTATTAGCGTATTGTATAGCCTCCTGGTGTTTGTATTTTTTACGGTTTTTTTCCTGTAATTGCTATCTAGTCTCATAGTGTTGTGCTCGGAAAAGATACTTGATATAATTTTAATTTTCTTAAATTTACCAAGGCTTGATTTGTGACCCAAGATATGATCTATCCTGGAAAATGTTCCATGAGCACTTGAGAAGAAAGTGCATGCTGTTGTTTTGGATGGAATGTCCTATAAATATCAATTAAGTCCATCTCGTTTAATGTATCATAGAAAGTTTGTGTTTCCTTATTTATTTTCATTTTGGTTGATCTGTCAACTGGTGAAAGTGGGGTGTTAAAGTCCCCTACTATGATTGTGTTACTGTCGATTTCCCCTTTTATGGCTGTTAGCATTTGCCTTATGTATTGAGGTGCTCCTACATTGGGTGCATAAATATTTACAATTGTTATATCTTCTTCCTGGATTGATCCCTTGATCATTATGTAGTATCCTTCTTTGTCCCTTGTAATAGTCTTTACTTTAAAGTCTATTTTGTCTGATATGAGAATTGCTACTCCAGCTTTCTTTTGATTTCCTTTTGCATGGAATATCTTTTTCCATCCCTTCACTTTCAGTCTTTATGGAGCTTGCTGGTATTTGAGTGGAGCTGGGTCTTAGCATTAAGACAGAGATCTCTGGGAAAGCTCTCGCCAATTGATATTATGTGGGTCCTGGAGGTCTCTGGTGGTCCAATGTTCTGAACTCGGCTCTCCCACCTCAGAGGCTCAGGCCTGACACCCGGCCAGAGCACCAAGACCCTGTCAGCCACATGGCCAGGTACGTGGGGAGTTTCTTGCCTTTTGGGAAGTCTGAGGTCTTCTGCCAGCATTCAGTAGGTGTTCTGTAGGAGTTGTTCCACATTTAGATGTATTTTTGATGTATTTGTCGGGAGGAAGGTGATCTCCACTTCTTACTCCTCCTCCATCTTGAAGGTCCTCCTGAGTTAGAGTGCTGATGGGTAACCTGGTACTTTGGCTGCCGGCAGCCAGTGAGAGCTCAGTGACTGACTTGTTGTAGCACCAGATACAGTAGTACCGCAGACAGAAGAAGGGAACACCAGCAGGAAGAAGGAAACATGAGTTCCTTTTTTTTTCTTCTCATTTGCGCTTAGTCCAGTTTCACTTGCTCATAGGGTACCGCGTACAGAGGTCTTGCCCTCAGCTTCAAACCAAAGATCCTTGAGCAAAAATCTATGCCCGATACCTCAGCTCACAGAAGTGCTGTGGAGACACTGCCATTCAAGATGGCTGGGGCCATGTGCCATTCTTTTGTGTAATTTTTAAGCTGCTGTTCTAGGGATTAAAATATACATACTCAACTTTTCATAGTCTATGTAGAATCAATATTTACCACTTCAAGTGATATATTACCACTATGTAGGCACCATTACCCTCCCTCCTTTATGTTGCCATTGTCGTATTTGTTACCTTAACATACACTGAAATCCTACTAGACAATTTTATAATTTTGGTTTTTAACCATCAAACACATTTAAAGAACTCAAGAGGAGAAGAATAGTCTGTCATACTTACCCAGGTATGTGCCACTTCTGTTGTTCTTCCTTCATTTTTGATGTTCCAGCTTCCGTCTGGTGTCATTTCTCATCCTGAAGCAATAGAGCTGGTGAAATGAAGTGTCTCTTGTGTGTCTTTCACCTAAGAATGTCTTTATTTCATCTTCATTTCTGAAGGATATTTTTACTGCATATAGAATTGTTGGTTGACAGTTCTTTTAAAATATTCTTTAACAATGTTCCATTTCCTTCTGGAGAAATCTATGGCTATTTGAATCATTTTATTCCATAAGTGAAGTGTTGTTTTTTTCTGGTTGCTCTACATGTTGTTTTTTCTTCTTTAGTTTTCAACAGTTTGGTAATGATATATCTGGGCATGGATTTCTTTGGGTTTATCTTCTTTGGGGTTTCTTAGACTTCTTGAGTGTGTAGATTTATGCCTTTCTACAAATTTGGCAAGTTTTTAGCCATTGTTTCTTCATACATTTTCTATGCACCATATCCTTTCTTCCTAGGACACCTAGGATAAGATCGTTAGAGTACTTGATACTTTCCCACCAGTTGATGATACTCTGTTCTTTTTTACTTTTAATCTTTTTTTCTCTGTATTGTTCAGATTTTATAATTTCTATTGATTTACATTAAAGTTCACTGACTCTTTCTTCTGTCATCTTCATTCTGCTGCTATTGAGCCATATCCAGTGAGGTTTTTATATTGGTTGTAGTATTTTTCCATCCTAAAGTTTCCTTTTGGTTCTTCTTTATATCTTTTTTTCTTTTCTGAGACTTTTAATCTCCTCATTCATTTTAAGAATATTTGCTCTTACATGTTGGAGTATTTTTATAATAGTTGCTTTAAATTCTGTGTCATCTAAGTATTGGCTTCTGTTGACTGTCTTTTCCCATACAAATTGAGATTTTCCCAATTCTTCATATGTGCTGAGTAATTTTTAATTCTTTCCTGGACATTTGGATGATTATGTTACAAGACTCTAGATTTTATCTAAATCCTATGGAGAATGTTGATTTTTTTTTTTTTTTTTCATCAGAGTCTACCAGGTTGAGTTCCAACCGGTCTTCCATGGGTTATGATTCTAATATAAGTCCTGTTTTCCAAGATTTCAGATCTGGGCCTGTGTACACTATTCAGTAGCCAGTCTGAAACCTAGGCAGTGGTCTATTTTGTAGTTCAGTTCTCAAAATTTATGGTGTGCTATTTGAGGTCAGGTCTATTCTTGTGCATCTCAGGGGTGAGCCCAGAAGTTCATAAACAACTTTCTGAGGTTGCTTTCCCTAGCTCTTCCTTCCCTCTGGTACTTTCCAGTTCCCAGGGGCTCAACTTTTTGGTCCCCTGGCCAAAAAGCTGGGGCTTTACTTAGCCTGCTCTTCTATGCATTTTCCACAACTGCATCTGTGTCCAGGGACAGTAGTGGTAGCAGAAAGGGGGGAAAAAAAAAAAAAAGCATTGGGAGTTTGCCCTATGCTCTTGGGACCACAGCTCTTCTGATCAGAGAGATGATTCTCCTCCCTCAGTTTTAGGATCCTATAAGCTCTCATGCCCCTGACACCACAGGATGGCTTGGAGTCTGGGGCACAAGAGAATGGAGAAAAGGAAAACAAAACAGGGGATTTCTCCACCACTTCTCAGTATTAGGAGACCTCCTTCCTGCTCCCTAGGGCAGGACCTGAGTGGGACTCTCTCTAAAGGCACCAGTGCCCATTTCTGGGTTTAGAGCTGTACTGACTTTAGGCTGGGGGGGTTCTGGAGGGGAAAAAATGGTAACTCACCACAAGTTTGGGGATTCTTCAGATTCTGTCTTCTTCACCAGTTTGCAAACTACCGTTTGCTTTTCAGACAGGTTGGAACGTGCTTACTCCATCTTGCCCTGAATCAGAACCCAATGTGTTTTATTTCATGCACTTAAAACATAATTTTGAGGTAAGATCCATAGGCCACATCAGCTTCCAAAGAGGTGTCTGGCATAGTAAGGATTTTTAGTCAAAAGGGAGAGACAGACATGTCAGCAACGACTTTCAAATCAGCATTATATATGCTCAGGAGGAGCAGCTAGGACCTTTGGGAGCCCTTAGAGAGCACGTAGGCTAGTTTGGGATCAGGAAAGGCTGCCCAGTGAGCAGGGGAGGAAGAGTGTTCTCAGCAAATGGAAAGTCATGCTCATGAGCCAGAAAAGAACCAGAGTGTGGAAAGTGTGGGTCATAGCGAGTAGTTTAGAATGGCCAGGACATGAACTCTTCTTGGCTTTTGAGACCATGGCAGAAGAAAATCACATTGTTTCATTAGATAGCATTGGTAGACTATTAAATTCAATGAAATTCTAAGCCCATTGGAAGCTGTCATCCTGATGATACCCATGGTAGAATCCAATTCCAAATCTCCGTCTCAGTTCTATACATAGACTCTGCTGTGTAGGCATTTCACATTTCAATAAGGAATCCATTCATTTTGTATGCCTGGCAACAACCTCTGTTGTGGATACATATACCATTGGATGGCTATTTTAAATTGCTCTTTCAGAGATCAAAAATTCAGTGAGGAGACTGAACGCAAAATACAAAAATTAAGAATGCAAAAGAATAAAATAGCCAAAGGAAAAAATTTAAATTCCATCTTTTCATTATTATAAACTCGAAGAACAACCACAAATAACTGACACAATCAGTATAATACATTTCTCTGTGCTTTTTGGAAAATTCAGATTTGTCAGAGCTGGGGGCAGAGAATGGAAATAAATATGATGAAACAGAGAAAGTATGCCAAGAAATAAAAAAGGAACTAAATTCCCAAGGCAGGTAAATCCAGCATTCAATAACACAGATTCAAATCCCCACAGACAAACACAGGCCTGTTGTGAGAAATTTAGTGGCTTTGCCACAGAGACTATGGGCTGAATCTGACCTCAGGCATAGAGCTCACTTCATTACCATGCAACAGCAGGATATTTTGGGGAAAAGAAAAAAATAAAGAAAGGACCATATATTCACGCCACTATAGAGTTTTTTTTACATAAAATATGACTGCCTAAGGATAAAATAGACAATAAAGAGGTAATTCATTTAATTTATCTTAAGAAAGCATTTGCCATCTCATGCATAACAACCTGCTTGAAAATCAAAATAGGGAAAAAGAACACAGTGGGAGGCTTTCATTTAAGCAATAAACAAAACTTAACTGAGCATCTACTACAGACCGAGCCTGCACTAAGGTCCAGGGGTGTGTTAAGGACTGAATTGTGTCCCCCAAACTTATATGTTGTAGCCTTAATATTTAATACCTCAGAATGGGACTGTGTTTGGGCCTTAAAAGAGGTAAATAAGGTTAAATGAGGTCATTAGGGTGGGCCCTAATCCAATCTGACTGGTTCCTTAAAAGAAGAGGAAATTTGCACACAAAAAGGGACACCAGGAACATGCACACATAGAGGAAAGACCATGTGAGGAGGAAAGACCCTGTGAGGACACAACAAGAAGATAGCCATCTGCAAGCCAAGGAGAGAGGCCTGCCAAACCCCAACCCTGCCAACACCTGATCTTGGACTTCCAGGCTCCAGAACTGTGAGATACAAATTTCTGTTGTTTAAGCCGCCCAGTTTGTGGTACTTTGTCGTGGCAGCTTGAGCTGACTAATACAGGTGGGAGGTGAACAGAGGACACAGGCTCAGGAGGAAGCTGACACAGGAACAAAGGATAACAATACTCAGAACCCAGGGTGGGGTGATGAGCAAGCTTGTGGGCCCATAAGCAGAGCACAGAGGGAGAAATGACATGATTCCAGGAAATAATTAAGAAGATCAAAGGATAAACTCAACTTCAAAACTGTCAACACTGATACTTTCTCTAGAAACTGGATTCATCCTGGGTTTGGTCAGACTGAAAACGACATCTGAATCTGAAGCTGCCCCCTTGCTGATGTGGTCTCCCCATCAAGGGGTTTTGGATCCTCCTGCCTTCCAGGTATAAACCATCCCCAAGCAATTAGTATAAAAATTGCTAACAGTTTCTATCCATCCCTCAGCCTTCTACTTTCTCATGATGGTGATCCGTAAACAACTTGATCTGAATGATCAATGATATGATTGACCCCAGAACATAGAGTACAAATTCAATAAAATAAAAATCATGAATAAAATATGAGAGCTGGGGAGTGCATTTCAATAATATTGCACACTGGGAGAATATCGGCTATTGAATATTGGGAGTTTCAGAAAAGGAGAGAAAAATGATATGAAGAAGCAAACTTGAAAAGTAAATAGAAGAAAACACCCCTTAACTGAATAAAGACCAATTTTTGGACCGAATGTAAATACACTCTAAGCACCAAGCAAGATAAATAATAATAATTTGAAAAGAAAAAAAAAATCACCCCCGGACAAAATCTGGTGAATTCCCAAACTCCAGCTGCTAGAGAACAAAAGCAAATATTTACATAGGGAAGGAAATTTGAATGGCACCAGATCCTCACTGGAAGTAGCTAGAGCCCCCAAGCAGTGGAGCCAGACTTACAGCTTTTGAGAGATAAGGCTCTGGTCCAAGATCCCTCTGCCTGGCTAATATCATGCATACAGGAGGCCAGGGAAAGACACTTTGGCACTTTGCAAGGATTTAAAAAATTTCTACCCATGTTCCATTTTTAAGAAAAGACTAGGAGTATATGGGATTAGGAAAAATCAAATCATAAAAGAAAACACACAGTTGAACTTCTAATTACCAATGAGGATGGGGACAAGATGGGTAGGAAGGATTAAAAAATAGAAACAAAAACCTTGACTAATCCAGGAAAAATAAGGAAAGTAAAAATAAGACACAAGAAGAAACTTGTGTTTCTTGTGTTACCTCATTAAAAAAAGAGGTAAGATGAAAAAATAAGACCAAAAATATTAGACATCTCAATAAATGTGACTAGATTAAATTCCTCCATGGAATGAAAAATATTCTAAAATAGAGTTTTAAAGCACTATTGGTTATATGCTATTTATGAGAAACAGCCAAACAAAATTATAAAGAAAGCTTGAAAAGAAAGAGATGGGAAAATATACTGGGCAAGAGTAAACAAAAGAATGGAGGCAACATGGAGATCAGATAAAGTGGAATTTAAGACCAACAGCTTTAAATAGGACAAAAAGCAATATTTTATAATGATAATAGGTACAACTCCAAATAGAAAGAGTCATGAACCATTATATATTCCTTATGACATTATTTCTAAATACATAGGGCAAAACTTTTCCAAGATAAAAGAAACGGATGAATCCGCAGTCCTTATAGGGTTAACAGCTCTCTTTGAAATTACCAGATCAAGTTGTCAAACAAGAAGTGAAGACGTGGAGACACTGAGTAACCAATAAGCCAAATGCAATCTGCGTAGAACTTCAGACTAAATTTAGAAAACAAATTCTCTTCAAACACTCATAAATGATTTCAGGCTGCTCTAACAGAATACCACAAACTGGGCAGCTTAAACAACAAGCATTCATTTCTCACAGTCCTAGAGGCTGAAGTCCAAGATCAAGTGCCAGACAGTCAGGTTCTTGGTGAGGGCTGTCTTCTCATTGTAGGAGAGGAAGAAAGAGAGAAAGAGAGACAGAGGTCTTTTGTCTCTTCTTATAAGGGCACAAATTCCATTCAAGAAGGCTCTGTCCTTATGGTCTAATCACCTCCCAAAGGCCCCACCTCCTAATACCATCACACTGGGGATTAGGGCTTCAACATATGAACTTTGGGGGGAAACAAACATTCAGTCCATAACAATTAGGCCACAAAGGAAAAGGTAAAAATAGATATAAACATTCTGTTCAATGTGGAAGCCTGAGATGATGAGAAAGAATGTCCTGCTCCAAATGGATGGAAATATGACAGAATTTTGTTACATTGCTGAGCTTGAAACCAAACAGAGAGAGACCAGAAAAAAGAGGGTGACATAAAGCAGTGAGCGATAGCAAAAGTATTGAAAACAGTCCAAGGCCTCCCAGAGTCAAACATAGGTCTGGACATCTGGGCTGGGATTGGAGGACCATACTGGAAGAGGAGCCCAGGCTGCCGGGTCAGGACAGGTGGGGAGCTGGAGGAGCCGCCAGCATGGAACCAGGAGTTACCAAGAGTGACTTGTCTCCAGAAACCAAACTAGAGAACTCTCTACCCATGGATCCAGGAAGCTTGCCTCAGAGCCAGACCAAGCCAGTGATGGGAAAACAGTGACCCATGGGTAATTGGAGTGAATGAATGAATATATTACAAAGTTTCCTCCTGTCCATGAACTCAGAACTGCTCCCACATTCATTATTGGGGTGCAGGTGCAAAACTACTTCCTGGTGCCTGAATCTTTTACCTAATTACCAACTGGACCTGTACCCATCAGAACTACAGAAACTGCATGTGTCTGTGTGTCTTGCTTCTTCACCCCAAGAAATATTTGTTGGAAAACATGAAACCACACTGTAACTGGTTCTTTTCATCATTACCTCCATGCTGCTCTGCCAGCCCAAGGTCAAGTGCATCCTGCAGGAGATATCACATTTCTGAAAATGCCACCATTGATGCCAGTTCTGTGGCAGGCGACAGACATTTCAGAAACTCTAAGAAGGGCAGGGCTTTGGAGATAAAAGAGCTGGGGGCTGCAGAAAGTATTCTTGGAACCTCAGTTTCCTCGTCTGAAAATGGGAATGATAATACGTATTTTTGAAGGTTATCATGAGAATCAAGTGAGATATGTAGAATAGTAACTATAGTAAACAAATGAGTATTATTATTATCATTATTATGGTTAGGTGTTTAGGTATAAATAGGTTCCTTGATTTGAAATAAAAAAAAATTGCCCCAATGATTTATTTTTGGTTTACATAGCTTGCTAAAATTCTTTTTTATTGCCAAATAATATGCCATTGTATGGATATATCACATGTTATTTATTCATTCATCAGTTGAAGGACATTTGGGTTGTTTCTACTTTTCGGCTATTATGAATAATGCTGCTATAATATCTCTGTACAAGTGTTTGTGTGGATATAAGTTTTTCAATTCTCTTGGGTAGATTCCTATGACTAGGATTGCTGAGTTATATGGTAACTGTATGTCTAACTTTTTGAGGAACTGCGACTGTTTTCCAAAGCGGCTGCACCAGTTTACATTCCCACCAGCAGTATATGAGGGTTCCAATTTCTCCATGTCAGTAGGATGCTTTTTAAAGTAACCAGAGAGCAAATGAACTACAGAAAGATGGGATATTCAGCATCCCCACCTCTTTCCTGGAGAGCATCACAAGTTGGTAAAGATCTGCTTCCCTTTTATTTGTATAAATTGAAACAGAAATAGTAAAGTTCAATCAAAGTCTTTCTCCTAAATTGTGGGGATTCCAGGCAAGGCAAGCACCCTCCCCTGTGATTCCGTTTTCTCTTCTAGAAATGAAGACAGAGGCAGAAGCATCTCATTAAGGTACCTATTTAGTCCAAAATAGGTAGAAAACATGGTAGGATTGAAACCTAAGATTTAGAACATGTAACAAGGCTTCACGTGACATACAAACAGATCTTTTGCAAGCCTGCTTGAGCAATGAAGGAATCTCCCTGATTCCAAGGAGAGAGGTTTTTCTTATCCTCCTTCCAGGCCTAAGAAAGCAAAGACCAGGGTGATGGAGAAGTGACCTGGAGAGCCAAGGTGGCTATAAGCAAAGGGCAGTAGCAAAATGCTTAGTTAAGTAATGTCTTCAACAGGTTTGAACAGAAAAAAGAAAAAAGGAATAGCATGCCCAGACTTCTCTGCAGAAGCCTAAACCTTCATGCTCTACAGCGCACTGCATCCTTGGAGAGCGTTATCAGCCACTGAAGAGGAACTTCCCTGGTGGTCCAGTGGTTAAGAATCTGCCTTTCAAAGAAGGGGATGCGGGTTCGATCCCTGGTCGGGGAACTCAGATCCCACATGCCACGGGCGACTAAGTCCGTGCACCGTGAGTACTGAGCCCGTGCCTCTGGAGCCCAAGCGCCACAACTAGAGAGAAGCCTGTGCGCCACAACTAAGACCCAAGGCAGACTAATTAATTAATTAATTTAAAAAAACATTTTTTTTAAAACCATAGAAGAAATGGACTTTGGGTGTGATGCATGGGGTTGGCCATACTTTGAATCTTATCTCCTCCCATGTTGAATCGAAAGGGTTCCTACAGAGAATTCTTTTGAGTGTAAAATGTAATTCTGCTGGTTGGGGCAAAAAACCATCATGGTACAGGATGAATAATCGGATGCTACACTTTTTTCCACCATCAACTACAGGAGGGAAAAAAAAACCCACACACAATGGAGTATTCTTTGATGCGTTTCTTTCCCCATGCAATTCAAAACATAAGGTGGTAGAGTAATAAAAGTACATATGCCATAATGGAAAAAATAATCCCACTATAAATAAGCTGTGTTATTCCATCCAAGAAAGAAAACAGGGAGCTGGAGAGTGTGTGCCTCTTCCCTTTCAAACCCGAATCGTAATCAAAAGCAAACAGGTTCAAAAACAGAACAGAGATAAAGCTGGAATTTGCAGCTGTGAAGAGAGACGCCCATGGGGTGAAACAGGCCACACACAATGAATGCGCAGAAGTGTGGTGTTTTGTTTTATTCGGGAGATGCCTATGAAGGGCTCCGACCCCTGGAGCTGGGGCCCCAGACACTCCACAGTTGAGACCCGCTGTGTGACGTGGCATCTGAGCCTCAGGCAGGGACCAGATGAGCAGCCCCAGCATGGGGGGCGGGGCACAGAGTCTCGTAACTGCCAGCTCAGAGTGAAACCCAGCCCTGCAGGTCCAAAGCTTTCAGCTGCTGTGTGCTGCCTTCTAAGGCCTGAAAGGGTGGGCCAGCGCCTCCTCAGCTTTCCCCAGCCATGGACCCTTGTGAGACGAAGGAGGCTGTTTTCTGAAAAACGCCTAGAAGGAGATGTCAACACCGTACAAGGTGGTGTCTGAGGTTTACCTGCGTCTGTGCCTCGGGGCAGGGCCGGCAGCGACCTCACTTGGACACTCTGCCCCGCTGTGTCACCCACACAGTTTTTCCGATGCTTGGGCCGCTCATGGCAGACTTCCTCCCCTCCCGCCCTCATCCCAGGAGCTGCTGGTAAGGCCCGAATTGTTATTCCTCCGGTCGCCAGTTCTCTACTGGTCCCTCACTCCCCCTACACAGCTCTGCAGCATCCCCGCCCCCATTCTGTTTAAAGGGGCCTTTCCTTGTCATCCTCGGCCCCCCCTGAGTCCCTCCACCTTCTGGCCATGGCTGAGGCCTGGCCCTCCTCCAGGTACCCCACTCCCTTCCAGCATCCCAGGGCCAGTGCTCCTGTTGCCACTGCCAGGGTCTGTCACCATCAGAGAGGAGTTCAACATCCCCACAGGTGGCTCCTTTGGCTCCGGGCCACCTCCTGCCTGAACTCCTTGATTCCGGTGAATTTCAGCCCCCACTTCAGCCACCTTCTCCCACACTCACATCAGGACCTTGACCTCCCCTGAATCCCTCTGCCTCTGAAATCTTATTCTCCAGTTTGACGTCTGCATCCACCAGGGTTTTCATTTCAGAACCCTAACCGTTCTACTGCGCAGAATTCCCCACACCCAATCCTGCAGACCTCATTCTCAGCTAGCTGTTAAGGCTGGAAAAAATCCAGTTACCTCTGGCTCACCAAGGGTTGTCTCATCTTGGATTACACGGAACTGACGAATCCTTTTCCTTCCAAGAATGACCATAGAAACATCTATACAGATGAGAATCAGTGTCATGCTCCTAAAGCTATTCTCCTAATGTTACCTCTCCTCCTTCCTATCAAAGTATTGATTTTCAAAAAGTTAAGCCCATGACTCCCATAAAGACATAGAATGAACATGTGTCCAAGATTTATTTAACTCGTGAAAATGAGCCAACCAGTAGGACAGGAAAGGTGGTTCAAAGAGCATGTGTGGAACTTACTGACCTTTAAAAACAGAATGTCAGAATGATGGCTGGGTCATTTGTTAGATACAAAACTGGTTAACGCCCTATGTGAGAATAAAACCATAACTTTCGTGGTTATCTTTTCTAAGGGACAGAAATTGACAAGTTAACATGCATCTTTACTGTGTCTGGGCTTGTCAACTAGTAAATAGTAAAGTCAAACACAGGTACATTCTCCTCAAGAATTAAGTAATCCTTGGGTGAGCCTATTCAACAATGCCTCCGTGAGACGTGGAGAGGACGTGCCCTTTTGCCTTATTTCTAGGCAAATAGTTTGGGATAATTTTTCTTAACAATCCCTAAAAGAAATTCTAAACTAGTTACCTCAAAATCTCCACATTTATTCCTTCTTGAACCTAAGAATAGAAAAAAAGAAAACCCTAAGTGCATCACTCACATTCCATTGGGCTCTTGATGACCAAAGAATGATTGTCACCTGGTAGAACTTCAGACAGCATGACTCAGCGGGAGGACTGGTATTCTGGCAGCCTTCTCATCACACAGATGAGATCGCCACCAGCTCTCCCAAGACCAGTCCTGGCCAAGAACACAGACACTTCGAGTTCCAGGATAGGATGTTCAAGAATGGATTGGGTGAGCTTATACCTTCATTGAGACATCATAGGATTGGAACTTTAAGGAACCTTCTGGAAAGTCTCCCTGGATTTTCTAGGACAGATGGTGTTTCCTATATTTAGTCCTCCCAGGACTGAGCAAGCCCACGGTCAGGTCAGCCCATGCCAGGCTCTCAACAGCCTTCCTAGCAAGGATTTCTTCTTCAAGCTCTCTCTTAATCAATTTAAGGCCATTTCTTCTTCTGTCCTCTGTGAAAATGATTCATAATTGATCAGTGTCTTCATCTAAAACCTCTTTACTCACAATTTTTAAGCCCCAATTTCTTTTATGCTAAATAATCCAAACTGTTATCTTCTTAATTCTATTATTAGTTGTGTTTGCTGAGCCCTCTTGGGTCTCTCCTAAGACCAGGAAGAGCTTAATAAAGCCCCCAGAGACGATGACTTCACAAACCAGTTCTACTATCCTCCGTGCCATATGAGCTTTCTCTGAATCATATTTGCAGAGTAGGAAAGTCGCTGTGATGACCCTTCAGGTTGCTTCTCGTGCTGTTTTGGTTGCTCAGTATTTCTTCGTTGTTCTTGGAAATATTTCTACTGTGTTCTTCAGCACATAGCCATCGTTTTTTAAAAATTAGCAATGATAGTTAACAAAAAAAAGAAAATCAAAAATACCATCATGACACTTCTCAGAGACAACTACAGTTGGTAGCGTGGTACTCAGCACTTTGGTCTTTTATCCTGAGTTCTTTCTTTTTTAAGAAGAGATCAGACTGGACTGGACTGCTCTCAAGCTACTTTTTTCATCCAATAACAGACGGGGTCCCACGCTCTCCCCCTGCTCAGGGCCATCTCACTCTTTCCCGGCTGTTGGGTCACCATCACTACAACCCGCTTCAACACAAAAGCAGCTCCTAGTCTCAGAATCAGTCCTAGCAGCAGTTCAGATTGGCTTAGGAGGCAAAATAAAATGAATCTACCAACACTGATTTATTTAACCGGAAGAGGAACCAGCCCAGTACATGGAGGGCAACACCAGCAAGCACTCAAGACTTGGGCTGAGATATTTATTCAAACCAAAACCTCTCCTTTGTTCCATCTTCTGAGTCCACCCAGGTTTACACGAGGGACCTTCTCTGGGGCACTCTGGTCTCCACAGTGGGTTTACCGGGCTGCTACATAAGGGCCCTCACATGAGCACCAGTGGATCCTTGCTGCTGAAGGGTTGGCTGTCGTTCTAGACTAGTTTGCTGAATGCCCACACAGTCCTTCCTTGTGGATGACCCTCATGCTGTTTGCTTTTCTTCCAATTTGGTTGCCAACCTAATGCTGTTTCTGTGCTCAAAATTATACCAGACACCGATTTTCTATTATATCCACGAGCTCTCATTGATATTATATTGACCCATCTATGTATTTTTTCCTATCTTTGTAAATCTGGTTCTCTTTTTTGGGGCAAATCTGTTTTATTTTCATATTAAGTTTATGTATCTAAGATACCATTTCACTTTACTCCCATTGATATGTCATAAATATTTTCTCATGCTGTTATATATTGATTTTTTTAATGGTGGCATAGTATGTCCATACACAATTTATTTCAATAGTCGCCTACTGCAGAACATTTAGGTGATTTTCAACTTTTTGATTTTATCAAAGAACAATATGGTGACCATCCTCATACCTTAACTCTGTGCGCCAATCATGATTCAAGGCAAATGCCCACAAGTGGAATTGCTGGGCCACAGGCCATGCATTTTTTGGTGGTTTTTGTTACCTACTGCCAACTTACTCTTGGTAGTTTGTGATTTTACATCCACAGGTATTTTGCTGTATTCATCCTTATTCATCTTTATCCAGTTTTTGACCAATCCATTCTCGCCCTGGGACATACGGAAGACAGGGCCACTGACGTTGGCTCTCTTAGGACAGGAGGTTTCAAAGTCTAGGACACTAACTTTAGATCTATCATGTTCTCTTGGAAAATTCCTCTTCGTTCATCCAACGGCAATGTGCCAGGCACCACTTCAGGCACTATTCATGCATCCGTGAACCAGCCAGATAAAATTCATACCCCAACAGAGCTTACATTCCCACCTGGGAGGAGACAGACACTATAGATACAAGTAAATAACACAAGTATCAGATGGCAAAACACGTGCAGTGGTGAAACATACAGCAGAGGAAGGAGGTGGGCTGCATTTCAAAGCAGGGTGGTCAGGAAAGGCCCCGCTGGGACGGTGATACCTGGCCAACCCCTCAAAGAGAGGTGGTGCTGTGCCCCCATCAGGATCACGCACTCTGATCATTCACACACGCTGTGTGGCCTTGAGAGAGCAGTTTAACTCCTCTGTACCTGGGTTTCCTCCACTGTAAAATGAGGGGTGTCAGCCCCCACGGCAGAGGGATGTTCAGAGAACAAGAAGAATTAACTAAGTTAATGTTCATAAAATACTTATAACTGGGCCTGGCATATAATAAATGTTACATGCGTGTCTGCTAAATAGGAAGATTCGAGGAAGGGCTCAGGCAGGCAGAGGGCACTGCCGGAAGGAAAGGCCTCAGAGCTGGTGTAGCTAAAGTGGAGTGGGGGAGGGGAAGAGAAGGAGGTCGGGTTTTAGACCATTAGGAGGACACTGGCCTTTACTCCGGTGAAACAGGAGCCTCTGGAGGGTTTAAGCCGAGGAGCCATGTGCCCAGGCTGTGGGCTGCAAGTCAAAGCAGGAGGTGCTGAGCAGGCGGAGGGCACCTGAGACGAGGTGGAGTGGATTGAAACAGTGTCTCCCCAAATGCATGTCCCCCGGAACCTCAGAATGTGGCCTTATTTGGAAATCGTCTTTGCAGATGTAGTTAAGGATCTTTAGGTGTGATCACCCTAGACTAAATGGTGGGCTCTAAATCAAAATCCGGTACCCTAAGCGGAGGGGAGGGGACACAGACACACACAGGGAAGGAGGCCCCGTGAAGACAGAGGCAGGGATGGGAGAGACGCAGCTACAGACAAGGAACGTCAGGAGCCACTCGACGCTGGGAGCAGAGGATCCTCCTCTAGAGCCTTCGGAGGGAGTCACATTTTAAGCAATCATATTTTCAATTTATATATTGAAACCAGTATATAATTTCTTAATATTATTTCTTAATAACATTATGACCAAGAATTTTATTACATTCATTTTCAGTGCAGTTTGTTGTTTAAAATAATGTAATCATCAAAATGATACCTATTGCTACACAGTTATTAATTAGGCTTCCATATATCGGTGTTTATTTCCTTGTGTTAAATGTATACTTGTATACAAGTATACATTTATACTCAATAAAATATACTCAATAAAATAGCTGCAAACCTTGATTTCATACTTCCAGCCCCCAGAACTGTGAGAGACTGAATTTCCATTGTTTTAAGTCACCCAGATTGTGGTACTTTGTTACAGCAGTCCCAGGAAAAGAATCAAGGAATTGCTTGCTGTGGTCTAGCGGGGAGATGATGTGGTCTGGACCCTGGAGGCGGCTGTGGAGGAGATGAGAACTGGTTGGACTCCAGATACGTTTTGAAGGTGAGAAAACAGGATGGGGACTGGGTAGGGGATGTGGAGGAAAGCGAGGAGTACAGGATGATTCCGAGGTATAGAGATGAATATATATTTAACACCAGAAGCGTGGGTGAGATCACCCTGGAAGTGTGGGCGTGAGAGCAGCTGGAGGAGAGGTCTGGGCTGAACCTGGAACAGCCTGACGCTGAGTCAGGGAAGTTGAGGAGGAACCAGCAAAGTGCCCACGGAGGAGACCAGAGTCAGGAGGAGCGGAGTCTGTGACGCCTTAGAAACCAAGCAAGGAAGGCTTTTCAAGGGGGAGGGAGTGAGCAACTGTGCCAGTGCCTCTGATGGGAGAGTGAAATGAGGACTGAGGGGAGCAGTGAGTGGGGCAGGGGGCAAAAGTGAGTTCAAGGGGTTGGGGGGGGGATGTACTTGAATACAAAAGGGCTGAGCTTCTTTTTGCTCCTTTCACCATTATCTTCATTGAGACTGAGAAGAAAGGACGAACGTGGATAACTCTTTTGAGAAGTTTTTTTCAGAGAGAATTAACAGCATGTTTTTGCTGATGGGAATGACCAGAAGACTGAGAAATCTGATGATGCAGGAGGGAGGGGGGAAATTTGCTGGGTGATGCCTCGGCAGGTGCGAGGGGACAGAACTCTGGGCACGGGGAAGGCGTGAGCCCTCTGTAGCATCACAGGCTGTCCACCCAGGACAGGGCTTGGAGGATGTGGTTACAGACGCCGGGAGGACAGTAGGTGTGGTTTGAGCATTTGTGGAACTTTTCTTCTAACTGCCTTAATTTTTTCAGTAAAATAGGGAGTGAGGTCATCAGCTGAGAGTGAAATTGGGCCAAAAGGATACTGGAAGTTTGACAAGGGAAGGAAGGAAATATTTGGCCCACAGGTGGTCTCTGAGACCCGTCAGCAGAGATGGGTTTTTCTCCAGCCACATTCAGCTGCACAGGTGCAGGCATAGAATGGGTGAAGCATTTGACTGTAATCAGCAAGAGAGGATCTAGAGAGTTGAGGGGTGACCATAGTGATGGAATTTAAGCTGGAGTAGGGAGGAAAGTGATGGCGTGAGGGAGACGAGACACAAAGAAAAGATGGTAGGATCGGTAGGTCCCGGTGGGGTTGACAGAATGGATTGTGGGAGCTGGGGTTCAAGAGGGAGTGACCTAGAAAGATAAGAAAGGGAAATTGAGATGTTGGGTGATGTAGCTATTGGTAATGACAAGGTCTAAGGTATAACCAGGGAGCAGGTGACAAAGGGAAGATGGATGGTATGACCACTGGAGCAGAGGTGATCAGGTAGTGGAGAGGCCAGCGTATTAGAGAGGATCACCTAAGTGGATACTGAAATCACCCAGAATCATATGAAATTGGGTGGAAAGAGTAACAGTGAGCCAGGAGCTGAAGTCGTCAAGGAACAAGAGGGTGTGGCCTAGGGTCCTCAGATGACAGAAGTCTAGGGAGTTTAGGACAGGACGGGCAATGGTCTGGATGGGGCAGAGAGCCAAGGAGGATGGCTGCTCTGCCTCTAGGCCAAGTGGGAAAGAGGTGATGGGAGAGAAAACAGTCACAGTTGAGAGGGCTCCAGGGGAAGCAGGGGCTCAGGGGCGATCCCAGTTTCAGCTGGGGCAACAAGAAGAAAGAGATGTTTTAGAACAAGCTGAAGAGATAAGAGATCTGACTGATGACTGTGAGTCCCAGGGGCACAGAGAACAGGTTTTGAGAGTGGAGAGAGAGACAGTTGAAAGACAGTACGTCCTGAGCTAAATGTGGATTGGGTTGCCAAGGGTGAGGGACAATCTGGAAATCCTAGCCTGCTCGCGGTGACTCTCATAAACCAGAATAAAGGGCATCGTAATATTAGTCCCAAATTCTCAAGGCAGTAGCAGAGCCAGGCTGGGGGGAGGGGAGGAAGGGGGAAGGCAAGAATGAATGCGGGTGTTGCCAGAGGCATGTAGAATCTGGGATGTGGGACGCCCTTCTTCATTCCTGCCAGTGGTGGGGTGAAGCCAGGGTGGGGTCTTCGGCCTTCTTTTGAACTGCACTTGTATAGAAAGCATTGCCTTTGGTTTCTTAGGTTAGAAAAATAAGGAACAATCCAGGAAGGAAATTAACGAAGTATATAAAAAGGCAATTAACAAGGGAAAAAACAGAATGACCATCAGCGTGAAAATAAGCTCATGCTTATTAATAATAGAGAAAAATGTAAGTTTAAAAGAGAGACAGCTCTCGACACTCGATTGGTAAAGTTTTTTGGTTTTTGTGTTTTTTTTAAATAACATGATTAATACCATGTATTGGGGGATGTTAGAAAACAGGGTCTCTCAAATCTGGCTGTTGGGTGTGTCAACTGGTACAATGACTTTGGAGAGAAATTTGTCAATAACTAGTAAGGATGAAAATGGAAATAACCAATAAGTCAGCAATTCAATGTCTAGTGAAATACTCAGATGTATGCCCTAGGAGATATCTGCCAGCAAGTTCACTAGAGCTTTGCTTGAAACACTGTAAACTTAGACATGCCCATTAAGAGGCAAGTGGCTGGACTTCCCTGGTGGCGCAGTGGTTAAGAGTCCACCTGCCAATGCAGGGGATGCGAGTTCGATCCCTGGTCGGGGAAGATCCCACATGCCACAGAGCAAATAAGCCTGTGCGCCACAACTACTGAGCCTGCGCTTTAAAGCCCACAAGCTACAACTACTGAGTCTGCGTGCCGCAACTACTGAAGCCTGCGTGCCTAGAGCCCGTGCTCTGCAACAAGAGAAGCCACAGCAATGAGAAGCCCGCGCACCGCAATGAAGAGTAGCTCCTGCTCGCCACAACTAGAGCAAGCCCACACGCAGCAATGAAGACCCAACGCAGCCAAAAATAAATAAAGAAATAAATTTATAAAAAAAAAAAAGATCCCACATGCCACATAGCCAATAAGTAAATAAATAAATAATTTTTAAAATGCTATCTTTAAAAAAAAAAAGTATTTGAAGAGTGTTATGAAAACCCTTGAGATATCAGAGTCCTGGGAAGGGGTTGCTCCACTGCTAATCTAATTATCCCTTAAGTAAACCCATTGAATCGCCTGCTTCTAAGGCTGAGAGACAAGTGGACGGTGTCCAGGCTCTTTCTGGCCCCATCACCAAACCTTTCTGTCAAGGTTCTTTGTGCTCCCCTCAAAGAGAAGGCCCCTGGCTCATGCAGACACGTGGCTCTCTAGTGGATGGGAGCTGGTGGAGGAGAATGAAAGTGATGACAGGGGGGGAGGCAGGATGGTGAAAGACAAACCGGACAAGCAGAATAAGAACAGTGGTGGGAATAAAAATCTCTGTTGCAAATAAAAGTTGGAGAATTATTGGAAGATGTCAAAGAGGTGCTCAGCAGAAAAACAAAGCTCAAAACCCACGTCAAATACAGTCAATTCTTGTCATGCCTGATACTTCTGTCATATACAGTTGCTGCGAATGCTGATTTAGAGAACAATAAAACCACTGCTCCTAGAGGAAATACAGGGTTAGGCTCCTGCGAGCCTCTGACACAACATCTGTGTCAACCCGTCAATACATAATCCTGCTTTATCTGTGTGTTTCTTTCTAATGACCCCTTACTTAGTATATATTGTTGATCCATTAACATTGAACAAGGCCTACAGCACCATAACTTGGGCCAAAACAAAGCTAACCTAACACATGTATTTTTTACGTAAGACACATCCCAGCCTTTTTGTGCTTAGGGACAATAGACAGCATTTCAGCATTACACAGTGGGCGGGGCACACGGGTAGGGGCATTTTAAGCAGTAAAATCACCAACAAAAAGCACGCAAATGCAAAAAACACGACACTAAATTGACCAAAAAAAAGACACTTGTCTACAGTGTTAAGACTTGAAATGAGAAGTCGCCTTGTTCATCCTTGGCTGCAAACAGATTCACCAGAGACTCAAAATTTTGCCTCTGTATCTGTGAATGACCACAAAGACACCGTATTGATTTGGGGGTTACAGATAAATTTTTGCGATTAGGCAAATTCACAAAAACAGAATCTTTGAATAATGAGAATTGGCTGTACCAGTTAACAGTACCAGTTAATCTCTGTCCAAAAAGCAAAATCTAGTCTTCCACAAAGAGGTGCTCACATTTTGGGATCCACATGGACAAACAGTGCTACATCCAAGTCACATCATTTAGCTCAATACAAGTTTATGGAAACAATGGAGTCGCCCACTTATTTGGAATGGAGAGGTCAAGAGCCCATTTTGCACAATTCTGACTTCTGGCATTATCCACTGAACAATGTATCCTTGTCTTTTCCACTCACAATGCAATCATCTCAGGGCAAATCTCTGGGAAATGAAGTGAAATCACATTTCCTTCCCCAGAGGAGACACGGCTTAGCCCCAGGTGTTCTGGAGAAAAGGGTTCAGTTGCAGTACGCAGACAATTCTGCCCCTTTGCAGCAACCCAAAGGTCTTGAGCACTTTGGACAGTCGGTCTGGCTTCAGGAGTTCGACTTTTGTTAATCTCCCTGTTGGGTGGTGGGGAGCTGGGGGTGTGCAAGGTTATCTAGGTATTGCTGCTGTTACTATAAACTTAGGGGCTGATTTTTGGGGTCATGGTGCAGCTCTCCAAAAACCAGACCTCACCACCACCCAAGAACTTCCTGGTCACCACACCGTTTTCCTCCTGTGGACTCACAGGATGCCTTGTGCCTGTGTTTTGGTCTAAGTCCACATGCCTTAAAACTTTGTTCTCAGCAAAAAGAATGCTGGCAATTCAACCCAGCAAATGACCATGCTGGCCTCTGGCCATCGGTCCTTTGCTGTTTTCTTGTGATCAAGTACAGCGCCTATTCTGTTTAGAATTAGAGTGATAGCCCCACAGAACCCCCTGGCATGCTGTGGAAACAGCTATCCTTACCAGAAGATGAAGAGTGTGCAAAGCCGCTGAGAAATTCTCTTAACCCTTCCCCATCTCCCTATCCTGCCAACCAGCAGGATGGCTGAATAACCCTCCACCCAAAACCCCAGCAAACTGTGGGCACAGTGGGACCTTGTCCAGGGCCTGATAGACTTGGAAAGGCTCTCTGAGACCAGCTTGTGCACTGGAGGCTGAGAGAAGATAAGAAACTGTCCATGATCATGTGGTCCATTGAGGAGGTCTCTGACCCAAAGTTCTACGCTCATCCCACTACTACGTGTTTTTCAAGGTGACTGAGAATCTCACAAATTGCCCTGGAAACTCCCCACTATCAGCACCACACTGGCCTGTTTCCGGGTGCAGAAAACAGGGCAGGGGGTGGCAGGTGGCCTTCCAGGTGGATGCCAGGTGCAGTCATCTCTCGCTGAGCCCTCCGAACACAAATGGTTACAGCCCAGACCACAACAAGGAGAGGATGGTGTGTACTTTCCAAAGGCTCCCTCACACCATTTCAGAGCACCCCCAGGTCAGGTAGGGGCCATGAGGCAAGCACTACACTGTCTAGTCCCCTCTGTCTACTGCTGGTGGACATCTGGAAACCTTGCCTCAGCCCTCTTTGTACTTCTCCATGATGAGTCTGTATAATCCTTTCTTTCTCAAGAACATGTGGGCAGCATGGGGGGTTGGTCAATTAGGAGGCACCTTTCAGAACAAGTTAATATGCATAGTACTCATTCTTGGTTCTTCAAAATGGTCCCTTCACTTCAAGAAACCCTTAGCAGCCACAAAATGTCTCTTCACCAACAGATGGCAGCTTGGACCCTCCCTGAATTTCCAGGCTCTCCTGCACCCCAAGCCCTTTCCCGCCATCACACCATACCTGCCCGCTCCCAGGTGTTTCCAAAACACACTTTAGCCACCTCCCATCTTCCACCACCCATGCTCCCCACTAGTTGCTCCCATGCCAGCTTAAACGCCATCTCTGCCGGAAAACTTCCTACCTCCCCCCGACTCCAAGTACTAACGAATCCAGTTCTTCGTTTCCACAGCGCTTGGTATGAACCTCAGTGATTATTTTTATTACGGCCTGTCTTCAGATGGCTGAATATTTCCACCTCCCCCATCTGTGAGAGCCTTGGGGTCAGGGACACAGCCCATTCGTCTTTGTATCCTGCCCAGGGCAGCACCTGCCATGTGTGTGCCCTATAAACACACCCCTGGGGTAATTTGGAGAGAAAAAAGCTCTGTGGGAAATTATGGAACAGTTTGGAAAACCATGACAAAAGGAGGCCTATTCTCCAGGGTACACTAACTTTTCTTCTGGTGTTCTCAGGACTTCCCTTTGAGGACCTGAGATTAAAAACACTCCCAAGGAGTCCCAGATCCCCTGTCTCCCCTCCTATAGTGATGAAGCCCGGGGTCTTGGTCTAGGTGCGGGACAGGAAGGGCACAGGGTAACAGGTCAGTCAGCGTGGCCCGGGCTGCAGGGACAGGCAGAGGCCACCTCTAGAAGGGTATGGTGTGCCCAAAGTGGACATTCAAATCCCCAATCCCAACTCCTCCCTTGGTAGCTTTGGAGGAGTCACTTATTTTCTCTTAGCACTTGGGTGCCCCATCTGTAAAATGGGTATAATACTGGCCTCAGGGAGTTGGGAGGAGGGGAAAGGCATAATGTCCATGTTGAGCTTTTGCTGAAGGTGTGTGTGGTATCCCTCAGGTGTGTCAGGGTGGATAACTACTCTTCTAGACTCAACCAGAAGCATGGACATACAGATCATGCTTTCAGTGCTCCTCTATCTTTTAATTGGTATTTCATCTCAATCAACACAAACCTGGTCTTTCAGCAAAAGGTTCACTTGGGCCTAGTGGTCCTTCCTTGTGGACATTCCACGGGACAGGACTTCATCGTCTCGGATTCAGATGCTTCCGTGACCTGACAACGTCTCCAGGAAGCAGCTTCCAAGGCACCCCTGGGACTAGCTTCTTGGGTCCACAGCCTCCATCTTTCTCGACCTTCCTGAGCCCACCTTATGAAGAAAAAAAAAAAAAAAGTACTTCTGGAAGCTCAACTCTGTTCCAAGTGGACCACAAATAGGGTAACAAATCTAAGAGGCCCCAAAAGGGAGTGCTCTGGAGTTGCTGCTTCACCCCGAGACCTGGCCTCCTGTGCTTCTGCGTCTCCTTTCACTTCAGCAGACTCCTATCCCTTCGTGTTTATTCTCGGGAGTTTCCATCCAGTCTCCCAGATCTGGCCCCGCAATTCCTCATCCTGCCCGCTCCACCCTCTGGTCTCCAGCTCAGGGCCTCGAGGCATCTGCACGTGCTGTGCCATCTGCCGACACCATCACATCACGGGACTGGCTCCGCATCCTGCAGGTCTCAGCTTCCCTGTCCCCTCCCGGCCACGCCCTCTGCTCTTTCCCTTTGCAGCGCCCCCCATGTGGCAACACCCACGCCACTCTGCCTTCCCAGCTATCAGCCCCCCAGGACTGTCTTTGTCCGCTGCTCTACTCCCAGCACTTCACTGATAACCGTCCACTGAAGGGGCAGACCACCCAAACACTGCCTCTGCCTGCCGCCAGCCCGGGCAAGGGGACCCAGGGCAAAGATGCGGCCCGGAGGTGACCTGCACATAGGCCCTGCTCAAACCCTGGCATCCCAACAGGCTGCAAGGGGGCAAGGGCCCCTTAGTGGCTGAAGGTCCAGCTATGAATCAGCGCCTCAGGGGGCAGGGACAGTGGCTTCATTTTGGAGGGGAACTGGCACACAGCACAGTTGTCCTACTTAGCCAGCCTCCTTCCTAAGCCGCTCTAAACTGTGCCACAGGATTCTGAACACTCGATGACCTGGAATGCCCGACAGAGTCCGTCGATTTCCTAGGGGCTAGCAAGTGCAGCAAAAGAAAGTGCCAGCACCACACTCAGGACACGAGGACAACTGCTACTCTCTGAGTGACACTAACTCACCCCTGTCACCCAGGTGCCTTGTTTAACCAGAGAGGACAGTGACAACCTCAGTGCTACTGGATAGAAAAGACTCCATGGCGTCAGGGTCCCCAGTTCAAGATCCCAGCTGTCACTTGGTACTTGTGGGGTCAAGTTCAAATCCCTTGGAGTCTGTTTTCTCATGCAAAAAACAGGGCATAACACCACTCCCTCACAGAGCTGCTGAAAGGGCTAAATGAGGTGACAGATTAAGTGTGCGCAGCACAGCATACGGCACGCAGCACGCACATAATACACTGCAAGGAAAACGCAAGACGCACCTCAGATAGCACCTGAGTGAAAGTACATCGAGACCCAAGCCATTTGGTGGAAGAGTTTGTGCTCCCTCGAGCCCTGGCTGAGAGCCTGCGCTTTCAGGAAATTCCTAATGAAACAGGAAGAAGCATATTTTCCCCGATAATCTCCACTTTATCCCTTTTATTTCCAGTGTACAGTTCTTAATGACCCTCTTGACTGAACTATTGCTCTTCAAAGAGACTTTTTAATAGCTTTTTGCTTCTGGAGGAAGTTGAAGCTGGATGCTGCCCGGGCTCTTAAGAATAAGCAAAGTGCGGAATCTGATCATCCAGGGCAGAGACAGGCAGCATCACGGACGGAGGAAGCCCTGGACTAGTTTGGAGCTGGGCTCCTCCTGGCTGTTGGGGCACCTCTCTTGCACATCTGCCTGTGCTTCAGTCTCACCATTAAAAAGAGGCAGAGGCCAGATCTCTGGGCCCCCTCCTGCTTTGACATGATCTGACTGTGTAATTAGTACAAACAGAGATTTCGACTTAGTAACTGGCGCTTCCCCCAACAACTTGTGTGCAGAAACTTCGTCGTTTGGGCTGCTGATGGACACCCCGTGCAGGGCCCCGCTGTGGGAAGATGGAAAGGCCGGTCAATTTCTTCCAATTCACCAGCTCTGAGGAGACTGAGGAGGAGATGCCAGTGACTGTTGCAGGAAAAAGTCTCATCCTCACCCACCACAGAAGCCAACCCACTGCCAGGGACCCGAGGTCCCCAGCTTCCCAGGCCTGGGGCAGAGACCACATATGGAACTTCTTAAAGGAGAATTCTCAGACTGTGGTATAAATTCAGGCTCACAGAACAGATTATCTGGCACTGACCAGAAATGAAATTTCAGTTGGTTTCTAGATCAGTTTTCTGGTAGGTTGAGGGAATAAGGGTTTGGGGCACATTAGAGCACACCCACTGCGTTCTCTTCCGTAACTTGCCTCGTTACCAGTGTAGTCAGCTGAAGCCAGGATGCTGGATGTTGACTTTATTTCCTTCTCAGCTTTGCTGTCTCTGGCTTGGTATTGCTTATTCCTTTATGTGAGTTATACCAAGGTTACCACATAAAATACAGGACATCCAGGTAAATCTGAATGTCAAATAGACAATGCACCATTTTTTGCTATAAGTGTACTCCATGCAATATTTGGAGCATACTTATGTGGAAGCTGACTCGTTATTTATCTGAAATTCAAATTTAATTGGCCATCCTGCATTTTTATTTGCTAAATATGATAACCCTAATTAAATCAATTTTAAGCAAAGACTAGCTGCTTCTTAGTCTCAAAGTATTAACAACATTTCAAACTCAACTTCCCCTGCCAACACAAAAATGTCTCAAAGCAAAACCTATCTTTTTATTTCTAGGACAATGTCGTTTTTAAAAATAGGTCTATGAGTATCAAATAAAAACAATAACAAAAAAGATGTATCTTGGGCTTCCCTGGTGGCGCAGTGGTCGGGAATTTGCCTGCCAATGCAGGGGACACGGGTTCGAGCCCTGGTCTGGGGGGATCCCACGTGCCGCGGAGCAACTAGGACCGTGAGCCACAATTACTGAGCCTGCGCGTCTGGAGCCTGTGCTCTGCAACAAGAGAGGCCGCGATAGTGAGAGGCCCGCGCACCGCGATGAAGAGTGGCCCCTACTTGCCGCAACTAGAGAAAGCCCTCGCGCAGAAACGAAGACCCAACACAGCCATAAATAAATTAAATAAATAAATAAATAAAATTTTTTTAAAAAAGGCCTTCCAAAATGAAGGGATAAACTTTAAAAAAAAAGATGTATCTTCTTACAAGTCCCCCTAACTTACGAGCTTAGCATGCCACTAGCCACAGGCATGGCGCCAGCTAGCTCTTTGGGCATCCCCAACTCAACAGCAATTGGCTTCCGACTCATCAGGGTAGCGGGGAGAAGGGAAGAGGTGCAGAGTTCAAAGGTGGCCACTTCCCCAAAGAGGTCTGCAGGCCCGAGGGACAGTGAGGAAGCAATGCTACTGGCAGAGGAATGACAGGAAGCGGTGCCACCACCAACCGCCACAGAACACACACGCCCCTCTACCAAGAGCAGCACCCACCACAAGGACAAGTTACTTGTGAGATGAAAGGGAAAGTGACTGCCCAGGAGTCAAGGGGCAGACACATCCCACCTGCCCTCACCCTGGCTTCTCCCAGTCTTGAACCTGCGCTGGTAACCGGGAGCCCCACCCACACGCTGCCAGCATTCTGGGCAGACTGGAGCTGTGAGGCCTCGGATGGGGCACGGTGCTGGGGGAGGTGAAGAGGCAAAAGTTCTTTAAAATCACAGACTTTCACTCTGATCAAAAGTTACTCATATAATACGATGGTCTTAAAATTTTATTTTGCATGGTGGTATACAGTCTGAATGACTAGCGTGCAATCCAAAGTGGTTTTTATAATCTTTGCTCTTCAAAGCGGTGTTAGTGCTGCTGCAGGGCAAAGTCCTCACTGACAAATTACATTCGTGAAACGCAGTCGAGCAGGGAGCACTGATGCCATATATTACAAAGTGGCTCTAAGGAGGCCATTCCCCGACTTCTCACAGCAAAGGGGACCAAGAACTAAAAGTACCTTAGAAAATCAAAGGGCACTGAAAGCACCCTCTTACATAAAGATCAAGCTGGTAAGTTATTAATCCATGGTGCTCAAAAGTGAGAGAATTAAATAGAAGGCTAAAATCTGGTGAATCTTCTCACTTCCTCTTCTTGGTGGAATACAGCTTTTCTTCAAGTGGGACTGGGACGATCCCTTCACACTCTTTCACTTCCTGGGTCAGAGGGTGTTTTACAATATTTGGTCTAATCACATCAATGTCTCGAGACAAGTGCTCCATTATGCCTTCAACAGTTGTTGTCGGTGCGTAAAAATCCACCAAGAAATACCTGCAATAAAATAAAAATTTGTGAATATGCTGCATTCTGAAATACAGCAATCTCACTATTTTGGTCAATGTTTTTGTTTTACTCCTCTCCACATACAGACATCAACTACCCACAAACACACATACACATCTTTGTCAAAATAGAAACCGCCAGCTGACCAGCTAAACCAAAGTGTAGTAGTGTGCCCGACCTCCCTTTTCCTACGGCCTTTCCCATTACACTCCACTGAATTTTTCAAACCATTAGTTGATGCTTTTTGTGAAAACATCTATGAGTCTTCTAATTTTCCAAAGGATTTTACAAGTGACTTAATGCACCTAAGAGACAGAGTAAGAACCATCAGCCATACTTCATAAACTAGAAAAAGGTTAAGAAAGGCCTGGGACTCATCCAAGACTATCCAGCACATTCAAGAACTGACAAGGAACAAAAAGAAAACTACTTGAATCTTGGGTGACAGAAAGAATTTAACATTCATCTACTCAGACCAGACTAATACAGACAGACATCTCATACAGCTACTGGTCTTCAGTCTTAATAACTTTATCAGTAGTTAGCCGTATGCCAATGCAAAGGAAGAAGTGTCTCTATTCCCTGCCCACCCCACCCGTGCTCTGTTGCAAAAGTTGAAGCCTCACTTGTACTGTTTGGTTTGGACCACGGTGTTGTTAAAGTACAGTTTTCAGGGCAGTATTTCAGAATTCTACAATGTTCCAGCTGGTTCAGATGACCTTTGACACCACTTATTTGGTTCCAGCCACACTCTTCTCCCAAGCATATTCCCATCCTAGGTCTTTGCACTCTTTGTGCCTCTGCCAGAAATATTCTCCACCTTAGTTCCACAGAGTTCATCCCTCACTTCCATCATGTCTTGTCCAAAAGTCACCTTGTCAGAGAGCCCTTCTGCCCCGCCCACCCAGCCTCATCCCTCTTACCTCCCTTTCTTAATGCTTTATTTTTTTCCCCATAGCACTTTATCACCGCTAACACAGTGTATATTTGTTTACAGTCTGTCTCACTCCACTGAAATATAACTGCCCTAAGAAGAAGGACTTTGTTGCTACATCCCCAGCAGCTTGAGCATAGGCTAACGTACATCAGGTCCACAGTAAGTATTTCACAGTGGTGTGTTGGCATGAAACGTGGAATTCTCACAGAAAGCAGGAAAGACCAAATTAAAAATGAACAAATTCAGCAAGGAAGAACATTATTAGAAAAAGTATGGCATTTTGTGTAATTCTACACAAGGAGAGGGTTCAAAACTCGTAAGAAAAATTCCCAACTTCCCATGTGACCATTCACAAGCCTAGTGGGAAAGTTATTCAAGTAAAAATAATTAAATTTAAAGCACAGAAAAATATATATCATGCAAAAACACTAATCAAAAGACAGTTGAAGTGGCTACAGTAATATCAGACAAAGGAGACTTCTAAGCAAAAAAAATTATCAGGGGAAAAAAGAGACAACACTTAACGATGGGCTCACCAAGAAGACACAAAATTCCTAAACGTGTACGTACAGATAACAGAGCTACAACATACAGAAAGTAAAAACTAACAGAACTGAAAAGAGAAAGAGACAAATCCACAATTATAGGTGGAAACTTTTAACATTCCTCTCAGTAATCAAAGACCTAGTATACAGAAAACCAGCAAGGTTACAGAAGAAGCAAACACCACCCTCAACCAACTGGATCTGACATTTATAGACCCCTCCACCCAACAACAACAAGATACATATTGGTTCTCAAGGGCATACAAAACATTTACCAAGGATGACCATATTCTCGGCCATAAAATGAGTTTCAATACATCTAAAGGGATTTGAGTCATACAGAAAAATCTTGAGAAAATTCCCATATACTTGGAAACTAAACATACATCTAAATAACCTATGGGTCAAAGAAGAAATCAAAAGGGAAATTACAAAATACTTTGAATTGAATGAAAATGAAAACAACACATCAAATTTGGAGAATGCCACTAAAGCAGTACTTAGCAGTAAACTTACAGCACTAAACATCTACGTAAGACAAAAGAAGGGCCTCAAATCAATGACCTCAGCTTCCACCTTAAGAAACTAGGAAAAGAAGAGCAAATTAAATGCAAAGTAAGACCAAAAAAGAAAATAATAAAAATCAGAGCAGAAATCCCTGAAGCAGGAAAAACAATAGAGAACATCAGTGAAACCAAATACTAGTTCACTGAGATCAATAAAACTGATACAATTCCAATTGGATTGATCAGTAAAAACAGATAAGATACAAATTACCGATATTTGGGAATGAGAAAGGTGAAACAACTACAAAGTTTACAGATATTAAAAGAATGGTAAGGGAATATCATAAAAAAAACTTTTGCAATAAATTGACAACCTAACTGAAATTCCTAGAAAAATACGAACTATCAAAACTCACTCAAGAAGGAACAGATGACCTGAATAGCCCTATATCTATCAAAGAAATTAAATTTGTAGTTAAAAACCTTCCCACAAGGATAACTATAGGCACAAATGGTTTCACTGGCAAACTCTACCAAATGTTTAAGAAAAATATACCAATTCTGATACAAATTGGTCTGGAAAGTAGGACAACACTTTTGAACTTGTGCTATGAAGTCAGCATTACCCTGGTACCAAGACCAGACAAAGACACTAAAAGAAAAGAAAAAAACAGACCAACATCCCTCATAAACATAAATGAAAAGATTCTAAACAAAATTTTAGCAAATTGACTACTATAATATATAAAAAGGACAATGTATCCTGACCAAGTAGGATTTAGTCCAAGAATACAAGATTGGCTTAACATTTGAAAATCAATGAAAATCACCATATTAACAAACTAAAAAAGAAAAACCATGTGATCATTATTCCAATAGATGCAAAAAACAGCACTTAGCAAAATCCCATATCCATTCCTGATAAAAACTCTCAGCAAGCTAGGGAAAGAAGGAATCTTCTACAACTTTATAAAAAGCATCTTTGAAAAACCTACAGCTAACATCATACTAACTGGTCAAAGTCTAAATGCTTTCCCCCTAAGAACGGGAACAAACAAGAACGTCTACTCTCACTACTTCTATCTGACATTTTACTGAAGTGCCTTGCCAGTGCAATAAGGCAAGAAAAAAAGAAGTAAAAGGCATCCAGGTTGATAAGGAAAAAGTAAAACTGTCTTTATTTGCAGATGTCACGATCGTGTATACAGAAAAATCTGAAGAAGTTTATGGAAAAGATACCAGACTGTAAGTTTAACAAGGCTGCAAGATACAAGATCAATAAACAAAAATCAACTGTATTTCTATATACTAGCAACAAATAATCAGACCTTGAAATTAAATATTAAATATTCAGTGATAAATCTGACAGAAGATGTGCAAGACTTGTAAATTAAAACTATAAAACATTGCTGAAAGAAGTTAAAGAAAACATACATAAATGGAGAGGTATACCTTGTTCATGGGTGTAGGAAGATTCAACTTGTTTAGTTGTCTATTTTCCCAAACTGACGTAAAGAGTCAAAAGAATCCCAGTCAAAATCCTAAGACTTTTCTGTTAGAAATTGACAACTGATTCTTAAGTTCATATGGAAATTCAAAAGACCAAGAACAGCCAAAACAACTTTGATAAAGAATGAAGTTGAAGGACTTAACACTACCTGATTTCAAGACTTACTATAAAGCTATGGTAATCAAGACAGTATGGTATTTATATAAAGATAAACAAATAGATCAATAGAATAGAGAGTTCAGAAATAGATCCAAATGCACAACTGATTTGTAACAAAGGTGCAAAGGCAATTCAGTAAAGAAAGGGTAGTCCTTTCTACAAAAGGTGCTGTAACAATTTGATATCCATAGGCAAAAAAATGAGCTCTTTGATCCATGCTTGTACCATATACAAAAATTAACTCAAACTAGAACACGAATCTAAACATAAAACACAAAGCTAGAAAACTAGAAGAAAACACAGGAGAAAATCCTTGTGACCTTGGGTTAAGCAAAGATTCCTTAGACATGACACCAAAAGCACCATCCATAAAAGAAAAATTTGATACTTTAGATTTCATCAAAATTAAAAACTGCTCTTGAAAGATACACTTAAGATAATAAGAAGACAAGCCATGCACTGGGACTTGCAAACTCATATTTGATAAAGGACTTATTTCTAGAATATTAAAAACTCTCAAAGTTTAATTAAAAAACCAATTTTTAAAAATGGACATAAAATTTGAAAAGGCATTTCACTGAAGATATACAATGGCGAAGAAGCATATGAAAAGATGCTTAATACCACTAGTCATTAGAGAAATGCAAACTAAAACCACGAAGAGTTACCTACTAGAATGGCTAAAAAATGACCATACCAAGTGTGGTGAGCATGTAGAGGAACTGACACTTTCATACACTGCTAGTGGGAATGCAAAATGATACAGCCAACTTTGGAAACCAGTGTGGCAGTCTCTTAAAAAGTTAAACATACACCTGCCATTATGATCAAGCCATTCCATTCCTAGATTTACCCAAGAAAATTAAAGCATATGCCCACAGAACAACTTCTACATCGATGTTCATAGCAGCTTTACTTGTAACAACCCGAAACTGGAAATAACACAAATATCCATTAACATGTAAACTGATAAGCAAACTGTAGTATATCCATAAAATGGCACACTACTCAGCAATAAAAAGGAATAAACTATTAATACATACCACTGATGAATCTCATAATAATTTCGCTGAGTAAAAGAAACTAGAGTAAAAAAGAGTACATACTGTCTGATTCTATCTAAGTAAGATTTTAGAAAACATAAGCTAATCTATAGTGAAAGAAAGGAGATCAGATGGCGGATAAGTGGAAGGAAGGATCACAAGAGGCAGGAGGAAACTTTAGGGGTGACCAATTTATCATCTTGATTGTGGTGATTTCATGGGTTTACATATATGTGCAGTTTCTTGTGTGTCATTTATACCTCCACAAAGCTGTTGATTTTAAAATGGTATGTAGAAGCTGAATGAGCAGGACTTGGTGAATGACTCGATATAGAGTGGTGATGATGAGCTGATGAAAACGCCGCGGGTTTTTCAAGAAATGAAATAAAAATGCCAATTCCTCCACGACCTGGCAAACTTATTGATCACTGCCTTGCACGTGTGCTCAATGATGAGACCACCATTTGGGCTTACTCTGAAAATTACACACCAACCTGGGCAAATCTTCCAAGGTTTAATTCTACTTGTTTATTTCTACGCCACAAAGCAGGCACTATGGTTGCAATCACCCAACTTAAGAACTGCTCGTTTGTTCAATGGCTAATTATTGATTACTTACCTTGAGTAAGGCTCTGAATTAGAGCCTAAAAAATAAGTGTAATCGACCTTAAATTACCTTCTCCTTGCCAACCCCCAGCACTTTTCCCACTCCTCCAACCCCCAATAATTATGGCCGCCTGGTGGCCAGGGCTGCGAACGCCCTCATTCAACATGGCCTCCAGCATCTCTCTTCCCTTTTTATCCATTTGTTCTTTCATCCAGTATACATCAAAATGTCTTGCCTAGCTACCATGGACAAGTTATGACCTCACCCTCTGTCTGTTAACATCCCACAATACTTCATTCTATAGCGGCAGTTTTTCTTTAAACACATATACACCCTCTCTGAGCTCCTTCCTCTTTCCTTGCTTTTCATCTAGTTTCCATAGACGTGTCTTCCTCTTTTGCTTTACTCCACTTAAAGCCCTGATAGCCGGAGGTAGTGCACTGTGAAATGCCATCTATTACACAGGGTAATATATGGAGGGACATGCTTAGCGAGGGCCTGACATGCTCTGGGCACACAGCCACCCCGGCAGTTACCACTGCCAGCCCTGTAAATGCTCCACATCCCCTCCCTCCAGAGTACACAGGTGTCTCTTGCTCTAGTGAGCTAAGCCTGCCCCTCTTTATGGTCAAGTATTCAAGTTACTCAGATACCATATCTGGGGTTCAGCAAGCATTGTCTTCTTCCATTTTCCATTCTACTACACCACAGAGGTATTTTTGTGGGCTAGCCTCTGAGTCTAAACATGTTTCTAAGAGAGAGTGTGTTTACGATAGCCAACAAGCAACTCATCTGCCCACAAATCAATTCTCGTGCAGTCTTCCTGAGCAGTACCCTCCATACACTGGCATTCACCAAATAATGCTAAGAAATAACCCAAAACTTTCTGGATACCATTTTGTGATAAGGGTAAAAAGAATACCCAAGGATGGAAACTAGAGGCCAGATATTATTTCAGAAATGAAAAGGCAAGTGTCTTAGATAGAACTTTCTTTTAAACAGTTCCTGAGGAAGAGGAGGAAGAAGTGGAAGCTCCACTCCATGTGGCAACTCAAGAAGTGCAAGAGGAAGTGGTGCTGGGTGCTGGTGTGGGCCCAGCAGCCTTCTCCCCAGCAACAACCAGCAGTTTTCAAAGTGGTTTCCTACACATTATCTCCTTTGAATTTTATAATGATTAAGTCATTAGTTCAAGGTCACTCAGCTACTAAGTGGCCTCAGCCAGGATTCTAAGAGTACATCTTTTGACTCCAGGACATAAGAAGCCACAGAGAACTTTGGGATCACTGGGTTACAGAACCCCAGTGAATGGGGAGAGGACCGTGAAGACGACGCAGTCCAACCCCTTCCGCTGCTTTCCAGGGAACTGATCTGCACCAGGTCACAAAGGGAGAAGCAGGATCCAGACTACAGAGCCCTCAGCTCCCACTCTGTCAAATACACCTCTTGCTAGCCAGCAACTGGCATTCTGCAGTTTCTCAAGGATAAAGAAACGCACTAGAAAAAGGTCTGGGAACCCTAAGCTTGGCTTCAGGAGGCTCTGTTACTACCAAAACCCCTCCAGCCTTTACCTTCTTTTAGCTACTCTGCCTTCCCTCTACCAGTCAGGACACTCATCCAGCAACCAAACCCAAACAAAAGCACTGGCCAAGATGCAAATGGGTTAGTGCCCACAACCACAGCTGTGACAGTCACTTCATGCTTATCACACTGTTGATCTACGCCTGGGGCTCATGTGGGCAAGACTGCTTCTACTCCCATGCTCCTTATTGCACTGTGGAAATTTCCACAAAAAGGAAACACCACCAAGAGAGAGGAGGAGCTAGGAGCGGCTCAGAGATGGGCAGATCTTACTGTATTCAGAGTTGAAAGCTAACCTTACATTCACAGTTGAAAGCTAACCTCTTGGACTTCCCTCGTGGCGCAGTGCTTAAGAATCCGCCTGCCAGTGCAGGCAGGGGACACGGGTTTGAGCCCTGGTCCGGGAAGATCCCACATGCCGCTGAGCAACTAAGGCCACAACTACTGAGCCTGCGCTCTAGAGCCCGTGAGCCACAACTACTGAGCCCGTGCCTAGAGCCTGTGCTCCACAAAAGGAGAAGCCACCGCAATGAGAAGCCCGCGCACCGCAACGAAGAGTAGCCCCTGCTCGCTGCAACTAGAGAAAAGCCCGGGCGCAGCAACAAAGATCCAACGCAGCCAAAAATAAAATAAATAAAATAAAATAAATTAATTAAAAAAAATAGCTAACCTCTTACCTCCACATCTCTCTCCCAGGGAACAAAGCTGTCCCTCCCCACTGTGAGAGAAACAAGCAGGAGTCCAGGACAATCTCCATCTGCCTTAGCAGCCCAAGCACACAGGTCAATAGTCCTTTATGGCTTTCCCACACAGGGATGCACTGACCAATTCTTGGTTACCGCCAGGATATATTCCTCTTCTCACTGATTTATCTTGGGCAAACTTAACCAGTCAATGAACATCTACTATGGGCAAACCTCAGGAGACTAAAAAGATGAGGTACACATGGCCTTGACCCCCTGGAACACTAAGTCCAGCTAGGGAGAGAAGTCACAGGGGCCACAGTGCTAGCAGAAACCCAGGCTTCCAAGACCTGCACACGTCTCCCAGTCCCGCAGGAGGCTGTGGAAATGACGCGGCAGTCGTGGACACCTGACTCCTAGCTACTGGGTTTTTCTTTTTTCTTTTTTTTTTTGAATTTTTGAATTTCATTTTATTTATTTTTTTATACAGCAGGTTCTTGTTAGTTATCTATTTTATATATATTAGTGGGTTTTTCTAACCACAGGTGACCTAAGGAATGACAATGAGAAGTGAAGCCCAGAAACAGCCTACTTGGAGTTGTAGGTCTGGGCAGCTTCTGAAGCCTGCAAGGATCCCTTTCCCATGACAGCACAGGTCCATAACAGACCTGTAAAAATAGGAATTAGGTTGACAAAACGACCTCGGAACTCCCTACATCCCACTGAAATCTGCCATGGAGAAGCCATTCTGAAATTCAGACGAGCTGCTGTTCAAAGGAAGGGGGCCAAAAGAGGGGCTCGGCATCTCCAGAGGCATCTGCTCCACCTTTATCCCACAATGAGGTAACAACGTCTGCTTCTCCCCCTAACCTAGCTACGCAGAATCAACACACAAGACCAAACGTCGTCACACGTCTAACATGTAGACTCGTATCTCCATTCTCAGGATGAGCTCCTCACTCAAGGTAGTTTACAAGTATGACTATAATTGCAACTGCCTAGACATGCCCAAAAGCTGACATTCCAATAAGGAAAAAAAAAAAAAATCAAGTTCTCCAAACAGCCAGTTTTCCAATCTCCACGTTTAATCAGTGATTAAATCAATATATGAACCAATCATTTTGGAAAAATCCAGTTTAGCAATCTCAAATCTAATTACAGTCTACATTCCCAGCACCTTCAACCACATGTCCAGTAGCACCAGTGGAATGGTTCTGCACACCAGGTAGCCAGGGTAAGCACTGCTCTCGCCTTCAACACAAAACCCAGTGGTGCTGACATTTCAAGGTCCCACATGTGGTTCTCATTATAGAATCACTTCACCCGCAAGGTAGACATCAGCTTCTCTCTTTTCTATAGAAAACCACTTGAATTTTAGGTGGCACCAACTCTGCAGAAGTAGAAGCAAGGAAATGATGGATACCGGCAAGGAGAGAAAGGACAAAAAAGGTTTAGTACACTAGTGCATTTCTCATCACAGAGTCCCATGTTCAAAAGTTGGAGGAACAGGGAACCATCTCGTAGGCAGAACTGCCCACGTGGTCTTGAAGGTGGCAGTTAACCCTTTCTGTATTTCTGAAGACACGCACTACAAAACTCTCCACTGCATGACTGAAACCCCCCCCAGAGATCTGAGAAGACGCAGAGAAAGGGCTCGCCCAGGACAGACCGAGCCCAGTGCCGCCAAGCATTCTCCATGCCCAGCTCGGCTTCACGAGGGAGCCAGCAGCCCTCCTCTCGGGGCAACAAGACCAGCAAACCACTCAGTGGCCTCCTGACACAAGGCTCTGCAGCCTGCCAGCCCTCACCACCCCCCAGTGGCTTCTTGCAACGCTCCTAAACGCTAAAGGTTGTATTTGGTTTTTATTTCACTTCTGTCTTCACCCTACAGTTACAAGTTGTCCATAGAAAGTGCCTGCTTGAATGTGAGTTTTCTTTGTCTGTCTCTCTCCGTCACACACTCACTCACAGCCTCGCCCTCCCCCTCGCAGACGAGTGGAAATTTCCACTGAAGCGCTCAGTGGCTCCCTGTGAGTGGGGTGGGGGAGGGAGAGGAGAGGGATTTGCAGCCAGGAAGCCTCTTCAAGCCTTTTGGAACATAGGAAACAGATCCGTTTGAATGCCAGTTCCTAGACTGTATCGGTTAAACCTTGCTGGATTCAGGCTTCACTGAAGCAGTGAATTATTCTCCTTAAAACCAAGATAGCCTCTGCATGGAAAAGCCCCATTCCTTTTTTAAAATCCATTGGGTCTCATACATTTTAAAAACCACCAAACCTGCTGCAGAGTTCTCACAAATCTTGGGACCCTGCCACTAAAAAGAAACCTCCAAGGCCACACAGCAGCCCTGCCCTGAAACCCCATCGTGAAGCACCTACACGAGCGGCGTCAGGGTGCTGGCCTGGGCTTAACGCTGGCAGGAAAGCACAAGAACATGGAAACGTTAGCGAACGAGAAAACTGCACAGGAGAATCAGTCTCCTCTAGAGAGGGTGCCAGCACTCTTGGAGTTAGCTGCAGACACATTTGGAGAGCAAGTCAGTAAAATTCCACTGATTCACCACAGAGCCAGTTATTTTTATCATTCTGCTTACCCGTAAACAGAAGGGCGTCTTATATGTAGACCAGCAGATCTTTGCTATAAGCACCTATTCACATTTTAAATGCATGAGGGCAGACAAAGGAGGGACAAAACAGGCAAGAAAAACCTCCTTCACTACTTAAGAGGTCTCATACACACACATTCTGAAGCCAGCCCAATCGCACTGCCGTGAAAGCAGAGGTGGTAAAAACAGTCAAAGCAATGTGGGGCATCCTTTTCCAAACAGGCACAAGCCCGTCGCTGCAACACAGACTACGGTTTCTTCTAAGGTTCCCCCTCCTGCACCAGAAATCCCTCTTAGTCTCAGTCCAGCCCCATCTAGTGGAAAGAGAGCCTTAAACCAGTCTGTGCAGCCCTGGAGGCAGATGCTGAGGCAGTTCTGGCAGAGGGTGACTGATACTATGAGTCAGTAAAAACCTGCCCCTTCTGAGCAAGGGTCTAAATGAGCACTGACTCCCTTCTGCCTATGTAACACTGTCCCCTTTTAGACACCAAGGGACACAGAAAGAATTTTCCACAGCAACAACCTTGCCTTTCCCAGAGAGCTGATGAGGGTACAAAGGTGAGCATGTGAAAGCACAAAGGAAAGATAATCTGGGGGGGCCCCCAGGAGACCAAAGCAAATCCAGAGCTGAGAATAAATCCCAGCCCCTCTAAGACCATCCCCACCCCAACCCCCCACTCTACCCCCAGCTCCTAATCATGCTCCAGTGGTTTCCAGGTGCTGCCTCGTGAAATGGGTGGTGAGTGAGGCCAGAAGCCTCCATCGGGAAAAACGGTCCGAAGACCCAACCATCCCAACCTGGCCCAAACAGCAACAGGGCATCCGGTCAACTCTTCCCTGTCCCTAGGGGACATAAATGACTCGTCCAATTCTATTGACCCTCAGAGATTATGAGTTTAAGGAAGTTTCTGTGGATCAGCCTGGGAACAAGTTGTTCCAATGGGAAAATAGGTTCCCAGTTATAAACAATAAACCTACAGACAAATTCCTGGAATGTAACCTGTTCCCAAAGTCAGGACTGACTAAGTTAATATCTGGAATATAATGATGATATTTTTTTTGGCATAAACTGGTAACAGACTTGATATAATAATAAACACCAGGTACCACTTTCAAGGTACCACCTCCTCCTTTTGGAAAGCTTCCCAAATAACCCTAAAGTAGCACTATCTTTCCTACCTAAGCACTCTCTCAGTCCATTCTTCTTTCGGGCAGGCCTACTTGGCATGTGTGTAGCAGGGGTATGGATTTGGGGGAAGGAGGTGAGATGGGAGGCAGTCACTCAACATGATGGAAGTAACTGCAAGAGAGACGCCTGGTTGTCAGCTTCGGTCAGAGGGACCGTTCCGTGCTGGGCCCCTGTGTTTACACCCGCTTGGCTGGTGCCTAGGTTAGCCATATGCAGGCATGTCTTTGATTCAAGTGAAAACTCCTTGAGATCAAGAACCACAACGATCATAAGAACCATCCTGAGACCTAGGAATACCACCAGGATATACCACTTCTTCCCACAAAATGTAAAAGCAACACTTAAAACCAACAGCACCACAGTGCAATGTGGATTCATGGAGGGCATCTAGGGCTCACTCGTTAGCCAGCTAAAAAACTGGCTCTCAACATATCAACCTCAGGAGTCAAACCAGTGCCCCACCACAATTACAGATACGTTTCATGGCCTCCAGGGCTGTTTGAAAAGAGCCAAAAACTTCTGAACGCTAATAAATGCATAACACACAAGTCCACCCTGTTTCTTCTCAACCACTTCATAAAAGTGAACCTTCCCAGCACCTAACCTGGCACATAGTCTCCTTCATACATGCTTGTAATGCCTTCTGTGGCTATGTCAGTGCACAAAAAGAACTTGACAAGTGAACAGAACGCCTACTACAAACATCACTGGGGTTAGTGACCCCAGTGGGAGGACCGGCTGCAGCTAAGGGAATATCAGACTAAACTTAAGCTCCACAACGCAGTCATCTGACACGCCACTCAATTTTAAATCTCCAAACCAGGGAACTCCCAACTATACTAGCCCCTCGTCTCATTTACCAAAAGCCACTGTGAAGAACATTAATGAGTGTTACAAAAACAAAAGTGACATGGTCAAGTAAAATTGACAAACTAGGGCATCTTATGGAAGGGCTTCTCACCATTTATACGCTAAGGTGTGTTGTGAATTTCCAGAAGGATTAGATCACGCAAGGCTTCCCACATCTTTTTTTTTTTTTTTTTTTTTTGGGCCGCGCTGCACGGTATGTGCAGCACGTGGGGTCTCAGTTCCCTGACCAGGGATCAAACCCGCGCCCCCTGCAGCGGAAGCTCGGAGTCTTAACACTGGACTGCCAGGAAAGTCCCTTCTTTTCACTTTTTTTTTTAAGGCTTCCCACATCTGACTGATCACACACACCCTCCATTTTTGGTGGAGCATATCTGTATCACTAGCATTTCAGAGACCACACTTTGGAAAACACTACCTCAAGCAAATAAATACCAGATACTGATTTATCCTCAGAAAAGCAAACTTAAAACATGAACCTCCCACACTGGGGCTAGGCACCACCTTTTTCTGTTGATGTATAATAGACACAGTATGATATATTTTAAGGATGCTGCTTCTCCTTCTCTGAGGAGTCTGAAAGTAAAAAAACAAACAAACAGAAAAACCACCCAGAAATAAAATCCTTAACTATAAATGAACTAAGTGACGGCAACACAGCCCTTGGTGGGGCACCGGCACCTTGTCAGGAATCTGGAATGTAGGTCTGGTGTTGTCAGCAGCTCTGGCTTGATTCCAGGTGAGCTCTTCCCAGATCTGAGTTTATTCCATCCATAAAGGAGAAAGAGTACCACCCTACCCCAGCACTGCACACAGAGGCCTGAAAACTAGATGAGTTAATGCGGCAGTTCTCAAAGCGTGGCCCTCACAGCAGCAGCAGCAGCGCTACCCACGCACTGTGAGAAATGCAAATTCCAGGATGCTGGTCACACTAGCCCTCAACAAGGTCGAATCCTCTACTTGGAAAGGGGGCAGAAGAAAGCATTCCTACTGTGCATCCCTGAAAGCACATAATGAGGAAACTGCCTTCTCTCCCTGTTCAGTGCCTTCCATCACAGAACCTGGCTAATAACTCTTGGCCAAAGTTTATATGCTTCTCTTAAAAAAAAAAAAAAAAAGGCAAAAGGATTCATAGCCTTGCTATTAAAACCAAACCCCTTTGTTTGGTTTAAGTTTTAAAAAAATGTTATACACACAGTCTCCATCGCTTACTGTTGTTATGATTGTGGAGAGGAATAAGCCACCGAGCATTTCAGGTTGCCTAGCAACACCTCAGGCACACTCTTCAGAGGTGCTCTCAAGAAGCTGAACACTAGCACAAAACAAGGTGAAGCAATAAAAAGAAACGTGCAGTCTGTGCCACATCTCGGCAGAAGGTTTACAAGCAGTAAGAAAGCCTGGCGTGAGGTGTGACTTTACTCGGGCCCATCACATGTAGCAAACCTGCACAAGGCTGCTCGCCCCACATGACTAAAAGCGGCATCGTACAACACCCAGTACTGTTCGCAGAGCACATCTTCAGAGGTTATTTCATTTGATCACTGTGACAAAGTGGATGGGAGAACGACCACCTGAGTTCAGTATCCAAGGAAGCTAAGTGACTTGGTCTAGGTCACACAGCAGGGAGCCCCAGAAGGAGAATCAAGTCTCCTAGTCCTGGACTTTCCCTGCTATGCTAAAAACTGATTCCCATTTCTTTATCACCTACTTCTAGGAAACCCAACAAAATAAGATTCTTCCTCCAAACCAGAAACCTTGGGCATAAGCTTAGAGAAGCGGCAAACCAACCCAACAAACAAACTGACCTCGAAGAATTTCTACAAAGATAGGTATCTCTATAAAATCAAATCCTTGACATGTTTGAGGAACTTGCTATATACTATGTGAGAAAAAAGTCCGATTACTTTTGTGATTAAAATTGGCTGGAATAGGTAAAACCATTTTCCTATTGGGGATTTTAGGCTCTGGTTATACACATTAGTAATAAGAAGTACATTTTGCTTGTTATCTGCAACCTTCATATTTACAAAGGAAGCACTGAGTAGGTGGACAACACATTGCTCAATGAGGTGTTTTAAAGGCGAAAGTTAAAGAAATGCCAGGGGAAAACAGTGCTTAAGTTGATGAGAAAAGTTTCCCACAATCAAAAGCTTATAAATAATGTGTTACTGCTGGCATGACCTCTTTTGGGGCTCTGATTAGCTTATTGTGAGTCAGCATAAATGCATTCCATCTGCAACACAACATGGCTGGGGTACGTACCTGCACACCACCTGGCACAGTGGGGATCTGACTATGAGCGTCTAATAACTCCTGAGATGAATTACACAGCGCTCCTTAAGGAGCCCACCAAAGGCACGTGTCCAGTGACTCACGAAGGACTTACCCTCCCCTGGTGTGCCGCTGACTGTGGGCGGAGATCCTGTAAGGAAGCGCACGCTCGCCCAGGTTCTCCAAGTTCCTCACCACAGCCCCTCTGTCCATCAGGGTTTCTAGTGTACGCTTCAAAGCAGCAGCGGTCTCTGGCTGTTTTTTGTTTTTGTTTTTAAAAAGAAGAAAAAAACACATCAGAATCAATGTAAGAACTAGAATGATTAAGTGTGGTCAGTTCCAATCATAACAGCTCTATTGGTAGGGATCTTTGGGTAAAAGCAACAGAAACTACTTTTGGCTAACTTAAAGTTTAAAAAAAAAAAAAAGAGAAAGACACATTTATCGTAAGGATATGAGATAGCTCACAGATACGAAGGAAAATCTGAAGCAGCAGGCCTCGGAGAGTTCAGGGACCAGAGCAGCTCCAGGGATCTGGGAGGCAGGAACTAATGAGTGTTGTCTTCAGAGCACCTTGGCCAGGATGAATCAGCGCCAATCACTGTCAGTCCTTGTAGCCCATGATTCAAAATTCAAATTCCAGGGAAAGAGCATCCTCTTGGCAGGACACTTTGATTGACCATCTCACCAAAACCATAGACAGCCAGTGGGAAAAGGGGTTGTCTCCCAAAGAAAAACTGAGAGATTGTAACCAAAAGGGAGAAAGGATGAGTAAGACCCAATCTCTGCCCGCATGGAGCTTACAATCTAATAAAGACATGAACTCAAAAACCCACGTAAGAAGACCAGAAGGCAGAACACCGGAAGTGACATAGGGACCAGAGCAGAACACCAGAAGTGACATAGGGACCAGAGAGCTCATGAGAAGAGAAAGCACATTCAGTTGGAAGAAGGGTTCCATTAAAGAAAGCGGTCTCAAGGGGAGCCCTGGAAAATGACAACGGGAGATGCAAAGAACAAACAAACCAAGCATTGAGTAAAAGAGCAGAGACAAGAAAGTATTGAGGAAACAGCTAGGAGTCCCATCCGATGAAGTTCAGGACAAGGAGGACTGAGAAGTTAAGATTGTAGGTTGGGTCCAAGTATATAAACAATCAATATCTGTTACTAAAAAACAAAATTGAAACAATATAAAATCCCATCATCCAGAGATAAAAGACTTTAAATATTTTGGTGTATTTCCTTCCAGACAGCCCTCTATGCACATGTATACACCAAAAACTTTTGGAAGAAAAGACACTTTATAGGGGTAAACTTGAGAAGACACAACTAACGGAATGTGGAAAATGAGGGAGAGGCGTGGCAAAAGAGGGGCACCAAACATGGTGGCTGGGAGAATGGGGTTATTATTAACAGCTAAAGGGAAATCTGGACAAGCTGGCTGGGGACACAAAAGATGACTCTGGTTTAGGACATGCTGAGTCTGAGATGCCCACAGTTCCTCCAGGCTGACCTCTCAAGATATAAACCTTAAGCTCAAAACAACAGGGCAGGCTAGAATTACACATTTAACAGTCATCTGCAGAGAAGGGCTATCTGAAACCCTGGGAGGAGTGAGAGCACTGAGGGAGGGTGTGGGGTGAGAAGAAAAGAGACCAACAACAGAACCCGGGGGAGTGCAAACATTTGGGGGCGGACAAGAGGACTCAAAGTCAGAGAAGCAAACAGCAAAAGGAAAACCAGACCTGCCTTGTCACAGAAACTAAGGAAAGAGGCAGCCTCCAGAATGACAGGATGGAGATGAAGAAAAAACCACAGCACGGTGACTGCACAGTCACTTAGCAAGATGGGGCTAAAAGCTAGATTGCAAAGGTAGAGGTGAAGGAAAGAGAAAGTTCTAGAGCCTGAGGGGCAAACAAATTTGAGTAAAATGTTTGAGGAGAGAGAAAACACAAGGAAGTTAGCAGTTAAAGGGGAATGAACCAGTCGAAGGATAAAATGTAGGATGTTTTAAATATCATCATCGATGGCCAACATGATTTGCTGCGTAACTGCTACGTGATCAACACAGATCTAGTGTTTTATTGGTACATATTTAATCTTCACCACACAAAAAAAAAGGAAGCCAAGAAGGTTGATAGATTTGGAAACTGGGCCTCTGAGAGATGTCCTGACTTTGAGATTACATGACAGTTAACAAGTGGAAGAGCCTGATGCAAAGAAAAGGAACACTGACAAAAGTCAAATCGGGGGAGGAGGCCAGAGGACACCTTGGCAAGGAAAAGAGTACTTCTCCTCAGACATAAATGAAGAAATGCAAGCAGAGAAATCTTCAATGCAGGAGTGAACTTAAGAAAAGGCTACCTTCCAGTGGCTCATTTTGGATCAAATGAAAAGAAAACTGCAGAACAATTTTAAGTGTGCACTCTAGTAACTGAAGAAAATCTACTATATACCTGTATATTTTCTTTCTGACAAATACTGCTAAAATGCTGTGAATGCACTAAGTACTAGTTTAAGGTTTAGAAATAAAATTTCTACTTTTATTTCATATTGTAGCCCATTAGGGATTTTTTAAATTCCTACTGAAAATTATGTGTATTTATATATTTAACCAGCCTTATGATAAACAGAAACTTCCTGAAAACAAAAATAAGGGCCAAAATCTCTTTGTATTAACACTAACTAGGTAAAAAGTCTATGGCAATTTCTCATGATTGTAAACAAATATTTTTATATAGTTCTAAATCAAACAGAGCCTAAATTCTTCTCACATTTCATTAGTTCACAGACATTTCAGTATTTTGCAGAAACCTCATTACTAACAGCAGGGTAATATTTCATTTCATTAAAAATGCTATTTCTTGACTCGGTATTGCATCAATAAACTTATGATAAGTAGATGAACAGTGTATCCAAATAAAGAATGGGTAAGGGAGAACACACACACACACACACACACACACACATTTTGATTACAGTCTGCTGATTAGCTACCCAAATCATAAATTTTAATTCAGTTTTGCCTGATTAAAAAGGAATATATCTCAATGCCTCTTGTTTAAATTCCAACTGAAGAGTTTACAGTATGAAACATGGAGCATGCTCTTCTGAAGTAAGAGCTTGTATAATAAAAGATTTGCTTCTGTCCAAAAAAGGGGAAAGGCTACCTAACAAGAATGTAACTTGGGAAAATATCAAAACACATTTTAACTTCGGCATGTCAAGGTCAAATTGCAGACTGAATGGCCACATTCATTTCACTGTAATTCAAATTACCCAAAAGTTTAAAAAGATGAAGGAGGGGTTAAAAGACTTCCTGTTTATTAAGGGAGCTGCTCAACTTGTCCCATATACCTACCACATAACTCTTAAGTCAAGGGTCAGCAATCCAGGGCCCGTGGGCCAAATCTAGCTCACTACCTCCTTTTGCAAATAAAGTTTTACGGGAACACAGCCAGCTCAGGCATTTACATAGTGTCCATGGCTGTTTTCATGTTAAAAGCAGACTTGAAATTACAGCAGAGACTATATGACCCTCAAAGTCTACACTAGTTACTATCTGGCCAACCTCTGCTCTACAGTGTAATGGATTGAGGGAAGCTGGCAAGGCCTCAATCCACTCACCCTAAAATGTACCACAGATAATACCATGAGCCTGGGCCACTGAGCTACAGACAGTGAGTTCCCCATGGGATGGGTCCTCAGGTAGAAACACAGGGCGCCAACCTAATAAGGAACATCAGCCTGACTGTTCAAATCAACACAGGATTCAGAAGGGATTCTACAAAATCACCATTCCACCCACCAAGCTCCTAATCTAATCAATCCAGGCTTTCAACTTCCCTCACTGGTGAAACTTCTAAGTCTATTAAAATAAAAATTTTAGGCTTCCAAAAGAAAAAAAAAAAAAGCTCTGCTCAACACAGCACAATGTTCGATTTGTAAAAACATATGGTCTGCAGGAAGCACACGATCTTGCTGGCGTAGTTCTCATTTACAAGGTCTCTGAACCCTTTAATTCCAACTATTCTAAGAGAGGTTGTGCGCATGTGCTCCTTACGGGCTTCTCTCACCCCATCTGAAAGCAGCTCCTTAAGACTTTCCTCCAACCCACCATATGTCAATGAAACACAATTCTGTTACAGCACAGATTGGAGAGCCAAAAACGTTCACTTGGACAAAAAAAGTATGGAAAAGAAACAGTGAATGAATGTGAACGGGAACTAGGAAAACTGGACTCCAGTCGCAGCTCCTTCACTAATGCTATGCAACTCTTTAAATTATTAAATTTAATAATAACTTATTAAAATTTATCCATGTAAAAGTTGTGCCTCACAGACCTACTAGAGAATGGACTTGAGGATATGGGGAGGGGGTGGGGTGAGATGTGACAGGGTGAGAGAGTGGCATGGACATATATACACTACCAAATGTAAAATAGATAGCTAGTGGGAAGCAGCCGCATAGCACAGGGAGATCAGCTCGGTGCTTTGTGACCACCTAGAGGGGTGGGATGGGGAGGGCGGGAGGGAGGGAGATGCAAGAGGGAAGAGAAATGGGAACATATTGTATATGTATAACTGATTCACTTTGTTATAAAGCAGAAGCTAACACACTATTGTAAGGCAATTATACCTCAATAAAGATGTTTAAAAAATAAAAAATAAAAAAAAAATAAAATATATAACATTAAAAAAAATAAATAAATAAAAGTTGTGCCTCAGTTCCCTCATGTGCTAAATTAGTGGTTCTCAACAAATTTTCTGTCTCTATAAGCCTCTCACAAATAACATTTATGTCACAATTCTCAAAATATCCTGGGGGCACAAAGTTTTTAAAAAGTCTCTCTCTTTTCTTCTGATATCCTCATCACCCCAAAGTGCCCCGCCCACCTCAGGGACTCTTTATGTCATTCTCATTTACTTCTACACAGCAATTTATGAATATCCTTTCATCACGGGAATGTAAGCTTCAGGAGAGCAAGCACTTTTGTCTATCTTGTACACAACTGTACTCCCCAAATCTACAAGAGTCCATATCATGGAGCAGGCGCTAGAAATGGTCATTGAATAAATTAGCGTATCAAATGTACCTCCCCAAGAGGGTCTCTTGCTTACTTACTCTCATTTTCCCCCCTGAGGGACTGGAAGTTTCCTCGTTTCTCTAATACAATTTGAAGCCACTTTTCATATACAACATACCTCACTATCAGGGTAGTGACCGTAATACTGAAGCAACATTACAGTACTAGCGCTTTTCTGTTTATTTCATGTAGTGCCAAAACGCTGTTAATACCAATACTACAGTTCAAAAGAATCCAGAATTCATCCAGTAGAAGTGAAACTAAATATTTCATGTATTTCAGAAATATAAAGTACAAACATACATAAACATAAATGTTAAACTTGGATTGTTCTAATTATTTGTGATAAGACATAATACTATCCAAAGAATTTACACTAAACAATACTTAAAAAAAGAAAGTTCATCCTAGACAAAACTAAAACCAAATTTTGATCTTATTATTATTAATTACTGGACCTACTGGTGTTCAGGCTACAAAAGAAGACTTAGGGAAAACCCAACAGCTAACTTCAAATATTTGCAGGGCTACTATGTAAAAGATAGGTATGTTTTATTTTGATTGGACACTGAGAAACTGGAATCAAAAGGTAAAAATTACAGAGAGACAGAGCACTGATGTATAAACAAGAACACATTTCTGAAAATTGCAGCTATATGAGAGTGAAATAGGCTGCCTTGTAAAGAACTGACCTTCCCATCACTCGAAATGCAAAGATATGGGATGACCATCATATCAATCTTTGCACCGGGTGGGAGGTTAGACTTTTCGACTTCTAAAGCCCCTGCTGAGATTAAATTCCAATACTATTCTGGCACCACTCATCATTCTGAAGGACATTCTGAAGTGAAACCGCCTTTTTACAAACACTACAATTGCATGGTGGTGAGGAATACACTACTAGTAAAGTTTGGTGGTGGTGCCTAGATTTATATGAAGGCACCAGCTGTTTTACCCACTATTGCTTTTGCAGTGATCCCCTGAAAAGGTCTCTGGGAAGTCCAAGGCTCCTCAGATCACATTTGGCAAACTGCAGTTCTAGGGATTCTAATGGGCAAAGTTTCTATAAAAAAGAATAAAGAGCAAGGAGGTGAGGAAAATAAACGGAAGGACATCTCTACTTGCCCCTCAAATAAAATCCCCATTCAGTAAGGTTATTTAAGCTAAGAATTCATGGGAATATCATAAACACCATCGGTCAATGACCAGTGTTTAATCTAATTAAACTTGTTTTCATCCCAGGAGAGAAGCTTTTCAACAAAATTATCTTGTAAATTAGACTCTCTGGCAAAGACAGTTTTGAACCAGTGGCCCTCGGGTGCACCCAGCTATCACTACAACACCCTCACGACCCACCAGGAAATGAAAACCACATAGAATCCACAACATTTAATGGCGTGAAGCATCTACCTACACCTCACCCTTCTCACTCTACAAAGAGTAGTGCAACTCCCAGCAGCAAGTAGGATTTAGGGAAGGCAGAGCCAGGTCAGAAAACTGTCAAAACCTGTGAAAATGTAAATGTAAAAGCCTTTCCCAATCAACGCTGCATCTTAATTCCAAGGTTTATCTCCTTAAGAAAATTTCCTTGAAATTTACATTTCCAAATAGAGAGAATGTACCTGGAAATTCTGCATTGAGAGTCTCACAGCAATTTGAAAAAGAAAATCTGTGAGCACAGCTTTCAACAGAAGAACCAGCTTCCAGGGAAAGCTCTGTCACTAGCAGACCTCAGTTGGAAGAAGAGAATGGACACCACCTACCTCAAAACGTGTGAGGTGCCAGCGCTGCCTAACATCTACAGAGCCCAACTTTGGGAATGATTCCATGGGAACTGTTTTATCAAATATTTTTATGACTCAGTAGAACCTCTTTGCCCCACAATTTATTGAATCAAGAGCTGCAGTCCTCCCAGTAATTAAGGATAAAAATTACTAATAAGCACAGAAGCTATTTTAAAAATTAGAATAAAATTCAGTAAGGGCAAGCCTACAACACTAAAAAAAGTAAAGATACATAAATACATGCTGGAACATGATTATACTTACCTATAATGGACTATTATACACTATATAACTTGTAGGTAAGTGACTAGAAAAGTAACTCTTAAAGATTTTTTAAAGGTCAAAGATAGAAAACACTTGAGATCTTTTAACTGCTCTACTACTTTGCCCATGAATCATTAAACCATTTATTTTAAAAACTATAAAATAACTATGAACAAAGGCTTAACAGACTTTAAAAAGCGGGGCAGAGGACAGGAGAAGAAGAGACGGGAACCAATACACATCAAGTGCACTGGGAAAGTAACAAATACTTTAATGAGGTGAAAAACTGTTTCTTTTTATAAGCCACTGTTGTGTACTCTGCAAACCGAAAATATCTCAAAATTTTAAAATAATGTTAAATACTGCAAATTCACAGTTCAGACATATCAAGTGGTCATTTAACCGTTAAAGCAATAGAGCCCTAAGAGTTGCTGAAGCACGTACTTAGTGAAAAGCACTCATGAATATGATATTCAATTTACACACTCATCTTCATGAGAAACAATTATGGGGGGGCATCTAGAACTCTCCATTGCAGAACAATTTTAAAATAATCTTAATGGCATAAATCAGCTGTAAAAGAGAAGGTGTATAGTATACATCCACATCTGGAAATGGAGTGAGAACAAACTGGATGATATCTTATAAATATACCAAACTCTGTGGGTATCAGAAATATAGGTTGAACCTTATGAAACTGCCATTTGGGAGGATCAAGAACAGTCCAAATATTGACCATTTCTTAAGGCTCAACCTAATAGCTATCCACAAACATTCCTCTCAAAGTGCCTCCCTCAAGACAAGTATTTCCAAGTTGCTCACTGTGAAATCCACCTCCAAAAGGATAGCCACGGGGATATGAAACACAAAGTCCCTGCCCTTTGGAAGTCTGTGATGTAGATATGCAGACACACATAAGTAACTAATAAAGGGAGGGTGAAACACTTCTGACTGGTGGTTTGGAGATGGCAGACCTCAGCCAGACTCTAAAGGCTGAAGAACACCTCTTCAAAAGGTAGAAGGAGCGTTAGTTAGGGTCCTCTCAGAGCAGGTCTGGATTAAGAAGGTTCTGATGGAATTTATATTTGGGGCAGAATCAATGTGGACACTGTACTCGGTACAGGTAGAAGCCATTGCTTTTTTCCACTCGTGGCAATTTTTTTTTTTTTTGCCTAGAACATTAAGATTTAGTTTCTTCAAACACACTTTTGGTAAAAATGTAAACTTTCTGGAGGGCAATTTGGCAATATATATTAGTTTAAAATATGTATGCCTTCAATGCTACAGCCACTTCTAGGAAATTGCTCTATGAAAACTGTCATACCCACGCACAAGGATTTAGCTATGAAAATACCACAAAATTACTAGGATAGTGAATAAATGGAAATGTAGTTCTTCATTAATAGGAGTCTGGTTCAATAAAATATTTTTACTGATTGAACAAGTACTACGCAGCCATTAAAACAAAAGGAATGCTGACCCTTACATACTGACATGAAAATATTATAATAATAAAATGAAGAAAAAACCCAGCTTGTAGGGTCAGTCCAGCTTTTCCCAAAAGAAAAAAAGTACTAAGATACATATATTTTAAAAGTCTGGATGAATATGCAGCTAAACGATACCAGTTTTCCTTAGGTAGTAAGATGAGAGGAGTATTCTATTCTCTGCTTTCTGCACTTTATCTGATTTCTCTCACAATGAGCAATGAAAAGGTGATTTAAAAACTTTTGGGGTGGGGGTGGGAGCGAATTCAGTTTTGTTCTGTTTTAAGAAGAATTTCTTCCCCTGAGTCTATGCCAATTGCTATCTTACTAGATGCCACAGTTTGTGAATTCTGTGTCAAAGCCCTGAAACTATGCCTCAACATTTAGAACTCATGCCATATCCATACTGATTCCATATCCATATACGTTTTAAAAAATATAATAATCAGGGAGGTATAGATGGAGAGCTTTTCAGTGGTTAATGAAAGAGCTTTGTAAGTTATACTTCCAGCATCATGAGCTCTTACAACTGGCTGCTCTGTCTCTTGGGAATCAGAGGAAAAACTGGAATCTTGAAGTCAGGAGCCCAGAGATCTCTGATCTCTGCTTCTAGAATCAGAGCAGACCAAAGAGATGTGATAGGAAAAGGCCAACTGTGGCCTTGAAAACACAACAGCCAATGAAAGCAAGATGATGCGAAAAATAAGAGGAGCCTGCCCATTCTATTACCATACAGCCAAGACTCAGATTCTTGAGATCTGGGAAATCTGACACAAAAATGTATTCTTTGGACGATATGATGAAAATAAAAAGAACCCAGGGAAGAATGGAAGAAAAAAATCAGAGGAATAAGGGTCCAACGACTGCCAGATTCAGCATAGATTAATGCCGTGCCAACAGCAAAGTGCAAATGAAGTAGAGTCACAGTTCGTAGCATGGCTGAATTTGCAAATATAAAAATAATAGGATGATCGGTAAAGTAACTTCAGCTGCAAGGTAGGCAGAATGTCTTTAAATCATTAACTGGACTTACCTTAAATGCAATGGGCATCCAGGGGACCCCTGCAGCTAGTCCACACAGAGACATAAATACTGGCATTGGTATCAAAAGGCTATAAATGAATAAATTTAAAGAACACAGAGAGCAAGAAGGAAGTCATGATTACATGAGATCCAACTTCACGTGAATTTACTAGTTGTCAATTACTTATGTGCCTAGGTTATCAGTAAACATGAGTAGTTCAACCATAAGGCAGTTTTGTTCCTTAATAAACCTACTTCTTTCCAAGGCCTCAACTCAAAGAATGTCATTCAGAGACCATTTAAGGCCAAAAGTGGGGGCTCATTTGCATATAACCAACCATTCCCTTTGTGATTCGGGTAAGTCAAAGAAAAGGGCAGAATTACCAAGGCATTCCTCTAGAGCACATTAGAATCATCCGGGGAGCTTTTAAAATGAGATGCCTATGTCTCATCCTCAGATATTTTGATTCTATTGGTCTATTGGGGATTCAAAAATCTTGGGCACTAGGATTTTTCAAAGCTCCCCAGGTGTGGACAAAGGTGAAAACCACATTCTAGTAGGAAGCTGGCTAGCTTCTCATCACTCCAAAGATGAATGATTGATTCTGGCTGAACTGTAGTTTATAAAGGATTTTCAGCAATGACCTCCTTCAACTCTAATTTAAGGAACATAAATGCTCCACTTTTCTCACAGTAATAATGGAGCCCTCCCTGAATGTGAAATCACAATCACAATAGGTGACTACTTGTGGTTAATACTGCCTGAACAGCTGGGAAAATGCCAAAATTAAGGTACCCATGTTTGCTATTCTGAGAACATTCCAAAATCCACAATCCTTTTACTGGGAGATTTCCACTTCTTTCCTCCTCATTCCCCTCCAGATGCACTTACAGATGAATAAAAGATGGGAAACAAGAAGATTGGCAGGAGTCCTGGTTACTATGGCAGCAAGTAAATGAAATGCCACAGCTCATGAAACTGATAGTGAGAGCAGGCATCAGGTAGACATCATGGAGCTGTACCTGTCTTGTTGATTGCTCTCCTTCATGCACAATTCAGTTCACTGCCTCCGCCTTATATTTCATCCTGTTCAGAGAGTAGAAGGGGGACAGCACTGGAATGACAGAGAGACCAAGGAGGTAAGAATCAGCAAAGGATGTTGACAGTAGAGACAAAAGGGTTATGAGAAAAGCCGATTTAGATTCTGTGAATCTTCTAAGCATCAGTGTACGGGTTTAGCAAAAATATCAGTCTGACTGGGTTAAGAGAAATTTTTTTAAAATATGCCTAGAAAGAATCAGAAACTTGGGCTTTGGCAAGACAGTCAGATTTGCATACCTTGCTGAACAACAGACCAAAAGTGTCTTCACCAACTAAGCCGCTGCAATGGTGCGTATTAACTCAAGTGGTGGGAGGAAGGTACTTACGGGACTACACTGCTCCAAAGAGCAGGGAGGAGAAAGGGCATAACAGCACAGAGGAACTGAAGGGATCAAAACACCCTTTGAGATTCAGCTACTTCCTAGCAAAAGTGTGCCTTTCCTCCTCTAATCCTATCTTGCAAGTGTAATTATTTAGAAGTACATGTCCTTCCCTAACAAAGCCTCTTCAAGGTTGCTTCCTATTCATCTTTACTAGATGCTGGAGATGAAAAGAACCTGGCACACAGGATGCATTCGAAAAATGTTTGATGAATACGTACATCAAAGAATAAATGGAAAGATAGATGAGAGATGGAAGTTACTAACTCTACTTAATTCAACTAGAAAGGAAGAAAGGATTAAACCAAAAAATGAAATAAAATTCAAGGAGAAATAAGATCTTCATTGCAAAAAGGAAAACAGCATATATATATATATAATGCGTATATATAATGTGTGTGTATATATATATATAAAGGCAGAGATACATAATAAAGTTAAGCATATCCTGTTAGTCAAAAACAGAGATGTATATGGTCAAGGAACTAGGAACAAACAGGTGGAAGGTGGAAATAAAGACATAGTGGAAGAGACTTCCCTGGTGGCGCAGTGGTTAAGAATCCGCCTGCCAATGCAGGGGACCCGGGTCTGAACCCTGGTCCAGGAAGATCCCACATGCCGCGGAGCAACTAAGCCCGTGAGCCACAACTACTGAGCCTGCGCTCTAGAGCCCATGAGCCACAGCTGCTGAAGCCCACGCACCTAGAGCCCATGCTCTGCAACAAGAGAAACCACCGCAATGAGAAGCCCACGCACCGCAACGAAGAGTAGCCCCCCGCTCGACGCAACTAGAGAAAAGCCCGTGTGCAGCAACGAAGACCCAACGCAGGCAAAAATAAATTAATTAAAAAAAAAAAAAACATAGTGGGAGACACGTAAAGGTGCCTCCAAACTTCTAAAGATTCTTGGGACTAATAAAACCAATGGACATTCGACTCCTAGAGTGTACAAGAGAATATAACAAAACTCAGCCTCCAAAAACCTATGAAAACTTCTGGTAACTGAGTCAGCAAGCTTCATGTAGAGACAATAATATTTTACAGATAATCTGCCATAGGGCATGACAATAAAATTTCAAATTAGAATTGGAAGGAGAGTAAAACCCAAAGTAACGATAGCCCTCATTTTGTTGTGTTTATTGCTCCTTCCAGTCTAAAATCAGCAGCATCTACCCTGGAGTACTGCATTCAAACTTGGAGGTCACATATAAAAGTTGTCTAACTCCTAAGATAAGCAGAATTTTTAAACTCCCACTGTGCTTCTGGTTGACAACATGTTCTTTTAGGATAAGGCAGCAACTGGCAACAGGCTCTGAAATTTTAAGCTTCAAATGCTAAGTGAAGAGTGGATACGAGGATTTCCCAGTAAGTTGGAGTATTCAACATAAGCATGTTATGCTCCCTCCTGAAAACCTACTAGAACTACTGTAAAGGAGTGGTTTTTTTGTTTGCTTTTTTTTTTTTTTAACGTACAACTCTGCAAGAATGAGGGAGAAAGGAGGGGAAAACAGCAATTCAATTTTAGAAAAAAAGAAAGCAGATGGAGAAAAGCAGCAATGGGGAAAACCAAGAGTCAACCATATTTACACTGCAGAATTCCCCAAAAGATCTGGGAATTGGCAACACTGAGTACACCTCTGAAAATGCAGGTGAGTGGGGGACTAAAATAAAGTTGGTTGAAAGTTTATGAAAGTTGGTTGGACCCCTAGCTGCATGTTTGGAGGTTGATTCTCTGGAGTGGGTAAAACAGAGAAGTACACGGACTGCAGGACACAGGCACAGCTGTAAGAGGAGATATTATACCAAAAAGGAATGAAGAAAAAAAGGCACATTGCATGCTGAAGACCCCTGTGCTCTTTCTCCCGACTGGCTTCCAGAATGATGGCCCAAGGCCTTTTATCCTTCAAAGAACCTTCTTTGGGGAATCTGACCTGTTCTAAAGAGACTGCAGGAGCCATCCAACCAACAGCCAGGCCCTGAAGGCCCGACCATGAGGCCGACAAACTCCACCCACACACTCAGAGCATTTTTTAGTCCACCCCATTAAACATAAGCAAACCACCAAAGATCAGAACACATTTGTGAAAAGGCTTTAACATGTGAGACCAACACAAACAAAATAAAAACTGGAGGAGACAATGCAGAAGGAGAAAACTTTAGCATCTTCAAAGATGAGAAAATACAGCATACATGAAATACAGAACAAGGCTATAAAAAAGAAAGATTTGGGGAACAAAGGATCTCTTAAAAATTAAAAACCTGACAGAAATTTAAAAGAAATTCTTTTTTAACAGAAGGGTTGGAAGATAAAGTTTAGATACACCTCTAGAAAGACCAAAAAGACAAAGATGAGAATTAAAAGACTGTATGAAACCAACTGGACCAGTCCAGAAGATCCAAGACATGAACAAAAGAGGTTCAAAAAGAGGAGAAAAACTACCCCCAAACTGAAGGACACGGGGTTGACAAACTGAAAGAGGCCACTGAGGGCCAGTACAAGTGAAAGAAAAGCTTTCTTCAAGGCACATGATCATGAAATTTTAAAACACAGGGATTAGAAGCCAGAAAAGAATGGTCTTATGTTTACACATTTCTGAAGGAAACTACTTCACAATCCAGAATTCTATATTCAGCCAAACTTTCAGACAAATGAGTAGAATAAAAACACTTTTAGACATGCAAAAACTTTAATTCTAAGGCACTGTAAAATTGAAAAAAAATAAGTAAATGTGTCAGTATTACCAGCTTTCTTGCTGTTGGAGAAGGGAGATACAAACATAGAAAGGGGAGGATAAAAAGAAACCGCTGGTGCTGGTTTACAACTGGAGGCATCAGTAGATGTGTACGTGAACTTCCTAGTTCTGTACACTGACCACGTTTACCTCTGTAAGAATGAGCTCACCCAGACCTTAGTTTCTAAATACCATACCCTACTAAATGCCTGATCCTGAATGGGTCAGGGAAAGTACAAGATGAGCCCGGAACACTTTGTTGTGCTGGAAAATAAGGAAGTACTCAAAAAAACGATGGAATGTGCCACAGGACACAAACTAGCCTGAAGGGAGACCTGCTAGCTAAATCTGGAAAACATCTGATCAAAATAATGACAGTAATGAATTATAACCCACTAAATAATACATGAGTTCAAACTGATAAATAAATGGGGAAAAGGGGAAACTCTTGATTTCAGTATAGTAAAAAAAAAAAAAAAAAAAAAAGTTAGAAAAATCACTGTTTCACACCACCACAGTAATAACTTACTCAGGCAAGAATTATCAATGGGGCTTCCCTGGTGGCACAGTGGTTAAGAATCCTCCTGCCAATGCAGGGGGGACAAGTTCGAGCCCTGGTCTGGGAAGATCCCACATGCCACAGAGCAACTAAGCCCATGCGCCACAACTACTGAGCCTGTGCTGTAGAGCCCGCGAGCCACAACTACTGAAGCCCACGCGCCTAGAGCCCATGCTCCACAACAAGAGAAGCCACCGCAATGAGAAGCCTGAGCACCTCAACAAAGAGTAGCCCCTGCTCACAACAACTAGAGAAAGCCCACGCACAGCAACGAAGACCCAACACAGGCAAAAATAAATAAAATAAATAAATTTATTTTTTAAAAGAAGAATTATCAATGGATGCTAAAACTAGGGATTCAAGCTTGATGAGGAATAAGTTATTTACATAAACTCTATCTCCCCACAATTTACTTATTACCAAAGGGGAAAACATTAACTAGACAGTGGAGAGACCTGATAGGTACCACCTCAATCAAGTATCAAAGTTAATGTCAACAATAATGAGACAACACAACACATGCCTCTCAGTGTGAGGCTTTGAGGACATATTATTGCTTACGCTGTAGTCCTGCCAAAAATGCATAGTGTGAATCAAATCATGAGGAAACAACCCTAAATAGGGGTGGCATTCACAAAATGACTGGCCTCTAAACTTCAAAAATATCAATACCACAAAAGACAAAAAGAACAGCTGAGGAACTATTTCAGACTAAAGGAGATAGACATAAGAGCTAAATGCAATGAACTGGTTTCCAAACTTAAAAAAAAAAAGTTGCTATAAAAGAACATTATTGAAACAGCAACATTTGAATAAAGACCTTAGATTAAAATATCGTACCAGTTACTTTCCAGATTTTGATCATTATATTGTGATTATTTATCCTTGTCTTAAGAAATATATCCCTAAGTACTTAGAAGGTAAAGGGGAATGATGTCTGCAACTTATGTTTTCAAACGGTTCAGGAAAGTGTCTAATGAGAGAATGACAAAGAAACTGTGGCAAAATGTTAACTACTATGAATCTGGATGAAAATGATTCCTGAGTTCTTCAAACTATTCTTGCAACTTTCCTATAATTTGGAATTATTTCAAAATTAGGAATGAAAACACTAAGAATATTTTTATTTATTCAATGTTTCATATACAACTCAATTCTCAGTCAGTATTTGCAAGTCCATGTTTACCAAGGTAAAGAATGGCAATAATTGGTGGGGGAAACCCACTGGAACTCTTCATGAGCCAAGAGAAAAGGAACTGAGATACAACCTTTTGAGGGTAGACATGTGTTCATATTGAAAATACTTAGTCACAGAAGTGTAAATTTTTCATTTTATTCAAAGTTGGTACAGAAGTGCTAACATTTCCATAAAATAATTACTATACTTCAGTTACAGGACAAAATACCACAGAAAGGAATATACTTTGCAAGAAATGTAGTTCATCTTAAATTTCCAAATACTTTTAAAGGCTAATGCAGCAGCTGGCAAAATAACACATAGTACACAAAGAACAGTGTATTTTACAGAGTCAGTAATGAAAACTGACAGCTCTTTAGCAGATTTGCTTCATTTTTTTCATTTTTAAACAGTAACACTTTTAAAAACACATTAAACCAAGATCATACATGTCTACAATTTAAAAAATGAGATTGTATACAATAGGTTAGAATAAGTCAAGTTAGAATTGTCATGTATGGTTAACAATCCTAAATCTACAATTTTAATTGTATTCCTTTCAATATGGAAGTAACCTGGTTTATACCAAATTCTACTTTCTGCTTGCAACTAAAACATTGTACAGTGAGATGGACCTGATCAGTCAAACCTTACAAAAAAAAAAAATGCTGTGGACAATGAAGGTACCCTGGAAATCAGTTTACAATTCAAAAAACTCACCAATAACCCAACAACTTCATTTAAAATCACATTTGGTCTACAATGCATAACTGACAAAACAATCCATGTATACAATACACAACCCCAGTGCACAGACTGGTCTCTCACAGAACATCTGAACAAAGCTTAAGAGGCAGGACACTGGGAAAAACATTTTTCAATGTAGACATCTTTTAAAAATGCATTAATACTTACATATCAAAATTACTAGATAAAAGCAGCAGTACTCTGCTGACATTTGGCTTAAAAATAAAGGAATGAATGAAGCAATTTCACAGGATATTAGAAAAGGAATTGGTTTTCTTCTTGAAGAAGACTACTAACTTTTGCACAGCAACTATTTTTGATATCCACCTTATCAAAAAAAAAAGGAGAAGAAGAAGCACTGAGAAGCCTAACATAGTTCATATGTGATTGCCAACATAGGTCCAGGCAACAGAAAATGGGATGTCCAAGCAAAGAATGGGTAAATCCTCGCTTTATTTTGGAACTCTGTTGGCAATCTATAAACTGAAGCAATACTGGTGGGGGAAAGCAGGGCAACAGATTCCATACCATCATCTGACACTAATGTAATATGTCATTATTTAAAAAATAAAGCTTTTGCATTTTAACAACCCCACAGAAAAGTCCATGAGCAAAAGACTTGTTGATCTGTTTGCCACTCAAAAGTCAGAGATCTCACAGTGAAATTAGAAAATTCTATTTATACATATTTACACCGCTAGGACTACTTTCACCTAGACTAATTAAAGCAATTTTCCATGGAATTACAGATGAAAGATATTCTGCCAAAGGAATCTTCAAAAGCATCCTTTAAGTTCTTAAAAACTATTTTAAATTTTAAAACAAAATTTAAAGGTACAGAACACATTCTACACAGGACTAACAGGTTATTACTGCTTTGCCTTATCACATATTGTTAAGCCAAAGATGTTCCTCAAACCTCTCCTTTCTCCTGCATTTCTGGTACTCCTCTCCAGTAACCCCACCGAAGCCTGAGGTTTTACATTCTTAAAAAATGCTGTAGGTCCACAACCTGGCGACTTTTAGCTAGAGGGGGTAAGTCTCTCCCTCAAAGTGCTCAGGTTAATTCTTCTAAAACATGTTCCATTAGTCTATACCAGCTTTAATCTTCATTCCATATATTATTAAAGTTGATTATCTCTAAGAAGATAAACATACAAAATAGAGGAGAGTGGGAACAAAGATAGTCACTTCTCTCCATCCTTAGAGTCCTTCCATCTTTTGACATACAGGCAAAATCCAAGACACAGATGTATTTATTCATTGTTTACAAACAGGGACTATTCAGGTGAAGAAAGTGACGAGTAAAATAAGGATAATGTCGAGTTCAAGAAAACACATTATTTTCTTCTTTTGCATGCATATTCACAGATTTCATCTAATCTAGTCTTGAAGCGGGTAATGAGACAGGCAAAAGAATCCTTTAGACTCTTACAACCATTGTGAAAAGCAAAGTAGTTCATTTGGCAGATCTGTCTCAGTTAGTTTGATGCTCGTAACACTTGGATCAAATTCTACTCTATTAAAATGAAGTGCAGTGAAGCATATGAAAAAATAACTTCATTAAGTTTAGATTAAATTTACACAAAGATTAAAGATTAGTATTTGCCCTATTAAAATGTGAGATTTCTCCATGTTTTCAGGGTACTATTGACAGGAGGTAAAATTTCCTAAAGATTTATGATTAAAAAAAAAAAAATCCAATGGCTCTACAGCTTAAAGCAGAAGTCTGTCAAAATGTTCCACCCACCAAAAACCTAGAAGTCTGTCCCTGTTTCTCAAATTCCAGATTGCAGGAAAGAGCCCACAGACCCCATTTTAGCTAGTAACCCCCCAATACAACTGCAGTATTCTTGACATTGGTATTCTCTCCTCCACCAAAGCAGTACAAACGTACTCAGATTAGAACGCTGAATCCCTTATGATTTAGGACCCCTATCTTAGGTACCTCACTGTCTAGGGCTTTCAGTACTGCGGTCCTCATCCTGACAACTCGAGACAAACCCATGGTGGGCTTTTTATGCCTGGCACTTGTGGGATAATGAGAATACTGTTAGTCTTGTGCTTTCTACATGTGGAGTTACAAATATGAGGGAACATGGTTTTGTGCTTTCTATGGACACTTACTTTCAGCGTTTTCCTTATCATGGAATGTGAAACTGTTGTCACATATATGTTCTCAGATATGCCTATCCAACCTACACTGGAAAATGATAAAGTTAAAATACACTCACAGAATAAGTAACCTTAAATTTTTAATTAAGGATATAAAAGAAACAAATACAGATGAATAAATAACATTTAAGCTGCAACACAAACCAGACTTACCTGGTTCCTTGAACTTAAACAGAGACTGCATATAAAGTATGTAAATATAAATGTATTTCCTTCACTAGCTATAACAATATTTAAAAAGAGGAATTGTAACAAATAAGAGTTATCTATCAAGAAAGGGAAAGGTGTGAACTAGCAGATTCAATATTGGCAACCAGAAGGCACTAATCAAAACATAAATTTCAGAAGATGATTATATTATGGAATACCCTACAGAATGGCCTTTGCCAATTGGGGGTTTCAATAACATAGATAGCAATGAGCTTAATTTCAGTTTCCAACTAGTATAACAAAAAAGTGAGTTATTAAGGAACATTCCACTTATAGAGGTATAGGCTACACTGATATATTGGAAAATTATCCAGAGTAGTTTGTCCAGAGGCAATAAAAAAAAGTAAACACTCCTTTATCCAGCAGCACTAGGGTACAAGGTGAATTTCCAACATAAGTCTCCAACAAAGGTGTGGTTATCTACTGTCAACTTGTGCTGTTGCCGAAATCACTGGAAAATGTATTTCCCTCAATGACAGAGTTCACTCACTGTAAACTGTCTTGAACTGGGGTGGGGGGCTCCGTTATCCTGGGCAACAATTATAATACAGTGCTTCTCTGAGGAGAGCAAAGCACTGCTCCTATACTAACAAGAATCTGAGACCACTGTGCTTTGTCTTGACTTATTCTAGCATCCCTCTCTTCAAACACGCTATATATCCAGGTAACCAAACCAAACTTTTAAAAGTCTTACATAAATTAAGGTTATTGGTTTAAGTCAAGTCTCAGATTATGGTCCTCCCCGAAAAAGTAAAGTGCATGAGATGAGTAATGATACAGATACATCAAACCTTTTTTGTTTACTTCTGAGTAAAAGACTATATGCCAATGGTTAAGCCTGTTAGTTACCAGATAAATGGGGTGCTTAACCCAAAACAATAAGCTAAATCCTATCTTTTATAAAGGATTTGAGATGGAAACAAACATTAATTATATCAATTCTCTTAACATTCCTTTAAAGGTGAATCAGTAGTTTAAAGCCTTATTCCCAGCACTGGAGAGAGAAGTTTAAATAAAAACATTTATATGACAACGTGAATAATGGCGTGGGACTCAGTGCTGGCAAAGCCCATCAATTATTTTGAACCTTAGCTAAATTCTGTTCTGGAGTCAAAGTAGTTGAGTATCTACTCTTCCAACAGAGGTGAGAGTTTGACAAAAAGCATACCAAATTAAGAGAAGTTAGCTTAATGGAGGAAAAGGGGTTTGCAGCCCTGAGTTAAGTCAACCAAGAAAACCAAACGTAGTGATCAAAAGATTACTTCTTATGTAATCCAGCTTCATACCTAACTAGTACAAAAGGGTTTCTCTATATGCCAACTGACTAGTTCCAACTTTTTACCTTTAATTACTGCAAGAACAAGGCTTTTCGGCATCAAAACAAACTCCATTCCTCTCTACATTGTGATACCATCATTTCAAAGGGACTGGTGTGAATTTAACTATTCTTGCCTCCTAATTTTTGAAAAATGAGTTTCGAGAATAAAATACTGATGAATTATTAAGGGCTTTTATTATTAGTGAACACAAAGTCTAAGAAAATAATTCTTGAGAACAGTTTAAGCTAATAGAAATTTAGTATATTTAAACACAACTATATTTAGTGAATCACTATTTGGATCCAGACCTTCAACTATGGGGCAAAGCAGCACTTCTGCACACCATGACAATAAGCCTGAAAGAAAGTGAATTAAGCTGACAAAAGATCAAAATAGGAATCTGTTAAGTGTTGAAAGAATAGGTGAATAATTAAAGCAATGTGAGGGAAGACAAATAAAGGGGGAAACCAGTCTCTCTGAATGGTAGGTAGGCATACACACAAATAGGAATATATCCCATTTGTAAAGTCTGCTCAGGCTAATGTCAACATTAAAATGACTTGAACAATTTAACACCTGGCTAATGATAAATCTTATGAATACTGAAGCCTAAAACCATTTTTTTCTACTAAAGTATCATTATGAAATATCAGTCATTTTAACCTCAAATATGTTAATAAACTCATGCTTTACGATATTCAACATCAAACCAGGGTTTAACAAGCTTGATCTTATTCACTGTACCCTAATCTATATGCGGAGGGGTTTAAACTAGCTGATAGCAAAGATGCCTCAAGTTCTAGGGTTCAATGAATATGATTCTACATCTAACACATTTTAAGCTAATTTTGTCTTCTGTTAAGTCTGCATCACCCAGGTACTTCTCAGCATCTCACTTAATAGTGTTTCTGACTTCTTAAGAAAATTTTGTCCTGGCAAGTCTCCGTACTCATGTAATTCAACAATGGTCTTTATACATCTCTCAACCCAAACTCAGGAAATGCTGAGGTGTCACTACTAGATACCCATGTGGTCATTTTCAGCCATCATACCTCAGATGAAAATGACACATGGGCGTAAAGTATAAGAAAAGCAAGTAAGCCGAATACTGCCAAGTGGGAACATTGATGGGTCTAACCTTTTAATAGTTAATAATATAGCAGCTCTATAGTGTGGTAAAGAATGAGAATAACCCATACGCTACATTAAATGATATCTAAAGAGAGAGGGGAAAGATCCACACACCCAATATAGGGAAGACAGCAATGGACTGAGAAATGTAGAGACTTAAAGGTTCTAATCACCCTGGACAAAACTTTCAAGCCCCCACTTAGCCTCAGGTTGGAGAACTGAGTAACAACCTTCCCACTCAATTCTTAAAATGTGAAGTTTCATGGAGTGATGGGCCCCCACTAATTACTTGACTTGCCATCCCCAAGAGCTAGGGCTTTGTGACCCAGGCCAGCCTCTTTGTGCAAAAAGACAATGGATCCTTTGAGCCAAGTGAAAAAGAAGCCTTGGGAGATCAGATCTGCTGGATTTAGGCCAAAGGACACAGCACCATTGCTACTGCTTGATGCTTCTCTAACCAAAAGATAAGAGTGATAACCTCACCAGGAAAGAAAGGCTGGGGAAAAAGACTGGCTCAGCTGTTTCAAAAGCCGTTTACTGTCTTGGGTAGGAGGACAAAATATTCTTAGATGAACAGGGAAATTAGAGGTCCCACAAAGGAACCAATAATCATTCTGCATGTCAGGGTAATAAGCTCTTCTCATCAGATCTGGAGACTAAGATTGCCTGAGAGGACAAAAATCTAAGAACTGGGGATACCATTAACAGCAGATAAGACAATATTTTTCTCCACCTTTGAACACCAGTGTCCTCGCTTCATTTTGACTCGCAGCTAACTATTGTAGTCAATCACTCTTAGCCAATTCTGAACTTCAGCTTGAGCCAATATGAAAACATATACATGTTAATGTCTAGGTATCAATGTCATCATTTAGGACCCATTTAGTTAGTGTAAAGTATGACTATTTTGCTAGCTTTAAGACAGACCACGTATCATTCCATGAACAATCATTCTAATGAAATGCAGACTGAAGAACGGTCCCCTGAAATGAAGTTGCAATCAGGAATTCACATACTTATTCAAGCACATTATCTATTACTGGGAAGCAATAAGAAGGGCAAGCTTCAGGGACTTCAGTCTAAATAAAATGTTTATACTGGCAAGAATAAACAATCCTAATGGATATGCTAATAATCATTCCTTATTTACAAACATTAGTACTCTAAACTTGACCTACTGCTATATACACATGAATAGACACAAGATGATGTATTTTATGTATCCTACTAAGACAACAGCAGAGAGAAGGTAGGGGGATGCTAATATCCCAAACTATTAGGAGTCAACATTAAATAAAGGGGGGAAAAATCCACTTAAATACCACCTATTCATTGATGCTTTTAATAGAAGGGGTAAGAAGGCTGCTCAGCCAATATGTCAATCCTCACTGCTGAGTTACACAGCAAGGTGTTCAGAGTCAAAGAAAAATTTTAATTCCTACAACTTAATGTCAATTTGAAAAATCTAAGATCCTGTTATTTCCCCCAATATCAAAAAGCTGTCTCAAAGGAAGAACAGTTCCTTTGAGAAAAGAAGAGGACAAACCATGAATCCAGATTTGGACACCTGGTTTTCTGTTCTTCCCAACAGACTTTGTAACCTTGGACATGTCACAGCCTCAGCCTCCACACAAGAAAAGGATGGTCCTTATTTTTATTTGGCCCCCAGCTTATAAACCTTAAGAATGAAATTGAGAACAAAATTCCACAAGGCACTCTAATAAGCTCTCAGAAACCATACTATTCGTACATGAATTATTTTTTCACCTACAGACTCAGTCCTTCAGAAAGCCCCCTGGAGATGGGAAGACATTATGCTACCTGATAATTTCTAAAATCAACTTTGAACTAATCAAATCCATCATAATGAAACTAGTTTATAAATACAAAAAAATTTAAAGTCATTAGGACTGAGTTTTGATTCAAAATCTACAAAAATATCTAAAAAAGTAATAATTTTCCCCTGAAGAATAAAGGTTAATAAAATCATGCAATTTAAAAAATATCAGAGATTACAGAAAAGTCAAAGTAGATACACAATTAGTTTCCTTCATCTGTCATGGAGGAAAAAGGACAGGACACACAAAGAACTACCTAATCTGTAGAGCTTTTCTCAAACGTCTTTCGTACCCTGTCCTCATGAAGGGAATCAGCCTGTGAAAAATGGATTCTCTTCCAGGAAGGCTGTAACTGGGTACGAAGCCATGTCAAGATAGAGGGTCCTACAATTAACGCAAGTCCTGTAATCTCCTCTACAAGACACACTACTAAACCGGTAGAAGTTCTTGTTCATGGCACCTCTTGAACATGCTATCCATTCTACAGAAAAACTATACTGACAATCCACCAATGGCAAAGCGTGCACTCTTGAGTTTTCTGTTACTGATGGTCAGTTTGCATCGAAATATCATCACACTCTAAGTCACTGTTAACTTTTTAAGCAAAAATGTAGAGGCTGTGTACACATGGTAAGTCTTTTGAAAAAAAAGTAAATCGGGGAAAAAAGACTTATCAAGGATACAATATGATCTGAGAATTAAATTTTCACTCTAAAAACTCAACTGCAATATCTCATGATCTAATCAAGTAGGGCGACCCAGCACAAAGGCAGAGTTAATTCTTCTTCAAATTTCCGGACATTATCTTCCAAATGGATCCACTTGGGAAGGTACCTGGCTAATAAAGAATGTTACCAAATGACAAGAACAAAGCTAGAGAATTAATGAAGTATGAGAACATGAAAATTCCAAGTGAACACATGGCAAAAAGTCCGATATTTAGTATTAGACTATCACCTGTTCAGCTTAGTCAATCAAATGCTGCTTAGGAGATGCTAATTTCCAAACTATATAAATGATCTTAATTTGGTCAGTAAATCTGGGGATCATCAGCAATGTTTACTTCATTTTCTCCCCCATAATCATTTACAATACAATCATGACATACAACTTTATAAAGACAGACTTGGTGGTCATTTGAGTATGGTTCACTTAAACTTCAAAGTAGGAAAAAAAGAAAAAAACAACTGGAACAAACTTTTTCCCAACATTCCATATACTGGTGGTACAAGAATAGCTACAGGAAAACATTCTTCGTCCTTTCTTTCAGCATTCAGAATCCATAGGCTCATGCTAACAAAACAAACCTGGCAAACGAACTTGCCCTGAAACAAGCACATGTTAGATTTTCAGTACATAATTGATTATACAATGTCTACAAATTCAGTTTTTTAAAACGGAAGTAGGGATTACAGAGAGAGAAAAAACTTTAAAATGAGCAAGTCTTCTACTTCAGTGTAAGAAGGCCTACCAAGATTTGGCAGTGCAGACAGTCTATCTTATTCGTGATATCTTAGCATATATTCTGCTCTAAGTGCTCTATGAGAATAATTGGTCTCTCCTTACTTTGGTATGGAAAATTTTAAACCACATTTGCACAATTCAGTCTGTTAAACAAGTTTTACTTCATTTAGATTGAAATTTTACTTTCATCCATCTCTGGGAAAATAAAGTCTTGCAAATAGATGATTTTTCTGCTAAGTAAAATTTGGCTAAAACCTACAGCGTAAACAATGCCTGAGAGATGCAACAGTTACATAGGTGTTTTGTTTTTTGTTTTTTTGTTTTTTTTCAAAGACCAGTATTTTCTTAAGTTAGTGTCTCATCATATCCTTAAAAGTTCATAAGGAGAAATAAACAAACATGAAAATTCCAAGTGAACACACAGCAAAAAGTCCAATATTCAGTATTAGTTTAACTTGTGGAGTTTCTTCCAACATTTGTAAACAAACAGCCTCCTCCTCCATCAGGTCTCTGAGACTCCTCTTGCTGAGGCTCTTACTTTTAAAGCCACAGAACCAATCTATGAACTTCCAGTACCGGCCTCCATCCTCTGTTTCTTTCTTTCTCTCTTTCTCACCCATGAGAGCTGCTTGCCCATTGGAATAAGCATCTACAGGTGTTTCTGCCTCTGAATGACCTAAAGAAGCCACTGGGTTGCCCTCCTCTCTGCAGGTCACCAACAGATTAACATCTTCAGGCTGCAGGCCCTTAATGCTATCTTCAGATTTCCCATTGGGAATGACGTGGTTGACAGCCTCACTATTCTCACTGCATCTCAGGATGCTCTTCTCTTGCATTTTGTATGGTTCTTCTTTTGGGGAGCAGCTCTCCTTTACCACCAGGCTCTTCTTAGACCAAAAGGTGGTGGTACGAATCTGTTCCTTCGTAGGAGGTGGCGTGAGAAGGCTAACAATTACAGTAATGAGTCCTGTGACCCAAAACAACGCTGTGGCCACGTACATATAATGGATGTCTTTGATGAAGCCTGGCCTGTTATCAGGTTGGTCACATTCTGGGGCACGGTAGGCAAAGGCCAGTGTCAAACGGACTGCTCCAAGAACAAAGCCAGCCATTCCACCATAGAAAGCCCCTTGTTCATTGCAACGCTTCCAGAAAATCGCCAGAAGGAACAGGGCTGCAACTGGGGGCGTCAGGTAATCTGCCACCTCCTGAATGTAAAGGTACATCTGGCCTCCTTGCATCTCCACGATGATGGGCACCCATGCAATGCTGATCACTACCATAAAAGCCACAAATATCCTCCCCACAATCATTAGTTCCCGGGAGCTTGCACTCTTGCGGATGAGTTTGTACACATCGAGGGTGAATATGGTACTGGCACTGTTAAAGATAGAGTCCAAGTCACTCATCAGAGCTGCAATCATCACTGCCATCATTAAGCCCCGGAGGCCCACAGGAACCAGCTTCATCACCAGGCGTGGGTAAGCAATGTTAGAGCACCCAGCTCTGCTTCCACACACTTGCATGCAGTGCTCTGGGTTGATGCAAGCTATATCATCAGCAAACAGTATCCTGGAAATCATTCCTGGGACAACTATGATAAACATTGGCAGAAGCTTCAAGAAGCCAGCCATCAGAGTAGAGCCTTTGGCATGAGCAATGTTTTTAGCCGCTAGGACCCTCTGCACGATGACTTGGTCAGCACACCAGTACCACACCGAAGCTGGGGTCTGCCCAAGAATGAATCCAGGCCAAGGAACGTCTTCATCTGTTGGATTCCGCAACATTTTCAGTGCATCTTTCTTAGGGTGGACATTACAAGAACTTGTGTTGGAAAGGTTGTATGTCAACAAGATGGAAGTGACATTGGGTGAGGCCAACATGTACCTTCTCTTAACTTCCTCAAACCCGCCAATCTCCATCATGCTAATAATCATAAGTGTGAGTGCCCCAACGATCATGAGCAGAGCCTGCAGAGTGTCTGTGTAGATCACCGCAACAAGGCCTCCGGTGACAGTCAGCAAAGCAGTCATGCCAATGAGTAGGATGACAGACACATAAAGGTTCCAACCCAAAGACTCCTGGATAAAGAGGGCACCCGAATACAGATCCACTGAGAGCTTGGTGAAGATATAGAGAATCAGAGACAACGCTGCAAAATAGACCTGAATCCTATGGCCACCAAATCGCTTGGACAAGTATTCAGGCATGGTGTATACCCCTGACCGGATGTAAATCGGGATGAAAACCCATCCCAGAAGTTGCAAAAGCAGTAAGGCATTGAATTCCCATGCGCCCACTGCAAATCCACTTGCAGCTCCAGATCCTGCCAGCCCAATGAAGTGCTCACTCCCAATATTGCTCACAAACAGAGAGGCACCAATTGCTACCCAGGTCATAGAGCGCCCCGCCAGGAAGTATCCACTTACAGTGCTTCTATTAGATTTCCACATGGCAAAAAAACCAATGCACATGACCAGGATAAAATACAGGGCCACTATGGCAATGTCTGCTGTCTCCAGTACAGCCCTCATTTTGGTAACTTTGTGAATAAAAGTGTCCAGTGACAGAAGTGTCCAACTTTTTATTTACTCATTAGTAACCCCAGCCAAGTCTGTAAACCATACGTGAACTGGACTACACAGAGCAACACAGCAGGTCAAAGTCTTTGTCCTTTGGTTTGCTGTCTTGATGGTGGCGGTTGTGATAAACTTTGAAGGAGACAGTTTAAATTTTCCTCCGCTTCTTAATTGGGATTGAGAACTTAGCTCGTACTCTTAATCCACTCTCCACAAGACCATCAGCATTTACTCAGGTGCTGGAGGAGAAATTCTGAGTTGCAGCTAAGTCTAGTGAAGCCTACTGTACCAACCCTGCAAGGCAGCAAAGACAAAAGACAAAGATTGAATTAGAGGAGGGGCTCACCAAGCGATGAGGAAACTTTCAGTCTAGCAAAACGGCGCAACAAGACATTATAAAAAGAAAAAAAAAAAAACTTTTAAAATATATGTACTTTAGTTCCACAGGAGAGAGTGATCCATACTATCACATCTGATATTTAAAGTCAGGGAGAATAGTTATCATTTTGAACTAAGAACAAAAATTCATCGACCTCCTAACTAAGTGGCTTAACTTCTCTGGCAACTAAGAACTGCCCACCATGACACTGCCCTTTCTTGTCTTAGTGTGGTAGTCTCAGATTGGAAAGGCACCAAGGTCTTAAAGCACCTTGGGGGCGGGGGAGGGATAACACTAATTATTCATAATAAATAAGGGCACCAAAATGAATCTTCAAATACTGTGAATCCTAAGAGTAATGTATTTTATAGCCAGTTAGGGTCCTGGACAGAACAGGTATTTACTAAGTGTTATCATCTACCCCCAAACACAATACCAAGTCCTGCTTAGTCTGTGCAGACTACTGTTACAAAATTTTCCTAGATTCCTACTACAAATGTACATCTGTGCTAGTCATCATATATTACCCTAGAAATTGTGACATGACTCCTGCCCTAAGGGGAAACAAGATGTTCCACACAAAAAAACTAGGAACATACAACTTATAAACAACCCTAAAATTTTACTCTGCTAGCTAGAAGGAAGACATTGAAAAAAAGATTTGTTTAATGTTAAAGAAAGTAATTTCCTTCCCTTCCATTTCATCAGGCATTATTTCCAAGAGAACCTCTGAGAAGATAAAGGCACTGACTCAAGGTTTGATTTTGCTGAATAATTTTTCCTTTTAAATGCTTTCTTGTTGAAGGGTATACAGAGCAAGGAGAGGAGGAAGAAAGAGAAAATTTTTCTGGAAGACTGAAAAATAACGTCATTATTATTATATCTTCCAAACCTAAACAAAACAGACATCTATAAACCATTAGATAATAAATTATCTTCAATAAGTCAATCAGATTTTTTCAGTCCTGGATTAAGAAAATCATTGAAAAACAGACATTTAAATTTACCTAAAATTGAGTTTATGAATATGACGGGTTTTCTCCTGGAAAAAGAGACAAATTCTGAATCTTCAAAGTTATTATAATTGGAGCTGAAAGACCAATATGAAAAACACTTTGTAATTCAACCTAATGCCTTCCACATGTTAACTCCTAAAGTGATTTCTCCTTTTGAGATAAGGCAACCTCAGAGTGAAATGTTTTTTTATGTTTGACAAAGCAGATGCTTTTTGATGAATCTAGATATTTTCCTTTAAAAATTATTAAGTCCTATAAATGATACTAAAAGCCACCTCTTTTCCAAATAGACCACAGTACTAAACACTTAACCACACACCTCTTACTGGTAAGGAAAAGAGCTGGAAATAATGCTTAAAGATAAACACGCTACCGAATTAGGTTATTAGGTCTAATTAATAATGCTGCCACGTAGAAATGTCTTAAACCCATCTTTATGCCTTTTTAAGCATAAAGCACTACAACAATTACACTAAAAAAAACTAAAATCTTTCCTCCTAAAAGCCAGTGTCAATAATGACTGGCATGAGTAAAACTGCCACACACAAAAACATAAAATACACTAAAAGTTGGTATTTGTATCACTTCATACTTGCCAAAACCTGAAGCTGCTTGTATTTCTATGACTACTTTCTCTGATCCCAAAATGTTCAAGTTATTTAAAAAAATACTTGGACATTATTTAGGAAGAATTACCTAAATTTTTAATAAAATCTAATCAGGTGACTAATAAATATTAATTATTTAAAAGGGTACCTGTAACATTTCAGTATAAGGGTTAGGTCCTCAATTACAAAGAAAACTGCAGTTGGCAATTATGAGATCCCTGCCCCCAACAGAGCTCCCACTGCCATCCAACATCCAAGCCATACCCTTGCCATTTTGTTCCAACTTACACACAGATAAGCCTAGCTCACTGGTCAGAAGGGCCATTTCAAGTGTCTCTCTTCTCAACGGCAATGCTTGACCATCTGCCTCCTCAAGAAGGGACAAACAGCCCGAGTGCTTTTATGTTTGTCTGGAGGGAAGGTGGAAGGGGCTATGCGCTGCAGGGGCTGCTGCACCAGCCTATCCGTTCAAAGAGCAGAGCCCTCAGAGACAAAACAAGCCCTTCCTTCTCCGATCACTAGGAAGCACTGCTAAAATAAACAACACTTTCCCATTGTCAAATATGATGCAAGTAAGATACCTAAGCCATATTCCGCTCCGTGATGAATGCTTAGACTGGTCTAACCCCTAACTTCCCTAGAACAGCTGGCAGGTAAGCTAGAGAGAAAAGATGTTGGGCCCACAGGAGAGGCAGCAGGAAGACGCCAAACACTAGCTCAAGGCCGAGTTCTCAGCTCTTTCTGCCCCTCAGATCCTTCAAAAGCCACTGCCAACAGTCCCCATCTCACTGGATACCATAGCAGTCTGTGGACAGATTTAAGATTTTTCCAATTTAAACAAAAAACATCCAGAGACCAGCACCTAGTAAAGACTGGAAAAGGAAACAAAAACAAAAACAGATCAAATTAGTTTACAGAAAAATATAAAATACTATAATACAATGCAGCCAAATTTTACATCCTAGTCATTAAGAGAGACTGTCACAGCCTTTTAGGAGATGAAGTGTGCAATTCTTAAAAAATGGTTCCAAATAAAATATACAAGTTTTGCATATTTTTTCTCACTCTTTTAAAAAAGTAAACATTTCTACAACAAAAATATAACGAACACTATCCAGAGTTCCTTTATTGTTAGAAAGAATATACATGGAAAAATTTTTTCTCCAGCTAAAACGAAATTTTTTAATTTATGTTTTTATATTTCTAGGACTAAGCTGGTTCATGGTTCAGATAAATCCCTTAAGTGAGAAATGTGGGACAAGTAATAAAGTAGGTATAGTAATGATAAGTATGTGGGTTGGCTCCTTGGTAGTGCATTTTTAAGAAAACGATTATTTCTGTAATGAGAGTAATAGACGTAGAATGTATAAAGAAATGGTCCCCTAGTTATGATGGCCAGTGTAAGAAATTGAGCTGATTTCAATCAAACACAAGGGTGTTGTGAAACAGAGAGACCCTCCCCAACAGGAGGGCACTTCTGTCTCAGAAAGCAGTGTTTTGTTGATAGTTCCGCACAAAATTAAAATACAATCTTGGTACATGAAAGTACTATTTCATTTACTGGGATGAATTAAATTACAATTAAAGAATTAATCCAAATAAAGAAGTGTACACAAATATTTGCTGTGTTTGAACTATAAAGAGTAAAATAGGTAAGACCAAATTTAAATCAGCTATTAAACCCCTTCAGGTAATATAATCAAAACGTAATTAGTTATGACCAAATCTAACATCTCTCTTCTATTATCTAGGGAGAACATATAGTTTATCTTCCAAGCTAGGAAGCTATTCTGGGACATTGTGTAAAATCCAGGATGTATGGTCACTCTGAAAAGAAAGTCATCTGCCATAAAAACCAAACAAAGAACAAGAAAAACAAACCTTAAAGCCATCACGGCTGCAAGTCATAATAAACTCAATGAGGCTCGTGAACTACCAAAGAGTAGAACAAAGTGACCCTCAACGTGACCAAACCACAATCGTTTTAGCTTTGGGGTCGATTTAAAAACCAAACATTCAAAAGGACAATCTGAATAGGCAGAGCCCACTACTGTCAATAGTAGGCTTGCCAAGTCTTGCTCATTTTCTGATTCGATGGAAAATATTCCCTTTACTAACTAGTAATTTAAGGGGTACAGAACACACCGACACGTCTGAAAACTTACATGTGTAGGTGGCATGGTCAAGAAAGCAGACGAGCTTTGAAGGGCTGGGGGTCCAAGCTCTGTCACTTCCTAACTGCAGGATCTTAGGCAAGTAATCTCTATGAGCCTCAACTGTCTCATCTGTAAAATGAAGGCACCACGCAGCTCCTAATGGTTTAATAAGGAGTAAGTAACACCTAGAAAGTGTGTTGCCTAGTGCAACAGGCAGGTGCTCAGTAAACGTCACTTCACTGTCTACAACTTGCATAGACTGGAAGTGGTGATATCGACTCCTTTCAAATTAAACTATCAACGATACCCCAGGTGTTTTAGGAGCCTCATAGAAGTTATTTATAGATAAAAAGAACTAAATAAAATAATGTATTAAATATGCAGTTCTGTCACAAATATTTTAAACAGGCTCCCAACCAACTCAACTATTAGCTCCTATCTACATCACTTCATTCAAGTTAAATACAAAAAAACTCACTAAATTTATATAAAATTCTACTTACAGACTTTTCAGACACATTTTCACTTTTGTTATCTTGATTCAAAGTCCAACAAAGCAAACTCCTCTAGTGGAATAGGTTACTGGCGCTTGGTATATACATACTCATAACAGGGCCTTCCTCAACCCTTGCTTAACTTTAAAAATGTAGAGCTTGGCTATGATAGCAGTTTATCAGTGACACCGAAAGGAAAATGAGTGTTTCTAATACAACAGATATGAATTCCAGCCAATTTTAAATTACAAGTGGAGCTGAAGACATGTAATCATATAATAGTCCCTAAAACATTTAAGGAGCTTGCCCTTAAATTTCTTTGGCAAAACATTTCTACTATACCTACAATCTTGCTGTTCAAGTTTTTGGAAGTATGCAAGAAATGTATGAAACCGTGATTGAACTCAAATGGCATTCAAACTATATTCTGAGGGTTCCTAGATGGGACACGGGGGTGTCCCATCACAGGGGTGGGAGGTGAGGCAGAGTGAACAGGGATTTAAGCCCCCCTCCAGCAACCCTCTACCAACCAGAATGGCTCTACTTTTAGCAAATTATTGGGGGGTGGGGGGTTAGGAGGGATGGTTTCCCATGTAAGTAATCCATTTCTTCAAATAAAATCTTATTCACCTAGAAAAGTTCATAAATCACCAGATTTATCATTTCATCCATATACACACATCCCCCAAGATACAGTCATTTTAATTTGCTTCTACGAATGTAGAAGTGTGGCTCACCAGGGGTCTTTTGGGTTTTGTTTGTTTTTCGAAAGAAGTCTCAGCAATGAAGACCTTTTGGGTATGGGGGTAAATTTGAAACTACTACTGGTTTCAACCTTTATGTGGATGATACCAGAACATGTGTATGGAGCAAACTCCAATAATCTATATTTTTTGAGAGAAATGAAAATGTAAAGTAATGGAGTAGTAGTGCCTATGATACCATATCATGTAATCCCAATGACTAAGCATTTTGTGTTACCTTTTAATGGGAAGAATTCAAAAGGCTCAGCACTATTTGCTTGCAAACGACTAGTTATCATAAATGAGTTATAAATAATGGAGATAAAAAATAAATACCTGGCACTAAGTCTTAACACCTTGTAGGTACTGTGCCTAGAGTGCTGTATGCATTACTTTAATCCTCACAACAATTATAAGATAAGTACAATTATTATGATCATTTTACACACAAGAAAACTGAAACCAATGAGGTAGTATAACAGTCCAGGATACAGTTATTTGTGTTTACATCTGGATTTCCACTCCCATCTAGGTTTAAATTGCTTCTTCCCTTAATCACTATGCAACACTATCTTTAATGAAAAGGACATTTATTAATAGAAACAAACAATATTAATAAAAGATCATTCAATATCACCCATGTTTAAAAATTTTGAGTTTGCAGAGAAAACTGAGATGTATATATAACAAATGTTAACGAAAGAGACTGCAAAGAGTGTAGAGGATAAAATCCAACTGAAGTATTTATGTATGATCGTTCGTGATGAATATATGTATGAAGAAAATGAAGAGATTCAAAACAAAAAGAAGTCCCAGGCACAGGCTTCTTATGTAAGTAAAAACACACAGAGCAGGAAATTCGGCTAGAAGATCAAGGCTCAACCAGCTTCTCATTCTCCAAGCCCAAGGCTTTTGCCTCCATTCTCTTTTTCAGTGTTAGAATTAAAAAATTAAGTCTCAAAAAAAAAAAAAAAAAAAAATTAAGTCTCAAAGTCTATTCTACATCTGACCTTGTTACCACAGGCTATATGAATCTCAGCCTTCCCTCATCTGCTAACTCTTACATCCTTAAGACATTAGGTTAAGAGAATTGGCTATATGATCTATAGATATGAGTTCTCATAGCAAAATCTATGGATCGCTGTCCTTACTGAATGAAGTGTTTGTAACCACCTATCCTTTCCCTTGGGAGTATGAATAATTTGGCTCACCCCCTTAAAGCTGTTCCACTCTCAATCTTCCTCACCTCAGAGGATGGTGACTCCATCCTTACTATTGCTCAAGCCCAAATTATCAGTCATCACTGAGGGCTTGCTCACTTTCTCTCTCAACCCACTCATAATCAATCCATTAGCAAAATCTGTTAGCTTTCTCTCAAAAAATATATCCAGAATCAGACCACTCAGAATCTCAACCACTAGCACCCTGATCCAAATCACCATTCCATCTCATCCGGTTAACTGCCCTAGCCTCTTAACCTGTCTCCAAGCTCTGGCCCTTGGCCCACAACAGGGCATTAACACAGCAAGCAGTCACCTCTTTACTCACAATGCACAATGTACCAAACATGCCTCGGGACCTTGACACTGGCTGTTCCCTATGCAGGACACACTCTGCAACCCCAGATTTTCACAAGACTTGCTCTCCTCTCATTGTCTTTGCTCAAAAGTAACTTCCTAACCATCTCAATCTCTCCTTATCCTGCTTTATTTTTTTCCACAGGACTCAACACCTTCTAACATACTATACAACTTCCTCATATTTACTGTCACCTCACTACCAAAATGTAAATTCCATGAGGGCAGAGACTCTAGTCTCTGATGCTCACTGATGTGGTCTGTGTCTAGAACACTATCTTGCACACTGCAGGTGCTCAAATGTTTAAATAAATGAATCAAATATTAATGACTAAACACCTGATCAAGAGTGTTAAACTTCCAACACTCTATACAATTATCAACAGTGGGGTTTTTTTAAAGCAGAAAGAGAAGGCAGATTAAAAGGCCAAGAAGAAGTAAAGCACTTCCTCCCCTACCAAAGTGATCTGCAATCTCAAACAGCTCTAGTTGAGTGTAGAATGACAACAAGACAAATCAGACTAGGCAAGCATGCTGCCCTTTGTTCAGATAAAAAACTCAAAGGGCCATGACATAGTGAAAACCTGTACCTGGAGCCACCATCCCATACTACCTACCTACCTCCCTCCCTTCATTGTTCTAACCCCATTTCAGAATGCGTTCCAGATTCTACCTCTTCAATTGTCAGTATCCATTTCACAGCGTGCAGTGATACATGCTTCGTGTATTATGGGTGTTTCCATGCAGTCACAAAGGACAGCCTGGTGTGCGCAAGCAGCACTTCCCTCAGCTCACTCTCCACAAGTATGTCAACGCATGAAGAACCTCTCCCATCTCTGCCTCTCCATTACACTTGAAGAATTAAATGAAAAAGTTACTTTAATAACTAGCGCTTACCCCAACATTAGTGCCAGGCACCATTTTTAAGCTATATGTACCGGACCATTTAATCCTCACAAAATCCCCAAGAGGTATAGGCATAATTACCCCCAAATTTACATATGAGAAAATTGAGGACATATTACAGAATTACTAAGGAAGTCCAGAACCATCCTTTGTGAAGTAAAGATGAAGAATGTATCCTTTTACAACTCTCCCCAGGAAGGTATACATAAAAAAGTAGAAATAAACACAGGTCAGAAAAAAATCTGCTCATCGATACAGAAGGAATGATGCAATCTGAGAATCACCTTTCGTAATCCCTAATGAAATAATGTCCCTAGGCAATGATTGCAATGGATGCTAGAACCCTTAGGTGAAAGAAAGTTTGATGGGAACTTCAGAATGGATGCTTGAGGCTGTCAACATCTACACCCATCAAGAATTAATCTCATCTCTAAAGGCAGACATGAATGCTATACCCAGGAACACTTGGAAAAACATCAAGTAAATACAACCTGTGGACGTTGCTTGGATTCAGATTCAAGCAAATCAACTGTAGAGAAACAACTGAGACAATTCAGGGCATTTGAATATGGATATTAGATGTTAAGGAATTGTAGTGAGGTGGCATAAAGGCACTGTGGTTTTTTGTTTTTGTTTTTTAAGCCCTTACCTTTTAGATACATGATAAATATTTACAGGAGAAATTTTATATCTGCATTTGCTTTAAAGTACTCCAGCAATAACTGATTCTGAATCATCAATAAATGCTAAATCCAGTGGAAGACTGCTGGAGAAAAGAATACTGAGTCTCAATCAAGTTTGTCACTCCATAAATCACTTAATAATTACTAAAGGAAAAAAGGTACATTTATAACGAAGCAATCTGGTGGATATCACCTAAACCAAATAATTGTTTGACATCCCCAACAGTGGGACAAACTGACATCCCTATGTAACATTCCTGCCAACAATGTTTAACCTATCTCTACTCATGAGAAAGCAGATAGACAAATTCAAATTGAGGGATTCTCCAGACCAGAGGGCCTGGACTCTTCAAAGTGACACTGTCCTTAATGACAAAGGCTTGAGAACTGCTCTAGCTCACGAAGACTAAACAACAACCAAATACATGAGCCTTGACTGAATACTGGACTGAAGAACTAAAGGATAACACTGGAATAACAAGGTAAATTAGAACACAAATTGAACATTCTATAATTGTACTGTATTGATGTCAAATCTGAGTGTAATGGTCATGCTATGGTTAGGAAGAAAGTCCTTATTCCTAAGAAAGGCATGTCAACAATGCCTGCAACTCTCAAATGATAAAAAAAAGAGCCAATACAGCAAATTAGTGATCTAGGTGAAAAGCATACAGGTGTTAACTGAATGGTTCTTATACCGGTAACTCTTCTAAAGGTTTAAAATTTTAAGATAAAGTTAAGAAAATATAAAATACTCCAGCAAAAAAAATAAATAAATAAAGGGAAGGGGTGGTAGAGATAAAGCAAGAGTGGCAAATGGTGATAACTGCTGAAGCTGGGTGATGGATACAATACGGAGATTCGTTAAACGAGTCACCTTTACATATGCTCGAGTCCACATCTTAATTCTCACTTCTATAAAATGGGAAAAACATGTACCTCAAGCCAACTTCATCAAGATAGATTACTAGATAAAAGTCCTGTGGAAAAAAAGTTAGCATTAAACTGTCATATGCTGTCAATTCTTTCAGGAAAGGCTTGAAGACGACCTATAAAATAAAAGCCTGCTGAATTGAATGCCACGTTAATATAACCACTCCAAGACCTCTGCACTCATCCCTGCTCTTCTGCCCGCAGTTAATGGCCATGGCTCGCTCCCTCACTGAAGTCTCAGCCTTGCCTGAGCACTATAATGAAAATATAAGGCCACATTTGTCCCCTTATCCTGCTGTTTCTCTTCACAGCATTTGCTAGTTTGTCTCCCTCATTAGAATGTAAGCCTTATGAAAGCTGGAACTTTGTCCTACAGTTTACCACTCTATTCCCCAAACACATGGTAGTGCTGGCACCTACTAGGCACTCAAAACAGATACAAAATACTTCCTTCAGTCTAAGGGGACTTTATAGCTCTAATACAGTACAGTGTACACTGTTTTCTACAGATGCAGTGATCAAAAGTATAGCTTCTAGTTTGAGACTGCCTTTAGGATCCTGACTTGGCCCCTTGCTGAGCTGTGTGGTCCCACGTACCTTTCTGCTTCAGTTTTTTCATGTGTAAAATGGAGATCACACTATCTAACCCTTAAGATGGCTGAATATTCAAGGGGTGGAGGGAATACACACACACACATATATGTAACACACACACACACACACACACCCCCTGCTTAAACCAGCCACTAAGAATTAGGTATTACAAACCATAAGATTTACAGATGTCAGACATCCAACCAGGTCAGCTTGGTGGTTTACCGTCATGTTTTCTATTCTCATCCTACTTGGTTCCAATTTTATGTTCCTAGAAGAACAGAGGCCAAGAAGTTTCTCATTTTTCCATGAGACTGAGGCCAGAAAATGTAAACACAAGAGTCTTCCTGGTAGACCAGATTCTAATTCTCCCAGGAGGCCAAGTCATAAAATAGAAGATCCTGAAATTGGGATGTTTCCTCAGGCAGATACTTTTGGTTAGAAAATTTTAAAACCTTCCAATCTTCTCCAAGGTTTGGGGAATACAGGATTTTCAAGAAGTAAACAATAGGACCATAAACAGGATAACTTTAACAGAATTTGGAAGGACTGGAAGAAATTATGCCCTGAACTGAACCTAAGAAGTGAACCTAAAACTGAGGCACGGTTTTGTAGATTACAAATGCAGCTGGATTTTTCTCTTACATTTCAAAGACAGAACTAGTAGACTGGTATAAAAATCCAGAAAAATAAGATCAGAAGTGATTTCCTTGGATGTCAGAAGGTAGGAGATTTTGAAATTATAAGTAGCTTCCAATTATTTCATCCTAATCAGATAAAATATTTAATAAAGGAAATGATATTAGAAGGAATTTCTTTTCTTCACTTTAATCTTCTCAAACTGAATTTGCACAAAGTCCTGGCCCTCAGTCTATACATAAGAATGGCATTCCTGAGACCAATCATGCTACTAGAGTCTGCTAGACTAAAGATCATCCCTGATGGAAACTCGGTGTCTAAGGTTTTCAAGGTAGTATACTTCATAAAACTGCTTTCTCATGTAACTGTCAACAAAACAGAAGGCAAGCAGTATACCAGCACAAAAGAATGACAATCAAAACAACCTACTACTGGGTCATATATTTACTTAATAATGGTTGAAGCAGTTTTTTTAAAAGGACACTTAAGTACACCTTCCCTGCAACATACGCCTGGCAAAGATCTTACCCCCAAAATCCGCTTTTTACTCAGCAGCAGAAACTCACCTTGAATCCGAATCAAAACCAGTACTGAACAATGTCTTATATTCATAATTCGCACACAGGACACCTGAACAACTGAAAACAGGACAGGTATCTGGGACTTTGGTCCTCCATCCTTCTAATACAAGCAAAGACTACACATGGGTTCCCACATGAGGACCTTCCCAGCACCTGAAATCCAAGCTCAGCTATGACCTGACCACCACACAGTCAATGTGTTCTCATACTGAAGTACATCCACAGCAATCTGGCTGTTATAGCTGCACTTGGGTTTCTACACCTGACAAAATTAAAGCATTGTAATAGGCAAGGTAGGTGTCAAGGAGACACTGAAGTCTAAACAAAGACAAAACCAGGAATTTTTTTTTTTTTTTGGCCGCGCCGCATGGCTTGTGGAATCTTACTTAGTTCCCCGACCAGGGATCGAATCCGCGCCCTCAGCAGTGAAAGCACAGAGTCCTAACCACTGGACCGCCAGGGGATTCAAAACCAGGAATTCTTGATGCTAGGACAGAAGCAGGGAAATGCCACTTTATGAGCACTGAGAGCTCCAGGTCGAGGTTTTAAGTCCCTACCTTCACTTGCAATTCCATTTTTAAGCTCTCATCCACATCAACCTCTACTGAAATGTTCCCAAAGTGGGTAAGGATTCCCTTAACTAGGGCACTGTAATCATAATAAAAATGATGGGGGAAAGGGATGGGAACAAATCAACTGTACCCTGGACTTGAAAGGTAGGGAAGAACAAACTGGACCTGAGTTTATTTGCAATCTGCTGTTATGTATCTGGAGTGGGAGTGGGGAAGTAACAAAGACAAAAAGGGAAAGTCAGTCAAGGTAATGACTTGGCTTCCATTCCATGGAAACATGAAGCTTGGCCAAAAATTATAATATTGTATCATCCTCTTGTTCTATCCTCTGACTAGAAGAGCACCTAATTTCTTTCATAGTAATACTATATTCCAAGGATCACGTGTCATATAAGCTAATGTGAATTTCATAGATATACCCTGAGCAAAAAAAATGTCATTTTCTAGATAAAGCAGTCTTTTCCAGGAAGCAGTATTTCAAACCTGTAAGACTTTAGTACAGTGGGTGTAAACCAAACTGTACTAAGGCATGCTTAAAATAAGCAATCACCCAGACATCTAAAGAAGAAGTAGACTGAATACCAATTGCTGACAGTCCACACTAAGTCAATACCTCAGCCTCTGTGCAACTCTCTGAAGTCTGTACGTACACTTAGCCTAAATGGGCATACATAATCCACGAGTCCAGAACTAGAAACTGATACTACTTTTAAGACATGAACATGTTTGCCATTTACTAATTATTAGTCCTACTGTAAATCAATGACCAATTAACAAGATGGGTTCTGTCAATGTGTGAGCAGCAAATTTTGTAACCTAAATGCTAAAACAGTTCTAAAGGCAATTAAGGATGTCTTTAAAGAACATCTAAAGCCCATCATCTAAATCAGAAATTACAAGATGGTAGCCATACCTGAGCAACAGATACATTTCCTTAGGTCCATGGTGCTTAAATATTTTTAGTTGTGACATCTTAAAAATCAGACTTCCTGTAAAATCTGGATTTCTGGCTAAGAATAGGATAGAAAAGGACAAGCTGGCAAAACCTGGCCCACACTCCCCATGGCAATAATAGACTGTAGTGGTAAGCACCAGCACCACCAGCATGTGTGCACACACACACGTACACACACACACACACACACACACACACACCCCTACCTTCCAACCCCTAGCAGCTCTACCATTTTACCACAGGCCCACTTAACCCCTTTCAGTCTTGAATTACAACACTCCAAACTATGACAAAATAAGGCTGATTCATACTTACCCAGTTTTTAAAACACCGTAGTCAAAAGAATTCAACATATAACCTTTCTATTTCTTAGGCAACTTTGTTAAACAGCTTTCATTAACTCATGAATATATTTACACTTCACATTGCCATCTCCAAACACAATGAAAATGATTTCAAAGTTAGCAGCATTACTATTCGATCTTCTTGGTCACATTCTTGTTTCTTCATCCACTATTATACACTCACACACACACATATTTCTCTACCCTGCTTCATATAGCACCCAATACCCTACATCATCCAATATTTCATTATGCAGCTTCAGAGTAAAATAATCAGGTAGAAAAAAAGTCACAAATTAAGTCTGAAACAAAGTTGGACTTAAAAAACTGACAGTTAAGTATACATCAATACAAAATGTGCATTCTCTTGTAAATAGTCTTATTTTTGACTTGGATCACAGGTACCCCTGGCTTACAAGACAATTATTTAAAAATCAATCAAGCATGTTAATGAATGTTAACATGTTAATGTTAATGAAACATATACATTCCAGCAACATATGCTATGATGTTTAAAAAATAAAATAATACTGTTGTATTTTAATTCCTTTACAAGAAAAAAATCTGTACCAACAGGAGTGGAAAAAAAATCTCTCAAAATCAACAATTAAAAGGAAAGATGTAGTTTTATAATACATTGCTCCATCAAAAATGAAAAGTAAAATACTAACTGAAGATATCACGGAGCAGCAGAAATCAATTAGGCTATGATCTATCTGCTCCATGTGTTGATTTTACTGAAAAAGGGTCATCCCTAAAGATTTAGCAATATGCAATTAGCAAACATTTACTGAAGATTAAAATACTAAGTTTTCCCTCCACCTGCCTCAAATCACCTTGACACTTAGTCTATCTAAAGTAATTCTTTTAGATTTTTCCCTGTTCTTCACTTTTCCCAACCTTCTCACTTAAAAAACACATTAAACCTAAGTACTAGTTATACAAGGTCAGATGAGAGAGATGAACACAAAGCCCAGTTGCACACAGTTTAGTTCTTGATGAGGAATCCCACTGCACTCAGCCTGGCAAAGGCCAGTAGCTGCTGAATAAACGCTGCACATCTGTCTGACAGAGAGGCCATTCCAAGCAGTGGAGTTCATTCATGGGCTCCCTCACACACACATTCTACGTTTCACGGATGCAGAAGCTAGACCTTGCTTAATTAGCATGCAAGCTATTATGCAGTATGGCTCATGTTCACTAATACAAAAATTTCTGAGCAAGTACTATATTCCAGGTTTGATTCACTCTTGGATTCTGGTAGCTCACACATAAAAAAATTTATCTTTTGGAGTCTCTTCATTAAGAAAGTGGGAATAATGGAAAACTACACAATAAAGTTTGATAACTTGCCTGAGATCACAAAACTACTTTAATGACACACTGAACACCTACTACCTCTAAGGTCATGTTACCATCTTATCTTCAAAGACTCTCCAACTGAGGGATCACTCCCATCCTACAGACAGAAATGAGGATCCAAGAGGGTTAAGACTCCTAGGATGTAGGTGCCAGGAATCAAAACGAGGTTCATTGTTTCTAAAGCTCTTTCTGCTGTCCCAGTGTCAGTTCTTTGTTTATTCCAACATAACACAACCAGGATCTTCATTTCGGATCTTAATTTCTTCCATTCATTTAGAAAACAAAAATCGGAGCACTTATTGAAGCAAAAGCCTTTGTATCCAAAACAATCATATACAAAAGTAGTAAGTAAAAAAGGGATTAAAGCTAAAATAGGAAATCAAAAAATCATACATACATAACAAACATTTTATCTACATTTAACACATGAATGTATTTGTCAATCTTAACATGGGGTCAAGCACTTGGAGAACGGGATTAATGATGTGGTGCTCCTTGCTGACCGAAGTTCCTGCTGCTTGATCTAAACTGTATCTATAAATGCATCATCTACAATCTCCATTCCAGTTTCATTAAAGTGGAAAGCTTTAAGAAATCTTATAAAGCAGTCTACATACAGAATCATCCTGGATTATTGTTATTCTTTCTCCAAAACTTTGTTATTACAGCCATATCTAATTCTACAGCCGTTATTTTAGTGACTCACCTTTATCAAGTTTTTCCAAAGAATCCAACTTGGTTTTCAGGAAAAAAAAAAAAGTTTGCACTCATTTCATCGGTTTACATATTTAAATTATTATAAAAGCAAGATTACCTGCCATGAAATAGTCTTCGAAATCAACACAACTTCTGATAAGCATACAACTCTCTCAGTGCAAAGTGCACTGACTTGAAAGCAACTTACTAGCACAAGAGGTCAGCATGCTATCTCACATTCAAGAACTGTTTTAGACAGATAGAAGAGGAATCCCCATAAGGCAGCTAAGTGAATATCAACCTTGTGTGCAAAGCAGAGCAGAGGACAGAAATGAAACAGACCTGACCCTCAAGAACATGTAACCTACCAAAGGAGGTATGAAACATTCACCAATTAACTGTAATACTAAGTAGAAAGTGGTCCATGTGATAAGACACAGGAAACACACCATGCAAGTCCAAAGGAAATATTATACTCATAACAGTGCAGGTCCTCAATATTTGTTTCATGTACCAGATAAGTTAAAATGAACTTGAAGCATGTCTTCATGGAGATGATGGGGTAATACAGGAGGGCATTACAAGAAAAGCAGTGTGACACAGGCACCAAAGGAAATAAAAGGGAATGGTATTTATAGGGATCTACAGCAATTCTCTTTACTCAGTACTACACGAAATGGAGAATGAAAGAAATTGAGAGATGAGGTTAAAAAAAAGGATTGGAGTCATATCACAGGTGGCCTTGGATGCCAGACTTCATTAGGAGTATCTTTGAAAAAGAGCACATTTCTGAATGTGCTGTAATTTGGCAATGGTGTTGACACAATCAACTGATATGGGACGGTAATGATGTAATCAAAAAGACATCATTATACAATGCTTTGTAACAATGGTTTGTGTTATTTTCTTTAAAATGCATCCCAATTTAATTCTTTCAAAGTATCTCAAGAACTTATATTCTTGCACTCCAAAAAGCATATTTACAGGCATTGATTATCCTCCCCCCCAGCAATATGTTAGAGAGACCACCTAAGAAACTGCAAGAATCCAAGCAAGAAACATAAGTAGTTCAGCTAGGGCAGAGAAGAGACTATATGGGATTGAGACTGATGGAACAAAGAGTTGGATTGGTTCAGCCACATGTGACAGAAAACAGAAGCCACAAACAGAAATAAGTTTTGGGGTAGGCAACTCATTAAGTTTGAATCACACTGAGTTTGCAGAGCCAAGGGAACATCCAGGAGGCTATAACCAGCACAGAAGAGTACAAAATACCAGAGTTCTTGGCTTGTTACCAAAAAAAAGGCAAACCATATGAAGGTTAAACCACATGAAAGCAAAGGTACAGTATATAGAGGGAAAGGAAGGAATCAAAGCAGAAATCTCAGAAAACAGCACCATAAGAAGCTAAGAGAAATGGTGAACCTAGGAAATTATGTGTAAATAAGGGGTCAGCAAATTTTTTTTGTAAAGGACCAGATAATAAATATAAACAAATGAATAGAGTTATGTTCCAAAACACCTGCATTTATGGACTCTGATATTTGAACTTCATATAACTTTCATAAAATACTCTTAATTTTTTCCCAACTATTTAAAAATGTAAAATCCTTCCTTAAGCTCACAGGCCATACAAATGCAGGTGACAGGTTGGATTTGGCCTGTGAACCATATAGTTTGCCAACGCCTGCTCTAAGTACAACAAGGATAACAGGACTGGATTAACTGTCTTTTTCTGAACTTCTGAGGGTAGTTTTTCCTTTAGATAAATTGATAACTTACCAGACATTCATTAAATTTGAATGATTTCTTTAAATCTGACTAATTCCTTAAATGTGATTCCCCTAAGAAATTAACTACATGTGTTGGTAACATTCCTTGTTGGTTTAGAACTGCCTTCCACTAAAAAGATGTATTCCTCATCTTCAACAGATAAATTCTACCTGAACTACAAATACAGTGAAGGTACCAGATGAAAAACATTACTTCAGAATTTCCTCAATGCTTTCACACTTAGTTTTCTTTAAAGTGATTTTATAATCTAAAGGTGAGAAGATTCAATAGCAGTCTGCATATGAAACATGTAGATTCTAAAAAGCAACAAACAGCTGTACTGAATGTGTGAGTCACGAATAACAAAGAATTTAGTGCAGAATGTCAAACTTCTGACAAGCAGTCTTCATACATACAAACCATGTCTGGTGAGGAAGGATTCCTTACCCCCAAGCCACTCCTTGTACCTTAGCTGTAAGCTCAGGGGCAGGAACAGGACTCCTTCTTCAATCACTTGCTGCGGCAATAAGCTGTAACCCAAGAAAACTTTAGTACCAAGTGAAAGTACAACATTGCCCAAAAGGCTCAAGTCTTTCATTACTGGATAACTATTTTAAGTTGTCTGATTTCAAGTAGACAAAACACAAAGGGTGATTATTAAAGATACAAGCTACAAGCTAAGCTGTTAAGGGAGGGCTCACAGAAGGAAAAAGAGACTAACTTAGCCATCTGACAACTAGAACAAATATGTTTCCATTTGAACTTCTGTCTGCCACCAACTGACAGCAAAAGTATCACTAGCTCCTAGTTATCAAATGTTGCCAAGCAAGCCAAGCTACAATGACCTAAGGTTGGCCAGTTCCATACTTGAGTTCATTATTAGACCCTATGCCTCCAAAAAGTATCTAAAATGCAAACATTTTGTAGCAATTACTTTCACAAGATCCTAAACCTGGGATACAACTCTAGAGTACACAACTTTTGCCAGGTTTTCTAACTGAAAAGGCTTGACTGAGGAGAAATAGAAGAGACTCTTCACTGCATTATCAGAAAACCTACTGCTTTGTACAGTTTTAGGAATACCACTACACTTCTATTTCTAAACTTATAAAACCCAGGTCATAAATTAAACTCAGTACATCGTAAAACTCTTTACTTACAAATAACTATTTCAATGTTATCGTAAAATTTAAAATATAATCTGATTTTCAATGAAATTAAAAATGAAGGATATTAAACATAAAATAACTTGCGAAATCTCTTTTAATGAAAAAGAATTTGATTTCCAAAGTAGCTATCTACTTTTATTCCTATTTGAAAAATTATGCAAGAGGATATATAAATGCTATTTTATTGTACACACCTATATTCACTTAGAATTAAACTAATTATTATTTAAACCATTAACCTTTAATTCCTAAAAATTCCTAAGTAGCAATGAGAAGACTTCAGGAAAAAATATTTTCCCAGGGCTTTCACAACTCTAAATATGCCAATTGTGATCATCCTCTGGGCAAATGTGCTAAGACATGATAAAGTGTTCCTAAACTAAGTAACCAAAATATATAAATGTCCTGCATAGATCTTTTTTTAACCTCAAAATTCCTCTTCCTGAGCCTATCCCAAACGTAAAATTTTCTACGAAGTTCACACAGCTTTTCAACACAGTATGTGGCTTTAAAATTCAAAAATTGTCAATTCAATCTATCTTTTATCTAGCTGAAATGAAATACCAATGTGTTAAATCAAATTTCAAAGTGAAATCAAAGGACAAAAGCCATTTCTCAAACTCTCAGGGGACCTCAGAAATCAGTGTCATGTATCTCACCTACCAAATGCATGAGCCCTCCTCCTCTACCTACCTAAACATTCCCACTGCAAGAGGTCAGGGCAGAGGTGGAGAGAAAACTCACCATCTCACAGGCAATTCGTTACTTTTTCAGTTGTTAGAAAAGGTTTTCCATATGCTGAACTGAGACTGCCTGGAACCCTGCAGCTTGTGATCTTTCCTCTACAGCTATGTCCTTCCATACTACAGCCTTGAAAACCGTGTTTGCCAGAAAGGAATAAAACTCTTACGATGCTGACCTATGACAAGACTTTTCAATACCTTTTTATTCTGGAGGCACTTCTACCTAACGATCTACAACTGGTCTAAGCAACCACCTTTTCAAATGGCTTTAGTCATCACCTTTAAAAGTCTGGTTTCACAACATCCATTACTCTACCGCATCAACTTTCAGGAATTAACCACATTTATCTACTTTTCACGCTAAACTAAAAATAGGGGGAATACAGAAAGACAACTTTACATACACACGTTTTAATAAAATTCAAGCTAAATGGTACCTGCAAATAAATTTCTTCTTGGGAGGGCTGGTATCTACATTCGTAAGTACACAAACTTGAGAGCGCAACACAAGCAGCGATTCATTATAATGGACTCCCAATTGCAAACTGAGAAAAAGACAGCACTGAAACTTCTAAGTGACTAACACACAATTGTATATAGTTCAATAAAGATTCATTCTATATACTACACCCTGAAATCTTCCAATGGGGACTCCCACAAGAGTCTGTGCTACAATGCAGTGGGTCTTTAACACAAGAAATGCTGTGAGAGCCTCAACACAGTACCTGCATCTTAAATTTAAAATCTCTTCTATGCTCAGTTTTCACCCTAAAGAGAGGAGGAATGCTCTTCAGGCCTACAGAGTACCACAAAAAAGAAACAGGAAAACCTCTCTGGGAATCCAAGAAAAGACTGCAACTTCCACATCTTTTACAAGAGTTGTCTAACATAGAATATTTCCTCAATTCCAAGATACATAAATGATCTGAGGAAGGTGGGAAAGGAAAATAAGTCATCAAGGGGTACACCGTAAGAGGTATACATTTCAGAATCTAAAAATATAAAAGATATGCATCTTAAAGTTGAGGAGTTACATAGAATAGGCTACCTGCAGGCGGAACTGCAAACCACTGCATATTAGAAGGAAGGCTTCCCCAAAGCCTGTCAGAGATATACAAGCTCATGGTGGCATTTTTCATTCATTTCCCCCAAAGTATGGATCTTATTTTAGGATACAATTTCCCCAAATGGAAAGCAAGCAAAACTGTTCAAAACCAGTAAGTCTTTGTGTTCGTTACCCATTGACAACCTACTCAAAAACAGGTTTTATGAATACAAAAAGAGAAATTTGTTGTTGTTTAATCTTACTTTATTTAGGTCAAGGATCTCTTCAACACAACTTCATCATTGTTACAATATCCTTATCTGTAGCCATGGAGGCCTCCGCCTCCAGGGAGGAGTTCACCTTGATTATTTGCAAAGGGCCCCTGCCCAACCTCGCCAGGATTTCAAGGAAGGTTAATTGAATTATTATTTTAACCAAACTGTACTATGTGGCTTATCTGAACTGGAGTAAGAAATGTATGATCCACACCAAAGATTGTGAATCCTGGTTGTTACAGGATACCAAAAAAAAAAAAAAAAATGGAACACAGAGGAAATACATTTAACTAACATACTTGAAGCTCTGTTAACAAATGTACAGTACTTGGCAGCTATGCTAAAGACAAAGAAGAGTTCTGAATTTTCATTCCAAAGGTTTATGGAATGAACAAATACTATGTCTATACGTTGACTCAAATACATTGTTTAATGATACTTGTTTTCTCCCTAAAACAAGGTGAAACAAAAGAAATTTCAGCATCTCCATTTCCCAGGTTCTGATAGCTCCTAAAACACGTAACTTAAAGGGAGGACTTAAACAACTGCCACATAATTTTAAATGTTTCCTTTTTAACACTATGCTTTTCTTTTCTTCATTGTTCCCATTCTCTTTAAGCAGCGTATTTCAGTATAGAGGGAAGAGGGCCAAGAAAGCGGCAATACTCAGGAGGTTGAACAATGCAATCTTACCTTCCCCCAAATTCAGGGAGAACAAGCTTGGGGACACAATGGCACGCCTGACCAGACTCTCCAGACCTGATCAAGAGACACTGGTGTCTTTTCCACTTTACAGTGTGCAAAGAACGGAACGATTTTCTAATGCTCTGTGATTGGCAGCGTTTCAACAGCGCTTGGACCAAGACCCCAGGCTTAACTTCCTAACAGCTCCTTTTCAAAACTGACCCAAAACATAGAATGTGCCCAAGCCTCTGGCGCTGTAGGACGCTATCTTCCCAAAGTTCGAACATCGAATTATTATCATTTTTATCATTATACCTGGAAGGGAAGGCGGGGGGAGGAAAAAAAAGCACACACCACACTCTACGTTACCGAATTCACGGAAGAATGGGGATTTCGGCGACGGCTTGAGGAGTACCTGACCCAGAACAGAGAACGAAGAGCTGCCTCCGGGCCGCGGGTCCCTGTCCTCGGCCACAGCGTTACCTGGAGTGAACGGACTGCAGGATCGCTTAACATCCCTCCAAACCTGAAATCCTCTACCTCAACAGCAATCAAAAGCAGAGGGAGCCAAATTTCTTCCGGAAGGCGCAAAAAAGGCCACAACTTGGATGAATGAAACTGGGCTAAGGGCACCCGGAGCAGGATTGTCGCTGAAGTCAGAAAACGAGAAGTCAAAGATTTTTTTTTTTCACGTGAGAGCCGGTTCTACGCGACCGTGGTCCAGACAATCGCACAAACACGCTTTGGAGAAGGTTTTATTGAGCGCGGACGGTTCCGGGGCGGCCGGCGGAGGCGAGGCGGAGGCGGGTGGGCGGCGGAGCGGGGCCGGAGCGGGGCCGGAGCGGGGCCGGAGCGGGCGGCAGCGGCGGGGCCGGCGACGAGGCAGCTTCGCGACGGCGGGAGCGGGACCCGGGCCGGGGCCGGGCGCTGGCGCGTGTCCTCCCGCGGACCTTCCACTGGACTCCCGCGGGCCGCCCCGCCCCCCGTCCCCCGCCCGCCCGCCAGACCGCCCGGCGGCCGCGTGCGAGGCACACCCTCCCGCGGCCGCGCGCACGCGGCCTCGCCGGGCCGGTCGGCCCCACGCGCCCCCTCAGCGCGGACGCCCGCCGCCCGCCGCCCGCGGCCCCGGCCCCCTCCGGCCGCGCGGGGAGGGCGAGGAGGGCGGGGGGCGGCGGCCTAGCGGCTGCGAGGGCGCCCGCGCGGGAAGGCGGGCTCTGAGGGGAAGGTCACTTACCCGCTGCATGGCTTTCAGGATCAAAGCCAGCTCGTAGCGGGGCATGCCCGAACGCACAGCTCTCGGCTCCGAACCGAGCCGGCTCCCAGGACGCAGGAGGGCTGGGACCGCGGGGAACCGCACAGGCAGCTGGGCGGGAAGGCTCCCAGGCGGCGAAAGCACACTCCGGCCGAGCGAGCCCGGGCTTAAAGGCTCTGGCAGCTGCGCAGACGAGCCGCCACGCCCCCTCGGCGAGCCACGCCCCCTCCGTAAGGCGGCTGCGCCGCCCCCCTCCACACCCGCGCTCCACGCCGCCCGAGGCCCCCGCCGGGACCCCCACCGCGGCCCCGCAGGTGCTGCGCGGGGGAGGAGGCACCGCGGGTTCGGCCGGGAGCCTCCAGCGGCAGCCGCACGCCCCCTCCGACCCTGTCGCCGCCGCAGCCGCCGCGCTTGCTACGTACAGTTCTCGAACCAGCTGGAACTTTCCATGCCTTCCGTCTCATCCTGGGCGGCGGGCGAGCCTGCGCCCCCGTGTGCGCGTGCGCTGCGGTGCGGTCTGGCTCGTGCGCGCGCCTCTACCCCGCGACTTCTCGGTGCGAGGGGCCTGCTCCGTGGCTACGCTGCTCCTTGCGGGATCTCGGCCGGACCAGGGGCTCTCCCCGCCCCCGGCCGCGCACCCGGGTTCCAGAACGTTCCCGCTTCGGTCTGCGTCTCCCACCCGCACTCCGCGGGGGATAGCGGGGGCGGGGGGGCCGGCTAGCCCTCGCGCCCTTGCCCACAGCTCTCCGTTCCAGTGCGGCTGCTGGCGCGGCTTCCCGGGGCCCCTTCCCCGGCGAAGTGGGCGCCAGGCGCAGGCGGTGGGCCGCCGGGTTCGGATCGTGCCCATCCCTCGCCGGCTGCCTGACCTTGGGCAGGCTCCTACAAAAAGGGGATGTGAAGGGCACCTACTTCACAGGGCTGTGATGCGTCTGAGTGAGTTGATGCTCTTCAACCGCTGAGAGCGATGCCTGCACAGACCGGCATTTGTTGTTTTATGAGCACGGTCTGACCCACGTGTTGTTGCTAAGGATAGGCTAAGACTTTGGCCCAAATGTGTACTGGGCGTTCATTTAGAGAACCAGCTGAATGCTTGGAAAGCCACTTAGTAACTGTCCGGGATCGTGCGTGCCCTGGAAGGAGTGGAGCCTCATCCTGCGTACCCCTTACCCCCGCAAGCACGAACGCAGAGCTCACCTCCCTCCAGCCGTTGGCTGTACTCTCCCTGGCAGGAGTTGTACTAAATGCATTTTTCTCCAGCTGCACTCTTTAGAGATGGAATCCCCTGCAACTGTAGCCTCTGCCCATGCTTGCCCCATTAAAAGGGTCTGTAGGCGAAATGTCTGTCAACTTTTAAGTGCTTTAATAATAGGTGAAACTTAGCACTAACTATGGATCAGGCACCACGCTACGATTTTTACATTGCAATGAGGCAAGAACTATTTTTAACCCCACTTTAGGGATTTAGAAATACAGGCACGCAAAGGTTATGATAGCAATAGAGACAAAGTTTGGATCCAGACTATATGGCGACTGAGCTCATACTCTTATTCAGTAGATGTACTCTGGGTGAACCAAGAATGAGGCCCTTTGTCACCTTATCCAGACACCTTACTATTTCTCATCCCCAACCTCCCATCCATCACCAGAGATAAGGATGGTTTGAACACAGACTCTTCTGTGATACCTGGATTTTAACATTTTCCTTTCGTGGACTACTCCACCACACGTATTCTTCCGAAGAGAAACCATAGAAGTATTAATACAAATTACCTGGTTAGTGTAATTTCGCCTTTGGATATAAAGAGTAGAATATTGTAAATAAATAAAATAAGGAAGTAAGGAATTTTCTGGACCTTCAGAAGTGAGTTACAGGTTTCCCAGGATGGTCCCTACTTCAACTGTCCCTCCTGTCATCAATCACATGTCCCCATTTGCATGAGAAAATGTGGACCCCAAAGGAATATGCTGAGCCAAAGACCAGGGCAATACCATGAGCTGACTTCAACTTTTAGCATTCCACCGGGGAAGCGCCACAGTTTCCCCCGGTGCCCAGGGGTGAGTGAGAATCTGTCCGCTGCTTCTCCTCCTCGCTCTAACCTGAGAAGTAGCATAAGGAAATCAGCCCGACTGCCTAATGCTTCAACGCACTCAGCACCCCCAACTCTCCCAAGCTGGTGGCTGCCTGAGGCCTCATTCCATTTCTTCTGAAAAGGAGAAAAAGGAACATCCTGCTCCTTTGTTTATTTGTTTTTGTTTTGTTTTTTTTTAAAAAACATCTTTATTGGAGTATAATTGCTTTACAATGGTGTGTTAGTTTCTGCTTTATAACAAAGTGAATCAGTTATACATATACGTATGTTCCCATATCTCCTCCCTCTTGCGTCTCCCTCCCTCCCACCGTCCCTGTCCCACCCCTCTAGGTGATCACAAAGCACCGAGCTGATCTGCCTGTGCTATGTGGCTGCTTCCCACTAGCTATCTATTTTACGTTTGGTAGTGTATATATGTCCATGACACTCTCTCACCCTGTCACATCTCACCCCACCCCCTCCCCATATCCTCAAGTCCATTCTCTAGTACGTCTGTGTCTTTATTCCCGTCTTGCCACTAGGTTCTTCATGGCCTTTTTTTTTTTTTTTTCCTTAGATTCCATATATATGTGTTAGCATACTGTATTTGTTTTTCTCTTTCTGACTTCACTCTGTATGACAGACTCTAACTCCATCCATCTCACTACAAATACCTCCATTTCATTTCTTTTTATGGCTGAGTAATATTCCATTGTATATATGTGCCACATCTTCTTTATCCATTCATCCGATGATGGACACTTAGGTTGCTTCCATGTCCTGGCTATTGTAAATAGAGCTGCAATGAACATTTTGGTACATGACTCTTTTTGAATTATGGTTTTCTCAGGGTATATGCCCAGTAGTGGGATTGCTGGGTCGTATGGTAGTTCTATTTGTAGTTTTTTAAGGAACCTCCATACTGTTCTCCATAGTGGCTGTATCAATTTAAATTCCCACCAACAGTGCAAGAGTGTTCCCTTTGCTCCACACCCTCTCCAGCATTTATTGTTTCTAGATTTTTTGATGATGGCCATTCTGACCGGTGTGAGATGATATCTCATTGTAGTTTTGATTTGCATTTCTCTAATGATTAATGATGTTGAGCATTCTTTCATGTGTCTGTTGGCAATCTGTATATCTTCTTTGGAGAAATGTCTATTTAGGTCTTCTGCCCATTTTTGGATTGGGTTGTTTGTTTTTTTGTTATTGAGCTGCATGAGCTGCATGAGCTGCTTGTAAATCTTGGAGATTAATCCTCTGTCAGTTGCTTCATTTGCAAATATTTTCTCCCATTCTGAGGGTTGTCTTTTGGTCTTGTTTATGGTTTCCTTTGCTGTGCAAAAGCTTTTAAGTTTCATTAGGTCCCATTTGTTTATTTGTGTTTTTATTTCCATTTCTCTAGGAGTTGGGTCAAAAAGGATCTTGCTGTGATTTATGTCATAGAGTGTTCTGCCTATGTTTTCCTCTAAGAGTTTTATAGTGTCTGGCCTTACACTTAGGTCTTTAATCCATTTTGAGTTTATTTTTGTGTATGGTGTCAGGGAGTGTTCTAATTTCATTCCTTTACATGTAGCTGTCCAGTTTTCCCAGCACCACTTATTGAAGAGGCTGTCTTTTCTCCACTGTATATGCTTGCCTCCTTTATCAAAGATAAGGTGACCATATGTGCGTGGGTTTATCTCTGGGCTTTCAATCCTGTTCCATTGATCTATGTTTCTGTTTTTGTGCCAGTACCAAACTGTCTTGATTACTGTAGCTTTGTAATATAGTCTGAAGTCAGGGAGCCTGATTCCTCCAGCTCCATTTTTCGTTCTCAAGATTGCTTTGGCTATTCGGGGTCTTCTGTGTTTCCATACAAATTGTGAAATTTTTTGTTCTAGTTCTGTGAAAAATGCCATTGGTAGTTTGATAGGGATTGCATTGAATCTGTAGATTGCTTTGGGTAGTAGAGTCATTTTCACAATGTTGATTCTTCCAGTCCAGGAACATGATATATCTCTCCATCTATTTGTATCATCTTTAATTTCTTTCATCAGTGTCTTATAATTTTCTGCATACAGGTCTTTTGTCTCCTTAGGTAGGTTTATTCCTAGATATTTTAGTCTTTTTGTTGCAGTGGTAAACGGGAGTGTTTTCTTAATTTCACTTTCAAATTTTTCATCATTGGTGTATAGGAATGCAAGAGATTTCTGTGCATTAATTTTGTATCCTGCTACTTTACCAAATGCATTGATTAGCTCTAGTAGTTTTCTGGTAGCATCTTTAGGATTCTCTATGTATAGTATCATGTCATCTGCAAACAGTGACAGCTTTACTTCTTCTTTTCGATTTGGATTCCTTTTATTTCTTTTTCTTCTCTGATTGCTGTGGCTAAAACTTCCAAAACTATGTTGAATAATAGTGGTGAGAGTGGACAACCTTGTCTTGTTCCTGATCTTAGTGGAAATGGTTTCAGTTTTTCACCATTGAGGACAATGTTGGCTGTGGGTTTGTCATATATGGCCTTTATTATGTTGAGGAAAGTTCCCTCTAATCTTCCAACAAACAAAAGCCCAGGACCAGATGGCTTCACAGGAGAATTCTATCAAACATTTAGAGAAGAGCTAACACCTATCCTTCTCAAATGCTTCCAAAATATTGCAGAGGGAGGAGCACTCCCCAACTCATTCTACGAGGCCACCATCACCCTGATACCAAAACCAGACAAAGATGTCACACAGAAAGAAAACTACAGGCCAATATCACTGATGAACATAGATGCAAAAATCCTCAACAAAATACTAGCAAACAGAATCCAACAGCATGTTAAAAAGATCATACACCATGATCAAGTGGGGTTTATTCCAGGAATGCAAGTATTCTTCAATATACGCAAATCAATCAACGTGATACATCATATTAACAAATTGAAGGAGAAAAACCATATGATCATCTCAATAGATGCAGAGAAAGCTTTCGACAAAATTCAACACCCATTTTTGATAAAAGCCCTGCAGAAAGTAGGCATAGAGGGAACTCTCCTTTGATTATTTGAAATGCTGATTAAAACAGGCCTTCTGCAGTGAAACTTGTAGATAAGGAAGTATCCCATGTTCAGTAGCTGTTTACTGTTCCATCTTTTGTTGTTGTTAATAAACTTTAAACCCCTTCAACTTTTTTTTTTTTTTTTTTAAGCACAGTTGCAGAATGCTGGCGGGTTCATTTAAAAATAATAATAAAATCATACAGAATGCTGCTGCAAATTTAGTGTCTTCCTACTGTAACTATAAATGTAAATTCACCAAAAAAGATTTTTGTGCAATGTATAGTCATCATTGAGAATTATAAAATATTTCTTCAGTATCCATGTATAAATTTTAAAAATTGCTCTGATTCTTAAGAATAAGCTTAACCAAAAAGGTGAAATATCTGTATATGGAAAACTACAAAACACTGATGAAACAAATTAAAGCAGACACAAATAAATGGAAAGATATCCATGTTCATGGGTTGGAAGAATTAATATTGTTAAAATGCCAATAGTTCCCAGAGCAATCTACAGATTCAGTGCAATCCCTGTCAAAATCTCAATGACAATTTTTAGAGAATTTCTTTAAAGAATCCTAAAATTCATGTGGAATTTCAAAAAAACCCTGAATAGCCAAAGCAATTTTGAGCAAGAAGAACAAAGCTGGAGGTATTATAATTCCTGATTTCAAACTGTATTACAAAGTTATAGTAATCAAAACAGTACCAGCATAAAAACAGACATACAGACCAATGGAACAGAATAGAGAGCACAGAAATAGACCCACACATATAAGGTCAATGGATGATCTTCAACAAGGGTCTAAAAATACACAATGGGAAAAGGATAGTCTCTTTAACATATAGTGCTGGAAAAACAGGATATTCACTTGCAAAGGAATAAAATTGGACTTGTCTTACACCACACACACACACACACACACACACACACACAAATCAACTCAAAATAGGTTAAAGATGTACATGTAAACTTGAAACCATAAAACTCCTAGAAGAAAACATAGGGAAGAAGCTCCTTGACATTGGCCTTGGTAATAATTTCTTGGATATGACACCAAGAGCAAAGATAGACAAATGGGATTGCATTAAACTAAAAAGCCTCTGCACAGCAAAGGAAATAATCAACAAAATGAAAAAGAAACCTACAGAATGGGAGCAAATATTTGCAAACTATATATCTAATAAGGTGTTAATATCCAAATATATAAGAAACTCATACTATTCACAGCACTAAATAAATAAATAATAACCTGATTTTAAAATGGGCAAAGGAACTTAATAGACATTTCTCTGCAGAAGGCATGCAAATGACCAACAAGTACATGAAGAGGAGCTTGATATCACTAATCATCTAGGAAATGCAAATCAAAGCCACAATGAGATATCACCTCACACCTGTTAGAATAACTATTACCGAAAAGTCAAGAGACAACAAGTATCGCGAGGGTGTGGAGAAAAGGGAACCCTGTACACTACTGGTGAGAATGTAAATTGGTGCAGCCACTATAGAAAATGGTATGGAGGCTCCTCAAAAGATTAAAAATAAAACTCCCATATGATCCAGCAATCCTTCTTCTGATTATATATCTAAAGGAATTGAAATCAAGATGTTAATGAGATATCTGCACTCCCATGTTCATTGTAGCATTATTCATAACAGCCAAGACAGGAAAGCAGTCCAAATGTCCATGAGTGGATAAAGAAGATGTGGTAAATGGGACATTATTCAGCCTTTAAAAAGAAGGAAATTTTGCCATTTGTGACAACATGGGTGAACCTGGAGGACGTTATGTAAGTGAAATAATCCAGACACAGAAAGACAAATACTATATGATACCACTTATATGAGGCATCTAAAATAGTCAAACGCATAGAAGCAGAGAGTTGAATAGTGATTGGGAGGAGCTGGGAGAAGCAGGAGAAAGAGGAGGTATTAGTTAGTCAAAGAGCACAGTTTCAGTTCTACAAGAAAAAAAAATTACTCTGTAATTTAGAGTCTCCTGAAGATTTGATATGGTATACGTTTAAGATTTGATTAGCCAGAAATTATAATACATTTTCAAGTAAGTTTTTATGAGAGGGAATAGAAAAGAAAAAATAAGAAGTCAAAATCTGATCCTATTTCAAAAAAGTAACCTCAGCTTATGCCCTACGTCAGTTTAATCACCTTTACCCTTTTATTTTATATTACTGTATAATGAGACTTGACCTTGAGTCACACTAGATCATTAATTCTCTAAGATATCTCAAAAAGAGTCCTGTGTCTCTAAATACAACCCTCAGAAAGTGAAGAAATGTGAATGTTTTCAATCAACAGAGAAAATAATCCCTCGGTGGAATCAAGTCATATTTAAGGCTGTCAATCATCACTCTCATCAGCCTATCATCTTCTCACTGATGAAAGGGAGCCACCATTTCTGGCAAATGTGAGCTCCCCATCCTGCATCTCACTTCACTAACACCTGAGATTGTTCCATCGCTAATTGCTCCGGGAACATGGACCTGTAAAATCCTGTTTCTCCGCCTGGCTGCTCAGTATGTACCTTTGTTCCTCATCCGACGGCCCACACCCAAGTGACAACATTTCACACTTATTTTGTTTTTAAATGATTTACCAGTGTACCGGTGGTATTTCCTAAACCCCCTACCCACAGCCTTGCCCACCCTTTTAGATCCTTTCAGCCTTGTTGATTTGCCTGTGATTCTTTCTGTCTTCTCAGCAAGCCTCTAGGAAATATCTAGACTAATCTTTACCTCTCTCACCCCGTCAGCTTGCATGTGCTCTTGGTTGTGTGCCTTGCAGAATGAAATCCTGTGTGCTACATATATTGTTAGGTCAGGCATTTGGGGAGTTCCCTAAACATTTTCCTCTCTTTTAATTCCCCAATTTACAAGTTATTTTTTTAATCTTGAAAAAATAAGGGGTTTTTTTGGGGGGGGCGTGTGGGTGCAGCTCAAATTTGGACTCCACTTATAAGAAAAAAAACAAAAGATAAAGTAAAGTTTGCCTAAAATGGAATGTTCTCTTACTTGCACCCTTGCCTACCCTCGCCTGCAAATAAATTATGGGATGTTTGTGGGAGATGTTCTCCTTAGCACAATATCTTTTTTTTAGGAAAGAAATGCTTAATGTATTTTTTAACTTTATGACTTTAAAAAGACAAACTACTTCCTGCATCTCCACTTACTGAAGCAGTTAGTTTTTCTTCTAACATTATTGTGAAGTATCCCCAACTGCCTATTGCAGGCCCACAGGTGTTCTCCTTTTTTTTTTTAACATCTTTATTGGAGTATAATTGCTTTAAAATGGTGTGTTAGTTTCTGCTTTATAACAAAGTGAATCAGCTCTACATATACATATATCCACATATCTCCTCCCTCTTGCGTCTCCCTCCCACCCTCCCTATCCCACCCTTTAGGTGGTCACAAAGTACTGAGCAGATTTCCCTGTGTTATGCAGATGCTTCCCACTAGCTATCTATTTTACATTTGGTAGTATATATAAGTCCATGGCACTCTCTCACGTCGTCCCAGCTTACCCTTTCCCTTCCCTGTGTCCTCAAGTCCATTCTCTACATCTGTGTCTTTATTCCTGTCCTGCCCCTATGTTCTTCAGAACCGTTTTTTTTCTTTTTTCTTTCAGATTCCATATATATGTGTTAGCATACGGTATTTGTTTTTCTCTTTCTGACTTACTTCACTCCGTATGACACACTCTAGATCCATCCACCTCACTACAAATAACTCAATTTTGTTTCTTTTTATGGCTGAGTAATATTCCATTGTATATATGTGCCACATCTTCTTTATCCATTCATCTGTCGATGGACACTTAGGTTGCTTCCATGTCCTGGCTATAGTAAATGGAGCTGCACTGAACATTGTGGTACATGACTCTTTGAATTATGCTTTTCTCAGGGTATATGCCAGTAGTGGGATTGCTGGGTCATATGGTAGTTCCATTTTTAGTTTTTTAAGGAACCTCCATACTGTTCTCCATAGTGGCTGTATCAATTTACATTCCCACCAACAGTGTAAGAGGGTTCCCTTTTCTCCACACCCTCTCCAGCATTTATTGTTTGTAGATTTTTTGATGATGGCCATTCTGACCGGTGTGAGGTGATACCTCATTGTAGTTTTGATTTGCATTTCTCTAATGATTAGTGATGTTGAGCATTCTTTCATATGTTTGTTGGCAATCTGTATATCTTCTTGGGAGAAATGTCTATTTAGGTCTTCTGCCCATTTTTGGATTGGGTTTTTTGTTTGTTGGATATTGAGCTGCATGAGCTGCTTGTATATTTTGGAGATTAATCCTTTGTCAGTTGCTTCATTTGCAAATATTTTCTCCCATTCTGAGGGTTGTCTTTTCATCTTGTTTACGTTTTCCTTTGCTGTCCAAAAACTTTTAAGTTTCATTAGGTCCCATATGTTTATTTTTGTTATTATTTCCATTTCTCTACGAAGTAGGTCCAAAAGGATCTTGCTGTGATTTATGTCATAGAGTGTTCTGCCTATGTTTTCCTCTAAGAGTTTTATAGTGTCTGGCCTTACATTTAGGTCTTTAAAACATTTTGAGTTTATTTTTCTGTATGGTTTTAGGGAGTGTTCTAATTTCATTCCTTTACATGTAGCTGTCCAGTTTTCCCAGCACCACTTATTGAAGAGGCTGTCTTTTCTCCATTATATATTCTTGCCTCCTTTATCAAAAATAAGGTGACCATATGTGTCTGGGTTTACCACTGAGCTTTCAATTCTGCTCCATTGATCTATATTTCTGTTTTTGTGCCAGTACCATACTGTCTTGATTACTGTAGCTTTGAGTATAGCCTGAAGTCCAGGAGCCTGATTCCTCCAGCTCCGTTTTACTTTCTCAAGATTGCTTTGGCTATTCAGGATCTTTTGTGTTTCCATACAAATTGTGAAATTTTTTGTTCTAGTTCTGTGAAAAAAGCCAGTTGTAGTTTGATAGTGATTGCATTGAATCTGTAGATTGCCTTGGGTAGTATAGTCAATTTCACAATGTTGATTCTTCTAATCCAAGAACATGGTATATCTCTCCATCTGTTTGTATCATCTTTAATTTCTTTCATCAGTGACTTATAGTTTTCTGCATACAGGTCTTTTGTCTCCTTAGGTAGGTTTATTCCTAGGTATTTTATTCTTTTTGTTGCAATGGTAAATGGGAGTGTTCCCTTAATTTCTCTTTCAGATTTTTCCTCACTAGTGTATAGGAATACAAGAGATTTCTGTGCATTAATTTTGTATCCTGCAACTTTACCAAATTCATTGATTAGCTCAAGTAGTTTTCTGGTGGCATCCTTAGGATTCTCTAAGTATAGTACCATGTCATCTGCAAACAGTGACAGCTTTACTTCTTCTTTTCGATTTGGATTCCTTTTATTTCTTTTTCTTATCTGATTGCTGTGGCTAAAACTTCCAAAACTATGTTGAATAATAGTGGTGAGAGTGGACAACCTTGTCTTGATCCTGATCTTAGAGGAAATGGTTTCAGTTTTTCACCATTGAGAACGTTGTTTGCTGTGGGTTTGTCATATAGGGCCTTTATTATGTTGCAATAAGTTCCCTCTATGCCTACGTTCTGGAGGGTTTTTATCATAAATTGGTTTTGAATTTTGTCGAAAGCTTTTTCTGCATCTATTGAGATGATCATATGGTTTTTGTCCTTCAGTTTGTTAATATGGTTTATCACATTGATTGATTTGCGTATATTAGAGAATCCTTGCATTCCTGGGATAAACCTCACTTGATCATGGTGTATGATCCTTTTAATCTGCTATTGGATTCTGTTTGCTAGTATTTTGTTGAGGATTTTTGCATCTATGTTCATCAGTGATATTGGCCTGTAGTTTTCTTTCTGTGTGACATCTTTGGTTTTGATATCAGGGTGATGGTGGCTTCGTAGAATGAGTTTGGGAGTGTTCCTCCCTCTGCTATATTTTGGAAGGGTTTGAGAAGGACAGGTGTTAGCTCTTCTCTAAATGTTTGATGGAATTCACCTGTGAAGCCATCTGGTCCTTGGCTTTTGTTCTTTGGAAGATTTTAAATCACAGTCTCAATTTCAGTGCTTGTGATTGGTCTGTTCAAATTTTCTATTTCTTCCTGGTTCAGTCTCGGAAGGTTGTGCTTTTCTAAGAATTTGTCCATTTCTTCCAGGTTGTCCATTTATTGGCATATAGTTGCTTGTAGTAATCTCTCATGATCGTTTGTTTTTCTGCAGTGTCAGTTGTTACTTCTCCTTTTTCATTTCCAATTCTATTGATTTGAGTCTTCTCCCTTTTCTTCTTGATGAGTCTAGCTAATGGTTTCTCAATTTTGTTTATCTTCTCAAAGAGCCAGCTTTTAGTTTTATTGATCTTTGCTATTGTTTCCTTCATTTCTTTTTCATTTATTTCTGATCTGATCTTTATAATTTCTTTCCTTCTGTTAACTTTGGGATATTTTTGCTCTTCTTTCTCTAATTGCTTTAGTTGTAAGGTTAAGTTGTTTATTTGAGATGTTTCGTATTTCTTGAGGTAGGATTGTATTGCTGTAAAGTTCCCTGTTAGAACTGCATTTGCTGCATCCCATAGGTTTTGGGTCGTCGTGTTTTCATTGTCATTTGTTTCTAGGTATTTTTTTATTTCCTCTTTGATTTCTTCAGTGATCTCTTGGTTATTTAGTAGTGCATTGTTTAACCTCCATGTGTTTGTAATTTTTACAGATTTTTTCCTGTAATTGATATCTAGTCTCATAGCGTTGTGGTCGGAAAAGATACTTGATATGATTTCAATTTTCTTAAATTTCCCAAGGCTTGATTTGTGACCCAAGATATGATCTATCCTGGAGAATGTTCCATGAGCACTTGAGAAGAAACTGTATTCTGTTGTTTTTGGATGGAATGTCCTATAAATATCAATTAAGTCCATCTTGTTTAATGTATCATTTAAAGCTTGTGTTTCCTTATTTATTTTCATTTTGGATGATCTGTCCATTGGTGAAAGTGGGGTGTTAAAGTCCCCTACTATGACTGTGTTACTGTTGATTTCCCCTTTTATGGCTGTTAACATTTGCCTTATGTATTGAGGTGCTCCTATGTTGGGTGCATAAATATTTACAATTGTTATATCTCCTTCTTGGATTGATCCCTTGATCATTATGTAGTGTCCTTCTTTGTCTCTTGTAATAGTCTTTGTTTTAAAGTCTGTTTCGTCTGATAGGAGAATTGCTACTCCAGCTTTATTTTGATTTCCATTTGCATGGAATATCTTTTTCCATTCCTTCACTTTCACTCTGTATGTGTCACTAGGTCTGAAGTCGGTCTCTTGTAGACAACATATATACAGGTCTTGTTTTTGTATCCATTCAGCCAGTCTCTGTCTTTTGGTTGGAGCATTTAATCCATTTAAATTTAAGGTAATTATCAATATGTATGTTCCTATTACCATTTTCTTAATTCTTTTGGGTTTGTTATTGTAGGTCTTTTCCTTCTCTTGTGTTTCCTTCCTAGAAAAGTTCCTTTAGCATTTGTTGTAAAGCTGGTTTGGTGGTGCTGAATTCTCTTAGCTTTTGCTTGTCTGTAAAGGTTTTAATTTCTCCATCAAATCTGAATGAGATCCTTGCTGCATAGAGTAATCTTGGCTATAGGTTTTTCCCTTTCATCACTTTAAATATGTCCTGCCACACCCTTCTGGCTTGCAGAGTTTCTGCTGAAAGATCAGCTCTTAACCTTATGGGGATACCCTTGTATGTTATTTGTTGCTTTTCCCTTGCTGCTTTTAATATTTTTTCTTTGTATTTAATTTTTGATAGTGTGATTAATATGTGCCTTGGCATATTTCTCCTTGGATTTATCCTGTATGGCACTCACTGTGCTTCCTGGACTTGATTGACTATTTCCTTTCCCATATTTGGGAAGTTTCCAACTATAATCTCTTCAAATATTTTCTCAGTCCCTTCCTTTTTCTCTTCTTCTTTTGGGACCCCTATAATTCGAATGTTGGTGCATTTAATGTTGTCCCAGAGGCCTCTGAGACTGTCCTCAATTCTTTTCATTCTTTTCTCTTTATTCTGCTCTGCAGTATAAGTAAAAGTAAAATAGTTCCACTATTTTATCTTCCAGGTCACTTAGCCGTTCTTCTGCCTCAGTTATTCTGCTATTGATTCCTTCTAGAGAATTTTTAATTTCATTTATTGTGTTGTTCATCATTGTTTGTTTTGCTCTTTAGTTCTTCTAGGTCCTTGTTAAACGTTTCTTGTATTTTCTCCATTGTATTTCTAAGATTTTGGATCATCTTTACTATCATTACTCTGAAGTCTTTTTCAGGTAGACTGCTTATTTCCTCTTCATTTGTTTGGTCTGGTGGGTTTTTACTTTGCTCCTTCATCCACTGTGTGTTTCTCTGTCTTCTCATTTTGCTTAACTTACTGTGTTTGGGGTCTCCTTTTCACAGGCTGCAGGTTTGTAGTTCCCGTTGTTTTTGGTGTCTGCCCCCCGTGGCTAAGGTTGTTTCAGTGTGTTGTGTAGGCTTCCTGGTGGAGGGGACTAGTGCCTGTGTTCTGGTGGATAAGGCTGGATCTTGTCTTTCTGGTGGGCAGGTCCACGTCTGGTGGTGTGTTTTGGGGTGTCTGTAGCCTTATTATGATTTTAGGCAGCCTCTCTGCTAATGGATGGGGCTGTGTTCCTGTCTTGCTAGTTGTTTGGCATAGGGTGTCCAGCACTGTAGCTTGCTGGTCATTGAGTGGAGCTGGGTCTTAGCATTGAGATGGAGATCTCTGGGAGAGCTTTTGCCATTTGCTATTACGTGGAGCTGGGAGGTCTCTTCTGGACCCATGTCCTAAACTCGGCTCTCCCACCTCAGAGGCACAGGCCTGACACCTGGCCAAGCACCAAGACCCTGTCAGCCACACGGCTCAGAAGAAAAGGAGAAAAAAAAGTAAGAAAGAAAGAAGAGAGCAAACAAACCAAAAAAACCAATCCACAAATGATAACAAGCACTAAAAATTATATGGAAAAAAAGAAAACAGACAGACGAACCCTAGGTCAAATGGTAAAAGCAAAGCTATACAGACAAAATCACACAATGAAGCCTACACATACACACTCACAAAAAGAGAAAAAGGAAGAAAATATATATACCGTTGCTTCCAAAGTCCACCTCCTCAACTTTGGGATGATTTGTTGTCTATTCAGGTATTCCAGAGATGCAGGTACAACAAGTTGATTGTGGAGATTTAATCCGCTGCTCCTGAGGCTGCTGGGAGAGATTTCCCTTTCTCTTCTTTGTTCGCACAGCTCCCGGGGTTCAGCTTTGGATGTGGCCCTGCCTCTGCGCGTAGGTCGCCTGAGGGCGTCTGTTCTTCGCTCAGACAGGACAGGGTTAAAGGAGCAGCTGAATCGGGGGCTCTGGCTCACTCAGGCCGCGGGGGAGGGAGGGGTACGGATGCGGGGCGAGCCTGCGGCTGCAGAGGCCGGCGTGACGTTGCACCAGCCCGAGGCGCGCCGTGCGTTCTCCCGGGGAAATTGTCCCTGGATCACGGGAGTCTGGCCGTGGCGGGCTGCACAGGCTCCCGGGAGGGGCGGTGTGGAGAGTGACCTGTGCTCGCACACAGGCTTCTTGGTGGCGGCAGTAGCAGCCTTAGCGTCCCATGCCCGTCTCTGCGGTCTGCGCTGATAGCCGCGGCTCGCGCCTGTCTCTGCAGCTCGTGTAGGCGGCGCTCTGAAACCCCTCTCCTCGTGCACCCCGAAACAATGGTCTCTTGCCTCCTAGGCAGCTGCAGACTTTTTCCCGGACTCCCTCCCGGCTAGCCGTGGTGCACTAACCCCTTCAGGCTGTGTTCACGCCGCCAGCCCCAGTCCTCTCCCTGCGATCCGACCACCCGAAGCCGGAGCCTCAGCTCCCAGCCCCGCCCGCCCCGGCGGGGGAGCAGACAAGCCTCTCGGGCTGGTGAGTGCTGGTCGGCACCGATCCTCTGTGCAGGAATCTCTCCGCTTTGCCCTCTGCACCCCTGTGGCTGCGCTCTCCTCCGTGGCTCCGAAGCTCCCCACCTCCGCCACCCGCCATCTCCACCCTCGAAGGGGCTTCTTAGTGTGTGGAAACCTTTCCTCCTTCACAGCTCCCTCTCACTGGCGCAGGTCCCGTCCCTATTCTTTGTCTCTGTTTTTTTTTTTTTTTTCTTTTGCCCTACCCAGGTACGTGGGGAGTTTCTTGCCTTTTGGGAAGTCTGAGGTCTTCTGCCAGCGTTCAGTAGGTGTTCTGTAGGAGTTGTTCCACATGTAGTTGTATTTCTGATGTATTTGTGGGGAGGAAGGTAATCTCCACATCTTAGTCCTCTGCCATCTTGAAGGTCTCCTCCCACAAGTGTTCTTAACGTTAAATGTCAATAATGTTGAAGGTATTAAAAAGCTTTATGTTCTTTCTCCACAAGTGCAAAATACAGAAGAACACATGTGGAAGGATTTGAGATTTAGTAAAATAAACAAAGGCCAGAAGCTAGAGAAGGTTGTGGGTGGATGAAACACATCTACAGGGGTCTTGGAGGGGCGAAGCTTTCTGGGCGAGGCGGGAGCACCCGGCAAAATAAGCTAGATGGGCAGTCATTCAGGGGAGGCCTGAGAGGGACATGAGCCTGCCCTGCTCAGCACATAGGAGTTTCGAGGCTGGAGGTGATCAGGGATGAATGGATTCAAAGGGGGCATGTGTGCAAGTGTGCACGTGTGCAAGCAGGGACAAGCTCAGAGGGCACTGTGCAGGCCAAAAAAAGGGTGGAGTCTTGTGGAGGTTGAAGGCAGGAGTGTTAGGGATAGAATCTGTAGGATTTGGAGACTGATCAGATATCTGAGGGGCAGCTAGCGAGGCAAGTGTCAACAATGGCAACAAACATTCTCGACTGAATTTCCTTTAGTTCTGGTCACATCCCCATGTGGTATTTCCTCAGCTCCTAGTGCATAAAGCTTATATTACAACTCAGTGTGTTGGTGTTTTTTCTCTGATTGTCTTACCTTCATAAATCTTCATAACAATGTTATAATCTTCTGGAGAACCTAGGTGATATCTTTTATTGCTCAAAATTGTCTCCCTGTTCAGGACTTTAACCAAAAGAAGGAAATTGACAGTCCTGAAGCCTGCAGGAGAAGCACCACCTAAATGATCTGGCCACCCAAGGAATGTTGAAAGGTGGGTGTCATGACAGCACCAGTCAACACTTCCTGGTAAGAAGGTCATACATTCAAGTACCATCTCAGAGTCTAGCCCTCCGTGAGGATCATCCCACCCTGTGTTTCTGGGGCTCTGTTGAGGCACGTTTGCGAGAACGTCCACCTTGTCATCAGACAGGACTGAATAGAGCTTTAGTAAAAGAAGCAAAGCCCATAGGCACGAGATTACACCTAATAGCTGTGCAGCCCCCGTTGACTCAGGGTCAAGTTTGCCTTGGCAAAACAGAGTTGTGCCCTTGATCTGAACTTCGTTGACTTTCCCTTGACAAAGGAAGAAGATGACAGCTAGGCAAGAGCGTGTAGGAGGCAGAGGGAATTCCAACAGAGAACATATTCAGGAGGTAAATGATTATTGTCACTGGAGAAGGTATTTAGTAGGTAGCCAACTTCCTCCAAAACTGCTATGAGGAAGACTTTATACTTTAGAATATATCAAATCTAGATATATTATTTCACTATTAGATAGTATCTACTTTCTCAGATTGCCCATATTTTAAAAAATAAACGCAACGGCAACAATAGCAGCTATCCACGCTGCCAGAAAGAAAAAAATTTTCCTCACATGCAATTAAAATTACAAGGTAATTGGGAGCCATTAGGTGGTTCCTCCCACAATAAATCATCTTGAACTTTCAGCCTAGGTTTACTGAGGCCTTAAGAGAACATGCAGGAAATATCTTGGGAATTTAGTTCCTCACTTGAATAAAGAAGTCCACAACTGACCTTAGTATTAAATACATAATCACTAAGAAAACTTTCCCATATTAACCAAATGCTCATCTATAATAGCATTGCAAATGGAACAAGTCATTTTAGTGATAAAGAATCATTACCTATAGTGCTATTATTAAATGATTCCTACAGAGGGTTATCTTTTGGAATGATCAGTTATTTACAAATCCTTTTGCTTTTTTTCTTTTCTCCTCTGCACCAAAATGTTCAGCATCTTAATGAGATGGACTTTGGGACCCAGAATGACACTTTCACCTCAATTAATAATATGACCGATGGACATTGGAGAGCAACCAGATAGGAGACTCTCCTCCTGTTATTAATGATTCAGTGGTTAAGAAATTACAAGTCCCTAGATGCAGCAGCATAGCAAGGCAGTTAGTCTGATGGTGAGGAAGACCAGCCACCAGCAACATCTAGGATCAGGAACCCTCGTCCTTTTCCCACCTCACTGCCACTCGCCTGGATACTGTGAGGCACATCCTTACACTGGGGCTGAAGGATCTTTCTGGAAATGTAAATCTGATTCAGTCTCTCCACAGCTTAAATACCTCAGTGGCTCCCTATTGCCCTCAGGGTAAAGTCCAAACTCCTCAGCAGGGGTTTATGAGACCCCTCCTTCTGTAGGGGCCTCCTGTCTGCTTCCATCACTCTTGTCATTCCTCACCACATCACCCCATTGTGTTTGCAGGTCCCTGAGCTCTGCATGCACTTCCCCCCCGGCCTTTGCCCTCTGCCTGGAACACACCCCACTCCCTCCACCCAGCCTACTCCTATCCACCCCCTTTTTAAAATTATGAAATATACAGACAGAGATTGCATGAAACACATATGGAGAATTTAAAGAAAAATTATTCAACAAGCATTCCAGAATAGCACATCCCAGAATCCTCTTCTGTGCGTCTCCACAAGCACAACCCCAACTCTCCCCACTTTCCTTGCTTTTCTTTATGGCCTTACCATCAATGTATGCATTCCCTAAGCCATAGCTTATTTCTGCCTGCTTTTTAAGTATTGTATGAGTATCTTGATTTTCCCCCCTCAACATTGTGTTTATGAGCCAAGTTATTTAATGTAGCTGTAAATTTATTTATTTTCATTGCTGATACTACTCCATTGTACCACAGTTCATCTGTTCTGCTGATGGACGTGGGTTGTTTCCCTTGTGGGTGGCTATCACAAATAATACTGCTGGGAACATTCTTCTACATAGAGGCCAGTGCATATATGTGCACGTGCAAAGAGTTCCTCTAATTGCTGTCCCTAGGAGTGGAATGCTACCTCGCAGAGTATGCAAAACTTCAACTTTTCTACGTAATGCCAATGGTTTTCCCAAGGGGTGGTACCAGTTTGCACCTGCATCAGCAGTATGTGTGAATTTGCTAATTCCTCTTCTCTGTTCAGGTCTCAGTTTTGACCACTGCATTGCAGAAAGCCTGCCCTACCCCTGAAAGTGTGGATTAGGTGCACCTCTTTTGTACTTCTTTAGTACCTATGCTCACCTCACTATGACACTAGTCATACCCTGTTGCATGCACATGACAGATGTGAAAAGATGCTGCTCAGATCCCCAACTGCTGTCCCTCTGGACCCACTGCTCCGCTAGTGCTGAGGCCACATATCCTTCAGGCTGCTCCCAGTCAAGGATTGAGCACAGTGAAGGTACAAATCCAGGCTCACTTCTGTTACACACAGGACTCCTCTGATGGGTGACTTGGGCTCAAAGACTTCCCAGTGACCCGGCACATCCTTTCTTGGAATTGCACTGCAGTGCAAAACTCTCCCTACCCACCCCTCCTTCCTTCCCCCAGCCTTGCACAGATGTCAGACCAGTAATGCAGTCTGAAAGCTCCCCCCACCTTCTCTGGTTCCCTCCCTTTGTCCTTCATAGGCATTTCCTCCAAGAAATCTCTTACATGTCTAATCCTATCTTGGTATCCACTTCTTAGAGAACCTAAACTAACACAATGTAATTTCCTCTTGATTTTGTGGCCTTAACAATCAACAGAAAAATTAGGAAAAAAGAAATTCTTGTGCCCCCAGTGCCTAATAGAGGGACTAGCACATGGTAGGTGCTGAGTAAGTCTTGGTGAATCAATAAGTTATTTATTTTAAAAGTGAGATTCCCACTTCTGTGCTTCGTATGAACACGTTTCTAGTGTCATCTGAAAGGCAGAAGAAAACTGCTTGGCCAAACTTGATACCTCCTTTATTTCCACAGGCGTAGCCTGAGACTGTACTTCCTAATTAAAAGGTATGGCCAGTGTGCAACGGTGAACGAAGCAGCTAAGATTCGCTTTCTTTCCATGAGGGGAAAGCAAAGTCTCCTATTAGGTCATTGGCTCAGGAATACTCTCCCTGGCTTCTCATTCCATAGTTCAGAAGCCTCTGACCAAGCCTCTGACGCTTCCTACCAGACTTGTGAGAATCCTAGAAAAGTGAAGGGACCTGTCATAAGTAGCCTCTCAGATGGTCTCCTATGGTCCCCACCTACTGGCATTATACTTCATATAGCTCCCTGTCCTTGAGTGTGAGCCAGATTTAAAGACTAGCTTCTAAAGTACTGAATACAGCAGAAGTGATAGAAGATAACCTCGGAGATTAGGTTATAAAAAGACTGGGGTTTCCATTATAGTCTCAGAGATGGAGTGGAAAAGACACTGGGTTTAGAGCCGGAAGACCTAAGTGTAGTCTTTATCTGTGAGACACTGGCCAAGACATTTCAGGGAACAATAATACCTAACTAACTCCTCTGACTGTTTTATTCAGGAAGTTATATAAGAGAAAACTTTTATCGAGTGTTGTTCTACAGACTTTTTTTTGTATCAGCACAACGATCACAGCAATCTGATGAGTGGATACTGTCATCATCCCCATTTTATAGATGAGTCAACTGAGGCACAGAGATATTAAAGAATTTGCCCAAAGTAATACAGCCAGTAAGTGCTAGAGCCAGGATTTGCACACAGTAATCTAGCTCCAGAGTCCACATCATGAACACAACTTTATATCTGTGGGTGAAAGCACTTTATCTAAGACATTATAGGAATATAAATCATGCAGTGACATATTGGTGTAAAGACAGACACAACAGTCATTAGAGCAGAATAGAGCCCATAAACAGATCCACACACATATGGTCAACTGATTTTCAACAAAGTTGCAAAGGCAATCCAGCAGAGAGAGGATAGTCTTTTCAACAGGTGATTCTGGAACAACTTAATGTCTTTACACACACAAAAAAATGAACCTTGATCAATACCTCATACCATATGCAAAAATTAACTCAAAATTTATCATAAACCTATTTAGGTAAAACATAAAGTTATAAAACTTCCAGAAGAAGAAAATCTTTGTGACCCTGAGTTAAAGATTTCTTAGTCACAACACCAAAAGCACAATTCATAAAAGAAAATACTGATAAATTGGACTTCATCAAAATTTAAAACTTCTACTCTTGAAAAGATATAGTTAAGAAACAAGCCAGAGACCATGAGAAAATATTTACAAATCACGTGTATGATAAAGAATTTGTGTCCAAATATATAGAGAAATTGAAACTCAAAACGCAGCAGTAAGACAACTCAATTTTTAAAATGGACAACAGATCTGAACAAACACTTCATCAAAGAAGATGACAAATGAGCACATGAAAAGATGTTCATCATTAGTCATTAGGAAAATGCAAATTGAAACCACAGTGAGCTACCACTACATTGTAATGGCCAAAATTTAAAAAACAAGAGCAAATATTGGTGAGGAGATGGAGCAACTGCGACTCTCCTACACTGCTGGTGGGAATAAAAATGGTGCAATCATTTTGGTAATTTCTTAAATGTTATACAGAGACCTACCTTATGGCTCAGCCATTCTACTCCTAAGTATTTACCTAAGATGAATGAAATCATGTATCCACACAAAGACTTGTACAAATGTTCATAGCAGCTTAATTTGTAAAAGCCAAAAACTAGAAACAACTCAAATGACTATCAACAGATAAACAAATTGTGATATGCTCATGCAATGGAATACTACTCAGCAATAAAAAGGAGTGAACTCTTCAATAACATGGGTGAATCTTAAAATAATTATGCTGAGTGAAAGAAGCCAGACAAAGAGAGTACATACAGAATGGTTCCATTTATATAAAATTCTAGAAGTTCAAACTAGAGTGACAGAAAACAAATCAGCAGTTGCTTAAGGTGGAAGTGAATGAAAGAGATTACAAAGGGACATAAGGAAACTTCTGGGGGGTGGTAGATATATTTATTATCTTGATTAGGGCAATAGTTTCATGGTTGTAAACATATGTCAGAACTTATCAAATATATGCAGTTTTCATACCAATTATAACTCAAAACGCTATAAAAACTATAAATCATTCACATCATTATTATAGTCTGAGTAAAGTTATTTTAAGTCATTGTCTGACTTACTTCTCCCCTCATCTTCCCCTGTTTCCCCTTCCCCAAATTCCTGGATAAGGAGTCAAGACCATACCCACCTCTGGTATTCATATCAATTAAGGGGGAAAAAAAAGTCCATGTGGAAAGAATTTTGTTAAGTTCTACAGGAGATGCAAAGTTGGATAAGAAATATTTCATGTCTTCAAGAAGGTATAATCCAGGTAGAGAGAGAAGATATAAGTATGTTTAAAATTAAATTATCTAATAAAGTATAAGTATCAATTCTAAAAAATAGAAAACATTTAAAAAGAGAGTGATTAACCCCCTAACGAAGAGTACAGGCAAAAATTTCCAAAGAGTTACTTTGGGCTGGGATGGTTCAAGAATGTTTCATGTAGGATGTGGGATTTGAGCTGGAATGTGAAGAATGGATAACATTTAGATAGATAGGAGGAGTAAAGAGAATAAACACAAGATGCTTTGATGGGGTCAGAGGATGGTGACATTGAGTGAATAAGTTGGATGGGAAGAAAGGTTTCTGTGGAAGAATCACAGGACTTACCCCTACAAAAGTGGGACCAGAGTTGGAGGGTCTTGAGCATCAGGCAGAGTCTAAGCCCCCAGCCTTTATTTCATCCTAACATGAAAAAGAACTTGTGAGGTAGTGAACCTTTCATGGTTGGAATCATTCGGCAGAGAGTGTATGAGCATACGTGAGGAATACAGAAAGGAGATAACTTCCCTGAATGGACAAGTTCCTCCCAATCCCAAGACACGGGTCACAGATTCATGGGCTTTGAAAGAATCATTAGAAGTAGCACTGGATAGTTGTCTGATACTATCTTGGTTCCTCCTGGAGGTAGTACCTGACTTCCTCGTCAGAGTCAACAGGGACCTTATTTTCCCCTCGTCCACCCCGTGTTCAGCCAGGGAATGGAAGATGATCTAGGTGCAACCATAAGACTCTCTCCCATGATTCTGACTCCTGAGTGAATGGCTCAGAGATGTGAGGACCAGTTAGAAGTCATTCATCATGCTGATTAGACCCTGTCTGCTCCATGGCTGTGGCTATGCTTCCTGCTAACCAGCCCTCCAGATACTCTTGATTCCTGGCCAGTACTCTGATATACGGTTAATTCTGTGATTCCCCCCCCAAATATCATTCCAACAAATTTTGTTTCTGCCTAAGACATTAGAGTCTGCTTCTGTTGCTTAAAGCCAAGAACCAGAACTGACATGGAACTCTTTGGATCTTAGGGCTTCAATTCCCTGCATAACCTATTGGTCTTACTTCAGCCCCCTGGGGTCATATGGAGCAAGTCTATCCTCTCTTCCACATGAGTTCTTCCTAAATCTGATGACAGCTCTCCAACCTATCCTAACCTTTTCCCTCCCTAGGCTAAATGCCCCATGTTCCTTTGGGCACTCCTCATTTCACATGAGCTGGATTGCTTCACCAGCCTGGACACTTTTTCCAAGGGTGATAGGCTGTTCACATTCAGACCTTTGTGACTCAATAAATATTTGTTGAATGAGTGAATTGCACAAATTTAAAGTTTTACCTTTGGCTATACTACCTTCTGTAGAAAACAGTCATTCATTTCTGTTTTTTTCATGCAAAGACTGTGTTAAGGTGCTGGCTCAGCTACTGAAACAGAAGTCAAAATAACAGGGACTTAAATAAGATGGCTTATTTCTCTCACATGGAAAAGTCTAAATGTAAGTAGGGCTGGAGACCCAGGCTCTTTCTAGACTTTTGCTTTCCATTTACAGCACATGACTTCTGTCTTGTGGTCTAGCTTGGCCATTCCTGCTGCCAGTCTATGTTCAAGTTCCAGAAGGAAGGGAAAAAGTAGACTTGGGATGTTCCTTTAAGGGAATGTTCTGGAAGTTGCCCCCATCATGTCCACTCCTTTTTTATGGGTCAGAACTTAGTCTTATGGCCTTCCTTTGCCTTCAAGGAGGGCTGGGAAATGTAGCTTTTGCTGGGAGAGAATGGTAAACTAATAGTTTCAACCATGGACCATATAATGCAATTTGGAGATCTTCCAATAGACTAAGTATAATGAGATGCTACACGAGTCACAGGTGGTTAATTGTAACTTTCTTATACTCAGTGTTGGGTATTTTGCAAGTGATTATCAGGCCAGAGTTACTCTGAGTTGAGTTTTAGGTAAATTGGATTTTGTGGACTTAACAGGGGACATACCTTGGACCAGTACTTATAACCCAAAAGTCAGAACTACACTGGAAATTTCCTCTAATTGAGACAACCAAGCAGCTATTTCTTTTTAAAATAAAACCCGTGAGTTTGCTTCATACGAAGAGTTTAATATCTTTTCAGGCATATTAGATAGTATTCTTTTGGTTACAAATAATAGAAACTGACTCTGTTTTGTTCAGAAGGGAGAGATGAATTACTATTAGTGTACCAAATGTCTCCCAAGCCTCAAGGCAATGTGCAGCTGACCGGGCTTCTGGAACAGACTAGAACCCGATGCTCTCCATCTTTTGTTTCTGTTTCTCTGCCATCAGCTTAATTCTTCTCTCTCTAAAAGGACCCTTTTTTTCTGCACTCCAGTCTCCAAAAGTAGACGATAGCTATTCCCAGTTCCGTGGTCTACATATGATCCTTCTAGCCACCTAGATATAGTCTGAGGCTCTCTTTCAACTGGCACTCTTACTAGCCTTGCTTAGGTTAGTGGTTACCTTGGGCCAATAGTCAAGTCTAAATAGTGGGTCAAATCATATCATTACAACAGCAAGATACCTCTGAACCCTGTAGATCTGGAGGTTTATGGGTGCAGAGAAACGGTATGCAGCAAAGAGGACAGGCACCCCAATAGGCATCTTCTCCACCCATGTGTGTTTGGAGGGTTGCCATAAGCAGAACAAAATTTAGAAATATAGCTGTGTGATCTATGTCCCTGAGACAGGCTAGAAACATGATGTAATGGGGTTAGGGGAGAAACTGAGTCTTCCTCAAGACTTTTTTGGTTGTAAGTAACAAAACCCATCCAAAGGGTCATAAACATGGCACTTGAGATTTTTAATATCTGAAGAAGGCTTTTATGTGCAGAGGATCACCTATAGCTACTTGTTTTAGTTAATATTCAAGTTGTTAAAGTTGTAATGTTTTTTGACATCCTTGGTACTTATTTATCTTACATTCCTAGTACTTATTTATCTTATAACTGGAATTGGTACCTTTTGGCTACCTTCATCCAGTTCAACTCCCCCCAACACTCACCCCTGGTAACCACAAGTCTGGTCTTTTTGTCTACGAGTTTGTTTGTTTGTGAGGTATAATTGACCTACAAAACTATGTTATTTCCTGTTACACAACACAGTGATTTGATATTTCTACCTATTTCAAAATGATCATCATAAGTCTAGTTATGATCTATCACCATACAAAGATATTACATAATTATTGACTTTATTCTCCACACTGTACATTTTATACCTGTGACTCATTTATTTTGCAACTGGAAGTTTGTACCTCTCACCTATTTCTTTCCTCCCTCACCCCCTCCCCTCTGGCAACGACCTGTTTGTTCTCCATAACTCTGTTTCTGTTTTGTTATGTCTGTTCATTTGCTTTGTTTTTTTAGATTCCACATATAAGTGAAACCATGCTGCATTTGTCTTTCTCTGCCTGATTTATTTCACTTAGCATAATACCCTCTAGGTCCATCCATGTTGTCACAAAAGGCAAGATTTCATTCTTTTTATGGCTGAGTAATATTTCACTATATATATAGTGAAATATATATATATATATATATATATATATATATATATATATATATATACACACACACACACACACACCGTATCTTCTTTATCTATTCATCTATTGGTGGGCACTTGCTTGCTTCCATATCTTGGCTATAAACAATGCTATAATGAACATAGGGGTGCATATATCTTTTTTTAAAATTTTTAATAGGTCTTTATTAGAATATAATTGCTTCACAATACTGTGTTAGTTTCTGTTGAACAACAAAGAGAATCAGCCATATGCATACACACATCCCCATAACCCCTCCCTCTTGAGCCTCCCTCCCATCCTCCCTATGCCACCCCTCTAGGTCATCGCAAAGCACCAAGCCAATCTCCCTGTGCTATGCTGCTTCTTCCCACCAGCCAACTATTTTACATTCCGTACTGTATATATGTCAATGCTACTCTCATTTCATCCCAGCTTTGCTCTCCCATCCCATATCCTCAATTCTATTTTCTATGTCTATCTCTTTATTCCTGCCCTGCAACTAGGTTCATCAGTACCATTATTTTTTTTTTTAAGATTCCATATATATGCGTTAGCATACGGTATTTGTTTTTCTCTTTCTGACTTACTTCACTCTGTGTGACAGACTCTAAGTCCATCCACCTCACTACAAATAACTCAATTTCGTTTCTTTTTATGGCTGAGTAATATTCCATTGTATAAATGTGCCACATCTTCTTTATCCATTCATTTGTTGATGGACATTTAGGTTGGTTCCATGTCCTGGCTATTGTAAATAGTGCTGCAATGAACATTGTGGTGCGTGTCTCTTTTTGAATTATGGTTTTCTCAGGGTATATGCTCAGTTGTGGGATTGCTGGGTCATATGGTAGTTCTATTTTTAGTTTTTTAAGGAACCTCCATACTGTTCTCCATAGTGGCTGTATCAATTTACATTCCCACCAACAGTGCAAGAGGGTTTTGTTTCTAGATTTTTTGATAATGGTCATTCTGACTGGTGTGAGGTGATACCTCATTGTAGTTTTGATTTGCATTTCTCTAATAATTAGTGATGTTGAGCATCTTTTCATATGCCTCTTGGCCATCTGTATGTCTTCCTTGGTGAAATGTCTATTTAGATCTTCTGCCCATTTTTTAACTGGCTTGTTGGTTTTTTTGCTATTGAGCTCCATGAGTCGTTTGTAAATTTTGGAGATTAATCCTTTGTCTGCTGTTTCATTTGAAAATATTTTCTCCCATTCTGAGGGTTGTCTTTTTGTCTTGTTTATGGTTTCCTTTGCTATGCAAAGCTTTTAAGTTTATTGAGTCCATTTGTTTATTTTTGTTTTTATTTTCGTTACTCTAGGAGGTAGGTCAAAAAAGATCTGGCTGTGGTTTATGTCAAAGAGTGTTTTTCCTATGTTTTCCTCTAAGAGTTTTATAGTGTCTGGTCTTATATTTAAGTCTTTAATCCATTTGGAGTTTATTTTTGTGTATGGTGTTAGGGAGTGTTCTAATTTCATTCTTTTACATGTGGCTGTCCAGTTTTCCCAGCACCACCTATTGAAGAGGCTTTCTTTTCTCCATTGTATGTTCTTGCCTCCTTTGTCATAAATAAGGTGCCCATATGTGTGTGGGTTTATCTCTGGGAATTCTATCTTGTACCATTGATCTATATTTCTGTTTTTGTACCAGTACCATACTGTCTTGATTACTGTAGCTTTGTAGTATAGTCTGAAGACAGAGAGCCTGATTCCTCCAGCTCCATTTTTCTTTCTCAAGATTGCTTTGGCTATTTGGGGTCTTTTGTGTTTCCATACGAATTGCAAAGTTTTTTGTTCTAATTCTGTGAAGAATGCCATTGGTAGTTTGATAGGGATTGCACTGAGTCTGTAGATTGTTTTAGGTAGTATAGTCATTTTCACAATATTGATTCTTCTAATCCAAGAACGTGGTATATTCCTCCATCTGTTTATGTCATCTCTGATTTCTTTCATCAGTGTTTTATAGTTTTCTGAGTACAAGTCTTTCGCCTCCTTAGGCAGGTTTATTCCTAGGTATTTTACTCTTTTTGTTGCAATGGTAAATGGGAGTGTTTCCTTAATTTCTCTTTCTGATTTTTTGTTGTTGGTGTATAGGACTGCCAGAGATTTCTGTGCATTGATTTTGTATCCTGCAACCTTACCAAATTCACTGATTAGTTCTAGTAGTTTTCTAGTGGCATCTTTAGGATTTTCTATGTATAGTATCATGTCACTGGCAAACAGTGACAATTTTACTTCTTCTTTTCCAATTTGTATTTTTTTATTTCTTTTTTTTCTCTGATTGCTGTGGCTAGGACTTCAAAAACTATGTTGAATAATAGTGGTGAGAGTGGACATCCTTGTATTGTTCCTGATCTTAGTGGAAATGCTTTCAGTTTTTCACCACTGAGTATGATGTTTGCTGTGGGTTTGTCATATATGGCCTTTATTATGTTGAGGTAGGTTCCCTCTATGCCCATTTTCTGGAGTTTTTATCATAAATGGGTGTTGAATTTTATCAAAAGCTTTTTCTCTGTCTATTGAGATGATCATATGATTTTATTCTTCAATTTGTTAATGTAGTGTATCATGTTGATTGATTTGTGGGCATTGAACCATACTTGCATCCCTGAGATAAATTCCACTTGATCATTGTGCATGATCCTTTTAATGTATTGTTGAATTCAGTTTGCTAATATTTCATTGAGAATTTTTGCATCTATTTTCATCACTAATATTGGCTTGTAATTTTTTTTTGGTGATGTCTTTGTCTGATTTTGGTATCAGGGTGATGGTGGCCTTGTAGAATGAGTTTGAAAGCATTCCTTCCTCTGCAATTTTTTGGAATAGTTTTGGAAGGATAGGTGTTAACACTTCTCTAAATGTTTGGTGGAATGCAGGGTTGTTAAAATGCATTCGAACTTAAGAGATCATATTATAGTCATATAATAATCATATATATGATTACTTAAAGTTTTACATATATAAACCTCATGGTAACCACAAACCCAAACTCTATAATAGATACACACACAAAAAAGAGGAATCCAAGCATAACACTAAAGGTAATCATAAATCACAGGGAAGAGTGCAAAAGAAGAAGAAAGAAACAAAAAACAGCCCTAAAACATTTAACAAAATGGCAATAGGTACATGCCTATCAATAATTAATTTAAATGTCAAATGCTCCAATCAAAAGACATAGAGTGGCTGAATGGATAGAAAAATAAGATCCATATATGTGTTCCCTACTAGAAACTCACTTCAGATCTAAAAATAGACACAGGCTGAAGGTGAGAAGATGGAAAAGGTGTTCTATACAAATGGAAGTTAAAAGAAAGCTGGAGTAGCAATACTTGTATCAAACAAAATACACTTTAGGGACTTCCCTGGCAGTCAAGTGGTTAAGACTCTGAACTTCCACTGCAGGGGATGCGGGTTCAATCCCTGGTCAGGGAACTAAAGTCCTGCATGCCTCACAGTGCAGCCAAAAAAAAAATACATTTTAAAACAAAGACTGTTACAAGAGACAAAGAAAGACATTACATAATCATCAAGGGATCAATCCAAGAAAAAGATATAACAGTTGTAAATATATATGCACCTAACATAGGAGCACTTAAAATCATAAAGCAAATATTAACAAACGTAAAGTGAGGAAATGACAGTAACATAGTAATAGTACAGTACTTTAACACCCTACTTACATCAATGGACAGATCATCCAGGCAGAAAAATCAATAAGGAAACACTGGCTTTAAACAACATATTAGATCAAATAGACTTAATAAAGATATATAGAACATTCCATCCAAGGGCAGCAGAATACACATTCTTTTCACATGCTCATGGAATATTCTCCAGGATAGATCACATGCTAGGCCACAAAACAAGTCTCAGTAATTTTTAAGAAAATTGAAATCGTATCAAGCATCTTTTCCAAGCACAACACTGTGAGACTAGAAATCAACTATAAGAAAAAACTGCAAAACACAAACAACTGGAGGCTAAACAATATGTTACTAAACAAGCAATGGTTCACTGAAGAAATCAAAGAAAAAACTTGAAAATACCTGGAGAGAAATGAAAATAAAAACACAATGATCCAAAATCTAGGGGACACAGTAAAAGCAGTTCTAAGAGGGAAGTTTGTAGCAATACAAGCCTACCTCAGAAAACAATAAAAATCCCAAATAAATAACTTAACCCTACACTTAAAGGAACTAGAAAAAAAAAGAACAAACAAAAAACAAAGTTAGTAGAAGGAAAGAAATCATAAAGATCAGAGCAGAAATAAATAAAATAGAGACTAAAAAACAATAGAAAAGATCAATGAAACTAAGAGCCAGTTCTTCAAAAAGATAAACAAAATTGATAAACCTTTAGCCAGACTCTTCAAGAAAAAAAGAGAGGGCCCAAATCAATAAAATGAAAAAAGAGAAGTTACAACTGACACAAAGGATCAAGAGATTACTACAAACAATTATATGTCAATAAAAATGGACATCCTAGAAGAAATGGACAAATTCCTAGAAATGTACAATCTCCCAGGACTGAACCAGGAAGAAATAGAAAATATGAACAGACTAATTACCAGTAATGAAATTGAATCAGTGATTTTTAAAACTCCAAACAACAAAAGTTCAGGGCCAGATGACTTCACCAGTAATATTTTTTTAAAGATTGTTTCTTTAGAGCTATTTTAGATTCACAGGAAAATTGAACAGAAGGTACAGAGATTTCTCATGCACTCCCTGCCCCCACACATACACAGCCTCCACCACAGCCAACATCCCCCAGCAGAGTAGTACATTTGTTACAATTGATGAACCTACAATGACACATCATCACCCAAAGTCCATAGTGTACATTAGAGTTCACTCCTGGTATTGTACATTCTATGGGTTTGGACAAATGTATAATGACATGTTTTCACTGTTGTAGCATAGTACAGATTATTTTCAGTTCTCTAAAAACCCTCTATGCTCCACCTATTCATCCTTTCCTCCCCACTAACCCCTGACAATCATTGATCTTTTTACTGTCCCCATAATTTTACCTTTTCCAGAACGTCATGTAATTGAAATAATATAGTACGTAGCCTCTTTAAATACAATACTAAAGGCATAATCTATGAAAGAAAGAACAACTCAATGGTAAAATAGGCCAAAGACCTTAACAGACACCCCACCAAAGAAGATATACACATGGCAAATAAGCATATGAAAACATGCTCCACATCATAGGTCATCAGGAAAATGCAAATTAAAACAATAGTAAGATATCACAACACACATATTAGAATGGTCAAAATCCAGAACACTGACAACACCAAATTTTGGTGAGGATATGGAGCCACAGGAACTATCATTACTGGTGGGAACACAAAATGGTACAGCCAGTATGGAAGACAGTCTGGTGATTTCTTACAAAACTAAACATACTCTTAACATACGATCCAGTAGTCATACTCCTTGGTATTTACCCAAAGGAGTTAAAAACTTATGTCCACACAAAAACCTGCACATGGATGTTTATAGCAGCTTTATTCATAATTGCCAAAACTTGGAGCAACTAAGGTATCCTTCAGCAGGTGAACGAATGAAGAAACTATGAAATGTGGAATAAAATGGAGTCGCTTATGTCAAAGGGTTTTAAAATGGGGCAGAGAGAACATTAAGAAGAGCAAACATACACATCCTCCCCAGGTGGAGCCATGAACATTCGAACTAGGCTGACACTAAATATTCAAAGCACTCTGCAAGAGCACCTGCAACTTGTCACAGTAATGAACTTTTTCTTCTCTCTAGCGATAGACTTAGCAGTCAATTTTGTTTAGCCAAGACTAGCTTCTGCCTGCAACTCCAATTAAAATTCTTCGTAATCCAAACCTTTCTTCTTTGCCTTTAAAAGTCCCGGACTTTTATTCCGTAGTGGGACACTGTTTGGGTTGCTACCTGAATTTGTGTGTCCCGAATTGCAATTCTTCAATCCCAAATAAACGCCTTTTGCTTGATTATTGCCTCCTAAGTTTATTTAGTTGACAAAACTATGGTACATCCAAACAATTTGATATTATTCAGCAATAAAAAATAAATGGGCTATCAAGCAATGAAAAGACACAGAGGAAACTTAAATGCATGTTACTAAGTATAAGAAGTCAATCTGGAAAGTTTTAACATTTTAAAACCTAGGGTTTTTGTAACCCTTTATGTTTAACTCACAATCTTATTCTTAATTATGTGCAGTAGTTTTTATATAACAATAATATTAATTGCTTTCATTTTCTCTGATTAATGTTGAATTGACTCTTAAGTTTAACATAGTAAGTCTTCCTAAATAATTAACCCTATTTATAAACTTATTATTTAGTTTCTTGAAACATTTTAAGTGCATTTAAAATTAAAATATATCTGTTTCTCTAAAACACTTCACACGCCTGCCATGGCAAACTTATAAAACTGACAAGTGAAATCTTTCTAAGCCTTTAAGCAATAACTGAAATTTAATAAATCTAGTGAATGAAGTTTCTTAAGACTCAAGGTGGATGACTGCCAAATATTTTCCAGTGTTAATTCTCCCATTTTTTCCCTTTAGCTAAAACCCCTGAGTTTTAGCTGGACACATGTCCACCCAACAGTAGGCTACATTTTACAGCTAGTTGTGGCCATGTGACTAAGCTGGGCCAATAAGATATAAGCAGATATGATGTGTGTGCTTCTTTAAGACACTTACTCTGGACTCTCTTCTTTCCTACTTCCCTTGGATTTGGTGGTGTGCCAACATCATCCAGGCTGATGAAGATAACACCTTAGGCCATGGCAGAGCCAAAGTAGAGAAGGAGCCAATTCCCTAGAAGACCTCACATAGCAAAGCTGCTTGGCCCACAGCTCTGGACGACTCACCACTTGACTGTTACAGGAGCATGAAGTAAACTCCTATCATTTTTGAGCCATTGTAATTTTGGGTTAGATTGTACCCCGATGATACAACTTCCAAAGACTGTCCCTAAGCTTAATTAACTATATACTCTTAAACATTTCAAATTAAAATCACAAGTCTAATATGCCAGGTTTTCTAATATGTTAGATTTTCTTCAATGTTTCAAGGTTCTTTAAATAACACACAGATTATGATGATTAAAAACTTATTTCTAACCTTACTGCAAAAGGAATGCTATACAGTTGACCCTTGAACAATACAGGGGTTAGGGGCACTGATCCCTCTTGTAGTTGAAAAATCATGTATAACTTGACTCCCCCAAGACTTAACTACCAATAGCCTACTATCGACTAGAAGCCTTACTGATAACATAAAAAATAGTTGATACACATATTTTGTATGTTATATGTACTATATACCATATTATTACAATAAAGTAACCTAGAGAAAAGAAAATTTTATTAAGAAAATCGTAAGGAAAAGAAAATACATTTACAGTTCTGTATTGCATTTATGATACCATAAATTTACGTCATCTGTTTACAAAATGAATTGTTTGTCATCAGTAGTGTCTTCAATGATACAAAACACTGTAGATGTTATATGTATTACTAAAACTAGATATCAAAAATGAAAAGATAATGTGAAACAAAAATTCATATTTATTTACAGGTATAACGATTCATGCATTGATAACAAAGATGCAGCAATATGATTGCCTTATTATAGCCTAGTGTAATCGATATGAGATTGCCTCATGATAGCCTATCTTATACACTAATGCAAGAATTGTTATAAAATATCTATGGTATACAGTATTATAACCATGTTCATAATACAGTATTAGAAACATTGTTACATTTTAAAAAACACTTTCCTGTGATGATAGGCTGATATGCACTTTCTCCAATTACAAGGGAGAGAGACCTACTATATGGTAATGTAATTCTTTGGAAGCAAAGTTGTAAGGCAGTAAGAAAACTAACGTATTATTAATTTTACATTCACTATCACTTACCTTATGCTGATGTAAGGATACGCTATCCACTTCAAGTCTTGCCCACGATGTTCTACATGATAAATACTTCCATGATGATGGCACAAAAACGTCTCACACAGTTCTTGATGTACAGTTATCATATTTTTACACAAAGACACTCACACATACACAAAAGATATGTTTATGAACTGTATGGCATGATGATTATTTACTATTCATAAGTGGAAGTGGATCGTCATAAAAGTCTTCATCCTCATCATCTTCATGTTGAATAGGCAGAGGAGTAGGAGGAAGAGGAGGGTTGGTCCTGCTGTCTCAGGATGGCAGAGGTGGAAGAGGTGGAGGAGGGGGAAGGGGAGGCAGGAGGAGGAGGCACACTTTGTGTAACTTTACAAAAATATATCATAACTTCTGTCTGACTCCTTTGCTTTTTCATTTCTCTAAAAGTATTTCTACATGGTACCAATCCTTCTTCCACTGTTTGCTTTAGTTTCAGTGTCCATATCATAAAAGGGTCCATGTTGTTAAAGAGGTCAAAAGCAGTCTTGAATAATCAGAACTCTTCTGCCAGATTGTCTGATGTCAATTTGTTTTCTGGCACTGTCTTTTCTACGTCTTCTTCCTCATCATCTGGCACTGGTTTGGAAGCGCTCATCTCGATCAAGTCATCTTCTGTTAATTACTCTGGTGTGGTGTCTATTAGCTCTTGAACTTCTCCAAGACCCATATCTTGAAACCCTTTACCCTCACATTTTTTTTTCCATGTCCACAATCTTTTTCATGATTTCCTTGATTGGCTCCGTTGTAAATCTTGTGAAGTCATGTGCAACATCTGGACACAGTGTTCTCCAGCAGGAATTCATTGTTTCAGGCTTGATGGCTGTCACAGCTTTTCTACAAAAACAATGGCATCTTCAATGATGTAATCCTTCCAGGTGCCCTTCATGATGTTCTCTCTATCGGGGTTCTCTTTCATAGCATTGACAATCTTTTCCATAGAGTACCAGGTATAATGATCCTTAAAGGTTCTTATGATCTAGAGGCTGAATTAGAAATATTGTGTTTGGGGGCAAGTAGACCACTTCAGTGCCTTCGGTGTTGAACTCATGGGGTTCTGGGTGGCTGGGAGCATTGTTCAATAACAAAAGAATTTTAAAAGGCAGTCCCTTACTGGCAAGGTACTTCCTGACTTTAGGGATAATGCATCGATGAACCAATCCAGAAGAAGGGTTGTTGTTGTTCAAGCCTTCTTGTACAACCAGCAGTCCTGATCATAAACCCAGCTGCATTTGCACAGAACAGTAGAGCTAGCCTGTCACTTCCTGCCTTAGATCTTGGTGCTCACTTCTCTTCCTTACTAATAAATGTCCTTTGTGGCTTTTTTTTTTTTTTTTCCAGAATGGGGCACTTTCACCTGCATTTAAAACCTGTTCCGGCAAGTTTCTTTCTGCTCAATGATTTTCTTAATGGCAACTGGGAACTCATCTGCCTCTTGGTCAGCAGAAGCTGCTTCTCCTGCTATCTTGAACTTTTTTGAGCCAAATCTCTTTCTAAAATTATCAAACCATCCTTTGCTGGCATTAAATTCTCCTGTTTTAGATCTTTCACTTTCCTTTTGCTTTAAGTTGTCATGTAATGACTATGCTTTTCCTCAAATCACATTAGAGTCTGTAGGCATGCCTTTCTTATAGCAGTCCTGCCCCCACACAATAGCTGCATTTTCAGTACGAGATAAAAAGGTACTTCACAGAAGCTCAAGGTTTTCACACCTATTGGAGTAGCTGCAGCAATGCCTACATGAATTTCTTTTTCTTTTTTTACAATGGTCCTTACATTGGATTCATTTATCTTGAAATGGTGGGCAACTGCCTCCTCTTTGGCACATGTCAAGCAATTCAACTTTTTCTTGTTAATGTCATGGCTTTTTTCTGCTTCTTGGGAGAACTTCCAGCATCACTAGTGGCACTTCGTATGGGTCCCAGGGTATTATTCAAGGTTTATGGTATTGCACTAAACACAATGAAAAGTAAGCAAGAACCGTGAGAGGTCACTTTTTACTTTGAAACACAATTTACTGGAGAGAGGAACTGCTCACTCGGAAATGATGAGCATCACACTGCATTTTAAGTGGATATCACAACACTTGAAACACTGCCAAACAACGGAAGGTGGCTACAAATTGTTACAGTAGCGCAGTATGTACTACAGTTAACTTTATGCAGTAATGATTTAATACATCTTTAATGTGTCTTTACATTTGTTTACATTTCTCTTGGCAGTAAATGGCACCATGTATGATCTGTAAGTGTTTGTGTGCATGTTTTGATAAATTTAACTTTTTTAATAGACTTGTATTTATTTTATGGTAATAAATGATAAAATGGACTAGCATCTATGTATATTTTGTGCATTCATGACTTACCTTTTTCTTCCTTTCTTTCTTTTTTTCTATTTCTAGGCTACGCAATTTGTCTGTGAGTTTTTTCAAATTGTTGCAAATCTCAAAAAAATTTTCCAATATATTTATTGAAAAAAAATCTGCATATAAGTGGACCAGCCCAGTTCAAACCTGTGTTGTTCAAGGTCAACAGTATTTCATGGGATCTAAGATATCTTCAATTATAAGATTCATCATTATTTTATAATATCGTTAAAGAAGAAGTACCACCATTTATAGTTGTATGACACCATTGATTGCAGAATGCACTACAATTTGTGAGATGTTAAAATCGATAAAATATAGCAATACTGTGGTCTTGATTTAGCTCATTTTCTGTTCTGATCTCCACATTTTCCTGGGGTTTCAAAGTTACTTACCCAACAACCAAGAGGAGGATATTTGCTATCTTGGGCCAACTTGGTCTAGCTGTGAGAGATTCAGCATCCTGAAGTAGTTACAGATTCAAGTTCTTGATAGAGAAGTGAAGACTGGAAGTGGATATGGGTGCATGGTACTTCCAGAATGATCCTGCCTGGGCAGCTGTGAATACTGGGGTTGGGAAACTAGAGTTGGAATCTATCTCCTGTGTCAAGAGGAATCTCTGTGCCTACACTCTTCACCTGGAATTTCATTTCATAACACTGCATCATGTGTTTTCTGGGTGGCTTCCAAGTTTCTCCTTTAAACTATTTTAATTGAAGCCTCTTTCAACTTTCTATCACCTGATTTGAGTAGACACACCCTATAAATACATGCAGGCTCAAACCCACACACAGACAGCAGATTGCAGCTAATCTCTTATCTGTAAAATTAGGGTTAATTGAATGCTGTCTGCAACACTCTTTTTATGTCTTTGCCTATCTCAATGGCCATCATTTTGTAGTTATTACAATGAAAAAGCAAAAAACAGGAACTTACTATAGGATTCCAGAGTATATCCTGGAATATAATCAAATACTTGCCCATTCAATGGCTGGACTGAAACATGAAAATTACAAACAGGTCTACTTCAGGGAACACAATAATACGTATGTTTGTTGAATGAATGAATGAACTAATTCTTGACTAATGGCACCCCCAAGAGTGGATGGAAGAAACATCTAGGGAATATTCTAAGTGAGGCTGCTCTAGACTACCTCCATTGTGATCTTGGGTGGCTTGGCTCAAAATTCTGGGCTTGGTCCTTCCTTCCTCCCTCCCTCCCTTCCTTCTTTGTTTGTTTATTTTTAGTTATGCAAGTCATACATACAGCCCCGCCCACCCCCAGCATGCACACAGGCCTCTCCTTAGAAGTAACCACTGTTTTTAGATTTGCATAGATGCTTCTGCAATTATTTCTATGTACTGAAAAATATATGTAGGTATATTTGTACGTATGTACTATAGAAGTGCATGTATGAAGGTATATAAAAAATACCTAGTATTGTTTGTTTTGATATAAATGTATCACATTGTGTGCATCATTCTGCAATTTAATAATGGTAATAATATGTCTTCAAAAACTCTCCAATGTCGCTATGTATAAATCTACCTTATTTTGTTAAACTGCTACTCAGCACCTCAGCACACCATAATTTACATGTATCTTAATGTATTTAATCATTCTTTTTTCTTTTTGTAATTGTGTGTGTGAGAGTGTGTGTGTGTGTGTGTGTGTGTGTAAGAGAGAGAGAAACAGAGAGAGAGGAGAGAGAGAGAACCCAAATACAGAAAAGAGAGAAAACAAAAATGTATAGTTTAATCGTTTGAGTGAACAGCTATATAACCAGTTCAAAAAATAGAATATTACCAGCAGCCTTGAAGTCTCCTCAATATCCCAATCATCATTCTTCTCTGATAAAAGTAGCCATTATCCTGATTTTTATGGAAGTCACTTCGAATTAAAAAAATTTTTTTTTACCTCCTAAGCTTATATCCCTAAACATTATAGTTTAGTTTTACTCGATTTTTGAATTTCATATAAATGGAATCTTGCAGTATACATTCTTTTGCATTTGGTTTCTTTCCTTCAAAGTTATGTTTACAAGATTAATCCATGTTGTTCCATACAGCTGAAGTTCATTCATTTTTATTGCTTACCTTATTTTATTTTATGAATATGTTACCATTAATTTATCCATCCTACTGTTATAGGACATTTTGACTGTTTAAAGTTTGAGGCTCCTGGGAACTTTCACTGGACATTCTTGTGCATACACATGTACATGCATTTCTATTGGGCATAGATATAGGAGTGGAATTGTAGGAGCATACTGTGTGTGTGTTTTCAAAGTTAATAGGTAATGCTAAACTGTTTTTCAAAGTGGTTGCAACATTTATTCTCTAACTAGCTGTGTATGAGAGTTCTTTTTGCTTTATATCCTCATCAACACTTAGTATTATCAGTCTTTTTTTTTTTTTTTTTTTTTATTTTTACTGATTTTTGGCCATGGTATTCTATTTATTTATTTATTTATTTATTTTTTTGGCTGTGTTGGGTCTTCGTTTCTGTGCGAGGGCTTTCTCCAGTTGCGGCGAGCGGGGGCCACTCCTCATCGCGGTGCGCGGGCCTCTCACTGTCGCGGCCTCTCTTGTTGCGGAGCACAGGCTCCAGACGCGCAGGCTCAGTAATTGTGGCTCACGGGCCCAGTCGCTCCGCGGCATGTGGGATCCTCCCAGACCAGGGCTCGAACCCATGTCCCCTGCATCGGCAGGCGGACTCTCAACCACTGCGCCACCAGGGAAGCCCCTATCAGTCTTTTTAATTGTAGTGATTCTGATGAATCTGTTGATTCTCACTGTGGTTTTGATTTGCACTTTTCTGATTTATAGGTATATTGGCCACTTGGATAACATTTTTTGTGAGTTGCCCATTCAAGTTGCTTGCCTTTTTTTCTTCTAGTGTCTTTTTCTTATTGGTTTGTAAGAGTTGCTTTTTTAAAAACTTCTGAATAGTTGTTGCCCTTTCACTATGTTAATGGTATCTTTTGTTGAACAAAAATTCTTAATTTTAATAAAGTACTATTTATCAATCTTTATTTTAACAGTTAATGCATTATGTGTCCTGTTTAAGAAGGCTTTTTCTACCCCAAAGTAGGAAAACAGTATACTTATTATCAAAGTAGGAAAAGAGTATACTATATTATCAAAGGTAGAAGGTTGGTTTTACCTTTCACATGTAGATCTAGAATCCATCTGAAATTGAATTTTATGTATGGTGTGAGATATAGGTTGAGTTTCTTTTTTTTTTTTTTCCATGTAGATATCCATTGTCCTGTATCATTTATTGAAGAGAGCTGTGTCAAATACCCAGGGTCCAAATATGCATGAGTCTGTTTCTAGATTTCTCTATTTTATACCATTGAAACATCTGTCTATCTATCCACTAATACACATTATTTTAATTAGTGTGATTTTATAACTTGATATCCAGTAGAGCAAATCCTTCTGCCTTATTACTCTTCTTAAGAGTGCTTTGCAGTTCTTGGCCCTTTGCATTTCAATACCTGTAGGTTCTTTTTGACACATACTATGATATTGTTTATGAATAATGAGAGTTTTATATTTTCCTTTCTAATTCGTATATCTTTAATTTCCTTATCTTGTTTTTCTACATTGGCTAGGAGTTCCAGCACAACGTTGAACAGGAATAAGAGTGGACATTTGTGTCTTATTCCCATTTTCGAAGGGTAACCTTGCAACATTTCATCCAATAAGTATGATGTTTGCTATTGCTATAGTTTTTTTTTCTAGATACCTTTTACCACATTAAGTTCTCTTCCATTCACAATTTTCTAAAAAAAAATTTTTATGGATGATAAATTTTATCAAAATATTTTTCCAAATCTCTGGGATAGTCATAGTTTATTGTTAATGTGGCAAATTACATTGATTATTTTCTAATGTTATTCTCAGAACAAATTTAATTTAATCATGATATTATCTTTTCATAATGCTGGATTTGGTTGGTCAGTGTTTGGGATTTTTGCTTGTGAGTTCTAGAGTATGATTGACTTGAATTTTCCTTTCTTGTAATGTCCTTGTCAAGTTTTGACATCAAGGTTATGCTTTCCTCATATAACAAGTTTTGGAAAATTCCTCCTTTTCTATTTTCTGGGACCATAGGTATAAGACTGATGTTATTTCTTCTCTAAATGTTTGTTTAAATTCACCATTGAAGACTTTGGGGAACAGAGTTTGACTGTGGGAAAAAGTTTTAAACAACAGATTCAGTTTCTCTAACAGTTATTCAGGTAATGTTTTCCTGAATCTATTTTGATATTTGGATTTTTTTTTTTTTTGATGCCTATAGGATCTGTAGTGATGTCTCTCTTTTAATTTCTGACTCTGGTCTACTTTAAATATAATCAGGCCTGGATCTTTACTGTCTCACAAACACCATTTCCATTGTTGTTTCTCTCATCTGAAAAGTCAGACTTCACTTCTCTCCATTTCAAATGACACTCATCCATTAAGATTCCATGCAAGATTCTTGGTCGTCTTGTGGAGTTTGATGATTATCTCATTCTGCACTAATTTCTTTCTTCTCCAGATATCTATATATTTTTATCTTTATATCTCAATTTGTCCTTAATTATATGCTTTTTCTGTTTTATTATTTTGTGCCCTCTAATCAAACTATACATTCTGCAGGTAATGACAAAGACTCGTCAAACTTCCCATAGAACTCAGATGGTGATAATTATACAGAAGGGCTCAGTTTAAAAACTACTGATCGAGAGATAATAGATTAATCCTATAGTGTATAGAAACTCACAACTACAGAAACGTCACAAAAATAATTTAAGAAGATATTTTGTTGATAAAACAGTAAAATAACATCCTAAGATAGGAAAAATTAAAGCACAACAGAAACTGTTCATATGTCAACTCTTGTATAATAAAGGAGCATCACTCTTTTACACTAGCCTCCATTGTAGTCTCTATTGACATAAAAATTAGGTATGAATTGAATAAGCTTACGTAGTAAAAGGTTAACTTTACAGTTCATTTTTAAAAACTGTAGAGGAGGAAATAAGCAAAATGAAACTAAAATAGAGAAGAATAATTCTAACTGGAACTAAGAAAAACCCCAACGTTTTATTACAAACTCTGAAGACTATTGTCCAGATATGATGCAATGTGGATTAAATTGAAAGAGAACTCCAGGAGTCACTACACAGTTCCACAGTGTATGGGCCTAGTGCACTGGGACAGGTAAACCCATTTGGAGAGCCATTGGAGAAGGAAAAACATGAAGTCATTGGAAATACTACAGAAAACATGAAGAAACTTCCAAAAAACATCTTGTTTTCGTCCTTGTCTTAGTCTGTTCAGGCTGCTATAACAAAAATACCATTGACTACGTGGCTTATAACAAAAGGAATTTATTTCTCATAACACTGGAGGTTGAGAAGTTCAAAATCAAGGCACCAGGAGAGTCAGTGTCTGAGGAGGGCACTCTTTCTGGCTCATAAAACTGTCTTCCTGCTGAGTCATCATGCAAGTACTCTAAGGTCTTTTTTATAAAACACTAATCATATTCACAAGGGTTCCACCATCATGACCTAATCATCTCCCAAAGGCCCCACCTCCCAGTATATCACATTGGGGATTAGGTTGCAACATATGAATTTTGGGGGGACACAAATATTCAGTCTATGGCAAATTTTACATTCACAAATCAAGCTACCACAAAAATAGAAAAGATATCTTGGAAGTTTTTTAAAAAGTACATCAAAAAAACTTCAATGGGGATGCTGAATAGTAAAAAGAACACTTATGAAATTCAATGCATGAATAATAAAAAATTTTTCAAAAACCAAAGACCAAAGAAATAGACATTTTAAGACTAAGATATGAAATATGAGGAAAGATCTAAGAGAGTCAGCCACTTAAATCAATTCCAATAGACAATAATTCACTTGGAAGATAACCCATAATCCAATTAGTAATAAAAGAAAATTCCCCTATGCTAAAGAAAGACTTGGACCTTCACATCAAAAGAAACCAACAAACACTAGGCAGGAATACTAAATAGAAGACAGTCAACTAAAACTGCCATGGTGAAATATCTTTTATTTTCCCCAGTTTTATTGAGGTATAATAAACAAATAAAAATTATACATATGTAAGGTATATAAAGTAATGATTTGGTAGATGTGTACATTGTGAAATGATTACCACAATCAACCTAATTAACACATCCATCACCTCACATAGTTACCTTTTCTTGTTTGTTTTTGGTGAGAACACAAGATCTATTCTCTTAGCAAATTACACGTATACAATACAATACTGTCAACTATATTAACTGTTATTAACAGTACAGTCAACATGCTGTGTATTAGATCCCCAGAACTTAGTCATCTTATAACTGAAAGTTTGTACCCTTTAACCAACATCCCCCATTTCCCCCACCTCCTAGCCCATCAACCACCACTCTACTCTCTGTTTTTATGAGTTCAACTTTTTAAAATTCCACATATATGTGAGATCACACAGTATTTGTCTTTATGTATCTGGCTCATTTCACTTAGCATAATGTCCTCCGGGTTCATCCACATTGTCACAAAAGAGACATGAAAAGAAATGTCACGTGAAGAGAGAATCCTACACACTTCCAAACAAAAATAGAAGACTGTGTATTGAAGACTGACATTGAAATTCTCATCTGCAGTTTTCAAATGCTAGGAGAGTGAAACAACATTGACAGAATTCTGAGGGAATTCTAGAGCCAAACCATGATTCATGTGTGATAATAAAAGGAAGATGGGCTTGGACATACAAAGATTCAAATTACGTACCACCCCATGTACTTTCTGAAGGTTTTACTTGAAGAAGTTCTCTAAACCAATGAAAACAGATAAGAATAAAGATGACAAGAAAGGGAAGATTTTGTATATACTAAATATAATAGGTAACATTTATTGAGCACTGACTATAGATCAAACATGATAATCAAAGGGAAAGACTTTTGGAATGCAGGAAAATAGAGCATTCACATGCCCTTACCCTTTCTGAGAAAATTACTTAAGAATATACTGTACCCAAATAATAAAAAAGAATCTGAATCAAGAAAAAAGTCTAGTATGTAATAGTAATAATAATGATAGTCAACATTTATTGAAGGCTTACACTGATGAAAGCACCACTATTCTAAACAACTTTACATTTAATATCTCATTTAATTTTCCCAATACCACTATGGGTATGAACTATTATTTTCCCCATTACATGGATGAAGGAGTAAGAATAATTTGTCCAAGGTTAAACAGCCAGAAGGGTGGCAGAGCTGATTCTTTGGACCCAGGAAGTTGGCTACACAACCGATGCTCTTACCCATCTCTTTACTCGATGATGAACATGGATGGAAACTATTTGTTCGATTTCTCTAGGTGATAGAGTTACAGGAGGAAATAAAACAAAATATGTATCATATCTGCATGCTTCTGGACATAAAGTCTTACAAACATACATGTTCTATAAAGAAAAACAATGTAGGGTAAAGAGAGTGAGTGGGAGGAGCTGCTATAATAGATGGGGAGTTGGTCAGAGAGGGCTTCTCTGAGTTGACACTGAAGCAAAGACCCAAATGAGGTGAGGGAGGCTACAATGAGGCTATGGGGGGCAAGTGTTCCAAGCGTCATAAAGGCACAGATGGTCTCAGAAAACTGAAGAAACAATACGGAGGTGAGTGTGGCTGGGGTCAAGTGAAGTCAAGGAGAACAGTGGGAGGGGAAGGAGAGAGGTATTAAGAAAGCAGATCACCTAAGGTCTTCAGACCATAGGAAGGACTTTGGATTATACTTTAGTGTGATGGGAAACAATAGAAAGGATCACTCTGTCTTGGGTTTGGGGACAAGAGTGTAGGGAGGCAAGAGGAAACGAATCAAGATAGATAAGAGTCTATTGTGATAATCCAGGAGATATGTGACATTGTTTTGGACCAGGATGATATTAGTAGAGGAAGTGGAGATTTACATTGAAGATAGAAAAAACAGAATTTACTATTGGATTGAATTTGTAGAGTATGAGAGAAAGACAGAATTCAAGTTTGATTCTTAAGTTTTTGACCTGAGTAACTGGATTAATACGGTGCCATTCACAGAGATGGAGACTATCAGAGGAAGACCAAGTCTGGGTATGGTTTTGGACATGCTAAGTTTGAGATGCTTTTTGAACATCCAAGTGGAGATGTCAAATTGGCAGGTGGAGTTTAGGAAAAAGGTCAGGATTGGAGACACAAACTTGAGAATTATCTGTGAAAGATGGTGTTTAAAGCCATGGGACTGGGTGAGATCACCTAAAGTGTGAGGTAAATGAAGACAGGAGAGGTCTCAAGACTCAGTCTTGTGGCACTGCAATATTTAGAAGTTAGGAAGAAGAGGAGAATCAAGCAAAAGAGAATGAGAAGAAGCCTCCTAGAAGTGAGAGAACCCTGGGATTCTGTGGTGTCAAAGAAGCCACAGAAGGAAAGTGGCTTTAAGAAATCAATAGAAAAAATCATCAGTAGTGTTGTTACATGACTTAATTTTAAATCGTTTGATGGAGGCTCAAAATAGAAGACAGTGTTTTTCAAAAATCCCTAAACAGTCTGAGGAGTAGTTTGAGGTGGTAGTTAAGAGCTAGGGAAAAATGAGACAATGTGTATAAAACAAACAAGGTACTTGGCAGTTAGCACTCAACAAGTAATAAGTATATTATTATTTCCACTATCATTATTAACAAAAAATTGTAGGTTGTAGAGAGGTGAGTAGGGAGAGTAAGAATATGTTTAATTCTCAGATTGTGGAGATAATAGAAAGGAAGGTGATTTATTTATTTTTTTTTTTTAATTTTTTTTTTGAAGGTGATTTATAAAGGCTATTTCATTCTTGATGCTGATAGATAAATGTACGTTAAAATAGGTTTGTTAAAAATTTAAGAGTATCTAATAGTAAAAAATTTTCTCCAATCTCTTTTTTTAAATTCCTTTTAAAATTTTTTTAAATTGAGATATAATTTATGTACCATAAAATTCATCTTTTTAAAGTGTACAATTTAGTATATTTTAGTATACTCACAAAGTTGTGCACCCATTACCATTATTGTATTTTAATCACCACTGAAAGGAAACTCCATACCCATTAGCAATCATGTCCCATTTTCCCTCCCCCCCACCCTTGGCAACCACAAATCTACTTTTTGTCTGTATGGATTTGCTTATTCTGGACGTTTTATATTAATGGAATCATACAACTTGTGTTCTTTGATGTCTGATTTCTTTCATTTAGCGTGATGTTTTTAAGATTCATCCATGTTGTATCATGAATCAGTACTTCATTCTTTTTAATAGCTGAATAATATTCCATTATATGGATATAACACATTTTGTTTGTTCATCTGTTGATGGGCATTTGGGTTGTTTTCACTTTCTGGATACTATGAATAATGTTGCTATGAAGTTCATGTACAAGGTTTTGTGTGAACATGTGTTGTCATTTCTCTTGATTATGTATCTGAGAGAGGAATTTCTGGGTCATATGGAAACTATGTTTAACTCTTCGGGGAAATGTTAAACTCTTCCAGAGCAACTGCCAGATTTTATATTCCTATCAGTAATGTATGAGGAGTTCAGTTTCTCCACATCCCTGTCAACACTTGTTATTGTCTGTCTTTGATTATAGCCATCCTAATGGGTATGAAGTGGTATCTCTTTGTGGTTTTTATTTGCATTTCCCTAATGATTAAAGATATTGAGCATATTTTCATGTGCTTATTAGCCATTTGTACATCTTCACTGGAGAAATGTCTACTCAATTCCTTTCGCATTTTTAAATTGGGCTATTTGCCTTTTTATTGTTGAATTGTAATAGTCATTTTATATTCTGGGTGCTAGACCTTTATCAAGTACATGATTTGCAAATATTTTCTCCCATATTGTGGCTTGTCTTTTCACTTTCTTGATAGTGTACTTTGAAGCACAGATTTTTAAATTTTTGATGAAATCCAACTTATCTATTTTTCCTTTAATTGCTTGTGGTTTTGGTGTCATATCTAAGAAAAAGTTGCCTATTCCAAGTCATGAAGATTTACACCTATGTTTTTTTCTAAGAGTTCTATAGTTTTAGCTCTCACACTTAAGTCTTTGATCCATCTTGAGTTAAATTTTGAAGATGGTGTGATGTAAGAGGTACAATTTTATTCTTTTATACATGTGGATACCCAGTTGTCCCAGCACCATTTGTTGAAAAGATTATATTCCCCCAGTGAATTGTCTCTGCAGTGTTGTTGAAAATCAATCGACCACAAATGTATGGGTTTATTTCTGGACTCTCAATTCTTTTCCATTGTCTATGTGTCTATCCTTAATGCCAGTACCACACAATCTTGACCACTGCAGCTTAAGTTTTGAAATTGGAAAATGTGAGTTCTCCAACTTTTTTCTTCTTTCTCAAGATTATTTTGGCTATTATGGATCCCTTGCATTTTCATATGAATTTTAGGATCATCTTGTCAATTTCTTCAAAAAGCAGCATCTGGAATTGTGATAGAGATTGTATTGAACGTGAAAATCTATTTGGGAAGTATTACCATCTTCCAATCCATAAACATAGGTGTCTTTCTATTTATATGGGTCTTCCTCAGTTTCTTTCACCAATGTTTTGTAGTTTTCAGTGTATAAGGTTGGTACTTCTTTTGTTAAATCTATTTTTAAGTATTTTATGGATGCTATTGTAATTGAAATTGTTTTCTTAATTTCATTTTTGGAATGTTCATTGCTATTGTATAGAAATACAATTGATTTTTGTATACTGATCTTGTATTTTTTGTGGATTCTTTAGGATTTTCTATATACAGGACTTTTTTCCCTTTAGTTCTTTAGTCATGGTTTCCTTCAGTTTTTAAAAACATATTTAATATAGCTGATTTACTTTGCATAGTAAACCCAATGTCTGTGTTTCCTCAGAGACTGTTTTTATTGACTGCTTTTCTTTCCTGCGTGTGGGACATACTTCCTTGCTTCTTTGTATGTCTCATAATTTTTTGTTGAAGACCGGACATTTAAAATAATATAATGTAGCAACTCTGGGAATCAGATTCCATCCCAGGTTTTGTTGTTGTTGTTTGTTGTATGTTTGTTTGTTTGTTGAATTTTCTGAAGTAATTCTGTAAAGTGTATATTGTTTGTTGTATGAGAACACTGAAGTCTCTGATTAGTGATCAGTTAATGTTTCAACAGACACTTCCTTAGATGATTGGAATCAACAAAGCTCCCAGTTTTTGCCAAGAAGTTCTGTGGGTGTCTTGGGGGACACCATCAACATTCAGTCAAGCACTTTACAACTCCATCTTAAGCAGGGGTGAGAACTAGGACCTCCTCAGGTCTTTCCTAAACACACACACACACACACACACACACACACACACAGCCCCAGGCATGCACACAACCCTACATATTTGCATGACCTTCTAGACTCCCAGGAATATGGTGGCGATTTCCAAAGTCCCCTATGGGTATCCATTCCCCAGATTTTCCTTTTAAGCTTTTTGGTTAGCCTATTGTTTGTCCCAACTCTTATTCCACTATCTCAGGCTGCCATGATGTTCAATAATTGCCTCTGACATTTTCAACACACACCCCTGGGGAAAAGGCTGCTTGCACTAGATGAGCTCTGAGTGGGATAAAATAAAGACAGCATTGCAAGGGGGGTCTTCCAAAGAACCATCAGCCAGGTCAAATTGTGACAGTTCTCTAAGGATGGGGCTTTGAAGGAGCTCCAACCCCATTCTGCCCCCTCCAGAGGCTGCTGGGCTGCTGTGGTGCTGGAGAGGGAGTAATGGAATACAGCAAGAGAAAATGACACAAAGCTCATTGTTCTTACCAGGATTCAGCTATTTTGCTTGAATAAATGCTTCCAGATTGCTGCAAGCTTTTGGTTAATTTCCAGAGTTCTGAAAATGTCGATTCTAACATTTTTGCCAGTGTTCTTGTTGCTTTTATGGAGGAGAGAATTTTTGGAGGTCCTTACTTCATCATTTTTGCTGACATCCTAGAATATACTTTTGATGGAGACTTTCAAACCTCTAGAAGTGTGCTGTCTAGGTAGCCATTAGCCACATGAGGCTAGTGAACCCTTGAATGTGGCTAGTGCGAATTGAGATGTGTTGTAAATATAAAATACATACTGGATTTCAAAGCCAACACAATAAAAAAAGAATTTTAAATATCTTCTTAATAATTTTTACTTTGAATATATGTTGAAATGATAATATATTGATTATCTTGGATTAAATAACACATATTATTAAAATTAATTTCATTTTTTGAAAACCTTTTATAATGTGTGTGGTAGTCAGAATTCTAAGATGATCCCCAATGAGTCATGCCTTTGTGACTGCTAGAAAGTTTTAAATTGCATATGTGGCTCTAACTATATTACTATTAGTGTTTGTCTAGAATGAAGAAAGTACAAAGGAAACTACTAATCTGGTAAAATAAAACAAAATAAAATCTATTAAAAATTAGAAGGAAACAGCAAGAAAGAATACTAAACAGAAAATGTAAAACATGATTATAGGAATGAGACTAAAGATATTTGTTAGATTCTGTATGATGGAATACTCTGCAGGTATTGAAAAGACGGGCATTGTCGTGACTGGCTCCTGGGACATAGACTCTGAGATGGAAGTTTGCAGGCCAGAGTTTCACTGGGAAATGCCCTCAGGGACAACACCTGTGCAGGAGTGAAAGCAGTAGGAGGGCACAAAAGGAGGAGTTAAACTGAGATGCAATTGTAACAAGGGTCTCAGCTGATCCCACAGGAGACTCTGGAGCTGGCTGGGAAGGCTTTTCAGAGTGAAGGGCTGAGCCTTTATACCCTGCACTGACCAGCCCCTGGATATGAGCTGTCCCCTGGGAGAAGGTGTTATTTTGGCCAAGGGCAATTCCAGGGGAAGGACTTAGCTGTGATCTGTCACCAATCAACTTCCAGACAGCTGGGGAAATGAGTGTCTCGACTCGGAAGCAGGATCTAGGGAGCACACCATACTTCCACTGTGGAAGTTGTCTGCTGTACATTAAGTTATACATTAGGTTTTAGATACTGTGGTTCATGTGTTAAGTATTAAAATATATGTTTGTATACAGGCAAATCACTAGCAGAGACTCTTTGGGGAGGGCTAAAGAAAGTGTTGGCAGTGGCTGGCATGGGGAAAAATATGTGCTTTCAGCTATTCTAATTTTTTTTACAATGATCATATATTATGGGTGAACATATGGAAATTAATGAGAGGTTTCCAGTACAGGCATACCCTATGGTGATCAACTGTGGTTCAGGATTAAAAAGCTTCAACTTAGAATTGCTTTCTGAATTTTGCCTCCAATGTGCCCCAAGACTCTACAGATAGACAATGATCTGGATAGTTATGACATTAACGAAAATGATCCCATTTTCATTGAATTCCTACTGGGCCAGATGGCATCTGCCTCATTGTACAAACTTCATCTTTTTTAGGCCACATGTCTGCTTATTTTATCTGATTGAATTATTTCAGTGACTTTCTTACTACCAAAGAAAAAAAATAGCCAACATTAATTCTGGTCCTTGTCAATGAAGGGTCTTCTCTCAACTGAGTTTTCTCAATCACCTAAACAAAGATAATGGTTAGGGGCTCCTTTCATCCTGAAAGAACCATGGAGACTTTTCCAAGCAAGGGAATGCATGGCACCTCTCACCACCTATGCAGATGGAAATTTGTTTTAATTGCCCATAAGGTGGGATGACAACTATTTAACGGTCAGTGTGGTAACAGGCATTGATCAATTAGCATGGACACAGACCCTTGGGGATGTTGGAAAGTGTCCAGTCAATGGTTATTTGGCAACAAACGTGAAAGTAGCTCAATATTTTAATAGACTGAGCTGTACGTGCCAAATATCAGCCCTGACCACAGGTGCAGATGCAGGCACATGACGGGGAGGGCAGGTTGATTAAGCTTACTGGGCGAATGAATGGCCTCAAATCCAAAGTGGCTTAATGATCCTTCTGACTTAAGCTCTGGAACATGTCAGATGGATAGGAAAGCACACGCACGTCGTTCACTTATGACTCGCCCACTTGCTCCCCATGATCCAACCTGAGTCACCAGCTTCTGTAGGTTTGTCATGCACTTCAGCAAAGATAGAGGTGCCCAAATAAAGGATGAAGAGCTTCCCCTTGATGGAAAGTCCGCGTGTGCGCTGCTGTCTCCAAAAGACCAGGAGTGGGAGGCAGGAAAAGGAAAGGGGAGGGCGGCTATTACACTTTAAAATTCCTCCGGACTTGTGGTAAATTGAAACATTGTTTTCAGGAATTGTAGGTATTTCCAGGCGGGAGAAATATGAGATCAGTTTGATCGCAGTAATGTTGACTTTAATTTTAACTAGTGTTCCTTGGGCAGAAGTCTAAAACCATTGTGGACAAATGGATGTTCTAAAACACCTCACCGTGGGCAGAGCACTAAAGGTTTAGAACGTACTGCTGCTTTTTATTTAAATTGAAGAACTGCACCAGCCGTCTCTTTCCGTCTCATCCAACCTTGGTTATTAGACCCCTTTATGGGTCAGATCACCTGACGAGCCTCGCCAAGGTCCCACCTCCACACTGAGTCCAAATCTCCTCACCGGCTATCATCCTCCTCTCCGAGTAGAAGCCGTCTCGTTGGGTACCATCCTTCTGACCAATACACACTCTTCCCTGAGTACTAACCTCCTCCCTGGCTCCCACTCCTTCTCTGGGTGCTAATCTCACTGGGTGCCATTTCCCCGCCAAGGACAAGTACTCTCTCATGCTGCCTGAATGTGTATTGCCTCCCCACCAAGAACAAAAATCACCCACCTCTATGTGGCCTTGACAGTTGACCAAGTACGTTCATTCACAAGGTCTCCTTTGACCCTCCCCCATCGCCTTGGGAGGAAGTGAGAGTAGCAGCCTCCATCTTCCAGATGAGGAAGTGAGAACTCAGCAAGAGTAAAATTCCATTCACATCCTCGTCTCCGGACCCTGGTCTCCTGTGCTTTCCACCGTGCTCTGCAGAATCATGGCTCCCACGGGGTGTAGACTTTTGTGCTCATTAGCTCCACCTGAAGAGGATAGGCATGTGCCCACACCCCACGCTGCTCTCACATTCCAGAACCACAGGGTGCCAGCTCTCAGGGTGCCTGGCTTGGGAAGAGATGGGGAGGTGTGTGTGCCTGAAAGGAGTTGCCCTACTGTTTCCCTACCTCCCTTCCAGATAAGGTGAGAAGACAAAGGGATGATGGTAGGTCAAGCATGTATTGTCAAGCCTGGTACAACAAATAGCTGGCATTGTTACGAGTTCAACCTAGAATATGCTCTGGGAGGAAAGTCTCATGTAAGCCCTGCACAGCACTTTCCATGCCAAGGAGAGTTATCTGAGCAGTTGCACCTCTCACTCGGGGTCAAGCCTGGGGCCTCTGTCCAAATACCTTCCTTTGCAAGGCCATGTACCATGCCTCCCAGGAGGCTTCCACTTTTGTGCAAGCTCATGCTCGTACCACATGCTGTGCTCACATTCCACAGCTTTTATGACTGCACAGCAGGGAGAGGACTTGTCCCACCATGTGCAAAGAGGTCTCCCAGATGGACATCCGGCCAGGCCCAGCAGGGGAGCCCCATTCAGTCACAGCCAAGGGACCATCCCTGAGTTCCAGAACTAACAATCAGGATGGGTCCAGCCCCCCTGATATTGTACAAGACTCTCCTTGGGTCCAAAGGGTCCCAAATGACAGCCAGGATCTTGAGTTCCCAAGGTTATCAGTATGGCCAGCAGACCATGGAAATATACCAGGGTGTATACAGATGTAAACTCAGAAGTGTCAAATGATGTACCAGAATTTAACACGCGCTCACACAGAAGGTGTGTGCTTGGAAGGTTACATGCTATGCAGGTACTACTACGTGGATATTATAAATGGGAAGGGATGGGAGAAGTGTTTTAGCAAGCTGATGGACCATTTTTTAAAGATCAGTGATCTGAGCAGGTTTGAGAATCATGGGGAAATAAACCAGCTGACCCCCAAATTCCAGATCCTCTTTCAGGTGTCAAAACTTGGCTCACCAAGGTTGCATCTGGAAAACAACTGCCTCTTTGTTCTTGAGCTTAACCTCAGAAGACTTCTGGAATCTAGAGGGATCAGGATTGGAAGTGACCCTGGAACATTTTCTTTAGGTGAAAAAAACCAAAGCAAGAATAACAATAACAACAACAAGAAAAAACACCAACAGATCCGGCAGCATTTTCCCCTCTCTTTCCCTGGTCCCTTTTCTTTGAGTGTTTTATCAACTACTGTTAGTGGGAGGCATCTGGGCTACTGGTGTTTTTCTACTTAGAGGAGCAAGAAAATTCCATTAACTGAAGAATAATATGGTTGACTGCCCCAACAGGAAAGGCATTCAGAGTGCTGCATTCATGCTTTCTGTGTCACTGTCAGGACCCCGAGGTCTAGACTTGCTGGCTCCTATTCCCTGGGTCGTCCAGGCCTCTGGGGGTGTGACTCTCATCTACAGAGAAAGTACAGTGCGTGCTAATGGAGTGCCCACAGGGACAGAGGGAAGAGAAAAGAGGGTGGGGGCAATTAGGCAGGTGAATTATTTCTTTTTCAAGAAAAGAAAATAAAGGGGGAAAAAAATCCAGGCATAAATCTGTCCTGGAGCTCATGCTGAAGACTCTGGAAGTACAGTCAGGTCCTGGAATCATCCAGAAAGGACCCAGGGATTGACTCCCACCAATCCCTTACTTTTTGGGGTGAATGATCTTAGCCTTCTTATTTTTGTTGGTTTTTAAAAAGAGGACCAGGTAACATGCTTTGTTGGTAGACATGTAAAATGGTATAATCACTGTGAAAACTGGAAGTTTTTTATAAAGTTAAACACACACTTGCTCTATGCCTCAGCAATTCCATTCCAAGGTATATGTACTCAAGAGAAATGAAAACATAGGTCCACACAAGGACCTGTATAAGAATATTCCTGGCAGCTTAATTCAGAATAGCCTCAAATAGCAAACAATGTATTCAAATGTATCAAGAAGTGAATGGATCAACCAATTGTGGTATAGCCATACAATGGAAAAATAAGGATTTCCTGTTGCTGTTGTAACAAATTCCCACAAACTGAGAGGCTTAAAACAACAGAAATTTATTCACCAATAGTTCTGGAGGTCAGAAATTTGGAATCACTTTCACTAGGTTAAAAATCAAGATGTTGGCACGGCTGGTTCTTTCTGGAGCCTCCAGGAGAGGATCTTGTTTCCTTGCCTTTTCCAGTATCTAGTGGCCTCCTGTGTTTCTTGGCTTATGGCCCTTTCAAAGTGCATCAATTTAATCTGTGACTCTGGTCACATCACATTGCCTTCTCCTCATTTGTAGTCAAACCTCCTTCTTCCTCCTATGTATTTGTGATTACATTTAGGTCCAACCTGGATAATCCAAGTTAATCTTCCCATCTCAAATTCCTTTGCTTAACCACACCAGCAAAGTCCCTTTTGCAACATAAAATATGATTCAAAGGTTCCAAGGATTAGGACCTGGATATCTTTGAGGCCATTATTCAGTTGACCACAAGAATATACTACCCAGAGGAAGAAGAGAATGAGCTGCTAATACGTGCAAAGTGAATGAATCTTGCAAACAGTATATTGAGCAAAGGAGGGCAGACCAAAAAAAGAGAACATCTGTATGATTGCATTTATATGAAGATCTAGAACAGGCAATACTAATCTATGCTGATAGAAATCGGAACAGTGATTGCCTGGAGGTAAGGGGATTTACTGGAAAGGGACACAGAGAACTTTCTTGGGGATAAAAATGTTCTGTATCTTGACTTCATGAGTATACATGAATGTGTGCATTTATCAGAACTCATGGAACTATACACTCCATATCTGTACATTTAATTGTGTCTAAATTGTTCCTTAATGGAAAAAAAGAGTATGGGGGGGTGGGGAATAAATAACAACAAGGGAAAAAAGAAGAAAGAGGGCAGGCAGAGTAAAGTAAAGCCCAATGTATTTAGGACACATTTTCCTCTCTATCACCAAGACAAGCTCCCTGGCATGGAAGGAGCTTGGACACAGAGGTGGGAGGTCCTAGAATCTCACCCACCTGAGGTCAGTCATCCTCCAGCAGCTTCTAGCATTTCAGGCACCTGGAGCCATTGGTCTACCTCAGGTAAACTTACAAGACACCCAATGCAAAGCCTTAAATATATTGGAAACCTCCCTCCTCTCACAAGAAGTGAGAGAATAACCATATTTTTTACATATCAACTGTTTTTACTTTTGGTACTCCCTTCTAGAATTTTTACATATTCCTGTATATTTTCTAGATTGTTGTTATCGTGACAGAGGGATCATTTATCGTCTGCCTTTTTCATTTAACATCATACAAAAACACGTTCCTGTTTTACTAGAGAGTCTTCATAAACAGCCCCTTTGATCATTGGGTAATATTTCAGTGAGGTGATTGACATCATAATTCACTTAGCCTTTTCCTTTTTATTGGACATTACGCTACTTCTTTTTTCTTTCCCCCCTACGGAAAAATAAGGGAGCTCTGGTTGACTTTGTTCTTCTTTTGAATTATTTAAGAAATGAATATTGAAATAAGAAATCAAGAAGAGGAGAAGGAAGCAGCAAAGAAACCTGTGGCACAGAATTCAGAGCTTGAGGAGCCTCCAGAATTATCTGGTCTAAAACCCTAATTTTACAGAAGCAGAAACCAAGGCCAGGGCATATTTGAAGTGAGACTTAGCTTGGGTCTCAGCTAAGTCACAGAGCTGAGACCCAAGCTCAGAAGCCCTAAGTTTAATTCAAACAATGTAAGGACAAGCTATGCTCTCTGCTTTGCCTGCCCAGCAAGCACCAGCAAGGACGAATTTCTCCCGTCTAACCTTGTCTTACAGTTGTGTCTCCCAGGTCAATTGTGAGAGAACTAACAACTAAAAAGAACAGTTGGTTAACAGATACACACTACTATATATAAAATAGAAAAACAACAAGGATCTACTGTATAGTACAAGGAACTACATTCAGTATCTTGTAATAAGAATGGAAATATATATATATATATATGTAAAACTGAGTCACTTTGCTGTACATCTGAAACATTGTAAATCAACTATACTTCAATTAAAAATTAATTAATTAGGGACTTCCTGGTGGTCCAGTGGTTAAGACGCCACACTTCCACTGCAGGGAGCATGGGTTCGATCCCTGGTCGGGGAACTAAGATTCTGCATGCTGCATGGCATGGCCAAAAAAAAAATTTTTTAGTAAATTAATTAAAAAAAGAACAGTTGATCAGAACCTATAATGTTAGCCTAAGATTAGAATTTAAGCTATCCTTTAGCTCAGCTAGAAAGGGAAATACTTCATCTGAAAAATGGAGAGAAGATACTTTTCTTCGCCTTTGTGTGTCTGGGAGATCCTCTGAGCATATGGGTGTTAACATGAAAGATCGCTGGCTCTCAATTCACTGGACTAAGAGCAGGAAACCCTGTCGTAGATCATACAAAGTAGAAACAAATGCAAAAATAATTTGCAAGTGCTTTACAAAATTTTCCGGCAGCAGATTCACCTTCTTAATTATGTTTACCACAAAACTTGGGTTTCTAGAATATTCATCAATTGGAGCTTAGTGCATGGCTTGTTCTACATCGTGCTGGAACGTGGAGGAGAACAGCTATTTACAATGTGCCTGTTTGGTGCCAGGCGATAAACCAGACACTTTACATATGCTCCTTCATGGATTTTTTTCCCCAATAAGTAGGAATCTGAGGCTCGGCTAGATTAAGTAACTTTCCCAAGGTCACCCAATTACAGTATCAAAGTCAAGATTCCATTCCAGCACTGTTTGAAGCTGAAACCCACATGTTTTCAACTCTACCAGAGAAATCAGATCAAATTTTATTCAACAAATACTTATTTAGGGCATCTTCCCTGACACAGGGGCTCCGTCAACAAGGATAAGGGGGTGGGTGGGAGAGGTAACCACACCTCTGCTTGAGCCCACTTTCCATGCTGCCTAGCAACCCACCATGTCCCCTGTCAGCCCTCTCGTTCTGCCCATTGGCTGTGGCCAGCCTTGTTCTCACTTCTCTAACCTCCGAGTGGCCCTACCCTGTCTGCCCTCAGGACAGCCTTGTATTGCAGACCCTGGGGAGCTGTCCGGTCAACTCACTTGGCTTCCTGCAGCCAAACCTCCAGACCTACCAGTGTCTTCACCTGAGCTCACAAGCCTCCACTCTGGATCCCATCCCTACCCCTTTAAGAGACTTTGCTTGTGACAAATTCTTCCCTTTCCTGTATTTTCAGAAAATGTTTTCCTCCCTAATGGCTCTTTCCATTAGCATTTAAATATGATCAGATCCTCATATTAAAAATAAAATCTCAACACCTTCTAACTATTGCCCTCTTTTTCCTTATACAGCCCGATTTTTTGAGAGTCACCTGTGCGTGATCTCCATTTCTCCCCTGTCATTAGCTCCACTGTCCTCTGAAGTCAAGGGCCCCTCACTGCTACACTCATGCTGCTCTCACCGAGGTTTCTTATAACTTCCTTGTTGTGAAATCTGATGGACACTTTCCCTTCCTGTGTTAGTTTCTTAGGACTGCTGTAACAAATTACCACAAATACAGGTGGCTTAAAACAGTAGGAGCTTCTTCTCTCTCAGTGCTGGAGGCTGAAAGTCTGAAATCAAGGTGTGGGCAGGACCATGAACTGTCCTTGTCTCTTCTAGCTTCTGGTGGCTGCTATGAATCCTTGGCTTTCGGCTTAGAGCTGCATCACTCCAATCTTTGCCTTCATCTTCACATGGCCTTCTTCCCTGCGTGTCTCCGTGTACAAACTTACCACTTCTTTTAAGGACACTAATCATTGGATGAGGGCCCGCCCTAAAATCTGGTATGACCTCATCTTAACCTGATTGTATCTGCAACGTAGATTGTATCTACTTCCAAATAAGGTCACACGCACAGATACTGGGGTTAGGACTTCAACATATTTTGTGGGGATGGGGAGGTGGGGTAGACAGAGTTCAAACCCATAACACTTTCATATCTAAACTTGACATGGCGACATTCCTTCCCTCCTTGGGACACCATCTATTCCGGTCTTCTCTGGGCCTCTCTGAAATCTTTTTCTCACTTTCCTCCTTGGCCCTCACTCCCTCTGTCCATCCTTCTATGGTTAGTGTCTCTCAGGGTTTTGGGCAGGCCGCCTCCTTTTCTCACTTATCTGGAAAATTCCAACCACTCTTATGGCTTCAGTTACTATTTATTGACTGACCTCTGTGTAGAAAATGCTCAAAACATCACAACATATTCCACTGAAGAGCCCACGTGGAAAATTCGTCATCTTCACCCCAAACCTGCTCTCCCGTTATCTCCTCCATCTCAGTGAATGGGACGCTGCCCCCAGCCCCACACAAATCTTCTGCCTCCACTCCTGATTACTGGGTCTTCCCTCTCCCTCATTACCCTGCCATCCGAGCATCAAGGTTTTTCGACTCTACCTCCCAAATACCTCTCCCTAAACTGCAGTGGTCCTAGTTCACATCGTCATGATCTTGCTCCCAGACCATTGTAGGAGTTTCCCATAGTTCCCAGCTGTGGAAACCCAAATCTTAGCGTCACTTTCACATTTAATGCTTTGATTGTCTTTATTACCCTCAGAAGAAAATCCAAACTCTTTAACTTGGTTTACAAGGCCCTTCATGATCTGGCCCTACGTACCCTCTAGTCTCATCTCTCCATATTCCACCCTCGTATGTTAATACTCCAGCTAAACCAAATGCTATAGGCTGAATGATTGTGTCCCCCCCCCCCCACCTAATTCTTATGTTTAAACCTAATCCCCAATGTGATGGTGTTTGGAGGTTGGGTCCTAACAACCTTGAGAGGCAGGTCTGGCAAGAACTCTTATCCTCATATCCAGAGAGAAGAAGTAACTTGTGCAGAAATCATGCTGTTGGTTGGAATCAGGACTTGGGTTCTCAGATTCTGCTTTGCCCTCTCAGGAGGTAGAGCCAGGTACACAGGGGTGAGGATGCTTGGGGAGGTTCACCTTTGGGGGATCCAGAAAGGCTTCATGAAGGAGGGGACATCTGAGGAAGTCCTTAAGAAAAATCTGAGGAAGAAGGGAGCTTTCTAATTACAGTTACGTGCAAAGGGCTGTCAACTGGAGGTGTCCCTGAGCTGCAGAGTCCTTGGGCGACATGGTTTTCTCACCGGATAGGCATCATCCATCACTCTAGTCTGAATGTTTGTGCCGCCCCCACATTCATATGTTGAACTCTTAATACCCAGTGTGATGGTATTAGGAGGTGGAGTCTTTGTAAGGTGATTAGGTCATGAGGGTGGAGCCCTCCTGAACGGGATTAGTGCCCTTATAATAGAGACCCCAGAGAGCTCACTGCCCCTTCTACCGTGTGAGGACCCAGCGAGAAGATGGCCAGCTGTGAACCAGTAAGAGGGCCTTCACCACACACCAAATGTGCTAACAACTTGGCCTTGGACTCCCAGCCACCAGAACCGTGAGAGATGAATGTTGTTTATAAGCCCCCCAGTTTATGATATCCTGTTACAGTAGTTCATACAGACCAAGACACAAAACCACCTGCACTCTGCCTCTTGGTCCTTGCTATGCTTATTCCTCACCTGGAATATTCTTTCCTGTTCATGTAACACATACATTTCCCATTCATTCATTCAACAAGTATCTTCTGAGTGCCTACTATGTGCTATGAACTATTCTAGGCACTGAGGATACAGTAGGGAACAAAAGAAAAATATCTAAATTTATGAGCTTATATATTGGATGAGGGAGATAGACACAAAGCATAAACAAGTAGACACGTAGAGTGTGTTAGATGGCAATAAGTGCTATAAAGGGAAGTAAAGCTGGAAGCGGGATAGGGTGTACAAGAGGCTGGGCTAAGTTTTTAAATAAGGTGGGCATGAGAGTCCCCACCAAAAAGATAACATTTAAGCTCAGCTTGGACATTACTTCCTCCTAGAAGCCTTCTGGAAATTTTCCAAGTCCAGGTTAAGTGCCATATTTATGAACTTCCAGGCGGTCTCTATCTCCCCATCATAGCACTTTACATGCTATAGAGTATTTTTCTGTTTACTTGTGTCAACTGTAAACTTTGGGAGACCGGGAATGAGTCTGTTATTTATTGTGTATCACCAACTCCTTGTAGATGTTCGTTATGTTTGTTGAACCAACAAATGAAGCAACAGCTTACATTATTTACAAGTCCTACAGATAATTTATATAACGTTTATGGTAATGTTGTGTTTTACAAGGCACTCTCGCACCCTCTGCCTCATGTGAGACAGACAGGTAGCATTATCCCCTTTTAGCAGACTCTCAGAAAGGTTACGTTTCTTGCCCAGAGTGTCACAGTAAGAGGAAATTCCAGCTCAATCCCACCTCTCATGTCTCCAGAGCCAACGTGCTTTCCAGAAAAATCCCACTGCCTTCCTGAATCATGTTCTGTAAAAACACAAACCACCAACTCAAGTGCATTCGCCATCCTCAGCCAAGGTCTATTCACTTTTTATCATGAAAAGACCTCCACTTTCCCCCGGGTTCCCATATTCCCATCTCCAAATGCTAAAGCCAATGTGCAAACCCAAAGGTAAGCCTTCTGGGATTCCTCGATGTAGCCACTGCATGGCCTGCCTGAGTTTTCACACTATTTTCCCGAATGTTTACTGCCTTCCTCTGAGTACACTTTTAGTGGATCCATTCAGACAACCACAGAGTGGGGATCAATTGAAGTACTCTCATCGCTGGCACTTTTGAGCCGATGTTGCCTTTGCAATGTGTTAATTAAAACATGTGGGGTTCATAAAAAGCTACAGGCAGAAGTGCAAACAGACGTCATTTAGCAATAATTAATACCCTCCCTCCCCTGTCTGCCCACCAGCTGACAAAGTGTTACTCCATTTGGACAAGAGGAACTGAGAAGGGGGCTGGGCAAGAAAACTCAGTGTTTAGCAAAATCTCTGCCCCTTACAGCAGTCGGGCCTCGAAGGACCGCAGAGTGGGGAAGTGAACCCGAGCTACCCTCACTTCAGTGAAGTGACTTAAGTTGCAGGCAGGGTTGACCAGGTCTTGGTAGTTTTCCACTTGCTGCTCACAAGTCCTTACCCTCTTTGGTTCTTTGTCATTTGGCCCATAAAAACGCCCACTTCAGGGAACTTGAACGCTTGCTCATGCCACCCACTACCCCACTGGCATGCAGGGAAGAGGGTTAGAAGTTCACATACGCTTCCCCCTTTGTTTTCTTGTGCCTCTTTTTGCTTAAGCACCTCTAAACAGGCCAAATGGTTGTCGCTGTTGCCACAGGATTTTGTACTGGTGGTTTCCTTCCATCCTCCCATCCTCCAGGCTGGTGGGCAGCAGGGGAGAGTTAACTCTTTGATGACCAGTCTATAGGATGAGTGGGCACAGACAACAAAGCAAGCGTGGATGCTTTGAAGTGGGCTGCTTTGTAATCGAAGGGCTTATTTCCACCTGCAAGACTTCTTTACAGTTGAATAGACACTGCAAAGAATAAGCACTCTTATCTTTCTTGGAAAAAATGTGTTTTCTTAGGGAGCTGAAAAATTCTCCCGTGAGTATAAACATTTAGCGGGAAAAAAAGAGATAAGCTCCCTAATTCCAGTAACTAAGGATAACCTATTGGCTCATACGTTCTCACCACCATCACAGTTCATCTCTAAGGTCTGTGCAGTCCAAATTCTACTCGCGTTAGCTTTCAAGAAGGAAGAAGCAACTCTTCCATTCCTCTCCACGCTTCCGACTCAGAGCGTTCAAACAGCTGGACTCCTCTGAAAAAATGACTCCTTTAATAAATGACAAAAACACATTACTTGCAACCCAGAACTGAGAGGGAAAAGAAAAACATTTTCTGTGATGGTTTTTCCTTTGCGCTTCTGAAAAGTGAGGGAAATTTTCATTTAAAAAAAATAAGCCATAAAACTGTCTCAGGATGCACTCCACATAGATGAGAGAAGACAGCTATGAAAAGAAATTACAGAATGAGAAACGGCACCATTATGATCCTCTACTGCTTCTTTTCAGAAGTGGCTTTTTCCAGAAATTTCTAAACATCTAATAAAAAGCCAAATGTTTTTAAGTCATGAGTGGCTTTTCAGAAAGGTGTCCCTTTGCCTCATTTATGACTAACAAAAACGAATAAGATAAATCTGAATGAAAGCAAGAACTCAATCAAAATGAATCAGCTTCCTTCTCAGCTAGAGATTGGTCTAAAGGGTTGTGCTGAACCATCATTCTTGGTGACTGTGGACTGAAGTCTCTGGAAGTATAAGTGCTCTGGGAAACAGGGAGTATGGTTAGGAGAACGCCTTGGAGTTTGTACTCGGTTCAAATCCGGACTGAGTCATTTCCTAACTGTGTCCTCTTGAGCAAGTTACTGGGCTTCTCTAACCTGAGTGTCCTCGTCTATAAAATGGAAGTAAAAATAATACAGCCCCATCCATCATAGGTTGTCAAGAAGATGAAAAGATAAGACAAAATGCTTAGAGCTACTAACTGTGTAGGATGGCACCTGGTATCTTTTAAGCAATTGTTAAAAGAAAACCACCATTATTATTTCCATATGGAATAGCCAGAAAAATGATTAACTGCCACTGGCACACATGACTTTTCCTCACGTGTACAGGACTTGAAGCTAAAGCAAATTGTTGGAGGTATTCTCATACAGAAGCATGTTTAACGTGGACTCAAAACCAGACTAAATCATATTTGCAAAATCAGCTAGCAAACTTTCATCATGTCAGGTCACATGGAGAGGTTCTCGTGGATGGGAAGAAAGTGCTATAGACCGAATTTTGTCCTCTCAAAGCTCATAAGCTGAAGTCCTAACCCCCAAGTGATTGTATTTGGAGACAGAGCTTTTAGGAGCTAATTAAGGTTATGTGAGGTCATAAAGGTGGGGTCCTAATCTCACAGGATTGGCGGCCTTCTAAGAAGAAGAGAGGGAGATCTCTTTCCCCAAATGCAGGCACTGAGGAAAGACCATTTGAGGACAAAGCAAGAAGGCGACCATGTGCAAGAGAGGAAGACAACTCTCACCAGGATCCAAATTGGCCAGCACCTTACTCTTGGACTTCCCAGCCTCCAGAACTGATAATAAATGTCTATTGTTTAAGCCACCCAGACTGCGGTACTTTTTTATGGGAATTCGAAATGACTAAGACAGAAGGAAAGATGTCACTTTTCTTTCCCCGCCAGCAAAAAATTGAAAATGTGCCTTAATGAACACAGAATGCCTCCTTTCTTGAATAACCCTGTCCTAGTCTTGAGGGATGGCCAAACGTGCCTAAAATTCATAACACTTTTATCTGATTTTGGAAGAAAAATACATCAAATCCCATTTTTTAGGTTAAGTAACTTTCACATGGGGGAAAAAGTTCACCTCCCACTGGAGAGCCATGATGTACACAACCGTCAACTGGAGAATATATTTTCCTGCCCGATTCAAACCTCTCGGCAGGTCTGAATAAGAAAGCTGCTCCCGATGACTTTTGTAAGAAACCTCCTTAAAACTAGGAGGCTTAGTTCTCTGCTGATGTACATTTCTGCAGATGATTTCTGAAGACAGATGTTATCACCAGTTATTGAAATTATAGTTTCCCCAAGGGAGTGGGCAGTGCCTCAAGAGAGATAAGAATGTAGATAGAGGATGAGTAAATTCTGAAACGTTCTAGTAATTTCTGCAGAAACAAGTTAGATGGCCTCCAGCTCTACTCTAAGCAAAATGTTGCACAGCCCTTTGAACCTTAAAAGGGTGGATGCTGCCAGACAGTGGCAAAGGCACTGGGTTGGGATTCAGAAAATTCCAGTTCAAATCCATTAGCTCGATGACTATTCGTCAAGGACCTATTACACTTTATAGTAAAGTGGAAGGGAACAGACACAAAGCCAAACTACCAGGTCAAGTCCTGGCCCTGCCCTTGACCGGGGCCAGGTGACCTTGGGCAAGTCGGTCACTCTTCTCATGCCTTAGTGTCCTGAGGTTGATGGCGTGGACTGAGAACAGTACCTGTACGTCATCAGAGGCCCCATGTGTGTTTGCTGTTATCATCACTGTCATCTGGGCCAGGGTCCACCTCAGGTACTGGCATCGGTATCCCCTTTCCGATACTTCACAGCTCTGTGTGACTTTTCACAAAACATTTAGCCTGCAAGTGCTTCAGCTTTCTCATCTATAAAATGGAGATGGTAGTGCCTGCCTCACGGGATTATATGAGGATGAAGTGAAATAAAATATGCAAAATACACGGTATAAAATGATTGCTCAGGGAATGTTTTCCGATTAATAAGGTTAATATTGGAAGGAAATCCAAAAAAGAGGGAGGTATACGTATAGCTGATTCACTTTGCTGTACAGCAGAAACTAACACAACATTGTAAAGCAACTATACTCCAATAAAAATTAATTTAAAAAATAAGGTTAATATTCTTTTTTCTTTCACTTCCATCTTCCCCACTCTCCCATCACCACTGAATTATTCACCACGGAGAGTCCTTCTCAGCCCCGAGCCACAGACAAACCCTGATGATACCTTTGGATGAGAAAGGGCACTGTGATTTCTTTACATGAACTTTCTCTCTTTGATCATCTGTGGTCAGGGTCTTACACACACAGCACATAGTGGAAATTGAAATAATTTTTAAAATCAGGAGTCCACAGACTTTTTCTGTAAAGGGTCAAATAGTAAATATTTTTGGCTTTGTCAGACATACGGTCTCTGTCACAACTATTCAACTTGTGAAGTGTGTGAAAGCAGCCTTAGACAATCTGTAAACAAATGAGCATGGTTGTGTTCTAATAAAACTTTATTTACAAAAACAGGCAGTGGGCCGGATTTGGCCTGTGAGCTGTACTTTGCTACCCCAATCTAGACTCATCCCGTCAACAAACAGATACTCTGTGTCTCATACATGACAGCCACCATCCCAGGTACTGGGGATACGGCTGTAAATGAAGTAAAGTCCTTGCCCTAACAGAGCTCTCATCATATCATAAAGGCATTTGTTATTGTCTATTTCCCACACTGAAGAGACCAAGTGAAGACACTTTTTCCAAAAAGGAATAATCATTTGTGTGAGATGCTGCTAAAAGCTTGAGTAAGCTGAGGACTGAGAATTGGCCATCAGATTTGACAAGAAAGAAGCCATTGGCTGACAAGAGCAGTTTCCCTGGAATGGTAGGAACAGAAACCTGACTCGAGTGAAATCAAGAGGTGAGGAAATGGAAACCGTGAGGACAGGGCAGAAGTGGGCTGTAAAAGGGGAGCACAGGAGTGAGGTGGAGGGTAGAGAGCGTTCAGGCTCGAGGAGGATTTTGTCATTGTTTCAAGATGAGAATCTTAGCACACGTTTGCATAGAGCATGATCCAGGACAGAGGGACAGTTGGACATTATGACACAGGAGAGAGAAAAGAGTGTTGTTCTGGAGTGATGTTCTAGGGTGGCGAGAGGACACAGGCCCAGAACCCAGGTGAGGGCTGACCTCTGCGAGGGGCAGGCACAGTTCATCCCAGGTAATAGGAGGGAAGGTAGTGCAAAGGACTCAGAAACAGTTCTCTTCCGATTGCTTCTCTTTTTTCACTAATATCATCAGATGAGAATGAGGAGGGGAAGAAGTTCTGAGAGGAGATAAAAACATTCAAAATGGCCATCTCAGAGGGTAGGAGAGTGTATGGATCCGTGACATGGAACTAGCTTGCCAGGCAGCACTGAGGTCCCTCATGGGGGGTGACCAGCCGGCAGAGCTGTGTTTTTCTCTAGCTATTGTCCCTTGTGGGAAGAACTGTCCCACTAGGACCCTTGCTAGGCCTCTGGCCAGCCTACAGAGTGTGCCCCTTCAGGTTGGAAGTCTACTTCCGGTGCAATCAGCTGAGTCTGAGGCAATGGCCTTGGGGCATGAATCACGGCCTCTTCTCTCTGCATAACTGTCTCGCTCTATAAGTGGCTGTGTGTTGGGGGGGGGGGGGTCATTTCCCTAGAGGGATCTGTAGGCATCAAGCCCTAGAAGTGGGTGAGGGAGTGAATAACAGTCTGGGGTTAAGCCTGGGAAGATCCACTTGGCATCAGGTGACCTTGATTTAGCACATGACAATGAAATCCAGACATTATATAATATTCAGAGTGTCCAAGACACAATGCTGCCAGATCCTGCTCTGTTTTTTAAGTTCTTGCAAATGATGACACACCCTATATCTGTAGTGGGAGGCAACTCCAGTTTTGTACCACCTATTCTGTCCTTAATATGTGCAAGGCAATTAATCTCCAAAATTTACAAGCAGCTCATGCAGCTCAATAACAAAAAAACAAACAACCCAATCCAAAAATGGGCAGAAGACCTAAATAGACATTTCTCCAAAGAAGATATACAGATTGCCAACAAACACATGAAAGAATGCTCAACATCATTAATCATTAGAGAAATGCAAATCAAAACTACAATGAGATATCATCTCACACTGGTCAGAATGGCCATCATCAAAAAATCTAGAAACAATAAGTACTGGAGAGGGTGTGGAGAAAAGGGAACACTCTTGCACTGTTGGGAATGTAAATTGATACAGCCACTATGGAGAACAGTATGGAGGTTCCTTAAAAAACTACAAATAGAACTACCATACGACCCAGCAATCCCACTACTGGGCATATACCCTGAGAAAACCATAATTCAAAAAGAGTCATGTACCAAAATGTTCATTGCAGCTCTATTTACAATAGCCAGGACATGGAAGCAACCTAAGTGTCCATCATCGGATGAATGGATAAAGAAGATGTGGCACATATATACAATGGAATATTACTTGGCCATAAAAAGAAACGAAATTGAGTTATTTGTAGTGAGGTGGATGGAGTTAGTCTGTCATACAGAGTGAAGTAAGTCAGAAAGAGAAAAACAAATACAGTATGCTAACACATATATATGGAATCTAAGGAAAAAAAAAAAAGGTCATGAAGAACCTAGCGGCAAGACGGGAATAAAGACACAGACCTACTAGAGAATGGACTTGAGGGCATGGGGAGGGGGAAGGGTAAGCTGTGACAGGGTGAGAGAGTGGCATGGACATATATACACTACCAAACCTAAAATAGAGAGCTAGTGGGAAGCAACCGCACAGCACAGGGAGATCAGCTCTGTGCTTGGTGACCACCAAGGGGGTGGGATAGGGAGGGTGGGAGGGAAGGAGATGCAAGAGGGAAGAGATATAGGAACATATGTATATGTATAAGTGATTCACTTTGTTATAAAGCAGAAACTAACACACCACTGTAAAGCAATTATACTCCAATAAAGATGTTAAAAAAAAATATGTGCAAGGCACTGTGCTAATAGCACTTAAAATATGTTCGTTCAAGTCATCCTTAAAACGATACAGTGGTCAGAACTGCTATTGAGTCCATTTTATAGATGAAGTATCCGAAGTTGAGGATGTTCAAAGTCATGTAGCAGAACACATCACTAGGTCTGTCAGACCTCAAAGTCTGTACTCTCAACCATGAGCGTAGACTAAAAATACCTCTCATGCAGTTAGACGTTGGAATTGACCGCAAGTTACAGAAACTCCCAAAATATATCAACTTAAACAAATTAGGGTTGTTGGGTTTTTTTTCTCATGTAAAAAAATTCAGTGGGGGCTTCCCTGGTGACGCAGTGGTTGAGAATCTGCCTGCCAACGCAGGGGACACGGGTTCGAGCCCTGGTCTGGGAAGATCCCACATGCCGCGGAGCAACTAGGCCCGTGAGCCACAATTACTGAGCCTGCGCGTCTGGAGCCTGTGCTCCGCAACAAGAGAGGCCGCGATAGTGAGAGGCCCACGCACCGCGATGAAGAATGGCCCCCACTTGCCACAACTAGAGAAAGCCCTTGCACAGAAACGAAGACCCAACACAGCTAAAAATAAATAAATAATAAAAATAATTTAAAAAGTAAAGGAATTCCTTTAAAAAAAAAATTCAGTGGTAAGTAGTTCAGGACTGGTACAGCAGCTGCACAACACCCTCTAGAAATGATGTTTCTTCTATCTTTCTGCATTCCTATCCTTAGTTTGTGGACTTTGCACTCATGGCCACCTCATGGCTACAAGGTGGCAACTCTACCTCTAGCATTGCATCAGCATTCCAGGCAGAAGAAAGAAAAAGACAGAAGACAAAATGTGCATGTCAATTTATTCCACCCCCCACCACTCCACCTTTTTTTCTGTCCTCTTTTAAAGAGTTCACCTGGAAGCCCCATCCACACAACATCTGCTTATATCTCATTGGCTGGAGCTGCCACAGGGCCCTCTCTGGATAAAAGTATAGAATTTTTGCTGGGTCCAACCTTAAAGAAAAATGATGTTCTGCTGCAGCTTCCATTGTTTCTCTAGCAAACCCCTTTGCCAGCATTGCTGAGGCAATATCATTCTTTAAGATTAAAAGAGCCACATAGTATTACTGGAACATTTCTATGCATGTGAAATGTGGTCATGTCACAGAGAAGCTCCCACTTATCATCTTAAGGAAATACTGAACTTCTTCAGAATGACTGATTCTCCCCACGAGGAGCAGAATCCAAGACCTTGATCCACCAGAACAGCCCAACTATCAAAATTCATGCACCAATTTCCCAAAGCATTTCCTAAGGATCTGGGGTTTCAAAAAGGGGACAGGCATAATTCATCCAGGGCTCACTGCACCACTACCTTTAGGAGCTAGAAAGACCCCTCTTCCTTTTCTTTCTTGGAAAGAAGACCCCTCCTCTTTGGATAAGAGACTGAGAAGAATTTATGCTTCCAAGGAAACAGGATGCTCTTAAATCAGTTACATATGTATCTGATGGGTTGACCCCAATGTGTTTAAGGCTTAAAGATAACATCTTGCATTCGTGTGGTCCATTTATTTCAATTGATGAGCCAATATTGATACGTCATTACTAACTGAATTTCATAGTTTACGTTAGGGCTCATTCTTTGTGTGTACATTCTATGGGTTTGAACAAATGTATAATGATATATATTGCCCATTGTAGTATCATACAGAGAAATTACACTGCCCTAAAAATCTTCTGTTCTCCACCCTTTTATTCCTCCCTTCCCCCAGCCCCTGAACACCACGGACCTTTTTTACTGTCTCCATAGTTTTGCGTTTTCCAGAACGTCACACCATTGGAATCATATAGTATGTAGCCTTTTCAGATTGGCTTCTTTCACTTAGCGATATGCATTTAAGTTTCCTCTATGTCTTTTCATGGTTTGATAGCTCATTTCTTCTAATTGCTGAATAATATTCTATTGTCTGGATGTACCACATTATTTATCCATTCACCTACTGACGGACTTCATTGTTGATTCCACTTTTTGGCAATTATGAATAAAGCTGCTATAAACATACCTGTGCAGGTTTTTGTGTGGACATAAGTTTTCAACTCCTTTGGGTAAGTATCAAAAAGTGGGATTGCTGGATTGTATGGTAAGAGTATGTTTAGTTTTGTAAGAAACCATCAAACTGACTTCCAAAGTGGCTGTACCATTTTGCGTTCCCATCAACAATGAATGAGAGTTCCTTTGTTCCATATCCTCACCAGCCCTTGCTGCTGTTAGTGTCTTAAATTTTAACCATTTCAGTATTTTCTAATTCATCCATTCAATAAATATTTAATGTGTACCTACTTAGTGTCATACATTAGAGAGAGTCAGTCTCTTAAGGTGTTTAGAGTTCAAAACGCCTTTAGTTTTAAGGTTGAAAGTTTGGGAAAGTCCTGCATCCTTTTGATCAATGGTTCCTAAACTATATCTGGCATCTGAATCACTTGGAGGGCTTGTTAAAACATATAATGTAATAGGCAGGGGAGAGAGGCAGGGCTCACCTCCAGAATTTCTGATTCAGTAGGTCTGGGATGGGACCCAAGAATTTATATTTCTAACAAGTTCCTGGAGGCTGCTGATACTGCTGGTCTAGGAGCCGCACCTTGAGCATCACTGTTCTAGATGCTTCTCAGGTTAAAGAAAAACACCAAAGGGGACAACCACAACCTCTATATTAAGCTCAATTTTAAGACTTTGGGGACACACCTAACTCCAGGGAAAGTTCATGACATCTATGCTTCACCTGCTCCTAAAAGGTCTTAAGACTCTCTGAAACAGCTTAGTTTAAATACTGTTTTCCGGGGCTTCCCTGGTGGCGCAGTGGTTAAGAATCTGCCTGCCAATGCAGGGGACACGGGTTTGAGCCCTGGTCTGGGAAGATCCCACATGCCGCGGATTAACTGGGCCCGTGAGCCACAACTACTGAGCCTGCGCGTCTGGAGCCTGTGCTCCGCAACAAGAGAGGCCGCGATAGTGAGAGGCCCGCGCACCGCGATGAAGAGTGGCCCCCGCTCGCCGCAACTGGAGAAAACCCTCGCACAGAAACGAAGACCCAACACAGCCAAAAATAAATAAATAAATTTATAAAAAAAAAAAAAAAAAAAAAAAGCAAAGCCCAAGAGGATTAAAAAAAAAAAAATACTGTTTTCCTTCCAGAATAGGAAACGTTTGTTAGGCTCATCATCACCGTCTGGGGGGAGCAGCTCTGGGGTGGAGAACCCTAGCATGAAGCTCCCTTCTGGAATGTCAAGCATATGTTGACATTGGAGGCTATGCTAATGCATTTTGATAAGCATGAATCACAGGTGGGGGGGGAGGGGCGGGGGGCGGCGGGGGGGGGGGGGCGGTGGGTGGCAGCAGATGCCTCACCTCCTGGTGCTAAATTTTGTGCTGAGCCACCAAATGCCAGATGACCCCAAGACCTCTATCGTTTACGGTTTACTTCTCAAAAACAATGTCATCTACAGGACAGACCTGACTGTGACCCCAGGAGTCAGCCCGTTCCACAGCCACTTCTTTTGGCTCTGCCTTTACAAACTGTGTTAATTACAGCCTCTTCTGCATCCCTGTGCTAAGAATCAGATGACACTCAAGACACGTTGCTCCAAGAAGGACACCAGTTTTCATTGCCATTCTGCTTGCCAGCATTTGCTGTGCCTGACTGCACCAGACACTGTGCCAGGCATTCCACGTGCCTTCGGCTTGATCTTCCCAAAGCCCTCTAAAGGTGGGTCCTTTTGGCATCACCATCCCCAATTTACAGATGAAGAAACCGAGGTACAGTGCAGTTAAGACACTGGCTCCAGGTCACATAGCAAATAAGTGGCAGAACCAGAATTTAAACTCAGGTCAGGCTGATATTATAGACTCTCATGTGGAAGGGTAGTTATGAGCCAAGCTACTAAGATATGGCCCTGGAAGATAGGAGGTAAAGTCTAGAATCAAGAACAAAGACTTCTGTGATATGGATCTCCAACTGGAAATCTCCTTTCACCTTCCAATTAGCATGGAGCTCTATTCATAGCCCGTGGGCAGTGCTTCTCTTGGACCATGGAGTAATAGAATTACCTGCACTTCATTTGTCTCGTCTGCTCCAGAGTCTTGCCCAAAGTTGACACTGGGAAAGGTGTATGTTTAGGAAATGGATGGATAGATTAAAAGTGGGCCAAACTGAGCACATCTAGCAGCTAGATCTTGGTTTCTAAGACTGTTCTCCAATATAAGGATCCAGGTCTCCTTAGAGAAATGGTTGATTCTAGGACTGGAGCAGGAAATATACAAGATGAGTCTGATACAGGATGTAGTACCAGAAAGGAAGTGTAAGCAGGTAGGGTAGGGTGTCCCCAGAGAAAGAGAACCAAGCATGGCTTTCTTGACAGAAGAGAAGCCGTTTTTGGCTTAAAAGACATTTTGTGATCTGAGCCTGGCTTGTCCTTGAACAGGTCTGAGTAATTACTGATCTTAAAGGAACAAAAGAATACAGAAACAAACGACTGGTTTCAGACAAGAGAAGTAACAATAGCAAAGATAAAGTATCAGTTGTAAAGACTCCCAGTTCTGTTTCAATGGTGAAGATTAGCCTGAAGCTCAACCACCAGATCAACTGGAAACTAAGGGAGGATGATTTGACCTTTTCTGACCCTCGTGACTTCCATCAACTAAAGCTTGGACTCTGTCACCAGCCCAAGCCTGTTCATGCATATGCCCTTAGGTTAAAACTTCCCCAGTTTTGCTGTTTAGGGAGACACTGATTTGGGAAAGATCCCCAGTGTTCTCCTTACTTGCTGCAAGTAATAAATCCTTCCCTCTCCTGATCTTTGGCTTGGTTATGTCTTTTGGCTCAACACCCACTAAGAGGTGAACCCAGTTTTGGGGTGACATGGGGAGGAGGGGATCAGTACAGAAAATGGAAAGCATTTACAGTTCTCAACATGAATTTTTTCCCATGAAGGATGCATTTTATAGGTGGATTGTTGTTCTAATAATTGCTATATTTTAGTTAAAGAGTATAAGTCAGCACAACTATCCAAAGGCACATACTTTTCCTTGGAAAGAACCAGTTTGGCTTAATAAAGAGCCTCCATCCCAGATTCACAGCCCATTCCTGAGAAGGATCTCTGAAAGTTGTGGTCCTCTTCTTAGTGGCCCTCGAAGGACTTCTAGTTCCATTTCTGACCTTTATCAGAACCACCACACTGGCCCAGCCAGCCACAGCAGGTAGATACCAAGTATAGCGGTTATCCAGTGCAGGGATAAAGGTCTGCATTTGCCTTATCTGTATTGATGATCATGGCATATCACACTCAACGAAATAAATGGTTCAGAAGAAAAGTTGACCTACAGGGGGTAGTCAAGATGATGGGCCAGAGTTCCATAGTTCAATGAATTCCATGTTTGACAGCAAGGAGTGAGTCCTGCCGTATTCCCAATGGAGTGATGTGCTGGTTAAACCCATCCCTCCTCCTTCCCATGAGCTGATCACATGGAAACTAACCCCTGCCGACTGTGTTTTCCAGGCTTCCTGGTGAGTCTGGCTGAAGGACAGCAATGGAAAAAGATTGAGGAATAGAAAGAAGGGAGAAGCCAGGGAGTCGCTCTCCTTCTCTCTCTGCCTCATGGGATGTCTCAGCAGCTGCTGCAATCTCTGGCATGGCCCCAGCTCCCACCGGACATGCCCACCATGGGTGCTGGATGGCCCAGCTCCTAGCTCTGCCAACACCCCTCCTTCCTCTGATTCCCCAGCCTAGGGGACTGGTGGCCTCCTGCTTTTGGATTCCTTCACTGGCCCTTTGTTTGGCTTCTCAGAACTTTCATCACCTGCTTAACCAATTCCCTGTATTAAATATCCTCTACTTAAAATGCTGAGTGGATTCTCATTTCCTGATTAAACTCTGCAATGCCTTAAGACCTGATTTTTTTCATTTTCATCCAGATGGAGAAAAGGAAACACATACATTTTGAAATCACTTTTCATCTGTCCTCCTCACTTTATATCATAACTGTTAGAGTATATTGCAACACGGGAGCTGAACAAGGTGGAGCCCCATCGCTATGCTCAAGTAATAAGAGGACCTGACAGAACGGTCTAGAGAAGCATGGCTGGACTTTACAGGACCTCCTGGATCAACAACCCCAGCAAAATCATTCAGTGTATCTTATCTGAAACTAACAAATTTGTTGGCTACACACACTTGCAAGACTCTCCATGGTCACACAGTGAAGGAGGCAACATTCTTCTTTCTCACTAGGAAGTCTCAGGGCACCACCCTGGTATTTCTAGGTTAACTGGACAAACTACAAAGAGCTTCCTTGATGGCGAAAAGAGTCCTCCGTTCATAAGAAGAAATGTCGTACCTTTGGTTTAATGTTGGCGTCTTCATTTTGTCTTATTGACTTCATGTGGCCAGTCCCTAGGTGCCATGGCTTGGGGTATTTTAGAGAACTAGAGTGGTTTTGCAGTAATTAAGGACTATTTGGTTGAAGATCCACTTGTTACTTTGGGGGGGAGGGGTTGCCATTCGTTTTCATTGCTGTCTAATGTAATAGACTTGGCCTATGGTAACCAGATAGTTTAAAATTAAAACTAAATTTGTCCTAACATAAGCAATTCAGATCCACCGAAATTTATCCAAAAATGGTCAATGCACTTTTTGACTTCTTGCTACGTTGATCTGACATCAGTGTCCTTTAAGCAACAAACATCATTCTAGATTTGGGTATGGTGTAAATTTGAAAAAGCATGTTTTTAAGGACCAGGCAACTCAGACGCTTGGGTGATCATGTGTGCAAGGATCAGTATATGAATACACAAGTACATATCCATTCTGTCATGTAAACTCATGAACAGTGTTTCACTGAATTGCTTTTTTATCACTTAAAAACTGTTTGCTTCAGAAAAATGAGAAACTCAACAGAACAGTTTTATTGTTTTTCTCTTGCTTTTATCAACATGTTGCAATCACATATATTGAAGGACAAATTCTTTCCAGAAGACACACAGAAACAACCTCTTAGAAATACTGTTCTTGGGCAGATGATGCCCCATAACTGGGAAGGGACAAGATACACGTATCAGTCAGCAAAAACACGGGCTTAGAGTGATCCCTGTCTTTTGTGGTTCAAACTTTCCTCCCAACAGACATACCATTAAACAAGTTCAAAAAGAAACCAATCTCATTCTTTTCACATCCAGTGGCTCACAAACTTTGGGGTATATCAGGATTGCCTGGGGGTTGGTACAATGCAAATTTTGGGCTCCCGCTCTCACATATTTGGTGATTAGGAGCCTCCAAATCTGCTATTGAAATAGATCCCCTGGCTCTGATGCAGGAATGTCTCAAGATCATATTCTGAGAAATGCTGGATGAGGCACAACTCAGAAGAAGACACAGCCCCAACCTTGAACATAATGCATTTTTACCTTAAAGGCAATTTCAATTTCCATTTGATAGGTGCCACCAGCTGTACTGTAGTTAGATTAGCTGATGAGGAAGGTATCCTAGAGATGGGACAAAACGTTCTTCACTTGGTCCATGCATGGAGGGTCCTTGGTGCCTTCACTTGTGTGAAACTCTTGTGGGGACACCAGAAACATCTTGTGCACTTTCATTCCATGTGTTCTTTTCCAAGGAAGGAAAGGTCATTTGAAGAGCAAATCACTTGCCCTCCTCAACCGAACTCCCTGGGGAGACTCAGCAAGTATTTTTTAGAGCGTGGCCTTCTGATCAGGCCTCTCTGGCCAGTCCTCTCCCAACTGGTGCTTGGACAAGATTTGACAGTCTGGGCCAAATCTGGAATGGGTTTCTGAAAGCCAATTTTGGAGCATTTGTGATTGAGACCGGCCAAATCATGTGTCAGGAATGTCTAGTTCCTTCCCCGTGAAGAGTGACAGTGTTTAATGAAAAAACACAGCTCTGAAAATTGAGACGTTCCATGCATTATCCATATTCATTAAACCTGGAACAAAACCCCAGGAAACGCAGACACCTCCTATCATCGACACTTCACCTTTTCCCAGTGGTTATTTAATACAAATGCCACGGAAGCTATTCTACAAGGACATACCACGTGGCAGCATCTGCCAGGCCACTGCCCCCTTTCTTCTTGTCCAGCCTGATGCTGGGCAGTGGGAGGAGGGGGGCGTGCAAATTAAATAAAACCTTTAATAACAAGATTCTGGCCGGGACGTCTACTGCACAGATTACCAAATGGATAGGCATTTTATTTTGCTAAATGAAAGGGCTAGTTTATATCTTCCCTGGATCATTTTCTAACCTAACTGCAGTGGAAACATTCTCAGAAAGAAAGACTCTCTTGTCTTTTTGCCCTTTATATCGCCACTGGTCATCCCACTCCTAGAACTTGGGCAGGGATCTGCTGCTTCTGCTTGGGGACCAGGCCAGCCAGCAAACTCTTCCAGGAGTTGACTGACACCAGCGTTTCATTAGATCACAGTCAACTCAGAAGCCCTCAGTAGTGTTGTGTTTAAGGGTTGACAGCATTCCAAGGCCATCTTTGGTGGATGGACATGGGTTGTTTCCCTGGCTTCTCTAGACAGGGAACCACAACTAACCCAAGCTGTGTAAATGCTATAGACTGGTCTTTTGTTTGCGGCTTTGTTTTTGCTGTTACGCATCTAACAGGAGTTTTCCTCTGAAAGGAAGCCATGAAAAGATGGCTGCCCTGTACGGCACAGAGAACTATATTCAGTATCGTATGATAAACCGTAATGGAAAAGAATCTAAAACAAAGAGTGTATATATATGTATAACTGAATCTCTTTCCTGTACCGCAGACATTAACACAACATTGTAAATCAACTGTACTGCAATTAAAAAAATAAAAAATAAAAAAACAAGAACAAACAGAACAAAATCAACATAAAGCCAAAAAAAGAAAAGATGGCTCCCCAAGAACTACAGGGAATCCCCTAGACCTGGTCCGTGGTTGATCCTCTCTTACCATCAAACGTCATGGTTTCCCTCTCAGAATAAAGGTCAGGGGGTGGGTGTGGCCAATGTCTGCCTCTGACTCCCCCCTTTCTACTTTCCTCCCTCTTCCTCTGGCAGCAGCTAGTGGCAGAAACAGACCGACCCTGGAAAGCGTTTGCATTCCAGTTCTCCTACCCACATGACCGCTGGCAAGTTTCTGAGCTGTTCTGAGTCTCCTTTCCTCAACTGATAAAATCAGCATGGATAATACCTCATAAGATTTGGGGGTGAATTCCGTGAGCTAGGGAATATAAAAGAGAACTAAAGGATGGGTCTTTCTTTTTGTTTTGTCTTTTTTCCATGAGAGGGAAAAAGATTCGAGGGTGGGAGGAAACTGAGGTTGTTCACTTGGTACTTGGAAAATCTCTTCCTTACTGAAGCTTTGGCGTGTCTTCACTCTAACCACACAACTGTAGTGATGCTTCAGCCGCCTCTCTGCAGAGTTCTGTCCATCTAGATCTGAGTGCACTGCACACACTCTACAGGGGGCCTTCCGTGCAGCCTCTGCGATGATCATGATGATGAAGCCACTTCCTGCCTAGAGGAACACAGTAATGCTTCTCACTAAAGTGATCTAATTTCACAGGAACACTTTTCGTGCGTATTTTGAGTGTAAATGGAAAACAACCTTTAAAACAGTCATTTTTAGAGTTCCATAGCTGGGACTTCAAGGGGTCTGCAATACCTCTGAAATTATATGAATGTTTATGTGTACTGTGTACAAAAGAAAATTTCCAAAGAGAATCTCTATAGCTGTACTTCCAATGAAAGTATAATGTGAGCCATAACACGTAATTTAAAATTTTCTAATGGCCATGTTTTAAATAAATTCTAATATATTTTATTTAACCCAATATATCCAAAATATTATCATTGGAACATGTCACCAATATTTAAAAAAATCATTAGTGAAATATTTTACAACTTTTCTTTCTTTCTTTGTTTTTCATTTTTTTTTACAAAATTCACATCCTAGTGTGCATCTCAGTTCAGACTAGCTCTATTTCAGGTGTTCAACAGCCACCTGTGGCTAGTGGCTCCCATACTGGACAGGGCATCTCTATACCTTTCTTCAGATTTTCACATCCCATTGCTAACAGAGAGTGTCACAATGTGGCAGTGAACAGCAAGAGATTATCATTGAAAACTCCAAAACTGAGTGCTTGGTAGTCTCAATAACAACTCAAATTTCTCCTTATGAGTTCAAAAGGGCTTTCAAATAAATGATCTCATCAGATCCTCATAACAACCCATGACATGGACAGGGCAGATGTAATTTCCTCATATTATAGCTTAAACATATTAAATAATTGGCCCAAAGTCAAAGAACTAAAGGTTGGTGAGTTAGGAACTTGAACTGAGGCTTGGGATTCTAAATCCCTGGGCCTCGCTGAGGAAGAGGCGGCTGCCTCTGTCTGCCATCACACTGCTATGGGAGTAACGTTTGTTTGCGTCTCCCGCGGCATAATAAGGTTCAAGAGGGTGGGAACTGATAGGCCTCCTGCCCACAGTACCTGGCACGGAGCAGGCACGTCGTTCTTACTTGAATTAAATTCAGCTGAACCAAAAGAGTCATCCACACCAGACCCCTCATAGTTATCACCCAATCCACTTCATCTCTGGGACCTTTTGGTGAAGCCAAAACCACAAAAACCACCTACGTGCTGAAGTCCTGAATTGCCTTTGTTCACCCTTTGATGCCCCTTTATTCCCCAACACACAAAATATAGCTTAGGGATTTTTTTCTGGACAAATAACCTTCATTGTGGCTCTGTTTTCATGCTCACATTGCACTTTTTAATGGAAATTTACATCTCCAGTGGGAAAAACACCTTGAAAGTAGTTTCAAAGTTCCTTAAAAAACTAAAAATAGACCTACCATATGATCCAGCAATCCCACTCCTGAGTATGTATCCAGAGAAAAACCATACTTTGAAAAGATACATGCAGGCTTCCCTGGTGGCACAGCGGTTAAGAATCCACCTGCCAATGCAGGGGACACGGGTTCGAGCCCTGGTCCAGGAAGATCCCACATGCTGCAGAGCAACTAAGCCCGCACACCACAACTACTGAGCCTGCGCTCTAGAGCCCGTGAGCCACAACAACTGAGCCCGTGTGCCACAACTACTGAAGCCTGCGCACCTAGAGCCCGTGCTCCGCAACAAGAGAAGCCACCGCAATGAGAAGCTCGCGTACTGCGATGAAGAACAGCCCCCACTCACCACAACTAGAGAAAGCCCATGTGCAGCAACAAAGACCCAATGCAGCCAAAAATAAATAATAAGTATATAAATACATTTATTTAAAAAAAGATACATGTACCCCAATGTTCATTGCAGCACTATTTAAAATAGCCAAGACATGGAAGCAACCTAAATGTCCATTGACAGACGAATGGATAAAGATGTGATACAGATATACAATGGAATACTACTCAGCCATAAAAAAGAATGAAATAATGCTATTTGCAGCAACATGGATGCAACTAGAGATTATCATACTAAATGGAGTAAGTCAGACAGAGAAAGACAAATATCATATGATATCACTTATATGTGGAATCTAAAAAAAGATACAAATGAACTTATTTACAAAACAGAAACAGACTCAGGGACTTCAAAAACAAATTTTTGGTTTCCAAAGGGGAAAGGTGTGGGGGAGGGATAAATTAGGAGGTTGGGATTAACATATACACACTACTAAATATAAAATAGATAATCAACAAGGACCTACTGTATAGCACAGGGAACTCTACTCAATACTCCATAATAACGTATATGGGAAAAGAATCTGAAAAAAAATAGATATATGTATATGTATAACTAAATCACTTTGCTGTACACCTGAAACTAACACAACATTGTAAATCAAGTATACTCCAATATAAAATAAAAATTAAAAAAAAAGAAAGTAGATTCAGTCTGACTTGTGATTTGGATGCCAATTTCCACCTACCCAAGACCACCTAAAGAAGCCCAGGGACCACCCCAGGAGCCTGGTGAAGCTACAGCACCAGGGAAACACCTCATTGCCCTTCCACCTTACCAGGCGGGCTGGGTTGAATCACGCAGACCTGGGAGAATGGTAAAACCCCTGACAAGCAATGTCAGAGGGCGGCTTGAAAGCTTGGTGGAGACACAAGCCTGTTCCCAGCCACTCCCGGCACAATCTCCAGCTGGCCCCTGGCTCACTTTGATGTCCCTGTCAGCACCAGCCTCCTTCACTGAAGGTGCCTTTCCTGCCTGTGCAGCAGCCTGGCATTTTGGGTTACTGTGCCAGGGCTTCCCTGAGACCCCGGGCCAGGTGCTGAGAGCTGCTATCTTGCCAGAGGTGTTGGGGTGTCAGAGCAAAGCAGAGCTCCAGGACTGACCCTGTCTGCCCCACATCCTCATCAGCTGCTTCTTGCCAGCTTGCCACTGGGCACGAAAGAGGAATTTAGAGTGCAGGGTACAAGCAAAAGCTTATTCTGAACTTTGCGTGAGCTCCTTAAATCAGACAGGCAAACATGCCATAACTCAGGACCCCACATGCGCCCCTACAAATGCAAAATGGGATCCAACTGAGTCCCATACTATTCCTGTCAAATGTGCCTTATTTTTGCAACATTTCTCCATGAACTAGTTTTTCTGGAAAACACCCAAAATCATAAACACATTTTGGTTGAAATAATAATTTTAAAAAGCTTTGTTAAATGAACAAACTGAGCTAAGTGCAGTGAAAGAGTCATGATTCATTCCGTTAATAATTGAATACCTCCTGTTCCTGAATGTCAAAGTTTCAGGCACTAGAGAGAACAAGGTGATTAAACCATAGGGTCCCTTGTGAAGTTTACAATCTAGTGGGGATGGGGCAGACAGTAGATAAGAAAACAAATCCATAAATAAGATCATTCTAATGGTCATACATGCTATGAAGACACCAAAACAGGGTAATGGGGCACAGAAAGATACTGGGATGGGGAAGTCCGCTTAGAAGGGTGGCCTGAGAAAGCTTTTCAAGAGAGGTGACACAGGGGCTGTGGAATGAATGACAAGGGGCAGCCAGCCACATGAAGATCTGGGGAAAAGTGTGTTGAGCAGAAGAAACAGCCAAGGCAGGAGTGAGCCTGGAGTGCTGGGAGAGGCCAACATGGCCAGAGTGTGGCGAGCAAGGGGGAAAGTGGTAATGAATGACACTGGGAGGTTATCAGGGCCCCATGGCGATGAGTATGGATTCTACTCAAAGCATCAAGCAAAGCCATTGGAGGGCACCAAGCACGGGAGTGATATGAGCTCATTTGGGCTTTCTGAGGTCCACCTCAGCTGCCACTGGGGATGGATGGTGGAAGGGGCCAGAAGGAAAGCAAAGGGCTGTGGTGGCTTCCCCTGAAGGACATCTCAACTTAGAGAAGGAGCAAACACAAAATACCTAGAACTCAGGTCAGAGTGCTCTAGTTAAGTTTTACAACAGAGCTTTAAATTAAAGGCTGAGAAAAGGGCCAGTGAGAAAAAGCTATTCCAGCTGAGGAAATGGGAGGATTCAATGGAGCTGCAGCAGGGACCAAGCCTGAGGCTGCAGGTAGAACACATCTTTTTTTTTTTTTTTTTAATATGTATTTTATGTATTTATTTATTTAGGCTGCACCAGGTCTTTATTTGCAGCACATGGGATCTTCGTTGTGGCATGCAAACTCTTAGTTGTGGCATGCAGACTCCTTAGTTGCAGCATGTGGGATCTAGTTCCCTGACCAGGGATCAAACCTGGGCCCCCTGCATTGGGAGCACTGAGTCTTACCCACTGAACCACCAGGGAAGTCCAGAACACATCTTGAGTTTGGTCTCCCATTGACTTGAATTTCTCAGTCTCCGCATGAAGTTAGTCTGATACCAAATAACCATTCTCAATCTCCCCAGCCCCGTGGAGGGCATAATTGCTGTCTTCTAGAGCCTTATACCCTGGTCATGGGGTATAGAGCCAACCTTTCCATAGGAACAGTACAGTCACTTCCATGTGGGTAATAGCAACAGGAAGACATCTGATTTTTTGACATGGGGAATTCAGAAGATGCTGGAAACCACAAAGGGCAAGGCCTTATTTGCTGGTTAAATACTAAGATGCATCCTGGGTGGAGCTCACTTTGGTGAAACTGTGAAGCCCTCCCAACCCTCAGGGATCAGAGCAGTTCAGAACTGCACAGGACCTCACTCACCATCCAGTCTAGCATCTCCAGACTCACAGAGTGGTCCTAGAGCAGCAGGAGCGTGCCGGAAATGCAATCTCCAGCCTCATGATCCCATGAACCACAATCTGCATTTTCATAAGGTCACCAGGCGATTTGTGTGCATATTTCACTTTACAAAACACTGCTCTAGACGTTCCCAACCTTCAATGGGTAGCAAAATCACCAACACAGTTTTTTAAAATACTATACAGATGCTTGTGGCATGCTCCAAAGATTCAGTTTCAACTGGTCTGGGGTGAGCCCAGATAGTGTTCATATTTTTTTAAAGGCCCTTGCATGTCCAGGAGAATCTCTGATGTAATCCTTATCTTACAGATGTGAAGCTCAGGCTCAATAAATTGAGAAGATTTATGTCTTGCTAAAAGGCAGGCATTTTTTTAAAAATGTAGGTTCTGTGGTGGGCCCCAAGACTCTGCATTTCTAACAAGTTCCTGGGGGAGGCCAACACTGCTCCTTGGACTATACTTTAAATAATAGTATGTGAGCTTCTCATTGCGGTGGCTTCTCTTGTTGGGAGCATGGCTTGATTTTATGTACCTACTTGGCTGGGCCATGGGGTGCCCAGATATTTGGCCAAAAAAGTATTCCGGATGTGAGAGTGTTTTTGGATGGGATTAACATTTAAATTGGTGGATTTTGAGTAAGCAGATTTCCCTCCATAATATGGGTGAGCCTCACCCAATCAGTTGAAGGCCCGAACTGAACAAAGACCAACCTCCCCTGATCAAGAGAGAATTCTCCAGCAGACTGCCTTTGGACTGAAACTGGAACACTGGCTCTCCTGGGTCCCCTGGATCTCCAGCTTACCAACACACCCTGAAGATTTTGGACTTCCCAGTCTCCATAATCACATGAGCCAATGCTTTATAATAAATCTTATAAAAATTCCTTATAATAAATATAAATATATACATATATATGTATATTTTATATAAGATTTAGATAAATCTTATACTATATTAGATATGTAAATGTATCCTATATAAATAAGACATATTTATACTTTATTTTAACTTATATAAATCTTATAATTCCTTATTATATATATAAAATATTAATATAACATATATCCTTACATACCCTGTACCTTACAATTCCTTATTCTATATATACATATAAATCTTAAGGATACATATATCCTTTCTCTGGCCTGATTAATAGAGCATGGTTGCAGAGTGCTCTGTGGAGGTTCCAATTCCTGCCACAATGGAGAATTCACACATACCACACATGCCACAATGGAGAATTCACACCTGTCTCCTTCAGAGTCAACTCAATTGAGATAGGAAACCCAAAATCCAGGAAACAAAGGAAAAACTATGAGAACTCTGGAAAACGACTGCTATATATATGAGTGTTAGGTGGGAGACGGGTGTTGCAGCCTGGGACAGGGACAGCAGCTGGTGCCATTCTAGGAGGATAAAGTAGAAAAAGCAGCTTGAGTTCTGCTCTTCTTCCCTACCATTGCCTTGGGACTATCAATAGTTGCCCCCTCCCCTTTAGAAAGTAATAGTAATAGCCCAGACTACTGGTTTAGGAGCAAAACTGGAGCAGCTCAGAAGTCATGTTCCAGTAAAATGTTTCTGAACACAAGTGAAGGCTGAGTAGCCTCTGCATTCCCTGCTCTCCCAACCCAGGGTTGGTCAATGATAATCTGTGAGTTCCTCTTCCCGGAGCCACTTCCCCCTCACAATCTGAAGGGGAAGACTTGGTCTCAAGAGTTGCTTGCTGGATGATACCAAATGGGGGTGTCCTATTTGGGGCTTTTCCCTGGGCTTCCCCTGTTTCTCTCCTTGTTCATGACAACAAAGGTATATAAAACAAAAATAGGGAGAAATACAAGGTATGAAAATTATATAATGGGAATAAATAACACAATAAGTCTGCTACATGGTTAAATGAATACAGCTGAAGAATAAATTAGTGAGTTGGAAAACCAGATGAGGATATATATATCTCCAGAAAGAATACAGGGAAAGATTCAGAAATGAAAAATATAATTTGTAGAAGCATCCAGAAAATAAGAGTCATGGAACAGAAAAAATAAAATAAAATAGAAATGGAGAGAAGGAAATATTCTAAGAATTAATGGAGACAAATTCCCCCAAATTAAAGAAGACAAATAACTTCAGATTGAAAGGGTGCATAGCATTGCAAAAGGAGAGATAAGGAAAATCCAACACTTACACACATTTGAATGAAATTTAAGAACACCAAACTCAAAGAGAAAATTCTGAAAACTCTCCAAAAGAGCACATCACACAAAGGATAAAGAATCACATTTTTTAACCACCATGCTGAATGCAAAAAGATAACTGAGTATTAGTTTTAAAGCACTGGAAAAAGTGCTTTTAACCTAGAATTCCATTCCCGTTAAGGTTGTCATTCAAACAAGAGAATGTAATAAAAATATTCTCCAACATAACAAGGCTTGAGGAAATCAGCTATGCTAAGACTCACATTAAAACTTTTTGAGGGCTTCCCTGGTGGCGCAGTGGTTGAGAATCTGCCTGCCAATTCCGGGGGCACGGGTTCGAGCCCTGGTCTGGGAAGATCCCACATGCCGCGGAGCAACTAGGCCCGTGAGCCACAACTACTGAGCCTGCGCATCTGGAGCCTGTACTCCTCAACAAGAGAGGCCGCAATAGTGAGAGGCCCACGCACCGCGATGAAGAGTGGCCCCCGCTTGCCACAACTAGAGAAAGCCCTCGCACAGAAACGAAGACCCAACACAGCCAAAAATAAATTAATTAATTAAAAAAAAAAAACTTCTTGAACATGTGATACTCAAAAAAAAGAAAAAAACAAATCCAGAAGAAACTGCAAGAAATACACAAAATGAAAGGGATCACACATCTTGGAATTTTTGTTGCTGTTGTGGATATTAACATGGGGAAGATATGTTCAGAGGATATGAAAGCATGCTAAAGCTATATAAAAGATATTGGTATGAAATTTTCTAAATAACAGAAAGAGGAATTTTTAATTTTTAATCTTTTTACTGAAATTAAAATTAAGAAGACAGAAACAAGCTTAAATACATCAAAAATTAAATAAATATAAGTGATCTAAATTTTCCAATTAAAAAAACAGAAAGTTTTCAGATTAGATTTTAAAAACAAAATCCATCTATGTACTATTTATAAGATAGATCGAAAGCATTAAAAACATGAGAAAGTTAAAAATGAAAAAATGGAAAAAGATAGCAGACATATGTCAATATTAGATAAAACATACTTCAAGAGAAAAAGCATAATTAGGACTTGAGAAGATCACTCAATAGTGGTGACAGGGTTAGTTCGCCAAGAAGACATAGCAATTCATAATATGAATGCATCTAATTAACTAGCCTCAAAACACACACACACACACACACACACACAAAAGATAGAAGTTCATAGGAAAATTGACAAATCCACCAACACAGAGGGAGATTTCAATTATTGGTAAGTCTCAATTATTGAAAAGTTGGGCAGACAAAAACCAGCAACACAATTAACAAGATTGACCTAATGACCATATACAGAATTCTGCAACCAATAATTAGAAAATGCACAGCCTTCTCACACATGCATGAAACATTTATTTTTTTTAATCTTCTAATAATTAATAGAGGTTTTAGTTGAGTTCACAGACTCTCAGAAAAAGACTACATTTCCCAGCTTCACTTGCCTCTAGGTATGGTCATGCGACTAACAGCTCGCACGTGGGATATGACAGAAGTGATATATTTAACTTCTCCCTCAGGCCCTTAAAGGGCCTCCTACTGCCTGGATCAAGAAACCGTTGATAGGTATCTTAGATCATGCAAAGGTCGCAGAGCAATAAGACAGAAAGAGCCTGGGTTTCCCGTCCCAACACAAAGGGTTGCTCACTGCTTATTCTCAGGATATTTCATGAGAAAGAAAATTGTATCATGTTGAAATCTCTTCTTGAAGTGGGATGAGTCCCTTTCCGTTTTGTCTCCCTCAGGACCCCTAGCACAGAGTATGTATCGGAATTGCCAAAACTAAAGCAATGAACACCAGACTCACCCCAGATAGAGAAGACATTAATGAGGATGATAGACAGGAAACCAGCCTTTGTCTTGCAGCAAAAATCTTAGATGCCGGTGGAGATTTTGAAGGAAGATCTCAACATGATCAGAATCTTCCACCAGTCAGTTCCGGGATACTGATCAGATATGCAGGGCCTGATGGGAGGGGGAGGGGGAGGGGGGAGGGGTCCCGCCCACCCTCATTCCCACAGAGGGGGAAAGGCGGAGAAATAAAGAGGAACCAAGGGAGGAAACGCATGCTTCGCTCACGTGAAGGAAGTGACAGCAACTGGCACAGGAGAGCAGCCGTTACCTTAGTCAGGCTCGGTATGCCAAAACCATACTTGTTTTGAGATTGGATTGGAGGGAGGAGTGCTCCTTTGTAAAAACTAGCTAGTTTCTGAAGGCAACAGGAAAAACTGGGAGGCAGGTGGCAAGCGCAGGCCACAGTGGAAAAATACATCCTTTCATCACAAATTGCTGAAGCTGGGCGGACACAAGACTGAGGAGAACCGACGATGGAGAATGACTCAGAGGAGGAAAACTTTCTGTGGTGACGTCGACAGACTCATTGCACCACCAGAACAGGGGGCAGCCGAAGCTTAAAGTCCCTGCGCGGAGCCCCAGCCCTCTACGCCATCGTAGGGGAGGACGTGCCAGGAGTTCTAGAAGCACAGATCAACACATGAAGTGGAAAAGTACCGGTCTTAGGTGGTTGCGCCAGGGTTTCCTTCCAGGAATTTCCTTAGCAGGCTGACATGCTCCACCCACCACAGGGAAGGGGCGAGGCTGGAAATGAGCCCGCTCGGAGGTCCAGGGGCGGGGCGTGCCCAGCAAATCCCCAGCAGCTGGAGGCGTCCTTGGTGTCCTCTCTGCTTCCTTCTGGAAGCCTTTCCTACCACCTAGACCTTCTCTACCTTGTCCCTTTCTTCCTTGCCCCAATACGCCCAATGCTGCTATGCTCCAAACCCCTTCCAGAACGTTCTTTCGGAGCCCTCCTCTGAACCCCCAACACCCCACACCCTAAAGCCACTTGAACTCCGCTGCGTGTCCAGGAAGGCAGCCGGGTAAAGTCCAGAGCAGCGCCACGTCCCCAGGCTATTTACAACTTAAAAGAGAACGCCAAAGAGCACCCATGAGCCTCCAAGTCAATACCTCAACCCAGGTGAGATATCTGAATTCCCGTGGAACTTTACAAAATATAGATTTTGGATTTCCACTGCTCATCTAGGTAAACAGAACACCCAGGAAAGGGGGTGAGGTGGCAACGTGCAGTTTCCAACCTTTTGTTTAAGGGATTCTGATGCCTGCCAAGGCTGACAACCAGGGCTGGAGGCGATGTCCAGAGAGACGATGATACTTTAGAGCTCCAGCTCCACTAACTCACAGGTGTAAAAAGTTAAAATGAAAGTAAAGATATACCGAGAACTACAGAAAGCGTTCAAACTGTTGTTCTTGCCTTCCTCACTCATCTCCCAGCCCGCCTGGGCATGGCGTCCAGCTTTTTCATTCGGAAAAGGGAGTGGGGTGAAGAGAAAAGAGTAGGGCCAGGCATAACCGACCCCCTTCAAAGCCACCTGCACCTGTACCTTTCTGCTTCCTCCCCCTCCCCAGAGACTGGCGATAAATGGCTATAAATAAGTAGCAGCTATTAATAATTTCCTTACTATTAGGGTAATGTTTAATCTCTTATTGTCAACCAAACTGGTCTATGGACAAAGATTTCTGATTTATTATAGTCATCACTACCTTAGTGTTAGTCTTCTCAAAAAAAATATTTTTGCTTCATTTTTATTAGTGAAGTGTAGACTCTTGAATTTCTTGACAAACCAAAATTCAATCAGTATTTTTATTATTTGTTCCCCAGCCTCTAAGTCTTCTAAAACCCAACCAATTATGGTCCTACTTATTAAGGGCCTTAATTAGCTTGCTAATAGGCATTCCCTGTTTAAGGACATGATCCTGAACAAGCACACAGACATCTTCAACCTCAAATGTCATTTACATTGAGTTACTCGTTGAACTTGGCTGTTGCCCCCATCATGTCTCAAATTAAATTAAAACCAGGTTTCCCATCAAGGCTCTCCACCATCAGCCCTCCCCTACCTGAGAACCTTCTTCCTGTGTCCCCCTCCCCCAGTGGATGTCTTCCACTCCCTCTTCCTGGAATCTTCTCCTCCCTATGCTATCTGGCAAGCTCTCCTTCTTCCTTTAAGATGGAGACCTACACCCCCCTTCCCTTTCTAGGAAACCTTCTACACGCTCTGCGGCAGGGTTTGCACCTTCTTCCTCCAAGCCTGCCTTGACCAGAGCTCAGATATATTGTCCTGGAATATCTACACCTCCATCCTCCCAGACTTTGAACTCTTCAAGTGCTGGAAATGGGGCTTGGTTCATCAATGTATGCCCAATGTCTTGCACAAAACCTGTCTATAGTAGGTGGTCAGTAAATGCTGGAGGAGTGGAAAGAAAGTACAAATGAAAAAAGCCCATGTGCAGCTCATTTACACAACACTCACTCTCTCCTCCATCTTTCTCAACTTTCATTCTTTTGGTTTAGAATAACCTGAAAGCCACACACCTACCATGAGGGCAGGGATGGTGTCCATTCTGTTCTTTGTTGTATCCCCAGTACCTAGGACCGTGCTTGGCACATGGTAGATGCTCAAGAGCTATTTGTTAACTATATGGATCAATCCTTTAAACCTGTTGCTCAAAATCCACCTCCTCTGCCCAGTTCTCTCCATCCCCTCCCAGCACTATCCCCAATAGTGCCCTCCTCTTGCTTCCACATCTCTATGGCGTGACTAAGTCAAACATGACAGAAGAAGCAAACCCATGCTTGGATAAATCAATCATTTCAGGAGCTTCCTGCGCAAAAGCAGATATGATCTGATAATCCATTTGATTACCACTCAAGTAAAGACGAAGGTAAGTACCAGAATGAAAAGCCACCTTCTGTAAACCTCTATTCATCCTACCATTCTGTCTTGATCCGGAATTTTGGTACATATACTGGTTTGGAGTTTAGGTAAAGTTTTTCCACTGTGATACAATCCAGAAATTGACCATGTACTTATTTTTCCCTAGATACAAAAGAGAGAAAAGAAAAGGAGTCTGCTGTGCAAACTTTATAGGTAACTATTAGTTATTATTATTAGTCAGGTAACTATTTGAGTAGGCGGAAGAGCAGGGTATTCTGCTCCATTAAACACTGTGGTGGATAGAGAATTGCTGTTTACATCATTCATTCCTCCCTAAGTTCACTCTGAGAGGCATTATCTTTTTACAAAAGGTACAGAGGCCCCGTGGTTAAAGGACCCATTTGAAAGGGTGCTGCGTGCATTAGCCGGGTACACGCTGCCCCTCCACATGCTCTGGGTCTGTCTGTGCCTCGGTGCCCACCCTGTAACACTTTCATGTCAATAAACTGCGGTGACTCCTTGTACCGGCCTGTTTGCTAATAAAACCAGCCACTGACCTACCCCTCCAGCTCTCGCACTCCCAAATTCCATCCTCTTGCAAGCTCTAGTGGGAAACTCAATTATTTTACTTTAGCTTACTCTTTCTATTTCCTTCCCCTTCTATTTATTTTTCTGAAGGTTAGAGCTACAGAGGACTTTGGTATACCCAACGAGCCATAATTTTTATAAAACAGTGCTTGAGGGCCACGCACCACAGGATAAAACAGCAGTAAAAACCTTATGCTTCAAGCTTAAGTTAATCCTTTTTGAAGGATTTTGATGGCTCTCATTTTGAGGTGAAAAAGATGCATTTTGATGGCTCTCATTTTAAGGTGAAAAAGATGACTTGACCTTCTGCATCCGGAGAGACAGGTGAAAAACCTGGAAGATTGATCTAATCAGACCTTGTAGTCAGGCCTGGAGTCCCTGACAGATGTGTCACAACATGGCTATCATGATATTTCTAATAATAACATCAACAACGATAAAAATAATGGCTTCCATTTTATGAAGTAGGCATTATTATTCCCCTTTTACAGGTGAGAAAACTGAGGCTTAGGTTGTAAAAAGCCAGGATCAAAAGCTAGTAAGTGAGGTTGCTGATACTCAGACACATCTGTGTGATGCCAAAGCTCATCCTCTTAGCTACTCTACGCATCTGAGGTCATTACCAGCCCCGTTCTGTGCATGCGTGCATGCACACACTCATCCCAACATTAGAGAGCATTTGTGATTATTTTGGCTGCCCGGCATCTCTGCATTTGGGGGATATACTTCATCCTATGGATGCATCTGGTGGGAGGCAAGGTCAAGAATGTCCTCGAACAGAAGCTGAAAACACAAACTACCCCCCTTCCCAGCCAACGTTGCCATTAGGGCTCAAGCATATGGCCAGGGCTCAGCCCATCCAGAGTCTGACTCAGGAGCGGGGATGGTGAGAAGCAGGGCCCACAAGAAGTTGTTCCAGTGCAGCCACAGAGGCCTCCACACTGCAGGGCAGAACCGAGGGCCAGTGTCCAGGGTGGGTGTGCGGTGGTCGGCTAGGGTCGTGGCTGTGGTCTTGGCTTCCTCCGTCCTGTCCACAGCCTTCTGTTTTGCTTTATGAGCTTGGCTTGTGATCAAGTGGGTCCACCCACCAAGGCCAAGCATCTCCACACTGAGAGTATCAATGCCAAGTATGTCCTGAGGGTGCCTGGGTGTGGAGGGGAGCTGACTAGCCAGTGAGCCTCTCCAGCCTCCACCACGTGACTCCTTAACTTCACATGTAGCCAGAAGTGAGAAAGTGTTAGACAGCCTTTCCGAGCAGGAGAACCCATTTAATGGTCTGCTTGGGCTGCCATAGACTAGACAGCTTAAACAACAGACATTTATAGTCTCACAGTTCTGGAGGCTGGAAGTCCAAGATCAAGGTGTCTGCAGGGTTGGTTTCTCCTGAGGCCTCTCTCCTTGGCTCGTGGATGGCCATCTTCTGGCTGTGTCCTCAGGTGGTCATTCCTCTGTGCCTTTCTGTGTCCTAATCTCCTCTTTTCATAAGGACACTGGTCCAGTTGGATTAGGGCCCACCCTTATGGCCTTATTTTAACTTAATCACCTTTTGAAAGGCCCCCATCTCCAAACACAGTCACATTCTGAGCTACTGGGGGTTATGGCTTCAACATATGGATTTGGAGAGGGGACACAATTCAGCCCATAGCAGTATCAAATAATTTAATTTGTCCTCATTATACTTTAATACATGTTAAATGTTAGCATATGTTAAGTGAGGATCTGTTGAATGAGGGTATGTTAATAAAACATTGAAATTGGTATTTCATGCATCACAACATCACCTGTACTTGAAATTTGCATTTGAGGAAGTGGGAAACTCATCAGCACAGCCTGGGTCAACCCCTTACAACGTCCTCAGCTCCCTAGGGTCTGACACCCAGCAACTGGGACCTGGTGTCTGGCCAGGGTGATGGCCCAAAATCTGAGCTGACTGCTGCCACAAGGAGGCTTCAGAGAGAGGAACAGCACTTCTTCGCAGCCTGCCTGTCCGGTCATCCCGTGTGTCCCCAGCTCCTCACTGATCTCTTGGGGTCTCTGGGCTGAGACCCCATGCTCTCAGCCCGAGGCCATCTTGAGGTCATCAGCTGCTTGGAGCCAGACTCCGTCTTGCTCCCCTGTAGATGTCACACAGCAGACACACTCACCTGTCAGCAGGCTGGGCCCTCAGCCACCTGAAGTGTTTTACCTGCCACCTGAGCCTGCTCTTAAATGGGAAGAAGTGATTAGCAAAAGGGCTTTGCTTTAAACTTAGGCAAAACAGTGCATGTGTTCCAGAAGAGACTGAGGGGAGAGCTGGTAAGTGTCCTTAACTGAATCAGTTATCCATTTCCACAAGCCTTACCTTTCTTCTTAGTTTTAAATGCAATCCACAGAGCCTCTCCTCCAAGCTTGGTAGACACTATCTTTTCCCCCAGAAAAATGACTCATGGGAGAATTGCAGACCCTCCTGGGAACTCTGAGGCTCTTAACAACACCCACCCCACCCCACCCCCATCCTTTTGCAAATCAAGCAGCCTCTATGGAGGGTTCTTCTGCAGGGACATCAGATGTGTCCTCTCTCAAGAAGTTGCCTCCACCCAGAGGCCATGTCATGTTGGGAAAGGAGACTTGAGCTTGAATCAGAAGAGATGAGTTTAGTCTCACTCGAGGCTTGCTGACTGTGGGACTTTGGGCAAGTCATGGAGGGCTCTTTTCCCCAGCTCTAAAAAATGGCAAGAACAGGATTGGCCCAGTCTGCCAAGGAAGCTCTTCAAGGAGGCAGACAAGATAATGCACCAGAAAGCACCTGGGAATAACACTGAGCTCTTCAACCATTTGCAGCCTCCCCTCTCCCCCACATTCCTGCCCTCCAAGGTCCTGCCCATCCTCCAAGGCCCATCCTAGCTTGTGGGGTGGGGGGAGTGGGGAGGGCTGGGGGCCTGGGCAGTGTGCAGAGAAGAGCATGGCTCTGCTGCGGGAAGGATCCTAGAGGCCAGAGCCAGCATGACACAGCTGAGGTCACTTTCCTCCCAGGGTCGGAGGGATTGTAGGTGGGAATCCTGTCTTGGAAGTGCTGTGATCCAGAGGGGGTTTGAGCAATGGGGGAGCAGAGGGTGCCCTAACAGAGCCCCAAATCCAGCTTGGTGTCATCCTCTGGGTTTATTTGCATTAATTGACACTCACCAAGGCTGCTGGGAGAATCTTGTTGAAGGAGGAAAATTTAGAGGAGTATTTAAAGGAAAATCGGTTCTGTTGGTCTCAAGGACTGGATGAGCCCCATGGAGAGAAGGTTGTAAGAGTTTCTATTTTTGAATAGATGGGGTAAATGGGGAGGCATGGGTGACAGTGGGTATCTTAGTCTGTTTGGACTGCTGTAACAAAATACCACAGACAGGGTAGCTTATAAACAACAGAACATTTTTTCTCAGTTATGGAAGTGGAAGTCCAAGCTCAGGGTGCTAGCATGGTCGGGCGAGGACTCTCTTCTGGTTTGTAGACTTCGCACTATGTCCTCACACGGTAGAAGGGGCAGCGAGCTCTCTGGGGCACTCTATTAGTGCTCTCTATTATAAGGGCACTAATCCAGTTCATGAGAGCTCCACCCTCATGACCTAATCACCTTACAAAGACTCCACCTCCTAACACCATCACACTGGATATTAAGAGTTCAACATATGAATGTGGGGGCGGCACAAACATTCAGACTAGAGTGATGGATGATGCCTATCCAGTGAGAAAACCATGTCGCCCAAGGACTGTGCAGCTCAGGGACACCTCCAGTTGACAGCCCTTTGCACGTAACTGTAATTAGAAAGCTCCCTTCTTCCTCAGATTTTTCTTAAGGACTTCCTCAGATGTCCCCTCCTTCATGAAGCCTTTCTGGATCCCCGAAAAGTGAACCTCCGCAAGCACCCTCACCCCTGTGTACCTGGCTCTACCTCCTGAGAGGGCCAAGCAGAATCTGAGGACCCAAGTCCTGATTCCAACCAACAGCATGATTTCTGCACAAGTTACTTCTTCTCTCTGGATATGAAGATAAGAGTTCTTGCCAGACCTGCCTCTCAAGGTTGTTAGATGTGAGGCTCAAATGGATAATAAGCATGGAAATACCTTCCCAGCTATGATGCCTTAGGCAATTGTCAAGTTTTATTATGACCAGACTGTACGTTTCTTGAGGACCCAGGGACACACAGGTCTTTGCTTACCTTTGTATTTCTCATAATACCAAGCACCTAACCTGCTCAAAATCCTGGGCCTCTTGTTTGGTCCCCGGGCATATAGTCAAGAAGCCCTAAGTCTTGCCTCTAGAGTCCAAAGTCCCAGAGGGCTATGAGCCCCAGTAGCTGGGCACTCATATACCTGGTGTGACGGACTGAACGGTGTCCCCCAAAATTCATGTGTTGACCTCCTAACCCCCAGGACCTCAGAATGTGACCTTGTTTGGAAATAAGATCATCGGAGATATAATTAATTAGGATAAGGTCATACCGGAGTAGGGTAAACCCTAATCCAGAATGACTAGTATCCTTATAAAAAGGAGAAATTTGGACACAGACAGGCACACGGGGAGAACACCATGTGACAATGAAGGCAGAGACGGAGTGTTACATTTCCAAGCCAAGGAACTCCAAAAATGGCCAGCAAACCACCAGAAGCTAGAGAAAAAGTCAGGGACAGATTCTCCCTCACAGCCTCAGAAGGAACCAACCCTGCTCACACCTTGATCTCAGACTTCTGGCCTCCAGGACTGTGAGACAATCAGATTCTGTTGTTTCTGTTGTTTCAGCCACTCAGTCCGTGGTACTTCGTTTTGCAGCCCTAGCAAACCAATACACCTGGCAATCCTGTCAAGTAATGATTTGCCATATTTCCCAGACAAGCAACTGCTGGCTGGGTGAGGGGAACCCTCGGAGACACTTATCCAGCTTGTTTCTCCAGGAATATGAGCTCTCCTGAGGAGCTCCCTACACAGCCCCACAGGATATGTGGGGGGTGTGTGTGTGTGTGTGTGTGTGTGGTGTGTATGGGTATGTGTGTGCTGTGCATGTGGTGTGGTGGTATGTGTGTGGTATTGGGTATATGTGTGGTGTGGAGGCGGTGGGTGGTATAAGGGAATGTGTGGTGTGCGTGGGTGTGTGTGGTGTGGTGTGTGGTGTGTGTGTGTGTATGGTGTGTGTGTGGTGTGTGTGCATGTGGGGTGTGTGTGTGGTGTGTGTGGGTGTGTGTGTATGGTGTGTGTGTGTGTAGTGTTTGTGTGTGGTGTGTGTAGTGTGTGTGTGTGGTGTGTGTGTCTGTGTGTGTGGTGTGTGTGTGTGGTGTGTGTGTGTGGTATGGTGTGTGTGTGTGTGGTGTGTGTGTGGTTTGTGTGTGTGTGTGTGTGGTGTGTGTGTGTGTGTGGTGAGTGTGTGTGGTATGGTGTGGTGAGTGTGTGTGTGTGTGGTGTTGGGGGTGGTATTGGGTGTGTGTGTGTGTGTGTGTGTGGTGTGTCGCTACCCCACCTGCCTTCCACCCAGGGCCCATCAAGCCAAACTACTTTTATTTACCTTCCCATCAGCTTAGAAGCAGAGAACGGAAGAGACAGAAGGAAAGAAATACTAATCCTTCCAAGATGCCTCTCCATTTCCTTTTCCTCTCCTTCCTGCCCCTAAAACCCTGTGCCAAGTGTCAACCTTGAGAATTGAGGTGAGCTGACATTTTCTTAGCAAGCGGTTCAGTGCTGGGCCCTGCAGCAAAAAGCAGACATCTGTCTTCTTTGGCTGAAAAAAAAAAAAGTTGGCAAGACAAAAGCACACACACACACAAAATAAAAGCAGAAGATGACACGGACCCTCCCACTATTAATGTCCCTTCCGTTCCCCAGATTAGTATCTCCAATATAAAACATTGTGCGGAATCTACGCCAGGCCTACAGCACAGCTTCGGAGATGGGAACAGATTTCACGTGAAGTGAAGTGCACACGTTTGGGGGCTGTGACCGGCACTAGCAACGTGTCCTTTGCCTTTGGAATCCTGAGCCCCGCACAGACCCCACAGGTGAGGCAAAGGCCAAAAGCCAGACCTGGAGGCTGATTCCTGAACAGACAGCCAGCTCTCACCAGAACTCCGAGGCAGGGGCCCGCGAAAATTATGCGGCCTCATGTGCTCAGCGGTATCGCTCATGTGCCTGCATATTTTGGACCTTCCCTCGTCCGGTGGGGATTGTTTGCGTGGAGTGACCCGGTGCTACCAGGCCAGGGACAACCTTGTTTTTGAAAACATCGTTTCCCGTAATAGCTTGTGAAGAACTAAAAACCGAAATGGAATGCATCCAGGCGCCAGAAACCGTCTCCTGCCGCATTCTCCAGACCGAGATGATTCTCATCAGACTCTCCTCAGATGTTACCACCTCCTCTATGTCCTCCTGAGGCAGGCGCCCAGCCCCAAAGCTGCTTTGGGCCAGACCTCCACTTCCAGAATGTTCTTCAAAAGACATCCCAGCAGGAAGATGTGGCAGGCCGTTTGGTCATCCAAGGCAAGCATGGTAAGAAATGGCTCCATTCTGTCAGGGGATAAAAATGCTACCACATGAAAGAGGTGTTCTCATCTACTTCCTCACAGTGACCCGGAGGCATCGTTCCGTGGGGTTTTTATCCCCACCTAAGAGGAGAAGAAGGGGAGATGAATGCCCAAGGTCATACCACCAGACCGAGGGATCCTTTGACCCCATATTCTTTCCATCACTCTAGAACACTGAGCATAAACAATACATGTACTTACATAACTCAGCCCGGTTGGTTGTGTATAAATGGTTACTGAGGGTTCTGTGTGAGTTCATGGCGTGTGTCTGAATGTAAACTGGGATGCTTCTTCTTCTCCCCTAAGAGACTGTGGAATGTTCTTTGAGGATCAAAGAGCTGGAGAGCGGTAGAAGAAAGTGTCCAGGACAAGAGAAAACCCAAAGGGAACAGCAGACCAATACAGCAGAGTAAGGAGTTGCCGGAAGATGTGGGCTGTGGGTGAACAGATCCCCTCAACTTGACTCCTCAGACAGCAAGGCCAGGCAGGAGGCAGCCAGGAAGAGGAACTTGATTCAGATCAAGTCCAAGACCACAGGGACTACCCCCACACTGGCCAGAGCTGTCCTCTGCCCTCATGACTGCCGCAGAGGTTCTGGTCAGCTGCACCCACATCCTCACTCCAGGGTCAGCTCTGTGGTTCTGGAAGACCTGCCCAAATGAGTGGCCATGAGTGACCCACCAGGAGAGGCCAATGAGGGGACCAGAGTGGGTGACCTGCCAGCTGCTCCCAGGGCCTCCGGCTACAGCAGGAAAGACAGACAGCAAGCAGCTGGCTGGCCCAGGAGGGGTTATTGCATTTAATAAACGAAGTGTTCAGACATTATCCAGGAGAAACTGAACCCTCATGCGTGCTGATGGGAATACAAATGGTGCAGCCACCATGGAAAACAGTCGGGCAATTCCTCAACAATTTAAACATAGAGTTACCGTATGACCCAACAATCCCACTCCTAGGTATGTACCCGAAAGAACTTGAAAGTAGGTGTTCCAACAAGAACGTATACAGGAATGTTTATCGTAGCACTATTCACAATAGCCAAAAGGTGGAAACAACACAAAGGTCCATCCAATGCATGAATAGATAAACAAAGTGTAGCATATCTACGCAACGGAATATTATTCAGCCATAAAAAAAAAGAAATACTGACACGTGCTACAACATGGATGAGCCTTGGAAACATTATGCTACGTGAAAGAAGCCATACACAAAAGGCCACATATTTCATGCATCCGTTTAACGGAAATGTCCAGAATAGGTAAATCCATAGATACAGAAAGTAGATTTGCAGTTGCCAGGGGCAGGGGAGCGGGTGAGCAGAAATGGTGAGTTACTGCTTAACGGGAACAGGGCTTCTGTTTGGGATGATAAAATATTCTGGAAGTAGAATGCACTTAATGCCACTGAATTGTACACTTTGAAATGGTTAAAATGATAAAATTTCAGTTGTGTGTATTTTACTACAACTGGAGGGGAAAAAAAAAAAAGAAGACTGAAAAAAGAGTTATCCAGAAATTTTTCCAGTTCGAAACATTTGATTCATTGAAAAGAAACTTGATCCATGACAGATGAAATGCTAAGTGTCAAGCTTTTAGTCATCCTACGATGTCAGGTTTGCTTCATCTGGAAACAACATCACGTTTGCAGAGTGCTTGCTGGGTCCAAGTACTCCGATTTCCTCTCATCCTCATGGCGGCACCGAGAGGGAGATGGAGCCGTGGTGGTTTCCTTCCTGCAGGCGAAGCAGCTGGGGTTCGTGGGGACAAGGAGCAGGGACTTGCTGAAGGTCACACAGCCTCAGGGGTGGCAGCCCCTAGACTCTGGTTCAGTGCTCCTTCCCCCACAATCTCCTCGCTGCCTCTTTACGTGGCATCTCAGGCCCGAGCCTCAGAATCCCTGGCCGAAAACCTCTGCCCGAAACTCAGGAAAACGCCGTAGCGGGTTGCCTGAGTTCAGTGATGACATCAGAGAAGCTTGTGTTATTCTTCTGTCCAGATTCTGCCCATGGGGAGGCAGCCAGTCCGCCCAAAGGCAGTGGGGGAGTGGTGAGGATCTTAAAACCAATAAAGGGATTGTTTTTTTTCTTTTTTCCTCCCCAAGATCAGTCGCCTGGCTGTGTCCTTTTAAAAAAACATCTCAAGAACTCAAGCACTCTTAGATTAAACCATGTGACATCTGTGTCTGCAAGTATAGTGGGTAGAATTGTGTCCCCCAAAAGATACGTTAAAGGCCTAACCCCGGTACCTGTGAATGTGATCTTATTTGGAAATAAGGTCTTTGAAGATGTGATCAAGTTAAGATGAGGTCACACTGAATGAGAGTGGGCCCTAACCCAGTGACTGGTGTCCTTATAAGAAGAGGGAAATTTGGACACAGAGACACAGGGAAGAAGGCATGTGAGGACAGAGGCAGAGATTGGAGTGATCCAACCATAAGCCGAGGGATGCCAAAGACTGGACATCAGAAGGTGAGGAGAAGTAGGGAAGGATACCTCCACAGAGCCTTTGTCAGGAGCATGGCCCTGCCGACGCTTTGATTTCAGACTTATGCCTTCTAAAACCATGAGAGAACAAATATTAAAGTTACCCAGTTTGTGGTGACTTGTTATGGCAGCGTTAGGAAATTAATACAGTGAGGCAAACAAGGTTGGACATCAGCCATTTCACATGGTTCCAACTAATGGATGTGCCTGACATGAGCCGCTATGACCTCAGCTGTCCAGAAGATGCTAAGCTGGCCCGGCTTGCTGGGCCCCTGGACGCAGTTGCTCATAGAGGTGGTGCCATCTTGGTGCCCTGGCCTCACAGGGACAGTGGCTGACCCTTGACAAGCCCTGCCCAGGCCTCAGCCCCTGTATCTCTTCTCTTTCTTCCCTCCCTCACTCATTCCCTAGGCCAAGAAAGCAGCCACAGACGATGATGAACTGAGTTCCTATTTTAAAATTTATACAGAAAGCAAAGTCTCCTTGAAAATTTCAAAAAAATAAAAAGACTATACATCAACAAATGAGCATAGTTGGGGTCCTATAAAACTTTATTTGTGAACACCAAAATTTGAATTTCATATAATTTTCATGTGTCACAAAATATTATTCTTTTAAACATTTTTTTCCAACATTCAAAAATGTAAAAACCATTGGTACAAAAAGAGGCAGCAGGCTAGATTTGGCCCATGGGGAATAGTTTGCCAACCCTCAACAATCTCACTGGGTCCCCGGGGCTAAAAATGCTAAATCTGTATGATAACCCCACAAATCAAATTCCTATCTTTTACCCAGCCTTCTCTCTGAGCTTGAAAGACCTCAGTCATGTCCACTTGGATGTCTAATGTGTATTTGACTTTCCAAATGTAACATTCTAAGCACAACTTTTGATTTCCCTCCCCACTTGAAACCTATCCCATCCCTCTGGTCCCCGTCTCAGTTAATGGTGTTACCATTCCCTATCAGGCCAAAAATCTGTCATCATCCTTGACTCCTTTCTTTTTCTCAAACTCCGTATTAAATCCATCTGCAAAATCTGTCAACTCTACCTTCACAGTACACCCAGATCTGACAACTTCCCACCTCCTCTGCTCTCATCCTCATCCAAGCTACCAGCACCTCCCAATTTATCTCCAGGGTCTCCTACCATCTATTCTCCACACAGCGACCAGTGAGGTCCTTTTGAATCTGAGCATCCTGTTCTCCTACCCTCAAGCCTGCCTCTCATCCTCTGAATGCTCCCTACCGCCCTTAGAATAAAATCCAACACCTGCAAATCAAAACCTCAATGAGATACCACCTCACACCACTTAGGATGGCTACTATCAAAAAAAAAAAAATTAGGAAATAACTGTTGGAGAGCACGTTGGAGAGAAATTGGAACATTTGAGTACTGTTGGTGGGAACATAAAATGGTCAAGCAACTACAGAAAACAGTATGGTGGTTCCACTAAAAAAAAAACAACACACACACACACAGAATTACCATATGATCTGGTAATTCTGGGTACATACCCAAAAGATTTGAAAGCAGGGTCTGGAAGAGATATTTGTACACCCATGTTCATACATAACAGCTTTATTCACAGTCATCAAGAGAAAGAACCCAGGTGTCCAACAACAGATGAATGAAAAAGCAAAATATGATATATATATATACAATGGATTATTATTCAGCCTCAAAGAGGAAGGAAATTCTAACACATGCTACAACATGGATGAAGCTTGAGGACATTATGCTAAGTGAAAGAAGCCAGAAACAAAGGACAAATTCTGCATGATTCCATTTGTATGAGGTCCCTAGTGTAGTCAAATTCATAGAGACAGAAAGTAGAATGGTGATGACCAAGGGCTGGGGGCAGGGGGAATGGGAATTTTTGTTTAATGAGTACAGAGTTTTAGTTTTATAAGAGAAAAGAGTTCTGGAGATTGGTTGCACAATGTGACTGCACTTAACACCACTGAATGTACACTTTAAAACGGTTAAGATGGTAAATGCTATGTTATTTGTGTTTTACCACAATTTTTTTAAAAATGCAACTCCTTCCATGCTCTTTGCACCCTTATGTGATCTGGCGCAGCCTCTGTCTCTGACTTCATTTCCCACCCCACCCCCTTCCTCCTCATCTCTAGCCGTCCTGGCCTTCCAGTTGACATTGTTCCTTCCACCTGGAATGTTCTTCCTCCAGACATTCTCAGGACTTACCCTCCCAGCACTGCAGGCCTGCGCTCGGGGAGACCTCCCCTAACTACTCTTTCCAAAATGGCATCCTCCCTCGTTTTATTTCTCTTTGTGGTATTTCCCACACTTGGTGTTACGTTACAAGTGCAATTGTTTGCTTCTTTATTGTTTCTCTCTTCTTTGTGTGGGCAGGGGCTTTTTCTGCTTTGCTCACCACTCTCTCTCCAGCTCCTGGCACACAGTAGGTGCTCACTCAATACAATGGCTTAGTGAGAGAATGAATGTGGCCCTACAATGCAGTCTTATATCAAAAGACAAGGGTAGGTGTCTCCAGGCACCCAAACCACCCACCTACTAATCAATAAATCCAATTTCCTCCCTGGACAATGGGGTCCCTTCAAATGCCTCAAAGGCTGAGATAGTAAGTAATGGAATCCTATACGTAAAATACTGTGAGCTCTTCGAGATAATAATTATGAAACACGTAACAAGTGGCACACAGCAAAGCTTGATGTTTTTAGAATACAAATATTTGTGTTGGCATGATTTAAAATTTTAAACATAAGCTGTTTTTCCATTTTCTCCAACCACAAGGAGGCTGCTGGTCGGGGGTCAGGACATCTGAACTCTAGCACTGGTGACACCAGATACCTGCTTTGTGAGCTTGGGTAAGCCAGTTTCCTCTCTGGACCTTAGTTTTCTTTCTGGTCCTGTAAAAGGACTAAGCTGGTATCCCATGAGTCCTTTTCTCCTTGAAGATTCTAGCATCTTTGATTAGTTGTAGTTCATTCTCCCTTCAAGATTGTTGAGATTTTAAGTTCATCTCAAATTACTAATTAATCAGATTCCTTTTTCATGTTTCCATCAGTTGGCAATGCAATAACAGTAGAAAAAACAATTCTACCCAGGAGTAAAACCACGATGATTCATGACTTGTTAAACCTATATGTAATGGGGGAGTGGAGGAAATACAGGAGAAAAGGGAAATTTACTGACTCTTGGAATAAGAAGGAGCTTCAGCTCAAAACTGCATTATTCACAGTAACATCGTTCATCGTGACAAGCTGCTGTGTTTTTCATGAGGGTGTAAGATGTGACTCCTCAGGCATTCAGATGATATTAGGATGGTGGAGTCCCCTCTTGTCAATGAAAATGGAATAAACTGCACTTTTAGGGAGTCCAGGAGTGAGTCTCAAGGGACAAGCACAGAGGGTGACACTGTTCTGGGAGCAGTCCCTGGCACCGGACATAGAGTGTCCAGGACTAGGAGGGCGGGAGACTGTGGGTGTTTGAGCCCCTCTCCACAAGCTCACGGCTGACTCAGTCCACTGAGGTGAAACAGGAAGCAGGCGGGTGAGGCATGCCCGGGCACCCAGCTCCGAGGCTGGGAGGAGGGTGGCAGGGACTTTCAGGGTGTGGCTGTAGGAAATTTACCAAGTGGAACCTGGGGACTCGAAAGAGTGCATGTGCTTTCCCGAAGAAGAGCTCAAGGCACTTAGGCCAAAAATAGATGAGTAGCATGTGTGAGTGAATGAGTGTGTGTGTGTGTGTGTGTGTGTGTGTGTGTGTGTGTGTGTTTGTGTGTGTGTGTTTGGCAGGTTCTGGTAATTTATAAAGCAGGTTCTGTGGCTCTCCCCACTCAAATCCTCCCACCCCCATCCTCACCTCCACCTCCCCCTCCCAGGTTCCATGTATCTGAGAATGTCTGGCAGCATGTGAGGTGCCCCCCACCCCCGCCCCAGAAGCTAATCTGCGTGCACCAAGCAGCTCAAGTGAGTACCTGAAAGGAAGGGAAAGTTAGCCTTGAAAAGCTTGACTGCCCTCTGAAAAAAAAATAACCACTATCAGCAAATGGGAGGGGCTGTTATATTTACAGTCTACTCTGATCCCTGTGACCAGAATTGTCCCCATGGGATATAGCCAGAGGAACTACAAGTGAATATGGAAGGAGTTGTTTTACTCAAAAATATGAAAAACTGGCCCAAGCAGCTTAGGGACCCACCACCGCCACTGCCACATGCACGTGTCACTGTTGCACGGATAGCTGTGTGGCTGCAGTTTTCTGAGAACCTCAGAGGATACAGACTCACTCGGACCCTCTGAACGTCACTTAGTGTTTTGGCACAATAAGCAAGAGTGACATTGGTTGTCTGAGGAAGAGGCAATGACCAGCAGGAGGCAACTTTCACTGAAGGCAAAAATGAGGTGACTTCACACAGCTCTGCAGATGGCAGAGGCTTCTCCTTGAACGTGACTGAGGGCTACCAGGGCAGGAGAGGAAGACCAAGCAGAACGCTGGGGAATCGTGGACAGGTTATGTCCATGATGTGTGCCCTCTGGGCATGCCCAGAAAAAACTGGAGCTGGTCATATTCAAAGACAACCAGACATACAAGAAAACATGACACCATGAGTGAGAGCCAACAGACAAGAGAAACACCAAGATTTCAGATATTTGAATTACTAGACACAGACTCAAACAATTCTGTCAAATAAATAATCAGCAAGTTTGAAAATTTTAGCAAAGAACTGGAAACTATAAAAAGGGGTCATAATTGATGTTAAAAAGAACTTCTAGGTATGAAAAATACATTAGCTAAAATTAAGGACCTAGTGGATGATTTTAACCACACTTTTATACACAGCTGAAGAGAGAATTTGTATACCAAAACTAAAGCAGAAGAAACTAGCAAGATTATAGTATGGGAAGATAAAAAGATTATAAAGACAGAAGAGAGGGTAATAGAGTATACAATGAGTAAACCTAATAAACATTTAATGTATGTATCAGATGGAGTAAAAAGAGGAAAAGGCACAGAAAAAAAATATTTGAATATCTGATGATGGATGATTATCCAGAACTAATGACACATCCCCAGAATCAAGACCAATGAATCCCAAGCAAGACAATGAAAAAGACACTCTTATATTCAGAAAAGAGAAAAAGAGACAGAGACAGAGAGAGAGGGAGAGGAAAAGAAAATCTTAAAGCAGCCTGAGAGAAAAAAGAGATTGCCTTTAAGGAAGCCATGGAAAAACAGTCAGCTGACTTCTCAAAAGCCACAATGAAAGCCAGAACACTATGCAATGATGTCTTCAATTTGCCAAAAGAAAAACCTAGATCCTCTAGGCATGGGAAATATCCTTCAAGAATAAAGGTTAAATACAGACATTTTGGGACAAGAAAAAATGCAAAATCCCAAGAGCATTCACCACCAGCAGATCAGCATCTAAAACGAAAAGGAAAATAACCCCAAATGGAAGGTTAGAAGTAAAAGAAGGAGTGAGAATTAAAGAACGATGAATATCTTCATGTGGAAAAAGTGACCAGATTTTCATCAAATCAGAAGCGTATTTGGAACGACCTAAGCTTGGGCTCCATAACATGTGAGTCATTGACTTTGGGGAGCCTTGGGCAGACCTCACAGAAATCAGGCCAGCAGCCGTCCTCCAGGGCAGCTGAAGTTGAGCCAGCGGGACCCACCTGGCAACTGATCAGGAGAGACATGCCATGTCTAGTAAGATTCAGAGAAAGCAAACCAGGTTTCCCACTAGGAGGGAGAAATGGAAAGTGACAAGGACATGTGCTATGGTAGGTATTGGTTGACAACAACACTGATTCTCTCATGACACACTTCAGTGTGCCCCAGGGTGAGAAACCTCAAGGGTCTGTTTATTCAACATCGATTAATGATCACCCTGTCTCTCTAGTAATCAATGAAGAAAACTACACCTAGAGTAGGGGTAAAAATCTGTACGGTCATGCAAGTTGGAGATGACATTAGCTTGGAGCAGAGTGGCGGCCGTGCAGGTGGAATGGAGTGGACACATGTATTTTGGAGGGAAATGCAGCTCACCTACAAACAGACTGGATAGGAAATCTGCGGTGGGGATCAAGGATTACTCAAAAAAACTTAACTTGAGACACTGGGGGTGCTTTTGACTGAGATGAGAAAGACACAGAAAAGAGCACTTTTTAAAATTTTGGGACCGGAGTCAGGAGAAAGCAGATTCAAATTTTCCATTGTAGACTTTTAAATTGATAACACCTGTGAGACCTCCAAGTGGAGCCATCACTTCTGCAATTGGAGCCCAGAGGAGGGGTTTGAGCTATAGATATAAATCTTGGAGTTATTAGCACATGGTATTTAAAGCCTGGCATATGGATGAAAGTCATCTAACAAAAATGTGTACAATTTTAAAATACACATAAGTTTTAGAAAGAAAATAAAAATCATCTGTAGTCTATGAACAGATACCATCTATAAATGATCTAACCACTTAATTATAAATTTATAGAATTTTATATTATCCACATATAAGTACATGTATCACCGGGAGGATAATATTATTGAAATAATAAATAATGGTCTTAGCCACAATTTCCTTGTACCCTTAGCCCTCTCTTCTTTCCTCCAACCTTTAGAAGGAGCAGCTGAGTCATTTGATGCCCACTGCCTCAGCGAAGGGATGTGATAATAGAATATCTTCTAGTTTTTGAGTTTCCAAGGGACATGGAAAGGACCAAGATCACCCCTAGGTGACAGGTTGGGAAGAGCATCCAGTGAACACGTGTTCCAGTCTAAGTAAAGCTCTCCTGGATGGGAGGAGAAAGAGGACCACATGGAAGCAATGGGCCTCAGGTGCTGATGGGTCCCAATGAGAAGAGCCCTCCATCCCCACCCCAGGCCAAGTGCTGGACCAACCTCCATGTGGACTCTGATAGCAGGGGAATTCTGGGCCTCTTTGCTCAGGTAGCACCCAACAAGCAGGGCCTAGACCCCAGAGGAGGAAAAACTGCTAGGTAAAAGGACCTTGGCCCCCACTGTAGGGCGGAAGCAGTGGCAGGTTGCTGTGCACCCAAGTGTGGATGGGAAACACAGAGCTGATGGACTGCACAGAGCTTGCAGCAGGGGAGGGATCCTTGGCAACCTGTGTGGACCAATGACTATGGACAACTCCACGGACATCAGCAAGGACCGGAGGGACCCCCAGACATACCTTGGCACATCAAAGCCCCCTGGAACATATATATCCCCAGGGGAAACATGGGAACCCTAACATGACATGGCAAAATGGGGGTTCAAGATAGAAGTTAAATTCAGCTAGGGAAAGGACTTCCCTGGTGGCACAGTCGTTAAGAATCCACCTGCCGATGCAGGGGTCAGCGGTTTGAGCCCTGGTGCAGGAAGCTCCCACATGCGCCACAACTAAGCCCATGCGCCACAACTGCTGAGCCTGCACTTTAGAGCCCGTGAGCCACAACTACTGAGCCCACGTGCCACAACTACTGAAGCCCACACGCTCTAGGGCCTGCGTGCCGCAACTACTGAGCCCGTGTGCTGCAGCTACTGAAGCCCGCATGCTGCAACTACTGAAGCCCACGCGCCTAGACCCCGCGCTCCTCAACAAGAGAAGCCACAGCAATGAGAAGTCCGCGGACCACAACGATGAATAGCCACCGCTCGCCTCAACTAGAGAAAGCCCTCGCACAGCAACGAAAACTCAAACGCGGCAAAAAAAATTAAATAAATAAATAAATAAAATAGTAGTAATTTAAAAAAAAATTCAGCTAGGGAAGACTTTTTTAAAGTTATACTTCCTGTGATATATCAATAAACTCTTGGAGGTGGGCTTTGCAGAGTGGTTGGAGATTCTGTAAGAGCAGGCACAGGCAAACGTGGAAGAAACACCATTGGTTACTATTCACGGCATAGCATCGTATCCCCCAGGGTGGTGGGGCTTGGGAAAGAAAGAAAGGACGGAAGGGAGAAGACAAAGACAGAGGGAGAGCCCTCGCCAGTACCTGAGACACAGATGGTGAGCTTGGAGAGAACGCCAATCATGCCCGCTTCGCTCATCACTGGCACAATGCCTCACTCAATATTAAGCATCTAGTGAAAGTTTGTGGAATGACTGAATGGTAGGAACACAATAAATATTTGTTGAATAAACACACATATCGTATATGTGAGATGTAGAGTTTATTGAAGCAACATAATATTGTTGGAGAACAAAATAGAAGAAAAAAATTTTTTATCTCATCTAAATCCCATCATCCCCTGAAATCAAAGCATTAAATTTTTCGGTACTCCCTCCTATTGTGTTCTGGATAAAGGTGGAGTCAGAACATCTAGCTACGACTTATTTTCCTTAAAAAGTTTTCATTCTCTTGCAATAAGCATTTGCAATTACAGCCGTTAGCCTCCTAGAGGCAGGAGTCTCAGGCCGATGTCCCCACTGTCACCGTGAAGGGCTGGAGCCGCCGCACTCCATCAGCGCCTGCGCGGTGGGACCACAGCCTCCTGCCCCCGTGGTCCTGAGGGCCAAGGCAGCTGGTGGCGGAAGTTGCCGCAGCCTGAGCAGCGGATGGACCCCGTTCTGGTCCTGACACTGGCACCACCATCCCTCCATCAGCAGCCCGGGCTTCTGTTCCCCATCTGAGCTGATGATCTTGGAGATGCCTTTCAGCTTAAATGTTTGATGATTCTGAGTTTCTTTGATTAAAGTAGCCGATTGTCACGGGGGATTGATTCCAAACGCGTGTGTCAGCACTGAAGCTGACATGTGAAGAAGCCTGCATCTCCCCCCGAAGGGAAACCCAGGCATGAGGAAAGTTCTCCTGCATGGCCAATGAGCCAGGCTTAACTTACATCCCCACCCCTGGCCTTTCCACAAAAGAGGAGAAACTCTTGCTGGGAGACCGAGGGTTAGGGTGAGAGGTGGGGAGCAGCCAGCGTGTACCCCCCTCTGGCCCGGCAGCAGCGTCTGCACTGGTGGCTGTGTCTCTGGTGACTCCAGCTTCCAGGGGTCAGGCCCACCCTGGCTCCAGCGCCCCAGGGTGACCCCAGCCCCCAGGTCCAGTAGCCCTTCCTCCTTCCTGCAGCCTAGGGGTGGTCGTGGCATCTGTTGTTGCTAGTCTCTGAGTTGTTTGACTCTTTCCTATTTGGTTTCTCAGTTTTCCCACCAATTTCCTGGATTATGTATATTCCCTTGTTTAAATACTTAGAAGGCCTATTTTCCCAATCGGACCTTGGCAGACGCAAGGGCTCTGCAGCTCCTGGAGAATGCAGGCCAGACGCAGGCACTCTCCCCACCAGTCCCCTCTGGACAGGGCACTGGGTGTTTATGGGAGGCCGTACAAAGGGTGACGAAGTCGTCTCAATTCGCTCAGTTTTAGAACTGAAAACCCCAGAGACCAGAAAACCCCTTAGTGCTGAGCAAACGGGGATGGCCGGTCACCCTATACCTCAACAAGATGGTTCTGAGGAACATAAAATACAGTTTTCAAACTGAATAAATCCATAAGAGGGGTCAGAAACAGGCAAGTTCCCGGTTCTTGGTGTCATGAACAGAGCCCTGGACTCAGGCTTGACCACGTGTGTTGCGTGACTCTGAGAAGCCGCTCAAGCTCTCTGAGCCCGGTTCCTGTGGAGTGGAGACTAAGACCTCTGATGTTCCATCTCAGCCATCCCCTGAGTTACCAGGAGAGTCAAAGGAGGGACTCTCGGGAAGCTCCTGGAAAGGCAAGAAGAGCCACGGGGGCAGGGGGTGATGGTTGCCTCATCTCTCTCCCTTACAGGCACCTAAAGAGTATCATTCAGGCTCAGGCACATAAGCAAATGACAAATGCATCAAGCTCCTGTGATAGGAATTCACAGGTGTATCGAGCAGAAGCCCAACTGTAATTCCTCATCCCGTGACTGGACTTGGGGGACCCACGTGTTCCCTAGGAGAGCCCCTCTCCAGGCCTTGCCCCCTCTCCTGAACATGGGCCTGTGAGCCCATCCCTGCTGGCTGCTCCCACGGAATTCCCAACACACTTCCATCTCTGAGCACTGGCAGCTCTCCCCCAGAGGCCAGAAGGATGGTGACAATTCCAGGGAAGGGGCTGCACACACTGGCCCCAGCGCCCCTGCCCTAAGGATGCTGAGGAGTAATCTCATTCCCCAGGATAATAAAGCTTCACGGGGAAGAGGGATTATGTGAAGATTAACAGCCCACAGGGTTCCATAGGCAGCGACCACACTGCCTTCCTGGACACAAAAGATGTTTGTGTGTCTTCTCTTCCTATACAATAACATCATAACTGCCTGGTGAATATCCAGCTCAAGAAAAAGGAAGAAGATATCTGCTGCTGTGGCCAGAGCTGGGGCCCCAAATGCATTAAGACTCTTGATGGCGGTGTTCAACCTGACACCTCCTGGCATTATAAGGTAACTAGGTACTATCAGATCTCTAAGCAGTAAAAAATAATAATCTTCCCACTTGGGAGAAATGAATCCTCATCATGCTCGAGCAAGGTCAGAAAGCCTGGACTTCTCTGGTCATGAGCACCTGGGTCTCTTTCTTGAAGCATCTTCTGCCTTCTTCTGAACTTTGCTCCTGGGGTCATTCTATGGCCAAGGTCACTGGCACCTACAGCCAACTCAGACCCTGAACATTCCCCAGCCCACATCAGTCCTGGCTCTGTCATTCTTTACTGTGTCCATCTGGGGTAGAGACTGGCCAATGGGAGGGCAACTCCTCCTTCCAAACTCAGTGACATTTATTGAATTCCACTATGTACATTTTCACAAATGTGGCCTCTTTTAATTTTTGTGTCCTTTAGGATAGGAATTACTATCTTTACTTAATAAATGAGTGTGGTAGGCTGAATAATGGCCCCCAAAGATGTCCATGCCCTAATCCCTGGAATCTGTGACTATTACCTTATATGGAAAAAGAGCTGTTACAGATGTAATTAAGCTAAAGGTCTTGAAGCTATTATTCTGGATTATCCAGATGGGCACTAAATGCAATCACAAATGTTCTTATAAAAGGGAAGTAGGGGCTTCCATGGTGGTGCAGTGGTTAAGAATCTGCCTGCCAATGCAGGGGACACGGGTTCGAGCCCTGGTCCGGGAGGATCCCACATGCCGCGGAGCAACTAAGCCCATGCGCCACAACTATTGAGCCTGCGCTCTGGAGCCCACGAGCCACAACTACTGAGCCCATGCACCACAGCTACTGAAGCCCATGCACCTAGAGCCCGAGCTCCACAGCAAGAGAAGCCACCACAATGAGAAGCCCGCGCACCACAACGAAGAGTAGCCCCCGCTCGCCGCAACTAGAGAAAGCCCATGTGCAGCAACGAAGACCCAACACAGCCAAAAATAAATAAATAAATAAATAAATAAATAATTTTTTTTTAAAGGGGATGTAGAGGGAGATTCGACAGGAAAGAAGGCAGTGTGACCACTGAAGCAAGATGTTTTGTTGTTTGAAGATGGAGGAGGGAGACAAGAACCACACAATGCAGGGAATATGGCATTAGAAGCTGGAAAAGGCAAAGAAACAGACTCCCTGCTGGAGCCCCAGAAGGATCGTGGCCTTGCCAACACATGACTTTAGCCCACTGAAGTTGATTTCAGACTTCTGACCTCCAGAATTCTAAGAGAATAAATGAGTATTATTTTAAGCCAACAAGTTTGCGGTAATATATTACAGTGGCAATAAGGAACTAATAAAATGAGTAAACAGCGAGGTTTACTCTGACTCGCTTCAAGCCACGCAGCAAGTAAGTGGAGCTAGAATTCACGCTCCAGCCTTTGACTCTAAGCCTCACATTCTTTCTGTTACACCACGTTGCTTCTGAGGCTGCAGCAGTTTGGGATACAATAATTGGGAAACAGATAAATTAAGTAAGCACGCGGATGTGTGCACACACACACCTGCGCACACACACACACACACGCTATTAGCAGGAGGAGAGAGAAGCATGAGAAAGAGAACATATCATTGAACTGCATTCATTCCTCAAACCATAGCCAATGGAAAATTGAGAAGCACCAAATAAAAACTTGACTAGGACGAGTCATTTCTAAAAGCCGTCATTAAGCTCAATGTTGTGCTTTGTTTTCTCTGATCACATTGCAGTCTTCGTATTGCAATACAAAGTGATGATCTTGTCTACCCCACGTGCCCACCTCCAGCAGTGGACTTAAAGAAAGGTTTGCAGGAAAGCAAAGGTCCTGCCCCTTGAGAGTCCTGCTAAATAACAGAATGTGAGTAGGATGGATACCACTGAGGGCTCTCATTTGGAAGGTCTTGAACTCCAACATTTGCCTTTCCTGAAGTTGATCAGAAGGCAGGCACATCATAAATAGACGTTGGTCACCTTTGTGCCGGAGCCCATCCTTGAGGCCTGTTCACCTGACACGTGTTGAATTTTCTCTTTCATTTTTAGCTCCTCCAAAAACCCAGGAATTGTAGATTGAGAAAGTACCTCATTTAACTTAATAAGGACTCTGAGGCCCAGAGAGGTGAAAGAATGGCTCGAGTGCTCACTAGAAGGAGTGGGGGAAGCTTCTCTTACTTTCTGAAAGCTCTCAATGGAAGAACTGCAAGTATCTGTCCTTGTCTCATCTTCTGAGAAAACAATTTATCAGGAAAGCCTATCTGTTGCTGAGCTAGTCAGTATTTTTTACATATGAAAGCTTCTACACAACCTACTCCCTTTGATACAGAAATTTTGACCTCACCTAGCTTTAATAATCTATATGTTTATGTATAAATAAAGTCTGGTTAGATACATACTACTTGGACATGATACCACAGTATTATCTGAGAGATCACAGCACATTTCATGCCCTGGGTTAAAGAGAAAAAAATAAAAGTCAAAGACCCCTAGCCAGAAGATGACAGCGTGTCAAACCTTAATGTGATGGGGCTTTCATTTCTATTTTTGACACCTTTAACTTGGGCAAACATACCATGTAACAAACACTGAGAAATGTAAGTTGGGAAGGTCCCTCTAGTTGATTAAACTCTCTCATTCTTTACCAGGGCCCCCCCCCCCGCAAAACTCTGAAATGCCCTTTTCAGCTCTCATAAGGACAACAGAAGGAAACAAGCACTTTCTAAACACTTAATCCTATTCCTACCTAACCTCCCTCGCTGACTGTGCCAGGCTTCCTGTTTCTTTAACTCAATCTCCACTGCTGGTTTAAAAGCCACCAACACCATCTCTGTTGCCAGGAATTTTCTGTAGCTGGGACCCACTTGGCTTGTTTTAATTAGGGAGGTTGAAGTGGGAAGCTGTCTGAAGCCCACCTTGGGGGACCAGTGTGGAATCAAGGTAGATTACTGATGGCCGGGGTAGCCATCCTCGACTGAGACGAGGTCGGCTCAATGAGCGACAATGACAAGATCTGCTGAGGAGATCTTTGCTCAGGGCCTGCACCTTTCGCTTGGCAATTCCTCACGGATGCTGACCGCATACCATACAAGAAGGCAGGAGTTTAAATAGCATGGCGGAGGAAATCTAGAGCCATCCCTAAATTCTAATTCCCTGAACCAGAGGACTTTGCCGAGGGAAACATGCTTATTTTGTCAATGACATCTACTGGCAGAGAATCTGAGGCCAGGGAAGCAATGGGCATCCCTACAGGCAGAAAGAGTCACCAGTTACTTTAGCACATCCCTGGTTTCTCTCCACAGTTGACAGTTTGATGGCATTAGACAACATCTTCTACAACTACTTCTACAACCTTGCCTTTCTGTTTCAAGTTTCCCTCTTGGGAAACTCTGATCAAATTCTTATGGGCTAAAAGTGTGCTATCTTAAATCCAGCTAAATGCAAAGATTCCCAGGTTTGCTTTGAGGAGTCCACTGGACTGATGGCAACTTGTTCAAAATTCAGCAGCTACTCTATTTGGTTAAATCCAACAAATCGTTACTGAGCGGTGCTGTGGCCAGGCTCTGCCAAGCCCAGGGTCTCCTGGTTGTCTCTGACCTCATAGAGCTCCCAATCTAGCTGGGAAGGCACGTTTAAATAGGGAATCACAAGTGTGATGAGCTTTGCAGAGTGCGCTATAAATAGCAAGGGAGTTAAAGCTAATCTAGAGGGCCAGCTGCTGCTGCTGTTGCTGCCACCGCAACAAATGGAAGCCAGAAAGAGAAGGAAAGAAAATGCAGGAAATGTGCCTGAAAAAAAAAAATAATAGCCTGGTGGCCACACACAATGGTGATCAAGTTTTTTTTTTTTTTTTCCCCAAGTTCCAATGAAGCATCCATTCATTTTTATTTTGTGAGATTGAAGCAGTAATAGCTGGGTGTACAAAGAATTTCCTGTAGATTAAATGAAGCTGGAAGGAGTTGATAGACTTCAGGCAGCGATTCGGGCTATTAATCCAAGCCAGTCATTCATTAACCCTCAGGAAGTTTTCTGTGCCAAAGTCATTATTATTATTATAAACTAAACCCCAAGCCTCAAATGGGTGTACAGCTACTTTTCTCTCCAGGATGTTCAATGTATGAGTCAGCCAGGGAGCCTGAATCATTTCCTAAATTCCCACCTGGTGTGTGGGGAGTTTGGCATTGTATAGTATACTGCTGCTGCTGGAATCCAGCAAAGAGCCCTCTCGAAAGGTAACTGTCACTCTTGCCTTTATAATGAGGTCCTGAGAGGCTCTGGCAGGCTGCCGATTGTCCCCCAATTTCAGTTCTTCTTTCCTTTCACCATGTAACATTTTAGCTGGCAACGTGGACATCTGGCTAAAGACCACATTTCCCGGCCTCCCCTACAGTGGGCGTGATCACGTGACTAGGTAAGGTTGGCAGAAGCGATGAGGGTCATTTCTTGACCTTGCCCTCAAGGATTGGAAGGATAATCCCCTCCCCACTCCCAGTCCCTTTCCCCCTTTCCTTTGCTGGAAAGAGATGACAGGAACTAGAGAAGACTCCTCAGAGCGCAGAGACGGTCCAGGTAGCCATTCTCCACGTAGAGGATGAAGAGCTGACCCAACACCCCTGAACTGCTGACTGTTACATGGAAAAAAGATCAACTTCTATCTTGGTAAGTCACCACACTTTGGAATGTCTTTGTTACAGCAGCCAAGCCAGTACTCCTATAAATACAGTAACTACTGAGCAAGTGCTGTGGCCCCAGATCAAGCCCCTTCCCACAGCCTAAATCTGATATATCGGGGCAGTATTTTTTACCCTGAGCATATGTAATATGGGGCACATACTACGTAATGAGTTTTTTTTACATTATCTCATTTAATTCTCCCAATAGCCCTATGTGGTTGGTACCACTGCTGTCCCATTTTAAAGATGAGGAAACTGATGTACAAATATATCAAGAAACTTGCCCAAGATCCCACAAGCAAGTAGGTGGTGGAATAAGGATTCAAACCCAGGCAGTGTAACTCCACCTTCCTATGCTGCCTCTAACCAGTAAGATGATATGTTCACATAAACATTCCCTTTGGAGTCCCAATAAACACATACCCAAAGTTAAACAAGTCCAGAAAATAGTCGAATATTTGCTCTGTGCATCTAACCCTCATCTCTCACTTTTCTAAAGGCACCATTGATCAGCCACCCTCAGAATCTCTGCCTGGAGGTTCAATAGTTCAGCAGCTCCGCATCGATTGAATTCCTATTGTTTTCCAGGCACTGAGTTTGGGGACATAAAAATGGGTAACACATGGCCCTGGGTCTCAAGGGACCTGCCTTCCAGTGGGAAAGAAAAAGACTCGAATGGATTCTTTTAGTATAATGAATGCGACAAGTGATAAGAGTATGCGTAGAGCATCACTGCAAGCTGTGAGATTTTGGTTTTTTAAGGCTTCCCAAGAGGTAAAGAACTACCCATTTGGTACTTGAAGGGGAAGGTAAATAAAAGAACATCTGCTGAGACCCCGTGCTATTTTGTAATACATGTTATGTTATCTAATCTTTACCATAAAACTAAGAGGGGTATAATTTTATCCCCATTTTACAGAGGAGGAAAGTGAGGCCAACAGAACCTAAGTAATGTTCCCAAGTTCCTACACTCTGCAGCAGAAGCAATATTTAAATCTAGGTTTGTCTGACTTCAGAGCCCATGTCTTGTTGTTGTTGTTTGTTTTCTGTTTTGTTTTTTAAATTGAGGTCTATTTAACACGTGTACAACATTATATTTGTTTCAATATTTTTTATATATTGTGAAATGATGACCACAATAAGTCTAGTTAACATCCATCACCATCCATAGTTACAGGCTTTTTTCTTGTGATGAGAACTTTTAAGACCTACTCTCTGAACAACATCCAAATGTGCGATATGGAATTATTAACTATAGTCATCGTGCTGTACATTACATCCCCAAGACTTACTTATTTTATAACTGGAAATTTGTACTTTTTGAACCCCTTCAGCCATTTTGCCCAGCTGCTCCCCTCCCCTGCCTCTGGCCACCACCAATCAGCTCTCTGTATCTATGAGTTCTATTTTTTGTTTGTTTTTTTAGATTCCACATAAAAGTGAGATCATATGATATTTGTCTTTCTCTGTCTGACTTGTTTCACTCAGCATAATGCCCTCAAGGTCCATTCATGCTTTCACAAATGGCAATATTTCATTCTCTTTTTTTTTTTTTTGGCTGAATAATACTCCATTATGTATCTATAAAGAAAACATGAGGAGTCCTGGGGACCGCGGGCCGGAGGAGCTTCAAGATGGCGGAAGAGTAAGACTCGGAGATCACCTTCCTCCCCACAAATACATCAGAAATACATCTACATGTGGAACAACTCCTACAGAACACCTACTGAACGCTGGTAGAAGACCTCAGACCTCCCAAAAGGCAAGAAACTCTCCATGTACCTGGGAAGGGCAAAAGAAAAAAGAAAAAACAGAGACAAAAGAATAGGGACAGGACCCGCGCCAGTGGGAGGGAGCTGTGAAGGAGGAAAGGTTTCCACACACTAGGAGCCCCTTCGTGGGCGGAGACTGCAGGTGGCAGAGGGGGGAAGCTTCGGAGCTGTAGAGGAGAGCGCAGCCACAGGGGTGCGGAGGGCAAAGCAGAGAGACTCCCGCACAGAGGATGGGCGCCGACCGGCACTCACCAGCCCGAGAGGCTTTGCTCACCCGCCGGGGCGGGCGGGGCTGGGAGCTGAGGCTCGGGCTTCGGTCGGATCGCAGGGAGACGACTGGGGTTGGCGGTGTGAACACAGCCTGAAGGGGCTAGTGCGCCATGGCTAGCCGGGAGGGAGTCCGGGAAAAGTCTGCAGCTGCCAAAGAGGCAAGAGACTTTTTCTTGCCTCTTTGTTTCCTGGTGCGCGAGGAGAGCGGATTAAGAGCGCCGCTTAAACGAGCTCCAGAGACAGGCGCGAGCCATGGCGATCAGCGCGGACCCCAGAGACGGGCATGAGATGCTAAGGCTGCTGCTGCTGCCACCAAGAAGCCTGTGTGCAAGCACAGGTCACTCTCCACACCGCCCCTCCCGGGATCCTGTGCAGCCCGCCACTGCCAAGGTCCCGTGAACCAGGGACAGCTTACCCAGGAGAATGCATGGCGTGCCTCAGGCTGGTGCAACGTCACGCCAGCCTCTGCAGCCGCAGGCTCGCCCCGCACTCCGTACCCCTCCCTCCCCCCGGCCTGAGTGAGCCAGAGCCCCAGAAGCAGCTGCTCCTTTAACCCCGTCCTGTGTGAGCGAAGAACAGACGCCCTCAGGCGACCTACGTGCAGAGGCGGGGCCAGATCCAAAGCTGAACCCCAGGAGCTGTGAGAACAAAGAAGAGAAAGGGAAATCTCTCCCAGCAGCCTCAGGAGCAGCGGATTAAATCTCCACAATCAACTTGATGTACCTGCATCTCTGGAATACCTGAATAGACAATGAATCATCCTAAATTGAGGAGGTGGACTTTGGGAGCAATGATATATATATATTTTTCCCTTTTTCTCTTTTTGTGAGTGTGTATGTGTACGCTTCTGTGTGTAATTTTGTCTGTACAGCTTTGCTTTTACCATTTGTCCTAGGGTTCTGTCTGTCCGTGTTTTTGTTTTTTTCGTATAGTTCTAAGTGCTTGTTATCATTGGTGGATTTGCTTTTTGGTTTGGTTGCTCTCTTCTTTCTTTTTTTTTTTCTTTCTTTTTTTCTTCTTTTATTACTTTTTAAACAAAATTTTTAACAATTATTTTTTATTTTAATAACTTTACTTTATTTTATTTTATTTTATCTTCTTCCTTTCTTTCCTTCTTTTCTCCCTTTTATTCTGAGCCATGTGGATGACAGGCTCCTGGTACTCCAGCCAGGCATCAGGGCTGTGCCTCTGAGGTGGGAGAGCCAAGTTCACGACATTGGTCCACAAGAGACCTCCCAGCTCCACATAATATCAAATGGCGAAAATCTACCAGAGATCTCCGTCTCAACGCCAACACCCAGCTCCACTCAACGACCAGCAAGCTACAGTGCTGGACGCCCTATGCCAGATAACTAGCAAGACGGGACACAACCCCACCAATTAGCAGAGAGGCTGCCTAAAATCATAATAAGACCAGAGCCACCCCAAAACACACCACCAGACGTGGACCTGCCCACCAGAAAGACAAGATCCAGCCTCATCCACCAGAACACAGGCACCAGTCCCCTCCACCAGGAAGCTTACACAACTCACTGAACCAACCTTAGCCACTGGGGGCAGACACCAAAAACAATGGGAACTACGAACCTGCAGCCTGTGAAAAGGAGACCCCAAACACAGCAAGTTAAGCAAAATGAGAAGACAGAGAAACACACAGCAGATGAAGGAGCAAGATAAAAACCCACCAGACCTAACAAATGAAGAGGAAATAGGCAGTGTACCAGAAAAAGAATTCAGAATAATGATAGTAAAGATGATCCAAAATCTTGGAAATACAATGGAGAAAATACAAGAAACGTTTAACAAGGATCTAGAAGAACTACAGAGCAAACAAACAGCGATGAACAACACAATAAATGAAATTAAAAATTCTCTAGAAGGAATCAATAGCAGAACAACTGAGGCAGAAGAACGGATAAGTGACCTGGAAGATAAAATAGTGGAAATAACTACTGCAGAGCACAATAAAGAAAAAAAGAAAAGAAAAGAATGGAGGACAGTCTCAGAGACTTCAGGGACAACATTAAACGTACCAACATTCAAATTATAGGGATCCCAGAAGAAGAAGAGAAAAAGAAAGGGACTGAGAAAATATTTGAAGAGATTATAGTTGAAAACTTCCCTAATATGGGAAAGGAAATAGTTAATCAAGTCCAGGAAGCACAGAGAGTCCCATACAGGATAAATCCAAGGAGAAACGCTCCAAGATACATATTAATCAAACTATCAAAAATTAAATACAAAGAAAAAATATTAAAAGCAGCAAGGGAAAAACAACAAAAAACACATAAGGGATTCCCCATAAGGTTAACAGCTGATCTTTCAGCAGAAACTCTGCAAGCCAGAAGGGTGTGGCAGGACATATTTAAAGTGGTGAAGGAGAAAAACTTACAACCAAGATTACTCTACCCAGCAAGGTTCTCATTCAGATTTGACAGAGAAATTAAAACCTTTACAGACAAGCAAAAGCTGAGAGAATTCAGCACCACCAAACCAGCTTTACAACAAATGCTAAAGGAACTTCTCTAGGCAGGAAACACAAGAGAAGGAAAAGACCAACAATAACAAACCCAAAACAATTAAGAAAATGGTAATAGGAACATTCATATCAATAATTACCTTAAATGTAAATGGATTAAATGCTCCAACCAAAAGACATAGACTGGGTGAGTGGATACAAAAGCAAGACCCGTATATATGTTGTCTACAAGAGACCCACTTCAGACCTAGGGACACATACAGACTGAAAGTAAGGGGATGGAATAAGATACTCCATGCAAATGGAAATCAAAAGATCTGGAGTAGCAATACTCATATCAGACAAAATAGACTTTAAAACAAAGACTGTAACAAGAGACAAAGAAGGACATTACATAATGATCAAGGGATCAATCCAAGAAGAAGATATAAACAATTGTAAATATTTATGCAACCAACATAGGAGCACCTCAATATATAAGGCAAATGCTAACAGCCATAAAAGAGGGAATCAACAGTAACACAATCATAGTAGGGGACTTTAACACCCCACTTTCACCAATGGACAGATCATCCAAAATGAAAATAAATAGGGAAACACAAGCTTTAAATGATACATTAAACAAGATGGACTTAATTGATATTTATAGGACATTCCATCCAAAAACAACAGAATACAGTTTCTTCTCAAGTGCTCATGGAACATTCTCCAGGATAGATCATATCTTGGGTCACAAATCAAGCCTTGGGAAATTTAAGAAAATTGAAATCATATCAAGTATCTTTTCCGACCACAACGCTATGAGACTAGATATCAATTACAGGGAAAAATCTGTAAAAAATACAAACACATGGAGGCTAAACAAATCACTACTTAATAACCAAGAGATCCCTGAAGAAATCAAAGAGGAAATTTAAAAATACCTAGAAACAAATGACAATGAAAACACGATGGCCCAAAACCTATGGGATGCAGCAAACTCAGTTCTAAGAGGGAAGTTTATACCTATACAAGCCTACCTCAAGAAACAAGAAAAATCTCAAATAAACAATCTAATCTTTCACCTAAAGCAATTATAGAAAGAAAAACAACCAAAGTTAGCAGAAGGAAAGAAATCATAAAGATCAGATCAGAAATAAATGAAAAAGAAATGAAGGAAACTATAGCAAAGATCAATAAAACTAAAAGGTGGGGCTTTGAGAAGATAAACAAATTGATAAACCATTAGCCAGACTCATCAAGAAAAAAAGGGAGAAGGCTCAAATCAATAGAATTAGAAGTGAAAAAGGAGAAGTAACAACTAACACTGCAGAAATAAAAAGGATCATGAGAGATTACTACAAGCAACTCTATGCCAATAAAATGGACAACCTGGAAGAAATGGACAAATTCTTAGAAAAGCACAACCTTCCGAGATTGAACCAGGAAGAAATAGAAAATATGAACAAACCAATCACAAGCACTGAAATTGAAACTGTGATTAAAAATCTTCCAACAAACAAAAGCCCAGGACCAGATGGCTCCACAGGCGAATTCTATCAAATATTTAGAGAAGAGCTAACACTTATCCTTCTAAAACTCTTCGAAAATATAGCAGAGGGAGGAACACTCCCAAACTCATTCTACGAGGCCACCATCGCCCTGATACCAAAACCAGAAAAAGATGTCACAAAGAAAGAAAACTACAGGCCAATATCACTGATGAACATAGATGCAAAAATCCTCAACAAAATACTAGCAAACAGAATCCAACAGCACATTAAAAGGATCATACACCATGATCAAGTGGGGTTTATCCCAGGAATGCAAGGATTCTTCAATATATACAAAACAATCAATGTGATAAACCATATTAACAAATTGAAGGAGAAAAACCATATGATCATCTCAATAGATGCAGAGAAAGCTTTCAACAATATTCAGCACGCATTTATGATAAAACCCTCCAGAAAGTAGGCATAGAGGGAACTTACCTCAACATAATAAAGGCCATTTATGACAAACCCACAGGCAACATCATTATCAATGGTGAAAAACTGAAACCATTTCCTCTAAGATCAGGATCAAGACAAGGTTGTCCACTCTCACCACTATTATTCAACATAGTTTTGGAAGTTTTAGCCACAGCAATCAGAGAAGAAAAAGAAATAAAATGAATCCAAGTCAGAAAAGAAGAAGTAAAGCTGTCACTGTTTGCAAATGACATGATACTATACATAGAGAGTCCTAAAGATGCTACCAGAAAACTACTAGAGCTAATCAATGAATTTGGTAAAGTAGCAGGATACAAAATTAATGCACAGAAATCTCTTGCATTCCTATATACTAATGATGAAAAATCTGAAAGTGAAATTAAGAAAACACTCCCATTTACCACTGCAACAAAAAGAATAAAATATCTAGGAATAAACCTACCTAAGGAAACAAAAGACCTGTATGCAGAAAATTATAAGACACTGATGAAAGAAATTAAAGACGATACAAATAGATGGAGAGATATACCATGTTCTTGGATTGGAAGAATCAACATTGTGAAAATGACTATACTACCCAAAGCAATCTACAGATTCACTGCAATCCCTATTAAACTATCACTGGCTTTTTTCACAGAACTAGGACAAAAAATTTCACAATTTGTATGGAAACACGAAAGACCCCGAATAGCCAAAGCAATCTTGAGAAAGAAAAATGGACCTGGAGGAATCAGGCTCCCTGACTTCAGACTATACTACAAAGCTACAGTAATCAAGACAGTATGCTACTGGCACAAAAACAGAAATATAGATCAATGGAACAGGATAGAAAGCCCAGAGATAAACCCACGCAGATATGGTCACCTTATCTTTGATAAAGGAGGCAAGAATATACAGTGGAGAAAAGACAACCTCTTCAACAAGTGGTGCTGGGAAAACTGGACAGCTACATGTAAAAGAATGAAATTAGAACACTCCCTGACACCATACACAAAAATAATCTCAAAATGGTTTAAAGACGTAAATGTAATGCCAGACACTATTAAACTCTTAGAGGAAAACATAGGCAGAACACTCCATGACATAAATCACAGCAAGATCCTTTTTGACCCACCTCCTAGAGAAATGGAAATAAAAACAAAAATAAACAAATGGGACCTAATGAAACTTAAAAGCTTTTGCACAACAAAGGAAACCATAAACAAGACGAAAAGACAACCCTCAGAATGGGAGAAAATATTTGCAAATGAAGTAACTGACAAAGGATTAATCTCCAAAACATACAAGCAACTCATGCAGCTCAATATCAAGAAAACAAACAACCCAATCCAGAAATGGGCAGAAGACCTAAATAGACATTTCTCCAGAGAAGATATACAGATTGCCAACAAACACATGAAAGAATGCTCAACATCATTAATCATTAGAGAAATGCAAATCAAAACTACAATGAGATATCGTCTCACACCGGTCAGAATGCCCATCATCAAAAAACCTACAAACAATAAGTGCTGGAGAGGGTGTGGAGAAAAGGGAACCCTCTTGCACTGTTGGTGGGAATGTAAATTGATACAGCCACTATGGAGAACAGTATGGAGGTTCCTTAAAAAAACTAAAAATAGAACTACCTTACAACCCAGCAATCCCACTACTGGGCATATACCCTGAGAAAACCATAATTCAAAAAGAGTCATGTACCAAAATGTTCATTGCAGCTCTATTTACAATAGCCAGGACATGGAAGCAACCTAAGTGTCCATCAACAAATGAATGGATAAAGAAGATGTGGCACATATATACAATGGAATATTACTCAGCCATAAAAAGGAACAAAACTGAGTTATTTGTACTGAGGTGGATGGACCTAGAGACTGTCATACAGAGTGAAGTAAGTCAGAAAGAGAAAAACAAATACCGTATGCTAACACATATATATGGAATCTAAAAAAAAAAAAAAAAGAAAGAAAATGGTCAGAAGAACCTAGGGGCAAGACAGGAATAAAGATGCAGACCTACTAAAGAATGGACTTGAGGATACGGGGAGGGGGAAGGGTAAGCTGGGACAAAGTGAGAGAGTGGCATGGACATATATACACTACCAAATGTAAAATATATAGCTAGTGGGAAGCAGCTGCATAGCACAGAGAGATCAGCTCAGTGCTTTGTGACCATCTAGAGTGGTGGGATAGGGAGGGTGGGAGGGAGGGAGACGCAAGAAGGAAGAGATATGGGGACATATGTATATGTATTACTGATTCACTTTGTTATAAAGCAGAAACTTTGACACACCATTGTAAAGCAATTATACTCCAATAAAGATGTTTAAAAAAAAAACAAAAACTACCATACGACCCAGCAATCCCACTACTGGGCATATACCCTGAGAAAATCATAATTCAAAAAGAGTCATGTACCACAATGTTCATCGCAGCTCTATTTACAATAGCCAGGACATGGAAGCAACCTAAGTGTCCATTAACAGATGAATAGATAAAGAAGATGTGGCACATATATACAATGGAATATTACTCAGCCATAAAAAGGAACGAAATTGAGTTATTTGTAGTGAGGTAGATGAACCTAGAGTCTGTCATACAGAGTGAAGTAAGTCAGAAAGAGAAAAACAAATACCGTATGCTAACACATATATATGGAATCTAAAAAAAAAAAAAGGTCATGAAGAACCTAGGGGCGAGACAGGAATAAAGACGCAGACCTACTGGAGAATGGACTTGAGGATACGGGGAGGGGGAAGGGTAAGCTGGGACAAAGTGAGAGAGTGGCATGGACATATATACACTACCAAATGTAAAGCCAATAGCTAGTAGGAAGCAGCCGCATAGCACAGGGAGATCAGCTCGGTGCTTTGTGACCACCTAGAGGGTTGAGATAGGGAGGGTGGGAGGGAGGGAGACACAACAGGGAAGAGATACGGGCATATATGTATATGTATAACTGATTCACTTTGTTATAAAGCAGAAACTAACACACCATTGTAAAGCAATTATACTCCAATAAAGATGTTTAAAATTTTTTTTAAATAATTAATTAATTAATTAATTAAAATAACTTAAAAAGAAAAGAAAACATGAGATCATGTATATATATATATATATATATATATATATATATATATATAATCACTTTCTTTATCCATTCATCTGTTGATAGACACTTTGTTTCCATGTCTTGGCAATTGTAAATAATGTTGCAGTGAACATAGGAGCGCATATATCTTTTCAAATTAGTGTTTTCATTTTCTTCAGGTAAATACCCAGGAGTGGAATTGCTGGACCATATAGTAGTTTTATTTTTAGTTTTTTGAGGAGCCGCCCTACTGTTTTCCATAGTGTCTGCACCAATCTACATTCCCACCAACAAGTGCAAGAGTGTCCCTTTTCTCCATATCCTGGCCAACATTTGTTATTTCTTTTCTTTTTGATAATAACCGTTCTAACAGGTATGAGGTGATATCTCACTGTGGTTTTGATTTGCATTTCCCTGATGATTAGTGTTGTTGAGCATTTTTTCATGTGTATCTCAGCCATCTGTATGTCTTCTTTGAAAAAATGTCTCTTCAGATCCTCTGCCCATTTTTTAATCTGATTGTTTCTTTGCTATTGAGTTGTATGAGTTCTTTATATTTTTTGGATATTAGCGCCTTATCAGATATATGATTTGCAAATATTTTCTCCCATTCAGTAGGTTGCCTTCTCATTTTGTTGATGGTTTCCTTTGCTGTGCAGAAGGTTTTTAGTTTAATGTCAGAGCCCACATCTTATCAACCGCTCCCCAAATAAAAAGTAAGTTGATCTTTAGATTGGGGAATTTTTCATCCAAGTCTTTGACTGGAATGCAAAATACCTGGATTGTGGAAACATCCAGGAGAAAGGGCTGTATAAACATTCTTTAGAGGGGTGGGATAGGGAGGGTGGGAGGGAGGGAGATGCAAGAGGGAAGAGATATGGGAACATATGTATATGTATAATTGATTCACTTTGTTATAAAGCAGAAACTAACACACCATTGTAAAGCAATTATACTCCAATAAAGATGTTAAAAATAATAATAATAATAATAATAATGGGAGAACTCAAAAAAAAAAAAAAAAAAGCAGTGCTTTGTATCAGCCTCAGAGAGAAAATGTCTTTTGTTAGCATGGGGAAAAAGGCTCAGATTATGATTGTTGTTTCCTTTCCCTGTTCCTTTGAGGAGCTGCTTCTCCCCAAGTTGATGTGGTTCTGCAGGGCTGAGCCTCAGTGCCCCCTGAGAAGGTAGTGACAATGGCGCAGGTCTGGCCAATCACAGGTGCCCTCGGCTCCTGCCAACCTGGAAGGCCAAGGGAGGGGCATGTGACCAAGGAGGGCCGTCCAGCTCGTTCACAATTTCACATGTCCCTGCTGTGAGAAAGAGATGCTTCCTTTGCTCCTCTGGGCATCAAGCCATAGAGACCTGGGAGTGAGGCATCACGTTTCTCTGGCCAGAGGATCCGGGTCTGCAGCCAGAGCCGGAAGGTATGATGCCTGGGAGAGCCAAGCTGCAGGGACCAAGGGTAGGTGGACAGATTCCCAACCCTGCTTATTCCCAAGCAGAAGCAATAAATAAATAAGTAAAATCCCCCTTTGTCCTAAGCTAGGCTGGGTTCACTTTCTCTTACTTGCCAATTAAAGCATCCTAACACCATAGGGAAGTGGGTCTGAGTGCAAAAAGCAAGCTCACAATTTCAATACTTCTATTTCTTATACCTATTTCTTACTTTATATATTATATCCTTACATAATATTATATATTATATTATTACTTATTGTATTTATACTTATGTAGAGAATATTTTGTATATTTATTTTTATTGATTATTATCATATTTATATTCGATATCATATTCTTATGTATTTCATAAATTTTGTAAATTCTGAGAATTTCAATCATACTCCATTTTCAAATGAAATCACAAAGACAAATGCCAAGGTCAAAGCTTTGGAATTGCCATGTTTCCTCTGGCTCCTGTAGCATTGGTCTTCTGTGTATTTCATAAGTTAAGTCTGGTCCCCATTTTTAGCTTGTAAGTTACCAAGGATGCAGACGGTAACTTCTGACTTACCCCCACCCCCATGAGATGTCAGCTGTGCATACTCAGGAGTCTTTAAATGTGTGTTTCTACCTGAATTGCCATTTTTGTCTAACAAAACTCATCCTATGATTAACTACTTTCATTTTCTCTTCTTTCTTAAAGGTGTGACTCAAAATGGATTTCCCTAGCTTTTCATGGCTTTCTAGACTTTGTGGCCAAAAGTAGGACTATTTTTCCATTGCTATTCTCTGGGGCCTGGCCTGATGTGTGGACAGATTTGGGGGTGACTTCAGGGCTTTGGGGTCCCTGCCTATCCCAGGGCCTCACCACTTGCTTCCTGAGGTTTAAAAGTCCTTCTTGGTGGAGCACTGCCTCTCATTCCTCAGAGATAACTTAAAAATGGACTCCACCTGACAGAGGGGTGAATTATTTATTGAGTGCCGCCTGTGTGCCTGGCAGTCATAATTTCCATGTGGAATGAAAATAGGTGAGAGGGTTTATTCAAAACGTATTAAGGATTTCAAGATATGGACGGCAGAGCATTAAACCAAGCGCAGGGCCCTGTGAGCACATGCCTGCACATGGTGGCCGTGAAGCTGGCTGCTGGCAGCGTCTTAGGAGCCAGGGACACAACGGTGACAAAATAAGCAAACATTTCTACCCTCGTGGAGTTGACACTCCAGCAAGAAGAGGTAGACAATAAATAAAATAAATAATAAAATAGAGAATAGTAGAAGATCATCAGTGCTATGGGGGAAATAGATCAGGAAGGTGGGGTAGGGGGTCAGGAAAGGGGGGTTATTTGCTATTTTCATTAGGATGATCAGGGAAGAGCTCACCAAGAAGGGGGATTTGCATAAGGACTCAAAGAGACAAGGGATGCGCCGCGCAGGTATGTGGGGGAAAGACTTCCAGACAGAGGGAACAGCAGATACAGAGGCTCTGAGTGGGCGCCAGCCCACCGTGCCAAAGAGCATGGGGAGGGGGGAGGGGAGTTAGGGAGGGCAGAGCAACATCAGGTGACATCAGAGAAGAGAAGGCTCTGAAGGACTCCATCTGAGGCCATCCTCATTATCCAAGTGGCAGATGGTGGTAGCTTAAAGCAGGGTGGGGACTTCCCTGGTGGTGCAGTGGTTAAGAATCTGCCTGCCAATGCAGGGGACACGGGTTCAAGCCCTGGTCCGGGAAGATCCCACATGCCACGGAGCAACTAAGCCCATGTACCACAGCTACTGAGCCTGTGCTCTAGAGCCCGTGAGCCACAACTACTGAGCCCGCGTGCCACAACTACCGAAGCCTGCATGCCTAGAGCCCGTGCTCTGCAACAAAGAGAAGCCACCGCAATGAGAAGCCCGTGCACCACAACAAAGAGTCGCCGCCGCTCTCCTCAACTAGAGAAAGCCCGTGTGCAGCAACGAAGACCCAGAGCAGCCAAAAAAAAAAAAAAAAAAAGCAGGGTGGGACGGGCAGATGGTGAGAAGTGGTCAGACTACAGATGCATTTGGAGGGTAGAGCCCAAAGGAAAGGGCATCAGAGAGGAACAAGGATGATTCCAAGCTTCTTGGCCTGAATAATGAGAATAAAGTTGCCATCAACCGAGAAGAGAAGTGTGTGGGGAGGAGCAGTTTGGAAGCATCTTAGGAGCTCAGTCTTGGACAGGTTACGTCTGAGATGCCTCTTAGTTGTTCCAACAGAGGCACCAAGTGGGCAGCTGGAGATATGAATTTTGGAGTTGGGGGAGGGAGATACCTATGTGGGCGTCATCAGAGGTGATGTGGGACACAAGAGGAAAGGACTCTCCGAGAGCTTTGGTCCACCTGGAGATAAGATACACACAGAAGCTTCAAGCAGAACTGGACGTTGTGTGACGAGAATGGAAAAGAGACAAAGACAGTAAATATGAAAGGAGTTCAAAGTCAGGTGTCAGAATGTGGGGAGTGGCCAGGACCAAGCCTGGAGGATTGAGGATGAGGAAACAAGACAGACTGGCCAAGAACAGGACGAGCTGAGCCCAAGAGGCCAAGTGCGGAGGACCCCAGGGCTGCTCCCTGACCACTCACCCGCCACCTCACAGCCACCAGCATGTCCCGTCCATTCTACCTCTGAAATACCTTCCAAATCCACCTGTCCCTTTCCTTCTTCATTACCAGCACCCGAGGGACAACCACAGAACTCACCTCTGCTGTTACTTGCCCCTGATGCTTCCTCTTCTTAAGAGTACCTGGTCTTAGCATATAAATCACATCTCATCACTCATTTGTTTAAAACCTACATCTATATGGCTTCTCACTGCATTTCAGGTTCAGCAAAACTCTTTTCCAGGGCTTCCCGAGTCCTGCATGATCTGGCCCCTGCCAACGTCTCAGGCCACTTCCCCTTCCCTCTGTGCTGCGGCCACACTGTTCTCCTTTGATTCTTGTGGGCAGGGTGGCCCAGGGAAGTGGTGAAAAGTGAACCATTCTGGATATAGTAGGAAAGTAGAACCAGAAGGATTCGCTGACAGATTGAATTGAAGCTTGAGACTCTAAGCTTTTTCCCATCTCGGGGCCTTTGCATGTACAGTTCCCACAGCCTAGAACATTCTCTGTACCATCTTCCTCTAACCCATCTGGTTTCAGAGGGGTCTGGACCCTTCCATATCCCTTATGGCACTTTGCACAATTTGAAAGGATAGATGTACTAGTTTGTTGTTGGCTTGTGTTTATTCTCCCACAGCGGTCCACAGGCCCCATGAGGGAAGGGCCATGTTTGTATATACTGCTGTCTGATCAGCTCCCCTACCCTGGGTGCTAGGCAAACAGACTCTGGATCTAAAGTCGATCCTCATTATTCATGGATCCCTTATTTGAAATTCTCCTACTTGCTAAAATGTATTTGTAACCCCCAAATCAATACTCGTGGTGGTTTCATGACCGGTCACGCACAGAGGATGGGTGCATGCTCGAATCAGTGAAGAGTTTGTGTCACCTCTGCATATGTTCCCGGTGAGGCTGAGCAAGGCAGGGCTCTTGGCTCTTATTTCAGCTCTCAGGCTGTAAACAAGTGTCCATTTCCCGGTCTCTTCACTGTCACACTTTTCACATTTGGCACTTTCTGTTGGTGACCTCACTGTTAAAGTGTCCCCCAAGTACACAGCTGAGATGCTGTCTACTGTCTCTACACACAAGAAGACTGGGATGGGCCTTATGGAGAAAATACGTATGTTAGAGAAGCTTCTTCAGGCTTGTGGTCTTCTGTTGGGCATGAGTTCAATGTCAGTGAGTCAACAACGTGCATTATATATGGTGTCTTTAAACAGAAACACACATAAAATAAGGTTAGGTGTTGTGTCCATGAAAATGTTGTGACCAGAGGCTTGCAGGAACCTAACCCTGATTTTCCGCTGGGGCAATGATGCATTATTCGCTAATTCTCTTCTAGAGGAGCAAGGCAAGGACCACCCTTCATAGGGCCACCTCAGGAGTGAGCAGGAAAGAGCTGCCTAAGCATTCGCTCTTTGGTAGCCACACTAGTACCCTGAGAGCCTCCCATCCACCCATGCTCAATGCTGGGGGTCTATAAATCCTGTTAACTGGAGTCAAAGCAGAGATGAGGGCGGAGTTACAGAAACCTAGCTAAGAAGTCTGGAACGTAAGGCCAGAGGTTTACTCTATATCCTCAGAACTGCTTCACAGAGCTTCCGAAACTACCGTCAACAAAAGCGGGTTTGACCCTAATCAGAACTGAGGCTGTACTGAAGGTAGATGTCAAATGGCTTCCTCCGTAGGGGCGGGGGGCAGGGGGGTGGTCCAGAGCTGAGAACTCATTCCAGAACTGGCAGCCCACAGCAATGAGGATCATATGAAGACTTCTCAGAGGAGGTGGGTCTTAAGTAGGTCTTGAAAGTAGCCACTGGAGAGGGGCAAGGAGCTCATCATTCCAGGCCAAAGGAATCATGGAAACCAGTGTTTCTCAAACTCCTTTTGGCCAAAACCCACAGTAAGAAAGAGATTTTACACCCATACCCAGAAACAATAATTACCCTAACTACACACAGTTCAACCTTTTAAAAATTCTATTCTATTCTAGCCTATTCAGTTCTATTCCATTCCATTCTATCTCATTCTATTCTATTCTATATCATTTTTATTCCAATTTTTTTCAAATGCTGGTCATAAGCCACTCAATGGATTTCACTATCGATTAATAGGCTGCAATCTGAAATTTGTTAGTAAGAAAAGGCAGGGAGGTAAGATGATATACAGTAAGTTTTTAAAACAGCAGGTGAATCAATCTGGCTAATAATGGCTGATATGTATTGAGCAACGTGCCAAGCATTATGCCAGGTACTTTGGTACAATATTATATTTATTCCTCAAAATAAAACACTTATGGTTAGGTAATGTATACCTATTATACAGTTGAAGCCTTCTGAGGTTTAAAGAGGTTGAGTTCTTTGTCCATGCTCAGCCAGCAAGAAGTGGAATTTGAGGTCTGTTTTCCTGACTCTAAATCCTAGGCACTTAGCCCCTATGCTGGTCTAGTTATATAGGGGACTACAGGGAAATGAGATGGGATGGTCAGATTTGGGCCAGACATCTTGAGATCATATATGATTTTATCTCAGAGGCAAGGGGAATCATGGAAGGTTTTGGAGAAAATTTATTTTTCCAAACTCCTTTTGTTATTATTATAAATATTTCACACATTATAGTATAATAACAAGTAATAGAATTAAATCAAAGATACCTACCACCTGCTTTTATTATTTTATCCTATTTGCTTTATCTCATTTCCTTTTTTTTATGTCATTACATTTAAATTGGAGTTTTTTTGTTTACAGCTTATTTTGGGGTCTTCTTTGTTATCCAATCTGACACTCTCTGTTTTTTAATTGGTGTGTTTAGATCATTTACATTTAATGTAATTATCAGTATGGTTGGATTTAAGTCTATCACTGTAGTATTTGTTTTCTGTTTGTACCTTCTGCTTTTTTGTTCCATTTCCTCTTACCCATTTTATTTCAGACTATTTGAATTTTTTGTATTTTGTTTTAATATATCTATTGACTGTTTGGCTATATCTTTTCATCTATTTTTTTAGTAGCTGTTCTAGAGATTACAATATACATTTCTAACCTTTCATAATCTACTTCAAGTTAGTATTTTACCTCTTCCTAGTAAAATGTAGACACCTTACAACCATATACATACTTTTTCTCTCCCCTCTTCCTGCAATTGTTGCCATATGTAATATTTCTAAATACATTGAGAACCCCACTAATGTTATAATTTTTGCTTTCTAACATACTTAAAGAGCTTAAGAGGAGAAAAACAGTTTATTATATTTACCCAGATGTTTACATTTCTTTTGCTTTTCCTTCACACCTGAAGTTCCAAGTTTCCCTCTGATATGATTTACCTTTGGCCTATAGAACTCTCTTTAGCATTTATTTTAAAGCAAGTCTGATGGAAAAGAATTCTCTTACTTTTCCTTAATCTGAGAATGTCTTTATTTTACCATCATTCCTGAAGGATATTTCCTCTTCATATAGAATTCTGGGTTAACAATTCTTTTCTTTAAGCACTTTACTATTCTACTATCTTCTGGCCTCCACAGTTTCTGGTAACAAATCCTCAGTCATATGAGTCATTGTTCCCCTATGTACAATATGTTACCTATCTCTGGCTGCTTTCAAGAATTTTCCATTGTATTTGGTTTTCAACAGTTTGATTATGATATATCTAGGCATGATTCCCTTTTGTTTATCCTATTTGAGGTTTGTTGAGCTTCCTGCATCTACAAATATATGTTTTTCACCAAATTTGGGATGTTTCAGCAATTAAATCTTCACATATTTTGTTTCCGCTCCAATCTCTTTCTTCTCTCCTCCTGGTGCTCCAACAAGAATATTAGAACTTTTGATCTTATTCCACAGGCTCCCTGAGATTGTTAAATTTGTTTTTAATCATTTTTCTCTCTATCCTTCAGATTTGATCATTTTTTTAAATCTATCTTCAAGTTCATTGACTTTGCCACCTCCACGCTGCTACTGAATTCATTCAATGAATATTTTAATTTCAGATATCATTTTCATTTCTAAAACTTCTCTTGCACTCTTTTTCAGTGGTTTCTGTTATCTGCTGACCACTTATGTCTTTCCATTTGAGAGTGTTTACCTTTACGTTATGGGCATGATTCTAATAACTACTTAAAGTATTTGTCTGATGATTCCAACATCTGGGCCATCTCAGGATTAACATCATTAATTGCCTTTTCCTTGGAGAAATGGTCATTTTCCTGGTTCTTTGTATGTCAAGTAAGTTTGCACCATATCCTGTACATTTTGAATATTATGCTGTAAAACTCTAGATCCTGTTTAAAACAAAAGCAAACCAAAAAACCTCTACAGAATGTTGGCTTTTGTTTTGTTTTGTTTATGCAGGCAGTCAATCCAGTTGGGTTCAGATCATAAGTGCTGTTTTGTCTTCTGTTTGTGGGGTTCCATTGTCAGGTCAGTTGTCAAAGCCTTTGCAGCACTGCTTTTAGGTTTGCCCTGGGCATATGCAGCTCTGGGCCAAGCCCAGGATTTGTGTTGGTTCACACATAGAATTAGGGGACCCCCTTCTCCAGCTCTCTCCTCTTCAGAATTTCTCCTACTCTCTAGCTCCGCCTCCCTTTTCTCAGTCTTCTGGCCAGAAGACAGGGTTTCTCTCAGAATTTTTACCCACAACTAAGTTGCCTTCTGATCAAAGTTGGGACATGAAAGGGGGAAAAAATGAGACTCTCACCCCTGAATGAGTCATTCTTCAAGTTTTTACTTCCCTCCCCAATCTGATTGCGATTACCTGAGAGTCCTCTCGTAGCTACTCCTTTTGTCCTGCATTTTGGGTATAATTAGTGGGAGAGATAGACTTAGAGGGTACACTCCATCTGTACCAGGACAGGGAGCTGATCTTTTCTTTTATTTAAGTTATTTTTAAAAGCACTTCAGATACTGTTGGCTATACCCTAATATGTCCTTCTCTCATCCCCCTTTTCTCCTTTCATGTCCAGAAAAACAACAGCCTGAACTTGGGGCTTACTGCTTCCATGTGTTTTACACTTTTAATATGTGTAATATTCACAAATATTGTATAGTATAGTTTTACAAGTTTTTAAACATTACATAAAATGGCCTCATAATGTAAATGCCTAGTATATAGTCAACTTCTATAAATCTTCCATACTTGCTTAGAAAGCACATATATGCTCTACTGCTGAGTATACAATTACAGGTACGATTATTGTTCAAGCTTATTCATTGTGTTGTCCAAATCTCCTATAATCTTACTAACTGTCTGTCTTCCTGGCTTATCAATTACTATGGAAGATATGTTAAAATCTCCCACCATGATCGTGAATTTGCCAATATTTCCCTGTAATTACATAAGTTTTTTCTAGATATATTTTAAGGTGATCTTGTTAGGTGCAATCCAGGTGGACATATCTTAATGAACTATTCCTTTCATCATATGTAGTGACTATTTTTCTCCCCAATAGTGCTTTCATACTTAAAGACTATTTTGTCTCATATTATTATAGCTATACTAATTTTCTTTTGATTAGTATTCTGTTGGTGTATATTTTCTCATTATTTTATTTTCAACCTTACTGTTTTACTCTTGAATAATGTATTCTACATATATACTTATTATGATTACTCATACATTTAGGTTTATTACTATTGCCTTATTTTGTACTTTTCTCCTTACTCTACCTTTTCTTTTTTTCTTTTCTCTTTTTTTCCTTCTATTGGATTGTTTGAGTTTTCTTGATTTTTCTTTCCCTCTACACTACAGATATATATTTTTTAATTCTGCTCAGGACTTAAATGGGCTTCTTGGTTTTTAGGATTCAAGTCTTTAATCAGTTCTAAAAATTGTTGAGCCATTATCACATTGAGTACTGCTTCTTCCCCATTATCTATCTTCTTACTTTCTGAAAATCCCATTATACCTGTATTGAAAATCTCATCCTGTCCTCCTGTCTCTTAACCTCTCATTCATATTTCCCATCTTTTAATCTCTCTGAGCTACTTTCTGTGAAATACCCTCTGCTCTATCTTCTGATTTCCTAATTCTCCTTCAGCTTTGCCTAACTTGCCCATTGACTTTTTAATTTAATGCCTATATACTTTTCATTTTTATTAGTATTATTAGATTCTCTTTCAGATCTGCCTCATTCTTTTTAATAATGCCTAATTCTCTTTATATGTTTAATACCTTCTTTTAAGCCCTTACTCATTTTTTTTTTTTTTTTTTTTTTTTTTTTTTTATGGCTGTGTTGGGTCTTCGTTTCTGCGTGAGGGCTTTCTCTAGTTGCGGCAAGTGGGGGCCACTCTTCATCGCGGTGCGTGGGCCTCTCATTATCACGGCCTCTCTTGTTGCGGAGCACAGGCTCCAGACGCTCAGGCTCAGTAATTGTGGCTCACGGGCCTAGTTGCTCCGCGGCATGTGGGATCTTCCCAGACCAGGGCTCGAACTCGTGTCCCCTGCATTAGCAGGCAGATTCTCAACCACTGCGCCACCAGGGAAGCCCCCAAAGCACTTACTCATTTTAAATACATTTATTTTATAGTTTATTCGATAGTTCTATTATCTTAAGCTGTTGGGATCTAATCTCGCACTTGCTTATCTGCTGACTCCAGCTCATGCTGGACTTTGGTTCATTACATGTTTTGGAATGTTGGTTTGTGAACTCATATTTAGTATGCTTCTATTTTAGCAATCTTGAGCTCCCTGGATTGAAGGCATATCCCTCCAAGGAGGTTCTTTATTTGCTTCTGACAGGCATTGCAGGGATATTATCACTGCTTGGGAACAGTTTTATATTAACTTCTCAGCTTAAGAATTCCCAGACCAAATGGGTAGTGTACATTTGAACCTTAAACCTACATGAGGAATTTACAGTAGCATCAATAAAACATCAAATACCTAGGTATTCATGTAATGGAAGTTGTACAAGAGCTTTACCATGCTCATATATTGGAAGATTCAAATTGTAAAGATATAAAAACTCTACCATTTGATATATATAGAGTTTTCAAAGTAATCTCTTTTTTTTTAACATCTTTATTGGAGTATAATTGCTTTACGATGGTGTGTTAGTTTCTGCTGTATAACAAAGCGAATCAGTTATACATATACATATATCCCCATATCCCCTCCCTCTTGCGTCTCCCTCCTACCCTCCCTATCCCACCCCTCTAGGTGGTCACAAAGCACCGAGCTGATCTCCCTGTGCTATGCAGCTGCTTCCCACTAGCTATCTATTTTACATTTGGTAGTGTATATACGTCCATGACACTCTCTCACTTCGTCCCAGCTTACACTTTCCCCTCCCCATGTCCTCAAGTCCATTCGCGACATCTGTGTCTTCATTCCTGTCCTGCTCCTAGGTTCTTCAGAACCATTTTTTTTCTTTTCTTTTCTTTTTAGATTCCATATATATGCATTAGCATATGGTATTTGTTTTTCTCTTTCTGAGTTACTTCACTCTGTATGACAGACTCCAAGTCTATCCACCTCAATACAAATAACTCAATTTCGTTTCTTTTTATGGCTGAGTAGTATTCCATTGTACATATGTACCACATCTTCTTTATCCATTCATCTGTTGATGGACACTTAGGTTGCTTCCATGTCCTGGCTATTGTAAATAGTGCTGCAATGAACATTGTGGTACATGTACTGCCTTGATTACTGTAGCTTTGTAGTATAGTCTGAAGTCAGGGAGCCTGATTCCTCCAGCTCCATTTTTCTTTCTCAAGATTGCTTTGGCTATTCGGGGGTCTTTTGTGTTTCCATAAAAACTGTGAAATTTTTTGTTCTAGTTTTGTGAAAAAAGCCAATTGTAGTTTGATAGTGATTGCATTGAATCTGTAGATTGCCTTGGGTAGTATAGTCATTTTCACAATGTTGATTCTTCTAATCCAAGAACATGGTATATCTCTCCATCTATTTGTATCATCTTTAATTTCTTTCATCAATGTCTTATAATTTTCTGCATACAGGTCTTTTGTTTCCTTAGGTAGGTTTATTCCTAGATATTTTATTCTTTTTGATGCAATGGTAAATGGGAGTGTTTTCTTAATTTCTCTTTCAGATTTTTCATCATTAGTGTATAGGAATGCAAGAGATTTCTGTGCATTAATTTTGTATCCTGCTACTTTATCAAATTCATTGATTAGCTCTAGTAATTTTCTGGTAGCATCTTTAAGATTCTCTAGGTATAGTATCATGTCATCTGCAAACAGTGACAGTTTTACTTCTTTTTTTCCAATTTGGATTCCTTTCATTTCTTTTTCATCTCTGATTGCTGTGCCTAAAACTTCGAAAACTATGTTGAATAATAGTGGTAAGAGTGGGCAACCATGTCCTGTTCTTGATCATAGTGGAAATGTTTTCAGTTTTTCACCATTGAGAACTATGTTAGCTTGGGTTCGTCATTTATAGCCTTTATTATGTTGAGGTCAGTTCCCTCTATGCCTACTTTCTGGAGGGTTTTTATCATAAATGGGTTTTGAATTTTGTCAGAAGCTTTTTCTGCATCTATTGCGATGATCATATGGTTTTTCTCCTTCAATTTGTTAATATGGTTTATCACACTGATTGATTTGCGTATATTGAAGAACCCTTGCACTGCTTGGATAAACCCCACTTGATTATGGTGTATGATCCTTTTAATGTGCTGTTGGATTCAGTTTGCTAGTATTTTGTTGAGGATTTTTGCATCTATGTTCATAGTGATATTGGCCTGTAGTTTTCTTTCTTTGTGACATCTTTTTCTGGTCTTGGTATCTGGGTGATGGTGGCCTCGTAGAATGAGTTTGGGAGTGTTCCTCCCTCTGCTATATTTTGGAAGAGTTTTAGAAGGATAGGGGTTAGCTCATCTCTAAATGTTTGATAGGATTCACCTGTGAAGCCATCTGGTCTGGGCTTTTGTTTGTTGGAAGTTTGTTAATCACAGTCTCAATTTCAGTGCTTGTGATTGGTCTGTTTATATTTTCTGTTTCTTCCTGGTTCAGTCTCGGAAGGTTGTGCTTTTCTAAGAATTTGTCCATTTCTTCCAGGTTGTCCATTTTATTGGCATAGAGTTGCTTGTAGTAATCTCTCATGATCCTTTTTATTTCTGCAGTGTTAGTTGTTGCTTCTCCTTTTTCACTTCTAATTCTATTGGTTTGAGTCTTCTCCCTTTTTTTTCTGATGAGTCTGGCTAATGGTTTATCAATCTGTTTATCTTCTCAAAGACCCACCTTTTAGTTTTATTGATCTTTGCTATTGTTTCCTTCATTTCTTTTTCATTTATTTCTCATCTGATCTTTATGATTTCTTTCCTTCTGCTAATTTGGGATTTTTTTGTTCTTCTTTCTCTAGTTGCTTTAGAGATGTAAGGTTAGGCTGTTTATTTGAGATTTTCTTGTTTCTTGAGGTAGGATTGTATTGCTATAAACTTCCCTCTTAGAACTGCTTTTGCTGCATCCCATAGGGTGTGGGTCACTGTGTTTTCATTGTCATTTGTTTCTAGGTATTTTTTGATTTCCTCTTTGATTTCTTCAGTGATATCTTGGTTATTTAGTTCAAAGTAATCTAAATTAAAAATCCCAGCAGGTTTAGTGAGTATGCATGGAAATTGACAAGTGGATTCTAAACTGTATACATGAATGCAAAGGATCAAGAAGAACCAAGACAGGGACTTCCCTGGTGGTCCAGTGGTTATGACTCTGTGCTTCCAATGCAGGGGGTGCAGGTTTGATCCCTGGTCGGGGAACTAAGGTCCCACATGCCATGTGGTGCAGCCGAAAAGAAAAATAAATAATTAAATAATAGAAGAACCAAGACAAGCTTGAAGAAGTTGAAGGACTCTCTCCACCTGATATCAAGACTCATTATAAAGCTAGGTAATGATATAAAGCATGATATTGTCACAAGGGTAAACAAACAAACTAGCGGAACAGAATAGAGAATCCAGAAACTGACCAATACATATATGGTCACTTGACTTATTACAAAGGTGACAATGCAGTACAAGGGAGGAAAGAATACTCTTTTTTTAATTAAATGGTTGGGATCAATTGGATAACTCGATGTGGAAAAGTAATATCAACCTCTATATATACAAAAAAATCTATATATACAAAAAATGAATTCTAGATGGATTGTAGATATAAATGTGAAAGATAAAACAATAAAGCTTCCAAAAGAAAACATAAGAAATATCTTTATTATTTTGGAGAAAACAATCATTTCTTAAATAGGTCACATAAAGCAAGTACTATGAAGAAAATCTGATAATTGGATTTTATTAATATCTAGGACATCTATTCATCAAAAAACATCACTAGGTGAGTGAAAAGGCAACTTACAGAATGGGAAAAAAATATTTGCAATACAGATACCTGACAAAGATCTATATTTTAAGTATATAAAGAACTATAAATCAGGTAAGAAAAAACAGGAAAATGAACAAAATACTTGAACAGACATTTCACAAAAGCATATGCCAAATTGCCAAAATACTTATGAAAAAGTGTTCACTCTCATTAGTCATCATGGAATCACAAATCCAACCAGAGTGGTTCAAGTGAGGCAGAGAAGAAAAGACAATATCAATTGTTGGGGAGAATATGGAGCAACTAGAATGCTCATTCACTGGGAATTTTAAATGGTCAACCACTTTGAAAAACTGTATAGCCTTGTCCTTCAAATCTGAGTTTATGAATATCTAAGAATCAATAATTTTTATTTTAGATGTTTGTCCAACAGTAATGTCTTATGTGCAACCAAAATTAAGGTACTAGAATGTTCAAAGCAGCACTATTCATAGTATCCCCAAACTGGAAACCACACAAATGTTGTGGATGAACCTTCAAACCCAAGTGCCTATATTAACAAAAGCAGCCGGTACATCCTACCCCCACCCCCAGGGATATCACTGCTTTAGTCATATGCTTGATGCTCTAGCTTGCAATTCCCTCTTTATTTGTCCCCTTTACTTTCTTATGACCTTAGATCTACACCTAAAAGGCTGTACCTGACAGTTCATCCAGAACATCAGGAGGTTTTGCAACAGAAGTGTCGCAAGGTTACATAGTTCATAACGTGCCCCATCATCTTTCCATGTCCCCACCAAGGTGTGAAAAGTCTTCCTGACACTGTTTTTACAGTCTAAAGATGACGTTTGGTTGGAAAGGAAGAGGAGAGAGTAGAGAAGGAGAGAGAAAATACTTTCACTTAACACCAAAGGGGCAGGGGAGCATAGTGGAGGAAGTACCTCTCCCTGCATTTCCTTTGCTAAGAGGCCCAGGTGTAATACATTCCACATCCTTGCTGCCCACCTGGCTAGAGACCAACTGCCTGGCTGCTCTAAGGACCCACCTCTGGTCCCATGAGGTTGGCAGCTATCTGTGGAGCCTCCATTCACCCCCGTCAGGCCCCAGGTTTCTGCTAGCCGGTCTGGGATTTAGGCTGCCAAGCCCTGCTGACAGGTGTGCAAAGAAGGTGGATGTGAGGGCAGCCACTCCCACCTGTTGCCCTGCCTCCACAGTCCTTGTGAAATCCCCTTCAAGGTCACACCTCTGTGAAGGAAGAACAGGTTTAATCCCTGGGTACAGCTTGTTCTTCTTGTGTCCTAATATTCAACAGCCCATGAGGCCCCAGTGCTATGCCCCAGGCCACCCAAAAGAAGGAAATTGTTGGCAGGCTGGGAAAACAGTAGTTCTTCCCAGGGAGCTGGACTCGACCCCAGAGCATGGTAGTGAGTTTCCTGAAGACCACTTCCCTGTGGTTGAGTGAACAGGCTTTCACATTTTGAGGTAGAACTGGGGCTTCTTATAATCCACTGTCATCTCTAACCCATAGCAAAAGAACAAGTGTGAGTAAACAGCTTCTTTTCCAGAGAGATGTTTAGGCCATAACAACACAACAAAAAAAGAGTTAACAGTTCTAGAGTATTCTGTGTGCCAGGCACTGTACAAAGTGCTTTAAATGGATTATCTCATTTGTCCCAAAATAACCCCAAAGGTATGTATTATTATCCCCATTTTCCCTGATGAGGCTCCAAGAGGTTATATGACTTGCTGGAAGTGACACAGCCAAGTGACAAAGCCAGGACTGAAAGCTAGTAAGTCTGGCTCGTGTTCCTTGACCAGCGTTCTAGATGTGAATATTTTGTCACTGATCCTGGACTCTAAGTCACCTCTACTGCACACAGTGTCCTGCCTTTGGAGGAATCCTTCTTACCTTTTCATGGTTTGGGGCTCCAAAGCACGCTTGGGTGGGGATGGGAGTAGGGGAGACCCTCCCTGGTAGGACTCCCAAGAGCCCCTCCTAACCCCTTTCCCTCTTCCTGGCCACTGGTGCAGCCCTCCGCATCCCCCACAGCCAGTGTCTCCCGTATGCACTGACCTACCTGTCTCCTTCGAATTTACTTTGCCATCAGTCTTCTCACTCAACTCTGACCTGGATTAAACCTAGACTGATCCCTTGTTCCTCTTCCCAGTCTCCTAAAAAGGAGCGGCACACCCCTCGGACCATGGGATGTGGCTGCCTCAGGCTGGAGTTGAGGGCTGTCTCCTTGGCTCTTCCTTGGCTGGTAACACCAGACCAGGAAGGCCCCCCGGGTTTCCTTCAGGGGGAGTGGTTTCTCTAAGAGCGAATGGTTCAGATTCTTGGGAGTGAGAGGCGGAGTCTTTAAATGTACAAAATAGTATTTTGGGTACTAACTGAGGAGGACTTGCTGGCACCAACCATCTTCAGTGGTTGTGGTTTAAAAGCTAGAATCAGAAAGTCACCTTCAGATAAGGCATCCCACATATTTCCTGTTTGAGAGCTCGACCTCTATGGGGCATTAGACACAGCTCTAACAGCTTCAGAGCAGAGGTCGCATAACATGTGCTAGAGTTGTCGGACCCAGCAGAGTCATCCTGCCAGGTTCCCGGAGCACATCCTTCAGCTTCGTCAGACCTCCATCAAATTCCAGGTCTTGACCACCACCAAAATCTCACAGTCAGACAAGGGTTCCTGCCAACCAACCTTGTTCAGTCCTATAAGGCGGAACATCGGTCCAGGGTAAGGCCCCCAAAGCCAAGAGATAACTTTAAGGAAGGCAAATAGATATCATAATGGGCCCAGAAAAAAGATCACTGAGCCAGGAGTCTGAGAACTTATAACCCAACCCAATCACCAAGCATCAACTTTGACAATCCAGCTGGATCCTGCCCCAATTATCCACTGGAAGAAGTAGGGGAATTAGAATTCCTTGTTGGGCTGAACCAGATGACATCTTAAACTCCCTTCCAACTGGGAATCATCTATGGTTCACTCAATCCTTGTAATACCTGCCACTTAATAAACACTGGGAACCAGGCATATTGATTCATTGACACACTCGGCCCTCCCAAAAACCCAGTGAGGTGGTTTTTATTAACACCTTTTTCAGAAATGGGGAGAGAAACTTGCCAGGATGCCAGAGCTGGTTGCAGAAGAGAAAGGATTTGAATGTAGGTCTGTCTAGCCCCAAAGCTGATACCCTTTCCTGCCCATCCCTCTGCCTCTGGCACTTGATCAGCTTACTCAGCCTGCTGCCCCTCGAAAGGAAATAAAAGGCACAGACAGATGGGGCCCAGGTAGAGACCCTACCCAGAAAATGGGCACTTCCGGAGCAAAGCAGCCACAGCAACAGGCCTTGTAAACGGCAGCCTCCAACGGTTAACCACAGGGCTGTCTCCCATGTAGAAACAGGCTCCCTTTTGTCCACACAGCCCCACACACGAACAATAGCTCTATCACACAGGAGACCACAGAACAAAGGGAGGGGGAAAGATATGGACAGAACAGGGTATAAATAAGATGCTGTATGGGCGGAGAGAAAAGAAAATGATTTAAAGGCAGAACACACCAGCATATTTGACATGCAGGCTTTTAAATTATGCCTACACTCTTTATGTGAAGAGTGTACACAATTGAGTATGTATTTTCAACTACGTCACATGCCCTGCTTTGCAACCAAAAACAATATTTGTGCTTCATGTGCTGCACTGTGGTGTTTTATACACAGAATCACCTGGCACAGGTCCTGTACCCTAGATGCAAATTCATGCTTTCATGGGGGAGGGCTTCGAGGGGAGGCGAGGGGGAGGCGTGTTCTGCCGGCCACACTCCGGCGCTGACATTGCTGGGCATGATGGATGCTGCCAGCGCTGTTGCTTAGCAACCCAATACCCTTCAAGAAAATCCAGCCGTCTCGCTGGCTTGAAGAAGCAAGCAGGGCTGGTTCAGCATGGCATTGGGCATGGAAAGATAATAATGGTTTTGTTCCAGTTATTAATAATCATTCTTTCTGATTTCCTGTATAGATCAACATACTTGAGGGTACCCAAAGCCCTGCACTAGACTGGGGCTGAAAAAAGCTCAGGGTTTTTAAATTACCTCCAAAGCGGCTTCAGAGAGTAGTGGAATTTTACTGGCTGGTCCCATGATGCTTCTTCAATCCCGGGCCCTTTCCACAACATAAAGGCAAATCTCCACGCCGTGACTCACCAGCATACCTTCAGATAGTTGTTTGTTAGCCCTGTCATGAGTCATCCTTTCTTCAGCTTTCTTTTTTCTCAAAACTGAAACACTTGACATTTTAGAATGGGGTTGGGGGAAGGTTTTTGATTTTTTTTTTTCTTTAAGTCGCTCTGTGGTTTTGTGTGCAAGTGTCGGGGTGTGTGGGACGAGGTGAGTAATGGCTGCAAGAACAGGTAAACAGGAGGGAGGTTCTCCACGCCGTCAGTCGCCTGGAAAGCCACCAAGTGTGAGAATGCTGTCATTTGTATCACACAGGAACGGAACGCCCCTGGGCTATATTCTAGAAGGGACAGTACCTCGGTCAGCATTCTGCCCTCCACCCGTTCCTTTTCAGCAGCGAACTGCTCCCTGTATCCCTAACAAAGAGATCTGCTTCACTTTGTGCAGCACAGATGACAGCATCATTGTAAGGCTTTAAGAAAAATCCTGCAGGAGTTATAAGGAACAAAGGAAATTGGGATTTTCAAAAAAAAAAAAAAAAAGAGAAGCGTAATTGCCACACAGAAATTGTGCTGGACCAAACAGACGGCAGGATCCCTGGGTTCTGGTTCTGATTCTGACGTTCACTGGGAGTGGGATAAACTTCTGCTTATTTTGCATGGCCCAGCTCAGGTCTCTTCTTCTCAGTGAAGCCCTCAACCCTGTAAACTTATTCACTTAGCACTGTTTTCCCTCCCCAAGTATAAGCACCTCAAAGTCAGGCACTATTTTACGCGTCCCTGTATCATGTCAGTCCAGCATCTTTTTATTTATTTATTTATTTTAATTAATTTATTTATTTATTTTTGTTTGCGTTGGGTCTTCGTTTCTGTGTGAGGGCTTTCTCTAGTTGCGGCAAGTGGGGGCCACTCTTCATCGCGGTGCGCGGGCCTCTCACTATCGCGGCCTCTCTTGTTGCGGAGCACAGGCTCCAGACGCGCAGGCTCAGTAGTTGTGACTCACGGGCTTAGTTGCTCCGCGGCATGTGGGATCTTCCCAGACCAGGGCTCGAACCCGTGTCCCCTGCATTGGCAGGCAGATTCTCAACCACTGCGCCACCAGGGAAGCCCCAGTCCAGCATCTTAACAGATGTATAGTAGATGCTCAATGCATGCTTCTTGTTTGAAGGAGAGATAAACAAAAGAATTAATTAACCAGTCCAAAAACTGGATAGTTAACCTCTTGGACCTTTATTTGTTCCCATGCTTAACGATATGCATTGTCTACTCACAGAAAAGGAATGAGGGTCTAGGAGTAGCAAATGAAAGCATTTTGAACACTACGTAACACCATGTTATTACAAAGCATTATTAGAAAAGAAAAAATAATGATGATCAAAAGTGTCCCCAAAGGCAGGGATCAGGACCAATTCTGCACATAGACAAAGTAGGGAAGGAGAAAGTGTGAGCTAATACAAAATATTTCTCCTATCAGGTTGGGGTAATGCCTGAAATTTCCAAAGTATTTCTTACTTTGTCTTAACAAAGTATTTCTTTGTTAAGACATTACAGATCCTTGTTTAAAATGTAAATGCTCTCTTACAGCAATCAGATATTAACCCATTATTAACCTCGAGTGTTTAGTTACACGTATGAAATCCACTTGCAGAGAGTAAGGGACACGAGACAGGAAATTACTTTTTACTCTTCATTATGAAAATATTCAAACATACAAAACTCGAGGCAATAGTATAATAAGCCCCTATGTGTCCATCAGCCAGCTTCAACAACTGTCATCCTAAAACTGATCCTGTTTCATTCATCTACCACCCCAAACTGGATTTTTAGAAGAAAATCCAAAACCTCCTAATATTTAATTTCTGTGTATTTCAGTATAGAGCTATAAAATACAGGCACTCTTTTTTTATTAATTTTTATTGGAGTATAGTTGCTTTACAATGTTGTGTTAGTTTCAGGTGTACAGCAAAGTGAATCAGTTGTACATATACATATATCCACCCTTTTTTAGATTTCCTTCCCATTTAGGTCACCACAGAGCATTGAGTGGAGTTCCCTGTGCTATACTTTAGGTTCTCATTAGTTACTTATTTTATACATAGTAGTGTATATATGTCAATCCCAATCTCCTTATTCATCCCCCCCCTTCCCCTCCTTGGTATCCACAAGTTTGTTCTCTACATCTGTGACTCTATTTCTGATAAGCACTCTTTTTTAACATAACCACAATATCAGTATCATACCTAAGATGATAGTAATGATAATTCCTTAGTATCAGCAAATAGCCGGTCAGTAATCAGTGTTCAAGTTTCCCTGATAGAACTTTACCTCAGTTCTGAGGTAAAAGTAACATTAGATTCAGAACATGGCAGGGGCTGGTCCTAGGGCTGGTCTTACCCAGGGGAAGAAGAAATGAATTTCACTCGTTTCACTGTGTTGTTTTGTTTTGTTTTCCAGTTTCACAATTGCCAAGAGCCATCCGCACATGAGGAAAGACATGAATATGTAAGCCAAAATATGAATTACTCTCCCTATTAGCCGATGGCATTCACCAGTTTCTCCCAGCTATTATAAAAATAATAAAGAGTTAGGTTTCCTTAACCTGGCAATAGTAGGACTTGATTACTTAATCCTGTTGTCAACTTCACCCGATCATAGATAAGCCAGACGTACTTGTCTGAGCCTCAGTTTCCTTGTACAACGGAGGCAATAATAGGACCTACGACAGAGGGCTTTTAGGAACATTAAAGAACATAATGTATGTAAAGCACTTAGAAAAGCTCTTGGCACAGTAAATGTATAATGAACATGAAACATTGTGTTGTTATTTGCAAGTGTCCTTGGAAACCAAAGCTTGGGCAAGCTGATGCTTGATGAGGAAGAGCCTGATGGCCTTCTCTTGGCAGTCTCCTCTGCTTGACAAAATACTACACCTGAAATATTTTAAGCTAGTATTTCTGAAAGTGTGCTTTTCAGACCACCTGCATCAAAATCACCCCGAACAATTATTTAAAATGTGGATCACTATGCCCTGGGCAATTCTTAAGAACACTAAAGTTTGAGAACTTCTGCTTTCAACTTGCTTGAGTGGTTGTAGAGTGACTTTCCCAACCAGAGAGGAAATGGGATGTCTGAAAGGCAATGAGGAGTAGCAGAAGGGACCTGGGACCTGGAATCAAGAGGCCAGCAGAGGAAACTGGCCATCCATTTACCTGTGGAACGGAACTAGTCACATCTCCCTCATGGAGACACAGAGAGAGCCAAATGGGATCTGGAGAATGGAACAATATTTTCCATTAACCAACTGATATACGTTATTACTCACTTGTATTTTTATCCGAATTCCAAGAACCTAAATATAGAATTCCTATTTGGTGCTTCCAAAAGAGGACCATGTGGTCCAATGATGTTTGTGACAAAGGACATCATTCATGAGCATCTCATCCTTTCATTCATTAACAAATATTTGTTGAGTGTCAATTCTTTGCCAGGGACTGTGCTGGCGTAAATCAGGGAAAAAGCAGTCACATTCCCTGCCTTCCTGAGCACATAGAGGGCTCTGAAATATCCAAGGACAAAGAAGGGACAAGGAGAAACTTAAAGCTCACAAGAGTCTAGAGCTAGGAAAGGACCTTAATGGACACAATTCCTTCATAGAACTGGTGAGAAGACAAAGACCCAAAGAGATGAAGCACCTCCTCGCCCCGCAGTGAGTTGGTAGCTAGAAAGGCACTCATTCCTTAGTTCATGGAACTCTTCCTACCCTGTCTGTTTCACCCTTTCCTGCACCAAGAAAAGCAAAGAAGCAAAACAAATATTGAGTTGCCATTTCTCCATGTCATCAGCATGAGTCATTTGAGTTGACGGCAACAAAATTCTTCCCACTTAATGCAGTGCTTTTAAATTTTCATTTTTCATTTAATTTAAAAGCGGGTTACAAAACAGCATGCAGAGCGGGATCTCGTTTTTGTAAACAATCTACCTGTGATGTATACGTGTGCATAGAAAAATGGCTGCACAGATCAAAGGCTATCGATAGATATTCCCTAGGGGCTAGGATTAGGGGCACTTTTTATTTTCTCCTTTATATTCCTGGAACTTTCTCAGAATTTTCCAGATCTTCTACAATGAGCACAAATTACTTCTGTAATGAATAAAAAGGTTATTTCAAAAATAATGTTGGGTTATTTTTTTTTAAGTCACTGAGTTTTGCCTTTTTGTGACTAAATCTATTCTCATGAGAGGGTTCTAGAATCTTTTTGTCCGGATTACCGCCAAAGATTAAACTCAGTGTTGGTCTTCCAACAGAAGAGATGAAGTACAAAATAGCCACCTACTGACAGAACTCCTGGGATATTCCTTGCATGTATCTGGGCAAAGACTAGCTGTAGTCTTGAATGGAATCAACTCTTCTTAAAGTATTTCCTGAGCCCTACCAAGTTCAAGGAACTGCACTGTGCCCTGTGTCCCAAGGTCAAAGATGCGTAAGACACGAAAAACCCAATCCCAGTCTTCAAGAAACTCAGGATTTAGCTGAGGACTTTGAATATATACAAAGTTTAGTAACAAAACATGAACAAGAAAGTGATATTGGAAAGTACACTGTGCGTTGGGCCCACAAGGACAGTTTATTTCAGGAGCCAAGTGGCAGAGAGGAGATGGAGGACAGTGGGGAGCCATGAAGGTTTTTTAGGGGGAGGTGGCATACGATCTGTGTTTCAGGAAGACTAAGGTCTGTGCAATGCACAACCATATTTGCACAGGGAGAGACAGAGAAGAGGGAAAAAAACAAATGCAAAAGAGGTCAAGTGAAAAGAACACTGGGTTTCAGGTCCAGCTCAGCCACTAACAAGGCGACCTTGAACATGTCACTTCTACTGCCTGCAAGTAGCTTTCTCACCTGCCAAGTGAGAGAGTCAGACTAGACTCTCCAAGGTCCTTTTCAGCTGTCAAAATTCTTTAGCTCCACCAGCCAGGCAAGAATGATAAAGGCCTGAAAGAGGGTGTTGCTGTGGCGAGCGCGTGCTTTTTTTCCAGCAAATGCCTCGCAAGGAGAGCGACTAAATCATCTTCAGCACAGGCACCAGCAGATCAGATCAGATTGTCCCCCCTTACTCTTCTTATTTTTAACCCCTTGGGAGGCTTGGGGCAAATTTTTTCTTTTTACTTTTTTTTTTAACTGAGGTGTAATTTATATACTGTGAAATTCACCATTTTAAAGCACACAATTTAGTGGTTTTTAGTATATTCACAAAGTTGTGCAACTATCACCACTATCTAATTTCCAAAATATTTTCATCACCTGCAAAAAAGAAATTCCATAGCTGTCAGCAGTCACTCCCCAGTTCCCCTTCCCCAGCCCCTGGCAACCAGCAATCTGCTTTCTGTCTCTATAGATTTGCCTCTTTGTGGACATTTCACATTAATGGAATCATACAACCTGTGACCTTTTGTGTCTGGCTTTTTTTACTCAGCATGCTGTTTTCAAGGTCTGTCCATGTGGTAGCACGTGTCAGGATTTCATTCCTTTTTTATGGCTGAATACTATTTTGTTGTAGAGATATGACTCCTTTTTTTTAATCTGTTCTTGCACTGATGGACATTTGGGTTGTTTCCACTTTTCAGCAGGGCACTGAATCTTATTCTCTTTGCTATCAGAGGTAAAGCTGTCACATAAGCTTCCACTATTTGAATTTAAAAAGAAGTGGAGATTTTGGGTGGAGAGAGCATGGTCAATTCCGGATGGTGACAAAACCCACTTCGTCTGCAGTAACCATTATAGACAACATTCTGACAAGTTTTTCCATAGATACTGCAGGGGTAAACAAAATATTTGTATCTCCAAAGAGTGTGTGACTTCAAGTGAAAATTTTTGAGCAGCAAATGCCACAGGATTAGGGGATAATCTTTAGCTTTCATGTTCTGCCAATGAGATGGCATTGAGTTTGTAGATTCCCAGGCATGACGGAAGCTGCGTCTCAGCCTTTGTGTGTGACCTGCTTTTCACTCCATAAACAACCAATTCAGACCCATGCCTATCAGAGTTTCAGCATAACTTCTCTTTTTCCCACAGTCCAAGCTGTTCATTTCCTCACTGTATTTTTATGAGCCAGAAAAACATGAACTATCACTGAACTGTCAATGTTCGTGTTACATTATAAGACCCAAGATGTCTTTGTCTTTTCCTAAATCAAACTGAATTTTTTAAAGTCCAATAAAACATTTATCTGGTTGACATGAGACCTCTGAGTTCAGGCCTTCCTAAATGGGAGGGGGAAGGGGGAAAAAACTCAGCTGCATGTTTTCTTCTTCCAGTCATTTACTATAATTTTTAAATTACCACACGGACCAAAACAGAAAGGAGAGTCTTAAGGTTGAGAGCTTTATCACCAAGAAAAAAACATTTACTGAGCACCTACTTTGTGCCAGGAAGAGTGATGAGTTCCATGGTCTGTTGTAATCTAGTTGAAAAGATATAACGATTAAAAATCTTCATAATTTGCCAGAGGCTGTTGGGGGCAAAGAATGGGGGGTGATTGTAACGGGTATGGAGTTTCTTTTTTGGCCAGGTGGAAATGTTCTTGGATTAGATAGTGGTGATAGTTGCACAACCTTGTGAATATACTAAAAACCACTGATATGTACATTTTAAAAGGGTACATGAATTTTATGGTATGTAAACCATATCTCAGTAAAATTAAAAATTGAGATAATAATAATGCCCCATCATTGTATTATAAATAAGAGTGGGAAAAAAAACATGCCTGGGGGTAGAGTAGAAGATAGGTTTTCTTTCAAATGTGAGTTTCACTCCTAGGCAAAAACTGTAGTATATTTCCCTACATCTTTGTCACTGCCCAAATTTCCCAAAGCCCTCCCTTAGCTGTTCCCACTGCAGGGGGCTGGCCTCCCCAAATCCCCAGCTTTCCCTGGTTCAGTGGACACCCCAGTCCACAGACTTCGGTGGAAGTTCTCTTAACTGCTTTGCCCCCGAGAATGTTTCAGGAGAACGCTGCCTGGCTTACAACGTGATTTGGAAATATGCTGCTGGCTGTGTTTTATGCATTTTATCAAGTGTTTTTAACTTTGTACTGGCTGGGACCATGAAGGGCACAGTTTTCGAAGGTTGAAGTTAATAATTTCACACCAGAAAACGTTCAACCGGGGTCGCCGAGGAGCAAGCTGCCTGAGTCTCAATATTCTTGAGCCCTGGAGGCAGCCTCACAACGAGAGGTTGCACAGTGGCCATGGGTCGAGTTTGAGGCTGGATAATATAGTAGTTGAGCCCAGGTTTTCTTGGAGACAAGCCAACTGACTGGCCACGTAATCTCAGGCATGGTAATTAATCTCTCTAAAACCTCAGTTTCCTCATCTGTAAAATGGGGTAGGCAACCTCTGGGTTTTTGAGAGAATTCAATAAAATGCTTAGACAGGGCTTCCCTGGTGGCACAGCGGTTAAGAATCCGCCTGCCAATGCAGGGGATACGGGTTCGAGCCCTGGTCTGGGAAGATCCCACATGCCGCGGAGCAACTAGGCCTGTGTGCCACAACTACTGAGCACGTGCTCTAGAGCCTGCGAGCCACAACTACTGAGCCTGCATGCCGCAACTACTGAAGCCCGTACATCTAGAGCCCGTGCTCCGCAACAAGAGAAGCCACCACAATGGGAAGCCCACGCACCACAACGAAGAGTAGCCCCCGCTCGCCGCAACTAGAGAAAGCCCGCGTGCAGCAACGAAGACCCAACACAGCCAAAAATTAAAAAATAAAAAAAATATAAAAAATGCTTAGACAAGTGGCTGGCAGGCACTAACCACTCCCTAAGTAGTGGCTGCTGTCAGAGTTGCTATGACTCCTCGTGCTGTTGCTCTCTGACTATCCTTAAGGAAGGAAGGTGTTTGCCTCATCTAATGACCCTCACGGAGGCTGGCAATCTGGCTGGGTATATTTTGATTGTCATCCCACTTAGACATGTCACATTCTAAAATAAGACAGCTAAGGAGCATGTGTCCAAGGACATCCTGGGGGAACTTAGTCGACATTCCATGATGAAACCAACAAATCAGGTTTTCACATTTGCCATTTTCACCATCTTTAGACTTTAAGCTATTTAAGGTCAAGGGCCCACTCCTCACAGGTTCTCAGAGGGTGGTACCAGACAGTCTGTCAGAACCACACAGGGTGTTTGTTTAACATAGGCAATTCCCAGCCCCGCCCCCCTCCAGATGTACTTCACTGGCACCTCCAGGCAGGGAACGTGCCTGTCAACGAGATCCTCACAGCCTCTTTTTTTTTTTTTTTTAATACTCATTTCCCCCCTGACTTTTTTTTTTTTAATTTATTTATTTATTTATTTTTGGCTGTGTTGGGTTTTCGTTTCTGCGCGAGGGCTTTCTCTAGCTGCGGCGAGCGGGGGCCACTCTTCATCGCAGCGTGTGGGCCTCTCACTGTCGCGGCCTCTCTTGTTGCGGAGCACAGGCTCCAGACGCACAGGCTCAGTAGTTGTGGCGCACGGGCTTAGTTGCTCTGCGGCATGTGGGATCTTCCCGGACGAGGGCTCGAACCCGTGTCCCCTGCATTGGCAGGAGGATTCTCAACCACTGCGCCACCAGGGAAGCCGCCCCTCACAGCCCCTTTTGCATGCTGGATTTGAGGAAACTGAGCCTCTGCAGCCCAAGTGCTTAAAACTGTCAATGTGTAGCTCACAGCACGTGCTTAAGACATTTTTTTCTTAATAAATAGAAAATAACATTAAATAATATTAATAGAAAAATTTTTAAGGCTAAATAGAAATCATGAATGAATGAATGAATGAGACAGTCATGTGTATCTAGCTTCCTTGCTCCTTCTCACCACATTGTCCCTGATGGGGAAACCACTAACATTTATTGAAGGAATTTTTCTCCAGTACAAAAACAATATATGATTGATGCTTAAAACTTAGAAAATACAGAAAAGCACCAAGGAAAAGACTAACAGTTGTTACCACCTTAGGCGTATTTGTGCGGTTCCTTCTGGCTTTTTGTATGATGCATACAAATACGTGATTATTTAACAAAATATCATCAGATTATACACTAAATGCTCTTTTCAGCCTGCTTTTTTCTAACTTAGCAATGCATTATGAATAGGTTCTCAGCTCAGCAAATATTCCTCACTATAATTTTAAATGGCAGCAAGGTATTCTATCTAGACATACTACAATTTATTTAATCCCTGTCCAATCACTGAACATTCAAGCTCAATAATTAATTTAAAATAAAATGTACACGTAGATTCTAATTCACATGTCTTCGGTGGCTATCTGTAGTTTTTTAAGTTCCACAACTGATTCCAATCAGTAGCCAGGACTGATGGCTACCACCATGAAAGGCTACTTCTAGGATGTTCTCTCAGGAAACCTGTGGAGTTGGAATACAAATGAGGAACATTTCCATGCCTCAAGAATGTCAACAAATCTGGATTACAAAAACTCTGCTGATTCCAGGGTGCACAGCACTGTCACAGATCACAAGAAGAAAGAACATTGGTCCTCTTGTCATCGTCAAAGGTGGACCAATTTGGGGCTTCCCTGGTGGCACAGTGGTTAACAATCCGCCTGCCAATGCAAGGGACACGGGTTCGAGCCCTGGTCCGGGAAGATCCCACATGCCGTGGAGCAACTAAGCCCGTGCGCCACAACTACTGAACCTGAGCTCTAGAGCCCACAAGCCACAACTACTGAGCCCACGTGCCACAACTACTGAAGCCTGCAAGCCTAGAGCCTGTGCTCTGCAGCAAGAGAAGCCACGACAATGAGAAGCCCGTGCACCACAGTGAAGAATAGCCCCCACTCACCGCAACTACAGAAAGCCCACACTCAGCAACGAAGACCTGACACAGCCAAAAATTAATTAATTAATTAATTAATTTTTTTTTAAAAATGTGGACCAATTTGATCCAGTGCCACCAAGAGGGTATCAACCTTATTTCTGATAAACAGCCACTTTGAGAACTATACAGTGATGTTTTGCCAGCTGGAATGATTTATTTTTATCATTTCTTCCCCTTTCGTTGCTTCAATTTGTTGCCAAGATATGATAGGAGGAGCTTGCTGTCCCTTAGGAGCCCAGATGTAGAAAGGATTCCTACAAAATGTAAAGATTTAAAGATTAAAGACAGCCCAGAGTTTATAAAATTAGGTTGCAATTTAGTTAGTTTGATTTTTAGCCAAACACCATACCAATTTCTTTTCCAATATGTAGAACAAAGGGAAGGTCATTTTAAAAAGTGAAAAACTGGGAGTTCCTTGGTGGCCTAGTGGTTAGGATTCAGTGCTTTCACTGCTGTGGCCCAGGTTCAGTCCCTGGTCAGGGAACTGAGATCCCACAAGCCACGCAGTGCAGCCAAAATCTTTTAAAAAATAAAAATAAAAAATGAAAAACTGATTCAAAGGGAGCTGGCAACAGCTCCTTGAAGGCAAAGTCTGTCTTGGTTGCCTTCATTCTCTACAGCATCTATCATGATCTCTAACATGCAGCTAATGTTTGGTAAATGAATTAATGCCTGAAAGAATGAGTTAATGAATTAGGGGATGGTCCTCTATCCCACTTCAAGCCATACAGTATAAATGATCTGAACTACTCAGTTTTCCTGCAGATTGGCCTTAATCTCCAAAGACCACCCCACCAATAACTCCCCCGTTACTGAAAAACTCAAAATAGGTAGTGTTCTTATTCAGCCTTGCAATTCAAAGCACAGAATCAAAAACCCACAGAAATATGTCACCAGTCTCCCCCTAGGAGGTACTGTCAACTGAAGTAACAATAATAATAATGATGATGATGATGATGCAGGATGTTGCAAATAAGAAAAAGAGTTTATTTGGGGGTCTTAAGAATTGCAATTCGGGAGACACAGATTCAGGTTACTTGGAAAGAGTGTTCTGGGAAGGAAAAAAGTCAGGGGCTTATAAAGCCAAAAATCACAAGGTTGTTAAAAAGTTGCCTGGAGAGAATTATGATTGACTCTGATGCAAATCAGAAAATATTTGTCCTTAAGGAATCATAATCTGTTTTAGGGTAGGGGTCTGATAACTAGATAGACTGTCATGAGTTTCTGGTAGATGTTCTGGATGATTTGATCAAGTCAAAGGTCAGATTCCATCCAGGCTGAGACGTGCACAAGTCACCCTCTCAATGGCCTCCCAGCTCCATTTCAGAGAGCTCTCTTAGCAATACTGACTCCATCTTGATCTTCCTTTCCCAGTACTCAGTTAGCAAAATGAAAAGTCTCATTATTCCTTGTCACTTCCGGGTCACAAGGGCCATCTGCAAGGTCACACTAATTCATTTGCTACAGAGACAGTGGCTGTCTTTAAACTCGGAGGTGGAAAAAAGCCTCCTTTATTCTCAAGTCACCTCATCTACACTGTTCCCAGGCGCTCAGCTCCAGGAGACTGGACTGACCGTTGTTCTTCTCCATCTTCCTTGTACTAAAGTGCACCACCCCAAACAGCTCCAGGCTGATTTACCAGGAACCTCAAAGTAAGCGTTCCTCCCTGTATGCTTTTTTATTGATAAAAACGACACAGTGGTTGGTCTGCCACCAGGGTTCATCAACACTTTGTTGGGTGCTGCATCCCACTGTGGGATCCAGAATGATCCCATCTCTCTACTGGGCATTTCGAAATCTGACTGCACCACACACTGTCCCGTGTTCTGAGAGCGCTACCCCTCCTGTCTGTATACATTTCATTCCCTGACTTTTATTTTCCCTTTTACTACAGCTAAATAACTGTGCAAAGAAAAAAAATGTATAATTTTTTTCTTTATCAAATAATTTCCTTTTCCACACCAAACTCCTACAAAGCCTTCACTATTCTCACATTTTTACTTGCACCAAATATACATACTGTTTTTTTTTTTTAAGTAATCAGTGTTCAATGCTTTCTTGTTCACCTGTATATCCTGAGAGCCGATTGTTCTAAAACCACCAGTCCGTCTTCTCTTGTAACCTCCCAGATGAGGAGACCCAGTTGGGACTCACCAGCTATGGGCCTTCCCCCTGTAGGCAAGCTCTTTCAGAAAGGGGCTGCTTTTGACAATAACAATTTCCCAGCTTTCAGAAGCCACAGTGAAGCTCCACTCTACGTTCTGGGCCACAGCACAAGAAGGAGATGAAAATAAGAATTAAAATTCCATAATGAAGAATGACCCAGGTTTGTGTTCCTCCTGCCTCTATATAGAAAGATGCTGTTTAGAGAGATGGTCTCGAGGAGGAGAGTAACAGTTCAAGTCCATGGCGCACTGGGTAACTCGCATGACCTGTATGGTTCCTATCTCCATTCTCCAGGTGGGGAAACCGAGGCACAGCCGTTAGGGGACCCACCCAAGCCACACAGCTGGTGAGTGGCAGGGCTGGGATTCCAACCCCGGCCGGGCCGCGGGGCTGCAGAGCCTGGCACTACCTCTGCAGGAACAGCAGACAATGACCAAACCGCAGGGAACGAGGGCGTCCCCACACCCCCAAAGCCCCGGCAGGACCACCAAATAGAAGCAAGCTTGGGAGCTGCAGAGCGCTTCATTACATCAGAAAGGCCCCCAAACATCCACTGTTTACTGTCAACATTTTTATCAAATCAACAAACAGAAGAATGTTCTGCATTTATCATTTGCTCCTTCCTTCCGTCATTACCACCTCCCGGAGCAGGGCACCCACTGAATGGTATAACTTTTCCCTGAACTGCCCCAAACCCAGAGAGAAAAAGGACTTTGATAAGAAAGACTTCGGTCCGCTCTAACCCAGGAGCGATGGTCTCTAAAGCCTGTGGAAGCAAACGCCGAACCAGCCCGGGGAAGTGTGAGGGCTGAGGAGGAGGAGGCGGGGCCAGCGCCGACTGGAAAGAACATGGGGGAGGGGGAGGGGGGAGTGTCCCTGGGGGTCCTAAGACCGGCTTCCCCACTGAGGCTGGGTGACAGTAACAAGAAACTGAACCCGTCTGAGCCCCGAAACACAAGGACCCCGGATTAGAGCATCTCTCAGGAACCAGTTTGTTAGTCAATCTCACAATACTCTGATTCATACTTGCTTGTGTGAGCTGTGACACGGGGGTTTGAATGGCGAAAGCTCTAGAAAGAAATTGATTCCAAGGCCAGAGGCTGAGTTGACAACGTGAGGAGATGGCGCCCCCCAGTGTCAGGATGATGCTTCGGAAACCTGGACCAGGCTGAGCGCGAGCAGTGACCCTGATGCTTCAAGGTAGGCACGACCGCTGCAGAAGGGGCGGGAAGGTGCCCGTGGCCGGGGAGGAGGACCGGTTCCCGCAGTACCTGGTTCTCCCTCTGTCGCCGTCCAGGTCCCGGCTCTGTGCTGCAGACCCATCTAATGCAGCTTTCTCCAAAGACTCAAAAATATCACCAAGCCATTTTCATGTGTTTTATTCACTCTTAGATGCATCAAATCCCGAGGATAAACAGTTTAAAATCATATGGTCTCAGCACCTGGAGTCCCACTGTCAACAATTTTTCTTGTTCAAAGCCAGATCAGTTCCAGCCCAGGGGCCTCTGCTGATTGGCAGGACTGGCCTCAAACCCCCTTTAACGCCATAGACATGTGTAGCAAGCTGCCAAAGTCACTTTCCCATTCTTAAGGTTTAAATGGAAAGACAAGCTACATATGATGAAGTTCTAAATCGGGGCTGCCAGCCTGGGTCCCCAGGACAGCAAGTGGCTCTGGTCTGCTGTAAAGGATCCATGCACGGTTCTCAAAATAAACTTGGAGGGGGAAAGAACTAAAAGAAAGAGAAAACTGATACAAATTCACTCCAAGATAAACAAATATATGAATAATGCAAACACTTCCCAGGTCCTTTCAGTGTAACAAAATGTGTAGGGAAAATCTTAACACCCTTTGCCCTGAAGATAACATCCTTAGTCTGTATTCTGCAAAGCTCAAGAAAATGTTCCCTGGGCTGGTGGAGTCTAGTTGAAGCTAATCTTGGAAAGAAAACTTAGAAGTCCTTTGGTCCAACTTTGGAGCCTGGTCCCTCATGGAACTCGTCAACTTGAAGCATTGCCCTGCAGGTCAGAAGCTGGGCATTATCAGAAACTAGAGTGGACGGATCTCTTCTTTACTGGGAACATAGTTAAGGGACAGGATCACGGCATCCCCCCTTTTTTTTTCTTCTGATTATGGTAGCGACACGTGCTCATTATAGAAAAATACAGAATGTAGTTTGGAATTTTTTCCTCGGTGTCATTAAATATTTTTCTATGCCACTAAATACTTTTTGAAAATCTCATGGTATCAGCTGCACAATGTTCCATTTTTAAAACCATTCTCTTATGCTCAGACATTTGTTTCCAATTTTTTGCCATTTTAAAGTGAATGCAGTGAACATTTTGCATATTAACTTTCATCCAGATTTCTGAGTTTTAGAAAGTTCTTTCTGGGTCAAGGGGAAAATCACTTCATTTTTTAAAACATGTGCAGTTGAGGGTCTCATGACACCATGCTGCTGGTTTTCATGACAGCATATGGTGCCTTTACAGAGAAAATAAAATGGTGAGAAATATATTTGTTTTGAATTGAAAATCAGCTTAAAACAAAAAAGCTGAGATTTGATGTCTGGGTTTCACTACCACTGTAGCCCTGGACTGTGGCCTTGGGCAAGTCCCTTCAACTCTGTCAGCCTCAGCTGTTAAAATAACTATTGTTTAAACAATTTAAGTTTGTACAGGAGGAAAGCACCATAAAAGTAAAGTGCTAAGTCCTTTCCTTTCTTCTATGGGACAAAATTCTTTTTTTCTTTCAAATTCTCTATTCTTGCATATAAGAAGGTTTGATAGTCCCCCATCTAGGAGACTGCTGCCAGCTGGTCCCTCGTGAGAGTTTGTCTCTGAGGCCCTGGCTGGTCATTGCTGGGCTTTGCTTGCTGTGAGATTTCAGCAGACACCCAGGAATCCATGAGCAGGTGAAGGGAGGCTTGACTGAGGAGGCGTCAGGCATCAGGGCTGCTTCTGTGTTTCCCCAATTGTCCAGATCACCAAGATGTAAGCAGCGTACACTGGCATCAAAATCTGACGCCCAGAAATGCATCCTGAGACCCAGAACTGCCATTTCCTAGATGAGCTGCCCAAACAGGATCCAAGAAGTTTCAGCACCTATAAGGTAGGAGAGTACCAGACTACTTACATCTTAGAGCTATCCTCAGACTCAAAATAAAAATGAAACCATACATGTGCAACCATTTGATAAACCCTAAAATTCAAACGACCACAAACTACTATTTTGGCAAAATGCAAAGGGCTGAAGTGAGATGGGGGTAAATACAAAGGAAATAGAAGGAATCTCCCTGTTGCTATGCAACCTTACAGCTTCCTTATAATTAATTATCAGTGCTATAGTCTAGAGTTTTCCAAGTATATTTGGCCCCAGAACTTTTGATTTGAATTACATTTAATAACACCCACACATTAGGAAACATGGGGTTTGTGGTTTGGTTCCACATAGAATATAAGGTCTATGAAGGCAAGCACCTTGTCTTGTACCCTGCTGTACCTCCAGGGTATAGAAGAGCTGCCTGCACATAATAGGTGCTCAATAAAATGTGTTGCATAATGCATATACTTTCCATTAGACATGTTTGAAGACAGCCTCCCAAAAGAGTTTGCAGAGAAAAGTAAAGCAAGGGTTTTCATGCACTGCTAGTGAAAGCATAAATTGGTTTAAAGTTTTGAAAAGAGCATGGCCTCATTCATCAAAGACTTTTAAAGTGCTCATACCCTCTCGCCAAGTTGTGCCAGCTCCGGAAATCTATTTGGAAGTTATCCTAAGTAAGAAGAAAAAAAAATTTGTGTCTAAAGATGCTCAGGAGATGAAGTATTGTTTAAAATGGAAAAAAAGAAAAAGGCAACCATCTGAATTATGTTCAAAATTACTGAATGATTAAGTTACAGAATATAAAAACAAAAACAAAATAGAGAACATTATTGAGTGCCAGTCTGTCAGACAATTGTTCTAAATCTATAGATAGATAGATAGATAGGTATACAACTTGTTCATTTTTCCTAACAGCCCTAAGGTAGGTGCTATTCTAATACTCATAGATAAGAACCCTGAAGCACAGAGAAGTTATATAATTGGGCCAAGGTCAATGAAAGGACTGGGATTCAAGCCTGGGCAGTCCAGGCTATTATCTGAAAAAATAATGGGAGACAGAACACTAAAGTATTGACCACAGATGCCTCTGCGTGTTCGAAAAGAGGGCAATTACATCCCTTCTACTTTTCTGCATTTTAACAAGTTTTTTTTTAAATTTATTTATTTATTTATGGCTGTGTTGGGTCTTCGTTTCTGTGTGAGGGCTTTCTCTAGTTGCGGCAAGCGGGGGCATTCCTCATCGCGGTGCGCGGGCCTCTCACTAACGCGGCCTCTCTTGTTGCGGAGCACAGGCTCCAGACGCGCAGGCTCAGTAGTTGTGGCTCACGGGCCCAGCTGCTCCGCGGCATGTGGGATCTTCCCAGACCAGGGCTCGAACCGGTGTCCCCTGCATTGGCAGGCAGATTCTCAACTACTGCGCCACCAGGGAAGCCCCTTAACAAGTTTTTGTAATGATGAGAAACCTGCGCTCGAACAGGGTAAATTAAAGACTTAATCTGTGTTCCTATAATAGAGCTGAGCAGAAAGACATCTTAATTGACCATAGGACCCCATTACTGCAACCAGGAAACTCCAACCAAGCTCCGACAGCCAACTCTCTTCTGTACACAAGAGAAAATTATAGTAAATTCCATTTAGGGGGAAGTGGGTTGAAAATAGGTTGTTTTTATGAATGCAGAGAAACTAGCCAAAGCTAGTGTTGGGTTCTCAGTTTCAATGTCACACTTGCTCAAACACCAGTTCTATTTTTAGGTATGGTTCTCAGATAATCACTCTGCCTTACCCAGAAGGAAGTGTTTAAACACCAGAACCTCACGCGTCCGCACAAACCAAGAGGTCAGTGCTGTACTCCGGTGAGATGGGGCGGAGGTGGGATAGAGGTATGCAGGAGCAGTCACGGCCCAGGTACTGGGCACGCAGTGTCCGCTGCTGCAGCTGTAAGGCTCGGGTTTTATATATACATACAGCACGAGGAACTGCACTTGATCACCCTTTAGCGTGGTAGGAAGAAAAGGTAAACACGCTAATGATGCTAGTGATGAATGTGAAATGGAACAAATGCCACCGTACTTATCTAAATGGAAATTTTAAACTAGGGGCAATATATCTATTCTACAATAAGGGTCACTTAGTAACTCTAGAATTTCATTTCCAGGTTGTGTCCGAGCCCACTAGTCCCACCCCCCAGCCCTGTGGGTCCAGCCCTGACCACTCGCTTCTAAGGACTACAACTCCCAGCCTGAGGGAGATGCCTACGCATGCGGCCTGACGACCTACGCCTACATTTCCCAGCAGGCCGAGCGGCTACGCTGACGCACGCGTGCGCTCTTGGTCCCTTCTGCCAGCTCGGGTTTGACCTACAGCCACCAGGAGAAGATGGCCGCGCCGTCAGTGTCCCGGCTCTCCCTGCAGGTGAGAGAACGGAGGTCCTGAAAGCCAGCGGGAGGAGCCCTTCTGGGGTGACTCGTACCAGACCCCTAAGTTCCACGGTTCCAGGCCACAGCTGGGGAGCGTGGCCGCCATTCAAGGTCGCGGGGCCAGGCGAGTGGGGGGCGACGGCAGGCGGCCTGGGCAGCCCCGCTTTCCCCCCCGGGATGCGCGCGGGCCGGTAGGCTTGGGGCTGCGCGTGTCCGACCTTGGCGTCCTCTGAGCACAGCCCCGAGAAGCAGCTGGTTTGAAGGGCACAGGTGAAGGGGGATCTCTCTTTGTCGTGGTGGTGACACCTGGCAGGGGTCACCAGTAATGCTAAGGAGTATTTGTAAAAGCACATTTCGCGTTTTAATAAAAAAGTGAGACCGAAAAGTTAAAGTGACTCGTCCTTGGCTGCTCAGCCAATACGGGGTAGAGCTGAGATTCGAATCCACAGAGTTGGAAAGAAAAATCATGCTCTTTATATTACATGATGCTTTACATATCATGACAGCGTACAGCTTCCGTAAGTTTTCCATAAGCGTTATAAAGTCTTTTAACCCTCACAACCGGTATGGTACACTTAGAGCTGGAATTATCTGAAGGTGACCTGTGCTTTTGCAGGTGCCTTTTAAACTCTGGATTCCAACTCTTGATAGACAAGATACCATCTCAACAATATCAAGATAGTATTTTGATAGACAAGGTACTAGGGCCTGTTCTCACATCAGACGGCTGGAGTACCCAAAGAATTCGTCTGTATTTTCAGATAGCATTTGGATTCTAAGAAGGTCCATCTCTTGCAGATCATGCCTGGAATCCTCCCACTTTTCATTAAAATGATGCTCGAGGGTGGTAATATAAATGTCGAAAATCTTGTTAAATTTTTTTGGAAGACATATTTCACCAAACTTAGTGTTTTCTCTCTCATAGTGGTGTGCTTGCCTCAGCCTATTCCTAGTAAACTAGGAAGTTAGAAGTAGAAAAGCAATTTCCCAAGCAACCTGGAATGAGTCTCAGTGGGGAAATTTACTCCTAGGTAATAAAGAGCGGCTCACGCTCATGTAATCTATGTGATGATACAAGGAAACATGAGAAGCGACTCATCTAGAAGTCACGTTTACTGTTCATTATTGCAGGTTTAAATGCAGAAATCCTTTAAGTAGTCTCATTTGATCTACTTTCTCTTTTTGTTTTGAAGGCGCGATGCTTCAGTACATCTGCAGTCAGGCCGTTTGCCAAGCTTGTGAGGGTATGTCTTTTGTAATTGTAAAGCAGATGAATGTGTGTGCATCAGACAGCAGTACACTTAGGGCATGGATTTTGTATAGTTACCCCTAAACCTTTCTGCATGACTTGTGGTTCCCCACATATGATGGGGGTGGAGGGGCTAGGGGACGGAATAATGTTGAATGCCTGCCGTGGGACAGGCCCATGCATAACCTTTAAGTAGGAGAATTTCTTAAAACCCGATAACAGTGATGGGAGGTAGCTGATCTTCCCATTTTACAAAAAAAGGAAACAGACTTTGGGAAAACTTACCCAAGGTTATTCAGCTTAGTCTTAAAGCTGGACTGAAGCTAAATCTTGCTCATCCAAAGCCTAAGTTTTTCCACTACAATCACACAGCACCACTAAGCATATGTAGTCATACATTGATGGTAGTGTGGTTTTAAAAGCCAGTGGTTCATTGTAAAAAATAATTCAAGCCTCAGGCACTTAGTAAATTGCTAAAGGGCTCCATTAAACTGAACATTTATGGAGGTCTGTAAGGGATATTTGCAGTATTACTCTGAAATGTATAAAAGTATGCTTGTGTGTGTTTCATAAACACCTGTTTTCCTGGTTCTAACATGTTCAAAACTGCCTTCTATCAGTGTTTAAAACCTCCCAAACTTGGAACTAAGTAGTTACTGAATTCAAAGGAATCCTAAGGTCATCTCATAATTAACATTGTTGAATTATAGATAGTTAGAGCGGAAGGGGACTTCAGACACCATGTTTCCTAAACCCCTCGTTTTAAGATGAGAAATTGGAAGCTCACAGATAGAGTGACCTGGCCAAGGAAACATCCCTAATTTCAGAATTGTCATTCAGGGTAGCTCTTTGATGACATATTTAAACTGTTTTGTGCTATAAAAGGTGTATTTTTTTAATTATAAATATTTCTCTCTGCTATTGATACCGTAGTATTGTCTTAACTGATTTTCCTTTTCTCTCCCTGCCCTCCTCCACCCTTTTTTTTAAAGCCACCTGTTCAGGTGTACGGTATCGAAGGTCGCTATGCCACTGCTCTTTATTCTGCTGCATCTAAACAGAATAAACTGGAGCAAGTAGAAAAGGAATTGTTGAGAGTAGCAGTAAGTAGCCTTTCCTGTTCATTACTTATTAAGTTCTCATTGTATATATTTTGCTTAGATATTTGACTGTGCATCCCTAATGAGGTATATCCTAAGAGAAAGAGTTGCAAGGAAAAGGAAAAACATATTTTCTGTAATGATGTTGATAGTAATAATACTGGGTATTATCATTCTGAACCTGTTGTATAATAGGTACAATCTGACGCAGGTAAGGATATTAATATTAGGAACCAAGATTTTGGGCTCAGAGAAGAAATAGAAAATCTAAATTTAAGATGGTAATTTAAGAAACATTGTCATTTCAAAAGAGAATTAAAAAGTCACCTTGAGAATCTTTGCTTGTGTTTCCAGGTATTTCCAAAACAGTCTTTAGAATATATTATGATTTTGTTTAACTGGGAATTTATTTTCCTTATGAAGCCTTTTGTGAGGAGAAAATGAGGAGAGCACGCTGGGCAGCAAAATTAGTGAAGGTGCAAGAGCTTCATGACGATAATAGAGAACTGACAAAGGCCACAAGGCTACAGGGGAAAGTTTATTTTTACGTGTTTTTTAAACATGAAGAGTAAATGAACTGAATTAACAAAAGCCTACAGTGTAACTTAAATAGAAGAATCCTCACTGCAGTTTCCCCTGAGTTTTCTAGTTAACAGGTTACTACACATTTTGTTTCTTCCCCTGCTCCTTTTACAGTAAGTCCCCTACATACGAACGAGTTCCGTTCCAAGAGCACGTTCGTAGGTCCAACAAAATTAGCCTAGGTACCCAGCTAACACAATTGGCTGTATAGCACTGTACTGTAATAGGTTTATAATACTTTTCACACAAATACATAAAAACTAACAAACAAAAAATAGAACATTTTTAACCTTACAGTACAGTACCTTGAAAAGTACAGTAGTGCAGTACAACAGCTGGCATCCAGGGGCTGGCATCGAGTGAACGGGCAAGAAGAGTTACTGACTGGAGGAGGGAGAGGAGGTGGGAGGTGGTAGAGCTGAAGGGTGGTCACCAATAGGAGACGGAGGGCTGCAATGTCACTCACATCCCGGGCTTGAAATAAAGATACTGTACTACTGTACTTTGTACAGTACAGTACTTTCTAGTTCCCACCTCTAGCAGTAAGTTCTGCATTAAAGGAGGGGGATATACAGCTAGTATATAATCTCTCCAGAGAAAGTTGTGCTGTTTTTTTTGATTTTATGTTTTAAGAATCTCTTGTAATTTTTAATCAACTTATTTCTAAAGATTTTTTTTTTTTAATCTTACTGTTTGTTAGAGGGGATAAAACCTTCACAGACTAGTTGTATAGAACAATAAGTCTTGTTCGTTTTTTCAGTTTGAGCTTTTGTGGGAACTTTCGTCCTAACAGACAATAATTTTAGCTCTGTTTTCCTCCCTTCGTCCATCTATCTCTGCAGATAACGCTTTTGGTCTCAGTTGGTACCGTCAACTGTTGTGACGCTCACAGAGTCATACTTACTGTTGGAGACACTCAGGGGACGAGTAGCAGGGGCAGACGGGGTCACACGCAGGCTCTCTGGGCGGCGACGATGACTGCCCGCTGCTCGTCCCACACGCCCGCTTTAGACCTGAGCCCCGGTGTTTGCAAAGGGGCCAGTGGCCTGGCTTGTGGACGCCAGAATTGGGGTTTAATTAAAACTTGAAGTCGGTTAAGACGTGGAGACATACAGAGGAGGCCATTACCTTAAGACTCGTTATAAGAGAAAATCAGCCATTTCTTGGCACTGAGAGGAAAACGTGATGCTGCCCAGTGTCACTAACTGTCCGTGGGTGATGCAGCAAAAACAGATGAGAAACATGAAGAACTGTGTGGTTCCAACTCCGGAATGCTTGTCGTTTGTATAAGCTAGCAGTTTTTATGGAAAAATATTGTTTCTTTGGGGTCGCTCAAGTTGAACTTTTAGCATTAGATGGCAGTGTAGGCAGGCAGCTAGGATCAGAGACAGAAATTGTCCAGGAGCCCAGGAGAGGGTGCTGACAGAGGGGTAGAGGGGCTGATGGAGGCGCATGACTGAAAGACGCCCAAGTGGAAGCGGCCGTTGGTTCGCTGGCGCTCTGGCCGGACGCTCAGGGCAGCAGAGTGCTGGACGCTGCACGCGATCACCGACCAGGCGGTGGTGACGGAACACAGCGGAGACAAAGCTGTGTCTCTCATGGCAGTTGCACTCCCGTCTTTTGGCCGTGTTTCCTCCCAGACTGACTGAGGCTGCTCTGGAGGCCCCAGAGCTCCCGCACGGCGCAGGGTTGGTTCTCCTGAGCTCTCTGAGAGGCAGGACAGAATCCGGGTCAGCCTGAGAGGGAGAGGCCCCTCCGAGGGCAAGGCCAGGAGGCCGCCCGCAGTCAGCACCTCTTGTTAGGTCTACACCTGAGTGTGGGCACCACTAGCGTCCTCTTCGCATGGGAAGAACTAGAGTATTACCCGTAGTAGATGCATTCGAATAGGTGGTGAATTGAATCTTTTGGCTGCTTAGTTTTTCTATAATCTCTCTTGAAAGGCAAAAATAAATTGAAGAAACTTCATTAAAGTGGTTTTAAGTATTTTCAAGAAATACTGTATCCTGTGTAAAATCATCTTAAAAGCAAAGAAAATTTTGTGATTGTAAACTTCTCTTCGTGTGCTTTGCGAGTGCTAATTTTATTCATGAAATATATGATTCATCAGAACGTATGTGTATGGCAGCTAGGATCATTTATGCTCTAAAAAGTTTAAGAAATTATTTTTTGGTACTTTTAGCAAATCGTGAAGGAACCCAAAATGGCTGCTTCTATTATGAATCCTTATGTAAAGCGTTCCATTAAAATGAAAAGCCTAAATGACATTACAGCAAAAGAGAAGTTCTCTCCCCTCACGTCCAACCTGATCAGTAAGTATTAGATCTTTTTTATTGAAGTCACTGAAAATTCTGCTTCTGAAACTGTGATCCATGGGCCAGGAACACCAGCATGACCTGCCTTTCGGCAGTGCAGAATCTTGGTCTCACCCCAACCTGCCAAATCAGAATCTACATCTTAATTGGTTCCCCAAGTGAACTGTTTGGGCATTAAAGTTTGAGGAGCACTGTCTAAAGGATATTAAGATGCAAGAATGTCTGATTGCATAGTTTCAACCCATGGACGAGACCAGTGGGACTCATGCCAAGAAAATGGTTTGTAACCAGTGGCTGTGCCCCTGTCCTTGAAGACATCTGCATTCTTTGGTACATTTGAGTTGCTTTTCAAATCCCATGATCACTCAGAATTCAAAGAAAGCGTGTAGTGAATATAGACAGTGTGTTAATTTCGGGATTTGTGGCCAACACTGGTATCTGTGGCATAAACCTGAAAATCAGATTGCAGGCTGTATCAAGAAATCTATTGCAAATCCATGTAAGACACACACACCCTTACAAATTTAAATCCTTGTTTGTTCAGTCTTTTTTTTTTTGAACATTGAATATTCTTTTTAAATAACAAGTTGCATCTTCTCCATTCACATTCTTAAATGACATTGAATTTTAAGGCCACAAATCTAAGTTTGCGTTCGAGGTGAATATAATGCTTCATGAATGACCTGATTTAAGTGAAATACCTTTACTTTCCCAGATTTGCTTGCTGAAAATGGTCGCTTGAACAATACCGCTGGGGTCATTTCTGCCTTTTCCACCATGATGAGTGCCCACCGGGGAGAAGTGCCTTGCACAGTTGCCACCGCGTCTGTAGGTGACGGGCTGTTGCTGCTGCATTTGCCTTGACGTCCCCTGTGTCACATTTTGCAGAACAAAAAGAAAAAGGCTAAAATCAGGAAATCGGGACAGGCGACTTGGCACTTGGGCGGTTTGCTTCATTTATACCAGCTTCTGTGAACCGCTGCTTTGCAAGGGCCAGCGTGTCTTCTTGGTGCTTCCCTAACCAGTGATTCTTCATAAAGAGTGTAGATTGGGTTAAAAATGTGTCGGGAAATACTGGTTTGTGTTCCATTACAGGTTTAAATTATTTTGTAAATATCACACTAAGTAGTTTACTGAAATGAGTGTCTAATCTTTGGCGGTGGTGAGTGGGAAGGGGTAAGGCAGAAGGGCCCTTTGATCTTACTGACTCGCTGAAGTGGACTGCATTTTGAAACCTACACTATTCTGGGCGCTTTATTTTAATATCAAAGGTCTGTGTGAAGCAGAAGTGTTATTATCTTTATTTTACCCATGAGGAAACTGAAGCCCAGGGGAGTAAGTTGCTTGCTCGAGGTCACAGAATGTGGGCTAGGATTTGAACACAAGCCTCTCTCTCAGAAGCCCGTGTTCCTTAACCTGCACCACCTCCCCAGAATTAATTTTGTTGTTGTTGTCTTAAGTACATATTCTCTTCCCACTGTAGTTCAGTCAAGGTAGGGAAACAGTCTGTGGGGCTTAATTATCAATAGAGCATGGTAGATTTACTTGGGGTACGCAGCCTGACCTCACCTAGATTAATATTTCTAGTGTTTAAAAGATATTCCAACTCTCCAAAAGAGCATAATATCAAGGAGACGTTTTAGCACATAGTACCTATTCGTACATTTGTAGTTCAGTAGTTGGTGTCCCCAAAGCACATACCTGGCTGAGAATCAACACAGCTCATGTTCTCCGGAGCCCACCGTGACTGCACTGGTTCTCCTTGACCACAGAGCTCAGACCAGGCTTCCCTGGCCAGATGGTCACGCCATCCCCATGGCCAAGCACTGGTGCAGGTCATTCTTCAGTGACTCTAAGGACATGATTTTGTAAGTTTCTTAGAACCAACTGATGCTAATGTTTTTGATGTTGAGTCTCCTGGGTAAATAATTTCCACCCTTAAAAAATACATATATACACCTTGATTAATGACTAGGGGCACAGACTTTAGAAATAGACTGATTTCAAATATTGGCACTAGTCCTCACTTGCTGGTGGGACCTTAGGTGAGTTCTTTTTTTTTTTTTAATTAATTTTTATTGGAGTATAGTTGATTTACAGTGTTGTGTTAGTTTCAGGTATACAGCAAGGTGAATCAGTTATACATATATCCACTCTTTTTTAGATTCTATTCCCATATAGGGCATGACAGAGTATTGAGTAGAGTTCCCTGTGCTATACACTAGTTTCTTATTAGTTATCTATTTTTTATACGTATATATATGTATATATGTTTATCCCAGTCTCCCAATTTATCCTTCCTGCCCAGGTGAGTTCTTCTTAACCACCGTGAGCCTCAGTTCTCCCACACGTAAAATGGGAACAATAACTCCTGACCTCCCGGAGTTGTCCAGGTTAAAGGAGGTGGTGGTATAAAATGTCTGGCACACACGGGTGCTTAGCACGCAGCATGTGTCTGAATGGAAGGCGGGCGTATACTTCTTTCTCTAACCTCAGAGCCTCAGCGAATGATTGATGGAGCACTGATAGACTTCCCCACCACCACCCCCCAAAAGATACTGTTGGATCTTTGCAGAGCTTAAAGGCTTCTTTGCTAGCTTTTGGACTCTTGGGTGTGTGGGTTGGGAGGTAGGATTTGTGACAGGTGAAACGCCACTCCTTCAGCAACATTTGCCGTTCTCACCCAATCGGGGGTAAAAGTTGGGGCAAAAAGGAGAGAGCACAGTGTGGATGGTCAGGGCACTTGCTCTGTAGGAACAAGATTACAGAGCTGTACTGACTTCAGGAGCCAGCCGCCTGCCTGGGCTCTCTCTGAGCTGCAGAGAGTGGAGTGGCATGCCAGAGCTCCTGGTACCCGCAGATCCCAGGTCAAACTGCAGCTTTTCATCCAAGGGAATAATAGACTCAGGCTGCACCCGGGGGAGCTGCGCGGAGGAGAGGCCTGCATCCTCAGGCATTATAAACGTCAGGTTTTTCCCCTAATCATTACTTCTAAGTTGTACTGCTAGTACCATGAAGCAGAGATGGGCAGTAAGTGAACCTAACCTCTCAGTGTGAGCTGCCCAGGTGTTCTTGTGAGGCAGGGCCTTTGCACACCCCGACACCAGCATTGATGAGTGACCATTGCGGCACAACTCCAGGATGGGTCCTCAAATATTTAACAGAGGAATTCACAAGGCCTGTCTTGGTGATATGTTGCCAGAGGGATGTTTTTTCTCTCCTTCAACTATAGTACCTTTCTGTTTTGCTTTATCTAAATTTAAAGAATGGTTTTGTCCTTTTTTAGCCTTTAGATGAAGCCACTCTTACCGAATTAAAAACAGTCCTGAAGAGTTTCCTAAGTAAAGGCCAAGTATTGAAATTGGAAGTTAAGGTAGGTTTTTAATTACGTACGGTACGTTTCCTCAGGTTGTTTGACACCTAAAATGGCTATAGAAAGTGGAAAATTAGATTTGATTGTGTAAAAACTTGCCTATAGTGGAACCTTCATATTTATTTTCAATATAAATGATTATTGAGCCCATTCACAATTTGACTTCTGTCATTTTCTAGATACAATTGTTACCGCTTACAGTTATGTAGCGCGTAGACCTTTCAGAGCACTTGTTCATCTTTCTTTTTGATTAATGAAATGTCAATGTGTTTTCACATTTCCAATCTATTTTCTTTCCTAGATTGATCCATCAATCATGGGTGGAATGATTGTCCGTATTGGAGAGAAATATGTTGATATGTCTGCAAAAACCAAGATTCAGAAGCTGAGCAAAGCGATGCGGGCGATTTCCTAAAAGTGTTGATTTCCTAAAAGTGAAAGTTCTTAAACTTGGAGCAACAATAAAATGCTTCCTGAACAGAATATACTATGTTTACTGTCTTTTAAAATGGAAATATAGGGAGCCTTATTTTTATATCTTTCAGGATCCTCTTAGTTTAAAGGTTAAAAGGCCCTTTGGAATTTAGTTTGTGTCGATTATTCTTAGGAATTCATGGAAGCTTGTATCCCTTAGGAAAAAGTTAACCTTTATACCAGGGACTGTTAAGTACTTCATGTATCTTACCTCATTTCCTTTGTCTCCGAGCCCTGAGCCTGCACGTGGAGTTAAGGTAAAGCAAACCGGTTGTCATCTCCAAGTTTCACGTGCTGGGGCCCATCTCTAGCCAGACGCTGAAAGTGGTGCCTGAGCCCACGCTGGCCAGACACCGGCAGCTGCTCCTGCCCCGCTTCTTACAGCTTCTGCAGCACGTGGGCCAGCGCCCGCTGCTGTGCCCCCGGGTCCCGTGTCCGCCGGGTGACCGGGCTGCTCAGAAGGTCTCGAAAGAGGGCCGGGTTGTGCTCACCTGCTTAACTCGAACGAGTACTTCCAGCGTGTGCATTCTGACTTGTCACTTGAGCCCAAAGTGATCTATCCTACAGTCCCACCCTCCACATTATCCTACTTTTAAAGGCAGTAGTGTTTTCTGTAAAAGCTTTCAGACAGATTCTGGCCAAAAAGATGCCTCTAGTCTAGAATCTAGAAAATCTAAAAGCAGTTACTCTGCTAACAAGCATTCATTCCTTCAGCCCCATGAGCACAGAGGTCCCCATCGGAGCTGGGCACTTCGCAAGAGAAGGCAGCAGAATGGCAGCTTTCTCAGCCAGCTGGCTGTCAGAGCTGCTGAGAATGTCCCCTGCACCAAGGAATGGCCAGGAGTGTCTGCACAGAATAGAATCACAGGGGATTTTCTCCCTTCTTGGGAGCAGGTATTCCAGTGGAAGGTACACTGATTGTTAGAAGTCACTGCTCTTTGGGGCTTCCCTGGTGGCGCAGTAGTTAAGGATCCACCTGCCATTGCAGGGGACACGGGTTTGAGCCCCGGTCCAGGAAGATCCCACATGCCGTGGAGCAACTAAGCCCGTGTGCCACAACTACTGAGCCCGCATGCCACAACTACTGAAGCCCACACGCCTAGAGCCCGTGCTCTGCAACAAGAGAAGCCACTGCTCACCACGACTAGAGAAAGCCCGCGTGCAGCAATGAAGACAACGCAGCCAAAAATATAAATAAATACATACATACATACATGCATGCACGCAAGTCCCTGCTGTGTGGCAGAACTTCTGCCCATTGGTCCTGCCAATTAAGGCCTTTCCAGCCAGGCTGAGGGAGCCAAACTCGAAATAAATCTTTTCGCTTCTCTGATAATTACAATTACCCTGAAACTGCCGGAAGAGATACCTCAGACACGTAACCTGGTGTGCATGCAGCCCCCATACTTCAGGTCATAAAATACATCCTGACAGGACTAGAACCTTTGCAGCCACAGTGAATGTGTTACTTCACTGGGATGGTAACCCTTTCCCAGACTGTAGAGTGACCCAGTCGGGAGTAATAACCACTCTACAAAACTCATTCAACAGGAAGTTTCATCAGAGGGGCTAGGACATGCCGTCCGCGGTGAGTCCTGTGATGGTCGCTGCTTTGCTCTCTGCAACAGTAGGCGCGGTGACTCAGAACGCATCTTGGAGCATTTGGGTGGTGTACGTGCAAGCCTCTGCTGTTCCAACCCATGAAGCGTCCCACCTTCGAGGCTTGGTTTCCACCCCTGTAAATGGAAGAAGCAGTAATGCCCACTCCCAGAGTAGCTGCGAGAGTGAAGCAAGATTATGATGAGCTTAGTACCAGGTCTCACAGGTGTAAAGGTGTCAGCAAATGGTGTCGGTTACTGGTCCAAAGGCCTCTGACATCTCTGGGCCATCTGACCTCAGGGGTTAAACACTGCACCTGACAGGTAGTAGTCACTCAAGCAAGGTCATCTGGCAAGTCATTCTGCCTGCCAGAATCTCCTGTCTTCAAGAGTCATTCAGAACTCCTGGTTCCTACTAGATCATTAGGATGACTCGCTCCATCAGTCCTCCAGGGAAGTCTCTCCCCAGTAAAATGCCCTTAATTCTGACATAACACCCCTAATTGAAGGATGCTCTGCAGTTTTCAAAGCCATTTCATGTATATCTTACTTAAGCTTTGTAACAGCCTTGTGGTCCAGGTGGGACAGACATCACCCCACTCTACAAATGAGGAAAGAGATGGAGGGGCCTTAGAGATTTGCTCAGGACCACGGGCTTGGACGGCTAGTGGGACAGGTCCCAGAGCCCAGGTCCTTCACTACTCCTGCCCCCACCCCTGCCCCATTTTGTGCTTGTTCCAGCTTGTCACTGGCCGCACCCTGGCACATGGTCCCTCATCACTAGAGCCAACAAGCCAAGCTAACCTTAGGTTAGTCCCTGTGTCCCTTCCCACTTTGTCCCTAAGATGCTCCCGATTCACCCCTTAACCCAGGTCAGCTCTCCCCTACACTTTCCCTCCTGTGGGCCTTCTTAGAGAAAATAGAGTGGTCCAGACAACAGCCATCTCAGGCGCCCATTCCTTGGTCACCCTCCAAGTGTTTGGACAGCAAACTGATTCCCTTCCCAGAACTACCCCTGGGTTGGCAGGGGCGGGACGACGGCAGCAAGGAAGTCCTGCAGGGCAATGAGGGACCCAGGGCCACATCCTAGGGCTCAGATCAATGTGCCCTCCATCTGCCATGACATTTCCCTCCTGGCTGTCACGTTGCTGAAAATCTGGCCTCCTCCTGGCAAACCAGCTCCATAATCACCTAACATGTCAACTGACAGAGACACCACTTTGGGTCTCTCGGTTCTTTCCCAGGAGCCGGGAGTGCTCAGACTGGTGTGTGGCCCCAGTATCCAGTCACCTAACTTTCAGCTGGACATCTGGCCACCCAGCCGGGGACTACATTTACCAGCTCCCTTGAGGTACGTGATCATGGAGCTAAGTTCCAGCAGATGAGAGGAGAGGAAATGATGTGTGTGCCTTCCCGACTGGCCTCACGAGAACCAGGCACACAATTCCCTTTCCCTCTGGCTAGATGTGGACGAGGCAGCGGGAGCTGGGGCAGCTACACTTCAAGGTAAAAGCTAAGTGATTTCAAGGCCCTGCCAGGCCTGACCTCGGACCTCTGGGCTGTTAACATGAGGGAGAATAAACCTGTCATTGAAGCCACAGGATGATGGGCCTCTAAGTCTCAGTAGCTGCGTCTGTAACCCAGCCAACACTCTGGTTCGCCAAGACTCACCTGCCTTCCTCCTGGCTTGCTTCCTGATGGCAGCGGGGCTCACACTGCACCAGACAGGGCATCTCACACTGCATACCCCTGTCAAACCACAAGTTTCCAAGATACGTGACGGCTGACAGACAAAATATCTTTGGGGGTAATACTGCCCGAATCCTTCAGAATCAAACTCAACAACCTCCCTGTAAATTAAGCACATATAAATGGGGGGAGACGGTGAAATGCTTCAAACACTGCCTTACGTGGTCATCAGAGATTAACCCAGAGATCTGTGGACAATGATATTCTTCACAGCACTTTTTTACCACGGTGAAAATTTTAAAGCAGTCTCAACATGTAACCATTCAGGATTCTTTTAAAAATTAGGGTAAACTGGAATACATTCAGGCAATGGGATACTATGAAATTCTTAAAAATCAAGTTGTTGAAGAATGGAGATAGATGATAGATAGATAGATAGATGATAGATAGATAGATGATAGATATAGATAGATATAGATAGATGACAGATGATAGATATAGCTATACAGATATAGATCTGATTGAAAAGAAAGCAATCAAAATATAAGTGAGATGATTTATGTAAATTGTGTAATTGAACAGGGCCTTGCATAAGGGAAGTGTTCAAGTTTATTAGTTATAAATAGTACAAGAGCATCTAAAATGCATATGCAGTGCGCACACACACACACACACACACACACATGCATGGAAAAATAACAGGAATAATGTGCATCAAAATGCTAACATTTACTTTTGTGTGGAAGAATATCCCATTAAGTGATTTTATTTCCTTTGTATTTTTCTGTGTTTGCTGAATTATCTGCATTAACAAATATTACTTCTGTAATTAGAAGGAAAGCAATAGATATTCTAGAACAAAATGTTGCCTTGATTATGCTGGCTGCTAAATGTGGTGAAATAGGCATTATTCAACATGTTTTATACCAGTGATTCCCTCCACCCACCAAGCTGTTCAGGGGGACCTTGTCAATCTCGGAGAAAACTAGGTGTAGTTTGGAAAAAGTACTTTATTTTCTTTGTTTTTCAATGACGTTTAATTTATTTTTAGAACTTCAAATAACAACCAAGAAAATGGCCTAAGATTTTTTATGTTTATCAAAAATGGGGCCTACTGGTTTAAAAAAGGCAAAGATTTGCTGCTTCAGGATCAGTCTTTTTAATGTGCTATAATAATTCAACTAGTGTCCAAGCCAACCAGCGAATTTAAGGGATTTGATCATATTTAGATAAATCAGTGATGAAATAAGGAGGAATTACCTTAAAACCAGAACTGAAGAAAATTCTAGAGCTTTCCCATGGAAACTTAGGTTACAATAAAATTCTGTGTTGGTTTGCTAATTTGACTCAGAGTTAAGTCAAAGTTCTGAACATGTGGAGTTTTTTGTGTTGGAAACTTCTTTGGGGAAAGCCCGAGGAATCCTTCTGAATGTCTCTGTAAGACAATATTCACTTTTGCTTTCCCCTCACCTCCCCTGGCATGTCTCATGATACATAACATAGAACTTCTGAAATTCTCAGAAGTACTTGGTACAGGAAATCCATTTCTACTTTGTGCTAACATTTGTCTGAAGAAGGCGTGGGGGAGGTGAAAGGGTGGTTGGTTTGGTTTGGTTTTTTATGTTTATTTTTGCATAAATTTCCTTCCATAACTAGAGCCTTGTCTGTGGGAAAAGGAAACACACAGGAAGAGATGCCATTTGCACAGCTGTCAGTCTGCTCAGAAAGGAGGTGGGGCAGAAAGAATCCAAAACAATCCACTGTAACAGGGTTGGTTTTTCTCCTTTTATTCATGAACTATGTGAATTTAAACCATACAGGTCAAAATGACCAAAGAGTTGTTTGGAAGAGATTCTTCTTTTTAGATTCAAGATACACAGGAATAGCCATCTGTATTGATGTTGCTACTGGTTTAAAGAAGAAAAAAAAAAAACAAAAACTCCGTTATCATAATCTTGATCAGTAAAATTTAACATTTCTTACATAATAAGGTGCCAAAGGAATGCTCAGACAGCAAAACTAACCTCAGCCTCTTTCAAACAAAAAAGAAACCTAATGTTTTGGCCCTGCTTCATCAAACCTTAGACAAATACATAATTCTACAATTTATAATAGTGTCTAGTAATTTTTGGAACTCCATTGACATTACACATCAAACAATATAGTCTCCCTTTGATGGGAAATTGAACAGTACCATTATTTGGCAACAGAAGTATATTACAGTCAACAGGACGTCCATCGGGGTGGCTTAGTCCCACCCCTGGGCAGGGCTGTAAGGGGAGCAATATGCCACCAGCACTGTGACCCATTTGTCACTGGAAACACAAAGGACTCATGTCAGGATTGATACATTCTTTTCTAAACGGACGAAGGCTAAGTGGAATGGCTTGAAGCAGTCACTACTGGGCAGGACCCCACATTCTCTGGCTTTTCTTGACCCCAGACTTTTGGAACAACCAGGGCCCAAAGGGCGGTTGACTGGCTGACTCATTCCCAGTCACAGCCCTCTTGCCACACCAGCCACGAGGGCTTGGTGCCCAGGAAGAAGGTCAGGACTTATTCTGGGTGAGTGGACCGGAGCTTGTCCACTTCTGCTGGCTGGCTTTAGATGGCCTTCCCTGGCCACCTTGAACAAAGAGATCTCTAAACAGCTCCATGTTTGGAAATAAAGTCAGTTACATCCACAGGGACAGTTCCTCAAGGTGATTTGCAGATTACTCATATGACAAGAGATTCCAGGAAGCTTCCAGAAATCACAGCTCCCCACACCCCTGAAGTCCAGGAGGTCACTTGGACTCCAGCATTTGCCAATTTCAGGCATGTCGAAAAAGGACTTTGACTGTTGGTTGACAGCATTAGGAAGCACACAGCTTGTTGAAAACCGAAGGCACGCACTCCCCATTTGTCCTTTCAAGCCATGGCCCTCAACTTTCCACAAATGGTGATCCATATGCAACACCCCCCGATCACCAGGAACTGGCTATTTTCGCCACCGGATCATTCCCAGCTTGTTAAGGGAGGGGTTGAACTCACGGGGTTGCCACCTCCTGAAATGACCTCCGAATGCACCTCTCAGGGGTTTAGACCTTGAGTTTCACAGGATTTTGCATTCCATCCCTCCCTAGGTGGCCTGCAGGGACATTTCTGGTAGCAAAGTATAAAAAGTCTGTGCCCCAGAAGTAGCCTGGACCTCTGACCCTTTTCTGGGACAGGGAAAAAGAGGAAGGCCTCTTGCCCAGGGGTCTCCATCATGGACACAGGCACCTAGGAGGCTGCTCTGTGCTGCCTGTTCTGTGTGCCAGAAACAGCTTAACCCAGAAAGCCCCAAACTTCATCCTTCAACCCACCCAGCAGTGCCATAGGTGAAGACGGTGAGGATGCCCCAGGAAATTTCATGGAAAATGCAAACACCAAAGGGATGTGCTGAATCTCTCCAGAAACAGAACTGCAAAGGGTGAGCCAGGGTGGGTCAGGGGGTGGCCTCCCTCCCACGTCAGGAACTCTCTAGAAGGATGGTTAGGTCCACCCAAGATTCCTGACCAATCTGCCAGAACCCATGGAGGCTTCTGGAGCACATCACACGGATCTGATGGGAAACAGGCTCTCAATCCTCCCGTCCTACCTGTTTAATGAAATACCTGGGTCTCATCCAAGGTCATGGCTAGAAGGTACTTATCAGTTTATCACAATACCACCCACTTTATTTAAATTCATCACATTCTATGCCCCTCAGAAATGACTTCTTTGAATTTCTAACGTATGCAACTCGGATTTTCTTTTTAATATAAGAAATTTAGTTGGGTTGAACCCAAGTAATCTGATTAAGTATTTTCTACTCCTGGGATAGGTTTTTAATTTTTTTTTCTATAGTTTTATGCACTTAAATTAGATTCCTAAAATACTCTCATATACATACAGAAAAATAATCTCTCAATGACAAATCACATTTTACAATAACAAGTTAAATATTTATAACTACAGAATCTGTGTTAGTTTATGCAACATTTAACCATAGCCTCTTACACACTATATGTACATTTAGTCATGGACATTCCCATAAACATACAGCAGAGATTTCTGGACAAAGCATTTAAAGAGCATAACTTTTTCACTTTATTTAGTGGAATTCTGCATTTTTCTTAGCTGGAAACTGTATAAAACGCAGAAAATCAGAAGCTAAGAACTGATGATCACACACAGGACATTTTTGTTGCAGATTCTCATCTGTTTACATGTATTTACACATATATTGACCACCTATAGATGTGAAGGTACAAAGCTGATGTAGCTAAGGCAATAGGACATGAATTGTATGACTGCCAAGTTGTCTATCTACCCCTTTTATGAAGGGGTAAAAGAAGTGGGCCAGGAGGGTACAGACCTCAGCCTGCTGGGCTTCAGCAGACAAGATCTGAAGTTGGTTTTACAGTTCAAAGACACTTGGGCTATTGGCAATGTATGTTTTAAATGCATGTGTTAAAATAAATATCATTACCAAAGATCTTGCTAGAATATCTACTTTCCAATAGTGAATATTTAGCAGATGACATTATAAGGGTGTTGATTTGTAAAATGTACACCAAAATGTTCATTCATGAAAACTAACGTTGACACAATATTAATTAAATGCCTCTAGAAAACACTTCTGAACTTTCAGTAGTCTGGACGATGGCAATACACGTAGAAACAAAGCTATAATTTGCTATTTTGTTCAAAGTGACGCCATCAAATCCATGCAAGATGAATTTGATATTTCTGTTCAACTTTCTGTCAACATTTTTACTTAGCAACCTTTATAATCCCAGACAGAATCGGGAAACATAGACGGGATTATTGCTCTGTGTGTGTAGACGTGAAATCGATTTGCAAAGACAAAGCAGAAGTGCAAAGGTTTTGGAGCATCCAGCCGAGTGCTAGAAAACGCTAGCGAAAGAAAGTAACAATAACCACACAGCAGGAGGGGCAACCCTATGGTCAGCTGCCTCCGCGGCACGTGGTCTTCTAGAACTCGAGGCTACTCACGCAGTGGGGTCTTTCCTCTCCTCTCACATCACCCTGCTCATGGATGGGATCCCATGGGGGAGAGCCCAGCTGGGACGCCGCTGCCCCTCTGAAGCGGGAGCCCTCCGGACACCTGTGGAGCAAGGGACCAGCCTGGGCAGGGCGGCAGCTGGCTTCCCTCTCGCCAGGGAGTGGAGATGGAGGAGCAGCGTCCAGACCCAGGGGAAGGGGCACTGGGCACTACCCTACCCCCGCCAGCTCTGCCTTCTTGTTACCATCACCTGGATGGTCACTTGAAAGGCAGAGGCTGGAAAAGCCTCCCTGTCCTGCCAGCAAAGAGGACACAAGCCCCTAGTGGATGACTAACGACTAAAAGGAAGGGTTTTATTTCAAATCAGTGGGTTAAATGGTAAAGGCTTGGAGGCCTCTTGGCACACGGCAGCCTGCCCTGGACTGGCAGCCCGGAGACCAGGCGCATCTGTCAGCTAGGGGCTCGGGTCCTGAACCCTGTGATTGGTTCAGACCATTTGTGCCTTTACAAAGTAAGAAGCCAAAGATGAAGCCCCACTTGCTTCAAAAATCAACTGAAAATACAGTGTGACCAGGTCCAGCTTCACGGGTGTCCGACCTGTGCAGTCACATGGGACCCTGTGCTTAAGGGGGTCTGCTCTTGGTTTAATTCTCTGCTGTCATCACCTCAAAATTCTTCATAATTTTGAACAAGGGGCCTCACACTTTCATTTTGCACTCAGCCCACAAATTAGGTAGCGGGTCCTGAGTGTGACTCTGGGAGGCTCAGACCAACCTGTTTTCCTGTTCAATCCACATATCCACTCATTCCTCCCAGTGCACATGCACACACACACACACACACACACACACCATGCAATGATCTGCATGGCCCCAACAGTTCCTTTACATCTGAAATCCCAGAAGTCATAGTCTCCAAGTAGAGACTCTGCTATCCAATCCAAGCAGAGGGGATCTTACTTCCAGAACCCTTCTTGGGGAGAGGGCACCTCACCCAGTGCACCTGTCCCGCGTCAGCCCAGCAGTGGGGGGACACCTCCGACTTGCACCTAAGGCCCCTGCAGGGATGAATCTCAGGGACCTTCATCAAAGCAGATGCAGAAAAAGGCAGGAAGGCTAAGAACCCCTTATAGCCCCAACCCCAGCAGGAGAGAAAGGCAAGGTGTCACCAGGTACCCCGGGGGTGCTGGGTTCGAGTCTCACGCCCGCTTCTAACTCCCCCCCGCCCCACTTCCGTCTCAGACCCAGCAAGTTCGTTCCGTGATTTACACGAGCGCACTGCCCGGGAGCTTCAGTAGGTGGAGCCAGCGCCCAGGGATCCGCCAGTGGGACCTTCAAGTTTCCAACAGGGAGATCGCCCCCTAGCGGTGACAGTGGGTAGAACGGCAGCTGCTGGTTCCTCAACCAGGCACTGCAAAGCCTCCACCAGCCCCCAGCCCTTCTCTGGCTCCTGCATCACCCTCTTTGCTCCAGGCCCCATTCTGTTTAGACAGAGAAACGGGAGGAAATAAGGGGTTTGAGTATGAGAGGAAAAATGCAAAGGAACATAGTTTTAGGAACACCACCGCATAGGAATGTTATTCTTTTCAATGAAAAAAGTACAAAACCAGAGTTCCTAGAAGAAAACTATGCATTCTTTCCACTGCATAAAAAGAAACCCTGGTTACTGGATAATTCTCAGTAAATATCAGAGAAACGTTCAACTTTTTTCAAGGCTGACCACATAAGCCCACTTCTGAACAGTTTATTTGGTGGGCTTTGAATCCTAAAATACTCACTCTCTTAAATGATTTTAACAATGTAGGCTGGTATAGAAAGTAGAACAAAATCTTATTTAAAAATGACTCACAAAACACCCTGACAAACAGTAGGGGCAAATTTACCCTGAAATATGACAACCACACATAGTGTTGAACAAGTTATTATGTGGGTGTTTTCTGGTTCCCCGAGACCAGATTAAAGAGGATTCCTTTCAGTGGAGGAATTGACTGAAACTGCATGGCACTGAAATAATTATTTGGAGGTGGAGATGAATTTTTACAAGCACTGGCTGTTATTCAAATGACTTAAAGTTAGAGCTACAATTAGTCTGTGAAAGCCACAAAGGCAGGCCCCTCCTTACCACCTCCCAGCCCCTCGGATGGTGTTTGGGTCCAGAATGGGGACTCCCTGAATGACCAATGCGCTATTAACAGTGCTGATTGTGTTACTGAGAGACCGCAACCCAAAGATGGGACTTTCCAACTGTTGGCATCTGGGTTTTAATGCTCCCAAGATAGGGAGCTATTAGAAGTTTTCTTTCATGTGGCATGAGTTTTCCATGCTTATCAGGAATAGAGTTTGGTTCCTAAAGATAGCAGGCTATGTACCTTAGTTGAGCCTGGTGACCTACAAACATATCCTGGAACTGACACAATGCAGGGTGAAGAAATGGGAGTTCTAGAAGGTTCCTTTCCTCTAGCTCAAATAAACAGCTGCTTTCCAAGTGCAATAAACATCCCAACCATATTGACACAATACTAAGTGGCCCCCATAAAACATGGCTCAGGGCACTGCCAGCTGAGTCTTGGCATCGGATCTGAGCCATTCCCTGCAGTCAGGAGGAGCCCCGAGTGCAAAGAGAAGGCGGTATTAGTTTTACCAGATACCCCTTAGGGCGGCTCAGACCACAGCATCTGAGAGCTTCACCGTATCACTGCTTCACTGATTATGCTTCCACCTGGTAGGAATTAAAGTCCTAATCCTAAAAACCAAACAAGAATATCCAGCCTCGTCTGTTGTCATCACCTCACTTTCTGCACAGGAAGCTCTGAACTTTCAAAGCAAGTACATCTGGAGTAGGCAGACCCATCGCTAACCTCACACCAACTTCAAGTCTGAAATTACCCTGCCACCTCTAAAGTATGCAGGCGTCCATTTCAAAGTGCTAGTGTCCGCTGTAAAGCTCATCTCCAGCCCCAAAGAGAAGGGAGAATGCAGTGAATTGAAATAAAATGAAAAAAGACTTGCTGTTCCCAATGGAAATTCTTAAAATCTTTACATACACAAAACGAATATTCTTCTTGCGAATCAAAAAGGCCCAACCAACTAGGAAAAAATTATTTGGAGTAGAGATAGAGAAGTCTTTTTCTGCTCATACAAAGTACTGGCAAACTCTAAAACAGACTCCAAGGATCTCCTTTCAAATAGAACCAGAAGCACTTCATTCACTCCCCTTTGTTCTCCAGTCCCATCAGATTCTAGAACGCCCCTGTTCTGTTGTGGTCAGTGGCTTTACGCTTGCACCAGGCAACTCTTGGAGAGACAGGAGTTTGGGGTACCAGGTCACCGAGACAATGCAAGTGGTCAATTTATCCATTTTCTGATGGAATTTTTTTTCCAGCTAAATTCAATGCTACTCAACCAGCTGAAATCAGTTACTTTCATAGACTCAGGTCATGCTTAAATTGTTCAAAAACCAAAGAAGAAAAGAATGATCCTTTTAACATGAACGTTCTTTGGGAGCATAGCTCTCTCCTCTGCCATTAGAGGTCAGGGGCATGTAGGAAGCCTGGTCCCAGTTTCTCAAGCGTCCGTGGAGACCCCAGCCTAGAAAGGTCTCTCTCTGTGTGTCAGGCCAGCCCTGGGTCTGAATGAAGCTCAGAGCACAGCCCTGTGAGCAGAAAGGCCCCTGGCTGGGCTTAGAGGAGCTCAGCGTAGCTCAGAGAAAAGGGAAGCTTGCGGGGGTGTCTAGAGGGCTGGGGTCAGAATGCCAGGAGGCAGTGGCCTGGAGAAACCCTGTGTTTCAAAAGCAAAGAGCTAGGAGATAGAAAGTTATTGGCAAGGGACATTTCATCTCTATGAAACACAGCCCAGGCAGCCCAAAAGGTAGAAGGGAAGGACTAGAGGTCAAAGAATTTGAGACTCCACGCATCACCCACATTCCTGTATCTCACACACGACTCACCAGTCACAGCTGGATCTGAGGGCCAGCCTAACTCACCTGTAAGGAGGATCAGTCACCTGACAAATTACCCCAGTGAGTACAAGGACAGAATTGCTACCCTGGGGGAGCATCTAAAGGATGCTCAGTATAGTCACTTGGGAAAAAAATTCACATATTGCTTCTTCATGCTACATTAATTCCGATAATGGGACTCTGTGGGTGAGTGACCTGGTGGACCTAAAAAGGCGACAAGATGTTTGTCATTGAGCACATCGCAACCTCCCTACATGAACCGAGATGCCTGGCATTCACATGCAAAGAAAGCCGATGAAGAAAAGGGAGAACAGAAAGAAAGGGATTGGAATGGTGACCCAATATGACCCCATTTACACAGGTAACCTTTCTTTTTCTACCATAGTAACATGTCCTTCTTCAGAAGTACACTGAACAAACTGTATTTGTTATAGAAATAGGAAAGCATGATTGGTAGGTCTATTCGTAGATTTAATTTAAAACAGTTTCCTAACAACATCAAAAAATATAAACTTAAAGTATTTGAACCATGTCTGCTGCTGGAAAGTGGTAAACAAATGCATGCTTGAAGTTGAACCTGGTCTCTAAGGTCTTCAGCGGAGAGTTTCTAACTGAAGGGTATATCTGCTCGCTTCAAAAAATACTTATGTCTGTTGTTCTTGATACAAAAGACTACACTATCTTTAATAAATAAATAATAGAGTGTTTCTTAAAAGTATGAAATGTAAACTTTGTTGCCTTTTCTGACACACACATTTTAAAAATCGCTTGAACACTGACAGGGCTCTTATGGGAAAGGACGACATGACATATCCAGTTCCCAGCAAAGCGGGTAGTTCACTCTGCCGCTAGGTTGATGCTATCTTCAAAACGTGTTTCTACAACCCTAATTAAATTCTAAGGACCTGCAATCAAAGAGAACACCGTCTCACACAGGAAAGCTAGATTCCAGGACCGAGAGAACGCGCAAAGAACATTACATGAAAACGACAAACTGGGATTATGAGAACATTATCATGCAAACAAAATACGGCCCACGCTTTTCATTAGCGAATCAAGTTCTTATGTGGTTAAGCAGCCTATCTCGTGGCATTTAAGGAGAGAAACTCAAAGAGCACAAGCCAGACTTGGCACGTGTTCATACACTCCTGACTCTGTCAACGCGCCATGTATTTTTCCATTACTGAGAGGTTGCTTGTGTACGGTGGGGTTTGGGAAAGAGTCTCAGGTCTTCTTCCCTGGAACTGAGGGGCTTGCATGCTTCTCGGGTCTCTCCCCCACCACGTAATAGATTTCCTCCACAGATTGTCAGGTTTCCTTCTCACACCTTGGGGATGCCTTTGGGGGGAACGTACCAAAGACATCTGCGGAAATTTCCCATGATAATCAGGCAAGAGTAGGCTCAGATCTGGTCACCAACAACTACTCTTGTGAAACATCACAGGACCTCCAAGCCGAGAGAGAATTTTCCAACCAGGCTGGCAACCAGGACCCCATAATGTCGGAAAGTAGCCTTTCAGGTGACCTGCAGTGATCTAATCCAGCAGAGTATAACTTGGTAGGTAACAACCTTCCTTAACCACCTTCCAAGCGTGCTGGAAATCAAAATCAGATCACCTGATAGTAGCCAGTGATAGTTTTCATTGACATCTAGCAATAAAAGACCTAGAGGAGACTGGAAAAGCTCTAACAACACAACTGCTGGAATCTTCCATGGACCAGCTCTTCAAAGAGCTAGACCAGTGTCTGATCAGGAGACCATCTCCCGAGTGATCAGATGCAGGGGAGCATTTCAAATGAGGTCCCAGTGGGAGAATGAGATTCTGAAGCAATGACAAGATCATCATGATTATTTCTAAACACACCCAGGACTCGGCATCATAGGTCAGGGGGGCCTACCTGGAGGCTGGTGGAGGTAAGAAACAGGAGGATTACATGAGCTCTCCAAAAATACAGACATGGCATTTATAAATCTATTTTACAGTAACCAGACCCAAGCCTCAGGCCCAGGGATGGGCCAGACTCCCAACTGAACGTAGCTGGGGGCGATGGGATTTCAAAGACCCTGGAAGCCATGATGAGCCCTGCAGTGAAAACAAAGGAAAACACAGTTTTGCTTCACACAATGGGAAATTGTTTAGGGGGAAGGATTGTCAAGAAGTATTCCCAGAAGCTCTGAGGGTCCTGTCTCTGCTGTCCTGTTGCCCTGTGGCTGAACACCAAACGGTGGTCCTCGAAAAGCAACACCATTTCCAGACAGCATCTGCTGCCTCAGGCTGGAGCTCTGCCAAGCACGTCCTGGGCCGGCTTCCTAAGGCTCATCAAACAACTGCAGGTCCAAGCGGACCACGATCTCTCCCGTGGGAACTTCATGCAGCAGGAGACACTTCGTAACTGGACCCTTGGAACCCTGGTCCTTCTTGATGTCAGACACGCGGATCTCCGTCCGACCCAAAAAATCTGAAAGGAGAAACACACAGACCCTCCTCAGAGAGGATTCCTTCTCTTCACGGCGGATACTTCGCATATTGGGAATGTCCCAGCAAGTTGTTATACTCTTCCTTCTTCCAAAAAGGAGTTAGGTCAGTTTCCGAGAATCCAGGGACTACAATGACAGCATAATTTTTAAATGAAGTGAAAACAAAAAGGTACCGGGATGGGGATGAAGGAGAGCCCAGAAGGAGCTCAAAACACAGACTTTCCTCCCACCCGAGGACCCCCAAAGGGCTATGAGCTTCCTGGGAGGCAATGCAAAACCAGATGTCCTATCAGCTACACAGTTTGCAACTTACATGAAATTTAAAGCAATTGCCCAGAAGAAAGTCAGCTATTTCTGGGACAGTAGTTTCTCCCAGGGGTTGTCCCAGGAACACGCTTCGTGATGTTACACTCCTTTTCGAAAAGTCAAGGATGGTGAACAAGGGCTGGTCCTTATAATGTACCACTGTAAGTGCCAGAGAGCAAACTCGAGGGGGTGGGGAGGAGGTGACAGCACGGGAGCTGCATGCTTCCAGCCGTGCTCCCAGGACAATCTCAACACCACTTTTTATCAAGTATTGAGTGTCAGTATGAGAATGGACGTGAGCGTGTTTGAAACAATTTTTGATGCTGTGCAAATGCACAATGGTGTTAAACGGGCCTTCAGACCGTTAACTCCTTCATTTTTTCATTCAACAATTAGTTTTTGGAATATGCTATGATCCAGGAACACTTGTACAGGAAACAGCTTTTCTTTCCATGGTTAAAACCTGGGAATTTTTTCTGGTGGAAGATACCGGTTTATTTTGCCCCCTGTGCATTTCATGGAAATGATCTCTGAAGTAAGAACAATACTAGGATTTGCAATTTAAACTCTAGTGGAGCTGCCATTGTGTCGTGGTATTTCACTACTAAAAAAAAAAAAAAAAAATCCAACCTCAAGCCTTTATTTATCAGAATAAAAATTGCCAATGAGGGACTTCCCTGGTAGCTAAGTGGTTGAAAATCCACCTGACAATGCAGGGGACACAGGTTCAATCCCTGCTCCGGGAAGATCCCACATGCCGCAGAGCAACTAAGCCTGTGTACAACAAGTACTGAGCCTGCGCTCTAGAGCCCGTAAGCCACAACTACTGAGCCCACTCGCTGCAACTAGAGAAAGCATGTGTGCAGCATGGAAGACCCAACGCAGCCAAAAATAAATAAATAAAATAAATAAATTTTTTAAAAAATTGCCATTGAAACACAGTGCTTAAGAGCCCAGACTTAAGAGTCAGATTGTTCTGGTCATGCCCTAACATTTAGCCAGCTATGTGAACATCTTTTGGCAATAATTAATAATAACTAACTCACAACGAGATAATTCATATAAAAGTACTAAAAGACAAAAGCCACATGGAGCAATTTAAGCCTTGCACAGATTATGCCTGCACTGGACCCTCACTCCTAGCACTTAATTTTACTCCTTTGAATATAATTAAGTTGAGACCGCAATCTTTAAACTTACTCTCTTATTTTTGTTGGGTTGAGGAAGGGAGAGAGAAGTTTCTCAGAATCATTGCCAGTCCCATTTTTTTTCCAGGCTCAAGCAGAAACAGAAAGTTGGTTGAAGGGATGATGCATCCAAAACAATCCCATCCCTTTAATTAACCAGAAATGTCACCCAAAGGGCACTGATTGATTCTGCCACATTTTTGTGGGCTAATGTTCATCTTGCTTTACTGGCTAGTTTTATGAATTTTCACCACAGCTTTTAGCCAAGGACTAAAGAATTGGGCTGAGGCTTTGTGGTATAGCTCTCCCTGCATTTACTTGCTTTGCGGAAGCATAGGACCATGGTCTTTGTCTAGGGCAGCTGGACCACTCTAGACCAAGCATGCTTTGTCCACCTTCTCTGAGACACCCTGGCATCAGTGAAGGCCTCTTTCCAGGGGATGCTGAGTCTTGTCTTATGCCAACCTCATCTCTCTGGCAGGAAGCCCAAGAAATTCTGGGCACCAAGTTCCCAGGTAGAAAATATTTATCCATGAAAGCCAAGTGACAGAGAAAGGGGAAGGGTGCCTCGGGGCCGCTTTTTACTCACCGTCTGGAGAGAACTGGTCCCTCTCAAACACGGTGATGCAGAGGACCTCCTGCTCCAGGTCTTTGATGAAGAACTGGCAGTTGGAATTCCACTTTGGATTCAGAGTGTCCTGGATTGTCTTGGTGATGTGACACTGGGAGCCCATGGTCACCTCGCAGTACGGGTTACTCTTTCCTAGAGGGAACAGAGCCTGCTTGACTCCCGCCTGCCGCCCAGCTCTTCTGGGTGAGCGTGGCGGGGTCACAGCCATGTGGCAGCTCTTCCCGCTACACCCCTCATTTTGATCTCCCTCCAATGCCACACTTAATAAGCTGCATAAAATGGAGAATCCAGGCAGAAACTCACACAATCCAGCATCATACTTAAAGTGTAATACTTAAATATTCATAATACTTACATAATTACATTAGTGGGCTTCAAAACTAAGCCTTTCCTGTCTCCTCACTTTAGCACTAGATTGTGTCAAAACCACAGTCATCCCTCAGTGTCCACGGGGACTGGTTCCAGAACCCTCCACAAATACCCAACTCCTCAGATGCTCAAGTCCCTTACATAAAATGGTATAGTCTTTGCTACCCACATCCTCCCATATACTTTAAATCATCTCTAGATTACATATAATACCTAATACAATGTAACTGCTATGTAAAACGTTGCTGGTGTGTGGCAAATTCAAGTTTTGCTTTTTGGAAATTTTTCGAATTTTCTTCGAATATTTTCGATCAGCAGTTGGTTGAATCCGCAGGTGCAGAACCTGCATGTACAGAGGGGTTGACTGTTTTGTGAAAGGGCAGCCACTCAGATCTCTCTCAAAAGCGAAACGGTGGAAAAGAATTTTTAAAAAATTCTTTTTAACAAGTGCTAGAAAAACCAAGTCTGGAAGGAAATTGAGGATTATGGAAATAGCACATTTGTTTTAAAGCCAGGTGGAGGGGATGCAGAAGAGGTTTCCACCACTAATACGTGCTAGAGGGGGCCTCTTGGGTCCTTACCGTGTGACCGACAGGGTTTCAGTTCAATGCCCTCAACCACGTTCACCATCAACCTTCCAATGCCTGTGGCCCTTTGGGAACGGACTATGACGGCAGGAGAAACAACACAAAATGCTCCCGTTTAGGATGTGCTGCCTTTCTGGTTTGCCTCATGATCCATATTATGCTCCCCTGCAAGAACAATTCCCCACCCCTCCCCCGCCTTGAATTCTTGCCTCCTTGATCCTGGAATCTGCCCTCCAGCCCTCACCCTGCACCTCGCTCTCCCTCTTCCGCCTGCCTGCCCCCTCAGGCTTTCCCCTACCCCCAGGCCCATCTTCCAGCTCTAAGGGTTCTAGGCACAACCAAATGGTTCTCCTCCGCCACTTTGCGGGATCCCGGGCCCCCCTGCTCAGCGATGCATTTACCCAGGTACGCCTTCTCCCGCTTCTTCTTCTCCGTCTCTATGTAGAGTTCAGAAGCAGCTTTGATTTTCTGCACCCAGGCGGTCCTTGGAAAGGAAGAGACAGAACGGTGCCAAACAGAACTCAGGCTTCAGGTCTGTACAAATTCAGTTTCTAGGACTCTGCCTTGTTCGTTTGATTTTTACAACAAAGGTTCAGCAAAGAAAGTCTGGTTTTATGTCACATGGTGCTAATCATGATTTCTAGCATGCACAACAAAGGCACGAGTGACATTTTTACTGATGTACTCAAGACCTGAGTTTGCGTCCCCATGGAAGAAAATCTATGATGATAAATGCTGCCCTGGAGGAGATGTTGGCAACAACTCCCCTTCCTTCCTTCTTGAAAAGCATCACATATTTGCCTAATCCAATAAGGCCAGAAGGATTTCTCTTACTAAACCATCCAAGGAAAGAAACCATTTCCCAGATAAAGAACCACTTTCCGTGAAAAAGCACACACACGTTGGGGAAAGCATATTGGCTTTCCCCTACATCTTGGCGTGATGTTTTCGCCTTCCTTTTCCCGAGAAGCATATGCATGACGACTTTAGCCAATTTCCTGCTTTTTGGCACAAATGCTTTTGGAACGCTGTAGGTCTTATGTGAAGTTCACCCTTCAGAAAATAATCTGTTTCATTTGGCTCCGGGGCAGAACCTTGAAGATGCGATTAAAGCAAAAATGCCCACAATTCTAGGATCCAGAATGTCTGTCCAGGGAAGCCAGCTGAGGAGGGGCGTCAGGATTAGGTGGTCCTATCAATCCCCAAATCACTTTCCTATTGGTTTCTGCCACCTGGGAAACCTTGGGAAACGAGATGCTCCATTTATCTCAAATTCTGAAAATGGCTTTTTAAAAAATTCTCAAGCAAAATTCATTTCAATGCATTTTATTTTGCAAAATTCATGCCATGGGTCAAACTTCTGAGAGGCTCTAGAAAAACGTATTAAGACCGCCCCACCCTCATGCCCCCCCCCCACCAACCTCCAGCCAGAGGGGATGGCATTGCAACTGAGGGAACGTTGGGAGCTGCTGACTAATTAAATGTCCCACATCTGTCCTACACCTGATGGGACCTGGGTGCCCCATGCCAGTGAGGAGGCAGCTCTTACCTTTCGTTTATGCTTTCTGCTCGGAGGGTGTAGACTCGATCAATGTGGGAAATGTGGAAGATGGGTTCATCCCCGGAAGGGTCAGTGGGTAATTTTACTAGAACCTCATTTAGGAAAATAGGCTGAAAAATAATGCACAGCCATTACAAAACCAGACTGGGGGCCGTGTATTGCAGTAAAGTATGAGTATGTGTGTGTGCTTACATGCACGTGTTCTAATAAACTAGACTGAGGGTGAGGGTGTGTGTATGTGTGTGTGTGTCTGCAGCAGGGGTGGGAGGGTGTTTCAGTAAACTATAGCAGAATAATGATTTTGTGTTCATACTAACTTTCAGATACTACAAGTTATAAATATGGATTTCCCCCCTCCATTTTGCAGGTATTTTTAAAGTCCTCCAGAAGAAGACGTGATGCGTCTGTTTTTCCCACAGTATATCCTAATCAGCAAACAGTCCCCATCTACTCTGCCTCCAAGCAATTCTCTCCAAGTTGTTCATACGAAGCTGCTAGTGACAATCTACATAAGTACATTGTGCTTTTTCCCAAAATAAAGCTAACTGCTGCTTCAGAGAAAATTCTTCTGTGAAAATACTCACACAGAGACAAGTTTAGAAAAACAATATCCCATGACACGAAGACACACAAACACAGCCATGCACGTAGAAGCAGACCAAATAAACAGCTTAGGAAAATTCTCTACACGTTGACTATTTAGATTGGCTTTTGCTGGAAAAAGGTGAGGGGCACAGATGTTCCAAACCGTCTTGAGAAGTTTGGAGGGAGATCTGGGAATGTTCGGGAGGTGGGTGTTTGAGTTCTAGTCTCGAGCTTTCCCACACCTGCCACACTAGACCAGGAACCCCACCAGGGCAAGGCATACCTTCAACACATCTGGGGGACCCACAGTAGCCACTTGACAGCTAATAGATATTTCGTCAATTGATTTGAGCGGCGTTCCTTTTCTGATACTGCTGGACCCGTGATGCTGTGGTCACCCTAAATCCTGTCTCAGCCCCTGCACTTCCCGTATGCCACAGCCCCCAAACCCTGCTGAAATGCTCCTTTTGGAAACTTCCTCCTCCCCCAAACGTCAACTCTGATGTTGCAATCCAGAATCAAACTTACGGTTTTGTACATTTTATACTGCAGGTTTGATTTGGGGCTGAAGACTTTGTCGGTGCCCGAAGAGCCCAGGGGCTTTATGATTTGGGTCAGCAGGAGGAAGTCGTTGAAGAGGAAGCCATACAGCTCCTTGTTGCTCTTGGCCTTGTAGAGTTTCCCACTGTGCAGAAACTTGCGTGGCCCCAAGCAATTGGTCACTGAATTGAACACAAGTTGCTGAGAAAGGAAAAAAACCCAAAGAAGACACGATGAAGTAAGGTCATTTTTTGGTTTGGTTTTGTTTTATTTTGTTTTTCTGCATCTGAAAGCATGGGCTCCATCAGAATCTGAGGCCTGTAACTTAGGCTCAAATCAAGGACTGCTTTGAAGACTTCAGGCAGGGACTTTTGGAGCCAAGAAGTCAAAGTCGTGGTTCTGGAGATTCCACGTGTCAAGATGAACTTTGGCTGTAATTCCTAATGCTTTTCCTTGAGGTCTGCTCAGTGTCTCAGGGTGACTGGTGCTTTTCTCCCTTGTATTTAGTGGGGAAACTGGGCAGCAGGAAGAAAACACTCAGCCCTCTCCCTCCTTGATGGGTTTGTGCTGTGTGCAGGCTAGTCCGCCGGAGGTGGCGTGAACCAGCTCCAGTGATGGCCCTGCACAGGCTCAGACAGTCCTACGCAGTTCTGGAAAGCAGCAGCGACTCTCTCTGTACAGTTCCACAGGACAAATGCTACTTTCCAAGGCGCAGTTTGAGTCCAGGCCCCTACCACGTGGGTGGACTACAGAACTCAGTGGTGCTGACAGATGCCTCAAAGCCAAGCAGAACAGACACTGTTGGTGCCCATTAAATCTCACCCAACTCACTGGTCCCGAAAATGTGAAGGGGACAGGCAGCTCTCTTCCTTCCACTTCCCAAAACTTGGAGACAGATCTAAGTGCTGAAACGCAGCTCTGTCATCCCCCTGGGCTCTATCATCTCATGCTCTATCATCCCCCCTGGGCTCTATCATCTCCTGTGAGCAGGTTCTAAAGGGGAAGAGGGAGACTGTAGAAGATTTGACCCCACTAAGGCCCCCCTTTTTGGATAGCGGGGGAGAGACTGAGGGAGGGGAAGGCCACAGCTGTGCCCAGGAAGTGATACGATCCAGGCAGGAGTCAGAACTTTGGGTCTCCACCTGCCCACACTTGGGCTCCAGGGGTATCCTCCATCCAGCAGCCTTCAAGGCTGAGGCTCTCTCCAGAGCTATGAACCCTACAGACCTCCCTGAGAAGAGTATTAATGAAGAGGTGACAGTTCACAACACGCTTTCCCCAAGAGATGCTGCTGGCCACCTGTCTGCCTCCAGTGTGGGAGAAAGAATCAGTGGGGCCTCTCGGACCAGAGACCTATAGGCAGCAAGGAAGAGTGACCAGTGCACTCTGTTCTCAGGTACAAGGAGGGATGAGGGCCTCTAACCTCCCACTGAGGTTCTGAGGGAGCCCCAAAGACTGAAGGTGACACCACAAAGGGAGCCTTCAAAGGATGTCAATCTAGCCCTTTTTACTCACCAAGAGAGAGTTCAAGCCACTTGGGGGCCATGAATCTAGCAATTCACTTGGATGACATAGAGGTGATGTGGTTTATTCATACTCAAAGGTTAGAGCCTCCAACTGGCCAGGCTAACACTGAACATATGTGAATTGGGAACAGTCTTGATAGTTCTTGATCTTAAGACAAGAATGCCAAAGACGGCATTTATTTGAAACTTAATCACCGGTGTGTGTCCAGATCTGGGCTAGGAAACAGAAGCCAACACGCCCCCTCCCCACGATCGTGAACCCTGACTGTACAGACGAAACAGACCATACAGAAAGCTGGTGTACAATACCCAGGAAAGATCGGTCACTAAAGAAGGAAAACAGTCTATTTCAAAGAGGGTATATACATCACAAAAAAGCAAATGACAGGAGTTTATTTTATTCTTAATGTTTTGAGGGTTTTTTTTTGCTGTGCCATGTGGCATGCGGGATCTTAGTCCCCTGAGCCCATGCCCCTGCAGTGGAAGTGTGGAGTCCTAACCACTGGACCACCAGGGAATTCCCTATTCTTAATGTTCTAAGATGAAGACCCAGGCCTCACTGAGTCCTGTGACTGCAGCCCTGAGACTCAGGGAAGGACCCCTTTAAAAGTGCACAGTGAGGGGAATTCCCCGGCGGTCCAGTGGTTAGGACTCTGTACTTTCACTGCTGGGGCTGGGTTCGATCCCTGGTTGGGGAACTAAGATCCTGCAAGCCACGTGGTGTGGCAAAAAAAAAAAAAAAAGAAAGAAAGAAAGAAAGAAAGAAAAAAGATAGGGAACATTGAAAAAAAAAAAGAAAAAGTGCACAGTTGCACTTAAGGCTGGCAGATTCAGTAGCTGTTCAAGTCCACTGTCTTCAGGATCAAATTAAAGCTCCTTGGAATGATACACAGCCCTTCCTTGCCCTGGCTTCAACTTGCCTTAATGCTTATCACCTATCACCCTACATTGCTCACCCAAGTCCTGCTCAGGCTGTGCCTTCCACTGAAATGCCCTCCCCCTGGATTCTTTCCTGGAGACGTATCTTCATCCTTCAACACCCAGCCGAGTGTCACCTTCTCCAACATGTCCCTGAATCCCTCCACGACGGTTCCTTCCTCCATGAGTGTCCAACAGCACTTGGCACCTAGATCTGCCTCATAATGTCTCACACTGTGTGGTAAATATTGGTTTGATCCCTCTACTTGGTCCAGGACTGTAGGCTTTTTGAGATGGTGTAGGTCACATCTTATTGATTTCCATGTCCTCAGTGTTTAGTACTGAGCAAGGCACATGGGCAGGTGCTCAGTAAATGTTTATTGAATGAATGAATGAATAAGTAAGCCAACCAGTGAGTGCCCCTGGATTGCTTATCAACACAGTTCCAAAATGGGAACCCACATCCATCACCTTGGTTTCCACGTGGCTGCTTCCATAACTTTGGTTATCCCACACCTTCACGGAAGAGGGACAGGAGGCAGGGCAGGGAGGAAGCAGTGGTGTAACTTCCTCAGGTAGTGAATGCCTTTGAAGCTTGTAAGAAGGAAGGAGCCACAGGGAGAGTGGGTGAGGGAGACAGTCTGCCTGGGCATTTTGGTAAACCCTAGTCAATGGTGTGTGTGCACAAATGTGTGTATGTATGTGTGTATCTGTGTGTGTGTACAGAGGCAAAGAGAAAGAGAGTGAGAACAGGCAGAAAGAATGAATGAGACTAAAGTAAAGATAAGGGACAAGAAGAGAATCAAATACTACAGGAGAGACTCTGTTTCTGGTAGTATGGTGGACTAGAGACTCTGACTCACCCAGTGAAAAATTTCAAAACCGAGTAAAATATAGAACTGTAGTTTTTAAATGCAAGCAAGGTGGTAAAAATTAAAATAAGAAATTTGCAGAGGCCAAAAACAGCATGAAAATGTGAACCCTGGAAGATAAACAAGCCCCTAAGCTGGCTTTAGCCCTGAGAGTCTTTCTTAAATCTGGTGACCTTAAGCTTCCATTTTAAAGGCTATGGAGGGTGCAAGAGACAGGAGATATATCCAGGGCCCACATGAGATAACAGGAGATCCCAAAAAGCTGGACTCCAAAGGAAGAATGACAAGTAAACTCAGCACAGAAGGGATGAGCAAGGAAACTTGCTTGTTTTTGAACTTGGTGTAAGTGGAGGGAAAAAAAAATGTCCCTGAGAATCTGTAACCACAATGCAGTTCTCATTTAAGTTTACAACCACAATTCACACACTAGTGTGAAAACCCCTCTATATTTAATTTAGGGTGATCCTGGTAGCTAGCAATCCTTGCAGGAGGAATACAACTTCAGACCTCAAAGATCCCACAGATAAAGTTCCAAGGAATGTTGAGCTCACAATCAAAACTCAAAGTACATACAGAGAAACAGACATGTGTGGTGAGAGCTAGCAGAAGCAACAGACCAAACAGTGAAACTCATAACCTGAGTTAGTGGAATTATAGATCTGAAATATACAAGAATATATTTTAAATGTGTTAGGAAATATATGAGAAGCCTGGTCATTTGTGAAAGGAACAAGACAAGAAAGAAACCAGCAGATTAGAGAAAATAACTAGAATGCTGGAAAGGGTAAAAGAAAATAATTGAAATAAAAGAACTCAGTAGATGGATTAAACAGCAGATTAGAAGCAGCTGGAGAGAGAACTAGCAAACTGGAGGCCAACAGGGAGGACAATTCATGATTTTGTCTCGTCCTCCTTCAGGCCGGCTGCCAAGGATCAGTGGAGGAGACGCAGGTCACACCCTAAGGCACTACCTCAGACAGGCCTTCACACTGCACATGGGCCTGGATCCACTCCAGCCGGTCCGAGTTCTCCTTCTCCCGCACCCCTTCGTTCACCTGGGAGCACAGCTCCTCTGCCTTCTCCAGGGCGTGCTTCAAGTGGCTGTGGTCTGGGTGGTTTTCAGGAGTGTTTTCCAGGATCTACATTGGAGAACAGAAGACAACATCCTTAGGCAGTGTGGGTGAGCCTGCGGTTCACTGTCCTGGAGGGCCAGACCCAACAGAGGCAGGGCATAGCACAGACTTTCCTGAACAGTGCCCACAAGAGCAACTGCAGCTCTAAGCACCCACCTTGGCAATGACATGGAGAGAGATGACCACTCTTTGTTGGCAGGGGACCCTTGGGGGGCATGGGCTGCCACATTATCTATACTTGGGATATGAGGAGGGCAGTGGCTACAGCTAGGGCAATATTGCACCCCGTGTGGATTTCTCCCTGGAGAATGGCTCTTTCCTGGGTTTATGCACAGCTGTAGGCAACTATGGACCCATGGAACTGCATGCTAATGGGTGCATCTGAGCAAAGGTGCATTTTTCTGGATAAATTATTCCAAGCCAGTGGTTAAAAGTGCCAGCTCTAGAGCAAGACCTCCTGGGTTAAAATCCCTGCCCTGCCATTGACCAGCCATGATATGGGTCAGTCACATAAATATTCTGAGCCTCATTTTCCTAATATGAAAAATGGGGATACTAATAGCACCTCCTTTATAAGGTTGTTTGGAGGACTAGATGGCTTGATACAAGTAAAGCACTTTGCAAAGTACCTGGCCCTTTGAAGGTGCTCAGTAAGTGACAGCAGTTACCATCAGATTCTCAAAGGACTTTGAGGACACTGAGAACAGTCATCATGAGGAAAGACACTAAGAATGAAGAAAGATCCTAAGCCATCTTTGCAATGTACTAGGATTATGTTGAGGGTGTACTTGCCCAGGCCTTGTCCATATACAAATAATTCAAGTGGGCTTTACCCTGAATAATATCTCATCCCTAAAGTGTACTTTGGTTTAAAGTCCTAAGGAGGCACCCAATTTGAGGAAGACACCCAATCTGGGTCCTGTGTGTCCACCAATCATCTCCAAACAACAACCCCAGCCCTGGGTGGATCCTGGGTGTACATTAGAGCCCCTCTGAAAAGTCCTGATGCCTCAACTCTGACCATATCAGAATCCCCAGGGAAGGGACTCAAGCATCGGAATTTTCTAGAGCTCCCCGGGTGATTCTAACGTACAGCCAAGACTGAGGACAACTGCTCTCGATGGGAAGCCCACATAGCTGAATTGTGTGAATTCTTTTTTTGTTTGTTTTTTGTTTTCAAAATGAAAATAGTTGTATGTTTTTTCTCATTGTAAAAGTATTATTGTACAAAATTTAGAAAATTTAGAAAGTTATAAAAAAACTAAAAACCAGCCATAATTGCACCATCTGGAATTAACCTCTGCCTACCTATTCGTTAATACACTCTGTGTAGATATAAATACATACAGTTTAAAAAAATAAACATTGGATCATGCTACCATACTACACTGTACCATTTTGTACTTGCTTCTTTCCCACTTCATGGCAGTTATAGCACAGCATTGAGTGTCCACTTTATATGGACCTAGATCATCATTTTATTATTTTTTAATTGAAGTATATAGAGCATCATTTTTAAAGATTCTATAATATGTCATTGTAAGGATGAACCACAATGCATTTAAACAGTTTCCTTCCCATAAAACTTCATGTTTCCAATTTTTCAATATTTCTCTGATTATTTCTTTAGAATAAATTCCTAGACATGGTAGTGCTGAGCCAAAGAGAGCATGGAATTTGATGTATACATTGCCCTCCAAAAGACTGAACCAGTCTACCTTCCACAAGCAAACTTGCCAACACTGAGGACTCACAATCTTTTCAGTATATGCCTAACTGGCAAGCCAAAACCAGGTATTTTCTTATTTGGTTATGCATTTCTTTTATTACCAGAGAATTTGAATTTTGTGTACACTTAGTACGTAAGTACACTAAATGATAAAGCTAACATTTATATACGGCTTAGTAGGAGCCAGACATACATATATTCACTCAGTTGATTTCTCACAACCCTATGCACTAGGTACTATTAGCATACCTATTTTACATATAAGGGAACTGAGGCCCAGAGAAGTTAAGTAACTTGCCCAAGGGCACACAGCAGTGGTACCAAGATTCAAATACAAGCAGCCTGGTCCCTGACATCATTTTTTTTTAATTATTTTTTTAACATCTTTATTGGGGTATAATTGCTTTACAATGTTGTGTTAGTTTCTGCTGTATAACAAAGTGAATCAGCTATACATATACATATATCCCCATATCTCCTCCCTCTTGCGTCTCCCTCCCACCCTCCCTATCCCACCCTCTAGGTGGACACAAAGCACCAAGCTGATCTCCCTGTGCTATGCTGCTGCTTCCCACTAGCTATCTATTTTACATTTGGTAGTGTATATATGTCCATGTCACTCTCTCACTTCGTCCCAGCTTACCCATCCCCCTCCCTGCGTCCTCAAGTCCATTCTCGATATCTGTGTCTTTATTCCTGTCCTGTCCCTAGGTTCTTCAGAACTTTTTTTTTTTTTTTTTAGATTCCATATATATGTGTTAGCATATGGTATTTGTTTTTCTCTTTCTGAGTTACTTCACTCTGTATGACAGACTCCAAGTCTATCCACCTCACTACAAATAACTCAATTTCATTTCTTTTTATGGCTGAGTAGTATTCCATTCTACATATGTGCCACATCTTCTTTATCCATTCATCTGTCGATGGACACTTAGGTTGCTTCCATGTCCTGGCTATTGTAAATAGTGCTGCAGTGAACATTGTGGTACATGACTCTTTTTGAATTATGGTTTTCTCAGGGTATATGCCCAGTAGTGGGATTGCTGGGTCATATGGTAGTTCTATTTTTGGGTTTTTAAGAAACCTCCATACTTTTCTCCATAGTGGCTGTATCAATTTACATTCCCACCAACAGTGCAAAAGGGTTCCCTTTTCTCCATGCCCCCTCCAGCATTTATTGTTTGTAGATTTTTTGATGATGGCCATTCTGACCGGTGTGAGGTGATATCACATTGTAGTTTTGACTTGCATTTCTCTAATGATTAGTGATGTTGAGCATCCTTTCATGTGTTTGTTGGCAATCTGTATGTCTTCTTTGGAGAAATGTCTATTTAGGTCTTCTGCCCATTTTTGGTTTTGGTTGTTTTGTTGGGTTTTTTTTGAATTTTATTTATTTATTTTTTTATACAGCAGGTTCTTATTAGTCATCAATTTTATACACATCAGTGTATACATGTCAATCCCAATTACCTAATTCATCACACCACCACCACCACACCCCCACCGCTTTCCCCCCTTGGTGTCCATACGTTTGTTCTCTACATCTGTGTCTCAATTTCTGCCCTGCAAACCAGTTCATCTGTACCACTTTTCTAGGTTCCACATATATGCATCAATATACGATATTTGTTCTTCTCTTTCTGACTTACTTCACTCTGTATGACAGTCTCTAGATCCACCCACGTCTCAACAAATGACCCAATTTCGTTCCTTTTTATGGCTAAGTAATAGTCCATTGTATATATGTACCACATCTTCTTTATCCATTGGTCTGTCAATGGGCATTTAGGTTGCTTCCATGACCTGACTATTGTAAATAGTGCTGCAATGAACTTTGGGGTGCATGTGTCTTTTTGAATTATAGTTTTCTCTGGGTATATGCCCAGTAGTGGGATTGCTGGGTCATATGGTAATTCTATTTTTAGTTTTTTAAGGAACCTCCATACTGTTCTCCATAGTGGCTGTATCAATTTACATTCCCACCAACAGTGCAAGAGGGTTCCCTTTTCTCCACACCCTCTCCAGCATTTGTTGTTTGTAGATTTTCTGATGATGCCCATTCTAACTGGTGTGAGGTGATACCTCATTGTAGTTTTGAATTGCATTTCTCTAATAATTAGTGATGTTGAGCAGCTTTTCATGTGCTTCTTGGCCATCTGTATGTCTTCTTTGGAGAAATGTCTATTTAGGTCTTCTGCCCATTTTTGGATTGGGTTGTTTGTTTTTTTAATATTGAGCTGCATGAGCTGTTTATATATTTTGGAGATTAATCCTTTGTCCGTTGATTCATTTGCAAATATTTTCTCCCATTCTGAGAGTTGTCTTTTCGTCTTGTTTATGGTTTCTTTTGCTGTGCAAAAGCTTTGAAGTTTCATTAGGTGCCATTTGTTTATTTTTGTTTTTATTTCCATTTCTCCAGGAGCTGGGTCAAAGAGGATATTACTGTGATTTATGTCAAAGAGTGTTCTTTCTATATTTTCCTCTAAGAGTTTTATAGTGTCTGGTCTTACATTTAGGTCTCTAATCCATTTGGAGTTTATTTTTGTGTATGGTGTTAGGAAGTGTTCTAATTTCATTCTTTTACATGTAGCTGTCCAGTTTTCCCAGCACCACTTATTGAAGAGACTGTCTTTTCTCCATTGTATATCCTTGCTTCCTTTGTCATAGATTAGCTGACCATAGGTGCGTGGGTTTATCTCTGGGCTTTCTATCTTGTTCCATTGATCTATATTTCTGTTTTTGTGCCAGTACCATGTTGTCTTGATTACTGTAGCTTTGTAGTATAGTCTGAAGTCAGGGAGTCTGATTCCTCCAGCTCCGCTTTTTTCCCTGAAGACTGCTTTGGCTATTCGGGGTCTTTTGTGTCTCCATACAAATTTTAAGATTTTTTGTTCTAGTTCTGTAAAAAATGCCAATGGTAATTTGATAGGGATTGCATTGAATCTGTAGATTGTTTTGGGTAGTATAGTCATTTTCACAATATTGATTCTTCCAATCCAAGAACATGACATATCTCTCCATCTGTTGGTATCATCTTTAATTTCTTTCATCAGTGTCTTACAGTTTTCTGCATACAGGTCTTTTGTCTCCCTAGGTAGGTTTATTCCTAGGTATTTTATTCTTTTTGTTGCAATGGTAAATGGGAGTGTTTCCTTAATTTCTCTTTCAGATTTTTCATCATTAGTATATAGGAATGCAAGAGATTTCTGTGCATTAATTTTGTATCCTGCAACTTTACCAAATTCATTGATTAGCTCTAGTAGTTTTCTGGTGGCATCTTTAGGATTCTGTATGTATAGTATCATGTCATCTGCAAACAGTGACAGTTTTACTTCTTCTTTTCCAATTTGTATTCCTTTTATTTCTTTTTCTTCTCTGATTGCCGTGGCTAGGACTCTGAAAACTATGTTGAATAATAGTGGTGTGAGTGGACAACCTTGTCTGTTCCTGATCTTAGAGGAAATGTTTTCAGTTTTTCACCATTGAGAATGATGTTTGCTGTGGGTTTGTTGTATATGGCCTTTATTATGTTGAGGTACGTTCCCTCTATGCCCACTTTCTGGAGAGTTTTTATCATGAATGGGTGTTGAATTTTGTCAAAAGCTTTTTCTACATCTATTGAGATGATCATATGGTTTTTCTTCTTCAGTTTGTTAATATGGTGTATCACATTGATTGATTTGCATATATTGAAGAATCCTTGCATCCCTGGGATAAATCACACTTGATCATGGTGTATGATACTTTTAATGTGTTGTTGGATTCTGTTTGCTAGTATTTTGTTGAGGATTTTTGCATCTATATTCATCAGTGATATTGGTCTGTAATTTTCTTTTTTTGTAGTATCTTTGTCTGGTTTTGGTATCAGGGTGATGGTGGCCTCACAGAATGAGTTAGGGAGTGTTCCTTCCTCTGCAATTTTTTGGAAGAGTTTGAGAAGGATGGGTGTTAGCTCTTCTCTAAATTTTGATAGAATTTATCTGTGAAGTCATTTGGTCCTGGGCTTCTGTTTGTTGGAAGATTTTTAATCACAGTTTCAATTTCATTACTTGTGATTGGTCTGTTCATACTTTCTATTTCTTCCTGGTTCAGTCTCGGAAGGTTATACATTTCTAAGAATTTGTCCATTTCTTCCAGGCTGTCCATTTTATTGGCATAGAGTTGCTTGTAGTAGTCTCTTAGGATGCTTTGTATTTCTGCGGTGTCTGTTGTAACTTCTCCTTTTTCATTTTTAATTTTATTGATTTGAGTCCTCTCCCTCTTTTCTTGATGAGTCTGGCTAATGGTTTATCAATTTTGTTTATCTTCTCAAAGAACCAGCTTTTAGTTTTATTGATCTTTGCTATTGTTTTCTTCGTTTCTATTTCATTTATTTCTGCTCTGATCTTTATGATTTCTTTCCTTCTGCTAACTTTGGGTTTTTTTTGTTCTTCTTTCTCTAACTTCTTTAGGTGTAAGGTTAGGTTGTTTATTTGAGATGTTTCTTGTTTCTTGAGGTAGGATTTTATTGCTGTAAACTTCCCTCTTAGAACTGCTTTTGCTGCATCCCATAGGTTTTGGGTCATCATGTTTTCATTGTCATTTGTCTCTAGGTATTTTTTGATTTTGTCTTTAATTTCTTCAGTGATCTCTTGGTTATTTAGTAGTGTATTGTTTAGCCTCCACGTGTTTGTATTTTTTACAGTTTTTTCCCTGTAATTGATATCTAGTCTCATAGAGCTGTGGTCAGAACAGATTCCTGATACAATTTCAATTTTCTTAAATTTCCCAAGGCTTGATTTGTGACCCAAGATATGATCTATCCTGGAAAATATTCCATGAGCACTTGAGAAGAGGGTGTATTCTGTTGGTTTTGGATGGAATGTCCTATAAATATCAATTAAGTCCATCTTGTTTAGTGTATCATTTAAAGCTTGTGTTTCCTTATTTATTTTCATTTTGGATGATCTGTCCACTGATGAAAGTGGGGTGTTAAAGCCCCCTACTATGATTGTGTTACTGTTGATTTCCCCTTTTATGGCTGTTATCATTTGCCTTATATATTGAGGTGCTCCTATGTTGGGTGCATAAATATTTACAATTGTTTATATCGTCTTCTTGGATTGATCCCTTGATCATTATGTAGTGTCCTTCTTTGTCTCTTGTAATAGTCTTTGTTTTAAAGTCTATTTTGTCTGATATGAGAATTGCTACTCCAGCTTTCTTTTGATTTCCATTTGCATGGAATATCTTTTTCCATCCCCTCACTTTCCATCTGTATGTGTCCCTAGGTCTGAAGTAAGTCTCTTGTAGACAGCGTATATATGGGTCTTGTTTGTGTATCCATTCACCCAGTCTATGTCTTTTGGTTGGAGCATTTAATCCATTAACATTTAAGGTAGTTATCAATATGTATGTTTCTATTACCATTTTCTTAATTGTTTTGGGTTTGTTATTGTAGGTCTTTTCCTTCTCTTGTGTCTCCTGCTTAGAGAAGTTCCTTTAGCATTTGTTGTAAAGCTGGTTTGGTGGTGCTGAATTCTCTTAGTTTTTGCTAGTCTGTAAAGGTTTTAATTTCTCCACTGAATCTGAATGAGATCCTTGCTGGGTAGAGTAATCTTGGTTGTAGATTTTTCCCTTTCATCACTTTAAATATGTCCTGCCACTCCCTTCTGGCTTGCAGAGTTTCTGCTGAAAGATCAGCTGTTAATCTTATGGGGATTCCCTTGTTATGTTATTTGTTGCTTTTCCCTTGCTGCTTTCAATATTTTTTCTTTTTATTTAATTTTTGATAGTTTGATTAATATGTGTCTTGGCATGTTTCTCCTTGGATTTATCCTGTATGGGACTCTCTGTGCTTCCTGGACTTGATTAACTATTTCCTTTCCCATATTAAGGAAGTTTTCAATTATAAGCTCTTCAAATTTTTTCTCAGTCCCTTTCTTTTTCTCTTCTTCTTCTGGGACCCCTATAATTCAAATGTTGGCGCGTTTAATGTTGTTCCAGAGGTCTCTAAGACTGTCCTCAATTCTTTTCATTCTTTCTTCTTTATTCTGCTCTGTGGTAGTTATTTCCACTATTTTATCTTCCAGATCACTTATCCGTTCTTCTGCCTCAGTTATTCTGCTATTGATTCCTTCTAGATAAATTTTAATTTCATTTATTGTGTTGTTCATCATTGTTTGTTTGCTCTTTAGTTCTTCTAGGACTTTGTTAAACGTTTCTTGTATTTTCTCCATTCTATTTCCAAGATTTTGGATCATCTTTACCATCATTACTCTGAATTCTTTTTCAGGTAGACTGCCTATTTCCTCTTCATTTGTTTGGTCTGGTGGGTTTTTACTTTGCTCCTTCATCCGCTGTGTGTTTCTCTGTCTTCTCATTTTGCTTAACTTACTGTGTCTGGGGTCTCCTTTTCCCAGGCTGCAGGTTCATAGTTCTCGTTGTTTTTGGTGTCTGCCCCCAGTGGCTAAGGTTGGCTCAGTGTGTTGTGTAGGCTTCCTGGTGGAGGGGACTTGTGCCTGTGTTCTGGTGGATGAGGCTGGATCTTGTCTTTCTGGTGGGCAGGACCACGTCCGGTGGTGTGTTTTGTGGTGTCTGTGGCCTTATTATGATTTTAGCCAGCCTCTCTGCTAATGGATGGGGTTGTGTTCCTGTCTTGCTAGTTGTTTGGCATAGGGTATCCAGCACTGTAGCTTGCTGGTTGTTGAGTGGAGCTGGGTGTTGGCGTTGAGATGGAGATCTCTGGGAGAGCTTTCACCATTTAATATTATGTGGGTCCGAGAGGTCTCTAGTGAACCAGTGTCCTGAACTCAGCTCTCCCACCTCAGAGGCTCAGGCCTGACACCCGGACAGAGAACCAAGACCCCGTCAGCCACACGACTTTTTTCTTTTCCTCTGTGCTCAGTCTAGTTCCACTTGCTCATAGGGGGCCACGTTCAGAGGCCTCCCCCCTGCACTTCAGACCAGACTTTCTCATGGGAAATGGTGACAGTGACACCTCAGCTCGAGGGCAATAGTTGTGACTCTTCTTCTCAGTCCAGTTTCACGTGCTTATAGGGGGTCGTGTGCAGAGGCTTTGTGCCTAACACGTCAGATCACAGATTCCACAGCAGACTTCTGCACGACACCTCATTCAAGATGACAACATGTTCTTTACTGCTATTCTACACTCCTCTCAGAAATGTCTAGTTGTATATTTTACCTATTTTTCTTTTTTTTTTTTTAGAAAGATATTCGCCATGTGTTTCTTCTTTAGGTCTTTTTTTTTAAATTTATTTTAATATTTATTTTTGGCTGTGTTGGGTCTTTGTTTCTGTGCGAGGGCTTTCTCTAGTTGCAGCAAGCAGGGGCCACTCTTCATCGCGGTGCGGGCCTCTCACTATCGCGGCCTCTCTTGTTGCGGAGCACAGGTTCCAGACACGCAGGCTCAGTAGTTGTGGCTCACAGGCCCAGTTGCTTCGCGGCATGTGGGATCTTCCCAGACCAGGGCTCGAACCCGTGTCCCCTGCATTGGCAGGCAGATTCTCAACCACTGTGCCACCAGGGAAGCCCCTTACCTATTTTTCTATTAGGGTATTTGTCTTTTTCTTTCTGAGTTATAAGAGTGCTTGAGATGACAGAGAGATAGATAGATAGATAGATAGATAGATAGATAGATAGATAGATAGATAGATATTATAGATAGATAATCCATGTATATTTCAGTATCTTCTTATATACAGTTAAAATCTGTTTACTCAGCTTATATCTGTCATTTGTCTTTTAATCTTGTTCATTATATTCGGTTACACAAAATTTTTTAAGAAATATGTTTATTCAAATAATATTAGCATATTCTTGATATGCAAGATTCAAACAACACAGAAGTATAGATAACAACTGTGCTCTATCCCCTTTGCTCTCCTGCCTCAGAGGTAACTGTGCCCAGGCTTAAGGGCATCCCTTTAGTTCCCTTCAGATGTTCCACATACATTTAACAGTCACACAGAGTTTTTCCTTGGTTTTGCAAAATGGACCATACTGTAGGATTGCTTGTGAAAGGTTGTTTTTGGGTTTTGTTTGTTTGTTTTAACTTAACAGCATTTTCTAGATATCATTCCAGCTAATACAAAAAAGTCTCTTTCATAGTATAGACTCACCACTTTATTTAACTACTCTCCTTAATGAACATCTAGGTTTCTCCCAGAGGAAAAAAATTTTTTTTCAAGTTGCTACAAATCTAAATTCTTTAAAGTTCTGTCTTCGGTGCCATGCTAAGAATTTGTCCACCTCAGTATTATAAAGAATATCTAATCTTAGTATTTTTACAGTTTTCCATATGTATCTTATAACTGGCCACCTTTAAAAATTCTCTTCTTAGTTTTGCTAGTTTTCTTTTTGGTTCTCTAGGGTAGCAATCATGTTTCTGCAAAGAATGATAATTTGCTTTTTCTTTTTTAATATTTATGCCTCTCAGTTATTTTCTTGTTTTTGTTTTTCTCCCCATTAGCTAGATCTAGAACACCTATTTTATTTTATTTTTTAAAAATATTTATTTTATTTATTTGGCTGCTCCAGGTCTTAGTTGCAGCCTGCAGGATCTTTGCTGCAGCCTGTGGGCTCTAGTTCCCTGACCAGGGATCGAACCTGGGCCCCTTGCACTGGGCATGTGGAGTCTTAGCCACTGGACCACCAGGGAAGCCCCTAGAACTTAAAAATCTTGTTTCCAACTTCAATTCCCAACTAAATATTGGGGGAAGTAAAGAAAAGTGTTGAGTTAGTTTAATAGTAACTGTCAAGTTGGAGAAAAGGAAACAGTAGATTGAAAGCTTCTTTCAAAACTAATTATTTACCTCAACCAATGTGGCCACAGTGTATTTTGTGGGGTCAAACTGGGGTTGGACTGAGGAACTGGCTTATATGAGAGGGAAATTTGTTACATATAAGGGGATTCAGCAAATAAGTAAATCTATTGAGGATAACGAGAGCCAGGCTTCTCATGGAGAAGGGAGTTATATATAGAGAAAGGGGAAAGGCTAGAATAAATTCCATGATACTAGATTAGAACAGGAAGTATTGGTGTGAACTCATGGGTTTTAATACATATTATAATATATATAAATTTTGAAATAAATATGTTAGCACACTTATGTTAATATGTGGGTATGAATATATACACATACGTATATTGCCTGGCTCGGCCACTGAGAGAGTCAAAACGCAAAAACACCCCAGTATCAGTGAGCACACCAGTGTCTAGATCTGGGTTTCTAAATTCTCCATCGAAAGGAACCAGATCTAAAACCTCTCTCCAGGAGCTTTCCTCCCTTTGGTTATAGAATCACAGGCTCAGAGGATGTCTAAGTCTGCTCACTCACTTTACAGATGGGCACGCTGAAACCCTAATTTTTTTTTCTTTTCTTTTGGTATTGGCTTTCTTAAAATGACAGGAGAAAAACAATCATCTAATATCAACATAGAGTATCTCACAATGGCTTTCTGAAGACAAGTGGTGGAAACTATATTTCTTTCTCTCTTTCTTACTAGGAAAACCAAGGCCTAAAGACACTCTGCCTGTGTTAGGAAAAGAACTGAGCTCTCATGTTCCGACTTATAAGGTGGAGGCCACTTGGTTGCAGAGCTGAAGGCTGTGTATTATTAGCTCTTTTCACGATAAGCTAGCTTTTCTTTCTGAGTTATCAAGCAGATGCCTCCTGCAGCCTGTTGGTATAAAATTTCTACACAATAGATACCGGGTGTGTTGGCTGGGGAACCTGCCCATGGCCCCAGATCCCTGACCTGCTGGGGAAGCATTCCTCTACTCGAAAAGGCAAGACAGCTACTTACATTTTTAATGATCAGTGGGTATCTCGTTACCCGTTGCATAGGCTTCAGTATAAAACTAGAGAGTGGCATTCCCTTACAGCGAGGGTCCATGGCCAGTCTCTGAAATAAGAGATTTTTTTAAATGTACTTAAGAAGTTTGCAAAATCTGGTCAGTGACATCAACGTCGATGTTATTCAGGACTCCCCACCCATCACATTGTCTCATCTATCTGGATAACAGCTGAGGAGCCCAGAGCTGGAAGAGCCGGGCTGGTTATCCCCAGGCCAGGAGGAGGCCCGTTCCAGATGGAGAGTGGGAATCTACCTTGGGTGTGACTCAGCTGCAGGGTTGACCCCTGCTCCCCAGATCCAGTGGACCTTCCATGGGACATGTGGTTTCTTACTTCCAAAGATGAGATTCCGGCTTTACAGAGAATATTTCCTCTGGATACCTACCAAAACTTTATAACATTCCCAGGAGCAAGGAGAGTCACAAGACTATAAGGTCAGAACAAAAATCCCCCTCAAGTCCCACAGATGCTGGAAGGGCCTGGCCGGATCTCACTGTCTGTTTTGGGCGAAACCTGCACCTGCCCGTGGGAGCCCCAGCAGGGTAGGGATGGTGAAGCCGAGACATGAGGGTCAGGCCCCCAGTCCCAGGGGCTGTGGTAGTCTCCACCCTGGACTCCCTGCCTCTTTCCTTCCACCACTTTTGTCAACTTGACTGGAGGACAAGAGTCCTTTTACCTCCAAACAGTGACCCCATCTACAAGTCACAGGGGTTATATGGTGACAGCTCTCAAAGGTTCTGGTCAGGTTTAATGTCTTAGGAACAGGTTTAATGCCATGACCTGGGCCCCAAGCCCTGGGACCTGTCAGTGCCTGAACCTGCTCCAGCCGTGGACACCATTATTCCAAGAACACTTTGCAGCTGGCAAAGGCATGTCAAAGTCCCGCAGGAATGAGGCAGGGAGAGGGGATGAGGGGAGGGGTGAGAAGGGGAGGGGCAACAAGGCCCCTCCTGGGCTGGTGTCAGCATTTCCCTCAAGTTCAAGTACATCCAGTGATGAACTCATCCTGCCTGCGCCCAGGGAGGACCCGGCCCTTGGCTGGAACCCCAGGTGGCCCGTGGCACCTGGCAGCCCAGTATCTGCTCTCCAGTCTCCAGCCCACCCTAGGCCTACTTCATAGCAGTGTTTCTCCCCTTAGATGCCCCCACTCATTGGGTAGAAAATCAGAGCATTTAATATTGAGAAACAGGGCGAGAAAGAAAGAACAAGAACATCTGATGCTAGGCCGAGAAGAGATGGCATCTTCCCCTCCCAATGATGACCCCACAGACATGGTTACTGGGGGGCGTGGGAAAGGCCTGCCCCCAAAATGCAGGAGGTGCAAAGATAAGCCTGTCATTAGTATGATTATTTTGCTGTCCGTTCATCAAAATGTGCCTGTTCAGCAGAAGTTATTTTATTCTCTTTTTTCTTCCCCTCTGGGAGAGGTTGGGGCTGATTCCATGGGCTGGCCTGGCCAGCAGGGACCCACCCCAGCGAAGGGCAGCAGACCCAAAGCCTGGGGCCTCCGGCAGCATGGGGCCCACTTCCCCACAATGTCCCTTGGTGGGCACATGGCTCTCCAGACCCTTGTTATCCTCCAAGGCAGCGGTCCTGGCATCCCACACTCACCCCCATGGGCTTCCTAGAGCTTGAGCCCATCAAAAAGAACCAATTGGGAAAAAAACAAAGGGTCCATTGGGATTGCCGGCCATTCCCTTTGCAGGTGAAGGGCAGAGAGCAGCAAAGAACTGAAGATGCTCAGATTAAACAGAATAGGAAACCTGAGACCCACCAGCCCTCTTAGGCCTAAAAATGAGATGGAGGATTTAAACCTGTATTCAAATAACACCACTCACACCTGGCCAAGGCAGAGCTTCTAGGCCAGCGCTGGTCCCTCCTCTCCAAGCCCACCCCCTTGGTCCCAGCCACCCGCCAGCGAGGGGCAGCCCCTACTGTTCAGCCGAGACCTCACCCTTGTTGGCCTTCAGTAAATGTGTGAATCAGCCCCTCACAGGCCCAGCCGCTGGAAGACGGCCACTCGGCAGGGGCAGAGACTCAGCTCAGCCTGGGCTCCTTACTTTGACAAACTCCTTGAAGTCGGGGGCCTCATCTGTCTTCTGCTGGATCAAGGCAGCCCCGTTGAGCTGGCAGCTGCAGAAGCGGATGTAGGGTTGCATGTGTGGCAGCTGGGCAGTCAGGATGTCCCCGATCATCTTCACAGGCATCTTCTCCCCAGACATCTTCTTGCGAACTCTCAGCGCTCTGCACAGAAACACGAGAAGTAAGCGCCCCCTTCACACTCTCTGATGGATACACAGCACACTACTAGGTGGTACAGAAATGGGATGTGTGTGAGGGGCACAAACCCAGGGCCACTAAAGCATCTATGTGGCAGACAAGGAACAGAAAAAGAAATGAGTCTAGTGCTACAAAGAGGTATCACTGGGGCATTTTTCTTTGACATGAAGGCTGTTTGCTGGCTCTTAGGAAGAAAAACTTAAAAAAAAAAACTTTGCTGAACAAGTCAGCATAAAAGACAATGTTTTCTTGTGGAAATATATGGAATCCCTTTTTTGAATAACTCAGACAGGATCCCTGGGTGGATGTCTGACTTTATGGATGATCTGTCCAGGCTGGGATGGCCCCAACACTGAACCTGTTTCCGGGGCCAGTGCTGCCCAAGGGAAACTGCTGTTGCCAGGGGCCATGGAGGCTCAATTTCAGACCAAACAAAACATAATCAAGATGGTAAATCAACTGCCACAGAAAAATAATCCCATTATGTTCACAAAAGCCAGGTATAAATGATTGTCTGAACAATCTGTGCCATTCTCTGGTTCACTGCTTCATCGCTGTGGCTAATTTGAAGTTGACTGGATTAAGAGGAGTTCTTAAGAGAGAAGCCTATTCATGTGATAACGGGTTGTAGACTCAAACAATTTATATCCTGGAAGCTGAGAAGGTACTAGAGGGACTGGAAAGTGTTTGCTCAGGAGTCCAGCTGCATTCTGAGTGTTCAGGACCATAACACCAGGACTGTGCATCCCACCCTCCTAACTCGCACGTCAACTCTTAACCCAGCATCTATAAGAAGGGCGTGGCACCGAGATTTTACACAGCAAGGATAGCAATGTACTATAAGGGCAGGACCTCGACATATGAGGCCATGGGTGTGTTCTGCCTACCCTAGTGATTATGGATGATGGCTGGATTGATGGATGGCTGGATGGCTGGGTGCCTGGATGGATGGATGGATGGATGGATGGATGGATGGATGGAAGGAACAGAATGGTATGATATGGAATTTTTACATAAGGCTGGGAGGATGTTACTATGAATTCCTCTGGCTGCTTTCAAGGTCATGGGTAGGGCTATATAATTCTAAGGAGGCTCTGCAATCTTAGTATTAAAAACCTCAGATCACTTTATTTTCTTTCTCCTACGTTTTTGGTTCAAGAAAAAAAGAATCTTTGGACTGGGCAACAAGCCAAGGAGAAAAGCTTTAGGGACAGTGCGCTATGTGGCCCAAACAATGAGCCATTCCCCCTCAAGCAGGTGCCCTTGTGGGGGGAGGTGCTGGTCAGCGCTGGCTGCCTGGGGTGTGAGGAGTGGCAGGTTGGTACCCTCAGGGTGGCCAGGTGGCCACTGCTCATTGGGGGGTTGGTGTGGGATACCTCCCAGTGTGTAGAAATTTGCTCAAGGGTTACGTCACTACCAATGCTGGGGGACGAGAGTGCTGAATAACCATGTTACAAACTTGCTATGGACGGAAATGGGAAGAAATTCCATCATTCCATGATTTTCCAATGAGGAGAAACACAATCTTTCTGCAAGGGAATAAGAGTGCTTTCACCTGCCCCCCTCCTTTTTTTTTTTTTTTTTTAATGATGGGGAGAGAAGAAAAAGGGAAAAGAAAAAAGATCACACACAGATCATCACTGTCTTGAGGAAGTTAAGCCAGTTCCTGGGTTCTGGAGGCCCACGCTTGGAGACCTGAGTTGTCCAACTGGGAGACAGACCTAAAATCAGGCCCCTGCTACAGACCAGGCACCTGTTAGGTTGAACTGTGAGTCACCTTCTGGGATGTTCTACCGCACAGGCAAGGCTTTTGAGGACTGGGTTTGAGTGGGTTGAAACAGGGCGCGTCACCAGGCTCAGGGCTCACATGACTCCACTGCTGCAGCCTCAGCCCCGCCCTTTGGTGAGCTGATTTGTAATCTCACATAAAGGTCTATGGATTCAAGGTCTTGAACTGCGACAGTAATCAATCAGCTAATGAACACATCAGAGAGCTTGACATTTGCTGAACGAATGAGTAGCCCTCTGCAGTTCGCAGATCAAGGGGATGGTCAAGAGAGCTGGCATTTATGAATGTGTCCTATGTGTCAAACAATTTTTTTTTAAATCTATATGACATTATCCCTATTGACAGTTGGGGAAACCGAGGCACGCAGAAATCGAGTGACTTGACCAGAGTCACACAGCTCATGGGTGGCAGGAAGCCCTGGTCTCCAGAGCCCACAGTCTGTAAGCACCGCATGTGAGGACAAGCACCGTGCCCAGCCCCGCCTCCCCTCAAGATGCTCAGGGCTCCTGGCCTGTCCTTGCTCCAGAAGCAGCTCCTGCCATCCCACCAAGGGGGGCTTCCACGGCCCCCCTGCTCTTCCCTCCCTTCTGTCCTTCCTCTTCATTTCCTCAAGCCTCTCCCTCCTTTCCTCTCACCCTGCCCACTCCCACACAAAGCCCCTTTCTTCCTTCTCCCCATCCTGTCTTTACCCCCCAAGATATCTTTTTTACTTTTTTATTTTTCTTTGTTTTTCTGCCTAAAATAAAACCATGCCTATTCTTCTTAAGTTAAAAAGAAAACTGAATACTTAATATTTAAGAAAAACTTTTTTTTTTTTTTGGAGAAGCTCTTTTATTTATTTATTTATTTATTTATTTATTTTTCAAGCAAGGAGGCAGGAAAGGATCTTGATTAAAAACACAGCTGCAGTACCTGGTTCTACATGCCCTATCTCACTTCTGCACCCCTCCTGCTATCACTTCTAACAGCCATCCCTAGCGGCCTGCACCTAGCTCTTAACTTTAAAACGTTCTAGATTCTTCTTCCCTACTCTGCTCATTGAAGGCAAACTTCTCAGCTCTCTGCTCACAGGTAAGAGAGCCAACCATCCATTTTAACCCCCAACCAGAGGTGGCATTAGTAGGAAGTCTGTGTGCCCCAGGTAGCTCCCTTTTATGTTCATTTTATTTGTTTCTTATTTATCTGTTTGATAAATCCTATGTCCCCCCTCTAAGTACAAGCAGTCGCTGGCCCTTGGATCAGGAGTGACAGATACGTGGCTGCCCACTGCGGCCTTCCAGGGAGAGCTGCCTTAAATTCTCTTCATCTTCTTCCATCCTGCCAGGAGTCCTAAACCTTCCCATCATTGGGATTAGCCCTTTGCACAAAGAAATTAAGTCTATGCAGCAAAATTGTATAATCTACAATATGGGCGCTCACCATAAAATTCGTCCAATTTTTTCTGGTATGTTTGAAAATTTTCATAATAAGATGTTGAAAAGGAAAAAAAAAGAAAAGAAAGGAAGAAAGAAATCAGGTCCCCAGAAAGCTCCTGCTAAATACAAGTATTTTATCTGGAAAACAAAAAGATTAGCCAAACTAACCAATCAGGTCATCAGAGGAAGGCGCAGAGCATACCTGTGATGGGAGAGGGGGTGTCTGTGCCTGTTGGTGCCATGATTGACAGGGTGCCAGCTGTACACCTGGTCTCTTTGCTCCTTGGGATAACCCTGCATGCTAGACAGGGCAGGAGCCCTGACTGCAATTTTACAAGCTCTAAAACAAAGGGGTGGGGAGTTATCTGCCCGAGGTAACTGCCCAAAACGAGTTAGAAGCTGCTGGAGCCCAGATGAAAACTCGAGACATCTGCCTCGTGGTCTCACCTTCTTTCCATCGAGGGCAGGACAGGGTGGAACCCCTAGTGGGACCCTGGGCGTTGTCCACAGAGCAGCCCGGGGCACCCTGATCGCCTTCTGTGTGACTTTGGACAAGTCACTCAACCTCTCTGAGCCTTGTTTCCGCGGTTGCAAGAGCGTTCCCAATTCCTACCTCCAGGGCTGTGGAGCCCATCAGCGCTAATGGGAGGAAGGAGCACGCAGGCCTGGTCCTGACAGAGCTCAAGAAAGGGGCTTCTGCTTTCCTGACATGAGCAGGACGGAGGGTTAAAAGTACAGAGACAACAGAAAGGCATGGGGAGCGCCGATGCTGGGAGGGTTGGGGAGGGGTGTCACTCGGGGACATCAGACACATCGCCCGCCTCCCCACCCCCACACAGCTGCCCAAGGAAAGAGGTGTTAACTTGTAGGTATATTTTCAACAGAAAACCTTTTCATCTATTTCAAAACAACTTGTCTCCAACACTTTAGGTTTAGTACTTGTAGGTTCAGGGGTTAACTAGCCCACCTGCCCCAAGTGACAAGGCAGCCTCTCTCCAAGGCAAGAGTGGGTGCTCAGCCCACCCTGGGGCCCAAGCCCAGCACTTACTAGGGACCACGCACTCGCTGTCTAAATGCTCCCTAAGGAGAACCATATGTGGTAGGTACTATTATCACCCCCATTTTACAGATGAGGACACTGAGGCCCAGGGAGCATAGGTGACTTGCTCAAAGCAGGTAGGCAACAGCAGGGTGTGAGCCCAAGAGTCTGACCCAGACCTACGCTAGAAACCTCTACAGTATGCTTCTCAGGGGTGGGTAATGGAAATACTTTCTCCAAGCCACCCCTATGCCGTCATCTTTGATTAACGTCTTCTAGAACATAGAAACAGAAGACGTTATAGTTTTTCTTCACATCCGCCTCTCTGCACCTCTCTGTCCATCCCTTCATCTACTCCCAAACACACTCAAGAAAGTGGGGACCTGAAATCACTTTATAAAATCCCAGGGACCACATTCAGGAAATAGCTGCTTCCCAATTAAATGAACCTAGAGATCTGGAATGGACACCAGTTCCCAGGGCCTGTGCTTCCTCCTGGCCCCCAGGATCACCATGGACTTCATCTGTTTTCTAGCAAATGATGTTATACCGAGGGCCTGGTGGACACAGATTTGGAAGTTTTTTTAAGAACTGGAAAGGACTTTTGTAATGATGTAATCCAATCCCTTCCTTTTACCGGTGGGGAAACTGAGGAAGGGCAGCAAGTTGGGCTCCAAGCCCAGGTCTCCAGACTCCTGGCCCAGTGTTTCTCCCTGGCCCTGCAGCTGCCTCCGAGAATTAAAACAGGAATAAAATAGCAACTGCTCCAGGCCGGCTTCTCAGAGGCCTATCCTGAGAACTGCCGCTGACCGTGGCCATGAGCGGTCCCACCCTTTCCCATCTTCAGGAGCCAAGAAAGTCTCAAGAGATCAACATTCCCCCAATGGAACCAGGGTCTGAGGCATGGGGGGGCTGCCCCCCACCCTGGATGGAGCTGGCCAGCGATTAGGAGCCAGAATCGGCCCAGCTCTGTTCATTCTAGAACCACGGTAAAAGCAGGAACCGGGATGCCTGAGCAATCCATTCTCCCCAGTGAAAAATTGGGGGTGTGTTTCCAGAAAGCATCAGGGCTAGAAAGAGCGATGGTTCTTGTGAGCGGAAATGAGGAAGAGAGGCAGAAAGAAACACAGGGCGGCATGCACGGAGGGGACACACGGACGAAGCCACGTAGCAGGGCCGGCGTGCGAGGGCGAAGCCAGGCTGGGGATTGGAGGAGAGGCTTACTTCAGCAGTTTGATATTACACATAATCAGGTCCTTCCAGTTAACAAAAATCATAGCACCCTCCTTTTCTGTCAGCAGCTCAGACTCCATCAGGGGTTTCTGAAAGATCTACAGATGCAGAAAACGAAGCAGTTCAGAAAGCAAACAGTTAGCTTCAAACTCAAACGCACGCACACACCGATCTGTTCGGAGCCACGGGAAGGACCGAGGCCTCTGCAGCTTTGGCTGGGAGGCCCAGAAGCTGCAGAGTTTCTGAAGCAGGTGGCCCTCCCTCTGCCGGGGGGTATGGGGGGGGGTGGGTTCCCATCAGGTCCACACTGTTGTTTTACAAGGAGGCCCACTAAACCCTGGAGGACAGGCCTTAACTCCGCCAGGACTCAGCCGGGGGTCTGGACAAAGGCACTCAAGCTCTCACCTGCCACGGTGAGGAACTGGGCACAGGGGGGAAGTGGAGGGCCGAGAGAGGCACGGTGGGGGGGGGGGACTCCCGCATTCCTGCCCCAGCATCGGCTGCACAGACAAGCCTCAGGAAGCCCAGGGGAACAGCCCCGGCAGCCAGGCCCCCAACCAGCAGCCCGGGGACGGGACGGACTCCACTGCTCTGCCCGCAGCCTGGGCTGGGCCTGGGACAGAGCCAGCGAGTGAAGGCCTGGTACCAGGTGGGCGCAGCCCCTCTCCTGGGCTCCGGGAAATTCAGGAGCCTGCCCAAGCTCCGCGTGGGTGGGCAGCTCACAGTAGACCACAGGTCTTGGCTGAGCCCCACGTGGTGAGCCCCTGCCTAGCGAGAGGTCATAGCTACCATTGCAGGCAGGCCACTCGCTGGAAGGTACCTTAGGGACCGGGACAGCCTGTCTTTGAAAGAAACTTGGCTGGGCTGAGGCTGATCCCTGGGAGCCCTACTCGTCATGAGTCTTTAAGCTGACGTTGAACCTGGCATATACCAGGCCACTGAACAAGGTACCATATCTAAGAGGGTGACACTCACAGCCTAGACATCCAAGACTGTATATTTAGTGACAGTCACGTGTCTTGAGAAAGGGGCACCTTTTCATACCAATGCTCCCTAAGCATTAATGATGGCCTTGGGGGCCATCAACTCATCCTGCAACCTGTACTCATCAACACTGGGTCACTGAGCAATGTCTTTCCGGGTCGATAAGACTATCAGAGGAGATGGTTTCACAATAGTTGGGGTACGGGGGTTCCCAAACGATCACGGTACTTTTCAAACTGTAGGGTGACCCTGAGGTCCAGCTCTGCAAACCCCTGTTCCCTAATATGGCAACCTCCCATGCGTATGGACCAAAGGCTTCCTGAAAAGCAGAACTTCCCAACTCTCCATCTCCCCATCCTTCTGGACCAGGCAGACAAGGCCCTTCAACAGCTCCCTGGGAGGAGAGCCAAAATGAGACATCGTCCAGGACGGGGGAGGGAGGGTGTGCACGGGGCCCCGGGAGGAAACATCTTCATTCTCTGCAACAGATTTTTCTGGGGGGTAATATGTAGCATGAGGAATAACCAAGATATCAGCCAGATGACTGCCACTTTCAGATGTCACCGCTGAGGGCCAGGGAGATGACGCTCTACGGCATCAATTAGTTGGCGGCTGAGCTGCAAGTTCTCTGAGCCGAGCCCAGACTCCCAGCTCACAGCCCGTGTGTCCCCTCCCAGGCACTCCTCACGGGCTCATCTATCCCTGGCTTGAAGGGCCTCTGCCCCTCTGTGGGTAGGACTCACAGATGAGAATTGTGAGTCCGTGGCCACGGATGAGAATTAAGCATCTTCTCTTGGGTAAGACTCTCCTCTGTGATGTACCGTCCAGATGCTCCCATACCTCAGAAAGCTTCTCACACTGGGAATCAGGACCCAGCCCTCGTTGACAGAGTCCCTGCCTTCCCCACCCTCTGCCAGTGCCCCCCACCCCGCCCCAGCACCCCCAGCTGCCCTTACCTCTGTGACCAGTTGCAGGTCATTCACATAGTTCTCCTCCGTGACAATGAGCTCGTGGATGTATCCCTGTCGCTTTCTCTCAGTTGGGGTCAACATATCCAAGAGGTGTAAGTCTGAACACCCTGCAAAACACAACCATGGGGACGATTTAGTCCAGGTCTGGGGAAGCCTGTACAGCTTCATGGGGAAGATCCCCAAGGTCCTCGTGGCCGCCGGGCCCTGTGGTCTCACTCCAGTTAGACAGTGTTGTCCCCTAAAAAGATATGTTCAAGTCCTAACTCTGAAGGGGACTTGTTTGGAAATAGGGTCTCTGCAGATGCAATCCAATTAAGACGAAGTCATACTCAATTAGGGCGGGCCCTAGTCCAATATGACTGGTGTGCTTATAAGAGGACGACACAGAGACAGACAGAAGGGAACGCCACGTGACGACAGAGGCAGAGACTAGAGTGACGTGTCTACAAGCCAAGGAACGCCAGGGATTTCTGGCAGCATCAGAAGCTAAGGGAAAGGCATGCAATAATTCTCCCCTGAAGCCCGCAAAGGAACATGGCCCTACCCAAACCTTGATTTTGGACGTCTCACCTCCAGAACTATGAGAAAATAAACTTCCGTTGTTTTAAGCCCACCCAGTTTGCGGTCATTTGTTACAGCAGCCTCAGGAAACTATTACAGGCCGTACACTCCTGCTTCAGCAAAACCACTAAAAGAGTGTCAAGAGAGAAGACTTAGTGGGGACTTCCCTGGCAGTCCAGTGGTTAAGACTCCATGCTCCCAATGCAGGGGGCACGGGTTCGATCCCTGGTCGGGGAACAAAGACCCCACATGCCACACGGGGCGGCCTAAAAACAAATGAAAACAAACAAACAAATAAACAAAAACCAGAGTAGACTTAGTAACAACTGGCTGACATTTCCTGAGGGCTCTCACCATGCCAGGTGCTGTACCAGGAGCTGAACACTGACAGTTGTGTTTAATGCTCATATAGACACTAAAATCATCTCCATTGTACAGACAGGGAAACTGAGGCTCAGAGAGGTTGCCTCACCCAAGCTCTCTCAGCTGGGTGGTGGAGAAGCTGAGATGGGACCCTGACACTTTGACCCCAGAGACTGGGCTCTACCCAAGATCACTACTGTTGGATCCGAGCTACAGGAGGGCACATGTTTATCCTGAGGTTGGTTTTTGGAGGATGAAATGGCTGTGCTGAGGCTCCTGATGGGCCCGGGGACAGGGCAGAGGTGGGGCACATCCAGACGCTGCTGGGCAAACTCTCCTGGACCAGGCTGCTGTCCTGCACCCACGGGAGCTGAGCAGCGAACCTACAGGACCAGGCTGCTGTCCTGCACCCACGGGAGCTGAGCAGCGAACCTACAGGCGGACAGGGAATTCCTCCAGGTGCAGACAGCCGGACACAGCTCTGGCTGCAGGTCCACAAGGAGTAGGTTCTGCTGACGTGGGGTGGGGCATGCACAGCACGTGGCGCCCGCCCTGGCCTCTGCTCACTTAGCCGGTTACTTGGGGTTGGTCTGCTTTGGATGCTCTCGGGGTTCGGGCAGAGGCTGTCCCCTGCCCCAGGCACACTGGAATGAGGGGCGGGGAAGCTCACGGCTGTAGGGAGTACCCCTCCTGCAGGTCTGGACCTACCTCCTCCAGGTCAGTGGTCCCCTCACCCCTGTCCTTTTTATCAGGGGTTCTTTGTTTAATCACCAAAACCAGATTTATAAAGAAGACTGGGAGGTAGGTGTCTTGGATGTAGGTGGGGGTGAGGGCGCTGAGTCCCATTCGCTTCCTTTCTGCATCCCTTCTTCTCCCCACAAGGGGGTGCCCTGGAGCACAGTGCGGAACCCCCTGCTGGACACCAGTAGTTCTCAAAGTCGGGTCCCTAGACCAGCAGCATCAGCAGCACCTGGGAGCTTATTAGAAATGCAGATGCTCAGGCCCCTGCTGACCAGACTGTGGAGTCAGGGCCTGGAATCTGATCTAACAAGCTATCCAGGTGACTTTTTAGGTACACTCAAATCTGAGAAGCCTGCTCTGAACTATCAGGGGTTCCTCAGAGTTTCCATCTTCCCCCGAGGGAGTTTCTAGGCTCATGACTGATCTAGTCTATATGCTGGAAGCTTCTGCAGATAGAATGATCCCTCTGGGGCGAATGATATCATAGACTTCTCGGTAAATGCTTCACTGTGCCCAAGATTAACTCTGAGCTGGGCGCTTCCAGCCTTCAGTGTTGTCCCCTCCCCTGGCCAAATGCCCTCTCTAGAATGCTGGAGCTTCTCTTCCTGGGACAGGATAATCCCAGGATGGGCAGATGGATGCCAGGAAAGCATCAAGGCTGAGCCGTCATCATGTTAACACGCTCCACGCCCTTCCATCTGAGACCTCATTCAAAGCCACGGCAGTGCGGCTAAGCTGCAATTCCACAGGGCCACGGGCTGAGTGTGAGCCTTCGCGTAGGTCTGCAGATGCTTCTGGGACTCGGGCCCTCTGCTCAGCCACCAGTTGGCCTAGCTGTCCTTCCTGCCTCGGTGCGTTGACTGTGTTTTATTAAAACAATTGCATCAACAATGAATTCTCAGGAAGGAAGCAAGTCATGATTGCTCACCTGGGGGGCTCAGCCAACCTCTGCCAAGGTGATGCGTGAGCCCCGGCTTACCGGAAGCTGAGTGATGTCACCAATTTCTTTAGCTTTCTTTAGGAAAGCCACCCAGGAAACACTCTTGAATTTGGGAGGAAAATATCTCATTCCTGCCTTATTCTTACCAAACTTTCCTGTTAGTGAGTCCAAGGGCCCAGGGGTAAGGCCATTTCTTGTTAAAGGGTAGAATACAGCCCTTGCATTACAGACTTGTATGAACTCAGGGAAGCAGGGTCTCCCCTGCAATTTTCAGGACATTCCTTTCTGCAGGGATATCAGAGTACTGGTACAGACCAGCAGCTCTAAAACTCAGTTCCCACACACTGTGCAGTGACGTTTGCAGGGATACAAACATCGGGCTAGTAGTGGACTCTGGTTGGAACAGTCTTCCAAATGTCCCTGTAGGTCACAATTCCCCTTGCAGAATCTGGTGGATGCTGTGAAATCTTACCTCAGAAAACATATGTATACAATGTACACAATATACACATTTTGCACACAATTTTAAAGGATTTGCAGGCCCTCTTGAAGCTTGCTCATGGATCTCATTCCTTCATTCATTTGGCAAATATTTACTGATATCCTACTGTGCTGGGTGCTGGGAATTCATGATGGAAGAGGAGAAATGCCTGACCACCAGAGCATACAGCTAAGAACCCTGGGGTCCTCAGCTGGGGGTGGTGCCGACCCCCAACAGGCTGAAGGTGGTACTGCCCCCCCCTACAGGCTGAAGACGGTACTGCCCACCCCTCAGGCTGAAGATGGTACTGCCCACCCACAGGCTGAAGACAGTACTGCCCCCCCTACAGGCTGAAGACGGTACTGCCCGCCCACAGGCTGAGACGATACTGCCCCCGCTACAGCCTGAAGATAGTACTGCCCCCCCTACAGGCTGAAGACGGTACTGCTCCCCCTACAGGCTGAAGATGGTACTGCCCACCCCTCAGGCTGAAGATGGTACTGCCCACCCACAGGCTGAAGACAGTACTGCCCACCCACAGGCTGAGACAATACTGCCCCCGCTAGAGCCTGAAGATAGTACTGCCCACCCCTACAGGCTGAAGACGGTACTGCTCCCCCTACAGGCTGAAGACGGTACTGCCCGCCCACAGGCTGAAGACGGTACTGGCCCCCCTATAGGCTGAAGACGGTACTGCCCCCCCTACAGGCTGAAGACGGTACTGCCCCCCCCACAGGCTGAGGGTGGTATTGCTCCCCAGCAGGTTGAGGGTTGCACCGCAACCACCTCCCAACTCCAGGCTGAGAATGAATTCTTGGTTGTCATAATGACTGGAAGTGGCTGCTGGAATTTGGGGGGGCTGAACCAGGGCTGCTAGATGACCTGCAATATACAGGACAGAGAATGGCCCACCTCCAGTGCCAATAGCACCCCACTGAGAAACGGTGACATTCCTAGAAACTGACAACTCTGCAGCAAGGATGGTGCACGTGACCAGAGACACACAGAATGACTGAGGAAAGATGACAGGAACTGGCTTGCTTTGGATTTCAGAAGTTCATTCTTCTGAGTCTTCAAGTTTCACACAGTGTGGTTTTGAAGAAGCTCAGAGCCAGAGCAATAGCAGAAGGTCCAGGGTGGATTTTGGGCCACTGGTCCAAGAATCCCAAGCGCTGAGGCCAGTTCAGGGTGAACTGACCGCCTCCTGCTCATGGGGGTGGGGGCATGAGAAGGCTGCTTGGCGTCCTACTCCCGGCAGCTCCAGCCTTCGGTCAATCCACCCAGCAGGCTGAGAAATATGGGGGGGGGGCAGTGCCGTGTGACTCTAGGCTACTCGCCCCGACAAATCCCACCCTGTGCTGGCCCCCCAACCAGCCTGCCTGGAGACAGAGGGATGGTCCAGATGGCCTCTCCAGGACCCAGAACCCAAAGAACAGCAAAGATTCTGTGGGGAGATTCGTCTCAGCATTATGTGCCAACAATGTTGGCTTGGAAGTCTTTTCAGCTACTGAACTGACCCATAGGATGCTGTTTTAAAAATTCTTGCAGGTGAATGCCAGACCAAGAGAACGATTAAAGACTTGAAATAGGTGCTTTGAACTCAAAAATATCCTTCCTTTGAAAATTTAATATTTAGCAAAACAAGAGAGTTTAAAAACTCCATTATTCAGAGCAGGGTAAGTGGAAAAGACATTTCAAATAGAGAGTTTTCTTTAGGGGTGGAGGGATGTGGTCTTTCTCTCCTTTGGGAACCAGAATAAACATGCTTTGCTGGCTTCCTTTCCCAGTGAAAAACGAGAGGGCAAAGCACAGCAAATAAATTTCGTGGACATCTCGGCGTGATAGAGGGATTCTTATAACTAACTATAATCCTCTCGCAGCTGAAATAATATTGCAAATGACTCCAGGCAGTCAGAAATGATCCCCAATTACAACCCATGTGAAATTCCTAATCTGTGTGCTGTCCCTTATAATTTCATATAGTTAGACACATTTACAGCACAGAGAGAGCCATGATGCCCCTCTGAAAGGATTTGAGTCTGGGGCACTGCAGAAAAGTATCTTACCCCAAAAGATCATCTTGTCCCCTCAGTGGGACATTGCTCATAGGAACAGCATAATCTAAATAAATTGCTTTATTACAAAAGTAATGCACAAACACATGCTTATTGTAAACAGTTCAAAAGACACGAAGTATCGAGATGTAGGGTAAAAAGTCCCCCCTCCCTACCCCAATCATTCTACTTCCTTTCCCAGCGGGGACCATAATTTTTAAAACCAAACCAGGCCCCACAGCAAGCTGGCCACAGAGCAAAGCAAATAAACAGGCTTCATTCCTCTTATGAAAGGGCCAAAATATACAATGAGATGGTCGATAAATATGCATTGCGTTCCCCCCAAAGTCCAAGAGACACAGAAATAAGCAAGGTAATGTCCTTGTCCTCAAGGAAACTCACAGCCCTGGGGGTGACTGGACATGAAAATTAAATTTAAAATAGCAAGCAACAAAGAATGGGCCTGCGGGCTGTGCTGATGGTGGAGGATGCAGCAACTCAGAAAACTAGGTGCTCTCCATCCCGATGGAGGAAGGTTGTATGAGGACCTGGTCCTCCTTGCGCCAGGCTTCTATATGGCCAGGGAGGATGGGGCCATTATGTTGGCGACGTGTGGGCCAGCATGCCAGGTGAACGCAGAGATGCTATGGAAGATAAGTGTGGAAGTAGACAGTAGATAAGGTGGGAAGTAGATTACAGAGGCCGTGATGCCAGAGGGACGGGGGAGAAGCAGTACAGAAGCTTGGGCGATGGTTTTTCATCCTTAAGGGAAAGGATCTACCAATGTCTGTGGGGACATTCAGTCCAAATCCTCTGGCTAAATGGCCCTGGGTCAGCAGGATCCATGTTAACTGGGCTCCTGGAGCTCCCGTCTGCACAGAAGGCTTCTCCAGGGTTGGCCTGAATGTAGGAAATGGGAGCCTCATGGCCCTGGTGTCTCCTGCCAGGTGGGCGCACTTCCCTCAAGGCTACACTGGATTCTCCTGGGAAAATGAATCTAATCATGTTGCCCTTATTGCCCACAATGGATGTGACAAAAAGAAGGTTCTGTGGTCAAAGCACTTTGTCCTTGCCCTGCAGCCGATGTCTAAACCCCCTCTTCTCTAAGCTGTGGCCCGCTATGGTCGCAACTGTGCTTGATGCTGGGATTCACTGATGAAGGAGCAGGACGGACGGTTGTCCTGCGGGAGCTTCAGTCTGCTGGAGGCTGGGGCATCCCATGCACACTCTGGCCCTTGCCGATTCACAGGCACCTCGTAGAGGACACCATGCACCCTGTCATCCATCCCAGAGACCTCAGAGGTGCAAATCCTTAAGACTGGATTTTGATGGGGGTCTAGAGATGCCAAGTGGGCACGGAGGCCTGTGGTGAGAGGTGGGGGAAATTCTACCTGATGGCACCAAAGACCCACTGAGCTATGTCCAGCTGAGCCCAGGCACCCCTCTGCAGCCTGTCCTGGGGACCCACCAGGACCTTTTACTCAGCTGCACTCAGTCACAACCCGGAAGTTTAAAAGCGCCAATGTCGTTTCCAGATAAGCTTAATTGTCTCCCAAGAAGGAGAATCCAGCTACATGGGCTGCTGGGCAATTTAATGACTGTTGAGAAGTGGCGAAAATCAAATTACTCTCAGGGATAAATCATCTCTTAATTTTGCATCAAAAAGAATGATAGTAATTTTTTTTTTAAATCAAAGGATATCATTCATGGCTTTATAACCGATGTTGGAATTCCTGGTGTGGCATCAAGTGCCCCATGGTCTGCATTTGTTAGCTCATTCCTGGCCCCGTTTATGTCACCATCCTTGTTTTTCTTTCTTTCTGAGTTCCCGCTGTCAATGTGCTCTATCCTGCAATATTTTAGGGGTCCTTACTAGCCGCCGTAAATAAATCTTTTGAGTATACAAGGCAGATCGGTGTGTTAGAAGTACAAACACACTTCTATCGCAGTATGAGGAAGGAGGCCATAGTTTTTTTTTTTATAAGTTTATTTATTTTTGGCTGCATTGGGTCTTCATTGCTGCGTGCGGGCTTTCTCTAGTTGAGGCGAGCGGGGGCTACTCTTCTTTGTGGTGCGCGGGCTTCTCATTGCGGTGGCTTCTCTTGTTGCAGAGCACGGGCTCTAGGCGCGCGGGCTTCAGTAGTTGTGGCTCGTGGGCTCTAGAGCGCAGGCTCAGTAGTTGTGGTGCACAGGCTTAGTTGCTCCGCAGCACGTGGGATCTTCCCGGACCAGGGCTCGAACCCATGTCCCCTGCATTGGCAGGCGGACTCTTAACCACTGCGCCACCAGGGAAGTCCCAAGGCCATAGTTTTGATGAGAGGGATCTGGGAATATTTTCCAGAGGAGGAGGAATCTGAGTTGGGCTTTCATCAGGCAAATGTCAGGGTGGGTGAGTAGGAGTTAGGGATCAGAGCAGAGGGGCAGTTGGAGAAAAGGGCAGCAAGAGTGGGGTGGTGGGGCCAGAAGGCAGGTGAGGAAGAGGGAAGCAGAGGCTGGGGTACCAGGGAGAAAGGAAAGTTAACACGGGTGCTACTCTGAGCCACGTGGTTCCAAGTGCTGTACGTTCATGGACTCACGAAACCCTCCCCAGTAATCCTACGTGGTAGCTACTGCTGTTATTCCCCATTGAACAGACAGGGAAACAGGCACAGAGAAGTTAAGTAACTTGCCAGAGCCTCAGTTAATAAAAGGCAGAGGGGATCCTACCCCAGCGTTCTTTCTCTTGATCACTATGCCTCTCGCCTGGTGGAAGGGTGATGCATCAGTCAGCCGGGCTGTTGTAACAAAGTTCCACAGACTGGGTGGCTTGGACAACAGAATGTATTGTCTCACAGTTCTGGAGGCTGGAAGTCCAAAATCAAGGTGTCAGCAAGTCTGGTGTCTTCTGAGTCCTCTCTCCTCGGCTGGCCATCTTCTCCCTGTGTCCTCACATGACCTTTCCTCTCTGTGCGCTCATCCCTGGTGACCCTTTGTGCCCAAATCTCCTCTTCTTAGTAAGGATACCAGTCAGATTGGATAAGGACCCACCCTGATGGCCTCATCTTAATGAGCTCTTTAAAAGCCCCTTCTCCAAATTCAGTCATATTCTGTGGTATGAAGAATAAGGGTAAGGGCTTCAACATATGAATTTTGGGGACACTATTCACCCCTAACAGGTGGGGAAGTACAGTCGAGGGGGCTCTGAGCGATGTAGTTAGGTGTCTGGATTTTCGTCTTTGGTTGGGGAGCCAGGGAAGGTCTGGCTGTATTTTGGGAGGGTCACTGTGGCAGCTGCGTGGAGGATGGAGGGGGCCGTGGCTCTCGAGTTTGGCTGCATGTCGGAATCACCTAAGGAGCCTTTAAAAAGCCTGGCGTCCCTGCTGTACTGCAGACCCATCGAATATGACTGGCTGGGGTGCGACCCGGGTGTCCATGACTTGTAACCCTTCCAGGTGGTTCTGATGTGCAGCCAACGGTGAGGACCACGCCATGGGAGGGAAGCTTGCCTGGAAACACGGCGCCTGGTGTGCAGAGGGAGCAAGACTCAGAAACTAGACCTGTCCAGGCACATGCAGGATGAGAGGGGCCACAACCACTGAGCCGAGTCCAGCCCGAGGCAGGTCACTCATGCCACTTGTCCAAGGAGATGTGACGGCCGTAACCACAGAATGCCATCCTCTAAGGCCATCCACACCCCGGAGCCCAGAGAACCTCTGATGCTCTGTTCCCGGAGGCCACACTGCCACCACCTGACCCCCAAGTCCAGGGCTAGAGCTTGAAAGATCACTCTGCTTGATGCCCTCATCTTACAGATGGGAGAGCAGAGCCCAGAGATGGACGGTGACCTCTGTGATCAGGAATAAAACCTTCGCTCCTGCTGTCCTGGAAAGTGGAGGCTCACAAGGAAACCACGAGCTTTTGAAAGAGTGGGGCTGAGGGTGGCCCATACCCACGGCTCTCCCAGTCCATTCCTGGATGAGCCGGTTGAGAGGACGCTCCTGTCCTTGGAGCCAGAGGCTGTCCGGGGTTGGTGGCAGCCAGGCTGGGTCAAGGCAGCCGGGTCTCCTCTGAAAATGACCTTGGCTGACCAGTCCCAGGGCAGCCCCAGCCCATGGGAAGCTCCGGACACCAAACCAGCTCTGGGTGGTCCACAGGGGCATGGGTGGACTTCTCATCCCAATGGAACTTTCTTCACAAGGGTCTAAGAACAACCTGGTCCCCTGTGGTCTCTCCTAAATTGGCAAACTGACCCCGCTGGAACACAAGAGGCCACCTGAGCCCGTGACATCTCCTGCTCTTTCTCAGCAACTGCAGAGATGCCCTCAGGTCCCTGCTTTCATGGAACTTCCATTCTAGTGGAGGGGAGACATAAAAACCAAACACAAAATCAATATATATTATTCAGGGTGGCGTAAGAATGGTGAATAGTAAGTCTCATGATTAACAAGCTCATTTCCTGTTCTAAGGTCTTCTCGCAAGGATTTTTTTTTTTTTTTTTTTTTTTTTGGCTGCACTGCGCAGCTTGCGGGATCATAGTTCCCCAACCAGGGATCGAACCAAGGACATGGCAGTGAAAGCGCCAAGTCCTGACCACTGGATCGCCAGGGAACTCCCTCCTGTGGATTTATCTTTTCAGAGCGGTGCCTTCCCAGGCACAGTTGGTGCAGGGTTCTAGGCCACACACAGCGAGGAGACTGGACACTGGGGTGCGTCCTTTCCCTCCAGCCTCACTGGGGATGAAGAAGTAAGCCTGCGGAACGACGGGGGGGGGGGGGCAGCACCAGACTGTCCACCACTGACACTTCCCGAGCAACGGCCGAGAGTGAGGTACCGTGGGGAATACACAAGTGTGAGAGGTAGGGGCTGCCCTCCAGTTTCTAAGCAGATGGGGAGACTGGGCATAATTCAGTACTAAATACAAAGGCAGGTACCATTGCTACTTAGTGTTTGTAGGTCTTCGTGGGATAGGACCTGGCTCCCAGGAAGCTCACAGTCTGAGGAAGGAGCTAAGAGTATCTCTGTCTACGCACCAGCCTCCATCCACTCAGCTCATATACGGTAAGTAACCAGCATTCAGCCAAGAGCTCAGACATGGCGGCTTAGAGGGGCTGGCCAAGGCAGCAGAGAAAGGAGGGGTGAAGGTGGGCAGACAGAGCAGGGGAAGATGGGGTGAGGGCATTCCAGCTGGGGCCCACCAGTGGCTTCAGCTTAATGCAAGAATCTTGGAGAGGTGGTGAGGAGAGTGTGGTGATAGAAGGTCTGGCTGCGTAAGACTCGACGGGCAGGGCGGGGCCGGTGATGGGGGTCCGTGGACCCGAGCGCACGTACCACCTCCCCCGGACGTGCAGGCACACAGAGTCCTGGGGGGAAGACGAAGTTCAGGGAGGTTGAGTCGTGTGATCTCCAAGGCAGGGAAAGGCTCTGCGTCCATGCTGTCTGCCCAGCCAGGATGCCACAGTGGGGACCAGTGATGAAAGTGGACCTTTCTTTTTTTTCTGGCCGCATCACACGGCATGAGGGACCTTAGTTCCCCGACCAGGGATTGAACCCGTGCCCCCTGCAGTGGAAGCGTGGAGTCTTAACCACTGGACCCCCAGAGAAGTCCCAAAAGTGGACCTTTCCATCAAGTAATTTGGAGGTCAGAGGAGACAGCTTTCAAGAGAGCTAGTTGGAAACCCACTGGGCCAACAGAAGCCCGGACTTCTGTTTAGGGTCATCATGGTGACCCAAAAGGTAGCAGAAGGAACTAGAAAGAACATTAGACCAGGATGCTGGAGACCAGCCTGGGACTTCACCTCTTTAAGCATCAGCATCTCCTCCTGGAAGCCAGAGTGGCTGCAGCCCCTGCACCCGCAACCCGTTCTGATGCCAGAAACCTGCAAGGTTTGTAGATGACAGAAGCCACTAATGGTGGTCCTGTCAGCAGCTCAGAAAGGAAGACCCTGGTTGGGGAAGGCTGAGCACAAATGGGCAAATAGGTAGGAATAAATGAGAGAGGGTGGGGCAGGGGCTGCGCATGGGCAGGAGAAGGGAGCAGATCAAGCGGGGCCTCATGGACCAAATGCAAGATTTGGGTCGTTATCCCAGGAGGAATGGGACCTCCCTGGACGATTTTAAGCAGAATTAATTGGGTTTTTAAAATAGCTCTCTGCCCATGGTGTGGAGAAGAGGCTGGAAGACGGCAAGCATGGAGCAGGTACCGGGTAGAAGACTAGTGCATCCTTACGGGAGGAGCAGGAGAAACTCATCAACCCTTGGGGCCTTTGCGCTGGCTGTTCCTGGGGCTTGGAATACGCTTCCCCTTGACGTTTGCATGCCGACTCTTTTTCTGCAGTCAGATCTCCACCCCTCCACGTTACCTCTCCAGAGAGGCCATCTGCTATAGCCCTGGCCTTCCGTCACACTTGTGCCATTTCATCCACCACTAGCTGAAACGATTCTGCTTATTTGTCTGCTGGTGGCCTCCTCCCGCTACTGAATCTATCTCCTAGATTCAGGAGAGCAGGCACCTTGTCTGCTGGGGTTCTGCTGAGCCCAGCCTCATCACCTGGATCCATATTCCTCAGCTGAGATTCTCAAGGAAGTAGCAGGAAAGGAGTTGCTTGCTGGAAATCAGCAGGCAGGCGGTGTCCTGAGCCTTTGATACAGTCACGGGGAAAAGGGAGGGAGAGGATGGGCAGATGTACTTCTGCCCCTTGAGGATGGGGTAGGGTGAAGGTTCCTGCCGGAGATCACATCAGCGGAGGATTCAGATGTGTGGGGTCCTTCCCAAGGGGGCCTCAGAACCCCAAGGCAATGCCCCAGAGAGGAGGGGGGGGCAACCTGGCTTTGCCTCCTGCGCTGGGGCAGACTGTAGGGCTTGCGGTCTGCTGGAGGCCCGGCAAAGAGGGCAGAGGTGCCCAAGGCCCAAAGCTCTGGATCCTGAGAAGCATCTCAGGGTGTGCACAGGGGGGTAGGAGAGAATTAACCTCCAGTCTTCAAGTGTGCTGGGGGCAGCTGCTCTGGAGGCAGTACCTTGGGGAGCAGCCCCTAGTGATACATTTCCCTTAGCCAAGCTACACGGTTGCTTTAAAAAACAACGAGCTTCTGGCATGTTTGGGGGCTGAACGTTCCAATCTTTGCTGGCAAGAGAACACAAGGCCACAGAATGCAGTGATGAGAAATAAAGGACCCAGTGACTCAATGCCTGTGTGACAGGTTTATTGTGGAGCGCCGCATGGGCCTGCCAACACAGTCCACAGACGTGACATTTAAAAGCCTCGTGCATTCCACTGGCTCTGTTGGTCTCCCCGCTGCCAACCAGCCGTGTGAAACCCGGGGCGGCTTCTCCCCCTCTGCCAGGACATCTGCCGAGACTGTGGCCCAAATCCCAAATGCCCCTGCACGTTTAGGGAGCACAGGAAGGTGTTTGAAAAAAGCTGCTTGCCTTGACATGGGCCAGCCTCCCGCTAACAGAGAAGGGCCCCGATTTGCGCACAAATGAATGAGACGTCTGACAGTTTTCAGGGAAGCTGTCCAGGCTTTTCTCTCTGAAATTCCCATCTGCAAAAGCGTGTTTTCTGAAAGTCTTAAATGCACACAATCCTGTGCTGTCTGGGTTTAATGCAAGAAAACAGGAAGCCAGTTAAATGGATTCTGTGATGCTCACCGACCAGGCACAGATGCCTTTTCTCCCCAGCAACAGTAACAACAAAGCTAATATCTATTGGGAGCTTACTATCTGCTAGGTGTTATTATTATCTCTCCATATGTAAATGAGGAAAATGAAGCACAAAGAGGTTAAGTAATCTGCCCGTGAACACACAGCCAGTGAGGGGCAGAGCTGGGATTTGAACCGCTGCTCTGAACTGCCATCTGGTATTGCTTCCTAGCCTCTAAAAGGGCCCAGGATACAGTTATGCGGATCCCCCATGCTCCCCTCTACTATCTACCCAAATAAAATGTTCCAGGGAATTCCCTGGTGGTCCAGTGGTTAGGACTCAGCACTTTCACTGCAGTGGGCCCAGGTTCAATCCCTGGTCAGGGAACTAAGATCCCACAAGCTGCACAGCACAGCCAAAAAAAAGAAAGAAAGAAAAGCAAGTGTTCCAAAATTTTAAGAGAAATGGAGTCAAATATTACACTAAACTTGTAGATAAGTTGTGTTATTATATACAGCGGCCAAGGAATGAAAATTGAGAAGCTACAGCAACATGTGTTCCTAGGTTGGCCCAGAGTGAGAGCAAGCCTGTGTCTTCGGAAAATCTGCCTGCAGTTGCGGTGAGAAGGACTAAGGTTGAGGAGGCCAGTGGCGTCTTGAGCCCATGTGCTGAAAGGGGCAGCAATCTGTTGGAATCCTTCCCTCCCATGGCAGCCCCAGGAGTGGGAGGACCACACAAGGGAAGGGGAACTCGCTCTCCATCTTTCCACAGATGCAGTCACTGATGATGTGGAGGTGGGTGGCTCTGAAGCCCTGGCAGAGATAGGGCTGCTCTTCTCAAACGCACAAGCCAGAGAGTCTGGGAGCTGCCTTTGAGAATGTCACTGTAGCTCCCAGACCGTCAGTGCCCTCAGCTACAAAGTGCAGGGCGTGTGCCCAGTGTTCTCCAAGATTTCAACCTCCTCAAATAATCCCGGGGGGAGGGGGGAGCACCTCTGCATGTACCTGCGGCCACCGTAGACCTTTTCCTATGTGGGACCTCGACTGCAACTAAGTGGGCTGGGACCAAAGGGGACTGTGTGTGGCAGGGACCGAGGGGAGAAGGGACAGCGTGGGGCATGTAAGGGAGTCAAGTTGTTCACTACTCTGAGTGAAGCAGCATCGCTGATGAAAAATGGCAGCTCAAAAGTGCCTTTCCCCCTCCTGTGTCAGTTAGGAGAAAATACACCCAGAGGAGACTCTGTCCAACTTTTAAAAACATGATGGGCTGAGTCAAAGGAAGGGACGCTTCCTCTTTTGAAGCTTGTGACATCATCTGACATTATGTGCCAAGCAGATGTGGGAACAGCAGCTGTCAGCCTACGCCAGAATCTTCGAGAGTGATACTTGTCTGCTTGCTGGTGGTACTACGAGCTCACCATTCACCCGCTGTTACCAAGCTACCTACTGACATGGGCATTTAAGTCACCTGTAAATCACTGTCTCTCTTTGTCTGTCTGTCTGTCTCACACACACACACACACACACACACACACACCCAGTCTGCTGACAACATAAAATAATAACATCGGAGCTTCTAAGAGGTAGCATGCTTAACAGGAAGTTGCATTGATACAATTTTATAGCTGATTCTCTTTTTCTACAAACAAAACCTTCACTTTTTTGTGACTCAAGTTATATTATTAAAAAATGCCCAGGGAGTTTTCAATGTAAAGAACAGAACCTTCCTAAGAGGCAATGGAAACCTTTGATATGGAATCACCACACACCAGAAAACATTCTGGAAGTCTGGTTTTTATGTGTGGAGTTTTCTTAAAGAAAGGCCCAAGAGAAGTTTGGCTGAAGTGAAATGTTCACATCAAGCTATCATGATCCTTGACCTTATTGTGTTTCCCTATCCTACCAGATCCAAAATATCAGACATTTTGAAGAAAGGGCTATTTTTCTGTGCAGTTTTGGGACTGTTAGCATTCCATGTAGTTTCCACAAAAATTCTCTTGGGTATTTTGGGAACTAAAAAGAATGAATAGGATTAACTTACAATTTTGCTAGAAGGAAAAATGAATATTCACTTTCTCTCATCAGTGATTTTCACTCTGCCAGGAAACAGGACTGCCTGATTTGTTGGGCCTGTTCCCCAGCTGAGAGCCGGGCTGGCACGGAGACCTGGTCCAGACGCAGGGGAAGACGCCCTGGCATCCTGGTCCTCAGCCTCCTGAACTGACCAATGAGCGAGAGGCTTCAGGAGCAGCCCCTTCTAAGGAGACTGCCGCTCTCAGGAAGCTCACACCTAAAAGCGGAAGAGAACTGCAGAGACAGCCCGGCCTCCTCTGCGAGGGTGATAGGCTGCGTCCCAAGAACCGGAAGTCGGTGCTTTCCTCTCATTCACTAATTCCCGGTCCCACCCATCGGACAGGCGTTCTTGAGCACCTCCCCTACTATGTGCCCTGAGATCATACAGTGTATTAGGTTGAACCACATGAAATTGCCGTTTTATAGGTAAGAAACAGGAGTACTGGCAAATATTTCATACAGTTAAACCCACCACTTCGAAGGTTTTCCTAAGCTAGTGTTAGCAGGTTTTTCTTCTGATGGCATCAGAGAAGGTGGAGAGGACCCAGTCACCACTTGCTAGGGGGTCTGGGCCTACTTCCAGAACAGGGTGCACATGCAATGATGTAATACACTGTAACTTGACAGGGGAATGAATCCTTGCTTGAGATCGGCTTCTCCTAGATACCATTTTATGCAGAGGCAGCCTGGAGCTTGGGCCACGCGGCTGCCTTCAGCCCTCTGGGTCCTGCTCTGCATGGGCGGGGCAGGCGGACACAGGAAAGCAAGTTGTCCTCTTCTTGTCCATGTGCCACTGGGGCAAAACTCTACCCAAAGTTCAGTCGCAAGTATATTCACCCAGAGCAACCAGGAGAGCATTACCCACAGCAGCCAGTGGGATGAGACCAGGGTTTCTCAACCTTGGTACTGGTGGCACCTGGGGCCAGATCGCTGTGGCCCCAGGGGGACTGTCGCTGTGGGGGACTGTCCTGTGCACTGTAGGATGTTTAGCCGCATCCCCAGCCTCTACCCACTGGATGCCGCAGTCTTCCCTCCCTCTGCTTGAGAAGCACTGGGTCAGATGGATACTCTACAATCAAGTGCAAACTGAATGATCTGGGAGGGGGAAAGAGCAGTTTCCTGGGGACCAACCTGTGTCGACAAACCCAGAAGACAGCCTAGAGGGATGATCTATGCAGAGGGGCCTGGAGAGAGTTATAGAGAGTACTACAGAGCATTACCCACCTTGGCAACTGCATCCCTGCTAGCCGAACTCAAGGCTGGAAAGACTGACTTATACAGGTGAAGGGGTCCCGGCCAAGAGACGGGGTTTCGCTGCACAAGGGGGTGGGCTGGGTGACAGTGACAGGGGTCTCTCCGCCCACCTCTGGGCCTCCGTGTGACATCTCTGCCTCAAACAGCCACTTCTCTTCCCGGCTTCATCCGGCCCCTACTCATCCTTCCGGTCTCAGCTTAAACATCCCTTTCTCCTGGAAGGGTTCTCTGATCCCTCCCTTCAACCGCCCTCCCCGCCCGGTCAGCTCTGGATGCCCTGCTCAGTGTCACCTGGCATCCATATTTCTCCTAGCACAGAACGTATCACCGTATCACACACACGCACACACACACGCACGCGCACACACCCACCCACCCCAGATATATTTATGTACATATATTTATGCAGTAGTTTGGTTTTCTGCTTGTTCCTCCCATTAGAACATGAACTCCATGAGGACGGGGACCCTGTCTCTACTGACAGAGCAGCACACTCTCCCCAGAACCCAGAGGGGCGTCCGCACCCGATGGATCTCTCCCCCACAATATCTGCTGAATTGATGAAGGAAATCACTTTTCCACTGAATGGCAGGGGAGGACCAATAAGTGAAGTTCCTGAACGGAATCAAGCACGTGGTCGTCGTAGCCAACAGTTCCATCAACGTGTACCCCAGTTTGTTTCTGCAAAGGCAACGAGACTGGAGTGTGCAAGGCAGAAACGGATGGAGAACAACAGTATGGAAGATGTGAACGTTTCCGTATTTACCCACATCTGTATGTTCAACAGACCCTTATCGTGATACATCTTTCTGACAAATGTTTTATACTCTGAGTCACATCACACACCTGCCAAGGTATCAATAGCATGTACCAAAAGCCCAATGAGACAGTTAAGCACGAAGCTGGGTGGTAGTTCTATTCTTCAAAACCAGTATTATGAGGGGTAACTGTTTGCATATTGATCAGGGAGGGGTGGGTAGCAGGGTAAGAGGGAGGGCCGTTCAAAGAAGACTCAGTGAGGTTCTCATGGTGTCTGTATCACCATGGACAGCAGGCCACCTGCTCATGTCCAGTCTGCTTGTTCCCCGTCACCACTGCCAGCTTCCAACATCAAGAACACAGAGACATTTCCGTCTAACTTTTATATGAAGAATTTAATTATCTATACACATAACTAATTCAAAAGTTGTATTACAGTTGTTAAAGCCGCAGGTTTATATATTTATATATTTTACATTCATATCCATGAAAATACTGACGCGCCAGTGAATGAGGGGGAGTCCTCGTTCTCGGCACCACGTGAGTGGAGAAAGACCTCTACACAATCGCCAGCACGGAATCCCCAAGGGGAGGGACGTAAAAACAGAAGTTCACTACTGTTAAAAAGTCATTAGTAGAACCGCTAGGTTGTGCTTGAGGCTCCCTGCCCCCCGCCCCATTTTCTGTGCTGTCGGCAACGGCGATTTTATTGAGAGCTTCCAACTAGTGTTTAAAAGACAAACATGGCTTCAGCTACAACACATCCAACACATCAACGGACCATGAGCTCCATTTCATATTAATCTGTAGAAATTCCACAGTCTAGTTAAAAAATGTAAACATTGGAAATTAATTGCAGGGAGACTCCTATACATTCTTTCTTGTCAAGAAAATTACTTGTTCAAAATATGTCATTCCATGAAAAGTCACTGGAATAAAACTTGGTGTAACAGAGACTAAGGCGAGATTGTAGATATTGTTGATCGTAACAACCTCAGTGGTGTTGTCTACGGATTTATGGCATGAAAACACGCAAAATTAAAAACCCAAAACAGAAAACACCAACTCAACCAGATAAATCTGAGACCGAACAAAAACACAGGTGCTTTCTCGTGTGGCTACAAGGTCACTGTGCAAAATAAAATTAATGTAATATGATTAGAGCATCATACAAGATAATAGCTTTTGCCATGGAAAGAACTAATTTCTTATGTACAGGATGTATTATTACATGCTCAACAAGGTACATCTGATACACACAAACAAGCACAAAACAGCTTCTGTTTAATTGGCCTCATTCTACATGTCTTTAAAACAGATATACTGAACTCCTCTGTACTTCTATAGTAGGGGGTCGAAAACCCAAACGACACAATTTAGTTGGTAACACTGGACAAAATGAAAAAAATACATCGAGTCTCAGATTTATGGACATTTGGAACATTTTTTAATAGCACATGCAGCATTCCTTGATAGTGGGTCTTTTTGCAAAACCAAAATAGCAAAGAAGTAATTCATTTATTTTTTTATTAAAAGGCTAAGATATTTATTTTAAAACAATTTGAAAACTATTGAAAGCACCTGTGCAAAGGTGGGGGGAAGTCAATTTGAGTCACTAGGAAAGCCACAAAAGGACCCACTACCCTGTGTATTTTTGTAATTTTTTTGCTTCTATCTCTGCAAGTAATAACTCAACATTGCCATCACATGCAACTAAGGTAAAATGAGGTAAACTGCTCTGCAGTGAGTTCTTCTACTCAGAAGGCAGTAGGTGATCATGCTGGAAGTCACATGATCAAGGCTGCATCTCCCATCATCCCTCTGGGCAGTGATATGGGATAGTGGGTCTCTTTGAGGACTTTCAAGCCTGAGGGGGGGATGGACAACATATGATTCCTAGAAAAAGGAGGAAAACAACACATAAGCAAAACAAAACAATGAGCAAAATTCAAGCTAGGAAAATGAGTCAGGCATGTAAACAGCATGGTGCCAAAATGATTAAAAAGAAAAAAAAAAAAGGAAAAAGGGGGGAGGGAAGGGAGGGGACATGCTACAGAAGGAATGATTTTTTTTAAAGAAACAAAACAAAACAAAAACCCCACGAGATAAAGTCTTGCATTACAGAAGGTCTTCAAAGAGACTGTTGCGAATGCAGCAATGGTCTAGCTTTAAGTTCTGCAAACAAAGCTCAGCAGAATCAGAGCAATGCTGCATGTTTCACCATGAGATACCAGAGAGGAGAGGCAACCGAGGCACCAGGGCACTTACATTGCTGGCTGGGGTCCATGTCTGTGGTCAGCTTCACGTAATTGGACGGGAAGAGCCCCACTTGCCCGTGGACTTCTCCTTTCCACCAGTCGGGGTCCTCCTTGTTGAGGACGTTGATGATCTGGCCCTTGTTGAAGGCCAGCTCGTCGTCATTCTGCGCGGTGTAATCGTACATCCCGATCACCTGGCACACTGCAGGAGACAGGCCAGGTGAGGGGCGGCGGCACACCTGCGCGGCTCGCGGGACGGGCTACCTGGGGGTATTAGGTACTCTCGTGTCTCATCTGTGTCCTTTCCAAAGAGGACAGAAGTAAGTGGAGGGCTCTGATGGGCTTTGTGTAGTGGGGGAAGTAGAGGAAGACGGAGGATGGAAAACCAAGACGACAGCAAAAATGTCAGACCAGGCCTTGAGTTTCTATAATATCTTCCTCTTTTACACGTTTAGTTGTCAGCAGAAAATGTACAGTGATAACTGAAAGCTTCCATGGAATCATTTCTATTTGAGTGCAGTGGCACTCCTTCAAAATGCTGACTCTGAACATTGGCCCAACTTCACACACAGCTGCATATCATGGGGACTTCACTGTTGCTCTTTATTTCTGTTCTGTTTTTTTTTTTTTTAAGGTGGAAGGTAATTATCATCTGACCTCCAAAAAGTTCGACTCTCAGTGAAAAGTAAAATCAGTGTTTTATTCTGCTGTACCTTTGTGTCTCAAAATTTTCTCTCAAAGAAAGAAACAATTTCCACATTCAAGAACAATTTTTCTTTTCTCATTTTTCCCTCAAACCTATAGGAGGTTACACTGCCTTTATTCCCCGGCATTTTTACACTTCAGATAAAGTTTGCCTAGTTAGGTTTTACCCCCAGTTAATCTTTCCTAATCAACCTCTATACAGTCTTAGGCTTTAAAGATGCTCCAGCTAATTCAATCACCTCAGCAAACTATTTCTGCGGGTTTTAACCAACCTGATGAAGGGGACGCCGCCAGGCCTCCCCAAGGGAGAGGAGACCCAGCTGGCACCACACCCCTCTGCCCACACGAGGCCACGGCTCAAGCAAAGGGGCCCAGCTGTGGTTGGGAACCGGTCACAGTGTTGGCCAGTCCTCTCATTTCTTGCAAAGGCCGCCAGGTTTTAATCTGATTTCGCTGGGGATGTACAGCATAAACATTTAACCACAAGGTACTGGAACGAAAATTCTGCATTTTCCACAAGTGCCACCCAGGCACTGATGGCTTAAAGACCTAAAGCAGAAGTCTGCTCCCCTAACCTCGCCCATCTCAACTATTACCGAAGCATCTAATTCGGTCTCTTCAATCAGAAAATAGCCAACCGTCTAAGCGGCGGAGCCCTCTGTTCCTTTTTAGCCCTTTAGGAGAGTGTGTATAACATCCTGTCCATTAAGCGCAGCCCCTCTGTTCACAGGAAATGTCGCAGGGGAGCTATTTCAGTCTCAACTGAGCGGCACATTACAACCAACAGAGCCCTGGGGCCTCCCAGCTCAATCTCCTGACCTATTTAGACCCCGGCCATTTATTTTTAGGAGGCCCTTTTTGTCCCCTCGCCCCCTAGCCCAAATTCCAATTTAAATAGCTGGAAGGAAATCAAGAGAAAAATCTGGCTTCAATGGCACAGCATTCAGGGCCCCTTTAGGAAGCCGGTTCCAACAAGGGCTCTGTTGTACCCAGCACAGCAAAGCTGCTTCGATACTTGGTCCTTTTGAAAAACACACTCCATATCACATTAGCTGGGTGTCAGCCCCAGCAAGCACAAGAAGCGCTTACAGCCGGTGTGAAAGACAATCTAAGCTAAAAAAAATTGAGTGGAAGGGCTACCACGACGCATAGACCATTTTCTGAGCAGAGAGTATGAACTGCTTACCTGCTGGGAATGCTGCGGGCTTCGGTGGCTCTGTTGGAGTGATTTTGCTCGTCCCAGGGCTTAAAAGTTTGACATAGTTAGCAGGGAACCAGCCTATCTGGCGCTTTTTCCCACGTGCCTAATAACAAAAAATTATATTAAAATGTTTCAAAGGTTCATGTTCTTTCATGTTATACTTTGCACTTATACCAAGTTTACATATAACTGAAAAACAAATGACATCAATAGTAGAATCTATGGATTACTGTATTACAAAATGAAAACATGCCAGCTAAAATTCAAATTGTGGCAGCCATCAATCAGCAAAGCCTAGAATGTTCTGGCATGGGCTGGATTGTGCGGATCACAGAGTACAATGTAGTATGTACAGGATGGAAAACTCTGCTCATTTAACAGCTCTCAGCTGTCATTTTCAGGTAATGTAGAGACTATGGTTTATGCCAATGTTATATATGGATTTTAGGAATAATAATAATGGCAGTCAACACGTGCTGGGTGCTTTTTATGAGCCAGGCCTGTGCTAAGCACCGTATATGCATTTACCTACACAACAATTCCAGAAGGATAATACTATTTCCATTTCCCACTATTACTATTCCTAGTTCCCAGATAAAAAGAGTAAGGCTCAGAAAAGTTAAGCGACAATCTCAAGGTTACAGGCTAGTCGGTGGCAAGCCAAGATTCACAGTCACATCTGCGATCTTCTTATGGAGAATAATTGTGCATATACAAGATGACATACACGCAATATATGGAGGACACAAGGAGTCTAAACTTCACCTTGTTTTCAAAAGCCATCAGGCTTATGTGATGGAACAGCCACATTTTCCACCACCATTCCTGCCTCCTTCACTTTAATCTAATTCGACACAAAATCCATTCACTGAGTGTTCACGTGCTGGGAGTTGTTGGAAAGGGATAGTATAAGACACAGAGGAACTTATAATGAAGTTGGCGAACCAAGACTTGCACTCCTGACACAATTCTATGAGATGAAGACTCTAGTTAGGGATGATGGTAAGTGTTATAACTACCCTTCTGCACACCACCAGGAGCAGAGAACTTAACTTACAGCACGTACATACACACACACACACACCCCATCTAGAAGCAAGGCTTTGATAAAGACAGCTGCCTTTGGGGACAGGGTGGGAGGGAGACATTTGAATTCCCTTTCGTAATTTTTATTTATTTATTTATTTATTTTCTGGGGGGTCACGACGCGCAGCATGCGGTATCTTAGCTCCCCGACCAGGGATCGTATCCGCGCCCCCTGCAGTGGAAGCGCGGAGTTTTAACCACTGGACCGCCAGGGAAGTCCCTTGTAATTTAAAAATTTGAAACCATGTGAGTATATTACCTGTTCCCAAAATAAGGAAATAAAATTAAGAGAAAAGGAAACTTGCCACCATCTTACCTCTGCCCTCTCATCTGATTCAGTTTATCAAGAGGGATACTTCTGGGTTACTTTTAGAACGCAGATCAAATTTCACTTTCCTTGAAGTCTGATAGATTTCATGACCTTGGCTCAAGGACTAAAGCTCTAATCCACAGTTAATCCACCAATGGTGGAAGCCACTCCTTTAAAGGCTCCCCCATGTTAATCTATTGAGTATATACTGCCATAGGTCTCGCAACGACCCCACCATTTCTCCCGTCCCTGCACCTTCACCAGGGCGGAACACAGAGCTCACTGGCAATTTCTTCATTTGTGTGTCCACAGGGGAGAAGGGCTGGTGAAAGCACCAGAAGCCGCCCTGGGCACGGCAATTGTGGATTGTAAGAACCACTCAGGACTCTCTTTTGAGCAAGGTACAAGGAGCGTGAGGCTGAAAAAATATGGTTTCTGCCTTAAAAGAGCTGATAATCTACAAGAGGAAGTAAGAAATATGCACGGAAGTAATAATATCTGCGTCAACACTAAATACCAAGAGTGGTACAGGCATCGGGGCCACCACGGTTCATGGGAAGGAGATGCCGCTTCTGGTGGGATGGTCATAGAAAGCTTCCGGAAGAAGTGGGATTTGGCCGGCTCTTGAGGAACGGGGGAGAAGTGGAGATGACCATGTGGGGAGGCGCTATGGGCAAAGGCAGTGAGGCATCGGGGTCTGAGGGTTGCTGCTATTTTTCAAGAGAGCAAATCACCGAATGAGGCTGGAGTAGAGATGTCGCTGTGAGAGGTCAGACTGGTCAGACGGATGCTGGAAGGGGAAGAGGGCATCTGAGGAGAGGCTGATGAGGAGGGCCAGTGGGGACACCCCCTTTTTTTTAAAAAAATTTTTATTGGGGTATAGTTGTTTTACAATGCTGTGTTAGTTTCTACTGTACATCGAAGTGGAGTTCCCTGTGCTATACAGCAGGTCCTTGTTAGTTATCTATTTTATACATATTAGTGTATATACGTCAAGGGGACACCCCTTAAGTCTTCAGAACAGGGGAGTCACATATGGATGGGAAAGCCAATGAGGTGACAACTCTCTACAAGAAATGAGACCCACCGGTCTGAGGAAGGCCTCCTCCTACCCAGTGAAGGAAGAGACATATTAAAAGGGGGAGTGGAGGGCACTCCCTGCCGGTCCAGTGGTTAGGACTTGGCGTTCTCACTGCTGGGGCTCGGGTTCAATCCCTGGTCGGGGAACTAAGATCCTGCGAGCCATGCAGCCAAAAAAATCAATCATTAAAAAAAAAATTAGAAAAAAAAAAAGGGGAGGGGTGTGGATTCCAGGACCCCAATGGAATCCTGAGCCAATAAACTGTATCTCGTCCTCCTTGCTGGATAGGGTTTTTATGGCTGCCCACCAGCAAGCTCCCAGGGGAACTTTTGCCTTTGGGTACTCCAGGCCAAAAGTGCCTTCTATTCCAGCCAAGATACATTTCTTCAGTCCACCAGCTCACTCTTCACTCTCCGGCACTTTAGTTTTTAATTAGCTGCACAGAAAGGTGCTGTGTTTCTTTACCTCACCACAACATAGGCCTTTGCCTTCCTGACCAAGGTTTGCCTTGACAGAATGATGAATTGAGGACACACACACACACACACACACACACAAACACACACAAGAACTAAAACTGTTGTGCCGTACAGATGTGGCTTTGAATGCAAAGGCTACTATGGTACCACACCTTACAGCACCGCTGATGGAAAGCTCCGCTCCTACAACGCTGTGACTTACGGATGACTCCATCATGAATTCTCACTATCCCACCACTCACTGTCTGAACTCAAGAATCCAACAGATTGAGATGCATCTTCAGAAGAATGCTTAGCTCTCACAATTCTGTTCCTGGCTGCCCAAAGCTTAGGAACCGAATGGATCCAGATAACGTGGCATCTCTCACTACACAAACGCAGGATGTAGGTGGTGCAGGGTTATCTGTACTTTGCAATGAAACGGTGTCCCTTTGAGATCTTGCATATTGAAATTTGGGCAGAGAATTTTAAACAAATGGAAAAGACACTGACTTGCAGCTCTCCTTCCCACCATCCACCTGGGTTCTTTTTTCGGATCAAAATCAGCTGACCAGGGGCCAGGGTGAGCTGCTCGGGACCGGTAGCAGTGTAGGAGGCAATAACCTGGGCAATTTCTGGAAAACAAGACCAAACATGGCAGCGCACCATTAGAGTCAGGAAAAGGAGAGCTTAAGAAGACACAGCCACCTCCCAGGTTCACGGGTCAACATCGTCAAAGCCGGTGTACGGGGCCGGTTTTCTACTAAATGAAGAAGGCTCAGTGGCCCTTCTTTGACCACACGGCAAATGCAGTATTCAGGAGCTGGGCTTGTCTTCCGGTTGTGCCCGGTCTGCTCGAGGACCCCCTCATCTCTCAGAACATACCAACTTGCCTCCACAACCTCCCCACTCTCCCCCAACTCCGCACCCTACCTCCACTGCCCCAATTCCCAAGAACACCCCGATGCCAGCAGCTGGGCCTCATTCATCCCCAACTGCCCTCCGCCCTCACACAGTGCTGATTATTATTAGCACATGGTCCAGTCAAGGATGGTTGAGCGAATCAAGGAACTCAAGTGAACCTTTTCCACCTGCCAAGTACAGTAGAAAGAGAAATCTGTTTTCTTCAGAAACCACCAGGAGCATGCACTAGCTAATTTCTTTCTATGTTACGACTTTCTTTAGACTCTCTCTTCTACCCACAAGACCATTTCCTTTGAGGCTCACATTTTGAGGGTGATCCCTGAATATCAGGTAGGAATCACATCAATGTAAGTTTACTTCTTTTTATTTCAAGTTAGAGGACGATCCCGCAGTCAAGAGGAGGGATTTTATGCAAAACAACAATTCAGCACAGAAAAAAAAAATGTAAACAGTTCTGTACTTTTCCTGAATGTGAACAGTCTCATGGGAAAAGTTCCAGCAGTACCACAGACCAGGCTCTGAAAAGTACATTTCTCCTGGCACAGGAGGTCGACTACGAAAGGAAAAAATCCTCCTCTGACTGAATTCTGGCGTATCCGCAGCGACGGCCTTGTGAACTTCTAGAAGCAAGACAGAACAGACTGTTCTATTCCTCTCCACTCTCTCCCCATCATAACTGTTCTTGAAAGAAAGAGATGAAGAAAGAAGGAATGAAGTAAAGACAGACAGACAGACCGAAGGAAAGAGGGGAAAGGCCCACGCTCCTGCTTCCCTGAAGGCACCTTAGCCCCCTAGGACCCTGTTCTGTAATAAGCGGCCACCATGCTAGGAGTGCCAGGCCGTCCTCGTGCGGGCTGGCCCTGACAGACGCATCCCAGAGCTCAGGGGAAGCGAGAAAGAGCCCAGCTTACACATACGTGGGCTCCACTGAGAGCTCAAGCTGGGAAATCTGTGCCGGGGATGAGAATTCTCCCCCAACATGCCAAGGACTAGCTCTAGACTCCACGAGTTTTCCATTTGGAAAAGATCCAAATTAGTGTCCTATTTGGCCCCTGATGTTCTTACTCCTCAAAGGACCTGGCCTGCGTAGCCAGTGACCTGCCCAGCCAGTGACCTGCCCTGACACTCTTTTCTGTCTTTTCCAGCTTTTTTGAGCAGCTCGCTGGTTTCAGTGCAAAGTTAAGCCCCTCTGGACCCTTTGGAATGACAATTCAAAATGTAGCATACTCCTGGTTAAAACAGAGATTTGACCGGGGTGGTCCAATATCTGAGTCAGACTAAAATCCTACAACTACCTAAAAACCCACCTTTCCTTGCCAGGTAAGCGCATTTGGAGCTGAGCACCAGACACAGATACACACATCCCTGTCAGCACTGCGGTGACTCTTTCAACCTGTAATTTCTTAAGGCTGTAATAGCAAAAAAGCTCAAATGACCTAGAGAGGAAGACAGGCCATACAACCGTATGATTTCACATCTGCTTCTTTCTTCTTTCTTTCAGGCTTCTATTTATAGAATATGTGATTTTGTTTAAATAAACTAAAACACTTTGAGTTCAGAGGGATGACTATAATTTTTGTACCTTCACCGTGTACCTGAGGAAAACCACCCAATGGCTTCTAAATTAATAGGACCTGCACTCTGATAATACGTGTTGCTCTCTCATCTCCTCCATTATTTATGTCCTGGGTCTGAATATGCTTCCAGGAAATGAACAAGGGCTTCCTGAACCTAACGAGAGGAGGACTAAGCAGCTGCTGACCCCAAATCCTACAGGTTCATGCATGACAACTTCCCACCATCTTGCCTGAATTATTTCTTCACATTCCAAGAGAACATTCTGTCTGGTAATGTCCCTACTCTCCATGTGTGAGGCAACAGCCATATTTCATAACCATCTATAAATACGTTATTAATGGATTTCAAGGAAAGGATCTGCTCCAACCACTCTTCGGACAGATTCTTTTGTCTTTTCTTCTCTTTTCATTTTTAAGGCTTCTGGCCCCAATAAACAAAGATTGGGAGCAACTATCAATTACATTTAAAATATTGAAAAATAAGCATCAGGGTTTGTCACTTACCAGGTTTTTTTCCTAAACTCCCTGTTTTCCCAGCAGTTCCAGAGCCCTTAAAACAGAGCAGAAGGTCTCATTTGCATACTGAAGAGTTTTGGTCAAGCAACTTAAAAAACGATTAATGATGACACAAGCCCGCATGAGCCCCTAAATTCCCCTTTTCATTCTGGGGAAACATAGTAGCATTGTATCTCCTGACATTACGATCTGTATCAAGGAAAACATGGGGCGAAATAAGTACTTTAAAAGCGTGTAGCTTTAACTCTCTTCTTAAGAGAAAAATTAGCAAAGTAAGTGGCATTGTAGGACCCCAGAGGGCTCAGGTATTGACTGTGTGTAACATGGACGCATCCAGTCCCTGGGTCAGGTGAAACAGGGGCTGCCCCACCAGGAAGACTGTTATAGTCTACAGCCTAAACACTAAGCTCATGCTTGATGTCCAAATGGTTAATTATTAAATACTTCACACATAAAAAAAGTACAGAGACTATAATAGACATCCATGAGTGCAATGGATGTCTATTATAGTCTCCATATACTAGAGACTAAATACGTGAAAATATTAATATTATTAATATTAATATTTTAATTAAATTAATATTAATATTAACAATGCATGGAAATATTAATATTTTGGTACATTTGCTTTAGGGCTTTCTTTTTTTTTAAAGAAGGAAACCAGTACAGTGGCAATTCAAACACCCCTTCCCCCATCCCATTACCCAAAGAGGCAGCCAGTCTCCTGTATATCCTTTCCACCCAAACCTTACACTGTTTAAACACTGAAATTTCTCTTGTAATGCTGGACACACAGCTCATAGAAGCAGACCATTTTTTTTCCCCAACTACTAAGTGTTCCAAAAGTGCTCTAGGGTTGAATTCCTTCATAGATACTCATGGAATTTTAAACCAGCTGAGCAAGCCAAGCCAGCAGAGACTCAGTTGGGACAGGGGCCAGGCCGTAATCTGTCGTTGCAAAGTGCTTTACTCCAGATTAATTTTCACTCTTGTGTCCCTATCTTCCAGTAAATTAAGTATTCCAATTAAAACAGAACAAAACAAAAGGCTTAATTAACTAAATGGGAGTAACTTTAAGAATAAAAATATGTAATTATCTACCAGGAACACAAATTATCATTGTCCCTACCTATATTTATAGTGAAATTCAATAACCATTTGGCAGGGAAAGTTTGAATTAAAATGTTTACTCTGATTATGCTTTCTGTATTAACGAAGTTATACAATACTCATCTTCCTTGCAATTTTTATAGGCTGCATATCCAAATGAAGGAACACTAATGATACAAGATTCCAAATGACCAGTTACTTTCCCAGTACAGGCTTAAATATACTCTCTCTAGTCCATAAAAAGAACAAAGCAATTAGCAACCCAGTGATAGAATTCAAGCAGCTTCAATGTGCTCCCTTTTAAACACCACAGCCAGCACTTAAGCTGAGACGGAGTCAGATGGCCAGGTTCCATCCTGGCGCTTCTTAAGAATGCAGCAGAAAAGTTCATCCAGGCTACGTGCTCCAGCCCTGCTCGTGTAGAGAAGGGAAGCAGGTTTAGGACAACCTCCCCCTTGTCCATGGGTCAATTTTGGTATCTGAAGCTGGGTCTGGTTTTTAAGTTTGGCGGGATATGGCCTTATAATATTGAAGTCTATGTCCAAGTAGGATGAAAGAGCTGCCTTTTTTGATTTTTTATTATGAAATAACGTTGCTAAATGTCTAAAATCTTTAGCACTGTTAGTTCTTCTGTGGCTGATATTTAAGACTGTGATTAAGAAAGCACTTTACAACTCAACTTACCTTTAGAAAATGTCACAGTGCATTTTTTGAAACTTACTGACTTTGGATGGTTTTTGGTAGAAAACTCTAATTTATTAAAATATAATACTAGTAATGGCTTTTGTGTTTAACTGATCCCAAAGGTAAAGCCATTTTAAGAGGTTTTGTGCATGGGAGCAGAAATCCAGTTTAGTTTTTAATGTTTTCCCTCTACTCCCCTGAAATATCTCCATGGTTCTTATTGGATATAACTGGCTGGCCTGGAGAAGAGTTGAATTTTCCCTCTCCAGGTCTGCAGAGGACAATACAATGACTGTCCTACAGAAAAGAAGTACTTTCTTTCCAGCTTCTGCCAAATTCTCCAAGGGTAAAACACTTATGCAAATCCCTCCAGGGGAATTTCAGCAAGCTGCTCTCAAGACCAAAGCAAGGGAAAACAAACAAAAAAACCCCAAAACAACAATGACATTCTTTAAAAAAAAAAAAAAACAACCAGCAAATAAAACTATTCCTAGGAACTGCAGGCAAGGTGAGAAGGCTGACCTGGTAGAACTATCATAACTACCATAGCTTATCACCAGGCCCAGCTTCGCTCCCCAAGCAGCTATGGGTCTGTTAAATGACTACATCTATAACCCGAAATTCCCACTAACTTGAAATTGGCCACTACGAGATGGGCTCCCATACTCTAGTAGGCCCACACCACCATTTCATTAATCTTGTGCTATCTCAGGGCCACTTCATGCAACTGAATTTTTAGGGACCCATTAACAACAATGGGGAGACACTTCCAATTGGTAAGGATAACAGCATTTAAAATAAATTCAGTCTCTGATCAACGGAGATACTAAGTTCTAGCCAAAGTGTACCAATTTCTTAGATCTTGTGTCTTCCTACTGTGTAGGCAAAAATACAAATTCTAAAAACTCTCTACTGCCCAATATTCTGGGGCCAGTATCACCAAAATACTTTTGTTTACATGGGCAAGATATTGCTGTGTATCTTTCTTGGGGTTTCTCAAATCAGTGACCCTGAAGACTTAATCTAGAATATTTACTCCGAATCCTAAGTCAATTACATTCAGGAATAGAGATGAATCCTGAGTATTATCCCAGCTGACGCAGACCAGCCTCATTACGATCAGCCTCCACTGAGCCCCGGGGGGTTCTTCTGCTTCTGGGAAGCCAAGGCTGACCCTGCGGCACCAATAGACAATTTCAAACAATTACAGGTCACACTGTATTTGCTGTCACGTTCCAGAACTTAGCAAAACCCAACAATGATGTTCCACCGGCAAACATCATGACTCCCTGAAAAGAGAATCGCTGCACAGAAAGGGAGAGGAAACAGTTAATGTGGGTTTACCTCTGAATCTTTAAGCCTCACATAGTTAGAAGGGAAGACTCCGGACTTGTCGCCCACTGTTCCCGTCCACCAGTCACCATCTTTCTTGGTAACCAAAATCACATCCCCTTGCTGAAAGGTTAAATCGCCTTGCTCAGAACTCTCGTAAGTGTACATGGCAATAAATTCTGGTGGGGAGAAATATTGAGATACGGAGAGAGCTTGATTGTTTACAGAAATCCCAGACAACTTTGCAAAAGCAAGTTTATGAATAAGGAAATTATTAGGATAAGGTCCATTCAAGAGAAAGGCTAGTCACTGATAAAATTCAGAGTTGCAGAACCCCCTGGGCTCCAAATTCCCCGATTGCACATAAAAATTCAATAACTGCAGCCGGGGAGACAATTCCTGTGAAGATCCAGGACCAGGAACAAACAAAAAAAAAACCCAACTGCATGTCCACCAACACCAGTACTGAGAGTGATCTCCGATTTAACGCCATGGTTTCTTTTTACATGAAAATGGTTTTCACGTTCACTTTTAGCTAACATTTACTGAGTACCTAGGTCATGCTGAGCACTGGATTAGATACACTGACATGCAGGCTCCTTGGTGAGCTCATCAAATATCTGTAATTCACTTTTGAAGGTACCAAGTCACCATTTTAGAAACCTTTTAGATGTGGTATATCCTTTTTGTCAATTAAATAAGACACGTTTTTCATTATTCAAGTGCCTCGGTGAAAATTTAAGTCCTATTGTGCCATATACACAGATGGCAGGAAGCTGTTAGAACACAAAATTTAAAATATATATTCTTTAGTTAAAAACGGACATCTACTTGTCATTCAAGTATAAACAGGTAGAGTGGACTGCTGATAAAAGTAGTGTCTACCCAATCCCAGAAAATAATCACGCCTTTCTGAACAAGTGGAAAAGACAAATCACAGTTTCTTACATTTGATTATTCATGTAATTTAGTCGTAAAGGACAAGAATTAATGTTCTTTACTGTCTTGAATGTGAAGGATGTGCATTCCAGAGGAAGTTTTTCTTTTGAATTATAAACAGCTGACTTTACTAAGGCTTAGAAACCAAGTCACACTCTCAGAAAGATCATTTGACACAAAATTCTAGACACTACACTAGGTAGAGAATAAAAGATTTCTGGAAAGATGAACATACGTTTCTTATTTCCACTTTTTGTCCATTTTATCCTAGGCCTTTGTGTATTTTTTAAAAAGCAAAAAGCAACCCCCCCCCAAAAAAAAACGACAAAACAAAACAAAAAAACACCATTTACCCGAAAAGTTCGTTTTATGATGGATGATGGATGGAGTGTTTCTTGCTAAAATTTCATATGATAATCCTTAAATGCAGAGCTTAATGTCAATTAATTTAGTATGGAGGACTCCACTGTCTAATTATAAGAGCCTCTGCAGGAGGCACTAATGAAAGCTAAAACAGACACCAAAAAACACAAATCCTCCTAATGCTTATGCTAATGTGGGCAGCTCTCCAAGGGGCCACTTCAGCCTCGCTGTGCTGACTTGCAGGCTGAGGCCAGCAGACCCCGAGATACAAGGTCATCCAAACGTACAAGGCAGAACAGAAGCCTCTCTGTCTTTAGCCCTCCAGCACTGGTGACACACACCTCCACAGTTAAAACTGGAAAAATGATTTCCCACACAAGGAAATCAAAGTTTGGCAGCTTGAATAAAGACATTGTTTTTTCATTAATATATTCCTTTTTCTGATTTCTCAATATTCTGACCCTTCCCTTTTCATTTTGTTCCGTTACTTGTTCCTTAGCTCATGTTTGGCCATTTAAGATTGGATCCTTGGCAATCAATACTTTTCCCAGTGATTCCTGCACTTAAAAGTCACTTTCTTAAAATGGATCCAAAGTTTGAAGTCACTTTCGAAATGCTTAAGAAACTTCAGAAGTGTGAACTCTAGCTGAACTTCATACTGCAGCAGAAGATACCAAGGAGACGGGAAAGACTGTGGTTTTACTTGCCCTGTGTGCACGCAGGCATCTGCGAGGACCTTCTGATTCAATGAAAACAGGGAGACATGAGGACCGCTATGCGGGGGCTCCTCACCACTTAGACCCTCTTCACCAGATGTGTAACACAGGGCACTGGCCATTCCCAAGCCCATATTTTAAGAGCTACCCAAATTGACCATCTATTTAATCTGGTTTCTGGTTTACGTGAAATCTGATTACATTCAATACAGTATTGATAAGTGGTCCATTAATATATTTAAGTACCTTTTCTCAGAATTTCAGATGTCAGTGTCCTCCCACACCCCTCCAGAAAGCCAGCAATCTCTCCTCAAATTTCTAATACCTAAATCATTTCAAAATGGATGTAATAAATGCCAACTGAGGTTAGAATTTAACTCTCTTCTGTTGCCCAACTTTAAGGATGTGTGTGGTTCATCTGTGACCTACTTATTGAGGTCTCAAGTGTAGAGGCCTCTGTACAATGTTTCAAAACAAATCAACATTCATCAACCCAGCTGTTGGAAACTAACACACCATTGTAAAGCAATTATACTCCAATAAAGATGCTAAAAACAGAAAAACAAAAACAAAAAAACCCAGCTGTTGGATGAGAAAGCTCACTGCTTTAAGTGACTATCAATAAATCCAGGAAATGAAGCAAAAAGGAAATAAAAGTAGCAGACATTTACTGACCTTTATTCCAAAAGCTTACACTATTATCTCATAAGCCTTGTAATCATTTCCTACCTCAAGTGGTGATTATTATGCCCATTTTACAGATAAGGGAGTTAAGGCATGACTAAAATTAAATGGTCACTAGGTGACAGAGCGAGGATACAAACCCTGGTGCTCCAGTGAGACTGAATGGATATAACACACTGAATTTGGGGGGACGGGAGGCACAAATAATTTGCCTGACATAATACTGACTACATGTGCTGTGTTTAAAAGACCTTTTTGCCTGTTCTCCTAACAGTGGATAAAAAAGTCATTAAGATGACAAGAATGTATGAAGAGAACTATCCTAATGATTGTTTTGGCGGTAATGGCAAAAACTGGATACAATAAAATACTGGATTTGTTCAGTGATGATGAAGTTTTACAGTTATACCTATAAACTAAAAAAATTTTTTACTTCTGAAATTCCTCTTGAACAAGTAACTTTGTTACTATCTGAAATACCATTAAATTTTAACCCTTGCTGTCTCCATTGAAACAATTGCTTTAATAATTCTATTTTTCATAAGGCAAAGTTTCTAAGGAATGTAAGTCTCATAATGGCAAACAAACTGAACGAAAGATTCCACCCTCATGGAATTAATTCAAGGAACCTATGAAAAACTACTATACAGTCGTGTAGACATCTGTTAGCTACAAACACTGTTCATACTTCAACATGGAAAGCCTGTCTAACTTGGGTAGCGCTCATGGACCAAATGAAGAAAAGACATGAGATTTTTACCATTAGAGCCTGAATTATGTAGGTTTTGTTCATTTTTAAACCTATACCATCTATTGGCATATATAATCGGAAAGATTAGGTCATGAAGAAGAGGAAATAAAGCAATTAATTATTTGTGTAATAAACACTCAAAATACAATTTTTAGGCCTAAATAATCTGGTGTGGTTACTTACATGGAACACAGAAATGAAACTTCTGTTTCATTTGGGGTACAAATGGCACTGACGTTACTGTGACAGTTTTACTGACCTGTATAGTTATGGCTTTAAACCAAAATACTTATCTGTATAAAGTCAGAAAAATAGCAACTACCACAAATTAGCTGTAGAGATGCTCAGAGAACTTGGTCCTTAGTGACTCTGACGGGCCTCTTTCAAGAGTCAAAGGGCTCATAATCAAACATAATTAGAAAATTCAGTTTTTATGATCAATGTATCTGATAGTATTTTGAAAGTCTCCATAAAGTACTATGACTTTGTAAAGAGCTAAACCTCATTTTACCTTAGAGTTTAATATAATGAACGTAAATTAATGTAAACTATTTAAACATGAGATCCAACTTCATTTCCAACATTCACTGTATTACACGATTCCCTCCACCTTCTAAAGAACATGATCTGAGTCAGGTTCTCACCTTCTCCTGACACGGCCGGCTTGGCAGCTGGGGAAGCTACTCTCTTTAGACTAGCAGGACTTTCTGAAGAACCAGAATCCATGCTGGAAGAGGGGGGGAAAGTATTTTAATTTTCACCCTCAAAGAAAACAGTACAAATGACACTGATTTTTCTTTTTAAAAACTGTTTAACATTTAAAGCATTGATCATCTACAGCTGAAATAGATGCACTCAGCTAAGTCAAAACACATCACAAGGGGCCACAGAGGCCTGATTCTAAGCTCACATCCTTGTTTGCCAGCACTTTGCCTTGCTGGATACACAGCTAATGTACTGGTCTATTTCAAAGCATGACTGACAGATGCTCATTCATTATTTTTGCTCTTCATCTCTTCTTGAAGCTCATAATTTGTTCTGACCATCTACATGGTTAGAACAATTAAACAACAACCTTTATGTCAAGGTTCCATGCTATAAGTATCCTAATGAAAAAGATAATTCATTCTTCCATAAATTTTCCCAAATGCTTTGGGTCTCTAAGTAGTACTGTACGTCTGGAACAGTACTGGATACTAAGCATGAAGAGGGGCATAATCTCCAACAAATCCACAAGAATGTTCCAGGTCTCAGAGTAGAATTCCCTCATGCATAATTCAATGAAAAACAGGATATACAGGCTTCTATGAGCAAGGGGAAAAAATGACCATTTATCTGTAAGAGGCTCTCCCCTGTTGCCATGTACCCTAATTTTTGCAGTTAAAAGATCCAGTTTAAAGACAAAATAATCCTGCAACTCCTATCTATGAATCGTAACTAGTGCAAACAATAATTTCAGGCCTGACATGGTTTTCATCCAATAGAAGCAGATAAATACAAACATACCTCGTAGATTTCCTTATGGGCCCTGAAATGAGCTTCACGTAGGACTTGGGGAACCAACCCTTCTGGCCTTGAACTTCTCCAAACCACCACATGTCTTGCTGCTCCAGGACGGTGATGACATCATTTTTGTTAAAATTTAAATGGTTGTCTTTTTTGGCTCTCCAAGGATACAGGGCTTGTGCCTGTAGCCCCTCCACCTTTTCGCCCTTGTGTGGAAGAACATAAAGGACCTCTCATCACTCTGTGACTTGTTATCCGTTCAGGTGACGTGAACACCGGCTCCTCCCCCGCGATGGGCACACGCAGGCACACGCGCAGCCACGGAGGACCCTGCCTCAGCGCAGCACTGGTGCCACGCGCGCCATTGTTCGCAGTAACTGTTTATCTCCAAAAGTGGAGGTGAAAATCTGCTAGCCTATTCACAAAGCAGTGGTCGGGCCATCTAGATTTCTCCATTTAAACAAGCCAGGAGGTCGTGTTTAGTCTGTTGCACCTGGCTGTGTGCCTTTTCTGTTTGGGTTCTATTTTAAGTCTCAAGTTGCCCAGGGCACTCCCACTCCTGCCAATTTCCAATCGGATTTGGGTGTTTAGTGGGGGATTAATACCAGAGCAGAAACCTTATGAAATCTCAAAAGGTAATTAACTGATGTCTTAGTTTAGGTGGACACAGGGAAATACACCTTGCATTGGATTGGGCTTGTTTCAGTTCCTTTTTAGAGGAACAGGGGTTTGGCAAGCATAAATCCACTGTAATCCCCATTTACTATAAATACATCTATATGCAAACCATATACAAAGATGAATAAAATGCCATCTCTGCCTCCCCAAAATAATTTAGGTTAAAACACTTTATTAACCAGAAAGCACTATAAAAATGGGCAGTATGATATTATTACCAAGGAACTCATAATTCATGAGGAAGAAAGAGATACAAACAACTATGCCTACCACCCGGCAGAATGAAATACGCTAAGAAGAGGTTCCAACTATTCACTGCGGGAACAGAGAGAAAAGAGGGATTAATGCTGCCTGAGGGCAACAGGGGGAGTTTCACAGAGGAGGCAGCGTTTGAGCTAGGCCTTGAAGGACCAGAAGGATTTTGATAGCTAGGGCTTTGGAGGAAGGGCACTCCAGGCAGAGGGCACGGCCGCGAGACGCTGTCCCGCAGTGTCCAGGAGGAGAAGCGCAATCTGGGGGTGCGTGTGGCCTAGTCTCATGGAGGGGTGGCATAGGAGATGAGGCTGGAAAGGCAGGGTGAGGCATTTATTATCTTTTTTAAGACTGTAACATAAAACAGTTACAGTATCTTAAAACAATACTATAAAATACAACAATGTCAACTTTCGATTATATACGTAAATGGACAAGAACAAGGGATAATGCCCAATGACAGTTCATTCAGAACCAACTTGGACTTGCCTGTAGAAGATATTTTCATAATGACATTTAACTGTGATTATGTCTGACAAGTGGAGAATTTATGACAGGTCGAAGAGTTTTGGCTTCCATGTTGGTCTCCATGGGTTCTCGCCTTCTTAGACCTATGACATCCCTATTTCCTTCCATCTCGACTGTACACTCCGCCCAGTCTTCAGAACTGAGGAGGGGTCTCTGGATTCCAAACGCCCCCCAGGACCACAGAGTCTCTGCCCGCCGTGTCCCCACCTCGCGCTTGCAGGGCGCCTCACACCAGAGCCGTGGATCTCAGCGCTTCTGTGTTGCCTAATCCTCTCCATCACTTCCGTTTAGTCTCTGCCATTTCACCTGGGCTCCAGTATTTCATAACCTCTCACCCCGAGAAATCTTTGCTGCACCTGCCCTGTCCATCTTTCCACGTGGAGACGCCTGAATAACCAGCGTGGAATCAGGCAGAACACGGACTCTGGGTTTGAATCCCAAGTCTGTCACTTACTAATTGTGTGACCTTGGACAACTGTTTAATCTCTCCAGGCCTCAGTTTCCACATCTCTAAAACAGAGACACTTTCTTCAAAAGGTGGTTAAGAAAGTGTAACAGGATCTATCCTTAGAGCAGCTATGAGAGTAATAATCTTAACAGGGGTGGCTTATGTTACTATTATTATTTCTAGTCCCAAACTGTGCGGTATTGCTGGAGAAAGCCAAGATAATGTGTGATGACCAGTTACACATTCAGGTTAAATTCAGCCATGTCAGGCTTCATCCTTCTTTACTCAATTCCTTTCCTGCATGCTCCGCAGGCCCTCAGAGGCCCCTCCTGAAAAAGCTGCCCAGAGCACAACCTGATCTCCTTTCCCTCTTTCTCCAACCTCTCTTCACCCTTCCTCTCCTAGAAGAAAAAGAAGCCTGTCTTCTTTTCTGTGCTTTTAATGCTGCTTCCACTTAGATTCTCTGGTGCTCAACTTTTCAGTCCCTTTCTCCACTGGCCATGTGGCTGCGTCCTGTCCTCCTTCTTCTCTGCTCCTTCTCTGTCCTTTCACCAGATCTTTCCACTTTCCCACCAAACATTTCCTCTGTATCCCTCTACAATCTGGTTTATCCTGCTCTTTCCCAGATCACAGATAGGTTCTACTTGCCTCTTTGCCCGGACCACCGCCTTTAATAATATGAGCACCATCACCCCCGCTTTCTGGAAACAGCCTTCAACTTCCCCTCATTTTCCTGGTCCTGAGCCCTCCCCTCCACCAGAGTCACCACGGCTGAGCATGACACTTGTGCCGCCTGCTGAGCTGGGACAGATGCAAAGAAAAGGGGCAGCTCCTCTCAGGAGCTGCCCTACTTCCAGGTCAGAGAAGACACACGCTCTGTGCAATTTCCATCTTCGTGCACTCTCTCTCCTTTGAAGAGCTCACTCATTTCCTGAGATCTGATCTATGTCCCAATTCCGGCCAGACAGAATGACCTGGCTGTCCCCCTCTCACCTGAAAATTAACACGTCTTAAAACCCAACTTCTTCTCGCTAAAAATCAATTTCTCTTTCTGCCTTCCTTGTTCCCCTGTAAAGTCAAATCTTTTTCTCAGTCCCAGACCTTTCCTTTCCTTTTTGCTCCCACAGGCATTGGGGCTCCACCCTCTTCAACTGTTGTCAGTGCCCCCGTGTCCCTGACTCGAATCTTCCTGCACCCACCACTCTCCACGTGAATCTGCCCAGAGCCTGTGTTCACTCTGGTTGTTCCCCAAGCAGAAACTGTCCCTGACCCCCAAATGCCTGCCAGACGGGCAATTTCGCTGTTTGGTTTGACTATTTATAAAAATTCCATTCCTTTATTTATTAAATAAATAAAGGAATAAATTCCTTTATTTATTACCCTTTCAGAAATTACTTTCTTAGCAAGGCATTTAAGAGCTTCCCATTAATCTGTAATCGGTCTATCTTTTTTGATAAATATTCAATGGTCTAGCCAAATGGATTGACCCATGACTTTCCCGAAACACTCTCTGACCTCCTACCTAAAGCCTCTCCTCACATTATTTTCTTTTTAACTTTTTATTTTATACTGGAGTATAGCTGATTAAAAATGATGTGATACCCTCACAGTATTTTCTGTCTGACATGCCAGCCCTCTCCGTTTCCTAATAAGCTCTTACCCACTGTTCAAGATGGAGTTCAAATGTCTGAACTCCATCCTCTGAACTGTCACTATTCCCTCTACTGGGAAAATGTGAACTGGATCCCGCCCTGCCAGCCGACCCAGATGCATATAATGAGGCTTACTCCTAAATGACATTGACAACAAGCACTGGCTGAATCTGTCCGCCCCACACAGGCACTCGAGGCCCTCCTGCGCCCATCGATGCTATTACCTGGCCTAAAACAGGAGATGGAGAGGAGCCCGTGGCTGTGGCTGGAGTGAAGGCTGATCTCTGTCTCAACTGCCCGGCGCTCGGAACGGTGAGGGAGGGCTGGGCTGCCCACGCATCCCAATTGTCGGTTTCTGGTTTCTCATTTGTGCTGGTGGGCCACCTGCAAGGCGAAGCACGCCACCGTGAGTGGCAAGGACTTCCCGATGCACCGGCGTTTCTCCCGCCATAAACATACACCCAGGATGTGCATGGGGCTTGTTTAAGAACAAGGAGGGGGGAAAGAGCACTGGACTTGGGTTTGGCTCTGACCGTCACACATTAGCGATGGGTCTCAGGCAAATTCTAGTAGTTTCTCTGAATCTTGATTTCCTCGTTGATAAAATGGGAACAATATTGTGCCACTCTGGTTAGTTGTGAGGGTCACATGAAATACCACATAGAGAAATACTTTGTAACGAGAAAGCCCCAGAGAAACATCCTCACGTGATCATTATCTTCATTTGTAAAGACAATGCTAAATAAGCAAAGAAGAAGTCTCGCACCACGTGTGAAAACATGCCAGCCCAGCAGCTGGTGCTTAGTAATACCATCTCTCTGTCCCATCATCACACAGCAAGCACCAGGCCATGTGCTCGGATACCATGGTAACTACCAGTGGTATCCTTAGAGCAACCTGTTGTCCTGATATCGGGGATGGTTTTAATTTTGCGATTTTATAATTTTAAATAAACACATCTGTGTCAGTGCAGATTTAAATTCAATTGACTTTTTAAAAATCTTTATAAGACATAAACAAATTTGAACATTAAAATATTTCCTTTGATAGACGGCACATCCTGATTCAGGGTTTGGAAAATAAGAAGCCTGGAATTATAGCAGGAGAGCTGCAGACCACACATTTATCGAGCAAGAGAGTAACACTGACTGGATCCACAGTAGAACAAAATCCTGGAAAACACAGCGCTTGTCTTCTATTTTAGTGCAAGCTTTAGTTTCCAAAGTCAGAACTTTTCAATCAAAATCAAGACAGGGAATACAAACTACTATACACAAAATAGATAAGCAACAAGGATTTACTGTATAGCACAGGGAACTATATTTAATGTCATGTAATAACCTATAATGGAAAAGAATCGGAAAAAATATATACAGTAAGTCCCCTACATATGAACGAGTTCTGTTCCGAGAGCTCATTCGAAAGTCCAATCTGTTCGTAAGTCCAACAAAGTTAGCCTAGGTACCCAACTAACATAATCGGCTATATAGTACTGTACTGTAATAGGTTTATAATACTTTTCACACAATAATACATAAAAAACAAACATAAAAATAAAGAAAACATTTTTAATCTTACAATATAATACCTTGAAAAGTACAGTACAGTACCAGCTACGTTACTGCTGCTTTTACGCTTGCTTCCCGACATCTTGGGCTTGAAATAAAGATACTGTACTACTGTACTCTACACAGTACCATAAAGTACACAGAAGAACAACCATGTGACAATGTACGCCAGACGTGTGAACTGACTTACGTGATTGGACATGCGAATGCACGTTCGTGTCTTTGAACGTTCGCAACTTGAAGGTTCGTATGAGGGGACTTACTGATATATAACCGAAACACTTTGCTGTACACCTGAAACTAACACAATATTATAAATCAACTATACTTCAATTAAGAAAAAAACAGTCGAGAGGAGAATTTCAACTTGGTTTCAATCATGCTAATAAAAGACTACTTTTTAGCAGAGATTAGATAGGGAGGGCCTTCTTTAGCACTTTCAACAATTTATGTGAAAATGTAAGTATGAAAAACTTGCTATTCCTTACATCCTTCCCTCCACTTCCTCCTGCCCTTGGTCATCACTCACCTCTCTCTCCTCTATTTCCTCCACCTGATCTTTCTCCAGCATTATGCCCTGACTCCTTGCCTTCAATTTGTTTCTTCTGAAAGATGATCAGACTTGAAAACAAATTTAAAACATTTCTGGGGCTTCCCTGGTGGCGCAGTGGTTGAGAATCTGCCTGCCAATGCAGGGGACACGGGTTCGAGCCCTGGTCTGGGAGGATCCCACATGCCGCGGAGCAATTAGGCCCGTGAGCCACAACTACTGAGCCTGCACGTCTGGAGCCTGTGCTCCACAACTAGAGAGGCCGCGATAGTGAGAGGCCCACGCACCGCGATGAAGAGTGGCCCCCACTTGCCGCAACTGGAGAAAGTCCTCGCACAGAAACGAAGACCCAACACAGCAATAAATAAATAAATAAATAAATAAATTTAAAAACAAAACAAAACAACAACAAAAAAACACTTATTACGTCCCTTTTACTTGAATGCCACTATAAAATATTTTTAGACTACTGCACACCTAGACCAGTCCTATAACTGGAAGCGTGGACAGCGGCTTCACCTCTCCTTTCAAACCTCTGCTTACACACTGTTTTTAATGCCATTTCCTGATGACCAAAGGCATAGCACGAACAGTGGCCAAGAGTACACATCTCTTCGCTCTGCTGTACGTTTGTACAGGACTGATGAAAGAGAAAAGCTTCCCAGGAAACAGCTTTCTATCTTATTCAAAACCACATGACTAAATTCAATTTCTGTTTCTGTCCAGCAAAAAAAAAAAAAAAAGTGCTATTTCCATGCAGGAAATGACTCTAAATATTTGCTGTCACGGGTGTCAAGCACATTATTAGGAAACTGTATTTCTCCATTTTTTCCACAAGAATGTAAGATACAGACAAATTATTGAACGAAACAAGGGTCATAGGCTTTACTTTATCCCAGGGCAAATCATTGTTGAGCAATGATATAATTAAATCCAGGTCAGAGAATGCAATCCACCATTTGCCAGAAGACCAGAGAAAGTGGCCATGAAAATTACTCAGAGGTACAACCCAAGACTATAACAACACTTAAAAGATGACTAAGCTGGGATTTCAAAAATCATCAGAAATAGCATCCTACACATACGTGGAGCTGAAGTCGGCCCAGTTGTTGGGGGTCGCGGAGGGCTCTGCAGAGGTCACCGCGGAAGGAGTCGGGGTCTCACGTACAGCCAGTTTGGGTGCAGGGGTGGAGGCAGCATCAGTCACTGGTTTGACTGGGGCAGGAACCTCGTTTTCTGGGATTTTCTCTGCGTAGTTTGCAGGGAACCATCCTGTCTTTCCTTTTAATTCTCCTCCAAGCCAACCCGGTTCTCCAGTTTGGCTTTCATCCACCTGCAGGAAAGTCATAAAGTTTAATTCAGTGGAACTAAATCAACCCCTAAAGACACCAAACACTCTACCAGAACAAAGCCCCTGCCTCTGACCTGGTCAGACTAACACACGGCACAGACATTTCTTCACTTTATTCTTAGTCTAAGAGTCTGGAAAAATGGTCTCTAAACTTTAACTCTGAAGAAACTGTAGGTGCTATAATTCAAGTTCTTAGTCTTTTGTGCCTGTTTAGCTTTTTCTTTTTCCCCTAGTAATAGCAGTTAAGACCAATAAGGAATCCTAATAAGGCCTACAGTTTAAATTTTTAGAGCTACTTTGAATTAGAAAGTGATGTGACAGACTTCATCACTCAGGAAGTCATGTAATTGTTAAAAATAATTTGACTTAGGTTTATTATTTGAAACAAAGCAAAGGGTGCAATCAATATGAATTTAGCACTCTAAAAAAAAATCTCTAAACTAAGCAGTACTTATTCAGCATAGGGACAAGATAAAAAATAGAGCCTTAGATGGTTTCTACAGCAAGTAAAACTGGCTGCTGTGTTTAGCCATTTAAAAGCTCCACAGATACATGACGAGAAAATTAAGGAAATGATTATTTACAGCAACAATTAATTTTATTAAAGTCCTAGAGTTTTCTTTTGTATAAATTTCACTTTAATATTCACAAACATGCACATGAGAATATAGGATTCTGCTGTTAAAAAATTTCAGAGATTTATTACAACTGTGTTTTTAATGTTTGCATTTTATTTTAATTCTGACCAAAAGGATTAGTCAAAATCACCAGAATGATTCTACTTATCTTTAGAAGTTACCCTCACTATTTTATGAGCAACAGGAGATCAATTTGAGGACAATTACATTCACTAGTAGAAAATTATTTTCATTACAATAAGTCAAATAAGGTTCTGTCAGAGACCTTATCCTATTTTTATTGCATAATATACTGCCTAAGGAGGTAGTACATTGGACCTTAATGTTGCTTTTTCGAAATCACAGAAATGAGTATGTAGGGTCTTAACAATGATTTTGGAAAAAGTGACAAAAATACCAGTTTTCTAACCCGTTCAAATATTCAGTTAAAAAAAACCCACAAAAACCCCAAAGCAAATAACTATGGAACCAAACATCTGTTTGTATTCAGTGTAGAGTAATATGGTATAATGTTTATTAGCTTATTTGAATTAAAAAAAAATGCCTGGGGTAGGGGTGGAGAAAGTAGAATACAGGACTTTCTACTTAATTCTGCATGTTATTTATAAAATATTCAGTCCATAGGAGAGCTTCCTTGCTGCTCTCTCTACGTTACGAACCCTATTGTCATGGGTAAAAGCAGTTTTTAAAGCTGAGAATTCTCCAAAAAGGAGTTCCCCGAGATAGCAACACTGCTTCCAAAGGTTCTATTTTTGGCTTTACAGTTCCGGTGCTAACACTTGTATCAATGTGAGCACGTGCGCCACTTCTCATTCAGCTGCCCCGCGTTGTTTTCTTCTTTCTTTCCTTTTTCTGGGCAGCCCGAACTGTTTCTCCAGATGAGGATTTAAGGTGACATTTTTTCCCCACTTGGATCTTATTTTCTGCTGAACTCAAATGGCTAGATGCCTTTTCTCTCTTGCTTGTATTTATTGGTGATATTATGACGCATTTTAACTTTATAGCTGTTTTGCACTGAAAACACAGCTGTTTCTAGGTCAGGCTGAGCCAGGGCCTCCCCAGCTTCTCAGCGGGTTAAAGAGCCCAGTTCCCGCCCCCTCCACACGTCCCAGGACCAAAGGTGAGGTCTGGCAGCAGTGAGTGAGGAGCTGGAGCCAGACACAATCGCTTCACCTCAAGGCTGCAAAGTGGGGCTTCCCTGGTGGCGCAGTGGTTAAGAATCCGCCTGCCAATGCAGGGGACACGGGTTCGAGCCCAGGTCCGGGAAGATCTCACATGCCGCGGAGCAACTAAGCCCCTGCGCCACAACTGCTGAGCCTGTGCTCTAGAGCCCGTGAGCCACAACTACTGAGCCCGCGCGCCCACAGCCTGTGCTCTGCAACAAGAGAAGCCACCGCAATCAGAAGCCCGCACACCGTAATGAAGACCCAACGCAGCCTAAATTAAAAAAAAAAAAAAAAAAAAGACTGCAAAGTGTCATGATTAAGAGTAGGGCTCTGCAATTAGACTGCCTCAGTTTTAACACCACTTCTATATTATTAGCTGGTTGACTTTGGGCAAAGTGTAATCTCTTGGTGCCTTGGTTTCTTCATCTGTACAATGAAGGATAATACCAGTACCTGTTTTATAATAGTTGTTGTAAGGAATGAAAAGTATCTAGAACACTGCCTGGCATATGAGACGTGCTTAATAACAGATTTTCTAAAGCCATCTCTCCTGTTGTCCAGCTCTGACTCTACTGCAGTTCTCTTTTGCCCTGTTCTAAAAGCCTGGCCTCTATTTGACCCTGTTTACTTTAGGTAACCAGAGATTTCTGGTTCTCTATGGGGAGTTCCCTGCTCTAGAAACCTGTCTAGTACCTTAGGCCCTCGGGGTTGGCCTTCCTATCTTCCTGTAGGGGCTGGAATGTGATCCCTGATCACGACCTCTCAAACTCCTACTGGTCTAAGCTAGTTGGACCTCCTTGAATGCCAGCTGCTTTACTTAATTATGTCCTGTGACCCACTGTCATTCCCTTGAGACCTGGGTCTTACCTGGTTAACCAGACTTTTGGTTGACATCTGGAATTGGATCTGAAGCCCTGAGGAAGTGTTCCACCCTATGGGCAGGTCTAGCTCACACCCTAGTTAATCACACCCAGCCTTGTCACCTGATATGACAGAAAGCAGGCTTCACCACTGAAAGGTGCTTGTGTGTACTCAGGAAGGGGAGAGGGTGCCACATCAGCTCCTTATCCCTGCAAATAAGAGTTTCTGCCATCCTTGAGGGCAATAGTGAAATCAGTATTTCACTTTTAACCAAGGAAATCCATCAGTCAACTTGAACAAACAATAATCTCAATTAGTTTTATCTATTCTTATATGAATCCATTAATTTTAATGAGTAATTAAATTTTAAGGTTCAGAGATTATAATAAAAATTCCCTCCTAACATTAAATTAAATTAACCACTTAGAAAAAGCATAAGGGGGACTTCCCTGGTGGCACAGTGGCTAAGAATCTGCCTGCCAATGCAGGGGACACAGGTTCAAGCCCTGGTCCGGGAAGATCCCACATGCCGCGGAGCAACTAAGCCTGTGCGCCACAACTACTGAGCCCACGCTCTAGAGCCTGTGAGCCACAACTACTGAGCCCACGTGCCACAACTACTAAAGACCGCGTGCCTAGAGCCCGTGCTCTGCAACAAGAGAAGCCACTGCAATGAGAAACCTGCCTGCCGCAACGAAGAGTAGCCCCTGTTCACCACAACTAGAGAAAGCCCGTGCGCAGCAATGAAAATAAATTTATTAAAAAAAAAAAAGAAGAAAAAGCATAAGGGGTCTCATATGAAAATGAGAAACATTCCTTCGTGGATTTGAAAAGCTTTACTCAAAATGCCAATCCCATTGTGGAAAAACGGGACATAAAATTAGGATAGAATAAGCAAAGTCAAGCACACAGACTTTTTTGTAATGTGGCTGGCTATAATGTGGCCTTATACACACAGGGTAGATTCATCTATCGGTGGCTGTAAGTCAGGGGGATTTTGATATTAACAATATTGGTCTTTTTAAAAAATTAATTAATTAATTAATATTTAGTTTTGGCTGCGTTGGGTCTTCATTGCTGCACGTGGGCTTTCTCTAGTTGCGGCGAGCGGGGGCTACTCTCCATTGCGGTGCGCAGGCTTCTCATTGCGGTGGCTTCTCTTGTTGCGGAGCATGGGCTCTAGGCGCCACCGGCTTCAGTAGTTGTGGCATGCAGGCTCGGTAGTTGTGGCTCGCGGGCTCTAGAGCGCAGGCTCAGTAGTTGTGGCGCACGGGTTTAGTTGCTCCGCAGCATGTGGGATCTTCCCGGGTCAGGGCTCGAACCCGTGTCCCCTGCATTGGCAGGCAGATTCTTCACCACTGCACCACCAGGGAAGCCCAACAATACTGGTCTTAATACAATTTCATTTAATCAGCCCCACAGCAATACCTCAAAACATTTGGGGTCATTCTAATGAAACATCAACGTGGGAAGCACAAACCCCAAATGTTGCTTAAATGTCTGGGAATATGTTACAGATCTAGTCTACGAACTGTTAATAATTATGCACTGCATACTGTAGGGCACTGATGCAATAGTCAAATGCACACAGCGTATCAGGTTCAAGTACACGTAGCTGAAACCCAATAATATCATATTTCTTTTCTCAATGTTTATATGCTTCATGACCGCCATCTTCATGGTGACACTAAGATTTTTAAAGCCTCTGACCTTGTCACAAAGAAGGGTAACAGAAATCCCCTCTCCCCTCACAAGCAGGACAAAGGGCATGGACAGCAAACAGGTTTAAACTGTGTACCAACTTAGACCCACCAGTGCAGCTGCCTGGGATGTGATGCAGAATGTGGGGAGAAGCACATGTTTCGTACATTTGCTAGTTTGGAAATAAAAGGTTTCCCCCTAAACTCCTGGATGAGGATATTAAAACTGTTTTCTAAAGCGCTAATCTAGAGGTCGGCAAAATTTTCCTTAACTCTCACAGCGACTCAACTCTGCAGCTGTAGCACAAAAGCAGCTGTAAGCAATATGTAAATGAACACGCCTCAATGTGTTCCAGTAAAACTTTATTACAAAACAGGGGCTTCCCTGGTGGCGCAGTGGTTGGGAGTCTGCCTGCCGATGCGGGGGACACGGGTTCGAGCCCTGGTCGGGGGAGATCCCGCATGCTGCGGGGCGATTGGGCCCGTGGGCCACAACTGCTGAAACCTGTGCGCCTGGAGCCCGTGCTCCGCAGCGGGAGAGGCCACCGCAATGTGAAGCCCACGCACCTCAACAAAGAGTGGCCCCTGCTCACCGCAACGAGAGAAAGCCCGCGTGCAGCAAAAATAAAATAAATAAATTCATAAAAAAAAAAAAAAAAGAATCAACTCCCCCCAGCCCTCGAAACTGCTGAGGGTTCTGAGGGCTGGTTCTGAGGGCTGCAGGGAGAGGCGAGGTGGAGAAGCAGCATGGGGTTTCTGTGAAAAACAAAACAAAACAGGCATGGGCTGGATTTGGTCCACCCCTGGAATCAGGTATGTGCTGATCCCTCAACACAGCAATGGCTCAGATGTTAAGATTATGGAAATCTAAGAAAGGTAGGAAATAAAAGGTACTGACTACATTGAAAAAAAACAAAACAAAAAAAAAATCCCCAAAACAATTCTCCATCAAGAAAAGAAAAGGAGACTTCCCTGGTGGTGCAGTGGTTAAGACTCCGTGCTCCCAATGCAGGGGGGTCGGGTTCGATCCCTGGTCAGGGAACTAGATCCCACATGCATGCCACAACTAAGGAGCCCACCTGCCACAACCAGGACCTGGTGCAACCAAATATATATAAATAAATAAATATTAAAAAAAAATACCACAGACACTTTGGGACTTCCCTGGTGGCGCAGTGGTTGAGAGTCTGCCTGCCAATGCAGGGGACGCGGGTTCGAGCCCTGGTCTGGGAAGATCCCACATGCCGCGGAGCGGCTGGGCCCGTGAGCCACAATTGCTGAGCCTGCGCGTCTGGAGCCTGTGCTCCGCAACAAGAGAGGCCGCGATAGTGAGAGGCCCGCGCACCGCGATGAAGAGTGGCCCCCGCTTGCCGCAACTAGAGAAAGCCCTCGCACAGAAACGAAGACCCAACACAGCCATGAATAGATAAATAATACATAAATAAATAACTTTTAAAAAAAAAAAAAAAAAAAAGAAAAGAAAAGGAAAAAAGAATGAGTTTAAATTGCTACAAAAGAAACACTAAATTAGAAGATAAACAACTTTCTGAATGAATTGACTGGTTGATGACTGACAGCCCCTAAAGAAGTCTCCTTTTTTGGATATCTCTAAGAAGAGGATATTTTCCAGGATGACTTGGGATTAGTCCTGACAGAAAAGAGATTAGGTTAGATCAGTGGTTCCCTAAACTGACTCCCTGATAGAACCACCTGGACAAGATTTTGAATCCTAAATATGGATGAAAAGTTCCCACAGTCTCTGGGGATGAGCCCTGGACTGGTTGTGGGGTTTTTTTGTGTTTTTTTTTAAGGTCCCTGAGCAGGATTGATGCACTCAGCCTTGCACCATTTAAAACCAGCTGAGTAGATGATCAGCCTGTTTTCTTAAGATAAACTTCAACTAAATGGCAGTGAGCAGAGGTGTTCCAATTTCTTTTTTTGTCTGGCCACGTGGCATGTGGGATCTTAGTTCCCGGACCAGGGATCGAATCTGTGCCCCCTGCATTGGAAGTGTGGAGTCTTAACCTCTGGACTGCCAGGGAAGTCCCTAATCTCTTATGCTATTCCAATACATTGTGGAGGTCAAATTGGACTTATTCACCCTCCAGGTATTGGGACCTCCAGATCAGAAGACAGGCCATAGATTTTCAAAGTATCTAAGCCTTAGCTGTCCAGGTCAAACTCAATTAAGATGTTTCCATTCAGAAGTCTTCCCTGAGCACCTTAGTTCACTCTGATTTCTTTCCTCTTTTACATTCCTAGCAGTTAGTGAGAATTCATTGGGAACTTCATCACACAATGGCCTTTTCATGTGTTTCTCCCTATTTTTCTAAAGAGATTTTAAACATATGAATGGTAGAATTATCTTATATTTTTTTGTATTATCAACAACATTTAGAACGGGACTATATATAAAATACCACTTTAATTTTTGTTAATCATGAAAATATATTTTTGGAGAAAATTGGGCTGATACTCAAGTTTTTTTAACAGCAAAATATTTTTTAAAGCCCCCTCCAAGACTGCCTACATTAAAACAGAAAACGTTACTAGACTTCTAAAATCTAACAGGTATAGTTAGCTACTTTTCAAAGAAGTTTGAGAAATCTGAGAAGCCGATGATTACTGTGCCCACAAAAGTAGGTGAACTCCTGATTATTCAACCAAGAGAGATTGCTAGGAATGTTCTATTGCGTATTTTTCACGATTCTGTTTCTCAACTGCAAACTTCATGAAATAAAAAAATTGCTACTATTACATGTCCATTTCCAATTGTTGGGTACCAATTGTTAGCCTCACAAACATAATACAGTAGAATGCCATTTGAGGTGTCTTGCTGCACCTTGTGGTACAAAATGAAGACACCACCGCTATCCCCTCAGCAAGAGAATACAGTATGCCTCACAGCACAGCCCCTTCGTTAACATATGTGGGATGTCTGAGATAAAATAAACACCATTCCAGGCCTGGGGAGACCTTCTCTGTGAACAGTTGTCGAAGTTGGATTTATCTTTAGTGTTTCATTAAAAATTACAAATGTTAATACATTTGTAAACATGAATATAGAAGTACATAGAATTAAACATGAAAGACACCTCTCTAACTGCCCAGTGGTAACCACTGTTAACAGTTTGATGCCTATACCGCGAGACTGTAAACTATATATGTAAAAACATTCATACACACACACACAGCTTTTAATTTAACCAAATGCAACTATGCTCTACATATTGTTTCTGCTTTTTTACTGGAGTTTATTTGTATATGTAGATCTGTGTAATTTTTTAAAACATCTTCATTATATTTATTGTTTAGCTGTATCACAATTTATTTAAACTATTCCCTTACTGATGGATACTGGGCTGTTCCTTGTTTGCTTTTACCAACAATGCTGCAGTGAACATCCATGGACACATTTATCTGTGCACTTGCTAAAAACAGCCTAGAGGAGGGAGAGTAACAGAATTCCTAGGTCAAGGGGAATGAGAGTTTTAAATTTGAATAGGTATTGCCAAATTGCCCTCCAAATGGCTTAGCCAATTCATACAACCACGCTGACGATGTATATTGTATCCACTTTCCTACACTCTTGACAAAGCTTAATATTATCAAACTCTTAAACTTGCTCACCGGAGAGATGGAAAATGCTATCTCATTTTTAAAATTTGCATTTTCCTGATCACCAAAGAAAGAAGCATCTTTTTTGTATTTTTTAAAAAATCATTTACTTTTCTTCATCTGTATATGTCTCTTTATATCCTCAGCCAACATTTTAAAGCTGTGGGTTTCTTTCATATTAACTTTTCAGAGTCTTTATGTAATATGGATAGTGACCCTTTGTCTCCTATGTATTTTGCAATCTACAGGATTTAAGTTTTTAATATTGTCAAATCTGTCCATTTTTGTCATTGATGGCTTCTAGTTTTAACTCAGAAAGGCATTTCTTAGAAAACTATTCCAATATTCTCCTTAAAAAAAAAAGCCTTTTAAAAAAGAATTTTTTAAGTTTAAGTTTAAGTTTTAAGTTTAACCTTAAACTTGGAATTTATTTTTGTCCATGATCTGAGACAGAGACTTGACCTAATAATTTGCCAATATGGAAACTTCAAGTTAGTCCTTACATGGAATCTAGCAAACAGAAACCTGGTAACACAAACATTTACACCTTTTTCTTCATTTTCTATTTTAAGCACAACTTACTACACAAACTCAAAACATCTTTTTACTGCCACGACAACACCCAAAGATATGTGTGCTTACACAGAATTAAAGTGATTTAAGAGAACAAAACATTTAATAAGATGCAGACTTCCTGACAGTCACAAGGCACTCACCCATTCCCCTTTAACCTCCACCAGGAAAGCAAAGGTTTGAAAACAAGGCAAAATACATGTTTAATGAAATGCTTCATTCTCATGGTATATTTACACTCTATTCTTCTAGTGGGGCTGATGCTTAACAAGTCAATTTGAGGAAAAGGACTCAGTACCATTGTAACAAGACTATGTTTCAAAAAAATAGCAATATATACACATTAAAATACAGATCATCTGTAACATTTCCTTATGGTAATATTTGGTAACACTTCCTTATCTCAGGAAGAGAACATTACTTTTCTGCACTTTGTGTTGCAACAAAATCCAGTTTCAAATATGTTAGGCTTTTTTTTTTTTTTTTTAAAGCAGTATAAAAATCAACTTTGTAATGAGGTCTTCTCTGCTATGGCTTTGTACCTTCATAATGTTTAGATTCCTGCTATTGCATGGTATTTAGATAATTTCCAATTAATCTGCTTTAAAAAAGGCACAAGATATTTCAAAGACCAGGCAGGAGGAATAAAGCAGCCTCAGGCCATTAGGAAACAGAAGACAGGGAAGAAGCTGCGAAACACTCCGCCCGGGTCACCATTCACGTGCAGTGTGGTGTGTCCACACTTGAGAGAAACCAGCAGTTCTTTCTGTAAAGAATGAATGAGGCTGGCGCCCAGGCATTCAAAACTCTGTGCTGAATGAAGGCAGAGAGATTACTGGAAGAGGGTTTTGTTATTGTTAAGGAGATGTTGACTTTGAAAAATTCTGGAGCATTGGGCACGACTCCCTTATTTCCAGCCCATAAGAACTAGAGAAAAAGCTATCAGAAAATAAGTGGAGAAGGGATTGAGTTCTTTGAGTACCAAACATACTGTTCTTTCTATATATTTTGACCCATGAAAGATCACATACTCTAAATACAGATACGATGCATAAACGGAAGATGAATGCATGAGTAATTACAGTGACTGCATGACACCCTTTTATACTTCAAAGACATGGGTCCTAGTATGGGAAGTGTGTTTGCCTCAATTCTTAACTTTCATAGTTCTTAAAAAAAATTCTGAACCATTTCCATATTAAAAAGAAAAAAAAAAAGCCAACAGTAATGCAAAGCTTAACCATTTCTAAGACTTAACGTTAATAACTGGATTGAGGAACTACTATTTTCTTTTAGGAAATAATTTAGGTCAACCACATTGCTTTATTCTTTCTTAAACTGGTTACTATAGTTTTAGTTACAATCATAAGATTTATTATTATAATAATTAAACAAGCTGTAACAAGCAAAGTTCTACACTCTTTCATCTGTTCATTTATAGAGTAGGAAAGCAGGTTAACTGTATTTAATTCATTACTCTTCACACAATTCAAAGTTTACACAAAGGGAAAAAAAGATGCTTTGACCCAAAGATACAAAAATTATCAGTGGCAACTATGAAAATGATGATCAAGCATTTTGCATTTAAAACTATTTCTGAAAGACTACTTTTAATATCTAAGTAGTAATCTAAACTCTAAAATTACCAGAGCTTTACAGATTTAAAATTATGCAAGGCTATGTTAAGAACCCATTTTCTTTACCAATTCTATTTTAAAGTGATGCTGGGATACGTTTTTAAGTGCCAACTTTCATTCTAATAGAAAAGGAAGAAGAGTGAGGCCTTACTTCAAAAACTCAAATGCTGGATTACTGGATTTCACACTCACCAACCACTTTACAATTGTCAAATAAAGTACAAAAAGAGGACAGATGGCTAACCATCAACGGAAACCACGCTTTCGCTGGAGTCTTTCTTACCATGACTATATCTCCTGGCTGGATCGTGATTTCATCGTGACTTCTGGACTCAAAGGGATACAGTGCTCGGTAATACACCACTTTTACATTCTCCTGTGCAGAAATGCTCAGTGGGCCTTTTTCTGTTTACGAGGAAAGAAGGAGAAGGGAACAAAAGTAAAACGTTACACGGAACACAAATGCATGACCCAAGCCAAATTACAGACATCTATCTCCTCTGCTGCCTATCTTAACATCTGAACAATTTCCATCTACTCAAGGAATTTCTGAAACACATAGTGAGGATGTGTTTGGTTCTGAAACCAAAGGAGAGCCAAATCTGATGTCAGCAACTAGAACCCATCAGAGAGGTCATTAGTGGACGTTAAACCAAGGTCATCCCAGTGCCGAGTGCAGTGAGGCTGCCTGAAGTCCCCGTTCTCTGCTCCCTGGCTTAGGCGTCAGCAGTGCGCATCTATAAAGCATCCAGACCTCTTTCCCCCCATGCAGGGTGTCTAGCACGATGCAGCGGTTCGAATGTGACGCAAATTTGAAACAGCCAACCCACAGGGGACAGGGCAAAGAAGCACAACTTTAACTTTCCATATTAAGAGACATGGAAAGGTTGATGTTTTAGGCCCTCAATGTGGTGATGTAAAACATAAGTGCTGATTTCACCAAGAACCGTTCTTATTGATCATTCAATCGTAATTCCTGGTGAACTACAAGTCCTAGAGAAAAAAATGAACCAAAGACAGACCCTAGATGAAAATAATGTAGCTTTTCAATGAAGTAAAATTTTTAAAAATGCACATGAGCAGAGGATATTGTGGATCCTGATTAATAACTACTCACAGCCCTCTGAACTGTTTTACCCAAGAGCTGCAAGTATTTTGATACACACCTATTTTCTCTGAAAAGCCGTGAAAGTACTATCTTTGTGTCATCTTGAACTGAATGATGTGCATAATTTCCCACTGACCAAAGGAGAAAAAAAATCCTCATTTTATACCAAGAGGACGCATAAGGAACTTAAGATCAAGTCATGGTGAAATAATTTTCAGATCAAAAAAAATATTAAAACATATATTTTGTCCTCGTATGGCACAGGCTCCTGTGTGGATCTGATGGCTTGCCAGTCTTTCTCCCTGGACTGCATGCATCTTGAGGCAGGGAGGGTGTCGGCCAACTCTGAACCCTCACTCCCATCCCTGCCCGCTGTGCAAACAGGAAACAAACATTTGTCATTTGCCAAACAAAGGAAAAGGCCATCACTTTCCTCAGCTGAGTATTATCTCCTAAGCTTTACAATATCGTACAGCTACAAGAGAATTCAAAAAAATACATTCTAGTTTGCATCTGATAAAAGGGATAACGTTTTCTAGCCATTTCAAAGTCTTTCATTTATCGTTATTTATAAAGATGTTAACTTATGTTCAAAGGGCAAAAATAAAAAGTTTCAAAAGGTAAGAACACAGCTGTATGCGGTGCAGACTAAGGACAGTGAATGTCACGTCACTATAGGCAAGGGGAAGAAGCACCACTTCCTGCTGCTGAGACAGCTCTGAAATTCCCAGAGAAAATAACAAAACAGAGAAGCAGGAAGGGTTATGACCTCCATTTGGAATACAGGTGTATGAATGGGGTTTGGCAATGAAACTTCATGCCACTGTCGTCTGCAAAAGACTTCTGGATGCCAAAGGTTGGCACGGTGCGGGGAGAACTAAACAGACATCTGATGATGCTAGAAGATGAACAGCTGCACCGTCCAAAAAAAGACACTGATGTTCTCATCGCTATGAACACAGCCAAGATAGAGCCTGATTAGACATGAATATTTCCCAAGAGGATCTGGGAGAACAGGACTTTTTTTTTTAAATTTTTATTTTATATTGGGGTATAGTTGATTTACGATGTTGTGTTAGTTTCAGGTGTAGAAAAGGACTTATTTGTTCACATAATTTTGGCTTCTCATACCTGCGGTGGACCAGGGTGCTTGGACAGCTGGCTTAGCTGGCTCTTGTTGTTGAAGGAAAAGCCGACTCAGCTTGTCTTGCATTTCCTGTTTGCCCTTTTCCTCACTGTCCTTCTTTTTGACACTCTCTTCCCTTTTGAGTTTTTCCTCCTCGTGGGGTTTTCTTGGCCGCTGATGCTCATCTTCTTGTTGCACGTGCTCCAGCCACTGCTGGCCCCTTTCCTGAGCTCGTCTGTCAACAAAATGCCTGATTACAGCAGGGAAGCAACTCCAAGTTAACACTGCTGTGTGGCCCCTTTGCACAAAGAGCCCCATCTAGTCAATGGGATGCTGAACACCAAGGGATATTGTTCTTCAGATGGAGGGATCTGAATCAATGAAACAGAGGCTCTCAGGGCTCCCTTTCTGAGTGAGATGAAATCACATGATTTAGAAAAACACAGAAAGAAAATTCCTGATGTAGCTAGCTTATAAAGTGATTAGAAAAATCACAAAAATACTTCTCGATTTTAAAACTGGCATATAATTGCAAAGAAAAATAAAAGCCATAAAACACAGGAACATAACTTCCATGAAGAGAAAGTATACCCAGCACTGCAAATGAAATATTGCTTAAAGAAGTCCATGAACAATTAGATCACTGAGGGGACACACCGTATGTACACGCACACAAGTAGCTCCCCAGAACTGAAGCGGAAACCAACAGGTGATTTTGAACCCTTGAGGTAGTAACCATCCCTTACTAAGCAACAGTTTCTATTTATTTTACTGAATTCGACTACTTTGTTTTTCAAACTAGCTGACACAAAGAGATAAAGTGCAATTAAATATAGGCCTTGAAAAATATGATGGCCTCAACCTGAAATCCATAGGAAAAGATCGGGGATGATTTTTCCCTCTTTCCATAATATTTTACAAAATCAGAAAACACTTTAAATGATCACACTTTAAATGAAACTAATGTGGGACTTCCCTGGTGGCACAGTGGGTAAGACTCTGCACTCCCAATGCAGGGGCCTGGGTTTGACCCCTGGGCAGGGAACTAGATCCCACAGGCATGCCACAACTAAGAGTTTGCATGACACAGCTAAGGAGCCCGCCTGCTGCAACTAAGGAGCCCATGTGCTGCAACTAAGACCTGGTGCAACCAAATAAAGAAAGAAACTAATGTGCAATAATAAATGATAACATGTTAATAATAACTAGTCCTCCACATTTGTTAACTACTTTAACCCTCACACTAGGTAGGTAGGTCCTATCATTATCATCCAAATTTTACAGATGAAAATGAGGCAGAGGGAGTGAATGACTTGTCCAAGGTCACACAGCCACACCAGCTTGGGGACCACTTCAGGCAGCCCGGTTCTAAAGTCTACAGCATGAATCACTAGCCTGTGACATGGCCAACGCACAAAGGTCATCTCCTGGAACGAGGAAACTGCCAAGGGAACATGATATAAACAAATAAAACTTTTATTCTCCATTTAAAAAATATTATATTTATTTCTACTCTGTAGAAACGTGAAGCTTTAGTGCAGTAGAATTCTTTTCAATTTAAATCAAGCATTTCACTTACAATTTTCAAAACATCTTTTAAGAAAGCACAAAAGACATTTTTTGGAGGGGTAGGAGTGTTAATTGTTATTCATAACAACAAATAAAATTTGCTTAACATATTCCACCAATAAAGGCCACCATTTATAAAAGCATATAACCACGTAATTTCTGAAGTTAAAGTTTGGGTGCTATTTATCATACAATTGTAAGCAGAAAATTTAAACTTTTATATTATGTCACTGTATGTGTATTTCTACTCTGTAGGAATGTGGAACTTCGATGCAGTGTATTGTGAATAATAAACTTTGAAGATAAGAAAATGATGGAGTTAATCAACATATCCAAGGAATTAATCCCTGGGACAAAATCCTAGACCTACCTCCTTCCACCAAGAGAACCATAAAATAGTCCTCTAAATTGGTTTGAAACCCTACCTACCCACTGGCATGATAAAAAAAAAAAAACACCAAATGCAAAATACAATATGTACCCATAATAAAAAGTGCTGCAAAAGTGCGCCCTGGGGACTTCCACAGTGGTCCAGTGGTAAAGAATCCATCTTCCAATGCAGGGGACTCGGATTTGATCCCTGGTTGGGGAACTAAGATCCCACATGCCGTGGGGCAACTAAGCCCACATGCCACAACTACTGAGCCCACTTGCCTCAATTAGAGAGCCCACATGCTGCAAACTACAGAGCCCATGTGCTCTGGACCCTGCGCGCCACAACTAGAGAAAAGCCCATGCACCGCAATGAAGATCCCGCATGCCACAACTAAGACCTGATGCAGCCAAAAATTAAATTTAAATAAATAAATAAATATTAAAAAAAAAAAAATGTGCACCCTGGCAGTTAAACTGAGCTCAGCCCAGTAAAATCAGTGACTTGCCTAAAGTATGAGTTTCTTCATTTTTTTAGTCTAATTTCAATAACCAATTTTTATAATTTACACTATATCATTGGGATATTTGGTCATTTTTGTTTCTTGGGAGTCTAAAATCAATTTGTAGTTTAAAAAGCAAATATCCAATAACAAAATCAGACACACCAAAAGTGAAACAATAAATTTCTACAATTTACTACGAAAGGTTACAAATAAAAATAGAAGACTACAGACACAAATATTCAAACAAAAATGTGTCTGTGTCCTAAGCAGCAGCAGCAACAGCAAATTTTGTCCTTTTGTACTCAAGTTTCATTTGCAGTTGAAAAAAAAGAAGAAAGAAGATGGCGTGGTATACTGTCTGTCTCACTGGAGAAACCCTGTGTGGCCACTGAGCTCAGGGACTTTGATTTCAAACCCAGGACTCTGATGGCCACTGTTATTAAAAGGCTGTGAACTGGAAACGTATTTTGGTCATTGGCATGCAAATGAGCATACCAAGTGTCCCAATTTCTTGTATAATTCCATTTATCTACATAGTCGTAGCCTGAGAGAGTTCTGGGCACCAACCAAAAACTTTGGGGGGTACTTATACATGCAAAGATTTATATATACATGTGCCCACACACACATTAAAGACTGAAGGCTCTTTCTGGTGCAGTAAGAACTTGGAGAAGCCCGGCAAAGAATAGTAAATACTCAAAGTTCCTTCCAGAAGGGTCCACAATCCACTGAAAAGACTCACCTTTGGGCTTCTCCTTTTTGTTTTTCTAATTCTATGATCTTTCGCTCTTGTTCTTTCTGTTTCAGTCGTTCAGCCTCTATGGACTTCTGCTTCTGTAGCTGCTGCTTATTATGTATTTCTCTTAGTTCCTATAAATGATCAAGAAACAGTTCATGTAATGACATGCGCTGATAGACATTTCCACTGTTTATCAGCATGCAACATTTCATAGTGGGGAAGCCTAGACACGTAGGAGATAATACTTCAGGTTTGAAAAACGTTACCTTGGAAAACTAAAATCACTCTGCATTTTGACATGACTCATCTCCAGAAGCTGTTTGAGATCATATTTTAGTGAGGCATAACACACTGCACCATGGTCCATGAGGTGCTTTAGAAGGAGCTTGCTAGGGACGAGCATTAGAAAAACTATACTGCTGAGGACTCAGCAACAGTAATGGAACTCAACCAATTTTGAGACATGGTGATGATCATGAATGGAATCTTAAGATTCTTTTGATAATAATCAACACCAACCTCCACTGGCTTTGAAGATGTACACACTTCTTCATACACTCGCTCCACTAAACCATTACAACCTCACCTCCTTCTTATGACATGCTGCTTTGAAACAAAACGACATCCCTCTCCTCCACAACTTTGAGTCACCCCCCAGGGTATATTTTTCTTCGAATCAGACCTCTTCCGAAGCATCTTTTCTTATTAAAACCATGTGTGAAGCTGTCAGCTGCCCCAAACTAAGCCAGCAGTCAGATGGAAAGTAAAAAGCTATAATTTGATTATCACTTTGGATCCGATTTCCTCATTTGATACTAACACAGGAATAACAGTAATTTCCTTAGCATGCTACTGAAAATAAAGTGTATTTTATGATATTTGAAGTACTCAAGTCAGAAGTTTAAACACCCAAAAATATGAAGAACAAAGAAATGCCTGTTGGTGAGGGAAAACCCTCTGATTCCATAGGAATCAAATGGTTGCTAACAGATTCAGTCACCAAATCTCTTCTTACTTGAGTCAACAATAAATCAGACAAGTCAAAGTGTCCAGTAGAACCAAGAGTAAAGTTCCAGTTGACTTCTTGGTCTGGCTAACTAGGCGGGCAGCCAAGGGGTCTATATGGTGAGATTTAAGAACTAAGGCCTGCCCTGTCTTCTCTTGATTTGCTCACTGGTAAGTCCAGATGGGTAGGTTTCTTCCTGCCTTATTTCTACTTTTAGATTTCATTCACAGATCAGACGTCAAAGGTAGAGAGATGGTCTGAAGAAGATCAGCGTTAAAATGCACTTATTCCTAGAGAAAAGCCCTAAGAGTGAGGCTAACCTTTTCCTACTAGCTAGACCGTTCTTAAGATAAAGTTAGAATGTATGTAACAAGCATTCTGTATACCATAAGTGACATTGAGAGGTCCTAAAAGGGATCAATGCGATACGAGAAAAAGTTTAACTGGAGATCAGAAGGTTAGGGGGAGCAGGTACTGGGCAAGGAGGAAGGACTGGAGAGAAGGAGGCACTTGAAGAGGGGGAAGGAAGGAAAGAAGAAAGGGGCTTCAGTAGAGAACCCAGCAGATGAGCCTGGGAATAACCAGACAGGATGCAGCAGGAAGACACAATTTTGTAAGGCACAAATTGAAGGACTATTCCCTGTGGCTGCAGCCATGGGCATGTGACTTCCAAATTATGAAGGGTACTTGAGACAGGAGTTTAGCTATAGAGGGGCCATGGAAGGCCAAGAATGGAAACTGGAACATAATGATGACGCCTTGGTCTGTTTACAGTTCTAAGAGACAAAAATCAACATCAGGAAAAAAGAATTCCATTTTTCATCATCTTTCTCACTGCTATACCATGGGATGTAAAACTTTAATGTGCTAAAAGTTCAGCAGTATTGCTTTTCATAGTAATTTGGAATCAAGCATAAATAGTAATCTCTAAAAACATGAATAAAAAATCTGGTTAATATTTGGGATTTGATATTTCAGAGACAAATGGAAAATAAGGGTCAATTTCTGTTAGAGTTATTTGCACTCTTGGTTCAAGTTAATATCTCTACGTGAAAAAGAAAACTGCAGTGGAATGCTATTAATCGAAACTCTATATGTCCTAAGAGAGGAAGCCTAAAGTTAGCCTCTGCATAGACAGGGATGGCCCACTCTGTCACTGACCCAATGGCTGAGACCCTTTAAAAAGAAGGGTAAGAAGTGATGAAGATTAACTTTTCTTCTATTTTCAAATCTCATCTTCAACTGCACAAAATTCTCAAATAGGTTCAGAAAAATAATTTATGGCAACAGACTATAATTAAAAGGTACTGAACTGGGAACAAAGATACCAGGATTTTAATCTCAGGTCCCTGATATGCACCACAAGCTAAATCAGAGTAGACAATCTTTAGTTTTTGTTTGTTTCTTTTTTAGTTTTAAGATCTGTTAAATTGTTAGACATTGTTCATCACCATAAAAATTTATTCTCTATTTACCTGTGTCTCTTTTATTTAGGATTTTATTCTTATTACATTAACTAAAAAGGTATAACCAGTAAGCAAAATAATTCTAAGCTGAAATTAAATACAAAAGAGTAAGAAATGACAGAGGAGGGGACTTGTCTGGTGGCGCAGTGGTTAAGAATCCACCTGCCAATGTAGGGGACACGGGTTCGAGCCCTGGTCCAGGAAGATCCCATATGCCGTGGAGCAACTAAGCCCGTGCACCACAATTACTGAGCCTGTGCTCCGCAACAAGAGAAGCCACTGCAATGAGAAGCCTGTGCACCACAACAAAGAGTAGCTCACCACAACTAGAGAAAGCCCACGTGCAGCAACGAAGACCCAGCGCAGCCATAAATAAATAAATAAATAAATAGTTAAAAAAAAAAGAAAGAAATGACAGAGGAGGAACCTGATTGTATATTAAAACAGAAAAATTCTTACTTCATCCAGGAAAAATGTATTTTAGGCATAGTGATATTCAAAACACTTAACAACACGTACTTACTGCACAAGCGCTGGCCAGTTAGAATGGACGCCAGCCATGATGTACCAATGCATCAGGTAGACCGGGGCACAAATGAAGATTTTTCATTTTAACAAAGAATTATATTGCATATTTCCTTTCTATATTGGGCTCTAGTAACTGGATATTAATTTATAGATCAATAATTACCAGATACAAAGTCAAGACAGATGGAAATAAAGCTAGCAACATATTATGAGGGACTATAAAATGAAAAGCAATAAGAAATAAACTTAAAGAATCTATAGGAAAAAATCACGTTAATGAGAGTTTGAAAACAATTTTTAAATGTTTCAAATACATGAAGGAAGATATTTAAAAAAATTTAAAGCACATTTTTTTTGAGTATAAGAGAATTAGAGGATACGCTGAACCTATCTTTGGAACTGTCTAAATAAGCTGCAGCTTCAAGTACCTCCAAGGAAATGGAGCTTGCAGGAGCCATAAAATAACAGATGTCAAATGAGGTAACAGAAGGCTCTGACATCTTATGATCCAGATTTGAAGACTGCAAAATTTTTCTGTCATTTCCTTCATCCAAGTCAAATACTGCTGAGATACACAATCCAGTGTAAGAAAATCAAGATGCTATGAATAGGAAGGCATTCTGGGTTTTCCTCTGTTTCCTTGGACTTGGGAGTTTAAGATGGCATGAACCAAAATAAGCAGAAAATGTATGATTCCTCAGTTGATTACTTTTTTTTTTTTTTTTTTTAAAGCTGAACTTCTGAGACGGCAACCTATAGAATGAAGGAATATAAACTAAAAACTAGCTAACAACTTGTTTTTCTGTGCATGACAAGGAGCAACGGGTCCTTTCACATGGGAGCTGAGGGTTGCCCTGTTCCTTCATTCCTTTTCAATACCATTTAAGAAATTCAAGTATAAGTATAGTTATTTACAAGTTGCCTTTTAATTCTTTCAGGGAAAACATTTTTCGGTGACAAATAAATCTGGTGTTTTATTAAATTTTTTATTTACTTAGGAAATGAGAGAACTATTGGGAGAAGTAGCTAAGAAAAACTTCCCCACACAAATCGTATCAACTCTCCTGGTGACCAGCCTGATGTAAGTGACCCTGCAAATTCTGTTAAATCTTGTCATGGTTATTTCTCTATTATAACTAAGATAAACAGAACAAATAAGAAATTACTGCCATTCAAAACTCAGTATCTCACTTGTAGCTCTTTCTCAAATTAACTTACTTTTTTCTAAAATAAGTAACTCTACAGTCACATATTTATTTATTGGCTGGATATTTATCTAGCAATATGGTATTGAGTGTACAACTTTGTTGACCTTTCTTCTGAGTTCTACTCAAGGGTATATGTTTTACACTAGATATAGTGGACAATAGCTTAATATTAACTCCTAATAAAGTATGGTGACTTTCTTAATAAATAAGAAATAAGCATGCATTCAATAAGTTTTAGCTACAAATAAATATATAGGAAAAATAAAACTCCTATAAAATGCATAGTATATATAAATTAAAATAAGATTTTTTTCACCAATAATATCTACAGAATTCTAAGATAAAGCAGAGTTTCTTATCCAGGGTCTATGAAAAAGCTTTGGCTCTGTGAACACTATGAAATTACATGCAAACTGGGGTATATTGGCATTTTTCTTGCTGAGAAGGCACATAGCTTTTATTTGACTCTCAAAGGGATGTTGGATCAAACACAGATTATAAACCACAATAAGAAAACGACTGGCAAATAAAGATTCTGTCTTATATTAGTTAAGATTAATGAAAATCAGCTTGCTTTTAAATTTCTTCCTTCAACCAAGGGGGAAAAGTCACTTACCTCCCCTAAGGAATTAAGATATTTGCACCATAAAACATCTTTGGACATCCTGTGGCATACAGCCAAAGTATTTCAAAAGCAATATGCTTCACAAATTGAATACTCAAGAAGATCCAATATTTTGCCCTGAGAAATATGGCTCACTTTCAAGTTTACTAAAGACAGTTGTTCTATTGCTATGCAAGTGGCACAGAATCACTTAATTAAAAAACTGTGACTGTTTCTCCTTCATTTGGTTTTAGAAACACTCAAAAGTAAATGTATTATGTGAAGTGATATTACATAAAATATAAAGAAGTATCCACCTGGGGTTCAAGATGGCGGAGTAGAAGGACGTGCGCTCACTCCCTCTTGCTAGAGCACGGGAATCACAACTAACTGCTGAACAATCATCAACAGGAAGACACTGGAACTCACCAAAAAAGATACCTCACATCCAAAGACAAAGGAGAAGCCGCAATGAGACGGTAGGAGGGGAGCAATCACAATAAAATCAAATCCAATGACTGCTGGGTGGGTGACTCACAAACTGGAGAACACTTATACCACAGAAGTCCACCCACTGGAGTGAAGGTTCTGAGCCCCAGGTCAGGCTTCCCAATCTGGGGGTCTGGCAACGGGAGGAGGAATTCCTAGAGAATCAGACTTTGAAAGCTAGAGGGATTTGATTGCAGGACTTCAACAGGACTGGGGGAAACAGAGACTCCACTCTTGGAGGGCACACACAAAGTAGTGTGCATATCAGGACCAAGGGGGAAGGAGCAGTGACCCCACAGGAGACTGAACAAGACCTACCTGCTAGTGTTGGAGGGTCTCCTGCAGAGGCTGGGCGTGGCTGTGGCTCACCCCAGGGACAAGGACACTGGCAGCAGAAGTTCTGGGAAGTACTCCTTGGCGTGAGCCCTCCCGGAGTCCGCCATTAGCCCCACCAAAGAGCCCGTAGGCTCCAGCTCTGGGTCGCCTCAGGCCAAACAACCAACAGGGAGGGAACTCAGCCCCAGCATCAGCAGAAAAGCAGATTAAAGTTTTACTGAGCTCTGCCTACCAGAGCAACACCCAGCTCTACCCCCCACCAGTCCCTCCCATCAGGAAGCCTGCACAAGCCTCTTAGATAGCCTCATCCACCAGAGGGCAGACAGCAGAAGCATGAAGAACTACAATCCTGCAGCCTGTGGAACGAAAACCACATTCACAGAAAGACAGACAAAATGAAAAGGCAGAGGACTATGTACCAGATGAAGGAACAAGATAAAACCCCAGAAAAACAACTAAATGAAGTGGAGATAGGCAACCTTCCAGAAAAAGAATTCAGAATAATGATAGTGAAGATGATCCAGGACCTCAGAAAAAGAATGGAGGCGAAGATTGAGAAGATGCAAGAAATCTTTAACAAAGACCTAGAAGAATTAAAGAACAAACAAACAGATATGAACAATACAATAACTGAAATGAAAAATACACTAGAAGGAATCAATAGCAGAATAACTGAGGAAGAATGGATAAGTGACCTGGAAGACAGAATGGTGGAATACACTGCCGCGCAACAGAATAAAGAAAAAAGAATGAAAAGAAATGAAGACAGCCTAGGAGACCTCTGCGACAACATTAAACGCAACAACATTCACATTACAGGGGTCCCAGAAGGAGAAGAGAGAGAGAAAGGACCCCAGAAAATATTTGAAGACATTATAGTCGAAAACGTCCCTACCTTGGAAAAGGAAATAGCCACTCAAGCCCAGGAAGCGCAGAGAGTCCCAGGCAGGATAAACCGAAGGAGAAACACGCCGAGACACATAGTAATCAAATTGACAAAAATTAAAGACAAAGAAAAATTATTAAAAGCAACAAGGGAAAAATGACAAATAACATACAAGGGAACTCCCATAAGGTTAACAGGTGATTTCTCAGCAGAAATTCTACAAGCTAGAAGGGAGTGGCACGATATATTTAAAGTGATGAAAGGGAAGAACCTACAACCAAGATTACTCTATCTGGCAAGGATCTCATTCAGATTGATGGTGAAATCAAAAGCTTTACAGATAAGCAAAAGCTAAGAGAATTCAGCCCACCAAACCAGCTCTACAACAAATGCTAAAGGAACTTCTCTAAGTGGGAAACACAAGAGAAGAAAAGGACCTACAAAAACAAACCCAAAACAATTAAGAAAATGGTCATAGGAACATACATATCGATAATTACCTTAAACATGAATGGATTAAATGCTCCAACCAAAAGACACAGGCTCGTTGAATGGATACAAAAATAAGACCCATCTATATGCTGTCTATAAGAGACCCACTTCAGGCCTAGGGACACATACGACTGAGAGTGAAGGGATGGAAAAAGATATTCCATGCAAATGGAAATCAAAAGAAAGCTGGAGTAGCAATACTCATATCAGATAAAATAGACTTTAAAATAAAGAATGTTACAAGAGACAAGAAAGGACACTACATAATGATCAAGGAATCAATCCAAGAAGAAGATGTAACAATTATAAATATATATGCACCCAACCTAGGAGCACCTCAATACATAAGGTAACTGCTAACAGCTATAAAAGAGGAAACTGAAAGTAACACAGTAATAGTGGGGGACTTCAACACCCCACTTTCACCAGTGGACAGATCATCCAAACAGAAAATTAATAAGGAAACACAAGCTTTAAATGACACAATAGACCAGATAGATTTCATTGATATTTATAGGATATTCCATCCAAAAATAGCAGATTACACTTTCTTCTCAAGTGCGCACGGAACATTCTCCAGGATAGATCACATCTTGGGTCACAAATCAAGCCTCAGTAAATTTAAGAAAACTGAAATCATATCAAGCATCTTTTCTGACCACAACGCTATGAGATTAGAAATCAATTACAGGGAAAAAAACGTAAAAAACACAAACACATGGAGGCTAAACAATACGTTACTAAATAACCAAGAAATCACTGAAGAAATCAAAGAGGAAATAAAAAAATACCTAGAGACGAATGACAATGAAAACACGATGATCCAAAACCTATGGGATGCGGCAAAAACAGTTCTAAGAGGGAAGTTTATAGCAATACAATCCTACCTCAAGAAACAAGAAAAATCTCAAATAAACAATCTAACCTTACATCTAAAGGAACTAGAGAAAGAAGAACAAACAAAACCAAAGTTAGCAGAAGGAAAGAAATCATAAAGATCAGAGTAGAAATAAATGAAATAGAAACAAAGAAAACAATAGCAAAGATCAATAAAACTAAAAGATGGTTCTTTGAGAAGATAAGCAAAATTGATCAACATTTAGCCAGACTCATCAAGAAAAAGAGGGAGAGGACTCAAATCAACAAAATTAGAAATGAAAAAGGAGAAGTTACAATGGATACCACAGAAATACAAAGCATCCTAAGAGACTACTACAAGCAACTCTATGCCAATAAAATGGAAAACCTGGAAGAAATGGACAAATTCTTAGAAAGGTATAACCTTCCAAGACTGAACCAGGAAGAAATAGAAAATATGAACAGACCAATCACAAGTAATGAAACTGTGATTAAAAAATCTTCCAACAAACAGAAGTCCAGGACCAGATGGCTTCACAGTGAATTCTATCAAACATTTAGAGAAGAGCTAACACCCATCCTTCTCAAACTCCTCCAAAAAATTGCAGGGGATGGAACACTCCCAAACTCTACCAGGCCACCATCACCCTGATACCAAAACCAGACAAAGGTACTACAAAAAAAGAAAACTACAGACCAATATCACTGATGAATACAGATGCAGAAATCCTCAACAATATACTAGCAGTCAGAATTCAACAACACATTAAAAGGATGATACACTATGATCAAGTGGGATTTATCCCACGGATGCAAGGATTCTTCAACATACACAAATCAATCAATGTAATACACCATGTTAACAAATTGAAGAATAAAACATATGATCATCTCAATAGATGCAGAAAAGCTTCTGAGAAAATTCAACACCCATTTATTATAAAAGCTCTCCAGAAAGTGGGCATAGAGGGAACCTACCTCAACGTCATAAAGGCCATATACGACAAACCCACAGCAAACATCATTCTCAATGGTGAAAAACAGAAAGCAGTTACTCTAAGATCAGGAACAAGACAAGGATGTCCACTCTCACCACTATCATTCAACATAGTTTTGGAAGTCCTAGCCATGGCAATCAGAGAAGAAAAAGAAATAAAAGGAATACAAATTGGAAAAGAAGAAGTAAAACTGTCACTGTTTGCAGATGACATGATACTATACATAGAGAGTCCTAAAGATGCCACCAGGAAACTACTAGAGCTAATCAATGAATTTGGTAAAGTTGTAGGATACAAAATTAATGCACAGAAATTTCTTGCATTCCTATACACTAACAATGAAAGGTCAGAAAGAGAAATTAAGGAAACAATCCCATTCACAATTGCAACAAAAAGAATAAAATACCTAGGAATAAACCTACCTAAGGAGGTAAAAGACCTGTACTCAGAAAACTGTAAGACACTGATGAAAGAAATCAAAGATGACACAAACAGATGGAGAGATATACCATGTTCTTGCATGGGAAGAATCAACACTGTGAGAATGACTATACCAAAGCAATCTGCAGATTCAATGTGCAATCCCTATCAAGTTACCAGTGGCATTTTCTACATAACCAGAACAAAAAAATCTTAAAATTTGTATGGAGACACAAGAGACCCCGAATAGCCAAAGCAATCTTGAGGGGAAAAAAACAGAGCTGGAGGAATCAGACTCCCTGACTTCAGACTATACTACAAAGCTACAGTAATCAAGACAATATGGTACTGGCAAAAAATCAGAAATATAGATCAATGGAACAGGATAGAAAGCCCAGAGATAAACCCATGTACCTATGGTCAACTAATCTATGACAAAGGAGGCAAGGATATACAATGGAGAAAAGACAGCCTCTTCAGTAAGTGGTGTTGAGAAAACTGGACAGCTACTTGTAAAAGAATGAAATCAGAACATTCCCTAACACCATACACAAAAATAAACTCAAAATGGATTAAAGACCTAAGTATATGGCTGGACACTATAAAACTCTTAGAGGAAAAGATAGGAAGAACACTCTTTGACATAAATCACAGCAAGATCTTTTTGACCCACCTCCTACAGTAATGGAAATTAAAACAAAAATAAACAATTGGGACCTAATGAAACTTAAATGCTTTTGCACAGTAAAGGAAACTATAAACAAAACGAAAATACAACCCTCAGCATGGGAGAAAATATTTGCAAACCAATCAATGGGCCAAGGATTAATCTCCAAAATATATAAAGAGTTCATGCAGCTCAATATTAAAAAAAACAAATACCCCAATCCAAAGGGCAGAAGACCTAAATAGACATTTCTCCAAAGAATACATACAGATAGCCAAGAGGCACATGAAAAGCTGCTCAACATCACTAATTATTAGAGAAATGCAAATCAAAACTACAATGAGGTATCACCTCACACCAGTTAGAATGGGCATCATCAGAAAATCTACAAACAATAAATGCTGGAGAGGGTGTGGAGAAAAGGGAACCCTCTTGCACTATAGGTGGGAATGTAAATTGATACAGCCACTATGGAGAATAGTATGGAGGTTCCTTAAAAACTAAAAATAGAATTACCATATGACCCAGCAATTCCGCTACTGGGCATATACCCAAAGAAAACCGTAATTCAAAAAGACACATGCACCCCAATGTTCATTGCAGCACTATTTACAATAGCCAGGTCATGGAAGCAACCTAAATGCCCATGAACAGACGAATGGATAAAGAAGATGTGGTACATATATACAATGGAATATTACTCAGCCATAAAAAGGAATGAAACTGGGTCATTTGTAGAGACGTGGACGGATCTAAAGACTGTCATACAGAGTGAAGTAAGTCAGAAACAGAAAAACAAATATCGTATATTAACACATATATGTGGAATCTAGAAAAACAGTATAGATGAACCAGTGTGCAAGGCAGAAATAGAGACACAGATGTACAGAACAAACGTATGGACACCAAGGGGGGAAAGTGAAGGGGGTGGTGGTGGGATGAATTGGGAGATTGGGATTGACATATATACACCAATATGTATAAAATAGATAACTAATAAGAACCTGCTGTATAAAAAAATAATAAAATTCAAAAAGAAGAAGTATCCACCTGAACAATATGTATGGCTTTCCTTTTCATAAACATGACATTGCATAAAGGTTTGTGAAGAGAGAAAAAAAATGAACGAGCAATGGGGGGCAGTGGGGCGGGGGCTAAAAAAGACTAGCAGTTAATGAGAATATATTGCTAATTTGGTCATCTAACTTTTCTGAAGGATTACTCTGCTTCTGGTTTTTGCCTCAGGCTATCTCTTGGAAAAGAAAGACAAAACCAAACATACCTTGATTAATTACTAGAAATTCATGAACTCAACACTATAAATCAAAATAAAACTGTGGAGGACACATCTCCTATTTACAACAGTCTTGGTACTGTTAATATTAAATGGACCTCTTAGGAAACTGATCTAGGTACCAGCAACAGAAATTTCAGGTGTTTGTTTTGTCTAGACCTAATACCTACAGAAAGTCAGAAGGAGAAGGGCTTTTATTTTTTTTCCCCACACTCCACCCAAGACACTCAGCTTGAATCTTTCCTGGCTTCCACAAAAAACTTCAATGAATGGCAGAAATCTCAAAGCCTCCAGACCCTTCTTGTCCCTGGGAGTCAGCTTGATAAAGGAAGAGTGCAATTGGCAGGTCCTTCTCTAAGCCTCTGTTTACTCATCTGCAAGACTTGGCAGGTAGTACCTGTCCTACCTACAGCAAAGGGAAGGTGCTATGAAGAGCAAACAAGTGAATCCATATGGAAGGAAATGCCTTGTAAACTGTCCCATTTCTATACAAATGTTAGGGGGAGAGGGGAAGTTACAGATTTTACAGGTAGGCGTGCTTTTGTAAATAAACATCACTTTACTTCTCACCCAGGGATATTGTGTAGCACACAATAACAGAATTTTTAAAAGGACTTTTGAGTCTTTAAATGTAGTAACTTATCCCAATTAAGTGGTTGTGAAACAAATGGAAAGTTATTAAAGAAAGCCAATCAACAAACCCAACGAAGAGAGGGGAACTCCTATCTGTGTGGAAAAATCTGAAAAATGACCATTTCAAAAGAGAAATTTTACCCATATCAAGGTAAACTGATATTCCATTATTGCAAAATTAGAAAATGTATTCATTCTTGATGTAAGAAAAGTCAGAGGAGTATAAAAAAAATATTGATTGGCTATTTAAATTCCAAAAAGGGGTATACTAACATTTTAAAACATGCTTAAATGTTACTTCTAAATCTGGAGTCAGTATTCAACCAGATAGTAAGTCCAACTCCCCATGGCACAAGGCGGCAGTGACTGTATCGTAAGTGCTATAGAAGAGCCAAAGAGGGATGAATTGGGCAGCATGTATGTGCGTGTGTCTGTGAAGGGGCGAGGCAATAGGCGAACAAAAAACGGGAGAAGAACTAGAAAACCCTGTGCTTTCTGCAATAGAAGTAGCTAACTAAGAAACTTTTCTGATGTCTCCCAAGAGCCTTTGCTAGACACCCATATATTCCCAGAAAGAGAAAATGGACTCCATTTTGTCCTGAAAAATCTGTGTTTCCCCCAAATGTCTCAACTTTATTTATAAAGCAATATCCCATTGTTTTAAATACATGTCATTCTAAAGGATAAAATTGTCAAGGGGTTTGGCTAAAGAAGAGAATTAAAAAAAAGAAAACATTTTTTTCAAAGACTGAGTTCTGCTTTTGTCCCTTTCCCAAATCACCTTTTGTTAAGTATTTTTGAAAACCCTCAAAAGAAAAACCCACACTATTACTAAAAAACTCAACCAACCAACAAGCCTACTGGTATGGCACAGAATCTGATGTACAATGTCTGTTAACTATTTTGAGTCTTGGGAGCGTTCTAATTATTTTTCTACATTGAAGGAATCTGTGTAAAGTTTCCACAATCACAAGTACATTGAATGAGAGTTAGAGCATTTTATTACTTCTGTGCAAAAGAGGTCTTTTCAAAAGGATCACAGAGGTAAAAATAAAATTTAATCTTGAACAAACCATGAAACAGCCAAACATTAATCTACTAACATAAGAAAGCAATACTGTAATTTGAATTCACACTGATTTCTCTTGCTGTCTCTGCATCTCCTCTTTCTGTATCTTTTTCTTTCCTTCCTTGTTTCCCTTCGCATGCATTTTTTTCCTGACTTCTCATTCTGTTCTGCAGTTCCTTCTCCAGATCTTTTCTTTTCTCCCCTGGTTGCTAAACATTTTGCCTTTCACTGCCTTCATAATGAATGAGGCTGCCATGAAAGCAAGTGTCTGAAACCAAGAGCATAAAAGCCTTAGTTAAGCCAAGAACCTTATTTACTATAACTGGCATTCTCATTTCAACAACAATTCTGTTCCTAGGAGCAATTTTTAGGACAGGTATCATTACAAGCAGAGTTTATATTTCTAACAGCCTCTTGTGTTCAATTTACAAAGCCTGGATTTCCCAAGTATATTAAGAAATATAATTCTTAATTCTGAATTAGTCCTAAATACATTTTTCTAAGAAATAAAATACTATCCCCTTTTGGAATAGTATACTGACTATACTATCTGATGATGAAAATTTGCACATCAACCCAAATAATGACTAAGGGTTGTCTTTCAAATTTTTGCAGCCACGTGGCAAATTCAATGATCTAAAATATGCTTTAGATATATGCTTGTTATAAAGACTACAGTACCTTATAAAGATACAGTACCTTATCCAGCTTGTAGTTCAGAGCTTTCATCACACACACACACACACACACACACACACACACACAATTTGTCAAGAGGAAAGATTCACCCATACTTCAATGATGTATAATAACTAATCATTATTAACTTTTACAAAAAAGGCTTAGCGCTTCATGGTAAATGCTGTCTTAGACACTAAGCACTCATCTGCATGGGGAAAACTGAAGCACAGAGCTGGGGATGGTTCACCATTCTTAGTGTGAGAAAGATGTGCATTGCCTGAGTAGGGCATGGAGACCTTTAGAAAGAAGTCTAAGTGGATGGCGCAGCCCAGGAGAACTGCCAGGCACTACAACACTGCCTCCTGCATTGCCACTGACTGGAAGAAAGAAATGCTCCGATGTAAACGCCATTCACGTTAGGACTTGGCCAGCACACAGTGACTAGATGGGAACCAACAAGGACTCAACTTTCCAACATGAAACACAACATCTAGCCTCTTTGCGTGGATTCTCTTTATTTGGCTGACAATGGAGCCCTGAAAACTATAAGCTGTACTTTATGTTGCTGCTCTATATCATGGTGGTCATTAAAATATGGAACATTAAGCTATCAGGGCCAAGGAAAACTGTTACAGTAACTACTAACATTGCCAAAGGCAAGTGGTCAAACGCTGCTGTCTAAAAAGTCCCTACTGGTAATGGTATTTGACACTTGTTAGAGCCACAATTTTACACCTATAGCTAAGCACTGTATATAAGAAAAATAACTATCAGAATGATTCTATGTGCCTAAAAGGCAGACAGAGTCTCCAAAAAATGTCGAGAGCTTTGATTTTCCTGTAAAACAAGGTAAAAAGAGAAAAGTCATAGATAAGTGATAATTTTATTTTTTTAATAAATTTATTTATTTTTATTTTTGGCTGGGTTGGGTCTTCGTTGCTGCACGTGGGCTTTCTCTAGCTGTGGCGAGCGGGGGCTACTCTTTGATGCGGTGCGCAGGCTTCTCTTGTTGAGGAGCATGGGCTCTAGGCACGCAGGCTTCAGTAGTTGTGGCACACACACTCAATAGTTGTGGCTCGCAGGCTCCACAGCACAGGCTCAGTAGTTGTGGCACACGGGCTTAGGTGCTCCGTGGTATGTGGGATCTTCCCGGACCAGGGCTCAAACCCGTGTCCCCTGCATTGGCAGGCGGATTCTTAACCACTGTGCCACCAGGGAAGTCCCAATAATCAATAATTTTAAATTGATGTTTCTAGGCCATGAATATGAGAAGACTTTTGATTCCTTAGCATGAGAAATATTTGCTGCATCTATAACACATTTTAAAAGCAGAAAATTTGGTAAACAAATTTGGTCCACTGAATTAAAGCTACTTCAAGAAGGGTTAATTCATCCTGGCAATAATTACTAACAAAATCAATTATTCCTAGTTAAATCATTGGTTAAATTTTTCATTTGATCATTAAAAATTTACTGTTCGCACAAAAGGCAGTAAAAATACAAAATCTAACAATTGGGAATTTGAGCACAAAAGCTTCAATATCAGAGTGCTATCATTTCCCCCCTTTTTGCTAAACCTACAAAAGCCAAGTTTATTCCCTCTGTTTCCATTTTTAAGTAATTCTTCGCTTTGGGTGATAAATTAGAAAGACACTTATGTCTTGGGATCAATTTTGGAAAACATAAATATCATATCTATAAGGAAGATATCTACTAAAATGCATGGGAAAATAGCCTTTTCTAAAAGGAAAAAAAGAGTCCTCAATTTCCATGAGATCAGATAGAAATGTAAAGGTCCAAGATTCTAGAGACCTTATGTTCCACAGCCCTGAATAACACTTCCCCAGAACTGAAGTAAGCTTTATATTTTCAGTAGGTTGCTACCAATATGAAACAAATACCTGTTAATCTAACTGCAAAAGTAATTGTTTTCCTCTTTAATTAATGCCTTGAGTATTTCCATCATTGGTTATCAGATATTGAATTAGGAGGCATAAGTGTAGTTCTTGTTTAACTGAAGAAAAAAAGGAGAGATTCTCAAAGGAATGAATCTCAACTAGACATCTGGTAGATAGAACTAATCCAGACTGCATATTAAAGAAAGAATAAAAGGAAAAAGCATACCTACTCTCTAAACTCTTTCTCATTCAAGAAACTAAATATAATTATACTTCCCAATCCCAGTCTTATGCTTAAGAATCTGGGCTAAAGCAGGGTGCTATTGTTCCCTACATGACCTTATCCCTAAGTAACTGGACATGACCTTGAGTGTGCATCAAAAGAAGTGAATGGCTTACTGTAAGTAGTTTTGTATCAAAGGAACTATGAGAGTTGGATTTTGCTAAACGGAACCCTCATTTACGGAGCCAGCCATTGAATATAGGTTTAATGTTCCGATCAACTAATTTTAAAACTTTGCACTCCATAAGGTATTTTCTCCAGTGCCACCATATTAGTTGATAATGAGTGAATTAAACTTTCTTCTCTAGATGAACACTCTATACGAATATAAAACAAAACTAAGTCTGAATTTCTTTTCTATACTCTCCCGGCTGGTTTCCTTTTAGGAGAGGAAGGTTTAGGATGGAGCAAATTCACACCATCAAATTCGATGTGTGGAATGACTGGGCAGTTGAACTGTTTCACTGTCAGCAAGGTAGAAGTAATTTTTGCATCATTAGTGAGGATGCTGTAAAGGCACTGCTGTATCAAGGGAGACATGGAAGAAATCCCAAAGGGTCAGAATGTGGCTCTCTTGGTCCATCACAAGAAACTATAGCTGCTAGTGAATATATGCTCTAAAGTCGGAAAAAAAAAAAAGCTTCATATTCTCCAAGGTGACTACAACAAAGAAAAATTGGCAGGAGATACTCAATAGTTACTTCAATCTGCCTCTGAGTTATCTCAATCAAATTATAAATCTTTTGATTCTTCAGTGTAACTGTTTCTGCTTTGGTCTCACCAGGTTTGAGAGGAATAATAGAAATAATAACCGTCAGGTAACATAATATAGTCACTAAGTCCTCCAAACGAGTTTTAAATAACAAAACAATATAGCTACATACTGGCTTGTGATTTTTTTTTTACTCTCCACATTGACTTAAATTTAAAGTAAAAATGGAAAACTAAAATAAAAATTACAACAGAAAGGAATGTTCTTATTTTAAAAATAAGTATATTTGGAAAAGGGGCTAGTGGAATAAAGGGCTAAAAAATTAGCCTTTGTATAAGCAACTCTCTGATACTGAAGGCAGCATTAGTCAACTAAACACAGTAAGAGTGACAAACACCACATTTTAAGGGTGTTCTCTATAGCAATGACAACAGTAATTCAATAGCCTAAATACAGCCAAAATAATCTGTAAGTCATCTAGGCATTATCAAAAATCACCCACCAGGGACACTTCCCGGGTGGTGCAGTGGATAAGACTCCGTGATCCCAATGCAGGGGACCTGGGTTCGATCCCTGGTCAGGGAACAAGATCCCACATGCATGCCACAACTAAGAGTTTGCATACTGCAACTAAGGAGCCCTGGAGCCGCAACTAAGGAGTCCACCTGCCAGAACTAAGACCCAGTGCAACCAAAAAAAGAAAAAAAAAGTCATCCACCAGAGTATCCCTTCCTTCCTTCCTCCCTCCCTTCCTCTCTCTCTCTCTTTCTTTCTTGCCACACTGCAGCTTGTGGGATCTTAGTTTCCCAACCAGGGATCGAACCTGGGCCCCTGGCAGTGAGAGTGCCGAGTCTTAACCACTGGACTGCCAGGGAATTCATCAGAGTATCATTTTCTAAAATGTGTGAACCTTGTTTTGGTCGAACTTCTATAGAAAGGAATCTTAAGATTAAGGCAGAAATCTAGAGTACTGCCTGGGTTCAGAAGATACCTGAATACTTAACAGTTTATAATCCAAGAGACTATTAAAAAGGACTACAAGCTTGCACTAGTGCCATATTCCTTTTGCTTGAAATAGTGACAAGTCATAAGAGAGTTAACATGTTTCTATTGTACTTATTCTAGAGAAGGAGAACTGATAGCTGTACTTCCAGTTCTTACATGTGACACAATCATACGTGTACGAATACAGAAAAAAAATATATAGTACATACACACATGCACACAAATACATATTCTGTGTAAGCATGAAAGCAAAAAAAAACCCCAAACACTAAATTTACTCAAATAATATTTCCCCTAAGATCACTTTCCTGGAATTGTATAATTGAGAAAAGCTTATTACTTATTACTCTGAGAAAACAGTACAAATACCTCAAACCCAAATGTCTAGACAATTTGGCCTAGAATCACAATTCAAAAGTCAAGTAAAAATCTCAAATATGCTTTCTAATTTGTTTTTCTATTTCTACTAATGAAGAATAGGATTTTAACTTTTTCCTAGTGTCAAAAGCTAAATTGGTCAGAATCAAGTATAAAGGATTTTAGGTCGGAAAAAGAAAATATTTGAGAAAAACAAGTGTAAAATCCAACTTTTTGTAAGAACATAACTGATTAAAAACTCCAATATCTACTTAAATCTAAAGTATATGATTGCTATTGATAGGAAATGAGCTGTTTTGCACTCCAAGATATTTTATTACAAGATAATAATCATTCTTAAGATGGTAAAGTTCTAAAGTTAAATCAAAAGCACCAAATCAGAAAAAGGCTGTGATCTAACTACTTTTACATTCCCTAAGAGCTTTGGCATTTTCCTGAGTTTTACTGTGCAAATATGACAAAACCATACACCACTTCTGCCACAAAGACAAAAGCAATTACTCCATTAAACAATAATATTTTAAAATGTGAGGTGACAAAATAAAGATTTATATTCAAGTACAATCTTGAAGGTGAGAAGTGGAAGAAAAATTCTTAGTTTTAAAAGAGACAGCAGTTCCTTTTCAGTAGTCTTCAAAGAACATAAGAAAGATGAAGCTTTTGGAGCCTAGCTTTTGGAAATTCAACTTGATGTAGTTCTCAATAGACAAAAGGATGAAGATGTGTAAAAATGTAATTCAGGTAAAAGACAGATGTCATGTTGGGGCCATTCACTCAGCCCTAATTTAGAGATGCCAAATTCATTTTTATATTTTAAAGGAGAAAAATTCAACTTAGATTGTTTAATGTTTATCCATAAATGTGAAGGCTTTCATGAAGGCTGACAAACCAGCCTAATAAATTTTTCTGCCTGGGATCAAATACCAACTAATCATCTGGCCAGTTAGAAAAATTAAAAAGTAAGACATACATGTAGGCACACACAGAATAGTTACCTTCAGCTGATTATTGAAAATATCAATCTCCTGTAGTTTTGATCTAGTTTCTTTCTCCACTTCATCCAGTTGGTCTCGTAGCTGCTGCCGAGCTAGTTCTTTTGCTTCTAAGGCTCTTTTGAGTGTAAGAAGTGAATCTCCTGTTTTAGAAAAACATCGCAAGATAAGAAAAACAAACTGGCAGTGAGGAAAAATGGTTTTTAACGTTCTCATTTCAATTAAGAAAATTCTTGCCAGTAAAAAGGAAAAAAGTCAACTTTTATAAAACACCTACTGTGCAAACTATTCTGCTGAACTTGTTTTAATTGGTCATTGAGTATCTGTTTTTCTGGAATAAGTCTTCCAAGCATTTGCTGAGACTCCTAGGAGAGAAAGAGAACACAGCAATGAATGATGGAGAAAACTACCATGTTTTCTCATCCCTCAAAGACTCTCCTGATCTCAACCTGAATCCTCTACAGTGAAATTGTCAGGGTGGTTTCACAACTCAGCAGAGAAAATGGAAAGCAATGATCTCTCAATTGCACTGGGATCAAATGCAAATGCAGTGACCCTGCTGTTTGCAAACTGACTCAGTACTTTAAACAGGAACTGTTCTGTCCTGAACTTTGAGCCTTAATAGGGTTGAACTGGATTACCATATACCTGAAGTTGGAAACAGAAATCAAAAAAGGACTTTTAACAATTAGAATCTTAGCTGCCATATATGTTTGTCCAACACTCAGGATAGAGGCACAATTTTAAACAGCTACACAAAAATCTTGAACCAACTATTTTTTAACTGACATAGATAAAAGCTAAACCACATTGTACAAGGCTATTTGGAGTTTTCATGGGTGACTTGACAAGCAATTGTTTTTGCCTAAGTTCAGCTGAAATTATTCAATATAGTTTCTACACATTTTAGAAAAAGGACAGATTTTCCTGTCTTTATTAAGGAATATTTGACTTTTATTTTTACTTTGATTTGAGAAAAAAATCTCTGTGTATTAACTTTTGGTTTGAAAAAATAAAAATGTCAATTAAAAATTTTCACTAGAGGCTAAGAACCAGTCCCTTTCTGGAACAGCCACCTTTAGATACAGACTGGCTTGTGTGTAATAAATCTTTGTGTACTATACGTCTGAACAGTAGATACAGCTCAATGGAGAGGATTTGGTAGCATCTTCTCATATGAATAATCCACACAAACACATATACCTCCCATCCCCCAAATTTGAACAAAACAGAATATAAAAATCGATCATTTTCCCAAAAAAGCATAGCCAACTAAGCTTCTCCTCTTGTTCTCCTTGCTAAATTAAGGCAAGGCCTCTTACCCAATCCCAAAGATTCTTTGCTGAACCAGGACAAACAATGAAGGATCAAGATGAAGCCTGGCTCAGATCACTCAGATTGTTTCACTTATTTAAACGTTACTTTTAAATGGACTACCTGAGTTTCGAAAATAGGTCAAACCAATATGAAGGGCTACCTGACTCATTTGCAGAGCAAGAATTTGCTAATTACGGTAAAGAAAGGAAACCGATTTCTCACTGCCTACTATGTACCTGCCTTTCTTCAAACAATGTATTATTTTTAACTTCACTACTTTTTCAGGAACCTTGATTGGTATTTTATTATCAATAACTGAATATACTAAGCATCAATCTTAAATAATAAAAATACGTTTGGACACAGAGCATTCAGTGAGATAATAAACAAACACATGGCCTTCACTCCTAAATTTTCAATGGAATATTTTATGAAACTTCTCATAAATAGTTAATGAAAGACACAGAAAAACAGTTACCACAGAAAAGAATACACTTTTAAAAGGTGTATGCATTTTAAAATATTTTCAAACAATTTCTAGCAGTGAACTTCTGATACTATTTACATTATATGTCATATCCTAATATCTCAAACTGATTAGGACTTCAGTGATAATCAGTAAGGACACAGAAGACATGAATGACATCAACTTGATCGACTGACATTTACAGGACACCCTACCCAACTTCAACAGAGCACACATTCTTTACAAGTGCACATGGAATATTCACCAAGACAGATCAAATGCTGGGCCATAAGTCTCAATAAACTTAAAAGGGTTAAAATCATACAGAGTATATTCACAGATCATACCATAAATAAATCAGAAATCAATAAGACAAATGGAAAAAAATCGAAGCATTTGGAAACTAAACAGCATAATTCTAAACAACCCATCAAAGAAATGACAAAGGAAATTTTAAAAAAGATTCAAAAATACAACATATTCATATGGCTATGACAATGCTTTGAAGGAATTATATAGCTTAAAATGTTATACATTATCAGAAATGAAGAAAGATCCAAATTCAATAATTTAAGCTTCCTCCTTAAGAGGCTAGAAAAAAGCAAATTAAACCCAAAATGAAGAGATGGAAGGAAATAATAAGAAGCCTAAGTCAATGAAATAGAAAACAGACACACCACAGAGAAAAAAAAAAAAAAAATCTATAAAACCAAAACCTTTTTAAAAAAAATCAATCAATAAACCCAATATGCTCCTAGCTAGATTGATGGAGTAAAGGAGGAGGAGGGGAAGGGAGAGGAGGTAGAGAAGGAGAAAGGGGAGGGAGAGAAGGAAGAAGGAGAGGAGGAGTTGGAGTGGGAGAGAAAAGATACAAATTCCCAATATCAGGAATGAAAGAAGTAACATCACTACAGATACTACAGACTTGAAAAGAATAATAAGAGAATATTATAAACAATTTTATACAAATAAATTTGTTAACTTAGATGAAATGTTCAAATTCATTGCAAGATACAAATTATCAAAACAGACCAAAGAGCAAATAGAAAACTGGAATAGCCTTCCGACAATATCTATTGAATAAATTTTGCAATTAAAAATTCTACCACAAACAAAACTCCAGACCCAGAAGGCTTCACTAGTGAATGCCACCAAAAATTTAAGGAAGAAACACAGTTATCCCTCGGTATCCATGGGGGATTGGTTCCAGGATCCCCTCAATAGCAAAATCTGAGATTGCGCAAGTCCTTTATATTAAAATGGCATAGTGCAATCAGCCTCCCGAATCCTTTAATCTGCACATTTGGACCAACTGATCTGATACTGGAACCTGATAACTATTCCAGGAGGTGAGAGAAAGTTTTTTTTTTTTTTTTTTTAAAGCGATCTTTCTCTGTTTCTTCCCAAGAGTTACCACTTTTTTTTTTAATTAATAGCTACTTTATTTATTTATTTATTTATTTATTTTTAGCTGTGTTGGGTCTTCGTTTCGTGCAAGGGCTTTCTCTAGTTGCGGCAAGCGGGGGCCACTCTTCATCAAGGTGCGCGGGCCTCTCACTATCGCGGCCCCTCCCGTTGCAGGGCACAGGCTCCAGACGCACAGGCTCAGCAGTTGTGGCTCATGGGCCCAGTTGCTCCGTGGCATGTGGGATCTTCCCAGACCAGGGCTCGAACCCGTGTCCCCTGCATTAGCAGGCAGATTCTCAACCACTGCGCCACCAGGGAAGCCCGAGAGAAAGTTTTACAGAAATATACAGGATTTTAAGAGACAAGCTGATGGGGTTAGCTAGGAAGGCAGTGTAGTGTCAAGGTTGGAAGTAAAGTCTTGAAGTCACATAGATCTGGATTCGAATTTGGATTCCTGTTTCCCAGCTAGAAACTGAATGCCAGAAACTGATTCTAGAATGTTCCCTTCTCGAATCTTCACTTTCTCACGTATAACATGAGAGTAATGATAGTGTCCTTACCAGATTATTGTGGGACTCTATTAAATATCCACATTAAGGTCTTAGCACTGAGCACACCTGGCACATGCCAGGCCTTCGCTAAATGGTAGCTACCACTACAGTCAGTCCACCCTATCTGGATTCAACCAGCCTAGGATCGAATTTCAATCCAAATACGCCGATATGGAAGGACTACTGTACTATCCGTTTTATATAAAGGACTTGAGCACCCACAGATTTTGGTATCCCCAGGCAACTTGGAACTAGTGCCCCCACAGATATCAAGGAAAGACTACCATCCTATATTTTTAGAAACTAAAAGAGAAAAGAATACCCTACAACTTAGTTTCTTATTTATTACCCTGATACCAAAGCTAGACAAGGACATTACGAGAAATCGATAAACTAATATCTTTCATGAATTTCAATAAAGAGACCCCTAATAACAGCAAGCTGAATCCAGCAAAATGTTTGTTAAACAATAATACACCATGACCAAGTGCAGTTTACCCCAAGAATGGAAGGTTGATTAACATTCAAATATCACCATATTAACAAAATAGAGGAGAAAAAAAAACACATAAACATCTCAATAAATGCAGGGAAAAAGAATATGACCCAATTCAACACTCATTCATGATAAAAACTGTCAGCAAACAAGGAACAAAAGGGAAGTCCCTCACCCTAATAAAGGGCATCAATCAAAAAAAACCTACAGTTAACATCATACTTCATGGTGAGAGACTGAATGCTGTGCTCCTAAGATCAAGAACAAGACTCTCACCACTTCTATTCAACATAGTACTAGAGGTTGTAATCAATGCAGTTAAGACAAAAAAAGAAATAAAAGGCGTATAGATTGGAAAAAAAATAAAGTTATGGTGGCGCAGTGGTTAAGACCCCACGCTCCCAATGCAGGGGGCCCGGGTTCAACCCCTGGTCAGGGAACTAGAACCCACATGCATGCCACAACTAAGAGTTCGCATGCCACAACTGAGGAGCCCGCCTGCCGAAACTAAGACCTGGTGCAACCAAATGAATAAATAAATAAATATTTTAAAAAAAAAGAAAAAGAAGAAATAAAGTTATCCTTATTCACAATGTTTATGCATGTAGAAATTCTAAGGAAGCTACAATAAAGCTATTAGAACTAATAAATGAGTTAGGCAATATCACACATATAATGTCAATATATAAAAATGAACTGTTTCTATATACTGGCATCAAACAACTGTAAATTGAAATTAAAATATGTAATACACAATAGCATCAAAAACCTTAAAATAATTAGGGCTAAACTTTACAAAATATGTACAAGACTTGTACACTGAAAACTACAAAACACTGCTGTAAGAAATTTATAACAACCCAAATAAAATTAAGAGATACACTATTAAGACTCAATATTGTTAAGATGTCAATTCTTCCCATACTGATCTATAAATTCAATGGAATTCCAATAAAAACTCTAAGTACTTTTGTAAAAACTGACATGATGATTTTAAAAGCTTCTGTGGAAATATAAACGACCTAAAATAGCCAAAATAATTTGAAAAAGAAAAATATTGAAGAACTCACACTACCTGATTTCAAAAATTATTATAAAACTAAAATTATCAACAGTGAAATACTGCTGAAAGGACAGACATAGATCAAAGGAACAGAAGAGAATCTAGAAAAGATTTTTTACAAATGTGGTTAATTATCAACAAGCTACCAAGGCAATTCAGTGGGGGAAAAGGACAGTGTTTTTAATAAATGTTGCTAGAACAACTGGGTGTTGGTATAGAAAAAAATGAACCTCACCCTTTACCTTACACTTAAGTAAAAATGAACCTGAAATGGATCACAGACCTAAACATGTAATATAAAAGGGTAAAACTTCTGGAAGAAAAGATAAGAGAAAATATTTGCAACCTTGGGATAGTCAAAGATTTCTTGCATTGAACACAGAAAGTGTAAACCATAAAAGAAAAAAATGAATAAATTGAACTTTACCAAAATTAAACACGTCTGCCCTTTAAAGAACACCATTACAAAAATGAAAAGGTAAGCGACAGGCTGGGTGAAAATGTTTGCAAAACATCTATCTGACAAAGGACTTCTGGGACTTCCCTGGTGGCGCAGTGGTTAAGATTCCACACCCCTAATGCAGGGGGCCCAGGTTCAATCCCTGGTCAGGGAACTAGATCCCACATGCATGCCGCAACTAAGGAGCCCTCCTGCCACAACTAAGGAGCACATGTGCCGCAACTAAGGAGCCAGCGAGCCACAACTAAGGAGCCTGTGAGCTGCAACTAAGGAGCCTGCCTGACACAACTAAGACTCGGCACAACCAAATAAATAAATAAATAAAATATTTTTTTTAAAAAAGGACTTCTTACAAGAATATATAAAGAACTTTGACAATATGCTAAACAACCTACTAAAAAATGAGCTAAAGATTTTTTCACAAAAGACACACAGAAGAAGATGCATACTAATACACATATGAAACAATGCCCAACATCATTAGCCTTCAGGAAAATGCAAATTAAAGCCACATGAGAGATCGTTACACACCCACCAGAGATGTTAAAATTAAAAATAATGGCAACCAAGTGTTGACAAGGATGAGGAAAAATTGAAGGACTCATACACTCCTGGTGAGAATGTAAAACGGTACAACCACTTTGCAAACAATTTGATAGTTCCTGATAGGGTTAAGCACATACTTACATGACATAGTAATTCCACTCCTAAAATTTAACCAAGAGAAATAAAACGCATTTCCACATAAAAATGTATAAATAAATACTCATTGCAGCTTTATTCATAAAAGTCCCAAACCAGGGACTTCCCTGGTGGCGCAGTGGTTAGGAATCTGCCTGCCGGTGCAGGGGACATGGGTTTGATCCCTGGTCCAGGAAGATCTCACGTGTCATGGAGCAACTGAGTCCTTACACCACAACTACTGAGCCTGCGCTCCAGAGCCCGTGAGCCACAACTACTGAGTCCGCAAGCCACAACTACCGAATCCTGGGCGCCTAGAGCCCGTGCTCCGCAACAAGAGAAGCCACAGCAATGAGAAGCCCGCACACTGCAACAAAGAGTAGCCCCTGCTTGCTGTAGCTAGAGAAGGCCTGCGTGCAGCAATGAAAACCCTAGGATGAAGACCCAACGCGGCCAAAAGTAAATGAAAAAAAAAAAAAAGTCCCAAGCTGGAAAAAAACCTACACGTCCCTCAACAGGTGAGGGGATAAATAAGGAAATACTACTCAGTGATGAAAAGGAACAAACAACTGATTCACTCACCAATATGGATAAATCTCAAAAACAGCATGCAGAGAAGAAGAAGCTGAAATAAAAGTCACAATGTTCAAGGGACTTCCCTGGTGGCACAGTGGTTAAGAATCCACCTGCCAATGCAGGGGACACAGGTTCGAGCCCTGGTCCGGTAAGATCCCACATGCCACGGAGCAACTAAGCCCGTGCACCACAACTACTGAGCCTGTGCTCTACAGCCCGTGAGCCACAACTACTGAGCCTGTGTACCTAGAGCCCGTGCTCCACAACAAGAGAGCGACCCAATGAGAAGCCTGAGCACCGCAATGAAGAGCAGCCCCCGCTCGCTGCAACTAGAGCAAGCCCGTGTGCAGCAACAAAGACCCAATGCAGCCTAAATAAATAAATAAATAAATAAATAAATAAATAAATAAATAAATAAGAAAGAAAGAAAGAAAATGTCTCTGAGAACACAGCGGTCTTAAAATGACTTACAAAAAAAAAAGTCACAATGCTCAAAACTGATCATCCTTCATGATGATATGCAGAACAATATCTACATGAATTTGATGCCACCCCTAGCTCAACACTTGAAACCAAACCAGGTGATATTGTAACAACTTGGTGGTCAAGGTTGGATAGGTAATAAAATGAAAGTAGAACTGCTTAGAGTACTCCACTGTGTCTCCAACTGTCGTCTATACATACATCTCTGGAACTCCCCCTAATATACTTAACTGCACTTCTTTATTGTGCTTATCACGGTAAAGCCAAAGTCCCATGAATGGACTATAGGTCCTGTGTGATCCAGCCCCCACTTGCTCCAACCATAGTGGTCTCCTTGCTGTAACTGGCATCCCAGAGACCAGCTACAGCCTCAGGTCTTCTGCACTATTGTTTCCCTACCTATAACTTGCTCTGCCAGATATTCACATGGCTCAGCCGCTCATCTCTTTCAAGTCTTTGCTCAAAAAGCATGTTCAGAGAGAGGTCTTTCCTGACCACAATATTCAAAATCACAGCCCTCCTTACTACTGGGAACTCTCTTCCCTACTCGCTCTCCAGAGCAACTTTTCATCTTCTAATAGAGTACATACTTGTCATTTTATTAGTGCTTGTCTCCCCTGCAAACAGAAGGTAAGCTCCGTGAGGGTGGGGGTCCTGTCTCTGCTGTCCACTGCTGGATCCTCAGTGCTTACCAGAGCTTGCGTTGAGCTGGCATGCAGCAGTCTCAGCAAGTGTGCTGAGTTACTAGACAACCTATTTTCAGGCAAGGACCTTGTCTACTTCATCTTGGCTTCCCAGTGCCTATTAGATGCTTGATGTTTGTTGAGTGAATAAATGCATGAGATGAATCAGAGAAAGGCATGTAAGCCAAAAAGCTTTTAAGGGACATATTTTCTCACCTGTAATTGTTGCTGTAGGTGGGTGATTTCAGCAATTCTCAGCTCTCTAGATTTGTTTGTGCTCTCAATTTCTTGCCTTTGGGTTGTCAATCGACATCTGATATCTTGAAGTTTTCCTTCTAGTTGATGCTTCTTATCATTCTTTAACAAATGAAAAATAATAAGAATTATTAGCATTTTAATGGTTCAATGTAAGTAGATTCGCAAAGCATACTCAAACTACTCACTAGAGCTTCTAATTCAAATTCCAAAGTCTTTTTCTTTGCTTTCAGCACAACTATGTCCTCTTGTTCTTTGTTTCTTTGATTTAATAGTTCTTGTCTTCGATTCCGCTCCCATTCAAGCTGTCGTTGCCTTTCAAGCTCCCGTTTTGCAGCCTGTGACATACACAAACAGACGATTTTTTAATTGTTCAGTTCTTACACTCTTCAAGGTCTCTTAGTAAGCATTACATCTAGTAAGTCTTTTCTTTTAGGGGTGAAATATTATTAAGCATTACAAGAAATTTTTATTTTAAAATAGCAGAAAAATTTTATACAAATATAGTATTCCTTCTATGGGAAAAAACAGAATATTCAGAAAGGCTATTATATTTACATGAGTTGAGAACAGACTGGATTGTTTCACCACTGACATTCAATCCTTTATGCCGCTAAGGATGCTTGGTGTGCTAAATAAGCTGCTCTTCCTTATTTACTGACTCATAAAAAACAAGGAAAATTAATCTAGTAAAATCGAACCAAAAACCCCAGAACAAAAAACAAAACAAAAAAAGCTTTCTTCCATCAAACAAGTAGTTATTATTTCTTCTGTCACATGAGAGATTATTATTTGTCTCAAGCTTTAAAAGTCTGTGACCCCCATCTCCCTAATCATTCATTTCCTTTTTAGCACAGAAGGTTCTGTAATTTCTCTGGCAATGTCAGCTCTCTTCAACGCTGACTCTGACGGCTGCTAGGCAGAGTATCTGTCGGAGCACCTGGCACTCTTTATCGTATTGTAATTGCTTCTTACATACCTGTGCTCCAACTACACTGTAAGGGCCTGGAGGACAGGTGGAGTTCCTATTCATCACCTTATCTCCAGGGACTATCAATGCCTGACACATGGTAAATGTCAATTAAATAATCCTGAATAAACACTCTAAAATACTTTTTTTTTAAAAAAACATTGAAGAAGGAAAGGTTGTCTACCTTTTGGTTGCCATTCTGGAAATGAAAATCCTGTTAGTATCTGTGTGTGTCTGCCCAAATGAAAGGCAGCTTATAGCTACAAGTGTTCTAAAGCAATCATCAGGAGATGAAACCAAAGTATTATTTTTTTATAAAGACAAATACCCCATCTTTAAAATACATTTTATCCACACAAGAGAATCATGTCATTGCTTCTGTAACAATATACTAGGACTTCCCTGGTGGCGCAGTGGTTAAGAATCCGCCTGCCAATGCAGGGGACACAGGTTTGAGCCCTGGTCCGGGAGGACTCCACATGCCGCGGAGCAACTAAGCCCACGTGCCACAACTACTGAGCCTGCGCTCTAGAGCCCGCGAGCCACAACTACTGAGCCCGTGTGCCACAACTACTGAAGCGTGTGCGCCTAGAGCCTGTGCTCCACAACAAGAGAAGCCACCGCAATGAGAAGCCCGCACACCACAACAAAGAGTAGCCCGCACGCAGCAACGAAGACCCAATGCAGCCATAAATTAATTAATTAATTAATTTAAAAAACCCAATATACTAAAATTGGAAAGACAGACAGGAGATAGGCTTGGCCCCTATCCAGGTATGGCACCAAATTTAGGAAGCCATCCATAAAATACAGTGAAGATTACTACACATATTTTCTAAAGTGGAAAAAGAAAAAGATGCAGAACCATAAAATTAGTGTGATACCATTACAGTGGTTTAAAAAAACAATTTCACTAAACCTTCAACCTCTCCACCATATAAACCTTTTTGTTTCTATACTTGTATGTTAATGCAGAAAAAAGGCTAGACAGAAATACTTAACTGCTATCAATGGTTTGTTACAAGATTGTATTATCAAAAACTTGTACATGAACGTTCATGGCAACAGTATTCAAAATAGCCAAAAAGTAGAAACAACCCAAATGTCCATTAACTGATGAATGGATAAATAAAATGTGGTCTATCCATATAATGGAATACTATTCAACCACAAAAAGGAATAAAGTATTGATTCACGCTACAACTTAGCAGGAAAACATGCTAATCAAAAGCCAGACACAAAAGGCCACATATTATGTGATTCCACTTATACAGAATGTCCAGAATAGGCAAACTTATGGAGAGAGGAAGTAAATTCGTGGTTGTTAAGGGCAGGGAGGAGGGGGAACGGGGAGTAACTGCTTAATGGGTAAGGAGTTTCTTTTTGGGGTGATGAATTAGTGGTGACGGTTGCACAACTTTGTGAACAACTAAAACTACTGAATTGTAAAAAGAAAAAAAAGACTGTGTTAATACATTACTTAACCAATTCTGGAAGAGCACACGTGTTCATGACGGGGCCGCTCCCCAGCTGCTCACCTCTCGCCTCTCGATTTCCTTCCTCCGCTCCTCCTCCCTCTGACGTTCTAGCTCCCGCTGCTTCTCCAGCTGCTTCTCCAGCTCCAGTTGTCTCTTGCGCTCCTGCTCCTGGCGCTCGCGCTCCTTCCTCTCCTGCTCCGCCCTCTCCAGCTGGGCCAGGCGCTCTTGTTCTTTGCGCTGCTGCTCCAAGAGCGCTTGCCTCCGTTTCTCCAGCTCCAGATTGCCACGTTCAAAGTTCTCACGCTTCTTATCTTCAAAGGTTACTTTAAAACAAGAAACGTTAACGATTAGGAAAAGCCATGATTTTCAACATAGTATTTTCAAAGGGAAAACTCAATGGCATATTGGAAATGTGTAGTGTACCTGCAAACCCGAACTCCCAAAGCTTCTTTCTCACCTGTGCCCTCATTGATAAGCACTATGAACGTGCCCTTCACCCAGCTTCTTGCTTATATACTCTCCCCTCCAGATGAACCACATCATAGTGTTCGAAATGCCAAATGCGGTTTCTGGAATAATCTTTTGACAGCAGTTCTGCATCATCACCCAACCTCCATACCTTCCCTGTCACTCTACCCTTTCCCTTTTCTATGACCTGGATTCAGCAATTGACCCCCTGTCACTTCTGTACCACGAATCTTTCCCTTTCTACCTCTTTTTCCTTTGCTTAAAACCGTGCTGTTGTGTCTTCAATTTTAACAAACATGACAGTTTCTGAACGCAGAGGTAAGAAGGTAAGTCTCTTCCTGGGTTTCACACTGAAGAGCAGGTTGTGCCCTAATCATCATGGAAATGATACTCGGTAAATTATTTTTTCTAACCCATTACTCAGTTTCCTTCTTTGAGAACACCAATTATGAATTTTAGAACTATCCCCAGGTCAATAATTGTTTTTCTCTGATCTTTGCTAACACTGTTTACATCCATTTTATTTTACTTTAAAAAAAAAATTCCATCCACCACATCCCTTACTATGTTTTCAGCGGCGTCAATTCAGTTTTGTGTTTGCCTCACATGCTTCTCCTTGGAGCCAGCCCCAGACAAGGGAAGCTCTCACTGCCAGCCTGTGCAGCATGTCATTCCCATTGTTCCCACTCTATTTCAAGGACCGTCACTTCACACTCTGTCTTGAGATGTGTAGCTGTGAGCATCCTTTCTTGGCTTCTTCCCACATTCCTGTCTGGCCTTCACTGAAAACAGACCTTCCTTACATACTGTAGTTAGATTAGAGATCAGAGATGGCAAGCAAGTTTTATTTTCTTGTTCTGGCTCCTTTTGTGATTTCAGAACAGGCAGCATCCATTTTACTCTGCCACCTTAAAATCGAAAGTCCCCTCTGTCAGAGAAAGGAATGAAGTAACGATACATGCTACAATGTGGATGAATCTCAAAAACACTATGCTAAGTGAAAGAAGCCGGACGTAAAAGGTCACCCACTGCATAATACCATTTATATGAAATATCCAGAAGAGGTAAATCCAAAGAGACAGAAAGCAGACTGGTGATTTCCAGGGGCTGGGGAAAAGGGAGAATGGAGAGTAACTAGGTATGGCCACTGTTCTGGACTGAATGTTTTCCACCCCACCAATTTATAGGTTGAAACCCTAACCCCCAAATGGGCTGGTATTTGGAGATGGGAACTTTGTAATTCCGGTTAAGACAAGGTCATGACGATGGGGCCCTCATTATGAATTAGCGGCCTTACAAGAAAAGGAAGAGAGAGCTATCTTTCTCTTTCCATGTGCACACACGGAGGAAAGGCCATGTGAGGACCTAGTGAGAATGCAGCCATCTGCAAGTCAGGAAGAGTGCCCTCACCAGGAATGGAAGTGGATGGCACCCTGATCTTGGACTTCCTATCCTCCAGAACTGTGAGAAATCAATTCCTGCTGTTTGAGCCACCCAGACTATGACATTTTATTATGGAAGCCCAAGCTGACTTAGACAGCCACTGACTTGTACACTTCAGAATGATCAATTTTATCTTAAGTAAATTTTACCTCAATTAAAAAAAAAAGAAAAAAACTGAAAGTCCCTATACATCTTTTTAATTCCGAAATCTGGCCCTATTTCTGGTACACAGAGGCACATAATAAATGGTTGTTGAAAGAAAGAATGCACTAACCAAAAACTCTAATACTGTCACATCCTGCTCAAAACTTTAAATGAATGTCTTCTACCAACAGAAAAAGAAAATTCCAAATTCTAAGAATTCCTGTCCTTATTTGCTTTAAGACTTTATTCCCATTATTATCAACCTGAAATGTTCCTCCCTTCCACTTGTAATGACCCAATTACTCTTCAAATCTCAACTCAACTGTGACCTCTTCCATAGAGATTTAATTGTTTGTGTATTTCCCAGTCTATGCCAACCAGCTATAAGTAAGCTCTGCTGTGCATCTATAATTCTGTCTTCAGGAACTTATCATACTTAGGCACTGCTTTGATGATTGTTTATATGGATGTCTTAAATCCTCAGTTGTATTATAACCTTCTAGAGGGCATGGACCATGTATTATTAACATTTAGATCCTTCACTGTACTCAACACACTTGAACAAAGAACATTTTCAGTAAGCAGTTTATCACTGAACAAAAAGTAATTTAGTTAAAGAGGAGACTAGGAGAGCTAGTGTCCTGAGCAGGTCAATTATCCCCTGAGCACTTTAAATGCAACAAAATGACACTGACAGAGTATTTAACATAAAGAGATTCCATAATAAATTTCATTAGGGTGTCAGTATCAATTATCATCTCATCATTAATAATTCATAGCTACCATAGAATATTTTAATAGTATGATGAATTTATCTTTGTAAATGAGGATAATTTAAATTAGGTTCATATTAAATTTAAAATAACTTCTTGTTATCACGGAGCTTCCGATTCTATAACAACATGAGAAAACAACAGTAGGCAATTTTACATTCTATTTCTGCACTGGTGGTATTAAGCAACCACCTTAAAGGCTTATCAGTTTTGAGCATTTTATAGATAACATTTATAAAATTTTTGTTAAGTGGTAAATAATCAAATTTCAATTTAAAAGCTAGAACAAGGGTGCATTAGCAGAGTACATAATGTTCTTATTTCTATACATATATTCAAATCCAAAAGCATATGAAAAGTGTCTCCTTTCTGACTAAGGTCAGTTAAAGAAACATAACAAGGGCTTCCCCGGTGGCTCAGTTGTTAAGAATCCGCCTGCCAATGCAGGGGACACGGGTTCGAGCCCTAGTCCGGGAAGATCTCACATGCTGCGGAGCAACTAAGCCCGTGCGCCACAACTACTGAGCCTGAGCTCTAGAGAGCCTGTGAGCCACAACTACTGGGCCCGTGTGCCACAACTACTGAAGCCCACGCACCTAGAGCCTATGCTCTGCAATAAGAGAAGCCACCACAATGAGAAGCCCGCGCACCGCAACGAAGAGTAGCCCCTGCTCGCCGCAACCAGAGAAAAGCCTGTGCGCAGCAACAAAGACCCAACAGAGCAAAAAACTGAAATAAATAAAATTAAAAAAAAGAAACATAGCAAGAATGTCAAAAGCTAAATTTATTTTTACCTCCATCTTTGCCTTAGAGATAGAAAATCGCTAATGCTATAATTCAAATATAAGGACTGTCTTACCAGGTAATTTCTTTTCTAGTTGTTGCTGTTCATCTTCTAAAACTGGTTCCTCTGGTAACCTCTGATCTACCGAAGTTGAGCTTATGACAGATATACCACTGCCAGATCGAACTCTTCTGCAGTGGAAAAAAAGAAAAAAAAAAAAAAAAAAAGGATTCACGTAAAGCTGTCTAGGTAGAATTGGGTAAATTATGAAAAAAAAATTTTTTTTAAGATTATGCCACATATCATGGAGCAAATTTCATTTTTAGTGAGGAAAAGATAAAGATTTGGTCTGCTCTATTTACAAAGAGTTTCTTAAAAATGAATATCTGAACGTCATCAGACTCTGAGTGCCATATTCATTCAAATGTTTAGAACCGTCACCAAAAGTAGGACAATTCCAAAGGATTAAATCAATTACCAATTGTCAAGTGGTTAGGGCAGTACCTGGGACATAGTAAGTGTTCGCTGTTACGATCATAACCCTCCTGCGGAACATTAAATTTCCAAGGGAAGATTAGCAGCTCAGCTAATTGAGAGCATCTTTTTTTTTCCCTTTACAAAGTCTCTCCATGTTATCTCTTAATAAACACATGAAATGCCTACACTTTATAGTCCTTAAATCAAATCACTTTGTTTACTGGTTAGTTTCACTTTACACCATTAATCTTGCTCTTTTAAACCCATCTACCTATCTTCTTTTTATCAGCTTCCAGTGTTGTGTTTCTTGTAGCGATTCTTGCAGCTGTGAGATTTTATGGGCAAACTGTCCAGCTACCGGTTTCTTCCTACACATTCACAGTTTTCTCAGCTCCCCCTGCACCGTGTATGTGCTGCCAGTGATGGCTTCATGTCTCATACTTTTATGGGGACTTTTCCCCCAGTCCTTCCCGTGAGGAGTTAGGACAGAAATTCTTATCTGTGCTTCTTTTGTTCTTCTTTGTACTGGTAAGATCTCAAATTTGTCTTTTGAGTTAAAGCTTTGAGACGCAGTTGCCCAAGAGGGCTGTGTATGCGTGGTTGTGTGTAGGCGGAGGATACCAGTAACTGCAGAGTCCTCCCAATTGGACGCTGAACTACCCTCTCGATGTCTCCACTGAGGTTATGTTTCAGACCATGATAATTTTCTTTAATTATCTTCCTGATTATAATTTCTACATTGCCAGCATTTCGTTACCTCTGTCTGGAATGTGTAGAATTCATAGGCAGAAATCTCCTTGCTTTATCTTCTATGTACAGGTTGATATCATTGCACTTAAACTGCTAAAGTTTTGGGTGAGCTTTGATTATATGGATTGTCTCAAAAATCACAAAATCTGTGATGTTTTACTTGACTGTTTTACTAATATCCTATAAGTACTTTAAAGAACAGAACAGGGAAAGATTAACACAAAGCTACCTAAGAAGATTTGCTTGAATTCATAGATATTTCATTTACTTGCCAAGAATAAAAAATGACTATAAGATACACAGCCAACAAAGCCAAGTTTGAAATTCACATACTCAGCGCACAATTTCTTATGAGAGTCAAATATTCCTTACCTAAAGGAAGGTGGAATGTATTCTGGGGGCAGGACCGGTGGCAGTGGTTGGCCAGACATAGCTACATCAATTAGGTGCATAGCCAGGATAAATTCTTCTGCTGTGAGTTTTCCATCTTGATCAATGTCAGAAAGATTCCTATTCAACAAAAAGTTCATTGTAATCTAGTTTCATGAAAATGCATGCTTGTTACTATTCATGAGTGATTTAAACGTTCTATTTTCTTATTCTGACTCTAGGCCAGTTGAGTTCCTCTGTGCCTCAGTTTATAAAAATAGTACCTATTTCACACCACCGTTGCAAAGACAAAATGAGACAATCCATATAGTTGGGATGGTGTTCAGCATTCAACAGATGTTAACTATGATTATAATTACACTCTTCTCAATCACTGCAACCCACTTTAAATGTATCATACATTCCATGTGTCTAATTTAGACTACGCTCTGCAGACTATCGGGTCAGATAGTAAATATTTAAGCATTGCAGAACACACAATCTCTATCACACTGAATTCTGCTGCTGCAGCAGGAAAGTAGCCATAGACAATATATAGAGAAACAAAGGGGCACGGTTGTTTTAAAAAACAAAACCAGGTGCAGGCCAGATTCAGCTCACTGGACCAACCCCTGATCTAGGCCTCCAAGGGTGGATCTTTACGGCCTCCAGCCACAGAGGCAAGGTGTTTTCTGTTCCGTAATCTCAGGATTCAATTGTCACTGTTCTTCATAATCAACTTGCCCTGGCAGCTAATTAAAGTAAACAGATTTTTCTAGCAAGTCCAAGAATGTGATTTTACTTAACAGCTTCTGGTCACCAAAAGAGGATGCAAGACCACAACACTGTTCACTAAAATACCAACAGGACAGATGCTACACTGGGCAACTAACTGACTTTGCTGATGCGATAAATCAAGAAACTCCTCTTAAATCTGAAATTTCCTCAGGTGGCATAAACTCTTTTTTTTTAAGGTACAATATCCATATGGTTAACATCCACCCCTTTTAGAGTACAATTCTTTGAGTTTTGACAAACACATTCAGTTGTGTGACTACTACAATGTATAGAAGTTTCATCATCACCGAAAATTCCTGTCTTTTTATAGTCACCCTTTCCCAGGCCCTGGCAACCACTGATCTCTTTTCTGTCCCTCTACTTTTGCCTTTTCCAGGTGCCAGACTCCTGTTTTTAAGCAGAACAGAGCCACAAATGAAAACCCTGCCTGTTTTACCTTGTTCTCTCTTCCTTTCCACTGCCCACTCCTGGGTAAATGCAATTAAAAGGCAGGTGGAATTCCTATTTGTTTTTTTCCCCATACTTGCCTGAAGAATGGCTGTACACATTTAATTAAATATCTTTTTATCGTGTAGAAGGAGAATATAATATTCTAGTAGGAGAAGACTCAAGTATTTTTTTTCAAAGAGGGCAGGTTATAAATGAGAAACTTAAACATTTCATTATATTCTAGTGTCATGAGAACAACCAACGTCCATAAATGTTAGGTCTTTAGTTTTTATTTCACAGGGCCCTAGGATACTGGTACACACCCAGACTTAAAGAGGTCTGGATGTGTCATAGATATAAGATGCTTGCTAACTGGTCTGTTATTATGCTATTGCAAGAGGCTGACCCTTTAACACAAAGCAGAAGGGACCATAATGGGTGAAGGGAGCAGCATTAGAGCTTGACCACTTATGAAACAACCACATCAATGAGCCTGCAGCAAAATCATGAACCTAGCAGGTAAGTGGTATAAACCGGGTTTATCTTCCAGGTGGAATCAATGGATAACGCATAACTGAGAGATACACACTCCTGAAGAGTGCGTATTCTAGTTAATATTTAACTATATATTAAAATTAAATATTTAACATTCTAGTTAATATTTAAATGTAAAGAATCCTATAGGATTAGGCAAGGCTCATCAATAGCTACTAAAAGTCATTACAAAATAGACAAAGAGACATAAATGTACCTACTGATGAAAGTACTCGGTATCATCTCTGATGTATTTTGCAAAAAAAAAAAAAAAAAAAAATTCAAACTTGAATCTGATGAGTGGTTCTCAACCACTGATTGATTTAGTACTGCAAAGAACATCTGTCAATGTCTGGAGACATTTCTGATTGTCACAAGTGGAGGCGGGGCTCATGCTGCTGGAGTAGGCAGAGGCCAGAGACGCTACTTAACAATCGACAGTCCACAGGACAGGCCTCCACCGCAGTCATCGTGCCTAAAATGGCAATAGCACTGAGGTGGAGAACCCTGCTCAAGATCTAATTACCGGGGCTTCCCTGGTGGCACAGTGGTTAGGAATCCGCCTGCCAATGAAAGGGACACGGGTTCGAGCCCTGGCCTGGGAAGATCCCACATGCTGTGGAGCAGTTAAGTCCATGTGCCACAACTACTGAGCCTGCGCTCTAGAGCCCGCAAGCCACAACTACTGAGCTCACGTGCCACAGCTACTGAAGCCTGCGTGCCTAGAGTCCGTGCTCCGCAACAAGAGAAGCCACGACAATGAGAAGCCCATGCACCGCAACAAAGAGTAGCCCCGGCTCGCTGCAACTAGAGAAACCCCGCACACAGCACCAAACACCCAACACAGCCAAAAATAATATAAATAAATAAATAAATAAATTTATTTAAAAAAAAAAAAAAGATCTAATTACCGATCTACAGGAAGCACGAGAACGAATTAATACCACAAGGGTGCCATCAGCTAGAGTTAGGCTATAATAAACTATAGGACAAATGATCTGGGGGTTTTTTGCGGGGTGGGGTGGGGGAGGAGTGGAGAACAAGACAAGGGGGAGTTTATAGGTTAAAGGAGACTTAAAAGATGTATCAACCAATTGTTACAAAATACAGATTTATTTCAGTCCTGATTTGAACAAATCAACTATAAAAAAATTATGAGACAATCTAAGGAATTTAAACACCATCTGATTAACTTAATGATAAGAATTACTATTAAGTTTTAAGTGGACTTTTGGTATTGCAGTCACGTGGGGAAAAAATCCCTATGTCTTTTGGAGATACAAGCTGAAATATTTGCAGATGGAAATTATATAATGACTGAGGTTTGGCTTAAAATAATTGAAAGGAGGAGGGGAGAACCAGGACAAGTCATGAGTTGAGACTTATTTAGGCTGTATTATAAGTTCTTGAGAATTCATTATATTGATTGCTCTGCTTTTGTATTTTTCATAATCAAAAGGGGGAAAGTAAGAGGGGTAATCATAACAACTCACTGGAAAATTAAGCCTACTCCATATATCCCCCTTAGAAATAACGGTATTAATCTAAAGACCCATGAGTCATATCAATTTAAGAAATACAGTTTCCACTTTTTACAAACCAAGGAACTTTTTCATTTCTTACCATATTGAAGCCAGCTGAGCCTGTGGTAAACTTGACTGCATAAGAATAGTTCTTGCTTGGGGACCTAAACAAAAACCAGGAAAAAAATATAAAGATGAATCAGCAAATCTTCACTGATCAGTGTTCTGCACATAGGTACTATGCAATCTCATGCAATCACAGTGCTTTAAACAATATTTGCTATTACCCGAGGGGCTTTTTTTTTTTTTTTTTTTTTTACAATTTTTATTTATTTGTATTTATTTATTTATTTATGGCTGTGTTGGGTCTTCGTTTCTGTGAGAGGGCTTTCTCTAGTTGCGGCAAGTGGAGGCCACTCTTCATCGCGGTGTGCGGGCCTTTCATTATTGCGGCCTCTTTTATTGCGGAGCACAGGCTCCAGACGCGCAGGCTCAGTAATTGTGGCTCACGGGCCTAGCTGCTCCGCGGCATGCGGGATCCTCCCAGACCAGGGCTCGAACCCGTGTCCCCTGCATTGGCAGGCAGATTCTCAACCACTGCGCCACCAGGGAAGCCCCCCCGAGGGGCTTTTTAAAAAAGGAAATTAAGCCCCAATGAAAAAGGCAAGAAACACAAAGCACCTGGCACACAGTCAATAAATTTTTGTTAAATAGATGTTTAATGAGGAATAAGTATGTAAAGGATTAGAGTTTCAAAATATAACCTGCCCTGTTGTCCAGGTTACCGTCTCTATTCGTATCAGGTTTTTATTTACAAAGCTGAAACTTATTCTCTCTAAATTCAGCATCTTGGCCACCACCTGCTTCCTCCACCATGATGACTAACAAATTCAGATAAGATTCAGAGAATCTTAGAGGAGGAAGGAACTTTAGAGAGAACTCTTCTACTCATTTCATTATACAGACTTTAAAACAAAACTAAACAAAAAAAAAACTTGCTCAAGGTTGTATAAATGGCCAATATCACAGCCATTTCCTAGGTTAGTGATAAAGAAGAATTCCTGGAATTTCAACTCTCTTCTCAAAATCAGCTCTCACTTCTTAAAATACTTGTATATATCTTCAGTTCTGGCCTGAAACTAGCCTTAGATACCAGAAAGGCTACAATGGAAGAATCTGAATGTTTACATAAACTAGTGTCAGGAGGAGAGAGACAAATGTCTTATGTCCATCACTGACACCCAAGGTGTGGTCCCAGGATGACAGGAAGACCAAGGAACGGAAAGTGGTAGCAACTGTGTTAGGAAGATGACCACGTATAAAATTTTGCTTGTTCTGTGGTATATTGGAAAGAGAAAAGTTCACTGATCATTTTATTTAGTCTCTAACATTGTATTTAGAATGTTGGCAGCATTAAAGTAGAATTAGCAAAAGTTTAGTGAATGCTTTAATTTATACTTGTAACAATTCTGCCCACTTCAGAACTATATAAAAGAAAGTTCATATTTCACCTACTCAATAAAAAGTGTAACAATAAATGAAATGAACTAGCCCTGGACCTGGATATCACGACATATGGATTCCAGTCCTGACTACTTCCACTCCCTAATGACATGTGACATTAACAAAACTACTTTTAGGAAGTTCTTTTATCTCTGAAATGAGGAAAATGATCTAGAACAGGGATTGGCAAACCACAGTCTATAGGCCATATCCAGCCCTCCACCTGTTTTTGTAAATAAAGTTTTACTGAAACATAGCCATGCCCATTCATTTAAGCATGATATACGGCTGCTTTCATACTGCTATGGTAAAGTTGAAGAGCAGTGACAGTGTATGACTGCAAGTCTAAAATGTTTCTGTATCTGAAAGGGCGAATTATAAGTATACACAAATTCTCTGTATGTCTCATTCACTCTGCTAAAGCAGTAGCTGTCACTTTTATACATAGCATGAAAACCCAGGCCAGCTTATACGGGCACTGAAGGAATATTTAAAGGTAGAGTTTTAAGTACTGTTTAACACGGTTTGACACCAGTGTGTCATACAGACCCAGACCTGCATTGTCAGTGAATCTGAAAACATTATTTTGCTGTTTATAGAAGAAGCCTGTTGACCCCTGCACTAAAAGATCCCAACTATCTTTTGCAATTTCTAATACTTGACTCTAAGTCCTAAGACAAGGTTGTGAAACATTAAATTAGATCAGCAACAGCAAAGATAGTAACAGGACAACATAAAAATCAAGCTCTGAGTGTACAGAACTATTCTGCAGAAGCCTACATTCATGAAAGGCAGACTGGCTTATAAGGAAACATTAAGGGAATAAACACAAATCTCAAGTTCACAAAGCCTACAGTGGGTAGCTATGTTTGAGTAGGGAACCTTGAATGGAAAGAACAGAGACAATTAAATGAAGTTAATGCTTTACTTCAAACAATGACTAAGACTTTTAGCATTTTGTAATTAGCATATGAATAACCAAATAACATATGCACTGTTGCAGAATGCAAGGAGAGAATAAAATACCTCTTTGAGAAGAGAACTAGCAAGAATAGCATTACCAGAATTCTAGAGCTACTTATATAACTTAGATTAAAGAAGGACTCCTTCTCTCTTTTATAAGAGTGTCTCTTTTAAGAGCGTGCAGTAGCATATACATCAGGTTGGGAAGGAACAAGGGGGTGCCCACCTAACCAGGTGTATCAGCGAAATCAACCCAGGTAATCAATGGGGTAAACTGTGCCATTGCTAAATATTTCACTTGTGCCTCTTTCCATTCTGGAAACTTTTCTCAACTTTCTTGATATTCTTCTTAATCTTACTCAATTCTTAAGCTGAACTGAGTAACTGCTTTGGGGGTTGAGGATTCATACAATTATTTTCACAGTTGTGATCATGAAAATAATCTTTGTATTTCATTTCAACAAACCTGCTCTGCTTCCATCAACAGTCTTATTTGGCCTAAAACAGACCCTATATTGATTCCTCACAAAGGGAAAACAAATTAAATGTCTTTTATTTACTCCTATTTTAAAATGTACTGGAATAAATTATTCTTTCTATTTGACATGACTATACAAAGATTTGAAAATGAAATTCCCACCTTAAATTCTTTCCAGGACAAAATAGTAATAAGTATACAGCTAAACAGCAGCAAAAATCTGCTCATCCATCCAGTATATTTCAAATTTTATTTTCTGCCTCAGATATTAAAAGTTCTAAATATTTAAGTTCCTGCGTCATATACCTTCTACCTGATCCTATACTTGGGTCATAAAACACATCCTACCAAGGAAAGAGAATTTCGGCATCAACATCGCATCTGAATACTATTTTAGGTAACTCCCAGCAAACACCAAAAGTGCTTTGAAAAATGTTTTCAGATTCACTGACAAGGTCTGGGTCTGTATGACACACTGGTGTCAAATCATGTTAAACAATACTTAAAACTATATCTTTGAGTATTCCTTCAGTGCCCATATAAGCTGGCCTGGTTTTTCATGCTATGTATAAAAGTGACAGCTACTGCTTTAGCAGAGTGAGAGAGGCATACAGAGAATTTGTGCATACTTATAATTCGCCCTTTCAGATACAAATATACGCTTATTTGAAATGACTGCTGAGATTCTTTACTGGGATAGGGTTCAAGGTTAGACCAGAACCCTTCTAAGTCTCACCCAATCCTGACATTTTTAAACAAGGATGAATTTTTCTTTTGGAAGTAAAAATTGCAACTGTAAGTGATAGAAAAAAAAAAAAAGATAGTAAGAATCAGAAATTTAAAATGTTTTCTGCTGAATATCACTGCTTCTCCACCCCAGGAAAATGACCCCATTCTCCCCTCCTTTCATATTTGTTAAAGAGCAGTTACATTTTCCCCCCTTTTACACTTAATGTTTGTATCGGAGATCTCTATTTTCCTTTATTAAAATTATGCTTTTCTTTATAACTCTCTAATCAATTTTAAGTGTTTAACCCCTTATTAGAAAGGTTTCTGGATAGTATCATAAAATCCTTTGAATCCTTCTAATGTAGACAACAATCTTTTTTTAAATCCATAGAGACCATATACCTTAACTCTGGCCTTTTATACATGAAGAAATAAGATCCAAATACGTAAAGTGACCTCCAGCTGGTTAGTGGCAAAGCTAGGTTCTAAACTCCCCAACCATTTACTAACTTTCACCCTGCGTCCTGCCATAAACACTGATTGTTTGAGTAGACGGTTTCAAGTTCATCTACTAAGTTGAACTTCAGAATGTGAACCAGGTTTTGTCCACAGCAGTGTTTCTTTGCAAGTGCATTGATTTGCACAACAGTGGCATTTGGGGTGCTGGGGGATCCTTGGTCTAGGTTCTGTTTACCAAGAAGCAAAAGCCTGAGGCACTGTAGAATAAAATAACTATGGCCTTATCAGTAGATGAGAACTGGAGGTAAGAGGAACAACGAAAACCCTGTTTAGAAAGAAGTACAGTAAATAGAGGAAGACATCTGGAAAATCTTCAGCCCAACATCTAGAAACAATGTGCATTTAGAACAAAGATCATGTTTCACTAAATTAATTCTTATTTGTAAATACCTGTTAAGTGTCCACTCATGGTTTTGTCGTGACTGTTGAATAACTGTCTGTATTTCAGTCTGGATGGCTGAGGAACAGCCCATTCAGCTGCCGGAGGAACACTGTGGGGCAAAGAGAGGAAGGAGAGGAAAAAAGGATTAATAGTGAGGAATAGCACACTTAAGTTCCCTAAAAACAGTAAACTAAGAACTTCTCTAGAAAACTAGATTTAACATTTTATTCACTTCCTAATCACTATTTCTGAATTTTCTATAATGATTTTTTCCATTTTTTAAGGTTATAAACCTTTCTCTCCAGGTAAGCTCATTATTTTTTCCAAATCAAGGGTAAACACGACAGACCAAGTGGCTGGTTCAAGTTATATGGACAATTTACTAATTTAAAGGTTCTACAAAAGAATGGAAAATCTCCTTGGAACGGAGGTGATACAGTAATGACCAGACTTCTCTAAACTTCTAGAACAGTCCTCTTTAGGTTTAAAAAGCAATGCTGATAGAAAACAAATAACTACTTTTAAAGGTATTAATTCTTTAAAATGTTTAACTTTCTTTACACCAAAATACAGAATGTATTTCTTAATGAAAGGAAGTTATTTCATTCTGAGAATTTAAATGCCCAAAATGGAGTTTCCCAGAGAGAAGAGAACATTCCCAGGGTGGTTGGCAAATCAGCAGTGCAGTATGGGAAGGAGCTCTGCTTCTGACTGTGATCCAGTGCTGACCTTTCCTTGCCAATGTGCAGCTGACCTCAGGAAACCCCTTGCTGGCAGCCAGGTCGGGTGTAAACCTCCTTGGTGATCAGTTCCTCAGATTAGTTCCCACACAGTATCATGCTGGTTGGTACCCATGGCTTGTTGAGAGCCAGATGTTTCAACTGGGCAATTTAAACACGATGGCTGAGCTGGCAGTAAAAATGGCACTCCACTTCCAGGACAGATTACAACTAATGCCCCATTTGCAATTTCCTTTCATTTCAACAAAAATACCTATTTCTCACAGATTACAGTGAAATTTTAATCATGAACTGGACCTTTTAATCATCATTTATGTATGTTACCTATGCACTGATACTTACTATGTACACTTCTCAAAGCACAGAAACAGCTCCCAAACACTTGAAAAGTACCTATAAAAATTTATCTTTTCAATTTTTATAAACTTCTTAATAAAAACATTTACCAAGTTCTAATCTGCTGTGCATACTTCTGCAACAACTCTCTCATTTTAAACTAATATTTTGCAGATTCCAACTCTTGCCTATTTGTCAAGAAGCTAATTATATCTCTCCTGCACCCCAGGAATGTAGGGTCTTACACAGAAGGTGTTCAAGATTACACTTATCCAATCATAGTTTTCTGCCAAATTCCTGAGAATTTAAATAGGCCTAAAAATGCATTAACCAAAACGTTAGATGCCACATTATAAAAACTTGCTAGAAACTTAAATTATTGAAAGGTAACTACCAAAAAAACCCCAGTGTTTCTATAACTGAGCAGGACCCTATGGGGCCTTCTGGGGACAGACCCCTCCCCTCACATCCTCTGCCTGTCTCTATTTTTTTGTCTCAGCCTATCTCTTGTTTGTAGAAAAGCTGTAGTCTCCCAGGCCTCCCCTGAGTCACAGAAGCCTGGCTCAAGAATTAATGATTGAAAGTACATGAACGTGTAGTGACAAAAGTAGCAACTGGGCCAGGAGAACTGGTAACAATGTAAACAGTCAGCCATATGGCAGCCACAGAATCTTTAGTTCCTCCCTGAAGTACCTAGATAACAGTATCTGATGCACATTCCTGAGTTGTTTTACAGATGCTAAAACTCCACCAAAGGGAAGCTGGAGCCTAAGGATTGATAACATTAACCCCTGTGGCACTGCCCTGTTACCTCACCATCAACCAATCAGAGAACGGTGCACAGCTGATCACACATCCTGCAACTCCCTTCCCTCATCTTGCCTTTAAAAATGCTCCCTTAAAACCCATTGGGGAGCTCAGGTTTTTTGAGCATTAGCTGCTCCGGACTCCTTGTCTGGCACCTTACAACCTGGTGTCAGTAGATTGGGTTTACTGCACATGGGCGAGCAGACCCAACATTTTAATAGCATTAATGTTGCTAATACTGGCTGTTTGTTCATTTTAATGTCACAAGTCAATTTTAAGACAGATTTCAAAATCACTTGTGGAAAGTCAGAGAAAACTCAAAGTTCAGCGTGATATGGGAGAAAGAATAGAAAACATGGAATTTAGTGTTAGATCATCTCAATTTAAATCTCAGCTCTGCTGTTTAGTAAGCTGTAAACTATGGGTGAGAAATATAACCTCTCTGGGTGTTTCTTCATTCACAATTCTGAGCCAATTACTACCCTACAGGTGGTTGTGCGGGTTAAATGGGATTAATGAGTCAAAGCAGATACTCAATAAATATTCCTGCATCCTAGGAGTAAAACCTTAATTAAATGGAACACAAATACCTGTAATACCACAATTAACCGAAGTTTTTAGGGCAAATTTTAAGAACATCTGCCTTAAAATCAGAAAGATCTCAGTTCAACTCAGCCCTATCACTTAGGAGTTAAGTTATCCTGGGCAAGTCACTTACTGTCTCTGGGGCTCCTCCTCATCTATAACACAGAGAAAATCATAGTCATCTTATGGGGAAGAAGGTGAGCATTAAATGAGTTAATGTGCATAAAGCATTTGGCACAGTGTTTTTCAGTTTATGGATTTTCTTTATATTATTTTTTAAAAGGCAATGAATTATTGAATTATACTCAACATGCTCTTTTCTTTGAAGAGGAAAAATGACTCAATTCACTTAGGAAAGATTCCTAAAGAGGACTGAAACAAGAAAAGATGGAATCATCTTCATTTACATCTCCTTTTCATTTGGAAAGCTTTGAGACAGCTTATCAAGAGACTTAATTTTTTATTTTAGTACAGCAGTATGCAAGGGGAAAAAATGGGTAAAATAAAAATATGAAAGATAATATGAACCAAGATTGGCCAAAACAGAAGCAAACAGGTCATGCAACCTGTACCCAAAATTGAGCCACATATTTGATTTAATAACAACTGTCCCATAACCTGAATAACTCATTTCATAAAAACTGATCTGAAGTTTTACTAACAATCCATACAGACTCCATAAGGTTCTCTGAGATAAAATTAGAGCCAGTTTTGGCTCTAATCTTCATACAGTATTTTTTATACATAAACTTTTAAATGACTGACACAAAATAGTTAATGCGCTTTTTTTCCTCATACCTAGAGTTCTATTTTTTTAAACATTTACTACTACCTATTTATCATCCTCTTTAAAAAAAATCAACATGCAAAGCTTTCAAAGGAAAAGTAGTGTTCTTGATTCTGTCATCTTTACAACAAATAAATAATAAAACCTAGTAACATTATCCAGAATTAAGAAAATTATTAGCATTCTGCAAACTAAAACAAGACAAAAGAACACAGAGCTAATTCACTTTCAAATATATGAGTCAATCAGATAATGGCTTAACCAAACCACCCATTTAAAAAAACAAGCAAACTTACCTAGCCACGTCAAATGATTGTGCCTTCTGTAATTTAGTGTTTAACTGTGACCCTGGACCAGATCTACTAAAGGAAGAACTCTTTGGCAATGTGGCTGCTGAAAAGATAAATAAATGTTGAATAATTTTAATTTTACAAAAGTAAGAAACGTTTCCCTATTTATAAAAATTAAAATGTATAGTCATCAAATCTGAGGCAGAAATTATTCCTCCCTTTTTACCATTCCAGACTCAAAAAGTTATTCCCTCCTTGCTTCCTGCCCTCTAGCCAAAAATGTTTTACTAGTTCCTTCAGAAAATCACCTTACTAGGTAGTAATGTTTACATCCATAAAATCTGACTCTTCATTAAACACTTAGTATCACATTTTATAGGCTCTGTTCCAATAGTTAAAGAAGTAACAGCTTAAATAGATAGCTGGCATATTCTTAACTGCACTGAAGGAGCTGAAGTATTAGTTCCAGATGTAAGAGCCAAGAAGTCACAGACTTGTCTTGGCCAGATGACACGTGATGCCAGAAGGGCCAGCTTTTGTGTCTGAGTCTCATTCAGGCTGGTTAGCTGTGTGTCAGGAGAAAAACTTTGAGCCTTAACCAACATTCCCTTCAACCTTGCCTACTGTCTTGCAACATTTGCCGCAAAAGAAAACAAGACACAGTGCGTGGATTCACTGCTACTACTGTAAAAATAATTACAAGCATTTTCTCAGCTGCCATCACACCTGCAGTCATGGGCTCCTATGAAAGATAAACTACATGTGAAAAGAACATCTTAAAAACTAGAGGTCGATTTGGATTCTGTGGCTATAACTTAGAGACACATCCTGACAGATGTAATAAATGCAGGGGCCTAGGCAGATTCATATATAAGGCTCAAACCCACACTGTCAGTCACTTACGAATTTATTCAGACATATCCGAAGTACTTAAAAAACAAAAAAAACTTTCCATATTGATATGAATCCATTCTGATTTGTTAGACTAAGACCATCTACATCTACACTATGTTTTTCTTTAACTAAAGGGAAAAAGACTTTGAATAAAGTCTCAATTAAGCAAGCATGTAATACTATAACCTTAATATATTTAGCCATTCAATAGACTTCCTTCCCCCTCTATGCCTGATTCACTCCACCTCCTCAAAAAAAAGAAAGGCAATGTTCTTTTTTTTCCTCCCACACAATTCTACTCCTAAGGGATTGGCTTGTTTATTAGCAATTCATGGCAGCTGAAGAAAAGTAGTAACTGATACATGGAAATAAAAAGTGTTCAAATACTGTTCAAACTTGAGCTGCTCTCATCAAGCCCTTGAAAGGAAATCATGCTCTTGGTTTTAGCTGTTGAGTTCACCTCTGTGCACAATGGCACCCAAAGCTTCATAATTTCATTCTCCTTTCCCTCTCTCTAGCGTAGCTCATCCCCAAAATGAGACATTAAATGAACAAAAGAAAAAATGAAGATGATTTCTTCTGGAATAAAATACCATTTAAATATAATCAGAACATGAAGACAGAAAACTTAACGAGAATGAAGAGTAAAATACAGGTAAAAGTTCAGCCTGTGGCTTCAGCAGGTCACGTACCAGGATGAGCGAATGCAGGCAGAGGCTGTATGACAGGGGGCGTCCCGTTAGCCAGAGGAGGCACTCCTGCTGCAGGAACAGAGGATACTAGCGGGGGAGACATTCCGACAACGGGAATGGAACCCATTGGCACTGGAGCAACAGCGGTCAGCGGTGGCATGCTGGCGATACCTCCCATACCTATGAAGGGAAAAATCCCAACAAAATTCACATGGAACCACATTTCAGCATTCAATGATAATTAATCCAGGACTGCATGGAGAAGAAAATCCCTTTCCAGTTGTAATATAGTTCCATTTAAAATATGAATTCAGATTAATCATTCTGAAGAGTAGTAAAAATTGTCAAGGATCATATCAAAAGGGCTCAAGACCCAACTTAAAGAAGGATCTACTGGCCAAAGTTGAGGATCAATAAGAATAATAACTGCAGTGGACTGAAAGCCACCAAAGAGAAATCAATTCATAAATTCACAATGATTTTTTTTTTAATCCTAATTGGTCACCATAGGCAATCAATTTATTTTGAAAACTAGTAAATAAAGGCAGAAAATAAACATTTATCCTGCCTTTCTTTTATATACTGAACCTCAGAGTAATCAAATATTTGATGAGAAAGTTTCTCTTTATAGAAGTATTCTAACCAAAAAATGAAGAAACAATAGAAACTAAAATAGATGTTTCTATTCTTTTAGTTTCTCTACCCTAACTTGTGATTTAATAAGAAATATATATCTGGTTTTTGTCCCCAGGTCTTGATTCCTGGCAGAGCTCCTAAAACCCTTTTAATTTCCTGACTGATAGGAACATCTTTTGCCAAAATATTTGGTCTCAGTCCCTGGTTCCTGACACAGAGCTTTTAAGATCCTTGGAATCTCTAGAGTGGTAAGAGTATCTTTGTGTGTTTGATGCGGTGAATGATGGCTGGGGACCCCTAAATAGCTGCAGGATGGGAGCTAGTCACGGGAAAGATCACAGCATGATTAGAGGGTTGGAACTTTCAGCCCCACCCAACTCCCACCTCCACACAGACCTCAGGGGAAGGCAGAGGGGCCGGAGACTGAGCTAATCAAGTGCTCCCGATTTAATCAAGTATGCCTGCAGAATGAAACCTCCATAACAACTCCTACATGCCAAGGTTTGGAGAGCTTCTAGGCTGGTGAACAAATCCACGTGCTGGGAGGGTGGCGCTCCCCAACTCCACGGGGACAGAAGCTCCTGCACTCAGGACCCGTCCGGACCTTACACTATGCACCTCTCCATCTGCCTGTTCATCTGTATCCTTTATAATATGCTTTATAACAAACCAGCGAATGTAAGTAAATGTTCCCCTAAGTTTGGTGAGCTGTTCTAGCAAATTACAGAAAAGGGGAGAAGAGTTTGTGGGAGCCTCTGGTTTTGTAGTCAAGTCAGACGGAGCATGGGTACCCTGTGGCCCATTACTCGTGACTCAAGTCTGAAGTGAGGGCAGTCTTGTGAGACCGAACCCTTAAACCTGCGGAATCTGACGCTAACGACCAGAGTCAGTGTCAGAATTGAATTTAATTATAAGATATAAAGTTAGTGTCCGGAGAGTTGGAAAATTGGTTGGTGTGGTTTTTCTGGACACAGAATTCTTGGCTGATTCTTTCCTTGAGAATCCTAAATATGTCACTCCATTTCCTTCTGGCATGAAGCACTGCTGCAGAAAAGTCTGAAGATATTCTAATTTTCTTTCTCATCAGCCATGTGTTTTCTTTTTCTTTGGGCCCAAATGATTTTTTGTCTTACTAGAATGTATCTTAGTGTTGATCTTTCCAGGTCGATCTTCTCGGGCACGTACTATATATATTTGTTCAAATTTAGCTTCAAACCGTTTATGTCAAGAAAGCCGTCTTGAACTAGTTTTTGCCATTTGTTCTGTTCCCTTGCTTTGGTTTTCTTCTTCAGAGACCCCAGCTAACCTACTCAATTCTCTTTGCCTTCAACATTTGCCGCTTTTCCTCAAATTCTCTGTATCTCTTTTTTCATTTCCTTTAAATGTTTGAAATCTTCCTCTTTTTACCTTCTATTTCCTTTCAGACAGTCTCTCTTGTGTTGCTTCTGGCTCACTCTTCATTTCTGAAATGACTTTTTCTTTTATGTCTCATTCTTTCCTGAGTGGTCACCTGATTTCTGGGGCTTTAAAATTCTGATCTATGTTAGTCTTTCATGACTCGCATCATTTTCTTAGTACCTTTCAGCTTGTTTTGAAATAGTAGGTTACGGATGCGCTGTCATTGTCCACAGGGGTGTTACTCGGCTCTTCATCCTCTTTTTTCTAATAATAACCTTGTGTGGGATTTGACCTTGCCTGATACTGCCTGATGCTCGTTTTGATATGAGCCTTGACTCCTGGGATTTCCAGGCTCATTCTCCTCCCCCACTTTGGCCTGGACTTTCTCCTCCTTCTGTCTCTGTGTCGGTGCCCTGCTTAATTTGTATTCCACTCCCAGTCACTTCTCCTCAGTGTGAGATCCTGTCCCCAAAGGCAGCCTTGTTGGGCCAGTGCTGAGCATTCACAGGGACCAGATCTTGCAGGTCTTCTTATTCTTATTCTCTAGCATCATAATTTTTCCATTTTAAGTTACCTACTCAGCTCCTAAATTGCCACTGCAAAGACTATCATCCTTTTACCAACTGACTGCCTCTTCTGAATGAATGAGTGTTTTCTGAATACTTCTAAATAAACTCACCTACCAGAGGCTATGTTTTAGATGCCATCCCTCTTGACGGGGCTAAGTCTCAATTCTTGAAGTTTTACCCTCTCTCCTCAACCACTGACGGAGGCACTTCCCCCCATAAACACACCATTCTTCAGCTGACATGCTCCTCCTTACACTTAAACCCTCCCCTCTTCCAAGCCTCCAGCAGGCTCCCGTCCCTACCACTCCAAGGAAACGGTTCCTCAAGGTGAGGTCCAAGCTCGTCTTGCCAAATCCAATCACTTTTCTGTCCTATTCTTACTCAGTTCCTCAGAAGCAACTTGAACAATGGGGCACTCCCCCCCGAAACACTTTTCCTTGGCTACTAGGACACCAACTTTCTCCCACTTCACTCTGTTTCTGGCTTCTTCCCTTTCACTAGAGCTTTAAATGTCACAGACCGCCAAGGCCTGGTCCTAGGTCTTCCGCCTACTCTAAAGCTACCCTTCGTCAACCTAAGTAAAGAGGAAAACTGAAGCAAACTTGAATTACCAGAAGTTGAGTTTATGCAGGAATAGCAGAAGAACTGCAATTCTGATATGCCTTTTTTTTTGGGGGGGGGGGTGCGCCGCACGGCATGTGGGATCTTAGTTCCCCAACCAGGGATCGACCCTGTGCCCCCTGCGTTGGAAGCGTGTAATCTTAACCATTGGACCACCAGGGAAGTCCCAAGAATTGCAATTCTGGACACGCCAACTACAGCAAGCTACAAGTGAGTCCTTTGAGGCTTTGGGGTGGGCTGGATTTATGGGCAAGGATCACAAAGAGGAGGGAATTCAGTTAGAGTCCTAGGAGAAAGTTCATTGGCTTGAGGAGGAGAAGAGACTCTTGCAGGATGTTCATTAGTCAAGGGATCAGTTTCGATTTTCTGTAAATGCCTGACCAGTCCCTTGGTCCTTAAGTTTCATTTTCCTGAGGACCCACGCATGAGATTCTCCATTTTATATCCTCTGGTTCCATTTAAGATTGAAATCTTCTCACTTTTCTCTAAGATTCCGTATCCAGCCCCGGGGCTTTCAATGCCATCCGCACCCAAACTCACCGGGAACTGACGGATCCCTCCCAAGTTGCAGACAAACAGATTCACCTGCCTCCTTCACATCTCGACTTGGAAATCAATGAGGCCCCTCAAACTTAAAATGGTCAAAATCTGATTTATTTTTTTCTCCACAATACAGGATATCGTGAATCTAGTTCTACCCTATCTTCCACATTTATTATCACCACCCAGATCTAAATTACCATAATCTCTTGCCTATGGAAAAAGCCTCCTTACTGATTTCCCTGATTTTACTCTTGTCCCCCTGCAATCCAGTCTTCAGATAACACAAATGACAAAACAACAAACAAAAAATAACAAAGAAATAAAAATAGTCTTCAGATAACACAGATTTTTTTTTTCTAAGTGTCTATCAACCATGGCACACCCCTGCTTAAAAGCTTTCAACTGCACTTAGAAAAAAATGCTAACTCTTTAGTGGTTTTATCAGGCCCCAAACCACCTGGCTCCAGCCTTACCTCCCTGACCTTAAGTCCTAAGGCTATTTCAACTACAACTGAAGTATCTCACTTTTGTTCCTCCCACACACCAAGCTTTGCCTTAGGACCTGTTGCTTTTGCCTGGGGGTCTTCTCCCCTCAGGAGGCTCTCGTGCCTAAGTCAGCTCAAAAGTTATCTCCTCGGAAAATTCTCCCCTAACCACCGGGTCCTATTTGTCTCTATCATATTACCCCGTTTTATGGAATTGTCTATCTGTTTGCTTCCCCCAACTTGTCAACAAGCTCCATAGCAACAGGAGCCACGATGTCTTGCTCACCACCATCTTCCCAGCAACTAGGACACACAATCAGGGCTTAAAAATATTGATTGGTTTGACTTAATAAAACCATGGACTCTGGCAAAAACAAAAACAACCACCTCCCCCTGAAACGGTTGAGTCCAGAGTAAAAGAAGAATGATGCTGTGTGCAAATACACTGAAGGAAGAAGGTACGAGGCATACTCACAGAATGTCCTTAAACACAGCTGGGTACCCTTAGGCAAATCACAATATCACTGCACCCCATTTTCCTCTTCTTAACAAAAATGATTATTCAACCCCTAGCCAGCCTTAATTCCACAGTGTGTTAACATTTGCATTAACCTTGGAAGAGTGATGACGCCCCATGTCACCCTCATGATTTGGTGATAAGGAAGGTGGGAAGAGAGAAGGAAATAAGGAAACCAAGAGCCTTTTTAGGAAATCTGAGTTTGAACAGGCTCTACCTCCCTTTCAGAAACATGGTCTCAAGCAAACTGTTCAACTTCTTGGAATCTCAGGTCTCTCGTTTGTATAAGAGAGCCAATAATCTCTGTACACTTTTAGGATTACTGTTGTGACCAGATAAAACACTATATGTAAAGACAGACCACAGGGCTAGGAAACCCATGGTCAGATAATATCTAATATTAATTAGAAAATAATGATAATAGTAATAAATTATGTTCTCAAGTAGCCAGAAGAAGTATAAGAAAAAAAAATTACCTTGACAAAGGCCAGATCTTTGAGTAAACTTGGGTAAAGCAGATTAAGACCATGTACTTTTAACTTCTCTTTATTTTCTATAATTCCCTCATGATTTATCTTCTTGAAAACAGTTTACTGAGAAGGGTGACGTGACGAGAATGAGGGAAGGGAAAGCAGTGGAGAAGCCAGGGTGGGGGGAAGAGCTAAGGTCTGACTGGCAGGAGGGCAGCCAAGAAATCCCAGCTTCTCTTAGAGGCCGGGGCAGGTTACTCAGCTGACTGTAAAACCCTCTGGGCAGTGAGGCCACCCCTCCTGAAAATAAATCGGCAATAACCCTAGAGTTGAAATTCCTATAGCAGGATGGAATAAGAGGAGACATATTACATGTCAGAGGAAGAATTACTGACACCCGGGTTTGAGGGAAAAAGAGGCAATGGGATGCCTGTGGTTATCTGACCCTTTCTCCACTCCGAGGTTTCTTCTTGCAGCCCCGGAAGGGAGGCCAAAAGAAAACCAAACACCCTTTAGCTGTTTTGGGTTTCGACCAAATGCTGGCTACAGGGCCCTTCAGAGATTCAGAGTAACGTCCACTTTTAAATAAGCTGGTTAACTGAGGACTAGGAACCGTGAACACACGATGCACAAGACCAACAGGGGCCCTGGTCCCTTGGAGCCTATGGCGCTGTTCACCTCTGCTCCTCCTAGCCTTTGCTCTCACGTGACTTCTTGAGTTTTCCTTCTTCTCTTGGATTACGGTCCTACTTGCCTAACCCAAAACCTGTACCTTTCCCCTTAAAATATCCAGACTTGCGGCTCAACCTCACCAAAAGAAAGGCAATGCATAGTTTGTTTGTTTTTAATAGTGAACCTATTAAGTAAAAGCATAGCATTCATTTATCTCAGCTTATCATTAACTGTATCAGAGACAACCTGAATGACTACTGACTGTCCCCTCCCAAACCTCCTTCACTTTACTCCCTGTCATCAGATATATCAGGATGAAGAGGAGAGAAGGAAACTCTATCCACAATTTTTGTGTTTTGTTTAAACTGTCTAAGAACTTTCCCATGAATCAGATGTTGGATCTAATTACTGTAATCTTTAAATCAACCTAAATAATTAAAGTCTAGGGTGAGAACACAGAAGAAATCAGAACTGTTGGTGATCTTAGCTAATTACCGTTTAATTTTTAAGAAAAACATCTGACTAAAAGACAGCTTTTTATGGAATTATGTTTTAAATTGGGATAATAATGGGTTTTTTTTCCTGTGGCATTTTGTTCTAAGAAATAACTTAGGACTTCCCTGGCAGTCCAGTGGTTAAGACTCGGCACTTCCAATGCAGGGGGTGAGGGTTCGATCCCTGGTCCGGGAACTAAGATCCCATGTGCTACATGGCATGGCCAAAAAAAAAAAAAAAAAAAAAAAAATATGGCCAATTGCCTCAATACTCTGAATAAAATACATATTTCTTAATACCGTAAAGAAAAGGAGCACAAGGAAACACAAAGATGCTCTGGAAACACAAAACCTTTCAAAAGGAAGTATATGACAATGTGAAAGGTCAAGAATCCAGTAAGAGCAATAAAGAAACAGAAGATGCAGCAGGACACTGCAAGTTTGTTCCTTTTTCCCTGACAATCTGCACCTTTGATTTCATTTGTTGTTGTTGTTGTTGCTTTGTAACAATTTAATGTGTAAACAAATACAGAAAAATAAGCATTACAGCAACAAAACAGGTTTGCACAAGTATGAGGTTAATCTCTGTATTAAAGCTTACCTTCTTATAGAATAATTTAGCAGTCTCTGAGACTTCAAGCCAGAAAAACAAGATTCATGCTGGTAAAGCAACCTGCAAATACCTTCTGTCTGTTCTCACAATTAGTCTACTTTAAACATAAAAAGACCTTCCAAAGGAGGAAGACACTGCACTTAACTGGGATTGCTGGGACCTCGCCGGGAAATCCTTGCCAATAGGAGATGCTTTACCATCTGCAGGACTAAAATGGTGGCAACAAATTGAAAGCCAGGAAAAGATTCCTGTAGCTTTGGTGTATTTGCCCAATTTAAGTGTTACCTTCAGATGTATAATAAAGTAAGTAAACAGAACCATAAAGATAAGCTTTCTATAAATTAAATGGTATTTGGCTATAGTACTAAGGAGGTGAGAGAATAAGAAACTTATGTTAATTATAATCCTAAATGACTACTTGCCCATTGCAACTGAAAACTGAGGACTCTAAGTATGGTAGATTGCTAATACTTCAGAGTGTTTTATTCATGTTTTCCATTGAGAATCCTTAAAATGTTTGATAAGCTCCTTTAAGAAATCACATAGGATCAACACAATACTGAACTAATAATGGCCCTCACACCCATACTGAACTATCTGAGGAAATATTACAATTGAAAGTGGTCTTTTTCCTGAGAAAGCCATGTTACAAAATGGCACAAGACAATACACATTTTCTCCAATTTTTCCCACCAGAAAATAAGACGGGAAAATCAGAATATAATATATTTTATGAGGAAAACATGTTTGTTTCTCAAAACTGTTTTCAATCACTTTTCCATCTACAATTTTTTAAAGGGTGAGAACCAAATTTAAATTAAGAGTGATCATTTCTACAAGGTGAGAGAATGAATACATATGGTAAACTTTGTACTTTATATTAAAGTGAAGAAACTAAGACACAGAAAAGATAATCAAGCTCAATTTCAAGGTTGAGTTTAATAGTAAAGGTAGAATCTAGGGCTCTGATTCTCAGGTTAGAGGGTAATGGGTGGTATCTTCCCAAGAGGGAAAAATTTATTTCTTTTGGTGGGTAATGTTCATAAATCATTTTTAAAATATATAATATGAATTTCCTTGAAAATCTTTGGCATATGTGAGTCACTGGAGGCTGAAGTTTATAGATATCCTCTCCCCCACCCCAATACAAAACGGCAGGGGAGCTAGTTTTTAAATGAATCAAAAAAGATTAATCTTGAATGGATAAAGAAGATGTGGCACATATATATACAATGGAATATTACTCAGCCATAAAAAGAAATGAAATTGAGTTATCTGTAGTGAGGTGGATGGATCTAGAGTCTGTCATACAGAGTGAAGTAAGTCAGAAAGAGAAAAACAAATACTGTATGCTAACACATATATATGGAATCTTAAAAGAAAAAAAAAGGTTATGAAGAACCTAAGGGCAGGACAGGAATAAAGACAGATGCAGAGAATGGACTTGAGGACATGGGGAGGGGGAAGGGTAAGCTGGGACAAAGTGAGAGAGTGGCATGGACTAATATATACTACCAAACGCAAAACAGATAGCTAGTGGGAAGCAGCCGCGTAGCACAGGGAGATCAGCTCGGTGCTTTGCAACCACCTAGAGGGGTGGGAAAGGGAGGGTGGGAGGGAGATGCAGGTGGGAGGGAGATGCAAGAGGGAGGAGATATGGGGATATATGTATATGTATATGTATAGCTGATTCACTTTGTTATAAAGCAGAAACTAACACACCATTGTAAAGCAATTATACTCCAATAAAGATGTTTAAAAAAAAAAAAAGATTAATCTTAATTTCAAAGTGACCTGAGTTTTATTCTGCATTGTTATAGAAATCAATTGGATAGCTGAGTCCTGTGAAACGTAACAGAGGCCACTACACCTCACAGATTACACACACATGCATCCTGCAATGAGATTTATATGACTAGAACTTACTCCACATTTTTATAAAGTACAAAATTAAATCTCAGTCTAATTTTTCATAAGCCAATGACTCAAAGATATCAAACTTGTTACAGTGGGATGATTAATTCATATATTGTACGGTATGGAGTTAGCCCCCAATTCAGGTTATTTTTATTATTCATCCCAGGCCTTTGTATTGGTTGAGATGTAAGCTGTGAAATTTATTTATTTGCTTTCATTTTGATTACTCTCATCCCAGGGTTAGAATGTGACCATGCTTCTTCCCTTCCATCATTATCTTTTTGCACAGGGCCATCATTTTTCAGACAGAATGCCTCCTAGAATTTCACAGTGCTACAAACTGAGAGGGGAGGGTGGGAGAAGGGAAATATTTATTTTAAAAACATGTAATGAAATATAGGAACCAATTCCTTTTCAGACTCACCAAAGGCTGGTGCACTAGAAATAGCAAGTGGTTGCTGTTTCATGACAGGGGGAAGTGCGGCGGGGAGCTGATAGCCTTGTAGCTTCAGTTTGATGAGTTTCATAGCTATGGAAAACTCCACTGGATCCATTCTTCCATCATTATTCATATCAGCAAGCGCCCTGCAAACCAACAGCATGGGCTTAGAATGACTGTGGCCTTAAAAGAGCCTTTCCCAAACCACCACTCCCACCCACACAAAAACTAAATAATCGGCTCCCTTGGTCCAGGGGAAAACGAAACAAAACAAAACTTGTTTACCAAGCTGTAGGGAAAAACGGACAAGGTTTTATATAAATATGAAACATGTTTTATTGTGTTACTCTCTACTTTTATGATACACAAGGTAATTTTCAGTCTGAATGTCAGGATATATACCATGGACATCAAATGGGGTTTCTTTTTGGAGTGATAAAAATGTTCTAAACTGGGTGGTGGTGATGGTTGCACAATTCTGGAAAGACTAAAAACCAATGAACTATACACTTTAAAACTGTGACTTCTGTTATGTGAATTATGTGACAATAAAGCTATTAGGAGGAAAAAAGTACTTAGAAACAGAGTTTATTTCTAGATACTTGATTAGATTGCATCAACTCCTCTGTGGGGTTCTACAAACCTCACCACGGGGATGTGACATACTATGCTCTACTATACTATTAATACTAGCATACTTTCAAAGCTCTGAAAATTCATTAAATGACCTTACAAATGCACTTACTATTTGAAAGTGGTACTCAAACAAATGGTCATGTCAACTTCCAATGAGCTATTATGTAAAGCATTTCTCTCAAATAAGAGTAAGAAAAAGAAAGGGGTTTGTACTTGCAACTGGAAACTATATTTTTGCTAACTGAAACTGCATATTCATGATTTAACCTCTTCTGCACAAAAAATGTTCATTCAGATTTCATTTGTTGAAGTCTAGATTTTAAGGGCATAAGGATTTACTTTTTAAACCTTTCTTAAGAAAAGTTTTATTTGAAACTTCAAATGTTAAGACCAGCTACTCCAATTACAATGCCATCATTGGCCATGTTTTAAATGAGCCACATACAGATAGTGTTCGCAAAAGAAAATTAAGCTACATAGAAAATAACCCTACATTTCTAGAGTTAACTCAAAGTAAGAAAACATGAAGCACAATAAAAAGTATAATAATACAACAAAGATTAAAAATCTTTAAAAATGTTATGAATTGTAAAAGTCAACACTGTTCTTCAGGAAAAATTTTAAAGGTCATAAAGTCATAAAGGGAACCCCATGGCTACAGAAACCACCCTTCTGCCTCAGATAGGAGTGCCCCAGGCCTCCTGTGGTCAATGACCGCCTTCAGCAAACCACACCAGTGGAGTGTGAATTTCACTCACTTCTAGTGGCCTTGAGCATCGCTTGCCATGTTTCTTGGGCATTTGGACTCGTGCTTCCATGAATTGCTCATTCACATCCTTTGCTAAGTTTTCTGATGGACTACATGTCTTTTCCTTGTCAGTTTAAAAGCGCTCATTGTATATTACATATCAACTGTTTATCTGTCAGTTGTCGAAAGATTTTTTAAAACTTGTCCATTTTGTGTGTAATATCTTTAGCATACAGAAATTCTACATTTTTATATGTGTAAAATATTTCTTTTATCACATAGCTTTCTTTTCTAAGATGGTATTACTTTATTACATTTCAATCTTTAAACCAATTGTAATTGCATATATGTGTGTGGTATGTTACCCCAGGGTTCAACCAGATTTCCTTCAGGTGGATACCTAGGGTTCCCAGCAATGTTTATTAACCAATCCATCCTCTTCTCATTGAAGCAAAAAAAAAATATTTTTGTGGTTTAGTAAATGTCCATATGAAATGAGATCTATTTCTGGATTATCTACTCTGACTGAACAATTCCCAGGTCAATGTGACAAGAATCTGATCCCACTGACTCTATAGTATGTTCTGGTATCTGGCAAGGCTTTTTTAAAAAAATCTTGTTGGATGGCCCTAGAGATTGTCATACTGAGTAAAGTAAGTCAGACAGAGAAAGACAAATACCATGTGATATTGCTTATATGTGGAATCTAAAAAAAGGGTACAAATGAACTTATCTATAAAACAGAAATAGAGTCACAGATGTAGAAAACAAAATTATGGTTACCAGGGCGTAAGGGCGGCGGGGGGGGAATAAATTGGAAGATTGGAATTGACACATATATACTACTATATATAAAATAGATAACTAATAAGGACCTACTGTATAGCACAGGAACTCTACTCAATACTCTGTAATGACCTATATGGGGAAAGAATCTAAAAAAGAGTGGATATATGTATATGTATAACTGATTCACTTTGCTGTACACCTGAAACCAACACAACATTGTAAATCAACTATACTCCAATAAAAACTAAAAAAAAAAAAACTTGTTTGGCCATTCACAGACATTTCTTTTTCCCTATGAACTTTTAATTTATCTATTCTACAAACAACTCTAATGAAAATCAAGATGGAACTGCATTAGATACATGAATTTTTAGAGAACTGACATTTTTATGATAGTTTGTTCAAAGAAAATAGTATGTTCAGTTCCACTAATATTTCCTTTAATAAGATTATATCACTTCCTTCATATAAGTAACTACTTTTCTTGTTAAATGTGTTCTTAGGAATTTTATCATTTCTGTCACTCTTTTAAATAGAACATGTCCCCCATTTCCATATTTAGGTGCTTATTTCAAGCATAGAGAAGAATTTTGCTTTTAATAATCATTTATGCTGGGTGTATTGAGCCATCTTACCAAACTTCTGTGAATCTTACACAATCACATAACTAGCAAAAAAGAGAGTTAACTTTCGTTTCCAATATTTATACCATTCCTCCTTTTTTTGGTAAATAAATAAATATTTATTTACTTCTATTTATTTAGTTGCGCCGGGTCTTAGTTGCGGCACGTGGGCTCCTTAGTTGCGGCATGTGGGATCTAGTTCCCTGACCAGAGATCAAACCTGGGCCCCCTACATTGGGAGCTCAGAGTCTTAACCACTGTGCCACCAGGGAAGTCCCCACCATTCCTCTTTCTTATTGGTCTTACTGCCTCTATGACATTACTAAGTGAGCATCCCTGCTTGGTTTTGAGTTTAAATTTAATGGCTTTAAAAAAAAAATGACTGTATACAGTGTTTCATTGTTTAGAATAATATTTGGTACTGATTTTTAAAAAGTAATGACATATTTAAGCAGTTCCCTTTTCTACTTATTAGAAATGGTTACTATACTTATTATCAAATGCTTAGTCAGCATCTGCTGATCTGATCGCACATTTTCTTTTTCCTTTTAGCTCCTGATATAATAATGTTGAGGGAATTCCTTGATTCTGAACCAATCTTGCACCCCTGGCATAAACTCAAGTTGGTCATAGTTTTTGTACATTGTGGAATTCTATTTGCTAAGATTTTGTTTTGATTTTCTGTGTCTACGATCATAATTGAGACTGGTCTCTGGCTGCTTTATTTTTGTACTGTTTTTCCGGTTTTATAAAGGAAGCTAAATCAATAAAATGAAATGGTGAGCTTTCTTTCTTTTACCAAATTTTTTTTTTTTCGTGTCACCACGCAGCATGCGAGATCTTAGTTCCCCAACCAGGGATCGAATCCGTGCCCCCTGCAGTGGAAGCACCAAGTCTTAACCACTGGACCGCCAGGGACGTCCCCCAAATATTTTTAAAAAGATATTCAGCTACTTCAAATGGTTTTCATGGATAAAATAAAAGCTCCCAACAATCAACACTGACATGCATACTTAAAAAAAAAAAAATCAGGCAGCTAGATTCCCATTCCCTATTCCCCACACTACTGTCCCCAAAATATGTTTTCTAGAGAGAAACAAAAATATCCAGTGTGGGATAATGAGTGGGTTATGAGAGAAGAGACTTTCTAGTAATGGTTTAATTAGGAGAAGCCTCAAAAGGAGAGGAGAGGAAACACATAATGCTCAGGTTCTAGACATCCACCAAAATTCCAAAATTTTTTGACAATTTTGTGTGACCTTTTAAAATAAATTCTTTTGCTCAACTAACAGAATATAACTGTTGGGACTCCTTTGTAGTAAAAACTCAAAGGTCTTTTAGAACTATAGCAGTTACTCCTACAAAGCTCAACTCTCCTCACCCCCTCCTAATATACTGGAATAGATTTGGAATTCGATTTCTCAAATCTTCTCTGCAAAATATGATTTCAGCTCTGCTGTCCAGTTCATCTCTTATTTATAGTTATTTCTCAGTTGACTCATTTCTTTTTTTTTTTAATGAAAGTTTTTTTAAAATTTTATTTATTTATTTATTTATTTTTGGCTGCGTTGGGTCTCCGTTGCTGCGCACGGACTTTCTCTAGTTGCGGCGAGCGGGGGCTACTCTTTGTTGCGGTGCGCGGGTTTCTCATTGCGGTGGCTTCTCTTGTTGTGGAGCATGGGCTCTTAGGCGTGCGGGCTTCAGTAGTTGTGGCACATGGGCTCAGTAGTGGTGGCTCGCGGGCTCTAGAGCACAGGCTCAGTAGTTGTGGCGCACGGGCTTAGTTGCTCCGCAGTATATGGGATCTACCCAGACCAGGGCTCGAACCTGTGTCCCCTGTATTGGCAGGCGGATTCTTAACCACTGCGTAACCAGGGAAGTCCAGTTTACTCATTTCTAATAATCTCCCCGAAAGACTAACTAAAAGTCTGAGGATCCTGAAATTAAATTCACAAAACTTCCAAAGTTAAAAAGAAAGTATGATAAAAAGTATTTTTAATAAAAAATAAGACAAACAATAGCTATTTATGACTCCTGAAAACAAACTGATCTTAAATACATTGTTTAGTCTGGGGGCTTCCCTGGTGGCGCAGTGGTGGAGAATCTGCCTGCCAATGCAGGGGACACAGGTTCGAGCCCTGGTCTGGGAAGATCCCACATGCCATGGAGCAACTGGGCCCATGAGCCACAACTACTGAGCCTGCGCGTCTGGGGCTTGTGCTCCTCAACAAGAGAGGCCGCGACAGTGAGAAGCCTGCACACAGTGATGAAGAGTGGCCCCCGCTCGCCGCAACTAGAGAAAGCCCTAGCACAGAAACGAAGACCCCAACACAGCCAAATAAATAAATAAATAAATAAAATTTAAAAAGAAAACAAAAAAAACCAAAAAAAACCAAACGATGTTTAGTCTGATATTAAAATCTGTATATAAGGACTGCCCTGGTGGTGCAGCAGTTAAGAATCCACCTGCCAATGCAGGGGACACAGGATCAAGCCCTGTTCTGGGAAGATCCCACATGCCTCGGAGCAACTAAGCCCGTGTGCCACAACTACTGAGCCTGCACTCTAGAGCCCCTGAGCCACAACTACTGAGCCCATGCGCCACAACTACTGAAGCCTGCACACCTAAAGCCTGTGCTCTTCAGCAAGAGAAGCCACCGCAATGAGAAGCCTGCACACTGCAATGAAGAGTAGCCCCTGCTCGCCGCAACTAGAGAAAGCCCACACGCAGCTATGAAGACCCAATGCAGCCAAAAATAAATAAAATTTTTTAAAAAATCTATATATAACAGCAGGCATGGCTGGGATGAGGAAAGGTCCACAAGTATGCTGAATACTAAGGGTAAGTTTTCTGTCTGATTTGTACAAATAAACCACATAGCGCTCTTATATACTGTCAGTGGGAAAAAGTGCTTCAACTCCAAGTGTAGGAAAATCTGGCCACACCTACAGAACTACATATGCATTTACTCTTTGACACAGTGATTCAATCCTAGGAATTCACCCTGAAGATACACTTCCAACCATACAAAAACACATGCTTTAACTCATTCTTTGCTGCATTATCTGTAATTGTAAAATATTAGAAATAACCAAAATGCAGAAAACACAGGAAATTAGTTGAATAAACTATGGTATATCTTCAACAATAAGTATTATATAACTGTAAAAAGAAAATGAGGAAGATCTCTATGGAATGTTATGAGTGATTTCTAGGATACATTGTTAAGTGAGAAAAGCAAAGAACAAAAGAACATTTATAGGAGGTTACTTTCAAAGTAGGAAGAGGAAATAATTTAAATATAAATTTGCACACGTATTATGGACATGCTTTTTTCCCACAGAAATAAACAAAGAAAGGATAATAAGAAGCTAATAAAATAAGTGGAAATGGGATGAAACAATAGGACAGTGAGTGACACTTCTCTGAGTTGACACTTTTGTAGAGTTTAGCTTTTGGAATCTTGTTAATGTGTTACATATTCAAAACATAAAATTAAGTTCACAAAGATGAGAGCAGATCCCTAAACTAAATAAAAACAAAAACATATAAACCAAGGAGGAGGGGATAAATTGGGAGACTGGAATTGACATGTACACACTACTACCTATAAAATAGATAACTAATAAGGACCTACTGTATAGCACGGGGAACTCTACTCAGTAGGCTGTAATGACCTATATGGGAAAAGAATCTAAAAAAGAGTGGATATATGTATATGTATAACTGATACACTTTGCTGTACACCTGAAACTAACACAACATTGTAAATCAACTATACTCCAATAAAAATTAATTAAAAACAAAAAACAACCAAAAAAAACAAATCAATCTAATAGTATTCTAAATAAGTAACATGTCCACATAGGAAGAAGGGAAAAAAACTAATCTAAATAACTTCTGAACACACTACTTCATATATCCTCAGGATATAAACAAAAGAACTATGAAGTAACCTTGAACGTCACTGAATAGGTTTGTTGTTTGTGGTGGACAAGAGTGTAGAAATTCTGAAACTATCTTGTTTGTATCATAAGATTCAGGGAAAAAAGGCGGGCTTCCTCTCGCTCCATCTCATTCACTACACCAGAACTGAAGCCAACAGATTCCTTTAGGAGCCTGCTTCATCCACAAAGGCTCATCACAGGCTGCTCACCTCCCACTGTGCAGATTAACCTGGCCCAGTCACTCGCTTATCTGTTTGTTTATTCATCCGAAGTTTTTTTTTTTTTTTTTGGCCGCTACACAGTTTGCGGATCTTACTTCCCCGACCAGGGATTGAACCTGGACCACCGCAGTGAAAGCGCGGAGTCCTAACCACTGGACCACCAGGGATTTCCCCAACAAATATTTTTGAACAAGTCACCTACTAAGGTCTCTATCCAGGAACTAGGCTTACAACTAAGAAAAAGACAGGCAAGGTTCCTGCCCTCAGAGCTTGTTTCAGTGCAAGCAGACATTCAACAAGAAAACTAGTCAGATTATTCCACACGGTAAGTGCTATTAAGAAATAAAGCAAGGGGGCTTCCCTGGTGGTGCAGTGGTTGAGAATCTGCCTGCCAATGCAGGGGACACGGGTTCGAGCCCTGGTCTGGGAAGATTCCACATGCCGCGGAGCAGCTGGGCCCGTGAGCCACAACTACTGAGCTTGCGCGTCTGGAGCCTGTACTCCACAACAAGAGAGGCCGCGATGGTGAGAGGCCCGCGCGCCGCGAAGAAGAGTGGCCCCCGCTTGCCACAACTAGAGAAAGCCCTCGCACAGAAACGAAGACCCAACACAGCCATAAGTAAATAAATAAATAAATAAAAATTTTTAAAAAAAATTAAGAAATAAAGCAAGGACTTCCCTGGTGGTGCAGTGGTTAAGAATCCGCCTGCCAATGCAGGGCACATGGGTTTGAGCCCTGGTCCAGGAAGATCCCACATGCCGCAGAGCAACTAAGCCCGTGCACCACAACTACTGAGCCTGCGCTCTACAGCCTGCGATCCACAACTACTGAGCCCGTGTGCCACAACTACTGAAGCCCGCACGCCTAGAGCCCGCGCTCCACAAGAGAAGCCACCGCAACGAGAAGGCCGTGCACCACAACGAAGAGTAGCCCCTGCTCACCACAACTAGAGAAAGCCAGCGCACAGCAATGAAGACCCAACGCTGCCAAAAATAAATAAATAAATAAAATAAATTTATTTTTAAAAAAAAGAAATAAAGCAAGGTGATGGGAAAGAGAAGATGTTCGTAGGAGCAGGTGGGGAGAGGGAACTACTTTAGACTAGTGGTCAGGAAGGCCTTCTCTGGGGAGGTGAACCAAAACCTGAAGGGTAATCGGCCAAATAATGTGAGGATCTAGAAGAGCTGCATGATAGGAAGAGAAAATGCCAAGTGCAATGACCCTGAGGCCAAAAGAACCCATTTAAAGATAGAAAAAAGGTCAGTGAAACCAGAGTGCAAAAATTGAGGAAGGGAGTGGTTCAAAATAAGAGAAGAGGGAAAAAGCAAGAGCCAGATCATATTGGGCCTTGTGGCCTTGGTCATGACTTTGGGTTTTCTTCTCAATGGAGAGTTTTAAATGGATTTACTTTTTCAAAAGATTGTTGGGGTGCCGTTTGGAGAATGGAATCTAAACACGCAAGTGTGAGACACTCCAGTCAGAACGCTCGAATAGTGGGCCCAGATATTAGGCCCACTATGACAAATTAGGATGGTAGCAAAGGATACAGAAAGAAATGGCCAGATTGGGGATACAGTCTGTAAATGGAGTCAAAAGTACCTGCTGATGGATTGGCTGTGTAGGGTAAGGAAAAGAGAGGAATCAGGCATGGGTCCCAGCAGCCGGATAGATGCTCAAAGCCACAAACTGAGATGGTGAAGACTCAGGAATGTCCAGGATGACTTTTCTTGGGGGTAAATGACTTTGGCAAACTGATTTTGCTGGGGGCTGAAGGCCCTCCTGACATATGCTCAGTGGTATCCTAAGATAGTATCCAAAGGTGTCACACAGGTGTTTGCCTTGCCCCCTGCCCCATCCTTGAGCCAGATTACCAAGCTGTTCTAATTTCTGCCCTTACACCTCTGGCTTCCTCCTCTTCTCGAAGCCCATTTCTAGGTGGTGCGCCCTCTCTTCCCCTCATTTCTCTCCTTAAGAGCTTCTAACCCCCATTTCTGTGGCCCCTACCTACTGCCTCTGATTCCAAAGTCCTCATTCCACCTCTGCTTTCCTCTGCCTTCAAGGCTCTCGTCCATTGCCCTCTGCTTTCTTCTCTGTCTCCACACCAGACCAAGGTTGCAACAATGTTAAGCATTTAAGCTGCCAAAAGGATATAGGCCTGGTTCCTTCCAGTTCCTTATTAGCAAGACAATTTCTAGGAAGATGTATCATCATCGGCCACAGTTATAATTTGGCATTGACTGACTTGACTCCATTCTGAGGAAGAATTCAAGTTTTCCTGTATTCTTAATTGGAAACTGGATTGGAGAGATAGGTAGCTCCAAAGTATTAGTAGGTTATAGTTCCAAAGCTCATAAATTAATTAACTGGAATATAACTTCTACATGGATTCCAACAGATATTTCCCACCTGTGCACATCACTCATACTTTTGAACGGAGGTCCAGAGCAAAGAAAGTAAGGCCCAGAGAGAAAGAGAAACTAGAAAAAGGTCCTAATTCTCAATCCAAAATTTTCTTCTTCCCCAGAGGAATGACACAGGGACTGCCTAAAACTTTAGACTCAAACCCACTCCTCTCTCTACCAAAAGGGGCATTGGGCTTTCCCTGTGACCCCATCAGAAAAACCACATGAGAACACAAGATTAGCATCAGAGATAGGGAGGGAAAACTATTTCATTAGGTCAGCTGTTATTTATAAATTTAAAAACCAAACTTTGAAGAGGTGAAGTATTGCTCAAGCTAATAAAGTGAAGAAGCATCAGAGCTGGTGCCAAAAGGCAGATGTTCCTCACACTCCGCACCACACCATTCTAGCATCTTAGCAGGACATCTGTGGCTCGAGAAATTTCCAACGACTTTTCAGAGATATTGCTTTTGGGAAAAGATTCTTAGAGGTGTGTTTCATTTTGGTTTTTTTCCCCTGATAGCAATTCTTGATGAAAGTAAAATATGCCATCACAAATTTATTTAACAAAATGTCGGAAAAAAATTAAAAACAAAGAACACTTTTGATTTAACCTAAGTCTGCAGACTCATTATCTTCACTGTTAAAAAATTTTCACAATGAAAATAATAAGTTGGTAAAAATGACTTTGGTACACTCTGGTTAAAAAAAAACCAAAAAAAACAAAAAAACAGTTTGGAAAATTAACTGTCTTAATTGAAAGAACTGAAATTTACTAAATAATACTTTTTTTTTCTCCATTACACTTATTAACATGTGACAGTTTTTATGCTGTTATTGGCCATCTCCTTCCACTGGATTGCAATTTCGATGAAAGCACAAATTTTGTCAGTTTTTTTCACAGCTGTATTCCCAGCACCTACAACAGGCACAGGCCCATAGTAGACATCTGATAAATATTTTTCCACTGTTGAATGAATAAATGTTAAGTGAGATTTCCTTGCAGCAGAGTATTCATTACAAGACTGCTTCTTGAATGAACCTTCATAGATTGGAAATACAGTATAAAAGCAGAATTCAGTGAAGGAAGCTAAGTCTGGGAAAGGAAGATTCTAGTGAGTGATCTTGGCTGATGATGTGAAAAACAATCACACAGCAGAACACAAAGCAAAATGAAATTTAACACAGATGTCATAAGTTTCTTGCATTTAGACTTAGGCACTTAACCAACAGGTCAGTGTCCCTGTGCTCACAAGTACATGAGTGTTCCCTCTGTGTGTGTGTGTGTGTGTGTGTCTCTTTTACTTTACTTTAAAAGTAATTCCAGGGACTCCCCTGGTGGCACAGTGGTTAAGAAGCCACCTGCCAATGCAGGGGACACGGGTTCGATCCCTGGTCCAGGAAGATCCCACATTCCGCGGAGCTACTAAGCCCGTACGCCACAACTACTGAGCCCGCGTGCCACAACTACTGAAGCCTGTGCGCCTAGAGCCCGTGCTCTGCAACAAGAGAAGCCACTGCAATGAGAAGCCTGCGCACCACATCGAAGAGTAGCCCCCGCTCGCCACAGCTAGAGAAAGCCCGTCCGCAGCAACGAAGACCCAACGCAGCCAAAAATTAATTAATTAATTTTAAAAAATAAATAAATAAAAGTAATTCCAAAAACCTTGGTTATCTGAATTTTCTACTTCAAAGTAGATGAGACGTTAGCACTAAAAGGGTATCATAGTTGAAAGAGACAGTCTGGCAGTCCATATGCTGACAACCAGGGAAAAGAAAATAAAGCAGACACCAAAAAAAGCACAGGAATCTGGTATCATTTAATTTCAATTCAAATAAATCCACACACAAATAATATATAATTTCCCATGAAAGTTTTGTTATTTCAGAACATAGTAAATGATTTTCATACTGACGACACTTATAATCAAGCTTAGCTTATGTTCTGTAGACTCTGCTTAAAGGCAGCAAGGAACTATGTCAATCTTTATTTTTGCATTCCGTAACATCTTACAGAAAAACCCGAACGAACATTTTTGGCCAGCCCAGTACCTTTCTGGGGTTTTGTTTTGAGGCTCTATTATGTGCCAGGGCCCACACTAAGTCCTTTACATACAGTTTCTCTGCTAATCCACTCAATAACCCTGTAAGGAAACGTGTCTTCCCATTTTCTAGATGTGAAAACTGAGGCTGAGGGGGGGTAAGTACATGTTCCAAATCAGAAGGATAGAAAGTAGTACAGATGGGATTCAACTACAAATCATGTGTTCTTTTCACCATAACAAGCTGCCACCACAACAGTAGCAAACCCAGGGAAATGATGTACTAACTGTAAGAACCATACACTGCAGGAAAACATGGCTTCTTGGCCAAAGAATTCAGCATGGCTTCCAAAAGTCATAAACCTAGAATCCAGAACTGTATTTGCCAGTCTTTTTCATTCATTCTCTTTCTTTCCTGTGGTTTCAAAAGACTGAACACTTATTTGTGCTAGTTAATCAAGGGATTCAACAATATTTTTTATGTGCTCACCTTGTACAACACTGTAATGAATACTGGTTATTTCACTCTTTCACTGATTATTCCATTATTAACCCTCAAATATCTTCTTTACCTTTTATTCAATGAAAGATACAGAACTATCACATTATAAAGCAAGAAATGTGGAACATTTAGACGAATATGGGTGATGTGGATGAAGGTAAAACAAAGTGGTGAGAAAGGGACTTCCCTGGCAGTCCAGTTGTTAAGACTCTGTGCTCTCAATGCAGGCGGCATGGGTTCAATCCCTGGTGGGGAACTAAGATCCCACAGGCAGCATGGTGTGGCCAAAAAAGCCCCAGAAAATAAACAAACAAAAAAAAACAAAGTGGTGAGAAAATATCAAAATGTAGATTTCTCAACTGGAAATTCAACTTTGTAACAGTTACCTTGCAAATGTCACCACTTTTTTTTTTCTTAAAGTTCCCTACCAGAAAGACACTTTTCAGAAGTACTTCTCTGGTAAGAAGTAGTGGGGTATTTCAGACTAGAAATACATGTTCTCCTCTGTAACTTAAGAAATTAAGATTAGATATTACTGGACTAGTTTATAACCTTCTGCTTGTATGAAGTTCCAACTTACCATATCTGTGCTAAAACAGGTTGAGGTAACCCAGATTGAAAAAAAAAGTTTCTAGCTTGATCACCTGTAAATTAAATGGAAAAAGTTTTAGAAGAAAACAGCAGCTGACAGAAAACCACTTATGGCAAAATTACAAAAAGAAAAAGGTTAATAATCCTGTAAATACTGAACTGAATACATTTTAAAAGCCAAATGATACGTTTATAAATAACAGTAAAATGAATCCACCAGCACTGACTTTAGAATGTAACACTTAAAAAAAAATCATCTCAGAAAGGGCCTACCATTGTGTAGGGGTAGACTGTCCACTTTAATTAATCTGCTAGTAATTAAGATGGTAACAGCTGCACATTACAACAAAGTGAACCTACAGAAATCCTCAAGAAACTGATGACCCGTACTTCTACTTTACAAAAGAGCTCTTTGCCATTCCCATTTACCGACACTTCAGATTTTTGGTACTTCTAACATATTTATGGAGATTTGGTAACGATGATTAAAAGAATCACATGGAGGACTAAGAAAATAGTAAGTTAAAGAGAACTGAAACAAATACACACAAAAGCAAGTTCCCAGGAAATCTAGATCCCATTTTTTCTAAAGCTAATTCCCGAAAAGTAATCAAACAGGAAAGAGATTAGAAAAAGCAAAGTACAAAAGGATCTTTAAGGACGTAACAATAAGAAAAATTTTTTTTAATGTTCATAATCTGTTAATTTACTCAAGCCAGTTCAAGATCAGAATTAAGGAAGTGTTTTTGCTCAAGGACCACAGTCCAATGCTACAATTACTTAAAGAATGTGGTCCATTAATCCTAACCAATTCCCATCAGTGATATGCCTAAAACAGTGACTTGGCATCCATTAAAAACTGCAGAAAAGACTTGAGTGCATTAGAGGAGAAGCAACTGTAAAAATACAGACTCCAGGTTAAGGCAAAATAGGCAAAGTGTACCCTTGATCACATGTTCCCACCTTCGCTCTGCATAATAGATTTTCCACAGATATATGCACTATGATAAGTAAAAATATAAAAATACTGACTCCAATTACCAGTAATAAATCCAGATATTGGCTTTAAACTATGGAACTGTTGATCATGCTTTGCTCTTTCCTCTACAGTTATGGCCCAAATATCCAGGCTACCTACAATCCAAAGAAAAGACAAAGAAATTATTCAGTGAGAAAAGAAAAACAAAGTGTTCACACCCACAGTTTCCACAGTACCTTAAGATACTGTCAGTATGTTATAAATGATTTGATAAGTTAACATCTGTTTGTTCTTGGAAGTTTTGAATATAAAGTCAGAAAGCTAAGAGTAGACATATACACACTACTATATATAAAACAGACAACTAATAAGGACCTACTGTATAGCACAGGGAACTCTTCTCAATACTCTGTAATGACCTATATGGAGAAGAATCTAAAAAAGAGTGGATATATGTATATGTATAACTGATTCACTTTGCTGTACAACAGAAACTAACACAACATTGTAAATCAACTATACGCCAATAAAGATTTTTTTAAAGGAAAAAAAAAAGAAAACTAAGAGTAAAGCAGGCCAAAAAAAAAAAAGATATTAGCACAAATTCTTTTTTTAAAAACTTGTCCTATAACCCTGTAGTTAGCAGGACTGTATGAAGACATGTTAATAATCATCATTTATTTACATAAACAGACTGATATACAAATCAACAGTCTAATTTAAAACAGTATTTTCAGATGTCTTAAATGCCGCAAGTGAAAGTTATGGAAAAATTGAGCTTCACTAAATCAGTATCCTATGTGATTCCATGAAAATCTTTTTGGAGTGATAAAATATTCAAATACTAGATTGTAGTGAATTTTATGGCATATAGATTATAACTCACTGAAGCTGTTTTTAAAAATGGGTATCCTGAAAAAAACAATGGCAAACCAAAGGGAACAGGGTTTAGGTCCTTCTTCAGTTTCAGTTCTTGGACTGACCAGATATCCCCTTGTTTCTGAGATTGTCCTCACTTTAGTGTTAGGTTTTCTCAAACGAATTCACCAAATAACTCTAGATTACATAGGTAGAAGGTTTTCAAAAGTTCAGACATTTTCCCAAAAGGTGGGAACAGACAGTATGTGAATGTGCCTAGCATACAAGCAAAATGTCTAAACACTGAAATCTCCCTTCTCTGCAGGGTCTGATATGACAGCGACAGGCAGAGCAGCAATTCATTCAGCCACTGAAAACAGACTTGCTGAACACCTCCTATGTGCCAATTAGGGATAAGATGATGACCGAAACAGATCAGATCCCTTCCCTCACAGGCCTTACAGTCCTGCAACTTCTACTGCCCTGTCAAAATCTGTCAAACAGAAACAAACCCCACCAAACAAGCAAAACAAAACAAACAAAAAACTTGCCCAGTAATTAAGAAGGGGGACAAAAACAAAACAGAAAATAAAACAGTAAGACTAATGGTTTTGAAAAGGTTGCAGACTTCTGTACTAGAATCTCACAGAGACTTTTACAGATGTGATCACAGGGATTATGCTGCCTTACTCTCTTCATGCTGGCTAGGTTCGACAGCTGCCAAGAGAAATTCATTCATATGGCATGCTCTCTTTAAAACAAAACAAAATAAAACAGAACAAAATTTGGCCAGTAAGCAAAACCAACATTTAACACTTTCCTAATAATCTTAGGGAAAATTACCTGAAAAACACATTTTACGCAGATTGATGTTTCAAGCAGATAAACTAAAGTAAAACAAAAATGTCATGCTTTAAATCCAGTCTAAAGAAAAAGTACAAAATAAATGACCCAGTCACCTCAACAAATAAACTGCAAAACAAAAAACCAAAAAAACAGGGATGGAGAAGGGTTCACTAACACAGCAACTTAGGAGACACATGAACTAATTGCAATGTATGTGTCTTGTTCGGATCCTGATTTGAACCAACCAACCGTAACAACAACAATGAAAAATATCTAAAGACTATCAGGGAAAATATTAACACTGACTTGATAGTTGAAGACATTAAGGAATTACTAGTAACTTTACTGGAGTATTAACAGTATTGTAGTTATATCTTTAAAAGTGTTATCTTTTAGAAACACCCACTAAAGTGTTTGTGGATGAAATGATCTGATATATGAGAGATGCTCAAAAGAATCCAGGTGAAAGTATATTGGCCATTAGTTGATTGATAATCACTGAAACTATATGATGGGTTGATTATATTATTCCCTCTACTTATGTGAATATTTGAAATTTGCCATAATACTAAGTTTTTAAAAATGCGATTCCAAAGTACATTAAAAAAGGAAAATCTTTGAAAACTTACCACCAAAAGGTGTTGGAAACTGAGCCATGGTTCTGTTACTTTCACCTTGCTAATCGACGCCTGTAATTGAAATGCAACATTTAAGTTTATGAAAACTTCACTCCTAGGTACTTATAAACACACTAACACACTGTCTTAATGACCTGAAAACTGATACTAGAGTTAGGGAATAGCACTGCAAATGAATGTTACAACTAAGGGTTCATTCATTCATTCCTTCTCTGTGCAGTTTCTCAGTCCCAGGTGCAATGATGGGCACTGACGAATGGGAAGGAAAGACTCTCCAGCAACAAGAAGCTTTCAGTCTGGTGAGTGATACTATTAGCTCGGGACAGCCTATTATCTCGTTAACTGTATTGTTGTATTTGTTATTTTTTAAATATATCTTTTTTCTAACCATCTACATATACTAGTGCATCTGCTTCATGGTTACAACAACTGCTCTTTTTAATGAGCACTTAGTACATGCTGCGCACTGTCTTATCTCTCCGTTTTTTTTTTTTTTGGCTGCACTGTGCATCATGCGCAATAGTTCCCTGACCAGGGATCGAACCTGTGCCCCTGCAGTGGAAGCGCTGAGTCTTAACCACTGGACCGCCAGGGAAGTCTCTTATCTCTTTCCACCGTATCACAGCCCTATGACATAGGTACTGTATTACCATTCCATACTATACACGAAGAAAATGAGAATCAGAGAGGTGAAGTAATTAGAACAACATCACACATTTGGTGACCAAGCTGGATTTGAGCAGGGGCAGCAAACTCCACAGCCTGTGTTGCTCTTGTGAAAAACATTGTCTGCAATTGCTGCTTTAAAATGCATATTACACTAATGTCTGCCCAGAATACCAAACACAAACCCAGGCTCAAAGATCCCCATCAGGCATTATTTGCTCATGAACAGTCAACGTGAAACCAAGCCAGTCCTCTTCCCCAGCTAAAAAAATCCAAACTTAATATTTTTCCTTATGTTTAACTAAACAACATGGTAAATGCACACAGTTAAAAATGAATACTAAATAGTAACAGAAAAAAATTAGATAAATTTAGAATTAAAAAGTGACAGTCCCTTTGCCCTAATACTCCTCAATTTCATCTGTCTATGGAATTTTAAAATTCCAAAAGCTCTATCTTGTTCTCAACTATTTATTCCTAGTGTTCTCCCCCCTCTCTTTTTTAAATGGACACAACTTCTTTTATTCTTCTGATTTTTTTTTTCATTTTACTCTTTAGTTTTCTTCTGCTTCTTGCATCATTTGATTTCTTTTTTGTTTGCTCACTGATAGTTTGTTTGGGGTCATTCTCTTTCACTTTTGAGGCTTTCCTCATATACCTGGTGATCCTTGGATGCACCTTCATATTTAAGAGGAAGGCACTAAAACAATGCTCAGAAGCTGGGTGTGGGTGGCAGGTTTGTTAATTGATGGGCTTCTCCCTATGATGATCAGATATATCTAGTCACCTGTTCATTGGGATCTCTCCAAATGTCAGTAGGTAGATTTTTTTCTATTGAAGCTATTCAGCTAGATGTGGTATTCCAGCTGGCTTCTGGGGAGGAGTGGAGAAGGGAGAAAGAAGTGAGGGGCCTATACTTCAGTGGGTGGACTTGTATACAATCCCTTTATTTTCAACCCCGTGTTTCACCCCTCTAGTCTGGAGCATCTCTGGCCTAGTGCTCTTCACATCTCCCCAGAGGAAGGGGGCTGACGTAGTCACCTGTCTGCTGGGGGTGCAGGAGAGAATAGTTCAAAATGTCTGAAACACAGACTGTTGAAGAATTTCGATTTTCAGCTGCAAAACTGACCAAGGAATGCCAGGAGCCTCCAATCACTCTGAGCCTGGGACAAGCTGGCTTGACCTCACCTTTATTTCTAGGCACTGTTTATCCACCTCTGAACTCAAATTAACACTCTTTTCCAAAGTTATGTTTCTTTTTACAAAAAGTTGTCAAAATCTTTTGTCACTGGGGACTTCCCTGATGGCACAGTGGTTAAGAATCCGCCTGCCAATGCAGTGGACACGGGTTCAAGCCCTGGTCTGGGAAGATCCCACATGCCACGGAGCAACTAAGCCCGTGCGCCACAACTACTGAGCCTGCGCTCTAGAGCCCGCGAGCCACAACTACTGAGCCTGTGTGCCACAACTACTGAATCCCACACACTTAGAGCCTGTGCTCCGAAACAAGAGAAGCCACTGCAATGAGAAGCCCGTGCACCACAATGAAGAGTAGCCACTGCTCGCTACAACTAGAGAAAGCCCGCGCGCAGCAACAAAGACCCAACACAGCCAATAAATAAATAAATACATACATACATAAATTTATATTAAAAAAAAATCTTCTGTCACTATCTTCTCTACTGTCTATTCTCTACTTGTGTCAATATCTTCTCTACTATTATCTTTTTCCTTAGGAGTTAACATCTTTTAGCTGCCTATGTGATTATGGCAGACATCAGGGAAGGAGAAGAGAAAACACATGTGGTCAAGCCACCACAATGAACTGAGTCCAGTTATGAAGCAGGCCACTTCTCACTGCCAATTCCCTTTAAAAACTACAGCTGCTATTCTGTTCTTCCACTATTTCTCAGTCAATATATTATATAGGTAAGCTTGATAATTTTCCAAAAAATTTTAGTGTTTCACCTCACTTAATCTTCATAATGTCCTTGAAATTGACAAGTCATACGTCTTTTGAGCTTTATCCCCCCAAAATTACAGAACAAGATTGTAAAGAATATGCAAAAATTCTTCACCGAAGAAGAATTCAAAACTGAAACTCAAAAATATATAAAAAAGGATATATGTGGCAAAAACATAACCAAGGGTTTATGCAGAAGTCAAGGTTAATTTAATATTTGAAAATAAATTAATGTAATCAACCATATTAACAGAATAAACCAAAAAGCTCATATGATCGTTTTTCCATAAATGTGGGGAAAAAAGCCTTGACAAAACCTCAACACCTAGGAATGATAAAAACTCTCAGAAATCTAAGATTAGTAGGAAACTTCCTCAAACAGATACAGGGCATCTATGAAAAACCTACAGCTAGCATCATAGTTAAAGGTTAAAGACTAAATTTCTCCCCCCAGAGATCAGGAAGAAGGCAAGGACACCTGCTTTTACCACTTCTATTCAACATTGTTTTGAAGGTTCTAGCCCTGAAATAAGGTAAGAAAAACAAACAGACAAAAAAAAAAAAAAAAGACATATAGATTTTTAAAAAATCTATAAAACTCTATTTATAGATGATATAATTGTTTACAGAGAAAACCCCAAGGAATCTACAAAATAGTACAATAAGTGAATTTGGCAAAAACACAGGATGAAAGGTTGATATCAACTGAATTCTTATATATGAACAACAAATAATTGGCAATTGAAATTAAGACAAACAATCCCACTTACAGCAGTGCCAAAAAAATGTAAAAGTCCTAGGTATAAATTTAACAAAAGACATCCAAGGCCAAGGTCTCTACACTGAAAACTACAAAATATTGCTTAAAAAAAAATTAAAGAAGACCTAAATAAATGGAGAGATATACTATGTTAATAGAAAGATTCAATATTGCTAAAATGGCAATTCCCGCCAAATGGATCTATATATTCAGTGCAATTCCAATTAAAACTGCAGCAGGCTTTTGAGTAGAAATTGGCAGGCTGACATTGACATTTACTTGCAAATGCAAAGGACCTAGAATAACCACAGCAATTTTTAAAAAGAACAAAATTGGAGGATTTATTCTACCTGATTTCAAGATTTACTAAAAAAGCAATGTAATAACCAAGACCTTTGGGGACTGATGTAAAGGCAGACATACCAGATCAATGGAACAAAGAGTTGAGAAATAGATTTACATATGTTTGGTGAATTCATTTTTGGCAATGGCAAATCACTGGAGGAAAAAAGTCTTTTCAACAAACTGAAGTAGATCAACTGGATATGGGGAGGTGGTGAAGGCAGGAGGGGGGAACACCAATCCTACTTCACAAAATACACAAAAATTAATTCAAAATGGATCAAAATTTAAATTTGGCCTAAATTTAAAACCATATAGTTTTACACAAAAAAATTCTAAAAGACAGAATATCTTCATGACCCTTGGGCTAGGCAACAATTTCTTAGAACACAAAAAAGCATGATTTATTTTTTAAAAAAGAGAGAGAGTGGGAAATTGGGCTTCATCAAAGTGAAATGTTAGCTCATTAAGAAAACAAAAAGGCAAGCCATAAACTGGGAGAAAACATTTGCAACACATACATCAGACAAAGGAGCTGTATTCAGAATATATAAAGAACTCTTGCAACCTAAAAGTAAATAGTAAGACAAACAACTTAGTGAGGAAACTGATAAGAGATGTGAACAGACACTTCACAAAATAACTCTCAGAAACAGCCAAGAAACACATGAAAAGGTGATCAACGTCATTAGCCATTAGGGAAACTAAACCAAAGTGATGTGCCACTATGTTTCCACTAGAATGGCAAACATGAAAAAGACTGAGCATACCAAGTGCAGGCAAAGATGTGGAACAGCTAGACTCTGCTGGTGGGAATGTAAGATGGTATAATCACTTTGGGCAACAGTTTTCTTAAAAAATTATACAGCCACCATTCAACCCAGCCACTCTACTTCTCTATATTTAGCTACGAGAAATGAAGATTTCTATCCACAGGAAGATTTCTACACATATCATATCAACTTTATTTTTAAGAGCCAAAAACTAGCAACCCAAACAACTGATGAATGTATAAATGAACAGTGATATACCCATACAATGAAATACTATTTAGCAGTAACAAGGAACCAACTGTTGCTATAAGCAATAACATGCATGAATGTCAAAATTACTATGCTTAATGAAAGAAGCAGGTATACACACACACACAGTATAACTCCATTTTTGTAAAAATTGCAGAAAATATTAACTACTCTATAGTGATAGAAAACCAATCAGTGATTGCCAGGAGATGAGAGAGGAAGGGACAGAATATAAAATTACAAAGAGGCACAGGAAAACTTCGGGGAGGAATGGAAATGTTTGCTATCGTGATAATGGTGATGGTTTCACAGGTATATCCATATGTCAAAACTGATCAAACTGTGCACTTTTTTTTTAATTAATTAATTTTTGGGGGAGGTGGGCTGCGTTGGGTCTTTGTTGCTGCGTGCGGGCTTTGCTCTTCATTGCAGGGTGTGGGCTTCTCATTGGTTGGCTTCTCTTGTTGCAGAGCACGGCTTCTAGGTGTGTGGGCTTCAGTAGTTGTGGCTCGCGGGCTCAGTAGTTGTGGCTCGCAGGCTCAGTAGTTGTGGCTCACAGGCTCTAGAGCGCAGGCTCAGTCGTTGTGGCGCATGGGCTTAGTTGCTCCGTGGCATGTGGGATCTTCCCGGGCCAGGGCTCGAACCCGTGTCCCCTGCATTGGCAGGCGGATTCTTAACTACTGTGCCACCAGGGAAGCCCAAACTGTGCACTTTAAATACATGCAGTTTAGTGTATTGATACTTCCCATTAGGTCACAAGCCACAAAGAAAATTCTAAAAATAAAAGTCAAGAGTTTGGCAATCCTAGCAGTTGAATACAAACTAGAATATCTACATTGGACTATCTTCTTAAGAGAAGTAGTTATTTCCAATAACTTTCAACAAGTATTTTATCTTTAAAACACACATAAAAAAGGACTCAACTTTAAGCTCAAGTTAAAAAAAATAGAAGGGATAGAACAAATAATGGACAGACAATACGGCTTTTGAGCAAAAATACTTAAGGAGTTTACAATGACCTCATTTGACTCAACAGAAAAATAATGATAATAATAACAACAACAACAATTTTTAAATGGGCAAAGGACCTGAACAGACACTTTTCCAAATAAGACATACAAATGGCCAACACGTACACTGGAAAGGTGCTCAACATCACTAATGGTCAAGGAAATGCAAATCAAAATCACAATTAAATATCACTTCACTCCTGTTAGGATAGCTATTATCAAAAAGAGATAACAAATGCTGGTGAGGATGTGGAGAAAAGGAAACCCTTGTGCACTGCTGTTGTGAAATGTAAATTGGTGCAGCCACTGTGGAAAACAGTATGGAGGTTCCTCAAAAAATTAAAATAGAACTACCATATGATCCAGCAATGCCACCTCTTGATATATATCCAAAGGAAATGAAATCATTATCTCGAAGAGATATATGAACTTCCATGTTTGCTGCAGCATTATTAACAATAGTCAAGACATGGAAACAACATGTGTCTGCAGATGTATAAATCAATACAAAAAATGTGGGCTACATATACAATGCAATATTATTCAGTCTTAATAAAAGAAGATCCTGCCATTTGTGACATGGTTAAACCTGGAGGACATTTTGCTAAGTAAAATAAGCCAGACACAGAAAGACAAATACTATGTGATCTCACTTATAAGTGGAATCTAAACGAGCCAAACTCATAGAATCATAAGGCAGAACAGTGCTTGCCAGGGGTGGGAGTAAGGAATGAGGAGACTTGGTCAAAGGATACAAACTTTCAGTTATAAGATGAGTAAGTTCTGGGGATCTAACGTGTAGCATGGTGACCACAGCTAATAATACTGTATTGTATACTTGAAATATGCTAAGAGAATATATCTTAAGTGTGCTCACCACACACACAAAATAATGGTAGATAAGGTGTGGATGTGTTAATTAGCTTGACTGTGGTAGTCATTTCACAATGTATACACATATTGAATGCTGTACACCCTAAATATATAAACTTTTAATTTGTCAATTATACCTCAAGAGAGCTGGGGGGTAAAAAGGAGTTTATAATTAAACAGGGGATGGAAAAATCACATCAAAAATCTGTGTGTATGTGTGTGGGCAGAGCGAGAGAGAGCGAGAGAGAGAGAGAGAAAACGTAGGTGACAAATAATAATTCACTAAAATTGTATTATTAAATGCTACTAACACACCTGACCTGTATTAGCCAATTTAATCCAATTAACAACACTACGGGTTAAATAATATTACTATCCCATCTTAGGGATGTGGAAACAAAGGCACAGTTTATACAGTCATTGAAATTTCCTGAAGGTTTGAAAATTTTCTAAATGACGGAACAGAGAGTCAGTCTTGTTTCAGTGCTCGTGTATAACCTCATACTTTCAGGATTAAGAACTTAATGGAATATTCCTGAAGTAGTTAGCCTGGTAAACCTTCCAGGGTGGAGCTGGGGGTGGGGAGTGAAAGGATACTGTCCCAAGCAATAAAAGCGCTGGAAAGCAAAAAAGACAAGGGAAGGGAAAGCAAGTGGGTTTGTTTGTTTTTCATAAATTTATTTATTTATTTATGGCTGCGTTGGGTCTTCGTTGCTGCTTGCGGGCTTTCTCTAGCTGCAGCGAACGGGTCTACTCTTTGTTGCAGTGCGCGGGCTTCTCATTGCGGTGGCTTCTCTTGTTGCAGAGCATGGGCTCTAGACGCGTGGGCTTCAGTAGCTGTGACGCATGGGCTCAGTAGTTGTGGCTCGCGAGCGCAGGCTCAGTAGTTGTGGCGCACGGGCTTAGCTGTTCCGCGGCATGTGGGATCTTCCCGAACCAGGGCTCGAACCCGTGTCCCCTGCATTGGCAGGCGGATTCTTAACCACCACGCCACCAGGGAAGTCCTGTTTTTTTAAAGTGTCATAGCAGACCACAGAGGAAACTGAATGCAGGAAATAAGTTTAATAGAATTTTGCCAGGTAAGTCCAAAGAGCTTTTACTTCTTATATGAAAAGTAAAATGTAAGCATTTATCAAATGGAAGTTGAAAGTCTTATATCAAAATAAAACAACAACAACAGAGCAGTTTAAAAAAACAAAAAAGGAGTGAGTGAAGGCAGAAGTTCAACCCATATGATGGGATTTCAGCGGGGTAAGGTGTGTTACCTACAAAGAAAACACACAGAAACGTAGGAGTCTACCTGGAAGGAAACAGAGAAGGGTGTTCTTCTCCCTAAGGTGCCTGGCCCTACCGCCTGGGAAGCAGGGAGGCAGGGCCACTGCCCCAGAACGAGTGCAGAAAGCTCAGCAGCTGATGCAGTGCTTCCGGGGGGAAGATCTGTTCATACAGGCAGAGAAGGTAGCCACCATGCACACAAGCGTGCCCACCTTAGTATCTGTATTTCCTCAATATACAACTCTGCCTTCTTTTGCACACTTTACATTATAATACATACTTTCCCAAAGTTAGTAAAACCTTTCATAAACACATTGCTGGCTTAGATATTAATTTTTAGAGTGAGGCAAACACTCCTATATTTACATATAAAAGATAGAAAGACACTCAGACATATTCAGTAATCAAGAAACAGGTAAATAGTAGTTTGAAAGGCTTGGCTAAATGTTAGGATTTTTAAGCCAAAAGCTAAAACATGTTTGAGAAAAGTCTTCAACCTTTCTTCATTTCAGCTTCAGAAATGAAAGCTGATTATAGAAAGTTGAAAAAAAAAATATGACCCCTAGTTTCACTATGTACATTAAAATCCCAAATGTTGATGTATTTAAAGTAGAAGACACCTCTATAAATGTATATGTATACAATAGGTAGATCATCCTTAAAACAGTATTTATTAAAATGTCACTTTGCATGATAAAAAACTGTTAAAACAGGTTTGTTATTTGATTTCCAATGTTTTGGTATCATAAATAAAGGGAGATTATTCAGAAAATGTTAAATGATTTCAAAAAACAAAATACAAATACGAAACATGTATAACTGGTTTCTAGCACGCAACAGACACTAAAATTTTAGACACTAAAATACTAAAAAAGGCAAAAACTAATCACGAGGAATAAAATTTCTAAACTCAATTATTGGCATAATTTAAAACTTTTAACCTTATATTAAATAATTAAACTATTTAAGACGTCTTTAAAAACAGGTATGTCACATTATTCTTCTGAATTTCCTGAAAGTTTGAAATTTTTCTAACATGTTTTAAAATTAAAGGCGGGAAAGGGTAAATATAAAAAGAAGTATCAAGATGAAATGAGATAATTCAAACATATACTCATTCACAGAAAGAGAAATCCTCACAATTATGCAATTCTAATAATTAGCAGAGTTCTAACAACCAAAGCAGGGCCAGTTAAGGATTAATGACTGAAAGACCAAAAGGAGATTATGAATATACAGTATCTGTTTTTTACTTAATTAATGCCCATTCCCTCACAGAATCTTGGAATCATCTTATACACATAAGGAAAACGAGTCCCAACAATTAGACAAGCAAAGGCTACAGGAGAGGCAGAGACCTGGGCTGTGCTGTGAACACGCCACTGACTTATGTTGCTGGATTCATAACCAGAGAACACCTGGTCTCAATATTTAAAGACATACCCTTGGTAGAGAAGGCATTTTATGTACAATGGAACATTATAAACAAATTAGGCTTACATTCTCCCACCTATTCTCCTTAAATTTACAGTATTCCAACAGTTCTAGATTGCAGGAAACTACTTTCGTCACCACAGAAAGGCAAGCTGGCTAGAAGGTATCAGAGGTCAGAGGGGTAAGGAAACAAAAGACCTATTCTTCCTCATATTTAAAATAGACTTCATTTTTGGCTTGCATTTTAACAGGTCTATTGTCTACACCCAGTTCACAGTGTCCTTTCCCAATATTCAGGCTAATTTATTTGAAATAGATTTTCATGGTACTAAGGCAATAAACTTTAAGTTCACTTATTAAAAAAATTTTTTTTTAATTTTGTTGTAAAGTTGATCAAAAGGTTTAGTTTTAGGTGAAAGGACCTACAGGATGGGAAGGTACAGAATAGAAATTTTAAATTTCTAGCAATTTGGCATCAATGAAACATAGAGAAAGAAAGGAAAGTGTCAAAATGTGGGAGAAAAATGAAAATATATGTATAAATATCTTGAAAAATATAAAAATATTCTCAGGAACACATAAAAGTGTATAATATACTGATATCATGATACTGTCTCATATTTGAGAGTTGTGAAGGTCTGGTTTAAGGCACTGTTCTACCCACATTCATCCCTGTTCTAGAATAAAAATTAAAAGGAATCGCAAAAAATAAAAATAAAAACAAACTATTGTCCCCACACCTCTTACTTTTGGAGGCCTTTACATTTCTAAAAATTTTAAATTAGAAAACCTTAAAAAAAAAAAAAGGAGATCTCTTTTATTAAAAAAAGAAGTCTGCAATGAATGGAAAACAACCAGAAGAGCCTATACCCCTGCTTTATAAGCAAGTCTTACACCAAATTCCACTCCTGTGAAAAATGAGCAGGAGATGAACAAAAGGCAGAAAGTTGCCCTGTAAGATTACACATAAAGGCAGGATGTAAACAAAGCTCTTTTGAAACACAGAGAAAAGGTACTGAAAGCCAAACAATAAATGGACAAAGGAACTGACAAATCCCAAACATACAGCCAACCTGATCAATGCCGAATTGTCATGTCTGAAGTCATGGACCTCCAATGTAGCTTATAAATGTGCTACTGTTTGAAGCTGAACAAGATGACCTGTAAGGACATGCAGCTTGTTCATGAGTAAAACTTTAAAACTGCATGAAGGGTGAAGAACCCAATAAAAAAGAGAACTAAATTCAAAGAGACATTGTCAACGTTGTCTGAGAAGCTGTAGTGAATATTCAAGTTGTCCTCTCAAAAGAGAACAGGCGTGCCTCCCAGATTTTTGTTGTTGGGGGAAGGGTTGGTGGCAGGGGACGGAGGTGAGAAGGGGATGCATCAGGAATGACCAGTGGTCAGCAATCACTGTCAGGCCCAGCTGTCAGCACATCCCTTGGCAACACTCACTGGCATTTCAGCCGACTTGCCCATTTACTCCTGCTTACTTTCCACAAAGAGAAACGCCAAGGAATGTCGCCTATAGAGCTCAAGGAGCAGATTTTAACCTCAGTTCTTCTAAATCACCCTTCCTTTAATATTTGCAATAGGAGAGAATTCATCGGGGAGCAATAAAACCAAAACGTAGCTACAAAGTTGAAAAATGAGGGACAGTGAACAAAGAGACAGAGAAAAGGCATTCTTGTTTTAAGAGAGAAAAGGAAATTAACCAGCCCCTCTTTGAAGCTTATTTGCACCTCTAGACCACCTACTAGCTGCAAAGTCACATCTGAAAAGTAAGTCATTAACTTATAGCTTGTCTAACTTTTTTTTTTTTTAAGAAATAGGATTCTAGAGCACTACAGCTGCAGACAGGATAACCATTCATAAGTCTTCAATAAAATAAATGAGGGACTTTATTTCTTCCAGAAAGTCTCATTTTCAAGAAGGTCATTAAGAATAAAACATTATCACTGAAAGGTATTGAAAGCTGAAAAAGTAATTCCTGGAAAAGAGCAGATTACCCCAAACCAAAGAGCAAACAATAATCTAAAGAATCAATGAGTGGGAGAAGGGCATTTCAGATTAAATTTTCTTTTAAATATAAAACTTTTGGAATTTCAAGATTATCAGCCAAATTAATGAGATTATATACATTTAGCCTACTATCAACTCACTTTCCAGTTGCTCCCCAAATAAAAATTAATACGTGACCAAAAATTGAAATTTCACAGGTAATTGTAAATACTTACCACATTAAAAAAAAGTAACGAACTAGGTAATGGGAGAACAAAATGTTGTCCTCTGTGTCATGTGGATAAATATGGTGGTCACTAAAAAGAGAAGATCGAAAGGTTTTCTTTCAAATAAAAACTGAATTCTCAACACATTACAAGGCACATGCACATTTAAAAGAAAATATTAAAATAACCTTCCCTGTCGTAGCACAAGAAATAATATCATACTTAGTCTTAAATCAACAGTGTACTGGTTGACTACTCTCCCCTTTATCGCTAGATAATTAACTTGTAAGCCTCCAAATACAGGCAGCAACCAAGCCTGGTCTTACCAGTTCAGCTGCAGGAACAGTGGTCAAGCCAAGGCAGAGAAAAGTTTTACAGAAAGCCTCAGCATTGGAAAAGAAGTCAAGAAACTACCCAGAAAGCACCGATTGTGCAAAACAACACTGAAAAGAGCAAGAAAGCAAGAAGGCCTCCTGCCAGATTTTTAAGCCTCGTTCAACAAAAATAGTGCAACAGCTGCAACCGGATAAATTAAATATGAGTTTATAGATCATAGTAAAAGAAGAAGTGAAACATACGCATGCTGTACAAAAAAAAACCATGTGCTAGTGTTGATTAAATGCTCTGCATTTGAATATATTCATCAAAATTAAATTTGGCTACCTGTAAGCCTTGATAATGAGTACACAACTGAGAAGCCAGCGAATATTTCACACCTTTGACATCTTTACAGATGCAGTGTGCCACAATGGACAACAATGAGAATTAGACCAACTCCTGAGGCCAGCAAGTGGAAACTTCAAGGGAGATTTGTTTTAATCTCTTAGTAGAGTCTTTCCTAAGGACTGGTAAGTGTTTGCCCAATCAGGAGATAAAGGAAATCTACAGAGCTACCTGTTGATAACCTGATCCATGCACAGATGCTGGTTGCCTCCTGCTACAGCTGAAGATTATTTACCAACGTGTAAAGAATGGGCGAAGTCCAAGGGAAAAGCCTTACTGAAACATCAATGAAAAGTCACTGAGTATCATGAATGAGAGTAAAGGACAATGCAGTCATTAACAAAAACCAACTGCACCCTGCTAGGTGACCTAGAGGACTTCTATGCAGCACAAGATTTATTGACACAAGGAAGTTTTAGGACTAAAAAACTGTTCAATAACATTAGCATCACTAAAACACTCAACAGACAGCAGCCAACAGAAAACCAGAGTGTTTCAGAAGGCAACAGATACATGATTCCAATCTTTAATTTCACTTCACTTGACTGAATTACACTGAAATATATTTAAGCCTGAGAAAAAAGAGAAAAGCTGAAAAGGATCCTGGTCATTATTTAGTGAGGATTTCACTCAATTTCTTTAAGTAGATCCATCTGTACCATTAAAGTACAGAAAGGAAGCTTGGAAGTTTCTGTTAAAAATCACAAATAGTGGGAGGGAGATGCAAGAGGGAGGGGATATGGGGATATATGTATACACAGAGCTGATTCACTTTGTTATATAGCAGAAACCAACACAACATTGTAAAGCAATTATACTCCAATAAAGATGTTAAAAAAAGGACTTCCCTGGTGGCACAGTGGTTAAGAATCCACCTGCCAATGCAGGGGACACGGGTTCAAGCCCTGGTCCAGGAAGATCCCACATGCCGCGGAGCAACTAAGCCCGTGGGCCACAACTACTGAGCCTGCGCTCTAGAGCCCGCGAGCCACAACTACTGAGCCCACGTGCCACAGCTACTGAAGCCCGCGCGCCTGGAGCCCATGCTCCACAGCAAGAGAAGCCACTGCAATGAGAAGCCCGCGCACCGCAGCGAAGAACAGCCCCCGCTCGCCACAACTAGAGAAAGCCCATGCACAGCAACGAAGACCCAATGCAGCCAAAAATAAATGAAATAATTTTTTTAAAAAAAAGGGATGCTTTCAGAAGGTAAACACACACACACACAAAATCACAAATACACTGTGGTCTGGAACAAAATTGAAAAAGAAGAAAATCCCAGTTTTTCTCAATTTCGTATTTTCTTTAAAAAGGTTCAACTTCTCAGAATATGAAAAACTTTGTAGAAGCCAATTTTATTCTCAAAATGTGAATTCCAATTCAGTTTATCTAGAATTAGAATTTAGGCATGTTTGCACATGTCAAGTTGACTGCAGTTGACTTCAATGTTGTGAAATCCAGTAGAGCTATTAAGCTTTACAATTCCGAATAAGATCAAAAGATTTTGAAAAGATAACTATTGTTACTGAAGGGAAGAAAAGTTAATTCATTCAATACGCAGCTCACTGATTAACATTCATCTACGTGGACGTTATAAAACTAACCCTTTTATTCCCTCTCTGACAAAGCTTTTCTTATTTCCTTTACACCTCAACCTTTAAAATGGACCTTAGAAAGTTTTTGTCAGAGGGACATTTTACTTGGGAATTTGAGCCAATTTAATTAAGGTCAATCCAGCTTGAAAGCTCACCACAAAGGAATGAAGTAAAACCTCGAAATAAATAAGGTTATTATTGCAGATTTCCAATATTAAAAACCGTATAGCAACTAGAGCCCCCCTCCCACTGCTGGTGGGAGGGCGAACTGTTACATCTCCTTTGGAAAGCAATGTGACAAAGCTGCAAGAGTGGAAAATATTCTTTATCCATGTAACCAATAATTCAACTCCTGGGAATTTGCCTTAAGAAAATAATCCAAAATGCAAAGATCTATAGCCAAAGATGTTTACTGTGACTTTATTTTTAACAATTAAGAACTGATATAATCTTCATCTAAAGCTTGTGCAATGATTCACAGTCACTACTTCCCATACCTTGCATCAAATGAAACAACCCACGGGACTGTGAAAGCCCAGAGAAAAAAGCTACCAACTCACCCAAGAGAGTAAGTCACTCTTCAGAACAACTAGCAACGAGTGTGATTGAAATTAATAGCAGTATATAGATACATAGGAAACAGCATTCTAGACTAAAGAACAGCACGAAGGGCATGGGCAAAGCACCATATAAAAGTTTAATAGGCATCCAAGGACTAGTCAATAATTCTGAATGGCAGGAATGGAAAAGGGACAAGAGAATATAAGAAATGCTATACATAGGATGGGAACCAAGTAGTGGAGAGAAACCTCCAAAATGTCTTGCAATCTAAGGAACCTTGTCTTCATGCTAAAGAGGGCTTCCTTTGAACACAGACCACAGAAGCAGCAGCTATATAAGCTATTTTTTTTAAAGATTTATTTATTTTATTGATTGATTGATTGCTATGTTGGGTCTTCGTTTCTGTGCTAGGGCTTTCTCTAGTTGCGGCAAGCAGGGGCTACTCTTCATCGCGGTGCGCGGGCCTCTCAGTATCGCGGCCTCTCTTGTTGTGGAGCACAGGCTCCAGACGCGCAGGCTCAGTAGTTGTGGCTCACGGGCCCAGTCGCTCCGCAGCATGTGGGATCCTCCCAGACCAGGGCTCGAACCCGTGTCCCCTGCATTGGCAGGCAGATTCTCAACCACTGCGCCACCAGGGAAGCCCTATATAAGCTATTTGATTTTTAATTTTTATTTCTCATAGAAAATTGAGAAAATCACACAAAAATGGTCTTTTTCAATTACTACCATTTAGAAAACAGCCCATTCATAAAGTTTACAAGATAACTCACTCATAGGTGAAGAGCTCAGCAGAGAAATAGATTGATTTTTCTCCCTTCTGTGGTCATATTTCAATAGGTAGATCCAGAAATCTGACTGAAAAATGTTATTCTGCTGAATATATAAGAAAATAGAAATGTGTATAGATAGTCACACCATCTATCTGGAATTCTAATAACGCTGCTAACATTTAAATCTCCTTCTTTACTGCAACCTGAGTATGCTGCTCCTGTGGAAATCATGGGCCTTACAACAGCACTGACAGCAGCAAGGCCACGAGTCATTCTAAAAGAGAGGCAAACTTCTACTGACTCTCACAGTAGGTTAGCAAAAATTAACTGAGCCATCACAGGCAGGACACAGTCCAGAAAATGATCAACAGTTTGAAGCCTTCAGATGGAAAGCATCCAGCAAGCACCCAGCTCTGGTACTTACTGGCTGTGGACCTGGTGTAAGTTATTTAGACTATTTCTAAGCTTTAGACTCTTTATCTATAAAATGCAGATAATAATAGTACCTAATTTAAAAGCTCATAATGACAAAGACTTTCCCCTGACCAAACTTTAATCAGGCTGCTCTGAGCCCTCTTCTGGACTAGGCCTCAGCCTTGGCCCTGTGCTGTCTTCAGTCTGCCTAGACCAGTTTTAGCAAGAATCCTGCTAGGCAGTTGAGCAGACCCTCCCTACCCCTGATATCTGATCACACCTGATATCTGATCGAGTTCCTCATCTCCAGCCTTTGATGTACCAGTCCCTGTACTAGGTCAATTTAGCAAGAATCCCCCTACCCTGATGTCTCCTCTTAGTAAATTTCCATCCACTGACCCCCTTCACCCTGCTCCTTGGCTATAGATCCCCACTCATCCTTGTTATACTCAGTGTTGACCCTGTTCTCTCTCCTCTATTGCAATAGTCTTCAATAAAGTCTTCCTTATAGTTTTAACAAGTGTCAGAATACGTTTTTCTTTAACAAGGAGGATAAAATGAGTTTTAATGTAAATAAAACACTTGGAACATTAACTTATACACTTTTGTTCAGTCACGATTACCATCCAGTAAATATAAAAGAGTAACTAAATGTTTAAAGGCTCAACTGTTCAGCTTAAATCAATTAATGGCTATTTATTACACAGCATTTATTGGGATAAACATAAAGACCCAAACAGAGAACGATACAGGTCCTGCCTCAGAGAGCTCAAATTTAGAACAGGAACAGAGAATCACTCTACATGTGCTCATACAACAATGGACAGCAGCAGGTCAGGGTACAAAGGCAGCAGAGAAGAGAAACTGATGAATTGAGTGTAGTGGAAAGGTCACCAGACAGGCTTTGAAGGAGGAAGAGAAGTTGCAGCATCACTTTCAAGGTGGAGGATGAACACTCAGGAAGAGGAAGCAAAGGCACCAAGGGCAAAGGCACCAAGGGCAAAGGTATAAGGGTGGAGCTGAGACTACACCATGTCTCACTGGCACACCTGGGCAAGGGAGCTACTGAAAGATTTAACAGGAACGTGCCAGGACCAGAGTTACCTTTTCCAATTTACTTTTTTCCAGTCTGTCCCTCTCCAGCAACTAAGAAGCCGGATTTGGGGAGGTGGCAGCTTAAATCCAAATAAACGCACATTATGTAATTGGCAAGAAAATGTAGATACTTCTCATCAACAAGCACAAAATGGACAAGGGAAAAAAATTGAGCACAGACAGTTTGTAGAAACACACCAAGGGAAAAAGAGCCAAAATTAATATGTCAACATTAGGCAACCATAATGATTTTATTTACTGTACAACTATTACAGATTGGTAACTATTAACTACTGAACTATCCTTACAAAAGAATTGAATTTACCCCTTGTAGGGCTCTACCCACGCTCCTTCTCTGTCCTCCCTTCTTGACCTGGCTAACTCTTCCTGCTCTTCTAAACTTGGGCCACATGTCCTGTTTGGAGGCTAGAATGGTTTTAAGTGGATTTCCTCTATTGTCCCCTTTGCATGCTCTAAGCTTAGAACTAAATCCACTGTAAACTGCTTGTTTACTGCTTGTTCATTAGACAAGACTTTGGTCCCTTGAGTACAGGAACTTGTTTCTGCATTTCTAGCACCTGTTACATGGTTTGGCCCATGAATGACACACAATGTGTACTGAATGAATGGGTCTTAGAACGAATGAATGAAGTAAATACTGAGAATTCCATGTGATCACCCTTCCACCTTCAGGGGTCACCTGCATAAACTGAGAACTAAACAAGGAGTCTTTCCCCAGTCAAGATTCCTGATATTGTATAATCCTGCAAATGTTCAGGAGCCAAACCAATTTCAATTCTCCAAAGCGACAAATATCAAAGCAAAAACCAAATCTTGATTTTTAGAAGTTCCAAGGAATAAAAATAATTCCAAGGAATACAACAGAAATGAACTTGTTCCCTACATTTCACAGTACTATATTAGCCATGTTAATTTTCAAATCAATTATCTGGAGTTAAGACAGAAATACATAAAACATAGACCGACTAATGAAGCTGATGCTCAAGCAAATGCCTTTTCAAAAAAAAAAACAAAAGCTATGAATGAAAACACTGATGACTTTTTTTTTTTTTTTAAGGATAAACCAGGCACTCATGTTCTAGAAATTTGCTATTTTGGAAGCAACAATCAAAACTCTTAGGAGGTTTCTCTTTATCTGCACAGGGCATAAGTTTCTCTTAGAAACAGTCTTCATTTATTTGGCCCTAAAATCAAATAAATTCAGTTTAACATCAGAGGCTTCCTTTGCTTATTTTATTTACTCAGTACCAAAGGACATCATCCCTGTTTTTTAAGGACCTTTTCAAAACAAGGCAGTTGTCGCAGTTGCCAATTTAGTTGTAGGACACAATGACGACGACCACTGACAACTGTCCCTACCTATATATTTGGAATGCCCTCCTAAGCAAGTCATCTCACTTGGTCTTGAAAGTTAACTCAGGGACTTCCTTGGTGGTCCCATGGTTAAGACTTCGCCTTCCAATGCAGGGGGTGCAGGTTCAATCCCTGGTCAGGGAGCTAAGATCCCACATTCCTCAGGCCAAAAAGACAAAACATAAAGCAGAAGCAATACTGTAACAAATTCAATAAAGACTTTAAAAATGGTCCACATTAAAAAAAAAAAATCTTAAAAAAAGAAAGTTAATTCATTTCCAAATGTAACAGAAACCAAACCCTTTGAGTAGTTCAATGTAACAATGTAACGAAGGAGACCACCCTGTGAGAAACAGAAGCTCCTGTTCCCTGAAGAACCACCACCCCAAATCCTCAGGCTCTCAAGTTCTATAAACTAGAAACATCAAAACCTAAATGCATCACAGCTCGTCTCCTTACGTGAAAAGCTCATGCCTACAGAAGTATCCCGATGAGGCTGGGGAATCCTTTAAGTGGAACCAAAGTTAGAATTCTTCAACCTTAACTAAGTACAAGGTTGGCCAACCATGGTTGGGACTAAAAGAAAATGAATCTTCTGCTAAATGTACATGAAGCGTGTCCAAACTTTTCCAAACAATACAACCCAAACCTGATAAGGAGAACGCTTTCACCCATAAGCGCACAATAAGCCCAGAAAAACTGAGGAGTCCAGTGACATGGCTCTCGTCACAGATCTGCTCTCTCATTCCTGTTGCCTAACACGAAGGACCTCATTCTGACTTTATTAGACAGCACTAAGCTTCCCTGCAGTAGTTAGCCAAGTAGATCATCTACCCTGAAATGCAAGATATAAAATAAAGGTGGGGGGGAGGGGATAAGACAAAAATTGCATTCAAGACAACCAGGCAGCAGGCAAACTGATTCAGACCACCCAGTCACAGACGGTGAAACTGTCACTGTAAACAGTAACTCTACCCTGAAAGAGGAGAGGCCAGAGGATACACAGGCGAGCGCTTAGTGCTCAGTTCAATTACCTTGCCATTACCTGAGCCATCTATCCAGACTCATCACTGTGTACTAAAAATAGGACACAAGATTGCTTTTATAGCATCCCAGCTGCTAAAAATGTGAAGAGAACAAATTTCAAAACATGTAGCAGAACCTGTACCAGGAAAAGAGAAAAAGTAATATATGCTTCTAGTGTCAAAAACACAAATCAAGAAAAGTGAGATGTTAGTCACACCTTGCTTTTATATAGCACCTATCTGCGAAGCAGCTCAAATATTTTTGCAAATTAAAGAAAATCTAACTATAGGACTTCTAACAACACCTCTGTGAAATAGGTGGAATGTAAATGTAAGTACTTCTGTTTCGCTACTGAAGAGAAGTAGACATATTTAATCACACCGCAAATTAGAGTTCTGATCTGGCTCAATCCAGCACTTTCAGCATCCCATACAGCCAAGTCACCAATAACCCTAGGGATTGTAACAAAGTAAAATATAAAAGTGAACCCCACAGTTTCCTATGTTCAAGAACTAAACTCTAACAATTAAGTCAAAATTGGTTTTAGTTTTTCAAGGAAAACGGTTCAAGTATTCTATTTAATCTGTTGAATCTACTTTTTAAATTTTTTTGGAATCTACTTTTAGAAGTTGAGAAACCATTATGACGGTTATTAAAGCTACTTGAAATTTAGAAATCATAGAGAAAAGTGAAAATTCTATTTCTCACACTCACCAATATAAACTGACAGTTTTATGCCTCCTTCAAAGGATGAAAGGAATTCAGTTTAAAGTGCAAGGTCAAAATACGCAAAAAGACACACTGGCCTGGGAAACCAATAGGTTTAAAAACAAAAGATGAGTCAACTAATACTTGCAGATCTCAGGTACTTGAAAGAATATTTTATTTTAACTCAAAAAAGGAATTAAATTGTCCCACTGATGGCTAGGAAAAGAGATCACCTTTAAGTGTTTTATTTGTGCTTTTTAAAAGCTATTATTATGAGGTAACTTTAAAAGCTAGTATATTATTACAGCACTAAGGGGCACTTCCTAAATATACCCAATATATCTAACTCCTCTCAAAGCCAACTCCTGGTGAAATAATTCTTTCTTCCCTTCAATACTATTTAGATAAGGCACAGCCAAAGCAGTACAGGATGTCTAAACCTGAACTTGCTACAGGAATTTCCAAACAGATAAGAACTTAAGAACTTTGCAAATACATGCCTATTTGAAAGACAAGAGAAACTTGAAGAAAGTATCCAGTGAAAATATGAGCTCCTTTCTCAAAAGGTAAGCTCTTCAATGCAGAGTCTGTCTCCTTATAAATTCTATTCAGCCCTGAGAGTCTGTGCTAGTGCCAAGAGGGAAAACGGCTTCTACTGTCACTATCAAATGCAATTCACTTTAATGAAATGATATGATGTCTAGAATTTGTTTCAAAATAATCTAGAGTTCGGGCTGGCGGGAAAGATGAAACAAGACTGATGAGAGTTAACACTTGCTGAAGCTGGGTAATGGGGATTACTACTGCTCCCACTTCTGTAGTTGTTGGAATTTTTCATAATAAAAGGTTAAATAAACAGAGAAAGAGAAGAAAGCTAGTTTTAGAAAGCAAATGCCTCTCAGCTAGCCTATTTCTATAAGACCAGCTTATACAAATACTTAACTGAGAATTCTAAAGAAATATAATATAGCAAGAATTATCTAAATTCTTTATAAACAATTAGAATGACCCTATGGTTTTTCTGTTGTTCACACAGGTGTGAAAGGATGAATTAAGAAATTACCTGTCTCTAAATTGCTATTGTAACCGAGCTGGACCCTATGGGGTCTTCCCGGGACAGGCCTTCCCCCATATCCGCTGCTTTAGCTCCTCTCTGAAGTACCTAGATAACAGTATTTGATGCACATTTCCTGAGTTGTTTTACAGATGGGAAAACCCCCCACCAAATGGAAGACATTGACTACTTGATGACCATGAGCACATGGGCCCAGGCCTCCTGGAGCCTAAGGACTGATGATGTTAACCCCTGTGACACCACCCTGTTACCTCACCATCAGCCAATCAGAGAATTGTGCACGTGCTGATCACAGACCCTGTGACACCCCTCCCTCACCTGGCTTTTGAAAATGCTTTGCTGAAACCCTTCCCAGAGCTCGGGGCTTATTAGGGCATGAGCCACCCATCTTCCTGCATGGCCCTGTAATAAAACTTTCTCTGCCCCAAACTCCTACGTTTCAGTTTGTTTGGCCTCACTGTGTGTTGGGCACACAAACTTGTGCTAACAATTTGTTTTCTCCTTTATCTGTCATTGCAATTAAACCTGATTAAAAAGAATTACTGGTCATTTTTTTCTTCATCCTGACAAAAGACACTCTTTCCAAAATTAAGGAAATTATGAGATGCCGTAGGGAAACTGTTTCTACCACCAAATCCAGACTTTTAATGAAGCTTAGCATATTTTAAACTACCCTTTACATCAGTTTCTAAGAGTTAAGCTTAGATTAAACTAAAGTAAGCTGATTTTTAACATATTACTTTAATCTTGATAAATATTCTCATAAATCATGCTAGTCCATATTTGGAAATTTTCATTCTTTTAAATTCTGCTAAAAATTGCAACACAAAAGAGACCAAAGCCTTGATGTCTTTTATTCAACAGAATCAGTACTCCGATGAGTGCCATCAAGATCACTTTAGCCTCCAGAATTGATTTGAGACACTTGACAACCAAGATTAATGTCTGACCTGTAAATTGACTTAATAATGGACATTTTTCTTAAAGGAGATAAATGTTAGATTAGATAAGTAATCACATGGAAACTCAAAGTTATCACTGAATCACATTTCTTTAAGAAGTTATCAGCACTCTTTTCATACAGAATTTACCAAGATACCTTAATAGAACTGGGAAAATTAAAATCTAGGATGGGAACCGAAGAATAACTTGCAAGGCTCACATTATCTCTAACAGATGTTACATGGCGGGGTTCATTCTCACGCTTTTCCCCCCTTTCTCCTTTGGATCTGGGAGGTTTACTTAGAGGCATCTGCTTCAACAGCAAACAGATTATTTAAACTGTTGCTCTGCCCATACTCCTAACCTATTTGGCAGAGCAGACATTTCAAAAATGGACAACTATGAAAACTAAACTAGAAAAATTCACCAAAATTCAAAAACTGGTCACTGAGCTCCCTGAGTCTACATTTGGTATTTCAAAATATTTGGAAATTACATTAAGTACAGGAGTATTCAAAAGAGTTTAATAAATAGTTTGGTTAATCATGTCATCTATATGGCAACTCTGATAGCCCCAATCAGATCCCTTTGTAAAATGGACACAAAAGGTATCTTTTAGTAACATGTAAGGAATTCAGTCTATGCATTACAAGAGACAAACCAGTTAGATCTCTACTGAGACAGCAAATATTTCATGCATTCACCTCAGCAGGGTGGATTTCCAGCACTGCGAAGGACCAGATGACTCAAGAGTCAGCCATGTTTCCAAAGCTTAGAGGGAAGATGATTAATGATACGAAACAACAAGGCATGGTGAACTTTTACAATGGATTGCTTACAAAAGCTCAGTTGCTAACTAAAAAGTGCTTCAACCTTAGATAAAGAGGGCACTCAAATCATAGGTTCAAGTAGGGGCAACATTCTGGAATGACTCACATTAAAGTTATCTAGTACATCACAAAAAGATAATAGTACTAAAATCAACTTATTTCCAAGTTTTTGACTTTCAAAAGACTGTGAAAACTCCAAGATATGAAAAACTGATTTCTTAGTAAAAGAAGAAAAAGAAAAGATTAAAAAAGAAAATGAGAATTCCCTGGGGGTCCAGTGGTTAGGACTCTGGTGCTCCAACTGCCAGGGGCCCGGGTTCGATCCCTGGTTGGAGAACTAAGATCCCGCAGGCCAGCCAAAAACAAAAACAAATGAACAAAACAAAATATAAAAACAAATAAGCAAACACACACACAAAAAAGAAAATGAGCTTGATGCTCCTGGAGCTGATTATCTAGTCTGAGAATCACCTCCCCACCTTATTTTTCATGCCTCTGGTCTACCTTTCACCATTCTTCTGCTCATTTCCATGCTTGCTGTGGTGAGAGAGAATAGGAACAGGGTGTAACTTTTTTGATTGAGCGAATAGTTCATATGAAGGAGGACAGTCAGGAAGAGAGGAGAAGAGGGAAAATTAAAATTAATTTTATAATACTCATCATCTATGTCCCTTACAACTGTTGATTCACAACATTATGTGTTAAGCAAGAGATACTGCAAAAAGTACAAAAATAAGTAATCACAATATGACTATAAATATGGCCAATGTTCAAAATCCATACAGAGAAAAAAAAGGAGGAGAAGAAAATACAGTGGGATATATAATAAACATTATCAGTAGTGGTCCTGAGTAGCCAGATAGAAGACTATCCTTTCCTTGATTGTATTTAATGCAATCAAAATTTTCTATAATGAATATGTAGGTCATTAAAAAAACAATTTCTTACATGGCAAAAAAGACCCCCGAGAAAGCATTTTTCATTTAATAATATAACACGTGTAGTTTATAGGACCTGCTCTATAAAATTCTTTCAAGCTAAGCTGCAAAAGGCACTGAAGATAATGAAAAGATTGATTTTCTTACTATTGTTAGAAGTCTTTGTCCACTAATCTAACAAACGTTTACTAAGCAGTTATCATGTATTAAATCCACTGTCTGCTGGGATCCCCAAAATGTAATTAAGATATACTAGTCAATTCTCACTATCAAGGTGCTTAAAAATGTAGGCTGCAAACCTTCCTGCCCCATCTCCAACTCTGAATACCCCTCAAAAAAAACCCTAGGAAACCTTTTTGTAAGGTCACTACATCCAAAAATATACTGTAATGTTACTGTCAAAATATTTGCTCTCCTTCCCTTACCGGGTCCTTCCCTACCCGTTCATCCCTGCAGGGGATTATACTTTTTATCCACTGAGGCCATGTTTGACCACGTGACTTGCTTTGGCCAATGAAGTATGAGTAGCAATGGCAAATGTCACCTTCTGAGCAGAAGCATTAATAGCCATGGGGAGGGTCTATCATGGCTCTTTCCACTCTTTCATCCTGGGTCCTGGAATGAAACCCACAAAGGGTATTAATGTGAGAAATAAACTTTTGTTGTTGGAAGCTACTGAGATTTGGGGATTGTTACTACAGCATAATTTAGCAAAAGCTGACTAATTCATATACCCCTCACTAAACTTTGATACATTAAAGACCGTCACTCACCAATGGGCAGGAGGAAGAAATAAGTAACCTCCTCTATAGTTTCTAACTTACTCTTGCAAAGTAGATAACAATTTGACCCCAACCAGGATATCACTAGCCCACTGTTTGTTTTGTTTTGCTTTGTTTTCTCTCTAGACGTCTGGGCTGGCCAATTTGCTGCACTTCAGGCATTTGGAGTTGCCCTCTAATTCAACCCTTTACACAGGTATGAAATTCCCTTCCTTGAAGAAAACCCCCAAAATACGGCACCAATGAAAATATTCTACAGGACACAAGAGAACAAGCAATGTCCAGAGGAATGAAATCTACTACTTTCTTTTGAAACAAATTAACTGTAAGAATCATTGTTGTACACCTGAAACTAATATAGTGTTTTATGTCAATTATATTTCGATTTTCAAAAGTTAACTGTAGGGAGTTCCCTGGTGGTCTAGTGGTTAGGATTTGGTGCTTTCACTTCCATGACTCGGGTTCAGTCCGTTGTCAGAGAACTGAGATCCTGCAAGCTGCGGCAGCGCGGCCAAAATTAAAAAATAAATAAATAAATAAGTTATTTTTTAAATTAGAAGCTATTTGCTTTGGAAATAAAATGCAGAAGAATACCATATCTATTAAACAATAGTCTGCTGTGAAAAGAGCAGGCCAAGCTAACTAGAATACACCTAAAATAAAAACAAGAGAGGGAATTCCCTGGTGGTCCAGCGGTTAGGACTTGGCGATTTCACTGCCAGGACCTGGGTTCAATCCCTGGTCATAGAACTAAGATTCTGTAAGCCACGTGGCGCAACCAAAAATATAATAATAATAAAATAAAAGACAGAGATTGAAAATCAAAAAAAAAAAAAAAGAAAGGAAGAGTTACTAAATTTAATAAAGTACCACTTCAAGGAAAAAGCTGTATACAATAAAAATTTTTTATTTTCATAAGATGTATAATCTACAATGAAAAGAACAGTTGTAAAACTTTATACTCCCAATACTATAACATGAAAACACATTAGACAAAAACAAAAGGCAATCTCTTTGAACTTACTGGTTAAAATGTAGAAAGCAATAACTTAAAAAACAATTGGGATGTTTCTAATTAATAAGAGTAGCCAGAAACTAAAATACTGAAATTGTCCTAGGACAACTGTCACAGAAATGAACTAATATTTAGGGAGCAGCAACCTGGTATAGAGTATCAAAACAGTGAGGAGTTAAACAGGAAGCACAGAAGTCATAAACTACACTACCATATACATATAGATCGAGGCGAAGATATGTTTATATGTATGAATAACACACCTGGAACATAAAATATTTACACAATAAAGCTATACAAATGCTTTGGCTTGAGATTCAGGAAGCACTCTTTTAAAAGGGTAAATATGAGATGATATAATCTCATAATCATCCTAATTATAGGATTAAAAACAATCTATGGTATGCAGTTCAGTACATAAAGAAAAAGCAGGAAATGCTTAAAATCTTGAGCAGGAAATGTTTAAAATCATGCTGTACTCATGCTTGCCCCTTCAGGTTGAAAAGTCAGGAACCATATCACCAATATACTTAGGAAGTGAATGCAACACTCTGACAGAAATGTCAAATTAAAACCTCTTCTTCCTCATATATCCTCAGAGTAAATTCCTATCTTCTGAGGAAATTGTCTTCAAACTTTTGTTAACCAACAAAACTTTCTGTACACAAAACCTCACCCTAGCTCAAGACTGAACAGCTGAGCTGCTATGATTAAAGTGTAAGTAAGGAAGGGTCACAGGGTGGGAGCAGTTCCACAAATGGCTACCAAGTACCTCCCACCACTAAGGAGCCCCATGAGCCAGGCACTGGGCTAAGCACAGGGAATTCAGGAGGGAACAAAACAGAGTCTCTGCCCTCAGGGAGCTTACATTCTAGAATGGGGAGAAAGCTGAAGTAAAGAAGTAAACAAACAAATATGATCATTTCAAACACAGAGAACTACTCCAAAGAAAATGAGGTAGGGTAACAAGGCAGATGACGGTTGCAGGTGGTATCTGGGATTTCTCTGTATGCCTGGGTAGTCAAGGAGAACCTCTCTAAAAAGACACTGGGGTTCTTTCTGGGAGGGTTCAGCCAGTGCAAAGACCCATGGAAGGAAAAGAACCTGTCCAAGGAAGAAAAAGAGGCCAGTCCAGCTGGAGCAAAGTGAACAAAGTGAGCATAGAAAGAGGAAACTGGAGAGGCAACAGAGACCAAAATACAAGCATCTCTCAAAGTGAGGCTTGGATTTTATTTTAAGTGTAATGGGAAGTCTTTGAAAGGTTTTGAGCAAGGGAATAACAGGATCTGATTTATAGTGTAGAAGGTGCTGTGTGGAACAGATTCCACACAGGCAGAGTGAAATCAAGAAAACCAGCGAGGAGGTCATGGCAGACACTCACTTGAGAGGCAGTGGTGGCCAGGAGTAACATTTAACAGTGGAAATGATGATGAATGGTGAGATTCGGCATGTACTTTGAACAGAAAGCTCACAGCACTTAACGGAATAGATACGGAGCAGGTAGAAGACAGAGGAATCAAGAAGAGCTGTTAAGTTTCTGGCCCGGAGAACTGGGTGGATAAGGGCGCCATTTACTAAGGCGGAAAGGTCTGGGGTGTGTAGATTAGACTGGGTATAGCACCGAGAATTCTGTTTTTACAGATGGCCAATAGGCACATGAAAAGACACTCAACATCACTAATTATTAGAGAAATGCAAATCAAAACTACAATGAGGTACCACCTCACATGGGTCAGAATGGCCATGATTAAAAACTCTATAAATAACAAATGCTGGAGAGGTTGTGGAGAAAAGGGAACCCTCCCATACTGTTGGTGGGAATGTAAATTGGTGCAGCCACTACGGAGAACAGTATGGAGGTTCCTTAAAAAACTAAAAATAGAGCTACCATATGATCCAGCAATCCCACTCCTAGGCATATATCCGGACAAAACTATAATTCAAAAAGATACATGCACCCCAATGTTCATAGCAGCACTATTTACAATAGCCAAGACATGGAAACAACCTAAATGTCCATCAACAGATGAATGGATAAAGAAGATGTGGTATATATATACAATGGAATACCACTCAGCCATAAAAAAAGAATGAAATGCCATTTGCAGCAACATGGATGGAGCTAGAAATTATCATACTAAAGGAAGTCAGAAAGAGAAAGACAAATATCATATGATATCACTTATATGTGTGGAATCTAAAATATGACACAAAAGAACTTATCCACAAAACAGAAACAGGCTCAGACATAGAAAACAGACTTGTGGTTGTCAAGGGTGGAAGGGGGGTGAGGGAGGGATAGACTGGGAGTTTGGGATTACCATATGCAAAGTACTATATATATATATATATATATATATATATATATATAACTGAATCACGTTGCTGTATACCAGAAACTAACACAGCATTCTAAATCAACAATACTTCAATAAAATAAATTAAAAAAAAAAAAAAAACCTCTGTTTTGACCATGTTAATTTTGAACGGCCTGTCATTAGGTTCCCAAGAAGATCTGCCTACTTAGATGGTGCCTAGCTGACCATGTAAGTCTGCAGTTCTTGGGAGAAGTTGGAGCTGGAAACACCCATATACCTCTCCCACCTCTATTCCCATGGCAAACCCTCTAAGACTTCTCAGAAATCCCAGTGCTTCTCAGAGCAGTGTGAAAACTTAATGCTTACCTCCAACTTGCTACCTAAATTTGCCTAATGTTTGCATAGTGTCGACAAATAATTAAATTAAGAAAATGTAAATCACATTTGCCTACACTAGATTTGTTGACACCAAAACAAATTACAGATGGCTTGAAGATTCTAGTGAAAAAAAGGAAACCATGAAAGTGTGCTAGAAGAAAATATGGGTTAATATTCATAAAATCTTGGCATGAGAAAGGACTTCTTCATTTGACTGTGGGCAGAAATCCTTAAAAATGGAAAATAATGGTGGATTGGGGGGGAGGTAAATACTTCTATAAAAGAAAACACCACAAGTTTTAAAAGCAAATGAAAAATTGGGAATAAAAAAATATCCCTGGACCTCCCTGGTGGCTCAGTGGTTAAGAATCCACCTGCCAATGCAGGGGACACGGGTTTGAGTCCTGGTCCGGGAAGATCCCACGTGTCATGGAGCAACTAAGCCTGTGTGCCACAATTACTGAGCCTGCGTGCCACAACTACTGAGCCCGTGTGCCACAACTATTGAAGCCCGTGCACCTAGAGCCTGTGCTCAACCAGAAAAGCCATCGCAATGAGAAGCCTGCACACCCCAACGAAGAGTAGCCCCCACTCACCACAACTGGAGAAAGCCCACGTGCAGCAATGAAGACCCAATGCAGCCAAAAATAAATAAATAAGTAAATTTATTAAAAAAAAAAAATATCCCTAAGTACAAGGAGCTCACATAAATGAAGAAAAAAGATTAACTCCAAAAGAAAATGTGACAAGGACAAGAGAAAATTCAAAAGAGAAGAAATATAAGTGAGTAATTAACACATAAAAATAATGCTAAACTTATCAGCACAAGGAATTAAAACAAGGAGATACTATTTTTTCCCCTATCGAGCTCATAAATATTAAAATGGCAATGAGTATAGACTTGGAACCTGGGCAGTAATTACTAAGCCCTTTCTGGAGACAATTTGGTAAAATGTATAAAGAGCCTTAGATTTTACAAGCTCTTTGACCTACCAATTCTGCTTCACGGAACTCATCCAAAAGGCAGGGGTATCAGGGGATTTGTTTCAAAAGATTTCAGCACAAATTATGTTTTTCACATTAGAATATTCTGCACCTAAAAAAGAGATGCTTCAGAATCACATCTAATAACATGAAAAGCTATTGGATTAAAAAAATTAGGTTTTAAATGAAAAATCAGAAAGAGAAGTTAAGGAAACACTCCCATTTACCACTGCAACAAAAAGAATACCTAGGAATAAACCTACCTGAGGAGGCAAAGGACCTCTATGCAGAAAACTATAAGACACTGATGAAAGAAATCAAAGATGATACAAACAGTTGGAGAGATATACCATGTTCTTGGACTGGAAGACTCAACACTGTGGAAATGACTATACTACCCAAAGCAATCTACAGATTCAATGCAATCCCTATCAAATTACCAATGGCATTTTTCACAGAACTACAACAAAAATTTTTACAATTTGTATGGAAACACAGAAGACTCCAAATAGCCAAAGCAATCTTGAGAAAGAAAAACAGAGCTGGAGGAATCAGGCTCCCTGACTTCAGACTATACTACAAAGCTACAGTAATCAAGACAGTATGGTACTGGCACAAAAACAGAAATATAGATCAATGGAACAGGATAGAAAGCCCAGAGATAAACCCACGCACCTGTGGTCACCTTATCTTTGACAAAGGAGGCAAGAATATACAATGGAGAAAAAGCAGCCTCTTCAATAAGTGGTGCTGGGAAAACTGGACAGTTACATGTGAAAGAATGAAATTAGAACACTTCCTAACACCATACACAAAAATAAACTCAAAATGGATTAAAGACCTAAATGTAAGGCCAGACACTATCAAACTCTTAGAGGAAAACACAGGCAGAACACTCTATGACATAAATCACAGCAAGATCCTTTTTGACACACCTCCTAGAGTAATGGAAATAAAAACAAAAATAAACAAATGGAACCTAATGAAACTTAAAAGCTTTTGCACAGCAAAGGAAACCATAAACAAGACGAAAAGACAACCCAACCCTCAGAATGGAAGAAAACATTTGCAAATGAAGCAACTGACAAAGGATTAATCTCCAAAATATACAAGCAGCTCATGCAGCTCAATATCAAAAAAACAACCCAATCCAAAAATGGGCAGAAGACCTAAATAGACATTTCTCCAAAGAAGACATACAGATTGTCAACAAACACATGAAAAGATGCCCAACAACACTAATCATTAGAGAAATGCAAATCAAAACCACAATGAGGTATCACCTCACACCAGTTAGAATGGCCATCATCAAAACATCTACAAACAATAAATGCTGGAGAGGGTGTGGAGAAAAGGGAACCCTCTTGCACTGTTGGTGGGAATGTAAATGGATATCGCCACTATGGAGAACAGTATGGACGTTCCTTAAAATCTACAAATAGATCTACCATACGACCCAGCAATCCCACTACTGGGCATATGCCCTGAGAAAACCATAATTCAAAAAAATACATGTACCTCAATGTTCATTGCAGCACTATTTACAATAGCCAGGACATGGAAGCAACCTAAGTGTCCATCGACAGAGGAATGGATAAAGAAGATGTGGCACATATAAATGGAATATTACTCTGCCATAAAAAGAAACAAAATTGAGTTATTTGTAGTGAGGTGGATGGACCTAGAGACTGTCATACAGAGTGAAGTAAGTCAGAAAGAGAAAAACAAATACCATATGCTAACACATACATATGGAATCTAAAAAAAAAAAAAAGAAAGAAAATGGTCAGAAGAACCTAGGGGCAAGATGGGAATAAAGATGCAGACCTACTAGAGAATGGACTTGAGGATACGGGGAGGGGGAAGGGTATGCTGGGACAAAGTGAGAGAGTGGCATGGACATATCTACACTACCAAATGTAAAATAGATAGCCAGTGGGAAGCTGCTGCACAGGGAGATCAGCTCGGTGCTTTGTGACCACCTAGAGGGGTGGGATAGGGAGGGTGGGAGGGATGCTTAAGAGGAAGGGGATATGGGGATATATGTATACATATAGCTGATTCACTTTGTTGTACAGCAGAAAGTAACACAACATTGTAAAGCAATTATATTCCAATAAAGATATTTAAATAAATAAATAAAAGTGTAAAAATAAAAATTAGGTTTTAAAATTGTAGTCAGGATAATACATAGCAATACGCATATTCATAGAAAGAAATCTCTAATAATAAATTACAGGAAATTAACAGTGGTTGTGTCTAGAAAAATTAAGTGTTCTTTATGATCTTTTTCTTTCATTATAATAAGCATATATTATTTGATAATAAAAACATCGTTTTGGGGGTAAAAACAAAAATAAAAGTCCTATGCATATTGAATAGAAATTACCAAAAAATTAACAAGAGATATTTTCAAGTGATAAAATATAATTTCAGGAATTTTCTTCACTTCTAAAATTGAAATTCTCTGTATTTTACACACTTCCCATTATGAACATGCACTACTTATTTTTTAAAAAGGTAAAACAAACTTCTAAAAATTACTTTCCAATTTTATCTTAATTTGAATGACCGTTACAACTATCACACAGTATTTTCAAGGGTTTATGCCCTTCTCTTCATGTACCAAAACCAGTTTTTCTTCATTATTCTAAATAGCTTAGGGGGGCACAAAGGGATTCTCCTGAAACATGCTGGGTCCCATATCTCCCTCCATGTTAATACCTTTAATGGACTTCAACACTTTAGCTCAGTGGTTATCGAAGTCTTGTCCCAGACCTACAGCACCAGCATAAACAGGGAGCTGGTAAATGCAAATTCTTGGGCCCCACCTCAGACCTAGAGAATAAGAAACAGGGTGGGACCCAACAGTGAGTTTTATCACGATCCTCTAGGTGATTCTGATGCATGCCAAAGTTGGAGAACCACTGTTTCAGCCTATAATCTTTGGGCCTTCAGCATCCAGAAACTCTCCTAGACAGTCAAATCATTTTTCAAATTATATCTTTCAGAATTCTAATTGTAACACATTAAATCATTCAAGGGGACTGAGCTGCTAAATCTCTAATCGTAACAGCTGAAAACAAAATTTTTAAAGAAAAATAAAAAGATAACAAGGAAAGAAAACCATACCTGTAGAGATGTCTTAAAAGGTACCAGTGAGTCCTAGAGACATCACTTCAAGCCTTCCACGGCCTTTGAGGTTGACACACCTGGCCTCCTCAAGGAACACGCTAAATGCGAACTCATTTAATTACAAGTGTCAAAGGCAGGCCTTCACAATCAAACAATCAACCAGACTCCTCAGTAAAAACAATACTGAAGCCATATCTAGACATAAATACAACAATCAGGTGTGCTAAAAACTTGAGAAACATCTTAACCTGAACTAATCGGTGAGCCCATTTGGGGCAAGGTCTACTGGCGTTTGATGTGAACAACAATTAATATAGTTGTTTACCTGTAATGGAGGTATAACCATGAGACAAATGAAACAAAGTTTATTCACAGCCCAATGAAGTACCAAATTTTTCTGCCACATTCATCTGTTCAAAGAGCCAGGTACTAAGCTAGTGCCAGAGACAAAATGGTGTCTAAAGTACCTTTCCTGCCCTCCAGAAGGCTGCGGTCCACTTGGAGATTGGCAGAGGCCAGACAGGACCTCCACTCACCCCAGGGCAGAAACTTTACATACATTCTTTAATACTTGAGGCTAAGTCACTTGTTCAAGGCCACCCAACTCCCTACAAGTCCAGGCTCTGCTCTTGCCCTTCCATCCTGGCCCTAATGTTAGCACCAAAAGGAGACATGAGTATGCACTGTCGCATCTTACATGAGATTGTGCTAAGAATAAAGCCAAGAATAAAAATGACTTTGTTGTTATTAAAAAGGGGACATACAATTAGGTAAAATCAAGTGGCATCAGGCCAAGTAAAAAAAAGGAGTTTATCAGGGAGTTCCCTGGTGGTCTAGTGGTTAGGATTCAGCACTTTCACTGCCATGGCCCGGGTTCAATCCCTGGTCAGGGAACTGAGATCCCTAAAGCCACGTGCGTCACAGCAAAAGAAAAAAAAAAAGTAGTTTCTAATGATCCTGCTTTTTTTTTTTATATCTATCTATCTATCTATCTATCTAACTATCTATCTATTTTGGCTGCACCAGGTCTTAGTTGCGGCACGCGGGATCTTCGTTGCCGCATGTTTAGTTGCCACATGCGGGCTTCTCAGTTGCAGCATGCGGACTCTTACCGGGCCCCCTGCATTGGGAGCGCGAGGTCTTACCCACTGGACCACCAGGGAAGTCCCCTAATGATCCTGCTTCTGAATGAGAAAAATTATCTATAGAAGCAACAGCAACAAAAAAAGGGCAAGACGAATATGGAACAAAAATATTAATACCGATTATGCTGAATGGGAAGATTATAGGTGATTATTGTCCCAATTCAAAATTCTTTTATAATGTAAATTATTTTTTTTAAATGATCATCGAACATTTAAAAAAAATTTTTTTAACCCAGCCAAGATTCCATTAATCAGTAGTTCTCCATAGGTTTGTACCACTCCCCAGTGGATGTTCGGAAATATGTGGGAGTGTTTTTGGTTGTCACCTTCACTGGGAGGCACCACTGGCATTTAACAGGCTCCTGAGAACAGTCCCATACAAGGAATTGTCCCATGTGACTCGAATGTCTGTCTAGACATTCCTGTAGGGGGAAACAAAATCCATTTATAACTCTCTGAACCTAGAACCAAATTCCACTTTACATATAAACACAAAGGACTTTTTACAAGTTTTTACTATACACCCTAACCCTAGTAGGGTGCTAGCAGTATAAGTCAAAAGAACATTGTTTTCAGTTTTACCAAAAGTTGTTCACAATTTTGGAAAAGCCACGTCATTAACTATACTGCCCTTCTCAATATCTGAACCACCTCCATCGGGGTACACTGGTAGCCACTGCATTTGCAATGAGCATCTCACTCCCGTGTCTTCTGGTGCAGTCAAGACCAAGCTCGGGCATATTCAAATGCCAAAGAAATGCTTAGATTGCTTCTTTATAAAAAAGTTGGGGCATTACATTGAGCGTTTTGAAATTATGTGTATATTATTGATGAATTTAACCTCATGAGACTAAAGGAAGCATTACAAAAAGGCAGCGCTGGGTGTGACAAGGCTGAGAGCTTGCTGTGGTGACCCGAGGAATGTATGCAGTTATGAGAGTGCTGCTGACTTCTACTAGGCCAGACATTAAAGAGATCTGCAAAACTGCAAAACAGGGCCACTGGGCTTCCCTGGTGGTGCAGTGGTTGAGTATCTGCCTGCTAATGCAGGGGACACGGGTTCGAGCCCTGGTCTGGGAAGATCCCACATGCCGCGGAGCAACTGGGCCCGTGAGCCACAACTGCTGAGCCTGCGCGTCTGGAGCCTGTGCCCCACAACGGGAGAGGCCGCGATAGTGAGAGGCTCGAGCACCGCGATGAAGAGTGGCCCCTGCACCGCGATGAAAAGTGGCCCCCACTTGCCGCAACTAGAGAAAGCCCTCGCACGAAACGAAGACCCAACACAGCTAAAAATAAATAAATAAATAAGTAAATAAATAAAGTAGCTATTAAAAAAAGAATCAATGAGATTTAAAAAAAAAAAAAGACCACTTACCTCTCTACAATTCTTTGTTATGAAAAATAGTTATTTTCATTAAAGAGTTATTTATGCTCACTTGTAATGAATTTATTATTATTTTCAAATGAATAAATAAAGCAAAAGTGTTAAAAATAGGAAACTTTTCCGTTTCAATTTTAATATGGGAATACCAATGAAGAAAACATACATAAACAAAAGCTCTTTGATAGTCTTCAATACATTTTAGGTGCATGAAGGGGTCCTAAGATGAAAATGTTTGCAAACTGCTGCTCTTACGGAAAAAGGTAAGGAAGGAGGGAACACCTGGCTGGAGAGGGAGCAGGTCACAAACCAGAGCAGTACCTCAGTAGGGTGAGAAAACTTCGAGAACCAAGCCAGATCAGTAGTGCTGGATTACAAGTGGTGAAGGGAGAAGAAGGAATCCCGGAATGAGGTATAAGCTTCCGACTTGGGCAGCTGAATATACAGGATGCCACTCAGAGGAATTTTAATACCGTAACCGTTGTGTCATAAAAACAATTTTTAAGTAGAAAATAAACCCACAAACATAAAAGTTTAAATGAAACTACCAGCACATACAGCCCTTTTTCATGCAGACATAATAATAGTCAAAAATACCTTCTTCTCTCACTGCTTCTGATACATGTTAAGAAACCAGAACGTTTGGACAATAGTCATGAACACGACTGGAGCCCACTCCATGGCACCAAAAGTGGAAAAGGAGAGACAGTATCCGCCCTCCTCCCCCCCCACCCCCCGCCAGGCCTCCTCCAGCCAGCATCTTCAAGGAGTCCATACAATATTTTTTTAAGGATTCAGCTTCAAAAACCTTTTAAATCAGAGATGTTCAAAGAAGCAGGAAGGAGGGACCACCTACTGCCCCGTGGCAGGTTTCTGCAGGAACTCCTGGGCAGGCTCTGCCTCTCACTGGCCCCGCAGGGTTGTGCTTTCCCTCCCAGAGTTCAGGACAGAGTAACGGATATGGCCACGCAGCAAAGAAAGTCTCTTAAGGAAAAGTCCAAAAACGCCCTATTTTTAACACTAGTGGAGCCACCCATCACACAAACTGCCTGGAACCATCCCCAGGCCCCACCCCTGCTTCCTACATCACCCCAGTGTGGATCTTGGACCTAGAAAGGGATCCGGGGCAGTAAGACTGATACTAGGAAGAGAAAATCAGGGAGTTCGCTGGTGGCCTAGTGGTTAGGATTCCGGGCTTTCACTGCCGTGGCCCAGGTTCAATCCCTGGTCAGGGAGCTGAGATCCCGAAGGCCGCAAGTGGAGGCCAAGACAAAACAAAACAAACAAACAAAAAATAGGTTAAAAAAAAAAAAGAGAGAGAGAGAGAGAGAGAAAGGCAGGAGGTGGGAGGGCACATCCTTGAGCCCCAGGGCAGATCTCTTGGCAACATTCCCCTTGTAGTCCAGGGCTAGAGGCCTGGGTTATTCCACCTCTCCTTGCCCCAGTGATGACAAGCCTGGGGCAGCCCACACCAAGGCAGGTGACATTCTTAGAGGTTGGTAACTTTTCCTTTATATGAATCCCAAGGACCCTTATCACCATTAATAGCTGTACTTACTACTTCCAAGTTACTTTTATTTTTTTTTAATCTTAGCCAATTGTTTTTTTTGTTTTTTGTTTTAGTATTTATTTATTTACTTAGGCTCCACCAGTTCTTAGTTGCAGCACGTGGGATCTTCGTCACGGCATGCAGGATCTTTTTTTTTTTTAGTTGCAGCATGCGGGATCTTTTAGTTGCGGCTTGTGGGCTTCTTAATTGTGGCACGAGAACTCAGTTGCGGCACGCACGCGCAATCTAGTTCCCCGACCAGGGATCAAACCCAGGTCCCCTGCATTGGGAGTATGGGGTTTTACCCACTGGACGGCCAGGGAAGTCCCTTAAAAGTTACTTTTTTAAAGGCTGTCTTTAACACCTTCCCCCACCCCAACCTTTTTTCTCATTTCTAGTTGGTAGTAAAAACCCTCAGAATCATCCAAATGGGGTAAATGCATGACTCAAAGACAGATTAGGAGAAAACTGTGAAAATCTAACTTATTTCAAAGGGCTGAAGAAAGGGAGAGAGATGCTCCCATAAGCCATAAGCTGAGCTAATCCCTAGGAAGGAAACATCCAACTAGAAAACTGGACCAGAGGCATCCTGGGCAAGAGGTTTGGCACCCTACAGCTCCCCAACCTCCTATTCTTGCTCCCCATGTCTCCCTGAACCACTTCTTTGCTGAAGCCCCTGCCCTAGGCACTAGACCCAGGCCCCCTCCCAACCCTAGCACCACTGTCACACAGCACTACAATGAGGTAGAAGTGTAGGCAGGCCTTCCAAGTGGGAACTGTCTATATATATATTCCCAGTGAGCTATTATTATACAGAATGCATACATAAACTAGTATATAGCATAGTGCGAACAGTGAAGACTCTGGAAGCCAGGCTGCGTGGGTCCTAATACCTAGATCTGCCGCCTACCAGTTGTGGGATCATAGGTAAATTATTTAACCATTATAACAGTTTACTTATTCTGCAGAGTTATAGGGAGGATTAGATGAGTTATCACATGGGGAAAGACCTGGAACACTGCCTACACATATTAGGCACTCAGTAAACATCAGCTGTTATTATGAAACTTCAAATACATTATAGGTTATAGAAGTTTGGGGGAACTGAATATGGTAACATTAATCAACATATCTAATATCATTCCTATTGTAAAACGTGTTCAAAGTTAAAAACTATAGACTTAACCAATAACCGAGATCCGTTTCCTAAACTGGAGACTTACAGTGTCCAGAAAAGAACACCCTGGTTCCAAATCTAATAACCTCTGAGCAATAAAGATGTAAAAGCACCACCACCAAAAAAAAACAAAAAACAAAAAAAACAATTGGCTTACAATTATTTTCCCTCTATTTTAAAAAATGCATAATGTAGGCGCTTCATACATTTAAAAAAAATTATTATTAGCACATAACATTTTTGTTAAGACACTGATTCTCTAACTTTCTGGCCTCAGGACTTTTTTACATTCTTAAAAATTATTGAGGAACCCAAAGAGCTTACCTTAGGAAATTCTAAAAAACAGACATATATAAGCACATAAAACATTAGCCATCAAAGGAATGATGCCATCAAATGCATATAGCCACTGGAAAACTACACTGAACACATGGAGAAGGAGAATATAAAAGGGAAATCACATTTAACCATCATTACCAAAATAATCTGAACTTGCAGATCCTTTGAAAGGGTCTCAACAATCCTCAGGGGCTCCAGACTACGTTTTGAGAACCTCTGCACTAAGGAAAGAACAAGTATCAAAATTCTCATTGCTTTCATTTTCTACCTTTTCTAGATCTACAAGAGAATAATGATGATACATTTCACTGAACTATATATGAAATGAAAATGATCACATCCTAAAATTATAAAAAAAATAGTTTAAGAAAATATTTTGACAAAATTGCCATTAGGGTAAACTAAATGTCATGTCTAATTTTCTCCCTTTTTTAAAAACATAGAATGTAAAATTTACCATTTAAATCATTTTAAAGTGGACAATTCAGCGACATGTAATACATTCACAATGTTGTACAACAAACACCTGGTTCCAGAACATTTTCATCATCTCTGAAAGAAACCCCATATCCTGCCCCTAGGAACTAATCTGCTTTCTATGGATTTGCCTATTCTGAGTATTTCATACAAATGGATCATAGAGTATGTGGCCTTTTGTGTCTGGTTTCTTTCACTTAGCATAATGTTTTCAAGGTTCCTCCATGTTGTGGATACATCATTCATTCCTCTTTATGGCTGAATACTATTCCATTAGAAGAATATACCAAATTTTGTTTGTCTATTGATAAAAGTTGATGGACATGAATATTTCCACCTTTTTGGCTACTGTGAATAGTGCTGCTATGAACATTCCACATACAAGTTTTTGCTTGAACACCTGTTTTCAATTCTTTTGGGTATATACCTAGGAATGAAATTGCTAGGCCACGTAACTCTATATTTAGTTTACTGAGGAAGAGCAGTAGCACAATTTTACATCCCTACCAGCAATTCCAATTTTTCCACATCCTTGCCAAAACTTTATTTTCTGTTGTTTTTTAATAGCCACCCTAACAGGTGTGAAGTGGCATCTCATACTTTAGATTTCCATTTCCCTATTGACTAAATATCAATACACTGAACATTTTTCATGTGCTTGTTGAGTGTTCATACTACCCTCTTTGCAGAAATGCCTAGTCACATCTTTTGCCCATTTTTTAAATTAGGTTGTTTCTTTGTGTTGTTGGATGTAAGAGTTCTTATGTCTAACTATTTTTCTGTAAGCAGATGAAAGCACTTTAAACCTACCAGGCATCTGGTCCTCTCCTCTCTACCAAGCTTAAGACAAATGCCAACCTTCCAATGATGGAAAGAGCAACCAAGAAGTTAAAAGAGGTCACAGAATCAATTGGCAATAATACTATATAACACCTTCATTTCTGTCTTAAATTATAAATCCAGGATTGAATCATAGATGATGATAAAATAATAATATTCATTTCTCAGAAAGTGCTTACTATTTAGTAAGGCACTGTCTTAGGTGCTTTAACATCCTCACAATAACCCTATAAGGCAGAACTGTGATCCACCTCATTTTATAAATGAGGAAATAGGTACAGAAAAGTTACATAGCTGACTTATGGTCATACAATCAGTATCTGAACAGTTTGGCTTCAGAATTTGTGCTCTTTTTAATTAATTAATTTATTTATTTATTTTTGGCTGTGTTGGGTCTTCGTTGCTATGCGAGGGCTTTCTCTAGTTGCGGTGCGCAGGCCTCTCACTGTCGCGGCCTCTCGTTGCGGAGCACAGGCTCCAGACGCGCAGGTTCAGTAGTTGTGGCTCACGGGCCCAGTTGCTCCGCGGCATGTGGGATCTTCCCAGACCAGGGCTCGAACCCGTGTCCCCTGCATTGGCAGGCAGATTCTCAACCACTGCGCCACCAGGGAAGCCCCAGAATTTGTGCTCTTAATCCCTTTGCTAGACTGCCTCTCAACCATGAAATAATAAGCCTTGCCTGAATGCTTAACTGAGGACTTTTTTAGAAAATGCTAGTAGCTACACTTTGATATGTCACTTTCAAGTTCCGATCCCCACTGTCTGCACAAATCTTGGTTCTAGAACTCTTTAATCGGGTTTAGGAATGTCACAAAGAAGTAAGCCAAAAACCAAAGGGGTGAATGTCATTTTATCATTCCAACTTAGGTCTTTTCTAAGATTTCTGAATCTGACAAAGGCTATTCAGGATGTGACTCAACAGTCTATTTCCAAGAGCATCTGGATTGCATCTTGACAGTAATTATAAGAGGTTACAGTTACCAGCAAAGCCAGTGCCTAAAGGTCCATCGAACTCAAACCCATAATTTGCAGTATTTATACAGCAGTTAATGGCTTTGCAAACTGAACCTCAAACTTGAGAAGAAATCTAAAAGGTAATATATTTCATAATAAAACCAATATGAACACAATACTGGAGTTTATAGATTTCATTTTCTGAGCAATAATTAGAGCCATAACTTCCTGATATTTCTAACATTGTTGCAACTGCCTAGAGTTATGGGACCTCAGAATTTGAAGGAACTTTAAGCCGTATCTAGAATAATCCTTCACAAGTAACTCTTGCTTCTTCTAGAATTAAAAGGTGGACCAAAGCCCTGAAGTGTGCCTACCTGATAAATGTTCACTTACACCAAGTGTCATTTCATAATGTTATCCTCCTATTTACTTTTGTGGTAACTCAAGAATTGTTTTATTTAAGTTCAGCTATCCAATATGACACTTATAATGTTTTCATTACTACAAATGTAGCAAATGTGAGGTTCTGCTTTCTCATCTGTAACATAAGGGTATTTACCATCTATCTCACAGAATTGTGGAAAACAAATTAGATGGGATATGTGAAAGTCCCTTGCAAAATACCTGAGCTGGGACAGGTACTCAGTAAGCATTCCTCTGTGTGTGGGGGGATGGGCAGTATGGGTGTGTGCATGGGGGGAGGGGGTGCGGATAGTGACAGGTGTGGGTCAGATAAAACCAGAAGTCATTCTAAAGCATACTTTACATAAGCTAGGCACAACTCAGCTTATTTATCTGATGAACTTAGCTGTATATAACCCCAAATCTAGATGATACCAGCAGAGTTTCCTAATAAGGAAAACAGGTATCATTCATGTAGTTATTAAAGGAAATCAGGTTATTCCTTGGGTAGACCAATCTATGATACCATTTCTGATAGAGCAGAAGGCTCCAAACAAATATCTCACCACCTGTTTGTTCAAATGTTTCATTGAATTATGGCTAAGAAGGTTCAACATGTAAAACATTAGCATGAATAAGCTTAAGTCACAAGAGGGATGTAAAATGCTTTCCTGTTATGACAGGATTGTGAAATTAAGAATTGTAAATCAAGGCACCTGGGAAATAGATGGAAAGAGGTACACTCAAAAGTTTGGGAGGGGGGTGGGATCAGAGGGAAAACGACTAACAGCTGTGGCAGGACCTTCCGCCTCAGGTAGGCCCAGTTTGGCCTAGAAGGGTATCAGCCAGAGCCAGAGTAGGGGAGGCAGAGGAAGAGGGCAAAGGAAAATGCTTGGTTGGGGGAAAAGAAATGTCAAGGTAAGTGCGTGTGACAAAAGGACGACATTTTGAGGGTGCAGGTGGCCGGAACTGGGAAAGGTGAGGTATAGCTGGAGAAGAGGAAAAATTAGAAAGGTCAATAGGGACAGAGCATAGAGCACTCTTTAGACTGTGCATAAAGGTGGTCTGTGGATCCCTGGAGTTCCCAAGACCCTTTCAGGGATCCTGAAGTTCAAAATTATTATCATAATAGTACTCAGACATTATTTTCCCTTTTCTTATGTTTGCATTGATACAAAAAAAAGGGTGGGGGACACTACAGCCACCTTAGCAGAGGGACCAAACTGTACTAGTGGTCCTTGTATTCTTCATTGCCACACACTCACATTTAAATAAATTAATTAATTTAAAAAAATTAAAAAACAATTTCACCTCAGAACATCCTTGATGAGTTATTAAAAAGTATTACTTTATTAAATCTCAGCCGTTGAGTACATGTGTTTAATACTGGTGTGACTAAAGGACACTTCTATGGCACACCAGAGAATATGAACAATGCCTCCAGGTAACACACTTGTGCAAATGAGTTACAAGCTGAACTAGCCACTTTTTTCATGGAACACAGTTTTTTGTTCAGCAGAATGACAACAGAAAAACTATGGTTATTCAGACTTGAGTATCTGGCAGATGGTTTCTCAAAAATGAAGGGGGCCTGCTGCTTCAAGAAAAATGACTGACAGTATTCGTTGCTGATGATAAAAGTTAAGCTTTGGGGTAAAAATTTTAAATTTGTAAAACTAGTATCTGCCACTGTGAGTTAGACTGCTTCCCTCAAATTTAGAGAATTTTCTAATAAGATGGGTGGTAAAATTAACAAATGGGATTTCGTGATATTGTTTAATGAAATGTATCAACATCTGGAAGACCCACATAACTTAGTGGAGCAATATTTTCCAAATGATCAATACATGATGTTACAAAATCACAGAGGAGTAAAACATCCATTCAAATTGCAAGATGGATCAATAGATTTTATTTTAACAGAGTATGAAGAGTTTACTAATATAACTTCAGATTCCACACTGCAACTAACCCTTAAGAAACTACCAATGTCAAATGCTGGTAAAGTATCAAAGAATAACCACAATTTTTGGAAAATGCCATTAAAAGACTCCTGCTTTCTCCAACTACATATCTGTGTAAGACCAGATTTTCGTCAACTACTTCAACCAAAACAACATTTCGCAACAGACTACAGAGCAGATATGAGAATCCAGCTGTCTTCTGCTAAGTCAGACATTAAAGAAATTTGCAAAAACGTAAAACAGTGCCACTCTTCTCACTAAATTTGTTTTTTTTAAAAAAATACATTTATTTATTTATTTTTGGCTGCGTTGGGTCTTCGTTGCTGCGTGCGGGCTTTCTCTAGTTGCGTTGAGCAGGGGCTACTCTTCGTTGTGGTGTGCAAGCTTCTCATTGCAGTGGCTTCTCTTGTTGCGGAGCACGGGCTCTAGGTGTGCAGGCTTCAGTAGTTGTGGCACGTGGGCTCAGTAGTTGTGGCTCGTGGGCTCTAGAGCACAGGCTCAGTCGTTGTGGCCCACGGGCTTAGTTGCTCCGCGGCATGTGGGATCTTCCCGGGTCAGGGCTCGAACCCGTGTCCCCTGCATTGGCAGGTGGAATCTTAACCACTGCACCACCAGGGAAGTCCCTCTGTTTTGTTTTGTAAAACAGTTTTCATAAATATCTGTTTTTTATGTGAGTGTGTAATGGGTTTACTACAGATATTTTCAATAAATAAATTAATATTTTATAACTTTCTCAGTTTTAATTTCTAATCTGACAAATAGTGGTAAAACTCACATAAAGAAAATCTGCTTGGGGTCTTCAATAACTTTTAAGAGTATACAAGGGTCCTGATACCAAAGTTTGAAACCCATTCCCATAAGAGATGAAACCACAGGGGAAGATTTCATCGTGAGGCAGCACGTGAACCAATACACTCCTCGGGCAACAACATGCAGGTGAGACAAAGTGGATGAGGGAAGCCTGACCAGCTAGGAAGTGGAAGCCAGTAAGAGCAAAGCAGTGAAGTAAAAAACGGTAACTGCCTGGACTAAGACAGCTGCAACAGCGAGAGGGAGAAAGGGGTGAATTCAAAAGATATTATGGAGACAGACTCGACAAAATCTAGCAACTTCAGAATCAGAAGGAGACCAGGCTGCTGCTTGCATGGCTGAATTGTAACTGACTGTCCACTTGTCTGGCTTAGAGACAGGTACTGAGTCTACACCATATCCAGTTGGCCCTCTGTATCCACAGGTCCCGTAGCTGTGGATTCAACCACCCTCAGATCAAAAATACACAGAAAAAAAATTTCCAGAGAGTTCCAAAAAGCAAAATTTGAATTTGCTGAGCACTGACAACTATCTGCATAGCATTTATATTGTATCAGGTATTATAAATAATCTAGAGATGATTTAAAGTATACGGGAGGATGTGCATAGGTTATATGCAAATACTACACCATTTTACATGAAAGGCTTGAGCATCCAGGAATTTTGGTATCCGTGGGGGGTCCTGGAACCAATCTCACCACCCCACAGATACCGAGGGACAACTGTATAGACATCTACAGACTCTATAGTCAGAATATGTTTTTTTAAAAATATTTATTTATTTATTACTTTGGCTGCACTGGGTCTTAGTTGTGGCATGCAAGATCTTCAGTTGTGGCATGTGGACTCTTAGTTGAGGCATGTGGAATCTTTAGTTGCGGCATGTGGACTTCTTAGTTGCGGCATGTGAACTCTTAGTTGTGGCATGCATGCAGGATCCAGTTCCCCAACCAGGGATCGAACCCAGGCCCCCTGCATTGGGAGCGTGGAGTCTTACCCACTGGACCACCAGAGAAGTCCCAGAATATGTGTTCTAACGACAATTCTCCGACATCAACTAGGTGTCCTACGGTTCAATTTAGTGCAGACCCCACAGGTTAAGGGCTCAGTCCCACTTCAATGCCAGCCCCAAGTCTGAAGGATCCCCAAGCTACCAGCACTTCTGCCATGTAGGCTACAAACTCGAAGGGTCCCATGACCACACCGACCCCCGCTGCCCCAGGTTCAATAATTCACAACTCACACAACTGAGGAAAGCTCCATACTTGTGATTACAGTTTTATTATAAAGGCTATAACTCGGGAACAACCATTTGGCCATTTGGGCTAATAGGGCAAAGTATGGGGGAAGGGAGGTGCAGAGATTCCACACCTTCCTCTCCTCCTCCATGGAATACAGGTGCCCTCCCTCCCACACAGCTAAGTGTTCGCCAAACCAGAAGCTCCCCGAACCTCATCATTCTAGGATCTTTATATGGGATTCCATCGTGTAGGCATGACTGACTAAATCATTGGCCATGTGACTGACCTCGATCTCATCCTTCCCTCTTCCCCTTCCTTGCAGGTGGTGGTAGTGGGGAGCTGAAAGGCACTTCATTAGCATAAATTCAGGTAAGGTCCAAAAGGGCTCATTTTGGATAACAAAAGGCATTCCTACCAACTCAGGAAAATCCAAAGGTTTTAGGAGCTCAGTGACAGGAATCCAGGACAAAGACTAACTGTATTTTTTTTTTTTACTACACCAGAATATCTAATAACATAGTTGTTGGTATATAACAGTACTCAATAAACAATTGCTGAAAGAATGAACAAAAGGGCAGATAATAGTATCATTCACCAGAATGGGAAATACAGGTAGAGAAAGAGGTTGTCAGAAGAAAGGTGGTGGTGAGCTCTGTTTTGGACACACTGCATTGGAAGTGCCCAAGGATCACAGGAGGCACTCAGATAAAGGGTCAAAACCCAGAAGAAAGGACAGAGCTCCAGGTATGGACATGCAGATAATGTGACAGATAAAACTAAGAGTGGAGATGACAGTCCTGGAGGACAGTGTAGGGTCAAAGGAGGGTAGAGGGGCCTTCCCTGGTGGCACAGTGGTTAAGAATCCGCCTGCCAATGCCCTGGTCCGGGAAGATCCCACATGCCGCGGAGCAACTAAGCCTGTGCACCACAACTACTGAGCCTGTCTGTGCTCTAGAGCCCGTGAGCCACAACTACTGAAGCCCGAGTGCCTAGAGCCCGTGCTCCGCAACAAGAGAAGTCACCGCAATGAGAAGCCTGCGTACCACAATGAAGAGTAGCCCCCGCTCACCGCAACTAGAGAAAGCCTGCGTGCAGCAACGAAGACCCAACGCAGTCAAAAGTAAATAAATTAAATAAATAAATTTTTTTAAAAAAGAGGGTAGAAAAAACATCCCTGGGGACAGCAACATTTAAGGATAAGGAGCCCTCAGAGGAGACTGAGAAGTCCTAGATATGAGAGAGGGGAGAACACACAGAGCAGAAGACACAGAAAGCCCAAGCAGAAGAGTGTTTCTACAGAACGTGTTGGAAGTCACAGAAAGATCGAGGAACGAACTGACAGGAAATTGTGCATGGGACTCAACGATGGAGGGGCAGACGCAGACTGCAACAGGCAACAGGGACAAGGCAGACACCCAGCACGGCTATTCTTCCAAGAGACAAGGCTGTTAGAGGAAGGTGTGAGATGCCGACAGTGCAGCGTCGAGGGGGTCAAAGCCGAGCGGCGTGAGGGAGCGAGCAGAGGACAGGACGGCATGGAGGACACAGGAGGCCGAGAGCAAGCGTGATTCAGATCGGGGCTCTGAGATGGACACCGAACCCTTCTGTACATGCCTGCAAGGTCCTGCGCGTCCGGCCTTACCTCCCTCTCCAGCTTCTTCATGGCGGCCACGGTGCCTTCTACTCAAATATACTGTGCTCCTTTATGCCACAGGCCCTGTCACGTTCTGGTCCCTCAGCCAAACAACTTCTTTCCTTCCCTGATGACCTGCTAGACATCCTTCAGATGCCAAGGAAATGTCACATCTTCCCTGGACTCTAGGACTAGACTAGGTCCTCTTGGACACTTTCTTTATAGCACTTACAACAGCTAGGAATCATTTATTTCTGTGATTGGGGGGCGCGGGGTATGTCTGTCTGTCCCTAGTAAAATATAAATAGAGTGAGGACAGGGACCTGTCACTACTGTCCCCCCAGCTCCTACCACAGCACCTGCACACAGCAGTCAAGCGGGATGGAGTTGTGGCTCTGATGAGACACGGAGCTCAGAGCCTCAGAGGAAACCGAAGAGGACGGCATCTAGAACCAGGGGAAGGGACGGAGACACCTGCCTCTTCCTTCACCCTCTTATCTCAAGAAGCAAAGAGCAAGTGTGAGTCAGATAGATTTACAAGACCTGCCTGGGAAGTGGGCAGCAGGCCCAGCCAGGAGGCAGAACTGCTCCTGAGAGCAAAGGTTCAGGAGGAGCAGGGAGGCTTGAGGAAAGGGGCAAATGTGGTACAGTGTCTGTGAGGAATGGAGAGAAAGCTGAGGAAGAATTCTTAGCAGAATGCAAGTTCAGGAAGAATGCAGCTAAATGGGTAAGGACAAAAGTCCGCAAGTTTGTACAGTTTTTGTCAGCTGACTTTTAACAGCACAAATACAGGAAACAGAACACAGATAGTTGGCTTGGTCTAGCAATGGAGGTCTGCGGGGCTAGACATGACAGAAGGATACCAGGGCAAGGAAATAGCTGGGGTGACCCACTCTGAGGTCCCAGCTGCAGGTGGAAGGAAATGAAACTAGGGGGAAACTGACAATCTGAGATAAAACAAAGAAGGTCCAGGAACTAGAGTTTATGGGTGGAATTGTTGTAATCAGAACATGTGAAATATTGATAAATCATGCTGTGGGTATATAATTTAAAAAATAAGTGGGAGTTCCCTGGTGGCCTGGTGGTTAGGATTCCAGGCTTTCACAACTGCTTCCCCTGGTCGGGGAACTGAGATTCCCACAAGCCATGGGGCGTGGCCAAAAAATAAATAAAAAATAAGAATTAAAAAAAAAAGTGCAACATTTTTCAAGATACCATAAGCTCTCACCACCTACTGTTATCGGTCTCTTAGAACAAAACAAAACAAAACAATTAAAAATAGACCCATGCCCTTCTGAAAAAGGTCAAACTGCTATCTTTCCTGGAGTCTAATTTAAAAAAGCAGATGGCTGCAGAAAGGATATCCCTTTCCAGCTGCAACTTTTCCATAGTATACACGTTTCCCCAGCAGTTTCAGATGAACCGTAAGTTAGAAAGCCTCCAAATACACACCACGAGAGAATGCTAACATACCTTTAGGCATGGAAAAAAATCTGACAAAATCTATAATTATAGAAGTAGTCAAACTAGTGAAATAATGTCCACACTTCTAAACCAAAGGTGATCTAACCAGATTAGAGATGAGCTGCCCAAACTTCATCCTATCTCGAGCAATCACAGGATAGTAAAATACATTTTGTTTTAAAATGAATGAACAGTACAGATTCTTGGGCAGCATGTTGAACATTTAAATTTAAAAAGTAAACTTTATTGAGAAGAAAGTTCATATATACTTTGGATTGCTTTGATGTCTTCGTATTATTGTTTTATTAAAGACTATCACTCAAAAGGAAAAAAAAGGGTCACCATCAGCCCCTTTGTCAGATCACTGTATGAGTGTTTTTGCCTGCCCGGCATTCTTTCTTCTCGTAATTGATCCCACTTTCCCTCCTTCTGCTAATTCCAGGAGTCTAGCTACTGACTTTACCAACTGGTACAAAAGGTGGACCCAAAGGCCCAGGACAGCCAATGAGAGTCCTGCCTTCCCCTGGCCATGGTGACTGGTTCAGGCACATGATCAAGCCAGGCCAGTCAGAACCCTTGGACTTGACAGTTACGTGAGTCAATACATTTCCCTTTTTTTCTTAAGATAATTTGTGCTTCTTCCGCTTGCAAATGAAAAAGTTCAGATAAATACAATTATGAATAAGGAGAATTACAGCACTGAGCTTTCTTCCTTCTCTCTACTACAATTCTTTCCTTCTCTTCCTATTATTCTTCATTTTTTCCCCTCCCCATCCAATGCCTTTAGGATAGTAGAATATTTAAACTTAGCACTGAGTACTTATGACATCACCATGAGACAGAAAGTTAATCTAAGAATAAGCCCAGCCCCAGGTAAATTATACTGTGATTCAATTTCTTGATATTTAGATATTAAAGAGTCTTCTTTCACTGGCTGGAACAGAACACGCTTAAAGAGACCCCCTACACAGATGCAGTATCATTTTTTTCACGAGGTCGAACGGTTATATGTATGTGAAGGGGAATAACTCCACTGAAATTCTAGGACATTTGGAATTAAGTTCAAAATCTCTTCCTTTTTGTTTCCCCTCAGCTAGAGAGCTGAACTGGCTTAAGAGAGGTCAGAGGGGGCATCCACATTTGCAAAATGGCCTTTCCAATAAAATCATAATTGCCTGAATTAGCTTAAATTTGTGCACTTCTGTGTCTCTTGCTGTCCTTAATTTTTTAAATTTAATTTTTATGTTACATTGGAGTATAGCTGATTTACAATACTGTGTTAGTTTCAGGTGTTCAACAAAGTGACTCAGTTATACATATACATATATCCATTCTTCTTCAGGTTCTTTTCCCATATAGGTTATTACAGAATACTGAGTAGAGTTCCCTGTGCTATACAGTAGGTCCTTGTTGATTATCTTTCTTTTTTTGGCTGCGTTGGGTCTTCGCTGCTGCGTGCAGGCTTTCTCTACTTGTGGCGAGCGGGGGCTACTCTTCATTGCAGTGCGCGGGCTTCACATTGTGGTGGCTTCTCTTGTTGTGGAGCACGGGCTCTAGGCACGCGGGCTTCAGTAGTTGCAGCATGCGGGCTCAGTAGTTGCGGCCTGCAGGCCCTAGAGCCTAGAGCATGCGGGCTTCAGTATTTGTGGCACGTGGACTCAGTAGTTGTGGCTCGCGGGCTTTAGACTGCAGGCTCGGTAGTTGTGGTGTATGTGCTTAGTTGCTCCGTGGCATGTGGGATCTTCCCGGACAAGGGATCAAACCCGTGTCCCCTGCATTGGCAGGTGGATTCTTAACCACTGCGCCACCAGGGAAGTCCCATCTATCTTATATATAGTAGTGTATCCTTAATTTTTGATGTTGCTGTTATATGGAGAAAATAATAATAAATTCACAACTTCCTCAGATGACAGTCAAGAACTACAAGAGATGAGGTAGGATTATAAAAAGAATATAGAGCTGAAAATGAAGAGAAGGCTTAGATCAGAGTAACAGAACCCAACATCAGCTGGCTTCAACTAACATGTGTGTTCGGGGGAGGTGGGGTGTAATCTTAAGAATATAGGAGGACTTCATAGAACTCAGGAACAGGAATGCAACCAGCCCCAGAAAAAACTGGAAGAGATGTTTCAAGTTATCAGTCTCAGGTAGTGTTCTCTCTTTCTGCTTCTCTCTAGATACCTGCTTTATTTTCTCCATCCACAAACCACCTTTATCTGTCCCCAGACACAACAGCAGAACGTAACTGCCTATAACTCCCAAGTTTTTACGTTACGGCCCGTGAACACATTAAGGTCAAATCCCTCTCTCTTGGGCCCAACGTCAAATCTCCAGGAAAGGACACTGATTGGACTACCTTGGGTCAGGTCCCTAAACCTGGTTCAATCCTCTGTGTCTTCTGTGGGAATGAAGAAGTATGCAGGGGAGTGGATGTCTAGGTTAGAGGACAGTTAAGGGATTTGTGTTGAGTCAGGCAGACACTCCAAAAGTTCCCATTATACATTCCCAGGGTTGTACCCTGGTTTTCTCATCATCAAAATAAAGGAAATGGTCACCAAAGTCTAGAGTTTAATAGAACTTAAGAGAATTAATTGAATTTAAGAAATGAGAGGGTAACTAGCATTCACCACTGTTTGGGGAGTTCAGGTCAGTAAGAAATACAAGCCAAAAAATTAATTATAAATTCTAGAAATAAAAAGTATCTTTTATAAATATGATGGTCTACATGAAAAACTCAAGAGAAATGAAAAAAATCATGAGGTCTTGGAGAGCTGAGACCTTTGTCTTGGTTCAAGGCTGGACACCTAGAGCAATGCCAGGCACAGAGCACGTGCTCAAACGTTCACTAAACCACTGACCAAACTCAGAACTTCCCACCTGTAGATCTTTAACATGGGTTAGAGGTGTGCTCAAGGTACTGATGCCCTCAGGTTTAGGGGATGATGCCTGCCATTAGTACTAATTACTAGGACTGATGTGGTACAAATATTATATAATGTTAGAAAGGTTGAGAAGCACTGAATAAATGACCAAAGCACTACTGGAACTCAGAGTTCTAGCAAGGTGGTTGGTTACCAAGTAAATCTGTATAAGGCCAATAAGCATTTAAATGTTCAACTCAGTAGTAGTACCAAAAAATGCGAGTTAAAACTAATAAAACTGGCTAAGATTTTTTTTTTTTTGAGGTGGTTTTACCCAATGCTGGTAAGGAAACAGGAGACAGGTACACACTGCTGAGGTAGCATACGGTTAAGGCCTGGGAACATATTCCAATATACTAAGTGAAAAACACAGGCTACAAAACTATATATACCTGAGGTTATAAACTGGCAAGGCAAAAGAGACTGAATGCAGCCCTCAGGTACGCTTTGTTTGAACCCCAGTGTGTTATTAAAAATTGTGGCCCACATAAAAATTGGGAGATTTCTTATTAAATCCATATTTCTAGATTTCCAGCTTCTCTTAAAAAGCTAGAAGGTGTAGTAACACCAAGATGTATCCTCCCAGGGCCACAAATGTCTGGGCAGACTGGCCCTGGGCTGCCCCATCCATGGGACCATCTTCAGTCCCCAGAGTCCCTAACATGCCTTCATGTCTCCCAGACTGAATACACCTAAATTTCTAGGTAATTTGAGCAAGCTGACCCCTCACAGGGCATGGACGGTCATTATCTCTGGACAGTGAGATCCCAGATATGCTCTTTTACTCCTTTATCTGAATTTTCAAAAGTTTTCTTCAATAAACATGTATTGCTTTTGTAGTAAGAAAAACATGTTACTTTTTAAATTACCAAATCACAACTGCAATATCACTTAATCTAATGAGATCAAAACAACTAAAGATAACAGATAATGACTATGGTTTAAAACTAACGGAACGTAAAGTTACAATTACTACAGTATTTCCCTCCCTTTGATACTAATTAAAACACCAGATTGGACAGACAATATTAGCATTTTACAAATTAGATCTTCCTCAAAGTGAATAGCTTCTATAGACACTCAGTTCATAAAACAGCTATTTTTAAGAATTCACTTCCATATATTTAAAGTTTCTTTCACCAAAAAATGTAAACAGAAAAATCTCTCTTATCAGAAATCTATAGTCATAACCTCAATGAAATTAATGGTTAAAAAGTTAGGGGCTTCCCTGGTGGCGCAGTGGTTGAGAATCTGCCTGCCAATGCAGGGGACATGGGTTCGAGCCCTGGCCTGGGAAGATCCCACATGCCACGGAGCGACTGGGCCCGTGAGCCACAACTACTGAGCCTGCGCGCCTGGAGCCTGTGCTCCGCGACAGGAGAGGCCGCGATAGTGAGAGGCCCGCGCACCGCGATGAAGAGTGGCCCCCGCTCGCAGCAACTAGAGAAAGCCCTCGCACAGAAACAAAGACCCAACACAGCCAAAAATAAATAAATAAATAAAATTAAAAAAAAAAAAGTTAAATAATTCCTGCTCTTTATTTTACATTGTTTTATTTTATTTGATCCATAAGAATAGTGGTTTTATGGGGTTCTCTTTTCCTCAGAGAACTTCAAAACTTTATACAAATCACCATTCATCTCATCCCATCAAAGAGTAAATCATATTACCCTCATGGCAAAGAAAAAGTACAAGGCCAGGTAGAAATGTCAATTTCAGATAACTGAAAGCAGGGTCAATTCAACATTTCTCTCTCGCTCTCCTCCAATCCACTCCCACGTGACATCCAGAGGGATCTATTCAAACAAAAGGTACTCCCCTGCTTAAAACTGATGTTGGCTTCCTACTTCCACTGACTCTGAATAAAATCCAAACCAGCTCCTGTCTCCTTTATTCCTCACCTGTCTCTCCAGTGCTCACCTCACCTGGGTGACTCGGGCCTCCAGGTAAACAGAGCCTCAAACACTAATCTATTCAACATGCCAGCATGCGACTGTTGAGTGTCCACTGTGCACCAGACACTGTTCTAGGTCCTGAGGATAAGGCAGAGAGGAACGCAGACAAAACTCCCTGTCTCGTGGAGCTCACACCCTAGTCAACCCCTCTACCAAGTTCTCTCCCTCCACAATTTCTCTAATCATTTAAAGAATATTAAAACAGCAATTTTAATGACAATATATCAAGGTATCTGAAAATAAGCAGTACTACCTATAAGAGACATATTATTATTTACTGACTTTGTTTAATATTATTTATTGTAAGTGAAGGAAAGAGGAGAAACAAAGGAGGGTGGACCTTTAACCACTGAAACTTGGTATATATACCAGGAATGGCACTAATTTTTCTGTCAACTTTTCAAGGTTTCTCTCATTACTAGCTATACAGCTTTTATATGTCAGTGATCAAAATGGAATACCTTAATTCTGTAAGAATGGAGCAGTTGAGTTTCAAATGATTCCAGAAACTGAAAGATTACTTGCTTTTAAAATCTATTATCCTGAGATTACAGCAGAAATGAATTGATTTTTATAAAACAGTGGATCCACAACACTCTTATTATAGATAATGCACAGGAATGTGTGTGTGTGTGTGTGTGTGTGTGTGTGTGTTTATACAATGGCTTATAATACAACACATTACCCTTGTTAGAATAAAACTGCTCAGGAAATTTGCCTCAGAGAGAGATGATTAGCCCTCTACACACACACACACACACACACACACACACACACACACACACAACAAATGGCTCCAATGACACCTTGTTTCCAAGCTTTTATCATAAGAATCAGTGTCCTTCGTAACCAGGTTGGTGAAAGCATGACACTAAAAGCCAGTTGGCCTCGTCCATTTCCCTGTATCCACCAGTCACCAGAAGGACTTGCAGACAAAATGCTGGGATGAACAAAACCATCACTGACAGAGAAACAAGTCAAAAGGTTCACCAAGGCACATAGGATCCAAAGCTGGCCCTCCTGCATTAGCATGGTGTACAAGAGTTGCGTTTCCCTCCCCCTTCCTTTTCTTGCGAATGACTTAACCAGTGACAAATCTAGTGAACTGTTTTCATTTTTAGGAAGAAGAATGGGATGTTATTGTGACCAGTTTGGTGGTGTGATATGGAAAGTCAGAAAATTCATACACCTGTTACAACGATAGCTAACTTTTTTTTTAAGCTGCATTAGGGAAAGGACGTTTAATTTTAACCACCAAGGATTAAAAAAAACTTTGACCAACTGCTATGACCTTGTTATTGAGTTCGCAAAAGAGTTCGTTCGGGTTTTTCTGTAAGATGTTATGCAAAAGTCCGAATGAGCTTTTTGGCCAACAATATTTTCTCAAATTCAGCTGAATCCGAAACTCTATCGCATCCCTCAGTTCACCTCCTGGCTCCACCACTGGATGAGGAGTAAAGTGCCCCCCAGGACCACTCCCACCCGGCCTGGGTGGAGCGCCAGCCCTCACAACAGTGAGAGTGGGTTTTGGTGTCCAGCCTAAGACTGAGCCGTGGTTGTCCTGCCTGACTGAGCAGCACAAACTCAGGCCAGAGAGCTGAAGCCAAAATGATTTCACCAGCCCTCTCTCTGGGCAATAAGCTAGTAAGGTAAGCTGCCAGTCATCAGTCCTACTAGAAAAAGGTGAAAAGAGCAATGATGAATTCAAACAGATTAGCTTACTGGAAATTCACCTTGTTAGAGGGCTACAGTCATGAGCAACAAAACTTTAATGATATTCTACCATCACACTTATGAATAGAAGGGGTTTGTTTTTTTTTAAATGGTCTCCCAATGGATGGGTGACAGCTCTCTACAGTGAGGCCTTTGCATTCCCGAACTGAACTTCCACCGGGCACTTCAGATCTCCAAACTGGCCGACATGGAAATGTTTGGACAGACTCCCGGCTGTCTCCCTAATCACACTTCTGTACGTTGTCTTGTGTTCCCAAGGCAAGTCCACACCACAAGTAAACTGCCTTTTCCAATTTCGCTAGTCTTCTCTGTGACTCTAATCCTGTTTCTTACGCAGGGGTGCTTTAGGAAAACCACTACAGAGGAGAGGGTAGCACACTGCTTTGAGAGGTGGGTGCTAGACAGGACATGAGGCTTGTTTGTGAGCTAACTTATGCGACGAACTCCTCAATGAGAGGGCTTCAAATCTGTGCCCCACCTACTTTATAAATTAATGCACGCCAAGAAACTGCTAGGTTATTTCAAAACAGAAATCAGGAATGTAAAAAGTACCCCCAATGCCGTACAACATGTGCAGAAGACAGGCAATCCAGCAATGTGGCTAAGAGTTTGGGCTCTAGAGTAACTAATCTGCACGGCCACTTGCTGGCTCTCTGTTACTTAACTGCAGGTACCTTGGTTTCCAAGTCATATTCATCTAAAAAACCGAGAATTTGTAAAAATTAAGTGAGTTAATGCTTATAAAATGCTGTAAATGGATTCAATAAATGTTAGCTATCGGGAATTCCCTGGCGGTCCAGTGGTTAGTACTCTGTGCTTCCACTGCAGAGGGCACGGGTTCAGTCCCTGGTCTGGGAACTAAGATCCCGCAATCCAACCAGCACAGCCAAAAAAAAAAAAAAAAAGTTAGCTACCATTATGACAGGTGTATGAATTTTCTGACTTTCCATATCGCACCACCAAACTGGTCACAATAACATCCCATTCTTCTTCCTAAAAATGAAAACAATTCACTAGGTTTGTCACTGGTTAAGTCATTCCCAAAAAAAGGGAGGGGGAGGGAAACGGAACTCTCATACACCATGCTAAGAGTGTAAATTGCTACAACCTTTCAAAATGACAAACTGGAAATATGTATCAAAAATCCTTAAACCATAGCATGTACTTTGATCCTGCAATCACACCTCTAGAAATTTATCCTAAGGAAAAAAAATCTCAAAAGTATATATAGAGATGCATGGAGGACAGTCATTGCAGAGATACTGATTATAGTGGTGGGAAAAAAATTAATGTTTAATAAAAACAAATTGGTTAAATTATCATAGACCCATAAAATGGAATATTATTCAACTACTATTATAACTGACTATACAGACATGAAAAGATTCATGATAAGATGTTAAGAAAAAAAGTACAGGTTACAAAACAATCATATGTATAGCAGGATCCCATATTTGTTACCAAAAACTATATATAAATAGCCATATGCACACAGAAAAAGGGTCTGGAGAGAAATGTATTCAGGTAGTGGACCTCTAAGTATTTTATGGTTTTCTACTTTTTGTTGTTCTGTATTTCAATTGTTCTACCATAAACATGCGATTCTTTAAAATACAAGGGATTATCTAAACTGATTATCAGTTTCTTTCTGAAATAATACTATTAAGCTGAAAGTGATGACAGGTTTATCTTTATTTAGAAAAAAAATTTGCATAGAACTTGATGTTTTATTAAATACTTTTAATGTTTAGTCTAGTTATGGTTATAATTTAAAAATTATACATATTTAGTGCCAGGAAATTAGCAAGAGACTTCTTTTTTAAGCAATGGATTTCTACTTACTACCATAAAGTACAGTAGTACAAAAACTGAGCGGACTAGCTAGAGTTTCATATATTTTTATATACCTCAACTTCTTATGATCATCGTAACTACCACTTATTAAATGAATGTATCTGAAGAACTTAAGCAAGCACTTAGAAGTATTAAATTTTACTACAACTATTCCCATTTTCAGCTGAGAAACCTGAGGCACAGAGAGGTTAGGTGACTAGATCAAAGTCACAGACTATGTGCGGTCAAACCCAATATTCTCTAGATGTTGCACTCTTAACTATCCATCCCCTCAACTACACAACAGAAGCTGTTATTTATGGGACTGAGTCCTGTGCTGGACTCTGAAAAAAAGCAGTGAAGGTCATATGTTACGAGTATGAAAAATAAAATCGGAAAACATACCAGTTTTCTACATTGTTTGGAAACCAATTTTTATTGCACTATGTTGGGCTTATCATAGCTTATAAAATGGCATTTTAATGTAGTGATAACATAGTAATTTACCACTATACTGTGACTTAAATTCATATTTTGAGTCTAAGCAAACATTTTGCTAGGAGCCTTCTTTCCAGCTTATCGCCTTGAGCAGTCTAAGCTTGGGAAAGGTTCTCTCCTTTCAGAGCCAACCAAACTTACAGAAATGACTGGGGTACAGTACTTGTGGCTCCTAGCTTAAAATCAATGACTACAAAGTGATAAGATTAACTTTACAAGTAAAGGTTTAAAGACGTGGCCTCACTGTGATGTAATTCACTCAAGTGTTTCATGAAGTTCCTCCAGGCACTCTTCTAGGCACTGGAGGCACAATGATGAACCAAAGTCTCTGCCCTTCTGAAATTTATATTATAGGTGTGTTACATACCTGAACGTCATAGTTTTTTATTAGCAGCCCTAAGGCATAAAAGTTATTCTGTCTCTTGAAAAAACTTGCTATCCTCTTCAAAACATGGTCTTAGGACACGCTCAGTGAGAAGGAAGCACAATGCCAGTGGTTCTCCAACGCTACTGTGCAAGAAAACTTCCTGGAGGACCTGCTGGAAATCAGATCCCAGGAGTCTGTATTTTTAGCAAGAACCTCAGGTAATGCTGATATAAGTGTTCTGAGGTCCAGACTTTGAGAAACCTGCCAGTAAGTGGAACCATTCAGAAGAGAATGATCATTCGGAAGAGAAAAGCTCTATGGCAGTGGAATGTGAACTGAGTAATATAAACCCAACCGACCTGTAATTAATTCCCTATAATTCACAAATCTAGCAAATAAAAAAGCTGAGTAAGAGTAGAGGGATTTACCAGCACCGCCTTCTTAACCCCCGTTATAGGAGATTTGAGTTTGCCTTAATCTAGTTATTTGGGGAAAACATGAACCTAAGCAGAATTTTACTACCAATATTAGGGATAAGCATTAAGAAAAAGGAAATTGTTAGTCAACTGCAAAAAAAAAAAAAAATTAGCTAAGAGAGACAAACATTTCAGGGAACTAACTTGCTACCACTCATTTTATGCCCTATTTCACAATGCTTAGTATCTGAACAATCCACAGGGTTCCAAAGTACATCAAAAATTTGTTCATTTCCTTTCTTACTCAGGCAGAATAATAATAGACTTTTGTGAAGGTACCATATGCCTCGGCAATTTCAATGGATAACGTTCTTAGATAAAGAAATAGCCTTAAAAAAAAAGTTGTATCAGAAATGTTCCTTACTGGAGCTACTTAAAGAAGTTTTAAACAGTTTTTAAACCATCACTAAATTAGTGTCCCTCATTTCTCAATTCAGATTATCTAAAGTTTCTGTGTTCTTTACAAACCTCCTACAGAAAGAACTCAATATTTTAAAATGCTTTTTCTTTAGTAATAAGCAAACAACCATCAAAACAACATAAATGATTCAAGTAAACTATTAAAAATTTGAGAACAAAAACACAGTATTTTGTTCTCAGTGACAGGTAGAAATCATAATTTTGGGGGGCATTTAAGCTTCTGCACCTTAAATCATCTAAAAATAAAGGTATCCCAACAAATACATTCCTCCTATTTCAGAGGTTAAGAGTAGCACTATATAAACCAGCTGGCCTGCTGGATCCATGGCCCCAGGTCCTTCCCTCATATTCTGTCCACTACATAATCCATGAGATCTCTGAGCCTGGTCTTCATCCTTTCAAAGGGATTAGTAAAAACTGCCTCCGCGTTGACAGAATTGAGATTTTCCAGATGCATTTTTTGGTATGGTATTTGTTTTTATTACCTATACTTTTTATTGTACTTGTTTTTATTATCCGTACGTTCCGACCACGGAAACATTAAGAGTAGGATGCCAGCAGATAAGCACAAAGAAACGCATCTGTCCGGAGTCTGCATGTATTTAAAATTTCAGGCTGGTGCTGCCTTCAGAATAGCACTGATGATGGCAAAGTTCTAAAGGAAACTTTCATATTAAGAGGCCATCAAAAATCTCCATAGCCTTCAACTCAACATAGAAGCCGCTAATTTATTTCTTCAAAAGCAAAGCCTTTAGTCTGAATCACAACAAAAGATGTCTATAGGAAATGTAATCTACGAAGTTGCCTTCTAATCCAAAGGCAAACAAGGAGTAAAGGAAGGCGCAACCCATTCCTCGTTGGTTTCCTTTTCCTGGGGATTCTGATCACATTTCCTCGTTCAAGCGAGAGCCGGTAATTGTGCCTTCGGTCCACACCGTAAAGCCGTGTCTGTGCGTAAAGAAAGGAAGGGGAACGGCAGACACCGGGGACGCGCTCCCACTGAAAGGAGAGCCGCTTTCCGTTAAATACTATCAGAGACAGCCCCAGCAGGAGGACTCAGGGCCAAACGGCATTGACTGTCCTTCACTGACAGGGATTTCGCAGGCACACGAGAGAGAAAAAGGGATGAGCCGGGAACTCGAGGCCGGGGGAGAGAGGCGGGAGGCGCGACGCCGCTCCCCGCGAGCTCCGGATCCCCGGGAGGCTGGCGGGGAAGCGAGACTTGGCCGGCCCGCCAGGCTCAGGCGGCCGAGGGCAGCGAGGTCAGCCCTGGAAGCACCGGCCGCCCCAAGTCCCCCTGAGGAAGGAGGGACCCCGCTCGCCGGCCACGGCTGCGGACGCCCATTCAACCCGAAGCCCGTTCCGTGGCCGCCACCCCCTCAGTCCGCCGCGGAGCCCTGGCCTCCCGGCGCCCGCCAGCCGGCCGCCCCACCGCAGCCCCCGGGAGAATAGGAAGGACGAGGCACAGGGTCGGCGGGTGCCTCGCCTCCCGACCGTGCGGCAAAGGGTGAAGGGCGCCCGGAGGGACGCGCGCCAGCCCGGGGAACGGGCGCCCCAGGCGGCCATCGCGCCGACCCCCGCGCCGACCCCCGCCCCTGCCGCCTTCCCGGTCCAGGCCGCCGCGGTCCCGCCCGCTCCTCACCTCATCTCCAGGCGGGTCCACGCTGCCGCCCCAGGGACAAATCAGTACAGCTCACTCGCAGCGGGAGGGAACGCAGGAGCCGCAGCCCTGCACACCATCCCCGCCCGCCCGCCTCTCCGTACGTCCCGGAGCCCGCTCGGGATTCTCCCTCGCGAGCCGCCGTACTACGGAGCAACCAAGCTGCGCTCCCTCCCCTCTCCTCCGATCTTCTCTACCTCCTTCGCTCCCTCCCTCGCTCCCGCCTATCTCCTCATCTCCCTCGGCTGCCTCCCCTGCTCCCATCCACCCCTCCATCTCCGCCCCCGGGTGGGTGGGGACAAAAACCCTACCAATCGGAAGAAGGGGCCCACACCTCCTCACCGCCCCCTACCTCTAGCCCCGCCCACCGCGGGGAACCAAAGGAGGGGCAGCTGAGAGAAATGAAAGAGGACGGAGTGACAGCCGAATAAACCAATCAGCAAGCCCAAAGGGGGCGTGACCTGGGCTCTCCTTCCTCCCCACCCCCTTTCCAGAAGGCGTAACTAGAGATGTCTGGTCTGGGATTTTCCTGACGGGGCTTGGGCAGATTTTGTTCCACGATTTCGGTGCATTTCTCCGTTGCCGTGCGAAGCGAGACACTAGTTAGGATGCGTTCAAGTAACTAACGGAAAGTGTTAAAGGAAAGAACAATGTGGAGGCAAAAGGGAGGCGGGGAACAGTCCAAAGAAGATGATGGGGATACGGTTGGAATGAGGAAGGGTGTGGTCTTTGATATTTGCATAAAACTGAACCCTTCGGCAACTAGGACTTCGCGCATTTATTGGTAGCCCCTGGTGCATCGCCTTAGAGCATGCCGGGAGATGTAGTTCTATGTTCGGTTGCTATGGCGTTCCCTACAGCCTCGGAGAGTCCGAAAGCCTCGGAGAGTCCGAAAGCCTCCGAGACTGACGAGCGGCCTGGCCAATGGGAACAGCCCCTGGCCCAGAGGGGGCGGACTCTCTGCAGAAGGACTCGAAGGTGGCTGTGGTGAAGGTGCAGGCCATTGGAGCCGCTCCGAGGCAGGTGAGTGCCGAGAAACGCGCTGCGTGTCTCGGGAAACCGGGCCTTGGGGGAAAGAGCGGGAGACGCCCCGGCGAACCGTCCAGCCCTGGGGCGGATGGTGGTTACCGTCCTCAGATCTCTCGGGCCCAGGCCTCGCTTAGCTGAGGCCGCTGAGGGGCGGGTAAGACTTGATTTGACTGACGATTTCCTGGTCCTTACAGGTTTGGATGGTAGATTTTACCTCAGTTTGTATCTCTCTCCACATTTATGGAGGCAGAAGTCTGGAAGTTCCCTTCCACTGAATCTCCCAGGTTGGATTTCTCCCCTTCCTGCATCTTTTTGTTCCTCTACTTGGAGTTTCTTTTTTTTCTACCTTACTCCTTCCCTACCGCCGCTTTCTCCTCCACTTTTGTTTTTCGGTGAGCACTTACTTAAAGACAGGGTATTCGCATTTATGTAACTGTAGGGCCAGGTTTGTTCTCCGGAGTAAGCTCGACAGCGGAATACTCCGGAGCAATGCGAGAGAACCACCTCAGAATCATATTGAAGCGCAGATGCTGATTGTGTAGGTCTGGGCGGCCCTGAGAATCTGCAGTTCTGACAAGCTCTCAGGTGCTGCTGGTCCGCGTCATGAGCAGCCGGGTTCTCCATCAGCTCTGAGTGCAGATTTAATGAGAGCCACGTTTAAAAAAAAAAAAAAAAGAAAGAAGAAAAGAAACATGAAATTAATTTTAAGGTTTCATTTAACCCAGAATGTCTAAAATATTACCATTTCGGGATTTCCCTGGCCGTCCAGTGGTTAGGACTCCGAGGTCTCACTGCCAAGGGCCCCGGTTCCATCCCTGGTCTGGGGAACTAAGATCCCATAAGCCGCGCGGTGTGGCCAAAGATAAGAAATAAAATATTATCGTTTCGATACATAATCAGATATTTTAAAATCGAGATATTCTGCATTCTCTTTTTCTTCATATTAAGTCTTCGAAATCTGATGTGCATCTTACAGTAACGGCACGTCTCAGTTCTGACTAGGCACAGTTCAAGGGCTCCTTGGTGGCTAGTGGCTACAGTTACTGAATGGCACAGGTCTAGATGATGTCATAGCTCACGGCCGAAATTAAAAGGTGTTAAAACTCAGGTTGCCCTGGACAGAACCCCTCGCTGCTCTGTGAGATGGGCTTTGGAACTCTTGATATTTTACAAGTTCTCTGCTCAGTTTACAGAAATAATAGTAAAAACAGTCAACGTTTATTGAGCACTTACTGTGTGCCAGGTATTGTACTGAGGGCTTTGCATGTATTTTTTTAAGCCTTACAGTACCCCTTTGAGGTAACTACTGTTATTCCTGTTTTATAGGTATGGAATCTGAGGCCCAGAAGGTTAAAATTACGTAGCCCAAGTCATACAGTGAATAAGTAGGAAAGCCAGGATTCAGGGTAGGGCCAGTTATGACTTCTAAATCGTATCCATCAATCACTGCAGTGTATAATTGTTACCTTTTATCACTAATTTCAACTTATTGATGCCTCTGCTCTAGACGGCAGAGGATGAGACATTCAGATTGGAAAGAGAGGGTTCACCATACAAGGCAAAGTTGCCTGTCAGTTGCAGTGAAATATTTCGGTAGTTTTACAACTCTCTGTGCTGTGCATTCAAAATCAGAGTTCTAGATTGAAGAAGAGTGCGCAAAACCTCAAGGAGATATATAGGCCTTTGAACCAGTACTATACCCTGGACAGTAATGTGTCTTGGTTCATTTGTGTACCTCCTTGAAGGAGGAAAAAGGGAAGGCTTGGGAATTCTTAAAATGTTTCACTATGGAATCACAGTGTTTTGGGGGTTTGTTTTTGGTGAAATCTTTTTTTAATTGATAAAAATGTTTTCTTGCTCCTGTGAACTTCACATAGAATAGTTCAAAGACAGCTTTATTTATGATTTTTCTAGACCCAATAAACAGTATACGTTGAGCTAATGAGAGTTTTATGAGTAGAAAAGCAAAAACACACATATCCACATAATGCTAAAATGTAGTATTTTGCAAAATAATTTTCTTCTCTGTTTATACATTATAATAAAGGTGACATCTCATGAATTATTTTCCCTTGATTGTGAATTTATTAGTAAATATTTAATCAAAATTACAGTTCCTACTTTGCATCTGAAGTAAGAAATGATTTAAAATCCTATAGTGATTTAGAAAACTAAGTGTTGACAAACTGCAGTAATGTTAGTCTGTGGAGAAGAACATCCCTTAAGTCAGTTGGAGAAGAGGGAGAATGTATTAGAGATACAGGGAGGATCCCTCAATTGCTTATCTTCCTCATCACCTGCATTGTCCCAGTGTGACATGATTAAGCCAGCAGGAAGGGATGACTGTCGTTCATGCCACCAGTGGCTCCACTGTTCCCTAGTAGTACAATATGGGAAAATATGACGCTAATTCAGAAATATAAATGAAAGTTAAGTTTCTGTCGTTCTAGATCTTACTATATTAAATGGCCCTACATCAAATAGAAACTGGAACAAAAATTTCTAATCTTTCAATTAATAACCATCCCACTTCCCCAATCAACCCACTACCCACCCCCCAGCAGTACTAGCAAGGGGGTCCTACTAGTAAGAATTCTTAAGTGAAAAGGTATTTTGTAAATCAACAAATAACAATAGTTAAGCTCTCTTGGAGGCAGGAGAATTAATCACATATTCTTTTGCGATTCAAAAGAGGTCATTGCTGAAGCCACTTGTTGCATATATAGGCAACAATTTGACATATCCAATCGAATGCCTCTTGTTGCTTCCGCCTAAAGCCCGTATCAAAAAAACTTTTTTTCCTTTCCTAATTCTTCACCTATCTTTAGATCTCAGGTTGTGTGAGATGTAAAGATTATGTGTCACTTGTATACATTGAATTGAGTATGTCTTGATAATGTTCATATAAATCTAGATTCTCATAATTAGAAGAGACTTTGTGATGGTCATCTCATCCCCCGACCTCCTCAGCTGATGCTTGAATCTCCTTTATGATGCCACTGTAAATGTGTATCCAGCCTCTAGTTTAAATCCATCTAGTAAGAGGGACCATGCAACTTCATGCATTTTCCTAAGTTTTAAATTATATACCTAAAATGTGAAATAAAAAGTTCTTATAATACATGTTATTAGCTAGAAATGCTTTCCAGGTTTAGCTAGGTATGAGCCACTATCACAGTGCCTCCCATGCCCATCTTGTGACAGACCCAGGAGAACAATACAGTATGTAGCCAAACACCTGTGTATTCATTGCTTATGTAAAGTGTCCTTAAAATATACAGATTTCTAGAGACTGTTGCCTGCACAATGTAGCGATATGCCTCCCTCTTTAAGAAGCAGAGCTGGCCTATCTATAGTTAGGACTACCAGTCTCCTCCACAACCTGCAAAGTATGGTATTTGAACCAAACCTCCATTAGTTACTTTGATTATGCTGACCATATGTTTTATGGGTACATGGTTTGATATACTTCTTTCTCTGATATGTGGATATGTATGAAAAGTCCCACAGATGGGTAAGAACATTGTTAAAACTTAGTATTGTCACCTCTTCAATATAATTGAAAATTTACCCCTAACAATCCAGCTAGTATCATAATGCTGTACACTAGGCCCAGCATGATGGGCCAGCATTTCAGAGTTGACTTCATCTGGTTTTTTTGGTAGCCTAGCTGCTTGACAGTGTATCTGTGCTTTCCTTAAAATAAAAATTAGGGTGGGTTAGAAGCATTAAAACTGAATCCTGAACCTGAAGTGGCCACCAAATTGTAAAGTTTGTGTTGGGGAAAAATGGAAAATTGAGCATATAAGAAGAGTTTGGACTTTCAGGCTTAGGGTGTCCGTAGAGTAACAGGTGTATTGGATGAAGGAAAGAAAGGAAGCCATTCAGCAGCCTGTGGCCGTAGCCCCGGCCTGAGGCATTGCAGTGTTAGCCCATGGCTTGTGCTAACATCTAAAATGAGCAGGTAAGCCAGGACATTGTAAAGGAAAAGGAAGCCTTATGGTTGATAACTTAATGCAGAGGAAGGAATTATGATAGATTCTAAAATATCCTTGATGACTGAAGTTTGGTACAGCAAAATCTTGTTTGGGGGAAGAAAAACGAGTCTAGCTTTATGTCCGTTGATTTTGAGGTTGATCTGATACTCAGAACACTTTTGGTCTGAAAGTGTAGATAAGGAATGATCTGTAGAGGTTTTATTTACAATTATTAATAGATGAGCTCCTTGGGGCATAGTGTAGCAGGGGAAGAGCAAGTGGAGTTCATGTTGTTATAACTAAGATGAAACCATTTGAAATTTCTTCCCATTGATTTTTTTTTAGAAATTCCTTAAAAGATTAGTACTTTCTTTAACTACTTTCTTGGTGTTATTTATGGTAAGTGTTTAATTTATGCAAATTCCTTATTCTGCTTTGTACCAAAAATTATTTAAAATAGAGGTCTTAATTTTTGTTTCTCCAAATTTTTCATATGTTACCATTATAAAAATTTAAAGTATTACAACCATAATCTTCGATTTGTGGACTTATGTCAAATATATTTAAAATCAGATGTACCTGGAAAATTTTAAAATCTTTATGCTTTTTATAGGGCTTTTTACATCAGCCTATATTTTTAAACAGATTTATTTTTATTTAAAAGTTTTACGTAGCACTTTTTTGATAAAGGAAAGCTTACAGTAGAATATATAATTTTGAGGTTACATGACATTCATCCTTGGAAATGGCATGATAAATAGTATACATTTAATTTATATTTTTATTTTATGAGGTGTTCAGTTATTTTATTTCCTGTGTGCAAATATCTTTACATTCAATAAAAATTTTGTTAAATAATGGACTAAGTGTTCCATTTAATCTGGACCAGTGCCTAAGAAACTTAGTGGGACTTGAATATCATCCATTCTACCATTTTCCCCCTGTTAAGAACTTAGTATTGGGACTTCCCTGGTGGCGCAGTGCTTAACAATCCACCTGCCAGTGCAGGAGACTCGGGTTCGAGCCCTGGTCCGGGAAGATCCCACATGCCGCGGAGCGACTAAGCCCGTGCGCCACAACTACTGAGCCTGTGCTCTAGAGCCTGAGAGCCACAACTGCTGAGCCTGCCTGCCACAACTACTGAAGCCTGTGCGCCTAGAGCCCATGCTCTGCAACAAGAGAAGCCACCGCAATGAGAAGCCCACGCACCGCAACGAAGAGTAGCCCCACTCGCCGCAACTAGAGAAACCCCTTGTGCAGCAACGAAGACCCAATGCAGCCAAAATAAATAAATTAATTAAGTAATTAATTAAAAAAAAAAGAACTTAGTATTCATTTTTGGGGTTGCAAAACAAGTAATAGTTCCTCAATTTTCTTCTGGCCACTTTTGTAAAAACACTTCTCTTTCTTCACTTTGTAACTTCGAGGGGTTTTTTTGCTCCCACATGTTTCCTTATTGGACCAACTAAACATTACTTTTTTCTACCAGCCAGACTGATTGTAACCTAATTTGGAGGAACTATTTAGAACGATCAGACCAAAAATACTGGCAGTATTATGTATATAACAGTTGTCTTAAGGGACACTAGGGGTTCACACAGACAGCTTCCAGGGTCTTTGAAACTGGAGGTGCATACAGTATGAGATCCATGTGACTGCTGATCTGGGAGACATGCCGTATGCTCTCAGATGCAATGGGCAGGAAAGACAGTGGCTTCCAGAGTTACAAAGGGAGACACTTTGAAATCAAGATGTTGATGTGTAATTATTTCATTTCTCGAAAAGGCAACTCCAGTAGCTCCAGACTGAGTAGGAGCAGAGATTTGTTTATTTCATAATAAGGAATATTGATTCTTCGAAGCAATAGCTGGGAAAACCCACTAGTTAGTGAATAAAGCAAGGCCTTGTTTGTTAGTATGTAACAATGAAATCTAGAAGCATGGGACAGATGGGGTAGATTGCAAGTCACTGGGAGGTGATTTCAGATAGGGAGTAGGACTTGAGCTTTACTTACTTCACAGAATCTATAGCGTAAGTACTGCACAGTCTCAGAGAGCAGGCAGTGCCTGGAGCCCTGAGACAGCGGTGGCCATATGGTGTGAAGTCATGCTGACTGGATCAGACAGGGTATGTGTTGGAAAAATGGGGGGGAGTAAGGTAGACTAGGGACAGTGGGTATGCATCTTAGACAGCCTTGACAACTAGGCAGAAGAGCCTAGATTTCTATGAAAGGGAATGCGTAGCTGCTGTTCTGTGCTTAGGTTCTTCCCCTCTCCCCTACCACCCCAACAAACACATTGATGTATGTACGTGCACACGCACCCACCCCAGAGGGCTTCTCTAACCAGAGGGCTAGACTTAATTTAATCTTCCTACCTGGCTCTTCTTTTCTTTATATACTTTGTTGATAGATGCTACATACATAATTTCTATAAATGTCTGGAATGTGTACTCATTTCTCTTAGTTCCAGCATTTGATTATTACCTTCTAGAAAGTAGCAACCATTACTGAACTGCTCAGTAAAAATCCACTATACAGATCCATTAGATCCACTAAGATTCTGCTTGCAGGGCCGGCTTCATGAGCACGGGACCTGTGCAGTCACGCTGGACCTCACACTCACAAGGGACTCAGGCTTGGTTTAAATGCTTGGCTGTCACCATCTTGAAATTTTAATAATTTCTGGACAAGTTTCCCCACATTTTCATTTTTCAGTGAGCCTTACAAGTTGGGTTGCTAGTTCTGTCAACAAGCACTTAATTATCAATCCTAAACTAAAGGAGATAGGATTCTAGTTTTAAGTGATACATCTAACGTTAGCAGCTCAATAGAAAACCATTAAATATAATGGTTAAGAGAAATGACTTTGGAGTTGGTAACACCTGATTTGTCTCAGCTCTAGCCCAGGGGGTGCTATGAGACCCTAGGTATGTGCCTTAGCCTCTAAGTCTCAGTTTGCTCATCCATAAAATAAATTCAATAATACTGTACTACTTTCACCAAAAAATATGTACAAGAATGTTCTTAGCAGGATAATTTGTAAAAGCCTTAACTGGATACAGTCAAATGTCTATCTTTAGTGGAATGGATAATAATAATTTATTCATACAATGGAATACCATATAACAATGAGAATGAATGAAATAATACAACTACAGGCAACAGCATGAGTGAAATTCATAACACTGAGAGAAAGAAACTAAACATAAAGGAGCATGATTTCATATATAAAGTAAAAAACAGACAAAACTCACCTGCTCTTAAAACTCGGATATTGAGTGTCCTTAGGAGGGGAAGGTAGTGACTAGAAGGGGAACGAGGGAGCTTCTGGAGTTCTAGAGATGTATTTCCTGCTATGACATGGCCACATTCACTTTGTAAAATTCAGCAAGCTATACACTTAGGATCTGTGAACTTTTCTATGTACATTTTTTTTAGTTAATTTTTTTTGGGTAAGTTTTCCTTTGCTTGTTTGTTTGGGTTTTTGGCTGTACCACGCAGCATGTGGGATCTTAGTTCCCCGACCAGGGATCAAACCTGCACCCCCTGCATTGGAAGCATGGAGTCTTAACCACTGGACCGCCAGGGAAGTCCTTCTATGTGTATTTTATACAGTACTTCTATAAAATTTACATTTAAAAAATAGTCTTGTCATGCAATTACTATGAAAATTAAAGAAACAGCTGTGAATCCTTAGAGATGCTTCAAGAAGTCTGCAGAATACAGGTTTAAATACTTCCATTAAATGGCTTATAAACTGATACAGAGGAATTAGGGGTACAATTTCAATGTGTCTTCATTGTCCACTTTTTCCTTTTTTAATGGTCTATTTTAAGACTTTGAAAGCCCTTTCAATGACACCTTTGGTTATGAAAATTGAGCCCTCTGGCCTGCATAAGGTTTTTTAAATTTTTTCAAGTACATCTCAGAATTTTTATTGAACAGTAAAATGAAGTTAAGCACATGCTCACCTTTGTGTGAAAGGTTGAACTATAAGCCCATTCTCAAATGTGTACCAGAGATTGTTGCATATTATCTTGTTTAATTGCTTTCAAGAACTATTACCTGAATTCGTTTGAAGACAACACTTAGAGTTGTCATTTTATCCTTTGCCAGCACTATTTTTCAATTTTTACTTTCATTTGATCTGGAAGACGTTTTGTTGATTAGTTTATTTCATGTATATTTTTTCTTTTTTTGTTTTTAGGTGACTATGAAAGGCTTATATTTTCAACAGAGTTCTACAAGTGAAGAAATAACATTTGTGTTCCAAGAAAGGGTAAGAAAAATTGTTTAATCATTAAATGAAACAAGATAGTGTATTTTCCATATGTGACAGACCCAGTTTTAAATGGCCTGTTACAAATTATTTTGAGTTGAACTAAATGAGTGAAAATTACTTAAGTGAAACCCTATAAATTACTTTAATCTTATGTGAAAACAGTGGTCCATATTGTGGTATAACTATATTTTTTAAAAGAGTTGCTACAAAGGAGTTTTTAGTTCCTCAGGGTGGTGGCATAAAAGATACTAGGAAAACAGAACAACTTCAGTAGTCTTATGTGTTGCAAAATTAACCCAATTTATTCTGAATACCACAGTAAAGTGAGTTTTCAGATTGTAGGCATATTTCAGAAAATACTTTCTCTCATATTGGGAAATGAAAGAGGTGGAAAAGCATTGTTTTTCACACTAACTTCTGAGCTGTGCGAAGTTACCTCATTCACTAAGCCTTAAATGGTTTCCAGTTTTTTACCACTTTAAGCACAGATAGTAGAATTTTCATACATTGGTGATTGATTGAAAGGTTTGTGGCAGGCCAGAGTCATTATCCCACTGTAAATTTAGGGACGAAAACTAAGTGCTATATGTATTTCATAGTGCCTGTATATTTCATAGTAGTAATAAGAATTTCCGGTTCATGAACACAATCCAGTTTTTCTGTGTTATCTTTCTACAGCTCCAAAATCATTTAAGTTAGGAGTCTAAACCTCAGACAGCTTGGCTTCTACCATTGGGTCAGGATGAAAGGTCTAAGAGTTTTGATTGGCTCTCAGGAGCAGTCATCATCAGGTTCACACAATCATGAGTAAAATCCACAAATTCATCGATATTGTTGAATATATTCGTGTTATCACCAAATATTATCAAATCTGAGTTTTAAAAAGGGATATCCCAGAATATTGTGTTCATATCAAATTAAACGCAGTGATCCCTTTGATAGAACACAGGAGGCACTGTGCAAGTAGCTGTTCTAGCCAACTTTTGATCTAATATTGGGGCATATCAGGGGTTGAAGAAAGCATTTTAATTATTGGTGTCATTGGTGGATGACATTGAGTACCTGAGTCTGAAATATCTTTGCCTTTGAAGTTATATCTAGCTGTGAAATATGAGGAATAATTAAGTTCCATTAAGTTTGTATTTTGACCCCAGAGTGCCATGGGGCATGCTGAAATGTCCAAGACAGATGTTAAATAAAGCAGAGATTAACAAATGACACTAACAAACTTTATTTATAGCATTAAGAAAATTCCATAATCATTACGGTGTATATATTATGTTATGTGTTTAAGGCTATCCCTGCATGAAGGTTTGATGCTTTGAGATTATTTAAATTAAAATGAGGTACAGTATTTGTTGCTCTACTTCATTATCCTGTGTTCATTGCCTACGCATATATCCGTGTCAGTATCTTAAGTACCTTTTCAAAATATGTACCCTAACTAAGGCTTTTTAAAATTTTTACCCCCAAATTCCCTATATTCTTTTGTATTATATACTATAGGATAATTGCTTGTACCTTTTTCAGTTAAGTAAGGTGTAAGATTTGGAGTCTGTTTGATTTTGTTCAATTATGTGTGAAAATTTTTGCGACATGAAAGCATATTCTAAAAGGAATGTGTAATTGTTTTATTATTTGATTCTAGGAAAATCTTCCTGTTACAGAGGATAACTATGTGAAGCTTCAAGTTAAAGCTTGTGCTCTGAGCCAGATAAATACAAAGGTATAAATACAAAGGTATTGGTGCTTTTATTTTGGCCAAAAGTCAAATGAGAGTTTCACAATATATTTAGCGTACAAAAATTATAGTAATAACAACTGACTTCTGAGTACGAAGAAATTATCATTCTTAGAAGAATAGAACAGCTAGGAAAAAGATTAAATGTTCATTTGTATATTTCTATATTAAGGTAAATTATTAGCCTAATTGAAGTCATGCATTTCATATTATTATATGAAAATATTTTATAAACTCCTTTACATTGTGAAAAGCTGAGAATTTATAATTACTAAGGCCTATAATCAAGGAAGAAGTGACTGTTTAAATATAGTAAAAATAGAAACTAGAAACCTAAAATTAATTTATTAAGTCTCTAGTCTGTAGATGTTTCTAGTCAATGTCTTGATAGGGTTCATATTCTTCTTGTCATTTCTCTTTGTCTCTCTCTCTCATACACCACCTCACACCACCCCACAGTAATCTTCCATTATTGACCACGAAGTACATGGAAAGTCTTCAAATGGTAAATAAATGAAGTATGGTTAAATGTGCCATGATAAATAGAGCAGGCCCATTTACTCAGTTTTATAAAGATGAATACTATAGTTTTATTGGACCCTTAACTTACTGGCTTATAATGTCAGCATAATTTCTAGGGATCTAAAAGTTTTCTTCAATAAAGTCACATTTAGGGAAACTACAGAACAAAGGTATAGGCTTCCACTAGGCGATTCTGTAACATGAGTATGACTTGAGAAGTGAATTAGTGAGATGCCCTGAAGTCATTTCACTGAGAATAATCTACTGTTCCTTATCTGCAGAGTTCTGTGTTCAGCCCTTCCAAGATGTTCTTTTTAAAACTACAAAAAATCCATTCAAATGCCAGTCTAGGAAATTATCTCCATGTCTAACAGAAAGAAATGGTAAATTACAGTGAAATCAGTTTGATTTTACAACAACTATTAATCATAATGATTAGAAAACTGTAGAAATATGAGAAGATGCTTATGGTAAGTGAAGGAGAACAGGGTGCAATTGCCATAACCATGATTTTAGCTCTGCATAAAAAATAAATACTGTAAAACACCGAATGTTTCTGTAAGAATGTTATGTGAACATCTTAGAAAAAAGGTAAAGTTCCACATTGAGAAAGAGACTTTTCTGGCAATGAAGTATGTATAGGAGATCAAAGAATTGAAAAATAAGGGAAATATACAAGAAAATTATTTCAATTTCTTTTTACTTACTGTTCCTAAAATACTAACATATCTACAAATAATGTTCAGCATCTCTAGTATTATTATAAAAGTATAGTAACTTCTATACTTTTAGAAAAGTATAAAAGCTTAAACTACAGGCTTATCTATGTACACTCTGTCACTTTAAAAATGAAGTGCTGAATGTGGTCAGAATCTAACAACATAATAATCTCTCAAAAATAAATAATTTGGACTTCCCTGGTGGTCAGTGGTTAAGAATCCTCCCGCCAGTGCAGGGGACATGGGTTCGATCCCTGGTCCCGGAAGATCCCACATGCCGCGGAGCAACTAAGCCCGTGCGCCACAACTACTGAGCCTGTGCTCTAGAGCCCGTGAACCACAACTACTGAGCCTGCCTACCACAGCTACTGAAGCCTGTGCGCCTAGAGCCCATGCTCCGCAACAAGAGAAGCCGCCGCAATGAGAAGCCCGAGCACCGCAATGAAGAGTAGCCCCCACTCGCCACAACTAGAGAAAGCCTGTGCACAGCAACGAAGACCCAACACAGCCCAAAATAAATAAATAAACAAATGAAAAATAAATAAATAAATAAATAATTTATCCTTTAAAAGAAGAAACTCCAGCCTGAGATTATGTGGCAGTTTCCCTGTGTATATCCATCACTACTTCTCACCTACTCCCTAACCCAAAGCTTGTGAGAAACAATCAAACCCACCCCACCCAAATGAGGTGACTGGTACAAAGTGTTTAGCCAACTGAAAATTGTTCTGGCTATAATTTCCCTTCATATTTGGCAGAATAAAGATGTTAAAGTATGTTGATGGTGATTTGAATGGTAATACTCATACCTAAGCCCTACATGTCCACTAATTCCTCAGCAAACTTGGTTTCCTACTCTATAGAGGAACCTGTTTTGTGAAGTTACTTGCTTTTTGTCTTGACGCCAAAAATGGAGTCATATTTGCTTTTTATGTGGTTTGGTTTTTGCTCTTGCTTTCCTCATGTATGAAAAGAGGTTCGGATTTATTCTTGACAATAAATTCAAGCCTTTGTCATTATTTAGCTTCTAGCAGAAATGAAGATGGAGAAGGATTTCTTTCCTGTTGGGAGAGAAGTTGCTGGAATTGTGTTAGATGGTAAGTTTACAGATATAAGTATCTCTTTTCCTTTTCTAAGGTAAAAGAAATTAAATGGTAGCTAATTGGTTTACTGACACATAAAATTATACACACTTCTTCAAATACAAAAGTTAATTATGCAGAAGTGTTTTCCCTTTTTTTAATTAAAAAGAAAACTAGAACTAAATTGGTATTTTATAATTGAAGAGCTTATTACAGTTTAGTAAATATTTAGAGATTATGTATTTAAATCCATGAGTAATCACATTGAATAGAATGACCAGTATTGTCCTTTTTATGGTGTTTGCAGACCAGCTAAATTACTTGTGTAAGTTGGCTTTGGGCCAAAATTTATATAATGGTCAGTAACTACATTCACATTAAATTTTTAAAGTATGCCTAAAATGGAGTATTTAAAAGGTAAACAGTTTGCTCATCTGAAATTGGTTCTGGGGAGAAATAACCAGTAACATTTTATGATTGCCTTAAATAAAGAAAAATTTTAGTAAATAATGGTCTTAACATGTAGAACAGTAAGCCTAAGTACTTGAAATAATTTGTTTCTGAATAAACGTAGTGTTCATATTTTCTGCTAATAGTTCATGATCAATCATTTTATGGTTGCTCTTCTTGCATATGTGAGTGGATGAATGAGCATTATCATGTGGGTTAGACTATTTGAATTTCACCTGTAAATTTAATCTATAATACATCTGATACTCTTAATGTAATCTTCTAACATAACTAAATCATAATTTTATTCCCTCTCCTTTCTTCTGCTTGGATTGTACGAAAATAAAAATAAGAATTATAATAGCCAGAAGATGATGAATCAATTATTCATTCATTCATTCATTCATTTTTTTTATTCATCATTTCATGAGCACTTGCAAAGTGCTTGGAATGTGAAGATAAATAAGACAAAGTCCCTGCCCTCCAAGAGTTCACAATCTAGGGGAGAGGCAAACAAACATGTATAGGCAAATTCATTCTGAAAGCTCCAAGGAGAGGTGCCTAACCAGCCAGCAGAAACAGGAAAGGCTTCTTGGAGTAAGTTAGCCAGACAGTAAGGGGTGGGCAGGAGGAGAATTCTTCTCCAAGAATCACACTCAGCAGAGAAGATAGCATGAGCAAAGATGCGGAAGCAGGTAATAATGTGATGTATGTAAGAATTATGGAGTTCGGTGTTACTAGAGCAAAATTAAGTTCTGGGCATGAGTCATAGGCAAGGTACTTGACAGAAAAAAACCACTGTGTCAAGAAAATTCTCCTTCAGAGATCATAGAATAAAAGATATTGAACAGAATCTTTTCATGATGATAGGAACACTGATTCCTTCCTCCCCAAAAAATGAGACAAGAGGGTAGGCAAGGGCCAGACCCATGATGAGCCTCCTATCTCAGATTGGGTTGTAGAGAGAGTATTAGAGTGGCCATAAGAAGGGTGGATTTGAAGCAAAGCAGGCTGTAGGCAAGACTACTGTTTGGGTAGTAGACCAACAGGCAAGAAACGGCATGGGGCTTCCCTGGTGGCGCAGTGGTTAAGAATCCGCCTGCCAATGCAGAGGACACAGGTTCGAGCCCTGGTCTGGGAAGATCCCACATGTCACGGAACAACTGAGCCCGTGAGCCACAGCTACTGAGCCTCCGCTCTAGAGCCCGCATGCCACAACTACTGAGCCCACGTGCCACAAATACTGAAGCCCGCGCGTCTAGAGCCCATGCTCCGCAACAAGAGAAGCCATCGCAATGAGAAGCCCGCGCACCGCAACGAATAGTGGTCCCCGCTCCCCACAACTAGAGAAAGCCTGTGCGCAGCAACGAAGACCAGTGCAGCCAAAAATAAATAATTAATTTAAAGAAAAAATGACAAAGTCCATAACCTAGGCAGTGGCGGCAGAGGTAGTGAATGTATTCAAGAAATACTGAGAAAGTAAAGCCAGCAGAACTTAATAATTGACTGGAACAGGGAAATTAAAAACAGGTAAAAGCAGGAAATGACTTACAAGATTCTGGTTACATTCGAAAGTTGTCAACTTATAGGTTGTGTTTGAAACTATAGAAGGGTGATGAGTTCATCCAGGGAGAGAGTCAAAATGAAGGAGACAGACAGCATGGAACCTTTGGCAATGCCACTGTTTGAAGGACAATTAAGAGGAGTACGAAGGAAGCCAAGAAAAAAGGATCAGGGTGATTTCAGGTAGACAAGAATCCTCAGCAGGAGGGAAAAAGAAAAGTACAGAAGCCAAAAATATTGGGGGATAACGGTACAGAAGAGATCCAAAGAAGCAGCAAACTGGGGCCCTTTTGCAGACAGAGCCAGCCTGAGGCGCCACTTCCAGATTTCAGGCTCTACCTTACTTCACTGCTGCACCTCAGTTTCCTTGTCTGTTAAATAGGAGTAATAATAGGTACTTAATGGGTATGCCATGAAGATTAAATGTGATAACACGCTAAAATTCTGGGCACAAGTAGGCATTCAATGAGGTTTGGGTTTTTTCCTCCCATTTCCTTTTGTAACTATTTGAACAAAAATATTCTAAAGAATTGACTGATGGTGGAGGACTTTTCTCTACACACAAAGAGAAAATGTAACTATCACTTCTGTATAGTCCCCAAAATTTCTTGGCACCATTCTGAACTTATTTCCATAATCGCAAATCAAAGTAGCTCATATGTGACTCTAACCAGAATTCCCATTGTGTGTCAGAGATTTTACAACTCAAACAATGACAGATTGGACTAGCCTCAGGAGGGGTGGAACCCAGTATATCCAGTATAATCATCATAAGAGCTGTGGAGTGGATTATTTTCCTTTATTCCTTCATCCTTAGCTGAACGGAGAGACATCCTGCTCTACGGTGTCAACAACCACATGGCCCAGATATTGTAGAGAATCCAGATTTGACATGTTCTGTCCTACTGTCCTTACAGACTATCAAAATGTCCTAGAAGTTCTTGACTTTTTCTCTGAGTTAGTGACTTTTTATTAATCCATGGCTTTTAAAATTTATTTTAATCGTTCAGTTATATTTAATAACCTCAAAATAATGATTATTAATTTTCTCCACTCTTTAGTTGGAAGCAAGGTATCATTCTTTCAACCAGGTGATGAAGTAGCTGGTAAGTTATAGGTCCTAGTCCTATTTCAAGTCCTCTGTCTTACTGTTGTTTCTTTTTTTTTTTTTTCTATACAATTGCTGATGCTTAGTGTGACCTTGCTTCATATACAAGTACTTACCTAAGTTTTGGAATTTACTCTCAAATATCCATTGATGAAGAGAATTGGGATTTTGATCGCAATAGCAGAACATTTAAAACTTTTCAATATCTGGCTGTAGATATGATAGAAAGATGACCATAGTTGTTGCTGTCCTTGGTGCAGCCCTTCACTGACAGGACCCTGGTCTATAGTTAGACTGAAGACTCCAGAGAAAAGAAAAGTCACAATCCATCTGCTTGAAGACTACTGACTGACTTGGCTTTATAGAAGCTCTTCTCTCCACATCCGACTTGAATTGTATAGAGCTGCTCCCTTACTACCCTTGTAAAACTAAAAATTTACTGGAGACATTTAATTTATTGGTTTTTTTTTTAATCCATAGTTAATACCATTTTGCAAAAATATATATTTATACTTGTGTCCTAGACATTCACACAAACAAATATAAAGTATGCATTTAGTAGTAGTCTTTGAAATTGCCATTTCTCTGTAGAAAATCTTCATAGGAAAATAATCATATAGACTTAGAAAATGTATAGCTTTACAGCATGCTTGAAGCTGTTAAAAATAAATTTATAGGAAAGTTTTCATCAGCTTTTAACACAATTGCCTTTGACTTGGGTATTTTCTTTGAGAATTTATTATTTCTGTCTTATCTTTATTATCTGCCCAAGAAGTCAGTGACATTGTATTATTCAAGATCCTTTTTGTAAGAGACCAAAAATAAAATCAGAGTAGCTCAGGGGAAAATGGGATTTTATTGGAAGCATACCTCACTATCCTATAGAACCAAACTCTGGGAAGGGAGCCGTGAATCAGGGACAATTTTAATGATGAGCACAGATGCCCCCAGGACTCTGACTTTGTTCTGTACATCAGCCATCGTCTTTATCATCACTCAGAGGTGAAAGAAGAGGAAGAAAAAGAAAGGTAGTACAGGTATTATAGTGTTCGTATCAGAAAATAAACTACTTCCCTTCCTTATTTCTGAAATCTCTCCCTTCTCCACACTATTACTGGAACCTTCCTCAAAATTCCACTGAGGAAAATTTAGACTAATGCTTACTGGCATCTCATTAGGGGTGAATTCATTTTTGGTTTGTGTCCCTTAAGTTTCTCGTTTTAATTTTCAGGAATTTTACCCCTGGATTCTGAAGACCCTGGACTTTGTGAAGCTGTTCGAGTACATGAGCATTACTTGGGTATGTGGTAGTCCAGTGTTTTGGAACTCACGTAAGCCTTATTTCACAGACGTATGTGGTTTTTAGTAACAGTATGATTTATTTGCATCTGCTGTGAGTGTACCTAGGAAATAACTATCGGGTGGTTATATGACTACTTCTAGCTTATATTTTGTATCCATAAAATTCATTTTCAAACTAAACAGTATTTAGACCTTTAAGTTTCCCTTACACTGCTCACGGTAAGAGGTTTGAAAAGCCATTTCTCCCTTGGCTCTGAAATTATATCACTAACCAGAATTTTTTGCTTCTTATTCTTGGTTATTAATTGAAATTTTTAAATGTATAAAATCTAGACAATACATGTCTAGATGTCAGGAAAGACTCAAAAACACTTATTCTTGTTTCTGTTGCTAATATCTTTTGACCAGTATTCAATGTAACTTAAATGTTAATTTAAAAATTTTCTTACAGTAATTTACTTCTTAAATATTTAAATTTAAATGAATAAATGTATAAACACAGACACTCTTCATGAAACTATAGTGAAAAGATGCTGCATCTCCTTAGTAATCAGGGGAAAGCAAATTAAAAGCACTTAGAGATACCGTTATGCATCCATGAGACTGACAGTTATAAAGTTTGACCATCCCAAGTGTTGGCAAGGATGTGGAGCAGTAGAACCTTTTATGCACTGGGAGTGTAAATTAGTACAAATGCATTAGAAAATAACTTAGCATGAGCTAATAAAGGTAATGATGTATTAACACCTCAGACCTAGTAATTCCACTGGTACTTTCATATACCAGAGAAGCTTGATGTGTACCAGTAGAACATGCACAAGAGTTCATAGTAGCATGGTTTGTAATTGTGGAATAAAAAGAGAAACAGCCCAGATGTTCATCATGGGAAAATGGATAACTAAAGATATTTCTAATTAACTCATCAGTGAAAATGAATAAATAACAGTCAAACATATCAAGATGGTTGAACCTCACAAACTGTGCTGAGTGAAAAAAGCAAGCAAATTGCAGAAGGATACGAACAGTGTGATTCCATTTTATTTCTATGAAGTTCAAAAACATACAAAGTTTAATTACGCATGTGTTATTTAAGGATATAAGAAACAGGTAGGGATGAAAAGTCATGTGGAAGTTACCTTTGTGGGCAAGGAAAGAGGATGTGATCAGAGTAGATCCACGGGACTACAGTGGTACTGCCAGTTGGCTATTCCTTATGCTGGGATTCATGTTATTCTTCATATCTTATCTATAGGTCATCATACATTCTTTTGTGTTCTTGAAATATTTTATTAAAATTTTTCCTAAGTTCTTTCTTGAATGATATAAATGCTAATCAGACCATGTGGGCCAATTTGGATTTTGGACTATTAAAAATAGTAAATTTGTACATTTGAGTCTATATAGTAACTTGAACTAGGCTAGGAAATCTTTGGCATTTCATTTTTGAAATTATAAATTGTTAAGTAATTTATATTTAAATTAATGACATTTACTATGTCTAAAATTTCCAAGTTAATACCTTCTTGTTTATTAAAAATTAATTTTTTTATTAAATTTTATTCATTCATTTATTTATTTATTTATTGGGTGCATTGGGTCTTCATTGCTGCGCGCAGGCTTTCTCTATTTGGGGCGAGCGGAGGCTACTCTTCGTTGCGGTGCGCAGGCTTCTCATTGCGGTGGCTTCTCTTGTTGCAGAGCACGGGCTCTAGGCACACAGGCTTCAGTAGTTGTGGCGTGCAGGCTCAGTAGTTGTGGCTCGCGGGCTTTAGAGCGCAGGCTCAGTAGTTGTGGCGCACGGGCTTAGTTGCTCCGCGGCATGTGGGATCTTCCCGGACCAGGGCTCGAACCCACGTCCCCTTCATTGGCAGGTGGATTCCTAACCACTGCGCAACCAGGGAAGTCCCTTAAAAATTAACTTTAAAAGACAGTTTTCCAGAAATCTGAGGCCTGTGCTTATTTATATATATATTAAGCCTACATATGGAGCCAACTATGTATCTTCCTTTGAAAGATAAAACTCACTTCCAAGTACCATGCAGTGCAAATCTCTGATCCATGACTATTTTGATATAATGCAGTTTGAAAATTGAGGACGGCTGCTGTCTCTTTTATGGGAAACTCTACTATTTTTAATCCCAGAATTTCCTTGGGCCCTTTTTTTTAAAAAAAAATATTTATTTATTTATTTATTTTTGGCTGCATCAGGTCTTAGTTGTGGCTCGTGGGATCTTTTGTTGCGTTGCGCGGACTCCTCTCTAGTTGTGGAATGTGGGCTTCTCTCTAGTTGTGGCATGCGGGCTCAGTTGTTGCAGTATTTGGGCTTAGTTGCCCCGTGGCATGTGGGATCTTAGTTCCCTGACCGGGGATTGAACCTGCGTCCCCTGCATTGGAAGGCAGATTCTTAACCAGTGGACCACCAGGGAAGTCCCCCTTGGGCCCTTATTGTCCCTGTTCTTTTGAGAACCTTATAAATATGGAGTCAACTAAAACCTTTAGTTTGGATTCCTAGGCTTAAGTTTTGACAAAGTAAACTAAATTGTTATAGAAAGTTAACTCTTGAAAAAACAAACCAAGAAAAAAAAAAGATCCATTTCTTTAAGCATTGCTGAACACTGGAGGATTATAAGATGGACCAGAAGAAGAACAGCAAACTGGAACATCAAAATTTTCTAGCTATAAAGCTTAATCTAAGACAAGAGAACCACACAAATGACCTTTTATTTTCCTACAAATCAGGAGGATTATAGTCCCCAAATCCACCAACATATACAGAGGAAGCAATTCTATTGATAGATATTCCTTGAGAAGGGAAACACAACAGAATGTTTCTTTAAAAGAAGTACTTTAAGAATGACCACTAACACCTGAAACATTGTAAATCAACTAGGTCAAATTAAAAAAAAAGAAGAATGACCACTAACTGCGTGACCTTTAGTCAAGACCCGGGCACACTTTACTTTGTTTATAAACAAGGATGCCAAACTAGATAACCTCTAATCTCTGCTGTAGCTCTAACATTCTATGAAAGAGAAAATAATTTCAGTATGTTCCCTGAAGATTTGCAGGGAGAAATAATTTAGTTCACCACGACTATTTTAGTTCCTATTAATTATTTGATGATTTTTTTAAATAAAAGCTCACAACTCAGTCACCTTCTAGTAAGTCAGCTCTTTTACCAAACCAAAGAACCAGTCTCCAAACAACTCCCAAAAGATGTCTTATTAATCTTGTTTCAGAATATTGAGGACAAAGGTAAAAAGTTGAGTAATTCTTCCAGCTCTTTTGTGCTTTCAGTTCTCAAGCCATTCTGATTTTATTTTTCATACAAACAGCTCATGCAGCTCAATGTCAAAGAAACAACCCAATCAAAAAATGGGCAGAAGATCTAAATAGACATTTCTCCAAAGAAGACATACAGATAGCCAAAAAGCACATGAAAATATGTTCAACATGGTTACCTATTAGAGAAATACAAATCAAAACTACAATGAGGTATCACCTCACACCGGTCAGAATGGCCATCATCAGAAAATCTACAAACAATAAATGCTGGAGAGGGTGTGGAGAAAAGGGAATCCTCCTACACTGTTGGTGGGAATGTAAATTGGTGCAACCAGTATGGAGAACAATATGGAGGTTCCTTAAAAACTAAAAATAGAAATACCATATGATCTAGCAATCCCACTCCTGGGCATAATCTGGAGAAAACCATAATTCAAAAAGATACATGCACCCCAATGTTCATTGCAGCACTATTTACAGTAGCCAAGACATGGAAGCAACCTAAATGTCCATCGACAGAGGAATGGATAAAGAAGGTGGGATACATATATACAGTGGAATATTACTCAGCCATAAAAAAAGAAGGAAATAATGCCATTTGCAGCAACATGGATGGACCTAGCGATAATCATACTAAGTGAAGTAAGTCAGACAGAGAAAGACAAATATCATATGATGTCACTTATATGTGGAATCTAAAAAAATGATACAAATGAGCTTATTTACAAAGCAGAAACAGACTCACAGGCTTAGAAAACAAACTTATGGTTACCAAAGAGGAAAGTTGGGGGGGAGATAAATTGGGCGTTTCGGATTAACATATACACACTACTGTTGATACATACAAAGTAGATGATCAACAGAGACCTACTGTATAGCACAGGGAACTCTACTCAGTATTCTGTGGTGACCTATATGGGAAAAGAATTTGAAAAAGAATGGATATATGTATATGTATAACTGGATCACTTTGCCGTACACCTGAAACAAGCACAATGTTGTGACTAAACTATACTCCAATATAAAATAAAAGTTAAATTTTTAAAAAATTGGCACACATTTTCAGCATTATTCCTTTGGACCTGAGGTAGAAAGAATTGAAATTGTAATTCTTGGGCTCTGACATACTGTTATTATTGATCCATACATGGCTCTCTTCTATTTATTTTCTTAGTTTTTATAACATAATAAACACTTGTGTACCACCTAACACAAAAGCAAGGATCTCAACGTTAAACCATGTCCAACCATGTAATTTTAAAGCCTCTGCAATCTTAAATGTAGTTTTATTACTGTTAGAATTTTTTAAGCCCTGAATTTTTGATTTCCTAATGAAAATGTGGGTAGTCCCAATCCTTATGATGAAAGATGTTCCCAAAAAATTCCATATAAATAAATTTTATATAGATTGAACATGCACTGTTAGAGTAGATGGGCTTTAAAGTCAGACTTTGAAACTTGTGGCCTCAGACAAATTAATTACCCTGAACCCCATTTCATAATCAGTAGAAGTGGGAAAATAGCTATCTCGAGTTTGGTAAGGAATAAAGTACTGTGTGAGATATCCCCTGTTTTACTCTTTGAATGCCTTGCTTGTCTGTCTGAACATTTTCATCATGTGCTTGGATGCTTTGCTTCCCCACTAGATGGCACTAATTAGTTGGTAAATTCCATGCTGACTGGCCATGCTAACCCATCTGCGTCTATTGACATCAGAGGAAAAATAGTCCCAGTAAAGACTATGGAAAGTGTTATAAACTTGATTATAGGTAAAATGAGAAAGTATTGCCTATACTGTGAAAAAATCACATTCAGTGTACAACATAAAAACAAAATAAAAATTAAATAAACAGATTAAAGAGCAGCATAATGGTCAGAAAATATAAAGCTAATATGGCTTAAATTACAGTATACTAGGAGTTTGCATTTTGTTCCAAGTGCAATAGAAAGCCATTGATGAATTTTAAACAAAGAAGTGTTAGGATGTTATTTATGTTTTTAAAAGATCATTCTGACACTTCTGTTTTTCAAAGACACCACTAAAGAGATTGAAAAGAGAAGCCATAAAGTTGAAAATAATTACAACACATAAACAAGCAAATGACTCATCTAGAATATATTAAGAATTTTTACAAATCAATAAGAAAAAGTCAACAACAATAGAAAAATTGATAGAACACTTGAACAGTCACTTCACAAAGGGAATTCCATATGGCCAACAAACACGGAAAGGTACTCAACTTCATTAGTAGCCAGGGGAAAGCAAATTATCAGTAAAATCACATGTAAGAAACCATTACACATCCATATGATGGGCAAAAATATATAATACCAGGGTTGACAAGGATGTTCACAACAGCAGCTGTGGGAGAGTAAATTCATACAGCCACTTTGGAAATATAAAGTCGAAGGTAATATATCCTGGAGCTGGGATTTCCATTCCTCAGTAAATATCCTGGAGAAAACCTGTGTACCAGTGTAAGAGTAACTTTTATACAAGAGCATTCTTAGTTAAGAATGCTTAACTACCAAAAATGGGAAAAAACACAAATGTTCCTTGACTGGAGAGTGGATAACCAATCCATCCTATGAAATCAGATGTTGCCATAAGACATCAAAAACGGAAGCACTATACTATAGCCACATGTAACAAGAAAGGATGTGTCTTACAAAACGATGTTCAGCAAAAAAAGAAGATAGAAAAAATGTGTGTGGTACAATTGCATTTAGATAAATTTCAGAAACAGGCAAAACAAAATTATATTGTTTAGGAATGGATACTTGAGTTATTAAACTATGAAGGTGAATTAGAAAATATATTAGAATGGTGGTGACCTCTGATGTCAATTATATCTCAATTTTTTCAAAAACGTCTCTGCTGGAGAGGCGAGGCTGTTGGCGTGAGGGCTGTGCTCTCTCTCTCAACCAGGATGGTGGTTACTTGCTTTATATTTATTCATCCAGCTGTACTTTATTTCGTGTACTTTTCTGCATACGTTTTACTTTAACAATAAAACGTTTAAAAAATACACACACACACACACACACACACACACTTCTATGCTGAAAGTGGAGTATGCATGGGTAAGAATGGAAGCAGAGAAACCGTAATGTAGGTGAGAGATACTAGAAGTAGGCTTGGACCAGGGCCATGGTGGGAGCAGAGATGGAGGGAAACAGATCCAGGAAGCAGGTCTCACGGGACTTGCTAACAGATTGTTTCCTCTTGTTCTTTGTGATAGTTCACAAACCAGAAAAAGTTACGTGGACAGAAGCCGCTGGAACCATCCGGGATGGAGTACGAGCCTATACAGCTCTGCATTATCTTTCTCATCTCTCTCCTGGAAAGTCAGTGCTGATAATGGACGGAGCAAGTGTAGGTGCTAATGGTTTTGTTAAGAAACAAACCAAAATACAAATAAACTTAGGGAATTGAGAAATGGGCCATCCATTTGCTAATATAATTTGTTGCCAGTTAGCTTATTCACTGATACTTTTACCAAACTCCCATTTTCTAAAATAAGCAGCTTTTATCAAGGAGATAAAAGTTAGCATTACTGTGTTTAGTTTCTTATTACTTTGAATCTGCTAGTACTTTAAAAAAGCAGACAAGCCATTTTTATTCATGTCTGTTACACAAAACCTGAAAGAGCTCATAGTCTTTGAAGACAGACCCCAGGACTCCCTGCCAATTTTGTGTCATCTCCCTCATACTTAACACTTATGTGATTAAGGTGTTGCATTTATAGATAGATCACACAAGATCAAAACTGTGCTAATTTAAACATATTACATGCATCTTCAAAATATAGTTCAAGATACTAAAAGAGATTACATAAAATATAATTATAATCTAAAAATGTCACAAAACTTGGGGTGATTTTATAGTTTTATTTTCTAACTGGCTGTTGATGAAAATGCTTTTTCCCCTGCTTTTCATTGAAAAAAAGGCATAACTGTCTTCAGCATTGGCTTCATCCTTACGTCCTACATCAGGATAGTAGTGTTTCCCTGAACTTACTCCACAGGTCAGCAAAAGGATGGAACTTTTGAAGTTGAGGTTGCTGGACTTGCATATGTATTGATATTATATAATTAGCGTAGTACATTATGCTGACAAGGCCCTTAATGGCTCATTTTTCTCATTCCAAGGCCGTGTTCTGAATTCGGCCTCTGTCCTTGAAATTGTGTGCTGCTTGCAGTCAGACTGGCTGAGAGCCTGTGGCACACATAGCTTTTCCACCACCCCTCTTGAGGAAGAGTGTATCAAATGTTTCCACTTCTAAACTTATCCGTATTTTTTTCTTTTTCTATCAGACATTTTAAAATATACTGAAGTAGCACTAAACTATTACACTTTATTAACCAACCTATAAAATGAATTAGATACGGCCTCTGACCTATATCTGTAACACCATCGTGTATTTTTTTCCACACAGGCACTTGGAACAATAGCTATTCAGTTAGCACACCATAGAGGAGCCAAAGTGATTTCAACAGCGTGCAGCCTTGAAGACAAGCAGTGTCTTGAAAGATTTAGGCCTTCTATGGGTGGGTAATAGTACTCAACACAGACTTTAAAACATAAAATTTTGAAGAGATATCACCTTAAAAACTGCACTTGTAAAACAGACTGCAAAATGCCAAATGCATGTCATTTAAAAAATGCACTTAGTATCTGTGCTAAGTCCAAGTTTACATAAGTTATAGTTTAAATTTTAATGATTTGTTTTTTAAACCTACATTTTTCAGTGTTTTTTCTTCTTTGCCTCATTGTTACCAACTCACCCAAGTTTGAATTAGGTGAACTTTGACACAGTTGAGAAACACCTGATGCCTCTTTGGTTTTAGTCAATAAATCAATATATTTTTGCATCACTTTTTATGTTTCTCAACCTCTTTTACCCAGTGATATACCTCTAAAGTTGTCTGTTTCCTGTGATACACTAGGAAGGGAGATGAGCCACTTACACAGAAACCCAGGTCAGATATAGTTTAGGATAAATAGGACATGGTAGAGGCTGGGGAGCTCTTGAAAAGATTGAACCTGTACGAATAGCGATGAATATGGAAAGGAGAAAGAAAATAGAGATTGAAAAAATGAAAAAGAAGAGAAGAAAGATAGGAATGGAATTTTATAGACTGGAGTTAACAGAATTAATATTGGAGTTTAACAGATGAAGAGAAAAGAAGAGCAGAGTGTAAGTGAAGGGCAGGCAGGAAGGAAAGTAAGGTTCATTGAGGGTTAATATGGATGATAGTTCCTTAAATCCTCAACAACCCTGTGTCAACTAACTGGGAAACAGCATTTCAGAATTTAGCTTGTCCAAGGATGTACCACTAGATGTACCACTAGGCCTGGAATGGAATTTGAACCCAAGCCTGCCTAATAGTAAAGCCTGTGTTATTTCCATGGTTATGTTATGCTTCTGGCAGAGATAACCAAGAAATGGAAGGAAGGTTAAAACAGGGGCTGGAGAAAGGAGGAGAATAAGAAAAAAAAGGAAAAAGAGAGATTGAAAATGGAAGGGGTGGGGAGCATGAATAGTATTGTTGGGGGGAGCATGAATAATATTGTTGGAGGGAGCAGTTTCCTCTTGGTTAACCCTGCCCTTCTTAGGTGCTTCAGCCCCCTTTTCCTCGAGTCCCCCCACCCTCACCTCCATCCCCTGAGACTTCAGTCACTACTGCACTACACCTCCAATCTGAGAATCTCTGAGAGGAATTCTCTTTACTGAGAAGGTGTTAAAAGATACAAAAATGAAATATAAACATGTGTCTTCGTTTGCCAATTCAAATTGAGATTTTTTTTTTAGTTCTCTCACTGGCTTGTTCTATTAATACATTAAAGCAACCAGTTAAAATTAGTTTATTTTTACTAACCCTGCTTAAAATAATCCTGGGTTTTTTTTCATCTTCGGGATATTTTTTTTTGTTTTGGAGGGCAGAGTCGGGAGATGCGGGTGTGGGCTGGGATTCCTATGACTGAGAAAGGTTAAAACAGCCTCTAACAGAGAAGTACCAAATCACATAAATATATCTTTGCACTTTTTAGTTCTAAACTCTATTAAATCTGAACATACTTAAGAAATTGCTTAATCTTTCAGTCCACATCTTCATATATATGTACCTCTGTGGTTTAGAGATTCTCAGTTCTGGCAAAATATCCTTTAGCTGTAAAGAACAATCCTCTATGTCAACAGACCAACGTTGGGACACATTATCCATAAAATGCTCATATTTTTATTTTATTGAATATACCAGTTCCTTCATTTAAATTGATCCTTAGCAATACTGGTTAGATGAGAAAAAGTATAATTTGATTCAGTAATTGCTTCAACCATTTAATTCATTTCAGAGAAGAGATATTTGCTTTTCTATCTCTTCTTCTCTGAGTTGTGTTGATCACATACAGATTGCCTGACTTCCTGTCCTTTACAGCCCGAGTGATCGATGTGTCCAATGGAAAAGCCCAGGTTGCTGAAAGCTGTTTAGAAGAAACAGGTGGCCTTGGAGTAGATATTGTCCTAGATGCTGGAGGTGGGTACTTTACTAAATCAGTAGTCTCTGTAGTTTTTATATTGTGATGGGAGAATTCCTGGGAAAAAAATATATAACCAGGAAATAATTATTTATATATTATTAAATTGATATTTAGGGTTTTTTTATTTTTGAACTTTTCTATTTAAATTGGCACTTCTTCATTTTATTCCCATTGTAAGCACTGTCTGGAAGAGAGAACATGCTTGCCTTTTAAAGTGTAGGCATTGGACTTTAAGTATCTCTACAAGAAATCTGCAGACATGATCTCCTCAGTGGTTCCTGGATTAGTTCAGGTCTCAGCCAGCTGCTTAATTAGTCAGTTCTGCTATGTATGGCTGCCCTCTATTGGATGGTAGACTTCTGCAGTCCCTGTTTGGAAAGTGCACAGAATTTTGTTGCATTTTCACCTTGCTTGAACTTTTGTAGTTTAACCAATATCTATTTAACACCTAATCTTCACACTCTTAGGTAGTGCCATCACACCTAAAGAACAGGTTTCACAAGCCTGCAAAGGGATTCTGTTTATACTTTGTTAGAATTTATCTTCTATCCTAAGAATTGTAATGAATACAACTATAACCATATGTATTTCTTTTTAGCCAGTATTTTCAAGATTCGAAATTAACTCAGAACAATCTTTCAGTGGAAGTGAATGTATACGTCATTAACTTTTCAAATGGACATTTCAATAATTATGTCAAAATGTGACTGTCTTTTTTTTTTTTTTGGCTGCATTGCGTCTTTGTTGCTGCACGCGGCTTTTTCTAGTTGCGGCAAACCGGGGCTACTCTTGATTGCAGTGCGTGGGCTTCTCATTGTGGTGGCTTCTCTTGTTATGGAGCACGGTCTCTAGGCGCGCGGGCTCAGTAGTTGTGGCTCGCAGGCTCTAGAGCGCAGGCTCAGTAGTTGTGGCACACGGGCTTAGTTGCTCCGCGGCACGTGGGATCTTCCCAGACCAGGGCTCAAACCCGTGTCCCCTGAATTGTCAGGTGGATTCTTAACCACTGCGCCACCAGGGAAGTCCCAGTATGACTGTCTTGAATCTGAGTTCCTTACTCTTAAAGAAGTCAACTTTTCCCAAAGTATTAAGCTATCAATGTTATAATTGGAATTATCAGACTTAGTTATGTGCTATGTTATCTTGCCTGATTTTCAAATTAAAATAGACTTTTTATCTTTAGTTATATCACTTATAATTAAATCTAAAGTAAAGTGTATGACCAGTTTTCATGCAAAAAATATATTTTAAGTGTCTGAATACAAAATGCTTCCTTGTTCCTATATTAAAAAGTAAAGAGAACTAGTTTGAAGAATAAATTTTTATCAGATTACTATAAAATACATTTTCTCTCTCTCTCCCTCTCTCTCTTCAAACAATTCCTTTGTAAGTGAGATTATATAATAAAGATGATGAACCAACTGTAAAATTACAACTACTACCACATAAACATGATATCATCACCCTTCTTGGTGTTGGAGGCCACTGGGTAACAACAGAAGAAAACCTGCAGGTATTATCAGAAACAATAAAGCATTACTGATACACCAAAAGGATGCAATTAACAAAGAATAATGCCTAAGTCTTTTAGCAAGGTGTGGCTAAATTTGTATAAATTCTGAATTATATCCTATTTTTAAAGAAATGTAGCTTTTTTTTTTTTTAACTTTAGCTGTTGGCCAAATGTTGAAATATAGTGCTTAGCAGAGGAGTTCATTTATCTTTTATTTAGTGGTTTTGAAGTAGTGACTTATGAATTTTTTAATAGTGTTTCAAATAAGATTTTTTTTCCTTAGTAACATTCTTGTTGACATATACTTAACAAAATATTTCTATATAAAATTATGACAATGTCCTAATTATTCAAATTATAATTTACTATATGTGTGTGTGTGTGTATATATATACACACATTGTCTTCCAAAGTTACATTTCTCAACAAAACTCAATTCAAGTATTTTTATCATGGTTGATATGCAAATACCGTAATTCTCATGTACCAATCTTCACCAATTTTCCAACTTCCTCATGAAGATGACTGGTGAGTAGCAACGAGAAATATCTCTCTCTCACATACACACACCCCCGCACACATATACCTACTACCGCTTCATCACCTCTAGATTGGCCTTGCATTTGACCTTGCTGTTTCATCATTTTGGACAATGCATTCGAAAAGAAAATGGTATAGTATACATATTATTATTAAAGTTTGTGTGTGCTGATTATTTGTGATTTGGGTATTATTTAATTTGTGTAAAAGCTTTTCTGGCTGAAGATACCAATCATTCTTCTGCTATTAAACTCACAGCAACTGATTATTCTTTGTGCATTCTATCCAAGTTGGATCCTCCAGATAGCCACTGCCTTTTCCTCAAGGGAGCGACGGTGGCTTTCCTTAATGATGAAGTTTGGAATTTGTCAAATGTACAACAGGGAAAGTATCTTTATATCCTTTTTTTCTACTGACTTGAGTTTCTGGCTTGAAATTTACCTTGTATTCTCGTCATTAAGTTCTTTAATACTGATAATAATAATTAATAATAATAGCAGCTAACTTACATTGAACATGCCAAACAGTGTTCCCAGTGCTTTATAGGTATTAATTTATTTAAATATTAAAACAGCCCTGTGAAAGTTAAGTACTATATTATCCCTATGTCACAGGTAAAGAAACTGAAGGATAGAAAGGTTAGTTCATGCCTAAGGATGTAGCTAGCAAGTGGCAGGACAGGAATCACACCCAGGCAGTCTTGCTTGTTTCTGAATGAGAAACTATAGGATACATGGAAGAGTTTGCTTCGTTTTTAACCTGGCATTATGGAAATTACAGATCACCTTGACAGGCTGCATCTTTACTCCTACGGTGGTGCCATTATGTTAAACATTTTGATAATGCCTGATAATCTTAGTTATCAAAATTAAGAGTTTGTGGGGTGTTTTTTTTGTTTTATGGGTTTTTTTTTTTTTTTGGCCGCGCGGCTTGTGGGATCTTGGTTCCCCGACCAGGGATTGAACCCGCTTCCCCTGCATTGGAAGGGCAGAGTCTTAACCACTGGACCACCAGGGAAGTCCCATGTGGGGTGTTTTTAAGGATATCAATACTAGGAAATCTTCATCAAATGAAGATGGGTTTGATTTTTTTAAATGGAAGTGATTCAGTAACAAATCTAGTGAATGAAATCGATCATTCCATTTTGGTAAAAGTAATGAAAAGTTTTCTTGAGAATATGAGAGCAGTTCCAAAAGAAAGGTCCAAACCTCTTTAGAGCAGGGTCAACTTAAGAATAAACGTTTTATTTCTAAGACGCCTGTTTTAAAGGCAGCTGTACTTGGTAAAAACTTTAATACATTGAATAAAAAAATAAGTTCTCATTACTTAATAGAGTATAATTGTGCGTGAAGAGACTTGCACAACCATATGTTTGTCTCACTGAATATCATTCTTTATTTTTATTAAATGTGCATTGTTACATATGCGTGACGTGTACAAGGGCCAGCCTCCTCTAAGAGCAATGGCAGACTTAATACAGAGCTTTCAAATAGTTGAATAATATTGAATTAGTATACTGCATATGTTGAGTTTTAAAGAGTACATTTCCAAACCAGAACGTCCCCTTAATGTGGTGAATGTATGTGTTTAATGTATTTCTGATTAAATATTTTCATATTAAATTTGGAAAATAAACTTAATTTTTAACTTCCTAAAAGAATTCTTTAAATTTCAACTTTAAATAATGACACATTCAATAACATGGTAATTATCAAGAATACCATGGGATGTTAATGACAGAGACCATGTATTAAAAGTAACATAAGTTAGTATGTTTTGAGTCTTTCATGTCAGAAGGTAGGCTGGCTGCTCTGCCTGTGTTACTTAATAACTTAAGTCTCTCAACTGCTCCCCTTTCTCCCCACCGTGAGATTTTAACCTATTTGACAAATCCATGGACCATACTGAAACGTGACATGTTCATATGAAATGTTAAATTTTCAAAAATCAGAAATATATGTTTTATATTTATATACTTACACATACTGCTGGCAATTTCATTAACAGAAGCAGAAAGAGAATTTGTAGTACGTGAAAAGTGAATCGGTATTCTTTAGGTCCTTTTAAAGTAGCTTATGTTCATATTTTCTAATTTACATTTTCTAAAGTCCTGAATCAGACTTCAGTCCTCACTTGTGCACACCCCCCTCAGTTGCATCACACATGAGCCAGCTGCTGCTTGTGATTTAACGTAGCAATCTCCTTCCAATTGTGTGATTATATGCCATAAATAATTCTCCTGTACTAGCAGTTATATAGACTCTCAGTTCTAATATTATAATTTCAAGTAAATGACTAGAGTTTTAAATTTTACCCTGCTTTTTAATTCTCTTAGTGGCATATATTACACACACAGATTATTAACTTTCCCGCATACGTATTTATCAGCTGGTTTAATAAATAAATGTGCACCCAAAGTAAGAGATATAAGTGCTAAAATTGTTTTTAACTAAAGATAACATAAGTGGCGCTAAAATGAAACCCTGACCCCATTCTGTTACCATCCATTTGGGATAACACTAGTCATTACTTAGGACAGGCATTAGGCTTCTTTCATCTCTTGTACTTAGAAGTTTAGGCTCTATTATGTCACCACCTCTCTCAAATCAGTTCCCCCATTTTCCTGTTTTAGAGGTAAACATGACAGCTTACAGAATTTCTATTAAAAAAAAAAAATAGGTGACCTGCCTAGTATCTTCTGCTTATCAAATGGTTTTATTTACTCCTCTCTCCTTTACGTTGCCACCTTAACAGTCTTTCCAGCTACGTATCTTAAAAGATGTGATGGAGAAGCTATCAACTGGTGTTTTTAGGTATGCTAAATGACCAAATCATTGTTCTTGTTTATTTTTCTATTCTCCAGGAGATAAAATGGGCATTCCCATTTTTGTTTCAGCTTTCTCAGTACACCTCTTGCCTCCATATTTTATTATTTTGCTTAGATAAATAGCTGCTCCTTAGCATTTCTCGAAGTGTATACACACCAGTATGCATTCCCTAAGAGAGAAGTGGTTCGTTAGTTTTCCTTACTCCATTCCATACTGTACCTCACCCTTTGCTTATCCTCATCACCCTTCCCAAAGCAACTTGAAATAACCTACAGGTTGACAAGAAGTACAATTTTTTTTTCAGCTGGATCTGTTTATCAAAAAAGAGAGAATGGATAAAATAGGTATTTTTCCCCATTCAAAATTTAACCGGTTTCAACAGTGGAAATATTAATGGACAAATTTGATTTAAAGTAATAGAGTTGAACTATAGCAACTGTCAACTACCATGCTATGTACTCTACCCATCTTTAACTAGACATTTCTAATAGTTTCATTCTTCCTCAGACCTCAGTTGGATGAACCCATTCCACTATACGAGGCAAAAGTTACCATGGAAGTTGTTCAGAAAAATCAAGGAAGAAAGAAGCAAGTTGTTCAATTTTAATTTTGTTCTTTCTCAGACCTCAGTTGGATGAACCTTTTCCAGTATTGAAGCCAGAGTTTCCTTGCAAATTGCTCAGAAAAGTCAAGGAAGATAAAAGCAAGTTTTTATGTTTTTAAGTACGTTTTCCTGCTGAGACACGATGCTCAGAGTTATCTGAAGTATTTGAAAAGTCTGAAGTATCTGAAAAGTATTTGGAAACATTGTACAGACGGGTCAAGACAATTCTAAAATTTAACATCTAAAGGGAATATTCTGAAAGCCTTTAAAATTATTGTTCCTATATATTTGCCTCTTACAAAATTCTTTACATGAAGAAAACTGCTTTCAGCAGAAGCCACGCTACTCTGATAAAGCTGTTGGAGTCTTTTGCTATGTCAGAATAACATTATTTTGTATCAACTCCATTCTCAACACCTTCCTTCTTTAACATCCTTTGCTGTCGTAATTTAATACTTTGAATATATTTTCAAGTCTCAAAGGACCTAGCCCATTGAAAGCTAAATTTTTTTTCAAATATTCATTCACTCCAGGGTTTCCTCAGGATCGAACGGGAGCATCACGGTAACTCGTCCGTGACCGCTGCAGTGTTTGCGTGGAAGGCTGCAGTGGCGATGCTTGGGAAGCGGGGCGGGAGACTGCGCTTGCGTAGCCGGCGTGCTGATTTCCTGTCGGGGCTCTCTGTTTCGGGGGGAGGAGGAGGAGGCCCAGGCCCCTCTCTCCAGCTCTGGACGTCGCCGCTGCGCTCTGGAAGCTTATCGAAGGGGCGGCTCAACTGTGACGTTTCGTTTCCATCCTGGCGCCGTGCCTGGGGCTCATCACACCCTGCTGCGGATTTGAACAGCGCTCATCTATCCCGGTGCGCAGGACCGCGTGCTTCCCAGCCACATAGCACCCGGCGACCCGGCTACAGCCAAAGACCCAACCAGAGCGCCAAGGCGGCGTCCGGCGAGGCGCGGGACCCTCGCGCGCCCTTGGTCTCGGAGGAACACAGCCGGGGGCGGAGCCTCGCGGGCGCCGTACGGCACACGCGCCGCGAGACGCCGTGGGGGCGGGGCCACGTCGGGGGCGGGGCCGCGGCGCGCGGGAAGCGCTTGCGGGGCTGCGGGCCGGGTCCTCGGCCTCCGCGGCTCGTGATGGCTCTGTCGGTGCCCGGCTACTCGCCCAGTTTCAAAAGGCCGCCAGAGACATTGCGGCTCCGACGGAAAAGGGGCCGGAGCCTTGGGGCCGCCTCCCCGACCGAGGAGCGGCCCGAGCCGGCGACCCGCCGCGCCGCCCTGACGGCCGGGCTGCCCCTCCGCCCTTTCCCGGCAGTGGGCAGAGGTGGCGGCGGCCCGACCGCGTCCCGAAGGAACCCCTTCGCCCGCCTGGACAACCGGCCGCGGGCCGCCGCCGAGCCTCCCAACGGGCCGTCCAGCGGCCAGCAGGAGGCGCCGGGCCCGGTGAGTGTCTTCGTGCCTGGGAGCCGAGGGGTTCTCGTAGTTCGTGGGTCGATTCGTCTGTGAAGTAGGGATGGCGGGTTCTCGCGTTCCAGGAGCGAAATGGGCGCGAAGCTGAAGCCGCCCGCGGCCTCAGGGGGCCTTGAGCCTTGGGGGTGGCTGCCCTGCGAGGTCGGGGCGGCGTGAAGTGCGCTCCGCGAGCTGCCGCGGGACTTGCGGGGCCGGCCCGTCCTGAGGAGTGGACCCCGCGGCCCCGCCCGGCGCGCGGCGGGGGAGTTTGGGCTGCAGCCGCCTGGTGGGGGGTTGGAGATCAGTGGGAAGAGAGCGCCGAGTAATCCTGGCACTACTCCCGGAAGGCCACCGTTTGATGGGAAGGTTACAGGACCCTCTTTCCTGCGTGATTCAGTGCCTGCCTTCTCACGCGCTCAAAATTGTTCTGGGGTTGGGGGAATGTTGAGGATTGATGGGGTCAGAATTTACTAATATTTGTCTTACCCCGCAACCTTTTGGATCTTTTGAACTGAGATTATTGGTTACTGAGTTCTTAGTTGCGCAAATCACCTGCCCTTTTCCCGGTCCATTTTGATAGTAAAGTTCAGGCACAAAACTGAAGTGAAATACTGTTATACTGATTTGCGCTCACGTGAATTCCTGCACTTGCTGAGAAACTTGTATGCCAGGTGAAGCTCTACATGTTTAAAGCGAACTCCAGCATCATTTATAATTTAAAAGGACCATTTTTTAACCTCAGTTTTTAGATTCTAATCAAGAAAATGATTTGCTATGGGAAGAGAAGATTCCTGAAAGAACAGCCATTACTGAATTACCCCAGGTAACACTTTTTAAATGTCATTAGAGTGTATATTCTTATAACATAAGTGTATACTTCTCAGAAGTGTTTTACTTGGGAAATAGTTTCACAGAGAGCCCTGAGTGATCATCTCTACCAGGGTTGAAAAGGTGCCAGGCGTCAGCCTTGGTAAAGGACTTTGTATGTTGTGGTAATGTTTATAATGGCACCAATGCTAAAGTAGGCGTAGATGTGGGTTTTATTTCTGCCCCCAACAGTTTTCACGCTCTTCTGTAGGTAGTGACAACTCCAGCTCATCGCTCAGAGCCGACGCCTCCAGGCTCAGCTGCTTTTTGAACTTAATCCTTCACTGCAAATCCCCAAATTAGTTCCACAGGCTGTTGGTTTATCACTGAACCTCCCTGCCACCGCCACCACACACAGAAACGCTCCTTGATTCCATTCCTCAGCTGCTGCTTTCGTGATAGTTTAACAAATGCATAGATTGTCCTAATGGGAGCAGGTTAGAAGAGTTCCCAAGACCCAGTCTCCCTTCCTTGCAAATAAATGGCCTTCGGGTCTCTTGGAAATAGTTCCCCCTTCCTTGTTATTTTTTAATAATGTCATCTAGAAGAATCATTGTAACGTGGAGAATACTGATTTGACAGCAAAATGGTTTGGGAGGAATTTTTGAGGTCGGCAATTGCTTCTTAAATATGGCCTCTAAGAACCCAACCTAAGTTACCTGCAAGAGCAACTTAGACCTGGTTCCAGAGTTTTAGAGGCTTAAAAAGTGCTTTTTAAAAAATACTTGGAAGATTTCTGCTTTGATAGCAGTATCAGTAGTAGATGTTTTTAAATCATGATCGTGAAAATAGTACGTCTCTTGTAACTAAACTATATAGACCTATAATAAACTAAAAAGTGAAACCTTTCCTTCCACCAGCCTCAACAACAAATTCCCACTTTCCAGAGATAACATCACTATTAACGGTTTAGTGTGGCTCTTTCCAGACTCTTTCACAGTGTGTAGTATATTTTCAGTGTTATTTATTGTACCATTCATAACATTTTGAAATTTCAGTGGTCATGAGTATGTTAGTTGATGAATTCTACAGATTGAAGGGTTTTTTCCTTGGTACTCTACTAATTTTTGTGTTCTTTGTTTTCTGAAAGACTCCTCATGTATCATTCTCCGAATCTGATATTCCATCCTCAGAGAGTACTGAGTTACCTGTGGACTGGAGTATTAAAACTCGACTCCTTTTCGCCTCTTCTCAACCCTTTACCTGGGCAGATCATTTGAAAGCACAGGAAGAGGCTCAAGGTGTCATCCAGCATTGTAGGGCAACAGAAGTTACTTTGCCTCAAAGTATACAGGTAATTCTGTAAGAAAATAGCTATGCTTAAAAGTAACAAATTAAGTGTAAAATGTACTTCTCTGCAAAATATCAGAGACATTTCCTTTCATTAAGTTTTTCTTTTGACATTTAAAGACACAGAGACTTGGGAAATTTTTTATTTCCCAAATGCTGCTTTCATACTGTTTTTTAAATCAGATACAGTAACTGCCTGTTAAATTTATAGACCTGTCCTGAGAATTAGTCACTGCTGCAGGCAGGAAGTGTTTGAACTACGCTATCCTTTTCTAAGGCCTTTTGAGAAAGAAAATATCAGGAAATGAAAAGCAATTGAGGAGTAGGATTGCAAAGACAGATTGGTTATTTTACTGGTTTTCTCACATAATGTATACTGTATTTTTTAAATGCACTAATTCTTACCACCTGGGTGATGGTCTGTTGTAAATTTAGGAGAGTTGATGAGTGCTAGAAAGGTTTTAGAGAAATGTAATTGCATTACTTTCAAGCAGCTCATCAACTCAAACCAGGTTAAAAGAGATTACCTGAAAGAGGCCTTGGTACATCTTTTCTGATAAATAGATACAGATGATTTGTGATTGGGATGATCGGTTTTTATTGGCTACTTTTGAAACAGTGCTATGAGGGGAGGGGGTTGAATATAGTGTTACACACACACACACACACCACCCCCCTGCCCTGGTGATAAAGAGTGATAGTCACTGTTCTCAAGGATGGTAGACCCAGACGAATGTTCCCATCTACATCTAAGCGTCCCTGCTGGTATGTGGTTTAACAGACTGTAATGGCTGACAAGGAAGGTTTTCCCAAACAATAATAAACTACATTTTAGCCCCTGTTAACAGTTATTAACACTTTCTTACAGGAAGCAGTAAAGATCCTGAGAATGAGTGTTCGGTATATTCAGTGTCTTTTTAATTAAATTCTGTATTTCTACTGGGGCAAGAACTGTCCAATATCATCTTTGTATTTTAGGATCCCAAACTCTCCACTGAGCTCCGTTGTGCCTTCCAGCAGAGCCTTATCTATTGGCTCCACCCTGCCTTGTCTTGGCTACCATTGTTCCCTCGTATTGGAGCTGACAGAAAAATGGCTGGAAAGACAAACCCTTGGTCAAATGATGAAACCCTGCAACACATTTTAATGAGTGACTGGTAAGATTAGTAAAAATTTGTGCTACCCATTTTAGCCGTATTTTCTCCTTATTTTATTTATGATGTGGAGATGAGCAGTAGTAGATGGATTTCTATGTCCTTCTGAATTATTTTATTTAAACTGTAATAACTAACATTTAAATTGTTTACTTTTGGGGAATTCCCTGGCGGTCCAGTGGTTAGGACTTGGCGCTTTCACTGCTGCAGCCCAGGTTCAATCCTGGTCAGGGAACTAAGATCCCACCTGCTGCGTGGTGCAGCCAAAAAGAAAAAAAATTTTAATTGTTTACTTTTTTAGCTCTTATTCACTCTTTTTTAAAAATTTTTATTTATTTATTTTTTTGGCCACACTGCACGACTTGTGGGATCTTAGTTCCCTGACCAAAGGGATCGAACCCGTGCTCCCTGCAGTGGAAGCGCGGAGTACTAACCACCAGACGGGGAGGGAATTCCAAGCTCTTATTCACTCTTTACGTAGTTGTGGAATATATACATAAGTGTTTGATAAATATATAGAGACCTAATTCTTTAACGTTATTATACTTTTTGCCAATGGCTGCTTCCCTTCTCATCAGTAGAAGCTGCTTATTAAAAGTCAGCAACCAGGGATTCCCTGGTAGCGCAGTGGTTAAGAATCCGCCTGCCAATGCAGGGGACACGGGTTCGAGCCCTGGTCTGGGAGGATCCCACATGCCGCAGAGCAACTAAGCCGGTGGTCCGCAACTACTGAAGCCTGCGCGCCTAGAGCCCCCATGGTCCGCAACAAGAGAAGCCACCGCAATGAGAAGCCTGCACACCGCAACAAAGAGTAGCCCCCGCTTGCTGCAACCAGAGAAAAGCCCGTGCGCAGCAACGAAGACCCAACGCAGCCAAAAATAAATAAATAAAATAAAGTAAACTTATTAAAAAAAAAAAGTGAGCAACCAGTTATCAATTAAGTTTTGTTTAAAGAAAAAATGGCTAGTGTTTAAATGGTAAACACTATTCGTTAAAGTATTTAGAAGTCATCAGTGGGTCCTGTGACCAATTTCAGTCCTTTAAAAAGCCAAGTTCTATGTCATGGCAAAAATTCAGACCATTATCTGTAATATTTGTGTTTTGAATCAGGTGAGTATCAAGTTAAATTATACAAAAAAAATTTTAGATGTTGAGTTAGTTTTAATAATGCCTAAAGAAAAATGTTTTTCTTCATAGGTCTGTGAGCTTTACTTCTCTGTATAATCTGCTGAAGACAAAACTTTGCCCCTATTTCTACGTTTGTACCTATCAGTTTACTGTCCTGTTCCGTGCAGCGGGATTAGCAGGAGATGATGTAGTCACGGCTCTCATCTCTCCTACAACTAGAGGTATAAGAGAAGCTATGAAAAACGAAGGTAAAACTATAGGTTTAAAGTGAGAATACCACACTATATAGTAAACACTCCTTAAAAGCTAAAATTTGAACTGTCTTTTAGCAGTTGAATTGTCTTCTACCAGTTTTATCTAATTGTTTTAAGAATTATTTTATTTCTTTTTTGATTTTTTTCCAGCGTTTAATTAAGCTGTCCATTGTACATAGCTTTAAGTTGTGTTCCCTTCTCTGATCTCTAAACATATATCAAGCTGGAAAGTCCCAATCTGAATATACTCCTATAGAAATTCTTTTATAATACAAATTATCTACCCCCTTTTAATAACATGATCTTTAAAGAGGGTCAACTCATTAGTGGATCATGAAATCTATTTAGTGGACTCATTCAGCACCTTATAAAAAAATGAAATAGAGTAGTATATACTTGATGAAAGAATACCACATGTAGTGAGACTATGTATTGTCCTGAACCATTTGTTTCAAGGAGATATGTGTGTTGTGAGCTGCCATCAAGAAAGCATGAAAAGTACTGCTTTAATACATCAGGAGTAAAAACTCATTTTCATATATACTCTCTACAAGTCGGGCATGCCTGTTTAATTCCTTCAGATTATATTAAAGAAAACATAGTTACATTTTTCTTTTCTCACGTAGGTATTGAATTTTCTTTGCCTTTAATAAAAGAAAGTGGCCATGAGAAGAGGAAAGCGTCTGGAACAAGCTTGGGACATGGGGAGTATGTGATTAAAATAACCTTTTACATCATCTCGTGAATTATGGATTCAGTGTAGAGGAAACAGCTTTAGGAAATGGGAACCCTGACTAACTATAGCAATTTCCTAGGGAGCAAGCAGTCAGCGATGAGGATGAAGAAGAAAGTTTTTCCTGGCTGGAAGAGATGGGTGTGCAAGATAAAATTAAAAAACCAGATGTACTTTCTATCAAGCTGTATCCTTTCAGTTGCTGTTAACTATAATTTATTTTCATTGAATTAAGTTAGTGAGCAATGTAATTATTTTTATTTTTTGGCCGTGCCACACAGCATGCGGTATCTTAGTTCCCCGACCAGTTGCCCCCTGCAGTGGAAGCGCAGATTCCTAACCACTGGACTGCCGGGGAATTCCCTTGAGCAATGTAATATTGACTGACAGTTTTATTTAACTATAATCTTAAACTATCTTTAAGATATTAAAACTGATACTCCATCATGACATTAAAAAACCCCTAAGTACCAAAAAGCCATGAACAATTATTAAACTTTTTTAAGTGAAAATATTCTATTTTTGTTAAGTTTGTGGGGGGACTGGAACATATTTTTGACTAGAGAAGAAATCAGTTGTTAGGTATCAATTTCTAGCTAATTCAGATGGTCAAAAAGAAATCATTTTGATCATTCAGATGCCTTATAATTGCAGTGAAGAGGATTAGCAAGAGCATTTCCAGTTTGGAGTGGGGGAAGAGGGTTCCAGGTGATTCAGGATTAAGATAACTGCTGTTCCTTTTGGTATGGGATTTGCATTTGCAGTTTCCTTGATTGTCACTTTCAGGCGTAAAGAGATACATGAAGTACAAATGGATCACAGACCCGAGTCTGTTGTGTTGGTGAAGGGGACAAATACCTTTACATTGCTAAATTTTTTGATCAACTGTAAGAGTTTAATTGCTACCTCAGGTCCCCAGGCAGGACTTCCACCAACCCTCTTATCACCTATAGCTTTCCGAGGTGCCACAATGCAAATGCTTAAGGTAATAAAAAGAAAAAAAAATTCTACACTAATCCTCATAACCTACCTTTTAAAGACATACTTTTCCTTTTTTGATAGGATAAATTCTTGGTATTTTTACATGGTGCATATTTTTTTTCTTTCCTCCCAGTAAAAAAATTCCTTGATATAAAGTTATTATCAAAGGAATTATATGAAAAGTTATATTTGAATTATTGCCATAAGGAAAAGTTGCTTTCTTAAATTTTGTCTTTCATAACCAGTGAAAGAACAGAGCCAAGAATGTTCTGTTAAATTATAGGTGGTCTCAAACACTGGATCATGGATAAGTGAAAAGAATAAGTATATATCCATATTGTTGAAGAATTACACATGTAATTTTCGTGTTACATATGCTGAATGTAATAGCAACAGAATCTAATTTTTATTTTCCTAATATTATGCATTGAAAGTGCATTAATCAGAAAGGATACCATATTAAAAAGTTACATTCTCTAGAACTAATATTTAAATTGACAGCCTCATAATTTGGAGGAGAGGATGCTGGAAACAGAATTACTGAACATTTTTTACTCATGTAACATTCTTTTGATGTCTTATGAACTACTTTTATTCCTTAACTGTTAAAGAGGGGAATACCCAAATGAGAAGTTATTGATCACATTTTTAGCTAGGGACAAAAGCTTGAGAGATGGTGACCATAATTTTCTTTGAATTTTTTTTGAAGGCGCGAAGTGTAAACGTGAAGACACAAGCTCCTTCTGGATACAGAGATCAATTTAGTTTGGAGATTACAGGTCCTATCATGCCTCATTCTCTACATTCCGTGACTATGCTACTCAGATCTTCACAGAGTGGGTCATTTTCTGCAGGACTGTATACACATGAGCCAACTGCTGTATTTAATATCTGCCCACCAAAGGATAAAGTACTGGATAAGGTAAGTAGACAGCTGGTAAACAGATTTAGTTGCAGTTTTCTCAGACTAGATGGATGGAGGAAGTCATTTATGATGAACCAAACTGGTGTTTCAAGTTATTAAACTGTACTGCTTCATATTATCAAGTACAATTACTAAGAGGGAAGGGATAATGACTATAAAGTTTGTGTGTGTGTGAGGTAAATTTTATGAATTCAGGCTGTTGTATTCAACACTGACTAAAGAACTTGCCAAACAAAAGGCAAGTTGTTTTCATTGTCCTCTCAGATCCAGAACCTAATAGTGCCTGCTTGCTTACTCTGGGGGCGGGGGTAAATAAATAATTATGGGTGTTTATTTAGCCGCATAGGCCTCTTTTTTTTCTATAGAACTTTTTCTTAGATTCGGGGAGGGATGAGCTGCTTGTTTCATGTGATCCAGCAGTTTCTAGATGTGTCCACACTTGCTTTAAAACTGAAGTAGTTGCTTTACAACGTATCTGCCTTTAATTTTGGACATAACAGCTTTTTACTTAGAGGTAATGAGACCTTTGAAACTATTTTTATCCGTTTGCCAGACTTATAAAAATAACCAAAATTATTATTTTTGGATGCTGTCATTATGCAAAAATTCTTAGGATGAGCTTCTATTGATAATGATAACGATGAATTTGCCCTTACTGAATAAGGCATCTATTTGTCAAAGAGCCCATGGTAATTTTAAAAACTCATCAGTGTTCAAGGACTCTGACAATGCTTTTTACTGACTTGCATACAAATTTCCACAGGAGGCTGTTCATGAGGAGCTTGCCAACTGTGGATTGCACCCTAAAACTCTGGACCACCTTAGTCGAACACCGATACTGGGGAAATCATCTTTACGGCATGTGGAAATGAGTGACTACATTTATAATTGGAGATCCTGAACACCAAAGTAAGCCTAAAAGGAATCTTTGAGGAAAAAAGCCTTCTAGCAAGGAAATTCAAGATTCTTATATCTTTGGCTTTAAAGTTCACTTTGGAAATTTAAAGGAATATAGCTTTAAAAATACTCAAATGTTTACAAACATTAACCTTTTACAATACTTTTATTACATGCACTAAGCAGTAAATAGGATTAAGGTTTCAAAATCAACATTTTTTACTCTTTTGATTAGATATTCAGATATGAAGATAAACTTTTTAAAAACTTCAAAAACCTTGAATGAAAATTCTAGATCCATTAACCTAATTATAAATTGGGTAGAAAACTGAGTGTTTCCTTGCAAATGGAAATTGAGGCTTAGTATCAATTATCTCATGCCATTGAGAGCATCAGGACAAAACTATCTTTAACAATTTCCTTAGGATTGTTATTAGCAAGTTCTAGTTTTATAAAGGTAGAAAACAAATGTAGACAGTATCTACTGAGTTGACTGTTGACGCTTCCACCTTAGTTGTTTTCCTGTTTACAATTCCTCTATTCTCAAAATACATATTACTTGTTTTAATGCATGTTAACTCAGATAAGGGTATTTTGTATTCCATATAGAATAGGGTTAAGAGTTGTAAAGTATGCTCAGCTGTCATGACAAAGTAGTATTTAATATGTTCTTGTAGGTATTTTGTGTATGTGCGTGTATATATATAATTCAAATTTTCTTAAATAAAAGTGCTTAGAAATCCAAAGTATTGGGTAAAGAAGTAATAGTAGTGAAGAAGTATGTGTTCACTTTGTAATCCAGAAAATAAAACACCACATTTATTCGAGAAGTTTATATTTGGGCCTTAAGCTTTTGAAAATAAAGTTTAGAGACATAGCATATGAATACCACTGTAATACACATGAAATATTCTATCAGACCCTAAAAATTAACATAAACTTAAACTTTCTCATAGTCAACAAAATAGTGGCTGGGTGCCGATTTTATTAGATAAGTTGGTTACAGCATTTTAATTATCATTTTACGTCTATCTAGGTGTAGCTGAAGTTCAAAATGCACATCAAAGTAAAACTATATCACAACTCAATGCCATACTAAATGTACTTGGCCTCTGCAGTAAAATTCTAGTCAGACTTCTTTTTAACTCCCTTCTCATTCATGGCCCAAGTGGCTTTTGACAGAAACACAGGACTTAGTGCTGATCATCACACAACATACCACTTCCTTTTTTTTATAACCTCTACAAAATTTAAAGGGGATACGGTGGCATTAGCCCTGTGGAACAGATCTTGCTTGATTACCTCAATAACACTGGCCCAGTATCTGTCCAGCAGAACCCATTGTGAACTAGTACAAGGTGCACAGCCCTTCACTGATTACAGGCAAGTGTTACAGCAGCCTAGCCATAAGTAAGGGGAGTTGACATCATAGTACAAAATACAGTATAAAAGCGTTATTTAACATTCCACACTGAAGATTACGGATGCCTTCAAACAATCGTTTGGATGTTAGCCACTTAAACAAATACATCACTAAGGTAAACAATATAAACATACCAAAACCCTGTATGGTTAAATACAATTTCCATGGTACAAAAATCAAAGCCTGGAGATGTTTGTACAGATTGCTTTTTACACAATGTCTTAAATTGCCAAATATTTACAACATTAAAGAGGAAATACATTTTGATGCAGAGTAAAATTATCTGAAATGATTAATATAAAACCTCAATCTATCTACGTGAGGCACTCCTGAAGCAAGTGGCATTAGCCATGAGGTCCTTTGGTACAAGGCCCATTGCTTGAAGAACCACAGTAGCTGCTGTGGCTTTAGCATGCTTCTTATTAGGGCTGGCAAAGCTGGGCTGGTAAGCGCTTCCATTTATCAATACCTATTCAAGAAAAACATACAATTGGGCTGGTAAGGGCTTCCATTTCTCAATACCTATTCAAGAAAAACATACAATAAGAACAGCATCAAACTTTAATATCTATTAGCTTTGTAATTTTTTCACTAAATGCTAGAAAGATAATTTACAAAAATATAAAACCCATACCATGTAAGTCAAATAAATCTCAACCCGAAAAGAAGCAAATCATTTGGGAAAAGGGACTGCAAATTAAGAGCAGGTCTCCAAATTGAAGCGTGGGGGGGGGGGGGGGGCGCGTGGGGGGGAGCGCAGGGCTGGGGGCGCGGCGGGAGGGAAGCCTGATAAAAACAATTAGTTCCCCACATTCCACTAGAAAAGGTCAACAAATTGTTCACCAGATTTTGCCCACATCTTTCCCGCCAACATTTAGAAAATAATAGGATATTAACAGGTCATATTAAAGCATATACACATATACACACTCCCAACCCACAAACAATACATTAATCCTGTGATCATATAATGCTTATCCGTCACCCTCTAACATCAAGTCATCAAATTAACAAATGTATACAATTAATGCAGAAATTCATATTTACCCTAAAGAGAAAATGTTTGCGATGATCAGGGCCACTATCATGGACCAAGAGAAATTCAGGTGGTTGCCACCTTCTCTTATTACAGATTTCCATCAAGGCAGACACAGGATGTTTGCCTGCAGAGAAAAAAATAACCAGTTATAATTATCTCCACATCTGAGGCAAAAAATTTGAATTCAAGGGGAGGGTGGAACAAGAAGAAATTCAAAACTGTACTCTCACCTGACAGATCTTTCATTGCAGCAGAGAAGTTTCCAGACCTCTTTTGTGCTCTTTCTCCTACTGCAACAAGACCTTAAAAAAAACCAATGATCACTAAATAAATTTCAAAGCATTTAAAATTGCAATATGGCGAAACAACTACTCCCTCTATAGGAAACTGAACCTCAATCCAGGCCCTCAAATAGAAGTCAACACCCACCCACTACCCTTGATCTCGACTCCTATTTTGTTGTTTCAATATGTAAATCTATACACTGTCTTCATTTATCTTAGTATTGGAAATTGTACAAAATTAAAATTTTCAGAAAAGTTAATACTCTTTGCAAATGATTTCTAAAGGTTTCTCATCCCTTGAAAAATGATGCTCAGTTTAATAAGTATGTTCCCCAGAAGTCGAGGATTTTAGGCCAAAACAAAGTGAAAAAGTGAGAAAGGCTCTCTCGTGGATAAATGGGTCCGTTTCTTTTTCCAGCAAACAAGCCCTTTCTGACTTCAAACGTGAGATGTACTCAAAAGACCAACAGCCTCAGCCTCACTTTCTAAAAGGGCTTTAGCTATATTACTAACTAAAATCAATGCTTTCCATTTATCCCAGGGGAATTTTTCAACCAGTTCTTTGCCAATTCTGCCACTGTGCTTTCCCAAAGCCAGGCCACACTGCACAATTCCAAAGGGACTATTCCCTGGAATTATGCAATGCACCCACAGATGTTGTCTTCTCATAAACCACCTTTTATGACACACACAATCTATTCAACTTGTATAAGCAGTAATGTCAATGTGACAAGAAGTACAATGTCTTTTTCTAATTTAAAGTTTGCATTAATGCTGCATTATGGGATGATTGTGTTACTTCTAGCCTATTTCCGAGTATCACTATTACAATAAATTCCAATTTGGAATTAAACGGCAACATATTATTCTCGGTAGATGACAATGTAGAAATTCTGATGCAAAACATTTTTAAAAATACATAATTTGGTCAGAGCTAGTTGGTTTCCAAATTCATTAGGACAATAATTTAACTGCATTAACTTCAACTTAACTTTCTGATTACAAAAATAAGGAAAATAAATTAGTTTTAAATTTTCTAGTGTTTAAAAATCAGGTTTAAACAAGCTATTGAAATCACATTTAGCTGGCAGCCCCATGTGATTCTACAATGGACATTATTCCAAGGGAAGAAATGCAATGAAAAGAGGCAACACTGCTGTCAGCAGTTGTTCTACTCTCCAGCCCCAACCCAACAGAACTCAATTACTGAGCTTGAAAAAAGTGATATGCAAAAGGGGTTTAGAAAGTGAAGACTAAACAGAACTCTCTAATAGGAAATGAGGAGAATATGTGGGATAAATATCGTTGAAAGAAAAAATAAATCCTAGAAACAAAAACAAGCACATGTTCCCTGTCAACAGAAAACAAAATGGAAATTCTATCTAAATATGAAATCTAATTAAAAACGTAATCATATATCGCACAAAGGTTGTTTGTTGCCTTTTACGCTCAAATTAGTGTCTCCATCTATATATAAAGCTTCTGAAAATGGGTTAAACATTTTTTTCCCTAACAAAAACCTATATATACTGTAAGAAGTGCCTCCAGTTCAGGACCACTGACATCAGAAGAATTTATGATAGTAATGAAATCCTAAATGTTAAAGAAGGTATAATAAACTTTCTAAAAAAACTTACCTTTTCGATCTGTCTTAAAATCAACTAGGATAGGTTCCTTATTTCCTTCTTTGTTTTTTCCTAATCCTTCTCCTTCTTTCCAGCCCATTTTTCTCATCAAAACGGCTCCCATTCCTCCAGTTACTGGGGCTGCTCTTAAGAACTGATCCTATCCAAAGAAAGAAAGGTAAAATATCCCCATTTTATAGTTAGAATTTGACTACAAACTCAGTGTAACTTCTTAAAGAAAGAAATCTTATTTTACTTCTAGATCTGTTATAGTTACAGCAATTAAATGCTTCTATACTTATATACATACTGTAGTGTGTATGTTCTAATTATTTTCACATAAACATAACAGTATTTTGAAAGTCAAATAAGTCAAATGGCAGTTTTAGAACAGTGGCCCTTGTGCCCCCCTCCAAAAAAAAAATTAGAACACTCCTGTTTTCGTCCACTATTTAGGTTCACTGGTATCTCTTCTTAGCTTGCAAAATAAAAAGAAGGCAATGTTAAAACAGTCAATAATATTAATTGTCCCAGGTGTACCTAGTTAATGAATAAAGCCTAGAAATCATTTAGAAATAGTTTGGACACTGAAGAAGCATACTGTTATCATCCAAAGTTTTTTCCCCCCATTCTACCATAAATCAAGTATAAATATTTTACTTAGAAAATCCCTATGAAGCAGAAAGATAACACATAAAATACCCTGTAATTATACCAAACTGAATTTTGAATTCTTTTAAAACCTAACTTGATGTTAAAAAGACTTTTAAAAAACTCCTTAAACGTTTACATACCTAGGCCTCGGTAGCAGCAGTGTTGTGAATAGTAGGGCTGGCACTGACCGGGGCAAGAAGACAGCTACAAGGATTTGGCCCTGAAACAAGTTTCCATACAGAGGGGTGAAAGTTCACAGGTTATTCTGTGAACAGTCATCTCTCTTGTATCCAACCCACTGAACCATAATTTCCATCAAAGCAGCAAACCACTTAATGTCATAAGATGCACAACTATATACATTAGCATGGTCAACAGTTATTTTCACGTGTTAAGAACTATGTGATGCCTCTTTTTAAAGGGCATCCATGTATATGTAACAAACCACTGAATTCTACTGTTGATCTTTATGGCCATTTTAAAAAAATTTATAACATACATCTCCAAATCATGTTTTATTTCCCCTTGTTATTAAACATTCTAGATTTACATTCTCTAGCAAATGTAAGCAAAAGTCATTAACTTATCAACAGAGGCAGTCAAAAATTTTGGTAGCTCTAGAAATAGTATACATTAGTCACCTCCTCTACTGATAAGTTAATAGTGAATTTTTAAATCTTCGTTTTACACAATAGTAAAACTGTGTACTGTTATTTTTTCCCAGCTTTTTAATTATCTGCTGGGGAGAAAACATGCCAATGAAGTGTGACTAGACATTAAGTTCAACACGGTACTCTGATGGAAGGAGGCAGCTGTGGAGGTAAAAACATACCCCTGGTTCAGTTCCTTACTTGGTGCAGGCCATGCAGTGTTGGTGGACAGAGAAAAGTTAGCTGATGCTTGGATACCAACTGCCTTGTTGCTACACACCTAAAATTACTTTTACTTACTTCCAGGTTCATCCGCCCCTCTTTTCCAGGAAACACTCCTAAAAAAAAGGGCAACTGTGCAGAGTATAATACAAATCCCCAATAACGCAGGTTTCCAATTTTGTTTCCATTCTCTAATATCTTAAAATCTTTACACCAGTGTGTATACAGTTCAACAAAAAGCTAATTAATGAGACTACAAAAGTAAACAATATTCATCAGGTCATGTCCAAATCATTTCATTCCAGAAAATAAAGCTTCTTTCAAATCAATAACCATTTAAATTTTTTTTTTTACTACTAATAAACTCTCATACTTTTTCATCTAAGAATACACTGCAGCAAAGTAAAAAAGAATATGGAGAATGTTGGCATTCCATGTAGTCTTTAACATTAAAAGAGGGTGCTGGCCTACAGCAAGGCAAGAAAACACCAAATGAACATTTTGAAAAAGTTTTCTAAATAAAACAAGTAGACAGTTTGTGATATTTGACAGTGAAGATGAATGTTAAATTTCTAGCTGCCTAATGACTTTTTCCATGTTTTTGCTCATTTTTATAAATAAAATGTTCCTGGCCTTAACTGATATTAGCAGCATATATTGTTCAGTAACATATGAATGGAAGTTTTCCTGAAAGCACTGCTTTCTTCTATAATTATTTAAAACTTTGGTCTGATGAATGAACACATCTTTCTCTTGTGATAACTTATCAAAAATGATTTATTTCTATATTTTAAATGATGTAAATTATTTAAAATCTGCCAACTGTCTACAAGACTGGAAACCAAAAAAAATTAAGGGAAAGTTTACAGGGAACCAATTTAATCATTTGGTAAGTTATGTTAAAGTGATGATGTTTAGAAGTCTGTAGCATTATGTATGGATCAGAACTTCACTGTACAAATGAAGACCAACTTTGCAATGGAATCACATTCTGAAGTTTCTACCTAGTAATGTACATGACTATTTAATTATTATGTGCTAAACACCCACATAAACTTGAAGTCTAACTTTCTGAAATATGGAGTACTCAGCTTCAACATTAAATAGTATTAAAGAACTAAAATTGTTAAAGAAATAGATGTACATTTATAATTATTCCCAATGAGATGAAAGCCATTTTTCAAGCACATGAATCACTTTCATATCTTAAATACTGTAATATAATTAGTCCAAAACTAATTCAAGCTTAAAAATATTTTGCTAGATTTTCATCTTTTTTCCATCAACCCCTAGTAAACTAGGTAAGTTGTAATTTTTTTAACCAACCTGATTGTGTACTCACTATATAGATATTGGTGCAACTATTCCCCCCTCCCCCAAAAAGGGGGGCAGGCAAAGTAAGGATATGCTTTACATTAATTTGTTAATAAGAAGATCACCAGAGATAATGCTATCAAAACTGAAAAAAAAAGTTATTAAAAGGTCCAAAGCAACAAAAAATATGACTTTTCAGAAATTCAGCTCACTCATTGGCACTCACAGCAGTTTTCTATAGGTACCCATCCCATTACTGATCACCACCCTGCGAGGCAGGAAGAAGGCACTTGGAGACTGAAATTCCAAGTAATTACTTGCCACAGTCACAAAAGGAGTCAGGAGTACAGCAGGATAAAGAAACCTTCCCAATCCATTAGCCCACACAGCCTCCCAGTTTCAGCACTGCTATGCTGCCAATACTCCTGAAACAAATTTCCCCATCACCCATCCAACCAAGCCACTCCCTTCACCAGAATACATTTCTTCAGAAAGCCCTCTGTAACCACCTAAGACTCCCCCAACAACGAGGCAGCCGTAGGTGGAGTTCACACGTCTCACTGCAGGAGGAATCTGAAACCAGGAGCACCTACATCTTCACAGCACGAGGCGTCCGTCCTCTCCCTTGAATTTAGGTCTTACATATCCTGTTTTTTCATGAGATCAGCGGTTCTCAAATTGAACCTGTGGATCACCAGAGGCCACCAGGGCCTAAATGGTGGTCCACAGATAGTATTCGCCATCCCCATCCCACCCGATTCCCCACCCTTCAGCACTGCCCACCCAACACTTCAGCCATCCTCCCCCAGCTTTCCAGACCCCTGGCAAGATCACCACATGCAGCACTAACACTGGGGCCTCCCAACCACTTGCTGTAACGAACAGCTGACAACCACGGGGGCCTGGGGCTGGAGCTCACAACAGGAATGAGGACTAGGGGCCAAGGGAGCTTACAGGAGGGCACAGGCACTAAGGAAGAGGGAAAGAAGGGCACAGGAATAGAGGAACGGAAAATCAGGTGGCAGAGGCTCTTGGGGGCAGTGCACCAAAAATAAACCTGTAATAAAGTATCCCATGATGAGAAAAAATCTGAGAACCACTGCTTTGAAATCATTAGATTGGTTGTCCAACAGGAACTGTGGAATATTCTGAACAGCACCTGAGATACACTGTTAGCATTCAAAACACAGTTTAACAAACCACCCCCACAAAACCCAGGAGCAGCAGGATATAAATTAAGTGGCTCTTGAGCCATATTTATACATTAGCCATTGTCTCATGAATCGATCCATCTTCAGTGTCCATCCTGGAGTATATACACACAGCAAATTTACTCATGAAACTGGTTAGATTCACTGGCCTCTTTCTGCACTTTTAATAAAACATTTTCTTAAAAATTTTAACTTCGTACGTGGACACTTTTGTATGTGCATATGTTGTGTACCTTTTTAATCCAGGCTTGGGCACCAGTATTGGCCAACTGTTCTTGTGTCAGAACCTGTACTCCTGTACTTCCTGTGAACTGGCCAGGAATAGAGTTCAGCTGAGCCCAGGCATCAATCTGAAGAAAAGAAGAGTCCTCAATTAAGTAAAATTACTTCTCTAGTTAAAGTGCCACTGGTATTAATTTAATTCCCTAAATGAAATGGTTTACTTAGTTCCCGAAAAGGCTTAATAACAGACTTAAATTTTCAACTTTTCAAAAACAATATACTGAATTTGTACATCTTTAAAATATTGTTTTCCTAAACATTCCAAAGCAGCAGTTCAGTAACTGCTCAGTGGATCCCACTGATAAAATCTGAGATATATCTCTAACAACTAAAAAGCATAGCTGACACTCATTCTTCAAAATAGCACAGATACATGAAAAATATAGAAAATCACTCATATGGCAAAGGATCCTTGCCCTCCTGCTTACATATCTCATAAATGCATGCTAATTTGACAACCTCAATTTTTAATTACTTTCTTTGAAGTGTTACAAATCGAGAATAAATTCAAGATAGTTAAAGAATAATAAACATAGGAAACTGTTCAAACACTGTGATAATTAAAGAATTAGCTGTCATTCATTCAAAGTATATTTACTGAACACCCAGTATTGTCGGGCAATGTATTTTCTCTCTGAACATGTACTTACTGCTTCCATACATTTACCATAGAAAATTAGCCTATGGAGCCACTGTCCACTGTTTAAAAAGCACAGACTCTGGATTCAGACTGTCTGGGTTTGGATCCCAGTTCCCTACTTAACTGGTTTTGTGCCCTTGGGCCTCATTTAGCCACTCTTTACCTGTCTTCTCAGATGGAAAGTGGAAACTCAATACACCTCACAGGGCTATTATGGGCACTTAGCTATTTTTATACATTAGATTGATTATAAATTCTATGAGGGCAGATAATTTCTTCCATTTTTATTCTCTCAAGAAACAGCTCCTGCCCCACAGTACACAACATATACTGAATGATCAAGCCCCAAATCACTTTAAGTGAGCTTGCTAGATAAATGATCATGTAGATATTAAAACTGCTACATACCCGTTCCTGAGCACGATTTAACATGCTCATAGCTTCAAGGTCAAATGCATTCTCGCTGAGTCTTTTCTGAGCAAGTGCCCGCTCACTCATTGCTGTAGAGATGTCCACAGGCTAAGAAAGAAAATACAGATAATTATCTCAAATAACAAGAGTCCCCCTAAATTCTGAAAAATGCTCATATCTTTAGTTGCTTCATGTCAAAAACAAAGTAAGTTTTATATATTACAATTTTGTAAAGTAGGGAGAAGACTCTAAAAGGTAAACTAACCTTGGAAAACAGACAACGATTGTTTAAGGTAAGTTACAAAGTATCAGGCAGCAGTTGAACTCAACCTAAAATCCGACTTCTTTCCTCATATTTTCTACTACATCAAATTACAATCAATCTCTGGCCTTCACTAACAAAACAGTCATTTATAATAAATGAGAATTTTTTGAACAATTAATTTTGTAACTCATTAGCAGTTTTCATTTTACCCTACTTCTCAGCATAACCCTCAAAAGCAATAAGCAAGGTTCTTAAATAAGCAGAAAACCATTATCACGTCAGTGATCATTCCTTCACTCGTCTGCACATGTTTTCACCTACTTGCAGTTGTTCATATAGTTTGGTCTTAGGAACTTGGTTTCTTCAAAGAATATATTTACTATTTAAGTAAATGGATCTTTTGTTTTCAGTTTATGTACATTTATGATGGAAGTTAAAATATTTCTGTGGGGTACATAATTGAAACACTTAAAATATGTTTGAAATGTCTTAGGTCCTCCTTTTCAAAGCTCATATTCTACTTGTAAAAAGCTTAAGCTAAGCAGATGAGACTTAACTTTTTAAGAAGTTTCATAATGTCCAGGAAATTTTTAAGGATAATCTTTAGAGCAAATACTGTATTTGCCAAATTTGTGGAGGGCTCAACCAGAGAAAGAAAATTTGATGTTTTTTGTTCTAACATTAAGAGGTTAGGTTGATTTGTGTCAACTCACCAATTCTTAATACTTGTTTTTCTTCTAACACTACTTAACCCATTAATATTTTCTAGTATTCCACCCAAGAAAATTCATTTTTGGAAAACGCTTATCTGACATGAAGTATTCCTAAATTCATTTACAAAGAATGACTAGTAAGTACTGCATGGATGTGACAAATACAAGGAAGTCAGTAAAATAACAAAGGTTTTTTTTAAAAAGCTAAACTAAGGTTACCTGTAATTTGACTGTGTAGTTGAGTATGAAATACTTCTTTTAAAAATAAGACCTATATAGTTGAGAAGGGTATATGACTTTGAGAGAATAATTATATCTCATGCATAAAGATTACTAATCTTCCTTTTTCCTATCTTCAGAACCCCTTAATCACTCCATCATCCTTAGTTATCTTGCTGAATCACCTAGTAAGATTCCTTTAGCAAAACTCAATTTTTCTTCCACAAGGTACCAGAAAGTATAGATTTCTATATATTTGCCTTCTTAAAATGAAAGCAGAATTAAACTGAATTCATTCCATAACTGTTTATTAGACTGCTTACATATCTCATTTATGAAAGATCCTAATTTCTTAGTCAACTTAGTAAATTATCCAAACTAATTAGAATATTTCTGGGGCTATATAAGCAAAGCCAGACTGAAACACTAGAAAACTTAGTAGGTTCACTTTTCACTTCTATTTACAATTGTGATCACTGCTGGGACTTTAAGTGGGAACCCAGATATCTTAGGTCAAAATTTACATTCCTTTGGCCTTAGATGTTAAGATCATCGAAGTAATTTTTGAAAGCCCACTAAATATATCTCAAGTACTGTTCTTTAACCTTGCCACAATTACTTTGGGTTTCATACCCATCTACAAATCTAAGTGTTAGGTTATTTAGGTATAAAATAATAGGTTTTTATTCTAAAAAGTCCAAACTCAGAGGCAATACTGAGGAAAATGCACCTACCCATTACCACCCCAAGCTCTGATCCCCCAATTTCCAACTGTAAATTAGCCATAAAAATGTAGTTAAGATGGCTCCGAAAACTTCCAACTTTTCTAGAATAAAATTACTTCTTGCCAACTGGAAAGCAAATTAACATACCTATCTGTGAATTCTTCCTTCTGAAGACATTTTTATATCTTCATACATTTTTCTCTTTTAACCTTTATTAAGTAAGCAGGTAACCTAAATACCCCATCATTATCCTCAGGATGAAACTTCATTCAAATCTCACTAATATTATACGTTAAATTCACATCTCACTCTGAAAGGAATTTTTATTTATTTATTTCAATAGTATTTATTTAATATATCAACATTGGGATTTAATATAAATTTACTTTAGATAAAATTACAACTAGTTTTTTCCTAATACAACTTCATTTATTCAACAGGCTTACCAAGTGAGCTGTAAGTTCATGTCAAAACTGTATTACCAAATAGTAATTTGACTATTAATTTCATATTCATACTTTTTAATGTGGAAAAATATACTCAAAGTAGAATCAATCAGGATTACCTTAATCTCTTAAGGATTCTCAAGAGTTTGTATCAAAAAGCATATTTCCAGGTTTTCAAGGTAACTCAGGATATGCAATAGAAAGCCCGAAAGCAGTAATATTCAAAGACTACACCAAATGTTATGAATCAGTATTAAAACACTCATAAAATATCACAGCTACCCTTTAGAACAGCACTGTCCAACAGAATTTTCTATAGTGAAAGCAAATGAGCACTTGAAATGTGTCTAGTGCAATTAAAGAACTGATTTTTCAGTGGTTCACTTAATGACTACTGTATTGGACTGTATAGTGTTTGTGTATATATAGTATATAGTAAACTATACAGTGTAGAAGGGCTTTAGAATCTTAATCATCTTTTAATGTTGCTCAAAAACAGTAATGTGTAAAAGGTACCAAAATGATGCTAAAAGTTTTAGAATGCTAAAAACTGGGGGAAAAATTATCTTAAACTGTACAGAATACTGTTATCAAGCTATCATCAACACGCCTTATTTATTTCCGCTAATACACGATAGACTTTCTATGTAATGTGTAGTAATACTCTAGGTATTATCATGGGGGGAAATGTTTAATTTCCTTCTCCCTAGGACTTGTTCTAAAAGGTGAAATCCACATAAAAGAGTATCCTGAATTATAATTCCAGTTCTCACATTAATAAAAACCTGTCCAAGTTATTTCACCCCTCTACGTCAGTAACACAGCAGATTACTACTTCCATAACCTAAAAAGTTGTCAGGACTAATGAAACACATATAATTGACACCATGTAACATGCATTTCATGGCCTAAGTTATAACTGTGTACCTTCTGTATCTTCCTCATTTAAAGAACCCTTCTAAGTCAATTTACCTCCCCCCCCCTTTGTTAACCCAACTGTTTATATAAATAGAACAATTATCTTAAGTATTTCCTATAAAGTCAATTAAAGTATATACAAGAACTAAAGAGAATTATTAGAAGGTGGTCAGTCAGGTAAGGAAAAAATAATCCCTGTAATAGGCAAATTATTTTCTACAGAGGTAATTGCAGGTATCTCAAATTAAAAGATGGTAAAAAAGGAAATTTTTAATTGTAAGAAAATAGAATTAAAGAAAAAGCACCTAACCTGCATACAAAACATGATTTTAAAATATTTAGCTAAAATACACACTGCCTCAGTTGTTATGTGGCTTGGTTTTTAAAACTGATTTATGAACCTTTTATTTCACATAAAATTCCTTAGTGCAACTCTCAGTTAACTTGTACATTTAATCCAAATGAATTATAATACGATAACAGATAAACCATTAAATGGTAAAGAAATTCCATGTTAATCACCTAAGAGAATCTAAGGAGAGAAGAATGAACAACAAAGCTGTACTTAACACATTCTAGCACTGCCAGGTCCTAGTTGTTGCATTTTCAATTAAAATTTTCATCTTACCACAAGAACTCAGCTTTCCTAAACTTCAAAAATTTAGAGCTTCTAAATATAAGGGAATTTTAACTCCACTGGGACGGGGAAATACTCTTCAATAGTAACAAATCAAGCACAGTTGCCAGAGACAAAAACTGTCCTAACGTGTAAACAATCACTAGACTTAACGGCAAGCTACCTCTGGACATTATGATAAATAGTTAACCCAAGGAAATTTTATGTCAGAGACTACATTTATATCTTCTACCCAATAAGTCTTTGCTAACTTTATTACCAAGAATTAATGCCCCCGAGGACAATTTTTAAAATGTTTTCCAACACTTTTGATTTCATTTATAAATCAAACTGACACAAATATGATCAAGGTTCTGCAGTCACTCCTTACTGAGGATGATGCTGGTTGGCTTCTGGGTAGGAAGACGATGCTATGGCAGTAGGGCACACAGTCTGGTGAGTTGATATTCCGTAAGATACGGATTTATGTTGATCCATCCACGTCTATCCACTCATACTTATGTCAAAGAGCACTCATGTGCAAAACAATTGGGGGGATTAAGGATCATAGCAAAGCTGAGATCAAATCTGTGATCTTTGCCTAAATGTTTCATGCTCAAAACTAAAGAACCACAAATTCCATTTACATTTATTAAAATAAAAAAGACTAACAGGTAAAAAAATTCAAAGTACTATTCGGTTAAAATGTTGACCATTTAGAAGAACTTTCCTTTTCTCTCTAAAGTCTTTATTTCAACCCCTGACAGGGAATCAACAGTCAATGCTCCCATAAAATGTCACCAATAGTATTCTGCAAACACTGGAATATAGAACATTAATCTTACAAATATATTTATAAGATACAGCTAAATAAATGGAACTAAACATTTTATATTATGAACATTTCCTCTAGGTGTTTCATATTACTTCTAGGTAAAAGTACGGCGACCTGAAAGCAAAAGCAAAATTTTCCCTTTTCTTCCTAAAATTTTGGGATTGTTTTATTTGAAATTATAGTTAACATATATATTTTTTTAGTCTAATCGTCTAAGAAACTAGCTTAGAGTTCTGATATCAAATAGTTGTATATATCCTCCCCACAGGAGAAATCTGCTTCATGAACAAAACTTTTTTTCCCCTCCTGCTTTAATAAAAGGCTCCTTTACTTATTATAAAATCTGAATACCCACCTACTCCCCCGTAGGATTTCTTTGGAATAATTCCCAACTTTTCATTCAAATCTGACAACCACTGTTGATGACAGTGTAAGGCACCATGGTTTTAGTGTTAAAACTGAAAATGGCTAAATACTGAAATACATATATTTACACATAAACTCTCAATCAATAAGAACCATAATCACCAGGATTCACTAAGCACTCTCCGGATGTTCAACTGAAGTCAAAATAGTTATGGTCACTTATCTTCCCAGGAAAATCCCTTGGAATTTTGCAATATTTATAGGGCTTCACTCTGTTGGAAAATTTTTCACATAAATAATCCCCTAATGTTTTTTTTCTGTTAATTGCTTAATCTTCAAGAAATTACTAAAAGCGTATGTATCAGAATTTCTAAGTCAGTCTGTTCAGCCCTCTCACCATGGTTTATATTCAGCCTCTACAAGATTTAAATCAGTTACAAATGTCAGTTAAACTTTCCCTCTTGAAATGTGCAGGTAGCTTGATTTGGGAATTAGCAACTGAGCTACTCAACTGACTTCACTAAAAACTGTCCCAACAAGCTATCTATCCTCTCCCTCACTGGTGATGGTATAACTTGCTTCATTTGTTGACCCCCATGTAAATATAGATCATCAACAGTGACTGTAAGTTGCACTGGCTAGTTATGTCCAGCTTCATTGTAAAGAACTTGCTCTCTTTTCAAATGCCACAGGTAAAAAGAAAACCACAGTGAAAATGTCACCTGTGAATAGCCCAGGGGAAAAAAAATACTATCAAAGTTTCTGATTTGGGTTCTGTTCACTTTTAACTTTATAAACAGAATTCGTTTATTTGTATTATCAGAGGTGTTTACTGGACGACGATGATATGGCCAATAAAGGGAACCTGTATGTGAAGAGTACAGGTCTCTCTGACCCACATATCCCAGAACTGCAAGGAAAGGAACTGGGGAAGAATTCCTACATTGTAAGGGCATCAGATATCTAATCCAGTCCTTGGACAAATGTCTGGGCTTTGCAAACGAAGGGCAAGAGGTGATGACTAGTCTATGGTATCATTTAAAACTCCCACCCCCCTAGTAAGTCTCCACCCTCCCAGATCCCCCAAGCGTGATTTTGCACAACAAGTTAAATAAAAGTAAACTGTTTATTAAAAGATACAGCAAAGGTACAGATACAGAGATACATACAAAGATACAGATATATATATATATATTTACATATATATACAGTCTTGCTGTTTTCATGTGCACTATATTTAGCAGCACATTATTTAATCAGGCGGCATTTTAATGGGGCTGTTTTGACACTTGGCGTTATTACCGCGTCATTTTGACAAGATACAACTATAGCCTCCTGGAAATTTCAAGGTGTGAATTCCGCTTCTCCAACTTTTAATAGTAGCAAAAAGGGGAAGGAGAAGAAGGGAAACGGAGTACCAAGGCTGAGCATTAGGTTAAACACAAGAATCCAAAGGGCCAAGGTAGCATAGGGAAGGGAAAATAATTAAAATTAAAGGCTATCTGACAAACAACCCAGAGAAATAGAAACCATTATTTAAGGGCAATGGGCTATGTATCCAAGGTGCTCACATCAGCCTACAATGCCTTTTCCAATCCAGTTCTTGTGTTGAACCTGAGGATCTGCCTCTCTCTGCTCAATCCCTCCACCCAATAAATTTGCTACCACCAAAATCTAGAGCTATAGAGCCTTGAAGCAAAACGGGAAGCTAAATAGTTGTACCTTGGGCTACCTTCCCACAAGTGCAAGGAGGGCCCAATGTTGGGTAGGGATGTGATAACACTGTTCTCTGCAATTCGATGCTTTTCACTTTGTGGCTTGGTTCCACAAAGTGAATTGCATCGAGTTACTGTCAAATGAGAAGCTGCGGGTTGTTTCATCTGTCGTCTAACCCGGCCCTGCCGTTTAACCCGGCCCTAAGAAGAGTGAAACAGAATCCAAATCAGATATAAAATAACAGTAAAATGCAGATTCAGGTATATAAAAGGAAAAAATACATAATATTCCTTTTACTTACCTCAGAGGGCAAACTGCTGCTGAAAACATTATCATCCTCTTTGTTTTCTTCACCATTTTTCTCTACAGGAACCCATTCTCCATAAACACTATCTGCTTCTTTTTTCCGATGTTGAGATCCAGATGACACAGGGAATTCTTTTGTTAATGTTACCTGGCTTTTTGGTGGAGTTGGCTTTGCTGCAGCAATCTAAAAAATAATGTTTTTCTTAATTAAAACTCAATAGATGTTCAACATAATCTGAAAATGACTTTGTTATTTCTCACAGTATTTAACCTAAATTAAAAACTAAATTCCATTTGAATTTTACTTAAACAGTTCCACAAGTTGTGCTGTTCACTAGTCCAGAAACACTAATACTCACATTCAGATTGAAAAAAATGGGTTTGGGTTCACTGAGTTTAAAAGGATGATGATAAAAAGGAGGTTCTTCTTCCTCTTCATCCGAAACATGAGGTTTATTCACTATTACATCATCATCTTCTTTACTCTGTGCAATCTGTTTGCATTTCTTAAAAAAGTAAAAACAAACAAAAGATAAACCTTACACTTTATGCAGAGTAACATGTAATTTCTTAAAAGAATCAAAACCACGTAAAATCAACTTTCAAAAGTAAAACAAGATTAATGATAGATTACAGATACGTAACTTAGCTTACTGGTTACTATTTAAACACACTCTAGTTGGTCAGTCAGTTAACAACATTTATTGAGCACCTACTATGTGCAGAGCACTGTACTGGGCACTGTCCAGGGAATACAAAAAAATAAAGTAGAAGACATGGTCCCTGCTCTCAAGGAGCTTACAATCTAGTTCAACAGACGGAATACATACACATGAGATAATTGAGGAACGCTTTTACAGAGCAACACAATTAACAAGTGCAAACTGATATAATACAAACTGAGTACATAAGTGCTCAAAGAACAAAAGCTTAAGAGAGAACAGAATCAGGCAGAATCTGATAATCAAGGAATATTCCTCACAGAGTTCTAAGCCAGATTTTCATAGTTAAGAACAAGGATTAGCAGGGAAAGGAAAAGAAAGTCACCCTAGTCAGGTAGTGGTAAAGAGGTGAGAAAAAACTTATTAGAAGGGCTGAAGATGAGGCTAAAATATATAGGGAAACACCAAGTGTTCACAAGGTTTTGGATAAGGAGCTTGGATTTGATAAGCAAGCAACAGAAGCCTTCACTAGGTCCTTAAACTTAAAAAAAAAATTGTAATTCATATTGTAATAAATCTAAGTGAGGAAACAGATTAAGAAACTATATGATCCCCAAATGTACAGCTAAATAAAATCTCAAACACTTGCAACTGGGTTAGATGATAGCATGTCTTTCCATAAATGTTTTGTAGGTTGAGTCTCTAAAGGAATAGAACTCAAGAATGGAATATAAGGCATGATGGGGAGGGTGCAACTGATGAAGGTCTGACACGTAAAGCAAAGTCAATTCCGCCTTGAGAAGCAAAGGAACCGACTCCATTACCTGGCTTTATAAAAAGGTCAGAGTAAATTTGGGTGGACATGTCTCTATACTAGCAGTAGAATTCGTCATATCCCTTATCAATTGAAAATATTTTAATAGGATAAAAAGCTCATTTAGCCAAAAACACAGAATATACCAAGCTTGTAACCAAGGGGAACAGAATATATTGACAGTGGCAGGCTGGCATCAGGCTAGCCAATAACAAGTTTCAATATCTGAAACAATGTGGTATTTCTGGATCCTAGCAGCAATATTTCAGCGTCCTCCAAAAAAAAAACAAATTTTAATAAAATAAAGCCAAAAGACCAAAAAAAAAAGCCTCAATTGAAAAGATCAAATTCTTAAAAACAAAAATAAGTGTGTTTAAAATATATATGTTACTGCCAAAACCCGAACCGCAGGAAGAACTGATAATGGCCGGCCATTATCACCAATGGCTGGTACCAAACAGCCAAAACCCGAAATGTTGATGCGAAAGAAGTTCCTTTCAGGCAATGGCCAGCTATTCTCATTAATTTCCAAGCTCCGGTGGCAAAAGATCATTTCTGAAGATTGTCTGTGTCTTTGCGTATATGCAGTACACTCGTGGCGATCAGTGAACACGTCGTGAATGGAAACGAAACTGTAGGCGAGCTTCTGCGTGTTGCTCACTCAACACCTCCTCCATTCAAACGAACCGTCCCACTCCTCAGTCAGTTTGGCTTCTAAAACTGGAAAGCAAAAGTAATGGGAAGTAACTTTTAGCTAGCGGAGCTTAGCCATCCCGGATAATGGCCTGCTAAATAGAGCTTCTGCCGCTGCCACGTCTGTATTTCGGGTTTTGGCCACTCGGTGCCAGCCATTATCAGTTCAGCCCACAATTCGGGTTTTGGCACGCTCCAGAGTCAACATCACTGGAATAATCCATTTAAGAATGACAAATTCTGTCTAGCTTACCTCAGTTAGTTCTTCTATAGTAGCTCCTCCTGATTTTTTAGCAACTTTCTCTTCTATTGAAGGTGGAGGTGCAGGCTTTAGGTTTGGCGGTAAAGGAACACCAGCCTTAGCACACATGGCAGCTGCATTAGCTTTGGCTATTTCAAGTAACTGAGCCTTATCTGCAAGAGGAAAATATAAGAAGCAGTTTTCCTAAAAGGCTGTACATTTTGTATTATCTAATGTTTCATATGCTAACAAAATTAAAGGCATCAATTTTCTGCCCTAACTTATAGCTGTGATAAAATCACTCTTTGGCTCAAAGTTTTAAAACAAATGCCCCATATTTAAAAAAGAATTAAGTCCACATTTAGCTTACCATTCAAACACTATACAAAATAGCTAGACTACACAACTATAAATGATCACTCTGCCACACACATTAAGACACACACCTGCCAAAGCCTACTTTATTTTCCACAACTATCATGCCCCTTAAATTACTTTCCTTCTAATCTCGGAGAACATTTTAAATCACTCTTTGAGCCCGAGTTCAAAACTGCCACCTCTTCAAAGTAACAAGTCTTAAGTCAGAACTTAACATTCCTCTCCACCGTGCTCCCAAAGTACCTAATCTATACCAGTAATTACAGCAATCATGGCAGTTTTACTATTTGGTAAAAGAGACATATATGCATTTTATCTGTGTCTCTTGTACTAACTTGTAATCACTCATATACTGTTCCTCTGCTTTGAATAAAAAAAGAACTCAGAAACATTTGTTGAACTGAATGCATTCTCCCTTAGGGTTCTGTTAAGATCTTTTTCTTTAGACAACTCTGACCTGGAAATGTCCAATCCACTGGGATAATGATAAATTATCCATTATTATTACACGTAGTCACGCATGATCCATCAAGTTTTAATCACCTCTGCACACTTTTTTAAATTAGGAGAAATTAGAACACTTCATCTTTTAAAAGGCAGACTGAAATCACTTTAACTCCCCATATGCAAAATTCCCTGCTCACTTCCATCACCCATTATACCAACCAGAATTATTTTCACAAACATATAACAGTACTGTATTGCCAGTTTAAGACATGTAACTTATTAAAAAAGAAACATTTGATTTTAGGCTTATCTGCAAGAATTTATGTTGGAATACATACAATAACAACCTGAGCAGATACTAGCCTTGTCTTTAACTGGACTTCTACTTGCCATTTTTAGTTATGGAATATGGTTAAAGCAAAAAGAAAGCATTCAAGTATGGAAATACCTTGGTTCTAATTTACTCCAAAGCAGGTCTTTTAAATGCTAATTACAAACGTACTTATTCCTACATTTTCTAAACAGAAGCTAACCTAACTACAAAAATTTAAAGATAAAAATATTTATCCTAAACCAATAACCCCAAATATTCCATTTGACTCACAGAAAAAACTCCGCTTTAAATCATTCTCTAATACCATTAAATTTTTAAATGACTCACTCAAATCCGTCAGACGTTTAGGTGATCTGCCTCTTTCAGAAGACCTGGATCGTTTACGGCGGATGGGAGACCTGCTAAACCTTCTTCTCAAGGGTGTTCGTGATCGCCTTAATCTGACTGGTGATATACTGAAGCTTCGTCTTCTTACCACAGATCTTGATCTTCTCCGACGGCTCGGGGTGCGGCTCCGACGGCTCGGGGTGCGGCTCCGACGGCTCGGGGTGCGGCTCCGTCGGCTCGGGGTGCGACTCCGTCGGCTCGGGGTGCGACTCCTTCGGCTGGGGGTGCGGCTTCTTCGGCTCGGGGAGATGCTAAAGCTCCTTCTTCCTCCAGATCTAGATCTTCTTCGACGACTCGGAGTGTGACTCCGGCTCCGACGGCTTGGGGTGCGACTCCGAGCTCTACCTGTTTTCCGGTTATCCCTGGAGCTTGATCTTTTTCTTTTTCTTTCCCTGGACTTGGATCTGTGCTTTGGGGATCTTTTGCGCTTCTCTTTTGATACAGATCGCCTTCCTCTAGACTTTGATCTTGACCTGCTGCTCCTCCTTCTGCGTCTTGATCGTGACCGTGAACGTGTTTGAGAGCGATGAGACTTGGACTTCGATGATCTCTTCCTTGCCCTAGAACGAGACTCACTGGTGCGCTTTCGCGATTTGTGTTCAGAAGACTTGGAACGCTTACTTCGAGATCTTAACGAAGAGTCCCTTTTCTTCTCTTTCTCACCTTTGTCACGGTTCTTATTTTTCTTGCTTTTTTCATGTGTGTCCTTAACTTTTACAAAAATTTCATAATCATCTTTTTCCTCTGAAGACGACTCTGAAGCTCTTTCCGGTATACTAATTACAACTGGACTGGCAGCAGATTTATCCCGTTCAACTTCACTTGCAAGTAAAGGTCCTTCAATACCAGCTCTAAGGCTTGTAAGACGTTCCATGTCCTTAGGAAGTAATGGTCTCACTAAATCAGCTTCATTAATATCATCAATGTTGGCAGAAAATCCTGAATCAGACAATATCTCTTTAGTAGGGAGAGGTACTTCTTTATCTTCTCCACTACTTTCTTTAGGACTGAGAGCCACTGCTAATGTCTGGTCACTCTCCTGCATAGGTAATGATCCTTCTGCATCCTTACTGACAAAGTTATTAGTAGATGGTATATCAGGATGGATGTCTTTAGCAGGTAAAGGTCCCTCTATGTCAGCTTCACTACCACCACTGGGGCTGGTGGAAATTACCATGTCATGTTCAGTATCTTGAGTAGTTAATGATACTTCAACATCATATTTACTAACTGAACTGAGAGCAGATGCTGTGGCAAATTCAAGACCCTTACCAGTTCCCACTGCATCAGGTTCAAGAGCAAGGGGACCAGTAGAAGACAGAGTCCCTCCTACATCAGTTTCACTAACACTAGGGCAGATATCCAATACTGTGCATTGTTTAGTCTCACTGGTGGGCAAAATTTTCTCTTCACCAGTTTCACCAACAGCACCAGTGCTGGCAGCAGACACTGTGTTATGTTCCATCTCTTTAGCAATTAAGTGATTATTTATATTAAGGTCTATATTCATATCATTTTCAGTTTCATAAGAGTCATTCTTCAGGTGTCCTTCAGCATATGGCTCTTCGTCTGAATGCATGGGAATCTCCTGCATGCCAATCTCTGGAGCAAGATTTTGATCGCCAGATAGTAAATTCATTCCTTTTATAACATTAGACTCCAGTATTATTGGTGTAGACTCTAAAACCATCTCAGTTGCTATTACTTGAGTCGGCTCTGAGACAGTGACAGGAGGCTCTGAAATTGTCACAGTGGATTCTTGGACACAAATAGATGGTTCTGAAACAATCACGTTAGGTTGAAGGACTGACACCGCTGGTTCCAGGACAGGCACAGTAGGCTCCAGGGCAGAAACAACTGGCACAGGAACGGTAACATGCTCTGGCTCAGAAAAGGCCAGGGGCTCTGGGACAGCCTCAGCCGGTGGGTCCTGGACAGCCACAGCCACTGGGTCTGGCACAGCCTCAGCCTGTGGCTCTGGAACAGCCATGGCTGGTGGCTCTGAAACAGTTCCAGCTGGTTGCTCCAAGACAGCCACAGCTGGTAGCTCTGAGACAGCCATGGCTGGCAGATCTACAGTGCTCTGTGATGGCTCTGGAATAGGTACTGCTGCCTCCAGCAGGGACATAGATACCTCTGAGGCAACATGTCCTGAAGCCCTCATGGAATCAAAAGTTTCTGCTGCCTCTGACATAACAGAAGGCTCTGATGTTAACACAGTCAGTTCACCTGATGTTGTGGGAGTTTCCGACACCATGTAAGTCACTGGTCTTTCTGGAACAATTTCATGCTCTTCTGCTACGGCAGCAGACTCTACAGGTGTTGACGTGACCAAAGACTCTGGCTCCAGTGGTGGTTCTGGAACAGTCATGGCAGCCTCTGATGCTAACATTGAAGGCTCTGATGCTGACGCTGAATAATTAGCAAGCACTGCCGAAGGCTCTGAAATCTCACTTTGACTCACAGGAGGTTCAGGCAGCGACACAGACTCTTCAGGAGGTAATGCTGGCACCTCAGTAGGCCAAGTATTTTCAGCTGTTAATGCTGACTGCTCAGTGGGTAATGCTGGACCCTCTGGTGGTTCCTCAGGAGGCAATGGCGGTGTCATTGGTGGCTCTTCAGGTGGCAATGGTGGCATTGTTGGAGGCTCTTCAGGAGGCAAAGGTGGCACCATATATGCCTCCGTATATGTATCAGTATAAGAATCGGTGTAAGAATCAGCTGCCATAGACATCATTGAACGATCAGCAGTATAAGATGACATCATAGATCGATCAGCTGCAGAGTACGATGACATCATAGACCGGTCAGCAGCAGAGTATGACGACATCATAGACCGGTCAGCACCCATGGACATCATAGATCGGTCAGCCATCGGGGACATCATGGAGCGCTCGTAAGCTGACATCATAGAGCGTTCATAAGCTGACATCATAGAGCGCTCAGCCATAGGGGACATCATAGAGCGCTCATAAGCTGACATCATAGAGCGCTCATAGGCTGACATCATAGAGCGTTCAGCCATAGGGGACATCATAGACCGCTCATAAGACATCATAGAGCGTTCGTAAGATGACATCATGGAACGTTCTGCAGCATAGGACATCATCATAGAACGTCTAGATGCTAACATCAGGGGTCTAGGTGCTAACCTATATGGCCTGGGAGCTATTCTATAGGACCTGGGTGCTATCCTATAAGGTCTAGCTGACATCCTATAGGGATCAGGAGTTAGTCTGTAGGGATCATGGCCTAATCTATAGGGGTCTTGCCCTAACCTGTAGGCATCATGACCTAGCCTATAAGGGTCATGACCTAACCTATAGGGATCTTGAGCTAACCTGTAAGGATCCTGAGCTAACCTGTAGGGATCAGGAGATTTTGAACCCAACATAGCAGAATCTTGGGTACTAGATGCTAACATCTGAGCATCCATGGTACCAGACGCTAACATCTGAGCATCCATGGTGCCGGAAGCTAACATCTGAGAGTCCATAGTGCCAGATGCTAACATCTGGGAATCCATAGAGCTAGTGGCTAACATCTGGGAGTCCATGGTGCTGGTTGCTAACATCTGGGAGTCCATGGAGCTGGTTGCTAACATCTGGGAGTCCATGGAGCTGGTTGCTAACATCTGGGAGTCCATGGAGCTGGTTGCTAACATCTGGGAGTCCATGGAGCTGGTTGCTAACATCTGGGAGTCCATGGAGCTGGTTGCTAACATCTGGGAGTCCATGGTGCTAGAGGCTAACATCTGGGAGTCCATGGTGTTGGACGCTAGCATCTGGGAGTCCATGGTGTTGGATGCTAGCATTTGGGAGTCCATGGTGTTGGATGCTAACATATGGGTCTCCATGGTGTTAGAAGCTAACATATGGGATTCTTGGGCCATCAAGGGATCCACTCCTACTGTTACAGAAGTCTCCCCCACTAATGTAGTAGGCAGCTCCTGTGCTACCGTATTATAGGACTCCAGCGCTGTCGTCGAGGGCACCTCCAGGGACTGCGACACGGTCATCGTTGACAGCTCCGTTGTTGTCACCACAGACTGAACAGAGATCTCCAGCGCCACAGTTGCCACAGGCTGCCCAGGCAACTCTGGCGCCCCAGGCTGCCCTGGCAACTCCAGCACCCCTGTTGCCAAAGGCTGCCCCAAAAGCTCCAGTGCTCCAGCTGCCCCAGACTGCCCCGAGAACTCCAGTGCCCCAGCTGCCATGAGCTGCCCAGGCAACTCCAGTGCCCCAGTTGCCACAGGCTGCCCCGACAACTCCAGTGCCCTAGTTGCCGAAGGCAGCCCTGGCAACTCAGGCACCCCAGTCACCGAAGACTGCCCTGGCAACTCCAGCGCTGTCGTTGCCACTGGCTGTCCTGGCAACTCCAGCACCATTGCTGCCTCAGGCTGCCCCAGCAACCCTGTTGCCGTCGTCACCTCAGGCTGCCCAGGATGTTCCACCGTTGTCATCCCCACAGGCTGCTCCAACTCTGTCGTCGTCACAGGTTGTTCGGTCAACTCCATTGCTACTGTAACCACAGGCTGCCCTGGCAGCTCTACTGCTGCTGTCACCACAGGCAGCCCTGGCAACTCCTGTGCCATCACAGGTGGCTCTGGTACCTCCTGTGGTGGCTCCAACCCCATGGATGGTGCTGGAAGCCCTGGCAATTCCTGCGACAACTGTGGCACTGACGTCACAGAGGGCCCCGGCAACTCAGGCACTGCTGTCGCAGGGGGCCCTAGCAACTCAGGCACTGGGGTAGAAAGGGGCCCTGGCAACTCTGGCACTGGGGTAGCAGAGGGCCCAGGTAACTCCAGCACTGGAGTCACAGGGGGCCCCTGCAACTCCAGCATGGAGGTCGCAGGTGGCCCCGGCAACTCCATCGCTGAGGCCACCGACGACTCCTGCAGCTCCAACGCTGTGGTCTTGGGCAGCTCCAGCATCTCCTGCGGTCTTGTCATGGATGAATCTGCAATCTCCGATGGTACTTCTACAGGCTGCTCTGGCAATCTTAGCACTTCAGTTGCCGATGACTCTGGAAAATCCATTGTTGTCGATGTGCTTGGCTCAGGGTGCACCTCAGTAGGTGTCTCTGATGACACAAGGGTTTCTGATGGCTCTAGCACTTTTGCTACTGGAGGCTCTAACAACATGACCTTTGATGGCTCTGGAGGTGTGCTCTCCAATGATTTCAGCACAGGCTTCATCTGACACTCCACTGACATTGTTACAACCGGCTCAGATGACTTTAGCACTACTGTTGTAGTAGGCACTGGTGCTGCTGCAAAGGAATCCAGAATCTTTGTCATGGATGGTTCCAGCATTACTGCTACAGACTGCTCTGACTGCACTGAAACTACTGATGTAGATGCAACTGACAGTTCTGCAGTTTTTGTAGCTGGCTTCAGAATTTCTAAGGTGTGTGGCTCTAATACCTCCATTGATACTACAGGAGGTTCTAGCACAAGTGCAGGAGACTCACTGGTGTCAGATAGGCCGAACACTCTTACAGGATGCTCCAGTGCCATTTCTGAAGGTTCAGAATCAAACTTCAAAAAGGAATCTGATTCTAAATCTACGTTCCCATCATGATGTGATTTCGGCTTTGATTCAGATTCTTCTGGCTGTCTTTTATACTTTTTTTCCTTTTCTTTCTTCTTTTTCTTCTTTTTATTTTTGTGCTTTTTATGTTTCTTCGACTTTTTGGTAGGTATTTCATCCGTAGGATCTGTTTGTACAGACACACATCTACTTTTTCTGGAAGCCTCCTTCAAGTCTGAAATTTAGGAAAATTAATTTTGTCAAATATCCCCCAAAATAGATTTAGATAAGTTGTATAAACCAAAACTTACATTCCATGTTAAGATACCATAACACTTCTTGTTAAATAAAAGGTTACTAAATAAACTATTTTCCATAAACCAGTTATCTGAAGACTGACACTTCTCCAATACTTCTTTTACAACTGAAACCTGGGTTAGAATTAAGTTCTTAATTTATTACAAAAACTTTTAGAATTACATTAAGATGTGTTTTTACTAAGTTCATTTAAAACAATTATTTTCTCCAGCTCTCACTATACAGCAAATTACTTTTAAACTACAGTTAAGATGAATATCTTTCATATTATTAACTATTAGAATTCCCACAAAAACATACGTTAAAGAACTTTTGTGACTATTTTATAACCCTTATTTATACAGGAAGCAACACAGCACTAGCTCTGGAACACACTGTCTGCTTTTGGATACTGAATCAATTCACCACTCACTAAATGAATAGACGTGGCCAAACCGCTGACACTCTGTCTTCCAGAGTTAGAGGACGAACTCAGTTAAAACATACAAAGTACACTAATAATGCCTGGCACCTAGTAAGCCCTCAGCAAATGCTAGAGATTGCTTTTATAGTATAAGGTCTGAACAACAAATGTAAAATATGGAACCTGAATTTTCACCCATGTTGCATTCTAATAAAAATAACATCTCTTCCCCCCAATACTCTTCTAAGTTACTAAGAAATAATTTTTTTAATGTTTCTACTTTAAAAATGATAATAAAGTCATTTGGAGAAGGAAATTCGTACGGCCCTTAACATGTAACTTAAGAACATTTCAATTTGCATATCTAAAAGAAAAAGTGGTTCATAATCCACTTTGTAACCAGATGAGATTTACTCTAATGCCAATATCATATTAGATAAACCTTAGTGATCTTAGCTGATCAGAAATCCAGGTCATCAAGATTATGGAAAAAGCATATCAACACATGACAAGACCTCCTCCAAAGCAAAATTAATCATTTTCCACTAATTGTTTATTATGTACCAAATGTTAGTTAGCTACATTATACTTCAAGAAAAAGTTGCTAGAACCATGAATCTAAGCAAGGCTACAGTCTATGCCATTTTTTTAAACCATACTCTATACTAAAAATAAAAAAAGTAAAAAACAAAACCCATACCATGGCCCCCCATTTCCAAAACTAAACAATATTGTTATTTTTGTGATCATAAATCCATTTCTAAGCATCAATTATTTAATCAATTCCCCAAATGCTAAATATCCAGCAATGATTCCTCTCCATTCATTGCACCTTTAAGAGGAGTAGATACAAAAACAAGATAATCTCTAATCTTGAGTTTTAAAATAAAACCTTCCAGGGTTTTAAAATCATTACAGATATGGTCCAGACTCCTGTACCTTCCAAAATTGACATTTATACAATTGTTCAATGAAAACCCACATTCAAAATCCTGGCACTGAGGCACTGTAAGACTGAACCAAATAAAGACAGTTATATTCCACCAGCAAAGTAAACAAATGCATCGATGCTCATGTTCCAGTACAATTGTATTTTCAAAAAAATACTTAAAATCTTCAGTAAATCAATTAAACTAAAAATTAAACTTATTGAAGTTTTAAATCTAATGAACATCTTAAATACCCTGCAATCAAGAAATACTACTGTTAACTATTAAAAAAAAAAAATCTTAAAGTTTTCAAGACAGCTGATTATCTCCAACTTACCTGGCTTATATCGTAGTTCCGTATCTAAGACCCCAGAAAGTACTTCCTCTATCTTCTGAACTATTTCTTCATTTGGTAGGCTCCTGGCAGAAGCAGCTGCATCACCTGCCTGGTTTCCTTCAACAGGTGTATTTGTTTCACCATTGAGCTGGCCTTCACTCCTTCCACTTTACAAGAAAAGTTACCAAAATTCATTAATATTTTTATCATGCCATATAATAAATTAATATTTGTAACTCAACTGATTAAAACAATCTTATTTGTACACTTCACCATTTTATATTTATTTTGGATGCTATTCCCCATCAATAGTGCTTCCTTAACACTATCTACTTATAGTTGGTACATTTTTATTTTCACACGATTATAAAGTTTTCAGAACTGTGAAAGTTAAGAAAAAGTCTTTAAAACAGGTTTCTAAGCTCATCTTTTTTTTTTTTTTTTTTAAACAAAATACTCCCCAACCAGCATATTTATCTCAGGGGAGGAAAATTATTATTAAGATCACAATCACAAAACCAAAGAAAAATACATGACCTAACATTACGGTAGAAGCTATAGCCACAGTAAAGCCACACTTGTGCATGGATCACAATCACCATCAGCAGTATCAAGGAACACAACTTTAGCCACAGACACATTAAGTCAAAATCAGGTTTAGACTGATCAGACTTGCTGAAATGCCATAATGTTGAAAAGGAAAAATACATTTATATAATTTTCACCCAATTATCAAAAATCATGTAAAACAATTCATTTATATTAACAGTAAATCAATCACTTATTTTCAATTCACAGGATCAGAAGAATCTTAACAGACATAAAAACATATCATTTAGTCATTTGTACTATTTTGTGTAAATTTACAAAATTGTTTTGAAAAATACTTTAAACAGCACGTTTGACTTAATGTAACTTAAATTTTAGGTAACAAAATGGGTCGACAATTATGCTCCACTACCTGATAAAAGTCTAAATGGTCAAAAAACAAAAACATTCAGTAGTTAACCAAGTGTTAATAAGGAACATTTGGTTTTCTAATACAATTAATCATACAATAGCAATATGTAACATTTATTAACTATTAATTAGGGTTACACGGTTCTACATTTTCAAACTCATTTATCCTAACAAAACTCTAAGATCAGCACTATTGTTCTGATTATTTAAATGAGGAAAATGAGGCACAGAGAAAACAAAAAAACCTAGCTGAACGTCATACATCTATTAAGAGGTAAAGCTGGTATTCAAAATCAGAGCGCATACTCTTAACCATCTATATATAATAACTTCAACTGTCTAAATGTCAGTCTCCTCACCCAAACCCGTATTCGTAAAAGTAAATGAGAAAAAAAGGAACTATAGTTCATTGAAATGGCAAATAATCAAAAACTTGTTTTGATACTGACAATATATAGCATAATATTTGAAAATAAGCTGAATATTCCTCTAGTAATAAACTGCTTTATCTCATATTCTTTTTAAACTTTCTTCCTGGAGCTCTTTTACATTTTTCCTAAGCACTTACACAGTGCGTACCTTACTAAAAAGGCCACGGATTTAAAAATCAGAAAAGTAGGGCTAAAAAAAAAAAAAAAACCTGTCTGTCTATAACAAAGTAATCATCTTAAAGCTGTGAGGATGCTTACTGAACTGCTGAAAAGGGGTGGAAATTTCAAAGCACCTAAATATCCATCAATACAATCCTACAACAGAATTCTACAGAGCCATGAAAAATGTTTCAAAGACTACTGAGACTGATAAAACACAAACGTGTTCACAATATATGGGTGAAAAAAACAACCAACACAAAACAAGATGATCACACTTCACAAAACATGTGCATCTGTATGCACAAGAAAAAAACGAAAGAACATAAAGATCAATAACCATGTGGTGTTTTAAAATTTTCTTTCCTATTTTTTCTAAACTTTCCACAACAATAACACTTCTAATACAAAAACTGAATTTTAAAAGGTATAGAAACAAGACATTACAACCAGCAAACACAACTACTTAATACATGCAACTATTAAAAAGTTTTCAGGAAAATTATATTCCCTTGACTCAGGTCGTTTCTCATCATCCTAAAAATAACCAGCATATAACAAAATTTTAAAAAGGAACTAAATCAATGAGACGATCTATTTCCCAATGAAAAAACAATATATCCTGGAAAAATATTACAGCAATACTGTATCATTGCCCCAATAACCTTATGTTAATTTGAGCGCTCAGTTTACAAATGCGTTTTCGGCTGATTTTCAAATTCACGTTACGTCTGGTTCTTGCTCTCAACTTTTAAAATACAACCAGCAATACATTTGAACTCGGAACAAATATTTACGTTATACAAAGCAAAAAGGCAACCACTGAATAACAACATGACCCACGCGATTTTCGTTTCTGAGTAAGCAAGTATTTCTTTGAAAATCTCTTCTCATTCAAATTGCGGGGAAGCAAGGGTAAACCAGTAGCAATGACAAAAGTAGCGTGTTGGTCAAATATGTCAATTGGGTCAGGGACAGCAAAAATATTTAGAGCTACACACGAAGTCCACTTTCCGCTTGCTAAATTAAAAAAATTACCACTAATGCAAAATCCCCTTCCATCCTCACCTCGAATATTCTGTCAAAGTAGCTAACATTGATTTGAACTGTTTCAATTTAAATTTCCAATCTATTAAACTATTAGAATGCTACCTGGTGGAAACCACAGAACAGTAGGACCCAAATAATCTAATTAAAGGATCCCGACCCCCAAATGGTCTGAAGCTCGCAATAATAAAACGGATTTAAGATTACCCAAGAAACGGCCGTTAGACCCCTTTCCGGTCAAAGACACCGGCCGGCGAAATCCGCGGAGGCAGAGAGGGGGAGGGGAAGCGCCGCGGCGGCGGAGGAGCTCAGGAAGGAACTAGGCCCGTCCCTGGTGGACAACCAGGCCTACAGTAGCTAAATGGTAGGGGATGACCAAACGGGGGAGAAGCCTGAGCATCCTAACTCGGTTCTAGACGAGGGAGCCTGGGATTACCTCGGAAAGGGCGAAGTTCCTCGCTGGGAAGGGAGGGAGCGGACGGGGGTGGGGGGGGCCGGAAAATGGATCCCAGGCCCAGGCGGGGCTGTAGCCGGGCCTGAGACGAGGAACGACAGCGTCCCTGAAGAAAGGTGCCACGGACGGCTACGTGAGGCCCTATCGGTCCCTTGGGGGCAGAAGAGTCTGGGAAGCGTTTACCTTGAAAGCTCCTGTTGAATTTCCCGGAATTTACTGACCACGAAAGACCTAAAAATCTGCTCGATGTTGGTCGCCATGGCGTCCGCTCCGTTCTCTCAACTCCTCCTCACTAGTCCTCCAGGCTCCCAGCATGCCTCGGGAGGAGGCGCAGCGGCCAATTCCGTTTCTTGCCGTCCTGATTGGCTCCTGTGGGAGCGCCCAGTCCGGCACGCTCCGCCTCTGAACCAATCAGTGAGCACGGCCCCGCTCTCCTCCGCTGTTTCTGAGCGTCTGGGGTAGAGCTGCTGACGTTTGCGCCGCGCACGACTATGTCCGCCATGTTAGTGACTGACGCAGGCGCCATTACAGGAGAAGTCTCTCTAGAGGCGACTGTCAGCTGAAGTTGTCAGTCTTAAACAGTGTTTGGGGGCCCTAAGAGGTTTATTTTGGTCACTAAACACCCTAGATTAAATTCCGTGAGGAAAGGGAGCAAGGAGGGCAACATGGTGTTTGACCGGGGCCTCCAACGTTCCCGGATGGCACCGAGTTTCGGCAGGGAGATCCATCCGGGAAAGCATTAATCAGCGCTTGCCCCCATACGAAGAACACGTTTTTACCGCCATCTGCCTCCCGTGGCATCCTATAATTGGCCTCGGCTTTTTTTTTCGTTTTAGCATTAGGCCAGAGGTCCTGAACCACGTGTGTTCAAACCTTGGTGCACTCTAATCTCGTCAGGAGCCAGGCGTGTCACGAGACTTTTGCACGGTAGCTGTTCAGTCCTGACTCGTGAGCAACACACAATTAGCTGAACATGGGTTAAGCATTTTGGCGCTCCCCCTCCTCAGAGCTCCGGAGGCTCTGGAAGAAGCGAAGAGACGTTACGTGGCACCTGACACTACAGTGTTACACTGTAAACTTGCTAGGGCTAGGGAGCTTTACCCTGGGGGAGGTTCAGGCCGCGCCCGAGAGCCGGAGGGAATCACTCTTGATTACCTCGCGGTGGGGCCCACTGACCGCGCCGACCAATGGGGAAGCGAAGCCAGCCGGGGGCGGGGCGGGGCGGGGCGGGGCGGGTGGGCGGGGGGCGTGCGCGCCGGATCCCATCGGCGGACTTCCGGCGCGTGGCGGGCTAGTGGGCTCAGAGCGCTCAGCGAGGGTCTAAGTGCGAGCGCCCAGACCGCCTTGGGTACGTGGGTAAGTTTCCTCCGCTTTTCAGGAAAGTACATTTATGGTTTGGTTTGGGGATTACTATCAGGAATTGGATGAAACTGTAGGAACTGGTTTGGCGGTAGGGATTGTCCTCTTATTTTTAATCGCAGTGGGTGAGGGTTGGCCATGTGCTTTTCAGTTTTAACTGAGGTTTACATTGGATCTATCACTTTCTCTGCTTTGTAAGATGTCAGGGCCTTCTTGCATCTTTCTGCTTTTTTTAGGTTTTTTAGGTCATGCACCTAAATTGCATATTTTCTCATTATGCATCCTTTGTCTCTAGCAGATTACTTAGTCCCATTTTGTAGTTGGTTTCTACCTTATTTTATTCACCAAGTCCTTTGTGTTTTGTTTTGTTTTCTTTTTTTGGCAATGCTGCACAGCATGCAGTATCTAAGTTCCCTGACTAGGGGTGGAACGCAGGCCCCCTGCAGTGGAAGCGCAGAGTCTTAACCACTGGACCGCCAGGGAAGTCCCAATTCACCAAGTCCTTTGAAATGGCTTTTCCTGGCTCTCTAATTCTCCTCGTGTTACCCATTTAGATGACTGAGGCCCAAGAAGGTTAAGTCCCTCAAGGTATCCCAGCTAGGAAGTCTTTAACTCCTTAACTCAAACCTAGGCAACTCTGGCTGGCGGCCTCCTAGCCACTCCTGGGTGTAGATTCCCTCAGGCTGAGTCCTAATCCTATTTCAGAGATCCGCGGCAGTAATCAGGATAATTTCCCTTCACTGGCCCTCTTATTCAAACTAAACATAAATGTTTTCTCTAGATTTAAAGATACGTTCATTTCAGATATTTCAATACACACGGCAAGTCTGTGTTTTCCATTAAGCTAAAATAGTGTTTTTCTCTCTGATGATAATTTAGTAATTTTTTTCTTCCTCATATTTTCAACTGTTAAAGAGTATCTGAAGCAAAATTGGTTCCGTTGGAATCCAGGCTACATCCCCACTTACCTATGTGACCTGCAGCAAGTTACATAACCTAACTGAACCTTAGTTATTTATCTGCGAAGTGGGCATGGTAATCCTAGCTGCCTCACAGAATTCTTAAGATTAAGTGAAGTAATTCGTGAAAAGCATTTAGAATAGCATCTGGCACGAAGTAAGTGCTCAAAAGGTCTTCTTTATATTATCAAGTTATATTTTTCTTTAAATGTGTAATGCTAGCATCTCACAAGAAGTTAACTGATTTCAGTTTTTCCTGTTATCAGTTTGCATTCTACATAATTACATGTCTTCTGAAAATTAGTAAATGAATGTGACAAGTTATTCATTCCTTTGGCTTTTTTTCTCTTGTTAGAATTTCTTTCTCTCCCTAAAGCATCAATTTGGCAAAAGTAATAAATAAAATATAGCAGGTTAGCATTTACTACTGCTGAGTGTAAGGAATTGTACTAATTGTTTATAAATGTCATTTCAATTCTTACTATGCCTCATAAGACAAATTCTCTTAATTCCACCTTTTAAGATGTGAAGAAATTGAATTGCAGGTAGTAAGAGCTTAACCAGGGTCACACTGTTAGCTTGAGAGATAGTTGCCCATCCTGCCCAGGATCAAATGCCAGAACTAAGCAAGACGTGTTCAAATTTGATTTTTGCCTTCTCTACCAATTTTCTGGCATATTGCACTAACTTCTTAAATAGGGGTCAGCAAACTACTGCTCTTGTGCCAATCCTTCCTACTACCTGTTTTTGTACAGTGCACCAAATAAGAATAGTTTTTACATTGTTAAATGTTTGTGGGAAGAAAAGGAAAAGTGGTGTTTCTGTGACACATGACAGTTATACAAAATTCAAATTGCCGTGTCCATAAATACAGTTTTATGGAAACACAGCCACAGTTATGCTTTATAAACCTCTGATAGCTTCCTGTTACTTAGACCAGAAGTAGGCAAACTATGACCTACAGCCAACTGCCTATTTATGTAAGTTTTTACTGGACATAGCCTGGCCACATTTGTCTCTTGTCCAAGGCAGCTTTCATACTACAGTGGCAGAGTTCAGTAATTGCAACAGAGACTATATGGCCCTCAGAAAATATTTACTATTTGACCCTTTACGGGCTCTAGTCTTAAACATTTCTTTGAATTTATTGTAACTTTGAAGTCTATTATTTATAAGACTAAAGGTTTAAAAAGTTATTTTCAATTTGGTGTCTAAATTTAAAACATTAAGATTCATTTTTAACTGAGGTTTGATGATTTTTAAATCTTCTAAAAAGTGAAGCCCAGGGACTTCCCTGATGGCCCAGTGGGTGGGAGTCCGCCCTCCCAATGCAGGGGGCCAGGGTTCGATCCCTGGTCCGGGTAGCTGGATCCCGCATGCATGCCGCAGCTAGCAGTCTGCATGCCGCAACAAAGATCCCACGTGCTGCAGCTAAGACCCAGCACGGCCAAGATAAATAAATAAAAGTGAAGCCCAAAGAACGGTGATTGTTCATAGATTTTGTTTTAATGAAATAAGGAGCTTTAAAGTACAGCTCTAATCCTTAAGAGTACACAGTCATATTTCTCAAATCATGAATCCTAGTTTTCCACAAATGAATTGCTGGGATAAAATGTTATTTGTATGATTACAAATGACTACTTAAATCATATTTAGAAATCGTGGTTTCTAAAGTATATGTATTCTAAACTATCAACTGTGGTTTTCTTTCTGCAGCTTTCATTTTCCTGCTGAATTCCTGCTTTGCAGACTGAGCAATGGCAGCCCGAGTACTTGTAATTGGCAATGGAGGAAGGGAACATACTCTGGCCTGGAAACTTGCACAGTCTAATCATGTCAAGCAAGTGTTAGTCACCCCAGGAAATGCAGGCACTGCCTGCTCTGAAAAGATTTCGAACACTGGTAATCATTTTTTTGAAGTAAAACTGAATGATTGTAGATGATAAACTGTCACTCACAACTCTCTTTTTTTTTTTTTTTAATTTATTTTTATTTATTTTTGGCTGTGTTGGGTCTTCGTTTCTGTGCGAGGGCTTTCTCCAGTTGCGGCGAGCGGGGGCCACTCTTCATCGCGGTGCATGGGCCTCTCACTGTCGTGGCCTCTCCCGTTGCGGAGCACAGGCTCCAGACGCGCAGGCTCAGTAGTTGTGGCTCACGGGCTTAGTTGCTCCACGGCATGTGGGATCTTCCCAGACCAGGGCTCGAACCTGTGTCCCCTGCATTGGCAGGCAGATTCTTAACCACTGCGCCACCAGGGAAGCCCCCCACAACTCTTCTTTATAAAGGTCAATTGCTGTTCAGATTTGAATGCTTTTTTTAACCCAAAAATTTATGTGGTAATTTGAATACTTGCCATATGTTGTAATTTAAGGTATCCTGTTGTTCAGAGTGTATCATTTTCTTACCTTAAATTATTTTAAACCTTATAAAACACGTCCACTGAAAAAGTTACAAAATGCCTAATATTGGTTAAAGGTGTTTTGGTGTATATTTTGGGGAATGCAAAATTGAGCAGTGCTGTTAAATGTAAGTTCTGGCAATTCTTACTCCATAATAGATCTCAGCCTTCATCTCTTCCACTGGTAAATAGGAAAAGATGATCAGTTCTTACGCTGCCTTAAATTCTTCAGTGACTTCTCATAGTAGTTAGCATAAAACTCAGACTCCTGTCCTTACAAAAACCTCTGTGATCTGACCTCTGCCTGCCTTTCCAGCCTGATCTTTTACAGCCCTTGTTTTCTTTTCACTGTGCTCTATCCATGCAGTCCTGCCAGCATCCCAAACAGAGCTGCCTTGGACTTTGTTCTCACTCCTAGCATGACTGGCTCCTCATCATTCAGGTCTCAACTTATGTTACCTTCTCAAAGAGGACTTTCCTAAAGTTTCTAAGTAAAGCATGTTCACCCCCCAATTCATTTGTTTTCAATCATGAACTATTATCTGTATCTTCTTTTACTATTGTCTGTCTCCTATCTTCATTTCCCTCCTAGAACATAAGCTCTAGAATGTAAACTGCATGAGGGCAAGGAAGTCGCATGTCTTTTTTTAAAATAAATTTATTTATTTATTTATTTTTGGCTGCGATGGGTCTTCGTTGCTGCGTGTGGGCTTTCTCTGGTTGTGGCGAGCGGGGGCTACTCTTCGTTGCGGTGAATGGGCTTCTCATTGCGGTGACTTCTCTTGTTGCAGAGCACAGGCTCGAGGTGCACAGGCTTCGGTAGTTGAGGCTCGCGGGCTCTAGAGCGCAGGCTCAGTAGTTGTGGCACACGGGCTTAGTTGCTCCACAGCATGTGGGGTCTTCCAGGACCAGGGCTTGAACCGGTGTCCCCTGCATTGGCAGGCAGATTCTTAACCACTGCACCACCAGGGAAGTCCCGTGTCTCCTGTCTTATTTTGCACTGTGTGCACTGTGCCTAGTACCCTACGTGGCACATAATATTTATGGAGAGAACATAGACCCAGCAAGCTACCAACTGGGAGAAGATAATTGTGTACATAGGAGCAAAAATAATAAGAAAAAGATAAATAAGAAAATATCTGCTTCCCTGGGATCTTAACTCTGGGAGTGAGGTATTGTATTTTTTTTTTTTTAAAGAAATGGCACATTTTATCTAGATGCAATTGATGTTATACAGACCAGCCCATGAAAATCTCCCAATATTGTTATGAGGCTGCTATCACTTGTAGTGACAGGTTAGGTGTGTCTTCTTCCTCTTGCCACCCTTTGCTGTGCTGAGGTAGTTGGCTCTGTTCAGCCCAGTTGTGTTTGCAGCTACTAACCCAGAGTGCATGGTACTCCATCCTTATCCCACTCAGGCAGTTCCTGTAGACTGAGAACTCTACCTTTTCTGCACTTATCCCCTACACATCACAAATACCACATATGTACAGAGACTTCAGCCAGCTTAAGAATGGTGGCCCAAATAACAGTGAAGCAGAAGAGTGCCTATAGAACCTACTCATGATTAATATATGGTTGATCCTACTACTACTTAGAACTCTCATCAAGAAAGAAAATTTACCTGGAAACAGAGAAAGCCACACGCTGGACAGTATCTAGCATATAGCAGTTCTCAGTAAATCTTGAATGAATGACATTTAAAAGACCAGTTTCTGAGTATATTCTCTGATACACTTTTTTGTTTACAATCGACACTAGCAACATGAACACCATAGTCAAGAAAGTACCTTATAGCTCTTGGAAAACTTACTCAGTTCTCTGCTATCACTGTAGTGATAGCAGAGAACTGAGCTTTGTTGGTTAGCCTAATGTACTGTGCTCTGAATTGCTCATGGTGAAACTCATCTGTACCAGTAAAAGAAAACCAACAATTAATAGGCATACCAAAGTATAGTACTTAGATTTCAGAAAGACAGTTAACTTAAAGAATGTTTTTATAAACAAGGTGGGTTTGTTTCTTTTTTCTTTTCACAGACATCTCAATCAGTGATCACACTGCCCTTGCACAGTTCTGCAAAGATGAGAAAATTGAATTTGTAGTTGTTGGACCAGAGGCACCTCTGGCTGCTGGTAAAGTTCATTTCTGTTTATTATTATGGTATACACCGTGCCAACAGGAGCTTGGAGATCATCTCATCTAATACATTTTACAGATGAGGATTTCTAATATAATACACTGAAAAAGCTTTCACCCTCTTGAAATTTATGGATTCTAGGATTTTTTCCCCCCCAAGCATCAGTAGTATGAATAACAAGACTACATTTGAATGAGAGATCAAATTTGCAGCTGTGGGAGATATTTTGTGTTTATTCTGCTCTATTCTGGTGTCTATTTAATAATCCATATATTTGAATATCACACATGATTTTTGTTGGATTTGAATCATGTGTCAGTAGCATTTTGTTTATATCCTATAGAAAACATGAAAAACGTAGTTATTCTCTGCCATTTGCCTCATCTCAGTGTATATTGAGCCTGATCCTAATTCTTCAGAATGAAAAGGCCCTGCAGAAAGCTGGGCTGCGGCTGCTTGTTTCCGCCCCTAGGAATTGCTGGGAGCCTGGCGTCTGCAGGAGTGCGGTGCTTTGGCCCGACAGCGGAAGCAGCTCAGTTAGAGTCCAGCAAGAGATTTGCCAAAGAGTTCATGGACCGACATGGAATCCCAACTGCACAGTGGAGAGCCTTCACCAAAGCTGAAGAAGCCTGCCACTTCATTATGAGGTAAACAGAAGATAGCCTGTGAAGGGCACTTGTTACATGATATTTGAATATAGGGGTCACTTTTATGTTACGAGTTTATAGTAAGATAATTCTAGGGGAAAACTCATAGGATGTAGATTGCCTTTTTCCAACATCAAAATAAAATGGGATTTACTCTTGCGGCCTTGCAGAAAGATAAAATTTTTTTTTTTAAGATAAATTTTTTAATGTTTGTTGCTGAAGAGTTTCTAGGGGTTTAAGGATACATTTGGTTCTGTAGGCGTGCCCTCTTAGCCAAATTGACACAGTGGCATCTTACCACATAAAGGATAGTGATTTTTTTCATCAATAATTAACTAGAGTGAGGAATCATCACTTGGCCTTCTGCCACCACTGTTCAATCCTAAATCTTAAAATTAAACATCCTGTTCTCTATTATATGGAGAACATTGAGCAATAAATGAATGTTGGTAGATACATGCCTTTGCCCCCTATTTTTGTTGACACTTTTCCTTTTTACCTGGTATGTTTTCTTTTTAGTTGGGTCAGTTTCATTCTTTGTTTTTTCTTCATCCTACATTGAATTTTATTATTTCCTAGTAGCCAGATACCTTCCAAGTAACAATTTTGTTACTTACTTTGGGTAAGTCTCCTTCTAGATCTCCAGTTCTACTCAACAGAAGAAACTACCAACAACAGTTTCTTATGTGTACTTGGAGAAATGATCTGTGTATCTGTGCTTATATTGGTCTTATACAGCTACATCTTTTACTTGAAGGAGAGCATGATTCATTACTTTGTATTGTATCTTAAAGGTCATTCCATATTCATGCTATGCAACTGCTGTTTTCCCCCACAGATTTTGTTTATATGATCTCATGATAAGTGAGAAAAGCAAAACTGTATGTACCATATGACCACAACTATAAAGGAATACATAGGAAAAAAAAATCCTGGCAGGAAGTACATCAAAATGGTGTTAGCAGTTTTTTTTTTTTCTGCTTTTCAGTTGTTGCTATAGCATATCATTACACAATCCCAAAGCATTTTAAACTTTTGAATCTTAAAGATTTATTGGATATTGAAATTTACTCTGTCTTCACAGTGCAGACTTCCCCGCTTTGGTTGTGAAGGCCAGTGGTCTTGCAGCTGGAAAAGGGGTAGTTGTCGCAAAGAGCAAAGAAGAGGCCTGCAAAGCTGTACAGGAGATTATGCAGGTAAGTTGATCCCTCTTAAAAAGTTTATAATTTTCTAGTCACACTGGATAAATAAATACTCTTAAGCTTACAAATATTCCTCAAGGCAAGGAAAACGTATAGCAAACACAGTTATTTTTCATAGTACTATGTATTGTAATCCATCTCTATAGAAGGGTTATGACACATCTACACTGATGGCTAAAACGATGATTCTGTTCTTTGCAAGTAAGTTCTGTCTAGCATCCTTTGTTGTCTGCTCCGAAAGGTAGAAAGTCCTCAGACTACAGAACATATAAATAAATACTCAACAATCCATGAGGACAAAAAAAGTATTTATCCTTTGTGTCTCAGGTCTAAGAAAAGTGAAGCAATGAATTAATATACTTTGCTTTTATGATCCTTCTTGGTTGTTGTGGGTTTCTCCCCCTTGTGGAAATCTGTTTTCACAGACCTTAGTATAATTATTGTAAGCAAACATAATTATAAGTCAGAAATAATAGTTAAATGCTAATGATGAAAACATCTGTTTTTCTGTTAACCTTATTTGAAACTGGAAAGCTGGATCCCCAGAAGAGTTTTAATGATGTGTTCATCTCATCTGTACCAGTGCTAACTCTACATCATTGCAACTCTGAAAATAGGAAACATTCGGGCTTCCCTTGTGGCACAGTGGTTAAGAATCCGACTGCCAGTGCAGGGGACACGGGTTCAAGCCCTGGTCCGGGAAGATCTCACATGCCGCGGAGCAACTAAGCCCGTGCGCCACAACTACTGAGCCTGTGCTCTAGAGCCTGAGAGCCACAACTACTGAAGCCCGCGCACCACAATGAAGAGTAGCCCCCGCTCGGGGCAACCAGAGAAAAGCCTGCGTGCACCAGTGAAGACCCAGTGCAGCCACAAATAAATAAATTAAATAAAATAAAAATAGGAAACATTCATATATGTTCCTTTGCAGCTTTCAGAAAGAGAAAGAGAAATTATAATACTAGTGCGTTGGTTCATAATACAAATGGTGCAAAATGACAACAGCCAATTAAGTAAATAATAAAAGCTTATAATTTATTTCTCTTTTTGTTTTGTTTTTATCGACAATAAGGATAAAGCTTTTGGAGAAGCTGGAGAAACAACTGTCATTGAAGAACTTCTTGAAGGAGAAGAGGTGTCTGTACGTATATTCATCTTTTGGACTTTTACACAGTATAAGCTGTGTTATCTGACCTATGATCCCAAAAAAGGCTTGGTTTACTCTGGTCGCTTCATCCAAGAGCATAAACTGAGCAGTTACACAGGAATTTGTATACGTTTAGTATTTCGGACACAAATGAAAAAAGAGGGCTTCCCTGGTGGGGCAGTGGTTGAGAATCTGCCTGCCAATGCAGGGGACACGGGTTCGAGCCCTGGTCTGGGAAGATCCCACATGCCGCAGAGCAGCTAGGCCTGTGAGCCACGGCTACTGAGCCTGCGCGTCTGGAGCCTGTGCTCCGCAACAAGAGAAGCCGCGATGGTGAGAGGCCCGCGCACCGCGATGAAGAGTGGCCCCCGCTTGCCGCAACTGGACAAAGCCCTCGCACAGAAACGAAGACCCAACACAGCCAAAAATAAATTAATTAATTAATTAATTTTAAAAAAAAAAGAAAAAAGAAAAAATAAATAAATATTTTAAAAAAAAGAATTTATCTTCTTTTTTTTAATATACAAACTTATTTATTTATTTATTTTTGGCTGCGTTGGGTCTTTGTTGTTGCGCGGGCTTTTTCTAGTTGCTGAGAGTGGGGGCTACTCTTTGTTGCAGTGCGCGGGCTTCTCATTGCGGTGGCTTCTCTTGTTGCAGAGCACGGGCTCTAGGCGTGCGGGCTTCAGTAGTTGTGGCACACGGCCTCAGTGATTGTGGCTCTCGGGCTCAGTTGTGGCTCGCGGGCTCTAGAGCGCAGGCTCAGTAGTTGTGGCACATGGGCTTAGTTGCTCCGCAGCATGTGGGATCTTCCCAGAACAGGGCTCGAACCCGTGTCCCCTGCATTGGCAGGCAGATTCTTAACCACTGCACCACCAGGGAAGTCCGAAGAATTTATCTTCTTTTAATCATCCCCAGTGTAGCAGTAGGCAATTTGGACTTATATCACCCGTTATTTAAACAGGGGAAAGGTTGAAATTTTTTACTTTGAGAGTAGCTTGATTTTTTTTTTTCCCCCCAACCTAGCTCAAAAATTACATATCCTTCAGAACAGAGTATACAGGATCTTTTGATTCTCCATCTAGGAAACTTAGGGTTATTTATGTTTTAAATCATTTTACTTTAAAAAAGAAAATTTTCCTCTAATTAGAGTTAAGGTACATATAGTTCTCCTTATTAAATTATTTTTTTACTTATTGGCATTTAAGGTTAAGTGGACCGTTTGTTTTCTCTACAGTGTCTGTGCTTCACTGATGGAAAGACTGTGGCCCCCATGCCCCCAGCACAGGACCATAAGCGACTGCTGGAGGGAGATCAGGGCCCCAACACAGGGGGAATGGGAGCCTATTGTCCAGCACCTCAGGTACTTCCCAGAGGCTCAGCTGAAGTTCCGTAGTCGTTTGGTCTTCTCAAAGAGCTCTTAGACACTTTTCTGTTTTTTCTTTCTGTAAATGATATTACTAATCAGCAAATTGGTTTTCCTGTTAAATGAAAAGTGTCTCTTCTGGTCTCACTCTAAAACTAACCTTTTCTAAAAGCCTTTGAGAAACTAACTTAAGTATCGATTGAACAGATCCTTCTAGCCCCTCCTTATTCATCTTTGGATATCCAGGGCCCTATATGTTAAGTGCTCAGTAAGAGTGGGTATGGTAAATTGAGAACCAAGTCAGACTGTCATTTGTTCTTCTAGTCTTTCTACTTCATAACGGATAGAGCATGTTTCCAAACAATTCCTTGACAATGTTTATGGAAAATATGCATTGAGCATATTATAAATAGATTAGCACTTCAGAAACTCACCCATTTCCTTTCACTGCTGATAGTTATAATTGTTTGTGCTAATAATATAGTGCCTTTTAGATATTTTTCTTAACTAAAAGATTAAAAACCAAACAGGGTTTACTTTAGACTTCGTGTATTAAAACTACCGTTTAGTAAAAGTGATTTTATTTATATATATTTTTTACTTTAAAAAAATTTATTTATTTATTTATTTATTTTGGCTGCACTGGGTCTCAGTTGCGAACTCTTAGTTGCGGCATGCATGTGCAATAATTTCTACAATTAATTTATAAACTCTAGATTCTCAATTTATAGGCTAATGAGGTATGCATAGAATATACTGTAAGTATACAAAGGAGCCTCAGTGTGGGCGAGGACTTTTTCAGTTTAATACCAGTCACATTTAAATATGTCTCTATGTTCCCCAGGTTTCTAAGGATTTGTTGCTAAAAATTAAAAATACTATTCTTCAGAGGACAGTGGATGGCATGCAGCAGGAGGGTGTGCCATATGCAGGTAAGCATATTGATGTCATTGTGGACATTATTTATAGAGTAAGTTTACACCATTTTCTTTTTTTATAAATTTATTTATTTATTTATTATTTATTTTTGGCCGCATTGGGTCTTTGTTGCTGTGCGCGGCTTCTCATTGCGGTGGCTTCTCTTGTTGCGGAGCTCGGGCTCTAGGTGCCCAGGCTCCAGTAGTTGTGGCACACAGGCTTAGTAGTTGTGGCTCGTGGGCTCTAGAGCACAGGCTCGGTAGATGTGGTGCATGGGCTTAGTTGCTCCACGGCATGTGGGATCTTCCCAGCAGGGCTCGAACCCATGTCCCCTGCATTGGCAGGTGTATTCTTAACCACTGCGCCACCAGGGAAGCCCACCATTTTCTTTTCTTAATTGACCACTGTTACAACATTTGTTACGGTCATTCCAAAACTGTCAGTACTATAAGTTTATATTCTGATTTTCATAGTCACAATACAATGTCTTCATTATAGATTTTTTTTTTTTTCCATTTTTTAACAAAGGTATCCTCTATGCTGGTATAATGCTGACCAAGGACGGCCCAAAAGTTCTGGAGTTTAATTGCCGTTTTGGTGATCCAGAGTGCCAAGTGAGTAATAAAGATAATAATATAAAGTGTTACTTTGTAGAATATGTGTGCTGTTTTAATCTTAGGATTTATCAGCCTGGAGATAATTACCTTTGAGAAACATATGCAAGTTCTGGTATCCCAGTGAATAAAATGTCTAAGGACAACTGAAATTTCTCTCAGTTGCCGTGTTGATTATGTTTTTCCAGGTGATCCTCCCACTTCTTAAAAGTGACCTTTATGAAGTGATTCAGTCTACCTTAGATGGCCTGCTCTGCACATCTCTGCCTGTTTGGCTTGACAACCGCACTGCCGTAACTGTGGTCATGGCAAGTAAAGGTTATCCAGGAGACTACACCAAGGGTGTAGAGATAACAGGTGAATATCAGAGAACAACAGGTTGGATTGCAATGTGACAAGTGACCAGTACCACAGTAGGCCTTTGTCCCATTCAATGTTGTGTTCCTTTTAAGGGTGTAGAGACATCAGTAACCTTTCAGGGGTTTTTAACATAACCATGTTGCTTGTTGGATATGGGTGTCCAGATATCCAAAATTACTGTATTTAAAGAACTGCCGTCCGTTTCTCTTCCTGCACAGTGAAGACTTAAGTGGGCCTAGCTAAGTTTCCAGAGAATCACCCAGAGCTGCCTTTCTCGTCCATCCTCTAAGAGCCAGGAAGATAATAGGAATGTATGAGAGTGGGAGGAACTTTAATATAAATTACATCAAGGAGAAAATTTCAGGGCTTGATCTCTGAATGATCACAAATTAACCCCCCAGTTTGCAGTGCACCCCATGGTCACTTTGATGGCAGAATTAAAAGTTTTGGAAGTATAGCCTTCTTTTCTGTTTCTCATTATAGGAGGTGAGGCATCTAGTTAAATGATGCTAGATAAAGCAGTGTTTTAAAATGCTAAATAAGTTCCAGCACCATAAGGCCAACACCAGACCTTTAAAATCCCTAGCAGGCTGTCATTTGGCCCCCCTTAATACCCCAATACTGTGTTTGATTCAAACACCCTATTTACTGTCTTACCCAGACAGTAAGTCCATTGCCCTGTGCATCCCACACATGGCAGCTGGGCAGTTAGGAGCTGATTGCCTTTTAAAATGAAGGAAGGAATAGAATCAAGATCTTTTGTATTGGTGAAATTTCCCTAAGATTGGGGTGACAAGTGTCATAGTTATTTCTGACACCCCAATATTGGGTGTTACTGATACCACCAGATACTTGAGTACCTGTGACTAAATGCCCCTATGTTATAAAAACACCTGGAGGGACCTCCCTGGTGGTCCAGTGGGTAAGACTGCGCTCCCAATACAGGGGGCCCAGGTTCAATCCCTGGTCAGGGAACTAGATCCCGCACGCGTGCCGCAACTAAGAGCCTGCATGCCACAACTAAGACCCAGAGCAGCCAAAATAAATAAATAATATATAAATATTTTGAAAAAATAAAAATAAAAACACCTAGAGAAGACACGATATTATAAATCAACTACAATAAAAAAATTGTTTTACAGAAAATTTGATACAGCAAAAAAAACAACACTTAGGGAAGATGTGTATTAACAGATTACCAAATATGGTACTAAAAGAGAAATGGAAAAGGACAAACTAGGGATATGAAAGTTTTTTTCAGGGGGACTTCCCTGCTGGCACAGTGGTTAAGAATCCGCCTGCCAATGCAGGGGACATGTGTTCAAGCCCTGGTCCGGGAAGATCCCACATGCCACCGAGCAACTTGCCATGGAGAAACTAAGCCTGTGCACCACAACTGTTGAGCCTGTGCTCTAGAGCCCATGAGCTTAGAGCCCGTGCTCCGCAACAAGAGAAACCACCTCAGTGAGAAGCGCATGCACCACAACAGAGAGTAGCACCCACTCGCCACATAATAGAGAAAGCCCGCACACAGCAACAAAGACCCAACTCAGCCAAAAATAAATAAATTAATAAGGAAAAAAATATTTCTTTTTAATTAAGAGGTTGTCTTTGTATAAACTGTCCATGTTGGTCATTTCAGAATTTAGAAAACACAGTCTAATAATATTTTAAATGTAAAATACGTATGTGAGATCTTAAAACTAATTCAAAAGAAATTGAAGCCAGGGGACTTCCCTGGTGACAGAGTGGTTAAGAATCGCCTGCCAGTGCAGGGGACACGGATTCGATCCCTGGTCCATGAAGATCCCACTTGCCGTGGAGCAACTAAGCCCGTGCACCACAACTACTGACCGTGTGCTCTAGAGCCCGCGAGCCACAACTACTGAAGCCTGCACGCCCTAGAGCCCGTGCACCGCAACTACTGAGCCCACTCCCTGCAACTAGAGAAAGCCCACACACAGCAACGAAGACCCAACGCAGCCAAAAGAAAAAATGAAGCCAGGGATTTTCTTTTAGGTGGAGCCCAAAACCTAATTTAAATCATATTTGTCTTAAAATTTTACAATTGTTTTATTAGGGAAAAGATTAAGAATATGTTTTGCATTGCAATGATCTTATTGGTTTTTTTAAAAAAGAAAGCAACTTTATTTAGTTGGCTATGATAAAGCAAAAAGAAATTCTTTTACTCTTCAGTAAAAAATGTGATCAAATGCAGGATTTATTCATGATGTTTAGGTTTTGTTAATTTTTTCTTTTTTTTAACTTTTCAGGAGAAAATAACTTTATGCTTCTAGTTTCAAACTTTTCAGGGCTTAGCTTCTTTTTTTTTTCCTTCCTTATTGAAATAATCATTCTTACATGAGATTTATGATAACACAAGGTTTTAGTAATACAGTTGTCACCCTAGAGCAGAACAGACTGTTCTTAGGAGAAAGGCTGTATTTACTATTATATTACATTAATTCCTTTCTGATAGGATTCTTGTGAAGATTCATTTAAGTGAAATAAAGATTTTATTTAAAAAAAAACTTCTGGAAATTATAAGCCACAGTGTAGAATATTATTACTGCAATTGATATGTCAAATATGCTCTCTTACAGGGTTTCCTGAGGCTCAAGCTTTAGGACTAGAGGTGTTCCAAGCAGGCACTGCCCTAAAAGATGGCAAAGTGGTGACTAACGGGGGTAGGGTCCTTACAGTAACGGCCATCCGGGAAAATCTCATCTCAGCCCTTGAAGGAGCCAAGAAAGGACTAGCTGCTATAAAGTTTGAGGGAGCCATTTATAGGAACGACATTGGCTATCGTGCCATAGCTTTTCTCCAGCAGCCCAGGTAAACTTCTGACCAAGGTGATTATAGCACAGCTTCAGAACTGGCATAAATGGCGATGTAGAAAACTCCATTAACCCTGTACTAAGTCATTCTATATTCTTAACTCTATGAGACTGATCTGATTTTTTTATATATATATAAATTTATTTATTTTACTTATTTTATTTTTGGCTGCGTTGGGTCTTCGTTGCTGGTGTGGGCTTTCTTTAGTTGTGGTGAGCGGGGGCTACTCTTTGTTGCGGTGCGCGGGCTACTCTTCGTTGCGGTGCGCAGGCTACTCTTCGTTGCGGTGCGTGGGCTTCTCATTGTGGTGGCTTCTCTTGCTGCGGAGCACAGGCTGTAGGTGTGCAGGCTTCAGTAGTTGTGGCTCGCGGGTTCTAGAGTGCAGGCTCAGTAGTTGTGGCTCACGGGCTTAGCTGCTCCGTGGCATGTGGGATCTTCCCAGACCAGGGCTCGAACCCATGTCCCCTGCATCAACAGGTGGATTCTTAACCACTGTGCCACCAGGGAAGCCCGACTGATCTGATTTTGATTTGCATTTAGTTTGAATTGAAACTACTAGTTACAGCAATATTCAAATGAAATGGAAAAAACTTCATGGTAGCTCATCTTTGAAAAGCTCAATAAGATCAGTGCTGTTGAAAGATTTTTTCACATTGTACGTTTTAGATACATGCAATCAGTTGTCAATTATTCATCAATCAAGATGGGGGAAGGGATTTTTATTCCTTGAGTTATCATATATTTATATATTACTGTTGTATTTATCTTTTTACTTATTTATTTTCAGCTGCATTGAGTCTTCATTGCTGCACGCGGGCTTTCTCTAGTTGCGGCGAGTAGGGGCTATTCTTTGTTGTGGTGCACAGGCTCCTTGTTACAGAGAATGGGCTCTAGGTGCACAGGCTTCAGTAGTTGTGGCACGCGGGCTCAGCAGTTGTGGCTCTCAGGCTCTAGAGCACAGGCTCAGTAGCTGTGGCACATGGGCTTTGTTGCTCCACGGCGTGTGGGATCTTCCCGGACCAGGGCACGAACCTGTGTCCCTGCATTGGCAGGCGGATTCTTAACCACTGCACCACCAGGGAAGTCCCTGTTGTATTTATCTTAGTTCATGATTTTGTCAAAGAATTCAAGATGAAAATATTGGTCGTCTAACTTTGCAACTTTATTTAATTATACTATAAATTTTGGCCATCTCATTTGGCCACTGCATTTATACTTATTACTGAAATGTATTTTGTAACCCTTTATTGATTCATTTATTGTCATATACAACTAACTATTCCTTTGTAAAATCAATGAACTATTAACTGCAAATGTGGGTGTTTTGATCTCATCACAATTACTATTGCTCATTGAGTTCATCTATGAGAAATAAATGTGTTTTAGGACAAAATGAGAAATTTTTAGCAACTTAATTCAAGTTACACTGTTACTGATAGGCAAATTTTTTAAGGTTAAATAATGGAATTTTTTTTTTGAACATTAAAATACCATGCTAAAATTTTATTTTTTATTTTAAAATGACTAGATTCTATTGAAATGACCTATTTCAAGGGACTTGAAATCTTAATACTCGTCTAATTCTTTAAAGATGAAGAAGATGAGAGGCTACAGTGCCAGTTGCTACCTGACAAAAGAGTTGTTTTTAACCAGTAGAACTTCGTTTCCTATCTAAGCGTGACCCCAGACTGCTAACTTTATTGGAGTTAACTGCCAGATTTCTCTCAAGTCTGTACCCTGGCACCTTGCTTCTAATAAAACTTGACATATTTCTTCACGTATCCCTGAATCCCACTAGTCCAGAGTTGTCATTTTTGTAAGGCAAGACTAATGAAGTCACATTTCCATTTATAAACTTGATCTCTAAATGTACTGTTCCAACTTGTTGGCACTATTATAGATGGAAATGATGCACTGAATATCATTACCTGGTTTTGCTTTTTTTAGAGTTTTTAAAATCTTATTTCTTACTGTCTTTAGCTATAAGGAAACTAATACAGTTCTCTATTATTGCAGTAAGGGCTCAGTTTCATTATTGAGAGATTTCTTTGTAGAGTTCTTATAATCCTAATTTTCACTTTTTTGACTCCGTTTTGGCAGTCCTTTCCTTCCCATATCAAAATTGAACAGAAATATTACGGCCAAATATTGGTATATTTAACTGCCTGTGACAAGTACTTCTGGAAGAAATAGTTAAGTTAGAGAAGTAGTTAGAAATAGTGAAGTTCCAAATAGTGATGATCAACTGAGGAGGTTGTTTAAACACATTTCAATTCCTAGGACCGGCCCTAGACCAGCTAAATCAAAATCTCTGGATATGGCCCAGCGTACTGGGGGATATGAAAATCACTAGTGATATCGTCTGCTTTAAATAATATTTTAAGGTTAAAATGATTCTCCCCTGGCATTTAGGTGATGTCTTTGTTTTTTTTAAACTCTTTAGGGGCCTGACTTACAAGGAATCTGGGGTAGACATTGCAGCTGGAAATATGCTGGTCAAGAAAATTAAGCCTTTAGCAAAAGCCACCTCCAGACCAGGTAAGTCAGAGTCTGTCCTTTGCTAGTTCATCAACTGTGACAAACATTGTGTATTGATTTGTGCTTTGTAGTTTACTGAGGAAAATGTTCCAGATTAATGCCAAGTTGCTGTAAGTCTTGCCCTATTTAAGCCAAACTCACAGTGTTCTGCTTTCTTATCTCTAACATTAAAAGCATTTCTTATCCATGATCTTAAACTCAAAAGGATATGTATGCCCCTTTAATATCTGCTTTCTTGATCAACTCTTTGCTGTTGAAATGCAGCAAGTAATTAATTTTCTCTCCAACAGGCTGTGATGTTGATCTTGGAGGTTTTGCTGGTCTTTTTGATTTGAAAGCAGCCGGTTTCAACGATCCTCTTCTGGCCTGTGGAACAGATGGCGTTGGAACTAAACTGAAGGTAATCAGACACCTATGTGAGTAAAGGCCTTTTATGAAAGATATGAAAGAAGTTACTGTGTATCAAATACATATCTTTCGGGACTTCCCTGGTGGTGCAGTGGTTAAGAATCCGCCTGCCAGGGCTTCCCTGGTGGCGCAGTGGTTGAGAATCTGCCTGCCAATGCAGGGGACACGGGTTTGAGCCCTGGTCTGGGAGGATCCCACATGCCGCGGAGCAACTGGGCCCGTGAGCCACAACTACTGAGCCTGCGCGTCTGGAGCCTGTGCTCCACAGCAAGAGAGGCCGTGATAGTGAGAGGCCCGCGCACTGCGATGAAGAGTGGCTCCCGCTTGCCGCAACTGGGGAAAGCCCTCGCACAGAAACGAAGACCCAACACAACCAAAAATAAATAAATTAATAAATAAATTAATTAAAATATTAAAAAAAAAAAAAAAAGAATCCGCCTGCCAATGCAGGGGACACGGGTTCAAGCCCTGGTCCAGGAAGATCCCACATGCGCGGAGCACCTAAGCCTGTGCGCCACAGCTACTGAGCCTGCACTCTAGAGCACGTGAGCCACAACTACTGAGCCCGCGTGCCACAACTACTGAAGCCCGTACGCCTAGAGCCCGTGCTCCACGACAAGAGAAGCCAGTGCAATGAGAAGCCCGCGCAGCGCGACGAAGAGTAGCCCCCGCTCACCGCAACAGCCCACGTGCAGCAACGAAGACCCAACGCAGCCATAAATAAATAAACAAATAAAATACATATCTTTCCCCTCTTGACATATATACACTAAAGAGAACCACACCAAGTAATCATACAGTTGGCTACAATAGCTACGTGTTTCTAATAACACAGTGTTGGTGAGGCTATATCCAGATAGAAGGGTTATCTTAGGGGAAAAAAGGGAATACTTTCAGACCAAGTAGCTTATCGGAATTTAGTGTTCTTTTGTCTTTAGGTGTTCAGAGCACCTAGCCAAAAGTCAGTAATATTGTTAGCCTCCACTGATAATTGACAAGATATAGTTTGGAGCTTATTCGCTTATGTGGATGTTTATATTCTTCTGTAGATTGCCCAGCAGTGCCATAAACATGAAACCATTGGTCAAGATTTGGTTGCGATGTGTGTAAATGATATTCTGGCACAAGGAGCGGAGCCCCTCTTTTTCCTCGACTACTTTTCCTGTGGAAAACTTGACCCCAGTACGACTGAAGCTGTTGTTGCTGGAATCGCTAAAGCTTGTAAAAAAGCCGGATGTGCTCTCCTCGGTATGATCATCTATTTTAATCACGCATCCTTCTTATGTATTTCAGCCCTATGTACAAACATGATCGGTTACCAGTAGACCTAACGAGACAAACTATGTGTCACAAGATGAGGCAAGTAAAATATAGATGATACCACCTAAGGAAAACTTAGACCTTTGTGCCCTCAAACCCTCCCCTCAAGGGTTGGTCCCCAGACTGAGACTCATACTCCTCCACCATCACCCAGGCCTCATCTTTCTCCCTGATCCTCAGCCACCATTTCACTCCCATCTCTCTCAGTGGCCTCCTGGACAGACAGGGTAGGGGGTTGTTTCCTCCTTATGGCCCTGCAGCAGAGGCAGATTGGTTCTTGGCTTTCTGAATCTTAACTTAAGCCTTATTTTCCCACAGAAATGACACTAAGAATAAAATGTACCCAAGGTTTACAGAAATATTAAATACATACATGAGAATTTTGAACAAAATTAATTTGTAGGTTGACCAAGGAACAAAACTACCTATTTTATATTACCATTTCTGTGGACTAGTATGTCCCAAAAGCCAAAATTGCCTTTCAACCATCTTTTAGAAACAGTTCCTAATTTGGATCTGCCTGCCTAGACCCTGTCTTTACACAATATGGTGGTAATATGAACTATGACATATTTTTTAGGCCAGGGCACTTAGAGTTAGGCAGGTCTGATTAAATCACTTCTCTAAGCCTGTACCATTATTGGAACATAGAGTGATTGTAAAGATCAAATATAGGTGAAAGCATTTCTGAAACTAAACTGCTGGAGAAATGGTGTTATATTCAACTGAGTGTTCATCCCGTAAAAATAATGATGTTTGGAGGCTATACTCACCCTTTGTGGAAATTAGTGCTATTTCCCCTGAAATCATGCTTAGATGTTTGCAGAATACAGCTTTTGTTTAATTGTTCATATGAAGAGTAGCTGGTGTCACTACTTCCTAGACAGGTTTATAAGTATTCGGTGATTTCTTTGCTCTTGTTTTCTCTTTCTGCCAGGAGGTGAAACGGCAGAAATGCCTGACATGTACCCTCCTGGAGAGTATGATCTAGCCGGTTTTGCCGTTGGTGCAGTGGAGCGGGATCAGAAACTCCCTCACCTGGAAAGAATCACTGAAGGAGACGCTGTTATTGGAATAGCTTCATCTGGTCTTCACAGCAATGGATTTAGCCTTGTGAGGAAAATTGTAGCGAAATCTTCCCTTCAGTACTCCTCTCCAGCACCTGATGGCTGTGGTGGCCAGGCCTTAGGTAAACATACTCACATTTAAACTCTCCTGCTTGGAAATGTCTGAGCAACCACTTAGTTGGGTTAGGCTTTCGTTACTTAAAGTTAGAATGGAACAAATTGCATATGTTTTGGTTTTATATTCATAGACTAAGTTTTTGTCTCATCTTTCTAATATACAGGTGACTTACTTCTAACTCCAACCAGAATCTACAGCCATTCACTGTTACCTGTCCTGCGTTCAGGACATGTTAAGGCCTTTGCACATATTACCGGTGGAGGATTGCTAGAAAACATCCCCAGAGTCCTACCTCAGAAATTTGGGGTGGATTTAGGTAAGATTGCTAAAAAGAACGTTTGCTCAGAAAACTGTTATGAGAAAAAATACATTGTGGAAGGAAACTTTATGGGTAGTTAGTACACATATGATTATACCTGGAAAATTCTTTTTTAAAATATTTTATTTATTTATTTATTTATTTGGCTGCGCCAGGTCTTAGTTGCGGCATGTGGGGTCTAGTTCCCTGACAAGGGATCAAACCTGGGCCCCCTGCGTTGGGAGTGCAGAGTCTTAGCCACTGGACCACCAGGGAAGTCCTTGCCTGGAAAATTCTTAAATCATTGGGGCTTCTTGGGGAAAAAATAGGACTGACCCTTTTCCACCTTTTCTCGCTTCATTAGCCATGTTGATAAGGCATAAAGTCCTCGTGTAATTGACTTAGATGAAATTCTTTAAGCAGATTCTCCAAGGAGGTCAGTAAGCTCAAGCTCTTTCAAGATGGAATCAGGAACATGCTGGGAAGGGAAGTGGTAGTTATTAAATCGTCCCTGCAGGGGATAAAGGAGACCTGAACCAAGGCATAGAGAAGGGAAACAGATTGGAGAATCATTTTGTGCTTAGAAGGAAAAAAGAAGTCCCAAGTTTCTAGTTTAGTAGGTGAGTAGATTTGGAATAGGAAGTGGAAATACAGTGTTTTAAATCTTTGAAGTATTTATTGTAGTGTTTTTGTGAGCAGAAGTTAAGTTGGGTACTTATATGCAGGTAGTAATAGTTAATCGCAAAGAGAATAGGAGGGACCAAAAGGTTGTTCCTCAATATTCCACCCACCTTAAAGTTTGGCAGAGGTAGACTTTCTAAAAAAGAATAGTCAAAATCAGGCAGTAAACCATGTAAAAGTATCAACTCCGAGCAAGGATTTCAACATGACACTGGTTAGCAGTGTCAAAAAGCAGCTTGGTGAGGATAGATACCAACCCCCATATATTGGAGCGGGGGATGATGGCAGAGATACAGAGACAATGAGTGAAGATTGCTGTTTCAGGAAACTTATTGGTTGGGAATTCCCTGGTGGTCCAGTGGTTAGGACTCAGTGGTTTCACTGCAATGGCCGGTTTCAGTCCCTGGTTGGGGAACTAAGATCCTGCAAGCTATGCAGCAGGGCCAAAAAAAAAGAATTTTATGTGTGTGTCTATATAGGTATTACCTAAAATTTTTTATTAGAGATTTTTGTTGTATTAGAGGATATGTTCTTACGCCTAAATCTAGTTGTTTTTTTTTTCTCATTCACAAAAGGGTAGTAGGCCAACCTTTACTGAAATTCAGCCATTAGAGCATCTAATTCATTAGGGGATTTCTAAGAATCTGGTTAGTTAACGCAGCACAAAACTTCACTCAGTTGTGAATACTGGCCAAGTGTGACAAGAAAAGTGTTCTTAATGCCTGAGGTACAAATGGATCCCAAAAAAACTTCTGAAAGGCCAGTTTATAGTTTTACCCTCTATAAAATAGCAGTGCTGGTTTTAATTTCCATAGGTTTGTATATGTACATACTTCTATACTTTGTGTCAATAATAGGTTAATTGAACATCTCTTGCCTGTTTTCAGATGCCCAGACCTGGAGGATCCCCAGGATCTTCTCGTGGTTACAGCAGGAAGGACACCTCTCTGAAGAAGAGATGGCCAGAACATTTAACTGTGGGATTGGGGCTGCCCTCGTGGTATCAAAGGATCTGACACAGCAGATTCTGCAGGATATTCAGCAGCACAAGGAAGAAGCCTGGGTGATCGGCAGAGTGGTTGCATGTCCTGAAGGTAACTGTTCCTTATTTAGTTGCTCTTCAGTATATTTAGTTGCTCCATTTCAAGCCATTGATATGGCAGCTGTCTTTACGCAGCTGTAACATGAAAACACCCATGCCAGTAATAGCACTCATCTCTTCATTTCTGCCTCAGGGCTCTGACACCTCTGTGTAGCAGTCACATATGCACAACTGCACCCTGCAGGACAACCCTTGACCAGTGGGGTGAGAACTAGTGAATAAATGCCCACTTTAGGGACAGAAGAAGGGAGCGGTTCTGAGGCACAGTGTACATGGCTCCTTTGAGGTTCTCAGTGGAATCAAGCCCCAATTGCCCACAGTGGTGACCAGTTTAATAACACTCTTATATTGGCTCTTCCCCATCCTCATTCTCGTTCCCTAGGATCACTTCCCAAAGTAATCACCTCGCATGTAAGACCTTGTCTCAGGCTCTGCTTTGTGGTTCAGCTCAATTCAAGGAGTAGTGAGCAAGCACCCTGACCAGTACTGTGTATGACTCAGAACTCTGTTAGAAGTACTAGAAATTGGCAGATTGACAGAAAACCAACTCAGATTCTCTAACAGAGATGTCAAGCCTTGTTTATTTTGTCTGTATCTGCCTTTCATCCCTTTATTGTGTGGCTTTCATTTTCAGGCAGGCTCTCCAAATACCGGAAAGATGTCTTGAGCCCACATCCTTCAACTCACATTGCAGTAAGAGAGGCCCTCTCTTTCTCAACATCCTATATCAAGTCTTTGAATGGCCTTGCTTGGGTCACATGCCTACCCTTGAAGCCAAGAGGTCATAGCACTATTGTGGATGCAAGACTTGCAGGAAAGGGGAGACAGAACACTGGCAGGCAGTAACATATCCACTTTATGTTTAGATATAGTGCTGTAGCTTTTAGTTGAAGTGGGCAGTTATATATGTTCACCATCAGGAAGTTTGTATGAATGAGTGACAATAAGTAAAGCAAAACTATTATTTTAGTACTTGCATATCTTATTTTCAGAATAAAATACAGTACTCTGAAGTTTTTATAGAACACTTCTCTTTCCATATTACTGTTAATTCACAGTTGTTCTTTTTTTATTTATTGGGTGTGTTTGAAACAAAGGTTCTCCTCGTGTGAAAGTCAAGCATCTGATTGAAACCATGCAAATAAATGGATCAGTATTGGAGAATGGCACCCTGAAAAATCATTTCTCTGTTCAACCAAAAAAGGCAAGAGTAGCTGTCTTAATATCTGGGACAGGTGAGATGTGGCTTCCTCTTTACTACAGAGCTGTAGAAATGCTCTTCCTTTTCTCCCACCCACACCACCCCCCCCCCCCCAAAAAAAACCCCTCCTTCCAACTGTGAGAACACTCTCAGTACTGGGGCTAGGTATCATTAAGGAGTGTTATCTTTTCTACATCCTCAGTCTTTCCACTTTTCTCAGGCATTTGAAACAGCTTCTAAAGGAAAAGTAGAGGGTGTTGGGAAGATGGCTGAAGAGAGAGAAGCTAGAAAAGACAATGGAAATTCCAACTTCTTTTGAATCATAGCTTTGTAGTTGAAAAGTCTTAGGATAGTTGAGGCTTTTTTAAGTTGTTAGTAGTAACAATACAAAATTTGTGTTTGACTCTTACAGACAGTGGGGTAAAGTACTGAGAGCATTGTATTCTCTCATATGGATGGATATAGTATGATTCTTTTTTCCTTTTTTTTTAAATTTTTTATTTTTTTTATTTGCACCACGCCATGCGGCTTGTGGGATCTTAGTTCCCCGACCAGGGATTGAACCCAGGCCCTCAGCAGTGAGAGCAGAGTCCTAACCACTGGACGGCCAGGGAATTCCCTCCACTGTTTTAAGTAACATTGCTAATAACATTCTTTTAAATATACAATAAGTTCGTAAGTGCATATCTGATTATTTCTTTAGGTTAACTTTCCCAGAAGTATAATTGCTTTACAAGTCTATTTTAAGGTTTCAGTCTACTTTAGACCCAAGTTGATGGTAAAGCAAAGAAACTACTATAAGGGTCATAGTGGTTTGTTCTTCTTCAGAGGGTTGATTTTTTTCTTAATTAAGCAGCTTATTCCTCATCAATCAGTTTTAAAATCATGTTATACTGTTTCTACTGCTATGCTAAATCATACTATTTTGCAGGAGCAATTACATATCCTTGAACCAGGAGTGCCTATGTTTTTGTAAGATACTAATCCATTATTCTAAGAGGAACGGAATTTTAAAGCCTCACATATTTTGCCAATCTTTTCTAAGACTTTTTTTTTTTTTTAATTATTAGCACCTTTAATTATTATTTATTTATTTATTTGGCTGTGTTGGGTCTTCGTTTCTGTGCGAAGGGCTTCCTCTAGTTGCGGCAAGCGGGGGCCACTCTTCGTTGCAGTGCGCGGGCCTCTCACCGTCGCGGCCTCTCTTGTTGCGGAGCACAGGCTCCAGACGCGCAGGCTCAGTAGTTGTGGCTCACGGGCCCAGTTGCTCCGCGGCATGTGGGATCTTCCCAGACCAGGGCTCGAACCAATGTCCCCTGCACTGGCAGGCGGATTCTCAACCACTGCGCCACCAGGGAAGCCCTCTAAGACATTTTTATTCAAAACTCTTGACCATTCCCTATTCAGAATGGTGTAAACGTTTTAAAGAAGCGTGCGCTCACCTGCGCTTTTCTCCCGTTTCAGGCTCAAACCTCCAGGCTCTCATAGACAGCACTAGGGAGCCAAGCAGCCGCGCACACGTTGTTGTTGTGATCTCCAACAAAGCCGCAGTGACCGGCTTAGAGAGAGCAGAAAGAGCCGGAATTCCCACCAGAGTAAGTTACTTTGAAAAGTATCTGTCAAGATTATTTAAACTCATAACCTGCCCCCAAGTGTTCTTTGGATGCCTGGATTTGGGGTGGGTGCTGGGCTTGCCTTTATACCCATCCCGTCCATTACTTAATTCTTGACATCACGTGTATCTTCAGAAGGAGGTGAAGTATGGTCTATGTAAAGGTTGAGTTTTAAATTATTTTTCATAATTTGTTGGAAACAGATTGTACCTATCTTTTTCTATTCTAGGTAATTAATCATAAATTATATAAAAATCGTGTAGCATTTGACACTACAGTAGACCAAGTCCTTGAAGAGTTCTCCACAGACATAGTCTGTCTTGCAGGATTCATGAGAATTTTATCTGGCCCCTTTGTCAGAAAATGGAATGGTAAGCAAAAATTGTTTGATACTACATTGAGGAATATACTGAAAATGGGCCATACGGTGGTTAACTTGCCAAACAATCCCAGTCATGCATGGTATTTACTGTGACGGTTTATTTTGACACACGTCATAACGGAATTTCCTTTGCCTTTAGCCCAAAGAATAATGATTTATTATCCTGCTCTCTCTATCAGTTTTCTCTGGCCTGCTGTAATTACTGTTTCTAATGTAGCTTAGGTTGGTTTCACATTACTACAAACGTACTATTTCATCTTCTGGATAAATATTGGGAAGAGACTATTTTTACTTGTTCAGAAGCAAGAGAAGGTGACTCTCTGTATCCCAAAATAGAGTTCCTCTTCTGAGGAAGTGTGAACCATTGCCAGAAGATGGAAAGGAAGGCATTGTTGCCAGATAACATAGTATCTGCTGTTAATGCCTTTCCCACAGAAGTTTTGACTGCTTCCTGTGGTTCTATTTTGTGCACATATTTGGTCAATAAATGTATTTCTTCTTCGGAGAGTTTGTTTTCTTAAGTGAATATAGTTAGAGCACTTGTGGTGTAATATACCACAGGCAATGCTTTTGGTGACATAAGGCACACAGACTGACTAATCCGGCATCTGTGGATTAGTCACATGTGAACATGCCAATTCATGGTTAGAAGTCAAGCACATAGACACTAGGCAGGAACCTCCTGTCTTTCTAATATTATGTGCCAGGGACAAGCTGAATTTTCTTCAAGAGCCCTATGATCCAGATTAGAACCCCTCCCATCCAGCTTTGAGTCACTGCAGGCGCCTGTTCAGAAGCCTCTTGGTGTGTCTTCAGCTGTGCAAGGCAGAAACCTGCTGCTCCCAGGGCCTCCTTGGATGAGAATGTGTATTTCACTTTTCCTCATTTCTGTCTTTGACAAAGAAAACACCCATCCTAGAAAAACCTTGCTCCTATTGACTCCTGATTCTAGACAGGAAAGTGTATGTTCCTTTAACAGAATACATAGGGTTTTTAAATTCTGACCACTATGTTTTAATTAATTTCCAGGGAAAATGCTCAACATCCACCCATCCTTGCTCCCTTCGTTTAAGGGTTCAAATGCCCATGAACAAGTCCTGGATGCCGGGGTCACTGTCACTGGGTGCACCGTGCACTTTGTAGCTGTGAGTATGTCTCTTTCTACCAAAATCTTATTAGTATTTAATGTAAATTGTACTTGGCAGAGGTAATGTTCAAAACTTTCTCACTTGCTTCTCCAGGAAGACGTAGATGCTGGACAAATTATTTTACAAGAAGCTGTTCCGGTGAAGAGGGGTGACACTGTTGAAACTCTATCTGAAAGAGTAAAATTAGCAGAACATAAAATATTTCCCTCAGCCCTCCAGCTGGTGGCCAGTGGAACTGTACGGCTTGGAGAAAATGGCAAGATCTGTTGGGTCAAAGAGGAATGAAGCATCCTAATCCAAGAATGGAGCCAGCTTTGAAAGAATTCTAGCTGCTTGCTTGCAGGGTGACTTTTATCATGGACTCAGCCTGAAAGATATCTAAGATATATATGTATTGCTTCCAGTGGTCTTTCAGGTTTTACCTGTTTGGGGCCTTTTTGTTCATCATCAAAATAGGCATTCAGAATTCCTTTTACTTTCAGCCAAATAAGATACCAAAACTTAATCTTTCTTATATTCTTTTTTGAAGAGCTAATAAGTCTAATAAGTTAATATCTCTTCCCCATATTGTATATCTGTACTGATTTTAATTGAGACTTCTCTAATTATTCTGATCCTAAGTTGGTGTCATAAAATTTTGAGGTAGCTCCCATTTCTGAGGGATAGTGTTCTTTGTGCTTTGAAATATCATTACAGATTCCTCTAATAATTGAAAATTTTTGTAATACCCAGATTTTAGCTTCACAGTTTGGGAAGATGGAAGGCAATCTACTCAGACTAGTAAAGAGTATAATGGGACTGCATGATTTCCCACTCTAGCCAGTCATTTCTAATGTGGATATGCAGTTCTGGAACTGGGAGGTCTAGGTTGACATACTGGGGACATGTGCATGACCCTACACATAGGACGACATTTCTGTCATAGCTGAGCAAACAGGGAATGGCCACCTGGCCCATAGGCAGCCAGCCAGCCTTAGACTGCTGAGCCACCTTCAGGGTGGCCTAAGAGCTCTGCCTGCCCAACAGGGGGGCACCTTACTGGAAGGGTACCTTGAAACCCTGTTCAAGTCCTCCCTTGGAGTTTAAACTCAAAACTTAACGGCACAGGACTCTTACAGTAGTTATATACAGAAGAGAGTAAACTCTCGCCTTAATACAGGAAAGAGTAGAGGGTCAAGAGAAGCAGAGTGCCAGAAAAAAGGACAGACACCTTTGCCAGGAGACCCTCATCACTGCCTCTAGTGCAAGTCAGTTTCTCCAGGCAGCTGGCCAACATTACCCTACCTCTCCTTGACTGTAGTCAGCAACTGCCATCAAATGATGTCCAGGTACATCATTTCACATAGGTGTCTTTGCTGCAAAAACAATTGACTCATTTTTTTCTAGAGAGTTCACTCAACATAATAAGCACCTATTATGTATATGCCAAACTATCCTATGAAGTTTTTAGAAAGTTAGAAGATATAAAGGAAAATGTTATTGGTTGATAAAATCATATACCGTAATAAAAGTAGAAGCTGCTACCAGGGTAAATTAGAAAAATCAATAAGAGTTTATGACTTTAGAAATACAATTTTTCCAGCCCTTATTTAGACACTAATATCCACTAAAAGGAACCTGGACACCATGGAAGGTAGCTGATTCAGTATCTGCAGATGATAGGAAGAATCAAAGTGTGTCTGAAATATCTGGTTGACAGAAACCAAAAAAAAAAAAAAAGTTGAAAGTAGCAGGGATGATACTGAAAGGACAGAGGAGTCAGCTGAAAGGGTGTCCTACTGTCTAGTTTGTGATAAACTATTATTTGGACATGTTGAGTGTGTGAGCAGCTGTTGATTTATAGTGATACTCAAAGAGAAAAGGTCATTTAGGTTATGAAAAAGGCAATGCATAGAAGGGTGAAAATAAGATGTTAGTCTTTTATTAATGTAATAAATATGGATATTTGTCTTTTATTATAGATGTCTGTTTCTATTTGTGTAAGCAGGAGTAATACAAACGAGCCCCTACATCGTGTTCAGGTAGAAAGATGGGGTGGATAGGGAAAAGAGGGTTCAACTGTTAATCAGTTCTGCTGTGTGTGATACACACAACAATCAAAAAGGATTCAAATGTGAGTTCCAAAATGATGAGGAAGCCAAATATTCTAGAGGAATGTTATAATAATTTCTAAGAGATTTCAGTCTCTAACTGTTCCTTCTTAAATTTTTTACCATTTTTAACTACTATACATAAACTTTAAAAATAACTCAAGTACAGGGAATTCCCTGGCAGTCCAGTAGTTAGAACTTGGCACTTTCACTGCCGAGGACCCAGGTTCAATCCCTGATCAGGGAACTAAGATCCCACAAGCCACGCGGCACGGCCAAAAATAAATAAATAAATAAATAAAATAAGTACAACATGGTATTTAATTATAATAAAGTCTAACAACTGGTACAGCTAGTCCCTCCTCATTACTTTTTTTCAGAATTTTCTTGGCTATTCTCCCATGCTAAGCAGCCAGAACCACAGCCAGAATCACGCCCAGGAAGAGACTGGCAAGGACATTGCTGCTATGGCCACAGCAGGCTCCTTCGGCCCTACTTCAGTGAGCATTCAGCTTGTAGCTGCTCCCACAATCGAAATGCACTCAGAATGCCTCTATCTCTGGGTCACTTGCCCAGGCAGGATTATCTGATTGGTCAAGTCTAGGTCGCTCACCCTGCTCTCATGGCCGGGGGTCAAAGAAAACAGGAAAATGGCCTTTGGGCTGTCACGAGAAAAACTGCCTCTCACACAATGGTGGATGCCCCAGACAACAAGGGATTCCCATGCTCAGCAGCCCCCATTTGACAAAGGTCCAGCTGCACAGGTCACCTGATAGATGCAGCTGCAAGGAGTTCAGGAAGATTAATAAAATTCCAGTTGTTTGTTTTTTCTTTTTAAGTTCATGTTATGCTGACAGTTCCTCCTGGCTTTTTTATCTCCCTGAACTGCTTTTTACCAATTATCTAATACATAAATTTTACCTCTTCCATCACTATTCTCTTTTAGACAGTCTTATAGCCATTCTTTCTCAAGCCATGTAAAACTTATATTAACCACAACACAAGGCCATAAGTAGAAATAATCCAAATGTCAGCTAATGAATTGAAAAATAAAATGTAGACTATCCATACAATGAAATATTACTCTGCCATAAAAAGGAAAGGAATAGGGCTTCCCTGGTGGCGCAGTGGTTGAGAGTCTGCCTGCCAATGCAGGGGACACGGGTTCGAGCCCTGGTCCGGGAAGATCCCACATGCCACGGAGCAGCTGGGCCCGTGAGCCACAACTACTGAGCCTGCGCGTCTGGAGCCTGTGCTCCGCAACAAGAGAGGCCGCGATAGTGAGAGGCCCGCGCACCGCGATGAAGAGTGGCCCCCGCTTGCCGCAACTAGAGAAAGCCCTCGCACAGAAACGAAGACCCAACACAGCCAAAAATAAATAAATTAATTAATTAATTAAAAAATTAAAAATAAATAAATATATTTTTTTAAAAAAAGGAAAGAAATACTGATACACCCTACAACATGGACTAACCTTACAACATTATGCTAAGTGAAAGAAGCCAATCACATGACTGCATGTTTAGGATTCCATTTATATGGAATGTCCAGAATAAGCAAATCCTGAGAGACCAAGTAGATTAATAGTTGCCCAGGGCTGTGGGGATAGAGGTATTTGGAGATGATGACTAAAGGATGCAATGTTTCTTTTGGGGTAATGAGAATATAATAAAATCGATTGTGTGACAGTTGCACCACCCCATGAACACACCTAAGCCATTGAATTGTACTCTTTAAATGGGTGAATTCTGTGGCATATGAATTATATTCAATAAAACTGTTCCCCAAAAAAGAGAGATACAACTCCTTCTCTGTTACCGTAGAAAGATTAATTCATAGTTTTTGAAATACATCAAGATTACATGTCATCTTATGCTATAAAATGCATCAAGTTTACATTTAAAATACTTCCCGTTCAGCATGAAGTCACTTAAATGAATACAGATAGGACTTCCACACCTTGTCACGGAAACTGATGCCAAAAGCTCGGCCTCTGTGCACTGCTGTCAAATCGAATCTTGGAGAGAGTTTTGGGTGAAATAGAAAAGGATAGCTTTATTGCTTTGCCAGGCAAAGGGGGACAGAACAGGCCGCTGTCTCAAAAAATGTGTCCCAACCCAGAAGGATTTGATGAGGAGTTTTATAACAATACTCCAAGGGTGGGGTTACTGACAAGATGAGGGTGTGAGCAGGGTCTCAGGTGGTGGGTCTCTTAATCTTGATGAGCTTCTCTGGTCCCTCTAATCTCGCCTCAGGTGGTTTTCTGGCTGCTCCTCCCTTGATGAGCAACTGTACGAATCTGCCCTTTGGAACTCAGGGAAGGTCGTGGAGGCTGGAGTCTGGTCTACGAGGAAAGGGCGACAAAAAGAGGCCTCCACGCGCGGGAGCCCCACAGTCACCCCACCCCCCCGCCCTGGTTTCCAAACCATACTAAAGACTATCCATCAGAATAGCAATCCTAATCCTCAAAGCCTCCATCTGTTAACCTGGTAGTTCCCTGGGTAAGCTTATTAAAAATGCTAACTCCTGAGCCCCATCTGTATTTGGAGCATTGCAATAAAGCATTGCATGAAGATTTTAATATTCCAAATCGATTTCATTTTTTTAAGTTTCATGAATTGAAATAGTTGTGGACAATGAAAGTCAAATTGCATTTAAAATTTTTCTGCATCACTAACCTCCAAAAATTTATAGGAAAAAAGAGTTTGGGGGAACTTCCCTGGTGGTGCAGTGGTTAAGAATCCGCCTGCCAATGCAGGGGACACGGGTTCCATCCCTGGTCCGGGAAGATCCCACACGCCATGGAGCAGCTAAGCTCGTGCGCCACAACTACTGAGCATGTGCACCGCAAGTACTGAAGCCCACGTGCTCTAGGGCCAGCTCTGCAACAAGAGAAGCCACTGCAATGAGAAGCCCGTACACCTCAATGAAGAGAAGCCCCCACTCGCTGCAACTAGAGAAAGCCCGCGTGCAGCAACGAGACCCAACACAGCCCAAAAAAAAAGTTTTGTGTAGCAGTATCACTCAATTCCTTGACTGCTTCTGTTACAAGCAAAAACAAAATAAAACAAGATCTATCATTAAAAAATCATTTTAAATTAAATATTCAGCTAAGGGACTTCCCTGGTGGTCCAGTGTTAAGACTCTGTGCTCCCTATGCAGGGGGCGTGGGTTCGATCCCTGGTCGGGGAACTAAGATCCCACATGGAAAAAAAATTTAAAAATCAGCTGACAAAGCTATTACGTTGTGCTGAAAGCCAAGCACTGGAAAACCTCCAGTTTTGTAAAGAATTTATTTGTTATTCTCTACAAATAAGAGAATAATCTTATTCTCACAGCAAATCAGCCTTTTCAACTGTGCCTCCGTTTGGTACCCTGAGGGTGTTTAGGGTTAGAGCATCCTGTAAGATTCAGGATAAGGGCTAGGTGTGCAAAATAAGGGAAGAATAAAGTTCAAAGGGGAGGAGGCAGCAGCAGCCCCAGGGGGAGACCTGCAGGACAGGGCATGTCTGCAAGAGGGAAAGGAGAGAGCTAAAACTTCTACTTGCTTTCAGAGTTTTCCATCTGGGAGGAAACAGCTTGGATAACAATACAAATTCCTGAAGTCCACTGAAAGAATGCATGAGATCAAAGAGAACTGTTGTATTAGTTTGCTAGGACTGCTATAACAAAATACCACAGACTGGGTGTCTTAAGCAACGGATATGATTTTCTGACAGTTCTGGAGGCTGGAAGTCCAAGATCAATTTGTCAGCAGGTTTGGGACTTCCCCAGTGGCACAGTGGCTAAGAATCTGCCTGCTAATGCAAGGGACATGGGTTCGAGCCCTGATCCAGGAAGATCACACAAGCTGCGGAGCAACTAAGCCCATGTGCCACAACTCCTGAGCCTGTGCTCTAGAGCCTGCATGGTTAGTTTTTATGGGCTGGGTAATTTCATAGGCTAATGAGTGGGAGGATTATTCCAACAATTTGGGGGGAGGGGCAGAGATTTCCAGGAATTGGGCCACAGCCCACTTTCTGGTCTTTGATGGTTGGCCTCAGAACTGTCGTGGCACTGGTGGGTGTGTCACTTACCTTACGCTAATGTATTACAATGAGTGTATGATGAGGCTCAAGGTCCACTGGAAGTCAAATCTTCCGCCATCTTGGATCTAGTTAGTTCTAACCAGTTTTTGTCATGTCCTATGGCTATATCATTCTTTTAAAGGTTGTGCCCTGCCCCCTTCCCTCCTGTTTCACTTTCTATGTCCAGATTTCCTCCTCCTTGTAGGACACCAGTCAGATTGGATTAGGGCCCACCCTAATGGCCTCATTTTAACTTCATCACTTCTTTGAAGGCCCAATTTCCTATTTGTCACATTCTGAGATACTAGGGGTTGGGATTTCAACATATTAATTGGTGGGGGGTGGGACACAATTCAGCCCCTAACAACTATTATCTCCAAATCTGAGGTGCAAGTTCACAGATGGCCTACTGGGCCTGAGAGCTGTCACTGCAGTGGCATCTTCCGGCCACTCAAAGTGAAGTACCAGCCCAAAAACCGTCCAGGGTTGGCTATTCATAGAGGTCATTCTGAAGAAGGGAGAGAATTAAAAAGGTGGGAGTGGGAGTAAAAAGGCATGCTTATGTATAGACTATCTCTATGAGGACACAAGTAACTCTGTTCTGTCACCCCAGCAAAGGAGGGGGGCAGAAAAGAAAGGGGAGATTTTTCAGGCATATTTTGCTTTTTAAAACTAATAATTAATTTATTAAAGTTACAGAATTGAAATTCAGCTTACATATCTTATTATCTTATTTATAAGTTTAACAAACGTTAACTGTCATTGTTAAGGGAACTTTAGTTAATAGCTGATTCCAGGGACTTCCCTGATGGTGCAGTGGTTAAGACTCTGCACTCCCAGTGCAGGGGGCCCGGGTTCGATCCCTGGTTAGGGAACTAGATCCCACATGCATGCCGCAACTAAGAGTTCACATGGTGCAACTAAGGAGCCTGCGAGCCACAACTGAGACCTGGTACAACCAAATAAATAAATATTTTAAAAAATAGTTGATTCCATTAACAAATGAAAACATTTGAGGCTGAATTTTAAGTTTTCTATACTTGTTTTCCTTTCCAAATACTTCTATTATCTGACTTAAGAAAATAAAAAGCCTGAGTATTACTATGATACATTAAACTTACAAAATAAGTTGATGGCTAAAATTCTCTTAGATATGCTAATAATGTATATAAACTTAGGAAGATTTCAATTTTAAATCAAAGTCTAAATTACTCAATTACACATTTTCAATTATAGTTTAAGACTGTCCCAGAATTCTATTAGGTGTGAGTTTCTAAATATTAAACTATATAAAATACCAAATACACTCTAATTTCTTAACACAAAAAAATTAACACTTCTGATTTTTCACTGAGATATAATTCACATACTATACTTTTAAAGTGTACAATTCGGTGATTTTTAGAATATGAACAAAGTTGTACAACCATCACTACTATCTAATTCCAGAACATTCACGTCACTCCAAAAAGAAACCCCTATCTGTTAGCATTCACTCACCTTAGTGTTTTGCTTCTTCCACTTAGCATAATGTTTGTAAGGTCCATGCATGTTGTAATATGTATTGGTACCTCATACATTTTTATGACTGAATAATATTCCACTGTATGGATATATCACATTTTGTTTATCATCAGTTGATGAACATGTGGGTTGTCTCTACTTTGGGTCTATCATGAATAATGTGGCTGTGAATACTCATGTACAAGTTTTTGTGTGGAAGCATGTTTCCAGTACTCTTGGGTAAATAGGTAGGAGTAGGATTGCTGAATCACTGGTAACTCCATGTTTACCCTTTCAAGAAACTGCAAACTGTTTTCTAAAGGGGCTGTTCCATTTTACATTCCCATCATCAATATATAAGGGTTCTGATTTTTCCACATCCTCACCAACACTTGCTATTGTCTATCATTTTGTCTATCATGATAGACAATGATTGTCTATCATTTTATAGCCATTCCAGGGGTATGAAGGGGTATCCCACTGTGGTTTTGATTTACATTTCCCTAATGACTAATGATGTTAAGCATCTTTTAATGTTTTAGTGGCCATTTGTATGTCTTCTTTGGTGAAATGTCTATTCAAGTTCTTTGCTCATTTTAAAACTGAGTTAAATGTCTTTTTATTAATGAGTTGTAAGAGTTCTTTATATATTCTGGATACCAGACCCTTATCAGATACGTGATTTGAAAATTTTTTCTCACATTATGTGGCTTGTGTTTTCAGTTTCTCAATAGTATTCTTTGAAGCACAAATATTTTTAATTTTGATGAAGTCCAATTTTTCTATTTTTTCTTTTGTTAGTTGTGCTTTCGGTATCAAATCTAAGAAATCATTGCCAAATGCAAGGTCACAAAGATTTACACCTATGTTTCCTTCTAAAAGTTTTAGAGTTTCAGCTCTTACATTTGATCCATCCCAAGTTCATCTTTGTATATAATGTGAAGCAAGGGTTCGACTTCATTCATTTACAAGTGGATATACAGTTGTCCCAGCACCATTTATTGAAAAATCTATTCTTTCCCCCATTTAATTGTCTTGGCACCCTTGTCAAAAATCAGTTGACCATAAATGTATGAGTTTATTTCTGGACTCTCAATTATATTCCATTTATCTATATGTCTATCCTTATGCCAGTACCACAAAGTCTTGATTACTGTAGCTTTGTAGTGACTTTTGAAATCAGGAAGTGCGACTTCTCTAACTTTGTTCTTTTTTTTCTTTTTTTAAAAAATATTTATTTATTTATTTAGGCTGTGCCTGGTCTTAGTTGCAGCGTGCAGGATCTTCAGTTGTGGCATTTGAACTCTTAGTTGCTGCATACATGCGGGATCTCGTTCCCCGACCAGGGATCGAATCCAGGTCCCCTGCATTGACAGCATGGAGTCTTACCCACTGGACCACCAGGGAAGTGCCCTGTTCTTCTTTTTCGAGAGTATTTTTTATATTCTGTGTTCCTTGAATTGCCATATAAATTCATGATCTGCTTGTCAACTTTTTTCAGAAAGGCCGACTGAGATTTTGAAAGGAATTTATTTTAACCTGTAGATTAATTTGGAGAGTATTGCCATCTTAACAATATTAAGTCTTCCAATCAATGAACACAGGATGTCTTTCCATTTACTTGGGTCTTCTTTCATTTCTTCCAGCAATATTTTATAATTTTTTTTAACATCTTTATTGGAGTATAATTGCTTTACATTGTTGTGTTAGTTGCTGCTGTATAACAAACTGAATCAGCTATACGTATACATATATCCCCATATCCCCTCCCTCTTGTGTCTCCCTCCCACCCTCCCTATCCCACACCTCCAGGTGGTCACAAAGCACTGAACTGATCTCCCTGTGCTATGCGGCTGCTTCCCCAATAGCTATCTATTTTACATTCAGTAGTGTATTATTTTATAATTTTGAGTGTCTTATACCTCCCTGGTAATGTTTATTCCTAATTGTTTTCTTTTTTCATTTTGATGCTATTTTAAATGGAATTGTTAATTTCTTTTTCAGCTTGTTCAGTGCTAGTTTATAGAAATACAACTTATGTTTGTATTTTGACCTCGTATCCTGCAACTTCGCTGAGTTCATTTATTAAGTCTTGGCAGTGTCTTTATCAACTCTTTAGGATTTTCTATATAGAAGATAATGTTATTGGAAATGTAGTTTTACTTCTTTCTTTCCCACTTTTTTCCCAAATAAAATATGTCTTTTATTTCTTTTTCTTGTCTAATTTACCTGGTTAAATCTTCAAGTACAATGCTAAATAGAAGTGGTGAGAACTGACATCCTGTCTTGTTGCTAGGGGAACAAGTTTTCAATCCTTCCTTTTAAGTGGATTTTAGTAGATACCCTTTACCAGATTGAGGAAGTTCCTTCCTAGTTCTTGTTTGTTGGGTGTTTTTATTATGAGTGAGAGTTAGATACTGTTAAATGCTTTTTCTGCATCAATTGAGATGATCATGTGTTTTTTTTCCTTTCATTCTATCAATGTGGTAGATTAATTGATTTTCATATACTAAATCATCCTTGCTTTCCTAGAATGTCTCTCTTGGTCATGGTGTATAATCTTTTAATATGCTGCTGGATTTGACTTGCTAGTATTTTGTTGAAATTTTTTCATCTATATTCATAAAGCATATTAGTCTGTAGTTTTCTTTTCTTGTAATGTCTTTGTCTGGCTTTGGTGTCAGGATAATACTGACCTCATAGAATGAGGAACATTTAGGAAATGTTTTCTCCTCTTCTATTTTTCTTTTCTTAGCACCCTTCAAATAGGCCTTTACCACCAGGGCAGAGAAAGTTTCAAAACAAATCAAAGTAACTAATTTTATCCCATCAGCTTTGTGCACTAGAAGAGTAGACAAACTGATCCTTCAAGAATTTGGATGGTCACTAATCATTAGAGAAATGCAAATCAAAACCACAATGAGGTATCACCTCACACCAGTCAGAACGGCCATCGTCAAAAAACCCACAAACAATAAATGCTGGAGAGGGTGTGGAGAAAAGGGAACCCTCTTGCACTGTTGGTGGGAATGTAAATGGATACAGCCACTATGGAGAACAGTATGGAGGTTCCTTAAAAAACTAAAAATAGAACTACCATATGACCCAGTAATCCCACTACTGGGCATATACCCTGAGAAAACCATAATTCAAAAAGAGTCATGGGGGCTTCCCTGGTGGTGCAGTGGTTGAGAGTCTGCCTGCCAATGCAGGGGACACGGGTTCGAGCCCTGGTCTGGGAAGATCCCACATGCCGCGGAGCAGCTGGGCCCGTGAGCCACAATTACTGAGCCTGCGCGTCTGGAGCCAGTGCTCCACAAGAAAAGAGGCCGCGATAGTGAGAGGCCCGCGCACCACGATGAAGAGTGGCCCCCGCTTGCCACAACTAGAGAAAGCCCTCGCACAGAAACTAAGACCCAACACAGCCATAAATAAATAAAATAAATTTAAAAAACAAACAAACAAAAAAAAACGGACATGTTAAAAAGAGTCATGTACCACAATATTCATTACAGCTCTATTTACAATCGCCAGGACATGGAAGCAACCTAAGTGTCCATCGACAGATGAATGGATAAAGAAGATGTAGCACATATATACAATGGAATATTAGCCATAAAAAGAAATGAAATTGAGTTATTTGTAGTGAGGTGGATGGACCTAGAGTCTGTCATACAGAGTGAAGTAAGTCAGAAAGAGAAAAACAAATATCATATGCTAGTACACATATATGGAATCTAAAAAAAAAAAAAAGGTTCTGAAGAACCTAGGGGCAGGACAGGAATAAAGACGGAGATGTAGAGAATGGACTTGAGGACACGTGGCGGGGAAGGGTAAGCTGGGACGAAGTGAGAGAGTGGCATGGACATATATACACTACCATATGTAAAATAGATAGCTAGTGGGAAGCAGCCGCATAGCACAGGGAGATCAGCTCGGTGCTTTGTGACCACCTAGAGGGAGGGTGGGAGGGAGACGCAAGAGGGAGGAGATATGGGGATATATGTATATGTATAGCTGATTCACTTTGTTATAAAGCAGAAACTAACACACCATTATAAAGCAATTATACTCCAATAAAGATGTTAAAAATAGTAATAATAATAAATAAATAAATCTCTGGAGAGCCTTTGGGGAAAAAAGAAAGAATTTGTATGGTAAACAGATTTTACTCATTTCTCATTAGCAATTAGAATAAAGAGATTTTACGCATGTGTGGGCATGCACACGAGAATGAGCGCACACATATGTGCATATGAGTCTGTCAGACTAGCAAAAATTAAAAAGAGATTACCTGGACTTCCCTAGTGGTGCAGTGGTTAAGACTATGCGCTCCCAATGCAGGGGCCCCGGGTTTGATCCCTGGCCAGGGAACTAGATCCCACATGCATGCCACAACTAAGAGTTCGCATGCCACAACTAAGGAGCCCGTGTGCTGCAACTAAGGAGGCCACGTGCCACAACTAAGGAGCCCACCTGCTGCAACTAAGACCCAGTGCAACCAAAATAAATAAATAAATAATAAATATTTTTTAAAATAAGAGAGAGATTACTAACTCAATGCATTATCAAGGGTGTGTAGAGTAACAGGCAATCACCAATATGCTGGTAGTGAAAACTGGTTCATCCCTTTCAAACATAATTTAGCAATATTTATTTATTCACAAAATACAATGGCCATCTTTCCATGGCTTTGCCTAGAGATCCATGTCAGTCTTTTCACAGGCTGTAGAGGATAGGATGCCTCATAATTTACTTCTTCAATCTTCTGTAGTTATTTGATTCCTCCCCCCTTTTTTTGCTCTTATAAGTAGTGGTTCAAATGAAAATCTTGGACCCTCTTCCTGAAATTTTCAGATGTAATCAAGATCCTAAAGTTTGTGTGAATTGTTTTTATGCTGATCACGGCCTTTTAAATGGAGAATTTATTGATTAAGAACATTCTGTCATTGTTACTTTGTTTTATGTATTTTTGTCATGTTAATGGTTTGGAGAAAAAAAATCTGATTTTTCTTACTAGCAGAATTTTACTCCTGTACCTAGAGAAGAGAAGAGAAATGTTTTGTGGTTTGAATCCTTTGAGAAACCACTCGGCAATGGAAATGAGACAGACACCATCATCCCATCTCCCACCTTTACAAGGCACCCAGTTGAGGCTAATAAATGGTCCTTGAGAGGCTGGGTGGATGGCAAACTTCAGTGTTTCTATTTTCTACATGAAGTTTTGAAACTTGGAGCGCATTTCAGAGGCAAGGCAGGGAGAAGGAAGGAGATGAGAGGTGTAAGGCAGGAGAACAGGATGCCTACAGGCAACTTTTAGGAAGTTTTGCTTGGGGGCTTTGAATGGAACCCTCCCCTCCGTGTCCTCTAATCTTCAGCGAAATGTCCATTTTTCAGTGACATCTTATAATATGAAGAGAAGTACCCAAACCTGCCCCAGAGCTGTAGGAGGCAGCAATAAAGGCTCCTAGGAGCCTTGCTGAGAAATTATTTCTTATTCTTAGCACTTTTGTCAGCTGATGATTTGGACACAAAGAATATGTTTAAATATCTAATAAATGGGGCTTTCCCAGTGGCGCAGGGGTTAAGAACCTGCCTGCCAATGCAGGGGACACGGGTTCGAGCCCTGGTCTGGGAAGATCCCACATGCTGCGGAGCAACTAAGCCCATGCACCACAACTACTGAGCCTGCGCTCTAGAGCCCGTGCTCCACAACTACTGAGCCTGCATGCCACAACTACTGAAGCTCACGCGCCTCGAGCCCGTGCTCCGCAAGAAGAGAAACCACCACAATGAGAAGCCCACGCACAGCAATGAAGAGTAGCCCCCACTCGCAGCAACTAGAGAAAGCCCATGCGTAGCAACGAAGGCCCAATGCCACCAAAAATAAATAAATAAAACAAATAAATTAAAAAAGAAAATCTAATAAATGACTTAACAACAGTCTGGTACTACTAACTACATTTTGAAACAATTTCTCCTAGAGTTGAGATTGTTAATTTAGAAAGCTATGTGCCAAGCCAATATGCAAATACTCTAGCACTTCTTTTCCTTCTGCAGCACTTCAGCATGTTTGCCCTCTGGATGGGGAGGATCATAGGAAAACATCGTGCAGTAGACTGCCACTAACTGTACAGCCTCGGGCATGTCATTTTTCTCTCTCAGATGAGTAAGACTACATGATTTCGAAGGTCCCTTCTAGTTCCAACATTCTTCTATTCCTTGATTAGCAACTCTAGCACATCATAATAGATCTAGGAGGAAATACAGGAAAAAGAGAAAAGAGAGAAAAAATGGTCCACAGCAGAATCCCCGATCCTCAGCATTACTGACATTTTGGGCCGGATAGTTCTTTATTGTAGGGGCTGTCCTGTGCACTGCAGGATGTTGAACAGCATCCTTGGTCTCTACTCACCAGATGCCAGTGACAATTCTCAGTTGTGGCCATCAATACTGTCTCCAGACATTGCCAAACGCGCCCTGAAGGGCAAAATTTTCCTCCTCCCCAGTTGAGAATCAGTGGTCTACAGTCACTCCAAGAAGGATCTCAGGGTCTAGTCAGTTTGCCTCAGATGTGGTCAATGGACCCCCTGCATCAGTATCATCTGAAAATGCATTAAAGATACAGATTCTGGCTCTATGCAGCACCACAGAATTAGAATCTCTAGAGGTAGCATCTGGAATTATAAAGAAGCTCCTCAGGTCACTCTTTTGAACACTATAGGGTGAGAACTCTGCTCTAGGCCCTCCCAGTTCATATCTGAAGAGGGTCATCAAACACTACTCTGCTTGAATTCAGATTAGCCCAAAAGAAGGAAAGAGACTCCAAGTTCCTGATTCTGACTATAGAAACACTGAATTCAAAACAAACCCTGACACAGTGCTCACCACATCCTTTACAACATTAGCTCATTGAATCCATATAGCAATATTACCAGGTGGATACCATCATCACTCCCTTTTTATAAATGAGGAAACTGAGGCACAGAGGAGTTAAGTCACTTGCCCAAGAACTTTCGTCGAGTGCTAGGCATATCCAAGATTTGAACAAAGGCAGTAAGGATCCAGGGCACATGTACTTAACACTCTGCTTCACTTGAATAGATCTGTCAGGACACAATGGCAAAGCAAGGAGTTAATCAGGGAAAGAGACGGCCAAGAAGAGCCCTCCTGGAATCTAGTCAACTCTGAGTTTGGGAAAGTCATGTGCACACAGTAGGTTGCACCTACTCAGGAGCAATCAGAGCAGGACATGAGCAAACTTGAAAGTGTTCCCCAAGCTACACACAGAACTGCCCATCCAGGGCAGAAGCCTCACTGGCACAAGGGGCTTAAACACAATCTCTTACTAACAGTGGTTCACCAATAAGCTACTCTGACCCAGAAGCAACTTCTAGGAAGCCAGGCCTAAAAATACCATACTCATCCCTGGCAGTCTGAAAACTGTGTGCATGCCCAAGGCTGTGCCCTTTCAGGAACGATCAGAGAGGAAACCTCCAAGTTACTATTCCCTGGCTGAACAAGAGGCAAAAACATAAATTCCCTGAACCATGACAGCCACACACACATACAATGGTAAAGAGCAAAAATCTAACTGGCTAGGAGGGCTTAAGCACAACCTTTGCCCAATAAGTGTCTTATTCCCATGCAGAGGCAACCCCTAAATAGCCATGTTAAAAGAGAAAAGCAAGAGGGGAAAATCTGAGCAAGAACATCAGAGGCTACACATTGTGGAGAAATAGACTTGGCAGAATTAGTTCAGCCGAGTCACTAGACAAACAGACAACAAAGCAAATAACAACCACTTTTAGAGGGGGGAAATCAGTATCCAAAGTTGCTACAATATATTACCTAAAATGTCCAATTTTCAACAAAAAATTACAAGACATGCAAAAAATAGGAAAGTGTGACCCATATACAGGAAAAAAAGTAGGCAATAAAAACTGCCTTTGAAGGGGCCTGAATGGTGCACTTTGCAAAGACTTCAAAGCAGCCATTATAAATATGTACAAAGAATTAAAAGACAGGGGGACTTCCCTGGTGGTCCAGTGGGTAAGTCCATATGCCGCAACTAAAGATCCCACATGCCACAACAAAGATCCCACGTGCCGCAACTAAGACCTGGCGCAGCCTAAATAAATAAATAAATATTTTTTAAAAAAAGAATTAAAAGACGGTATCATGAAAATGTCTCATCAAATATAGAATATTAATAAAGAGAAATTATTAAGATTCAAATAGAAATTCTGAAGTTGAAAAATATAACATTTGAAATGAAAACTTCACTAGAGGGACTCAGTAGATTTGGGGTTTTTAAAAAGTTTTTATTTTTTATTTTTATATTTTTAATTAAATAATTAATTTTATTTATTAGGCTGTGTTGGGTCTTAGTTGTGGCATGCGGGATCTTTTGTTGCGGCACACAGGTTCTTTGTTGTGGCTCATGGGCTTCTCTCTAGTTGTGGTGCATGGGCTCCAGAGCGTGAGGGCTCAGTAGTTGCGGCATGTGGGCTCTAGAGCGCATGGGCTCGGTAGTTGCCCTGCAGCATGTGGGAGCTTAGTTCCCTGACCAGGGATCGAACCCGAGTCCCCTGCATTGGAAAGCGGATTCTTTACCAATGGACCACCAGGGAAGTCCCCTCAGTAGTAGATTTGAGCTGGCAGAAGAAATGGTGAACTTGAAGATAGATCAAATAGAGATTATCCAACCTGAGGAACAGAGAGAAAAAAGAATGAAGAAAAATAAACAGAGCCTCAGAGAAATCTGACACCATTAAATACACCATCAAATGCATAATGGGGGTGTCAGAAGGAGAGAAAGGGATGAGAAAAACAATTGAAGAAATAATGGCTGAGAACATCCCAAATTTTATGGAAAAACAATCATTTATCATCCAAGAAGCTCCATGAACTCCAAGCAGGATAAACTCAAAAAGATTCACATCCAGACACATCAGAGCTAAAATGTTTAAAGCCAAAGATAATGAATGTACATGGTAGTAGATACCAGGGGAATTCGGATCACATAGGACTTTAATTATTGAACAAACCCAATGCATAAGAGAAAAAGAACATAATGGATCTTAACTTCAGATAAAAATTCTTTACCTATAAATGAAGTCCCAGGTTTCCCAAGGATTGATGAAGGCTTTCCACCCTGCAGTTGGGATCTCAAAAAAGGGAAGAAAGAAAAGAAAAAGAAAACGGTAACTATGTGAGGTGATGATATGTTAATTTGTTAATTAGCATGGTTGTGATGATTATTTCACAATTATACATATATGAAATTATCAAGTTGTGCACCTTACATGTATACAATTTTTGTCAATTATACCTCAGTAAAGTTGGAAACAAATTTTGAAGGATGAGAAAAACATAGTGTTGTGCTGTAAAGCAGTGATTTTGATAAACAGGTTGGGTAAATATAATATGGGTTGGAATCAATTCAAATCTCGATTCTCAGGCAGCTGATGTGCACTTGTTTCCCCATTAGTAGCCTGCAATTAGAGTGAAGTATATACATTATTCATAGTTTCAAGGAACAGAAAGCACTAGAGATCAGCACCAGTCAAAGGCAGATAATTCAGGCTCAAATGACAATAAATCACCTTGTTAATTCGATGCCAAAAATGAAAACTGGCATCCTGGGTTGGGGAAGGCAGTTTTCCATTAGCAAATTTCCACAAATCCTGCGTGTGGCCCTTACTGACCACCTTAGAATGGTTCAATAACTGGGCAACCCACCTGCGAAGAGGGAAAACGGAAAAATATCTAAATGAGTGCGAATCTCCTCTTTTCCAGGGTACCTTTTCCCAACCCCCCTAGACTTTAGGTGTTTGTTATGCTAATTAAGTTAATCTACTGCCTCTTTATTTTTTATTTTTATTTTTTTCACACACACACACTGTATTTTATTTTTACAAGAGATAAATCGACTGACACCAAGCATTGTACATGGATGACCACAACAAAAGCAACAATGATTGCAATTACGAAACATGAAACACACTCATACTATGTCATAATATTGACATTCAGTCCAGTAATCCTCCACTGTAACAGCTCCTTTACTTTGCAGTGAAAATTGATTTGTATATTCTTTGCCTCTGAGTCCTTGTGGAATTTTTTTTTTTTTTTAATTCAGACAGAAAGTCACAAAAATTATACTCATCCTCATCGGTTCACTCAGTCCCATGTAATTAATTTTTTTTTTATCTTGATCTTTTGTTAGCACTTTTATGAGTTCATCAGTTTTTCATTAGAGTTCTGAAAATGCTTATTCATTCAGTTCAGCAGTACAGTCCGTTACCAGAAACCTGTACTTGTCAGAGTCTTTTCCATGTATTTCTTGAAGATGAAACCCTTTTATAGGAACATATTTGCAAAATCATCAGAGTACACCCAGAACTGTCTGTAAATGACAAAAGACTTAAAAATGACCACGGTTAAAGATTTGATGACAGTTCATAATAATGCAGTTGACAAGAAAATTAGTTATTTCTGAGATATACATTTTAAAGTAATAACTAGGATTATTACTTATAACATTATACCAGAACATATAAGATTTTTAGAAATTTCATGTAATGTCTGAAACATTTATATTAACATATTTCCATACATATTTCCATACAAGTACAAATATAAGATTTTTAGAAATTTCATGTAATGTCTGAAACATTTATATTAACATATTTCCATACATATTTCCATACAAATACAAATATGATTTTTAGAAATTTCATGTAATGTCTGAAACATTTATATTAACATATTTCCATACATATTTCCATACAAATACAAATATAAGATTTTTAGAAATTTCATGTAATGTCTGAAACAATGAAAAAAAATTTTGGCCACACCGTGCAGCATGCTGGACCAGAGATAAAACCCCAGCCTCTGCAGTGAAAGCACTGAAACCTAACCATTAGGCCACCAGGGAACTCCCTCGTTGTCTTTCTTTTAAAGCTGACACTGTCTACAGCCAACTCTTCCTTGATCAAATAGAGTAAAAAATGAATTAATACTCTCAAACTAACATAATACTGTACCTCAACTCTATTTCAATAAAATAAACAAAAAAAGGAATTGAGATGAATTGAGAATCATATTTCATAGTAAATGAATTGAGAAGCATATTTCATAGTGCTTCTGGGAATTGTAGCTTCAGAAGATAAGATTCGCAAACATCATTGAAAAATATGTGATTTTAGGATGCAAATGGAACCATAAATCAATCTTCAGGGGAGTGTGATTTTGGTTACTATGGTACCACAACTTATTGGAAATAAATCAACTTCTTTGCAGTTACCACAGAACCAGCAAATGAAAGAAAGGGGAAAAAAAGAAACAGATGGATTAAAAGAGTCCTCACTTGCTTTATTTTCTTTTTTTAATATTTATTTATTTTGGCTGCAGCAGGTCTTAGTTGTGGCATCTCCGTTGCAGCATGCAGGATCTTTAGTTACAGCATGAGGACTTCTTAGTTGCAGTATGCATGTGGGATCTAGTTCCCTGACCAGGGATCGAACCTGGGCCCCCTGCACTGGGATCTCAGAGTCTTAACCACTGGACCACCAAGGAAGTCTTGAGCCTTCACTTGCTTTAGTCAAAGTGTGAAACTACATCTGAGAGTACAAAGAGAAAAGAGGTTACTTTTGTAGTGCCATGCTTCTTGCAGTAGCTCAGTGAAGTATTTAATATAACTATAAGGTAAGAAATTTTGTTTTCTGGTAACTTTTTAAAAATATCACACATCTATTTCCCACCCACTCAGAAACAGAATTAATGATTAAGTTTTGGTGTGCTAACTAAATTCATGCCAATTCTCTACCCTCCCTTGTTTATGGGGAAATCTGTTTCAAAATGCTCAACTCTATTCTGAGAGCATGGAATTATGAAAAAGATGTTCCAGACTAGGAAATGTCACACACATCTAATCCAACACACTTTAATTTAAAACCAGCCCTATGTGTAAGATTATACTACAACCCAGCTGACAAACTGGAGGTAATAATTAGACTTTGTGGAAAATAATAGATTGAGGTTCAAGCATGTTGATTTGAATCATGACATAACCTTAAAGTGGTTAACAATTTTATATAGAAAATGAACAGGTTTTTAAAAGTCTGTAGAAGTACTTCCCTGGTGGTCCAGTGGTAAAGAATCTGCCTTACAATGCAAGGACGCGGGTTCGATCCCTGGTTAGGGAACTAAGATCCCACATGCTGCGGGGCAACTAAGCCCGCACGCCACAACTACTGAGCTCGCGTGCCTCAACTAGAGCCTGTGTGCTGCAGACTACAGAGCCCACGTGCCCTGGAACCTACGCGCCACAACTAGAGAGAGAAAAGCCGCACGCCACCACTAGAGAGAAGCCCACGCACTAAAATGAAGAGCCTGCGCGCCACAACAAAAGATCCCGCATGCCTCAGTGAAGATCCCGCATGCCACAACTAGGACCTGACGCAGCCAAAAATAAATAATAAATAAATCTTAAAAAAAATAGCCTATGGAGTTTAAATAAGCGAGGTAGCATGATCACATTAAAAACGCTAGTCAACCAGGAATTCCCTGGTGGTTTAGTGGTTAGGATTCGGCGCTTTCACCGTGGCCTGGGTTCAATCCCCAGCCACGGGAACTGCCAACAAGCGGTACAGCCAAAATTAAAAAAAAAAAAAAGTTAGTCAACCTACATGTTTGGTTCTGACTCTAAATTTGATCCTCTGATCACATCTTATAATCTTTAGGACTGTTGACTGCAGAGTATGCAGGCACCTTCTACAAGGAAAAGAGCTAGGACTTCACTGGTGGTCCAGTGGTTGAGAATCTGCCTGCCAATGTAGGGGACACGGGTTTGAGCCCTGGTCCGGGAGGATCCCACATAGCCACAACTACTGAAGCCCGGGTGCTCTAGAGCCCACGCACCGCAACTACTGGAGCCCGTGCTCCGCAACAAGAGAAGCCACTGCAATGAGAAGCCCGCTCGCCGCAACTAGAGAAAGCCCACAGGCAGCAACAAAGACCCAACACAGCCAAAAAAAAAAAAAAGAACAGAACAGAACTATATTTTAATTCTTTTGTTTTTTTTTCTGTTTTAATGAGAACTATATTTTCAAATGGTGGACTCTTTCTGCCCATAACTAAACTGAGGAAGACCTGCTGACTTAAAAGTCCATGGGTTGGGGATTCGCTGGCAGTCCAGTTGTTAGGGTTCTGCGCTTCCACTGCAGGCGGCACTGGTTCCATCCCTGGTGAGGGAAACTAAGATCCCAGATCCCACAAGCCATGTGGCATGGCCAAAGAAAATAAATAATAATATTGTATCTATGTTAAATCTGCTGAATTTGATAACAGTGCTAGGATGATGTAAGAGCACGCCCTTGTTTTGAGGAAACAAATACTTAAGTACTTCAGGGTAAAGGGACGTAAAACATGTAATTACTTTTAAATACTGAAGTACTTTGGGGTAAAGGAACATAATATATGCAATTACTTTTAAATAATTCAGAAAGAAATACATACATGGAGAAAGAGAGAAAATGGTAAAGCAACTCTTGGTAGCTGAACCAATACCAGAAACTGCTTACCTCCACCATTTCATATACGTAAGAAAAATAATCCCCCAAGTCAGTTAGCTAATTTACACTTTGCAGCTGAAAGTGTGCTTTACTGATAACTCAGCTGACTCCAATTCACCTTCTACATGTACAGAATCACACTATAGAATTGACATTCTGAAAACAGAAATGGACTTAAGAGTCCCAGTAACTTACAGAGTCTAGTCACTTAACCAAGTCACTTAACTGCTCGCGGTTAAAGTATAGTTACTTATAAGATGCAAACATCAAAATGGCATTTGTGATGAGTGCATTGTAAAATGCAAAGTGCTATATAAGTATGGGTAGTTTCTAAAACTGTTTGTGCTTTTTTTAAACCCTTTTATAGCTTTGTTTAAAATGTTGGCTAGAAGAGTTAAAACTTGTAGAAACATTTTCTTTCGCACAGGAGTTCTTCTATGCTCATTGTTTGCTTATAAGGAAATACTTCTGAATAAGAATTTAACCATTTTCTGCACACCTACATATAAGGTAACAAATTATTACACTGTCTATAACTCAGAAGCCTGTCTAGACTAGTACCTATTTCTGGCTTCTTTTAGGAGACACAATCATAACAAAAATATTTAATGTGCTAGGCATTGTGCAAAGTGGCTTACATACATTGTGTAATTCTCACAAAAACTCAGTGAGTTCGATGCAATTATTATTTCATCATCAGTAAAATGGGGAAAACAACAGCAATTACCTCACAGGTCTGTTGTAAGGATTTGAAAAGACTATACATAGAGCATTTAGCACAGTGCCTGGCCAAAAGTAACTGCTAAATACAGTTTACCATTTGTTGGTACCTTCATTTTACAGATAAACAGACACAGAAAAAAGGCAAGTGTAAGCCATAGGATTTTCAACTCAGGTCTGACTCTCCAAGTTTCTGCCGCTTTCTTTGTTCTTTCTTTTTTTACAATTATCTCCTCGTACAGTAGGGGAAAAAAGTAAATCCCCATGATAGTGGCTGAACTTAAAGCCAGGAAGCACCTAATTTAATTGTCTTCGACTGTGCTCACCCCCTACCAACGCCGGGCAGAGTGAGCTGCTCACTACGTTCTTGAACTAATAAAAGACTAGGTTTCTAACCCGGGTGAGCTAGATCTTTCTGGGCTGGGTAGTTTCCTCGTCTCTGAGCTGGTGTCCCCGGCTGCAGACCCGAAGAGGCTGTTCAGGCCCTGTTCGGGGAAACGGACTTGTCTTCACCTCCTCAAAAACCAATTTACCGAGGGCCACTGCCCTCCGACCCAATAGGACTTGAAGGATCCCAAACTACATTCGCCTACGATAACTCCTATATGTCTCCACCACCTCCACGGCGACATTCTCGGAGCCCGGCTCTCCCCCCCCCGCCTTCCTCTTGGCAGGCGCAGGCGCGCGGCAGAGTTCTGCGCGCGCCGCACGTCCCGGCAAACTACAGCTCCCAGAATCCCCGTCGATCGATCCACCGCCCATTCGAGGTGGGGGCGGAGGCGGAGCAGATTGTCTGGGACGGGGCGTAGCCTCTGGAAATGTCCTGCTCGTGTCCTCTTGGGAAGAGTTCGTTTTAAAAGAGATTCTGGGGTTTCCTGGTAAGGTAGGACATCTGTTCCTATTAGGTATAATACTGCCCTCCGCACCCCGAGGGTTCCCTCAGTGTAAAACGCAGGTGGTCTAGTCCAGCGGAGACACTTGCCCCCGACCACCGCGGGGAAGCCTGAGGAGTGAAGGGCCCATCGGTCACGCATGCGCACAGGCGTATCATGGGGGCGGGAGCCGCTGAGCCAGTTCCCAGCATCAGAGGTGAGTAGGGGGCGGGGCGGCGGGGGGTGGGGCGTGTCCCGGGTTGAGACTCACCACTTCCCCGCGACGGCCACGGTTCGCACAATCACTACCATCCCAATCAACTCTGAAACTCCCAGACCCCAGTTGTCCGGAAAATTGGAGTCCCCAGCAGCTCAGTTTTAGCGTTTATACATCAAAATCCTGTTTTCAATTAAACCACTCCCAGCATTTCACTGCCATTATCTGTGTACAAGACTTTCTCCTCTACTATACCGTGCTTTTTTAAAAAAATAAATTTATTTATTTATTTTTGGCTGCGTTGGGTCTTCGTTGCTGCACGCAGGCTTTCTCTAGTTGTGGCGAGCGGGGGCTACTCTTGGTTACAGTGCACGGCCTTCTCATTGCGGTGGCTGCTCTTGTTGCAGAGCACGGGCTCTAGGTGCGTGGGCTTCAGTAGTTGTGGCACATGGGCTCAGTAGTTGTGGCGCATGGGCTTAGTTGCTCCGCAGCATGTGGGATCTTCCCGGACCAGGGCTCGAACCTGTGTCCCCTGCATTGGCAGGCGGATTCTTAACCACTGCACCACCAGGGAAGCCCTATACCATGCATTTTAAAAATAATAGCTAACGTATTGGGAGGCCTCACCCTTCATCTTGGTTTTCCGGCATGCAGCAGATAGCTCCTTCCTAACAAGCTGTAGAGCTTAAAGTCTTTTGGACACTTGATTCTATTCAATTTAGTGTCAGACTAGGTACATACTTTGTCATGTTCTCTGATTGTTTCACATAAGTCTTCTCATGACAAGACTCCTTGGGACGATAAAGACAATGATACACTCACTAACTAAAGAAATGATGGTGCCAATGAAGTTTATAATCTGCTGGGAATACAGACAATTAAGCAAGGGGCTTATTGTGCCCTAACCCTAACCATTTTGCTTACACCTTGCTATGGGACTTGATTATGTTGCATAACCTTCTGGGCCTACATTTTCTCACAAAATGAGAAGATTGGACTACATGATCTCTGAGAACTTGCCAGCTCTAAAATTCTGTGGTTAGTTAGTGAGGAGTAGAATCTAGATTATATCACAATATGTTAATGCAAAGCATCATCAACTTCCATTTCTCTGCTAACATAAATGAAATATAGCTATAAGAATTTTGGCAGCAGCATTAGAAAGAACTACCCCTTGTTGTACTGTAATTTAATCCTTATTGCCGAAAATATAAATTTAGCTGATAATACAACTGTCTTCACCCTATATTTGTTGTCATTTTATAGATCATTGCTAGGAAGAACTCTGGGTACAATAATGAACACAGTGTATGTGATGATGGCTCAAATCTTAAGATCTCACCTGATAAATGCTTCAGTGATTCCTAACCGAATGAAGATGGGTCCATATCTTGGTGTCATTAGAACTAGAATGATGTCAACTCATAAATCCAAAAAGAAGATGAGAGAATATTATAGGCTGCTGAATCTGGATGAAGGATGCTCTGCAGATGATATCAGGGAATCTTTTCGTAAGCTTGCCAAGCAATACCATCCAGACGGTGGCTCTAGTACTGCTGATTCTGCAACGTTTATAAGGATCGAAGAAGCTTATAGGAAGGTGCTTGCCCACGTGATAGAACAAACAAATGCCAGACAGAGTAAAGTTGAAGAAACAGAAGAAGAAGAAAAAAAAATCAAATATAACACACCCCAACACCGGCATTATTTAAGTTTTGAGGGTATTGGTTTTGGGACTCCAAGTCAACGAGAGAAGCAGTATAGGCAATTTAGAGCAGACCGTGCAACTGAGCAAGTGATGGAATACCAAAAGGAGAAACTGCAAAGCCAGTATTTCACCAATAGTGTAACTGTTAAAGATGTAAGACACAGTAAGGAACAAAAGATAACTCAAGCAATAGAACGTTTGGTGGAGGATCTCATTCAGGAATCGATGGCAAAAGGAGACTTTGACAATCTCAGTGGGAAAGGAAAACCTCTAAAAAAATTTTCTGGCTGTTCATATATTGATCCCATGACTCACAACCTGAACAGAATATTGATAGATAATGGATACCAACCAGAATGGATCCTAATGCAAAAGGAAATAAAGGATACTATTGATCAACTCAGAGAGGCAATTTTAGTGTCAAGGAAAAAACTTGGGAATCCAATGACACCAACTGAACAGAAACAGTGGAACCAAGTTTGTGAGCAGTTTCAAGAAAACATCAAAAAACTAAACAAGCGAATTAATGACTTTAATTTAATTGTTCCCCTTCTGACCAGGCAAAAAGTCCATTTTGATGCACAGAAAGAAATTGCCAGAGCCCAGGAAATATATGAGACCTTTATAAAAACACAAGAAGTCACAGATAAAAACCCAAATAACTTTGATCAGGGAGAAGGAGAGAAAACACCTGGAGTCAAGACAGGTTTCTTTAACTGGATGAATGTGTGGCAATTTATTAAAATATGACCATCTCGTTGTTCACAGAACTGCCCCCAATCATTTTCAGTAGTACTGACATCACACATAGAGGCTGAGATTTCTTTCTATAACACAAGAGTCTGAGAACTGTGTGCCTCTGTACTTTTCAGAAAACAAGTCACATCTCCAGTGATGTGTAGATGAGAGAGCTGTAAGAAACTAAGTCAGAGAAATATTCAACCAGCTTTGCTCTGAGGATATGGAAAAACAAGAGGAGAACTTACTTTTAAGGAAACAATTTAATACATTTCAGAGCGCAAATGTCCGTCATCAGGTGAAAGGAGTTAGGATAGGGACTCAGGCTGGGAATCATAAAGGGTATTCCAAAGTCTTAGTGCAGTTTTAAACTCTAATACGCTAAAAACAGTTGCTGTTTGCCATCTTCAAACATAGGTACTTCAACAACAACTAAGAATGTATCATGAAAGGTCACAAAATGAAAGAAGTATGGAATGTAGGCAACTAAACCTCCAAATGATGTATGTTTTTCACAAGTTTGCTGCATTTATACGCCTGAGGTTATTAAAGCACAAATTTTTCTAAGACTTTTGGGACATTCTCTATATGGTTGGAAATGTTAAGATCAGAAAATTAGCCTAGTGGAGTTATGACACTCTTCTTTTTTATAAAGCCCTTCTCTCTGGGTAGTGAATAAAGAAACCACCAAATATCTTGGTTGTACTTTTTCCTGCCTAACTTCATGAGCCATTGGCAGCATAGATCCATCAGCCAAGCTAGCTGATATAGCTATTCTAGAAATAGATTCCAGTGTCCACTTTTAAAGAGTTTGAAAGTATTTTCTGACATTTCAGAGGTGGGAAAAAAAAAATCCTTGGGCTCAATGGAAACAAGATATCACTTTTGGCTTCATCTCTAATCAGAGTTGAAATGTTAAGTTTACATAAACCTACCTGAAAGCCTCTCTTTGTTACGTATCAAACTCCCCAGAGGCTTTTTCAGTGATATGAAAATCTCAGTTTACTGTTTTAGGGATCCAATTTCCTGTCTTAGGAACCCTTTAATAAACAAAGATAAGGTGCCCACTTGCACCTTTGGCAAATGACAGGAGATTGACATCCATGAGATTGTGTCCCAACCACTTTCAGAAAGATCTGACTTCTTTAGGTTTGTGTAACTGCCTTATTCACAGAATTGGGCAACTAGAGGATAATGGAGAGTGGTCAAAAGGAGCAGGTCTGTTTCCTTATTTAATTCGGAGCGCTGTACTATGGAAGTGCCTCAGAAGCATGTCACTTGCCCCTCTGATTTTGGAAGAACAAGTTACTTTGTAAAGTGTGTGATAGTTAAATAAAATTACATCTTCAAAAGGAAATTTCAGACCTTTCTACTTACATGATGGGGCATTAATTGGCATATGTGATTACTTTATTGAATGAGTTATCATTAGCTTCTGCAATGATATATTATTCTAAATACAATTGTGAACAGTGTGAAATAAGAGTTTATAATAAAAGCTATAGTTCCAAAACATTTTAGAAGGCTATGATTCTGTGAAGCTTGTTAAATATTAGAATTAGATATATGATACCTAATTACATTGCAGTAACATATATGAATGAAACCATTTTTGCTATTAGTTAATGAGAAGGTAAAGTTATCAGAAAACTCCAGTAACTCCTAATTTCAGCACAGCACACTTTGTTTGTAAATGTTGTCTATATTAATAAAGTTAATAAGGTTAATTAATAAAGTTAATTTTAATGATTAAAGTTAATTTTAATGATTGTTCTATAAACAACTAATAGTAATAAAAAGCATATTTTTGCCTGGCCATCTAAGTTAATCTTTTTTATCTTTTTTATGGATAATGTTAAAACTGACTGAGACATGGACTATTCTTTTTTTTTTTTGACTATTCTTGTTAAGAAGGCAAGTTTGCCTATGTAAAAACAGATTCACTTATTTAAATAACTAAGTTCCAGGCCAGAAAAAAAGATTTGGGCCGGTTCATTGGAGTTTGTGGAATCGGAATCTGACACTTACCTCTCTTTTGATGTATTGGGTTAGCCAAAAAGTTTGTTCCGGTTTTTCCGTAACATCTCATGGATGTTGGTGACCCAACAGCTTGAGGATAGATCCTCAGATCACAGATCACAGGCTTTTATCTCTGAGCTGTGTCCTTGTTCTGTGTGCCTGAGGTTCGGCCTCAGTAGTCTGGTCCCTCAGGACTATAGTTTTAAGTTCCTTGATAGAACGACTACATTATTATTCTTTTTCTTCATCGTGCTCCCAGGATATAGCCCTGCTCTTTGGGGTACCCCTCCTAGAGATGGGAGTCCCCTGTAACGTCTCTATGGCTGGGGCCATACTTCCCTGCTACCAACTGCCTGAGTCCCCATCCCTGGGCCTCAGCCACCTTCTGGGACATTTCCAATACCTCTCAGGCACAACTCATGCTGATTTGCCTGTTGCTAGAAGTACTGATTTTCCTTTTCGACAAAGTTCTGTTCATTCAACATACGGTTACTGCAGTCCTGCAAGGCAATCCACCATTCCACCATCTGGATTCTCAGAAATCAGTAACTGGGGTGGGGTGCAGCAAAAGGACACCTCACCCCCAAATGTAGCCCTCAGATACTTACTTTGCTTGGTATTCCTGCTGCCACTGTGAGCCAGGTCCAGGGGTGGGGGCTGGGCGGGGGTACTGGGCTTCCTCTCCTTCTCTGGCCTAAGGGCAGACCCAGAGGTGTCATAATACCTCTTGCCTGGCTGAGACCAGACTGGAACATGCAAACACAGCTTTCCTCAAGGCTCAGGGATGACAGAAAAGAAAGGAAGACAGTCCCTAGGATGGGCTGATCCAGCTTGTGACCCTCTCCAGTTTGCCTCTGAGCCCAATCCCCAGCCTGCTGGGGAGGGAAAGAGCACACCCCTCGTCCACTTTTGGCAGGGCCCTCAAGTGCCCTCAGCACGCCTCTCCTCCCCCAAATCTAGCCTAGGAAAGTAAGGTCTTAAGGCAGGGGTCCCCAACCCCCGAGCGAAGCTTCATCTGCCGCTCCCCGTCGCTCCCCATCGCTTGCATGACCGCCTGAGCCCTGAACTATCCCCCCCTCCACCCCCGCCCCAGTCCATGGAAAACTTGTCTTCCACAAAACCGCTCCCTGGTGCCAGAAAGGTTGGGGACCGCTGTCTTAAGGGACTTCCTTTACTGCCAAGACTGATTTCAAAGGTCTGGCTTCCTGTTCAAAGACCCACATCTTCCCTAGGTGACTGATGTCCCCCCAGCCCCACTAAGTGGCAGATCCTACCTGAAGGTTTCAACGGGACAGATAACATCTGAATACACTCTAGTACGATTAACATTGTTACAAGAGACCTACTCACGGTTGTGTGTGTAGGGGGTGGGAGGTCTTTCCTGGTGCACCTAGAGGACCTTGTATTGAGGAGCATATGGTCCAGTGGCGACTTGGCTTTGGCATTTATAGCTGGGCCTCTGTGCTGTCTGTGGTTTTATCCTGTAGGGGAACCTGGTACCATAGCCTCATCCTCTCAGCTCCTCCATTCAACCAGTTTACGCCATGATTGGCCCAGCTGAGCCCCAAGATTCCCAGTGAGCTTTGCTTAAATGGATAGTAGACAATTGTTGTACTTTTGGTTGCCCATCATCTTCCCAATAGTCCACCCATATTGATGATGGCATCTGTCATTCATCTGGGGAGGATGTGCTTCTTAGCACAGGAAGTCAGACCTTTGAAGTTGGTCTTGGCAGGAGAGAAAATCCTAGTTCACTTAAATATGCTCAGAAGTGGGTGCCTGACCTAGACTGCCAACAAGACTTGTCCTTGGGAGACATGTGTTCAGGATGAGGCATGGGAGGAAATGCGTTGGTTCTCTGTGAAAGTTCCGCTTGGCTGGTGCAGGAAGGCAGTGGCTGCCAGGTGAAGCTGCTGGCCCAGAAGTGGCGTCAATGTTGGTGGCAGTGGCACTCAAGTTCCTGGCTTCTAGTGCATGGTGGCCACAGCCATTCTTGTGTTTTTTTCACCAGCCCAGTTCTTCAGTGTGGTTTTAGGCATTGTTCCTGGAAACAACCTTGAGCCACTTTCTCCACCCTCCCCAAACTTCCAGTGTCCTTGAATAAATCCCTTTGCTGCTTAATCCAGCTAGAGGCAGGACTGCCATTTGCAACTAAGAAATATGACCGATACAGATGAGATCATGGGAATTTCATGGTTTGGGGATAAACAGGCACTATACACTGGATTGTAGGGCCTGGGGCACGTGGGCTCATTAAACTTTCAGCTCTGCCACTTTGTAGGTGTATGATCCGTGACCAAACCTCACGGACCTACAGGTTTCTCTGGTGTAAACAGGAATGCTTCTTATGAGGATTCAGTGATCTATTGTATGTAAAGTATCCCGCGTGGTTAGTGAAACGCGATGAGCACTCCATCCTAAGTATTAAATTATGTACCCTGTTGTGCTAATATAATAATAAACAGAAGTTCTTATTATTTTTAAGATTTGTTGAAAAAAAATGTTCCATAGTTCTTCGCTTGGGGAAGTATTGATTTCAAAGCAAATCTTGCCAGTTTCAGTCAGTTTCCTGCATTGACTGAAATTTCTCTGTCATGTCTTCAGCTAGCTGCAGGCTTTAAATGAAAATGTAGAAGCCAGTCAAGAAAGACCACAAATTGTATGATTCCATTTGTATGAAAAGTCCAGAGTAGGCCAGTCTATAGAGACAGAAAGTAGATCAGTGTTTGCCTAGGGCTGTAAGGAAATGAGGAGTGACTGCTAATGGTGACAGGTTTTCATTTGGGGGGGTGATGAAAATATTCTGAAATTGACTGTGGTAGTGGTTGTACAACTCTGTGAACATAGTGAGAACCATGGAATTGTGCCTTTTATTTTTTATTTTTTTATTTTTATTTTTTTGGCCATGCCACACGGCATGGGGGACCTTAGTTCCCCGACCAGGGATCAAACGCGCGCCTCCTGCAGTGGAAAGGCGAGTCTTAACCACTGGACCGCCAGGGAAGTCCCAAGAACCATGGAACTGTGCCTTTTAAAGGAGTGAATTTTATGGCATATGAAAGCTTTTATTAAGAAAAGAAAACAGTAAAGGACAATGCAGAGGGGTTCTTCTTTTGGTAGGTTGCTTGCTACTTTTCTATAGGCAAGAAATGTCTTCAGAAGCATAAGAAATGAGAACTATTTTATTTTATGTTTTAATTTTTTTTGAAGTTTTAAATTTTATCTTATTTATTTTTTTATACAGCAGGTTCTTATTAGTTATCCATTTTATACATATTAGTGTATATATGTCAATCCCAATCTCCCAATTCATCACACACACACCCCCGCCCACCCCCCCACCACCACCCTGAGAACTATTTTAAATTGTGTTAAGCAGAGAAATGACTGCCAATGTTTTAAGAATTTTATTTTAGATGATTTTATGGCTGCAGCAAAAATTGATTATTACTTACCAATTTCTGCCAAAACCCCATGAAACTTTGCTAGTATCCCCAGGCCTTTGTTACTGTGTCTTTCTTACAACAGATAGCTACTCTTACCAAACTGAGCGGTGGCCTTACCTAAACAAGAATCCACAAAGTGGAGAAAAACTAGATAAAAACAAATGCACATTTTGTGAAAATGACTGAGAGAGAGTGGTCTTTAATTACATATACAGACTTTTTACTTTAAAACTCAGCAGGTGATCAAGCAGTAGTTGCGATGTCAATTCCCATTGTTTCCTGTTACACATCCTGTTGCCCACAGCCTGTGGAGAAACTGAGGCCTAGCGAACCTACCTGCCCTCTCTTCTCTTTCTTTTCTCCAACCCTAAGAAAAAGCATCCTAAGAAGTCATGATTCCATGGCCTTCTGGACACAGGGAGCTGGTAGAGGAAGGCAGAGCACGTGTGCATGCCTCTGGGTCCCACTCTTATGGACTTGAGTATCCTGAGAGGTTTGGGAGATACTCATTCTAAATATATCGATTACAGTGCCTGCCTCCCCACAGTCCCACAGGGGCCAAAGCCATTGGCCTGAGGACAGGGCCAATCATCATCAACTGGATGATGAGGTGTTACCTAGTTCAATAGGTAAGGTTCTTTATTTGGGGGAAAAAGATTATTTTAAAAATTTGTGGGGGCTTCCCTGGTGGTGCAGTGGTTGAGAGTCTGCCTGCCAATGCAGGGGACACGGGTTCGAGCCCTGGTCTGGGAAGATCCCACATGCCACGGAGCAGCTGGGCCCGTGAGCCACAATTACTGAGCCTGCGCGTCTGGAGCCTGTGCTCCGCAACAAGAGAGGCCGCGATAGTGAGAGGCCCGCGCACCGCGATGAAGAGTGGCCCCCGCTTGCCAAAACTAGAGAAAGCCCTCGCACAAGAAACAAAGACCCAACACAGCCATAAATAAATAAATTAATTTTAAAAAATTTGTATTTATATAGTAAAAAATCCAATCAATGAAAAAGGATAGGCAATAAACAAGTGAGTTCCTCTTTACCCCAGACTCCCCCAGACCCAGACCTCCTGAGCCTACTTCCCAGATCTAATCCTCATCAACAATTTCTTGCTTATCTGTATTAATTTCCTATGGGTGCTATAACAAATGACTGCAAACTTAGAGGCTTAAACAACACAAATTTATAATCTTACAGTTCTAGAGGCGAGAAGTCCAAGGTGGATCTCACTGGGCTAAAATCAAAGTGCTGGCGGGGCTTCATTCCTTCTGGAGGCTCTAGGGAAGTATCTGATTCCTTGCTTTTCCAGCTTCTAGAGGCTGCCTGTATCCTTGGCTTGTAGCCCCTTCTTCTGTCTTCAAAGCCAGCAACAGCAGATGGAGTCCTTCTCATGTCACACGACTCTGACTCTCCTGCCTCCCTCTCTCACTTTTAAGGACTTTTGTGGTGACACTGGGCCTATCCAGATCACCCAGCATTATCTCCCTATTTTAAAGTCAGTTGAGGGACTTCCCTGGTGGCGCAGTGGTTAAGAATCCACCTGCCAGTGCAGGGGACATGGGTTCAAGCCCTGGTCTGGGAGGATCCCACGTGCTGCGGAGCAAATAAGCCCGTGCACCACAACTACTGAGTCTGCACTCTAGAGCCCATGAGCTACAACTACTGAGCCCACGTGCCACAACTACTGAAGCCTGCGTGCCTGGAACCTGTGCTCTGCAACGAGAGGCCACCACAATGAGAAGCCTGCACCGCAACGAAGAGTAGCCCCGCTCGCCGCAACTAGAGAAAGCCTGTGCACAGCAACAAAGACCCAACGCAGCCAAAAATAAATAAATAAATAAAGTCAGTTGAATATACACGCTACTATGTATAAAATAGATAATCAACAAGGACCTACTGTATAGCACATGGAACTCTACTCAATATACTGTAATAACCTATATGGGAAAAGAATCTAAAAAGGAGTGGGTATATGTATATGTATAACTGAACCACTTTACTGTACACCTGAAACTAGCACAACATTGTAAGTCAACTATACTCCAATACAAAACAAAAATTAAATTAAAAATGAAAAAAAAGTTGATTAGCAACATTAATTCCATTTGCAAATTTAATTTCCCTTTGCTGTGTAACATAACATATTGAGAGATTCTCGGATTAGGACATATTTGGGGGGGCCATTATCCTGCCACCACAATATCTTTTCAAAAATTTATGCACAGCTGACCCTCAAACAACACAGGTTTGAACTGTGCAGGTTCACTTATATGTGGATTTTTTTTCAATAAATGTGTACTACAGTACTGCACGATTCACAGTTGGTTGAATCTGAGATGTGAAACCAAATCCAAGTTATCCTTGGATTTTTGACTGCACAAGGGATCAGCACCCCTAACTCCTGAGTTGTTGAAGGGTCAACTGTATGTGATTTATATACCCACACTGTCTCTCCATTGCTTTCACAAAAATACACAAATGTGAGCACACTATACATATTCTTATGTTTTTCTTCACCTGCCTATTAATGTATCTTCAAGATTTTTCCAATTCAACACATATAGCTCTATCTCATTATCTGTTAAGCCAGAATGAGACTGTTGTATGCTCTCATGGAAAGTAGAACAAACCAATACAGAGCAGATGAAATAAATAGCAGTGCAAGGTTACACAAAGATGACAAGGAATCAAGAGGGCAAATGCAAGCTGAAGTCATCATGAATCAGGAAGGTGATATGGCATAATAACGAGCCATGAGGTATGAGATACAGAGAAGGCGACAAAAGCCCACACTTGTTGAACACCTTCCTTACGTTAACTAACTTAATCTTCACAACAATCCTATGACATAGGTATTATTATTAACTGTTTCTGAGAGACGGAGAAACTAAGGCTCAGGTGAAATAACTTGGCATGCAGCTAGGAAGTGGCAGAGTTGGGATTTGAATCCAGACTGACTATAGTTGGTCTGATTCCAGATCCCTGTTCTTACCCACACACCAAGCTATGGTGTTGGCAGAGAGGAAACTGGAGCAGATCACATTACTGAGTGAAGATTCCAGAACTCCAGACACTGAGGTTCCCAGGGCTGCTTTGCATTCAGTGTGTGGTTTTTTTTTTTTAAATTTTTATTGGAGTATAGTTGATTTACATTGTTATGTTAGTTTCAGGTGTACAGCAAAGTGAATCAGTTATGCATACACATATATCCACTCTTTTTTAAACTTCTTTCTCCATATAGGTCATTACTATATGTATGGAGTAGAGCTCCCTGTGCTGTATAGTAGGTAGGATTCAGTGTGTTTTCTAGGTGGATTATTATTCTTGTCCTTTATTTCCCTCGAGGTCCCTGCCTCCCTGACTAACTGTAACACCAACAAGCAAGAGGAAATGTGAGGTAGGGGAGAGGAAATGAATGGGCTTCAGAGCTCGAGAGACTTGAACTCAGATCCAGGGTTTTCCACTCGCTAGCTATGAGACCTTCCTGGGCTTCTGTTTTCTCATCTGTCAAATGCAAGATTGTTGTAATCTTTTGAGATGATGAACATGAAATGCTGGGTGCAGGGTGTGGTCCTCAGTGGTAAATCAGTGGTTCTCAGCAGAGGCATTACTGCCCCCGAGAGGACGTTTTGGAAATTTGTGGGAGAATTTTCAGTTGACAAGATGATTAGAGGGGCACTACTGGCCGAGCTTCTGTTTAGCCCATTTGTACCAGTATGTCATGCTGGCTGGCACCTATTCTGATTGGTTGGTAAGTCCATGGAATCCTAGTTTTTTTTAATTAATTTTTATTGGAGTATAGTTGCTTTACAATGCTGTGTCAGTTTCTACTGTACAGCAAAATGAATCAGCCATACATATACATGTATCCCCTCCCTTTTGGACTTCCTTCCCATTCAGGTCACCACAGTGCATTAAGTGGAGCTCCTTGTGCTATACAATATGTTCTCATTAGTTATCTATTTTATACATAGTATCAGTAGTGTATATGTGTCAATCCTTATCTCCCAATTCCTCCCCCCCTTCCCCCCTCCCCCTTCCCCCCTCCCCCTTCCCCCCTCCCCCTTCCTCCTCCCCCTTTCCCCGCTTCCCCTTTCCCCCCTCCCCCAATTTTATTGAGACATTCCTTTCCCTATGGACTACACAGATATTTCTTAAATCCTCTTAAAACCGGTTCTTTGTGGGACTTCCCTGGTGGTCCAGTGGTTAAGCATCCACCTTCCGATGCACGGGACTCACGTTCGATCCTAGCTGGGAAACTAACATCCCACCTGCGCGCAGCAACTAGTGAGAAGCCCTAAACAAAGAGCCCCGAGCACTGTAATGAAGACCCAGCGCAGCCAAAAACAAAAACAAAAAAACGACAAAAAAAACAGTTCTTTGTGGCACTCTCAATAACTATAAAATAAAACTCTGAAACATGCTATGTGTATGAGAATTTTGTTTTTAACACTGTTCACTCAAAACTAAATATACTGTTTATGTGTAAATATTTATATATGTGTGCATATATGTACATGTGTATATTTATGTATTTATGTGTAAAGCTTATTTTAAATTTATTTATTTTATTTATTTTTCGCTGCTTTGGGTCTTTGTTGCTGCTCTCGGGCTTTCTCTAGTTGCAGCGAGCAGGGGCTATTCTTCACTGTGGTGTGCAGGCTTCTCATTGCAGTGGCTTCTCTTGTTGTGGAGCACGGGCTCCAGGTGCATGGGTTTCAGTAGTTGTGGCACGTGGGCTCAGTAGTTGTGGCTCGTGGGCTCTAGAGCACAGGCTCAGTAGTTGTGGTGCATGGGCTTAGTTGCTCCGCGGCATGTGGGATCCTCCCAGACCAGGGCTTGAACCCGTGTCCCCTGCATTGGCAGGCAGATTTTTAACCACTGTGCCACCAGGGAAGTCCCTAGTTGTTAAGTATTTCAAACATCACCCCTGACCACAGGCATTCAGAAGGTGAGGCCAGGGATGTCGGGTGTTTTGCAATGTACAGGTGGTTGACCAAAATGAGGAATTGTTCCGTGTCCTGCTCAACATTCAAATGTCCCACCAGACATTCATGTGGGTGAATACTCTGTTTATAGTCATTTAAGCCTAGAATGGGATTATATTTTACATATAAATATGACATAATTTTGCATGATTTTAAATACACTCATTTTTTTCCCATAAATACAACTACTGTGAAAATTGTACTTCATTTTCTTGGGACTATTACCAAGAATTGTACCTCATTTTAGAAAAACATGGCACCATGGCTTATGGCATTAGAATTACCAGTACTACATGCCTATTGGAGTTTGCATTTGCAGTGCTGAAGGCAAACATGTACCAGAGGAGATCAGAGATCCCTTTTAATTTAGAAGCAAATGTTATTAAATTAGTGGAGGTCATAGCTAGTGTCCAAGACGGCCCCTAAAAATCCCCTCTTTCTGATATTCACATTTTTTTGTGTAGCGCTCTCCCACAATAGAGCAAACATGATGGTATGCTCTGTGTGACCAATAGAATATAGCAAACGTGATGGTATATCTCTTCTGAGGCTAGAAGCTTCCTGCTCTCACTCTCTCTCAGATCAGTCACTCTGAGTGAAGCCAGTTGCCATATCTTGAGGCAGCCTTGTGGAGAGGCACATGTATTCAGGAACCAAGGTCTCCAGCCAACAGCCATGCAAGTAAGCTTTATGGGAAGCAGAGCCTCAAGCAAGTCTTCAGATGTTTGCAGCCCCAGCTGACAGTTTAATTATAAGCTCATGAGGAATCCTGAGCCAGAACAACTCAACTAAACTGCTCTCAGATTCCTGACCCTCAGAAATTGTACAAGATTATAAATAAATAGTTGATGTTTCAAGTTGCTGATGTTTTGGGATAATTTGCTAGATAGCAATAGATAACTAATACAGAAGACATACATGAAACACAGTAACCTCATTAATTTCATCAATAAGCATTGTTTAAAAAACATTTCATATGTGCTACCCTTCTAGTATAATTAAGGTCAATCTATATTATAAAAATTACGTGTTGAAATGATTTATTAATTTTGGGGTCACCTATTGTATTTCTGTCTTGTACTGTCCCCAGAGGCCTTCCATCTAACTTCTTTAGGGCTTTTTTCTTTTTTTTAATTTTATTTAGTTTTGGCTGCATTGGGTCTTTGTTGCTGCACACAGGCTTTCTCTAGTTGTGGCGAGTGGGGTCTACTCTTCGTTGCGGTGCGCGGGCTTCTCATTGTGGTGGCTTCTCTTGTTGCGGAGCACAGGCTCTAGGCGCGCCGGCTTCAGTAGCTGCAGCACGTGGGCTCAGTAGTTGTGGCACGTGGGCCCTTGAGTGCCCGGGCTTCAGTAGTTGTGGTGCATGTGGGATCTTCCTGGACCAGGGATTGAACCTGTGGCAAGTAGATTCTTAACCACTGAGCCACTAGGGAAGTCCCTTTATGCTTCTTATACTACTATACTACTGTATCTTTTTCTGACCCATCCTCTGTTCCCTGTTACCCACTGAAGAATTTGTCTCCGTATCAGTCTTTTAAACACTGGTGTCTGCATATATCCATATATCCTGCATGTATCCTTGACATACAGTACTTGTAATATTTCATCACCACCTCTTCCTGTGTCACAACATAGATGGTTATTTTAACATGATACATAAAAAATCCTGACTCATTTGTGACAGTATCATACTTCTCATTTTCTCTGTATGTATCTCTATTTAAACTGAGATTATGTCCCCCTTTTTCTGTTCTAAAACTAGGTTTTTTGTTTGTTTGTTTCTTTTTACTATTCTAAAAAGCCAGTTTGAGATTGTTTTTTTCTGTTATTTGTAACTGAAAGAAACCAACTGATAAATGTATCCACTGTCATCAGAGTCTAGACTTCAGAAAGAAGTGTTTCCTCTTCTGCCTAAATCAAATGATCTTCCAAGCTTTGGTATCCTGTTTTCCCTCTAAAAGACCATCTTTAACCTAAATGACTGATACTGAATATCCATCCTTTTAGGAGAGGGTCATTTAAGATCCAAAGGAATGTGATCTTAGTCTCAAGTCAACTTCATCCAAATACAACAGTTCTAACTGACTAACAGGAAGTCTTTTTGTTTCACAACCCAATAAGCTTACAGAGAAAGACAGTATTTTTGGAAGTACATGGTTACACAATATGCTTTACATAACATAGCTCCTGCAGTATACTTTGGTGTACTTAAAAGATGGGACATGAATGCCATCCATTAGAGTAAGTTCATGAAGCAGCCTCAAGAAAGTAAGAACAAACCAGAACCTGTGGAACCTGGTGTGAAGGACAGCCTGGATTGTTCCTTTCTCTTAGTAGGTTTGAACCACTGGACTGGATTCTACCTGTCCAGTTTTAGGGGAAGTAGGTCTTTTAGAACCTGTCCTGGCCCAAACCTGAAAATGGTCCTGAAGTCACAAAACTCCAGAATCTAGGAGGTAATAGGAATTTAAGAAAACATGCTTAGGTAGAGAGATAATCGAATACCAACTGAATCAGGGCATATGTGGAGTTTTTTTTAAAGCTGATCTGCAACTTTACTAAAGACTCAAATCAGTACATTGAAATGTTGACACTGAAATGTTGACATCAGCAACTTAATCCCAATATCTTTCAAATGCCCATATTTTTGAAAGCATAGCTACATACATGTTTGACTCTCTGTGAAGTAGAGGCTTACAGAATGATAGAGAAACAAGCTGCTTTAGTGCAAGTCCCCTCTCACGTCTGGGAAGGCAACTCAAAGCATGTGCATCCTAATGGCAGGTCAACAGTAACATCCTTCTTCATAAATGGGGGTAAGCATTTATTCTCAGATACTCTTCTGTAATAAAGGTAAAAAATCTAGGAGAATCTTAAAATACTTAATGTTTTGAACAGTGATGAGATTTGAGACTATGGTAGAAACTTCTACTTGTCCCCCAGTATCTATTCTTCTTTTCTTCCTCAGTACTGAAACTGCATTTTCTAGCCTCCCTTCCGGTTTAGTGTAGCCAAGTGACTAAGTTTTTGCCAGCAGAATGAAAGCAGAAATGGTATATGCGAACTTTGGGAAAGGTTCTTTTTTTTAAAATAGTACAACCACTTTATTTATTTATGGCTGCGTCGGGTCTTAGTTGTAGCATGCGGGACCTTTCCTTGAGGCGTGCGGGCTCTGTAGCTGTGGCATGTGTGAGCTTAGTTGTCTCGGGGCATGTGGGATCTTAGTTTCCCGACCAGGGATCAAACCTGCGTCCCTTGCATTGGCAGGTGGATTCTTTTTTTTTTTTTTTTTTTTTAAATTATTATTATTATTATTTTATTTTTATTTATTTATTTATTTACTTATGGCTGTGTTGGGTCTTCGTTTCTGTGTGAGGGCTTTCTCCAGTTGCAGCGAGCAGGGGCCACTCTTCATCGCGGTGCGCGGGCATCTCACTATAGCGGCCTCTCTTGTTGCGGAGCACAGGCTCCAGACGCGCAGGCTCAGTAGTTGTGGCTCACGGGCCTAGTTGCTCCGTGGCATGTGGGATCTTCCCAGACCAGGGCTTGAACCCATGTCCCCTGCATTGGCAGGCAGATTCTCAACCACTGCGCCACCAGGGAAGCCCGGCAGGTGGATTCTTAACCACTGGACCACTAGGGAAGTCCTGGGAAAGGTTCTTAAAGAGAGGGCGTGTTCCCTTTGTCCTCTCATCTTCTGGTTGGAATGCAAGTATAATGGCTAGAGCTCCAGCAGCTCTCTTAGACTATGAGGTGACATTGGGAACGGAGGCTGATATCTTCCAAATGCTAGTATATTTGAAAGCATAAATAAATACATGTGTGACTTTCTTGGCTGGAACAAGGAGGCTGCATCTGTCTCCATGAAGTGCCAGGCCAGCTCTAGACTAATTTTGGACTTCTAAAACTTGAGAGGGAAATACCAATTTTTGTTTAAGCCACTCTTATTTTCTGGTTGTTTTCCCCTGCTTCATGCAGCCAAACCTAACCCTAATACAATAATCAAAAAAGAAGCAAGATTTCAAAACCTTTTATTTATTTATTTACTTACTTACTCTTTGGCCACACTGTATGGCCTGCAGGATCCTAGTTCCCCGACCAGGGATCGAATCTGCATCCCCCGCAGTGGAAGCACAGAGTTCCAACCTCTGGACAGACAGGGAAATCCCTAAAAACTTATTTTAAAAAGTCAACTTTCATAGGTCAGCAATTTAACTAGTTTTAAGGTCGCACATATTTTGAAAGTAATTTATTCAACAAATATTTATTGAGCACCTAGATCCTAGCACATGCTATCAGGATGATGCGTAATGTAACTGCAAGTGTATATAAAATATACAAGATAGAAAAATAGTATCCATGAAAATGAGAACTGAGAGATAGTGGAAAAAATATCAAAAAGTAGGGATTGTTCCTCTTACACGTATAAGAGCTATAGGAGTAACAGGAGTAGAAGAGGATGGCCTTTTGTGATAACTTGGGACACAAAACCTTTTATTTCATTATACTTCAGGTAAAAGCTTTTTTAGATTTCTATTGATAATAACTGGACTTACACAATGTCTTTCCCCCAAACAACTAAATGACATTTTATATTCCGTAGGAAATTTAGACAGACGGGGCTTGCAAAGGCTGTTGAAGTTACATTTAAAATTCAAAAAGTAGCGTCTTTAAAGGAGACAGTAGGAAGACACCTGACTATAAGAAAAACAAAAATCTGGTGGATGGCCGGGAAAAGCTTCAGGACAGAATCAGAAGACTAGTTAGTTGTGTTGGTAACCTCGGGTTACAGTACTAGTTGGTAGCCTTGGACAAGTAACGTCACCTTTCTAGGCCTCCATTTCTTTTTTTTTTTTTTTTTTAGGCCTCCATTTCTGAGTGGCGGGGATTAGAAAAGGACATCTTTACAGACCTGAGAACCCTCTTGGACCACGTGCCCTATACTGGGCAGCTGGTGGTCAACGCCTCTGGGCCTATAGGCAAAGAGAGCCCCTGCCCCTGGGTCTTGGGCTCCCCCTGCACGTGATCTTACGGATGTTGCACTTGAAGTCCCTGAGCAGAAACGCAGCTCTGCTGCCACCCAGAAGGCAACAGGAGTGGCCAGGTCTACGCATCCACGAATTGTAAGACGCCAAGCCTGGCCGGCAACTCCCGGAGGGCCGGAAAAACCCCGGAGCCCTCGCTCCGCCCCGTGGCGTCCTCGCCCCGCCCCGGCTGGCCACTTGCTGCGCGCGGATTGGCTGCTGCGGTGCGCACGGCGCCCCGCCCCGCCCCGCCGGCGCTCTCGCCTTTCGCCCGCCGACTGCTCCCGGCTCCCGGCTCCCGGGGGCTGAGGTGGAGCTGAGGACCCCGGCTCGGCCGCGGCTGAGCCGCCTTCTCCTCTGCGCGCGCGCGCCTGGTGTCGGCTTGGGCGTCGGGGAAGCCGGGTGAGTGCGGGAGGCTGGTTTGGGGCGTGCGAGGGGCTGACGCTTGCCGCCCGCGCGTAGGAAGGCACCCCCGGCTCGTCCGGCCCGGCCTGCGAGGTGCGGCGACGCCCGGCCCGGCCTCTCCAGTGAGGGGCGCCGCCGGGTGGAGCGGGTCCGCGGGGCGTCCGGGCGTTCTGCGGGGCGGGGGCCGCCGCCGCCCCTTCCGCACCAGCCCGCGTCCCCTCGGGCGAGCGTGGCTGGCGCTCGGCCGGGGCTGGCCGCACCGCCCCGTTGTCTCGCCGTCGGATTGCTTCCCTGGAAGGTCTGGAAAGATTTCCGTCTCGAGCCTGTCAGCTTCCCGGGGCGACGGGCGGTGGGGAGACGATGTGCGGCCCGCACGGGGCGTCAGGGGGCCACTCAGGTGCTTCGTCGCCCCTCCCGTTTGCTCTGAACCTCGGCTGGGAATGTTTTCAGTGTTCGGCTCTCTTTTCCGAGTCTCTCCTTAGGAGAGTCAGGTACAGAGGTGTGAAATGGAAATGGAAGAGGGTCAACCTTCTTTCGCGTATTAATCATAAAGTGTTCGTGCCCTTTTAGATAAGGAGCAGCAGAGAGTTGCCCATGTAGTAAAGGTAGTTGTGCTGGGGAAGACCATTTTGGTTTTTAACCAATAAATTGGCTTCCGAGTTAATCAATGGAAGGTGCTTAATTTGAAAGGTAAGTATATGACCTTTTAAAGCCCAAGCAGTGCTGAGATCGATTGTGCTCGCTCCCTCCCCGCTGCTGGCGCCGTGTGTGTGTGTGTGTGTGTGTGTGTGTGTGTGTGTTGGGGAAGGATTCAAGCCTCCGATGGGAGTGAATGTGTAATGAGCGTTATGCCTCTCAAAGACATTGATTTCTCTTCGGGGTGTCCCACCTCTTCTCTCAAATTCTTCACCTACCTGCGCTATAAATCCCTTTCCTTAACAATTCCCAAGCCTCTTACTCCCAGGATTGTTACACTTCTTTTCCATCATCTTCAGACAAACATAGTTTTCAGACGTAGAACCAACGTTAGCCATCTTTTTACCGATAATAGTGTTGCAAGCCTCTTCGTCCTTAAAATGAACATCAAAAGTTATCTTGACTATAGACCCGACAGGAAAAGCTGGGTTAATGAGAGCACGGAGAGGATGCTGTGTTCCTCTTCCGGAGACACGCCTTCCCCTCCCCCATCCTCCGCGGCCCGTTAGGATTAAGGCAGCCTTAACTGGCTGGTCATTTCTGAATTCACTTCTGGAGTCCGAGGTAAAGAATTTATATTATTAGTTTATCCTTATCTGCTCTTTTAAAATGATTACGGTAATCTATCCAGGTTGTAAACTTTTTTTTGTAATGTTACAGAATAATATCAAGTAAATTGAAACAGCACAGAAGTATATCAAGTGAAAAGTTAGAATTCCTTGTTTCTTTACTTTGCATCCTGAATTCCAGTCCCTAGGAGGGGATAGTACTATGATACTTTTGGGCAACTGACTTAATATAAGGACACGTCTCCATATCAGTATGCACCTTCCTCTTTTTTAAAGTGCTGTACAGTATGCAGCTGTTTAGATGTACTCTAATATATTTTATTGGCCCCTTAATGATGGGCGTTTGGTTGTTTTTGGGTTTTAGCCATTAAAAAACTTACTGCATGAAAATCTTTTGGGCATTGTTGGATAAGTTTCAGGTAGTGCTCTTTTTACCAGGAATCTTTTTTTGTAACTTGAAGGATTTTATAATTTAAAAGCAGTAGTTGGGGCTTCCCTGGTGGCGCAGTGGTTGAGAATCTGCCTGCCAATGCAGGGGACACAGGTTCGAGCCCTGGTCTGGGAAGATCCCACGTGCCACGGAGCAACTAGGCCCGTGAGCCACAACTACTGAGCCTGCGCGTCTGGAGCCTGTGCTCCGCAACAAGAGAGGCCGCGATGGTGAGAGAGGCCCGCGCACCGCGATGAAGAGTGGCCCCTGCTCGCCGCAACTAGAGAAAGCCCTCGCACAGAAACGAAGACCCAACACAGCCAAAATTAAATAAATAAATAAGTAAATTAAATTCTAGTGGTGATTAAAAAAAAAAAAAGCAGTAGTTAATTTGCTTGATTTAAATGCATTTCTTAGAATCTGTGTGTCTTTTTATATTTAGAGACTGGATCAAAAAAATTTTGAGGACCAGGTTAAATAATGGTTAATTTATTAACCTTGTTAGCATTTAATGAGGTTGACTTTAAGGTTATATTGACTCATTTGATTGGCTTGGCAGGAATGAATAGAGAAGGCCTTCAGGAAGAGAAAATGTGAACAGAGGCTGTGTAATACCCTCCTGTGGTAATCCCCGTGAATATCCAACAGTAACAGAAGTTCTTGTTCTCTTTTTAAATGTTTCTTTTGTTGCAAAATGTATCTCAGGTACCAAAAAAAGTGTACAGAATATATATAAATATATAATTTAAGTAATACTATTGCAATGATCAACATTGTATCTACAACCAAATTAAGAAATGAAACATTTACATCTTTCTTCCAGAGGTGGCCTCTACCCTGATTTTTTAAATTAATCTTTTTCTTGCTTTCATTTTGTTTTGTTTTTTCGCCATGCCACGCGGCTTGTGGGACTTTAGCTCCCGGATCAGTGATCAAACCCGGGCCCTTGGTACTGAAAGCGCCGAGTCCCAACCACTGGACCGCCAGGGAATTCCAGTCTTTCTCTTGCTTTTTAAAATAAGCTTTACAGGGCTTCCCTGGTGGCGCAGTGGTTAAGAATCTGCCTGCCAGTGCAGGGGACACGAGTTCGAGCCCTGGTCCAGGAAGATCCCACATGCCGTGGAGCAACTAAGCCCGTGCGCCATAATTAGTGAGCCTGCGCTCTAGAGCCCGCGAGCCACAACTACTGAAGCCCGCGCGCCTGGAGCCCGTGCTCCGCAACAAGAGAAACCACTGCAGTGAGAAGCCTGCGCACCACAGTGAAGAGTAGCCCCCGCTCGCTGCAACTAGAGAAAGCCCGAGAGCAGCAACAAAGACCCAAAGCAGCGAAAAATAAATAAAATAAATAAATTTAAAATAAGCTTTACACATAAATACATAAATATACACGTGTACATATATGCACACATATATAAATATTTACACATAAACAGTATATTTAGTTTTGAGTGAACAGTGTTAAAAACAAAATTCTCATACACATAGCATGTTTCAGAGTTTTATTTTATAGTTATTGAGAGTGCCACAAAGAACTGTTTTTTTTTTGTTTTTGTTTTTGTTTTTGTTTTTGGCTGCGCTGGGTCTTCATTACAGTGCTCGGGGCTCTTTGTTTAGGGCTTCTCACTAGTTGCTGCGCGCAGGTGGGATGTTAGTTTCCCAGCTAGGATCGAACGTGAGTCCCGTGCATCGGAAGGTGGATGCTTAACCACTGGACCACCAGGGAAGTCCCACAAAGAACCGGTTTTAAGAGGATTTAAGAAATAGATATCTGTGTAGTCCATAGGGAAAGAATGTCTCAATAAAATTGCTGAGTTAGATATAATTGGTTAATGTTCAAGAGGGCAACAAAATCATAATACCTTGTGATTAATCATTTCTACCAGACTATAAAATCATAACACCTTATTAATTTCTGCAGTTAAACTGAAACCTTACAGGACTATAAACTGTGTCTTTATTAACAGTGGATTGTTCATTAAAAAAACTGTGATAACAAAGTTATTTTCCTCAGAGCACAGATGAGGTCCAAACAGGCTTATTAGAAAATGCTAGCGCTTTCTCAATTTGAGATTAAAAATTTGTTCCATAATTGTAAGCACAAATCTGACTGTGTAAGGAAAGGACAATATTGTCACTTTTAGATGAAAGCTTCCAGGAAAGATGAGCAGGACGGAATGGCTTCAGCTTCCCTGACTGTTTCCCTGACAGGGGCCCTTTCTGAGGAGGTCAGTGGGCAGTGTTATGAGTGAGTCTTGGGATACGGTGTTCACTACAGTCAGGGCATCAGAGGGCTCTAGTGTGGACCAAATACTGGAAAGATGGCAGAAATACAGTCTGAGGGAGTGGGCTGCTCACCGTGGCCTGCATGCAGTTACCAGTGTAGGTCAAAGTGGAACCTTCTGTGAGGGAAGTGAATGTCCTTTGCTGATGCAGGCTGCAGGGTTCAGAAGGAAAGCAGGAACTGCATCAGCATATGATCAAGATCAAGCCAAGCACAGCTGAGTACAGATAGGAATCTGGGTCAGGTTCATAGGGCATTCAGTCCTCAGGTTAATAAGCTGGCATAGGGGCCTCCCTGGTGGTCCAGTGGTTAAGACTCTGTGCTTCCCAGCCTAAATGTCCATCGACAGATGAATAGATAAAGAAGATGTGGCACATATATACAATGGAATACTATTCAACCATAAAAAGAAATGAAATTGAGTTATTTGTAGTGAGGTGGATGGACCTAGAGTCTGTCATACAGAGTGAAGTAAGTCAGAAAGAGAAAAACAGATACCGTATGCTAACACATATATATGGAATCTTAAAAAAAAAAACCAAAAAACGGTACTGATGAACCTAGTGGCAGGGCAGGAATAAAGACAGACATAGAGAATGGACTTGAGGACACGGAGGTGGGGTGGCGGGAGAGTAGCATCGACATATATACACTACCAAATGTAAAATAGATGGCTAATGGGAAGCAGCAGCGTAGCACAGAGAGATGAGCTCAGTGCTTTGCGACGACCTAGAGGGGTGAGATGGGAGGGTGGGCGGGAGGCTCAAGAGGGAGGGGATATGGGGATATATGTATGCATATGGCTGATTCACTTTGCTGTACAACAGAAACTAACACAGTATTGTGAAGCAATTATACTCCAATAAAGATGTATTAAAAAAAAAAAAAGACTCTGCACTTCCACTGCAGGGGCCATGGGTTTGATCCCTGGTTGGGGAACTAAGATCCTGCATGCCATAGATAAATAAAAACTAAAAAAAAAAAAAAAATTAAAAAAAAAGAAAGCTGGCGTAGTACCTGGTTACACTGCTTCAGTCTGGCCTGGTTGTCCTCCTCGTCTGGGGCATAGCTGGATTCTCTTTAGCTCTCCTGTGTGGGGATCTTTCCTGTATTCCCTTTCGTTGATTTACTCTCTCCGGTGGCACTCAAACTCCAGTAGCTTCTTGACAAGAAGAGTTACGGTTTCTTGGAGACGTTGCCTGTCTGAATATGTTTTGATTCTATCCTCATACTTGACTGATATTTTGGCTGGTAATAGAATTTTAGTTGGAAATAATTTTCTTTCAGAATTTTGAAGTAATTGGTCCATTGTCATCTTGCTTCTCGTGTTGCTGCTGAGAATTCCAAAGTATTATGATTCCTGATCCTTTGTATTTGACCTGTGTTTTTAAAAAATTAATTTTTATTAGAGTATAATTGCTTTACAATGTTGTGTTAGTTTCTGCTATTTGTTTTTGTTTTGTTTTGTTTTTAATTTCTGCAGACTAATTTCTGCTTTGACTCCAGTGGTTTGAAATTTAAAATGGCCTGTCTTAGCGTGGGTCTATTTTCATCCATTAGGTTGAGTGTCTGACGGGCCCTTTAAATCTGTAAATACAGTATTTTCTATTCTGGAGAGATTTTCCTAAATATTTTGTTATTTTTCTCCCTTGTATTCTCTATAGTGTCTCCTGAAACACCTCTTATTTAGATGTGAACCTTTTAAAGGTCTTCTAATTTTCTTACCTGTTTTCTTCTGTTTTCCATCTACTTACTGCTAGATTTTGGGGGGCTGGGGGTTGGGGGCACCTCGTGGCTTGTGATACCTTAGTTCCCTGACCAGGGATCAAACCCATGCCCTCGGCAATAAAGGAGCGGAGTCTTAACCACTGGACCACCGGGGAATTTGCACTGCTAGATTTTCTTAACTTTTATTTCTCAACCTTTGTATTTGGATTAAAAAAAAAATTCCATGGTTATGTTTTTATTTTTCAAAGCTATTTTTTAGTCTCTGAATGTTTCTTATGATAGTATCCTATTCTTCCTTTAAAATGCAATATGTTCTCTTATCTCTGAGGTTATAGTGATTTTGTTTTAAGTTTTCTTTCTCTGCATAGCTTTCCAGATTCTTATCTGGAAGGAAAGGATCTGGCTGGTAGTCTTCTGCACCAGAACAGAGAAACAGAGGTCCCTTCTGTCCAGTTTTCAGTATGATACCTCCATCTTCTGTTATGCCTGGTATCCCCCAGTCCAGAACACAAGACACAGCGGGGGGAAGAAACCTCAGATTTCTGCCAGGATATGGAAGAAGCAGTTGCCAGTACCATGACGAGAAAAGGGACAGGTTCTGGGATCTGACTTTTCTTCCTGCTTCCCCCCAAGTTGTCACTGTGTTGGTTCTCAGCTTTCCCTGCTACTGGCTTGGAAATTCGGCTTTCTTGGGTGTGCTAAGTCAGTTACCATGTCCATCTGCTTTCCAGCTTTCAAAATTTTATTGCTATTGTTTCATCTTCTGTTCTCCCTATCGTTAGGAGTTTATGACTTTCTAAAAACTCCTTTTATTGATTGCAGTTTTCGTGAAGTTTCAAGAGGGAGCAGAATGAGGTGCTATGTACATCTACCATCATCACCCAGAGATAGTAATCGTTTTCCTCTTCCAAATAGTAATGGCAGTACTGCCAGGAACAGAGTGCCCTCTACAGAAGCAGTCGTATGTATGTGAACCATCTTCTTATTAGGTAGTGGTTGATAGCATTGAGTGATCACATGTGCTAGACACTGCTTTTCTTATTAATTCTCACTTACTGAGGGATGTGCTGTCATATCCCCAGTTTACACCTCAGAGGACCATAGCCCAAGGACATTTAAAGCTTGAACAGTACCTGTCACACAGCGACTATTCCATTAAAAGTGGAATGGATAAATGAACCTGGCCAAGTAGGCACAGCTGGGAAGAGGCTGAAGGTAGGAGAGGGCCCAGGCCAGTGCTAACTCCAAAGCCTGTACTGTTAGCTGCCTGCATGGTGGCTAATGCTGGAGGAGGAGACTTGGTACCTCAAGGCATCCACTGCCTTTGAGCCTCTTAGAAATGTTCTTACTCTAGGCCTTTGCCATCGCAGTACTGCTTGCCAGGTGGGTTCCCTTTCACCTGTGTGGTTCAAAGCTGTGACCCTGGAGCCAGTGTCTCTGAACTGGGGAGTAGGGCATTTTCTGAGCAATCCGAGAGGGTGCAAAGATGCCTAAGCAGGGCTTCTGTTGGGAAACCTAGGTAAAGATGGCCTCAGAGAGTGAGTGAAGTTTTGCCATGGCTGGATCAGCTCTGAGATTGTGTAGCAGTCATCTTTTTTAGGTGACAATTCATGATAGTATGGCTTTCTATTTTTTCAACTTTTTATTATAAAAAAATTTTAAACATACAGAAAAATTGAACAGTACATTCAGCATTTTCACATTTTGCCATATTTGCTTTATTTTTTTCTTTGCTTAACCATTTGGTCATATGTTGCTGACATTGACACCTCACCCCTAAATATGTAAGAATGCATCTCCTAACAAGGTCATTCTCTTTACGTAACCACAATTCTATCATTATCACATCTGGGAAAATAATTCTGTAATATTCTCTGTCTGACCTGTATTCAGATTTCCCCAGTTGGCCCAGACTGCCTTAAAAAATTTTTTTTTGGAAACCAGGATCAGTAAAGGTTTACACATTTCACTTGGTTTGTTAATTGTATGTTTTGACATAGATGAAATTAATGATGAAATCTTTTGAACTTTCTAGTTCATATCGCTCTTGGAGACTGCTTCATTACTAGAAGGATCATGGTTCTCAGAATCTTAGCAATGGAAGGGATCCTTGATGTAATCTGGTTCAATTATTTCCAAACTTGGCTGATGTGTGTCCTGAAGGTTGAATTGGGAGTTTGTCTGTAGACAAAGAGATGAAAGGGGCATTCCAAGGAGATAGATAGATATATAGAAATAGATATAGAAATATATAAATAAATACATTAGAAATATATAGCAGTTTTCCTAACAGTAGGTATTCAATAAGTACTGGCTACCTTCTCCCTTTTATTTCTTTGTGGCTGGAGTAAAGAGTGCATCAAGATAGTAGGAGATAAGAAAGCTATAATAGGGAGAGACTGTAAGTACCCTGTATCTTTTGGACTTTATCTCAGGCTGTTGGAAGTTTTTGATGAAAGGCATGATCCAGTCTGAGTTTTAGAAAATTCTGGCAGAATCTGGACTTGAGGAAGCAGGGAGAATGGTTTTAAGAAATAATATGTTTTAGGGACTTCCCTGGTGGTCCAGTGGTTAAGACTCTGCGCTTCCACTGCAGGGGGCATGGGTTCGATCCCTGGTTAGGGAAGTTCCGCATGCCATGTGGTGTGGCCAAAAAAAAGAAATAATATGTTTTAATATATTGTCCTGGCAAGATTTATTTCCCTCATTGAAATGATGCTTCTTTTTACCAGTGTCTACAAATTATCAGTTTAAATAAACCTAAGTATAAAGAAGTAGACTCATTTTTTTTTTTTGTGACAGGATAATGAGACAGGTATTGCATTTCAAAATTTGAAAGACAAAATAGTTAGAGTCAGTCATTCAACAAGTATTTGAGTGCCTACTATATGCCAGGCCACTGTGCTAGGCTCTGGGAGAACTACAGTGAGCAAAAATGGACATGGAATGTCCTTCGTGGATTTTACTCTCTTCAGGGGAAGGTATGTATTAATCAAATAACAAGATTAATAATGAAGTACTAGGGGGATTAGATCTGGCCGTGGAGTCAGGAGGTCATGGCAGTCATATCTTTTAAAATTTTATTTTATTTATTTATATTTTTGGTGGCCGTGCCATGAGGCATGAGGGGTGTGGGATCTTAGTTCCCCTTCCAGGGGTCGAACCTGTGCCCCCTGAAGTGTAAGCACGGAGTCTTAACTACTAGACTGCCAGGGAGGTCCCCATGTCATCCTTCACTTGTATTATTTCAACAACCTGCACCACAACTACTGAGCCTGCGCTCTAGAGCCCGTGAGCCACAACTACTGAGCCCTTGTGCCACAACTACTGAAGCCCACACGCCTAGAGCCCGCACTCGCAACAAGAGAAGCCACCGCAATGAGAAACCCGCGCACTGCAAGGAAGAGTAGCCCCTGCTCGCCACAACTAGAGAAAGCCCGTGCGCAGCAATGAAGACCCAACACAGCGAAAATAAATAAATAAATAAATAAATATTAAAGGAAAAAAAACCCCTGTGCTCCCTGTCTTTTACTTTGGTTTTTAGATTTAAATCTCTTATGAAGATTGGTGGTACTTACTAAGTTTTATTCTTGTTACAGATGATTTACAAGTCAGAAGGCAAATAAGCATCCTGAGATTAAGTATGTAAAATGTCTTTCCAAAAATGCTTAGCTCTCTGAATAATCATACTGTTGGATTTTAAGGCCTATAAAATATTCACGCTGTGACTGCCTAGACACCAGGCTTATAGCAACCTAAGAAGAAAAACTGTATTCTCCAGACTGCTTTGTCAAGGTGTGAATCACCAGTAATCACCACTGTCATTGTAGACCTCATTGGACTGCTTTCTTCTATTTCCAGGTGATCACAGTATTCCTCTAAATTGGGGCTCTTTCTCTTCCGTCTCGTTCTTCTTGCTTTCTTCACCACAGGCAGTAGAATAGTAACTTTCTCCTCACGAAATGGAAATGAGAGAAATGCTGTGAAACTGTCTGGCAGCAGTACAATGTAATGGTCATGAGCACAGGTTTGGAATCAGATGTGAACTTCAGTGGAATCCTGGCTTTCCTTCTTGCTAGCTGTGTGACCTTGGGCCAGTTACTCTGTAAACCTTTTTAGTAATACAAGATAATAATAGTAACTGCCTTAGAGTATTTGTGGGGATTCAATGGAATAGTCTATGAAAAGAGTTTTTCTGAGGATGGAGTAGAGTTGCCTGTAACCTGTAAGCACCCTGTAACTAAGAGCCAGTAGTAATAGTAATAGTAGTAGTAGTAGTAGGGAAAATGTAGATTTTATTTTTGTTTAATTTGAGTCAGCTGTTTTGCTCTGGCTATGTAGACCTAATATCTTGCACGATATTTAAATTTAATTTCCTGATTTTTTTGGTAACTTATTTATTTGTTGGCTGCAGCATGTGGCATGCAGGATCTTAGTTCCCCAATCAGGGATTGAACCCGTGCCCCCTGCAGTGGAAGCTTGGGAGTCCTAACCACTGGCCCGCCAGGGAATTCCCCCAGATTTTTTAATGATACAAATTGTAATTTAATTTTAAAAGGTGTTAATTGATTTCTCTGCCAGTTTGTAAATCTCCTGATGATGAGGGCCAAGTTTTATTCATCTTTATTTTCCCCACAGTGCCTTGCTTGTAGGACATGTTCTGTAAATATTTCATTCATGATCTAGAAGAGTTTTGTGCTGATTAAGGGCCACTGTATATGTAAGTCTGCTGTAATGCCTGGCAGACAGTAATGCGAGGAAGGAAGAGAGTGAGTCAGAGATGAACACTGGATCAGTCCTCAGCCCCCTTCCATGCTTTCTCCTTGAGATGCTCTAGCTGCCCCTGTGACTTCGGTTACCACTTAATTACTATCAGCCTGTAATCTGTTTCTGCTTTAAACCACTCTTTCAGTGGTTTCTGTACATCTGTCTTACATACATTTCCACCTGCATGTCCTTCAGTCATATCAAACACGTTATGCTCAAACTCTCCTCTCCCTTTCTCCCTTCCCTATTTTGGTTAATGGTGTCTTTCCAGCCGTTGGGTACCCGAACAGTCATTCTTAGCTCTTCCTTGCTTGTTGATAATACCACATCAATATTTCTCAAATAAAAACCTTTTCCTTAGCCTGTATGAGTATGGCCTCAGTTTACATCCTTTTTCTCTTCCTGTCTAGAAGGTGTCTTTAACATTTTCCTTCAGTCCCTCCTCCATACTGCTGCCACCAGAATTGTCTTTCTAAATCACAGAGCTGATTTTGTCACTTCCCTGCTTACAAGCCTCTGGTAGTTTCCTAGTGCTTAGAGCAGGGGCCTGCAGACTATGAGCTGTGGGCCAAGTCTGGTGATCTGCTGCCTGTTTTGTAAATTTAAGTTTTATTGGAACAGCCATGCTCATTTGGTCACATATTGTTTATGGGTGCTTTTATGCTATAACAGCAGAGTTGAGTGGTCGTGACAGAGATTGTTTGGCCTGCAAAACTAAAAATGTACACTATCTGGTTCTTTCCAGAAGTTTGCTAATCCCTTGGCTTAGAGAATAGAGGTCAGATTTGTGTAGGCTGAAAAATCCTTGATGATCTTGTCCCAAACATGTTAATCACATCATTCTTTGAAATACCTTAATCTCTACCCTGTTCTCTTGTAGGCCTACATAATTTCGCATATTTTATTCCTTCTTTTTCATCTGTCAAACTCCTCTTCTTGCTTCAAAACCCAGCCAAGTTTATTCTCCCTTTATCAAACTTTCCTCAACTCAACTCTTCCCGGGAAGTAGTGTCCTATAACACTCTTTTCATATTTCTATTATAGCCCTTTTGTGTATGTATAGTATAGCACATTTTATAATGCAGTTAGTTATTCTTCTGACAGTGTCCCTAACTAGACTGTTCTCTACACTGATTGTCTTAATCACTTTTGTATACACAGCGCCTAACATTTGTAGCATTTAACAACTAGTGAAGAGCTGGATGAATAAACAGATGGTAACATGAAAGTTTGGTCAAAGGAAAAAATTTTGAATTAGGTATGTTATTTGGACTTTGATGCATATGGAAATCACTCAGGCCATGTTTATATGTTAAAGTGTGTAGTTGTTTTCTCCTCTTGCTTTTTGCAGGTATCCTTTGGTTTCCTAAACTGAGTGTTTGAAATTTTCACAGTTGAATCACTTAAAATGCTCTCTAAAAAGGACTCATTTCCTTTTATAAAGAGTTACCTCTCTAGTAATAGGAATAATTGCTATCTAATGTATTATAAGACTTGTGGGTCCATTAGTTCAGTTCAGTAATCTTTTTTTTTAAAAATTGGTACCTGGGTCAGTTTTGCGGGAGAACATATCAGTAATTTCCTTGACCTTAAAAAAGTTTAAGTTTATTAAAAATAGTTACAGACATAGTACATTATATAAGAGGTTTCTCAACAGGCAAGAATCAACAATTCATTGTGTTAATTACAATAACTTTTAAAATCACTTTGCATTAAAAAAATGTAATTCATGCTCAGTGCAGCAAACTTTGAAAATAGACAGAAAGCAAAACAAACACACCATCCTGTGACCCATATATAAAATAATATTATGAAAGTTCTGGTGTTCGTCCTTCCAGTATTTTATGCATGTATGTGTTCATATATATATATATATATATATATATATATACACACACACATATATATATACACACTATTCTTTTTTCTAAAAAGGAAATAATGCTATAGATACATTTTTTAAAAAATTTATTTATTTATTTTTGTCTGTGTTGGGTCTTCGTTGCTGCGCGCGGGCTTTCTCTGGTTGTGGAGAGCAGGGGCTACTCTTCGTTGTGGTGCACAGGCTTCTCATTGCGGTGGATTCTCTTGTTGCGGAGCACGGGCTCTAGGCGCGTGGGCTTCAGTAGTTGTGGCCACAGGCTCAGCATTTGTGGCTCGCGGGCTCTAGAGCGCAGGCTCAGTAGTTGTGGCGCACAGGCTTTGTTGCTCTGCAGCATGTGGGATCTTCCCGGACCAGGGCTCGAACCCGTGTCCCCTGCATTGGCAGGCAGATTCTTAACCACTATGCCACCAGGGAAGCCCTAGATACAGTTTTTGTTTTTTTGTTTTTTTTATGAAATTGGCTAGATGTTTCTCAATTCATTGCCTTTTTTTTAATAAGCAGATATTCATTTTTAATTATTATTTATTTATTTATTTATGACTATGTTGGGTCTTCGTTTCTGTGCGAGGGCTTTCTCTATTTGCGGCAAGCGGGGGCCACTCTTCATCGCGGTGCGCGGGCCTCTCACTATCGCGGCCTCTCTTGTTGCAGAGCACAGGCTCCAGACGCGCAAGCTCAGTAGTTGTGGCTCACGGGCCCAGTTGCTCCGCGGCATGTGGGATCTTCCCAGACCAGGGCTCGAACCCGTGTCCCCTGCATCGGCAGGCAGATTCTCAACCACTGCGCCACCAGGGAAGCCCTAGATACAGTTTTAATAACCTGTTTTTTTTCACTTGGTATTAGTCATTACCATTTACTCATGCCATTAAATGTTTTTCAAAAATAGATTTAAAAAAAAAATTTTTTTGTGGCCACGCCCCGTGGCATGTGGGATCTTAGTTCCTCGACCTGGGATCGAACCTGCACCCCCTGCATTGGAAGCATGGAGTCTTAACCACTGGACCGCCAGGGAAGTCCCTCAAAAATAGATTTTTAAATGTCTGCATTAAGTAAACTATTTTACTTAAACATTTATTCTATTACTGAACATTTAGATTTCCTCTAAGTAGTCTTTGCCTTCATTAAGTCTCCAAAGGCCTATTATCTTAAGTTAAATATTGTATACTTATCTCCACTTTAAGCCAGGGGATCAGTGTTAGTATTGTCCATTGCTGTTATTAAATCAAGACTGTCATGATAAAATATGCTTATTTTTTGGTAAATATCAGTAAGAAAACCCATATGAAAGTCAGTCTTCTCAGTTTAGAGTGTTAGTTCTTAATATACTAGCCCTCACTTTCCTCTCCTAAATGTTTACCATAGTGACCATCTTGGTGCCTTTGCTCCTTTTATCCTAACGTTCTTCAGTTGGTTTCCCGTTGCACTTGGTGAAACCCCAAATCCATCATGAAGTCCACATTAATCTGCAAGGTGATCTGGTACTTACCTGTCTCTCTCCATATTTATTCCAAGCCACTTCCTCCCCTAACTTACTATATTCTGATTCTCTTTGGTACCAGCTAATTCTTCCTTGCTAGTATCAAAGGGACTTAGTGGCTTTTGTATGTAATTTTTCCTCTCTCTGCTCTGCCTCTTTTGCTTCTCCTTAATCTAATTAACTTTACTCAGCTTTTAAATTTTAGTGCATTTTAAAATTTTAGCAAGTGTTGCCTCTTTAGAGAGGCATTCCCTGAACATTCTAAAATAGGTCTCCCTTATTTTGTATCAGGATCATGTGCATTTCCTTCATAGTAACTGGTTGTATTATTTTGATGTTTCTCTGCTCCACCCAAACCCCTGACCCTCCAATTTAAGCTCCAGGAGGGAGAAGACCATGACATTTCAGAAATTAGTGTGTGGAAATAGCCCTGTGTATCCTTGGGTTACACATCCACGGATTCAACCAACCAGGGATCAAAAATACTCAGGAAAAAAAAAATTTCAGAATGTTCCAAAAAGCAAAACTTGAATTTGCTGAGTGCTGGCAGCTATTTACATGGCATTTACATTGTATTTATAACTATTTACGTAGTATTTACATTGTATTAAGTATTATAAGTAATCTGGAGATGATATTAAAGTATATAAAGGAGGTTATATGCAAATAGTATGCCATTTTATGTAAGGGACTTAAGCATCCACAGATTTTGGTATCCGAGGGGGGTCCTGGAACCAATCCCCTGTACATACTGAGGGACGACTGCATGTTTTCTGCTTATAGAACTATTTACAAATAGGTTAATACATGCAAAATGAATTTTATAATAGGCAACATGACTTTTTTTTTTAATAATGTCACTTTTAAAAATAATAAATTTATTTATTTATCTTTGGCTGCGTTGGGTCTTCGTTGCTGCTCATGGGCTTTCTCTAGGTGTGGCGAGCGGGGGGCTACTCTTCGTTGCAGTGCGTGGGCTTCTCACTGCGGTGGCTTCTCTTTGCTTCGGTGCACAGGCTCTAGGCGCGCAAGCTTCAGTAGTTGTGGCTCGTGGGCTCTAGAACGTAGGCTTAGTAGTTGTAGTGCACGGGCTTAGTTGTTCCGTGGCATGTGGGATCTTCCCAGACCAGGGCTCAAACCCGTGTCCTGCATTGGCAGGTGGATTCTTAAGCACTGTGCCACCAGGGAAGTCCCATGACTTTTGTTTTAACCTTCAGACATTGTCTTAAATTCATGGCGACCTTCCCTAAACTTGTTTTTAACCAGTTAATATTTAATCTTTGATAACAGTTCATCTCTGTGTCTGCAGACTATCTTGATAAAATGTGCCCATAATGCGTACATAGTAAGGCTTTAGTGCAGCTAAAGCATATCTAAATGATAAAATTTTAAAATCTTTTTTGTGGGTAAAATTTACATACTGTAAAATACACAGATCTTAAGTGTACACTTCAGTAACTTTTGATAAATAAATGTACCTGCATAATCACTATCCCAACCAAGATATAGAACATTATTATCACCCCAAAAAAGTTCCCTTGTAGTCAATCCTCAGCCCCTGTTGGCAACCACTGTTCTGATCTCTGGGACTATTGATTAGTTTTGCCTCTTCCTAAGCTTCATTTTAAATGGCATCATAGAGTATGTACTCCTTTGTGTTTGCCGTCTTTCACATAAATCAGGTTTTTGAGATTTTTTTTCTGTGTGGTTATATATATCGTTCATCCTTTTTTGTTGCTGAATAGTATTCCATTGTATGAATCCATCATAATTTGTTTATCCGTTCTTCTGTTGATGAATATTTAGGTTGTTTCAGTTTGGGACTAATATGAATAAACCTGCTATAAACTTTCTTGTAAAAGTCTTTTTGTGTGTGGACATATGTTTTTACTTCCCTTGGTAAATACTTAGGGATGGAATTGCTGGGTTATAGGGAGGATTATTTTTAATTTTGTAAGAAACCGCAACCAGAAATGTATGAGATTTCCAGTTGTTCTGCTTCCAGCAGTCAGTCTTTTTAATCTTAGCCATTCTAGTGGATGTGATGATATTTCTTTAATTTGCATTTCCCTGATGACTAATGATGTTGAATACCTATTTAGATGCTTTTTGGTCATTGTCTTTTTAAGTCCTTTGCCCATTTCAAGTCTGTTCAACTCTCGTGCACACTTTTTATTGCCTATATTTTGTTTTTTTTATTATTAATCTTTAAGAGTTCTTTCTATATTGTAGGTACAAATCCTTTGTCAGATACTTGTTTTGCAAATATTGTCTCCCAGTCTGTGTTTCCAGTGTTTGGACCTTCTGTAGTATATTTATTGTACTTCTTTTCAGATCAACAATTGGACCCATTACTTTAAATTTAGAGGTATTTCGCCTAAATCCATATTTAAGCATATTATTTGAAAATGTAACTAACATGCTATTTAGAAAGTTTATCTTTGTGGATATCTTATACAATGTTATAATTTTTGCTTTAAATAGTTGTCTTAAATAAAGAGAAGGAATAAAAAATAGTCTTTTATATTTACCCACATATTGATTATTTCTTGTATTCTTCATTCCTTCCTATAGATCTGAGATTAATCTGGTGTCATTTCCCTTTAACCTGAAGAATTTCCTTTAGCATTGTTTAGTGCAGATTTGGTGATGAATTATCTTAGTTTTTGTTTACCTGAAAATATTTTTATTTTATCCTCATTTAAGGAAAGCTTTTTTGAGATACAATAAAGATATGATAACAGTCACCTGTTTTAAGTGTACAGTTCAGTGAGTTTTAGTATATTTATGTGCAGTAATCGCCACAGTCTAATTTTATAACCTTATGCCTATGAGCACGCATTCCCTATTACACTCTGCTCTCCCCTGCCCATCACTAGGCAACAGCTAATTTACTTTCTGTGTATAGATTTGCCTCATCTGGACATTTTAAATAAATGGAATATACAATATGTGGTTGTCTTTCACTTAGCATAATGTTTATGAGGTTCATCTGTGTTGTATCGTGTATCAGTATTTCCTTTTTATTGCTGAATTTGTATTCCATTGTATGGTATCCCACATTTTATTTATTCATTCATTAATTGACGTATGTTGGGTTGCTGCACTGCTTAGTTATTATGAGTAATGCTGCTATGAACATTTGTGTACAAGTTTTTGTGTAGACATATGTTTTCATTTCTCTTGGGTAGATAGATAGGGGTAGAACTGCCATCACCCTCACTTTTGAAGAATATTTTTTGCTGGATATAGCATTTGAGATTGATTTTGGGCCGTGCTGAGTGGCTTGTGGGAGTTTAGTTCCTTGATGAGGGATTGAATCCGGGCCCTCGGCAGTGAGAGCATGGAGTCCTAACCACTGGACTGACAGGGAATTCTCATGATTGCTTTTCTTAAAAGCATGTCAAAAAATGTCCTTCCATTTTCTTCTGGCCTCCATTGTTTTTGATGAGAAGTCAGCCATCATACATATTGTTCTACTACCCCTGTATGTAATGTGTTGATTATTTTTTCCCCCTAAAGTTGCTTTGTTTCTTTTTATCTCGGGTTTTCAGCAGTTTTATTATGATGTCTTCCTTGTGTTTATCCTCCTTGGAGTTTGCTGAGCTTCCTGGATTTGCAAATTATTATTTTTCACCAAATTTGGGAAATTATCAGCCATTATTTCTTTAAATATTTTTTCTTCCTGATTCTTTTATTTTTCTGGGACCCAATTAAACATATGTTAGACCAGTTGTTAGTGTTCCTGAGTTTCCTGAAGCTTTATTCATTTTTTCCCCCTAATTAAAAAGAAAAAAAACCTGTTTTCTAGATAGGATAATTTCTTTTGATCTTTCTTCAAGCTTACTGTACCTTTCTTCTACTGTCTCTAATCTCCTACTGAGCCCATTTAGTTAATTTTAAATTTCAAATATTATAATTTTCAGTCCTAAAATTTACATTTAAAAGTTTCTCTACTGAGATTCTCCATTAACTCAGTTATTTTGACCGTGTTCCTTTGTCTTTGAATGTGTTTATACTGGCTGCTTTAAAGTCATTGTCTGCTAATTTTCAATATCTGAGTTATGGGGGAGTCTGTTTCTATTGACTGCTTTTTTTTCCTCCTTGAAGATAAATCACATTTTTTCTGCTTCTCTAAAAGTCTAGTAATTTTTTTTTTTAAACTATACAGTTGACCCTTGAACAAAACAGGGGTTAGGGGTGCTGACCTTCTGTGCAGTCAGAAATTCATATTTAACTATACATTGGTCCTCCGTATCTGCAGTTCTGCATCTGTGGGTTCAACCAGCCATGGATTGTGTAGTACTGTAGTATGTATTTAGTGAAACAAATCCACATATAAGTGCATCTGCATAGTTCAAACCTGTGTTGTTCAGGGGTCAACTGTATATTGGACATTGTGGATGATACATTATAGACACTCTGGATCAGTTATCTTCATCTGAAGAGTGTTACTTTTTGTTCTAACAGGCAATTAAAATACTGACTGATCACCCTGAAATTGTGGAGATTTGGTTTTATACTTTGTTGGAGTGTGTGGAAATCCCAAGGTGTTTACTAATCTCTGACCTGGTGGAACTCAAATTCCAAAATGCCTTTCAGGGGACAGCAGCTGAAATCTGTTTAGTTCTTTTAGCCTTCCAGATATTTTTTTCTGCTGAGGTCCTTGGAATCTCCTTCATGCATGTGCTGTTCAGGGGTTAGTCAGGTATTTAAGAGAGTTTATATTAGTGTTTGGGGCTCCCTCTTGTGACTTACCCCTTTCCAAGATTTCCCCTTCAATTTCCAGCTGCTCTTGTCATCCTGAACTTCATCCTCTGATACCTCAAGCCAGAAAGACTGACTTTTTGCTCAAGTTTTAGCTATTCTGCACCACAGGGTCTCACTTGGCTGGGAGTGGGAGGTTAGGGGATTCTTCAGGGGGAAAAGCTGTATTAAAGTGGATCGTGCTCATTGTGTTTTCTTTCAAGGGGTAAATGCCCTCCAGTTTCTGCCTGCTTTTCAGTACTCTTCAGTGCTTTCAAATAGTTTTTTTTCCCCTTTTCTTTCTGGAACTTAAGGTGTTCCTGAATCATCACATCTGAACATACTCTCTTTGTTTTGAAAATTCGCACAGCATGCTGTACCCTTATATAGTTTTTTATGCGTGTGATTTTTCTCCTTCCAGTTATCTATTGCTGCATACAGATAACTCTAAAACTTAGTAGTTTAAAACAGCCATTTTATTATGCTTACGGTTCCTGTGGGTCAGGAATTTGGAAAGGGCATAGCCAGGATGACATGTGTCCGCTCCGTCTACCTGGGGCCTCGTCAGGGAAGGCTTAAAGTGTGGGGGTAATGCTAATAACCGGAGCAGCAGTCACGTCCGGCAGTTGAGGGCTAGCTGTTGACTGGGCCGCCACCTGGAACCGTGGGCCAGAACACCTCTACGTGGTCTCCTCACAGCACTGTGGCCTTGGATTTTTTACAAAGCAACTCAGGGCTCTAGTGTTAGTGTTCCAGAGAACCACCTGCAAGCTGCATTGTCTTTTATGATCTAGTCTGAGAAGTTGTATGGCAGAGTTACACAGCATCACTTTCTCTACTTTATCGGTGAACCAGCCTTTATTGTTGACCTAAATTCAAAGGTAGGGACATAGATCCACCTCTCAATGGGAGAAGTGTCAAAGACTTTGCAGACACTTTTTATTTTTATTTTTTTAATACGTCTTTATTGGAGTATAATTGCTTTACAATGTTGTGTTAGTTTCTGTTGTACAACAAAGTAAATCAGCCATATGCATACATATATTCCTATATCCCCTCCCTCTTGAGCCTCCCTCCCCCATCCCACCCCTCTAGCTCGTTGCAAAGCACTGAGCTGATCTCCCTGTGCTATGCTGCTGCTTCCCACTAGCTATCTATTTTACATTTGGTAGTGTATATATGTTGATGCTACTCTCACTTCATCCCAGCTCCCCCCCGCCCCACCCCATGTCCTCAAGACCATTCTCTATGGCAGACATGTTTTAAAACCACCATGCTCATTTAACAAATAGTAAGCTCCTTCTGTGTCCTAGGACAGTCTTATGTACATCTCAATAGATATTCATTGTAGTATTGAATTTTTCTTCTTAACTATAGTAGATTTAGACCTAAAGTTAAATTTGTGTTTAAAGCTTTAAGAAAGGAGTAAGATATTTCACTTCTTAAAAACATTTCCTGGGCTTCCCTGGTGGCGCAGTGGTTGAGAGTCTGCCTGCCGATGCAGGGGACACGGGTTCGAGCCCTGGTCCGGGAAGATCCCACATGCCGCAGAGCAACTAAGCCCGTGCGCCACAACTACTGAGCCTGCGCGTCTGGAGCCTGTGCTCCGCAACGAGAGGCCGCAACAGTGAGAGGGCCGCGCACCGCGATGAAGAGTGGCCCCCGCTTGCCGCAACTGGAGAAAGCCCTCGCGCAGAAACGAAGACCCAGCACGGCCATAAATAAATAAATTAAAAACAAAAAACAACATTTCCTTAGATCGATTTTTTTTTTGTCTTTTTATTTGTAGAATATAGTATTTAATGAAAAGTCCATGCTTAAGTGGTGAAAATGGCAGGCTTCCTAGATAATTTCCGTTGGCCAGAATGTGAATGTATCGACTGGAGTGAGAGAAGAAATGCAGTGGCTTCTGTAGTAGCAGGTATATTGGTAAGTGAAAAAGCCTGGTTGGTGACATTTATACCTCACTTTTTGCCCTGAAAATTAATCTTGATTCCTTTGAACTGTGAATATCCATGATAATACAGTTTTTGAAGGCAGTAGTTTTTTAAGTAAATTATGTAATATGTATCATTCCTTTAGGATCCTCAAAGGCTCAGAATTTGATGTAACAAATAATATTGTTGTGACTCATTGAAATTCAGGATGTGCAGACAGTAATTAACAACCTCAGGCTGCATTAGAACTGAAGCCCTGCAGCAGTTTAGGGAAGGGTTGCCATCTTCATACCCCAGCTGCAGCACAGGCAGGAAGCGAGAGGAAGAAATTTGTGGAGGAAACTACTGCTTAATTTTCTTTCCAGTATTTTTTTAAAAACTTTTTATTATTGAAAATATCAGTAGTATACACAAAAATAGAGAGAATTGTATAGAGTCCTCTCTCACCCCCTGTACTTGTCATTGAGCTTCAAAAAAAAGTCAGATCGTGACCAATCTTGCTTTAGCATTCCATCAAGCACTCCCTGCCCCCACTGCATTTTTTGAAGCAAATTTCAGTATATGTTCCACTTAATTTAAATTAATCTTTTCCAGTATATAGTTCTATACCTGAAGTTCAATCGAAAAGATAAATAAAGAAATAAATAAAGTGGAGCAGGAACTGAAGATATTGGGGTGGCCAAAAAGTTCGTTCAGGTTTTTCCATAACATCTTGTAATTGTGAAGCAATATGCATGCAGAATTCTTGTAGGTGTTTCCAAGTTTTTCTTGCTCTGTGGTCACCTCGCCTGCACTTAATTTGTCTATGAAATTCCTTAGTAACTTGTCTACTTTAGTTCTATTCAGCTTAGTTGACATAGAAACATTACATTTTGCAAACTCATGTTTAGTCAGTTTTTAATCAAATTACATAATTAAAATTATAGCAAGCGTAGATATTTTTTGGAGACGTGGCAGCTCATTTGTGGAAGCAAAAGTGCTTGGGCATATTAAAAAAGAATGTTCCACATTCTTTTTAATGTGAACGAGAGAGTGAAACACATCGGGTAATCAGGGAGCTGGTTAGTTGGAGGTTAGTTAAGAGAGCTTTGGTTGTATATAATTTTATGGTGGATAAAAGAAGCAGATAATTCATTCCTAGGTAATAAACTTTTCATCTTGCATTAAGAGCAGAACTTGAATCTTACACGGATTTGATTAGTTAGATTCACCTCATATGCTATAAAGAATAAGTAAACAAGGGATTCTTGTTTTTTATATTTCAACACCTAAAACTCAAAGTAGACATATTTTATGTTCCAATTATATGGTCCATAGAAAACATGGAATGTTAAGGAACAGGTATCATGCTAAGCCAAAGTATTAGTGTTATTTTAATGACATGGGTTCTTTCTCAAGTTTTTTACAGGTTGGTGGATAATGATTGATGCAGCCGTGGTGTATCCTAAGCCAGAACAGCTGAACCATGCTTTTCACACATGTGGTGTGTTTTCCACATTGGCTTTCTTCATGTAAGTATGAAGGTAATTCTCAATTCAAGATTATTTTTCTAAAAACATTTTTTCCTCAAAGTTTAATGCTATCCGGAATAACTTTTTAATTTCATTGATTGATTCTTCTTTAACTTGATAAATATATGTGTGTATATCTATATTGCCATTTTAGTAAGATTTTAAAAATCAAGACTGAGTGTTGAATTTGGGGGGGAGAGATTAATTGGGAGATTGAGACTGACATATACACACTAGTATATATAAAATAGATAACTAATAAGAACCTGCTGTATAGCATAGGGAACTCTACTCAATACTCTGTAACGACCTATATGGGAAAAGAATCTAAAAAAAAAAGAGTGGATATATGTATATGTATAACAGATTCATTTTGCTGTACACCTGAAACTAACACAACATTGTAAATCAACTATACTCCAGTAAGAATTAAAAAAAAAAAAGTGTTGAATTTAGTCAGATAATTCTATTATACTTTATAAAGATTATCATGTGATTTTTGTCCTTACATTTGTTAAACTGAAAAATTACTATGTTTTATAGATCTTAAGATTATTTTTTGTATTTTAATATCTTTGAATATCAGTGTGCTTCTTGTATTAATATCTTGTGCTTCTTGGTATCTTATAATTCATATTTTTTCTTTCTTGGAAGTATAAAAAAAAATGGTGCATCTTAAAAATCATTGGCATCTTAGGTTTAATGAAGTATGTTACATTTCTAGATTTTTTAGTAGGAAGTCATCCTTGAATACTCTAATACATTCAACTTTTTTTTTTAATCCTTTTTAAAATTTATTTTTTTTATTGGAGTATAGTTGCTTTACAATATTGTGTTAGTTTATATTGCACAGCAAAGTGAATCAGCTATACGTATACATATCCTCTCTTTTTCAGATTTCCTTCTCATTTAGGCCACCACAGAGCACTGAGTATCTAATACATTCAACTTTTACCATGGAGTATTATTTTTTTTAAGTGTGTTACTTAACCGTATTTGCCAGTATTGGAGGGAGGGCAGGACTGGCCTCAAATGAGATTGATCTATGGCTTTCCTTTTTTATTAAATCATTTTTAGGTTTAGCCATTATCTCACTTCATAAAAGAGTTTGGAAGCTTTTCATGGATGTCTTTTAATAATTTTAAAAAATATGTTAAACATTAAGATTACGTAATTTTCTTATACTGTCAGGAGCTTTAAAAAGGTGAATTGTAGAAGATGGAACTACTTATATTCATTCAGGATGCTAAGAAAAGACAATTCCTGCTACAAATATACCTGCTCTAACAAGAATGGAAAGAGAAGCTGAATAAAGTGGGCCTATTTATTATACCAAATGTTCTCTGAATTTGAGAAATGGATGAGAGAAAATCACTTGACTTTTAACACAGAGAAACTTTTGAACTCTTGGTTATAATGAGAACCTTAAAATGGGGTAACTCATGGTGGGTCATTCATGTATAAATATAAAATAAAATAGAAAAAGAACACAGAAAATTGGCCTCTTTCATAATCTTTGGAGACAAATGATAGTAATCCCTTAAAATTAAGTATGTTTTTGTTTGATGTTATTATAAATGGAAATGTTTTCTTAATTTTGTTTTCAACATATTTATTACCAATATATAGAAAACATTGATATTAAAAAAAAATTAAGTATGTTTTCTGGGTGTACTTTAGGAAAATAAGACTAGCATAGTATTTCTATCCACTAGGATATTTAAGTTAAAAGATATGTTCAGTTATTCAGATACTGGCTTTAGATAGGAAATGCTTCCCTTCTAAATGATATGTAAATATCTATGAATATTTTAACAGCATGAAAGCTTATTAGATGATTTTGTATTGTTCTAGGATAAATGCCGTGTCCAATGCTCAGGTGAGAGGTGACAGCTATGAAAGCGGCTGTTTAGGAAGAACAGGTAAAGGCACTTTGAGTTGTTAATGTATGCAGGTAAAAGAGGGATTTATCAGCAGAAAAAACAAAGCCTCTGGTGAGTCTTTATTTAGGGATGATTAATGATTATGTAGGGTTTTTAGAAAAAGTTTCTGTGTTATTTAAAACTTTAAGAAAGTTAAAGTTACTGCCAGAGGTTACTGGGTTTTGTCATGTTATATTGCCCATAGTATATAGATAAAATGTTAACCATGCAAAATCAGTGGATCTTGACTGTTCCTGTGTTAGTGATGGATTTATTCTTTTTTTTTTTTTAATTAATTAATTAATTAATTTATGGCTGTGTTGGGTCCTCGTCTCCGTGCGAGGGCCCTCTCCAGCCGCGGCAAGCGGGGGCCACTCTTCACCGCAGTGCGCGGGCCTCTCACTATCGCGGCCTCTCCTGCCGCGGAGCACAGGCTCCAGACGCGCAGGCTCAGCAGTTGTGGCCCACGGGCCCAGCCGCTCCGCGGCATGTGGGATCTTCCGGGACCAGGGCTCGAACCCGTGTCCCCTGCATTGGCAGGCGGACCCCCAACCACTGCGCCACCAGGGAAGCCCCGATGGATTTATTCTTATCCCAAATGTTGACCAATAATATTACTTACAAGATGGCTGACCGTGATTACTGAACAGCAAAGTATGGACACATTAAGAGCTCAAACCTGGGACTACAGTGTTTTTCACATTCAGTTCTGATCACCTGAGTAACCACCCATAGGCTACAACAGAAGTATTTAGAAGAAACATGCTGTTTGTCTACATATACATTTTTTTTTGAGTTTGAATTTTTTTTGATTTGTCATCCAACAGTATTTTTCTTTTGTTCAGGTGATAACACATTCTGTTAGAATCCAGGGGTTTGTTTTCAGTGGAATTTCCATGCTGTATATAAAAAGCTCAGGACTAGACGTTCTATTTCCAACCTTTAAGGACTAGGAGGGGTGACTTGTGGTTATAGTCAGGAATTTGGAGTAGGTGGGAGAGGAATTTTGAAGGATGATTAAGAATAATAGCAAGTACTTGTAGAATACTTAGTGTGTACCAAAGACTGTCCTGAATGCTCTACACATATTAACTCAATTAATTGTCACAATAGTCCTATAAGGTAACCATTCTTGTCCTCAGTTTTAGATTAAGGAACTAAGGCACAGACAACTTAAGTAACTTGTCCAAAGTCATAAAGCAAATAAGTGGTGGGACCAGGATTTGAACACTGACAATCTGGTTCCAGAGCCCATGCTCTTGGCCACCATGCTATGTTTGTATCCAGTCGAGAATCATTTAGTCTCTTTGTCTACAGTATCATATATATATATATTTGTCAGTGTATTTGAGGATAACTTATATAAAATATAAAATAAAATTCAATTTAAAGTGTACAGGTCGATGAGTTTTGACAAATGTATACAGTTGTGTAACTACCACTACAATCATGATATAGAATATTTCCATTACTCCAGAAAGTTCCCTCATATCTCTTTGTAGTTAATCCCCTTTCCCCCACATCCTGGCCACCACTGATCTGCCTTCTATCACTGTAGTTTTGCCTTTTCTAGAATCTCATATAAATGGAATCATAAAGTATCATAAGACATTAAACCAAATCAAGGAGCTGACGAGCTTAGCTTTAAAAAAAATTTCCTTTTTTTTTGTAAGAACACTAAACATGAGATCTACTCTCAACACAGTTTTAAATGCACAATACCATATTGCTAACTATAGGCACAGTGTCGTACAGCAGCTCTCTAGAGCTCATTCATCTTGTGTAGCTGAAACTTTATACCCGTTGAACAGCAACTCCCACTTCCCCCACTCCTAGCCCCTGGCAACCACTATTGTACTCTCTGTTTCTATGAATTTGACTCTCTTAGATACCTCACATAAGGGGAATGGGCCTTAAAAAAGAAGGAAATCCTGCCATATGTGACAATGGAGGTGAACCTGGAGGACATTATGCTAAGTGAAATAAGCCAGTTACAGGGGGACAAATTAGCTTTCTTTTGTACCTGATGCTTTAAATGCTGATGCAGATTTTATAATTTCACTTCCATTGTGATCCTTGAAGAATTGGAGAGGATGGGGATAGTGACAAATGACAGATGAACCTAAGTTAAAAGTGCATTGTGTGTGTCTGTGTGTGCATGCATACGCACACATGCATGCCTTGTGCCCCAGCTTCAGCAGGTAATGTCAGGAATGAGTGAGAATAAAGAATAAAAAAGCATGTATTAGCAAGTGATGTTGTGCATAGAGCACACGTTAACTTATTTGATCATTTTTCTTTCAAAAATATTCCACAGGCATTGCTGTGGATTATGTTACTATTAACTATTTTCTGTAGAAAATTTCATTGTAACTTACCCAAAACTTTTTAGCTCAAAGGTAGAACTTGTATGTGCCTTGGGTCTGTCTGGTTCCAAAGCCCGTACTTTTTACTCTCAGTAGTGACTATAACATTTTATTCCATGATTATTTCTTACCCAGTTAAAATTCACAGTCAGTTTACGTCAGTTTACATTTATACGTGGTACCTTTAGTGCAAGTTCTGTCTAGTGCTTCAAAAATTCAGGGCAAACTATCTTGTAGGCATGCTCAGCTATTGCCACACTAAACTTTCATACTACTTAAATGGTTTATGTGTAATTTATTCCCATTTAATTCTCAGAGGAATTTGCAGGAAAGTGTTATTAACGTAATAAATATACTACAAATGGAACTGTTAAATAAGAAGGAACAGGAACTAGGTAGAAAGAAGATCATGTATTGATACTTAGACTCTAGGGCAAAATGGATACTCTTAATTATTAACCTTGACTCTGAGCTTCCTGGTAGTCAAAGCAAAAAAGGGAAAACATTACAGTTTTTTATTTTTTGCTAAACAAAAGCATACTCATTTTTCAAGGGAAGTTTTTTTCTTGTTCAGTTTTGTTAAAAAATTTTTGTGTGGTCATATATAAAGGACATGAAGGAAAATAATTACAAGGACTTTTGATACTTCCTTTCATTCACTTTAGGTAAAAGCTGTGATTGAATTTGGAGGATGTTTTCCTCCAAGGAAGTAAACATTGCTGTATATTTCTAGAGATCTGCTTAGTATTATAATAAAATTTAGATAACCTAGGGACCCATTTCTCTCAAATATCAGCTGTTCTAACCATGCTGAGCTTTGAGCTTCCTGCATATCTGGTGTCTAAAATATATGAATTTCTGTTCAGTTAGTAACCGAATATCTGAAATTGAGGCAAATTTAGCTTTCTATTATGGAAATTGGCTTGGATTTTATTTTCACTTCAGGGGAGCTATATTCCCCTTCCATAGGGTGACAGGCTGTCAGTATACCTGTGATCAGGGTCTGGCACAAATGCTAACTTGCTTTCCTAAAAGTGTATTGAATCTACTCAGGTGTCCAGATGATCATCTTATTGAGATTCTGTTGTATAACTTCTAAAATTCTATACAGTAGGGGTTTGAAGAGATGCTTTTGTCCTTGAACTTTTCAAGGGTATGTGGTACAGTTTGGCTGAATAAGAGAGATTGAATATATCGCTGCTGTTAGTACCATGTTGAGTAGTACCATGATATTAACGTTGATGAAAAGAGGTCATATGGTCCTTATTCATTTGCAGTCTCTCATTCCTGTGTGGTAATGGCTATCTGAAATACATTTGCTACTTCTAATAGAGCAATTACTTTGATAATATATACAACACGGTAATTTTTCAGTTAGGGTTTAATTAATCAGTTTAGTCAAATAATTACTTCTGAAGCTTGCCTACTTTAGTTTACTCAGCTGTTAGTTTCTCTAGCCAGTAGAACGGTAATTTACCCTTTTTCCCTTTCCAAGTATCGCTTAACACCTTTTAGTTTTAGTTTCTTTTTTTCAATCTTCATTCAGTTAATTGTTTTAGCAGGTGTATATAAATACGTGACTGTCTTTGATAGGCATAGCATATATTAGATGAACAGTGTTCTAGTGTTATGTATTCCTAAGGCATAGAGCTGTAAAAATGAGCAAAATCATAAAGCCTATTTTTCACACAGGTGCTCGAGTTTGGCTCTTCATTGGTTTCATGTTGATGTTTGGGTCACTTATTGCTTCTATGTGGATTCTTTTTGGTGCATATGTTACCCAAAGTAAGTATTTATTCCTCTTTTATTTCATAGGAAAGATTCAGATATGTCCTTTATATTTGGCTTAGTCTGTTAACTCCCCGTGGAGTAAAATTTAGTTTAATAATTCAGTTAGCTTGAAGATAAGACTCTGTGTGAAGATATAAATTATTTAATAAAACTTCTCAGTGGGGTCATTTAGTGCAGTGGGATAGCCTCGTTAGGAAATCCAAGCCACTGACAAGACCAGGTGACTCTCAGCTATCTCTAGAGGTTCTGATTTCCTTCCTTACCCCAGATAACCAGGCTCTATACCAGAGGCCTTTTACTGAGGGTTGTAGTGGTAAAAGTGAGAAATCTGTACAGGGCTACAGCCCCTTATACACAATTCTAGAATCCACAAAAGTGCTGAAGGTCAGGTTTTTCATAACCAGTTTGGCAGCAAAACCTGACCTAATGATCCAGGGCTCATTATAGTCTTTATTTCATTTAATAAGTATTCAAATGTTTTATTAGAGGAATGTGGTTGTACTTGATTGTGGGATGCTGGTCCAAACATAGTTGGGGGTGCTATGTAATATTATGCCCTGTGTTACTGTTTTTCTTTTTTTAATAAATTTATTTATTTATTTTTGGCTGCGTTGGGTCTTTGTTGCTGCGCATGGGCTTCCTCTAGTTGCAGGGTGCGGGGGCTACTCTTCGTTGCGGTGCGCAGGCTTCTCATTGCTGTGGCTTCTCTTGTTGCAGAGCACGGGCTCTAGGTGCGTGGGCTTCAGTAATTGTGGCACGTGGGCTCAGTAGTTGTGGCTCGCGGGCTCTAGAGCTCAGGCTCAGTAGTTGTGGTGCACGGGCTTAGTTGCTCCGCGGCATGTGGGATATTCCCGGACCAGGGCTCAAACCCGTGTCCCCTGCATTGGCAGGTGGATTCTTAACCACTGCGCCACCAGCTAAGTCCCCCTGTGTTACCATTTTTAAATCTGAAAAATCCTGAGTTCCAAAACATACCTTGCCCCAAGGATTTCAAGATAAGGCATTGTGGACCCCAGTATCTTTCTGTCCACTGATAACATCTTCTCTCCAACCCCAGCCTCTAATTTTTCATTCATAGGTACAAGGGGAGTGTTTTTTTTTTTTTTTTTTTAGGGGGCAGAGGTGCTGAGAAGCACTGCCAGTTCACAAGGGGAGTTTTTTAAGTGCAAGACTGAAGACGTGTGTAGCCTTCATGTTGAAACGGTTGATGCAGTGGAGTGAGCTCTTAGTATACCATTCTGAGTTTTGTGACTGTTCCAGTCACCATAGCTTTTCATCACGGGGATGGCGAGAGGTTTTGAAAAGCAGGACCCAGTCTTAGCATGTGCTTCTGGAAGCATCAGAAGAACCTCTTTCACTGGCTCTCTCCCTTCACTCCAAAGACAGGAATAAGTTTCAGATAACAGTTTATTCGTCTCCTGATGCCTCTGTCTTTGGAATCTCCTCGTCACTCTGCTTAACTGTCACGTCTTGTCCTGACCCACAGCTGACCTTTTAATATCTTGATAGGATCCCTTAAGTATCATAGATTGATCAATATAAGATTTGGGAATACCTTTGTCTTTCATTTTGCACAAAATAAGTCAGTACAAGAGGACAGTGGTTGCCTAATGTTTAATTAATACTACTCTAAAATGTGTTATTTTAGTTAATTAAAAATACTCTGGAGCACACAGTTCTAGCATGAAGCTTATTTGAGGGAAAGTACTTTTTTTACTTTCTTTTTTTGGGGGGCTGTGCCACACAGCTTGGGGGATCTTGGTTCCCCGACCAGGGATGGAACCCGTGCCCTTGGTAGTGAGAGCGCAGAGTCCACTGGACCCTGGACCCAGGGAATTCCCTCAGTGGTCGTATCTTAATCTTTAAAGAACTAGTACATACTGAGAAATTTCTCAATTATGGATCTCATCTTCATATTTCTACAGCATTGCTCGTTACATATACTTTTTAGTTTGTAAACTGACTTCAGAGAGCATTTCTAACACGTATTTCAAATCTTTTACTGTACAGATTTTTCTGGAGCTGTTAATAATCGTAGCAGCAGCTAACATTTCTATAGCACTTTATGAGCCAGGAACTGTTCTGAGCACTATGCATAGTCCACATCTCACACTCTGGGGGGCAGGTGCTGTTACAATGCCCATTTTACAGATGAGGAAAGTAAGGCATAATGAGGTTAAATAATTTGCCCATGGTCATACATTTAGTCAGTGGTAGAGTTAGGATTCAAATCCAGGGGTATGGCTCAAACTTGGGGCTTTTAACCATGCAGCTATATTATTTGCTATGATATCAAAGGCTACAAACTGAATATTTCTTCATCCAAACTAGTATTTTTAATCAACATTGATAGTTTTATAAAAGTTAAATATCCACAAAAATTTGAGTAATTTCCAAATTTTTCTTTTTCCTTCCTATGAAGATAGTGACTGTTTTCTCCAGGAGAATATGATGATGAATTATAATGATTCTTTTTATATATGTCAGATTTGCACAATAAAACTCCTGAATTCATGAAAGAAAATAAAATGAACAGACTGTTACATCATCAACAATTTAATTTGTATCTTTCTAACATTGTGTGTTTCTGTATTGGCCATAGGAAGTGAAGGGATAAGCTGCTGCTTCCTTGGCAGTTCCGATACAGCTAGAACCATAGCAACTGCTTTAGACAGAAAGAAAACCTAATAATTTCATTGTCTTTTATCCAGAGTGAGAGTAATCCTTTGTTTTGGGAGAAGGAGATTATCATTTTCTTACTTCAATTTCATTGTGGAATTTTTAGAGTTAATGAATAATAGTAGTGTTTTATAATATACAGAGCATGTCATTATGAATGGCATGAATACTTTGTTACGGCCATTTGCCTTTTGTAATTATCTGATCTGTTTTACTTTGTGTGTGCAGATACTGATGTTTATCCAGGACTAGCTGTGTTTTTTCAAAATGCCCTTATATTTTTTAGGTAAGTTGCCTAATTTTTTAACTATACACCTATAACATTTACAGAAACATCATCTTTATGATAAGAGCAGCATAGGCACTGGAATATGTATAAATCTCTTGGATTAGTTACAGTGTATAGAACTTCTTTTAAAAGGTGAAAATTCTACTATTGCATAAAAGCGTACACAAGCCATTTAATTAGGGGCCCTGCTATGTGCCAAGACCTCAGCTAGATGCTTTATATATGTTACCTTTTAAATTCCCACTTAATTATCTTAAGTATGTAAAACAAGTGGTGCTCCCATTTTATAGATGAGGAAATAAGACTCAGAGCTTACTTAAGGCCGCTTAACTAGCAAATGCAGAATGGGAATTTGAACCCAGACTGCTGCTTCCATAGCCTGTGTTTTGTTAAGAAACCATATCATGTACCTTTAATAAAATAAGAAAAAAAGAAATTAGAATTAATACATACTATGCATGTCGTATACAAAACCTGGTTGGTGAATTGGATTTTGTATTAAGTTTTTAAGATAACTTAAAGTAAGTATAAAAATAAAAGAATATCAAAAGTATTTTTTAGGGGCAATCTTCTAAAAAGTTTCCAAAATGAAGCCCTGTAGCCTTTGCTTTTCAGAATGAAATGTCTTTTAGTGTAAAGATAGGTATTTTAGGCATCTTTTATAAAATTACATCCCTTACCCCATACCCCTCTCACAAAAGCATTAAAATCTAAGCCTTGAAGAAGTTTGTTTTTGTCATTGATTTTAAGCAATTTGATTATGATGTGCTGTGGTGTAGTTTTCTTCATATTTCTTCTGTTTGGGGTTCATTGAGTTTCTTGGATCTGTGGATTTATAGTTTTCATCAAATTGGGAATCTTTTCAGACATTATTTCTTCAAATATTTTTTTCTGTCCACCCTGCCCTTCTGGCTTCCAATTACATGTATATTAGGCTGTGGGAAGTCATCCCAGAGCTCACTGGTGCTTAGTTCTTTTCATGCTTTTTTTTGCCCTACCTCTCCACCCCTACTCTTACCCCATCGCTCCATCAAGTATTCTCTTTTCTTGTTTTCTCTCTGTATTTCATTTGGGATAGTTCAAGGTTGTTATATCTTTAAGTTCACTAATCTCTACCTCTGTCATGTCTAATCTGCTATTACTCCCATCCAGTATGTTTTTCATCTTAGACATTGTAGTTTTCACCTCTATTAGCTTGATTTTTTTTTTAACAATTTCCACATCTCTCTCTAACATACTTATGCTTTCCTCTACCTTCTTGAACATGTGAAGTATGTTTATAACTATTTCAGTGTCCTTGTCTAATTGTGTCAATTCTTAGTCTGTTCCTATTGATTATCTCTATTTATTTTTTTCATTCTGGATCCCTTTTCCCCTGTTTGCTTCTTTGCATGAAGCTGATTGGGGGCTGGACTTTTTGGTATTCCTCTAAATGCTTTTGAACTTTGTTCTGGATGCAGCTCAGTCACTTGGAAACAGTTCAGTCCTTTCGAATCTTGCTTTTAAGCTCCGTTAGGCAGGACCAAAGCAGCTTTAGTCTGGGATTAATATGTCCCCCTTGCTAAGGCAGTACACTTTTGAGTATTCTTCCTGATTCTCCATGTAGTCTGAGGTTTTCCACTCTGCTGTGAGATTCTGAAGTCTTCCCAGCCCTGTGGGAGCTTTGGGAATTGTTCTTTCCAGTGATTCCTGCCCTTTTCTTGGGTAGTTTCCTCACATGCATCTGCTGTCAGCACTTGGCAGAAGCCTCAAGGGGAACCCCCTACCGATCTCCTGGGCTCCCCCTCTCTAGCTGTCTGTACCCCGCCTTGCACACTCCAGCCGCTTGGCCTCCCTGAACTCTCAACTCTGTTTCCTCAACTCAGGGAGACCACTGTGCCCTGCCTGGGTTCCCTCTTATTGCACTGTGGCCTGGACACTCTTTTTTTTTTTAAATTTATTTATTATTTACTTATTATTTATTTTTGGCTGTGTTGGGTCTTTGTTTCTGTGCGAGGGCTTTCTCTAGTTGTGGCAAGCGGGGGCCACTCTTCATCGCAATGCGTGGGCCTCTCACTGTCGCGGCCTCTCCTGTTGCGGAGCACAGGCTCCAGACACGCAGGCTCAGTAGTTGTGGCTCACGGGCCTAGTTGCTCCGCGGCATGTGGGATCTTCCCAGACCAGGGCTCGAACCCGTGTCCCCTGCATTGGCAGGCAGATTCTCAACCACTGCGCCACCAGGGAAGCCCCTGGACACTCTTGGTTTTGAAAGATGTTCGACAGTTTCTGCGGTCTTGTGATTGTATTTCTTGGCATGTGACTGACAACCTTCTGGGAATACAGTGAATTTTCATGAAGACACCTTAGGCACTGTTGAGAGATCAAATTTAAATTCACATTCAGCCCTTTATAGTGGTAGAGGAGTCTATATAAATGACAGTTGGATGAACAGAAACCTTGTATGCGTAAAGGCCTGTGCTCACGTGGGCAGTGACTACTGCATCAGCGATGCGCTCTGCCCAGAGGCCGGCAAGTTATCCAGCCAGCTGTGTGCTTCCTGTGTGCCAGGCCTTTTCTAGGCACCAGAGTGCACTCCTACTTCTCTGGCCACTCTTCCTCTGTTTCCTTTGCAGGCTGATCCTCCACCCTCTGGCCGCTAACTTGAAGTTTCTTAAGGTTCTGTTCTAAGCCTCTTCTCAACTCGTTCTTTCTCTAGGTGAGGTCGTTTTTGCTTGGGACTTCAGTTATTGCCTGTATGCCAGTGAGTCACAGCTGTCTATCTCCACGTCTAAACCACATATCCAGATTCTTACTTATCCCCTCTTGGGTGGCTGACATTTCAAATCTACCACCTCCAGCGTACCCACGACTCAAACTCATGTTGCCAGAGTGTCCCATCTCTCTGCCCCGCTCCTTCTTCCCTTATACCTTGCTGAGATAATTCCCACTCTTCTTTTAGATCTCAGTTCAGTCACTACTTCCTCAGGAAAACCTTCTTGACCTCTAACTAGGTCAGATCCTTATATTTCCCTCTCTTGGTACCATGTGTGTCATTGAGTTGGAATTTGATTGTCTCCCATTGGTGAGCACGTTTGTCTTGTTTTGACTCACGGTCACATTCCCAGTGCTTAGCTAGGGGCCTGGTGCCTAGCCAGTACTCTGTACAGTAATTATTTGTTAACTGAACGAAGAATTTCAACATGGTCTGTTAGGATGCTTCAGTGTTTGTAGCTCAGACATTGTAGGATCGTAGAGATGTGAGTGGCCCTAATGCCGGCTACTATGAGAAATGCCCCCTTTCCTTACAAGTGACCTATCTAGTAACTTCAGGCTTTAAGAAAAGATATTCAGTTAAGCTCAACCATCAAGGTCAACAAACTGGTTTATAAAACAAGCAAATTCAGACCAACACCACCACAATCTTTAATTTTAGAAATTGATACAAAGGGATCAGTGAGGTACCCATCAAAGCATATTTAGAAAATAAATTCTCTTTTGCGTTTCTGTGTGATTTTACCTCATGATTTATTTTAATATCTTTCTAGCACTCTGATCTATAAATTTGGAAGAACTGAAGAGCTATGGACCTGAGATCACTTCTCACATCACATTTTCCTTTTGTTATATTCTATTTGTAGATAAGTTTTTATCTCTCAATATAATTTACACATTGCCAAATGGAATAGATTGTACATTAAATGTTTTGTTTCTTTACACTTTTATGCTCTGAGTTTTGAAATAGTTTTATGAAATTTCTGTCCTTTTTTTTTCATTGAATAGATTGTTAATATGTACATAGTATAAGACTATATAGATGAGATGATCTGTGTCGGTTTTTTTATTCTTGAAGACTTAAAGCTTAATCTGTTCCCTGAGCCAGGGTTGTATCATCATCTAATTGTAGAGTTAACTACTTTGTCTCAGTATCTCTAATTTTCAAAATGTGCAAAAAATACAGCTCCATATATCTGAAATAAGCACTGAGCCATTAAAAAAGGTATATCAGCAAGTTGTAATTTATTTTGGCTTAAAAATGAGATTTTTTTTTAAAGGAAAAATGTTTGTTCTTATGTATAAAGTGGACTTTTATACGAAGATTTTTAAAAATGCCTGAAGGACTAGTTTGAAAGCCTCTTTTAAAAACAATTCCTCTCATATGACTTTATTTGAGAAGGGTTAATACATGATCAGATAAGCTCAGTTTTATATGGTTGATGTAAGAAGACTGACTGTAAGGCAGCTCAGCAACATGCTTCTTACAAAAGCAGCTTAAATGGTTCTCTTTTGACAGCCTACTATTATCTGACATTGCAAAATTCTATATCAAGCAAGTTTGAGACAACTGCAGCTTAAAAGCATGAACCATATAACAAAAAGTGGAATAATTAGTTTCAAGATAAAGCACTTCTTCCCAAAGGGGATTATTATGACCTAGTGAAAAATAAGGCGTTTCATCCACTCAGTTACTGACTGCAAGTCTCTTTTTGCTCTAGCTTTCAAGCTTTAGGTGAACTCTTCTTGCAGAATACATCTTTAACCTGAAAGTTCTTACTCCAGTCAGAAACTTCTTTTGCTGAGTTTGAAATACTGTATTTGCACTGAGTGTATTCCCGTGAGAGATTTCAGAGGGATAGTTGGGTCTTTATTTCTACTTTTGCTTTCCTTTGTTATACAGGTTTTGTGTTGCACTTTTTTCCTCCAGGGGGATTTTTCTAGAGCCTTTTGTTGTAAGACAGAATAATATCAGTGGTATTGTATGCAGCTTCTAATATAAGCCTTATTTTGCTTAATGTCTCTCCTCTCTGAGGATCTCCTGTGCACAGAGTATGAAGCAGTTGTGGAATGCTGTGCCTTTGTCTAGATACCATCTTGTTTAATTACTTCTTTCTTTGTTGTTTTTCCCTCAAAAAAACTGTGTCTTGCTTCCAACAAATCTTAAGACTGATTACTTGTTTCCACTCCCTTCTAACCTCTTGCAATAAATATTACTTCTCACACATTCTAGTATTGTTAAATCTGTTGGAGAAAATGAACTATAAAACTGGGTTGGCTGTTCATTTTGCAGTTACTCAAGTGGAGCTGGTCAAAGAAGCAGTTTCCCTTTATAAAATAAAGAGAAATATATATATATATTTTTTTGGGGGGTGGAGCATGCCATGCGGCTTGTGGGATCCTAGCTCCCTGACCAAGGATCGAACCTGGGCCCTCGGCAGTGAAAGCACGGAGTCCTAACCACTGGACCAGCAGGAAATTCCCAGGAGAACTATATTATACTCAGATTTGTGAAATGCTAATGTGAAGGCTAATGAAGGCCGTCCAGAAGGCCTAGTGGCTGTTTTTTCTATTTTTGACTCTGTCACGAATTTGTTTTTTAATTGTGAGCAAATCACTTAATTTCCCTGTTTGTTTCCTCATTAAAAAAAAAAAAAGATAATGTTAGTATCCACTCCTATCAGACATTGTAAGTTAGAATAGAGTCCTTTGTAATCATTTAAAGATACATGTGATTCCCTTAATATAAAGGTCTCCTGGGGCAGAGTCAAGATGGCGGTGTGGGAAGATGCTGAATTAGCATCTCCCCACAACTGGGGTGCCTACTGGCCTCTGGTGGGGGACCCTGATGCCCAAGGAGATGGGAGGGACCCCCAAGTGAACCGATAGGACGTGGCGGACAGAAGGGGGAGGAGAAGTGGAGGCCAGACAGGATCCATTATTGTGTTGTTCATCTCTGTTTGTTTGTTCTTAAGTTCTTCTAGATCTTTGCTAAACATTTCTTGTATTTTCTCAATCCACGCTTCCATTCTATTTCCAAGATTCTGGATCATCTTTACTATCATTACTCTGAATTCTTTTTCAGGTTGATTGCCTATTTCCTCTTCATTTATTTGGTCTTGTAGGTTTTTACCTTGCTCCTTCATCTGTGGCACTTTTTTTTGCCATCTCAATTTTTTTGAGGAGTTCAGGGGAGGTAGGGAGAGGTAGGCAGGAGGGACCCTCTGGGAGGAGTGGAGGGCATTTGCCCCACCCACTCGGGCCCTGGGAGCCCGCTGAGCTCCCAGGCCAGTCCCCTGCCCTCCAAAGCCCCCTCCACTCCCCTGCCACATTTGTCCTGGGGGCATAGGAAGGAGGCTGAGGGGAGTTAAGGAGAGGCAGGGGGGAGGGGCCCTCCAGGAGGAGCAGGAGAGGAGCAGAGGGCAATTGCCCCACCCACTCAGGCCCAGAAAGCTTGCTGGGCTCCCAGGTGAGGGCCCCCACCATCTGAGACCAGGGGTGGGGGGCACACCTGGGCCCCTTCTGTTCGCTGAGCCTAAGCCCACCCCCCCAGCCCCCAGGGCCTTTTCCAGCCCTGTGGGTCCTGAGCATTGGCCCCACCCACCACCCAAACCTCACCCTTGCTTACGCCCCGCCCTCCACAGCCAAGGCCTTTTCCCCCGTTTTTTTTTTCTTTTCCCTCCTCTTTTTTACTATTGTAGTACTGATATACCTTCCATTTGTTGATTCATCTATATTTTTATTTTTATATTCTTCCTAAAATATCTGTTAGTTTCCTAGTCTATTTTATTTTTTACTTCGTTTTCTTTTTGCTGCCCCAGGTGGCTTGTGGGATCTTGGTTCACGAGCCCAGGGTCAGGCCTAAGCTCCTGCAGTGGGAGCTCTGAGTCCAAACCACTGGACTAACAGAGAACCTCAGGCCTGAGGGAATATTCATCGGAGTGCAGTCTCAAGGAGTTCCTCATCTCAGCACCAAGACCCAGCTCTACCCAATAGCCTACAAACCCCAGTGTTGGAAGCCTCAGGCCAAACAACCAGTAAGACAGGAACACAATCCCACACATTAAAAAAAAATTGAGATGGCAAAAAAAATGCCACAGATGAAGGAGCAAGGTAAAAACCTACAAGACCAAATAAATGAAGAGGAAATAGGCAATCAACCTGAAAAAGAATTCAGAATAATGATAGTAAAGATGATCCAGAATCTTGGAAATAGAATGGAAGCGTGGATTGAGAAAATACAAGAAATGTTTAGCAAAGATCTAGAAGAACTTAAGAACAAACAAACAGAGATGAACAACACAATAACTGAAATGAAAAATACACTAGAAGGAATCAATAACAGAATAACGGAGGCAGAACGAATAAGTGAGCTGGAAGACAAAATGGTGGAAATAACTGCTGAGGAGCAAAATAAAGAAAAAAGAATGAAAAGAATTGAAGACAATCTCAGAGACCTCTGGGACAACACTAAACGCACCAACATTTGAATTATAGGGGTCCCAGAAGAAGAAGAGAAAAAGAAAGGGTCTGAGAAAATATTTAAAGAGATTATAGTGGAAAACTTCCCTAATATGGGTAAGGAAATACTCACCCAAGTCCAGGAAGCACAGAGCGTCCCATACAGGGTAAGCCCCAAGAAAAACACACCAAGACACATAATAATCAAACTAACAAAAAATTAAATTCAAAGAAAATATATTAAAAGCAGCAAGGGAGGGCTTCCCTGGTGGTGCAGTGGTTGAGAATCTGCCTGCCAATGCAGGGGACACGGGTTCAAGACCTGGTCTGGGAAGATCCCACATGCCACGGAGCAACTGGGCCCGTAAGCCACAACTACTGAGCCTGCGCGTCTGGAGCCTGTGCTCTGCAACAAGAGAGGCCGCGATAGTGAGAGGCCCGCGCACCACGATGAAGAGTGGCCCCCACTTGCCGCAACTAGAGAAAGCCCTCGCACTGAAACGAAGACAGAACACAGCAAAAATAAATAAATAAATAAATTTATAAAAGCAGCAGGGGAAAAACAAAAAACATACAAAGGAATCCCCATAAGGTTATCAGCTGATTTTTCAGTGGAAACTCTGCAGGCCAGAAGGGAGTGGCAGGATATACTTAAAGTGATGAAAGAGAAAAACCTACAACTAAGAGTATTCTACCCAGCAAGGATCTCATTCAGATTCAACAGAGAAGTCAAAAGCTTTTCAAACAAAAGCTAAGAGAATTCAGCACCACCAAACCAGCTTTACAACAAATGCTAAAGAAACTTCTCTAAGTGGGAAACACAAGAGAAGAAAAAGACCCACAAAAACAAACCCAAAACAATTAAGAAAATGGTAATAGGAACATACATATTGATAATAACTTTGAATGTAAATGGATTAAATGCCCCAACCAAAAGGCACAGACTGGCTGAATGGATACAAAAACAAGACCCATATATATGCTGTCTACAAGAGACCCACTTCAGACCTAGGGACACATACAGACTGAAGGTGAAGGGACGGAAAAAGATATTCCATGAAAATGGAAATAAAAAGAAAGCTGGAATGGAATGTGCGGAGAATCACAACTGGCTGCTGGTCAATCATTGACAGGAAGACCCTGGACTTCACCAAGGAGGATACCCCACGTCCAAGGACAGAGGAGAAGCCACAGTGAGACGGTAGGAGGGGTGCAATCAGAGTAAAATCAAACCCCATAACTGCTGGGTGGGTGACTCACAGACTGGCGAACACTTATACCACAGAAGTCCACCCACTGGAGTCAAGGTTCTGAGCCCCACGTCAGGCTTCCCAACCTGGGGGTCAGGCAACGGGAGGAGGAATTCCTAGAGAATCAGACTTTGAAGGCTAGTGGGAATTGGATTGCAGGACTTTGACGGGACTGGGGGAAACAGAGATCCCACTCTTAGAGGGCACACACAAAGTAATGTGTGCATCAGGACCCAGGGGAAGGAGCAGTGAGCCTGGGGGAGACTGAACCAGACCTACCTGCTGGTGTTGGGGGGTCTCCTGCAGAGGCGAGTGGTGGCTCTGTTTCACTGTGGGGATAAGGACACTGGCAGCAGAGGTTCTGGGAAGTTCTCCTTGGCGTGAGCCCTCCCAGAGTCTGCCATTAACCCCACCAAAGAGCACGGGTAGGCTCCAGTGTTGGGTTGCCTCAGGCAAAACAGCCACCAGGGAGGGAACCCAGCCCCACCCATCAACAGTCAAGTGGATTAAGGTTTTACTGAGCTCTGACCGCCACAGCAACAGGGAGGGAACCCAGCCCCACCCATCAACAGTCAAGTGGATTAAGGTTTTACTGAGCTCTGACTGCCACAGCAACAGTCAGCTCTACCCACCACCAGAGCCTCCCATCAAGCCTCTTAGATAGCCTCAACCACCAGAGGGCAGACAACAGAAGCAAGAAAAACTATAATCCTGCAGCCTGTGGACCAAAAACCACAGTTACAGAAAGATAGAGAAGATGAAAAGGCAGAGGGCTATGTCCCAGATGAAGGAACAAGATAAAACCCCAGAAAAACAACTAAATGAAGTGGAGATAGGCAACCTTCCAGAAAAAGAATTCAGAATAATGATAGTGAAGATGATCCAGGATCTCGGAATAAGAATGGAGGCAAAGATTGAGAAGATGCAAGAAATGATTAACAAAGACCTAGAAGAATTAAAGAACAAACAAACAGAGATGACCAATACAATAACTGAAATGAAAACTACACTAGAAGGAATCAATAGCAGAATAACTGAGGCAGAAGAACGGATAAGTGACCTGGAAGACAGAATGATGGAATTCACTGCTGCAGAACAGAATAAAGAAAAAAGAATGAAAAGAAATGAAGACAGCCTAAGAGACCTCTGGGACAACATTAAATGCAACAACATTCGCATTATAGGGGTCCCAGAAGGAGAAGAGAGAGAGAAAGGACCAGAGAAAATATTTGAAGAGATTATAGTCGAAAACTTCCCTAACATGGGAAAGGAAATAGCCACCCAGGTCCAGGAAGCGCAGAGAGTCCCATACAGGATAAACCCAAGGAGAAACACGCCGAGACACATAGTAATCAAAGTGGCAAAAATTAAAGACAAAGAAAAATTATTGAAAGCAGCAAGGGAAAAACGACAAATAACATACAAGGGAACTCCCATAAGGTTAACAGCTGATTTCTCAGCAGAAACTCTGCAAGCCAGAAGGGAGTGGCAGGATATACTTAAAGTGATGAAAGGGAAGAACCTACAACCAAGATTACTCTACCCGGCAAGGATCTCATTTAGATTTGATGGAGAAATCAAAAGCTTTACAGACAAGCAAAAGCTAAGAGAATTCAGCACCACCAAACCAGCTCTACAACAAATGCTAAAGGAACTTCTCTAAGTGGGAAACACAAGAGAAGAAAAGGACCTACAAAAACAAACCCAAAACAATTAAGAAAATGGTCATAGGAACATACATATCGATTATTACCTTAAACGTGAATGGATTAAATGCCCCAACCAAAAGACATAGACTGGCTGAATGGATACAAAAACAAGACCCATATATATGCTGTCTACAAGAGACCCACTTTAGACCTAGGGACACATACAGACTGAAAGTGAGGGGATGGAAAAAGATAATCCATGCAAATGGAAATCAAAAGAAAGCTGGAGTAGCTATACTCATATCAGATAAAATAGACTTTAAAATAAAGAATGTTACAAGAGACAAGGAAGGACACTACATAATGATCCAGGGATCAATCCAAGAAGAAGATATAACAATTATAAATATATATGCACCCAACATAGGAGCACCTCAATACATAAGGCAACTGCTAACAGCTATAAAAGAGGAAATTGACAGTAACACAATAATAGTGGGGGACTTTAACACCTCACTTACACCAATGGACAGATCATCCAAAATGAAAATAAATAAGGAAACAGAAGCTTTAAATGACACAATAGACCAGATAGATTTAATTGATATATATCGGACATTCCATCCAAAAACAGCAGATTACACGTTCTTCTCAAGTGCGCACGGAACATTCTCCAAGATAGATCACATCTTGGGTCACAAATCAAGCCTCAGTAAATTTAAGAAAATTGAAATCATATCAAGCATCTTTTCTGACCACAACGCTATGAGATTAGAAATGAATTACAGGGAAAAAAACGTAAAAAGAACAAACACATGGAGGCTAAACAATACGTTACTAAATAACCAAGAGATCACTGAAGAAATCAAAGAGGAAATCAAAAAATACCTAGAGACAAATGACAATGAAAACACAACGACCCAAAACCTATGGGATGCAGCAAAAGCAGTTCTAAGAGGGAAGTTTATAGCTATACAAGCCTACCTAAAGAAACAAGAAAAAGCTCAAGTAAACAATCTAACCTTACACTTAAAGAAACTAGAGAAAGAAGAACAAACAAAACCCAAAGTTAGCAGAAGGAAAGAAATCATAAAGATCAGAGCAGAAATAAATGAAATAGAAACAAAGAAAACAATAGCAAAGATCAATAAAACTAAAAGTTGGTTCTTTGAGAAGATAAACAAAATTGATAAGCCATTAGCCAGACTCATCAAGAAAAAGAGGGAGAGGACTCAAATCAATAAAATCAGAAATGAAAAAGGAGAAGTTACAACAGACACTGCAGAAATACAAAGCATCCTAAGAGACTACTACAAGCAACTTTATGCCAATAAAATGGACAACCTGGAAGAAATGGACAAATTCTTAGAAAGGTATAACCTTCCAAGACTGAACCAGGAAGAAATAGAAAATATGAACAGACCAATCACAAGTAATGAAATTGAAACTGTGATTAAAAATCTTCCAACAAACAAAAGTCCAGGACCAGACGGCTTCACAGGTGAATTCTATCAAACATTTAGAGAAGAGCTAACACCCATCCTTCTCAAACTCTTCCAAAAAATTGCAGAGGAAGGAACACTCCCAAACTCATTCTATGAGGCCACCATCACCCTGATACCAAAACCAGACAAAGACACTACAAAAAAAGAAAATTACAGACCAATATCACTGATGAATATAGATGCAAAAATCCTCAACAAAATACTAGCAAAGAGAATCCAACAACACATTAAAAGGATCATACACCACGATCAAGTGGGATTTATCCCAGGGCTGCAAGGATTCTTCAATATACGCAAATCAATCAATGTGATACACCATATTAACAAATTGAAGAATAAAAACCATATGATCATCTCAATAGATGCAGAAAAAGCTTTTGACAAAATTCAACACCCATTTCTGATAAAAACTCTCCAGAAAGTGGGCATAGAGGGAACCTACCTCAACATAATAAAGGCCATATATGACAAACCCACGGCAAACATCATTCTCAATGGTGAAAAACTGAAAGCATTTCCTCTACGATCAGGAACGAGACAAGGATGTCCACTCTCACCACTATTATTCAACATAGTTTTGGAAGTCCTAGCCACGGCAATCAGAGAAGAAAAAGAAATAAAAGGAATACAAATTGGAAAAGAAGAAGTAAAACTGTCACTGTTTGCGGATGACATGATACTATACATAGAGAATCCTAAAACTGCCACCAGAAAACTGCTAGAGCTAATGAATGAATATGGTAAAGTTGCAGGATACAAAATTAATGCACAGAAATCTCTTGCATTCCTATACACTAATGATGAAAAATCTGAAAGAGAAATTATGGAAACACTCCCATTTACCATTGCAACAAAAAGAATAAAATACCTAGGAATAAACCTACCTAGGGAGACAAAAGACCTGTATGCAGAAAACTATAAGACACTGATGAAAGAAATTAAAGATGATACCAACAGATGGAGAGATATACCATGTTCTTGGATTGGAAGAATCAACATTGTGAAAATGAGTATACTACCCAAAGCAATCTACAGATTCAATGCAATCCCTATCAAATTACCAATGGCATTTTTTACTGAGCTAGAACAAATCATCTTAAAATTTGTATGGAGACACAAAAGACCCCGAATAGGCAAAGCAGACTTGAGGCAAAAAAATGGAGCTGGAGGAATCAGACTCCCTGACTTCAGACTATACTACAAAGCTACAGTAATCAAGACAATATGGTACTGGCACAAAAACAGAAACATAGATCAATGGAACAAGATAGAAAGCCCAGACATTAACCCACGCACCTATGGTCAACTAATCTATGACAAAGGAGGCAAAGATATACAATGGAGAAAAGACAGTCTCTTCAATAAGTGGTGCTGGGAAAACTGGACAGCTACATGTAAAAGAATGAAATTAGAATACTCCCTAACACCATACACAAAAATAAACTCAAAATGGATTAGAGACCTAAATATAAGACTGGACACTATAAAACTCTTAGAGGAAAACATAGGAAGAACACTCTTTGACATAAATCACAGCAAGATCTTTTTTGATCCACCTCCTAGAGTAATGGAAATAAAAACAAAAATAAACAAGTGGGACCTAATGAAACTTCAAAGCTTTTGCACAGCAAAGGAAACCATAAACAAGACGAAAAGACAACGCTCAGAATGGGAGAAAATATTTGCAAATGAATCAACGGACAAAGGATTAATCTCCAAAATATATAAACAGCTCATTCAGCTCAATATCAAAGAAACAAACACCCCAATCCAAAAATGGGCAGAAGACCTAAATAGACATTTCTCCAAAGAAGACATACAGATGGCCACGAAGCACATGAAAAGATGCTCAACATCACTAATTATTAGAGAAATGCAAATCAAAACTACAATGAGGTATCACCTCACTCCTGTTAGAATGGGCATCATCAGAAAATCTACAAACAACAAATGCTGGAGAGGGTGTGGTGAAAAGGGAACCCTCTTGCACTGTTGGTGGGAATGTAAATTGATACAGCCACTATGGAGAACAATATGGAGGTTCCTTAAAAAACTAAAAATAGAATTACCATATGACCCAGCAATCCCACTACTGGGCATATACCCAGAGAAAACCGTAATTCAAAAAGACACATGCACCCGAATGTTCATTGCAGCACTATTTACAATAGCCAGGTCATGGAAGCAACCTAAATGCCCATCAACAGACGAATGGATAAAGAAGAGGTGGTACATATATACAATGGAATATTACTCAGCCATAAAAAGGAACGAAATTGAGTCATTTGTTGAGACGTGGATGGATCTAGAGACTGTCATACAGAGTGAAGTAAGTCAGAAAGAGAAAAACAAATATCGTATATTAATGCATGTATGCGGAACCTAGAAAAATGGTACAGATGAGCCAGTTTGCAGGGCAGAAGTTGAGACACAGATGTAGACAATGGACATATGGACACCAAGGGGGGAAAACTGCGGTGGGGTGGGGATGGTGGTGTGCTGAATTGGGCGATTGGGATTGACATGTATACACTGATGTGTATAAAACTGATGCCTAATAAGAACCTGCAGTATAAAAAAACAAACAAAACAACTAATACTAAACTTTCATTGGGTTATTTGTATGGAAATATGTTAATATAAATGTTTCAGACATTACATGAAATTTCTAAAAATCTTATATTTGTATTTGTATGGAAATATGTATGGAAATATGTTAATATAAATGTTTCAGACATTACATGAAAAAAAAAAAAGAATGGAATGTGCAAGGAAAAAGCCCTTTAAGTTTATGTCTCATTACTTTTTGTTGGTATTTTTAACTTAATTTTTATTTTTTATCACAGGAAACTTGATTACAATGTTTTGTTTGTAAAAAAAAAAAAAAAAAAAAAAAAAAAAAAAAAAAAAAAGAAAGCTGGAGTAGCAATACTTGTATCAGATAAAATAGACTTTAAAATAAAGACTGTTACAAGAGATAAGGAAGGACACTACATAATGATCAAAGGATCAATCCAAGAAGAAGATATAACAATTGTAAATGTTTATGCACCCAACATAGGAGCACCTCAATACATAAGGCAAATGCTAACAACCATGAAAGGAGAAATTGACAGTAACACAATAATAGTAGGGGACTTTAACACCCACTTACACCAATAGACAGATAATCCAAACAAAAAATAAATAAGGAAACACAAGCTTTAAATGACACAATAGACCAGATAGATCTAATTGATATTTGTAGAACATTCCACCCAAAAGTGGCAGAATACACTTTCTTCTCAAGTGCACATGGAACATTCTCCAGGATAGATCATATCTTGGGTCACAAATCAAGCCTCGGAAAATTTAAGAAAATTGAAATCGTATCAAGCATCTTTTCTGACCACAACGCTATGAGATTGGAAATCAATAACAGGAAAAAAACTGTAAAAAACACAATACATGGAGGCTAAACAGTGCACTACTAAATAACCAAGAGATCACTGAAGAAATCAAAGAAGAAATTAAAAAATACATAGAAACAAATGACAATGAAAACACGATGACCCAAAACCTATGGGAGGCAGCAAAAGCAGTTCTAAGAGGGAATTTTATAGCAATTCAATCTCACCTCAAGAAACAAGAAAAATCTCAAATAAACAATCTAACTCTACACTTAAAACAACTAGAGAAAGAAAAACAAAGAAAACCCAAAGTCATTAGAAGGAAAGAAATCATAAAGATCAGAGCAGAAATAAATGAAATAGAAATGAAGAAAACAGTAGCAAAGATTAATAAAACTAAAAGCTGGTTCTTTGAGAAGATAAACAAAATTGATAAACCCTTAGCCAGACTCATCAAGAAAAAAAGGGAGAGGATGCAAATCAATAAAATTAGAAATGAAAAAGGAGAAATCACAACTGACACTGCAGAAATACAACAGATTATAAGAGACTACTACAAACAACTATATGTCAATAAAATGGACAACCACGAAGAAATGGACAAATTCTTGGAAAGGTAAAATTTTCCGAGGCTGAACCAGGAAGAATTAGAAAATATAAACAGACCTATCACAAGTAATGAAATTGAAACCATAATTAAAAATCTTCCAACAAACAAGTCCAGGACCAGATGGTTTCACAGGCGAATTCTATCAAACATTTAGAGAAGAGCTAACACCAATCCTTCTCAAACTCTTCCAAAAAATTGCAGAGGGAGAAACACTCCCAAATTCATTCTACGAAGCCACCATCACCCTGATACCAAAACCAGAAAAAGATATAACAAAAAAAGAAAATTATAGACCAATACCACTGCTGAACATAGATGCAAAAATCCTGAACAAAATCCTGAACTAGCAAACAGAATCCAACAGCACATTAAAAGGATCATACACCATGATCTAGTGGGATTTATCCCCGGGATGCAAGGATTCTTCAGTATACTCAAATCAATCAATGTGATACACCACAGTAACAAATTAAGGAATAAAAACCATATGATCATCTCAATAGATGCAGAAAAAGCTTTTGACAAAACTCAACACCCATTTATGATAAAAACTCTCCAGAAAATGGGCATAGAGGGAACCTACCTCAACATAATAAAGGCCATATATGACAAACCCACAGCAAGCATCATACTCAATGGCAAAAAACTGAAAGCATTTCCTCTGAGATCAGGAACAAGACAAGGATGTCCACTCTCGCCACTCGTATTCAACATAGTTTTGGAAGTCCTAGCCATGGCAATCAGAGAAGAAACAGAAATAAAAGGAATATAGATTGGAAGAGAAGTAGTAAAACTGTCATTATTTGCTGATGATGTGATACTATACATAGAAAATCCTAAAGATGCCACCAGAAAACTACTAGAACTGATCAATGAATTTGGTAAGGTTGCAGGATACAAGATCAATGCACAGAAATCTCTGGCATTCCTATACACCAACAATGAAAAATCAGAAATAGAAATTAAAGAAACACTCCCATTTACCATTGGAACAAAAAGAATAAAATACCTAGGAATAAACCTGCCTAAGGAGGTAAAAGACTTGTACTCAGAAAACTATAAAACACTGATGAAAGAAATCAAAGATGACATAAACAGATGGAGAAATATACAATGTTCTTGGATTGGAAGAATCAATATTGTGAAAATGACTATACTGCCCAAAGCAATCTACAGATTCAATGTAATCCCTATCAAACTACCAATGGCATTCTTCACAGAATTAGAACAAAAAATCTTTCAATTAGTATGGAAACACAAAATACCCCGAATAGCCAAAGCAATCTTGAGAAAGAAAAATGGAGTTGGAGGAATCAGGCTCCCCGACTTCAAACAATACCACAAAGCTACAGTAATCGAGACAATATGGTACTGGCACAAAAACAGAAATACAGATCAATGGTATAGTATAGAATGCCCAGAGATAAACCCACGCACATATGGGCACCTAATTTACGACAAAAGAGGCAAGAACATACAATGGAGAAAAGACAGCCTATTCAATAAGTGGTGCTGGGAAAACAGGACAGCTACATGTAAAAGAATGAAATTAGAACACTACCTAACACCACACACAAAAATAAACTCCAAATGGATTAGACTTAAATGTAAGACCAGACACTATAAAACTTTTAGAGGAAAACATAGGAAAAACACTCTTTGACGTAAACCACAGCAAGATCTTTTTTGACCCACCTCCTAGAGTAACAGAAATAAAACCAAAAATAAACAAACGGGACGTAATTAAACTTAAAAGCTTTTGCACAACAAAGGAGACCATAAACAAGACAAAAGGACAGCTCTCAGAATGGGAGAAAATATTTGCAAATGAAACAACAGACAAAGGATTAATCTCCAAAATATACAAACAGATCATGGAGCTCAATATCAAAAAAACAAACAATCCAGTTAAAAAATGGGCAGAATACCTAAATAGATATTTCACCTAGGAAGACATACAGGTGGCCAAGAGACATATGAAAAGATGCTCAACATCACTAATTATTAGAGAAATGCAAATCAAAACTACCATGAGGTATCACCACACGCTGATCAGAATGGCCATTATCAAAAAAGCTAGAAACAATAAATGCTGGAAAGGGCGTGGTGAAAAGGGAACCCTCTTGCCCTGTTGGTGGGAATGTAAATTGATACAGCCACTGTGGAGAACAGAATGGAAGTTCCTTAAAAAACTAAAAATAGAACTACCATATGACCCAGCAATCCCACTACTGGGCATATACCCGGAGAAAACCATAATTCAAAAAGAGACATGCACCACAATGTTCATTGCAGCACTATTTACAATAGCCAGGTCATGGAACCAACCTAAGTGTCCATCAACAGATGAATGGATAAAGAAGATGTGGCACATTTATACAATGGAATATTACTCAGCCATAAAAAGCAACAAAATTGAGTTATTTGTAGTGAGGTGGATGGACCTAGAGTCTGTCATACAGAGTGAAGTAAGTCAGAAAGAGAAAAACAAATACCGTATGCTAACGCATATATATGGAATCTTAAAAAAAAAAAGGTACTGATGAACCTAGTTGCAGGGCAGGAATAAAGAGGTAGACATAGAGAATGGACTTGATGACATGAGGTGGGAGGGCGAGGCTGGGGTAAAGTGAGAGTAGCATTGACATATACACTACCGAATGTAAAATAGTTGGCTGGTGGGAAGCAGCACCATAGCACAGGGAGATCTGCTCTGTGCTTTGCGATGACCTAGAGGGGTGGGATAGTGAGGGTGGGAGGGAGGCTCAAGAGGCAGGGGATATGGGGACATGTGTATGCATATGGCTGATTCGCTTTGTTGTGCAGCAGAAACTAACAAACACGGTATTGTGAAGCAATTATACTCCAATAAAGATGTATTAAAGAAAAACAAAAACAAAACAAGAAACCCCCCCAAACTACAAAGGATATTATTGGAACAATTGGAGACACTTGAATATAACTGTGTATTGGATAACTAGTAAAAAAAAAAAAACAAAAAAACCTTGTTTACTATAGTTGATTCATAAGCTTGAGCTCAAAGCAGCACTATAACTTATGCCCGAAGGAAGCTTCTAACTCACGCATTTTTCCCATAAGGCCCATTCCAGTCTTGGGGGTCATTTTACACAGTGAAATCAGTAACAAGACATAAAAATGTGAAAAACGTGGCACAAAATAGCCTGTGGAAAGGACACATTACAGCATGAGAGCTGAAACAAGAAGGCAGAGCTTCATCTCGTTCCACCTCAGCTGGGAATCTGTGGGTCAGGCGACCTCAATTACCACTCGAAGCATGTCCGAAAATGACCAGGGCATGCCATGAGTATTGACTTGGGAGTTACAAATAAATGTTTTATCGAGTAAGTGAACTTGCAAATAATGAAGTTTGACCGCAGTTTATAAAGAACTCTGATTGACCTTATCTTCCTTCAGCATAGCATTTTTTCATCATCCTTCCTATCATGGACCATCATTTCTTTCCTCATTTAATACTCTGCCACCAGCTAAATCTTCCCACTGGAGGGCCCTATTTCGTCATGTCATTTTTCTGCTCAATGCTGATTGCTAACTTGTATCGGGAACTTTCTATGTGCTGTGTATTGTCTCATTCCATCCTCACAATTGGAGGTAGGAACTTTTATCTGGAGAGGTGAAGTGACTTGCCCATGGATGGGGATCACAGCTCAGGCCCTTTCTTCCTGAGGGCGAAGTCCTGCTCTTCTCACAGCCAGCATTTCCCGAGCAGCCCTAGAACCTTGGTGTTGCTTTAGGAAAAAGTGCGCGCTGGTCAGAGAACCTTGGGAGACCCTCGGCTGAACTAGGTTAAAACATTTTTATTTCCTGTAAAGTTTTTTTCTTAGAGCTTTTTATACACTATGTCTTGTATGTTTTTAGGAAGGAAGTGTCAGTTCTGTGGTGTTTTCCATCCTTGAGTCCTGGAAATTTATCTCCTGGAACGTGTTGAGAAATAAAATTTGGGGAAACTGCTGCTCTGGTGACTTTAGAAGAATAGATAGAATGCAGGGAATTAAAAGGAGAGGGAAACTTAGGTGTGGATGTTGTGATCTTGGGAAAAGCCAGTGGCCAGCCTGACATGCAGAATAGGAAAGATGAGGATGGAGAGAGGAGGAAGAGTATTTCCAGTTGCATTGTTACTGGAGATTTCTGGTGTTGGAGCTGGGATTCTTGGGGGACTATAAATTTAGGTTGATTTGCTTTTCCCTAATTCTGCCACTGCCATTTATTAGCTATGTGACCCCAAGGCTGTTTGTCTTTCTGTAAGTGTGGTTTGAGAATTAACATGAGGGAATGCCTCGTGGTGCCTGGAAACAGTAAGTGATCAATAAAGCCGAGTCCTTCTTTCCCTGGTGGCTTTGCCTGCAGTGGTTTTTCCTTCCTCATTTGTTGGCTTTTTGGCCTTTTGTCACAAGGTGGCGTGCCACCTTAAAAAGAATCTGGAGTCGGTTGGTTTTTGTTTTGAACCTGCCAGTACTTTTTTTTTTTTGTAGCAGATTTAACACAGCTTAAGTCATTTTACATAGGGTTTTAATATTTTTTAAATTTTTTAATTTTTAAAAATTTATTTTGTTTCATTTTATTTTTGGGGGGGATATGACCTTTATTGAGCTTATCCACCGGAGTGGAAATAATGTCAGTACAAAACCCAATGTTTGTTACTGTAACTTCTACATCACAAAATCCAAACGGTTTTTTAAAAACAGTCATCTCAATCAAAACCCACTACTTCAGAATCAATAGCTTCTTTGAAGCCACAGTAACACTTAAATATGGTTAAGACTAGAATGCAGAAATTTGGTTGGTTGGAAAGCGAATTAAACTTCCAACTTGCTCAAACAGAATTACAAAAAGGCAGAATTGTGTTTTTCACAGAGATACAGTCCACTGGAATCACCAACACTGGACAGCTGTTAGATTATTTGGAGTCCTGAGATAATAAGGAATCCAGGCATCCTTTAGACAGTCTTCTGTTGTCCTTTCTTCCCAGAGATTTGTGGATGTGTGGAATGACACCACCACCAGCAACTGTAGTCTTGATGAGAGAGTCCAACTCTTTTTTTTAAAATTTATTTATTTTATTGATTTATTTTTGTGGCTGTGTTGGGTCTTTGTTGCTGCGCATGGGCTTTCTCTAGTTGCGGTGAGCAGGGGCTACTCTTCGTTGCAGTGCATGGGCTTCTCGTTGTTGTGGCTTCTCTTGTTGCGGAGCACAGGCTCTAGGCGCGCAGGCTTCAGTAGTTGTGGCACGTGGGCTCAGTAGTTGTGGCTTGTGAGCTCTAGAGCACAGGCTCAGTAGTTGTGGCCCACGGGCTTAGTTGCTCTGCGGCATGTGGGATCTTCCCAGACCAGGGCTCGAACCTGTGTCCCCTGCATTGGCAGGTGGATTCTTAGCCACTGTGCCACCAGGGAAGCCCATGACTAGGTATTTTTGAAGAATGCAGACCAGCTGTTGTGTAGAATGCCCCTCAATTTTGGTTTGTCTGATGTCCCATCAGGAGTAGATTCTGGTTATACAGTTTGGGCAGGAATAACACAGAGGTTATGTTTTCAGGACATCAAAGCCAGCACACATATGTCCCAGTACTGGTGATTTTAACTTTGCCTGCCTTGACGCTCAAGGTGGTGTCCACCAGGTGTTCACTGTAACGTAGCTATTTTTCTCCTTTATAATTATTAAAGTACCCTGTGGGGAGAGAGACTGATTAATAAGTCAAACAGAACATGTTCGTTGTACTTTTTACTAACAGCAGTATGTAGACTTGAACTAAAGTGGCCCTGTGATATGACAGAGGATATATACAATTTGTGTGTAACAAATTATAATCTTTACATATATAAATGCTTCTTGTCTGGTTGAAGAAAAACCCAGATGTGGGGGGAGAGGGGGAGTATATAACCTCATCCTGAAATCTGCCTGTTTTCAGTCTCTTGCATCACAGTGTCTCTTGGACCAGAGCACTGAGCTTTCATTTTATACAAAATCTGCGACATTATTTCATCCAATTTTATTTTATTTATTTATTTTGGCCGCGCTGCATGGCTTGTGGGATCTTAGTTCCCCGACCAGCAATCGAACCCGTGCCCCCTGCAGGGGAAGCTCAGAGTCCTAACCACTGGACTGCCAGGGAATTCCCATTATTTCATTATAAAAAGGAATATTCTCTAGAAAATCGCTGGAAAACATAGAGTAAAAAGAAATTCATGTTACCATCTAAAGTCTACTAGTGGATTTTTGGTGTATAATAAGTTTTAAAACTGATATTGCAAGTTAGCATGGAAACCTTACCATTAATTTTGACAGTTTTTCATGAGGAAATTCTAAGTCTCAAAGGAACCGAATACATTTGTATTCTCTGTATGTGAATGGCACCCCTGGGGTTGTGCAGTGCACAACCTATACAAACGTACACATGGCCCTGACTATTGGTGCTGTGTTCATCTTTTAGTTATAGCATGGGGCTGGCCACTTGAGAAGTGTTTGGGGTAGCTGGAGTTACACACAGTCATACTAAGGTTCACAGCAACACTTCAGAAAGGAGCTAGTCAAGAAGCATATCGGTTTAATTGATTAACTGAATTTTATGCCAGGCCCTTTACTTGCCCATTGGCAAGGGCCTCAGAGTCCTATCTGGACTCATCAGCTCTTGGAGGGTTTAGGCCTTCTCTCACGCTCTCAACTACAAAAAGTACACTTATTATCTACAGGGACGATATCAAATAGTTCTATTCACTTGAATGTAAAAATGAAACAAGTCCAATTCATATTTATTATAAATTGTTATTCACAGCACTATTTAATTACAATGGAAAAGTAGTTAATGTCTTTTGCAAGTGATTATGTTTTAACTAGGGGTATGTATGTAAAGAAACCCTGGGGGTCTGCCTCCCCCCTTTTTTTAATAAATGGGGGGCCTGGAGAAGCCACTCCTGCCTGTATTTCATTATCGGGATGAAATTTTAGGTGGCATCTCAGTCTTCCTAGAGTGTCGGCGAATGGCACTGACCAGATCCCTCCCCTGAGCCAAGTGCTGCTCCAAGTATCTACTCTGACCAGCTTCTGTGCCCTCCCGAGGCACCTGGCCATCTTCCCTCCCCACAAACCGGAAGCAAGGAGGAAGAGGTCACTTTTACTGTATCCCCATCAGAGAGCTGTTGCTTCTTAGGAGAGCCTGTGAGCACATTGAGCTGCAGGAGGTCTGACTGCTGCACGGGAAGATGCCTGTGTGGGTTCGTACTCTCACCAAACAGTTGGGACGGTTTAGGATGTTCTCGCCTAAAATACAGGCTTTCTGGCATAAAGCAAAGTTATTTTGGAAGGCCCTGGGGCACCTTAAGGATATACAGTTTTTTCCCAGTAGTTGAAAGCAGCATAACTAGTGACTATGCAGACTTTTAAAAAACACTATGGACAGAGATAAGTGATGGTAAATGAAATAAAAGTCACAAAGGCAGATGCCCCAATCACGGGCTAGGACCTGTGCTGTTCTCCACGCTGGTAGTTTCTGGTGAGAGAGCAGCAGTGGTTTCTCCACTTACAGTACACCAGCCAGTGACCTACAGATATGGAGAAAGTCTCCCTTCTCTGACCCTATCCCTCCTCCAACTCCCCCCTGGGGGCCTCCCCTCTCCACCCCCATGTCCCTCAGCTCCTCGCCCTGCTGGCCTTGGCACCGTCCAGAACAAGAGGGGTTCACCCAGCAGCTTCCTGTCCCAGGGCGCTGAAGTTGTCTGCAATCTGCAAGCTGAGCGCCGCAGAACCCCCAGGGGGCGCTATTCACAGTGAGGCGCAGGAGATCGTATGTTCACTTAAAAAGAAAATTCGTGGCACAAATCAAAGTGTCTTGAAAGGTGGGTGTCTTTATCTAATTCACATAACGGTACAGTATGGGCTAGCAGTGTCCTTGATCCAACTCACCCATCATCTCTGGGTGACCTATTATTGATGTAGGGCCTACTTTCCTCCATTGATCTTCATACTCCTAAATTGTATCCAGGGTACATAGTCCATAAGGTGCTTTATAGAATACATGCAAGAATCAAATACCCCTCCTCCCATATAATATATGAACCTTGAATTAAACAGCCTCAGTATCAAATGGGGTCTTGTAGGGACCTTCTGTACCTGTATAAACCTAAATAATGGAAGTGAGTCTGTTTTCTCCTATACAATGAACACTGCATTGTACAGATCAGGGGTCATCAAACTCTTTCTGTAAGGGTTCAGGTAGTAAATATTTTAGGCTTTGTAGGCAAACAATCTCCTGCAACTACTCAATTCTGCCCTGCAGTGCAAAAACAGCCATAGGCTATATAGAAATGAATGAGCATCGCTGGGTCCCAATGAAAGTTTACTTATGGACACTCAAATGTAAATTTCATATACTTTTCATGTGTGATGAAACATTATTCTTCTTTTGATTTTTTCAACCATTTAAAGATGTAAAAACTATTTTTAGCTTACAGCCTGTACAAAAACAGGGAGCAGGCTGGATTTGGCATGTGGGTGGCAGTTTGCCCTGTTATTGGTAATTTATAGACTGTTTCCAGCTCAAACATGATTATGTACTTAGCTTGACTAGAAATTAATGTCCCAAGTTAGTATAAGTATTAATCCCATTGCTTAGTCATTTATTTGACAAAGTAGAACCAGGTGTTTCTTTTTGGAAAATACTATTAAAAAGGAGTATCTTACTTACTCAAATAATTCCTGTCCTTTCTCCCTGGGGCTGGATAACAGGCCAGCCCCATGCCTCCTGGGGATGCTTACTGAGGAAGGATGGCGCGGGCCCGAGAGGAGAAGCACGGTTGGACGCTTGGTGAACCCAGTTGGGTGTCAGTGTAGCCCCTCCCCTATAAAGCAATAACCTTGTAGAGTTTGGCCCCTGAGTGGCACCTGGAAATAGCGCTGGCCCTGGGCTTGGGCTCTGAGTCTGTCACTCACTGAAGCTGCTGCCTGCAATTAAGAAGGGCCTTTCTGGGCCTGAACCCCAGTCTGCCCCAGGACACTGGACTGATTCTGCCCCGAATCCAGTTCAGCCTTATCAGAATCTGGTCCCCACGGCCAGCCTGCTTGCCCCCGACTAGCTGGCACCTCCTTCTATGGAAGGTGGCACAGAAGAGCTTATTCCTAACAGAGCTGATCTGTCCCCCTTTCTGCTGGGTTCAAACTCTTAACCGGTTCTCTTCCTGCTGTATACGTGTCCTCCTCTCCTCACTGGGCTGCTTCGTGTGGCCCAACAGAGGAAGCTCTTCTATCTTACATTTCCTAAATGATTTGAGGGAGGTCTTTACCGTTTCCCTCTACTAACTCTTTCTCCAAACCTGTCCCAACTCAAGGGGCACCTAATCAATAGACATCTCACAAGGGGACTTGCCTGGGGTGGGTGGGTGTCCTTTTCTCTCTTGTCACCCTGGATGGAAGGGTGCACAATGATTGATTGGTTAGAAAGTCAGTCCAAGAGCCAATTCCTCACCAGAGGCCCAAGGCCCCAACGGAGACAGAGAAGGTGGCTCCATCGACCGGTGCTGGAAGCTTCAGATACCTCCTGTCAGCATCGCCTCTTCCCACTGTCAAGGTTAGGCTGCCAGCAGGGGCTTCTTTCTCAAGCAACCTTACGGCAACATGTCACTTTGTGTGTGTGTTGGAGGGGAGGAGTGAAGCTACGCATCCATTTCCTAAACCTTAAGAGTCATATATATGGATTTTTTTTTTTTAAGAATATATTTAATTAATTAATTAATTTATTTGGCTGTGCCAGGTCTCAGTTGTGGCACGCAGGATCTTTTAGTTGCGGGATGTGGGATGAAGTTCCCTGACCAGGGATCGAACCCAGGCCCCCTGCATTGGGAGCATGGAGTCTTAACCACTGGACCACCAGGGAAGCCCCCATATAAATGGATTTTTAATTAATATCCCCTGAACAAAATAACGCATCAATACTTGCATCGTCAGAAGACTTGCAGGCCCAGTGGCTATCACTATTGCCCATTGCCTAATTCTTTTTCCATGCCTTGCTCAGCACATGTGACACATCACGTACAAATGCAGCGCTGAGGCAGCTTCTGAGAATCCTCTTCCTAACTTTTCAAGGAATCAAGTGACACAGGTCAAAACTTCTTGCTGCGTGACCATGAGGCCTCTGGGTAGCTCTACTGGGTGTTATTTAAGAAAACACAAATTTAGATATAGTCATTTTTAAAAGTTGAAACTTTGCAGAAAATAGACTAAAATAAAGAAGGTGAAGAGGAAAAACTTCACAGACTTTTAAAAAGTTAACTATACAGTCTTTTATTTCTAGCTTGAAAAAAAAAAAAGTGACCCTTAAATTAATAGGAAACTATTTACAGGATTCATCACATTTTAAGCCAGGACACTCAGTGTCCCTTGTTGGGAGAGGCTGGGACAGGTTAGGTGACCTGCCCGAGGGGCCCAAGCTCCTTGCCATAGCCAGGAGAGGACCCCGTCTCCTGACCGCCTGGCCCCACCCACAATGTACAAAATATCAGAGGGGTGCCACAGCCATTTTGCTAACAAATAATTATGGGCCTTTTTAGTGTTTAAGAGAAACCTTAATTTTTTTGGTATGTAGAATCGGTCTAGAAACTTGTAGGATTTAGGAAATTCTTAGTTGAAAAAAAGTAAGTTTTCCTCTCCCACGGGACCCACGACCTCTCCCCAGGCACCCCCGGGTCTCTTCACGACAGGAATAAAGAGTAGGGGGCTCTGTCACGTCCGGAAAGGCACATCCGCAGCTTCATTGCCTCAGGGGCCTCCTTCCACGGGCTGGTGGCTTGGATCGGTGCTTTGGTTCAAAGTGCTTTGGCGAATGTCTTCTTGCTTATTCTCTGGAAACGACACGACGGACACAGAGTCCCAGGCATCATCCTTTGGCGAGCTGTCCTTGTCCAAGGCGTCTAAGATGGGCTGAGCTGGATCCTTTAAATACTTGAAAAGGTTGGACACCATTATCATAATTTGTTTATCAGTTCCAAATACCAGACCTTCATACTTTAGTTTCAGTTGGCATAATCCTACTTCATTCAGGTATAACTTCCAATTCTGTCCACCAACGAAGCAACTTCTAAAACCAGAACCCCCATTCACCCCTCATCTCAATAACTCACACGAATCCAAGGGCCAACCCAGGGAATACTCTGAGAGCATGAAAGGGCGTAACTCAGGAAAAGCAAGTTCTGACTTGCTGCACTGGATGAGGGCTTGTGGATTATTAATCCTAAAATGTCTCTGGAATTCTAACTTTTCAGGGAAGGAGGAAACGGAGCCTCTCGTTCAACTACCATGGGGGCAAAGAGGGAAAGTTCACGAGCATTTTTCTCAGCCACTCCATCCACTGGTTGGTTCTACTTCACACAACACACGGGGTGCAGAGGATCTGCGCTATGCAGCCCTGGGCGAATCAGAAAGCGCAGGTCCTCAAGGCAAAGTGCTGGTCCACAGGCCTTAACTCGCCCTGGCCCTCCTGCCTCGGCTCTGGGCTTAGCCATCAATTACCAAGTTACCAAGAACCGACTGCCTGGCTCTTGGAAATGCTGAAAGATACTGAAATACAGTCAGCTTAGAGCTGGCTGATGAGAAGACGAACGACCACGAATCACATGCACTTGTGAAACCTCAAAAATATAAGTGAAACCTGATTCATGTAACTTCAGTGACCTTTGATATAGACTTTTCACACTTTCCCAGAAAAGTGAACCGAAAGACTTTATGTTTTAGATTCAAGCACCAAAGGAACAACTAGTAGTAAATTCACTTACTAGGGTCCTGCTGCTAGTTCTGTGAGACAGAGTTATTTGTTTGTTTGTTTGTTTTTTAAATTTTTTGGCTGTGCCACGTGGCATGCGGGATCTTAGTTCCCTGACCAGGGATTGAACCTGTGCCCCCTGCAGTGGAAGCTGGGAGCCTTAACCACTGGACCACCAGGGAAGTCCCGAGACAGAAATTACTGATGCAAGTAAAATGCTGAGTTGAGAGCTGTTACGTTGTGACAGTATTAACCAGGGAAGGTTGTTGTTTTTTTTTTTTTGTGGTTAAGAACACCTAACATGAGTTCTACCTTCTTCACACAGTTTTAAGTGCACAACACAGTACTACCTACAGGCACAATGTTGTACAGCAGAAACCAGAACTTATTCATCTTGCATAACTGAAACTTTATACCATTTGAAAGCAACTCCCCGCTCCCCCGGCCACCCGGCCCCTGGTAATCACTGTGCTACTCTCTGCTTCTATGAGTTTGACTCTTATTCTTTTTAGATTCTTGATAGAAGTGGAATCCTGCAGCATTTGTATGGAGGTTCCAGTAGGGAATTTAACATGTGTTTCGCATAACGTCTGTGTACTTTAAACACTTTAAGACAGAGGAAGGAAAACAAGTGACTATAGCTCTTTCTAGAAGCACCACTCTGTCTTTACAGACTAGATATAACAACGTAAGGTTCTGTTTCCAGTACTTTTACCCTGATTTTACTGAAGAATGATAAACCTCCAGAAGCAAATAGTTCTAAATATTCTTCTATCAGCTAGTTTCTAATCCCAAGAGTGTCCCGGCTGTCTCCTCAGAGGGCCTGGTTCCCTCGCAGAGCCTCAGGGGGTCGCCGGAGCTGGGCAGGAAAACAAGACTTTCCGTAAGACCTACCCACTCCACTTTTCTTTCTTAAATCCTTTAAAATACTGGTAACATCCCCTGTGTACTCGGCGTGCAAGGCTTTGAGCTCACGGCTCTGGGTGTGTTTACTCTAGAGCCCTCCTGCCTGCACACTGTCTGACCCAAAGCTCATGCTCTCGGCTGCTGTCCCCACTGGTCCGTGTCCCCTCCAGCCAGGCTCCAAAAGCCCGGGACTGTCATGTTGTCTCCAGAGGGACCTACTGCGGCCGATCTCCTGGCTGGGCCAGATCAGGCCACCTTTTGGCCAACCTCGTGCCATTAAAAAAATTTAAAAAAAAATTTTTTTTTACTTTATTTAACTAATTAATTAATTAATGTATTTGGCTGTGCCGGGTCTTAGTTGCCGCATGTGGGATCTTCGTTGCGGCATGTGGGATCTAGTTCCCTGAACAGGGATTGAACCCTGACCCCGTGCATTGGGAGTGCCGAGTCTTAGCCACTGGACCACCAGGGAAGTCCCCCCCCCAAATTTGTTTTTGATTGTGGTAAAATACACATAACATAAAATTTACCATCTTAACCATTTTTAAGTGTACAGCTCAGTAGTGTAAAGTCTATTCACATTGTTGGGCAATGATCACCACCATCTGTCTCTAGAACTTTTAAATTAATTAATTAATTTATTTGGCTGTGCTGGGTCTTAGTTGCAGCATGTGGGATCTAGCTCCCTGACCAGGGATTGAACCCGGGCCCCCTGCATTGGGAGTGTGGAGTCTTAACCACTGGACCACCAGGGAAGTCCCTAGAACATTTTTCATTTTGCAAAACTGAAACTGTCCCTGTTAAACACTAACTGCTCATTTCCTCCCTCCCTCCAGACCCTGGCAACCACTATTCTACATTCTGGTTCTGTGAATGTGAGTACTCTAAGTACCTCATATAAGTGGAATCATGTAGTATTTGTCTTTTTGTGACTAATTTATTTCCCTTATCATAATGTCCTCAAGGTTCATCCATGTTGTAGCATGTCTCAGAATTCCCTTCCTTTTTAAGGCTGAGTAATATTCCATTCATATGTATATACCACGTCTCTCTTTTGTTTTTTTGGCTGCACCTTGTGGCTTGCAGGATCGTAGTTCCCCGACCAGGGATTGAACCCGAGGCCAGAGCAGTGAAAGCGCTGAGTCGTAACCACTGGACCGCCAGGGAACCCCCACCATATTTTATTTATACATTCATCTGTCGATGGACACTTGGGTTGTTTCTACCTTTTGGCCATTGTGAATAATGCTGCTATGAACATGGGTGTCCAAATAACCAAGTGCTGCTTTTAACTCAAATCTCTGTCGGGGCTTTGTCCACTGCTCTACTCTTAGGTGTTACCAGCGGGGCATGAAAGGCTGACACGTCACCCTTTTAGATGTGTACACACATACCTCTTCTATTTGTGATGGGATGCTTGGTGGAGAGTGAAACCAGTATTTAACCAGGCCTCTGTATTTCAGGACCAGGAAGAGACAGGCCCCTACCACCACTGACAGCAACAAGAAGGTTCCCATAGAGATCAGGATGACTTGTTGAAGCTTGGTAGAGGCTAAAGAGGTGACATAAAAGTGAACAAGATGACCATCCTACACACGATACAAACATCGGGTAATTTCTCACCCACCACTGCAATAAACAGAGTTCATGTCCCAGTAAACTGGATGGATACTGCCCGTCCTCCGCCCAGCCCTGTGCGCTTCAATTAATAGCTAGTAAAGGCAACCCTAAAACAAAGCAATGTTAGCTGTCTGGCAGCTCTTGCTACTGGAGACTTCAGCACGAGCTTGTTATCTCTACAGTGAAGTGCTGTCCTAGCCCCTTCTCTCTGGGTCTCCCCATTCTCACTACCCTTCATCTAATAAGCAATCCCTGATTGCACTATTTTAAGAGTGTTCTGTTCCCAGCTCAGAAAGGACTTAAGAAAGCATACATTACCATCCACTGTTGTTTCGGAGCAAGATATGTTGCTTAAATGCCCAGGTCTAGAGATGTTTTCTTTTGCCAAAAACAGTTCTGCCTTGACTTGGAAACAGTATACTCTTAAGGGTTTTAAATCATTCAGCGTGATGAAGTTGCTCCTGAAAGGGCGTGTCACCTACGTAAAAAACACCAAGAACCACACCTGAAAATTACCCACATAGGCATGGTCAAGCCCCTTCCATCTTCTCCAATGTTTCCTCAAATCCACACTGAACACAATAACCAAAGAAGAAGGTAATTCTGTTTCTAAAGAAACAGAATACCAATTTTAAGATTTTTTTAAAAAATGTTATTTATTGTTGAGTAACATGGAATCGGTTTCTTTTTTTTAAATTTTAATTAATTAATTTATTTTTGGCTGTGTTGGGTCTTCGTTTCTGTGCAAGGGCTTTCTCTAGTTGCGGCGAGTGGGGGCCACTCTTCATCGCGGTGCGCGGGCCTCTCACCGTCGCGGCCTCTCTTGTTGCAGAGCACAAGCTCCAGATGTGCAGGCTCAGTAGTTGTGGCTCACGGGCCCAGTTGCTCCGTGGCACGTGGGATCCTCCCAGACCAGGGCTCGAACCCGTGTCCCCTGCACTGGCAGGCAGATTCTCAACCACTGCGCCACCAGGGAAGCCCCCAGAATACCAATTTTATATGTACCACATATGCTTATAGCAGACAAATTTTATATGTGAAAATTGGTGAGGAGCGTCAAGAAAGATGCTGATGGCATTAGAGCTGTGTTTCTGGCTGTGAGGTCCGAGGGCCCAACCGAAGCCCCATCACAGCAATGGAGGGTCCAAAGCTGGAATTTAGCAAATCCCAGTTTCTAGGACGAAATTTTCTCCTTTCAAATGAACATTTTGTATTTCATGGTTAATCTCATCTAGATACTTGAAGTTAGTCAACAAATAAAGGAAAAAAGTCATTCTAGGAAATAATGTTCCTTTGGTTCCCAATCTGCTTCTGGTTTTCACTGAAATGTGCTGACTCCTTTTATAGTTTTGGTCGAAATGATCTGAGTGATTTATGTCATCAGGAAAGAGTTGGGTCCCAAATTCTTAGCGGATTCTGTCCCCTTCTCCCCTCCCTGCTGCTACCCTCCCTCGGGTCTTGTCACCTCCACATGGTCAGTCAATGGCCCCTCACTCTCACCTCGGACAAACTGTCACTGTTCCACAGGGAAAGGAGAAAAAAAATACTATATTACGGCAATATAGGATTTCTCATAAAGGACTGCTTTCATTATTTTTTTTTTGGCTGCTGTGGGTCTTTGTTGCTGCACGCGGGCTTTCTCTAGTTGCGGCGAGCGGGGGCTACTCTTCGCTGCGGTGCGCGGGCTTCTCATTGCGGTGGCTTCTCTTGTTGCGGAGCACGGGCTCTAGGCGTGCGGGCTTCAGTAGTTGTGATGTGTGGCCTCTGTAGCTCTGAGGCATGCATGTGGGATCTTCCCGGACCAGGGATCGAACCTGTGTCCCCTGCATTGGCAGGCGGATTCTTAACCACTGCGCTACCAGGGAAGTCCCAGGACTGCTTTCTTATTTTGAGATACTACAGTAGAATACACTATAGCCATTTGAAATAGTGGAATATCACACACACTCCGGAATGTGGAGGTGAAGCTGCTTATGTATGTTGACTGAAAAAAGACAGATTTTTCAACAGTATATAGAACATCATCTTATTATTTATTTATTTTTTTGGCCACGCTGCGGGACCTAAGTTCCCTGACCAGGGATTGAACCCGCGCCCCCTTCAGTGGAAGTGCGGAGTCTTAACCACTGGACTGCCAGGGAAGTCCCATGATCTTATTTTTAAAAATACAAAATGATCATATTATATTTGAATAGTAGGATTAGAGATGATTTTTAATTTTTTTCCCTCCTATTTGAAATGATGACTGCCATGGCAGAGGAGAAAAATTTTTACTCCTGATGCCACATAAAGCAATTTTAAGGACAACATTCTTTTTGAGTTTATTCTGGGAGCCAGTTGGCTATTCCAAAAGTTAGAATCACAGACTGCAGAGAAGAGCTACCATTCAGGCATGAGACTGCTGTCCTTAGAAAGGTTTGCTTGCAAGGTTGACCCAAGGCTGGCATCTGGGAATGTGGATTTGAGGAGTGTTTCCACCATTCCCTAACTGATAAGGGTGGTTTAGTGTATAAACAATGCTTTTTATGCTGAACATCTGCTCTCCCTCTGGGAGTCTGGAGTTTTGGTGTCTATGTTGGGCAGAGGGTGCCTGTGTGACCAGCCCCCAATAAAAGCCCTGGGCACTGAGCCTCTAATGAGCTTCTCTGGTAGATAAGATTTCACACGTGCTGTCACGTCACTCTTGTTGTTAAGTGTGTCCTGGGTGACTTCCAGGGGAAGACTCAGGGAAGCTTATGCCTGGATTCCTTTAGACTTTGCCCCATGTGCCTCTTCCCTTTGCTGAGTTTGTTTTGTGTCTTTTCTCTGGAATAAATCACAGCCTTGAGTACAACTATATATTGAGTCCCACGCATCCTTCGAGCAAATCTAGGGGTTGGTCTTGGGGACCCCTGACATACAGACTCACAGCTGGAATGGAGATCATACAAGTAGCTTTCAGAGTTACTTTAGCCCCAGAATTTTTTGTTCACGAAAGTCCAAAGTATAGATGCTCTGGCTGAAAGGGATAAAGGGGAATCCCTTCTGGATTTTTCCAGGCCTTCTCTATTCCAGTTGACCAGGCCTTGACCTCGGGATTTCGGGAAACGATTCTTTCTTTCTTCCCTATTTGCTAAGAGTCTGTTCTTCAGTGAGTTTTGCCTTCCTCTGTGTTTTTACACTCACCACAAAGAAATGAAGAGCAAGGGCAAACATCAGCTACGTGGGAGGGAAACAGCAATTAAGAGCGCGGACCCTGAGGCTAGATGTCTCCTCTGCTCTGCTGTCAGTGGCTGACCTTGGGCAACTTACTTAACCACTTGGTTTCCCTCTCTGTGAAACAGGTGGGTGTAAAGGTTAAATGAGATGATGTATCTAAAGCGCCTGGCCCGGTGCCAGATACAAAGAAAGCTCTGGATAAACGTAAGCTCTTATTCTTATAAAAAATTATAATAATGTTGAACTTAGGAAATCACGAAGTTTACACAGGTAGTAAAACATCATTAAACGTAGCTTGGATAATCAGATACTGGAGATGATTAAAGGCCATCAGTTTTTTCTTGTGCTACCCAGGGCTGACCAGACCCCTTTTGGTCTGACCCACCTTTGTCAACCTTACCCTGCCCCAGCCCCTCACGTGGCCTGCATTTCTAAAGGATCCGAGCACGCTCAGTTCCCCAAATGTGCCGAGCCTTTTCAAACCTACTGGCCCTCCTCCCTAGAACACTCTCTCTCCTTCCAGTAGACTTTTCACCTATTCACATTGCCTTCTTTGCAAACCATTCAAACCAGATAATTCATATAGTTAAACCTTGCAGGCTGCAGTAGTAAATTCATTGCTGTAGAAACAGGCCTACAGAACCTCCCCAAACTCCGGAGTGTGGCAAAGGCACACTGGGCACCAGCTGAGCCCAGACCCAGACCACGGGGACCATGTGATACCAGGCGGAGAGGGCCCTGCAGATGGGTCTGGCGGGAGGGGAGTCTCAGCACAGTGAGAACAGAGGTCCTGAAGAGGAGGCTCAAAACCGCTAAGGCTCAGCCTCTAAGGGGACACTGCGATACCCTGGTGCCCTGGGCCATTTTAAAGCAGACTTTCTTTTGCTATCCAGAAACTCCAAAGAAATGAAACTCAAAAACAAAGAAGAAAAATGCTCTTGCCTGTTTGATTCCTGCCTTTTCCCAGTAGTAGACATAATACAAAAAAAAGGCCACGGAGGCAGGGACATCAAAGGGAGAAGAAAACCTGATGATAAGGGAGCCTTCTTCTGGGGTCACCCAGATGTCTTCTGGAGGCCCGATGGTGGCTGAAATAGAATTACAAACAAAATCAATCAATCAGTCTATGTATATACGTAGATACATATATATACATACACATGTACATCATATATCTATACAGAATATGTATATTGTACATGTAATTATATTTAGTATATACACACATGCATATATTTATATGTGCAATGAGATTGCATTCAGACTACCAGAGGCTGTTCTGGGCACCAGATTTACTTGGAAGGCTACAGGGCAGGAAGCCCAGTGGAGCTACAGAGTGGCACCAGGGGTTTCTGGCCTTCGGTGGAAGGAGGGGTCCTCACAGTTGTCCACATGGCCGCGCCTGCCCACCCCCAGGAGACAGCTCAGGTGCAAGGATCTGACACCCACATCGGGCAGGTACAGGGCACTCCCCGGCTCAACCACAAGAGCCAGTATTTCTCATCACAATTCCACAAGAATAGTTTCCAGAGTCCCCACAAGGGACACGCCCAGTTACAAGAACCCCTTCACTCAGCAGTGCCCCAGATACGGTTTCCTACCAGGTGGTTAAGACTGGCCTGGTTGAAGTGCTATTTACCAACCAGAGGTCCTTCTGACCATAAGCAATGCTAGTAAGTCAGAAAGAGAGAAACAAATATCATATATTAACGCATATATGTGGAATCTAGAAAAATGGTACAGATGAACCGGTTTGCAAGGCAGAAATAGAGACACAGATGTAGAGAACAAACGGATGGACACCAAGGGGGAAAGTGGCGGGGTGGTGGTGTGATGAATTGGGAGATTGGGATTGACGTATATACACTAATATGTATAAAATAGATAACTAATAAGAACCTGCTGTATAGCATGGGGAACTCTAATTCGCTTCGCTGTATAGTAGAAACTAACACAACATCGTAAAACAACTACACCCCAATAAAAAAAGAAAAAGAAAAAAAAAATGACGTGGTTCATATGCCACCTTTATCAGGTTTCCAGAGAGCTGGAAGGTTAACCAAAGGTCAAATTTTCATGCAGAGAGGGAAAAGATTTTGTTAGCCCACCAAAAGTGGTGTTTACAAACTTTTAAATACGTTTATCTTCTAGCTCTTTCTAATACAATGCTTAAATATAATAACTGAGAAATATTACCATCATACGTCTATTTGTTAAGGCTTTTCATATAAGTCACAGGACAGCCAAGGACTATGGCTCATAATATGCTCTTAGAAGGAAGATTACAGCATTTATCAGGTGAGCATTTAAATTGTATAACTAACCTGAGGAACTCAGATCAAAGTACAGGTTGTGTCCTCCAAGTTCTAAGAGGCCTGTTTCTGCACCTTCCACACACACAGATGATCATATCACGGTGAACAGTTCTGCGTTCACCAAAGTGGGGCTGGATGTCTCTCTCGCTTCCACGCTCTGCCCTGGGCTCTCCCGGGTTGGGGAGGGTTAGGCATGTGTTCTGGTCACCTTTCTCTGTGTGTAAAAGTAACTGGTCCCTGCAGGGTTTGCACTCATGCCCTCTCATCTCCTTTGTTCTGGTGGAGGAACTAAGTCCAGACAGATACAGGGTCGGGCCTGGCCCACCTCAAGCCACAGCGATGTTAGCGGATAAGCTGTGTGAAACAAAAAGCTCTCACTAAACCGGCTCACAGATGATGGCATGCACGTCTTCAAGCTATGCTTCTGAAAGCCAAGTGACTGGAGCATGCAACAACATGCGGACCTGCAGGCCCAGGCCCCCGCTGAGCAGATGCTCTAGACTTTTCTGTGACTTACCCACCGGAGTGGGCATGGGAGCCTGGATGACTAATCACTTAACCGCTGCCAGGTCAGCACCAAAAGACCTGCCTCTGAAGGGCGTGCCAGACGGAGAATCTGATACCAACGTGATGAGTCTGCCTTTCCTCTGGGCCCTGCAGGAGGGCTCAGTGGATCTATGGGTCATTGCTGATAGCAGTGTCCACAGACTGAGCGATCACTCTAAACCTGGCAACACGGACTTTACATCCGCGTCCACACAGATCTATGTAACACCCACAGAAGGCCATCCCCATTTCCCAGAGGGGGAAACTGAAGCCCAGAGGGACATTACTTGCCCAGAGTGACAGCCGGTAAGTGGCAGTGTTGGGATTTGAGCCCAAGTTTATGTGATGCCAAAGCCTGCCCCCTTCAGGCACCATCTCATCCCTCTACCCTCAGTAAAGCATCTTCAAGTTGGTTACCCATCCTGACTCGACCGCAAGTGCTGCAAGCAGCGATGGGCTCTGAGAACACCACTGTCTTGAAGTTTACCAGTGACATCCCACCAGTAACTAACCGAGGACACGGCTGCCCAGCTCTGGCCGGGAGGACAGACCAGCGACTTCATGACAGGCCCTGCTTCTGATACCACCGTTACTTTTTCCCCACGAATTCCCACTTCGGTGACACTTGATAGCTCAGATGTGTGATGGGTCTCCACTCAGGGACAAATGACTTGTCCACAGAAGACCAGCCAGCAGGGACTGCACTGTCTTCTCGTACCATCCTCAAATTGCTAGCAAAAACCTTTTTTTTTTTAAATAATTTTTTAAAAAAATATTTACTTATTTATTTATCTGGTTGTGCTGGGTCTTAGTTGCGGTATGCGAACTCTTAGTTGCGGCATGCATGTGGGATCTAGTTCCCTGACCAGGGATCGAACCCGGGCCCCCTGCACTGGGAGTGTGGAGTCTTAACCACTGTACCACCAGGAAAGTCCCTTTCTTAGCTTCTATTACAGAAAATTTCAAACATATAGAAAGTAGAGAGAAGACTGTAAACAAAGTTCATGTACTCATCACCCAACTTTAAAGCAACCGTCAAGTCCTGACCGGTTTTGTTTCTCCTGTGCCCATCCACCTTGTAAGGACCACCTTGCCCCTCCCACTCTCTGGATTATTTTGACGGAATCTCAGACATTACATCATTGCATCTGTAAATACTTCAGTATGTATCTTGAAAAGACCAGACTCCCCAAACTTTCTCAGTAAAGCACCAGAGTGAATTTAGGCTCTGACTGGTCACGCAGCCCCTGTTGAGACTACTCAGCTCGCCTGTTGCAGCTTGGAAGCAGCCGTAGACAGTATATGAAAAGATGGGGAAACTGCATTCCGATAAAACTTTTTTTAAAAAATTGAAGTCTAGTTGATTTACAATATTGTGTTAGTTTCAGGTGTACAGCAAAGTGATTCAGTTATACATGTATTCTTTTTCAGATTCTTTTCCATTATAGGTTATTACAAGTTCCCTGTGCTATACAGTAGGTCCTTGTTGTTTATCTGTTTTGTATATAGTAGTGTGTATATCTTAATCCCATACTCCAAATTTATCCCTCCCCCCCTTTCCACTTGGGTAACCGTAAGTTTGTTTTCTATGTCTGTGAGTCTGTTTCTGTTTTGTAAATAAGTTCATCTGTATCATTTTTTTAGATTCCCCATGTAAGAGATATCATACAATATTTCTTCCTCTGACTTACTTCACTTATATGATAATCTCTAGGTCCACCCATGTTGCTGCAAATGGCATTATTTCATTCTTTTTTTATGGCTGAGTAGTATTCCATTGTACATATATAACACATTTTCTTTCCAATAAAACTTTACAAAAACCGGTTGGCAGGCGGGATTTGACCTGCAGGCTGGGGTTTGACAACCTCCAGGTCTAGCAAATCACCCTCCCCTAGCGTCAGCTTCCGTGGTCAGTACTCGGGTTTGACCATCATACCCACCTGGGTGCTGGTTATTTAGGGTGAGAGGCAGGACGGAGGGGCGTGGAGTCAGTACCGCTCAGTGAAGAGGAAAGTGAAGAAAACCTGCAAACGTTAAAGGAAGTTTGTACCCAAGTTGTCTTACCATTCCGATAGTGTTCGAACCAAGGTGCCTTTACCCAGGCAGAGACGAGGTCCCCCAGCTTAGCTCGGACGCGTAAAGAGATGTTGAAATGCCGTGGGAAACCCTCCAAGAGGCTGTTTGCGGTAAAGTTACACTCTGTCCCGGTGAGGTTCGTACAATCCACCCTGCTGTCTTTTTTGTTGACGTCATACCAGGTACTACTAGTGCTGCTGCAAAGGGAAGAAGGATTTTACTTTGCACAAGTCTCTCTTCGATCACATATAACAGTTTCCCCAGAGATGAGTTTTTAATTCGATGTTTTCGATTGAGACATAGCTCACATACCATACACTACCCCCATTTAAAGTGTACAATTCAATGGATTTCAGTAAATTCACAGGGTTGTGCAGCCTCACCACAATCCATTTCAATCCAGTTCATCATCCCCTAAAAACCCCTGCACCTACAGCAATCACTCTCCATTTCCTCCACCCCGCAAGCCCTAGGCTACCATTGATCTACTTTCTATCTCTATGGATTTGCCTGTTCTGGACATTTCATAGAAATAGAATCATAAACTATGTGGTCTTTTGTGACTAGTGCCCTTCACTTAGCCTGTTTTACTTAGTATGTTTTCAAGCGTGATACATGTTGTAGCATGTATCAGTACTTCATCCCTTCTTATGACCAAATAATGTCCCATTGTATGTACATACCACATTTAGTTTATCCACTGATCTGCTGATGGGCGTGTGGGTTGTCTCCACTTTTTGGCTATTGTGAATAATGCTAAGAATATTTACATGGAAATTTCTTTGTGAACTTATGTTCAGTTCTCTGGGGTGTATACCTAGGAGTGGACTTGCCGGGTCATATGGTAACTATTTTTAACTGATTTCCAAAGTAGCTGCACCATTTTACATTCCCACCCACAATGTATAAGTGTTCCAATTTCTCCTTATCCTCACCAACACTTGTTATTATGCTTTTTTGATTTTTTATTTTTATAAACTTATTTATTTTATTTATTTATTTTTGGCTGCATTGGGTCTTCATTGTTGCGTGCAGGCTTTCTCTAGTTGCGGCGAGCAGGGGCTACTCTTCGTTGCGGTGCGCGGGCTTCTCATTGCGGTGGCTTCTCTTGTTGCAGAGCAAGGGCTCTAGGCACGTGGGCTTCAGTAGTTGTGGTACACGGGCTCAGTAGTCATGGTTCGCGGGCTCTAGAGTGCAGGCTCAGTAGTTGTGGCACACGGGCTTAGTTGCTCTGCGGCATGTGGGATCTTCCCGGACCAGGGCTTGAACCCGTGTCCCCTGCATTGGCAGGTGGATTCTTAACCACAGCACCACCAGGGAAGCCCATGCCTTTTTTTATTGTAGCCATCCAAGTGGCTATATTTTCCCTGGAGACTAATGATGTTGAGTATCTTTTCATGTGCTTATTGGCTATTTGCATATCTTCTTTGGAGAACTGTCTACTCAGATCCTTTGTCTATATTTTAATTGGGTTATTTGCCTTTTAATTTTGAGTTGTAAGAGTTCTTTATACATTCTGGATACAAGTCCCTTATCAGATATATGATTTGCAAACATTTTCTGCCGTTTTGTTCTACAGTTGATTTTAATGCTTCAAACTCAACCTCTGTAGCCTATGTCTTAGGAATGACACAGTGTTCATACAAACCATACCCATACTTCCTGCTGGCGTAGAGTTTGTTTTCACCCCATAGCTGCCCATTTAAAGAGAGTCTTGGCCACATGAAAACTTTGCCAAATGTAAGGCCATGCGTCCTTGTAAGTGAGAATGCATTCCCCATAGTCCCAATGCCACCCGCCCACGTGGGATTCTACTCGCTGACTCTGAGCTCTGTCCTTAGGTGACTGACTTGAGAAAAGGCAGGGAGGTAGCTCTAGAAGCCTCAGTAGTGCGGCAGCAGGCAGTGTCCCCTCTAGGGACAGGCTATGCCCGGGACAGCAACTCTGGCCTGGAAAGCAAGGCCAGGGGAGACAGGAGAGATAAGGCTGGGGGGTCACGGCCACCAGCTCTCACACATGTGCTTCTGAGTGTACCTCTGACCCTGCCTGGAGACTTATCTTCTGCTAATGTGGCGGGTGACCAGATGAATGCCACATCAAGATGTGTAGCCAGGGATTCCACAGAAGATGCCCACCATACTCACATACCACCACGCCCTGGGGTCACAGGCCCTAATCGGGAAAGGGACCACAAACCACAGACACCCCCTCTCAGACTGGGGGTGGTGTGCTTCACAAGGGGGTAAGTGATTTTTTTTTTAAGTTATACAGATACTTAAAGATACTATAACCTTCTCCCTGCCAATCCCAGCTGTTGAACTGGGGCAAAAGGCCCTCTCCCTGATTCGCCAGGGAACTGACCACCCATGTACCATCTCCTCCCCTCACCTCCAAGCTTGCCCCTTTCAGATTTATCCCAGGGATGCAAGGTTTTTTCAATATCCTCAAATCAATCAGTGTGATACACCATATCAACAAATTGAAGAATAAAAACCATATGATCATTTCAATAGATGTAGAAAAAGCTTTTGAGAAAATTCAACACCCATTTATGATAAAAACTCTCCAGAAAGTGGGCAGAGAGGGAACATACCTCAACATAATAAAGGCCATATATGACAAACCTACAGCTAACATCAGACTCAAGGGTGAAAAGCTGAAAGCATTTCCTCTAAGGTCAGGAACAAGACAAGGAGGTCCACTCTCGCCACTTTTATTAAACATAGTTTTGGAAGTCCTAGCCAATCAGAGAAGAAAAAGAAATAAAAGGAATCCAAATTCAAAAAGAAGTTAAACTGTCAGTGTTTGCAGATGACATGATACTATACATAGAAAATCCTAAAGACGCTACCAGAAAACTACTAGAGCTCATCAATGAATTTGGTAAAGTTGCAGGTTACAAAATCAATACACAGAAATCCGTTGAATTTCAGAACTACTTCTTAAAAGTGTTTCTCAAAAAAGGGGTTTAAAAGGGCACAAGCCATCCAAATTTAAATGACAGCTGACACATGAAGGTCAGCAGTTTGCGGGGGGGGGAAGTGGAGTTCCGGAATGTGGCCTCCCCATCTAATTGCAAAGGGTAAAAATAAGGTGCTGTGGGCCCCATTTAAACGGATAATGAAATGGACACAGCCTCACGAGCGTGGCACTGCCCATGTCTGGACTCCCACCCTCTTGCCCAGGCTTATGTTGAATCAGCCAGTCTGAGCCTTACCCAGCAAGTAGTCCTGGCTCCTGGCAATGTACTCACGTGGATGGCCTCTGTCCCTTTTACCTAATTTTGAAAGCAGCCTCATCATGAGAGGGAGAACAGCATAATGATTAAACACACGGACTCTGGGGCCAGATTACGTGGGTTCAAATCCCAGTTACTTCACTTCTCTGTTCCTCAGTCTTCTTATCTATAAGATGGGATGAACTATAGCATCTGACTCTCAGGGTTGTCTTGACAGTTGAAACAGTGGACACCAGGAAAGTGCCTGGATCAGGGCCTGATGCCTAGTAAGCACCATCTAAATGTTTGTTAAACACCTGGGCAAACAATGATTTCACGGTCCAGCCTCTGTTACATCACTTCCAAAAATGATGAAGTTTCTTCCCTTTGAACCCAGCAAGTCATCTTCCAGAAATGTAAGAAAACAATCAGACACGATTTATGTCTGAGGACATTACTTATAACAGTCGCAAACTGTCAACTATTTATACCACTCGTGAGTGAGGAAAAGTTAAAAAAGTCATGAGTGATACATCATATAACAGAACATAGAATACAAATGTTCACACAGAAATAACTGTATGAAAAAAGTGGCTACATGCTTAACTACACTGTTAAAAGGAAAAAAAAAAAAAAGGAAACAGGACCCAGAAGTGTAACCCCAGTTTTGTTTCAGTCTTACACACAAGCTGGCACATTTGCAAACAACTGCATGTATTTAGAAAAAAAAGTCTAGAGAGAAATACACTAAAATGAGAATAGTGATTTTTCTTGGACACCAGGTTGTTTTATTCTTTTTACTTTTCTGGGTTTTCCACGTTTTCTATAAAGAAAATGTATTGCTATTAAAATGATGAAACAATGAAATTTTAAAAATGCATTGGGAAGACTGGGCGAGGCAGGTCCTGGCCTGGCAGCAGGGCAAGTGGGGTGTGACCTAGAAAGGGCCCCGCTGTCTGCCTGTCTTTATTTTGAAGAAAAAACAGAAATTCGGTTCTTTTTTTTTTTTTAAGTGAAATCTCCAGATTTTTAAATGTTGGCACTAATTGGAAAAAAAAAATTAAACATTGTGGACCAAACACAGACTTTAGGCCACGTGATCTGCAACTTCTGATTTAAACTTAAAATTTTCCCACAAAGTGCTCTACGTAATTTTGGCTTTGCTACTGTGACTGTCAAAAAACAGAGGCACGTTTATTTATAATTATAGTGATGTTTTACTGGAGAGAAACAGAATGGAAACTTGTAAGTCCCACAAGCCTCAAAATTAAATTATTTAATGTAACTAAAATGTCCTAAACAAGTGAAAGTATCTAGAAACAAACCAACAAAAAAAGCAAAGGCCCTCTTGCATGATCAAATCTGTAATTGGAAAAGAAAACAAAATTAGCCTCTGTTTGAGTTTTCAGTGACCCCCTCAGCTTTTCCAAATAGAGACATTCACATTCAACACACCTCTTTGTTTCTTTTACCAAAACCAACCTCTAACCTGAAAAAATATCTACAAGATGCTTTCCAAATAGAAAACACAGTGAAACAGGTTGGTCTGTGATGTGAAACTGTCAAAGGCTTTAACAAATACTTCTAATATTTAGAGGTGCTCTGTCAACCCACAAATGTACTTCCCCAGTCAAGGCTAAGGAATGCTAGTCAACAGATCAGCTGTGACTTCCTCTTACTGAAATCTTCTTGTATGGCTCTAAGATAACATATTTACTAAATGCCAAGCAGGGCCAGCTTCACGGGCATGTGACCTGTGCAGCGGCACAAAGCTGTACTCCTAGGAGGGCACCTGGTTTGAAGCTCTGCTTTACCATCCTGAAATTCCCAATAGTTTTTTCACAAGGGGCCTCTCATTTTCATTTTGCACCGAGCCCCACAAATTATGTAGCCGGTCCTCATGGACTGGTCCGTTTATTACAGATGATCATGTTTGTAATTTATAATTACTTAAGAAATAGATAAATGCGATCCAGAGATAGGACTCAAATCCCAGTTCAGAAGTTTTGTTAAGCAAGTATCGTTACAATGGACAGTTAATGATGAAAACGAAGTCATCTGGAAACTACTCCTCTAACAAATTAACCGTCTGTAATTTTTCTACATTGCCTACCTGTTCTTGACCATAGACTCATTCCAAACCGCATACAGTTGCACCTGCTGTCACGTGACACATAACTACCCTTTCTACTGGTCACCTAAGGGTTCATCCACAAGTTAACTTGACACAGTTTGCCACCTTCCTGCTAATGGACATGCATAGACACTTCAATGTATCAGTATATCTTCATGAATATAAGTTTGTTTTTTTTTCTGATGTGGGGGTTTGTACTGTCTGCCTAGGATAAAAGTAACATGGACATCCCTAGACTCTAAGTGAATAGTAGAAGTGTTTTCTAAGGGGGCTGTGCTCATAATTGATCCTGATCCAGCACTGTATCCACCAGCCACATTCTCAAAAGCACTGAGCATTCCTATTTTTAAAAATTTTGCTTATTTAGTAATCTAAAAATGACTTAGCTGATAATTTTTTTTTTTTTTTTTTTGGCGCACCGTGTGGCATGCAGGATCTTTGTTCCCCGACCAGGGATTGAACTCACGCCCTGTGCATTGGAAGAGTGGAGTCCTAACCACTGGACTGCGAGGGAATTCCCACAATAATTTTAACTTAGTCTTCACTTAATTCATTGAACAAGGTAAACAAGGACTTGGATTTTGCCTTTCTTCTTCCCCTATGTGTCTATACTGCAAATCAAATGATGGCAAACTGTAAAAAAGCTTGAAAAGAAGGTGAGAGACAGAATGAGGGGCCGGAATAAATTGCAAAATGGAACACCAGTTTAGAAGCTAAGAAGTAATAGTTCATTAGATGAATAACTTCCTTATTAGACCAAATTTGGCCCACAAGCCTAAATAAACCAGATTTTGACACCTGAAAAAGATGAAGACCAAAAGATGCCTCTTGCCCTTTCAAGACAGGAAGGCTTTTTATACATCTTCTCTTGAAACCGATGAGTCAACTTCCACCAAACTAAGCAGCCATGTGGTTAGACAGCTGAGTTCTCTGATGGCCAGCGTCCTTTCAGCCTTCAGATGCGTGGGGTGTTGTGAAATCTCTGTCCTTGGAGATGTAAAAAGTACAAGAGAACTATCTGCTTCCCATGGATTTGCTTACAATCCTGCCAAGAGGCAAGAACAAGCAGCTGGCCTCAGGTTCCGAAACAACCTCCCAACCCCAGCTCCCGGTAAGAATGCCAACAGAAATGTCGCTTACTATTTATACTGCACCTGGTAGACCACCGGCCTTGTGTCGTTGTGCAGGGACACGGGCTCCCAGCTCAGAGCCTGCTGGGCGTTGTACAGGTGAACCTTCAGGTTTCGAGGAGCAGGCAGCTGGAAGAGGGTGTCTTGACAGGGACAGAGAATAAGAGAAGTGGGGAGAGGCGGGAGAGAAAGGGAGGGTCAAGAGGAGAAAAATCGATTACAAAAATATTCCAGTGCACTCTACCAGACCATTCCTACGCCTTGGTTTTTTTTTGTTTTTTTTTTAACTAGTTGTTATTGGAGTATAGTTGCTTTACCATGTTGTGTTAGTTTCTACTGTACAGCAAAATGAATCAGCCATACATATACATATATCCCCTCCTTTGGATTTCCTTCCCATTACGCCTCGGTGTTTGGTATTACCCGTTCTCCCCTACTCCTTTAGCCTTTGACTAAAGACGGCACCACTGACACAGACCGTGGGAAAAAGAGGGGCTTGGGGCTGCCTTTCCACCTGCAGGTTCCCGTCCTTACGAACAGGTCCTGGGTGCGGGGTCTGGCTGAACTAGAACGCCTGTTTTACATTTAGTAAGTGTGGGTAACTTAACAGCCCGGGCTTCCGTTTCTTCGTCAGGAATAAGGAATAAATAACAGTAGACTGCAGAAGGCCGTGGAGAAAGTTAACTTGATGACCACTTGACATGCATTAGACCCAGACTTATACCAAAGGAGTGTCTGGTAAACTTCCACAAACATGGTTGCACACATACACACGCACAGAAACACACCCCAAACCTGGCGTGCAAAGCCCACAGTCGCCTGGGAGGGTGAGGACTTGTCTTCTGGGCTTCATCAGACTCGCTGTGTTTCTCAAAGACACCCCCCAACATCACAAGCACTGAAGTTAAAATGCAGATTCCCAGGCCCCGCCCCAGACCAGGAATTCTGCATTTTCAACAAGCTTCCCAGCTGATTCTCAGGCACACTGAAGTCTGAGAATTACAAACGACAGAATAACACATTCCCCAGGGAACTGCCACCAAGATCTGAATCCCCCTTCTCGGGGTGACCTGGGAGACACAACTCCAAGCAGGTGCTTTACAGGATTGGGCTAGAGGCTGCCCGCACGGGAGCCTTTTCTCTAGTAAGAAAACAGACCTAATGATAGACTTTCTCTGAGATTGAAAGATTAATGGGGACTTTCCTGGTGGCGCAGTGGTTAAGAATCCGCCTGCCAACGCAGGGGACACGGGTTCAATCCCTGGTCCGGGAGGATCCCACATGCCACGGAGCAACTAAGCCTCTACGCCACAACTACTGAAGTCCGCGAGCTGTAGGGCCCGTGTGCTGCAACTACTGAAGCCTGCGTGCCTAGAGCCCATGCTGCGCAACAAGAGAAGCCACCGCAATGAGAAGCCTGTGCAACAAAGAGTAGCCCCCGCTCGCTGCAACTAGAGGAAGCCCGCGCAGAGCAACAAAGACCCGACGCGGCAGAAAAAAAAAAAAAAAGATTAATGAGAAACACCCAGAGGTGGAAAGTAAAGCTTGAAAAACATGCCGTTCCAGAATTCAAAGCAGGAAACTCAAACCACACAATTTCAGTAAATGCATCTAATCTTAAAGAAAGAAGGCTGCCCAGATCAGCTGATAGCCTGGCTTGCTGCTCTCTTCTGAAAGGTACATTACCTAGAGTCTGTGGCCACTTGTTTACTTACAGAATGTCCACTGTCTTCACAGCTATGACCTTGGGCTGACCTCCATTCTAGATCTTAATTCAACCAGCTCACCGACACTGCTGCCAACTCATGCCAGGCCTCGTGGAAGCCGGGCCAAAGGCGCAGCGTGGCGGCAGGCTGGTCTCCTGGTCAGGCCCGTCCCACCCACTGTGGCTGCTATAGCCCAGTGGATGCCAGAGCATTTCTGAGCTGAGAAATGAAGTCCTGCTTCCAGGGAGGGATGTGCAGGGTCTCAGGGGTGAGTGCTTGGTTAGGGCTGGGCACCCATCAGAGCATCCCGGAGACCTTCTACTGTCTATATTAGTTTCCTAGTTTTAAAAAATTAATTAATTAATTAATTGTTTTTTGGCTGTATTGGATCTTCGTTGCATGCAGGCTTTCTCTAGTTGTGGCGAGCTGGGGCTACTCTTTGTTGTGGTGAGTGGGCTTCTCATTGCGGTGGCTTCTCTTGTTGCGGAGCACAGGCTCTAGGCACATGGGCTTCAGTAGTTGTGGCTCGCGGGGTCTAGAGTGCAGGCTCAGTAGCTGTGGTGCAAGGGCTTAGTTGCTCCGCGGCATGTGGGATCTTCCCGGTCCAGGGCTCAAACCCGTGTCCCCTGCACTGGCAGGCGGATTCTTAACCACTGCGCCACCAGGGAAGTCCCCAGTTTCCTATTGATGTTGAAATAAATGACCCCAAATGTAGTGTCTTAAAACAACCCAGATTCATGCTCTTACAGCTCTGGAGGTCAGAAGTTTGCAGTAGGTCTCACTGGGCCCATGTCAAGGTGTCGGCAGGGCTCTGTTCCTTCTGGAAGCTTGCCTTTTTCCTTGCCTAGAAGCTGCTCACATTCTTCGGCTCATGGCCTCTTCCTCCGGCAATGCTGGGCTGAGTCTTTCTTGTGCTGCCGTCTCTTTGGTTCTGACTCTCTTGCCTACCTCTTCCATCTTCCAAGGACCCTTGTGATTGCACTGGGCCCACAGAGCCCGACAATCCAGGATAATCTCCCCAGCTCAGGACCCCTAATTTAATCACGTCTGCCAAATCCCTTTTGCCATGTAAGATAACGTGGTCACAGGTTCCGGGGATGAAGATGTGGACATCTTTGGGGACCCTTATTCAGCCTGCCACAGGCCTCCTCCCCATCTCCCCATCTCTGGGGAGGAGCCAGAAGGCGTTCCCTCTCCCTCCGCCCTTCTCCTGGCACCCTCCCCCCCCCCCCGTCTAAACATTCAGCTGAGAAAGGGAGCGACAGGGGACCAGCGAAGTCTTCCACCCCAACTGGCACGTGGACCAGAAGAAGGCCTTCTGGAAAAGTTGGGATCTCCAGATGAGTCTTCCACTTTCTTCAACTTTCATTTTACTGAGGTGTGGAGAGAGGACCCGCAGTTTCGCTCTCGTATTTGAGTTTCTTGGACTCCCCTGTCTCACCACATTCAGAGAAGAAAATGAGTCTTACGGCTGTAGATTTCACAGTGAAGTACCAGAGGCTGCCCACTCATTAACACCAACAGCTTCAACCCCGGCCCTGCACGCCTCTCAGGAGGCCCGTCCCTCAACAGCTTCCCGTGGCCTCCTCCTTGTTCCTGGGAAGCACTGGGCACCCTCTCACCTCGCCTTGCCCTTGCTGCTGCCCTTCTCTGGAGCCTTCTTTCCCCCTGTGCCAGGCTCTCTCCCCCGCTCCCTTCATGTCTCTGCTCATATGCCACCTTATCAGAGCAGCTTCCTGCCTATGAAGCCCAGGGCAGGGGACTCCCGATCCCTGCTTTCCTTTTCTCCTGGCTTTCCCACCACCTGCGTCCTTTGTTTACACCCCGGTGGTGAGAGGCATGGATTCCAGAACTTGACTGCCTGGGTTCAAAGCCATGCGCTCTTTGCGGGACCTTGAGCAAGCTGTTTCCCTCTCTGTGCCTCGGTTGTCTCACCTGCGAAATGGAAATGAAAACAGTGCAGACTTCAAAGGGTTATTATGAGGAATGAGTGGGTTAATTTCACATGCGGGGCTGAGAACAGTGCGAGCACCACGTGATCGTTTCCTCTCCTCCTTGCTAGCAGCTCACTGACAGTCTCCCCCGACACTAGAGCGGCGAGCTCCAGGAGGGCTGGGTGTTGCCACACTTGGGGGCCGTTTCATCCCCAGTGCCTGGAGGACCAGGCACGCAGGATCTGGGGAGCGAGCGGCCTGCAGCCCAGCGGCCTGAGTTGCTTCAGGGATTATGTAGCCAGTTTCTGTGTCCTCAGTGTTGCATTTGTCCACCCGAAACCCACGCTAAGCTCAGTCTCTCTTTCTCTTCCTTGCTTTATGTGTAAGTCCTGCCTTTTCTCTGGTCTCAGAGGCTGGGGCAGGGAGTGGGTACAACTCTGGACCATGGACTTATCTGGATGGCTCTAAAAGGTCCATATATTTAGGGCCATAGCACCTGCTGTCAACAGTGTTGACAAAGGCTCTGTGGGAAGGGAAGAGAATTTCTGGACAAAGGGCTTTGGCTGGAATCCTGATCCTGCCACCTAGAGCCATGGGATCCTACCACGACCCCACCTGAGCCTCAGTTTCCCCATGAATAATGAAATGATACCATCTCTCCCAGAGATGGAGTGAGGGGCAAATGAGGGACCACGAATGAAAGGCAAACCAGACACTGCTGCCTAAGTGTGATTTTTAAGACGTGCCTATTTCAGGGTGTCCTGATGGACGGCTGCTTCTGCAGGTGGCACGCCACAACCCGATACCCAGACCCTGCCTTCAGTGACCACCAACAGGGGGCCCAGCCCCATGCTGACCACTGTATTCAATGGTCTGACCCTGCTGTAGGCAGAACAGTGGCCCCTCCCAAAGATGTCTGTGTCCTAATGTATTCACAGGACACAGATATCTTTGGGAGGGGATGAAACCTAGGGTTCTGAGGAGGACGCGGGGCGTGCACAGCCGTGTCGCTGACAGGCTCTTGCTGCTCCGGCTGGGTGTCAGGCCTGAGCCTCTGAGGTGGGAGAGCTGAGTTCAGGACATTGGTTCACCAGAGACCTCCTGGTCCCACATAATATCAAACAGCGAAAGCCCTCTCGGAGATCTCCATCTCAACGCTAAGACCCAGCTCCACTCAACGACCAGCAAGCTACAGTGCTAGACACCCTATGCCAAACAACTAGCAAGACAGGAACACAACCCCACGCATTAGCAGAGAGGCTGCCTAAAATCATAATAAGATCACAGGCACCCCAAAACACACCACCGGACGCGGTCCCGCCCACCAGAAAAACAAGATCCAGCCACATCCACCAAAACACAGGTACCACTTGCCTCCACCAGGAAGCCTACACAACCCACTGAACCAACCTTACCCACTGGGAGCAGACACCAAAAACAACAGGAACTACGAACCTGCAGCCTGTGAAAAGGAGACCCCAAACACAGTAAGTTACGCAAAATGACAAGACAGAAAAATACACAGCAGATGAAGGAGCAAGGGAAAAACCCACCAGACCAAACAAATGAAGAGGAAATAGGCAGTCTACCTGAAAAAGAATTCACAGTAATGATATTAAAGATGATCCAAAATCTTGGAAATAGAATGGAGAAAATACAAGAAACGTTTAACAAGGACCTAGAAGAACTAAAGAGCAAACAAACAATGATGAACAACACAATCAATGAAATTAAAAATTCTCTAGAAGGAATCAATAGCAGAATAACTGAGGTAGAAAAACGGATAAGTGACCTGGAAGATAAAATAGTGGAAATGACTACCACAGGGCAGAATAAAGAAAAAAGAATGAAAAGAGTTGAGGACAATCTCAGAGACCTCTGGGACAACATTAAACGCACCAACATTCGAATTACAGGGGTCCCAGAAGAAGAAGAGAAAAAAAAAAGGGACTGAGAAAATATTTGAAGAGATTATAGTTGAAAACTTCCCTAATATGGGTAAGGAAATAGTCAATAAAGTCCAGGAAATGCAGAGAGTCCCATACAGGATAAATCCAAGGAGAAACACGCCAAGACACATCGTAATCAAACTATCAAAAATTAAATTCAAAGAAAAAATATTAAAAGCAGCAAGGAAAAAGCAACAATTAACATACAAGGGAATCCCCATAAGGTTAACAGCTGATCTTTCAGCAGAAACTCTGCAAGCCAGAAGGGAGTGGCAGGACATATTTAAAGTGATGAAAGGGAAAAACCTACAATCAAGATTACTCTACCCAGCAAGGATCTCATTCAGATTCGATAGAGAAATTAAAATCTTTACAGACAAGCAAAAGCTAAGAGAATTCAGCACCACCAAACCAGCTCTACAACAAATGCTAAAGGAACTTCTCTAGGCAGGAAACACAAGGAAGGAAAAGACTTACAATAACAAGCCCAAAACAATTAAGAAAATGGTAATAGGAACATTCATATCGATAACTACCTTAGATGTAAATGGATTAAATGCTCCAACCAAAAGACATAGACTGGCTGAATGGATACAAAAACAAGACCCATACATATGCTGTCTACAAGAGACCCACTTCAGACCTAGGGACACATACAGACTGAAAGTGAGGGGATGGAAAAAGATATTCCATGCAAATGGAAATCAAAAGAAAGCTGGAGTAGCAATACTCATACCAGACAAAATACTTTAAAATAAAGACTATTACAAGAGACAAAGAAGGACACTACATAATGACCAAGGGATCAATCCAAGAGGAAGATATAACAATTGTAAATATTTATGCACCCAACATAGGAGCACCTCAATACATAAGGCAAATGCTAACAGCCATAAAAGGGGAAATTGACAGTAACACAATCACAGTAGGGGACTTTAACACCCCACTTTCACCAATGGACAGATCATCCAAAATGAAAATAAATAAGGAAATGCAAGCTTTAAATGATACATTAAACAAGATGGACTTAATTGATATTTATAGGACATTCCATCCAAAAACAGCAGATTACACTTTCTTCTCAAGTGCTCATGGAACATTTTCCAGGATAGATCATATCTTGGGTCACAAATCAAGCCTTGGTAAATTTAAGAAAACTGAAATCGTATCAAGTATCTTTTCTGACCACAACACTATGAGACTAGATATCAATTACAGGAAAAAATCTGTAAAAAAACCAAACACATGGAGGCTAAACAGTGCACTACTAAATAACCAAGAGATCACTGAAGAAATCAAAGAGGAAATCAAAAAATACCTAGAAACAAATGACAATGAAAACACGACGACCCAAAACCTATGGGATGCAGCAAAAGCAGTTCTAAGAGGGAAGTGTATAGCAATACAATCCTACCTCAAGAAACAAGAAACATCTCATATAAACAATGTAAACTTACACCTAAAGCAATTAGAGAAAGAACAAAAAACCCCCAAAGTTAGCAGAAGGAAAGAAATCATAAAGATCAGATCAGAAATAAATGAAAACGAAATGAAGGAAATGATAGCAAAGATCAATAAAACTAAAAGCTGGTTCTTTGAGAAGATAAACGAAATTGATAAACCATTAGCCAGACTCATCAAGAAAAAAAGGGAGAAGACTCAAATCAATAGAATTAGAAATGAAAAAGGGGAAGTAACAACTGACACTGCAGAAATACAAAGAATCATGAGAGCTTACTACAAGCAACTATATGCCAATAAAATGGACAACCTGGAAGAAATGGACAACCTGAACCAGGAAGAAATAGAAAATATAAACAGACCAATCACCAGCACTGAAATTGAAACTGTGATTAAAAATCTTCCAACAAACAAAAGCCCAGGACCAGATGGCTTCACAGGTGAATTCTATCAAACATTTAGAGAAGAGCTAACACCTATCCTTCTCAAACTCTTCCAAAATATAGCAGAGGGAGGAATACTCCCAAACTCATTCTACAAGGTCACCATCACCCTGATATCCAAACCAGACAGATGCCACAAAAAAAAGAAAACTACAGGCCAATATCACTGATGAACATAGATGCAAAAATCCTCAACAAAATACTAGCAAACAGTATCCAACAGCACATTTAAAGGATCATACACCATGATCAAGTGGGGTTTATCCCAGGAATGCAAGGATTCTTCAATATATGCAAATCAATCAGTGTGATAAATCATATTAACAAATTGAAGGAGAAAAACCATATGATCATGTCAATAGATGCAGAAAAAGCTTCTGACAAAATTTAACACCCATTTATGATAAAAACCCTCCAGAAAGTAGGCATAGAGGGAACTTACCTCAACATAATAAAGGCCATTTATGACAAACCCATAGCCAACATTGTTCTGAATGGTGAAAAACTGAAACCATTTCCACTAAGATCAGGAACAAGACAAGGTTGCCCACTCTCACCACCATTATTCAACATAGTCTTGGAAGTTTTAGCCACAGCAATCAGAGAAGAAAAAGAAATAAAAGGAATCCAAATTGGAAAAGAAGAAGTAAAACTGTCACTGTTTGCAGATGACATGATACTAAACATAGAGAATCCTATAGATGATACCAGAAAACTACTAGAGCTAATTAATGCATTTGGTAAAGTAGCAGGACACAAAATTAATGCACAGAAATCTCTTGCATTCCTATACACTAATGATGAAAAATCTGAAAGAGCAATTAAGGAAAAACTCCCATTTACCATTGCAACAAAAAGAATAAAATACCTAGGAATAAACCTACCTAAGGAGACAAAAGACCTGTATGCAGAAAACTATAAGACACTGATGAAAGAAATTAAAGGTGATACAAACAGATGGAGAGATATATCATGTTCTTGGATTGGAAGAATCAACATTGTGAAAATGACTATACTACCCAAAGAAATCTACAGATTCAATGCAATCTCTATTAAATTACCAATGGCATTTTTCACAGAACTAGAACAAAAAATTTCACAATTTGTATGGAAACACAAAAGACCCTGAGTAGCCAAGGCAATCCTGAGAAAGAAAAATGGAGCTGGAGGAATCAGGCTCCCTGACTTCAGACTATACTACAAAGCTACAGTAATCAAGACAGTATGGTACTGGCACAAAAAAAGAAATATAGATCAATGGAACAGGAGAGAAAGCCCAGAGATAAACCCACGCACCTATGGTCAGCTAATCTATGATAAAGGAGGCAAGGATATACAATGGAGAAAAGACAGCCTCTTCAATAAGTGGGTCTGGGAAAACTGGATAGCTTCATGTAAAAGAATGAAATTAGAACACTCCCTAACGCCATACACAAAAATAAACTCCAAATGGATTAAAGACCTAAATGTAAGGCCAGACACTATAAAACTCTCAGAGGAAAACATAGGCAGAACACTCTATGACATAAATCACAGCAAGATCCTTTTTGACCCGCCTCCTAGAGAAATGGAAATAAAAACAAAAATAAACAAATGGGACCTAATAAAACTTAAAAGCTTTTGCATAGCAAAGGAAACCATAAACAAGATGAAAAGACACCCCTCAGAATGGGAGAAAATATTTTCAAACGAAGCAACTGACAAAGGATTAATCTCCAAAATATACAAGCAGCTCATGCAGCTCAGTATCAAAAAAACAAACAACCGGGGCTTCCCTGGTGGCGCAGTGGTTAAGAATCTGCCTGCCAATGCAGGGGACACGGGTTCGAGCCCTGGTCCGGGAAGATCCCACATGCTGCAGAGCAACTAAGCCCGTGCGCCACAATTACCAAGCCTGCGCGCCACAACTACTGAAGTCTGTCTGCCTAGAGCCTGTGCTCTGCAACAAGAGAAGCCACCGCAATGAGAAGCCTGCACACTGCAACGAAGAGTAGCCCCTGCTCGCCACAACTAGAGAAAGCCCACATGCAGCAACGAAGACCCAACACAGCCAAAAAATAATAAGTAAGTAAAATAAATAAATTTATTTTAAAAAACCCCTGAACAGCCCAATCCAAAAGTGGGCAGAAGACCTAAACAGTCATTTCTCCAAAGAAGATATACAGATTGCCAACAAACAAATGAAAGGATGCTCAACATCACTAATCATTAGAGAAATGCAAATCAAAACTACAATGAGGTATCACCTCACACCGGTCAGAATGGCTATCATCAAAAAATCTATAAACAATAAATGCTGGAGAGTGTGTGGAGAAAAGGGAACCCTCTTGCACTGTTGGTGGGAATGTAAATTGATACAGCCACTATGGAGAACAGCATGGAGGTTCCTCAAAAAAACTAAGAATAGAACTACCACATGACCCAGCAATCCCACTACTGGGCATATACCCTGAGAAAACCATAATTCAAAAAGAGTCATGTACCACAATGTTCATTGCAGCTCTATTTACAACAGCCAGGACATGGAAGCAACCTAAGTGTCCGTCAACAGATGAATGGATAAAGAAGATGTGGCACATATATACAATGCAATGTTACTCATCCATAAAAAGAAACGAAATTGAGTTATTCATAGTGAGGTGGATGGACCTAGAGACTGTCATACAGAGTGAAGTAAGTCAGAAAGAGAAAAACAAATACCGTATGCTAACACACATATATGGAATCTAAAAAAAAAAAAAAAAAAGGTTCTGAAGAACCTAGGGGCAGGACAGGAATAAAGACGGAGATGTAGAGAATGGACTTGAGGACACGGGGAGGGGGAAGGGTAAGCTGGGACGAAGTGAGAGAGTGGCATGGACATATATACACTACCATACGTAAAATAGATAGCTAGTGGGAAGCAGCCGCATAGCACAGGGAGATCAGCTTGGTGCTATGTGACCACCTAGAGGGAGGGTGGGAGGGATACGCAAGAGGGAGGAGATATGGGGATGTATGTATATGTATGGCTGATTCACTTTGTTATAAAGCGGAAACTAACGCACCATTGTAAAGCAGTTATACTCCAATAAAGATGTTAAAAAAATTAAAAAAAAAAAAGAAATTTAGGGTCCTAATCAGAAGACCTAAAAACAGATTATCCTGGAGTATTTGGGTGGACCCAATGTCACCACAAGGATGTTTGTCTAGAAGCTGGAAAAGGCAAGGAAATGATTCTTCCCCTAGAACCCTCAGAAAGGAACACATCCCTACAACACCTTGATTTTAGCCCAGTGAAAGCTGCATCTGACTGCTGACCTTCAGAACTGTAAGACACTAAATTTGGTTCTAGGCATCTTCACCATAAGCCTCTTTGCCATAGACATTTTTGCCACAGCATTTTCACTGCAAACATTTTTGCCAAATAACTAACTTGCCGTAAGGCAATTTAGCTGTAAAAAAGTAAAATAATGAAAAATAAAAGAGAGACATTACGCAAGACATAATGAAACATGAAAAGTGATAACAAAACTTAGAAGACTTTATTGCAAAATACAAAATATTTGAATCCACTGAAAATGTGTGTAGATGCATGGCAACACTGCGCAAACAACAGATTTTATTTTGTGGGCTTTACAAAGCACTTGTCTTCAAAGTCTTTCGTTCATCGTGTTATACATTGTTTTGTTTTGGTTTTTTTTTTTGCTTATTGACTTGTTTCATGCTTTCTCTTTTTCACTAAGATTTCCTCTTTCATTAAGCGAGGTGTCAGTTTCTGAACACTGGGACGCATGTTTGTAACTGAGCTTTGTACTGCGTTGTGAAAGCCTCTCCACTATTGCGTGGTCTTGGCATATTGTCACATGTCTCTTGATAAACGTTTAGTTCTATGGGAAACGTTGGTTCAATGCTGCGCCTTTAAGGCCGTTGGTCTCTTTCTCTTCCAAGGTAGTGTGTTTCAAAATCAGAAACCAAATCATCGTCATCTGTCAGCTCGATAAAGTGATCAGTAACTTCACTAACTGGAAGAAACGCTGACACATTTCAACCACTTGAAACCAAACCATGAAACCAAACCGTCAACCAGTTATTTTATCTTTTATGGCAAAATCGCCTGATGGCCAATTAGTTAGGCGGCGAACATGTTTGAGGTGCCAAGTTGGTAGTCATTCGTTACAGCAACAACAGGAAACTAATACAGTCCCTGGAGGTGGACACCAGGCCTTCAATGACACCCCAGCTCCTACAAGATAAAAGCTCACAGTCCTAAGTAGGGTGTACAAAGCCCCACTCTACTTGCTTCTCCATGGTCTTTGGGGCAGTGGTTCACTAACTGTTAATGGTAAGAAGAGATAACCGAGGGAGGTGCCAAGTGTGTCCTCTGCACCTCACAACCACAGCTCCTTCTGTTCCACCCTCCTGCCCCAACCAGCCACCTCCGATCCACCCTGGATCCAGGTGTTTGAGATTTTATACGTTTTTAAGAATAGTCTCTCCTGGGTCTTAACAGCATAGTTTGATAAACACACATCACACACAGATAATAAAATAAAGTACTGCTAACATCAAAATTAATCATTTAATCTTGACAATCGAACACCCTTCAGGATCTTCCCATGGATGGGTCATTATGATGAACATCAATGATCTCACCTCCCTGCAGATGAGGAGAAGTCAAAAAGACATTCCCTGAATCCTCACCCATAACCAGGAAGCTGCTCTCGTCTGTAAATACTGGACATCAGCTTATTTACCTAGACCATTTGTCTCTTCCTATAAAGGATGGTTTGGTTTCCCAGGGAGTAAAGTGGGGCTCTTATCTACTTCAAAATATGGGTGAGAAAATTCGGAGAGATAATGTATAGAAAGCACTTAACAGCTTGTCTGAGTTAAAAGAGAAGCCCAATAAATGGTGGCCATTACTATCATTTATAGAGTTTGCCCCCAAACATTCCAGTTACATAGTAGTTTCCACTGTTGAGATTATGGACAAACAGGAGTTACTTAATACACATTTATCTGCAATGGTTTTTATGTGGTTGGGGATTTATGGTCATTCTCAGTGGTCTCTAAGCTCCGAGAAGCTTTGGATGTTCAAGTCAGCAAGTTAGGGTGAGAAAATTTTGTGGCCTAAGGACATTCCAATCTGCTAGACAATAAGCAGCAGCTATGACAATTACAAATAGAAGTCTTAATTCTTCAACATTCGGGTAATTGAATTACTAAAGAGTGGTTGACTTACTGCACTTTAATGCTTTGATTAGCTTCTATCTAAAGCAGCACCTACTACAGATTGGGTCAGGTCCGATATTTTACATATGTTATCCTTCTAACAACTTGAAGGGGTAGATATTGCAAGTCTCCCTTTAAAAATTTTGTTTCCAGTACTTGTATTTTCTCCCCCCTCTGACCATAAAAGCAATTGCGTGACTACTGAAGGACACCTGTAAATTATGGAGAAGTCTGGAAATTTTACTACTTACTACCCGTTTACTATATAATCGTTAATCTTTTCACTTTGTGTTTTGACCAACAGTTTCTCTTAAAAATATCCCGGTTAGTTTTTAATTGTTTATTATGCAAAATTTCAAATAGTCACAAAAAACAGATTAGTATAATGTGGTGCTGCTTTGCAAAGGATCTGTGGTGAAGGACCAGTTTATTTCCAATGCATCACACAGAACCAAACTTTTGCAGAATACAATCAAAGATAATCACTAGAAAGATGGACCTGCCCATGCGTGTTGTAGCAATATCAAATCGCAAAGTTTCGAAATACTTCTCTCAACCTCTGGACTATTGGCAGACAAGTCACAAACAGTTCACAGACTAATCAGGAGCAGCACTAGTATAAAGGACCACCTTGGGCAATTACCAACATTTTACCAATGCCCAAATCTCATCTGAAGGAAGCAGGGAAGGGGCAGACACAGGTCGTTCAAGGCTTGAAGCTGGGGAGGAGCAGAGTCAAGATTCAAACCCGGGCTTCCCTGGTGGCGCAGTGGTTGAGAGTCTGCCTGCCAATGCAGGGGACACGGGTTCGAGCCCTGGTCTGGGAGGATCCCACATGCCGCGGAGCAACTGGGCCCGTGAGCCACAATTACTGAGCCTGCGCGTCTGGAGCCTGTCCTCCGCAACAAGAGAGGCCGCGATAGTGAGAGGACCGCGCACCGCGATGAAGAGTGGCCCCCGCTCTCCGCAACTGGAGAAAGCCCTCGCACAGAAACGAAGACCCAACACAGCCATAAATTAATTAATTAATTAATTAAAAAAAAAAAAGATTCAAACCCATCTGTCCGACTCCCAGGGGAAACAGCCATTTAACCAGGAGCACATATCCCCATATGCAAGGCTCCCCTCAGCCAGGATCTACAGCATTTAAGGGCTTTAGCAAGAGATGCTGATTAAAGAAACAAACGCAAACAACACCTTGAGAATTCAAGTGGGAGGAAACTTCTAAATTCTTGAGACTTCTTAAGTGTTACCCAATCTATGATACCGGCTTTTCCATGGGAAAGAACCCAGCAAAACACAAACAAGTGGACATGCACAGAACGTTCTCACACATCCACCTTTGTCATTGTTCTCTCTTTCTTTCTCTCTCTCTTTTTGTAGTTTTTCTCTTTTGCTCATAAGTATGGTCAGTTAGTGTCAGAGGTAAGCAGGTGGCCGATCTCAGGTAAAGGGCCGTCCAGATGGGAACGGAGCTGGGATTAACAGTCTGGTTCAGCTGACCGACCCCCTTACCTGCAAGGTAACATTTCTGGGTCCTGCCCTGAACGCTGCCCCGCCCCGCCCCGCCCCCTTCCCCCCCATCTATCCGTTCCCCATCCCGGGGGACTAACCATCGGGATTTCACACCCGATATCAAACACACTCGGCCACAGTAAGACTGAGTTACAGTCACAACCTCCAAGACGGAGGTCCCTGCCGGTGGCTGGCCTCCACGGCACGCAGCTGCCAGGAAGGCAGGCCTGGGACCTGCTTCTGGCTCAGGCCACTGGGGAGGACGCGCCAGACGGGGCTACGTTCAGGCGGCCCAGGAGAAGACTCTGTGGCCCGCAGAGGCGGCCTTTCCTCGAGCCCTGGATTCGGTTTTCCCTTTGTTCATTTTGAGACGTTCGGAGTCGGGCCGCGCTGGTGTTTGGGCGGCGGCGCGGGGGTGGGAGAGAAGGAGCTAGAGTGTGTCCGGATTCATGCAGGAGCAGCTTAAGCCCCTCCTTCCTGCCAGCGATGTCCAGGGCGCTGGGAGGGGCGAACGGCGTCCGGCGGCTCCTCCGCTGCGCCTGCTCCAAGCCCCGAGGCTGCCCGGAATTCTCCCCTACCACCCCACACCCACTTCGGGCTCCCCGCGGACCCGCCCGATCGGGGCAGCCCTGTAGCCCCTCAACCGATCCAGGTTCCCTGCGGACCCCACCCGCTAGGGACACCCCCGTTTACCCCCAACCTATCGGGGTTCCCGTGGGCACCCCACCTACTCCGGGCTCCCCGCTGACACCCACCCGTGCGACAACGGTTCCGGCCGGCCTCGGGGCGGGGGGCCCAGGCCCCGCTTACCTGCCGGGGGCGCCGCTGCGTCGCAGCCACTGAACAGTAACAGCAGCAGCAGCAGTAACAGAGGCGGCGGCCGCATGGCCCGGGGCTCTGGGCGCCGCGGGCTCGGCGGCGCTCTGGGCGCGGCCCGGCCCCGGCGTTGGGTCGCCAAGCCGCTCACGTCGCCGCCTAGGTGGCCATGGCGAGCGCAGGGCGCTGGGGCCTGCCTCTTCCAGAGCGGCGGCGGCGCCGGCGGCGCGTCCCGGGCGGCAGGAGAGCCCTGCTCGGCCGCCGCGCCCAGCCCGGCCCCTCCCGGCGCCCGCGCTCCGCCCCGCGAGGCCGCCGCGCTCCTGCGCCCCGCCCGCCGCGGGGATTTTCCCGGCGCCCCCCATGCGCGCCGGCGCTCCCGGGAACCATGGCCCGGGGCCTCCCGGCCGCACCCCCCGACCCCGTCTCCCCGCGGCCGAAGCGCCCAGCGCGCCCAGATCCCGGCCTCTGCGGCCGCCCGAGCCGGGGTCTCACCGAGGCCGGACTCCCGGAGCGAGGCCTGGGCCTGGCACAGAGGACGGGGTGGTGGGGGGGGGGAGGGCGGGGAGGGGGAACCCTGCCAGAGCCACCTTCGGGGGCCTTGCGACCCTTCTGGAAACACCCCCTCGAAACCCAAGGCCCTGGGTGGGCCTCGCGCGGAGCCCTCCATCCTCACCCCACCCCCTCTTCTCCCACTGCTCCCTGATTCCAGGGGTTGCTTAGTTGGAGCATTCCTCCCTCGAGCTGAAACTTTTGCTTGCTTATTAGTCTCTAAAGTACCTACTCAGCTTTGAACCCTTTTTTGAAAATAGGTTTTAAGGGTATAGTGGATTGAAAGAGCCTGCGAGAAGGAAGGAGTGGGGCTTCGGCGGTTAATGGGCGCCCAGTAGCGCGGAGGGGGAGAGAAATGTCCCACATTTCAAAACGGCCTGTGGGTTTGGCCCAGGTTCAGGCTGTAAAGGAGTGTATGAGGAAGTAAGTGCGGGCGCTGGGGCTGCGGGGGTGTGTGTGGGAGGCCTGCGCTCAGGCTGAATCTGCGCTGTTTCCAGTTTGATGCCACCGAGGATTTGAGTCTGCTGTTCTCCCAGGATGAGCCATGAAGCAAGTTTAGCAGGGAAGGAAGGGGGGCAAAAAAGGGAGGGAGTTGTGGGGATGGGACGGGGCGCGGAGACCAAGAGTGAAGGAAGAGGGTCGTCGGTCCCGCTGGGGGGCCCTGCTGGGCTAGTTGGCCACGTAATGTCTGGCAACATCCAGCTTTACTTTTGGACTTTTTGCATTTTATTTCCTTACTGTAGAACTCTTTTGAGGTCTACAGCCACTGTTGCAAACACATGTGATGAAATATCTAGCAGTATTTGAATGGTACTTTGAGTGAGTTTTTCAAGACAAAGGCATGTTCATATGTTGTGAAAAAAGCAGAGTCCTTGCAAAAATGACGTATTGAGAAAAACTGGAGGAAATATGCCGAAACACCGATGTGAAATAGGGTGTGGGATTATGAATGGTAACAGTTTTGTTTGTTTGTTTGTTTAATGCTTTTCTCTTTTTCCCCCAATGGGCATATTTTACTTTTATAATCAGGAAATAAAAAAAAAAAAGTCAAGTTAAAGAAAAAGACACAAGTTCATGTGTCTCAGCCCAGGCCAGGGAGGGCTTGTGATCTCCCTTGATGTAGAATTCTCAGGGGCAGCGGCAATGAAGCCTGTGGTCCTTGAGGGGTACCTGAAAACCCGCAGGGTATTTCTCCTCAGCTGGAGAATCTCCTTCCAGAGCTCTTCTCTTCTAAAACATAAGGCGTTTACATTTTCCTTACAGTTCCTGGCAGAGCACTAAAAGGAGCCTACCCAGTTTGCCACTTGGGTGGGCATCCTTTTGTCACCTCAGGCACGCAGTATCCCCAAAGCAAGTAACTGTCCCCTGATTCCAGGGCAGCTCTCCATAGAAAGGCCACTTCTCTCCGTGGTTGGCCTTTCCTTTTCCTCTTCCTCCTGGCTGAGACACTGTGAAGTCGTGGATAGATGACTGATTTGTACAGAATCCTCCATCTGAAGAGAACAGGAAGACAGTCTCACTGGCATTTCTGGTGAAGGATGTTTAGCACCCACTGCCCTTTGTCTGGTTCCATCTATCCCCCTCAGAGCCCCATGCAGTAGCTCCGTTTATTGCACATAACTTTTTTTTTTTTTTTTTTGCACATTATTGCACATAATCTTTGTAAGTGGGTTCCCTTCTCTAGCTGCTCCCCTTTGGAGGCAGATTTACTGAGAAACCACTGAAAGCTTACACCTCAGTAAAAGTGTGAAAGGGACCCTCCTTTCCACAACCTCTTCCACGGCCATGGAAGGGGCTCCCCGCACTGTGTTCACATGGTCATATGCTTTTGTGAAATCTGCCAAGTAAAAGATTTTAACCACAGTCATTCAGACCTCTGTCTCTTTCCTCTTAGACTTCTCCTTTAACACACTTCTCCTGTAGGGCTGTGTTGGGGTGACTCTGGTGTTTTTGAGAAATGTCTTGACATGATATAGCAACAGCAGACTGTGAAGTTAAAAGACACTTTTCTAAATTGTCAATAAGAAGAAACATTTTGATAAATCATTCTAGAGGAAAGTCTGAATTAACTTTCTATTCTTTCTCTAGAGCATATTTTATGTATTTTTAAATTTATTAATATTATTTTATTTTATTTTATTTTCTTGGCTGTGCTGAGCGGCTTGCAAGACCTTAGTTCCCGGACCAAGGATCAAACCTATGCCCCCTGCAACGGAAGTACAGAGTCCTAACCACTGGGCTGCCAGGGAATTCCCTAGAGCAGATTTGAAAAGGTTGGATGTAGACGCAAAGATTACACAATCAAATATGTAGGTAAAGAGTATTAGAGAGGTTTGTCAGGCAGTGAGCTAACACAAATATTTTATTTTTCTGAATTTTGCAATGTTAGTGGTATTTGGCAGCTTTTAAAAATTTGTAACTTGTGATTTATTTTCTCATTCTAAATGAATACTTTTGTATCTAATTTTATGCTCTTAATTGTGTACTCTTTTACAAATTTATATAAACATAAACTTAAGCCTTACAAAACCTGAATCACCCCATTCCTTTCCGTTAATTTGCTGCCTTCTGACTAGTTGATCTTCATGCAAATAATCTAGAGGTGCTCCCCTCCCCTCCCTCAGGAGGGTGGATGAGGGGTGGAGAAAGAAGCCAACATTGGTTGATGGCCAGGGGTAACTCTGCATGTGTTACACCACTCAGCCCTCACACTTAGGACCCTCATGACTGCTGCTTCACAGATGAGGAGACCGACCCAGGCTCAGAGCATTTAGTAACTCGCCCTGCAGTGGATTTGTAGGGCATCAGTTTAGCTAAGCCATAACTGCATTTCCTAGAATTCCCTTCTTGCATAGTTCTGAGTTAGCATGGGCCAAGGGGTTGTTTTTTTTTTTTTTTTTTTTTACAGGATTTGGAAGGTAGAAGTGAAGGTGCAGGGGCTTCCCTGGTGGCATAGTGGTTAAGAATCCACCTGCCAATGCAGGGGACACGGGTTCGAGCCCTGATCTGGGAAGATCCCACATGCCGCGGAGCAGCTAAGCCCGTGTGCCACAACTACAGAGCCCACGTGCCACAACTACTGAAGCCCGTGTGCCTAGAGCCCGTGCTCCGCAACAAGAGAAGCCACCGCAATGAGAAGCCCGCGCACCACAACGAAGAGTAGCACCTGCTCACCGCAACTAGAGAAAGCCCGTGCGCAACAGACCCAACGCAGCCAAAAATAAATAAGATAAATTAAAAAAAAAAAAAAAAAGAAGTCAAGGTGCAGCCACATTCCTCTACTCTCGGGAGACTGGGGCAGGGAGTGGGGCATTGCTGCAATTCACAACACTGTGGCTTATCTGCTCGCAGCCTGGAGGGCGGGGACGCAGCCAGGCCCGGGACTCCTCCAGCACCTGCCCAGATCCTCTGCTACAGCTTCCCTGTCTCCTGGACCAGGTGCATGTTTAGCTCCCCGGCAAAGGGCCACCAGCTTTTCCTGCAGGACAGCCTGCTGGAGGCTTGGAGATGGTGAGAGACTCATGGTTCCGGCTTGTCCCTGCGTCCTCCTCGGCTCGTCCACCTTCTCTTCCCCACCTCCTGCCCTGAGAACTTCAGGCTCCAGCACCAGCCACAGAAAGAAAGGGTCTCACATAGACTGTGCAGCCGACTCCCATGATTTCTTAGGGTCAAATCTCTATCTCACACACACACACACACACAAACACACACACACACACACACACACACACACACAGATTCCATAGTGGTTCTGCTTCTCTGATCAAAATCTGACTGATCATACCCCAAACTGCACAGCTGATACACGGTGTGGTGAGCTCCTAGCCAGCCCTGTCTAGCGCCAAAGCCCCTTGCAACTCACGCCAAATTTCTTATCTTGACATTTCAGTTTCCCCCTAAAATCAGGCCTGGCTTTGCCCGCCCCATCATACTTTCTGAGGCTCTCCAACAGGACCCTGCTGTTCTATCTGTGAGTCTTTAAGGATTTTTTAATTTGAAGTATAGTTGATTTACAATATTGTCTTAGTTTCAGGTGTACAGCAAAGTGATTCAGATATATATATGTAGTGTGTGTATATATATTCTTTTTTTCATTCTTTTCCATTATAGGTTATTACAAGACATCGAATATAGTTCTCGGTGCTATATAGTAAATCCTTTCTGTTTATCTATTGTCTGTATGGTAGTGCATATCTGTTAATCCCACACTCCTAATTTATCCCCCCACCATCCGTGAGTCTTTGAAGATGTACTTCACGAAAGCCATGAATGTGCTACTTCTTTTCCGATGCAGTTCACCCCACCCACGTAGCCCTCTTCCTTCCTTCACCTCTCACCACTCCCCCACTCCCCAAACCCACAATCTCAATTCTGAAGCTCCATTTCTTGTCTGAACTTCCACTTCCTGAGACCTGTGTCGCTGTCCCAGATTACCGTCTTCTGCTGTTCAACACCATCTCATGTCACCGTTGATCTCTGCTGAGATGGGCGCCCCCAAAGTGTAGGTAGGTGAGTGCCCCCCATCGATTCAAACAGCAGCAAGAGCTCTGAACCCAAATTAGGCCCTGAGCATTGCTAAGTGAGGCCTTGATGGGGTGTTCTAAGAAATCCGAGCAGCAAGGTCAGAGGGACTGGCATATAAGTCAAAGGACACATTCGCCGCAGGTCTCTAGTGACAGGGTCCTGTCTCCTCACCGTGTCCATCACAGGCCATAGTGCCCTCCTTTCAATTCCGTGCAAGTGTTGCATTTGTGCTTCCCCAGTGGGGTACTGGAAAACCCCATTCAAAAAATCATACTATTTTCTCCTCTAGTCCTCCCTGTGAAGGACCCTTGCAAGAGTAACTATTTCAAAACATGACATTCTGCATTTCATTCCTCTGTAAACAGGGGATGGATAATATCCAGAAGTATGGCAGGCAGAAGAGAGAGAGTAGGCAGAGAGAAGGAAAGTTACAGGTACTTACTTACTTACTTACTTATTTATTTATTTATTTATTTATTTATTTACTTACAGGTACGTACGTATTTATTTATTTATTTATTTATTTATTTATTTATTTATTTATTTATTTATGGCTGTGTTGGGTCTTCGTTTCTGTGCGAGGGCTTTCTCTAGTTGCGGCAAGCGGGGGCCACTCTTCATCGCGGTGCGCGGGCCTCTCACTATCGCGGCCTCTCTTGTTGCGGAGCACAGGCTCCAGACGCGCAGGCTCAGTAATTGTGGCTCACGGGCCTAGTTGCTCCGCGGCATGTGGGATCTTCCCAGACCAGGGCCCGAACCTGTGTTCCCTGCATTGGCAGGCAGACTCTCAACCACTGCGCCACCAGGGAAGCCCAGGTCCTTTTAACCCCTATAAAAAGAGAAGCTATGCCTACATGTTAGGTAAATACCAAAGCTTTAATATTCCTGCCCCTGGCGAGTCCCCTGGGAAAGCCCCTACAGTTCCAGGGAAGGGGCCCAGGGCTTCAGGAAGCTGCCAGTGGGAACTGCGAGGGGCAGGCGGGAGGTGGCTTCACGGGTTCTCAGGGCAGGATTTGTGTAATTAATTCAGAGAAACTCAAAAGGATTCCTGTTTTCTGTAGAGATTAAGATCATATCATTATCCTTCTGGGTTTAAATTTACCATCTGGGTCCTGTAGACTTCCAGGAAAAACCTGGCAGGCTGTACATGAGTAAGAGCGGTTCATTAACAGACGGGCTCAGACTAGGCAGTAGCTCAGTGCAGCTGGGAGGTGGCAGGCAGAGCTTCTGATGAGTCACCACAAGCACCATTAGCAAAGCGGGAGTCAAGCCTACACCCTCCTGTAAGAGGCCCTGCCCTAGGTCATCCCTCCACCTCATTATAAGCCTATGAGGTCAGGGCAGTGACTGTCTTGCTCAGCACCTTTTGAGCACCCTTGGTATACTGGGGAATTCTCAGCCTTATGAGTTCTCCCCCTTCCAGAAAACTCCATGTCCCAGCCTTCCTCACAGCCCTGTTACTTAGCCTGAGCCAAGCCTCCTTCACTAGACACTGTCTCTGAGCCAAAAATTATGAAAAATTTCACCTCCAAGAACCACCAGGAGTTCTCTCTCAGACTCCGGTTCTTCAGTAATTTCTCATGAGGAAAATTAGCCCCATATAATCAAAAGAATTTTATGTTATATATCCTAAAAGTTAAAAACATGTATTATTCCACCTAGCTGGCTTATAACTGAGTCACCAAAAGGTTTTGTTCTTTACTTGATTCTTAATTATTTTAGAATTCATTATTTCACACTCATAAATGCTTATTGTCCTTGTAATACATCTTTTGAAAAAAAAAACTAAAAAAAAGGAAAAAGGAAAAGAAGCCTTTTAAAACACAACTTGCTAAAAGGACTCTCTTGCCCAAATTTTAATAATCACAGCCTCCTTAAAATTGCTTGCCAAAGGCAAATACAGATTTTGAAAGACTTCCACAAATAATAAAAGACTTCAGAGTGAGTAAACAATTTATTCCAACTGATATTTATAAACTAGTGAGTTTTGTATTTTGCCTGGTTTATGACTAAAGTTTTAGAATGAAAACTAAAAAAAACAAAACAAAACCAACACATATTATTCTCTTTTTCTTTGCAAACATTTATAGAATACCCTTTCAGATATATTCTTTTCCTTGTTTACTGAGATTTCCCTTGTTTTAAAACATATACTTGAATTTTTTTTTCAAACATGTATTCTAATTTGATTACTGTTACTCTTTGTGTTTGGAAAATGTGTACTGGAACCTCTTGTCAGATGTATACTGTATATTTGTTTGTCTGGGAGAAACAAGGATCATCCTTCCCTGTGTGTGTTTTTGGAGGGGTGTTATGGACTGAATGTCCTCCCCAAATTCATATGTCAAAGCCCTAGCCCACGCCCCCTCCCTCCCCCCACCCCCTGTGATGGAATTTGGAGGCGGGGCCTTTGGAAAGTAATTAGGGTTAGATGAGGTCATGAGGACGTGGCCCCCCTGATGGGATTAGTGACTTTTCTGCAAGCCAGTGTCAACCTAAATAAACCTAGGAGTCAATAATCAAGCAAAAAGTGTATATTTGGGATCAAAGACTGGCAATTCAGAGCATACAGTTTCCAAGAGCAACCCAGGGTCCTGCTAGAGACTGAAAGTCAAGGGCTTTTAAAGGCAAAGAAGGAAGATTGCATTACAAAGAAGTTTAATTAGAGGTGGAGGCAGAAGCTAGTCTTGGCTAAACAAGTAAGAGTTCTCCACTGTGACAAGTTTCAGGTGTTCTTGCAGAGTCATTAGCATATTTATATTGTTTTCCCAATTCAAAAGTTTATGGTTCCACCTGGTGAGGACGTGTGTAAAGGCCAACCTCCTTAATGGCCTCCTGCCTCCATTAAAAAAACCCCTTGACATAAATAACTCCATGTTATTTCACATTTCACACCTGGAAGAGAGCTCTAACCAGAACCTGACCATGCTGGCACTCTGGTCACAGACTTCCAGCCCCAGAACTGTGAGAAAATGATTTCAGTTGTTTACCACCCAGTCTATGGTATTTTGTTATGGCAGCCCGAGCTAAGACAAGGGGTCTTGATCTCTGGCTATGACAATGTGTATAAGAGAGCTCATAAAACAGTTGTTAGGAACTGAACTGAATAAGTTGCCTGGCCTCTGTCTGACAGATGATCCTCTCACTTTATGGAGATGTTTTACGGAACAGCAAGAGTCACATTTTGAAAAGCCTGTGCTTGTACTGTCAGAACATAATCTCCCCGCATGAACTAAGTCCCGGATAATGCATTTCCTGTTTTACAGTCACTCAGAAGTTGCTAGTCAGCGTTGCTGGTGGCAGAACCGTATTGCCACATGGCAGGGGTACAATTCCAGACACAAGTAAAGAAATTTGATGTTTTAACCCACCTGAAAAGCCTTACTGGGAGCAAATTAATGACTTCTCTGGGGCCTTGTGAATTGTTGAGACAGCTCTGGGGGCCTTCATTCCTTCCATCAAAGATTCCCAGTGATGCTCAGACCCAGGCTGGGAACCCTCAGCTCTCAGACGGTTCAACCAAGGGCTCCTCCTGTCCGTGTGCCCTGTGGAGGCCTGCCTGGGACCCCCTCTTCTTGGGAGCTTCATGAGTTTCCCATTGCTGCTGTAACAAATTATCACAAACTTTATGGCTTAAAATAAAAATATATTATTTTGGGCTTCCCTGGTGGTGCAGTTGTTAAGAATCTGCCTGCCAATGAAGGGGACATGGGTTCGAGCCCTGGTCCGGGAAGATCCCACATGCCACAGAGCAACTAAGCCTGTGCACCACAACTACTGAGCCTGCACTCTAGAGCCCGTGAGCCACAGCTACTGAAGCCCGCACGCCTAGAATGCATGCTCTGCAACAAGAGAAGCCACTGCAATGAGAAGCCCGTGCACTGCAAGGAAGGGTAGCCCCCGCTTGCCGCAACTAGAGAAAACCCGGAGATAGCCTCATCCACCAGAGGGCAGAGAGCAGAAGCAACAAGAACTATAATCCTGCAGCCTGTGGAACAAAAACCACATTCACAGAAAGGTAGACAAGATGAAAAGGGAGAGGGCTATGTACCAGATGAAGGAACAAAATAAAACCCCAGAAAAACAACTAAATGAAGTGGAGATAGGCAACCTTCCAGAAAAAGAATTCAGAATAATGATAGTGAAGATGATCCAGGACCTCGGAAAAGAATGGAGGCAAAGATCGAGAAGATGCAAGAAATGTTTAACAAAGATCTAGAAGAATTAAAGAACTAACAAACAGAGATGAATGATACAAAAACTGAAATGAAAAATACACTAGAGGGAATCAATAGCAGAATAACTGAGGCAGAAGAACGGATAAGTGACCTGGAAGACAGAATGGTGGAATTCACTGCTGCAGAAGAGAATAAAGAAAAAAGAATGAAAAGAAATGAAGACAGCCTAAGAGACCCCTGGGACAACATTAAACGCAACAACATTTGCATTATAGGGGTCCCAGAAGGAGAAGAGAGAGAGAAAGGACCCGAGAAAATATTTGAAGAGATTATAGTCGAAAACTTCCCTAACATGGGAAAGGAAATAGCCACCCAAGTCCAGGAAGTGCAGAGAGTCCCGTACAGGATAAACCCAAGGAGAAACAGGCCGAGACACATAGTAATCAAATTGGCAAAAATTAAAGACAAAGAAAAATTATTGAGAGCAGCAAGGGAAAAATGACAAATAACATACAAGGGAACTCCCATAAGGTTAACAGCTGATTTCTCAGCAGAAACTCTACAAGCCAGAAGGGAGTGGCATGATATACTTAAAGTGATGAAAGGGAAGAATCTACAACCAAGATTACTCTACCCAGCAAGCATCTCATTCAGATTTGTTGCAGAAATCAAAAGCTTTACAGACAAGCAAAAGCTAAGAGAATTCAGCACCACCAAACCAGCTCTACAACAAATGCTAAAGGAAATTCTCTAAGTGGGAAACACAAGAGAAGAAAAGGACCTACAAAAACAAACCCAAAACAATTAAGAAAATGGTAATAGAAACATACATATCGATAATTACCTTAAACATGAATGGATTAAATGCTCCAACCAAAAGACACAGGCTCGCTGAATGGATACAAAAACAAGACCCATATATATGCTGTCTACAAGAGACCCACTTCAGACCTAGGGACACATACAGACTGAAAGTGAGGGGATAGAAAAAGATATTCCATGCAAATGGAAATCAAAAGAAAGCTGGAGTAGCAATACCAGATAAAATAGACTTTAAAATAAAGAATGTTACAAGAGACAAGGAAGGACACTACATAATGACCAAGGGATCAATCCAAGAAGAAGATATAACAATTATAACTATATATTCACCCAACATAGGAGCACCTCAATACATAAGGCAACTGCTAACAGCTATAAAAGAGGAAATTGACAGTAACACAATAATAGTGGGGGACTTTAACACCTCACTTACACCAATGGACAGATCTTCCAAACAGAAAATTAATAAGGAAACACAAGCTTTAAATGACACAATAGACCAGATAGATTTAACTGATATTTATAGGACATTCCATCCAAAAACAGCAGATTACACTTTCTTCTCAAGTGCGCACGGAACATTCTACAGGATAGATCACATCTTGGGTCACAAATCAAGCCTTGGTAAATTTAAGAAAACTGAAATCGTATCAAGTATCTTTTCTGACCACAACACTATGAGACTAGATATCAATTACAGGAAAAAATCTGTAAAAAAACCAAACACATGGAGGCTAAACAGAATAAAATACCTAGGAATAAACCTACCTAGGAAGACAAAAGACCTGTATGCAGAAAACTATAAGACACTGATGAAAGAAATTAAAGATGGTACCAACAGATGGAGAGATATACCATGTTCTTGGATTGGAAGAATCAATATTGTGAAAATGACTATACTACCCAAAGCAATCTACAGATTCAATGCAATCCCTATCAAATTACCAATGGCATTTTGTACAGAACTAGAACAAAAAGTCTTAAAATTTGTATGGAGACACAAAAGACCCTGAATAGCCAAGCAGTCTTGAGGGAAAAAAATGAGCTGGAGGAATCAGACTCCCTGACTTCAGATTATACTACAAAGCTACAGTAATCAAGACAATATGGTACTGGCACAAAAACAGAAATATAGATCAATGGAACAGGAGAGAGAGCCCAGAGATAAACCCACGCACCTATGGTCAGCTAATCTATGACAAAGGAGGCAAGGATATACAATGGAGAAGACAGTCTCTTCAACAAGTGGTGCTGGGAAAACTGGACAGCTACATGTAAAAGAATGAAATTAGAACACTCCCTAACACCATACACAAAAATAAACTCCAAATGGATTAGAGACCTACATGTAAGACAGGACACTATAAAACTCTTAGAGGAAAACATATGAAGAACACTCTTTGACATAAATCACAGCAAGATCTTTTTTGATCCACCTCCTAGAGTAATGGAAATAAAAACAAAAATAAACAAATGGGACCTAATGAAACTTCAAAGCTTTTGCACAGCAAAGGAAACCATAAACAAGACAAAAAGACAACCCTCAGAATGGGAGAAAATATTTGCAAACGAATCAATGGACAAAGGATTTATCTCCAAAATATATAAACAGCTCATGCAGCTCAATATTAAAAAAACAACAATCCAATCCAAAAATGGGCAGAAGACCTAAATAGCATTTCTCCAAAGAAGACATACAGATGGCCAAGAAGCACATGAAAAGCTGCTCAACATCACTAATTATTAGAGAAATGCAAATCAAAACTACAATGAGGTATCACCTCACACCAGTTAGAATGGGCATCATCAGAAAATCTACAAACAACAAATGCTGGAGAGGGTGTGGAGAAAAGGGAACCCTCTTGCACTGTTGGTGGGAATGTAAATTGATACAGTCACTATGGAGAACAGTATGGAGGTTCCTTAAAAAACTAAAAATAGAATTACCATATGATCCAGCAATCCCACTACTGGGCATATACCCAGAGAAAACCATAATTCAAAAAGACACATGCACCCCAATGTTCATTGCAGCACTATTTACAATAGCCAGGTCATGGAAGCAACCTAAATGCCCATCGACAGATGAATGGATAAAGAAGATGTGGTACATATATACAATGGAATATTACTCAGCCATAAAAAGGAATGAAATTGGGTCATTTGTAGAGATGTGGATGGATCTAGAGACTGTCGTACAGAGTGAAGTAAGTCAGTCAGAAAGAGAAAAACAAATATCGTATATTAATGCATATATGTGGAACCTAGAAAAATGATACAGATGAACTGGTTTGCAGGGCAGAAATTGAGACACAGATGTAGAGAACAGATGTATGGACACCAAGGGGGGAAAGCAGCGGGGGTGGGGGAGTGGGTGGTGGTGTGATGAATTGGGAGATTGGGATTGTCATGTATACACTAATATGTATAAAATGGATAACTAATAAGAACCTGCTGTGTAAAAAAAATAAATAAAATGAAATTCAAAAATTCAAAAAAACAAAACAAAACAAAAAAACCCGCATGCAGCAATGAAGAAAAAAAAATTTTATATTTATTATCTTACAGTCTAGAGGCCAGAAGTCCAAAATAGGTTGATAGGGCTGCCTTACTTCTGGAGGCTCTAGGGAAGGATCTAGTGTCCTTGCCTTTTCCTGCTTCTAGAGGCTGCCTGAATTCCTAGACTTGTGGACCCTTCCTCTATCTTTAAAGCCGACAATGTAGTGCCTTCAACATTTCTTTCTCCAATCTCTGCTTCTGTCATCACATCTCTTTTTCTTTTTTTAAAATTTGAGGGAGTTCCCTGGTGGTCTAGTGGTTAGGATTCCGGGCTTTCACTGCTGGGGCCCAATTCAGTCCCTGGTCAGGGAACTGAGAGATCCCACAAGCCTAGCCGTGTGGCCAAAAATTTAAAAAAAATTTTTTTCATTAAAAAAATATATTTGAGATATAATTGATACATAACATTATATTAGTTTCAGGTGTACAACATAATATTCAATATTTGTATATATTGCAAAATGATCTCTACAGTAAGTCTAGTTAACATCCGTCACCACAGAGTTACAGAATTTTTTCCTTGTGATGAGAAGTTTTAAGATCTGCTCTCTTAGCAACTTTTAAGTCTGCAATACAGTATTATTAACTATAGTCACCATGCTGTACATTATATAATCAGGACTTAATTATTTTATAACTGGATGTTTGTACCTTCTGACCACCTTCACACATTTCACCCCACCCCCTGCCTCTGAAAACCACCAATCTGTTCTCTGTATTTATGAGTTCAGTTTTTTCTTTCTTTCTTCCTTTTTTCCTTTTCTTTCTTTTTAGATTCCATATATAAGTGAGATCATATGGTAATTGTCTTTCTCTGTTTGACTTATTTCACTTAACATTGTACCCTCAAGGCCCATCCATGTTGTCACACATGGCAGGATTTCCTTCATTTTTTATGGCTGAATAATATTCCGTCGTATATATACTGTGTTTTCTTTATCCATTCATCCATCAATGGACACATCTTCTTTTCTGACACTCCTGCCCCCTCATTCCCTTATAAGGACCCTTATGATTACATTGGGCCCACATATATAATCGAGGACAATCTCCCCATCTCAATATCTTTAATCTAATCACACCTGCAAAGTCCATTTTGTCAAGTAAGGTAACATATTCACAGGTTTTGGGGATTAGGATGTGGACACCTTCAGGGGCCGTTATTGAGCACACCAGAGGGGCTGCGCGGAATGACACCAGACAGGTGGGTAGCTGCTCTTAGCACCTCTGCTTTGGGCTCTTGCACCAATTCAGCCTTGCATGCTGCCTCACCCAGCACACCCACACCTCTAAATCCTGGCATCCCCAGGCTGGCCACTACACCAACACTCCCTCTCTCTCAAAATCTGAAAGCTGTGGACCTTGCAGGGCTCTGCCTCCTAAGACTGGCATTCACCCTTTTCTTGTTAAACTCAGTGCACCGTTAACTTGGTGGGTGTAAAAGCCTACCTTAAAAAAAGAAGGGATAGAAGAATTAGCTTCGTTTTCTAGAGCTTGGGGTTACAGCGGGTGAGGGTGGAAAGGATTGGCTGCATTTCTCTAGTAATCTGTATACACCTATTTGTGAAATAGGCTATGACTTTCTGTTTGCAAAAGGGCATTCTTTGGGCCATGATGTGGGTAGTGCTGGCCAGTCATTAGGCAAGTCATTAGGGGACAGTAAGTCCCTTACGTATGGACCTTCAAGTTGCAAACTTTCAAAGATGTGAATGTGCGTTCGCATGTCCAATCACGTAAGTTAGTTCATGTGTCTGGTGTACATTGTCGCGTGCGTGCATCCTCTACAAGTGGTTGTGCTTTTGTGTACTTTACAGTACTGTGTGTAGAGTACAGTAGTACAGTATCTTTATTTCAAGCCCAGGATGTCTGGAAGCAAGCGTAAATGCAGTGGGTATACAGCCAACTGTGTTATTTGGGTACCTAGGCTAACTTTGTTGGACTTACGAACAAATTGGACTTACAAATGTGCTCTCGGAATGGAACTCGTTCGTATGTAGGGGACTTACTGTACTGGTAGGGAAGAGAAAGCGTTACTGGGAACAGCAGTCTTCTTCATTTAATTCCTTCCTCAACACTAACAATTCTTTCTGGGTACACATTCCCCTTGAAAAGGCTCGTGCCAGAGTTGAGACTTCCAGGAAAAGCTGGTGTTTGATGTAATAATGCCAGTCACCTGGATCAGCACATTGGCTTAGCTTGGGCAGGACCTATGAAACATTAGCTGATTTCTAGAACTCAGTAAGAAAAAAAAGTTCCATACCTCATTCTGTAGAGTTTTAAGGCAGCCTAGAATAATAAATACACTATATGGCGGTGTATACCATACGCATGTTTTTGTTGTTGTTGAAGTGTAGTTGACTTACAATATTGTGTTAGTTTCAGGTGTACAGCAAAGTGATTCGGTTATACACATATAAATGTATCTATCTATCTATACATATATATTCTATTCTTTTCCATTATAGTTTATTACAAGATATTGAATATAGTTCCCTGCGCTATACAGTAAATCCTTTTTGCTTACCTATTTTATATATGGTAGTGTGCATCTGTTAATCCCATGCTCTCAAAGTATCCCTCCCCCATATGCAAGTATTTTTTTTCTTTATAAATTTATTTATTTATTTATTTTTGGCTATGTTGGGTCTTTGTTTGCTGCGTGCGGGCTTTCCCTAGTTGCAGCGAGTGGGGGCTGCTCTTCATTGTGGTGCGCGCGCTTCTCATTGCGGTGGCTTCTCTTGTTGCGGAACACGGGCTCTAGGCGCTCAGGCTTCAGTAGTTGTGGCACGCAGGCTCAGTAGTTGTGGCGCACAGGCTTAGTTGCTCCGCGGCATGTGGGATCTTCCTGGACCAGGGCTCGAACCCGTGTCCCCTGTATTGGCAGGCAGATTCTTAACCACTGCGCCACCAGGAAAGTCCAAGAGGTACAATAAAATCTTTTATGTTTAAAAAGTGGTTTTGAGTAACTATCACTGGATTCATTTTATATACGGTGTATATTTTGAATAATTTTAGATTTACAGAAAAGATACAAAGATAGTACAGAGTATTCTGTATGCCACTTATCCTGTTTTCAGTTTCTCCTAAGGTTAATATCTTACATTTGTCAAAACCCAGAAACCAAACTGACACCTTAATATTAACTAAACCCCAGACTTTATTTGGATTTCACCAGTTTCCACATTAATGTTCTTTTTCTGTTCCTGGAGTCAAATCCAGGGTACCACCTTACATTACACTGGATTCTTTTTGAAGTGGCAGATACAGGATTACAAAAAGGGTAGAGTTAATTATATGGTTTCCTGCTGGTACGGTTGAAATCTGGGCACTTTTCTTTTTGAGTTTTGTTGTTCTTTTTGAAAATAAACCGGATAATAAAGACAAACACCTGGATTTGTCTCTTACAAGCAAGCATTTGCTAAGGGGGAAAACTTTAAATTTCTTTATAATCTCAACATGCCTTATTTAAAAATTGTGCACAATGAAGAAACTTTGGAGGTGATGGATATTCGTTATTTTGATTGTGGTGATGGTTTCACATATGTAAAAACTCATCCAAAGGTGAGTGTGCATATTTCAAATGTGCACAGCAGAAAGCATACCAATTATACCTCAATCAAGCTGCAAAAAAAAAAAAGAAACAAAAAAATTGCATGTCATGTTTAAGATCTTAAAATAGGGTTGCAAAATGCTTAGTCAATGATTATCGAGGCATCAGATCAATCTATATATTCCAGGAATCAAATTCTACCTTTTAGAAAACCTCAGTGAGAGAGAATTTTAACTCTAAAGATATTCCATCCTTAATGTGAATTAGGAATTTCTCCCTTGGAAATCAGACCAGGACCCACATAGAAAACGATCCCAATTCAATGCTAGTGGCTCTGATCTCCTAAGGTGTTTCCACACTGGGGAAACTCCAGTGTCACTTTGGGCTTGGCAATACCAACAACCCAGTGATGTCACATGCAAACTGGGCCTCACCCCACCTGCCTGGCCAAAGGTCACTGGGGCTGATAAGAAGTGAAAATGTACCAAGAAGCCAGAGTTGTCTCCACTGAGAATTGGATATGTCATATTTCAGGCTGGTGTTGAAGGATTTTAAAAAACCAAGTATCACAGAACAAAATAATTAGGCCATGGGAAAATACAGTAGATATAATACAGGTGCACAATTCCAATCCACAACTCCAAAATCCAAAGAGCTCTGAAAATCACAAGCTTTCGTAACTTATGACCCGAGTTAACATGAAGCTATATATACCCTTTAATTATGCCATAAAATGCGAACGTTACACATTTCCCTTGAGAATGATCAATTGTATGATTACAGGGTGCTGGCCCATACACTGCCACAGGGGCTACATGATATCACCTGCAGCATGTCACCTTTCTAAAACCCCAAACTGCAAAATATGACTGGCCCAAGGTTTCCAGGTAAAAGTTTGTGCGTCTGTGCAGATAACCACTCCCACTGATCACACATCAGTACCTGGTATCTTAGGGAATCTTGTCAACCAATTTGTAAAGAGGAAATTGGTATCCCCTTCTTACCTGAGGCTGTACATTGGAAGTCAGGGTCTAAATTGGAAACAACAGAACCCACCCTAGCTTGTTCAAGTAGAAAACAAGCGTCTGAAAGGGTATCAGGAAGCAGAATCCTTGAAGAGCCAGAAATCAGGCCTGGGGGCCCCATGGACAGAAATGGTTTTCACATCACCTGTGGGCAGTTCTACTGGGCACATTCTTTTCCTACAGCCTCACCAGCACCAAGGTATTAAACTGGGTGATTTTTGCCCATGTGGTAGGAAAAAAAAAACTTGTGAGATTTGTATCTTTTGACCATGAATGAGGCTGACCACCTTTTGTTTACGAACATTTGAATTTCCTTTTCTATGAGCTGTCTGATCACATCTTTAGCCTCTTTTTGGGTGGGTTATTGTCTCTTTTAAAGTTGATTTGTATTAGTGATATTAGCCCTCTTTAGTCATGTGTGTTGCAAATATGTCCCCCAGATCTCAGTCCTTTTTTTCCTGTTGGCATTTTAATTGGGATAGTCCTGAATTTAGAAAATCATGTGGTGAGAATTGACATATTTTACAACCAAGTGGATCTTTCTATTTATTCATCTTCTTTTATATTCCTCAAAATAATCCCTTCTAGTTCTTTCTAAGTTTATGCCTCAGCATTTCATCTTTTTCTTTCTTTAAAGAGCTTCTTTTTATTTTATTTTATTTTTAAAAATTTATTTATTTATTTATTTTTGCCTGCACTGGGTCTTTGTTGCTGTGCGCGGGCTTTTCTCTAGTTGCGTTGAGCAGGGGCTACTCTTCGTTGTGGTGAGAGGGCTCCTCATTGCGGTGGCTTCTCTTGTTGAGGAGCACGGGCTCTAAGCGAGCGGGCTTCAGTAGCTGTGGCACGCAGGCTCAGTAGTTGTGGCTCGCGGGCTCTAGAGCGCAGGCTCAGGGGTTGTGGTGCACGTGCTTAGTTGCTCCACAGCATATGGGATCTTCCTGGACCAGGGCTCGAACCCATGTCCCCTGAATTGGCAGGTGGATTCTTAACCACTCAGCCACCAGGGAAGTTCCTGCTTCTCATCTTTTGATGTGTTATTGCCGTGATTGTAGAAGAGACCTTTTCTTCCATTATATTATTTTGTTTTTCTGATAGGCAGTGTTTTTTAATGTGTTTGTGCTTCTGAAAGAAGGCATAGGTATTGAAAATAATTTTTTAAAAACTGAGACATAATTGACATATAACATTGTGTTACTCTTAGGTGTATAACATAATGATTTGATATATGTATATATTGCAGAATGGTCACCACCATAGGTTTAGTTAGCACTCATCACCACACATGGTTACAAATTTTTGTTTGTGTGTGTGATGAGAAATTTTAAGAGTTACTCTCTTAGTAACTTTCAAATGTACAATACAGTATTGTTAACTATAGTTACCATGCTGTACATTATATCCTCAGGACTTATTTGTCTTATACCTGGAAGTGTGTACCTGTTGACCCCCTTTAACTCATTTTACCCCCAACCACAACCCCTGCCTCTGGCAACCACCAATCTCCTCTCAGTATCTATGAGGTCTTTTTTCTTCTTTGTATTGTTTTTTGTTTTTGTTTTTAGATTCTACTGGTGAGTGAGATCATACAGTATTTGTCTTTCTCTCTCTGACTTATCTCACTTAGCATGATGTCCCCAAAGTTCACCTATGTTGTCATCAGTGGCAGGCTCTCCTTCTTTTTAATGGACGAATAGTATTCCATTGTAGCCATGATGTCTGTATGAACTGGTTTTTGTTTCTCTGCAGGAAATTTGCTTTTTATAGCTTACTTTTGTAAGGTGTTCCATGATTAAATTCCCTGATTGTTTCTAATACCTTTCCCATTGACTGTCTTCGTTTCCTCACCTTCACTCTCACATCATCTTCAACGGGAATGATTTTGCCTCCTCTTTCACCTGCCATCACACACCATTCGGATGAAGCCCATGTTCGGAGGTGTTGTTTCCAAAGACCTAAAAATGCACAGACCCTGATGATGATGCTTTGGTGTTTGTAAACAGCGGCACGGCCTCAGTTGGCGGGTGGACCCGGGCTGAGGCTTTAGCGTGGTCAGCATTCGTGATCTTGCCCTCTTGCCCAGCCTGCCCCGAGCAGATAGCTGCTCCTCTATCTTCCGGGCCCTGGACAGGATTTAGACTGGGTGGCTTGGTTGCCAGTTAATGGTACCGTTTACGTAGAGCATCTCCCCTTAGAGCTGGCAGGGCCACCCCAAAGGGATGTGGTATGTGAGCAATAGGATTCCGAAGAGTCCTAACTGTTGCCTGGAAGGGGGTGAGCCCTGAAAAGATGCCAAGGTTCCGGGCTGGCGCGGGGGACCCCTGGGACAGATTTCTCAGTGTAACTCTGGGGTCAGTTTCACCAACAACAATGGCAGAGCGATGCCTGGAAATTATTGAGGATTTCAACAATTCTCCCAGGAGGGGAGAGGAGTCGAATGAGAGAGATGACTCGTAAAGGAGGGGATTCGAATTTCTCAGCTGGTGGTTCACCCAGAGGAGTCACCCCCGTCGGGGGCCAGAAGAAGAGGAGAGCGAGTTTCCCAGAGGTGGTGTTGTAGGGTGGTGAAGTGGCCTGGGCTGATGGGTCCCCTGGGGAAGGTAGACTCTCAGGGAAGGGAGGGCTCCTGCTAGGAGAGGAGAGAGGAGCCGCGGCCTGGAGCTGTGCCCGAACCCTTGATACTAGTGGCCATTTCCCTGCCCCACACACCCACTGGGCAGGACCTGACCTCCTAGGAGCATGTTCCACTAAAGCTGGGGAAAGGACAGATGGCATGATTGCAGCTGGGAAGGCCCTGAGCATGCTTAGGTAAACACAGATTGGACTTTCCTAATGGCATCATCAGACAGATTCTGGAATCAGCCCCGGGACTGGTTAAGAATAACAGGAAAGAGACGATAGAGGAGAGTTAGCTTCCGAGAGCAATGTTTTTTGGCTCGCCTACACTCAGCGGAGCCCAGGCAATTTTGCAATTGCCTTGTAATTTGTACTCAACTTGCTTAGTGAAAATAGCCGTCTGGTTCACATCATACGATGTGCTGCTATGTGGTTGATGTGAGAAGACACTTTTACCAGTGGTTAAAGCCCTTCAGATTTTTCACCGTTGATTGAGAAGACAAAGCGACATGTGGTTATTATGTTATAACCACACAGTATCAAAGGTTACTTAACTAAGTGTGAAAGTAATAGTAAGCACGGCAAACATCAAGAAACTTAGGAGACTATTCCTCGAAGCCTTTTGAATACATCCAGTACTGCATAAAAATCAAATAGGTTCTTCTCAGATCAAGGTCATATGCTTTTGCATATGCTGAAACCCCCTCTCAGGGTGCCGAGGAATCAGACCCTCGGTGAATGAGTCTCCTTGGTACATTCTTTTTTAAAAAATTTTTAAAATTGAAATATAGTTGACTTACAATGTTGTTTTAACTTCTGCTGTACAACAAAGTGACTCATTTATACACATAAATACATTCTCTTTTATATTCTTTTCCATTATGGTTTATCCCAGGATATTGAATATAGTTCCCTGTGTTATACAGTAGGACCTTGTTGTTTATCCATTCTATATGTAATAGTTTGCATCTGCTAACCCCAAACTCCCAATTCATACCCCTCCCCCTCCCCTCCCCCTTGGCAACCACAAGTCTGATCTCTATGTCTGTGAGTCTGTTTCTGTTTTGTAGATAAGTTCATTTGTGCCATATCTTGGATTCCACATATAAGTGATATCACAGGGTATTTGTCTTTCTCTTTCTGACTTACTTCACTTAGTCTGATAATCTCTAGGTTATCCATGTTGCTGCAAATGGCATTATTTCGTTCTTTTTTATGGCTGAGTACTCTTCCATTGTATATACGTACTTGGTACATTCTAATGTCCCATAGAAGAGTGATTGAGAGGTTTTTAATCATGTCGCTGAGATGCAGGGTAGTTTAGAGAAGGATGGGTGGACTCTGTCTCCTTCTGGAAATAGATATAAACAAACAGCTCAAGTGACTTCACATCAACAAATACTGATGAACTGACTAGGCATGTGACATTCCAAAGGACGTAAAATGATAACATAGACTCTGCCTCCAGGATCTTGCAATCAAATAGCAGAATAAGATGGGAACTCAAATAAAGCAGAGGAGGAGGAAAGCAAAGAGAGTTCTTAGAAGGAGGGGGCTGGTCAACAAGGTCCACCGCTGCAGAGCAAAGAGATGGCAGAGATTGGACCACACCAAAGACCAAAGAGCAAATCTTGGGGTGTGGTTGCCGGGGGCAGCAGTGGCTTTCAGAGAGCAGCAGGCAGGGAAGCCAAACTGAGAGGGATTCACCAATGAGTGGGTGTGAGGAAGCCGAGAAAAGTGTGGTGATGAGGCATGGTGGTGAGCCCAGGAAGTGGTAGGGCTGCAGGAAATTTGTGTCATTTTTCTTACGTAGAGTAAGACCTGGGGATGTTTATAGATGTGGAGAAGGAACCAGTGGAGGAGGCATTAACGATGCCGAACACGTGACAGTGATCACCAAGCTGTCTCTGTGCCCCGTATGCAGACCTAGCCGTGCTTCTTAACTGCTGGAAGGCATTCAGAGCACGGGTGTTTCATCGCTTAATGAGTATTGTTTTGAGTTTTGTTTGCTTTACAATGAGAACCTATTAATATCCTACTCGTGAGGTTAAAAACAACAGCCAGAACAGGTGTTTGTTGAGGTCTACCTTGTTTCCTGGAGGGGCTCAGGGCAAGTTTGAGCTCAGCTCAGACCGTCAATAACAACATAACAACTATGGATAAATATAAATGTGGTCTATGCATATAATGGAATAGTGTTCAGCTGTGAAATGGAACAAAGTACTGACACGTGCTACAACATGGATGAACCTTGAAAACATTATGCTAAGTGAAAAAAGCCGGGTACAAAGGGTCACATACTGTGTGATTCCATTTATATGAAATGTCCAGAATAGGCAAATCCATAGACACAGGATGTAGATTGGTGGTTGCCGGAGACCTCGGGGAGGAGGGGTGTGGTGTGACGGCTTAATGGGTACAGGGTTTCCTTTCGGGGTGATGAAAATATTTTGGAATTAGGTATAGGTGGTGGTTGTACAACATTGTGAATGTACAAAATGCCACTGAAACTATAACATACTTTAAAATGGTTAATTTTATGTTATATGAGTTTTATCTCAATTAAAAAAAAAAAAAAAACCAGGGAATTCCCTGGCAGTCCAGTGGTTAGGAGTCCGCACTTTCACTGCTGAGCACCTGGGTTCAATCCCTGGTTGGGGAACTAAGATCCCATAAGCTGTGCAGTGCGGCCAAAACAAGCAAGCAAACAAACAAACAAAAAACAGCTCAAAATGATGCTGGGCCCTGCCCATTGCTGGACTCTGCGTTCTTCCCTTCAAGGATTTGTTACTCACTAGCCTTGCAAATCACCGCAGTCCACAGTTTGCTGGTCTCTGAAATGGGGATCCTAACATTCATTGGGCCAATTAACCTCCTGGCACCGCATGACCCCGGCTGATCTCCTGCTGTCCTCCTCAAGGCGTGGATTGCGTTTCCCTTCCTAAAGCTTCATTGCACCTCAGTCTTTAGCCAACGTTGTGGCTGAAATGTACCGGGCTCTGCAGGGGCACCCACTGTCCTGGTTAGTCAGGGATGGGGCATTTCCTCAGAAGAGGGAATTTCAAGTGCTGAAACTGGGAAAGGCCCGGGTAAACAGGGGTGAGTGATTGCCTTATCTTGTGCTCTGGTCAAATGCTTTGCAGAAGTCAAGACTATGATCTCTCCTGTTTTGGGGGACAGTCCCAGGTTCTCTCACCCTGAGATGGTCTTCTCTTGAAGTCATAGGGTCACATTACAAATGTGTGACAGGGCTCCCGTGGGCCAGGGCAGGAGGCTGGATCTTAAGATTAGTGAAGCCAAACCAGCGCTAGATTAGGGGCTGGAGCAGTTTCTCCTTTTGTAGTGGAAACTGGAATTTCTTTTGAGGTCCACTTTGAGGTCAGGATGCAAGGTACAGAGATGCAAGGCAAACTCCCGAGGATTATGCTAATGGTACTGAGGGGAGCTTGGCAGGACCCTTTGGGCTGGACAAGGACCTGGGGCTTAGATGCAGTCAGTGGGGGAAATTAGGAGATGCCTCAAGCTGGGAGATGCAGATTTACAGAGATGCCAAGGAGGCTCCACGAGAGAGTGACTGGGACTGTCTACTGTTTCGCTTTGAAGTTCAGTGTTACTGGAGCCCATCTGCTGGATGGAGGGTGGGGAAGCTCGACTGAGGCTGATGGAAGAACGATCAGTGGGGGCCCTCATTCACCTTGAGGGCCGGGTGTGTGAAGGGGTTAGGACAGAGGGGATCTGAACAGTGGTCTTGGAGCCTAAGTCACTGGGGAGGAGTGTTAGTCTGGGTCAGCCTATGAGGGACACGGCCACCAGTGCATTGTGGGGTGCCTTCTGAGAAGTGGTTCTGTGTGAATCAAAAGTGGGCACTGGGACTTCCCTGGTGGCGCAGTGGATGGGACTCTGCTCTCCCAATGCAGGGGGCCCAGGTTTGATCCCTGGTCAGGGAACTAGATCCCACATGCATGCCACAACTAAGGAGCCCGCCTGCTGCTACTAAGGAGCCCACATGCTGCAACTAAGACACAGTGCAACCAAATAAATAAATATTAAAAAAAAAAGCAGGCACTAATGCACTCTTCGTAACAGCCCCAAAGTGGGAACAACCCAAATATCCATCAGTTTATGGATGGATAAAGAAACTGGTCTAACCATATAACGGAAATTATTCAGCAATAAAAAAACCCCAAGGACTTCCCTGGTGATCCAGTGGGTAAGATTCTACGCTCCCAATGCAGGGGGCCCGGGTTCGATCCCTGGTCAGGGCACTAGATCCCACATGCATGACACAGCTAAGAGTTCTCATGATGCAATTAAGAGTTCTCATGCCGCAACTAAGTCCGCATGCTGCAACTAAAAGATCCCACGTGCCGCAACGAAGATCCTGCATGACACAACTAAGACCTGGTGCAGCCAAAATAAATAAATAAATAAATAAATAAATAAATAAATAAAATTTAAAAAAAGAAAATTGGAGAAAGTCAATGAAACCAAAAGTTGGTTATTTGAGAGATCAATTAAAAAACAAAAAACAAAGAAACAGCTAAAAAAAAAAAAAACCCAAAGTGCGCATACATGTTACAACATGGATGAGCCTTGAAAACCTTGTGCTAAATGAAAGCAACCAGTCAGAGGTCACATGTATGATTCTCTTTACATGAAATGTACAAGATAGGGAAATCCATGGACAGAATATAGATTAACGGATGCCAGGGGATGGGAGGAGGGGGATGGGGAGGGACAGCTGCGGGGTACAGAAGGTCAACTTGGGGGGTCACACATTCTACCAGTGTGCCTCCCAGAGTCATGCTGTGTAACCTCTGTGGGCCCATTATCCACGGGCTCTGTTTATGCTTCAAGACCAGCTCTTTGTGAAGGAGTCTCTGAGGCATGGAGGTGGTGGGGAGGGAGGACCACACAGCCCAGATGCTGTCAACGCTCTTAGTCTCTTTTGCTCAAATGTGGGTTTTCTGTGTCACAGAGCTGATTTTTGCCCTGAGGTTTTGGTTTCCTCTCTCTTGCCAAGTTTCTGTTTGCCATCCTTTTGTGTGAGTTAGAACAAGTCATAACTGGGGGTGTGGGAGGCCAAGAGACGGCCCAGCTCAGTGCTCTCAGTTCTGGCTGCACTTTAGAAATACCTGGGTCTGTTTAAAGACTAGCAACGCCCAGGCTTGTACCCAAAGTCTCTTGAGTCAATTGCGGTGGGTGGTGAGCACCCACACCTTGACTATACAGCCAGGATGAGAACCTCTCTTCTGCAGAAAATATTACAGAATAGATCAAAGTGCGTGCAGGCAAAACAGAGGGGGTAAGTATTACAGAGATGTCTCAGGCAGTTAATTAATACAAATATTGTGTTATTTTCCTGGGTTTTGTAATGTCCATGATATTTGATTCCTTTTTGAGATTTGTAACTTGTAATTTTATTTTCTCATTCTACACAACTGTTCACTTTTGCACCAAATTTTGTATTCTTTTTCTCAAAAAGGGGCTCCCAAGATTCTATGAGTTTTGTGCCCCAAAACACTTGGGATCTGCTTCTTGTCTAAAGGCTCACTTAGGTTCAAGTTTAACATTTTGGCAAGAATATTTCACACATATATCACATTAGTGCTCCCATAATATCTGTGTGTCTCAATTTTAATGACTATTCAGTTAAGGCGTGACAGCCAGATCTGTCCACTGCAAAGATCCATTTGTGCCATTGCAATTAGCAAGCAGTCAGTGGAGTAGTATGTTGTCACCGTGCAAATATTCCACTCCCCAACTTTTCACTGAATGGTTTTAACAAGCATTGGTGTGCCTTTCTGGAGTCAATTATACCACTGGGAGTTGCAAAATGCTAATTGTATGATTCTTTCACTCATTTTGCCTTTATTGGCTGGAATTCTTCTATGAAGAAAGCTTTCCCTTGTTGATTTCACAGATGATTTTAATGTCAACCAACCGTGGTTTAGAAGCAGCGATTCAGTCCAATAGCCACATTTACAGAGGAGAAATACTGAGGTTCAGGTAGGTATAAAGATTTGCTCAAAAATCACACAGTAACTAGCAATCAAAGGCTACTTTTTTTTTTTTTAAAATACCAATAGAAAAACCTTTCCCTTGAAACAATTCCAAAACACCAGAGCAGTGCATCCCAAACTGTTGTTCTTTTAGAACTCCTGTCAACATTTCCCAGAACAGGACCTGGCTTGGAAAGTACTACCAGGTTTTGGGAAACATTAGGAGGCTTTTCATTTGATCCAGGAATGAAATTAGCTCCCCACTCTCTCATGGCCATTATTTATCATGGTTCTGGAGGTTCTGGCTAACAAAGTAAGATAAAAACTAAAAAAGATGTATAATTGCTAGAAATAAGAATACAAAATCACCACTATTTACATATAGTATAATACTTTTTCTAGAACAGCAGTTCTCCTTTTGGCCTCAGAACCCCTTTACCTTCTTAACATTTACCCTCTTAAAATTTGCAAAATGGCTTTTTAAAAAATGTGGGATATATATATATATATATATATATATATATATATATTTACCATATTAGAAATTAAGACTGAGAAAAAAACCTTTAAAATATTTACTTATCAATTCATTCAGAAGTAAAAAACCCAATTACGTGTTAATGCAATGAATTCTTAAGAAGAATGATTATATTTTCCCAAACGAAAAGCATTTGGTAAGAAAAGTGCTACTCTTTTGTAGATTCACAGATCTCTTTAACCTCAGGCCTGCTGGAAGGCAGCTGGGTCCTTATGTCTGCTCTGCACTCAGCAGGTGCACTGTCATACGTAATGCAGTCAGTGGGAAATTCCACTTCATACTCATGAGAGAATGAGAGTGAAAAAAGCAAATAACCTCTTGGTTATTATTATGAAAATAGTTTTGACCTTGCAGACCTCCTGAAAGGGTTTCTGGGACTATACTTTGAGAACGGCTGTTCTGGAGCACTCAAGAGACTCAGTTAAAAGCTTTACTAGTATCCATTAGCTTGCTAAAGTGGCTGGATAAATGATAAATATATGAAGACAAATCACTTTCCCATATACCAGCATCTCTGGAATGTCCCAGGCTCAACACAGTGTGTGTGTGTGTTGTGTGTGTGTGTGTCCATTGTGTCACCTTTATAGCAAATCTGGAATCTTAACAATCCATGGCTCATGTTGCTAGGAGTCTAGGCTTTTCAAGGGTTCCTGTTCCCTAGCCATTCCTTCTAGGGCTCCTGGATGGGGCAAAAAGGGCAGACAAGATGGGGAGGCAGAGAATGAGGGCTCACATATATCATCAGAGCTGTGCCTGCTGCGAGGAGCCCTACTGTGTGCTATTGGCACTCCAAGTCCTCCCCCACACTGTACTGCTGACATCCGGGATCTGCCGGCCAGGCCTTGCAGAGAGGATCCCATGGTCCTCTTGGTGCTGCCTTGATTTTCCCATGGCTCCTGGGCACTGAGGGAAGCAGGTGATCGAGAGTTTGGCCCAAGGGGTGGTCAGGAAGGCACCTCACAGTCTCCGGGATCTGCCACCCTCTCTGTCACCCTGGCCCACCAGCCAGACCTCTGCATTCACGGAGCATGTCTCAAAGGGACAGTGCCTTCTCTTCCTCCAGTTCATCTCCCTTCCAGGAGCTGCCACTGGGGGTGGAGTTTGTACAGGTGGGTCCTTGAGCCTCATGTGCATCAGTAGGTGTGACTGGGTGTCTGTGTCTGTGTCCTCACATAGTCCAGGGCCCTTCAGAAGGTCAGTTGAGCAGACAGTGGCCTTGGTCAATTGAGTCTCATTTGACACGTGTCAAAAGTCTGGGAATACTGCGGTCATGCCGTGAGGGTGGGAAATTTCAGTAGGATAGAAAAAAAAAAAGAAAGAAAACAAGGGGCCAGGTGAGCAATAGTGTCTGAGTCTTCTGGAAGGTTTTGCCAGAGGAGACAGGAAGGAAGCTCCTTCCTCCAGACACTGCTGTGAGCCCAGTGTGAATGTCCTTCTAGCATGAAGGGAGACCCAACCTTTTCCAGGGGACCCATGACTTCTTTGTGGTTAAATCCAAAAGATGCTTTTTAGTCCCCTTATCCCAAAGCAGTGGACATTTTCAGTGTCATACAAATTTATAACAAAAAAACTTGTTTCTTTTGTAAACAGAAAAAAAGGGTTTTTTTAAATGATTATTTTCTATGCTTGTCAGAATTTTCTTCATGGTACTATATTTCAAGTGTCCCCAGACTTTATCTTAATTATGTTGAAATACTATGGAGTCTAGTTTTGTTGCAGCCTTGGAATTCTCTTGTTTGGATGTTTTTTCATGAAATAGAAATGCTTTATGACTAACAGTTCATTTATTGCCCAGTTAATTTTAAAAAAAATAGATTTTAAGGTATAATTTATATACCATAAAACATCCATCTTAAGTGTATAATTCAATAATTCTTAGTAATTTTATAGAGTTGTACAACCACTACTGCAGTCCAGAATATTTGCTCATTTTTGTTTAACTCTTAAAAACACCTTAAGTGCAATTAGTGTTAGAGAAAATATGGATATCTATTTTTCAAAAACCCCGAAATTTGAAAGTATTTTAAAGTAGTGTTTTTGCTTTCAGTGACAATAGCTTAAACTAAGCCAATTGAACTCATTTTAATGAATCAATCAACTATTCAAAAATTTATCAAGCATAACATAATGGTTCATTCTATGGGTCAACCTGGCTTGGCCATGGCACCCAGATATTTGGTCAAGCATTATTCTAGATGTTTTTGTGAAGATATTTTTTAGATGTGTCCTAATATCTTCTTCTCATAAAGACAGCAGTCCTATGGGATTAAGGTCTACCCTAATGACCTTATTTTACTGGAATTACCTCTTCAAAGGCTCTGTCTCCAAATACAGTCACATTCTGAGGTACTTGGTGTTAGGGCCTCAACATCTAAATTTTTAGGGGGTGGAGTGAGACACAATTCATCCCGTAGCAGATGAAAAGCTAGTCTACTTGGCTAACTTCCTTTAAACTTCTTTTATCATTTTTCCTCTTGAGACATTCACTTGAAAAAAAGAGTTTCACCCAGTGTCTTAGTCAGTTTGGGCTGATATACCAAAAACACCATAGACTGGGTAGCTTATAAACAGAAATTTGTTTCTCACAGTTCTGGAGGCTGGAAGTCCGAGATCAGGATGTAGGCAGGGTTGAGTGTTGGTGGAAGCCCTCTTCCGGGTTGCACACTGTTGACTTCTTCTTGTGTCCTTACCCGGAGGAGAGCAAAGAGGGGAAGCAAGCTCTCTGGTGACCTTTATAGGGGCACCAATCCCATTCATGAGAGCTCCACCCTCGTGACCTCATCTAATCCTAATCACATCCCCAAACCTCCACCTCCTAATACCATCGTGAGGGGTAAGGTTTCAATATATGAATTTTGGGGAGACACAAACACTCAGTCCACAACACCCAGATTGGAAAGTCAGATTTTAATTTTTAATCATGTGGGCTCATTAAGGGTTTGACTTAACATTCTTGTCAAAGTGATGATGTCTGGAAAATGACTGTGGCCGTGGCTGCCTGTGTTTGCTTGAGTTTTCAAAGGCGTGGAGTAAACTGAAATCTCTGTAAAGAAGGTTTTATTTCTCCCAGTCTGATTTCCCCTCCTACGCATCCCTCCAAGTAAAGTCAACAAATAGGGCTTAACACTTTTAGCTTCTCTTAACACTTTGTAATTTAGTGAATAGATCATTCATCTGTTCATTCATCATTTAACCATAAATTATTAGTAAGCATCTACTGTGTAGATGTGCCAGGTAATTTCTAAGGTCAGGGACACTGCAGTGATCAAAAGAGATTAAAAGAAAAAGCCAAAAATTCTATCCCACTTACATTCTAGTGGGGGAGACAGAAAATATTTAAGAGATGTAAGATAATTTTTTTTTTCCTAAAGAGAAAAATAAATCAGGGAAGGGGGTTAGGAAATGTGTGTGTTGGGGGGAGGGGGGTGCAATTTAAAGTAGAGTGAGCAGAACAGGCCTCCCTGAAAAAATAACATTTAAGTCAAAACCTGAAGTGAAGGGCTTCCCTGGTGGCACAGTGGTTAAGAATCTGCCTGCCTATGCAGGGGACACAGGTTCAAGCCCTGGTCCAGGAAGATCCCACATGCCACAGAGCAACTAAGCCCATGCGCCAAAACTACTGAGCCTGTGGGCCACAACTACTGAGGCCTGTGCACCTAGAGCCCGTGCTCTGCAACAGGAGAAGCCAACACAATGAGAAGCCCGTGCACTGCAATGAAGCGTAGCCCTCCGCTCTCTGCAACTAGAGAAAGCTGGCGCGCAGCAATGAAGACCCAACTCAGCCAAAAGTAAAAAAAAAAATAAATAAATAAAATAAATTTATTTAAAAAATCCAAACAAACCTGAAGTGAACGTGTGAGCCATGGGGATAAACATGGGAGAAGTGCATGCTAGGCAGAGCAATTGGCAAGTGCAAAGGTCCTGAGGCAGGAGCATGCCCAGTGTGACTGAGGAACAGTGGAGGCCAATGTGGTTGGAGAGAAGGGAGCAAAGGGGGAGATGAAGCCACAGGGGTGATGAGGTGCCCCGTAGATCATTGCAAGGATGTGGGACTTTGCTTTAAGAAGGGAGCCATGGGAGGGTTTGGAGTCCATGAGTAGTGTGATTGGCTTACAATGCTGAATAGTCACCTAAAATGACTGAAGAGGGGAAAGGGCTGAAGGAGGAAGGAAGGTCAACTAGGAAGCAATGCAATCATCTACCAGGAGATAATGGTGGCTTAGACCAGGTGGTAGCCGCAGAGTGGGTAAAAGTAGTCAGACTGAGATGTTTTGGTGGGATTTCCCAACAGATAGAATGTGAGACAGGAGTCAAGAGTTGCACAAGTTTTTTGGCTTCAAAAAAATGAAAGAAGGGAGTTGCCATTTACTGTGATGGGGAAGACTGAGGGCGCAGGAAGTTTGATTTGGTTTCAAATCAGCATAAGCATATCTTATTTTATAACAGAAGACTTTAAAATTTTTTTTGGCAGCATCATGCGGCATGTGGGATCTTAGTTCCCCGACCGGGGATTGAACCCGAGCCCCCCTGCAGTGGAAGCATGGAGTCTTAACCACTGGACTGCCGGGGAAGTCCCAGAAGACTTTTTAAAAAAAAGATACTGTCTCTGAGGCACATGATTCTAGAATCTTCTAGATGATCCTGCAACCCATAAATTGTCCTAAAAACTGTATGTCCATCACTGCTTAGCTCAGTAACTGCTTATCTTAGCACATCCATGTGACATGGTGTGACCTGCCAAATTACTGTTTATTACTGTCTGATGTATTATGTTATACCTGTGTTGTAATTAATGATCGCTCATACATACTGAGCACTTCTTGTGTTTCAGGCAGAGGTGAAGCTGTTTGCCCAAGTTCATCCAGCCAGTAGGTGGCAGAGCTGGGATCTGAACCAGTTTGCTGGACCCTGAAGCTCCTATCCCTTTGACACACAATTTGGTGCCTAATTGCAAAACTGAATGTTGTGCCACATCAGGAAGAAGTGCTTGAGAGTAATTCTGAATTATCCATTCCCATGCTCGAGAACAGTGAACTCAGTAAGTTATTTGTTCTTATGGCATTTGAGTTTTTGCCTGAGTTCCACACTTGAAAAAATAAGCTTCCCTGCGTTAGAGGAAGTGTAGCTAGATAACTGCATGCTTAGTCAAGGGGAAATTTTCAAAATAAGAGACAGTATACATTTGAGGAAGTGGGTTAACAGGCCATTGCCCAAGAGGCCAACAAAGAATCAGAGAAATTCACACTTCTCCATAATAATTGTTTAAAACTGAATGGACAGCTCAAAAGCAGTATACATCTTAATTTGTAATCAGTCTTAAGTCAATGATCCCTGAACATGGTAATGAAGAGACCTGCATGGTGAGGGGCATACAGTACGCAATCGAGGTTTGTGGGATGAATGAATGTTCTTGGCCTTTTTTTTTTTTTTCGACTTCCTTTCCCTGAAATGACAGACAGCAACAGAACTAGGAAGACCCAGTCTTCAGCTGACGTATTTATTCTTGATGGTTATCGTCATCAAGATGTAAGTTACAGGAGGCAGATACCAGCTAGTACAGGGCCAGTTACAGAAGAATGCTTTTGGGTACAACCTCAGTATAGTTTCCAAGGAAAACAAATATGCAAGACAAATGCTTCATTCTACCAAATCCTCTCTTTCTTAAAAAAAAAAAAATCAAAATGCATCTATTATTTTCCATATGGTTATGATTTTGATAAACTCAGATGAACACGTCTCATTCAGGGTAAATATGTACGCAAATCCTGTAAGTCATTGGTCATTTAAGATGAATTCTCCCAATATCTAAGCCTGCAGGTTTGTTGACCACAGCAAGTAGGCATGGCTAAGTGCTCTGCTCAACATATAATAAGGTAGAAATCAGGGTGTTGGCTGGACTGAGTTCTCGTCTGGAGGCTCTGGGGAAAAAACCCTCCGTGAAGCCTGTTCTTCTTGTTGGCAGAATTCCAGTCCTCGAGCTGTAGGACTGAGGACTTGGACTGTATTTCCATGCTGACTGTCAGCCAATGGCTACAGGCCCCCTGAATTCCTGGCCATGGGGCTCTTTCCCTCCAGCAACAGGTGTTGAATCTTTGTGCTTCAAATTTCTGACTTCCTCTTCTATGATGAGCCAGAGAAAACGCTCTGCTTTTAAAGGGCTCATAAGTCACGCCCACCAGGATAATCTCCCTATCTCAAGGTCAACTGTGCTCTATAATACAACCTAACCACGGGAGTAAAATCCATTATCCTCACAGGGCTGGGGATCATACAGGGTGTTTACACCAGGTGTGGGGATCTTGGGAACCATCTTTGAATTCTGCCTACCACACCCAGCTTCAGGAACTCATGGCCAAAGTTGTTTCATCTTGTTGCAGAATCAGCTCCCTGGGAAGCAGGCGCTGAGATGAAGGTTAGCTTGCAGGAAGCTTAGCGAGGGTGCTCTCAGGATCAGCTCTATGCAAGGGAGGAGACTGAGGTGGGGCTGGGAAGAGGGAGGCGGAAGCTGGGATGGTCCTTCAGAGGTGTTTCAAGGTGGGGCAGTTCTGCATGGACAAGACCCTGGATGTGGGCTGCCCCAGGCAGGGGTTCTCTGAGGGCAAGGCAGCAATCCACAGCAAGGTTTTCCCTGAAAATGCTGACAGTAGGAGGTAAGGGAATAAACTTTTCATTTCTGATTGATACATTACAGTGATTGCATTGCACTGCATTTCTGCTCCCCTCTCACTCCCATTCATCCAGTAATATTTTGAATTAAATCCAAGATATCATATAACTTCATCTATAAACATTTCAGTCTGTCTTTTTTTTTTTTTTTATAAATTTATTTATTTTTATTTTTGGCTGTCCTGGGTCTTTGTTGCTGCGCGCGGGCTTTCTCTAGTTGCGGCGAGCGGGGGCTACTCTTGTTGCAGTGCGCGGGTTTCTCATTGCGGTGGCTTCTCTTGTTGTGGAGCACATGCTCTAGGCGTGCGGGCTTCAGTAGTTGTGGCCCGTGGGCTCAGCAGTGTGGCTCGCGGGCTCTAGAGTGCAGCCTCAGTAGTTGTGGCTCACGGGCTCTAGAGCACAGGCTCAGCAGTTGTGGTGCACGGGCTTAGTTGCTCCGCGGCATGTGGGATCTTCCCGGACCAAGGCTCGAACCTGTGTCCCCTGCATTGGCAGGCGGATTCTTAACCACTGCACCACCAGGGAAGCCCCTCAGTCTGTCTTTGAAATACAGGAAACTATGATATCCTTATCTCATCCAAACTAAATTAATAATTCTTATTATAAAAATGTAGTTAGTGCTAATTTTTTAAATGGTCTCATAAGTGTCATGACTCTCCCCCCGCCCCATTTCTCTCAAGTTTGCTTAAGTCAAAATTGAAAATAGATGAACTCTCTCTTTTTCCTTGCACTTGATTTATTAATGACACCAGAACACTTGTCTTGGAGACTTGCTCAGAGTCTGGGGTTTGCTAATTGCATCTGTATGTAGGATGTTTCTTTGTCGCCTGTACTTCCTGTAAGTTAGTAATTGGATCTAAGGCTGGATTAGATGAGGATTTATTTTTTTGGCCAAAGTAGTCCACAGATGGTCACGTGCTCCTCCAGCAAGCGGTGCATCATCTGTAAATATTCAATACATTTTTTTTATCCATCCATTCATCAATGGAAATTTGGGTTGCTTCCACCTCTTGGCTGTTGTGAATAATGCTGCAACGAACATGGTTGTGCTAATCTCTCTCTAAGATTCTGCTTTCAATTCTTCTGGATATATACACAGAAGTGGGATTATTGGATCATATGGTAGTTCTGTTTTTAATTTTTTGAGGAACATCCATACTGTTTTCCATAGCAGCTGCACCATTTTACATTCCCAAAAATCCATGCACAGAGTTCCAAGTTCTCCACATTCTCACGAAAGCTTGCTATTTTCTGGTTTTGTTTGTTTGTTTGTTTCTTGTTGTTTTTTGATAGTGGCCATCCTGATGGCTGTGAGGTGGTATCACATTGTGGTGTGTTTATTTATTTATTTTATTGTTTTATTTTTGTGGCTGTGTTGGGTCTTCATTGCTGTGCACGGGCTTTCTCTAGTTGCGGTGAACGGGGGCTACTTTTCGTTGCGGTGCATGGGCTTCTCATTGCGGTGGCTTCTCTTGTTGCGGAGCACGGGCTCTAGGTGTGTGGGCTTCAGTAGTTGTGGCTCACGGGCTCTAGAGCGCAGGCTCAGTAGTTGTGGCACACGGGCTTAGTTGCTCCACGGCATGTGGGATCTTCTTGGACCAGGGCTCGAACCCGTGTCCCCTGCATTGGCAGGTGGATTCTTAACCACTGCACCACCAGGGAAGCCCTGCACATCTTTCATATGCTTATTGGTCACTTGTACATCTTTGTTGAAGTATCTAGTCCTTTGTCCTATTTTATTTTATTTTAATATTATTTTATTTTTGACCATGCCGTGCGGCATGCAGAATCTTAGTTCCCCAGCTGTTGCAGGAAGGTGGACCCCTTCAGGGCCTGAGAATGGGCTCTTGTCTAACACTCAGAAATTAATTGTCCGAGGAGACACACGTGCTGACAAAGCAAGAAATTTTATTGGGAAGGGGCGCCCGGGCAGAGAGCAGCAGGGTAAGGGAACCCAGGAGAACTGCTCTGCCACGTGGCTTGCAGTCTCAGGTTTTACAGTAATGGGGTTAGTTTCCGGGTTGTCTCTGGCCAATCATTCTCACTCAGGATCCTTCTTGGTGGCGTGCGCATTGCTCAGCCAAGATGGATTCCAGTGAGAAGAATTCTGGGAGGTTGGCGGGACGTACGGACTGGCATCTCCTCTCTCTTTTTGACCTTTCCTGAATTCTTCCAGTTGGTAGTAGCTTGTTAGTTCTGCATTCCTTACCAGGACCTCCTGTTGTAAGATAACTCATGCAAGTGGTTACTATCTTGCCTGGCCAGAGCGGGGGGTTTCAGTCAGTGGCTCCCCTAACACAACCAGGGATTGAACCCATGCCCCCTGCAGTGGAAGCGTGGAGTCTTAACCACTGGACCACCAGGGAAGTCCCTCCTTTGTCCATTTTAAATCAGGTTATTTGTTTTTTTTGTTGTTGAGTTGTAGGAGTTCCTTATATATTCTGGACATTAGCCCCTTAACAGATATGTGATTTGCAAATATCTTCTTCTTTCTGTAGGTTGCCTTTTCACTCTGTTAATTTTCTTCTTTAATATGCAGCCATTTTAAAGTTTTATATTACCTGAATTGTCTATTTTTGTTTTGGTTGCTTGTGCTTTTGGTGTCATATCCACCCCCCCAAAAAGGAAATCACTGACAAATTCAATGTCATGAAGCTTTTCCCTTATGTTTTCTTCTAGGAGTTTTATAGTTTTAGGTCTTACAATTAGGTCTTTAATACATTTTGAGTTAGTAAATAGTATAAGGTAAGTGTCCAACTTCATTTGTTTGCATGTGGATATCCAATTTTCCCAATACCATTTGTTGAAGAGGCTGTCCTTTCCTCATTGCATGGTCTTGGTACCCTTGTCAAAGGTCATTTGAGTATATGTATACTCAAAATTTTTATTGGGTTCAGTGGACAAAGAAGGAAGGAGTGATACCAAACTCTGTCCCCAAACTGCACTCTACCCATAACCTCAAAGTTGTACCTGGCATGGTCTGGCCTCTCTCTGGGGGTGATGGGGCAGGAGAAGCTACAGTGTTAGCTATCTGTCTTGGGTAATAGCTCTGACTGTTCTGTACCACCCCTGTCTTCAGTAGCTTGTTCAAAAGGTGAAAGAAGATGAGTCAGAGTCAACTCAGCCAGAAGAGTGTGCAGGAGGGGCCAGGGCCGTCTCCTTTCAGGTCCAGCTCAGCTTTGAAGCAGGGCCTACTTCTTCCCATCCTCTCCAAGGGTATTTCTACGGATGTGGGGCTTCCTTCTCAATGATTCATTTACTACAACGTCCTACTTATTAAAAGGCAAAGGTGGTTGTAGTAAAGGAGGTGATGGCTACGTATTTGCTCAATTGCTTTATCTTGCTTTAGTAAAACCAACAACCAAACCATTTCTGGGGCAGGTCGTGGCAACCAGCACAAGAGTCTTACTTTTTCTTTCCTTTCCTCCTTGTTCAAGATGAGGCATTCACAAATAGAAGAACTTGACGAAGCTCCCTGTGTAACCATACTTTGAGGAACTATCTTCTGAGGGTAACAATGCCTAAGGATTCCCATGGAGCCCTTTAGCAAGGATTGAGGCACACCATTTAAGAAAAGTTTTAAGCCAGTGTTTTTCAAATTGCAGGTTTATTTGTAGGGTATCCTAATTCGCTTCCAGAAATTTAAGAATTTGCCTTCACTTTGGTGGTAATCTTTAAAAAACTAATATAAGCATATTCTGGAATCATCAGAATAAACCTATTGTGTGTTTGTGTTTAGGGTCTCCTCCTTGAGATGTACTAGCACCATTTTGATCATTTCCAGATAATGGGACCTAAACAGAGACAGACTTAATATGTTCTATTCCAGCCAAATGTAATCAAATGGTATTAACCATACTGTACAATCAGATAGTCATGGTAGTTTGATCTTAAAAAATAGCAATGGCTAAATTGGTTAATTATAGGGTGCATGGGAGACAAGCCGTGCTGAACTCAGAAGAACCTTCTCTCTGACCAGATTCATTCTGTCAGTGGCAATTTAACTTCGTCAAAATAACATTATTTTAAATATTGAATTAATGCTTTTGCTTTAACTTTATTGTTTTTCAGTTTTGATTAGAATTCATTTATAAATTTGATTTGGTTTTGTGGTTGTATGAGAGCTACGAACTGAAGATTATATTTGGTTTTAAATTCACACATATTTAAGGAATATTATAATTTAAAAATTGTCAATATTAGGAGATGCCAAAGAAGGCAATTACAATCCAACCTCCCACAAAGAAAAGCTCAAATCAGCATGGTTTCACTGTTGAATTTTGCAAAACATTTAAATAAAAATGAACACTAATTCTTCATAAGCTCTTCCAAAAAATAGAAGAGAAGGAAACCTTTCCCAACTCATTCCATGAGGCCAGCATTACCCTGATACCAAAACCAGACAATGGCATCAGAAGACAACTACAAGTCAATATCCTTTAAGAATATAAATGCAAAAATCCTCAACAAAATACTAGCGAACTGAATCCAGCAACATGTAAAAAGGATTATACACCATGATCAAGTGAGATTTATCTCAGGATTGCAGGTTGGTTTAACACACAAAAACTTATCAATGTGATGTACCATTTTAATAGTATAAAGGAAAAAAAAAAAAAAGATGATCTCAGCAGACACAGAAAAAGCATTTGACAAAAATGTAACACCTGTTCATGATAAAAACACAAAGCAAACTAGGAATAGAAGGAACTTCTTCAATCTGATAAAGGGCATCTACAAAAAACTCCACAGCTAACATCATAGTTAATGGTAAAAGACCACAAGCTTTCTCACTAAGGTCAGGAACAGGACATTCTTTCACTTCTATTCAACATTGTATTAGAGGTTCTAGTTGGGGCAATTAGGCAAGAAAAACAAATAAAAGGCATCCAGATTAGAAAGGAAGAAGTAAAACTATCTCTATTTACAGATGATGTAATCTTGAATATAGAAAATCCTAAGGAATCCACCAAAAAACCCCACCCAAACAAACATACAAACAAAAAACTTGCTGAACAAAGAGCTAATAAATTCAGTGAGGTTACAGGATACAAGATAAATATAAAAATAATTTTGTTTCTATACACTAGCAATGAACAATTTGACAATTAAATTAAGAAAACAATTCAATTTACAATAGCATCAAAAACAATAAAACAATTAGGAATAAATGTAACCAAAGAAGTACAAGGCTTACACACTGAAAACTAAAAAATATTAAAAGAAATTAAAAGTGACCTAAATCAACAGAAAGCTATCCCATATTCATAGATTGGAAGAATTAATATTGTCAGTATGGCACTATTCCCCTAAACTGGTCTAGAGATTCAATGCAATTCCTATCAAATTCAACTGGCTCTTTTGCAGAAATTGAAAAGCTGATCCTAAAATTTATTCTTCACTGTCCTGTGCATTGTAGGATATTTAGCAGCATCTCTGGCCTCCACCTGCTTGATGTCAACTCTCATCAATGTTCGGGTAAAATGCGCTTTGGAAACTAGAGATTTGGAAGTTCCCTCAGGCTTGGAAACATTAAATGCCAAGGAGATATGGGGAGGCACCAATAGCATCGGCTATAGTTAACCCTTATACCATCAGAACAATTTTTGTCCCATGTTAACTCACTTCATGCTGTAACTGGTTCTTCCAGGTGATGGCTGGTCACGATTAAAAAAGAATTTAAAAAATCATCATGATAGGGAGATTAGAGGGACAGCTACAGTCCCTATTTCTGAAGATGTTCTTAAGGCCATAATAGACTCTCATCTTCTCCCTCTTCTCCCACCAATTTGAGATTCTCCTCACTCTAGGCCAGCACTTCTTTTTTTAATTAATTAATTAATTAATCAATTAATTTTTGGCTGTGTTGGGTCTTCGTTTCTGTGCGAGGGCTTTCTCTAGTTGCGGCAAGCGGGGGCCACTCTTCATCGCGGTGCGTGGGCCTCTCACTATCGCGGCTTGTGTTGCGGAGCACAGGCTCCAGATGCGCAGGCTCAGTAGTTGTGGCTCACAGGCCCAGTTGCTCCGCAGCATGTGGGATATTCCCAGACCAGGGCTCGAACCCGTGTCCCCTGCATTGGCAGGCAGATTCTCAACCACTGCGCCACCAGGGAAGCCCCTAGGCCAGCACTTCTGATCTGGGTTGCTTGCCTGGTGAGATGACCCAGACCTTTATCCCTGAGTGATCTGTACCCCCATGACTGTGCCCTTATCAGGCTGTTACTGTAATTGTCCATTCCCAGTCATGACTTGGCATGGAAGCATGAAGACATGCCTCAGGGAATTCCCTGTGTTTCAGAACCACTCCTTCTTGTCCCATTATGTAGTTGTATCTCCTCATAATAATTGGGGTGAATTACGCTTGCCTTTACAGCATCTCCTTTTTCTGTCTTCTGGTCTATTGGCATGAGGAGCTCAGAATAACTAGGTTTTAGCCACAGACTCAGGTTTAGTGGAGTCCTATGCCCTTTGGCAAAACACCCCCTTATCCCCATCAGGAAACGGAGACCTCTAGTCCAGCCAAACCTAAAGTGCAGATTCCCCAGGGGGACCCTGGGAATGATGGTGAGAGATGCCACTAGACTTCCATCCCTTGGTTCCCAGACCTTTGAATTCTACCTATCAGAAACCAGCACCTCAATCCTTCAGCAATCACCTGCCAGCTAGTGCCTTAGCTGTGGTGTTTCAGACCATCCCAATGTTTTATCGGACTGGTAGCTTCTAGGTGATGTTCCATACGGTAGGATCACTGGATCCCAGGATCATGTGTCCATTGTTGTACCTGCTTTGACATAAAATGGAACCCTTGGTCTGAGGCAATGTGTCAGGATTCAATCAGAGAAGCAGAACCACCCTGAATGACGTAGAATAACGTATTGTTGTAGGCAGAATAATGCTCCCCACAAAAGATGTCCATGTCCTAATTCCTAGAACCTGTGAATGCATTAGTTTAGATGGCAAAGGGGGAATTAGGGTAGCAAATGGAATTGAGGTTGCTTATCAGCTGACCTTAAAATTGGATTATCTGGGTAGACCCAATATAGTCATGAGGGTCCTTAAATGTGGAAGGGGGAGGCAGAAGAGGAGGTCAAGCAATGGCAAGTGAGAACTTGACCTGTTGTTGCTGACTTTGAAGATGGAAGAAGGGACCACAAGCCAAGGAATATGGGTGACTTCTAGAAGCTGGAAAAGTCAAGGAAATGATTCTCCCCTACAGCTTTCAGAAAGGAACACAGCTCTGCTGACCCCTTGATTTCAGCCCAGTGAGAACCATTTTGGACTTCTGAGTCACAGAACTTACAAATCAGTCATATAATAAATTTGTGCTCTTTTTTAAAAAATAAATTTATTTATTTATATTTATTTATTTTTGTCTGCGTTGGGTCTTCATTGCTGCACGCAGGCTTTCTGTAGTTGCGGCAAGTGGGGGCTACTCTTTGTTGCAGAGCACGAGCTCTAGACGCATGGGCTTCAGTAGTTGTGGCACATGGGCTCAGCAGTTGTGGCTCGCGGGCTCTAGAGCACAGGTTCAGTAGCTGTGGCGCATGGGTTTTGTTGCTCCACAGCATGTGGGATCTTCCTGGACCAGGGATCAAACCTGTGTCCCCTGCATTGGTAGGCAGATTCTTAACCACTGCGCCACCAGGGAAGTCCTTAAATTTGTGTTCTTTTCAGCCACTGTTTGTGGTAATTTGTTAGAGTAGCAACGGAAAACTAATACTGATATTTATCATAGGGATTAGACCCTCGGCAGTTATGCTGTCAGGAAGGAAAGCTGAACGTGAACTGACCAGCTGCTGTCCCACACCAGCAAGGCAAGCAAGCGAGTCAGCAACCATGTGCCCAGCTGCCCAATGCCATGATGGATGCTTGCCTCTGTCTTCAACATCTTCGGCAAATTGCTTCCCAGGGGGCTGCTAACCTGCAACAATACAGAGAAGGAAATTCTGGGAAAAGTAGCTTCTGCATAGCTATTTTGATGCAGTAAAATGCCACCCACTCTTTTGACCTTTGGATGGTGATGGGGACTAAGGCACTGCCGGGCATGTAAGAAATAGCATTAATCCCAGTAAAATGAATTGCTACCCCTCCAGGTGGAAGTGGTCAGATGCTTGGAGCGTGGGTGGATGAAGGATACTACTGTGTAGGATTCAGCATCCTTCTAGGCTGATGTGGGGTTGAACGACCAGCCTTGGTGACAGGGAACCGAGGCTGTTGGGCCCGTGCATAGCTTCTTTCATGGCTGCTCTAGTCCTGGGCATACTGTGCAAACACCATGGGGGCTGAAGATGGAGACTGGTTGACCTCTACAGGATGAGTGGGCCTCTCTCCACCCAGTGGCCCAGGGCTCCCCCATGGTGGAAGCTCTCTGGTGAGCACTGGTAATAGACACCCAGACGTGCCCCTTCCCCAGACCTCCTTGTCCATGATTTTCTACTTTCTTTTATTCCAGGCCATTTGGTGGATTCATGAGTACAAGTAAAGGCATGTAATTTATTCAATCATTTAAAAACATGTATTAAGCTCCACCCTGTAGCAGGTGTGATGCTGAGGCCTGGGATCATTGTAGTGAGCACGAGGGTCACTGTCCCTGCCTCCAAGGAGCTGGCAGTCTAATAGGGGAAAGGTCATTATACGAGTTCTTTCTAGGGTAACGTGGAAGTACGGAGTGCTGAGGGGTCTATAACAGGAGGACATAGAATAGTCAGAGAGTAACAGTTCAAGGAACAAGAGTAAGGCCGGGAAGGTCGGGCTGGAAAAAGGAGCCACATTAGGCGAGGAAAGGGCTTAACCTAAGAGCAATGGGAAAGCATCTGATAGGTCCCAAATATTGTCTTTAAAGGGCCACTCTCTCCTGTGAGGAGAATGACTTGGAGAAGGACAAGAGAGGAGCAGGACAGGTTAGGAGGTGGTGTGGGGACCAGATGGTGGCGTAGACTAGGGCAGGGGCGATGGACACAGAAGCGGAAGGATTCAAGAGCAATTGAGAAGGTGGAATGAATGGGACTTGGGGAAGGATTGGATAAGGAGTGAGGAGGAAGGAAGGGTCAAGGACACCTTGTGGTTTCCAGTCTGAGCAAAAGGATGGATCCATTTCCTGAGCTGGCACAGAGGGCAGTGGAGGGGAGCCTGGAGGTTCATTTCTTCATCTACGTTTACTGATTTCTTAGGAGAGGTCAGTACATGGAGGTGCTGGAAAGAGTAGAGTGAAGGCTCTCCCTGCCCTGAAGGAAGGCAGCCTAGTGGGCAAGAAAGAAAGGCAGACCAATACATGGAAGGCAGTAATTCAGCTGGCAAAAATTTTTTTTTTTTGCCACGCTGTGTGGCATGTGGGATCTTAGTTCCCTGACCAGGGATCGAACCTGTGCCCCTTACATTGGTAGGGTGGGGTCTTTTTTTTTTTTTAACATCTTTATTGGAGTATAATTGCTTTACCATGGTGTGTTAGTTTCTGCTGTATACCAAAATGAATCAGCTATACATATACATATATCCCCATATCCCCTCCCTCTTGCGTCTCCCTCCCACCCTCCCTATCCCACCCCTCTAGGTGGTCACAAAGCACTGAGCTGATCTCCCTGTGCTATGCAGCTGCTTCCCACTAGCTATTTTACATTTGGTAGTGTAGATATGTCCATGCCACTCTCTCACTTCATCCCAGCTTAGGTAGGGTGGAGTCTTAACCACTGGACCACCAGGGAAGCCCTATTCTGGCTTTTTGACCAAGTAACCCTACTCTTGGAGAGTGATCTGAAAGAAATAACTCTAAATCAAACAGTGAATCCATTTCAATTCAACAGATCCCTTTTTTGAGCAACTACTCACGTATGTTGGGCACCATTTGGCCTGAGGAATCAAAGACAAATGAACACAGCCCTTCACCTCAAGCTGCTCACAGTCCGGCAGGACAGACAAGCATGCGAGTAACTGTGACATGAAAGAACATGTGAACAGAGCCAGCTGAGAAGTGAGGGGAAGTTGGTAGCTGGCCAGATTCTTCAGAAGGTCCCAACCCCACGGAGCTGCCTTCCTCAAAGCCTTCTCCTTGGGACAGAATTAGATTGGCATTCATTTTTCTGGCTTGCAATGCTTGCAATGTTGACTCTCTTAAACATTGTTTATTTATTTAGGCTGCATTTGGTCTTCGTTGCTGCGTGCTGACTTTCTCTGGTTGCAGCTAGTGGGGGCTACTCTTTGTTGCGGTGCCTGGGCTTCTCATTGCAGTGGCTTCTCTTGTTGTGAAGCACAGGCTCTAGGCACGTGGGCTTCAGTAGTTGTGGCGCATGGGCTCAGTAGTTGTGGCTCGCGGGCTGTAGAGCGCAGGCTCCGTAGTAACGCACAGGCTTAGTTGCTCCGCGGCATGTGGGGATCTTCCCGGACCAGGGCTCGAACCCGTGTCCCCTGCATTGGCAGGCGGATTCTTAACCACCTGGGCCACCAGGGAAGCCCAATCACCATTTTTTTTTTTTTTTTTTTTCCAGCTTCGCTGTTCGGCTTGCGGGATCTTGGTTCTCCGACCAGGCTTCGAACCCTGGCCACTGCAGTGAAAGAGCCAAGTCCTAACCACTGGACCGCCAGGGAATTCTCCATCTCTTTTTTTTTTTTTTAATTAATTAATTTATTTATTTTTGGCTGTGTTGGGTCTTCGTTTCTGTGCGAGGGCTTTCTCTAGTTGCGGCAAGCGGGGGCCCCTCTTCATCGCGGTGTGCAGGCTTTTCACTATCGCGGCCTCTCTTGTTGCGGGGCACAGGCTCCAGACGCGCAGGCTCAGTAGTTGTGGCTCACGGGCCTAGTTGCTCCGCGGCATGTGGGATCCTCCCAGACCAGGGCTCGAACCCGTGTCCCCTGCATTGGCAGGCAGATTCTCAACCACTGCGCCACCAGGGAAGCCCTTCTCTCCATCTCTTTTTAAAAGTTAAATTCCAGGGTATTAAAGCCTTATAAAATCTGGGAACAGACAATAGTACACAAAAGGCACTCTGCTATCTGTTATGCAGTTAAGGACTAATTCCAGTCTTTTGGAAAAAATGGACCATCTTTCTACTGGAGAGATAGGAAAATGTTTTTCTTCTTCTTCAGTCATTCCCTTTCCCCTCAGCTCCTTCTCTCTGATGGATCCAGGAACTTTTGGGACAGAGGACCGGGAATGGCCAGAGTCACTGTGAGGAGAAATGTTTAAACCTGCTCCTGAGAGAATTTTTCCATTTCCTCCCTCTTCCCAAGACCTTTCTCTAAGCCAGCATATCGACTCTGCCCACTTTTTCTTTTCTTGGTCTGCATCAATTACTACTTCTTCACCCAGAAGATATCTTCTGCTAGAACATGAGTTCTAGTGGGGACAGAACGTGGGAAGGGAAGGTATATCCTTTGCATGAAAGACGTATCAAATTCTCTCTTCTTGCCTTTTTTTCACTCAGGTGAAAAAACTGGATGTTACTGGTATTTGTCATTACTGTTAAGTAACAGGGAGTTTCCCAGGCATCAGAGATGAATTTACTAATATTTACTTCCCTGTACAGTTTGAAAAAAAATTCACGGAAGCTTACTAAAAACACACGAAGGGTTCCCAGCCTGAATGTCAGTGGTGTTTAACTTCAGATTCAAACGTGTCTAGAAGGTAGATCAATTTACACGTGGGACTAGGGAGTCTCCTTAAAGAGCTTATCCTGAGAAGAAATGTTGGTAAAAGGAAGCAGTGTAGTTCGCCGGAGCGGAGTCTGCACCACGCTGCAGACTCACTGGGTCAAGGCTGTGCTCCGGCCAAGTCTAAAGTTGAGGCTGTGAAAAAGCAAAGGGCAAGCAAGAGAGCTCCCTGTCCAGGAGCTCCGTGGGGCGGTGACGGCAGTGGGGCCCCTTCAGGATACCAACGCCGGGCATGCGCACACCGGGTACAGGGACCAGCCCCCTCGGTGTGAATACCTCGTGAAGACAGCAGTTGCCACTCCTGTGATGCATGTTTAATCAGTTCAAGCAGAACCACCATAAAACCCAAGACTTTTGGCCTCAGTGCTTATTACAGAAAACTGTTTTAACAAACTGCTTAAAAAACAGCAATGGGGGTTAAGACAAAGTACAAATGAAATAAGATACAAAGCTCACTGCATAGAAACATTGGAAACATGGTTGTGTCCTTCCACAACTCAACAAGACACACAGTGTCAGAAACACCCATTTGGTTCAAATTTTAGATTTCAATCATTTGACAATTATTTCCTGTGCACTTTTTACGTGTGACGCACCGCTCTGTGGTAGGTGCTGGGGATACAGTAATAAGTCAAAGTAAATTCCTGCTCTCACAGAGCTTCTGGTCCCCTGGGGGGCAGACAGACACCACGAAACAAACATGTCAGGTAGTCGAAGGGTTACGGGGAGGAGCGGGCAGGTAGGAAAAGTTTCTGTACACTCTCCAAATTCTTAGGAGCAATCAGAGGCTGCTTTGAAGTTCACAGTTTGGGGAAAAGATACAAACTCTAAATTATATTTTTGAAATAACTTTTTTATAGGTTGCAAATTTCTGGTCAGACTCTTTAGTTCACAGTTCTCGAGCAGCATTTATACTTTTCTAACTAGAAGCTATGCTAAGTCTTTATGGCTGTACTACTGGAGTATGGCCCACATCATGCATGTGCACGTGTAGGCATAAGTATGTATGTATGTTTACAGACGTTATGTCACCACTTACGTATATGTTAATCTATATTACGTATTAATACATTATTTCTGGCTGTAATGATACAAATCTTTTACATAATGCGTAGGTTATATCTAGCTTCTCCAAGAACTATCAATATTGTAGTTCTGAGGCAGTTTATTGGTGCTCCCAAGTATATGGTATTTCCAAGTAAACTATCCTTCAGAAAAAATACTTGTTACTTTACAAGTAAGCACATCCTGCTTAAGCTACATGTGGGCCACAGTGAAGAATGGGATGGAATTGCATTTTTAGGTCAGAAGACAAGGCAAAATCGAGAGGTTTTTGTTCGCTGCTGCTCAGATGCTTGTTTGCTGAAAATCACAGGGGGTCCCTAAACCCCAAAGACACACAGACTCCCACATCCAGGGACCTGGCGACTTCTGTGGTGTCTTTTCATCCTAATGCCCGAGTTTTCCCTCTTCCACATCCCACGAAGGCGCTGTTTCCTTTTGGGATGTCCATTCTGAAGCAGCCTTCTTCCTGTGGTAGATCCCGGGCCCGCGTGCTGACCAGGCCTGTTGCACTGACACAGCGTGGAGGCCCGGGCTGACAGGGTCCTGGCATGTTCCTCACTTCCTCGCTACAGAGGCAAATTCCCACTGACAGGGCCTTTACAAGCGAAGGGCCAACCCAGATCTGCTTTGAACCAAAGGCCTCCGGTCAGCAGGATCAAAGGTGTGTGTGGGTCCCTGTAGGCATCCTGCAGCAGAGAACTGCTTCGGCGGGGATCCCCGGCCCATACTGTATGCTCCCCTAGGAGCTGGACCGAGGTCCGGGGAAGCACACGTTGTGCTCTGCAGAGGATGTGCTGAGCGTCACGGCCCTTCCCACGGCAGCTGCTTTCAACCTCTTCTTCCACCCAGAAGACCACAGCGGACCACCGTGTAAATAAGACTGGCCTGCCGTGATGCTCTGGGTAGCTCCATCTCCCCTCCCTTTCACTGGTCCTTCTGCAACGACTGAAGCCGAGAACCCGGCCTCAGAGGCCACCGGAATTCCTACACTTCCCTCCACCGCAGGCTCTCCATGAATAATCCCAAATAGCGAATCATTTAAAAATAAGCTACAGATGCCTTTGAAAGGCATTATATATTTAAAAAATCAGGTTTTCTTCCCAGGTACATTTTCTCCCACACCTTGATACTAAATAATCAAGGACATTTTCTTGAGTGCATGTAGGCTGAGCAGAAGGGGTGCCTAATACTTCCAGACGGCGTAGAGAAGCTGGCCTGGAGTCAGAAATGATACAGATAAGCCACGAAAACAAACCACCCTCAGGATGTTAGTAATCAGCAGTTGATTACACACATCATCCTTATTTTTCGCTAAAGCCACCTGCTTCTTTCCTACGGAATGACTCTACGTCTTACTCTGTCTCTTCTCTCAGTACTATTTTCTGGTCCCAAGACTTCTTACATCCACTGTGACTAATGTCACATACTCCCATATCTTAAAAGCGAATAGTAAGTTATCTACTCAGATAGTTTCCCATTTCTCTGTAATTTTAGTGATTATGCACTCTGTCATCAGAGGCTATTGTTCCAATGCTCTGAATCAGGAAGACTTCATGGACATATAGCAAAAGATTGTCTGGTTTTAGTCCTAAACCGCAGAAGGGACAGGTAACTGTGACGTAGAAGCCAATGTAATTGGTAAAACGGATAGAATTCCCCTGAAAAAACTGTAAGGACCATACCGTGTTTCTGGCATCTGCAGCTGTTTCCCAGAGTAAGCGACTTTTTCAGAAAACCAAGTGATGGTGGTATTCAGGCTTTTCTAAAGCCATTTCCAAAGGGCCTACTTTCGTGTCCAAAGAAAAGACCAAATGTTCTAAATATGTCCTGAAAAATAACGGACTGTAATACTGGGACGGAGAAGGGACAGATGGTATACGCAGCGGCAGTAGCAGCACGGCGACGGTAGCAGCTGATGCGAACACAAGCGCCGCCCTTACCACACGACGGCATGGTGGGGCTTTAGGGGATCATTAGGAAGACAGAGGGCATCTTCTGGATTTAACTCCTCTCATCCAGGGCGGTCCAATGACAGGTCTTTCAAGACCTTACACATGGAAAAGAATGTAGAAAACTCTTCTCCAAATTCCTTTCAAATAGTTAAGTGCTTGCCTGTGTTTTTAGGACCTACGATCTGAAGATGATCTTTCTTCCCCCACAAGCAAATATTCTCTCGATAGTTACTGAGAGGACCAAGGAGCCCAGGCTCCCACTGCAACTCCCGCAAGACTCCCTAATATTTTAGAGTTCATTCTTGGTCACACAGTTTCCTGTTGCAGAAGTTCTTCACTTATTTTACTTCCACTGTTTTCGTCTTCATTAGAATAGTTTCCTGAATCTTGACTAGTTTGGGAATTGTACTTTTTGTGATCTTCATCAATTGGATTAGTCTCTTCTATTACAGTAAGAGTGTTTGCATTTTCAATTATAGAACATCTTTCTGTTCGTTCCTCAGAAGTGGAAAGGAGTAGATTCCTTACTGGCGGTTCAGAGAAATACTAATTCAAAAGGGAAAGAACAGAAACAGATTATTTAAAATAACAAAAATTAGTTTTCTAGTTCTAATAAGCTGTGGTTTCTTAAGTTATCTAGAAACCCTGTCTTTTGACATGCATATTAAAAAGCAAGCTAAGAGCATATCGATTGCACTATAATGTTCAGAATAAAACCATCACTAGTGAGGTCACGTACGTGTTAGTATCGTTTTTGGGAATTATATGAAGAGTCCCTAAGAAAGGTCCACTGTGCTATCAGGGGTGGGGAGTGGAAAAGTGTGGGTGAGGAAGGAAAGGGAGAGCCCTGGGATTTGGGACATTTTATTTTGACATAATAAAAATTTTGGTATCTAATCCACAAATACCCAGAAAAAGCACAGGGAGAAATTAATTTTTCCCTGTCCCACTAAGAATAAAGAGCTATTGTAACTTGTTAGTTTTAAGTTCTTTAAATAGCAGCTCTGAAGAGAAGAGTATATAGAAATGATATTAAAAAACTCAGGCATAAAAGAGTAAAACAGTTCATATTTACAGAACGTTTGTACAGTGTTAGGCCTTTCTGGTTTATCACCTTCGCTCCTCACAAGTCTGCAGGATGGTACTATTGGCTCTGTTTTACAGTCTACGGGCACTTGCTCAAGTACCCTTAAGAGAGCTGCTCAAGTTCACAGAGCCAGTAAGTGCAAATACACTATAGCCCACCAACAATTCACCTTCAGGTCTCTACCTCCAAAGCCTGGGGAACCTGAAACTGGGCAGGTAGCGCGGAAGCTGCTCCAGGTGAACACACCACCCCCAGGGTGGTGTCCACACTCTGGTCTCCACCACTCAGTGCTTTCACTAACTATGCCAACCAGAACACCGAGGTGCTGTGAAAGGAAACTCACGTTCTGCTACTTCGTTTTCTGTGATTTCATCCACAGAAATCAGTTTTTGCACTGATGATAATGTTTTAATCTTTTTGTGAATATAGACTTTCAATGGTAAAACAAGTGCCACAGTAACCAAACTGCCAGAAAAATATGAGATTAAGGACACACCTTACTATTCCATGTTATATTCTATTAAATGACTGTTTCTAAAGTTAATTTTCTGAAACTCTGAAGAAAAAAACCCAAATCAGTCTGTATTATTTTCTGAATATCAAGAAAACATTTATATTCTGTTGAAATCAAATATATTTCCCATTCATTTTAAGAAAAATCCAGTTAGCTGTTGAAAAGAAAAGTAACATACCTCATCTACAGTGGAAGGAGGTTTACTTGATGGAAAGAACACATAATTGATACATCTCAAGAGGACTTTCACAACATAAATGGCAACAATGATAGAAAATAATGCAGTGCAAATTCCAGCTATAAGCCAGGTTTTGGAAGTATTTCCTAAAAACAAATAAATGGTGTTTAGCATCAATATAGGTTTTGACACACATACATTAAGACTGCTGACAGTCTGTGTGAAACAAATACAGCCATGTGAAAGGAAATATACATTCTATTAAATAATACCAACAATAACATAAAAAAATTCACAACTGAACTAATTAAGGGATTTCCACATAATAATAATATTAAGGATTATATAAAAAATTAAAATAGTCTCATTAAATTCTGAGTAATAATAAAAGGAAATTAATTATGCAGATATCCATGAAATATAAAGCATGCAAAAACCACTGAACTAAGTTGAGTATTAAAAATATTTTCTAAAACTGGAAGGCTCAGCGTGAAGTACTCACACAGTTCATGAAGAAAATATTCTCTATATTTTTGTGGTAAAAAAGAAATATTTTACAATTTTCAATTAAGTCTTGTTACATTAAAAAAGAAAAGATACAATAAAAGATTCTGACCTGGTTTTGTTTTCTCACACACAGTATCACTAAAAACACTGCTTTTGTTCCACTTGTCATTCTCAGTGAGTGCTCTGGCTTTCACACAGTATACAGTCAGCGGTTTCAAGTTAGGAAAGGTAAAATCAGTTCTTTTCTCTACAACTTTTCTCTATAAAAAATAAGTAAATCATTGATAAAATTTAGAACCCCAAGAAATCATATAGGGAATATCTATTTTCTGAATTCCTTAAATAGTCAAGATTGGCCTCTCCCAAACACTTAGTTGGTATATGTTTGAGAAATATAAATTTCTTTTGGACAACACATTATAACCAAACTCAAAAGTTAAACATGGCTGCTGCCAAAAAAAGAATACAATATGTTCCTAAGATGACTCTACTTTATAAGTACACGCTGATTTGGTTTAATCACCATCGTGTTGTCTCTGTTTAGTGGCAGAACAATTAAATGCAGAGGTTCTGGCCTCAAACTGCCTGCATCAAGATATCACTCACAGCTACATGGCCTTAGGCAAGTTATTTAATTTCCCTGGGCCCTACTCCCAGATCTGTAAAGTGAGGACAATTATTACTCCTATTTGTATTAGTCAGCTATTGCCACAATAATGTTGTATAACAAAACATTACAAGGCCAACAAAATAATGTTGTGCAATGCTGTGTAACAAAACAGCCTGTGGCTCAAAAGATATTTGTTTTTCTTACTCGTGAGTGTCCCAAAGTGCTGGGGGAACGCTCACTGAGGCCGTGGATCAGGTTTAGGTCTGCTCCACGGTCTCCCATCCGCCTGGGGCCAGAGACCACGTGGAGCTTGCTTTCCTCTTGACAAATGGGAGAAGCATGAATGCGCACTTAAGGCCTCTGCTCACACCACATCCACTCCCATTCCACTGTTTACAGCCTAGTATCAGTGAGGCAGTAACGAATATTCCATCCCAAGTATTTGCTGAATAGTAATTTAATCAATCAAACTGTCTGGCAGGGTTGAAGAATGATTGAGACAATTCATGTAAAATACTTAGCCCAGTACCTGATACATAATGAGTATTCAATAAATTTGAGTTGTTATTACGATTGTAATTATTGATGTGTTACCCAGCATAGGATGGCAAAAAAAAAAAAAAAAAAAAGTTATTGAATCTACTATTTGTCAAGCAATGTGGTATGTATTTTCATATATTTTACCTCATTTTAAACCTTATAAACATCCTTTCAAAAAAATTAAGTTACAATGTAATATGCATAAAATGGATAACTAATGAGAACCTGTTGTATAGCACAGGGAACTCCACTTCGCTGTACAGTGGAAACTAACACAACAGTGTAAAACAACTACACCCCAATTAAAACAACAAAAAAAATTGAGTTACTATGACCACCACCACTTTAGAGGAGAGGAAACAAAGCTTTAGCAGTTAACCACCTTGCCTAAGGTTACACAGTTTGGTGGCTTGAGACACAAATTTAGATCTTTCTGATCTAGGGATGACTGAGAACTAACCACAGTGCTCAACAGGGCTAAATTCTGCTATGGTTACAGAGCGTTCAGATAGTTAAAATGAAAGCAGCCAAGTCGCTGGAATTTTCTTAGATTTTCAACAGAAAATGAAGTTACAGAATTTACCAACTTATTTGCACAAGATTTTTAAAGGTTGATTCCTTGATTGTAATTCCACAGGGACAAGTGATCTAGGAATAATGTGGATTATCTGATGTATATTAGCTTTGTCAGTGGTTTTTGAATTTTAGGGTTTAAACGAGTGTTTCTCAACCTTTTTGTCATGACTACTCCCCTAAGGAGCCTTTTTAGACCATTTTTTCCTAATCCCTCCCCCTTTACAAAGTTGAGTAAGATTTTGTTGGGCGAAGTTGAACACTCGAGGCAGGTTTTCCTCCTGGAGGGTCACGAACCACTGTAACAGGTAAGATTCTTTTGCACCCTAAAAACCAATTTTTGCCCTCTTGGAGGTGCCCCACCCCCCAGGGGATATTTGGCAATATCTGGAGGTATTTTGGGTTGTCAGAACTGGGAGGGAGCGCTACAGGCACCTAGTGGGTAGAGGCCAACGGTATTGCTAGCCATCCTATAATGCACAAGGCAGCTCCCACAACAAAGACTCAGCCAACCCAAATGTCAATAGTGTTGAGAAACCCTGGTTCATGAATACCTGAGAATCCTGTTAAAAATACAAATTCCTGAGTTCTACCCCCAGAGATTCTGACTGAGTAGGAATAAACTCAGGATCTGAATTTTAAAAACTAACTGCGGGGGGGGTGAATTCCCTGGCGGTCTAGTGGTTAGGACTCCATGTTTCCACTGCAGGGGGCACGGGTTCCATCCCTGGTCGGCGAACTAAGATCCTACATGCCACGTGGCGTGGCCAAAAACACAACAATAACAACAACAACAACTAACTGGGGCCCAGATGCAGGTGATCGTAACTCTTACTGTGTAAAACATGGGAAATGCTCATTTCTTCCTATTGTAAATATCTGAGTTAATCACATAAAGTTTAAAAATTTCCCTAGAATTTTAACTTCAAGCTTTGTTTACCCAAACCACAGTTATAACTCTAAGTTATAAACCTATACTACATAGTCTTTTTACCTCAGCATTTGAAGTGTTTTCCCGAAAAATAACTTCATAAATTAGTGGGTAAAGCTGGTTCACAGACTTGTTTTCAGACTCTTTTGGAGCACCGATAGAGACGTGCAGTGAGTCACCATTAACGGATTTCATGCTAATGACTGGAGGAAATATTATAGCTAGAAAAAATGTGCAAAGACACAAAGTTCAAATTAGACTAAAAAACAATTTTAAGAGTTCGCAACAACTTGGAGAATTACAATGTAAAGTAAAAACTATTGGCTTACTTTTCATTTCAGTATTAAATATTTTCTCTTCAGACCAAAAAGATGTGTTATTTCCATTAGATGCTTGGACACGGATACGGTGAATTCCTTCTGGGAAAACATTTTGAGGAATCACACAGTAGGTAGTTTTGACATCTTCACAGTTTGGTATTTGTTTCCATTTGTCTGAATGACTCCCAGGAATCCTTTTTAAAAACTCACTTTTAAGACAAAAAAAAGTTTTTTATTCTAAACACATTAATTTAGTAAACATTTACTGAATACCTATAATACACTAGACACTCTGTTAGGGGCTAAGGTTACAGAGGTAAACGGTCCTCACCCTCAGGAAACTCACAGGACGGTGGAAGAGACATGTTCACAAAAGAAAACCAAAGATCTTGCTCCAGAGTGTGATAAGGTAGTGGTGTGCTAGAGCTGGCTCGTACCAGTGCACAAAAACAACTGCTAAATTTTCAGGAATGCTGCCAGCTAGTTGTTAAATACAGCCATTATTAAAAGTTAAGTTACATAAACTTACAAATAAATAAATTGTATTAAAAACAAAGGTAATAAATACTCAAAACTCATCTTGTCCTAATTATTTTCCTACATTTTATTATCTATGCTCAAGGCTATTTACGTCTATCATGTCTATACAGCAGAAACGCTACATGACGGAGGGCTTACTGTGCATCTTCCCAAATGCATGTTCAGTGACATGCTGTTGGGAGCTTGACAGTGGCCGTAATAGGAGTAGTTATATTATAAAAACTGGCAAATGCTACAGATAAGGCTTTTCCCTACTGGAAAGCCAGCTGCTAAACGTACCAGCACACCTGTGGGCGAGTGCTGTATCAGAGATACACACCAGTGTCCTAAGAGCAAGTCTGCACAGAGTAAGACTGGGCCTGGAGAGGTTAAGTAAGCTGCTCAGAAACAAACAGCTCCAAGCATCTCAGTTCAAGCCTGGAACTGTAACAGCCTCCTGACTTGTCCCCTTGTCTGTCCTGTCTCCTTAGTCCCGCTGCACCACACACAATGTGGCCACCTTCACCCTCCTCAAACACAGCCCTGTTACCGGTCCCTCAACACAAAATTCCCAATGGCACTCAAATGCCTACAGGGCAGTCTGAGGCCAAGCCTAAGCTTATGCCATCCTATTAATTCAATGTTCTCTCTCATTGCTCTCCCAGGCCCAAATGTTCTGCTACTCTCAAAGCAGGTCCTCCCTTCTTGTTGGCAAAATTCCAAACTGGCCCCCCAAATTCCTACCCGCTGGTGCACAAGCCCTACATGATCCCCTCCGCCTCAGTGTGGGCAGGATCCGTGAACTCTTGATTGGGTTACATTATTTGGCAAAGGTGAAGGGATTTTACAAATGAAATCAAGGTCCCAAACCAGTTGACTATGAGTTAATCAAATGAGAGCCTATCCTGGGTGGGCCTGACCTGATCAGATGAGCCCTTTAAAAGAGGGTCTAGAGGACAGAGATTCTCTCTCCTGATGGCCTCCAAGAAGCAGGTCACCATGAGTTCTGCAGCTGCAAGAAATGGATTCTGCCAACTACCACATGAGCTAAGGAGACAGCACGAGACAGCGTGTACGAGACAGCACCCCAGCTGACACCTGAACTGCAGCCTTGCGAGACCCTGAGCAGAGAACCCAGCTAAGCCACACCTGGACTCCTCACCCAAAGTCATGGACAGATAGATAATAAACAGTGTGTTTTAAGCTGCTAAATTTGTGGTAGTTTATTACAGAGCAATGGGAAATGAACCCCTTCTTGTTACCCCGACCTAACTTTGTCTCTTCTTATCCTGAGCTTTCCCCTGTGTGTAGCCCCTGCCTGGGATGCCCTCTCTTGTCGTTTACAAATATGTGACTCAGCAATCAAGGCCTGGTTGACACTGCATCTCCTTCCAGAGGGCTTCTTTGGTCTCTCCAGCCCCAACCACCTTTACATTTCTGACTTCTGTAACCCTTATAAATCTGTACTCCACTCCTCAGTCCTAAATCACATTTTGCTATGCAAAGGCAGATAACTGCTTCGGATTTCTAGCACCATATGTTTTATTCTGCTGTACCTTTACGATTCCTTCAGTGCTTTGTACAGTGTGCTAAGTACCCAAAAGAAACTTAGAGACCAGCCATCAGAAACCCCTATCCCTGTCTAGTCTGTGGCCCTAATGTTTAACATGCTTTTGAAAGTGAAGAATACATAAAAGACTCCTGTACAGTTTCCTGATCAGTGTGTGTATGTGTGTGTGTGTGTGTGTATGTATGTATATCTGTAAGGGCGTGTATGACATGAATGTGTTTATTATACAAACTGTTATTGCTTCAAAACTAACACCAAAGGGTTGAGAGTCATCAATCACAGCAGTATTGACTTCCCTTTTCCCTCATTTTTTCTGTGTCTTTCTAGTCTCTTTCTTCTCACTCTTCCCTTCCTGCTTTGCCTATACTTGCCTTTGGTGCCTCTATTCCTCTGCCCTCAGTAGCTCTTTCTTTCCCGTCCCTTTTCTCCCCATGGTGCACTTCACCTTCCACTTGATTATCCTCTTCTCTTCTCCCTCTCTACTTATCCCCTAGAGTTTTCCAATCAGTATAAACTATATGCAGTCCCTTTCCACTCACGTGGTGCTAAGCTTCACTCATATTTGGCTGGTCTCTACTCAATCACACAGAGCACAGTTCTCTCCAGCTTTCTTAATTTCCCACTAAAGTAATCACTAAAAAATCTGCCAAAGCCACGAAAATAATCAAGACAATGGGAAGGCTAACTTGAATTGAACACGACAGAGTGACTGGAGTCAAATCATTTCAAGGGCTCATGGAAGAAGTGGGTTCTGAAGAAAGATCACGGCCATGGGTCAAGTATTCCAGACTGAGGAAATAGCACATGCAACTAGAATCACACCTTTAAAAAAAAAAAAAAAAAAAAGAGAGAGAGCCGGTAAGAACACTAGATAGTATTAGAATGTACCCATTTTACAACAAGTGAAGAAACTGAGGCCCTAAGAAGTTAAGTGATTAGCTCAATGACATCCTGGGACTAGAATGAAACACTCCAGTTCCAGTATATCACAACCACCTTTCCATCAGGCCACACGTGTGCACGGAGCAGCAGGTGGCTGAAGCAGGGTGAAAAGAAACCTAACAAACTGGGCAAAATAAACTGCCAAAGGACATTTATGCAATAGAACTTACTGGGACCACTGAGCTCGAAAAGTCGTGTTTTCATATGCGTAATCCCATTTAAGAACATAGACCTGATTTTCAGCATCGATTTGTATATTTTCTGGTGCAGGCACTTTATGTTTCTCTAGAAGACAAAGAGCACACAAAAACACACACACACATTTTCTTTAGTGAGATAACAGATGGCTAGAATTCCTAATGGCATGAGCAAGAAGATAAAAGGCTCGCATTTTATCATAATGACCTAATAGCTAAATAAGTTATAGTGTATATTCACGCAAGGGAATACTATGCAGCCATTTAAAAGAATGTGATAGATCTATATGTGCCGACATAAAAAGAGAGCCTCAATCTATTGGGTTAAACAAGCAAGTTTAAAATATATCTGGCAGGACCTTATTTTTTAATTTAAAAGACAAAAACCCCAAAACTGTTAAGTCCAAGTATATACTTATATAAGCTCTGAAAAAAGTATGAAAGGTTGTACACAGACTGCTGGTGATACTTATCTCTGGTAAATGGAATTGGGGGTCAGGAGGCAGGAGAGGAAACCTTTAAACCCTTCTATACTGTTTGATTTTAAAAACAAAGCATATTAAACTTATAACTGAAATAATAAATCCAAGCTCCTGCCCTTAAACCTTAATTGTTGGCAAGATGTCACTGATTAAATGTATCAGGATGCTTTCATATTTTAACATTTCATCTATAAAGGTAAACTTTTTGGAAGACTAACTGTTCTTCTAGCAACTACCTCCCTTTCTTGTGGATTCTGAATAAAAACAGTTTTTTTCATTAGAAAATACTTGGATTTTACGCAAAATTTTCATTACTATTTACTTGAGACAAAAATCCCAAATAACATTTGTTGCTTACGTAAATGCTGTTAGAACGCTTTTGTTTTAATGTCTATTAAACCATCACATAAGCTTTAGCAACTATTGGAAAAATGCCAAAATTAATAGGTTGCCGATTTGTATACATAGTTATTGAATCTGAAGCAAGACTTCCTCCTTACCTGTGGTGTTTATACAATACACTGGACTATAGAGACCAACTCTTCTTGGTGAACGTAGTTCTGCTTTAACTTTTAAACAATAAGTAGTCTCTGGTGAGAGTTTATAAATTTTATCTCTGGAATAAACAGTTTCAGTCCTTTCCTATAATTAAAAAAAAAAAAAAGAAGTCTGTTCTTTAAAAAAGTATAAAGTCAAGTTTTAGAATTAATTCATGTCATTCTTCTCTCACATCAAACAAAGATAAAAATAATGCTTACTTCTAGACTTGAAGAGTTTTTCCAGATAACTAAGCTATACATAAAGCTGGAATGATCCATAGCCCACATGATACTATCTTTTGTCCCAGGAGGAGAGATGTTTATTATTATTGCCTTATCTTCAGCTTCTAAATGTACATCTAGAGGACCAATCTGAGCTGTAAAAATAAAAACATTTACTATATAAGTTCACTAATACAAGCTAAAACATTCATACAACAAACAATTCTAAGCACTTAATATGTGCCTGGCACATAAAACGGAGAAAATCCCTCATGGAGCTTATACTTTAGTGACGGATGTGGCCAAAAATCCCAAATAAACAAATGCATATAATGTTATAAGGTCATGTGTGCTGTAAGAAAAAATGAAGCAACATCAAGGGACAGAGAATGGCAGCAAGAGCTGTTTTAGGTAAGTTAGTGAGGAGGAGGCTCCCCGAGGCGTTTGAGCTGAGACTTGAACAAGGTGAGGGAGTCAGTCATGCAAGTCTCGAGGGGAAAAGCATCCCCAGCTGAGGGGGCGCCAAGGGCAGAGCCCCTGAGATGGGAATGTGCTCACCATTTTCAAGAGACAGTAGGGGGCGCTCGAACGGCTGAGTGGTAGAAAATGAGATCAGAGAGGCAGCTAGAAGCCAGGTAACAGGCAGAACTCTGTAGTCTGAGTCTGCAGTCTCTGGAGGACTGCTGAGACCTGATTCACATCTGGGAAAGATCACCCTGGTTGATGTGTGAGGAAGCAGGGAAGCTACTGCAGCAGTTTGAGTGACAAATGAAAGTGGCCTGGCGAAGGCTGGTAGCAGGGGTGGAAGTGAGAAGGGATCCGATTCAGGATATACTTTGAAGGTTGATCACTCAGAATTTGTTGGTGGACTGGATGTTGCATGAGAGAAAGAGATGTCAAAGGTGATGCCAGGGCTCTTGGCCTGAGCAAATAAATAGGTGATGTCATTAACAGAGATGAAAAACACTGCAAGAAGAGCAGGTCTGGAGGGGGAAAATCAAGAGCTCTGTTTGGCCATTTAAAATTTGAAACAACTCGTAGACCTCTAAGTAGAGATGCTGAATAGGGAGCTGGTGATATGAGTCTAAGGTAAGGGGAAGGAATGAGGCTGGAGAGATATAATTTGGGGAGTCAAGAGCACAGATGATGTTGAAAACCATACGATTCCTGGTGGAGGGTGTGTAGAGAGAAGACGTTCAACGACCAAGCCCTGCAGACTGAGCCCTGCAGCTGTCCAACATTTAAAGGTCTGGGGGATGAGAAGAAACTGACAAAGGAGCAACCAAGGAGCAGGAGGAGAGCCAGGAAAGAGCAGTGCCCTAGAGATCAGAGATGGAAGGGTTGCAAGAAGAAGGGAGTGATGATCACGCCGATGCCACAGGGGAACTGGGCCAGAAGAGGACGGGGAATCCACCAGGCATTGTGGAGGTCACGGTGACCTTCGCAAGAGTAGTTTTAGGTTAGTGATGGGGAACAAAGCTCAAATGGAGAGGGCTGAAGAGGGAGTAGGAGGAAAAGTGCACAGAGAGGGGGTACAGATCATTCTTGTGTGAGTTTTGGTACAGGGCAGTGGTTCTCAAACTGTTTGGTCTTGGGACCCCTTTACACTCTTAGAGAAACTGAGGGTCCTAAAGAGCTTTTGTTTGCATGGGCTATGTCATTGAATATTTAGCATATTAAACATTCAACTTGATAAAAATTTAAAATATCTACCAATTCATTAAAAAATAGTAATGATAAAACCCACTACGTGATAAAAAACATTTGTGATAAAAAATGACTATATTTCCCAAAACAAACAACCCAAAAAGCTTAGTGAGAACAGTGGTGCTATTTCACATTTTGTTCAAATCTCTTTAATGTCTGGTTTAATAAAGAAGGCAGCTGTGTCTCACACCTACTTCTGCATTCAGTCAGTCACCATTGCACATCATGCAGCCTCTAGAAAACTCCACAGTACACTCATGAGAGAATGAAAATGAAAAAGACTAGTAAGTCTTAGAATTATTAAGAAAATAGTTTGGACTTTATAGACCTCCTGAAAGGGTCTTGGAGACCACGCTTTGAGAACAACCACTATAGCAGCGGTTCCCAACCTTTTTGGCACCAGGGACCAGTTTTGTGGAAGACAATATTTCCACGGATTGGGGGGGCGGTGGTGATGGGGGGAGACGGTTCAGGCGGTAATGCAAGCGATGGGGAGCGATAGAGAGCAGCGGGGAGCGGTGAGGAGAGGCGGGGAGCGGCGGGGAGCAATGGGGAGCGGCAGATGAAGCTTCGCTCGCTTGCCCGACGCTCACCTCCTGCTGAGCAGCCTGGGGTGGAAGGGGTGGCTTGGGGACCCCTGCACCATAGGGAAAGCAGGAAAATGAGGCCATAGCAGGAAGGAGACACCGGTTTAAGGGAATCCTTGTTTGTTTGTTTGTTTGTTTGTTTTTAAAGATGGGAGACTTTATATCATGCAAATGAATGGGTTTGGGAAGAGAACTGTTCTGGTAATATTTAATAAAAAATACAATGTAATTCAGCTGGCAACTTCTTACCTTTTTGAAATGGTATAAATGGCTTAACCTCATGCCATTGAGAAGCGTTGTTTCCTTTTTCTGCTCTTATGCGCAATTCGATTTTTTCATAAACATTTTTAAGCTTGACTGAAGAAAAGTTGCATTCGGTACTAGTAATATGTTGACACCCAGGCAATTTTTTCCAATTATCCATCCCTGGTCTTCAAGATAAAATAGCAAATAAATGAATGAACATTATAAATACAAGAGTGACAAACATGTTTTCTATTTACATTAACATTATAAAGCTAGTGTAAGTAGTTATTTCTTCTACTTGAGTTAATGTCCTGACAATATTTTTGTGCGTAATATTCTACTCTTTTTCAATACATATATACCAAGTTATTATTTATACAATGGAATAATTCTGACATATAATTTTTTAATATAAAAAATCCTAATGCATTAGGATTTCAAAAAAGCAGAGAAAGAAAGAACCCGTAAGATAAAAGTGGACTTACTGTCGGCTTTGTTAAAGATAGTTGTGTGACTTTTGGCCAACTACTTTGTATTCTGGATCCTCTCTTCCTTACTGAAAATTTGGGAAGTAGATTTGATGATTCCCTTCTGACCTCCTCCTATGAAGAGATATACTAACCCTAAGGAAGACCTCAGAATCAGTACGGTTTGAGAATTTCCTCTGCTCTTCTCAAAACCAAACTATTCCTTCTGCATACTGATCTCTGTAATTCCTTTGTTACATGACTAGAAACAAAGAACTTAAAATGTTAACATAAACTAACAAACTTCTCAATGTGGATTTAGTCCATTAAAAAGTCTGAGTGATATTAGATTTTTTTTAAGCACGTGAAGAAATTAAGTTGGCACAGAGTGCCTTAAACAGAAAGGACATGTTGTTACAAAGGGGACAGGAGCTGAAGTGAAGGTCAGGGACAGAAAACAAACATTACGTTTCAAAATTTTTGCCTGTGGTAAGCCCTGTCTGCCTTAAACCAAAGAGAGAAACTATCCTCTGAGAAGGCATTTTTGTCAAGCCTAATTCATAGTTCTAGCACTAGCTGATTTCTATTTTTTGGGTAATATTGTAGACCTCTTTTTAAAGATGCTAAAGCATCTTTATTTTTTAAAAAATTTATTTATTTTTAAAAATATTTATTTATTTGGCTGCACTGAGTCTTAATTGTGGCACTGGGGATCTTCACTGCAGCATGCGGGATCTTTTTTTGTTTTTAGTTGCGGCATGCGGGCTCTTAGTTGCAGCTTGCCGGCTCCTTAGTTGTGGCATGCGAACTCTTAGTGGCGGCATGCATGTGGGATCTAGTTCCCTGACCAGGGGTTGAACCCAGGTCCCCTGCACTGGGAGCATGTAGTCTTAACCACTGGACCACCAGGGAAGTCCCTAAAGCATCTTTAATAAAAAGCTAAGGATGCTCTATTAAAAGCTAATAGAAATTAGGGATGATATCTAAACAATGTTTGTGCTGACTCCAATTCAAGTCTACCTTATTTTTCAAAAAAGAAACATTTTTAAAAAGTTACTGGGACTTCCCTGGTGGCACAGTGGTTAAGAATCTGCCTGCCCATGCAGGGGACAAGGGTTCGATCCCTGGTCTGGGAAGATCCCACATGCCATGGAGCAACTAAGCCCGTGAGCCACAACTGCTGAGCCTGTGCTCTAGAGCCCGCGAGCCACAACTACTGAGCCTGCGTGCCACAACTACTGAAGCCCGCGCACCTAACACCTGTGCTCCGCAACAAGAGAAGCCACCACAGTGAGAAGCCCGTGCACCACAATGAAGAATAGCCCACACTCGCCACAATTGGAGAAAGCCCGCTTGGAGCAATGAAGACCCAACACAGCCAAAAAGAAAAAAAAAAGTTACCAAAAATATACACTACCATATACACTTCATTCCTGGCGAGTTTCCCCTTCTTTACCTATCTGAGCTTTGAGATTAGAGTTGGCATTGATAATACCTTGATTTAAATACAAATCTTCCTGAGAAACTCCTCCACAACAGAATCTATTTTTTTAAAATCCAGACTTTAAAAATCTAAACCAAAAATTCAGATTGTTTTTCTCCTCAAATGTCATTTATTAGAAAATATAATTCCAGAGAAATTAGGAGATTAAGGAAGTCTGGGAAGTGGGTATGGTACACAGACCTCTTTAAATCAGGTGCACAGAGGGTCAAAATAAAATAAGCTCCAGGCAAAAAGCCAGTATAGCATTTCTGGTCCATTTATATGGAGAACTTTTATTATACTCAACAGAAAACCTTATAAAAAATTTAAAACTAAGCCTTGATATGGTTTCAACCCACCCTCACTCTTTACATCTGTCTATCCTGCTCCAGGAGATGCAGCTGCCCACTCTATTACAACTGCTTTTGCATGTAAGGGAGCTACTGCAGTGGTAGCTACATTTACATTTTCTTAAAAAAAACCCCAAACTTTATCATATACAGTGTTTGATCACAACAGAAATATAACTTGAAAATAAATGTGTAACCAATAGAAAATTCATTTCATAAAACCAGTTTCATAATAAAACTTCATGCCATCTTTGTCTCTCCTATTCACTAATGTATTCCAAGTACCCAGAAGAGTGTTTGGCATAAAAAGCATTCAATGTTTGTTGAATGAAGACTGCACACTACATACGTCATAATACATTTTATTTTATTTATTTTAAATAAATAAATAAATTCTTTTTTTAGTTAATTTATTATTTTTGGCTGTGTTGGGTCTTTGTTGCTGCATGTGGGCTTTCTCTAGTTGCAGCGAGTGGGGGCTACTCTTCATTGCAGTGCGCAAGCTTCTCATTGTGGTGGCTTCTCTTGTTGCGGAGCACGGGCTCTAGGCGCAAGGGCTTCAGTAGTTGTGGCACGGGGGCTTAGTAGTTGCGGCACACGGGCTTAGTTGCTCCATGGCATGTGGGATCTTCCCGGACCAGGGCTCAAACCCGTGTCCCCTGCATTGGCAGGTGGATTCTTAACCCACTGTGCCACCAGGGAAGTCCCCATAATACATTTTAGGTATAAGTCACAAACACTGACGTCTTAGATAAGCATATGTTCTACAGGCACTGGTATCCCAGTAGCTTATTTATGTGTCTGTGTATCATTTATCACCAGTGATATGTCTAATGTTCTGAGAAACACTATATGGAAAAAAATATCTGTCCGCTGCTGACATTAACTACACTTTGGTTGATCACATTCTCCACACCACTGTTATGCGCACTTGATACACAATTGTGCAACACTCACAACAGCCTTCCGAGTTAGATGCTTCATCACTGGGGTGTCCCAGGCCAGTCTGCCTGGGACTGCCCTGGTTTAAGCTTACTGTTCCAGCTTATCTAAAATCAAGTGCTTCTGTTCACTCTCAGAAGTATCCTGGTTTCAATGATAAATTACATATGATCATACTAATTTTTTATCTTTACTTAACAGATAAGGAAACTGTGACAGAGAGAATAAGTAGCAGAGGATGGATTTAAACCCAAGCAGCCTGGCTCAAGTTCATACAACACTACACCACACTAACCGCTAAACTGGCTCCGCAAACTTGTGACCTGGCATGTTCTCACAAGGCAATTGTTTATAAAGCAAGCAGAACAGAATAGAGAAAGAACACGCTGAAATAGTGCATTGGATACTAAAATCAGAACGGACAGATTATCATGAACTGGAGAATTCAGTAGAAGTGACAGAATGTGTGAAGGAACAAGAACACGAGTGCACTGTCTATGGCTCTGTTCTTTATTACAAGGGTAATTTTATTTTATTTTTAAATTTTATTTATTTATTTATTTAAAAAAAATTTTTTTTTTTTTTTTTTTATTTTGTGGCTATGTTGGGTCTTCGTTGCTGCACGCAGGCTTTCTCTAGTTGCGGCGAGCGGGGGCTACTCTTTGTTGCGGTGTGCGGGCTTCTCATTGCGGTGACTTCTCTTGTTGCAGAGCACAGGCTCTAGGCATGCGGGCTTCAGTAGTTATGGCTCATGGGCTCTAGAGCACAGGCTCAGTAGTTGTGGTGCACGGGCTCAGTTGCTCCGCGGCATGTGGGATCTTCCCGGACCAGGGCTCGAACCCGTGTCCCCTGCATTGGCAGGCGGATTCTTAACCACTGCGCCACCAGGGAAGCCCCTACAAGGGTAATTTTAAATAAAGGAATCTGAAATAATCTCTGTTATACCTAAAATAGTTGTTTCATAAGAACATTCTGAACTAAGGCAAAGAACAAATTTGGTAACAAAACTCAGAGTTCAATTTAAAGAAAATCTCTAAAGATGAAAACTGTTAAATTATCAGTTCTGAGAAAAACCACATATGTGTGTGTGTGTGTGTATGTGTATACATATATATGGTTGACCCTTGAGCAACACGGGTTTGAACTGTGTGAGCCCACTTACACGCAGGTTTCTTTCAATAAATACATGTTACAGCACTACACGATCTAGGGTTGGTTGAATCCACAGATGCGTAACCGCAGATTACGGAGGGCCTACTGTAAAGTTATACTCAGATTTCCGACTGCACGGGACGGGGGTAGGGTGGGGTGACCATCCCTAACCCCCGCCATTGTTCAAGGGTCAACTGTGTATACACACACGCACAAATTACTCATCAACAACTGGAGAATAACCGGGCTGTGGTTGAAGTGGTGGAATCCTGGTTCTAGAGGTCCTACACCCTGTTTCTTCACTGCCTGATTCCCTGCCTGCTCTTTCTTGGACAGGGATCATGGTTAGCAGACAGGGCCCAGAACCCAAAGCAAAGTACTGTACTTCCTGAGCGGCATTTCCTTCTGTAATCCCTTCTTCCGCAACTCCCTGTCTGCCTATCCTCTTGGCAATCGTTAAGTAGAAAGTTAGCACTAGGGAAGAGGCAGAAACACCAGAAACACTGAGTCTGTGGGAAGGCAGGGTCCAATATACTGATGTTTATAAAGTGTATCTAGAATTAAAACTTTGTGTATGATGGAGACAAGAGGAAAGCCTGACCACAGAAGCCTATTCCAAGACTGTGGCTAGGCCTTTAGGGGCACTCTCCCCTATCCTCAAGGTATGCTCTAGGTCAGCCCCTAATTTATATTTAAAGAAGTTGGAGCATACAGAACAGAGAAGGTATGGCTGTGGACTACAGAAGTTGTCTGCTAGCCTCGTCCCCAAAATCTCTTGTTTCAATACCCAAGGATGAATTTGACTGAGTCTCTATTTGTAGAAATGAAGTTATAAGTGTTATGCAAAATAGCCATACATTTTCTTTAAAAAAATGGAAAAACCAAATGTTTCCGAAATCTGAAAAAAAAATTTATGGTGTTGAAATGGTAAAAATTATTCAGCAAATCAATAAGTAGAGTAACGTACATTTTATACTCTGCTGAAAAAGTCACATTCCTGACAGACTCACTGTTGCTGTTCCACTTCAGGATAAAGTTGTCATCAATGATGCAGACCCTGCCATTTTCAGGAGATTTTAGATTTGTTCCCCCTGTCAAGGCAATAAGAAAGAAGACAGTTATACATACATACATATACACATACTAAAGATATTTTATATATTTTAAAATGTTATTCTTCACATCACTGATTGGAGAATGAATACATTTAAATATAAAATATAAAAGTTAAGCATATAAAAAAAATCTAAAAAAACCTAGTGCTTGCTCTCAGCATGGGGAGGCTGCTAATTATTTCTATCTCTGCATTCGAGAGAGTTGGAAAATGGTTGAGTTTTTAAAATCTATAAAAAGCAAACATTATATATCAATTATATCTCAATAAAGGTGGAAAAAATAAATCATAAAAAGGTAAGCATTGTCTTTTAATTGGAAAAAAAGTCTCTGTATAAAAGTAGTATTTTTCTTTGGTCTTAGAAGTGATACTGACGTAAAGGATACGGGGTTGGACTGTTTAACAGCCTCAATTTGGTTTCGCATATTATGTTCAGAGAGGGATATACTCTGATAGAGAGCTGAACAGATGTGGTTTCAGAGCTGACAACTATTCATAGGAACCAAACATTCACATAACAAAATCAATAGAGATACATAAGTTTATCACGTCACCCAAGCCCTACAGGAACCTGAAAAGTTCTTGACCACTGAACGTATCAAGTCTGAACCTTTCTGTTTATTTTTAAGGACTTCCATCTAGAGACCTATTTTATTTCTTATGCTTTTTTAAAAAACTGAAGTGTAGTTGATTTACAATATTGTGTTAGCTTCAGGTGTACAGCAAAGTGATTGAGTTTTATATATACATGTTGCAGATTATTTTCCATTTTAGGTTATCACAAGATACTGAATATACTTCCCTGTGTTATACAGTAAATCCTTGTTGCTTATTTTATGTATAGTAGTTTGTATCAGTTACTCCCATACTCCTAATTTATAACCCCCCCTTGCCATTTCTATTTTTTTTTTTTTGCCCTTTATTTCTTATACTTCTAGTACAAATCTTCCACCAGTTGGATGCCCTCTCTTCTGATTTTTCCTTTTTGGCCCCTCCAAATAGCGTTTCTCTTCCTCTCTGACCGCCCAAATCCTCCAAGACCCAGCTCAAGTTTGCCCCCTAACAGAAAACCTTCCTCAAATACTGCAGTTCATGCCAACCTTGCTCTTTCTTTACACATTGCATCATGAATCTGCACCACTCAATTTCACACTAAAGTAGATGTACTCAGCACAGTACCCGACATCTAACAGGCTCCCAAAACTTGCTGACTGAAGATGTCTTTTTAAAAATTGCTTCTTTGGGACTTTGCTGGTGGCGCAGTGGTTAAGAATCCACCTGCCAATGCAGGGGACACGGGTTTGAGCCCTGGTCCGGGAAGATCCCATATGCCGTGGAGCAACTAAGCCTGTGCACCACAACTACTGAGCCTGTCTGTGCTCTAGAGCCCGTGAGCCACAACTACTGAAGCCTGCGCGCCTAGAGCCCGTGCTCCGCAACAAGAGAAGCCACCGCAATGACAAGCCCGCGCACCGCAACGAAGAGTAGCCCCTGCTCACTGCAACTAGAGAAAGCCTGCGCATAGCAACGAAGACCCAACGCAGCCAAAAATAAATAAATAAAATAAATACATTTATTAAAAAAAAAATTGCTTCTTTATGTTAAACACAACCTCCAACCAGACTGGAAGTTCCTTAAGGCAAGGTATATACAGCTTCACACTTAACCTGCATTTTTCAGAGTCCTCAGACTAACGCTGAGTTCACAGGAACTTTTTCCATATCACAAAGGACTGATCTTTCATGATGATAAATTACAATTTTTAAAAGACCAGCTTTTAAGTTTACTCTTTTCCCTACAACATTTCTAGCCTTTACTTCTGCTTCAGGACAAGGATGTTATCTCCTCACAGACTTTCTACTACAGGGGTCCTTGTATAGAACTTTTTTTTATTGGGATTGCTGCCTCTACTTTCCAGTTAGAGATATTATGGTATGGAGTCAAAAAAAGAAGTGACACCTGAGGAAACATTCTCTGACTTTTCTTTTTAATTTGGGGAGGTACTCATTGAGTCTCCTCATCCACATTTTTCTATTTTACACTCCTATTCTCCGAGACTTCATCACCGAATAGAATTACTACCCCGTGTCCCACTCTAAACTTAATCCCCATCCCAGTTGTTGGAATTTTAGAGATTCTGTGCAGCCAGAGGACAGTGACTGCGTTTATGGGGTTAACAAAAGGCCTGATGGCATCTGTAGTCTCCAGCCCAGAATATTCTAATTCTAGTAATTCTGGGCCCTGAGATAGGATGCAGCAATTTGATACCTGGGGTACAGCCAGGTATTTCCTCAGAGATGAAATCCTTCTGCTACTAAGGGAAGGAGACCCTGGAGTTAGAGGCATCTTGGCATTTGGGAGACAAACAAATAATTGACTGATAAATGGACAGGGACTTGGAAATAGGTATTAAATAGGATTTTAGAGTTCATAGATTTTGTTCTATTAGTATTAGCAATATCCCTTTGATAACAGTTTATTTCAACATTTAGCATGTAAAGTATATAAAAGGGTACTTAATCCAATATTTCTATTTATAAAATTGGTTGCTTCAACCCTTCACATTCATATTGATGACTAGAAATGGTTTATTATATATATACATTTTTAGTATTTATTTATTTGGTTGCGCTGGGTCTTAGTTGCGGCAGGTGGGCTCCTTAGTTGTGGCTCATGGGCTCCTTAGTTGCGGCTCACCAGCTCCTTAGTTGCAACACATGGGCTCCTTAGTTGCGGCACGTGGGCTCCTTAGTTGTGGCATGCAAACTCTTAGTGGCGGCATGCATGTGGGATCTAGTTCCCTGACCAGGGATTGAACCCGGGCCCCCTGCACTGGGAGTGCAGAGTCTTATCCACTGCGGCACCAGGGAAGTCCCATGGTTTACTATATTTTTAAGTCTGACATAAATCCAGACACATACATCTATACAAATATAAATTTCCTCCCATATTTTGGATAGTTTTCTTAGACTAGGATCCCAGAGTTGCATTTACTAGGTTTGAAAGTATGAACAGTTTGATGATTTTGAAACATAGAGCAACATTATGATCTCAAGTTAGGGTTAACATTTCATTTAGTTTTCAACACTGCTATTCCTTTGAGAAAAAAGTAGATTAGTTAATTGAAAGATAACTAAGCCCTTAACATATAGGTGGATAATCAAGAACTAAATTGTGTGACCTTTTGAAAAAGTCTAGCCTTAGGCCCCAGGGCTTTGAGGCCAGATTCTCAGGGTTTGATTTCCTCCTAAAGCACTGGTTAGCTATATGGTCTCAGTCCACTCCTCTGTAAAATTAGGATAACAGTGCCTAGCTTTGTTCTGAAAGCTGAATGAGTTCATACCTTTAAAACACTAAGAGTAGTGCCTGGTACATAGTTAAGAGGACAATAAATGCCACTTGTGTATGAAGTTTATTTTAGCTCTCCTCTAATCTAGATTAAAATTGTGATCTTAATGAACAACCTCCTGGAATGTTAATTTTACATGAAAATTCTGGGGAAAGACTTTTTATACGAAAGCAAACATGAGTTGAAGGCAAAATTTTCATGAACAAAAGACTCCAAAGAAATTACCAGGGGTTACACCAGGACCCTAGTACCCATATACTATATACTATGTATGTGGAAGAGTTTGAGAAATAGGTGTGAAACAGAATAAAGGAAACATCATTTAAAATGAAGTCAGGAGGCCAGAAGCTGGAGCCTTCATGCACTTTCACTCACCATCAATTCCAGACCCCAGGAGGAAGAATTCTCCTCTACCAGCAACAAGCCCAGCCAATGGGAAAAGCAGTACCATCCTGAACTCTTGCTTTCCTCCAATGGACTTACTCTCAAAACAGCCCCACCCAACTTCCTCCTTTTTCTCTATAAAGTAACCTTCTTCTCTTTTTGTTGTTGGACTTGCCTAAGGTTTTTGACCTAACTTGCTTGTCCCAAATTGCAATTCCTCTGCTATTCTGGAAGAAACCCATTATGCTGGTAAAATAACTAACTGGCTGTTTTATTTTTTAGGACAAGATAGATAGGATACCATGTACCCCAGAAAATAAGGATATGCTTTTCTAAACAAACAGGTATCTTAAGCCCACGAGGCAGCCTCACCAACTCCTGGATTCCTGCTCTCAGCTGCTAGGCCCTGTTTGTCTTTGGGCCTCCAAAGACAAAGGGGGCCACCGAGTCCCCTTCTCACTACAAAGTCAACCGTATGATAGCTGCCATTCCTCCATGCACCCCAGCTAAGTTCAGAAAGGCAGCAAATTAGCTTGGTGGCTCCCAGCCTTTGTATTTTGGCTTTGTATTTTTCTTTTATTATTATTATTTTTGATTAGATTGTACGAATCCTGAGGGCAGAGAAATGCTTGCAAACCTTATCCCCCTCCCACATGGGACCAAGTAACTGTTTACTAAATTGAGGAAACAGCAGCACATAGCTCGTGGCTAAAGCCTTGTTTATTATTAAAAAGTCCAGTCGAGCTGCCGGAATTTCCGGACGGAAACAAACTCGACACCAAAGCCCTCCCACACCCAGCCCCGCGGGGTAGGAGCCCAGGGAACAGGCACAGGGCCGAAGGGATGGCGAGGAGGGCGCCCCCAAGCAAGCGGTGTGGAAGGATCTTGAACATCACTTTCTCTCGTTTGATTTTCGAGCCTAAGTCGGTTTCAATGTGAGCGCTGCGACCACGGACAACCAGAGGTCTCCCAGAGAGGACCTCTGTCCCTCCCGGGTCCGAGGTTTCCCACGCCGCCGCTGTCCAGCCTCGCGCCCAGCCCCCGACCCATGGACCCCCATCTCTCACCTGAGGCTGCGGGCAACACCCACGGCGCCCCAGCGACCAGCACCAGGGTCGTCGCGCCCAGGAGCGCGAGCATCGTCCGCGGGCCGCCGGCAGCCCTCCAGTCACATCTTCTGCCACCGCAGGTAGGGCGAGGCGGCGCGAAGGAAAGTTGGGCGCACTGGCTGGCCCCGGGCCGGCGCCCCAAACTCGCCGAGCCCACCTCCGCGTCGCCCCGCCCCTCTGCCCACCGACTCCCGCGCACGCGCCGTTCTTTCTGCGCGCGTGCCAGCGTCCGCGCACGCGCGTCGGACACTGGTGGGCTGCACAGCCTCCGTTGCCGTCTCTCTGACCCCTCTTTCCGGCCCGAGACTGCACGCTCGCGGTGCAGCCTCGGGTTCCGGGAAGACCGCGTCTAACCGGAGGCTTTGACCCGGGCGGGAACGCGGAACTTTGCCAGTGCGTCTGCGCAAGCCTCGCGGCCTGGCCTCCGCTCCCCCGTCCTCCTCGCCTCCCCCGCACTTCCCGCTAGTAGCAGCCGGAGGCCACTGTCGGGCGCTCTCGTCCCTCGCCCTCCCCAGCCCGGGTAGCGGACAAGGGAGCCTGGGAAAGCGGTGTTGGGGAGGCTTGGGGATTAAGGGAGAAAGCAATGAGGAAGCTTCCGAGCGGGTCAGGCCGCGAAGGGTAGGCGTGTCCAGAGTTAAGCCTAGACACTTTGAGCTCCCGTTTTCCGAGCGATCTGGCCGGGGGCAGCACGGGTCCCTTGGAGAGGGTCGTGACGGCGTCCGGGCCTTGGGGGTGGTGTCCGGAACAGAGGTCTCTAAGGTCTTTTGATCGCCTACCCTTATCAGTAAATAATTTGAGTCCATTATTCAATGGTTATTTAAGTACGTTAATAACAGATTATGTACATTATAAAAATACACAAAAGGGAAAATGTAAAGGACGAAAGATGAAATAAGTAGTCAAAGGCGTAGCTGTTAATTATAAGAACTAAATTTAATGCTCAATTATAAAGTCAAATGAGTTTTGGTAAAGAACTATGTGCTTGAATATTGCCTTATAAACAACTGAGGTATAATTTGAATACCATGAAATTCACCCATTTTAAGTGAACAATGATTTTTAGTAAATCTGTCCAGTTGTTAGCCCTCATTTTTAAAAACCTTGGATTATTAATTTGTGATTCATAAAATTTTAGGTTTGGTTCTGAGTATGTCAGTGTCTTGCTTCCATTGAGGTCATAGATGGAAAAATACCAGATGAGAATATGTGGCTCTAAATGGAAGAAGGAAGTTCCTGATTGCACTTATTAATCATACTCTCATTAAAAGCCTTGACAACGGCTTATGGTTTTCATTAAAGTTTTTATTTCCTGCCGTCCAAAAGTTGTTCTTGCAAACTAGTTGGAATAGAACAATGGGCCCAAAGTATTTCATGGACTGAAACATTTCATTCGAAATATTTTAAAATATGTTGAAAAATTTCCCTCCACTTTGGTGGGCAGCTCGAGGTTTTTTAGATGCACATAGCATTTTTGGCAACAAAAATCACATTCAAATGGAAATATTTCCAAGTATATTTTATTTTATTAAAATTGATTTATTTTTGACTGCGTTGGGGCTTCGTTGCTGCGCTCGGGCTTTCTCTAGTTGCGGCGAGTGGGGTGCGGTGCGCGGGCTTCTCATTGGGTGGCTTCTCTTGTTGCGGAGCACGGGCTGTAGCCATGCGGGCTTCAGTAGTTTTGGCACGTGGGCTCAGTAGTTGTGGCTCGTCGGCTCTAGAGCACAGGCTCAGTAGTTGTGGAGCACAGGCTTAGTTGCTCCGCAGCATGTGGGATCTTCCCGGACCAGGGCTCGAACCCATGTCCCCTGCATTGGCAGGCAGATTCTTAACCACTGCGCCACCAGGGAAGTCCTCCAAATCTATTTTAAAATGCAAGAATTATATATACTGAATACCTGTATAGTTTCTTTTGATTTTCATTTGTTCACAATAAAAGCAATTTTAATGGATTAAATGCTTTGTTTTGTTTTTCAGTATTGCTACATGACATGCTAATGTTTTACACTTATTAAAGAAAAGGTCAGTAAATATATTTTGTAAAACCAGTTGAATGGCACAGAAGACTTTCATAGTTTTTCCCATCTTAATACAATAATTGTAAAGATTGGATTGTATCTTAATAAAATTGGATTGAATTTTAAAAAATTACCACAGGCGTGACACCCTGTAGTACTTTGTGCACTTCAGTTTCAACTTGTTTGCTGTGATAGTTTGTCTCTGGATGAAACATGAATTAATTTCCTGTGTGGTGCTAGCTCTGTAACCTTAACTTAGAACCTCCCCCTCGCCCCCTTTATTCAAGTCAAAATGATCCATCAGAGGTTATGTAACTGAGCAGGACCCTATCAGGCCTTCCCAGAATAGACCCTACTCCCACCCCTCCATGTCCTCCACCTGTCTTTTGTCTGTAGAAAAACTTTAGTCAAAGAATAAGTTTGACCTGAGAAGGGAGAAAATGCAGAAAGAAAGGAAGGCAGTCAAGCAAGGCAAAATAATAATAGTTTAGTCATTAAACAGAGTCAAGAACCTTTAGTTCCTTCTCAAGGGCTATAGATAATATTCTGAGCCACAGCCTTTGAGCTGTTTTGCAGATACTGAAACCCCCGCCAGGTGGAAGAAGTTAACTGCATGCTGCCCACAAGCATGTAGACCTCAGACTGGTTGGAACCAGAAGGTTGATAGTGTTGACTCCCGATTACCTCACCACCAACCAATCAGAAGAATGTCCACAAGCTGATCACACCCTGCTCCCTGAACACTATAAGACTCTTCACTACCCGCTGCAGGACGGGATACACAGGCTTGAGGGCTTTAGCCCACTGTGGCCCCCTTTGCCAGGCAAAGCAATAAAGCTATTTCTTTCTACTTCACCCAAAACTCTGTCTCCAAGATTTCATCCAGCACCAGTGTGCAGAGGCTGAAATTCGGCATCAGTTACACTTGCAGTTTTTCCATAAAACATGTTCTTTTAAACTTTTTATTCTGAAATTGCGATGGTCCAGCCACCGCAGGGGGTCTTCCAGGTCCCAACGGAGAGGGGTAAGGGACTGAATAGCACCGTGAGTATGGGGGTCAGAAGGATCAAGACAACTGATGGTTGCAAGGCACTTTATTTAGAATTTACTGAATCTTATATAGACAGAAGAGGAGCTCATTATTAGACAATAATCCCATGGAATTGCTTATTGTCTCAGTTCAGTCACTACCACTGACAGACGTCAACAAGTTTACAACAACTATCCTTGAACATTATCTTCCCTTAACCAGGCTCACACACAGCCCCCAGCCATAAGGAACAACCAGGACTCTCAGCTCCCTGAGGTCTCCTGGCTTGAGATAGCTTTGCTAATCTCTTTTACATTCCTCAGGCCTGGGAAAAAGAGTGCATTCCAAGGTAAGGGCTTTGCTTTTTGTGAGAGACATACTGTCTCCTCCAGGAGTTACCTCCGGCTAAGACTGCATGCTTCCCACAGAAATAATTTCAAACTTACAGAAAAGTTGCAAAAATAGTAAGAGAACTCCTGCATACCCTTTGCCCAGATTCACCAAATTGATACTTTGTCACATGTGTCATCTCTGTCTACACATACAAGTATGCATACAAACTTCTTTTTCCCTGAACTTCTTTAGCTTTCTTTAATCTGGAGCAGTTACCTGGCCTTGGTCTTTCACAACACCGACTTTTTTTTTTATACAGGCGAATTATTTTACAGAATGCTTTTCAATTTGGGCTTGTCTGATGTTTCTTCATGATTGGGATCAGACTATGCATTCCTGGCTGGAATACTGCATAAATTGTGTTGTGTTCTCAGATATTCCATCTGAAGGCACACCATGTTCCTAGCCCCTCACTGGTGATGCTCATTTTGAACAGATGATCAAGATGTTAATCCAATGTCTCCACTCTGTAGTCCTTCGTCTCCTTGCAATAATCTATGGAGAGATGCCCTAAGATGCTGCAAATACCCAGCTTTTCATCAAACTTTTACATCTAGAATTAGCATCCATTAATGATGCCTGCCTGAACCAGTCTACTCTGATGGTTGTGAAATTCCTATTTCAACCCTGCCTCTCCAAATGCAGGTATTGGTTGACATATTATAGGAGAGAGCTTTCTCTTCTTTCCATTTATTATCAGTATGGATTCATAGATTCTTATTTTATTCAGTGTTTATAGTTCATTACGATCCTTATTTATTTTTAAAAATGATTTTTAAAAAATTTTATTTATTTTTTGGCTGCGTTGGGTCTTCGTTGCTGCGTGCAGGCTTTCTCTAGTTGTGGTGAGCAGAGGCTACTCTTCGTTGCTGTGCGTGGGCTTCTCATTGTGGTGGCTTCTCTTGTGGAGCACGGGCTCTAGGCGCGCGGGCTTCAGTAGTTGTGGCACGTGGGCTCAGTAGTTGCAGCACGCGAGGTCTAGAGCACAGGCTCAGTAGTTGTGGTGCACGGGCTTAGTTGCTCCAAGGCATGTGGAATCTTCCCGGACCAGGGCTTGAACCCGTGTCCCCTGCATTGGCAGGCGGATTCTTAACCACTAAGCCACCGGGGAAGTCCCAATCCTTATTTATTTAAAAACTTTTTAAATTAATAGACTTCACTTTTTAGAGCAGTTTTAGATTTATAGAAAAATTGAGCAGAAAGTATAAACAGTTCCCATATATTCCCTTCCATCCCCCCCCCCCACACCACCTTTCACCTATTGTTAATATCTTGCAATGGTATGGTGCACTTGTTACAATTAATGATTCTATACTGATACGTTATTATTAACTAAAGTGCATAGTTTACATTAGGGTTCTCTCTTTGTGTTGTATAGTTCTATGGGTTTTGCCAAATGGTTAATGTCATTAATCTACCACTACAGTATCATACAGAATAGTTTTACTGCTCCAGTGGTTAAGAATCTGTCTGCCATGTAGAGAACAGACATATGGACACCAAGCGGGGAAAACTGCGGTGGGGTGGGGATGGTGGTGTGCTGAATTGGGCGATTTGGATTCACATGTATACACTGATGTGTATAAAATTGATGACTAACAAGACCTGCAGTATAAAAACAAACAAACAAGCAAAACAACTAATACTAAACTTTCATTGGGTTATTTGTATGGAAATATGTTAATATAAATGTTTCAGACATTACATGAAATTTCTAAAAAAAAAAAAAAAAAAGAATCTGCCTGCCAATGCAGGGGACACAAGTTCGAGCCCTGGTCTGGGAAGATCCCATGCTGCGGAGCAACTAAGCCCATGTGCCACAAGTACTGACCCCACGTGCCACAACTACTGAAGCCCGCACACCTAGAGCCCGTGCTCCACAACAAGAGAAGCCACTGCAATGAGAAGGCCGTGCACCACAATGAAGAGTAGCTCCCACTCGCTGCAACTAGAGAAAGCCCACGTGCAGCAACGAAGACCCAATGCGGCCAAAAATAAATAAATAATTAAATTTATTAAAAAAAAAGAATAGTTTTACTGCTCCCAAAATCCCCTGTACTCCAGCTATTCACCCTTTTTATTTTAGTGCTCAAATTGTCCCAGTCTTGGCCAGGGGGAGCCATTTCAAGCTGGCTCCTGTTTCTTTTGATACATCCCATCTTTTTTTTTTTTTTGAGCACTTCTTTACCTTTGGGCATAAAATGTTCTAGGCTCATTTTATACTTTTCCTGCCCCAGCCCTGAAATCAACCATTTCTCCAAGGGGCCCAGGCTTCTTTTAGTGGGAAATAGTATTTAGAAACCAAGATGGGGGCACTAAAACTTTTGTTTTAATTAAAGAAGTGCAAATCAAAAAGTCAAAAGAAAAGGAGCTACGGGAAATTCGTTTGGCTCAATGTCTAATCCATCTCATAATTGTCTGGTACCATTTTATTTTTATTTGTTTTTTTTTCAGATTGTGGGACATTTGCCTGATAATATCAGTCAGGGATGAAGGCAGGTTTAAAAACTGTCTGGAGAAAGGATAAGGGGGTCCGTTTTGCTCTGCCAGCCCTATTGTTCCCTAAAGGTATAGAATCTGTCTTCTCAGTATGGGCTGAACAGTGAACAGTAGCAGTTTTAGAAGGGAGGTGGATAGCTTGTTATAGGGCAGCAATTATATGCCCATTAGCAATAGGAGTCCCTGCAGAGGTTAAGAATCCACGGGATTTCCAAATTGAGCCAACAGCTTGGCAGACTGCAAAAGAGAGGTGGTTTTCCCTTTTTCTCATGTACACACTCTAGTAAAAGCTACAAGTTCAGCAGCTTGGGCTGGTTTGACAGTGGGCAAAGATTATGCCTCAGGTGTTTCATGTGGGGAACCCATGGCATAACTAGTTATTATGTTTCTCTCAAAATTTCATTTATAAGAGCCATCACAAAATAGAAGTAAGCCTTGGTTGTCTGAAGGGATGTCTGAGAGATCTTCTTGTGGCTTTGAGACCACTTTTGTAGTTTCAAGGCAATCATGTAGAATGGACTCAGGCTCTCCATCACCAGGGAGGGGGCATGAAGTAGCTGGATTTAGAGTATTACAACGATGGAAGATGACGGAAGGGTTAATTAAAAGAGCCTGGGTGGTGCTTTGCGATGACCTAGAGGGGTGGGATAGGGAGGGTGGGAGGGAGGCTCAAGAGGCAGGGGATATGGGGACATGTGTATGCATATGGCTGATTCACTTTGTTGTGCAACAGAAACTAACACAGTATTGTGAAGTAATTATACTCCAAAAAAGATCTATTAAAAAAAAAAAAAAAGCGCCTGGGGACTTCCTTGGTGGTCCAGTGGTTAGGACTCTGTGCTTCCCCTGCAGGGGGCGTGGGTTCGATCCCTGGTCTGGGAACTAAGATCCTGCATGCCATGCAACGTGACCAATAAATGAATGAATGAATGAATGAATGAATAAGCGAGCCTGCTCATAGGTGGTTGGTTGCCCATGTAGGGAGATGCTGCATCCTATGAACTCGCAAGATAGCAGACACAGCATGGGGAACAGAAAGTTGCATGGGAGACCCTATTGTTAGAGTACTGGCTTTGTCAATCAAGGTGGCAGCTGTGGCCACCACATGTAAATGTGGGGCCTTACCTAATGCTACAGTGTCTAACTGGCATGAGAAATATGCTATAGGACTCATCTGAGAGGCAAAAGACTGTCCTATAATGCCTGCAGTAATTCCATTATTTTCATGGCAGTATGGATGAAAAGGTTAGTCAAAATGAGGTAAGCCAAGAGCTGGAGGTATAGCCAGAGCTAATTTTAAGGCTGCAAAGGAGGTAGCAAAAGGCTTGCTGGTGAGGAGTTTGAAGCTAGAAAAGCATGACAGGTGTTAAGAGGCCCTCAAGATATTAGGGTGGGCTGAGACATGGGTAATGAGGTAGGCTGCCCAGAGACTCCAGCTGCTTGAATAGACTCAGAGGTGACAGGTAGAGATAAATCCTCTGAGCAGATGGTAGAGAAAATCTCACCAGCGTCAATTAAGAAATCCAGTTCGGAACCTCTGTTTTAAGTTTAATGGTAGGCTTTTGGGGTTGAACTGGGGATCCGCTGACACTGTCATTTGAGGGGGAATTGTCTGTCAGGAGGGGAAAAATGAACCTGGGAGTAATGGGACCTAGAGGGGTTGTTTCTTAAACTTTCCTTTCTCTTAAGTGCAGGACAATTTTTCTTCCAATGTCTGGATTTCTTACAGTATCTGCAACTGTCTGGAAGAGCTCTGAGTGGGCGTGGAGTTGCTCTTAGAATCATGCTTTTGTTTTTCTAAAGATTCCAGTTGCAAAGCAAGAACTCTTGCTTTTAACTGTTTTTCCCCGCTGGCATTCCTGCAAACTATTTTCAAAGAATTGAGCTACAGCTTCCATTATTAGCTTAGCGGTTGCCCAGACCAACTGACCACACTATTTTGAATCTGTTTTTAATAACAGGGAGAAAATTTCCCACTAAAGCAGATATGAAGAGATTCCTGTGTTCTTGGGGCTTCTGGGTTCAGTGCGGTGTGTCTTTGAAAAGTTTGTATAAAACGTTCAACAAAGGCTTTTGGATGTTCCCCATTCTTCTGAGTGTATAGTTTGACCTTAGACCAATTAATCTGGGGGGGAAGACTTCTACTATTGCTTGAACAGCAGGCTTATAGGGCCTACTCATGTGTTCTGCCCTATAGTTCTTCCTCCTTCTGACAAATGACAAAACAGATAGAGACAAAGAAAAACAGTGACCATCTGGGAGGACAGAATCAATAAAAAGCAAGCGTACTCATTTACCAAATGCCAGAGGCTCTATGTCACAAGGAACTAGCTCCAAAACTAATCTCCTGCTAATCTAAACAGAGAGAGAGAGAAAAGGGACTCCCACCACTTTCCCTTCAACCAGACCCTGCAGGCAGAGATCTGGGAGGCTGATGTGATAAGAAATCTTAGCTTCTGCTGGCCTTTGTCAGGTGTCTCAGGATCTCTCAGCTGTAGCAGCCTTGGGGTGGCAAGGGTCTGGCCAGTCTCCTGGCTGGCTTACCAACTGTCAGGGAGGAGGGAATTTCCCCCTCCCCTCCCTTCTTGAGTTCTTGCAGCTGGACTAATAATAAAATTGACACTAGACAGATTAACAGGAGGAAAGAAACAAATTTTAACTTGTATATATGGAGTTCTCATAGAAATGGGCCCTAAGAAGTGGCCAAAGCAGGCAGCTTTTATACTTTTTTGATAAAGAAATAATAAATTTGTGAGGAATTGTCAGGACAAAGAAACTTAGTTTTGGGTGCTTAATTAGTGCAGAATCTAAACAAAGTTTGGGGGACTTCCCTGGTAGTCCAGTGGTTAAAACTCTGTGCTCCCAATACAGGGGTCCTGGGTTCGATCCCTGGTCAGGGAATTAGATCCTGCGTGCCTCAACTAAGAGCCTGCATGCTGCAGCTAAGACCTGGCACAGCCAAATAAATAAATAAATATTAAACAGAGTTTGGGTTTGGGGTAGTAAATTAAAGAAGTAACAAAGTTGGTTTATATAGGCTTCTTGGGCCTGAATTCCCTATCTCTTGTGATAAGGGTGTCCTACTTCCAGATGCAAGGGAGTGCACCTTTCACATGGAAGATTTATTTCCTGCTTTCAGGGGGACAGAGGAGGGTCCGTTTTCTTCTTGCATCCACTGCTTCTCAAACAACTTCAATTCAAAATAATCAACATGCCATCAGCATATTTTGGGGTGACCCTCCCTGAACCCCAACACCAGAATCTGGCACAAGGTGTTCAATAAATATTGGCTAATTTTTCCCCTGGCCATTATGGTTTTTGTATTTTCTATTTCAGAAAGGCTCAGGGGGAAGATCTAGGTCTGCTATTCTGAAGGATCATGTGATCCCCAAATCAAAACTTTCTTGTCTAACCTCAACTGGGCTGACATTTAAAACCTTCTGCACTCACTGCAAATCTCTGCCCCACCACTTCTCATTTTCAACAGATGTCCCACTCAACTCCTACTTTCTTGGAAAATTCAAGCAACCACAGATCAGACTTTAGTTTCTCACCACCAAAATCTCACATGCATCTGAACTTGCAGCTCTTCTTTCCTTTTCTTTCTTTCTTTCTTTCTTCTTTTTTTAAACCCTTTTTAAGTTGAGAGGTTTAATTTTGGAATTGAAGGCTATGGAGAATATATAAATGGATTTCTTTAAAAGGAGAAATAACCTGATCCAATTTTCCAGTAGAAACACTCTGGCAGCAGTGTGGAGAGTGAGTTAGAGAGAACAGTGGGAGACTGAAAGATTTCTTAAAATATGGTTGCGGTTAGGCCAGGGTAAAAGGGATGGCCTTTAAGGTAGGATTGGAGTCATGGATAAGGTAAGGAGCTAGTGAATACTAGGGAGCAGCGTCTATCTTTTGCTAATTAGTTGTGGAAGAGGTTGTAGTTGAGGATGATGGAAGAAATTTTCACATGTTGAGATATGGGGAAGTCATTCTGGCTTAACTTTATGCTAACTAGAACAGCCTGTTTTGTGGCTTATTAAACATGCATTGTACATCTGCTTTAACCATTAAAGAAAAGAATGCATTTAAAACTCAAAATGGAGTAGCTGTAGTTCAACCATTCAAAATGGAACTGGGTGGCCATTGTGGATGTGGTTTCAGACATGTTCCTGCATTACTGAGAACTTGAATTTTCTGAACTGTATCAGACTCAAGGACACCAACAGCCATTCTCAAAACAATATCTGTTAGCGGCTGCCAGCTGCAACCTTCTGGTCTCGAGGTCTCCCCTTGTAACTATGCAACCATTTCAGACCCCAACCAATCCTTGCTTCACAAACACCCTTACTTCTTGCCAGTTCCAATTATAATTCTTGACAAATTTATATAATTTTGTGGGTTTTACTTTTATAAGCCTCCCCTTTTTTGTAGTCCAGCGGAACAGAATTCAAGTGCTTCTTGAATCTGTGTCTCCCAGGCAATAGTCCTCAGTTTGGCGCAAATAAAATTATTTTCTATTCCAGTTATAGACTGTTTATTGATTATTTCTGTCAACAAGGATAACTCCTAGGTTTCCACTTTGAAGAATGACTTGACGGTGAGCCCATCACCAAGACAGAAAATAGAAGAGGAATGAAGAGTAGGGTGGAAAAGACAATGAGTTTATGTTGAGACACATTACCTGCTTTAGCAGGTAAATGTTGCATGTAGAGGTCTGAGTTGGAAAAATAGATTTGGTAGTCATCAGCTTTATATTTTATTAAATGAATCCATGCATGCATATGAGGTCCCTAAGAGGGAAAGTGTATGGAATGAGAATGATAGAGAACTAAGGAACACAGACACATAAATTCAGGAAGGAAAAGAAGAATCTACAAATGGGTCCCAGAATAGCCATCCAGAGAAAAAAGGGAAACCAAGGGAGTGACACAGCCTTTCTTTCTTTTTCTTTCTTATTTATTAATTTTTTAAAAATTGCAGTATAGATGATGTACAATATTATATGTTTCAGGGGTACAACATAGTGATTTATAATTTTTAAAAAAATTTTATTGGAGTAGAGGTGATTTACAACATTGTGTTAGTTTCAGGTCAGTTATACATATACATATATTCATTCTTTTTCATTTCTTTTCTCATGTAGGTTATCACAGAATACTGAGTAGAGTTCCCTGTGCTATACAGTAGGTCCTTGTTGGTTATCTATCTTATATATAATAGTGTGTGTACGTTAGCCCAAGCTCCTGATTTATCCCTCTACACCACGTTTCCCCTTTGGTAACCATAAATTTGTTTTTTACATCTGCGACTCTGTTTTGTAAGTTCATTTGTACCATTTTTTTAGGTTCCACATATAAGAAATATCATACGATATTTGTCTTTCTCTGTCTGACTTACTTCACTCAGTATGACAATCTCTAGATCCATCCATGTTGCTGCAAATGGCATTATTTCTTTCTTTTTTATGACTGAGTAATATTCCATTGTATATATGTACCACATCTTCTTTATCTATTCCTCTGTTAATGGACATTTTGGTTGCTTCCATGTTTTGGCTTTTGTAAATAGTGCTGCAATGAACATTGGGGGTGCATGTATCTTTTCTATTATGATTTTCTCTAGATAGATGCCCAGGAGTGGGATTGCTAGATCATATGGTAGTTCTATTTTTAGTTTTTTAAGGAACCTCCATACTGTTCTCTATAGTGGCTGTATCCATTTACATTCCCACCAGCAGTGTAGGAGGGTTCCCTTTTCTCCACATCCTCTCCAGTATTTATTGTTTGCAGGCTTTTTTTTTTGGCTGTGCCATGTGGCTTGCGGGAATTCCCCACCAGGGATCCAACCTGTGCCACACAGAGCGCTAACCACTGGTTTGCCAGAGAATTCCCTGTAGACTTTTTGATGATGGCCATTCTGACCAGTGTGAGGTGATACATCACTGTAGTTTTGATTTGCATTTCTCTGATAATTAGTGAGGTTGAACATCTTTTCATGTGCTTTTTGGCCATCTGTATGTCTTCGTTGGAGAAATGTCTATTTAGATCTTCTACCCACTTTTTGACTGGGTTGTTTGTTTTTTTGACATAGTGATTCACAATTTTCAAATGTTATACTCCATTTATAGTTCTTATAAAATATTAGCTATATTCCCTGTGCTGTACAATATACTCTTGTAGCTTATTTATTTTATACATAGCAGTTTGTACCTCTTAATCCCTTACCCCTTTCTTGCCCCTCCTCCCTTCTCTCTCCCCACTGGTAACCACTAGTTTGTCCTCTATACCTGTGAGTCTGTTTCTTTTTTGTTATATTCACTAGTTTGTTGTGTGTTTTAGATTCCACATTAAAGTGATATCATACAGTATTTGTCTTTCTCTGACTTATTTTACTAAGCATAATACCCTCCAAGTCTATCCATGTTGTTGCAAATGGCAAAATTTAATTCTTTTTAATGGCTGATTAGTATTCCATTGAATATATATACCACATCGTTCCCTGTTCCCTTGTTCTCAGGGTCTCATGATTTCACACTCATTTGCTGTTCCTTCTGTCTCTCTGGCCATTCTCAAGCTCCATCGCAAACCCACACCACTGCTTTTTACTTAATATTGGTGTCCCTCACTGTTTTGTCCTAACCCCTCTTTTTACTCATTTTAAGCAATCTCCCCTCATGGCCTCTTCCCCTCCATGAGTTCATTGGCTATCATTTATCCCGGTGGCTCCCAAAATTGTCTTCAACTTAGATCTCTCTTCTGATATCCAGATTTTATACCCTGTTATTCTGCCCTGTGAAATCTAGCTGCTTCAGCCTTCGTGGATTCCTAGTTCCATCTACTCAACCCACAGGGCTCTGGGTTCCTCCTCTCTGTGCTGATTCCTGGCAGTTCTCTCCAGAAAGTCAGCCTGGGCAATCACAGAACTTATCTCGGTTGTTTCTCTTCTCTCAAGGATCGCTGTCCTGAGCTGCATATTGATATAGATCCAGAACCAGGAGTCCCATCATTGTACTGCTTTTCAGATACTTTCTCCTCTCCATTTTCTCTGTTCTCTTCTTATTAGTAGGAAGTTTTACTTTCTTCATTGACCCTTGATGTCTCTTAATCTGTTCACTCTTGTTTTTTTATCCCTTTGTACTTTTGTCCTTGGTTTCGGAGGACTTATTTGACTTCCAATGGAATTTTTATTTCTGCAATTGTGTGTTTAATTTTCAAAAGCACTTTATTATTCTGATTTTTTTTAAAGTAGCACCCTGTTCTTGTTTTATGGATCCACCAACACCTCAAATCTTTTAGAACTTGGGTTTTTGTGACCTTCTTTTCTGTTCCAGTCGTCTGTTTCTCCAAGAGTGAATTTGCTCTGTTTGCTTAGCTTTGTTTTTCTCTTTTATGCCGCTAGTTTTTCTCATTGTCTAGTAATCTTTGGGCATCTATTTATTTAAAAGGTCAAAGGTTGGTTTTTTTCTTTCAAAAAGCACAAAACATGATTCTTGAGCATTATAACTGATGTTTTATTTAGTAGAATAAGTTGTGTCTGGGTTAGAGGTAATAAAACGTTACGAACCCACAGCAGTAGGCTCTTCTCAGTACAACTGCTGAGACCACAGAATTGTGAAAGTGAGTCATAAGGGAGGCCGTTGAGAGCCATGTGTACCCACCTGTTTTTTATTTTGTTTTGATCATTTGCAAAGCTTATTTGCTGCTTCAGGAATAAACCAAAATAAAACTCCATCCTAAGCAGGGACTGAGTCCTCATTTTCCAATCCTAGAATCAGGACCAGACATTATTGTCTGGCCTTGCATATACCAACGCTATTGGTGATCCATGACCCTTAGGATTCCCTTTACTTGTCTGTGTACATCAGCCAGCATCTGCTAATGGCAAGCACCTATACCTTTGTTGGATGCAGGCTAGAAGTTCTTGGGAATGATGTGTGGTGGTATATATACCCCACTTCCCTACTCCTTGGCTAGGGTACTTCTGAGGAATGTGCTCTGCATCATTTTCCCCAGCTTCTCCATGGGATTAAGATTTACTTTGATAGCTGGTTTATTGGAAGTCTTCCTTTTCCTGTATCATCTTCCCTCTGCTCTTGTCTTTGCACCTTCCAGGAGAACTACATGCTCTCAATCATCACCTCAGGATCTTCTTCTGGAGGGAATCCAATTAAGATAGATTGTAATGTGAGCCAAAAGCTGACACCCTTCCCATTTCTACTTCTACCAAAAGCCCCACTCTTCTCTCTCCAAAAGTCCATTAAGAGAGTCTGGTGAGGAGGGACAGATTTCTACTCTTGTGATTCCTAGAATGTATTTGCCCCTGCTAATGGCAGGAAGAATGCAGGTACCCAGAATGTGGCAGATATGTCTCTAAAGACTGTTAAACCACAAAGAACACAAACCTGCCAGATGGGTTGGAGGATAGACCTCAGCTGTCATAAAGAATCTCTTCTGCTCTTGTTGGTGTTTCACATCCATTCATCTCCACCACCATAGGGTACTTTTTGACTCCTGCAAAATAAGAAGTCACAATAATACAGAAACCTGCAAATTTTGTAATAAATTAACCATTCATGTATCATTTAAGGGAGTGGTCCTCAAACTTCTGTGTGCATCAGAATCACCCAAGGGCTTGTTAAAACACAGATTTTAATACAGGTCTCACCCCTAGTGTTTGTGATCCAGTAGGTCGGGGGCGGCACCAGAGAGTTTGCATTTCTGATACGTTTGCAGGTGATTGCTGCTGTCCAGAGAACACACTTTGAAAATCATTGCTTTAAGGAATTTTGATGTTCTTCCCATCCTAGCTTAGATGATTATATTTCTTAGTCTCTGTTCCTTTCACGGAATCTTCTAACACAATTTATGTAGTTTTCCATGTGATTGTATTGTATCTACAGGACTCAAAGTTTCTTATTAGTGATGATAGGATATTCAGAATTTTCTTCTATATCAGGCTAGCATATTTCACAAGCAGTTCTTTTATCCCAGTAAAATATTAACCTACTTCATTGAATTTTAAATGCAATCAGCAATCTCATTATTTTCAGGTGTAACAATTAATATATCCAAATATATTGCAAAAGCAGTTCAGTTTCTGTCAAAAGTCACAAGGTTTCCAATTTTTCGGGACACTTTTTTACCTGCATAAAGTGATAGGCTTTGAAGGAAAAGCTTTGATCTCTCTCTTAAGTCTGATGCACTTGCATTGTGCTTCTCAGAATAAAGAACCAAGTCCCCTAAGGAGTTTGTGGATTGCAGTGTTTCCGGAAGGTGGAAAACTGATGCCAGAATGGGGCAGAGAGAAGAAAGGAAAGACCTCAGCTGAGAGGCCATGGCAGGTGTGGCCAGCAAACAGGAGGGCCACCAGCAGAGCTTAACTGTGCATGGTGGAGACCCAGAGGGTCAAGGCAGGTTGGAGAGGATGAGAAAGAGAGCAGGGGCAAGGCAGCTCTGAGGGGCGAGGAGCAGGTGCTGGAGAGAAAAGGGGTGGGGAGCCAAAAGCACTCCCCGAGTTGGAAGCAGCAAAGGTGTAGCTGCTTGTTAATGCCTACAATGTGTCTTAAGCAGAAATTGTCTCTGAAGGACCTTAATCATAAAACATGTTACAATTTTCTATAATAAGAAACCCTGTAACCTTCAATTGCTCCATCGAAGAGCAAGATACGAAAAAGGTTAGAGGCTGTTTTATATGAAACATCATTAACCAGGAGGGTCAAAGGTTTTCTGGCTTACACCACACAATGCCATCTTGCGTGTTGCCTTTATGACAAACCTTCTCCTTAGGTTTATTGAGTTAAGATGAAAAAAAAAAAAGAAATAAGGCTTTGTGGAGAAATGTAATGTATTTGATGACAAATACATAAGGTATGTTTGTTTTTGGAAATGGTATTTGCTTCGAACATTGTAAATAAACACACTAATGATACTTAACCCACCACTGTAATCTGTGTCCAAAGCAACTGACCAACCGAACCAGTGTTGTGTTATTTCAATTCATCACTGCGGTGGAGGTTCTTTTGTTAGTCAGAAAGCACTAGATTCCCATCTTAGCTTTATCTTTACAGACATGCTCCAAAAAACATTGCCTGAAACTACCCAGATATTCATCAATGGATGAATGAACAAATGCTGTGTGTGTGTCTGTGTGTGTGTGTGTATGAATATTATTCAGCCATAAAAAGACATGAAGTACTGAAACATGCTATAATGTACATGAACCTCTAAAACTTCATGCTAAGTGAAAGAAGCCAGACATAAAAGGGCATATATTGTATAACTCCATTTATATGAGCTCTACCCAGAATAAGTAAATACACAGAGACAGAAAGCAGATTGGTGGTTGCCAGGGATGGGGAAGGGGGAATGGGGAGTGATTACTTAATGGGTGTGGGTGATGAAAATGGTTTGGAATTTGATATGGGTGGTGATGGCACACCATTGTGAATGTACTAAATGACACTGAAGTGTACACTTTAACAAGGTTAATTTTATGTTATGTGAATTTCACCTCAGTTGGGGGGGGAAAAAAAAAAAGAAAAACATTGCGTGTGGCGCATTAGATTCAACTATAATGTGAAGCTTGTCCTTCCACAGCAGGCACACAACTTCCCTCTCCCAGAGCCCCTGAGGTTGAGTTTCTCAGATACTTCTTCCAGCAGCACCTCTAAGCTCAATAGAGAAGGGATGTCTGACTCATGTAATAGGAACCCCAATACAAGGCAGACTCCTAGGATAAAAGCAGGAGCATAGGGTCATGGGAAGGAGAGAGAAAGCAATGAGGGGGTAGAATTTCTGCCATAAATTCTGCATTTTAGAATGAATGAGAAATAATCAACGTGAACATGCTTAAATTTCCACATGGGGAAAAAGATGCTGTACAAGTCCTAGTTATGGGTACAGATATAATTTAACTACAAATGGAAGAGTTTAAGAAAGTTTACATGTGCTGATTCCAAATTGTGTACCTATCACATCTAAGAATCCAAAAGACGGGAAGCAACCAGTCAAGGGACACAGAAGACCTCAGCTCTGGGTCTGAGTCTGCCACTCATTTACTGGCCGACCCTGGGCATGCATTCATTCATTCATGCATGCCTCCAACAAACAGATCTTGAGCACCTATTAGGTGCTAGGTACTGTTCTAAGGGCTGGGGATCCAGCATTGAACAAGACACACAAAGTCTCTGCCCTCATGGAGCCTATAGTCTAGTGTGGATACAGACAACTCTGTGAACAAGTATTTGTTGAACTGAATTGAAATAATGTAAGGTCAAGTAATGATACATGCTATGAAAAAGAACAAAGCAGGACAAGAGACAGTGAGAAGGAAGATCTTTCCAAAGGGGAGACATTGCAGCAGAAATGCAATGACATGAAGAGAGGGCTGTGTAAACAGAGAGCGTTCAGGGCATAAGGAAGAACACATGTGAAGGCTTTGAGACATACATGTGCTTGGCATGTCACAGGCATAGCAAGGAGGATGGAAGAGCTGGAGTGTGGAGAGGGAGCTGGTGCGGAGGAAAGGAGCCAGAGAAGTAGTCTGTAGAGCCTGCAGGCTCCGGGAAGGGTTTGGGCTTTATTCCAAGTGAATGGAGACCACTATACAGATTTTAGCAGAGGAATGAACTTATGACTCAAAAGGCTCCCTCTGGCTGCTGTATAAAGATTCAAGTATAGGATGGGGGGCTAGAGAGGAAGTAAAGAAACCTGTTGAGAAGGTTTTATAGTAATCCAGGTGATTGGTGAGGGAGGCCTGGTTGGGGTAGAAGCAATGGTGGTAGGGAGAAGTGCTGCACATTGAATCTATTTTGAAGGTAAATGATACATGTCTTGGTGATGGATTGTATTTTGGAGTGAGAGAGAACTAGAGGAAGAAAGGATGACTCCAAGATTTTGGCCATGTCCTTGAGTCTGTAAGCCTTTGGTTCTTCATATATAAAGTGAGGGGGATTCGACTAGGCGATGTCTAAGGCTCCTTCCAGCACCGAGAGTCCAAGACTCTAAGAGAACACTGGATAATACACAGTAATGGAAGGACCAAACCTCAGTTTACTCATCTGTAAAACGCACCCATCTGAGGCCAGTGGTGAGGAGGAAGTGAGGTCATACGTAACACTAGCATACCCTGAGGGTCAAATAATTACTAGCTTCTTTCCTTTTTTTGAAGAGTGAGCGTATCTAGCTGTGCCAGGTTCCTGAAGCCTCTGGGAAAGGGGTTCCAAACTAAGGGTGAGTTTTTTTTTTTTTTTTTTATTTTTATTTATTTATATTTATCTTTGGCTGTGTTGGGTCTTCGTTTCTGTGCGAGGGCTTTCTCTAGTTGCGGCAGGCGGGGGCCACTCTTCATCGCAGTGCGCAGGCCTCTCACAGTCGCGGCCTCTCTTGTTGCGGAGCACAGGCTCCAGACGCGCAGGCTCAGTAGTTGTGGCTCACGGGCCCAGTTGCTCCGTGGCATGTGGGATCTTCCCAGACCAGGGCTCGAACCTGTGTCCCCTGCATTGGCAGGCAGATTCTCAACCGCTGCGCCACCAGGGAAGCCCTAAGGGTGAGTTTTATAAAACAAACCAAGTATTTGGCATGCAGAGTGTCACTTAAAACTGATGAAAACTTATGTCCACACGAATACCTGCCTACGAATGTGTATAGCATCTTTATTCATAATTGCCAAAATTTGAAGCAATCAAGACGTCCTTCAGTAGGTGAATGGATAAATAAACTGTGGTACATCTATACAATGGAATATTATTATTAGTGCTAATGAGCTATTAAGCTATGAGAAGACATGGAGAAAACAAATGCATGTTACTAAGTGAGAGAAGTCAATCTGAAAAGGCTACATACTGTGTGATTCTGACTATATGATATATTGGAAAAGGCAACATTACGGAGACAATTTTAGACCAGTGGTTGCAGGGGTGAGAGAGGAGGAATGGATGAATTGGTGAAGCACTGGGGATTCTTAGGGCAGTGAAACTATGTATGATACTATAATGGTGCATACCTGTCATTATACATTTGTTCAAACCCATAGAATGTACAACACCAAGAGTGAGCCCTTTGGTTAATAACTATGGGTGAATATTTGTTCATCAATTGCAACAAATGGACCATACTGGTGTGGGATGTTGATGGTGGGGAAGGCTGTGTGTGGTTGGGGGGGAGGGAACTCTGTATTCTCACTCAATTTTGCTGTGAACCTAAAACTGCTCTAAAAAAAAAGTCCATTAGTTTTTCAAAAATGCAAATTACCTTTGGGCAGAGCTTCATGGGCCCAACTACGCCATGTGATCTCAGCCCTATGGGCACATGACCCCTGCTCTTCAGCTTGGGAATCTCCCAAACTTATTTAGACCAGTGACCTTGAGCCCTTTTGAGACTTGTTTTTCACTTTGTGCAACTGAATGGTTTTTAGTATATTCATAGAGTTGTGGAGCCATCACTACTACCTAATTCCAGAACATTTTCCTCTCTCCCCTAGAAAACCCCATACCCTTTGGCAATTATCTTCCATTTCCCCCTGCAACTTCCAGCCCTAGGCAGTCACTAATCTACTTTCTGCCTCTATGGATTTGCCTGTTCTGGACATTTCATATAAACGGAATCATACAAATGTGGTCTTTTGTGACTGGCCTCTTTCACTTAGCATAATGCTTTTTTTTTGGTTTGTTATAATTGTTTTTTATTAGTTCTTTTTTTTTTAAACATTTTTATTGGAGTATAATTGCTTTACAATGGTGTGTTAGTTTCTGCTTTATAACAAAGTGAATCAGCTATACATAGACATATATCCCCATATCTCTTCCCATGCTTTAAGGTCCATCTGTGTTGTAGCCTGTATCAGTACCTCGTTTCTTTTTATGGCCAACTAATATTCCATTGTATGCATATACCACATTTTATTTATCCATTCGTGTGTTGATGGATATATGGGGTTGTATCTACTGTTTGGCAGTTATGAATAACAGTTCTATGAACATTTGTGTACAAGGTTTTGAATGGGCACATGTTTTCATTTCTCTTGGGTATATACCTAAGGTGGAATTGCTGGGTCATATGGTAATTCTGTCTGGGGAACTGCCAGACTGCTTTCTGAAGTAGCCGCATCATTTTATAATCCTAACAGCAGAGAAGAGGAGTTCTGATTTCTCCACATCTTTGCCAACACTTGTTATTATCTGTCTTTTTAATTATGGCCATCCTATTGGTTGTGAAGTGGTATCTCACTGTGGTTTGAATTGTATTTCTCTGATGGTTAATAATATTGAGCAACTTTTCATGTACATCTTGTCCAACTGTGTGTCTTCTTTGGAGGAATGTCTATTCAGATTCTTTGCCCATTTTCTTTTTTTTTAGAGCAGCAGCTTTTAAAATTACTTACTTAATCAATTAATTAATTAGGCTGTGTCCGGTCTTAGTTGCGGCAGGCGGGATCTTTCGTTGTGGAGCACGAGCTCTTCACTGCAGCACGCGGGCTTCTCTCTAGCTGTGGTGTGAGGGCTCCAGAGCGCACGGGCCCAGTAGTTGTGGTGCGTGGGCTTAGCTGCCCTGAGGCATGTGGGACTTAGTTCCCTGACCGGGGATCACACCTGTGTCCCCTGCATTGGATGGCGGATTCTTAAGCACTGGACCACTAGGGAAGTCCCGCTCTTTGCCCATTTTTAAATTGGATTATTTGTCTTTTTACTCCCTTTGAGGCTCTTGAAAGCCCCAGTTCTTCTACCCACAACAATGCAAATAAGACCTCAGATTAAGAAACTCTGGGCTCTGGAACCAGACTCTGGGGCCGACCCAAGACAGAATCAGTAGGTGAACTTGGGAAAGGAGATTTGCAAGGTCACCTGGCACTTACCTCCCTCCTGGCTCATAATGACATTGCACTTACCCCATTAAAAAATGTTAATGTCCAAGGGTTTTTGTACACTGATAGGAACCCACATTAAATTATTTGGGTTTTTTTTTAACAGTTAACAATTATCTAAATATTCACATTCTGCTTAGATAATTATTATATCAAAAAACATGAATTTTACAAATTAGAGTTCCCCAAACATTTTAACAGTGATCTCAATCCGTTAAACTGTTCCAAATGAAAACTTGATGAAAATTATAAGCCAAATTATGGGATAGTTTAAAATGCTTTAAACAGCTTAATAATCTGACACACATGAAAGCAATGATTACAAAATTGTCAATATAAAGCTATCAAAACTTTTGTTTGGCAAAAATGCCACTGTCGTGGATCTAAATTTGCTTCCATTATCTCCGTTCTTAATTTTACTTTCTCTTTTTCATATTGCTTCCCTGGGATGCTGGAGCCCTCCATCTGCCCCTCCAGATCCACTCTGCTCCTTGTCTGCCCTGGGAGACACTTTGTATAAAATGCATCAATGGAGCCCTTTACCTTCTGACTCTGGTTGGGTCCTGCCAGTGGGAGACATCAGCCTGAGATTGGAGGGTGGGGGACACTGAGGTGGGATCCCTTCCTGGAGGGTTTGTGGGTTGGCCATAGACCCTGCTGCTAATCTTTACTCTCTCTGGGGTCATGGTTCCTCCCATTTCCCTCCAGGCCTAGAGCTAGTAGTGGGATAAGAATCAGTCTGCCAATGCAGGGGACACAGGTTCGATCCCTGGTCTGGGAAGATCCCACATGCCTCGGAGCAACTAAGCCCGTGCGCCACAACTACTGGGCCTGCGCTCTAGAGCCCGCGAGCCACAACTACTGAAGCCCGTGTGCCTAGAGCCCGTGCTCCACAACAAGAGAAGCCACCACAATGAGAAGCGCGCTCACCGCAACGAAGAGTAACCCCTGCTCACCGCAACTAGAGAAAGCCTGCGCACAGCAACGAAGACCCAATGCAGCCAAAAAACAAACAAACAAACAAACACAAAACTATTCCCACTATTGCTAGCCTTATGCTACTGTATTCTTCCTTGATGGTTTCCCTTACCCCTGCCCACCCCGCTATAAATAGTCCCTTCATACTACCCTCTTCAATCGCTCTATTGGAATGTTCCATCTCTTTCCTGCTAGATCCCTGACTGATAGATCAGATTACAATTTCCTTTGCCTGACCTGGAGAATCCAAGTGACCTTCACTAATCTGTTAGGATGACCAATACAGCTGATCAGTTGAAAGCTCAGAACCAGGAACAGGAGACTTGGATCTGCCATCCAAGGGATTCTGTCCAGGCAGAATAAGTTCTTTATCTTTTTTGGATAGGCTTTGTTCATTGCATGAGACCCTGCCCAGGTTATTGGCTCTAAACAGTCAGTTTTGCTTGGATTTTTTTTTATGTCCTCAGTCTTGTAATTCTTGCAAAATAATGCTGTTTGAAGGTCTTATCTTGAAAGGGGAGGCTGACAAAAGACAATGTCTAATTATGTAAGTGTTTATGATGCAATCAATATAAGCCATTTTGCAACCACTTGTTCTAAGAAGGACTTGGTTTGGGTTGACTAATTATGCTCAATTCAGTGAACCGAGACAATGTTTTGTTTTTTTTTTCTGGCAGTTCTATAACTTTATTGGACAATCAGCAGTTAGTTCTCATCTACATTAACTGCCTGTAGATTTTTGAAAGTGGTGACAGGTACATAGGTAACCAGCGTATAGTGCTTGTTTGGTGAATCTTCATCTTCATTCCGTTTTCTGGACAACCGCACACGGATACGTTATGGGACATTCCTTATTCCTTTGGCTCAGACAGCTTTGTTGAGCCTGGTGTCAATGCATACATCTGGAGTTCCCATCTCCTTCATGGCAAATTTCCGGACTTATTCGAGTGCCCGAGGGGCACGCTTCTTGAAACCCACTTCATGGATGTGCTTGTGAATGTTGGTGGTGTATTCTCTGGTCACCACCTCGTTGATGGCGGACCGGCCCTTCTTCTCGCCATCCTTCTTTGCGAGAGCCATCCTGCCCGGCCAGGATTGGAAGGGAAGCAAGACAATGATTTTTATTTCTCAGTAACCATTAAGACTTACAATAATGAGGCCTCTACCTCTGTGTCTGCTCAGGACCTCAGGGGCACCCAAGGCCTCCAGGGCAGTGAGTACAGTCAAGGTAATGGGGCCTTTCAGGGCAGCCCGCTTGGGGCAATTTCACGTTTTCAGTAGAACAACCTTAGCGATTCCCCATCAGCTGGTGCTGCCCCAGGAGCAGGAAGAGAAAAAAGCGATGATTCCGCACTTGAGGACTTTCTGATACAAATTGTAATCTCTGAGTGGGTGTAGCTGGAGTTTTACTGCTTGTATTTTGCCAGCCAGTTTGGTGTTTTGAATTTCCCTGCCTGTGGGCCTTGGCTGCTCAACTGGGTGCATCTAAGTCGTTTTTGGACACACTTTCTGACACTGGCTGAACCCTTTTCTCCCAGGACTGCTGTGGAAACTAGAAACACAGCAACAGGTCAACATCACTCCCCGGGAGGGCTCTTCTTCCAGCCCTTTCCCCATCTAACAGAGCTATTTGCCCATCGCCGAGCTAGGCACTTTGCAGATATTCTGCCGCTGATTTTCAAATAGGCTCTCAACACTGCCCAGTTAGCCCTCTCCTTTGTTGGGTGAGCTCACTTTCTCATGGCCCTGGAGGATCGTTTCACGTCCACTCATTTATCCCCCAAACCCCTCTCTTCCCTCCTTTAGCTGATGATCTTCATTGGGAAAATAGGAGACACCAGACTTCCTGAGCTTCCCTCCCGCATCCCTCACCCACGGCTGGCTAGCCTGCCTGCGCTGCCCCACGCTCTCTTCTCTCTGTCCTCCTGCCAGAGGCCAGGGCCAGGGCTCCGGGTCCTGCCACCGCTTTCATGTCCTTTCCAAGGGCAGCAGTCCTGCTCTCATGGGTATCATCAGTGTCATCAAGGGCTCAGCTGAGCTGGAGAGAGAGAGATGAGCTGCCAGGAGTAGCTGATAGAAGCAACAAGCCCCAGATGAGAGTACCAGTGAGGTTTTCATCACTTACCACGATGGTATAAGCAAGAGGCACCCCGTTCCATATCCCCCCCATGGAACATGCAGTGGTCCAGGGTCAGGTGGATCAGTGGGGGTCGTCTCACTGCTGAGGGAGCCTGAACCAAAGGCTATACAGTTTTATGGACCTGGATCCGGTGGGGAAGGGAGGGGAGGGGGAGGGTGGAAAAGTACAGGGTGCAAGTCACAATGGATAACAGTGCCTCAAGGCTTTCCCCTCCTCCCTCATAAGGGGGCTTTAGCAGATGTACCTGAAGACCTCAGATGGAGAGGCCTAGGGATGAAGGTGCCAGGGCTGGGAGTGCAGGTGTGTAAGAGAATGGCCAGCCAGGGACCTGAGTCCTGGACTGCAGCTCCTGTCAGACTTTTCAGGGCCTGGCTGTCACCGAGTCTAAGGTGGGGAGGGAGTTTCCCCTGGGACCTGCCAGGTAAAGCCTTGTAATTACCTACAGTCAGGCCTGAAAATCACACATCGGGTTTTGGGGCAGGAGCTGGACTCCTTGGCATTCTGTCTACTGAGGCCACCCAACGGTCTCCAATCATGGTGTAATATCACTCACCCAACATACCTTACCCATGACTTTCTGACCCTCCTCCAGGTACTGACACATTTCTCTGAGCCCTAAAGTGATACTTATGAAAGGAGGTGCCTATGCCTGTGGTCTCCACTTCCCCCCACTCTCCCCGTCACTCCTCAGCTCCCTGAAACCTAGATTTTATCCTCATCACTTCCACCGAGACGGGTCTTGCTAAGGTCTCTGTCTTAGGCTGGGTTCCCTGGAAACAGACTCTGAACAGAAGATGCCCAAGCGGGAAATGTATTTGGGAATGGTCTTGGGAACAACACTTGTAGGCTTTGGACGTGGGCTGCCCCTGGGGGAGGTGGGAGCTTGCACAAAGCCGTTCCTTCAGCTCCTCTGTCCTGAAGGAGGATCTGGGCAGCACCCCACAATGTCCACTACAGTCATGCATGACCCAGAGGTCATTACTGGGCCAGTACATCTATTACATCTCCTGTTCTTATCTTACCTAATTTGTCAGTGTCAACACAGTTGACCACTTCCTTCTTCAAGAAAAATCCTTTTTCCTCAGTTCCCAGGACACCACACTCTTGTTTTATTTCTCTCACCCATCTGGCCATTTCTCCTCAGGCCTTTTCATGAAGCTCCCCTTCCTTCTCCTGGGCATTCCGTTCTTCTGATCCTTCTCTCCAACTTATCTCATACAGTCTCAGCAGTTTAAAAACACTACGCCCTCGATGCCGATGCTTATGTCTTTAGCCCAGAACTGTTTCTGAGCTTCTAGCTAAGACACCCGGCTACCGACTTGTCATCTCGACTTGGTTATCTCACAGGCATCTCACACTCAGAGTGGCTGGAATGGATGTCTTGGTTTATTGGCTCACCCTGTAGCTGTTCCTTCCCCTGATAGCCTTTTCCATTTCGGAAAATGGCACCCCCTTCTTTCCAGCTGTTTAAAGCCAGAAACCTGGGCTGTAGCCTAGATTTCTCCCTTTCAGTCTGCTGTTTCTACCTCCTCATATCCCTCCACTGCCTTCTTGCCCTCACCTCCACCAAAAGCCATCATTATCTCCAGCCTGGCTACAGTGAGGACCTCCTGCTGCCTTTCTCATTCCAGTCTTGGCTCCTCCCACAGCCCCTCCACCGGCTGCAGGATGTGGACCTACGATGACTCAGGGAGAACCCAAGCACCTCCATGCTGGGCACAGCCTTCTTCCCTGGGTTCCCTCTCCATCCTGCTTTCCTCTCCAACCTCAGCCCTGCTGCTCTCTGCTGCACCCTCGTCCTTTTTAAGGATGTGGAGTCATGGAAGAGACCTGAGTGTGGTGTGTGGGGTCACCTCTTCCTGATGTCAGAACGAATTCAGTTAATTTCGAGAATATTCTACTGCGGGAGTCACCTGCTTTTCCCAAAGGAAATCTGGTTTTTAAGGCTCAGTACCAAACGTGGGTCTGGGGTGCTCTTGGCAGGAAGGCATCAGAGGATGGTGGCCCTGGGCTGGTCACTGGGCTGAGCCACAGGAGAGAGTCTGACTGCTGTCACTGAGTGACTATGACAGCCTACGGGGAGGCTCCCTGCTGGCCTTTTCCTTTCTGTCTGGGAAATTCTTTTTTTAAAAAAATATTTATTTATTTATTTATTTGCCTGCGCGGGTCTTAGTTGCGGCACGCGGGATCTATTTCCCTGACCAGGGATAGAACCCAGCACCCTTGCATTGGGAGCACGGAGTCTTAACCGCTGGACCACTAGGGAAGTACCTGTCTGGGAAATTCTTTTTTTTTTTTTTTAAGACTTCTGCGGTAGATTAGTTCTTTTTTTTTTTTTTTTTTTTTGTTTATTTATTTATTTATGGCTGTGTTGGGTCTTCGTTTCTGTGCGAGGGCTTTCTCTAGTTGTGGCAAGTGGGGGCCACTCTTCATCGCGGTGCGCGGGCCTCTCACTGTCGCGGCCTCTCTTGTTGCGGAGCACAGGCTCCAGGTGCGCAGGCTCAGTAATTGTGGCTCACGGGCCTAGTTGCTCCGCGGCATGTGGGATCTTCCCAGACCAGGGCTCGAACCCGTGTCCCCTGCATTAGCAGGCAGATTCTCAACCACTGCGCCACCAGGGAAGCCCTGGGAAATTCTTATGATCAGCTTTTCCTGTTTCTTGCTGTGGCTCTTAGACAATTTATCACAGAGCTGCTAGTGGGCATAAATATTTTATCCTGTACATGTAGACACAATCAGTGACAGCTGAAGTTTAGTACTATGGAGAACATCACTCATTTGCCACAATTTATGTTTTTTGAAAGAGAAATACCACTGAGATCAGTTATAAGGATAACCTGGTTAGAGGTCAGAGGTCTGCCTTCTAGTTTTCCAAGAAAACCAAGGTCTACTCAACGAGTACCCTAGGATGTGTACAAAGCAGCCAGCAACACTCCTGGTCAGGCAGATCTCCCTCCCAGGACAGCGTACAATAGGCACTTGAAGGCACTGCAGGTGGCAGAGAATTTTCACAGTGCATGTTTAGTTATTGTGCTGGTGCTTTTGATTTCTCTGTGTTAGTAATTTGCACTTCCACAGGGGCCTGGGGATAGTCACACATAGGAAATGGTTGTCTCCTTCTTAAGAGTAATTTCTCCTCTTGACTGCTAAGTCTTGGCTTCCTAAAACGCAAAGTAAGCTGGCTTCTGACTACTGCTGCATTCACCAGGGTTCTCCGGTAACACCAGAGTCTTACAAAGGATGGGTGTTCTGGCTCTAGGAAATGTCATGTTATCTACCTGTCCTTGGGTAATGCCAGCATGCATTAACCCATCCTTGGCTCATGCCAGCCTCCCTCCAGCCCCTTGGCAGTTTGTAAACTCATCTGCAGGCAACACACCTTTATTCCAAGTCTAAATGATAGTCCAGTGACTGGTGAACAGTAGCACGTATTGGCTTTTTGACTCAAAAGCATCCCTCAAAGCTTCAACTTCCTCAGTTAAATGGGAGAAAGCAAACATTTATTGAGAGCCTTTAGAGGATGGGAGAAATACAAGGATGAGCAAGCTGGTCCTTGTCCACCAATTGCACTGATAATTAGAGCTCTGATTAAACCCTACACTAGTGGCAAGAATATGAGATGATTCAATAAGGTCATTCTGCATTTACCTTTTCCCCTTAAACTTATTTCCCGATGTTCATTGATTTTTTAAAAAATTAATGAACTTTATTTTTTAGAGCAGTTTTAGGTTCACAGCAAAACTGGAAAGTACAAAGTTCCCATGTACCCTCGGTCCCCACACATGCACAGCCTCTCCCCCCCGACATCCCATACAGAGGGGTCCGTTTGTTACAACTGATAAGCCTACGCTGACACATCCTAATCACCCAAAGTTCATAGTTTACATTAGAGTTCACTCTTGGTGTATATTTACGGGTTTTGACAAATGTATAGCGATATGTATCCACCATTATAGTATCACACAGAATAGTTTCACTGCCCTAAAGATCATCTGTGCTCTGCCTGTTCCTCTTTCCCTCCCCCTCCCCTCCCCCATCAGGGCAACCACTGATCCATTTACTGTCTCCATAGTTTTGTTTTTTTCAGAATGTCATACAGTTGGAATCATGTGGTATGTAGCCTTTCAGATTGGCTTCTTTCACTAAGTAATACGTGTTTAAGTTTCCTCCATGTCTTTCTATGGCTTGATAGCTCATTTCTTTAGCACAGAATAATATTGCATTGTATGGATTTGTTTGTTTATCCAATTCACCTACTGAAGGAAGTCTTGGTTGCTTCTAAGTTTGGGCAATTATGCATAAAGCTGCTATAAACATAGGTGTGCAGGGTTTTGTGTGGACATAAGTTTTCAGCTCCTTTGGGTAAATACCAAGGAGTGGGATTGCTGGATCATATGGCTGTTCATTGTTTTTTAATGACGTTTCCCCCATTTTAATCCCCACAGTTTCAGAAATTTCAACCTGGGAAAACCAATGGATCAAACAAAATTGCTCTTCCTCCATTCATCTCCTTCCCCTTCTTTCCCTTCTCCGTTCCTCCACCCTGCCTTCCCCCTCTCCCCTCCTTGTAGTTGACTTGGTCTTGTGCTGTTACTTTGTCTTTAGTTGTTGGTTTGTTTTGGTCTCTGTATTTCAGCTCAAGAAGAGCGGATTTCGTGAGGGCCTGGGCCAGGGAGCAGAGACTGAGGGAGAGGGGGCACGCAGGTTCAAAAGCACCTCTCTGCACAGTGATACATAATATACACTGAGCCAAGGGAAGTGCTGCGGGGGGAAAACAGCTGTGATGGGGGAGGGGGAATTGGATGCAGGAGTAAAGGTACAAACTTCCAGTTATAAGATAAATAAGTCCTAGGGATGTAATGTACAACACGATGAATTTTACAATACTGTCATATGCAATATATGAAAGTTAAGAGAGTACATCTTAAGAATTCTCATCACAAGGAAAAAATATATATATTTTCTATTTCTTTTACTTTGTATTTGGACGATGGATGTGCACTAAACTTATTGTGATCATTTCATGATGTAAGTCAAATCATCATTACATGATGTAAGTCAAATATACACTGTACCCCTGAAACTTAGTGCTGTATGTTGTTTATAATCTCAACAAAACTAGAAGAAAAAAAACATAAAAAAATTAAAAATAAAAGAGAAACAAACATACAAAAAGCTGTGAAAGACCTTAATTCGATTTATAAGGGTACTTTGCAAAAAGCCTCAACCTCAAAATGTCTAAATTAAATTTAGATGTTCAGTAAAAGAGATGTTTTGTGATTTCTAAAAACTCTCTGTTGTATGTGTATGTGTGTGTGTGTGGTGCATATTGCTGATATTACTAAATATGGAATCATCTAGGAATATCAGATACAGATTTTGAATTATGTCCCATTATTTGCTTATTGAGAAAAAGAATTATATTTTTTCTAGCTTGGAAATAAATCCAAACTTGTTATTTCTTACATGGGAAGTACTTGATATATCCCTTGACCTTTCTTGAGAAATTTTAACTCATTTTGGGATGTGTTTGGAGTACAAATAGTGTAATAAACAGTCCTGCTGGCAGTGCCTCAATAGCTCTACTTTGTGTAAAATTATGCTGTGAACTTAAGTTTATCTTGAAGTTCGATATTAAGGTATCAGTTAATGAATTTGAAGTAGGTATTTATAGTAGCACTTATTCAGTGGAAATTTCATCTTCAGTGTATGTATTTAAAGCTTCGTTCCATAGTAATTCTTCAAATACATTCTTTTAACTGCTACTCCAGTATTTTTTTTTAAAAAGAGCTCCTGACTTATTTATTTATTTATTGTATTTTATTTTTTTGGCTGTGTTGGGTCTTCGTTTCTATGCGAGGGCTTTCTCTAGTTGTGGCAAGTGGGGGCCACTCTTCATCACGGTGCGCGGGCTTTTCACTGTCGTGGCCTCTCTTGTTGCGGGTCACAGGCTCCAGACGCGCAGGCTCAGTAGTTGTGGCTCACGGGCCTACTTGCTCCGTGGCATGTGAGATCTTCCCAGACCAGGGCTCGAACCCATGTCCCCTGCATTGGCAGGCAGATTCTGCCAGATTCAACCACTGCGCCACCAGGGAAGCCCTCCAGTATTTTTCAAGTGTTGCAGATTCTCTTTTCAGAGACGTCTCCTTCCATCACCATAATCTAATAATTCCAGGAAAAAAGAATAAAAGCAATAGTAGTTTTTTTTTTCCCCAAATACCTGGCCAACTCATTCATAATTATGGAGTCCAAATGAGGACTTTTTCGCTGGGTCTCTACCAAGAGCAACTAATGTGAGTTTCTCTGATCACTGAAGCACCACCTTCCCCGGGGGAAAAGCAGGTAAGCGCGTCTCTGTGGTGCCCTGAGAAGTGTGGAGAATTAACTGGAACCTTAACTGAAATCACAAGCAAGCAATTTTGTGCCTCAGAAAGTCTATGATGAGCCAAGACCATCAGAGCTGTGACAGTAATGTGTCATGACCTTGACACAGTTGTTACAAAAACTTTGCAATAAATACTTGTCCACAGCACTTACGTTTGATCCTCCAAATCCAAAAAGCTCTGACAGAGAAAGACAAATGCCATATGATATCACTTACATGTGACATCTAAAAAAATGATACAAATGAACTTATTCACAAAACAGAAATAACTCACAGACATAGAAAACAAACTTATGGTTACCAAAGGGGAAAGGTGGGGGGGATAAATTAGGAGTTTGGGATTAAAACATACACATTAATGTATAGAAAATAAATAACCAAGGACCTACTGTATAGCACAGGGAACTATACTCGATATCTTATAATGGAAAAGAATCTAAAAAAGAATATATATATATATATATATATATATATATATATATATATATATAAAACTGAATCACTTTGCTGTACACCTGAAACTAACACAACATTGTAAATCAATTAGATTTCAATAAAAAATTTTTAAAAGATAATAAAACAACAACAAAACCAAAAATCTCCAAAAGCCAAAAGTGCTTTTTTTTTTGTCACTTTTCGGTGGCATGCCCTACCTGCTCTTATTTGCTGTAAAATGTGACCAAAACTGATGTGAATCCATTTATAGTTTTAATTTTTCTTTCAGGATGATGACTCATAACTTCTATTTCAGAAATATTAATGTGTTTGATTTTATTTCTTCTAAAATATTGTTCAATTTAAGAGCTTTCTCAGTCTCTGTTCTTTTTACTGAACTTTTTTTTTCTGTTTTACAGATCCAATTTCTTCTCAAATCTCTCTGAGAGTATTAATTATAGGGTTTTAAAAAAACACAATTTTCAGCTTTGTGCATGTTTTTCATTTCCTCTGACTCTTTAAAAAATTTTTATTTATTTATTTTTGGCTGTGTTGGGTCTTCGTTGCTGCGTGCGGGCTTTCTCTAGTTGCGGTGAGCGGGGGCTACTCTTCGTTGCGGTGCGTGGGCTTCTCACTGTGGTGGCTTCTCTTGTTGCGGAGCATGGGCTCTAAGCATGCAGGCTTCAGTAGTTGTAGCATGGGGGCTCAGTAGTTGTGGCTCGCAGGCTCTAGAGCACAGGCTCAGTAGTTTTGGCACACGGGCTTAATTGCTCCATGCCATGTGGGATCTTCCTGGACCAGGGCTCGAACCTGCGTCCTCTGCACTGGCAGGCGGATTCTTAACCACTGCACCACCAGGGAAGTCCCTCCTCTGACTTCTTTTGTGCCCTCAGTTCTGGTATGTCTTTCCTCCTATGTCTGGTGTCCTCGTTGTCTGACCGCTTTTAAGACAGGTATTGAGTGATGCGTGGACTCTCTGTGTACACAGCTGCGGCTTGCTGATGGAAGGGCTGGAGGGGAACCCCCAGCTTCTGGTATCGGCAGGCTTTTTCTCAGGGTATGGCCAATTTCCTAAGAGAAGAGGTCTCCTGCCTGGGGGAGGGCAGAGATGGTTTATGTCTGCCTGGCCGCCACCCTGGAAGAGGACCTGGGGAGGAGGGCTGGAGTCTCCTTGGTTGTAGGTTTAAGCTCAGTCCCCTAAATACAGTGCCTCACTCCCACTAGCCCTGAGCACCAGGGCTCCTAACTTCCCCAACTTCTCAATTTTTTGAAGAGAATAAACCAGGGGGATTTGAGGAAGGGTAGCTGACTACGTGCGAGCTGGGAGGGGACCCGGAGGGACTAAAAACTGCCCTACACACGACCAGCTCCCCCATTTCCAACTTGGTCCCGTGGGCCTGTCTCTGGGGTGTGTGGCACTTCTGTTTCTGGAAACTTTCTGGGGGCTCCTCGTTCTTAACCAGCTGGCTTCTCATGGGCAGCCCTTTCCTGAGATACTTAATTTTCAGGACTCTCTACTCTGCTAAGTGCTGTTCCTTTATTGACTTTCCAGATTCCAAATATCTGTCAACATCTCTTGTCTCTTTTCTCTTCTTCCGCTATTGTACATGTGGGTTTCTGCTACTGTATTCTGTTAATGTGACTTGGGTTGAGGTTTTCTGCGCTTGGAAGCAGACTCTTGACACCTTACGTCCTCAAGGTGGTTGGTTGGAAAATGACGCAGCTAGGATTTGAGTTGAGGTCTGCTCGCCCTCCTAGGGGAAGAATGGAGATAAATAAATATGTCCAATTGGCTGGGTTTCATGATGAGGGGCTGAGGCCTTTCTGTTGAGCATGGAATTGCTGAGTGGAGTTTCACATCGTCAGTCTTGCACAAACCACACCATCCTAGAAATCACTTTTGATTTCCAGGTTTGTTTCTTTCAAATGGAGCAAAAACTTCAAGATACATGAGAGGCAACTTGGCACTATAGCAACCGACTCTTGTTTAACACACAGCGAGGAAGAAAATTGAAAGTCCCCTACTGGCTCTGAGCTTCCCAGCAGACATCGGAAGTAAGTTGTATAGTGGGCTGGAGCAAGTCAGTTAATAGAGGCTTAAATGGAGGGAAGAGAAGAGAGTTTCTGTGTATATGTGTAGAGAAAAAGACTGGAATCTCCCTCCCACTCCTGCAATATAATCATTGCCTATCTCTTATCTGCAAGGCATTGCAAAAGGGCATCCTCAGGAGGAGAAGCAGGGAAGGGTGGTGATTAAGACCTCAGGCTCTGGACTCAGACCTCCCGGGTCTCAGTCCATTACCTGTTGGCTGTGGTACCTGGAGGACTTTCTGTGTCTCCTTTTGCCCCACCCCCCGCCCTGGGTCCCTCCATTGTAGCCACACTGGCCCCCTTGCCCATCCTTGCTCGTGCAAAGCATGCTCCTTTGCACTTGCTGTTCCCTCTGTTGGGAATGCTCTTCCCCAAACAGCAGCAGCTCTTTCTCCCTCACCTCCTTCAGGTCTCTTCCTCAGAGGTCTCATCTTTACTGAGGCCATCTGTGATCTCCCTCCTGCCTCCCAGCTTTCCTTGTCCACAATCCTTGGCTTTATTTTTCCCCATAGCAACCTGCCATATGACTCATTTACATGTCTGTCATTGTCTACTGTATTTCTCTAGAGAAACAGAACCAATAGGATATAATACACACACACACACACACACACACACACACACATATAAATGTATGTGTGTATATTTGTATACATGTGTATATATACATAAAGAAATTTATTATAGGAATTGTCTCATGCAACTATGGAGGCTGAGAAGTCCCGTGATCTGCTGTCTGTAGGCTGGAGACCCAGGAGAACTCACGGTGTAATTCCAATACAAGCCTGAAGGCCCAAGAATCAGGAGAGCTGATGATATACGTTCCAGTCCAGGCACAGGAGGAAAGACCAATGACCCAGCTTGAAAATGGCCAGGCAAAGAGAATAAATTCTCTCTTTTGTTCTATTCAGGCCTCCAGTGGATTAGCTGAGGCCCTTCCACATTGGGGAAGGTGACCTGCTTTACTCAGTCTACCTAATCAAGTGTTAATCTCATCCAGAATCCTCACAGACACACTCAGAACAATGTTTAGCCAAATATCTGGGCACCCTGTGGCTCAGTTGACACATAAAATTAACTATCACATCTATCTCCCTTCACTAAAATATAAGCCCCAAGAAGGAGGGGACTCTGTTTCCTTCTCTGTGGTATCTCCAGCACCTAGAACTGCATCTGGTTCTGCACCAGATAGTTGCTCAGTAAATATCTGTTGAGTGAATGAATGAAACGAACCCATCTCTCACTGAGAGGATGAGGAACTTGAGGCCCAGGATGGTGCATGGTCAGTGGGCTTGTGGCTGGCTAAGGTAGGACTCAACCCCAGGGGGCTGTATCAGTTATCCATGGCTGCATAACAAATAACCCCAAATGTAACAGCTTAAAACAACATTATTATCTCAGTTTCTATGGGTCAGGAATCCAGGCAGAGCTTGGCTGGCTCCTCTGTTTAGGGTCTCTCAAGGTGTCAGCCAGGATGAGGGTCCACTGGAGAAGAATCCACTTTTTCTTTATTTTTTTATTGAAGTATAGTTGATGTACAATATTATATAAGTTTCAGGTGTACACTATCATGATTCACAATTTTTACAGGTTAGACTCCACTTATAGTTGTTATAAAATATTGGCTGTATTCCCTGTGTTGTAAGGGAAGAATCCACTTTTAAGTTCACAGGGTTGTTGGCAGAATTTAGTTTCTTTAGGGCTGTTATGATCTTGGAGAGAGAGCAGTGAGTGGTCCTGAAGAGAGAGATCTTAGTTCCCTGTCTAGGAATTGAAGCTGGGTAGCTTGGATGAAAAAGTAGGAATCTTAGCCACTAGACCACCAGGGGCTAGAGGCTAGAAGCAAAGTGGCCCTGGCTCTTGCCCCTGTTTGAAAGCAAGAATGTTTCAAGGAGGCAAAAACTGTAAAAACAGGTAAACAGTTTATTATTAGAGACACAGCACAACGTATGGGAGAGCACACAGAGAAACATTTTACATATTTAAGTCAGAAGCAAGGCAGAAATACACACATGGAGAGAAAGGGTGTGGGCATCCTGAATGAGGGGTGCAGTAAAGAGGTGGTTAAGTCATTTGTATAGGGCGGTTCTTCCGGGTCTCTGTTTACCTTTGGCCAATTATCTTGTTTCTTTTCCCACAGCTGACCTGTCCTAGTGTCCTCCCCCATCTGCCTGTGCAACTTTCCGCCAAGATGGATTCCAGCATGGGGGCCTGTGGGAGGCTTGACAACACCTATTATGGGGTGGCACCCCTCCCTTTTTGACCCCCAAGGAGCCTTCCTGAGCATGTGCAGCCAGGGAAGTTTTCCTTGACCTCAGTAGTGGTCACCTTATCTCTTTACTTCAGCAGAGCTCAGCTTTTGCCACTAACTTTGTCCTTGGAATGTCTAGGGAAAACAAAGCTTCAATTTTACTCCGTTTGACAAACACCAGCTGTCCAGCCCAGGGGTCCATCTACCTCCTACCTCCGTTAGACTGAGGATCTCAAGTCCTTGCTGACTAGTGACTGGAGGCCGCCTCAGGTCCTTGTCATGTGGTCTTTTCTTTTTTTTTCTTTTTTAATATTTATTTTATTTATTTATTTTAATTTATTTGGCTGCGTTGGGTCTTAGTTGGGGCACGTGGGATCTTCGCTGAGGCATGCGGGCTTTTGTTGTGGTGCGCGGGCTTCTCTCTAGTTGTGGCCTGCGGGTTTCAGAGTACGTGGGCTCTGTAGTTTGCGGCACGTGGGCTCTCTCGTTGAGGCACGCGAGCTCAGTAGTTGCGGCGTGCGGGCTTAGTTGCCCCACGGCATGTGGGATCTTAGTTCCCTGACCAGGGATCGAACCCTTGTCCCCTGCATTGGAAGGTGGATTCTTTACCACTGGATCACTAGGGAAGTCCCCACGTGGGCTCTTCTACCCTCAAAGGGTGCAAGCTGAGAAGGCACTACAGAGAGTCTGCCAGAAAGATGGGAACCACAATCACCTGTAACCTAAATACGGAAGCAGCATCCTGTCCCCTTTGTCGCATTCTATTAACTCATAGGTACCATCCATACTCAAGAGGAGGGGATTACTCAAAGGTGTGACTACCAAGAGATGGGGATCAGGGGTGACCATCTCAGAGTCTGCCTGGCATAGGTGAGTGAGACCACAGACTCTGGAGCCAGACCACCTAGCTTCAAATCCCTGCTCTGTCACTTCTTCCCTGTGTGATCTCAGGTAAGTTACTTAACCTCTCTGTGTTTTGGTTTCAACATTTGAAAAATGAGGCAAATAATAGTATCTGCTTCATAGGGCTGTTGTGGGAATTAAATAAAAATGCAGAAGGGCTTAGAACAGGGCCTGCACACAGGATTGGCTGTTACTGCTTCCTGCTCCATCGGGGCAAGTGCACACTGTCACCCTCAAAGGAAAGGAAGTCTCAGCTGCCTTGGGTTTCCTGTTTTTTGCAGAACTGTTCAATTCAATCTAAAGTCTGTCCTTGCCCAGATTTCTCCTGCTCAGAGACTTTATCCCCATACTTTTAACCTTCTGGGCATATTTTTAGCCACAAACCCAGGGCAATAATCCAGCTCATAAAGTGCCAGCCTGTATGTTAGTGGCTGTTGAATGAAGAGTTCTGATGGGCGTGGAAACTAAGGCCGTGTTTGATGTCTTCTTGGCCCAGACACAAGTGGTGAGGTAGCCAAGGAGACAGCACGTGATCTTGACTCAGGGAGAAAAATCACATTGAGTCTTTGTTGCATGAAACAGACTTTTTTTTTTTCCATTTTTTTCCCCCCAGGGAGTGGATTGGCTTGAGCGTTGTCTGAACTAGAGTTCAGGATACGAGACAGCAGGCAGTCAGTCCTCAGGTTAGTACCTTGCTGAGGAGAGGGTGGTATCAGGTTCCCATACAATCAGCTTGCCCTCCTCCCCATTTTAAACATTAAAAAGAGGTTATAAGTCTGCGTCTTTATTCCCTTCTTTTTATGGCTGAGTAATATTCCATTGTATATATGTGCCACATCTTCTTTAACCATTCATCTGTCAATGGACACTTAGGTTGCTTCCATGTCCTGGCTATTGTAAATATAGCTGCAATGAACATTGTGGTACATGACTCTTTTTGAATTATGGTTTTCTCAGGGTATATGCCCAGTAGTGGGATTGCTGGGTCGTATGGTAGTTCTATTTTTAGGTTTTTAAGGAACCTCCATACTGTCCTTCATAGTGACTGTATCAATTTACATTCCCACCAACAGTGCAAGAGGGTTCCCTTTTCTCCGCACCCTCTCCATCATTTACTGTTTGTACATTTTTTGATGATGGCCATTCTGACCGGTGTGAGATATCTCATAGTTTTGATTTGCATTTCTCTAATGATTAATGATGTTGAGCATTCTTTCATGTGTTTGTTGGCAATCTGTATATCTTCTTTGGAGAAATGTCTATTTAGGTCTTCTGCCCATTTTTGGATTGGGTTGTTTGTTTTTTTGATATTGAGCTGCATGAGCTGCTTGTAAATTTTGGAGATTAATCCTTTGTCAGTTGCTTCATTTGCAAATATTTTCTCCCATTCTGAGGGTTGTCTTTTCGTCTTGTTTATGGTTTCCTTTGCTGTGCAAAAGCTTTTAAGTTTTATTAGGTCCCATTTGTTTATTTTTGTTTTTATTTCCATTTCTCTAGGAGGTGGGTCAAAAAGGATCTTGCTGTGATTTATGTCATAGAGTGTTCTGCCTATGTTTTCCTCTAAGAGTTTGATAGTGTCTGGCCTTACATTTAGGTCTTTAATCCATTTTGAGTTTATTTTTGTGTATGGTGTTAGGGAGTGTTCTAATTTCATTCTTTTACATGTAGCTGTCCAGTTTTCCCAGCACCACTTATTGAAGAGGCTGTCTTTTCTCCATTGTATATTCTTGCCTCCTTTATCAAGGATAAGGTGACCATATGTGCGTGGGTTTATCTCTGGGCTTTCTATCCTGTTCCATTGATCTATATTTCTGTTTTTGTGCCAGTACCATACTGTCTTGATTAAAGACGCAGACTTACTAAAGAATGGACTTGAGGACACGGGGAGGGGGAAGGGTAAGCTGGGACAAAGTGAGAGAGTGGCAAGGACATATATACACTACCAAATGTAAAATAGATAGCTAGTGGGAAACAGCTGCATAGCACAGGGAGATCAGCTCGGTGCTTTGTGACCACCTAGAGGGGTGGGATAGGGAGGGTGGGAGGGAGGCAGATGCAAGAGGGAAGAGATATGGGGATATATGTATAAGTATAACTGATTCACTTTGTTATAAAGCAGAAACTAACACACCATTGTAGAGCAATTATACTCCAATAAAGATGTTAAAAAAAACAAAAAACAAACAAAAAAACAAAACAAAACAAAAAAGAGGTTATAACTGGTCAGGTTAAAACAATGGAGCCATTCACTACTCTGTTAGTTTCCTGTGGCTGCCTTGACAAATTACCATAAGCTGAGTGGTTTAAAACAACAGAAATCAGTCTCCCACAGTTCTGGAGACCAGAAGCCTGAAATCCAGGTGTTGGTAAGGCTGAGCTCTTCCAGAGGCTCTAAAAGAGAATCTGTTCTTTCCAGCTCTGGTGGTTCCAGACATTTCTTGACTTGTGGCCACGTCACTCCAATCTCTGCCTCTGTGTTCACATCACCTCTTCCTCTCCTATCCACGGAATATCCCCCCGCCCCCCCCCCCCCCCCCCCCCCCCCCGCCTCTCATATAAGGACACTTGTAGGGGCATTTAAGGCCCACCCAGATAATCCAAGATAATGTCTTTATCTCAAGACCTTGACCTTAATCCCATCTGCAAAGATCCTTTTTCCAAATAAAGTCACATTCACAGGTTCCAGGGGTAAGGACCTGGATATCTTTTTAGGGAGCTATTTTTCAGTCTATCCCATCCTTACCCTATCCCGTCCTGCTGCCTGAATAATTCCACGATTGAATGATTGAATGATGCCCATGTGGACAAAGTGGAGATGACGGCCCAGTCATGGAAAAGCTGAGAGATGCTGAAATCGTAGACTGTAAGAAGGTCATTTCCAAATGTTTTAGAACAAATCAAGGCTGTCACCAAGGCCCAGTAGAGGAAGAGGCAATACACGAAAGGTGAAGAGGAGTATAACTAAATAATGTTCACCCATTAATGGTTTTTGAGCTCAGACTCAAAGAGGATCCATTCTAAATGTTCAAGGTGGGCACACAGCTCCAGGCAAGTGTTGGTGACTAGAAGCTGCTAATGAGAGTGCCAGCGAGACTACAGCACCAGAAGGAGCCAAGTATCTTCTAGAGGTGCGCTTCTGAGAAGCCACATTTGCAGCAGGAAGAACAAAGTGGGGCAGGCCCTCTGCTTTGGGTAGAAGGGGTTTTGTAAATGCAGAACCAAGAGGAAGCAAAACTATTTACCTGCTATTTTTGCTTCTGGACTCACCATCAAAGCGACTCAGACAGGAAAGCACAGATGGGGTGACAACATGCTGCTGGGCAAATCAAAGCCAGAGATGAGCATAGTTAAGGGCGCTTTGGAAGGAGCTCTGGCCTCCAAGGCTAGAAGACTTGGCAGACTTCACTGTGGACCAGTGAGAAATACGGGTGGGGGAGGCTGGAGAGGGGCCAGTGGAATGAGGGCGAAGGAAGTGCCAGGAGTCCATGAGCAGATCAGGGTCCTCAGATCATGAAATTCTCCAGTTTGACTCATAATGTAGAGAATCCATTAACCATGGCCCAGAGGATAATTTGAGTTGAGGGAGATTTTGGGGGGTTGGAGATATTTAGTTGAAAAAGTACTAATGAAATTTATCCAATACTGATATATAGAGCCAGCTAACTAGGCACTCCTCTCTCTGAATGTTTATTCTCTGTCCTTTTCAAGGAGAATCAATAGTGTATATCTCTCAAATCCACTGGATTCAATTCTTGGGTGTTCCCTCCTCCCTTCCCCCTCCCTTAATTCCCTAACCCAGCCTGGACACAGACCCTCTTGCCTACACTCCCCTCACCCTATCACTTTTCCCACTGAGTACGAATGAGGCAGATGAAGACATGGAGCCCATGAAAAGAAATCCTGACAGGTCTGGACCAGCCAAGGGCTGGCAGCAGAAATTATAAGAGAAAAGAGACTAATAAAGGAAGAGGTAATGCCGAGTTAGCTTGGGGAGGGGGAATAAAAGCACGTAAAACTTTACCAAGAAATATTTCTCTGTCTCACCGTGAGTGTAAAGGTCATTAGTGGACTGATGGGCCCTGAAGAATAGAGAACTTTAAATCGGCAGAAGTCTCAGCAACCATCTAGTAGCCCCTTTGTTGTTCTAAGTGCTGGGGAAGACAAGGATATGGTCCCACCACTTTAATAACTAACAGTGTGAAACCAACGCTATGAAAAGACAATGTTAAAAGGTGCTAAACTGCTTGGGAAAACAGTCTGGCAGTTCATCAAAGAGCTAAACATAAAATTGTCCAACGACCTAGCAATTCCAGTCCTGGTTATACACTCAAGGGAACTGAAAACACATGTCTACACAAAAACCTGCTCTACACAAATGTTCATAGCAGTATTATTCATACTAGTCAAAAAGTGGAAACAACCCAGCTGTCCATCAGCTGATGAATGGATAAACAAAAAGTGGTGAATCCATACAATGGAATAGTACACAGCAATAAGAAGAAATGAAGTATCACTACATGCTACAGCATGGATGAACCTTGAAAACATGCTAAGTGAAAGAAGCCAGTCACAAAGGGTCACATACAATATCATTCCACTTACATGAATTGTCCAGAATAGGCAAATCCATTGACACAGAAAGTAGATTAGTGGTTGCCTAGGGCTGGGAGGTGATGCGAGGAATGGGGAGTGATTGCTAACGGATAGGAGGCCTCTTTGGGGGGGTGATAAAAATGTTCTGCATTGATAGGGATGATGGCCGTACAACCTTGTGAATATACTAAAAAATTTCGGACCCTACACTTTAGATGGGTGAATTGTATGGTATCTGAATTATATCTCAGTACAGCTGTTATTTATTTTTTGTTAAATGCTGAAGTTGCAGTACACACAGGATGCTAGGGCGAGACTGAGCGGGGCCACTAATGTGATTTAGGGGTTGGCTGGGAACTTCCTGTGTTCTTTGCACCAATACCACTAGTGTCGCTTCTCTGTACAGCTTCCTGGAGTCCCCCAGCATTGTGATCAGCCACAAAATCTTCCTCTGGTTTAAAATAGAAACCATCTGTGCGTCGTTCTCTTGTTTTATTTGGCAAATGCAATCTGTTGTCATTCTTTAAGACCATATTTTCTAGCCATGAGTTCTACATAGAATCTCTGGAAGGCTAGAAAAAGAAAGGGAAAAAATTTTTAAAAATTGAAGTATAATTGACCTACAATGCTATGTTAGTTCCAGGTGTACAACATAGTGATTCTCTATTTCTCTACAAATACAGATTACAAAGTGATCACCATGATAGAGCTAGTTACCATGACCATGTAAAGTTATTATAATATTACTGACTATACTTCCCATGCTATGCATTTCATCCCCAAGACTCATGTATTTTGTAACTGGAAGTTGGTACCTCTCAATCTCCCCTACCTATTTTATTCATCCCCATGGCTCCTCCCCTCTGGCAACCACCTGTTTGTTCTCTGTATTTATGAGTCTGTTCCTGTTTTGTAATGTTTGTTCATTTGTTTTTTAGATTCCACATCAAAGTGAAATCATATGGTATTGGTCTTTCTTTGTCTGACTCATTTCACTTAACATAATACCCTCTAGTTCCATCCATGTTGTCAAAAATGACAAGATTTAATTCCTTGTATGGATGAGTAATATTCCATTGTATATATGCCACATCATCTTTATCCATTCATCTATCAATGGACCCTTAGGTTTTTTCCATATTTTGGCTATTGTAAATAACGCTGTGATGAACATAGGGGTGCATATATCTTTTCAAATTAGTGTTTTTGTTTTCTTTGGAAAAATATCCAGAAGTGGAATTCCTGTATTTTATGGTAGATCTATTTTTAATTTTTTGAAGAAACTCCACGCTGTTTTCCATAGTGTCTGTACCAATTTACATTCTCACCAACAGTGCATGAAGGTTCCCTTCTCTCCACATCCTCATCAACAGTGTTTTTTCTTGTCTTTTTGATAATAGTCATTCTGACAGGTGTGAGGTGATATCTCACAGTTTTGATTTGCACCTCCCTGCTGATTAATGATGTTGAGTATCTTTTCATGTGTCTATTGGCCATCTGTATGTCTTCTTTGGAAAAATGTCTATTCAGGTCCTCTGCTTATTTTTTAATTGGGTTATTTGTTTGTTTGTTTTTGATGTTGCACTGTATGAATTATTTGTATATTTTGGATATTAACTCCTTATCAGATATAACATTAGTAAATAACTTCTTCCATTCAGTAGGCTACCTTTTTGTTTTGTTGATAGTTTCCTTCACTGTGAAAATGCTTTTTAGTTTGAAGTTGTCCCAGTTGTTTATTTTTGCTTTTGTTTCCCTTGCCTGTGGAGACAGATCCAAAAAATATTGCTAAGACTGATGTCAAAGGACATTCTGCCTATGTTTTCTTCTAGGAGTTTTATGGTTTCAGGCCTTGCATTTAAGTCTTTAATCCATTTTGAATTGTTTTTGTGCATGGTGTGAGAAAGTAGTTTAGCTTGATTCTTTTGCATGTAGCTGTTCAATTTTCCCAACACAATTCATTGAAGAGGGTGTCTTTTCCCCATTGTATGTTCTTGCCTCCTTTGTCATAGGTTAATCGCCCATGTAAGTGTGGGTTCATTTCTGGGCTCTCTATTCTGTTCTATTGATCTATGTATCTGTTTTTGTGCCAGTACCATACTGGCTTTTTTGTTTTTGTTTTTTTTAACCATACTGTTTTGATGACTGTAGTGCCTTTTGAAATCAGGGAGCATGATATCTCCAGCTTTGTTCTTCTTTCTCAAAATTGTTTTGGCTAATCAGGGTTTTTTGTATTTTCATACAAACTTTAGAATTGTTTGTTCTACTTCTGTGAAAAATGCCATTGGTATTTTGATGGGGATTGCGTTGAATCTATAGATTGCCTTGGGTAGTATGGTCATTTTAACAATACTGATTATTCCAATCCATAAACATGGTATACCTCTCCATCTGTTTGTGTTGTCTTCAATTTCGTTCATCACTGTCTTATAGTTTTTTGAGTATAGGTCTTTTACCTCCTTAGTTCAATTTATTCTTAGGTATTTTATTCTTTTTGCTGTGATTGTAAATGCGTTTGTTTTCTTAATTTCTCTTTCTGAAAGTTTGTTGTTAGTGTATAGAAATGCAACAGATTTTTGTGTATTAATTTTGCATCTTCGTACTGTACTGAATTCATCGATAAGCTCTAGTAGCTCTTTGGCGGCAACTTGAGGATTTTCTATGTATGGTATCATGTCGTCAGCAGTCACAGTCACAGTTTCACTACTTCCTCTCCAACTGGATTCCTTTTATTTTTTTCCTGTCTGATCGCTGTGGTTAGGACTTCCAATAATATATTGAATAAAAGTGGTGAGAGTAGGCATCCTTGTCTTGTTCCTGATCTTAGAGGAAACGCTTTCAGCTTTTCACCATTAAGTATGATGTTAACTGTGGGCTTATCATATATGACCTTTATTATGTTGAGGTATATCCCCTCTATATCCACTATGCTGACGATTTTTATCATGAATGGATGTTGAATTTTGCCAAAGCTTTTTGTGCAGCTATTGAAATGATCATATGATTATTATTCTTCAATTTGTTAATGTAGTGTATCATATAGATTGATTTGCAGATATTGAACCATCCCTGCATCCCTGGCATAAATCCCACTTGATCATGGTGTGTGACCCTTTTAATGTATTGTTGAATTCAGTTTGCTAATATTTTTTGAGGATTTTTGCATCTATGTTCATCAGGGATATTGGCCTGCAATTTTTTTTGCATGTGGTGTCTTTGTCTGGTTTTGGTATCAGGGTGATTCTGGCTTTGGAGAATGAGTTTGGAAGCATTCCTTCCTCTTCAATTTTATGGAATAGTTTGAGAAGGATAGGCATCAACTCTTCTTTAAACGTTTGATAGAATTCACCTGTGAAGCCACCTGGTCTTGGACTTTTGTTTGTTGGGAGTTTATTGATTAGTGACTCAGTTTCATTACTGGTAATCAGTCTGTTCATATTTTCTATTTCTTCCTGATTCAGTTTTGGGAGACTATACATTTCTAGGAATTTATGTATTCTTTCTAGGTTGTCCATTTTATTGGTGTAAAATTGTTTGTAGTAATCTCTTATGATGCTTTCTATTTCTGTGGTGTTTGTTGTAACCTCATTTCTGAGTTTATTGTTTTGTGCCCTCTCTTTTTTTCTTGATGAGTCTGACTAATGGTTTATGAATTTTGTTTATTTTCTCAAATAACCAGCTCTTAGTTTCATTGATCTTTTCTATTTTTTTTAGCCTCTCTTTAATTTATTTCTGCTATGATCTTTTTTTTTTATATAAGTTTTTCTTTTTTAAAGTAACTTCTTTATTTATTTATTTATTTATTTATTTATGGCTGTGTTGGGTCTTCGTTTCTGTGCGAGGGCTTTCTCTAGTTGCGGCAAGCAGGGGACACTCTTCATCGCGGTGCGCGGGCCTCTCACTATCGTGGCCTCTCTTGTTGCGGAGCACAGGCTCCAGACGCGCAGGCTCGGTAGTTGTGGCTCACGGGCCCAGTTGCTCCGCGGCATGTGGGATCTTCCCAGACCAGGGCTCGAACCCGTGTCCCGTGCATTGGCAGGCAGATTTTCAACCACTGCGCCACTAGGGAAGCCCTCTGCTATGATCTTTATGATTTCTTTCCTCCTACTAACTTCGGGGTTTTGTTTGTTCTTTTTCTAGTTCCTTTAGGTGTAAGTTTAGGTTGTTTATTTGAGATTTTTCTTGTTTCTTGAGGTAGGCTTTAGCACTATAAACCTTCCTCTTAGAATGGCTTTTGCAGTGTTCCATAGATTTTGGATCATTGTATTTCCATTTTCATTTGCCTGCAGGTATTTTTGATTTCCTCTTTGATTTCTTCAGTGACCCATTGGTTGTTTAATAGTATATTATTTAGCCTCCATGTGCTTGTGGTTTTTGCATTTTTTCCCTTGTAGTTGATTTCTAGTCTCATAGAACTGTGGTCAGAAAAGATTCTTGATATGATTTCAGTCTTCTTAAATTTACTGAGACTTGTTTTGTGGCCTAGCACATGATCTTTTCTGGAGAATGTTTCATGTGCACTTGAAGAGAATGTGTATTCTGCTTTTGGATGGAATGTTCTATATATTAAGCTCATTTGGTTTAATGCGTCATTTAAGGCCAGTGTTTACATAGTGATTTTCTGCCCGAATGATCTGTCCATTGATGTAAATGTGGTATTGAAGTCCCCTACTATTATTGTGTTACCATCAGTTTCTCCCTTTATGTCTTTTAATATTTGCTTTATGTATTTAGGTGCTCCTATGTTGGGTGCATATATATTTACAGTTGTTATAGCTTCTTGTTGGATTGAGCCCTTGATCATTATGTAATGTCCTTATCTCTTGTTACAGTCTTTATTTTAAAGTCCGTTTTTTCTGACATGAGTATTGCTACCCTGGTTTTCTTTCCATTTCCATTTGCATGGAATACCTTTTTTCATCCCTCATTTTCAGTCTGTGTGTGTCTAGATCTGAAGTGAGTTTCTTGCAGGCAGCATATAGATGGATCTTATTTTTGTATCTGTTCAGCCACTCTGTGTCTTTTGATTGGAGCAGTAAGTCCATTTACATTTTAAGTGATTATTGATAGCTATGTACTTAGTGCCATTTTGTTAATTGTTTTATGGTTGTTTTTGTAGTTCTTTTTTGTTCCTTTCTTCTTTTGCTCTCTTCCCTTGTGATTTGATGACTATCTTTAGTGTTGTGTTTGGATTTCATTCTCTTTTTTTATGTGGGTATCTATTAAAGATTTTTGGTTTGTGGTTACCTTAAGGATATATATAAAATTATTTTAATTTGATGCTCTATTAAATTAGAATACATGCCAAACCTTGCATTTTCACTCCCCCCTCCCCCGTTTAATATATTTGACCTCAAATTGCATCTTTTTGTTTTGTGTATCCCTTAACTATTTATTGTGGATATAGATTGTTTTAATACTTTTTTTCTTTTAACCTCCTACTAGCTTTATAAGTGGTTGATCTACTATCTTTACTGTATATTTGCCTTTACCAATGAGATTTTTCTTTTTATAATTTTTATATTTCTAGCTGTGGCCTTTTCTTTTCTGCTTAGAGAAGTCCCTTTAACATTTCTTATAAAGCCAGTTTAGTGGTGTTGAACTCTTTTAGTTTTACTTGTCTATAAAACTCTTTATCTTTCCTTCAAATCTGAATAATATCCTTGCCAAGTACAGTATTCTTGGCTGTAGGTTTTTTCCTTTCATCACTTTAAATATATCATGCTACTTCCTTCTGGCTGGCAAAGTTTCTGCTGAAAGTCAGCTGATAGCCTTATCAGAGTTGCTTTATATGTAACTAGTTGCTTTTCCCCTGCTGCTTTTAAGATTCTCTCTTTATTTTGCCATTTTACTTATGGTGTGTCTTGGTGTGGACCTCTTTGAGTTCATCTTGTTTGGGACTCTGTATGCTCCTTAGACCTGGATGTCTGTTTCCTTTCCCAGGTTAGGGAATTTTTCAGCTACTATTTCTTCAAATAAGTTCTCTGCCCCTTTCTCCTATCTTTTCCTTCTGGGACCCTTAATATGTGAATGTTAATATGCTTGATGTTGTCCCAGAGGTCTCTTAAACTATCCTAATTAAAAAATTCTTTTTCTCCTTTTTTTTTCTGTTCAGCTTGGGTTATTCCCACTACTCTTACTTCCAGTTTGCTGATCCATTCCTCTGTATCATCTAATCTACTGTTGATTTCTTCTAGTGTATTTTTTATTTCAGTTACTGTGTTCCTCAGCTCTGTTTGGTTCTTCTTTATATTTTCTAACTCTTTATTAAAATTCTCACTGTGTTCACTCATTCTTCTCCAGAGTTCTTTTTTTTTTAAAAAATATTTCTTTCTTTCTTTCTTTATTTGGCTGTGCCAGGTCTTAGTTACAGCATGTGGGCTCTTTGTTGCCAAATGCGGGATCTTTAGTTGCAGCATGTGGGATCTTTTAGTTGTGGCGTGCAGACTCTTAGCTGCGGCATGCAGGATCTAGTTCCCCAACCAGGGATCGAACCCGGGCCCCCTGCACTGGGAATTCAGAGTTTTAACCACTGGACCACCAGGGAAGTCCCCCAGAGTTTGTTGATCATCTTTATGATCATTACCTTGAAATCTTTATTGGGATTGCTTATTTCCACTTTGCTTATTTATTCTTCTAGGTTTTTTTTTAAATTTTAAAATATTTTATTTATTTTTATTTTTAAATTTAATTTTTAATTTTTAAATTTTTAATTATTTTTTTATTGGAGTATAGTTGCTTTACAATGTTGTGTTAGTTTCTGCTGTACAGCAAAGTGAGTCAGCTATACATATACATATATCCCCTCTTTTTTGGATTTCCTTCCCATTTAGGTCACCACAGAGCACCGAGTAGAGTTCCCTGTGCTATACAGTTGGTTCTCATTAGTTATCTATTTTATACATAGTAGTGTATATATGTTAATCCCAATCTCCCAATCCACCCCACCCCCTCCTTCCCCCCCTTCCCCCGCTTGGTATCCATACATTTGTTCTCTATGTCTGTGTCTCTGTTTCTGCTTTGCAAATAAGTTCATCTATACCATTTTTCTAGATTCCACATACATGCGTTAATATATGATATTTGTTTTTCTCTTTCTGACTTACTTCACTCTGTATGACAGTCTCTAGGTCCATCCATGCGTCTGCAAATGGCACAATTTCATTCCTTTTTATGGTTGAGTAATATTCCATTGTATATATGTACCACATCTTCTTTATCCATTCCTTTGTTGATGGACATTTAAGTTGCTTCCATGTCCTGGCTATTGTAAATAGTGCTGCAATGAACATTGGGTGCATGTATCTTTTTGAATTATGGTTTTCTCAGGGTATATGTCCAGGAGTGGGATTGCTGGGTCATATGGTAGTTCTATTTTTAGTTTCTTAAGGAACCTCCATACTGTTCTCCATAGTGGCTGTATCAATTTACATTCCCACCAACAGTACAGGAGGGTTCCCTTTCCTCCACACCCTCTCCAGCATTTATTATTTGTAGATTTTTTGATGATGACCATTTTGACCGATGTGAGGTGATACCTTATTGTAGTTTTGATTTGCATTTCTTCTTCTAGGTTTTTATCTTGTTCCTACATTTGGAACATATTCCTCCATTGCCTTGTTTTGCCTAATTCTTTGTTTATTTGTATGTGTTAGGTAGCTTGGTTATGTTTCCTGATCTTGGAGAAGTGGCCTTATATAGGAGATGTCCTATGGGGCCCAGCAGCACACTCCCCTCTGGTTATGAGAGCTATTGCTCTAGGGGTGTCCTCCATGTGGGCTGCATGGGTTCTTCTGTTGTGGCAGGGCTGACTACTGGGGGTGTGCTGGTAGTTGGGGCTGCCAGGCCCTGCCTCATGCAGTGGCTGCCAGCCCACTGGTGGGAGGAGCTGGGTTCTGGAGTGGCTGGCTGTGGGTCCTGGGGCTGGTGCTGGTGTGCTGGTGGGTGAAGCTGAGTCCTGAGGCAGCTGGCTGTGGATCCCGGGGTGTTCCAGGACTGGTGCTGGCCCGCTGGTGGGTGAGACTTTGTCCTGGGCCCCCTGGTAGGTGGGGCCAGGCTCTAGGGCAGCTGGCTGCAGGGCAGGGCTGGCCTACAAGTGGGTGTGACTGGCTGCTTGGCCTGGGTGGCTGTGGGACTGGTGCCAACCAGCTGGTGGGTGGGTAAGCCCCCAACACTAATAGGCTAGAGGGAGGACCCTAAAATGGTGCTTGCCAGTACCAGTGTCCATTCCAAAAATGGCTGCCACAAATGTTTATGTCCCCATGGAGAATCCCAGTGTCCTCCTGCCTCTCTGGGAGGCTCTCCAAGATCAGCAAGTGGGTATGACCCAGGTTCCTTTCAAATTACTGCCTCTGTGCTGGGTCTTGGAGAGTGTGAGAACTTGCACACACCCTTTAGGAAGAGAGTCTCTGTTTTTGATGGCCCTCTGCCTCTCCTGTATGCAAGCCCCACTGGCCTTCAAAACCACACATTCTGGGGGCTCATCTTTCCAGTGCAGGACCCCCCAGCCTAGGGAGCCCAACGTGGAGCTCGGACCCCTCCCTGCTTGGGTAGAATCTCTACAATTGTTATCCTCCTATTTGTGGATTGCCTATAGTGGGGTATGGGTCTTCACTGTATAATGTCTCTACCCCTCCTACCTGTCTCATTGTGGTTCTATCTTTATATCTTTAGCTGTGGAAAATCTTTTCTGCTGGTCTTCAGCTTGTTCTCATCGATAGTTGCTCTGTAAATAGTTGTAATTTGGGTGTGCCCATGGGAAGAGGTGAGCTCAGCGTCTGCTTACTTTGCTACCTTCTCTGTCCTTTGTAACAGGACTTTTAAAAAACTTAAGTTTCTTTTTAAAAAACCTTAACTTTCTTCCACAGTATTTGGTCCATCCTTATTACAGTTCTCCATTTCTTTCTTTCAAAGAGCTAAATTTTAAAAGCTCATTTGGTGAAAATACTCCACCATTGGTCCTTGTGCTCAAAGATGACTTTTAACATTAAAACAAAGTTTACTACTGATGGTATGATTTCTAACCCACTTTTCTGCTGCTAACTAAAATAAGGGCTGCAGTTTTGGCAACAAGAAGTAAAAATACTAAAAATGGGGAGTAAAATTGAGATGCTGTAAAATTCTGAGTGACCTCTGATATACAGTTGAAGGTGACAAACAACTTCAGCTCAATTTAAAAGTAGTCAGGACAACCGTATAGAATATAACCTTTTTCTTTTATCTGGAATATTTTCACTGATTTTATTTTTCTCTTGCATATGTTTTGTGTTCTGTTAACTTACTTAAACAGAATTAGTTCTATTTCATCTGCGTGTGTTAATGAGTCTCTGTTTGATCTTCAGTGTAGTTACCAGGTATTCAAGAAGGCTTCAGTTTACCATTTTTTATTATCCATTATTTCAGCAGACACTTCTTAGTACTAGGTACTGTGTTAGGTGCTAGCACAGAGAAAGGGGTAGCTGCGGGGAGAATTACTTCCCAGATGGCCAGTGGTGAGCAGCTCAGAAGCCTGGAGCAGTGCTGGGAGGGAAAGTTTTCTGCCATGAAAATATTTTCCAGAGATGTTCACAACCCCAAATGACTTCTGACCGTCACGTAAAAGTGGAGAGTGATGGTGGACCCTTTAGCTGGGTATTAAAAGCAAGAGTGATGCCTTTGAAGGCTAGAGAACAGGAAGACAGATGGGAGTGTAGGGTAACAAGTACTTACAACCTCTCACACCTGCTCTGACAGAGCAGCAATCTGCACCTTGGTTGCAAACTCCCTGGAATAACCTGGGAGAGATTTAAAATCTAGGATGCCTGAATCCCACCCCAGAGAGCCGGAATTGTTTGGTTAGGGTGAGACCTGGCATTGACACTTCTAAAGCTCACCAGGTGGCTGCACTGGCAGCTGTGGCTGAGAACCACAGTGGTGAGGAGGAACAGGGTGACCTGGAGGCTGATCTGGGGTTGGAGGGCAGGGTAGGAAGTGCCCGTGAGGAAGTGCAGTGAGCTCCTCTCTCACAAGGCTGCGCTTCCAGAAGAAAACAGCAAGGGGAGGGTTGGGAGTGACAGGAAGTTGGCTCATGCTGGCTTCCCTCAGGGGGCCTTTCAAACAAACAGGACATATGTTTCTGCTACAATGTCTTCATGGTGGCCCACAAGACGACCTGCTGAATCCCTTTCCAGTCTCAGAGTTCTCGGACATTTTCTCACTGGTGAGATTCTCCCCTCCTTCTTCACTTCCTAGCTGCAAAGTTTGCAGCCTCAGCAGCCAGTTGCCCACATCCTCCTCAAGATAGCCGGGCTCTAGAGACTTGGCAAGGCCACAGAATCCACCCTGAGCACCAGCAAGGCCCAGGCCATGGCCCTCGTCACACATCTGGGATGAACTCTTAGTGCAGCTCCCATGGCCTGCCTTGGGCTTTCGTTACATGGCTTCAGAGGGTCCTGTGGAAGGTTCAGCCACAAAGAATAAGTAAGATAATAAATGTAAAGTATTTATCACAAAGCCTGGCTTCTACTCACTTGATGTCAGTTGGGACAATCAAAAGTGTTTCCAGACATTGTCAAATGTCCTGTGGGAGACAAAACTGCTCCTCCTCAATTAAGAACCACTTCTCTAGTAATGAGGTGACTCTAGAAATTTTAATACTTAACTTATCCATGGCTCAGATTCATCTTATTCTCCTCTGAAACACAACAGGACCTTAGAACGTTTCATCTTCAATCGTTCTCCTCCCTGTGTTTAAGTTGTTTTTTAAACCCAGTATATATTATTATTGTTTTATACAGAAAATAGTTGTTTAGATTTACTCATATATTTACCAGTTTCTTTCCTGTATTTCTTCTTACATAACTTCCATCTGGGAATAGTTTCCTTCTGCCTGAAATATATCCCTTAGATCTTTATCCAAAAAGGTCTTTTTATGTCAAACGTCATCAACTTTTGTTTGTCTGAGTCTTTATTTTATCCCTTTTCCTGAAAGATATTTTTTGCAGGATATACAGTTCAAAGTTGACAAAAATTTTGGTGCACTTGGAAGGTAGTCTATCACTTTTTGGCTTTTATTACTGCTGAGAAATCATCATTTATTATTTAAGCTGTTTATTTTATATTGGAGTATAGTTGATTATCAACATTGTGTTAGTTTCAGGTGTACAGCAAAGTGATTCAGTTATACATATACATGTATCTATTCTTTTTCAAATTCTTTTCCCATTTAGGTTGTTACATAATATTGAGCAGAGCTCCCTGTGCTACATAGTAGGTCCTTGTTGATTACCAATTTTAAATACAGCAGTGTGTACATGTCAATCCCAAACTCCCTAACTATCCCTTTATCGGAAAAATCTGCGTATAAGTGGATCCACACAGTTCAAACGTGTGTTGTTCAAGGGTCAACTGTATTATATTTTTCATTTCCAGAGGTCTGTTTACCACGTCCTCTACTTCTTCCCCCCCAACCCCCCGCCCCCCACCGCCAAATCTGTTTGATCGTTTCTTAGTCTGCAGTGGATTGTAATTATTGCTCCCAGTTGTTCTCTCTCTTCCTTGGGAGGGAATCATACAGTCCCGACTGCTCCTGTGTGACTTGGAGTTCCTCCCTGGGGAGTCATACACTTCCCCATTCCACTGACGTCTCACCTGGCCATACCTTTGGCCAAAGGAAGTGCAAAGCAGTGACATGCTCCGTGTCCAGCAGAAGCTCTAAGGACTATTGTGGGGCTGGCAGTTCTCTCCCAATTTGGCAGGTCCTTCAGCCTAGATCCTAGAATAAAGATGTCACTGAGATAAGAACAGACCCTCAGTTGACTGAGAGCCATAAACAAAATTAAGTGAGAAAGAAGTCTTTGTTCTCAAAGCCACTGAGATTTGCGTTCCTATGAATCATTCAGCCTCTTGTGCTGTCCTGATGTTATCAATGTCTTCTTACATTTCTTTGACTGCACCCGGCACACTGTCTATTCTCGGAGTGTTTATGTCAGTATCTGAAGTGTTGGTGGATCTGGCTCAGCTGCCTGTTGTTTCTGCTGGCTCTTGCTTGTGATGCTGTCTTTTTGGGTTTTGTGATTTCTAACAGTTAACCCTGAAGTTTTATTTGGCCACCCAGAAAGTGTGATTTGGGGCTTCGAACCTACAGTTTTGAGATTGTAACTTCTCAGGAAAGATACTATCTTGCCTCTCCACTCAGAAATAAAACCGAAGCCAAAAAGGTTCGCTTGTAGTCCCTGGGGAGGGTGTGTAGTAGGCTGAATAATGACCCTCAAAGGTACCAGGTCCTAGTCTCTGGCATCTGTGAATGTGACCTTATTTGGGAAAAGGGTCTTTGCAGATGTGATTAAATTAAGGATCTTGAGTTGGGTAAGTGATCCCGGATAATTATCTGGGGGGGCCTTAAATGCAACCACAAGTGTCTCTATCAGAAGGAGACACACATACAAAGGAAGGGCAGGTGATATGATTATGGGGCAGAGATTGGAGTGATGCTGCCGCAAGCCAGGGAACACCGGCATTTGGAAGAGGCAGGAACAGGTTGTCCCCTAGAAACTCTGAAGACTTCTTCGACACATTAAATTCAGCCTAGTGATACTGATTTTGGACTTCTGAAGTCCAGAACTGTGAGAGAATAAGTTTCTGTTGCTTTAAGTCACAAATTTTATGACACGTTATTATGGCAGCCACAGGAAACTGATATGAGGGTGGGATGGAATTCACTTATTCCCGGTTCGCCTTTTACAGGGTAGCGGACGTTCTTTGGGATTTCAGATTTATGGGGAGGCCTCCTTTACGCCCCACCTTGAGTGAGCCCAGAGCTTTGTCTTCTGTCCCCTGAGTCCTTGTGAGGGGCTGAAATCTACAGGATTTGTCAAATGCCCTCAAGGTGAAAGGTGGTACTTGACAAACTTCTCTAGGTTTCGGCCTCTGAATATTCCTTCCTTCCTTGCTAGGAAACATTTGAAGTGTTGTTTTTTAAACATAACATCCAGCATTTTAGTTGAATTCATCTGAGGGTCAGGTAAATTGCCATCCTGCGGGACAGGGAAGTCTAGATGTAGTTCCCTAAGATTGCTGACATCTTGGGGGCCAAATGGTAGACATGTCCCCTTCTTATTCATCGTGCAGAGACATGAGCAGATTTCATCATTAAAGAGGCGATCAAGAGACACACGGAGTCATGAGGAGGATGGAATATGAGGGAGACCTCAGCAAACATCCATTAGTGGTGGGAGTTGGGGATGGCCGGGGGAGGGGGGAGGCACTCAGACAGTGGACAGTGCATCTCTCAGTGTGGCTAGAGACCCTGGTGGCTGAGATGCCTCTGATTCCACTCCCACAACACAAAATATGGGGCGGGCCAGGGCAGCAACTCGGGTCAGCTCCCGGCCCTGGAGGGCCTGTGCCTTTCTTTGCCCCCGTCTTAGCCGCACTGTATCTCCCATTCTTGGTAGGAGGTTGTTACACCTGCAGTCTCCAGCTAGTCACTCTCAGGCTTCAGCTGGTCCCCCGAAGGCCTCCAGGATCTCCCAGCCCTGGAGGACAGGTGCTGCTGAAAATCCCTCTGCTGGGGAATCATGCAGAGATGTGATGGCTCACTCCTGTCTTACTCGTGTGCCCGCCCGGGTGGGCTTTTAGGACTGGGAGATCCACATCCACTCTGTTTTGCTTCTGGAGGCCTGCTCGGGGTTTTAGTTGCAACCACTGGAAGCTGACTCTGGCTGATAGAAGCAGGAAACGAGTGTCTCAACCTGATCTTGGGGAGCTCACAGAATCTCAGGAAGGGTTGGAGGAACAGCCTTGGGAGGACGCAGGCAGGAACAATGTCCAAGTCAGACCTAGTCTGTTGCTGATGCTAATTCCCCCTGGCTACTGGATGCTTCCACCGGAACCCCTGCCTCTACTGCTGCGCACCCACCTCCCCATCTTCCAGCTGAAAGCTGGGCTGGAGCCCCAGTTATGTGCCTATAGTCCAGCAGCAAGGGGGCTGGAAATGAGCAGGTGGCATTTTGAGCCCCTTCAGAACACTTGCCAAGATGGAGATTCCTCAAACATATGAAGAGGGGTTTAGGCAGGGACTGGATGAATGATGGGGCATCTCCTTTCCTTCTCTCCCAAGTCAGGTGCATCTACATGTGTACAACTTGACAGCCCTCCTGTCACGCCTCCTTCAGGGAGGAAGAGCTGAACTGGGAAAGAGAATTAATTTCTCCCTTGTCGTAAGACTAGCCCCAGATTAGAATCAGGGGCACTAAGAACCCAAAACATGGTGATCTCTCCCTCACATTATTGAAAGAAATTTAAAAATACTGAACGGGTCAACAAACTTCTGATCTCTTCCCCCATGTAGTCTCTTTTAAAAAATGTCAAAAAAACCAAAAAAACAAAAAAACAAAACAAAACAAAAAAAAACAAAACAAACAAAAAAAAATGTCAAATTATTTCAAATAGTGGTTTTTCTATTCTGGGGACTTTTGATGGATCTGCTTTATTTGTCTGCTAGGACATTTGTTGCTGACCGAGGTTTGTGAAGTCAGTCATACCCATGAGATTATGTAGCTGGTAAGGCCAGCTACCGTTTATTGAGTGACTACTATGTGCTGGCACTGGGGTGGGCACTTTTCACCAAGTGTCACTAATCCTTACATCCCCAGGTACAGATGAGGAAACTGAGAGGTTACAGGCTAGTAAGTGTCCGAGGTAGAATTCAAAGCCCAGGGCCTTCTATTCTCTGAAGATTCCCAGATGCTGTCGGGCCCCTGCTCCTGGCACAGTCCCTGGTTGACAGCAGGCAGGGACTGAGGAACATCCGCTGAATCAATGAACATTAAAGATGGCACACGAGAGCCTGGCTGAATCTGACAATCACACAGATGTAGTGTCATTAAACGAACGCACACGGATTAAACAGAGAATAAGACTTTAATTGAGCACCAGCACTATATATATAAAATGTGTCCGCATAGAAAAATAAATCCAGTCAAAGTGTCCCTGAGAATCCACAGAGTCTGCGCTCTGTACATGTACAGTGTTTGCTGACGGTTACTTTTGAGTCGAGGCCATTTTTCACATCAGTCTATCGGCACTCCGGTCAGGTTTTACAGCATCTTGGTTTTACTCTGGTCAGGTTTTACAGCAAATGTTTTACAGCATTTTAAATATTTTTTGTTTCTCACCATTTAAAACTTGTTTTTCGTTTTGTTTGTTGGGCCGTGTGGCTTGTGGGATCTTAGTTCCCTGATCAGGGATTGAACCCAGGCCCCAGCAGTGAGAGCGCCGAATCCTAACTACTGGACCGCCAGGGAATTCCCTGGAACTTTTTTATATGAGTGAGCACATGAGGCTGAAGATCATACCTTCAGTGGCTAACTGTTTTTTCAAATCATTAAGGCCTTTATAAGGTGGCTAGTTCCCAAGATGGAGTATTTGTGCCAAGTGAGCCTTTCAAATCCGGCTCCTTGGCGGTGTGGATGTTGTCCCAGCGTCTGAGGTTCTCAATTTGGGTGTTACTCAGCTGGTCTCAGCCCTTGTTTGTCGGCTGCCCTGATCACCTTCAGAGGCAGGCGTGAGAAGGAGGGGGTCGCTGTGCCCGGCTGAGTGTGTTTCCTCCTCGGAGACCAGCTCAGGGGATCACGGCCCAGACAAGGTGCTGAGGCTGCAGCCCGCCCCGAGCTTCGGCGTGTGGCTTTCGGACACTTCTGTGATGACGCTCAGCGTGTCAAAGACTTCATTCTCAACAGCCAGTGGGAAGGAGAATAAGAGAAGTGTGCTGTGATGAGAGTGGTTCAGAAACTGCCGGAGAAGAAAAAGAGTTACTTATCAAAGCTTCCCATTTCTTTTTCTGGGCTCACAGTTTTATACAGAACTCCTGGCTGGAAAACGCTGTTTTAAAAAAATGTGACAATAACAGTATGACACTTCCTCAAAAAATTAAAAATAGAATTACCATATGACCCAGCAATTCCACTTCTGGGTATACACCCATAAGAACTGAAAGCAGTATCTATCTATCTATCTATCTATCTATCTATCTATCTATCTATCTATCTATCTATCTATCTATATACCCGTCTTCAGAGCAACATTATTCACAATTGACAAAGATGGAAGCGGTCCAAGGGCCCATCCATGGAGGACTGGATAAACAGAATGAGGTCTAGCCGTACGATGGAATATTTTCTGCCTCAAAATGTAATGAAGTTGATACACGCTACAACGTGGATGAACCTTACGCTAGGTGAAATATGCCAGACAGAAAAGGACAAATGGTGCATGATTCCACTTATACGAGGCACCTAGACTAGGCAAATTCACAGACAGAAAGTGACGGTGGTGGCCGGGGCCGGGGGGAGAAGGGAGATGGGGAGCTTTGTTTATCGGATACAGTTTCTGTCTTGCAAGATGAAAGGAGTCCTGTGACTGGAAGGTGGCGAAGGTTGTGCAACAACGTAAATGTACTTAATACCACTGAACTGGACGCTTAAAAGTGGATAAGGTGGTTACGTTTTATGTTATGTGTATTTTACCACAATTTAAAAAACGCGACAATAAACCTGCATCTCATGTGCTAAGTGATCACAGGTCCCCCTCTGAGAGCTCCTCCTGTAAACCCAGAGGGAGACTTTTAGGAAGATCCGACGCTCTGGGGCTGACGCAGCCTGCCATCCTTGCCTCTAGGAAGCAGGGACGCTGTGAGCACGGCGGGTAGATGTGTCCTGGAATAACAGTCAGTCTCCCGTGCGTCCTCAGGCTGAGCTGGGGGCCCTCTTTGGCGCTCCCCAGCAGCCTGTGTGTCCCTCTGTTTCAGCCCTCAGCTCCGTGGCGTCCAGTGTGGCGGCCACCAGCCGCTTGAAACCTGGCTGGTCTGGATCTACGTGTGCTGGACGTGTAAAACACATACCTACCTGATTTTGAAGACTTCGTATGAAAAGGAGAATGTAAATATTTCAACAATGGGAACAAATAATTGATTGCATGTTGAAATGATATTTGGGATATACTGGGTTGCATAAACTGTATTATTAATATTAATTTCCTCTGTTCCTTTTTACTTTAAAAGTAACTGCGGCTACTAGCAAATTTAAAATCTATGTGCTTGGTTTCCATCTAGCCCATTTTACGAACGATGACTCCTCAGGGTGTGTCCCTCCCAGCAGACGGGCTAGTTACAGACAGGAACCAGAGTCTGATCATCCTTGTCACTCCAACACTTCAACCATGAAGATGCCCATGTATGTTTCCTGAAATATCTGCTGAGTGCACGTTCTCCACTTTCCATCCTTGTAGGTTCACCAAGGCTCTTAATCTTCAGGACGAGGTGCAGAAACATTCCTTAAAGCGTGGCATTTTTAACTTCTTCCCCTCAGTTGGTTCCACCTTTAAGGGATCAGTTAAGCCTTCTGAAAGTAATTTCCATACCTCAGCCCTTTAAGACGACTTAACCTAAATTCTACCCTCCCCCACCCCCATCAGCCGACAGAAGGGAAAGGGAGGGGTCAGAGGAATTTCGCCCAGATCTGTTGTGCAAAGGCGGTAGCTGGCGGGAGGAGGGACCTCCCCAAATGCTCTGTTCCAGCGGAGCCACGGGAACAGACTGGAAGCTACCCTTGACTCTCCTGGGAGACAGGAGAGGAGAGAACAAAGCAAGATGTGCTAAATGTCAAGAAAGCGAATAGCAGGTTGGTGGCCGGCTCAGTGTATCTGCGGTGGGTAAACCTCCCGATGGCTTTTTCCACTAAAAGTCTCCATCCCCAGCAAATCTCCCTCAACTCAAAATTATGGTTAATGAATTCTCTGCATTTTGAGTCAAAACTGGAGAATTTCATGATCTGAGGACCCTGATCTGCTCATGGGTTCCTGGCACTTCCTTCGCCCTCGCTCCGCTGGCCCCTCTCCAGCCTCCCCCGCCCACCCATATTTCTCACTGGTCCACAGTCAAGCCTGCCAAGTCTTCTAGCCTTGGAGGCCAGAGCTCCTGCCAACTGACCCCTTAATTAAACTCGTCTCTGGCTTTGATTTGCCTGATACCACATTGTTGTCCCATCTGTCCTTTCCTGTCTGATGAGCCCCTTTGATGGTGAAGGCAGAAGCAAAAAAGCAGGTGCACAGTTTTGCTTCCTCTTGGCTCTCCATTTACACAACACCTCCTACGCAGAGCAAAGGGCCTGCCCCTCTTTGTTCTTCCTGCCGCGAATACGGCTTCTCAGAAGTGCCCCTCTAGAAGGTGCGTGTCTCACCCTGGTGCTGCAGTCTCGCTGGCACTCTCGTTAGAAGGTTCCGGCCGCTCTGAATCTCTTGCCTACAGTCACGCGGTCCACCTTCTACCCACGTCAGGAGCTGTACTGCCCACACTTGTTCACTGGAGCTGAAACAGCTCCCAGCCAAGTCCCCGTCCGGGAACTGCCCTCCGCAGAAGGGAGCCGCCTCGCACGAGTCCTTCCCAGGGGCAGCCGGGACAATGGACCGGCCGGTGTGGGAACAAAGGCCCGACGTCAGCTACCACGACGACAACACGTTAACAGGCCCAGGAAAGCAAGAAGCGGCAAGGCCTCCCTAAGACACGCACTTCAGAGGGTGGGGAACTCACCCTGTGAAGAGTCAGGGACCTGTCACATCAGTTTTAGGGATCCCACGGAATAGGGAATGCCAGGACATCCTCTCCAAAGGAAGGGACCGTTATTGTGTCTTACCCGCCACCCCTACCAGGGAAGCACGATGCGAGGTGGGCCTCTTTGGGTTCTGGGGGGCTGCACGTTCCACACCAGGAATATGGCTCCTGGTGTGAGTGATACAGAAGGCCGCCGGCTCTGAGGGGACCCTGGAGCAGGAAAGGGCCCCAGAGAGGGTACGGGCTTTGGAGCAAGCCGTCCTAGCCACACCTCATGCCGGCTAATGTCGGGGTACGAAGGCCCGGCCTCATCTCCCAGTGGCATCTCAGCTGAACCCAGTGAACGTGAAGAGGCCGTGAGACCCGGCAGATCCTTGGAGGGTCCGTGGTGGGAAAAGAGGCTGAGTAGAGTTTATGGCAAACCCCAAGAGGAGAATCACTGTGTGATCACTACAGTTCTGAGGCCAGGCTGGTCACCTGCAGCAGAGAATTATACCCTGATTGAAAACAGCTCTGGGAGTATTGGGCATGGGGACTTGGGAGAGACAGAGCCTTGGGCCACAGGACACCAGGTGACCGTGCCACCTAGAAGTGACCCTCACGAGGCCTGCCAGACCCACCAGGTCCTGAGGTGGGGTCAGAGGGCACACATGCAGGCGGCCCGGCCTCCCCTGCACTTACCCCTGCTGCACCAGCACATCTGCCTCTGCTCACACCATGACCGCGCCGGGGGACAGGTCCTCGTGACCAGGAGAAGCAGGAAGAGGCCACACGTGGCTCACAGGGAGGTCAGCGTGGCACACGGGTACAAACCAAAAATGGCCCACAGCTGCACTGGAGCCCCAACTGGGGGCCCTGAATGGCAGTGGGGAGAAAGCTCCCAACAGGCAGAGCTCTGGGCCGTGCGTCTGGTCATCCCCTTTGTGTGGAAAGAAAAGCGGCCCAAGATCAGGTACTCGTGGAATCCGAGGCAGGGGCCGATGGCGAGGCTGGTGCTCAGGGGCCAGAGGAAGGGAGTCCGGAAAGAGGCGTGTGGATGGACTATGGGAGCAGCTGCAAGTGGGGAGGTCCCTGGACCACACATGAACTCCGAGACCCAGAGCGGGGCCCTCTGCCAGTGGAGCAGATGCTCTGTCAGGCCTCAGCGGTGCCGGCCGGGGCCCCGCAGGACAGGGACAGCCAATCATTCCCGAGACAGCTGTCAACTCCAGTCAGAGCGCACTGGTGTCCCTTCCAGAGTCCATGCCTCAGAATGTGGCTTTATTTGGAGACAGGTCCTTACAGAGGTAATCAAGTTAAAGGAGCTCATTAGGGTGGGCCCTGATCTGACCTGACTGGTGTATTTAAAGAAGAGGAGATTTGGACACAGATGGGAGAACGCCATGTGAAGATGAAGGCAGAGATGGGGGGATGCTTCTACAAACTAAGGAACCAAAGGTTGCCAGCAACCACCAGCAGCCTGGGGAACGACCTGGAACGGCTTCTCCCTCACAGCCCTTGGAAGGAACTGACCCTGCCGACACCTGCATCTTGGACTTCCAGCTTCCAGGACCTTGAGACAACACGTGTCTGTGGTTTAAGCCGCCCAGCGTGTGGCACTCTGTTACGGTGGCCCGTGCTGGCTGACACAGACCTCACGTTACATCACGTCAGGCCATGGGACCCAATGACAGCAGAGGAGGCCAGGAGTGCAATACCCTGATGGTGCTGCACGCTGGGCCACCCACCCAGCGTCTGCCAGCCTGGAAGGGCGACGGCCGGCCCGCTGAAGGTACGGGGGTAGGGGGGGACTGGGGAGTGGCGCCAGCTTGGAGACGGTGCCCTGTGAGGACCGGGCATTGTCCTCCAGCACCAGGCGTGCACTGAGAATCGATGACTGTATGTGATGGTGTGCCCCCAAGAAGTAGAGTACAGGGGTTCAGGGACCAAGGGGTAGAAGTAGGAGTGGCCCTGCCTGCCATCACTCCCGCTGACCCACTTGGGGAACTGGTGTCCATGCAATCTTAGGCTCTGTGAGCTCAGAGCAGGGGTCAGCAAGCTGTGGCCCACGGGCCGAATCCATGTTTCTTTGTATGGCTCAGGAGTTAAGAATGGTCTTAGAGTTGTAAGTGATGCCATTTAAGTGGTTACGTAAGTATCTACATAATGTCTCAATCTTGGTCTCAAAGCCTAAAACAGTTACTATCCCAGAGGGGGACGTTTCCACCAGGAGACACAGCAGGGATCCCATCGAACTTTAAGTTATAGCTGCCACCTCGTCGTGCCAGGATCCTTGTGCCAAGAAACTAGCCAGCAAGGAAAGGAGTCACCACATGGGTCATCAGGAGGAGACAAGGGTGCTGCTACATGATGGGGGGCACCCAGCTGGGTGATGGGGCATCTCATGGTATTGGGACTTCCCCTACCCAATTCTGATGGCAAGTGGATAAGCACAAGCGCCCAGATCTCTGGTGTCCTGTGACCAGGGGCTCAGTCCTCGCAGAGCGGAGGGTCTGAGTCACCCCATCAGGTCAGTAGCCTATGTCAGCAGTGGCTGGTCAGGGGAGAGGGGCCTCTAGAAGGGAGAGCCGAGCAGGGGGTGTTACTTGTGCCCGTGGGACCAGCTGCAGTGATGGGGCTGGACCTTGTTCCGTTAACCTTCCTCTTGTAACCTTCCCCGGGGGAAGAGATCGACTTAGCTCCTCGAGAAGCTGCGCCCGTGGGTCCCGGTGGTTTACGGGGTGGGCTGGAGTGGACGCTGCAATGCGCCACCCAGAGGTCCTTCAGGAAGGAGGAACTTGCTCCCCTGGCTGCTGGGAGTGGGGCTGCCTCCCCGCTGAGTGTCTCCCCCAAGGTTCCCGGGGCTGAAGGAGCTGCCACATCTAGTTACACCTCCTTCCAGGGGGCGGCCACACCCAGCCCAAGGGTACTGTGGGCCCGCAGGCCCTCTAGCCTCAGCCCTGGACGTCTCTAAAGAGCCACCCCAGCTCCAGAGCCCCTGCAGGACTGGCTTCATACCCCTCATCCCATCCTGCTGCCCCCTCTCCCTCAGAGGTGTTACTCCCGAGGCTACCGCCACTAAGACTTCTGAATGCAAATCTCCATTTTAGAGCCTGTTTCCTGGGGAATGAGACCAAAGACAGGTTCATTTGGGGCTGAGCCCGGCATATTTTCATTTCTAAGTGTGAGAGTATAGCCACGATGATTTCATTTCTAAGTGTGAGAGTATAGCCAGGATGATTTCATTTCTAAGTGTGAGAGTATAGCCATGATGATTTCATTTCTAAGTGTGAGAGTATAGCCACGATGATTTCATTTCTTAAGGCCACTTCCGTCCTACAGTCTCTATCCAGGTACATCCTTTCTTCTTCCCAAACCTTTTGAAAATAGCTTTCTTGAAAAAAAAAAAAAAACTGCTTTCCTAAAGTCTCGGACACACATCCCATAATTTCAGTCACTCTCAGATATCCCACAACTGAGACCGCTCTTGCCCCTCCCCCCACCCTCTGCCCATGGCTGTTCGCTGGCACTCAGCCTACAGTTTTCCCTCTCTCATCTTTTCTGCTCTGAGCTCTGCTTTACCTCTTCCTGTCCCAGGACCATCACCTTTGCTCCCTGATGACTTGGGGGTCGGGGCAGGGAAGGTCGGAGAAGGAACAAGGTCCAGGTTGGAGGGCGGGATTTGGAAAACAAACCTTTACCCCCTCCCGTAGGGCTGTCCCATGAGCTCAGACTTCCCTGAAGTGGCACCAGGGATGGGACCAGCGTGCAAGGTGTGTGTCATTCTCCAGGAAGCCACGCTGAGCTGAGTTAGGCGGCCCTGACTTAGAAGGACAACTTCCGGTCAGCGTTTTCGAATCCACATCTGGCTCCATCCTACTACCTACCTCTTTCAGGTGCTGTGGAAGAGAATTCCTCGGGGGGATGGCATGCTTGGCTTTCTTGTAAACGCACCGCAGCAAGACGAAGCAGCCAATGAGCAGCAGGAGGGCGGCGCACACCGAGGCTCCCAGGACACCGGCCACGACCCAGGAGGGGGTGGTTTCTGCAGGGACAAGGGGCTGGGTCATGTTCTTGTCATGCACAGATTGGGTGACAGTGACCTTAACATTATTTTCACCATCACATCCGATGGTAACCCTTTACCGTTGGGGGGACCCACACGTTTGTCTTGGAAGGTGTGAGGAGGAAACCCAGCAGTTGTTCGAGGATCCAGCAGTTTCCAAGTCTCACCCTCTCCTGTCTTCCTCCAAGTTGGGTTTCTGGCAGGATTGCTGATACACACAAAAAGCAGCAGCCGCAAGAACTCTGATCCACCTTATCTACTCACAGGGTAGCAATCAGCCCCCTGGTGGGGATAAACCTCTTCTGCCTTGAAGCAGAAAACAGGACCCCCTGGGCCCCAGAGCCCCAGTGAAACACACACGCTACAGCGTTTTGAACTGAGAACTTCACAGATGACCCCACCTGATCCCCTGCACTCAGAGACCTCCCCAACAGCTACTGTGGTCGCCAGCAGCCTAAGGCTGAGCTCTGGGACCACTCAGCACCCCCTTGAGCTCCTCTCTGGAAAAACTCAAGACTACCCAAAGAATTCACCTTTGTTCTGCCAACTCTTGACCTTCCTTTCTCAGTGCATATTCACAAAAAGCTCGGGACTGTAAATCTTTCCTCTGTCCCTTTGGGACCTATATGTATCTCCTACAACCAAGGAGTGTCTTTCTCAAGGACCTGAAAGCCATTTCTTTGAAATGTCATCATCGGGAAGGAGCAAGCCCCCGTCTAAGAGTTCCAGTGGGACCTACCCTGGCATGGCTGGTGACACTATGATGAACCCCTGGGGGACAGTGCCTGGGTCTCCTTGGGTCTCCAACCCAGACATCTTAGCATCTTAGACAAGGACATTCCACAGGCACAGCTGGTTGATGGTGACAAAATTCAAAGGATGCTTTTGTGACTCACCAAGAGGGGGAAATGGGGAAGGAGAGCAGACACTGTTTTACGCAGGCTGTGAATCGTGGGAGAATCTAATGATCAACACCTTCTATGTAAGGCTCTCTAACTTGTTTCAGTCTGTCTGAATGCTGTCAGGTGGACTCCCTTTCTGTTTCACCCACAGGGAAATCGTGCCTTCGCTTACCTATGGGATTAATCTGTAGGCAGTGGGCTTAGATGTTAATTCCTTCCTGTCATTTACTAGCTGAGCAAGTTTGGGCAAGTTACTTCACCTCTCTGGACCTTCATCTTCCGTCTGTGAAAGGGGAGAAGAGCCTTTCAATGCTCTCATTGAAAACTTGTGAGGTTTAAATGAGAGAACTATGTTTAAAAAAACCTAAAATGATGTTTGACAAAAGCAGATTTTCAGTGGGTTATACTTTTCCTTTTTTAAAAAAATTTATGTATTTATTTAGTTTTGGCTGTGTTGGGTCTTCATTGCTGCGCACGGGCTTTTCTCTAGTTGTGGCGAGCAGGAGCTACTCTTCCTTGTGGTGTGCAGGCTTCTCATTGCAGTGGCTTCTCTTGCTGCGGGCATGGGCTCTAGGCACGCGGGCTTCAGTAGTTGTGGCATGTGGGCTCAGTAGTTGCGGCATGTGGGCTCAGTAGTTGTGGCTCATGGGTTCTAGAGCGCAGGCTCAGTAGTTGTGGCGCACGGGCTTAGTTGCTCCATGGCATGTGGGATCTTCCCGGACCAGGGACCGAACCCATGTACCCTACATTGGCAGGCAGATTCTTAACCACTGAGCCAACAGGGAAGCCCTACTTTTCCTTTTCTTTTAAAAAATGTTTGGATTTTGTCAGTTAATGGGTGATCACTTAAGAGTCACGAAATATTTGAAATAGTTCTCTTTTCGGTCAAAGTGTGTGCCTCATGCCATGTTTCATGATATAAACCTTAAGGAATATTTAAATGTATGATTTTAATAATGTCCTTATAATAATGGTAATGACATCTAACCCATATTGCGGGCTCACTCTGTGCCTGGTGCTGTCCTGGGTGACACCCTTTGATTCCCCTCATTTTGCAGACGAGGCGGCCAAGGCACCAGGCAGTTCAGGATGCGCCCCACACCACTCGTTATGTTGGAGTTCACAGCAGGGAAGGATGGGACACAGGACAACCGGGCATGTACTCAGGCTTGGGGAAAGCAGTTGGCAGGTGTTTAGAGGAAAGAGGGATGATTCCAAGGTCAGGGATTCTAGTGATTCAAGCTGAATGGGGATTCCCAAAGCACAGAATTCTGATTCAAGCACAAATGATTCATGAAAGGAATAAAAAGATAAGCTCTTGTTATTTAACGGTGCTTTTGAGAGGCTTAGCCATGGCAGGAGGAACACAGGCAGGTCGACTCAGCCTCAGATAGAGGCGTGGCACTGGACAGGGAACTACAGAAAAAGAAAGGAGACTGACAGAGAATTCCCTCCAGAGAGACAGCAAGACTTTCCATCTTCTATATGGCTCTGCATTCCTGAGAAAATTTGCTTAATATGATTGTAGAACAGCTTTGGATGGCACTGAAAAGATCATGTGCCTGGGTGAGGTGAAAGATTCCTAGATTCAGGCAAGTAATTTGTGCATTTACAAAACGAGGGAAAAAAACCCAACAACAACAAGATTCAGGAAACTCCAGGCTGGAAAGCTTGATGTGATATCCAGAAAAAAATACAAACATTCTAGAATGGATGGTTAAGTGGCTAATTACAAATACTTAAAAAAGATAAGGACAATAACAAAAAATAATAACATGAGGACACTGTAAGAAATTAGCTCCAAGTGGCTGCCTTTCCTTTTTTGGATAGGGTTACTTGTTGGTAAATTATGGCACATTATGGGCTGGTTTTTCCCAAGCTGTTTTCCTTGGAATGCTCATCCTCAAAAAAGATGTTGAGGGCTTCCCTGGTGGCACAGTGGTTGAGAATCTGCCTGCTAATGCAGGGGACACGGGTTTGAGTCCTGGTCTGAGAAGATCCCACATGCTGCGGAGCAACTAGGCCCGTGAGCCAGAACTACTGAGCCTGCGCGTCTAGAGCCTGTGCTCTGCAACAAGAGAGGCCACGACGGTGAGAGGCCCGCGCACTGCGATGAAGAGTGGCCCCCGCTTGCCGCAACTAGAGAAAGCCCTAGCACAGAAACGAAGACCCAACACAGCCAAAAATAAATAAATAAATAAATTTAAAACAATACCTTGTGCCTATGTACTTATTAAAAAAAAAAATGTTGAAAGATCAAATATGCTAAAAATGCTAATATATAGGGTAACTTTTCTGAGAGGGAAATGCGGTGTACCATCATTTCTAAGCACATCTGACTACCGGGCTCTTGTTTTGAGAAATATCCCATAATCACGCATGGGACACAGTTGTGACAATGCTGCACTTGGCACTGGGTGTCAATTTCAGCTGATATTTGCCAAAGTCTTTCATGGTGACTTTGTGGACAGTAAAACGAAATAGCTTACATAATAGTCCACTATATTCAGATGGATTGGTGAGCAGTAAGCAACTAGTTAAGCGGTCCAGAGGAAGGTGTATCCTAGACACACCAACAGTTTAAACAACAAACTGGTAAGGATCCTGAACCTCGTACCAGCAAATCAGTTGATGAGACAAAGCAAAACAGGGAGAGAAATATGTTCAATGACAAAAACCAACATTCACGAAGAACTTGATAAGCTGAAATGATGAATCACTGTGATGGCAGCACTGCAACTGCCTCAGAACTGCAGTGACACAGAAGATGAAAAGTTTTGCTCTCTGGAGGGAATTCTTTATTACTTTATTACTCTCCTTTGTATTTCTGTAGCCCCCCAGATCAGCACCTTGCTTCCAGGAGGGCCTCCGTAAATGAAAATGGTCAGGAGCGGACCTGCACGTATGCATCCTTTTGTGGTCTGAGCTGGCGAAGCCTCTGGACATCTTTAAGTAACAAAAAGGCCCCAAAAGGCCTGACGTTTGTACACAGACATCTAGGCCACAAGTTTTTATCATTCTGTACGCCAATGCAATGCATCCGTACAAAATTACTCAGTGTCTAGGCCATCTGGTACCCTCCCCCTTCCTCTTTTCCTCCTTCCCTTCCTCCTTCCCCGTGTTTTTTTTTTTAAGAAACACCAAGCATGGAGGCACTCTGCTAGACACTGGGGTACATATCATATGTGGGGGACTGTGTTGAGGTCCTGAATTCACGAGGAACCCTAAAACCAGCTTGCTGAGGACAGGGAAAGGTTTTCCAAACTCTTCCCACCATGTGCCTGAAGGAACTGGAGATGTGCAGCCTCGGAAGGAAAGACTTCTGGCGGGGGGGGTGTCAGGGCTCGACCTTGGCTGGGTGGGCTTGGGAGGACTGAGACTTGCTTCAGGGAGCCCAGGAGGACAGAACAAGCACACTGGAGGCGGACGCGTGGAGGGAGACCTCAGCTCCCCGGACGGAAGGACCTCCCATCAATCCCTTTGGTCTAGGAGTGAACGAGCTGCCTCAGAAGGTGGGGTCTCCTTCCCAGCATGAGGCGGTCAGTCACGGCTGAACGGGGTTGGAGTTTGAGCTGGATGATGATCTCTAAGGAGGCTTCCGGCCCTCACACTCCCGGGGAGTCTCTAAAGCTACTTAAGATGCTCAGAGGAGGGACTTCCCTGGCGGTCCAGGGGTTAGGACTCCACGCTTCCACTTGAGGGGGCGTGGGTTCGATCCCAGGTCAGGGAACAAAGATCCTGCAAGCTGCATGGTGCCCCCGCTTCAGAAAAAAGATGCCCCGAGGAGACAGAACTGCAGACGGTGCATCTCGAGACTCACCGTCAGTGGTTGTCTGCTCACAGACAGGCTCACTCCACTCCCCAGTTTTGTTCCGATCAGGAAGAAACCCTCGGACTTGAACACAGTAAGTGGTGTGTGACTCAAGATTTCGGAGGACCTCGAAGTCATACTGACCAGTAGCTGGAAACTAGTAACAGAGACAAAAATAAGAACATGCCTCAGCAGAGAAGGGATGTCATCTTTTATTTTCTCCCCCCCACTTACTGGTTATAATCGTTCCTTCAGGCTCAAACTAGGAGGATGAAGGACGCAGGCGCTCCTCCTGGTCGTCTCTGGGGCCCCGGAGACCATTCTAAGGTCGGGGTGGGCAGGGCAAGGACCGACCACGGTCCTGCCAAACCACCTCATGCCCTGAATTCTCCAGTTTAAATGACACGCAAGCCATCCCACTTCTTTTTTTAAAAAAAAATAAACCAGTTGTATGGGTTGAATTTCGCCCCTCCCAAATTCGATGTTGAAGTCCTAACCCTTAGTACCTTCGAAAGTGACTTGGTCGGATAGAGGGTCTTTACAGATGTAATCAAGGTAAATGAGGTCATTAGCGTGGGCCCCAATCCCATACGACTGGTGTCCTTACAAGGAGAAAATTTAGACACAGACGTGCACACAGAATGCCACGTAAGGATGAAGGCAGGGATATATACTCAGGACCCAAAGATTGCCAGCACCCACCAGAAGCTGGGCGAAAGGCCTGGAAGAGATCCTTTCTCGTAGCCCTTAGAAGGAACCAATCCTGCTGGCACTTTGATCTTGGGCTTCCAGCCTCTAGAACCTTGATACAACACATTTCTGTTGTTTCATCCACCCAGTTTACGGTACTTTGTTAAAGCAGCCCTGGCGAAGGAACATACCAGTCATCTACAGTAAGACTCAGTGTGATTTTCTAAGTCCAGAGCGTGTTCCTGACAAGGCGGCCTGGGGGTCTCCTCTGAATTACTTCTCCATTCACGAGCCTGAGCTGCCCGCCCCCAGCAGCTCAACTCCCCTTGAGGGCACACCCCTCAGCCTAACTCTGGTGGGGGCATCCCAGACTCATCTTAGTTTAATTTAAATATATCATAATTGATGATGTATTTCTGAATTTGAGAAACCAAAATAGTTTACAGCAAAATAAAGGGAATTAAAAGAGTACATACTGCCTGTATTTCCAGCATGGTTACAATTTCCTTATAGAAGGGCCTCATGAAAAATCTGTTACGTGAATAGGAGCTGCAATAGAAAGTGAGCACAGACTCTGTTTTTACTTTAGTAATTGGTTACTTTTCTTTGGGGGCTGGGCCTGCTGACAGCTTGATTCCTTTACTGTATAAGAAGCTAAGTTCACTGAAGGCGAGGATTGGATTTTACCGATTGAAAACATGAAGAGTACAGTATAACTTCTAATCATTAAAAGCAGAAATAAAAACAAAAAACCCCTGGTTTTATTTCCAGGAACCCAATACTTCTAAAACCTTACAATGCATTTTTTTCAAGGCTAAACTCAGAGGCTGACACGTCAGAAGCATACATGGAAGAGGGTGGCACGGATGTGAGGGCTTTTCTAGCCTTTTTTTGCTTCTGGACAACTTCTGATTTTACCTTCTCACTTTCTCCCATCAGGAAGAAAGAATTTCTAAAAGCTTTTAATGCTCTTAGCTCGTGACCTAATATGGCACGGTCTCAGAGACACCTGCATTCTAGAAGGGAACCCTTTAATCTTATTTCTTTCAGGCTGCTGTAACAATACCAATGGCTGGGTGGTTTATCAACATTTATTTCCCACAGTTTTGGAGGCTGGGAAGTCCAAGATCAAGGCACTGGCAGATCTGGTGTCTGAGGAGGGCCTGCTTCCTGGTCCATAGCTGGGTCTTCTCAGGAGTCCTCACATGGTGGAAGGGGCAAGGGAGCTCTCTGGGGCCTCCTTTATAAGGGCACTAATCCCACTCATGAGGGCTCCACCTTTATGACCTAATCACCTCCCAAAGGCTCCATGTCCTACTACCATCACATTGGGGATTAGGTTTCAAAGTATGAATTTGCAGGGGAGTGTGGGTGGGGTGGGGAGAGGGGGAAGGGAACACAAACGCTGAGTCTATAGCACCTATAAACTGGTAAAGGTGACCCTGCAGGCACAGTGAGGGAGGCACTGGGGAGCAGGCAGCCTTTCCAACACTCTGTGTGTCCCACCAAAGTCTTCCACACTGCAGGCAGGCAGAGTGAAGGCACAAATGTGTAACCATATGCCTGTCCTGAGGGCATATTCTAGGTAAGAAGCTAAAGACATAAACTGGGTTTTGAATTTCATGCCTGGGGCAGGAGGCGCTCAGGCCTGGTAACTGTGGAATCTGATCCTTAATCACAGTAGGCTGCTAGCTCCAGGAGTTATCTCCAGACTTTAGCAGGCACACTTGCATTTGATAAGTGACCATAAAACTTTCTGTGTTGCTTCCTAGGTACACAAATCCTGGGGTCTTGACTATAAGCAAAATCATCTATTCTGTGAAGAAGGCAGATACCCTGCGTCAGTTAACGAAGCATTTTTAAAAACTGAAGTATAGTTGATATACAATATCTTATTGGTTTCAGGTGTGCAACATAGTGATCTGACATTTATATATGTTACAAATTGATCACAACAGAACATTTTTGGGGGGGGAAATTAACTTGAGATTTTTGGGGGGCTACATAGTATGTAGATATAAATTTAATTACATCATTCCTCAGACAATATACACAGGTGACCCCTTCTTCCCAAACGCTTGAGAATCAGTGATAAAATCAACATTTAATGCAGAGGAGATAACATACGCATAACTTAACTTACATAAAATATACGTAAGTTAGTTTAGGACCACAGATGGCATTCAACTCAGAAGCACTAAGTGTAAGAGTTGACCAAAGATGAATGAAAATAGCCTTAACACGTCTACACAAGGGGACGGGAACCTCACGTATTGACCATACCCATTGTTCAGGTAATGGGACAAGCTTACTTTTTTCATTATGTCATTAAATTCCTCAACAATCCTATAAAGTAGGTTATTATCCTCACTTTATTAATGAAGTGGATTATATGCCCATTTTGCAGACCTGAGAAGCTGAGGTCAAGAATGTGACTAGAGTCACACAATGGTAGGGGCAACGTTCCAACAGGATCTTTCCACTCCCAGCCCATGTTGTGAAAGGCACTGTCCCTGGAAGAGGAGGAAAGCAATGGGGAAAAGTGGGGTCAGTCCAGTAAAATGTGACACCCACCATTCATCCAGGGCTGGGGCTGCCCTGGCCACAGACTTGACTATTCTGTAGTGTACTGGGGCCTCATGCCATGAAACAGTAGACATTCACTGATCACCTGACTCCGCTGACTCCAAGTTCCGCCAGCCAATAGCTGAGTCAGCTCTGCCTTCTCAGGCGACTTCCCTTTGGGGAGAGAAAGGCCTGAGCTCCTGCACCAGCACCCAGGAAGTCTGCTCTGTGCATTGCCCTTGTGGACTGGGAAGCATGACCTGACATACCGGCCATCCCCCACAATGGGAAGCTTCTGGAGTTCAAAGGACCAGGCCTGAGATCCTCTGGACCAGCGGTCCCCAACCTTTTTGGTACCAGGGACCGGTTTTGTGGAAGACAATTTTTCCAAGAACCAGGGGCGGGGGGGATGGTTTCGGGATGATTCAAGCGCATTACATTTATTGTGCACTTTATTTCTATTATTATTGCATCAGCTCCACCTCAGATCATCAGGCATTAGATCCTCGGGGTTGGGGACCCCTGCTCTGGACCATAAGGTGCTGCCACCTGGCAAAGCCTCCCTCCGACCAACACTGAGCAAAGGAGAGGGAGCTTACATCTGCAATGCATGTGATTCGCCATGCTTACCTTTTCGTCAGAGCCATTTTTCCAATATTGCACATGATAAGTCCATGAGTTATAAATATTCCTCATGGTCCATGTTTCAGGTTCATTCTTAATTTTCGGGGCTAAGAAACGCATATGTAAAGAATTAGCAAGTGCTTCCACTTGGATTCTGGGAGGTCCGATAATGGCTAAGTATGAGAACAAAGCAAAATGACAATCAAAATTCACATGTTAAAAACATCAACATTTATTTTTCGTAACTGGGCAGACCAACTGGGCTACTGAAGTACTCTGCCCTGTGATACACTGCTGAGGTGACGCTGACAGACATGGCTAAGGAGGATTCTTGGATTTTGTTTCTTAAAAAAAAAAAAAAATCTTTTAATCTTTGCCTTTATCAATCAGGTTTAGTCCATTTATGTTTACTGTGATTTGATATATTTGGAATTATTCCAACTACATTACTTTGTGTTTTCTGTAAAGACTCCCTTTTTTTTTTTTTTTTTTAAATGGCTTATTCCTCTCCTCTTTTTTTCTTTCTGTTGGGTTGAATTTTCTTTATTTCCATTGCTGGGTTGGAAGCAACAGATGGTATTTCTATTTTTAGTGTTGAACCTATATAATTAAACCACTTTCCAGCAAATACATTTTCCAGCAAAGTCTGAAACTAGATCTTCCCAGACCAGGGCTTGAACCCATATCTCCTGCAAGCGGATTCTTAACCACTGTGCCACCAGGGAAGTCCTGGGCAATCCTTCTAAATGCATCTCTCGATCTGCTCTTTGGAGGGCTGCACTTGAGTTTTGTTCATGAGATTCTTATCCTCCTTATTCTCTCAATTGCTATCTGGTGGTTTAATTAGTTTTCAATTCCTGATGTTCTAATGATGTTCATTTCATGACCTCTGGTGGGTCCCCATGACTTTCCAGCTCTAACCTGGGAATACTTTTTTCAATGCCGAACAACCAGCCTGACCCAACCCATCTGCCATCAGCTGTATCCGTCCCTCTGTCCTTCATCCTGGGCCAGCTGGTCTTTCTGTCTCTACACCTGCCTAAAATCAGTCTTTATTCTTCTGCTGATGGTATCACATTTCTTTAAGTCATGATTCCAAACTGACTTCCTCCCCCAAAATTCAACACACAAATCCTTCTAGTTTTTCTCATTAACAGCACTGGCCCCAACTCGTTTTTACCCTCGAGGCATTAAAGTCATCAAATTTATATTTAATTATCTTATTGCTTTATGCCTATCCTGTCCTATCTCTCCCACAAACGCCTTTAAGGCCACAGCCCTCTTTATTACATTCCCTAAGCTCCTCGTGCAAGGCCATCCACTTTGTGGCACTCAAAGAATTCTTGCTAACGGGCCAACCAAGGGGGAAATAATCAAGGCAAGATGATGGCATAACAACAAAATAAAAACCGAGATGGCTTACTGTCATCCACAGGACAGAAGGTGATGTTTATCCAGTCTGAATGCTCGTCTTCAAATTGAGCCCTGACCCTCAAGGTGTGGTCACCATACTTGGAAAGACTTGAGAAATCACATTCCGTCAAGACAGTACTAGTGCATATATCTTGGAATTTCCTATAACTACAAAAGCAGAAGGAATCATGAGAGTTCTAACCTCAGTCGCTCTGAGGCTGACTGGTGCTTTATTCTTCTGCTACCAAAGGATAATGGAGGATGATGAGAGAAGAATAAAGCAAATTCTTTATTGTCAATTTCAAAGAATACTACGTATCATTCATAGGAGCATTTTCCAAACTGTGCTCCATGGAACCTTAATGATCCTTGAGGTATCATAAGACATTTCAAAAATAATCCATCCCACAGTCAAACAATTGGGGGCAAAAACTGGGTGAGACATGAATAGGTGTCTGTCTTCACAACAGAACTGCTCAGAGACTTTCATATCCTAATAAAACGTGTCTTTCCAAAAAGGGGTTGAGCATTCAACATATTTGACCAAGAAAGCTGCCTTCTTTGACTATGTATTTCTGAAACTTGTGGGGCATGGTTTGTGAAATGTTGATATTCACAGAGTAGCCAAAATAAGTGTATCACAATGATTTCAAATAACGTCTCGTAAATGACTATTGTTCAGTTACGCTGGAAAAATTATAAAATTCGTTGACCTCAGATCTCCAGCCCTGGCACCAATCCCTGAAGGGAGGGTGGCAGAAACATGAAGTGGAAGGAAAGAAATGTTTGAGAATACCTACCAGGTGCGTGTAACTTAACCTCACAACAGCCAAAGGAGCTATAATTAGCTGACGTAAGGAAATCCAGGCTCTGGTCTTGCAAAAAGTAAGAATTTTGTCTGACTGGCACCTTCCTGTCTTGGTGCCAAAACCAATCTGGCTACCCTAAGAGGTAACAATGAAGGTGATGGTGATAAAAATAATAACAGCCAACACTTGTCAAGCACGTAGGTGTCAGGTAGGGCACTGATTTCGCAGTATCATCTCACTGAATTTTCACAACCCCAGGAGGGCGGAACTGACATCACTCCTATTTTATAGATGAGGCACAGGCGTGGAGAGCCTAAGAAACTCGCCCATGGGACTCAGGTCTGCTTGACTTCAGAGCCCATTGCCTCAGGCACCACCCCACACTCCACTGCACTCTTAGGAGGCAGAGATAATTGGGCTTATGCTATCTTACTGTCTGCTTTTTTTACTTAATAGACCACAAACATTTCTCTAATCAATCAACTCTTCGTGGCTGCCTAACATCCCATCACTAGGGAAATCCAAGGGTCATTTCATGACGGGGGTTTTCTCACATGTGGCCATTTCTTTCCATGCATTTAAACTAATGCATGAATTGGGTGGAACACAGAGTATTTCAAGAGTTGTTCTGCAATAACTTCCCTTTCATTAGGTCATTTTTATTGCATCTACATATATTTTTCTTCCCATCAAGTAGCTAATAGGATCTATTCCCCATATTTACATCTAATTGTTTTAGATGTTTCCATATTAAAATCACCAAGCCATCCTCTGAAGTCCCCTCCACCACTGGTCACCCCTACCCAATGTACACATACAACAAGAGTTTGTGCTATGCAACTGCTCAGGTTAAATTCTAATCAAACCTTTTCCAGAGCCACAGAAGGGTAATCAGATTTTTCTGGATCAAATTTCTTCCACACCCAGCACGTGTTTTGTTTTCCCCAGCACAGGCCATGCTTGGTCTGCACGTCTATGCTGAGGAGACCTGGAACCCAGGTATCCATTCTTGGTTGCTGGGAGCTCTCATCTAAAAGACAAACACCTAAAACCAAACACCTCTACTCCAATGGCAAAGAAGCAAAGAACAGAACAACAAGAAATAAACCACAGGGGAGAGGGACAGACAGAGAGGGAAGTTCATTTTCCACAGTGAAATCCCTAGAGCTATCAAGACAGAGTGGAGAAAACACAGAGACGAAATTATAAAACCAGTCAGTGCTAGAAAATACACCGCAGGAGAAAAATAAATCTCAGAATGATGCTTATTAAGTCCTTGGGGAAACTGACAAACCTGGAATATGGACTTAAAGGACTGTATTATTGGTGATGCTACCAAATCTTGACAACTGTACCACAGCGATGTAAAAGGTTATCCTTGCTCTTATGAAGTACACAATGAAATATTAAGGGGCAAAAGCAAGAAAATGCGGCGAACCTTAAAAATTGGTCAGTATCAGCTCTTTGGAAGTTCTTTGTATTATACTTGAAATTTTGAAATGTTTTGTTACCTGGGAATTATTTTGAACTAAAAAGTTTTAAGGGGCTTCCCTGGTGGCGCAGTGGTTGGGAGTCCGCCTGCCGATGCAGCGGGCGCGGGTTCGAGCCCTGGTCTGGGAGGATCCCACGTGCCGCAGAGCGGCTGGGCCTGTGGGCCACGGCTGCTGAGCCTGCGCGTCTGGAGCCTGTGCTCCGCAACGGGAGGGGCCGAGGCGGTGGGAGGCCCGCGCGCCGCGGTGAGGGGTGGCCCCCGCTTGCCGCGGCTGGGGAGGGCCCTCGCGCAGAGGCGAAGACCCAACACAGCCAAGGATAAAAATAAATAAAATAAATAAATTAAAAAAAAAAAAAAAGTTGTAGCACTGAGTGCAACTCTTAAAAAAAAAAAAAGTTTAAAAAAAATGTAAACGAGGATTATCTTATTCATCTTTCTCCTTCTTCTCTGACTTAGCAGGCCTTGGATATGTTTGTAAAATAAAGGCCAGGTGGGAGGAGTGTGGGATCCATGGCATCTGAGACCCCCATTTCCTCCCTCCTCACTGAAGGAGTCGTCTGCCTTTGACAAAGTTTCCGAGTCACACGGGAAGCAGGTGCGCGGCTCACTGGCCTTCGGCCTCCTGTTGCTGTGTCTGCACCTGGCACAAAGGTACATCATCTGCACTCCAGCCTGGGGTGTACAGTGGCAGGCTGCCAAGGGAGGGCTGGCACAGGGAAAAACCGACAGGCCGGGCAGGTCCTGGGAGGTCAGAGCACCACTGAGGCAATCGTGGTTGGTGATACCCTTCCTTCATAAGCGGCTGCTGTCTTCAGAGGACACAGCCAACAGCCAGCAGCTGTCTTACATTCAATTTCAGAGTAACTGAGTGCCCACTATGCAAATGATCTGCACCCCCCAGCACTGGGGTGTGCAGTTTATAACCTACTGGAGGGGGTCGGTGGTAAGCAAGCAAGGGGCTTCCTGCCTGCTTTGCATACCTCAGTTTTCTTGGATAGCTTCCACCGTTGACCTCTAGCAATACTACTCTAATAACTGGAAGATGGTCACCACTGGCATTTGTCTCTTAAAAAACATTAATAGTGACAAGCCCGATATGTTTGCATTGCAGTAGGCTGCCACGGGGGCCAATGACACTCACCATCTACGTGATAAAATGTCTGTCACACCATGAACCATCACAGGAAAAAGGAAAGAGGATTTTACTTGTCTGTTTTCAGAGAACAGAGCTTCCACAAGAATTTCTGGGACAGAAAGAAGGCCAGGAGAGAGGCTCCCCCTGGGCTGTCAAGGTCACTGGGGTGACAGTAGTCAGACTCTCTCCTTGGTCCGGCCCAGTGACCAGCCCAGCCAAAGCCACCATCCTCTGCCAAGAGCACCCCAGACTTACCTTTGGTACTGAGCTGTGAAAGTCAGATTCCCCTTGGGAAAAGCAGGCGACTCCCACTGTAGAATGTTCTTGAAATTAACTGAATTCATTCTGACATTTTCAGGAGGTGGCACCATTCCTAATGCTGTAAAAATAAAGGGGAAAAAGTTGGCAACTCTCTTCCTCTAAAAGGCTGTCCAAGAAAATAACTATATCCAATACTCAGGTCTTCCCTATGTCTCCAAGTCTTCAAATGGGCATGTGGGTGAAGGAGAGACATGCTTTAGCTGTGCTGAGGAGTCTGGATTGTATTTGAAGAGAAGAAATTGCTAAGGGGAGGAGGATAGTAAGAGAGAAGTGGGGATGGCTGAGGGTGACCTGGATTTGGGTGGTGGTAGAAAGGTGTGAAGGGGTGGGTAGATGGATTTTAGATATATTTCCAGAGGTATAAAATCTAGGCTTCCTGATACATTTGGTGTGAAGAAGTAGATGTTAATATCCATTCCTGGCTGAAGCACCTGATGGCCTGACTGGGGCTGGGGACAGGGAAATCAAGAGTCCCAGTTTAGAATTTGTATTAGGTTTGAGATGCTGAAGGATACGTAAGTCGGAATATCAGAGACAGCAGGGTGAATGAGCCTGGGGCACAGAATATAGATTTGGGCTAGAGACAGAAATAGCTGGTAAACTTTTTAATAGAAAATGCCAAACATACACAAAAGTACCGAGAAGAGTATATTAAACCGCCACCGGCCCATCACCCAACTAATGCCAACAGATATAAATTTGAGAGTCATGAGCCCATACCTGGTATTTAATGCTAGAGTTCTGCTGATACCCCCCAAAAGGGATTAGTGTAGGGGAAGGAGAGAAGAGGGCTCGGGCATGAACTTGGCTGTATGGAGATCTGGTAGAGGGGGAGGATCCCAAATAGAAACAGGCTGGTAGGTAGGAGGGAAACCGGGAGAACAAGGTACCCTGGAAGGCCAGGGATGAGTTCATCAGAAAGGAAGGAGGGATCCATAGTGCTGTTTGAACCTGGGCTGGCAATTTAGAGCAGGACAGGAAGGGTTTCACTGGATTTAGAAGTCAGAAACCATAGAGCTGCGGAGTTGAGGGGCAGAATTCAGATCTTGGGGTGCTGGGGACTTAGTGGGAGGCCCTGACGGCCCGCCCAGGCACTTAGTCACTTTGAGTGCGCCTCTGGGGTCCGCTCAGGGGTCGTCTTTGGGGCCATCGCTGCCCGACGTCGTAGCCGGGCCTCCTGGTTCCCGAGCGCACCTCGGGTCGGGACGCAGGGCCACGGCGGGGCCGGATCCTCGCGCAGGCAGCCCGGCTTGGGAAGCGCGCTGGGCGAGTGACTGAGCCGACACTCCGGAGAATGTCCGGCGTCCCCTCCCCGCAGACCCCTCACCTGACACCAGGAGGCAGCCGCCCAGCCAGCTCCGGAGGCTCTGCGCCATGGTCGCGCATGGAGCCCGGGTGGGCGCTCGGGGGGCCGCGAGCAGCCGCCGGGCGCCGGGATACGCACCCCTACGCCCGCTTCCGCGCCGGCGTAGGGGAGATCCGGCCCGCCCGCCCCGAGGCTGCTTCCGAGAACCGGCGGGGCGGGGCGACACGAAGCCCCGCCCCTGCCTCGGACCCCGCCCCCGCGCGTCAGTCTCGAGAGGCCGCTCTCACCGGATTGGCAGGGGCAGGTGCAGAGGTGGAAGGGCACTTTTCCTCCTCCGGGTGAGTGGAAAACAGATTGTAAAACAGGTTGCAAAACTGTACGTGCCGTGTCCCCATTACATTAAATGCGTGCTTTGAAAGGAGCCGCAAGTTAAATACATACACTCCAACGCCAACCCAGAGGTGATATCTGGATGGTGGTGGTTTACACCATGCAGTATTCCCCAAGTTTTCTCCAGAGAACAAGCACGGCCTCTATAATGCCCTCTCCCCGCAAATAAACTGATTTTAAAGCACTCCATTAGCAAATCCAGTTTGAGAGGGTCTTCTTTACCGTAACTCCCCCCTCCCCCCTGGGATAAGCAACAACACAAAGCCAAGTCATTTCTTTGGCAATAATCGTTTCTCTCACAACACTGCTGAGAAAGGCCTAATTTCCTCTTTTTCAGCTTTGCAGTGGTGAGGTTGGAAAACCCAGAGCAGGGTAAGTACCAGGGGGTGTAAGACACTGCCTGACGCCTGTCGCTAGAACACCTCACGTGAACTTGAACGCAGGGAGGGAGAATGTGCCTTTGGCCCCCAGAGGCCACTGCACAGAGTTGGAGGGAGTTTTGTGCAACCTAGAGATGCCAGCAGAACCACACATCCGCTGCATATATATCCTGTCTAATAAGAAACAACTCTGAAGACATTCCCAAGTTTATATTAAAAAGCGTGTTTTCTTTTTTACCAACCTCCAACCATTGTACAAAATTAAATCTTAAAATATGACACAGATATTCTATCCCTCTCCCTTACGCAAATGTTTCTGTATTAGTCACCCGCCCCGCACTAGAGTTATTTATGGTGTGTCTGTCTTCCTCACTCAGATTGAGGAGGGTTGTGCAAGGGGCTGAGAGTTGAATTTTCAAGAGTGTAGGCGACAGAATATCATCTGGGAGGTGCCCAAGACTTGGCTGGACCTTCCCTACTTCTAACCCAACCCGAAGCGTGTGCTTCTGTTTCCTGGTGTGTGCTGCTTTCTCTCCCGCAGCCCAGCCTCCCTTCTCTTTTTCTGCTGCTTTCCTGGAGCCTGTGGAAAACAATGCTGACTGCTCCTGCCATAAACCCTGCTCTTTACTCTGGGAAACATGATACAGAAACATTAGACACCCATGAGAGTAAAGGGAATGGACAGGGCCTTTTCCCTTCAAAGCAAATCACTTTGAACAGGTAAACAACGCACTGAATGATACCAGAATACTGTTTCCCACCTCCCCTTCCCCCAGACTGGGAATTTGCACAGATGATGTCACCAATCTCCTAATCCTTCCCTCGGAGAACACTTGGAGACCCCAAAGGAGCAAGTGGGGGTGCTGGGAGGGACAGCACCGGAGGTAGCAGGTGTCCAATTAAATATTTCTTGATTCATTCATCTCGTTACATAACCATCCCCCATGTCAACATCCGACTCGGAAGTGTCACTTTTATCAGAAGGAGTATCTTCAGGCCACGGGCACTCCGCAGAGGGGCCGGGGAAGGGCAGCTGTGTCCCTTCTCCACTGGCCACCAGAAGGTCCGATTCTGTCTCGTCGGGGTCCTCTAGCATGACTGTCTCTTCTGGACGAGATGGTAACACTGGAGTGACTTCTGAGTCGTCGTTGTCCTCAAGGGCCCTCACGCACACAGAGTTCAAATCCACATTGAAGACAATTCTGTCCCCAGACCCCTCCGTGGAGCTGCTGTCCTCCTCGGAAAAGTGGTCCTGCAGCAGGTTCCCTCTCCCCTGGTAGCCCCTACTTGTGCATTCCGACTGCCAGGGGCTGGGCCCTGGTGTCATCGGGGCCTCAGCACCAGCCTTGGGCTCGGGCAGGTCACACTCCTCAGTAGCCAGGTCACTGCAGTCCTCCAAGGTGGCCGAGGACACAGAGGCGGGACACAGCCTGCCCGTTAGTCCGTGCGTGGTGTAACCACCTGCGCTTATTCGGGGGGCTGCTTCATTATCGCTGTCACTTTCATCATCATAATTATAATTCCACACTTTCTTCTTTCTGTTGATGTGAATGACCTCCATGGTAGCCACTTTTTCCAACGGAGGCAGCTCGGGAAATACGCAGACTGACAATTTATAAAAATTCTTTAAAAAAAAAAAAACAACAGAGGGTATCAATTCTGAGTGTTTGTTCTTTACTTTCTGACATAATAAAACTTAATGAGGTTAACTACACAGTGATGGGGAAGGTGGTAATGAGGACGATGACGACAACAACGGCAATAATGGCTAATGGTTACATAGTGTTTGCTATTTGCAGGGCACTGCTTCTAGTCATCTACACGTTATAATTCATTTTACCCTCACAACCGCTCTATGAGGTAGGCTTACTATTCTTATCCCCACTTTACAGGTGAGAAAATGAGGCAGAGAGGTTAAGAAACTTGCCCAAGTTTCACAAGCTTCAGGAATACTAAGTGGTGGAGGCTGGGTTTCAAACCAGGAGGCTGCCTGCAGCAGAGACTGGGCCGCTCCTTCCTGCTGCTGTTTCCTCGCTGCTTCTTGCTTGTCAGGGGAATCTATCCATTTAGTCTGGATAGATTTCAGCCCTGGACTGCTGACATTCTTAAGGGTGTCAAGGAACTGTGAGTAAGGAGAGATTCAAGGGAGCCCATTTCCACTGGGGTCAAAGCCCTCTGGACTGCAGGACCTTAAAGAGGCAGGTGACCCCTAAAGGGTCAGAGGTGAGAAGAGCAGGGAGACTGCAGCTTGCTCTGATCCAGCACCTCCAGGACACAGAAGGTGAGGTGGGCTAAGGAGACTGGCTACAATGGGGTCACGCTGAGGAGGGTGGTCACGAGATTCCTTTCACAGACCTGGAATCATCATTGACATCCTCCTCCTCTCTGTTCTCTTGCTCAGGCTGCCCAATTTGACAAGCCTACTTTTCCCTGACTCTATCCAGACCTAGCCTTGGGATGAATTGTTCCATTGGGTTGTTCATCATTTTTCTTATTGATTTATAGGGGCTCTTTATACAATCTATAATCTAGATGCCAATTATTTGTTGATTATTTATGCTATATGTAATTTCCCCCAGTCTCTGGTTTAACATTTTACTCTCTTTATGATAACATTTGATGGAAAGAAGTTCTCAACTTTACTGTAAGAAGATGTTTCACTTTTCTTTCTTCATGGTTTCTGCTGAATCTTCCTTGCCCCAAAGTAAGAATCTCCTTTATTGCCTTCTAAAACTTTTAACAGTTTTGCCTTTCACATTACAGTCTTTAATAAGCCTGAAATGGATGTTTGTGTATGGTGTGAGGTAGGGATCCAATTTCATTTCCCCCCATATAGATAACAATTATTGACCTGTCAATCCTTTCCCCACTGCAATTCCTACTTGTCATTAGTCATGATTCCACATATGTGGGTCTGTCTCTGGGATCTCCATTTGACTAGATCTTTGTTAATGCTTTTCAATAAGGTTAGATAATTTTCTCCACAATGGGCTTGTGACATCTTCTGTTAGATATCTTCCTTGTTTTTAAAATATTTTTATTACCATTGTAATGGTATTATAAAAACGGTATGTTTTCATTTAAATCACATTATTCCATTTAACTGTATGATTCCAAGTTCAAAACCAGGTAAAACTAATCTATGCTATTAGTAATCAGGAAAGTGGTTATCCTGGATGTGGGCAGTGACTAATAGGTAGGAGAGACTTCTGGGGAGGTGGTCATGTTTTCTTTCTTGACCTGGGTGTGAGTTATGTGGGTACATTGAGTTTGTGAAAATTCACAGAGCTTTTTGCTATGATTTGTGTACTTAATTTCTTGGATGTTGAAAAGCAACTTATATAAAAATATATTTGTTTTCTAAGTGATTGTTGCTAGTGTATAAAAACGCAAGCATTTTTATATTGATTATTTTGTGTGTAACACATTGCTAAACTTATTAGTCCTAATAATTCGTCTCCAGATGCTGAATTTCTTACTTAGCCAGTCATATCATCTATAAATTATCATTGTCTCTTCCCCCATTTTTCAGACTTTAAGCTCCATAAGGGCACATTTTTTGTTTGCTTTATTCACATCTAGATCCCCAGCACCTATAACATGTGGACACACAGTAAATACACAACACCTATTTGTTAAATGCAAAAGAGGAGAAGGAGGGGGAGGGGAGGGGGATGGGAGAGAGAGAAAAGACATTGTTTAAAATTTTTAATATCTGTTCTTGATTAAACATACATACACAAACATACTAGACCTAGGGTGTTCTGTTTTACTATTCCTAGAGTTTTTACTTAAACACAGAGTAACAATTTTTAATGGAGAAATACCAGGCAGACACAAGATAACAATACCTCCTGTCATTACTTGGGGTTAGCACAATAACAGGTATAAATATAATTGGCATATAATTTGGGTGCATTTTAAGGATGGGAAGAGCCCCAGGGAGACCTGGGAGGAGGGTTAGTAATGAGTTTAGGTAATTCAGGCAGAAGATTACCTAGGAGGTGATGGGTGTGGTGCTAGGGGCCTTTATATCTCAAGGCTGCATGAGAAATATGAATTGGAGTGGGATTTGCCTAAGACCTCAAGGCCAAAGCAGTACATGGCCAACAGAAGAGTTGGAGTGAAGGCTGAGAATAAACTTGCAACTGAACACTAACATAAAAGATTCAAAATATACATTGTTAAAGACACAAAGATAAAAGTTACACTGATAGATAAAAACCAACCATTCTTGCAATACAGGGATCATAGTGTGGATGAAATCCAACACAGAGCAATTTACTTCTCATAAGCTACAACCAAATGCCATCTAGGTTCAAACACTAATGGTAATTAAAAACTCCAAAAGCACCCCTCCCCCCAAACAATCCCTCCCCCAACCCAACCTGAACAAATAAGAACAAGAAAAAGAAGAGTACATCATCCATAACAAAGAATGAAATAATGCCATTTGCAAAAACTTGAATGGACCTAGAGTTTATCATATTAAGTGAAGAAAGTCAGAGAGAAAGACAAATATCATATGCTATCACTTACTTGTGGAATCTAAAAAAAATGATACAAATGAACTTATTTACAAAACAGAAATAGATTCATAGACATAGAAAACAAACTTATGTTTACCAAAAGGGAAAAGGGACAGGGGTGGGAAGAGATAAATTAGGAATTTGGGATTAACATAAACATACTACTATGTATAAAGTAGGTAAACAACAAGGACCTACTGTATAGCACAGGGAACTATATTCAATATCTTGTAATAACCTATAATGGAAAAGAATCTGAAAAAGAATATATATATATTCTTCCTGTACACTTGAATCACTTTCTGTACACTTGAAACTAACACATTGTAAATAAACTATACTTCAATTAAAAAAATTTTAAAGAAACAAAAGAATTAAAAAATAAAAAGACTACACTTTTATCACCTGTGGAGGGATATTTATTTGTGGCTGTTAAAAAAATTAGAAGAAGAAGGTGAATGAGTTCAAACATAGAAAAATAAGATATTTCTGATTATTTTCTAATGTAGAAGGAAAGTGACACGATAGGGAAAATGAAAAATGATGGGCAAAGTGCTTGAGTCAAAACACATGAGGAGGCTTTAGAAATATGTAAGATCAATACCCAGACTTGGCTGAGTGCTAAAGGCTCTGAGCAGGAAGAATATGCCTCAGGTAGCAGAGAGAAAATATGAAGACAAAATGGCTGGTTTCACTAACAATGAACACAAATAAGAGCAACTCTGGGGGACAGTTATACTACGATAAATGAACAAAAGTAGAAAAAATGATTAATTAATGCCAGCAGAGCTTTGGAGAAAGGTGTCCATCTCTATGTTGACACTAGCATTATAAAATAATTCTTTATATTTTTATATAAGATAAATTCACTTTGTGTATCTATTCCATGGAAGTAATCCAAACTAAAAAGACAACCTGTATAAAAATGTTCGTTGCATTATTCATAATGGCCAAAGACAGACATGAAAGGAAAAGAAATCAATCCAAATGCCCTACAGTTGAGAAATGATTAAGGGAAAAAGAAGACATTAATAACAATGGAAAACTATGTGATTATTGAAAATCATATGTGGACAAAGTATAAAAAGAAAGCAGAAAATTCAAAATAGAGGTTTATAGGGATGGAAAAGAACCCAGAGTGATAAAACACCTTGATGTTCTGAGACAATGGGGTTTTCTTCTGTGAAAATATTTAAGCGTATAATAAAAATTCTTAAGTTAAAATGAAAAATAAAGACAGGAATTAAAAAAAAAAATACGTACCAAAACTTTGGGTAAATCATTTCTTAAGCATATGTAACCGATCTGTTTCAGCATCATTACAGTGCTTATGATGACAGCAGCTATTAAAAACAGAGTAATTATTCCTCCTATTGTGGCAGATTCTGATGACTCTGTTGATGAAAAATTAAATGGCTTTATTTCAAAATAAATCCAATGAACAATTGCGGTTGGGATTAAATGCACATTGATCTGGCGGTGGAGGGGTTTATCAAGGGGGCAAAAGTTGGAAAAACTATTGTTAAATACCAAAGAATGGAAAGTAATCCAAGTACACATTTTAAAAAAATGATAAAAATTCAGTTTTTAAAAGTAAAATTTCTTCCAGTTGATAATTATGCTCTATAACTGCACTGTCCAATATGGTAGCCACTAGCCACATGTGACCATTCAAGTGTAAATTATCAAAATTTAAAAAAAACAAAAACTTTCTGAGTCACACTAGTCAGGTCTCCAATGCTCAATAGGTACAGTTAGCATGCACGACAGGCAGGGAGGAGTGGAAAAGGGGAGTTTGTCTGAAGAAAACAACTGCATCACTCTGAAGCTGGACTTTGGCCATGCCAGGAGCCAAGAACTTGCTTTGTCCTGTTATGAGTTCTCCTTTAGTTTCTTGTCAAAATTACTTTTGGAAAATTTCAATTTTCTGAATGAAAATAGCTTTCTTCCATAAGTCCAACTGGACTGAGAAGAAATCAATAGTTACATAACTAAGGCTCTCTTAAATTTCCAGAAAGACTTTTATTAATATTAATCCTATAGCCACAGCCTCAGGCAAAACAAATACAGGAGAGGAAAAAGTAAAGATGGCTCATATATTTTTAAAGTCTTTCAGAAGGTTAAAGAATGAACAGAAAGAAACTCAGTGAAGGTCTGCTCCCTCAGATGGCAGAAGATTCACAAACCCCTTTCATTCCCATCAAGAATGAATGGGTCATCTTCAAAAAACCTACAAACAATACATGCTGGAGAGGGTGTGGAGAAAAGGGAACCCTCATTTACTGTTGATGGGAATGTAAATTGGTAAGACCATTATGGAGAACACTATGGTGGTTCCTTACAAAACTAAAAACAGAGTTACCATATGATCCAGCAAGCCCACTCCTGGGCATATATCCAGAGAAAACCATGATTAGAAAAGACACATGCACCCAATGTCCATTGCAGCACTATTTACAATAGCCAGGACATGGAAGCAACCTAAATGTCCATCAACAGACGAATGGATAAAGAAGATGTGGTACATACATACAATGGGATATTACTCAACCAAAAAAAAGAACAAAATAATGCCATTTGCAGCAACATGGATGGATCTAGAGATTGTCATACTGAGTGAAGTAAGTCAGGGAGAGAAAGACAAATACCATATGCTTATATGTAGAATCTAAAAAAATGGTACAAATGAACTTATTTACAAAACAGAAACAGAGTCACAGATGTAAGAAAGAAACTCATGGTTACTGGAGGGAAAGGGGGGGGAGCAAACTGGGAGATTGGGATTGACATATACACACTACTGTATATAAAATAGATAACTAATGAGGACCTACTGTATAGCACAGTGAACTCTACTCAATACTCTGTAATGACCTATATTGGAAAAGAATCTAAAACAGGGTGGATATGTGGATATGTATAACTGATTCACCTTGCTGTACACCTGAAACTAACACAACATTGTAAATCAACTATATTCCAATAAAAAAAAAGAAGAATGAATGAAGGCATGTCATATCAATGGCAGTTCTAGAATCAGATCTAGCCATAAAGGCACACCTTTATAATACAAAATTCTTACACATATAGAGCTTACATTCCTGAAGAGGATTCTGTGAACCAAAGTGATTTCTTTGGAGAAGCAATGATGTCATAGAATTCTGACCCATGTGTCCACCCCTCCTCCTGCCCCAGTGAGTCACTTGAACTAGAATTTTGGTTTTGGCTCCGCTTCTAGGGAATGTAAACAAGACACCACCCTATTTAAAAGAGACCTACCACCCTCTACCTGAAATTGCCCCCCTCCCTGCACCCTTTCTGCTTAATTTTTCTCCATAGTACTTACCATCACTTAACACACTATATATTTTATTTTTTAATCTTGTTTCTCTGTCTCCCAATATAAGCTCTATAAGCTCAGGAATTTTTATCTGTTTTGTTCACTGCTGTATCCCCAGTATCTAGCAAAGAATCTGGCACATAGTAGACCCCTGATAAATATTTGCCAAATGGGGAACTCCTGGTGGTCCAGTGGTTGGAACTCTGCGCTTCCACTGCAGGGGACACAGGTTCTATCTCTGGTCGGGGAACAGAGATCCCGCAAGCTGTGCATGTATGTGGCACGGCCAAAAAAAATTTTTTTTTTTTTTTTTTTGGCATTTAAAGTGTACAATCTATTCATTTAAAAGAAATCATTTAAGTGGTAAAAAATGGTACCCATTCTCACAATTTTGTATATCTAGGATAAATTATTATCTACAAAAATATGTTACAAATATTCACTCAAAAAGAAAGAGAAAATTGGGATAAACCCATTTTAGTATCCAAAATATCAAAGTCTCTATGCAAAATTGATTTGAATAAGTTCTGTTAGCCACTTCTAGTTTCTTTGTGATGTAAAATCTTTTAAAGCATAAAAATCAGCCTTTCTACATTATTCCATTAGACATACATAGAAGTTAAAAGAAATGAGAAGACAGAACAATCAACCAGGAAGGTGTCAAACGGATAAGCACAGCTTTCCCTCAGGACCTTACTGAAAAAAGCCAACCAATTAGTTTAATGTTTGACAAAGGGGAGACATTTCTCCAGCTCTCTGGACTAAATTCCCCCATATCAATACTGCCTTAAGATACCAGTGTTCACCACTGAGTCCCAGTAAGTTAACTCTGGTTCCAGGTCATCCTTCAGGAATTCCCCACCTGGTCCCTGAGTTTGGCTAGTTGAGGGTGGCTCACACGGCCAGTTTGGATAGTGAGAGGGGCCACGTTATATGAACCTACTTGGTTCCTGAAGTTTCAGACAAGAATTGGGACATGAAATATTTGGATAGTGAGGCACACCTGTACTTTAACTGTCTCATGTAATGATAAAAATAATGGAGGTTGACAATATGCAAGGTGATGTGTTCACACCAAGGAAACATGAAGTGATGGGACAGCATGCTGCTGCATGACCATTTCTTTTTTAGTGGGTGAAACAGAGAAAAGTCAGGGGAGACACTGAACCATCACAGAACAAGGATATCAACTTCCAAAGAAGCAGTGCCTTTAGTCAGGCTTGGATTCACCTAAGTGCAGACTGAGTTTCAGCAAACCACTGTCTGTCATGTCATATTACTGAGTTTTTTATTGCTGTGATATTGTGATTTATAATAAGAAGTACATATTTGGTCTTTGTCATCAGTTCTGAAATCCTTAGAATTTCCTAAGTGATTAGAGCAAAGAAAGTGAAAGGAGCATTTTTTGTTATTCATAACAAGCCCCTCTCAACCTCACTTTACATTAAGGAGGTGATTTTTGGAAAGCCCCAGAGGATGGGCGCTGGTTGCCAGGGGAACCAACCCTGTGATTTAGAGAGTTGGAACTTTCAGCCCCACCCCTTGACCTCTGGGGAGGGGAGAAGCGGGAGGTTGAAGTAATTGCCAATGGCCAAGGATTTAATCTGTCATGTCTACATAAGCCTCCTTAAAAACCCTAAATGATGGGGTTTGGAGAACTTCCAAACCTTGCCCTATGCATCTCTTCCTTCTGGCTATTCCTGAGTTGCAACCTTTTATAATAAACAGGAATCTAGTAAGTAAACTGTTTTCCTGAGTTCTGTGAGCCATTCTAGCAAATTATCAAAGCCAAGGAGAGGATTGTGGGAATCTCCAATTTATAGCTCGTTGGTCAGAGTTCACGTGACAACGTGAACCTGCAACTGTGTTTAAGTGGGGGGGGGGGGCAGTCTTGTGGGACTGAGCCCTTAACTTGTGGGATCTGACGCTTTCTCCAAGCAGATGGTGTTAGAATTGAGTTAAATTGTATGACAATGAGCTAATGTGGAAGAAGTGTTTGGTGTGGGAAACCCCCCCCGCCCCCCCACAGATTTGTAGTACAGAAGTATTCTGCTGAGCAGAGGAGAAATAATTTCTTCATTCAATTGGTTTCACAGTTCTGTTTGTTTATAAGATCATGGTATAGTAATAATAATAATAATAATAATATCTGGCCTTTGTCCCTGGTTCTTGGCACAGAATTTCAAAAACCCTTGGAATTTCCTCAGTGATAGGAGTGCCTTTTGGGCACTATATCTGAGTTTATGTTAATGAGCTGAACTTCTGGAAATTCTGGTCCCACCCCTGACCTCTAGGGAGGGGAGAGGGGCTGGAGATTGAGTTAATCACCAATGGTCGATGATTTAATTAACCATGCCTACGTAATGAACCCAATAAAAACTCTGGACAGTGAGGCTTGGGGAAATTCTGGTTGGTGAACATATCAAAGTATAGGGAGGGTGGTGTATCCCGACTCTGCAAGAACAGAAGCTCATGCACTTGCAACCTTCCAGACTATGTACCTCTTCATCTGGCTGCTCATTTGTATTTTCTATAATAAAATGGTAAGAGTAAGCATAGTGTTTTCCTGAGTTCTATGAGTCATTCTAGCGAATTATTAAATCTGGGAACCTCTGAATTTGTAGCCAGGTTGGACAGAAGTGTGGGTAGCCTGGGGACTTAGGACTTGTATGGCAAGTTGTAGGACTTGTAGGACTTGCTGGCATCTGTAGTGAAGGCAGTCTTGTGGGACTCAGCCCCTTAACCTGTGGGGCATGCGCTAACTCCCTGTAGTATCAGAAATGAATCGAACCTCTGGACACTTGGTTGATGTTGAGAATTGGTGTTAGAACACAGATATGTTAATTTGTTTGGGGTTTACATTTTTGTAGGCATGAAGAATCTGTATGCAGTTTTAGGTTTGCCCATATTTAACTGACATTATATAAATTATTTAAGCTAAAGTCATGAAATAAAATTGGCCTGTGTATCATTCCTTTAAAATTAGCCTGTGTATCATTTGATTCTGAGGAATACTGGAGAACAAAATCACACTGCCTGGAGTTATAGCAAACACCAGGCACCTTGATATGCCAGGCACTGGTTAGTGAAACTCACTTCATACACAAGTAAGCCATAGCACTTACAGTCACTTCCTTATAAATCTCATCTTATTTTATTTTTACTCTGGTAGATCAGAGCATTAAAGAAACTCTCACTGGGGTTGGGAAATTCAGAAAGGCTTCTTTGCGGGGGAGTTTTTCACTTTTGGCAAAACATTTTGGAGACCTAGTGACTTCCCGAGAAAATAATCAGCAGTGGATGTTCCTAAGGCTGATGGATTGTTCTCCCTGCAAATTCCTCCATTCGAAGGAAGGTTCGGGGAGCATGCTGTGTACTGTTCTGATGCCTTGGCCACAGAAGGGCTTTCAGCATTCAGCAGTGACTATCTCATCCACACTGGCAAGTTTCTCTTTCATCTATGAGCTACAGCCAACCTTCCTGAGAGCCAGGCCACATATATGAACCTTACCACATCCATCATTCTACCCTTTGATACCTCTGCAGGCAGTTGTTTCAGCAACCCAGCCTCCTCCAGCTCTTGGCTTGAATAATGGCTGGGCTAAGGGCACACAGAACTGAACTTGATCCTGACTCCCTGAAATAAAAGCATTTCCACTTCAGGAGGATTTCTGATGTTAAAAAGGAAGATACCTGATTGTCCCCATGGTATGGCAACATAAAAGTGACTCCACCACACGGTAGAGACTGACTGACAGAAAACATCTCTGTGATGTGCCTGTGTTGGAAGAAATGCCTTTAGTGCTCCACAACTTTCAGATTCTTTTCTTGAAACAGGTTTTCCCTCAGAGTAAAAGCAAAACATGAATTTTCAAAAACTGTCATACCTGATTCCCATCCAGGTTGAAAGAGGGTACATTTTAAGGGAGATCTATTTATTTTTCTCGGATCTTTAGGCTCAAAATAAACAGATACACAGTAGTTTGTTTTTGGAATTAACTTGTTGATGACATAACTGAAATTTTCAGTGATGTTTCCATTTGTTTTGGGTTTATGCTGTAAAAATAAACAAAAAAATCAGTAAGACTTTAAGTGAGAATTTCATTTAGAGGCAAGCCTTAAGAGAGTCTTTGGAGATTTGTCTTCAAATCTTAAACAGGGATAGAAATATCACAGGCTTGGCAAGAAAAAGTATTTTATAAGTTACTTGGGGCAAGCAATTTATCACAAAACTACATGTACGCGTATACACACACATACATGCACACGCACACACACATGCACACATACATTTTTAAACCATGAAATCTAGTCTAACAACTTCCTTTTACAAATGAGGAAAAAGTCACAACGAGGAGTAAAGGTCTCCATGATGTCATGTTTGCAGTAAGATAATCTTGCAAAAATAAGAAAATAAGATTATCCTATTTCATTAATGATATGTGTCTATACTTCAGAAATTGCTTTTATACATATTAACTCATTTGATTACCAAAAGAGTCTGCAAAGCAGGCATTCTTCCCATTCTCCAGGTGAGGAAACTGCAGCTCAGAGTGGTTAAGTAACCTCCTCAAGGCCACACAGCTTATCTGTGGCAGAACTGAGGCTGATGTCTAGTTTCCCTGTCTTCTCCCTAAAAACACTTTGCCTCTTCTTCGCCAGCTACTTCTGTTCCATTTTGGAATTAAAGAGATGATCTGAAGGTTCTTTCCTGAAGAATAACTTTTGTATAATGTTTTATAGTTTTCAAAGTACATCCTTATCAGTAGTTTTATACATGAGGATTTCCACCAGCTCAAACACAGCCTTCTATAATAATATTTTTCTGCAAGTTTATATTTGAAAGGAGGAGGATTTATTTTTTAACATCCCGCCCCCGTAGCAAACTAAAAGCTCATGCCTGGAAAACAAGCAATGAGGAAGAAGAGGGCCAGAAACCAGAGGAAGTGTCAGGGTGAGAGGGCTGTCCTCGAAGGGAAACTGCAAACCGACAGTGGAGAGTCAGAACGCCTGGGTTGCATACCTGGCATTAGTCACTGTGGTCCTCGTGTGATCTTAAGTCGGCAATGCTTGCTGCCTGTTTCACCGGAAGCTCCCTCCCACTGTGACTCGGATGCGTAGTCCCTGCTCCGAGCCTAAGGCCAACCCCATCTCATGCTCACGAGATTCCGTCCACTCTCATCTCCTCCCCCAGACATTGCTCCCTGCCCTGAACCCCCCGGAACACTCCTTCTGCACACGAACATGCTGTCATTTCTTCCATCTTAAAAAGTCCCCCCCTCGACCTCACCTTTCCCTCCAGCTACCACAGCATCTCTCTACTTCCCTTTATACAGAAACTACGGAGACCTCTTTCCTGAAGTCAGACCACACTGAAGCCTAGACCCTTCAGTTGTAATTGTTCAAATCATTACAGATTTTTTTTTTTGGCAATGTATTCATTGCCAACTCAGGACTGTTTTGACCACTTACCTTCTTAACGATCCCCCCTGATTGTTCTTCAATTAATGCTAGGTAAAACTGTAATTCTTCCTCATTTAGTATCTTGGGAGCGACAGACTGAAATTTCACATTCACACTGACGTGGTCTGTAAAACGAATAATCTCAAACTCTGGTGGGTCCAAAGGCAGTGCTTAGAAAACAAGACAAAGCCCAAGGTCAGTCAATAAATAGCATAACCATAATGATACCATTGTCATGATACAACCATACCTCTTTACAACTGTCTTTTAATTCCCCGTGGCCCTCGTTGTGGTGTGGGTTATATATATTTTTTATTGGTGAAAAACTGAGAACAATAAAAGTGAAGTGATTTGTTTACTATTACCACAAGAAATGGAAGACAGATTTTGGGATGAAAGTCAGTATTTCCCCAATTTTCAGGTTGTATTCTAAACACAAGAGTGAAAATGACTTCTTCTCATACAATAATAATAATAATAATAATAATACATAAACATTGCAGAAATATCAGAAAATACAGACAGGATTGTCCCTGAATGTGGTTAATCCTCTTTTGTCCATGCTGTACGTGTGTAAATATATCTACACATATAAAAACTGAACTAGTGTACACACACACATACACACACACACATCTAAACTAAAATTAAGTTATTCTTACACTGTTTTGCATGGTATATGTTTTCACTTAATTTATTTCATAAACATATTAATGCATGTTTATCTACATCATGAGCTGGCAAACCATGGCCCGTGGGTTAGATTTTGCACAGCCTGCAAGTTTGGAATGGTTGTTATTTTTGAAAGAGTTGTGAACAAATGAAGGATCTGTGACAGAGACCATACATGGCCCACAAAGTCCAAAGTGTTTCTTCTCTGGCCCTTTACAGAAAGTCGCTGACCCTGATTCTTCATCATAAATTTTCACAGCTAATTCTATTCCACTAAGCGGCTGTCCCATAATTTAACTGATTCACTCTTTTGAACATTTAGATTGGCTCTAAGTTTTCTGAATAGAATCTATACAGCAATGAGTATTCTTAGAGCTCAATCTTTGCATTTGGCTGTAATCATTTCTTTAGGACAAATTATTAATGGAATTCTGGATTAGAGCAGGCACATGTTAAACTTTTCAATACATACTGCCAAATACCTTCAGAAAGGCTGTGTCAAAGCACGCTCCCTGCATTTCCTCTAAATCTGGGTATTTACATATTTTTAATATTTACCATTTTGAGCCTTGAAAAATGATATCTCATTACTATTTTAATATACATTCTTTAATGGTCTGAGTAACGTGTTCTATAAGTTGGGTTATTTCTTTTCTCTGTGGACACAAACACAAACAGGCAATTCCACAATTCCAGAGAAGCTCATCAGTATCTAAGTTTGCTACAGCAGGATTCAGCTGTCATCTGAATACGTGCTTTGCTAAGCACATATGTGCGAGTATACACCTACACAGCCTTTAACAGGGCCCTGAAGCCGAATCTTTCTCTTGGAAACAGGCTGCAGATCAGGACACTGAAGAAGTGATGGGGTCTGGGAGCCACTGCCAGCTGCTCTGTAGCTGTTAACACAAGTGCCAAAGGGAGCTGACTCCAGTTGTAGGGAAAGAAAGAGAGGGCAGACCCGCTCTTGGGATCCAGTCTTCTCTGAGTCTGGGCCCCGCGTGTGCACACATCTGGGCATTCACACGTGCAAGAGCTATTGGGCTCTGATCTGGGGCAGGGGCTGAAGTATTAAGGAAAACATTGGCCCAAGGAGTTGTGACAGCTCTTACAGGCCATCTGAACTCCGTTCTCCACTTCCTGTCGGGTTGTGAAACAAAGCAAAAAGTAGAAGCTTCTATACACCAGAAACGAACACAACATTGCAAGTCAACTATACTTCAATAAAAAATAAATTCAAAAGAAAAACAGCAGCTACTACTGCCTGAATGCCTGCCTCGTACAGGCATGGATGCAAAGGACAGGTTAGCATTCCACTTTTGGGAGAAGAAAACGGAGGCTCAGAGAAGAAAAGTCACCACTCCACGGTTACAGAGTTGGAAGTAGCAGGGCCAGGAGGTGAACCTTAACCCTGCGTCTCAAACACCTTGGTAGAACTTCCTACTTCATGGCAAAGCACATGACGATGACCTTGAAGATGATGATGGTGAAGATAATAAACAAGATCGACTCACTGTCCATTGCCAGGAAGAAAGAGCCCATACAACTGACCAGAGCTGCGTTCCCTCTGAATCCAACCACTTTGGGGATGTACATCTCTGTCATGTTTACCCACACATCTGTTAGGTCACAGAATGATCTTGTGATATTTGTACAGTCCCCAACGATCTTCATATCTTCTTGTTTACTTTGAAAGGCAAAGAAATGGTAAAAGAAAACTTCAGCATTTATGTGACGAGAATCCATTAACTGCAAGCCCCACTTCCACATTCCTGTCTAGCTCTGCTCAAATGTCCCTGTGTTGTCATCTGCCCTCACCACCTTATTTCAAATGGAACACCTTACCCCGTGCCCCCCACCCCTCTCTCTTGATCCCTCTTTCCTGTCTCTATTTTTCTTCATACCATTTGCCACCGCCTGCCCCATTATATCTTTGTTTACTGATATCTCTGCCTACTTTCAGAATGTCTGCTCCAAGAGAGCGGGGATTTGGGTTCATGGTTTGACCCCTGGCATGTAGTAGGTGCTCAGGAAATATTTGCTGTATGAATGAACGAGCAAATGTTGGGCGTTCATGGCAGAGGCCCCAGATCTCCCTGCCCCTACAGGACAATCATGAATGCGCCTTGCTGAGACCCCCTCTCTCTCTGGCTGAGGACCACATGGTCCAGTCCTAAGTCAGCCTGTGCTATATGGGGACAACACAGACATCTGCTCTCTTAAGCTTCAAAAAGGTAGGTGGGCGATACATGTGACTGCCTAACGCAGGGAGAAACTTAACGACTTTAGCAGGTGCCAAAGCGAACCCCACAAGAGGCCCTCCAGCGGGTCAGTCAGCAGCAGCAAGAGCTATAAGCCAAATAAACAGCCAACAAAAGGACACCCCGAAGGGCTACTGGATCAAAGTAATGGCTTAGGAGGGTGATTGTTAGATGTGGGAAGAAGAGAGCCAAAGAGGGCTCCGTCCATTAGGTCACGAGTCCCTCCTTCTTCCCTAAGTAGGAAGATTTGCACAGAGAGGCTGCACTCTGCGTTGGTTAGTGACCAAGCCAGACTTTGGACCTGGGCCTGTCTTAGTCTGGGCCACACAGCTTTCTGATGTGCCACATGCCTCCCTGAGTAAAGGAAAGTAAACACAACCCATCAATATGATCACCAGATCTTTGGACTTCTGTCCTCAGAAAATGCAGCACTTTTCAACACCCAGACTTACTGAATTAGAGAAATAATTGTGAAAAACAGACACAATAATTATTTTGCTTCTGAGGCTTTGACATGTAGAAATTAGCTTTGGTTCTAAATGCAAGCTTTGTCAAAAATAACTTTGGGTTATTAAAGTATTCAGTGTAATTAAAAATGGATGGGTCTTTTGTCTTTAGACTTTTAAAGCTCTGATTAAAAAACCAAAATTGAGAAGGGGCGAGAGAGGGGGAGAGAGAGAAAAGCTCTATCACAAGTAAGATCACCTCTTCCCCACTCCCCACATTATAGAAAGATAATATATTTAGCAAGAGAAAAATGAAATGTCAAACCAACCTCATGATGGTGTACCATAATGTATAGTGAGTTGGTACAACTGAATGGTTTTTAAATTCCCATGATAAGATTGACTGCAAATTTCGTAATGTCATCTTTAAAGTGCAAGATTCATCTGAAAAATCTAAAGGGAACAAGAGGAAAAAAAAGAAAGAAAGATTGAAACCTGGAGCCCAGCGTTGTACCTTGGCCACTGTTCAAACTGTCCCTTGGGATCTGGAGCCCGACACTTCTAGCAGAGAAGCCCTCCCAAGAGCCCTGGGATCTTGGAAACACAGAAGGAACTGGTTTTGCTGGACACGAGAAATGAGCTAACACAATTAATAGATGAGTAACACATTGTCAGGGTGGACAAGCTTAGGAAACAGGAACTCAGCACTGTGTAAACAGAATTTGGGCTCACCCAATTATCACCGACTCTCAGCGGCTGTTTGGATCAAAACAATCTATGTCATCCTGGGCCACCCATCCTCTCAAGTCAACCCTCGACCCCTCCTCCAGTCCCCCTAAGTAGCCTGGCCCACGGCAAGCTTTCCCTCCTCTGAATTCCCCACTGTGCTTATTCCCTATCACAGAGAGGAGAGGGAGAATGTGTGTCCAGATTGAATCTTCCATTTCATCCCCAAGCCTATGCTGAAGTATTGATAGGTGCTATTAACAAACCCATTTTACAGACTGTGAAATTGAGACGTTGAGTTATGTAATGTTAGGTAGCTGGGAAGTGGCAGCAGCAAAGGAGACTTCACAGCTGCATTTGTCAAACCCTGCCTTATATGGTTAAAGTTTCAAAAAGCATCTAAGTTTCCTATGGTTAGGACCTGGGCCTTTGCTTTTTGGTTGCCAAATCTTCATTCCCTCAGTGCTCTTCACAAGGCTGGATACATATTTAACACATAGTGATGTTTTGTGGACAGGTTTATATGTAGGTAAGAAATTTAGTTTAAAAAATGTGATTTCCTTTATCTGGTACCAGGTACCAGGTAGCAGGTGGAAGAATGCAAATTAATGGGAAATTATTTCTGGATGATTTTTTTGTTTGGCACAGTCTGTGTCTCCTCATTCTTCTACTAGTGAGAATATTAAGAGGTGAATATTCTTTTAAGGGGTTTAAAGATTAACTCTAGTGTTAATTTCTTATAATAGTTTTACGAGACAAATGTGAAAACCGGTATTGGCTAAATTCTCCTTTAACAGGGAAAGTATTTGAGGAAAAAGATTCAAACAAAATGGCAACAGATCTGGGATCAGGAATCAAATTTCCCACACTTTTGACTTCTAAATGGTCACTCCAACACTCTGACCCTTACACAAAGTTTTGTCAAGCCAAGAAAAATCTCTTACCAGGCAAAACGTACGAAATACCAAACATGAGGCTGATGTGCACTGGGAAGAAGAAAAACATGTTAGACAAGCAACAACACTTTCACCAGGTTCAATTTACGACTGCTGCTCTGAGTCTGGGATTCTTCTTCACAGATGTATTTATATTGGATTGAGACTTTTCTTACGCTAACGAAAAAAGCTCAAGTAAATGGTTCTTAGAGAGCTGACTTTGGTATAAGCAGCGCATTGTCTAAGGATGTTTTGTCCTGACTGGATCCAAAATAAGATGTTTGGGAGCTGATACTAGTCATGAGGGTTGGCTGGTTGAGGGACTGTCCTGAGAAGCAGTCATCTGTTTGGAACAATTCTCAGAATATGAATAAGCATGTTGCTAATTAAAAAACTTCCACGGTAAAGATATTTACCAGGGTTGGTGGAAGAAGAAAGGTCTTGGTGATGGGAAGTGGGGATTCTCATTTGTTTCCTGGATGTCACCACGACTTGGCGAGTCGGGTGGCGGGTTAGGGGCATTTTTAGTAGATGGGGGACCAAGGCTGTCATATACTCTCCAATGCATGGCACTTGTCGGGGGAGAAGTGTCCCACTCATGGATACCTTACTGATAAACTATGGAACAGATGACACAGTGATACTGAAATAGAATCAAAAGAATGGTAAAGAAAAGGCACAAATGAATAGGACTATAGAAAAAGAAATCAATAATAAATGAAGTGTGGAAACCAAAGTTCAGGGATGACTGTTTGGTTTTGTGATGAGGAGGGAGATAAGGCGTCTGGCCTCTTTCCAAATGTAGGAGTAGAGTGATAAACTCCACCCTGGATTAGAATGAAGGTATTCAGGGAAATTACTCTTCAAATTACAGTGAGGCTAACCCCGTTCATTATTGAGCCTTAAGTCAATTATTATTTGTTTGTTTTCCTAAGACAACAGTAGGGCAGAAACCCATTGTGAATCAAACCATTAATCTTTGTTTCCTATCTACGTTCCAGTTGGCTCTTGACATTGGGCAGCTGATACTGGATCCTCAAGGCAGGGAAATCAATTGGGTACTCCCTAACAGGGTCCCTGGCAAAGGACCCTGAGAAAAGTGTTACCATGAGAAAAAGGACCCTGAGAAAAGTGTTACTATGAGAAAAGTAACACTTACCCATGGGATACAAATTAAGTGGTCCAACCGCTGAGACATTCTGGCTCAAAAGCATCTTTGTTATTTTATATGTCCTTTCTTTACTTTCACATCTGAAAAGCAATCAATATTAGGTGATCAAAATGCTGAAGTGTCTAATTAAACTGCAAAGATAACGGGCAAAGACAAGACAATGAAAGATCAGCAGGAAATTCCTGATTCCACGTTTCCTCTGCCCTTCTGGGAGCTGGACCATTTACCCCATTTACACGAGCAGCTTTACCTCAGCTTCTGGGACCAATTCCCTACCTAGGCAGGGAGAAATTTTAAATTCAACTTTTGAACAGATAACACAGTCATTTGGTTCCAAACTTTTAAACATACAAAAAAGTAAATAGTGAAAAGTCTTGCTTCCTTCAGAAAAGGATTTTTATTTGTTTTTTTTTGGTGAGTCCTTCAGAATATCTTCATGCATAAGCAAAAACAAATATGTACTCTTATCCCCCCCACCCCTTTGTTTTACACAGAGATAGCATATACATTCCCTGTCCAATTCCTGCTTTTTCTACTTAAAAATATATTTGGGAGATCTTTCTACATCAGCACCAAAGAGAATTTCCTTGTTTTTTTAAATAGTTGCACAGTCTACTCTATGGATGTACCATGATTTATATAATCAGTCCCCACGACGAACATTTGAGTGGCTCCCAACTGTTTCTGCAATGGATAATCTTGGAAATGCCTTATTCTGCACATGTCACGTCTAAGTGTGAGAAAGCTTCCCAGAAGTAGGATTGCTAGGCCAAAGTGTGTATCAGTCAGGGTCCCAGCAGGAAATAGCACATTCAAGTTAGGATAATTTGAGGAAGATTTTAATCAAGGGACTATTTACAAATGTGTAAATAGCCAGATGCAGGCCAACCATAAGGAAGAGTGTAGTATCTGAAACTAACAACAGCAGGGGTTTTTATCATCCTGGGCTTGAGGTGCAGAGGGAAGATATCAACACTGGAATTTGGAAGGAGAGAATCCTGTGTGAGGAGCTAGGATGTAAGCCGACCCTAAGTGACTGTGCAGCGAGGGGGGCTGAGGGATAAACATTCCTCACTGTCTTCTCTTACTTGGGGCTCCCCATTGGCTGAACCCAATCAGAAGTCACAGGACAAGGCTGTGGGCAGCTGTACCCATACAAGACAGGATCCCAGGGCACAGTAAAGGGTGGGGAAGGTGGAGGCTGGGTTTGCAGGGGCAGACAGAAGAGACCTGGCACAGAGGGGCCATTTGTAATTTTTCTTGTTTTTTTTTTGGCCGCACAGCGTGTGGCTTGTGGGATCTTAGTTCCCCGACCAGGAATCGAACCTGTGCCCTCTGCAATGAAAGCACGGAGTCCTAACCACTGGACCACCGGGGAAGTCCCTGCATTTGTAATTTTGATAGAAACAGTCACACTCTCGCCGCTTGTGGCTGTACCAACGTACACAACTGCCTGCGACGTGTGAGAATTTCTGCTTCCCCACAAAGGAAGAGCTTGTGGGGATGGATAATAATTATGATCATGATAACCATCAAGCTCTTGGATTTCTAAAAATCAAATTCATAAATGCAAAGTTGTCTTCGGACTAATATTCATTTTGTATTTCTCTTATTCTGGGTAAGACTGAGCATGTTTTCATATACGGAAGAGCTATTTCCTTTCTTGTTAACTGTCTGTATCTTTGTCCATTTTTCTATTGAGTTGTTGCTTTTTTTTCTTATTGGTTTGAAGGAGCTTTTTAAGTATGAGGGAAACTGGCCCTTTGCGATATGAATCACGTCTTCTTTTATTTTTCTCTGCCGTTGTCACTTGTCCTTTGATTTGCCAGTGCTATTTGTGTTTTTTAAACCATGCAGAAACTTCTGGGTTCTATGCTTTCAGACTTAAAGGTATTTTCTTTCTTAGCACTTGCATTCTGAGTTACAGAGTCTTCCTCCCTCCAAGGTGAGAAAGGAATTCTTCAAACATTTTAAGGAATCCCCAAATCGGTCTCATTCCTTCTCTCCCTCGGAGCTTTTGTCTCCCTCCATCCAAGCAACTGGGTATTCTTCTGTCCCGCAAAACACTGAGGCAGCATCAAGCCCCCGAGTCAAAATGAAAATGCGAGCATGCCTTGAAGTAGCAAACTCAAGAAGCAAACCAGACTCAGGAGGGTAGCAAGGAGGAAGAGACGGTCCCCCCAGGCACACAGCCAGCCCAAGGAGCACTCTCTCATGCACAGGGATACTCAGGGCCAGTGCCACTCCCCACAGGTGCACACATGCACTTGCACCTGAAGGATGCTGGGAACCCTCTCCTGCTAGCCACCCAACACATCAGCCTGGGATGGGCTCTGGGAAAATCAAACCCTGAGTCTCCCCTTTCCAAGGATCTGCTATCCCAATCCACAGCGTGCTGGTGACGCTGAAATGTCTTTAAACCTCTGCTCCTGGCCACGCTATGTACCTGAATCAAGGCTGACCTAGAAACTTAACCCGCGATGGACCAGCTAGCCGCTCCCTGGGTGAGGCGGGCCGGGGACAGCTTCCAGTCTGCCCGGCCTACCCTCCCTGTACGCACGCCAGATGGGCATCAGTGCAACATGGGAGTCTCCCACGATGCAACCCAGCTGCTGCCCCCATGAAAAGAGTGTCAACGGTCAAGGGGTGTAGAGAGAGGCCAGGCAGGGTCCCCATCCTGCAGAGAAGGGGCGAGTAAGACCCAAGTGTGAACTGAGACTCCAAGCCTGCCGTGTGTTCCATTGTCCCACCAGATTTCACTAACAAAACACAACTTCAAAGATAAAATGATTAAGAATTTCAAGACAACCACAGGAGAGCAATAAACCAAGTGTGGGACTCTTCTACATGCAGGGTCCCTGGGGACTGAAGCCGGCCCTGGCTACAGAGATGAGAGTAACGAGCGCTTCAGGAAGCCTGTTCTGTTTGGAGTCGGGGAGAGTCTTAAGGAGATTCATGAACAAATCCAGGCAGGATGCCAAGATGGGAAATTAGATTTTCCAAGCAAGCAATAATCTAGTACCAGAAATCTAACTAGAAGTGGAGTATGAGTCATCGGGAACAAAGAGAGGGAGGAGGCGTCCCCTGGCTCAGAGCAGGAGAGCGGGGCTTCTCATTGTGTAGTTGTGTGTGTGTACTTCTCAGCTGCTGAACAGAGGGAAGGTTTTGCAGATGCAGAACAAAGGCAAAGATGTGCTACCATCAGAACAAAACAGAGGGACCAGAGGCCACAGGACAGATGACCAGGTAACAACGGAGTCACACCCAAAGTGGCATTCTACAACCTTGGTGCGCCCAGCACCTAGGGAACGTCCACAATCATGCAGGCCCTCTGCTGAGGAGTAACGATGGGAGATGACATCACATCTCACAAAGATGTCTCTGTGGATGTTCTGAATGGATACAATATTATGGGATAAGTTGAGGTGCCTGGATAGCTCATGGGTGGTAGATGGCAATTTTGACTTGGAATCTTTTGGATTTCTCTAGAAAACCCTGGGTGAGACCTGATAGCGTGATAGTCAAGAGGACTTTTTAATGTGTTTTTAGCTTGAATTCAAGTCTGCTATTTTGTGTGCTATGAAATGCCAATTGTAATTCGGTGATTCTTCATTTGGATTAAATGCTCTTACATTTGCATTTAGATCTGGCTTTTGCACAATGTAAAGGAGAATGGTAAAATTCATGTTAGTAATTAAATTTATATTTTTTTACTTAGAATGACCTTCAATAGAAAAAAAAAAAAAAACGGGCAAGTTGAGAGACACCATGGGAGAAAAGAAAAAGCTTTAGAATAAGCCAACAAAGAGAGGGAGGAGAGAAGATGGCGGAAGAGTAAGACGCGGAGAGCACCTTCCTTCCCACAGATAGAGTAGAAATACATCTACACGTGGAACTGCTCCTACAGAACACCCACTGAACGCTGGCAGAAAACGTCAGACCTCCCAAAAGGCAAGAAACTCCCCCGGTACTTGGGTAGGGCAAAAGAAAAAAGAAATAACAGAGACAAAAGAATAGGGACGGCACCTGCACCACTGGGAGGGAGCTGTGAAGGAGGAAAGATTTCCACGCACTAGGAAGCCCCTTCGTGGGCAGACACTGCGGGTGGCAGAGGGGGGAAGCTTCGGAGCCACGGAGGAGAGCGCAGCCACAGGGGTGCGGAGGGCAAAGCGGAGAGATTCCCGCACGGAGGCTCGGCGCCGACCAGCACTCACCAGCCCGAGAGGCTTGTCTGCTCACCCGCTGGGGCGGGCGGGGCTGGGAGCTGAGGCTCGGGCTGCGGTCGGATCGCAGGGAGAGGACTGGGGCTGGCGGCGTGAACACAGCCTGAAGGGGTTAGTGCACCACAGCTAGCCGGGAGGGAGTCCGGGAAAAAGTCTGCAGCTGCCGAAGAGGCAAGAGACTTTTTCTTGCCTCTTTGTTTCGCGGCGCGCAAGGAGAGGGGATTCAGAGCGCTGCCTAAACGAACTTCAGAGACGGGCGCGAGCCGCGGCGATCAGCGCGGACCCCACAGACGGGCGTGAGACGCTGGGGCTGCTGCTGCCGCCTCCAAAAAGCCTGTGTGCGAGCACAGGTCACTCTCCACACCGCCCCTCCCAGGAGCCTGTGCAGCCCGCCACTGCCAGCGTCCTGTGATCCAGGGACAACTTCCCCGGGAGAACGCACGGCGCGCCTCGGGCTGGTGCAACGTCATGCCGGCCTCGGCCGCCGCAGGCTCGCCCCGCCTCCTCTGTACCCCTCCCTCCCCGCGGCCTGAGTGAGCCAGAGCCCCCGAAGCAGCTGCTCCTTTAACCCCGTTCTGTCTGGGCGGGGAACAGACGCCCTCAGGCGACCTACACGCAGAGGCGGGTCCAAATCCAAAGCTGATCCCCAGGAGCTGTGCGAACAGAGAAGAGAAGGGGAAATCTCTCCCAGCAGCCTCAGAAGCAGCGGATTAAAACTCCACAAACAACTTGATGTGCCTGCATCTGTTGAATACCTGAATAGACAACGAATCATCCCAAATTCAGGAGGTGGACTTTGGGAGCAGGATATATTAATTTTTCCCCTTTTCCTTTTTTTTGTGAGTGTATATGTATATGCTTCTGGGTGAGATTTTGTCTGTATAACTTTGCTTTATAATAGCTTTATTTTACTTCACTATATTATAGCCTCTTTCTTTCTTTCTATTTTTTCTCCCTTTTACTCTGAGCCGTGTGGATGAAAGGCTCTTGGTGCTCCAGCCAGGCATCAGGGCCGTACCTCTGAGGTGGGAGAGCCAACTTCAGGACACTGGTCCACAAGAGACCTCCCAGCTCCACGTAATACCAAACGGCAAAAATCTCTCAGAGATCTCCATCTCAACATCAAGACCCAGCATCACTCAATGACCAGCAAGCTACAGTGCTGAACACCCTATGCCAAACAACTAGCAAGACAGGAACACAGCCCCATCCATTAGCAGAGAGGCTGCCTAAAATCATAATAAGGACACAGACACCCCAAAATACACCACCAGACGTGGACGTGCCCACCAGAAAGACAAGATCCAGCCTCATCCACCAGAACTCAGTCACTAGTTCCCTCCACCAGGAAGCCTACACAACCCACTGAACCAACCTTAGCCACTGGGGACAGATACCAAAAACAACGGGAACTACGAACCTGCAGCCTGTGAAAAGGAGACCCCAAACACAGTAAGATAAGCAAAATGAGACGACAGAAAAACACACAGCAGATGAAGGAGCAGGGTCAAAACACACCAGACTTAACAAATGAAGAGGAAATAGGTAGTCTACCTGAAAAAGAATTCAGAATAATGATAGTAAGGATGATCCAAAATCTTGGAAATAGAATAGACAAAATGCAAGAAACATTTAACAAGGACGTAGAAGAACTAAAGAGGAACCAAGCAATGATGAAAAACACAATAAATGAAATTAAAAATACTCTAGATGGGATCAATAGCAGAATAACTGAGGCAGAAGAAAGGATAAGTGACCTGGAAGATAAAATGCTGGAAATAACTACTGCAGAGCAGGATAAAGAAAAAAGAATGAAAAGAACTGAGGACAGTCTCAGAGACCTCTGGGACAACATTAAACGCACCAACATTCGAATTATAGGGGTCCCAGAAGAAGAAGAGAAAAAGAAAGGGACTGAGAAAATATTTGAAGAGATTATAGTTGAAAACTTCCCTAATATGGGAAAGGAAATAGTTAATCAAGTCCTGGAAGCACAGAGAGTCCCATACAGGATAAACCCAAGGAGAAACACGCCAAGACACATATTAATCAAACTGTCAAAAATTAAATATAAGGAAAACATATTAAAGGCAGCAAGGGAAAAACAACAAATAACACACAAGGGAATCCCCTAAGGTTAACAGCTGATCTTTCAGCAGAAACTCTGCAAGCCAGAAGGGAGTGGCAGGATATACTTAAAGTGATGAAGGAGAAAAACCTACAACCAAGATTACTCTACCCAGCAAGGATCTCATTCAGATGTGATGGAGAAATTAAAACCTTTACAGACAAGCAAAAGCTGAGAGAGTTCAGCACCACCAAACCAGCTTTACAACAAATGCTAAAGGAACTTCTCTAGGCAAGAAACACAAGAGAAGGAAAACACCTACAATAACAAACCCAAAACATTTAAGAAAATGGGAATAGGAACATACATATCGATAATTACCTTGAATGTAAATGGATTAAATGCTCCCACCAAAAGACACAGGCTGGCTGAATGGATACAAAAACAAGACCCATATATATGCTGTCTACAAGAGACCCACTTCAGACCCAGAGACACATACAGACTGAAAGTGAGGGGATGGAAAAAGATATTCCATGCAAATGGAAATCAAAAGAAAGCTGGAGTAGCAATTCTCATATCAGACAAAATAGACTTTAAAATAAAGACTATTACAAGAGACAAAGAAGGACACTATACAATGATCAAGGGATCGATCGAAGAGGAAGGTATAACAATTGTAAATATTTATGCACCCAACATAGGAGCACCTCAATACATAAGGCAAATACTAACAGCCATAAAAGGGGAAATCGACAGCAACACAATCATAGTAGGGGACTTTAACACCCCACTTTCACCAATGGACAGATCATCCAAAATGAAAATAAATAAGGAAACACAAGCTTTAAATGATACATTAAACAAGATGGACTTAATTGATATTTATAGGACATTCCACCCAAAAACAACAGAATACACATTTTCCTCAAGTGCACATGGAACATTCTCCAGGATAGATGATATCTTGGGTCACAAATCAAGCCTTGGTAAATTTAAGAAAATTGAAATCGTATCAAGTATCTTTTCCGACCACAACGCTATGAGACTAGATGTCAATTACAGGAAAAGATGTGTAAAAAATACAAACACATGGAGGCTACACAATACACTACTTAATAACGAAGTGATCATTGAAGAAATCAAAGGGGAAATCAAAAAATACCTAGAAATAAATGACAATGGAGATACGACGACCCAAAACCTATGGGACGCAGCAAAAGCAGTGCTAAGAGGGAAGTTTATAGCAATACAAGCCTACCTCAAGAAACAAGAAAAATCTCAAATAAACAACCTAACCTTGCACCTAAAGCAATTAGAGAAAGAAGAACAAAAAAACCCCAAAGCCAGCAGAAGGAAAGAAATTATAAAGATCAGGTCAGAAATAAATGAAAAAGAAATGAAGGAAACAATAGCAAAAATCAATGAAACTAAAAGCTGGTTCTTTGAGAAGATAAACAAAATTGATAAACCATTAGCCAGACTCATCAAGAGAAAAAGGGAGAAGACTCAAATCAATAGAATTAGAAATGAAAAAGGAGAAGTAACCACTGACACTGCAGAAATACAAAAGATCATGAGAGATTACTACAAGCAACTCTATGCCAATAAAATGGACAACCTGGAAGAAATGGACAGATTCTTAGAAATGCACAAACTGCCGAGACTGAACCAGGAAGAAATAGAAAATATGAACAGACCAATCACAAGCACTGAAATTGAAACTGTGATTAAAAACCTTCCAACAAACAAAAGCCCAGGACCAGATGGCTTCACAGGTGAATTCTATCAAACATTTAGAGAAGAGCTAACACCTATCCTTCTCAAACTCTTCCAAAATATTGCAGAGGGAGGAACACTCCCAAACTCATTCTACGAGGCTACCATCACCCTGATACCAAAACCAGACAAAGATGTCACAAAGAAAGAAAACTACAGGCCAATATCACTGATGAACATAGATGCAAAAATCCTCAACAAAATACTAGCAAACAGAATCCAACAGCACATTAAAAGGATCATACAACATGATCAAGTGGGGTTTATCCCAGGAATGCAAGGATTCTTCAATATACGCAAATCAATCAATGTGATACACCATATTAACAAATTGAAGGAGAAAAACCACATGATCATCTCAATAGATGCAGAGAAAGCTTTCGACAAAATTCAACACCCATTTATGATAAAAGCCCTGCAGAAAGTAGGCATAGAGGGAACTTTCCTCAACATAATAAAGGCCATATATGACAGACCCACAGCCAACATTGTCCTCAATGGTGAAAAACTGAAACCATTTCCACTAAGATCAGGAACAAGACAAGGTTGCCCACTCTCACCACTATTATTCAACATAGTTTTGGAAGTGTTAGCCACAGCAATCAGAGAAGACAAAAAAATAAAAGGAATCCAAATCGGAAAAGAAGAAGTAAAGCTGTCACTATTTGCAGATGACATGATACTATACATAGAGAATCCTAAAGGTGCTACCAGAAAACTCCTAGAGCTAATCAATGAATTTGGTAAAGTAGCAGGATACAAAATTAACGCACAGAAATCTCTTGCATTTCTATACACTAATGACGAAAAATCTGAAAGTGAAATTAAGAAAACACTCCCATTTACCATTGCAACAAAAAGAATAAAATATCTAGGAATAAACCTACCTAAGGAGACAAAAGACCTGTATGCAGAAAATTATAAGACACTGATGAAAGAAATTAAAGATGATACAAATAGATGGAGAGATATACCATGTTCCTGGATTGGAAGAATCAACATTGTGAAAATGACTCTACTACCCAAAGCAATCTACAGATTCAATGCAATCCCTATCAAACTACCACTGGCATTTTTCACAGAACTAGAACAAAAAATTTCACAATTTGTGTGGAAACACAAAAGACCCCGAATAGCCAAAGCAATCTTGAGAACGAAAAATGGAGCTGGGGGAATCAGGCTCCCTGACTTCAGACTATATTACAAAGCTTCAGTAATCAAGACAGTTTGGTACTGGCACAAAAACAGAAATATAGATCAATGGAACAGGATAGAAAGCCCAGAGATAAACCCACACACATATGGTCACCTTATCTTTGATAAAGGAGGCAAGCATATACAGTGGAAAAAAGACAGCCTCTTCAATAAGTGGTACTGGGAAAATTGGACAGGTACATGTAAAAGTATGAAATTAGAACACTCCCTGACACCATGCACAAAAATAAACTCAAAATGGATTAAAGACCTAAGTGTAAGGGCAGACACTCTCAAACTCTTAGAGGAAAACATAGGCAGAACACTCTATGACATACATCACAGCAAGATTCTTTTTGACCCAGCTCCCAGAGAAATGGAAATAAGAACACAAATAAACAAATGGGACCTAATGAAACTTAAAAGCTTTTGCACAGCAAAGGAAACCATAAACAAGACCAAAAGACAACCCTCAGAATGGGAGAAAATATTTGCAAATGAAGCAACTGACAAAGGATTAATCTCCAAGATTTACAAGCAGCTCATGCAGCTCAATAACAAAAAAACGAACAACCCAATCCAAAAATGGGCAGAAGACCTAAATAGACATTTCTCCAAAGAAGATATACAGATGGCCTACAGACACATGAAAGAATGCTCAACATCATTAATCATTAGAGAAATGCAAATCAAAACTACAATGAGATATCATCTCACACTGGTCAGAATGGCCATCATCAAAAATCTAGAAACAATAAATGCTGGAGAGGGTGTGGAGGAAAGGGAACACTCTTGCACTGTTGGTGGGAATGTAAATTGATACAGCCACTATGGAGAACAGTATGGAGGTTCCTTAAAAAACTACAAATAGAACTACCATACGACCCAGCAATCCCAATACTGGGCATATACCCTGAGAAAACCATAGGTCAAAAAGAGTCATGTACCAAAATGTTCATTGCAGCTCTATTTACAATAGCCAGGACATGGAAGCAACCTAAATGTCCATCGACAGATGAATGGATAAAGAAGATGTGGCACATATATACAATGGAATATTACTCAGCCATAAAAAGAAATGAAATAGAGGTATTTGTAATGAGGTGGATGGAGTTAGAGTCTGTCATACAGAGTGAAGTAAGTCAGAAAGAGAAAAACAAATACAGTATGCTAACACATATATACGGAATCTAAGGGGAAAAAAAAGGCCATGAAGAACCTAGTGGCAAGACGGGAATAAAGACACAGACCTACTAGAGAATGGACTTGAGGATATGGGGAGGGGGTGGGGTGAGATGTGACAGGGTAAGAGAGTGTCATGGACATATATACACTACCAAATGTAAAATAGATAGCTAGTGGGAAGCAGCTGCATAGCACAGGGAGATCAGCTCGGTGCTTTGTGACCACCTAGAGGGGTAGGATGGGGAGGGTGGGAGGGAGGGAGATGCAAGAGGGAAGAGAAATGGGAACATATTGTATATGTATAACTGATTCACTTTGTTATAAAGCAGAAGCTAACACACCATTGTAAGGCAATTATACTTCAATAAAGATGTTTAAAAAAAAAAAAAAAGAAAAGAAAAAGCTTTATATTTTAGTACCTTTGGTGGTACTTTTTCCTACTTTTTAATCCAATGGGGCCCTGCATTTTAATTTTGCTCTGGGCCTTGCAAATTCTGCCACCAACCCAGCCTGTAGTTCACTGCTGCCTGACAAGAAACCAAAGCCTTAGGTTGAATTCAAGGCTGCCACCAGCCTTTCCAGTGTTCCCACTACTGTCCCACACATCACATCCTGCTCTGACACTCCCATCACCACCCACCCTGCCCCCTCCCCGACTCCCCACCCAGCAATCCTTGCCATTGATACCCAAACAAAAAACTTTCCATTTTTAAGGCCCAGCTCAAGGAGATGCAACCTGGGCAAAGTGATTCTTCTCTGAATTTCAACTCCTCCTAAACAGACAGACAGACAGACAGACAGACAGCCCTCATGGAACTTGCTGCCCCCTATTCTCCTGGTAGAGAGCAGAATGCTGTCTTTTCTCCTACCCAGCACAGCCTGACACCTGGCGCATCTTTGCTAATCAATGAATGAATGGATTCAGAAAGACTCTACAAATAAAACTACATACTTTTTCTCCTGGAAATTAAAAAAAAAAAATACAAAAAAAAGCACAAAGAAGAAAGTACCAATCATCTTTATTTTTACCACCAAGCACCAACCATTGTTTACATCTTGTCATATTTATTTCTAGTTTATGTCTTGTTTTGGTAAAAATACTTGTACGCACTCATTAAAAAATTAAAAATAATGTATAAAAGTAAAATCCCAGCATCCTGATATTTCCATCATTAACATTAGGTGAACAGAATCCCAGAGATCTTTCTATGCATAGACACACACAACACACACACAAACACACTCACACAGATGTTTCTGTCTAAATTTATTTTACTTGGAAAAAAACTGAAGCAAAGCCTGAAGAAACTGTTGACACAAATTATTTCCGTAAGAAAGAATAGCTCCCTAAAATATCCCTCTAAAGTTAAAGAAAATTACAAAAGACATTAGGAAGTTGGAATATGATCTGTTCACAGCATTCTAACTGTTCGACCCTGTTTACTGATCCATGCTTTCAAAGACGAGAACTAGGACTTCCTTGGTGGTGCAATGGTTGGGAATCAAGCCATTTCCTGCGACAAAGAGTCAAACCTTATCACTGATGCGCACATTACTAGGAAATGTTTTCTTTAGAGCACATTTTGCTATGGCCTCGCTTCCACCCCTTTTGTCTCCAAGCCAGAACCGTAGGGGGAAGGATACTTTGAAACCTGTTCAAGATGCGGGACAAGTGACGGAAGGCCTGTTGGTCTCAGCCGCCGGGGTCAGTTAGTGTGACACCTGGGGGAGGGGGGACTCCAGGCCTCTCGCTCGCTGCGCCTGCCTCTGCACCTCCCATCTCGTTCCGCTCAGTTTCTAAGACTTTTTGCCAAACAAAAGCAAGGAGATCAAACAAACATTAAAAGAGAGAGAGAGACGGACAGACAGACGGGACATCTAGAGTTTCTCAAAGCCATCGCTAGCCACACAAGTGGGTTGATGGATCCAATTAACTGGGTTTAACTGGTTTCTTTGGTCAGGGTTGAAACGCGAGCGTCGACTCGCACCCCGTTCCTCATTCCTTCCCGACCCTGGAGGGGGACCCACTCCTGTCCCCGCGACGCTGTCCCATCGCCCCGTCCTCCCTCCAGCTTCCAAGCGATGGGTCTGAAATGACATAGGACACTCCAGCTCCGGTTGCCCTTCCGTGACCCTCTCCCGCCCGGGAACAAAGGATGGCTAAACTCAGTTTGCTCTCTTGGAGGGCGGGCGGAAAACCCCGGACCGGAGACCCGAGCCGGTAACCCAGTTTTGCAAGGCGTTGTGGATCGTGAGGAGTTTGACTTTTGAACTTGACAGTGGCTCTCATCTCGCAGCGACCCGCGCCCTCGGTGTGGCAGGTGGCGGAGCCGCAGGGCTGGGCGCGTGAAGACGGCTCCCAGGAGGGGCGATGAGCGCGGGACGGCCGGCCAGGGCCGAGGGCAGCGCGGCCGCGGGGGACAGTCAGCGGACGCACTCCAGCGACCCGCCGGGCCGCGGGGGGCGTGGGCGGGGGGCGGCCCCCGGGAGAAGGGCGGCGGCAAACCCCCCTCCCGGCCCGGAGCGCCGGCGGGAGCCCGTGGAGTCCGGTGCGGGGCGGGGGAGAGACAGGAACCTGGAGAGGGATTCCGGGAAGCGGCTGCGGGGAGGCGGCGTTCGCCCGGTCCCCACCCCCTGTCCCCCCCACCCCAGTAGTCCCGCGTTACCTCGGCCGCTTGGCCTCGCCGTTGTCCTCGGGGTGCCAGCCTCGGGCGCACCCGCCGCAGCCGGGCTCCGCCGCCACCCCTCCGCACCCCTGGTCGGCGCTCGCGACCAGGATGCGCGCGGCTGGCGGCCCCTTCGGCAGTGACGACCGTCGTGGGGCAAAGGCGAGAAGAGTGGCGGGGTGGTGGCCCTCACCATCCGCTCCGATGGTGCCCCGGATCGGTCCTCGGGGTCTCCTCCCCGAGAGGTGGAGCAAGTCTTTAGTGCGGGTGCGCGCGCCGAGCGCCGGCCCCCAGCGGAGAGCTCGGGCCCGGGCGGGGCGGGGACACCAGGTCTTGTAATTTACCCAGATTTATTAAAACAGCGCCTCCCGCCGCCACCCCTCCTCCATGTAAGCTCCACTGGGGAAGAGAGAAAGGATTTTGGCTGTTGTGTTTACAGCAGTATCCTCAGGGGCTGGAACAGTGCCAGTCACTTAGAACAACGCCTAGCACATTTAATCCACTCAATAAAAATGTGTTGAATGAATGAATGAACGAAAGACCGAACGGGCTCTCTCCTGCACTCCCCGCCTTTACTAGTTCCACAAACTGCTCAGATCATAATTCTCCAATCAATAAAACAGGGATAAAAATAACTATCATTGAGTTGTAAAGGCTTGGTATCGTTGCAGGCTCAAGCAGAACTTTGTAAATATGGTAAATATTGGCTCCCTCCCCCTTCCCTGTGGCTCTTTCCTCTGTGCTCCTGGTTGCCCAGTCCTCCACTGATTAACGTCTTTGGGGGTAGGTAGAGAGGAAAGACAGTCCCTCATTATTTTGTTTACCTATCATTTATATCCCATCAATTTCCAAAATAGAACATGAGGTAGCTTTCAGTAAAATGTGTGTAAATTTAAAAAAATTTATGGGCTTCCCTGGTGGCGCAGGGGTTGAGAATCTGCCTGCCAATGCAGGGGACATGGGTGCGAGCCCTGGTCTGGGAAGATCCCACATGCCGTGGAGCAACTGGGCCCGTGAACCACAACTACTGAGCCTGCGCGTCTGGAGCCTGTGCTCCGCAACAAGAGAGGCCGCGATAGTGAGAGGCCCGCGCACCGCGATGAAGAGTGGCCCCCGCTTGCCACAACTAGAGAAAGCCCTCGCACAGAAACGAAGACCCAACACAGCCATAAATAAATAAATAAATTACTTAAAAAAATTTTTTTAAAATTTCTGTTTATTTTTTGGCCGTGCCCAGGGTCATGCCAGATGCAGGATGCTAGTTCCCCAACCATGGTTGGAACCGTGCCCCCAGAAATGGAAGGGCGGATTCTTAACCACTGGACCACCAGGGAAGTCCCAAATGTATGTATATTTTAAACATTAAAGCTACTGAAATGTACATGTTAAAATCCTTTTGAAGGAGGAGAAGAAAAAAAAAACAACTAACCATCTAGATAATTCTAATTGAGAATTCAGTTTCACTTTCAGTTTTGTGACAAGGGAGGAGTAGGAGGGGACATGTAGGGGACATGGGTTCAAGCCCTGGTCCAGGAAGATCCCACATGCTGTGGAGCAACAGAGCCCGTGAGCCACAACTACTGAGCCTGTGCTCTAGAGCCTGTGTGCCACAACTACTGAGCCCGTGTGCCACAACTACTGAGCCAGCGTGCCACAACTACTGAAGCCCGCGCGCCTAGAGCCCATGCTCCGCAGCAAGAGAAGCCACCGCAATGAGAAGCCTGCGCACCTCAACAAAGAGTAGCCCCTGCTCTCTGCAACTAGAGAAAGCCCACGTGCAGCAACGAAGACCCAACACAGCCAAAAATTTAAAAAACAAAACAAAACAAAACACAAATGCTGTCCACCCCAAGATGTAAAGAGTTTAGAATTTTGTCACTCCACTCTTCGCAAGAGAAAAGCTGAACCACTGGAAAAATCAACTCTTCTTAGATGCATTAGTGAATTGAGGTCACAGGGCAAACTGCAGCCCCCAAAACTGGAGAGACGGGCAAATGCAGAGAATCAGTGGACAAGGGGCAGAAGCCTCAGAAAACAGGGAAACAAGCCGTGCTTGACTTCCTGCTGGAGGCTGAGCGCGGACTAGCTTGAGAGTTAAAAACTCCTGGGGAAAGATCGGCCCTGGATGTGGAGCTGGCGGTGCCTGAAGGCGTGTCTGACGTGGAGCCGGGCGGGGTAGAGAGTAGGGGGCAGTAGTCGGGGTGGTGGGAGGAGGAGGAGGGGGCGGCCAGTCACTTAAAATTGGTGCCCAAGCAGGACCGGAAACCTAAATTCCAGGAGGGTGAGAGAGTGCTGTGCTTCCATGGACCTCTTCTTTATGGAGCAAAGTGTGTAAAGGTGGCCGTAAAGGATAAACAGGTGAAATACTTTATACATTACAGTGGTTGGAATAAAAATTGGGATGAATGGGTTCCAGAAAGCAGAGTACTCAAATACGCGGACACCAATTTGCAGAAACAACAAGAACTTCAAAAAGCCAGTCAGGAGCAGTATGCAGAGGGGAAGGTGAGAGGGGCTGCGCCTGGAAAGAAGACTTCTGGTCTGCAACAGAAAAATGTTGAAGTGAAAACAAAAAAAGAACAAACAGAAAACACCTGGCAATGGAGATGGTGGTAGCACCAGTGAGACACCTCAGCCTCCTCACAAGAAAAGGACCCGAGTAGATCCGACTGTTGAAAATGAGGAAACATTCGTGAACAGAGTTGATGTTAAAGATTCCTGAAGAACTAAAACAATGGCTTGTTGATGACTGGGACTTAATTACCCGGCAAAAACAGCTCTTTTATCTTCCTGCCAAGAAGAATGTGGATTCCATTCTAGAGGATTTTGCAAATTATAAGAAATCTCGAGGAAACACAGATAATAAGGAGTATGCTGTTAATGAAATTGTGGCAGGGCTAAAGGAATACTTCAATGCAATGTTGGGCACCCAGCTACTCTACAAATTTGAGAGACCACAGTATGCTGAAATCCTCGCAGATCACCCTGATACGCCTATGTCCCTGGTGTACGGAGTGCCACATCTACTGAGATTATTTGTACATATTGGAGCAATGTTGGCCTATACACCTCTGGATGAGAAGAGCCTTGCTTTATTACTGAATTATTTTCATGATTTCCTAAAATACCTGGCAAAGAACTCTGCAACTTTGTTTAGCGCCAGCGATTATGAAGTGGCTTCTCCTGAGTACCATCGGAAAGCTGTGTGAGGTGCTTATACTCACTCATGTTTGGATCTCTGTAAACACATTTTTGTTTCTTAGTGCTTCTCTTGTACAAATGATGTACTTTGGAAATGTTAGTGTATAACAGAAGTGATGTTTGTTTTCTGTTTGATTTTAAACAGCAAATAAAAGGGGTTACAGCTCCCTTTTTATTTTCTTTCTTTTTTTTTTCATTTCAAAGTTGCTACCAGTGTATTCAATGATGGACAACAGAGAGACGTACTGTAGAGTGTTTTATTGCTTAGTTGACAAAGCTGCTTTTGAATGCTGGTGGTTTTATTCCTTTGGCACTACGCACTTTTATAATATGTGTTAATACTATATGACAAAATGCTCTGATTCCTAGTGCCTAAGGCTCAGTTCAGTGTGTATAACTGAAGACACTCGTCCAGTTGTGCCCCCCCTTTTTTTTATGGTGCTTACAGTAAAGACCCCATCCTTTGCAAGTCATCCATGTAGTTCCTTAGGCATTTTATCTTTGCTCAGATTGTCAGAGAATGGTGGCTTGTTTCATGGTTTTTGTATTTGTGTCTAATGCGCACTTTAACATGATAGACGCAATGCATTGTGTAGCTACCGTTTTCTGGAAAAGTCCATCTTTTTAGAAATAGTTTTTCAGATCTTCAATACATTTTTTCTCTAGGTTTCAAAAAAACAAAACAAACCAAAAAAAACCCCCAAAACTCCTGGAGACCCAGTCTTAGTGGGGTCCTCCTACTTTCTTGAGCTTTTTTCACAGGTGCCCCACCAGAAGGAAGAGAAAGCTTCCTTCCTGTTTAGCCAGAAGGAGGTGAAAAGTAACCATCTGAAATACACTGAGAGTGTTCTGTTTAAAAAAAAAAAAAAAAAAAAAAAAAAGCCTGCTTTCAAGGGGAATTATTTTAGCCAAGTCTACTGTGACCCAGCTCAAAGGCAATTAGCTCAGCCCCCTCAAACCTTCTTGTCATAAGGGGAGGAAAAACAGAGGGACAGAGGCTAAGAAACTCCTCTGAGGGTCTCAGTCCAGAGGTTCAGGCTCATTAAAAAGAAAAAACAAACCCTGAAATTTAATTTTAAGATTATTGAATGTTTCCCCTCCACAAAACCTTCCACCACACCCATAAGACTCCAGTGGATTACAACTCTATTTAAGAGAGAGTTTCTAGGGAAACCCAGAGACAACAGGGAAGACAAAAAAATGAAGATACTGGAAGAAATCAAAGCCTCTGACACCCACAGGGGCAGCAAGCATTAAACACAGACTAACTCTTAACCAGATAAACATGACACTTCACAGTAAAGGATTATTTATCTCAGCTCCTGTTATCTGATACATCATGTCCAACTTTCTACAAAAAGTATAAGAAAAAAAAAAAGCAGGAAAAACACAATCTGAAGAGACAGAGTAAGCTTGAGAACAAGACTAAGATGTGACAGAGAATCTGGAATTATCAGACTAGATGGATACATGACATCATGCATTCATCAAAACCCATAGAACTGTATAACACAAACAGTGAATTCTATTCTACAAACTATTACAGCATTTGGTTAATATTAATGTATCAATATTGGCTCATCAATTGTTACAAAGGTACCACACTAGCCCAAGATGTTAAAGATAAGGGAAACTGTGTGGAGGAGAAGAGGCCTGTGGGAAATCTCTGTACTATATGCTCTATTGTCCCATAAATAAAGTGTACTATATTTTAAAAAATACACATTTGTTCATTCATTCAGAAATATTCATTGAGTACCCGCCCATGCCAAGCACTCTTGTAGGTTTTGGAGTCAGTAGAGTATATGACACAGGCCAAGTTCCTGCTGTCCTCTGGAGCTTATGTTCCAGTGGGTGGGGAGGTGGGGGTGATAGTGGTACAAACTATAAATAAACAAGATAACTGCAGAGTGACATGAAGACAAAACAACAGGTGGTGAGCTGGAGGGTGCCTGGCTGGTCTTTCTCAGCTGAGGACATCTGGGCTGAGATCTGAGCTATGAGAAATCTGCAGCCAAGAGTTCCTAGAGGGTGGGGCTGCAAAAATAGTTACTAATTACGAAGGGGACCAGAGTAGCTTTACAGTGGCAAATACTGGCAGAGGTCGTCTTAACCAAACAATGCAATCGAACACCATCAACGATGGAACGGAGTAAAATTCCACAGCACTCAACAGGGAGCAATACCACATCTGTGACACTTCTGTCAAATGTGCGTAACCAGAGAGAGGGACATTCTCCAAAATCTCTGGCCGCTAGTCTCCTAAAGTCACGGAGGTTAAGTTGTGACGGTCAAAGTCTGAGGAATCATTCAAGACTAAAGGAAACTAAAGAGACTTGACAACTAAATGCAATCTGTGACTTTGAGACGGATCCTTTTAATCGGAGAGGGCATGACCAGTGACACTTGAAGAGGGTCAGAGGATTAGACGGCATTCATGTATCAAAGTTGAGTTCCTGATTGTGAGGCTGTATTGTAGTTTATACAGAAGTGTGTTCTTGTTTGCAGGAAATAAACACAAAAGTATTTAGGGGTGATGGGGGCACCAGAAAATGGTTCAGAGATAAAGGTCTCTGTACTGTAGTTCAACTTTCCTGTAAGTTTGTGATTGTTTAAGAGTACAATTTTATTGAAGATGTACCAAGAAGGAAGCAGCGAGGTAATACAATTTGGGGTCTTTGTGGAAAGGTATGAGCCGGAATTATAAATTTGCACGTCATCAGCATAGAGCTGAAATGTTAAATAATCAATTATGTGGGGTCACCTAAAGAATAGATGGAGAAGACAGATGAGGACCGGGCCCCTGGGTCTCACCAATGTTTAGATGGCCAGGAGGGAAGCAAGGCAAAAAAAACAACCAAAAAAAAGTCATACATGGTCAGTGTGGTTGGGAGGAAACCAAGAGGCTGGATGTCATGGAAGCTGAGAGAAGAGAATTTCTTGATCACTTCTGTCGAATGTGTTGAGGGGTTAAGTAAGACTAACTAGTGACCAGGGCTTTGCCACTCAGAGGCTGCCGGTAATCTCTTGATAAGAGCTGTCTCAGTGGAGCCCAGGTAGAGAAGAGGCTGAATAATCGCTCCCAAAGATGTCTACATCCTGATCCCCAGAATCTGTGACTATGTTAACTTATGTGGTAAAAGGGACTTTGCAGATGTGATTAAAGATCTTGAGAAGGGCAGATTATCTTGGATTATTTGGGTGGGCTCAGGGTAATAACGAGGCCTATATAAAAGGGAGACAGGAGGATCAGAGTCAGAGAAAGAAGATGTGAGGACAGAAGGAGAGGCCAGACATTGGAAGATGCTGTCCTTGAAGACGGAGGATAGGCGCCGTGAGCCAGTGGATGCAGGTGGCCTTCAGAAGCTAGAAAAGGCAAGGACATGGACCTTCCCCTACAGTCTCCAGAAGACACAGCCCTGCTGTCATCTTGATTTTAGGGCTGACCTCCAAAACTGTAAGATAATAAATTTGTTTTAAGCGGCTGAGATTGTACTAATTTCTTATAGCAGCAGTAGGAAACCGACACAGGGAGAGAGGGTTAGGAACAAAAATGGGAGGTGAGAAAAGAGAGGAAACAACTTTGAAGAAGTTTTGTTGTGACAGTGAGCAGAGGAAAGGGGTGGGAGCCAGGGTGGGCCATGGATATTCATGGGCCATTGAATATTTTTAATTTTTAATTAATAGATTTAATTTTTAAAGGCAGTTTTAGATTTATAGAAAAATTGCGTGGAAAGTACAGAGAGTTGCCATCTTACCCCTCCCTCCAGTTTCCTCTATTAATATCTTGTAATAGTGTGGTACATTTGTTACAATTGCTGAGCCAATGTGGATACATTGTTATTAACTAAAGTGCCTAGTTTACATTAGGGTTCACTCTTCATGCTGTACATTCTATGAGTTTTAACAAATGTATAATGTCATGTACTCACCATTACAGTATCACACAGAGTTAGTTTCTAAAAATGCCCTGTGCTGCATCTATTTGTTCCTCATTTTTTCCTCCTTAGCCCCTGGTAACCACTGATCTTTTTACTATCTCCATACTTTCGCTTTTTCTAGCATGACATACAGTTGGAATCATACAGTACATAGACATTTCAGGCTGGCTTCTTTCACTTAGCAATATTCATTTAAGGTTTCTCCATGTCTTTTTGTGACTTGATAGTACCTTTCTTTTTAGTGCTGAGTAATATTCCATTGTATGGATGTACGACAATTTGTTTATCCATTCATCTATTGAAAGACATCTTGGTTGCTTCCAAGTTTTGGCCATTATGAATAAAGCTGCTATAAACATCTATGCTGGACTTCCCTGGTGATGCAGGGGTTAAGAATCCGCCTGCCAATGCAGGGGATATGGCTTCGATCACTGGTCTGGGAAGATCCCACATGCCGTGGAGCAACTAAGCTCGTGCACCACGACTACTGAGCCTGTGCTCTAGAGCCCGTGAGCCACAACTACTGAGCCCACGTGCCACAACTACTGAAGCCCTCACACCTAGAGCCCATGCTCCGCAACAAGAGAAGCCACTGCAATGAAAAGCCCGCGCACCGCAACGAAGAGTAGCCCCTGGTCGCCGCAGCTAGAGAAACCCTGTGCACAGCAACGAAGACCTAACACAGCCAAACATAAATTAATTAATTTAAAAAAATCCATGTGCAGGTTTTTGTGTGAACGTTTTCAACTCATGGGTAAATGTCAAAGAGTGCAATTGCTGGATTATATTTTAAGAGTTATATTTAGTTTTGTAAGAAACTACCAAATGGTCTTCCAAAGTGGCCGCACCATTTTGCATTTCCATCAGCAAGGAATGAGGGTTCTCACTTCTTCACATCCTCACCAGCATTTGGTGCTGTCAGTGTTTTGCATTTTAGCCATTCTAATAGGTGTGTAGTGGTATCTTGTTGTTTTAAGGGATGGATATTTTTAAGATGGGAGATTACTATGCATGTTCACAGTCTGTTGAGAATGGTCCTATAGAGAGTGGTAAATTGATAATGGGGAAGAGAGGAGATAAAGGCAAGAGTGAAATTGTTCAGATAGGAGGGGGGAATCCAGGAACACTGGAGGGGCTGGTCGTAGGTAGAGGGGACGTTTTGCCTTTTGTAACAGGAGAAAGGAAGGCAGAGAGAGGGTAGATTTGGAGGCAAAAGATAAGAGAGTGTCTGACAACTTTTGCTTTTTGCAGGAAGTATGTGGCAAAGTCATCTGCTGAAAATGAGTGCGTGGACAATACTCTCGTATATCAAAGACTTCATAATGGGAGGGGACCTGTGAAGGAATTCCTCCGGACTGAAGAGAGTACTGACAGGGGTTTGATCCTTCCCTTCATAAAATCCACACCCCTACACCTCTCTACTCTCCTGGGGGTGGGGGGAGTTCAGTGGAAAGAATGCCAAATTAGGAGTCCAAGAACTGCCTCTGGTCTCAACTCTGGCATGAGCAGCTCATTGGTCAAGTTTACTTCTGAGGTCAGAGGCTTAGCTCTAACTTGCACTTGGTGGCTCCAGGCTAGGAGTCTAGATGCTGTGCCCATGATAAGCTATGAGTTCTCCCTCGAACTTGCACGTGTGACAATGGTGGAGTCAGCTCCTCCCCTGAGTTTCTGACTGAGAAACCCCAAACTGTAGTTTGACCACATTTAGCTTCTCTTTGTGCAGCTGCCCTCCTTAGCCCAGGCAAGTGGAGTAAAGGAGCAGCGAGGGGCTGCTTCTTTCAACTCGGCTGCAAGCTCTCTCTACTAATAGCAGTTCAGGGCATTGCAGCCTTGACACCTCGTGCCCCTGTGTGAGCGATGAAGAGTGGCTGCCCTCATCACCCCAACCTCAACTAAGGGACTAAGCCACAGGCACATGACTCTCTTTCCCCACTTCTGATTCTCAGAATGACTCATTTCCTTCCTCCTTCCCCCACTTTTTAAGCCAGCATTGCCCTTTACCTTGGCTCTACCCATACCCTCACCTTGTGAGGTATGTACCAGGGCCTTGTGGCCACTGCAGTTGAATGCAGTCGAGATCATCCCCCTAGCTTGCTTGAGAAATGGGTGCCACCAGGGCTTGAAAGGAAAGAAGAAAAGAAATGAGGGGATTTGAGACAACTTTCTCATCTAGAACATGCCTGTTAGACCATGTGATTCCTGAAGTCTCTTGAGACTTTGCATTGTGGCAATGAATTAATTTTGCATATACATTAATAAATATCATCTAGTGAGTGACTACATAAATGTAGATTGATTTTTAAAAAACCCTAAACCTCATTGTTTTCTCTCGTACCCCAAGTCTCCCAATGGCCCATGACCATCTGTTGGGAGAACTCTGGGCATAGAAAGCTGATGGATTCCCAGGAGGCCCCGCTTTTCTACGGGAGTAGCCCCAAAAGGAAGGTAGCTCATATGAGGCTGGCAAGGGCAGATCAAGGTCCTTGGACTCAAACCTAGGTCCCCGTGCATCCCTGGGAAGCAACGACCCAGGGAGAATTCATTCCGTGTCCACAGAGGGAAAGCTGTAAGAAACTCCAAGACAAATGCTATGAGCCCTCTTGATGGGATTAGTGCCCTCTTAAGAAGAGGGAGAGATGACAGTTTGGGGCAGAGAGAGTTGGAAGTATGGGGGTCATTGAAGAAGTTTCCAGGAGGGAATTGGTTCTACGCACCCAGAGTGAAGAAGATTTCGGCTGCAAGGAAGGATTTGGAGATGAGCAGTGTGCAAATGGCAACTGATGCTGTGGGAGCAGATGAGCTATTCCAGAGAGATGAGGGAGCAGGGCCCAGGGATGTGAGGACAGAGCCACAAGCAACGTCAACAAGTACAGAACAGCAGAGGAAGATGAACCTGCGGATGAGACAGGAGAGGAGGGGCAGGGAGATGACAGAAAAAGCAGGGAGCTGTGACAGCTGCCAAGGGAAAAGGGTGCACGGAGGAAGTGGTCCAGAGTCAAAGGGCACCGAAATGTCAGGAGAGTTAAGGGCTGAGCAGTTGCCTGTGACCTGGTGGAGCACACGTGTTGTCCAGTTGGGAGGGCAAAAGCATGGGCTGAGGACTGAGACCGAGAATGTAGGGGACTTGTCTGCAGGAAGTTTTGCTGGGAAAGTGTGGGAGGGAGCTGGTGTTGCACGTGTGGGGTGTAGGGGGGAGAGAGGTCCTGCTTCATTCTTACCCTTTTTCTTCCGCAAGTGGGAGAGCCCTGAGTGTGTTTAAAGGCTGGTGCAAAGGACCTAGCAGCACTTGGGAGGTGCAGGCAACAGAAAACCAGGAAGCCTGAGGTTTGAGTGGTGGAAGTGACAGGCGATCTCCCCAGATATGTTCAGATGAGGCGTTTCTGAGAACAAATGGTAATTTCTACTTACATTTTGGAAGGTTTCCGGGGTGACGAGTTTGTCCTGAAGAAATCAGTCACTGCCTCTTTGGTGCTATCTGGAACCCAAGGGCTTCGCCTGCCCTAGAGAGAATATACTTTTCAATTCCTTAATATGTTCTTTCATTTAAGAAGTATTTTTTCTTCTTCATTTTTAATTAGACTTCAGGTACACAGAATAGAAATTATTAATCATAATCCTCAGTACATGACGTTCTCTCATCACTGGTCCATATTTGTCCTGCTTCAGATTAGTTATTTTATTTTATATTTAGTATTTATTTATTCATCCAGTTTTATTAAGTTCTAATTGACATACAGCACAGTATAATTTAGTTATTTAAAATAATATAATAACATCTATGAACCCACTTACCCTCTTCCCTCCCCAATCTAGACCCCCTAACAATAACCTACATCTAACTCTTCAGCTACCTGGCCCTCTGCCTCCCCCGAGCTGGGGCATCCAGAATCCAGTCCACCATCTCGTTATTTTCTTTTTTTTTTATATCACTCTGTTGCATCTATATGTAATCCTTTAAAAGCACTTTTAAAATTTTAGTTGTTTTTAATTTAGAGTCTTTTGGGACTATATTTTTTTCATATGATGTTAAATTTCTAAGGCTCATGCACATTGTTGCAGGTGACTGCGTTCATTCCATTTGAAGCTATGTAATATTCATCGCATGGATCGAGCATTGTGGAAGGCAGAATTCTAAGAGGGCCATGAAGCTTCCTAGGCCCTGGTGTGCATACACATTATTTAATCAAACACTAGGTGCTGCTGTGATGGGATTTTACAGGTACAATTGGGGTCCCAAATCAGATCTTAAGAAAGGGCACTGGACCAATCACATGAGCCCTTTAAATCTGGGTCTGGAGTCAGAGATGGAAAGCTGCAGTGGAATCTGTAGAAGAAGACTGTCATGTTGTGGAGAGGGCCCTGTGACAGGTGGCTTCTAGAGGCTGAGAACAGCGCCTGCTGATGGCCAGCAAGAAAGTGGCGCCTCTGCCCTACAACCACTAGGACCTGAATTTTGCCAACAACCAGTGAGCTTGGAAGTGAACGCCAGCCTTGGATGGGATGGCAGCCCTGTCTAGCACCTTGATCCAGCCTGGTGAGACCCTGAGCAGAGAACCCAGCCACGGTATGTCCTGACTACTGACCTACAGAACTTGGAGACAGTAAATGGGTATTGTTTTAAGCCACTAAGTTTGTGGTAATTTGTTATGCAGCAGGAGAAAATGAACCCAACCATAATCTATTTTCCCATTTTTCCTTGAGTGTTTGTGTTATTTCCAGGTTTTTATTATTGAGAGCAGTCCTGCTCTAAACATTCTTGTATATTTTTGCTGGTTTTACAGGTGCAAGAGTTTCAAGTGTGTTTCTAAAAGTAAAGTGAAACTGCTGATGTGAATTTCTAACTTTAGGAGGACATGCCAAACTTTCCACCAATGCTCTTACATCAGTTTATATTCCCACCAGCAAATATGCAACTATTTTTGTTTATATTGGCTTCTATCTCAGTTGCATGTGGTTAGAAGATCTGGTTTGGGTGATATCTATTCTTTGAAGTTTGTTTAGGGTTTCTCTGTAACCTAGTATATGGTCAGTTTTTGTAAATGTTTCATGTGTGCTTAACAAAATGTTTTCTTTAAGTTTTGGGTGCATAGCTCTCTCTATTTTTTTTTTAGATGATTAAATCTTTTACATTCTTGCAGATTTTTTTGTTGTGGTTTGTTTACTTGACCTATCATTGATTGAGAATGTTATATTGAAATCTTTCACTGTGAAGGTGGATATCATCTGTTTCTCCCTATATTTCTATCACTTTTTGCTTCACATATTCTTGGGGAATTATCATTTTTAGAGACCTTCCTCATCCTTAATAATACTTTTTGATTTATTTTGTATTGTATGACTGACCATAAATCCTGATTTGCCTAAGAAGTCTTGGTTTATTTCTCTTTTCCTGTTGTAATTCTTAATAATACCTTTTATTCTCAAAGGTATGCTGGTTTATACAATAAATTATATATAGTTACCCTAATTTTAGATGATATTAATATTGCTACAAGAGCTATCTTTTGGCTAGTATTTGCCTGATATGTCTTTTTCCATGCTTTTGCTTTCAACCTTTGTGTGCTCTTATGTTGTATGTATATCTATTAATCTCTATTTCAGTTATTTCTGCACTGATCTTTATTTTTTCCTTCTTTCTACTAACTTTGGGCTTTATTTGTTCTTCTTTTTCTAGTTCCTTTAGGTATAAAGTTAGATTGTTTATTTGAGATTTTTCTTGTTTCTTGAAGTAGGCCTGTATTGTTATAAACTTCCCTTTTAGAACTGTTTTGCTGCATCCCATAGATTTTGGTATGTTGTGTTTCCATTTTTATTTGTCTCAAGGCATTTTTTGATTTTTCCTTCAATTTCTCCGTTGACCCACTTGTTGTTCAGGAGCATGTTGTTTAATCTCCACATATTTGTGATTTTTCCAGTTTTTTTCTTATAATTGATTTCTCATTTCATACCATTGTCATTGGAAAAAATGCTTCATATGATTTCAATCTTCTTAAATTTATTGAGACTTGTTTTGTGGACTAGCATATGATCTATCCTGGAGAATGTTCCATGTGCATTTGAGAATAATGTGTATTCTGCTGCTTTTGGATGGAATGCTCTATATCTGTATCTATATCTATATCTGTATCTATATCTCCATCTGGTCTAAAGTATCATTTAAGGCCAAAGCTTTCTTATTGATTTTCTGTCTGGATGATCTATCCATTGATGTAAGTAGGGTATTAAAGTCTGTTACTATTATTGTATTGTCAATTTCTCCCTTTAAGACTGTTAATATTGTCCATATATATTTAGGTGATCCTATGTTGGGTGCATAGATATTTACAAATGTTATATCTTCTTGTTGAATTGGCCCCTTTATTGTTATGTAATGCCCATCTTTGTCTTTTACTATATTCTTTTTTTTAAAGTCTATTTTTCTGATATAAGGATAGCTATCCCAGGTTTCTTTTGGTAACCATTTGCATGAAACACATCTTCCCTTCACTTTCTGTCCCTTCACTTTCAATCTGTTTGGGTACTTACATCTAAAGTGAGTTTCTTGTAGGCAGAATATAGATGGTCTTGTTTTTTTATCCACTTAGCCACTCTATGTCTTTTTTTTTTTCTTTTTTTTTAACATCTTTATTGGAGTATAATTGCTTTACAATGGTGTGCTAGTTTCCGCTTTATAACAAAGTGAATCAGTTATACATATACATATGTTCCCATATCTCTTCCCTCTTGCGTCTCCCTCCCTCCCACCCTCCCTATCCCACCTCTCTAGGTGGTCACAAAACACCGAGCTGATCTCCCTGTGCTATGCGGCTGCTTCCCACTAGCTATCTATTTTACATTTGGTAGTGTATATATGTCTTTTGATCTGAGAATATAGTCCATTTATATTTAAAGTTATTGTTGATAGGTATGTAGTTATTGCCATTGTTTTACTTGTTTTCTGGCTGTTTTGGTAGTTCATTTTTGTTTTTTCTTTTTCTCTTGCTTCTTCCCTTGTGGTTTGATGACTTTCTATGGTGTTATGCTTAGATTCCTTTCCCATTATCTTTTGTGTACCTACTATAGGTTTTTGCTTTGGGGTTACCATGAGTCTCACACATAGCAGCCTATATATACAACAGTCTGTTTTAAGTTGATAGCAAGTTAAGTATGAATGAATTATAAAACTCTACATTTTTACTCTTCCCATCCCAATTTTTATGTTTTTGATGTCACATTGTACATCCTTTTATTTTGTGTGTCCCTTAACTAGTTATTGTAGTTATAGTTATTTTTACCACTTTTGACTTTTAACCTTCACACTAGTTTTATAAGTGATTAATCCATTACCTTTACTATATATTTACTTTTACCAGTGTGAGTTTTAATTTCATGTTTTCTTGTTACTAATTAGTGCCCTTTCTTTTCAATTGCTGGTTTAGTGGGATGAACTCCTTTAGCTTTTGTTTGTCTGGAAAACTCTTTGTCTCTCTTTCAATTTTGAATAATAGCCTTGCTGGGTAGAGTATTCTTGGTTGAGAGTTGTTTTCCTTTTATTACTTCGAAAATATCATGCTGCTTCCTCCTGGCCTGCAAAGTTTTTGCTGAGAAATCTGCTGATAGTCTTAAAGGGGTTCCCTTGTATGTAACAAGTTGCTTTTATCTTGCTGCTTTTAAGATTCTCTTTAACATTTACCTTTTTTTTTAACATCTTTATTGGAGTATAATTGCTTTACAATGGTGTGTTAGTTTCTGCTTTATAACAAAGTGAATCAGTTATACATATACATATATCCACATATCTCCTCCCTCTTGCATCTGCCTCCCTCCCACCTTCCCTATCCCACCCCTCTAGGTGGTCACAAAGCACCAAGCTGATCTCCCTGTGCTATGTGGCTGCTTCCCACTAGCTATCTATTTTACGTTTGGTAGTGTATAAATGTCCATGCCACTCTCTCACTTTGTCCCAGCTTACCCTTCCCCTTCCCCATATCCTCCAGTCCATTCTCTAGTAGGTCTGACCTTTACCTTTTGACATTTTAATTATAATGTGTTTTGGTGTGAGTCTCTTTAGATTTATATATATTTTTGGAACTCTCTGGGTTTCCTGGATCTGGATGTCTGTTTTATTCCCCAGGTTGGGGAAGATTTTCAGTCATTATTTTTTCAAATAAGTTCTCTGCCCCCCTTTTCTTTCTCTCCTGCTTCTGGACCCTTATAATGCAATGTTATTGGGTTCCATATGTTTCTTAAGCTATCCTCACTTTTTAAAATTCTTTTTTTTTTTGCTTCTCTATTTGGGTGAATTCCTCTGCCTTGTCTTCCAGCTCACTGATTCTTTCTTTACTTCATCTAGTCTGCTGTTCAACCCTTCTTTTGTATTTTTTAGCTGAGTTATTGTATTCTTCATTGCTGTGACTTCTGTTCATTATTTTCTTATATTTTCTCTCTCTTTGTTGAAGTTCTCACTGTGTTTATCTATTTTTCTCCTGGGTTTGATGAACATCCTTATGACCATTACTTTAAACTTTTTATTAGGTAAATTACTTATCTCCATTTCATTAAGGTTTTTTTCTGGGGTTTTATGTTACTCTTTCATTGGGAACATATTCCTCTGTCTCCTCATTTTGCTTGACTCTCTGTGTTTATTTCAATGTATTAGGGAAACAGCTATCTCTCCCAGTCTTGAAGGAGTGGCCTATGTAGGAGATTAATGTTATTATTTAAACTTGCCCTAGCTTTGGTTGTCACTTGAACCTTTGTGATTGTCTAGGCAGTCTGATTTATTCTTGATACGTCCAGTCATTGAGCGTGTGCCAAGAGCTTTGAGTATTCCAGAGGGAGGGATCTCTGTCCACACCTAGTATTAGGCTGATTAGAAGCTAGACCCTCAGGCAGCAGCTTTTAAGGTATGCAAATATATACCATCCTGTGAGACTGCAATTGTAAAGGCTACTGACCTCCAGCCCAGATGATCTGGAGGTGTTTCCTTGGCAAAAGTTGCAAAAATTGTGGCTCCAGTTGAGTGTGTGAGCTCCTTTCTGGAAGGTACTGGTGAGCTGTAGTGAGGCCAAGGGAGAGCACAGAGATGGTGTCTCCTGGCCTATGTTCCCTGAGAGCACTTCTGTAGCCTGTAGATGTGTGGTAAACCTGAAACCTACTTCTTAGGCTGAAGCTCCAGGACAAGTATTTAGGCCTTTCTTCACAAGGATACTGGGGTTGTGTGTTTCAGTCTGCTGTCTGTGCATTGCCCTGAGGATGGTAGCCTGCCAAGAACCGTCCCTCTGATTGTTTCAGACCAGTAGGTCCCAGAAATGCAATCTCCCTTGGCCCATCAAGGGGCATCCCCTATGTAAGCTGTGAGTGCCTTCCTGGCTTTGGTGGGGCCATGGGAGCACCTCTGTCCCTAGAGAGAGTCCGGACAGGGTTCTGCCTCTCCAGCAGATGCCTTAGGATTAGCAAATGAGTTTCCTTCCCATATGGTCTTGGTGTGGTTCAAACTGTGGCTTTTGTTCAAGGTCCCAGGACAAGTGAGTATTCCTGTGAGCCCTTTAAGAGTGGAATCTCTGTCAGCTCGGTGCTTTACAACCACCTAGGGGGTGGGATAAGGAGGGTGGGAGGGAGATGCAAGAGGGAGGGGATATGGGGATATATGTATGCATATAGCTGATTCACTTTGTTATACAGCAGAAATTAACACAACATTGTAAAGAAGTTATACTCCAATAAAGATGTTTAAAAAAAAAAAAAAAAGAGTGGAATCTCTGTTCCCTAGAGCCCTATTGTTGCAGGAAAGAAAATGCAGCCGGAGAGAATGGTCATGTCCCAGGTCTCAGGCGAGTCCCTGGGACAGCCGCCAAGTGTGGGTTCTTGGCTTCGCGCAGAAAAGAATTCAAGCGCAAGCCATAATAAAGAGAAAGAAGGTTTATTCAGGGAGATACACACTCCACAGACACAGTGTGGGCCATCTCAGAAGGTGAGAGGCCCCAGGGTATGGGCTTGTCAGTTTTTATAGGGGTGGGTAATTTCATACGCTAATGAAAGGGAGGAGTATTCCAGCTATTTTGGGGAAGACATGGGGATTTCCAGAAATTGGGCCACAGCCCACTTTTTGACCTCTTATGGTCAGCTTTGGCACCTGTGGGTGTGTCATTTAGCTTGCCGATTTATTACAATGAGTGTATAATGAGGCTTAAAGTCTAGTGGAAGTCGACTCATCCACCATCTTGGACCTGGTTGGTTCTAACCAGTTTATGTCGTGTGTTCAATGGCTATCATTCTTTTGAAGGTTGTGCCCTGCCCCCTTCCTGTCTCACTATGGTTTTCCTGGATATAAGCTCCATTGGTTTTCAAAACAAGACATTCTGGGGGCTTCGGTTCAGGTCCCGGGGATTGGGGTGCCTCATGTGGGTACAGACCCTTCCCTCTTCAGGGAGAAGCTCTGTATTTGTGAGATCCCTCCTGATGGTGGGTGTCTGTGCCAGGGGTGGGGTTTTTGGTGAGACTGCATCTCTGCCTCTCCTACCTGTCCTGATGATGACTCTTTTCCCCTTTGCTGTGCAGGAGCTGTTCAGCCAGTTTTCAGACCTTTATCAGAGGGAATTGAATCATATTTATCTGTAAATTTGTTGTGTCTATGGGACATGGTAAGTTCAGTATCTTTTTTATCTTTTTATACCTCCATTTTTAACTACCCCTTACCCCCTTATTTCTTGATAGTTTATTAGACTCATTTTAACTTCTTGGACTTTAACAACATTTCTGTTTCTGATGGAATCTGTAATCCAGTATTTGTTTTTGTTTGTTTCGGAAATGGTTATTCTTATCAAATGTCTTTTGCTATTTTGACCTGTGAGCTCAATTTTCCATGGTGAGGCTGGGGGGTGGGGATTCATGTCTCTGTTAGGCTTTATCTATGGAAGAAAGCTGGACTCTAGCCCACACTTCCCCCGAGGGTGATGGGTGGGGACGGATCAGTGCCAGACACCACCATCAAAGCTTCAACTCAGTCCTTAGAGTATCAGGAGTTTTCTGGGAAAGGCAGCCCTGAGGAAAATTCCAGAAGCGGAATTCCCACACGTGGCTGTAGAATTCCCTGTGAGCCATGTGAGCAGTGGCCGGTTGCCAGCACAGACATCTAAGAGGAAGAGCAAAGAATGATCTTGGCCTGCGGGCTTTTGAGATGTCTCAGAGGAGAGCAAGTCATCCCATCACTGTAAGCCCAGTTCTACTTAGGCCTGTTGGAAACAAGAGGAATCATCAGTCTCACTGAATATTTACTAGGAAAAAAGATGATCGAGAGAACAAACTCATGTGTTCTCACTGAGTCATCATCTGGCAGATTCAGTTACGGGCTGTGGGTGCTGGATAGTCTCTTTACTTTTCACGTGGTAGTTTCTTGAGTTGCTTCATCCTGTGCTTCTTTGTCTGAATCATTGGACATGATTGATTCTCTCTGCCCTGTATTTATTGTTTCACTTTCTTAATACCTGGTTCGAAGAAAAGTTATAATATAATACACACACCTCAAGTCCTTATCCTTACTACATGGCATATGCGCTATTCCATTCCTTTCCTTTCCTTTCCTTCCCTTCCCTTCCCTTCCCTTTCCATTCCTTTCCTTTCCTTCCCTTCCCTTCCCTTCCCTTTGCTTCCCATTCCTTTCCTTTCCTTTCCTTCCCTTCCCTACCCTTCCCTTCCCTTCCCTTCCCTTTCCTTTCCTTTCTTTTCCTTCTTTTTCTCTCCTTCTGCCTGAGACTCCCTAAAGTGATTTCATGACCCACTAATAGGTCCCAGGATGCAGTCTGGAAAACATTGATTTGGAGGAAGGCAAAGGAAGCCCACAGGCTGCTGTATGTGAGGAGGTGATTAAACACAAAAACAGGGGAGGTTACTTCTTAGGTTCAAATTAGCCAGGCAAACGCAGGGACAGGGCCTCCCCCACCAGCCATCCTGGCAGGCTGGGAGGCTCTGCCCCTGCCCGTTGGTGGCTGGGCCAGCCACAGTGGGGAGGTGGCTGTGTCACACCTGCGTCCCAGGCTGTGCCAGGAGCTCGGCCAGACAGCAGCCCAACACTCGTCTCACAGCAACCTGTGGGTTCCCTCTGCTTCCCTCCAAGTTAGTTTTTCCAAAGTCTAGTTCAGGACCTATTCGTGGGTCATGAAATAATCAATTTAGTGAGTCTCAGACAACATTAGAAAAAAGAAAAGAAATGGAAAGGAATGGAATAGAAAATAGCAGAGCACATTGTACATAGTAAGGATAAGTACTGGCCTGTTTCAAGTGTGCCATATATGGTGTCCGTGTGGTGAATGGTGCGTGTGGTGTGTGCGTTTTCTGTGTGGTATGGCGTGTGGTGTGTGTGGGGAGGGTCGGGGAGGGGTGTATGCGATGTGGATGTATTGGGATGTAATCAGAAGTGGCTTTACCTCGAGGCTCATGGGGACAATGTTCAAGTATTGAGTTATGGGGACGTCATTCTGGCTTATACATGGTTTGGTCTGAACTTCGTGTGAACTAGAACGGCCTGACTCATGCCCTGTCAAACATACATAGCACATCTTTAACCATTAAGGTCAAGAATATCCACTTCGAAGGTGAGGACAAATGACTCCCTTTCTGTGTCCATGTTAACCCTCCCTTGAAGATAAGGTTCCCTTCCCAGACACCAGGGTCCAGCTGTCTCACTGTATATGTACTAAGCTGTCTCTTTTTTAAAATTTAAATAAAAATTTATAATTTATACAGACTTTTTCTTTAAATAAGCAAGGTTTTCTTAAGAAAATGTTACAGAGGGATTTTTTTTCATCAGTTCTTCATACAGTACAATCCTCTTGTTGAACAAAAGTTATACTGGTAATGAGTATTTACAGATCCAAAAGAGACTTGAGCTTCAGACATAAAAAATTTAACATTCATTCTAGTTCACTGATTAGTCACAGAAATTAAATATCTGCCCAGATTTACACAATTCAGTAAAAAGCTCTCTCTTTTGAAACCCCGAAGGAATGTTCCCTGTCATGTTAAATGTATATTCTTTGTTCTGATAGCGTATGACTATGTTGACAACCATGCTTTTATGCAGCAGTTTCTCAGAGCTACTGAGAGGCTGCCTCCCAGGCTATAGTCCTCAGTTTGGCTCAAATAAAACTTTCTTCTCTTCCTTATTATATATTGATATTGATTATTGATTATTTGCTTCGACAAGGCTAATGAACTTGAACTTCAGGAACCCTAGCACTTTGCAAAGCCCTGTCCCTATTTTGGTATTTGGAATGCTGTACTGTATTATTTTCCTTAAAGAGGGAAAAGCTTTACAGTAAGTCCCCTACATACATATGAACCTTCAAGCTGTGAACTTGCAAAGATGTGAACGTGTGTTCACATGTCCAATCACGTAAGTTAGTTCACGTGTCTGATGTACATTGTCACCTGCGTGCATTCTCTACAAGTGGTTGTGCTTTTGTGTACTTACTTTGTGTAGCTTACTGATGAAGACCTGATGGAACTGGAGGCCCAGAGAAAGGACAAAGAGAGACAAGAGGAAGAAGAAGTAACTGAAGAACAGAAGAGATTCACGATGCAGGAAATGGCAAGGGGATTTTCTTTACTTGAGGAGACACTGTTAGTTTTTGAGGCACAGGACCCAAATGTAGAATGGTACACGAAGGTTGCAGCAGCCATTCAGAATGCAATCCAGTGCTACCGTGTCATCTATGATGAGAAAAAAAGAGCTACTACCCAGACATCATTGGATCATTTTTTCAAGAGGGTAGATAGAATTGAATCCAGCAAGGAACCAGAACCTGTGCCATCAGGGTCAGGCGTGAGTGAAATTGCAGCTTGCCCTCCATCTCCTATTGCTGATGATCCTTCAGCTCTATCATCTCCACCTCCTCTCCCTCCTCCAGTCAGTAACTCTTCTTGCCTGTTCACTCGATGCCAGCCCCTGGATGCCAGCTGTTGCACTGTACTACTGTACTTTTCAAGGTACTGTACTGTAAGATTAAAAATGTTTTCTTTATTTTTTTTCTATTGTTTTTTATGTATTATTTGTGTGAAAAGTATTATAAACCTATTACACTACAGTACTATATAGCCGATTCTGTTAGTTGGGTACCTAGGCTAACTTTGTTGGACTTACGAACTAATTGGACTTACAAACGTGCTCTCGGAATGGAAATTTTTTGTATGTAAGGGACTTCCTGTATTCTCCTCAAACCCTGGGCCTGTTTCTGGTTGTGCTGTAGCGCACTTTACTTCCTGTGAGTCATAGTCAAAAAGGAAAAACACAAAACCTCACGTTCTCACTTTCCACCTAGCAGCCAGTGCCACCTTGATAAGTGGAAATTCACCCCCTCACGTGAGCCTCCTCGGAATAAAATGCAGACGCCTCAACCGGGCCCAAGGCCTCCTGTTCTTGTTCCTGCTTCCTGCTCCTGTCTTATCTGGACCCCTCTTCACCCCATTCTCTGCCCCTGCTATAGTCTACAGTAGTGGCCTGTCCTCCAACCCTTTGTTCGCCCTCCGCCCTCAGGGGGTTTGCATGCAAATGCTGTTCTCTGACCCTGGAAGACCTTTGACCTCCTCTTTTCTGGCTGCTCCTTTCTTTCCTGGTCTCTGTTGAGCTGTCGTCCCTCCCTCCAGGAAGCCCTCCTTCTCCAGGTGTGAGGGGAACTGACTGTGAATGAAAAGTGTGGCCTACCATCTCAGTAAACAAAGGATGCTGCAGCCATCAAGCCACTACGGCCACCCCTACGGCGAGCCCTGAGGGAACTCAGGCTGGAGATAAACTGCCCACCGCCAAGTCCTCAGCCGCTGCTGCCCCCCCTCCCCGTGGTGCACCCTGAGGGGACTCAGGGCGGGAAAGCGCAGGATACTGGCGTTAGATAGCTAAGGTGCATATCCAAGGAATGATTTCAGCGAGTCCAGACTCTTGCACCTTCCAGTACACAGAAAAGTGCTCAGTGCTTTAACTTGAGACGTCTGCTTTTCTTTAACTAGCAGTGATCTTTTGCTGTTCCGACCACCTGGTCTTTGTTGCAAAACCCCCCTATACATTCTGGATCCTCCCTCACCTCTTCGGAGCTGTCCCTCAGAGTTCTTCTGAGAGGCTCTCTCCACGGCTTGAAGTCTTCAGAAAGTCTGCCAAAGAAAACATAATTCTCAACTTTTAGGTTGTGCATTTTTTTTCAGTCGACGTGATCCTCCTGTAAAGCCCAGGGCATCCCGCGCTTCTACCATCAGAGCACGCTGACACCACGTTGAGGCTTGACCTGACCCTACGCTGTGTGCCTGCCCCGTAGCAGCTCCCGCTGTGCTCTTACTCCAGGTGGGCCCTGCTGCACGTGCTTGCCAGGTGCTAAGTCCTCCCCTCACATCAACCCTAAGAGTCCGGAGCTGCTGGGGAGGGGGTGTAAGATGGGTTCAAAGATGTATTATACAACATGGGAAACATAGCCAATACTTTGTAATAACTGTAAATGGAAAGTAGTCTTCAAAAATTGTACAAAAAATTTTAAAAATTAAATTAAAAATGTAATCTAAAAAAAAAAAAACAGTCAGGAGCTGTTATCACCTTCCCCATTTTACAGATGAGAAAAGGCCCAGAGAGGTTAAGTAACTGGCTCAAAGTCACACAGTAAGTGGTCAAGCCAGGATTCTAACCTTAGGGTCTGGCTCCAGAGCCCGCTTTGTGAGCACGAAGTAGAAGGTACTTGATGAGAGTTGGTTAAATGGATTGTTAAGAGAACAGAAAATGTAAAACTCGTATGTAACCTAAGCTGATCTTTAAAAAGAAAGCTCAGGTGAGCCCCCTGATGGGGTTGGAAATGACAGGTGGCACAGGGGCTAGGGAGAGCTGGATTTCACTGCAAATGCCACCGTGGAGCTGTGTGCGCTTAGAGGTAGCCCTGGAGGTGGAGGAGCTCCAGGATTGAAGATGGGGGCTCCAGCGAGGTGAGCATGATATGGGAGAAGTGGGGAGAGAGAGCGTGCTCAGGCATCAGAGAGGAACCCCCCAACCTTCTGCAGGGCACAGGGAGAACCAAAATCTCAAAGCACATATTGTAAGGTTGTTTGCTGTGGATTTTGTGATGTAACCATCGAGCACTCCACACCCCGCCATGACGCTTTCTGGAGGGCTCACAGGGCTTTTTTTGTGTGAGCAGATTCCTTTGACAGAGCTCAAAGAAGTCTAAGGATGCAGGCCCAGTGAGCTGACCTCATGCGTTGTGACAGGGACTGGCCTGAACCCATCATACTTGGATCTTCAAAGCGACAGGGGTCCTAGCGGACTTCTGGGATCTAGAATGAATGGCTGAGTGAATCATCGTTGATGCAAAACTACCCTCTCATTTCACTGGAACTGCCCCTGGTCTCACAGCCCCAGACTCTAGCTTTTCATTTTTTATAAAAATTAAACTCTACCTCAAATGTCCTGACGTGCCCAGTAGGTACAAGTAACCTTATGGTAAAGCAAGTGCACTTTTAGCAACGAATCCTACTTTCAGCAGAGAATCGTTCTTTCCTGGTCACATCTACTATACCAGTAGTGGTAATGGTGTATTTTGCATAAAATCTTTGAAACATGGAGGCATAAAGCTGTATATACAAAACCTTTCTAAGGATGTTTATTTGCAATGAACTGATTGTTGAGTAAGATGACTGGTTACTATTTGGAGGCATTTGTTCGTCCTTAAGACAACTCTTTAGACAGGGTAGGCCACATTTTAAGACGGCAGGGTGGGATCCGTGGTATGTCTAGGGGCCAGTTCCCCGTACCTCTCAGGACACCTGTAAATGCCTTTGTTCCTGTTCCAAGGCTCTCAGTTAAGGGTGTATCGGACAGGGCTCCGTTCGCCTGGGGAGCAATGTGCCCCGTTGTAGCCAGGTTGCTATTGTCTAACTGCAGGATTGGTGAGGCCTCCCAGGCCCAGTGAGGTTTCCTGTGCCACCGCAGGGGAACCAATCAGCAGAAGTGCCCCAGCCTTGGGTACATGAGCAGCGGTGTGGGACAGGGAATTAGGAGGGAGGGGAGTCTCTGAGACGGGGCTTGAGGATGTCTGAGATGGCTCTATCCTGGCTTTATCGTCTGCCACTCCCCATTTGGTGAGTCAGGAACTTGACTGGGCCTCTGCAGATGGCTGCCAGCTGCCCTGCTTGTGTCCTGAGCTCCCAGACTTTCTTCTGTATCGTTAGATACGGGAACTTGCGTGACTTTGCCAAGAGGTGCCTTGGCCTGGGCTTTCTTTCAATCTGAGCACACCGCTGATGTCTGCTAATATGGCGGTGGGGCAAAGACCTTTGAACCACTGGCTCATCACCACAGGAGTAAAAACAATATAGGTGATTTAATTTTTAGAAAACAATGGAAACACATTGAAATATATATATGTTTATTTTTAACATATATTATAATATGTAATATATACTATATATATAATATGGAATATATAATATGTGTAATATGTAATATTTTAAAAGATATATTTTAAAAAAAATATATTAAAATAATAAAAAATGCTTTTAGGGTTAAACAAAACTGCAAACAGCGTGGCTATTATGGGCTGAATTGTGTCCCCCCAAAATTCATATGTTGAAGTCCTAATCCCCAGTACCTCAGAATGTGACTGTATTTAGAAGTAGGGCCTCTAAAGCGGCGATTAAGGTAAAATGAAGTCATTAGGCTGGGCCCTAATCTAATATGACTGGTGTCCTTACAGGAGGGAATTGGGACACAGACACAGGGAAGACCATGTGAGGACCCAGGGAGAAGACAGTCATCTACAAGCCGAGGAGAGAGGCCTCAGAAGGAATCAACCCTGCCAACCCCTTGATTTCAGACTTCTGGGCTTCAGAACTGAGAAAATACATTTCTATCGTTTGAGCCCCCCGGGCTGCCGTACGTTGTTCCCAGCAGCCTGGGAGGCTAACACAGTAGCCATCTTGCTAGTGTCTGTAGCATCTTTTACGCTAGGGAATGGCGCCCTCTGCTGGGTCTTTATGTTAAACGCCACATGCCCTGAAAACAATGCATTTCATGTTTGGACACCATAAAATTACGAACAAAGTACTCAGATGCTTCTTTATAGAATCCTCGATAGAATTAAGAATGTAGAATCTTCACTGAATGCTTTACAGAATCCTTCACCTGTAAGCAGGGTTGATATTAAAAATATTCAGCAGCTGGGGTGTGGGGTTGCTACTGTGCCTGGTGTGGAGGCCGGACTGTGAGGAGGGGGTGGGGAGGGTCCTGGGGGAGGGGCTGGGTGGCCAGGGCAGCATGGGGAGGACCAAGGTGGGGGGAGCAACTATGCACCAACCCTTATGGAAGATGCAGCGGTGTGGGGTGTCCCGCTGAAGATCGGTTTGTAATCATATAAAATTGTTTTCTAATACTTCCTTTCTAAAACTGCAAATCTTTAATGTAGTCTAGTGCTCCTAGAAATAGTCCTCAAGCAAGTACTGTTTTCTAAGCAGGAAATCACTGTCCTTCTGTCATTTGTGGTTGTTCAACACACATCTCTTGTAAGTCAGATTCATGCTATTGACCTCACTCTCCTCCTGGTGGACAAAATGCATTGCTAATGCTACGAACGAGACAGCAAGTCTTGAGACCAAGTCTGGTGCATCGCAGTTAGAGGGTTAAACTTTCCGTCACTTCCATCGCTATGAAACAGAGGGCAACCCAAGCAATCTGTGCTCCAAAAAGCTATCATGAGAATGGAAAAATCACTAGATTGGTGCACACAGTAAGCACCCAATAAATAATTTTTAAGTAAGTGAATGGCGATCGGACACCATGAAATGAAAACACTTGGCAGCCCGTGTTCCAAACTTGGGTCGTTCACTAGGCAGTTCTAGATTGCTTCTATGAAGTGAGGGTTTTCTTCTGTTGTCCAGATAGCACCTTTTCTAGATGCAAATGAGAAAACCGAGGGTGAAAGCACAGAGCCCGTCCAGCCTCAGCCTCCATGACCCAGTCCAATAAGAGGAAACAGCATTTGAAATAGGGACTTCCTGGCATGTCCAGGCTGCGTGGAGTGGGGTGTGTGGTCAAGCCACACTCCTTAGAAGGATAAGGAAGCTTCCAATGAGTCCTAACTTGAGCCTCCCATTCATTCCATGACTCATGGATTCCGGAAGCGTTTACTGAGTGCCTCCCATGTGCCTGGCACATGCAGGGGTTATGGCAGTGAGCACAAGGGACACAGACCCTCATATCTGGGAGCTTACACTCACGAGGAGGACAGTTACACAAATGTTGTAATCGTGATGAAGCTAATTAGGGAGAAGTACAGGGTGACAGGGCAACATGAGAACAGGAAAAGGAGCAACTTCCAGCTGTGAGCAGCTGGGAAGGCTTACCCAAGACAGTCATCTCTAAGACGAGGCTTGGGAGGGGAGGCAGAGGGGGTGGTGACGTGGGGAAGCCTTTCAGGAAGACAGAACAACCCGAGTAAACGTCTAAGGCAGTGGCACCATCAGAGCAGACTGGGGCGCGGCATGGGGGGGGCTCAAGTCCAGCTGTGGGGCAGTGGATTTACCCAGTTCCCAAGAAGATGCCCACACCTGGGCTGCACTGGTCCAGAGGATATGCTTTTTCCAAGCTTGCACAAAGGGGCCTTTGGGCTGGCGGGTCCTGAAACCTGGCTCATTCAGAAAACTGAAAGTATGACAGATCACGAGGAGCTAAAACCTCTTGGCCAGTTACCAGCTGCTCCTCATAAATAACTGTCCTCATCTTTACCTGTTGACCTATATATCCTGGACTCTCTGTTCAGGTAAAGTCCCTCTCCATCCACTGACCTTGCCCCTTAGGGAGATATCTCTTATCCCCCTGCATAAGCTCTCACCTCCTCTGGAGCCAACCAAATGCTTCATGTGCTTACATCCCACCAGAATCACCCGAGACCTTGGTTTGTTGCTGTCGTCGCTCTATGCCCAGTGCATAGCACATAGTAGGTGTTCAACTAAATGTGTAGTTGAATGAATGAATCCGTTTTCAAAAACATGGGGACCCCTCTTTGGGAACAGCTCTTACTCTGCCTGAATGCAGGCTTCATTGTAACACACATTTAGCGCTCACTTCTGTGCATAACTCCTGCAACCATCAAAGGTGATACATACTGTTAATCTCTAACATCTCACCTCTCTGGAGCTACATCAGCTTTCCAGAGGCCACCAAGAACAAAATAAAGCAGTCTCAGAAAACAGTGCACTGAGTACCACGCTCTGGGTGCTGCAAAAGCAACTGTCAGCACTCTCTGTCCAAGCTTACTAACCCTTATTTTATACACAATGATAACTAGTGTTGATTCTCTGTTGTCCTAGCCTCCTGCAGAATAGAAATTGTAGAAAGAAAGCATGGGTCATTGGGTTGGGGGGTAGAAAGAAGGAAAAGAGGAGGCTAGCAGGATTAGTTCAGCCACGGCTGCTGCTTTTGGGGCCCTCTTCCCAATACTCTTGCAGGGACACATGCCCTGTAGACAGTTCTGCTTTTCTGCTCCAGTTCATCCTTGGAGGTTGCCTCTGTGGTGTGACCATCAGCCCCCAGCCATGCTGGCTTCCTTCTATTTCCTCTTTCTCAGGCTTAGCCTCTGAGACACCATGGAACGGACGCTGCCAATTCTGATTACATGCAAAAACCGTATCCCAACCATCAAGCATTTGATTCTCAATTTCCAATTAGTTGCAAATTGGTGATCACTTAGCCTTGAATATTATAATTTCCTCTGAGTATAAGAAGATGCTTAAAATTGAGAAATTCCTTGCTTACACAATTTTTCTTTTTCTGGCATCTGCCTGTGGTTTAGATGCCATATTTTCACTTCTCCTTCCTCAAAGGGTCAACCCAACTCTGCTGTCTTGTTCCATCTGGGTCTGTTCCTACTTCTACCCACAATCCAAAGTTCACAGGCACTTCTCCGATCCCCCTCTCAGCTGGGCTTTTTCCTTGGGCTCTGTCCTAAAAATAGCTTCACTACCATCTCAAATATGCCTAATCACCCCAACTTGTATAACTTCTGTTTTCTGCATGCAGATCATACTTTTTTTCTAATACATCAACAAATATTTAGTGACTTGGTATTTATGTGCCCAGTATTCTGTAAAGTGTAGTTGAGGAGATAGACTGGAAAACCCGATCTTGCCAACTAGAGTCATCTCAGCGGGTGAGAATACAGGAAAGCGTGAGATATGCAGCCTGGAGCACCCGGCACTGGGCAATGGCTCCCCACTTCTCTCCTCAGCGGTGCAGGGGAACATGATATTTCCAGATACCATGCATCCTCATTGGCTTGGGGTTGCTCCGCCCCTTTCCCAACCAAGAAAATCTAGGGAATGATGGGATATTATCAAAGGGACAGTCTTTTTTCTTTTTAATCTTTATTTTATATTGGAGTACAGTTGATTAACAATGTTGTGTTAGTTTCAGGTGTACAGAAAAGTGATTCAGTTATACGTATACATGTATCTATTCTTTTTCAAATTCTTTTCCCATTTAGGTTATTACAGAGTATTGAGCAGAGTTTCCTGTGCTATACAGTAGGTCCTTGTTGGTTATCTATTTTATTTTATTTGTTGTTTTATGTTTGGTTGCACTGAGTCTTTGTTGCTGCGTGTGGGCTTTCTCTAGTTGCAGCAAGCGGGGGCTACTCTTTGTTGCAGTGCACGGGCTTTTCAATGCAGTGGCTTCTCATTGCAGTGGCTTCTCTTGTTGCAGAGCACGGGCCCTAGACTTGCAGGCTTCAGTAGTTGCGGTGCGTGGGCTCAGTAGTTGTGGCTTGTGGGCTCTAGGGCACGTGGGCTTCAGTAGTTGTGGCGCACGGGCTTAGTTGCTCCGCGGCATGTGGGATCTTCCCGGACCAGAAATCGAACCTGTGTCCTCTGCATTGGCAGGTGGATTCTCAACCACTGTGCCACCAGGGAAGTCCCTGGTTATCTATTTTAAATATAGCAGTGTGCACATGTCAATCCTGAACTCCCAGTTTATCCCTCCCCCTCCACTCTTCCCCCCTGGTAACCACAAGTTCCTTCTCTAAGTCTGTGAGTCTGTTTCTATTTTGTAAATAAATTCATTTGTATCATTTTTTTTTAGATTCCACATATAAGCAATATTATGTGATATTTGTCTTTCTCTGTCTGACTTACTTCACTTAATATGATAATCTCCAGGTCCATCCATGTTCCTGCAAATGGCATTATTTCATCCTTTTTAATGGCTGAGTAATATTCCATTGTATATATGTACCACATCTTCTTTATCCATTCCTCTGTCGATGGACATTTAGGTTGTTTCCATGTCTTGGCTATTGTAAATAGTGCTGCAATGAACATTGGAGTGCATGTATCTTTCTGAATTATAGTTTTGTCCAGATATATGCCCAGTAGTGGGATTGCTGGGTCATATGGTAACTCTATTTTTAGGTTTTTAAGGAACCTCCATGCTGTTCTCCATAGTGGCTGCACCAATTTACATTCCCACCAACAGTGTAGGAGGGTTCAAAGCGACAATCTTAAGCATTCTCTATTTCTCAGAAGAGTCATCTTTAGAAACGGTGATACTTAGTAATGAATCACCATATCACACCTTACAGTGAGTCCCACCCATGCAGCTTAGGCAGCTACAGCTGAGGATGGCTGGCCGAGATAGGGCTGTTTTCTGAGAACAAATCGCACTTCAAGGAAATAGAGTTCTTGAACTGCCTTTGCTTCCGAACTGCTGACTGCGACGGGCAGGGCCACACTGTGCTGGCAGATAAACCTTGAAAAGCGGCAGTTGCTGTCAAGTTCTTGGTCGACTCAGGTCCCTCCCTACTCAGGAGGACTGTGTGAACATGAGTGTCTGCACACTCAAGCTTGGAGGCCAGAACTGTCATTTCTCAGCCTCTCTGAGTCTTCATTTCCTTGTGTTGAAACATGGGGATCTTAATTCCTACCTCGCAAGGGCTGTGGTGGAAATTCAATAATTTTGTGAGAGCCCTTAGCACTGGGCTGGCATTAAGTGCTTGCTCAATAATTATTTGCCGGGTGGAAAAAAAAAGGTATTTACTTAAAAGCCTGCTATGCAATTTTTCTTGATAAAAGTACACAAGAGCCATCTGCCGGTGATATCTTGCTAAAATAAAAACAGGTGGAAACTGTCTTAAGTGGAATTGCCTATAGAAGAGGTGTGTCCGTTATCATTGTTTTATAGGCTTCAGTTAATGCAGTGTGTTCCTTGCTTGCTTTCCTTCCCAGGAATTGTTCCGTGGGTGAACTCCGTGAGCTGGGGCTGTGATCATTAGACCAAGGCCATGCATCTGTCCCCTGTGGGCCAGTTAACTCAGCTTGGCTCCATGTCCGTACACATTGATCTTAACCCAGCTGGCAGACTCACAAACGTGTGACCATGTCCCCAAGGACACCAGGGGGATGGGTTTCTGTGGATATGGCAAATAACTCCTGTCTGCTGGAGAAGCAACTCCGCAACAGCTCTGTTATGGTTATTGTGACCTGAAGGTGGCGCTGTTTCTCAAGGAAGAATGGTATGGGGCTTTTACAGGCTGTGTGAAATGTTGGACTATCCAGAGTTGGAGAGAATCTGCAAGGTAACTGGGTGCAATTCCCTCCTTTTCCAAGCAAGGAAATTGAGATCCAGAGATAGAAAACTCCTGTCTGAAGCCAAACCACAGAGGCAAGGCTGGATACAGGTCTCCCAGATTATACACTTGCAGGCTTCATTACACTGTTTCCTGGTCCTAATGGTATTAAGCAATTAATAATGCTTACAACAAAATGGAGTGAATCACTGGTACCTAAACTGGTGATGTTTCCAAAGAGCTACACTGTCATTGAATTTCAAATGTCTATTATTCCTAATCACAGGCCAGGTTCAATCTGTCTGTTTTGGTTTTTATTATAAAAGGCATTTTTATGTATCTATGTTTTCACGGATGATTTCGTTTTCTTTTCCATACAAATGAAAGAAGGAAAATAATTGGTGTGGGTGGAATTTTATTCTATACTGATTTTTGTTTTGAAACGTAAGCATGATTTCTGTTTAAATGATCACAATTGAGATGTGGGTTTTTAAAAGATGCTCGTGGATAGAAGCTTGATAATGAAAATAATTCCAAGGTAGCTATTTTTAGCCCCTTTCCTAATTCATAGAAAGTGGAGCACATCAGGGAATGGATATAGTAGGTACATCCCCACAGGCATGCACAGAATGTAAATTCAGTCTTTTAGAAGGTTTCTACTGTGGAAATAAATTTTTTTTTTTTTTAAGTAATCTTTTGCTTACTTTCCGGGGAGAGTAAGAACTGAGGAAAGTGAGAGAAGTGAGTCCTACATCCTCATGGTGGGGCCTGTCACAGCATCGTTAGTGAGGTCCTCCAGGTGCTCGGAGCCTGTCTTACAGAATTCAAGGTTGCTAAAAACACAGGGCCTGTACCTCTGCTCTTGGCACCAGTTAAAACTTTTCTTGAGATGCAGATGAAGCAGAAGACATCATTCCAGTGATAGCAGTATCGTTTCCCCCATTCACCTGGGAGTTTATAATTCTTATATTTGTTTTTTACCTTCAGAGCTAAGGGAGATGTACAAAAAGATGTTTTCTGAAATTTGGGTCTACTGGATTCAAGAAGGCTGGATTTCTATTTTCCTGAAAAATACTCTTTATCAAGTAACTTAGAATTTTTTTCCATCGCAGCTTCCTATGATATAGCAGAATTGCAGCATCTTCAGGTTGTGCTCTGCTCTTTATTTTTACCTCTATCCACACTCCCTTAAAAGACTTCTTTTGTTACATCAGTATCACCTGGGAGCCGGTTAGGAAGGCAGAAGCTCGGCCCACCTCGGACCTATGGAATCAGCCCCTGGTGTGTCAGCGTTCCCCAGGTGAGTCGTGCGCCCATGAATGTGAGAGGAGCACAGACTAGAACACACAGCTCTATCAGGTGGGAGCTGAAATGCCAGTAAACATTTAGCTTAGTTCAGTCTCTGTTTTCATATCAGTGTTTTATCCTTCTCCACTTAGCCTCTCTCGTTCATGCAATTCCATAGGTATTTATTGAGTGATGTGGCTGAAGGGCTGAGAATAAAGATGAAAATCCTTGGCCTCCTGGAGCTGATGGGGGGAGACAGAAAATAAACTTTACTTATATTTTTAAAAATTTCTTTCTTTTTGGTTGTGTTGGGCCTTCATTGCTGCCCGCGGGTTTTCTCTAGTCGCGTCGAGCGGGGGCTACCCTTTGTTGCAGTGCGTGGGCTTCTCATTGCGGTGGCTTCCCTTGCTGCAGAGCACGGGCTCTAGGAGCACGGGCTTCAGTAGTTGCGGTGCGTGGGCTCAGCATTTGTGGCGCACGGGCTTAGTTGCTCCACGGCATGTGGGATCTTCCCGGACCAGGACTCGAACCCGTGTCCCCTGCATTGGCAGGCGGATTCTTAACCACTGCGCCACAAGGGAAGGCCTAAACTTTACTTATATGTATAATTATATAATGTACAGCATTTGTAGAGTGATAAGCTATGGAAGAAAATAAGGCAGGCTAAGGGGGACGCGAGTGTGGGAAAGGGTACAGTGGCGTATGGGATGGTCAGAGCAGGCCTCTCCAGCGAGTGGGGCCTCTGAGTGGAGACGGGAAGGCAGTGAAGGTGGGAACATGTAGGGGAGGGGGCCTGGGGCAACCTTCTGCCACCCTCCTTTAAAGTTGCTACATGGATCCCTGTGTGTCAGGTTTGCCAGATTTAGCAAATAAAAATACAGGATGCCCTGCATTTTTGAATTTGGCTTTGAGGTTGAGTTTCAGACCTACAATAAGTTTTTGGTATAATATACTAACTTGTAGTGTTATAATATATGTACATATATCAATAATTTAATACACGTGCTAGCACATAAGCCTGGTACTAAGTTACAGTGTATATATTAAAAAATTTTCATCGTTTACCTGAAATTCAGACTTCAGGACTGGGGGTCCTGTATTTTACCTGGCGACTCCTCTGTGACCAATGGCCCCGGATCAGTCCGTGGCTGAAGGAGGTGGCTTTCTCCGTAGAACCACCATTTCCTTTCTCCGTCAATCTGCATCTTCCTTCCTGGGCCCTGGCCAGCGGCACCCGGAAGGCAGTGGCTGTCCGTGACCTTGTTGTGTTATCCCCATGGATGATGCCTGAGGGTGGTTCCCCTGGACCTGTTTTCTGCAGTCAGATAAGAATTTCCTGAACTAAATATTCCTAAAAAGTCTTTTCTAGTGAAAAAAAGACCCATATTTTAGAATACCTCTAGTTATACATTGCCTTGTGATTGTATCAGCCATCACCTGTTGGAAAAAAACCACTAACCATTCCTTTGTCCATCTAGTATGTATGGGAGAAACTCATGAGTTATTTTGCAGGCAACCTCCATACAACATGTCAAGTGCAGTTTTCCAAGTGCTGTTTTTGATGCGGGAAGTGTGGCCCCTCCCGCCTCTTCCCAGAAGAGTCTAGGGCATAACATCTGTCTGCCAAGCTCAGCGTCAAGCCATAACCCTTCCACATTTAAGCAAGGGGAAATCCTCCTCCCTTCCTTTACTTATTTATTTTTAACCATACCAACTGGCAAGGACGTGGCTGCTGAAATGACAACAGCGCTATGTCACTTTTCAGTAATTACCCCTTACAGAGCCCAAGCTTGAAGAGAGAAGGTTCTAGAACTGGAAGCTTTTGTGTTTTCTCATGAGGGGAAGGATGACTATAAACAGCCTACCTGACTTAGCCAAGATAACCTGAGGGGCCACTTTGCTGTCTTCTCTCTTGTGCTTCTGAACACCTGCCATCACAAGTTAAAACCATTAATAACACCCAACAAAACAAAATTCAGTTGCATTTCATAATGACAAGCCCTTCTGATGAGAGGTCACAGCTGATGGTAGAAATAGAATTTCTTCTTTGCCTCCTGACTTGGGGCAGCGGGTGGCAGCAGGGACTCAACGGCCTGCTGCAATGAATTTCTAGATCCTGATCTGCACATGTGACAGGTCCAGGGGTGGGACTGGAGTGGGCCAGACAATAGGGTAACTTTTGCCGAAATGTTTTGTACAAGTAACACCAACACTGTGAATTCAGCTTCAAAATAGTTTCAAAGACACTGATTCTAAAGTACCCCTGGAGGTGACAGTTTTTTCCATATAATTAGGAGTGCATTAATACTTTATCTTTGTTTCTTATGTTCTGTTTTCAGTAAAAAGTGAGAAGACTTATCTGAAAAGAAATTAAGTTGCTGTCTAAATTAATTTGTGGCTTTATTGGAGATGCAAACGAACTTAGACCTGCTTTCTGCTGTTCTTTGGTGCTCCAGAGTATTTCTGTTGAATCAGCTGGTTTGCAATTCTAAACACTAGTTTCAAAATTTGGGATTGTGAATTAGATTGGGGTGTGTGTGTGTGTGTGTGCGTGTGTGTGTTACATCTGTATTTTTCACATTCTACAGGCTTTCCTACTCATTAGTTATGACTTGGATTTGTAAAACTGGGACACTTTGATAGAAACTTCAGGATGACAATAAAGTACAATAAAATGCTCCATAAAAGTGGAAAACAGGAAAACTACCACCAAAGGTCAAACAAAAGCAATCAACCAACCAACCAATAAGTAAACAATAAGAGGAAAGAGCACTTACATTTTAATTACTCACCAGGATATATCAGAAGGAATTTGAAAAAATTTAACGTACAAGTGAATTTTTTAAACATAATATTTAAGTAGGAAGATTGATAGCAGTATTGATTTTTTGGTTTATGAATATAGTTTTCACATTAAGTAACTTAGAAGTGAAATTATGTATAATTTGCACATGAACTAGTAGAAGTCATGCTACTTGTAGCAGTTATATATTTTAAAATATGATTCTTTGCTTATTAAAATATAGATACATATACATTTTGGGGAATTTAGGACATAGAGATAAGCAAAAAGAAGAAAACAATAATCACAGGTATCGTACCAGGCAGAGAGGACCTTTGTGAATTTTAGTGTACATCTTTCCAGTTCTTTTTTCTATCTGTATTTATTTTTTTAATGGTATTGCCTAAGTTCTTTTCAAACTCTCATTTAATCTGTATGTCATATGAGGAAAGGAGGAGACTGGAAGGGAGAGGAAGGAAAATGAGATTTTGCAGTGACTCTGATAATAACATATGAAACAAAGAACTGCTAGACAGATAGAAAGCAGAGTGCCGTAGTTCTCTGCTGCTTTTATTTACGTCAAAGTAACGGGTCCATGGCAGCCTGAAATTTTCATCATCAGAGTCACTCATATTTTTTGCATGGGTTAAAAGCATACATCTTCATGATGTAAGAACGAAGGATAAGTAGGATTAACTTTTCTGGTTTAGTTGTGATTCATTTCAGAAACATTTGAAATTTCCATCCTTGACATATTTGAACCTTGCAACTTAAGTACGTGGATTTAGCAGTCAAGACTAGCACATTTTCCTCTCTGCTTGTAACAGAAATGTCTAACTTCAAGCCGCCTGTGTTAGAGGCAGGCATGACCAAGGAGAAACTGAGAAGACCAGCACAATCAATTTACCCCCAAGCCAGAGGCCATCGCGAGAGCCTGCTGGGTTCAAGACCCGCTACAGCGAAATGGGCAGCCAAAGAAAGTGAAAAACTTCACCAATTCGCCCAATCCCTGAAAATAAATAGTCAGAAAATGACGACTCCAGGAAACAAATGTACTTAGGCTTCATCATCAGAAAGATTTGCAATGGTGCACAGACAGAAGCCAGCATGAAAACAATAAGAACAAGAATAGTTGTGTGTGTCAGCTGGGTGTGTCACCATATTGTACTCAACGTGAGGATATTAATTTCACAGTTTTCGTAGATAAGTTTAAACATAGGAACATGTCACAAATAAGCAGCAATCTCCGTGAGGCTACATCAGCTGGGATTTCACAGTCTGCAGTTTTTAAATTCAGCTGGGTCTCCAAGGGCCAATCAATATTGGTGGCAATTATTCTTAGTACACAGTCCAAATGAAATGGGTGTGTTTTTTTCTTTTTTATCAAGGTGGGAGATGGTGATATAGAAATAAACAAATTCCCTTGTGGATGGCAATTGGGCCGCCTAACAGCTGCAGCAAGTCGGCTGTGGGTCTCTTTGGCCTGTTCCTTGGGAATAGTCCAATAATGACCCCATTATTTTAACCCTTCAACGTAAGCTGTGTTTGATAGCTAGCTTGGAAAAACCTGGCATGTGTCAAACAAAGAAAGAATGAAAACAAAACAACAACAACAAAAACCCCAAACCCAGGGGCACCTCCCAAAGCAGCTGCTGGCAGCATTACCTTATACACAGGTTTTATTTATACCCTGGTTTCTAAGCCACAACCTCTAGAGGGCCAGTGCTTGGGACACAAGGATGTTTTCACAAAGCAGAGTCAATTTACATTCTAGAGGGAAAGCAGTGAAAACCTTAAAAACTTTTTTTCCAAAAGGCAGATACTGAATTATGCACATCCCTAGATTTTATTCTTTGAAAAGTTAGTTTTTTTTTTCTTCTTTAACTTTTGGTCTTTTTAGGGGAAGTTTGGGGAGGAGCAGTGGGGGTAGTGATGGTGGGGAATGGGGAACAGAAAAGTGGAGGAGAAGTGGACCTCAGAATGACAGTTCAAGTTCCTTTTCTAGGCGGGGCCCAAGTTTGAGTTAGTCAGCACTCACTGGGAGGGATTTGGCTGGCAAGACTCACAAAACCCAGGTCATAGGCGGGCAAAGCAGGGACAGGAAAATGCACGCCTTATGACAAATTAGGGTTGTGTTTGAATTTCCTAATCCTTGGAGTAGGGCTTCTTTTATCTTCAGCCTGGTCTCAAATTGGGCTTTTTCATCCCATTTTGCTTTTTATCTAATTAATCACTTAAGATAGAGTGCTAGGAATCTAAAATTATTCTAGTGTCATCTTATGTAAGCTGATAAAACAAACAAAACCCCAAATCAAAACTGAGTGCTCTGTTCCTACCTGTGTATTCAAATACCCGTTCTCTTAAATAAATGTTGCAAGAAATGGAACATTCTGGAAAACAGCCAAAGATGCAAATGGAAAAGGACCATAATAATAACAACCTGGTGGTTCTTTCTATAAACCCAATAGCCCATTAGCCACCTTGGAATTAGGGATTATTCTGGTGGAATCTGGTTTTTTTCCTCTCGATTTGAAATAGAAACTAGAATGAATGAAAGGGAAATTTTAGAAGAGTTTTAGGATCATAAAATTCTATGCGCCCTTTGAAGGTTCCAGGTGCAGGTGGATTATCATTTATTATTTGGAGGGGACTCCAGGAAGGAGGTAAGGATGAATAAATAAACAGAATGGGGTGCTACTGAGTTTAAGATGGTATTTAATTCTTTCTTGCCTGAAAAAAAAAAAGGTACAGAGGAGGTATTCATTCACTTACTCTGTACTGCCTTTTCCGTAATTACGAATCTTTCAGTTTCTTTGAGTGAGTGGATCGAAGTCGCGAGGAATTGGTGGTTAGAAGTCAATATTCTAAAGTTCAAAAATACATTGTTTTCTTTCCCTCCTCCCCAACTTTGAAAATGTTTTAGAATAAAGGCTCCTGATTGCAATGGTGATTTGTGGTTAATATCATTAGACTTCTGGTTTGGATTAATGCTGCTAATTAGTTGCTGTCCTTGACTTTTTCTAATTAAAGCATAGAGGCTTTGGTGCTAAACACCTGGGCAGATTACCTAATTAGATGACACAAACATATACAGTTGTTCACAGGTAATTATTTTAACTTTCACTGCTTGTTTGGTATTAAACACACTGATGAAAAGGGCATCCTTTCTACCCTACTAACCTCAAAGTATCAGTTCATTGGCAAGGAAGCTGGTACTGGTACTGCCTTCTAAATAGACAATGTTGAGCCCTTTTTTGGTGAATATGTGCAGAAGTGACAGATTCGGTTTTCTTCCCACCCCCCCCCCCCCACCCTGAGACATAGGAGAAAACTCATATGCTAGTTGCTCTCACTCCGTTCCCTACGTGTTCCTTTGAGAAGGCAGTTTCCTTTGATGGGCCAAGTAGAACTTGGATGCTCTCTTTGGGTGCACAATGCTCTTGGGAATTTTTGGAAGCATGCTTTTTGGTCCCAGTGCTGAATAATTTGGGAGGAGCCTCATTGCTCTAAACATGGGATGTATTCTCTGGTTTAGAATTCAACATTGAAAACCCAGCGTCTGCACCCTTTACGTTCTTAAAAATGGAAAAGACTGAAAGCTACTGGGATCCTTTCAACCATGGGAGCGGCTCCATGCGTCATCCCCAACTCGCACCTGCTCACGGGAAGAGTCAGGCCCAGATGCAGCTGAGAAGGAGGTGCCTGCACTGGGACCCAGAGAACATTCTACCCCTCGAGGCACACACACTGGAAGCTTGTAACAAATCTCCGTGCACGGTGGCAACTGGCCTCTGTAATCTCAGCCCAACCAACCCCTAAGGACCAGCTGAAGGGCACACTGGCTATTTTCTAAGCATTCTCTGGCTTTCCTCCCCTTGGCTTTTGCTCTTACTAATTCCCCTTCCAGCCACACCTCGTATCACATCTTCATCCCTTGGGACCCTCTTCCCCCTTTGGGGTCCATCCCCCACGGTGCCCCTTCTCCAAAGCCTTTCCTAGAACTCTCAGTTGATTTATTTCGCTTTCCTTGGAAGCCCTGTAGCTTGTGTAACTCTCCTCCAAGCCTCACTGTATTCTGTTTTGTATTATTGTTATTTGAGGCTCTATCTTAGCAGTGATATTATCAGCCTCTTCATTCATTTACTCAGCAATTACCAAGAGCTTGACACATACTAGGTGCTCTTTTAGGTGCTGAAGATTCAGTGACGACAGAACAAATTCCCTGCTCGCATTGAACTTACATTCCAAGGAGGAAGGAGGGCAGATAGCAAACAAGCGAACACACAGACAGATATAATAAGGTCATACAGTGATAACAGCTATGAAGGAAAGAATATCACTAGACAGAGTGATGGAAGAGCAATTTAGAAAATGATGATGACACTCGATGAGCATGCGTGTTGTCAGTTGTATCTATTAATCCGTCTAATCCTCACAATACTGTTATGAACTAGGTACCACTAGTCATCCCACTCTAGAGAAGAGAAATTGAGACCAAGTGGTTAGAAAGCTTGCTTGAGGTCACGCAGCTAGTCAATAGTCACATGGTCAGTACCTGGTCACCTTCCCTTCCTTTTTGTCCGGCCACAACAGGGCCTGGAGCAGACCTTGGAGTGAGGCCCTTGATGAAATACGTGGTCACACACCTACGGTTTTCTTTCCCCAAAATGACTCATGAATCTGTCCCTTTTTTTTTTTTCTCCCATCCTCCCCACTTTAGGTCAAGCCCATATGATCTTGGGTCAGGACACCTGGCTTCTGTCTTTCTCAGCTCTGGTCTTCCTGGTTTCCTGCAGCTGCACAGCTACAGAGGCCCTGGAGGGATTTGGCTCTGATGATGAGATGAAAACTCCTGAGATGTGCTGCCCCCTCCCCTGCCGACTCCAGGGAACCCCAGCAGTGGGAGACCTGGTCAGAGGTGAGCAGGGTGTTTAGATCAGCCTGGGGGCAGCGCAGGAAGGTCCAGCCACAGCTCAGGTGCAGGCAAGAGGCTGGAAGGCTGGTCCCTGCCTGGGAGGCTCATGGGCTTTTAAGAAGCTGGCCATCCAGCTGGACTGAATCAGGTCCTGCTGTGTCCATGGGACTCCTGACCGCCACCTTGGACCCAGGCGCCATCTGACCCCACCTTGTCCTACCACTCATTTTCATCCTGCCCCAACTCACCTGGTTGCCTCCAGCCCTACTTGTTTCTGCCACATTGTAACGCAGATGGATAAACCTGAGGAACAGACAAAGGTTGCGGTCCTTTTGGGCCAGTGATTCCCAATCCAAGCCTCAGTTTCCTTATCTGTGAAATGGGCTAGTGATAGAGTTGCTGTAAGGATTCAACCAAACGACATTATGTGTAAGTACCTAGCTGAGTGCCTGCTCCCCAGTAGGCGCTCGGTAAATGCTAATTCCATTCGCTCCAGGAGTCCTCCAGGCCGGTTGCTGGCCTGATTGGCATCTTCACAGGCTTCTAGACCAGTCCTCCTGACATCACAGCCCCCCAGGCTCCAAACCCTTTTCTGGCCCCTGAGCACCTGCAGAAGATCAAATCCAAAGATGCCCCTGAGGTTTCCCATGATCTGCCTCCAGCATGATTGTGGTTCTGATTCGGCAGCCTCAACCCTCTTCCATCACACTGGTCTTCTTGCTCCCTCTCCCCACAGATGGTTTGCACTTTGGTCCCTTTTTGTTGCTCCCCCTGTAACGGCCTCTTCCCGTTTCCTCCTAAAGGGATCTCATCCCTCATTAGTAGACATACCTGAGGGCTCTGCCTCGCTTCCGGCAACCCACCTTTCCTGGCCACAGCGCAGCCCTGGGCGCTGGGTCAGAGGGGTGGACTTCTCTGCAGCCTCAGAGGACACCTCAGCCAGCTGGGCCAGGCAGATGTGTCTCCCAGGAATTTGGCACTGAGTCAGGCCCTCGGGATGGCTTGATCTGCACCTGGCCATGGCTGCTGTGGGCCAGGGGAAGTGCGTAAAGCAAGCACAGAGAGGGAGGCACACCCACACCGGCATCTGCTCGTCCCACAGCGCCCGTTCTCTCCAGCGCCCTTACCGTCCATGCTGCATGTCTGAATCCCCGCTCCCTGGAGATTCTGCGAGGCCTTCTATTAGCACAGCCTGAAGCGCACAGTTGGAAGTTGGTTGTTGACTGAATGGATGGGTGGATGAACAAATGCTGGGGCGAGAAACCCTAACACTACAGCAGGGCATTCTCTGGAGAAGGGGTTAAAAAGCTGATTCTCTGGCCTCACCCTGATTTAGTATTACAGATTCCAGGTGGGGCCGGAGAATCTGCTTTGTTACAAGCCCTACCGATGTTCGGATACAGGTGGTCTGAGAATCACAGAGGTCGGGCAGCTCCGGACTCCTGGGTCTGCTAACAATGCCAGTTCTCTGAGAGCGTCACACGTCGCGCATTCACTTGGTGCCAGGCTTGTGCTCGGATCCTGACACGTGTCATCGCACCCCGAGTGAGAGTCCCGCGAGGTGGTGGTCCTCTGATCTGCAGCGCCAGATTACAGGCAGGTTAAGTCCCTGGCCGCAGCCGCGCAGTGAGGTGTCCACCAGCGTGCTCCGGCCCTCGGGCTCCTTTGAGCACCCTCCCCTTGTCTGGGGAAGTCTCCATCCCTTGAGTCTGCTCCTCCTTCAGGAAGCTCCCAGGCGTTCGCTTCCCCAGCCTCCCTTGCCATGTGGGACTGGCCCCGCCAGTCAAACGCCCCAGCTTGGAGTTTGGGTCAGGACTGACAGATACCAGGAAGCGGGCTCTGCATGGACCCTTGTGGTTGGGGTGGTGGCGTCCTGCTCTTGGGGGCACCCATGGCCGAAGTTCTAGCACCGAATGCAGTGTCCACTGTCCCTGGTATGATCTTCGGGGGTCTCTGCCCAGCAGGAGTGGCACAGGCCTTCACTGTGGCACCCCTGTGGTGCACTGTGGGCAATGCTCTTGGCCTTGGAGCTGCTGTTCTGGTTGTCTGTTACTGGGTAAGGTACCACTCCAGAACTTAGATCCCTGAAACAACGGTGATATTTATTTTACGTGTGAATCTGCAATTTGGGCAGGGCTCACGGAGACAATAATTTCTGTTCCACTCAGCGTTGGTTAGAGTGAACTGAAGACCTAGGGGGATGGGGGGGAGCAGGCTGGACCGTCTCAGGCTTGCTCACCTGCATGGCTGGCGGTGGATGTGGGCTCTTCTCTGGGCCCTTAGCTTAGGCGGTGACCAGAACACCTACATGTGGTCTTTCTATGTGCCTGCTTGGTTTCCTCACAACATGGAGGCAGGGTTCCAAGGGTGAACACAGAGAGAGACAGAGACGGAGAGAGACAGTCAGCAGCAGCTGCGTCACTGAGCTTCAGAAGTCATGCAGCCACTGAGGCCGGCCCACATTCAAGGAAGGGAATTAGACTCCACCTTTGATGGGACGAGTGTCCAAGAATTTTCAGACAGGTTTTAAAACGAGTGCAGCTGACTTGTCTGGTTCCCTACCTTTTCTGGAGCTTCTGAATTTAAAATAAATTCCCAGGTTTAAGCTCTCCGGAGTTGTTTCTATTGTCTTCTTCACAGAGCTGGTATGGGTGGAGTCAGGCTGCACACCCAAGTCTGTCTGATTCCAAAGTCTGTTCTCCGAATCCCATATCCTCTCCCTCCTGGAGGGCACAAGAACAGAGCTCTTGTGGCCAATTTACGCATTCATTCAACCAACCAACCAAAACTCACACGTTTAACAAGTACCTCCCATTTGTTAGGCCCTGAAGTTTCAACAGTAAACACATTTCCCCGCATCACGTGTACAGCCTGAGGAGAGGTACAACACATAGTGAGGCTGCCACAGGGCAGCATGATGAGGGCTAAAATAGGGAAACTTCAGGAACACAGGAGATGCGCCTAACCCAGAGGAATGAGGGGGTTGAGGAAGGTGTTCTAGGGAAATGATATCAAGTCTGAGACTTGAAGAGTGAGTATGAATGAATTAGGCTAGCTGTGGTGGTGGTGATGGTGGTGAAAGAATGCTCCAGCAGAGAGAACAGGGTGTGCAAAGGCCCAGGGGCAGGCAGGGGCCTGCCCCTTTACAGGAGTAAGGGAGTCGTATGTGGCTGGAGCACCGTGAGTGGAGAGGGAGGAAACAGAGACGTGAAGCTGAAGAGGAGAGTTGGAGGCTGGTCATGTAGGGCCTTCAGTAACCTGGTCACTTAATTTAAGGACAACCACAGTGTTGGACATCAGAAGTACTTGGGGGGAAAAGTAGGATTATTTGTATAAAGTCAAGGGCCCACATTTAAATTCTGGGTATTCAAATAATTTTATCAGGATATCATTCAGAAACTTCCTGAATTGCTGCTCACTCATTCATTCCACAAATATTTATTTGAGAGCCTCCTACACTCCAGGCCAATCCTAGCACAGTTTGATGAAAAGGATACTAGCATGCCAGTGTTTGCTTTTCTGTGACCTCTAAGGGGAAGGTTGCTTTCTTTTCAATGGATACACCAGTCACCCTGTGGTCAGGACGAGGTGTCAAATTAATGCCAGCAGCGTGGTGACAAACGCTAACTGGCCAGAGTCACAGATGTGGTGCCATCCAGCTGTCCAAGCATTACAACCTTGGCTGTAAATGGGCAAACCCAGCTGGCTGCCTTCCTGTTGTGAAAGCACAAAACCAACAGAATTTCTTCATACTGAAAGGGAACAACACACAAACTTCCTGTTGCCTTTTGGATTGACGGCTTGAAAGAAGGAAATACAGATGAAATCTCTCCTTGACTGAAGGTACCTGAGCAATGAAGAAGGCTTAATCATGGCTATAGACCTTTAGCCAGACCCCCCTCATTGTGGTCTTCCCGATTCTAGTTTACTCAGCTATTGGGAGCATCTGTAAGTTACTGCAGGCAGGCAACTGGAGGGGAGGACAATTGCATCCTGATTTGCAAAGATGTGTGCATGGATCCCAGACCGACAGTTTCAGAAATAAAATAAAATTTAAAGCTAAAGCTCTAGAGTTTCATTGATCAAGATCAACATGACTTTCTGTTCAAACAACCAAGGACAAGGCAAGTGGGTGGGATGGTGAGGCTGAGAAGCTGGGGTGTCTTCACCACTTAGGAGCTGATGTTCTGGTGTTTTGCCCAGTGACCCACCTGAGATTCTGATGTGGTAATTTCCAGTGTGTGCAAAGTGGGTAACTGACCCATGAGTTGAATGATACAGTGTCATGATGCAGAATAATGACGGGCCATTCTTGGTCAGCTTGGGCTGCTGTAACAAAATACCATAGACTGAGTGGCTTAAACAATAGGAATTTATTTCTCATATTTCTAGAGGCTGGGAAGCCCAAGATCAAGGTGCTGACAAGGTAGGTTTTATTGTGAGGCCTCTTTTCTTGATTTATAGGAGGTGACCATATTGCTGTGTGCTCTCATGACCTCTTCTTTGTGTGTGCGCTCAAGCGGGGAGAGAGAACAAGCTCTCTGGTGTCTCTTCCTTTTCTTACAAGGGTACTAATTCCATCATGGGGGCCTCACCCTCATGACCTCATCTAACCCCAATCACCTCCCAAAGGTCCCACCTCCAAATACCATCACATTGGGGGTTAGGGCAACAACATATGAATTCTGCTGGGGCAGGAGGGACACAAACATTCAGCCCATAACATTAATGGACATACAATAAAATTGCTAACCTACAAAAAGATCAACCCTCTTACTATCTCTCTTTATACTTGATCAATCATCTGAGAATTTGAGGGGATAATGTGAAATGAAGGAGTATGTAGATTTTCTTACTGAGTTCAAGAGACTGGATATATTTCATAATTAAGTCACATGGTCCTTTGTTGTAGAGGGTTGAATTCAGAGGTTGTAAATGGGACAGTGAAAAAGCAAGCTGACATTTAAAAATCACAAGATTTCACATAAACTCCTAGATTTTTATTACTTCTCTTGAAACATTGCAAGATCTGGCTCAGTGATGACATGTGACAATGGCTGGAGCAGCAGTTGCCCACCTCTGGTCATCCTAGTCCCCAGCTGTCTTCAGTGGGATTCCCTGGGAAGCCAACTCAGATGGGGATTTATAGTTAGAGGTGTTTTGGGGAGTGGTGTCAGGATCATTACTGGTAGTGGGATGAAGGAGGAAGGATTGGATGGAAAAGCTGAATCACAATGAGGTGAATCAGTCACAGCCAAGGGCTCAGCCCATCCCAGAGGAGGTAGACTGGGCTTTCAGGGTTGTCCTATCTCAAGGGAAGGGAGCCAGACCTTTATATCCCACTTTGACCATTCCTGGATGTGGGCTGTCCCCAGGAAGGGGCGTGACGTTGGGCAAGATGGCTGTTTTCAGCTGAGGGCAATTCCCAAAGAGTGACCCTGCTAAGAGCCAACAACATCCACACTCCCAGCAGCGTGTCCGTCCTGCAGGGGTCTGGGCAGCACACCACAGCATCCACTAACCGCCACCCCCTCTTACCTCCCTGAGCCTGAAGCCAGTGTCACTTGTCATTTGTAGTTGCCCTTGCACTGCAGTCTGTCTGATGGTAGAGATCGTTCCTCTTTTACTTATGTCTCTAGCAGAAGTGACAAGGGAACACCAGGGAAGTCTGTCTGTTTCAAGAAAAGTGGAAGAAAGCATTGATACTTTTGGAAGTGAAGAACATTCCTTTCTGTGTGATTGATTTGCAAACGCTCCACCACTCCACTCATTCATATCACTTGCCAGCCACTGTGAGTATTTGTGTGCATGCCCCTGGGGAAGGCGAGGGCCCGGGTAGGAGTCACAGGGGCACACATTTAGTTCAACTGGAATCAAGGTTCCTTTGACTACACTGCTCTTCTCCACATCTGTCCCCAAGATGGACCAGGTCTGGCTGGAAGGGCTTTTTAACGGAGTTCCTCTAGAGGCATTGATTCCACAGAGTTTGCAATGGTTTCTTTTAGTTTCCTGTTGTCTCCAATAGAGCAAAAACATGTGATGTATTTCTGTGTGACATATCACTCCAAAATTTAGTGGCTTAAAATGATAATAATGTATTAGTTCTTAGGATTCTGTGGCTTAAGAGGTCAGACAGGGTTTAGCAGGCTGTTTTGCTCCAAGCGATGTCAACTGGGATCATATATGTGACTACATTCAGTAGGGAGCACAGCTGGGGCTGAAATGTCCAAATGGGCACCCATCCCCCAGGTCCTCTCTCTACACGGCCTCATCATCCAGGACTCTGGCTTATGGCACAGCAGCTGAGCAACGAGAACAAAGGTGGAAAGTGCGAGACCTTTTACAGTCCAGACCAGGAAGTGGCACAAGGTAACTCCTGCCCTGTGTTATTGGTCAATGCAGCTCATAAGACCAACTCAGAGTCTAGGGGAGGGGCTGAAATAGACTCCACCCCTCAATGGAGGAGCAAGAAGAATGGATGGCCATCTTAAATGCACTGCAGACACAGCCCTCTCATTCCTACAGATTTCTGATGAATCACTATTAGAAGAAGATTAAAAAAAAAGGCACATAGCCATCCCTTTCATGTGCCCTGCAACTGGAAGCACAATCTTTAGAAACCCTTTCCAAAATGGCTTGATACAGGCGTGGAGAGATGGGTTGTCTCCAGAGAGGAGATTTTCCCAACCCACCCTTGGGAGGAGTTAACGGTTCTGTAAATTTCAGCATCAGGAGGTTTTGCTGTTTAGCTTAACATCCGCCTGCACGATTCCATTCAATCGCTCCCAGTTGTGATCATCAACATAGCCATTGAATCAGCATTACTGTCATCAGCAGGGCAGAGTCTTTATTAGGCACCTAATTGATGTGGAATGGTCCTGGGAGATGGAGAGCAAGTACAGGAAGGCTCAGTGCAGGCCTGCCTGGGTGGACGGCCGAGGCTCGATCGGAGGTGCCTGAACGCACACGGAAGCTGTGCAGGCCCAGATCAGGAAGGATGAATGCGTGCCCAGACTCAGAGCAAAGGGCTCACATCATGTAAGCTCAACGGAGGTGACAGTGTTGGAGAACCAGAGCACGGCGTTTTGCATTCACGTTCTCCTGGTTCTGCCGGTTACTGAGGCTCAAGTTCAGTTTGCAGAAAATTAATTCACAGAATGACCCTTTGTTGAAACTGTGAGAGAGAGTCTTCAGTCTGGGTCTGAGTAGATTTTGGTTTCTCCATCAAAGGCAGAGACAGAGTAGAGGCAGGACATATGTCTGCAGAAAGAGAGGACAGTGAAATTCACACAAGGAGAGGACAGTGAAATTCACACAAGGCACAGCTCATGCGTTCATGTATAAAAACGTGATGGGCAAGTGCTTGACCCTAGAAATGTGAAGCACCAGCAGTGCCAGCATTCAGCTGTGCTGGGCCAACAAATTTAGAGCAAATTAACTGCAGTAAAAAGACTGGAGTGAAACTGTAGTAAATCTACAGGGAGATGAGGACTTCCATAAATCATCTGTAAATTCAGCAAATTACTTGAGTGAGTTGATCACTCAGCCAGTGCATGATGTGGCTGGTTGCTTTTTGTGCCTCAGCTGGTTTCCACATACTGCTTAAGACCTTGGGCACATCGTCTCACTGATAAAGTGGAGATGACCTGGTAGTTGCTACTTCATATGGTAAGATAATGTATGAGAAAATACTTTAGAAAATGTAAAGTATATAAAAATATTAGTCTTTACAGAGGAGTAAGTGCATTTTAGCAGCAGTTGGTGTAAAGATAAGTTCACAGAGAAACTGGGGTGAATCACACTTACGTGGAGAGAGTGTGGAACAGTCCAAAACGGCTTCTGGGTCTCCCTCCACATGGGAAGCAGGTTCTGCTCCTCCTGGGGAGATTTCATGGTACAAATAGTCTTCCAGGAACTTCCTATTGTGATGTCTGGTTGAAAACGGGCCTTTGGATTTCAAAAGCCAGTCCTTGGCGAGGACAGGAACTGATGCAGCCATAGTTCTCAGATATAGGAGAGGCATAATGATGTAAGAACAAGGCTCTTTGCTTCTGAATTAGAAAAGGATGTTCCAGGCTGCGGGGAGAGGATAATTGGGGCAGAAGTGGGAGCATGAATATTTGTGGTCCCTGCGCAAAAAGAGTTTTGCACCCCTCTTCCCCACTGGCTGAATCCAGATGGGGGTAAAGAAGGTCTGTGGGATGGACAAGTACAGGGGGTTTGGGAGAGAAATGAGACTGTGGGTGTCAGCGGGGGTCTAGGTGGGCTCTGCCTTCGAAGCCCCGCAGAGTCCTCTGGAAAGCCAAGTGCTACAGGTGTGGTGGCTGGAGTAGAGGTGACAAAAGCCCAGATGCACGCTCTCTCCTTCCCTGTCACCTTGGAGCCCTGTGAACCCCCCTCCCTGCCCCCCCCCCAATAGGAATTACTCCTGGAGAAAAGTTATCCAAGAAATGGACTGAGGTGCCTGTCTGCCAGCTGAATGGGCCTTGAAAGAGAATTCAGGTAACCTTACTGTTGTATAATAAAGCATTTGACTGGCTTTTGTTTCTGGTTCATGAAAGGGAGCCTCTAAATCCTTGGAATTTCCCAAGTAACAGGAGTGTCTTTGTTACTCATGAGCCTCTTGGATCACACCTGAGTTTATACAGAGAGCTGTGATAACTCAGGATCGGGGCTGGTCACCAGAAAGACCAAGCGTGTGATTAGAGGTTGGGGTTTGGGCCAGCCTGACCTCTGGGGGGAGGGAGGGAGGCGGGATATTGATTTCAACTACATGGCCAATGAGTCAATCAATTGTGCTGACATAATGAAACTCCAGTGAAACACTCTGGACGTTGAGGCTGGATGGAACTTGCTGGTTGGCGAACTTGTCAATGTGCCAGGAGGGTGACATACCTGATTCCATGGGGAAGGGGCGCAGAAGCTCTGCATTTGGGATCTCTCAGACCTTAGCCTATGTGAGCATTCATTTGGCTGGTCCTGGGTTGGATCTTTTATAGTAAAACTGCGATTGTAAGTATAACACCTTCCTGGGTTCTGTGAGTCATTCTAGGGAATTGTCAAACCCGAGGGGTCATGGGAAGCTCTGAATTTGTAGCCAGTCAGTCAGAAGTGCAGGTTGCCTGGGAACCCCTGAAGTGTGGCTGGCGTCTGAGGTAAGGGCCCTCCTGTAGAGGACCTGGCCTTTAACTTGGGGGCCCCGAGGTAACTCTGGGTGGTTGTGCCGGAACGGTATTGCAGCTGGTGTCAGAAGAGTCACCAAAAAAATAAAGTCGCACACTCACAAAGGGGACACAAGTCCCTCATAGGGTTGGGTTTCAAGAAGCAGAGGCAAGTAAAGCGGTTCTCACTGTGCTTGGGACAGAGAAGATCGTTGGTCAATGTCTACTGTTATTGTTTTACTATTAAGCTAGTTTTGGGGAAAAGTCCTGATCTATGACTCTTTCCCCAGGTAAATTAGGCTTCCTTCATTCTCCATATCAACTTCTTTGTCACAGTGAGAGGAGGAGGTGGGAAGGGAGACAGGAAAGATTCTTGAAAGATTCCTCTTCAGCTCTTGTTTTCCTTTCACGATCATTCATTCATTCACTTATTAATTTTTTCACAAATTATCCCTGCTGTGAGCCTGGTACTGTCCTAAGCTCCCAGGATGTCAAAGCTACTGTCCTGGCACTTACCTGGTTGCTGTGTGTGTGTGTCAGGGGTGGGGTGGGGACCCCGACTATATACTATATACTATATATATATATATACACACACACACACAATATATATAATATGTATAAAATATATAATATACATTGGGTTGGCCAAAAAGTTTGTTCGGGTTTTTCCGTAACATCATATGGATGTTATATATATACATTCTTTTAAAAAAATATTCTTTTTCGTTATGGTTTAGCATAGGATATATTTTTTAAAATATTTATTTATTTATTTATTTATTTTGGTCTGTGTTGGGTCTTCGTTGCTGCACGCGGGCTTTCTCCAGTTGTGGCGAGCGGGGGCTACTCTTCGTTGCACTGTGTGGGCTTCTCATTGAGGTGGCTTCTCTTGTTGTGGAGCACGGGCTCTAGGCATGTGGGCTTCAGTAGTTGTGGCACGTGAGTTCAGTAGTTGTGGCTCACGGGCTCTAGAGCGCAGGCTCAGTAGTTGTGGCGCACGGGCTTAGTTGCTCTGCGGCATGTGGGATCTTCCTGGACCAGGGCTCGAACCCATGTCCCCTGTATTGGCAGGAGGATTCTTAACCACTGCACCACCAGGGAAGTCCTAGCATAGGATACTGAATATAGTTCTCTGTGCTATACAGTAAGACCTTGTTGTTTATCCATTCTATATATAATAGTTCGCATCTGCTAATCCCAACCTCTCACTCCATTCCTCCCCCAAACCCCTCCCCCTTGGCAACCACCAGTCTGTTCTTTATGTCCATAATTCTGTTTCTGTTTCATAGATAGGTTCATTTGTGTCATATTTTATTAAAAAGATTTTGTTATTGAAGTATAGTTGATTTACAATGTTGTGCCAGTCTCTTCTGTACAGCAAAGTGACTCAGTTTTACACATATATACATTCTTTTTTTAATATTCTTTTCCATTATGGTTTATCCCAGGAGATTGGATATAGTTCCCTGTACTATACAGTAGGACGTTGTTGTTTATCCATTCTAACTGTAATAGTTTGGGTCTACCAACCTCAAATTCCCAGTCCATCACTCTCCCTTCCCCCCGCCCCCTTGGCAACCACAAGTATGATCTCTATGTCTATGAGTCTGTTTCTGTTTTGCAGATAGGTTCATTTGTGCCATATTTTAGATTCCACATGTAAGTGATATCATATGGTATCTGTCTTTCTCTTTCTGACTTACTTAACTTAGTATGATAGTCTCTAGTTGCATCCATGTTGCTGCAGATGGCATTATTTCATTCTTTTTTATGGCTGGGTACAATTCCATTGTATATATGTACCACATCTTTATTTATTCATCTGTCGATGGACATTTAGGTTGCTTCCATGTCTTGGCTATTGTGAATAGTGCTGCAATGAACATAGAGGTGCATGTATCTTTTTAAATTACAGTTTTGTCTAGATATATGCCCAGGAGTGGGATTGCTGGATCATAAGGTAATTCTATTTTTAGTTTTCTGAGGACCCTCCATACTGTTTTCCACAGTGGCTGCATACAATTTTAAATAGGGAGGTTAACATAGGTTCATTGAGGAGGTGATATCTGGGCAAAGACTTGAGGTAGGTGAGGGTGGGAGTCATGAGGATATCCCCGGATGCGTGTTCCAGGCAGAGAAACAGGCTTGGCGTGTTTGAGGAACATGGGGGGCTGGTGGTCAGGGAGCAGAGTCAGCCAGGGGGAGTCATAGAACCCAGATGAGGTTCAAGAGGAACTGGGGCTGGGGTAGGACAGGGGCGGATCTTGGAGGGCATCAGGGCATTGTAAAGACTTTGGCTTTGACTCTGAATGCAATAGAGGAGTCCCTGGAGGGATTGAAGTCAAGCGTGCTGACTTGTTCTGACTTAGGTTTTTAAGGGACCATTCTGGCTACTGTGTTAAGAACAGACCGTGTGGAGCAGGGAGACCAAGTGAGGCTACGGGAAGAATCCAGACACTGTATGATGGTGGCCTGGATGGAGGTGTGAGAAGTGGTCATATTCTGGATATACTTTCAAGCTTAGGATTTGCCAACAGATTGGATGTGGGATTAGAGAGAGAGGGGAAGATGCCTCCCAGGTTTTGGGCTAAGTCACAGCTGCCACTCACTGAGATGGGAAAGGTTGTAGTGACCTTTTGGGGACCATCTGCTAGTCCTGCAAAGTCACGGCCTGCTTGGTCGTCCCCGGTTGGCTTTATCACTTTTTATTTCTACCAAAACGGCCTGGTTTGTTCCAGCCTTTGGTGGAACTTTCCACGGAGAGCTCTGGCTTTAACCCTACAGACAAATCAGCTGCTTTTGATAAGACTGATGTATGGTTTGTCCACAGAGAGCTCCTTCAGAGTCATTCATTTTGAGTGCTTGTTTAGTAAGTGTATATACTCATATATTTAATGTGGTGGTAACTGAAAATTAGTCAAAAAAATTTTTTTAAATTGGAGTATAGTTGATTTACAATGTTATGTTAGTTTCAGGTGTACAGCAAAGTGAATCAGTTATACATATACGCATATCCACTCTTTTTTCGATTCTCTTCACATATAGACCATTATAGAGCATTGAGCAGAGTTTGCTGTGCTATACAGTAGGTCCCCATCATAAGATATTATGGAAAAACCCAAACGAACATTTTGGCCAACCCATTACTTTTAATTTTAGATCCATCCTTTGGAGTTGAGCTCTCTTTTTCACATCGCTTCTGTCTCAGTGATAAAAAAATTAATGTCCAATTTTTTCTTTTTTTTAATTGAAATATATTTGACAGGTAACATTGTGTAAGTTTCAAGTATGCAACATGTTGATTTGATACATTTATATATTGCAATATGATTGCCACTGTAGTGTTAGCTGACACTTCTATGGCACTTCTATGGCATCACATAATTATCATTTCTTTTTTGTGGTGGGAATAATCAAGAGCTAGTCTCTGAGCAAGTTTGATGTTTCTAATGCAATATAGTTGTCTATAATTGTTATACTGTGCATTAGATCTCCAGGACTTATTTATCTACTAGTTGCCCGTTTGTATTCCTAAAAAACATCTCTCCTGTCTCCCCCCACCCCTCTGCCTCCAGGCCCTGGTAACTGTGTTTCTCTGAATTCCACCCCACAAGCTCCAAAAACAGTATATTCATTGCACTGAATTTCCAAGGTCATTCTGGAATGCATTCGGAAATACAGCCTCAGCATTTGTGGAATGATTTTGCTTGTTCAAATCCCAGGCTAAACAAGGGATTGTGACATTGCAGTGTGCTCCCTTTTGGAAATCTAATGGTAATCTCTTCAACAGGACAACTTGAATCTTTCAGAGAGCATTTGGGAGCCCATTAAAATGTCCAGGCACGCTGACTTATTTTACTGTTCAGATGAATGGCACTTATTTGAATATTATTTAGCAGTCAATATTTAGATACTTAATTGTCTTTTGAAATTACGATCAAGGTTTAAACTTCCAGGTACTTTAAAATTGTTTTCAAAAACTGAATGTCCAAATTGCGCAGAAAAGATACAGAATAAAAACCTTCCCAAATGGTCAAAACCGAAAGCATCCTATAAACACAAACGTGGAAGACGCTCCTTGACACTGAAACAGCACCATCAAAAGAAAGAGCATTCATGTTCCCTGTCCTTGCTTCACATTTTGTGCAAGACTTCTTTTTTTTTTTAAAATTTTTATTGGAGTAGAGTTGCTTTACAATGATGTGTTCGTTTCTACTGTACAGCAAAGTGAACTAGTTATACGTAGACATATATCCCCTCTTTTTTGGATTTCCTTCCCATTTAGGTCACAGGGAACTCTACTCAATGCTCTGTGGTGACCTAAATGGGCAAGACTTCTGGAAGCAATGGAACTTTGCTAGATATTGATGGTTCATGTCCCCTGTTAGACTTGCTTCCGAAAACGGTTTTCCAGGAGGGTTTAATCATTTCCCACACTGTGGAGCCACAAACCGAAACATTGTCTTTAGGATTGTTTGCTATTTTTTTTTTCTTTTTAATCAGTTGCCATTGAAGAAGTCACAAAGTAGTAATGGAATGTATCATTACTCCTTTTTGGTGTCTTAGGATTTGTGTTTGTAGAGCATCAAGTTAGCAGCAAAGAGCATCCTGGAACACACGTGCTGTGAGCTTTATGCTTCTTCAGCTGGACGGAGGGTAGATGTGGGCGAGCATTCCTGCTGTAAAAGGGTGTGATACCGACCTTGTGAGCTGTAAGCTTAATTTTGCCTAAAATTTCTACTTTGTTTCACTTAAATTTTTCCTAGGACAGGGATGAAAAAAAATTTTTAGAGTGGAAAAATTCAAACTTATTTGTGAAATTTAGTGTCCAAAGCAGAGAGAATGGTTTTATCAATTCTTATGTGTCCGTCAGCCAGCTTCAGCAATGACCCACGCTTGGCCAGTCGTGTTTCATCTGTATTCCCGATCTGCTGAGGGGTTTTGAAGCAAATCCAGACATTAGGTTATTTTATCCATAAGTACATATGCATAGAAAAGTGAAGGACTTAAAAAAAAACATAACAGTATAGAACAAAGGTGGTTTATTTTGGATCCTGGCTTGTGGACTGGTGCTAATTCCAGCATTATTTTGTCACCATTGATTTGCTACTTGGGACATGCTTGCCCCATTCAATAAAAGTGGATACATTAGCTATTCTGTTTGTATATTCTGGGACTGTATTTTGAAAGAAGATTTATTTATCCAACAAATATTTACTGATTCCTACTACGAGCCAGGACTGGGCTAAGCACCGGGGACTCAGAGACAGAACACCCCGAGCTGGGAAATCAGCCTTGATACAGATATATCTTGAAACGCTCTCTGGCAGAGGTGTGTATGGATTGCTTCGTGTCTGGGAGATATTTCTTTCTCTTGCTCACAATTTAAAAATGCACCTTGGATTCCACATAGTAGCGATGTATCATACGATATTTGTCTTTCTCTGACTTACTTTACTAAGTATGACAATCTCTAGGTCCATCCATGTTGCTGCAAATGCCATTATTTCGTTCTTTTTTTATGGTACAAGTGAACTTATTTACAAAACAGAAATAGAGTCACAGATGTAGAAAACAAACTTATGGTTACTGGGGGGCAAGAGGGGAAGGGATAAATTGGGAGATTGAGATAGGTATATACACACTACTATATATAAAATAGATAACTAATAAGGACCTACTGTATAGCGCAGAGAACTCTACTCAATACTCTTTAATGGCCAATATGGGAAAAGAATCTAAAAAAGAGTGGATGTATGTATATGTATAACTGATCCACTTTGCTGTACAGCAGAAACTAACACAACATTGTAAATCAACTATACTCCAATAAAAATTAAAAAAAAGAATTCTAGAAAAAGAAAAAAAAATGAGCCTTGATCCCGGTTAACTTTCAAGTGTTGCTTATTAATTAATTAGGGATACATAATTTACAGCCCATTTTAGGTGTCTGTAGGTTTATCACAAACAAACAGGCCAGAGATGCCTTTCTCGATGCATGCAACTCGAATGAAAAGGCTCGCACTGCTTCTCTCCAGCTTCGTCTCCAAATAACACACACATTGCCTCTGGTTTGGTAGCAGAAACACTTAAAATGAATTCTGTTCTTGGAAGTGAGGGAAGCGCGAGAGAGGGAACACAGCGGGGAAGGCTGGAAGGAGGCCGATACCAGCAGGGCCCTCAGCCTGACCAAGTCCCCAAGGGCCTCCCCAAGTAGTGGGAGGTGCCAGCAACTGCTTGTGTTTGGAGATGAAATGACTGAAAAGCTGTCAAATGCCTGTCACACACACACACGCACACACACAGAGTCTCTCTGGATCTCTGGGAGTTCCACTTTCATCCCCTGGGTCCGGCTTGCCTAGCACAGGGGGGTGAGGGCGCAGACTCCTGAGGCAGGGGTCCCTCACTCTTTTCCCTGCCCCTCTTCCCTCTCCTCCTCTCCCTGGGTCCCTGGCACCTGCTGAATAAGACCAGATCTATGTTAGAAGCTGCTTCTCCCTGGCCTGGGGAGGGCAGAGGCCTCCAGCCTGGGGGGTAGAGTGATGATCTGTTTCTGGGCCTCCCCCCTTCCCCCTCCGTCCTTATCTCTGGCCTGAGGTCTCGCGGCCGCACTCTGGCTTGGTGGGCTCCCACCCGTTTGGCGCCACGTGTGCTCAGCCCCCAGGGGCTGCCGGCAATCTGCTTGGGCCCAGGCCCTGAGCGGCTGAGCTGGTTAATTAGTGCCGGGGCACAGGAAGCCCCGTCTGCTCCCAGCACACTGTGCTGCTCCGATCCCGCCGCCCGCTGACTCCCAGACCAGCAGAATTCCCATCCTCCCACCCCGCTCTCCCTGGAGATGGTCCCTCCCTAAGTGCCTTGTCATGTGGCCCCAAATCAGTGGTCACAGTCTAGGCAAATCCTGTTCTGTACCCTGCCTGCAGGGCAGGTCGGGACAGGTGGGGCGGGGGGACAGGGGGACAAGGGAGAGGCAGCTCCCAGCGGTGATTGCTGGACCCCCCCTGTGCTGCCCGCAGACCCTGGGGCCACTGCCCTCCTTTGTCAAGTGCACACACAGCACCCAAGAGGATGGTTTATGGTGAACCTGGCCTCTTAGTTGGGTTCTCCCAGCGCAGAGCCTGAGACAAGGGTTTGGATGTGGGTGGTTTATTTGGAGGGGGGGGGACCCCAGGAAGCGGGGGTGAGGGAGAAGGGGTTGAGAAACGGAGGGAGGAAACGCCAAGGAGAGGTCCATTATTGAGATCGCTGCTGGACGCAACAGAATCCTGCAGGTGAGAAAAATGTCTTTAAGAGAGTCGCTTCCCTGATGGGTTCAGAGTGTGTGAAGTCTTTCCAGGCTCGCCTGTCATCATCCAAGGGAGCAGGCAGAGTAGGGGAGGCCGGGGGGAAGTGCTAAATTGTTGTGAAATGTGTCCTAAACCAGACAGTGGGTCTAGATCCTCTCTCCTACTTCAAGTGACTTAAACTCATCCAATTTAGCAAATATTGGTTCAACACCTTCTAGTGGATTTAATGGAATCTAAGACATCACTGGCTGTAAGGAATGCTGTTATTCTAAGAAGCACTAAGAAAAATATTGCTAACTAAACTATGATACACTCTCCAATGTAAGACACTTTCTTAGTTCAGAGATGAGATAGTGTGAAAAGAATGTGAGTCTTGGGACAGACAGAGCATACACCACACCCTAGTGGGTGTTGTGGGAGATGGTGAAACTGCCTTTGCTCCCTGGAGAGGAGAAACGCCCTTCACCATGCAGGGAGATGGCAGTGACACATAGAATAGGATGATGGGAACAAATCAAGTAAGAGCCTTCAGAGCACATGGGAAGAAGAGATGAATTCTGGTGGGGAGGAATCAGGGAGGTCTTCCGGGAAGAGGGGGTGGTATCTGAGCTGGGTTCAGAGGATGGCAGGGTTTGGACTGTTGGGCATGAAGAGGAAAGGCGCTCCATGCCGTGGAAACAACATTGGCAAAGACTCCGAGCTGTCCCCGAAATGCAGAGATGGTACTCATCTAGAATGTAGGGTTTGGGGATGAGCAGAAGACAAAAAGTTGAGAATTAGAAAAGCAATGAACATACCCGTTGACCCCCAAATTCCACTCCTAAGTGTATTCCCAAGAGAAACTTCTGCTCAGGGGCGCCAGGAGACAAACATATGAGCATTTACAGCAATGCTGTTTATGATAGCAAAACATGAGGATGCCCTTTAGCAAGAGAAAGAGCAGCGAGAAGAAGGGATAAATGGGGAGATTGGGACTGACATATACATACTACTCCATATAAAATACATAATTAATAAGAACTTACTGTATAGTACAGGGAACTCTACTCAGTACTCTGTAATGGCCTACATGAGAAAAGAATCTGAAAAAGAGTGGATAGGGACTTCCCTGACGGTCCAGGGGTTAAGACTCCACATTTCCACTGCAGGGGACGCAGGTTCGATCCCTGGTCAGGGAACTAAGATCCCGCATGCTGTGCGGTGTGGTCAAAACAAACAAACAAAAAGAGTGGATATATGTATATGTATAACTAACTCACTTTGCTGTACACCTGAAACTAACAGAACATTGTAAATCAACTATACTCCAAGAAAAAGTTTTTAAAAAAGTATATGTTCATTTTCTCAGATCAAAGCCGTTCTCCCAAATACATGCATTTTTATTGCCTCAAAAAAAAGAATGTTTCTTTAGGGAAATCAACCTGCTGCAGAGAAGCAGGGGAGACCGGAGCAGGAAACACTTTTAGGGGGTAGTCCAGACCAGAGGCAATGAGGTTCTGAACCTAGATGGTGGCAGCAAGAACAGGGAAGGGGGAGCAAGTCGGAATGACAGCATAGGGGAAGGGTCGACAGCACTTGGTGGCAGGGGAAGGGGTGCTGGGGTAGAGACTGGGAACTTAGGACCAGGAGCAGGGTCAATTTTTTTTTTTAAGGGAGAGGGAAGCAAAGAGGATTCATTTGGTCTTGTACATAAACACCCCCAGGGCACTATCCCTTGCATTTAAATCAGTTGGCCTCTGTGACATGGCTCTGCTCCCATTTTCCATTTCCCTTATGTTCTCCCCCTCCTTCACTGGCTCCTCTGCCCTCTCAGCATCCAGGTTTCCGAGGGCCCCGCCTTTGGGTTATGAGGTGCCTCACTTTGTACACACTGTTCCTGGGGCTCTCATTCCATCTCACGAGCTCTACCTCTGAGCCGACCTCTCCACTGAGCTTGCCAAACATCTCCCAGGGTCCCACAGCCCTTTCCACTTGGCCTTTCTCCAATGAAACCCTTATCCTTCCAACTCTCATCTTTTCCTGTGCTCCACACGCAAGTGGACAGAGTGCCCCTAGCCGCGAGGTTACCCAACTCAGAAACTGGGCCTTCCTTTCACTTCCTCTCCCACCAGCTTCTCCTGACTGTCCCCTTTGTGCCCCTGCTCGCATCCTCTTGGCTCCCCTTTGGGTTCTGGGCGTTGCTGTGGCCACTAGCTCTAGGATGTGGCCTGAAGCAGCACAGTGGGTACCTTTTCCTCTCAGCCCAGGCCCGTGTGGACTTGCCTAGCCGTCCGGGCTTGTGTGTAATCTTGGTAGTTCAAGGAAGGTAACATTCCTTTGGATAAACCTTGACCAATGGAGATGGGAGCTGATGGTCAATATTCCTTCCGTCCATGTCTTGAGTGAACAATTCTGGGTCCCTACTCCCTACACACTGGGGTCCCTTCTCACTTCCTCAGAGGGTCTGGAGGGGAGCCAGCCTCAGCTGCCCACTGTGGTGACCAGCCCAATCACACCCCCTTGACTCCCTCTCCCCTCTCTCACTCCTCCCAGCCCCCATTGCTCTCCCCTGGGATCACTTCCTAAACTGCCTGCCCATAAACTCGTGTCACAGGCCCTGCTTCTGGGGGAGCTCCAGTTAGACACCCCTTACACATCCTTCAGAGCTCTTCCTCTGCATCCGGTATCACTGCCCCCACTCACACCCACGCCATCGCTCACATGGACCAAGTCACAGCAGCTCAGAGTCAATTCTCCTCTGCTCCTGTTCTGTTTGAATCCATCCACATTTTAGCCAGGGCGATCTATATAAGGTGAAAATCTGGTTTATGCCACTCCTCTGCTTTAAGTCCTTGGGAAGCATCCCAGTGCCCAGAGAATAAATCCCAAGCTCTGTAGCACAGAACACAAGACACTCCTAGCCTGGTCCCTACTTGTCTCTCCAGCCTTGCCGGTGTTTCCTTCCTCCTGTTTACTGGTCTGTTAACTCCAAGCTGCATGAGTTTTCCTGCACGTGCCACACTGTGTCACGCCTCGGTGCTTTTGCTCATATGCTTGCCTGAATGCTGCCACCTTCCCTGGCCTGGCTAATCTTCACCTGGTCTTTAAGACTCAACTTGGACGTCACCCGCAGCCTCTGCCAGAGCCCTCTGCTGTCTCCACTGTAGAGCAATGCTCTGTGGATCTGCGCTCCTCCAGGGGAGGAACCACATCTATTAACCTTTAAATCACCACCATTAACGCTGTACCTGGCATAGAGCAGGCACCCAAGAAATGACTTTTTAGACTAAGTTCTAAATTAAATCACCATTGATGCCAACTTTTTGTTGCCCAAATTTCTCGTGGTTGTTGGTCCCATAGGATAGCGGGGTGCTGGGAAATGTTGGGAGGAAGGGCTGGGGAAGGTGTCCCTGGCCGCCGGGGCAGGGAGGCGACTGAACCCCCCTTTGTACGGCTTTGCATTCTCTCTGCCCTCATCCCCCAGGCCCATGTCTAGTTGGCTCCTCTCGGCTTCTTCAAAACCATACTCTCTACTCCCAGTACCAAAATCTGTATGAGTTTCCTAGGGCCGCCATAACAAAGTTCCACCAACTGGCTGGCTTAAAACAATAGAAATGTATTGTCTCGCATTTTCCAGAGGCCACAAGTCCAGAATGAAGATGTCGGCAGGATCATGTTTGCCTCTGAAGTCTCTCAGGAAGAATCCTACCTTACCTCTTCCAGCTTCTGATGGTTGCCGGCAATCCTTGGCGTTCCTTGGCTTGTAATTTCATCATTCCAATTTCTGCCTCTGTTCTAGATGGCCGTCTTCCCTCCGTGTGTCTCCAAGTTTCCTTTTCCTTATGAAGACACCGGTCATTAGATTTAGGGCCCACCTAACTCCAGTAGGACCTCCATCTTAACTTGATGACCTCGGCAAGGACCCCATTTCCAAGTAAGGTCACATTCAGAGGGGCCAGGGTTAGGATTTCAACGCGTCTTCTTTAGGGGACACAATTCAACCCAAAACAACTACAATTCACTGAACACTTTCTGTGTGCCCAGGACTGTGCTGTGTGTGTCGAGTGTAGAATCATATTTAATCATCCCCTGCCAGCGAGGTCGTATTATCACCCCGATTTCACATGAGAGGAGCCTGAAGCTCAGAGAGGCCCCACAGCTAGTTAAGAAATAAGACCATCCTGTGGGGCTTCCCTGGTGGCGCAGTGGTTGAGAATCTGCCTGCCAATGCAGGGGACACGGGTTCGAGCCCTGGTCTGGGAAGATCCCACATGCCGCAGAGCAACTAGGCCCGTGAGCCACAACTACTGAGCCTGCGCGTCTGGAGCCTGTGCTCCGCAACAAGAGAGGCCGCGATAGTGAGAGGCTCGCGCACCGCGATGAAGAGTGGCCCCCAGTTGCCGCAACTAGAGAAAGCCCTCGCACAGAAACGAAGACCCAACACAGCCATTAAAAAAAAAAAAAAAAAAAAAAGACCACCCTGCGGTGTGCATCATACATCCCCAGCTCTGGGACTACTGTGAGCAAGGCAATTTTGAGGGGGATACAGAAAAAAAGGAATCCTGGGCGTTACCTTCAGCAAGCTGAAGTCTGATGGTGGAGTCAGGATCAAACTATCCAAAGAAAAGGGAAGAATCTGTATAAGGCAAATAGATATACATTTATGAAACATCTCAGAATCAGAGGTTGAGTGAGGGCTGGGCTGCTTTTATTTTCTGAAGCTCCTGACATATTAGGAGAAAAAAAGAAGGAATGCTGAAAGAGGCTTATATAAAGTACAAGATATTTTAAATGTTTACATCAAACAACTGAACACTTTGACATGTCAAAAATACAGTGTCAGACAGAGTATTTAGCCTCAAATGGTGATAACATCAAAAGCCTGGAAAGTGTAGCTTTTGGGGAATGTGGGCTTCTGGTTCTAGGCAGAATACGGACCACAGAGAAGAGCAGACATGTTGACCAAACAATGAGGAAGGGGTAAGCACTGCTGGGCACCATGCTCCTGGGAGGACCGGCCACCTCCCACTGCACAATAGCCAGCAGGGAAGGGCCGTATGGTGTGAGGGTCAGGAAGCGGAGGGGTCCATGCGGAGCAGGCTGACAGAGCAGTTGGTGACCCCATTTCCCTAGCTTTCAGCCAAAGATATCTCTGAGGTCCTGGGAGAGCCACTGAATGCTCTCAGCTCTGGGTTTTCATGCCTCTGCCGGCTTAGCACCAGACAGTGGTCTCCATCCAACAAATGTTTTAGAGAAAATCTTCTTCTGGGGGACCTAAAATCTTTTTCTGGGGGACTTCAGAATAATCAAGAAAAAGATCCCTCTTGTGAGAGGGAACGGAGCTGCCAGCCTCAACACAGCTCCTTGGAACAGGTATTTGAGGCTTGGATTCAAGCAAAACTGGTACATCCCATCCGGCCTTCTGGTCTCCTTAGGACCAATTAATCCATCTGCAATCAGAAGTACCTGGGTCCCATCAGAATCTGCTCAGTCAGAATCTGGGTAGAGGCAGGCAGGGGCAGAGGTATTGCAGGTGATTGTTACACACACTGAGGCCTGTGGTCCCTCACTTTAAGCTCTGGGGTGGATGTAGGCTGGAGAAGATGGGGTAAGTTATGAATTCTTGAGGAGCAGGGGAGTAGTTTAAGTGACTGGGAAGGAGGAGGCCCACATGTTAGGGGGGGGGGCGGGTGTGCCATGGTGCTGGTGGCTATTTAGGGAAGACTGAGCCAGACAGCATCCCCTGAGCCTCAGTTACTAAACAGCTCTGGCCCTGTCACCTTGCCACTTATTCTGGTCGGTGTGCAGCAAACCATCCCAAACCCTAGGGGTTTAACCAACAACAGTCATTTTATTATCTCTCACAGTTTCTGCGGGTCACAAGTTCAGGAAAGGCTCAGCTGAAGGGTTTTATCAAGGTCTCTCATTCGGCTGCCGTCAGATGGTGGTCGGAACTGGAACATCAAGGATCTGGAACCCTTTCTCTCTCTTCGTGTATTCTCACGTGCTTCTCCAGGAGGCCTTTCTGAGTGGGATCGCTTGGGCTTCCTTACATCATGGCTGCCTCATGAGCCCTTTTGCAGTGTGGTGGCTTGGGACCCTGCACAAGTGTTCCAGTGAACAGGGTGGAAGCTCCATCCCCCCCATTTTTTTCCATTTTTTTTTTTTTTGGCCACCCTGTGTGGCATGCGGGATCCTAGTTCCCCAACCAGGGATCAAACCCGTGCCCCTGCAGTGGAAAGCTCCATCGCCTTTTATGACTCAGCCCAGAAAGTCACGCAGTATCACCTCTGTCACATTCTGTTGGTTACAAGTGGGTCACAAGCCTGTCTACTAGAGTCAAAGAGAGTAGGCACAGCACAGACGCCCACCTCTCAATGGAAGGACTATCAGAGTCATGACTATAGAAGGCCATGTGGGGTGGAAGATGCTCTTGCAGCCATCTTGGAATAGTGTATATTTGTATATAATATAAATATAAGTATACATGCAATATAAATATATATATATTTAATAAATATATAAATATATTAATAAATATACAAATATAAATATATATAAATATATTTATATATAATATAAATATAAGTATATATGCAATATAAATATATATATTTAATAAATTATAAATATATTAATAAATATACAAATATAAATATATTTATATATAATATAAATATAAGTATATATGCAATATATATATATTTAATAAATATATAAATATAAATATATTAATAAATATATAAATATAAATATATATTTATATATAATACAAATATAAGTATATATACAATATAAATATATCTATTTAAATATATATAAATATATATTTGATACATATATCAAATATGTATTTGATATATATTTGAAATAGTGTATCAAATATATATTTGATACAATATTTGATATTTTTGTATAATAATATATATTATACAAATATAATATATATTATTATATAATAATATATATTATACAAATATAATATATATTATTATATAATAATATATATTATACAAATATAGTATATATTATACAAATATAATATATATTGTACAAATATAATATATATTATTATATAATAATATATATTATACAAATATAATATATATTTGATTCTGGGTGTGAAAACAATATATGTACAAATGCCTTTCCTTGGATTGTTCTCAAGTAGTTGGAGCTTTTCATTCTGAAAATGAGGAGCTGGGAAGTCTTTATTTTTCTGAAAATATGTCAAGGGATTTTTGAGGCCTAAGCCATAAATAGTGTTTTTTCAGATATCACTTAGAAAATTTGCTTAATTATACATGGATGGGTGCTTAAGAAACACCACTTCCCATTTTATTGATCAGGAAACTGAGGTTCAGAGAAGAGACCCAGCTGGACCCGAGGTCCAGCATTATAACAGAACAAGGACTCACCAGGATTAAGAATTTCTGGTTTCCACGTGAATACACTACTGAACTGTACAATTTAAAATGATTAAGATGGTCAATTTAATGTTATGTGCTTTTCACCACAATTAAAAAAGAAGAATGTCTGGGTTCCACACTAGAGCCTCCATCAGGTGATCCCCATGGGTGTGGGGAAGCCATTCACAGTTTCCAGGATTCATGTTGCAATGTCCAGGATCTGATGGCAGGCCAACAAAACTCAGACAAAACCGAGGACAGTTTGCCTCCTTGCTCGGAGCTCTGCAGTGGCTCCCGGCACACACAGGATCAGGTCTAAATCTCTTTGCAGGGTGTTCAGGGCTCTGCAGGATCTGACGAGCTCCCTCAAAGTCTGCCTGCGAAGGGAGAGACCCAGCAGGGGGACTGGGTGCCTTCCTTACCTCTCTCACATGGTCAATAAAACAGGGGGATGAAATGAACCAGTTTCTTGTATGTATCATTCCTCAAAATTAATTCATACTTGTTGGAGGCCGACAGGCGTTGGGTAAAGATAACAGTTTCTGAAAAAGCTGCTCCATTGCTCTCCGCACCCCACTCCAGACACCCACCCCCTCTTTCTTGAAGAGCCCTTGTGGTTTTTAACAAAGGAGAGAGACCCACTTTGAAATTTCCTGTGTTCCATCCGAGGTGTGAAGCTGAAAGAGAATAGGTTTGCCGTCTGGACAGACAGAGGAATAATGGGGGCAACAGGCCGCAGAGGAGGCAAGAGAAATCTTGGGGAGGTTTCCATACGCTGAGGAGTTTGCGGAAGAACTTGAAGCCAACTGCGCTCTTCTGAACAGTGCTTGTTCTGCACGGATCCGATGTATCTTAAGCGGCCCATAAAATTTTTACTACGTTTTGTCCACCCACGGATACTGTGACCTGACGTGACCCAGTCAGAGATCTGTTTTGGCAGTGTTTTCAGAGGGGATTGGAACGCCCGGGCCGCAGCCGAATTGACAATGTTTGCTTTAATCAGGAATGATGGCTTCTGGTGGGAGTGGGAGGCAGGTGGTGCGGGGAGCCGTGAACTTTGTCGCAGAGCAATGACTTCTGTGAAATTCACAGCAGTTCCTTCCAATTCTGTCGGAATGAGCTGGAGTGACTACAAATGTATCCTATGGACTCTGAGGAATGATGCAAACCGAGTCTTATTTCAACCTCCAACTCATGGGAGGGGAGCTGAAATGGGCAAAACATGAATTCTTTTCATTGTTTGAAAGCATTTTATTTCCTATTCTTTTATTTTAATAACTCAGATTAAATAAGTGGAAATAGATGAGAAAATATGGACCCTGTTTTTCTAAGCTATTACAGTTAATCTATTTGGGGGATGTGTCTTTTAAATTGTTGTTGAATTCCCCATGGTTGGTTAAGACGCCCCCAAGGAAAAGACTGGTTTTACTTTGAGGTCCTTAAAAACCTTGAGACTTTTCATAGTGTTTCTAAATGTGGGAGAGTAGCAACAAGTCCCTCTGGCTAATTATTCGATTCAACACTTGGATGCATTTGAGCCAGCGTTTGCTGGCCCATTTTTATGACTGTGCTGGAATTATCTTGTTGACCCTTTTAAACTTCACGCTTCTTATACTTTTCTTGTTAACCTGTCAGATGAGACCCAGGAATCACAGCCACATTATCAATACTGTTTCTGGCAACAGTAATATCATCTTGGTGAATTCCACCTGACTTTAGGTTAGTCTACATGACCTTGATAGAAATAGAAGCAAATAAAACATTCTGTAATTTTGATGAAAATATATTAGATGCAAAACCTCCAAGTGGTAGAAGTGCTTTACAGGCATAAGTGTATTTGAAACAATAAAGAATCACCACTATGACAACCACTGCCATCATGACCACCACCACTGACAGAACCCTGTGAATCAAGGCTGTCTAGAAATACTGACCCTACAAGGATCAAGGCCACTTAACAGCTCTGGCCAGCTCAGTGGTGGCTTTTAGTTGTCCCTGATTTTATCATTTTTGCTGAGCAATGGCCTTAGCAAATATGGCTCTTTAAGACTGTCTCCTGGCTTCACTAAGTTTGCATCAGTGTTACAGGCAAAATAAGACTGGTGACTGAATCAAAACTTACAAAAATCAAAATCAAAATAGCCACCAGAAATTTTGAATGCAAAGATTTAACTTGGTCAGGCTTGTGGCATTTGGGTGAGTGACCAAAACAAACCTTGCTTTTCCCTAGGGCTGTGATCCTTACCATTGTGGAACTGTGACCCTTTCTTATTGGATATTTGGTTTGGTGACATTCCCCCCTATTTCTAAAAGAGCTATATAAGATACACACTCATGTGTGTGTATGTCTGTGTGTGTGTGTGTACATTTCAATTAAAGCAACATTGATATAATTTTCTTAAGAAAATATTTTATTGATTTTACTATGCTGTTTGAGGCATCTGGAGATGTTTTGGGCTTTATAAAGCCAAGGCTGAGAATGGCCGTTCCAGAGAGATCTGCTGCTCTATTTGGGCACCTGTCAATTAACTTTCCCCAATTCCAGAGTGTGGGAAGCAACAGGAGAGACTCACTGAGTTACGCTTGGCTGTGGTGAGTGAGAAGGTGTGATATGGAGGGTAAGGGCTGAGCTGTAACACTGCTTGGACGTTTTAAATGGCCCTTGCTTTGAGCCTCAGCAGGCAGCTTCCTGGTCACCTTGACAGCGGTTGTTAATTGCTGAACCCAGAAGCCTTGATCCCCTCTTAAAACTCCTGACTCCAAGAGCGTACCAGACTGCTGGAAGTAAGACTACATTTTTCAGCCTCTTTTGCTGATAGGTGTGGTCATAAGAGTAATTTCTGGCCCATCGGTCAGGATGTAAATAGAAGAGTAATGCCACAGCTTCTAGGGCCAGTCCTTAAGAGGTGGACTGGTTCTCTTCTAAAGAAGGGACATAATAGCAGACACTTTAAAGAATAGTATTTTTCGTTCTCCCACATACATCACTGATCCTTTTAGGCACCTGTCTGTGTGCAGTTAGTGAGTTTTGCTGGGGGGGGGTCATTGAGTGGAGGGGGTTTGGAATAAGGCTGAACACATGAGAATCCTTATTTTACCATTTATTAACTGTGTGCTTTTTTAGGCAAGTTGCTCAGCTGTTTTTGCCTTTGTTTCCTCATCTGTAAAATAAGAACAATATTCCCCACGTTATGGGGTGACTGTGAGAACTAGGGTGGCACTGTGGGAAGAGGGCTTAGCACCACAGGAGGTTCACAAAGATGAAAGCTGTTGGTCTAGGCTTCCCTGGTGGTGCTGTGGTTAGGAATCCGCCCGCCAATGCAGGGGATATGGGTTCGAGCCCTGGTTCGGGAAGAGCCCACATGCTGTGGAGCAACTAAGCCCGTGCACCACAGCTACTGAGCCAGCGAGCCACAACTACTGAAGCCTGCACACCTAGAGCCCGTGCTCTGCAACAAGAGAAGCCACCGCAGTGGGAAACCCACGCACCGCAACGAAGAGTAGCCCCCTCTCGCCACCACTGGAGAAAGCCGGCACGCAGCAACGAAGACCCAACGTAGCCAAAAATCAATCAATCAATCAATTAATTTAAAGAAAAGAAAGCTGTTGGTCTTATTAAGGCTGAGGTGGGTGTTGGGAGAAGGGGGATAAAAAAGTCTTGTAAGTTGTTAATTTATAATAAATCCCCAAAGAGATAGTTTTTCAAATGCATACTTATTAAAAAATTTATCAACAGGGGAAGTGTTCTTAGGAGAGAAAAGGAATTTTTTTTCTTTTAAGCATAAAGCTGGTTTTCTAATATTTGAGGGAGGCTTAGAAAGTGTGGTCAGCAGAAACCAGTCCCTTGTCCCGGGACTCCTAGAAGGTGGCGCTTTCTTGACGGAACTCGGTCTGCTCCCCTGGGAAGTGAAGAGTATGTGGTGCCACCCACTCTCTGAGGCCACACACACCTGAACATCCGTGCCATTCATGTTACACTACAAATGAAAACATTTTATCAGCTGTTTGCTTAAGTATGGGTTATATTTAAGATACATATATTTTTTCTTGCCTGCAAGTCACTGCAGTGAGAGCAGGCTGGAAGTATGTCTAGGGTGAGATACTTTTCTTGGTGGGCTGGTTTTCTTGATCATTAGACCAAAACTCTCATTTATAATAAATGGAGCGGTCTGTCCCTAGCAGGTCCCGGAAATGTGGGAGGTGTCCTTGGTGCTGAATTACAGGAAGGGGGTCCATTAATCAACACCCAAGACCAAGATCTGTGCCTTTGATGAGAGATAGAGAAAGAGACAGAGATGGAGGGAGAGAGAGAGAGCGGGATGGGGGGTGCGGGGAGGAAAAAACCTGACACATGACACATTCTAGGTTGTTTGTTATGTTTTTTTGTTTTTGCTGTGGAAGGGGTGGGTGGGGCAATGTGCCGATCAGAGAAAGTCTAGAAAGAACATGATTCTTAAAAATAAATCTGTGGTGATGCCCAGGGGGTGGGTGCTGCCCATAGGTTTTCAGGGCTTCCCTGTGTTGTCATGGGGATTAATTAGTCAATGTTTGTGCCTTATTTTGGAGTCACTATTAGTTAAGCTTATTTGGGGAGCTATGACTCAGATGCTGAACTATTTTCAAAAGGGAAAGTGTGTGTTAAGGTTTCTGAGTGGTAGAGCCCCCATACATGTAATATCACCCTCAAAAGCACTCTTTTGCTCTATATGAATGACATCTTGCCAAAATATGTTGACTATTTTTAGCTAAAATTTTTTAGGTTAAAATTAAATTTGCAAAGTGACATCTGAGAGGAATATGTTGGAAATCTAGAGAGAATTGGAGTCAATAGGATCTTTAAGAAAATTCCCTTCTTTTCTTTATCTTTCTTTTTTTTCCTTCCCCACGACTGCTTTTCCTTTCTTATACTTAGTCAATATAAGAAAACAGGCTTATCCATAATATGAAGACTTTATTGGTAGATTAAACAGCTCAAGTTTATTCAATATCATTATTTACTCCATATCTTTCCATTAAAAACACTACATGAGCCTTATTCATCTTTATAGTCATCAGAGCAGCTAGAATTGCATTCATTCATTCATTCAACAAATATTCCTGGAGCACCTTCTCTGTGCCAGGCCCTGGTCATGGAATGGTGTTTCCTGGAGCTCTAATTCAATGCTCACGTCATAGGGGCCCCTACAGTACCAGTGGATCAGTTTTCTTATATAATTACCTATCAGGAAATGTAAAATCCTTAGATTTTTAGATATGAAAGAGATATATGCCATGTGTCTCAAAGTAGACCCTTATGACCATCAGTTGTTTCTGGTAACTTATAAGTAATATAAATGGTCTTGCCCTTGCTTTTAGTTAAATTTTGCTTTTTAGTTCTTCCCAGGTAAAGAGATGCTTCCCGGTTCCCTTTGTGCTCTGTGCTTTGTTTCCTGGTCTGGGTTGGTCGCAGGTAACCACCAGTGTGTACTACATCTTCGAGTAGCCCATTGAAGGTGTTGTGGTCATTAAGAAACTCCTCAGGTCTGAAGGAAGACTTAAGGGTTAAAATAATACCTTGAATATTTAAAATGACTATTAATACAGACAGGGTCTTGTTTGGTAAACATCATAATATAAAATGCTCATAAATTAGTTTGTATAAACTCAAATATACCAAATCCATATACCTCTTGAATTCACTAAGAGCACTTAGTATGTGCTTTGCATGTACTCCATGCATGATGAATATCATTGGAATATTTGGAGTATTGATACAATTTGCTCTTTGGATCTTTTCTGTTTTCCGTGGCATGCATGCTGGTCCCAGGAATTTGGAAGGACTAAACATGGCAAAGTCTATGTCTGTAATTGACATTCAAATTTAGGCAACAGCCCATTTATAAATGAGTTACTTTTCAAACCCTCATTTGTTAAATCACCACGAGGCATTCACAGCATATTTTTCAATATAAGTACCATTATACCCATTTTATGCATATGTCAGAAAACCCATTGGGGGGCAGGGATGGAGTCATACTCATTTTTGGGGCTCCAGCACCATGTCTCCCTTGTAGTGGAGAGAATGACAGTTTACCCTTCTCTCTGAATGTCCCCTTCCATCCTTCAAGATTCAGCTCAAATGTCACACCTTCAGTGAAGCCCAGTGACCCCAGGTAGAACTTATTTGCTGTTCTGTCAGCATCCTTATAGTATTTTGTACTATGTACCACTTATCACATTGTATTTTGATGAATTAGTGATGATTTTCCTGGTGAACTTCTTGAGAGCAGGGACCTTGGTTCACTTCCCTGTGTACCCCTAAGACCTAATTCTGTACCTGAAACCTGGTTGTATCTCAACAAATATTTAATTGAATATATACATATTTGTTAGAATTGCAGGCCACTCCAGAAGAAGTTAGTGTAACCTGTAATGTGGCTGAACTCTAGTGCCTAGAAGCTACCACTGAGTGTAATATCACTTCTAGGCAACAGCTCATTCTAAAGTTCAATGTTGGAAAGAGAAGTGTGCAGTATGGGGGGTAGGGGGTGATGGAAAGGGTCTTTGGGGGAGGGGAAGTGAGAAGGAGAAATAAATCCCAGGCATTTCCAATAGTAATACAGTGACCAAGAGGAAGATTTCCAGGTCCGGTGATGAAGATGTGTGTCCTCAGCAGTGTGTGTCAACCATTGACACATAAGGGATGGCCATCACATTTGGAAACCAGAGAGCACTGTCAGTGAAAACCCACCAGTCTCCCGCTTTGGCCGGACATGTGGTATTTTTGGGAGCCAGGGAATGGTGGGCTGGGTCTGCTCTGCTCATGTTCCCACGACACGGAGGCTCCAGGGCCCAAGCCTGGTTCCCTGGGGCGGCAGGGTGGGCCGTGTAGGTGGCAGCTACTGTACCCTGGGGACAGACACCTCCGTGCGCTCAGCTCACCAAGTCACGAAGGGATGCCCGACGTCCCTTAGGTGGGAGTCACCTGCCTCAGGGTTAGCGAGAGAAAAGGGGGAGACTTATGTGCTGAGCATGACTTATTCAACATACTAAACCGAAACCATTTTGAGGGCCTTTTAGAAATGGCAGCTGACTGCTGGCTTCAAACCGCTCACTCATTCTCCCAGCCTCCAACTTCCAGCAAAATAGGTCCATTTTACTCCGAAAGGCTAAGTACTGGTATTTCAAGTTGGTTCTTCAGTGTGATATTCTTAAACAACCCCGGTAAAATTTAAAGCTGGAAGTCGACGGCAAAACAGAGTGGGGTGCTGGTGGTATCCTGGCCTGATCTTCGAACAACGGGCTGTCATGTGGGAAAGGAAAGAATGTATTGAAAGACAAGATTGCAGAGACAGATGAAGTCCAGTGATGGCTAGCGGCTCTGTCTTGCTGCTGTCCACAGAAGGCCGGGAGGAGGGGAACATAAACAGAGGCATCTGGTCCCCCAGCATGGAGCGGCGGGTCCGTGAACCGTGGCAGATGCAGCCTCAGCTGTGATTGGGCACGAGGCATCGGTGTCCAAGCCCGGGTCACGCGCAGGGCCCGTTTTAACTGTGACAGTGCAGTGTCAAACTGCCATTCTTTCTTTCTCGGGTGGTTTTTTTTCCTCTGAAATCTGCCAGCTCTCAGAAGCAGCCTAGACTAGGCCCCTTGGGTTCACAGGCTGGAGGAAGTGAGAGGGAAAAGCAGTGAGTGACATCCAGAGAAGGGCGCTGGAGGGGGAGCGAGAGAGCCAGCAGCAAGCCCGGAAAGATGTGAACAGAGGGGCCCTGGGCTTTGCGTCACTGAGGGCAGAATTAAGTGTAGACGAGGCACTTAGCAAATTATGCAGGAGAACATTTTTAAGGCTTTGCTTCTGAGATGTAAATGTGAGCTCTGCGAAGACTTAAAGTGTTCTTTATCAAAAGTTAGGAAGATAGTGTATACACTAACAAAGGTAAAATAGATAGCTAGTGGGAAGCAGCCGCATAGCACAGGGAGATCAGCTTGGTGCTTTGTGTCCCCCTAGAGGGGTGGGATAGGGAGGGTGGGAGGGAGACACGAAAGGGAGGGGATATGGGGATATATGCATACATATAGCTGATTCACTTTGTTATACAGCAGAAACTAACACACCATTGTAAAGCAATTATACTCCAATAAAGATGTTTTAAAAAATAAAAAAACAAAAAAACTTAGGAAGAAAGCCAGTGGTATCATGTTTCCTAAGAATCACTTGATGTATTCATGGAGGAAACCAAAAGAATAGGTGTATTTGTAAGAAAACCTGTGTCCTGGCAAAATGTAACTTTGCGCTCCCAGGTCTCCGGGGAGTTTAATTAATATAACTGGCTTCACCCTGAGGTTTGGGGAAATTTGGTGGAGTGGACCCCATTTGGTGATGGCTACTAACAATTCTAAAACCTCTTCTGGGAGCGATTCGAAATACCTGGCCTTTTTCCATTTCGGGTTCACTCAGTTTCCCTCTCTCTCTCTTTTCTTGTTAGGAAGGAGGGAGTTATTTCCAGAACTTGGCTGATTTAAAAAAAACACACTACCAGGGCAGGTTTTTACCTTCTGTTTGTTTCTGAAAGCCCAGAGATGGGGGCGAGGAGATGAGACTGCAGTCCGGATCAGAGGAACATTTGTATCAGTTGGCTGAGTCTGGTGGTGAAAGCTACATGTCTTACAAACCTTTCCTTCCATAGTCAAGCTTTTGTGTTGGGCTTTTTCTGTTCTCCTTTCTCTCTTTTTTTTTTTAGTGCTTTGTCCCTCGTGGGGTTCATTCTGGGTTTTTCTTATTTCCTTTCCTGTCCCTCCTCCATCAGGAAGGGACTAATAAGTCAGAAATGACTCAGAAATCTCTAGGCGAAAAATACTTCCCAGTTCTGGGTGGAGAGACCTGACAAATACCCTAGTGATGGGGCATCCCAGGAGCCTCGGGCCCCCGAATCCCAGGGAAGTGAATTGGGGTTGTGCTTACAGTTAGAAAATAAACAGACAAGGAAGCAGACAGAAAACCTAATCATCTTACTTGCCACAGTCTGATTTCTATTAAGCCCAGATAGATTCCTTACAGATGTGGATTCCTGAGCCCCTAAATCCCGTAATTTCCTATAATGGTAGAACCTTCCTCATCTCCTTTCTTTCTCGCTTTCTCTCTAGAGAGATGTAGTCCTCACATTCTATGTTTAGAATTTGCTTCCATCTCTCACTAGTTATTTGTCCTATACCACACCAAAGTCCCTTCCGACTCTCCAGCTTGATGATACGTTGTTTCCCATCTCTGTTCCATTTACATGTCTCTGCGTTTGACTTTCTCCCTTTGTGTCATGTGTCTCCTCCCCTCCTTCTCTCACCATTCCCAAGGGGCTGATCAGCTTTTGGTACTCACCTCTGCACCTCTTCTACTCAAAACTCTTTGGAAACAGGGCATGGGGTGGTGCTCTGACACCCTAAACATTTCTTGGTCTCTGAATAGAAGTCGGTCAAATGCACGGGCTCAGATCGTGCAGGATAAGCAGGGCTGCTTCTAAACGGTGTGCAAGCTGGGCGTCTTAGCCATGTTTTTTCCACTGAGTTTGTCCCCGTCCGTGCGAAGCCTTGTATTCACCCTAAACAAAGCCTCCCCAGAAGACCACCTCTCCATTTATTACACCGGAAAGTATGATAAACGGCAAGTTTTCACGCCACTGTTGGTGCAAGGTGCCTTTCCTCTGCAAACATCTGGCCCCTTGATAAATGGTTACAGTGCTCCCGGCCTAGCGCAGAGCCTGCGCGCGCTGCTCGGGATCTGTTCTCAAGTTGTTGCCGGGACCCCGCCGTATGATGACAATTAGGAGCCGTTAGTGTGCAGATGAGGCCTGCGAGTGGCAGGTGGCGGGAACGGGCCTCAATTAACTAACAGGCACCAAATCCCTTCCTAATGAGGCTGGGCCACCCAGATGAGCCAGGAGGCATGTGTCAGTGACAGCAACAGAGGATTTGCAATGCAGAGGGGGAGAGGGCAGTCAACAGGTACCTGGCTCGGCTGCAGAAACAGCCCTTTTGGAAGGGTTTCATGGCTCAGAAAGAACCCTGGGGCCGTGGACAGCCTGGAGCAGGCGTTGTGGGCGTGGCACGTGGGGGACTTGGTTTTGCTCCTTTCATCTTTCCGAGTGGACCCCTCCCTGGTCAGTTCACCTCCTTAGAGTGTATGAGTGAAGAGTTAGACTGTCTCCCAGGATAAGTGGTACGTGAGATGTGGCCGGCCAGCAGGCAAGGTAATGATGTCAGAAACGTAATAAAGGACCATTGTCTTGAGTGGCATTTGAATACCAAATCAGACACCGCAATAACACAGCAAGTGTCACATTGGGCTCTGTAGTTAAGGGCTGGTTGCCATTTCCATTGCAAATCTTCGGGGGCTTTGTGTGGATTCGTCATCTGAATTTATACGGGATTGAAATTTGTCTGGCTCACTGTGAGCTTTTACGAATTAAAAAAAAGGAGAACAAAACTTTAAGAACTCACCAAGTGTTATCAAGGGCAGCCTCATTGGAAGAATTCTGGGCTCCTTGGTGGCTCCAATCCCTTGTCTGAAACGGCTTCCCGGAAAGTTTTGAGACTTGCCCTGCTGTGTGTATCTCCCAGTTTTTCAAAAACTGGAAATAAATCAGGATCTCTCTCTAGCTGTGCATTCATGGTTCTGCTGCGGTGGGCAGGAGGGCACCGATTATACATGCGTTTTCCCGGGACCACAGCTTGTGTCCTGGGGAGTCTTGAGAGGGGCCTTTGTGTGTGCACAATTCTCTGATCATAAACCCATATTCCAGTGTGTGGGTTAGAGCTGTGTTTGAAACTGATTATTTGCGATTCTTCCCTCCCTACCTTCATTCTTCTCTTGTAGCACAAAAACAGTGTTGAAGAGGGTCCGACACCTTAAAAATAAGGCAGAGAACCAGCCTTGGGGCTGTGACTGCCCCTTTGTCCACACGTGTGACAGTGTTTGGATAATATTATGAACCATATGTGCCAGGCTGGAGCTCAGAGACAAAGGGGTAAACCAAGAACCCCTGGGGACCACCCCACGCTTCTCTCCTACTGTCGTTTCTGATCCAAGTAGTATTTAATTGAACGTTTCTGTCCTTTCTCTAATATTTTGTTATAACAACATATGTCTAGAAAGAGGATTCTCCTTTTGAAAGGGGCAGTTTGCCAACCTTTATTCATCCAGCTGATTTTATCTTTACACGTTTGTATCTCTGTGTCTTGGACAACTGAAGACTCTCTATTTAAATTTTGTGGCATAAGTTTATTTATTGTCTTGAGTATCGCATCCTTAGTCTCCAAGTCCTTTCGGGACAGTCCAGAAACACCAGTGATTGTTGAGTTGTAGGACTGGAAGATGGTACAAATTTTATTTTTTTTCCTTCCTTTCCTCCCTCCTTCCTTCCTTCTTGCCTGCCTCATTCTCTCTTTTTTTTGGGCAAGACCCAACTCCAAACCCACTTTAAGTCAAATCTGTCTTTGCTCTTCCAGAAACCCCATAGGGAACTAAATCCCTCTGTTACCGAATTAAGTCGAATTTAAGTCTTATGGACCCTGCTAGGGCCCTAGTCCAGCCTAGAGATCCTTGGGAGGGGGAGTTTCTTTCTCCTTTCAGCCTTGAGCAGCCGAATAATGAATCCAAAGCTGAGATCGACACAGCACAAGCTTTATTAAATGGCCAAAGAATGGAGAAGTGGGAACTAAGTTCTCAGATTAAGTTCTCGCCCGCATGAAGAGTAAAGGCAAAGGGAGGAGGAGTGGGACTAATGATGCGGAGGCACATGCATTAGTCTACTGGGGAAGGGGCAGGGCTTTTTCCGAGGGAGTGCGGTGCCACCCCCTTTTTATCTTTTTTTGGTCCTTAATGTCCAGTCCCGGCTGCCAGTGGGTGTGTCATTTAATATGCTAATGTAGTAAAATCAGGGTATAATGAAACTCAGGGTCGGTTGGAGGTCAGATTTGTTGCCATCTTGGTTCCATCTGGCTTTTTGTTTGTAGCTTCCTTTCTTATCTCTAGACCCTTTAACTTAAAGATTTTTGTTAACTCCTGCTAAAGGTGGGATTGGAGGGTTCTGAGCAAAGACCTGGAGCAGCTCTTTCTCAAAGAGGCAACACCTCTTTCTCAGAGACATCTAATGTCTTCCAAACCAACCTAAGAAGTTTCACCCAGTGCATTCTTAACTTCTCTCAAAACCTGACGCATCTACCATCTCACACCACTCACTCATCATCCCTGGGAGTGGGGCAAGGGACTGTCTTATGTGTACCCACTTTTTGGAGGATTGAAAAAGCCCTCAGACGGGTTCAGCAATTGCTTAAAGCTGCATGGCACATTTTTAGAATCCTGATGTTTTCTTTCTGATTCCTTCAGAAGCTGACTCAGAGACAAAGATTTGAAGCAAATAATTTATTTGAGAGATGACCCTAGGAAACATCACAGGAGAAGGAGGAAATGAGATGGGGGAGGGAAGGAAGCCAATAAAATGTGTTATTAAGCTAGTTACCACTGTGGGAAACCAGCCCAACCTTCTGAGGGGTCTCTGGGGACAGAGAAGGAATCCCCAGTCAGAGCTATTCCAACCAAGGGGCAACCTGTCTTCACTGGTTGAAGCTGCTTCCAGGGACATCAACAAACCAGCACAAAGCATGGCCTCCAGGCCAGAAAAAGCCTTCAATTAAGGAAGCAGTCTTTGGAGGAATCTTCAGAGTATAGGGGATATTAATGGGATGCTGATCGTATCTGCTCCACCTGACTTCTGGATTCCTCAGCTGGATTTGTTCTGCTTTTCCATACCCTTTGGTGTGCAAGGCAAGTGTTGGAGGCACACGGGAGGGGAAGGAGACAAGGAGATGGTAGGGAGGGAGGCGGCGTCGGCAAACTTTCTTAATATGCATGTGACACTTAGAGCTAGAGCAGCGGTCCCAACCTTTTGGCACCAGCTACCGTTTTCATGGAAGGCAAGTTTTCCAAGGACCGGGGGGTGGGGGGGGATGGTTTCGGGATGATTCAAGCACATTACATTTATTGTGCACTTTATTTCTATTATTGGGGCTTCCCTGGTTGCGCAGTGGTTAAGAATCCACCTGCCAATGCAGGGGACACTGGTTCGAGCCCTGGTCCACATGCCGCGGAGCAACTAAGCCCGTGCGCCACAACTACTGAGTCCACGTGCCACAACTACTGAGCCCGCGTGCCTAGAGCCCATGCTCTGCAACAAGAGAAGCCACCACAATGAGAAGCCCACGCACCGCAACGAAGAGTAGCCCCCGCTCGCCACAACTAGAGAAAAGCCCACGCACAGCAATGAAGACCCAATGCAGCCAAAAATAAATAAATAAATAAATTTATTTCTATTATTATTATAACAGCTCTGCCTTAGCTCTTCAGACATTAGAACTTGTGGGTTGGGGACCACTGACTAGAGAGATGCCACATCCCAGCAGCTTTCAAAAATTGAATTGGATGAATGAATAAATCTGTTCATTTTCATTACTTATGCTCCTGGACCAGATCAGCGGTGTGGCCTATAGATTTCCTTGTATATTGTTAGTTAACTTTCCGTGTAAGGATGTGTGTAGTTAGAATCATAAATGTGAGCCCTGGAAGGGAACTCCTAAAGGCCTCCTCCTGAAGTAAGACAAGGATCTCCCTTATCTTACAGATGACGCTCTGAGGACTAGAAGAGTTCCCCGGTCAAGGGCCTGTTGCTCACGGTGCTCGTGAATGGCCCCAGCCTCTTGCGTCCTTATGTCTACATCCCCAGGTTCCTCAACAACTGAGCCAAGGGGGACTTCTAGCCAAATCCCCCATCAGTCCTTAGCTTTGCCTTCTTCTCTACTTCTTAGGCTCTATATTAGCTCTCTTCTCTTGCCCTCTGAACCCTGACTTGATCAGTCTAGAACTCAACATCAAAGACCCCCAAGATAAAAGTTCCTTTCAGCCAGTGGTGTGTGGTAAAGGTTTAACATCTTGCTCTCTGGGGGTGGGGTGGAGAGAGCTCTGATTTTTAGCATTTACCAGTTTCTGTGGTGTAAACACTCCCACAGTGGCTGTTTTCTGAACCTCCAAGAGAACATTGCTAAACACAGAGTTGGGAAGAGACACTCACAATTGGTGCCAGTGCAAGCCAGCTCCACAAACCACTACTTCAGTCCCCAAAGAGCTGAAATGCCCACCTAACTGGGAACTCTCCCAGCCCCGAACATCTACAGTCCCAAAGCCCCACCATCCAAATCTACTCGTCTGCACCCTCACTATCCCCAGTCCCTCAGCACTTGCCCCCCCAGCAGTTCTAGATCAGGGCTTGGTCCTTTCAAACTGTCCACTTAGGACAGCTGTCCCTGGGGAGGGGAAGAGAAGGAGGGTCTTCTACCTGCCTCCCACCATATGTGACTGATTAGGTCTGCACATCAGGTTTGTCTCTTTCAGCCCATGAGGTGTCTGCAGAGGCACCAGACCTCCCTCCAAATCTTCCTGCAAGAAATAGCTTTGTTCACTGGGACAACACTGGGATGGCATAGGATGTGAAGCTGACACTGCTCGCGTTTTGCACTTAACTGTACTGGCTCATCGGGTTTACAGCCAGGCCTGTGCCCATGACACCTCCTCAGGGAAGCCTTCTGAGACTTCCCTCAGTGTAGATTTCTGTTATTCCTTTTCCATTGGAGACCTTTCTCATTCTTTAATATGATTATTTAATTATTTCTCTCCATCACTAAGCTCTATGAGGGAAGAGTGTGTGTCCATTTGGGTTCCTTAGGGTGTCACCAGGTGCTAGCACAGTGCCTGGCACACAGTATCAATGAATATTTGTGTAATGAATGAAAAAACCCATCAATGGAATGAATGAAGGACCTGGAGCACTGCTGCTCTTGAAGAACCACTGTTCTCCCCACCGGCTGCCCATGAGACTCAGCAGGATGCGTTCCAAAAAATAGGGTGTGGGGTTTCTGGCTCTGGTAGCTCTGGAAGGTTCCAGAGGTGATCATCATGTGCATCCAGTGCTGAGAGCCACTGGTCCTGAGAAAGGGATCTGAGGGGTCTTTACGAGAGTGGTTTTCAAATGTGGCTGCATCTTGAGACCCCCGAAGCCCAGACTGCACCCTGGAATAGTGTCTTTGAGGTGGTACCCACACACTAGTATTTTTAAAACTTCTGTTAACATCACTAATCATTAGAGAAATGCAAATCAAAAACGCAATGAGGTATCACGTCACCCCTGTCAGAATGGCCATCATTAAAAGTCTACAAATAACAAATGTGGAGAAAGGGAACCCTCTTACACTGTTGGAGGGAATGTAAATTGGTGCAGTCACTATGGAGAACAGTATGCAGGTTCCTTAAAAAACTAAATATAGAGCTACCATATGATCCTGCAATCCCACTCCTGGGCACATACTCAGAAAAGATTAAAACTCTTATTCAAAAAGATATATGTACCCCATCGTTCATAGCAGCACTATTTACAATAGCCAAAATATGGAAGCAACCTAAGTGTCCGTCAACAGATGAACGGATAAAGAAGATGCGGTACATATATACAATGGGATACTACTCAGCCATAAAAAGGAATGAAATGTCTTTTGCAGCAACATGGATGGACCTAGAGATTACACACTGAGTGAAGTAAGTCAGATTGAGAAAGACAAATATCATATGATCTCACTTATATGTGTAATCTAAAAAAATGATAAAAATGGACTTATTTCCAAATAGAAACAGACTCACAGACATAGAAAACAAACTTATGGTTACCAAAGGGGAAAGGGGGAGAGAGAGAGATAAATTAAGAGTTTTGGATTAACAGATACACACTACTGTATATAAAATAGATAAACAACAAGGATCTACTGTACCAGGGAACTATGTTCAATATCTTGTAATAACCTATAACGGTGAAGAATCTGGAAAAAGGTTCTTTTATACATATATATATCTATCTAAACCACTTTGCTCTACACCTGAAACTAACTTTGTAAATCAACTATACTTCAATTAAAAAAAAGAAAAGGGAAAAAGAATTTCTGCAGGTAATTCCAACATGTAGACAAAACTGAGAACCACTGCAAAAGGTCCTCTCTCTCTTAAGCTTCCTCCTCTCTCTCGTTTACGAATGGTTACCCCTTCCCCCACCTCCATGGTCACCCCACCCTTTGACTGTAGGTGTGGCTATAGAGCTTGGGGTGGCCCTGTGACTTTGGCTGATGGGATGTTAGTGGACCTGAAGCAATCAAAGGCCTTGAAAAGCCCTGCAGGACTGGGCTTGCTGCCTTGAGTTTTTGCCGATGCCATGAAAAGAACATGTCTGGCAGCCTGTTGGTCCAAGGCAAAGGAGAGACACGTGGAACAGAGCAGCTCCCACAGAGCTCAGTGTCTCCCAGGCCTGCTGTGAGACACATAGTCACCCCAGCGGCTGGTGCCTGAAACACAGCTGCTCAGACAGGCCAGCCCAGATCAGCCGAACCCCAGACCACCCACAGACATGCAGACACGTCAGTGCTAATAAATGACCGTTGTTTGAAACCACTGAGTTTTTGGTTCATCACACAGTGATGGAAAACTGATATATTTTCTTTTCCACAATAGTATAAATATCCACCCGTGGCTAATTAGGTGGTCAGTTCACCTTTGCGAGACCTTAGTGGTGTTAGTTTCTTCACTGCTTCCCCAAGAAAAGAAAGGTTACAACTGGACAGAATTTTGACTAGTTTATAAAATCACACTGTGTATGCATCCTGTAAGTCATATTGGCCAATCTCCTTCGGTTAAGTTCACAAGTTGGGGGGCTGTGTGACCTTGTGCAAAGAGGATTACAGGATTATAGAATCTCCAAGTGAGATATTACTGTTATCACACTAGTTCTTAATACATATTCATATTATATTCATAGCTTTACAGTGTCATCAATATGGCCCTAATGTGTTTAAAATATGACATGTATAAACAATCTATATATCAGCACCAATCACTCAGATATTTGTATTTTTACCCCTTTTCCTGAACTAAAGAATATGGTTTAACAGGACATTTATTAATCTTGTTAGAGTACATTTATCTGGAAATTGTCAATAAATGAAATATTTTGAATGTTACCTTATTAAGTCAGAAAATATTGACAATCCTTTGTCCCCAGACACAAGTAGAATGAAATGAAGGCTGCAAGTTACATACACATACTTTTCTCCTTCACCTCCCTGGTGATTTCAATGTACAAAGTCCTCGGTACCCTCACTGTGAGCCCCAGACTGAAGGGAGGCGTTCCGATATCTGACTGGAGCTTGGGTTGGGTCTCTGCAATGCCATTTGTGTTGAAGTAGCATCCCCTGGATAAACTGGGTACCCATATCTCAGTTCTTAAATGGGCTAACCTGACGTGGGGTCCAGAGAAGGCCCCAAGGATGGGCTCTGGGGTGGGTGCCATGAACTCCCTGATATTCAAGGCGCACACACATGGGCATTATTCTGGGGAGAAGGATCAATGTTTTCATTAGATTCTCAAAGAGATCAGTGACCTCCTAGTAGGTTAAGGACCATCACCCTAGTGGAAAGTCCAGTGCAGAGGAGAATCCTACCCTCCAAGCAATCACCCTTCAACTTCTGCGATCCCAGGGACTCTAAGGATGGGGGCATAGTAACAGTAATGGCATTTACTGAGTGCTTACCATGTGCCATGCATTCTACGTGCTGTTTGTGCTTTACCTCTGAATTAATGCAATCTTATATGCGGACCCTGCGAGGTTTAGAGACCAGGATTGTCTGACTTGAAGCTCAGGCTCTTAACCATTGTGCATTGAGCCTCCTGCAGAAGAGCCTCAGCACACACAAGGCTGGCTCCCAAAGAGTCACACAACCAACGGAAACGTGGCAACAGCTTGCAACCTACAGACGAATCCCCCTTATTCAATTGCACTCCCCCAAATAAAAAGGGAAAGGAGCCTGCCAGGAGGACCTCGTGGTCCCAAGGTTTTCCGTTCTGAGAACATCAGTGCTGGGTCTGTTTGTGAACCTGGGATTTGGGAGGAATACCTCCCACTGTGCCACTCAGATGCTCCATTGCAAAAGATCCAGCGCTGCAGGGAAACGTCCAGCACTGTGCTGCCACCTCCTCTCCCAGGAGGTGCCATCTGAACTGCTCCCGTCTGCTCGGCAGGATGTGAGTCTCAGGGGACAACCTGCCAGGCCCCAACCCAGTTCCAGCCTCTGGAGTTATGGCCACTCACCCTCCTTTCCCAACACCTCCAATGTCTTGTCTCCTCCCCACTGACATCCCCATTCTTGGTTTGGCCCCAGCTACCATTTGGTCTTCTGAGTTGAGATCTCTATGAAGAGCCCAGGCCCCTCACCAAGCAAATCTTCCACCCTTGCACTTCTGGAGGATTCCGTCTCCTGCTCCTCTTACGTGCTTCTCCGACGGCAGCAGTTAGCCATTTCAAATCCTTTTGGAAAGAGGTAGTTATAAATAAATTCAACAAATAAATAAAAATAATCCCCAGCAGAACTCCAAGGCTCTGAGCGCTGGGCTGTCATTTGTCCCTCTTTGCTCTTGCACTTGGCTTTCTTGGGCTTATGTAACCCCAAAATTCCAGAGGAGGTTTTCCATTTGCTTCATTTCTCCAGCAAGAAAACATCCCTCAAGAGGTGTGGGATGTGAAAAACTTTCTGAAGCTATGCCCTCAGGAAACCGAAATTTATTCATCCATTCATCAGTCAATCAACAAACATTAATTGAGTACCTACTAAGTGCCAGGCTCTATCACAGGCACCAGGAGTAAAGAGGAGTCTTAGAACTCATTCATGCCTTCAGAGTATTCCCAATCTGGTTGGAAACATGTCCCTTCCTTTGGGGTTGACTCTCCCACTGAGCTTGGTGAAGAGCACACGTGTTAATAACACAGAACTCACCTCGTTGCTGGCTTCTGACACTTATTAGTTGGGTGGACGAGAGCTGGTCACCTCATCTCTCTAAACACAGCTTTTTCATCGGTGAAGTGAGCGTCCTAGAACTTACCATGCGTTTTACAAGCAGTGAAAGCACTGTGTGTGTACTTTCTACTCTAAATCACCAACAAGATTTTTCCCATTAAGTTTTGAGAAAGACCAAAAACTGAATCAATCCTTTTAAATCCACTGCCCTCAGACTTTCTGCCAAAGAAGTTCATCACCGATGTCTTCTTTCCTTTCCCCTCAAATCCCTCGTTTGGGTGCATGATAGATTCCTAGAAAGACCACTCGCACCACAACTTTTAAACATCTGCGAGGGAGTTGTACAATTCTTGGCACCAAAACAGAGACATTGTGCTTAATTGCTGGGCTCAGGCATGATTTTGACAGTTACAATACCTGGTTCAACGTTGCCACTAGCCAACAGTCACCCGTTAAACATGTTTTCTTAAACAGTGACTGATAAGTTGTTATCTTCCAGCTTCTTCTGCTAATTAGACATCATGAGTCAAAGTTAATTTGGTGGAAAACATTTCTCAACTTAATGACATTTATGGGCAATTAGGCACGTGTGGAAGGGAACTCAGATTTACATTTCAGCCTATTTCCAGGGCTTAACAAGAATCTCCTCTTTCCCGGTTGGAGATTTCCCATTCTCCGAGGAATACATTCCATACAGACGCCATGGGCCTCCTCGTTATGCTAGAAACTGGCGATTGTTTGCACGAAACAAGCTACCACACAGTAATGAAGTGCAGACCAAGATAAAATTAGGCTCCGTGAAGGTTTTTGTGTTGTTTAGGCCCGGGTCGCGTGGCAAGAAGTCCTGAGCTTTGTGCATGGTGAAAATCTCAGCCACAGACTCATGTCACTGATAAATGCGTGCCAAACATATATTTTCAGCCCCTTGTCAGAAATGGCTTCTATTTTTGATGTTAACTCATTTGAAAAACAGCTAACCAGGGAAAAAATACCATTCCTAAATTTCAAGATTACGTGCCTTCGCTCTTGAGATGATGTTACTCTTTTTCGGGGGGGGGAGTGTTTTTTGCCAGCAAAACATTCTCAATGGGTCATTTTGTTACAGTGAATTGACACATCCCCTTGCCTGAGATGTAGCTGAGAAGCAAAGGCGTGGGCACTTGGGCACTTCAGTTCCAGCTCAGCTCCTGGACAACATGGTACCCACCTGCCTCTGTTTCAGCCAGCATCCTTCTCGCCTGACTCTGTCTTCTCTCCAGGAGATGCTTTATGCTAGTTCTTTTCCTTTGGAAGGGGAGAGTCATCTTTATGCATATGTACATACATACACATGGAGAGATAATAAATAGTAGTTATTCCTCCCTCCTACCCCTCTGGTAGGCTAGTTTATGGACATAAGAATGAAGATTGAAGTAGTCCAGTAATTCCAAAGCAATTCGGTGGGCTAAAGCGCAGAGTCGGGACTTACAATTAACCAAATTCTTAACCTAGGAGGCACAGGTCTTTCATACAATGCCAGGAATTCACAGTTCTGTAAAATCTGAATACGAGATACCCCTGGTGCCACAAGATTTGCAAAGATTCTCATATTCTAAGTAAAGATTTAAAACATTTTATTTCGTTTGATGTACAACACACATATACATTATATATCCAAAAAATTTTTTAAAAACTGTTTTCTGGGTGGTTGAAGGGTAGAATAAAACTTTACATGACAACCAATGATGATAATTTTGCCGGCTCATTATTCTATATTTTAGGTGTTATGAACCGATGTTTCCTAAGGCGGAGGGGGTTGGAGGAGGGATGGAGTGGGAAGTTGGGGTTAGCAGATGTAGGCTTTTATATAAGGAATGGATAAGCAGCAAGGTCCTACTGTATAGCACAGAGAACTATGCTCAATATCCTATGATAAACCATAATGGAAAAGAATATATATAGAAAAAGAATGTATACGTATGTATAACTGAACCACTTTGCAGTACAGCAGTAATTAACGCAACATTGTAAGTCAACTATACTTCAATAAAAAAAGAAAAAAACAAAATGAATCCTTCTAAAATATAACAATATTTAATATATGAGTATTATTGTAATACACAAACATCTATGTAAGCTATAAATAATATACGCATATTAAAATAAGAGGAATGCACAAAACAAAATAACCATCAGGTAAAAGCTCTAAAAGCAGCAAAATAAATAGCACTTTCTTCTATTGAAACTTTTCAGGAGACAAATATGATTTTCTGATGGTTTGCACTGCAATTCACTTAGACCCAAATTCACTTAGTCCCCCAAACCAATGCCGTGATGAGATCTGCCCCATCTCCGGGGAAAAAAATCCACCCAAAAGCCCTGGGGCAGGTGTTGGTGGGCAGCTGCAGACTGGAAACTGTGATGCTGTGAAAAGGTGAAATGGGCAGGGTGGGGCCTGGCCCCCAGCACTGGAGTTAGCGCACAGGACTGCTGGAAAAATGACTTGTCCGTGGAGAATGTCCTTGTGTGGCATCTCATCTAGACTGCCATGTGCTTGGTTACACCCTTGTTGGTTGTGTGGTTACGATTCTAGCTCTTTCCTCATCTGTAAAATGAAGATAACAATCATACCTCCATAGCACTGCTGTTATGGAGATTAAATGAGCTTGCATATGTAAATGGGCACTAAAAGTGCCCATCATAGTGGCAGTAGTTATAATAATAATAGTAATGGCTAAATGTTAGCTCTTATTAGTAATGTACAGATACCAGTTTTGCCAAGAATGCCAAATGGAGACATCAGAAGAGCCGGATTTGAGTCCCGGCGGGCTGCTCGCTGTTCACCAAAAGCCACCAAACTGCTTTGAGTTTCAGTCTCGTGCCTGTAAAATGCAGCTGGTGATACCTGCCTCACAGAGTTGCTGGAAGCATCAACAAGGCGGTGCATACTGTAGGCTGTGATGTGCTGAGCGTGGATGGCGTTAGAGCAGGTGGTCTAGAGCGAAGCTTGGGCTTTTCCTTTGAACTTGGGAGCTGACTGTGTCCTCCATCTGGGCATTGCCTCTGGACCACATGCCATTCTCCCGGCCTTCCCTACTCCTCTCCCCCATCACAATATGCCTAATGGGTGCCCTTCTCTGCAGGATCCTGCTTCCTGCCAGGTGACAGCAAGATAATCCAGCCACACACTCCTTGCTAATGGGGATTAGGGTGTTATTGGATTCTCCCTCTAGGTTAACATATGTACTTCTACGGAGGGGCCTGCTGGAGATGATGCTTTTGCCAGAGAAATGATTCTCAAGGACCAACTTCAGAGGCGGTGGGAGGGACCCTTGCAATGTGGTCAGTCACATGCTCTGTCAGCAGTCCCCGTTTTACCTCTGCACCAAAGTCTGGCCGAACTCTTCCAACTTTCCTCCCCTCCATTCCCCATCATACAAAACTCAGAAGGCTTTTCTCGAAGGAGAACAAAATGTATCTCTTAATGAATTAATGAATTTCTCCAATATTTCCTAAGCACCTTGTAAAACCATCATGCTTGCTGTCATTTATTAAGCACCTACCATGCACTGAACCTCATACTTGGTGCTTTATGTATATTAGTTCATTTAATTTTCACAACCACCCCCTCCCCACTCTAGAGGTGAAGAGACAACTTATTTGTTTTCTAAAATCGTGGTAAAACACACATAACATAACATTTACCAACTTGACCACTTTTTTTAAAAAAATTAATTAATTTATTTATTTATGGCTGTGTTGGGTCTTCGTTTCTGTGCGAGGGCTTTCTCTAGTTGCGGCGAGCAGGGCCCACTCTTCATCGCGGCGCACGGGCCTCTCACTGTCGCGGCCTCTCTTGTTGCATCTCCTGTTGCGGAGCACAGGCTCCAGACGCACAGGCTTAGTAATTGTGGCTCACGGGCCCAGCTGCTCCGCGGCATGTGGGATCTTCCCAGACCAGGGCTCGAACCCATGTCCCCTGCATTGGCAGGCAGATTCTCAACCACTGCGCCACCAGGGAAGCCCTACAACTTGACCACTTTTAAGGGTATAGTTTATTGGCATTAAGTACATCCACATTGTCTGCAACCCTAGCCACCATCCACCCACAGAACTCTTGTAAAACAGAAACTCTGCACCCATTAAACAACAACTCCCATCCTCCTCTCCCCCAGCCTCTAACAACTACCATTCTACTTTCTGTCTCTATTGATTTGACTATTCTAGGTGCCTTGTGTAAGTGGAATCACACAGTATTCGTCCTTTTGTGCCTGGTTTATTTCATTTAGCATAATGTCCTCAAGGTTCACATGATGTAGCCTGTGTCAAAATTTTCTTCCTTTTTTATGGCTGAATAATATTCCATTGGTGGATAGACCACAGTTTGTTCATCCATTCATCTGTTGATGGACACTTGGGTTACTTCCACCTTTTGGCTATTGTGAATGATGCCATTATCAACATGGTTGTACAAATACCTCTTTGAGTCCCTGCTTTCAATTATTTTCAGTATATACCCAGAAGATGCACAGTCTGGGTCTAATAATGAGGAGTCATCTGAAAAATCCACACATTCTACAAAATAATTGGGCTGTAATCTCCAAATGTGTCAAGGTCATGAAAGGCAGATGGGAACTGCTCCAGATTGCAGGAATCTTGAGAGATGTGACCACTAAGTGCGATGCAGAATCCTGGATTGGGTCCTTTGGCCATGAGGGGCATTATTGAAACAACTAGAGAAAACTGAATGGCATTTGAAGATTCGATGGTAGCATCTATCATATTAATTTCCTCATTTTAAGGGCTGTATTTTATGACAGAGAATGTCTTGGTTTGTAGGAACTACACAGTGAAGTATTTTAGAGTGACGGAGCATTATATCCACAACTTACTCTCAAATAAATTAGGACATAAAATTCTTTGTACTATCCTTGCACCTTTTCTATACTTTTGAAATTATTTAAAAATTAAAGGAAAGATGTTTTAAAAAAATCTACAGGGTTACATGTGACATCAGAAAATGGGCCTACTCAATAATAATACATGGATAATGTGATAACCCTGAGTGGGCCTGTTAGTGTTTCAGCCTGGCTTTGAAGGACGGTCTGTTGCTTTATTTCCCAGCATTGGACACATTTTTACAACAGGGAGTGTAGTTTTCTCTTCTTCTTAAGCAGATGATTGCATGGTGTTGCTCAAGAGTCCGGAACTGAGGCGCTTGCATGCCTATTGGGAAAGCACTCCGCAGACCCCCCGTGCCTGCAGACTCTGTATGTGTTGGGAAGTAACATCCAAAGTTGAAATAAAAGACAGTGTGTATGTTCTATGAGTCTCGATGTGTTTTACTAGATAATAGCAAGACTGTTTGATTATGGAATGTCACGCCCCTCCCATCTGGGACACTGGACCCAGTCCTGGGGTTACGAATTTGTTCGGAGACATAGGGGAGAAGCTGGAAGAAGAGGGGGCAGAAGAAGAGTGTTATAAAAGGCTTGGCCAGGAAGGCAGAGGAAGTCAGACTTGATGGAGCAGGCATGGGAAGTCGCTGCTGACGCCTGAATATGGTACGACATATTGACAATGGCCTTGGGAGGGATTAAGAAGCCTGTCTCAGAGCAGTCAGCTAAACTAACCCCCATTTTCCAAGAGCGGTGGTGGGCATTATAAAGTTATTTTGATTAAGCACATATGGATTCAGAATAAATTAATTGGTGCATTTGATCTGTTGTGAGAATTAAATGAATTAACAGACGGAAATTCACAGCACAGTCGCCAGAACAATAAATGCTCCCCAAACACACAACAATCCTCCAAACCTGAGAAGCAGCTTCCCTAGAATGCCTGCAAGTGGTACCTAACCCTGTTAGCTAAAAACCTAAGAACCTGACGGCACCGCCTTGGACACCCTTCTCTACTAACACAAGGACGGTGACCTCTTTATTTTATTTGTGATGGCGCTTTCCCTCTAGGGAATTCCAGAGTTCTTCACAAACTTTAAATTACCCAGGGGGATCGAATCCTCACAAGCAAGAAAGCAAAATAAAGCGCCTCAACCAAAATAAACTCCCTCCACCTCTCTGTCTCCCTGTGTGCCGCCCCTCACCCAAAATAACCCAGGTCAGCTTTCCCCGCCCGCCCAGCTGCTGCCTCTGCCAGCCTTCATCTCTCTCTGGTGATCAGCTGACCCACTGCGCTTTGCTAATGAACCTTTAATCCGGAGGGTTTCTTTGGAGAAATTCAGCAAGGGGCCAATCCCTCTCTGGCTTTTAATGACTGCCCTCTGACTTCAACCACTTAGAATTCAAATCCATCCTGCTCGCAGGGAACAGATTCTCCCGCCAGGATGTTTGATATTGATGAAGGCTTCTTGATGCTTGGATCTGCTACGATCACACACAGTGTGTTTGTGGTTATTGGTCTCCTGGGAGAAGCAGCTCCCCTGATGATAAACCTGCTGCAGATAAACCCAACTTTGCCCAGACCAGAATTCAAGACAGAGGGGTTGTCGGGAGCCTTGAGCTGGAATTGCAAGAGCTGCTATTCCCCCTGTGCTCCAAATTCTATAAATAGAGTTGATACAAATATATGTCAATTTCCAGGTTGCAATTTGGGGAGGAGCCCCAGAGTTGTGTGGCTTTACAGCCCACTGGCCAGTAAGGGGCGCTGTTGACTGAGAGACTGTGGCTAAAAGCCGGGGAAGAGAAGTGACCAGTGGATGATGTGTTCTCAGGTCCTTGGAGGCTTGCCTCTTTTGGGGGCTAGACGGGATGGGGGGTGGCTGCGATCTGATAGGAGCTGGAAAACTCAAACGAGTGCCTTCAACTCCAGCAGTCTCACTGCCGTGCACTCTCTGAAGGCAAACCAATCCCCACCGCCGGTTTCCTTGCCAAGTCCTCCCTGGCAGCCCCTCCCCTGGTCCAGCCACCTCTGGATCCCCAGCAGTGTGGGTGTGGAAGGCTCCCGACCACCACAGAGAGGCTCCGGGCTGTGATCACTCCAGGCTGAAAACTTCAGCCTGCTTGTTCCATTTCCCTTTTCTATTGCCTTTTTGTTTATTTACCTGGGAGAACTATGGCAGGTGAATCCCATCCTTGCTTGCCCTCAGGGCACTAGTTCCCTATGCTGAAATCTACCAAGCACTCAGCCTGACAGACTACTAGAATTGCCCACTGAAGTTTTCAAATTGGGGGAGGGAGAAATCCGAGAAGAGAGAGAAAAGAATCCAGAGACATTGGCATTACCTATCTATCCTGCTTGCGATAGACTCTATTCTTGTAGTTGGATAATATATCAATATGTTATACATATTGTCTTTTAAAAACTCCCCCGACCCCATTTAGTCCAGGTTTGAAAGACAGTGTGCCTCCTTGTGCTGAGATAGGAACCGGAGCTGTGACCCAAGGCAGGAAGCTCATCCCTGTGGCCAGCTCCTTCCAGCAGCCTGAGGCCTGTGCTCACTGGGAAGGCACGTAGAGACCCCCTCAAGAAAGGGCTATAGAAGTGCACATTACTCATAGTCATCATGCCAGTGGTGCCCACTTAAAACCCTGTTGGCCACAGATGAAACAGTGGGGGCCTCTTGCCGTTTGCTTGGGTTTCTCCTGCTGTTCTCCCTCAACAGAAGACGGCACCAAACATCAGATGTTTGAAAACTCAGGATATTGGCTCTGGTTTTGTTTTGTTTGTTTTTATTGGTCAAGTGAGGGAACCCAGGTTTTGAGAGAAAGGTGCATTTTCTCTTGAGCTGGCAGCGAACCAGTTAAATGAATACCGCCCCCCCCTTCTCCTTCTGAGGTTATATTTGAAGATAAAAGTGCCCCTATTAACATGCAGATTTGGATATCCATTTGCAAAGAACAGAGTTATTTCAGATGCTGTATGGGAATCCTTTCTGTATTTGTGTCTTTGGGGCGGAAAGTCCAGCTGCCTCTCCTAAGATTGCCCATAACTCTTCAGATGTCAACAAATCATTGAAAGGTGTCAGAATGAGGGAAATGAAAGATAATTATTCCAGCCGTGGAGAGCTACTTTGAAAGTGAATAGAATCTGTCAGATCGTCTTTTGAAAACAGCAGTTGTCTGCTTGTCTTGGCCATATTAAATGGATATATCTAGAGGCCAGTGAGGTTGTTTGAGATGATGGTAATCAGCTTAAGTTGGTTTTGGTGGAGGGAAAAAAGGCACTAGAAACAGGGCAATTACTGAGTTGGCGTGGAACAGCCGCCCTGATATGGTGACGAGGGGGTTTCTATTCAGTTCTTGAAAAACGGATTCTTACATTCTTTGTGGATGAATAAAGAGCAAAGTCCGTAAGGACTTGGTAATTTCCAGATGGGGCGGGTGTGAGGCAGCAAGGAGACGCCAAGGGGATCCCAGTGGCCCAGGGTGTGCAGTTCAGTCTCCTCTCAGGAACTGAACCAGGAACGGGAGGACAGAGTGACCTCGAGGCCAGATAACGTGGGTACCATGTGCTTACACCGAAAATGAAAATGAAGGCTCCTCGGACTTGGGTTACATCTCCAGGTGGCAAAGCATCCAGAAAGTGGCTTTAGACAAATGCTTATATTATATAGAAGTCAGGTTTGTTCCTGCTTTCCCCGTCCCAAAGCCAGAGTCTGGGGAACTTGAGCTTACCTGTTTATGGAGGAAACATCTGATCCAATAAAGGGAGGGCCTGGAGAGGCATCGCCTGGGCCCACTTCTTCCAGACTTCAAGCGTAGACTTTGGGCGCTCTTTCTGAACAAGGCTGTCTGCAGATTTGGTCCCAGAAGGCCAACCTGTTGCAAAGGACTCAACTTACTCTTGGTCCCAACACCAAGCCACGTTGAAGTGCACCATGAAAGAATGTTTTGCATACCCGCCATTATTCTGTGAATAGTGGAACTGTTTATGCCTTGTGTTTCTAGGTGGAAAGTGAATGCATAAAGTGGATGACAATTTGTCCCTGTTTCAACATTCTTCATTTGCTAATGTCGTGCAGCCCCCGTTGATCTGGGTGGCGCTGGTCTTTGGGAATGGTCTGTGTAGTCTGTGGCACATGTCTCTGTGGCTCCTGACCACAGACACTTGTCTGCCACCAAAACAAGGAGACGTTGTCCTGCTCTACCTGGGGCAAGTCAGGCGAGGAGGGCCCCCCTACCTGATGTCAGCAGTGCACCTCGCCTGCTGGGGGGTGCAAGGGCCTATCACGCATGGGGTCAGGCACCAGAGTCCCCCTCCTGCCTCTCCCTGCCCTCCACCCAGCCCCTGACACCTGACATCTTTATATGTAGAAAGCCTGCCCCAAACAGGCAGCTGTTTAAGACGGGAGACCTTGTAGGCTCCAAGGAAGGAAGGGGTATTCTGCCTCTCTGCTGTGTTTCTGCAGAAAATCATGCCATCCCAATTACAGTTTTGGCCAGGGACCGTCAACCTTTTTTGCCATGCCCGGTGATCACTGTTGAGGGCAGAAGCACCTTCCAGAATTCCAGACGCCCAGAAAGAGGTTTATCCTGTTGTCCCTGCTTCCCGCTCGGCAACATCTTTGCCAACATGGATCACCCACTGTTCTTCTACATCCTTTCCTAAGGGGCATGGGGCAGTATAACAGTCTTCTGATTCAACACACGTGGATTCAGGATGAATTCTTATGGACACATTTTTAAGCCCTCGGCCGGCCCTGACACCTTGGCTTCATTCTATTATTTTGGGGATGACTGGTCTGAGTTCATTTGTTCACTCACTCTGTGGGTATTTCCCTGGGGGGCCCAGGCTTCAGAAGGAGTTCCAAAAAGGAAGGATGGGGGATGGATGGACTGGGAATTTGGGGTTAATAGATGCAAACTATTACATATAGAATGGATAAACAACATGGTCCTACTGTAGAGCACAGGGAACTATATATCCTGACATAAACCATAATGGAAAAGAGTATAAAGAAGAATATATATATATATATATATATATATATATATATATATATATATGTCACTTTGTTATACCACAGAAGTTAACACAACACTGTAAATCAACTATACTTCAATTTAAAAAAATAGCAAAAAGGACTCTGAGTGCTAGTGACCAGTCTTGGAAAGGTAAGAGGAGGACCCTCTCACAATTTCTGCATCTTGGCTCTGGCTTTCACTGGCAGATGCCAACATCATTTGGGGTGATTGAATCATGTGGTGTTGGCTCCATCAAGGCACTGGGCTTCATTCCAGTCGTCCAGAGACCCAGGTTCTATTTGGCCCGGCCCTTGCCAGCATTTAGCTGCTTGCCCTTGGGCAAGTCATTTGCCTTGAATGGCTTCAGGGTTCTTGTGAGTGAGAAAATACCTTTCCCTTTTACCACGTTTCAGAAACGTGTGCCTATACACATGAGTTTGTTTACATGGCAAGGCTGGTCCCATTTTGCTCATTCTTTGGCAAACTGCCACCCAGTGATGAGTTTCCGAGCCATAAAAATGTGGCTGAAAGCAAGAATGTGGGTGCAGACTCCCACTGAGGTCACCACACGCCAGATGTACGTTCGACTCTTTTTTGTTGGCCGAGGAGGAGGACAGAGTCTAAGGCAGTCTGGCCACCTATGGCTTGGGTCACCCACCTCTGCTCAGAGGCCAGAGAGGAGCAGATGTCTTCCACTAGGAAATGGGGGCACAGGAGGGGAGCTCACAGCCTGGGGACCAGGCTCCCATGTCACTGAAATCTGCGTGCAGTTGAGACACACCACCCCCGCCCCCAGTGGTCATGACCAGGCGTCCCTTCAACAAGGAGAATTTCTGTGGGACACTTTTCACTTCCTGACAGGCTCAGCTAATGGGTTATTGTTTCACTGGTGGATCCTTATATCTGCTGTCAATTTTTCCCATTTATTAAGACATTTTACTTTTGGTTTTGCTTTTTTACTTTATCTTGATCCTTAAGGTAAAAAGATTTCCAAAATGGAAAAGAGAGACAGGGAAAAACTGAGATCTAGTTCATTTCAGAAATATTTTTTTGAATATCCCACAGAATGTTCAAAAACATATAAGGAAAACCGACCCAAGAGTTTGAAAACCTGGATCCTAATTCCAGTCTCACTTTCTTGCTCTGTGACCTTGGGCTAATCCCTCAACCTATCTGAGCTGCATTTGCCTCTACAGAAAGGAGATAATAAGATACACCTCACCTTGTATATGATCCAAACAAATGAACATATGTGAAAGCAGTTTGTATTGATAAAGGGTAAAGAGCTGTACATAAAGCATCGGTATTAGTAGTAAAAGGCAGATAATCTCATAAAAATGACTTTTTGGGTCATCCTTGTTATGAGTTACATCTGATAAGAAAAAAGCTATGGAATAAAGTCTAGATCACAGAAAAATACAATTGTATTTTAGTCACAGAAAAGACAGCCAAGGTTTCTACCTGCCCCATGGGTCCCCTGCACCTATATATGAGAACAGCTTCTAGTCAGTTCAGGGCTTCTAGACATTGTGCTGGCCAATGAGAAGGGAGCAGAGTCTCTTCCCTAGGTCTTATTGGTTACTAGAGGTGTCAGTCATTGCCTGTCCACTCATAACTCCCTAATAGGCTTAAATAGCCATTGTCTACAGCACCTGACCTGGGTCTATAGTGTCTGACTAGTTTCTCTAGCTTGCGAAAGATGAGTGGGACTCTCTAATTGCTCTCATGGGGATTGGAACTGGAAGAATGAATTAGTCAAGTGAAATCTGGTGAAGCAGCAAAAAGGGCATGTAGGATTTGGGGTTTAGGACTTGGTGGCCAGTGAAGCTCATGTGTAAGTTGGAGTGAAGGCAGGAGCATGGACTGGGTTTCCAGAAAGATGTAGAAACACCATGAGGGGAAGCCAGGGTGGCTGCTGGGGCCCCCAGCCTTCTGTGTCTGTGTCTCTGTGTCTCCAGACCCTGAGCCCCCATCTCCTCCAGGTGACTTAAGTGAGTTTCTATTCTAGGAACTTTCCTGCCTAACACCACCCTCAGGCAAAGGGGATGGATTTGGGAGTCCCTGACAGTCATCTTAGGACTCAAACCTGGAAGACAGGGGGCGGGGGGTGGGAGGGACAAGAGTGTCTGATCACTGAAACCAGCTCCAGCTTTGCCACAGAACAGCTCCTGAGCTGGAAATCCTGTGTCCTCTGCAGAAGAAATTGTCCCATGGGTCAGGGTCACCTGGGAGCCTGGCTGTAGGCAGGGAGAGTATCCATTTCTGCAGATCGAATGACATCTTGGTTAAACAACTGCCTGTTTCTGTCAGCATTTACAGGTGAGCCCACCTTTGTTTCAGGTCCACAGACCCTCCCACCCCAGTCTGTTGCATTGAAAATGTGGGTCAGTGATGTAGGCAAAGCCTGGGGCTGGTTAAGCATGAATTTCTTTGTTGGTCGAGTGACTTAAAACCCATGTCTAACTAATGGTGGGTCAGAGCATCCTCAGAAATGTAGACTATATCACACTGTCCTTTTGTGTGAAGGGCAGTGGATGGATAACCAAACTAGTTGTAATAATAATAAGCAACGAAAATAATAATAGCTAGATTTATGGCCCTTGAATTAATGGCATGTGCCTAGTACATGATAGATACTAGGTTTTGCATTAAGTGCTTTACATTAACCTTGTGAGATAGATAATACAATTATCCCCATTTTACAGAGAGGGAAACTGAGGCCCAGAGACTCTAAGCTTACCAAAGCCCCACAGCTAGTAAGTGGCAGAGTTGACCATACTCTGACCCCAGAGTCTGGACTCTTGAGTATTACATTGTATGACATGTGCTGTTGTCAGAGAATCAATAATAACCACAAACCATTGAAACCCTACAGCTGGAGTAAATCAAATCATCGTTCATGTTACATTTTTTTTTTTTAGCCACAGACTTATTATGCCCAGTAAGTCCCTTAGGGAAAGGGATATTATTTTTTTCTTTGGCTGTAACTCCCTCAGCCTTTGTCACTGGACCCCTGTCCCAGTGGGTGTCCAGGAAGTTTTGCTGGCCAACTCCTCCTTCTCCTCCCCCTTATGAAGTTGATGTACCCCATGCCAAGGAGTATGAGCACCTTAACAGTGAACTGTTACTGGGAAACATATTTCTAACTTGTATCTCTCTTTTTTTTTTTTAATTTTTTAAATAAATTTATTTATTTATTTATTTTTGGCTGTGTTGGGTCTTTGTTTCTGTGCGAGGGCTTTCTCTAGTTGTGGCAAGCGGGGGCCACTCTTCATCACGGTGCGCAGGCCTCTCACTATCGCGGCCTCTCTTGTTGCGGAGCACAGGCTCCAGACGTGCAGGCTCAGTAGTTGTGGCTCATGGGCCCAGTTGCTCTGCGGCATGTGGGATCCTCCCAGACCAGGGCTCGAACCCATGTCCCCTGCATTGGCAGGCAGATTCTCAACCACTGTGCCACCAGGGAAGCCCTGTATTTCTTTTTAAAGTACAAAGGGATTGTGTGGTTTTGGTTAAAAATGTGAGTAATAAGAAAGGGCATGGTGTAAAAATGATCATTCATCTTCTTAATGGCTTGATGTGCATTCTTCTTTTTTTAGAGTATTCCATAAATGACTACATCTATTTTATTTTATTTTTTTACAAACAATATTGTGTTTAGGTATGTTTTTAATTTTTTTAAATTTATTTTTACATTTTTTGGCCACGTGGCATGCAGGATCTTAGTTCCCCGACCAGGGATCAAACCCGTGCCCCCTGCAGTGGAAGCACAGTCTTTTTTTTTTTTTTTTTGATAGGTAAGAAGTGGATTTATTTAGAGAGAAGAAACACACTCCACAGACAGAGTGTGGGTCATCTCAGAAGGCAAGAAAGGCAACAGGGTATGGGGTTGTCAGTTTGTACAGGGGTGGGTAATTTCATAGGCTAATGAGTGGGAGGAATATTCCAGCTCATTTGGGAATGGGTGGGGATTTCCAAGAATTGGGCCACCACCCACTTTTTTTTTTTGCTTTGTTTGGTTTGTTTGTTTGTACTACAGGTTCTTATCAGTCATCAATTTTATACACATCAGTGTATACATGTCAATCCAATTGCCCAATTCAACACACAACCATCCCCACCCCACCACGGTTTTCCGCCCTTGGTGTCCATACGTTTGTTCTCTACATCTGTGTCTCAACTTCTGCCCTGCAAACCGGTTCATCTGTACCATTTTTCTAGGTTCCACATACATGCGTTAATATACGATATTTGTTTTTCTCTTTCTGACTTAACTTCACTCTGTATGACAGTCTCTAGATCTATCCACGTCTCAACAAATGACTCAATTTAGTTCCTTTTTATGGCTGAGTAATATTCCATTGTATATATGTACCACATCTTCTTTATCCATTCGTCTGTTGATGGACATTTAGGTTGCTTCCATGACCTGGCTATTGTAAATAGTGCTGCAATGAACATTGGGGTGCATGTGTCTTTTTGAATTACGGTTTTCTCTGGGTATATGCCCAGTAGTGGGATTGCTGGATCATATGGTAATTCTATTTTTAGTTTTTTAAGGAACTTCCATATTGTTCTCCATAGTGGCTGTATCAATTTACATTCCCACCAACAGTGCAAGAGGGTTCCCTTTTCTCCACACCCTCTCCAGCATTTGTTGTTTGTAGATTTTCTGATGATGCCCATTCTAACTGGTGTGAGGTGATACCTCATTGTAGTTTTGATTTGCATTTCTCTAATAATTAGTGATGTTGAGCAGCTTTTCATGTGCTTCTTGGCCATCTGTATGTCTTCTTTGGAGAAATGTCTATTTAGGTCTTCTGCCCGTTTTTGGATTGGGTTGTTTGTTTCTTTAATACTGAGCTGAATGAGCAGTTTATATATTTTGGAGATTAATCCTTTGTCCGTTGATTCGTTTGCAAATATTTTCTCCCATTCTGAGGGTTGTCTTTTCGTCTTGTTTATGGTTTCCTTTGCTGTGCAAAAGCTTTGAAGTTTCATTAGGTCCCATTTGTTTATTTTCATTACTCTAGGAGGTGGATCAAAAAAGATCTTGCTGTGATTTATGTCAAAGAGTGTTCTTCCTATGTTTTCCTCTAAGAGTTTTATAGTGTCCTGTCTTACATTTAGGTCTCGAATCCATTTTGAGTTTATTTTTGTGTATGGTGTTAGGGAATATTCTAATTTCATTCTTTTACATGTAGCTGTCCAGTTTTCCCAGCACCACTTGTTGAAGAGACTGTCTTTTCTACATTGTATATCTTTGCCTCCTTTGTCATAGATTAGTTGACCATAGGTGCGTGGGTTTATCTCTGGGCTTTCTATCTTGTTCCATTGATCTATGTTTCTGTTTTTGTGCCAGTACCATATTGTCTTGATTACTGTAGCTTTGTAGTATAGTCTGAAGTCAGGGAGTCTGATTCCTCCAGCTCCGTTTTTTTCCCTCAAGACTGCTTTGGCTATTCAGGGTCTTTTGTGTCTCCATACAAATTTTAAGATGATTTGTTCTAGTTCCGTAAAAAATGCCATTGGTAATTTGATAGGGATTGCATTGAATCTGTAGATTGCTTTGGGTAGTATAGTCATTTTCACAATATTGATTCTTCCAATCCAAGAACATGGTATATCTCTCCATCTGTTGGTATCATCTTTAATTTCTTTCATCAGTGTCTTATAGTTTTCTGCATACAGGTCTTTTGTCTCCCTAGGTAGGTTTATTCCTAGGTATTTTATTCTTTTTCTTGCAATGGTAAATGGGAGTGTTTCCATAATTTCTTTTTCAGATTTTTCATCATTAGTGTATAGGAATGCAAGAGATTTCTGTGCATTAATTTTGTATCCTGCAACTTTACCAAATTCATTGATTAGCTCTAGTAGTTTTCTGGTGGCATCTTTAGGAGTCTCTGTGTATAGTATCATGTCATCTGCAAACAGTGACAGATTTACTTCTTCTTTTCCAATTTGTATTCCTTTTATTTCTCTTTCTTCTCTGATTGTTGTGGCTAAGACTTCCAAAACTATGTTGAATAATAGTGGCAAGAGTGGACATCCTTGTCTTGTTCCTGATCTTAGAGGAAATGCTTTCAGTTTTTCACCATTGAGAACGATGTTGGCTGTGGGTTTGTCATACATGGCCTTTATTATGTTGAGGTAGATTCCCTCTATGCCCACTTTCTGGAGAGTTTTTATCATAAATGGGTGTTGAATTTCATCAAAACCTTTTCCTGCAGCTATTGAGATGATCGTATGGTTTTTATTCTTTAATTTGTTAATATGGTGTATCACATTGATTGATTTGCATATATTGAAGAATTCTTGCATCCCTGGGATAAATCGCACTTGATCATGCTGTATGATCTTTTTAATGTGTTATTGGATTCTGTTTGCTAGTATTTTGTTGAGGATTTCTGCATCTATATTCATCAGTAATATTGGTCTGTAATTCTCTTTTTTTGTAATATCTTTGTCTGGTTTTGATATTAGGATGATGGTGGCCTCATAGAATGAGTTTGGGAGTGTTCCTTCCTCTGCAATTTTTTGGAAAAGTTTGAGAAAGATGGGTGTTAGCTCCTCTTTAAATGTTTGATAGAATTCACCTGTGAAGCCATCTGGTCCTGGACTTTTGTTTGTTGGAAGATTTTTAATCACAGTTTCAATTTCATTACTTGTGATTGGTCTGTTCATATTTTCTATTTCTTCCTGGTTCAGTCTTGGAAGGTTATACCTTTCTAAGAATTTGTCCATTTCTTCCAGGTTGTCCATTTTATTGGCATAGAGTTGCTTGTAGTAGTTTCTTATGATACTTTGTATTTCTGCAGTGTCTGCTGTAACTTCTCCTTTTTCATTTCTAATTTTATTGATTTGCATCTTCTCCCTCTTTTTCTTGATGAGTCTGGCTAAAGGTTTATCAATTTTGTTTATCTTCTCAAAGAACCATCTTTTAGTTTTATTGATCTTGGCTATTGTTTTCTTTGTTTCTATTTCATTTATTTCTGCTCTGATCTTTAAGATTTCTTTCCTTCTACTAACTTTGGGTTTTGTTTGTTCTTCTTTCTCTAGTTCCTTTAGGTGTAAGTTTAGATTGTTTATTTGAGATTTTTCTTGTTTCTTGAGGTAGGATTGTATTGCAATAAACTTCCTTGTTAGAACTGCTTTTGCTGCATCTCATAAGCTTTGGATTGTTGTGTTTTCATTGTCATTTGTCTCTAGGTATTTTTTGATTTCCTCTTGGATTTCTTCAGCAATCTCTTTTTTATTTAGTAATGTATTGTTTAGCCTCCATGTGTTTGTGTTTTTTACTTTTTTTTCCCTGTAATTGATTTCTAATCTCATAGCGTTGTGGTCGGAAAAGATGCTTGATATGATTTCAATTTTCTAAAGTTTACCAAGGCTTGATTTGTGACCCAAGATGTGATCTATCCTGGAGAATGCTCCATGTGCACTTGAGAAGAAAGTGCATTCTGTTGTTTTTGGATGGACTGTCCTATGAATATCAATTAAGTCCATCTTGTTTAATGTATCATTTAAAGCTTGTGTTTCCTTATTTATTTTCATTTTGGATGATCTGTCCATTGGTGAAAGCGGGGTGTTAGAGTCCCCTAGTATGATTCTGTTACTGTCAATTTCCCCTTTTATGGCAGTTAGCATTTGCTTTATGTATTGAGGTGCTCCTATGTTGGGTGCATAAATATTTACAATTATTATATCTTCTTCTTGGATTGATCCCTTGATCATTATGTAGTGCCTTTCTTTGTCTCTTGTAATAGTCTTTATTTAAAGTCTATTTTGTCTGATATGAGAATTGCTACTCCAGCTTTCTTTTGATTTCCATTTGCATGGAATATCTTTTTCCATCCCCTCACTTTCAGTCTGTATGCGTCCCTAGGTCTGAAGTGGGTCTCTTGAAGACAGCATATATATGGGTCTTGTTTTTGTATTCATTCAGTGAGCCTGTGTCTTTTGGTTGGGTCATTTAATCCATTTACATTTAAGGTAATTATCAATATGTATGTTCCTATTACCATTTTCTTTATCGTTTTGGGTTTGTTTTTGTAGGTCTTTTCCTTCTCTGCGTTTCCTGCCTAGAGAAGTTCCTTTAGCATTTGTTGTAGAGATGGTTTGGTGGTGCTGAATTCTCTTAGCTTTCACTTGTCTGTAAAGCTTTTGATTTCTCTGTCGAATCTGAAGGAGACCCTTGCCAGGTGGAGTAATCTTGGTTGTAGCTTCTTCCCTTTCATCACTTTAAATATATTGTGTCACTCCCTTCTGGCTTGTAGAGTTTCTGCAAAGCCAAAGTTGGGAGTTCCCTTGTATGTTATTTGTCCTTTTTCCCTTGTTGCTTTTAATAATTTTTCTTCTTTAATTTTTGGCACTTTGATTACTATGTGTCTCGGCCTGTTTCTCCTTGGGTTTATCCTGCCTGGGACTCTCTGCGCTTCCTGGACTTGGGTGGCTATTTCCTTTCCCATGTTAGAGAAGTTTTCGACTATAATCTCTTCAAATATTTTCTGGGGTCCTTTCTCTCTCTCTTCTCCTTCTGGGACCCGTATAATGTGAATGTTGTTACGTTTAATGTTGTCCCAGAAGTCTCTTAGGCTGTCTTCATTTCTTTTCATTCTTTTTTCTTTATTCTGTTCTGCAGCAGTGAATTCCACCATTCTGTCTTCCAGGTCACTTATCCATTCTTCAGCCTCAGTTATTCTGTTACTGATTCCTTCTAGTGTATTTTTCATTTCAGTTTTTGTATTGTTCATCTCTGTTTGTCTGTTCTTTAATTCTTCTATGTGTTTGTTCTTTAATCATTCTAGGTCTTTGTTAAACATTTCTTGCAACTTCTTGATCTTTGTCTCCATTCTTTTTCTGAGGTCCTAGATCATCTTCACTATCATTATCCTGAATTCTTTTTCTGGAAGGTTACCTATCTCCACTTCATTTAGTTGTTTTTCTGGGGTTTTATCTTGTTCCTTCATCTGGTACATAGTCCTCGGCTTTTTCATTTTGTCTATCTTTCTGTGAATGTGGTTTACGTTCCACAGGCTGCAGGATTGTAGTTCTTGCTTCTGCTGTCTGCCCTCTGGTGGATGAGGCTATCTAAGAAGCTTGTGCAAGATTCCTGATGGGAGGAACTGGTGGTGGGTAGAGCTGGGTGTTGATCTGGGGGGCAGAGCTCAGTAAAACTTTAATCTGCTTGTCTGCTGATGGGTGGGTCTGAGTTCCCTCCCTGCTGGTTGTTTGGCCTGAGGTGACCCAGCACTGGAGCCTACAGGCTCTTTGGTGGGGCTAATGGCAGACTCCGGAGGGCTCACGCCAAGGAGTACTTCCCAGAACTTCTGCTGCCAGTGTCTTTGTCCCCGCGGTGAGCCATAGCCACCCTCTGCCTCTGCAGGAGACCCTCCAACACTAGCAGGTAGGTCTTGTTCAGTCTCCTATGGGCTCACTGCTCCTTCCCCCGGGTCCTGATGCACACACTACTTTGTGTGTGCCCTCTAAGAGTGGAGTCTCTGTTTCCCACAGTCCTGTCAAAGTCCTGCAATCAAATCCCGCTAGCCTTCAAAGTCTGATTCTCTGGGAATTCCTCCTCCCATTGCCAGACCCCTAGGTTGGGAAGCCTGACGTGGGGCTCAGAACCTTCCCTCCTGTGGGTGGGCTTCTGTGGTATAAGTGTTCTCCAGTTTGTGAGTCACCCACCCAGCGGTTATGGGATTTGATTTTATTGTGATTGTGCCCCTCCTACCATCTCACTGTGGCTTCTCCTTTGTGTTTGGTTGTGGGGTATCTTTTTTGGTGAGTTCCGGTGTCTTCCTGTGCGTGATTGTTCAGCAGTTAGCGGTGATTCCAGTGCTCTCGCAAGAGGGAGTGAGCGCACGTCCTTCTATTCTGCCATCTTCTCAGGAAATTTTTAGAAGACATCCACTTTACAACATATAATAGTAGCTATGTTTCTCGCCTCCCCACCACTGTGGCAAGGGGGAAAATGTTATCTCTTTTTACTAATGAGGATAGGCACCAAGAGGTTAAGTGATTTGCCTAAGATGACAGGGCTGGGAAATGTTCATGTAGGAATTCAACCCTCCTCCCTTTATTCCCAAACATGGTGTTTCATCACTGTGCACATGTGTCACCCCTCAGGTGAGTCTGGCTGCAAAATGATCTAATGCCTCCTTGCATTTGGAAAGCATTTAGAGATCTTATCCGCTGAGGCATCCTTTATGCAAAAGTTTCATGCACAGCGAAGGATCAGGGTTTCTTTCTTTAAAAAACCAACCCAAACCAGCAGAGGTTGGAACAGGTAGAATGCTTAAGCCAAACCAGCTTTTGGTCTGTTTCTCATCATGTCTCCATTTCTGTCATGAAATGTTCCCACCCAGCAGCAACACAAATGTCTTGGTTGTGGAGACTGAATTGGGTCTTTTCCGGAGAGTGACACTTCTTCCACTGAAATGGCCCCTTTCTTGGATGGGGTGATGGGGAGTGAGTGTGTGTGTGTGTGCGCGCTTGTTTGCCCAGTGAAGCGGGTATTCAGGTGGTCCAATGCTGAGAGTGACTTGTTCGGCTATTTGTGAAGAAGCTGGCAAACTTGGGCCTTCCCCCTGGCAGGGAGGAGAAAGGGCCACTTGTTTCCGAAATATCAGGAAAAAGCCTGGCGCAGGTGGGGACCCCGTCAGTGAAATGTTGTTGGAAGCCGTGGCTGCAGGTGCTGCCTCTGGACACGGACGTGTGCTTCCTGGGTCGGGTGCTGGAGAAAAAGGACTGCCAATCCCCAAATAGAACCGCACTGTTGTCCCAGGGGTGAATGAAAAAGCTGTTTCAGTGCTGTGGACGGATCTGGATGGTTTGCCACGGAGGACAAAAAGTCTCCTATAAAATTCCATTTACATAGTCCTATGTCACTTGGGCTTTTGGTGACCAGATTCAATTGTGCTGGTGTCCCCTGGGCTGTGTGATATCATAGCTTCAGAGGAAGGCTTTATTTAGAGGTCACACTAGTTTGTCCTGGGGATGTAGTCATTTTTTGTGTCACAGACAATGTTTTACTGTGGAGATACGTGCCAGATGGCTCAGCCACTTGCAGTCCAGAGCTAAACAGTGTCTGTATTGTTGGCGAATAAACAGAATCTATTGTCTCCTGCTCATGAAACTCTAGTGCCCACCACTGTTTAGAGATGAAGTATTTAATAAATTGTTAGGTCTCGCTCAAAGAATCTATGAAACTACATCTCAGAAGGATGCAGGCCTCCCCAAATATAAATCTCCTGTGTTCCTAAAAACCACCACCACCTTTCTGACGGCTTTCTTCCTTCCCCGCCCCCATCTACTCTTTTACAGTAGTAGCCAAGGCTCTGATTTTTGTTTCTTTCCCACCGCAATCCATATGCTAATATGATCTGTAATCCTCAGGCAGCGAGATGGGGGGAACAACAAGATGCCTGTTGCCTGGTCTCCTGCAACTTTCTCACCCTCTCTGAAGTCCTGCCACCTATTTGTCAGCCCCGGACAGCACAGTGGAGCCTTACATGGGAGAGAGCGTGCCACGGAAATGCAGTTTCGGGATTTGGTTCCTCCCTTCTGCTCTGAGATGATGCCTGATGGCTGAGGATAGAAGGTGTAGTGTCTGGCAAGCTCCTTTCACACGCGGAATTGACCTCACACTGCGGGGGGCAGGGGAATCTGCTCACTCACCCCAAACAACAACAACAAACAAACAACGCAGCCCAGCAACATGGGAGGATTACAGCCTATTTCTCTCCCTTTGAAGACTGCATTCAGAGACTCGCTTTCTGAGCATGGACCACTACCCGCCCCCCTTTCTTCCTTCTCTTTTTTTTTCCCCCCAGCCTGCATCTTGTCCCTCTAAATGAAGCACTCTCTCCCATTAAACTTCACCCAGCTGTGGCTGGGTATACTGCAATGTCAGAAGTATTCGTTTCCTGCTTTAATTGCAGCCCAAGCCAACCTTGACTGGCAAGGAGAAAGCCACTGACAGGTTTGGGCTGTGTCCAGACCTCCTCAGACTTTCTGTCAGCCAACTGTTTGACAGTATATGCAAATACATGCAAATGAAGGGACACTGGCCGAACACCTGCAGAAAGTGACCATCCCCGCTTGGGCTCGGCCTCCCCGTAACTGGGAGTTTGGAAACGCTGCTCGGTCGCTTTCTGTCAGTTGATTATGCATTTGTCAGCAGAACGTTGGGCTGATAAAAACGCTCCTCTTTGTCCTGAAGAGCCGCAGAGCTCCATGTGGAACTGTGAGTGCCAGGGATAGTGGGATGGCTCCCGGCCAGCCCTTGTGAGTCCTCCCCTCTGTCTCCAGGACCCGAGTGGCAGCATCCGAACTCTTGTGGGCTCGCCCGCCTCAAGGAAGGCCTTCTGCTTCGCTGGGTGTAAAGACATCATGTTGGTGGTGGGGCAGCAGAGCGAAAGGCTGGCTCTCTCTAGCAGCTGGAACTTGGTGACTCTGAACCGTAGCGTGCCCTGGATTTTCAAAAGCCAAGGAAAAATCTGCCCGGCCTGTCAGGGAATTGGAAAGGGGGAGAGGGCCCGCCACCTCGAGTGGGAACCAAATTGCCAGCCACACACCACCTCCAGACTATGGGAAGGCTGCCAGGCGCCCAACTCCCACGTCCACTGGCTGCCCAGCCATCTCGGCTCCCATCTGCTCGGGCCTCCGCTGGCCTCTGACAACTCCTCTCTTTAAGGGCTGCTGGGACCAGCCAGTCAGCTGTTACTGAAAAGTTGTTGTATGGGACTGCGGAGTTTTAAATGTGGCCTTTTTGAAGGTAAGGAAAGTGACCCAACCAGCAGGGCCCTACAACTGAGGACTGGCGGACAAGCCCTGTGTTCTAGGACCAAGGAGTCAGGCAGGGACGCTGCACACCGGTCTTCTGTGTGGTCCTTAAATATCCGCCACTAGAACTGGGGAAAGCGTTCTGCATTTTTTGTGCAGCTGGGCTTTGGTCCTCTAGAAGAACAAGTCATTTGGGGAGTGGTTGCACAAACCAGGACTTCTAAAGCTCCCCCCCCCCACCTCTACTTACAGGTTGGAAGGACCTTGACATATGTCAAGGGCACCTGAACATACTTAACCTACATATAGGACCACGGTGTCCTGCATACAGGTCTGTAACCAACTCTGGCAATGTCTGGGGAATAAGTAGGCATTGCTCATAATGAACGTGACTGATGTCAGTGTAGACTGCTGATCCGAGTAACTGAGACTCCAAAGCGGATTTTTTTTTCCCCTAAAGAATCATTTTGACATTCATGCAACTTCAATCAGTCAAATAATTGCCCGTTCTTTCCTGTATATGAAGAGAAGTAAAAAATCACAGCAAAGACTCTTAGGGTGTTTGCCCATCCAGTCTTCCTCTCTAGAAGGAAGAAGCATATCCTTGGGCTTCCCAAAAGCTGCCGTTCTGGGTCCTGGGGGGAAATTTGAGTGCGTGGCTTTTAAAGCAGACAGGAGTTCTCTGTGCTGAGGCCGTGATGCATAACCAAGGGGCCAACAGATTGCCTAGAGCCAGGGCTGCCTAACTGGTAAACATCTTGGTATCAATAAAAGCACGATGGTGCCAAGGGCTTGTGGGAACAGTGGTTTTCCAGATATTGACTTATTGCAGAGGGAGAGAGGGCAGGCTAGCTCAGAAAGGTATATTAGGTCCCTGCTAAGTACCCAGCATTGGGTATCTGCTGTTATGGATAAAAGGAGGCACGAAGGCATCCAAGAGAACTCACTCAGGGTCCTACCGTCATTAATAAGAGGACACTGAAGCCCAGCTCAAGTTCCATCCATGTCTCTTGTTAATTATATCACGCAGTACGTGCAATGAGGAAAACTCTTGGTAGGACCAAATATTCATAGAATTCAGGGGCATGCGCACATGAAAGATGAAGATGATTTAAACTGGAAATATTGGAAGCTTCAAGAAGGGATGGAGACACAATAGGGAGGTCTCCTGTCAAGTTTTCAGTTCCTTTGAATATCTGTGAGACTGATATTGTTTGTGGTTGTCATAACATCAGCAAGGAACGAAAGCTGGAATGTCATCGGCTGCGAGGCTGTGGATGGATTTTTCCAGCCCCAATGCCTGGCAGACAGGTGACTGGATCCCACTCCTCAGTGCCAAGGCAAGTTCCCTGGGCACCCGTTTTGTTTTACCAAGTGGAAAGGGAGTTTCATCACACCAGCTGTAATTCATGGTGTACGGGCACCTCTTACTTAAATGAGCCCACTGTTTGCCTTTTTTTAAAAAAAGGAAGGCCAGAAAGAAATAAAATGCCACATAAATGAGACGGTTTCCTTTCTCTCGTGCTCTCTCCCTCTTTTAAAAATACACTTTAAAACCCAAGGTAGTTGTATTTAACCGGCTTTAATGTCTTTGCAGGGTTGTGGTCACTCAGGCAGCAGTAACTTTGAAAAAATGACCCGTCTACACCCAAACAATAACAGAATCCCCCTTTTTATGTTGGAAACGCCCACGGCTTTCTGTGTATCTGCAGACTCCCCACGTAGATGCAACTGTTTGACCAGCCTTCTACTGAACAACTTAATTAAGCAAAAGAAAACGTGTCAGTTTCTGCCAACCTCACAAAAACAGAGCTGCCGGGGTAAAAAGGGTCGGCGGAATTAACCCACATTCCTGAACGGGTTCACTAAAGCCAGGCTGGCTTTGCAGCAATGCCAAGGGGAACCGAGCACTGGATGGCCATTCAGATTGATCAAGACATATTGTTCAGTAGATCATACTGAACACAATTAAAGCTGCAATACCTCAGGCGGCTACAGCTCGGGTGTGAGTTTAGCTTAATTTAAAAAAAAAAAAAAAATCTTGTCACGACAGTGCTCACCATTGACATTCTGCACAGTTACGGAGACAAAACAGTTTTCGCCCACCGTATGAAAACAGCAAGTTGTTTTTAGTTTTTTCCCCCTCGTCAATATCCTGCCCTCCCTCTCTGCCCCTTTTCCCTCTCCATGAAAGCACATGCAATATGCAAAGTAACTGTATACTCTGCATGCAATTTGTACTGGCCAGACCAAACCCGAATTTAATCCTTTTTTTTTTTTTTTTTTTTATCCTGAGGGCGGGGAAGTGCCCCTGCCTAAATCCTTCTCTGGAAGCTGAGAAAGCAGAGGCCCCAGGAATCCTGTTTCCTAGCCAATTAAATTTAGGATTTTTTTTTTTTTTCCAGGCTTGGGTTTTGATTTTGCTTCCTTTATGTGAAGCCAGGATGGAGCTTAAGGCCCAGCACTTCTCCTGACCGCCAACCCTCTCCCCACCCCATCAGAGCCTCCTGCAGTCACGGAAAAAGCAGGGGCTTTCAGGGGCAACCAGAGTGAATTCAGAAGCATCACCATTCATTTGGGGAGAAACTGAATCGGCACCAGTTTGGCACTGAGGCCATGAGATTGTGATATTTTTCTTCCCAATTATTCATTCTTTCCTTCCCTCTCTCTCTTTCTCTGTGTCTAGCAAGTCATGGTAAAGGATGATTCTATGCACAAAGTATCCCCCAGTTATAATTACATTGTCCCACATTCTGGGCAGGGCAACGCAGGCTCAGGCCTTCAGTTCCCAGTTTTGCAGGGAAGCTGATACACCAGTGTTTAAAGGTTGGAGGCCTCCCAGTTAGACATCAGAAAGAGATGGTCTCTCCCAGATGAGTTGATGCACCAGTGCTTTTCTGTGGGGACAACCAGGGGTCCTATCTTTCTGCGACCGCTGTGATGCAAGGAACCGTTTGATGAAGAGGCATTTACCCTTGATATCTACTGCGGGTGTTCTTGGGTGTGGAGATATTTCCAGTTAAAGATTCAAATGTGGCTGAATTATCCGAAGATCATAGAGGCAGTTTTTGTTTGCTCTGCCACTTGGAATAAATGCACACAACTTTTGCTAGAGAAGCTGGGCAGAACCTTGCCAGTACTGAAAGGCTGGGCAGACAGAAAACAGAAGAACTGGCAGAAGTTTGGTGTAAGAAGACTAATCAACAGAGCCCCGTGCAAAGGGCAGCAGCGGCAAGGAGCATGCGCTCATTACAGATGTGCACGGCACGTGACAGGCCAGTATGGCTTCCTCTTCTGATTTTAAAACGGTTTCCCTCTTGAGCGTGAAACCCCACCAAAAGGGAAAGATGCTTCCAGTGCAGAAATTTCCCACCAACTGTTTGAAACACAGGCAAAACGTGCTGGTCAGGGAAAGCGGAGAACATCAGTGATGAAATGTGATCGGGAGTTTCTATCTGACGATTATCCAGATAGCTTATCTCAAAAGAATTATTTGGTCCTTAGAATACAGATGTTTCAAGCAAAAGCCTTCAAAACTCAACACCCATGACAAGAATGGCTTATTCTTTTAAAGATTCCTTATATTTACAGAAAATGAGCCCCATGTCCCATTGGGTGCTCTAAGATCTGGGGGCAGCCTATATTTCTTTTTTCCCAAATAATTCGGGTCCCAGAGGGGATTTTTCTTTTTGGTCTGAAGGGTGATGCTTCTCTGGTGGGCATCTTTCATCCCCCCAGGGGTCTCTGTTCTATCCCAGCTGGTTCTTCTGGGGCCTGACGGAAAATCTGAGTCGAAGGGCTTGAAGTAGGCATGATGCCCCAAGGACACATCCTGTCCTGCAGGGCCAGACAGCCAGACACCTGGGCCCCTCGCCCTGCCTGCACCCCTGTCCTGGCTTCCTGCTCTCGGGAATGCCCCAGACATCTCACTCAGTCCCCAGAATAGGAAGTGCTGTCTCTTCAGAGAGGCCCAAGGCCACTCTCTGTGCTTCTTACCACTTGGAGTATGGGCCCAGGCTACAGGGGTTCAAGTCTCCGCTCTGCCTCTTAACTGCGGTATGATTTTAGGCAACTTATTTAACGCCCCTGTACCTCAGTTTACCCATCTGTAAAGCTAGGCTAATAATAGTAACTACCTCAGGGGCTGTTGTGAGGCTTGAGTTAATTTAACTAACGGGGTAGAGCTGTGCCTGGTGTGTCATAGCAATTGTTATGATCGCCCTGTGGGTCTTCAGACTCCTTCAGGGCTGAACCATTACTTTATGGGTTGGAGCACTTCCAGGGGGCACTCAACAAAAGTGCCAGGCGTGAATCTCCAAATTCCCCAGGACACCCCAGGCTTTCCAGCTAAGCCAGAGTGCCAGGCCCTGGGAAGGTTTCCCTTGAGCGAACGACAGCAGGACAGAGGCTGAATGTGATCTGACCCTTCCTTCGCCGCACTGGTGCTGTGCGGAGGAGGGGGACAAAGACCACGAGTCTCTTAGACCCCAAGGGGACCTATCGATCTCCCACCCCACCCTCCAACTCCTTCACGCCACAGCTGGGAATGGAGATCAGAGATGGAATGTGACTGGCCCGGGGTCACACAGCCAGGGCTGGGACTAGAAGCTGGCCTTAACCCTTGGCTGTAAGGTTTAGCTGGGTACCATCAGCACATTCAGATGGCAAGATATGTAATACAGCACTCAACACGTCATTACACTCACTCAAATGTTTCCTGTCCTGAACACACGGTCTGAACTTCAGGCTTGAAACCGTCCAGATGGGGTTTAACATACCCCTTCAATGTAAGGAGAATGTCCATTACTGCCCTTCCAAATGTGTGTGAAGAAAAAGTCGTAAGAAAGTCGGCCAGTTCCCAGAGGCAGAGAGACACATACACTCACAATCATGGCGCTGGGCGCATGGACCCTGAATCAGCTCTGGGGCCCCCAGCCCAGCCCAGCCCAGCCCCACCCAGTCTGTGCCCGGGCACCCCGGAGCCTGAGCGCTGGAGCTGCGCTGGCGATTAGTGGCTGGGAAGTTTCCTAATGCCTGAGCTTGATGGAACCTCTTGTTGGATGAAAATTTATGACCCGGCACTTCCTCAGGGAGACTTCCCACGTCGAATTGTTGAACACTTCTGACCTTACCGCCCTAAACAAGGGAAGGGTGGGGAGGGGAGGGGCGGGAGGGCGGAGGAAGTAGGCAGGGGGAGGCACCACTTGGCCAGATGTCCGGGAGCGGGGACCGCGCGCAGATGCCGGAATGACAACCTGCGTGGCCCGCGCCAGGGCGCGGGGACCAGGGGTCACCGGGATCCCGGCTCTGCACAGGGGGCCTGCGGGCCACCTGCTGATGCGCGCAGCCCACGCCTCCCCCCGAGTGGCCCGCGGGGCCTCGCAGATGGACCCGAGCCTGGCGGACTGAGGACCTGCTGGGGCCCAGCTTGTGCTACGTGTGCGTCGTCTGGAGACGGCCCCACAAGTGCCCTTCGCGGAAAGAAAGAATTGCTGAGCCTGGGAGAGACGTGGCGGTGGTGCGATGCGGGAGTTAAGGTTATTGGTCCTCCTTGTATTTGTTTTGTCTTCGGCTGAAATAAAGCCCTGAATCCTTTGAGAGGATTGTCACTGCTACTGTTTTTTCCTCCCCCTTGGGCGAAGGATAGACCCAAGCTTCTCAGACTTGGCTGCACAGGAATCCCCCGCACAATTAAAGAAACAAACAACAACAACAACAACAGAAACTGATGCCAGGGTGCCACCCTGCAAAGACTCTGATTTAATTGGCTTGGGTATCTGGGTTTTAGAAGCTCTCCTGATCTTCTAATGTGCAGCAAAATTTGAGGACCGCTGGCTCCGTCCCACACCGTCAGCCCTGTGTGACATTCAGGGTCTCAACTACTCCATAGTGAGCTCCTGAAAAGTGGGCTTGACTTCAGACTTATACATACAGATTTCAAGATGAGAAGGAGAGGAAAAGAGGTTACTTACCGGGGGAGAGTGGCAGGTAGTTAATAAAATAGAATATATTTTTAATTAAGATATAATTGACATACTAGTTTCAAGGGTACAACATAATGATTTGATATTTGTATAGATTACAAAACGATTACAATAAGTGTAGTTAACATGCATCACCACACAGTTACATAATTTTATTTTTGTGGTGAGAACTTTTAAGATCTACTCTCTTAGCAACTGTCAAGTATAAAATACACTTTTATTGACTATAGTCACCATGCTGTACGTGACATCCCCAAGACTTATTTATTTTATAACTAGAAGTTTGTACCTTTTTTTTTTTAAACATCTTTATTAGAGTATAATTGCTTTACAATGGTGTGTTAGTTTCTGCTTTATAACAAAGTGAATCAGCTATACATATGCATATGTCCCCGTATCTCTTCCCTCTCGCATCTCCCTCCCTCCCACCCTCCCTAGAAGTTTGTACATTTTGACCCCTTCACCCATTTTGCACCCCACTTCCCTCACCTCTGGCAACCACCAACCTTTTCTCTGTATCTGTGAGTTCTGTTGGTTTTTTGGTTTTGTTTTTTTCAGATTCCATATATAAGTGAGATCATACAGTATTTGCCTTTCTCTGTCTGACTTGTCCCACTTAGCCCTCAAGGTCCATCCCTGTTGTCACAAATGGAATAATTTTTTGACTAGTGACTCAGCTAAGCTAGGCAACCATTTACTAAAATAAAATTGACCTAACCAATATGTTTTATTTTGGGGAGGAGTGAGTCCCAGTTCTCGATGACCGGTGTACTCAGATGCCCCAACCTGCTCTTGGCTTCACCACGGTGGCCCTGCTGCTTTTGGGATAAAGATGCACATTTTTTAAAAAATATAAATTTACTTATTTTATTTATTTTTGGCTGTGCTGGGTCTTTGTGGCTGTGTGTGCACGGGCTTTCTCTAGTTGCGGCGAGCAGGGGCTACTCTTCGTTGCGGTGCACGGGCTTCTCATTGCGATGGCTTCTCTTGTTGCGGAGCACAGGCTCTAGGCGCACGGGCTTCAGTAGTTGTGGCTCGCGGGCTCAGTAGTTGTGGCTCGTGGGCTCAGTAGTTGTGGCACATGGGCTTCGTTGCTCCGCGGCATGTGGGATCTTCCTGGACCAGGGCTCGAACCCGTGTCCCCTGAATTGGCAGGCGGGTTCTTAACCACTGCGCCACCAGGGACACCCAAGATGCACATTCTTAACCAGGCCCTGGGAGATGCGGCTCCTTCAGCAGCCTCACCTCGGACCCCGTGGGGCTCCCCATGCTCCGTCCTGCTTCCAGCCTTTGCACAGCTGCACGCTCTACACGGAGCACTCTTACACCCCTACAGCACACACATGACCTAGTTAAGACCTACTCCTTCTTCACTGTTTACGTCAGACATCGCCTCCCTGGAGCAAACCCTCAGACCTCCCAGACAGTGTGAAATCTCCCCGTTATGTGTGTTCACCGTCCTGGTAGTCATCACATAGAAATTCAATAAAAATTAACTGTCTAGCTAGTTGCTTAATATCAGTCTCGCCTGCTAATATGTAAGCTCCATGACACATAGAGCATGCTTTTCTTATTCATAGCTGCGGCTCTAGAGCCATCGTAGGATCGTGATAAATACTGGTCAGATGATAAAGATAGACCACCTTATCACTTTAAAAAAAAAGCCATCCTTGGGATCCAGTCTTGCATTCTCTTGGCTTTTCTTGGTTCAGCCTGGCTTTATATGCACGGGTTGGTGGTTCTGATGTTCTGGCAAATGAGTTTGGTTCCCTGGAGTGCTCTGCTGTTCTATTGTTAATGGCGGTGACCCTTTATATGTCATCTCGTGCCTCAGTTTACTCAACTATGAAGGCAGCAGGGGGTTACAGAAAACCCATGCGACCTCAGAGAAGGGGCACGCTGCAGTTGTGAAGTGCTGTGAATGTGCAGTTTCATGCAAATAATAGAAGCTTTAAAGATTCCTTTCGTTATGGGCATTTCTTAGCAAGTTTTCAATGTTATACTTAAAATGTTTACAAGAGGGATGATCATTAGAGCTTATATACTATAATCAAAGAAAAAATTTAAAAGGAAACTTAATATTGAAAATATGCCAAGTACTTTGTATATTTGATGCCACTTGATCCTAACAATACACCGATGATGTAGATCTAATTATGACCATTTTACAAATGAGGAAATGGAAATTCAGAGAGGTTCAGTAACTTACCCAAGGTCACACAGCTAGTAAGAGGTGAAGATGAACTTAGGTGAGGTGAATGACCAACTCAGGTTGATGGAGTTCCAGACTATTTCTCATTTGGAGATGATACCTACATTTTGGCTATTTGTCTGTTATAGAGGTAAATTAATTCTGAAAAAATTCCAAGGAAGAGCCTGATGCTTGTGTAAAATCTTGACAAAACACCCAAATCTTATTCTTCTTGAAATTCTTTGTCAATAATTTAAACTCAGTGCTTGAGTCTAGATGGAACAGAGAGTGTTTTCTTTGCAGCTGAGAAAATGATCAGTCTTCAGACCAGAGCCCCTTGAGATCAATAGACCCAATAAGGAATAACCTAGCATAGTGTAAACTTTATTAGTCCATTTTACATAGAGCTGACATCTATGTTATTCTTTTTTTTTTTTTTTAATTTTTTATTTTATTTATTTATTTATGGCTGTGTTGGGTCTTCATTTCTGTGCGAGGGCTTTCTCTAGTTGCGGCAAGTGGCGGCCACTCTTCATCGCGGTGCGCGGGCCTCTCACCATCGCGGCCTCTCTTGTTGTGGAGCACAGGCTCCAGACGCACAGGCTCAGTAATTGTGGCTCACGGGCCCAGTTGCTCCGCGGCACGTGGGATCCTCCCAGACCAGGACTCGAACCCGTGTCCCCTGCATTGGCAGGCAGACTCTCAACCACTGCGCCATCAGGGAAGCCCCTATGTTATTCTTTATCCACCTACAATCAGGCCTGATCGTGTCTTTTACTTCTTCTTTTCTCTGGTGACATCTTTTCAGCTAGGTTAAAAAAAAAACAAAACCCAAAACCTATGAAAATAATACCTAAATTTAAAAACATAGGTAAATGACAAATTTCTTATTTTATTCTTCCCCAGGAATTCTATTTCATGTATCTCCTTGTCATTTTTTCCACCTCAAAAAATTCGTATTATTTTTATTCAGTAATTATCACGTGGTTTAATATTTGCAGAAATTGTAATGGTCAGTTGGTTGTATCCTGAAAGGATGACAAGGCAATCTGGGGCTGACAGTGATTTAAGGGTTTTCCACAAATTATCTCCTCCTGTGAAATCAAGATCCAAGAAAAGTCATAAATCCTGGGCCACTATGGAAAATCAAGATAGGTCCTTGGATAATGGCCCTAACAGAATCCTTATCATGGAAATGCAAAGCATTTGATTAAAAATTCAAATTATATCCTATGTCATTAGCTCTGGAATTTTCTTAAGCCTTGAGACACAAATAGCATCTTTTCTACCCTTCAAAAACAAAGAAAAGGCTAATGAAACATTAATGCAATGAAAAAATCATTTTGAATTTGTTCCAAGGTGAGCGAAGGAAGGTTGTTGAGAAGGTTTGGGTAGCTAGTTGGGTGGTGGTTCCATCCACAGAGATGGGGAAAGAGGGGAAGAGCCCAAGTCTGTGGGAGGAAAGATCTCGAGGTTTTGGTGAGATGGGCTACACTGGAGTGTCTTAAGGGAAATGACGGACAGTGGTCCTTGTCCTTGACTCACTGAGATGATTGGGCAAGTGAGCAGCCCTTTTTCCTTGTTCCGTTTTACATTTCCAACTTTTGGTTTTTTTCTTCTCTTTCTTTCTTTCTTCCTTCCTTTCTTTCTTTCTTTTATTTTTTTTTAACATCTTTATTGGAGTATAATTGCTTTACAATGGTGTGTTAGTTTCTGCTTTATAACAAAGTGAATCAGCCATACATATACATATATCCCCATATCTCTTCCCTCTTGCATCTCCCTCCCTTCCACCCTCCCTATCCCACCCCTCTAGGTGGTCACAAAGCACCTAGCTGATCTCCCTGTGTTATGCGGCTGCTTCCCACTAGCTATCTATTTTACATTTGGTAGTGTAGATATGTCCATGCCACTCTCTCACTTTGTCCCAGCTTACCCTTCCCCCTCCCCATGTCCTCAAGTCCATTCTCTAGGAGGTCTGCGTCTTTATTCCCATCCTGCCCCTAGGTTCTTCATAACCTTTTTTTTTTCTTTTAGATTCCATATATATGTATGCTAACACATATATATTGTTTTTTTTCTTAATTCTTTGCCTCATTTATATACTCAAATGCGGCATTACAGTAAGTTCCTTACATACGAACCTTCAAGTTGTGAACTTTCAAAGATGTGGAAATAATTTATTTTTGTGCTTGTTTGTTTTTTATGTATTATTTGTGTGAAAAGTATTATAAACCTATTACAGTACAGTACTATATAGCCGACTGTGTTAGTTGGGTACCTAGGCTAACTCTGTTGGACTTAACGAACAAAATTAGACTTATGAACGCGCTCTCGGAATAGAACTTCATATGTAGGGGACTTACCGTAAAAGGTGTTGAATTTGACACCAAATAGTGTTTCAGGTTCGTGAAACTGTGTGTTTCATGTGGTTCCCGAAAGAACCGGAGGAGGGTCACGGATGGGGCCTCATGTCGGAGCCTGAAGTGTCCCCAGGGATGGCCATCCTGCTTCCTCTCTCCTTTCAGGCCACCCTGCCACCTGCCCAGCCTGGGGAATGAATGAGCGCGGCCGGTCTGCTCGCAGAGTCACGGAGGCCTGAGGACCCAGCAGGCGCCTCACATCCCTTGGGCTGCCCTCACTCCCAAGTCCCTCCAGCTCCTACTTGAGATTCTCCACCCCTCCCCCTGGGCAGCCCAGGCCACAGGCCGAGGTTAAGATCGCGGCCCTGGTCTGTTGTTCTCATGGGCACTGCCTTCTCGGTCCCCTCCCGGGCCCAGATGACAGTACTTACTGACCTTTCACATGAGCACTTCAGGCCTTTGTGTGGAGCAATTGGTCTTCCTGCTCTTTCTGTGAAGACACAGATGATGCCATTACAAGTGTCAGCCCGCCCTGGGCTCAGCAGGGGTGACAAGCTGGCAGGGACTGTCACAGAGCCTTGGGAGAGGACGGCAGCAAGAGAAGCCAGGACAGTGGTCCCCTCCTTCCCAACCTCTGGGGTGACTGCAGTCCATGTGTGTGTGTGCACGTGTGTGTGTATGTGTATGTGTATACCTCCCTCATCACCAAGTAGTAGTTGTGCGTTGACTACTACCTGCCTGTGGCCAGAGGAATGTCAGATTTCCTGAGGTGACTGGTCCCCAACGATGTAGTGGAGACTCAGGTCTGCTCCTGGTTATGACTTGACTGTGCATCTCCAAGAAGTCATCTCATCTCTTTAGACAGTCTCAGCTGTGTATTTTTCCTTATCTATAGGTCTGTTAGGAAAGTAAGTTAAAAATACCTCCAGTTCCCTGGAGAAAAGTCCTGTGTATAATCCAGACTGTAAAAAATACAAACTACTGCACGATTACTAACTATATTGCTACTATTATTGTTACTAGAATTTCTCAGGGCACTGTATTTTCCTTAGGCTCTGAAAAACTATTAAAATAAAAACAGAGGAAATGAAATAATATGATCCCAGCTTTGTAAAAAGTAAAGGTATATGTTCTAATTATATATACATAGGAAAACAACCAGAGGGAAACACTTCTAGATGTTAACGTCTAGATGGTTCTCTCTGGGAGGTGGGATTACACAGGACATATATTTTCTTTCTCAATATTTCAGTATTTTTTTGAATTTAACATGAACCTGCATTTTTTTTTTTTTTGTAGTCAGAAAGAAACGCTAAATGTTGTTTTAAAAAAATGCTCATCTATAGTCTGTGTGAGTACTAAAGACCCTAGAAATTTTCTCTACTCCTATGCTGTTTGGAAATGAAGCAGCTGCTGCTTTTCTGGATACTCAGGGTGGGACTGAGAGGGGGTTTCTGACCTGATATCCACTCTACTTTCAGGAGATGACTTCAAAAAGGGCAGAGAAAGGAGTTTGCTGTCACACCACCTGAGCCATCAAGGGAGAGACGCCATGTTTTATTTATCTCATCCTCTCTCTGAATAATCTAGCGAGTTTGTTTGGATTTGCCAATTTTCCTCTTTTTGACTTGATGCTCTGTGCTGGAGAATGGGTGGAGTAAGTCCCCAGGTGAGTAGGGATGCTGCAGCTTAATGAGCTGTCATTCACTTGCCCCCCGTTCAGCTTGGTCCAGCTGTACCATCAGCCAGAGGACCCTTAGCCCAAAGGTGCCTGAGGAAGAGCACAGGTAGGGAGGGAGATTGGTTAGGGTCTGCTCCCACTTCTGGTAAATAAGCTATGTCAGTAACAAGCAACCCTTAGAAACCCGAAGTGCATTTTTTTCATTTCCACCCTGTCTATTCTCATTCTTCTAAGCAGAGGGGCATCTTGCAATTAACTGGAGCCAGAGAATTTGGTTGAAGGGGTCAGAGTGAAGTGGTGCAAGCCTGGAAGACATTTCTGGGGATATTTTCTCAGTTGCACTTGCTGTTGGGCAAGTTACCAAGGCTCAGACACTTCGGTTTGTCCAGCTTCGGAGCATTCATTCATTTATGTTGATTGCCGGTTGCTCAGAAGAGAGCCCTGCGCAGTTCCAAGCTGGCTTTCTCTAAAGGCGGAGGACTTCATCCCCGACTCTGCCTCTTCCTCAGGGACTCATCCTCTCCCTGCCTTTTCCCTAAATCTTGTCGGATTGAAATCAGATTGCAACACGCTCGAGACGATCAACCTATTCTTTTCAAGGAGGGCAAGTCAAACTCAGAAAGTCTCTGCCAACACGAAGGGACATTGAAAACAGGAAGATAAATTCTCCAAAACCAAAAGTGAGACTCTGAAGGATGACAAGTGCGAGAACCCTGTGGTCCAGGCACCGGGCTCTTTAGGGACGGGAGACACCAAAGATTTATATGACATTTTGCTTCATTTTGGCCTCAGAATATCTCATCTTCTGCCCTTAAAATAACTTCCAAATGTTTACCAAATCCTCTCAAAAACATAATTCTTTTTCAAAAATAAATTTCTTTTTCTGATTATGAAAGTAATTCTTCTTCATTGTTAATACATCAATAAATATGAAGAAAAAAGTAAAAAATCAACCAAAATCCCACCACCCCGACATAAACACCAGTAACATTTTCCTAAACATTTCTTTACACACACACACACACACACACACACACACACACACACACACACAGAGTTAGATATACTTAAGGTGATATTATACATAAATTCTACAAACTGCAATATGTTACGACATTCTTCTCTAATTTATCTGTCTATCTAATCTAATCAACTAAAGCTCCAGATTATTATTTCAGATCATTTCAGATTTAGATTATTAAAATGGCTGCATGGAATTTTATTTTAAATTCACAGCAACGTTTCTTAATCTCATCCCTAAGAATGGGCATTTTGGTCAGGTCCTACTTGGTTTCAATATTAAAAGCAACTTTATGATGAATATCCTCAAACCTAAATTTTTGAGTCCTTATGCTACACCGATTTAGAATAAATTCTTTGAAGGAGGATTGCTGGCTTGAAGGGTAGGATTATTAATCATTTATGTAATATATAATGTATACATTATTTACTGTATAATATATTACAATATGATCATTATAATATGTGTAATCATAAATTACAATTATTTTATATAGGTATATAGAATTATATATGTAATTGTTTTATAGATATAGGTAAAATAATAATTGTATATTATATAGATAAATAAAATTTGCACAGGACTTTTATGAACCCAAAAGCTTTCGATGTACTTGGGCATTGCACAGAGGCAATCATGACTTTAAAATGCTGAATTTTTAAATTAAGTCATGGGTACTTGAAATTTCCCAGGGACCAACTAACAATTAGGGCCTCAGCTCCTCTGAACCCTGAGACAGGCTTGTCTCCCTGAGCTTCCAAACCTCTTAAGAGAACTCCCTTTAAGGTGGGAGTGCAGAAGGAAGTAAGCTTTCAGTAGCAAAGAAGAAAGAAGGGAAGAGCCTGTATTGAAAAATAACTCGCTTGAACATGGATGGACCTAGAGATTGTCATAGACAATCTCTGTGTCTATGACAATAAAAACATAGAGATTGTCTTACTGAGTGAAGTAAGTCAGACAGAGAAAGACAAATATCATATGATATTGCTTATACGCAGAACCTTAAAAAAGGGTACAAATGAACTTATCGACAAAACAGAAATAGAGTTACAGATGTAGAAAAAAAACTTACGGTTACCGGGGGTAAGGCGGGAGGAGGGATAAATTGGAAGATTGGGATTGACATATACACACTACTATATATAAAATAGATAACTAATAAGGACCTACTGTATAACACAGGGAACTCTGCTCAATACTCTGTAATGAGCTATATGGGAAAAGAATCTAAAAAAGAGTGGATATATGTATATGTATAACTGATTCACTTTGCGGTACACCTGAAACAAATACAACATTGTAAATCAACTACACTCCAGTAAAAATTAAAAACAAAAGAAAAAATCTTTTAAAAAGAAAAGAAAAACTAAGTGAACTTTAAAATTAAAAAGAAAAATAACTCGCTTGGACTCCACGATGGTAACACAGACCTGGGTGTGAGTAGGGAAAAAGCTGCATTTCCCATGAGCTAAGTTTGGACCTCCAACGGTGAGTTCTCCTAAGTTGAAGGCAGATAAAAAATTAAGACACTGGATCACTCTATCAGAGATTTTTTTGGTTTTATTTTGTTTTGTTTTTGCTTCTTTTTCCTCTTCGTTTTGTTGTCAGTCTGATTATGACTACTCTTCTGCAACATTTTTTTTTCATAATTTGAAAGAATTAAAAATTATAGCATCCATGAATAAATAGAACTCTTCACTCCTTCTTATTAACTAAATGCAATCGCGGAATAAATACAGTGAGTATTCACAAAAAAAGTGAAGAATAGAAAATTGTTTAAGTGGCCAAAGAAACTTTATCCTATTGTGAGACAGGCCAAGCTATGCCAGCTATATGTAAATGTAAGCAGTGGCCTGTGTTCCCTGTGTTCATGTGTCCACTTTGAAGTTGCCATCTGAATTTAATTCTGCCTTTGTGATTAAATCAGGCCATTACGCTTAATCTCACTTAATAGTAAGGAACGTCCTTTGTTGTTTTCTATAGGCAACATATTCTGCCCCTAACATATACAGCTTGGTATTCACACTTTACTATTAATCCCCGATGGCTCATAATTGCTTCATCTCCAAGCCCTCTGTCCAATTCACAAGGGGCTGATTGCAACCATTCTTCCCCTATACATTAATGCACTGTTTGGGTCTTGCTTCTTTGGCTCAGTGAACCCCATCAAGCTGTCCACATTTTCTGGGCATGTGGGCGTATTGTGAGATGTTAAATTAAATTCTGTGTTGACCCCCCCTAAACACCAGAATCTATTAGCCCCTGCAACTTAGCTGATTGACAAGTGGGACTACTTTTCCACAAAATCCTGCAATAAAAACCAGCAACAACAGGCTGAATATTTTGTTTCCAGGCAAAGTCTGGGGTCTTCTTACTGCTGTCTTGCTATTTACATTTTCATGACCACCGCAGGATCAATTGCAATATTGCCATGATGTTACTTTATCCATCTTCCGTTTGTCTGTCTTGTCATTTATCTGGGAAAAATTATGAGACCCCGGGGAGGTACTATTCATTCCTTGAAAGCTCGAAATTATTTCCCCCAAAAATACTGTTTTCGATGATGAGTCTTCGGGCTCTCTTGTTTGTTATCTGTCCCATGAATTGCTCGAGCATAGATCTCCGAGAGCAAAACACCAGTTGAATGAACAGCCTTCTGTCTTTCCTTTTTGCACCTAAGGTAACAGATACGGCTAATTTTAATGTTAAGCTTCACAAAGAAAAGAGGCTTTTCTTTCTGCCACCCATTCATTAGGTGGGCAATAGTTGCTAAGCTCTTCATTGTGCTAATTTAGGAATACTATCATTACCAAGTTAACTTTGTGGCTCCAAAAGTATTATTAGCTGCTTGTGTCTAATTCATATTAACCACATAGAGTACCTAGAGTTTGAACAGTAGCTGCAGCACATACATCACCGTCTGGGTCCGCCAATAGCTTTGCCCAATTCAGCCTTCCTGCTGCTCCTGGGGCTCTTGGGAAATCCACATGCCTATTAACTGTTTTTTTCTGATTATGAAAGAAACCTCATAAAAGTCATTATATTTTTATATATTATATAACTATGATGTGTATAATGTATAATTATATAAGTAATGATTATATGAAAGTAATTGTATTCATTATAGAAAAATCTTAAACGTTCATAAAAACTAAAGAAAAAGTAAAATCCCACAGATGTAGCTGCCATTATCATTTTGGTATATTTTCTGGATATATTTGTCCTCTGTAACTTACATATGAATAGACTCATAATCTACATAAAAATACAGACACATTTTTTTTTTTTAATTTCCAAAGGATTTTATTAAATGTGAAATAATTGAGGCTTTGAGAAATGTGTGCCATAGAGTTAACAAGAAGTTCTCTTATTCCTTAAATAAATTTTAATTTTTGAATAATTTTAGATTGAGGGAAGTTGCAAAGACAGTAGGCCCTTCCTGTTTACACCTTACCCCGTTGCTCCTGTTGCTAACATGTTATATAACCAGGGCACGTTTGTCAACAATCAGGAAACACCGGTAATTAAAAAAACTACAATTAGGAGCATACACTTTTTTTTTAACATCTTTATTGGAGTATAATTGCTTTACAATGGTGTGTTAGTTTCTGCTGTATAACAAAGTGAATCAGCTGTACATATACACATATCCCCATATCTCCTCCCTCTCGTGTCTCCCTCCCACCCTCCCTATCCCACCCCTCTAGGTGGACACAAAGTACCGAGCTGATCTCCCTGTGCTATGCGACTGCTTCCCACTAGCTATCTATTTTACGTTTGGTAGTGTATATATGTCCATGCCGCTCTCTCACTCCGTCCTGGCTTACCCATCCCCCTCCCCGTGTCCTCAAGTCCATTCTCTACGTCTGCGTCTTTATTGCTGTCCTGCCCCTAGGTTCTTCAGGACCATCTTTTTTTTTTAGATTCCCTATATATATGTTAGCATACGGTATTTGTTTTCCTCTTTCTGACTTACTTCACTCTGTATGACAGTCTCTACGTCCATTCACCTCACTACTAATAACTCAATTTCATTTCTTTTTATGGCTGAGTAATATTCCATTGAGGAGCATACAGTTTCTTAACCTGCTTTGTCTGTCATGTAAATAAATATCCTCATATGTCATCAAACATTCTCGTAAAAATGTCATTTTTTTTAAAGAGGAAACTAAGGTAACAAGCATGACTATCCAATGAGTTAGGTTCTAGGGAGTTTTTGATAGTGTGTAATTAGAAAGCTGCTTCCAGAAAAGCTCTGGTCACGGGGAAGAGCAGGTACCCTCCGGTGAGGAGCCTTACCCAGGAGCACCCCACCCTGCATCCTTGCATCTGCCCTGGCATCCCAGCAGGGCCCACTTGATGCATCAGTAGTGGGGCCCGGTCCAGCCTCTGCAAAGAAGATTCTGTGTGCGAGCCAAAGGAGTCCAGGTGTTGTCATTTGCAGCCTTTGTTTTAAAAATTACAGAGGGCTTCCCTGGTGGCGCAGTGGTTGAGAATCTGCCTGCTAATGCAGGGGACACGGGTTCGAGCCCTGGTCTGGGAAGATGCCACATGCCTCAGAGCAACTAGGCCCGTGAGCCACAACTACTGAGCCTGCGCGTCTGGAGCCTGTGCTCCGCAACAAGAGAGGCCGCGATAGTGAGAGGCCCGCGCACCGCGATGAAGAGTGGCCCCCGCTTGCCGCAACTAGAGAAAGCCCTCGCACAGAAACGAAGACCCAACACAGCCAAAAATAAAAATAAATAAATTAATTAATTAATTAAAAAAAATTACAATAGAAATACATTCTCATTAGAGAAAATGTATATATAAAGAAGCAAGCAAAAAAGCGCTAACACAACCTCCCAGAGATAACCACTGTCAACATGTGGACGTGTATTTGGGATCATACTGGTTTGCAATCTGCTTTTCCACTTATATCTTGACATTGCCTCCTAATATTTAATATTCTTATAAGAAAAATTTTCCCAGTGACTCCACAGAATTCTATCCTATAACTTTATTATAATTATTTAACCCCATTTCATATTTTTGGACAGTTAGGGTATTTCCAGCTTTTTCCCATTATGAAGGGTATTGTGGTCTTTTTCCTATATTATTTCTTCCTAATTTATATTTTTCTGTTGTATTATTTTTTCCTAATATAATAATAATATAATATAATATAATAATAGAGGGTGCAACTAAGTAACATGCCTCATTATTTCCTCAGGAAAAATCCTCCAAGGTAGAATTAATGGGTTAGATCAAGATTATCCAGTTTATGCCTTTCCTGAGTGGTGTTTTGCAAGAGCTACAGGAAAAAAATATCGAATTTCACTGCATGTGGAGGGGGAACCGTGGTGGAAATGTGATTCTCAGAAGAAAAGACCAACCTCTCATCACGGCTTTGGTGATTCACTGATTAGAAGCTTCTGTTTAGTCAACCATGTAGATACCCAGGGGCTCTCACACAAGGAGCTAGGTGTGTACACCTGTGGGGTGTTGAACAGGAACACTGGCACACAAGGAGCCTCCCAGGACTTGGCTGAAAGGTGATCAAAATAAAAACAAGGAGGATAAAAAAAAGGAGCCATCACAAGTTGTCATTCGGTGGATCAGAACTCCTATTGCTATAGTGAGGTATCCAACGTGTCCGAAACCATAAACGAGATACAAGCAGTTATAACTAACACCAAACTGTTCTCTTTCTCACACAGAACTGGGATGTGACACTGCAGATATTACCGCTGTGTTGCTGGGCTCTCAGTTCCAGTAGAATTTTGAGCTTGATGCTGCTGTGAACTTGTAGTTGAATTTATCTGAATTATCTATAACTGATGATGGTACTGTTCTCTTACTCAGTGGGAGTTGCTGTTTAGTTTTTAGTTCACTTTACACTAACTAAGCTATGGGATTAGATATATGATTTTTAAAAAAAGGTTCCAAAAGCCTTTATCAGTTATAAAAGAAGACTTAAAAAAAAAATTATGTAGGAAAATAGAAGAAAGAAGCTAAAAATTTCTCAGCCTCCCAGAGACTTGTCCTAACATAATGTCAATTAAAAATAAAATTTATCAGTTTGATGAAACACACATCTTACATCCACCACCCTCTATACTTGGAGTTGATTTTAAATTGATTGAATGCTGCAAAGTCCCCGATATTTCTAGCTGTTACCTCTAATTTCTGGAAGGAAGAAACCAAACAGTGAATGTCTTAACAGGAGTAAATGAAAACAGGGGCCAGGAAAACAGAAAGATGAATGATAAGGTCATAAAGTATGGAGAAGAGAACTACCTTGGGTACCCACGTGACCTGTGGAACTGGCCCTTCATGTGTTGGAAACATGAATGCCCTCTCATTTCGTCTGCATTTTGTAACCCTGGGGATTCCTAAGCAACATTCCACCATCATTTCTTTATTTCAGAGCATAAAATTGGTGGCCAGAGGAGCTATCAGTATTGTGTTCAACACTCAAATTCCCTGATAGAAATTCCTTAGAAAGCTGGGAAATCGTTTAATTTCTGGAGCGATTTTGGTTTCTCTTTGAACAGGTGATCAGAGAGTTCGATTAGGATTGCATGTCGACCCTTGACTCTAAGAGCTTCCCTTCTTCTTTTTCTCCTCCCGCCCCTGTCTCCCTTCCCCTCTTTCTTCCTCCCACGTGCATCCAGGGTTTGCCCTGTTTTCCTCATGTTGGAGGGGAGAAGGTGGAGTTAGATCTGATCCCTGTAGAGGAGGAATTGCAAAGGAGGGGGAGGGTGCTGAGTAATAAAAGGCAGCATAAAGGGGGAAGCAGCATTGGAGCCAAGCCTTGAAGGGCTTGTAGGATTGTGGCAGATGGAAGAGGACAGGGACAGCATGGTGGGAAGGGAGTGGTGGATGTGGAAGAACCCAAAGTGTGGGCGGGTGTGAGGGAGGGAATGAATTACAGGTGGAGTCGGCCAGGATGGGACCTGAAGGAGAGAGAGGAATAGGGGAAGAGTGGGCCACGGAGGTGGGAATTCCTGTGTTCTGGGGACTCTATCCTGCTGGGATTTGGCTCGTCATCCTGATAAATGGTAATGAAAAGCTTTCAACAGAACGCAACACACATATTGGACAGAATATTTGCCTTTTTGAGGGTTTCCCAAGCTTCCAACGAAAGATGGAGAAACTACCACCTAGGTATGTGTGTTACCCACATATTTCACCCCAACACAGTCTAAAGAACACCCGGAGAGAACATTTCACTTCTGCTGAGCTGGAAGCTTATTTTGAATCTATCATGAGCCTGTTTATATCATTGAAGTGACATTGCGTGATCTAGTCTGCTTTTATGATATAAATAATATCTGCTTCCCTAAAGAAACCATCCCTGGGCCTACAGGGAGCCTAGGAGTCTCAGAGGAGTTGCAAGACTAGAACACAAGTGATAGCCTGAGATGGAATCAGAAAGGCCCTGGCAGGCCCACTCACACCTGCCAGGAGTGAGGCGATCACACTTCAGGATAAATGTGTGTGTGTGTGTGTGTGTGTGTGTGTGTGTTTATGGGGATACCACACAGGCCAATGGTGAGTGCTGTGCTGACCTCGGGAAACCAACACAGAGCAGAGGTTTGAGGTCAGTTGGGTTTTGAAGCTGAGGTATCTTTCACACAAGTGCAACACCCACAAACCAGCTTTTGTACCCACAAACTAAAGCAATTTATTTTCAGGTCTTATAAGCCTCACCTGTAAGGTGAGATAGGAAAGCAGCATTGGGATCTCATATTAAAAGGGAGACGGTTGAAATGGGTGGACTTGGAGGGCATTATGCTAAGTGCAATAAGTCAGGCAGAGAAAGACAAATACTGGATGATATCACTTATATGTGGAATCTAAAAAATACAACACGCTAGTAAACATAACAAAAAAGAAACAGACTCACAGATATAGAGAACAAACGTGTGGTTACCAATGGGGAAAGGGAAGCGGGGAGAGGCAAGATAGGGATAGGGGATTAAGAGGTACAAACTATCATGTATAAAATAAGCTACAAAGATATATTGTAGAATACAGGGAATATAGCCAATATTTTATAATAACTGTAAATGGAGTATAAGCTTTAAAAACTGTGAATCACTATACTGTAGCTTCTATAATATTGTACATCAACTAAGCTTCAATTAAAAAAAAAAGTTAAGCCTCAAGAAAAGGGAGACAGCTGAAAAGTAAAAATTAGAAAATTGGCACTAACTTCCTTGCTGCCCCCTCCTTCCCTCCTTTTACTCCTTCTTTTTTCGTTTATCAACCCTATGATGAGGCAGCGTGGCCTCTTACCCCACACTGGGAGTATTTCAGCTCCAAACTTAATCTTACATTTTTCATTTTCTCCTCTACACATATAGATATATGTAATTGGAAACTTTCTAGTCACCACTTTAAAAGAAAAGAAAGAGGTAAAATTAATTTTAACAGTATATTTTATTTAGCCAGTGTGTCCAAAATATTATCCTTTCAGCATGTAATCAATACAAAAATTGTTAAAGAGATAGTTTAGATTCTTTTCTTCGTACTAATTCTTCAAATCCAGCGTGTATTTTATACTTACAGCACGTCTCAGGTCAGGCTAGCCACGTTTCAAGTGCTCAATAGCTGTATGTGTCCACTGGCTGCCATATTGAACAATGCAGGCTTAGAGCAGTTCAAGAATGGCCACGGTCTTCAAACCATCTCCCAGTGGTGGCTTGCAAGGAACAGATTGTGTTCTTCTCTTACAGATGTGGAAAATCAGAAATCCCAAGGTTGCATAAAAGTGAGTTATGTATTTGCCATTTGAATTGGTTGATTTGGATAGAAAGTGGGTCAATTTATACAGATCTTTCGTATGCACCAATTATAAATATTGCAGAAAATATCGACATAACTTTGAAAATTTATGAATGCATGAACTGAGATAGGAGGGGGTGAGGAGACAGGACAGCTGAGGTCCCTTGTGTGAGCAAAGATATCAAAGGATTCTTATAGCCTTTCCAGACTGGTTCTCCCCTCACTCCAAAATATATCCACAATATACACCTGCCAAGGGAAGGTCTAGACCCTCTTTATCTCACGAAAACAGGCACTCTCATATATTGTTGGCAGGAGTGTTAACTTTGGAGGGGTAATTTGATAAACAGCTATTGACACTTTAAATGTGCAAGCCCTCTGGCATGAGTGTTTTTCTAAGAATAATCTTAGGAAGGTCCTATACACATGCAGAGATCTGTGAGCAAAGATGTTCATTCAGATATTGAAAACAACTCAAGTGTGCATCCCTGAGGACTGGGGCAGTGAGTTATAGCATGTCCTTTCTGTGGAACACTCGGCAACCATTGAAAATAAGACCTGTATTTATTTATTTGTAAATCATTGATAACTGACATGGAAAGGAAGCCACAGTATATACAGAAACACAGAAAGAGAAAAGGCAGTTGCAAAACAATCTGAATAATAAACCATTTTTGTAAGAAAGGAAAAAATATTTTTTTTTCTGTCTAGGTATGGAAAAAAAATTTTGGAAAAAATATGATCAGGACATCTGAGGGTGTGGGGTTATAATAGAAAGCTTTAGGCTGGAGTTTTACTTTTTACTTTATATCAATTGATAATGTTTGAAATGTTATAATGATCTTGTATTTTTTCTGTAATCATAAAAAGATATCAAATACAAAGAGACACACGGACATATTTCAAAATAAAAGTACCCAGTGCAGTCAAGGCTATGAGGACACACGTTCTCAGGACCTGCAGGTGGGAGAGTAAATTGGTCCTACCTTCCTGGAGGGAACCTATTTTCCAAATGTATCAAAGCCTGACCAATGTGATAACTTTCAATGTGGTTACTTCACCTCTAGAAATTTATCCTAGGATAAACTGAGACAGGGCACACAGATGTATGTACACAATGTTCACTACTGTGTGACTTACAGTAGTAAAACATTGAGGGGGAGAATGAAATGTCCATTTATAGGGAGTTATTTCAATAAATCACAGGACAGCATACAGTAGAATCCAGGTTAAATGGTGACATAGGAACATATTTTTGGCATAGAAAGCTGTCCACAATCTATTGTTAAAGGAATAAAGCAGGTTACAAGACAGTCTGTCTAGTTTAACTCTGATCTGTTTCGTATGTTTGACTATGTGTGCAGAGAAGAAAATTTGTAACAATCTATACCAGGGGATTGTTAGCAGCGTTTTCAGAGCAGGGAGATAATAGACAATTTCTATTTTCTTCTGTATTCTCTTTGAAATGGTCTAATTTATTTACAATGAGTATATCTAAGTAATAAAGGTCTCTCTTTTAAAAATTGCCATAGAAGCCAGTTCCAAAGCCTCCCTCTCTGTTTCTCTCACAACAGTTCCAAAGCCTCCCTCTCTGTTTCTCTCACAACAGTTCCAAAGTAGAAATAGTAAAAGAGTCGTCCTGGCATCCCTGATCTCTGCAGGCTCTTTATAAGGCTGGGTGGGGCGGCTTGACCAGGACCCAGTGTCTGCAAATCTTGTTTCAAAGGCTTTTTAACACACTGTTTTAGTTGCTGAATCAGGGACGGTCATTTGAATGAACAAGTATTTAACAAATTCTCCTAAGGGGGGAGGGGTCATTTCCAATTCTGTGTTTTTTTTTTTTTTTTTAATTTAAAAATGAATGTAAACGTTTAGAGTTTTCCCTTTGGAGGGGGGATCGTTCCAGTTGAAGAGGCCACTGAGTGTAACTGATTATTCCTGCATGCACTTAAACGAGGCACCCCTCTTTTTAAAAGCCACCGCAAGCATTTTTCAAATGAATAGATTGAATTTAAAAATCTGACATGTATAATATTTACGACATCCCGAAAACTTTCAGACAACAACAAAGACAGCGGGAAAGGTGGGCTATCTATTCCTTGCCTTGGGGAACCATCTCCCCAGGGTTAAGATTTTGGTGTGAGGGGCAGCGGTGTGCGAGGATCAGCCATTGCTCAGAAAACAAAGCCCTTTATTTTACCCAGCTGGGCCTTGGGTGACATGGGACCGTGTTCCAAGCCTCCTTATGTTTAATTGTCAAGCGTGCCCTGATATGGCGACCCCAGGCTCCCTGCGTGGAGTCACCAGGCTTCCAGCCCCAGGGGACACCACCACCTGGTGAGGTGAGGGGATGAAGCCCTGGGCCTGGCGGAGGGAGTTCCCTCGTCCCCCAGAGCTTCAGACTTCGAGGCTGGAAGTTGCGCTTAGCAGGGCTGAGCACAGGGTGCAGCTCACTCCAGCCCCGAGACCTGCCCTCCCTCTTGTTGGGCTGGATTCCCTCCTCTGAACTCTTCTGTCTACCCCAAGCCCTTAGCACAGGCTTGTTGCTAAATAACACGCCTCGTGAGACGCTCAGGAACAGTGTGGACCACCACTGTTGCTATACAACTACTGCTACCATTTCGAGGCTCCTTAGAAACACAGACAGCTCCAGGCGCACCTGTGTCCTCCGCCCTGCATCCCTCAGCAGGGCCAGCTACACGGGTCTCTGCACAAACAGCCAAAGGCAACAGGGGTTGTTCCCTCTGCGAGGCGGAGCCGCGCGGCTGCCCCACGGCCTGCGCTCCCAAGGAGAGGGAGACGTGGGCTCCTGGGCTTGTCTACAGTCGTGACGGTTCCAGGCGCTCCGCTCACAGGTGTCATTTAATCCTGAGAGGCCAACACCACTATCACTCCTATTTTACAGATGAGGATATCAAGGCTTAAAGAGTTTCTGTATAAAGCTGTGCAAGGTAATCAGTGAGCTAGGGAGAGGGCAACTGGGAAGGGAACATTCTGATGCCAGCCAGGTTGCCCAGGGCTGCCCCTTACGCCCCTGTTATGACCCTGGCATCAGTGGACAGAGAGCTACCTTCGGCATCTGAAGTGCTTCCCTCCAGCCTCCCTGGCCTGGCCCGGGCGAGCAGGGACAGTGGGGAGGCGATGGCCTCGTGAGTGACGTGGGAATGGCCCTTCCAAACTGGGAGGGGGCAGGTGGAGGCTTGTCTCCATTGCTGCGTTGGAGGCTGGGAAAAAATCAGTGACACTGGTCCTGTCTGTATTTAAACTTTTGATATTTTGTTCATGGATTTTTGCATCAATTTTGATTTTTTTAAAAAAATCACATTAAAATTTTATTGTGATAACTGAGTTTTTGGTGCCCCCTTAAATTTTGTATCCAAGGAAGTGCCTCATTGGCCTCAACCGAGTCCAGGCGCTACTTGCTTCTCGATGCCCTATTTCCTCCTAAGACCTGAGGAGCAAAAAACAGGTCTAATCTATTTTATTTTACTTTGGGAGACAAGTTTAATTAATCAGAGTATTTTTTTCTGACTGTGTCCTGTTGACCAGTTTAAGATAATCATTTAATTAATGAGTTTGAAACAAAACATAATTATGATTTAAAATTTGAATATTAATAAGGCCTTCCTCCCTTCTTCCCCTCCCTCCCTCCCTTCTTCCTCCCTTCCTTCCTTCCCTCCTTCCCTCCTTCCTTCCTTCCCTCCTTCCTTCCTTTCTCATTCAACAAGTATTTTTGATGAGGCAGATTCCTGAACACAGGCTGACACTTGTTCTGGGCACCATCCCCTGAGGCTAGATGACCACAAGCATTATTTGAGAAATAAGTGTGTGTAGGTGCCTAGCAGAAAGCCGCTCCCTTGTTGGACAGAGGCATGATGGTTGAGTCCGGTCAGGGCTCACTGCGGGCTGGGAGGAGCCCCAGCACCTTCCCGGAGCCCTGTGGGCCTGAGCGCTCTTCGGCCTTCCTGTAGAGAGATGACTCAGGCAGTGACTTCACTCAGCCAGCCTGGTGTTTATGCCCCTCACCACAAACCAGTTGATAGTGTTTGGAGCTGTCCTGAGCTGACACTCCGCTGGGACAAAATGACATCCACTCAGCTTGTGGCTATTGTGGCCAAAACAGCTGAAATGTTGTGGTTTCTGAAGAACCCGTTGTCTGCTAGTCAATCTGCAGAAGGAAAATCCCGGTGCCCAGCCCCCTCTATCTTGGAGAAGCATTTTGGCTCCACAGTAGCAGGGGGTCGTAGCTGGGCTCTGAGAGCCAACTTGGAAGGACAGAGCCCAGTATAGGGCTCCCTAGGAGAAGCCCCTCGAAAGCCACCGTTGGGCTTGAGCTAGTGCCAGAAGGAGCTGGAGATTTTAGAATGCAGCTTTGCTCATTAGAAATGGATTTTTACTTGGCACCATCCAATGCTGTCATGAGCCCTATTCATGAATTGCAAGAGAAGATGGGAATGATTGAGTGCACACCACTGCTTTCTGAAGGAACTATCAACAGGATAATAATCATGTAACTAACGTATTTCTAGCCGATGGAAAAAACTATGAGTGGCAACAGGAAAAACAACCACCATTACAATAGGCATTGTGCTAACCATTGACATGCACTGCCTCGTTTAACCCCCAGTGAGGTGGCTCCTAGTATTAGATCTTAGAGTTGAAGAGCCTGAAGCACCAAGAGTTCAAGTAGCCTCTCCAAGGTCACATGGCCAGTGAGTAGAGTAACCAATGGCAAGGCATGACAGATGGCGAGGCACGAGGCAGTGCATAGTTAAGACTCTACAGGAAGAGAAGAACAGGAGGGTGGAAAGGAGATGGGAGAGGAGATTGGTATTTGATTGCGCTGGAGCACAGCACGGGTTCCAGGGGTGGAGGAGATGGGGAGATGAAGGGACTCTCCTCCCATCTCTGTCCCTCCCATGGGTGCAGGTCTGCCCCACTAGCCCCCTTCAGCACATCCCTCCCTCACACACTCCCTGGGGATGGTTTATGTTTCAGAGCTGAAAACTCTCCCCTTGAGTTACTTTGGGTCTTTGTGAGTATAAAATACAAAGGGCATCTCAGAGCCCCTAGAACCATGGATTACACAGTCATGAGTGAATTCAAAAGTTGTCTATTAAATGAGATGCTGTGATATCCAGTTTTGTTTTGTTCCCTCCACTGGTGATGAGAAAATTGTTGGTTTTGCCTCCTGACTTTAACTGTCTCTGATAAAGTAAAAAGCTATGAAGAACCAGGACTGCACAGGGAATGACGTGACTAAAACTGCCAGAAGCAAGCAAACGAAACCAAACGATCATAATAACAGCAACAAAATTCTCCCTAGTTAGAGAAAATGTTATCAAGTTATCTTCAAAATTTTCTTTACGGATTCTACTTCAGCTCAACGCTGGATTTTAAGATTTGAATTGGAGGACACCTAGGGATCACTACCTTCAAAGCTTTTGTTTTGCATTTTGTTTTTTTTGCCTGAACGCCAGCAGGACCAGGGACACACCGTCTTGAAGGTGTAGGCTGCATGAGGTCTGCCTTCTGGCCCACCCACAATCCCTGATATTTCACTACCATCCTTCCTCATAGCAGCCAGATCTGGCAACGCTGGAAATTAAAAAAAAAAAAAAAAAAAAAAAAAGGTGGAACAAATGAAACAAACAAAAAAGCTAGAAGTGAAATATCCAAAATAACCACACTAATCTCAGGGCATTTCTAACTCAAGAAAGAGGAGGAATTAGCTGGAGTGTCTATTCACTGTGTGCAGGGACGTGTTGAATCTCAACTTCACATTGATTAGACACATTCTGAGAATATCAACCACAGCCAGACCTGGGCCCAGAGGAGCAGAGGTGGGTGGGAGTGCTGACCTTGAGAACTGAGGATGAGGAAAGAAACCTAGGGAGGGCTCTCCCTCCCCCAGACAAAGCCTCATTTCTTTCAGTGTCTGGTTCTACGACTTTCTTTAACTGGCCTCAGCTTCCTTAGTTTCTACCTTTTCATGCCTCTGTTTTCTCATCTGTAAAATGGGGTAATAGTAGCGCCTACAAAATGAAGTCATGCACGTAAAATGCTTAGAACACTGCTGGGTACGTGATAAACGCAATGCTAGCTCTTGTCAATGTCAAGACCATTTTTATTCGTACTAGTGTTGCTCTACCATTCCCACTACCAGCTGCTCCACTTTCCCACCTGCCTGCTTCCAGGTGAGGTGGCTTTTCTCTCCCTCACTCTCCCCACCGATGTGTTCTCATCTGATCTTGTTATTTTGGAGTTTCCTGGCTGTATACCTTTGGCATCCTCTAAGGAGTTACCCATATTACTTAGAAGCATCTGGGACACAATAGCCCTTCTGGATCCCAGTGCTGGGGCCTATGGTGAGCATTTTCCCCATCCATCATCTACCTCTGGCTGGTGTTCCACGTGCAGGGCCCCCATCGGGGTGCCTGTCCTCTATCCTGGGGTTTGGTGGCAGCCGGCACTTACTGCCAAGCAGCCTCTTGGAGAAACATTCGCGTCCAGGAAAAACACTCGGCAGAAAGTATGCCCACACTGTTGAGAAAATCAGGGTCCATCAGTGTGAGAACACTGTCACCATGGAAACACTAAAAGGCAGCCCCCAGAGTGGAAACCCCTAAGACACTGCTTTCCCCTCTGCCCTGCCGCCCTTGTCCGTCAGCTGTCTATTCCCTTGCCTTCTGAGCGGCGCTTTCTGAAACCCTAATGACAAACATGTAACCATCAGAGGATCTCTCAAAAGGTTTGCTTTGCCTCTGCCGCTCCCTGTCACCAATCTGGGCCTCCCTCGGGGCTTGGGACAAGGCTGCTGGATAAAGTTCAGGTGACTAAACTGCAGCCAGGTCACCTGGTGGGGGACTGGCCCTGGGTCTGCCTCTTCTGGTTGCTAATCGCAGGGGCAGACGGAGGGCTGAGCGCAGAGGCTGCATGGGGCCAGAGGCCAGCGGTTTTCCAGGGGGCAGGAAGGATGTGCTCAACTCCTGCCGGGATTCCTGTTTCCAGGAGACTCCAGTCCCACCAGGGCAAACCAAGGAAGCAGCTTTTGCCTCTTCAAAGCAGGTACTGGACCCTGGCATCGCTGACTCTGACTACCTGGGGACCTCGGGCGTGCTTGTGACCTTCCTGGGCCACAGTTGCCTTATTCGGTAGGGAGGAGGGTGGGAAGATAACCCCTAGGGTCTCTTGCCCCACTGGCATTCTGTGGGAGTCAGAGATGATCTGGCACCTGTGGCCTTTGTCCCGGGCAGTGGTCCACTGTCCTCTGTGGTCATTGAGGAAAGCTGAGAGTGAAGGAGAAATCTCTCCCTTTGCTTGATGCCCCCGAGCATCAAGCAGCCTGTAATGTTTAAGGACTTGGTTGTCCTGAACTCAGAGTCTGAGCTCTGGCCTGTCAACATCAGCTGGAGGCAAAGGGGAAAGTTTTCTAATGGAGGGGCCAATTCCACACGAGCAGAAAGAATTGGGCTTGATTTCTGATCAGGCATTTCAGCTTTTATGCTGGGCTTAGTTAAAAAGGACAGAATGGAAACTGCTTGAAGAAGTCATTTGCAACATCTCCATAAATAAAGAGGCTAGTTTAGGTCTTGAGGATTAATTTGCTACTCTTATATTTGGTAGGAGAAGCTGGACCCTGCTTGAAAACAATATTTCCCTACAACTAAAAGTTGCTTGATAAAAGTGAATCTGTGTGTTAGAAAAACATGACATTTTTCAATCTGTGGTTTCTTGAGCCTCCTTCAGTGAAGGTGGTAATCTTCTTATTGATATTTATGAGTGTGCAGAAGAGGGAAGGGGCAGTGAGATAGCAAGAAAATGCCTTCTGGAGGAAATGCATTTTCTCAGTAGATGTGCTGTATGCCATGGTGAGAAAAAGCTCTTCCTAACCATCACCTTGTTCTTAGCAAGTTCATAATGTGTCCTTGTGTGGCAGAAAGAAAAGTCCTTCTTCTGGCTGGCTTCCTTTATGGCCTATGAGGTCTAGCTAGCAGGCTAAGACTCTTGAGTATTGACTGCCAGCTTGGACCCAGCCTCACCTGCATATCTGGGAAGTCAGCAAAGACTAGATGGGTGACCCTGAACCAGACGGGCAACATGGAAGCACTGTTGTTAATAATCTGAAGTTTGGTAAAGTGAAATACTTTCCATACTTGGGGTGGAGCCTCTTTCTTGATGGGGACACTTACCTTCTAAGTTATACATCTTACAAGGTTGTATTTTCATACCTGGTGTAATCAGTTTCCCTTGGAGGAGAACACCTCTAAATAGACCATCACTACAGGCTAGGGAAATCCCACAGTGCATTTAATCTGCTCTCTGTTTACTGATTGATTGCTCACCTGGCCTCCCGCACATATAACAACGTAATTTCTCAGGGCCTTGTGTATTTTCCCCTTAGGTTCTGTTCACTCTCGTCGCTGGGATCACAAATTGGTGGTTGGCTGGATGCAGAGACCTTTTTTTGGCGTTGAGCCACATGTTTCTTTTCATTGTGCTTCTGAAGCCGGGTGAACCTTTCTCAAGGAGCCTGTCTTACACCCTCTCTGCTTTCCCAACCGCTTCCAAGACCAGCTTAAACTTGTTCCTTCTGCAAAAAGCCTGCCTGCAGATTTCAAAAAGCAACTCCTTGCTCTACAACATACATGTCTACACTTAAATATTGTGTCTGCAGAATATGCTACCCTCCCATAGACATATGTTCAGAGGTCTAACTTTGCATTTGGGGCACCGTATATAATTGCCTTTTATTCTACAGGACTCCTGAATGCCCTCTGATGCTATTTTTTGGAATGTAAATTCCTTATAAGGAGGGGGTCTGCTCATCTTGCTTGGCACATGGGCCAATAAGATGCTACATGCAGGCAGATAACTTAAATACTTTGATGATACTCAAAATAGCCCTGCATATTCTTGTGAAATTCACTCGTAATATTTAGTGGTTCTGGAAAGCATGATAGGCTGTGAATTTTTTCAGTTAAATAAAAAAAATCACATGTAGTGTTACCTTTCCTATAAGGCACTGGTACTTGCTCCAGTTTATAAGTAGAGACAGGAGGGAGACCACCCATCCCTTTTCTGCCCTATAGCTTTCTGCTTCTTTTAGAGATGGTTTTCAAAATGAGGATGGCATCTAGGTGATATAGTCGGGACTACTGGAGGAATTGTTTATTTCTAATATCCTAGAAATATTTTTTTTCAGGGGCGACCTGATTTGGTTTTGATTTAGTTGTTCGTTTTCTCTCTGTCCATTGTCAAGATGCAAGGTAAGCAAAGACAGCTGTTAAATACACAGAAGGCCACAAGTCAAATTTAGTTATAATAGAAGCCTGTGAATTTTCTGATGGCAGAGTCAGGAAGAATGAGAAATTCTTCCCCAAAGTGGGTTCGTGCATAGCACTACTTTCCCTCAAGTCCTCTCCTGCCCCTCCCCTTGAGTAAATAGACACTTAGCCAGGATGGTAGGCAAGGCAATTCCATCTGGCCTGCACTCCTCCCCACCAATCCCTCTGTGTTCCCGAAGTGAATGCTCATTTTTCCTAAATGTATACATGCTTCACATTAACCAATGTGGATAAAATTGAGTAGATCACCTTATCTGGCCTTTCTTTAATTTCCCACAGGTTAAAGGGGACACTATTTCTCCCCTACAATCCCCCTACCTTTAAATGTGGTTGTATTTCATTAATAACTATGAATATTTAAATATCGCATGTGAGCAAGTCCACATTCCAAATTCTTTGTAACATCATCAGACAGAAGAGTTTTCTTCACTTGTTAGAATAAAATGATGTCCAAGGTCATAATTTCCTGGGAGACAACTCCAACCTGATTTAAATGATGGAGGGAAAGCTCATAGCCGTGAGATATTGTTTAAGCTTCTGTCCACTAAGACAGAAAAAAGTAGATTTCTGAGAAATATGATGAGATAGAAAATAATTTTATCATAAATGTATTTCATAACCCATTTTTCAGACTGTAGTGTAAAAAGACCCTCCCCCCCCCCCAGCTGGCTAAGAACTAATTTCTGGAATTCCTCCCTCCCTCCTCTCACCCACCCATTCACCTGAGATGCCTGAACTTGACCTACAGTTTGACTCCACTGGATTATTTTACAAATCAGGAAGTCAGGTTTAAAAATTTTGACCCGCGTCATTTAATTACTACCCTTCATCCTGAGGTTCTGGATCCACCAGGGCTCCTTACACTTTTATTAACAAACAAATCAGGCGGAAAATGTAAGGTTTTTACATGTTTATTTTGTTGATTCTTCACAGCGCAACGGAACAAAGTTAGAGAAAAAAATAAAATGCCAGTTAAATTCGGCTACTACCAACAACCAAAAACCTTAAACATAAAATCCAAAGCAAGCTTCTGAAAGATCATAAAATCATCTTGGGTGGAGTAATTTGTTAACGTCTGTAACAAATCAATGTACTGATAGTTCTTCAATCGCACAGCGGCCAGATGACCCGCCCCACGCGCTGGTCCAAGACCCCGCACGTGAAGGGACAGCGCGGAAAACGCCATCCCGCCGTCGCCACCGCAGCGGGGCCGCTCCGAGCAGCCTGCTGTGTGAGACTCCCGGTTCCCCTCCGCGTCTTTTAACGAGGCACAACGTTAATTAGAGATCGTGCTTTCTGACAGGACGGCAACTGGCGAAACGCATTGTTACCTACTTTTTAGGACACCGGGAACCCCTTCTGCGGGGGAAAGGTGGTTGTTTTTAAGCAAGCTCAAATGTTGGTTACGCTACCTTTGGGGAAGGGGGGGACAAAACGATGAATCTTGAGTTCTAAACTGCCCTTCTAAGAAGACCCCAGGATTTCAAAGCGAATAATCGCAACAAAACACACGGTTATGCGATTATCAAAAGCTGCATTGTAATCGTCGGGGTACGAAAGCGGACTTCCCAACCCAGCACACCCATCGACCCGGGAATTGTCATCGCCCCCTCCCGCGGCACCGCGACGCCAACCGTCCAACCGCAGAGGGTCTGTCCGTCTGCTACGCGCGAGACCTTCTGCACCGACTAAGTGGTCTCTCTCGGCTTTCTGGGGTCGGACAGCCTCCTCTAACAGGGGCTGGCTGCTGGGAACAAGGGCGCCTATGACCTCTGGCCGAGGAGAGGAAAACACCGCCACCTCTCCCCCCCGCCCTCCGAGAGCAGCCCCTTGGTCCCCTCGGGCCTGGCCTGCCGCCGCACCCTGGGCGAGCATGGCGCCCTGAAGTCCACATCACCCCCTGCGAAGCGCACGACTCCAGGAGCCGGGAGAGACAAGCGCTGGGTGACAGTGGCAGTGGGAGTGCGCACTTGCTGCGCAAAGCAGCTGGAATCCACCCAGAACCCCAAACAGCCCCGACGCTCTATCGAACATCCGCTCGGGTCACTTTAATTTCCCCGGGGTGGGGGCGGGGAGGGGGACGCCCAACAGTCCCTTTCTCCGGGCGAGAAAGTTCGAAATGCCCTCTTTGCTCGGCCCTGCTCTCGCGGGGCGCAGGGCGCGGGGACGCGCAGAAGCTGGGCGGCGGGAGGCCGGGCCGAGGCCGCGCCCCGGGCCCGGGCCAGCCCTCACTTGGAGAACTGCGCCTGCACCGCGGCCAGGCCCAGGCCTGCCGGGACGAGGTGCGGGAACTTGCAGACGGCGCAGGTGCAAAGGCCGGGGCTGCCCGCGCCGCCGCCCGGGCCGCCGCCGGGGAGCGCGAACTGGCCGCACGGCGGCTCATCGAGCGCCAGCGACAGGTACTTGGCCGGGCGCAGCGCGTCGGGCGGCCCCACGGCGCCGGGCGCCAGCAGCACTGAGCCCGGCGCTGCGGCGAGCAGAGGCAGGCCGGCCAGCAGCAGGCGCGGTGCAGCGGGCCCCGCGCCCTCGCCGAGCGCGCGGCGCAGCTCCTGCAGCGAACTGCCCAGCAGCAGGATGTAGTTGCGGGCGAGCAGCAGCGTGGCGATCTTGGAGAGCTTGCGGCCCGGTGCACCCTGGCAGTGCGCCGCCGAGTAGGGCAGGATGACCTCGCGCAGCGCGTCCATGGCCAGGTTCAGGTCCTGCATGCGCTTCCGCTCTCGGCTGTTGATCTTGCGCCGCAGCTGCTGTTGCTGCTCCTCCTTGGCGTCTGCCCGGGAGCCGCCGCCCGCGTGCGCGCCCGGCCCGGATCCCGTGCCCGGCGGCTCGGCGGGCGCCTCCGTCTTCTCGCGCGCCGCCTTGGGGAGAAGGGCGGCCGTCGTGGAGGAGGAGGAGGAAGTGGAGGAAGAGGAGGAGGAGGGCGGCTGCCGGTAGCCCACTAGCTCATACAGGGAGGCCCCGAGCTGCACGTCTCCCGGCCGCTGTGGCCGCAGCATGGTCGCAGGGGTCACGTTCACGCGCGCCTGGGAAACCGCATAATACATCTGGGGGACGGTGGGGAGGGCCGAAGCGCCCTTCAGGAACGCCCCGGGGTGGACCTTTCAGCAGGCCGCCCCTCCCCGCAGACCTGCGCGCGGGGAGCGGATGGCAGGGCAGGAGCCCGCGCCCAACCCCTTTAAACCCGGCTTGGGAACCTGAGGGGTCGCGGGCTGCTGGGCGCAGCCAATGGGGGCGCGAGGTCCGGCGCAGGCGCGTGCTCATTGGCCACCCGCTCCTCAGGCCGGCGCGGAGGTACCGCTGGCACCGCTTAAGGACATTATTGTGAGCGCCCGATGGAGAATCACAGGACAGGCCTCCGGGAGGGAGGGAAGGAGGGAGGGACGTGCCTTTTCGGGTGGAGTGCGGCTGTTCTTGGAGCACTGGTGGCATGGTGAGGCTAAAACTCCTGTGCCTACCTCCTTCTGCCCTCTGCCTCTACTTTTTGGTATACATATGCATATTGGTTTGTTTTAAATTGTGGTCAAATACGCATAACTTAATGTACCATCTTAACCGTTTATTAGTGTACAGTTCAGTAGTGTTAAGTGCATTGTTGTGCATCCAATCCGCAGAACTCTTCATCTTGCAAAACTGAAACTCTATACTCATTAAACAATACCCCATCCTCCCTGCTACTCCTGGCAACCATTATACTTCTATGAATCCGACTACTCTAGGTGCCTCATATAAGTGGAATCATATTGTATTTATCTTCTAGTGACCAGCTTATTTCGTTTAGCATAATGTCCTCAATGTTCATTCATGCTTTAGCATGTGTCAGGATTTTGTTTCTTTTTAAGGCTGAATAATATTCCATTATATGTATATACCTCGTTTTGTTTATCCAGTTCTCTATAGATGGACACTTGGTTTACTTCCACCTTTTGGCCATTGTGAATAATGCCGCTATGAGCATGGTTGTAACAGGTTTTTTTAAATACGTGATTTCTTACGAGGTTTGAGAACTAAATTTCTGGGCTCAAGGACCAGTAGCATTAGAATGGTTACTCCCAGCCTCTCCCTCTTCCCTCTCTCTGACTAAAAGGTCTTTAGGGACTAAGGAGCTTTGGGGGTGGGATTTCTTTCCTCCCCAAAAGAGACACGTATTCATTCTGTCAGCGACTCAACTCTTGCTTAAGTAAAAACTCACGTAGAAATTGGCCTTTTAGCAGGAAACAACAACAACAAAATCCAAAAACAACAACCCACCCACACCCTCATATCTGTTCGTGGTGGAACTGAACTTTTCCCTTCCCCAAATAAAGGAGAGATTACTCAGTGACCCTGGAAGTCTTCTATCCCAACACCAGGGCATACTATTGCAGCTTGTCATTATCCCATGGCAAAATGGCATGGGAAAGAGGACCTTTTGGTATCTGAACCTCTACCATCCAATACAGTAGCCACCAGCTACCTGTGCCTATTAAAATTTAACTATTTACAATAAAATCAAGTTATAAGTTTAGTTCTTTGGTTGCACTAGCATTGCTGCAAGTGCTTAGTAGTGGTTATAGTGGCCATCTGTTGGACAGCACAGAGACCATTTCATCATCACAGAGAGTTCTACTGGACAGTGCTGATGTTGACAGTAACTGAAAGAAAATGAGCTTCTCTACCATGGTCCCCTTTGGTGTAAGAAGAGGGATGCTGTTGAAGGGCCTATCATAATGGGGACTGATTTCAGCTCTCAGAGCCCACTGGCCATGCTTGCTGATTTCAGGGCTGCTTTGTTCCGTTTTCTTCCACCAACATTCTCCCCATAGGCTCACTCTGATCTCTGCTTCTGACCTCCAGCTTTGCCTATTACATCCTGCCCAGGCCTCAGGTTCAGCTCCAGCATTACTTTCTTCTCAGAGTCTTGGTGATTTCTCATCTTCTTCCTCTCATCACGCTCGAGAGACCATTGATAGCATTTTTCCCATAGCCTAGATGGTGTTATGTGGAGGACATCTCTGCATTTGGTTGTGATTGTTTTGTGGGCAGGAATCATTTGTTCATTTCTTCATCCTCCCAAAGCTTTGCAACGACTGTGTGTACCAGAGGTGTCTAAGAATTGGTGTGAAATCTCTACTAGCTCACAGATTCATCCCTGAAATGTGCAAACTCCAAACAGTGCTTTAATCCAAGAGTTTCTCCTGGGTTTCCTAGAGAGGGAAGGGGCCTGATAGGACCCCCTAGCAGGCTGGGGGACTCACTTAAGGAGAGAGGAAGAGACCTCAGCAGGAAGGACCTAAGTTTCCAAGCAGAACTGTATGAGGCAGGAAGGAGAGAGACCAAGGAAATCACCTTGAAAGTTTCAAGTTTTAAGACCTCACTAATCATTCCCCCTTTTGTTAAAGCATCCTGTTTCCCAAAGCATTTCAACAGACACTTGCATTTGATTTTCACGGGAACCGTATGAGCTGGGCATTTAAAAAAACCCTGCCATAGATGGTGAAACTGAGGCTCCCAGAGGGTGGGAGGGTGGTGGGTTTCTGGGGTTGATAATGTGCCTTCAGACAGGACAGGCAGAGCTGCCCCATCGGTGGCCAGCTTCCAGAATTCTCTCCAGCTGGACCAGGCCTCCAGGAAGCTGAGGAGGGGGCCACGATGGGGATGGCTGGGGACGGGGTGAAAGGATGGATGGAGGGGGCAGCCAAGGCCGAGCCAGTACTGGGGAGTTGATGGGTTTCAGCCATGTCCTAGAAGAGGCGGCTCCCAGGATCCAACCTCCATGAATCCTGCACAGCCCCCTCTGGCAAAGCTCGCCCTCACCCTGAGGACCCCTCTGTCCTGTAGCTGAGGTGCCAGATTGGGGTAGACCCCAGACACCTCACCCTCTGGCTTCCTCCTCCTCCCACATCCTAGGTGAGGTTCCCGGGGCCTTCCTCTGCCAGCAGGAAGAGGAAGTGAACGAGAAAGACAGAAGCTCAACCTGGGACAGTGACCTAACATCCCCCTCCGTAGGCCGGGGCGCCCGGGGAATCAGAGATGGAAACGCACACGTTGCTCTTCCCTCCAGAAGGGCCCCTCTTTATTGGAGGTGTCCCTGATGTTTCTCTTTAGCCCTTAACCTCCCCAAATCTCTGTCTTGGGGAAGGAGAACTCCCTTCCCCAGCCCAGGACACCGTCAGCAGGACACTCTGGTCAGTGTGTATTAAAGTGCTCTCGGGTGAGCCCCAGAAGAGGGCTCCAGGTGGCCGTGTGGGCCCAGCATGGGCACAGGATTTGGCGCTTGTTGATGCTGGTGACTTGGGTGCCCCATCTGCTGGACCGGAGCTCCAGCGGCATGCAAAGTGTGACAGCTGGCAAGGGCCAGCAGGCCATTATAGCCCCTGGCAGGGGCCCCGTCGGCCGGCTCAAGGGGGACAGCTGCCGTGGCCTCCCACGTTCAGGACATTCTTGGGGAGCAACTTGCATCCACCATAACAACCACTCTTGTCTCTGCCTAAAGGGGTTGTATGTGTGTGTGTGTGTGTGTGTGTGTGTGTGTGTGTGTTAGTGACTCCTTTCACCCCAAGGAGGTAGGTGTGTCAGGCTTCCTTTTTCTTTCATAGAAACCTAAAACCTCTCCTGCCTGATCCCCCAACCCTGCCGCCCACCCCTGCTTTGGATGCAGAAGCTGGAACTGTTGCAGTGACAGACAATGGGGCCCCGATGCCTTGGTGAGTGTACAGCACCGTCCACCCCCTCTGTACGAACAGACAGGCTGCAAAGCCCCCTGTTGTCCCTGAAGAGACTGTCTTCTTGCAGAAAGCCAGCTAAGTGTAAAAGGTCGTCTTTGCTAAAATGTGCTATTGAAACTGGCTGGAGTTTAGACCTGTAATGAAAGAACAGAGTTCACTTTCAAGTGCTGCTTTCTTCTAAGAAGAGCAAAATTCTCTGGAAAGTGTCCATTACCCAAGAGGTGTTGAAATTTACACTATCGCTACAAGAAGTGGCCGCTCCATCTAATGTTTGCACTATATCGGCTTCCCCCATCCCATCCACACGTAACTCTTCCTGTAACACAGAAGATAGGGAAGGAGCTGCAGAGAGAGGGGCACTGAGCTCCTTTCTGGGTAGAGGAGAGGAGGAGAGAGAGAAAATGGGGGGGAGGAAGTGGCTTACCCTTTGGTAAGTGTTCCTGGATGGAGCAGAGCTCCTTAGATACATTTGGTCCGCTCTCACTTGGGGACCATCTGAACAGACTCTAAGTCATAGTTCAAAACAGTTCAGATTAAATAAAGATTCCTACTGGGAAAATAAGAAAGAATACGCATTTTGTTTATTTTCAAAAGGGAGTGCAAGTTAATCGAGTTGTTATGCACTGACACGATGTTAATAGTTACTTACAGTGTTATTTTAAAGCTTTGTGATGGTCACAGTTGTCTTTCCTTCCAGTGTGGAAGGGCAAAGGCAGCACAATGCGGTGGTCTCTCTTCTGGTTAAAGCACTATAGATTATCAAATCTAGTGGATGTGTTTTACACATATTATAAGAAGTTTTATTCTATTTTATCTTATTTATTTATTTTGGCTGCACCATACAGCATGTGGGATCTTCCCCAATCAGGGATCGAACCCGCATCCCCTTCAGTAGAAGCACGGAGTCTTAACCACTGGACCACCAGGGAAGTCCTCTGTTTTATTTTTAATAAATGTCATTTGGACCTGATTTTAATAAAGTTTACTACTTAAAAATTATTTCTGAGTCCAGATTTGTCCCATGCCTCCTTTTCTGTGGAAAAAAGTTAAAAGTAAGAAAAGAAATTAGATAGCATCTGAGGATTTTTTTAGATTTCCTTTTAATAACAAAAGCTTGATTTGACTATTGGTGACATAACTCAAGCTGATGGATAGATGCATTTTTTTTTTTTGAAACCCAGGGTGATGTATGTAACAGAAACAGAAAATTTTCACTGCTTCTGTGAGTACCAAATGCTGAAATTCTACACGTCACCTAGAGCTCTATAATAACAGATTTTAATACCTCTCACTGTAGATTTGCAAAGAACTCTTCCTTAAAAGAAACTTCAAATAATCATTGTGGAAAGCCCAGAAAAAGAGAAGTACATCTTTTTGTTTTAAATATGAATGGAGATATTTCCTGCCACATCAAAACTTAAAAGCCTATTGACAGAATTTTAGGCAGAGAAATGGAAAATAACTAACAGGGATCCTCTGAGTAAGTATGATAAGAATAACTGTGAATTAAGATACGTAGCACATGCAGCTTGGTGTCTGAAGGGTTGGTTTGGGGCCGAACAAAAATATTCTCTGAGTCTCCCCGAAGTCAGTAGCTGAAGCCAAACGTCCCAAAGGCTTACGCTGACACAATGAAAAGAGACAATTTGCTTGGAAGGCTGTGGCTAATTTATAACACAATGTCCAATGTCATGGTTAGTTTTGTTGCAAAAATTTGGCAGTTTCACCCAGAGTCTCAGGCAGCCTGAAAAGATGCGAGCGATTCTGGCCGCAGCATCTCCCGCTTGCTAGATGTTCCAAATGGTTCAAACAAGCCCTTTCATAGAGACGCAGGGCCAAGTGTGCTCAAAGGAATGAGGGAAACAAAGGTGGCTCTGAAGTCATTTCCCCGCACTGGGTCCAGCCATCCGGTTTCACTCTTTCCCCATTGAACGGACAGAATGCAACAGGAAGAGCGTGGATGAAAGGGAACAAACAGGCCGATGTGTTTGGGGAGAGAATGGAGAGAGGCCGGGGCACTGAGCTGCTAAACTTTCATTCTAGGTTTTCAGAAAGGAGTGAATGATGAATTATAGAAACCTGAAAGGTAATAAAATATGGGTCACTGAAGCGCTGAGGCCAAGTTCCTAAAACACCTGCAGAGACAGAAGGTTCTGGAAGTCAGTGTGGCCCCGCGGTCACCCAGGCAGACACGCTGCCCGAGGCACAGAAGGGGACTGTTCAGAACTCACCTGTTGTTTTCCCGTTGGCTTGCAGTCCTTCTCCGTCTGCAAGAGCCAGCGGCTGGATCTGACTCCAGATTAGACCACCGGAGGGGAGAAAGAAAGGCAGTGTGGAGACTTCCCAGGGTGCAGTTAAGGAGACTGGAGTTGGGAGGCCACCTCCGTCCTCTCCTGAAGGCGCTCTGACCTGGAAATATTAACTCCGGTGAAGACGATCCACGTTAAACATGCAAATCTCCTCCGCTGGAATATTCAAAGGCTTTTCTGCTCAAAGGCTCAGCCTATTTATGTCTTACAAAGCAGAGTCCTGATGCCTGGATGGTGGATAGGAGCTAGTCTGTAGCCTCCTCAAGACTCATTTGAGCCTCAGTTTCCTCATCTATAAAATGGGAATAATAGTATTTCTCTCCTAGGGCTGTTATACAGATTAGACGGAACTATGAGGAAGATGTCTAGCCCGGAGCCTGGCACATAGTAGCTGCTTAGTAAAATGATATCAGTAACTAATATTATTGAGTACCAGCTACATGCCAGGCACCATGGAAGGACACTTATTTTATGGTTTTCATTCAGACTGAGGTGATGTCCCAGTTTTGTTTGCTTTAAGTGCCTGCTTTCTCTGCACCAAGGATATGGGGTTTTCTAGCCCCTTCTGTCCCTGTGCTCGCTGAACACCAGGGATTCTCCACCCACAGGGCTCTGCTTCAGAGACACTTTCCTGAACACACTGAACCAAAATCCATCAACAACTTGCTAAAGAAGCTATATAAACGTGACCTCAGTATAATCGTACAATATATTGAGACAACTGTAGTGCAAACTTCGAGGCCAGACGACCTGGGTTTGAATCCTAGCTCCTTGTGTGACTTAGGACAAAAGACGTTACCTGTCAGTGACCCAGTTCCCTCCATCTGCAAAACAAGGATGAAAATAGAACTTATATAGAAGTTCCGTGGAGAGGACTGGGTGAGTTGATACCCTTAAGGCACTCTGCACAGCAGAATGTTAGCTGTTACAACTGTTTTATTAACCTCTGTCATGGACTAATTGTGCCCCTCTAAATTCACATTGAAATCCTCACCCCCAGTACCTCAGACTGTGACCTTTGGAAATAGGATCATTGCAGATGTAATTAGTTAAAATGAGGCTATTAGGGTGGTCTTTAATCCAATATGACTGATCCTTAAAAAAAGGGGTGGGGGGAAATTTGGACACAGATATCTGCAGGAAGGATGCCAGGTGAAGATGTAGGCAGAGATCTGGTGATGCTCCTACAAGCCAAGGGATGCCAGAGATTGCCAGCCAATTACCAGAAGCTGGGAGAGAGGGATGGAACAGATCCGTCTTCAGAAGGAACCAACCCTGCTGACACCTTGATCTTGGACTTCCAGCCTCCAGAACCGGGAGGCAATACATTTGTGCTGTTTCAGCCGCCCAGTATGTGGTACTTTGTTACAGCAGTCCGAGCTGAGTGATACAGCCTCTGAGCCAACTCTTCCTCCATAAAGTGGTGAGGTGGTCAGAGGGCAGGCTCTATATATAGTCGGGCCATTGGGGCTCAAACTCAGCCTGTCACTTACAAACTTATGAAATTGGGCAGCTTGCTTAACCTCCCTGGGCCTCAGTTAATTATCTGCAAAATGAAGCTCATAATTTTACTTACATCTACCTCACAGGTACTTTTTTAAAATTAATTTTTATTGGAGTATAGTTGATTTACAATGTTGTGTTACTTTCAGGTGTACAGCAAAGTGAATCAGTTATACATATATCCACTCCGTTTTAGATTCTTTTCCCATATAGGCCATTACAGAATATTGAGTAGAGTTGCCTGTGCTATTCAGTAGGTTCTTATTCGTTATGTATTTTATATATAGTAGTATGTATATGTCAATCCTGATCTCCCAATTCATCCCCCCTTTTCCCCCTTGGTAACCATACGTTTGTTTCTACATCTGTGACTCTATTTCTGTTTTGTAAATAAGTTCATTTGTACCATGTTTTTTAGATTCCAGATATAAGTGATATCATATGATATTTGTCTTTCTCTGTTTGACTTACTTCACTCAGTACGACAATCTCTAGATCCATCCATGTCGCTGAAAATGGCATTATTTCATTCTTTTTTTATGGCTGAGTAATATTCCATTGTATATAGGTACCACATCTTCTTTATCTGTTCATCCGGCAAGGGGCATTTAGGTTGTTTCCGTGTCTTGGCTATTGTAAATAGTGCTGCAATCAACATTGGAGTGCATGTATCTTTTTGAATTATGGTTTTCTCCGGATATATGCCCAGGAGTGGGATTGCTGTATCATATGGTAGCTCCATACTGTCCTCCATAGTAGCTGTACCAATTTACATTCCCACCAACAATGTAGGAGGGTCACAGGTACTTTTTAAAGTGAGAATTAGATGGGTGCATGGTTCACAGTAATGTTAGCTGTTCTAGACCTAAACCTAAAGATTAGCTGTTCTAAACCTCGTTTGGAGGTTTCTAGAGATAGTGGAGAATGGAGGCAGAACTCTGCCCCACGTCAGATTCCCTGGAGGTCTTGCAAAGTACAGATTCTGGTTCAGTAGGTCGGGGTAGGGCCTGAGGTTCTGTATTTCTAAGAAGCTCCCAGCTGAGTTGGAGGACCACAGTTCGTATGTAGCGAGGCCCATGATGGCCTCACCTGGTCCCATCTAAGAGAATGAAACTGATTTAAGAAGAATGTTTTTCGAAGAAACCCTCTTTCCTCATGCCTGTTCCTTGGCGTCTCAACTATGTTTAGAGAAAGAGCAAAGTTGGCTGTGGAGAAAAGAATGAAGAAATGACCAACGATGCACACTGGGGAGGTGAACAGATACAGATGGCTGGACCTGAGACCTGGGGTTTTTCCAGCTCCAAGAGGGTGCAATTGGACGGATGAGACACAGAGGGTGTGTGATTGCCTGGAACAGGGTGGGGAGAGAGAACGGGAGCCGGAACGTGGGCCAAGCCCATCCTCTGGGGCCCTTGCCCTCCACTCTTCCCTCTGCTGGAAGCCTCTCCCCAGGTCTCCTCACCATTGAGTTCTCGATGCAGGTATGACTCCCTCAAGAGGCCTTCTCAGACCACCCACCCTAGTGGTGCCCCCTCCCCGCCAGTCCCACTGTCACTCCTCCCTGTTTTCTTTTCTTCGTGGCGCTTACCAGCAGCTCGAATGGCCCGGTCACTTACTTGCCCATGTATTTATACACGTCTGTTTGCTCCCACTCAAGATGGGAGGCTCCAAGGGAGCGGTGTTCTCTGCTGTATGTACCCCAGTGCCTTGAGCAGGGCTGGGCCCCTCTCGACTAGGTGTTCAGTGAATACTTGAATGAATGAGTGCAGAGGCCGAATCTAGACGGATTGGCCGAGTTCACTGAGGGCTTGCTATGTGCAGAGCGCTGTGCCAGGCCCTTGAGAAAGTGTGGGCTCCCTGCCTCCTAGTAAGTGTAACCCACTTGAGGGCGTGGGGTAGACACATGTGAACACCAGACCAGCAGTGTCAGGTTACAGGGTATGGATGAGCTGGGAGGGAATCGGAGCTGCTGTGGCTCAGGGCACCTGGAGTGCCAGGATCTTGTTAAGTGCAGCGTCCGGGTCCAGGAGCCAGGGTGGAGCCTGAGATGCTGAGACGCTTCGCTGTGGTCAGCGCCCAGGCGATGCCGACGCTGCTGGTCCGGGGATCCTGGTTTTGAGGATGGCGAGGCTTTAAGTGTTTAGAAGAGGGAGCAGGAGCTCACGGCCGAGGCCTCTTGGAGGAGGGTTTGGTAAGGAGGCAGGCCTGGAGGACCGGGGGTTGGGAAGGGGACGGGCAGAGCTGTGGGGCCGGAGGGCAGGGAACAGGCCATGGGGGCTGGAATGGAGGCTGGGAGCAGGGTGAGCAAAGCAAGGCAGGAGGGCGGTGGGGGGAGGAGGGGCAGACAGGGAAAAGCCCAGATACAGCCACGGGGACACACCCTCCCTCCGCAATCTTCTATTTTTTAAAGGCAGTTCGTAGGAGGATTGAGACACCAGTATACTGCCTTCCTCTGATCTGTCAATTAGTCCAAAACATATTTTCAGAAATGTCAGAACCCAAGGTTGCCCAGCAGGGCACCACAGAGGTGAAAGGGCAAGCTCTGTGCAGGACGCTGCCGAAGCTGAGGGCGTGCGGGCAGGTGTCCTGCCCCGTGGCCACGTGGCCGGTTCTAACCAGCTGGGGTGGCCATGTGACCTGCCCAAGGACACCCTTGCCCTTATTTTTTGTTAACCATTTTCACATCTGTCATCTCATTGAGGCTTATGGTGTCCCTATGAGGCGGGGAGGGCAGCTACCTGTTTTGCAGGCGAGGAAACCGAGACCCAGAGAAGGTTGAGGCCAGCCTAGTCTCACTGGGTGCGGAGCTCACGCTAAGACAGGGAGGAATTCTTCTGCTTCTTTCACACGGTGCCTCTTGCCTCGATGTTCATGCATGTTAACATGCGGACAGGGTTGGAGACGAGCAGTTCTTCTATCAGAGAAAGCCTCCCAGGAAGTGTGTAGAATGAGGAGCTCTTGGTCACCAGGATGGGACCCTGTCTAGGCTAATGGTCTTTGGGATGCCAGAATATTCTAGAATCTCCCCAGGGTGGCCTTGGCCTCCATCAGCTCCCCCCACCAATGGGAGGGAATTGCCTGTAGCTGTGGCAACTGGCACTGCTTCCCACATGGGGTGGAGACTAAGGTCAGGGCCAATTCCACGCTCCTTCATCCCCTATTATGACTTTTATTTCCCTGGCACATGGCAGCTGCTTGTGTGCAAATGAGGAGACAGGAAGTATTATATTGTGGTTAATGACACTCGAGGAGAGCAATAACACCATTATTAACTCACTTGATTCTTCCCACTTTTAACAGTGGATCCATTTAAAGTGATGGGGGGCATTTAGGGCAAGTTTTCACTTGCTTTCATAAAGCAGGGACTCGCCTGCATTTTCAGATACTTGACCACTCATCAGAAAAGTGGGATTCATGTACCCTTTATCCAAGGGAAGAATTGAGGCAGCTATCAGTCTTCAGGTGTAAAATCCTGGGGTGCTGAGAGTAGCAGGGACCGGGAAAGCAATGCTGTGGGTACCAGCCCAGATCAAGACAGTCGCTTCCGTGGTCTCCTGTGCTGGGCGTGGCTCAAGCCAGCTGGGCTGCTCCGCTCCCCTCCCCACCCCCCCAGCTTCTTCCTGGCCTCCTCCACGGCTGCTCCTGCTTTCTCTGACTATAGTGGGAGCAGAGGGGCTCCCGAGGCCCCGGGATACCCTCTGGGGTACAGCTGTTCTTTGTCACCCCTTCCCTATAGGCTGTTTCCAGGCCACCACAATAGTGTGGCTTCAGGAGCTGTCCCCGGGCCTCTGAGTTTGCACCGTACACATCACCCTTAACAGCACGCAGCCCAAACTCCCCCCCTGGCCACTTCTCGCCAGCATCTACTACCGATTTTAATTTTTGTTCTCTTTCTTTCCCGTCCCCCTCTCTGCCTCCTCACCCCAGCGTGACACACAGTCGTTCAGCACAAACCCGTCCCCCTGCCCTCCTGTTAACAGAACTCACCCTCTTCAGATATACTTTTCATCTGAGCGGACCCTTGCAAACGGTCTTCTAGCCAAATGCCGTGCCTGCCCCAACAGGACTCCTGGTGAACAAAACTCTGTTTATTTTATTCCACGAATAAGAGATGCCAACTCTAGTCCCAAGAAAAGGAGCCAGGCAACATCCCAAACTGTGTCCACTCTGTGGGCGCTTCCTATGCTGGGGCCCACTTTCCCTTAATGTCCCCTCTTGCCTGTCCTCGTACCTAGCAACCTTCCTGGCTATTCCTACCTGTCTCTTTTATGTCGTCAGGCAACGTGGCCTTAGAGAGGTGGAAGGGGGCAAGGGTGAGAGGGGTCCTGGGGTGGGTCTCAAACCATGTGGCCTCAAAACCCAGCTTCTTCTAAAATCAATGAAAGAGGATTGTACCGAAGATAGGTTCTCGGCCATGACCAAGTGCCTCTGGGTAGGATTCTGTGCACACCATTTACCATGCTGCTCCCTGTTCCTTCTGCTGGGATGGTGTATGGGTGTTGGAAATAGCTCCCCACGCTGAGGCTACACCATGGCTGCACATCTGTGGGAGTCTCTGTATTCAGTAGGAGACGCTGTCTATTGGGGAATTAATTGATCATCCAGATTACGGCCTGATGGTCAAATCTTCGTGCTCCCAGTTCCCTGAGGTCATGGTCTGGATGCTAAGACTCAGGCAGCCTGCCCCATGCCCGCACTTTAGGGGCCCCGCTTGGGTCTTGCTCTGGCTGTGTCCCTCCCCGTGGGGAGAAGGGTGTCCGGGGCTGAGGGCCTGTGTCCCCCCAGAGCTTGGCCTCCTTCCATGGCTGTGCACGAGGCCTGCAGTGCAGGACGGAGTGGGGCTGGGGAGAGGGGCGGGACGGGATGCAGGCCTTGGGCCTTCTTTCCACTCTTCCTCCTGAGCCCCACGATGTTAGAAGCCAGCCTGACTGTTCAGTTTTTACTTTTTTTCTGGACAAATGACTAACACCGAAGCTTCTTCCAATGAACGCAAGACAAGACCACTCCAGCCCCCAACTCTTAACAAAATTAAACAGGTCAGGTCAGTCCTTCTCACTCAAAAGCTTTTGGAGGGGCTTCCCTGGTAGCACAGTGGTTAAGAATCCACCTGCCAATGCAGGGGACACGGGTTCGAGCCCTGGTCCGGGAAGATCCCACATGCTGTGGAGCAAGTAAGCCCGTGCGCCACAACTACTGAGCCTGCGCTCTAGGGCCTGAGAGCCACAACTATTGAGCCCACGTGCCACAACTACTGAAGCCCGCGCACCTAGAGCCCGTGCTCCGCAACAAGAGAAGCCACCGCAATGAGAAGCCCGCGCAACCGCAAGGAAGAGTAGCCCCTGCTCACTGCAACTAGAGAAAACCACACACAGCAACGAAGACCCATCGCAGCTAAAAATAAATAAATTTATTAAAAAAAAAAAAAGCTTTTGGAGCTTAGACACACACTTAGAATGAAATCCAAGGGCCCAAAGGCTCCACCCAATTCTGCCCTTGAGCTTTGGTGTTTTTGGAACCGGCTGCCATGTTTGAAGCCCTGCACTTGTGCCAGAGGGCCCCAGGGAGAGAGCGGCCTGGGACTCCGTGGGGTCAACCTGCCTCTCGACCCCTGGTCCTGCTGTTCCTCCATGTCCCGCCCCCCCACCGCCCAGGCCCTGTGGACCCTTCTGCGACACCCAGCCTTGTCCCCGCCTTGGCTCCATTGCTCTTGTAGCTTCCTCTCCTGGGATCACCTTTCCGGTGTTCACACTTCTGCCAATTTCTTCTCCCTGCTGACCCCGTAACCACACGGTGACCATCACCCCTTTACCTGCGAGCTTCGTTTTCTTCCTGTTCCAATTTATATTATAAATATTTTATAATATAAATATCTTTGTTTTCAGGACTGTGCCTGGGCATATAAAGTCCGGATAAGTACTTGTTAAATGAATGAATGAATGAATAAATGAATGGACGGATCCCAGCCATCATGTTCCTTTATCACCTTCAGACTGTTTTGCTGTATAAACAGAGATCTTGCCATACATCTTTTTTTTTTTTTTTTTTAATTAATTTATTTATTTTTGGCTGTGTTGGGTCTTCGTTTCTGTGCGAGGGCTTTCTCTAGTTGCGGCGAGTGGGGGCCACTCTTCATCGCGGTGCGCGGGCCTCTCACTGTCGCGGCCTCTCTTTTTGCGGAGCACAAGCTCCAGACGCGCAGGCTCAGTAGTTGTGTCTCACGGGCCTAGTTGCTCCACGGCATGTGGGATCCTCCCAGACCATGGCTCGAACCCGTGTCCCCTGCACCGGCAGGCAGACTCCCAACCACTGCGCCACTGGGGAAGCCCCATACATCTTTTTATAGATACCTTTGCAAATTTTGGGAAACTAAACATCCACAGTGGGTATAGTAACTGACCCCTGTTCTCTCTCTTCTCAGTTTCCTGGGTTACCACACAGCCTCAGACAGCCAGTGCCCGTCTGCAGCCAGCCTCCGTTTATCACTGGATGCCAAATCCTGTGGGAGGTCGACTCCAGCCTGCCGTGAAGGCGGCCAAACGTTCCCCCTTCCTCTGCTGGACCCCATGTAAGTCCCACTGAGAGGCAGGACACTAGAGAGCCTCCCATTTCTCATTTTGGACTTCCCCCCTGGGCTGTTAGCAGGCTTAAGCAATTGCTTTCATGCTGCAAACTGCTTTTGTTCACTTTTGTACCAGGGAGCATTTTCCATCCTTGGCTGGATGGTGCCATCAACGTGCGTCCATTGCCAGTGCTCCTGGGTGGCTGAGAACAAATTGCTAACCCTCAGGATCTTGAGAAATAATAAACTGGTGGTTTCAAGCCACTACATTTGGAGATAGTTTTTCTACCACAGTATATCATCGAAATAGCTGCAAGCCCACAAGAGTTTGTGCATAATTCTTGTCTGCATTTCCTAACTAGGAAAAATATTTCCAGGGGCCTGACCCACCCCTGACCACATACAACAAGAAGAGCTCTCATCCCTTTGGGCAGAGGATGTGGAATGGGCCAGGTGTATCAGTATTAGGTTCACCTGCATAAGATGGAAAACACAAGATAACAGTAGCTAAAACAAGATAAGTTTTTTCCTCTCTTGTAAAGGAAATCTGAGGATTGGCAATGCCAGGGCTGCTACGGTGAGTCCCTCTAGCTTTTTGCTCTACTATCTTAATATTTGGCTTTCATCCTCAAGACCACCTCACTCTCCAGGATGGCTGCTGGAGCTCCAGCCATTAGGCCTCCATTCCAAGTGGTAGGAAAAAGGAATGACAGAAGGTAAAAAAAGCATACCAACTTTCTTTACATTAGCTATATCAACATCCTTTACATTGCTTTCCCTGAAGACTGAGTTAATATCTCCACTTTGGTCTTATTAACCAGAACCTATTAATTGTGTGGCTGGACTTAGCTGCAAGGGATACGGGGGAATGTAACCATATGTCTCAGCCCATTGTGACCCTTCATAAAACCAAGATTCTGTTGCCAAAGAAGAAATGGAGGTAATAGGTGACCAAATGAGGATGGAGTTCTGATAGAGCAGGGACAGCAGGGAAGAGGAGGCCTTCTGAGCCGAGGGAACAGAGCCTGGGGTGGCTGTGGGCTGCCATGTCCCAGACAGCTGCAGAAATTGTCTGGAACTTCTCTGCTCTCTCCCGCCCCATGTGCTCCACAGAGCCTGCTTGTGTAGCCTCCTCCTTTCTTAACTCTGCCCCCAGGAACCTCCTACCACCCTGGCTGCCCTGAGGGAAGCAGTTGCAGCCTTTCGGGGCTCTTGCCCCTGTGGGGTCAGGCTCCCTCTTTGTCTTGGGTGCATATCTGCCTCTCAGCGGCACTCAGTAAGGCAAGGTGCCCCAGTCCTGCAGCAGCCCCTCCACTGCCTGACTTGAGTTTGATAGTATATTTTTTGGTGACTGTTGGGCTCCTTGTGTTATATTCTGTTGTGCTTGTCTCGTGGAAACCACAGGGTAAGGCCACAACCCTGGAGGGATCGCCCCCTGAAGGGGGTTACCTTCCCATTCTCAGTCTTCTGGGGAAGTTGCTTCTTAGGCATGACACTAGGACCCAGAAGTGGCCTCGGACAGAAAGCAGGAGAGCCCTCCTCCCCCATTCCCTTAGGTGTTGAGAGGTCTTAGTGGGTGGAAGGGGCTCCTGGAAGGAGAAGAAAGATGGTCTCCACCACCAGGGCAGCCAGGATGGAACCGTATCATGGAACCCAAGTTGCGTATGATTAACTCTATTCTGTTTATTTTCTTTTTTCTTTCTGGTGTCCTTGGGCTTCTGATATATTTAAATCTGGTTTAAATGTTTTAAACTGGAATCTGCTGCTGAGTGGGGATGAACAGAAGACTCACGAGTAGGGCTAACGTGTGAACAGAGGAAGAAGATGGGGGTCTCTTCTCCTGCTTCCAACCTCTCCTGGGGGGGTGGGGAGGTGGGAGGGAAGGTCTGTGCTCTCAGCACCCAGCACCCGTCTCTGCAAAGACCACCCATGCCCCAAGCCTTGTCCCCCACGACTCAAGATGTCCTTCACTCAACGAGAGTATGGAGGGCCTGCCCTGGGCTGGACGGCCCTGGGTTCTGAGTGTACAGAGAGGGACAAGGCAGGGGAGAGGAAGACAGACAGACCCATGGGACTGAGGTGCAGCTCGGGGAGCGGGGGCAGTGTGAGCCCTCAGAGAAGCTGGCGCTGGACCTCAGTGTTCTGTTTTAACGGAGCTAGCATCTCAGGCTGTACACGAGGGCCGTCAGATTACCCTGCACCGCGAGAGCGTTTCACTTGATGATTATCGGTCATCCTGATAAGACAGTAGACAAAGCTCCAATTCTCTTTTGTCCAAGTTACCCAATGTCTATCGTGACTTAATGGAATCTATCCCATATCTAATAATCTAAGCTCTAATATGCTTTGGTGTGTATCAATGTAGTTGAACCATATATGCTGGGATTCGTAGGGGCCGTTGTTTACATCACAAAATTAAGGTCATACCAATAACATTTCTTGCATCTTGCTTTTATTACCCTGTTAGAATCCCAGGGGCAGAGCTGGAACTCACAGACTTGAGTCCTGCAGCAGTTGGTCACCTGAAAATGTGAGGGAAATTCAGGGAGGGGTGGGTCTTCCAGCGGAGAAGACAGATTATTATCAACGGCACACACTTATGTAGGGAATTATCAGGGAGCTTGTTGACCCATAAAGGGGAAGGGGCAGGGCTTGGGCCCCCTGCTGTTCTGGGAGTGGAGCTGGGGGCAGAGGGCTGGAGGCTGCTGGCCAGACTATAAGTCGTTCAGGAGGCCAAGGATCGCCCCATCTTCGGGGACATGTCTGGTCGCTGATGGCCTACAGGACAGCCCACCTTCCCAGAGCCACCAGGACCATCGGTTTCCTAGCGGAACAGGGCCAGACCCCCAGGGTGGCCAGGACCGCCGAGGATATTGGCGGCCTCTGCCCAGACATGGATGGATGGAGAGGGATCAGCTAGGAGGAGAAAATCTTCCCCTCTTTGCTGTGGATTGTTTCGGGGAACCCAGGGTGTCAGAGAATGGAGATTTAATTTAAATGCCAACTTCTATTGCTAGAAAGTTCTGAGTCAGGTGGGTGGGTGGAGGGCATGAGTAAACACATTTGCTGAGTGGTTGGCTCCCACCAGGCCCTGTTCTAAGCTTTTCACCCGGACAGCCTCATTTCATCCCATAGCCCTGTGAGGCTGGTGTTGTTGTTATTATGATTCTTTCTTCCTCGGGTGGGGAAACTGAGGCTCAGGGAAGTGATTTGCTCCCAGCCGGCCTGGCCCACAGGCAGAGTCACTCTTGTAGCAGTATCTGCCAGCCCCGGGGACAAAGGGCGGCTGCTTGGCCACAGCTGGGGCCCTGTGCCCTGGGCTCCCACACCTGTTCCTAGAAAGAGGCCCAGGGAGGAACTTGGTTTTCTGGAAATGGCACCAAACTCAAAGTGAAGAGACTGTCTCCGGCTGTGTCCTGCCCGTGACCCCTCTGGACCTCCGTTTCCACGTCTGTGAAATGAGGGTTTGCCCTGTGATCTCTGTGGGGTCTTTCTGTCTTAAACATCTCTAATCAGCTGGCTCACACAGGGGAAATAAATGACTGATGAGGAGCCTTGTATTGAATATTTGTTTTCCTACAAACATTTACATTTCAGCTCTATGGATATCTGAGATAAACAAGGAAATAAGAAGTTGGGAAATTATTATTTGGGAGGTGAGTAGATGGAGGACCTTCAGGTAACTCTGAAATAACCTCATGTAGGGGACCACCCAACTTCCTTGTGTCTAAGAGATCCGGAGACATTAATGAGGTTACAAATGATCAGAGGGAGGTCACCCTCATTAACAGCAAAGATAAAATGGCTCTACAGATCTCTTAGACATTTGGAATATGCTGGAAAACAGTGAGCGAGTGGCACAGTTATTCAAGTTTCCCTGCTTTGGGTCCCAAGGTACAACTGAGACAGTGTGTAACAGTGTAGAACTGCATGGAATAGTGTCGAACGGTCTGGTACAGTCTGGAACAGTGGAGAGGACTATTCCTGGTCTCGGTCTTGGATCTGCCGTGTGATCCTGGGAATCTCTTGACCCCGTCGGCCTTGATCTCTTCCCCTGCAATATTGGAGCGATGGTAACCCACCCTGCTGACCTCACAGAGGTAACAGTTATGGGAAACGTCGACAGAAGCATTCAGAGGGACCTGCCCCCTGGAAGAAATTCGTGTTCTCACAAATGGAACACCAAATCCTCATTACACACTGGGGTTTCTTCTAGGCTAATGATTTAATTTGCCAGAAACTTCTCAATAGAAATAGGTACATGTATTGACATTCCACCTGTTTTCCTTTGACCAAGGAGAGCGGTTGTTTACGATGGAGGGGGATGAGGAGCTCACTGGAGTCACTGTAGCTGGCTTCTTAAATTATTCTTGTCGCTATATTCTGACAGTTTATAGCCATGGGAGTGGAATAAAGTGATGCCTTGGGGAAGGAAAACATATCCTCCACACAGCTCTCTTGACAGCTGCTTCCTGTTTATTCATCCTCTGAAAGAACTTCGGATAAGATGAAAATAAAGTTTTATTCTAATCTGTGCAAAAACAGCATCCTACCCCTGCCTCCACCATGCCACCACCCCATTTCTGTCCAGGAAGAATAACTGAATAAAAAGGACCCTTTTCAAGGTCAGTTCTGTGTTGGCTTGTTATCAAGGAATGAATATGCATGATCAATGCTCATCCTTATGGCGACTGCGAGAGGTAGGAATTTTCCAGAAGAAGTCAAGTTTGAGTAGTGGGTGCCAGGTACACAACAGGTAGGTGGTGGTGCTGGGATTCGAACCAGGATCTGCCTCACTCCAAGAGCTCAGCTCTTCTCTACACTACTGACTTGGAATTAGAGCATCAACTCTCAGCTGATGCAGGTGCACCTCTCTCCTTGGTACCTTAATTCCACAGCTGTCCGGCTATTGGCAGCGTTGCCCTGATGCTGACTGACAATGTGCCTTTGTTTAGAGATCCAGACTGGGGATTCCTGGACTCCCGAGACCCTTTCCTAAAAGAGGAGAGTCATCCTGCCAAGGCCGACCAGGAAGGAGCTCTCCAGACTCTGGGGGGCTCAACTGAAGGGTGACCCTCACAGGCAGGCGTCAAGCCTTCCCACTGCCTTGTGGAGCCATCGGAGGAGTTGGTGCTGCCTCTACCCTGTCCCCTCACTAGAGTACCTTGCTGGCCTCTGGGGCCTTGGACTACAGCCTTCGTTCTACCACTACCGGCTGGGTGACCTCCGGTCATCACATCTCTGGGGTCCACTCACTCCTCCATCAGGGCTTTTCAAGATCTGACCTTTCAAAATAGAACCGCCATGTTCTTAGAAAGTCAAATTCCACCAGAGTAGCCCCTATGGAAGAGTAGGGGACGAAAACAAAGGGTGCCCCTCTCTGTTGGAAATTGATTTATTTCGCAGTTACCGTAGAGGTCATTGTGGATACTTGGCCAGGCACCAACAAGATCAACTCACCATTGTGGCTGTTCTTTGGCAGCTGATGGGAAATCAGAGTTTTGTATTTTCACAATGTCCGCAAACCCCAATATTTCATCATTCTGGAATTGGGATTAGAGTAAATGGTGCTTTCTTGTTATGTCCCTTAAACTGTGTGTTATGGATTACATTGTGTCTGTCAAAAAGGATATATGGAATTCCTAACCCTCAGGACCTCAGAATGTGACCGTATGTGGAAACAGGGTCTTTAGAGAGGTAATCAAGTTAAAATGGGGTCATTACGATGGGCCTTAATGCAATATGACTGTGTCCTCATAAAAAGGAGGGACTTAGAGACAGACAGACAGAGAAGGAAGACGATGTGAAGACACAGGGAGAAGATGACCATCTCCAAGCCTGGAACAGATGCTCTCTCACAACCTCAGAAGGAACCAACCTTGCGGACACCTTGATCTCAGACTTCCAGCCTCCAGGTCTGTGAGAAAGTAAATTTCTGTTGTTTAAGCCACTCAGTTTGTGGTACTTTGCCATGGCAGCTCTAGGAAACCAGTACGCAGTGTAAGATAGTTTTTCAGCTGAAAGAAATTGGACTTGGTTCTGAGAGCGGGATGGAGGACCACGGTCACGAGATGGATACAGGAGACAAACACCACTGGGGACCCAGGGACATTCTGGTTTCTGTTCCCCATTTTCATTTTCTACCTTTTCCAAAGAGAAGGCGAGACATGGGCTGAATTGCAACCACTTGGTACTGCCCCCTCATTCTCGTTAGTTTGAAGTGATATATATTTTTTTCTTCTTTTTATCAAACTATAGTCGATTTACAGTATTGTGTTAGTTTCAGGTGTACAGCAAAGTGATTCAGCTTTTATATATATATATTCTTTTCAGATTCTTTTCCATTACAGGTGATTATCAGATATTGAATACAGTTCCCTGTGCTATATAGTGAATCCTTGTTGTTTCTCTATATTATATATAGTGGTGTGTATCTATTAATCCCATGCTCCTAACTTGTCCCTCCCCCTCCCCTTTCCCCTTTGGTAACCATAAGTTTGTTTTCTGTCTGTGAGTCTCTTTCTGTTTCATACATAAGTTCATTTGTATTGTTTTTAGAGTCCACATCTAAGCGATATCATGTAATATTTGTCTTCCTCCGTCTGACTTACTTCACTTAGTATGATCGTCTCTAGGTCCAACTTTGAAGTGATATTTAAACATAGACATTGTAAGAATTTAAGTTGCTTTTAAAATTCGCCCAGTCTAGGTTAGCTTAGAGTTGCTTGTTCCGCATGGGGTGGCCTTCCTGTCTGGAACTGCCTCAGAGTTGATCTGCTTTGCCACTCTTGAAGTTTGCAACTCCCTAAATACATGATTCTTTGTGTGGAAAACCGACGGTGCGTCCGGCGCGGCGGAGCTGGACCCGCCCGGTTTCCCAGGAGCGGGAGAGGGGGCTCTGGCCTGGCAGTTGCAGGTGACAGTCCTGACCAGTCCAGGAGCCGATGAGAAGTTCATAGGCTGTTAATAAACTGGAACCAATCGGTGAATGCGGGCTGGGCATGCTGCGGCCGGCTGGGGCCACAGGTCCTTGGGAGAGCTTGCACTTGCGTTGCCTTTATCTGCATATAGCAGGAGCCTGAAAGCACCCGGCCGCTCTTGGTGTTTGTTACAGTGAATAGACATATGTCTCTCACACTAGCACAGGGAATATCTAATTAAGCTACACAATGATTGCTTATGCCCGGGGCTGTCACAAACAAGGCTCTGTCACTCTCCGCTGAGAACCACAAAATGGGAATTTGCTTTTAGTGTATGATGATGAATGTATTCAAAATATATTAGAATTGATTTAGATCCTACACCCCTTAAAAAACCACAAATGCTGTTTTCACAAAAAATGCTTTAAATCCCACAATGTGAGAAGGGATGCGGGTGGTGAAGACAAAGCCCTTGGTACCCATTGGTTGGTTGATTACGATGCTCAGTGTAACTTCTTTTCCTGTTGCTTTTCATGAATGAGTTAGGATCTTAGGGATCGAAGTTGTATTTTGCTCAGTATTAACAGAAACGTTTGCATACACTCCATGGGAGCCAGAATCTCTGAGCTTAAGGAGTGAATATGTTTCTCTTAAGTTAGCCTTCCCTTCCCTTACGTTAGTATCGGTGGGACCCACAAGGAAATTTTTTCTTCTTCAAAGACAAATCATTTTACTACATCAAACTGAAGTACTGTATCCCCTACTTAAGATTTGTGTTGCTACTTTAAAAAGGGGTGTAATTTTTAACAGGGAAAAAAAAACCCTTATCTTTGTTTAAGACCTAAGAAATTATTTTTCCTTCTACTGTCATGACCAGGAAGGAACTTTGATGCTGGCCATGGAAGTGGGGACGGTGTGAGGGATTGCATGTGAAAAACTGTGAAAAGCGCCTGAAAAAATTTTTCATCACCAAGGGCAGGACTGGCTACGTAATTTGCGGGACCCAGTGCAAAATGAAAATATGGGTTCCGTGGTTTAAAAATCATTAAGGATTTCGAGAGGGTGACAGCAAAGCATTAAACCAAGCACGGGGCTCTTCTGAGCATGGGAACTTGGGCAACAGACTGCAGGGGTCCCACAACCATGAAACCAGCCCTGCCAAGAGCCATTTTTTGTCCTCCATAGGGTAGAGAGCAAAGAGAAAGAGGAGATGAGAGGTGATATTAAATCCTAATTTTTATACAGCCCATGAGCCCAGAGATACTCAATTGAGATGAAAGAAGTGAAAAACGGATTCCAAATTTATTTTGTTCATCCTCATCAGACGAATTTGAAGAGTATAAGCAGATCTCCAGCACTGGTAGCCATGTTCTAAAGACATTTTTGTGCTTTTCTCATTCCAAGTGTAAGGCTGGCTTTTTCTTTCTCTTTTTCACTCAAGATTCTATCAGTTCAGAGAACGAGCTCTGTAGAACTACACATTTGAAGAAGCAATCAGAATTCTGGAGAAGTAAAGATGGAAAATTCCTGCCTTCTCCAGAAAACAAGAGATAAAAGCCTTGAGTAGTATTCGCCCAGATGCTGAGACCCCCGGCTGCGGTTGGGTTTTGCCTGGCAGAGCAGGTGGGGGGCGGTGGCTTGTGGCTTATCTGTGTCCCTGTGACACGACACAGATGAGGCAGCCTCCTCATCCTTGGACTCCACACTCCCTGTGAGTCGTCTTTCCAGCAGGGAAATGATCCCTCAGAGGAGGGGTGTTGGAAGAGATCCGTCAGGTTTTAAAAAGTTGTGCTAAAAAAAAATAATGCAACATTTTACCCATTTTAAGCATAGAGTTCAGTGGCATTAACTATATTCATATTGTTACACAACAGACTGCTAGAACTTTTTTGCACCTGTTGGGCTTTTAAGCCCCATCACCACGACCATACAGTCATGGGGTTGCAGACATCTGAGGAAGAGGAAGGACCCTGAAACTGGGGTGGAGGGCACTTAATAAATGTTCTTAAATCAATGGGACCACACTAAGCTGTGTAATTAAGACCTTGTTTATGACCCAGCCAAGTCCCTGGACCCTACACAAATTTCGTGACACGCTTTTTGTTGTCTCTTGGTAACTGTCCACTTAGAAAAAGGAAAAAAAAAAAGACCTTTTTACTCACTTGGATTCTTTGATCTATTTCTTTAGGCAGCTCTGGAGTTGATTTCTGAATAATCTTCTAAACCTTCGTATTGAACCTTAATACCTAGCAATCGGCCAGCTATCCCAGGGCTTAGTTCAGTGCCTGATATACAGAAGGCGGCTCATAAATATTTGGTGAGCAAATGAGTCGCTGAAAGGGTTTGCAGTATTAACGAGGAGGAAGAAGAACAAATGAAATCGTGTGATCTCTAAGCCCCACTTTCTCCAGTGGCCTCTGTCCCCTGCCAGAGAGCATCCTCCAAAGCAAAGCTGATGGGATGTCAGGGACAATGTGCAGGGGGCAGGGGGAGGACAGAGGGTATGCACAGGGCCGGGTGGCCAGAGACCCCTGACCTAGAGGATTCACCTTTGGAATGAGAGGTAAGAAACTCTCTTTGGAAACAGAAAAGCTTGGGGAGGACTGAGATGGAGGGTGGGGCATGTAGAGAAAAGGCCAGCGTTGTTTAAAAGCAGCTGAGGGTTGGTCTGAACGCCGCCCACTTGGGTACCAGTTGAGGAAGACAGTTGGGCAACAGAGCAGGCGGGGCTGGCAGGGGCTGCAAGACCTCGTGGGAGGAAGTGCTGCAGGAGGACAGAAATTGACGGTGGCCTGGCTTAGGGATTCAGAGGCATCTGGAAAGAAATCCGGAGGTGGGGATGGGATGACGTGTTAGTAAATTATGAGAGGAGCGGGGAGAGGCACGAGAGCATTTAGGAACATGAATCTGTTTGTTCTGGCTAAAATAGAGCAGGACTTGCATGTTTATACACATCCTTTTTAAAAATAAGAAACAAGCCCGAAAGCATTTGCAAGGAACCATTAGGGTGACAGCCTGGAGGGAATGAGGTTTGGGCTAAGGGGCCACAGAGCACCCTTCCTTACTCAGAGACGGTGTGTCTGCAGCTGGAGCAGCTTCAGAGGCTTAGGTCAAAGGCAAAGCAGGAAAAGGCAAAACTGTCACGTCAGCAGTTTTGTTTTTACCATCCCCCCACCTCGCTAGGGGCAAATGGTCCAATTCCAGGGGTGGATCAAGAAGCTGCTTCTTTGTCTTCCAGGTAAGTGGGTTGTTAGCAGTGAAGCGACTACAAGGTACAGAAGCTTCAATACACCCTTGTAACCTCCAGGACCCCGTGGGGCAGTCAGGACCCGGCCCAGGAGATGTTAGGGTCACACTTGCTTGCCACTGCAGTGGGGTTTCCGAGCACAACATTGGAGGAGAAGGGTTGAGGAAATGCTTGGAAATTCACCTGCCGAAGGAATTCATTATATGTGTCCTGTGGGCCAATTGCGTCCTTCCTCCGGGCCTCAGTTTCTTCATCTTTGATGTGGGGTCATTGGAATAGCTCACTGGGTCAGAATGACCTGATGTTTACAAGCACACACATCCCTGGCACCAGCCCCCGGAGATGCTGACTCAGTAGGTTTGGGATCAGACCCTGGGTGGATGTTAAGAACAAACAAACAAACCACCCACATGGTTTTGATGAACAACCAGGTTTGTGAGCCATGATCTGAGGGTGGAGGTCTTATTCGTTGCTATGAGTTGATTACTACGAGTTGACCTTGCTCTCCCCATAGTCAGAAGGATGCAAGAGTTTTCTGAGCGGAATAAACCCAAGGGTGGACGAACTCTGAGCATCCCCCAATTCCATGCTCAAATCGGATCCATCCTTCAGGGCCAGTTTAAGTCCCCCATCCTTCCTGAAGCCTTCCCCACCTTTCGGACCTCTAGTCTGTTCTTGCTTTCTCCACCTCCTAAATCACCCATAATGCATCGGTTGTCTTGAATGTGTGGAACAACAAGATTTGGTGTAATCATCCAGCCTGTTGTCTCTCTAGCTGGCCTTCCCAGAAGGCCATGCTCTTCACTGGGTGATCCCTGTCTCCCACCTGCCCTGCCACCATGGTTACGGACTTCAGCTGGACCACTCTCAGATGTGTTGGCCAGGTCAGCGAGCCATCACAGTACAGCTGATCATCGCTTTGCTTATTGTCAGTTCAGCTAAGTTAGCATCTGCTCTTCGATCCTTTCCAACGGGGCATGTTCTATTTTATTAATTTTAGTCACCTTCATGCAAATCTCCTGTGCCTTTATTCCTTGTGATTTCCATTAGCCTGAAGGGTTAGGTTTATTCCATAGCTTGTTAAATTTCTCAAATGATATGTATTCCTGGAACCTCTCTGCTCTGATTTGGAAAAGACTGTGACATCCATTCTCCTGGTAAGAGTCATGCTTTTCTTACCCATTGTTAATTAGATTCTCTCGTCCCAGAAAACAAAAAAAGGAAAGGAATTAATACTCCAAATTAGGAACATACACATGGAGAATGGCAGAGATAGAGTTGGGGGTGTTAATCGAGGGCTGGGGGAGCAGCGCCATATGCCAGATGGAGAAAATCTGCTTCTACTGTATCACGTTTCCTTGTTTTCCAATCTCATCTCTCTCCTCTTCTCTGATATTATTTTATAGTCCTTTTAAAAAATCATAGTAATTCCAGTTATAATGTTGATATAATGGGATCAGGAGAATGCCTGCATGAGAGGTTTTGGAGACAGACATATGCTGTATGTTATTTTGCCTGTGTCGAAACCTGGTGCCTATCCCTTGCTCTCTAACAGAGTTTTACTGAACTTCTCAGTGATTCAGCTAGGTGTGCTGGTGGTGTCTCTAAATAAGTAAAGGTTCCTTATCAATTGACTCTGATAAAGTGGATTCTGGATGTTTACAGTGCAGATTTGAAAGCAACCAGGCTCTTTTTAATTACAGAAGTGAGGCTTTTCTGGCTGCTCTGAAATAGGCGTGACTCTTCTATCTGCATCGAGATGCATCCACGCATAGACTCCTGTCACTGTTTTCTCCTCTCACATTTTCCCCTGGTAAGCTCTTAATCACTCAGCAGCATAAGGTACCGTGGAAATTAGACTCCTACGAAGAAGATTTTAAGAGGGAGATTCTCTTTGGTATTGACGTGTACACACTGCTGTATTGAAAATGCATAACCAGCAAGGACCTACTGTATAGCACAGGGAACTCCGCTCAATATTATGTTAACAACCTAAATGGGAAAAGAATTTGAAAAAGAATAGATACATATATATGTATACCTGAATCACTTTGCTGTACACCTGAAACCATCACAACATTGTTAATCAACTGTACTCCTATATAAAATAAAAAGTTAAAAAAAAAAGAGGGAGATTCTCTTGTCACTTTGTAAAATGGATCCTTCTCTGCTCTGAGCAGTCTTTGTGGCACTTCTTTTTCCCTGCATCCTTTTTTTCAGGGGAATTGTTATCTGTTTTGCTTTAATTATGTGGTCCCTTAGGATGTTTCAGCCCTTTTCCACTCCCAGGGATTTTAATACTTCCTCCCAGTGTACCATGCTCACCTGATTTCCCCTTAATCTTATAAGTCTCCTTCCACCAAATCTTAATCCAGCGGTGATTAGCTTCTCTGTGTCCATTTTTCACAACAATGGAATTTTTGTATAATATGTCGCTTAGGAGCAGTATCTAGAACTGCTTTGAGCAAGTCTTTGGTCAACACTCTTAAATATAAAGGTCGACTCAATGTAATGTGGTATCATGGATTGTATACCCTCCACTCTTCTCTGGAACAGACAAAGGACATTAGTGGAAAAACTGGTGAAATCCAAACAGAATCTGTGGTTCAGTTAATATCAGGATAACAATGTTAATTTCTTCTTTTATTTTTTATTATTTTGTTTTATTTTTTTGGCCATGCTGTGTGGCTGGTGGGATCTTAGCTCCCTGACGAGAGACCGAACCCGGACCCCCTGCATTGGGAGCGTGGAGTCTTAGCCACTGGACCACCAGGGAGGTCCCTGGCTCCTCATTTTATACGAGGCAATGAGTGTAAAATGTAAAAGTCCCTACAAACCAGCAAGTGCTATAGAAATGTACTATTTTTATTTAAAAGTTCTCTTTTTCCCACTGCTCATGTGGAAATTCATCCCCTTTCCCTTAGAAAACGGATTCCAGCCTGTGCTTGGTCCACAACAAACATTTGTCAGGCGCATATGGTGAGTCAGTTGCTGCAGATGCCAGGATGTTTGGGAACTTCCTCCCCCAGCCCTGCATGGCTTGCACTTGTGTCCCCCAGTTTCTGCTCTCCCCTTATTAGTAACAGGAGTTTTACTTAGCACACAGCCACCCAGAGGAAAGTTACGTTTCCAACCTCCTCTGCAGTTAGGTGTGACCATATGACTAAGTTCTGCCCTTGGGGAACATGAACTAGTGAGGTGTGCCGCTTATGTACATGTGTAAAGGGAAGGGAAGGGAAGGGAAGGGAAGGGAAGGGAAGGGAAGGGAAGGGAGGGCCCACCCCTTCCCCAGTCTTGTTTGCCGGGAGGGCCCACCCATTCCCCAGTCTTGTTTGCCAGAATATGGTCATGATGGCAGGGCTTGGAGTTGTCTTCTTGGCCATAGGTGGAGGCTGTGTGTTGAGGACAGCAGAGCCACAATGGGGAAGGAACTTGGGTCCCTGTTACCATCAAACCTCCAGACAAGCCTTGGACAACCTCCCCTAGACTTTAACTTCATTTAACTTTAACTGTCTTGGAGCTCTCTTGGTTATAGCGCCCAACCTTTATCCTAACGAATACACCCTTCCATATCCCTCCCCAAAGCCTGCATCTGACCCGCATGGCACTAACCCTGTTAGTCCCTCTCTTCTTGGCCTCTCCTGCTTCCCTTCTACATAGAATTCACCTGTTCCAGGCTCTCAGGACCCTACTTGGTATTATCAATAATACTTTATAGACTGACCTCTGCTCACAGCTCGCTCTGTATTCCCTCCCAGGCAATGGGCATTTTTACAGGGCTTTCTGGAGACACCACACTTATCCAGACATTGGCTTTAGCAGGAAGGATGCTGAGCACCACAGGCAGCTGGTGGGGAGAGGCTGGGGTGCGTGCCAGCTTCCCAGGGCTCCCCGCATGAACACCGTGAAGCTTAGACCAACTTTGAAGATCAAATGGCAAGGGTAAGCCTGCTTGTCTGTTTCAGAGAGTCAGAGAATAGGGGTTTAAAGTCCTTTCTGTGCTGTGGGTGCATCTCTACCCCTGTGTGGATCTGAGATACCGCCCTCCCTGTGCTACTTTCATCCCAGGAGGCTTTGCTCAGAGTGAGTCCTGGTCCCCGGCCCTGGGGACGTGAGCGGGAGAGTGGGCAGGGTTTCCTGGACAGCCCAGCCTGGCTACACGGGTGGGGAGACAAGATGGTCACTGATGGTCCTGCATCCTCTCCCGGCACATGTGGGCCTCAAGATGTCGGCCCAGCCCAACCCGCTCAAGCCTTTGCTTCAAGGTGGAGGTGATGGCTCTTGTGGGTTTTCTTCTCCATTGCAGAGAAACAGGGATCAACATCAGAGGAGCCCAGATGCATCCCACTTAGTTACGTTTCCAAAGGAATTTCTCTGGACTCTTCTATGCGGTTGCAAGAAAGCTGGGTTCGGTTTTGGTTTTGGGGGCCGGGTTGCTCTCTCTCCTCAGTGACTCGCTGAGATGTGGGGAAAGAGAGAAGACAGATTCCTCAGAGGGAAGGGGAGAGGAATTAGAACTACACCCAGAACACCAAATCTTGGGCGTAGAAGAAGATGAAAGACGTGAGCGGTACCCATGAGCTAACATGTTGGAACAATACAGCATGTGTCTCCTTGCTTCTGACTTTCAACTGTATGAATACTTCTCCATTCTGCAACATTGTTCAAACAAACCAACAACGCCCCCCACCCCCCCAATAATGATGCCTTTGCACCTTTGCTCTCCCCGTCGTGCCCTGCCTTGCAGAAGGGGCCTGGCCCGCCTCCCCGAGACAGCCATCATCTCTCCAAAGAGAAGCAGTGTTTTGATAACAGGACAGAACTGGGAAGCAGGCTTTGGGCGTTGCATCCTGACCCAGGCAGGCGCCGGCCGGGTGTTCTCACAGCCATCTGTTGCGGCCTGTAATGCATGAGCACATTAGCACATGGCCCGCCAGCAGACTCGACATTGTTCTCCTGGCCGAGTTGGTTCAGCCGACCTCAACAAAGGGGACAGTTTTGCATTCGGGATAAATACAACCACTGAGGAGGGTTTTTTTTTTTTTTTTTTTTTTCCCTTAGGACATGTAATGTGAAGGTTTATGCTGACTGTCTGAATTGAAAAGTTGCAGCCACCCTCCTACCCTTTGACGTGGATGATTTGGGGGAGCTGCTAACGTACCAGGAAATATTTTTCCTCTTTCAGATATGCTCCCATAGGAAAGATTCATCAAATTGAATATTTGCCTTTTTTATTTTCTTTTTAACTCAAGGACTTTGCCTCCCAAAGGATTAGGACAAATTGTCCAACTATGAATCCATTTAATTTAAAGGTCAGTTTGAGACCTCAAGGTCTGGATCCTAATTATCCTCAAAAACTAACCCAAGGGACTCAAGGAAGTAGCGGAGAATGTTACAGTTTTCGTAAGTTTGTTAAGTGTTACAGCTTTAGTAAGTGTGTAAGATGTTATAGCTTTAGTAAATTTGTTGATCCTAACTGATAAATTATTTCAGAAAACCCCTTATTTGCCCCTTATCCCAAGACCAATACATGACCAGCCTCCAAGACTTGGCTGATTTTTAAAAAGTACTTTTGGGAAGACAGAGTTCAACAATGCATTTTTTTTTTTTTCACAGGATCAGATTCTGCTTGTGTTTTCTTGTGTGGAAGTCCCAGTGAAGCTTCGGACCTCTTCTGCTCTTGTTAGGAAAGGGCTTGGTGGCCAAAATCTTCCATATGCATTCATCATTCATTCATTCAGCTACTGTTTATTGAGCTCTTACTGTGTGCTGGGCACTGATCTATATCAGTGATCAAGATGAACAAAGATCTCTGCCTCTTGGAGCTTATATTCCACTGGGGAAGACAGACAGTAAACAATAAAATTAAAAAATTTTTAAAAATATAGTATGGGGAAAAGAAGAGTGAGCAGAGTAAGGGCATTGAAAGTGCCAGGGTAAGGTTGGAGTACTGAAAAAGAAGGAGGTGAAATTATCATGTCAATTTACGGAGCTTCCATATTCCAAAGCGAAATGTGAACCATCCTTGAGATAATGGTACCTCCCTTACATTAAAGTCTACCTCCACCCCAGTTCAGTTGCAATTGGAAAGGGCAGTAGGCCAATTCCCCCCCACCTCCACCTCCAATTAGGGTAGGTCTCAAAGCTCTTTTTCATTTTTATTTTTTATTGTTTTTAAATTTTTTGTGGCCACGCTGTGCGGCTTACAGGACCTTAGTTCCCCAACCAGGGATCGAACCTGGGCCCTCGGCAGCGAAAGCGCCAAGTCCTAACCCCTGGACAGCCAGGGAATTCCCTCAAAGCTCTTGAATGCTAAGAAAGAGCATATTTCTTAACTCTGTTTCTGTATGTTTCCAACCTGCCCAAAGCAGGAGATGGGGTAAAAGGGTGGTAAATGTGTGTCGGATGAAAGATGCAGATTACAGGAGCCAGGATATCTATTTCTACAACCTCCTGATTTACGTTAAATCCTCATGATCTAGTTCAATGTCCGCTTCTTAAAATGTGACTCTTAACTATATCATAATGAGGGCCTGTATATGCAACAAGTAAGTTGACCATTTCATCATCAAGTCGCAGTTGATGAGAGTCTGGCTGGGTATTTAATAAGGGAATAACTCACAAAACACTACCTACTTCAGCCAGGCTTCTCACTAAGATTCGGCCTCTCTAAGACCCAAAGGTACAGACTTGTTAGGGGGGCCTGATCCACTGGAGGTGCCTGTCTAGCCCCAGGGCTTTCTTTTGTGGGTCCTTGACACAGGGTTGTGGCTGGCAAGAAAGTCATGGGGCTTCTCTCTACAAGTGGCAGGGAGGACTTCAGCATTGTGAAAAGTCACAAAGGGCCAAAACTTAGAATGGGCCTTTTCACTTTATAGATGTGTAGATTGAGGCCCAAAAAGGTCAAGCAACTTGCCTTAGAACGCCCAGCCTGCTCTAGACTTTTAACTCCTAGCCCAGGCTTCTCTTCACCATGGCAGGTCACATGCAATGGCCTGAGGAGTTACTCAGAAGTTAACAGACGAACGGATAAACAAAATGCAGTACATCCATACAATGGAATATTATGCAGCCTTGAAAAGGAATGAAGCACTGACACAGGTTACAGGATGGCTAAACCTCAAAACCATTACACTAAGTGAAAAAAACCAGACGCAAAGGGGACATATTGTATGATTCCATTTAAATGAAATGTCCAGAGTAGGTAAATCCATAGAGACAGAAAGCAGATTAGCAGTTACCAGGGGCTGGAGGGAGAGGAAGTGGAGAGTAACTGCTTAATGGGCACAGGGTTTTACTTTGGGGGGATAAAAATGTCTTGGAACTAGAGAGAGGTGGTGGGTATACGACCTTGTGAATGCCACTGAATTGTTCACTTGAAAATGACTAATTTCATCTTATGGATATTTTACCTCAATTAAAACAAACAAACAAAAAGAAGTGACTGAAATCAACAAGGACCTACTATATAGCACAGGGAGCTCAATATCTTGTAATAATCTATAATGGAAAAGAATCTTAAAAAGAATGAATATATATATATGTGTGTGTGTGTGTGTGTGTGTGTGTGAATCACTTTGCTGTACACCTGAAACTAACACATTGTAAATCAACTATATTTCAATAAAAAAATTTTTTTAAGTGACTGAGGAAGAGGAGCTGATGGATTCAACCCCCAAAATGTGGGGGTGATGACAAGCAGATCTGCCTCTGGGTGGCTGGGGCCTGAGCCCCACTCCCATCTGGTGGAAGGGATGTTGGGAAGGAGACGGGCAGACAGGGTAAGCCCCCGGGTTGGAGGGGTCTTCCACGCCTTTTTGGTTTAACAGCTTTGAGTTCCCTGCCCCTGCTGCAGTCTTTGCGAGCACACGGGCTGCACTAGGTCACTTCCTTCCTGTCTGGGCTGAGCCACACAGCACTCTGGTGTCTTCATTAGCTGTATGGGCCTGAATAGCTGGGCGAGTACAGAAGTGGGGTGATGGGGAGCTCCCAGCCCCACTCCCACGAGGCCCCACCACTGTGGCTGTCTTTGGCAATTCTAGAGCGGGAAGGGTCCTTCGCCTTCCAGCTGACCCCTTGCACTGGGCATCCGAGGGGCACGGATAGAGGGACCGGCAGGCCTGGTCCTGAGAGGAAGGGCTCCCCCCAAGAGGGAGGGGAGAGAACTGCGGGGCTGGGGCCTCGGCTTCTCAGACAACTTTCCCTTCAATTAATTCCTCTCTGATCCTGGCTCCTGCCCTTAAAAAGACTTAATTCTAGTTGCTACGCAGAGAGTGGGCCCTGCTCCACTAGGCAATGCAAGGACTATGTGCCAGGCCCCGTACCAGGCACCCTGGGGCCTGCGGAGGTGAGAACGGGAGCTTTGCCCTGTAGGGTGGGGGTGGGGATTGGACTCTGTATATAGAGCTCAGGGACACTTCTGGGCCTCTCCTGGGGTTCTGGGTCATATAGGCACCCTTGGGATGCTCCGGGGCTGGTCATGTGACAGAGTAACAGGGACCCTGCCTCGTAGGACCTCGCAGAAGATTCAGTGAGATGACACCCCAGCAACTAGGTAGACTCGTCTGCCTCATTGGGCCTGCCCTATATGTCAGGCCCAGGGCCTGGTTCTCCCTTTCAAACCTGATGCCCTATGGAAACGGTACTAGCATCACGCCCCTGTTTTGCAGATAAGGAAAGAAGCTAAGGCTCAGAAAGCGCCTGTCTCTTGCTCCAGGTCACACCCCTGGTGGAGCCTGGCCGAGGCAGCCTACCACCACCCCACACCCAGCCGCCCCGTCACGGTCTTCACGGTGTTTGATTGCTTCCCCACCCCCAAAAGATGACCTAAATATTGGTGGCTGCTTCCTGGGGGCCCAGGCTCACGAGTGAGCGTGCAGCAGCTATACCCTGGCCAGGTCCCTAGGCCCAGGGCATCCGTTCGTGGCTAGAATCAGGTAGGAGGCCACTCATTTAATCCTAGGCCATTTCATTTAATCCTGGCAATAACACAATTGTCTGGTACTATTATTACCTATTCTATTTACATAAGAAGAGATGATAGCCGCTCTGGTAACTTGGCTCTCTGTAGTGCGGGGGAATCGGAACCCAGCTGCCCTGGAACGAATCGAAATTGCCCACCAGTCTCTAGGCCCCAGTGGGCCCTATCAACGCATGATTCTCTGGCCCCTCACACTCTCGTCTCCCTCCCCACACTCTGGAAACCTCTTCCTTCTCTGAGTCTTCCATTCACTCCCACTGCACCATCCATCCATTCATTCTTTTACATCAAGCAGGAATGTCTAGATACAAAGGCATCCAAGCCAGTTTGTACCCTGGGGGAGCTGAAAAGCCAAGGACCAATGGTAGTCATTTCTAGAATTGTCTACACTCCCATTTCAGTGGAGGTTGTGAATTCCCTTGGTGCACACACAGGACACTAAGGGGAGTTGTTTTCACCCATCCTACCCTCTCTGCCAGACAGGGGCTCCCAGAACCTCTGCCCAGAGGTGGACCAGGGGATCCCGAGGGCTCAGGTACCCAGGGCCTAGCCTGATCCTCCCACGGAGCTCTGGTCATCACCCAACCTGGCTCCATTCTACAGGTGAGGAAACTGAGGTCAGAGAGAGCCCGCAAGGCTTCTGGGAGGCCACTCCAGCCCTGCTCTGCAAGGCAAGCTTCTACTGCCAAGAAGATGTGACGATGAAGAGGGAGTGAATTGCTCATGGTCCTGTTTCCCACTGGCTCTTCCCCGGGGAAAGCCGAGGCCTCAAAAAGTGGGTTTGGGCTGGGAGGCCGGCAGAGGGAAGGGCGGTGGGCCGGGCCTACGAGGGCTAGAAGGAGCAGGAGGGGACAGATTCCCAGCTTTCCCGGAAGCCAAGGAAGGGGAAGGTAAACGGAGCTGTCCTTGGCCAATGATCACTGGCTCACCGGGCCTCCAGGGCTCAGCAGGCCCCAGTGGCTTCCAGACCACGGCCAAGGCTTCGAGGTTCCAGGCTCACCGGTGTGCCTGTACCCGTGAGTCCGAGTTCGGGTGTGGACTAGGGAGCGTGGACCCGGCTGCCAGTGTCCGGCCGGTGTCCGGGATGCTGTTTGGTCTCCACGTGAACTTAGGCGCCTCTGGTGGGTTCTGCGTGTCTCCCTCTCGGGGGGACTCCCAGCCCCGCTCACAGCTAGGGGACTCAGAGGCCTTGCGGCCGCCGCAGACTCAAAGCTCCCCAAAGGAAAGCCGCGCGCGGTGCAAGGCAGCTGCTTCAATCCTAGCCCAAGCGGGTCGCGCTGGGGCCCCGGCGGGTGAGGACGGGGGTGCGCGTCCCCTTCGGGCCCGTTCTGCCTGCTCGGGATCCAGGAAGCAAGGGGTGGAGGGGATGCCGGCGCACGGCTCGGCACGAGATCACGGAGCAAGTCAGTTCCCCGAGAACGGCGACGGGGAGGCTGGAGGACCCCAACGCCGGCGCCCAGCTGGGCGGTCCTGGTCAGCCGCGCCACTTTCCGTGGTTGCCAACTGGAAGCCCGCGGGGCAGTCGGCCCCCTCCCGTGTCTGTGGGGCCCTCGGCGTGCTGTAAAGTGAGGCCCGAGGTCCCCGGGGAGGACAGCGCGCCCTCCCAGCTCGCGCACCCCACCGCTTCCTCGGATGTCCCACAGCGCGACCCGTGCAGGACTCCTCTGCGAGTTGCAGCACGCGGTGTGGACGGCGCAACCGGGCAGGGGATGCAGCCCGCGGGCCAGCGGAGGTGGCAGCTGTCCCGCCACGAACGACAGTCCCTCTCGGCGCCGCCGGCCGCCTAATTAGGGGCCGCTTCAGCTCCCCCGCTGCGGCCCTTCTCCGCCCGCGCCGCGCGCCCACCCGAGCCCGCTAATTGCTAAGGCCTTTCGGCACCGCCCGCCGCCCAGATGGGGGCGTCGGGGCCAGATGGGGTCCAGGCGCACAGGGGGAGCACTGAGAGCGTCACCTAAGGGGGCTGGGCGTGGTGCGGGCGGGCTGCAGCGCGGGAGCTCCGACGATCCCCGAGGCTGGCGGCTCAGCCAGAATCTGGGGACAGCCGTGGAGGGGGAGGTGGCGAGGGGGGCTTTGGTGTGGATGGGGCGACCTCCACGAGGTGGGCTCTGGAGCCAGACTCCCGGATTACAGCCCTGCCGCCTCCATTTACTGTCTCCTCCCCTCAGCGAGCCACTTAGCCTCTCTGTGCCTCAGTTTCCTCACCTGTAAAATGGAATAATAGTAGCACCATCCTCAAAGGGTTACCGGGAGAATTGAATGAATTAATAACACACGCAAAGCTCTATACCAACTAGCCTTCAATAAATGTTGGTGCCTCCTTTTCCAACCTCCTCCGCCTATTATTAGTATCCTGAACTCCCCGAGGTGCAGCCTCACGCTGCCTCCTTGCTCCCAGATCTGCCACATCTGTTCCTCTCTGCAGCGTCCCCTCCCCCCATTAACCCCAGCCACAAATGGATTCGGCCCTGGAGCAACAACGCAGCCACAAGAGAGAGATGGGAAGTAGAGGTGGGAGTGAGGGGTGATGCCTGTCTCTGCCCTGCCTAGTCTGGCCCGTTACCTCTGACAGGGGCTGGAGGGCTTAGCCCCAGGGGTCTAGCCTATGGACTGTCTGCAGCCTCCAAACCAGGGAGTGGCATGCCGACCCCTGCTGTTCCACAGGCACCCCTCCCCAGCCAGGGTGGGACTCAGTGCAGCAACAACTTACCCTGAGAACCGCCAGGCCTGATTCTGGCCTCTCTTACAGGTTTGCAGAGACAATGACTGAAGAGCATGTCACCAGCAAGGTCTTGAGACCTTTGGCGTAGGGCCCCTGTCAAAGACCCCCATAATCCTTACTGGTACTGTGAAGCACGTGTGTGGAGACCCAGACTTGTCCCAAAGTCCATACTAAAAGAAGGACTTAAAATGAGAGGTGGGCATGTGTAGGGGGAATCTTTTGCTTTTGGTGAACTTCTAGGGGGCATCATGGTGTTTACTTAGTAGAGGGAGTTCAGACAGATTGCTAGGTGGGCTCTGCCCTAAAGCGAGGCAGACAGACATCTCTCCAGCACTGAGAGTGTCTTGGGGGCTTTCAAATCCAATGCCCTGGCCTCAGGGCTTTTCCCTGGTTTCAGTCTGGGAATGAGAAGGACGGGTCTTACTTGCTGGGCTGTCCCAACCCCAGATTGCATGAGTGTTCCTGGTATAGTTCTTCCTACAGCCATCCTCTTGGAGTGCGACACCTTGGGTCTCAGCAACGTTCCCAACTGAGATGTGCTTTACGTGTGAGGCTTTGCTTTGCCCCTTGGCTTACTGCCTGTTCCTGGGATTCAGAGTTTCAGCTCTATGGACACTAGAGGTGCAGGATAACACCCAGGGGTTCCGGCGTGCTCTCCAGCACAGAATCCAGGGAATAGTCATTTCTCTGGGTCTGCTGCCCAGTAAACGAGTGAAGAGGTAGGACAGTGCCCTGGGGGACAGAGGCCATGGAGGAGGCACTTTCCCTCAACCTCAAGTCAGCGACTTTTTATGGTGGGGGATGGGTTGGAGAGACTCTCCAAGACCCTGGGGGCTGGTGACAGAAGTCTCTGGGCCCCGAGGCTGAGAGCTGAGGAATTGCGAGGGCCACGTGGGGCGTGGGGAAGCTGAGCTGTGGACCAGCGCACGAGAGAAGCTAATGCTGCCGGGAAGGGGGCCCTCCGTCCCAGTGCCCTGCGGACCGCGTCTCTTCCGGGACCGTTTAGCCACCGCCTTCTCCCCTCCCCTCGCTTTCACTGGGGGTTGTGGGTGCGCCTTGGAAGTCCGCGTGGTAGCCTAACGTTCTTTCTCGCTCTGCTCCGAAGCCCAACCGCTGGCCTGAGTCCCCCACCCAGGCTGCCCCCTGTCTAAGGCCACTCTGCAAGGAGCCACCTGCCCCGGGCGGCCGTACGCGCTCCTGTGCGTCTGTGCGCGCCGACTCGGAGTCTGAGGACGCTGCGCTCTCCCAAGTGGTGGCCCAGATCCCTGGCTGGGCGCAAGGTGTAGGTGGGGGGCTCCGGGGAGGGCCCGGAGCCTGGCTGGATCCAGGCCCTCCTTCCTTAGAGGCCCAGGTCTAGCGAGACTGGCGGCTGGACGCGGGCCGAGAGCTTGGGTATGGGGATTGTGGGGGAAGACTTGATTTATTTTCTTTCAGCAACTGCCCCTCTCTGCATACACCACGCACGCCTGCACACACCAAGTCTTGAGGTGGGTGAAGGAAGCTGAGACTGCGGCGGAGCCCCACCCACTACCCGCATCCCGCGGGGTCCCCTCTGTTTGTGTCTTCGGCTGGAGCAGGACCCAGTTTTGAATTCGTAACAAATTTCGTTTCAAATGGGATTTCGAAATAAAAGCTACTAGGTCCTGCCCTACTCTCTTCTTGGATTCGCGTGGTGCGGTTTGGGCCCCATCTCCTTTATTCCCCCCCCTCCGCAGCCCCTCGGCCTCTTCCCAGCCTTCCGTCAAAAGAGAAGCCGGTAGGAGGCCTACAGCACCCATCCCTGGGCGCCCGCCGTTTAGGCCGGCAGGCCGATCGTACCTTCTGGAGGACCTGGAAGCACCTGTCCCCGAGCGAGGGGATGGAGCCACCCTCATTCGCGGGCAAGGGGAGTCCTCCTGAGGCTCAGGGGCGACCTCAAGAAATGGGGTTCCAACCGGGGAAACCTTCTCCGCCCTGGGTGCCCTAGGCGCAGGGACCTTCCACCGGAGGCCACCAAAGACGTCGTCAGCGAGAGGGCCCGGGGCCGCGGGACCAGTCCACTGCGTCCACACTCCGCTGCGTTCAAGGATGCGCGTTCTTCCATAAGCCGGCGGGCTGAAAGATTGCAAAATGGTCTGTCCTCTTCCTTGATCGGGAAAGGCCGAAGCTTTTTAACTTTTACCCAGAATCTCTCTTAAGAGCCACGTCCTAAATTTGTATTGCAGTTTGGGATTGTGAGGAACCCAGTAGCGGCGACAAAACAGAGGTGGCCCTGGGGGAAGAGCACGAGGCCAAGGCGCGGCTCGCGACAGTCTCGCTCCCCGCGGGCAGTTCCCAGCACCTGACATATTGCAGTTCAAGGCCGGGGTGGGCGCCGGGGCAGGGTCGTGCACAGCTCAGGGAAAGGAGTGAAGGGTTAGCGGATCCCGCGCCAAACGCTCCCGCAGCGCTCTGCCGGGAACACCGTGGCGATGCCGGTCGCGGGGGTGGCCTCACGTGGCTGGTCCTCAGCTGAAGCCCCGAGCTGGATGCGGGTGGGCGACCACCTCTCAGCAGAGAGCAAATGGAATCGCGGCAGGGCAGGAGACCTGAGCGCCCGGACCCCCAGTCAAAGGCACGGGCCTCACTCCGGAGGCCCAAAGTTCCGCGAGCATGGAGGGGAATGTTCACTTTCAATTAACATAATCCTCAACCAAAGGGAAAGGGAGTTCCGGATTAGGCGTTAGAAAATGAAAATAAAAACAAGTGAGCTGTGAGAGGCACCCGGAGGATGTGCTCAGAACGTGTTTTAAAGAGAATGTAAGTGTGCTTGTTACGGGGGGAGGAAAACAGGCAAACAACCCTTTTATCTTTCTCCAGGGCAAAACCAGCAGAACGGTCCCCAAATCCGGCCCAAAGGGATGGAATCCTGCACCCCCTTCCCCAGGCGGCTCCCCGCACCTCCTCCCACCCACAAGGCTGGAAAACACCGGACTTACTTTAAATTTTATTTAAAATCTCAACACTCGATCATTTATTTCATTTTTTTTTGCAACCAAACAAGTAATAAATATTATTTAGCACTTTTTTTCTTTTTACAAAAATAAAACAGATGATACACTCTCTGCAAGGGGCAGCGATCAGAGGCGGGGTGTTACGTGCAGACGCTGTGAAGCCCAGATTGCAACTCCGGTAGCGCCCAGGCGGTTTGCGGGAGACATGAAGCACGTGGAGGAGTTTGTCATTTGTGTTAAAGTGGCAAAAAGAAACCAATATAGAAGAAACCCGGCTTAGACGGGGGGGGGGGGGGGGGGGGCGGGTGAGGGGGTAGGACTGGCACTCACGTGAGCAAACAGCTCCGCAGAACGCACTTACCTCATGATTGATATTTACACATCCAAGAAAGAAAAAACTAAACAGCCAACAGAACTCCCCAAATAACCAAAACTACATTCACAGCAACATCCTTTGAGTTCTGTCAAACCCTCGGGTACCGAAATGACTGCTGCCAATCAGGTAAGACATCAAATCACTTTGTGCTCAGAGATGGAAAGAATGGGAAGGGAGGGAGATTCTATTTTAAAGTAACTAAAAAAAACACCCGCACCTAAAGTCGACAGTTTTAGGTTATTCCAATCCACAAGTGGTTCTATTCTGACCGTCTATAAAGCTTGCTCATACCGTTGAAAAAGGAACATCGACAGATTTATTAGAAAGCCACAAGCCCCCAAACCAATAGGGGCGACAGGGAGGAACGGTAACAGTTCTGAGACAGCTGTGGGTTTATCCACATATGGAGATTGGACACGACCGTAAGTGCTTCTGGTACCAAATACCGGCTTCTGACCAACTCGTACCCCTGGCCCTGGGCCAGGGACGACCCGTGAGGGCGAGGCCCGGACAGCCGCTTCTGGAGTGTGGCTGGGAGTCTCCTTCCCGCCCAGAGAGGAGGCAGGAAAGGAAGTCTCCAATGCTCCCCTCCCTCCTTTCCTCCCCGGTATAACCAAGGGCTGCCCCGGCCGTGTGAGGCCAAGTTCTCAGGGAAACTACAGTTTTTAGAATCACCTCTTTTTCGGGGGAAGGGGGGTTTGGCGGAAGGGATGCACGTAGCTGTGCCTTCTTATAAAACGGTGTCTACCCGAGCAGCGCTGTTTAAAGCCAGAGGGGGTTGAACCAGGTCCCAGAGCAAATGCCCCTGTCACTCCCCACTGTGCAGTGCGCGCCTCCACTGCTTCCGTTTCTGGGTGCTGCGTCCTCACCACTGCCCCCACCCCCAGCCCACGGTGCCGCGCTCCTCCTTGGAACTGAGCTCCCAGGCCCCAGCGCCGGCCGGTCCTCGCTTCCCCGCAGCCTCCGGCCCCCCCCCCCCGCCCCCTCCCGCCCCGCTCGCCAGAACGCGCCTGCACCGGCCAAGCTCACTTGGCGTCGGAGGTGAGGCGCGGCAGACTGCCGGCGCCCATGGCCGACACGTGGTGGTGCGGGGGCGGCACCTGGCACATGCTGCAGGGGCAAGGCATGCCGCCCCAGTGCTGGAAGCCGCCGCCGCCCCCGCCGCTGCCGCCCGCGCCCCCCAGCGGGGCTGCCGCCGCCGCCGACGGAGACTTGAGCAGGCCGTGAGGGGGCCGAATGGAGCCGACCGACGACAGCCCGGAGCCGGGCAGGGAGGCGCTGGACACCGCGGCGGCGGCCGCAGCGGCGGCGGCGGCGGCGGCGGCCGGAGGCAAGATGGGGTGGTGCACCGCCGGGTGGTGCGCCGCGTGGGCGGCGGCCGCGGGGTGCGCGGTGGCGGCGGGCAGGGGCGCCGAGTGCGCCAGGCCGCCGCAGGCCGATGGGTGGAAGCCGGCGTGGTGGCCGCCGTAGATCTCGCTCACCAGTCGCTTCATCTCCTCCAGCGAGTTGGTGAGCATGAGTATGTAGTTGCGCGCCAGCAGCAGCGTGGCGATTTTGGAGAGCTTGCGCACCGACGGGCCGTGCGCGTACGGCATGACCTCGCGCAGCCCGTCCATGGCGATGTTGAGGTCGTGCATCCGCTTGCGCTCGCGGCTGTTGATCTTGAGGCGTAGCTGCTGCAGCTCGGGCTCAGTCATCTGTTTCTTGTCCTTCTTAGTGGACGACGCGGCCGCTGACGACGTGGACGACGAGGTGCTGGACGAGGATGACTTGAAGCCACCGCCGCCCAGCTTGTCCCCCGGGTGCGCGCCCGCCGCGCCCATGGCGCCGCGCAGCTCGGCGCTCCGCTCTGGCGGGCAGTCGCTGGGCGTGGACGAGGACACGGTGCCCCCCGTGAAGCCGCTGCCCCCACTGCTCTTGCTCCGGGCCGGCAGGAAAAGGTCATCGGGCTCTGGCGACGACGGGCGGCTAGACACCAGGCTGGCGTCCGAGTCCATGGCCCCGAGGGATAGTCGCAGCTTTCGCAGGGTCCTCCCTCCCTCGGTCCTCAAAGCTTCCACGGACGCCTACTGCGGAGAGGAGAAGAAACACGAGAGAGGTAGAGATCAGAATCGAGACTGAGATCGAGAGGCACTCGGTCAGTGAGACAGAAAAGCTGTTCCCGCCTGCACCGCAGCTCGGGGTCCGGGCGCGTGTGGCCGGTCGCTTCTGGTGCACCTCGCTGTCTCTGGCCTTCCTTCCTGCGGCATGCAGGTACGCTAAAGTCATCTCTCTTTCCCTCCCTGCTACCTCCCCCCCGCTCTCATCCACAGGTGGTTTAATCCAGGGAGGATGGGGTGCCCCTCAGTGAGGGTGGCATTCCAGGGTTTTTATGCCTTTTATTAGGAATGCGGAGGCTGGATCTCCAGGGCTGGAATGAAAGAGTATCAAGTGAGGGCTTTTCTTTGGGAAGGTGGAGATCTAAATAGAGAAGTATTTATCTGGTTCCTCAAACGCATCCACCTTATCTCCATCGACAGCGCGCAGCAAACACACGCTCATAGGCCGGCACCCAGCGCCCGCGCCGGCCCCAGATTCCACGCGCTGCCTCCGGGGCCAGCCGGGGGCTCGCCAGCTGACCGGGACTTGGGCAGAAGAAGCTATTGTTGCCCCGACTTCTCGCTTTTTGGCGAAAGGTGTGCTGCGGTCAGTGTGGGAAGGGTCAGAGCAGCGAAGCCGCTCAGGAGAACAGGCGGGCAGGGGAGGGATCTGCGTCCCCTTTAACGGAGCTTCCCGGGTCGCAGCCGAAGTGAGGGGCGTCTGTCCCTGGGATGTAGGCTGGAGTTGCTGAGGGGCGGGGACACTTACTGTGGATGCAATTAGAGGAGCTCGTTCCCAAAAGCTGTAGCAGAGAACCGGGCCAAGGCGCTGATGTCGCGTCGGTCTATAATACGCATCCGCACCTTTCCCGGCTCGGAGGGTTTTTATAGCCCGGTGGCAGCGGCGACGGCGGCGGTGGCCGCGGCGGGGGCGGGGAACAAAGTGCAGGTCCTGGAGGGGCCACCGCGCCAATGAGCTGGGCCGGCCCGGGGGGCTGGGAAGCTGATGTCATCGGGGCTAATTCCGCTCAATGAAACTCGCCGGGCCGGGCACACGCCTCCTCCCCGCTCACAGCCAATGGGCGCCCGCGGCCGGGAGATTCTTGGGGAGGGACTGGAGCAAGGACCCCGAGAGGGCGTGTGAGAGGCTAAGGGGGAGGAGGGGGGCGGGCTCGCGGGGGAAGTGCAGAGGGCAGCGGTTGGGACCGAGGGAGAGAGGGAATATGGTCAAATTTCTATTAAAATACAGGAACACAAAGTCAGGCTGGGGGATGGGATGGGACGGGATGGGGGCTCTGTACACAAACTAACCTGATGCACAAGGCGTTCGGATCTTGGGGATTCGCGTGGATAACCCTGGCGACCCAGGAGCTGGGGCTGGAGTCTCCGCCCTTTCTCTCTCTCTCTCTCTCTCTCTCTCTCTCTCTCTCTGTGTGTGTGTGTGTGTTCTCGCCACCTGTTCCCACCTCATGGGTTTCATCAACACGTGGGCATTTTGAGCCGCAAACGTACAAGATAACCAGGCACAAACCTCCTACTTTCCTCGCACTCTAAGCGCGCCTCTAAGAGGTGGCGGCTGCCGCAGCTCGGCCGGCGGCCAGTAGCGCCCCCAGCTGGGTGCAGGGCCTTGCGAGGAAGAAGAAGGGGAAGAAAAGAAGGGACCGACTCCAGAACGGTGTTTTGAAAAAAATCACACTCTTCATAAAGTTGACGGTGGTGTAGACACAGGGACGAGGTATTTCCGCATAGTAACCACGCTAACACAAGGGGAGAGTCGAGCTCAGAGTTAAGCATCCCCTCACAGCACGGGAACCAGGTGACGGTATTTTCTGCACTATCTTTGTGGTGGTCACCACGCCATGGGGTAGGGGGCAAAGCTGTTTTGTCTGTAAAAAGAAGTCTCAAGCCTGGGCAAAGATCTCTCCACACCGTGGGCCAGACAGAAAGATCCAACCGCTTGCGGCCGCGGTGGATCACGTTTTACCCATCGCAGCCTAGCTCCCAAACCCGGAAATCCTTGACCGTGAGGAATTCAACCCGATCTGGAGAAGCGCCTCATTGAGGTAGTTCCGTGTGGTACTGACGCCTCCACCCATTTTACAGATGGGAAAATCAAGAGACTGTGTCTGTAGCAAGCCTACAGGAAAAAAAAAAAAAAAAAAAAGCCAACCCTTTACAGCGCAGCCCTGCCTGTACTGCAGATGCGAGCATTGGTGGTTCCTTTATAGCAGAGGCGGCCGCCGTCTCCCTAACCTCAGACATTTTCGCTAGTTGAATTTCTCACACCCGTGCATTTCAAGTACAGAGGTTTGTTTCTCCAGATCCAGGACCCTAGCCTTTTATACTGCAGACACACAAACGCGCCTCAGCCCTCTCTCCCAGGGAGTGTTACCGGCCTCTGGTTACCTCCGTTATTTGGGAACTTTTAACTTGCATGTACGGCTTAAAAAAAAACAACAACAACAGGCAAACAAATAAACTTAGCGAATAATTCGCCTTCAAGTAGGAAAGTTACAAAATAAACAAATACAAAAAGAAACCCATATTATTGCTCCCAGTTTCTGGATAAGTCTTCCAGCCCCGTCTCCACTAGAAAGCCAAGCGGGCTCTCCCCCATGCCCCAGCTCGTGCCTTCTGGGGAATTATTTTTCAACCCGCGCGTTTCCCAGCTGGCTCTGCAGCCATCCGTTAAATATGTATTTAAAACATGAAGAACTGAAGCGTGGAGATGTGTCGTCCAACGGTTACGAAGGATGACCCACAACAGTTCAGTTAGGCGAATCTGTCACTTGGAAGAACGCAGGGAGCGGGGGTGGGGAGCCGGAAGAGCTCGGGTATTCGAGGATCATTCCTTTGGGCTTCCCCGGCCACCGACGGTGAGGACATTCGTGGGGGTGTGAGCTCTGGGCCACCAACTGGGGCGTGGACTTGTGAGCGCGCCAGTGCATCTAATAAACACCAGCAGGCGCAACGAGTGCGCGCCTGGGTTGCAGCCGCTGAGGTTAGTCCAGCCGGCGGCACGTGTCCTGAAACCCCTGTTCCTTTTGTTGCTTGCCACCGGCGACCGTCCTGCACCCTGCGCGGTCCGCGAGAGTGCGCGGTTCTTTACGCGCTTGCTCCAAAGCCTGGAGTCGGAAGCAGGGGCGAAGGCTGAGGGGCCCCTCCCGGCACGGCGCGGGTTCCGAGCCCGGGAAGGCACAGTCCGGAGGCAGGAGAGCTGGCTTACTGGCCAGGTTCCCGCGTGGACGCGCGTAAGGACGCCCCGGGCCCCGGCTCCGCGCCACCGAGCCGAGGCAGTGGTGGCTGTTCGGAGGCGGTGAAGCGGCACCTCGCGATCCTCACTCCCCACTTCCGGAGCTCGGGCTGGCAGCTCGAGGCTGCGGGCGCCTTCTCCGGGCATCCTTCCCCAGCATCCTCCAGTCGCCAGAGAGTTGCTCGGGAGGTGGGAGCGGTCTGTGTGCCCGGGGCTTCTTTAGCCCTTGGGCAAGTGGTTCGCCGAACACTTCTCGCTCTGTCTCCGAGAGTCCTCCTACCCCCTCCAGGAATAATCAGAAACGAGAGCTCGGCCACTGGCGCTTGCTCTCTTGTGGGTCCTCGAGGCGGCCCGGCACTTGTCCAGGTCTTGCGCCCGGCGCCTGGTGTGCGCGTCCTGGGAGTGTCCCGGGCACCGCGGTTCCCACCCGCGCGCGCAGCTGGGCCTCAGCCCCTTCCCGCGAAATTGAGTGCTCACTTGCCGAGGCTAATGGGCCCGGCTCCGGGAGTTCCTGGCTGGCCCAGGCGTCCTGGAGCTGTCGGCCTCCTCCGTCAAAACGGAAGACGTGTTTTTCCTTCTCCTTTGTGTTTCCCTCCCACAAAAGGCCGGGTGAGTGTCAGGCCGGCCTTTGCTCAGCCGCCTGGCGGCCCGGGAGGAGCTGGTGCCAAACGGGCCGGGGCGGGCTGGCGCGGGGCTCCAAAGGCGCAGACCTCCCACTTCTTCCCGGGTTCCTCCCGGGCCTTTCTTTCCTGTTCTCGCCTTTCCCTTCTCCGAGTTCCTGCGCACATTCAGGCAGCGTCTCAGCCCGGGTGCCAAGGAGAGCGGCGTCCTTGCGCAGGGCGGGCCGGGGCTGGTGGTGGGAGGCGAGGCTCCCGGAAAGAAAAGAAAAAAGATTGCAGCCATCGCTCCTGGTCCGGAAACCAGAAGGGAAGCGGAATGCTAGCGTTTGGCGTCCAAACGTGAGCGATCAGAGAGCTTGGAAGGCAGAACTCTGCAAACAAATACTTTGTCTTCCCCGTGAGACTCAGTGACCGGAGTAGTCCGGGTCATCTCTGTGTCCCCGGCCCCAGCGCCTAGCACAGGACCTGACACGTGGAGGGTGCTTGGTAAATACTTTGGAATGCACACACGTGCAAATATGCACGTGGGCTGGTGTGAAACCAAACTGGTAAATGTGGTGGAAGGTGCGTGTGTATTTCTTCGGTCTACACAGTAAACCAGGAGTTCTGTAATCTGGATTGCGGGGGATATGGGAGCATTTAGAATGACAGGGGTAGTGACTTCCACGTAATGACCACTTAGAGGTGACCTAAGCTGTGCCTAGTGGGTCTGGGCAGACTTCATCTCATTTCATCTCTCCCTGACCTAGGAGGGAAGTATTACTTACTCCCATTTTACAGATGGGGAAACTGACCCTCAGAGGAGTGTGGGCATTTGTTCAAGGTCCCCTGAGCAGAGGGGCAGGTCCCGGAAGGCAGCATGGTGATGGAGGCAGTGAGGTGGTGGGCATCCAAAACTTAGGGATCTCGGGTTGTCTGCCCTTGGCCTCAGGCTCTCATTCCTAAAATGGGTTTCTAGAAGCTACTTGTGGCCTCTAAGGGTGTGTCTGCTGTGAGATTTGAGGAGGGGGTGAGAGGGTTGAATAATATCCTCCCTTTGTGATTTCTTTATTCTGCTAATACTTGAGCTGTGTGAGTGAGTGTGAGGCTTTGAGAATAAAGGACACCCCTGCCCTGGCCTGGCTCATGCTTAGGTGTCACCTAAAGGGAAACAACAAACAAAAAAGCAGACAAAAAAAACCCCAAACTAAAAGCCCCTTCCCTCCAGTCAATCCCTGCATCTGGATCACCCGCCCCCCCCCCCCATCAAGCCCATGACTGTCACCTGCTCCTAAGGATCCCTGCCATTGAAGTTAACATGCCCCCCAAGTTCACAGTGGAATGAAGTTGGGATTGGACCAAGGAGTGACCCAGAACTAACCTTGATAGATCTCACCTTACAAACTGTTATCTTACCCAAGCTCCGCAACAGCCCTTTGGTGTTAAGAAGAAGGCACATTGTTCCCATTTTACAGATGAAGATACTGAAGACTGAAGATCAGGGCACGGGCTGAGTTCAACCTCCAGCCCACAAGATCCCAAGTCCTAGGGGCCTCAGTGGCTTAGTCCTACACCTCCATCCACTCTCTCCCACCATCCTTGAGATACTAGGCCACTACACCCTCCCCCCATTGAGATTAATCTGGAAGATGGGGGATCAGGGTGAACAGAGAGATGAATCTGGGGAGCGAGTCCTGAGGTGGGGTGCGCTCCACTCGGGTACAGCATGGCATGGACAAAGGGGACCAGGAAGCCCCCGACCCTGCCTGGGGCTAAGACCTTCCGTTAGAGGAAGCAACAGGTTTCTGAGCGTGGGAGAGACTCTTCCAGGCTACAGGTGACAGGTCTGAGAGGCCAGTTTCCGGAGATGGGACAGGAAATGCATGCGTTCCCCGTACCCCCGTGTGGTCCGGGTGGGGAGCTGCAGGCGTGGAGGGCGTGGAGCCTCTTACTTCCACATACAGAGAGGCGAAGCCGGCTCTGAGCACTGGATGGGTGGCCTGCCTCGTTATATTGGAAGCTGAAGCAGCATGGCCTCTCCCCATTGTTGCCTTAAGGATCCGGTCCAGAGCCCTTTGACGCCAACTGCCGGGTCCACCCGGCCTCCACCGGCTGCCCATCCTCTTCCCCTTCCACCTTCCCTTTCGCAGGACCCGGACGGAGTACCTGATGGGCTCTGCTCTCTCCTCATCTTCACGTGTTCCCTCCACTCCCTCCTGCCCTTTCTCCGGCCCATCCGGTCTTGTACTAGCCTTTCAGGGATCACCTCCTGCTTGAGACACTGTAGCACCCAGAGCTTTCCCTGCTCCCCGACAGGGTCCACCTTGCTCTGTTGCGAGGGTCTGGTTCCCTTGCAGCGGGGGAGGTCCCTGAGGGTCCTCACTGCGCCCCAACTCTCTTTGCATCCCCGGGGGGCCCAGAGCAGGGAGAGGCCCCAGAAGGGCTCGATAAATAGAAGTAAGCATCGGTGGTTAGACAGTTACACCCAAAGGGTTTTACTGGAGTTTCCACATACCACAAAAGACAAAAATAATTTCGCGTCAGGGGTACAACATTTCCCTCTTGTTAAACCAAATTCAAAACTGCCGGATGAGGACCACGTTTGTCACTCCCTGTCCTGTGGAGGCAGGGTGACAGATCCACCCCGCCTTCAAGGCAAACAGGTCGTCTTATAATGTGCGTGCCCAGACGGAGATGGGCTCAGGCCGCTGCCTACGGGCTTCAGGCAGCGCGAGGCCACAGCGGGAAGGGAGAGGCGCGCGGGGCGAGAGGAGCCGAGGGCGTCCCCATCGCTGGGCAACGGCGCGGCCGGGGACCCGGGCAGGGCTCTCCGGCGCCCGGCGCCCTCCCCAGGGTCAGCCCGGACGCGCAGCCGGCGAGGGACTCCGCAGCCTCGTCTCCCCGGCCCGAGCCCCGAGCTGCGCGGGGAAGCCGGGACCCCGCCGCGTGGGCGCCGCAAACTGGCCGTAGCTCAAGGCCGGTGGCCGCAACTTCCGCCGGGGGGGGGGGGCAGTGATGGGGGGCAGCGGGCAGCGCCCGCCGAGAGCCCCGGGCGCTCTGCACCGCGCGCATGGCCTTGGGCTTGGTTGGGCTTGAAGAAGGCGGCGGGAAAGACTGGAGCTGGGCAAGGTGTCCTTCTCCCTTTCCTCTTTGCCTTTCCGCTCTCTTCCTCTCGCCTCTGTGAGTCTCTCCCCCTCTCCTTTATCCTTCTTTCTCATTCTCCTCCAGTGCGTTTGGCTGACATTCCCCCTAGCCCCAGCGCCCTCACCCCCGTTATTAAAATGAGTCTTGCCGGCCTCCCGAGAGCCGGGAACCTTAGGGGGACTCCGTGCGCGCACGCGCCCACCTCTCTCCAGTCTCTTGCGGTCTGGGACCCGGAGCATCAGGGCTGAAGGGAAGCTCATTAGAAACGCAGAGTCGCAGGCCCATCCAGCCCCAGTGAGACAGAATCTAAATTAACCAAGGTCTCCAGGTGATTCATGGGCACATTCGGGTTTGAGAGGCAGTTTTCGGTCTTTGCGGTGGGGGGGGGGGGGTTCATCCTCAGGTATGCTCCTCTCCCCAGGGTCCCTGGGGCTTCCAGTTCCAGACACAGACCCTTTCTGGGGCTGACAAGGCTATTTCCTGAAGATTCCACAACCTCTCCCCAGCTTTTGAATAGTCCTTGCTCCCACTCCCTCGACTATCTGTCAAAGAAAATTCAGTAAGCATTAAAAGAAAAAAAACAAACAGATGCGTGCCCAATTGTAAACAAACAAAACAAAACGAAACCTTTGAAATAAGAGAAAGCAAAAGTCACCATTAGCCCAACTCTCCTCCTCCAGAACAAGTCACTGTCAAAGATTTTGGTGAAGTCCTTCCAGACTGTATACAGGCTTTGTAACCTGGTTCTTTCATTTCTTAGCGTCTCTTGGACATCTTTCCGCAATACAAGATCCACTTGATCCCTTTAACCGTATAGGCCTGCACCAATCTATTCCCTTTGGATCCTTCCCTCCTTTGCCTGTCCAGCCCTGAAAAGCCCGTCAAAGCCAGAAACCCTGAAAACAGGTTTCCAATGTGTGTGCCCTTGTGGTGGGAGGACCATGGGGTCAGGGTTGCTGCCTGATAAATCCTGGAAAGTGAGCTCCCCTCTTGGCCACTGCTGGGCTCTCTACCAGTTGCTGGATCTCCTTGGAGGAGTCTCTACCCAAAGGTGCAGTAAGGGAGACTGGCTCCCATTTTGCCTGGAGTCAGAGGCGCAGGAAGCGCTGACCCATCCGTCTGTAGCTCGGATTGGCTCAAAGGAGAAAGATGAAAGTGTGAACAGAACATTTCTGGTCTGGAACTGAGACCAGGGCAGATGTTCTGTGATTTCAGAAGATGCAGGGGTTTTAAACATTCGATTTCCTTTTTCTTTCCCCATTTCCAACAACAAAAAAAGGTCATCCACTTCTGAGGCTGAGTGTAAGCAAAGAAGCCATTCTGCTTAGGTCGTATTTACAGTTTCCATCGGAAGAAGAAGAAGAAGAAGAAGGAGAGGAGGAAGAAGAGGAAGGGGGAGGGGGAGGTAGGGATGGGAAGGGAAAGAGGAGGAAGAAGAGAAATAAACTACATCATATAAACTGAATTCTCTCTTTTTTAGAACATGTTTTGAATAGGTGCTATGTAGCACCTGCTTAAAATAAAACTCAAATAGCACAAAGAGTATTTGATTAAAAGTTAGTCTCCCAGGTACAACGGACCTTCCCCCAGAGGCAACTATTGTTACAGTTTCTTGTGTATCCAGAAATATTCTTTGAAAGTACAAACTATATATCTAAAGATCTCCTTTTTTCCTTTTTCGTACCCAAGTGGTAGCATACTCTATACACTCTTCTCTATTTTTATTTTTTTCCCTGAATAGAGACCACTCTCTACCTTACAAGGTGTGCGCACACACACATCCACACACACACACACACACACACACACACGCCCACAATACACATATTTACAATAATACACTTGCTCCTTAAAATGCTCACCAGAGCAGTCAGAGGGGCAACAAACCTCTGTCCATTCTCAATGAAGACAAGTACCCTCACCTCAAAATCGAGCATCACAGCATTGGAATCTGGGCACACAGGCTCCTGATGGTACTTTTCTGCTTCCCTCAGTCACGGAGAAGCTCGGACACTCTGAGCCACAGATAAAGAGAGATCAAGCAGCCTCCTACACTGAGCAGGGGAGCTTCTGCACGGTGTCCCCAGAATGGCACTTTCAGCCACTGCCTGAAACTTGCAGGTGAGTCCATTTTTTTCTTGTTGTAATTGCAAAAACAATAGTTTGTTCTATCTGGAGGACGATCAGCCAGAGAGATCTAGACAGACAGACTTTAAAGAATATATATAAGACCATGAGATGAAACTAATTCGTCATTTTCATCTTTATTTGTTGAATAGGTAATATGTTCACATGGTTCAAAATTCAGAAGCATATCATGAAAAGTTTGCTTCCCATTCCTGTGGGCTGATGGCAGCCACTCAATTCCCTTCCTCAGTCACCATCTCTTGTTTATTCTTCCAGAGGTATTCTATGCAAATTCAAGCAAACACACACACACACACACACACACACACACACACACTCCCTGTCGGTCCCACCAGTGCGCGTGCTCTCTCTCTCTCTGTTTCCCTTTTTCTTTTTTTAAAGTTTATTTTATTTTATTTTATTTTATTTATTTATTTATTTTTAGCTGCCTTGGGTCTTCGTTGCTGCGCAGGCTTTCTCTAGTTGCAGTGAGCGGGGGCTACCCTTCGTTACAGTGTGTGAGTTTCTCATTGCGGTGGCTTCTCTTGTTGTGGATCACAGGCTCTAGGCACGCGGGCTTCAGTAATTGTGGCACACGGACTCAGTAGTTGTGGCTCATGGGCTCTAGAGCGCAGGCTCAGTAGTTGTGGCTCACGGGCTTTGTTGCTCCGCAGCATGTGGGATCCTCCCAGACCAGGGTTCGAACCCGTGTCCCCTGCATTGGCAGGCAGATTCTTAACCACTGCACCACCAGGGAAGTCCCTGTTTCCCTTTTTATACAAATGGTAACATACTATACATATGGCTCTCTACCTTGTTTTTTTCAATTAATACCTGGGAGATCACTTCTTTGCAGTGCATTAAAGCTTCTTCCTTTAAAAAAGGAACAGGGTTCTGGTAATAGGGATGTACCATTGTTTATTTAGCTATTGCCCTGTTGAAAGACAAATTTATAATGTTTCTAGCCTTATACTATTACACATACTATTACTTATACTATTACAAACGATGCTGCAAAAAATCTTGTAAATTGTCATTTGCATATATATAGTGTATCATGTGGATAAATCCCTAGAATTAGAATTATTAGGTCAGACAGTCTGTGCAGTTGTAATTTTGATAGATGTTGCCAAATTGTCACCTAGGTGTTTTCCCAATTTATGTCACAATGTAGAAGAGAGACTGCTTGGTTGACAGCTAATTTAAATGCTCACTTTTATTTTCCTGAGTGCAGGGAGAATGTGATCCCTAATTTGGAAGTCAGAATAGGTGACAAGCTGACCGCTATGACTCTACAGGATAGACTAATAAAATGTCATTTCCCCCTTCAAAACATAAAGGTACAAATTATAATAGATTTCAACATCTGTTACCATTTTCAGTCCTTACAACGATTTACTAATGACTTTTCCAAGTAGTTGGGTAGAATGGTCCAAGCATGCCAGTGCATTATCTCCGCTGAGGAATATTTATGTTTCGAACATATAATTCAGTAGATATTTATTGGGCTTCTTTCCTGTGCCAGGAACTGTCCTAGGTGCCAGGGGTCCAGCAGTGAACAAAACAGCCAGCATCTCTGCTTTCAAACCTTTCAAACATGTTAACAAAGTAATTGCTATCGTGAATGTTATTATAATTTCTTTTGATTCTCTCAACAGCCCTGGAAGGTGGTTACAGTAGGGTGTTTGGGATTAACCCACTGCCACCCCAAGTCAAATGGCAAACATTGCTGGTTGTTCCCACAAATCTGTTCCACTTTCTTCATAGAACTTCTGGTTGGGCACATGGCCACCCAGAACAAGGACTACATTTCCCAGCCTCCTTTATAACCAAGTCCTGGCCAGGAGGATGTAAACAGAAGAGGTGTGTGCAACTTCCAGTGATGTCCTTCTCATTCTGTTCCTGCTGGCTCGAATCTCGACCTGATGGCTTGGGCTGGAAGAGCCACCAGGATCCTGAGGTGGCCATGGGGCCGCATATGAAAAAGCTTTAAGAGAGGAGCCTGGGAGCTTCCCTGGTGGTGCAGTCATTAAGAATCAGCCTCCCATTGCAAGGGACACGGGTTCGAGCCCTGGTCAGGGAAGATCCCACATGCCACAGAGCAACTAAGCCTGTGCGCCACACCTACTGAGGCTGCGAACCATAACTACTGAGCCCGCATGCCACAACTACTGAAGCCCGCGCTCCTAGAGCCCATGCTCCGCAACAAGAGAAGCCACCATAATGAGAAGCCTGTGCACCACAACGAAGAGTAGCCCCTGCTCGCCGCAACTAGAGAAAGCCTGCATGCAACAACGAAGACCCAAAGCAGCTGAAAATAAATAAATTTATTAAAAAAAAAAAAAGAGAGAGAAAGGAGCCTGGGTCCCTGCCAGTATGGAGTGCCACACCCACCCAGGACCAATTCTTTATTCTCTTATATGAGAGCAAAACCCCTTCTGCTTTGTTAAATCCGTTGTTGTATTGGGTTTTCTTGAGGTCTGAAGAGGCATCTCTCCACTGCAGACGTCTTTGTTCTATCAACTGAGCCTGAATCCTAACTAATACCCAGGCACAATCATAACAAGACTGAAGATATCGCCATGTCATGAGGCCATCTTCCCTTTAGAGGAGCCTCTAAGGGAGCGCAACCTGGTCCCTCATTGTGTCATTCAGGAAGCGGTGATGCTGAGGCCAACACAGTGGGAGGGGAGGCTGCAGGCGGAGCTTTTTGTAGAAAGCTGATGTGACATGGGCAGCATGGGTTTCCAGGGGATGAGCATCCCTGATAAGACTAAGGCGTGAGAAAGCTGGCGGGAAGCCAGCCCTGGCTCCTCATGCCAGGAAGGCCTGTTCCTGGGTCCTTCGTCCCAGGATAACGTGGGTGCCTGCACTGAGCTCTGCCTAGGTCTTCCATGGTGAGGCAGGCAGCTGCTCCCAAGGGGCAACCTGGTCCATTAAGCTGCCCTTGGTCCCTAATTCTGACACTGATTTAAGCAGAACCTGCCACCTGAGCCTCCCTCCTGAGGCTCAGGGCATGGATTTCAGCAGGAGCCAGCAGGTCTCCTGGTGGTGCGGGGCTTCCTTCCAGGACTATTTCCAAGAATTAAGAGGTTTGTCCCTTGCAGTGGATTGAATGGAGGTCCCCCAAACATATGTCCATGTGCAAACCCCTGGAACTTGTGAATGTGACCTTATTTGGAAAAAGGGTCTTTGCAAGATCTTGAGATCATCCTGGATTATCCAGGTGGGCCCCAAATCCAGTGACAAGTGTCCTTATAAGAGCAAGACAGGGGGAGATTTGAGACAGAAGAGGGGAGACATAGAGAGGAGGAGAAGGCCATGTGAAGACGAAGGTAGAGACTAGAGTGATGCAGCTACAGCCAAGGACCACCTGAGATCACCAGAAGCTGGAAGAGGCCAGCAGGAATTCTTAACTAAAGACTGAAAGGAGCATGGCCCTGCCGACACCTTGATTTCAGACTTGTGACCTCCAGACTGTGACAGAATATATATCTGTTGTTTTAAGCCACCAAGTTTGTTGTTACAGCAGCTCCTGGAAATGCTTCCAAAATAGACTCAGACATTGGCTTGGAGAAAAGGTCACTAGATTTTGCTTCTGCATGCTCTCTCTCCACTGCCTCCTCTCTGCTCTCTGCCCCTGGCTTCCTCTGGTTGACCTCAGTCAACCTGATGGGAGGGAGGAAACTGGGACCTTAATCAGCCTGGCTTCTGAGGTCTCCTGGGGCTGACTGTGTCCCACAGTCGTAGGTCACATCCTTCTAAGGCATCCCATCCTGCAGGACTTTCTCTCCTCTGGGTTCCGGTAACCTCTCTCTCTCCCCTTGTCCTTTTGGGCCAAAGGGTGGGGATAACTGCTGCTAGCTCAGTCCTTGCACTTTTTCTTGTAGCCCCCCTACACCCTGACCCCATCGTTGTAATCCATCCCTGTGTAAATTAACCTTCCTCAAAGTATCCTAACTTGGGTGTGCTGTTTCCTGTTGGGATCCTGCCTGATACAGTCCAACAGGGGTCCCCATCTCCCTAGTTTTGTCCAGGGTGGAAGTCAGTGTAGAACTTCAGAAGGTGGGAGTGAACTTCCTCAGGGCTAGACCCCTTCAAGGGGGGAGATCTACACATTCTGAAAGGATGGGTAGGGAAGGGCTTCAGGGATGGGGCTCTGCAGAGGCTTTCTTACCGCTGTCCCATGTATCTCTCTATCTCAGGGACCAGGATCCAGGCTCCGCTTTCCAGAGGACCACCCCCCTGCCTCTTGCTAGAGTCTAGAGGTGCTACTATTGCCCCCCATGAGGTATGGAAGGGCAGACATGGTGAGGCTCCCCCTGCCTGGTGAAGCCTGGAGGGCTGGAATGTGGATGGACACGGGCAGGGCTGTGTGTCTCCTTTACCTCCCGAGGAGGGGAAGTCAACCACAATTTTCTAAATTGCAGAATCAGGATAAAGATCCATGAAATCCATTATGTGCATGGAAGAACATAAGACCATGTTTTGATTTCAAAATTGTTCCCTGACAAGAGCTAAATCATGACTAACCACCCCATTCAAGACCACTGTGCTCTCCAGGATTTCTGTTGCCTGTCAACTGTTACATGTGACACTGAGGAGGGTGGCCTCACACCCAAATCCAGCTGATCACCCAGTTGATTTGTCAGCCTGTGAAAAGGAAATCAATTTAAGAGGAGAGACCAGATTCAAGGTCATGGGATGGCAAATGGAGAAACATGACAGGAGAGAAGAGGCTTCAAGGAGGACACAGAGAGTGTCCAAGGAAGCTTTCCTGAGTTGAATGGTGACCACCACTTTATTCAAAATAATGCATTGATTATTGTTTTTCTGATAACAGAAGTAAGGCATGGTCCTTGCTAGAAAATTTGGAAAATAAGGGTCTCATACTATAGAAAACTTGGAGAATGCAGGGTTTGATTGTAGTCCAGTGGCAGGTGACAAGGACCCTGTTGGGGCTGAATTGTCCTCCCCCCACACTGATTCCTGTGTTGAACACTAACCCCAGTACCTCAGAATGTAACTGCATTTGGACATAGGGTCTTTAAAAGGTAATCAAGTTAAAATGAGATCGTTAGGGTGTCCTTATAAGAAGATGAGATTAAGACATGGACACACAGAGGAAAGAGCACACGAAGACAAATGGAGAAGGCAGCCATCTATAAGCCAAGGAGAGAGCTCCTCAGAAGACACCAACCCTGCCTACATCTTGATCTTGAACTTCCAGATCTGTGAGACAATGACTTTCTATTGTTGAAGCCACCGGTCTGTGGTACTTTGGAGTGGCAAACCTAGCAAACTAATAGGGTGGGCAGTGGCAGGGATACAGAGAAGGAGTGACAGATGAAGACATTCTTAGGAGGTAAAATCAGCAAGCCTCGTGGACAGTAGAGGTGCGGAGTAGTCTAGGATCTTATTAGTTTTCTAAGCTTGGGTGGCTTGATGGGAGGGATGTCATCCCAAGTCATCAACTGGGATGGAGATTGGACGAGGGGGAGTTGATGTTTCGGACGCGTTGAGTTAGAGATGCAAGGGGGACACCCAGGAGGGATGCCCAACGCCCACTTGGGGGTGCTGTCCAGGGGATCGAGCAAGAGGACAAGAGGGGAGTACAAGCGCACATCAGGGTGAGTGGAAATCATCCTGCAAGCAGATGAGGTTGCTCAGGCACAGAGCCACTGCCAGAGGACAGACCCTGGGGAGGCCGACATTGATTTTCATCTGCGACGAAGGGCCCCTCATTTATCGCGCGGATGGTCTGCATCTCAGCTGTTCACGTTTATTAAGTTGATTCCAAAATATTGTCTGCCTCCCCTAATTTCTCTTTCAATCTATTGTTGACAAAATTCCCAAGATAGGCACAGACAGACTACTCCCCTAATGCTAAATTGGTTAAATTATGGGGAAGGCTGTCTCTTTAACCTACCCCTGTGATTATTTGGTATTTATGGTGCTTAGTATGCTGGTTTCCAGGACCCACCATATGTGCAGGTAAGTGTGGAGCTGGGTGGGAAAACAATGGGCTATTTCGCTTTTACTGATAAATGTTCTTACCTCTTTGTACCCCCACTGACCTCCTTCCTTTAAAAATCTTTTAATTTGAAAAATGCATGTGTGTGTTGGAAATGTGTAGAAGTGGAAATAGCTATCTCTTCTAAGAACAATGACATTATTATTGTGATGATGATGATGATTCTGTGAATGGTTGTAACTAGCATATATTACAGGGTTACTATGCATCAGGCACTACACTCTATTGTTTTTAAGATATAGCGCTTTCCACTAAGACATATGGTTCTTTAACTATGGAGGACGCAAAATTTTAAGTTAGGTTTCTGTTTCAAAGTGCAGGCTGTGGATTCAGGTTGCCTGGGTTAGAATTCTAATTTCCTCACTTATTAAACTAGAGTCTTCCTGGGCAACTATTTAAACTTTCTGTAAGATATCTGTAGTAGATCTATATCATCTGTAGTTGATCTTCCTCACAAGTTTATCGTGGGGGTCAAGTTTAATAATACGTGGAAAGCATTTAGAGTAGGGCCTGGACATAGTAACAGCTCAATAGATGTTGGCTGTAAATGCTCCCTATTTATGAGGATAAATACCTCATGTTTCTGTTTGAGAAATTTTCTTCTTTGAGAAAAGAACATGCCTATGCCATCTCCTTAGCACGACATGTTTGGGATTCCAGCAAGTTTCTGTCGTTTATTTCCCCAGAGGGGTTGTTACCATTATCCCACTTTTAAACTAAAATATTCAGTTCCACTTTTTAAAAGTCTTGTAAAATCCCTTACCAAGCGGGAGATGCCAGGAACTCTCCTGCCTGACATTTTATTAAGAATGAAAAATACGGAAGCCAGCAGAGGTGCAGAGGGAGGCTAATTGAGAAATCTGGCATGATTGCTGCTAATTGTGGTGTGGTGTTGTGTGGTGTTGGTGGGGGAAGGGCGATGGTGGGGAGGGGAAGGGCAGGGTACCCACGGCCCCCGCTCCTCCAGGCCTTGCATTAATGGAGTAACAGCTGAACTAAGTGTTCAGCTTGAAGGCATCAAAGACTGGAGTCTTTGAGATACCATTCCTTCTACTCCATGATGTCAAAGGTGGCTGCAAATATATCCAGCCCTTTCTGGGTGGCATTGTTTAGGATGCTGGTCCCAGCAGATGGCCCCCAAATGCACCTCAGCCTGGTAGAACAGGGACCACATGTGATGGTATAGTCTTCTCATTAGCAAACAGAAAAAAAAAAGAGGCAAGGATGAGAGAGGAGAGGGATGAAAAGAATACACAAAGACATTTACATATTTACATTGTCTCTCTCGCATTTCAAATTCTCCTTTAGCTGAAGTGTCAGTGGGTTTGCTTTTCTCCTTCTGTTTGTATGTTTACTTGTGCTAAATAGATTATGGTAATCAGGCACATAAATGCATGCAACTGTTATTATGGCATTTTAATCACAGAGTTTTCACGGGAAGCCTTCATTAGAATTCTCATAATCTTACTTGTTAGTGTAACAAACAGTAATAAATGCCAAGGAGCTTGGATTAAGGCAGAGGCATTCAGACTTTAAAAGAGGAATATGGAAATGTTGTCAAATCTCTGCATTACTTATTGAAATGTGACATCAACAGTTCGGGACTCTAAATATCTTACTCATTATAAGGATAGGGAACAAGGCAACCTGAAGATAGTAATTATGTCTTTCTACTGAGCACTACAGACATATGCCTTCCATAGCGTCCTCCTAACTCCTCTGAAATAACTGGATGGTCTGATACACAGTCCTGGCTATAATTTATTAATGTTAAAATTGGAAAATTTTATTATTAATAATTCCTTTTATTTTATGGTTAGTGGTAAGTATGTGCGAACATGACTATGTCTCAAAACTTCCTGATTCTCATTACCTTTCAATCTTGTACTGTTATTTGGCAAATTGGTAGAAAAAGCGGCAGTTTTTTTTTTTTCTAGTAAGCAGTATCACAGTAATGTGCTTGAGAATAAACCACTCTTTCTGAAAATACTGTGGTTTTGCAAGCAGGTCTAAGCATCAGGACACAAGAGATGATCATCCCAATTTTGCTGAAGCCCAGAATTTAGATGTGAGGATGTCAGTTCTGGGGGAAACTCCCTACTTCAGTTACCCGTTGCTGTGTAACAAACTAGGCCAAGACTTAGTGACTCAAAACAATGAAAATGTATTGTCTCTCATGATTCTGTGGGCTTACCAGGCCGTTCTTCTGCTTAACTTGGTGCTGGCTGAGATGCGGGGAGAGCTAGAAGGTCCATAATGGATGCTCAGCTGGGGCTGTTTGGTCCAGGCCTCAGCTCCTCTCCGCTGCGGCATCTCCACTTGGCTGCTTTGGCTTCCTCACAACATGGCGGCTTCGTTCAAGAGGAAAGATTCTAAGAGGTGAAGGCAGAAGCTGCAGATCCCTTTAAGGCTCAGCCTCACAGCTGACACTACGTCACTTCCGCTGCATTCTGCTGATCTGTGAGTCACAGGCCAGCCCAGGCCGGTGTGAGAGGGGCTACTACACAAGGGCATGGGTCCTGGGAGGTGTGGTTCATTCAGAGCCATCTTTGGAGACTAGCTTCCATACTCCCACACGGGGGGCCATCCTGGCTGGTTCCCCGTGGCTCTGTCTTACGCTCAACTCTTTCTTGTCTACACGTGGGAGCAAAAACGGGGGGGGGGGGTGCTTTCTCCTCGGAGACTGTGTGCCAGGGAACCACCTTTCTTTACTTCCTCTCACCGCAGCCCTTGAGGTCCAGCTGTCCTTCCTGGGGGTGCGGTAATAGAATTCCTGCCACCAGCTACTGCACCTGGACACAATCACAGGTATCATCTCAAGTGACTCAGGTCATTTGTCCCAGATGTGGTAAGCAAACTGGTGCTCCTGTCCCTCCCTACCCTTGTCAACAGGCTCCGTCCCTCAGAGCCACATTCCTTAAACTGGTGCACAGACTAGTCACCTGTATCTGGATGGCTGAGGAGCTTGTTAAAAAGTGGAGCTTCACTCCAAACCCACCGAATCAGAGCCTCTGGGGGTGGGTCCTCAGAATCTCTCCTTTCCACAAACTGCCCTGTTGATTTGGCTGAGTACTCAAGTTTGAGAGCCCATGTTCCAGGCAGACCTTGCTCTGTTTCATGTACCCCTGGGCTGGGCCTCTAGATCCTTGGAGAGTTTGGATCTCTCTGGTCTGGGCTGTGAGTTCACCCATTTTTACCTTTAGATTAAAACTGATGCCCTGGAAGCAGCTGACCCATTTCCTCTGCGCTGCTGGCCAGGGGGCTTCCCACAGCCACCCCCCCCAGGAGGACTCATGTCCTTGTTCGATTTCCTCGTTCTGGCCCAGTTAGCATGACCCCACTGTCCTCCATCCTCCACACTTCAAATGTGCGCTGCTGGATTTATTGGTTGGTCAGCTGGTTGCTGTTGTTGTTGCTGCTGCTGCTGCTGTGTGTGTGTGTGTGTGTGTGTGTGTGTGTGTAATCAGCTATGTCTTCTTGAGTGAATGAATGAATGAACGTGACTATACGGTGGGTACTGGTATCGTCTCCGTTTTGTGGACCAGGGAACTGGGGCACAAAATTGTTAAGAAATTGCCCACAGTGACTTCGTTAGTGGGTAACAGAGCCAGCATTCAACTGCAGGTCTGTCTGACTGAAACTCGGAAACTCAAATGCACACAGCAACTCAGAGTGGAGTATCCTGCAGAGCGCCAGTGGCCGGCCCCACCTACCGAGGGCTGAGCTGTCATCAACCACTTCAGCTTCAGGCCACTGTGGTGCCGCCTTTGGCGAGCTCTTTCCTGGGCTCAGGGCAGCAGACTTAATCCATTGTGAGGCAGCTCCATGACCACGCCTTCACCATGCAGCAAACATGGCCCTAAGGCAGACTGCATGAGATTTTAGAGCATGGCTTTGAATCTAAAAGCACTGGGCTCCAATGCCAATTCGGACACCCCAGTTTTCTCATATGCAAGAGGGGACTTATCCCATAGGGTATTCCATTCAATCACTTAAAACATACTGTGTAGCACCCACCAAGTGCCATGTACTGAGTTAGTAGTCAGGGGTACCAGGGCAGGCAAAACAGGTTCCGTGGCCCCTGTCTTCATGGAGCTTAAGGAATTCTGAAGAGTAGAAAAGACAATGCATTTAAAGTCCACCCCCTGGAACATAGGAAGCGCTTGCATTCATTAGAATGCCCTCTCTCGTAAATGACAGATTCCCAATCAAAGGAGCTGAAGCAAAAGGCAAGATTTGTGGGCTTATACATAGGACAGCCTAGCATGTCCCTCCAGACATGGCTGGACCTCAGTGCCCGTCCGCTGTTGCTGGAAGTCTGGGAGTCTGACTTATTGTCTCTGCTGTCCTTTGTGCTGCTTCTCCCCCACCAGAAGCTGCAGGCTCCCACCCGACTAGCCTAACCAGCCCAACAGACTGGGAATTTTCCCTTCTAAAGCATCCCAGGGCTGACTCCTATTGGCCAGATCAAGACATGTGCTCATGCCAGACCAGTCACTGGAACCAATTGGCCAGACCCAGATCATACATCCACACCTGGGAGGGGGGCACAAACGTCCAGCCCCACTAAACCCAAATGGACTGAGAGTGTGGTAGGGGTAATTGTCCCCAACCCCCTTCGCCATCAAGGACCAGGGCAAGGAGGAAAGCACGGTGGGTGGTAGTTATTGTTATTGATACAATATACAGTAGTAAGAATTACTGCATGTAGCAGGTGAGTTCATCTCTCATGGGAATGCAGAGGCTGACCGTCAGTATGTCCTCGTGGCTGAGCGGGGGACTGTAACAATACACTGGAGACAACTTCATGCCACCCAGCCTAAGGGGAAATGGTCACTCCCAGGACAGAACAAGGAGATAGGGGGTATTCTGTGCTGCATGTACAGCAATTGCCACTAAACACAGCACACACCCCAAGCAGAAGATGGCATTTCCTAAGCCTCGGGTGTCTTGAATTTGAGTCCTGGAGTGTGTCTGATATCTTTAGAGGTCTAATTTTCACCATGTGTCAGCATGTCTATCGGTTTGTGTTACAGAAGGGTTCGCTCAATATGTATTTACTGGGCATATGCTGTAGTTGCTCCATGGTTGGTTTGAGAGGTGCTGTCTCTTGGTTACCCCAAATCTACTCGCTCTGTCTACCCTGCTAATTGAGTCTCAGTTTTGTTCAGGTATCCATCCCCTTGGGAAGGTGACCTGATACCCTGCTGGGAGTAAATTCTGAATCATCCAAGCCAGTCATGGCGACCCCATTTCCCCTGCACATTTATGCTCTTCATTTATGGGCCACGTATGGCCGATACTCATGGGGGAAATCACTGAGGAAGGTTTCTTCATCCTTAAAAAGAACCCTGGCCCTGGCTGTCACCATTCTTTTTAAGAATGAAGAAACACTAGGAGGCAGCTCCTGGTCTTTAGCCGAATGTTCTGGATCAGGAACTGTGCCAGCCATCTTGTTAACAGCCTGAGGATGAAGCCAGCTCATGGAGGAGGGCTGAGTCCACAGAGAACCTCAGAGAAAGGGAAACCAGAGTACTGAGGCACAGTGCCTGGACTCCATTCTGCCCAAGGACTTCGTGTCGTGTGATTGAGTCAATCTTCTCATCGTCTGAGTCAGCAGAGGGGTGTCAGGAGCTCAGTTGAGTTGGGCGAGAGAGAGAGAGAGAGAGCTGTCAGGTGTCAGAGTAGCTGAGGAAAGCAACAAGCCAAAAATGGGAGTGTTAAGCCTTTAACCATTTACTGTGAGGGTACAAGATGGTACAAGCAGAGTCTGAAACTGGAGGACGCACTGGCTCTCCCTGTTCCTTTTTCCCCATGAGCATCACACCTGTCTAGGGTCAGGTGGATCCGTGCAGACGTAGGGTTGTCTCCCTGTTGAGGGAGCCCTGAACAAAAGGCTCTGGCAGTTTTATGGACTCTGAGGTGGGAGGCGGGGGGCGAAGGGGGAGGGCTAGGAGTGGAAAAGTACTGGCTACTGACTCAGAGAAGGGCAAAGTGCCTTCAAGGTCTTCCCTCCCTCACCCCTGCCCTCATAAGGAGGGCTCAGCAGAGGAGCCCGCAGACCTCAGCTCAAGGAGGCCAGGAGTGAGAGCACCAGGGCTGGGAGTGCAGAGGTGTGATCCTTCAGAGGCTCCAAGGCCCTGGCTGTCACCAAGTCCAGTACCGGGAGGGCAGCTTTTCCCCCATGGGTCCTGCCAGGTAAAGCCTTTGTAACTGCTTACGGCCAAGCTTGAAAAATCACACATAGACTTTTAACCAGAAGCCGAAATCCTCAAGTGTTATTTTCTGTGGAAAACATTATAATAGACACAACTTGGAATCTTTTAGTAACCAGGGACAGAAAACCCAGCTCAGACTGGGACAGAAAACCCAGCTCAGACTGGTTTAAAAAAATAAAGGGTACTTGCTTAAAAAATGGGCAGAGGATTTGAATGGACATTTCTCCAAAGATGATATCAAATGGCCAATAAGTATACGAAAAGATGCCAGCATCACTAGTCATCAGAGAAATGCAAATCAAAACCGCAATGAGGTATCACCTCACATCCACTAGGATGGCTACTATCAAAAAATCCTGAAAATAACAAGTGTCAGTGGGGATGTGAAGAAGTTGGAACCATTGTACACTGTTAGTGGGGCTGTAGAATGGGGCAATGGCTGTGGAAAACAGTATGGTGGTTCCTCCAAAAATTAAAAATAGAACTACAAATGATCCAGCAATCCCACTTCTAGGTATGTATCCAAAATGATTGAAAGCGGGATCGCAAAGAGATATTTGGACACCAATGTTCATAGTGGCACTATTCACAATAGTCAAGAGGTAGAAACAACACAAATGTCCATAGACAGATGAATAGATAAACAAATGTGGCATATACATACAATGGAATACTATGCAGCCTTAAAAAGGAAGGAAATACAGTCACATGTTACAATAAGGATGAACCTTGAGGACGTTATACTAAGTGAAATAAACTAGTCACAGAAGAATAAATACACTATGAATCTACTTATTGTTATATGAGGTATCTAAAGTAATCAAATTCATAGAAATAAAAAGTTGACTGGTGGTTCCCAGGGGCTGGGGTAAGGGGGAAAAGGAAAATTGTTGTTTTACGGGTATAAAGTTTCAATTATGCAATATGAAAAAGTTCTGGAGATCTGTTTCACAACAATGTAAATATACTTAATACTACAAAATGGTTAAGATGATAAATTTTATGCTATGTGTTTTTTAACCACAATAAAAATAAGTAGATGAATGAATGAATGAATGAATGGAATTTATTGGCTCACATAAATGAAAGTCCAGAGGAGAAGTGAACTTTAGGTTAGGCTTGATCCTGTGGCTCAATGATGGATAGGAAAGACCCTGTTTCTTTCTATTTTCCTTGTCCTCCAAATAATCAAATAATCTGTGTAGAAAGATTTCATTCCATGTTTGTGTGTCTGTCCATCCATCCAATAAATATTTATCAAGGGCATTCTTTTTATTAGGCACTGAATTATATGCTAGGATTACTTTTGAAAGACAAGCTTTCAATTAGGTAAAAATTTATTTTGCAATGAGGAAAACTTGGCTTCCTCTGATGAGTTCATATGTCTGTGTTTGCTGGTGACCAGAAAATAGTCATATTTTCCCTTTACAATTTGATAGCCAGAAAGCTCAGGACAAAAGTTCTTCTATTCTTATTTTAGATTTCAGTGGTTCTTACTCTTTAATTCCATTTCCAAATCTTTTAAGTGTTTTTACTATGTGTATTGTCATTGTTGGCTGCCTCATATTGCTTACGAAATGAGCTGAGGAAAAAAACCAATTTATTAAAAAAAACAGGCACAATCAAGTTTTAGTTGTGTCACCTCGTATTCCTGACTCAGGGGAAGCTTCAGGAATACTCAGCAATAAACCTATCTTTCACCAATCCAGTGGAATTTATAATTTTGTGAGTTTTACACAGATTATGTATTATTAATCTCATTTTACAAGTGAAGAAAATGAAGCTCAGATTTTGCTTAAGGACCACTAGGCAAAGGCCTTAAACTCTAACTTCATGTGACATTCCTATTACACCATTCTTCCAAGATCACATGTCAAACTTTTCTTTGGGGTATTTCTAAACTAAATAATATAATACAGGCAACGTTTTAGACAGCGTAGCAGACCCCTTGATTGTCCAACTGAAACTTACTTCCTCTTCTCTCTTTCTAACAAAGACCTAATTTTGTTTTCGGTGCCATTTTGGCCATATTAAAATGTTCATCTTCCCAGACTCTCTTGCAGTTAAGGATGGCCGTGTGACCACTTTGGCCAAAGCAGTATTGGCAGAAATCCTAGGAATGGCATACATTCTCACATAAAAACATAGAACTTTGAGAAAAAAAGCTTACAGTCCTTTCCTCTCTTCCTGTCTGGAATGTGGGCACCATGTATGGAGGCACAGCAGCCATTTTGCAATTAAGAGGATGAAAGCTAAGAATGGCAGAGCAGGAAGAGCAAACCCATCTGAGTCCCAGTGTGCATTGCTGGTCAAGCAGCCACCCCAGGCCTCCACTTTTTACCTCTTGCTTTCTTGCTCTGCAAGGAAAGTGACACGCCTAGCAACTTAAGCCATATTGATAAGGTTTTCTGTTACTTTGGCCAAACATAATCTGAACTCTTATGTCAGTCTAGAGAGAACAAAATCACTGATAGGTGTTTTCTACTCTCAGGTGAGTAGGAATCCCTTTCCTAGCAATTGACAACAAAACAATTATTTGATTTCTATTATCCAGATGTTTAACTTATTTAACAACATGGCTTGATCTTTTCAATGAGGGAAATCACAGGTTGATTCCATCCCAAATGGCTCAATATAAGGAAGGAGATTAGGGTTTAAATGACCACCATAAGTACATTGCATAGAGTTCCCTGGGGGCATCTTCAGTTCAATATTTACTTATTTGTCATTCCAAGTTTGATTAAAATATAAAAAGAAAACAGCAAATCATCCAAAATTCTGCCATTAGAAATAACCAGTTAATATTTGCTATAGATAAGTCCAGGCCTCTCTTTACGCATATGGACAGAAAAGGGGTGTGTGTGTGTGGGGGTGTTTGTGTGTGTGTGTGTGAGAGAGAGAGAGAGAGAGAGAGAAGGAGAGAGGTGGGGGGTGGAGAAGGAATCAGCTTGCCAATTTTATTTTATTTTTTTAAGCTGCCGGTATTAGGATTGTGTGGAATCTTCTGATCCATGACTATGGTGCATCTCTCCACTTGTTTGGGACTTCTTTAATTTCTCTCAACAATGTTTTGTAATTTCAGTGAACAGGTCCTACCCATTTTGTCAGATTAATCCCTAGACATTTACTTTTTTGTTATTATAGAAGGTATTCTTATTTCAATTTTTAATTTTTTGTTGCTAGGATATAGAAATATAATTGATTTTTGTATATTGACCTTATATCTTGCAACTTTACTAAACTCACTTGTCAGTTTTAGTAGCCTTTTTGTAGATTCCTTAGGATTTTCTATGAAGATGATCATGCCATCTGTAATGACGTTTCTTTCTCTCTTTCCAATATGAATGTTTTTTATTTCTGTTTCTTGCCTTATTGCTCTGTGTAGAATCTCCAGTACATTGTTGAATGGGAGTGGTGAAAGCAGACATCTTTGCCTGATTCTTGATCTTAGGGAGGAGGTATTCATTCTTTAACCATTAAATATAATGTTAGCTATTATTTTTTCAGAAATTCTACTTATCAGGTTGAAGAATTTTCCTTCTATTTCTAGTTGTCTCAGAGTTTCTATCAAGAATGCATGTTGTATTTTCCAGATGCCTTTCCTGCATCTGTTAAGATGATAATATGATTTTTCCTTTTTAATCTGTTAATATGATGAATTATATCGATTTATTTCAAAATTCAAACCAGGCTTGCATTCCACTTGATCATGATGTATTATCTTTTCTATGTATTATTGAATTCAATTTGCTAAAATTCTGTTAAGATTTTTTTGTGTGTCTATATTCAGGAGGGATATTGGTCTGTGGAGAGATTTTATTTTTATTTGGCTGCGTCGGGTCTTAGTTGCGGCACGTGGGATCTTCGCTGCAGCGCACTGGCTCTTCATTGTGGCGCGCGGGGTCCTGAATGCGTGGGCTCTGTAATTTGCAGCACGCGAGCTCTAACTGAGGCATGTGAGCTCAGTAGTTGTGGCGTGCGGGTTTAGTTGCCCCTTGGCATGTCGGATCTTAGTTCCCCGACCAGGGGTTGAACCTGCGTCCTCTGCATTGGAAGGCGGATTCTTTACCACTGGACCACGGGGGAAGTCCCTGTGGAGAGATATCATTAACCCTATTTTATTGTTAATGATTAATTAACATATTCCACAGTGTGAATAGCTAACTTTTAGGGCCAGGATGTCAACTTGGGTCTGTGTATTATGAAAATTTTCATGCTTCCACAAAAATTTACTGCTTCTCAACTGAAAAGACGAAAGGGTTGCATGTAGTTTTTAAGCATCTTCATTGATGAAATAAACAAACCAAATAACAATGTAAATAAATAATATAAAAGATTTACATTTATTTAGTCCCGTCAGTTACCAGCATATATAATGCTAATTCTGAGTAATGCCCATTGGCTGATGACTGGATACTGGATACCCAGCAAAGTGAAAACAGTCGCTATCCATGGTCCTCAGTCCTCTTGCTCTCTGTGGTACCCTCAGCAGCTCAGCAGCTGCCCGAAGTCCTCCATGGTGGCAAGGTCAGATATCGATTATCTCACACTTTGGAGGCCAATTCAAGAGCTAGTCCAAGCTTAGGCCATTATAAAGTGAAGAATCCTTGTCCTCTATCCAAGAAATTATTTCTTAATTACCACAAGTGGTCATTAGAGCCTGGAATTATGTACTGGAATTGCATATGGGAATTCGTTCAGTTAACCAACAAATATTTCCTGAAAGCCTACTACATGCTAGGTACTATTCTAAGTTCATTACAAGGGTAATAAAATTGACAAAATCCTTGCTCCCATAGACCTTACATTCTAGCAAGTGATGGAGTAACACCTCCAGGTCAATTTAGGGACAAAGACACTGCAAAACTCAAAAGGGAAGAAAGTCTGAGGGGACAGGTTATACAGTGTGTCTGTACCTACTGAAATCCTCTACAGGTGTCACAGCCCTCTCATAATAGAATCATGGGATGTTCCTGCCTGGTGGGTGCCAAGCTGTAAGGCTTCCTTTACTGTTTGTTTGTTCATTAAGCTTTGTATAACAGTAATAATCATATAAAAGTAGAGAGTATAATATAAAGAACTACTAAGTACTCATCAACCAGCTTCAATATATACCAATACAGTACAATCTTGCTTCATCTATACCTCTACCCATCCTTTTTTTCTGGATAATTTTATAGTGACATTAAGCACCTTTATTTGCAAACACTTCAGTATACGCCTCTAATAGATAATTGTTACTTTAATAACAATTACCACAATATTATGTCATACTTAAAAATAACAGTAATTCCTTAATATCTTTAAATATTGTCATGTTCATATTTTCCTAGTTGTCTTACAATTTTTAAACAGATTGTTTGAATCAGCACCCAAATAAGTTCTGTACTTTGCAATTTCTGAAACGACTTATGAATCTCTTTTATCTATATCAATTTCTTCCTCTTTATTTCTTTTTCCAAAATTTTTATTGTTTTTGTTGAAGAGATTGGATCATTTGTCCTATAGAATTTCCCACAGTCTGGATTTTATTTCATCCTATGGTGTCATTTAATGTCTTCCTCTGTCCCTTGTATTTCTGCCAGTTTGTATGTCAATGTGTCTCTGGTCATTTTTTCTTTTATTCCTAGTTATTTTCTAAATTCTGTCACCTCTTTTTTTCAAGCTTCCTTTTTTTGAATCACCTTAATTCTGAGTTTTCCCCCTAACTCTGAGGTACGTTGTCTTTTCATAGCTTCTATCATTTTCTTAATTTCCTGTAACTTGTTTTGGAATATTCGAAATGTTATATGAACATTTCTTCCTAGAACATTTTCATTGTAGGAATTTTATTCTACATCTTCTTTTCTTTTTCTCTCTCTTAAATTAACTTTTAATGGATTTCCACCGCAGTGCTTTTCTGTTGTTCATTTTCTAAATGAAATAAACTTTTCTCTACTTTTAGGAGCACAGGGTATGGGAGGACAGCCTTTCTAACTTAAAGGCTCTAGCGCTCTCTCCTCTGTTGTTTTCACAAAGAAATAAAAATCTTCCAGCTTTGTGAGAGCTGCCTCCTCTGCTCTGCATTCCCACTCCCATTTATCTAGATCTTTTTTCCTTGCCTTTGTCTTTCTGCTCAGATGTTCCTCAGTACAGGGCTTTGTATTAGAAGGAAATTTATTCACTTTGAGAGTATAGAGGGCCCAAGCCACTCCAGCACCATCGGGCTTATTGGGTCATCGTCCCATTGCACTTAACCTTGTGTTGGGTTTGTAGAAGCCTCTCCAAGTTTCAGCTGCTGTGCTCAGATTGGCTTGCTATACCCTCCAGTAAATACCTACTGGTGATTTTGGGATTTCCCCCATTCTCAGCATCTTCAGAACCACAGTTTTCTTCCCTTCCTTCTTCCAGCACTGATGCTGCTACCACACAGTTCTTGACCTTTAGATGCTTTGCCCAGACCTGTTAGTATTGGTGTTTGGGGGGATTACCTCATCATTGTTGTAGATACTGTCCATGGCTCTTTAGCTCTGCTAGTCTAGTTGTTTATGGGGACATTTGGGAAGATTCTAAAACTACCCAGCTATTTCTCATTTCCTTTTTGCTTCCTCTTGGTACCCAGTGTGACATCCCAAGGGAGTAGATGAGTGATCAGTTCGGATTAATTAGAGTTTAACTCAATGAAATATTCCAACTCGGGGATGGGTTTTCGCACAGGAGCCATGACTCCTGCTTCATTTAGTGCTTTTGGGAAAGTAGGTAGCGTGAGAAAAAGTGGACGGGGGATGCTGAGGGACAGCAACCGGGTTGGGCATAGCTCTTAGAACCTGCTTAAAGGCCCAAGTGTTGAGTTCTGCCTCTGACACCTCCCCTCCTCTGGCTAGGTTCTCAAGGAGAGAAGAAAGTCACACGGGAAGTGAAGGGAAAACAGTGCTAAAAACAAAAATTCTAGTGAACTGGGAATTCCCCAATATTCAACATTCCCAGATTTGCATCTGACTCCAGCTTTGAATTGTTGGAGAACTGCAGGGCTTCCCTCCCACCCTCCCCTCCCTTTTCTCACTCCCTCCCCCAGCTCTGCCTGTGCTCACTCCGTTTTCTTGTGCTTCCTGGGTGGTGCAGGGTTGTGATGTCTTGAATACCAAGAGTGAGGCTGAACATATGTGAACCTTTCCTAATCCTGCTAATCTGTCTTCAAAAACCTTTCTCAAAGTGTAGGCAACATCCAGATTGTAAAAAGAGAGCCGAGTGAGCCTGAGCATTTTAATGACAAGTAATCTTTGTCCAAGGGGGAGGGGGCAGCTAGCTCAGCTGGAGATGGAGCTGATGGACGGCAGCAGGTAGAAATAACTGCCGGTAATACCTCCTGTAAATCTCCATTTAGGGGCAGCTGAGGTCTCAACGCAGGAAGAAATCGACTTTGCTTCTAAACTGGGGACTTTGCACCCATGACAGCTATTAATCGGTAATTAGTTGTGACACAGAATTACCAGCCCCACAATGGTAGAGGGAGCCTTGCGAGGCCTTTGAAACTGATTAGAGAAACTGAATGGATGTTACTTGCGATTTAAAAAATCTGTTCGGATGTGAGCCTGAGTTAAGACGTCCCTCCTCTGTGTCCCTTGCTTTCTCCCTGCCAACCTACGAACAGCAAACCTCTCCCGAGTGTGGCTCTGGGCAAATGTGTCCCTGGGGCTAGCATTCCTCAAGATAAATCGGATACCAGTTGGTCCTTAGAACTTACCGAACTGAAGGGAGGTGACTTTGTAGATTCCACTGACAGAGTAGAATCAGGGAGATTTATCAGGTCTACAAAAAAAAAAAAAAAAAAAAAAAGGAAAGAGATTTGGGGGCCAGCTGAAGCAAGCAATCAATATTATACCCTGAGAAACATAAGCTCATAGAAACCAGGCTTGTGAAGAAGCAGACATCCAGGGCTGGGGGAATAAAACACTAGTTCCACAGAGACGGATTTGCCAGTTATGCAGCTTCAGTGGAGCTTCTGGTCCTCTAGGATCCAAACCCACAGTGGGAGAAAAATCTGGCTGCTGCTGCCCTGCCCACTGGGGTATCCTCCAGATGAGAGCTGACAGCAAAGCATCATTCCGTCTGGAGATCTGCAGGTCCAGGTGGTGGTGTGTTTCTCGGCACATGGTGTAACACTGTTCGTGCCTGTCTTTTCTAAGATCTCTGCCAGGTGAGAATGAAGGCTCTGAGAGGAGGAGTTAAGGGTTGTGAGCTTACTAACTGGATAATTTGCTAGAGAAGCCAGACTGGTAAACAAGCTAAATAAACTTATGAGCTGTTCCATTTCTCCTCTATTAAACAAGGTTAATATTTCAAATAGCTGTGGATTCACCTTAGCTTTTGTATATCCATGTCCGTGGCTACATTTTTCATTCTCTCTAGTTAAACATAGATAGATAATCGATAGATATATAGATAGATATCATATTATGTAATATGTAACTTCTATATATAATTCAAATGTATACTGAGAGAGTACCTTAATTAATTTAATATATATGTATAAATTTAAGGCAACTCCTTTCTGTCCTTTAAGTAAAATGGGCCTCACTCACACAGGTGAAGGACTTTTTTCACCTGATGCTGGCCCTTAAGCCATGTAAGAATGCAGCTTCTATCTCCATTTTCCAAATGGTTTGCTGTGTAATGTGAGAAAGGACCATACCTCTGGGGCGTTCTGTTTCCTGGTCTATAAAACAGAGGTGATTAACCAGTCCTCCTGAATGTATGATGATATATTGGAACCTTCAACACCTTGTTTACTGATCAACTCAGACCCAGTTAGGATCCTTGTGGGGTTTTTCTGTTTTTTGGTTTTTTTTATGTTTTTGCTTTGTATCTTTTTTTTTTTAACATCTTTATTGGAGTATAATTGCTTTACAATGTTGTGTTAGTTTCTCCTGTATAACAAAGTGAAGCAGCTATATGTATACATATATCCCCATATCCCCTCCCTCTTGTGTCTCCCTCCCATTTGATCCAGGATGATTCTTTCAACTTTTGCCAGAAGAAAGGACTTCAGTTTCTGCTTCTGCCTGAAATTGCATTTCTACCAAACTCTCTTGGCCTCAGGCTATTTCTGTGAATACTGATTTACCCCAACTTTAGATGGCACAGTGTTGATACTTTCGTTGAGTTTCTTGGGTGATACCCAGTTCAGCCTCAGGTTACAATGCTCACTATTAAGTTTACATGTTGTCAAAAAGAGATTAAATTCCAGAGTTTGGAGCCTGGTTTCCCAATCAGAAATGAAGGGATATGCATTTGGAGAAATGGGGAACAACATATTGGGGAAGAGGGAATAATCAAGTCTGGAGAGACAGAAACCCAGGGTCCTAACTTTGGCGGTTCTTTTCACTAACTCTGAGCCTTCACATTCTTTATTGGCAATTGCTTCACCAGTAAAATGGAGATTATGATGGACCATTATGAGACTCATACAAAATAATATATGTAAGAATACTTCACAGAATCCAAAGTAAAGCACAATTGTGTGAATTCAGCTCCAGGTGAAGCTCATACGCACATTGCAATCATTTTGCAGCAGAAATGATTCTTAACTGGGAAACAGGTTATATGTATAAAAATATGGACTTTGAGGTGGATTTATAATTTCAGAAGATAAAGGCATATAAACACTTTGAGGGCAAGATATCGATCTTCTCATCTTTGTATGCTTGGTACCTAATGCAGCACCTGGATTTCAGTTATATGCTTAAAAAATTTTTGTAGAAAGGAAGAAGAAAGGAGAGGGAGAGAGGGAGAGAGAAATGGAATAACTTTGATGCCCCATATTTCTGGGCTTTAAATAAACAAATCATTTTTTTTAAAGAAGGTAAAGAAATTCTATAGGGAAAAAAATCATAAATGAATATCAAACTGAATAATGTCAATGAGCTTCTATATACACTTCATTCAGGTTCCGCAAATATTGACATTTGATTGGGACTTCCCAGGTGGTCCAGTGGTTAAGACTTTGCCTTCCAATGCAGGGGGTATGGGTTCAATCCCTGGTCAGGGAACTAAGACACCACGTGCCTCGTGGTCAAAAAACCAAAACATGAAACAGAAGCAATATTGAACAAATTCAATAAAGACTTTAGAAATGGTCCACATCAAAAAAAAAATCTTTAAAAAAAAACCCATTTGATTACATTTTCTTAATCATTTTCTTTTTCTCTTTAAATAAATTCTGAACTGTTTGAGGGTAAGTAGCATCTATTTTATCTTGACTTGATATTTTATCTGGTTATTGTGTTCAGAGTTTCTTTGCTACTCAGGTATTATGTTTAAATTACTTTAATTTCTGATATACTTTAAAATTTTCTAATTTGATTGCTTTGAAATCTAATATGACAATATATAGAATTTCTACCTTTTGGCATTTACTAAGTATTTAAATGGAAGAATGTTTCATCTTTTGTGAAAACATTTTTTTTTTATTAACAAAGTTGAGGGAAACATGTTGCCTTGTTTTCCCATTTGGTTCTTTATATATATGTCAATTTTGTCTTACTCTCTATGATTTCTAAAATAATTATTTGCCTAATTGTTTTTATTTTCTTGGGATGTTTCAGTCCACTGTAGGTATATTTCAGTTTATGTTTTTTCTTATATTTATTTTTATTTTCCTTTTATACATCTTGCTAATATGCCATTTGGCATATATAAATGAAATATTCTTAGGTATCCAATATTGAAAGTGTCTTGATTGTTGTTTAGTGTTCTTGTTTCCTGTGAGAAATGCTTTATCTGACTATATAGATTATAGCAATTGCTATATAACAACTGCCACAACACATTGCATGAGGATTAAACCACCTCCCATGCTATTCTTAATCAACAACTTCAAACTGCAACTGTGGGCAGTCAGAGAAAAATGCATCTCAGAGAGATGAAAAGAATAAAAATATGTGAGAGCAGTTAAGCGATCTGAAAAACTGATTGAGAGGATCCAGCATGTATCACATAGGTGTTTCAGAAGGAGATAGATGGAAAATTCAGGTAAGAATGTTCACAATTAAAGAGAGACATAAATCCTCGGCCAGCAAGTGTACAGTAAATGCTGTGCCAGCATCCATCCATCAGTAAATCCCTGCTTAGGCATAATGTAATGAGACGCAGAGATAAAGAGGAGAGTCTTACAAGATTTTAGAAAGAAGATGAATATGAATAAAACTTAGACTGAGAACAGACATCACATTAGCAGAAGTGGATGTCAGGAGACAATAGAGGAATATCTCCAAGGTAGTGAGGAAACATAGCAGTTAGTCTGCTTGTTGGACGGGTGGCGGGGAGGGATCAAGAACGACATCAGGGAGTGGTTCCAAGGATGCACCCACAGGATCTAGAATGTTCCCTGTCTTAAAAAGAACAGATCCCAAGCAATGAGACAAAATGTCACTATTTTTAAAATTTCAATGTCAAGTCCACAGGTGTTTGTTATTTTATCTTATGAGTTTTTTTTTCCTGTGTTTGGAATATAACATATTATTTTAAAATAGGGGGGAAGGCTAGATGGTGAGAAATGAATAAAAGAGCAAAAACCCAAGCATGTGTGATGAAACAGAGGCAGGTATGAGGCACCAAAAGCACATGTCAAGAGGACCTTGTCTTTGAAGTAGGGAATCTGAGGATTTCATCTAGGTGCTCATTTGGAAACCCAGGGTCCCCTTGCCTGAAATCTGAACTCTTTGCCCCACCCCTTCTTTACATTCTCACCTCTTCCCCCGCTCATTTCCCTAATAAGGCTTCTGATGCCATCTTTCTTTGCCCACACTTTGGCTGTATTGTTCCTTTTGAAGTCTCTTGTATTATTCCTCCCAAACCACACCCACAGCCCCAGGAGGCTTTTTCCAAGAAGCCAGCTGCTCCAGGAAGGTTCCAGCCATCATACTACTCTAGAGGAGATGGTTTAAAACCAAGCTTGTGGCTTGTCATTGCCACAGAATCGACCACTTTGTGAAAATCATGGAGTTACCACCCTCTCCCCTTCCAGCCTGAGAACTCTAAAGACCTTCCAACAGGGGCTGGAGGAAGGGGTGAGGCTGCAGATGTAACTGGGAAGAGCTGCCCGGACAGAGCACCTCAGTGACGTAGTTGCAGGGAGTGGTGGGAAGTGAGCCCTGAAGTCCTTTTGGCCCTTGACTGGTCTCTCCAACTAGAAAGTTAGACCTCTAGTTTGGGCTGGGACCATCACAATACTCTTTGATCCTAGCGTGGCTCTGAGTGCATAGTTAATAATCAGCAGGCTCTTCTACAGATGAAAGTAATTTCTTGAACTGCTGCATCAAGAGCTTTGTGGTGGTGGTAATGAACTTGGGTTCTGGACCAAGCTGACTTGGCTTAGAATCTCGGTTCCATCACTCATTAGTTGTGGGACCTTGGCCAAGTTTCTTGGCTTCTCTGAGCCTCATTTTATGTATCTATGAAGCAAGGATAGTAACATATCCATCCCATAGAGTGCTTGTGAGAGTTAAGAGTGACAGTGTGCTTGAATCAAGGAGTCAGCAAGGTTGGTTCCTTCTGAGGACTCTGAGGGAGAATGTGTCCCATGTCTTTCTCCGAGCTCTGGTGATGGCTGGCAATTCTTGGCATTCCCTGGCTTGTCACTCCCATCTTTGCCTCCATCTTCACATGGTCTTCTCCCTGTGTTTATGTCTTCACATGGCTGTCTTCTTATAAGGACATCAAACATATTGAATTAAGGCCCACCCTACTCTTGTTTGACCTCATCTTAACTAATTGCATCTGTAACAACCCTATTACCAAATAAGGTCACATTTTGAGGTACTGGGGGGTAGAATTTCAAAATATATTTTTGGAGGGATACAATTCAACCCATAACAAATGTTTGTTCAGGTCCTTCACCTATTTTTTAATTGAGTTATTTGTCTTTTTATTAATAAGTTGCAATAGTTCTCTATATATTCTAGATATAAGTCCCTTGCCAGATATATGATTTGTTCCTTCTACATTTGTTAGTTGGCATCTATTGTAAAGAAAAATCTTTCTCTTCTTCTTTTAGTTGCTCAGTTATTTATACCAGTTAATGTATTTTATTCAATGGATAGTAATCTGATATTCTCATTATTTATTTTGACCCTCAGTTGTCCTAGCTTTGGCCAGTGGGAGCTAGTTCAAGTTGACTTTGGTCTTCATCATTTTTTGAACATTTCATTACTCTGTGGCACAATAAGGTGCTCCAGGCTGGGACTTCCTCTGTCCCAGCCCTGAATTGCTCATTCCACAGAGCTTTTGTTCCTTTTTGGTGTAGGAATATTTACAAACCAGGATCTGGCTGCTCAGTGGGTTCATTGTTACTAGGGTGTCACTATCTCAGGGGAAAGAGTTAGTAAATATATGAATGTGTAAGGGTACGCATACATCTATAAGAATTTCCATATCTATCAGTATGTGTACATATAATATACATACCTATTATATGTTTATTTATATATACATGAATAAAATACATAAATATGCATATTAAAATTAGTTTAAAATGATAGTTCTAATTCTAATCCAATACCCAAGGGTTCTTTCTAAGTCCATTCTCTGACAGTGAGAAACCACCTTCCCACTATCCTCAATATGTTTACTTATTTGCTCAATCATTTAACGTATTTGTTTAACGTAACCCGTCTCTAAATCACTTTGACTGCTTTTCCCGCCTACCATCTCCATCCGCCCCTACAAGTACCCGGTGTCTTGGACACCAAGCTCATTGCTGCTGCCACCTCCATGTGGGAAGGGAAGGGAAGGTGGGCAGGGAAGAGGATGGAACAGAAAGGGACCTAGTGTCCTCTGTACAAGGACTCAGGTGTAAGTTTCATCTGGCTTTCAGTGACAGGAAAAAAATGGATACTTTCAGTTTATTTTGTAATCAACTTGAGACCCAACCTGATTTTCCATTTGCTTGGAATGACACCCATCCCCCAAGCTCTCTGCTCAGAGGACGCTTAGTCATGAATCAAGAATTGGCTTATTTATCACTGCTGAAATGGTGCTTTCTCTACTTTGCCCCCATCACCCTTGCTTTTACATGGCAGAAGGAGCCAGAAGCAAAGTTAAAAGACAAACTACCAACTAGAAAAAATTCTTGCAACATATGGGACAAAGTGATAGTAATTTTAATAAGTCACCTCAATAGAATAATGGGCAGAGGATATGAACAAAACATGTGAAAATACACTCATCTTCTCTTTTAATCAACTGAATGTATATCAGAATGAGACCTTAATTTTTTTCTTGTAGGATACCAGTGATGACAAAGAATGATTTTGACGTGACCGGTGAGGGTTTGGGGAAATGGTCTCATATACTATAGTGGGAATAACATTTCACCTAACCTTTCTGGATTGCAATCTAGCAATACTGTTTGTCTTTTGATTCAGTATCTCTATCTCTTAGGAAGTTACTTAAAGGAAATAATAAGACAGGTATTAAAACAGGTATATACATAAGGATGTTCATTGCATCTTTGTTTATAACATCAAAAGTTGGAAAAACCTAAATGTCCATCATTAGGAAATTAATCCAATAAATAATAAGATGGAATATAATACAACTCTTTATCAAGCAAAGATGGAAACTCATGTGTTGATACATAAAACCATATTTTGTTTTATTCATGACAAAACTCCCACTTGTATAATAATATCAACGTGCTAGACGCTATTGTATCAATAAATATACTACAGATATTAACTCATTCACTCTTTACAACAGCACTATGGGGGCATAAGAAACTCCAGGGTCCATGTTATTGAACATCACAGTCTGCTGCTAATGCAACAAAACAGAACAGACAAAGCATTTTCAAGTGCATGATCCCATTCACATGTGTGAATATGTGTGATTTTTAAAAATATATATAGAATGAAATCTATGAAGCTTTCAATGGTGGTTCTTTCTAGAACTCAAGATTCGTTTACATTATTCATGTATTATCAGTAAAACCAAATTATTCAGCTAATTGAAAAATAAGCTTGAGGAAGAGTGAAGTTCACTCCACTCCTCTGAAAAATATCCTTCAGGTGCTCACAGGCAGGCAGGTCTGTGTCATGTGCTGGGACAGGAGCCCCTTACAATCTAGCTCCCACCTTTCTGCCAGCCCCTCTCAACCCTGTGCCATCTCCATGTGCCCTGTGCTTTGTTTCGCCAAGGTGCTCAGAAAAGACATGCCTTAGGTGAGACTAAAAGTGAAACCAGGAGGCCAACCAAGAACATGACATAATGTGGTAGCACAGCACCAAATAGGGAGTCAGGAGACGTGGGTGCTCTTAGCTGGCTGGGTGATGCCCCACACCTCCCTTTGCCTCCTGGGAATCAGCCTCTTATGGGAAAATGAATGGGTCTCCAGCATCTTATGGACTCTCAGAAAAAACTCACTAGTGAGGCTACAAAAATTAGTATGTAGATAAAGCATTGAGCACCATGCCTGGTGTGGCGCAGGTGCTAGATGAGTAACAGTCATTGTCGTCGTTGTTAGTTGTTATTCTTACCTCTCGCTGAAACGCGGATGTGAGGGTGAGGGCAGGTGGAGCACAGGAGGGGTACAGGTCTGGAGTTTGGGCATTTTAGGAAATATCCTCAGCTGATGAGGCTGGTCCAGCCCTCGAGGGCTGAGACTCAGGATATGAATTTTCTGGAGCCCACTACCTAGGTAAGCGTATGGTAGAGAACCACACCAAGAAACTGGAAATGAGCCAGAAAATACTAAAGACCTTCCTATTGTACAAAATGCAAGTACTGAAATTCATGCCTGTTATTCACAGGACAATTCCTTCCTTCCTAATCATGCTAAATTATCATTTTAATAATAACTAATATTTACTGTGTATTTACTGTACTTCAGCTCCTGCTCTGAGCACTTGATATGTGTTATTTTATCTCATCTTCTCAACAATGCCCCGAAGTAAATACTGTTTCCATTTCCATGTTACAGGTGAGGAAACTGAGGCACAGAGACATTACATAACTTGTCCAGAGTAACAAAGCCAAAGAGTTTTGACACTCACTCAGGGATCTTGTGAACAGGCATGGTAATCTGGTTTCACAAGCCAACAGAGACAGCAAAGCAGAATGGAGGCAGCTTGCTCCCATAAGCAAAAGTGACGGCTGAAGGACACAGAGAAGCTATAAAAAGTAGACACCACACCTTCCAAACCAGCATGGCCCGGGTCGTGCAGCATGGGGGACACAGTCACTGAGAGGAAAACTGGCCCATGGCTGTCTTGTGCTGTATGGTTTCCTGAACATTTTCATTCTGTTTCATTCGACCCTGAGTCAACAAAGTTCCATTCAATTTGGTATCTTCTGTTTAAAACCAAGGATGCGTGCAATACAATCAAGGAAGGGAGACTGATAGTTTTGAGAACTTGTTGTTTTAAAAGTGTGAAAAAAGTTACCCATTACTCCAGAAGTTAATTTAGGTAAACAACATAATGCAGGTGCCAGGTTATGAGGAGCCTGACGTGTACATGGTGATGCCATTCCTGGTTGATAGCCAGCGTCCATTTGGTATGAGCATGTTATAGAGCGAGAGCTCACATCTTCAGACCTCAGATCAAGGGTGAGGAACTCGTTTTAGTAAAAATTGCTCCTCCCTCATTCTTAGCTAAGAGTGGTAGTCCCTTCTTTCCTCCCTCTCTCCCTCCCTTCCTTCCTTTCCTTCTCTCTCTCTGTCTCTCTCTCTTCCTTCCTTTCTTCTGTCAACAGAAATAATCAATAAACAATCTATAATAGGAATAGAAAAGACTTTTATTTGCGCCAGACTGAGGACTATAGCCTGGAAGACAGCCTCTCAGAGAACTCTGCGGAACTGCTCCAAGAAGCATGGTTTGCAGCACAGTTTTCTATGTTGTCAGAACAAAGAACATCAAACAAGTCAGGGATACGTTCCTTTAGGGTTTAAAGAAAAAACAGATCAGCACGTACACAGCAAGTCAGCATGGCCTTGGCACCTGGGAAGGGAGTCTTATCATCAAAGGACGACCAGCATTGGTGTCCCAGGAAGAGAGGCATTTAACCTTTATTTTTAACACGGACATTTTTTACTTCTGCTCCCTTTTCTTTAACGATTAAAGCACATGTACAATGTATGTTTGATAGGCCACAGAGGGGCTGGTTTAGTTAGCATAAAATTCAAATTAACCCATGTATAAGCCGGAATGACTTCCTCACACCTCAATACGTGAACATTTCTTTCATCACTTTCTTTCTTTCTTTCACCCAGATTGACCAATTGTTAACATTTTGCCACATTTCTTTTATCATGCATTCTTTCTTTTCCTCTCTCTCTCTCTCCTTCTCTCTTTTGCCTTCCTTCCTTTCTCCCTCCCTCCCTCCCTCCTTTCCTTTGGATGTTGCCTAAGGCTGGAGGCTGGCAGATGGAGATGTACAGGAAGAGGTGGGTGTTGGGCTGCGGAGGGCCCAAGGTAAGTGGCTTAGCAGCCATGTGAGATGTTAGGCTCTCCCTGTTGCCTCTCCTTGAAGGCAAACAATGGACCCTCATGGATGTTCCAGCCCATCCTCTCAGACTCCTGATTCCCCACTCCCAGCCCTGGAGGGGAGGGACTTCCCAGCACCCAGTCTCTCCCCCATGGTCCAGCCATAATTTATTGGAGGGGGTCCCGCGGCGGAGAAGGCACTGTCTGTTTTTGTTTTAATGGTAATTTACAACACAGGCTGCCCTCGTGGTCACCTTCCCCTCCGCTCAAGGAGGTGAACACAATGTTTCCATCTTGGGCGCCGCAGAAGAGGGGCTTTCTCTGAGGGCACCATGAATTGGCCACGGCTGCGTCCCTGACAGCCGAGCAGGGGGACCATTATCCCACACGGATGAGAGCCATTAACAAAATGGAGTGTGCCATCTTCACAGCGCAAATATTTTCCCTGACCATAATACCCTCTTAAGGAGACCTCAAGTGGCCTGGCCTTGTCACCAGCTCTTCCAGACACACCACCAATCGTTTTTACTGCTGCTGGCATTTGCAGGGAGAAGAGGGCAAGAGGAAGGCATGCCCTGAGAGCATCCCAAGAGATCTGGGCCCTTGTGGCCTATTGTACTTTCTCCCAAAGACAAAGAGGCCCCCAAGCCTTTCTCTAGCGAGTCGCTTAAGCTTCATCGATAAATCAGAGTCCAGCTAGAGCTATTCAGATGTAGCCGAGAAGTCCTGAAGCCTCTCCGACGTGTTTCCTTTCTAGGATGTGTAGGAGAGGGGAGATTTTTCAGCCTCACGTGTTTTGTTTGAATTCTGCCCCCTCCCCTTTTCTTTGTCACTTTTCTCTATTCTGTCCGTCTCGGTGTGGAACAGAAGATGCGTTTGTAGCCTGAATCAGGGAGACTGTTTCCATCATCAGACCAGTCACGCCCGCCCCTCCCCTGTTGTAAAACACCAGCCTGGCCAAGGAACAGCGGCCCCATTGTGTGGCGCCCCATACCACCCAGATTTCACCTCGGCCTTCGCAGAGCCCCCTTTTTTGTTCCCAGTCAAAAGAAAGCATTTGCTCAGGGGAGGGGAGCGGTGTTCCTATTGCTTCCACTAACATGGAGGTTAAAGGGAAGATTGATGGGAGAAAGTTCACCTAGAAAACCAGGATAAATTTCTTGCCGGCCAAGGCCAGTTGTTTCATTGTCCTGGGGCCATGTTTTTTGTTAATTATCTCTCACTCTCTCCTTTTATCGAGGAGAAAAGTAGCAAAGCAGGGAGAAAGGAACAGGATATAGGGGTCAGGGGTCCCATGGGCCACCTAGGTATTCCATTTGAAAGGCTAGGGTGGGTGAAGCCGAGGGTGAGTCTTACTCAGCTTGGGGGTGGAGAAGAGTGGTGACCATCAAAATAATAACAAATTTAATGCTGTTATTTACGGTGAAAACTTCCCACCTTTCGCCCCTTGCTCCGGCCCCCTGTACCCTTTCTTCAACTCCCAGGGTCTTTATCTCCTTTCCAGTCCTCTGCCCATTGCCCCTAAAACACACAAACACTCACACACACAGATACATACACACACAGATACACACGCTTTTTCTTTTCTAATTTTAAGCCCCACGAAACTGTAAGGAGGATTTTGGAAAGAAGGGAAAAAAAAACAAGAGAAAGACTAAGAAAGTTGGTCCAAACAAGAACATGTTGTCAAGGAAATAAACCTTGGTGAGGGTAGGCATGAAACCACAGCTGCTGGATTTGGCCAGCCTCAGTCCCTGGTGGTAATGACAATGATTCTTAATGGCAGCGCCCCAGCTCCGAACATAAATAGGGCTCAGCCTGAAAGGGGAGGAAATGGAACAAAACATTTCCTTGGGTACCACTGGCAAAGAAATAACATCAATTTCAGTTTGGGGGAAAAAAAAGCCAAAGAATCTCCCTGTTTCCCCACATTAGCAAAGGCAAATTCATAACTCGCCAACAAAGTACCTTTGAAATGCAGCTGCACTCCACAAACACGCTGCCTTTTTCCCCCAGAGAGACAACCCTGTCTTGACCAGAAAGAAAGGAGAAAGGAAAAAAAAAAAAGCACACACTATTGAAAACCCACCAGAGAGGGTAAAGGAAGAGGGGAGGGGAAGGGGGAGGGCTGGGGGCAGAGAGGGAGGGGAAATGCGTGGATCTTGGCAGATGCGAAAGATAAGCTTTACCTAATATAATGCAACCTTCTTTGCCTTTCCAAGAGGAGGCCTGAGATGAATGGCCACACAGATTCTCGCGAGAGGGGCTGCACACGGCAGCTGTTGGCCAAAGGCAGCCATGTGGCCAGGAAGGAAGGCTACTGGGCAAGCCCTGGCTCCCAGAAATCAGGCTCTTGGGTCCCAGTGCCCCCTAGGGATGGAGCAGCTGCTGCCCCCCTGGGAATGTCTCCTGCTAGGATGCCAGAGCCAGGGTCCCAGGGCCCAGGGATGTGTCTCTATGACAGCACTTTGGGATGAAGCCCAAAGATGGAATTCTGGGTGCCTGCTTCCCTACTGGACCCTCCAGGATAAGTGCTGACCAGGCTAGGCAAATCTAGCTTGTGCAGATAAGAAAAAGACTGGACAAAATACGAACACAAACTTAGGACACCCTCTGTGATACTCTTCCATAGACTGCTTCTAGCCTGATACATTTCAAACCTTGTCTCTCCTCTACCACCAACCAGATCCTGGTGCTGGGGACCAAGGATGTGTCTGTGTCACAGTGTGGTTTCTGATGCTGCCATCTCTTGTCACCCTGCTGGGGGCCTCCACACAGTGGGCAGCAGGGGTGTTCCTGGAAGACATTTCCGTATCCCGATGGCTTGTAACTTCACTATAGAGAAGTGACAGCAAAGCGCACGAATGAATCCCACTGAACTGAACACACCCCCCCAATTCAACGGCCCCTTAGCCACCTCTCCAAATGCTCTCAGCCACTCCAACACTGACAGACACAGGGAAGTGGGAAAGGGGCAGAGTAGAGAAAGAGAGTGGTCTCGATGGATTGTGGTTAAAACACCTAACACACGCGAATTTTATGAAAACATGACCATGTGAACAAGTTGGTAGGGCCCTTCCCAAGCCTTGGAAGGGCCTATGCAAATGAGGGTCCATTAAGTTTGAGTTTTATCAGCTTCACCATAAAGTGACCTCTGCCCCCGTGGGTTACTTGGTCAATGTCAGTATCTTCACGGCTGGGTCCCGATCATCTGCACCGTGCACTTGCTCCATGAAGCCTTCCCTGATATCCCAGGAAGAAACCCCTGAATCTCAATAGGTCACTTTTTACACTTTTTTATGATTCTCATAGGGGTCCCAGGGGCTGTAAGTTGCTGTAGGACATGGAGGGCCTCTTTCTTCTACATGAGCCCCCAGAGCAGCAATTACCGTCACTAGGACATGGGTGTCCATAAATACGTGTTGAAAACAAAGGAACGACTAAGTGACAAAACCCCAGCCTTAGCTGGCTTACGGAAAGTTTTGCACCTCCCCACCCTGTTTGGGGGGGCGTGGAAGGAAGGGGACTTGGTAGGAAGAGCCAGTACTGGGAGAGATGATCCAAAAAGGTTTCTGTGGCACTTTCCAAGGTTGAGAAAAGAAAGTCCTCATGCCCTAAGTGCCCAGTGACTCTGTCCACCCTTAAGCCCATGCTCACCCACAGTGCCCGAGAGCCACTGCGTTGGAGGAGTTATATTTTCATGAGTGTGTTATCTGTTAGTTCCTGTGCTAGGGGCTAGGAATTGCCCCATGAATGAGGGAATCGACTTGGACTGAGCATTTTGTAGAAGCTCATATGATCTACACAGCAACCCAGTGTGGATGAGGAAACAAAGGTCTCAGAGAAGTTAAGTGACTTGTAAGTGTCACGTAGCTACGAGGACACTGGAGTTGGAACGTAAACCCAGGTCTGCCTGCTGGGAAGACAGCACAGAAACAAATTACTACACAGTGGGGTGAGTGTTCAACAGGGGTATGTATGTACGCACGTTCTCTGAGGAGAGAGGATGGAGTGGGTGATTCTGCCAGAGCAGGACACGGGGAGAGAGGATTTGGGGGGTGGGGTGAGTGAGACGTTTCCTTTCTCCTTCAATTTTCTCCTTACCCAGGGCTATAGCTTTGGGGCTGGATGACTTTCCACCTAAGAGTGCGTGTCAGATTCACATGTGTTCCACCCCATTTTGGAGGAGAACCACAGGGAAATCCAGTCTTGCTTGCCAAGGGGGTGATCTCTATAGCCCAGGCCACTTCCGTATTCATTTTCCTGGACTTTATTATTCACGGTGGGCTAGGGGAGGGCTGGGAATGAAAATATTACCGAGTCTACCCTCATACTGCTCGCCCCATGACACACTAATAATCGAGAGATGACTTGTTGGGGCAAGGCATAATGACTCTATTCCGAAAGCCAGCAGACCGAGAAGATGGTGGGCTTGTGCCCCAAAGAACCATCTTGTCTGAGTTAGAATTCAGGCTCCTTTTATACTAAAAGGCGGGGAGTAAAGTCAAACACTTCCTGGTTCCCATCAGCCTCCGGAGGGGATGTGTTAATTTCCTCCTCCCTGCAGTCCTTCACAGGTGGGCCTGGTCAGGGTGTTTTCTGTGAGCTAAACAAAGGTATTTTAGCTTAATGCTCATTACCTGGGAGGCAAGGTTCCCAGAGACGGGGCCATTATGTATAATTTAAGCTTATAGGCAACATTCCCATCGTGATTAACTTGTAATAGAATACAAAAGTTTCTTCCCTATTACAAAAATGTTTTGGGGGCAGTGAAAGAGACAGAGAGAGAAGGGGTTGAAGACGGGGAGGATGGAAATCAGTGGGTTGCCATGTTCTGAATTGGCCACTGACACTGATGGATCCTCTCCTTGAACAAGCTCTTTACCAGCCCGAGGGGCCTCAGTCACACAATTCCTCACTCCAACTGAAGGGTCCACTCTGGCAAATTACCATGCCTTTCTCTAGTTCACCCTTCCCAGTACTTGACCTTCCCACTCCTCCCCTTACCCAGCCCTGGTGTGCCTGGAAAGGCCGCCAGCTGGATCCCAGCCTTCCTCCGACTGGGGGTCACCCCACCAATGGCACAGCCCAGCAGCAAGCAAGACGGTGGCAATTCACAGCCACACGGGGTTCAGCAGTGTCCCGGTCTAGTCAGGAGCTCGTGCTGGTCCATCCGCCCTGGAATCTAACAGTGAATACAAATGCCTCTCCCTTCCTCTTCCGATGGCTCCAGGCTCAGTTCCAGCCCTTCCTCCTGGGTAGCAGTGATGGAAGGTAGGGATGGATCTGAGTTACCATCTGTGTTTCCTGCTTTATACTTTTCCGTTACCAATATGGAGACTTAAAGTACTGAATCTATATCTTCTTGTTTCTCCTGCCCTCCTAGCTACAAATACCAAGTACACTGTCTGTGATGTGGTGAGGCTGAGAAGGGATGACCATTCATCTGAAGCAGATTTATTCCTCAAATAACAATGGTATATTTAATAGTATGTCTACTCTGAGCCACTGTGTCATGGAAATCCTAAGGCAGATTTTTAAGAAGGAACAGTATTTGAGCTGGGCTGGTCACAAAGAATTAGATATTTAGGGATTTTTCTTTTAACCACTCCATCTGCAAAGTACATTGACAAATGAGTTACCCATTTCTGTGTTTGCAAGAGTATTTCCATAAAACATGGCCAGGCCTAATGCAAAATTTACAAAAGGAATGAAAGACTCTTGTCCCTGTTATTTTACTTTCACCCCTTTATCTTTTCTCTCCCTATTCAGGATCTCTTGAGACATAGTGAAAAAAAACAAAACAAAACAAAAACAGAAAAGCCACTGTGAAATAATTGGAAGTCTTTGCAAGGGGTCACAGAGAGTAAAATCTTTGCTGCTCAAAATTAGTACTTTAGGCATTGATAAAATAAGTGAGCATTCTTTCCCCTTAATCTTTTAGCAAAGTTTTGAGCTTTGTGAGTGTGTGAATGTATTCATAAAATGAAAACTGAGTTATCTGACTCTGGGGTACCCAAGTGATTCTAGCTCTTTCAGGACCAATTTCTTTGTTCTTCGTATTGAAGCTTAGAGAGTTCACAGATATTCAATATACAAAGGCATTTAACACTACTAAGAAAGTATTTGATTCGGCTTGTTTTTTCTGTTTTCTTTTCCTGTCTTTATGTCCTAAGTGTTTTTAAGTAATCAGTGTGTTATGCAGCTACTTATAATAATACTCCCGTGGGCATATAATTTAATCTCAATCTATTGAGATTGGAGAAATAAAAATACAGGAAAATCCTATAACTCAATGCTGATGTGACCATGAGGGAAGCAGATATTTCATTCTTTGGAAACTGGTACAATGCCTTTTGAGGGCATTTGGCAATCAATGCAGGTCAAAGGTCATAAAAATGCTTGTACTCTTTGACCCCGTAATCTCATTCTTTGGAATTTACCTCAAGGAAGTAATTTAGAAGAAGAAATGGTGTATGTATTGTTATATTTATAGCAGCGTTATTTCTGACAGTGAAAAACTGAAAATAACCTAAAGGTTTAGCAATAGATGATGGATAAACAAATTATGAAATATTTGTATAATGGAATATTACCTATTACTAAAAATGACAAAGTTGCTAAGTATTTAGGACCATGGAAAAGAACACAATGTCATATCTACAGAATTATTGAAGCGATGTTAAAACATTACTTTTGTTAAGTAAAAATCTAATGAGAACATGGAGAAGTGAAGGTAGTTGTTATATAGGATAGTAGAAATATGGGCAAAAATTCACTTAAATTGAAAGTGGCGATTTTTTATGTTTTCACTTTTGTCTAACAAGAAACATTAGCTTTGTTTTTTTTTTAACCACCGTACATAGGATCGTTTTTATTTTTATTTTTTTAATTTTTATTGGAATTTAGTTGATTTACAATGTTTTGTTAGTTTCAGGTGTACAGCAAAGTGAATCAGTTATACATATACATATATCCACTCTTTTTTTAGATTCTTTTCCGACATAGGCCATTACAGAGTATTGAGTAGAGCTCCCGGTGCTAAACAGTAGGTTCTTATTAGTTATCTATTTTATATATAGTAGTGTGTACATGTCAGTCCCAATCTCCCAATTTATCACTTCCACCCACCTTACCCCCAGTAACCATAAGTTTGAAGAAACATTAGTTTTAATTTGGGAGAGACCTTCTATGGCACTGCTACAGTATTAAGCATTCTGTTACCCCTTCCACCTACCTATCTGTTAATCTTCATACCTTGTCAAGTAACTTGGATTCCTAATTTGAAATTGAATGATTATTTTAATAAAGAGACTCCAGTCAGAACAAAATAGGGTTGGCCTTTGTGTAAAAAGAGCTCACCTTGATACTGAAGGACCATAAACCGGGATGAAGGGAGTAAAAGCCATGCCCCCCCCCCCCCCGGCCCTGCTTCCTCTACACCCAGATCATGGCACATCCTGGCAGCCTGACCTGTGTGACTTCTTGGACTTTGCGGCCTTCACCCAGGAGAGGGACTGTGGGTCTTGGTTTTCAATATTCCCAAACAAGCTTGCTTTAAGAGCAAGAAGACCCAGCCACCAAATTAAAAGCAAGCAAACAAAAAGCATCAAAATATCACTCTCTATTCCTTCCTCTGCACATCGAATAGGGAATCTGTTCAGTCTGTGGGTGAAGGACGCCCATTGCTCTCAAAATTCATATTTGAGTTGCTCACAGAGGACAGGACCAGGCCTTGTATGTTGCAGCGAAGGACACTGAACACCTTTATAACACAGACAATACCAGGACTGTGTAGGGAAAGAAAAGGCATCGCATGTCGGTGGGATATGGCTTCTTGCCCCCAGACTGACTGGCCACGCTTATCCTTTGCTCTGTGCAAGGAACCGCTTGCCTCCCAGACCCAGGGTCTGTTCTCCGAGGGTTCCTCATCAATCACGCATTCTGTTTGCTCCACACTGGCCGGTTGGATCCAGCCCACCAGCTGCTGTGGAGACGTCTGTGTCGGTCCCTGCAAAGTGGGGGGCACAGATGTGTGTGTGTGATGGGGGACGGGGCCAGATGCTGCTGGGAGCCTCTTCTAGCCGTGTGCTCCCAGCTAGCCTATCAGCGGAAAAATCTTCCCCTACTTTGCTCCGGTAAGTACAGAGGGCTCACTGCCTTTTGGTCAGTGGAAATATTTACATGGACCCTGTGGGGAGCCCCAAATAATACCTGATTATCTGGCATAATAAAAGCAAAAGGAGTTTGGGAATTCCATGGCGGTCCAGTGGTTAAGACTCTGCACTTCCACTGCAGGGGGCGCGGGTTGGATCCATGGTCAGGGAACTAAGATCCCACATGCGGCGCAGCCAAAAAAAAAAAACGGAAAGGAAAAAAAAAAAAAAAAAAAAAGCAAATGGGGCTTCACATTAATTACGTTTCTAATTTACTAATACTTATTTCATATCATGCCAAAATTTGTTTCAAAACTAACAATTTTAGGCAAAAACTACTCTAAAACATTTGTACACATCCCTGCCTCCTTAATCAGAGTTTTATAAACACAGATTCAACTTCTCCTGATGGCTTTTCATTAGAATTTTAAACTTATTTGTTCATATGTGAATAGCCAGATTTTTGTTTTATGGTATAGTTTTTCTATTTGTTTTTTTTTTTTTCTATTTTATGCTGCCCTCTCTCATTATCAACTATTCTTTCTTATAGTACCTGGACCTATCCTTTCATATTTTCAGAAGAAAAACTGCTTTTTATTTACTCAAAAGCAGCACCAGTGATTGAATCCACCAGTCAAGGACTTAGGTATAATGTGAGATCTTAACCATGAAGAGAACTCATAGAAGTTGAATATTTATTTAGTTCCCTGCCCACCCACATCCCCGATGGATTGGCTGGGAGGTCATAGCTGGACTCCATGGCTCAGACCCTTGCAGGTCGTGAAGGTCAGTTATAGGTCAGAGCGGCCAACTAGCAACACTTTTTCAGTACCATGGGCCTCACACACCTTCTGGTTTGCATGTTTTATTTCTGAGTAAAGAAACAGATACTTGATATGTGGTATTGCTGCTCGGGTACAAGTAAAAGGCAGAGATCAGAGAAAATGTAAAGAGGTTTTAGCAAGATAGTGATGTATATATGATATATATATATACACACATATATATGATGTATATGATATGATGTGTATATATGTATACATATATATGTATATACATATGTATATATTGCTACCTTCTGTACAAATATCTGTTAATTTTTCCGGATTGGGTCTTTCTCTTCTTCCTCTTTTTCTCTTCTTCTTCTTCCTTCTTCACCTCATCATCAGATTCTAGTTGGGTACCCCTGGTAAATAAGGATACAGCCATATAAGCAGACATACAAGAGTCAATTCTGAGGCTAAACAAAAAAATACTAGTATCCTCCTTTTTCAGAACTCTGAGAAGGGTTTTTGCAGAACCCTGAAAACTGTATTGTCACAAAATAGAAACAAAAATGAGGGAGAGAGAGGAAAGGCATCTTTCCTATTTCCTTCTCTCTTTGTATGGATCTCAGACAAGGAGCTTCCCAGGCCTGGCACCATCAGCCCCCAGTTGCATAGCCACGGGGGCACTGGGTCTCCCATTTTCCCCATTTGGTTTAATTTTCCTCATCCTTCATTTCTAATTCTAATCCGTTGTGAATATACTTGTTTTTAAAAAGACAACAAAAAAGGAGAAAATTATCCTCACAAAGGAGACATCCCCAATCACCATTTTTCTGAGTTGCAGATCTATTTTGCAATTACATTCTTCAGGAACATCTGCAGACATCAGTATCTGTGACTGCCCAAGAGTGGCATTAATTGGTCAGTCTTTTTTTTTTTTTATCGGAGTATAATTGCTTTACAATGTTGTGTTAGTTTCTGCTGTACAGCGAAGTGAATCAGCTATAGGTATACCTATAACCCCTCCCTCTTGGACCCCCCTCCCATCCCCCACCCCATCCCACCCATCTAGGTCATCTCAGAGCAGTGAGCTGAGCTCCCTGTGCTATACAGCAGGTTCCCACTAGCTATCTATTTTACACACGGTAGTGCATGTATGTCAATCCTAATCTCCCAGTTCATCCCACCCTCAGTCTTTTAACACAGTTTATTTCATTACTTAGGCCCACGTCTCTCCCTCCCTCAGCAATCGTATGTTATTCTTAAGTCACACGGGAACATGGCTGTGATTCTGGGGAGAAAACTAAGTCATGCTACAGTAGGAAACAAGGTTCCACTCCTGGCTCGGAAATCCCCACGTCACAGTATCCATCTATCAGACAGCTGGTGGAGGAAATCAGGAGCTCTGTCAGCCCTTTCCTGGAACATTGGGTTTCCAGGAGGAGTGAATGGCTGTGAGGCTCCTGTGCCCTCCACGAAGTCCAAAGTCCCCATTGCCATCATTTTGCCATTTAACTGAGGTTAAACTGTCGCTGTGGAGGACAAAAAATAGTGCTGTGAATGTTTAAGCAGAAATAGGGTACATAGTCTCAAATACAAATACAAATACATAGTCTCAAAGTATTTAATAATAACAAAGGGAAAAAATAGTAAGTTTACAGTGGACAACCTGGCAGATAGCACCTTGGCCAAGTCATCAGGGTGGACATGGCAAGCTGAGAAGGACACATCAGTCACCTTGAGTTTCCCTCCCAATGATGCATAACCCCAATCTAACCATGAGAACACATCAGACAAACCCAAATGGAGGCATGCTATGGATTGAATATTTGTGTCCCCCCAGTGGTCATATGTTGAAGCCCTAGTCCCCAATGTGGTGGTATTTGGAGGTGGGGCCTTTGGGGGTGATTTGGTCATGAGGGTGGTACCCTCATGAATGAGATTCGTGCCCTTATAAGAAGAGCTAAGAAAGAGATGATACCTCTCTCCACATATGAGGAAGGTGAGTGTCTGTAAACCAGAAGAGGGTCCTCACCAAGAACTTCTAGCGTCCAGGACTGTGAGAAATAGATGTTTGTTGTGTAAGCCACCCAGTCTATGGTACTTTGTTAGAGCAGCCCGAGCTAATACAGGGGCATTCTATAAAATAACTGACCAGTACTCTTCAAAAGGGCCAAGGTCATGAAATCAAGGAAAGACTATGGAACTGTCATAGATTGGAGGAGCCAAAGAAGGCATGATGACTAAATGCAATGTGGTGCCCTGGATCAGACCCTGGAACAGAAGAAGGACTTCAGTGGAAAACTGATGACATGTGATAAGTTCTGTACTTTAGTGAATAGTACCATGTAGAGGTTAATTTCTTAATTTCGATAAATGCTCTAAGGTTATGTCAGATGTTAAAGGGAAACTGCGTGAAAGGCATATAGGACCCTCTGGGCTATTTTTGCAACTCTTCTGTAAGTATAACATTGTTTTTTTAAGAAAACTGCTGTGAGGGACTTCCCTGGTGGCGCAGTGGTTAAGACTCTGCGTTCCCAATGCAGGGGACCTGGGTTCGATCCCTGGTCGGGGAACTAGATCCCACATGCATGCCACAGCTAAGAATTCGTATGCCACAACTAAGGAGCCAGGGAGCAGCAACTAAGGAGCCTTCCTGCTGCAACTAAGACCCGGTGCAACCAAAAACAAAAAAAATCTTAAAAAAAAAATACTGTTGTGACTCAAAATGGCCAAGTGCAACTGGAAATGTCTATCAGCATTTTGGGGAGCAAGTGAACAAAACGACATCGAGCTTATAAGAAAGAAAATTGCTTCTTTTATGAAGAAACTGACAAGAAGCCTTAACGAGTGTTAGGCAGGCTTAGAGCCCTCAGTGTGGGAAAGAAACCAATAAATTATCCAGAATGCTAAGGAGATTATCAATGGTTTTTACTCCCTGATCCTGTTTACATCTCCCTGCTCATTAGAAGTAATAAAGATATGCAGGTTGAAACCAGAGTTAGTCTTAATTTACTATTCCCGCTTTGTTTATCGTCCTGTAAAACTTCCAAAAGCTTGGCTTTACGTTTAATTCAATAGAAGGACCAAATTGAAGTAATCAAATCAAGCTACTGTTATTATGTAAAGCTATTTCCTTGGACCCCTGCTTTGAGTAAATGATTCCTATTAACATGCAGATTTGCTGGAGATTACCAGAAAGTCTCTCAAAATAATCATCAGAAGATGTCTTTCTAAAGAATACTTTTCTCTCTGACTTGGACCAGGATTCAGTCCATAAATCTCTCCCTTCTTCTACTCAGGGACCATTTGGGACTGCTCCGTGACCAGGATGGGAAAATGGGGATTCCTAATTCACAGATTTGAACAAAAATGAAAATACAGACCCGGCTTTCTCCCCCTGCATTCTGTTGATTTTAAAGTCCTGTCACAGCCCAGTTGTAGGGAAGAAATTCAGGGGTGTGAGTATTAACACTGTATGTGGAGTGGATGGGTGTGTGTATGTGTGTGTGTGTGTGTAGAGAAGACAGGAGGACAGTGTGAATTCTCTGCCACATTTTTATTTGACTGCACTAAGTATAGAATTTCACATAATGGAGAGTGAGAGGCAGCATAGTCTGTGGTCAAGGAGAAAGGGCTCAGCAGTCAGACTGGGGTTTGAAGCATTGCTTCACTGCTATTGACCATTAGTGAATTATTTAAACTCTCTGGGTCTCTGTCCTCTTAGCTGTGAAAAGAGGATGTTAGTTATACCTATCTTTACAGCTGTTATCAAGATTAAATGAGCAAATCCATATAAGAGCTAATCGTGGAAGGATGACTATTGAAAGCTAAGAAATTTCCTATCTTAGTTAAAAAGTGTGTGTGTATATATATATATCTATATCTATATATATATATATATATATATATATCTGTATGTATATGTAAATATATGCAAAGATAGGCAAATGTATGTGTGTAAATATATGTATATACACATACGTGTCTAGGTTACTTCTGTATGTGTGTGTGTGTGTGTGTGTGTATATATATATATATATATATATATATATATATATATATATAAAATCTTCAGTATATTTATTTATAATGGGGAAAAACTAGAAGCAAGCTCAGTGCTGAGTGGTACAGAATGTGCCACCCCAAAATGTGACTAGGAGTTCAGGACATGTCACCCCAAAATATGCCACTTTGGTATACTGATTATTTTGAGCTGTAGGTATTACTGAACTGAACTGAGTTCTGCTCACCCAAAGTGCAGCAAAGCCTATCTACTGACGCAGGGCTGTGGTGAAGGAAAAGTACAGCATTTATTGCAGGGCGTCAAGCAAGGGAGTGGGAGACAAGCCTCAGATCCACTCCCACCTGGTCTTTGAGGTTTCTTTCAAAGGGGAAGAACAAAGAGGCTGGGATTAATCATTGCCTTGTGACATGTTTTAATCGTAATTTCAGGAGTCAGGATGTCTCTGGTTTATGATTCTCAGGTCAGGTGATCCATGACTCGGAGGTCTGTGAGCCTATTTTGTCCTGGAGAAACGATCTGAGTTTGTACCTTTGTGATGATACCTATACTAGCAATTTTAGTACATTAACCATGTTATTGACAACAGAATTTTAGTCATCTGACTCTGGGTGATTAGTGTTCAATTAGCACACAATTGAGGTCAGAGCAGACAAGAAAAGGAATAAAGTTTTGGATCAAGAGATAAATCATAACCTGAGTGAGAGAACTCGATTTGAAGGGGACTCGGTTTTATAAGCACTTGAAAGACAGCAAATGCAGGAAGAGGCTTTCTCTGAACTCCTTTTATCCAGACAGATCCTCCAAAAGGAACACAACACATCAGTCTCTTCCTGGGGGCTTTCATCAACCAGGGAAGACTGACCCTTATCACAGGAGAGGAGACTAGAAGTCAGGACCACACCCAGACAAACTGTCACAAATATCATACCTTCCATCTCGTCTTCTAAGGGTCCCTTCATCTTTCCTAAAAACCATTTACTCTCCCCTAAGAGGCCTGCCTCCCCCCTTCCCTTTCCTTATTAAGACGGTATTTAATCCTGAATTCTAAGCCACCTCAGGAGTGACTCATTTTTCCCTGGTATCTCCCATGTATCATGAGGTAGACACATGAATAAACTTCTGCTTGTTTTTCTCTTGCTAATCTCTCTTTTATTATAGAAGCCTCAGCTAACAACTCAGAAAGGTAGAAGGAAATTATTTTTCCTCTTTTACAAGCCCATCAATAGGGAAGTGGTTAAATGATGATATATCCACTCAATAAAATATTATGCACCCATTAAAATAATTACTTGGAAGACTCTGGAGCTGCCTGGCAATGCTCAGGGGAAAAGTAGATCATAAACTGTTATGCACAATATAATTATAACTGTAAAATTATAAATGCTTGTGGGCCAGCAAATGAAAGGGAATACAGAAACATTAAAACGGTTGTATTTCAGTTATGTTATAATGGGTTTTAATGGGCGATTTTCTCCCCCTCTATTTTCCAGCTTTTTAACAATGATTTTTTTTAAGTTTTCTTTTCCAAAGTGAAAAAGTTTTAAGTAAAAATAACACTGGGAATAAGAATTTAGTGGTTGCTTCCATCAGAATATCCTAATGTTTTTGGTTTTCCCCCTTCCTCCTGTGCTTGGGTCTTGATCTCATCTAAAAGTGACCCATGGGTGTCATTAAAAGATCCCTCCCCTCCCGGTACCTTCCCCGGAAGGTGTCTGACTGCCAAGGAAACTGTGCGTGGAGCTGGGATCCGGGCCAAAGATTTGATTCAGAGTTTGGGGAGGATGTTCCCCCGACACCCAAACCTTTTTTGGTTTGATTTGGTTTGTCTACCATTGACATAAATATTTGGACCCATTTCATTTACAAAACAGACATCCCAACAAGCAAATTCTGACACCAATCTATTTTAAATAGTAAGTTGTAAAATTAACTATAAAACTCATAAAGAAGACATAATACTATACATTTTATTTCCATAGCTGATAATTATAATTGATCCTTTACCATTCTCCTTGTCTGGTGATTTCTGTGCTGCCTTCCTGGATGAATATACATGCTATAGATTTTATAGAGGTTGGGTACAGCTGCAAATGAAAATGGGCTGCATTTAAAAATGTAGATATTACCACAACCAAGGAAACCGAACAACCAAGAAAATGGACGTTTTAGTAAATTTTAAAGTCAGCAATTCTATCTTTGAAAATATCCTTTTACAGAATAATAAAGCAATATTTAGACAAGGTCAGGGTGGGAACAAGTAGGAGTCTGGAGAAAATGAAGTGTTCTTCTCAACTTTGCCAAAGTTCTAATCAAATGTAGGAGAAAGTTGCAATATCTTTTTTTTTTTTTTCTTTTTCCACCAGGAGCAATAGGGTTTGTCATTGAGGAAAATCACAGCTTCCCAGATTTGTGACTGAAATGCTGTCTTAATCCTGAGCAAGTCTCTGCTATTTATAGCCCCAGTGCAGCCAGAGCCCCTGAGGAAAAGGCTGTAGACTTGTTATTTCCCTCTACCTCTGCGGGTCTTTGCCTTCTCCTGAGGTGATGGTAAGCCAGTTTAATATGAATCCTTGGTACCACCCTCAAAAGAAAAACAAACAAACAAAAAAACCTTCAAGAGTCATTTTGATGGCCTATGGAGGTAATTTGTACTTTCTATTTTTAAAAAAATTTCATGAGATATTAAGGAAGAAAGGAATCTAGGGACTTCCCTGGTGGTCCAGTGGTAAGGAATCTGCCTTCCAATGCAGGGGACGCAGGTTCGATCCCTGGTCAGGGAACTAAGATCCCACATGCCTTGGGGCAACTAAGCCTGCGCCACAACTACTCAGCTCGCACGCCTCAAAGAGAGAGGTTGCCAGGCTGCAAACTACAGAGCCCACACACCACAACTAGAGAGAAACCCAAACAGACCGCATGCCGTAATGAAAAGATCCCGCATGCCTCAACAAAAAGATCCCATGTGCTGCAACTAAGACCCAACACAGCCAAAAAAAATAAAGAAAATTAAATAAATAAATAAACAAACAAATAAATCTATTTTAAAAAAGAGAAAGGAATCTAGAGGCAGCCTACTAAACTATGAAGCTTTGAGGGCAGGACCAGGTTTTATCCAATGCTGTGTCTCCATAGCCTAGTGCAATGTCTGATTAAAAGCAACAATAGTAAAACAAAACAACTAATAGTTGAGTCCTTTCTCTGTGCCCAGACCTCTTCACATGCATCAAATCGTTTAATCCTTAAAGCAATCCTGTAAGTAAGTACTATGATAACTTTCCTTATAGAGGTAAAGGAACTAAAGCTCAGAGAGGTAAGTAACTTGCCCAAAGACACACAGCCAGAGCTAGAATTCAGCTCTCAATGTCAAATCCCATTCCCTTAACCACCTGGCTACATTGCTTCAGAGCACATAGCAGGTGCTCAACAGATGTTGGTGGCATGAATAAAAGAACGTCTGGAAAACACCTGGGCAGGTGTCTTGACACTATCAGAATGCTCTCAGTCTAGGTTGTGAAAGAAACTCAGACTTATGTTATCTCATCCTAGAGCTACGCTTCCTTCTTTGCCAAAACTGGTCTTTAGTCTTTCAGAGCCAGACCCCAGATTTTCCCACTGAGATGCTTACAGTAGGGCTGGAGCTGTGCAAACCCTCAGGCTGGGAGGATGTCCATGTTCCCTCAGGGCATGTCAAGTGCAATTCAACTGTTCCTTTCCTTGCCTGGGTTACTGGGAGCAACCTTGAAATTCCAGGGAATAAGAAGGAAATCTCATTCTGTGCAGGCAAGCATATGCTTCATCTGCAAGTTTAGAAACAGAAGATTGTCCCCTTAAGCAGAGTCTGTGGGCAGATGATGTCCTTGAAATCTGGGTTTAGTTCCCTTGGATTGAGAACTTCCCCTGTGATCTCAAGACTTTAAGTCTCAGTGAAGAAAGCAAGACCCAGACTGATACTTTTACACATTGATATAAACTCAAAGCCAAAAACCAAATAATTATACCTTATGTTCCTGGATGCATATGAAAGTATTAAAACTGGGCAAGAAGGATACCAACAAACATGGGAGTGAGGAGAGGAATGTTTTTTTTCCTTTAAAAAAAAAACACTGAAAGCCAATTTGAAAAGATGTTAACTGGTGTGAATTCTGGATGATTACATGTTATTCTGTGGACTTTTCTGTGTCTTTAAAATTATCAAAATAAAAAAAGACACAGTGGGCTGATTTACATAATTTCTTGGACTGAACGAAGGACACAGGCTGGATTCTAGCAGTTGGTGCCGCCAGTAGGCTCCCTGGGAGGCAGCAAGCGTTCATCAGTAGTCCTGGAGAAGAGGGGGCCGGTGACTAGGTGGCAGGGATGTATATTCCCCAGGGAGGAAGAGCCTAGATTTGAAGGGAGGATTATTCTAGAACAGTGTTTTTCAAACTTTTTTGAAAAAAGTTTTAGATTAGATTAGATTTATAGGCACACATATATACATTCACTTCTGAAATAAATTTCACCAAACTCACCAAGCTATCGATGATGCAGTCTGATATTTCCATTTTTTAAAATGCTAGTCAAGACCCATTCATTAAACTGATCTCATGATCTATGAGAGGTCAGTTTGAAGAGCACTGCATGGATGATCTTTAAGGCCCTGGGAAGTCAAGTGCTCTGAGCCTCTTTTCAGGCCATTTTCTCTCCTCTCCCCCCTTAGCCCTGCCTGACATTGATCTACCCATTCTTCAGGTTTCTGGTCAAATCCCTTGTCTTCCAAAAAGCCTCTCTCATGCTCTAGGGCAAAATGCATTTCTCCCTCTCCTAGGCTCTCATTCACTTTGTGCTCTGTACAGCATTTTTTCACATTTCTCCATTCATCCAACAAGTATTTTTTGAGCATTATTATATGCCAAGCACTGTCCTAGGCACTGGGACTGCAGTAGTTAACACATAAACCAACTTTTGTTCTCATGGCACTTACACAAGACCAGGATGAGCTGCACAACAAAGAAATAATTATGTAGCTCTGTCAGGTGTTGATCCAGTACTGGAAAGCTTTAACAACTGCTCTTGATATAAAAGCTGGCTTCCACCTCATCACGTACCCAGAGATCCAGTGAGCTGCTTACTGCCTCCCTCTTATGTCCAAGGAAAGCTCCAAAGGGAAAGATGAAGACAAAAATGAACAAAGATAAACTCAGAGGAAATAGAGACAATTCAGTAAACTTTTCAAACCAAGTAGACTTTTTAAAAAATAAAACTGACTTTTTCAGAAATACAAAAGAGGATATTCATTCATGAAACAAGAAGAGGAAGATATAAAAATGGATCAGTCAGAGAACCAGAGTTCTTGAAAATTAAAATAGAATAACTGAATTAAAAATCAAATATAATGAAGTGTTGGAAAATATAATCAAGGAAATCTCCTAGAAGCATACCATCTAGAAATATGGAGGTAAATTTGTGGAAAAAAAAAAACCCAGATCAAATAGTTGAAATTCCTCGCAAGGGCATGAAAGTGAGATTCCAGAAGTGGAACAGAGTATTGTGTTTATTCCTTATAATCCATTTAAGTACTATTTGATTTTCAAGTGAGAGAATATATATTGGTAAAAATAACTCATCTTTTTAAAGTGCTGGCAATATTTTTCAAGATTCTAAAATGGTATGTCAAAAAGTTTAATATAACCTAAGTTAAACATACACTTATTGTATATGCTTTAGGGACTCGGTATAAATAAATGACATTGAAGATTAAAATTCTTAATTTGATTCTCAAAGCAAATGAGAGCCTAACATGGTACAAAACTTAGTGAATTTTCCTAAAAGACAGGATGTGATCTAACTGGGTTGGCCAGTGGGTGAGGGGCTAGCTGGTATCCTCTGTGTCCCAGATTGCATGCCCTTGGACAATGGTCAAGAAGCTATTCAAGAATTTAAGCTTTTATTTCCTAGTGATCTTTTCAGGCTCCAGCATTGTTCTCACTGGGGCTACACAAGACCCTGCCCAGACAGGTTTCTCACCACACATCTCCTTTAAGAGACAAAAAGATTACATGGTCAAAAATACCTTATACCAGAAAGAAGAAAATGGCTGGTGGAATCTCTGAGTCCTGATTAACATCAAGAGGAAAGGACACTCTTTGGACCTCTTCATCTTATATCAGCAAATATAGCGGGGGGTGGGAGGAGGGGGCACACCACACACAGAGAGAAGGATGCGAACAGCATGATTTAGGGGCATTGTTTTCTCACATTTACTTCCACTTCTTCTCTCTGGCGAAAACAGAGGCTCGATGAGTAGGGTCTCTGGGTTGTCTTGAAGCTCTAGGGATTTGCCACCACTTGCAGGGTGATGGCTGGTCTGGGTGCTTCCCAACTCGCATCTCAGTCCCATTTGGGCAGATGAAAGTCAGTCCCAGAAGGCGGGAGGCTGCCAAGAAAACAGAGAAGAGAATAATATATCTTGTGACTATAGCAAAAGCATCTTGTGTCCTGGTAGCGCTTCAAAGGCCTCTTGACTTCCCCTGAACTCCCCCGCATTTCCTGATGTGTGAACAGGTTTCAGGAAAAAGTTCTTCTAAAAACAGTGAAGTAGGGCTTCCCTGGTGGCGCAGTGGTTGAGAATCTGCCTGCCGATGCAGGGGACACGGGTTCGAGCCCTGGTCTGGGAGGATCCCACATGCCGCGGAGCAACTAGGCCCGTGAGCCACAACTACTGAGCCTGTGCGCCTGGAGCCTGTGCTCCACAACAAGAGAGGCCGCGATGGTGAGAGGCCCGCGCACTGCGATGAAGAATGGCCCCCGCTTGCCGCAACTGGAGAAAGCCCTCGCACAGAAACGAAGACCCAACACAGCCAAAAATAAATAGATAAAATAAGGAGTTATCAAACAAACAAAACTTCTAGGGAAAAAAAAAAAAAAATTGAAGTAGAAAGAGGAAAACAAATACTGTATGCTAACACATATATATGGAGTCTAAAAAAAAAAGGTTCTGAAGAACCTAGGGGCAGGACAGGAATAAAGACGTAGATGTAGAGAATGGACTTGAGGACACCGGGAGGGGGAAGGGTAAGCTGGGACGAAGTGAGAGAGTGGCATGGACATATATACACTACCAAATGTAAAATAGATAGCTAGTGGGAAGCAGCCGCATAGCACAGGGAGAGCAGCTCCGTGCTTTGTGACCACCTAGAGGGGTGGGATAGGGAGGGTGGGAGGGAGATGCAAGAGGGAGGAGATATGGGGATATGTGTATATGTACAGCTGATTCACTTTGTTATACAGCAGAAACTAACACACCATTGTAAAGCAATTATACTCCAATAAAGATGTTAAAAAAACAAATAGAAATAAAAACAGTGAAGTAAGTCAGAAAGAGAAAAACAAATACTGTATGTTAACGCATATATATGGAATCTAAAAAAGTGGTACTGATGAACCTAGTGGCAGGGCAGGAATAAAGACGCAGACTTAGAGAACGGACTTGAGGACACAGCAGGGGAAGGGGAAGCTGGCACGAAGTGAGAAAGTAGCATTGACATATATACACTACCAAATGTAAAATGGATGGCTAGTAGGAAACTGCTGCACAGCACAAGGAGATCAACTTGATGCTTTGTGACAACCTAGAGGGATGGGATAGGGAGGGTGGCAAGGAGACTCAAGAGGGAGGGATATGGGGATATATGTATACATATAGCTGATTCACTTTGTTGTACAGCAGAAACTAACACAACATTGTAAAGCAATTATACTCCAATAAAGATGTGAAAAAACAAAGCAAAGCAAAACAAAACAAAACATTGCTTCATAGTAATCTGCTTCTCCCACTCTGCATGCAACATTAACAAAGAAGACTGAAGAAGACAATGATACAAATTCAGTTATAAATGGTAACAGTAATAATATTAACAATAATAACAATAACAAGAGCTGGGTTTTACTAAGCACTTTCCACGTGCCCGGCTCTCTCCTATGTGATGCTAGCTGAGATTCTCTGTGCCCAATCCTTCTGGGATAAAGCTAGATTTCACCTTATAAAAGAAACAGAATGGCTTTTTGGTGCATAAGGCCTCATCTTGCTGACAAACTTGCCTCCATTACAGACTTTTATGTCCAAACAGTCAGGTTCTCAAAGAGATAAAACACGGTTTGGGTTCCTTTCTGCTCCCATAGTCTACCCAAAAGTAGATATTAAAGCCTAATCTGAAATTATCCAGGGATTCAATTTCCTACGGAAGACTCAACATTCCAGCTTCCAGTTTTCTTCCAGCCTTTTGGAAATCTACTGCAATAGAATCACTTTGCGTGAAACTTACATGCTGGAGTATTTTGCCCCAAACGGTTACATCACATGATGCCTTACACTCAGCACCACACCAGTGCTGAAACCTCCTTGGAAATGTGGCACCCGAGGAGAGATTTGACCAGTGGGTAACGACACAAAATCCTCATTGCTTTGCCTTTCTCCTCTTGTCTGACCAAAGTGCTGCTTGAACGTGAGCAAGGGTAGGAATAAGAAGGCGAAATGAAGTTCCCTTAGTTAACAACTCTGATAAAAGAACAAGGAAGAAAGGACAATTGGTTTTGGGATTTTCTGGGGCTTGAAACTACCCAAACCTCTCTTGCTTTCGGAAGCAGCTGAGAACAGGACTGCCCATATGGTTGGGCGGGTTGTTCACTGCACAAGAGCCCTGGACCAAGGAGGCGAGCAGAGACTGAAATCCAGCCTGTACCTTACTTACCTGCACTCTGCACAGGGCTGAGTGCCCCTTAGTTCACACAAAGCCATTATATGGGCTAGCAGGGGCCCCCTTTAAAGGCATATTCCACAATTCAGCTTTATGGATTAGCATTTGAGGTGGAGGTGGGGGAAGGAGGGCTGGTGGGGGGGAAAAAAAAAAAAGAGAGAAACCATTAAAAAGGTGTTGCCAACGGGGAGGATGTTGTGGCCGAAGACACAAGACTAAGTCGAGACACGACGTGACGCCGTGTTTGTTGATTCCCACCAATCCGATGAGCGGATTTTTCATCCAAGTGAGTTTTCCTCTGTCCGTTTTATCCTGCTATCGAGACCCAGCTCCCCAGCCATGTGAGCACAACACGCTGTTCCTTCCTGGGGATAATGGCCCATGGTGGTGCTCTGGAGATGGCAGTTTGTAATGTAAAGAGGCTGAGTTGTTTGTTTAACAGTCAAGTGACAAATTATTTAATTAGCACATATGCCATTTGTCTCCACAGCTGTGATCATCGCTACTAATTGCAATGCAGTCTTAATTTATTGTAGATATATTGCTCCATGATGCTAATGTGGTCATTACCAACAGCCATTATGTATCATGTTTGGAAATGAGAGCAGTTCCGCCACATGGAGAAAACCACACTTCCAGTCCCGGCCAATACATGCAGCCACTACTGTCTCCAATCATGGAAGCATTCAAAACAGCAGTGCTCCTTTGGAAATCTTCTTTTCAGCTGCACTTCTGAGGGTCGGAGCTTGGGACAGGTTACTGCAGAGTCACCAGCTTTTAAGCCTCTGCCCACTTCCCCCTGCCCACCTGCAGACAAAGGACAGCGTGGACCCCAACACTGGTTGGCCACAAGATTTGCCCTCCCTCCCCGGCCCACCCGCCACTCGCAGGGGAAAGCTCCTTCTTTCCTGCTACCCTTAATCAGATACGCTTCATAGGCCTACCAATGGGAAACTCAGAGTGGTGTGCTCACTCAGGACAAATCCTGGAAGCAGCTTATTAACAAACACCAGTGATCAAAAATAGCAATCCAATATCCCAACGAACAGGAGCTGTAGCCACAATTGCCACTGAAGGTAGGGGACTTGGCAGGGGTGGGGACGGGGCACATGGTGGGATCAGGGTAGCTGAAGAGTGTGCACACACTCAGGTGGGGAACAGGTGGCTCTATCCCCAGATCTTCCATTAAGCACAGTATCTGCCTCTGGGGAGTCTGGTTTGGCTTAAAAACGTGGTCCAAATAAAATGATGCCAAACCATTGGAGGAGAGGCCATGGGGAGCAGGAGGTAAGGACACCACGCTCTCTCTGTCCAGCAGCACTGGTGATGTCTCCTAGTTTAAGCTGAAGTTAAGAGGAATGTCTTTCAGCACACCTGGGGCATGGGAACCACATGTTAACCAGCCAGGCTAATTAGCGATCTTTCTGGAAAGCAGCTACCCATCTATCTTCTCATTATCCTCTTAACACTCTGAGATGCAGGCAGAGGAGGCTGCCGCCCTGACAGGTGAGGGGCAGGAGGTTGGGGAGAGGGGGAAGTGGCCAGCCCAGGGGGCCCAGAGGGGTAGGGATAGGGTTGCCAGATAAAATATAGGACATCCAGTTAAATGTGGGTTGCAGGTAAACCTCACATCACTTTTTAGTGTTTGTTGTTTACCTGCAATCCAAACTTAACTTGGGCATCCTTTTTTATTTGCTCCATCTGGCATTCCTGGATGAGGGGAGGACGGAGAAGAGGACAAAAGACAATGCATTTCTTTCTAAAATCTCTGTTTGGGGTGGGGACCCTGCCTGCTTGCAGCCACAAAGCACAGGAGAAACCTTCAAGCTGGGGTCCTCCTGTGAGACACCTGTAGCCACCTGGCGGCTGGGTTGGCAACCCAGATGCACTTCCCAGGGGCCCTTTGAGGATCCGGGAAATGCCTCCTTGTGAAGTGTGGGCCCCTCTGCCTTGGTGCCAGCTCAGTGCCACGGCGGTGTTGATGCGGGCAGGACCCTGCTTCCCTGGGCATGTTTCCCCAGTCACTATCTTGGACAAAAGGCTTTATTAAATCAGGCAAACGTCAACCCCCACTGCTCAGTAATAAGTTAACCAGACAACAGGGGTGGACAGATAAAAGTCCCCTTGCGGTAGAATCAGCATAAGAGGGGCCACTAGCCAGGCCCCGGCCCCACTTTTCAGGTGGCCACTGGTCAGAACTCCGTCGGCTGTGCCAGTCTCCCAGACGGCAAATTAAAAACAGCAAATGTACCTCTATTCTTTTTTATTTTCCTCCTCCACCCACCCCCCGCCTCCTTTTTTCCTTTTTCCTTTCTTTCTTTTTTCTTTTTCTTTTTTGTCAATGCGGAATACAAGGCCACTGCCAAAAACATATCCCACACAATCAAACATCAGATGGTGACTCCTTTCCCACAGCTTGTGTGAGTGAAAACAGTGAAATTATACCCATGTTTTAGCGGCGAATCCCCTGGTGTTGTAGCGGAGACCAGCCCTGCACTGGCTCTTGTTCGCTGCTTTTTGTTCCTGCCTTCGCAGTGTTTTTCGCACTGGACACCATTCAGCCCGCATTCAGCATTGTATGTCGCTTCACATATGGTTCATCCGCTCCAAATGTGTGCATGTACCCAGAAAATGCAGCTTTTCATTATGTATTCTCTATGTAACAGAAAAGATTAAGATATAAGCCTGGTGAATGCGGCAGGAATTAGTTGGACAGATGAATAAGGGAAAAATGAATCTAGAATGATGGTGCATTTGGTCTAATGATTGTGGGAGGGCGTTAAGAACTTGCTGGTAGGTTTCAGCCCTTTTAATCCCAGGCTGTGTGTATTTTGGTAGGAGAAACGCTCCCTCAGAACTCCATCTCGAAGCGTACCGTAAGAGACACAGGCGCGCACACACAGACACACACAAACCTCTTTAACCTGAGCGGATGAAAGAAAGGCTTCTGCGAGAAGCCCAGGTCCTCAGCCCTAAAAGTCTTCAAACTTGCTGTGGAGGTTCAGAGGATTCCATATTTCAACACACAGCTTTTAAAATAAATTAAAAGTGGGAAGCCCTCGTGCCATTGATGACGCTTTCCTTTTGTTTCCATTTTATTTTATTTGTTTAGACTTAAAGAAGGGATCCATGCCCAGAAGGGCAAACTCTCTAAAATGGATTTGATTTTGAACAGTCAACAAAAGCCACTGTTCTTAGATGCTTTTTACATCGGCACCCAAATTAGAAAAAGGAAAAAAAGAAAAAACTGGTCATTTAAAATGGATAAACTTGGTGCCTTTGGAGACTAACACTAGTCAGTTGAAGTACTGGTTGACACAGTGGAGTTTTTCCATCAGCATTTGCAAAAGATGCTTGTGTTTAGTATCATTGTTTTCTGGCTTAATAGGAATCCAAGAGGGAGAAAATTGAGATTTAGGCTTACTTCCTTCCTACCACAGTTTCCAGAGAAAGATTTTTTTTTCTAGCCAATTTTGATTGAAAATCAAGATTTGCATCACAATAGAGATATTTCAAAAGTGTAAATACAAAAGGCTACAACTTCAGAGACCTCTTGGTCAGATGTGTTGGTCTCTGGCACATCATCTCAGAAGCCGCTGGAAAGGGGCTGCTTTCTGAGTCAGCCCAGAAAAGGCTCTGCTCACTACAAAACTGCACACTGCAGACTCTTCTGGAAACTCATATGTGACTATTCATGGGTGGGAGGGGAGCGTAGCAACACTTCAGCTTCTGAGGACCCTGTTTACCTAATTTAATTCACAGATATTTTTGGTGGGTGGAAAGAGAGCACCTTAGACCCGTTAGACTAATTCGCATCAAAAATAAGCCTTTTAGAGTTTAACAAAATCAGCCAAAAGCTACCTTTTCGCGTGGTTGCATAATCTCTATATTTTTGTATTCCCTTGTATAATTGTGGTCCAAACATTTGAGAAGTTCCTTTACTTGAGTAAAAAGAAATATGCACATTGCCAAGCCACAATTAACCAATGAGAAGCAGTATCCTTCTTTCCCCCTCTTTTAATTTAAATGACTTCATTTTAATGTTTACCCATGATGTGATCAGTATTTAGTGATTTAGCCATCAGGTTTATATTACTCTCATAGAAACATTAACAGTTTAAAAGTTTCTTTTCCATAACTAAAAATGCCATTTTTCCCAATTTTTTCCCATTCCTACAATCTTCTCACACACATGTGACAACCATTGTGCAAAGCAAAAAAGAAAATTTTTTTGAGGCTCCAAGTTCTATTTTTCTTAGCCTAGCCCAGGATTTGGACACATGGAAGAATAAAACATATGGCATCAATTAAAACATCATTCGATTTTCATACCATTTTTAGACAAGTTGGTGTCTTTTAGTAATGCCTTAGGGGGAAAAATGCTGATGTGTGTCCTGTCTTCTTATTTTATGTGAAACTTAACCCTCCCAGAGCTATTTTCCTCCTGGGCTCTTGGTTGGAAAGTAACGGGGGGGTGGGTCCTTATCATTTCAGTACAAGCTGCACTAAACCTAGCAGAGGCTGCTGTCCCTGCATCCTGGTTTAGTCATTTATTTTTATACAATTCCAGGTGTACCTTGTCCTCTCGGGTCACTGGAAAGCAGCACAGAGAGGCATAAAATCTTTCCTTCAGTCTGGATAACCTGGCATCCTTTTCCACAACGCTTTTCCTTTGTTCACAGTGGGAAGTGTTTGCATTCGAAACAGTTTACATCTACATAATAAGCACGCACTCTTTTTTTTTTAATCCCAGAAAATTTAGCTGCATTTTAGAATCTCATCAAACAAGCTGGTGTTGCCATAAACAATCCGAGAAAAGTGGTGTTGGCAGAAAACTTAGATCATAATTTGCCTGACAGAACAAAACGGCCAGGGCTTCTTGCTTTGTCCTTGTGTATATTTGGGGTTATTATCAGTGTCGTGGCTTTCTGTGCTAAACACAGGGCTGGACCGTGGAAAATCAAAAAACAAACTGGCATTTGGAAGGGCAATAACTTTTCTCGAACAAGGGAGGAATCTCCCGTTTGCCTATTATTTCGGACTTACTTCTGCTTCTCTACGTCTTCCAAGGTAACAAATGAAGATGAGTCACCCACCTTCAGTCTTGCCGCGTAAGAAAGCAACAGAAGACTTCTCTCCAGGAATTAGAAAAGGAAACCTGTTTGCTTTTAAAGTTTCGAGTCCCTCCCAAAGAGATGAAAGGGAAATTAAAGTGAGTTACCCCTGTGGAATCGCCAAAGTGAAAAACGGGTCGCTTTATCCGTGCTCTTCAGAGCTCTTTCAGGCTTGAAGGTCTGGATTGAAATCTGTGTAATACTTTCATTCACTAAGTCAAGATTAATAGCACTGGTGTTGTGTCCCTGGGGGAGAGCCTCCAGAAGGCTTTTGGAAATAGAGATTGTCTTGCTTTGAAACACTGCCTCCTAAGCACATATCAGAAAAATGGATTTGATTTTATTCCCCAAGGAAGATTTTTTTGGCATCTGATTTAAATTCACTAAATCCACTCCCCCATATAACCACGTTTCCCCACGTCTAGTCTTTATGTCTCACATACGGCTGGTACTTACTGTTTCTCCTGAGCCCAGTACAACACTTTCAAAAACAGTCACTGGGTGATATTTTGCCCTCCCTTCTAAGTCACCTTAATTTGTTTTTTGACTTTGTCTTTCTTGATCTGGAGAATTTCATCTCCTTATTTTTCTTAATTGGAGTATAGTCGATTTACAATGTTGTTTCTGCTGTACAGCAAAGTGAATCAGTTATACATATACATATATCCACCCTTTTTTAGATTCTTTTCCCCTACAGGTCATTACAGAGTATTGAGTAGAGTTCCCTGTGCTATACAGTAGGTCCTTAATATATACAGTAGTGTGTATATGTCAATCCCAATCTCCCAATTTATCCCTCCCCCACTTTTCCCCCCGTAACCATAAGTTTGTTCTCTACATTTGTGGCTCTATTTCTGTTTTGTAAATAAGTTCATTTGTACCATTTTTTTAGATTCCACATATAAGCGATATCATATGATATTTGTCTTTCTGTGTCTGTTAGTCACCTTTTTTTATTAAGCCTCGCGCTCGACCCTCTATGCCACCTCCAGGGTTTCCATAACAATTCTGAGATAGCCGTATTTAGGACCAGAAATAAAATCTAAGTTTGCTTTTCTTCTCAAACATGTTTTAAAATAAAATTGGAGGGAAATCACTTGGAAATAAAGTCAATTTGATATTAAGTTCTTAGCACAAGTGAGACTTTATTTCCTCTCTGCTTTGCCCTTGAAAACAGAATGAGAGAAAAAAGTAAAACAGAACCCAAACAATTATTGAGTGAAGAAAGTGGCTCTGTAGGTAGTAAGGTGAAGAAGAAATCTGCGTTGGAAAGTTAAGTTCTGACACTTACACTGCTGCAGAGGTATCAAGCCTGATGGTTTCTCCAAGAAAGACTCTTACAGGAACTTCCCACGTAAAATTTCAGAAATTTGTTTTCCTTTTGCTGACTTTCACTCTTTCTCTGCATCTGAATGTGGTTCAGTTTTAGTGGTTGCTTTTTGCATGTTGGGAAGATTTTACTTTGAAAAAGCCAAAAACTGAAGAGAAAGCCTTTCGGCTCATCTTAAACCACAGGGCTGGCCATGCAGATTTCAGCGCCGGCTGTTCGCTGGGCGGTAAATCCTGGGGAAACAGCCTAATCCCACACAAGCTCCCACAGCAAGCTCTGTCCCTGGCATTGTGTTTCCTAACCAGCTCGGGTGAATACCATATTGATCCTAAAAACGTGCAGCTTCTTAGCTTACAAGTGCTCCCTTTATGGAGCACGGAGAGCCAAGCCACAGAGCAGGTATTGCATCTTAGGGCAAAGAAAGGGACAAGTTGAACCCCTTGGACGGATGTTGCCTAGTGTGTGTGCTAATTATTGTCCGTTGGTTCAGTGTCTCTGTCAGCTGTTTTACTGGTGTCTGATTAATCCTACTGGTCACCAGGGGTAAAGCCAGGGTTTCATCTGATCTAGGAACAAAACTTTTCCTCTCTTGGACAGAAGGTGGTCTGTCTAGGTCAGGGTATGGGTCATTGAAAGGGCAGCCTTAGGGAGCCTGCCATTTTCACAGCAACCACTTGTTACAATTAGTTATAAAAAAAAAAAAAAAGAAAGCTAACATGTGGTGAATTGACACTTTTGTGGGTCCCTTAGTCTGGACGGTGCAATTGTTCTGAAAAACAATGTCAGCATTTTCATTTGAAAGTGGAGAGTACAACCGTATTTCAAGCAGCGAAACCACTGCACTCTGAGCCATTTGGGGGTTTCCTTTCCTTCAGTGTCTAGAACTCTAGTCTCCCGCTCTGTACTAAATCCAAATATATGAAATGAAAATGCAGGAATGAAGAAGTGTTAAATGAAGCAAGACAGCATCAGCACACGCTGCCCCAACCAGCTCCCCAAAGGGGCTGACAAATCATTTGCAGAATTGCAATTGGAAGCAGATTCCTTGAGTCTTGGGAAAGAGCGCCCTTGGACTCTGGTAGGGAAGTCTAGACATCCTGCAATGTCCGTTCTGTTCTGGTTCCTTTGCAATGGAGACCCCGATTCATAGCCTGGCACATGTCAGCCCAGACAAACAACAACCGTATTTAACAGAATTGCTCACAGCCAGGTATGAACTTGTAACTAAGTTCTATCCAAAGGCTGAAGGTAGAAATGGTGTACAACTTCCGGAAAGTGTCCTTAAAGGGAAGGGGCATTCCCTTCTTTGCTCTCCTTCTTTCCTGCTGACTGGAATGTAGATAGGATGGCTGCATGCCTCACACACTATGAATTTGTGCTAAGGAGGCAAAGCAGCCCCCTGTGACCAAGGGGGCAGAACCATCCCACCAGCTCTGGACACATGAGAGAGAAATAACCTCAGGTCTTTTTCAAGCCACTTTTATTTAGGGCCTTGGTTTCAGACAGATGAACCTAATTCTAACAAACGCAGGCACTCAGGAGATTCTCAGTCCTGCCAAGTCCAGATCAAAGTTCTACAACGTGCATCTCAATCTGAGTCTCTGGAAAGGCAAAATGAAAAGATAAAACCGAGGGAATCCAGTCCCAGGTGACAAGCTGGCTGGGTCAGGAATCTCTTGTGAGTAAAGCCTGCCCCTACAGGAAGCCAAATCACCCAGGAATGCTGTTCTTTCAGGTGGATTGTAGTATAGATAAAGAAAATTGATTCTCAACTGTTTTTTATTTTCTGCTGGTTTTTGTAGCTTTGTGTGGCTTCTTCAACTGGCTACACGGGCCCTAGAGATACTAGGAAGAGAGATACTTCAAATATATTTGGACAAAAAGAAGTAAATAATAAATAATAGAGGCTAGAGGTCTCCAAAAGTAAATGCTGAATGGTGAACATTTTCAACTTCACTGATTTTCTTTTGTGAAATGGAAAGGATATACATTTAAGAGTTTTGCTTCCAATTTCATGTTTTCTACCACAATTAATGCAAGGCCCGCACTGGTGAAAAGAACATGTATAAACCACTGAATCAATGAGAACATCCACACGCAACAACAACAATGGACGTCCACATGCAAAAGAATGAAACTGGACTCTTACCTCACACCATACACAAAATTTAATTCAAAATGGATTATAAACCTAAATATAAGAGTTAAACTATTAAACTCTTGGAAGAAAATGTTGGAGTAAATCTTTGTGACCTTGGATTAGACAATGACTTCTCAGACACGACACCAAAAGCACAAACAGCCAAAGGAAAAAATAGGTATGTTGGACTACATCAAAATTTAAAAGTTTTGTGCTACGGATAATGCCTTCAGGAAACTGAAAAGACAACACACAGATTGGGAGAAAATATTTGCAAATCATATCTCTGATAAGGGAAGTATCCAGAATGCATAAAGAACTCTTATAACTCAATAATAAAGGACAACCCAATTAAAAGAGGACAAAGGATTTGAATAGACGTTTCTCCAAAGAATATATACAAATGGCCAATAAGCACAAAAAAGGATGCTCAATATTATCGTCCACGAAGGAAATGCAAATCAAAACCACAGTGAGATACTGCCTCATACCCACTAGGATGCGCTAGATTAAAAAAGATATGTCATTACAGGTGCTTTCCTCAAAAGCTTAAGGATAGAGGTCTATATGACCCAGTAACCCCACTTCTTGGTATCTATCTAAGAAAAATGAAAACATACATCCAAACAAAAACATATACATGAAAGTTCATGGCAGCATTGTTCATATTAGCTAAAAAGTGGAGATAACCCAAATGTTCATCAACTAAAGAAGGGGTAAATAAAAGTAGCATATACATACAGCAGAATATTATTCAGCAATAAAAAGGAATATGGTACTGATACATACTCCAGCATGGGAGAATCTTGAAACCATTACGCTAAATGTAAGAAGCCAGTCACAACAGACCACACATTGTATGATTCCATTTTTATGAGATGTTCAGAATAGGCAAATCTATAGAAAAAGGAAATAGATTAGTGGTTGCCAGGTGTTGGTGGGAAGTGGGAATGGGGAGTGACTGCCAAGGGATACGGGATTTCTTTAGGGGGTGATGCAAATATTCTAAACTTAGTTTGAAGTGATGGTTATCCAACTCTGTGACTATAGCAAAACCATTGAATTGTCTACTTTAAATGAGGGAGTTTTATAGCGTGCAAATTATTATCTCAATAAAGATGTTTCTCGTTTGGCGTTCAGCTGACATGTGATATTTATTTGTGAGTTTTCATTACCAAAATATTTTCAGCATTATGTTATTCCCTTTTAATTCAACGATCAAAAAATTTATAAAATAAATTAATTAAAATACTTTTGGGAAAAACATAAAGATGTTTTTTAAAAAGGGAAGTAGGGTGGACCCAGCAACCAAAATGAAATGGGCCCAAGAGCAAAGAGTCTTTATGCACGACCTGGGTTTTTCTCCAGGGCTCTTGTTGCTAACTGCCTCAGCTCCTGGGTGTGCATCCAAACAGCCTGCCAGCCATCTGCACTTGGTGTCCGAGCCTTCCTGCCTGGGCTGGCCCTCCGTGGACGCTGACTCATGCCCTACCCAGTCTGCACACTCCATCAGCCCCTGTCTGCTCAGCTAGTGCCTGACCCCGCTGTTTGCTGGCCAACCCCTCTCTCACTGTGTCTATTCCTGTTGGAACTACTCTGCATCCACAGAGTAATACTTGTCATGTATTCTATTATTACCTCAATTTGACAGATATGGAAAATGAGGTCAAAGAGATGACCAAGTTCACACAGGCGGAGAAGGAGGATTCGAATCAAACTCAAGAGACAACAATGTACCACTTCACCTCAGCTGGCACTTGTTGACAGTCGGTTGATGGAGGCCAAGATCGTGACCTCTAGGTCTCGTCTCCTGGGACAAAGTCACACTGCTGCAGAAGGACTGGACTATTCAAGCCCTTCCCCTTGGGGATCTCCTAGAATCCCTTTTTCTCATTTTTCCACTCTTCCCCTGACAATTGTCTTGCTTCCCCTAGCCTGAGCCTGTGGCGTCCCTTGGCTACTGGAGCCCCACCTTGCTCAAAGATGTAGAGCTGGAGTGTCTGGGAATTTATATTCCCCCAACGTGGCGCTTATTGTCTAATTGGTGATGTGTGATTAAGAAAGCCCCAGCTTCCCTGCCTCTACTGGGTGTAACTGCCTCTGAGGTGTAACTGACACTCCACAGTCTCCTGCAGAATCAGGTGGAAACCGCCTCTGAACAATTTTGCCTGAGATGACATCTCTGCTTGGTTTCCTCCCTTAACCTTGTCCTGCTTCCTCACCTCCTTACTGATTTCCTTGATTTATCAAGGAATTTCCTTGATTTATCCTTGATTTATCAAGGATTTTTATCCTTGATAAATCACTTGCACGTGAACCTTTGTTTCTGGGCCTCCTGGGAAACCTAGCCTAGGCCAGAACATATGTCAAGCACTGAACACAGCCCAGAGCACGTAGTATGTGCTCATTAAACAGCCCCTGTTATGAGCTTTGCTGTTCTAGTGACCAAAGCTTCTGAAGGATGCCCTTCTCTTCTCCTACTTGCCCCTCAGTTTGAGCACTAATTCTTGAATTACGAGAAAGAGGTGGGGAGAACAAAAAACTAGAGATCAGGGGTCAATCTTGGGTCCCACCCCCGTTTGCTTCCCTTAAGAGCTACCCAGCTCTTATATCAGATAATCCCTGCTCCCATCATGCAAAAATGTTCACATCTGGCCTTGAAGGTGCCACGTGCCATTAAAAAAGATTTTTAAGGTTTGAGAGGAGAAGTTGGAGGATTTAGACCTCTAAGAATCCAGCTTCCAATGCTTTCCCAGCCCTGCCCCCTAAAAATAAAAATAAAATATTTATTGAGAGTTTAATGTGTAAGTATAAAAAACCTCTTGTAGTAAAATAAAATTATCAGACATTTGTATAGTCCTTGTCACACACTAAGGTCTTTTCACGTACCTGAAATATATTAATTCATTTAATCTTCTCAACAACCCTGTGAAGCAAGCTCTGTCGTCACCATCATCCCCATTTTTACAAATGAAGTAACAAGGTCAGAGACATTAAGTAACTTGCCCAAGTTCACCCAGGCAGAAAGCGGTGGAGCTGGGGTTTGAACTTGGTTAGTGTGGCTCTGGAGTCTCTGTTCTTAACTGTGAGGCTATCCTGTCTCCCCATAATGTAATGGATGGGGTGGTCTTATGAGTAGGCAAAAGGAGCAGTCCCAGCCTTACCCCCTGAGGGCCTGCTACGTGCAGAAGTCCAGTTGTCCGAAAGGAGCCCCATTACCGTGTGTGAGCACCCATGCACACTCACTCATGCGGGCTTCTGCCAGGACCTGGGATTACTCCTCTCTGGTTATGCTTCTCAGTCTCTGATAGCGCTGCCGTTACTAGGCAAACCCACCCAGAACAACTGCTACCTGCTGACACCCCCAGACGTACTCATTTTATTGTATTATCCAGCAATTCTCCAGCAAAACTCTGTCCAATCTCTTCTGGACAGTCTCTGCTTTGTTGAAGGTGGGAAGGATTCTGTGGGCATCTGCGTGTCTCATAGCACCTCAAACTTCCCTCCTACAGAGGAGCTCGGACAGCTTTTGGAGGATGCGTGGGTGAAGGAGAAGGGAAGGAACCACTAAGTGGTTTCCAAACTGTGTTCCGAGGAACTTGGGTGGGAGGTTCCCTGGAGGTACTACAAGGTCCAGCACTGGGGGATCAAGAGAAGGGCGATGGGGCTTCCCTGGTGGCGCAGTGGTTGAGAATCTGCCTGCTAATGCAGGGAACACGGGTTCGAGCCCTGGTCTGGGAAGATCCCACATGCCGCGGAGCAACTAGACCCGTGAGCCACAGTTACTGAGCCTGCGCGTCTGGAGCCTGTGCTCCGCAACAAGAGAGGCCGCGATAGTGAGAGGCCCGCGCACCGCGATGAAGAGTGGCCCCCACTTGCCGCAACTGGAGAAAGCCCTCGCACAGAAACGAAGACCCAACACAGCCATAAATAAATAAATAAATAAATAAATAAATAAATTTAAAAAAAAAAAAAAAAAAAAAGAAAGGCAAAGAACTTTCCTGGGGACCATAAAGCTTAAATGGCGAGACAAACCATATTCCTGGATAGGAATGTAGACTCTCCCCCAAATTAAAAAAAAAAAAAAAAAGAGAAGGGCGATGCCAAGGGGGTGTGTCCTTCGCCCCACCCTCTCCTGCCTCCAGACTCCTCACTCACTCGTTAACCACTTCAACCAGAGAAGTTCTGTCTCCCTGTTTTGTATATTTTTAAATAAGTCTGCTGTTCAAACAGTCTTTGAAATCCGCTTTTCAAGGAGGGGTTCGGCAACTCCCCTGCCTGCTCCCACTGTTCAGGCTGCAGCAGGTGAGCTGACTCGGCCAGAGACATCCCCAACTCACCTCCCACCCTCTGATGACGTCTGACGCGCAGGCCACGGTCCCTCCTGGAGGGTCTGCCTCTGTTACGCTCTCCTACTCAGATGCCGAGCCAGCTTGCAATTAACCGGGGGTGACTGTGTCTGTTTCTAGGTCATGCAGGTATGGTAGCTGTCACTGGGTCATTTTCCTGCATCCCGCACGCTGGCCTCGCTCCCAGGGTGGGATGGGAAGCCCGCGGCGGCAGTCTGTGCTTTCATCAGCCCTGCTCACCGGCTTTGGAGAACCTCTGCTGCGGGTAATTGAATCAGCAGCGCCCTTTCAGTTCTCTGTATCCCGCTGTGAGTCAATAACCAAGTGGGTCCTGTGTCTCGAGTTGAAAAGGGTTCAGGCAGGGCCCATTATGAACACATCGATTCACAAATTATGATTTGAGGAACTTGCTCAGACCAAATGAAGGTGTTTGAAAACCAGAACCCATGTGTTTCCCACTCCCGAAAAACCCTCAGAGCCTCCTTGTATGGAGGTCTTTCAAGAAAGAAAACATCAGACAGGTTTCCTTTTTGTTCTACCAAAAAGTCAGTAATCCTGGGAACACTGAATAGCCCTGTGATGTCTTGGGGTCCAAAACCAGCCAAACAGGATGGAATCAGAGTCATCGGGCTTCGGAAAATGTCCCACTTTCCAGGTACCAGTAGGAAGTTCTAATCGTGGGATTCTTGGACAGGCTGACTTCTTCCTTTTTAAAGTAAATCATTTGTTTTCACTGGCTGATGGAGAGACTGAAATATTATGTGAAGCTGGTCAGGTACTGTGGGCTTTGGAAAATGCTGAGTAGGGAATAATTAATTACTGGAGAAGGTTGCTCTATATTGTATGTCTCAGAACCTGAAAATTTATCAAGCCTGTGACTTCCCACCCTCTGTGAAGCACTTGGCACCAAGAGTATGCTATGGCTTGTTTTTCTGCGACTAGTGTTCTAAACACAAAGCAAGGCTTGCACGGTGCTCTCTTTGGTTATCATTTTCCTTTTGCACTGTCTGCTTACAAACCCTTTGACTTTTTTTTTTGATGGGCATGCACTCTTTCCTAAAGAGTGCAGTAATAACCTTACCTTTCCACCTGCCTGTCATTTCTGTGAAAACATACTAGTACTTGTGTGCATGATAGAAGGAAATCACTTTCAGAAAGACATCCGACCCTAAGCTTTGAATCACGTTATTTTTATACACGAACAAAGAACAAATGCATTTCTCAATTATGAAACCCATCTGTGAGGTGCCTTTCAAAGGATGCAGTTGTGCAGCCAGACACTGGATCAAATTCTTAAATCATCTTGAAACGGCAGTTGCCGTTGGCCTGCTGCACGTTTGCATGTGCAATACGATAGCATTGTACGCTTCGCTTTTTAAGTTAAACACGTTTTCCATTTATTCCAACTGGCACCAAAGTGATTCTGAAACACTGAGGGTGGCAATAAACAGTGGTAACCGCCCCTTGGGAAGGATCGTCACCAATCAACTTGAACATTCCAGCCGCTGCCTAGCTGGAATCGGTTTTCCCTGCCTGGAACCACTACCCCTTCCTCTTGGGAAGCATTCGCTGGACACATGGTTAGCATAGCATAGAGTCGGTCCTATTCTCAGGACTCCATAGCTGTAATGGCAAGAGGCCGGCAGAGACTTCAGAAGCCATCTGTTGTAGATTGAATTATGTCCCTCCAAAGGATGCTGAACGGTAACCCCCAGTACCTGTGAATGTGACCTTACTTGGAAATAGGGTCTTTGCAGATGATCAAGTTAAGATGAGGTTCAATGTGACTAGTGTCCTTATAAAATGGGGAAATTTGGATACAGGACAGACATGCATACAGAGAGAACGTCACGTGAAGATGATGGCAGATACCAAGGTGATGCTCCTACAAGCCAAGGGCCGCCAAAGATTGCCAGAAAACCATCAGAAGCTAGAGGAGAGGCTGGGGACAGCTTGTCCCTCACAGCCTCAGAAGGAACCAACCCTGCCAACATCTTGATCTTGGACTTCTAGCCTCCAGAATTGTGAGAGAATACATTTCTGTTGTTTAAACCACCCAGTCTGGGGTACTTTGTTACAGCAACCCTGGGAAATTTGTACACCGTCCCATCCACACACGTCTACAGATGAGCCTCTGCGTCCCGAGGGTCCCATAGAAATAAGCAGCAAGGGTAAAATTGAGCCTTCTTAGATCCTGAGTTGCAGTCAATGATCTTTCCATTACTGTACCTTCAATCTCACTGTCAAGGAAATAATCCTAGTCCTTGCCTTGAGAGATCATTGTAGCATCACTTTCCAAGGCTTCTTTTTAAATTAAAATCTCCCTCTCTAGCACCAAGGGGCTGAGAATATGAAAGTGCCCAAGATTCAGCCCCTCAGCCAGCAGGTTTCACTGTGGTTTCTTTAGCTTTGATGTCAAGAAGTTTTGCTGAGCAGCTTTGGGCAGAAGAATGGGAGGACCCAATGTTGGTCAGTGAGGTGACTGAGATGAAAGGGGCAGGGCTGAATCTCTAGCTTCTTCCCCAGCATCTGGGATGTGCCATCTAAAGACACAGGAGAGCACCTTGGCGGGCACCTGATCACCTCTTCCTCTCTTGAGCGCCCTCTGGTGTTCTGAGGTAATGACAACAGAACTCATTCACCGAGTCCAAAGGGGTCTGAAGTCACTCGCAGTTTCTTGGTTTAGAAAGCTGGAGGAGTTCTTTGGGGGAACTCATTTGCTGAGTTTAGCATCTTCCAACTCTCCAAGGACAACAGAGGTAGCAATTCTGAACTCAGATCTTAGTTTACTTTCTCACTGTTCCCAGCGCTCCTTCTAACCTCGAATGTTGCTACTGGATGTACAAAGCCTGTCCAAGTTGCACTACATTTTCCCCCACCCTCACATCAAGCCATGCCAAGAAAAACGAATGTGACTCTGACTCCACTGTCTTGGGCCCATTGGGAGAGTTGGGTTAGTCTCTAAGGCAGCTTCTGAACCTTGGCACTGGTGACATTTGGTCCTGGTCATCCTTGCTGTGGAGGTGTCCTGTATCTTGCCGCTGTTTAGCAGCACCCCTGGCCTCCACCCACTAAATGCCACTAGCATTTCCTCCCCAACATGTGATGACCAAAGATGTTTCCAGGTATTGTCAAATATACATTAGGGGGTACATGCTTGTGGATTTTTTTTTTTTTCTGGGAACTGGATACAAGATAGACACACTGTGTCTATTCTGCAATGTCTGGCTGCTTCTTTCAGAGAACCACTGCTCTCCTGGATGCTCCCCAGATGCAAACAAGACTCAGTCACAAATGGCGATTGCAAAAAGGAGAAAGACTCTTCACAGCTGGGCCAGGACCATTCACCACATAGCACAGCCTTTGACAACTGCACCATCATCACTTGACCGTCCGTACTGCCTGATGGCAAAACCTCTCACCCAGCCCATCTCAGTGGTGTGGCAGCTGCCTCGGGGATTCTCACCTCCCAGTGTTCACACTCTCTGTAGTGCCCTCCCATATGAATCAGGCTGACTGATTGTTACTGATGTGTAACCCGTAGGATATTTCAGCGTGACATCTGTGGCCAGGTCATAAAAGTTTTTGCAGCTTCTGCCTTGCTCCCACTTGGGTCACCATCTCTCAGGGGGGAGCCAGCTGCCATACTCTGAGGACACTCAAGTAGCTTGTGGACAGCCCACAAGGGAGGAACTGAGACCTCCCACCAACCACCGGCATCATTTGCCAGGCATGTGAGGGGCCACCTTGGAAGCAGGTCGTCCGCACCCTAATCTAGTCTTCAGATGACTGCAACCCTAGCTGACATCTCGGCTGCAACCAGGTGAGAGGCTCTGAGCTAGAACCACCCAGCTAAGCTGATTCTGAATTCCTGGTGCCCTGGAACAGTGAGGCAAGAAGTGTTTGTCATCATTTTAAGCTGCTAAGTTTTAGGGTGTTTTGTTACACAGCAATGGGTAACTAATACAGCGGGTCTTCCCCACAACCCCATAAGGCAGGTAGGACAGAGTTTACGATTGAGAAAATACCCCTCATGGCTGGAACCTGATGGGTCCTTTCCAATCTAAAGGACTTCAGTGGAGCAGAATCCCTTCACTAGGAGGCTGTGAGGTTTCAGGACCCCAAGCAACAAGCTTTTCTCTGAATTCTAAGTAAGTGGCCAACTGCAACTTCTGAGCTGAAGAAGCTGCACCCGGGCCCATCAGAGAAGCTTGGCCTACAGCCTAGTAATTATGGTAACGATTCAGAGGCACACTGTGAGGGTCATGACCAATGCATGCTGTATCTCCACTGAGGTTCTTCAAGGGAGAACAGCGGTACCTGCAGCAGGAGACCTTTCAAGGGAGACTTGTTTGCTGCCTGAAAGGTGGAAAGCACGGATCCCACTCCTGGGGCTGTGGTGGATCCACCTCTGTGCTGGGGTGAACCCGATGCTCGTAGGAGGCTTTAAAGGCCAGCAGAGGCCGCCATGAGTTCGGGATGTCCCTCCACAGACTGCAGACCGTACCAGTCATGGGGGAGGGGACATGGCTGTGAAATTGTCTTAAATAAATGGTCCTTCACATAGGAAAGTTATTCTCCATCAGGAGCTATGCCTTGTGAGCACTTTCTCTCCTGAACTGATTCTCAAACTAGACTAGACTAGACTATATCCTCTTGGAAATCTGTCAAAAATGCCAATTTCAGGTGCCCACCTCAAGTGGCTCTTAGCCAAGCCCAGAAAGGTGGTTCTTGTTTTTTCAAACTGCTCCCAAGATTTTAATTTGAAAATAAGTTTGGAAACCAAATCTGGGCCCAAGATGGGCTATTTAGGAGCTATCTACCTTTGGGCCAGTTATTGAACCAGGCTAAGCCTTGCTTTCCCCTTCTGTAAAATGGGGGTTGTATTAGTTTGCTAGGGTTGCCATAATAAAATACCGCAGACTGAATGACTTAAACCGCAGAAATTTATTTTCCGACAGTCCTGGAAGCCAGAAGTCCAAGATCAAGGTGTCGGCAGGGTTAGTTTCTGCTGAGGCCTCCCGCCTTGGATTATAGCTACCTGCCTTCTCCCTGTGTCCTCATATGGTCTTCCCTCTGCATGTGTCTGTGTCCTAGTTTCCTTCTCCTATGAGGAAACCAGTCATATTGGATTAGGGCCCACCCCAATAATCTCATTTTAACTTAATTACCTCTTTAAAGGCCCTATGTCCAAATACAGGCCCATTCTGAGGTCCTGGGGGTTTAGGACTTCAACAGAGGAATTTGGGGAGGCCCACAATTCAGCCCTTAATGGAGGTAATACGGTCATCGTGAGGATTAATAAGATAAGACACGTGACGCTTAGGGTGTTGGATGAGATCAGAAACCCTTATTTTCCATTCCCTCCAACTTTGATGGCACTAAGTGGAAAAAGTGCCTTTAAGAAGTGGGTGACATACAGGAAAACTGGACTTTTCTTTCAGGCAATAATCCCCTTAAAACATCTGGTCTGTCCCCACCACCCCCCCAAGAGCTGATGCAAATCCCCCCGTGCGGGAGCCGGTGGCGCTGGAATCCGAGCAGCTGCAGAGGCCACAGGCCTGGTTTCCCGGAATCTGAGCTTAGCACTTAAGACTGAGTTTCTTTTCAAAAGAGCTGAGGGCTCCAGCACTTTGTCGCACCTAATCCTTTTTCAGAAGGAAGCAGGCGCTTTCACGTAGCCGCAGTGTTCTCTCTGTGGGCCTGCAAAGGGGTCTGGATTTTTACACCATCCTCACCCACTTCCTTGCAAGGCTGGAGACTAGAAGCAAGGCCAGCAAACCCACACATGGGACCACCTGACTGGGGCAAAGAAGAGGGGCCACAGAGCCTGCGAGAGTTCCCTGCTGTGGGCTGGATTCCTGCCCCTTGGGTGCAGCCCGCTCTGAGAGGTCACGGCAAGGGTTCAGCCCGCCCGACACCATGAGGAAACCTAGCATTCCCAAGGCCCGGTGCTGCAGAAGCTGGGCAGGCCATGAGTCCCTTCAATTCTTTATTACTGATAAGGGCGTGGAGGTGGAAGGAAGTGGGATCTGGGGAGTTCCCAAAGCAGGCAAAAGCGAAATGCTACAACCACAAACACAAGCATCTTGAGCGTGGTCACCTCAGGTGGAATGAACAGCACCCTCTTGTTCACAGCCCATGCCACAGGGCCTGGAGTCTCCTTTAACAGGATGCTGCCCTGAGAGATGGGTGGATGGGATGGAACCTGGGTGTGAGGTTGGAGATCTGGGCAAGGAACATTCCGTCTCCAGGTCTCTGGCTCTTCATCTGGTTGGATCAGTTACCTCTAATACTCTTTCCAGCTCTAATGTTTTATGGTTCCACCTACACCCAGACTAACTAGACTTTACTTTTCTGGTTCAGCCCAGGTAGCAATCAAGCATTGGGTGTGAAAGGGGACAGTCACTCTTTTTCTAATTGAAATATAGTTGATTTACAATGTTTCAGGTGTACAGCAAAGTAATTCAGTTATACATATATATATATGTAGTCTATCCTTTTTCAGGTTCTTTTCCATTATAGATTATTACAAGATATTGAATATAGTTCCCTGTACTACACAGTACGACCTTGTTGTTTACCTGTTTTATATATAGTAGTTTGTGTCTGCCAATCCCAAATTCCTAACTGATCCCTTCCCTGCCACTTTTCCCTCTGGTAACCGTAAGTTTTCTATGTCTGTGAGTCTGTTTCTGTTTCGTTAGATTCCACATATAAGTGATCTCAGACAGAGAAAGACAAATATCATATGACATTCACATTTGAAAGGAGAGACAGAGACAGACAGAGATAGGATGCCTTTGGCTGTCTCAGGAAGCCAAGCCTGAAGGCCCATACTTCTGTCTGGAATATACATATCCATGAGCTGCCTCAGATTACTCTAGGGCAGTAGCCCAGGACAGATCCATGGACCCATCCTCTGGTGCTGGATTCACTAGGTTTCAGGTAAAGTCCAAGTCATTTAAAAGCTCACCAAAGTGTGAAGGCTACTCTTTTAGACCTTTGGCGTCTGATCCCTTTTTGTCTTGCCTTGTCCCAGACTTATAGCATCTTAATCTGCATAAAATCATTACCACCTTTACAAAGTGGTCCAAACTATCCTTTGTCTAGATTATTCCATTAACAGGAACCTCACAAAGGTATAGAAAGATTAAGGCCCAGGCCCAGGGACCCACAGAATTAATCTTCTCATAAATGTTCTGAACCCCAGTTGAATGAGCAGCAGGACTTGCTTGATAGGAATCCTGGGGCCTGGTTTCTGCTTTGCACGAGCTCTGGCCTTTACCACTGCAGAGGCTGCCTCAGCGCCTTTACCTCTGCAGAGGCTGCCTCAGCGCCTTTACCATTGCAGAGGCTGCCTCAGCGCCTTTACCATTGCAGAGGCTGTCTTAGCACCTTTATCGGGCACAGAGTTGATCCCCAACAACTCCCTGGGGGAACATTGCCTGATGAAACAAGAGTCTACCCCAAATTTCCTCTTGCAATTAACTTCCTGACAAAGCACACAATTTACAATCATTTCTGGGTGAAATTAATTTTTCTATGACAGTTTCTAAAATAGGATTTTAGGAAAACACCCTCTAAGAAAGGCTTATACCCGAGAAAATACTTGCCTTTTTTCTTTCCAGTTTATTTTTCTAAGAGTCTAGCTAGATTAATTAATTGCATATTTGTCAATTCTTTATAGAGCGCCTGGTCCGTGTGCTACTCTACGCAGAGTGTTTGGGCACCTTGGTGATCAAGGCAAGCATGCCTGTGCCCACCTGGAGCCCAGAGGCCATTGCATCATCCGAATACTGCCTCGGAGCCCAGGTCTGGAGGAACCACGTGGAATGAGCTGACCCAGGCAAACTTGGTGCCGGCACAGGCAACAGTCCCTGAGCTGGGCTCTTCAAGGGTCTACCTTCCCTTGGGGAAGTACCAGATAAATACAGGAAGCTTGGTTAAATTTGAATTTTGGACAATGAATAATTTTTTAGAGAAATGTGTTCCAAATATTGCCCTGAGAACTAGGTACGATTATCATTCTACCTATTTTATGAATGAGGAAACCAAGGCACAGAGAGGTTAAGGGACTTGCCCAAGGTTACACAGCTGTGATGTCACAGCATGGGGATTTAAACGCAGGCAGTGCAGCACCAGAGTTGTTCCCTTGTACCCCACTTGAGCAGTCTGGCAGCATGGAGGTGGGTGTGATCTCCCCCCAGCACCAGTGTGTTGATCCAGACTGAAGGGTCTCCAGAAAAACCTGCTCTGTTCCCTGCTCTGGGCCATTTATCTCTTCCTTTTATTTCAAATTTATTGTAATTTGGTTTTTTAAAATCAAAGTTATAAATTCACAGAATTTAGAGAGTCAGGTAGGTTTGAAAAGCTTATAATAAAATGGAGTTCCTCAACTCTCCATTTCCCCTCTACCATTTCCTAATCAGAGGCAATCACTTTCATTTTAACAGATTCTTTTGATATTTACATCCTATATATCTGTAATAACATGATTTTATTGCTATTTCTTGGTTTTTTGGTTTTAGGCGTTGCCTACTAACTTCCTCTACGGAAGAAAAGGATTTTACTCTTTCACATAGAGCACACGTACACACGCATGCACACACGTGCGTGCGTGCACACACACACAGAGATGCCTTTCCTCCATTCTCCCTCTATAGTTTCACTGAAATTTTGGAGACTAATATTAAGCTTTTACATTATTATAATTCTGTAAATGCTGTGAATAGTGGAACCCTAAATATTATGTTTCTTTTTGTATTCCTCAACAACTTATGCTTTTCCTGAAGTTAACAATTGTCTTATATTTTTGATCAGTTTTAATAATTTATCACGAAACTCTGCCCTCCTTTCAATGTGTTCACACACTAATTCCATCTTTTTGAAGAAGTCTCTTCCAGAACCTTCTGGATTGGTTACCCTCTACGTCTACTAGCAGCTGTTGTATTAGAGGTATCTTTACCTCTCTTTTGTGATGGAGCCCCTGTTTCCCAGACCCCACATCTTCCTTTTTTTAAATTTTAAAAAATTTTAGTCCTTTTAAAATATCTCCAGCAGCTTCCTCAATAAGGCCTTGCATATCTGAAAACATATTTATTATACCCTCATTTTTAATTAATAGTTTTGCTGGGTATAGAATTCTACCTTTGGAAATACTTTTCTTCAGGATTTTGAAACATTTATCCATTGTTTTCTATAATATTGTTGTTCAGAAGTCCAATGCCATTCTGATTCTTGACCCTTTGCATAAAGCATGTTTTCTTTTTTCTTCCTGGAAACACTTAGTATCTTCTCTCTGTCCCAGTGTGATGAAATTGCATGATGATATGTCTTGGTGAATCAATTTTCATCCATGCTGCTGGGTATAATTTGGAAATTTAGGCTCTTGATAGCTGGGAAGTTTTCATGAATTATTTCTTTGGGAATTTTCTCTCATTGTCTCTGGATCTGCTTTCCAAATTTGGGTTTAAACATTCTGGCGTGGTCCTATAATTGCATTACTTCTCTCTATTTTTTTCTTTGTGTTTTTGCTACACATTCTGATTGCTATCCTTGACTTTTTCATTTCTGCTCTTTCCAAGCACTTTTGTTTTTTCTCTGAATTTTTTTAAAAATTAGAATCCTATTTTCTTTTTTTCTAGTTTTATTGAGATTGAATTGATATACATCACTATATAATTTTAAGGTATATAGCATAGCAATAGAATCTTATTCTTATTTCATGAATACAACATTTTCTTCTTGCTCTCTGAGAATAATGATTTTAAAATCTTTTTCTTCTCCCTATATAACTTCGATAGCTTCTGTTGCCTCCAAATGACTCCCCCTCCTCTTTGGTTCTGCCTTTTCTGTTAGAGTCCGTTCTCAAATGTCCAGTGATCCTTAAGTGTCTCTCTATATTTACAAATGGGACGCTAAGAGCTGATGGTAAGCTCTGTGCACATGCATAGGGTTGACAACTATGGGATTCAGTAGGGTGATCTTCTTGGGTCATTTTCCTGGGGAACCCTCGGTATTACTATTTTTAAGTCTTTTCTCTTGCATTTTTAGAAGAACTGTAGTGAAAGCTCTTACGATCTCTCATGTGGAAGCTATAGTCCTTACTATCATTATTCTGGAAACAAGATGGAGAAACTGGCTGGAGATGTCAACATTCAGAATGTGAACATTTGTCTGGCCTGGTTTTGCAGAATAGGAAAGGAAGGTAGGAGATCTAACCACTTCTCAAAAGGACTGTTAATCAGTCATCCTGCTTGTAGAGTCACCTTTATTCCCACTTCCATTCATCCCTAATGCCACCAACTCCTGAGCAGTTGGGTTGCTTTTGGCTTCCCCCCTTGGCGGCTATGATTCAGCTTTCTCGGTTCTGTTACATCAGTTACCAAACATACATTTACTTTCCAGCTTCCAAAGTTTATTGCTATTATTGCACTCTTGTTCTCTTCAGCCTGTAGGTTTGTGTGTTCTCCAAAATACCTCCTCTGCTGTTGTTGTAGTGGGGTTTCAGGAGGCACTGGAGAATAACCCTTGCATTCAACTTGCCATCTTTGAATAGAGGTTCCCCCAATCTCTTCTCAGTGGCCTTGGCTTTGGAACCTTTCCTGTCTTTATCATAGCAACAATCAAGTAAGAAAACAAAAGCCCATTCCCGTATCCATTGCCATCTGATTAACTTTGCTTTAACATATGAACAGAAATTTGTTTCTCTACTTCTCCACTTATGCTTGTTAGAGCACCTAACACAGTAGAGAAGAGAGAAAAAAATCTAAAATTGGACTTAAGTAGTTCTCCCCATTTTCTGGAAAACAGTTGTCTAAAGGTCCAAGAGATCTTGATCTGTGTGATCTTGAGGTACGTGCACTGCCTCCTGGTGGAGAAGCTGGTACTGCTTTTCAGGTTCTCTCCATGCTTTCCAAGATGATGATGTGAGGTCAAGATACTACTGCCAGAGGAGGTGAGATCTGAACTCACACCAGAAGAGAAAAGGGGAAAATATGTTCTAAATTTAAACTTATTTTTCATTTCTTATCAATCAGTATGTCCAGGCCAGCATCAATCAGTACACCCACTGTCTGTGGCCTTGTAACTATCACTGGGGATTTAGCATTACGGTGGGAAAACTATTTTCCTGACTTCTAGGCTGTCACTACCCTGTACAAAGGGAAAGTACAAGTTTTAAGAAAGAAGACATGTCATCCACATGAAACTCACCTCCAGTCATTTCACCCCACGATCTTCTGCAGCTGTGCCGTCCAATATGGTAGCCACTAGCCACGTGTGACTGTTTAAAGGTCAATTTATTAAAATTAAAAATTCAGTTTCTCAGTCAGTCTAGCCACCTTTCTAGGGCTTGATAGCCACATGTGACTACCATATCAGACAGCACAGATGGAGAACATTTCCATTGTTGCAGAAAGTTCTATTGGACAGCACTGACCCAGAGCTCCTACTGGTACCTGGACGATTCTCGCAGACAGAATCTACCACAACCTCATCCATGTTCCTACAAGTCTTTGTTCCCACCTCTGCCACCACATCTACTACAATCCGACTTGAAATGGAGTTAGTTAGATAATACGCCTGTCTCTCCCACTTGACCATAATAAGCTCATGAGGGCTGGGACCAAGCTTGTGCCATCTGCTATTATTCCCAACCCCCAGAGTAGAAACAGGCAAAGAGAAGTTCCTGAATAAATGTTAGTTGAATGAGTGGCTTGATTATAAACTTCCTGAGGGCAGGAATGAAATGTTCCCATTTTTGTGTTCCCCACAGTTCCTTGAGCAGAGAAGGAACCTCAGTAAATGTCTGCTGGATTGTTGCATGCTCTGAGAGCTGTCAGCCTGAGGACGGACTTAGCACCCACTAAGACAAAAAGCTGGGCTGCCGTGCTCCCCAAACTCCCCAAACTCCCCCTCACCTCTGTCCTCACACATAATGTCTCCTGAGGCTCTGCCACATCCCGCCTACTTTCTCGTTGCTTCCCCATGAGGTCTGGTCACCATCACCCCTACACACCTTACGCACACACACACACGACACATGCACACACACGCATGCCCTCCATGCTTGTTCTTGGACATCCTTTCCCCTCCCTCCTTGCACCTGGAACAGTGGTTTCTAAATTGGGGTGTGTGCATCCCCAGGAGTTGCCCACTATGATCTTCTGGAGTATAGGGAGAAAATGTTTGGACTTCTGTTTGGGGGGTTTTTATCTAATATGCAAATCGGGAACAGGCACCATTGTTGTCCTGCCTCAATGTTGGGCACCCGCGCCTTTGGCATTGAAAGTGCAGAGTCCTAACCACTGGACCACCAGGGAATTCCCTGTTTTGGGGTTTTTTTTTAATCTCATCATTTAAAATTGTCTTGTTTGGGGAATTCCCTGGTGGTCCAGAGGTTAGGGCTTGGCACCCTCACTGGTGGGGCCCTGGGTTCAATCCCTGGTCAGGGAGCTAAGATCCCACTAGCTGCGTGGTATGGCCAAAAAAAGAAAAATTATCTTGTTCTGCTGTATGTTTTAATATTTTAATAATATATTAGTATAGTAATAGATGCTTATTTATAAATTAAATACGCATATTTGAGGTGCACTCTAACTTATTTTTATTGATAGGAGTATGCGTGGAAAAGGCATTGCCTTGGAATACCTCCTGCCCTTCCACTTTCTGACCTGCTTGTGTCTGAGGAGTGAGCAGAACCCCTACCCCCTGCATCCTCTCAGTCTTCTCAGGCCCAGCTGATTTTCAGGGAATTGACATAGAGCCTTACAAACTGCTGGTGTCTTCTGGTTTTGAATTCTTAGTGTATCTTCAGGTAACACACTGCACTTGGTTCTTGAATTTGGATTATTTTCAGTTACTGTACTAGCTTTGTCTTTCCAACCAAATGGCCAATTCCATGAGCATCTTACAGTTATTTTGTACTAAAGACCTTCTTAGAACGGAAGGGCAGAGAGAACACCCAATCTAATTGCATTTTATAAATAAGGGAGATAAATAGAGTCAGGGAGGTAAAGTGACCTACTCCTAGGCGAGAGCCTTGCTGGCCCCCATCATAGATTGGGACCATAAATTTGCGCAGAGGAAGTTCAACAAACGTGGAAAGGACTATGCTTCCAAGGATCCCTGCTCCAGCTCACAAAAGCAAACCCGACAGCCGTGGTTAGGAGTTTCCTGCCTGTCTTCAGCTTACCATCCTCGCCCTCGAGAGGAGCAACACCTCCCTGAGGCCTGAAGAAAGCTACTCACAGAGGAGGTGTCAGCTGCTAACTTGACAAAGATAAGAGCCAAGGTCATGACCTTCTAATGGTGAACCAGCCTATTAGTTTAGCAATATGTGTCTCCAACGTCAGAGCCATGCCTGGTGGAGATTTGATTTTTTTATTATTCAGGAAGCCCCTTACTTGAAAGTGAGAAAAACCTCTAGCAACCTCTGGAAATCCCTTCTTTTCAAATAATAACAAGTAGGATCTTCACCTAAGAAACTTGGCTCCATGCTTTTACATTCCGCTGCGCCCTTATGCTGGCCGAGGAGAAGAACAGGCAAATGATTCGAACCTGTGGGCTTTAAAAAAAAAAAAAAAGATGCCAATCAAATGTAAATGATGATCCCATTAAATAATGATTTTCATTCAAACTCAACAATACAAATTTCTCAGACTTTGTGATTAGCTCCGTGTCAAACTTTTGCTCTTTTTAATTTTTTTTAGCAGCTAATTTGGGATATTCTGCGATAATTTTCAGCTGGGGGGTTGGATTTTTTTTTCAGTACTGACCAAAAAAAAAATCTTGCTGCATTCAGTCTCCTGAGAATGTTGGGTCGAGTTTTTTGATCCCTGTGGCTCATTGATTTGCGGGCTGATGTAGTGCGAGGGGTCCTTATTAGTGGCGTCTGTCCCTGCTGTAATGTTTTTGTTATTTTTCCTCATTTGTTCACTCTGACATCATGTCATTACAGAATGGTGCTGTTCAGGCCCTGCCTGGGCTGTTCGTTAGCGTGTGTTTAATGAGCAGCTTAATTGAGCTGTCTAGTAGGCCACCTGTCGCCCTCCGGACTTATTAACATACTAATGGCCTGACATTGTATTCTCTGACAGGCAACAGGGCTTACTGATTTGATGTCTGGACATGAGGATTTTATGCAGGAATGAGAGCGGGCATTGGGAAGGAGGTTTAAAAAACGCAAATTAACTCTTTGGTATCTCTGTGTTTATGGCTCTCTTGTGGAAAAAGGAAAAAAAAGTTGGACCCATCGCAGGCCAGGAAAGCATGTTCTGGGGAGGAAGCCTTGCTCTCTCCTTGGAACCCAAGTTGTGGTTCTCCAGGAGAGCAGGCTTTGTTTCGATTACAGTGTTATCGTTGGGAACTACCTCAAAGGAGAAATCTTCTGCAGCCTGGGGGGAAGGTTTTGCGACTAGACTTTTCTCGGCTGTGGCTAAACAGATGAGAAGCAGCAATGCTCCACTGGAGGGATTTGAGTGTGGTCTGTTGTCCCCGCCTTTTGAAGCCAGCTGAGGACAGACCTGGGGATGCTGGGCTCCCCCCGAAGGCTCGGAGGGATGGCCAGAACTCTCATATGCACGTTGGCAGGGGGACGCTGGTTTTGTTTGTGTTTTTCGTCTGGGAGTGCGGGGATGGGTCTTTCCCCCTGGCCTCCCTTGCAGAGGCGGGAGGAAGAACTTCTGTTCTGGGAAATTTCAGGGGACTGAGTCTGGAGCGTGGGCACGGCGCTCCTGCAGACGGGCTGGACATCGCTCTTCTGTCCCCTCTGCTTTTCTCCCTAGCTATCTCTTCCTTCGATGCCTGCACGCAAAACAAGCACAAACAGGATCATAAAGAAAAGGCTTCTTTAAGATTTCAGGAAAGGATTGCAGCTAAGGGCTGCGCAGAGAGAGCCAAGTCCCCCAAAGCAGCTGGGAGGTGTGTGGGAGCCCTTGGAGAAGAGGCCCATCTAGGGGCTGGCGTGAGCTGCAGGGTCCTGCCTGGCCTGAGGTTCCCCCTAAGTCAGCTGAGGAGCTGCAGGAGGCTGGGGGTCTGCAGAGTGAGCCAGAAAGCATCGCAGATGCGGCTGCCCGGAAGCTGCATTCCAGAACTTGGCACACAGAACCTGCGGCCGCAGGCTTTCTCTCTGGGAGGTCACAAGTAGGTGCTGAGCAGGGGGAATGCTGCCAGCTGAGCAGTCACACTTCCTCTCCTTGTTAGTGTCCCCAGCCATAGGGGAGGGCTGGGGGAGGGAGGGGAAGAAGAGCAGAAACCCACCCACTGTCTATCTGCCCACTTCATGTGATGATGATCATGGTAATGATGACGATGACAGCCTTTATTTGTGTTTCTTAAGTCAAGCCTTTTATAAAGATGATCTCACTTGAGTTTTCTCTCCTAGGGTTTTCCAACTTCAATACAATTGACATCTGGGGCCAGATCAGACGGTGGGGCCTGTCCTGTGCATTGTAGGACGTTGAGCAGCATCTCTAGGCTCCACCCCCTAGACCCCAACCCAACTGTGAGAGTGAAAAATGTCTCCTGGGGGAAAAGTGGTCCCCAGTTCAGAAACACTGCTCTAGAGACAGGGGTGCCACCCTCAGTTTGTAGATGAGAAGCAAACACTCAGAGCGTAAAGGGGGAGCTCAAACTCTTGCAGATAGTACAGAGCAGGCAGAGCGGGATTTAGACGCAAGTCCATCAGGTCTCATTCCTTTGTACAGTCCTCCCTGGTCACGATAAGGATGGATCTGGCCGTGACCAGAGCTGGGTCTGCTGTCCACATCCCCAGTGCTGACCATTGCAGAGCTATTGTAGATTGAAATATTTTGCTAAGGGTTTTACCTATCATCTTGTAAAATCTTCTCAATAACCCTTTGAGGTAGATACTATTATTGCTCTCTTTTAAGAGATGAGGAAAATGAGGCTCAGAGGAATTAAGTAACATGTCCAAGGTCACACAGCTAGTGGGGGGGAGAGAGTCTCACCCAGATCTCTCTAGTTTCAAAGTACATGTGTTTTCTACGACAGCACCCAGAATCCCAGACGTCTGCACCCAGAGATTCCCAACCTTATGATCCATTCACCTCTCTTTCCAAAAAGAAGGGGCAAGTCCTCCCTTTATTTCCCTGGCTGACCAGGGTGCTGTGCCTGCTAAGTTTCCCACCGGCACATGTGTTGATGGTTCATTTTATAGGTCAACATGACTGGGCAACAGAATGCCTAGATGTTTGGTCAAACATTATTCTGGGTATGTCTGTGCAGGTGTTTCTGGATGAGATTAACATTTGAATCCGTAGACTGAGTAAAGCAGATTGCCCTCCCTAATGTGGGTGGGCCTCACCCAGTCAGTTGAAGGTATGAATAGAACAAAAAGCTGAGCCTCCCCCAGGTAAGAGAAGATTCTTCCTGCCTGATGGCCATGGAACTGGGACATTGGCTTTTTCCTGTCTTTGGACTCAAACTGAAACACTGGCTCTTCCTGGGTCTCATTTTCAGATTGCACAAACCTTCAGATTGGAACTAGACTGCTGGCTCTCCTGTGTCTCCAACTTGCCAACCCACTCCGCAGATCTTGAGGCTTAACAGCCTCCATAATCATGTGAGCTCGCTCCTTATAATAAATCTCTTTATACATTTACATCCTACTGGTTCTGTTTCTCTGGAGAATCCTGACCAATATAGCAGTTTGTTTAGCTTTTACACATGGTAAATTTTTATGTCTCATATTTTCAACATTTCTGCTTCATTTTGTTTTAGGACTTGTAACCAATATCTAGCTATTTTTAAAACTGCAATCTGAGAATATTGATGTCAAATACTTGCTCATGCTGTTGGTCATTTGGATAACTTATCACTCTGTGCTACATTCTAGATGAATTCCTCCCTAATGATCTTCCATCAATTCTCTCTTTAGCCTTCCAATTTTAACTTTGATCAATTGTATCAAGCTTTGTAAATTTTAGTGATAAGCTGCTTTATCTCCAGGATTTCGAAGTGGTTCTTTTTCATACCCATCTCTTCTTCATTTCATCTCCACCTGGTTCAGCTCCTTAGTTGTGTTTTTTTTAATCTTTTTTTTTTTTTTTAATCTCTGTGACTCCTGCCTTTAACTCTTAGAAGATATTCAGCATAGTAATTTTTTCTCTAAAGTGATTTCATCTCCTGATTGCTCATTTTGTTGATTTGGTGTGAGTTCATCAAGAGTTAGTTTATTTGGGGACTTCCTTGGTGGCGCAGTGGTTAAGGCTCCACGCTCCCAATGCAGGGGGCCCAGGTTCGATCCCTGGTCAGGGTCAGGGAACTAGATCCCACATGCATGCTGCAACTAAGTGTTCACATGCCACAACTAAGGAGTCCACGTGCCGCAACTAAGGAGCTCACGTACCACAGCTAAGACCTGGTGCAACCAAATAAATAAATAGATTTTTTTTTTTAAAAGAACCATTTCCAGGTGTAAGTATTCCAAAAAAAAAACAGAGTTAGTTTATTTTTGTTTTGTTTCATTTTGTTGTAGTTGCAGTGGCTCTGTATTCACCACTCCCTTTCTGGGGGTTTTGTTGTCTCTATCAGCCCCCTTAGAGTCTCCAGTTCAGAACCACATCTTATAGTGGGTTTTCAGAGTGTTCATCCTAAGGAGGTAACTGGGAATATTACAGTCCCAGCCACTGAGCCATTTGATAAGTTGGCCAGATCTTTCTTGGCTTCAAGTCTGTTATTTGCTTTTCCTCATCTTAATAGGTATGTATCTTGAGTCTAGGCAGTGGTTGATAGAAGCATTTTTATCCTCTTTATAAGGAGGGAGCTGCACCCCATCCTTGGCTCTGTTCCCTGCTTTGTATGAGCCATTTGTAGTCTCAACCACTATGTAGGAAACAAGCTCCCTGCTTCCTTTAACTGCTTCCAGACCCACAGTCCAGGAGGCTGGTAGCTTCAGTCCTGCTTTCACTTTAGGTTTGCTGGCTGATGAAGATGTTATCTTTTTTTGAGCATGGCAATTTTTTAAATCTATCATTCCTCTGTGTTGGTGCCGATGGAAGGCTCAAAGCCTGAATCTTGATGGAGTTTAATACTCTCTGCAGTACACACACCTCATCACCATTCTGCAATATTTTATCAAAAATCTCTCTACAGGGAATAGTTCCTGGTTGTTATCTTGGCTTTACAAAGCACTGTATTAGTAGTCAAAAGTATGGGCTGAGTCAGACTGCCTGGGTTCAAACCCTAGATCTACTACTTACTAGTTTTGGAAACTTGAGCCAAGTTGTTCAATGCTTTAAGCCTCTTCTGTGAAGTACATCAGTAGTCCAACTTCCTAAGGTTATTATGAGTATTAAATAAGATAATCTGTGAAAAAGCACTTCCCACAGATTCTGGCACGTAGTCAACCCCCAGTAAATGTCTGCTATTACTATGGTGGTTATTACTCCTTAGTTTGAATCAGATATCCAACTTCAGAGAATTATTATTTTTTGAAAGGCTCCAGTGGCCTGAAAGACAGAAGAGCTAGATGCCAAGAAATGATTGAATCACTAAGTTTGTCAAGGTGCTTTTCTATCTATTAACCATAGCCCCAAGACAAATCTGTGCTTTGTTTTTCCCATTTTATGGATGACAAAATTGAACCACGGGATTGCTGTACGCTTCTGACTGACCATAGGCACGTGAATGAAAAGTCACACTCAGCTGATGCTCTGGGGCACCAGCAGTGCCATCATTTCTTGAAAAGAGATTAGGAAGCAGCCCTAAGAAAACCCTGATTCCTTCATGGAAATCAGCATTGTCCATTTCCCAGTTGTTACAGGGCTGTCAACGTAGCTATGCTGTTGGTGGTCTTGGGCACCTGAGATTACCCCAGCATCATGTACCCCAGCAATACACGCTGGGAAACTGGGAGGGCGTCTGTTTCCTCCTCCAAATCCACCTCCCAATCATCTCTACTCTGCTCTGGGCCCTGGATTGGTGGGGGTTACATCCACAGGATCCCCTGCCCTCTGGGTCCTGGCAGTGTTTGGTCAATGGGCAGGGTGACCAACTTTTTGAAAGTCTACCTGAGACATGGCCATATAAGACTAAAAAACAACAACCACTACCTATAGTAATATAATATATAATCAATACTCAGATACATGTGTTTTATTCCTTTAACAGGAAAATATGAAAAATGGGTATTTATCCAAAATGATATATTATTCTATATTACTCACTTTTCTGTTACATAAATGATATTATTTAAACAAAACAGCACTAGGACTAGTTAACAATGGCAATTAGTAGCACAGCTGCCCCTTGATATACATGGGGGGCTCCCCACCCCCTTACCAAAATGCTCTGATGCTCAAGCCCCTTATATAAAATGGTGTCGTATTTGCATATAACCTACACATATCCTCCTGTGTACTTTGTTTTATTTTAATTTAATTAAATTAATTAATTTATTTATTTTCTTTGGCCGAACCCTGTGGGATCTTAGTTCCTCAACCAGGGATTGAACCCAGGCCACGGCAGTGAAAGCGCCGAGTCCTAACCACTGGATCGCTAGGGAATTCCCTCCTCCTGTCTACTTTAAATCATCTCTAGATTACTTATTATACTTAATACAATGTAAATGCTATGTAAACAGTTGTAAACGTAATGTAAATGCTATGTGAATAGTTGCCTGAGTGCAGCAAATTCAGGTTTTGCTTTTTGAAACTTTCTGGAATTTTTTAAAAAATATTTTCAATCTGCGCTGTTGGTTGAATTCCCAGATGCAGAACCCACAGATGTGAAGGGCTGACCGTAATTAGTAGGTGCACTAATTAAACAAATAATATATGTGAGAAAATAAAACAATATTTTGTAATGTTTCTTTCGGTCCTCTGATAGAGCAATATATTTCAGCTCTTTATTGGATATTTAAATCTTGTAGGCTATATTAAGGTACATAAATGTAAAACTTTTAAAGGAAAGGAAAACAAACACAACAGGCCTAATTAAGTAGATATCACCTATATTTAATAAAAAAAAAAACAATAATATGTTTCTTCCTATGCAGTGTTATAATAGGATATTTTTATTCTTTTTGCTTCCTTCTCTAGTAATACTTCTCTGAACTGCCTTTTTCATCTACGTAGTGATAAAACTGAACATAGCCCAAAGTAAAATTCACTTTGACTTATAGCTCTCCTCTTATGAAGCCCACATTATGCTGATGCCTGATACCAGTCCAAGGTGATGACATTGAGCTGAATAGCCTCTCAACAAAAGTGTTTGAACAAGGGATACTTTTTATTGGCTCTGAAGGTTAATTTTATGTGTCATCTTGTCTGGGCCATGGAGCCCAGGTGTCTGGTCAAACAACAGTTTAGACGTTGCTGTGAAGGTATGTTTTAGATGAGATTAACATTTCAATCAGTTGACACTGAGTGAAGTGGATCACTTTCCATAATGTGGGTGGGCCTCATCCAATCAGTTGAAGACCTTAAGAGTGAAGATTGAGGTTTCCTGAGAAAGAAGGAATTCTGCCTTAAGACTGCAGCATAAAAATCCTGCCTATGTTTTCTGCCTGCTGGCCTGTCCCATGAATTTTGGACTCAAGACTGAAACATCAGCTGTTACCTGAGTCTCCAGCCTACCCGCCCACCCTAGAGATTCCAGGTTCGCCAGCCTCCACAGTCAAATGAGCCAGTTCCTTAAAATCTCTCTGTCTCTGTCTCTTTGTCCCTCTGTCTCTATTTCTCTGGAGAACCCTGACTAATACATGATAAACAGAGCATTTTTAGACTTGCAAGAGTTTGTTTCCATCTCTCCAAAAATGCCCACCCACTCTGTATCTATGGGCTTGTCTAGGCTGACCAGCTGTTTCTCAGTCAGGCCCTTTGCATCTAGAAATTCACCGTATGGGTATTCATGTCCAAAATTAGTAAAGAAATTGAGAAAATCCTGTTGCCCTTTTCTGGTGATTTGGTTTGTTTTTTGGGTTTGTTTGGTTTTAGTTTTTAAACAGGCTTATTTTTTAAAAAGTCTTTTTTGTAAATGAGTTTTTGTCATAACCTCCACATAACATAAAACAACCCAGGTTCAGTCGATTCATCCTTTGCTAGGTTCCTGATGGCCTCTTCAAAGATCATCAAACAGTTGGAGAAAGAGCAGATTAATTCTGCTTTGCTGTAATCCTTTTCTCCATTCTTATCCTCAATGTTCTTTCCAAATTAGAGAAGGACACTCTTCTTTTCCCAAACTTTGAAAATATGACTTTGTAACAGGTCAACATCCCTTCTATGGCAGGAGATAACGAGAGCCATCTCCTAGGCACATGGCAAGGGAGGCTATCTCCTTGCATTTCTACAAAGTCAAAAGTCTCACTAAGTGCTTCTGCATGTTTTAGGAAAGCTACAAGGTGACCAAAAACTTTCATTATGAAAGCACCAATACAGTACGTTCCCTACATACGAACCTTCAAGTTGCGAACTTTCGAAGATGCGAACGTGCATTCGCGTGTCCAATCATGTTAAGTTTGTTCATGTGTCTGGCGTACACTGTCATGTGTATGAATCCTCTACACGTGGTTGTGCTTTTGTGTACTTTACTGTACAGGACTGTATAGAGTACAGTAGTACAGTATCTTTATTTCAAGCCCAGGATGTCAGAAGCATGCATAAAAGTAGCAGTGATGTAGCTGGTACTAATGTACTTTTCAAGGTATTGTACTTTAAGATGAAGAATGTTTTCCTTATTTTTTGTGTTTGTTTGCTTTTAATGTATTATTTGTGTGAAAAGTATTATAAACCTATTCCAGTACAGTACTATATAGCCGATTGTGTTAGCTGGGTACCTAGGCTAACTTTGCTGGACTTTCGAACAAAGTGGACTTAACAAACGGGCGCTCGGAATGGAACTCATTTGTATGTAGGGGACTTACTGTATCCCAAATAAGCAAATTACACTCCCTGAATGCAAGACAATTAGCAGGTAAGATCTTTTCATTTTCTTTGGTAAGAAGTTTCTAGTCTGGAAAGAATTTGCCAGAATTTACATTTGCACCGTCAGCCAAATGTGTGAGTGGATTAACACAAGTCTAGGGTTTATTTGGACAAGGTATCAATAATCTTTCATTTTATTTTTTCTGCAATTTCACTGAACTCTTCATAGAAATCAAGAAGATGATTTGAAACTTTATTTTTCAAATAGAAGTACCTAAGAGCTAGGGAGAACATTTTTTTGTTGCTATGTATCATTTGATGTACTGTAGAAATCATGATTATTGGTAATCTAATCTATGCTAAAAACCATGTCTACCCTGTAAGGGACCAGCACATCCCTTACCAAAATGTCCCCCTTTTGTTCACTTCCACTTTAGGGTAAGAAAGAGTGGCAAAGAGCTGATGCCCAAATAGCACATTACTCAGAAGCTGCTGGCTTAATGGAAGAGGGTAAGAGCCAGCTGAAGCCTCAAGTGCAGTACTAATGGAGAAATGATAAGCTAGGGGTCAGAATGCTGTCACATCTGTCCCACATGCCTTTAAAGAGAGCTAACGTATGGGCCATCTTCCCCTTGGCCAGAATGCAGAGGCCTGGGAAGCAAGGGGGTGCAGAGGAGACCGTCCCTCTCACTACTGCACTGTGTCACTCTCTGAAGTGATGCTTGCTTTCCCATCCCTGGTGTTGTGGACTTGGAGGGTTTGGAGCTGTCGTTAGTGCCAGTAGTGGTCAGTTTGATGTGTCAACTTGGCTAGGCTTAGCCCCCAGTTATTCAACCAAACATATAAGTTTAAGTGTTGCTGGAAGGTATTCTGTAGATACAATTAACACCTACACTCAGTCCACTTTGAGTAAAGGAGAGCCTATCCTTGACAACCTGGGTGGGCCTGGTCTAATCAGTTGAAAGGCCTTGAGAGCAGAACTGAGGTTTCCCTGCAGAAGAAGAAACATCCTCTGTGAACTGCAGCTTCAGCTCCTGCCGAGAGTTCCAGCCTGTCCTTCCTGATGGCCTGCGCTGTGGATTTCAGACTCACCTAGCCAATCTCCACAATCAGGTAAGCCAATTCTTTGCAAATAAATAGTTCATTTTTTCTGGTGGAACCCTGACTGATATAGTGTCCGGGGGAAGATGACTTGCCCAAGGAGATGAGTCATGACTGTTTTGGGGGGAACTTCATGCTGCCTAACCAACAGGCAGAGGAGGGATCCCTGTGTTGACCAGGGCGGTTGATCCCCAAAACCAAGGGGCAAATGACATAATAGGGGAATGAAGTTCTTATGTGTGGGCCCAGGAGATTCACTGGGGTACTTCTGAGTACTTCCGTGTCCAATAGTCCGGGACAGTGGAAAAACGATCGTCAAGGTCTAGATCCTTCCAGAATGAAGGCTCAGGTGATCCCTCTAGGTAAAGAGTTCAGCCTAACTGTGGCTGTCATGAGATAAGGGGGGGGACACAGGAGGATGATGGAAGGAAGCAGCTAATTTTTTCAGTTTCAGGTAGGAGTTTGACTGAACTGGTGTCACCCCACAACCATACAGTCACTGACGGGACTTGATGTGCTCTGCACCCCCCACCCCGTGCTGGGGATGCCCATTTTTCAACTGGACAAAAGACAAGAGGAAAAACTGGGGGATAGAGGGGTGACCTGTGCCGAATATCTTCCGTTGGCACCCCCAGGTCTGCTCCCCACCCCTCTCCGCTCTTCTGTGCCCAGGAGGCTGAGCTGGGAGGTTGGCATGGAAAGGCTTCCGGGCTCCCCAACTTCCCGTGATCCTCAGTCAGGAGGGTGCTTGAGACGTGAGGCCAGGCCCTGTGTTCTCTTGATCCCTCTCTGGGGGTCGCTGCAGGCTGGCCGAGTCCCTCCAAAGGTGGCCAGGGTCAGGTGTCCTCACCCTCCCAGCCTTCTCTGTCTCAAGCTCCCGGGCTCTCAGGCCCGAGGGTGGTAACAGCATCGCCCATGATTTATTAGCCCCGAAAGACCACACTATTCCTTGCGATTGCCCTTCTCCCAGCCCACACCTTTGTAAATGGTCCCTTTATGAAACTTTCCTCAGATACCACAATGTGTGTGTAACACACCGTTTCTTGCTTGTGCCCTGAATAATGTAGGACCACTTGGGCTTCTTTAAGTCTCTGAGGATTTCTCCAGAGATTGTCAAAGACTCGCGGAACTGGGAAGGACTGTAGATGCCATTGAGACAGCATTCCTTTCGCAGATGAGACACACTGAGGCCCATCATGGTGAAGTAATAAATCCAAGGTCCTTTGGCCAAGCAGAGGCAGGGCGGCGGCCCATCCCAGATCTCCTGCGCCCTCCTTCCCTCTGCCTCTGTCTCTGAGCATGACCCTCAGGCTGTACTGGGTGTTAGGATATAACCACAAAGGTGAAATCCAATAACAAGATGAGAGATTGGGGGGAAATACTTGCTTTCCAAAGAGCGTCAGACCACCAAGGGAATAATACTATATAAATCAGCCATCCGTGTAGGGGTGAGGCGGCTTTGGGGGCCCAGCCACTCAAGCCCACCGTGTCGCATCCAGGGTCTAGGTCAGGCCCAGCCGGGACCATGAGGGGGTGGAGCTTGTCCATCACCTGTCCCCTCCTCGGTCCTCCTCTTGGTCCCCTTCTTCCTCTGTCCCCACCAGCTGCGGCTCAAGTGCCCCATTCTTAGGAACCCCTGTCAGATGTCTCTGGTGACTGAGGAGTTAAAGGATTTTTCTAGCATATTACCGAAGCAGTTTACAATGGGTAAGAGAACTCTCTTAAATGTGGGCTTCTAGAAGTCATTTTGTGGTGAGTATAAAAAGACAGCGCCCGCCCTCTAAAACAACCTCCTTCTCCTGGGCCAGCAGCGGGAAAGAACTTAACTTACAGGACACGATGAAACTTTATTTCTGGCCTCTCCCAACTCCCTTGAATGAATACTTGGTGGTGATAATCTTCCTCTACCCTTGGATAAAAGTTCCTGCGGGCCCCAGGAGTTGGACAGTTACCTTAAGCGACAAACACTGTCTCGCTTCAGACGTTAGCATGTCCATGTCACACATTGATCACGATTCCAGCTGCGGTGATAACCCTTGTCCTCACCCCCGGCTCGGCCCTGCCTCAGGCTGGAAGCCACAGTAGCCAGATGGACTTGGCTGTTTTCTCTTTTCTTTCTCCACCTTGTGCTTTTATTCCTCTCCACCTCCACCTCCTTCTCAGTATTCGGTTTCTGTTTTGTCCAGGGTAGGAGCAGCATGGGAGGGAGGAGGCCACAGGGGATGGGAAATGTCTTACGGCTTATAGGCTGTAGGCTGCTTGCATATTTCAGCCTGTTCTTTTTTTTTTTTTATATTGTTTGCATTGAAATAATTCTGAATTTACAGAAAAATTGAAAGAATAGTACACAAACTCCCATAGACTGACAAATTCTTAACATTTTGTCACATTTCCTTGATCATTCATTCTTTCTTCTCTCCCCTCGCTCACCTGTCACCTGAGATTCCCTTCCCCACTTTTTTTCCTAAATTGTTTGAGATAGTGCACACGTCAACACTTTTACTCCCAGACACTTCAGTGTGTATTCCCAAGAACATGGAGATTATCTGACGTAAATACAGTAACTATGAAATTCTAAAATTTTAACATGGACATAATTCTATGATCTAATACATAATCTATATTCGAATTTTACTAATCATCCTAAAAATGTTCTTAATGGCAAATTTCCCCCAATCCAGACTTCAATCCTGATCATGTATTGTGTCTGTTAATCTGGAAAAGTTCCTCAGTCTTCCTATGGCTTTCATGACATTGATATTCTTGAAGAGTGCAGGTCAGTTGCTTCGTAGAATATTCCATGATTTGGGTTTGAGCTGAGTAGGGTTGGGTTCTACATTTCTGGCAGGAGCGCATAAGTGATGTGTGTCCTTCTCAGTGCAACACGTCAGGGGACACATGATGTCAGTTTCTCCCATGACTCGTGATGTCAGCTTAGATCACCTGGATAAGGTGGTGTCTGCCATGTTTCTCCACTGTAATTACTCTGATTCCCATTGTAATTAATAAACAATCTGCAGGGAAATACTTTTAGACTATGGAATACTTCGTTTCTTTTCAAACTTTCATCCAGTAATCTTAGCATCTATCGATAATTCTTGCCTTAAGCCCCAAGTCTGTCATCAGGTCAGTCTCGGGGGAACTCACATTCCCCAGTGAAGAGTTCTTATGAATTAGAGCTGCCACTCACCCCTGGGGGAGGGAATCACTGCTCCCTTTTAACACTTGATTCAGGTATGGATTATGATTCAGGTATGGTATGTTTAAGCCAATCTTTACCTGTGGGCATCACAGAAGAAATGTGAGATGAATGCCTGATGAATTCATCAGAAGCCTCTTTGCCTCCATCACCTGGACTGCCTCACCTGGACCACGGCTACTCGACCCCTCAATATTACATTCTCTGGAGGGAGAGAAAAGCTTCCTGATCTGGAGGAACTTCTACATCCCCAGATCCACGGGGTCTGGCCCGACTCTAGAGCTCACCCCGGGATATTCACTGTCTTGACTGGAAAGATGGTACCCTAACTCCATTACACTCATGCAGTGTGTGTGTATGTGTGTGTGTGTGTGTGTGTGTGTGTGTGTGTGTGTGGTGTCCATGCTCTGTGTGTGGGTTGAGAGAGGCTGGGTGAGAAGCCGTCTCGTATCCAGAATTCGAAATGGGAATTTAATACAAATAGCTGTTAATTAGGAATAAGATTGTTTAAAAAGTCATTGAAAATTCAGAGAGGGGCTTCCCTGGTGGCGCAGTGGTTGAGAATCTGCCTGCCGATGCAGGGGACACGGGTTCGAGCCCTGGTCTGGGAAGATCCCACATGCCGCGGAGCAACTGGGCCCGTGAGCCACAACTGCTGAGCCTGCGCGTCTGGAACCTGTGCTCCGCAGCAGGAGAGGCTGCGATGGTGAGAGGCCCGCGCACCGCGATGAAGAGTGGCCCCCGCTTGCCACAACTCGAGAGAAAGCCCTCGCACAGAAACGAAGACCCAACACAGCCATAAATAAATAAAAATTAAAAAAAAAAAATTCAGAGAGATGGAGGTAGCAACTATAAGAAGCAGCTCCACCCCTAAGGCTGGTGGAAACAAAAGGAAGATGTATTTTTAAAACCTAGAATTGAGGGACCCTGAGGAGCAAAAACTCAGATCTCAGAAGAAAGGGCCCCGCTCAGCTGGTGCTGGTGCCTCTGGGCTTGTAAGGGGGACACTGTGGGGCTAGAATGCAGATCTTGGAGGAGGGAGCTCCAGACAACTGGTGCTGGTTCTCAAGGGGGAGAGGAGGGTGTGGAATGAAGCTGATTCTGTAGCTGTTTGGAAAACTGCACACTGGATGCAACACCTTCTGTGGGAGGGAACTGCTGCTGCTGGGGTGAAGAAGCATCTTGGGTGGTGTTCTGAGGCACAGGAAGCAAATGGGAAAGAGCAAGGCCCTTTTCTGCACTCCATCCCTTTAGTTTCTCTCCAGTTCACCTCACTGGCAAAACTTAACATGGAGCCAGCAGGGAAAGTAGACATGTGGTTTGCAAAGCCCCAGTCCCGATCGAACAGCATAGAGAAGACTTTAGAAAGGTGAGTTTGGAACTGGAAGACAAGAATAACTGGTACACCTCCAAATTTAAAATGATGGTGTCTGTCAAAAGAATACAGCACGTGTGGATTTACAGTGGGTGCCCCATGGCAAGAAAGATGATCTCTCAAAACAATAACAGTTGGGTTATCTATGCAGCCGTGCTGGACAGTGTGCCCCATCTGAATGGAGGCCAGGACAGCCTTAGACAAGTTGGTGTGGCCAAGTGTTGCCCAAACTTCTGGCTGAGCAGCTTTGCAGTAGAAGGGGAATTGGGACTGAGGACAGTACAGGTCAGACCAAAAGGTAATCACATGGAAACAACTCAAGTGTCCATCAACAGGTGAAATGGATAAACAAAAGGTGGTATACATACATATGGGATGTTATCCAGACATTGAAAGGAATGGAGTTCTGATACACGCCACGACATGGAAGAAACTTAAAAACATTATGCCAAGTGAAATAAGCGAGAAATAAAAGGACAAATATTGTATGATTGTATGATTTTGCTTATATATGTCTAGAATAGGCAAGTTCCTAGGGACAAGAGGTAGATTCAAGTTTACCAGGGGCTGGAAGGAGGGGTAATAGGCAGTTACTGGTTAATGATGACAGAGTTTCTGTTTAGGATGATGAAAAAAATTTGGAACTAGATAGTGGTGATGGTTGCACATTATGAAAGTAATTAGTGTCACTGAATTGTACACTTTAAAAATGGTTAAAATGGCAAATTTTATGATATAGATAATTTTTTAAATTAATAATGTAATATACAAAAACCATTGTATTATACACTATTTTTTTAACATCTTTATTGGAGTATAATTGCTCTACAATGGTGTGTTAGTTTCTGCTTTATAACAAAGTGAATCAGCTATACATATACATATATCCCCATATCTCCTCCCTCTTGCGTCTCCCTCCCACCCTCCCTATCCCACCCCTCTAGGTGGTCACAAAGCACGGAGCTGCTCTCCCTGTGCTATGCGGCTGCTTCCCACTAGCTATCTATTTTACATTTGGTAGCGTATATATGTCCGTGCCACTCTCTCACTTCGTCCCAGCTTACCATTCCCCCTCCCCGTGTCCTCAAGTCCATTCTCTACATCTGCGTCTTTATACCTGTTCTGCCCCTAGGTTCTTCAGAACCTTTTTTTTTTTTTTTAGATTCCATATATATGTGTTAGCATACAGCATTTGTTTTTCTCTTTCTGACTTCCTTCACTCTGTATGACAGACTCTAGGTCTATCCACCTCACTACAAATAACTCAATTTCGTTTCTTTTTATGGCTGAGTAATATTCCATTGTATATATGTGCCACATCTTCTTTATTCAGTCATCTGTCGATGGACGCTTAGGTTGCTTCCATGTCCTGGCTATTATAAATAGAGCTGCAATGAACATTGGGGTGCATGCGTCTTTTTGAATTATGGTTTTCTCTGGGTATATGCCCAGTAGTGGGATTACTGGATCATATGGTAATTCTATTTTTAGCTTTTTAAGGAACCTCCATACTGTTCTCCATGGTGGCTGTATCAATTTACATTCCCACCAACAGTGCAAGAGGGTTCGCTTTTCTCCACACCCTCTCCAGCATTTATTGTTTGTAGATTTTTTTGATGATGGCCATTCTGACTGGTGTGAGGTGATACCTCATTGTAGTTTTGATTTGCATTTCTCTAATGATTAGTGATGTTGAGCATCCTTTCATGTGTTTGTTGGCAATCTGTATATCTTCTTTGAAGAAATGTCTGTTTAGGTCTTCTGCCCATTTTTGGATTGGGTTGTTTGCTTTTTTGATATTGAGCTGCATGAGCTGCTTGTAAATTTTGGAGATTAATCCTTTGTCAGTTGTTTCATTTGCAAATATTTTCTCCTATTCTGAGAGTTGTCTTTTTGTCTTGTTTATGGTTTCCTTTGCTGTGCAAAAGCTTTTAAGTTTCATTAGGTCCCATTTGTATTATACACTTTAAATGGGTGAATTATACAGTATGTGAATTATACATCAATAAAGCTATTAAAAAAAAAAAAGAAACACACAAGCACAGCCCCTCAGTCACATTCTCAAATACAGTGCAACCATTATTGGTTATCATAGCCCACATGGGTCCCTGGAGAGGCTGTCTTAAAGCACTTCCTGCTCACACTTTTTTTTTTTAATAAATTTATTTATTTATTTTTGGCTGTGTTGGGTCTTTGTTGCTGCACGCGGGCTTTCTCTAGTTGTAGTGAGCGGGGGGCTACTCTTCATTGCGGTGCACGGGCATCTCATTGCCGTGGCTTCTCTTGCTGCGGCACGGGCTCTAGGTGCACAGGTTTCAGTAGTTGTGGCACACAGGCTCAGTAGTTGTGGCTCGCGGGCTCTAGAGCTCAGGCTCAGTAGTTGTGGCTCGCGGGCTCTAGAGCTCAGGCTCAGTAGTTGTGGCGCACGGGCTTAGTTGCTCCACGACATGTGGGATCTTCTTGGACCAGGGCTCAAACCTGTGTCCCCTGCATTGGCAGGCGGATTCTTAACCACTGCGCCACCAGGGAAGTCCCCCTGCTCACACTTTCATGTCCCTCGATTGATCAAACAATTCGAGGTGAAACTCTCCCCATTAATCACATCATTTCATTTCACAGAAGAGTGAGAATGAGTGTGTGATGAGTTAGGTGCAAGCTATAATATAGTTAGCATAGTATAGTACAGTACAGTATAGTATAGTTTGGTATGGTATAGCTTGCTCAGCATGAAGCTACAGAAGCTTCCACAAGCCCTGAGAAGAGTTTGCCTGCCAATTAACTGGTGATGAGACAGCAATAGGAACATTTCTCCCTTTAATTTTTCAAAAAACTAAAATAGTGTGTTTTCATTATTTAAAATATAAAATAATCACAATAAGATATAGCCTTATACCCATTGGGATGGCTATTGTCAAAAACCAGAAAATGACCAGTGGTGGCAAGAATGTGGAGAAATTGGAAGGCTTCCGCCTTGCTAGTAGGAATGTAAAATGGTGCAGCTGCTGTGGAAAACAGTATGGTGGGTCCTCAAAAAATTAAAGGAAGAATCACCATATGATCCAGCAATTGCACTTCTAGGTATATACCCAGAAAAACTGAAAGCAGGGACTTGAACAGATATTTATTCACCAGTGTTCACAGCAGCATTATTCACAATAACCAAAAGATGGAAGCAACCCAAGTGTCTATCAACAGATGAATGGATAAACAAAATGTAGTATATACATTTTATCTGTATATATATGCACACATACATACATATAGATAGATATTGCATAAATAGAATATTATGCAGCCTTAAAAAGGAGGAAATTCTGACACATGCTACAACATGGATGAACCTTGAAAACCTTGTTAAATGAAATAAATCAGACCCAAAAGGACAAATATTGTATGATTCCCCTTATATTAGGTATCTAAAATAGTCAAATTCATAGAGACAGGAAGTAGAAGAGAGGTTAACAGAGTCTGGGGGTAGGTGGGAATGGAGAATTAGTGTTTGATGGGTACAGAGTTTTTAGTTTAGAAGATGGATGGTGATGATACTTTCATGACAGTGTGAATGTATTTAATGTCATTGAACTGTACATTTAAAAATGGTTAAAATGGCAGTTTTTGTTATGCATAGTTTGCCACAAAAAAAGGAAAAAAATGTAGAAATAAGGTAAGCCAAAAATTAAAGATCATCAAAATTTCTCTAACCAAAGACAGTTGCTGATAGCAGCAATCAGAATCATTGTAAACTAATTCTAGGGATAGGGGTGAGACTGAGTCATGGCTGATGGCTGATAAGAATTGAGTCCTGAACTTCCCTGGTGGTCCAGTGGTTAAGACTTTGCACTTCCAATACAGAGGGCGTGGGTTCGATCCCTGGTTGGGGAACTAAGATCCCGCATGCCACGGGGTGCAGCCAATAAATAAATAAACAAATAAATAAATAAGTAAAAAGCTATGGGGGAAAAGAATTGAGTCCCAAAGGTAAAGGTATCAAATTTTGTACCTTAGGCATTGTTTGGATTTATCCTTTTATTCATTTGTTAACAACTCTGATTTTAGTTGTTAGAAAAATAGAAAGGGGAGATGGGTTGTCTGGTAGCCCGAAGATAAGTAAGATATGGCTCTTGCCTCAGGGAACTTATAATCTAATGGAAAATATCAGACTTTGACAAATAACTTGACCACAATGGGGAGAGTAATGGTCTTCGTACCTGAAGGTAAAAGGCTAGAAAAAGGGAGCTCCCTTATACCATGGTGTGGTGGGAAGCATCGTGGAGGAGGCAATATTTGAACTGGTCCTTGGAAAATGAGAAGGGGGAAGGATTCTCAGGCAGGAGTCATGTCTTGAGCAAAGGCTAGGATTTAGGAAACTGAAAGCTGTGGAGTTTGACCAGAGAACACAGTAAGTGAATAGGAATAATTGGGGATTAAACTAGAGAGGAGATCATGAATTTAACAGAGTCCCAGGAGATCTGACCTGTGCTTTAGTAAGTTTAATCTGACTTCAAGGGTGTGTATGTATATATCTGAGGAGGGTAGGTTTTAAAGTATAGGGCTGAGTAATACTCTTTAAAGATGACTATTTTGTTAAGGAATTTTAACAAAATTCTTTTTTCTTATTTCTTATTTTCTAAAAATCAGTTTAAAATCCATGTTTTATTTCTAAGACCCTGTGCTCTCAGTTCAGAACATCTGCCTGAGTAGTGTACTACTACCACCTGCTGGTAGCACCTCTAATTGCAGGCAAAACAAAATAAAGTGTGTCTATCTGTGTTGGAGGGTGTGTGAAGGGTGAAGAGAAATATTCCAGTAGTGAATTTACAAACCAAAACATATAACAACATAGATCAGCACAGGGGATTTTTATTCTGACAAGAGAAATTAATTGCAATATTATCACAACTGACCGCAAGTGGAAACACAGCTTGAGTAGAATGTATTGGGTTGGCCAAAAAGTTCGTTTGAGTTTTCCGTAACCTCTTATGAAAAATCCAAATGAACTTATTGGCCAACCAATATTAATTCTCAGTTACAGAAAGTGCACTTTAACTTTGTGACGAAGAAGAGAGAAAATGCACAGGTCCCCTTATAATGAGACATGTAGATTTTCCGGGCTAACTTCACTCCAAATTATACCTGCAAATTATAGAAATGAAGATTGGCAAGAGAGACTCTCTTTCCCTGTGCTGGATATCATCTATTGGATACTGGTACTCTTTCCATCCATTATAAGAGACTGCCGGCTGTCTTAAATCCATATTTTTATTGTTCCATTTTATTGGAGGCACCAGACATATATTTGTCCAGCTACAAATGGATGTTTTCCAGCCTCTCTTGCAGGTAAATGTGGCCACAAGACCATATTCTTTATAATGGGATACAGACAGAAATGACGCTGCCACTTTCAGGACCGCCTACAAAAGCTTCTCACACATGTTCCTCCGTGCTCTGTCCCTCCTCTAGCTGAGTGAGAGGATGAACACCCAGGACAGCCTTGGAAGCCCCACGTTGAAAATAGCAAAGCCATCATCAACCTGAGTCCCTGAATGACTGCATGGAACAGGGTTGCCATTGCCCTGACCCCTGCCTTGGACTATTAACTGAGTAATAAACTTTTTATTCTTAAAGATACTGAATGTGTGAAGTCTATTTGTTACCATAGTTCAGACTACCCTGACTCCTATCCCCTTTTTCTGTCCCCTCCTGTATTCAGAAATTGGAAGCCTTAAACTCCATCCCCCAGACTCTCTCCCACAAGGGTTCTGGACACAATTTAGGTTCTGCCAATCAGATGCACTTGTGCACCATTTGGAAGTCAGTGGTAAGGCAGAGCTGTTCTTCCAGCGAGAGAGGTGTCTGATGGGTAGGCTCCAATAGACGCTAGCATCACACCAGCCAGATTTCCTGCTCTCCTCTGGCACCTGGCTTTGCCAACCAGGGTGTTCTGATGATGACGATGGAGAGTTCCTCCTCTTTGGACACAGTTGTTATGATGTGACCTAGAAGCCCAGCGAATGCCTTCTGCCTCTGCTACTCTGGACCTTCTAACACTTATGTAAGCATAATTCCCTAGATTAAATGCTTTTCTGCATGGCAGTATCTTGCACTGATATTGCATCCCCATTCCAGTGGGAGAGAATTTCTCATCTTTTAAAATTAGTTCACAGTATTCACAAGAATTCACCGGTTCATTTTAATTTATTTGCCCTCCTCAGAGACTCTTCATCTTCCTGTGTGTCTGCCTGGTTTGAACATTTGTCTCAGCAGTGAGTCAGTGTCATTCTCTGAGCCTCAGTTTCCTCATCTATAAAATAGGGATAATAATCCCTGACCTACAGAGTTGTTCTGAAGGTAAAACGAGACATTATTGGTTGGAAAAAAATTTGAGAGATTGATATATGAAATGTTAAATCCATAAAAAGAGGATTAAAAAGCATACTTTGGTGAATCCATAGGGAAAGAAACTATAGTATTCACCTGTCTTTTGAAAGAAATGTATTTTTATATGTACTGACTTAAATGCTATATATTTATGTATATATTTCTAAAATATATGTGCAGTAATACATAAGATCTAAAAATTCTGAGTGTAGGTTGATTGCTTAAATGTGAGGTATAAGTCATAACACAAGATCTACAAAGTGTGGTCATAATAATTTCAAATATCTTGAATCACTGAATATTTACTTTCGAAAAGTAATTCATTTTACTGTGACCCGCAATCACCAACTGAAAAACTTCTTAGATCCAAGATAAAGTTTCTGTGTCCCAATCCACCCTCTTGATCAGCAGCCATTCTCTCATTAACATTTGTGGCCGGCTGATTTTTGCTCTCATTTGCACTGTGTACAAGGCCTCCACCAGCTTCCTTTCCTCTCTGTTCAAACAAACAATAGCTTTTGGAACAAAGAAGGAAATTTGCAGCCGGTGAAAGTTTAGTTTTAATGATGCATAGACCAAATTGTTTTTAAACTAGAAATACGTAGAAGACTTCAAACTCCCTTTAATTTCTCATTTCTCACATTTATCCATTATAGTTTACCAAATCTCTTACTTTGAATCAGAGAATCTTTGAAATGAATTCAGAAACTAACCTTTTGCACATACCTAGCTTATTAGCAACAAGAAAAATTACTTTTCTCTCTGACTGTGAGCTTTTTCTCCCTCTGGAACATAAAATAGAGACATAAACTTATAGGACGTAGAGGCAGCAACCGGTGACATTTTCATATTTCCTTAGGGAAAGAAAATCTAGGCGAGAGGGGGGTGAAAAAGCCTGAGTTTGGTCATTTGTATCCACATGTAGCAAAGGGGCTATTAGGTGCTGATGAGCGGCTCAGATCAGAACACCCGAGGCAGCTGCCAGCTCCCTTCATGCCCTGAAGTCCTTGAATCAAGACATTTAATTGGTGTGTAAAAAGTCACCTTAACAAGGTTCACCATCACCTTTCCTGAAAATCTTCCTGATGAAGGATTTGTGAAAACTTTTCTAAACAAACATCTCCTCTCATTCAGCTATTCCAGAAGAAGAAATGTCAACTTTCACATGCAGTCATCCCTCAGTATCTGTGGGGCATTTGTCCCAGGACCTCTAGCAGATACCCAAATCCACAGATGCTCAAGTCCCTTTATAAAAAGGCATAGTACAGTTGTTTCCCTGCACCTCCCACCCCGCATCCACAGATTCAACTTCCATGGATGCAGAACTCGTGGATATGGAGGGCCAAGTGCACACGGTCATTCCCACTCTTTGAAATTTCTTTTCTGCTAAAATCCAGAGGTAGCACTGAGGATGGAGAGACCAGAGACCAGGTATGAGCAGGCAGGGATGGTATTAGTCAGGCTAAGTTACACAAGCTGCTGGGCCAAAGGATATGTATATACATTTGCTATTTTAATAGTATTGCCCGACTGCCTTCTGTTAGGGTTGTACCCATTCACATTCTCAGACTTATTTAAGAATGCCTTGTCTCCTCCCAGTCTGCTTAGCAGAGAATTACCAAATTCATGGATTTTTTTTCCAATCTGCTAAATGAAGAAGGGCTGATACCAAAGTTTCTGAAAATCAAGTGTGTCACTGGGATAATTCCTCTTCCCTTTCTCCCTCTCCCCTCTCTCTCCTTCCCCTTCCTCTTCTCCTCTCTCCGATCCCTCCCCTCCTTCTTCTTCTTCTGGATTTTTTTTACTATGCTAAAATACACATAACATAAAATTTACCATGGTAACCATTTTTAAGGATACAGTTCAGTAACATTAAATACCTTCACATTATTGTACAATCGTCACCACCATCCATCTCCAGAATTTTGTCATCATCTCAAACTGAAATGGTACCCATTAAACAGTAAGTCCCATTCCTCTGTCCGCTCCAGCACCTGGCAACCACCATTCTACTTTCTGTGTCTATGTATTTGTCTATTCTAGGTATCTCACATAAGTGGAATCCTACAGTATTTGTCCTTTTGTGTTTGGCTTCTTTCACTTAGTATGTGTTCAAGTTTCATCCATATCATAGCATGTAGCACAATTTCATTCGTTATTAAGGCTGAATAATATTCCACTGTACGAATAGACCACGTTTTGTTCATCCATTCATTCACTGATGGACACTTGGGTTGCTTCCACCTTTTGGCTGTTGTGAATGATGCTGCTATGAACATGGGTGTGCACATATCTATTTAAGTTCCTGCTTTCAATTCTTTTGAAGTGGAATTTCTATATCTTAAGGTCATCCTATGTTTAACTTTTGGAGGACTTGCCAAACTGCTTTCCACCGTGACTGTGTCATATTGCTTGTTTTTAAATTCAAATAACTGATGTTGATACAATTACTTAGAATTTTCAAAGTCATCTTTCCTTTAAAAATCTCGTAAAATCCGAATGAAAATGCCACGAGGTGAGTGTTACTTCCGTCCCCGTTTTGCACGTGAGGAGGTCAGGGGTAGGCAGGAAAGCAGGATCACAGAGGTTCCGCTGGGTTCTTAGCAGCAAACAGCAGAGCCCGCTCTGGGCAGCTTAAGGAGAGAAGTTGCTCTTCAAAGTGTTCCTTAGGTAGTTCAGAGTCTCTAGGAGGGCCGGAAGATCAGCCCCAGAGCTGGGAAACCCAACCACATCCCAGAACATAGATCTCACCCCTGGCCCACTGTGCACGGACACGGCGCTTGCCACAGGGGGACTGGACCCAGGATGGCTGTCAGTGCACAGCCGGATGCCTTCGCCGCCACACTCGCCAGAGACAGAGTTCTCTGCGGTGAGAACTGTTTCCTCATGCTGCTTTCCTCCAAACTGGGGCCTCCCACAGGTGCACCCACAAGCCCAGCCTAAGCCCTACCAACAAGAAGGCTGTGAAGGTTGCCTTCTACCTTAGGGAGAAGGAAGTCCCAAGTCATAACAAGAGACGTATTAAAGGGTGCTGGGAAGCTAGAAAATGTGACAACTCTCCTTAAACACAGCTAGTGAATGCAGGGCCGTAACTCGAATCCACTTCCTTCTGACTCTGCTTCTAGTGTCTTGGAAAATGTCTGCTGCTTATACCTATGATTGTAGACGCTGATCTTCTCACCTAAAAACAGAAAAGAAAAGATTGCAATATTGAGGGCTCCAGGGCCCCGATGAATGCTGAAAGATGAATGATATATTGGCTGAATGACCGGGGCATGAGTTGTCATGCAGCCTCTCTCTTTCTCATCACAATATTCCATCATCAAATGCAGACTCAGAGCACTTAATCCAGGTATACGCACTTGCCGCGTGCAAATTAAAGTTCAGAATGGGTGCTGTTCCAAAGTGATAAACAGGAGAGGCTTTTCATATGCTTATTTCAACAGGCGGCCAGCAAAAGGACTTAAAACGGAGCTCCTATTTCTGAATTCTCTTCAGAGCCAGAGGCACATTTTTTTTTTTTTCAGAGGCACATTCTTTAGTTTATAATCAGTGGTTACAAATCTGTACTTCAGTTCCCTCATCTGTCAAATGGAGATAACAATCATTTATACTTCTCGGCATTCCCGAAAGCATTAAATGATGCAAAGCACTTAGCACAGGGCCTGGCATGTATAAGAGCTTCATAGATGTCAGCTATTACATTGTGGTGGTTGAACTTGTCTGGGAAATAAGGTAGGGATCAATCTGCGCCATATTAATTTGGGTCCAAAATGAGACATGATTCAATGAGACAAATTTCTTTTATGACACATAAACAGGCTCTGAAGTTTGGGGAGCTCCAAAAAAGGCTTGCACAGTGGCAGTGCCAGTGGAGTAGATGCATGTTGAGCTTCCCAGGATGATGGCGGACAGGAGTTTTTATATTGAGAAGGACCAGGCAGGTTTGTGCTTTACTCTCATGAGTGCTAACCACCTCCTACACGAAGCATGTGAGTGACACCTCCTTCCTGAGTGCTGAGTCCGTGTGTATCCTCTCCAGTTACTCCAGAGGTAGAGTTTCTGAGACATGGAGGATCCATTACACGCTTTCCCTTGCACTGCCAAGAGCAGCTCCCTCCCACTGACCTGCCAGATGACCTGACCCTCGGAACAGGTGAAAAGATCATCTCAGAAAATCCATATAGATGCCTGCTTCTGCTGTTCGTCCCCGAAAAACTTTGCCGGGCTCCATGTTAACATATGTACTCTTAACTCAGCCCTTGTTCTGAAAAAGGAACTATGCTTTGCCAGGTAACTCGATGCCCTCTTTACCCAAGGGTCAAGGTTCAGACCTGGCCAGCTCGGTGAACTCTGTCTGAGGTCATGCCCTTACCCTGCCCTTACCATCATGAATGGGCATGATCCAGACCCCTGGGAGGGAAGCTTTCCCCTAAGATACTGGCCTCAGCATCACACAGGGGCCTGGTCCCATCTTCAGAGGGACCACTGCCCAGAACAGATGCTGGGACAGGAAGGGCAGATGGACTGACATTGCCCTCTTACCCACTGTCATCCCATCACAGGACTTAAGATCAGAGAAACCCACAGTTCTCTTCTACTGTCTTTTTCTCTTTTACTATCTCTTTCATTCATAGGTAGATAGATAGATAATAGATAGATAATTGATAGATAGATAGATAATAGATAGATAGATGATAGATAGAGAGATGATAGATAGATAGATAGATATGATGTAGTGCAATGTAATAAGTAGTTGAATTTCTGCAATTCTTTATTTCTCTCCTGATACCTTGTAAATCTGTAAAACAATGGGTAGGCCCTCAGTAAATAGCTATTACTTTTATTGTCATTATCATTTTTACTATTGCATGCTTGCTATTCTTCTATCTTTCAACTTTGAGCAAATATTAATTGAATGCCTAGTATGTGCCCAGGGCCCTGTACAGCTTGACTCCAATCCAACCATCCAGACTTCCCTCATGTATCCTCAGGTACATGTCAGGTACCATCAAGTCTCATTTCACTGAATTACTCACCAATTCTCCACCCGTTAAAACTCATGATTCTTTCTCACCTCTTGCTACACGCGGTGCCTGAAATAGCCTTTCTTCTTCTGCACCTGGCAAAGTGCATTCATCCCTCAGGACCTCTGTCAAATGCCACCTCCTCTCTGAATCCCATCCCAATTGGTTTCCCTTCTTTTACTATTTATCTTACCGTATCCTAATTATTTGCTCACATGTGTGATTATCTCCTGAGGGTGGGAACTTCATTTAATCATTTTATCCTTTCTACCCACCCCAGCTCCCCCTCCAACAGTCTTTGGCATATATTAGGTCCTCAATTAACGTCTGGTGAGTGAATGAGGATCCTATGTGTATTGTGCTTTGCATTTGCCTTGGTGTTACGTGGCCATAAAGGCACTTTGCTCCCTCTTCACGTGGGCCGCAACTCTCTTCCATTGGCACCTAATAGCTTTGGAATGGATTGGTCTGGTTAATATTTTAGTTTTCCCCTTTACCACAATTCCTACTCCCAAGGGGCTGCAGATAATTTTTGTAGAGACAGACCATGCTGTGATGGGCCCGTGCGTGCTTGATGTTCTTGCTTCCTGCATGCTGTTCAACCAAAAACTGAGGCCGCATTCCACTTTTACTGTCAAGGATGAAGAGGAAAAGTGTAAATTTAGAAAGTCTGATTAGCACAAACTGCCTCACAACCCACCCTTGGCCTTTTTGTCGCAGAGTGTTTGGTACATGTGGGTTTGTTCCTCTGATCAGATTTTGAAACCCCACGCTTTTCCAGGGACTAACAAGCAAACAGGCTGGTAACAGGCACACAGCCAGCTGGCCGCCTGACCGCACTCGTCCTCCCCTGTGTTGTCACCCCTTTGGCTTATATCTGAGAGCAAGACCTCTGGACGGTTGTAGTGACCTGTCTGCTCTGATCTGGCTGAGAAGCCATTAGTTAAACTTCTGCAAAAAGAGCAGCCACTTCCCTGTGAGAAGAGCAGGAGTCGTTAAAATTTTCTCTCTGAAATGAGAGCAAATGTTGGGTACAGAGACAGAAAAAGATTTTCTATGAAAGATGCTTATCAAATCCTGGGCCCAAACAAGGAGGAATATTTAAACTTGCAAATGAAAAATACCTGGTGTCAACAAATCTTCCCAGCATGGCTCCAGCAGCCTATTTTTGTGGGAGTGTTGTTAATCAGTCCTCTGTTACCGAACCAAACATGGGTCCAGCTGCCCGCATGTAGTAAAGTCAATCTACTGACACCAGGTCATGGTAAAGGAAGGTGCAGGCTTATTGCAAGGCCAAGCAGGGAGTATGGGCAACTCATGCTCAAAAGACCTGAACTCCCTGATGGCTTTCAGGGAAAGGTTTTTAAAGACAGTGTGAAGGAGAGGGGTGTGGGGTGCGTGATCAGCTCGTGGACATTCTTCTGATTGGTTGGTGGTGAGGTAATCAGGAGTCAACATCATCAGCCTTCTGGTTCCAACCGGTCTGGGGTCTATGTGCTTGTGGGCAGCATACAGTTAACTTCTTCCACCTGGCAGGGGTTTCAGTATCTGCAAAACAGCTCAAAGATATGGCTCAGGATATTATCTTTGGCCCTTGAGGAGGAACTAAAGGGACTTGACTTTGTTTAATGGCCAAGCTATTATTATTTTTTCTTGCTTGACTGTTTTCCTTTCTTTCTGCATTTTCTCACTTCTCTGATTATATTTGCTCTTTGGAACTTAGAGGAGGCCTGGGAGGCTAAAGTTTTTCTACAGACAAGAGGCAGGTGGAGGACAGCGGGGGTGGGGTTCCCGTTCTGGGAAGGCTCCAAAGGGTCCTGCTCAGTTACAAGTGCTTAAAAGCTGGTGTATGCAATTATTGAGCCAGCACATGTTCTAGAGACCCTATTAGAACACACGCTGGGACTCTGTAATAATATATGGATGTTTTATCTCACCCACCACACACACACACACACACACACACACACACACACACCCTGTTTTATGAGCCATTGGGCAAGTCAACAATTGCTTAGTCCACCCCAAACTCCCACGTGTCTGGGAACTGCCCTTCACACCTCTAGGAGTCCCATGGGATCTACCATGTTCCTACCACCCCCCTGCCCACCAGCCTCAGATATCTGTTCTTGACTGGCTCTTGACCCAAGTAGACCAGCGCCTCCCTGCTCCAAAATATATAGATCTGGGATATACAAATGTATAGATACAGCTCAGCAAGTCTCCACAGCCACAGCTATGAGACGTGAGGCTCAGAAGCCATCAGTGACCGAGTTTCCTACACGAGAGAAGAAAGAAGCAGAGACAAGAAGCAGAGGGAAGTTCTTGGGACTTGTAGGGTCCTTGGAGGTGGTAATTGCTCCTGAAGCCGAGCTCTGTCTTTCCTTTCTGCATCTTGGCTGGGCAATGATTCTGTAGATTCTGTAAGCCCTTCCAGGTCCTGCTGTCTAGTTTTGCATGGTCCACAAGGTAAGAATTTACATCTTTTTAATGGTTGAAAAAAATCAAATGAATAAAATATTTTGCGACATGTGGGAATTATATGAAATCCAAATAAAGTTTTATTGGGACACAGACATACACCTTTGTGTACAAATTGCTACAGCTGCTTTCATGCTACAAAGACAGAATTGAGTAGTTGTGACAGAGCCCAAAAACTGTAAAATATTTACTATCTGGCTCTTTATAGAAAAAAACAAGCCTATCCTAAAGTCAGAAACAATGGAGAATTCTTTAAAAACCCATGAAATTAAATCAATTTTAAAAAATGTTACTCATGGTTCAGTCACTATGGAAAACAGCATAGAAGTCCCTCAGAAAGTTAAAAAGAGCACTACCATAGGATCCAGCAATTCCACTTCTGGATATATATCCAAAGAAAATGAAATAACTGTCTTGAAGCGTTATCTGCATCCCCCTGCCCTCTGTTTATTGTGGCATTAGTTACAACAGCCAATGGAGACAACCTAGTGTCCATTGACAGCTGAATGGATAAAGAAGATGTGGAGATATATAGAGATATAGATATAGATGGATATAGATACAGATATAGTTGCCAGAGATGGGGGGTGGGGAAACGGGTGAAGGGAGTCAAAAGGTACAAAGTTCTAGTTACTGATATAAGATAAATAAATTCTGGGACTGTAATGAACAGCATGGTGACTATAGTTAACAATACTGTATTGTACGGTTGACCCTGGAACAACACGGGTTTGAACTGTACGGGTCTATTTATATGAAGATTTTTATCAATAAATATGTACAGTACTACACGATCCCTGGTTGACTGAATCCACACATGTGGATAAGGAGGCATGACTATCAAGTTATACGTGGATTTTCGACTTGGAGGTGTGGCCGGTGTATATTTGAAAGTTGCTAGGAGAGTAGCTCTTAAGAGTTCTCATCACAAAAAAAAAAAAAAAAAAAAATTGTAACCATGTGAGATAATGGATGTGAACTAAAAGTATTGTGGTTATTTGATACAGGTAGCAAATCATTGTTGTACACCTGAAACTAAAACAATGTTTCATGTCAATTATATCTTAATAAAGCTTGAGGAAAAACAATTTCTAAATGTCACTCATTGCTGCAAAAGCTCTAGCAGCTGTATATTTGGAGAGAGGTTTCAACTGCAACCATGATCTTCTAGGAACAAAACAAAATTTAAAAAAAGAAAAGAAAAGGAAAGAAAAGAAAAAGAAGCCACCTTCAGTCTTTATACACATAAGGGGTCCTCGGTCATCTATACATATAAAACGAATGAAGAAATGCATTGTCTCTAAGCGGAAGCTCCCACTGCTTAATTCCTGAGCCCTGCCATTTGGAAGAAGCTGGCCACCCCGGCCCCTGTGTAATGGTGTGCTCAGGACCCTTAGGCATCGTACACACCTGGCCTATCACGAGCAAGCCCATCTGATCCTCTCACAGTTTCATCCTTCCTAAGGTGAGTTCAAAAAAGACCTAATTTCCTCCTAACATCTCCTGAAAGCAGATTCTAATTCAAACTGAATCTTTAAGGTAGAGGTTGTTTACGTTCGGCAAAATGTCCCAGACAAATTACCAGGAAAAGAAATAGCAGCAACATCCTTTATCAGATATTCTGACTAAAGGACAAAGGAAATAATCCAAAATGAGGGTGGAGTGGGTTGAATAGCATCCTCCCAAAATTCATGTGCACCCAGAACCTCAGGATATAGTTAAGGATCTCAAGATATCATATTGGATTTAGGATAGTCCCTAAATCCAGTGACTGTGTCTTTATAGGAAGAGGAGAGGACACAGAGAAGGTGGTCTTGTCAAGATGGAGGCAGAGATTGGAGTGATGCAGCCACAAGCCAAGGGATGGCAGGGGCGCCCAGGAGCTGAAAGAGGAGAGGAAGGATTCCCCCAGAGCCTTCAGAGGATGGGGCCCTGCCAACAACTGATCTCAGACTTTTGGTCTCCGGAACTGTAGGGCAATACATTTCTGTTGCTTTTAGTCCTTCTTTTTGGCAGCCTCACAAAACTCATACAGAGGGGGCTTGGGTTTCCATACAGAGTGGGGAATATGGTGGTGGGTTAGGTAAGTTATCCACACAGGATAGAAAAGGCCTCTTGGACCATCTAGACCTCCCATCTAATGCCTTTATCCCTTCCCTCTCGCTCCAGTCAAGAAACCATGTCATCGAGACTTACATACTTCCAGGAACAGGAAAATCACTCCACAGCCCTCTTGTGATGATTAATTCGATGTGTCATCTTGCTTGGACAATGGGATGCTCAGATATCTGGTTACACACTATTTCTGAGTGTGCCTGTGAGGGTGTTCCCAGAAGAGATTAGCTTTGGAGTTGATGGACCGAGTAAAGCTGATTGCCCTCGCATTGTGGGTGGGCATCATCCAACCCTTTGAGGGCCCAAGTAGAACGAAAAGGCTGAGGAAGGTTGAATTCTCTCTCTCGGCCTGCCCTGGGACTGGAACTTACACCATCAGCCTTCCTGGTTCTCAGGCCTTAGCATGTGACTGGAATTTACACCACCAGCTCCCCTGGGTCTCCAACTTGCAGATGACAATTGTGGGATTTCTCAGCCTCCATAATTGCATAAGCTAACTGCTTATAATAAATCTCATTATACAGGTAGATATAGATGATACAGAAAGAGCCTATTGTTTCTGTTTCTCTGGAGAACCCTAACTATTACACTTCTTTTTTTTTTTGAGTACATGTATTTTTAAAAATTTTTATTGGAGCGTAGTTGATTTACAATGTTGTGTCAGTTTCAGGTGTACAACAAAGTGAATCAGTTATACATATACATATATCCACTCTTCTGAAGCAACTGATTCCATCTTTGGATAATTCCTTTTTGGAACAAACCCAAAATCTCTCTCTTTAGAGCTTACACCTACTGACTGAATATGCTCCTCTTGAGGTCGTCCTTATCCAATCTACCTTCCCCATGACAGCCTTTCAACTACTAGGAGATACTGTTGTGTGTCCTTGTGTCTTTTCTTCCCTCAATTTTCCATCCCGTTCCTTTCAGCTGAGTTACTGAGTTACAGTGAGTTACTGAAGTCTAACTCCTGGACCCTTGATCTCCAGGCACTTAAAGTCAAGGAGGCCTATTCACAGCGGCAGTTTTTGATGTTTCCCATATCAGCCAGGCTGTCATTGTTTGTTTGTTTTTGTGTGTGTGTGTGTGGTAAAATATACACAACATAAAATTTACCATTTTAACGAAAAAAATGTATCTCTTATAACACAGCTTCTGCTCCCCCTGAGCACACCAACTCTTCTCCTTTGCACGTGTTCCATGTCTTTTGCATTCCCTCTCATGTGGGTGCCTCAGAGTTGGATGTCATGCCGCAGTCACTATCTGGCTACACAGATGAGAGTAGGGCCGTTGCTGCCCTTTTTCTGGATATTGTTTCTTGACTTCCATTGTTTCCTTTGAATCACATGATATTTAACTTAAGGAATCACAACAGCCTGCTCTGTATAGGAAAAGTACAATGGTAAGCGTCCAGATAGTTCCAAGAAATGGATTGCTGTATGTGTGAATCTGTTGTTTGGGGAGAAGGAGCCTGGAATGGAAGTCCCTTGGGTAGGTAGGGAGAACAAAAGACCGGGGATGCAGTGCCCCATGACAACTTGGGGGGCAAGTCTTATTTTATCTGCTAGAAGAGGCAGGAAATGCCCCTGATTCCCTAAGCAGAGCAAATAGCCAATCAATAAAATCCATAATGACAATTTTGAAACAAACAAATATTGTGATAATTATTCCATTCACTTTAAAGAATTTTAAAGAACACTTTTTTCTTATTAGTAATAATAGTCATAATTGCCATCAATTACTGGGCAATTACTCTGTGCCAGGTGCAGTACAAAGTGCTTCACATCCATTATCCCATGAACTCTTACAACTCTATGAGGTGCATATGATTAGCCCCATTTTGCAGCTGAGAAAACTGAGGCTTAGAGAAGTTAAGTGACTCATCCAACAGCACATGCCAATAGAGTGGGGCATGGTTTGAACCAGGTTTATCTGAAGGTGAGGCTCATGTTTTTGGCCACCAGGCTGCAGTTGTATAAAGCAGTCAACTCAAAATGGAGACTGGGGAAGCCAAAGTCGTCACGCCTTCAAACACACAACTCTACATAAGCCTTCAGCACTGCTGCTTCTACAGCCCTCCAAACCAAGGTCCCACCCACTCATTTCTGCCACTCCTTTTCACCCCAATGTTCAGCCTTCTTACTCTGACTCAAGAAAGACAAACCAACCAATGAAAGCCTGGCCTCCAAGTTGTCCTCTTTGAACCAAACTCTTTCCTATTTATAAAATGCACTATTCGTAATCCTACATCCTAATTTGTAGTTTCTGTAACACATTTTCCTATTGGTAAAATTCCAACTGCCTTATCACCACCATCCTTTTTGTCCTTAGAGAAATTCCCTGTAGATATCATCAGCTCCATGCACAGGTGAGAACCAACTTTCTTCTAGAAACTTCGTAGTACCCATGACAATACCCCCAACCCTCAGTAGCTTAGGGGAGCAAGAAAGGTAGGGGCTTCATCTAAATCCCAGATACTTTTAATTGTGGCCAATGCATCATGAATAATCAGAATAAAGCTCTTAAAACATTCTTATTTCTTTTAATTCCAAAAGCATGCATATACCCTGCCTTTTACTAATCATGTACTTTATTTCTTTTAATTTTTATTCGAGCATAGTTGATTTACAATGTTTTGTTAGTTTCAGGTGTACAGCAAAGTGAATCAGTTATATGTATACATATATCCACTCTTTTTTAGAGTCTTTTCCCATATAGGCCATTACAGAGTATTGAGTAGAGCTCGCTATGCTATACAGTAGGTCCTTATTAGTTATCTATTTTATATATAGTAGTGTAATGGTGTACTTTAAAAGTTATTTTTTTGCTACTTCCCTGTTCAAATGCATGACATCCTCTCTAAAAACTAGGTCACCTATTATTTACATTCTTTGGAATGTCCTCAAATAGATTTTTTTTTTTGATGGGGAAGAACAATAATTTTTTTTCTTTTTTTTCATTCAAGTATAGTTGATATGCAATATTGCATTAGGGGAGAAGAATAATATTGATGTTAAGCCTTCCTCCCTGCAAAGTATATATTAAAGTACATATTTATCAAGATTTCTGCTCTTCTCATAACATAAGAACATGTCCCTGGCAGATATCTGACATTTTAATCCCCTAATTTTTCACAAGTTCTTAAACCAGATGAAAATCAAATATTCACCCTTGGTTGCAAATAGGTCATTAGGCTACAGTCAATGCGGTATTAGATTAAGGCTGAATCGTCTCTTTCAGAAACTCCTTGTGTGTCCTTTGGAAAATCACACAACCTCTCCGGTGTTTTGTTCTGTTCTGTTTTGTTTTATTTGAGGCAGGCTGGATTAAATCATCTCTGAGGTCAATTTTGGCTTTAAGACTCTACTTCTATGATCATGGTCCTTTCCCTGTTATTCTGTGATACTGTGGATATTGTGGATATTTGTAATTGGGACAGGTGTCCAGACAAGGTCCGTGGGTGGAATGTAAACACATTCATAAGGAGACATAGACGTGGTGACACTGGATTCTGTTGTGACCCAGGTCAGCAAATGGGTATTTGGCCCCCTGCCCTGCAATATTTGTCTTCATGGTAAAAATCTAGCTCCAAGAAATGATGCTGAATCCACAGATCTTGTCTCTGGGACTCATCAGGGGGACAAAGATGGAGTTTCCCAGTGCTCATTAATCCACGTGGAAAAGATTAAGCAGCACAGACACTGTGACCACTGGGAAAATTATAGAAATAAAGATCATTGCATGCATCTGGTTTTCCAGGGGGAAGACATGGAGATAAAGCCTTAAGTCTTTAATAAGGTTAGAAATTAAAACTGGGATTAATGACAACAAGAAGCGTTTATAAGAAGCTGTACCTGACACTCCTGCCTAAGTTTTGCTGGCCTGATTTCTGGAACATTTTCTATGTTGTTAATATTTATCACCAGCTTCTTTTCTGGTTGAAAACAACTGTCATTGCCCACTGGTTTCAGGTCCACAGCCTTCTCCTTAGACATACTCATCCTGCTTCAGACTATACTTCTTAAAAAGCAATAATTCAACACTGTTCCCATGAGGTCTCTGTAGAGACGAGGGAGTATGGATCTCTGAATGTCAATGGAGCTTTGAGGTCTGGCCTTGTCCTGTGATACACCGAGAAAACAGCTCCCGTGACAGGTGGCTGAGGGGTATGCACCCTGGGCTCAAGATGGGGAGGGGAGAATGGACTCCCTCCTTATTAAATAGCTCAGATACTCCTACAAGTGGAGATGCAGAAGCCTCTGTTAAAATGTAACTGTGCCACTCAGCTGACCAACTTTAATGGGTTGAATTGTGTGCCTCCAAAAAGATATGTTGACATCTTAACCCCCAGGACTTAGGATGTGACCTTACTTGGAAACAGCATCTTTATAAAGGTAATCAAGTTAAAATGCAGTCATTAGGGTGGGCCTTCATCCAATATGACTGATGTCCTTATTAAAAGGGGGAATTTAGACACACATATGCACACACACAAACACACACAGAGGAAAGAGACACAGGGAGAATGTGTGTGAAGGTGGAGGATTGGAGTGATGAGTCTACAAGTCTAAGAACACCAAAGATTGATGGCAAACCATCAGAATTTAGGAGAGCAGACTGGAGCACATCCTTCCCTCATAGTCTTCAGAAGGAACCAACCCCACAGACACCTTGATCTCAGACTTCCAGCCTCCAGAAATATGAGAGAATAAATTTGTTGTTTAAGTCACCCCATTTGTGATACTTTGTTATGTCAGTCCCAGGAAACGAATACACCAACACTTCAACTGAGTAGAAAGTATGAGTGCCTTAGCTACTATCACCTGGCAAAGAACAGCATTTTAAAGGAATAGAAAATGTGTCAAAGTGGGAAAGCTTGGAAGATCCAGAGGAGAGGGTGGTGCAAGCAAAGGGCATATCAGAGGCCGCGTTGCCACGACAGCTATGGAAACCCAAGGGCTAACCTAAGAGCACCAGAAACCTTAGCGAGTTGAGGACAGATTCTAAACTGAAGGTCAGGAAGGTGTTGAAGATAAGCTCTCCCTACATCACAGTTTGCTGAGGCTAACTGTGGTTTTATCCATATTTGAATTTGCAGTTAATTATGGGGTTTCAAAATTGATTATACCTAGTAGCACAATCTACCAGATTATCTTAGCTCCCTTCACCCACGACCATTAACCATGAACAAGAGCCACGCCCACATTTCCTGTTACCTCTATGGCTTGTTCACAGGACTGAGCTTATCAGGGCTGCCAGGCCTGGTCAGGTAGATGGATCCAACCTTAGCCGCCAGGATGCTGGGGACATCTTTGCAACAGAGTGCTGGTGTGTAAAACATATGAAGAGCCTGGTTGTGGACACTGGTCCGACTCCAGGACAAACCTAAGCAAGCCTGCAGAAAAAAGATGAAGCTTAAATCCAAACCCTTCTTTTTCTAAGCCCATTTCCACGTTGACTTCTTGTGCTGTTGCCCACAATCCACCCCGACCTGCTCTGCTCCTTGCCAAGTTCAGCTCCTTCCAGAATGTAGCCCTAACCCATCATGACATGGCAGATCTCAATAACCAGAACATTCCAGAGTGCAGAAGGTAGGTGCAAATAGTACACTGTACTAATTAGAATTAAGTTCAGCTGTAAGTAACAGGAAAAAAACCCCACGAAATAATAGAAGACTAAACAAGATAGAGTGTTTCTGTTTAGTTTGAAGGAATTTAGGGGAGGACATTTGAGAGTAGAAAGATGCTTCACAGTGTCAGGGACCCTTTTTTCCCTGTTTCTCCACTTCAGATGGCCTCAAAGTCATCCTATTGTTCTAATATGGCTGCCAGAGCTCCAGCCAACACAATCGCATTCCAGCCACGAGCAAGAACAAAAGGGAAGGAGAAGAGCATGCTTTCTTTCTTCAAGGACAGTTCCCAGAAGTTGCTACATTAGCCTAGGTCTCATTAGCCAGAACTTAGTCACATGGTCACACCAGACTACAAAACAGGCTGGGAAATATAGTCCTCAGTGTTGGCAGCCATGTGACCTAAAAATCAGTGATTCCAGTAAGACAGGACAGGGCTGTTCAACCTTGGCACAACTGCTGAGCCTGATGAGCCTTAGGTGCAGAAACTACCCTGGACACTGTAGAGCATTTAGCAGCATCCCTGGCCTCTACCTTCTAGATGCCAGCAACAGCCCCCTATGTGTGATGAACAAAAATGTCTCCAGCCATCGCCTAAGGTCCCCTAGGGGCCAAAATCACCCCCAGTTAAGAATCACTGCTCCAGAAGAAGAGAAGGTGAATTAGCCATTTCTGCCGCCTCCACTTCACCTTGTATCCTGCCCCACTCTCATGCCTTGTCTGTCACTGAAGGCCACCTTTTCACTTTATGTAATTCCTTGATTCTAGTACACTAACCCACCACTTTCAACTCATACTCTGCTTCCTAGACAATATTGGGTACAACACCCCTGAATCAACCCTGACCTAAGATCTCCCAGTTTGGGGAGTAGTCCCTTACCCATGCATAGCAGGACATGGACTCGGAATTACAGTCAGAGAAAAGCAACACAGAGAAACAAGCTTGTTTGAATTCATTATGGAATATTGAACATCCTGAAGAAGATGCAGCCTTTAAAGAGGTCAGTGTTGTACATATGTATATATCATAGGTAGCAGGGATTATATTTTTTAAAATATTAAGACACAATCTGTTCCTACTTACTGGCTTTGCGAAGAGAATGGATACTGCTCAGGAGAGAATTCATCGATTTGTTGGATGCTTCAAACTAAATTTTTCAAGGTCCTTAGTGAGTAGTTGGGGGAAAAGGAAGGCAGTAGACTTGAAAGCCAAGTTTTCAAAAGAGAAAGAAAAAGGATTTCTTAGAATTTCCAAAGCTGCATTTTATATATCAAGAACTAAAGCTCTGAGGACTTCCCTGGCTGTCCAGTGGTTAAGACTCTGCACTTCCAATGCGGGGGGCATGGGTTCGATCCCTGGTCAGGGAACTAAGATCCCTCATGCTGCTTGGTGCAGACAAAAAAAATTAAAAATAAAAAATAAAGCTGCAGAAAAAAAAAAAACAGCCAAGTTAAAAAACAAAGAACTAAAGTTTTGAGGAAAGGCCACAGAGTAGGTCACAGTGTGTAGGCTATGACATGAGGGGAGCTCGCAGCCCATAGGTAGAAGACAGGCCCTTCCAGGGCCCTGGGGAGGAACCTGGAAAGAATTCCGAGGGGATGAGAGAAGGAGCCTCAAGAAGCACTTGGCACCCATATCCTGCTGAGTCCTGGGCAGCCAAGAGACAGGCAATGGCAGGAGAACCTGGACAGACCCAGTGGAACCTGGGTACCTTGGGAGAAAGGAGAGTCTGGGGGCAACATGATTCCCGGGCAGGAGATTAGCAGGGTTTGAGGAAGGAGGTACAAAAGTGAGGACCTGAGGTAATCCTTCACACCCACCCCTGAGCGTGGCACATGAGGAAGACATTCAGAAGCCGCACATACCCCTTTGGGTTTGTGGAAGTGCCAAGAGTATCTATGGGAAAAAAGAGAGTTGAGACAAGGACAGGGAGGCTTTGGATTGTAGGAATCTTTGAAGCAGAGACTTTCCCACGGACCACAGACTTTAGCAGCAAGAGCCAGCCAGCAGGCACCCAAGATGGTAATAGACACAGCTCTGTAGACTCAGCGGAAATGCCCATGAGCAGGAGGGATGATCTGGAACTTAGAGAAGGCCAAAGAGCAGATGCCACCAGTCCTCTGCCGTGAGACAGGAAGCCATCTCTGACCATCAGTTACTCCTTTGGGAAAGGAGGGAGAAAAGGGAAGTAGGGAGAAATCCTGAAAAAACTGATTATTTACCTGAAAGACACTGAGTAGTCAAAAGAAGCTATTTAAACCTGAAATTATCAAATGATAATTTAAGTTATTGTATTAGCTCCAGCTGCCGTAACAAATAACCAGAGACTGGGTGGCTTAAACAACAGAAATTTATGGTCTCACAGTTCTGGAGGCTGGGAAATCCAAGATCAAAGTGCTGGAAAGGTAGGTTTCATTCTGAGGCCTCTTCTCTTCACATATAGATGGCGCCATCTTGCTATGTGCTCACATGACCTCTTTGTGCGTTTGAGGGGACAGAGAAGCTGTCTGGTGTCTCTTCCTATAAAGACATCAGTCCAATCAGATCAAGGCGCCATCCTTATGACTTCACTTAACCTTAATACTTTCTTAGTCCAAATACAGTCACCCTGGAGGTCAAGGCTTTGACATATGAACTGGGCTGGGTGGGGGGTTGGGTGGGGGGGGGGATGGAGGGTGGGTGGGGAGGGACACAGTCAGTCCATAACAGGTAGCAAATTTAAGTGCTTTTTTCTACTCAGTTGGATAAGGGGCTCAAAATCAAGTTTATTTCCATTATAGAGAGGTGAACTAAGTTTCTCTGTTCACATCTACATGTGTGACCTGCAAAAACATGTAAATATCTAAGTGTATACAGTTCAAATATAAGCCACTTGAGGATTTATACAAAATGTTAGCATTGGGTATCATTTGGAAATGGCGTTTTGGGTGATTTGTATTTTATTCTTTTCACATACTTATATTTCCATATTTAACCTGCATTTCTTTTATAATAAGAAAAAACACACATAACACTAAAAAATAGTCACTATCATCCAACCATCAAGATTTTGTACAGGGCTTCCCTGGTGGCGCAGTGGTTGAGAATCTGCCTGCCAATGCAGGGGACACGGGTTCGAGCCCTGGTCTGGGAAGATCCCACGTGCCGCAGAGCAACTGGGCCCGTGAGCCACAACTACTGAGCCTGCGCGTCTGGAGCTTGTGCTCCGCAACAAGAGAGGCCGCGATAGTGAGAGGCCCGCGCACCGCGATGAAGAGTGGCCCCCACTTGCCGCAACTAGAGAAAGCCCTCGCACAGAAACGAAGACCCAACACAGCCAAAAATAAATAAATAAATAAATAAGTAAATAAAGGAGTTCGTTTAAAAAAAAAAAGAAGGAGACAAGCTCCCTGTTGGGAAAAAAAAAAAAAAAGATTTTGTACAAAAATGATAAGCATGATGATATTTAATCCTGGAAAGATCTGGGGAAATGAGTACTTTCATTCCTTGCTGGTAGAAACATGAATTATTCCAGTCTTTCTGAACGGCCATGTGGTAATAAGTATGAAAAGCCTTAAAATGTGTATCTGCTCTGACTTAGCAATTCCACTTCTAGAAATTTGTTCTTTAAAGATTTATTTTAGGGAACCTAAGAACATGCATAGAGACTTATACAAGGATTTTGTGGCAGCTTTATTAGCAAAACCCTAATAAAATAATTGGACCCAAGTGTCCAATTATAGGTAACTGAAGAAAAGAATTAGGACATTCTATACTATGGAATATTATGCATCCTTTAAAACTCAAGTTGTAGAAGCATATTTGTGTTTATGGTATATTGCTAACTGAAAAACTAAGCTACAAAACTGCAGGTTTAGTATTACTTCATTAGCCACAATATTAATGCAAAACAAAATATCCCAGAACTCAGTGGCTTACCACAGACAGTTACTCTCATGCTCACAGTGGGCAGGTTGTCTGAGGTTAGGCTGATCTGGGCTGGGCTCTGCTGGGTGGCTCTTCTTCAGGCTGGGGCAGCGGAATAGGCTCCCAGCTGCAGGTGGGGTCAGGCCTATTTTCGTTGTCTCTCATCCCCCAGGACAGCAGCTCCCAGGGGCACATTCTCAGAGTGGAACAAGCCCCACCCATAACCAAATTTAAAGCCTCTGCTCATTTACATCCACCAGCATTCCATGACCACAGCAAGTCCGTGGCCAAGCCTTGTACCAATAACTTGGGAAACTATAATACTTGGTGCTGCCACAAGTGAGAGGAATAACCAGGTGGCATGGCAAAGGGCACGGGTATGTGGAAGGGGGTAGAATTGCAAATAAGATTGCCATCTTCGGGCTTCCTTGGTGGTGCAGTGGTTGAGAGTCCGCCTGCCAATGCGGGGGACACGGGTTCGAGCCCTGGTCTGGGAAGATCCCACATGCCGCGGAGCAACTGGGCCCGTGAGCCACAACTACTGAGCCTGCGCGTCTGGAGCCTGTGCTCTGCAACAAGAGAGGCCACGATAGTGAGAGGCCCGCACACCGTGATGAAGAGTGGCCCCCACTCGCCGCACCTAGTGAAAGCCCTCGCATAGAAACGAAGACCCAACACAGCCAAAAATAAATAAATAAATTTAAAAAAAAAATAAGCAAAGGAAGGATAAAAAAAAAAAAAAAAAGATTGCCATCTTCCACCTCTGACACTTTTTAAAAAATAATTAACATGCAATATCTACCTCTCTATTATCTATTTATGAAAGAATCTTTTTCAATAAGAAATGGGTTTTGCATTGAGTGACAGAAATCTTGACTATGACCTAAAAAGTAAAATGTTAATTTTTCTAATGGAACAAGAAGACCAAAGGCAGGTAGACCAACAATGTCATCAAAGAGGGAGGCTCTTCTGTCACCCTGACCAACCATCCTCAGCATGTGGCCTTCATCCTTAAGTCACAAGATGCCTGAGGCCCTGCAGGTATGTGTGTGCCGCTCCCCAAACCTTGAATTTTTCAGAAGTATTGATTTTGTTTACGTGGATTAATATGGACTTGGTCTCTACCTTGGTGGGTACAAAGAGCTGCTGAGGATTGCAGTTTTCCTTTTTTCCTCTTTTGCAAAGAAATACCAGGCTTCCAGGATTAATAATAAGAACTGTTGATTTACACATTGCCTGGAGTCACCCAACATTTTACCCAAATCTGATGTCAGTTTCTCTGAAGAGATTACCCAACCCACTTGCTTCCCCCTGTATCCACATTAGCAACTGCAATTTAATACTCGTGGTTATCACAGGGTTCAGCCATAAGCAGTCCTTCCTTAGAAACAAAACAAAACAAAAGGATACCTCCAATATGTTTGTAATTTTATTCCTTGCTGGGAAGGGCCTAGTAAAATGCTTCCTGTGGCATAGCTGGAACAGTAGAGAAACCCATCAAAAGGGGGAGAGGCCAAGGGGGCCAAGGCCAGACACAATTAACTTCAGCCACTGGGGCTTTCAAGTGAAGGAAGCTGATTGTAGCAAATGTCTCCTTGCAGAACTGCCAACTTATTTAGAGATCCACTAGGGACCCGGAGCGTGGGGAGGCCGTCCCAAAGGCTGGAAACTCTTGCCTTGACTTGAATTTAGAAATAAGTTCAATGAGTTTCTACCCCAATGAGAATCATTAGTCCCTGGTTTACTTTTTAAAAGAAAGTTTAAGCCATCCAGGAACCAAAAATCATAGGATAGAGGCTTCACAGTTTATTTTTAATGCTTATAACCTAAGGGCAGGAGAGGACTGTTTTCATTTTCTATGACTTGACTAATGTAAGAGGCAATCCTCCTGGAATATACACTTCTCTCTCTTTCTCTCTTGGCCTCTCTCTCTTTCTTCTATACTGACAGTACTCCTTGATAATGTCAAATGTCCACATCTTGTCTACTGCTCTTTGAATTTTGACAAATGGGCACACATATAACTACCCGCAATACAAGATAGAGAAGCTTTCCATCATTCCAGAAAATTCCTCTGTGCCTCTTTCCAGTCACCCAGCACTGTTCTAATTTCTATCGCCATAAGTTAGTTTTGCCTGTTCTTCAACTTCATATTAATAGAATCATAAAGTATGTATTCTTTTGTGTTTGGCTTCTTGTGCTCAATATAATGTTTTTGATTCATCCATGATGTTGCCTGCATCAAGAGTTTGTTTCTTTTGATTGATGAGTAGTATTCCATTGTAAAAATATACCATAATTTGTTTATCTATTCTCTTGCTGATGTTCCCAGTTATTATGAATAAAGCTATCATGAAAGTTTTGGACACATCTTTTTGAGGAATATGTTTTCATTTCACTTGGGTATGTATCTAGAAGTGGATTTTCTGCTCATAAGTTAGATAACATGTTGAACTAAAATTTTACTATTTTATGTTTTCACCAACAATGTATGGTTGCCAACACTTGGTATTGTCAGTCTTGTAATTTCAGACATTCTGATGCATGTGTTGCAGTATTTCATTGTGGTTTTAATTTGCATTCCCCTGTTGCCTTATGATGTTGAACACCTTTTCATGTATTGATATTCCTTGGCTTTTCAGGTATCTTCTTTTGAAAGTGCTTGTTAAAGATTTTTGTCCATTTTTTATTAATTGGGTTTTTTATTATTGATTTGTAGGAATTCTATATATATTCTAGATTAAGTCTTTTTCAAATATACACTTCTTGAATATTTCATCCCAATCTGTAGCTTGACTTTTCACTTTCTTAATGTTTCTTTTGATGAGAAGTATTTAATTTTGATAAAGTCCAATGTATGAATGTTTGCTTTTATTGGTAGTGTCTTTTATGACTTTCTAAGAAATCTTTCCCTGCCCCAAATAGTGAAGATATTTATGTATGTTTTCCACTTCAAATTAATTTATACGTATAGTGTGAGGTAGGAGTCAAGCTTAATTATTTTCCTGTGCCAATATCTAGTTTTTCCACCATTTTTTCCTGATATTTACTGACATGTGACTTATTTGCCTTTCTACATTGAATTGCTTTGACATTTTTGACAAAAAGCAATTGACCATGCATCTATATGTAGCCCAATAACCACTGTAGATCTATTTCTGGACTCTTTCTCCTGTTCTATTGATCTATTTTTTACCTTATACCAATAGTACACTATCGTGATTACTATAGCTTTTTAGGAAGTCTTGAAATCAGCTAGCATAACTCCTTCAACTTTGTTCTTCTTTTTCATGATTGTTCTGACTATTTAAGATCCTTTGCATAAATATTTAGAATCAGCTTATTCATTTCTACAAAAATCTCTGCTGGGATTTAGGTTGGGATTGCATTAACTGGATAGATAAATTTGAGGAAAGCTGACATCTTAACATACTAAATCTTCCAATTCATGAACATGGCATATCTCTGCATTTATTTAAGACTTCTCTAATTTGTCTCAGCAATATTTTATAAATTTCTGTGTAGAGACCTTGCATATCTTTCATTAAACTTAAAATTTATTCTTAGTATTTGATCCTTAGGTTACTTTCAGTAGTGTATTTTAATTTTATTTTCCCATCATTTGTTGCATGTATAGAGACATACAATTTAATCTTTATACATTGGTCTCTTACCCTGCAACTTTACTAAATTCACTAAAAAATTCTAGTAGTGTGTAGATTCCTTTGGATGTTTCATGTACACAGTGATGTCAACTGTGAATAAAGATAGTTTTCCTTCTTTCTTTCTCATCTTTATGCCTTTTATTTCTGTCCTTGACTTATTGCACTGGCTAGGCCCTCTACTGAATTGTAGAATAGAAGTGATAAGAGTGAATATCCTTGCCTTGACTGTAGAGGGAAAGCATCTAATATTTTACCATTAAGTGTGATGTTAGTTCTAAGTGTTCAATAGATACCCCTTATTAGAGAGGTTTCTTTCCCTGATTTTCTACTTCGCTGAGAGCTTTTTGTTTTTGTTGTTGTTTGTTTGTTTTTTTAATACAGAATGGGTGTTGAATTTTATCAAATGTTTCCTCAGCATTTATTAGTACGGTCACAAGGTTTTTATTCTTTATGACATTGATTTTTTAATGTTCAACAAATATTCACACTTTGGATAAACCTCACTTTGTCAAGATATATTCTTCTTTTAATACATTGCTGTATTCTATTTGCTAATATTTTGTTTGTGATTTTGGTTAATTTCATAAACTACTCTAATCTGAACAATAATCTGTCCTCATTCTGTCAAAATGAAGGTCGCCACAGTCCCAACTCAATAGTTCTACTGTTGCCAAACAAGTGTTTCATGAATCAGTGATTTTTTAAAATTTCTTATTTTTATCCTTCTGTATGAAAAGTTAAAAAGTAAAACTGAATAAAATTTACCATGGCACAAATACAAATGTGTAGATTGTAGAAACTTTCTGTGAAATCGGAATCATATAAAAGCTATAACAAAAACCAATTCTATTTCTGTGAATGTAAGAATGCTCTAAAAAAATAAAGGTTAAGAAAAAAATAGAAATGTCAAAAACAAACAGAAAAACAATTCTATTTGATACAGAAAAGTAAGAGCAAAACCAAATCCTATAATCGCTGTAACTGAGTGAATATTAAGGAGCCTGGCTCTCTATTCCTTGCAATGATGCTTGTCTTCATCAATTTATTATCAATACATAAATCCTAAAATGAACATTTTTAATCCTGGGATTAAGAATTGTCCTTTTACAACCTGGGAACCAAAACTATCTATGAAATATGTGACATGAATTTGAGGAAAAGCGGAAAGAAGAATCCCTGTCTCACATCACTGGCATCTCATCACCCCTAATTCCCATCCCATTTCCAGCCCCACCCAAGTCCTTTGGTCTCTGAGTTAACCCAGTGACCTGCTGTGTGCAAAGGTGGACTCAGCTCAGGCCTTTTTTCTGAGCTAAAGTGGGGTCCCATGTCCCATATCCCACGTCAGGGGATCCCAGCTGCACCAGGCCCTAACAACCATCCCCTTAGAGTCTCTTTTCCCAGCATGCCCTTCCCCTAGATTTGCATCAGGAGGAGGATTAGGTAAAGGTTCCTTCTCACTCAGTCCCAAAGTAACCTGCCTCAGGAAACTAACTTTTCCAAACGGACTGTCTGAGCAGGAGATGCTGGGACAGGATGCTTTGGTTCTGCAACCAAAACCTCTCCTCTCCTCCGGCTTGGCTTGGAGTGGCACCTGCTCTCAGGTAACCTATGTCCAAAGCCCATTGCCCCATACCCCTACAGCCAAGCCCTCTGGCATTCTTGCACACGGGTTCTGTGGGTGGAGAGGGCGGCCTCTGTGGCTGAGCCGTCCCCACTGCTGGTTCCAACAGCCTTTCCTGACCATCAGTTCTGAGATATTCCTGATTCCTTCCAATAAACCACCTCCACCACACATGGCCCTTTGGTCTTCCTTACAGTCCTTGAGTTGGTTTTGGGCGCTTGCAACCAAAATAACCTTGACTGGGTCAGGGGACGCCAACATGTGGCGGAAATGGAAGTGTCACAAGAGCCCTGCATGAAACAGGGCACAGCAAAGCAGGAGGACTTACCAAATTAGAATGGGATGGCAAATCAGGATCTCATGGCCAAGGTGACCCAACCAGCGGTGCAGGGGCGGGGGAAACATCTTCAGAGTGGAGAGCTGGCGGAGGGCGCCCTTGAAAACACAGCTTCAAACCTTGCAGTGTGGCTGGAGAGTGTTGGTCCCCTGAATGACACCTAAAGGATAGCATGAAAGATATGTGTTTCCAGGTGAATCGGGGCAACAGTAACCAAATAACGAAGTCCTAAGCACAGTCCTTCCAAATGCAAAGTAAAGAGAGGTTTGAGAGTCACCCAAAGCTTATTCCAACCCACATGGATGCAACTGCCAGCAGGACCCACCAACTGCAGCTTTCACATATGATTATTACTCTAGCTCCCTCCATTCATTCTCATGCCAGGCAGAGTCCTAGGTGCTGAAAACGTATCAGTCAATCAAACAAGGGTCCCAGTCCTCAGGGAGTTTGAATTCTATTTACTGAGCATCTACAGTCGGCTAAGCCCTTCACATGCACTCGTTCATTCAATCCTCAGAGCAACCCTATGAGGTAGGTACTGTAACAAGCTGTACTGTACACTTGACGAAACGAGGCTCAGAGAGATGAGGAAACCAACCCAAGGATGCACAGCCAGTGAATGGCCGAAGTAGGTCTGAGCGGGAAGCCTGACTCCAGGGTCCGAGTTCTTGACTTCCATCCAGGTAGAAGTGGCAATCAAGGCTTCTTCCCCCTTCTCCCTCACATGCACATATTATTAAGCTGGAAACCCTTCCAGGCACTGGGATAAAATGAGAAAGGAACCCTCAGTCTGGTAAGAGGTACAGCTGTGCTTGTTCTTGACAAAGAGAGCTCTAAAGAAGGAACCATTTATGGCCAGAATGTGGGTTCAGGAACAAGCATGCTAGAGAGGAAACCTCAAAGACAGAGGCTGAGAGAGGGGAAGGAGCAGGGAGCCTGGGGGGAAGACAAGAGGTCCAGCGTGGCTCTGAGACCAAACCCTGGAGGTGATGGAGATGGGGGGAGAGGCAGGGTGTGATGAAAGGCAGTCGTCAGGAAGCGGGTGGGAGGGAGTGTCAGGATGTCCTGTGCCTGGCACCATGTCTGTGACCTCCGAGCAAGGAAAGGAGAGAGGAAGTGAGGCGGGAGGAAGGGAAGGGGAAGAAGAAGTTGAAAAACCAAGGTGGTTCAGGTTATGAAAGACTTGCAGGGTTCTAGTAAAAAGTGTGCACTTTTTGTTGTCAATGGGCAGTCATTAATGGTTTAATCAAGGAAGTGATAAGCAGTACTCGACCGAATCTGCTTTTCTGTATTAGATGATAGATAGAGATAGATAATAGATACCTAGATGAATGATTGATTGATAATTGATAGATGATAGATAGATAATAGATAGATACATAAATAGATACATAGATGATCAATCGATTGATAGATAATAGATAGATGATAGATAGATGAGAGAGAGAAAGGCGGAGGTAGAGGAAGATGCAGAAGGAGACTGGATGAGAATGGAGATGGGCTGAAGGTGGGATAGGGAAGAGACTAGGGATGTGCTTTTCCCCCTGGGGGGTGGAGGTATAGAAGGCACTAGGGGTGGACAGAAGACAGGATTTTTTGTTACATTTCTCCCGCTCCCAGCGCTCTGCACAGGCTGGAGACCGGGCGACAGAGGATGCAGGAGGCAAGTGCTGGCCTGAAAGAGCAGCCACTTCCCCTGACCAATGCCCAACACCCAGGCTTGGATCACCGACTGGAGCCGCTGGGAACTGGAACTCAGCCCTGCTTGAGAAGCCCCTGCCTGAAAACTTAGGGGGTTTGTTTTCACGTTTGGACTTAGCAGCCGTCTCCACATTGGCCTCCGTCTCCAGTCCTCACGGTGACTGCCTGTCGGGTCTAAGGGTTATTAGGAGGGGACAAATCCGCAGGTAGCGGCCACCTTGCCCGCCGTGGCAGCCTCACAAAGCCAGGCTCCCGCTGCGAAGGGCCAAGCCACCCTGGGAGGGAAATGACCAAGGTCAAGGTTGGGGACGCAGCATCTGCAGCAAAGCATTTGCCCCATTCTCCTCCTGTGGTCATTGTTACTTTCCACTGACCAGCTGCCTGCAGGCTCCGGGTAGAGACAGAATGTGTAACACAGCCGCCATTCAGTGGAGATTAATGCCTGAAATGAGCCACACCTCTGAACAATTGCTTCCTAGAAGAGGGACAGCGCTGAATGGCCAGGGAGCCCCATTGATGACTGTTATGAAAGAGGTAAAGGCCCGCGTAGGGGGAAAGAAAAGTTTCACACCGCCCCTCAAACCTAGCTCCGATTCTTCCTCCTCGCCCTTCTTTTCCCTTCTGACTGCCCATTTGGCCCATGTTGCCCTAATCCAGACTCGTTCTTTTATGTACGGGGACTTGGGCAGCCAGCTGAAAATTCACGGATTTGCTACTGTAAGTCATATCACTGCGGCTGCGTGCCGATCGCATTAGTACTATTATCTGCGCAACTTTCCGACTTGACAATTAGTTACTATCATTCACACTGTGCAATCAGCTGTTAAATCCTCATTTATGCTCATTTGAATATGAATGTGCCGTTCAATAACATGTTAGATTGCCATGTTTACAAATATACTCCAGGTATTTAGAAATTTAGATGATGCAAAACATACTCTTTAAGCCGTGCTCGGTGCCAGTTTAAATAACTTAAGCCTATTTATCAGTCACTTAGCAATTCTTTTCACATACTTCTGTTTTCCTGGGTCCTACCCTACTCAACCAAAACTAAAATATGCTCTCTTTTTGTTTGTTTGCTTTGTTGCTGTATTAAACTAATAATCTTCAAGATGGGACTTAATTAGCAGTCACCTCTGCAGTGGGTCTTCTTTTCTAATTCCAGCTGATCTAATTCCTGCCTCTTTTAGAGGCAGATGAAACAGTAAACGGGAAAAAGAAAAAAAAAAAGATCTCTGCCGCTGCAATGTTAAATATCAAGTCTTTGAAAGCAAATGGTTTGTATGTAGCACAAAGGGGAGGGAAGAGCAAATTTTTGAATGAAGGTAAAACCTAAGAGAAAAGATACACTTGACCGTAAACTCTTGGAAGGGAAACAAGTGTATACTCAGAGCAGGGCTGCTCAAACTTTAATGTGCCTTGGAGGCACCTGGGGATTCCCTAGGACTTGCAGAGCTGGTTCAGTAAATAGAGCTGGGGCAAGACACCTAACCATCTCCCAGGTGCTACTGATGCACCTCCGAGACCAGGTACCACAGTGGGCAGCAAGGCTCTAAAACATAAATCATACATCCACCTTCAACTATTATCCTTACAATAAGAACACACATTAGGAGACTTAAGGACCAAGCTTGACAATTCCACTCTGGAATAACCAAAAGAATTGAAAGCAGAGTCTTGAAGAAATATACGCACACCCATGTTCACAGTAGCATTATTTCGCAATAGCCAAGACATGGAAGCAACCCAAGTGTCCATCCCTGGATGACCTGATAAATAGAATGTGATATATAAATGTAATGGAATGTTATTCAGTCTTAAAAAGGAAGGAAATTCTGGGACAGGCTGCAACATGAAAGAACCTTGAGGACATTATGCTAAGTGAAATAAGCCAGACACCAAAGAACACATATTGTATGATTCCACTTAGATGAAGTATCTAGAATAGTCAAACTCATAGAAACAGAAAGAATGGTGGTTGCCAGGGGCTGGAGGGAAGAGGAAATGGGGAGTTGTTTAATGGATACAGAGTTTCGGTTTTGCAAAATGAAAAAGTTCTGGGGATTGGCTGCATGACAATGTGAGTAGGCTGGACAATACTGAACTACGCACTTAAATATGGTTAAGATGGTAAATTTTATGTTATGTGCATTTTACCACAATTTTTTTTAATGTTTTTAAGAAATTGGAAAAAAAATCTTGGTTTTAGAAACATTGTAAAAAAAAAATTCTTTTTCTACCAAGAAAGCCATATTTCAGCTAACTCTTATTCAATTCTTCAATGGGCTGGTCAGCTGTCACCAGTCCTGATACCAGCCAAAAAAGGATTAATCAATTTTTCTTCCACACTCCCATGTCCTCTGATCAAAACTCTATTTCAGTAATTATTGCATTCTGATCAATGTTCAAATTCTGTGTGTCTCCACCTCACTCTCTCGAATGTGAGGTTTTGAAGGCGATGGTTTGCCCTACAGCTATTTGGTAGATGCTGCTGGAGGCCGAACCCTCAGGCACTTCTTCTCTCCTCCTTCCTGACACAATCCCCATTTTACTCCGGTGTCTCCCCTTCTCCAATCTGTCCACATGCTTCCGAGGAGGCTGGGCCCCTAGTGCGTGGGCCATGAGAAGTCCAAGTCAATCATGATGGCGCCATTCCCCTTGTCAATGACTGGTTCCAACATAGTCATGGGCCAATTTTGTGGTCAATGAGATAGGAGGGGGTTCTGCTGAGGAGCTTCAGGAAAAGATTTCCTTGCTTTTTTTTTTTTTTAAAAAAGACACATTTATTCAGCTTCATGATCAGACTATTACATTTAGCAGTCAGCAGCATGGGTGCAAAAAAAAAAAAATCTACATTAAAACCCTTTGTTGGAATGCTTTATACTTTCCACAGAACAGAAACTAAAATAATCTGTTATACAACTGGTCACAGGGCTTCCCTGGTGGTGCAGTGGTTGAGAATCCGCCTGCCAATGCAGGGGACACAGGTTTGAGCCCCGGTCTGGGAAGATCCCACATGCCGCGGAGCAACTAGGCCCGTGAGCCACATTACTGAGCCTGTGCATCTGGAGCCTGTGCTCCGCAACAAGAGAGGCCGCGATAGTGAGAGGTCCGTGCACCGCGATGAAGAATGGCCCCCGCTCGCTGCAACTAGAGAAAGCCCTGGCACAGAAACGAACACCCAACACAGCCAAAAATTAATTAATTAATTTTAAAAAAACAAAAACAAACAATTGGTCACAAATACAGTCCTCCAGTTGTTTTTGCCCATACACATGAGTTTTGTCTAAACCATGTCTTCTTTGTAGCAGCTGGGCCCTGCCACCACTGTGCTTGGCTGAGTTCACAAATCTGTTGTAGCCTGGAGCTTCCCTGTTACTTCTCCGGGTCTCCTCTCCTGCTAAGCTTTGTTTCCCGGCGGTAATTAAAATCTTCTGCCCCCGCCATAGCTCCTGCTGCTGCTGGAACCACCACAGCCACCTTGTTTTCGTGGTTTGGCAAAGTATTGGCCTCCACCACCACAGGGGCCAGCACTTCTGCCTCCAAAGTTTCCTCCTTTCATGGGTCCAAAATTTGAAGATTGATTGTTGTAACTGCCAAAATCATTGTAGCTTCCGCCACCTCCAAAATGGCTTCCATCATTACCGAATCCATTATAGCCGTCCCCACTGCCACCATATCCCCCACCACCACAGCTGCCACCAAAGCCACCTTGGCCACTGAAGTTTCCTCCACGACCAAAGCTGTCATTCCCACCAAAACCACCTCCAAGACCACCACCAAAGTTTCCAGAACCACTTCGACCTCTTTGGCTGGATGAAGCACTGTCATCTCTTGCTTAGGTGGGGCTTTCCTTTCTTCACAGTTGAGGCAATTCACAGTGTGGTATTTCTGAATGACAATCTTGTCTACAGAGTCACGGTCATCAAAAGTTAGGAAAGCAAAGCCTCTCCTTTTGCCACTGCCTCCGTCAGTCATGAATTCAGTCACTTCGATTTTCCCATACTGTTCAAAATAATCTCTTAGGTGATGTTCTTCAGTGTCTTCTTTAATGTCACCACCAAAAATCTTTTTCACAGGTAAATGGGCACCAGGTCTTTGAGAATCTTCTTCTCTTGAGACGGCCCTCTTTGGCTCCACCACTCTTCCATCCACCTTGTGTGGCCTTGCGTTCATGGCCGCATCCACCTCCTCCACGGTGGCATACGTGACAAACCCGAAGCCTCTGCAGCGCTTGGTGCTTGGATCCCTCATTACCACACAATCTGTGAGCGTTCCCCTTTGCTCAGAATGGCTCCTCAGACTCTCATTGGTTGTTTCAAAGCTCAAACCTCCGATGAAGAGCTTCCACAGCTGTTCGGGCTCTTTGGGACACTCTGACTCGGACATGACGGCAGTGGAGGGGCGAGATGTCAACGATACTTACTCAGCAGCAACCACGGGCAGAAGGCCCATCTACCGAACATATCTCGATTTCCTTGCTTTTAAAAGAAGACGCAAGGAAGAGATTGTTCCTCTGCTTAGGAGGGATGTGGTCCACCCGAATGAGACACAGGGGATGAAAGCCGCTCTCTTGACACCAGTCTGAGGGTTAAGCCAGCACCAGAAAGGGGCAGAGGCAAAGGAATCCCAAAAGACAGAGAAAGAGCCAGAGCCACGCTGCCTTTGGATCCCTCACCATATAAAATAATAGAGTGCTTCATGGTTTAAGCTGGCTGAGTAGGAGTGTTCTGTCTCTTGCCTCCAAAACCACCTTAACCAACACCAGTACCTTGCAGACAGGAGATACTCTGCAATTTGCAGGATGAATTAAAGTAGGAAGACGGGGCTGGTTCACTGCCCGCAGAGGACTCCTTAGGCAGCATGACCGTCCCCCATGCTAAGCAACCTCATACACGAAAAGGTTTTTCCAGCTAGAAAGATACAGGGTCTTTTTGTCTGTTTGCTTGCTTGTTTTATTAAAGGATTCTTCATGGGCTACTTTTCCTAGAAAACATTTTAAATGTCTTTTAATTTTACCTTTTGACAGCCTGTGTGTTACAGAGCAAAGTTCAGGAATAGGTCATCACAATGGCAGATGTTTATTGAGCACTTATTATATGCCAGACATTATTACGCTGTTGTCATCTACACAACATCCCTCAGCTTGATACCGTTATCACCTGCCTTTTACAAATAAAGAAACAGAGGCACAGAAAATTTAATTCCCTTGCCCAAGGCTAGCAACTGGGATCTGAACCTGAACAGTTGGCTCCTACATTATGCTGTGTAGGTACACTTTGGTTAGGTGCACTGTGGCACTCCTTAGTTCAGATAACTGCAATCCATTCTGTAGAGGGTGGTCAGAAAAATCTTTAAACTATTAAAATCTCCTTAAGACTCAAATCATATTAACCTCCACTCAGTGCCCTTCAGTGGATTCCTGTGGATGTTCTAGAGAGCATCCAAGATAACTGACACAGCCCACAAGGCTCTGCCTATGTTACCCACAGTCATTTCCAGCCCTGCCCCCATCCTACTGACCACTCTGGCCACTCTGACCACCTTCCAGCTCCTCTAACATTCAGTCTTTTTCATCTCAAGGCCTTTGCACCTGCTTTTCATTCTGCCTGGGCTCACACCTTCCCCTCTCCCCTCAGACAGACAGACAGATACACACACACACACACACACACACACACACACACACCCTTACTCCTAGATAACTTCAGCTCATCCTTCAAGTCTCAGTGTAAACATTTTACTTTCTCAGAGAGTTCTTTGCTGACCCGTTAGTCTAAGTTTGTCCCACCATCATCCTCTCCCCTGTCACCTTTGTCACAGCCTTTATCAGAATGGATAATCCCATCAGTCAGTATGACTTGCTGCTATGTCTCTGTCCTCCCCAAGGAGAGGCTCAGCTCCAAGTCTGTGTTGTCACTAAGGTGTCCCCAGCGACAGACAGGCGTATCATCGGCAATGGTGGGGAAATATTCAGGGAAAAGGGGGAGAAAGGAAGTTGAGAAGGGAAGAAAAAGTTGGACGGAAGGAAGGCAGGTGAAACTGGGAGAAGACTGGAAGGAAGGAAGGGATTGTGGGGCTCCTCTGAGTTGCCACTTTCATCACTGTAACATTCTCCACTCAAATAAGCAAGGGCTTTGGCCTTAGCAATGGCTAGCTTGTTTCCTTCCTTCCGCCCTCCCTTCCTCCCTCTTTTTCTTCCCTCTTTCCTCCCTCCCTTCCTTCCTTCCTTTCTCTTTGTATGTCTACCCTCCTATTTCCTTATTCCTTTTTTTAAATCTCCATAAAACAAAAGTAAATTATTAAATAGAACCAGCATCAAAACATTAAATTATCCTTAAATTTGAAAGTGAAACATCTGTGTTGGGCACACAAGACATTTTTACCATTTTTTACAGAGAGTCACAGGGATTTTCCTCCTTCCACCTTCCTTTCCTTCTCAAGGACGTATCCATTTACATTATGTGGATGGGTCTTACAATCTCCCCTACATTTCGGTGCAATAATACCAACCAAGCTAATATACTGGAACTAGGCATATTATAACTAAGAAAGGCAACTAGACAAATAGCTGGATCTTTCACATATAGGATTAAGTGACTGTAAAGAAATTGTATCATGGGGTCAAGAGATTTACTGCTTAAACATTTTCCTTTAATGAATTAAGAAAGAACTAGTGAGAAAAATATAATGACATGGAAATATCCAAGCAAACAGAAAACATTTAAAGTTGAGAACTGTTAAAATAGAGAGTAACCTGAGAAAAGCAATACAATTTCTAGCACTTTAAGTCGATTTAAAACAGACAAAATAAATTCATTCTAGAACATACCCAGCTACCTATGAAATGTGATTATATTCAATATACTGCCTTAAAATTTATTTTTCAGAGCACTTCATTAATAATATAAGTAAAATGGTATTGACCAACAAAACTCTACACCACTGACGCCATACATTGTTTTCCTGGGTATGAAAGCACAAAGGATTGTGCTTTGGAAAAGGATTGTGTATGGAAAAACGGGAAATGCCTTCTTTCTTTCTTTGGGTCATTTTCACATTCATTTTATTCAGAGTACCCATCAGTTAAGAGCCTGATGTAGCAATGAGACTGATGAAAGCAAGGAAGGAGGGAATCTATGCATTCAAATTAGTATTATCATTCAAGGGTGTTCCCTGGAGATTATGCATTTATTCTTCAGTAACTCCATCCGCAATTATTTTGGGAAAATTTCCATTTGGAACTATCTTTTCTGTGGCGGTTCTGCTTGGCAGGAGGTGTACAAGTTAGCTCATCACTGATATATGTGTATCACCTGCCATGATAAAGGTTTAGGCTTGGAAGGGACTCTACAGTTTATCAAGTCTTTATTCTATGGATGAGAAAACTGAGATCCAGAAAATTTAAGACAGTTGACAAAGTCACAGAGCTTTCATTCACTTAAAAATCAATGAGAGGGGGCTTCCCTGGTGGTGCAGTGGTTGAGAATCTGCCTGCCAATGCAGGGCACACGGGTTCGAGCCCTGGCCTGGGAAGATCCCACATGCCGCGGAGCAGCTGGGCCCGTGAGCCACAATTACTGAGCCTGCGCGTCTGGAGCCTGTGCTCCGCAACAAGAGAGGCCGCGATAGTGAGAGGCCCGCGCACCGTGATGAAGAGTGGCCCCCGCTTGCCACAACTAGAGAAAGCCCTCGCACAGAAACAAAGACCCAACACAGCCAAAAATAAATAAATAAATAAATATTAAAAATCAATGAGAGAATGAGAAAAGGGATTTGAATCACCACTTCTTTGAATTGTTCAACGTATATAATTCTTTTTTATTGGATCCCCTCATTCATTCATTCCACAAATATTTACTGAGTACATGCCCGGCACTGCTGAGGATATAGCAGTGAACAAAACAGACAAAAAACTGCACATTTTCATGGAGTTCACATTCCAGGGATTCAATAAAATTCCTGATTCTATTTTCTGTTCTAAGGTTGCTGTTTTAACAATTCTCAGGAACCACCTGATTAGAATCAAAGATGTTGAACAAAATGCTCTACTGACATAATTTGATGAGTGTAGGAATTACAAAAATGAGTCAACTCTATTGATTACAAAGAGACAAGAAAGCAGTGTACGTTCAATTTTTTAAAGGAGAAATTAAACCCCATGAAAAAACAATGTTCCAATATGACATCCAGATTCACCAGCCATATCTCCTAAAACAGAGGGCAAGACTGTTAGAAATAAGAGAAAAGAAAACTAAGCATTTTTAAAGGCTTTCCATGTAGGGTAAGAAAACATGAAACTTTTGGCAAGCATCCTGGCAGCTTGCAGGATGAAACCACTCACTGCCTGCAAGTGTTTATCCCACAGCTGTTGGAAATGAAGGATGTCAAAATACGCAAAAGTAAGAATCCATGCACACACATCAAAGAAGCAAATCTCCTGGGCGCACCCAGCGTCGAAGTGGACAATAGATGGAGCTCATGAGGAGACGCAGGAATGAGAGGTCCTGGACCATGTAGAAGACCAACCAATCTTGATGTCACAACCAGAACCTGGCCTGTGTTCATGTCTCCTGTACCGTCATGGAAAACTATCCCAGACATTCGGAAATCCATTTTAATAGGATACAAGGCCTGTGGCTGTTACTTCATTCTGTACAAGGTGCATTTATTTACTCAATGATGACATCAGGAAAACTTAGGCAGAGCTCCCTTTTTTCTTTTTGTGTTTTTTTTTCTTTTTTAAAGAAATCTCATATTTACTGCCCCAAAAGAAATCGTTATTCTTAAAAGCCAAATGTTGATCCTATCTTATAAAGAAAAAAATTTTTTATTTTGAGAAGCTGATATTCTGCAAGTTCATACAACCCTGTAGTTCTTTGGTTTAAGTGAAAATACCACATTCCAGGCACAAAGGAGCGGCTAAATTCACTAATGGGGCAAAGACTATGCAACCTTCTAGGTGACAGTTTCACAATTTGGAGAAATGGTGATATGCTTTGTTTCTCTGTTTTTCAATCTTTGTGGAATTTGACCATGTTAGTTTTACAATTTCAATAAATGTTTACTAAAAATAAAATAGAGTGAATCTCCACTAGGGCTAGAAGAGGCATGTGCTAAGGTTCCCCGTTTCACATAAAGTGACAAAGGAAGGTGACGAAGCCATAGAAAGCAATGGAGAGATTATCCACAGGTCAACCAAGTCATAGAACATGGGATATACAAGGATTAAGTTTTTTCTCTTACATCACCTATTCATTCAAATAATTCAAGACACTTTTGTAAGCATTAGGAAATTGGTCCCTAAAATGTCATATGCTATTAAGGTAAGAAAAAGAAAGAGGGGGAAGGCAGTCGAGGTGCATTATAAATCACTCTGATGAGAACCTAGAGAGGACACAGGACAAGCCACAGTTCAGAGCTGCAGGCCACATGAGGCTGAATCAATAGGGGCAAATATGGCTTCCCAGCCACCGTGTGCTCTGGCCCGCAAAAGTCAGCTGGCAGGACTTGTACCATATAATAAATTCCCAGAGGACAGCTTGACTACATATATAAAAACATGTATATCCTTCAACCCAATAATTCCTCTTTTAAGTCTTTAAGAGCTAATCAGAGAAGTACACAAAAATGTCTGCATAGAAGATGCTCATTTCAGCATTCTTTATAACATGAAAAAAATGGACATGCCCTCAATGTCCCACAAAAGGGCTATATGAGGGACTCACGCTGCCTTTAAAAGGAAATACACAGACATAAAATCAGTGATATGAAAAATATCTCCATGACATACTGTTGAGCAAAAACAAGCAGTTTATAAAATGACATGCATGGTATAGTGTCATTTTTATTCAATGAGATGTACCAATGATAGAGAGACATCTGGAAGAATGGTCTCCAGTCAATTGGCAGTGGATATCTCTAGGCGGAGAATTTAGGAAAACCTTTACTTTGTTTCTTATTCTGTCCTGTGTTGTTCCAACCTTCTAAAAGAGTGCGTGTGGATTTCATCATCTAGTCCTGGAAGGACTGGGAAAGGACCACCGCTGGAGCCTCTTGGAAAGTCCCAGGAAACCCTGGGATACCGGTCAGTGGGAGGCCCCGTGGCTGGATTGGAGGGTAGGCAGAAAGGCTTAAATGATGTGGAAGCATAGAGAGAGCCAAGGCAGTTTATGGCAAGAGGAAGGACTGTGACGAAGCAGAATTTCCGGGTGATTAGACTGAATTCTCTTCAAGTCTGCATGGGATTGCGTGTCCCCATTATTATTCATAGAATTCCTGCCATCAGAGGACTCAGTGGGCCACTGCAACAGCCTGGCTAACCGAGATTTCCCGGGTTAGCTTAGGGCCTGTGCAGGAAAAACAAATACCAAGTTAACTTTCTCAAGAAATACCACCGTCTTTCGAGGTGGAGGAGAAATTGTTCCAGGGAACATACTAAATCATCAACGTCCACGGGTAGGCTCAAAACTATCTTGAATGGCAGTTGCATTCAGCACTATGAGATATACTAAGTTTTTCTTTCCTAAAAAAGGATGAAAAAAGAGATCAAAGGGTATATTTCTTACTATGACAGGAATCCAGCAGTGATTATGGAATATCCTGTAACTATTATATTTAGCTTTGAAATCCTCATAAACCAAAGATGTGTGTAGTTATCTACTAGAAGTGTAAGAGCTCTAATGGGTAAAATTTTCTGGATGGGTAAACGAGAAGCATTTTGGTCCTGGTTACTAGTTTGCCTGATTGGAGATTTCTTATAGAGTGGGTAGAGCTAGCAACAGAAATTAAAAGTATTCACTTTTCAAAGAATCTTCAATACTTCAATAACACATTTTCCATTACCTAAATTCACGAAGGTGTCATAAAGATATACCCAAAATACTTATTTAAAAGGAAAATATCTCCAAAATTATTACCCCAAAGAGTTCCAATTTAAATGTCTGGGAAAATGACATCCTAATTTTCAGAGGGCTTTCCTATTTGATCCTTTTCAAACTTAACTGCCAAAAGAAATAAACGATAAAACCATAAAGTAAAACCAAGCTGCAACAAAGAATCTTCAAACATTTGAGCCTCTTTAAACATTTTAGAACATCTCAAAGTGAAAAACGTCTCTGCTCAAACCTAGTTAGAAAATATTTGATGTTACAACACAGATTTTCTATCATGCACTTTGAGTTAACACAGAGATACGACCTAATACAAGAAGCATGGCTTCTCCCACTGGGAATTCTTAAGATATAAGAAATATAGCATGCTGCCTATTTACTTGGTTTGAATTAATAGCAATGTATTTATAGGATATTACTGAGATCAACTTATTCTCTGGCTGTTCACCGCTTAAAATTTTTCCCATTTAGCAGAATCCATACATGGCTAATGTTAAAAATGAGTTTTTTTGTGAGACCAAAAAAGAAAAAAAAAAGTATTTGATTGTATAATCTTCAAAGTGTTTAATTTGTATTAAAGCTAAATCCAGAGGCTCTGAAACCTTCGGGGCTCTCCATGTGGATTTTTGTTCTGGTTCACACACCTTGAGACAAAGGCTCATAGTCAAGATGTGAAAAAGACGTTTTTTTTCTGTGCGAGATGCGGGGCAAATTTATTCCCGAGGCAGCCTGGAATGGGCTTCAGAAAATGGATAGAGTGTCTTCTTAAAGAAAGGGCCTCTAAGTAAACTCGACTGCCATTCAAAAGATTTGCTCTGACACTTAACAAGTGGTGCGGGAAGAAAGGAAAATCTGTTGTTAGGTTTGGGGTGTTTATCAGCCCCCCTCGAGACACTTGACCTAATGCTTTGGCCCCCCTAATCCGCTGATCTGCATGCCGTGGCTTCGCAAGCCTCAGCCCCCAACTGCCGGCCAAACTGCCTGCAACACTTGTCCCAACATACAGCTCCCTGGGTACATTGTGTGCCGCTCACCTACTCCCCCGCCTCCCCTGCCTCCCCCCTCTCGCGGCTCCCCCTAAATTTAATTCTGCTCACAAATTGTGAAATAAGTTGTTTGGGCTGGATTTGTCAAGGGAATTGTCCCACTAATGAAACAGTCTGTTCATTATACAGTTGTAGGACGGAAGATTTAGCGCTCCCATACCCCGGGCCCCGGGCAGGTTAAGGTTTTTAGACTGACAGTTGACAAAAGAATGAATAGCTCTCTCCTGTCAAATCAGGCTTACAAACAGCTTGGCATACAAACAGTTACTGCTTGTATGCATGCGGATTTAGGGTCCCCGCCTGCTAATGCCCCAGATTTGTAAGTACAAATTGGTTAGGCTTCAAACTGTTTGCAAAAGGAATAAAATGACCAAAAATTAGTTTGTGTTAGCCTTTCCCCAACCTCCCCGCTCCTGCAAGTGAAACATTAAAAAAAAAAGAAAAGGATAAAATAGTGTGTAATGGTCTCATGGAATATTGTTGGGTTTTTGCTTAAGACATCAAATTAAGCAGGACCATTGTTTGGCAGGAAACATTTTGTTCTGTTCGGGCACCCTGCTTCCCAGAAAGCAGCTGAAAATCTAATGGAATCAATTTAAGATGTGTGATTTTAAAAGATGGCGGGGAGGAGATCAAAAACTTTCATTTCTATTCATTTTAGTACCTGTTGCTTAAAAGTAGTCACAATACTTCCCTTCCTTTTAATTGCATTGGTCGTTTAAAATGAGTCATTTAGATTTCTGAACCTTTCTCATAGGCAATTATGTGTAAATTAGATAAAACCCATTTTATTTTTCTATGGCGTTTCAATTGTTTTGTGACTACGTTAAACTAATTTATTGAGGCAGAATGCTTTACAGGTAATAAGGTGAATATTTTTACCATGTGATTTATCATCATTTTGGTGATAATTTTTAGTCTGGATTGGCTTAAGTATAACTCTTTGATTTATTATAAATGCAGGAGAATAGCAGACAAAAGTAATATCACGTATTTCTATCACTTTATAGGAGAAACAAACAAAGGTAACAAACTAAGATTTTTTTCAAATTCAAGCTTGATCTAACTAACATTTTTGACTTAAGAACTCTTTCCTTCTTGATCAGATACAGCCCCAGGAAGGCCAAATTCCCTGTAATACTAGGAGTTAGCACTTCATATTTTAGTAAGTTCGTTATTACGTTTCTGTGTACCCTAAAGACAATTTTAAAAAACCAGATCTTTTGGCAACTTTGCAAGCAGCCATTATAAATTAGTTCAAACATCCCTTAAAACCTTTACCCTTATCAGTGTCTAAATCCTGTACTGTTATCTTGCAGCATTTAGAGTTCCAAACAATAAATATAATCTTAACTCATAAATGTGCAAGGTCAATGATATTTGGCTGTTGGAAATCTGAATAGAGCAAAAACATTAGGCTGCTAGAGGGTAGGAGGGACAGCCTTCATCCCTGATGTGGTCAAATCATTTTCTATGATGTTGTCCAAGTATATACTGCACACGTGAACCCTGATGTCAACATTCGTCCTTTAAATCTGGGGGCAGGAGTAGGAAAGAAAGTTTCAAACAACTCAACAACAAACTCTACACTAGGGCTGCACAAAAACCATCCCCGGGGGGTCTCTTTCCATTTTCCATCTCTCCTCCAAAACTTTGCCAGTATTTCCCTGTAATGGCCATTCTTTTTTCAGCAAACCTAAGATTTTTTCCTACTTCATCATGACATTTTAAGGCATTTCAAAGACAGACGCCATGACTTGTGAAGAACTTTGGGCTGAGGAAACGCATATGTTTAGTGAAATCTTTTTAGAGAATTATGCTTAGAAAAATGGCATTTCCCCATGAATTTTGCCATGGAATGACTCCTTTATCGTGGAAAGCTGTTGGAAAAGTCAAGGGCTTCAGTAATCGGTCACCTGTTTGGGGCAGGCTTCTCTTTACAATCCACTAGAATTAAAAAGAACTCAGGGATGAGTAAGACCAAAGCTGATCCAAATTCCATGCAAAGACTGAAGAAAAATGAATAAATACTTAGGGTTGCCTATTTGCCTTAGTACTGATGAGATACGGAAGTTGCTGGTGGAAGCCATTTTTAATAGCAAGTGGTAGACTAAAATACAAAGCTTTTCTGCTCAAAAAAGGAGACCTGGTGCTAAAGAAAACGGCATAATTAGCAGGGTGGGGGATGGGCATTGTATGCAGGTCTCTGTGGAAGGAAGTGCCATTGACCTACATGTACAGTCTTCCAGCGTGGCAAGATGACCCCTCTAAGAGCTACCTTGCCCCTGCAATATGGGAAGAATAGTATTTCCTACTGTTGTTGTGATGAATAATTTATGTGTAACACTATGCCTGGTCGCCTGGTCCAGCAATTAAAAATATATATAAGATCAGTATCTACATCTAGATCTGTATCTATCCTTATGAGGTTTTTGAGCAATCTCAACAGGCTAAAGCAGAAAAGTACTAGTGTCTTCTGAGGCATCCAAAAAACCCAGTGGAAAACACAGGGCCATGGTTGTAGCCTAAAAAGCTAACCTGACTGGTAAACCCCACTCTGGTGCTAGACTACCAGGTAAGACTTAATTCATCAAGTGTCAGGTGTGGATGTCTTCCTCCCTCATTTCACAGATGAGGAAACCAAGGTTCAAATTCACATGGGGTTAAAACTCAGGTCCTCTAACCCCCAGTCTAATAATGTCTTCAGCACATTCATTTTAAAGGAAATACTGTAAATGCTGTAAGCTGGTTTATCTTTTGGGTACGTAATTCTAATTTTATTTGTATAAAAAGGGACATTTGGGTGAGCTCAGTGCGTTTTCTAATTGACACTGTTTGGCCACTTTTTGCCTTCTGAGTGTGTGTGCAGATCTGTAAGAGCTATTTTTAGAAGTTAATTACAGTGCCTAATTTTTCCAGGTAAATGCTGAGGTGGTGGTTATTGTCTTGTTACTTGTGAAGTCAAATAAACCAAACTAAACACATCTATTCTTTTTTCTTAACATCTTTTAAAAATTTAACATTGAAAATACATTTTTCATATAAAAGAATTATTGATTTGAGAAAACTGTACCTAAACCTGGACCCAAGGGAAAAATGAATGGCAAACAGGAATGCCAATTAAAACAGGTTTTATGAGAAATGTACTTGCTTCACCTTACACAGGTTTTCTAAGATGCCCTCAGTTCCCCTAGAAACCTCTAAAAGGTTTTTGTTTTCTTCTTTCCATTCCCTTTCCGGGGTGGCTGCCAGACCAACTTCGCCACAAGCACCAACTCAACAAGAAGGGACAGAAGCTAGAACAACTACCCCTCAGGGCTCAGGTTAGACTATTAGCAGCTGATCTCTTGGACTACATATTGCATTGATTCAACAGACTCCTTGTAAAATTCAAGTATTATCAGCACACCAGTTTGGCAGAGATTATCTTTTAGAGAAAGGGGTACAGAAAGAGAAAGCTAGATCCCCCAAGATGAATTTCATCAATTCTCCCAGTACCAGCTCACAGAAGATACATACGAGAGCCACCACTGTTTAACTAAAGATGGGACCTGGATATTCAATCCCATGTGAGAAGGAATATGGTGTAGGAGGTTGAAAAGCAAAACAAAAAACAAATAGGCTGTGCAGTCAGAGGACAAGCCTTTGAATTTTATTTTAACTACTCAAAAGCTATCTGACCTTGGTTATTTTTTTCTGCATGTATAGACTTTTTTTTAGTTAATTTTTTGTTGACGTGTAGTTGATTTACAATACTGTATTAATTTCAGGTATACAGCATAGTGATTCAGTATTTTTGCAGATAATACTCCATTGTCGGTTATTACAAGATAATGACTATAATTCCCTGTGCTATATAGTATATCCTTATTGCTTATCTATTTTGTACTTAGTAGATTGTATATCTTATTAATCCCATACCCCTAATTTGCCCCTCCCTCCCCCTTTGGTAACCACAAGTTTGTCTTCTATGTCTGTGAGTCTGTTTCTCTTTTGCCTATACATTCATTTGTATTATTTTTTAGATTCCACATATAAGTGATACCATACATTTGTCTTTGTCTGATTTCACTAAGCATAATACTCTTTAGGTCCATCCACGTTGCTGCAAATGGCAAAGTTTTATTTTATTTTTTATGGCTGAGTAATGTTCCATTGTGTATATGTAACACATCTTCTTAATCCAATCACCTATTGATGGGCACTTGGGTTGCTTCCCTGTCTTGTCTATTGTAAAGAGCCCTGCTATGAACATTGGGGTGTGTGAATCTTTTCAAATTAGTGTTTTTGTTTTTTTCTGGCTATATGCCGAGGAGTGGAATTGCTGGATCATACGATAGTTCTATTTTTATTTTTTTGAGGAACCTCCAAAACTGCTGTTTTCCGCAGTGGCTGCACCTTGTTTAAGTTATTTAACTAGGTTGTGCATGGTTTCTTCATCTATAAGGTGGGGGTGACGTTGGATATTCTCAAGCTCCTCCAGTGCCCTGCTCTTCTAACTGAGGTCCTTGGACCAGCAGTATCCACACGACCTTTTTAGGAATGCAGAATCTCAGGCCCCGTTCCACCTGCGGAATCAGAATCTTTTTTAATAAGACACTCCTATGATTCACACACATGTTAAAGTTTGAGAAACGCCGGCTTAGAATACACTTTCCTCTACACTCTCAACTTATCCCTTGAGGTTTTGGCTGGGTGGTGTATAAATGAAGGCTAGGGTTTTCGACTAGGATCCCCCATACACCAGAACACTACCCAGCAGTAGGGGTTGCCAGGCTGGTTATTTAATGAGTTTTATGATACATTGAATCTTCCAGACATCAAGGCAATTTGACCATTAAAGAAATAACTTTTTTTAAGGTAGCCCAAAACAAGCCAACTCAAGCGATTAATGGGATTAGCGTGGCGATACTGAAATCAGAGCTGTACCACGTGAGTCTCTCTCCGTCACTCACCACTGCTGTCCTCACGGCTGATTATGGCACATTGTTTCATCAAATTAAACACCAGAGGGATGTTGTAAAGGCAACATATGGTCCTCTTTCAAAAGTAGTTAGCCTGACATTGCACAAGTGGCCTCATCGTGGCTTCCCTGAAACCTTCTAAATCAATGCATTGAGGGTATTTGCTTTTGCAAAACAATGTCTCATAAAAGTAGTTGCTTCTAATTGCAGGGTTGCTGTTGTCGGAAGCACGACCAGGATATGAGATGCGAAGGAGAACAGACGGAACCAGGTTAGGAGGGGTTCATCTTTTCCTGGGAGACCATCACGGTGGCAGCAATCATAGGAGAAAAGATGTCTGTTCTCAGAACTGCCACTTGGATGGATGTGGAGCTCTCAGAAATCTATTTTTTGCCCTCTCTATTAGGCATAGCAGACAGGGCGTAGGTTTTAGAATCAAGATATGAATAATTACATGCAATTAAAAGACTAGCTGAAAGGGAGAAGATTTTCTTTAATGATCAGGAGAGAGAGAGGACAGTGTCTTGTGGAAGAGCCAGGCTCAAGGCAGCTTCTTCAGCCTCTGCTGGGTCCAGTGGAACCTTCGGAGTTTATTAGAGGCAGTTTATACACCATTGAAAGGTGAGACCAGCCCAAGACTGAATTTCAAGAGAAAAGTCATTAGGCAATATTAGGAGTAATGTTTGGTTGTTATTTTGCATTTATGTGTCCGACCTTTCCTCCAAGTAGCATGAGCACTCACCAAAGTATAATTACCAAACAGCAATCCTCACAGAGCCCCTGTGAGCCCAGAGTGGGATGGCATCAAAGCCATCTTCCTTTCTTCTGGTTGCAACTCTTTTTCCCACTCTCCCCTCAAAGCACCTCCAAAATAAGAGGGCTTGACCAAACTGGGTGTGGGATTTAGATTACCACGGGGTATGTCAAGTCATTCTGCGGCACACCTTAAATTTATACGGAGCTGTATGTCAATTATATTTCAATAAAACTGGGGAAGAAAAAAGATTTTGCCATGAGGTACCGCCTACCTTCTGGTTTGTGTGTAACACTTTGTCAAATGCTATGGAACAGTTGCCACCATCCGTAGGGGGCAGCCCTAGGTCCATAGCCCCTTCTGTGTCTATGCAGAGGCAAACACGACCAAGCAGGTAGGGAATCTTTGAATCACAGCCTGAAAAAATAAATCTTTTTTTTTTTTGTATTATTGAAAAAGAAGATATGATTGTTTTCTAAATTTTTTAAATATACTATAGAGGATAAAATAAAAAGTGAAAGTTTTGTCAACTGACCATCCCCTCTGATCATCCTTCTCCCTTCTGCCTAAGGACACCATTGTTACTGGGTATGTTAGGTATTCTGAAAGGGATCTTAGATGGTGCCTCATCAATTTCCCAATGGTTATTGGAATCTTCTTTATGATGCTGAGAATGAGCAGAAATATCCCTGTAACTTCACCCTGGTGAGAATATCTCACACATAACATAGCCTTTTACACTGGAAGTTGGGAGATACTGATTTTTATCTTGATTGATTGATTTTTTAAACTCTGGTAGGATCATAGGGATATTATTTTACTCTTCATAAAATGGACATGATAAAACTCACCCCCTTCTTACCACAGGGCAAGAAGCAATAAATAACTAGGTATCCAGGATAATAAAATCCAGGACAGTGGCAATTTTAGTGACCTCAAAATTCCAAGTTGTTTTCCTTAACCCAATGAAAGCTTTAAAAATTTAAATAGGCAGAAGTTGAATAAACAGTCGTTAAGGTCGTTATCTGCCAAAGAAGCTATTCGTAAAGTAAAAGGATGATTTTAATAAGAAATAAAACTCATCTACTGGTCTATTAAGAAAATTCAGCGTGAAGAGATATCATTATAAATGTGAGCGAAACATTGTGTTCCTGCTGGAATAACAGGGGCGTGTGTGTCTTAGAGTGGAGCATGGCCCCTCCATTACAAGGCTCAGAACATAACACAAATCTATGCCCTCAACCACGACAGGGGCAGGACCTAACGACCAGGTTGCTCCTAGTGTGGGATTCATGGGGGTTGGTGTGCATGTAGAGCCTTTGTCACTCAGCTGAAATAATAGATAGTCTTAACCAATTTAAATGACTTTAATAAACTCGTAACCCTGGTGTTTTGGCCACTTTGGGATCTGCTGTAGCTGAAGCGTAGCAAACAACCAACCTGCTGGGGGAAGGTGCTACTCAAAACACACCTGTGATGAGTTATTTTTTGGTATCAGTTTAAAGCCCAAACACTGATGCAATTTGGCCCTCTTTAGAGCCAGGCTGCATCAGCCGCTCTCCCCATTAATTAGCGTGAGCTCTAAGATGTTGCTAATAGCTACACATCTTGTAAACATGTTGAGTGGACCCTGCCCCTGAAGGTTCTCACTGTTAAGTGATATCTCAGCTGGGGCTGGCAGAGCCAGCGTCACCCCCAGGGAATAGCGGAAAGGTGTGCAGCCTCTGTGCAGAATCAAAACATCGTGCTCTGAGCGCTCCCTTTCTGGTGTGGTTCCCGTAGAGGTGACTGCCTTTTGGTAGTAATGATAGTAATACTGAGGAGAATAAAAATAAAGAAGAAGGGGAGGCGCAGGAGACAAAACTTGCCTTTACACTCACTAGGGAACATTTCTGATGAGGCCGGGTGGTGGGATTTTGGAAATAACTGGTTTCTTGCCCCCAAGGTAAATGGAGACATCAGCCCTGCAGAGAAGAAAGTCTCTTGGACTGTTCCTTAGTCAGCTGAGATAATCGGTCAGCCGCTTTAGAGCTACTAGCTACCAAAACTAAAACCACAGCTGAAGATGATGAAAAACAGGTTTGCAAACCAGCTTTCAGCTAGGAAACAGCTAAGGGAGAAGAAAGGATGAGTGAGGAGGTGGAGAGGCCGCATGGCTGCAGCATGGTTGGCTTGCTAACTTTATGCTTGAATTCTTTTGTAGGATTAGGTTCAATTTTAAGTGTGCAGTGGAATATGGGGAAGGGTGATGGTGGAAACCAAGGAGAGAGGAAGCCTGAATTTGGGGTGAACTCATCCCTGTTTGTCAGTTTCAGCTGAAACTCTGCCAGTTTCAGCACTAGAAGTCCAGTGCCCAGGGAAACCTCTCAGTCCCGGACCAGGACAATTGGTCACCTTCCTGGAGTCACAGAAGTGCATAGTGGACAGAGACCCCAAAGACCATCTCATCCAACTCCTTCATCTTATATAAAGGGAAACTGAGGCCCAGTGGGGTCCATGAGCAGCACAGCATGGGGCTTAGGTCTTCTTAATAAAGGATGAATAGATCTACTGTCTTGTCACGTGGGTAAAATCACCAGAGATTACTAAATGCAAATATGGCACAAGACAAAGGACAGGCTCAAAGGAAGGTGGGTTCTAATCCCAGTTCTGTCACTAAATGGGGACCTTGGATAAGATAATTCCCACCTGCCAAGCACTCTCCACAGATTATTTCAGAATCTGAATGATAGTTCTTTGAGGGAGGATTAATCTATCCATTTACCAGATGAAAAATTGGATTCAGAGAAATCAAGTAATTGGCCTAATGTCATAGTAAGAGGGGAGATTTGAAGGTGGACTGTTTTGACATCAAAGTAAATATCCTTCCCAGAATGACACTTAACTGGTATGAAACTGCAGGCAAATTCCAAGAGCCCATTGCTCCCACCAAACGACTCATCAAATAGGAACGACTGTTGGAAAATAATTTTTTTCTGCTTGTGCACTGCAATCAGAGAGGTAACCCAATCATCACAGAACGCCCAAATGGTTGATAACTGAGGGATAAGTACCTTGCTACTTCCAAGAAGGATTTAGCTTAGCAAGATACACTTATTGACCTGAGCTTTCATTTCTTTTCTCTTCTTTTCTTTTCTGAGAAACTCAGTATCTGATAGACTTTAAAAATTTTTTATGTCATCAGTTTCTTATCTCTACTAGAGTCAGAATATAAACTCAATGAGGACAAGAATTTTGTTCACTGCTATCACATATATACCTGGCACATAGTAGGTTTTCAGTACATCTTTGTTGAATGAATGAAAGAAATTCAAAATTAGACATATAGAAAAGTTAAATAATTTTGCTATACATTTTTATTTTATAGTGTATTCAAAGTTGATTACAAGCTCAATAGAGGAGGAAGTAGAAATTAGGGAAGCAAAGATGTATCTGCCAGAAAAATTTTACTCAAAAAATTATTGGATGGGCTCTTAAATAAATGTGTGTATTTTTAATTTTTGTAAATTAACTATTTTAGTTATACTAAAGGAGATTGCTATTTAAATGAATCAATTTTTTTATGTGTGTGGGGATCATATAATGAAACAAAGAAATGAAATTTTATGGTAAAGTTAAGTCTCACTTCCCTTTGTTTACACAGTGATATATACATAGGGAGCACAAAACTGAATGGTGTGATATTTTATAATTATTTTTGCCTTTTGCATATTTATCAAGTATCTACTGTCAAAACAATAATAAATAAACCGAATTTTTCAAGCTGATTTTTAAAGTAAATCTTTGGATCTTTTCTAAGTGATTAACATTTTTAAAATTAAAAATTTCTACAAATATATACAAGCACCTCTGTTTTTTCAGCATATATGTTATATATAGGTTTCCTCTGATACTGTGGATGAAGTGGGTATGCAAAATTAGGGTTTGGGATTTATGAATGAAGCTTTATATCACTTACCAAGTTTTATGTTCCCTAACTAGTTAGCATTTGAAAATGATAACACATCTTTGAAATGTATATTTGACAGTGTCAAGTAAATAAGAATAAATCACATAACTTCAAAAATGTTATTAAAATAGCCTCAGCCCTTAAAACACATTTTAGAGGAAAAAGTAAACTCTTATACAGAGTTAATCATAATAAAGCAATAAGTCAGGTTTGATGGCAGGAGATCAGAAAGTAAGCTTAAAAGCAATATATGGTGTTTGGAGTTTCTGTACAAATGTAATGGTCTGAGAAATAACTTTCTGATTGGATTGCACTGCCACTCTGTTTTAGATGTGCTATTAAGATACTGATGGAACATCTTCTTTCTTTGTGGATACAAGAGGTCTAGTACCATAAAGAATTGATTAAATCTGTGACCATTTCAAGGCAAACAGTGCATGAAATACCCATACTACAACAAGGAAATGTGTCAAAGCCAGGTTAACAGATGCATGAAGCCATATGAACTCTGCTTCTTTTGGCTTAGTCTTTATATCTCCCTAGAACTATGACTAATCCTCTTTATTTGAACAACTTCAAAGACTCTGATTTAAAACACATGGCACACATATAACAGACAAACTTAGTTCCTGCCAGCAGGTAATCAGAGGCAACAAAAAGTGTCTCTTGATGAGGAATTGCCTTGTTGTCCAAGGCACCACTTCAGTTTATCCAACAGAAATTCATCATGTCACAGCCCACTGCTCAGAGGCAGAATAAAGCCTGGTTTGCTGAGGCAAAAAATAATATAGCCTATCAGACTTGGAAGTGTTCAATTTCATCCCACTGTGCCTACTTATAGAAAAACCTATTAACTTTTGTATAACTAACTTTGTAACCAGGCCCTTTAGTTAGTTATCTTGTTTCTAACAGCTTTTCAATTGACTTTTATGAATTTTAGAAATATATAATAGTATCATCTGCAAATAATTCCTAACCCCATATGTATAGGGGTTTTTTGTTTGTTTGTTTCTCTTCTCTTTTGTCTTCTCTTTTCTTATTGCATTGGCTAGTACTTCCAGAATAATATTAAATAATAGTTTCCATAGTGGCCAATATTGTCTTATTTTTGATAATAGGAAAATGTTTTTTCCCATTGTGTCTAGGATCTATTCCTAATTAAAACTTTTTAAATAAAAAATGGCTGTTAAATTTTGATAAAAAGTTCTTTTGGCCACCAAAAATATACTTATGGGGTTTTTGCCCTGTTACCTATTAATATAGTGAATTTTGATATCAGATTTCATACTGTCAAACTATCCTTGCATTCCTATGACTTTTGCATTTTAATAAACTCCTGAATCCTATATGCTAATATTTTCTTTTAGAACTGTACCTAAGGATATACAATATAAAGAAATAGTATTATCCCTCTCCACACTGCTGTTTCTATTCTCTTTGGCACTGTAGAAAGGGGGATGCTGTTAATACACCTCTAGAAATTTTTGCTGAAAGCAAATAATAATAATAATTGTAGTTTACACTTATATAGCATGTATTCTGTGACAGATGCTAATCTAACAGCTTTGCATGTATTAATACCTTCAATCCTCAGAGCAGCCTGTAAAGAAAGTACTATCATCGTCATCATCATCATCATCTTTGTTTTTCAGATGAGGAAACTGAGCTTAAGTAACATGTTCAATGTCACACAGGTAGTAAGTGACAAAGTCCAGGCAATTTGCCATGAAAGTTTATGCTTTTATTCCCTAAGTCACTCATTTATTCAACTGTAACATGTACTTACTGAGTGCCTACTATTTTGAAGGCACTGCACAATACATTTGCCTTTAAATAAGCAAATGAATATTTAGGCCTATGTAATGAATCTAATATTTATATCCCTTTAGTCCAGGCAGTATTTCCATAAATCCTTCTCCCCAACCTTTTTTTTTTTTTTTTTTTATACAGAAAATGCACAAATCCTTTGTTCAGTTCACTGCATTTTCTTTTTTTTTTTTTTTAATTTATTTATTTATTTATTTATGGCTGTGTTAGGTCTTCGTTTCTGCGCGAGGGCCCTCCCTAGCTGCGGCAAGCGGGGACCACTCTTCATCATGGTGCGCGGGCCCCTCACTATCGCAGCCTCTCTTGTTGCGGAGCACAGGCTCCAGACGCGCAGGCTCAGTAATTGTGGCTCACGGGCCCAGTCTCTCCGCAGCATGTGGGATCCTCCTGGACCAGGGCTCGAACCCGTGTCGCCTGCATTGGCAGGCAGATTCTCAACCACTGCGCCACCAGGGAAGCCCTCCCCAACCTTTTAATATTTCTGTCCTGCCTACTGAGACCCAGTATGTAGACTGAGGGAATATTAAGTTTAGCCCAAGATACTAGCTTAGTCTGATGGCATCCTGGCAGATCCTGTGTGGGTACCCATGGTGACAAGGGAGAACTAAATACCAAATGTGATCAAATATCAGTTTGATAAAGAGGCTGCAGGTGATGCTGCCACACAACATGTATTATCTGGAAAAGGTAGAAAACTAGCTAGGCTAAGATGTGCCATAAGACACAGAGTGCTTGGTCGGGAGAAGGGTAAAAAACGGGGAGAAAGTACTTCTTCACATCCATCAGCACAAGAAAATCACTGAGTGCAAGCTCCAAACAAAGCTTGAGAGTGGAGCCGTGGCCAGGAGGTGGCTTTCACACCATATGTCTTTTCCCCTGCCCCAGAGCCCCTGTGGCATTTTTGAAGTGTTGGTCCTTGATACCTTCTATTACCTGGTTTTAATTAACCTCCTGAAGCCCCTTTGTCTGGGTGGCAGTGTCAGCTGTGAGGGCGATGAATAGAAGGCACCCCTGTCAATATTTTTTGGAAGGAGCCTTGTGAATGGGCCTGATGAGCCGAGGTTGGGGGGCAGGGAGGGTTGGAAGGAGTGCTTCCTCTTTAATCCGGCATTTAATCACTGGAGCTGAGGACAATGGAGGCTCCTCCAGCCTCCCAGAGCCCAATTCCATTTGGCAAGACCAGCCCTCTTTCGTCAGCCTCCCAAGGAGGCCCCACCTTCCCATGCTCCGCACAAGATTCGCTTCACAAGTGTCATTGAGATGAAACAGCCAGTCCGTGGGACTTAGGACTGCGGGGCCCAGCCTTTGCGACCAGCCCCAGCCCATCCTTCACAGGCCTTTGTTACTCTATAGATCCATATTTCCCTGAAAAGCTTTATTTCAATTTCCAGGCACCTTTATATTTAAAGTTCTCAAAGCAGGTACAACCCAGTGGAGTTATTTTCGACATATATTATTTTTCCTAAGAAAATTATGATTCCACCGAAGAGTTAAGGGTGCCAGGTGGTTTCATAGCAATATGAAATTATAAACCCAGTGGCACTAAAATAAAAGGAAACTTCTCAGTGATTTTAATCTCTTCCTTTTCCTTCTAAGTTCTTAACTGCTATGACTATCTAATTCTATATAATAATCGCAGCAAAGATGGGATTTTTGTATTTTGCGTTTTTTCAGCCATGTGTTGTTGAATATTGCTATGCTGCTTTCGTAACGATTGTTTTAGTGCCTAGATATGTATTTCATCAAGCTCATATAGTTAACCTGTACCCTACTGCTGGATATATATATATATATATATATATATATATATATTTATATTTATATTTATATTTATATTTATATTTATATATAAAGGGATGTTATACTATAGGCGAGACAGCTTCAGCCCTGGGCTGCCTTTTTCCAACAGTGTGATCTGTGTACCTTAACCAATCTGAACATGCATTTCTTCGTCTATGAAGTGAGGGTAACAGCGCTGTACCTCCCAGGGCCACCATAAAATCAGAGATGATGTGCATGAGATCTGTTTCTGAGCTGCAGAACCCATACAAGTGGTAGTTATTATTAGCTTGTTTCCAAATGTTCAACCTTAACAGTAAAGGTTATAGTGAACATTTTCAAACACATAGTATTCAACTTCTTTTGAATTCTTTGCCTAAGACAAATTCCAAGAAGTCTGATTACTGGATCAAAAATTACGAACGTTTATTTCATGTTATTAGATCTTAAATCCGAATTGCTGCCTGATTTTCAAATGCTTTGAACCAATTTACATTGTAACTGGCTATGTAGCCTTTTGCCAAGGCCTCAGGGACACAGCAAATTTTCATCCTAAAACATGTTGGCTAATCACATAAGTTGCTGCCATTTCCGTTGCTGGACTACTGGTGAAGTCTGAATATTTTTCATGTCTTCCTTTATGAAAAATAATTCCTTTTGTGTGTGATTGCTTATCTATTTGTCACTAAGTGAGCTTTTATACAGTATTAAGACCATTTTTAAAAGAACACAAATTCCCCAAGGTAGCAAGAAAGAGACTACAGCATGTAGAGAAACCAACATGAGCTTTAAAACATCACTTACGTACAAACACATTTGCAGGATTCTGTAGTCAATGAGCTCTCAAAAACCAAGAACCCAAGTCTCAACTTTCTTCTTGAAATACCTCCCTCCACTATGGTTTATCCACATCTGATGCCTGACCCTGACTCTGTGGTCCTTTCCTGGAGAGCGGTGTAATCCGATGGTGTTGCCTCTACGCATCCCAGGAGATCAGGAAACTGGGAGACCATGTAGCCTGAATTGAGTGGGAAAGTCTTTTTTTTTTTTTTTTTAACGTCTTTATTGGAGTATAATTGCTTTCCACTGGTGTGTTAGTTTCTGCTTCATAACAAAGTGAATCAGCTATACATATACATATAACCCCATATCTCCTCCCTCTTGCATCTCCCTCTCACCCTCCCTATCCCACCCCTCTAGGTGGTCACAAAGCACCGAGCTGATTTCCTTGTGTCATACAGCTGCTCCCCACTAACTATCTATTTTACATTTGGTAGTGTATATATGTCCATGTCACTGTCTCACTTCATCCCAGCTTACCCTTCCCCCTCCCCGTGTACTCAAGTCCATTCTCTACATCTACGTCTTTATTCCTGTCCTGTCTCTAGGTTCTTCAGAACCTTTTTTTTTTTTTAGAATCCATATATATGTGTTTGCATACAGTATTTGTTTTTCTCTTTCTGACTTCCTTCACTCTGTATGACAGTCTCTAGGTCCATCCGCCTCACTACAAATAATTCAATTTCGTTTCTTTTTACAGCTGAGTAATATTCCATTGTATATATGTGCCACATCTTTATCCATTCATCTTTCGATGGACACTTAGGTTGCTTCCATGTCCTGGCTATTGTAAATAGAGCTGCAATGAACATTGTGACACATGACTCTTTTTGAATTATGGTTTTCTCAGGGTATATGCCCAGTAGTGAGATTGCTGGGTCATATGGTAATTCTATTTTTAGTTTTTTAAGGAACAAGCGGGAATATCTTGAGAGAGGAGGCAAAATTGCCCTGCCTCGGATCAACGACAGCAGAACACAGATGTGAGAAGCTGGTCCACCTAAAGCATTTAGTGCTCAGCTGTCCTGTCTATGAGGAACTTCTGTTCCATCCAGGAGATGGGTGTTCACAGAGTCAAAACTTGGAAATAAATGGCAAAACACAAAACAAAGAGATAACTATAAGAAAACTCAAATGATAGTATTATAATCACAATACGTGAGTGTAAATATAATGGTATAATATTTGAGTACGGTGTTATAATTACAATATTTTAGTATTAGTATATTAGAATAATATTTGAGTATGGCATTATAATATGTGAATACTGGTCCTATAGTATATTCTTTGAGTATGGTATTAATCTTATAACATTTGAGTATTAGTATTTGAGTGTAATATTAATATTATAACATTTGAGTATAACATTTAAGAATAGCATTATAATTATAATATTTGGGCTGTGTCCTAGCTGGAGGACTTCACGTTAATGTACTTGAGCCTCAATTTCCGCATCTGTAGATAGATATTTTTGTTTTTCAGATGAAGATATTTTTTTCTCAAGGTAACATGAGAAAAATGTGTGTTGAAAGATGCATTTGTAATATTATTTAATGCTTTACCATTTACAAAGCACTCTCATGACCCGGTCTAGATTGAGCCTTATGGACTCATTTTACAGATGGAAACACGGAGGTTCAGAGGAGTCATGTGAATTTCCTAAGGTTACAGGAGCCAGATTAAACCCAGGCCTAGAAGTCTACATCAAATGGTATTTTATTTTGTATCTCCTAAGTATGTGGCAAGCTTATATTTACTTACGTTGTCTCGTGCAACCCTCCAGCCTCTCCAGATGAGTGGTCAGTCCTACTTAGCCGTGGCTCATAGAATGACACTGAGGCTCAGGGAGATGTAATCGCCCAGGCAGTTGATGGCAGAGCAGCATGAGACTCCAAAGGCTGTGCTTATTCCACGGCACAACCAGCCTCCCCAGAAGATGATGGATCTTGGTTGGGGGAGAGAGTCAGGAGGCTGCTGGACCCACATGAGGCAGGGGCACTGTGACTTTCTGCAGAAACGCTGAGTGGGCTGGGGACCACAGAGGCCAACAGCTTTTAGCTCTAGCTCGACCAAGCAACAGGTTGGTTCTGAAATGTGTGCTCCTATCTTCACAGCACATCATTGAAAAAGAAGCCAAAATCCCACTACTTATTATTTCGTTTGGGGCGGGCAACGAAGATGAAACGTGAGCAAAAAATTCTTTGCCATTTGAGCTAATCACTGAAAACAGATTGCTTGCTCAAGGTAACGAATCTCTTTCTTTTCCTAAACCTTAAGACACACACAAATAAACAATGCACTATCATTATTAGCTTGTTGATAAATAGGTTTAATGCAAGTTTCTATTTCTTTGGTTTTTGTCTTCTGATTACGGTGTACTTTGTAAACCTCTAACAAAGTAAAGTAACAATTAACGGAGTAAAAATTTTCGAGTAAAAATGAAAATGTTCTTCTCACCTCATTTAAATAGAGAAAGTTTATTCTTCAGGTTTAGGGTTCTGCTTTTTAAAGTGTGTGGTTTCGGACTTCCCTGGTGGCGCAGTGGTTAAGAATCCACCTGCCTAATGCAGGGGACACGGGTTCGATCCCTGGTCAGGGAAGATCCCACATGCCGCTGAGCAACTAAGCCAATGCGCCACAACTACTGAGCCCGCATGCCACAACTACTGAGCCTGCATGCCACAACTACTGAAGCCTGCGCGCCTAGAGCCCGTGCTCCGCAACAAGAGAAGCCACAGCAGTGAGAAGCCCGTGCACCGCAATGAAGAGTAGCCCCCACTCGCCGCAACTAGAGAAAGCCCACGCGCAGCAACAAAGACCCAACTCAGCCAAAAAATAAATAAATAACTTTATTTTTAAAACAATTATTTTAAATAAAAAAATAAAACGTGTGGTTTATTAAGAAGGATTTTTGTATTATTCTCACAAAATTCCATGTTAATTTGCATTCCTTCCTTTTTCAGGAGATGTAACAACATTGTGATTGTATTAATCATATGAATTAAATATAATATGCTTTGTTATTGATTTTCATTTCATTCCTTAGCATCCAGTACAAATATTAGAAAGGCCATGCTTGAGTTATGATCATTGCAAATGACTGTAGGTAAACATTTAATATTTTAAAAACAAAATCTTTTCATAAGATTTCTTTTTTAAAAAAATACAATTAAACTGTTAGTCCTCCCATATTGAAACAGATGCTGTTAAAATATAATTGTTAGTTACAAAGGGAAATGGAAGTCATATTAAATTAATATCATATTATAGCAAGTTAACTTGAAATCTATTTATATTATCAGTTTTCATTTTATTTACAATTTGATGGCTTTAAAAAATTATGCTGCCAACAGACACATGAAAGAACGCTCAACATCATTAATCATTAGAGAAATGCACATCAAAACTACAATGAGATATCATCTCACACCAGTCAGAATGGCCATCACCAAAAAAATCTACAAACAATAAATGCTGGAGAGGGTGTGGAGAAAAGGGAACCCTCTTGCACTGTTGGTGGGAATGTAAATCGATACAGCCACTATGGAGAACAGTATGGACGTTCCTTAAAAAACTAAAAATAGAACTACCATACGACCCAGACCCACTACCGGGCATATACCCTGAGAAAACCATAATTCAAAAAGAGTCATGTACCAAAATGTTCATTGCAGCTCTACTTACAATAGCCAGGACATGGAAGCAACCTAAGTGTCCATCAACAGATGAATGGATAAAGAAAATGTGGCACATATATACAATGGAATATTACTTAACCATAAAAAGGAATGAAACTGAGTTATTTGTAGTGAGGTGGATGGACTTAGAGACTGTCATACAGAGTGAAGGAAGTCAGAAAGAGAAAAACAAATACCATATGCTAACACATATATATGGAATCTAAAAAAAAAAAAAAATTGTCATGAAGAACCTAGGGGTAAGACGGGAATAAAGACGCAGACCTACTAGAGAATGGACTTGAGGATACGGGGAGGGGGAAGGGTAAGCTGGGACAAAGTGAGAGAGTGGCATGGACATATATACACTACCAAACGTAAAATAGCTAGCTAGTGGGAGGCAGCCGCATAGCACAGGGAGATCAGCTCGGTGCTTTGTGACCACCTAGAGGGGTGGGATAGGGAGGGTGGGAGGGAGGGAGATGCAAGAGGGAAGAGATATGGGGACATATGTATATGTATAACTGATTCACTTTGTTATAAAGCAGAAACTAACACACCATTGTAAAGCAATTATACTCCAATAAAGATGTTTTACAAAAAAATTATGCCATTGCTGTACACCTGAAACTAACACAACATGGTGAATCAACTATACTTTAATGAAATTTTTTTTAATTATGCCATTTCTCCATGTCTATCATTAGTTGAATCTTATGCAAAAAAAAAAAAAAAAGTCTGTTAAAACCAGAGATGATTTTGAAATAAATTGAAACAAAAATTTGTTTCGCTGTTTCATTCATAGAGCAAGTTACAAAACACAGTTTGATCTTGAGCTGTGGATGATTAGCATACGTTGAACGTGGTGGAGAACAGTTTACAGAATTAAGTTTGCCCTGGGAAAAACATGTTAATGGCACAATTTTAAAACAGATTTCCTGCATTTTCAACTACAAGCAGGAGAGGATTTTTATGAATCACAGAGGATAGGACTGTGGTCTCTGGAGCTGCAAACTGTGGCCCTTTGTAAGTTTTATTTAGCACCCTTGCAAATCCATTGAACAAGCACAGAAATATTTTAGATTTTTGAAACAATTGATTTCTTGAGTTTCAAAATATTTTTCCCATATTTCAACAGCCATGAAATTACAAAGAGAATAATAACAATATTCTGCAAAGAAGTGTGGTTTTTGTATGAACACAGTTTTTAAAAACCTTACAGTCAGATTTAACTGGCTGGGCTCAGTTTACGGTGCGCGTGTATGACTGATGACTATGTCTGAAGGAAAAATAAAGTGAATAATGATTTGTGATTGTTTGCTACCTGTAACCACATTGACAGCATTAGAGCATAATGCTGGTGACATAAGTAAAATACAAGAGAGCTATGCAACCCTCTGGGGAGAAATCCGAGCCCGAGGAAGGGTAATCTCCCAGCGCCAGGCCCCAGCTCTGCCAGGTTCATTAGGACACCTCGGCCTGGAGCCCTTCGCCCATCTGCCAAGGGGGACTTGGCTTTGCCCACCTTTCCTGGTTCAGCTCCAGAGCTGGGAACACAGGGCTGAAAGACCACGTGCAACAGGCAAACATGGGTGAGTTCTCCTGTTTATCTTGAATGCCCGTGGCCTCTTTTCTCGTCCTTTGCACCCCTTCTTAGTCCCAGCTCTTGGTTAAAGATCTGATATCCATATTTATGCCCTCCTGTCATTTTAGGTAGTGGGGTTGCTTCTTCTATTTAAATCTGAAAACTTATCTCTTAAATAGACGGAAGGGGTTGAAGCTATAGTTCACTCATGAAACTATGAGAACACAGATGGGGTAGGAGAGCCACGGGCCCTGGTGACCAGGCCTGCTAACGTCCCAGGTCTCAAAGCTGCAAAGGCCCCCAGGGGCCATCTGGTTGGGCCTTCAGCTTTCAGCCTTGAGGCAGGTAAGGTGATGGGCCTGGTGACTGCCTAGGTTTGTCAGTCCACCGGGGGAGGACCACTGGGGGAGTAGCACGGGGGAGTAGCACCGGGGCAATGCCAGCCCCCCGACACCGGCCCCACCCCCTGCTGGAGTGAGCTCCTCCCTGTAATGAGCTACACAGCACTTACTTTCCGTGGGTTTCGTGAAGACTAGAATTTCCGTGGCGGCACTGAGAGGAAACAGTAAAATAGCAGGTGATTACATACAGGCTGTAATCAAACAGGCCAGGCCCATGTAGACAAAATGAAGAGCATGGATGAAATGACTTCTCAGGTCCTCTGAGCCCCCAGTTCTGAGACTCATAACAATTAGGGCAAAGACTGCTTTTATTTTTTTAATTTTTTTAACATCTTTTTTGGAGTATAATTGCTTTACAATGGTGTGTTAGTTTCTGCTTTATAACAAAGTGAATCAGTTATACATATACATATGTCCCCATATCTCTTCCCTCTTGCATCTCCCTCCCTCCCACCCTCCCTATCCCACCCCTCTAGGTGGTCACAAAGCACCGAGCTGATCTCCCTGTGCTATGCGGCTGCCTCCCACTAGCTATCTATTTTACATTTGGTAGTGTATATATGTCCATGCCACTCTCTCACTTCGTCCCAGCTTATCCTTCCCCCTCCCGTATCCTCAAGTCCATTCTCTAGTAGGTCTGCGTCTTTATTCCCGTCTTACCCCTAGGTTCTTCTGACCATTTTTTTTTCTTTTTTTTTCTTTTTAGATTCCATATATATGTGTTAGCATACGGTATTTGTTTTTCTCTTTCTGACTTCCTTCGCTCTGTATGACAGTCTCTAGGTCCATCCACCTCACTACAAATAACCCAGTTTCGTTTCTTTTTATGGCTGAGTAATATTCCATTGTATACATGTGCCACATCTTCTTTAATCATTCATCCGATGATGGACACTTAGGTTGCTTCCATGTCCTGGCTATTGTAAACAGAGCTGCAATGAACATTTTGGTACATGACTCTTTTTGAATTATGGTTTTCTCAGGGTATATGCCCAGTAGTGGGATTGCTGGGTCATATGGTAGTTCTAGTTTTAGTTTTTTAAGGAACGTCCATACTGTTCTCCATAGTGGCTGTATCAATTTACATTCCCACCAACAGTGCAAGAGGGTTCCCTTTTCTCCACACCCTCTCCAGCATTTATTGTTTGTAGATTTTTTTGATGATGGCCATTCTGACTGGTGTGAGATGATATCTCATTGTAGTTTTGATGTGCATTTCTCTAATGATTAATGATGTTGAGCATTCTTTCATGCGTTCGTTGGCAATCTGTATAGCTTCTTTGGAGAAATGTCTATTTAGGTCTTCTGCCCATTTTTGGATTGGGTTGTTTGTTTTATGGATATTGAGCTGCATGAGCTGCTTGTATGTTTTGGAGATTAATCCTTTGTCAGTTGCTTCATTTGCAAATATTTTCTCCCATTCTGAGGGTTGTCTTTTCCTGCTTTTAAATCGAGAACACCATCTAGCTTCCTGCTCCCTGGCACCACCTACATTCCAATTTCTTAGCTCGAAAATTGTCTGCTTCCCCACCCCCGTCCCCCATCCCCACCTCCATCCCTTATGCCCCTTGTCTCCAAGTCTTATTATTTCCTCCTTCAAATTGTTTCTCAAGTCTTTAGCTTCTCCTTCCAGTTATATTATTGCACACACATCCTATCACCTCCCCCACACGTCAGGGCCACTCTTAGGTACTTAATATGAGACGAGCTTTGCCTGCCTAAAATGTCACCTCCATCACGTCACTGCTCCACTCCACAGTGCACCACCCCTCCCCATGTTCTGGCCTACGCCCCTGCCCACTTGTACTCCTTATCGCCTCCCTGATGTCAATCAACCCTCTCCTCCAGCGCTCCACTCTCTAGCTCACTACACCCTGCTCACTCTTGATCAGCTCTTTGTTCACACTGTTTCTTTTCCTGAGAAATCGTTCCCCTTCTCCAACCTTTCCAAGTGTTATGGGCTTAACTGTTCCCTCGAAATTCATATGCCGAAGTCCTAACCCCAGAACCTCAGAATCTGACTCTACTTGGAGATTGTGTTTTAAAGGAATAATTAAGTTAAAATGAGGTCATATGGGTGGGGCTAATCCAATATGACTGGTGTCTTCATAAGAAGAGGACAGGAGGACACAGACGTGCATGGAAGGGAGAGCATGTGAGGATGTGAGGAGAAGACAGCCGCCTACAAGCCAAGGAGAGAGGCCTCAGAAGACATCCATTTTGCTGATACCTTGATCTTGGAGTTCCAAGACCTAGTCTCCAGAACTGTGAGGAAATAATATCTGTTGACGATGCCCACCAGTCTCTGGTACTTTGTTTCACAGCCCCGGAACTCACACATCAGTATCACCCACTCACCAAAGGATCCGTCTGAGTCCCACATTCTCTGACTGCTCTTGTCTGTCCTGTTCTCCCCTATCTCTGAATATCATGATGGAACTATTGAGAGTTCAGCTGGGCAAGGAAAGACATGAGGATGTGACAGTGATAAGAAGTAGTGACAGGGACTTCACTGGCAGTCCAGTGGTTAGGACTCCGAGCTTGCTTCCACTGCAGGGGATGTGGGTTTGATCCCTGGTTGGGGAGATAAGATCCCACATGCTGCACAGCACAGCAAAAAAAAAAAAAAAATGTAGTGTCAAATCGATAGTAACAATGGATTACAGGTCCAAGTTGGGTCAAAACTTGTGGGAGTTGGGTGTTCCAAAGATAAGTGGTCATAGTTGGAGATTGGAATGCGCAGGAATGGCAGTCATGACAAGGGGTCACATCCAGTGGTTTGCTCTTCAACTGGCACTTATTAAGTTGCACTTATGATCAATCCCTCAGAGGCTAGTTGTTAACAATTCTTGAATTGTCCCACTTGTTTGGGCACCTCCAAGTTACCACATTCACTATTCAGTACTTAGTAGCCTCCAGTGGCACAAGGGAAAGGAGATTGGTCAAAGGGCTCGTCGATTCAGGGCTGCAAGTTGAGGATGAAGGCTGAAAAACAGAAGATTAGGGGAGCACAGGGGGCTAACTTATACCTACCCCAGTGATAGACACTGGGGATACAACAGAGAAGAAGCAAACCAATGCCCTCAGTGAGCTTACCTACTAGTAGGGGTTGGAGATGCTCCAGGGGCCACTGGGGACAGTACATCTATTCCCACAGAAAAGTAAAAATAAGGCATGGCACTTTCCCAGTCCAGCTCATGAAAGTCTATTTTGAAGTTAGAAATGGGTCAAAAAACCACTAAGGTAGCCCTTTATGTACTGATAAGAAATGAATTTCAGAAATGTTAAGAAAGACTCCAGGGACACAACAGTATGTATAGTATGCTTCCATTATGTAAAAATGGGCGAACATACACACACACTTGGACTTACACACACATGAACTTGTGTATTAGAATAATTCTGGAAAGTTATACAAGAAACAGACAACACTGATTGACTCTGAAGAGGGGAACTGAAGGACCAGGGTGAGAAGAGAACTTAACTTTTTTTTAATTGGAGTGTAGTTGACTTACAATGTTGTGTTAGTTTCAGGTGTACAGCAAAGTGATTCAGTTATATGTATATGTCTACTCTTTTCCATTATAGTTTATTACAAGATATTGAATATAGTTCCCTGTGCTATACAGTAGGACCTTGTTGTTTATTTATTTTATATATAAGAGTCTGGATCTGCTAATCCCAAACCCCTGATTTATCCCCTCACCCCAGCTATCCCCTTTGCCCCTTTGGTAACCATAAGTTTGTTCTCTATGTCTGTGAGTTTGTTTCCATTTTGCAAATAAGTTCATTTGTATCATACTTTAGTTCCATATACGTGATTATCATATGATATTTGTCTTTCTCTGTCTGACTTACTTCACTTAGTATGATAATCTTTAGGTCCATCCATGTTGCTGCAAATGGCATTGTTTCTTTCTTTATTATGGCTGAGTGATATATATATATATATATATATATATATATATATATATATACACCTCATCTTCTTTATCCATTTATCTGTTGATGGACATTTAGGTTGCTTCCATGTCTTGGCTATTGTAAATAGTGCTGCAATGAACACTGGATGTATATATCTTTTTGAATTACGGTTTTCTCCAGATATATGCCCAGGAGTAGGACTGCTGGATCATATGGTAACTCTATTTTAAGTTTTTTAAGGAACTTCTATACTGTTCTCCATAGAGGCTCCACCAATTTACATTCCCACCAAGACTGTAAGAGGAGAACTTACTTTTATTGTATTTCCTTTTTTACTGTTTGCATTTTTATCACACAGTGTTACTTTTTCAGTTAAAAAAATTAATTAATAAAAAGTAAATAACCACACTTGGAAAGAATAAAGTCAATTTAACTTTTCCTCTCATACTGTATTCAAACCAAAGTCCAGATGGATTAAAATTGTTACATTTTTAAGAATTAATTATATATTGCAATCATCAATGAAATAATTGATTCAAGCAAGAGCTATCAATGGATTTAAAAAGCGAGTAGTGAGAGTTTTGGGGGAGAACAAGAGAGTCACACAGTCTCAAAGCTTCACTCCACAGATTACTTTTTAACTGTGGAAGAAAATTTAACCTGATCTTTGGGTGAGGAAGGATGTTTTCAAGCAAAGAAACAAAAGACAAAATCCACCCCCCCCCCCACCAACACACATACAAATTAAACAGGTCTGATTGCACACAAATTCAAATTTTCTTTCCCTCGGGCTTCCCTGGTGGCACAGTGGTTAAGAATCCGCCTGCCAATGCAGGGTACACGGGTTCGAGCCCTGGTCCGGGGGGATCCCACATGCCGCGGAGCAACTAAGTCCGTGCACCACAACTACTGAGCCTGCGCTCTAGAGCCTGCGAGCCACAACTACTGAGCCCGTGTTCCACAACTACTGAAGCCCGCCTGCCTAGAGCCCATGCTTCGTAACAAGTGAAGCCACCGCAATGAGAAGCCTGCACACCGCAATGAAGAGTAGCCCCCACTCGCCGCAACTAGAGAAAGCCCGCACACAGCAACAAAGACCCAACGTTGCCAAAAATAAATAAATAAACAAAATTTAAAAAAAAAAAATTTCTTTCCCTCAAGAAAATTCCACTGTAAGCCTAAGAAAAAGTAATCTTCAAATTTCAAAAAATAACTACTATGAATATGGTAATGAGTTAGTATATGTATTATATTAAAAACTGACACAAATTGACTTTTAAAAAATAAGATCACAATAGGAAAATGGACAAAAGAAAAAGATATTTCACAGAACATATGATAATAGGAAAAAAAAATATTGCCACATCATTCATCAAAATCATGCCAAGTGAAACGAGATTGCACTTTTTACTTTTCAAATTAGCCAAAATTTGAAATGGGAGACTACTTAAAGTAACAGGCACTCTCACTGAGGCTGGAGGAAATATAAATCAGTTGAAATGCTCTAAAAAGAATTTAGCCAGTGTACATCAAGAATTGAAAAACAGTTCATAGGGCTTCCCTGGTGGTGCAGTGGTTAAGAATCTGCCTGCCAATGCAGGGGACATGGGTTCGAGCCCTGGTCTGGGAAGATCCCACATGCTGCGGAGCAACTAAGCCCGTGCGCCACAACTATTGAGCCCATGAGCCACAACTACTGAAGCCTGCACGCCTAGAGCCCGTGCTCCGCAACAAGAGAAGCCACCGCAGTGAGAAGCCCACGCACCGCAACGAAGAGTTGCCCCCAGTTGCCGCAACTAGAGAAAGCCCGCGCACAGCAACGAAGACCCAACGCAGCCAAAGAATAAAAAAACAAACAAACCAACAAAAACAGTTCATATACATCAACTTAATAATTCCAGTTCTATGACATTAATCTAGATAAATAAGCCAAATGCAAACAAAGCTTTATATCTAAACTATTCATCACATCATTGTTTATAATAGCAAAAAACTGGAAGGCACTCAAACATCCAGTAATAGGGAAATAGTTAATTACAATACTTCCGTACAATAGACTATCTTGCAGCCAGTAAAATCAGGATTTTTTTTTTTTTTTTTTGGTGAGATAATAATAAGTCAAATAGCAGCAAACAAAACCATACAGTAGGATCCCTATTTGGATTTTTTTAAGAAAACTGTTAAAAAAGAATTGGAAGATTAACAATGATCATCTCTGTGTAGTGAGACTATATGTGATTTTTATGTTCTTATTCATACTCCTTTGACTTTTCTAAACTTTTAATCTATTTTGTAATAGGAGAAAATTTTATGTAATAATGGTAATAACAACATAAAAGCTAACGTTTATTGGGCATTTCTTACACACCAGGCACATTACCTGTATTATCTCATTTATAGATAATCCTGTGTTGGAGGGATTCTCATTACTCCCACTTTACAGATAAAGAGATCAAGCTCAATGTTAGCTCCAGAAATCAAATCAGGCAGTCTCTCTCCAGAGTGCACATGTTTGAAGAATTTTAATTGATGAAGTCAAATGCTCCTGATAATTAAAAATTATGACAAATTTTTTGTAATGAACAGAGAAAAATGTTGACATCAAAATGTTAGCAGTGGTTATCTCTGGGGATGGAATTTGGGATGATTACAATATTTTTATTTATATTTATATTTTAAAAAATAATCATAGATTACTCTGATGATAAAGGAAAATGATAAAAAATATGAAGTATTAATATTATGAGTTAATTCAGAAAACTGACAGCCATGTAGTAGGAACATTTTAATTAGAAAGTATATTTTGAGTTCCAAAAAATTTGAAAATACAGGCCCTTCATAGAGAGGTGGCTGGCTGTGCCATTTTTGACAACCCAATATGCTTATACAGAAAGATAATAGCACTTTTTCAGTACCTACCAAGTACTTCTTTGTGTATACCAAAGTGCTAGCGCAATTATTTTTTATTACTTTCCCTTATCTCTCTTTTTTTAAATTTTGTAAATTTATTTTTTATTGAAGTATAGTTGATGTAAAATATTATGTTAGTTTCTGGTGTACAGCAAAGTGATTCAGATATATATATATATACTTTTTCATATTCTTTTCCATTACAGTTTATTACAGGATATTGACTATAGATCCCTGACTAGCACAATATTTTGAACATAGAATTATCTCCATAAATTTCTATTGATGAAAAGTGGCAATACTAAAAGAAATGTTCTGGAAAAAAATTTTTTTTTAATTAAGAGGCACAGTAACATAAAGCATCTTATAAGGTGAATTGATTCCTAGCTGAGTCATATTAAGACCTAAAGCTGCACTGCCTATTATTCAGATTCTTTCCAAGACAATCGGATAAAGAAAGCTTGTGAATATAGAACATCAGAAAGAAGGAAAGCAAGATTCATTCTCAAATCCAAAGTTAGGTCCAAAGACACTTCCTCAGAAAAGTATCTGCTTCCTGCTGTGTTTTCACTGAAGTGTTTGCTGTAATTAAGTATACCCTCTCTTCTCTTTCACTCATTCTCTTCCCTTCCCTACTTCTAACTCAGTCTCAGTCCTCAGGGGACTGTCAGTATCACTCCTTCCTCAGTAAATAGAAGCTTGTACCACTTCTAAATTGACTTCCTGAGTCAGGAAAGCTACTGAGAGAGCTTGGGCACCTCCTAGAGGAAGCTGGCTAACCTGTCAATCTGGTTTGGTTTGCAGAGAAACACTGCCATCTAGTGCAAGAAAAAGCAACGTTTCCATTCATTTTCTTGAGCTAATGGTGGATAAAATATTTATAGCACAATCTCACTTTTAAGCTGAATCACATTTAAGCTTTCCCAGGAAAATGTCTGTACCTCTTTCTACCTTAAAACGTATATTTCAGTGAATTGAAAAAGCACGTGGGGCTTCCCTGGTGGCGCAGTGGTTGAGAATCTGCCTGCCAATGCAGGAGACAATGGTTCGAGCCCTGGTCTGGGAAGATCCCACATGCGGCGGAGCAACTAAGCCCGTGCGCCACAGCTACTGAGCTTGTGCTCTAGACCCCGCGAGCAGCGACTACTGAGTCCACGTGCCACAGCTACTGCAGACCACGTGCCTAGAGCCTGTGCTCCACAACAAAGAAAAGCCACCGCAATGAGAAGTCGGCGCACTGCAACAAAGAGTAGCAGCAACGAAGATCCAACACAGCCAAAAATTAAATAAATACATTTATTTAAAAAGAAAAAAAAGAAAGAGAAAACACGAAATTGGGTACTTCTTTCCTATAGAAATCACCAGAAACCTGAGCTAGACAGGAAAGGGAATGAGGAGAGAATAAAGGTATCTTTAGTTCATGATTAATTTGCCGTTTCCCTCATTACTACTGCTACTTTCCCTTGTTTGTGTACATATTTTGATTCTTTGTCGAAGCTTCACCTAACCAAGTCCCATGGACTCAAGATTACATATGTGTTCATGTCAGCAAAACTTCCTGATGTGATAGTCTGCTTTGGTAATCTCGTTTTGGGAATATGCTATTAAGAAATGACTTTCAAAATAGAGATGAACTAACACAACATTGTAAAGCAACTATACTCCAGTAAAAATTAATTTAAAAAATAGAGATGAACTGATGATCCAAAACTCAGAGTAAAGACTTAAGATTTATCACAGCCAAATTGGGAATGATAAGCATTATCAGGTGTGACCTGTAGGCCTTGGCATAGCAAACCTTGGAAACTTTAGACTAAAAATAGAGGATGTGATGGGGATAAAAAAATAAATAAATCCTTTATGGAGAAAAATAATAAAAACAAATTTTAAATATAACAGTAATAATATTAATGGTTCAAATTATCACGTTAAAACAGTTTAGATTAAAAATTTAGCTATATTCTGTTGACAAAAGATAAACCCAAAACATATGGATAAGAGAATAGTGATGATGAATAAAGATATGCCAGACCAAAAAAATCTAAGATAGCCATATTAATTATAGACAAAATAACAATATAGAGGGTAACTAACCTTTTGATATAAAATTCAATTTACTAAGAAAACATAATTCTAAACTTGAAGGCATCACATAAAATAGCATCAAAATATATAAAGCAATCATTGGAAAACAGGAGATTCTAAAATTAAATGGGACCGCAAAAGGCTAAGGGGAGCCAAGCAATCTTGAAGAAGAGCAAACTGGGACATATTTATAAAGGACCTATTGTAAGGCTATAGTAACTAAGACAGTATGGTACTGGCACAAGAATAAACAAATAAACCGATGGAACAGAATAATGAATAAATAAAGAGACCCACCTATATACAGTCATCTAATTTATGAAAAGCTAATACTGGGACAGTTGAATAAAAAAAAGTCTTGATCCCTACCTCACATCAAATATGAATATCAATTCCAGATCGATTGCAGGTTGAATACGTTTGGTTGAACCACATGAAACTGATGGTTTTGTAGGTTGACTATTGGTAATTTCATATAATGCAACCCAGTAAAACAATAAAGCTTTTGAAATAGAACATAGCAGGATATTTTCATGTATTGAAATAGGCAGAGATTTATTAAACTGACACATAAAATGTGATAATAGTAAAGAATAAAATAAGTGAATTAGAAAACCTTTTAGCTAAGAAATTTGTTTCTTAAAAGACACCATTTAGGGACTTCCCTGGTGACACAGAGGTTAAGAACCCGCCTGCCAATGCAGGGGACGTGGGTTCAAGCCCTGGTCCAGGAATATCCCACATGCCGCAGAGCAACTAAGCCCGTGTGCCACAACTACTGAGCCTGTGCTCTAGAGCCCACGAGCCACAACTACTGAGCCCGCATGCCACAACTACTGAAGCTTGTGCACCTAGAGCCCGTGCTCTGCAACAGGAGAAGCCACCGCAATGAGAAGCCCGCACACTGCAACAAAGAGTAGCCCCTGCTCGCTGCAACTAGAGAAAGCCCATGCACATGCAGCAACAAAGACTTAACACAGCCAAAAATAAATTAATTTAAAAATAATAATAAATAAATAAATAAGATCATTGAATGCTATTCCAAAACACTTAATAATAAAAAAAAAGACACCATTTAGTGTGAAGAGGTAAGTCCCAGAGTGGGAAAATACATTTAAAATACATGTACTCAACAAAGGACTTATATGTAGATTAGTAAAGACCTCCTATAAAGTGATTTTTTAGAAGCTAGAAAACCCAATGGGCAAAATTATGGACAATTATTCATTTCACAAAGAAGATATCCATCAAATAGTTATCAAGAAAAGGTCAACTGGGCTTCCCTGGTGGCTCAGTGGTTGAGAATCTGCCTGCCAATGCAGGGGACATGGGTTCGAGCCCTGGTCTGGGAAGATCCCACATGCCGCGGAGCAAATGGGCCCGTGAGCCACAATTAACTGAGCCTGCACGTTTGGAGCCTGTGCTCCGCAACAAGAGAGGCCACGATAGAGGCCCGTGCACCGCGATGAAGAGTGGCCCCCACTTGCCGCAACTAGAGAAAGCCCTCGCACAGAAACGAAGACCCAGCACAGCCATAAAATAAAAATAAATAAATAAAAATAAATTTTAAAAAAAAAAAAAGAAAAGGTCAACTAATATGTGGCAGCCTGGATGGGGGGCAGTTTGGGGGAGAATGGCTACATGTATATGTATGGCTGAGTTGTTTTGCTGTGCATCTGAAACTATCACAACATTATTAATCGGCTATGCTCCAATATAAAATTAAAAGTTTTTTAAAAAATTTAAAAGAAAAAAGGTCAACTAAGCCCACAATTCTATACTGCTATATACCCACTAGAATGACAAAAATAAATAAGACACTACCAAGTATGGATAGGATAAGGAAAACCTGGAACCTTCTTATACTCCTCGTGGGAGTGTAAAATGGTCCAACCATCTTTGGAAACTGCTTCACAATATGTACTAAAGCTGAAACACTTGTGTACTCTATGACCCAGCAATTCCACCCCTAGGCATGTATTCAACAGCGATGTATACAAATGGTCACCAAAAGACATTCATAAGAATGTTCATGGCCTCATTATTTGTAATAGCCGAAATCATAGTATAAGCCAAATGCCCATCAATAGAGAGAATGGATAAATATATTGTGTTATATTCACACAGTGGAATAATATAAAGCAGTCAGTGGGAATGAGTCATTCATAACTATTCAAATGAATAGATCTTATAACCATCACGCGGAGTGCAAGAAACAGATAAAATACAAAAATAATATTTCCATATATATAAAGTCCAAAAACTGGTATAAAATCAATCTAGGGTGTTATAAGTCAGAGTAGTGGTTATCTGGGGGAGGGGGAAAGACTGGAAGGGGACTTCTGAGTCTGGTAAAAGTCTCTTCCTTGATCTGAGTGCTGGTGACAAAAGCGTATTCAATTTGTGAGAATTCATGGAGCTTATACACAATTAAGACCTGTGAACTCTGTTGCAAAGAGGCTTTATTCCAATAAAAATTTGCTTAATCAGTCTAACGAATGATGTGCAAGATCTCTATGGAAATGTCTCAAACTCTGTTAAAAGACATCAAAGAATATTCAAATAATGGAAGTGTATGTCATATTCACAGATGGGGAAAGTCACTATCACAAAATTCAAATTCTCTCCAAATTTATCTACAGCTTTATTGCAAGCCTGATTTTTTAAAATCCTTAGGGGGTTTTCTGGGAAATGAGAAAAACTGGATCTAAAATTTTTAGAGAGGAGCATGGGTCTAGGGTAACCAGTACACTCCTGGAGAAGAGGAATAAAGTGGTATAAAGAATTTATTGAGATTTATATCAATTAAGGCAATTTGATATTGGCACAGGGATACACAAATTTGCCAGGAGAATAGTATAGAAAGCAGAAACAATCTCAGACATAGATAGAAATTTTATGTTTGCGTACCAATAAATGGAACTGGGAAAATGAGTTATTCACATAAAAATGGATACCTACATCATATCATGCTCAAAATTCGTTATAGATAAATAACTCAAATGTGAAAAGCAAAACTTTAAAATGTTCAGAAGAAAATATTAAGAAATATTAAGAAATATCTTTCAGGTTAGGGAAGGGCTCCTAGGGATCCCAGCCCTAGGATTCACTAGCTGTGAGATCCTGGGCAAGTTACTCCCTGTTGTTTAGTTTCCACATCTGAAAAGTGAGGATACTTGTAGCACCCACCACATAGAGTTGCTGAGAGGTTTCCATGAGGAATATGCAAAAAGTGTTGAAAACACTGCCCGGCACTTATTAAGTGGTATATAGGTTCTTGCTTTTGTCATTATTATTATTTGTTGCTGCTGTAGAAGTAGTTACACTCAGTTACAAGGGACAGGCATTCTCAACTTGGCAGATCTATGCCTAACAAAGTTCAGAAATTTTAGTAACTAAGGGAAGAAAAGGATATTCAATAGTGGAGGGTAGCAAAGAAGACGAAAAAGCAACAGAAAAACATAATAAAGAAAGGACAAATTAAGAATTCATGATCCACTCCTATCAAAAGCCAAGCATATGTAAATGGGTTGAGTTACTCTATTCATCGTTTCATTTAATCTTTATCTGTGTGCATCCCTGCTACTTACCCCCAAACTGCCCCCACCAAGAATAAGCTCCATGGGGATGTATTTTTGTCTTCTCTCTGTCTACTTCCACATTCTGAAATGCACAGTGCATCGTGGAAATCCAATAAAAATCATTTGATCAAAGGGACAGAATCTCCAACCTTGATGGTGCAAACATGAACCGGACAATGTGTTCTTTGTCTATTTGGAGGCACATTTTCTGGTAAGATGCTGCAGAAATCAGAAACATAGCAAAACAGAATCTTCTTGGAGGTCCAGTAGACTTTGCAGTAAGTCTTTTATGCTCATCTGTTATAACAAGTAAATATTTATGACTACCTAGAGTGTTTTAAATTGTTCTTTAATTTCACAGTATTTTTACTACATGTTCATAAAACATAAAAAAACTGCAATGTACAAAATTATGACTCACCTGCCCAAACAAATGACATTACGCAGATACAACATTTTGTGATTTTGCCACTATAAGGGTGTGTTTTTTCTGCAGTAATTTTACTGTTATACCATGCTTTTTATTAAAAGATTTATTACTGTCATCCTAATTTTATCAGCCAGTTGAACACAGCATTTCCTGCTTTTGCAAGTGACATTTAAAATACTGAAAAACTGATTTTTTTAAAATTCTGTGAACCATAACCCTAAATTTCATTTCTAACTGACCAAATAGTAACATTGCTTTGTCACCTAAAGCCAGTCAGATTCCTTGAGTTTATAAAAACATTATTTTGGGCAAGTCACACAAATGATAGTTCTATGATCTGAAATATCCAGTGTTTGCTAATTCCTCCCCAATAAACTTTAAGGGTTTATAATAGGCACCCAAATCACCATTTGAGAGCTACGTATTAGGAGAAATCAATCAGAATTAGTACAAGGTTGAATAACTAGTGCAATAGGCCTTTCTTCCCATCCTCTTGACTAGCTGGGCCCCCCTCCCATCAAAACAAGAAGCTGATTTTTTGTTTCTGGTTTCATCATATCAGTGTCTATTATATCAAAATTAATCTCTTATTGCTGCATGGATAGCATCTCTAACAGACATTAAATTTTTGTCAATAGTTTGAAAGTTCTAGAAGAAATGAGATCCAGCGAGTGCGAGCACCTCCTCTAACAGAGAGTTTGTTAAGGTTAAGTGTTGCTAGTAAACCTTTGGGACAGCAGGGTTTAAGGGCTGATTCTGTGAGAATCCAGTGTCACCAATAGGTGGCGTACCTGGTCAGAAATCCATAGGCTGTGGGGATGTATAGAGGTTACAGACAGCTACAAACGTTGGAAGCAGAAAGTGAAGAGATGCTCATGGTCCAGATAGATTAGCAAAGATCAGGAAGTGGGTATTTAATAAGTGAGGCACAATACTAACTGAAAATGTAGGATGTAAGTGAAGGATGGCCCCACTAAACTGGAGCAGCCCTCCACTTTGAGTGCTACAGGCGCTCTCTCTTGGGCGATGGAGCCCCAGTCTCTGGTCCTCTGGGCCAGCACTCTCTCCGTCTAGCTGTCGGTGGATTCCAGCCACCTGCCCTTCAACAGGCAGCCAGCAGATCCCCAGAGTAGCTGAAGGCACAGGCTTGGTGGGGATTCAGGAACTAGGCCCAGCAAGTTCCTGCATCTGGGATACATGAACCTACAGATACCATTACACTGGTTATTTAAATACCTGGGCAATTCGTTTCCCAGGTCTCCTAAGAGTCCCCTACCTCATGGATGTAGATTTTTCTAGCTGGGCTCTCTGTACAAAGTTAATAAAAAAGCGAATAGGTGTCCATTCCCTTCCCCTTCCTTCCCCTGCCCTTCATTAGCTGTACCCTGCCCCAGGCAGTCAAATGCCCACCAGGTTTATACTTCAGTCTCCTAAGACTTCAGGTAGCTTGAGCCATTTCCTCAGATCATGATCACTTCCAAGTTCACTGAAAAAAATGGAATTTCTGTTGCCTCAAAATTAGACTAGATCCTGAACCATGATCACCTTCTAAATGACCAGCCATCCACTTCTGTGGCATCTCTAAAATATCTCTGTGTTCACAGTATAAAGGGTGTCCTTCCATTATCATATTCCAATTTTAAGTCCGCTTCCAGTAAAAAGAGGTGATACTGGTTTTAATGAATGATTCTCTGCAATCGGTCCCAAAAAAGATGGAACAGCTATGCATAGGGGTTGCTGACTGTCAATTAATGGATATGCTGTTCCCTGGTTATACTGCCTTGAAGAAAGGGAAATTCCAAACTAAGCCAAATCATGAATATATCCAGAATTTTAAAATACTACAAGCAGGTTTTAAGAGAATGGATGTTGACAAAATAATTCTTGTGGACAAATCATTGAAAGGAAAGTTTCGAGTCTTTTTTAATTTGCTCAGTGGTTCAAGAAAACTTTTATGCGAGTACGATGGAAAAGACTATGACCCTACTGTAGCTGCTAGACAAGGTCAAGATATATCAGGAGCATCTTCCCTTGTTGTTAGAGTTTGAACAAACCAGCAGTGCAGCTCCTTGGAGGCCAGTTAGACTCAAATACTAATACAGGTTCTGGCTGGGAGAAAAGATCTTGGCTTAGGCAATGGGTATTATGAAGCAGTGAGATTAATGCTGCAGATCAATGTATTGAAACAGCTGACAAATAGGAGAAGCAAAGGATTTCTACTTTGGAAAGTTAAGGAACTTTGAACTGATTGCCAGGAGAATGAGGAAGAAGATTGCCCTGTATTGGGAGTGTGGCGTCTTTGTGCCACAGATGAAGCTTTGTGATTCCTAAGGAAGGGGCCCCATGGGAAGGACCAGCAGAGCATTAACAGCCTGGACCAGCAAAGCAGCAACATCTGAATGCTTCACTCCAAATCGTGCTTAACTGTAAAACACTCTCCTTTATTATACTTAGAGGACTTGCTGGTTTCTTTCCATAAGCAAAAAGCACTTCTTAAAGTGCCCTTTGCAGCAGTGTTATTTCTTTTCCAATTAGTTTGAGTTGGGATCATTTTTCCTTACAGCACAGTATTAACATCTAGTAGGTTCACCTCAGAAATGAAGAGGTTGATCTTGGGAGCTCTCCTTTGTGCTCCTGGTAAAGGATGATTTCTGGGGAGGATGTGTTATGAGGTGGAGTCTTCATAGAGAAAACCAAAGACTGAATTGAAATAAGCTACCGTGAAATCTGGTTACAGAACATTTTAATGACTTTTACCACAGTTAATAAGAGGGAAAAAAGAAATCCAATGAAAAATTTTCAGCTCTTACCTCATTTAATCTCTCTGCCTTTTGAACACCATATATTCCTATCTCATTTGAGAAAATATTTAGGATAAGGTTAATATTTTTGGAATGTATTATAATAGGTTGATATTTTCTTACTTTTTCAATTACTTTTTTAACAGCTTTATTGAAATATAATTCATATGCTATACAATACCCTTGTTTAAAGTGCAAAATTCAATGGTTTTAGTATATTCACAGAACTGTGCATCCATCACCATAGTCAATTTTAGAAACTTTTCATCACCCCAAAAAGAAACCCACACGCATTAGCATTCATCCCTATTTAAGCCCAAGCCCCCAGCCCCAGGCAACCACCAATCTACTTTATGTCTCTATAGATTTGCCTACTCTGGGTATTTTATATAAATGGAATTATACCATATGTAATATTTTCAGACTGGCTTCTTTCACTTAGGTAATGTTTTTAAGGTTTATCCATATTGCAGCATGTGTCAGTACTTCATTCCTTTTATTGCCAGTTAATACTCCATGGTATAAATACACCACATTTTATTTATCCATTTGTCAGTTGATGGATGAAGACAACGTGGGTTGTCTTCACTTTGGGGGTATTATGAATAATGCTGCTATGAACCTTTGTGTACAAGTTTTTGTGTGAATGTGTATTTTCATTTTTCTTTGGTACATACCAAACAGTGAAATTGTTGGGTCATATGGTAACTCTGCATTTAATCTTTCAAGGAACTTTCAGACTGTTTTCCAAAGTGGCTGCACCATCAATTACTTCGTATCTAAAAAGTTTCTCAGTGTTCCAGAGATTTAATCACACTATCCAATTAATTTTCTCCTTATTTTTCTATGATTCTATATTTTAAATTCACTAATCGCATATGGACTTCATTCAGTAAATTTGAAGTTTGGATTTTCCTCCAAATTCCTCACCAGTGATTCCAGAATCATTGCTGAGTAATCTTTAATCTCCTCTTTGATATGTATTCTCTTCGTTTATATATCACATTTTTATATTTAATAAATGATAATTCTGAGTTGTTTATGCTGTTCCATTGATCAGTCCAAGTCAATACCACATTATTTTAAAGACTGTTAACTTTGTTTTAATAATGCATGTTACTAATCGCTCCTTATCACCCTACATTTTTGGAATATTCTTTGTTTATTATGTCGTTCGAACTTCAGAAAATTTGTATTTACTCCTTTGAAAAAAAAATCCAATGGGATTTTATCACTATTGCATTAGCTCTATAAGTTAATTTGAGGTGTTATTATTTTTACAATATTTAAGTCTTCTACCTTGAAACATGCAATTTCTGCAGGAGAAACTTCAGAACAAGTCTTGAGTACTTAGTGACTTGTTTCCTCTATGAACTAAAGGAAAAGGAAGAATCAAAAATGTTTCTGAGATTCGGGGTCTGAGTGACTAAGAGAAGCTTAATATAAGCCGACAGAGTATTGCTAAGGACTATCAAAAAGAAGAGGGAAATTTTTTCAGTGTTACTTTGGAGGACAGAAAAACAGTCAATGTCTCAAAATTATGAGGAGATAGATTCGGCCAAACATACTAAACCATTTTACATAGTAGAGCTCTCCAAAAATGAAAAAAAAAAAAAGCTGCTGTGTGAGAAGGGAGAAGGTAAACCCTTCATTTCCAGAGGCATTCAAATGAGGATGGATTACCAAGTATCAAGATGACAGCCTTCCTATTTCTAATAGTCTGTGCTGACTACTTGTTCTCCAAATGGCCTTAGTATAATTGAAACAAGGAACTGGAATTTATGAAGAAGAAACGTAAAAGAAGATCAGAGTCAAGGATGGGCTTTGGGTAGTGCTCAAAGGAAGGAGAAAGAAGAGACAAAAGAAGAGAAAGAGATGATTCGAACAATGAAGTAAACACTAGAGAAAAATCACAGACCCATGGATGATAATGGAGGACCAAGGAAAGGCTGGCTAATAGTCAAATACAACAGAGAGGCTTAGAAAGTAAAATAGTAAGCTTTATTTTCTAGTAAAGCTTAGAAAGAGTCACTAGATTCAAAAATAAAGTCATAGGACAACCTGGCGAGTGAAGGTCCAGTAGATCTATTTGACAATAGAGTCATAGTTGAGTGACACTGTAAAGTCAAGTGAAGGTTTATTTTTTCCTGTTGAAGAGGTTGTGCACATCCGAAGTTCAAAGTCCAGACAATACAGATTTAGAGATAGAAAGTACAATAGACCCTGGCATTTGTAACTTTGATACTCATGGTTCTTACTGTTTGTCAATGACCCCATGATCCAAGGCAAGTAGTAATTTTTAAATGTTGCCAAAGCACACACTGGAATCATGTCTGCTGTGAAAGTGCTGTGCAGGAGTGAGTCACTTTTTTGGAGAGCAAGCCTAGCCAGCTGCCCAACATCTGTATCATATCATGGCTTTGTTATTCTCTACTAATCTCTGAATATGCTGTAACTGTCATGAAGTGGTAGGAACTCTACTTCTTCATAGATCCAGACAAGCTCATGGATAATGTTGCTATTACGGTGATGTACTATGACAAATTACTTTAGTCCAGGTGACGCTTGAACAATGTGGGGTTTAGGGGCACCGACCCTCCTCGAAGTAGAAAATCCTAATATAATTTAAGTGGACCCTTGGCATCCACAGCTCCTCCATATCCTGCATCCACAGTTCCTCCTCCACAGTTCCGCCCATAGATTCAACCAACCATGGATCGTGTAGTGCTATAGTATTTACTGATGAAAAAGAATCCGCATGTAAGTGGACCCACGCAGTTCAAACCATGCTGTTTAAGGATCAACTGTACTTTACAAAGCCACCGAAGGGCCTGAAGACATCACCATGATGTTTTGGATATTCTCTCCATTTTCTGGAGGTAATCATACATGAGAGATACTCAAAACAGTGCGATTTTTGAAGCTCTCAAGACACATTTCTTAAAATTATTAAGATTCTACTTACTGGAAGAGGTGAGGCCATCACTGTAGAAGAACGCTCTCTCAGGAAATGGGAAGGGCTGTTTTTTAGCTCAGAGAAGGAAGAATTTGGAAAGAAGAATAAAGGATGTGTCTCAGACTATTTCCCCAGAGAGCAGACATCAGAAAAATTGTATCTGCATGTCCTTTATTGTATCTGCATGTGATCTCAAGAAGGAGTATAAGAGAGTGAAGCAGTGAGAAGCTACACAAGATATGTTACTAAGTTGCTTGATCCCATGGACCTCTTGAGAAGCCATATGACATCGTCTCAGGACTGCCAGTCTGGGATGAGAAGGGAGGAAGCATTTATCCAGCAGCTCGCATCCCTCTCTAGTCAAAGAACACTCCAGGAAGCATTAGCTCTCCAGCACTTCTGGGTTGTACTTATGAGGATGCCGAGGGGTGCCTGCAGGGTCCCAAGCCACAGTGAAAACAGATAAGTCCTAGGATGGGAGGCAGGAGGTGCTGGCAGAATGCCTCCATGTGCAGTTGGTTGGGTGGCTGGAACAAAAGATAAGTGTGGCTGAAAGGATCTGAAGTGGTACATGAGAGGTGCCTGATCCAAGATGTTTGTGGTTTAAGAAGACGTGTGTTGGTGTGAGCAGGATGATAAGAAAACTCAGACCAGGTCCTGGCTCCTCTCAGGGCAAAAAGATGCTGGGCGCTCTTACAGGAATGAGGATGCTGTGTTGGGAATGAGTATTTGATATAAGTAGGGAAGAGTTGTCAAAACCACTGGGAAAAGCAGACTGAAAGGATGATGGGATAGTGGTAGGGGTCCATCTGATGCCAAGCATTATGAACTTCTAATTCTTTGCATTTTCTCCATGAGTGCCTTCACCCTAAGAGTAGGAACTGAGAAAGCAGACTCTGTGGGTCAGGTGGAGTGGTATGGGGCGTCTAGCAATGGTTGGGGGGGAAGGTCATCAGAGTGGTGGGGAGGGCAGCATGGAAGCAGCTGATCAGAGAATCAAGAGTAGGTACAACAGACAAAGTAACACCAAGGCCCCAATGTATAGAGGTTTCTGTGACAATAGGAGCAGAGCAGGAGCATGGGAGAAAGAATAAAAAAGGAAGACGTGGCATCTTGAAGGTGGAACAGAGCCGTACACTGATGACAAAGTCTACAGCACACTCAGTGCTACCAGGTGAAGACATGAGTGTCACTTTATCCTGCAGTGAATCGAGTAATATGGTTGTTGACATCGCCAAGAAGGAGTTGAGAAGGAAAGAAGGAAACTGACATGGTTCCCGAAGTTGTCCAGGACAGAATAAACAGTATTAGATGATACTGGTGATGATTTGGAGGTGGCTAAACCAGTGGTAGTAGAGACCTAGATGATAAAACATAGAAGAAAGCCTGTTGGAAGCGATGGGGTATGACCTCATCATAAAAGAGTTTAAGGAGCCAGCATGTTAATGAACAATCAAAGCAGCTGCTGAAGTTTAAAGACAAAGCAAGATTTGCCTCAATGAAGACTTACACGAGCACTATTTCTCCAGGACGTGTTGGAGAGGTAGGTGTAGATTTTCACTCTTACTTAATGCACTGGGAATCATTTGAATGTGCTAGCAGGAGCCTGCATTGCTCTTGTGATGATAAAAAATGAAAGAAACAAAATTAGTCAAGGACAAAAGTAGGATTCAAGCCCACAGGGAACAAACACTTTTCCACCACCCCCTTGACTCTGCAGCTGAACAGAACAGGCAGTGGAATGGTTTCTTTAGTCTTCCAAACACTTATCTTTGCTAAATCAACTTAAACCATGTGACCCCATTAACACAAAGAGCAAATGGAAATGAGTGTTTCAGAAAGATGGAGAGATATATAACCTGTGGTAAATGTTTAACATGCCACACACAGAGATCCAGCCATATTTCATCAGCAGCTGTCTTTTTTTTTTTTTTTTTTTTACTTCAAGTTTCCAGGGAGGAACCCACCCCTACACCCTCTGTGCCTTCATTCCAGCCCCTGACTCGGCAAGAGGTCCTGGAAAGCATCCATGTCATAAAGAGAGATGGTGACAAAGAGTAATGATTATAATAGCTACCATGATTGAATGCCTCCTCTGTGCACAGTTTAGGCTAAATACTCTATGTAGTTTATCCCAGTTAGTCATTAAAATAACTGTGAGCAGATAATATTAACTCTATCTTGAAGACTGGGTGGTACAGAGCTGCTGTAGGGATTCAGCAATGTCCTCAGGGTACCAGGCTCCTTCACGTTCCTGCCCTGCCCTCAGTGATAGGAATTACTCCCCCAATCTGTGTCTGTGTTCAAGCAGGAAGAAGCAGCGGAAGAGGCAGTACCAGCAAACTTACCTTGTATTGGCCAGAACTAGTGTTTCATTCAGGGATCACGTCGATTAGAGACAACAGAGTCCACTTTAGCTGGTTTAAACACAAGGAGTTCCTTAAGATATACAGAGAGTTCTTAAATCATTGGGGAGGGCTGAAAAGATTTTAGTTGAACTCAGAATGCCACCATAGAATTGGGTCATCAAGGGAGCTGCTGCCTCTTCCATAATCAGGCAGTTGCTGAATTAAGAGGCCATCTTCTCCTACAGGAAGCCAGCGCCACAGTCATCGGCTCCAAGGCACCTGCCACAACCTGGAAGCAAGTCAATCAGAAAACACCCCCCACAGCACTAGCTCCCAGGCTAGGCCAGTTCTGCCGAGACCCAGGCCAGCAACAGAGGTGCTCATAACCCTTCTCTTGCCCCCCACTGAACTCAGTTCCCAAACAAACGCTCATGGTCCTCTCTCCTTGTGACTCAGTTCCGACTCAAGGATAAAGGATCAATAAAACTTAAATCATGTGTGGAGCCCCAGCTGCCATGGCAGTTGAGGACTCTGCAAATTGACTATTTTGGTTTTCCAATCTCTGTAGCAGAGGCGAGCGAGAGAGAAAAGCATTGGCACAGAGTTTGAGTACACCAAGCCATTGTATTAGCCACAATTGTTCTGGAAAGTTGGGAACGCTGGTGTATGGACAGTTATCCTTCCTTTCTTCCATCCTAGGCATCCCGGCCACACATATCATCTCATTTAATCCTCACCTCAACCTCTCAATGACATATTGTTATCCCCACTTTATAGATGAGGGAACTGAGGCTTATAAAGTTTAAATAATAATGTTCAATATCCTTTCATAACCTACAGTGGAATATAATCTGCAAAAAATAATAACTGGATCACTATGTTATACCCCTGAAACTAATGCAATATTGTAAATCAACTAACTGCAATAAATAAAAAATTAAAAGGTAATAATGTTCTAGACGGTAGCAGAATCGAGATTTGAACTAAAGTCCATGTTCCACTATCCTCATGTGGTAAAATTAATATGTTTGCTTTGCTGAGACTAAACACCAACAATAATGGACTCTCTCTATTCTTAATTCCCTTGCTTCTAAATATGAATCACTGGCTTTCAAAGAACACTCGTAGGTGCCCTCCAATCTCGAAACCTTTGCTCCAGCAATTTTCTTAATTGCCTGTGTTGCTTGATCCCATGGACCACCTGAGAAGCTTGATGATGTATGTGTCAGGACTGTATGAGGTGAGAAAGGAGGAAGCATCCATCAACTCACATCCTCCATTGGCCAAAGAATCATCCCATGAGGCATTATTGCCCTTTTTCTCCCATATCCGACTACTCATATCCAGCCATCCTTTCAGGCCCAGATCAAGCACCTTTCCACAGAGACTTCTCCAGTCTCCCTGCCAAAATGTAGTCCTGCATTTTCTGAATCTCCTACATATTTTCTTTGTACCTCCCTTCATACACTTCCCACATTCAACATATATAATCACCCTTTTCACATTATAACTTCCTTGAAGACAAGAATGATGACATTTATCTCTATTGTCCTTTAAAGCTTCTGGCACAATGCGGAGTGTAGAAAGGGTTCACTAGATGAAAAATAAAGAAATGAATAAATTTCCCTAGGGAGGTGCTCTCTTCTTTAATGTATTGGATAATCTGTATCCGGGTAATTATAAATCAATTGCTCTAGTTTTCTAATGTTTTTAAGTAGAAAAACTTTTCTCCATCACCATCATCCACCTGATTTCTTCCATAGTGAGCCCTCATCAATTAATGTAACAGAATGTTTTTTACATATTTATTTGATTTTAACATTTTTATAAAAGGAACTAAAAAAGAGAGGACAGGACAACATCTTTGTTTTTTGTTGTTGTTGAAGTATAGTTGATTTACAATGTTGTATTAGTTTCTGGTGTAGAGCAAAGTGATTCAATTATACACACACACACACACACACACACACACACACACATATGTTCTTTTTCATATTCTTTTCAATTATATGTTATTACAAGATATTGGGTACAGCTCCCTGTGTTATACAGTAGGACCTTGTTCTGCATCTGTTTTACATATAGTAGTTTGTATCTGATAATCACAAACTCCTAATTTATCCCTCCTCCTCCCCTTTCCCCTTTGGTAACCATAGTTGTATGATGCTATTTGTTGGGGCGGGGGGGGGTTGCGGGATCTTAGTTTCCCAACCAAGGATCGAACCCACGCCCCCTGCATTGGAAGCGTGGAGTCTTAATCACTGGACCGCCAGGGAAGTCCCTGGTAACCATAAGTTTATTTTCTGTGTGTGTGAGTCAGTTTCTGTTTTGCAAATAAGTTCATTTGTATCATATTTTAGTGCTGGCTTTGGCAGCACATATACTAAAATTGTATCATATTTTAGATTCCACAGATAAGTGATATCATATGATCTTTGTCTTTCTCTGTCTGACTTACTCCACATAGTGTAATAAACTCTAGGACTACATCTTTGGAGTTGAAATGAGTTCACTTTCTCTCTGGAACAACCACAATAGGTCAATTTTTATACTAGTTCAGGCATTTGCCATAAGTAACAATTCATTGGGCCAAAATGAGTGGAACAAATCATGATAGTGAAAGCATCAAGGAGTCTCCACGCTCTACACTTAATTCATTCAATTTCCTGCTAAAGTAGAATTTCTTGCATTACTGTTAGCCCTTCAGGTCAGCACAGAGCAGCAGTCTCCTTCATTTCTTCTGGAAACTTTCCACTTTGGAACCCCCAAAAGAGTAGCCAGCAGTCACCAAGGTGGGTTGTCTCCCACTGCGTGGTTCATGAAATCGGTAGGTGGGCAGCTTCCTTCTGGTTGCCATGGAAATGACCAGGGCCACTGGCCCTCTGAAAACGGAAAAGAACAGCAAGTGCAAGAACAGGCATTCCGTCCGTCCTGCCTTGCAGATTAGACCAGCTGTCAAGCCAGAGTGAAGGATCAGGCAGAGGTCTGGGAGTGGCGGAGCCAGCCTTGCAGTGGAGCTTGAGATGTAAGTAATTTCTCTGTTCTTTTTTTTGAAAAGCATGTCTAGCTTAACAGTTTTTAATAGCTTCACAATTTCTGCTGCATGGCAGGAAAGTTCTGTGATGGTTTGAAGAAACACCATCGGCGCCACCTTCTTCTTGTCGTGTTTGCATTTCCTGAATATAACGCATACTTATAAGTCACTTTCACCGTGAAACACTCCTTGAAGCTTCCAGGCGTATGAATTGCTCTTTACTGAGATTCTGCCTTTAAAAGGAAATGTTTTCAGTACATTAAGCAAAGAATGAAATGGTCTTCTCAGTCCCTAAATAGATAAACTCACTTAGGTTAATATTATATAACAAATATCGCCGTGGAATCTGAGCTTCCTGTTTCTATTTTTAAATCTGGCTAAAATAAAATAAAAAAAAGAAAAACAAAAGAATCCGGCTATATTTTCCTGTTGGTCTTTAATGCTAAATAACAATTAAATGAAAGAGATTTGTGTCATATCTCTTTTCCTTACCGTGATCACCAGTAAAACTAGGAACTCTCAAAACATTGGCTTTTATTGTTTCTTCGCTCTGATTTTATCTAATGGTATTATATTTACTGTTTCTTTACACACTAGTCATTAGAAAACATAGGAAGACAAGAAGAAACCAAATTTAGATGAGCATCAACATTTGGATTGGTTAACTTTTTAAAAAACTGGTTCTTGTTTTCAAAAGTGAAACAAACACGATAAATACTGTAGTAAAACAGTAATGGGGATGTTTTAATCAAAACCAGTAATCCTTACACAGTTCTGCATATATTCATTGTTTAATAAATATGTTTTGGGGCAGTTTTTTAGCAATAACTGTGTTGGTGTATATTGAGGAAAGGAAATGTTTCAAAAGAATTGTGCATAATATTTATAAAAACCTGTCCTTAAAAACTACCAAAAATATCAGACCTCGCTTGCTTGAAATGTTTTTTAATGAAAAGGGTGATATTTCGCAAGTTTTTTACTTTTATTTTTATACCAAACAATTCAATGTAATGCATTATTTAAAAATAATGTTTGAAAGGAAAAAAGGATTTCTCATCATGTTTTTGAGAGAAATTGGGCATTTTCTGAAAATAACAGATTCAATACAGTGTCTATGGAAATGAATACTTTTCAACAGTTGACATAGCACTCCCAATTTTCTTTTTCGCATCCATATTTTTATCACTTGAACCTAGTATATGATCCACTTTTAAAATTCAGGGTCTATGGAATTCCCTGGCAGTCCAGTGGTTAGGACTTGGCACGCTCACTGCCAGGGGCCCGGGTTCGATCCCTGGTCAGGGAACTAAGATCCCATAAGCCGTGCAACGCAGCCAAAAAAAAAGAAAAAAAAAAAAATTCAGGGTCCAGTGGCTCGTGTCTCTGTGTCAATGGAGAGAAGAGACAAACCACACAGTTCCATGGGTGTGTGATTAAGGGGGCCAGACCTGCCGAGATGGGGGTTGGAGCACCAATGATCTAATTAGCTAAACGTATAGCAAGCCATTCACAGGAAATGCTTGAAGGGTTTGCAACCATTGGTTAATAAACTCTCACAAGAACCTGTGTTGAGTAGAAAGGTGCAGTAGTTACATATTTTAGTTAAGACTTCCCACTGGCTTGCTCTCTGAGAGTCTTTGTCCCACATTCCATGACTATGTTAACAGCAGCAGCATTCAACCAATGTTGTCCTTATTTTAAAATCTAATTTATAAGCCATTTCTTTTTTTAAAAAAAAAAAAGTGTTCTGATGCTTGTGCATAATAGAACTCACTTCGTTCCTTTTGTTTCCTGTTCATCTAGCGTGAGGTTTCTATACACACTTGAGGTTAGAGGCCACGGAGTCTAGTAATAGAATCCGAGGCATGGAACGTCATGTGAGTAGGAACTTGACCCTGGGGTGGGAAATGAAACAGTAATTTCCACCATGACTCCTTAGAGTATGTTTGGCTGTCTGGGTTCAAGTCTCAGTTGTTTCCTTCTGGCTCTGTGACTTTGACCAAGCTATTTAACCTCTCTGTGTCTTCATTTTCTGATAAGAAAATGGGGCCATAATATCTACCTTTACGATTATTGTAAGGATTAAATGAAATAAAACACGTAAAATACTTCAAACAGTACCTGGTACAAAAGAAGCACTTATTAAATATTATTAATCATTGAAAAATATGTGTAGTTCCTAATTTCAGTCATTTTTCAACACACATGGAACTCCCACATTTCTTATTTGAAAGTACATTGCCTCTTATCGATGACCGTTTTCTATAGTTAGCTAGTTTAGCCCTGGGAACACAGGGCTGAGGGGCAATAAAGGTGTGTGTAGTAAAATGTGAATACAATAACATCTGTTCTCTATCTAGTAGTCTGAACTCTCTTGGGAGTCAAGAGTTGTATATTTGACAAGTTAAGTCTGAGGTGTCTGTTAGCTATTCAGGTAGAGCTATTCAAGTGAGATGCTGGATACACGAGCATGAAGCTCAGGGAAGGGTTTGGAAGCTGGTTAGTCATCAGCATATAGATAATACTGAAATCCAGGGGTCAGCATGCAATCGCCAAGGGAGTGGACATACAGAGAGAAGAGAGCCAGGCGCCAAGCCAGGGGCATGCAGCACTCAGGGAAGACGAGAAGATGTCAGCCAGATACTAAGAATGAGTCGGCGTTGAGGTAGCAAGAAAAACAGGAGCATGTGGTGTCAAGGAAGAACAGAAAGGTCTTTGCTCAGGAAGGAGGGAGCTGGCAACCATGCTGAATGCTGGTGAGAAGTCAAGCAAAATGAGATGAGACATTAACCATTGATTTTGGCGCATTTTGGGGGGTGGGAGTCACTGGGAATCTGATAACAATCATTCCAGTGGAATGACCCTAAGAACAGCCGGTTTAGAGGGGCTTGAAAAATCTAACATAAAACAGGCACTGGGCTCTCTGTATACTTATAGATTTGCTTGCAAAAGCTTGGTTTTTAATTTCTTTTATGGTTAACTGATGTGGACCTATAAGAGGTCTGAGGTAGGCAAGAACTGTCATCCATGAATCTAGCCTACTAAAGATTCGTGAAAGATGTGAAGACAGTTTAAGAGATGAGGGTGGTTTCTTAGCAGATGAGAAATAGAAAACACTCCTGACACAGGGGGCAACATAAGCAGCATGAAGGAGGCATCACACACACACACACACACACACACACACACACACACACATACATACAAGAAGACAATACACAGACACACACACACACACACACACACACACACACACATCCATCAGGACTTGTTCTAACAATATTCCCTGATGCCTTTCCATTCCAGTTTTGATCCATTTCCCATAGAATGATCACTTCTCATTTGCATTTCTGAACTGCCTGGGCTCCAAGGTCATTAGGAAGCCAGGATCTTCTCTGTGTCCAGGAGCTTTACAGGATTCCTTTGGAGTCATGCCTAGTCACCATTTCATGGGTATTCAGTTTAGCCCAAATTGTGTTGCCCATATTATCCACTAGAGTTCTGCTCTTGTCACAAAAATAACCTTCAATGAGTCATCGATGAGGTCAGGAGGGCTTCTTTTCAAATAAAATTCTTATGTTAGAATAGTTATAGACTTACAGAAAAATTGTGAAGATAGCACAGAGAGTTCCTATATACCCTGCACCCAGTGTCCCCTATTATTAACATCTTACATTACTGAATTATACATGTGTCACAATTAATGAACCAATATTGATACATTATTATTATTTTAACTGATATCTCTATTTTATTCAGATTTTCTTAGATACCTAATGTCCTTTTTCTGTTCCAGGATCCCATATTACCTTTAGTTGTAGGCACGTAAAACCCTAAAAAATCTTCCAAGAAAGCAACAAGGTTCAAATTACCTTTGGTTCCAATATTTGTGACTAAAACCACTAAAGGAAAAATTTAACTCTTACTTGTCTAAAATCTAATGGTTGAATACAGATGAAAGGAAAAAGCTTAAGGCTTACATCTTAAGGAAATAGTTTAAGGTATTTTATGGGCTGTAATAATGTACAACTGTAAGTGGAGGACCTAATTCCCTTTTTATTGCCCTGGAAGCAGGTTATTAAAATATTAAAGGTCTGCCAGCATTTTTTTGTTTCTCATCTCCTAGCAAAGGGATTACTCTGACTTATTTTCCTTGGCAACCTCACACTCATATAATACAGGCCCAGTAATTTGAGCAAAGCTCTCCCTGAATTAGTTCCACAAGACTGGATGCTTAAATGTTAGATTGTGGGGAAGTTTGCAGCACGGGTTATTATAATCCCTCAACGGAGAGCAATTAAGGCATTGGCTTCTGATGCCCACAAATATCTGTGAGATCAATATATACTAACTCAGCTCATGCTTCCCTTAAGCCTGGGGAAGCCATGTGGAGTGAGGTAGAAGGACGGTGATCTGGGGTCCTGACTCGGGGCTCATGGTCCCTATCCTAGGTGAGTGTGTTTCACCCTTTGTCCCCATCAGTTTCACAGAAAAGCTCCAAGGCAACTGCAAACTTAGACGATGCTCACTGGTAAAGTCACAAGAGGTTGGGGATGCCTCATGGGTCTTTTGCCAGATGTCATTCGATGACCTTCAAGGAGATTCACAGGCAAGGCATAAGATATTGAGCTTAAATTGCCACCCTCTCACCAGTACACAAAATCTCCTTATACTTCCTCTGTCATGGCTGAGCCACATGCTGAAATTCCTGCTAAAGAAGATGGATTTTGCTTGCTAATTTGATATGATACACTCCACAATTCCAGGAGGTAAAAGGTAAAAGAGGAAGTAAAGGATCAATAACATGCCTCTCTGACTTAGCTAATATAGGGATTTATTTGGATAATATAAATATTTACGGAGTGCCTCTATGAGTCAGGCGCTAAGGACTGGGGAAACCATGGTCAACGTGAAGACCAGGGCTGTGTCACATCAGAAATCTGACTGACACAACATACCAGCAGCAATTGTTCCAGCATCCAATAGACAAACTAGTGGGGGAAATCAACATTCAATTAAGCTGAATACTTTCAAAACATAAAACGTCTGCTTTTCAGTTAGTTCTTTTAAAAAATAGCTTTAGAGATATGGGAACATATGTATATGTATAACTGATTTACTTTGTTATAAAGCAGAAACTAACACACCATTGTAAAGCAATTATACTCCAATAAAGATGTTTTAAAAAGTAGCTTTATATATATATATATATATATATATATATATATATATATATATATATACACACACACACACATATATATAAAAATAAAGCTATTTTTAAAAAATAATTATTTGTTTATTTTCTTGGCTGCATCAGGTCTGAGTTGTGGCACGTGGGATCTTTGTTGCGGTGCTCGGGTTTCTCTCTAGTTGTGGCACACGAACTCAGTAGTTGTGGCGCAAGGGCTTAGGTGCCCTGCAGCGTGTGGTATCTTAGTTCCCCGACCAGGGATCGAACCTGCGTCCCCTGAATTGGAAGGCGGATTCTTTACCACTGGACCACCAGGGGAGTCCCCAGTTAGTTCTTAATTATCTTAGTCTAGATGCTTTTGAGCACTTTAGTTCATTTCTATCATTAACTATGTTTAATCTGAAAGCAGTAATCCAATTGATACTTGAAGAGATCCTGGCTTCACCAACCAGTGGGCACAAATAAGGTTTAATTAACACCAATCGCTTGTATCTGGTTGGTTTGTGCTCCCATCTACCTGATACAGGTCCTTGCTTCCTTCCCACCCCCGTGTCTACACAATAGAGTCTCCTCTAATTATTTCTTGGGGTCCCCAGGAGTGCCTCACCTGTATTCACAAACAGTCTTCTCATGTGCCTCTGTCCCCAGCCGCCATTGGATGTTGACTGCCCCCCACATGCCGCTGCCATGGGGCTCCTTGTTAACTTGTTGCCTGGAGAGCAGTGTCTGGAGACATCCCAGTCTGTCCTCCAGGAGAGGCCAAATGATGCTATCTGCCCCTCATCCCTCGCTGTGCCACAGCTGGGCTGCCCTCAGTGCAGAAGTGGGGAGAATGACTCTGTCCCCTGCTCAGTGTCACACTTTCTCACCTGGGCAGGGGCCACTGTGCCCCGCATCTCCAAGTTCTTGAGAGCCGTCCATGCAGTATCTGCCTACAACTCCACTGGACTCAGCCCAAGGCTTTAATTAGTCTGGGTTAAGAAGAGGCAAGTGCTGTCCCGTCCCTCCACTCATTCCTGCCCCAGACCCTCACACATCACCTTTACTCTTCCTTCTTTTTTCTCAACAATTCCACATATGCAAAAAACCACCTGGATACGGTCAGCCCCTGAACTCGTGAGACGTGTCCAGATGCACCTGTTCAGACTGGGCTGGGTCCAATACAGAGTGGCTACTCTATGACAGCTCTGAGCTTGGTACTACAGAAGAATGGAAAGGAGTTTAGGACATTGTTACCCTAAGAGCTTATGATCCAGTCTAGTGAGAGTAATAAGACACGTGACACAACTAGTGAATACTGCAGGGCTGTGAATAAAGACGAGCTAGTGTGTTTGATCCAAAAGTGGTTTGATTGGGTGGTTTTGTTTCCCCATAATTTCTGTATTCCTTTCCTATCACCATTCTAACAAATTCCCACAAACTTAGTGGCTTAAAACAACACACATTTATTCTTTCACATTTCTGGAGGGCAGAAGTCCAAAATCAGTCTGACTGGGCTAAATTCAAGGTATTGGCAGGGCTAATCCTTCTGGAGACTCCAAGGGAGAATCGATTTCTTGCCTCTTCCAGCTTCTAGAGGCTGCTGGCATTCCTTGGCTTATGGCCACATCACTCCAATCTCTGCTTCTGTTGTCACTTTTTCTTCTCTCTCTCTTCCTGCATCCCTCTTAGAAGGACCTTCGTGATTACGTTGGGCCTACCCAGATAATCCAGGATAATTTCCCCATCTCAAGATCTTTAACCTAATCACGTATGTAAAATCTTCCTTGCTTTGTAAGGTAATATTCATATTACCTTATCCTAAGGATAAGGATATGGATATCTTTAGGGGCCGTTATTCAGCCCACCACAATATCCAGCAAGCACAGGAGAAGATCAGAAAGAAAGTGTTTTGATCATATCCCATACTCTTGCTGTCTCTGTAAACATTTTACACACATTTAAATTAGTAGAAATGGGAATTGGACAGTTATTTCCATTTACCAGACTTGCTCACTCATAATTTCAAGGCCTCGCATTCCCCAGAATTTACAGGAGGACATTTGTAAATTAGGTTCAAGAAAAAATGATACAGAAAGATCTTTTTGTTTTATGCTGAGCTTGTTCTCTGTTCCAATTTTCAATGCAAGCAGTGCATTCAATTAACCAGTACTAGGGCTTCCCTGGTGGCACAGTGGTTGAGAATCTGCCTGCCAATGCAGGGGACACGGGTTCGAGCCCTGGTCTGGGAAGATCCCACATGCCGCAGAGCAACTAAGCCAGTGAGCCACAACTACTGAGCCTGCTTGTCTGGAGCCTGTGCTCCGCAACAAGAGAGGCCGCGATAGTGAGAGGCCCGTGCACCGCGATGAAGAGTGGCCCCCACTTGCCGCAACTAGAGAAAGCCCTCGCACAGAAACGAAGACCCAACACAGCCAAAAATAAATATAAAAATAAATTAAAAAAAAAAAAAGACCTAAAGAAGAAATACATGGTGAATATCTTAAAAAAAAAAAAATTAACCATTACTTTAGATTTTGGGGAAGGTGGCTTTTGGGATGTCCTAATATCCCCAATATATATATATTCCTATTATCACTATAATTCTGACATTACAAAATACCATAGTTTATGAATAGTACTATAGTACTCTGTGTATTATAGTTGCTTATGAGTAGTAGTAATAGTACTTATGAACAGCACTAATAGACTATATATTATGACATGCACCTTGCTTTACTCGTATTATAGCCTTGGGTGGTAGGTATTATCATTCCCATGCCATATTGAGAAAAATGACTCAGAAGAGCTCTTTGGCCTAAAAATATTCAGTGAGTTTAACAATCACAAAAATGCTTTAAATTGTGTCCCCTGAAGACCCGAATTGCATGCTTGAAGCTAATTTGACCTAAATTCCAACTTATGGAGACATGAACTTGTATTTCCTCTTTTTCTAGATGAGGATATCTATCAGATGATAGCAAAGAGTGTAGGTCTTACTGTATAAATCAAATGAGAAATTGACCCCATCAGAATCACAGCGAACCCCGTTTCCTGCCTCTCACGATGAACCATGTGAACTTTGATGAAGGGGAAGTGATTTTCGTCAACAGAGACTTTACAAGGCGGTGACTTCAGAATCACTTGGAAGGGTGTGTGAAAATTCAGTGGCTCGTACCAGGGATGGGAGTCTGCCATTGTGGAATGTGAAGAAGAAAGAAAAGACAACACTTATCCTAGTAAGAAAACATGGAGGAGAAACCCAAATTAGCTTTCAACATTATAAGCTTTGAAATATTAAGCAATAAGAACATTATTCCTGGTTCCAATACCATCTTACGTAGTGCTTCTCTCTAAACTGTCTCCTGCAGTGCCCTTGTGGAGCAGAGCCAAGGAAAAGGAAAATGCTAAAAATCTTTTTTTTTTCAAAAAATCATTCTCAAGGTCCTCCACCTAAAGCCTTCATCCAGCATCTGTGCGAGCTTCTCACCCACAGAACACAGAGTAGCCAACATTTCCTCCCTGGCCTCCATGGGAAGGGTGATTGCACAGCCACAAACGAGTGGGAACTGGGCCTGAGAACAGGTGGCCACACAATTCTGGGTCCTAGAAAGGAGTCTCACCCCACACTTCTCCTGTATTTCTATTTAACCCTCACTATCCCTCTAACAAGGGGCAAGGTAGGGATAAGGCTTAAAGCGCAATCCCCTTGGGCAAGAATGTGTTTACTTAAGTCTGTATTAAGGCTTAACCAAGTGATATTAGACCCCTGTATGAGTGGGGTTTCAGCACCAGGCATCTGTAAAGAGTGGATGAGGGGATGACCAAGGAACTAAGAGGAAGGCACAGCAAGGCGACAGCAGGGCAGGAGCCTCGACCTCATTCCCACCTCCTCAATCCCACTCTCTTGTGCCCTCTACCCCCTCAAGGATTCCAGATAGTGAAATTAATTTATCTGGAGAGCCTGGAGTTAGAAGGAGTCAGCAAATGAAGAGAGATAAACCTTCAAAGAAAATACAAAAGAAAAGCGTTTTCTCACTTAGAACTCATTGTTTTCTGGTCTCTGCCCCTCTAATTCAATCTCCACCTGGCACCTCCATGAACTTCCTTAAGCACAGATCTACACGGGTCTCCCCTGCTTACAAACCTTCAGCGCCTCACTTTTGACTCTTGCAGGGACCTCCAAAGGGGGTGTGTACATCAAAGGGAGTACACGAGCCAGTGGGGTAGAGCTGACAATACTCAAACTTCCATTTTTTTTTTTTTAAAACATCTTTATTGAAGTATAATTGCTTCACAATGGTGTGTTAGTTTCTGCTTTATAACAAAGTGAATCAGCTACAGATATACACACGTTCCCATATCTCCTCCCTCCCGCATCTCCCTCCCTCCCACCCTCCCCATCCCACCCCCCCCAGGCGGTCACAAAGCACCGAGCTGATCTCCCTGTGCTATGCGGCTGCCTCCCACTAGCTATCTATTTTACATTTGGTAGTGTATATATGTCCATGACACTCTCTCATCCTGTCACATCTCACCCCTCCCCCTCCCCATATCCTCAAGTCCATTCTTTAGTAGGGCTGTGTCTTTATTCCCATCTTGCCACTAGGTTCTTCATGACCTTTTTTTTTTTTTTTCCTTAGATTCCATATATATGTGTTAGCATACTGTATTTGTTTTTCTCTTTCTGACTTACTTCACTCTGTATGACAGACTCTAACTCCATCCACCTCATTACAAATACCTCCATTTCATTTCTTTTTATGGCTGAGTAATATTCCATTGTATATATGTGCCACATCTTCTTTATCCATTCATCCGATGATGGACACTTAGGTTGCTTCCATGTCCTGGCTATTGTAAATAGAGCTGCAATGAACATTTTGGTACATGACTCTTTTTGAATTATGGTTTTCTCAGGGTATATGCCCAGTAGTGGGATTGCTGGGTCATATGGTAGTTCTAGTTTTAGTTTTTTAAGGAACGTCCATACTGTTCTCCATAGTGGCTGTATCAATTTACATTCCCACCAACAGTGCAAGAGGGTTCCCTTTTCTCCACACCCTCTCCAGCATTTATTGTTTGTAGATTTTTTGATGATGGCCATTCTGACCGGTGTGAGATGATACCTCATTGTAGTTTTGATTTGCATTTCTCTAATGATTAAGGATGTTGAGCATTCTTTCATGTGTCTGTAGGCCATCTGTATATCTTCTTTGGAGAAATGTCTATTTAGGTCTTCTGCCCATTTTTGGATTGGGTTGTTTGTTTTTTTGTTATTGAGCTGCATGAGCTGCTTGTAAATCTTGGAGATTAATCCTTTGTCAGTTGCTTCATTTGCAAATATTTTCTCCCATTCTGAGGGTTGTCTTTTGGTCTTGTTTATGATTTCCTTTGCTGTGCAAAAGCTTTTAAGTTTCATTAGGTCCCATTTGTTTATTTGTGTTCTTTTTTTTTTTTTTTTTTTTTTTTTTTTTGGTGAAAGCAACAGTAATTTATTTTTTTATTTTTTTTTTTAATGTCTGAAACATTTATATTAACATGTTTCCATACAAATAACCCAATGAAAGTTTAGTATTAGTTGTTTTGTTTGTTTTTTTATACTGCAGGTTCTTATTAGGCATCAGTTTTATACACATCAGTGTATACATGTCAATCCCAATCGCCCAATTCAGCACACCACCATCCCCACCCCACCGCAGTTTTCCCCCCTTGGTGTCCATATGTCCATTCTCTACATCTGTGTCTCAACTTCTGCCCTGCAAACTGGCTCATCTGTACCATTTTTCTAGGTTCCGCATACATGCATTAATATACGATATTTGTTTTTCTCTTTCTGACTTACTTCACTCTGTATGACAGTCTCTAGATCCATCCACGTCTCAACAAATGACTCAATTTCGTTCCTTTTTATGGCTGAGTAATATTCCATTGTATATATGTACCACATCTTCTTTATCCATTCATCTGTTGATGGGCATTTAGGTTGCTTCCATGACCTGGCTATTGTAAATAGTGCTGCAGTGAACATTCGGGTGCATGTGTCTTTTTGAATTACGGTTTTCTCTGGGTATATGCCCAGTAGTGGGATTGCTGGGTCATATGGTAATTCTATTTTTAGTTTTTTAAGGAACCTCCATATTGTTCTCCATAGTGGCTGTATCAATTTACATTCCCACCAACAGTGCAAGAGGGTTCCCTTTTCACCACACCCTCTCCAGCATTTGTTGTTTGTAGATTTTCTGATGATGCCCATTCTAACAGGAGTGAGGTGATACCTCATTGCAGTTTTGATTTGCATTTCTCTAATAATTAGTGATGTTGAGCATCTTTTCATGTGCTTCGTGGCCATCTGTATGTCTTCTTTGGAGAAATGTCTATTTAGGTCTTCTGCCCATTTTTGGATTGGGGTGTTTGTTTCTTTGATATTGAGCTGAATGAGCTGTTTATATATTTTGGAGATTAATCCTTTGTCCGTTGATTCATTAGCAAATATTTTCTCCCATTCTGAGGGTTGTCTTTTCGTCTTGTTTATGGTTTCCTTTGCTGTGCAAAAGCTTTGAAGTTTCATTAGGTCCCATTTGTTTATTTTTGTTTTTATTTCCATTACTCTAGGAGGTGGATCAAAAAAGATCTTGCTGTGATTTATGTCAAAGAGTGTTCTTCCTATGTTTTCCTCTAAGAGTTTTATAGTGTCCAGTCTTATATTTAGGTCTCTAATCCATTTTGAGTTTATTTTTGTGTATGGTGTTAGGGAGTATTCTAATTTCATTCTTTTACATGTAGCTGTCCAGTTTTCCCAGCACCACTTATTGAAGAGACTGTCTTTTCTCCATTGTATATCTTTGCCTCCTTTGTCATAGATTAGTTGACCATAGGTGCGTGGGTTAATCTCTGGGCTTTCTATCTTGTTCCATTGATCTATGTTTCTGTTTTTGTGCCAGTACCATATTGTCTTGATTACTGTAGCTTTGTAGTATAGTCTGAAGTCAGGGAGTCTGATTCCTCCAGCTCCATTTTTTTGCCTCGAGACTGCTTTGCCTATTCGGGGTCTTTTGTGTCTCCATACAAATTTTAAGATGATTTGTTCTAGCTCCGTAAAAAATGCCATTGGTAATTTGATAGGGATTGCATTGAATCTGTAGATTGCTTTGGGTAGTATACTCATTTTCACAATGTTGATTCTTCCAATCCAAGAACATGGTATATCTCTCCATCTGTTGGTATCATCTTTAATTTCTTTCATCAGTGTCTTATAGTTTTCTGCATACAGGTCTTTTGTCTCCCTAGGTAGGTTTATTCCTAGGTATTTTATTCTTTTTGTTGCAATGGTAAATGGGAGTGTTTCCATAATTTCTCTTTCAGATTTTTCATCATTAGTGTATAGGAATGCAAGAGATTTCTGTGCATTAATTTTGTATCCTGCAACTTTACCATATTCATTCATTAGCTCTAGCAGTTTTCTGGTGGCAGTTTTAGGATTCTCTATGTATAGTATCATGTCATCCGCAAACAGTGACAGTTTTACTTCTTCTTTTCCAATTTGTATTCCTTTTATTTCTTTTTCTTCTCTGATTGCCGTGGCTAGGACTTCCAAAACTATGTTGAATAATAGTGGTGAGAGTGGACATCCTTGTCTCGTTCCTGATCTTAGAGGAAATGCTTTCAGTTTTTCACCATTGAGAATGATGTTTGCTGTGGGTTTGTCATATATGGCCTTTATTATGTTGAGGTAGGTTCCCTCTATGCCCACTTTCTGGAGAGTTTTTATCAGAAATGGGTGTTGAATTTTGTCAAAAGCTTTTTCTGCATCTATTGAGATGATCATATGGTTTTTATTCTTCAATTTGTTAATATGGTGTATCACATTGATTGCTTTGCGTATATTGAAGAATCCTTGCATCCCTGGGATAAATCCCACTTGATCGTGGTGTATGATCCTTTTAATGTGTTGTTGGATTCTGTTTGCTAGTATTTTGTTGAGGATTTTTGCATCTATATTCATCAGTGATATTGGTCTGTAATTTTCTTTTTTTGTAGTGTCTTTGTCTGGTTTTGGTATCAGGGTGATGGTGGCCTCATAGAATGAGTTTGGGAGTGTTCCTTCCTCTGCAATTTTTTGGAAGAGTTTGAGAAGGATGGGTGTTAGCTCTTCTCTAAATGTTTGATAGAATTCACCTGTGAAGCCATCTGGTCCTGGACTTTTGTTTGTTGGAAGATTTTTAATCACAGTTTCAATTTCATTACTTGTGATTGGTCTGTTCATATTTTCTATTTCTTCCTGGTTCAGTCTTGGAAGGTTATACCTTTCTAAGAATTTGTCCATTTCTTCCAGGTTGTCCATTTTATTGGCATAAAGTTGCTTGTAGTAGTCTCTTAGGATGCTTTGTATTTCTGCAGTGTCTGTTGTAACTTCTCCTTTTTCATTTCTGATTTTATTGATTTGAGTCCTCTCCCTCTTTTTCTTGATGAGTCTGGCTAATGGTTTATCAATTTTGTTTATCTTCTCAAAGAACCAACTTTTAGTTTTATTGATCTTTGCTATTGTTTTCTTTGTTTCTATTTCATTTATTTCTGCTCTGATCTTTATGATTTCTTTCCTTCTGCTAACTTTGGGTTTTGTTTGTTCTTCTTTCTCTAGTTTCTTTAAGTGTAAGGTTAGATTGTTTACTTGAGCTTTTTCTTGTTTCTTTAGGTAGGCTTGTATAGCTATAAACTTCCCTCTTAGAACTGCTTTTGCTGCATCCCATAGGTTTTGGGTCGTCGTGTTTTCATTGTCATTTGTCTCTAGGTATTTTTTGATTTCCTCTTTGATTTCTTCAGTGATCTCTTGGTTATTTAGTAACGTATTGTTTAGCGTCCATGTGTTTGTCCTTTTTACGTTTTTTTCCCTGTAATTCATTTCTAATCTCATAGCGTTGTGGTCAGAAAAGATGCTTGATATGATTTCAATTTTCTTAAATTTACTGAGGCTTGATTTGTGACCCAAGATGTGATCTATCTTGGAGAATGTTCCGTGCGCACTTGAGAAGAACGTGTAATCTGCTGTTTTTGGATGGAATGTCCGATATATATCAATTAAATCTATCTGGTCTATTGTGTCATTTAAAGCTTCTGTTTCCTTATTTATTTTCATTTTGGATGATCTGTCCATTGGTGTAAGTGAGGTGTTAAAGTCCCCCACTATTATTGTGTTACTGTCGATTTCCTCTTTTATAGCTGTTAGCAGTTGCCTTATGTATTGAGGTGCTCCTATGTTGGGTGCATATATATTTATAATTGTTATATCTTCTTCTTGGATTGATCCCTGGATCATTATGTAGTGTCCTTCCTTGTCTCTTGTAACATTCTTTAATTTAAAGTCTATTTTATCTGATATGAGTATAGCTACTCCAGCTTTCTTTTGATTTCCATTTGCATGGAATATCTTTTTCCATCCCATCACTTTCAGTCTGTATGTGTCCCTAGGTCTAAAGTGGGTCTCTTGTAGACAGCATATATATGGGTCTTGTTTTTGTATCCATTCAGCCAGTCTATGTCTTTTGGTTGGGGCATTTAATCCATTCACGTTTAAGGTAATTATCGATATGTATGTTCCTATGACCATTTTCTTAATTGTTTTGTGTTTGTTTTTGTAGGTCCTTTTCTTCTCTTGTGTTTCCCACTTAGAGAAGTTCCTTTAGCATTTGTTGTAGAGCTGGTTTGGTGGTGCTGAATTCTCTTAGCTTTTGCTTGTCTGTAAAGCTTTTGATTTCTCCATCAAATCTAAATGAGATCCTTGCCGGGTAGAGTAATCTTGGTTGTAGGTTCTTCCCTTTCATCACTTTAAGTATATCATGCCACTCCCTTCTGGCTTGCAGAGTTTCTGCTGAGAAATCAGCTGTTAACCTTATGGGAGTTCCCTTGTATGTTATTTGTCGTTTTTCCCTTGCTGCTTTCAATAATTTTTCTTTGTCTTTAATTTTTGCCACTTTGATTACCATGTGTCTCGGCGTGTTTCTCCTTGGGTTTATCCTGTATGGGACTCTCTGCGCTTCCTGGACTTGGGTGGCTATTTCCTTTCCCATGTTAGGGAAGTTTTCGACTATAATCTCTTCAAATATTTTCTCTGGTCCTTTCTCTCTCTCTTCTCCTTCTGGGACCCCTATAATGCGAATGTTGTTGCGTTTAATGTTATCCCAGAGGTCTCTTAGGCTGTCTTCATTTCTTTTCATTCTTTTTTCTTTAGTCTGTTCCGCAGCAGTGAATTCCATCATTCTGTCTTCCAGGTCACTTATCCGTTCTTCTGCCTCAGTTATTCTGCTATTGATTCCTTCTAGTGTAGTTTTCATTTCAGTTATTGTATTGGTCATCTCTGTTTGTTTGTTCTTTAATTCTTCTAGGTCTTTGTTAATCATTTCTTGCATCTTCTCAATCTTTGCCTCCATTCTTATTCCAAGGTCCTGGATCATCTTCACTATCATTATTCTGAATTCTTTTTCTGGAAGGTTGCCTATCTCCACTTCATTTAGTTGTTTTTCTGGGGTTTTTTCTTGTTCCTTCATCTGGTACATAGCCCTCTGCCTTTTCATCTTCTCTATCTTTCTGTAACTGTGGTTTTTGGTCCACAGGCTGCAGGATTATAGTTTTTCTTGCTTCTGTTGTCTGCCCTCTGGTGGTTGAGGCTATCTAAGAGGCTTGATGGGAGGCTCTGGTGGTGGGTAGAGCTGACTGTTGCTGTGGCGGTCAGAGCTCAGTAAAACCTTAATCCACTTGACTGTTGATGGGTGGGGCTGGGTTCCCTCCCTGTTGCTGTGGCGGTCAGAGCTCAGTAAAACCTTAATCCACTTGACTGTTGATGGGTGGGGCTGGGTTCCCTCCCTGTTGGCTGTTTTGCCTGAGGCAACCCAACACTGGAGCCTACCCGTGCTCTTTGGTGGGGTTAATGGCAGACTCTGGGAGGGCTCACGCCAAGGAGAACTTCCCAGAACCTCTGCTGCCAGTGTCCTTATCCCCACGGTGAAACAGAGCCACCACTCGCCTCTGCAGGAGACCCCCCAACACCAGCAGGTAGGTCTGGTTCAGTCTCCCCCAGGCTCACTGCTCTTTCCCCTGGGTCCTGATGCACACATTACTTTGTGTGTGCCCTCCAAGAGTGGGGTCTCTGTTTCCCCCAGTCCCGTCAAAGTCCTGCAATCCAATTCCCACTAGGCTTCAAAGTCTGATTCTCTAGGAATTCCTCCTCCCGTTGCCTGACCCCCAGGTTGGGAAGCCTGACGTGGGGCTCAGAACCTTTACTCCAGTGGGTGGACTTCTGTGGTATAAGTGTTCGCCAGTCTGTGAGTCACCCACCCAGCAGTTACGGGGTTTGATTTTACTCTGCTTGCGCCCCTCCTACCGTCTCACTGTGGCTTCTCCTCTGTCCTTGGACGTGGGGTATCCTCCTTGGTGAAGTCCAGGGTCTTCCTGTCAATGATGGTCCAGCAGTCAGTTGTGATCAGCAACAGTAATTTAAAGAACAGCACAGGAGAAGAGATTGAGACGAAGGCAAAGAATGTGTTAAGGATATCAGTCACAGTAGCTTCACAAACACTGCTCTCTCTAAGGAACTATTTGTGTTCTTATTTCCATTTCTCTAGGAGCTGGGTCAAAAAGGATCTTGCTGTGATTTATGTCATAGAGTGCTCTGCCTATGTTTTCCTCTAAGAGTTTGATAGTGTCTGGCCTTACACTTAGGTCTTTAATCCATTTTGAGTTTATTTTTGTGTATGGTGTCAGGGAGTGTTCTAATTTCATACTTTTACATGTACCTGTCCAGTTTTCCCAGCACCACTTATTGAAGAGGCTGTTCAAACTTCCATTTTTATTTTTCATCTCAAGTATTTAAAATTCTACTCTTCGTGTATTGTTTACAATGTAGATAGTATAATTATGGTATTTCTAATACCTTTAGAAATTAAAAATTATATCTACTGGGGAGGGGTTATATTGGTGGGGTGAAGATCAGAAGCATTTGGAGATCAAACCCCTTAGCTTGGCTGGCACAGTCCCGGCCTCATGGCCCCAAGACAGGCCAAGTACTCTAGTCTGAGATTTTGCTCAAGCAACTCCTCTATATGCAGCACCTCAGCTTTCCTCACCCCATCCACTCTTTTCTCAGTCCACACAGCACCATCTCTGGGAGTCTTTCCCATTTCCTCCTGCCCAACACTTGGTCTGTGTCTTTAATAAGCACTCACCATGCACATCACCTTATAGTTAGTTGCCCAGTTGTTTGTTCCCAGAGTACATGCGATGTTCCTTGAGCAACCCATTAGACTCCAGCAGTGAGCGAGGCCATCTTAACTGCTGTCCATGTCAGCAGGCAGTGTGCGCCCTTTTTTTTTTTTTTTTTTATCCTTATAAAAGACTTCTACAGACAAGTTTATTGACCTAGATGGAACATTTTAGAAAAACATTTTCTAAATGTTTACTGTAATGTATATTTAAATTTCCAAATGATAGTTAACCCAGGATTTTACAACCAAGCCTAGAATTTTGTTACCAAATGTAGTAAAAAGCTTTTAAAACCCTTTAACAATCAATGGTATAAGTTTCACGTTCTCCTGAATATATAAATTTGGTATACTTCACTTCTACTGATAACGTTTGCATTGTTTCTAAGAGACCTTAACTTTTAATTTTCTGGAACATGTTATCGTTAAGTCATAAATAGTCTTTTTATTTTTTGGTGATAAGAATGAATAGCAGGAGCAGCATTTGTTAAACCAAATCTAATATGAAACTGACTCTTTCTTGTGAGTAAATTTGAATTTTGAAACAGTAAAACAATAAGGTTTAATATAAAGCAAAATAATTTTTTTATGTTTATGATCTGCCAATTTCCCAGAAAAAGTTTTGTGGTGACTTTAGTTATATACCAGATATATTAAAATCACCAATGGACAACACATAGTTTATTCAGGTGCCATCTGAAAGTTTTAAAAATCTGTTGACATAATATCACTGAACTGTCCACTTTAAAATGGTTGAAATGATAAATTTTCTGTTTTGTGTATTTTACCACAATTTTTTGAAAATGTGTTGTTTCAAGATTTTTAGGTTTTATAAAGGTATTGTATTAGCATAACAATGAAAAATTTAAAAGACCATCTCTAATCTCATTATCCTATCAAGCATTGTTTACATTTATTTTTTCACACACACACACTGTATTTTATTTTTACAGGAGATAAATAGACTGACACCAAGCATTGTAAATGGATGACCACAACAAAAGCAACAATGATTTCAATTACCAAACACGAAACACACTCATACTATGTCATAATATTGACATTCAGTCCAGTAATCCTCCAGTGTGCGCCCTTTTGATAAAATACACTCCAAGAGTATGCATACACGTCTCACTTTGTGGGATACACCTAAGATTCCAAATTGTCTCCTTTTCAGGAATTCCTCTCATTTTCACCACCTCCAAATCTTCAAGGATTTTTGCAGGGACACACTCTGGGGATTACATTTGGGAGAGACATCCTCACTTAGCTCCGCAAGTCCTGCTTCAAAGTGGGTTTCTTGGGATGCCCAGATGCTGGATTTCTTCTCCCTTTCTTCCCCGTGCTGCGTTCAGATTTATATTTCAGGCTGTCTGCTTCTTGCTGGAGCAGCTCATCAGTGTCTGCTTCTCTTACTTCTCCAGTTTCTTCAATTGAGTCTTTCCCTTAATTGTCTTTGCACTTTAAAAAAATCACTTCTAATTTCAAATTAAACTTACATCTGAATTAAAATTTGAAATCACTTGAGCTTTGATTGCTGTAAGGATTTGGAGAGTGTCACTCTATTTTCCCACAATCGTATGTCTTGTCTTTTGTGTTAAGACTATAGAATTCAAAGCATCATTCTTCATGACATTTCAAATCTGTTTCAGGCAAATGGTCCAAAGGCTATCCTCCTGCTGACACAATATCTCCTTACTAGTAATACCTTCTTATGAACAAAACTAGTCCAGTTTGAAACATTCCTTTTGGAGCCAAGTATAAACATTATCTACATTTTGGGTGTAATCCTAGATTGAGAAGGAATCTGTGTGGAATTTGTTTTGAAGTAACTGATGTCTGTATCTGCTCAATTCAGGAGTCTTTGCTTTCATGCAGCTAGCTGCTACTATTAATTCCTCTCAGGATTTCTCCAACTGAGATATAAAAATAATATTTCAAATGAGTCTGAATAGGAGCTCCGGTTTCTAAACATGTTCAGTGATTCAATGATCAAAGATTTAGCGGCCATACATTGTTTTCAGCATCTTGCCTGAAAAGTTTAGGTGGACTGATACCACCTGAGCTTCTTTTGTCATGGTTGCATAAAGCTGTTCATTGTATCTCACAACCTAGGTATGTCAGAAACTTCTAGTGCCCACCAGTACCCACATTCTCCTCTCCTCTCCTGGCAAAGTGCTGGGCTTCATTTCCACACTGCTTGCAGTCACGTGGCTCCATGTGGCTGAGCTCTGGCCCATGAAACGTGGGCAGAAAATACTGTGGAGGGGACTCCCCTGCCGGTCCAGTGGTTAAGACTCCCCGCTTCCCCTGCAGGGTGCGCGGGTTCGATCCCTGGTCAGGAAACTAAGATCCCGCCTGCCGCGCAGTGCGGCCAAAAGAAAAAAGAAAAAAAAGTACTGTGGAGGACCTGAGGGCCCTAGAAGCTGGCCTAAATAAATAAATAAATAAATAAAGCCTGGGTCGCTGAATGACTGTGTGGAGCGGAGCACACACTCCCTACCTCCATCCCCCCCCCCTTTAATGGCATTAGACTGCATGTAAGGGAGGAATGAACCTTTACCCTAGTTTCACTGTGCATTTGTCCATTAGCGGGCAGACTGCAGCATGGCATAAGCAGAATGGCCACAGATAAAACCCACGCCCCTCTGCCCCTCCCTATGCCTCTGGCCCTCCCTATGCCCCAACCCTAGGGGTGTGGAGCGGGCTTATATTAGGACACAGTCTGCAAATCTCAATGATGGAGCCCACAAAAAGCTGGGATGCTGAGAAAATGATCTGTCAGACGAAGTCAGAGGATTCCAGCCCCACAGGACCCCTCGACTGCCCCTTCCCACTGCCACCCCTGCCAACCTCCTATCCTGTCAATCTCTCTATCCTACTTTTGATTTAAAAAATTCTGGTTACTCTATGCTAATTACATAGGTAATTTTACTTTTAGGTTTCCCACTCAAGAAATATTTCTCTAATCAGATATTATGAACTTAGCCACTCCCAGGCAGTCCTAGGTGCAGACTTAATATCCCATACAAATTGTTATTATAATTATTATCACATTACTCTGTGATCATTGGTTCCAGTGTGTCTTTGACTGGGGTATAACCCCTTGACGAAGCTCCTACTAGCTTTATTTTCTAGCACAGTGCCTAGCACAAAGCAAGCGCTCAACAAATGTTTACCGAGTGACTGAAAAAAGCATAGTTTACCAAATGTCAGTGTACCAAGACACTTTTAATTGCTTCTTATAGATATCCCAGTTCAGATTGGCTTGAGTAGGGAAAAAAACTTGGCTCATATATTTTTAAAAAATCAAGGAAGAATGTCAGGTGTGGCTTGATCTGGGTGCTGAAAAAAAGATTGTTAAGAATGTCTCTCTACTTCTTGTCTCTGTTTTCCTCTGTGTTGGCTTCATTCTCAAGCTTACCCATTCTAGACACAAGGCAGTTACCAATAGATTTGTATTTCCCATCTACAAGCTGAGCAACCCCCAGAGAAAAAAGTGTCTTCCCAACAGTGCCCCTCCTACTGTGGGCAGAAGCAGGTCAAGGGGCAGGGGCAATGTGATGTATCTGTGCCCATTCTGCTTATGCCAGGCTGGAATTTGCCCACAGATGAATAGATACATAGTGAAAGTAGGGTGTTCATAATCCACATTCAACAAACCTAAAGAAAGAAATCCATGGTAAAGCTGAAGGAGATCCTTAAAAACTAAAAATAGAGCTACTGTATGATCCAGCAATCCCACTCCTAGGCATATATCTGGAGAAAACCATAATTCAAAAAGATACATGCACCCCAGTGTTCATTGCAGCACTATTCTCAATAGCCAAGACATGAGAGCAACCTAAATGTCCATCAACAGAGAAATGGATAAAGAAGATGTGGTACATATATACAATGGAATATTACTCAGCCATAAAAAAAGAACAAAATAATGCCATTTGCAGGAACATGGATGGACCTAGAGATTGTCATATTGAGTGAAGTAAGTCAGACAAAGACAAATATCATATGATATCGTTTATATGTGGAATCTAAAAAAAAGGGTACAAATGAACTTATTTACAAAACAGAAGTAGAGTCACAGATATAGAAAACAAACTTACGGTTACCAGGGGATAAGGGGGGGGGGGGAATAAATTGGGAGTTTGGGATTGACATATACACACTACTATATATAAAATAGATAACTAATAAGAACCTACTGTATAGCACAGGGAACTCTACTCAATACTCTGTAATGGTCTATATGGGAAAAGAATCTAAAAAAAGAGTGGATAGATGTATATCTATAGCTGATTCAGTTTGCTGTATACCTAAAACTAACACGACATTGTAAATCAACTATACTCCAATAAAAATTTAAAAAAAAAACTGAAGGAGAAAAATGTCCAACTAGCATCTCTGTGGAAACCCCATCAGTTGGTTACCAGGGATACCTGTCCCCTTCTGTAACCCTTCATGAGGCTTCAGGCGTCTGACCTCCTTGTTCTGGCCTTCAAGTTCCCTGATGTCCAGAAGGCAGCGCCCCCGCTGCTGAGGCCCAGCCAGGACCTTGACTGCTAGGAAGTTGCTCACAAATCCCTTTGGGGATCTCCAGCTCCACTGGAGAGCTCCAGGAAATCCATATCTTTTTCCCTTCTTACCCCTTGTCTTCTTCCATGCACGCCTCTGAATGGTAACAGCACCTAAAAGAATGAGGTAGACACTTTTGTCACCAGGTTCCAGCTGATGTATAGATGCCCATCCCTCTCTTTCCCTCTAAGGCTGGGGTCAGAGCAGGCCATTGATACTGATGACAGCATTCCTAGTTCTGGGATGATGGGGTTACTGGGACATGAAGTCCTAGAAACCTCCTGTGGAATCTGGGACAGGTGATCATCTAAAATTATCTGTATTTAATAAATTATGCACTGTTCCTTACTAAGTGGGGTACTTGCCACCACATTCTAACACAATTTAAAACTCTTAAGCCTCTCATTCAGGGAGAATTCTGGATCTACATGTTTCTCAAAGCCCTTTCTTCTACTACAAAATGAACTAATGAATAAATCCTTTAAGAAAACCCTGTGCCATGGACCTAGAGATTGTCATACTGAGTGAAGTAAGTCAGACACAGAAAGACAAGTATCATATGATATCGTTTATATGTGGAATCTAAAATAATGGTACAAATGAACCTATTTACAAAACAGAAATAGAGTTACAGATGTAGAAAACAAACTTACAGTTACCAAGGAGAAAGGTGGGGGAGGGATAAATTGGGAGATTGGGATTGACAGATACACACTACTATATGTAAAATAGATAACTAATAAGAACCTACTGCATAGCGCAGGGAACTCTACTCAGTACTCTGTAATGACCTATATGGGAATAGAATCTAAAAAAGAGTGGATATATGTATATGTATAACTGATTCACTTTGCTGTACACCTGAAACTAACACAACATTGTGAATCAACTATACTCCAATAAAAATTAATTTAAAAAACCATTTGAAAAATCCATTTTTAGAAAGAATAAAAACACTACTTATACTTAAAAAAAAAAAAAAGAAGAAGAAGAAAGCGCTGTGCCAACTTCAAAATAAACACAAACACTATCAAACGCCTTATCCAGTCTCCTGAATGGATTTTAGCCTACCTCTCTCCTATGATCCTATATTTGTGTGTACATTCAGGAGAGCTTTCTCGGTTCAGCCTTCCTTGTCTTCCTCTTTTGCACATGAGCCCTTGGGCCAAGGTCCAGGGCTTGTTCATTTTTGTTTCTTCTGCTTGGCCTTACCTGACTCCTGCCTTTGCCTCCTTCCCGTTCCCTACTTCCATAGCCTCTGGTCCTCACACACAGGCCTGATCCACCTTGGGCTCTGGAAGCAGAAGCAAGTCCCTTAGAACATAAGCTCGTTGTCTTATTCTGGGCTGTATCCCCTGGGCTAGCAAAGTGCTTGCCACCTAGTAAACTCCCAATGGGCATTTGTTGAATGAATGAATGTATTATGATTGCTGTGAACCAATGTCTTACCTTCCATTCAAGTTTACTTGGCTGAACTGATTTTTAATCTCCCAGCACTCACTCCACCAACCTGACGATGGACTTACTTGTGCTGCCTGCCTGTGTACCTGACCCCAGCGTTTTTAGCTCTGCCCCCCACCGTAGATTTCACATTGACTTACTCTGCCATCCTGTAGCCTCATCTTGCTCCCTGAGGGGTGCAGGTCTGCCTAGCTTCTTTCCTGCTGTCACCATCCTCTTTGGACACATGTTTAACTCCCTGGAGTGACCTTCCATCAATCCTTTCTTACCATACTTCCTGCAGGGGGCCATCACTAGCTCTGGACTCTCCTATTCAGAGGTCTTACCCCCAGTATCCTGCCATACCTACCACCATATGTACAGATGCACTGAACTGTATTGTTTGGTCTGTCTGTTCAGTCATCAGCTAACTCAGGAGAAATGTCCTTAGTTTTGCAAAACTGAAACCTGGTGCCCTATTTCATAATGTGAGTCTTATTCCAATCACACCATAAAAGAAGACCACACGTCTATTACATGCCAGGCACTGTAGGGCCTTTTCCCCCAAATTGGACATCAGGGTTGCTCTTTAAATTAAACATCCATTCCTACCTTATTAAGGTCATTTAACCGTGCTTATATATTGCTTCCTTTTGGAGCCCTATAGTAAGTTATTTAATAAAGTCAATTTATAATATTTGTTCTGGGAAAGGAGTAGGTAAATCAGGGTCATTGTGATTAACTGGTGTGTGATTAATCTTTTCATTGTCGAGTAACACAGTTAAAGTGGATTCTAATACTGGACTAGGAGACCAGGAGAAGTATGAATGGTCCTACAAACAGATTAATACGATTGAGGGGAGCATGTTTGTCTAGTTAGAAATTGAAGTTTACCATTAACTAAGTGTTTCACCGGTATTCATGCTGTGTTAACAGGTAGCACGTGGGTAGCTGATTCCGACAAGGAACTGTTTGTCTCCTGAATTCCAGGAAGTCAGATACTGGGGGCGGGGGGACTGATATGTGCCTGTTTAGAGAGTAGACAGGCATTCAGTACTGGCAACGGGAAGTTTGGAGGATGTGTGCACTCAGATCACTCCAAATCCCTGCCTGCAGAGAGGCTGCGGTAGGTCTCCTGTCCGGCATCTGCTCTTGCTTACTTGTTGGCATGTTAGTCTCACTACCAACAGACATCACGGGGAGTTTTACAGCTCAGGTGAGCAGAGTTCATGGGATTGGCTGAGGCCTCCCAGGAGGTTCTGAGAAAAGAGCATGGCCTGCACTTGGGCTCCTAGCACTGCCTGCCTTTGCTAGAACTGCAAGAGAGAAAGTTTAAGACGGGTTATTTAGGGGGCTCCTTTTCCGGAAGCTGCACATTTCTAACGAGAGGCTGTGATAAAGCTGCACATCTTCTTTCAGGTGAGTTCCAATGAATCGGCTCATGAAGGGGAAACTCGCTGGCCCACACTGAGAGAAGAATGGCACCACCCTCTGGGTGCAACCTCCTTGTCATTGGTGCACTGGGCGTCTTTGCACTTGACTGCCTCGCGAGAGCTCAGCAGAACAGCACGCTGATTTTCACGAAGGAAAACACCATTCGGAAGTGCAGCTGCTCTGCGGACATCCGGGATTGTGATTACAGTTTGGCCAACCTGATGTGCAGCTGTAAAACCGTCCTGCCTCTCGCAGTCGAGCAAAGCAGCTACAATGACCATCTGACCATCTGGTTCACAGACACGTCTGCACTGGGACTCCTGTTGAACTTCACGCTGGTCCGGGACCTGAAGCTTTCTCTGTGCAGTACCAACATTCTCCCCACTGAGTACCTGGCTATTTGTGGTCTGAAGAGGCTTCGCATCAGCACCGAGGCCAAGCATCCCTCCCCAGAGCAGAGTTTACTCATCCACGATGGTGGGGAGAGAGAATCCAGAGAGAAGCCCATGTGGTTACACCAAGGCTGGCAAACCTGTATGTATATCTCCTTCTTAGATATGGCACTTTTCAACAGGGAGTCATCCTTAAAATCATATAGTATTGCAAACTCTGCTGGCATGGCCGGCAACTTCCCCTCCTTTTCCTACTTTAAAACCTTCCCAATTCTAAGCAACAAAAGCTATGTTGTCACATTCATTTACTAACATTGTAGCTGTGTCCAACCTTTGGGACCTTTGGCACATTATGGATCATTTCAGCGAGGAATCTGTGAACAAGGTCATGGGTTTTCCTATCCTCAACTTCACTTCACCCTCAGCCCCCATTCTGCCGGCCCTCTCTGCTCTGCCCATGCCCATCCATGGGAAAACAAAATAAAAAGAGCCAAAAAACCTACTTGATTCAGTCCAGAAACGTGCCTTGAGGGCCAGCTAGAGGCTATGTCCTTGCTACTGGGGGCAGATGGAGAAATGTCAGATCAGAAATGGAGAGAGCAGTGCACCCCAGGAACCACTTAGTGGAGCTCAGCAGAGGGGATGACCCCCAAGAAAAGCATCTTCCTTCAAAACATTGCCTTAATTTTTTTTTTTTTTTTTGCTTCATTTTGTTAGATAGGTTGGAATTCCCCTAAGTAGAGAATGATAGACTTCAGCATTCTGAGACTGTGAGCGCCACAAAATGATTAGGTTCTCTTAGACTGGTATTTTCCAAATATCTTGTTAAGAATATTCACATTGAGAAAGGGGAGTCTTGTGAGTGTGTTTAGTGAAGGAGGTTTGAAGCTTGGAGGATAGGGTGGGACCTTAGGACCAAATGAGGGCACTAGGATCCTGAGGAAGGGATACAGAAATAAAAATTGGAAGTCACAAAAACCAAGTGCATTGGAGTCTTTCCTTAGAGCAAGGCCTAAACCCAGGGAAAGTTTTCCTCTTCTAGCCCTTCATGTCCTTCTCTTGTCTTGCCTCCTATCTTCGGCCCTGCTGTACCACTTCCCCATTTTTCCTCTCATTGTCTTCATCTCCCTCCTCCTCCTTCTCCTGCTGCAGAAATCAGAATTTAGATTAATACCAGTAGAACTATGTTTGACTACATTAGGGACTAGCCTGGGAATGTAATAGTCCCTTATAACATTACTCCCATGGGTAAATATGCCCAGATTACTAATAGATAATTAACGAAAGAACTTTTAGCACTCGGTCCATTTGGAAGTTTAAGACTGGAAAGTCAAGACACTTTGTATGATGGGGTTAACACAGAATGGTTTTATGTGCATTGATACAAGGAACTAACACAACATATTTCTTTTTTAATTAAATTGACTTGGGGATTCCCTGGTGGTCCAGGTTAGGATGCCGCAGTCTCACACCTGAGGGCCCGGGTTCAATCCCTGGTTGGGGAAGTAGGATCCTGCAAGCCATGTGGCACAGCCAAAAAAATAAAAAATAAATACATTTTAAAATTAATTAGTTAATTAATTAAACTGACTCATCATTGTACGAAGAAAATCTTCTCTCCCAGAGACCCAACTAACCATTAAAGTGGAATATAAAGAATCTATGGCAATTATGGTATAAATGTCTAAATTCAGAGTGCAAAGAATTTGAAACATTACTGAATTTATGATATCATAATAAGAAATAGTTTTATTATGAAATGACAGGCTGTCTTGGAATTGACGACTTTATATCACATTCATCACATTTTTCTCTTAACTTTAACACAGGGTAACTGAAATAACCTGAAATGTCTACATTAGCTTAATTGGTGGGGGATTTGGCCATTCGGGCTAATTAGCATGCATCTATAATATCAGTGTTTAAATTAGGCCAAAACTAAGACCAAAATATGAATTCTAATAGAAAAACGTAATGACCTCATTACTGACATTGTATTTGAGAGGTAAGATTAAAGTGATGGAAAAAGACAAAGAAGAAAAAAAGAGCGAGAAAGAATGCCAAGAAGGATACAAGTGAAAAGATTAATAATAAATATATTTACTGTCATTAGTTACTGAAAATGTAACAAATTGAATTTTAATAGATTTTTATTAATAAAGTATAACATTAACTGATGTTAGACATTATGAGCATCTTAATGTGCATATCTTCCATTTGGTGGCTTTTAATAGTTTCAGAGCCATTTCACATGTGTTTTAAGTGATTCTTATAAGAAATAATTGTGGGTCAATGGGACTTAAATCAATAGAGGAGGAAAGCTAATTAAGTTATAAATCAAGCCTGAGGTTGCCAGGTTTCTAGACTGAAATGCGGTTCAGGTTTTGTGCTGACAGAGGACAAATAAGCATATACATGGGGAATCACGGCATTTGGTGCTCAATCACAAGGTTGGGAGGACAATAGGGAGTGGTGGGGATTGTGGCAAGCTGAGCATGCACATCCAACTGAAGGGTCCACAGCAGTGCAAGCTGGCTGAGTGTCACTGCCATGGAAGAATACAGCAGGGTCAGATCTGATCCTTCAAGGGAATTAGGAACTCCAGGTGATTTGTAAATGTTGGCACATTATTCTGTTTTTTGTTTGTTGCTTTAAATACCACTGTGTGGGTCAAACTATGTCAGTGGTCCCCATGGTGTCTGGGACTAGCCATTTGTCACCTCTGATCAGTGGTGTGCTAGTAAAAGTTTAACCGCCAGCTCTCCCCCTGAAAGTCTGTGTGTAGATATAAATGTGCATAAGTTTATTATAAATTTTATTGATAGAAAGGATGTGCAGCACACAATTTACAAATGATAATAAAATGTGTAATGCTCTTTATTATAAACTCTGTACGCAATTAACTCTCAAAGAATGCTTTAGTTGATTTTTGCCAAAATCTTGTATCCAAAGCCAACCTAGGGTGGCAATTGATGAGCAAGTATAATTCTGGCATAAGTGTTCGTTGATATTTTCATTTATTTTTAGGAGTAAGAGGAAAGTTAAACAATAAAGATGTATGTGGGAATGTCACTTGTTAGTCAATGATGTAAGCAACTACTTTGCTGAATCAAATAATAGGTTTCAAATACTGGAGGAAATTTTCCTCAATTTAGGGGACTAGTCACAATGTAAGGGCTACAGACATGATACATTTTTAAGTTTAGTCTGCACTGTTAACATTTTTCCCATCACACTCAACAAAATAAATAAAACCCTGATATGTAGTGTTTTAAAAGACATTTTAAAGACCTATTTCTTAGCTTTATCCACTGAGAGGGCCAAGAAGCAATGACACTCCTGTAGCAAAAAGCACACCGATACCTACATTTTGGTTCCTCAAAACCATTCCCCATTAAAACAAACAAAAACACAACAACAAAGAAAATAGGACCCCGGCACTTCAACACAGGGAGCCCGGGTTCGATCCCTGGTCGGAGAACTAGATCCTGCATGCCGCCACTAAGAGTCCGCATGCTGCAACTAAGTCTGCACGCTGCAACTAAAAGATCCCACAGGCCGCAACTAAGACCCGGTGCAGCCTAAATAAATAAATAAATAAATAAATAAATAAATATTTTTTAAAAAGAAAATAGGAAATAACTGATTCCACAGGGCTAGGGCAGCAAATATTTAAGGGTGAGCCTGGAGCATCTTAATGTGACAGAAAGTAAGAAAAGCTCAATAAATTGATGGGGACATATAAAAAAATATAGGAGTCAGCTTAAAGAATTCCACTGATCACAAAGGGACCATCTGAGCATCAATATGATTAATTACCGGGGCTTCCCTGGTGGCGCAGTGGTTGAGAATCTGCCTGCCAATGCAGGGGACACGGGTTCAAGCCCTGGTCTGGGAAGATCCCACATGCCGCGGAGCAACTAGGCCCGTGAGCCACAATTACTGAGCCTGCGCGTCTGGAGCCTGTGCTCCGAAACAAGAGAGGCCGCGATAGTGAGAGGCCCGCGCACCGCGATGAAGAGTGGCCCCCACTTGTCGCAACTAGAGAAAGCCCTCGCACAGAAACGAAGACCCAACACAGCCATAAATAAATAAATAAATAAATAAATAAATAAAAATTGTATAACTTAAAAAAAAAAAAACCCAACAGATTTATTTTTTTTTTAAAAATATATGATCAATTACCAGAGTGGATTTTAGCATATTGACTTGAAAAAAATTCCATGAGTTAGTACTGTCAAAACAAAGGAAGGAAGGAAGGAAGGAAGTGAGGAAGGAAGGGAGGGAGGGAGGGAAGGGAGGGGAGGAGAGGGAGGGAGGGAGAAAAAGAAAGAAGTGGGAATGGGGAAGGGAAAGTACTACTTTACAGAAGAATGGCAACTAATATATATAGAAGGAATAATAGAAATACAAAATCACCATTTTGCAAACACCACAATAATAATTAATTCTGAAAAGAATCATTAATGGATGCTAAAAGGATTGGATGAAATACTGTCTAAAAGTATTATCATCCTGCAGATTAGTTATTAACCACAAATGGTACCTTTATGATGGAGAAAGGTCCTTATTTAGGGACTGAACTTAATGGGACAAATGGGCATCATGGGCTGCCTGATGTGATACACTGAGAAGAACACATTACCTATGTAGTATTCTTGCCTAAAACGTTAAACCTGCAACTAATCCAAATCCAAATTGAGGGACATTCTGCAAAAACAACAAATAAGCAAACCAAAAAAACTGGCCTGGACTTTGCAAAAATATCAGTGTCATGAAAGTTTAGAAAAAGGGATGAGGTGTCCTAGAATGAAGGAGACGAACCAGTCGTGACAACTAAATATAATGTGCAATCTTCACTGGGTCCTGAATTGGGGAAAACCCAACAGCTATAAAAGACAGGAGAATGGGACTTCCCTGGCAGTCCAGTGGTTAAGACTCCTGTGCTTCCACTGCATGGGGTGTGGGTTTGATTCCTGCTTGGGGAACTAAGATCCTGCATGCTGTGCGGCATGGACAAAAAGAAAGGGGCAGCAGAAGATAGATGTCTCAAGCAAAGAGAGTAAATTTCTCTTTCTCTGACTTTCGGTTATATTCAGGCCCTCAAAGGATTGGATGATACCCATCTGCACTGGTGAGGGTGATCTTATCTCTACCAGACACCCTCACAGACACACCCAGAAATAATGTTTTATCAGCTGTCTGAGCATCACTTGGCCCAGTCAAGTTGACACATAAAATTAACTGGTACAAACAGGAAAAGGCAACTCCATAGAATAAGGATCCATTTTATCTAGTGAGAACAAACTGCTGTCCCCTTCATGACGGAAAGGGTCTGGTATAATGAAACTGGCTGGTCCTCCCAGGGAGTGTTCCATATTGGGAGATCAAGATTGGTCTCTGCTGTTGACAGGTTGGATGCTAAACAGATCAGAGGTCCATGTTGAATCCATACAGAGCCTTCATCCCTGACACCATGGCTACTTTGTTCATGAGCCCATTGGGTAAGCACAGGAATAGCTAGGGAAAGAGGTAGACTGGTATCTATAGAATGAGTCATCTCATCCACCTTATTATTGGGAGCGCTCTTTTTGGTGGGGGCATTTTGGAGTATTCACACAGACCCAAATATCCTCTTACCTGTGCCTATTCTGAGCCTGTCCCTATAACTCTTCCCCACATCTCCTTGTCTTATTCCTTCCAAGTCCTGTAACATTCACCCCAGCCTTTCTTCCTCTGGGTTTTGTGAGAGAAGTAAACCATATAGAAAATGATTTGAATGACTATTCTCTCAATTCTCCCAAGATGGAACACACCTAGATGCATACAAGGTAAGTTCATTTATTACGTAAAATGGTTACCTTAGGGCATTATGGCTAATTGCCTCTAGGAACCCCAGTTGAGAAGTGGTGATCCAGCCAAGCCATTAGTTACTACCAATGAGTCAGAATAGATCTGTAGTTCTACCCGTGTTCTTTGCAGGCAAAGCAGACAACCAGATGAACTGCTTGGTGTTCTGCTGCTGGGAAGGTTTCCCTTCACTGCTTCCCTCATGCCTATGCCTGATTGGGGCTATAATGCTACTGAGCCCACTTCAGATGATGCCAGCACATCATGTGGAACCATATGTGTTCTAGACTTGAATTGTTTCTTCCTTAATCAATTGGTCATAGGTATGGCTCAAGGGACACGTAGCAATGCATCAAGAGTAAGAGCAACAAAGCACAGGGAACAGGTAAGTTACTCTTTCAACTTGCTTGTGTCTTCAAGATTGCTAGCATCCAGTCACATATATACGACTTCCACTCATTTATAGAGGGCTGTTCTGCATGCCCATCATTATATTTTTAGTAGATCAGATAACTTCAGTTTATTTGGGGCAGCTAAGATCATACGGTCACTTGGTGTCCCATGGTTAAATATTCAGTCTCTATTAGGGCTCACATCAAGCCAGGAGCAATTTCTCAAAAGGAGAATACTTATTTGTCATTTAATTGAATTCAACTTCAGCTTACTACCTGATCCATATTGGTCACAGGCCTAAGATTCTCCTTACTATAAGAGTATTTAAAGCCACAGGACTTAATTTGGTCACCTAACAAGAGAGTGAAAAAGAGGGCCCAGGATCAAAAAATAAAGCACCTGAATACTTAGGGATCACTTAGAGGAGAGCCAATAAAGGGTTGACAAGCTTAGTGAGGAAGGAAATAACATGAGCCTGGGATGTTTTTGAAGGAATGGTGTTCTGGTAAACGTTTAATAATCAGCTCTCAAGGAAAAAGGAGTCCAATTTGAGGCATTTGCTGATTTCCATGGTGTAAATACTCCTACCATGGCCAATTTCAAGCTACAATGTGGCATCGCTGAACTTGAAGTTGGGAGGAGATGTGCAGAATCAGCTCTGTAATCTAGACGAGGCAGCCCCAGCACACCTTAGAGAGGACCGTGTTTTCAGTAGGAGAGTGGGGTCAGTTCCGTTGAAGGCTGTTGATGGGTCAAATAAGGTAAACATAGGAGGGTCCTCTGGCTTTGCGAGAGGTAAGGCATTGGTGACCTCAATAATGGAAGTGTTAGTAAAGTTGTAAGGACAGAAGTCAGATTGGAGAGGTTTGAGGAATGAATGGGACATGAGAAAGGGCTGGAGTTAGTGAAGACAAATGTATGGAGGAGTCTGGCTGTGAAGGAGACCAGAGAAACAGAGCAGTGGCTGGAAAGAGTGGTCAAAAGAAATTTTAGGATGAACTTACTAATGTAGGTGTGCATGCTGATGGGAATGACACAGTACAAAGTGTTGATGAGGCAGAAGATAAGAAGGCCAAAAGAGTGAAGCCTTTAAGGGGATAGAATTCTGAGCACAAGTTGATGAATTCATCTTTGATAGGGAGAAGGCCACTTTTTTCATTTTCATGAGTGGAGGCAAGGAAGAGGAGTACAGATGCAAGCTGGTTTGTAGATGTGGTTCCCTCTGATGGTTCTCTCTTTTCAGTAAATAATTATGTAGTTATTAGTTGGGGATAGCATGAAGGGTTTGAGAAGAGGTACATAATAATGTCCTGGTATGGGAAAGCAAACTTACCACGGGAACATTAAAAATACGAGATAGATAAATTTGTTGAAATCCCTAAGGTGCAGATGACTCTCTCATGATCTCTTCATTGCCATATGTTTACACATTTTAAGCCTTTGCCATTGTTTCACTGGAGTGATGGGAGAAGGAAATGATAAAAACCTACGGTTATTCCCACATCTTTAACTCAAAGTCGATTTACCTCTTACTTAAAGTCTTTCCTGCTTCTTCTTTGCTTATTGGTTTGCTAAGAACTATTAGGCTCTTCTTAAGTCAGTTGTGAAATTTGTATTTTGCTAGAATACACATTTTCTGTAGAATTTCAAACATATTGTCACTGGGTTCCGTATCACATTTTCTCATAATTAATTTGGCTCTTCCTCGTGTCTGGTTATATGTAAAGTTGTGGGGATATGTGTGTGTGTTCTGTATTCTTCCTTAATTAAGCTTGGGTTTTTCTTGTAATTCCTATGTTTTGGGATTTATTTTATTATTTTCTAATTTATTAATTACTGTTTTATCTTTGACTATTCCTACTCCACACATTCTTTGAATTATTTCGCTGGGTTTTTCTTTCCTTTGTCATTTCTGAGGCTGAATACTTTATTTCTGCTTTCACTTTGGTAATTATAAACTTAAAGTTATACATTATTCTCTGTGTACCCCTTTAGCTATGTACTATATATGTTTATATGGAAATAACATTTTTATTAATTTCTAGAGTTTTTAGATAATGTATATTTTATTTCCTCTTTGATTCAGAGATTTAGATGACGGTTTATTAATTCCAACGTAGTGAAGGCTTTTTTTTTTTTTTTTTAATTAGGAAGTGTCGTTCAACTTCTTGAATTTGGTTTGTCATTTAACTTTTTCTCTGGTTGGAAAACGTGCCCTATAAAAATCTCTATTTTGAGGAATTTGTTCAGGTTTGTTTGTTTTTTTTTTGGTAGCCAGGTTAATGACTGATATTTATAAATGTCTCACAGATGACGTAGGTGATTAAATAGACTCTGTTTGGAGAGTACAAAATTCTATCTATCTATATATTTGAGCTCACTGATTATATTATTAAAATCCCATATAAACTTACACATTATTTGACTACTTCATCTGCCTGACTGAGACTGAGAAGCATATTCAAATAATATATTACAAAGAAAAATAATGTATTTAGTGTCCATTTGAAGTCTGTAGTTAATTTAAGAGAAAATAAGGAAAATTAGCCACTCAGGGATAGATAACGAGAAGGCCACAGTCTGGCTCAACTATGACTAGGGTTTTGCTGGGTGAGTACAACAAAGCAGGAGGGGGAAAGGGAATTGAAGTTGTTGCAAGGGAGTGACTATAATCTTGTCCCCATGAAATCCAATCTGGATAAGGAGGGAAACAAGGGCAGGAGCAAGAGGATGGGCAGTGAAAAGTGATGGGTTCATTGGACCGGAGGTAGAGTAAGCAAACTAGAAGGATGGAAGTGACGCTTTCACTGGGGAAGACTCCCAGTAACTCCCTAGTAACTTGGAGGAGGTCCAAGATGCAATGATTATGATAGGAGGATTAGAGTCAGGAGGTTAGAGAACTAACTCCAAGTAGATATTGCACTGGAATGTTGAAGCCACTAAGAATGAATGAGTGAATTTTCATAAAACAATTCTGGAAAGAAATTCACCAAAGATTAACTGTTAAGGTTATAAGTGATTCTTATTTTCTTCTTTGTATTGTTCTACATTTTCTAAATTTCTAAAATGTAGTAATGCAGGTAGTACTCTTAAAATCAGACAAAGGTTAGTTTTTAAAGTCAACTTAGTTTTTTCAATAGTTTTTTCAAAAATTCAAAGCTCGGGCTTCCCTGGTGGTGCAGTGGTTAAGAATCCGCCTGCCAATGCAGGGAACACAGGTTCGAGCCCTGGTCCGGGAAGATCCCACATACTGCGGAGCAACTAAGCCTGGGCGCCACAACTGCTGAGCCTGCGCTCTAGAGCCCGCGAGCCACAACTACTGAAGCCCGCGCGCCTAGAGCCCATGCTCCGCAACAAGAGAAGCCACCGCAGTGAGAAGCCCACGCGCCGCAACGAAGAGTAGCCCCTGCTCGCCGCAACTAGAGAAAGCCCGTGCGCAGCAACGAAGACCCAACGCAGCCAAAGATAAATAAATAAATACTAAAAATAAAATTCAAAGCTTGATTTGATGTTTCCCTCTGTAATCATACTATAATGTTACTGTGTATTTATTGTATAGTTTTGCTGCCCTAGAGTAAAACTAAATAACACAGAAAAAAGAAACATTCTTTTGTCTTTATACCCAGAAGAGATACTTATAACTCTGTTGTCTTTTTTTAAAATTTACATATTTTGGCTGCACCAGGTCTTAGTTGTGGAACACGGGATTTTCACTGTGGCATGCAGGATCTTTTTTATTGTTTTTGTTTTTGTTTTTAGTTGTAGCATGCAGGCTTCTTAGTTGCAACATGTGGACTCTTAGTTGTGGCATGCATGTGGGATCTAGTTCCCTGACCAGGGATCAAACCCGGGCCCCCTGCATTGGGAGCGCGGAGTCTTACCCACTGGAGCGTCAGGAAAGTCCCCAACTCTGTTGTCTTTAATAACGTATCTGCTTTTGACTTTTTCCCCAAGAAGGAAAGACAGTAATGTACAAATGATATTGCGCTAACAGAGATAAGTGAGTTCTCTCAGAAAGGATGCATCACTAGTTTTGCTTTTGCATTGGTTGTATAGTTCTTAGATGTATTCATAAAGTGTCCATTGTGAATGTAATATAAATATCATATAGGTACTATGATTATGAATTATATACTCTTTTACATTTTAACACTAGAAGATATAAAATACTAAACAGATAAAATGATTTCAGCTGCTCCTCATTTTGCATGAAATATTCAAAGAAAAGTTTACTAAAAGAGACATCCTGGAGCTACTAACTGTAATCATCTTGAAGGAAAATGCTCTACACAATCCCAGAAATCTTTCCACATTTACTAATGGTGAAGATATTTAAACGGCCAGGGACTTCCCTGGTGGTCCAGTGGTAAAGAATCCGCCTTCCAATGCAGGGATGAGGGTTCGATCCCTGGTTGGGGAAATAAGATCCTACATGCTGCGGGGCAACTAAGCTCGCGAGCCTCAACTAGAGCCCGGGTGCCGCAAACTGCAGAGCCCATGCGCTTTGGAACCCGTGCACCACAACTAGAGAGAAACCCGAGCACTACATCGAAGACCCCACGCGCCTCAACGAAGATCCCGCATGCCGCAACTAAGACCTGATTCAGCCAAAAATAAATAAATAATAAATAAATAAATCTTTTTAAATAAATAAATAAATGGCCATTGGCACAAAGGAAAAACATGAATCAAATTGAAATTTATGATTTTATATCTGTGGTTTTTGCATAATAATATCCTATTGACTTCTTCATAATATTAACTGCAATTGTAATAAATTTTTGGCTTTTTACATGTTTTATCTGTCTTTAGCACCTGACTAAAGATCCAGAAGGCGAAAGAACACACCTTTCCTGTTCATTATAACAACACATCTGCCTTGTTCATATTGATTCCTATTGCCTAGCATAGTACCCAGACCATAGCAGCTGCTCAATAAGTACTGTTGAATGAATGGATGATAATAGAATTACCCAGTCTAAGTAGAAGATGTATTTTAAAAATACTGAATAAGCTCAGTATTTCCATGCAAGGAAATAAAACATCGTTTACTTTTATGTTACTCTAAATTTGGATGAAGAGAAATTTCACCAACTTTCTTTTTGTTGAAGAAACTGTCATTTCAGAAAATGTAAGGAATAGCCATTACAGTTGAATTGCCAATACATTTATAAAAGTTGAGTGGCTTTCCACTGGGGATACTAATATGGCAAAAAACAATTTTTTTAAACTTTTAAAAGTCTGACTCTTTTAAATCTGGATCCCATCAATAATCATGGTTTGACTGAAAAGATAATCTTACTGAATTAGATACAATGGCTAAATGCAGTTTGAGACAGAGAATATAGAAATTTTCTAACATTTTTAAGAGGACCATTTACCTGCTCTGGATGGAGATACTTGTCTCTCTTTACTTACAATAACTATATACTTGCAAGGTAAAGAGCTTTCCTCACTTTAACCCACTGCTTAAATGTCAGTGAGCATACCTCTATGAATATCTTAAAAAAAGAAAAAAAGGAAGAAAGAAAAGCTCCTCTCTGAACAAAAGCTATAACTGAAGAGTTATTAAGTTGGATAAAATTACCATTACTACAAAATTAAAATAACTCTTGTTTATTTCGTTAGAACTCTTTGGTCCTAGTGTTCTTAGCTTTTAATTAATGGAAATAAACTTGAACTACTTTAAGCAAACACGCACACAAACAAAACATCATCAACGACAAAACAAAACAAAAAGACATTTATTCTAAGGATTCTGGGGGTATCTAAGGGAACCCACAGACAGGAGTGCAGTCCTGCTTTAAGAAGAGTTGAAAATAGGAACCGGGAAAGGCACGAGAATCCCATATGCTATCCTTTTTGTCCTCTTCTGCTTTCTAGCACATCTGCTTCATCCTTCTCTCCTGATACACAGACTAGCTTTCTCAGCTCCTGAATTGACATGGTAATTTATGGCTTTCCTGCAGCTTCTGAGTTCACTGCAAGTCCAGCCACAAGCAGGGACTCACTTTCTCTGTTTCAAGTGCAAAATCTTGGGAGAACGTGATTAGCCTACCTTGGATCAGGTCCCCATCCTTTGCTTAGTCAGTACAATGTAACCAGGCTTCCAGCCTTCGCTGGGTGGGGTGCCTTTCTCCCAGAGAAGGCAGTTCCCAAAGGCAGAGGGGGAGGTATCTATAACTACTTTAAGAACTAATCTACCCAGTAACTTATAACAAATGTCTTGTGATCTTGTTTTGAGAATAAAGAGATGTAAACTGTTGAAAATATTGATTTATACCAACATAGGGTAAAACATTTACCACTAATCAAATACACAGATAATGTCTAGTACCATTCAGTCAACAAATATTTATTGCCTACTGTGTGCCAGGCACTATGGTAGGTACTCTGAAGCTAGCAGTGAACAAAACATAAAATCTCCTCCCCCATGAAGCTTACATTTTACTTTAAGTTAATGCAGAGCTGTCTTTGCCAAGGCAAGGGCTAACATAATTTAATTAAATAATTAAATGATTTCTTCAGCTTTTTTTTTTTTTCCAGAACAGAATTATTGAGTTATAGTTTTAGGAAGAAAAGAAAACTTTGTAGATCAGGGATTCATAGACTATTAGATTAGACTATTATTTAGACTATTTATTTGCCTGCCAAATAAAATTTTTAGATAAAATAAACAATTTGGGAGGACTCATAGCTTTCACTACTTTTTAGTTTGCCAAATAAGGGTATAAAAACAAACACACTACCATATACTATCATCATTATTTCATATAAGGAAAGAGATTTCAGTATCTTAACATGGAAAGAGAAAGACAATCTCTGAATAAAGGACCATTTTTTCCCCCCAAGAAAGGACATCTGGCTACTCTACATGAACAGACTGTTCTTACTCTTCTCATCTGGCAGCTGCCTAGGGAAAACTTCACAGGTTCATAGACCTGAATTTGGTAACTATCGTTCCAGACTACAGAGTCTGAGTCGGCAAATAAAACAAAAGTGGTTTGCCTTTTTTGTCTGAATTTATGGGCCAGTTAATCCATGTAAAGTCATAATTTGGTGGAAAAAAACACACCAACTGATCAGAATTATTGCTTGGAAAGATAACTTTAAAAAAGCACTGAACTAACTGATGATTCAAACAAAATGATGGATGTAAGAGTTCTAAGGAAGCAGTCTTTGTCTTCCCAGATACTAAAAGCACTCCAACATTAAATAGTGATGACACACTTGGGACTTCCCTAGAGGTCCAGTGGTTAAGACTCCGAGCTTCCAGCGCAGGGGCCTCGGGTTCGATCCCTGGTGCAGGAACTAAGATCCCACGTGCCATGCAGCATGGCCAAAAAAAAAAAAACATAGTGATGACATACTGTATTCAATAAACAAATTAGTCAGTTTAATACTCAGAGCACAGAGCATTTTATAAAATAATTAGTTTCAGGTAATATACTGGATGACAGGCAATTAAAGCAGCTACTCAGTTTCAGGAATATAATTTCCACAGGGTCTATAACCTCTAGAAGGACCTTTGGCTTGCTTTGGCAGCAAGGTAACTTCTAACAGTTTAACTTTGCCCTTCAATTACCTGAATAGGTAGATTGTCAAAGTTATAAATACATGTTGTCTTTTAATTTGTTAGCTTGCTTTAAAACGACCAGCGTTCTCCTCTCTACCCATATTCAATCACCACTTGTACAGTGGAAGATCTTTTTGAGGTTTTAGGCCAAAATATTAAATAGTCCTTAAGTCCTCTGGACCTAGTCTTTGTTACCTCTACCCTAATCAAGTTACTGCAAATCTGTCTCTTGGCTCTGGAGTTGGTGTCTAGAGGCTGACCAGGCACAATTTGAATCTTTTGTGATAGGAATTGGAGTTCAATTTCACCAACGAAACACTGTTGGAATCAGAACTTAAATCAATGCTGAATAGCCAGAATATAAGAACTTAGAGTAATTTGAGTAGAATGGAAGCTAGATGTTATTAACTTTCCCTATCAACTGGAAGAAAATGTTACAGAGGACGCTCTCAGCCTAGATCATCTTGCCAGTTTCCAAAAGTGAGTCATGGGGTGGGCAGATCTCAAATCCAATCAAAGAAAACCAGAGGCAGATGTGTATGACATAGAAATTCTTGAGCTTGGGATCTTTTTCAACTTGGAACTTAAATCTCAAGTGAAATTTTGACAGGATGGTGTAGGCAAGTAGGCACTTTGGTAGGAGTACAGACTGGCACAGCTGCTATAAAGAACAACTTAGAATTAGCCAAATTACAAACGCACACCTTTGGATCTAGCAATTCCACTACTAGTTCATCCTACTAGTGACCATTTTTCGAAGCTTCTCATTGCAGCATTGATTATTACAGCAAGACTGGAAATAACATTAATACCAATTTTTTAATGGGACTGGTTAAATAGATTATGGTACAATCTAACAATGGATCACTATGCAGGTGGGTATTAGAAGAGACAACGTTTTAAGAACAGATATGAACTGATCTCCAATTTATGTTAGACTAAAAATGCACTGTTTGCACATTGTGTAAAAAGGGTAATTCATAAAATATACATCTTTGCTTTTATGTTCATAGAATATCTCTGGAGGATCATAAGAAACTTTTAACATTGCCGGCAAACTGGAAGGCTTCTAAGGATGGGTGGCTTTTTTTCACTATATGAATGAATGCCCCTTGTTACCTTTTGAATTTTGAGACAAGAAAATTCGCATATATGCACACAGGTGAAGGAAAAGGCCCTACGTTTGGTGGCACAATGAGAAAGCAGGTGAGTTCCACTTCAAAGTCAAATACCCGGTTCCGCCCTTGGCAGTTAAGATTGTTACTCTGTGACACAAGTCTGAAATGTGTCACAACCATCTCCAACCCTCAAGTCGATTTTTCCTTCCGTTTGTTTCTGAAATCAGCCAGGTTTCGGAACTGCTAGCAAACCTGGCATTCTTTCGAAAACACCAAAAACACTTTTGCTTTCGTTGTAACAGAGGGAAGGTGGCTAAAATATCAGGCCAAGGAACATTTCATCCTAAATGAGATTCAGTGTTTTTGAAAGTGCTCGGTAGCCATAAAGCTGTAGACATACGAAGTATTACTCAGTAGAATTAGTCATAATTATCATACCACACCTCAATTCAGTCTCGAGAGTAACATCTCACCCTCCGGATTGCACTTTCCCTCGCCAAACCTGGCTTCCCCTTCTGGCTCCTCCCCTCCTCCCTCCCCTCCTCCCTCCCTCCCTCCCCCTCCCCTCCCCCCTCCTCTCCTCCTCCCTCCCCTCCTCCCTCCCCTCCTCCCTCCCCTCCTCCCTCCCCTCCTCCCTCCCCTCCTCCTTCCCCTCCTCCTTCCCCTCCTCCTTCCCCTCCTCCTCCTTCTCTATTTGCCCCTCCCAGCGCTTGGCGGGAGGTTTCCTCGCGTGACTACGTAAGTGCGGAAGGCGCACTGCAGCTCCCTGGGCTGAGGGACGGCAGGGTTTACTCTGTCCTCTCATCTCTATGATCCTCTTTGTGACCCGTCGGATAGCACCGGAGTCCCAGAGTTCCATGCCGATAGTCCTCCACGCCGACAGAGGACAGTGCAAACAGCTGACGTTCTCGCGAGAGGCGCGGAGTTCTCTCCAAGTACTGAGAGCGTGAGCGCAAGAGGGCTCAGGGGGTGCGCTGTCGCTGGAGGGAAGACGCGACGCGGCTGAAGCTTGGGGGAGCGCGCGTGCGCCTTCGCCAGTTCTGCGCTGCAGGGGCCGCCGTGGGAGAGCCGGTGTGAGACCGACGTGCGGGCCGCGGGAATGTTCCGAAAGGCCCGGCGAGTGAACGTGCGTAAGCGGAATGACTCGGAGGAGGAGGAGCGAGAGCGCGATGAGGAGCAGGAGCCGCCGCCGTTGCTGCCGCCGCCGGGCACCGGCGAAGAGCCGGGCCCCGGCGGCGGCGACAGGGCCCCCGGGGGGGAGTCGCTGCTGGGCCCGGGGCTGCCGCCTCCTGCCGCGCTGACCTCGGGCCCCGGGATTGAAGCCGGGGGCTGCTTCCCGGGAGGCGCGGAGCCCGGTAACGGGCTGAAGCCGCGCAAGAGGCCACGAGAGAACAAAGAGGTGCCCCGGGCCAGCCTGCTCAGCTTCCAGGATGAGGACGAAGGTAACCGCCGCGCTTCGACCTCCCAGATCCCGACATTCCTACCCCGCGCATCCACCTCGAGTCCCCGCATTCCCTGGACTCCCAGCCTCAGCCCCCGGGAACGGAGCCCCTTCCCGCCCGACCCGCTGCACACTGTCCCCGCCTCCGGCCTTCTGCTCTGGCTGGGGACGTGTTCCCGCGCCGCCACCAGCCTTTTCTTAACTACCGCCTCCTCTTCATCGTCCTCCCGTGCATCTTCTATTCCTGGATCTCAGATCAGTCATTCTGAGTTTTTCAAGTGAAAATTCAGTGTTCCCTGTCCTGCCTCTTTTAACTGGCGGGTGTGTTTTAGGGAGAACTCGAGTCAGGTCCCCAGACTGCTCTTGGCACGTTCTCTGAGCCCTCTGTAGGTCACCGTGCCCACGCCTTTTGCCATCCTCGTCCTGGTTAGACATCCTTGACCAGGAAGGCCGGGTGTGTAAGGAGGAGTACTCGGTCTGGGAACAGACGCCCGGAGTTGAAGCTCTGGTTCTGAGTCACCTTGGGCCAGTCCCTTGCGATCGCGGAGCCTCAGTTTACCCATAAAAGTAAACAGGGGTACAGATGTGCGGCCTTCCTCGCATTGACATTTGGACAATGAAGAGAGACAATGTAATGGTATTTCAGGGCAGTTTATCCAGTCTGGTGTGAGGGGCCAGGCTGCAGTGGATTTAGATTTCTGATCGTAAATGAGCCTTAAATCTTAAACCATTTTACCTCCCGAATTGTTGAGTGTGTGTTTATATAACCCAATTAAGTCCATGTTATGAGGCATCTCGACGCGGGATGCTTTCTTGTTTCCAGTAATAGGCAGTTTCTCTTTGGCTTTCCTGTTGTTTTTTATCTTACGTTTGAGAGGAGTACAGCCACATTTTTGTTTTTAATGATACAGGGACAACTTGGTAAAGTGTTTGCGTTTGACTTTTAAAGTTTTCAAATCAAGGATGATGGATACGTCATCAAAACTTATTTTTGAAAAGTGATTAGCTCTCAGCTTAGTCTTGAAATAACAGTATGTCAGTTTGTGATGGATATAGAGTTACTCAGATTTGACAGCTCTGTAAACTAGCACCTTTTGATTTTGGGTATTTTGTTTCAGATACCTTAATAATATGATAATCAGGTGCTTTTTCAATGACTTTTTTTTTACTCCTGAAATAGATGATTCAAGGAAGACAGTAGGACACAGGAAAATTTTTTGCAGTTACATGGGTTTTGCCTTTTAAAAAGTCTCAAATTGGCCTTATTCCAGATTAATTTATGAAGTTGACTCAGTTTTTGAGAACCTATTACAGATTTGAAATAATTTCAAGTTATGTAATGATTTGGCGTGTATGAGTATATATTTGGAAGAATTTGAAAGTTAGAATGGAAAATACTGTCTGAAAATGGTTACTACAGACTTGGTTTAATTTCTTTTCTTAAGAAAATGAAGAAGTTTTCAAAGTGAAGAAATCAAGTTATAGCAAAAAGATAGTAAAATTGCTTAAGAAAGAATATAAAGAAGATCTTGAAAAATCGAAGATCAAGACAGAAATCAACTCATCAGCTGACAGTAAGTACCAAACGAATACGATTCTTTTGAAATGACAAAATGAAACTCTTTTCTCACAGGGATTGAATGGATTTGGTATATATAGTGAACTTGTTCAGTTGACTTTGTCGTTGTCAAGGGTACAAATTGAGTACCGATACAGTTCTTTTGTTTAATTATAACACAGTTGCATTGTAAATGCATTTTTTAAAAAGACAGAACCATTGCCACTGGAATGTTTCTGCTGCAGTGACTAAATTGTCTCCCAGTTTTCCTACTAGTTTTCCAATTGCTGTTGAACAGAGAAGGGAGGTTTCCGACTTAAACCTGAGATACAGGTTTATTCCTATTTGAAGGAGTACTGTGCAAATTCCCGTACTTGTATTTTGCAGAGACAAGTTTTTGATTCCTTTGGTGTTATTTACACAGTTAGTTTAATTCTTAGAGAACTTTTAGGAATGCCCTAAGTCTAATGTTGATAATACTCCCATTCAGCAGCCTTGTCCGCTACACAGATGAAGACTCCTCAGTGTGTGGCCCCTGCCTGCATTGTACAGACATCTCTCATGTCCTCTCACAATCTAAGTTAAAATTTTTAAGCAGTTATTTGTCCTTAGGAAAGTGGTTCCATTATAATATGCTAATATGAGTTATTCTCATGCAAGTGCTTTAGGGAAATCTTTTTATTTTATGGAATTAAAGATAGAATTATTATTTCCCAGTTCTCCACTATAGGCTTAATGTGGAAAAGTATGTCCTTATATCTCAAATTTGCAATCTTATTTTGGAGACAGCATCACTTAAATGTATAACTGGACCCAGTATTTGGCAAAGTGTCCGATGAAGGTTAACTACATTTTTTTTTAGAGGTGGGTGAAGGAATGCTTCATAGATAAAGTGGAATTTGAAGCCAGCTTTTTGATAATTTAAATACCAAAGGCTAAGGGAGGTATGGGGATATTAAAGATTAATGTGGCCTAGGCTGTTTTCGAAAAGAGCAAGTATGCCTGATAGGCCAAAGTAGACGATTTGTGAGGAAGCGGAGGTTTAGGGTGAAAGGTACCTTGCTGACAGACTGTGAAGGATGTTTAGTATCTAGTAAGGGATTTAGGGTAGCTGTTTCAGTGGCCTGCAAGATGCCAACATGATGAATGCCTTTTGAAATCTTAACCTGGTATTAGCATGCAGCATGGATTGGCACAGGGAGAGATTGGAGGCCTAAAGCAGTTTAAATACAAGGGCCAGCCTTGATCCATTAATAGTGGGTTTAAAAAGGTCTCAGTTGAGCAAGACTGAGGCTTTTCCTGACTCGGTGGGAAACTGTGGATGAGTTAACAATGTTTGCTGTGGGTGTGGGAAAAGAAATAGAAAAAGATTATTTGAGAAGTATTGCAAGGGAAGAATTGGTAGACCTAATGTATGAGTCAGCTATTGGATTTAAAAGAAATAGTCAGATTTGAGCTTTTGTGCCAGGTGACTGAGAGAATAATTATGTATGATATACAGAAATAGGGAATGCAGGTGGGAGGAGGAGGGTTTTTAGGGGAACTGATTATTTTGGACTCTAGGAAGCTGCTTCATTTTTTCCAGATCTCTTGAGAACCAACTGTGTACGATGAAATCGAACAAGGAAGGTCAGGAAAAGTGAGAACTGAGAAAGGACCATTTACTGTTGGGTTAAGAAATTGAAGCAAGTACAAGGTTTTTGAAGCCACCTTCTGTGACCTCTTCTATCTTCTACTTTCATATAACGGATTTCCTACTCACCCAATAACTCAATTAATGTCCTCCCCAAAGGTGGAGCCTCTGTGTTACATAGGTCGTCATCCCTGAAGTGATGGTGCTCTGTAGCTCTTTTCATTCATCAAATCACAATCCCAGACTTTTCCTACCCCAGCCCTCCTTAGACAGGCAGAGGTGCATTAACTTGAAAACAAGGGTAGTATCAATCTACTTTTGTGATATTCCTAAAATAATGAGTTTACCTTTAAACTTGAATTTGAGTGGAAATGGCCAGTGAAGAGTTGGAGATGTAGATTTAGATATGGTGCTCATTGAGGTGATAATTAAAACCAAGAGTAAATGGAATTGATGAGGGAGTAGCATAAAGGAAAAATTCCTGAGGACCAAAGACTTCTACCTGTAATAAGCATACACATAGAGAAGAGGGTTTACTGAAGAGGTAAAAAGAATCATAAAGTCCAAAGGAGAAAAGATAGGAAAGTTTCAAGATGATGATTGTCAGTTGTGTGAAATAGTATCAGAAGGGTCAGGAAAAGTAAGGGCTGAGGAAGGGCTATTGACAGGGTTGCTGTGGTTTTTTCCGGAGGAGGGCATCTGGCAAAAGAGACTAGTTTACTTGCCAAGCTCTGTGCCTGTTTGGAGGAAGGAACATCTTTTACTAAATTGCTCAGTGATACTGTATGAATTAGCTGTGGCTGCAGCCTTTGGGTTAGTTGGTGAGCTTGGAATGGGAGGGATCAAAGGCTGTTCGCCAGGGTTGAGGCACGCAAATTGGTGAGGAAGCGGGGGGTAGCAGGTCTGCACTGCTGCTTTGGGAAGTTTGGCAGAGAGAGAAGGAAAGGACAGTAGAGAAACAATTGGGATCAAGCAGAAGTTCCTTTGCTAAAGAGAAGCCTGTGTGTCTTTGTAGACAGAAGAGAGGAGAGGGAGAGCCTGACCCCCACCTCCTCCTTTCAGATTATGTTAAACTCCGACTCTGTCCAAATGAGTTCACTTCCATTTTCAAATTTGGAGCAATCATAATTTCAGTTTATATATTCTTAATAATATTATGACCAAGAATTTTATCGCATTAATTTTTCAGTGTAGTTTGTTGTTTAAAATCATGTAATCATCCAAATGATACATAGTTACACTACTATTAACTAGACTTCCATATATCAGTGTTTATTTCCTTGTGTTAAATGTATACTTATAAATAAAATAGCGGCAAATCTAAAAAAAAAAACATTCAAAGTAGAATATTTGTGACAGCAAGTTTCTTAAAGTAGTAGTCAAAGAAGTTGAGGCACAAGAGGAGCCTAGAAAAGGTTATTTAGCATCTCTTTTTATAAAGCTGTCTGGAAGGATAATATATGACCAAGTAACAAAAATTCACCTGTCAACCATGTTTTGGACTTGTATTTGCTCAATCACAAGCAAATACTTAACAACTTATTGAAACACTGAATCTTTTGAAGTCTGCAGAAATCTTTATCTGGGCATATCTGATCTAGTAAACCTTCTTGTAGTTCTGTTTTGTGTATAAAAAGCCATTGATGTAGTGTAGATTGAGAGCAGAAGGAAATGGGTAGTTCTTGACTACATCTATCTTTATATATCTGATTAAACTGAGTTTTAAAATCTCACAGCCTCAGAAGTCACTTCAGAGGGAGTCTGTGGCTAACGAGGTAGGATGGTAAATTTAAAAAATTAAAGAGGCTTAAAGCAGAATGACCTAAATCTTCTCAGTAAAGCTGGGGGGGTGGGGAGTCATTATCCCCAGCACTCTTCTTTAGGGAAGTAGAATATGGTTTGAGAAGAATTAAGAACTTTTGAAGCAGTTTTGGGGAGGGAGGGGAACATGCTAGGGAAACAACAGAAGTTTACTTTTCATATTTAGAATGAACTTTTGTTTTACTCTTCCATTATATTCATGGTGCCTCTTGTGTGCATTGCCAGGTTCAGTGCTTCAAGGTGAAAACACTGATTTTCTGAGTTTTGCCTGGGATGGAAGGTGTAATAGGACTATTTAGTTGTAAGTAAAGTAAACCGTTTGGTGCAAAGTAAACCACTGTAACAGTGGTGCCTCCTGGAACCCTGTGGCAGGAAAGTAGTCTTGAAACTGGCCTCGGGAATGGCCTGAGAACTAGAGAGCTCTCTTCTCTGTCCACGTGGCCAAGTACGGCTACTCCACAACTCCCTTCCTAGTTTGCATGTGGTTTTTAGTGCCACCTAGTCTCTGACTTGTCTCTGTGTCCCGATTCCAGATTGCCAGAAAAATCAAGTTTAGTCACACATCCACTCTTAAACGTTCAGTAATGGCAATGGGGTCAGGGGCTTACACAGTGTAAATGTGACTTCTGGGTCTCAACCCCTCAGATGATGGGTGACAAATGGCTGTGAACTAAGACGATGTTGCATAAAGTGTTCATTACAGAGAGGTATATCTGGTCTATAATCTTTGTTCTTGATAGAAAGCTGCCTCAAATGGGCTTAGAGTTTAACGAAACACTGACATGTAAAGTGAAATAATGCTTCCAAGAGGTTTGAACAGTTACCTATGAGAGTTTAGAGGGAGAAACTGTTTTGATAAACTAGTAAAATTTTGATAAAATTAAAGATAGCGATTGGGCAGGGCCTCATGCATCCCTGCGTCCCCTGTATTGTTGTTACCTCCCAGTTGTGTTTATTGTGATTATTCATTTTCACACATCAGTGGTTTTAGTTTTTTATAAACAATTAAAATAGTTCAAGCTTTTATGAATTGAGCCCATAATTGCATTAGAAGTGACTCCTTAATTTATGGATCTTGTTTTATTACTTTTTTCAAAAATTAGACGAACCTCCTTTGGACAAAACAGGTCATGTTAAGGACACCAGTCAAGAAGATGGAGTTATCATCAGTGAACACGGGGAAGATGAAATGGATATGGAAAGCGAGAAGGAGGAAGAAAAGCCAAAGGCTGCCGGAGCCTTTTCAAATGCTTTATCTTCTTTGAATGTTCTCCGTCCAGGTGTGTACTTGCAAATTCTCCTTAGAACTGAAGTAAGCCCTCAAGAATGAGCCGTCTGTAAAGATGGTCGTTAAGGAAGGAGTTAGCTAAGTGGTGTTTCTTATGACATCCCTGTTTGAAGCCAGGTTGTTTCGTTTTGCAAATACAGAAAGTAAGAAAACTAGAAACTTCCCAACTTTCCAAGTTCATTCTCAGACAGGCAGTTTTATTATGAAAGCAAACGTAGGGCTTCAAGTAAGTGGTACTAAAGGCCTTTTTTTATGTATTTCAGATTAAGATTTTAACTTTTTTAAGAACTGCTACCAAAAGCAAAATTGCTGCTAGTTTTATATTCACACTTTTTTTTTTCTTTAACTTTTTTATGGAAATTATTTGTAGATCTATTCACTGGCTAATCAGCTTTTGAATAAATAAATGCTTAGTAGCCAAATTTAAATTATGAAGAGAAACCATTTAACTCATTATAAAATCTAAAAATACTTACTCAATGGGAATTCCCTAGCGCTTTCACTACTGTGGGCCGCGGTTCAATCCCTGGTCAGGGAACTAAGATCCCACAGGCTGCTCAGGGTGGCCAAAAAATAATAATAATAAATTTAAAAAAAATAAAAATGCTTACTCTGGGTTTGTAAAGTTGTGAAAAGTTATGTACATAGATCTAGTAGCATTCTAATTGGTACAGTCTTTATGGGAAGCAGTTGGACAATATGAATCAGTAGATTTCAAAAGTTCTTAGTCTTTGACCCTGTAATTCCATAGCTAGAAGTTTATCCAAGGAAATAATGTTTTTATTGCAACGTTATTTGTAATGAGCAACATTTAGAAAATGTCTAGCAGGAGAGAAATGGCTTAGTAAGTTAAGGTGCATTTACACGATGGGATATTACATAGCTATTTAAACAACAATTAGAAAAGTAGCAAGGCATTAATTTTTACTGTAGGTGAAAATGTCAATTAATTTGATTATGTAGTAGATTATGCTTTATTGAGTGAATGTTGTAAACCACTAAAAATTATGTTTATGCAAAACAACATGGGGAAAAGCTTATGTTTTAATATGAAGAAAAAATTAGATACAGAATTATATATTCAGTGTGCTTACACGTCAACTGAAAACTATTTGCAAGAGAAGTATACTATAAATCTCATAGTGTTTTTTAAGGTTGTAAGATTGTAGATCCCTTTTTTGTTTTTGTTTTCTGGTTTAGTAATAATTGTGATTTTATTGCTTTTGTTTATTTCTTAAAAATGAAAAAATATACCATTAAAATAAAACTGCTTTGGTGGATTTTCCCTTCCCCCCCTTCCTGTACATATTGCCATTATACATATTTTTTAGTTTCCCTAGCGACTTTTACTTTCATTTAAACTAAATTGAAAATAAATCAGTTGTTTTGCAGGCACAGTTTGGGAAGGGGGGCGGGGATGCCAGCAGATAACATTAGAACATTACCGTGACAAGGTTGTCTTGACGAGATTCACTTATCTTTCATATTTTCAAGAAAATAGAAACTTTATTCCCTAATATTGCATTTGCTTCCAGGAGAAATTCCAGATGCAGCTTTTATACATGCTGCAAGGAAAAAGCGTCAGATGGCCCGGGAATTGGGAGATTTCACTCCTCATGATAGTGAGCCTGGTAAAGGCCGCCTTGTTAGAGAAGATGAGAATGATGCCAGTGATGATGAAGATGATGATGAGAAACGCCGTATAGTCTTTTCTGTGAAAGAAAAATCACAAAGACAGAAAATCGCAGAGGAAATAGGTAACTTGATTTAATGGGACAGTGAGCCAGTTTCATTGCGATTAAATATAATTTGATACCACAATCAAATAAAAAGTACCTATACTTATTTAACTGTGTTTAATGTTAGAGAACTGTTCTTGCTTGGGTGTAAGTGTCTTATTGGAATTTTTTGAAAAGTGTAGCATGATTTTGGCAGCTAGTGTTTATTGAGCACTGTGTGACCAGTATTGTGCTAAGCACCTAACGTACATAAATATATGTAATTGGCTCTTCATTCTTAGGAGGCATTAGGTTTCCAGAGGTTAGGAAACCTATCTAAGGTTTTAATCGTTACATTGATACTGCCTTTTGCTTAAGGTATGCTGTGTGTTAAGACAAGCAAAAGCAGAAGTATCAAATGCGAGAGAGATCATAATAGACGTTTTAATTTTAGTACGATTGAGTTAATGCCAATAGTTTTGCTTGATTTTTGTGAAATATCAGGGTAGCATCTCTTCCCTCGCTGTTTTTTTGGAATTATTTACTTTGCTGCTTATGGCTGTAGGTATTGAGGGGAGTGATGATGATGCTTTAGTAACTGGAGAACAAGATGAAGAGCTCAGCCGATGGGAACAGGAGCAGATAAGAAAAGGAATTAATATCCCTCAGGTAAGAACCAAAGAATTAAACTTCAAAAATTAAAAAAAGAAATTAAAAACATTTTTAGCCTATCTTGTTGAAGTAAAAACATACTGCACATTGAATTGATCCTTTGTCATTCATTCAAGTAACATAATGAGGAAAATTATATAAAGTTATGTATCCAGTAAGCTGTTAGAGGAAACTATATTAAATTTTGCTTTTTACCATCCAAATGATGGGAGACTTTCTGGTTTCCTAGGTAAGTGTTTCTCAAAGTGGTCCTTCAGCCAGCAGCAGCAGCATCATATGGGAGCTTGTTAGAAATGCAAATTCTCACCCTCCTGAGTGAGACCTAGTGCATGAGAAGCCCTGGGGATGGGGCCCTGCCATCTGTTTAACAAGTCCTCTGGGTGATTCTGTTGCTCCTAAGGTTTGGGAACCACTGTATAGATAAGGTGTTTCTTTCCTATAGAGCTTATTTTTTTCCGACTTTAAAAATTATTTTGTAGAAGATGAACTTCTCAGTAATGCAAAAATCTTATTGTATATGAAAAATATCTTCCTAAATAGTTATAACAGTTTATTTTATAGAAGTAAGTAGTACAGTGGAAATATCACATAAAATTTTTTTGGTTGCTAGTGTTTTGACACAATTTAATGTCCCTTCTAACTCTAAACTTCTCTGTTATTGTTTTCCCGAAAGTTACTAGAAATGAATCCAGTAATCCCATAAGAATTAGAAATGAATCCAGCCCTACTTTTATCTGATTTTGAGGAGCTCTGCAATTACTTACTTTAATTACATACTATTTGGAAAATGAGTATAATGTTTATTGTTAGTGGTTTTTTTGTTTGTTTGTTTTAACACTAAAGGCATGAGATTTTTCTTTTCATAGTTTCAGCTACTAGTTTTAATATACATCCCATTTCTTTTCTAGGTTCAAGCAAGTCAGCCCACTGAAGTGAACATGTACTACCAGAACACTTACCAGACAATGCCTTACGGTTCATCCTATGGCATTCCTTACAGTTACACAGCCTACGGATCATCCGATGCCAAATCTCAAAAAACAGATAATACAGTCCCTTTCAAAACTCCCAGTAATGAGATGACTCCCGTTACTATTGATTTGGTAAAGAAACAGCTTAAAGACAGGTAGGGCAGATCAACTTCTTAAAGACCTGTCCTCTAGCTTTCCGTTCCCTCAGGCAACATGTAGTCTGGGGTAGCAGATGCAGAATATCGGCAAAGAAGATTCACTGGCCTATCTTCAAAAGCTAAACAGAAGATGACTTCATACTTTGTTCTGCTACCTTCTTGGATTACTTCTGTGGAAGCCTCGAAAAGTTTTTAAAAATACCACTCCATGATCTTGTTGAAGACAGTTCTGAATTTGCACCTCTTGGACTCTGAAAAAGTGTAGTCAAGATATGGGGGGAGAAACAAAACAGTGAGATTTTGGTTAGCCCACCGAATAACTTTATATGAAGTCTGTAAACTGCCGTTTTTTGAGGAAAAAAGCAGTACAGATGAAAAGATCCACTCCAAGCATTTTTATATTCTAATAGTGGAACTAAATGCATTATTATAAATATTGCAAGAGTCCTGACAGCATAGACTTCCAGATGTAAATGTGTTATATTTATCCTTTTCTGTTCTTAAGGTTGGACTCCATGAAAGAACTGCACAAAACAAATCGACAGCAGCATGAGAAACATCTGCAAAGCCGAGTGGACTCCACCAGGGCTATTGAAAGATTAGAAGGGTCTTCTGGGGGTATTGGTGAACGGTATAAATTTTTGCAAGAAATGCGAGGGTATGTCCAAGACTTGCTTGAGTGTTTCAGTGAAAAGGTAAGAATGCAAAAATATTAATCTCTTTGAATAAGGCAAAATTAAGGAGGTCTAGATTTCTATATTTCTCAGAAAGTATCCACTGAATTCAACTTTAGAAGTGATGAAAAGTCATGCTTCATTTTCTCCACTTCATTAACAGCCTTCTATCTTGGGGTAATCTAGTGCCTTGTAGAAAACAAAAAAAGATAATTCAAAGCATATTTAAATAAGACTTTGGCAAATCCTGCCTTAATTTAATGGTGGATTATTGGCCTGTCCTGAATTATTAAAATATAAGGGACTCATGAAATTTTCTTTTTTATGGTTCAGATCTAAACTTATCTTTAAACTGTTTCTACAAGTAATTCCAAATATGCATATAAAGTTGCAATATTTTATTAGCTTTTTTTTACCCTAGATAAAGTTGATTGCCATTGCTGCTAATAGTTTTCATCTAAATAAACCTGTGCTTTATCCATTTCAGAAACCATTCATTGGCCATAATTTCTGTTAAGGTCTCATTTCTTCCAAGTTCATTTTTTTTAGTATGACAGTCAGCTGGCACAATTATTTGCATCCTATTGTACCATTTGTTTGCGTTTTTTGTTAGCTGCACACAGAGTCCTTTTCTGAAACAGCCTTTTAATTGATTTTTCTTGAAGATAAATGTTATTGTTTGATGCATTGGTTTATAGGCATTTGTGGACTTCACAGCCTTTTCTTTAAAAAAAAGTAAAATCATGGTGCTTTTGAATATCCTGTCTCCATAAACTTTCAACTGATACAGGATTAGAAGGCACATTTTCTGTTATTCTTGGCCATATGAGTTAGCATAGAATCAGTAAGCATACAGTATTTTAACTTTTTATTATCTCCGTTGATTACTTCAGTATCTTAAGGCCAAAGGCTGGCTAAAGAACAGTGCCAAACTGTGTCTTCCAAATGGATCTTAATGGTTCCAGCCAGTCTGGTCAGATCCACCAAGTCTTCTCTGAAGGATTCATGTTCTTGTCCTTATCACCTGATTTGTGGAGAAGCAGCTACATTCTAAGTTATGATATCCCTTGTGGCAGATCTGTGGCTTAGGGTGACAAGTACAGGGGTGAGAAAGAAACATAAGTTTGACTCTGCAGAGGGGCTAGAGTCAAGAGGGGAAGTGGACATAAATGTCGGAGCTGGCAGTTGTGTCCTTCCTACTAATAAAGCCCTTATGAGCCCAGGGGACATGGTGCTGGGAGCAGGTCTAATAACCTTTTGTGACTAGAGAAAGGATCTCTGTCTTAAACCATACTTTGTGAGATTTGTCCCTATGGAGCTTTTTCTTGAAGTATCTGGGTCTTTGCTTTGGAACTTACTGAGTAAACTTACACGCTTGTAATTGCAAACTGAACTCTTAAAAAATATTGACAATAATATGATCAACTAGATTGTACCATTCTTGAGTTAAAGAGACTAGTAGAATATCTAGTTCATAAAGTTTTCAATTGCTTACTATTTTAAAAACACTTAGTAGTGTACTTTCTCTCTCCTTGATTACCCTGTTCCTAGGGAGGTATCCCTCAGACTGTGCTAATACGTTTTTACAGAATCACTTAGATAAATGTTTATGGAGCAGATCTTAAACTGTATCTATTATATAGTGACTACATTTTAATTAAAAGAGAAGTAGATAATTCCCTTTTAAATATGAGTATTTTATTTTGACATTTTCATATGCATTTGATTTTATTGAGTCTGCTGCTGAGTTAATAATGTCATAAGTTGTCATTTTGGAAATACTGAGGAATAATTGGATAGATTTGAATATTCATTCCAGTTATACTATAAAAATATTGTTTCAGGGTAAGACCATCAAAATATAAACATTCTTTTGTTTTTTTTCTCTTTTGTTATAAAAGTTTAAGTGGTTTTGAACTTAGATTTTTAATTATTTTGCAGATTATTTTAACTTTACATTGTTTTGTTTTCCTGCAGTCATCTTCCTTCTTGTGTTCTTTGTCTTAAATTTGGCCTTGAAATAATGATAGTCAATAACAATTTCCAGTTTGGAGAGGGTAAAGAAATTGTCATGGTGCGCTCTTGTGCACTCTTGAGATAAATCAGTATTGTTAAGAAACATGAATGAGAGCTGAAAATGTGTTTTAGGGCTTTTATTCTCAGTAGAATTTTCTCTGGGCTTTGTTAAAAGGCATTTTAATTACCTAAACAGGAAAATTACGTTATCGGAATTTTAACTATAAATTGAATAATTAAGGTTCTGTCTGATGCAACCTCAGGCGTGTAGCTCTTACAGTAGAGGAGTGTTAATAATCTCCAGGACTAAAGGAATGCATAGGTACATTTGTCTTTAGTCCTGCACAGTTTGAAAAAATGAGGGGGTAGGTAAGTGTAAGTCACAATAATATGACAGTAATTGCTTTAAAAATCGATTCTAGTTAATTTTAGAGTCTGTGGGCTCAGCTCATATCACCAAGATAATCAGTGCAGATTTGGGGACATTGTTGCCCATGGTGTGGCATATTAAAAAATAAAATAACTCCATCAGTTTGACCTTTCTGTGAACATTTGCTGCTTTTGCAATGGGATCGTGCAAGTGTGTAAAATTGCTTTTATTACAGACATCTTTGTATTCCACCTGCCTTTTTCTATTTTCCATTTACAGTCTGTTCAGTTCAGGACGCTGCTATAACACTTGGTGCCAGTGTTCCCAAACTCTCAATAATGTGTTTTTTCATTTGCACTAACCATCAGGAAACTAGAATTTCTGGTTTCCTCAGGTACGTGTAGTGGTTGTTAGCGTTTTGTGACAGTTTCATAGCATTTGGTTATAGCATAGGTATTTATAAAGAGAACGTTTTCTGGTTTTTCCTTTTAAGTTAGGTCTCATTCCGTAAGCTTTTTGTATTCCATATGAACCAAGTGAATGCTTAGCTGTGGCTATTAACCTGGAAAAATTTGTTGACTTTGTAAACTGACAATTTATACAAAGAATTTTATTATTTTACTTACAAATATGGAAAAATTTAAACATTTGATAGGAAGAGAAGAACTTTCTGAGTTTTAGATAGATTGATTTTAGACAGGTTAGTGATAGCTAGAAATTTTATTCACTGTATTAATGTAAATGAATGCAGTTCACGTTTTAAATGTGTAATAAAGCCACAGAGATGCCATTGCATCTTTTGGTATTACACAGCAATAATGGTTTATTTTAAACTACAAAAATTGGCAAGGGAGATCATGCTGCTAGAAAGTTAAAAATGGACTTTTGAAAAGGACTTTCAAGTACTTTATTCTAAAAGAAGCACTGAAATTTCTGACAATTCTTTACTCGCTCTCTTTACTAATGTTAAAGTGTTTAACCTAACCAAACTTTTGCTCCAATAACTAGGCACTGGACATTATAGCTCCATATATGGAATAAAAGAAGAAGTGGTGTTTCCCAGAAATCATAAAACTGAATTACTATTTGTGTTTCATTGAGAATTCATGATTATTCTGTCCAGAGGGTACTTTTTCAGAAATCCGGAAATAATATGGAACCCTCAAATATATAAGCAGCTGAGGAGTTTGGTGTTACGGAGTGTGTTGTATTTTTACAGGTGCCACTGATTAATGAACTTGAATCAGCAATACATCAGCTGTACAAACAGCGAGCTTCCCGCCTTGTCCAAAGACGACAAGATGATATTAAAGATGAATCTTCGGAGTTTTCAAGCCATTCAAGTCAGTCCATCTTGAAGGTTTTTATTATTCATTAAACAACCTTGTTTACTTAGTGCATCCTAATTGAAAATTAGACGTCTCAGAGCATTTTTTTTTTAAAGAAACAAATTTCCTTGCTCTTGTGTCAGGTAGATCTAAAATTAGCATGTGCTTTGGATTGTGTTTAAGAAAATATAGCTTTGCAAAGGAACTCAAATCATGTACTAATAATATTCTATCGATCTTATTCTTCTTTGGGCATATTCTTTCATTCTTTATAGTAAAGACATAATCAGTATTTTATCTTAAAACCATATCTATTTGGCCTTAATTGATTTTCCCCCCATTTTAACACCAATACAAATGCTGTTGTTGATCACAACAAAGGTTTTGAGTTAGGGGCTGGGAAATTTTGTATGGGAGAGGGGGCTTTATTACATAACAAATGATACAACTCCAAGATTAGGGGAGTTTTGAGCTTCACCCCTTAGATAAAGCAAAATTTTTTGTATTTAAAATTTTTTTGTATTTTCTAGTTTGCCTCATATAGTGGGTTTTTTTTTTAGTAAGTCATTTGGTGCTGACACTTCTTGAAATTGTAGTGTAAAAATTTGGAAATTGAATTATATTCCTTTCATTATGATGTGTGTTATGGAAAACCAAAATTAATTGGAAACATCTTATTAAATAGTTGAGCTGAAATTCTTTAACCAGACAGTTTAAACATTTTAATTCCGCTTTTTCATTGCCCTCTATATTCTTGGGTGCTGTAATAGGAATTTTCCTACGTTGGATTTCTCGTGGCTTCTTTTGTCATCTCTTTGGGCCCGATGTCAGCAGTTCTTAAATGGAAGTGTACATCAGAATTACCCATGATATTAATTTAAAATGCGGATTTCTTGGTCCTGTCCCCAGAGATTCTTGCCAGGTCTTGGATGGTGTCCAGTAATCTGCATATTAAACAACCACCCCAGGTGTTCCAAGTGCAAAGGGCCCTGTTATTCTTTCTGAAAACCATGCTTTGTCATATAGTGTGTCCTCTAAATTAAAGAGACATTGAATCCCTGAGAAAGCATTCTGCTGCGTGCTGGATGGGTTTTGGAGCATCATAAAGAGGTGGTAACATAGCCGTCAGATGAGTCAGACTCAGATGTAAGCCACATGAATGACTTTGACCTTCTGTTTTTGCCATACACGTTTAAATTGGATTAGTGCCATTTTGGGCACCTAAATAACTAATGCATCCCGCCCAAATCACTTTTGATCCAGACAGAACCAGATTTCTGGGGCAAATTACAGGTAATCATTATACCTATGACAAGAAGTAATTTCCTTTTAAGTTAAATGGTTGGGTGAGCTATGCATTTCATCAAATACTTTTTCCTGCCTATAATCTGTTCTTTATAATTTGGAGGTATTTACGTATATGGAATTTGAAGTAAGGATTGAATGATGGATGTTAATTAGATTGATAGCTGGCAAGAAGTGAAAGGTAATGAGAAAGTGAAAAGTATTGTCCTAGAGGGAGTATTCATTAATTGCCAAACATTTGAGAAAAATTGCATGGGGTACTGAAGTATCAATTCTTTTTCTGATCTTTTTTTTAAAGAAACAAAAATACAGCCAGAAATTCATTTGTTTAGATTTGTAAACACTTATCAGAGTTACTGCATATAATTCTTACGGAGATGAAGGAGGCTATCTCTTGAGTCATGTACTCTCTTATATCTCCCTCAATATATATTTTACAAAATCTGTAAATATAATAACATTTTAAGTATTTATTATAGTAGAGAATTTTCTTTAAAATATTTCTTTAATGAAGGGTAGCTCTATAAAGAGGCAGGAATCATTTCTGTAGTTTAGGACTTTTTAGCCAATTCATCTATGGTGTGTAGTGGAGTTCCAGTTGAGGTAGAGCTGGGGCATCTTGTTTACTATACTGATCTTTTTTTGTAATTTGAACTCGGGAACATACTTCCTAATATCCAAGGTATTTTGAAATATGAATGAAAAATTCAGTAAAAGAGTCAACTTTTAAAAGTAGTAGGATCTAGGATAGTTAGGATACACTGAAGTGGATACCAGCTCAGTTTTGGTTTTATTTTTCCTGTTGCTGCTATCGGTGACACATCTTTGATATCAGGAAAAAAACTGTGGAAAAGCCTTAAATTGATGTCTTTCGTTTTGCACGTGATCTCCCCCTCCCCCACCACCACCCTTTGGGTTTTGTGCTTCTCGTTACTATCCCATGTAATACAGAATATCTCCATAGTGTAGAACTTAAATGTAGACATGAGGAAGCATCACAGACAGATGTTTCCCCCACTCTTCCTTCTACCCTAGGCAAGAGATTCGAAGATTCTTCTCTGGAGAAAGAGAGTGGGTCCAACGAAAAGACCATGAGACACTATAACGTCTGGGGGCCCCAACAGAAAGTTGACTTGTACCCAGGGATCTGATGGAGATGCCTCTGTTAGACAGCTCCCACCTACATCCACGAAATTTCCAACCTCATTCTTACCTAGGAGGTAGTTAATGATCGTGGTGAACAATACAAGCAATAGAACCAAAGGGACTGAGGAAACAAAGACAATGCAGGTGACAGTAGAAAATTTAAAACATAATTGCTGTCCTCAGGGAGATGTTGGAAGGGATCCTACACGTAGCACAAGTAGAGGATGCTATAGAAAAGGAATGTTCTAAGAAGAAAAGCCGTATCTCAGAAACTAAAAATACGGTAACTGAGATATAAATTTAAATAGGAAGGTTGAAAGCTAAAGCTAGAAAATTGCCCTAGAAATTAAAAAAAGAGAGATGGAAAATAGGGGAAAAAAGAAATAAGGGAATTGTGCTTTGAAAGTAGGGTTTGAGAAAGCACAACTTGGTCCTATCAGGTATGATTTTCAGTCTATATGTTGATTCTGCCCTTGTTCTTAAAGTAGTAATAGAGAATAAATTTCTACAAAGAAAAATTAGAATGAAATAGAATAAATGATTAAACTCCTGCAACAAAGCTGTTTTATCATCCTTCCTACTTATGTCTCTGCTGTCCTATCATTTAACATGTGATGCCTAAGTTCGTCCTTAAAAAAGTAATGTATTATTTTTCCCTTTACACAAGTAATTTAGATTTTTAATTTATTTGGTCATCATGATAGCATAAACTAGTTCTGTTACTTAGACATAAGAACAGGGATTAAGCCCATTTGCATTTGTGTAGTGTTGTTGAACTCTCCATTTATTTTTCTCTTCCTTTTTGTGGGAACACAGATTAATATTGAGATTTGCTCTAAACTAGAAAACTGGCTGGTTTATCGGTTACTGCAGAATCCTGCTGTTGAGATTAGAAAGCAGTCTATCATTATGGCTTATTCTGTGCAAACTCTTTCCTCAAGATTGTTGAAGGAAGGCTTTTAATTTTAACCATTGTTGTTTTACAGATAAAGCTCTGATGGCACCAAATCTTGATTCCTTTGGACGAGATCGGGCACTGTATCAAGAGCATGCAAAACGTCGGATTGCAGAACGGGAGGCGAGAAGGTAATTCTACAGATGCTTGCTGTTGGTTTGTTTGTGAAGGGAGGAGTCTCTTTTATCTGGTTTGGGAACTTGATATTTGTTATTTAGGACTCGTCGTAGACAAGCCAGAGAGCAAACCGGTAAGATGGCAGATCACCTTGAAGGCCTTTCCAGTGATGATGAAGAAACGTCTACAGATATTACAAATTTCAATCTGGAAAAAGGTTAGACATTTATTTCGAAATGAGATTCATTGTCAATGTGCTTTCTCCTTGGCTGTGGTTTCTACCATGAAATAATTTGAAGTTTTGTGGCCTCTGCTTTAGAACTAGGCACTTTGGTTTAATTATAAAAACTTGCACCCATTTTTATTGATGAGTTCTCAAAATTAGTGGTAACACTTTGTTGTGGGGGTCATCTAGTACTTGGCATTATAAATGATATTACTCTTTGAATCACAGAATTTTAAAAGTGACAAGAAAATGTTTCAGATCCCAGGGGCAGCTGTAATGCAGCCTGTCTGGTCTAGAAAGGTAAAGGTTGGCAGTAGGGCATTCAGCCCTAAAGGAAATTCCTGATTTGGGGAGCCCCAAATAATTCAATCAAAAGGAATAGTTAGTTCTGTTACATGAAGACATTTCCAGAAGGATCCCCAAGTAAAAGTCTTTATTCCCCACCACTGGCTGTGATTATTTGGAATTATATTGACTGCGAGCCCTTTGGAACTTAGTTGGATAAGCTTATTTTTTTCTCCCACTCTTTTTACAGTGAACATTTCCAAACGTACGGAAAATTGGAAAGAATAGCACAGTGACCACCCATATACACCTGTCACCCAAATTCAGCAATTCTAACCATCATTTAGCCAAGTTTGCTTTGGATATATGTGTGTTTTGCTGAAACATTTGAAATTAACTTACAGACATCATGGCACTTCCCTCTAAAAACTTTAACATCTTTAATGTCTTCTTTAAAAAAAAAAAAAAAGGATGCTTTTCTACCTAACTGCCACACTATTTTCACACCTGTGAAAATTACCTAGAACTTTTAGTATCATGTCTGCATTCAGTTTTCCTCCGTAACAGCCCCCCCCCCCCCACCCGCCACCCCGTCCAGAATTCTTTGGACTGTTTCTGTTACTCTATTTTCTAAACCTGGATCCACACAAGGTTCCTGCATTGCACTTGGTTGTTACATCTTTTTATGTAGAATTAGTGAATATCATGATACCTTATACACATACATACACACACCCGTATTCTTTATTTGTTTAAGGCATTAACTTTCTGAAGAGACCAGGCCACTTATCTTGTAAAACGTCCTACATTCTAAATTTGTCTGTTTCCTCATGGTTTTAACTTGTTCTTCCAGTCACTATATTTCTTGTAAACTGGAAGTTAAGTCTTGATTAGATTCAGGTTAAAGCTTTTTTGGCAAGAATACTTCACACAAGATGCTGTTACCAGCATGATACCAGATGGCAAATGTTAGGTTGCCCACTATTAGTGGTGTTAAGATGGATCTTGAGAAGTAGGTTGTCATGACTAGGTCTCTTCATTATAAAGAGTCTGCTGTTCCAAGTCATATGGAGCATTAAATAACCTTTTACTTAAAGATCCTAGCATCCATTGCTGATTCTTGTCTATGTCAGTTATTGCAATCACCAACAGACTTTGAAAGAAGAGAAATGATTGGTCACTGATCATGGTACACATCTGTTATTTACGTGGTGATTTGTGGGCTGAAGAGCTAGATACAGAGTTTGTACTTTATGCAATTACTCACAGTTACTATTCCATGGTGCTTGAAATTTGAACTGAGTTTTTGGGGACAGGTGTTATTTAGACTGTGGTGGCAGATAATAGTACATATTGGAACTATGCAAAGCGGAGACTACCTGCACTATGGTTTGCATGATAGACGTTTGGAACCTGAACTTATCTCTGGTTCTTTTAAGTTGCAGTTAACAATTATTCCTTTGCTAATGAGCCTATCTTATTGATACTCAAGCTACAAAGAAAACACTGAAAATATTTGAACTGTGTTTTTTCTACTGCATACTAAGTTTTGATTCTCTGTGGGGTATTTTTGTTGTTGTTGTTGTTTTTAGATCGCATTTCAAAAGAGTCCAGCAAGGTTTTTGAAGATGTCCTTGAAAGTTTCTGTTCAATCGACTGTATTAAATCCCAGTTTGAAGCATGGCGTTCAAAATACTACACATCCTACAAGGATGCTTACATCGGCCTTTGCTTGCCAAAGTTGTTCAATCCCCTCATAAGGCTGCAGCTTCTCACTTGGACTCCTCTTGAGGTGAGTGGCTTCTATCACTGTTGAAAAGCAATACACTGGACTTCCCTGGTGGCGCAGTGGTTAAGAATCCACCTGCCAATGTGGGGGACATGGGTTCGAGCCCTGGTCCGGGAAGATCCCACATGCCACGGAGCTACTAAGCCCATGCGCCACAACTGCTGAGCCTGCGCTCTAGAGCCCACGAGCCACAACTACTGAGCCCGCGTGCCACAACTACTGAAGCCCGTGTGCCTAGAGCCCGTGCTCCGCAACGAGAAGCCACCACAATGAGAAACCCACGCACCACAATGAAGAGTAGCCCGCGCTCGCTGCAACGAGAGAAAGCCCACGCACAGCAAGACCCAACGCAGCCATAAATTTAATTAATTAATTAAAAAAAACAAAAAACACTTTCTTCTTAAAAAAAAAAAAAAAAAAAGCAATATACCATGATGCCTTGGGCAATTTTAATCTCAAAGCTAGAGATGTAAGCCTCAGCAAAGTGTTTTTCAGGGGAGATAGGTCACCCACAGGGCTATAATTGACACATTATCACTGGGTATAATCTTATGATATTTCCTTTTATGTTCTGTCCCTTCTCAAGAGAACTGTCTCTTGCTTTTCGATTTTTATACACTTTCTCAGTCAACTAAAATTACATGTAGTGATGCTGAGATATGAACATGAATGAATAAGAACTTGGTTCTTTGATTCCAGAAAAACAGAACATCATGGGAAAGCTCAATGAGGAAGATGTGAAATGGGACCCTGAACTAAGTCAGTGGTGATGGAAATCAGGAGGATGAGATAAACTGATAGATTTAAGAGGTGGAATCAATAGGACCTCGTTGCCTGTTACATAAGGGAGGAAACTCAGATTGTCTGTACACATGTAGTGGTCATGTTTAAGATATGGTTTTGGAAGTTACCAACATATGGATGGAGCCGTGGGCATGAATGAGATGGGCTGGGTTGAATATGTAAACTGTAACAAAAAGAAGGCTGAGGTTGAAGCCCTGAAAACAAGAGGAAAAAAATCTAAGCTCCGGGAACCATTGAGCTCCCAGCTCCCGATTGCTCTTTGCCAGACCTTGTGGAGTCCTGCCCTGGGCATGTGTTTCTTAGTGTCCAGCAGAGGCTCGGGGACACTTGTGTGCATCTGGGAGCTCTCCTTCTGTGTAGCTCCTTCCTCTGCCCCACAGCTTCTAGCGTTCCAGCCTTCCTGAACTTAGATTGTCTCCTAACTCAGCAGGACTGCTTTGCTTGCAGTTGCCTACCCTCATCTCCTCTTCTGGCCAGGAGCTCACCTCATTTGATTCCGTTCTTTCAGGGTCATGGTCCTGTACTGCCTGTGGTCCATTGTCTGAAAATAGATGTTTCATATTTTTGTCCAGTTTTTAGTTTATGACTGAAGGCTAAATCCAGTTCCTGTTACTCTTTTCATGGCTAGAAGCAGAAATAGCCACTATTTTAAATGTTTGGGTAACCTTTTAAATATTTTCTAGGCAAAATGTCGTGACTTTGAGAATATGCTGTGGTTTGAATCTTTGCTGTTTTACGGTTGTGAAGAGCGAGAGCAAGAAAAAGATGATGTAGATGTTGCACTGTTACCAACCATTGTGGAAAAGGTGATTCTCCCTAAACTAACAGGTAGAGATTACTGAATTGAACATTCAAACACATTGGGTTTTTCACATCTATTTTTAGGAGTTTTTAATCAGAGCATATTTTCTCATAGAAATTACATTATTAATAATAAAGCTACCACCAGACCCAGAGATGGCTAAAGAGTACCTATCTCTTAACTTGGGACTTAAAGACCACCTTGGGGAGGGCCTGGAGTTGGGGGCAGTAATTGATCCACAGGCAAATTTCAGGCTCTTAAGAACTGCCTGAAGCAAAACTGAATACATAGTTTCAGGAGGAATATGCATTTTTCTGGGGAGCAGTTTCATTACTTTCATCAATTTCTCACAAAAAAATTAGGAATCATTGACATAGGGACCTATTTAAAATATTGATATTAAAAATAAAGCTCAAGTTCAGTTAGAAATTCTTGATGCTGGGACAACATCTCCTAGGATATAGAAATCCTGCTTTCCCCAATCTTTATTTTCACCAAGCAGCAGAAAATAATAGGAATCTGTCCCCTCGCCACATGTGCCTAATCTTCTCAACATTCCCACGGTTAAGAGGACAAAGAAGACTGAAGCTTACACTAGAGGAAGAAAAAAATCATGATTGGCATTTCTAAGTTGGGGACTGCTTGACATCAGATTTAAGTCAGCAGCAATTTACTTCTGTATCTCAGTACGTTCTACTTTTTATTTTCTTAATAGTGATAGCTGAAAATATGTGGGACCCCTTTTCTACAACACAGACTTCAAGAATGGTTGGAGTTACCCTAAAATTAGTGAATGGATATCCTTCAGTAGTGAATGCAGAAAACAAAAATACACAGGTAATTTAATTATTATCTATGAAAGGTTTTTTAAATCTTTTAAAATGTATTATTTTATCTTCTCCTTTCCCTTTGAAAATGAGCAAGAGTTGAGAGAATGAGTGGTTATATTCTGAGCCAATGAGAAAATCTGATTCTCCCACTTGAGGCATCTGTCCTTTATAGCCTGAAATATATAAAATATGAGATAGTAGTTTTTAGTTTCAAAATATCGATTGGGAAGGATGATGTAATTAGTCTAGATAGCCTCTCATTTGTACTGTTTTCACCCTCCTCACCACCCACCCCCATTCTCAATCGGATTAATCAGACATCCCTTGAAGAACTGTATTTTTTTCGGGAAAAGAAAAACTACTGGAATGGATAACAATTGATAATTTAAATGCTGAAACATTTAAATAGCATGTAAAATAACTAGGTATTGTTTTATAAAGTTTCAAAACTTCAGATTGCCACTGCCCGCACTGAACATTCTTATGAGCTATTTAGGTATGAGAAAGTACTCCTTATCATTGTTTTATTTTCACTGACCTCATTTTGAGAGGAACCAGATTATAGGTCTGATCTTAAATCTTTATATAGTAGATTAAGAGGTTGGAAGATTTCTAAATGGCTTTATTGCTTGGTAATTGATGAGGGGTGAACGAAGAGTAAGTAGTAAATATTAAAGACCTTAGGACCTTCAGTGGGGAAAGTTAAAAAATTTGAGATGCTGTTCACTCAAAATTGAATACTCTATATGATTTGGAATATTGCTTATTTTTATTTACTAAAATTTAACTTTTATCATAACCCTTTTTAAAATGCATGATCTATTTTTAACTCTTTAGGTTTACCTAAAAGCGCTTCTATTGAGAATGAGGAGAACTTTAGATGATGATGTATTCATGCCCTTGTATCCCAAAAAGTAAGTAACTCCTGAGAACATTAAAGATGGTAATATTCTCCATTATCTTTCAGAGAAGACTTCTTAAACTCCGGAAAACTAAGCATAGCTTGAAATACAAGCTTTACCTACATAGTGTAAACCTGTAGCCCGAAGAGAGTGGCTCAGTGGGGAAATTGCTCCCTTAAGCAGCATAACGCAAATAGTCCTCCCTTAGTGTCTCACAATAAATTGCCATTACCTTTTAAAATTATCTCCTGGAATACAGTTGTTTGAAAATTTGAAAACTTAGTTAACTTCTTATGTTCACCTCTTTTACTTACAGAAATCTTCTAGGAATCAGATGGCATTTAACACACAACTTTGATCATGATGTGTTTCTCTTTTTTTCTTAGTGTCTTGGAAAATAAAAATTCTGGGCCTTACTTGTTTTTTCAACGACAGTTTTGGTCTTCAGTTAAGGTATGTGTCTGTAGGCTGTCTAAAAGACTTCAGATTTTGTTTGACTTCATACAAACTAATTTTATTCCAAAAGTTTATTCAGGTTTGATGTTTGCAGAGGTGAAAATGTATTCTGAGTTCCAGTAAGGTCCAAACTAGCCAACAAAATGCCTTACTAAGCCACAGCAAATAGAGTACCAGACACTCTTCTAAGTTGCGGAAATATAGCACTGAATTAAGGTAGAAGTAGACCCTTCATGGTGTTTATAACCAAGCTCAATTGACAGTAGCAAATAAGTAATCTCAGGTGTGATGAATTTTGAAAAAAATTCAAAGTTGTATGGGAGCGTATGACAAGGGGCACAGATACCTTGATGGATGAGTCACAGAAGATTCCCTTCCACCCTGAGGAAGTGATATTTATGTTATTAGTTGGCCCTGAGGTAAGGGAGAGCAGGGTACACTAGAATGGAGAAAAGGCCAGGATGGCTAGAGTTAGGGAAGAGATGAGCAGTTCAGATGATATGGGAGCTCTCATTTACACGCAGACATGTAATCACTCCCTAAATCAAGATGTATAGTGCTTCCATCATCTCCCCCAAATTCCCCATGCCCATTTGTCGTCAAGCCCACCCCTACAGCCTGGCCACCCCTTTTTATCGTCCTGTAGTTTTCTTTGTAAGAATGTCTTAGGAATGGAATTATATACTAACTAGCCTTTTGAGTCTGGCTTCATTCACTTAACAGAATGCATTCGTGATTTATCAGTGTTGTCTTGTGTTCACTCCTTTTTATTGCCAAGTAGTATTCCATCGTATGGTGGATATACCACAGGTGTTTTTGTTTGGTTTTTTATCCATTCCCCAATTGAGGGACACTGGATTGTTTCCAGTTTGGAGTAATTATGAATAAACCTGTTTGCACACAGGTCTTTCTGGGTATATAAGTTTTCATCACTTGGGTAAATACCTAGGCAAAGCTGTTTTCTAAACCAACAATATATTAGCGTTCTAGTTATTCTTTCTCACCACTCACCACACTTGGTATCTTCAGGGTTTTTATTTTTTTTAAGTCATTCTCCTAGGTGTATAGTTGTGTCTTGTTATCGTTTTAATTTGCATTTTCGTAACAGCTGATGATGTTGAGCATGTTTTCTTTTTTTTCCCCTTTTTTTTTTTAATAAATTTATTTATTTTATTTATTTATTTTTGGCTGCATTGGGTCTTCGTTGCTGCTTGCGGCTAGCGGGGGCTACTCTTCGTTGCGGTACGCGGGCTTCTCATTGCGGTGGCTTCTCTTGTTGCGGAGCATGGGCTCTAGGCGCGCGGGCTTCAGTAGTTGTGGCGCACAGGCTTAGTTGCTCCGCGGCATGTGAGATCTTCCCGGCCCAGGGCTTGAACACATGTCCCCTGCACTGACAGGCGGATTCTTAACCACTGCGCCACCAGGGAAGCCCAAGCATGTTTTCATGTGCTTACTTGCCATTTGTATATGTTCTTCGATGAAGTATCTGTTCAAATCTTTTGCCCATTTTTAAAAATTGGGTTTTCTTATTATTGAGCTTTGAGTTTTGTATTCTTGATACAAGTACTTTATCAGATACGTGATCTGCAAAGAGTTTTTCCCCCCTAGTCTGTGTCTTAACAGTCTTTCAGAGTGCAGAAGTTCTTCATTTTGAAGAAGTCCAACTTATTATTTTTTCCGGTTATGAGTTGTGCTTTAGGTGTCGCATCTAAGAAATCTTTGCCTAATACAAGGCCACAGAGTTTTTTTCCTATCCTTTCTCCTAGACATGTCATAGTTTTAGGTTTTACATTTAAGTCTGTGATCCATTTTGAGTTAATTTTTATATAGGGCATGAGGCCTTGAAGTTCCTTTGTCCCAGCACAGTTTGTTGAAAAGACTATCCTTTTTAAAATTAAATTGCTTTTGTACCTTTGCTGAGAATCATTTGCTCTTATATGGGTTGTGGAAGGGTTTTTAGTAGGGAAGTGACATGAAAATATTGCCCTTTTTATCATATTCTGGCTTCTGTGTGGGGATAGTGAAATGAAGTAGGTGAAGATAGTAACAATGAAAACGGAAATTAGTACTTATTACATATTTACTGTGTGCCAAGCACTGTAGCACACCCTCTTACATAGATTATCTCATTGAATCCTCACAGCAGCCCTAGGAGCTTGACTCTGCTGGTGGGACAGGGAGGCACAGAATAACCTGCCCAGGCTCATCCCTTTGTTAAGCGGTAGAGATGCGAGTCTAACTCAGCCACTCAAACTCCTGAGCGGCTCTTCTCAGCTGGGTTTCTGTGGAAGAATTAATACCTGATGCCCTAAGGCCTCCATTGCGTATGCAACTAGAATGGTACTAGCTTGTACCATCCTTGGGAAAATTATGTAAGGAGTCACTCAAATCATTTTCTGTAGGTTTTAGTTTTCTCACAGAGCCCTGCTTGAGAAAAACTATACCAGAGCTGTTGCTCGTAGTCAGTTGAATAACTGCAGGGTCCACAAAGAGATGACGGCAGCTTCGATCAGGGGCATGGCAGCAAGGACTGAGAGAAAGGGACAGAATGGGAAGAGGTGGGGTTCGACAACTTGAGGGAGAGGTCAAGAATGATAAGGCTCATGTAGGCTCTGGCTTGATTGACTTGTTGGATAGTGTTGCCATTTCCTAAGATGAGAAATACTGGGAACTTAGAATTTTATGGTGGAATGGGCAGGGGCTTCCATTTTATATGTATTGAGCTTAAGTAGTTCCAATGTCCAGGTTCATGAAGTCTGGTGAACATGCAATGTGGTAGTCAAAAAGAGAATTTCCATCTTTTTGCAGGGTCATAGGACTGGTTTAGGCATGATTTTCAAGGGAGGACATTTATCTAAGAATCATCATTTGCCCACCGGAACTTTCTGTTATGATGGAAAATGTTCTGTATCTGCATTGGACACTATAGTAACCACTAGCTCCATGTGGCTATTTAAATTTTAGTTAACCTTAGTCATTATCAGAAATATTCAGACCCTTCAAAACTGCTTATTAGTGCTTTGGCAAGACATGGTCCAGGGTATTTCATAAGGTGTTTTATTGTGTAAGTAATTTACTTTGTACTTAATTTAATTGCTTTACATTGCCTCTCAATTTTTTTTCCTTCTCAAAAAACCAAACTTTTAGTAACAGAAATCAGATTTGTGGTTGCCACAGGTGGGGAGTTGTGGGGAGTTGTGGGGAGATTGGATAAAGGGGATCAAAAGGTACAAACTTCCAGTTGTAAGATAAGATAAGTTCTGGGGGTGTAATGTACAACATGATGACTGTAATTAACAATAGTGTATTGTATATTTGAAAGTTGCTAAGAGAATAGAAAAAAGATTTGTAACTGTGAGGGGAAGGATGTTAACTTATGGTGATTATTTCACAATATATATTTAAATCATTATGTTGTATGCCTTAAACTTACACAATGTTACATGTCAATTATATCTCAGTAAAACTGGGGAAAAAATAATTTTTTTCTTCTTTCTAGCTCTTAGGGAATTTTCTTCAATGGTATGGCATTTTCTCAAACAAAACTCTTCAGGAATTATCAATAGATGGTTTATTAAATAGATACATTCTCATGGCTTTTCAGAATTCAGAATATGGCGATGACAGCATCAAAAAAGCCCAAAATGTGAGTTAAATGACACATATTGTAGTTTTTAAAGCATACGAGTTAAGATGGATTAAGTTTTCTTTGTTTGAAGAGATTTGAGAATTTCATGAAAACCCCTTTGATTATCGAAGTTGGTGTAATGTTGACAATCTCCCCTTAGCACTTTTTACATAAAAAGTTGTACTGTTATATATGTGTATATTTGTCCTTCTATCAGTCTATCTATATCAATATTTTTATAGGTATTAATAAAAGTTTTAATTTGGGGATAATTTTTTAACAGTTGAATGAATGCTATTTTAAGTGTTACTAATGAAATGGTCTCTTTTCTCATTTAAGAAATAATTTTAGTTAATTTTTTTTACTTCATATACATGAGTTACACAGTTTTGATAATTTTTTAAACAGTCATATGATTAAAGAAAATGTGCAAGTACAGTACAGTTTTTCAACCTAACCACATCAGAGTAATTCTCTGACATGATACTCCCTCACCCTCAAATAGTTTTGTGTCTGTTTCCTATAAACATGGATTTTCTTGTACATGATTACAATATGACCATCAACATCAGGAAATTAACGTTTATATATTACTGTCACCTAATCCTTAGGCCCCTTTTCACGTTTTATCAGCTATCTCAGTAACATCCAAAGGAGCTGACAAAAGAAATTCCCAGATCATCCTTTGCATTTAATTGTCATGTCTCTTTAGCCTTCTTTAATCTGGAAGAGTGCTTCATTCCTTGACCTTCATACCTTGACACTTCTGAAGATGATAAGCCAGTTATTTTGTAGAATGTCCCTCAATTTGGGTATGTCTGGTATTCTCTCATGAATAGATTCAGATTTTGCATCTTTGTCAGGAATTGTCCTAGACTTCATTAGTGTGAGTCCCTTCAAGTTGACCTCTGCGACCTTGTGGCATGTCCTCTAATTTGGGGGGAGCACTTTCTTGCTTTCTGGCACACGATGTTCCAGGCTTATCTTGTACCTGCTTGGTCCAGCTGTGGCATCAGTTATTTCTCCAAGCATCCCTGGGTTCTTTGGTGGGGAGCTATCTCTACCCACTGGCTGCTTTCTCCCGGGTGGGAAACAGCCTCCCCTTGCTCGGGTTTTGGTACCCCATGCCAGGTTGCCACCATGCCCTGTTCATGTCCTGCTCGGGCTCTTGCCCTAGGCTGCCCCTCCGATGTGATGGTCTCTTCACTCCATTCTGGGCCAGCACGGCTCCTACAGCCAGCAAGGATGCCTACTTACTGAACTGTTCAGCATGGGGAGAGGCTGCAGTTTGGTACTTATGCTATACATGTTTTTACATCAAAAGCTGCTGATCAAAGGACAGTTGAGTTCATTTAGGGCTTTCTGGAAGACTGGAAAATGAAGCAATTGGTTATCAATTTTATGTCCCTAATTTACTTAAATATTGGAGAAATTATTTATCTTTTGCTTTGAGTGTCTATATATTGAAGTTTAAAATTAGGGTATATCTAGGTGTATTTGTATAGTTTATGTAGAAAATCAGGTTTAAAAGAATATCCCTTCTAAGTAATTAGTTATATGTTGCTCAATAGCAAGTCTTCTAGTTAAATACATGATACGCATTATCTAGACTCAACTTTTAGATGCTTTAATTTATTTTTGTTTTAACTGTTTACATCCTTCTTCTTCATAGGTAATCAGTTGTTTCCCCAAGCAGTGGTTCATGAATCTGAAAGGAGAAAGAACTATTTCTCAGTTAGAAAACTTCTGTCGATACCTTGTACACTTAGCAGATACAATTTACAGAAACAGTATCGGGTGCTCTGATGTGGAAAAAAGAAATGCAAGGTAATTACTTGTAATTATTGAATGAAACAGTGATCTAGAGTCTTTAGTTGTTAGGTTTAGTATTATTAAAATGTTTTCAGTAGAGACATGTTTATATTTTACTTTAATTTTTATTTTATTTTGATTCTTTTCTTTCTTTTTTTTTAAATTTATTTATTTATTTATTTTTGGCTGCTCTGGGTCTTTGTTGCTGCGTGCGGCCTTTCTGTAGTTGCAGAGAGCGGCAGCTACTCTTCGTTGCGGTGCGCAGGCTTCTCATTGTGGTGGCTTCCCTTGTTGCAGAGCACGGGCTCAAGGCACATGGGCTTCAGTAGTTGTGGCTCGCAGGCTGTAGAGCGCAGGCTCAGTAGTTGCGGCGCACGCAGAGGCTTAGTTGCTCCGCGGCATGTGGGATCTTCCCGGTCCAGGGCTTGAACCCATGTCCCCTGCGTTGGCAGGCAGACTCTTAATCACTGTGCCACCGGGGATGCCCTATATTTTACTTTAAATTGTAAACATTGACTTAGTATTGATAAACCTACCAAAAATACACATTATTTTTTTCATTTTTGCAACTTTTACCTAATCTTTTTTCAATATGTTATTTATGAAGATATTAAGGGAAGATTTCGGTAAGTGAATCATTGCTTTTTCTGTCTCCTCCCTTGAATAATTGGGGAAATCTCAGGCTCTTAGAATGTCATGGATCTTGGTTTTTGGAGGTTCATTTTACAGATACAAACCCTAGAAAAGATAGCCACTGAAACCCAAAGTATATTGAAGGTTATATCTCAGTTTTGAGATGTTTGTGCTCTGTGTTGAGTTTTTCTGTATCCGTCTCATGGACTAAGTCATCACTCATGATTTATGGGGAGCAGCTTACACATATTTTTTATCAAGGTTTCAAGGAAGGAATGAACAAACAAACCATTACCCCTTTTTCAGTACATTGTCTTGGGTGTTCATGGAATTTGGGGGTAGATCTCTAGCATAAAAAGTAAGTAATAGTAATAATAACAACTAGTACCATTTGGAAGAATTTTTATTTTTGTTTTGTTTTTTGTTATTTGTTTTTTTGGGCACGCTGCATGGCTTGTGGGATCTTAGTTCCCAGACCAGGGATTGAACCCAGGCCCACCGCAGTGAAAGTGCCGAGTCCTAACCACTGGACCACCAGGGAATTCCCAAAGACGAATTTTACTTTTTAAAGTTTCATTTCATATATTCTTCCTAATGTCAGAGTTTCATTTTCATTTTGATCACACCATTAGTCATACCCCATAACAAAATCTTTTTCTTTTCCCCTGTTCCCCTTCCAGGAAAAAGAACCTTATTTTCGTGAGAGAAAATTTGCTATCTTTTATAATAAAATTAAAAGCAAAGTAGATAGTAAATACTTAAGTGGTTAAAAAAAATCTTTGCCAGGTGATTTGGGGGGTTTTTTTTGGCCACACTGTGTGGCTTGTGGGGTTTTAGTTCCCCAACCAGTGATCGAACCCAGGCCCTTGGCAGTGAGAGCTCAGAGTGCTAACCTCTGGACCACCAGGGAATTCCCTGGTTTATATTTTTATTTCATCCTTAACATGTCATTTTGGTGTTGGTTGTTATTTAGCACTAATATTTCTTCTCAATGTGTTGTTTTTTACTAGATAAATCCTATTCACTTCACTTTTTTTTAAATTTTGATTTATATATGTAACAGTGTTTTTGTTTGGGAGTAAATATCAACAAACAGTATTCACTTTTCTATGGAAAAGAATTTCAGCAGCTGTTTAAGCACCTGCTGTGTGCAGTGCACATAAAGTAGGTTCCACGTGAGTCACAAAATCTTAAAAATTATAATCCTTCCCTAAAAGGTGCTTACTACAATTTTTTTTTTTTTTTAAAGAAATTCATGTTCTTTTATTTATTTATTTATTTATTTATTTATGACTGTGTTGAGTCTTCGTTTCTGTGCGAGGGCTTTCTCTAGTTGTGGCAAGTGGGGACCACTCTTCATCGCGGTGCGCGGGCCTCTCACCATCGCGGCCTCTCTTGTTGTGGAGCACAGGCTCCAGACGCGCAGGCTCAGCAATTGTGGCTCACGGGCCCAGTTGCTCCGTGGCATGTGGGATCTTCCCAGACCAGGGCTCGAACCCGTGTCCCCTGCATTGGCAGGCAGATTCTCAACCACTGCGCCACCAGGGAAGCCCCACTACAATTTTGTAGAGAAGAGACAGCTAATAATGTCACATTGTGTGTTGTTTCTCACAAGTGGTTCAAACTATTGTAAATGTTAAAAGTAGTTCCTGGCAGCATCACCTGGGAGCTGTGTTAGAAATGCAGATTCTCAGGCCCCGCTCCAGACCTACTGAACAGAATTCTGAAGGTGGGGCCTGGTGATCTGTGTTTTAGAACACTTCTGGGTAATCCTGATGTATGCTAAAATTTGAGGATTACTGAGAATGACTTCTAGCTGGGTGATAAAAGAAGCCAGGTTACACTTTATTAGTGAATTTTGGAGGAGTGGAAATTACTCTGGATCTTGATGGATTGGTCATGAATACCCACGAATATAATTTGTGTTCCAGGTGTATTCTAGGAGAGCTAGGACTCTGGTTTGGGAAGGAATGGGAGGCAGGGCTCTGAAGTAGTTAAGTTAGGCAATAGAGTGCTTTCTCGCCTTTCTCGATATTAATGAAAATCATGGATCTGAATGAGATTTTGGGGTGTTTTTATTTTCGAAAATGGGTCCTCTGTTTCTGGGCATTTAAACATGGGCAGGTTTTTTTTTTTAATATGGACAGTTTTTTTTTCCACATGCTGTAACCTGCTGCTCTGTGTTTCCTTTTTTCTCTTTTAGGGAAAACATAAAACAGATAGTAAAACTCCTTGCAAGTGTTCGAGCTCTGGATCACGCTATATCTATTGCAAGTGACCACAATGTGAAAGAATTTAAGTCTTTGATCGAAGGAAAATAGATCTATGAGATTGAAAAGAAGCCTATTTGTTCTAATACCATTCCCAATGTAAAAATTTTGTATATATGTAAAGTTTCTTAAACTGTAAAATATTGACTCTTGTTTTAATACAAAGAACATTATTAATATTCAATACTGTGTCCTTAAATGCGATTTCTTCGGAATGAAAGGAATTCAGATCATTTCTAGGAAGTCTGTGAATGGTTTCCTTACTGCCTGTCATACTTTGTTTACAGAAGTATTTTATATGGTCATTTAAATTAACCCTCTCAGCTAATTGTTCTCTGTAAACAATGTGTGCAGTGTATAGTGTATAATTATGCATATATATATATATATATATATTTATACCACCATGGAGTTACTTTCACACTGGAAATTTGTGGTGTTTTTCTACAGAGTAAGCCTTTTAACAGCAGAAAATTATTCAATAGCAAATTGTCTTAGGGAAATTACTACACTGTTGCAACAAAAGGGCTGGCAAGTGACTAAGTATTCGTCACCTTTTGGTTAGCAGTTGCTATCACTGTAGCTGTGCTGCCTTAAAATTGAGAGTTGAGTGTGGACTTAGTCATTGGTGAATGGTGAACTTTTCTTCCTTGAATTAGCATTACAGTCAACTGTACGTTTAATGTGAGCTCTAAATAAATATATGCAACGTAGGTTTTTGAAAAGAACGTAGAAGTTTCATTTTTGGAAATAATAGACCCACAACCTAATGCATGGTTTGGGGCTGACTGTCCTGTCTCATTCATGATTTTACTCCCTGACCAGCTTAAAAAAATACATGCATTTGAATTTTAGTAATCTAGCATTATATTTTAAATCTCACATATGTGAGTTATGATATGCAATAAAGAACACGCCTTGCTGATTAGCTACACCCAAGCAGTTTAATATCCATGGTCTTCTGTAATGTTTATACCATGTTGTAAATATTCAGAGAACTTGTTTTAAAGTTTATGCTTTCTGATTCTGTGATTTTCAAAAGAGGAACTTTTTGGAAATTAAGGACTATTGTTTGATAATTATATATGTAATTAAGCTTTAGCCAAGCATTAAATTAATTTTTAAATAGAACCTTTGTTGTATTTGGCTGGCGACTAATTTTAGTTGGAGCATTTCAAATGACTAATATAGTGAGACTATTAGCATGTGTACCCTTGGTCAAGTCAAATAATATTTAGAACAGTGTCATGCACTCTAATTGCTCTGTCAATTTTATCTTTATTGTAGGATCATTGCTTATCCCTACAGATTCATTCTGGATGAATTTTTTGTTACAACTCAGTGGCCTACTAAATAGAATTAAAATAGAACACTTATTCTCAACTTAAATGGACTAAAACATATAAACTCGCATATATATATGACGTGCACATCATTTGTGCCTTAAATTTGTGTTTCCAAACGCATTGAACCGATTACTTTTCCTGTATCTGCTTTTAAGGACTCTTGAAGTAAACTCAGATTTTTCATCATGTGAAATCCATCAGGCTGTTTTACTTTCAGGAATGAGTTTGAACACCACACTAGGACCTTGATGTCAGGTGAATTTAGCATAGAACTGTACATAAAACAAGTGGTTTTCGTTTCACAACCCGAAGTTTTTTATTCCTGAAATAGCTAAAGGACGTTCTTTCTTAGGAAGGAAATTGTCAAAAGAGAAATTCAGAGGGTGACATTTTAATAAAGCTGAGGTTTTGTCTTTGCAGTTTTTTCTTTTGGTGCAGTCTTCCAAAATAGATGAGGAAGGTTTTTGAAAAGGAAAGTTATTTTATTGAGACAACATAAACCATAGGCATAAGGAACTGTTAACTGCTGTTCTACCAGGTGAGGATGGTGGCCCATATCCTTACTGATGCCATGGTGTCCTGCATAGACCTGCAGCTCTGCTCGAGGGCTTTCTCTTGGCCTGTGCTACAGGCTGGAGTGTCCACTGCCTAATGTCCCTGGGAGCAACCCTCAGCCAAAGTAAGGAGGGGGAACAATAAATCCCCCAGTGCGTTAGTTCCGGTCGTCTGGGGAGCAGTCTCTGAGATGGCATTACATATATTGATACAAGAGATTTGGGGCAGGGAATGACAATGAGGGGCCAAGAGGGAGTGGGAGGAGGCTGGGAGAGCCTTAGTGCTGAGAGGTGGTGAGGCAGGGAAGGAATTAAAGAAGGTGTCAGACATCAGTGCAGTTCTAAGAAAGTTTCAGCAAGGCTGACAGAGTCCTCAATACAAAGTTATGATTCTGAGGAGTTTCATGTCTCCAGGAGCTGGCCTGCCTTTGTATTCCATCATGCTCAGTAATTGGTGGAGAGCAGTTCTTGGGGAGCATGGCCTGTACAACCAGATTCTCGTAGAAAATCTAAGGCACGATTTCACGTCTACCACACCAGCTTCCTAATCTCATAGGAAAACAGTTAGGTTTCACATCATCTCCCAGAGGGCTTCATTTCATGTGAACCATGGTTGTCTGCAGTGATAACCTCATCACCCAGAACTGGCCAAGAATCTCCCAAGTCTTCAAGCAAGTACCTTCCTCATGAGAATGTACTAAAATGTAGAGTTCCCTAATTGTTTTAAAGACAGGTTTATTGAGGTATGAGTTATAAACTGTAAAGTTTACCCTCTGTAAACATGTATAGTTCAATGAGTGTGGACGAATGCCTAATTCTGTTTTAAATGCTAATTTCCCTTGAAATCATGAAATCCTCCTAAAAATGGTCAGACGTTTTAGAGCTGCAAAATACAATATGAAAACGTCAGTTGCTACATTGTAGTGGTTCTTTACGGTTACAATAACTCTTCTAATTTCTAACATTGTAATATCCATATAGTAAAGGGAGTGTTGCCATTCCCTGATTATGGCAAAGAACACTTTGGTCTGTGGTGTCAAGTAAATGAAAATGAGAACAATTAAACTATCTATGGGTGTTAGGTTCACAGCTGCTGAGAGACTACAGATTGCCCAGCAAAGGCGGACAGGCTAAAAATTGTTATATGGAATTGGTATTGATAGGCAGTGTTGACTGGCCCATGGTCTGCTTCTGGACCTCCGGGCCCCGGTAATTTGTACTGGCTTCCTCCCAGCCCTGTCAGTGCTAACTCTAGCAGAGGCTCAGAGGTTAGAATCATCCTGTACAATGAGAATGCCTAGCACAGGGTTTCTCAGAATGTATACTGTGGTCCACCAGTTCACGGGCTCTTACTTTAAAAGATCTTTAGGAAAATGAGACTTAGATATAAGACATGACACCATCAAACTCCTAACAGAGAACGTAGACAAAACATTCTCTGACATAAATCATACCAATGTTTTCTTAGGTTAATCTCCCAAGGCAATAGAAATAAAAGCAAAAATAAACAAATGAAACCTAATCAAACTTACAAGTTTTTGTACAGCAAAGGAAACCATAAAATGAAAAGACAACCTACGAACTGGGAGAAAATATTTGCAAATGATGCGACTGACAAGGGCTTAATTTCCAAAATATATAAACAGCTCATACAACTTAACAAAAATAACAACCCAATTGAAAAATGGGCAGAAGGCCTAAATTGACATTTCTCCAAAGAAGACATACAAATGGCCAACGGGCACATGAATAGATGCTTAACATCGCTAATTATTAGAGAAATGCAAATCAAAACTACAATGAGGTACTACCTCAAACTGGTCAGAATGGCCATCATTAAAAAAAATCGACACATAACAAGTGCTGGAGAAAGTGTAGAGGGAAGGGAACCCATCTACACTGTTGGTGGGAATGTAAATTGGTGCAGCCATTATGGAAAACAGTATGGAGGTTCCTCAAAAAACTAAAAATAGAGTTGCCATGTGATCCAGCAATCCCACTCCTGGGCATATATCTGGACAAAACTATAATTGAAAAAGATACATGCACCCCAATGTTCATAGCAGTGAAGTAAGTCAGAAAGAGAAAGACAAATACCATATGACATCACATATGTGGAATCTAAAATACAACACAAATGAACATATCTATGAAACAGAAATAGGCTCACAGACATGGAGAACATAGACTTGTAGTTGCCAAGTTCGGGGGGATGGAGTGGATTGGAAGTTAGGGTTTAGCAGATGTAAACCATTATTTATATGGAGTGGATAAACAACAAGGTCCTACTATGCAGCACAGAGAACAATACCCAATATCCTGTGATAAACCATAATGGAAAAAATATGAAAAAGAATGCATATATGTGTATAACTGAATCACTTTGCTGTACAGCAGAAATTAACACAACATTGTAAATCAACTATACTTCAATAAAATAAGTTTTAAAAAGAAAGATCTTTAGGAAAATGTACCTTATACCCCATGCTTGATAATTCAAAATACATGGTAAATGATAAAAAGTTTGACAAATCCTGTAGAAACCATTTTAAGCTACTTTACAAAAGCACTTTGACCATGAAAGCTTACCTTTTACACGTACCTTTAGATGTTGAAATTCCAGAGGTGCCTGCTGCTTAAGGACTAATAGCCATGTTGAAGAGTGAACATCCTACAGCCCTGATCTCAGGAAGGCCAAGCCCTGTTATGGCTCTGGTCCTTTGATTTCCACAAGAATCCTTGTGTGTCATTAAAACAAACCATCTTAGCTCTCTTGACTTGGTTTCTTTTTCCAAATGAAAACTATTTTTGTCACATACAAGTTCCTTGTTTGCTCCAGTTGCAATTTTCTTAACTCTGGTATGTGTGAGCAATTTTTCACTCTTTGAAGTTTTTGTTTTATTCTCACAATGATTCTGCTCTCAAACTTACTATATTTTTGACTGACAAAATTTCTATTTTTCCAGTTTAAAATCTTGTCCTTTACTATGAACTTATTCAAAGCAAACAGCTAACGCTATTTGTAACCTACTGTTGTGTTGCCTCTCAAGACCACCATTTTCTCTCCAACAAGGAGTCATCCCTGCCTGTATAATAGATCTCTGCCGATCCCGATATGAAGGTTAGCTCTAGTCTGTGTAACCTGAAAAAAAGCTATTAAAGATAACTGAATCAGGCTGTAAACATTCCCCAAATTTGCCAAATGCTTTCTAGTATTTTTGATAAGGAAATCCAGGAAAAGTAGGCCCTATTACTAATTTACATGGTGAATCTGTCAAAATTCATAGCCTTGTAACATATGGTATATTTTTTGTCATTGGGATATTCATTTCTAAATTAATAAATCCCATCATTTACCGGGTACATAAGTGTTTTTGACCTAAAGAAACGGCAAATACATGTTTCAACCTGATACAGGGAATTGTCCGTAGGAGAAATAATTTGGTCAAAACCCAACATTTAAAAATCATGTTTTTGTTTGTCTTTTTTGGAGCATGCGGGTTCTTAGTTCCCCCACCAGTGATCAAACCCGTGCCCCGTGCGGTGGAAGCACAGAGTCTTAACCACTGGACCGCCAGGGAAGTCCCTAAAAATCATGATGTTTGCCTTCAATTCATCAAAGCAATTGGAGCTGTTATCTGAAACACCTATGGGCTGTTTTACTGATTGTCTATGGATGCTGTAACAAATGACCACAAACTGGGTAGTTGAAAACAGCAGAAATTCATAGCCTCACACTTCTGGGGTCCAGAGGTTCGAAATGAAGGTATTGGCAGAGCTATGCTCCCTTCTAAGGCTCTAGGGAAGAATCCTTCCTGCCCTCTTCCAGCTTTTGGTAGCTGCTGACATCACTTGGCTAGTGGCCACGTTGTTGCAGTCTCTACCTCTGTCTTCACACTGCCTGTGTGTGTGTGTGTGTGTGTGTGTGTGTGTGTGTGTGTGTAATCTCCCTCTGCTGTCTCCTTATAAGTATATTTGTGATTGCATTTAGGGCCTACCCAGATAATCCAAAATAATTTCAAAATTCTTAACTCAATCGTATCTACAGACTTGTTTTCCCTTAAATTAATATTCACATGTTCTAGGGATTAGGATGTGGATATCTTTTGGAGGTGGTATTTTTCATCCTACCACAGGCCTCACTGCTCATTTTCAAGGTTCAAGATGGTGTCAGCCCATCTCTGTAGGCCCTTAGGACCTCACGAAGAAGTTTGTGTATACCACCTAACTTGTATTTTAAGTCAGCCAACCCCAAGGACACTCTTCAAATTTGGTGACAATTTGTCCAGCTATTTTCAAGTGCTATAATAAAGAAGTATAAATAAGAAAGAGAGACAAGAAAAAGAAGAAATAAAGTTTTTAAAAGTCACTAATAAAATGGCCCTTATGTTTTTAAACCCTGAGCATGTGCTTATTTCATGACTACAGTGATCTATTTTGAAAGGGTTTGGCCAGAGAAAACCATAATTCAAAAAGACACATGCACCCCAATGTTCATTGCAGCACTATTTACAATAGCCAGGTCATGGAAGCAGCCTAAGTGTCCATCGACAGATGAATGGATAAAGAAGATGTACATATATACAATGGAATATTACTCAGCCATAAAAAGAAATGAAATTGGGTCATTTGCAGAAACGTGGATGGACCTAGAGACTGTCATACAGAGTGAAGTAAGTCAGAAAGAGAAAAACAAATATCATATATTAACGCATATATGTGTAATCTAGAAAAATGGTACAGATGAACCGGTCTGCAAGGCAGAAATAGAGACACAGATGTAGAGAACAAACGTATGGACACCAAGGGGTGAAAGCGGGGGTGGGTGATGGTGGTGGTATGAATTGGGAGATTGGGATTGATACATATACACTAATATGTATAAAATAGATAACTAATAAGAACCTGCTGTATAAAAAAAAATAAAATAAAATCCAACCATTACCAAAAAAAAAAAGAAAGGGTTTGGTAAAGCTGTGGTCTTCTACTGACAGCTCTACTAATAAGAGTCCAGTTTAACTTGAAGAAAAGCAGCAATTCAGACCAAGAACCAAGAAACGTTGACCTAAATTTCCTTAGTTCAAAATCCAAAGAAACCAGGAATAGGCAGAACATCTACTTCTTAAAGGGCCTAGCACCGATATTTCCCACTCTGAGAAAGGAGAGGTTCCTAGAGCAGCCGCACGCAGACAGAGTTGCACTGGAAGTTTTGCTGTGGGCAAGTTTGGTTTGTGGTCCCAACTTCACTTCAAACTGAGTAATTTTTAACAAGTTAACTTTTCTGTGTCTCAGTTGTCATAAAAAGCAACTTCCGAGCAACATACTCAATAACATCAACACATCTTCTGGAGCCATAACCTTACATGTGTTTTTCTGGTGCATATCTGTCTGGTATTCCTTCGGGGCTATACAAGTATTATACCTGAAAAGGCAAATAAGAAAAAATCCATTCTCACCCACTCCCATTTCATTTTTCTCTGTCCAGTGCAACCTCCAATTGAAATGGGTTCTTCTGGAGGGGGCGGGGGGAAGCAAGCATGGACCAGTAGAGTATCTTAATGAGCTTAATTCTGAGGCTGCTGTTAGTAACCACTATCAAGAGCAAAACAGTTTTTCTAAGGAGATAGTACATATTAAATGAGAGAAATCCCCTCTAGTTCTCAGAACTAAACCTGTGTTTCTGCATATCTCCTTCTATAAAAGAAGTGGTTCCTTTTCTAATGAACTATAGCTACTTTAGTATCCTGAAACCAGGGTGGGTCCAGCTTCTCTAAAATGGATGAAGAAATGTTAAATCAAGCCACATGACAGGGCCTGGAGGGGGAAATGATCTTGTGCAATATGCTAAATTTAAATTCTGCTTTTGCTGTTAATAAAAGCAAGAAGGGGAAGAGGCAAAGAAAGAGCAAAGGCAAGAGGAAACAGTTTCCCGGGGTGCTGAGTTCTTCAGGTTTTCAATTCCTTTTGACTCTCTGGGTTTTGACTTCATTCCCACATTTAGGCCTATTAAGTGGAAACGGAATGAGAAGTCCGTGGGACACACTGATGCTAACCAGGAAGCATGATTTGTTGAAAAATGAGGATAGGATGAAAGGATAAGATGTCTTTAGTTATGAGATAACACAGTTGGCAGGAGCTACTCGCCATTCAGTGCCGACCATAGCTGCCTCGGCCTCAGTACAGCCGTGTTGGAGTCTGGAGATCCTGACTTGGGACTTTCCACTCCACTGTACGTACAGCTGAGCACTCTCTCTTTTTTTTTTTTTTTTCACACACACACACTGTATTTTATTTTTACAAGAGATAAATAAACTGACACCAAGCATTGTAAATGGATGACCACAACAAAAGCAACAATGATTGCAATTACCAAACACGAAACACACTCATACTATGTCATAATATTGACATTCAGTCCAGTAATCCCCCACTGTAACAGCTCCTTTACTTTGCAGTGAAAATTGATTTGTATATTTTCTGCCTCTGAGTCCTTGTGGGATTTTTATTTTTTTATTCCAACAGAAAGTCACAAGAATTATAATCATCCTCATCAGTTCACGCAGTCCCACGTAATTAATTAATTTTTTTTCATCTTGATCTTTTGTTAAAACTTTTATGAATTCATCAGTTTTCCATTAGAGTTCTGAAAATGCTTATTCATTCAGTTCAGCAGTACAGTCAGTTACCAGAAACCTGTACTTGTCAGAGTCTTTTCCATGAATTCCTTGAAGATGAAACCCTTTTATAGGAACATATTTGCAAAAGCATCAGAGTACACCCAGAACTGTCTGTAAATGACAAAAGACTTAAAAATGACCACGGTTAAAGATTTGATGAAAGTGCCTAACAATGCAATTGACAAGGAAATTTAGTTATTTCTGAGATATACATTTTACGAGCACTCTTTTTTAATAGTGCTCCTGAGAGCTCCAGAGCACACCAGAAGAAAAGGCAGCGAACAGAGTTGTTCCAAAGCAGACATGAGTTTTCCTTCCTGCTACCTACCCAGACGCTCAGAATAAGAACTCGGCGCTGTTCGCGGTGAGACACCATGGACAGCTCTTCAGGCGCTGCCCTGTTGCCCAGCGTGCTGACTGTCCCGAAGCCTCCCCCCAGCCAGTCAGGCCGGTGGGGGAGGCAGGGGGTGGTCCTGACACCCTTCTTGGGCACCTATCAATACCCAGCCCCCAAAGCTTTTCCCCCGAGTCCCTCCCCGTGGTTGGTAAGCTCTGAAAAGCCCACGCGAGGGGGCCGGGGAGGCCGCAACCTCCCTCTCCCGGCATCCTCAGCGGTGGGACCTGCAGCTGCAGCTTGGGGAACACGCCGCCCGAGGAGAAGGTCACTGCGCGTGGAGGCGGCGGGCAGCTCACGGCTACCTGGCCAGCAGGGCAGCCCAGAGGGGGCGGGACCTCCCCAACGCCCCGCCCTTCCCCGCGAGGGGCGGGCCTTCCGCCCCCGGCCGCGGCGCCATGCGGAAGAGATGGGCCTGCTGGAGCGGAAGTGACGCTTCGGGCGGCTGTGGCGGCGGCGGCGGCTGCGGAAGAAGGAGGAGGAGGAGCCGGAGGAAGAGGTGAGCCTGCCGGCTGGTGGGGGGGGGGCGGGGAGCGGCAGCGGCCAGACGCACCGGCTGCGGGGCGCGCGGGCCGGCGCTTCCTGAAGCAGTCTCCACCTCCGCAGCCTGGGCGGGAGCGGTGAGTGGCGACCGCGGGCAGCCAGGTACGGGAGGGCAGGCGGGGTGGTTGGGAGACCACCGGTTGTGCGGGGCGCCGCGTCGGGCGGGGGGCAGAGGTGACAGCGGCTGTCAGACTGCCCGCGGGAAAGGCACCGAGTCGGTTTGGGCGCCTGGTCATCTCTTCTGGTGTATAATGGAGGGATCGGGCTGCTCCGCGCTTCTGTCCCCCTGGGAAGGAGCCGCTTTCCCGGAGGTTGACTGCCGGGAACCCCCGAGGAGCCTCGGTCCGGTCCGTGTCCCGACTCGTGACTCTTCCCGGGTGGCCATTCATATCCACGGGGTGCTGCCTGCGGACCCCTCAGCCGGCGGTGCCCTGGCGCTGGGCTGGAGGCGGCGGTAACCTGTACCGCTGCTCTTGCCCTTCACCGCCGCCCCCGGGAGAGCCCGTTGTGTCGGATAATCCTTTCCCTTCTCTCGCCCCCTAAGGCGCTTTGAATCAGCCTTGTTAACCTTCCTTCGCACCTACCTCTTCTTGCCCCGTAGAGGATCAGCTTGAAGTTTTCGAATCGTTTCCCTTTCAACGTAGTTGACAAATTCTGAAGCAGGAAGCTGATAAACAACTCCGAGCGAAATACGCTCAAAATGTTTCCTTTTGGTAAACATTAAGTAAAGGGGAAACTCATCTTCACCAAACCGTTCATGGACTTGGAGTGCTAAAACCCTGTCTTGCCTTGCTGTGAGAATTTGGTAGCTTTTCCTCTTGCTTTTCGGTAAAATTAAGTGACGACTTATCTTTTGGTATCAACCATTCTCTCCCCAATTCCCCCCCCCCTTTTTTTTTACCACCCCACCCCCCATCAAAAGCTGGCAGGGAGGGACTTCTGGATGCCTTGCAGTCCTTGCTGCAGAAGGAAACATTAGCTTCATTTGCTTTGCTTTGCTTGGTTTTCACAGGGCTGCCTCGGAAGAAAGGAGAATGGCGTTCAGCAAAGGATTTCGGATCTATCACAAATTGGATCCTCCACCTTTCAGCCTCATAGTGGAAACTAGGCATAAGGAAGAATGTCTCATGTTCGAGTCTGGGGCTGTAGCTGTGCTCTGTAAGTCATCTCTCACATCCCAGCTGATCAGGGTCTGTTTTGCTTGAAATAATTCAGATGCAACCATTTTTTAAAGAAGACTCTGATATGCTTTTATTTCCTTTTAATCAGACCTTATTTTCTTTCAAACTTTTATTTTCTTTTCTTCCCCCCACTGCAGGTTTTTGTTGGGGGTGGGGAAGATGCAGGTTTTGGTACAGATTTTTGCTTTCTTGGGTTCTTCTGCTGCTTCTCAAAGTAAATCTTTCTTTCCAAAAAATTAACGGTTGCAATGTATAGCATATCACATAAACCTGTAAAATGGCTTGCTTGACATTTTTGCTGTAATGAACAGCATTTCTTATAGGTCAGTTGTAGTAATGGACTATAAGAGTATTTATTTAATATTGTTGGAGGATTTTATGGTGAGGCGCTTACATTTTCATTAAGAGGATTGTAAACAACCTTCAAAATTTCATGTAAGGTAAGGTGATTGATTTCATATTGTTTAAGAAACTACTCTGATAGTTTATTTTAAAGAAAAGGACTACTGCAGCACAAGAAAAATAGTAGATTAGTAAGGCTTGGGTGATTTTGTGGGCAGATGGATAAGATTAAAACTAAAAAGATTAATTTGAATATTACACTTGGTAATATAAGAGTTTGTCTGGTAACCTCAATTTGGGATTATTTCAAATGTGACTGTGTTGTCAGAGGCTCTCTAGTGGTAACGACTTGTTCTATATTATGCTTTTGCTATGTAGGATCAGTTTAGTTATTGGTCATATTTTTTAAAATTAAAAATACCATTTGAAAGGCATACTTACAACTGTAAGCCCCTAAATACTTTAAACTGTTAAACTTTCTCCATATTCAGTAGTGAAGGGCAGAAGACCCTAATCTCTGCATACAGAATGCTAACATACAGAATATTAATATCAGTTAAACCTGATTGATCTTAATACTCTGAAATAGCAAAATTTTATCCTGACTGGGGAAAAGGATAGTGACATAATGAAAAGTCTTAAGCAGAGAACAATGTATAAGAAATATGTATTTTTTGGTACATATGGTAACATGGTTTGAGTGAACAGGAAGAGGCTATATGTGTTCTAAGAAACAAGTGTTAGTAATATGGGTTATATTCAGTCAGACTTAATTCATTTACTGATACATTGTTTTTATGCTTAAATCAACTAAAATATCACTTGCTACAATATTAATTTTGCAAAGCATGTTTCTTCATACTACAAATATTATTCTTATACTGATGAATTCTATCCAGATAAAACTATCTGTGGGGAAAAAGGTTTGTTTTAGCATGTGAAACCCTTTTCAACTGCTTGTGTTTTTTAGTGATCTCATAATTTGTCTAAATTCTAAATGTTTCTCTAATTGTGATTACTGGTAATAATGGGAAGTCAAATTTTCAGCTACAAAGTATGTATTACCTAGAGTTATTAGGGTTATTGCTGTACTTTACTCCAAGGTCAGGAAGCCTAAGGATAATCCTACTTCCAAACCTCCAGCAGTCCTCTCTTTTATGCCAAATAATGGTTTAAAAAAACAAAACAAAACAAAAAAACTCCCCAAACCATCCATTTTGGCATTAACATTCATTTTAAGAAAAAGAATCTTAAAAACATTGTCTTAACTATTAACTCTTTTTATTTTCATTAGATTTAGACTATATAAGTAATTCTTTTCAGGAGAATAAAACTGTGAATGTTGCCTCTCTCCGTAAAGCTAGCATAAATGGATATATAATCTTTTGGGTATGTCATTAGCTTTTCTACTAATTAGCTTTTCTATGTCAGTAGCTTTTCTACTGTAAACTTTAATATTTAAAATATTAATATTTAAGAGCTAACAGACCTTTTTATAAATCATTTGACTTGTAAAATTAATTTGACATTCAGGTCAATGATACCAAGATGTGTATTGTGCTGTAGAATGTTCATTTTTAAAACCTTCACATTTTTTCAGTGCCTGTTGTATTCAGGGAGCTGTGCTTGGAAAATACTGTGGTGTTCTGTTTATCTTCACCAATCTCAGCCCTTTGAATTTCAATGCATCTTGCATATTAATCTACCAGAAGAATCTCCTAAAATCATTTTTGATATTAAACCCAAATGTAACCCTATTTTTCAATAAGATTAAGTTCAGACTCCTCAGCCTGTCAATCAAGGCCTGCCATCATTTGGTGCCACCCTGTTGGTTCAGTGTTGATCTCCTTTAAGGGAGACTGGTGTTTCCTCAGTGCTCTCCCAAAGTAGCGTGCTTTTTCCAACCGTCATCTTGCAGTCCCTCTTCCTCCAAGACTGCTAGAATGCTCTTTTCTGCCTTTCCAGTCGAAGCCTGTCAGTTCCAGTTTGAGTCTTCTTCCTTCATGAGAATCTGCCTCTCCAGCTCACTCTTGTCTCTTCCTTCCCTTCATTTTGTGGAACTTAGTCTGTATCACAAGATGAATGCTTTTTATATGCTGCTTTTGTTGTTCTCTACATGCTTGTATGCAGGTGTTTTTCTTGAACGTACATGGTGAGAGTGACCCTAGCAGGACTCAGTTTCATGTACCCAAAGTTTGTGACTTCTACAGGCTTCAGTTGCCCGGGTTTAAAGTTTAAACAATTAGACATCTTAGGCAATACATATCGTTAAGGACTGACAATCACTTAATTTTCTTGGCTTAGGCCAGAAGTGCCATGAGATAACCAATATGAAATGTCATTTTTCCTATTATTAGCACATATTAAAAAATAGGGTGCAAGTGAAAATAAACTCAGCTCATGGATCCTCTTAGGGCCCAAGTATCCACTAATCAATCAAGCCTTAGAATTCTGTCTTAATGTTGGTAAAGATGTTCAATCAGTCATGATGCTATGACTTAATCAATCGATGAATCAGTGATTTTCAGCCCGGTGTGCACATTATAATTACCTGGGAAGGTTTTTACAAATACTGATGCCTGGGCTCCAGCCCCCCAGAGACTCTGATATCATTAGATTGGGATGACCATTTCTGAGCATGGTTTGTATAGGCCTTTCTGTGATCGATTATGGCATAACTTTTTAGGCTCACAGACGCTATCCAAAATAACCATGTTTCCAGAATTTCAGCGCTGTTACTGCCTACTGTGAGGTCCGTAATGAGTTTCCTTGAAACGCTCAGCCTGAACCAAGCGCTGATGTTCCCACAGCACTTTTGGTCTAGTGCTTTTCACAGGACGTGGGACTGTGTTCAGGGTTCTGCGTCTGGACGCTTCACTCCTTGAGGAAAAGGCCCAGGTCTCAGTAAACTTTGTATCCCTCGTGCTTAGTTCAGTGTCTTACTCATATTGCAGAATAAATGATTATTAAATAAGTGGCATGGGGGGAAGACTAACCTAATGTAGATTATAGTATTCTGTGTTTGTAGTGCAGTATTCTGTGTTTGAAAGTGTGGTACCTTTTCATATAAAATTTATTTTCTATCTTTTAAAGAATTGCTGTTTGACCAAACTGCTGATATGAAACACATACGTTACACATTGTTTGGATTTGTTACTGAAAAATTCTCTTGGAAATAACTATTAACCACATCATTAAGGTTTTTCTGAAATGCCAATTAAAATGTGTGTGATGAATGTTCTTCATAACTACCATAAGTACTGTTAACAATTTGTTTTAAAATTACTTTTCTTTAGATGGAAAATAATTTTATCGATTTCTTTCATTGCATTTATTTATTTAAAAAAACCTTTGGACTTCCCTGGTGGTCCAGTTGTTAAGACTCCACGCTTCCACTGCATGGGGCACGGGTTTGATCCCTGGTTGGGGAACTAAGATCCCACATGCCTCGAGGCACGGCCAAAAATGGAAAAAAAAAAATAATAAAATAATAATAATAAAATAATAAAAATAAAATAATAAATAAAAATAAATAAAAATAAAATAAAAATATTTATTATTTAATAATAATAAATAAAAAAATAATAATAAAATAAAAATTAAAAAAACCTTCTGAAGCGTTCTTAGATAATAGTTAATATGTTTTTTAGTCACATGCCCATTTTTAATGTTACTCATTTTTGAAAACTACTAGTCCAGAAAAATGTTCAGTTGAACCAAAAATTTGATGTCTGTGGAGCAGTGACTCAGTGTAGCAAGTGGACCGTCTGTGGCCGGTATACTGCGTCTGAACCAGCATAAGCACAAGTGTGATGGTCAGCAAGTTGGAACACTACGCCCTTCTTGGAAACTAATTTTTTAAGAGATAAAGGAAGACATCTATCAGTTTTGTGTTGAGTTCAGTTTTCCACCACTTTTTTACAGTTAGACACATGAAAAGACCATCACAAGGGACGGACAAGTAGCCAGTCAGACAGATACATGCTTTAAATTCACAGGCTATCTCATTTTTTTACAACCCATCTCATGCTTTAGTAAAGGTAAATAATTTGCTTTATAATTGTATCCTAAATAGAAGATGGAGTAAAGAGAAGGTCAGCACGTCGGAAATGGAGGATGATTCACATAGACAGTGAGCGTGACATCTGTATTAAACGTAGGAGAGAAGTTTATAAAGGGCATTGGCAGTAAACTCTTTGTTGCAGCTGTTTTCCAAGTAATGTAAATACTTTTTCCTGTGATTATGCATAACCTTGGAATGGCACCGTTTAACTAACCCATATGTGTTTGGTTTTCAATGGTTTTTTATATTCAAATGTATATATGGTGCTCACTTTTAGGATCAGCAGTGTTGACCATTTATGCTGCACAGCTGTCTCATAGCCTTACTAGTTGTGTGTGCTTGGTTGACCCTCTGGGTATACAAATGTTAGTCTGAGTGGCGTCTTACTCATTTGTTCATGAGTGAATGATTGTGCATGTGTTGTGTGTCATAGTATGTCGTCACATAAAAGGGAGGGAGCAAATAACCATTACATTAAGATAATATTGGACCAAATGACTTACTTGCTCTAAACAGTTTCTTGTACCCCTTAACCTGTCTTCAGAAGTTGCATAGAGTTACGCTAGTGTGTGAATTAAATATTGTGAAGTTATGGATCACCTGTTTAAAAGACGAGGATGTAAGGTGTTGATGTAAATTCCTAACTCTTAAAATGAGAGCTTTTGTTCTTTTGGGTGTCACATGCTGGTATGGTAGGAAGGATTAATTGATTTTATCTGTCTAGTGGTAAGATTATCTTCAGGCTTTAACTCTGGACCTGGTTTTACCCCACGTTGTCCGTCTAAGTGTCTTTTGTCTACCTTATTTGTTTTCTTTTGTCATGGAAACCTGAGCTGTAAAACTGAGGGATAATATTCTGGAGCTCTTTGTCACAGAATGTGAAGTGTCTTGCCTTTTCTTTGAAACTGCACACGGTAAAGGAGTCATACTTGCCATTTACTGGAAGTTACTCTGCTAGTCACAGCATTAAGCCAGAGGGGCCTAAGCTTTCTCGTTTCATGGCATCCTTGGGGTCTCATTAAGTTTTTAACAGCACCCCTAAGCCACCGTTCTGTTCATTAAATAGTTAGGTCCAAACAATAAATTTTTTTTTTTTTCAAACAATAAATATTTATGTCCTAACAGCCTTTAGTAGCTGTTTGGAAAAAATATTGCAAAGAAATTGAAAATAATTTATTTCCTTCATAAATAGCCACAGTTCTTTACTTACGGTATGGCAATGCCTGTTGAGCACTGAACAGCTTTTCAGACCTTGGCACCAGATTGAAAAGCACCGCCCTCATTGCCTGTTCCACGTTGATTTTGGAGCAGTACTTGTTTTTTTGTTTTTTTTTTTAATCGCAGCAACCACTGAAAACCCAGTTTCACTAAGATCTGATGTCTGATGTCATAAAGGAATGTACTGCAATCAAATGTTAAAACTCTGAGCTACCCCAGGCTAATAGTTTGGGCAGTGTCCAGCATGTGTTGAATATCTCCGTGTTTCTTTCCATTTAAAATATCCCTCGTCTCTCCTGAGAGTTTGCTGAAGTGTCCCAGAGCATCTCAGCATACAGTTTAGACTGGCATTAGACATGCTTTATTTCATTTAATTCTGTGGGTTGTACTTTTATCCGCATTTCGCAGATGTGGAAACTGAGGCTTGGAGAGATTAAATAACTTCTCCAATGACATAGTCTTACCATTTGCTTTTTCGCTGTAATTATTATTTATGCTTTTGTTAGGGTGGTGGTTATTATTGGGTGGGGTTGAGAAATGAAGAGCAAAAAGAAAGGAATGCCAGTAGACTTTAAAGTTGAGTGAAATGGTAAGCATTTTCTAATGAGGGAAGTGTTAAACTTGCTGTGTTTTTACCTACAAACGGTTAATATCTAAGAGGGAAACATGGTTTGATTTAGCATTAGGTAATTAGAAACTTTATGTTTTAACTTTGCCGGGCCAAGTTCAATGTCAGGTTTTAGAATTTTGGATGAGGAGTGTAGTAGGTGGCGATGACAAGCAGTGTGCATAGTTTTTTGTTTGTTTTTTTAATTGCCAAATGCTGCTAGTCAGCACGATTGCCCTTTAGGTGAGTTGCAGTATCTTATCTCTTTTTAAGAAAAAATTTCAAGTTGAGGAAAGAAGTTCCTTTTTTATAGTTGACTATTTCTGTGCAGAAAAATGAAATTTAGACTGGTTATATATCACTTCATGTTAGGGTTGCAAAAATTCATTTTCTTTTTGTAAACAGTTTTTGGAATGTTCGTATTTAATAGAAAAGAAAATAAATAGCAACTTAATATCAACACTTAAAAAAAAAAATCAACCTTACTCCTCTATCCTGGGCAGCAGGATTAGCCTGCTAACATAGGGCCAGTAGTAGTTCCTAAGTGCCTTCTTTTCTTTACCACTTAAGTGTGCTATGAGGAAGTAAAAGGTGAAGGCAAAAAATTTCTCTCTCACTGAACAGTAAAGCCTTGTTATGTGACTTCTTATTATATGATTTCAGGTCTCTCAGATGTTCTAAAATGTCCTTAAAATATAACTAGGCCAGGAATGTAACAGGATACTTGCTTCTGAGCATGATGGTGTAACAGGATCTGTATTTGCCCTTCCACCTTAAATAACAACAACAACAAAAACGAACAAAAAAATGTGAAACAATTTTCAGCCCTTGAACAATAGGCAGCACAAGACACTGATCCCTAAGAGAAGGGAAACAAATGAGGGGAGCCTTGCGATCGCTGCCTTGAGACCTTCCAGGCTACAGCCGCAGCAGGATGAACCCAGACAAAGCCTGGCAGTCTCCCTGCGTTGAGGAGATAGAGTAGGAACTTCGGCGAAACGCGAGCATCTAGAATTCTCAGGACTAAGTACCAGAAAAGGTATAACTGCACAGAGCTCTTGAGATTGTAGTGGATTCCACTTGAGACATCAGCTGACTTCTGATTGGTGCCAGTGTATGAGGAAGCTATCAAGGCAGGAAAGAACCACCAAAGAGGAGCAGGCAGAAAAATTCCTGGAGCTCAGGGCTGGGCGTAGTTCATGCTCCAAACAGCCAGAATAGAGAAAACTGGTAATACTCGGGGGATTGGGTTGAACACTCAGAGAAGGGTGTATTACTTCAGTAGTGGAGCCAAGTAGCTCTAGACCACATGCTGCTCTGGTCCTGCCTGACAGAGCTTCAAAGCAAGACCCAAAGGGGTCAAACTGTTTCCAAATAATTTCCAAATAACTCAATTGTATCCCAGAATAAAGATTATAGGAATGTTCATAGGAATACAAAATATATATACATATATCCAGCATTCAACCCTGTCAATTTCACAATGTCTGGCATTCAATTAAAAATTACCATGCATGAAAAGAAGCAGGAAAATATACCCTGTAATGAGGAGAAAAGTCAATCTGTAGAAACAGATGCTTAAATTAATAAGAACATTAAAATAGCTATTATAAATATAGTCCATATGTTCAGGAACACAGGAAAGAATGAACATGTTAAGGAGAGACATGAAAAATGTAAAGGCCCAAATCACACTTCCAGAATTGAAAAAAACAATGTCTGAAATGAAAAAAAATACACTGATGGGGATTAATAGATTAGACTCTGCAGGATAAATGAGTGGCGAATTTGAAGACAAAATAATAGAAACAACCCAAAATGAAGCACAGAAAAGCAGACTAAAATAGATAAACAGAGCATCAGAGGGCTGTGGGACAACTTCAAGTGGCCCCATATGTATGTGCAGTTGGAATCCTAGAAGGAAGGGGGTGGAGCAGGAAAATATTTGAAGAAATAATGGCTGACAAGTTTCCAAAATTGATGAAGACTATAAATTCACGGATCCAAGAAGCTAAATGAACCCCAAGCAGAAGAACCATGAAGAGAAAGAACTACACCCAAATATGTGATCAAATTGCTTAAAACCGGTGACGTAGAGAAAAATCCTAAAAACAGCCCAGGAAAGAAAAAAAAAAAGATATAAATGTAGAAGAAGGAAGATACAAATCATGATAGACTTCAGAAACAGTCCAAGCCAGATGAGAAAGAGCTAGATCTTTAATGTACTGAAATGGAAAAAACAACAACCACCCTGAAACTGTCCACCTAGAATTCTGTACCCAGTCACAAACAAAGATGATGTAAAGACTTTTAGATGTTCAGATGATTAAAAAAATGAGCCAATTATATGAGTAGCAATTTAAATAGTATTGCTTTTCTTTGCATCTAGTGCCAATACATTCAGAAATTTTGAGGTTGTAAAGTCTGAATCGTTACATTTTGTTACTTAGTTATGTTTTAACTCTAAGCTTGAAAGAGGCAGAAAGAGTGGAATGGATTAGTGCAATTGGGGTTAGTCTTGTAAGCAGAGTGCCAAAAGGAGGTATATCTTTAAAAATTGCATATCATGTTTTTACTGGTGACAGTTTAAATTTGCTTGAGTTTTTAAATGGTTGTTAATAAGAATTTGTGTTTTATCTTTTTCCACTAAAATAGATTTTGCAAGTGAAAGCCATTGTTATTCCTCTGTAATGTTACACAATATGAGCAATGCATTCACATTGGAGTGCATTTCATAGCTAATGAACTAATCAAATTACTGTGAGTACATTTGGCATTTGGAGAGGTGCATTAACTCTTAGTGGTCAACTGGACACCTATTTAATTACTCCCTCAGTTCAGGCTGGAAGAATTTATGTACTCTTTACACTCCTGGATGATTTTAAGATAACTTAGTCAGTTAAAAGAAAAAATAAAAAACAAAATACTTATTAAATTATTGGCTAAAACATACTGAATGTTATTAAAATTCTCTCTTCTTCCCTTTTATTATAGTCTTCTTACATAACTTTATAAAGTGTGTTTGCTTATATAAACTAGGTCTTTGCAATAAATATTTATTATGGGTTATGTTTCATTTTGTTCACTAGCCGACCATAGGATTGCTGTCGTCTGTTGAATACCTTACTGAAAGGTAGATAAACAGCCTTTTAATATCCTGTGGACCATGTTCAAAGTATAGGCAGGATGAATCTTATTATTTATTTTATTTTTTAAATTAAAAAATATATATTTTATTCATTTATTTATGTATTTGGCTGTGCCGGGTCTTAGTTGGCGGCACACGGGCTCTTCGTTGCAGCACGCGGATCTTTCAGTTGCGGCATGCATGTGGGATCTAGTTCCCTGATCAGGGATTGAACCCAGGATCCCTGCATTGGGGGCGTGGAGTCTTAACCACTGGGCCATCAGGGAAGTCCTGAATCTTATTATTAAGTAAATTCCTAACTGGTTGTACATTAGTGCTCGTTAGTGGTCTGTCTTGGTCAACGCTGGGGATATGACTTTGGCCTATCTTGTTTCACAATTTGATTATTTTCTTGGAGAATGGGGTAGAAAGGTTGTTATCAGATTTGTAGATGTTGCAAAGCTGTGTGGGACTGATGCAGAGCGGGGTAGAATAATTTTTTATTTTGGATGGCACAGTTGAGATCCAATTTTTTTCAAACTGAGAAAATGGGTTAGAACCTACAAAATGAAAATGCACTCCCCCTTGTTTGAGTTTTGTGTCCATTCCTGAACCAACTACTGTGGCTACAGGGATATCAGGTGCTACTTGGGTTGGGCAGATGATTGGCAAAAGAAGGTAGAAATTTCTGTGATTGTTTGAGTTCCCATAAAACCCCACCTGTACCATGGCTACATAGTAAGGGAGGGTGGGCACAGGTACTGGGTCGATGGTCACCTTGACCACTGCATTCCTTCAAATCTGCTCTCCTTCAGTCTTCCTTATCTCAGGGGACTGCTCTCTATCCACCTAGCTGCTTAAACCAGAACTTAAGAATCACCCTCTACACCTCCTTCTCTCTCATTTCACACATTCACTCCATTACCACGTACCGTCAACTCAACCTCCTAATTTCATTGAGAATCCACGCAGTTCACCGTTTCAGCTGGTTCTGCACCACTCAAGCCACTGCAGTCTCTTTCATGGACCTTTATAATAGCCTCCTTAAATGGTCTCCCTGCTTCCACTCCCCCTACCCACTCTCCAGTGTTCTTAAATACACAGTTTAGATTTTATTATTCCCCTGCTTAATACCCTTCAGTGGTTGGTCACTGAACTTAAAATCCAAACTCTTTAAAATGACCTGCAATAAAATCGAGTCTGTCTCCCTCTTCAGTCTTACACTGTACTGTCTGTTGGTTTCTGTGTTCCAGCCACATTGGCCCTTTTTTTTTTAAGTTCTGAATGTATCAACTTCTTTCTGGTCTCAGGGTCTTCACAAAAGCTGTTCCTTCTGCTCAGGATTTTATTTTTAAAGATAAACTTGTTCGCACACGTGGAAAAGTACATAAATGATAAATGTTCGACTTGATGGCTTATTACAGAGTGAACATATTCATGTTACCACTACCAGGTCGAGAACAGAACGTTATTGCTGGCTCTCCAGAAGATTCTGTCATGTTCCTTTCCAATTATTATCTCCATCATGATCTGCAAAGATAATCACTGTCCTGACTTCTTACCTCATAGGTTAGTTTCATCTGGTTTTCAACTTAACATAAATGGAATCATTCAGTATGTATTCTGTTGTGCCCAGATTCTTTCATTCAGTGTTAAATATGGGAGATCATGCATGTTGTAGCATATAGCAGTAGTTTATTCATTTTCATTGCTATGTAGTATTCCATTGTATGAATATTCCACTATTCTGTTGACATTTGCTTTATTTCCAATTTTTCCTATTATAAATGACACTAGTATGAATATCCTTTTACATGTTTTTTGGTGCACATACATACATATTTCTGTTGGATATTTTCTTAGGAATGGAATTTCTGGTCGTAGGGTATGTGGATGTTGTCTGGAACACTTTTACCTGCACTCTTAATTTGGCTAACTTCCTGTTTATTTTTCAGGTTTCAACTTAAAGGTCACTTCTGCAGGCAGGCCGCCTATTCTAACCAATGCCTTCCCCCACAAACAATTTGAGATTAGGTCCTCCTGTTGCAGTCTGTTGGAACTCCATCACTCTACTTAGTATAATTTATAATTTTGCAGGTGTATGATTTTATAATGCCTGTCTTCCCAGTGGAAGGTATTGGGGCACTGACTTTTTTAATTCCTAGAACTTTGCCAGGATCCTGGTATATGGTAGGCATTCAGTAAATACTTGTTGCACAAATGGGTGAAAGGTTATTTTTATTTTGAAATGTTGCCAAGATTGGGATGTGCAGTTTAAATAGAACACTAATTTGGTTAGCTGAGTATGTTTCAGCTGGAATTTTAGTTATTTACTAACACAAAGAAAACCTTTTTCCTTTAAAATAATTTTCTCTTTATGTGTAATGAAATGGAAAGAGTCTTTACCACCAGCTGGTTATATGATCTTGGACGAATCACCTAACCTCTAGTCTTTTTCTTCTGAAAATGAGTAGCCTGGACTGCACGATCTCAAGGATCCTCTGACTAGAGGATCTCTGCTTCTACACCAGAGTTGTACCTGCATGCAAATAAGCCGGCCACAAACTGCGGTGCATGGAACCACAGGCAAATTGTGTTTCTAGGAAGGTCGTGCTAATTTGTAATCCTGTTTTCATATTCTTACTGGCTTTCTTCAGCTTGGTCTTCTGTATCATCAGCTAAGGAAAGACAGTCTGTTCCCACCTGGAAGGTTTGAGCCACAGCAGAATGCTGACCTTGGATGGCAGGACCTTCAGTGGGTAGCGTAATTATTTAGTTTGAAATATTAATTCATCAGAAGTTAGAGAAATCTACATTTAAATTTAATCCTCAAAATACCATTTAAGTTTTTAAAGAAATGACTTTTTATTTATCTGAATGTCTTAGATAATAAGTTAATTTTATTTCTTTCCATTCAGATGGTAGAGTTAGCAAGGCAGGCGTGACCATCGTGTTGCAATTATCCTATGTTTAATAAGCCTGTATTTTAGAGTCACAACTCATGAAAATCAAGAAATAGGCATATGATTATGTTTTCATCTGAATTTCTGTAGCCTGATCTTTTGTTTCTTATCTTAGTTGCCTTAACTTCTCATTTGAGAAGGGCGGGTGTAACACCAAAAATGCTGAGTAATGCCAGCTATGTCATATGACAGAGTGCTATAAAATAAGCCAATCCAGCAAAAAAAGGTGTTGAGTAATGTGATAGAGAACAATAGGTATGTTAAATTTTGAAAGAGAACAATTGATATATTTATACTCTGAGTGTTTTCTGTAGTCTATAAATAGATAATCTCTATAGCTTCTATTTTCATTACTTTCCTGTAGTTTAAATAGGAGACGTAGATTAGGCCTGCCTTCAGTCATGAATTTGTTCAGTTAAAAAACTCTGAAACAGGCACAGAGCTAAAATAATGAATAAGTTATCTGTATTAAGTTGTGGGATATCACTAGCTCGTGGCTTTACGTAGTTTTAAAGACTTCTTAACTCCTTCTGTGATGACAGGTAAAGGTAAGCTTATGATTTTCCAGCTACAAGTTTGACAGAGGAGAATATGAAAGCTAATTTATTTCGGATGAATGTAAGGAAAACATTTGTGACAGAGTATTAGCAATATTTACCCTTCTTGGGCTCTCCATTCTATAATTGCCGAGTCTGCTTCTTTCCCGATTTGTTATATATCTATTATTTGATGAATATATGATAGCCTTGGGAAGAGCAGGCCATGGGGCCATTCTCAAGGCTGTAGAACTTATTGCTCCCTTTCAAGTTTATAAAAGTCCTAGTGCCCATTGAACTTTTGCCTACTTGGAGGAAAATACCTCTCGGATCACTTAGAATCCGAGCAGCCTGTCCTCTCCCACTGACTGGCCAGGTTATCTTGTCTTCTCTCCTCTCTCAGTTTATCCAGGATACCAAAGAATGTTGTCAGAATAAATTTTATCTGGGGAAGTATCAAACATACATCAAATAAGAGAGGATAGTGTCGTTGATTCCCATGTATCTGCCAGCCAACCTCAGCGATTATCACAGACACTTTTAAAAATATATTTATTTATTTATTTATTTATGGCTGTGTTGAGTCTTTGTTGCTGCGCGCAGGCTTTCTCTAGTTGCGGTGAACAGGGGCTACTCTTGGTTGCGGTGCGCAGGCTTCTCATTGCGGTGGCTTCTCTTGCTGAAGAGCACGGGCTCTACGTGCGCGGGCTTCAGTAGTTGTGGTGTGCGGGCTCAGTAGTTGTGGCTCGCAGGCTCTAGAGCGCAGGCTCAGTAGTTGTAGCACACGGGCTTAGTTGCTCCTCGGCATGTGGGATCTTCCCGGACCAGGGCTCGAACCCGTGTCCCCTGCATTGGCAGGCAGATTCTTAACCACTGTGCCACCAGGGAAGTCCAATCACAGACGCTTGTGTTTATCTATATCCCTTATCTGCTATCTCCCCCCCTCCACCACCACTGTTTATTTTGAAGTAAACAGTGGACATCATTTAATTTCATCCATAAATATTTTTATGAGAATAAATGTTTATGGCACATATTTTATTTTGCTTTAAATTCTTTTCTATGACCTGATTCATATTCATATATTCACTAGGAGTAGATTCAGAGGGGCTTCAGATGATCAGTTCTAATGACGTGAGGATATGTTTAAAAATAGAGCTATAATTATAAATTTACGCTTAAGATAGCTCTGTGTTCTCAGGAAATGCACATTTGCACTAGATTGATGACTAAGATTTAAAGGATGAATGAAAGATATAGTGTTGAATGTGACATGAGAAGAAAAGTTTTTCCAGTTAAAATAAGGAAAATAAGGAGGGGGTTAGTTACTGTTGATGCCTGAGGTGTCATAGCAGTAACTTCAGAAGCCAGGCTCTGTCTTACCTTCCGGGCTTAACAAATGAGCTGAAGACATGTGGCCCTCCTTACCTAAGCTGAACTGCTCAAGATCTTGATCGGCTCAGAATGACTCCTAAAACAATGGGCTTCTTGGCTATTCCTACCTACCCGTGGTTAGAAATCAGTCACTTGTAAAAAGAAAGGTTTGTTTTTCCTAGCGTTTCGTTTGTTTAATAACAACATGAAAAGGAGGAAAAACAAACCACTTCTCTTTCAAAAAGCAGGCTGTTGCCCTCATGGAAAGCGCAGTAGATAACCTTGAAAGACAGCACTAACAGGAGAGTGAGTAGCCTGAACTTCCGTATCACCATGTTTCCTGAACTTTCATTTCTGCTCATTGTTTCCTCTGAGCTCTCTGCACCCCCTGCCATTTTATACACTCCACAGCTTACACCCTGGTTAACAGTCATTTAACAGTGCCCATTTTCCCATCCTCACCTTCACACCCCACCACAGACGTCACATTTGAAAATTTCCAGACATCACTATGAGGAGCTGTTAAACTTCAATAATGAAGGCATTCAAATGCTATCAGTGGTAAGATAAAATGTTTATCTTTTTGTGTATTATTTTATTTATTTATTTTTAAGTTTTTAAAAAAAAATTTTTAATTTTTTTATTTTAAAAAAAATTATTATTATTACTATTTTTGACTGTGCTGTGCGGCTTGTAGGATCTTAGTTCCTGGACCAGGGATTGAACCCAGGCCCCCTGCAGTGAAAGCGCAGAGCCCTAACCACTGGATTGCCAGGGAATTCCCCTTATGTATTATTTTAAAACTTACAAAACATTCCCTTTTGTGCCAAAACCTCTCAATTTATTTTTGTCTATTAGATGAATACTTAATCAATAGCTGCAGTGTTTAGAGTCTCTGTGTTAGGTGGGCATCGTGTTGAGATATAAAGAAATAAGACTTAGTTTCTATTGCTACTAGTAGACAAGTGTCTGTGGTATAAAGTAAAGAGAAGAAAGAGATTTCCTTCCAGCCAGAGTAATCAGAGGAAACTTCAGGAAGAAAGCAGCATTTTTTGTTAGGTATTGAAAGGTGGGTAATATTTGGAAACACAAAGATGGCTAACAAGTATTCGGGATGGAGAGAACGTGGTGAACAACAAAAGAGAGGGGAGGGAGGGGAAAGAACATGGAGCCTGTAGGAGGGGAACAAGTTACTCATTTTGGCTAAAGCCTGGGATGCAAGGGGAGAGTATTAAGGGAAAAAGAAAGATGGGGATGGATTGAGTAAAGTCGTTACAAATGCTGTGTTTTATCTAAAGGTTATACACATTATTTTAAAGTGTTATGGCTTTCTTTCTTTTTTAAAATTAATTTATTTTTGGCTGCGTTGGGTCTTTGTTGCTGCGCGCGGACTTTCTCTAGTTGCGGCGAGCGGGGGCTACTCTTCATTGTGGTGCACAGGCTTCTCATTGCGGTGGCTTGTCTTTGTTGTGGAGCACAGGCTCTAGGCGCGTGGGCTTCAGTAGTTGTGGCTCGCGGGCTCAGTAGTTGTGGCTTGCGGGCTCTAGAGCGCAGGCTCAGTCGTTGTGGCGCACGGGCTTAGTTGCTCCACGGCATGTGGGATCTTCCCAGACCAGGGCTCGAACCTGTGTCCCTGCATTGGCAGGTGGATTCTTAACCACTGTGCCACCAGGGAAGTCCCATGGCTTTCTTATTTTAAGTAATCTCTTTGTAGTGGAGGAATCTCAAATTATTTTCTAGAATTAAATTACCAGAGAAGTGGGACAATAATTTAATTAGATCCCTCCTAATCATATATTTCTCTGTATTTCATGGAGTTTCATAAAAGAAGGGAATCTCTTTCCCCCAATTTAAAAAAATATATATGGGGAAGGAATAAAATGGTATTATAAGAGTTTATCTTCATGCCATTTAGAGAAAAAAGCTTCATAACTTAGGAATATGCACGTGTATTTTGAAAGTTATTTTTGCTGGCTACATTAAGAAATTTTTTTGAAACTTTTAAATTTCAAATATATGGAAAAGTTGAAGTTCAGTATAAAAGAACTTTTTTTTTTCTGAACTATTTAAGACTACTAAGTTGCCAACAAGGTACCCTGTCACCCCCAAATACTTTATTACATATTTCCTAGAAAGGTATTCACCTACATAACTACAATATAACCATCAAAAAATTAACATTGGTACCTTACTGCTGTCTAATCCTCAGACTCCATTTAAGTTCATCAGTTGTCCCAACAATGTCTTTCGTAGCAAAAAAGATCCAGTTGAATTTTGTACATTTTATTTAGTTATCATGTCTCTTTAGTCTCCTTAAATGCGGAAAAGTTTCTCATTCTTTGACGTTTATGACCATAAAACTTTTGAAGATGAAGGCCAGTTGTTTTATAGAATGTCCCTCACTCTGGGTTTGTCTGATGGTTCCTCATGCTCAGATTGAGGTTATCTTGGCAGGAATATTACAGAAGTGCTGCTGTGTTCTTTTCATTGTATCCTGTCAGTTGACACAATCTTGACTTGTCCCATTACTGTTGGTGTTCACTTGGATTACTTGGGTTAAGGTGGTGTCTGCCAGGTGTCTCTGGCTGGCTCTTTTTTCCTTCATAATTAATAAGTGTTTGGAGGTGAGGTACTTTGAGACTATGTATGGTCCCATTGCTCTTCAAACTTTCAGTTTATGGGTTTATTTAGTGGGTTGTAATCTGTTACTCTTATAATTTATTTTGATGCTCAAATTGTCCCAGATTTCACCAGTAGAAGAAGCCCCTTTAAGCCGGCTTCTGCATTTTTGTAACATGCCACCATCATTCTTTGAACACTCCCTTACTTTCTGGTGCAAAAACATGGTATAGGCTCATCTTGTCCCTGCCCTTCCCCTGGAATTTGCTGTTTCTCCAAGGAGTCCTAGTTCCTTTTAGTGGAGAATGGTATTAGAAGGCAAAATCTGGGTGCTAGGTGTGCTGTTTGTTATTGGGGTATTGCTGGTCATGGTCCTGTCAATGGCTAGAGCTAAGGAGAACATACAAATGTATATGTATATGCATACATAGTTATACCCACCCATTTGTATCTCTGTCAGTCTGTCTCTCTAGAAAACCGTGAGTTCATACTGGTAACTCCAATTCTGATCATCGCTGCAGTGTCCTTTCTAGTTTTCTCTCTTTCCATGTTTGCAATTCCCTTCTCTGACAGTGAGAAGCCTACTCCTGTGGTCTTTGATCATTCCCCTGTGCATAACCACTCTCCTGTTGCCCCTGCAGCCTCCTTCACTGCGTGGCTGCCTTCTTCACCCCAGTGGGGCTCCAGCACCCTGCCTGGGGCTCCCTCCACTGCACCCTGCCTTCTCCACCCCTCTCAAGCTCCAGCATCCCGTGCCAGGCCACTCCTACTGTCTCTGGATGGACACCACCCTCCTCACTCAGACTTCAGCATCTCCTCCCGGCTGCTCCTCCCGCCAAGTGGATGCTTTCTTTCCCCACCTCTGACTTCAACTCCATGAACAGGGCCACCCTTCTTACTCTACCTAGACTCTCACAGCCTGCAAAGAACCTCCTTCCCTTCACCCCAAACCTTTGAAGCATAAATGGAAAAATAGGTAATCATCTGCCGTCCTTTAGATTAAAAATATTTAAGAAGAAAACACGTGGTTTTCTTTTATGAAATTGGAAGTGTCTAGAGTTAAATGTTTGTATGGCTCTGAAATTGCATTCACTAGTTCATTGAACATAAATTACTGAACCCCTCCTGGGTGCCAGGCACTGAGCTAGGTCACCGGGGATAGGACGGTGAGCTAGACAAAGCCCCTTCCCTCATGAAGCTGCATTCTCTGACTCTGTTTAAGCTTAAACAGGTTAGTAGCAAATTGGTAATCTCTCTAAGCCTGTTTCCTCATGTCAAGTGGAAATAGTCGCAATTCTGCTCATGGCGTGCTTGTGAAAATTAAATAACACGTGAAAAATACCTAGCCCAGTAACTAGTTAGCTACTGTCTTAATCATCACAGAAACAACATACAAGTACCTCAGCTAAAACAATATTCATCACTCTAAAAAATCATTTAAAATTTTCATTTAATATTTTGAGGGGAAACCAAAACAATTCCTGGCAGGGAAAACGAAATCTCATCTATTCTTTGAATCATTTTTTTTTTCTTTTAGCATACTTTTATCTAAGAATATGCACTTTAGTTTAAATTGTGTGTGTGTGTGTCCTGTTTCTTGAGTCTCAGAATATAATACAAAAGCACAAATAACTAAGCAGCATGACATTTGTTTGCATGTTTGAATCAGGTGACAGTCTAATAGATGGGTCTTCTTTGGGCCTGAAAGACGTGGTAGATTCATATGTCTGGAGCACAGTTAATGAAAAGGTAATTATTATGCATTATTAGAGAACATTTTGTTGCAGGGTAATTTGTTATAAAATGACTTTCTCTTTTCTAAGGGAAGGCGATGACTTAATATTAAAAATATATTTTCTTTTTAACCCTTACTAGCTGCTGGTATTGGACCCCAATTGGCTGCTGCTAAAACTGATAGATACGTCTAGTAACGTCTGTATTACTCTACTAGTGATAGTATTTGAAATGCATATAGCATGTAACCTGTAAAACTCTGGAATAGTATTTGCCCTGGAAGCCATGCCTTCTATCATCAGAGATATAGCAAGCCTCTCTAAGGTTTGCTTTTGTACATGTGGTACTCTTAACAAGGCAGTATTTAGGGGAAGGAGTTCCTATTTTACTTTATAAAATATTAAAATTTATGTTGTGATGTTTTCTAGCTGTGTTCCTTGTCACTGAGTGTTAGGAGTAACTGTTCTCTAAATATATAGTACAGTAATAATAATAGGAACTCTAGGAATGCAGAATGAAATTCAAATCCCCATAACTTTAGTGGCTTGGTGAAATCTTCCTCACTCCCTCACTTCATACTGGGTGGTTTGATAAAGATAAAGATCTACCCCTAATAATGAACATACTAGAAAATTGTGACAGTACCAGCTAATTGAGTGACTGAGTCCTTCAGTCTTAGCCTGTGCTGCCAGCTAGCAGAGCACAGCTCATTCGAAGGCAGAAGTGGGATAACTAGGAAGAAGTATAAGAGTAGATGGTCTGAAAAGAGGTGAGACAAGCGGGGAAAGTGAGCTGGTCTGTAGAACCCTGGAGAAGAGCTTCAAAACAAAGGAAAAGGGCTCTAATGCAGGGTACTATGGGATATTAGGAAAGCAGTAGACTGAGAAGATAGCCATTTTGTTGGCAATAAAGATTGACAGAGAGGGACTTCCCTGGTGGCGCAGTGGTTAAGAATCCTCCTGCCAATGCAGGGCACACGGGTTCGAGCCCTGGTCCGGGAAGATCCCACATGCCACAGAGCAACTAAGCCCGTGCGCCACAACGACTGAGCCTGCGCTCTAGAGCCCGCGAGCCACAACTGCTGAGCCTGCAGACCACAGCTACTGAAGCCCGTGTGCCTAGAGCCTGTGCTTCGCAACAAGAGAAGCCACCGCAATGAGAAGCCCACGCACCGCAATGAAGAGTAGACCCCGCTTGCTTCAACTAGAGGAAAGCCCGTGCACAGCAATGAAGACCCAGCGCGGCCATAAATAAATAAATAAATAAATAAATAAATTTTTTTAATGTACTATAATTCTGTATCAGAATGTAGTTTATTAGAATTTATAACATACTGTCATTCATGTACAGATCATAGAGGAATGAGGAAAGGGGAAAGGGGTAAGTGCAAGAGATAAGAGGTAAATAAGGAGTGAACCAGTCAGCTAAGAGGTGAGTTGGTGGGGTATGGGTAGGGAGTGGATAAGGGAAGGCAGTAAAGAAGAAAAGAACTGGAAGGGAAAGGATAGAATGAGAAAGAGGCTCATACCTTTCCAGATTTGTAGACCTTAGAATGTAGTATTTGTACTCGTCCATTGAGTTACTAGCTGTGGTTTATGTTTCTTTGGTTCTGTGTTCAATTTTTAATAAGTGTATTTGCTAAGAACTAGGCATTTTCCTTTAAAGCTTCAGGATTTGTTTTTTTGTTTTGTTTTGTTTTGTTTTTCCTGAATAGAATAACCACAATAGCCTGTCCTAGGGAAATTATTCTGTGGGTTATATTCGTTGGCAGATAACATTAACTTCATAGCAGAAGAAATCAATCCAGACAAAGACCAGACTGACAATTTCCCCTCTGCTAGACTCTGTGGTCAAGTATTGCCATTAGCTTTCATTATTTAAATGTTAGTAGCCTTCTGTGCGTCAAGCACTAAGTGTCAGGGATGAAAGGATGAATAGGACAGAATTCCTGCCTTCAAGGAGCAGGCTGGCTAATGAGAAGGACAAGTGTTGAGTATATTTTAAATGTTTGGGCAATGTCAAGAGGGAGCTCTGTGAAAGGCCTGTGCCTGGAGGAGTAAAGAAAGGTTTCCAGAAAGTGACTTTGTGCCTGTGTTTTTATAGGGTGAATAGAATTTTGCCAAGAGGCAAAGGTTGGGTAGAGTCTTTCAGGCAGAAAGCCAGATCGCTGTGCAAAGGTACAGAAATGTAAAAGACCATGCTTGGGCCATAGTGAGAGTTTAATCTGATTGGAGCCTAAGATGCAGGGGGTGGGAAGGAGAGGAGAGTTATGAAAAATGAAGCAGAAAGGGTATGTTGAGGCCAGATTCTGGAAGATTCTTTGTTAAGGAGTTGGGTGTTGTCCTATAGGGGATACCATAACAGAGAGTGTTCCTGGTATTAGAGTAGGTGAACAGATCAGTGGGACACAGAAGAAAATTCAAAAGCAACCTCAAAAACATATGAATATTGTTAAAGGTAGTACTTCAGATCTTTAGGAGAGGATGGATTAGTGAATAGATGGGCCTGGAGTAACTTGTTAATTCTTTGGGAAAAACTGTTAAGTTACTGGTTTGAAAAAATATTTTATGCGATGCATTTATGTTAAGAATATCAGATTTAGATTTGGACATTTTTGCTTGAAACTCTGGCTTTATAGCTAAATAGAATCTGATGTTTCAGGTCCTTTTTCTCACCCTAAAACTATATTTATTTATTTATTTTTATAGCATCAGCAGAAAAAGAAGCAATCAAGAGTACATACTCCAAAGTTCTAGATGCTTATGGACTTTTAGGTGTTTTACGATTAAATCTTGGTAAGTAGTCAATATAATTGATCTATTTTTTTCATTTCTGTTTTTGTCATTCTAAAGATTTGAGAGAGACTATCTATTTCAGACTCTATATCTGAGCTATAAGTGTGGTAACAGCTTTTAAACCTTAATTAAGCTAATCTTGAGATAATGCTTGTTGCCCAAAAAGGCATGCTACACGCTCATGCTCTTGTGATTTTTTTTTTTTTTGCCAGCTCATTTTATGAGGCTAGTATAATCCTTTTTTTTTTTTTTAATGTTTTTATTTATTTATTTTTATTTTTGGTTGTGTTGGGTCTTCATTTCTGTGCGAGGGCTTTCTCTAGTTGCGGCAGGCGGGGGCCACTCTTCATCGCGGTGCGTGGGCCTCTCACTATCGCGGCCTCTCTTGTTGCAGAGCACAGGCTCCAGACACGCAGGCTCAGTAGTTGTGGCTCACGGGCTTAGTCGCTCCGCGGCATGTGGGATCTTCCCAGACCAGGGCTCGAACCCGTGTCCCCTGCATTGGCAGGCAGATTCTCAACCACTGTGCCACCAGGGAAGCCCCTCTTGTGATTTTAAGTTCCAGAGACAGCGTCCTATTTGAACACTTTAAGAGACTGGTATCAGTTGTCAAAAGAGAAAATCAGGGCATTGCCCTTTTTCATTGTTTCAGTGCCTTTAGGAAAAGATGTCTTAGTGGGACCCACACACTGATTTCCCTGGGTTATAGTGGGAAAGGCATCTGCTTTGTATTTAAAAGGTCTCAGTTGAGCCTGTGTCTGCTACTTAGTGTCACCATGGGCTGCAAAGTAACCTTTATGATTCTATAACGGTGTGACTCGGAGCGTGGCCCAAGGACTGGGCCACGTTCCATAAACTGGGTGAGTTTACGTTCCATAAACTGTTTTGTTATTGGTCTGGATGAGATAAGAAGCCAGCACCATCGTGCAAATCAACACATGGCTTCCTTCATTGATAAAGTCTTACTATGGAGAAAAAAAGAAGTCAGCGAAACCAAATGGTGAACTTAGTGATGTCGTTTTCTGTTCTGGAAGAAGCACCTTTTCTCACCATGAACTGGTAACTGTGAACTGGTTCATGGGGCATACTTTGAGGAGCTCTGGTCTATCAAATGGAGACTTGCCGTATGTTATGAATCTATCACATGTAAAGTACTGTGCCTGGCGCTTAACTGATACTGTCTTGGGTCATCCTCGCAGTCCAGTGAGATTTGTTTTAATCTTATTTTCTAAGGGTGGATATCTCAGGTTGGTTATGTTAACACAGTGAAGTTGGTCTGGATAATAAGTAGTGGAGGAGCCAAGGCGCAGGGTGCTTCTGCCTACATTAAAGCCCACGTTCAAAGTACACCACTGCTGGTGGTTAAGAATCCACCTGCCAACGCAGGGGACACGGGTTCGATCCCTGGTCCGGGAAGATCCCACATGCCGAGGAGCAGCTAAGCCTGTGCGCCACAACTACTGAGCCTGTGCTCTGGAGCCTGCAAGCCACAACTACTGAAGCCCGTGTGCCTGGAGCCCTTGCTCCGCAACACGAGAAGCCACCGCAATGAGAAGCCCGTGCACCGCAACCAAGAGCAGCCCCCACTCACCGCAACTAGAGAAAGCCCGCGTGCAGCAACGAAGACCCAATGCAGCCAAAAATAAGATTAATTAATGAATTAAAACAAAAAAAAAAAAAACAAAGTACACCACTGCTGAATTCCACCTTCATACCCATTGCGCAGAATTTTTGTCAAAACTAGATGAAAAAATCCCTATGAGTTTCTTATAAGCCAAATTGCTTTATAAATTGTTTCCAAGGACTTTTTCCACATAGCAGCAGCAGCAGCTCACAGTTATGTGCCATTTTTTCAGCCTTACTATTCACACAGAACTCTCACATTCATTGTCTTGTCTGAACTTCCTAACAATCTTAAAGGAAAGGTAGGGAAGATAACGCATATATTTTTTTAAATTTGATAAATCTTGCATACCCTTCAATTAAGTAGAGGAACGGTTTCATAAATGTGAGATTATCCTGTTAATGTTTAAATGCTTCATTATACTGAATGTATTTAAACAAGGATTTTTCCCCCTAACTTTTGCCAAAATCTAGTTGTGAACTTAAACATGTCTATGATAAACTTAAAATAACCACAAGGCCAGAGATTTTCAAACATGGAGACACGAGAAGGAAGGCAGAAGAAACTTTGAATAGCTTGAAAAACATTGGGACTTTTCATCCAATTAAAGTCTTTGGTTTTTGCAGGTGATATTATGTTACATTATCTGGTCCTCGTCACTGGATGCATGTCTGTTGGAAAAATTCAAGAATCTGAAGTTTTCCGAGTTACTTCCACTGAATTTATATCACTACGAATCGATTCTTCAGAGGAGGATCGCGTTTCAGAAGTGCGAAAAGTGTTGAATTCAGGAAATTTCTATTTTGCATGGTCCGCATCTGGAGTCAGTTTGGATCTGAGTCTTAATGCCCATCGTAGCATGCAAGAACATACAACTGATAACAGATTTTTCTGGTGAGTTCATATTACATTTTTCCCTTTGTAATCACGTGCTGTGCAACATAGAAGGTTGAGCAGTTATTTCCAGAGATAGCAGCAGTGGGCATTGCCCATTGAGCACCCCACTCTTCCCCGCTGCAGGATCCTCAGCAGAGCATAGCAGGCATCCGCTGTCATTTTTTTAAAGTCGTCATGTGATGTGAAACCCATTTACTCTCCCTGATCTAGACTGACCTTCCATTTCAGACATATATTTTAAATACTTATTTTAAAATTAGGAACGAATTAATTGTCATACAATTGTGTTACTCACGTCCACTGTTCTTAGTTTCGAGGTCTTGTCTCTGGCAGCATTGCCTTTCTAAGCCCACCTTCCCTTATTATTTTTAATTTTAAGGTTGTAAGTAGATGATCTTGATTCAAGAGCAACCGACTACGAGGAAGTAGTACTCTGGGATAAAGTTTAGCACTGTAATAAAATAAGACTTAATAAAACTTATCATAATAAAGTATGTAACTGTGCCATATTTCACGATTATGCATAAGTGCGCTGTATTGTAAGTAAGCACTAATGGGGGCAGGGCCCACATGACGGTAATTAGTATCGCTTTATTGGAGCAGACCAGATTTCTAGTATAGCTGTTCTCTTGTCCACAGTCAGCATCGATGTTGACTTTTTTCCTTAACACAACGGACAAATTTTATTTCATTTGTTTACTTATGTTATAAGGCCAAAGTCCGGGACTCTCTGCTCTCGGTCTCCCTCAGTAGTTCAGATTCAAGGTGTTTCCTCCTGTATGCTTTCCCTCCCACTTTCACTATCTGCCTTTATGGTCCTGGAGAAGGCCCTGGGTGTCAGAGGGCTTAAAGTCAACAACGTTAGGACAGGAAGCTAACTTCAGAGCAATAGCTTGGTCACCTTGTAGCTCACATGGAAGTGTCTTGGCCCAGAGGAGTGGCATGGGGGAACAGAGAGGGCAGAGTGAAAAAGGGCTTTGGAGCACTGTAGTCAGAGACTTGGAGCCTAGCGGAGGAGGAGCCGATGGGGGTGGGGTGCAGTGGGGAGGGCCGTGGGACAGATGAGTGGACGGAGTCCTGTCTGCTTGTGTCAGCCCTACACTTTTCTGACGGAAGACACATTGAAGATTCTGCAAAAGGTAACGGTGTTGCAGCTGGATTTAGGGCAGCTATCCTTACTGTTTTCCCCCCTGCTCATTTTTACCCAAAGTTTCTTTGATTGAGAGAGAAAAGTTTTCCTGCCCTAATTAGAAGTCCAGGCAGCTGCAGATGCATTGGCGAAATGGTCAGCAGTCCAGAACATCACTAAGTGTAATCAGTGGGAATAATTCATGTACCTTTTCATTCAATTATGGCTAGAGGTGGGGCAAATTTAGATAACAGATTGAAGGGTTTATCCAGCAGGAGACAGGCTGAAATGCCAAAGGTGAGTTTTGCTCATTTTACAGTTTCTACAGTTTTGCTAAGGATTGGATTCTGGAGCTTCACTTTGCATAGAAAAACGAAAGCTCTTAGAACTCATTGTGCATACCCTTGCAGCTTAACAGTAGGAGTATTTTCCAGGATACAGCCAAGTAAGTTTTGTAGCCAGAGAGTAGCAACTTCCTATCACAAAAACCCAGGTAGCTTTACTCCATTGGAGATTTGAGGCTGCTGCCAGTCGAGAGTCAGGTGTAAATTTAAACAGAATCATAACAGCAAGGCATTGACTGCAAAGAAAAATGAAAACTGACAGCAGAGGGAGAAACTCTACCTGAGCAAATGTATGGATCCCGCTTCTCTCTAAATGGGGGACCTCTGCTAGGACAGGGGCCTCAGCTGTGGTGTCTGGACAGACTGGGCCACAGTTTGAGCTTTGCCTCAGGTCAGTGTAGATAATAGTAAAGCGTGGAAGCTTAAGTCCTATTTTGAAATTAATGATGGTCATCGGATTAAATGTTATCGCAGGAGTAATCCTACTACTCATCGCCGTTCCAGTATGCTTTCCTGAGTGGATGAGAAGGGCTGGGGTTGTAGCTGGTTTTCCAGGACTGCATGGGGCCACCACCTGTTTTCTCTCTCCTACAGCTGTCGCCTGAGGAGGAGGGTGTTGGGGACAACTGCTCCAGCCGCGTTGCTGTGTATTCTTGGTATTAATGGCCCTAAGGCATCAAGAGAATGCTGTGACATTGTTTTTCTACCTCTTAAGACAACAAGATAGTGCAAAGCACTTAAAGATTTCCGCTTAAATTGGTAGTTTTAAAACTCAGAGAACCAAGCTTCAGTATTCTAGAAACTTCACTTTTTCAAGGCACCTTTTTATCTGAAAGTACCAGATAGAAAGTTTTTCTGCACAACAGTATATTTGCTTTGGTGGTAGGTTGGTGAGGAGCTTCACATGTTTGCTTTTGGAGGAATAAGGTTCGGACGGAGCCCCTGAGGCGGTCAGCAGGATGAGAAGATGGCCGGCGTGGCAGGACCCCAGCCCCTCATCCCTGCTTTAGCCGTAGCAACTCTGCTTTTCTGTTTCCTAGTCACCAGCCTTCTGCGTGTTCGTTTGAACAAAACTCTTTGCCCCAAAAAAGTTTGGCAACCAGGCCCCATCCATTATCTAGAATGTAAAAGTATTTGGAGCAGTGGAAAACTCTAGACATGCGTTAATACGGTAACCACTAGCCCATCTGGCTATTTAAACTTAATTAAAATGGAGCCTTATAAAAGTCAAGCCTTAAGTAGAGCCTTCTAAAGTAGGGTGGGGATATGTGTATGAAACCCTTTTTTGGAACAAGTGATAAATACATTATGAATAAAGGCATAACAGAAATGGGGCCCAGATTCTAAAATCATAGAATGTATGCTTCTTTTCTATGGACCATAGATCACATGTCCAAGGATCTCATTTTACAGCCCTATCTTCCAGTCCCTGGCATAGTGAATGTAAATGAATTGATTTATTTTTGGTGCTTTTTAATGTGCACGTCCCAGGAGCACCATTTTGAAACGTACGCTGTGTGTTGTCCAGTGCTCATTACGCTAATGCAGTTACTTCTTTTTTTGTTAGGAATCAGTCTCTGCACTTGCATCTCAAGCACTATGGTGTGAATTGCGATGACTGGTTATTACGCCTCATGTGTGGGGGAGTAGAAGTCAGAACAATTTATGCTGCTCATAAACAGGCAAAGGCTTGCCTCGTTTCCAGGCTAAGCTGTGAACGAGCTGGGACCAGGTTCAACGTAAGGGGAACAAATGATGACGGCCACGTCGCCAATTTTGTAGAAACAGAACAGGTATATGTTTATATTGCTTAATTCATGTATTAGGGGAGGGGCACAGAGAATAATAGAATAACAGATTTTTATTGATTCAGAACTCATTTCGACACTGTAATGTCATTTTATGGTTGTTCTTGGCTACTTATTAGCCTTAAGAAAGGATTCCCCAAAACAAACTTACTTAGCCATGGCTCTTCAAGTAAGTAACAACTTTTTGCATTGCCAGTGTCATACATTTTAGTATTGAATTTAAAATCCTCAATTATAGAGCTAGACAACTTAAGAAAAGTGTGTTTTGACGAAATTAAGTCAAACCCAACTCTTAAAGCTAAGTATATAGTACCATTAAAATGAAAAGTTATAATATTTTTGACTATGAAACTATGTAATTGTAAATTCAGGCCATGCCCCCAGTCCATTTCAGATCTTCAAATTAGTTTTTGAAAAATAGAAAAAGCTAAAGAAAAAAAATGAACTCTGAAGGTATATGTATAAAATATTGAAATTCAAAAGGAATTCCTTTTTAAAAGTTGTAATTCTTATGCTTCTATAGTCACTATTTTCTTGGTTAATGTATATAGAAGAACTATCACTAGTTGAAAAAAGAATCCAACTTATTTAGTGGCCTATTTTGGATATTTTGTTAGGATCATTTGTATATGAGAGATTGGTCATAAGATATAACTAGCGTGCACTAGAAGTTAGTAAATTTGTCTTTTGATGTAGAGGTAACAACTTCGTCTGTGGAAATATTTTACCCATTATTTTTCTCTGTAGGTTGTGTACTTAGATGACTGTGTTTCTTCCTTCATACAAATCCGGGGGTCTGTCCCATTGTTCTGGGAGCAACCAGGGTTGCAGGTATGTGTTTTGACAGTTTTTTTTTCTCTTGAGAACTTTCCATATTTTCTAAAGTTTCAGGATAGTTTATCAGTTCATTGGATAGTTCTATTACTCAGTCTAATAATATTAGCTAGATTCATAAATGAGGATCCAAGTATAGAGGTCCTGGAATTGTTCTAGTTATTTTTTCCTTTAATGTTCTTTTAAATATCCATAGAAATTCAGCTCCCATATTTAATATTAAAATTTTGATGTTTTCATGGCACATTGATTTTCAAAGTGTTTCTGTGCTTACTATCTCAGTATCTTAGCGTATAACAATTTAGTCTCTGTAGGTAGAAAAATGTAGTAGTTAAAACAAAGCTTCTGAAACCAGACTTCTCAGTTTGAACCTTTACTCACCACTACTAGTTTCGTGATCTTGGGCAAGTGATTTAACCCCTTTGTGTCTCAGGTTTCTTATCTGTAACCTGGGACTAATATTAGTAGTTCCTACTTCTTAGGTCTTAGGGTTCTTATGAGGATGAAATGAAAAGTGCTTAGAATAGTAACTGACACACACCATCAGCACTAGGTAAGGGTTAGCTATTGTTGTTAATAAGAATATATCTGCTACTGAAATTTTACTTTGTAATTTGTAGTGACTTGTCATCTTGAATATGTTCTCTGTTTTGCTTTCTGATCATTTTTTCCTAAACTTTCCTTTGCTGATTAAATGTCTAACCTTTAAAATGTAAGATTTTTTTTCACCTAAGATCATAATACTGGATTGCCCATAGTACTGTGATTTTGCATTTTATTTTTATTCAAACATGTTTAGTTCTTAAAGTGTTAAATTATATTCATTTTAGGCTTCTGGTATATAATGTGTAGTAAATTTTGTGCCTCAGTCTACAGTATTGAGAAAACGGACAGAAAAAAAAAATCTTGCCTCCATTTAGTTCACAGTTGGATCTCTCTTACATTCTAGGATGGTTATTGTGGAGAAAAATTGCAGACCACTTGAACCTTTTCAATAAGGCAGTTTATTCAAGACAGGCTAAGAATTAACAAGGATTAATACTTGTACTGCTTTGCTAAAATTCCTGAGTTCTCGTTAAGACCAGTTTAACTCATGTGGGTTTTATCTTTGGCATATAGGCGTAACTTAAATAGATACATTGTTCCCCAAGTCTCTCTTGGGAAAGAATACCAGCCCTACCCCACTTCTCCTAACTTTTTGTGACCAGAGAAGGGTGTTTGGAATATTTGCTTTAAGAAATTTCTAAAACCTTGCTTTGATGCAAGGTAAATGCTTTTGCTTTAGAGACAGGCTAGTATAAGAGATTGTAATAGCCTATTTATAGGCCCTCTGTTTTACTGCTTTCTGTGTTATTAAGAAGTTCAGAATTACAGTGTTTGGTTATTCAGTAAGGTTGGATCCTGAGTAGTTACACTGAGGGATCCTCCTTGGGTGGGACTTCCTTCCGACTTCCTTCTGTGTTCTGTGGCCTGTCCACACAGGTAGTCTGGCTGGATAATGTCATTTGATTATGGGCTGAAAACTACAGATTTTTAAATCGTGCCTTTCTTGATAGAGAGAGTAATTTTTGAGACATCAAGGCAGTCCAGCAATTCTGCCAAATCGTCACTGAGCTGGCCTGTTGTCTCAGGTTGGGTTGAGGATTGGGTCAGTAGTTCCCAGTTATTTAGCTTAGTAGTTTTTAAAGCCAGCCTTTCTTTGAACAGGGATGGATTCGTTTCATGAGTATCTTTTATCATTTCCCCACCATTCTAAAAGAGTAGGTAATAGAGGAATGAAAATAATAGATATTGATTTAAAAAAATAAAAATATCAAGACCCCAAGTTCATGTTCTCATAGAAGACAAATAAGGACTTTTGACTTAGGGTGGCGGTAAATGGTCGTTAGGTGTCCTGTGTGTTCTCGGGACTGGGATTTATTTTTGGGGATCCTTGAAGTTAGTGTTGCCTAGTGAGATGTCGCACTTCACAAGTCACGGACAGAGAATCCTCAGGCCGTTTTCCCTTGTTCTACCTCTTTTCCTCCATGAATAATTCCTCTCAGGTTCTTAAAATATTTTAAAGGAATCTTTGGAAGTGATTTTAAAATGCAGATTCATGGCCTCAACTTCACTTGAATCTTTTTGAAAGATTCAACTTGAATCAACTTGAATCTTTTTGAAAAGATTCAAAAATAGAATCTTTTGGAATGGGGCCAGGAATCTGCCTTTTAATTTGAGTGGTTAGTTTAACCACTCAAATTAGAGAACTTGTGTTGTACTGTATCCTTTCGTGCTGCCCTTGTGGCGTATCCAGCCCTGCCTGCTCCAGCGGCCAGTCCTGAGCCAGCAAGGCAGCCCTGTGACGCTCAGCCCCAGCTTTCTCCTAGGTCTTGGGACTTTCTCTTTCTTTTCATTCCCACTCCTGTCATCTCAGTTAAGGTCTTCATAATTCCTTCTGGCCCGGAAGATTCTCACAGTTTTCTAACTGGTCTCCTCCCAGCTTTCTGGCCATTCGTACCACTTTTGATCTACTACACTCATCAGATCTAGGCACCCGTTTCTTCACGTTCTGGCTTCCTCAACTTATCCGGCTTCATGCCTGGCTACTTCCAGCAAGAATCCTCTGCTCCCCAAACGAAGGTTTGTTGTCCTTCAGTAGCCGACTCAGATCTCATGGAATGGATTCCAGTCACCACTCCACACTGATCTCTTCATGAAATCCTTGAGTTCTTCTAAACGTGTATTATTCTGTACGCATTAGGTGTATATAGTCTTGTATCCTATGAGAAATTCAAAGACTGTAGTGATGCTTCAGAGAGAGCTTGCAATCTGGGGAGACGCCTTTTATGGAAAAGATAAATATCAGTATCAATTAGTTTGAGGCATCATAAGAGTTGTCATAAGGTGCTGCTCAGGTGAGAGTGATATTTCAAGTGCCGGCAACTCACTCATTTCACTTATGATTTCCTTTTTTTTGAAGGTATTTAGCATTTATAATTTGTAGTGTTCCTCTGATACTATATCATTACATTATATTATAGCCTATATTAGTCTTAAAAGATGGTCAGCATCATGAGATCTATGCCTGGTGTGGTGTGGCACATTGAATTTTTGGTTGAATTGAAGTTTCAGAAGTATGTGAACACAAAGCAATACTATTGTCAGAAGATGATGTTCCATACCGCCCAATGAAATGGTTTTCTAAAAATATCTTTGATGTAACTTTTTTTTTTAATTGGGTAAATTTATGGTTATTTAAAGCCTTAAAACTTTTATCACCATTGACATAACTTTTTTATTATAGAATTTTTTTTAACATTGAGTAATAAAACCTAGTCTAGTCTAACCAACAGATTGCTGTAAGTGTTATGATGTGTAGCTAATTGTGTATATGTGTTGGGGAGCAGACAGCAGGGAACAACGACAGCCGTTACCTAAAAAACATGAGAAAACTTGTATTTTTTACACCTTCTTAACAGTTGAGAGTACTGTGCAAGATAAATGTTAATGAATAAACAAAATGCCAAGTCTTGAACTTTTATAGAGTTATAGGCAATTACCTGAGAGGACTCCAAAGAGAAAGTTTTCTGCCGCCTAAAATGCTTAAAGCCCTGGAGCACACATCTTTCAAAATTTAAGATTTTATACAGTCTATTAAGCACTAGAAAATGAAATGGAATATAGATGTGACATTTGGCTAATCAATTTCTTACTGAGAATAAAAAGCACTAAAGAGAGAATCCACTGATTTCTCAGGACAGTCATTCAGTTGTCTCATCAGATCAGGAGGGGTAATGCTGAGTGAATGATAATACTGTTAATTCAGTTTTGAACTTGGATGGGCATATTAGTGCTTATTTTCTAGTTTTATTTGTCCAGCTGCATGACTGATTTGGCAGCCCTTCTCCCATGCCGCCTTTAAAGTCGCTTTGTTCACAGATTAGCAAGAACGAATTCTGGGGAACTTTGATCCCAAAGTCTCAGGGAAATGTTTAAAAGTGAAATTCAGGGAAAGAATCTGGTCTCACTGCTGTATATCTTCTTGGCATCTGTTATACCTTTCTCAGTTCTGCCTCATCTCTCTGTCGCTTTCCTATAGGAGAAAAGAAAAACTGTAACAAAACACAATCGGTAGTTATTTTCCATCTTGTTTAATTCTCTTAACCCAGATTTTCTGATTCTGCAGAATGTGCTGTTACTATAGTTGTGTGCCTGAGAGATTGACTTGGAAAGTCTGTTTTTCCAGGAACAATATTTTTAATTTGTAGGATCTTTGGGTGAGGGAGGAGTGAATAGAGTATTCAGCATAACAGAGAAGAAAAGAATATGTAGACATTGCACTTGTCGGCAGCCCGGAAGAGTAGGAATTTTGGTAAGGAGGCCTGAATTGTCACGCGAATATTTTTTGAAATGAATGCTGTTGCCCTGAGAGGACAAGTTTATTCACTTGGCTGTATTTGGTTTTTTATTGCCCAAATGGCAATATCGGTTGACATATAAAGGCACGTAGTTTGAGCTTAAAACAAGGTTATGTATGTGAAAGCACTCTTAAAAATATCTTACATAAATAAAAATTCTTGTTAGTTTACAAGTGTTTCATAGTGGTCTAACTTCTAGTTCTTTTTTTGTGAGGTTGTGTTTTAAAAAATAAAAGGGATGAGAACCTCCTAGAACTTGTTTTTTAAAGAATATCATGAATGGCAATCACTCACCTCACTACTGGGTGTTTAGCAAATGCATTGTTACATACTGTAAACAATATTTCTTTTGTCTACATGTTGGCTTTTGGTATGATTAAACATATTTTTCTTATCTTAGGTGGGATCTCATCGTGTTCGTATGTCAAGGGGGTTTGAAGCCAATGCACCTGCTTTTGACAGGTAAGACTGATTATTTTTACATAGTGCTGTAGGTTTTTTTTTTTTTTTTTTTAAGAAATTCACGTTCCTTTATTTATTTATTTATGACTGTGTTGAGTCTTCGTTTCTGTGCGAGGGCTTTCTCTAGTTGCGGCAAGTGGGGACCACTCTTCATTGCGGTGCGCGGGCCTCTCACCATCGCGGCCTCTCTTGTTGCGGAGCACAGGCTCCAGACGCGCAGGCTCAGTAATTGTGGCTCACGGGCCCAGTTGCTCCGTGGCATGTGGGATCTTCCCAGACCAGGGCTCGAACCCGTGTCCCCTGCATTGGCAGGCAGATTCTCAACCACTGCGCCACCAGGGAAGCCCCAGTGCTGTAGGTTTTGATATTGCTAAGCAGTGAGACTAGTTGTAATTGTATTTACTGATTCATTTCAGCTTTTTTGGCTCTAAGGAAAATTTCTTCTTGACTCCTAATTTAACTGGAGAACAGTGAGACTTACTGTTATGAATTCTAGGGGTGGCAGCACTAGGTGTGTGGGTCTTGTTGTCTGGGCCTTAAAACTACCTCTTACCAGTGCGCTGTCCAGTACGGTAGCTACTAGCCACATGTAACTCTTGAGCGTTTGAAATTGACTAGTCCAGATTGAGATGTGCTGTAGGTATATAATATATACTGGATTTGAGACTTAGTGCAAAAAAAATGCAAAATACTTTATTGATATTTGTTTTATATATCAATTACATGTAGAAATGATATTTTAGCTGTACTGGGTTAAATAAAATGTATGTAAATTAATTTCCTCTTTTGAGTTTTACTTTTTTAATATGCCTTCTAGAAAATTTTAAGTTCTATCTGTGGCTCATATTACATTTCCTTTGGACAGCATTGCTCTCTAGCTTCTGGAATGGTTAGAAGCTGGAGCAAATAAAGGCTTATATTTGGGATCTCTTTTTCTTAAGGCTAGAGCTATTAAAGAGGTCTCTCTGAATACTCACGGAGCGTGTGATGTCCTCATGTGTGAGGTGCAGCCCTACGCCTTCTGCCCTTGCTGCCTTCCCAGCCAAGCTGGGTGGCTCGTGTTTTCCATGCCTGTCTAGCTTCAGCCTCAGGGTGGAGAGGGATCTGGATGATTCCAACAGCTCTAGCATAGGTGGGAGCTTAAGTCAGAGAGGAAATTGCATTAACTGAGTTTTTATAAATTCAGAGTCTTGAGACCATGTGGAATGGATTTGTATCCGGTTTTGCCAATTCTGTGAGTTTAGGGGCTTCCCTGGTGGTCCAGTGGTTAAGACTCTGCGCTTCCACTGCAGGGGGCTTGGATTCGATCCCTGGTGGGGGAACTAAGATCCCACATGCCACAAGGCACAGACCAAAAAAAAAAAAAAAGAAAGAATAAAATACTGCCGTGTGGGTCCTGTTTAATAATGGGTTCCTGTTGATTGAAAAAAGTTTTTGGCTTGTCATTTGGCATATGTTTATTTCCTTTCTTTCTTTAATAGGCATTTTAGAACACTTAAGAATTTATATGGTAAACAAATAATAGTAAATTTGCTTGGATCTAAGGAAGGGGAACATATGCTAAGTAAGGCTTTCCAGGTAAGTACGATCATGTTTTTCTTCTGTTCTGGCCCATGGACACCTAGAATGGTATTTTTAAATAATATAATAATCAAATTCTTCCAGGAAGTAAATTACTTCCTAGAAAAAGATTGGGTACTTGTTGGAACCATTCATTCTTTGGGGAAATTAGGCAACAGTTTAGGGTAACCTTGCTGAAATTGGGATTATGGAAAGCTTTCAAGGCAATTGACCCTGTTTTCTAATCTGCTTATTTATGTTGTAGAGAAGCAGAAGGATACCCTCCCCCTAAAAGATGCTCGTCTGTCACTGGCATAAAGATAACAGGCAGTTTCTTCCTTCATCTGTACATCGTCTTGCCTATTTCCTAGAAACCATAGTCACTGTTTTAAACCTATGAAATGTTGAATAATGCATTTGTGTACACAAAAGACTTCTTGTACTGATGAGAGAAAATTTGAGAATTTTCATTAAATAAGAACCTAAAGAAATGTCTGACTTCTAAGGAAAAATATTTTTCATAAATGTTTATTGAGTTTGAATTGATATAAATTATAGTGTTACATAAGATTATAAACTTAAACAAAATGGTTAGAAAACATTTTCTAAAGTTTAAGCTAATGAAGTCCAAAATTAATTATTTGGCTATTTTGTTTTAATATTGTTAGTAAACAACTTATACTTTAGAGAATGACTTTTTATGGTAAACTTTTGAAACGTTTGTATATATTGAATGAAGGTATAAAAAAATGAATTTTTCAGTTTTTGATGGGCTTTGTCTTAAAAAATAAGCTGTTTTATTTTGAGATTCTGTAATAGATATAAACAGTCACTATATTTTTATGGTAAAAAATGAAACGCTGGTGGTTGGAAATCATTTTTCATTTTCTAAACCAGATGGGAATGTTATTTAAGTTCCCTGATATTAATCATGTCATACCCAATCTCTCTGGGATAGTATATGAGGTTTTAGGAAAAAGATGCCATAAGATATTAGCAAGTAATTTTCCATTTTACTGCCAGTGGCAATGAAAGCTTTGTGAGATTAGTAAGATTTCAAGGACCTGCTGAGATTTTCATTTAAAATGTAAAGTTCCATTTATAACAGTATATTGATAAGATCATATTTAGTTAACATTTAAATGAATATTTGCCTTTTATTTTCAGAGTCATTTGAAAGCTTCTGAACATGCAACTGATATCCAGATGGTGAATTTTGACTATCATCAAATGGTTAAAGGAGGAAAGGCAGAAAAATTACATAGTGTTCTTAAACCTCAAGTCCAGAAGTTTCTGGATTATGGATTTTTTTATTTCAATGGAAGTGAAGTTCAAAGGTTTGACTGCTCTGTTTCTCTTTTCTTTAAATTGGGACTTTGCTATAATTTTATTTAATTAAATAAAATACCTTCCTTTATTATACTTGATTTTAAGCTTGTTTTGCTTTCTTTCTAGTAATAGCTTACATTACTGGGCACATACCATGGGTCAAGCAGTACACTTAGTTTTTACAAGTATAATAACGATCGTAGAGATCAGTTCTATTATTATCTCCATTCACATTTGAGGAAGTGGAGGCATAAAGCTATCATCTGCCCCAGGTCACATAACTAGGAAATGGTAGAGCTTGATTTATCTGGCTCCAGATCTCATGCTGCTATCTCTGAGGCTATTCCATTTCTCTCTTAAAATTAATGTCTTAATATTTCTTGGCCTCAGGGGCATCTGAATAGAGTACTCAACTTTTCCCTTTCTCTATGTTCCCAAAAGTCAGGTGACAAGAAAACAATTCAATGTAATTCCTTGTGACTTTCTAAAGTCTTTTGCATTTTCAACAAATTGAATGGAGATAATAAAATCTATCGTGCAAATCTAAAAAAAAAAGAATGTATGGCAGAATGTTAACAGTTGTAGAATCTGGATGGTGGGTATATGGATGTTCACTGTAAAATTCTTTCATCTTTTTTGTATGTTTGAGAACTGTTACACTAGAAAGTTGGGGGGAGAAAGTAGATGCTACACTTTAATCAGCTTAATTTTTCTCAGTTTGTTTTAGGTTTGTTATTTTTGTTTTAAACTATCTGTTTAATTTCACTGAATTTGTTACAGATGCCAGAGTGGTACAGTTCGAACAAACTGCTTGGATTGTCTTGATAGAACAAATAGTGTGCAGGCATTCCTTGGCTTAGAGGTAAAAAGACTAAAATACGTCTATGCAACTTGTATCAAATGCCTTTTCCAGTGCTTTTGTAATATTTATGTTTCTCATTAATTCCTTCTCACAAAATGAAGTTATGCTAAAGGCATTCTTTACTTGTCTTCTAGTCTTTTTCTTTGGGGGAGGGGGCAACATCCCTTTTCATTTAAATGTTTCCTTTATCTGTTCTAAATACTTTCTTTAGATAGCGTCTGTTTCCCTCTATTGTTCCTTAACTTTCCCTTAAAAAAAAAACCCTGCTATTTATACTATTCCAGTAATTGCCTCTTCTGCCTGTCTTTTGGATAAAGAAAAGAGATACATGTATATATTTGGCCTTTATTCTCTGTGTTGTCTTTTAAAAGTCTTTTTGGAATGGGGGAGGATCTGTTTTCACATGTACAACCCTATAGGATTATATTTTTGACAGAGTCTGATCCAGTGCCATTTACATGGCATTTTCAAATCAGTAGTTACAAAAAACAGGATCAGATGAAAATGTCATTGTTAGAAGGAAAGTGAATGAGAGCCAACTTCTGTAACAAAGTCTCTGTTTAAAAGTTTTTCCCTTTACTATTTATCTATCAAATTCAGTCTAATTTAGGCATAATCTCAACTATTTGACAAACTGTGTAGCAATGCTGAGATTTCTAAGTCTTGCCTGTTATGCAGCACTTAGGTTCATATGGCTATTGTGGGTCTTCATTTAGTTCCATAGGAACTTAGCGTAGTTCTCAAATACTATGAAAAACAGGAATAGGAAGTAACAGGTTCTTATTTCCTCTAACAAATGATCTTAAATTTGGCCAGAATATTGGTTAATTAGTTACTGTGCAACTGAGGGTCTTTCTATCTCGAAATGAAAGTACAATGTATAGAATTGTCTACTACAAAAATGTATTTTTCATGTAACTAAATAAATTTTACTGCTTTGCCTTTTTTGAAATCTGTCCTTGAGGTTTACTTAGAAAATACAACAGAAATAAGTAAAAGCAGGCATTTGGTCATAGGGATGGAGTTTATCACACGACTCAGGTTTGTTTTGAGTTCTGTTCTGAAGTGGCTAAAAACATTTAGTTAGATTCTGAGAGTAAGCTTAGTGAAATACTTGAACATCTTCATTAAAAGTAGAACAAGTGTTAGAATCTGACTTAGCTGACTACCCACCGTTTGTTGTTAGGTGTGAGAATACTCCCTAGTATAGCAGTTGGTTGACTGGTTACAAAATATACTGCTAATGTAGGCAAAACCAAACTACTTGTAGTGAAGACCACTTTTGCCCAGTTCCTTGAAGAAGGAGGTATAAATGATAAAGGAGATGCTGGAGGCTGATTTTGTTAATACTCCATGCCAACAAAGAATAGCCCTGGTGTAGGTCTCTAGGCAATCAGATAAACCCAGTATAGGGTTTTGTATATTATTTTAATGTTTGATCCCTCTATAGTTATGGATAATGTCCACTTATAGACAAGGTAAAAGAAAACACAAATGGGAAGGAGTTAAGTGAAAATGCAAGGCATCGACTAGATTCCAAATAAGAGAAAGAGACTGGATAAGGATTATACGTTGCTTTGCCTTTGCCAGACTTCAAGGCTAAGAGTCATTCATAGTAAAGACCAATAACTTCTCTAAACACTTCCACTGTGATGAAGAAACCGTGGGAGCCCAAAGATCCTTGCATTCCTTGCATGCTGTGTTCCCCGTAGTTCTCCCTTATATGCTTTACTGATACGAATTTTATACATTAGAAACTGTCGTGACTTTATTCAGAGATATGACTTACTTTTAAAATTTTGATAACAATTCAAGAGCAGCTCTACTTTTCTCACAATCTCCTGACCTTAATTACCCAAATGTGTAGAACCAAATCCAAAATTTAAAGAAACTTAGTTATTTCTACATATATTTAAATAAACTAGGTAAATATTGATATATTTCTCTGCTCCAATGCGTGCTGTTGTGTATTGTTCTTTTAGGTGAACAAGATAAACTAGTCTGATTTATAGGGACATTTTTTTCCTTTTTTTTGGCTGCGTGGCTTGTGGGAACTTAGTTCCCCAACCAGGGATTGAACCTGGGCCCTTGGCAGTGAAAGCGGGGAGTCCTAATCACTGGACCGCCAGGGAATTCCCCATAGGGACATTTTGATAAGCTTAATATCATTTAACCAGAAAGAAGTTCTTATTACTGCAAGGGAATACTGAGTTACTTGTAGGTTTCATTGACGTGATATTTACTTTAGAAATTGACATGATGGGAAATAGTGAACCTGTGTTTTCAGAATCCAGACCCACAAAGTCCTGTAACCGTAAATTTTTGGTTTGATTCTGGTAGTTCTTAAAAAGTCACATCATAATGAATGTATTAATATACTTATAAAAGTTTCTCTTTTGCTATTTTAGATGCTAACTAAACAATTGGAAGCTCTCAGCTTAGCTGAAAAGCCTCAGCTGGTGACTCGCTTTCAAGAAGTTTTTCGATCAATGTGGTCTGTGAATGGTGATTCAATCAGTAAGATTTATGCAGGAACTGGAGCTCTTGAAGGAAAGGCTAAGGTAGATCTAGATCTATCGTAACATTATAAAAGATCCTTTTTCCTTCTTTCGTAAAGCTTTAAATGGACTCTTTTTTAAATTAATAGTTTGGTTTTTATAAGATATCTGTTTTAGAATTCTGCTTTGTCATGCTTTTATGGCCTCTTTAACACTTCCTTCTATAGTGGATACTAATGACTGAACGGATAGTTATTCCCCTAGGTTTGAGGGACATGTATATATGACATACTCAGTTGTTTAGTGATAATCCACTAGGCTTAGATATGTGTTCCTCACCTTTTTTTAAATGATTTTTCGCCTGCATAATATCTGTTTTACTTTTCATATTATTTTGATTAAAAATATGTTTTTTTTAAACCTTTGGTTTTGTGCGTGTGTGTGTGTGTGTGTGTGTGTGTGTGTGTGTGTATGTGGCCGCGCAGCACGGCATGCAGGATCTTGGTTTCCTGGTCTAGGGATTGAACCCAGGCCCCTGCAGTGGGAGCACGGAGTCCTAACCACTGGACCGCTAGGGAATTCCCCCAAATATGTTTTTCTTTTAAAAAAAAAATCAGAGACTTCCCTGGCGGTCCAGTGGTTAAGACTCCACACTTCCAGTGCCGGGGGCATGGGTTTGATCCCTGGTTGGGGAACTAAGATCCCACATGCTTGCTGTGTGGCGCGGCCAAAAAATTTTTTTTTTAAATTTAAAAAAGTAAAACAACAAAACAAAAGCTCCCCTCCCCCCCCCCAAATCACAGTCTTCCCAATAAAGAGTCTTGTCTCATTTGACTTTGTTTCCCCAGCACTTGACACAGTGCATTCTGTTGGATAGATGTGTGATAAATGCTGGATGGACCAATAAATCAATGGGCAATTTATGCCACACCCACTGAACCGAATGCTATTAGGGCTTAAGTTTTTATTCTTTTTCTTTTCTTACCTTGAAAAGGAGGCTATCAAAATGTGCAAAGGAAGTGTGAAATATGGACGTAATTATAAGTCTGTGCCTCATCATTACTTTTATCTACAGACTACTTTCTCCTTTAGTGTTTGGGCCTTAGTGAGGGACTTTGGGTGCATACTTGAGACATTTTTCATTATTTTATATACTTAAATATTGACCTTTTATGGCTCCTGGCCTCCATTGAATTTATTAATATTCTAAATCCCTACAATTTCTCAAATTATCCCAGAAATAGAAACAGGGACATTAACCACTTTTATAGTTTCTTATTTAGCCGCTTCAATATAGCAGCTGAAGTTCATCATCACAAAGTCTTTTAATTTCCAAATCTTCCTCCTTTTCTGTGTCTCATAAAGTGTCATGCCTCTGTTCAGAGGTATTGGCCTTACTTGCAAAAGTTCCTTTTGTTCAACTCACAGAAGTAATTTGTATTGACATTTACAAATATTTACTTCTTAAATGGTCCCTGTTTTTGAAAACCTGAGACTGTTAAACTTTCATGTATTCCTTTTGAATAAAGAACATAATTCTTGCTTTTAAACCTGATTCTCTACAACTATTGCTTAAAATATTCTTTTATGTTCTGCCTTATTGTTTCTGTAGTTGACTATCTATGTACAGAGGTTACATATATTTTCAATGGTCTTTTATCTCTAACAAAATAGATATGAAATTTTATGTATTAAATATTCTAGTCTAAATTTAACTGAAATCTAACATCTGAACTGCTCTTTCTTTTCCTTTCTCTGGGTTCCTTTTGATTAATTGCCTGATAATGTGAATGGTGAGTCTCTTTTCAAATAATGTCATTTGCATATGTTTTATGGAAGGAAATAACATTTTAAGCCTCAAATTCCTGTTATTTAAGGAATAAAAATTACATATTGCAAACTAAAGTTCTTTTTCTAAAAGGCAAGAGTTTGTTTTTTTTTTAAAACAATCATCAAAATCTGTAAGATTAAAATATCTTTATGGTAGCTAACACACCTAAGTAAGATATATGTTCATTAGAAGTTATAATTGGCTCTCTCACTGTAGGAATTGGCATATATTTATTTTTATTACTTATATTTACATAGGCAAAGTGACCTAAAATATACAAACTGTAGTTTACATGTTACAGACTAGACCTTCATTCTCATATTCAATTTTAGTTTTAACTAATATAAGTTATTGGGAGCAATTTCAATTTTATTTTTCTACTATTAGAGTACTTTGAAGTTTTTCTGAGAACATGCAAGTGCAGTGTATCCTCCTTTATCTCCCCTGCTTCTCCCCACCTATCCCATCCATCCCCAAGTCTAAAAGTTACTATGTAAGAAGTAATTTCCTTGTCTTGAATAAGTACATTTCAGTTTATTTCCTTTATAGTAAACAATTTTAAACTTTTAAGGCTCTAGATATCATTAGTGGATGCAGTTGTGGCACAGAGCTTCTTCTGTCTCTTTGTGCAGAGCTGTTATCCAAAAGAGGAAAAGAAACAGTGACATCTTGAGGCATTTTAACGTGATGGTTTGATATTCAAATAGAATAATTAGGTCCTCTTTATTACAGTAAAGTCATATAAAACTTATTTAAAGTTTAAGAATACCTATTGAATAAAAACAATTTAGAATGAAAAGTCCATGCTTTTTTCCCCAACAGGCTGGAAAGTTAAAAGATGGTGCTCGTTCTGTTAGTAGAACAATTCAGAATAACTTCTTTGACAGCTCCAAGCAAGAGGCCATTGATGTTTTGCTACTGGGAAATACTTTAAATAGTGATTTAGCTGACAAAGCTCGAGCCCTTTTAACTACTGGAAGTTTGCGTGGTATGCGTACTTACTTTATATTTTACTTATATTGTTTATATTCCTTCTAAAAGTCCAAGAGGTGAATGTAAACTTATTTACATAAATACTTTTTAGATTGAGTTGATTAAAATAGTTTTGGAAGGAATTTCTATCCATGTAATTTTCTAAAATTGCATTCTCCAAAGGAAGTTTATCTCTCCTAAAATGTCTATATCATTAGTGGAATTATTAAGCTAAAACCGAGGCCCATGCATGTTTTCTTTTATAGATTATGATTGAGGAGGGAAATGGTTTAAGTATTGCTAACTTTATATAAGGCAGGAATTCATAAAATATTCAGCTAGTACTTTCAGTAGAGTATTCAATAGTTAAGTAGAAAACATTGCTTTATTGAAAAAAACAATACCTTTGTTAGTTATTTTGCTAATCACCACCCCAAAAGTTTCTATAACTTGGTCCTACCTTTGAAATGCTATTGTTTGAATGAGCATTAAATCATATTAATAATTTTAAAACGTTGCTTATTATTGGACACTATCATTCCCAATTTTAATATTTGACATAAATATATGGCTTTCAGAATGGCTGTTTATCTTTCACTGTGTCTTTCATTAAAATCAAAAGAATTTGAGCTCATATCAGTGAGCGTATATTAAGCAGTATCGTGGGAAAACTCAATATACATTGTAGAACTTAATAGACTTCCTTAATTTCATATTTTTTTCTATTTTAACGCTGTAGCACTCTGAACATTTTTATTTCTTCTGTTACCCACCCCCCCCCAAACCAAACCTTTCAATTTTCCCTGTTCAAGTAGGAGAAATTGTTCTTCATCAAATAATGTACTCTTGGATCATTACTTGGTCAAGTACGTTATCATGGATTCTTTCAGAATTCTGCATGGTGCTGAAGGTAGTTAATTACAGTCAGCTCCTCAGGGATCTGTGAGTAGGCTGGGGACTGAGGTCTACTAAAGCTCTGAAAACCAGAATCTGATCTTAGCTACTGCTTTTAACGTCAGGCTTTCTTCCTGGCTTCCAGCAGTAGGCGCTGACTGATTTGCGTCTTATCACCTCTTTCCACCTGTGCCTACTTTGATACGGAGGCATTTATCAGCAACAACTGAAAGTAAGCCATTGAAGGAAAGAGAAGTGAGGGACCTGAGTAATTCCGACTTGATCATCAGTTTTTTTGGTTTCCTGCACATTTTACTATATGAAAAATATACCCTTAAAAAAAGTACAGTCAGTTCTGCTCTAATGCTTATTCTGAGAATGGGAATTTTGTTCCAACATGGATGCTATATCAGGGGACATTTTGAGTATAATGCCAGTTCTGCAGTAGTTTATGCATGATTTCACTGGTAATAATGCTAGGGAAATGCAGAAAGCTGCACCCAGCAGAACTGAGTTGGGTAGAAATATACACAACACACATACACATGTGCGTACACCTGAGACATCTCTCTCCCTCCGTTCACCAGACGTATGATGAGCCAGATCCATCCATATCTGGTGTTACAACTTACCGTCCAATTGCAGAGACCCCTCCTCCCAGGATTCACAATTACTCACAAGCACAGGCCTCCTGCTGCGCATTTCTATGAGCAAACCTCAGGTCTTTGTCAAAATGAAGTGCCATATTTTAGACGTATTCGTACATTCCTTAACCATTTAACATGCGTAAAGTTCTGCTACCGTTTTTATATTAGGTTCCTATCTTTCTTGGCACGTCATTGACGAAGTGTTTGAATGTTGTGCCCGAACCCCATTTTTGCCATAAGCCCTGTGCCTGTGGGAATTTGCACCATTTTGCCTAGCATGGTGATTTTGCTGGAATGTACATGTTTTGTTATAACTGAACTGATTGTACTTATCAACTGGTGAGTCCCAGAAGGAATACTACAAGGTGTATGTTAGGGCAGTATCTTCAGTATTTCAAAGTCCTCCAGCCTCTTAGGTTTTCAGGTTCATATTCTCCCTCACAAGCATATGCACGTGGACACACATAGACTTACATATGGGAGTAGCCTGGAAAGCAGGCCTACAACCTTCTGATTGTGAAACTCTGGACATCACTGAGTCCCCATAGGATTTTTCTTAGATGCAGAAGGTTTGCATCAGTCATTGTCATTTATTTTTATCTTTGGTGTCCTACAGCCATCAGAAAAAAATTGACTCATCAAACTAAATCAAAAGAAAGAAATGAGGCCGTCTGAGAATGTTTTGTCATAACATTCTAGACTTCAGCTGTAACTTGCTGTTTTACTAATGATTCTTTGTTTTCTTCTTGATGCATCCATAGTTTCTGAACAGACATTACAGTCAGGTACAGTATAGAAAATCAATCTGTAAATAAAAGCAACTTCTCTATTTTTTTAAAAAGTTGATGTTGTATATAAATAAAGCCGCAAATAAATGGAAACTTTATTTTGCCCTCTGAATCTAACATGATAAATTGATACCTTGTTTTAATCTGAGAAAAAAATTTTAAGTTTGAGAAAACTAAATATTTCATTTAGAAGGAAATATGCACTGCTCTTTGTATTCCTGTAGCAAATGCTTAATTCCAATTAAATAGAGGTCATCTAGTTTTAATTTTACTTTTATATTTCATTGAACAAACATTATTAGTGTTATATCTTACTCTTTATAGGCTACTGGACAAAACCCAGGTGTGACTCTTTTGGATTAATGCCCGAGTACTGTGATATTTATGACTACTCAACGGTGCTTCTCACACATAATATTTTAAAAGGCATTTAGTGTACTAAAATATGATCTGAAATCTTTTAAAAAGCATTAAGATTGCTAACTAACTTAGAAGAGTTAAGTGTGTGAGACCTAAAGGTCATTATTTTTCTTGCCTTTCCTATTAGGAATCTCACGCCTTCATTCTGTGGACAAGGTTTATGATCTTGTCTTTAAACTTGAATCTGTGGCGAAATGAGCAAAAGCTAAACTCTTGCCAGAAATTTAGCTGAAAAAGACTTTCACTTAAGATTTGATATCCCTTAAGATTTGTTTCACTTAGTTATTGTTCTGAGTGTTTTGAGAAACTATTGGCAATTTTTTTGAGAAGGATGGAGGAAGAGAGCACTTGGATATATTTTTGAGTTATGTCATGATATCCATTTTCTGAAATGGTATGGTATTTAGGGATGGACATCTGTTTGAACATAGACTCATTTCTTTCTGCACATTAAGGTGCCAACCAGTTAAGAATAAACTAGGAATTTTTTGTAAACTTTTTATTCCATTTGTAAACAGACTTTAGTAGCTCACCCAACGTGGCAACATGTTTTTGTTCACACAATTCATTATTTGTCTTGCTGGATATTTTAAGCTGTTAAATCATTATAGAACTTGGGTTTTGATGTAGAAAGGATTGTAGAAGCTGTTTTCATAGCAGTAACAATGGCAGTGACTTCAATTAGAAAGACCAGTGATAATCTGTAGTAATAGAGAATCTTTATCCAGGTTCAGCAGGCTTTCAGTTAACCATACCAACAGGCCAGAAAAAACAATCTGCTTTCATTATCACCGGACACCTCTATATGAGTAATCAAATCAAATAGCAAGAGGGCTAGCAATGTGCACGTCTGCCCCTGGGAACAGTGGGGACATGCTTGTCATCTAAATCAGCAGTCCTTTCATGGGATTCACAGGTCAAACTATTTTCACTCTAATCTGAAAAAGTTATTTGCCTCTTTCACTTGTTCTCTCACAAGACTGCTTGCTGTATGTACCTTGGAATACAACAATAATAATTAATATCATAATAAAATAAGATCCTGTGGTGAAAGGTGAGCACCATTGTGATTTCCCTTTCCTCTTGCCAGTTAACCGCCCGTTAAGGGCATATTCTCTGTCTTTAGACTGAAGTCCTGTTAAGGCTCTATTAATTTAAGTGCCAAGGATTTGACTTAACCTAAATGAAGCATGGTTTAGGAGGAAGAAGGATAGGTGGAAGTCAAAAAAATAGGCGGGGAAAGGATTGAGGATTCAAAATATATTGAACATTTATTCATTTAACCATTACTTACTGAGCACTTACTATGTGCCAGGCGCTCTTCTAGTCACTAGGGATATTAGACCAACATTTCTGCCCTCGTGGAGCTTCCGTTCTTGCGAGGGTCCAGTGGCTGAGCAGTGAGAGAACAGGGATGGGGTGGCAGGTGAGGGCAGAAAGGCGGGGCAGGTTGTTTGGGGCCTTGCAGAATGTTTGTAAGGACTTGGTGTCTCCTCTGAGCTGGGGGGCGTTTAGTCATGGCTTCATCTCCATCCTCTCATTATTGTCCATAATTTGTGTTTTTGTCAGGGAGCCATTATTCATCAAACCACCTGTCAGTATCTAGAATCCTAAATGTAATGGTTCTTGAATGTTTTTGTTTGGGGAGAAATAACATATTTTTACTAGCCTCCGAATGAAAGCTGTATGAAAGTCAGTTGCTATATTCCTAAAAATGTGCAGTCTCTGCTTTTGTATTTCATAAAATAGTGTACCATTTCAGTGAAACAGAACTGTTTGTTCTGCATGTTTTTTGTTGCTGCATTAATTTTGTAATAGTTTTTTTACTTGGGCTATTGTACTTAATGTATGATTTTTTAAAAGTTGTGTTGTTTAATTGTATTGTGCTGGGCTCTGTGTTCAAGGCTGTCTTTTTTGTGCTTATGCATGTATCTGATGCTTCTTTGTGCTGACGATGGTAATTGTACTTTCCAGCCATCATTTCTCAGTCATGAAAATCAATTTTTTTTTTTTGTAAATGGTTAAATGCAGCCAAAATTCTGTTGTGTTTTGTTCTCGATTAGCATCTTCTAAAGTTCTAAAGAGCATGTGTGAGAATTTCTACAAGTATTCAAAGCCCAAGAAAATTCGAGTATGTGTGGGCACCTGGAATGTGAATGGAGGGAAGCAGTTTCGCAGCATAGCTTTTAAGAATCAGACCCTCACTGACTGGCTTCTCGATGCACCCAAGTTAGCTGGCATCCAGGAGTTTCAAGGTTGGCTTTTTATAATACAGATTTAATTAATTAACCCTGACTGTGATTTATTAATCCAGAAAACAAATGTGGCACTTCACAGTATGTGTTACCTTTTAAAAGAAACTGGGATTTATACATTTGAAGACCAACATTCTTATAGATCAAATCTGTTCAAATCTTAGGTCTTTTGTATTCCTAGACCTTTATCTACTACTTCATAAGAAAACATGGTAAAATAAAAAATCCTTTTCTTTGTTATTTGAGTCTCAGGAAATTGGATCCATACATAAATTGATATCTTTAAGGTAACTACACGTATAAGAAAAACTAGTTCTGTTTTTATTCTTTAGACTGATACAAAGCAAGCTTATTTTATGATTGATAATTTTTCAAATTTAATATGTTCTATTTTTCAAATACAGTCCTTTATTTGCCAAGATAAGAAATAGGGTGGATCATGAGCAGTTTTACAAGACTTGTTTTGACATTCGTTGGCCCTTTATACTAACCAGCACTGATTCATCCTTGTAAAGACTTGTCATCCAGTTGGGTACTCTGCCACCAAGCTCTTAATAGCCAGAACCAAACATTAAGCTGAGGATGCTTGTATTAAGATTTTAACTAGAATCATGGATTTGAGGCCTTCTTTGTTCAAGTCAACTTTAATTCCTTTTTCAAATGGTACACGTTTACCAAGTGTTATTTATGAAGGTGATGTACATAGGAAATACTGTGAGATGCAGATTTTCCTTTTTTAGTTGTCTTTAATCAGTCACACCTTAAACCCTGGGAATTTCCCTAAACTTTTTTTTTTTTCCTAAACTTTTATTAAAATGCCCCTTTTCATTTACATTGAACCTAACTTGAAACTGTTGTTGTAGTAGTAATAATAATAATAATAAAATAACAGCTAATACTACAATTCTAACTACTTTACATCTATTCATTTAATCCTTATAACAGACCTAATACACCGTCACTATTATTATTCCAATTTCACAGATGAGAAACTGAGACACAGTAAGAGAAGTGACCTGCCCAAGGTCATTCAGCTAGTAGTGACACAACCAGGATTTGAACTCAGGCAGTTTGGTTCCACAGTTGGGCCACTGCATTTTATTTGTGAACTTGGGCAAGTTGCTTAGGTTCTCCAAAGCTTCAGTTTCCTGTCTTTAAATAAAAGGCAAATATAATCTGTCTCATAAGGTGTTTGTGTAGTTAATGAGAAGATTTGTCTATAAGGCTTGCACATAATAGCAGTCAATAAATTTTTTTTTTCTCAGTATTTGTTCATAGTATTTATAAGTTCTTTCTCTAGCTATTTATCCTCATTTCTGAATGCTTGGGACACCCAGAGTACCCTGGGGTTGCTTATCTAAAGCAGCTCTGTTCTCTTTTTTTGGTCTTGTCAGCTATGAGAGAGCTAATGGCTAGAACAGAGGGGTTAGTCTGAGCCCCTGACTCTTCTCATTTTCCTAGACTGCTTCCACTTAGGAATCTTCAAATTTAAGTGCAAAAAATCCCTCTCAGCTGTTTCCTCTAATTTGAGACTGTTACTCAACCACTTTATTATTTGTACCCTTTCTGAAAAATTTCTTTCCCTCTCCATTTTGAGTCACTTTAGCCTTTGAGAAGCGGCTTGTTTCTCTGCTCTCCATGGTACAAACTTTAGCAAGAATTCTTTCAAAATGATTTCTGAAAGGACTTAAGGATCTTCAAAAATAACAGTCTTAGATAGGCAAACTTAGATCACCTAAATAGAAACTAAATGGAATGTAATTTTGTCCCCCTCAGGGGGTTTTGCCTTTAATTTGAATTTGGTTAAACTTGAAACACAAAAATGGACTTTTATGAGGTCTGACGTTGATCTTATTTGTGTTGAGGGGGTAAGGGGAGTTGCCATCTAACTAAGGCCATCTCATAAAAGTCTCTCCTGGATGCTTCATTGTAGATAAAAGAAGTAAACCAACTGATATATTTGCCATTGGTTTTGAGGAAATGGTAGAGTTGAATGCTGGAAACATTGTGAATGCAAGGTAAGCCAGCCAGGTAACACACAGGGAAACTTTCTAGTTGACGGACATGGGGAGCAGATAACTAAGTACTTGTTACAAGGATAGATTGAGAGAATATATGTGAAGATGCTTTTTAAACTATAAAATAGCAGTTCTCAAACTTTTTGGTTTCAGGTCTTTCTACACTCTTAAATATATTGAAAATCTTAAAGAACTTTTATTTATGTGAGTTTTATCTCTTGATATGTATCACATTAGAAATTAAAAATGAAAAATTTAAAACATTTAATTCATTTTAAAATAAGAATGATAATAAACTCATTATGTGTTAACATAAATAACACATTTTCTTCCTGAAAAGTAGCTATTTTCCAAAACAAAAATTTACTGAGAAGGATGGCGTTGATAGTTTTGCAAATGTCTTTAGAATCTGGCTTAAGACGGCTGTATTCTCACATCTACTTCTGCATTAGTCTGTTGCAATATGTTGTTTTGGTTGAATTATATGAAGAACATCACATAAATATGTAGCTGGAAACCGAAATATCTTAATAGCCTTTTCAGATCATTTCTTCTCTGATACCACTTAACAAATAGTTTCCCAAAGGTTAGTTGCAGTGTGGAATCTGAAACCATAGCGATGACCTTTTTTTTTTTTTTTTTTTTTTTTTTTTTTTAGCGATGACCTTTTTGTGCTCAATTATATTAAAACATTGGTCTATCTTTTACCCTTGCATGATTTTGAAACATCATGTGTTGGTCATTTGGAACATATTAGTTCACTGAGTTATGTAGATCTTCCAAATTTTGACACATTTCATTATACAATATTAAACATTATATTGGTTAATTTCATCACTCATCAGCAAATTCTTCAAGTATGTGGAAGCTGTCAAGATCAGAGTAGCAGATACAGGTTTATCAAGATTCTCATTTTTGCTTGAAAACATAAATTTTATCATTGGAAAGAGATGCTCGTTTTTTTTCCCTTGAAAACACAGACTTGGCTGAAAAACTGTTTGCCAAATAATCTAAATCTGAATAACCATAGTCTGTCACTCGTTCTTTCTTATATTCTATGAAAAAAGGGGCATTTCAACTCTGAACTGAAACTATCAGGTGCTTTTCTCTGAAACAACCATGGTGTATGCATTCAGTATGCAGCAGAAGTGCTTGATGTGTATTGCCCATTCATCACACAGAATACTATAAAGGTGGGACTCAAGGATTGAGCTTTGACAGAATTAATAATGTTTACTGCTTCATCAGGATATTCTTAGGGGAAATGGCATTTTTTTAAACTGTGAGCTCATGGGGGTAAAGATTATAAGGAATACTAGTACAGTTTGGTGCCTGGATTCCTGCTAAGACATCAGCACTTCTACTTATTGTTTTTGCACCATCATGCAAATGTCAATGCAGTGAAAAAGACAATCTCTTAGCGATAGTAGGGAGACAGTTTCGACCTCATGGGTTTTAGGGATCCCCAGGGATGTTCCCTGACCAAGCAGAGAACTGATGTTCTGAAGTGTTATTACAAATACAGATTATTTTAGTGAAATTGAAAGCTTAAGTGTTGTATTTTAAGAAATGATGCTTGCTTTAAAAGTTGAGTAGTTGCCCATCTTTTGTGACTTTTTTTTTTTTTTAAAGAATCTTTTTCTTTTTTTAACTTTATTTATTTATTTATTTATTTTTGGCTGCGTTGGGTCTTTGTTGCTGAGCACGGGCTTTCCTCTAGTTGCGGCGAGCGGGGGCTACTCTTCGTTGCGGTGCGTGGGCTTCTCATCACGGTGGCTTCTCTTGTTGCGGAGCACGGGCTCTAGGCGTGCAGGCTTCAGTAGTTGTGGCTCGCGGGCTATAGAGCGCAGTCTCAGTAGTTGCGGTGCACGGGCCTAGTTGCTCCACGGCATGTGGGATCTTCCCAGACCAGGGCTTGAACCCGTGTCCCCTGCATTGGCAGGCGGATTCTTAACCCACTGTGCCACCAGGAAAGTCCTCTTTTGTGACTTTTTAAAAAAGATTTTCAGAATAAAATTATGGGCTGAAATAGTATGGTATAGTCATCAGTCTTGAAAATGACAACTTTCTTCTTAGCTGAAGTGAATAACAGTTTATACAGGGAAGTAGAGAAGAATTCCGACTTCATTCATTTTGCTGTTTGACTCTTCCCTGAAAATACAGATTCAGGTCTTAGAACATATTCTTAGGGCTCCCAGTACCAAACACATTGTTCAATTGTTGGTCTAAGTAGAGATTAATCAAATTATTCTTTAATGAAAATGGTGATTATTCATTCATATATTTAACCAGTATCTACAGAGCACCTACCCTAAGTGCTAAAGATACATCAATGAATAAAACAGACAAATATCCCTACCTGTGTGGACCTTCTTTTCTAGTGGAGGAGACAGACAATAAACAACTCGAATAAGTAAGTTATATAGCATGTTAGAAGACGGTAAGTGCAACCGAAAGTAGATAGATAGAGGTCAGGGGATCGGGCATGTGGAGGTGGGGAGGTGTGTGTGGTTTGGAATGGAGTGATCAGGGTTCATTGAGAGAGCTGAAGAAAGGGATGAAAGCTGTCGTTCTGTTTTCAGAATCCAAGTCTTAGTGGTGGGGTTAGTAGGGAATCCGTGCTCTGAATTTGTATTTTGGAGGCAGTATGGCATAGTGTTAGATAGATTAGATGTGTGGATGTGAGGTCGTATTCTGGCTTACCGTTTATCGTTTGTATGACCTGGAACTACGAGAAGACTGTTTTTGCTCGCCATTGGAGGTTCTTGGGCACAAACTCAATACTCTGAAAATGTATACAGAGAAAGACTCCAGCATTTTTGCTACCTTCTTTATACAAACTGTGTTTCAGAGTAACTGAATAGTTGATAAGAGAGAAGTTGTTTATAGAAGAATTCCAACTTATTACAAATGCCCATGCAATGCTGAAATTATGAAGCCAACATGTTGTAACCCCTAATGAAATAATGGATCTAGGCAATGATCATCAGTCGATGTTAAAACCTTAGAAGAAGGATCAGTGGAGGAACTTTTTATTACAACGAGTCAATTGTCACGGTCCTAACAGCCTATCAGGTGTAATATCACAGAGATTAGTTCCTGCTATGATGCAAGGGTGACTATACCACCTGTGAGGTTATTTTTGCCAAAACAAATCAATAAAATTGAATGTTTCTCAATCAAGCTTCTAGAGTAACCAGTTTAAAACAAACCTGACAGAGGGACAAGGTACCATGAAGACACATCAGACAAATCCAGACTGTTAAACATTTTACAGACAAATAGCCCAGCTTCTTAAAAAATCAATAGCGTTAAAAAGAGGGTCGGGTGAGCTGAGAGACTGCTAAAGATTAATAGAGATTAAGAGACAAGCAAATGCAATGTGTGGACCTTATTTGGACCCTGTTTTAAAGAAACCAACTGTAAGAAGAGTTTTTTTTAGATAATCAGGGAAATTTAAATATGAACTGAGTATTAGATGATATTAAGGAATCGTTAATATTTGAGTGTGATAACAGCATTGTGACTACGCAAAAATGAAAATGTCCTGTTGCATTAGAGGTGCATACCAAAGTGTTTCTGGGTGAAATGGCCTATGTCTCAGATTTGGGTTAAAATAATCCAGGTTTAAAAAAAGGGGAGGGGGTATGGAAGAAGAATGATTGGCAAAATGTTGATAATTGTTGAAGCTGGATAATGGGTATATGGTGGTTTATTTTATGATTATCTCTTTTTTGTGGATGTTTAAAATTTTCCATAATAAGTTTTTTTAAAGATATTATAACCCATAAAAATAAGAAAAGGTGGCGGGGAATGTATCTGGAAGCATGTTCTTCTCTGTTATCCCAGTGAATACTAAGGAAAAAATAAAGTGTACAAGCTTGAGATTACTCACATGGTGAGCACTCATTTAATCAGTAAGCTCATATTTTCTTTGTAAGGGAGTAATAGGACAGACTTTGAAGTGTGGGTGTTCTTTTGGCTAAATTTTGGGTTTTCCTTTTTAAAGGAAACAAACAAAAAAGCCCAGCCTGCATAAAGACTTCACTGTTGGTGTGGATTTCGTGATGTCATAGTTTTATTAAATGTGGGCATATAAAGGTATAATTGACAACTGTCTTACAAAACAGGCTATATTACTGTCACCATCTTTTTGAAGGTTCCCTTTTTAATATTTTCTGGTAGCACAACAAATCAGAAGCTCTGGGCCGTGGAACTTCAGAAGACCATCTCCAGAGACAACAAGTATGTGCTGCTAGCCTCCGAGCAGTTGGTGGGCGTCTGTCTGTTTGTTTTTATCAGACCACAGCATGCTCCGTTCATCAGGTCAGTAAACAGATCTCTCTCCTAAGGCTACTTCCTAACATCAGATAATAAAAAGGCCTGGCGTGTTTGTGGCTTCAGAGAAACACTTGTTCATGGTTCTTGTTTTTAAATGTGCTTTTTTTTTTTTAATTGAAATATAGTTGATTTACAATGTTGTGTTAGTTTCAGGTGTACAGCAAAGTGATTCAGTTATACATTTGTATATATATCTATTCTTTTACAGATTCTTTTCCCTAATAGGTTGTTATAAAATATTGAGTATAGTCTCCTGTACTATACAGTAGGTCCTTGTTGGTTATGTTTTATTTTATTTTATTATTAAAAAAAAATTTTATTGGGGTATAATTTGCAATGTTGTGTTAGTTTCAGGTGTACAGAAAAGTGAATCAGTTATACATATATACATATATCCACTCTTTTTTAGCTTCTTTTCCCATATAGGCCATTACAGAGTATTGAGTAGAGCTCCCTGTGCTATACACTAGGCCCTTATTAGTTATCTATTTTATATATAGTAGTGTGTATATGTTAATCCCAGACTCTTAATTTATCCCTCCCACTACCCCCCTTCTCCTTTGGTGACCATAAATTTGTGTTCTGTGTCTGTGGGTCTATTTCTGTTTTGTAAATAAGTTCATTTGCTTATAAGTGATATGGTATTTGTCTTTCTCTGACTTCTTTCACTTAGTATGACAATCTCTAGGTCTATTCATGTTGCCACAAATGGCATTATTTCATTCTTTTTTGTGGCTGAGTAGTATTCCATTGTATACATATATACCACATCTTCTTTTCTTTTTTTTTTTGTTTATAAAGTAGTACTTACTCTTTTTTTTAAACTTTTCTGAAGATTTAAATTTATTTATTTATTTATTTATTTATTTATTTATTTATTTATTTATGGCTGCGTTGGGTCTTTGTTGAGGTGCACGGGCTTCTCATTGTGGTGGCTTCTCTTGTTGCGGAGCACAGGCGCATGGGCTTCAGTAGTTGTGGCACGCAGGCTCAGTAGTTGTGGCATACAAGCTTAGTTGCTCTGCGGCATGTGAGATCTTCCCGGACCAGGTCTCGAACCCGTGTCCCCTGCATTGGCAGGCGGATTCTTAACCCCTGCGCCACCAGGGAAGTCCCTGTACCACATCTTCTTTATCCATTCATCTGTGGATGGACATTTAGGTTGCTTCCATATCTTGGCTATTGTAAATAGTGCTGCAATGAACATTGGGGTGCATGTGTCTTTTAGAACTATAGTTTTCTCCCAATATATGCCCAGGAGTGGGATCCCTGGATCATATGGTAACTCTATTTAAATGTGTTCTTGAGTAAAGAATCACTAATAGTTTCACTGTACTCTTTCACAGGCTTGCCCTCTAAGTGCCCCACAATGTGTAATGTTATAATTATGTAACAGGCATTCCTATTTTCTTATGCACATGGAACTATTGGAATCTCTGATCTTTGATTTAGAATTCTTCCTTTTAAAGGGATGTTGCAGTTGATACTGTGAAGACTGGAATGGGAGGTGCAACTGGAAATAAGGGAGCGGTCGCAATACGAATGCTGTTCCACACCACAAGCCTCTGCTTCGTCTGCAGCCACTTTGCTGCAGGACAATCGCAAGTCAAAGAACGAAATGAAGATTTTGTGGAAATAGCACGGAAGTTGAGTTTTCCAATGGTAAATTCTTGCTGCTTGTTTTTGAAGAGGAAGCTTTGAAATGTGTTTCAATTTACCCCAAATTCTATATCAGTTTTTGAAAATTTAAGATAGTTCCTAGAAATGTCAGCAGTGTTCACCTAAATATTAGATACTTCATGTGTAATTACTGTGGGGTTAAATAAATCGGGCATGGCAGGGGTGAGGCAAAGAAAAAGTTGTAAAACATTTTTTTAATTGATTGTTTAAAATTCTCTCTCTTTGCTTCCAGGGAAGGATGCTGTTCTCCCATGACTACGTATTTTGGTGTGGTGATTTCAACTACCGAATCGATCTTCCTAATGAAGAAGTGAAAGAGCTCATAAGACAGCAAAATTGGGATTCTCTTATAGCAGGAGATCAGCTTATCAACCAGAAAAATGCTGGACAGGTAGATACATACTTAAAATACTTGCATTGGGAAGAAGGGGACCTTTGATTATGAAAACATACTTTCCTTAAAGTGTTACTTTTTTTTTTTTTTTTTAACCTCTTGGAGTCTCTTTATACTTAGTAAATATATATCTGTAGTTTAACAGATAGAAAATTGCCTTCTCTTTTAAAAAAAGAAAAGGAAATGAAAACTCATAATAATTTACAGGAGGAAAAATACATTGTGTCTCCATAAGATTCACGTTCAAGTAGAAGAATATGCATTTTTTCTTTCAGTAATACCGAATTTAGAATCTTACTTGTCAGGGCTAGAGCTTTTTGGCTTTAAGATCCTATGGTAATTTGCTTTATTTTGATGTTGTTGTTTCTCATATCATCTGCCTTTTTGAGACTTAGTTCTAAAAACTTGTGACCACAAAAGTTGGAAGAATTTATTTAGAAAAAATTTTTTTAAGAAGAGGTGATTGAAGGCACTTGATATGGTATCTTTCTGGTCATCAGACTTAAATTCTGATGGATACCATGTAACCTTCTTAGGCCCCAATTCCTCATTTGAGAATAAGACATCAAACTATTTGATTTCCAAAATCCCATACAGTTCTAAATGTGTCATGTAGCTCAAAAGTCTGGTGGAATTCCATTGTTCACGTTTTTGTACTTGACTTAATCAAATGTCAAACAAGTGGCATGATAAAGCCCACGTCTTGGGTTATTTTTTCTTAAGCTCTGTTCCATTCAGTTAGAAGTGTTCATCAGAGGCACATAGATTTCATGAGTCTCCAGCGCATAATAGACATTTAATGCATGGCTGCCTGAATGAAAACAGAACGTTTTTGCCTTTTCGAATAACTTACTTTATGTATGTTTATTTTAGATTTTTAGAGGATTTTTAGAAGGAAAAGTGACCTTTGCTCCAACATATAAATATGATTTGTTTTCTGATGACTACGACACCAGTGAAAAGTGCCGCACCCCTGCATGGACAGACCGTGTCCTCTGGAGAAGAAGGAAATGGCCTTTTGATAGATCAGGTTGGGAAAGTTGGGAAATGGACTTCTTCATTTAAATGAGCTAGTGCAAATTTTACAAGGAAGAAGGGGATGATATAAATATCAAATAAGGCGAGGAGGACTACTTTTTTTTTTTCAACACAGGTTATCTAGAATAAAATAAATTCAATTTAAATATAAAACTTAAAAAAAATTCTCAGACCTGCTTGTAATACTTTAATTTTTCAGTCTATTTTCTTTCAGTGATGTAGTGTCATACAAAGAGAAGCAGGGAAACATTTTTACGGAATTGTCAACTGAATGCTAATTAAGATTTCTAATTTGAATAACTCAAGTGGTTTGCAGATATTTTGAACTGCTACTTGTCTGTTCGATTATTTTTGAAACACTATCTGGTCACAGGCCTTTAAGTAGCCTCAGAGTAAAGGCTCATCTTAATTTTAACTAAGTAAAGCATAACATGATAACCTCACCAAGAAACCTTTTTAACTTAACGGTGTCTAGGCTTCCTGCCTGTTAGCAAGTGTGTCTGGCTTCGCAGCCTCAGACAACTGAAGCCAGTGAAATGAAGGAGCTCCACATGATCGGTCGTGCTCAGGTGGCTTCTCTTATGTTTTGTTTTATTCTGACTGCAGCTGAAGATTTAGATCTCCTAAATGCTAGTTTTCAAGATGGAAGCAAAATCCTCTACACGTGGACTCCTGGCACTTTGCTGCACTACGGAAGGGCCGAGCTGAAGACTTCTGACCATAGGTTTAAACAGTCTCTGTATTCCTAATCGTGCTTGAAATTTATTTGAAATGCATCCTTCCTTAAACGTTCCTAACACATCTTCCTTCCTTTATGCCTAAGGCCTGTCGTTGCCCTGATTGATATCGATATATTTGAAGTGGAAGCTGAAGAGAGGCAAAGCATTTATAAAGAAGTAATTGCCGTTCAGGGTCCACCAGATGGTACGGTGTTGGTCTCAATCAAAAGTTCTCTACCAGAAAATAATTTTTTCGATGATGCTTTGATTGATGAACTTCTGCAACAGTTTACAAATTTTGGTGAAGTTATACTCATAAGGTAAGTAAAATATTTATTGTCCAAAAGCAGCTCATGATTTGTAAATAATATTTTCTGTGTTAGAAATCACTTTATTTAGTATTTGAATAGCATATGAGTATTTGTATTTCCGAACTAAAGGCGAATCATACTATAGAAATATTATTCAAAGAGCTCATAGGTTTTGAAACTGGACTTGCTACTTAGAAAGTTTAAAGTTGAGTAGTAAAAATTTATATGAACAATTGACAAGAATAGGTACACGTTTAGATGTGTTCTCTCAAGATTCCTATACGCTATAACATGTAAGCCCTATGGAAGAATGAACATGTGATTGCTATTTCATTTTTTTAAGGAGTGATAGGAGTAAAGCGGAGTGACTTTTCTGCCCTCGGTTTAAGAAATTTGATGTTTTCTGTAATTTTAAGTCGTTTAATTTCCATCTGGTGGAGGAGCAGCCCTGCCAGGTGAATAGTCAGGAGTCGTTCTTTCCCGTCTTGGTTTCCATCACTGACTTAACCATCTGCCTTTTGCAGAACCAGATGCCTCTTGTGTGGTTTAAAAAAACGGTCTATTCCAAATGCCCAGCAATCTTGAGAGACTGAATAACATGTATTGAATTCCATAGGGAAGAGGTACTATCAAATTCCTTTCTGTGGTGTTCATCTGTTCATTTAGGGATGTTTTATAGCTATTTAGTGGGCAAATCTCTATATTAGGTGCTGTGGCAGAGCAGAGGACAAATGGAAGACCCAATTCCTGTTTGGAATCTAGTCAAGATCAGCATGTGTGTAATGGCTTTCTTAGATGCTAAACAGAATACTCCACAGAATGAAGATGGGATAGTTTCTTCTGGAGTGAGAAGCATGCCTGGGAAACCTTACTCTCCTTTCTGAGAGTAAATGGGCAAATAAGAGGAAATTGTATTTAGACTTAACCTGAAATCGTTTGACAAAGATCTACCCCAAAGGTTTAAAATGAAACAAAAAATGTCTAGAGATCTTAAGACTCTAGCAAGTACATGGTGAAATCTCCAGATGACAGGAAGCTTTGCCAAGCGCAGAAATGCCAAACCACCGGGAGCATCACACGGACTGTGTGAGTGGGCAGCACAGTGGCAGATAAGTGTCCTCTTGAGCAAGTTAAAATACTGCACTGGGCTGGACAGAACCCAGAGTGTGCATAAGGGACGAAAGACTGATGCAGGAAAAGGACCTGTCTGCCTTTATCCTAGTCTCTAAAGAACTTGGTGTTAAATTAGAGCTGAAAACTTTCCCCAAAATGCTTCTTATCATTGGAAAAAGCATTGGTAACAAAACAAGGCATTATCCTAGCATTATAAACCCGTGCCGTGCCTCCTCACCTGGAATATTCTGGTTGTTACACCTTAGACAACCAAGTTAGAGTAGAAAAAGCAGACGATGAAAGTAAACAAGGACGGGACCACTGTCACTAGTAGGCTAAACGGATCATCACCTTTTGCTCTGGAATGAGGCAACCATTAGGGAATGAGTGAAGTCTTTATATGTAAGTACGAGAGCCCCTGGAAATGTAGATGGGGCAAATTTAGATACTTATATCAATTGGGGGAAAAGTCTAGAAGCTTTTATCCTCGTGAGTGAAAAAAAGGAAGAAAATATAGCTTCTAAAAGGTCCTACATAAATCCATGGATATCAGAACCAGAATCTCTTGTTAAAGTTCAAAATGTATAGGGGGCACATTGCCAGGTAAGGATAGGACCAAGAAATTAGCCCTGCCACATGGCCACAAACACTTTGGTACCACTGTCAGAGAACAAATAGGGTTTGGCGTGGGGGAGAGTGGTGCAGCGTAAATGCAGCCTTTTGATAGTGATTAAAACCTTTGGAGGACGGATCTGGTCCATTGCCAACGATTTGAAAAAGATCCCCTTCATAGTCTTTAGGTAGGAATGATGTCCCTGTGTCTTTCAAATGACAGCATCCTGCAATTTAGTAACTTTATGCCAAAGAAATTGAGTCTCTTACCTATGTTTTGTGTGTATGTGGGTATGTACGCATGTACATGTTTTACTGTCTCTCATCTGAAAAATCTGCAAGGATTTCTGAACTTGATTTATACAGTTGGGAGTAGTTCAACTGGTAAAATTGTTTCTGTAAATAAGACTGATAATGTTATAATTTGGTTTTTTTTTTTTCATGATAACATTATTACGTATCAGTGACCATCTCCTTCAGAGCTTGTTCCAGTGTCCTTTTTATTTTTCCTTTTGGGGGTTTCTTATTTCAAAACTATAAACTTAGAATTATAGCACAGGCCTTTGAAGTCTCAAGAGAGTTAAATGGCTGTCATTGAATAAAAACAAGGACCATAATCTAAGGCTCCTTGGGGCCAGTCTGATTGATTGACTGATATCAATTTTTTTTTTTTTTTTTTTTTTTTTGTGACAACTCCCTGTCTTCTTTCTTGGTCAAAGGGAATTTGCTTCAGGAAGGTCACTGAGACAGTGAAAATACATAATACTGGACTACAGGGTCAGGAGACTTGGGTCCTAGCCCTGTATTTTATTCTCGTAGGGTCACTTTGAACAAGCCACTTCACCTCTGGCCCTTTTTCTCCTTGTCCATGAGATGAAGGGTTGGATTATCAGGGGTCACAATTTGAGGTCCAACGGTCCATTTCTTCTGGCAGGCTGTTTTAGTAACAGAGTATTTGAAAGAAATTTGAATTTGAATGCTTTTAGGGAAAGAGTGCCCTCTCCAGGTCACCGCTGGCCCTGCTGCTCTCGCTCTTACATTTTTACTTCCTGGCCTCTATAAGCCCTTGTTAATCAATAATCATTGGACTAGTCATTGGGCTAGTTATACCCTAGGTATTAATTATGTTTTTTTTTATTGTTTGTTTTTCCCTTCCTTAAAGATTTGTAGAAGATAAAATGTGGGTTACATTTTTGGAGGGAAGCTCTGCCTTGAGTGTTCTGAGCCTGAATGGTAAAGAGGTAAGGTAGCGTTTGTTGAGTCTAAACCATTCTGTAATTAAGTGTCTGAAGATTGTATTTTTAGAGACATGCAGCAAATTATCTAAATGGATTTCCAGTTCAGGAGGATAAAAGACCTAGTGTTGTGCTTTAATATTTTATTTAGACTAGATTTCAGACTAATTTAGGATAATTTTGGTCCCTCCCTAGAGATGTTAATCATTGATATAGACTAAGAAGAAAACGTGTTTACTACCAAATTTTATTTTACTATATTTTCTTATATAAAACTTTCAAATTTTTAATTGGAATAGATATTCTGGCTCATCTATATAGTAGAACAGATTTCTAACAAATGGAAGGAAATGCTTTATTTACAAGAAAACAAAGGAGGAATGTGCTCATTATTCCAAGGAACTTGTTTTATTGGCTTGGAGTGTGGTACCCAGGTCCCTTTTTCAAGCGTAGGTAAAATAATTCCCATAGATAACAAATCCATCCCATTGAGGCATTTTAGAAATTTGTAATTAGTGGAGATATTCCTAACCTGCAATTTGAAATGTCATTGATTGGGGGAAACTTACATCAATGTCCTGGAATAGTTTTACTCCTGTAAAGTGCTCTGTCTATTAGTTTTTTCTGAATGCTTTTAGACAAATCCTATATATCTAAGTATATGGTCACTTGATAGGATGGACTAAAATCCAGGCCTAATTTCTCCAACAGCAGTCAATGTGGTAAAGATTTACCTGAGCTTCCTCTTCTGTTACATAACTTCCACTTCCTTGGAGAAAAAGATTTCCATGTGTATATTGCTTTTGAAATAGATTTTGTAAGGTTTTGCTTGTTTTTCCCAAATGCATTAGTAATACACTCATGCAAAAGTAAATTAAGAAACACAGAAAAGTATGAAGAAATAATAAAGACCACTTGTGGTCCTACCATTATAAAATAATTTTTCTTAACCTTCACATACGCATATATATATATTAAAACAAATGGGATTACATATACATGTACATATATATTAACAAAAATGAGATATACATATCATGGACATCTTTCTATATGAATGAATATGTCATTTTTAATGACTGCATTAATTTTATTATGTGGCTAAATATATAAATTTATTTAACCAAACTCCTATTAATAGACATCTAGGTTGTTTCCAACTTTTAATTACTAAAACCAACATTCCAGGGAACCCCTGTGTACACTCTAACTTTGCATGCTTATCCTATTATTCCTTAGGATAAATTCTTAAATGTAAATTTGCTACGACAAAGATACTAACATATTAAATGTTGATACTGGTTGGCTAACTGCTCTTCAGAAGGAATGTATCTAGTTGTATTACGCCTCCGATTACCTAATATCCAACATTCTAATCAGTGTTGGATGTTTTTTAACTTTGACAGTCTGAAAAACTAGAAGTAGTATGTCACTTCTGTGTTAAGATTTTGATTGCTAGCTCTTTTCATTTATTGGTCATTTTGTACTTCTCTGGCGAGCTGTCTGTGACCTTAGCTCATTTTTCCCCTGGTGTATTCATTCATCTTTTGAAGCTCCCTTGATGTTAATCCCTTTTCATAATATGCTGCAGATATTCTTCCCAGTTTGCCTTATGACTTTGTTGTGTCTTCACCATATGGAAATTACTGATCTTTAAATTTAGTTCTACCTTTGATATCTTAAAAAGTCCTTCCTTCTCCCATGGTGCTGTAAATATTTAAGAGCGGCTCTCAATTTGGCATTCTTTGTCAGCTCTTATTCCCTTTCTGAATATTTCTTTTGTCTTTCCCCTGATAATTCGCCTTGTTTGGTGTTTTCCTCCCTTCTTTTCAGCTCTGTTCCTCACCCTCAAGTCTAGTCATGTATGTTACGCTCTCTTAGAAAGGACCCACCCGTAGCTCCCTTAAAAGATTTTCAAAATTCTGAAAAAATAATGTTTTTGGAAAGTGCATAATAATGTTTGATTTATCCTTTTGAAAGTTAGACATTTCCAAACCTCTAGCCTATCTTTGTTAGTACCACTGTTTCAGCCCGAAATCTTCTAGACGCAAGTAGGTCAATAGGAACACTTCCGATCCAGAGGAGAATCTGGAGAAAGTACACAGCGTAAGCAGGGCAAACCTAAAGGATGACCTTCTTGAGCGTTTTCTTTTCTGTCGTCTAAATTTCTTTCTTTTCATTTGCCTCTGATCTCTGCCAAGTGGATATTCTTGATGAAGTGCCTCTTAAATGGCCATTATAGTGACTGAGGCTTAAGAATACTTGTTGGTATTCTTTGGTGAATATATAAAGAATGCTGTTGACTTTAAAAAGTAACAAATGGCATATGAAGCCTGTTGCCAAGTTCTGAAATTTAATTGATTTGGTCTAATAAGTGGGTAACGAATTATTAATTCTTAGGACTCTGACTTCAAAGCTCAGGGTGGACACTAAATTCCTATTAAACACGGCTGTGCTGTTGAGGCCAGCAGCTTTCAACCTCTCCAGCCTATGCCTTCAAAGAACTCTAATGTCAATAGCACGTAAGGAAAGTATTTTTTTTAATACATCCACAGGACAGTGGAACTTGATTATAATATGTTGGTTGTTTTAGATTACACTTTTGTCTAAAAGCTTCTCAGATTTATAGGAAAGGCAGGGTGCCAGTTTCACAGATACCAGTCTTTGTGTTTTCAGAATGATTAACTTTTGTTGAAGATTTAAAATGGTCTTAAATTCTCTCAATATTCTTCTGACATTTGAAATGCTGAAACTACTTTGACAATATAGCACCTTTCAAGACCATTATACCAAGTTAGGAAGGTCCAAATGAACAGGGAAAGTATTTTAAGGATTTTCTACTGTCCTTTCTTTAGTTGTCTCATGTAGGAACAATTATTTAATCTGTGAATCAAAATCATAGGAAGTATAAAATTATGTAGTAGAGTTGTCAGTGAATTTATATCTGGCCAGGGAAAGATACTTACTGCAGCAAAGGAAACTTAAATCTGTGTGCATCCTAAGAAAGAAGACCTGAGATTTAGCAACACAGGCTTTTAAAGGGAGGATTGGGGACATTTGAAACTAGTTAAGGGAATTCCCAGGTTAGGACTCCGCGCTTCCACTGCAGGGGGTCCGGGTTCCATCCCTGGTCGGGGAACTAAGATCCCGCCAGCCGTGTGGAGCGGCCAAAAAAAAACCCCCAAAACTCAAAACCAAAACCCAAACCAAACCAAAACCCAAACCAAAACAAAACAAAACAAAAAATCAGTTAAAAATACAGTCTATGTGAAATGATTATGTTGAATTGAGTCTAGCTGAATTAAGCCTATACTGTTGTTGTAGTATGACTGAGGCAGGCACTTTATTCCGAGATAGTGAATTTTCATGCAATGAATTTTTATGTTATATCTCTTTTACTCAACTAGTTATTGGGTCGGACTATAACTATTACTTTAAAGAGTCCAGACTGGATCAAAACTTTGGAAGAAGAAATGAGTTTAGAGAAAATCAGCGTCCCCTTGCCGTCCTCAACAAGCTCCACCCTGCTGGGTGAAGACGCGGAGGTCGCGGCCGACTTCGATATGGAAGGTCTGCTTGTTGAACACATTTACTGCTGTCCTTCAAGATGTTTCCTTCCCATCAGTAAAGTCTCAGTCTCCAAGTTTATCCTTCTCTTCCTTCTTGTAACTCTGAGAGCAATATTAATGAGATTTTGTTTTGCATCGTATTGTGTGTCTTTTGCTTGTACCCAGACTTAAATGTATTTGCCATTCTGCCATGCAAAGGTCAAGACCTTTACAAATGTTAGTTTATGTCCTTGTGTCGTAAGAGCACAAAGTGGTATTTTTGGTGTGTGGTTTGGTCCCACTAATTGTAGTTAAGGTAGAAGAGTAGAAGCTCAATGTGCCGAAATGAGTTCAAAATAATTACTACAAAAGAAGATATATTGCTTTCTTTTTTTAAAATTTATTGAAGTATAGTTGACTTACAGTGTTGTATTAATTTCTACTGTACAGCAATGATTCAGTTATACACACACACACACACACACACACACACACACACACACACACACATATACATACATACATTCTTTTTCATATTCTTTTCCATTATGGTTTATCACGATATTGAATATAGTTCCCTGTGCTTTACAGTAGGACCTTGTTGTTTATCCATTCGACATATAATAGTTTGCATCTGCTAATCCCAAACTCCCAATCCATCCCTCCTCCACCCCCCTCCCCCTTGGCAACCACAAGTCTGTTCAAAAGAGGATATATTTCAAAGTAATTTTAAAAGATTCTCAAAGTGGCTAGGAACACATGCATTTGTAACTGAACCCAGCCATATAAATGTAATCATTTCAAGTTTGGAGTTCGGGACAGATTATCTCGATATAGTAATTTCCTTAAATGTGATTAAGAAATGCATTTGCTTTTTCATGCTATATATCTGCTATATTATTTTAGCATATTTTCCATTAAAATGCATACCTTAGCTTATAAAATGACAGTGCATCATATTGCGATACCCTGTATGTCTAGATAATGCATTTAAGAGTTGAACACCTCAGAAGATCATCTCATTTTCACATTTCACTGTTCATTTGTTTACTTGGTCCACACGTTTATGTAGTGCCTTTCATGTGCCAGGTACATGCTAGGTGTTGGAAATTCAACAGATGTCATCCTTGGTCTCCCCATACTCACAGCTCAGTTGGTGTTACAAACAAGTAAGCAGGCAATTGTAATCACGTGACATCAATGCACTAGTGAACGATGCTGCAGTAGTTCATGGGGCAGCTGCCTGACCTAGAGTTGGGAAGTCGGGAGAGTTCTCCCAGAGAAACTGAAATTGAGAGTCTATAGATTAAAGAGGATAGAAAGGCGTGAACCAGGAAGAAGGAATGTGCAGAGACCTCAGGGGACAAAAAGGATCTAAGTAGACGATGCAAGTATGCTTGTGCAGGAGGAGTGGGTGGGGATGGGAGGTGGATTTGGTTTTGAATATGTTGAGTCTGAGGCGTCTGTAGGGTCCATCAGGCCCAGATGTAGGCTGTGGGTGTGTGGGCCTGGCGCTCAGCAGAGAGCTCTGGGCCCACCAGGCAGCTCTGATGACAGTTTAAGGCCATGCGTTTTTATTAGCTTGGCCAGGAGGATGAGATAGAGACGGGAGAGGACTGGTCCTGGGATCAAACAGAAATGCAGACTTCAAGGACAGGCAGAAGAAGGCTGCCCATAAAAGGAAAATGAGAAGAAAGAACCAGAAATGTCAGAGAGCCAGGAGACTATAGCAGCTTAAAAATCAAGGAAGGAAAGGATAACAAGGGAGAGTGGTCTGTGGCAAGAAGGAGAAGTGAGCACCGCAGCCTGCCCTTTGGGTTTAGTCCCAGGGGAGGAAGCTGTCGGTGACATTCAGGAGAGTGATTTCAGTGGAGTGAAGAAGCCAGATGGTGGTAAATCGGGGTGTGGATGCAAGGCGAAGACGTGCAGAGAGTGTCTGTAGGCAACTCTTTACAGAAGTTTGGCTAAGGCGGGGGAAAGAGAGGGGAAGGCAGCTGCTCCAGGGAGTGTTATTTTGAAATGGGGACGCTTGGGAACACTTAGTGCTGATGGAAAGGGCTGACGCCACTGGGGAGGGGCAGGGCAGAATGAGCGGCAGAGCACGGTCCCTGGGAAGACGGGGGGTGGGCAGAACCCCACTGTTTCCATCCACAGATACCTGAGTGCCAACCACGGGGTTAGGCTCCAGTTGGGGGCCAGGTTGTTGAAGAGACGGGGTCCCATCATAAGACTTCCCTTTTCTCTGTGAAGTTTAAGCAGTGGGGCAACTCATGGTTTCAGGAGACTCGAGAAGGTTCAAGATAAAGCTCCTGAGAAGGGGTCAGAGGGAGAGCCAGCCAGGAAATTGTGGAATTACCAGGCAGCCCTGGGAGGCCAGCTGAGGCTGAAAACCACAGAGTTAACATGGCTTCAGTCATCGGGGCCACGTGGTTGTCTCTGGCTGCAGCACGCAGCAGCCCAGGTGCGCAGTTGTGGAGAGGTTAGACGGTGGAGTTGACGCAGGCGCGATGGACGAGTAGTGCAGGAGGGGAACGGCCGAGGTGAGGAACCGGAGGACGTGAAGACGGTTGCAGAGACGCAAAATCAAAGGCCTGGATCCTGGTGAAGTCAAAAGAGGAAAGAGTAACTGAGGGCGAGGGTGAAAGTCCGGGGAGTGGTGGTCAGAGTGCAGTGTTCTGAGTTCCCTGTTGCAGCGGTACTGCAGTTCCAAGGGGCGTATGCGTCAGGAGTGGAGGAGAGCGTCAGCAGGGACAAGACGTCAGGTTGTTGATGGGCTGACCACACGGACTTCGATGTCGCCCGGAAGGATGGTAGGACCCAACTTACCAGCTTGCTCTCTCCTTAGTCCTCGATGAATGGGCTCAAGAGACCAGAAGGATGGAGGTTGGAGATTATGGCAGCAAGCGGGGCTTGAGGGTGCTACATAAATTCCTGACAGCACAGCCTCAAAGAAATAGGCCTTTTTGTTCAGGGTTGGAAGACTGAAGTTCTGCAATTGGAATTGGGTTGCAAGGGGCACCCTGACCCCACTTTCCAACCCTAAGGAAGGAGGAGGTGAGGAGACCTCAGGGGAGAACCAACTTCCCCCTGTTGTGTGTATGCCAGGTTGGGGGAGTACAGGGGACAGAGTAGCGAGGAGACTTCTGGGGAAGGTGTGTGACTGCGTGAGAGCCTGTCTACTGCAAGGGCAGGACCTGAGTTGAGGGCACTGGGGAGCGGGCAGTTCCATTGGCGAGAAGGAAGGTTTGGAGGGAGAGCATTAAGCTTCCAAGTCAGCCAGCACTGAGACAGCTGCTCAGCGGAATATTGAAAGCTATGGCGTCAACCCAGCCCCCGGTGTGAAGTCACCACTGGCCTCCTGTTGCTCTGAAACAGAAGACTGTCTTCAATTACATTTCCTATAAGAGCGTTTGCGCTAATTCTACCTTTATACGTATAAAATTTTTATATATGCCCACATGCTTAACCTATATATGTTTGCAGTGTCATAATGTTAAACGTGTTTATTTTATGTATATAATCCCTTAAAGCCTAGATTGATGAAAAAAAAAAATCTCTGAGAAAGGTAACATGGTGGTAACTTGGCTGACCTTGCACTTTCTCAGGTGATGTTGATGACTACAGTGCTGAGGTAGAGGAAATCCTTCCTCAGCATCTCCAGCCATCTTCCAGTTCTGGCCTTGGCGCTTCCCCAAGTTCCTCACCCCGGACCAGTCCCTGCCAGTCACCCACCATATCAGAGGGGCCTGTGCCTTCCCTTCCCGTGAGACCAAGTCGAGCTCCATCAAGAACACCCGGGCACCCAGCTTCACAAAGTGTGTATCTTACCTAAAGTTTTGTATGACTTTCCCTGGCTGATGCATTTGATTTTAGATGGTTAAAGCTCTGATGCCTTTGCCTCTCCTTTGGAGACCCATTTTTGTTTTAACTTTCATATCCATAGGCTAAAGTGTAGCATGTTTTCTGTGCATGCAAAAGAGGAGACTTCGCAGATGGTAAGCCCTAGATGGAAAGGGTACTCATCACTGGCACTAGACGAGAATTTTTCTTAGTTCTTTTTCTTTGTGGCCAGGCTTGTCCATGTCTTATCATTGATGGTTTTTTATCGTTATAGTCAAAGCCCATAACTATTCAGGCTTAACTATCTACCTGTACATTACCTAAATTATAATATGAAGCAGAAAGAGACAAGACAGGTTTTTTGAATTCAACTTAATAGTCATGACTCCTCCAAAGTTGGAAGATTTGTCTCTGGAGGTTGTTACGTTACATGGTTTAGTCACTGTTCCATGCTAACCAATGTCTTCAGAAAATACCTTCCATTTCATAAACTTCTCTAGCTCGCCCATGCTACTCTTAGAGGACTGGCTTCATTCAATAAATTCAAGATAAGCCAGGGTATAGAGAGAAGAGACACCCTTTTCTTTTTCTTCTCTCTGTTGGCCAGCAGACTGCAAATGACTTAACTCACACAGTACTTCATGCCATCTATTTTTTTAAATAATATAACCACTGTCTCTCTTTTTTATTTTTTTTCGGCTGCATTGGGTCTTCGTTGTTGCACACGGGCTTTCTCTAGTTGCAGCGAGCAGGGGCTATTCTTCTTGGTGGTGCGCGGCCTTCTCATTGCGGTGGCTTCTTTTGTTGTGGAGCACAGGCTCTAGACACGCGGGCTTCGGTATTTGTGGTATGTGGGCTCGGTAGTTGCGGCTCGTGGGCTCGGTAGTTGTGGCTCGTGGGCCCTAGAGCACAGGCTCAGTAGTTGTGGCACACGGGCTTAGTTGCTCTGCAGCACGTGGGATCTTCCTGGACCAGGGCTCGAACCCGTGTCCCCTGCATTGGCAGGCGGATTCTTAACCACTGCGCCACCAGGGAAGCCCCCTTTGTGCTGCCTTAATAGGGCCGCTCGATAAATCTCCTTCAGCACCTGGGGCCTGGGTAAGAAGTCCACAGAGAGCTAGCCTGATTGCTCTCATGGTACCAGAGGGTAATGTAGTAGCAGAACTGCTTATGTTATTGATACCAGAAATGTGTGTCATTACACTGTAGTACAAATTTAGAAAATTAGCAAAATAATTTATCATACGCATATAGAAAGTACCTTTGTGCTCACATCCACTTGGAACGTGATCCTCTTACCTCAGGTACTTTTTCGGTAGGTTCTCCTGTTGACGCTCTGCTAGCAACACAACTGCAGCAGAAAGATTCTTCCCAGCCCCTGGAACCCAAGCGGCCTCCCCCTCCCCGCCCGGTTGCTCCTCCTGCGCGTCCAGCCCCCCCACAAAGACCGCCTCCACCTGCAGGTAACAAACCATTTTATTTCCATTTTTGCTCGATTTAAAATCTCCCTCCACTCTATTTAAAAATGTTTTGCATGTTTCGAACTTCTAACTTCTAGATTTTACTGTTTTTCTATCACTGGTGCTATTTCCTCAGTTTTTCTCTAAAAAACGTGGTGGGTGTGACAGAACAGGGAAAATTATTGTTTCTCAACTAGATTCCTGTAACATGTTTTCAGAGCTGACCTTTTACAAGTGTGAAAGAAGGGTTTGTTTTGTTTTTGCTAATGGGGTTGTACTGATTTCTATAAAATGCATGATTAGAACTGAAGAACATACATATACTTATTTACTATAAAGTTGTACATATTTGTTTAAATGTTCTTTTAAAATAAGTATAATGTTTCTATTTAGAAGCATTTGCATTACATAATAGCTTTTTTATAGCACCAAGACATGAATATGTGGTTTCTACATGATATTTGACATCAGGAATACTACAGTAAATCTTTGACTTTATTTAATGTCGTTTATTTAATTTATGTCGTTTATTTAATGTCGTTTCCTTTCTGCTGCACATTCTCTTATGAACCATAAGGGGCTAGGAGTCCTGCACCTGCTAGAAAAGAATTTGGAGGTAACCATTTATATTTGTTGTAATGTATGGATCTTGGTTCATTAATTTTTTTGGAGTTTGATTCCTATAACTGAAAGACATTTTAGGTTTGTTTGATAAAAGTCAAAATGAATGACATTTATATGCCAAGTTAAAAATAGCTCCAAACTTCCATTATATTCCTGTTAAGTAAAAGATTAGAGCTTGGTTTTATGAGTGAATAGAATTAACAAGAGCTTCCATTTTCCAGATAGTCAGAGGTGAATTACTCATCAAGGCCTGATATACTTTTTCTTAATAAATACAGTCAATTTGGTTACAAAGATTTAATTCCCCCAAATCATACGACTTTCAAGAGTGATTCAGGCACAATGAATATAGAATGTTTCCCAAGTATTTGATTATATTAGATTGTATTAGAGCTCTAGTACATTCCCTTGCCAGTAGCCTGTGGATTAGCAAAGTGTCCTAGAAATGCAATTTAAAGTTAAAATAATTATCTGAAATATAGCTTTCATTTTGCATGGCTTTATCATAACTTGTCATAACATTCATGCCTCATTTTTAAAATGTAAGAACAATTTTCTTTTATATATTTCAATAAAGAAATTCTTACTAACACATGGGTCACTTTTTGTTAAAAGTGTAGTTTACTTGGTTTACATGAAAACTCACAGAGCGTAGTTGGAGGTATACATTTGACAAGCTTATTTAATCTAATTCTCAGGAAAGGCTGAGGCAAGATACTTCAGTCCCACAGAAGAGCTTTTACAAATCCAGTTTTAATATCATTAAGGCTCACTATACACATGCAGTTGGTCTCTTTCTACTCTAGCTGCCTAAGGACATTGCGGACCGACTCGTGTGTTGTTACAGATTGACTTTGCTGTGTGTAGATTTTAATGACTTTGTATAATAAGGGTAGCAAAGTTATTTCAGCACTGCGGCTTCTGCAAGATACTGCTGGAGTATAACTTTTCCATTGACTTACAGAAAACATTAATTTTTCCGGTTTCAAACTTGTGCTTTTATTTATAGTTTCATAATAGACTTTTATTTATTTTCTCCTTTAATTAGGAAAACAATCTGTAGAAAATAAGTTAAATAAATTTGTGAAAAGTTATACATGTTAGCAACTCAGTGGCTTAGAAATCTGATTTAATTTTTAAAAATCGCTTCTCTTCACAATTCTTTTGTAGACAATGTTTGCAGTGTATTTTTTTTAACCCTATAAACCAATAACTGCTTGAAGGCAATAAGCTGAGAGAAAGTAATTACAGTACTTTTAGGTTTTTTTTTTAAAATAATTTATCGAAAACTAACTTCTCAGAGACTAATATAGTCTCACAGAGATTTCATATGAAATTGGAACCTTAAGATTTTTTTTCCTTTTTGACTGGCAAATATTGGAGCTTTTATTAGTGATTTAACACTGAATATAAAGAATGAGATGATCATAAAGCAAAGGCTTTCATTACACGTATTTTTCAATTCCCTACTGCTAGTAATGTCAGATATAAAAAGCAAACTGTCCTTCTCTTTCATTCTAACTGTGGAAAGGGCCAGACTCAGGTTTGGGCCAGGCATCTAAAGTCACTTTGGTTTGTATTGATATCTTTGAAGAAATTTAAAACAGTGAAAGAACTTTTTTGCAAAAGTAAGCTTAGCTCAGAAATTGTTTTGTTTGCCTGCCTTTCATTCTGTGCTACGGGCCCTGAACAATATACAGCTTCTGTTCTTTCTCTAAAAAGGTACTGGAGCCCCTCCCAGTCCTGGGGTAGCTAGGCGAGAGATGGAAGGTAACAAGACTTTTGCATCACAGAAATGGATCTCTCATCTTATTTCTAAATGTCAGCCCCTCCAGTGTTTAAAGGCATACCAAATCTTTTCTTGGTCCAACTGTAAACTCCCCCTCCCATCCTTATGTATACCTTGTAATTTTGTATTTTTTTTCTCTTTCCATTCTGTGTTGTGTATAGTTTCTAATGGATGTCCATTTAATTTCCCCACAATTCTCATGTTGTTTTGAACTATGTTTTGTATATATTTCGTATATCCTTTGGATGTGAAATTATTGTACAACGTTATTTTAAGAAGAATGCCTTCAAAATTCTCTTCAGAATAAGTCAAATGTTTAGAAATGTACTATACTAACTCTGGAGTTTTAAAAATTAATAATTGTAATTAAACCTTATTAATTCAGGTCCAAGAATATAGTATTTTTTGGATGATTTCAGATAACAGAAATGTTTTAATGTATAATGATGCTGAACTAAATTTGCTTAAAAGGCTATAAAAACTAGAAGCCATTCATTAAGATTATAGTTCTTAAAAAGCTGATGGATTACATACAACAATCACGCTTGAATTTCCTTTCAAAAAGAATAAATATGAGATGCAGGCCTCAATAGTGTCCCCTACTCCTTTTGGCCCCAAAAGTAGTTTATTTCATTTCATCCTTTTGCTACCTTTCTAATGAGTTTGAGCCGTGGTTTAATATTGTCTTGCATGAGGCAGATATTTGGTAATAAGATGTGCCGGTCTTCTACCTTCATCATAGGATTTTGCTATAGAAATCCCAAAGATCCCATCGTGGGATTCCTTTATCCATAATGACATCTACAGCATGAAGCCCTGAAACAGTGCCATTAGGCGCCTCTTGCGTGACTCGGAAAATGTAGTGCTGTCTGTTTGCTCCGGAGCTGTCTGTCCACCAAGCTCTGGGAAACAGTGGGGCTGCATCTTGTGACCATCCCCCTAAGCTGACCATGTGTTTTCAAGGTTCACAGGAGAGAGCTCTGTTGGGAAAGTCACCTTAAAAGTGACCTTTTGAATGAGGTATCAGACCAAGTGCTAAGCTGGCTCCCATGAATGTCACTCTCAGTATCCTAATTTTTCTCTTTTTGGGGATATTTCCTTCAGAGCTGATAATACCCTTCATCATTATCTAAAGCAAAGTACTTTTGTTTCCGTCTCATGCCCCCATTTCTGCTGGTAATGAAACAGAACAGCCAGCCAGTGTTATGCAATATGGCTTGATTGTTTACTCATGACTAATTTTTTTTTCCTTCCTGCTTCAAAGCACCCAAAAGCCCTGGAACGACACGGAAAGATAATATAGGTAAAAACACTTGAATTCAGCTTAACCTTAAAACTGGACCGTGCATAGATAGACACTTGGGGTATAAGTACATGGTTTCTTGTTTCTTTCTTTTTTAAAAAAACTGAAATACATGGTGCGATGTCTTTGTTCCAGGACGCAGCCAGCCTTCACCTCAAACAGGACTCACAGGCCCAGGACCTGCTGGATACGGTACAGCCAGACCGGTACGCAGCACCTCGCCTGGGAGCCAGGAGGTCTAGGTTCTAGGTCCCAATTTGCTGCTAATGAAATGTGTTATCTTGAAGAAATCATGGGGCCCGTTAAGGCCCCAGTTTCCTCAACTCTAAAATGGGGAATTGCACTTGACGCTCTCCAAGGTACCTTTCAACACTAAGAGTATTTTAACATCCTCTTCAAAAGTAACTAAACATACTTCCTTATTTGAATAAAAGTGATACAATTAAGTAATTACGGTCGCTACATAAATATCTTAGAATCTGTATATGAGGAAGTGACAACTTTTTATATTATCTGAGTAATTCTTCAATCAGAAGGATTTTAAAACTAGATTTCAGAAAACCCATTTATGAGAGTCGGTCAACTAAAACTGGTTCTAAAGGTGTTAAAGGCAGGAGAGCAGATGGCATTGCAGTGCCTTTCCCTGTGTTGTGAATCTGTGGTTTTCTGCGTGTTTATCAGTGTTCTCTTATACACAGGATTATCCTCTTATTCACCCAAGTGAAAATTTTCTCTGGAATAGAACAGGTAACTTAAAGGAAAAAAGAAAGAAAGAAAGAAAGAAAGAAAACAGAAACCAGGATCAGTCTAGTGGAGGCTGTTGCGAGGCCTCCAGCTGAAGAGTAAGAAGTGGGAACTGTTACTGTAACTGGAAATTGAGAAACTTCCGCTAATGAAACTACTTGTAATTTCTAAGAAATCCTCAGAAGATTTAAAAGATAGAAATACTTCGTTCTTTCTCTTGTAGCTTTCTATTTAACATCCAACCTAAAGGCCTTTTTCTATATATAATATCACACTCCAAAGTAAAATGTCTGTGGAATATACCTAAAGATAGCCATTACCCACTCTCCTTTTTTCCAAAGAAGGGGAAATTGCTATCCATCGATTCTACCACTTCCCACAAAGTACTTTCTTTATTTAATACTGTAAGAATAGGGAAGGAAAGTCAGAATTTTGTGCGATAACATTCATAACTTTTGCTTAAAATAAGGAGTATTGGGGGCTTAAAGTCTTCAGCAAACGTGTGAAAATAGAAAAGACATTTTTCACCAGTGTGTCTTCCAGTGTATTTATTTTAGCATATCGAGTAAGCCACTCAAGAGGTTTTACATCTGTGTTTAAAAAAAAAGACCTCGGCATGGTTTTTCATAAGCCGCTTAGTTACACAGTGTATGTCCCTCTCCACGTCCTCATGACCTGTAAGACCATCCCCGTCGCCCATGAAGGCAGCATTGCACGGGATGAAGAACACGGCCCTGCAGCCGGTCAGACCTGAGTCTGGCTCCTGGCTCTACTTTCTAGCTCTGTGGCTTTGGGAAAGTTGTGTACATTTCTTCATCTTCATTTATAATAGAGATGATAAAAGAATACCTACCTCTGAGGGCCATGTGGACAACGAAATGGAAATGCCTACGCAGTGCTTAATTAACACAGCGGCTGGCACATAGTAAATAGTGGAAAATAAAAAGGAAGATCTTTAAAACTTATGACGATGTGGCTATAAATAGAGAGCCATTAAAATGACAAGAGGCTGAGGAAATGAGATGAGATGCAAAAGCAAATATTTTCACCAAACCTTATCTGTTGAAAATAAGTAAATATCTCAACGGTTACGTTTCCCATTTTTAGATTATTCCACCCCGTGCCGGAGTGATCAGCGCCCCCCAGAGCCATGCTCGGGTGTCTGCTGGGAGACTGACTCCTGAAAGCCAAAGCAAACCGTCAGAAGTACTGAAAGGTAGGCCCTGTATTAGAAACAGCAGTGCCGTTCTGTATTCTTTCCCTTTTTCCTTTTCTTTTTTTTTCCTTTCTGCAGCGTCTCGCTTTTTACAGCTTACTCACATTGGGATAGCCTCCTGTCTTTCCTCATGCCACAAGAAATGAGGCTGCTTGGGGCCAGGGCTGGGCGGGACAGGGACTGGAATCTCGTTCACTTCACTAAAGGAAGGATAAAAAGTGGTTTTCTAGAAAACACCTGACATCTGGAAGTGACTTTTTTAGGGCCAGCTCTTCTTCCTGAACCACTGAAGCCTCAGGCCGCCCCTCCTGTGCAGCCTTCTGTGGCCCCGCCGGTTCAGCAGATGCGGGAGCCTCGTGTCCCGGTGGCCACACCTACGCCTCAGTCTGCCCCGAAGCCCAGCCTCGAAGCCGCCCCGCAGCCGCCCCCTCGGAGCAGGTCGTCCCACAGCTTGCCTTCTGAACCTTCAGTGCAGCCGCAGGTAAGTCCTGCCAGCCGGTGGAAGATCATCTGGACGCTTCTGTGAGGGTTTTGGCTTATTTTCTGTTTTGTTTTGTTTTTCTGTTTTTCTTTTTTTACTGAGGTATATTTGATGCCTTTGGTATAGTCTTTGAACATACTTATTTTAATTATTAGCTTAAGAGATAAACAAATATGAGATTCACTTTTAAAAAATGTTTGTCTTTTGGTAGTAATCGCATGTTCAGATATGACTTCAACAGGCGAATGTCATTGGGTATCTCAAACCAGTCACACAACAGATGCATGGTTTGGCTGTTTGAGGTTTGGGGCGTTTGGCTGTTTGAGGTTTGGGGTTTTTGTCTGTTTGTCTAACCTGTGGCCTGGATCAAGGGTTCTCAGAGAGTGACCCTAGATTAGGGATCTTTAAGGAATTCCAAGCAGCTCCCAGGCTGTTTTATCTTGTTAATGTTTAAAGTGTTGGTGACTTTCTGGTTTTTTTATGCATAATTTACTTTGGATAGTTAATGAATTAGGATGGACAATAATAATTTATTTTCTTATTGCTCACAGTTAATAAATTAGTTTTGGCTTTTACTTCCTGGAGAGAGAGGCAGTCAGATCAGTCCTGACCATTGGCAGTAGAGTTAATTTCCCGTAATCCTCTTATTCCTCCTGATGCCACACAGCTAGCTCTTTTCTGTGGTGGAGCCGGCACTGGGCTTCCTCAGGGATCTCTTAACAGTTTCAGACACTATTGGATCAGTTTAGAAGTTTTGGGCGTGCAGCAGCAGGCTTATTCACCAAAGTAAAAACCATCAAAATAATGTTATCTCATGACTGTCACACAGAAAACAGTGCCATTGCACTGTTGAGGATGCTGAAGATGTATAATAATTGTAGAAATCCTTCCAACGATAAATATCCATTATTTTCTCTCTGCCAATCGGCTTTTAGTGCATCATGAATTTTTCTTCTCATTTCCTTGTGAGGTGTACTATTGTATTTTTTTTTTTTTAATGTAATTGGAGGGCAAGAAACTTTCAAAGTAGCTGTATCTTAGAGCTTTGTATTAGTGTTTTAGGACAGAAAGTGATCATGAATTTCATAGTAAAAGTGAACCCTGATTCCTAAAACTCTATAAATGTTTTCAGTATTGAAAGTAGGTATGGTACTCTGAACAACTTCAGAAAGAACACACTTCAAGTAAGATTGCAGTTCTCAGTAGAAAGTCATCTTATGACACAGAAATACTACAGGATGAATATTCCAAAGACTGCCATATATCATTTTCTTAGGTCATTTTTCAACTTGTTTTGCTTTCTGATTTTCATTGGAATGGGTGTGGTAATTTGGTGACAGACAGCAAGCCCATGCTTTGTGTGTGGCTCAGTAGATTGTGTTCTTGACTCTTGCATTCTGTTCATCAAAACTATGAAAGATGTTTGTTTTAAACCTTCTTTTTGCCTCAGTCACTGATACCAAATTCCTCTGCACATTATATACACAGACACACTTTTCTTTTGGGGGAGTGGGGTCTTGTTCATGTGTAGACTGTCTTTGTGAAGGATCACAAAGTGGTTAGTTTCCTCCTTGGAGCTTAGAACGCTGAGGGGCCGGAAAGAAAGGGAAGTATTTTACCTTTTGTGCCTTTTGAACTTTGAACCATAAGAATAATACCTATTCAAAAAATAATAGACATTTAAAATTTTTAAAATCTTCTGCAGTGGCTATAAGTTGAAAAGGATGAGATAGTAAAATATGACATTTGATATTTTGGTAATAATATGAAATAGTCTTAGAATTGAACACTTAGTAATTTTTACAAGTCTTTATCAACTCTGCCAAAAATCTACAAGGTATTTAAAACATAAAAACACACATGACCCAGCTTTACTTTTTATTACTATTTAAGTGTCCTTTGATTCTATAATTCCATATAGAAAAGATTCTTCTAATTCATATGATTATACAACACGTTATATATCCTTTACAAAATGTGAAAATGCCTCACCTATCTGACTTCCAACATCTTAGTCATCTGATTATCAGCTAAAAACCAGAAGTCAGGAATCCAGTGAGAAGTAAAATAATAGCATCATGGCTATACTATTAACGTGATAGCTGACAGTGAGGGAAGAGACCAAGTAGAAGATCTCAGCATTCTGGATCAATTGAATACCATCCCTGTGTATCTTAGTATAAACCCATTCCTATTTCCTATCCTGTGCCAAAGCTGATACATCAAGATCATCAGGAAAGCATTAAATTCAGGAGTCTCATGTTTCGTAGGCAGGAAACTGTAGTAATACTTAATATATTTTAGAATGGTGTCTCTCTAAATTGTCAAAGTGAGTTTTGGTATTTTAAAATAAGGTGAGCTTTAAATATTGGGGAAGATTTGCTCAAACTGTTCCTTGAGAATACTGTAATTTTTAAAAGTACTTCTATATTATGAAAAGATTATGATTTCATTTTTAAACAACAAAAAGAGGATCCAGTTTCTTACCTTGTTGTACCTTCCAGCTCATAAATTATGAAGTGAATTAATGCTAGTATCACCCTTCAGAAAACCTGAGTAATATAGAACAAGCCTGGATCCTGACCATTTGTTAAATACCATTTTTTACTTTTTTGCCAAGTGATGCCATTTTGTACATTTTCTCTAATGATGATAAACCCACAGACTATCTTAAGGCTGTGTCCTACTCTTCTTGGGCTGCCATAACAAAATACCATAAACTGGGTGGCTCAGACAGTAGAAATCTGTTTTCTCACAGTTCTGGAGGCTGGAAGTCCGAGATCAAGATGCCACCGTGGTTTGGGTTCTGGGCTGTTTTCCTAGCTTGCAGACAGCTGCCTTCTTGCTGTGCGCTCACATGGCCTTTCCTCGGTGCTTGCACGAGGAGAAAAAGACCAAGCCCTCTGGTGTGTCTCCGCCTAAGGGTGCTAATTCCATCGTGAGGGCCCCACTCCCATGACCTCATCTAACGCCAGTTACCTCCCAAAGGCCCCATCTCCAAAGACCATCACTTTGCGGGTTAGGGCTTTCAACATATGAATTTGGAGTGGGGGGGCGACACAAACATTTCATCCGTAACAGGCTGCTGAAAATATTTTAGAGCTTCCAAACCCTATTTGGAATATTATTTTTGGAATAGCCACTTTGAACTAGTTAGTAATCAACCTCAGACAAAATTAAAGTTTGAACACTAATTCAACAATACATTTTTCATTCAAAATGACAGAAGAAATTGGGATTGTCTCTTGATCTTATGCTATGACCTGCAAATAGCACTGCTCTTGGATTTTGTATATAATATAGAAATAAAAGAATTTTGAAGGCTGAATTGTTAGGGTTGTTGGTTGGTCTCCGATTGTCCTCCTAACTCTTTCCTTTGATGTCTGTGTTCCCTTTCTCAAAGCAGGAGCAACCATCAGGGTAACAGGTATTGGATTATTTCTCAATCTTATATGTGCTTTTCATCTGTCTTAGCACATTAGATGTATGAATCTTTTGCTTCATACATCTAAATTTTCACTCATTTTAAAAACCACCTGTCCACATTAATAAATTCTATTATCATACCATAAAACCTGCTTTTTTTCTTAGTATTTTGAATTTTTAGGAACCATTTTAGTTCTTGCTAATGCTTTCCCATTTTTTTTGCTTTGTTTTTTACAAAAATTAACAAGACTAAGAAGTTTAACTTCAAGAAGGTAAGCTTTAGGTATATAGAAGTGTATTTGGCAAAACCAAATTGGTTCTTGGTTTTAACAATGGCATAATTACATAAATACAAAATTCAATTTTTTTTCTTAGATTTCTTTTGGGAAATTTCAAAAAATAATTTTAGTAGCACGATTCTTTTTCGTAAGGAAGAATTGATGATTTACAAAGATGAAAGTTAACATAGCAGGATTGTTTAAGGGCCTTTCCAACACCCTTCTCTGTAAAAATACCATCATCATTAATGTCAAGTCATCACAAATCCTGCTTAGATATATATAAATTAATTCTAATGTAATGAATGATGGTGTGGCTCTCATTATAATTTCAAGTCTGATTGGGCAAAATGATCCTGTTCCTATCAAATTACCCTTTAACTTATTTTGAAAGAAAAAATTTTAATATATGAAAATAAAGATATTTAAATGTATAGCATTTATTGGGCAAGGGCCTGCTATTCTAAGCTGTGCAAAGCATAAACTTCTTACCTATAATGTCTATGTCGTGGACTCTTTTATCTACCATGGGAGAATTGGGGCCCAGGCCCAATCAAGTACTTCTGTTTTGTTATATGAACCATAAATAATCCAGACATTATTGGTAATGTAGAGCTAATTGTAATTTTATGATGTCTGTGATAAATTTGTCTCTCAAGTACTTTAATACACTTAGAATACAGTTTAGAATCCGTGACATGTTTACTCTTCAATTTTGTACAAATTTATTGCCACATTAAGTTTAAAGAAAAACATATTTGTTTACTCAATTATAAAGTATGTTCTAGATCAGCTGAATAAAACAGATACTAGAGAGTGATTCATTTATGAAGTTATCCACACTGTTTCCTTTTGCAAATGAACAGCCTTCCCTATTCTTAAGCACCAAGTTACTGTTTCATAAGATGCAGTTACATTTTATTGGGACTGCTGCTCTTTTTTTCAACATATTTCATGAATGTTTAGTTACTTGCTTTAACAACGATCTAAATTCATTTTGGGTCGTGCTCTGTTTTGTTACATTGCAAGTCTTGAGCTAAAAGTCTCCCTCCTCTGTCCTTTTCAACCCAAAGGTTTGTTTTCTTACCTTTAATTTGGCATAAGTATCCAAGCCATCTACCTAGTTTTAATAATTATGTAGGTTTTTAAAAATTATTAGAATGAAGTTCCTGATGAGCCAACTTTCTCATAAGGCCAGGCCCCCAGTTCTGTTTCCCGTAGGGAAAGTTGGCCGTGCTCAGTCCCACAGCCGTGCTCCGCTCCAGCCGGCTTCTTTGTGAAGTAGGCACACAGGGCAGATTTTTCATGACTGTGAAGTAATTCCGACCCCTCCTCCTGCCAGTAACAGTTCACAGCCAACTGTGTCACGTAGAGAGGACTGTGCACCCCCTGGGCACAGGTTCATTTTTGTTTAAGAATTAATATACCAAATAGAAAATGGGACTCCCCCCTCCACCCCGTTTTAAACAATCATTGCATTTGATTGTTAACCAACGTATCTGTTTTGGAACATTTTTACAAGATGAAGGAAGGTCAGTTAAGGAATATTGTCACGTTATTCACAGAGTTTATCCTGCAAAGGAGAACTTACATTAAAAAGCAAAGAATGCCTTGGAAATTTATTTATCCAAGTAGAAAAGGAAAAGATGTGTTGTCTTCAGCTGAGGAATACAAATATACTAATAAAATTAATTTTCATCCATAAAGTTGAATTTCCATATTTAAATCTCAATGAAAATATATTTAAAAGAACAGTGAAACCACATCATCATCATAGATGGGTGCGGGAAGTTTATTTATAGAGATTTCGCATAAGTTCTAAAGATGGATTTCTTCAGTTTGTGTGAACATCTGATAGAACTGGGCATGAGCAAAACTCATCTGCTAATTCTGTACAGTTCTCCATCTTACCATATCAATACTTGCATGGATAAGATAAGCTCTGTTTAATACAAGGACTTATTTATTTAGTAGGGAGTTTTTAAAAAATAATATTTTAGCTGTGTTATCTTACTTAAACCACCGGAGTAACAAGCCACACAAAGCTGCTTTTTATTTTCTAAATTTGTATACTTCCCCACCCCCACCCCCAAAATGAAGAATAATTGAGACAGGAAGAATAGGGGGTATTCAAAGTAAATATGTTGCTTTTTGGTTGATTATTCAGTGCTCTCTCTCTTCTCCAGGTAAAAACAAACGGAGTCTCCGCCATCAGTCTGGACCCGCCATTAAAGACTGACCCATTTGAAGACCTGTCATTGAACCTGCTTGCTGTATCAAAGGCTCAGCCATCTGTTCAAACCCCAGAACCAAAGGGGTTGATTTCATTGCCTTCTGCAACCCCAAGTAACATGAGTACTTTGAGTTCTGTAAGCTGCATGCCGACAATGCCTCCAATTCCAGCCCGGAGTAAATCCCAGGAAAACACGCGATGTTCTCCAAACCCATTCATTGAGAGCTCGAGCAGCACAAATCCTTTCACCGACAGGACTGCCGCTCCCAGAAACCCCTTTAGAGCTGAATCTCAAGCATCAGAGGCCACTTCGTGGTTCTCCAAAGAAGAGCCCGTTGCTCAGAGTCCTTTCCCTTCTCCGAAGCCTCCCGGACAGAACAGCAGCAAGCCTTCATCTTCACTGGGTGGCTTTGAGGACAGTTTTGATCCGCAGGGCCCACCTACATTAAAAAGCAGCAACCCAAAAGGATGGGTAACCTTCGAGGAAGAAGAGGACTTTGGTGTGACAGGAAAGTCAAGGTCCACTTGTCCAGACCTACTGGGTGATCAGCCGAGTTCGTCTTCTGGCTCCAAGGTGACCTTTAGTGATGACTGGAATAGAGGTACCAGTGTCTCTTTCTGTGTGTTGCCAGCAAGAAGACCACCTCCGCCTCCTGCCCCTCTGCTCCCACCTGGCACCAGCCCTCCAGCAGACCCTTTCACAGCCTTGGCCTCTAAGGCATCACCCACGCTAGACTTTACAGAAAGATAATGTTCTACAGTAGAAAGCAGTCGTTTTTTTAATTTTGGCAGGGTAGAGCCAAAAGAATTGGGCATTCGTTATTCATTATGTGCAATAAGTAATTGTTAAGTGCACTGATGTTGTCATGAAATACCACTATTTAATGTGTACAAAGTTGGAATATGTGTATATTGGAAATAAGGAAAAATCTTTCCCATTATTAACTGGAATTTTGGTGTGTTTCTGTTTGGATAAATACGAGAGAGTAGAAGCCATAAAAAGTGCTCGAAACTACTTTAGAAAATAGTCCTTATTCAGAAATTCTTTGTCAGTCTCCTTTACAGAATCTCAAAAAGCCCAAACAACTTCTAGCTGACGTTACTGCCAGCCCCTTTTGTACTTGTTAAAAATTGGTATTTATAAGTATTTACCAAAGATCTGTCAAACTTATACTGAAACAGAATTTAGAAAGACATTGCTTAAAGAAAAAAAAAATGTGTATACACACACACACAAATAAATACACTTACATATTTGTAAAACACATAATTTAAATTCTAAATCAGACCAAATTTTTACCTAAAAATTAGAACATAGTTCTTCTTTCAATATTTCATTATCTAAAGGATGGCTGAAAATGAAATCTGGACATTTCATTACTTTTCTTTCTAAAACTAGAATGATCTCACTAGGGAACCACTATCGACCACCGTTCCACACTCACCCCCGTCTGACACGCACACCGCGCACACCCTTGTTACTTGCCACTCTAGCAGGTCCGCCGGCTTTTCCGGGGGGAGGAGCTTCTTGCAGCCGGAAGCGGCGTAGTGTGTGGTTACAGTCGGTCACGTGGGCAGACACCCCCCCGGCCCTTTCAAAAAAGCACACTGGCCCAGAAAGTCGGGAAAGCACGTGCCACCGAGCTCAGTGAGAAGCGTTAGAGCTCAACGTACACGGAGGCGTCCGCTGCCCACGGCCCTCGCGCGCTTCTCTTGCCGCCTCCGCTCTGGAAGTGGTGAGCGGCCGCAGGCGCCGCCCGGGGGGGAACTGGGATCTACTCCTTGTGTGTTCTCTCCCTCTCACGAACTACACGACACATCTGTGATGCTGCTTTACGTGTGTAGAGGCTACACCTCAAATTAGCTGTGGATTTCGTCTCCTGCACTGCCAGTATGCAGCTGATCCTGCTTTAATTTTATGAAGACGTACACAGAATGTATACAGAATGTAGTATTTTGATACCATTGAGTAATCCTAATCAGAAAACTTGAGCAATAGTTGTTTTGTTGTCAGTTTAAGATTACTTTTACCCATTATATTAACGTTCCTTTTATACAAAGAGTTGTATATGTCGACCTAAATTCCGTTGTCCGCATTTAACCTTTAAAGATGTGCATTAGCGGAATATCAGAAAAAAAAGAGTTCCTGGCTAAGAATACGTAAAATGTAAAAGCACAGCAAACTGCATCGCACTTAACCGCATAAAGCAAATCTGTTAGGAAAAAAGCACTTTTCTAAATACTCAAATGTTATCAGAATACTATGTTTATAAAAGTAACCCTGTCTCTACTAACAGCCAGGATTTGCTGTTAGAAATAACTCGTGAGTTTTATATTGCGCTTTTTGGGGGGGGGTTCTAATCATTTCAGCAGTAGTATATTTTAAACAGCAGTATTACTATAAGCAGTGTGCTTCAAAATGTGAATTAACTTGTTGAATCTGTGGCTTTAACATCTATGTGATTAATATATATAGTATTCAATATTTGCTCTCCATTAGCAAAATAATTCATTATGAACTTCACTAGTGCAGATTGCAGTTCTGTGAGCAATGTTTCCTATTGAATATAAACTACTGTCTAAAATATACATATCATCTAGCAGCTCAGCCTTTATCCGGAAATTCTACTTGGCAAGTTGCTGAAAAAGTGCACAAAGTTATGAAAGTGAAAGGTATGCTGCAAATAACTAGCCACTATTCTGTGTATTATTAAAATATTTACCAGTTCTGTTAAAAGCAGAGCAGAAACTAGACACTAAGGATCTCTTTGTGAATTCTTCGTTCTCTATAGTAGATTGCTGTTTATATGTAAGAATTTTATTGCTTATGTGGCATACAGTATTTATAACTATATACTTTATAGAAGTACAGTATTAAAGTCAGTGGTATGTAAACACTCTGTACATATCCTGTGAAATGTGCTCTCATATGAAATAAATATACCTGTCTTTACCATATTGACTACTTTGCTCAAAAGGGAGGAATTTTTCTCAGCCATTTTCCTTGAACTTTATATATACGGGTTTGGTGACATTTGGGGATTAATTCTCGTTGTATAATTGGGTATTTTAATTCAAGATCTTATTTTCATCCATTTCACTTCTCTATGTAATATTTCGGCTAAAAGTAAGAAGAATGCTATTCTGAGATTACTAATCATCATTAAGAAGCCATGCACTTATTCTGCAAGAGAGGCCCTCATGCAAAATCTTGTTGGCTCGAAAATAACACGTGAAGCCTGAATGATGATTTTCTAACCCAGAGCGAGAGAAACAGCCTGGGGGGTCAGGGGGAGGCGCAGAAGGGAAACAGGCGCACGAGGAGCCAGGCAAAAGAAGAGACTGCCTTAAAAGACCCAAAGTAAGAGACCGAGGCCAGTAGTTCCTGTGAGTATTGCCTTTTTTCAGATTGCCATTTAAAACAATAACCTTGATTCTTAAATAGTTCAGTTATGTTCATTAACCTCTGACTAAGAAGTTACAGACACAGAATAATAGGCTTTGTAAAAACTTTTTATTTTAAGGTAAATTTGTATGCAGTTATAAGAAATAATACAGAGAGATCCCAGTTTCCCAAAACTGGGAAACTACCTTTTACCCAGTTTCCTTCAGTGGCAACATTTTGCAAAACTATAGTACAATACTACAACCAGGACATTCACATTGACACAAGACCTTCCCATCACCACAAAGATCCTTCATGTTGCCCTTTTCCCGCTTCCCTCCCATCCCATGCCCCTCTCCTGTGTCCTTAACTTCTGGCAACCACTAACCTATTCTCCATTTCTACAGTTTTGCTACTTCAAGAGTGTTAGGGAAATGGAATCATATGGAACCGTTTGGGATTGACTTTTTTTTTTTTTTAATAAATACATATACTCAAGGATGCTTGCTCATTGCTTTGTTTCTTTTTTTTTTTTTTAATTTCTATTTATTTATTTATTTATTTTTGGCTGTGTTGGGTCTTCGTTTCTGTGCGAGGGCTTCCTCTAGTTGCGGCGAGCGAGGGCCATTCTTCATCGCGGTGCGCGGGCCTCTCACTATCGCGGCCTCTCTTGTTGCGGAGCACAGGCTCCAGACGCGCAGGATCAGTAGTTGTGGTGCACGGGCTTAGTTGCTCCACGGCATGTGGGACCTTCCCAGACCAGGGCTCGAACCCGTGTCCCCTGCATTGGCAGGCAGATTCTCAACCACTGCGCCACCAGGGAAGCCCCGGGATTGACTTTTTTACTCAGCATAATTCTCTGGAGATTCATCTGGATTGCATGTATCAATAGTTTGTTCCTTTTTATTGCTGTGTATCAATAGTATTCCATGGTATGGATGTACCACAGTTGGGTTAACCATTTCCCCACCCACTGAAGGACATCTGGGTTGTTCCAGTTTGGGGCTATTATAAATGAAGCTGCTATGAACATTCATCTCAGGTTTTTATGTGCACAGAAGTTTTCATTTCTCTGGGATAAATGCCCAGGAGTGCAATTGCTGGGTCGTAGGGTGGTTGCATGCTTGGATTTTTTTAAACTGCCAAATTGTCTTCCAGAATGACTGTACCATTTAACATTCCCATCAGCAATTTATGAGTGATCCAGTTTTTCCACATCCGTGCCTGCATCTGCTGTTGTTACTATTTTTTACTTTAGCCATTTTGGTAGTAACTATTTCATTGTGGCTTTGTGTTTCCCTAATAGCTAATGGTAGTGAACATATTTTCATGTGATATTTGCCATCTAACATCTTCTTTAGTGAAATATCTATTTGTGTCTTTTGTGCATTTTCTAAATAGATTGCTTTTTTACTATCGTGTTTTGAGGGTTCTTTTCGTACGCTAGATACTCCACCTCTGTTGGATATGTGGTTTGCAAATATATCTCCCTGTCTGTAGCTTATCTTTTCAGCCTCTCCACATAATTCATAGCCAGATCCTGAGCCCCGCAGGTCCACATTTACAGCATGAGTGATTGACACAGGAAAACCAAACTCACAAACTCATGTATAAATCAAAATGCCAATTTATTAATGTTAGAAAAGTAAGTCTGACCACATCAAGATTTAGCGAACACGTGGAAATATGGGAACTCGTACACTGTTGGCGAGAGGGCAAACTGGCACATCAGTTCTAGAGAGCAATTTAGCAACATCCAGCAAAGTTCATATATTCTATCACAACCAATTAGACTTGGAGAGAAACTCTAGGACATGTGGAACAGGATGTGCATTGTTTGTAATGGTGAAAACTAGAAAGAAACTAACCATCAAGAGGGGAATAGAGTGACATATTCATAGTGGAATACTATACAGCAGTGAAGTGAATGAAATATTAGTAAATCTCATTATGGAGCCATAAGGCAAGGTACAAAATAATACAGTATGACATTAGTTACATAAAATTTAAAACATGCAAAACATGTTTTTTTTTCAATACAGTAAAAATGTGCTCTTTTCCTCCCTGGCTGCCTGATATCTAGCAGCCATCATGAATGGCCCATTAGTTATCTGTACCAGAGTGTTCATCACTAATGCAGTGCTTCAGCAGATACAAATGGTCATAAGATGCCCTTTACCCTAGAAAGGCAACAGTACCTAAAATATTGAGACAATAAGCTAAAGTACACAAGACCACCCAGATGTCATCTTTGTCTTCAAATTCAGAACCCACTTGGGTGGTGACAAGACAACAGGCTTTGGCATGATTTACGATCACTTAAACCACACTGAGAGGGCTTCCCTGGTGGCGCAGTGGTTGAGAATCTGCCTGCCAATGCAGGGGACATGGGTTCGAGCCCTGGTCCGGGAAGATCCCACATGCCGCAGAGCAGCAAAGCCCGTGCGACACGACTACTGAGCCTGCGCTCTAGAGCCCGCTCACCACAACTACTGAGCCCGCGTGTCACAACTACCAAAGCCCACGCACCTAGAGCCCGTGCTCCACAGCAAGAGAAGCCACTGCAATGAGAAGCCCGAGCACCGCAGTGAAGAGTAGCCCCCGCTCGCCACAACTAGAGAAAGCCTGTGCGCAGCAACGAAGACCCAACGCAGCCAAAAATAAGTAAATAAATTTATAAAAAAAAAACAAAACACCACCACACTGAGAAAAAGCTACGCACAGAATTTGTAAGACATGGCCTGTATGAGAAGAAAAAGACCTAAAGAGAACACTGAAAGGAATGCAACGAAAGATTAAAGTTAAGAGGACTACAAAGGCAAATATCAGTGGTGACAAAGATTAAAGATGGTGTAAGGGCTCGATCTGTGACAATCTGGCAGATTTTCCAACAGATATGTAGTTAATAACTACATATTTAAGCAAAACTGAGTGGCCAGTACAAACATGGGTTTTCTATACTTTTCATTCATTTTATATTATTAAAAATTATACCCAGAAACCCTGTAGTACATGAGTGTGTGGATAAATGGTTCTCTCTACCTAGAAGGCTATACTATAAACCAAGTTTTTAAGCAGGAGTTGGCTTGATGGATACGCAGTTGGATTCAGGAGAAACAGGGGGATGATCTTACAGCCAGCAGTCAGGAGCTAAGTGACCACAGTAGGCCACTTTCTTCCTCTGAGGAAGAGAGACATTTGCCAATCTGACCAGTACTGCATGTTCCAGGGCTTGGGTGAACCCTGCCGCAACAGTACTAGAGATGAAAACATATCTCTCCCTGGGCGCCATCCGCTTCTATCCAGTGTCAGTCTAACGGTCTTCACATGAGGCTCTGGATTGGCTTTGGGCATTTCCAAGGCCTACAGTCACACACTTTCTCCACTCTGCCCCGGAACTTCAGGATACGGTTTCAGTGGAGGGAGGCAAAGTTTCAGGTACACAGAGTGGCAGGTGCTTGTAATATTCAATTTGCGTTCGGCAATGGCCCTTCCAAGGAGATAACCAGGGGTAGGGGCCTTGCGCTATTTTTGCTTTGCTAGCGCTTCGTTATCAAGGCCTCAGTACAAATGTTACCCAAGGAATGCCTGAAGGCTTAAGGCATTCCTTGACCATCCAATCTAAAAAGCCAGTCACCCTGTTCTGTTTTTATATCTATTTGAATTTGCCTTATCCGTTTATTTTTGTTTTTTCTTTGTCACTTACACTGAATATAAGCTCCATGAGAGCAGTGACCCTGAATCTGCCTCCCTGTCACCGGCGCCCGGAAGAAAGCGCCGAACCCGATTGCCTTTAATAAGAATTTGTTGGGCAGTGAGTTGCTGTATAGTTTGGGGAGGGTCGCTACGGCAGCAGCCGCTCGAGCCACTCTAGAGAGGGGAATTCGAATCAGCCCCCACGAAGGAGGACGGACACTTTCCCTGACCCCTCAGTGCTGAAAACCGGAGCAGAGGCAGCCGACACCGGGGATCAGCGATTCGAGACAGCCTCTTCTGAGCGCTCCAGACCCGAAGCAGCGGGAGGAGTTTCCGGAAGTGGAGACTGGGGGCGGCGGAAAGGCTACGGAGGCTCGGAGCTGCGGTGGGGGGACTGCTGCGGGGCTGGGCACCTGGGGGTTCCCACCACCCCACCCATTCCCGACCTAGCAACCTCTTTCCCACCCACCCATCTCCCTGGGTGGAATCTTGGGCCCCAGGCGAGCCGACTGGGCGGCCAGCGCTCCACTCCGCCGGCTGGTCTGTTTGACGGTTGCCCCGACGACAGCCACTTCCGGGAGCAGGGCTCGGCGAATCCGGCTCGGCGGGTGCGGGCGGGCCCCGGAGGCCCTCCCGGACTGTGTGGATCGTTGCTCGGCAGCACCTGCTTCCGGGAGTGGAGGGCGGGGTCTCCGCGCACCACAGCTTCCCCAGCCTCGGGGTCTGACCTTGAGCTGCGGCCCTCAGACTGTTTCTTTGTTGCTCCTGGCAACAGCCACTTCCGGGAGCGAGTGCAGTTCCCCCAGCAACGCGAGCCCCAGAGGCTCGGGTTTCCGCCTCCCAGCGGCAGTTAGTCGGTCGGTCGTCGCTGTTCGCCGCTCATCCCGAGCCTTCTCGCCGCCTCGGCGGGACCTCCAGAGCCACCATGGTTCTGCTGCACGTGAAGCGGGGCGACGAGAGCCAGTTCCTGCTGCAGGCGCCGGGGAGCATGGAGCTGGAGGAGCTCACGGTGCAGGTGGCCCGGGTCTACAACGCGCGGCTCAAGGTGCAGCGCGTCTGCTCAGGTGCGGCCCGGCGGCGCGGCGAGTTTGCCGGCTGGGTTGGGGTGGGGGCCCGGACCGCGAGGGCCCCGGAAGGGAAGAAGAAACCGGGCCATCTGGGACGAAGTTGGGCGGGACCCACGAGGCTTTCTCGGGCAGGCCGGGGCCGAGGGTCAAGTTTGCGAAGATTTGCAAAGATATGCGGCAGCCGGGCTTGAAATGGGACAGCGGGGTTCGCCAGAGATGCTTCAAGAGCTGGCGGACCGCGAGGAGAGGCTCCCGGAGCCGGCGGGGAGGGCGCACCCCAGGGTCTGGGAGCCGGGATTGGGGCGCTGTGAGCAAACCGAAATAGACCCTGTACAGAGGACGCAAGAGGCACAGAAGGGAGCTGGAAGCTTGGGCCCAAGAGCAGGTGTAGTGGATTTCAACAAGTGTGAGAGGTGGCACGACCACTGGGCCGTTTTTTCAAAGTGAATTTCCTATTTTGAGACTTTGGAGGTAGAGCAGTTTCCGGTGGTGGGCCCCCCACCTTTGGGATGGCCTTCAGAGGTGAGAAACAGTGAGAGAGCCTCGGTGTTCTTGCCTCTCTTGGTGGTCCCTTCTCCAGGAAGCAAAGCCTGATTCTCTTGTTACAGTGTTTTGGTCACCGTCCTCTCGACACTCTGGAGCAGTGCCGTCCAAGGGAGCTTTCCACCGCGATGGAAAATGTTCCCAGGTTGTGTTGTCCAGTAAGGTAGCCACTAAGCACACGGGGCCGTTGAGCACCACCAAGAAACTGCGTTTTTTATTTCATTTCATTTCAACTTAAATCCAAGTAGCCACGTGCAGCTAGTCACTGCCACATTAGGCAGCGCAGTACTTGACAGGATGCTACTCCAGGTGTGGTCTCGGCTGTGATTGTGTCTATAATTATACCACGTGATTTTCGTACCATGGAGAACTCCTTAAGGGTCATGGTTTCTACCTTTATGGGTCATACGTATAGTTTCTTAGTAAAATTTACTGACTCCAAAACAAGCCCGATTAAGTGTTATTTTAAAATGAAAGCATTTGGGGAGAAAAGGGCCTCAACTTCTTTTTCTATGAAATTATCCATTGAAATGTGGTGCTCATTGTTCAGGCATGTTAGTGAACTTAAAACCCATTCATTTGGGACTTCCATGGTGGTCCAGTGGTTAAGATTCTGCGCTTCCAATGCAAGGGGTGCGGGTTTGATCCCTGGTGGGGGAACTAAGATCCTACATGCCATGCGGCGTGGCCAAAAAAAAAAAAAAAAAAAAAAAAAAAAACCCATTCATTTAATCTACAGTCCTTGTTATCAGCCGTGGTTCAGGCAGGCCCCAGTGCTATACCCACCGAAGACAGGGATGAATGAGACCAGCTCCTTGACCCCCAGATACTTACAGTCTGCTGGGGAGAGAGACAATAAGTATCCCATAAGTAGTCCATTAAGTTCCACCATTTGTTCCATAGTATTGTATTATTATAGGCCACCTGGTGTCTTCACACAGTGCTATGGGAAGACTTAGCTCCACGTACCTCTTTCATGTGAAAGAAAGAAGGGAGAGAGAGAGAGAGAAGGAAAGAGAAGAAAGAAAGAAAGACAGTTTTGCAAGGCTGAAATGTGGATTCGTTTTGGGATGAATGTATATGGAATAGGAAAAATATAAAGCATGCATTTGAATAGTGAACATGATACTAGAAAATCAAGGTCTTGTCTCTGCCACTGTGGAAGGGCGTGAGCTGCCTTATATCCTCCCCAATGATCAGATGTACATAAATCCTTTATAAAGTATTTATATAAAGTTTTATATACAGTAGTTGAAGTGTGACCAGAGCAAGCCTCAGGTGGTACAGCTGCAAATTAGGGAAGATGGGGATGTTGATAACGGTCTGGCCTACCTCTCAAGGTTAAATTAAATGAGGTAAGCTATGTGAACGCGCTTGGAAAACCATAACGCCCTATGTGGATGTGTATTCAGACCATCAATGAATTTGAATTTGTGCCTCCTGAGTGCCGGGAAGTATAACATAGCACAGAGGGTTAGAGCACAGAACCTGTAGCCTGTGAACGGTGGGTAAGCACCCAGACTCTCTGCTTCGGTTGACCTAGGACAGATTGGTGAGCATTTGTCAGAGGTCAAGGACAGGTCGGGCACATAGCAAGTGGCATCAAAGGGTTTGTTAAATAAAATAGCCAATGGGCAAGACGCCCGACCACTAGGGAGCTCACATTCCAATGAGGTGTAAGGTGTTACGATGATGACTACCGTACGTATTGTCTAACTTTCTCTTGTTTTTAAGAAATGGAAGAATTAGCAGAACATGGCGTATTTCTCCCTCCCAATATGCAAGGACTGACTGATGACCAGATTGAAGATTTGAAATTAAAGGATGAATGGGGTGAAAAGTGTGTCCCCAGTGCGGGTTCAGTATTTAAAAAGGATGATATTGGACGAAGGAATGGACAAGGTAATGCAGCATTTTTCTTCTCTCTGCATGCCTGAGTATAGCAATAAGTACGAAAGCAGTTCTTTAAGTTAAAAAATTGACCTCAGTATTTATATACAAACTTATAAAATACTGCACCATATAACTACTTGTAAAACACTAATCCAGAACGAATTAGGTGGAAAAGAAGGCATCTGTCTTCTTGCTCTAAGTTGCAGCTAGCTTTTAAATGTGATAGATGAACCATAAGAAATTAACATTTTTGTAGGCAACAAGTGATTGAAAATCGGCATTTTCATGTGGTTCGACCTAATAGTTTGAGGGGATAATCATTGATAATGTATTGAAGGGTGTGTTTTGTTCCAGGTTGCAGATCAGGGTTTATTTAGAGATTCTGTGTGGAAGGAGGAAATAAATGTCAGCCCAACAGTCTCCACTCGAATTGAGGACATGCCTCTCTTTTGTACAAAACAGCTTAGGACATGCCAGAACACTGAAGAAATTCTTCTTGTTTTAGTATGTGGTTGTTTGTGTGGAATTGGAAGGAGAAAGGGATGATAACCCATTTTGATAGCTTCTTATCCCTTTTAACCTGCATAAAAAACTCCATTTAAAAGACTATAATTGGGACTTCCCTGGTGACACAGTGGTTACCAGTCCGCCTGCCAATGCAGGGAACACGGGTTCGATCCCTGGTCTGGGAAGATCCCACATGCCGCAGAGCAACTAAGCCCATGCGCCACAACTACTGAGCCTGTGCTCTAGAGCCCGCGAGCCACAACGAAGAGTAGACCGAACTCGCTGCAACTAGAGAAAGCCCACGCGCAGCAACGAAGACCCAATGCAGCCAAATAAATAAATAAATAAATAAAGTTTCAACTAGAGAAAGCCCACGCGCAGCAACGAAGACCCAATGCAGCCAAATAAATAAATAGTTTATCATGGATTCTTTAAAAAAAAATAAGATAAAATAAAAGACTATAACTGATCAGTTAACAAACACCTAAGTATCTACTATGCCCTTAAAACGCTATTAGGAGCAAAAGAAATAAAGTGTCCCTATGAGGCCTTTGCATGCTTAGAAATTTTTTTTTAGCATTGAAGATAATAGGAATTTCTAGTATTATTTCTTTTGAATTTTAACCTAGAAAATAGTTGGTTGTCTTCCACATCTTTTCACACCTAAACCCATTCTCAATTTGGAGAGATCTTTTGCTTTTTAGGAGGAATTGCATCAATGAAAAAAATAATGGTACTTGTAAGAACAGTTAACAGTTTATTTTTACCAGTTCATTATTCATCTTTAAACCAAGATAGTCTTACACTTTTATTTTAATACAGTTTTATATTTCTAGTATTTTCAATGGCTATGTTATTTATTAAGAATATGAAGTTTGAAAGATTTCTACCTAATTTCTTACAGCCAGCTTTCCTGTATCCCTCAGCTGAATTCCATTCTTGTACTTTCTCTCATCTCACTTCCTCCCTGACTCAGACAGAAGGGATTAAGATGTTTAAGAAGAGTTTTAAAGATGGCTGTCTCTCTCCCCCTTCCCTTTTTTATTTTTATAGCTCCAAATGAAAAGATGAAGCAAGTTTTAAAGAAGACTATAGAAGAAGCCAAAGCAATAATATCTAAGGTTAGCTTTTTAAATGAAGCCTTTCGTTCCTTTCCTTCCCCCCTCCCTCTCTCTTTCCTTTTCTCTTTCCTTCTTTCCTTCTTTTTCTTTCTTTTTCCTCCTTCCTTCCTTCCTTCCTTCCTTTCTTTCTTTCTTTCTTTCTTTCTTTTCTTTTCTTCCTTTCTCTTTCTCTCTCTCTCTCTCGCTCTCTCTCTCGTTCTCTCTCCCTCCCTCACTCCCTCCTTCCTTCCTTCCTCCTTCCAGAGGCAAGGGAAACAAGCATGTTTGGGGTGGGCCCTAGCTTTTCCTTTTCATAATTGTGACAGTTGTCCTCAATCCTCCCAGTTCTTTCAGGTCTGACAGAAATGGTTATTGGCTTGTGTAAATGTGGTTCAAATATGAATTGATGCATATATGATTTTGTTTCCTTAACTTTTTTTTTTTAGTTGAAGTATAGTTGATTTACAGTATTGTGTTAGTGTCAGGTGCACCGCATAGTGATTCAGTTGTGGTTTTTTCTGATTATATTCTATTTGAGGTTATTACAAGATATTAAATATAAGTTCCTGTGCTATACAGTAAGTCCTTATTGCTTGTCTATTTTATGTGTTGTAGTTTGTATCCCTTAAGAACTAATGAAAGTGGAATGGGGAGATGCGAACATTGTAACCACACGCTGGATCTACAGATACCTGACTGACACAGCATGTGTTTATTACGAATTAGCTTTCTGTAATTGTCTTAAGTATTAACACAAAAAGTATTTCATTGAAGGAGAAACATACCATTGACATGCATATACTGTGAGTCTGGAGGAGAATGATTTAAGGATTTTTCAAGAATTGAACGTTTTTTTCAGTCGCTGTTATTTATGCGTTGCTGATACTAGTTGCTCTCGCCCGCCACTGCAGGCCTTCTCACTTGATAACTGCTCTTTCTTCCGTTCCTCTCAATGCACTGGGCGTAACTGTCATTTCTAAACCAACATTTCCCAAATTCTTCAAGCTCTTAACTACTCCTTTAAGTGCTTCAGGAAAGGCTGCCCTTCTGCCTGTTAATATAGGAAAGGCTCTGGGAAAGCCTACAAGGAAGGCTTCGGTTCGATCCAACGTTTGCAAAACGCATTTGACTGCAGAACCTTTTTTTAGAAGGATAGATAATAGCTAGTAACGTCTAGTCAAACGGGCACATCTCGGAGCACGTTAGGAGAACAGTGGCCTGGACCCTGCTCTTGCTTCTGTGGATATCCTTCCTATTCATCTGTATCACTTCTTCCCTTTGCCTGTGTGTATTTTTATATAGTCATGTCATCGTTGAGAGAGAGGGGTTTCCCAGGGGCTCCAGTCGCTTTGCTGCAGCGATTTGCCCAAAGTTGCAGAGCTCTTGGGTGGCCAGGCCTCACTTCTCACCCGCGGCCCTTCCACGCTGCTTCCAAAATGCAGCTGGCGTCGCTCTCGCCTCCCTAGACCCTGCCCTGCGGGGGGCACTTAGCCCTGTGGGTCAGAACCCACTGGGCAAGCAGGGAAGGAAGGGTTCAGGTCCCAGCAGCCCCACTGTGACCAGTCCCTTGGCCCTGGGCCTGGGACTCCGCCTCCATCGCTCAGGTTCCTCAGGGGGAGAGTGGAAGACGGTAGAATATGGAAACTGGGGCTCCTTGGGGTGGGATGATGGTGTCCATGCCGCCCCTCTTCCTGGGACCCACCCTCTGCTGTGAGTGGGAGACCCGGACAGCGGGGAATCTCTGTCGTCCTGAGGCCGCACCCTGAGTTTCTCTGTCACCCAACCATGGCATCTGGTGGGGAATCCCCGCCCTTGACATTGGTGGAGTTTTTGTAGAAAATGACCCCGTGGCACCCCCTTTCTGTGTATATTGGTAGTGGGGGGTGGAGCCCTCTGAGTGGGACAGCTTCCCTCCGGTGACCCCGGATCCGGTAGATCTTCACACCGTCTCTACGGCATGTGCCCCTCATGAGGAGGCCTGATTTATTTTATGGGGATTTATGACTTGGGAACAATTTCATAAGCCGCCCTGGGAGTAGGTAAGGCAGGAATATTACCTCCATCTTACAGATGAGAACGTAGGTTTAGAGAGTTTAAATCTGGGCCTCCAGGGCATTCTGCCTTCCTCCCTGGGGTGCATCAGCTTCAGGCCACGGGTGCTGCCTGGCCCCCTGGCCCCCCGGGACTTGGGCATCCACGCTGATGGTCCGTGTTGTACCAGGTCACAGGACGCCTGCATTTCCTCGGAAGCCAGGATTTTCATCTCCCTTCCGTGTCACTTGCCTACAGCTCGGTCAGGTTATAACTCACAGTTACTCAGAGTGGCTCCGTCTCAGATGTGGGCCCTCACGTTGCCCTCGTGGTGCAGGATCATCCATCCTTCCCTGCCCCCTCCCTTGCCCCCCAGCCCCTCGTCAGCGTGCCGAGGGTTCCCGATAGCCCTCCCCCCTACCTTGCCGCCCAGCCCAGCGGGGCCCGATGCGGCCTCTTCCCGGCTCTGGGTCTCTGCGTGGCCTGTGCTCCTGGCCTGACCTCCTGTGCTGAGCAAGCTCTGACCTCGTGGGGACTGCGGGCCCGCTGGCCCTCCCCCCAGCCTGTCTCAGACCCTTCCTCTCCTTGGGCTCCTGCCCTCTCACCGTCTCCGTGGGCAGCTTTGCCTCCTGCTTTGGCAGTGAGGTCGAGGCCGTCTGGCACAAGCCCTCGGTTTTCTGTCCCCCCTGCAAACTGTCTCTTCCTGCATCTCTCTCGTTCTTCCCTCGAAACTCTGACCAGTGTCTCTTGCCCCTGGGCTCTCCCACTCCAGCTTGGCTACATCTCCCCTTCTAGAGACCCAGGAGGAATAATGCCTTTAGTCTCTCCCGTCCCGTGGCAGCATCTACTCTGTAAGCACACTCGGGCCTCCTTCCTTAGCCTGAAATCAATCCTCTACAGCTTAACCTTCCACCTGCGCCCCCGACACTCGCCTCCCCCATCTTCCCACCCCCAGCAGCTTTCCCGAAGGAGAGGCCCCCAGATCCTCGAGCCAGACCCTCCCGGGTTTCTCAGAACCTGGCCTCTGTTTTCTTCCGCCACAGAAATGGCCACCTCAGGGCCCCCAGTGACGCCCCTCCTGCAAATCCAGGGGCTTCTCCTGTCGGACTGCTGGACCCCTCTCTGTCTTTCAACCACATCCATGAGCCTCCTCCGTCGTGGTTCCCTCCCGGTTCCTGGCTGCTGTTTTCTCTGGCTCTTGCCTCTGAAATCTGGTGTTTTTCAAAGTACTTTATCCTGACTCACTTCTCTTTTCTTTCTGCTCTTTCTTCCTCAGCATTTTATCTTCTCTGCCAAATACAGATTCCACTCTCCACAGATAACTCTCAAATCTCTGTCCTCTACCCCAGCATCTTCCTTTACTTGCAACCTGAGTTTCCAGCTGCTTTCTAGAAGGTTCTACCTGAAAGTCCAACCAGCACTTCAAACTCAAGTTTTCTAGACCAGAGCTCATTGATTCCTCTGCCCTGTGTTCTTTACCCAAGAGGAAGCGCTTCCTGCAGACTTTCCATTTTTACTAAGAGCCACTGCTGTCTCGGTTATCCAGGCTCAGTGTCACCTTCGTCACTTCCTCTCTGTCACCCGTATGCCTTAAGTCTGGTCCTGTACCGTCCACTCCCATGGATTTAAGATGCATCTTAAATCCAACCCCTCTCTTCATTTCCATGGTCACCACTTTATTTAAGGCTCCCCTGATAGCCTTTGTGTTCAGACACCAGCTGGGGGGCCTGCACCTCAGCTCTGACCCTAACTACCCAGAGCTGGCACGGACCCCGCAAGCTAAAGGATGAGGTCCCCAGCCAGGCTTGCCCGGCTTCAGGCACCAGTGACCTGCACTCTGTCTGACTTGGCTGCAGATTTGGAGGGTCCCACCACCCCCCTTCAGGTTCAGTAATTTGCTTGAATGATGCACCGAACACGCTGCAAGTGCTGTGTTTCCTGTTTTGTTATAAAGCATACAACTCAGAAACCGCCGGATGGGAGAGACCCATAGAGCAAAGTTAGGGCCAGGGGCAGGGGGTGCAGAACCTCCGCGGCCTCCCATCCTCCATGGACCCCGGGCACTCACTTTCCCGGGCACACACCTTCAGTGTGGTCTCCACCCAGGAGCTCTGCTGAGCTTCAATGTCCAGAATTTTTATCAGGGTTTCATTGTGTGGACCTGATTGGTTAAATCATTGGCCACGTGACTGAGCGCCTCTCCAGTCCCCTTCCTTCTCCAGAGGTGGTGATGGTGGGGATGCGGGGGTGGGGTGGGGGGGCGTCTGAAAGCTCCAACCTGCTAGTCCCAGCTTGGGCTTCCTGGGGAGGCCACCCCTCCCCAAACTATCCAAGGGTTCACATGGATCACCTTGTCAGCATGAACCCAGGTCTGGTCAGAGGGTGCTGATTACGAATAATGACAACCTTATCACTCAGGAAATGCCAAGGGTTTTTGAAGCTCTGCCCCAGGAACAGGGGACAAAGACCAGATACACTCTTGATTACGTCACACCTTTCTCTGCACTCTTCAGAGCCTGCTACCAGTCTCCCCCCGCCTGGGTCCGTTCTACAGCCACTGCAAGATGAGTCTCGCAGCGTCACCGCTTCTTCCCAGAGAAGCCACTCGCTGCCCATCGCCTCACTGTCAGTGCTAACTCCTCAGCCTGGCGTTCACGGCCATCCCAAAACAGGCTCCAGCCTGGCCGGCCAGCCGTGTCTTCCCTTCCCCGAGCTGCGTGGGCTGCTAGCTGTTACCTGCTTTTCTTTGCTGCTGCTTGTCCTGAAGCACTCTGTTCCCTGAGATGCCGTCCCCTCTGCCCTGTTTCCTGATGCCTTCTCGCATCTGTACCGCTGGACTGGGATTCCTCCCCCCAGAGTGTCCTCTGCACTTCACCCCTCTTGGTGCCGCTCATATCCTGCTTTATAACCTAGGTCGTGGTGGCCATGGCTCAGCCCCAGAAATAGACTGTAGTCACTTTGGTAGCGAGCACCATCTGATTCTTTCCGTTGCTCTGGCAGTATCTGGCACGGGTCTTGTACAAGAACTTGATTGATATTTGTTGAATTGATTAGCCGCATCGTAGATAACAGTGCCTGTAATCATTTTCAGAAACACGTGGAAGCCAATGTCTGTGTTACCATGGAGATGGTGAAAGACGCCTTGGACCAGCTTCGAGGTGCAGTGATGATTGTTTATCCCATGGGGTTGCCGCCATACGATCCTATCCGGATGGAATTTGAAAATAAAGAAGATCTGTCGGGGAGTCAGGTATGTGGCTCTTGGAGTTTCTTCCAGGTGAGTTCATTCCCTCCCCCAGCCCCCAAACAGCAGAAGCCCCTGAGATTTGACCTTTCTCTGCTGATGTAGTTTGTTGCTTCATACACAGCTTTCCATCTTGCTAGACTAGGCTTCAGAGCAGAGTTGTGAATTCAGGGGAGGACCCCGAGGACGTGCTCCTGGTTGAGGGCTTGGCCCACACACACAGGGGTGGCAAGAGACAAGGGAGTCACTGAAAACATTCCCATTTTCTTTGACCACTGGGAAGCCAAAACCCTAATTTGTGCCTGTTTCTACCCAAACATATTGGTCCCTTTGCATGGAATTTTGTGTTCTAGCTTTATATCTCCCCCCCCCCCAATACATTTATTTATTTATTTATTTATTCATTCATTCTTGGCTGCGTTGGGTGTTCATTGCTGCGCATGGGCTTTCTCTAGTTGTGGCGAGCAGGGGCTACTCTTTGTCGCGGTGCACGGGCTTCTCATTGCAGTGGCTTCTCTTGTTGTGGAGCACAGGCTCTAGGCACGCGGGCTTCAGTAGTTGTGGCTTGCAGGCTCTAGAGCGCAGGCTTAGTAGTTGTGGCACACGGGCTAGTTGCTCCATGGCACGTGGGAGCTTCCTGGACCAGGGCTCGAACCCATGTCCCCTGCATTGGCAGGCAGATTCTTAACCACTGCGCCACCAGGTAAGTCCCTAGCCTTACCTCTTGCTCCTTATTATTTTCTTAGCTTTATGTTCCACTTTCCTTTGTTTTTCTCATTTTCTCATTTCTCATTTTTTCATTCCTTATCCTATGGGACAGTATCTTTTTCTCTGAGCCATCTTAAATAGGCAGGATATGCAGAAGCAAACGAACAGCCCCATTATACCTATACAGCTCTTCCTCAATTTATGATGGGGTTATGTCCCAACAAACCCAGCGTAAGTTGAAAATATTATAAGTTGAAAATGCATTTAATACATTTAACCTACCGAATATCATAGCTTAGCCGAGCCCACCTGAAACGTGCTCAGAACACTTACATTAGCCAACAGTTGGGCAAAATCATCTAACACAAAGCCTATTTTATAGTAGTGTGATTTATTGAATACTGTACTGAAAGTGAAAAACAGAACCGTTGTCTGGTACGGACAGTTGTATTGGTTGATTACTGTGGCGATCACAAGTTACTGCCGCTGCCCAGCATCACGAGAAAGTCTCACACTCTACATCACTAGGCCGAGAAGAGATCAAAATTCAAAATTTAAAGTGTGGTTTCTACTGAATGCGTATCACTTTCACACCATCATATAGTCAAAAAGTCATTAATCGAACCATCGTAAGTCAGAGGCTTTTGTATTTAAACACCCAGCAGGATCCCCGTATTCTTCCCTGGCAGTAACCTAAAAATCCATCTAAGACGGACCTTATATCATGGATGAGGGTGCAAATGAGATAGGATACCCGCCACTTCCCAGAAGTTACCTGAGTCAGGGCATGAGTTGAAACTAACAGGGAAGGTGCTGAAATGAGTGAGGGCTTTGAGTAGGGGGGGTTAGTGCTGCCCGTGGGGGAGGTCAGGGGAGGGCAGGGTGCTGGAAGCCTGTCCCACTTCCGATGCTGGGAGGGGCATTGGCCAGCCTCCGTGCCCCCAGGGCCGGGCCACACCCTTGGCCGTGTCCTGACTCCCTTAAAGCTGGTTCTTACCGTGACCCCAGGCAGCACTCAGTGTCATCACAGAATCAGAGGCACAATTGTGGTGGGCAGCGAAGGAGCTAAGACGAACAAAGAAGCTTTCGGACTACGTGGGAAAGAATGAAAAAACCAAAATTATCGTCAAGATTCAGCGGGTAAGTACTGTAACATGTCACTATTTTTTACTTACTTGCAAACTGATAAAAATTTACATTAAAGCTGAAAGATTTAAACTCTTGTGCAGACACTTTAATCCTGCCGGTCCGGGCTTAAAGTCAAACTGTCCTCTTTATGGAGCAACAAAAACATGAAGGAAATATGGATCGATTGACAGTATCTGGAGTTTGTTTTAACTGAGGGGGAAAGGAGAGTATGCTGCGTTCATTTCAACTTTAAAAATGGGGCTTACAAGTAACTAAAAATGTTTCTTGAAATGAAAAATACAGCCCAGAGCACTGATCTCAAGTTTTTCTGAGTGCTGATAGTCTGTGAATGAGGCGGAGGGCTGGAGACCTGTAAGGACTTCGTGTGGAGCCGTATACCTGCAGGCTGCTTTGTTCTGTGCTCTCTCCTAAATCATCTCTCCATAGTTTTGGGGCAACAGGGTCCCCCCACGATTATCCCTACCCCTCCCTCACTGGACCTGCAGTGGCTGACTTGGGAATGGCTGTGACCAACACGGCACCACCCAGCCTCCACTGGGAGGGCCCAGGGCCAGAGCGAGACTGCCCTCGTGATTCGCTGTGGATGATCAGGAATGCATGACCTGTTTATCTTTAGCAGTCGGCAAAGGCAGTTGTAAGACGTGAGCTGTAACTTTCCGGGTTGTCCTTATAAGAACGCCTTAATCCGCAATTTGCCATCCCCCCGTCTTTTCAGAGGGGGCAGGGAGCTCCAGCGCGAGAACCCATCATTAGCAGTGAGGAGCAGAAACAGCTGATGCTCTATTATCACAGAAGACAAGAGGAGCTCAAGGTACCGAGTGACTGACGGCTTCTCAGCAGAGCTGGCGCCTGGGGCGTTCACCCGCTCACCCCCATGCCTCACTCTGGGCACGGGGGCAGCTCGGGGGGCGGTGGGTTCTGCAGGATGTGGTGAGGGCACCTCCTGAGCTTCAGCCTTGCCAGGGCTGCGGGCGCCCTGCCCAGTGTCCCCCTGCCTTAGCGTCTGGAGGCGTCCTGCTTCTGGGGAGGTGGGGAGCGAGGAGGTCGGTCGTGGGTTCTGCAGAACGCTTTCCGGAAATGCCTTCCTGAGCAAAACACGTTTATGTTCAGAAATTGGAAGAAAATGACAACGATTCCTGTTTAAATTCTCCGTGGGCAGATAACACTGCTTTGAAAAGACATTTTCATGGAGTAAAAGACATAAAGTGGAGACCAAGATGAAGTTCACCAGTTGATGAAGCTTTCTAAAATATTAGCTCACCTTTCTTTTGGCAAAATAATCATAATAATAAGTAAAAAGGACACCCACAGCTCTCTTTGAAAGTTGTTGAAATTTCTGGTTTTCCTAGTTGTTTTTTCAGTTTGAATTTTTAAAATAAAAGTTATTCAAGGCTGTAGAGCTTAATAAATACATCCTCAAAAGAATCCGCCTAAACTATTTTTATTTCAGGACGACTATCTACTAATCTGAGGTTTTTCTTTGGCAAAATACGGAAGGTATAGTTACAAACATTTTTTTCTTCCTGATTGCTTTATTTTATATTCTCATAACAGCTGTTGTATTGCAGGAGGTTGAAAGTACCTTTTCTCCCAGGGATCTGCTGTGCAAGTTGGCCGTCAGTGGCCACTAGAGGCCGCCCGTCACTTCCTTACCCGCATTTTTCCTGGGCCCTCCCTGTGGAACTGTCAGAGGCCCAATTCTCAATCTTGTTTCAGAGACTGACAGGGGGTCTAACTGTAGCCTTGCGTCTCCCAGCTTCAAAGGTGAAGTTCACCCCTTGGCTGAGACCTGGCTGGTCTTGTCTTCCAGGTGTAAAGGCTGCACCTGTGATGGAACTTGGGTGGCCAAACTAGACTAACCTTGAAACTGGACAAATTCTTGTGTAGTTTCTGGGCTTTTCCTGAAAACTAATGCAGATCCTGGTAACCGATGGTTCTCCCCGTGGGCTCACAAGAGCCTGCAGCTCTTGTCCTGCTGAGGTCGGTACCGAGGCTGACAGATGCAAACGTTGTTGGCTCGGTGGCCATCTGGCCACAGGACACACTGGCTCACCTGTCGTCCTGACTGGTTTTCTAGGACATCTTTGATTTTAAATTCTCCAACTCATCATCTCTGCAAATGCTGACGTTTCAGCAGCTCAAGTACATCTCAGATTGTGCAGCGAGAAGTGGCCTAGATGTCTCATCCAGCTACATTTGGTCTGTAGAAGACTCTTCCCCTAGTTGGAGGAAACGCATCACGCTCACTCTGAGGAAAAGTGAAGTGACAAGGACGCTCCCTGCCCTGGTCCCCCTGTGCCCACTTCTCCTCACCCACCACGGTGCTGGAGCCCCCCTGTACTCACACAGCCACAGGAATGGGGCTGGGGGCGGGGCCGGGACCCTGGGTTCCCAGACCCGATTCCACTGTGGAGGGTGAGGACCGTCCACGTCTCCCCCAGCCCTTCACACATCAGCGAGACCCCCTCAGAGTGCCCTCACCTCGAGCGGAGGCCTTGGCTCCTGGCAGAAACTAGTCCCCCTGGAGAGCATCCTGCACAGATTCTTCTCCCAGAACCTTCTGCAGCCTGTCCTCATCGCCCCGCAATCTCCAAGTTACTTAGGGCCCCTGCACTGACTACCTACTAACATTTCTGCTGTCCTCAAAACAGCATTTTTCTAAAGTGGCTTGTAACCGACTATACGTCTTGATTGTGCCTTACTCTTTTGATTGTCAAATTTTGTAAAATCAAGTTTGCATCTGTTTTCTTTTTGACTTTCATTCTTATTTTTAGCGAAGTAGAGTTATTATATTAGTTTCAGGTGTAACTTTCATTGTGATTTTATTTTTTTTCGTTATAATTTTAAATGTCTCTGTGGAAAGCTTCTGTCCTTGGATGATACAAAGTTTGCAATAAGACCCTGTGATTTTATGTGAGGAGCACCCGCTCTTGTCAGTGCATAGTTTATGTGCGTGCATGACGGCCATACTGGACTTGCAGAAAATGGTAAGCCGCATGATCGCAGTAGATCTGCTTAAGAATCACTATTTCCATATCATTAGGAATTCTTCTTGACTCAGTGGGATTTCAATGCTTTCTGTGGCCATGACGGTTACTCTGTTGCTTCGCATAATCACCGGAAATTGTTAACCAAAGGGCCACTGGCTTTTTTTTTTTTTTTAGATTTATTGATTGATTGCTATGTTCGTTTCTGTGCAAGGGCTTTCTCTAGTTGCGGCAAGCGGGGGCCACTCTTCATCGCGGTGCGCGGGCCTCTCATTATCGCGGCCTCTCTTGTTGCGGAGCACAGGCTCCAGATGCGCAGGCTCAGTAGTTGTGGCTCACGGGCCCAGTTGCTCCGCGGCATGTGGGATCTTCCCAGACCAGGGCTCGAACCCGTGTCCCCTGCATTAGCAGGCAGATTCTCAACCACTGCGCCACCAGGGAAGCCCAGGGCCACTGGCTTTTGAGTACAGAAATCACTACATTACTAACATCACACTACAGCCCTTTATTGAATAATCAAGTAAAACGCACAGTCCTATCCTCATAACCCCTGAGCTCTATCCGTTCTGACATAGCGGCTCCTTAGAAGGGCAGTACGGGAGCTGCCCCTTCACGGCCGTCTGTCTATAAGGAAGGGGGGCAGGCAGTCCCTGGGTGACTCTGTGCTAATGTGGGTTGATTCACTTCGCATCCACCCCCTGAGAAAGGTGGTGGTGACCTCAGATGGGTGGCCTGGCTCATCCGTGGTCGCCTGGCTAGTGAGGGTAGAGCCAAGGGCCACTCCCAGGGCTTCCCGAGAAATCAACTTTTCAGCAAAAGTCATCTTGCCAAATGGCAGGCTATGGATCAGCTTAAGTATGCAGGCTTGGGCTTGGTGTGACTTTTTTTTTTTTAATCCCATACATCTGTGGATCAACATCAAGGAAACGCAGTGCATGTTGTCTGTTGCCAGGCTGGGTCTGCGGTTTTGTCCTGCATAACTTGTCTTCTCACACGGTTGTTTCAGGGAGACCAGGAATGCTCGTAATAAAACTTGTCACCACCCAAAACCCTTTCCACCGGCAAACCGAAACCCCGGGCAGTATTTCTGTCACAGGATTACTTTGTTCCTTGGCAACCGCTCTGCGAAGACTGTGCCGTCAGGCTTGAAATCAGCCGCCACAAGCTGAGGGCATGGTGGCCTTGAGCAGTTCTCCATGAAGCCTCAGGAAACCACCTCCACCGCCCACCCTTCGTCACAAGATCCCAGGGGTCATCACTCTGTTCCTCCAAGTCCACTGGCCCCAGAGAGAGTGCCAGGAGAGATGTCATTGGTTCCCAAGAAAAGTTCAATACTGGATGTCAGAGTACGGAGCTGTTTCCCAACTACCAACGTGCCAAGTGCTTTACGTGTATTTTCTCATTTACATCCTCTCGACAGCCAAATCAGGAAGAAACTAGTGTTATCATTTCACCAATAAGGAAGCCAAAGCCCAGAAAGGTTCTTTTGCCCAAGGTGAAGCATCTAAAAGCCCACCTGCTTGCCCCAGAATCTGCCACGAACTGTACGGTAAGTTTCCACGTATACCTCGTGTAGATGCTAAACCACGTGCTAGGGAACATCGGGGAGGGAGCGTCCACGGAACACACCCCTGTGAAGGGCCCCAAGCAGGAGTGCTCTCTCCAGGGTGGGCACACGGCAGCCTTTGGTTATTTTACTTAGTCTGAGGCCGATAGTGATGGGATTACGGGTCCTAAGATGGCTTCAGTTCACCAACCACTGAAAAGGGGGAAAGCTGTGTGAGCCCACCCATGAGATGCTTTAAGCAAATAGACACTTGGCTTGATCTGAAAGCACTGCCCAGAGCGAAGAAAAGAGTCTGGGGTCGTGTCCCAGCTAGAGAAGGGACCCCAACCTGCTCTCAGGCCCAGCACACGCGGGTCGTAGGACACTTTGCCGTAGGGTTCTGGGCCACACTAGCATGGATTCAGAGGTTATTGGCTGAACAGATTCCCACAGGCTAAGTCCCAAGCTATCATTACTTTGAATAGATTGAACTCGCTGCATTCAGACCAAGAAAATGACAGCCACAGCTGTCTTGCTGTTCCAGCCATGGGACAGGATTCCAGCATCGTCATGAAATGCAGAATGGGAAGTGCCAGCAACTCCGTTTGCAGTTTTGTCACCTAAATCCCTGATCCTACAACCGTCTGTGTTGGGTGGCAGCCCTGCTCGGCAGCCCCATGACCACAGCTGTGTCCCTGCCGTTCCCCTGACCCCACCCCAGTGCGCTTGGTACATCCGCCCAAGGTATCCAATGCGTTCTGTTGCTTTTCCTCGGCTCGTTGAGAGAGGCCATCGCACTGCAGGTGCCCTGGTGGCCTCAGCACAGGCCTAATGAAGGTGAGGATGGTACCTGCCCCTTCATTCTGCCCCTTCACCTGTCACATCATTTTTTGTTGTTGTTTTTGATGTTGTTTAATATTTATTTATTTATTTGGTTGTGCCGGGTCTTAGTTGCAGCAGGTGGGCTCCTTAGTTGCGGCTCACCAGCTCCTTAGTTGTGGCACTCAGGCTCCTCAGTTGTGTCATGCAAACTCTTAGTTGCGGCATGCGGGTGGGATCTAGTTCCCTGACCAGGGATCAAGCCTGGGCCTCCTGCACTGGGAGCACGGAGTCTTCTCCACTGCGCCGCCAGGGAAGTCCCTGTTGCATCGTTATGAAACAAGACAAACCCTGCCTACGAGTGGGTGACGGGACTACAGGGCAATAAATGCCCACGGGTCTCCTCTGTCCCCTCCTCCCTGCCTGCTTACTCTCCCCTCCCCCAGCCCCACCCCCAGACAAAGTAGGCAGGTATAATAGCAGCATTATCCTTCCGTTCTCATTTCTCATTTTGCGTCTCTGTTTGCATTGCGCTGGACCAGGTCCCATAGGCTCAGAGCAACTGTATGTTTCAGTGGTAAGTAAGCAAAATACAAGCTGCACTCAAAGCTCCTACTGGGAATTCCCTGGTGGTCCAGTGGTTAGGACTCCCCTGGTCGGGGAACTAGGATCCCACAAGCCTTGTGGAGGTGGGGAGTGGCTCCTGCTATCAGAATCCTGTGTTGTAACTAAATCACTTATTGTAAAATAAAAGAGATGGAGATAAAACGACTAAGGGCATTAATATGCAAATCAGAACCCCCAAACTGAGAGCTGCTCTGAGTTTAACTCTTAGACCTTCACAAAAGGAGCTCAGCTCACGTGAACAGGTGTCCACCTTTTCTTGCAACTATTTTCAGGTCTGAAAACGCTTGGCATTTCTAGAGGTAACTTAGCATTGAACTGAGGAGAGAGTTTTCCAGTGGCACAGCTGTTGATTTTTCCCTGGGAGGTAAATCTGATTTAAGTTATTGAATATAGGATTTTAGTAGCTTTACACTAAAGGAAGTCAAAAATTGGTGCACATGTCTAGAAAATAAATGTCACAAATTGACTGTTAGCAAGTATAATTTAATCTAATAAAGTTCAACTGAAGCTGTCTGTATTAGAAAATTCACCCTGAGCTGAGATGGAGGAAAAAGGAAACATTACCTGGCCTAAAATAGCAATTTGTTAAAAACAGAGAAAGAAAGGGAGAGAGAGAGAATTTCGGAGTGTGTGGACATCCCATGCTTGTTGAAACAATTAAGACCGAGGAATTGGGCATTTTTCTTTTTCTCAAAGCAATACGTTTCCTATAATGCTTCAGAACGGACTACCATGGTTAGAATCTATCCCTCTGAGCGACTTGTAACTCAGTATTTTTTTTTTAACATCTTTATTGGCGTATAATTGCTTTACAATGGTGTGTTAGTTTCTACTTTATAACAAAGTGAATCAGTTATACATATACATATGTTCCCATATCTCTTCCCTCTTGCATCTCCCTCCCTCCCACCCTCCCCATCCCACCCCTCTAGGTGGTCACAAAGCACCGAGCTGATCTCCTTGTGCTATGCGGTTGCTTCCCACTAGCTATCTATTTTACGTTTGGTAGTGTATATATGTCCATGCCAAGTAAGTCAGAAAGAGAAAAACAAATACAGTATGCTAACACATATATATGGAATCTAAGGAAAAAAAAAAAAAAAAAGGTCATGAAGAACCTAGTGGTAAGACGGGAATAAAGACACAGACCTGCTAGAGAATGGATTTAAGCTGTGTAACTCAGTCTTTATTTGCATGTCTGTCCCCTGAACGGACTGTGAGCTCTTGGCGGCAGAGACGCTGTTTTACTAGATTTTGACTCTTTCCCCGAAAAAGCAAGTATTCTGACACTTCCCCCGACCTTTCTAAAGAAGGTGAGGCAGATGTGGAGTGAACAGACAGCACTCCCATCTTAATTCAAGAGCTGCTTTGCCTTTTTGCTCGTGGATTATCGAAAGGGGCGATGGGGCCAGAGTCGGGCAAGGCGGGGGAGGGGGGAGGTTAATTCTTTGCAAGTCTGCGCCTCGGCGTCAGTGGTAAGGTTCCACAGCCCTCCGCCGGGAGCTCTGGTTTTGGCTGGAAGACGCTCCTGCTCCCGCACGCTGTGGCTGGATGTGGACTTTCCTGGTACAGGATGCAGTTTGGGGATAGCGCTAGGTTTACAACCTACCGTGTGTGCCTCTGTCACCACCCAATTTTCGGCCTGGGGAAAGTCCTCCGTGAAGGTCAGCCTTACAGCTTTTGTGACTGGGGAAGCAATGACAGGATCAGACTTTCACTTTCGGAGAGGGGTCTTCAGCAGAGCGCGGGACGTTCTGTCATCACACAGAGCGCACCGTATGTAATCGATCATCTACATTTTTTTAATGAAAACATTTTAGGGACAAACATTTATAATGGATCTGTTCCACCCAGCACCGCTTGCAATGGGGCACACAGGTTCTTTTTGTTCCTGGAGGCCTCCTCCAGGCCTGTGTTTCTCCAAAGGGCCGTAGAACTGCTACCAAATAGAAAATTCACCGAATATTTGTAGAACATTTTCAGATAGAAGAGAAATGTCTCTGGGAAGCTTCCTGCTGCGTATGTGGAGCTGAGGTGTGTAGACACCCACCCTACCCTCAACCCAGGGATGTATCTTCCAAAAGGGGGATGAGGCACCCTTCCCCCGGAGACGGTTTGGGGGCCTGGACCCTCCTTTGACCCAACAGTGTCAGATATGCTGCAGGACAATTGTTCCTTTAGAGCTTTCCTCACTCCGGCTGAAATTTGGTCCTGTCTTCCTAAGGCCACATCACCCATCTCACCCACCTCACATCTCTGCACTGTCCCTCCCTGAGGTCAAGTGGCCACTTCCGGTTACCTGTCATAGCTCCTGGTGAGGGGAAGCCCTACCAGCCAAGGCCCAGGGAACCCAAAGTGGCTTCCAATCAGCACCCAATTATCAGGTTTTCTTTACTTTTTAAAATGCATATTTAACTCTAAAAATAGTATGTGCTTAGTTTTTAAAATTTGGGGGAAAAAGAGGGAAAGAGTAAAGAAGGAAATTTAAAATAATACCACCCTCCAGGGAGAGGCTGTTAACTTTTTTTATCATGAAAATTGAAATTTATCATGAAAGTACAAAAAATAAAAATTAAGATAACCCCCCAAGTACACAACCACTCAACTTCAAAAGTGATCAATGTTTTGCTAATCTTGTTTCCTCCATCCTCCCAATGCCCCCCTACTCAGGTCCTTCAAAGAAACTTCCAGACGTCATTTCACTTCATCTGTAACTTTCACTGCATCTAACAGATTTGCACATAGAAGATTCACAAAGAAAATTTTTAAATTTCCTGAAATATACAAATACAAACAGCATTGTCTGATCACAGTGCCAAAAACAAAAACAAAAACAACTAGAAATTAACATCAACACCACCAAAAGGCCCTCATCCTGTAAATTAAACGCATACTATTAAGCTACTCTTGGGAGAAAGAAGATTTTTCAAAACAAAGTTGCATAATTTGTAGAAAGCAATTATAATGAAAGAAGAACATTACAGAATTTATGGGATTCTACTAAAACAGAATCTAGAAAAATACACAGAATTAAATACCAGAAACCATAAAAATGAAAATAAATCAATTACACATCTAAATAAGGAACTAGTAAAGGAGCAACAGAGTAAACCAAAGAAAGCAGGAGGAAGGAATTAATGAAGTTCAAACCAGAAATTTAATGAGTTGTAAAAGAGTGTAACTAATAAGTCAAAAAAGTGGTAGTTTGAAAAATCAACAAAATTGGAACACCATTAGCTGGCATAATTTAGAAAAGGAAAACCACAAATACACAATGTAAGAATGACAAGAGGGACTTCCCTGTCAGTCCAGCAGTTAAGATTCCTTGCTTCCACTGCAGGGGGAGGGGGGTGGGCGAGGGGTGGGGGTGGGCACGGGTTTGATCCCTCGTCCGGGAACTAGGATCCTGCATACTGTGCGGTGCGGCAAAAGAAAAAAGAAAAAAAGAAATGACAAAAATAACCGAACAGAAGAATTTTTTAAATTAAGATAATATTTTGTACTAGTTTCGGCAAATAAATTTGAAAACAGATGAAGTGGATAAATTTTTAGGAAAATAAAATGCACCAAAATCAACCCAAGTAGAGATAGAATATGTACACAGACAACTTCTATAGAAGACAGAAAACTCTAAATTCACACATACAGAATCACCAAGGTATGAAACCTTTAAAGACCAATTAATTGCAAATTTGCATAAACCTTTACAGAGCATAGAAAAAGAATGTAAGCTTCTAAGTTACTTTTATGAAGCTAATATAATATTACTATCACAACTGACAAAGACAGTCCTATATCAATAATAAATATTAAGGCAAATTTTATTTATTTATTTATTTATTTTTAAAAGTATTTGTTTATTTATTTATTTATGGCTGTGTTGGGTCTTCGTTTCTGTGCGAGGGCTTTCTCTAGTTGCGGCAAGCGGGGACCACTCTTCATCGCGGTGCGCGGGCCTCTCACTGTCGCGGCCTCTCTTGTTGCGGAGCACAGGCTCCAGACGTGCAGGCTCAGTAGTTGTGGCTCACAGGCTTAGTTGCTCCGCGGCATGTGGGATCTTCCCAGACCAGGGCCTGAACCCGTGTCCCCTGCATTGGCAGGCAGACTCTCAACCACTGCGCCACCAGGTAAGCCCTATTTATTTATTTATTGGCTGCATCAGGTCTCAGTTGTGGCACGTGGGATCTTTCGTTGTGGGGTGCGGGCTCTTTGTTGCAGTGTGTTGGCTTCTCTCTAGTGGTGGCGTGCGGACTCCAGAGCGCATGGGCTCTGTAGTTGTGGTTGCGGGCTCAGTAGTTGCGGCACGCGGGCTTAGTTGCCCCACGGCATGTGGGATCTTAGTTCCCCAACCAGGGGTTGAACCGGCGTCCCCTGCATTGCAAGCGGATTCTTAACCACTGGACCACCAGGGAAGTCCCAAGACAAAATTTTAAAATAAAAATATAAGGCAATTGAATCCAAAAATGCATTAAATATGATATTTCACAACCCAGTGGGATTTATTCCAGAATTGCAAGGATGGTTTAATGTTAGGAAATCTATCATATTAACGGAGCGAGGACAAAAATCATATGATCATGTCCATAGATGCCTACAAGGCATTTGACAAAATTCAACTCCCAGTTGACTCCGGCTGTAAACCACAAACCACACTGTACAGATGATTTGCGTCCTGCCACACTTCATCATGCTCTTAGACATTCTAACGAAACATGACAAGGATGAGGTTCCACGGGGGTGCTCTGGAGGCCCCTCTCCCTGGGGAGGCTGAGTATGGAGGGTGAGGTGGAGGAGCTCAGGTCAGACAAGGAAGCAGGGTTGACCGCAAATGTGCAAGCAGTTGAGGAGGAAACAAAGACCCACAGTCCAATATCAAGCTGGCAGATTTGGTGTCTTCCAAGGCCTCTGCGCTGGGCTTGCACGTGGCCACCTTCTCTCTGTGTCCTCATGGTCTTTCCGCTGTGTGTGCACATCCCTCACAACTCTTCCTCTTCCTATAAGGACACGAGTCCTATTGGATTAGGGCCTCACCCTTATGACTGTGGTGTAAGCCCTGAAAACTAGGTTTTCTCTTTTTTGTAATGCAAGTGCCAGATTTAAGCTTTGATTGAATAAACACATTGCCAGCCACAGGACTAGTTAAAGAGCCAGGCCACCTTCCCCCACTAAGGCTCCTTTGTTTTAGAGATCTTGATTGACTTCAATAACTGACGACTTTGGGCCACTTGTTTTTTCTTTTCCCTTCCTTTAAATTCCTGCTCTTATGTTTTGAACTCGGCAGTAGTGAGCCCATGAAACCCTAGGCCCCCACCCTCACCCCTATAAAAGGAGAACCCCGGGCCTGTGCTCACGCACTCTCTACCCACAATCTTGCGGTGTGACCCCAGTTGTGCCATGTAATTTCCGGGTCCTGTAAGTAATACATATTTTTTTTCAGAGTTTCCTGATGGTTATTGCAGTTTGATCTCACACCGATTGTGTTAAATGTTTACAAGGACCGGAGGACTGAAGCCTGTTCTCTGGAGGAAATAAAGAAAATATGTTTGGAGGAAAAAAAAAAAAAAGATTATGATTGTGTCTTGCAATCATAATAACCACAAGGGCTTGTCCAGCCACAACATTGGTTATTAGCAGGCTGAGACTGGCACACAACAATGACCTCATTTAACCTTGTCTCCAAATGCAGTCACATTCTAAGACGCTGAGGGTTAGGGCTTCACCATATGAGTTCTGGGAGGACACAGTTCAGTCCATAGAGGCTCTGTCATTTCAGAGCCACCAGGCTTTGGATAATTTTATTAACATTATACGCTTCAGTCTCCTCCTCTATAAAAGGGAATAATAACATTGCCTATTTCATCCATTAGGACTACAGTTGGCTGCGTGTACCAGAGACATAATCACAGTAACTTAGCCAAATAGAGGTTACATTTTTCTCAGTATCCAACTACTTGATCCAAATCTGTCCTGGTCAAAATTGAGATCTGGCATCTCCATGTGTTTCTGATGCTTTGACTTTGGGCCTTTTCTGGCCCTGGAGGGACTGCCCCTCCCAGGGTTAGCTGATTCCTAGAGACAGCAAAGAGCTCACCTGGGAGCACACCTCTTGTATACAAACCAACCAATCCAGAGGCAGACAGTTCAGGGTTGGGGCAGCTGAAGACCCAGGCTCCTTCTGGCTTCCTGCTCCATTATCCATGGCTTGAAGCTTTCTTCTTCATGCTTGGAAGTTGGCTCTCATGCCTCTAAGCACCCAACTTTTATATTAGGCAGGAGGACAGGGGAGGGGCAAGAGGCAAGAAGCTGCAATGTGGATGCCACTTGTGTCTTCTCCCTCCTGAAGAGGTTCCTAGGGCCTCTTTCCTTTATATCACATTGGCTAGAACTGGTTGTTTCAACAATGTTAGCTATTAAGGAGTATGAAGTGGTCAGTGTTTTAGCCAGGGTCATTGCTACCTTGAACAAAATTGGAGTTCTGCTAGTAAGGAAGAAAGGGAAAGTGAATATTAGATAGTTAACTACTCATATCTGCCGTACCTAACCTCCGGGTTGTTGAAGGATTAATTGAGATAATTTGTTTGAAGCAAGACAAATGAATAGTGGTGATGATATAAAACTTAGCCATGAATTCAACATGTGAGGTCCAAAAGCATCAAATGTGTAAAATGTAGGATTGCATTACTGCAAGACCAAGGAAAGGAAAATGACAAGGCTGGGCAGCCAACTGGCTGAGCATCTCAGGGTCCAACTACTTGATCCAAGTCTGTCCTGGTCAAAATTGAGATCTGGCATCTCCATGTGTTTCTGATGTTTTGACTTTGGGCCTTTGCTGGCCCTGGAGGGACTGCCCCTCCCAGGGTTAGCTGATTCCTAGAGACAGCAAACAGCTCACCTGGGAGCACACCTTTTGTATACAAACCAATCCATCCAGAGCCCACCCAAGTGACCTCCTTTACTGAACTCTCACAGGACGCTCACACTCAAGGCCACTTATCTCCCTGCCCTAATCACCCAGGGCTAGGTACCAGACAGCCCTACCCTCCAGAGCGTGCTGGAATTATTCAAACTAGCCAGTCTCAAGCCTGCTTACCCTGCCTAGCCCATTCCTTCCAGTTAAATCACAGTAAAGGCTCTGTTCACGTTTCCCCTGCACTCCCTCCATCTCCTGACCGACCCTCGTGCTTCCCCGTGTGGCCCTGCATGGGGTGGTGTGCCCCCTCCTCTTAGGAACTGTGAGTAACAAGCTGTCTTTTCAGCAGCAGTTGTCTCCTGATCTGCTGCCTTCACTACCCCCAAATAATAATACAACCGATGTTTTAACAGGAAGAGGATAACACAAAAATATAGGCAAGTACAGGCAGTTTAGAGAACTGCTCATGCCTGGGGGCGTGGCTGAGATCCTGGTGTGCAACTCGGCCTCAGGTGGGCTACCTGCCTCTGCCCAGCTCTGAAGGCGCCACTTCTCCCCTCGATACAGGATGCACAGGAAGCACGCGGACGCCGGCCCCTGCCTCCGGGCGTGGCCCTTCTTGGCAGTTCTTCCCCACATCACTATCTGACCCCTGCCCCACTGCCCGGTCCCCACGCACCCCACCCTGGTCACGAGGCTGTGGGGTGCAGCGACTGGACCTTTGGATTCCCAGAGTGTATGCTCTATCTGAACCCATATTTGGGGAACAGAGGGGGAAAAAAGGCTGCTAAGTTTAGAATCTCAAAGAAAGGTTCACAGCTTGTGAACCCAGATGCGTTCGGGCTGTTTCAGTAAAAGGAAGTTTATATAAAGCTGTGGGAAATATAGCACTTCCTTGGATACAGACACAGCCCAGTTACATGTGAGCTCAAGATTTTGCCATCGTGAGAAAGAGTTTCAATAGCTGGAGACCAAGCAGACTCCCAACAGGAACATGTGGTGGCCAAGTGAAGTCAGAGGAATGGGCTGGTTCTCAGCGGCCCCAGGTCCTCGGCTTTGGGGAACCAAGTGCTTCCCAGAGTGCTGGAGCTTGGCTGGGTGCGGGGAGGTCATCATAAAGCAGGCCCACAGGGATAACCGGGACAGGCACGTCACACGTGGGGCAGAATCTCCAAAAGTCACCTCTGAAGCGAGACTCTCTGAGTGCCTGGCCAGCTGTCCCGAGAATTGCGAGGTTTTCCGGTCTCGCTGGTGGAACAGGCATCTCTGCTCCTTGGAGGGCTCGGGATGCAGCTTCTGCTAGGTCTTGCCTGTTTTACCCACCCCCCTACCCCAGCCTCGAGTGGTTCCCTCACAAGCACATGTGATGAGCTCTCAGCCGCCTTCTCGAGGGGCCTCTGCTCACCCCTGGGTTCTCTCTCCCTGTGCACCCCTCTCCTCCCCGACACTCTGTCCTGGGGACTCTGGCCACCTTGGTGTCCCTGGATGCTCAGCTCCATATCTTCAGCTCAGGTCAGCCACTGCCCACCCCGCTGCCCCCGGGGCTGCCCCGCCCTACGCTGCCCCCACGGCAGTGAGTGGGGCGAGAACTGCCCCTCCTTGCCTCATGTCCAGTGTCTTGACGACGTTGTTTCACATACTTTTTAAAGTGTTTGATTGTTGCAGGTGGGAGGGTAAATCTAGTCTCTGTTCTCCATTTTGGCCAGTAGCAGAAGTCTCAGGATACTCTTTTTAATCAAATATTATGCTCACTATAGATCTACAGTCATTAAAATACCAATGTTTAAAGAATTAAAATAAAGCACATCAATCACTGGAAACTATACTAAATATGATTTGGTTTGGGGTGATCAAGAAGGTGACTGGGGGCATATAGTGTTCTATGGTCTCTGAATTGGACCACCGCCTCTAATTTCTCTCTGCTCTGATTTTGTCTGAATCCCACCACAAGCCCCTCACTCGTTGGAGTCACCCCTCTAAGGCTCCCCTTTGACTTCACAGTTCAGTTCAAACTCCTCATTCAAGCAGGAAAAACCGCTAGAATGGGTCACTGTGGGTGCTTAAAACCCATCCCGCGACTGGCTGGCGTCACGATCTGGGCCCAGTTGGCCGTTCGTGTTTCCCCGCCCCCGGTGACACAGGGATCACCATCATTCCCTTCTGGGTCCCCACGTTCCAGCTGAATGGAACTGCCCATCCTTCCCTGTGATGGCCACTGCTGAGCACAACTCCCTCCCCCACCATTTGCTTAAGTGGGTTGATGCGCCCATCCCCCCATTGCTGTGAGTTTGGCTGCTAAATTCCCACCACCACCCCATTCCCTGGGGACCTGCTCTCTGCCAATCAGGAGCCACCTTGATGGGGAAGTTGGCCTCTCTCCCCACCAAGTTCCCCACGCCCACGACCGACTGTGGACCACTCCTGTGAACGCGCTTCGCTGCAGGGCTCCAGTGGGGCAGGCTGCATCCACAGCCCTGCTGGGCTCTCTTCCTCTGCTCCATTCCCCTTCCCCCTCCCCTCGGACAGCCCGCCCTTAATGAATCTCTTGAACAGGAATCCCCATCTCAGGTCCTGCTTCTAGGGATCCTGACCTAACACGTTCCCCTAAGAGGCTCGCATCTCTGGTGTCCGCCCCTCAACTCCTGTCGCTCCCTCACCCCCAGAAGACCCTCTTCCCGACACACTTCTACCTGAGCAACTTCTACCTGTACTTCAGGGACCTGCTCAATGACCCCCTCCTCCATGAAGCCTCCCTTCATGTATAATGAGACGAGACAAGAGCAGACGCCCTGGTCGTGCCAGTCTCACTCTTCCGCGATGGAGCTCAAGAAATCCTCACTATTCTGATTACTGGGTATGAGATGGAGATCTGTCCAAAGAACGTTCGAGATTCTGCGCTAAGTGCTTCACGCATCACAGCAGAGGCTGTAGCGGTCCCCCACTATCTCCTCTACTTCTTTAATAATTGAAACCCCAATATTCAGCTGGTAGCAGGACCCTCCCAAATAAAATCTACATTTCCCAGCTTCCCACTGAAGCATAACCTTGTGATTTCTGGGTTACAAACAAAAACTCTGTGTGTGACTTCTGAGACATGTACCTTCTCACCTGCCCACCCCTCTCTTTCCAGCGAGCTGGAATGTGCAGGTTATTTGTCCCTGGAACTCCAACACCATGGACCATAACCTGACCTTGAGAAGGGAGTCACATCTTGGAGATGGATGTACCTGCCGTCTTGAGTAGGGGGAGAAAAGAAACTGGTATTTTTTTAAGCCATCACTCTCTTGGGTTTTTCTGCTTCTCAAAGCTGAGCCTAATTCTAACTAAACCGCATAGGTTATCTCTCCCTGAACTTTCATAAGAATCCTGAGATAGGTGTTATGATTCTCTTTAGAGACAAGGAAACTGAGTCTCAAGAGGGTCGTCATGCTGCCCAAGATCGCCCAACTCATAAGTGCGAAGCCAGGATTTGACCCCAGGTTTATCTAAATCTGAACCTATGTTCTTCACTGCTTTGCTCTATCCTCTCCAGCTTGGCAGGGCGGAGGGAGGGCCCACATCAATGGGGCAGGAGTACAAGGTACTCCTCACACTTGGGAAATAATCAGTAATGGTTGTTTGGGTGACCAGAAAACGTGATGCCAGCCCCTAGTTTATATCCTCTTTATCAGGGCTGCCGTTCACAGCTGTTCAGGTGGTACACAGCACAAATGGTCCTGGCTGTGTGGGTGCTGAGATTGAGCATGGAGCTGCATCTCCCCAGAGAGAGCACCTTTTTCTTATTTTTTTTAATTGTCACAGAGGCAACGTCTGGGCCAGTAGGGGCCCTGAACCTGACCCAGCTGAGACTCCTCCTACATGGGTGGCTTACTGAGCCTGGGGAAGCTGGGCTATGCATGGACACTTGTAATAACTGGTCTGAACTCATGAGAGATGGGCCGAGTCCTGAACTCGACTTTCTGTGACATTGTCAAGGATCCTGCAGTGATTAGCTGGGTGTCAGAATAAAGAGAGACAGACAGGGATCCCATAGTGCTGGGCCCCCATCCCTGGCACGATGAACTAGAGTGGACCCCTGTTGAATTGGCCAGGAGACAAATTTAACATCTTCTTTTTACCGTTTAAATAGCACCTCCCTGTGCCTCCCACCTTCAGGCTGCTCTGGGGGAGGCAGAAATCACCCTTAGACCCACCACCTCTGGGCACTTTGCTTGCATATGCTTACCCAGCATAGCTTGTCCACAGATCCCAGCACCAGACAAATGTATGTCTCCTAGTTCTTCCTGAACCCATGGCCTTGATCTTCTTCCTTATAATACAGCAGAGTAACTATAACAAAGCCAGACATTTGCCTCCCAGTTGCAATTCTTTCCTTTTCTCTTAGCAAAAGAACACTTTTTTTTTTTAAAGCTGGACAAGGTGCTGCCAGCTAAAACACTACATCCCCCAATATTCTTCACATCTAGAGGTAGCCATAGAAGAAAACTTTGGAGAGAGAAATTAAAGCGAAAGGGTGGAGGTAATAGTGGAACATCTCTTTAAAAGTGATTTCTTCCTCTTCTTCTCTTTTCTGTCACCTGGAATGCAGTGGTAATGGCTGGAGCTCCAGCAATCATACTGGACTATGAGATGACCTTGGAAAAGAAAGCCACGTGTGGCAGAGCAACGAGGTAGAAGGAGCCTGCATCTGTAACACCATGGGCCACCGTACCACGCAGGAAGGTCTATGTGTGTTCTTCTCTACAGGTTAAGTCACTGTTTTCAGGATTAGGTTACTTGCAGATGAACCCAATCTAATTGGTATAGCTACACAACCCATCTCCATCTTCCTCTTACCTCATGGTGGCCCCATTCCTGCAGTGCTTAACAATGTAAACAAGAGAAACCAGAGAGGCTTCCCTGGTGGCGCAGTGGTTAAGAATCCGCCTGCCAATGCAGGGGACACGGGTTCGAGCCCTGGTCCGGGAAGATCCCACATGCCTCGCAGCAACTGAGCCTGTGTGCCACAACTACTGAGCACGCGTGCCACAACTGCTGAAGCCTGCGCGTCTAGACCCCGTGCTCCGCAACAAGAGAAGCCCTGCTTGCTGCATCTAGAGAGGGCCCACGCACAGCAACGAAGATCCAAGACAGCCAAAAATAATACGTAAATTAAATAAATAAATTAAAAAAAAAAGAGAAACCAGAGCCAGAATTGATGAAGTTGCCTCAGGCTGTGGAAAATCGAGATGCACTGAGCCAATGCTTTGTGCTGGAGTGTTGAAAGACTGAAGGGCACATGCCTGCCAGAGGAAAACAGAGGAACACTTCAAAGAGTCTTCCCTAGTTCCACACTCAAAAGAAGACCCGAGCCAGATGGTTCAGCGCTCGACTGTCAGACAGACAAACGTGGGAATCGCTCATTGCTCCTGAATCAACATCTAATCTGGCAACTTCTCTTTTTCCTCTACTGAGCATTTTCTGCCGGCAGTTTTGAAATGGTAAGTCACCACTGCAAGCACCATTTGGCCATTTAACTGAGAGAGGTAGAAACAATGAGAGCTGATCACTGAGTGGGTGACTATGGGGGGAGGATGGGGAGTAACTTCTGAATCGAAAGAAAAATCTTTTCATCTCCAGAGTTGGGGCAATTGAGCATCGCCCCTCTTCTGCAGACATGTGTCAGTTTAGGCTTTTTTGGTGCTTGCCTGTGCTGGTAGCAGGCAGAGCAGCTTGGGTGAAGATCACAGGCTCATGTTCAAATCCTGACACCACCTCTTGCTGGCTCTGAAATCTAAACAAGTTACTTTACCTTTGTCTGCCTCAGTGTCCTCACCTGTAAAATGGGAATAATAATACACCTAACTTCATAGGGCTGTTATGAAGACTAAATGAAATACTCCCTGTAAAAACACTTAACGTGGCACAGAGAAAGAGTCCCAGAATTTTCAGTTACTGTTCATAGTTTCAGGAGATGTGATTTGAGGACAGTCAAACCCTCCAGAACCAAGTGATAATTGAGTTCTCCTGGATCAAGGGAGGTGACGGACCCAGCATATCACGGTCTCAATCTTCGGACATAGCCTCCCCAGGAAAGAAGTCTGTCAGGTTTGGGTCCAGCTGGGGTTCTCTCATGGTGTCTGCCACAGGGCAAATTTTAATAGAAAGTTGTTGAGTGAGGAACTTCACTAGAATGTAGAGGGTCCCAGGCCCCTGTGATCTGCTTGGGGACCATTCTGGCTGGTCCCATCATGCCCTTTATTCCCATTTTTGATGGTCCCAAGAAGCCCAAGACTCCTGGGTCTCTCATCCCGACCCCTACCATTTGGCTCTGGAGAGCCTGTGGTACATCCACGAAAATCCCTCCTATGCGCAACCTCCCCTTCAGTGTCTCCTTCTCTCTGTCGCATCGAAAGCCTGACTCTCCCCTGAGGACCGCTCTCTGTGCACCCTGTGAAGTGGGGACCAGTTTCTCCCCAATCCCCCGATTCCCAGATGGGTGTGGATCGATGTCCTCCTGGCTGTTCTAGATCATAATCCTCTCTCCTCCCTCAAAACCCTGCCTCTGACACTTCTTCAACCCCTCTGGGTCTTTGTACAGTTCTGCTTGCTGCCCCTTCACCACCCCTGCATCTGAACCCCCCCTCACAGACCTCAGGGCGCCTTTAAACCCCCCCAGCAGGCCCAGTCAGCTCCCACACTCGGCCCTCTCCCTTGGGAACTTTGTTTGGCAAAACCCCAACCGCTGTTAAAAACAACATTCCAAAACAGCGTGATGGAGAGAACACCACGGTCATGGTCATAGGGAGGGCACCCCTGGTCCTTAGATTCTCCCCTTAGGCACCCATGTCACGTCTCCTCTCTCGCCAGATCTCTGCCCTCCTCCCATCCTCTCTTGCCTCCTAATTCACAGAGAAGACAGAAGCCCCTATCAGAGAGACGGTCCACACGCTACTGCCACCCCTTTGCCTCCACCTGGCATCTGTCCCCATTTCCGTGGACAAACTGTCCGGGCTCCCGCCAAGGCCAGGGCCTTGTCCCCCGCCCAGGACACAGCTCTGGCCGACCCCCCTCTCTCCTCCACATCACCATACTCCCTACAGCATCGTCCATCCCATTAATCTATAATTACATAATGGTCCCCATCTTAAAACAAATCCTCTCTGTCCGCACAACGAATTTGGTGTCAGAAGCGTCTCTTCTCTTTTTTGCTTCCTCAATTGAAAAAAAAAATTTTTTTTAAAATTTTTCCTTCCATTTCTGTTTTTATTTTTTGACTATCTGATTCTAGGTTTTCTTTTTGTTATTTGTCCGAATGAGTCTTGTGCTTTGTAGTTGGTTTTAGGGGAAGAATTTTCATCTACCGAAATGTTTTAATTTGCATTTTCTGTTTACTTTTTTTTTTTAATATTTATTTATTTGGCTGCGTTGGGTCTTAGTTGCGGCATGCAGGGTCTTTTGTCATGGCGCGTGGGCTTCTCTCTAGTTGTGGCGTGTGGACTTAGTTGCCCTGCCGCATGTGGGATCTTAGTTCCCCGACCAGGGATTGAAACCGCATCCCCCGAATTGGAAGACAATTGGTAATCCATGAAATGAAGGATACATTCTCATCATGATAAAGAATAAAGAGCAGCTAATGCCATTTATTTATTTATTTATGGCTGTGTTGGGTCTTCGTCGCTGCGCGCGGGCTTTCTCTAGTTGAGGCGAGCGGGGGCAACTCTTTGTTGGGGTGTGCAGGCTTCTCATTGCAGTGGCTTCTCTTGTTGTGGCACACAGGCTTCAGTAGTGTGGCACGCAGGCTCAGTAGTTGTGGCTCGCGGGCTCCAGAGTGTAGGCTCAGCAGTCGTGGCACACGGGCTTAGTTGCTCCGCGGCATGTGGCATCTTCTTGGACCAAGGATCGAACCCGTGTCCCCTGCATTGGCAGGAGGATTCTTAACCACTATGCCACCAGGGAAGTCCCAGCAGCTAATGTCATTCTTTTTTTTTTTAACATCTTTATTGAAGTATAATTGCTTCACATCTAATGTCATTCTTAACCTTGACATATGTGACCAACACTTCCCAAGTGAGTCCTCAGAAAAGGGGATCTGGTGTTTTTATTTAAAAAATAGTATCATGGCGTATTAGGGTAATGTGACAAAAGCCAACATTTCAGAGTCTTAATACAATAGAAATGCATTTTTTGCTTCTGTAATAGTCCCGTGTGGATGTTTCTAGTTGGTGGACAGTATTTTTCCACTTGGTGGTTCAGTGACTCATTGATGGATTCCTTCCACCATGTGGGCTCTACCATTTCCCAGGGCCTTGAAATTGACTTCTAGCTGGTGGAGAGGAAAAGAGAAAGTGGAGAATGCACACCCTCTTCTCACTTCCCCTGGATGCACACATCACTTCTGTTCACATTCCGACAGCCAGAGCTAGATTTACAGGCTTCACCTGCTGGTGAAATGTGCATGCGTGAGACCAGGTGGGGGATGGGAAGTCGCCCCAAGTGGGGGATAGGCATTCTTGTTTATAGCTGGCAGGAGCTGAAATTAGGACCACCCTGCTGAAGGGCATTTTGGTAAACATCTATCAAATTTTAAAGTATACTTATCCTTTTAAATCGTAATTCCACTTCTAGCAATTTTCCTACAGATATAGTCACAAATGTGTGTAGATTTACGTTTTGAGGATATATTTATTGTATTTGTTTCTTGTGGCTGCTATAAATTACCACAAACTTGGTGGCTTAAACAACAGAAATTTATTATCTCACATTTAGGAGATAAAGTCCAAAACTGGTGTCACTGAGCCAAAATCAAGGTGTCAGCTGGTCCACACTCTCTGAAGACAAGTCCTTCCTTGCCTCTTCCAGTTTCTCATGGCTGCCAGCATCCCAGTTTCTTCTTCGGTCTTCACATCACCTTCTTTCTGTGTGTGCCTTCTTCTCTTCTGTCTGTACCAAATCTCCCTCTGCCTCTCTAAGGACACATATGATTTCGCTCAGATACAGGTTTCCCCCCATCATCCAAAAGTAGAGCATTGCTATGAAATCTTCCGTAAGCCGAACTGGCATAAAGTAAAGAAGCAATTACCTTAGGACACATCTTGTTAATGAATGCACAAAGTAAATTGAGCACAGATGCTCAGACAGTTCAAAGCTCTGGCGGCTTGGTGCTGAGATGCTGAGTGGAGTTCCTAGGGAAGGAGCTCGGTGGTACCACTCTAGCTGCTCAGGATGACTACCTCTATAACAGCTCGCTGCAAAACAAATGCTGAATGCTATTTTTCAATTTTTGCCTTTTTTCATATGAAAATCCTCTTCGAAATTCTTTCGGTTAGCAAAAACAGGTACTAACGTAGGTCTTTAGTAAAAGCGAAGTGGCCTAAAATGAACTTTCAAAAAGTGGGAGATAGATGTAATCTAGGATCATCTCTTCATCTTGAGTCTTTTTTTTTTAAATTATTTATTTATTTATTTATTTATTTATTTATTTATTTATGGCTGTGTTGGGTCTTCGTTTCTGTGCGAGGGCTTTCTCTAGTTGCGGCGAGTGGGGGCCACTCTTCATCGCGGTGCGCAGGCCTCTCACTGTCGCGGCCTCTCTTGTTGTGGAGCACAGGCTCCAGACGCGCAGGCTCAGCAATTGTGGCTCACGGGCCTAGTTGCTCCGCAGCATGTGGGATCTTCCCAGACCAGGGCTCGAACCCGTGTTCCCTGCATTGGCAGGCAGACTCTCAACCACTGTGCCACCAGGGAAGCCCCATCTTGAGTCTTAATCACATCTTTAATCACATCTTCACATTTTTCCCACATAAAGTAACACTCCCAGGTTCCAGGAATTAGGACTTGATATGTTTGGGTGGCCACCATTCAGTCTACTACACCTAACAACACTGTAATAGCAAAAGATTAGAAGCATCTTGAATGTCCATCAAAAAGGAATGGATGGATAAATTATTGTACATCCACATCGTGGAACACCTGCAGCCATTGTTAGGAGCAAGGACGTGATATGTGTACTGACTGGGGATAGAAAAATCAAGATACAAAACTATGTGTATGCACTCAACCATTTGTTTAAAAAGAAAAATAAATACATAAATGCTCATATACTCATAGACTGTTTGTGGAAAAATCACAAGAAACTGGTAACTGTGACCACTTGTGGTTAAAACTGTAACGAGGAGGGGGATGGGATGGGAGGAGTCACGCTTTCGCTACGTGCTCATTTGTACCTGTTGAAGTCACCTATCCAAATAAACACGAAAGCCAACTGTAGTAGTACACCATGCTCGTAGCATCAGCCTTCACAGCAGCCAAAAGGCAGAGGCAACCCAAGTGTCCATCAAGGAATGAATGGATAAACAAAATGTGGTCTATCCATACGATGGAATATTATTCAGCCTTAAAAAGGAAGCAAACTCTGACACAGGCTACAACATGGATGAAACTTGAGGACATTCTGCCAAGAGACATGACTCAGACACAAAAGGACAAATACTGCATAATTCCACTTATATGAGTTTCCCAAAGTAGTCAGAGTCAGAGGCAGAAAGCAGAGTCGTGGTTGCCAGGGGGCTGGGCAGGGGAGGAATGCAGAGTTAGTCTTTAACGGATACCGAGTTTCAGTTTTGCAAGATGAAAAGAGTTCTGGTGGTGGATGGTGGTGATGATTGCACAAAAATGTACTTTATACTCCTGAACTGTACACTTGAAAGTGGTTAAAATGGAAAATTTTGTGTTATATATATATATATATATTTTTTTTTTTTTTTTTTAACTTTGGGTTTATTTATTTATTTATTTTTATGGCTGTGTTGGGTCTTCGTTTCTGTGCGAGGGCTTTCTCCAGCTGCGGCAAGCGGGGGCCACTCTTCATCGCGGTGCGCGGGCCTCTCATTATCGCGGCCCCTCTTGTTGCGGAGCACAGGCTCCAGAGGCGCAGGCTCAGTAGTTGTGGCTCACGGGCTTAGTTGCTCCGCGGCATGTGGGATCTTCCCAGACCAGGGCTCGAACCCGTATCCCCTGCATTAGCAGGCAGATTCTCAACCACTGCGCCACCAGGGAAGCCCTGTTATATATATTTTACCACAATAAAAAATAAAGAAAAAAATTTAAAAGTCAGTTGTAGAAGTACAGTAAATAACATGGGAAGATAGTTGTAATGTATTGTTGCCACAAAGTGGCTTACCGAAATTACATATAAATGTGACTGCATTTATGTAATAAATAAATTAAATAAAAAATTTAAACAACATATTAAAAAATCCCCTCTTGACCTCCCATCCTTCTCTAGCTATTGTCTCCTTTCTCTGCTTTCCTTTATAGCGAAGCACCTTAAAACCATCGTCCACACCTGCTGTTCCCTCGCATTTTCTCTTGAACCTACTCCAGGTGGGCTCTAGTCCACACAGCATCACGGAAGTGGCTCTTGTCACACCACCGTTGACCTCCATGCTGTTGGAAATAGGGTCTTTGCAGATATAATCTAAATTAAGGACCTCGAGACAAGATCATCGTGGGTTATCCAGGAGGGCCCTAAATCCAATGACGTGTCCTTTTAGAGACACACAGAGAAGGAGACACCGAGAGAAGGGAAGGGCATGTGCAGAGGGAGACAGAGACTGGAGTGATGCAGCCACAAGCCAAGACCACCTGGAGCCACCAGAGGCTGGAGGAGGCCAGGGAGGATCCTCCCCTAGAGCCTTCAGAGAACACACCCCTTGCGACCCCTGGATTTCTGGCTTCTAGGGTGCAGAACTGTCAGAGACTAATTTCTGTTGTTTTAAGCCACTTAGTTTGTGGTATTTGTTACAGCAGCTGCAGGAAATGGATCCACAACCCAAAGCCAAAGTCCTTCTCAGGGGCCTACATGGCCCTAAATGACCAGCCCCTGCCCTCCCCCAACCCGACTCCACCACCCTGACCTCCTGCTCTCCTTCAAACAGGCTGAGCATGTTCTCTTCCTCGGGGCCTTTGCACTCACTCTGCCTCTTCCGGGAGCCCTCTTCCCTCTGCTTTGTGGCTTGTTCCTTCACTTCCTTCTGGTTTGTGCTCAAATGCAACCTTATTAGCGAGACCTTCCCTGACCATTCTTGTAAAATAGCATCCCAAGGTCTCTTCCTCCACCTTACTCTGTTTTATTTGTCCCCATAGCATTTATCACAAGATGGCCTACTGTGTGTTACTTAGAACATAAGATCCATGCGGGTGGGGTGTTTTCTGTTTTGTTCAATCCCTAGAACAGTGCTTGGCACAGAGTAAGCCCTCATATTTTTTAAAAGTCCTTATCTGACCAAGATCTAACATCCGAAATATATAAAGAGCTCTTAAAACTCAACAATAAGAAAATAAGTTTATTTTGCCAACTAAAAATAGGCAAGAAATCTGAACAGACACCTCACCAAAGAAGAGATGGCAAATAAAAAAAAATTATTGAATGAAGAAATGAATGGAATTTAATAAACTGGGACATTTTCTAATTTCTCAAGGAAATTGTCTGGGTCCTTTTTTTAAAAAGTAGTCAGCCTTTATTTACCCGTATTTTTTTTTTTTCCTTTTAAATAGATTTTATTTTTTTGAACTGTGTTTGGTTCACAACAAAACTGAATGGAAAGTACAGAGAGGCCCCATAACTACCTGCCACCACACATGCACAGCCTTTCCCATTATTGAGACCCCAGACCAGAGGCGTACATTTGTCACAATCAGTGAACCTACATTGACACGTTATTATTACCCGAAGTCCATAGTTTACATTAAGGTCCACTCTTTGTGTTGTACATCCTATGGGTCTGGGCAAATGTATGACATGTATCTACATTACAGTATCATACAGAGTATTTTCACTGCCCTAAAAATCCTTTGAGCGCCATCTATTCATCCCTCCCTCTCGCCTAACCCTGGCCACCACTGATGCTTTCACTGTCTCTGTAGTCTTGCCTTTTCTAGAATGTCATATGGTTGGAATGATAGCATAGGCAGCCTTTTGAGATTGGCTTCTTTCACTTTGTAATACACATTTAAGTTTCCTTCATATCTTTTCATGGCTTGAAAAGCTCATTTCATTTTAGCACTGAATAATATCCCGTTGTCTGGATGGACCACAGTTTATCCATTCACCTACTGAAAGTCTTCTTGGTTGCTTCCAAGTTTTGGTGATTATGAATAAAGCTGCTCTAAACATTCGTGTGTGGGTTTTTGTGTGGAGATAAGTTTTCAACTCCTTTGAGTAAATACGGAGAAGCGTGGTTGCTGGAATGTCTGGTGAGGTTGTCTGGGCCCCTTTAGACTCCAATTTCCTACCTATCCCGCTTGTCCTGCCACACTCCCCTGTGTCCCTGCACAGCCAACACCCTGAGACTCCTTTCATTTGTCTGTTTCTCATGGTGGGCCTGAATATGGGGTTTTCCCACCATGGCTTCACCACAGGGTAGAAAGAGCTGCAGCCTTCATTCTAGAAGGATGTACTCCGGCTGTGAAACGCAGGCTGAGCTTGGCTGAGGAGCCCTGAACCAACCACTGGCAGAGTCACACAAGTATTTGGTTTCATAATGTTAGCTTTTCATTTTTAAGTATGAATATCAATGTTTACGTATACTTTTTGACTTGTGGTAAGATACACATAACCCAAGACTTACCATCTTAAACACGTCCAAGGGCACAGTTCAGTGGTGTCAAATACATTCAGATTGTTATGAAACCCATCTCCAGAGCGCCTTTCATCTTGCAAAACTGAAACTCTATACCCATTAAATAACAACTCCCTCGTTCCTCCCACCCCCAGCCCCCGGCAACCACCATTCTACTTTGTCTCCATGGATTTGACTACTCCTATAAGTGAAATTACACAGTGTTGGTCCTTTTGTGTCTGGCTTACGTCACTTAGCATAATGTCCTCAAGGTTCACACGCTGTAGCCTGTGTCAGAATGTCCTTCCTTTTTAAGACTGAATAATATTCCATTGTGTGGATAGACTACATTTTGCTTATCATCTGTCAGTGGACACTTGGGTTGCTTCCCCCTTTTGGCTCTTGTGAATGACACTGCTATGTCAATGTTTATGTTTTTATATGTAGGAATGACACTGCCTAGCACATTCTAGTAGATGTTTTTTCTATACACTAATGTGTTACTTTCACTGTTTTCCTAGATGAGCCTTAGAACACAGGATTTTTCAAAGACTTTCTCCATCCTGTGATCTCCCTGAAGGGCTCTGGAGGGCTGGGCGGGGCCGGGTGATGGGCTGTGGTCTTGGGGATGGTGGGTGGGCTCCAGCGCTGACCAAAAGGGAATCATTCTTGGGGCACAAGATGACATGAGCCGGGCCTTCTCCAGGGAAACAGCCCAGGTGGCCGAGAGGGCCCCTGAGCCCAGGGCCTGGCCAGCTGTGCAGGGACAGGGATCCTTCCAGCCTTTATCTCCTCTCTGTTTTCCTTTTCATTAAAGACAAACTTCCTAGGAATTCTGTGTGAATAAACTTCCCACTTTCTTGACCAAAGCCAGGCTTTTCAACAAGCAGTGAGGTTGGAGGGTTGCCTGTGAGGGTGGGAACACCTGGAGAATCCTCAGGACAGGGGCTCCCGGCTACCGTTCCCCGAGCACTCTGACATCTGGGCCCTGTGCAAGCCGTTGGCGCTCCCAACCTCATTTACTTCCCGCCACAGCACTCTGTGGTTGTACTACCGTAATCTCTATTTTCCAGAGGAGGAAACAGAGGCACAGAGGGGCCAAGCAAGCCACCCAAGGTCACGCAGCTACCGAGTGGCAGAGATGGGGTTTGATCCCAGGTCAGCAGAAACCGGCACCCACCCTACTGACCTCTACGCCAGCCGGCCGCTAATCAAACTTATATATGAAGACCCGCAAAGTGGAAACGACACCTCATGCCCTGGCCACTTGGCAACGTGCTTTTAAGGGCAGAGGGAGAAAAGACACACATGCATGCACACACATGCATGCACACACACATGCACACACCTACAGACATACATGCACGTGCACACATGTGCATACAGATACACCCATGCACGCGCACCATGTTCTCTTTGTCCTTCAAACAGCTAGTGATTCTGATGGAAAGAACAACTGAGCAAATGAAGATCTGAGAGGATGAAAGCCTGGTTTCTGCAGCTCTGGGGCTGGGGAGCCTTTGTGACGGGCGGGCGGGATGCGGTGCTCTGTGCCTGGGTTGATGGGGCTGGAATTTGAAGGTGCTGATGGATCCTCCTGGCCCCGCCCACACGAGGGCACCTTGTGTGAGACCCAGACACACTTTCACGCTGGAATCGGGGTGAGGGGCTGAAGCTGAAACGAATGACGCTCGTGTGTGAAAGGAGTTTGAACAGACCCCATGAGCAGGAAGGGTCACAAGGGGGTAAGATGGGAGCAGCCCCAGGGCAAGGCCGCTGGACCGGACCCTCCCAGAACCCAAGTCCGCCAACCAGCCTGGGCAGCCTCGCAGGCCCCAAGGAGCCCACGACTTTAGAAGCACCGCATTCTCCTTTCTTGTTTTCTAGGGTCACATTCCTGGGATCGCCGAATATGTCAACCTGACATTTCATGATTCAGGCATCCAAGCGCAGAAAAGGGCATTATTTTAGACTGAAAAGGTGCATTTTATATTCACACACTTGACTTTCAAGACCCTGAATAAATTTTGCTGAAATAAATATTCACCTTTGGGTCTAGTCCAAGTATGTGAAGTTTTAGTCCCAATGGCCTTCTCTCTTTCTTTCTTTCTTTTAAAAAGAATATTAAAAGTGACTGAAAAGAAGGATTTAGAAATGAATGGCAGTTTTTCAACATGTCTTATAAAATGAAAAAGAGCAAATGCTATAATATTTCTTTGGGACATGGATTTAAGGAAAATGAGATTTAGAACCCAGTGGCTGTTCGTTGCAATGTGAGATTTCTATCCTTGCACTGCCTGGTCAGAAGGAAGGTGAGAATTAGGGTGACCACCCGTGTGTGTCCACCCATCACGACTGCCCAGGATGACGACCCTGGCTTTAGCACTGAGACTCCCGCATTGCAGAAGACCCCTTGGTCCCCAGCAAACCAGGATGGTGGGTCACCCTAGCTGAAATTACTACAGATATGAGAAGTGCTTGTAAAACCCCACTCACCTGAGCTTCTCACCAGCCCTGTAGGCAGACACCCAAGGATACCCACTGGGTCAGTGGGAGCTTTTAGACAGGCTTACAGGAGGGTTTGGGATTTCTGGAGGTGTGAAGTTGACCTGTCTTCACCTGCTTGGCTTCCTGCCCCCTGCCTTTCCCAGGTCAAGGACCTCTTGACCCGGGGACCAGTCCTGGTCCTCAGCCCAGGCCATCTGCAGCCCCCGCCCAGGGCTCTTCACGTTGCCTAAGAGGATAGATTCCAAATCCCCACCCAAGAGCCACTGAGTCTCAGGGGGCGGGGCCCGGGAATCTTCATTCTTATCACAAGCTCCCCTGCGTTTCTTTCTTTTTTTTTTGGCCGTGCTGCACGGCTTGTGGGATCTTAGTTCCCCGACCAGGCATCAAGCCCGGGCAGTGAAAGCGTAGAGTCCTAACCACTGGACCGCCAGGGAATTCCCTCCCCCGGGATTCCGACGGGCAGGCGGCTGAGAGGCCCGGCCTGGCCTCTGCCTGGGCTTCCTGAGCCCTGCCATCTACCTGCTTATCTCTTGCAGCGCAGGTCCCCCCCATATTTGGGCTTTCTGTTTGCCCTTGTACAGAATCCCTTCCCTTTGCTCTGACCCACCTGCTCTCCACTCTCTTCCAGCCTTCTCCACCCTGTTTCACCACAGTGCCTTGTCAACCATCCTGACTTCCTATAGGGCTGGGCCCCCAGCAGGAGATCACATACTTAAGGCTGTTGGGAGCATGCGTGGAACAAAGAATGCACACAGGAGCCGTGTCGTCCACACTTAAGTATGTGAGGCCCCTCCCAGGGAGGGACAGAAGGGAGGTGGGACGCGAGAGGTGGGTCAGGGGCCAGAGTCTGAGACCAGCCCCCTCCTCCCCATGCAGCTGTGTTGCCACATCAAACCCTGAAAAGCCTGAGAATTCTAAGTTTGAACCTGGGCTTCAAAGTCGTTTTAAAGGTATACTCGTCAAGGAAGGCAAGAGAACATTTTTTTATATAACTTTATATTTTCGGCCTGATGTCTATAACATTTTAACGCTTGGCTGTTTGGTATGTAACACTTGTTCCTTCTCTCCGACCTGCAAATGTGAGAGGCAGACCTATAGATTTCTATGCATACACAGAAAAATATAGTTTTATGTGGGAGTCTTTTTCCTTTACATAATGATATCATAATCTATGCATTATTTTCCAGTTTGCCCTTTTCACTGAATAAGACTTCAAGAAATTTTCACGTCTGTATATACAGATCTACCTCATTTAAAAACACAGTACAACACGTCTTTATTCTAATTTTTTCCGAACAGTTGGAATTCTTCCCAAGACATCTTCCATAAGAAAAGAAGTTTTCCACGTGCCTGAGCTGAGTGATGTAGGCAAGTCTGATTTAACAGAAGCCTCGGAGGAGGCGAGCCTGGCTAGCTCCTGTGATTTCCCCCTCTGCTGACAGCACATGCCTTGGTCTCCCAGGGTCCAGAGGCTTTACAATCAGAGGTCAAGTTCTAAGGAAGGAAGTTCGGGAGCTCAGAGCTGGGAGGCAACTCACTGGGTTTGCAAATGCTTTGTAGATTCCTAACACATTCTCTTGCTAGTTCATGGTTAGTGGGTTGGGAACATTTTGCTTTTTCTCCTTGAGGGAGGTAATATCATGATTCTACACATCCCTCTAATTGCTACTCCCTCCCTTCCTCGGAAACTAATCAAGCATTTTCCAGGTCAGATTGCTGTTTAGTCATCTGAACACGAGTCCCCTTCCTCTTGCCTTAATCTTTCCCAGGCTGGATTTTGTCTTTGAAACAATAGGAAATGACAAGGTCTATTTTTCTTTTCTTGAAAGAACTCCATCCATGGAGTCATGAGTTGCAACAAAGTACGGGGAATTAATATGCACCCCCGATCGGAAGTGACCAGCTTTCCTGTCTTTGTTCTACCGAGTCCTGCAGTCTGAGCTCATGATATCGTGGGCAGTTTGCTTACAAGCAGGAAGGCTGCATTTTCACCTCAAGATAAATCCCCAATTGGATTTTCTGTCGGACCCATCTGAAAGAAGTGCAATTAGGCCGTAAGCAATCTTCAAGCAAAGATTGGGAACGTTCCAAAGAAGGGCTCTGCTACAGATCATCTGTCGGGTCTTGGACATATATTTGTACCATTGGAGAAGTTCATTGCATCTTTTTTTTTTTTTTTTTAAGATTTTTTTTTGATGTGAACCATTCTCAAAGTCTTCAATGAATCTGCTACAATATTGCCTCCGTCTATGTCTTGGCTTCTTGGCTGTGAGGCATGTGGGATCCCAGCTCCTCCACCAGGGATCAAACCCACACGCCCTGCACTGGAAGGCAAAGTCTCAACCGCTGGACCACCAAGGAAGTCGCTGGACCGCCAGGGAAGTCGCTGGACCACCAGGGAAGTCCCCGCTGCATCTTCAAGCACCCTTGCGAGTCAGTCCCTGGAACAGCTTTCTAAGAACGTTGTTTAATTTCTCCAACAGAAAATTAAGCTGTAATTTGGTAACTTATAAGGTAGAAGACTAACTAGATAGTGATCCGCAACGTTAAACTCAGGAGCAATTACTATTCCAAGAGTTCGAGGCCCAGGTTTGAGGCCAGGCCCAGCCCGTTGCTGGCTGTGGGTGCGCTAAACAGGCAAGTCCCTTACGTGCTCTGAACACTGGCTTTTGTTTCTTGGAGACGGAGCGATCCTGCCCAAAGTGGGTGGTGCCACCCCTACAGCCAGTCCTGCAGCCTGGAGACCAGACCCAGCTCGTGGTGTTCTGTACCCCGTCAGCCTGACTTCCCATGGCGCCCCTCACCCTGGCTGCTCCCCATTCCCAAACATCCCCTTCCCGTTCCCACCTCCTGGCCCACCTGCTGCGGCTCCCCTCTCCCCCTCTGGTGTCCCCACCTTCACCTTTTAAAATTCTGCTCGTTCCTGAGGACCCTGTTGAGCACCGTCTCCATTAAGCATCTCCAGCCCATTAGGTAGAATCGTTCTCTCTGGGCTCCCATGGCCATTTGGTTTGACCATTTAATGTCATTCTTTTTTTCTTTTTTCTTTTTGGTCCCGCCCTGAGGCTCGCAGGATCTGAGTTCCCCGACCAGGGATTGAACCCAGGCCTCAGCAGTGAACTGGACCGCCAGGGAATCGGGCTAATGTCATTCTTATACTCTGTCTTGTGAAGCTAAAACCTCCAAAGGGTAAAGAAAAGGGCCTCTGCTGACTCCACTCACAGGTTTAGCAAAAAGATGGAAGATCCTGAAGGTTAAGAGGAAGAGGAGGGCAGGAGGTACGGGCCTGGTGGACTAGCCGCTGTTGCCTGGGAAACGGGGAGACAGGGCCTTGGTGTGAAGAGGGCTTGGCCTGAGGTTTCTCTGGACCGTTCCTGGGGGGGCCGCTAGCCTGCTGGGCCAGGAGGAAAGGGGGCTGGCTCTTCTCGGAAGGCACGCTCTTCTCAGGAGGCAATAATACAAGGTGAATTGATAGCAGCAGCGGTGCCCAGAGGAGTGCTGGTGGCAGCAGCTGCGGCAGGACAGGTGGTCAGAGCAAAAGGGCGCCATGAGCTGTGTGCAGCTGGGGCAGCAAAGGTGGACACGACGGCTGCGGGTGCGGATCTGCAGGGGTTGGCGCCCGCAAAGGCTGGGCCGCACCAAGGTCTCCCGGCAGGACTGAGCCCTGAGGGCTCGGAGACTAGGGACGTGTGAGGGCATCCCCAGGAAGGTGAGCCAGGATGGGCGTAGGCGGTACTTTATCCCATGTTTCTGTGCCTGGGATTTTGATCCGATTTCACCCTCGGTTGGCAATAAAATATCCACTCCGTTTCATTGCAGTGAGTTGGGCTTTTGTCTCCGAGTCTGACTTAACACGCTAGCTCAGCATCGCCTAACAGAACTCTCTGCACCGTCCAAGACGGGAGCCACTGGTCACGTGGCCACTGAGTGACTAGCGTGACTGAGGAGCTGACTTTTAAATTTTATTAACTGGACTTCCCTGGTGGCGCAGCAGTTAAGAATCTGCCTGCCAATGCAGGGGACACGGGTTTGAGCCCTGGTCTGGGAAGATCCCACATGCCGCGGAGCAACTAAGCCTGTGAGCCACAGTTACTGAGCCTGCGCTCTAGAGCCCGCAAGCCACAACTACTGAGCCCACGAGCCACAAATACTGAAGCCCACACGCCTAGAGCCTGTGCTCCGCAATAAGAGAAGCCACGACAATGAGAAGCCCGGGCACCGCAACAAAGAGTAGCCCCTGCTCGCCGCAACTGGAGAAAGCCTGCACGCAGCAACGAAGACCCAATGCAGCCAAAATTAAAAAAATTAAAAATAAATAAATAAATAAATGTTATTAACTGGTTTCAGTTTAAGATTAGCTAAGCACACGTGGCTGCTGGCTCCGCACTAGATGATCAGCATCGTGATTAGATACCGTCTCATTCATTCTCCAGGGAGCCCAGCACTGCCCCCACGGGGAGGTGCCTGTTAATTTGAAATTCCTACAAAGAATGTGATGGCCTTGGACAATTATTAGCTGGCTTCCTGAATTTTCTCTTATCTGGTTGATGTTATCGTGCTTCTTTCTTGCCTTATTTCCAGCTATAGGCCAATGTGGCTTCCAACTGACAGGGCATTTTGTTGGAGTATTTATTTAGGATTTAATCTCTGAGGCTACCGTCCAGTCATGGGATGGAGTTTGGCCAACTCTGCATTGGTGGTCAGGCTTACAATGGGCTTCTGAAAACCCAGTGACCATAGTTCCGGGTTTACAACTATCCTGCCAAAACTGGGCCTGGCCGTTCAAGTCCAAGTGTGGGAAACTTCACAATGGACTTGGCTGAAGACTCCAAGGAAGGTCAGGCCTTGACACTTTCCTTGGAGCTCTGCAGACAGTCATTCCTCCTCCAAACTCCCCTCTGTGGCAGGGCTGGAGGGGCTGCCTTGTTCTCCCCCTCAGCAGCTTGTTCTTACCTTGCCCTTGAGCTCTGGCTGATGCCCTGAATGCGGTATAACGGGTGAAGTTTTGGCCCTGCTGGATGCTGACCCTCAAGAGGAAGAAATAATTGAAGATAAAAAAGCTTTCATTTATGGTGGTTCTTATTAGGTGTGAAGCATGGTCACTCTCCACACCACTAGGGAGGAGTTACTATTATTGTGCCCATTTTACAGATGAGGAAACTGAAGCACAGATAGATCTTCCTGAGACCAAGCTAAGACCAAGTCAGACAGAAGCTGGGAAACAAGAGGGCAGTACAGCGGGAGGGGGACCCTGAGTCCGGGGCTGGTGCAGAGTCATGTCCAGTCTGGTTGACATCGGTGTTCCAGGGTCTGGGTGGGGCAGGGAGTGGGGTGAAAGCTTCAGGGCAGTGATGTTTTCCAGGAGGCCGCCACTAGACAATATGGGCTGCCGAGAGTGGACCAGTCCCGGGGAAAGTGGATGCGAAGGCTCATGCAGCTCCCGCACCTGCCAGAGAGGACTCAGCGTCAGGCCTTAGTTCCCCAGGTAACTTGGAGCAGGAACAAGGGGTCACCACCCATGGAGAAGGACAGGGACAGATTGAAAGGGGGCCCTTGTGGGCATCACTTTTCTGAGACTCACCAGATGCCAGATGTATATACCAATGGCTGACTCTTCCCTGACATCACTTGCTAATGGGGAGGCTCCCCGATGGTCCTTCCACTCTGGCTCCCCCAGAGGCTGCGGGTGACATTGTGCCAGCAGTGTGGGCCGACAGGGACCAATATGTACCCCCAGGCCCCTCACACTGGATGTCTCAGGTCAGTTTCCGAGACTCTTGAATGAGTGGTTTATTGAAACAGTACTCTCAGGAGAAATACTTGTAAGAAAAGTGCTGTGGTCTGAGTGTTTGTGTCCCTCCGAATTCACACGTTCACATCCTAACTCCCAAAGGTGATGGTATTAGGAAGTGAGGCCTTTGGGAGGCTTTTAGATCAAAAACATCATGAGTGAGATTAGTGCCCTATAAAAGAGAGCTCCCCTTGTGCCTTCCATCACGTGAGGACACAGCGGGAAGTCCGCAACCCAGAAGAGGGCCCTCACGCCACCATGCTGGCACCCTGAGCTTGGACGTCCATTTCCATAACTGAGAAAAAAAATTCTGTTGTTTATAAGCTACCCTGTGTGTGGTATTTTTGTTATAGCAGCCCACGCAGACTAAGACAAAAATGGTGAGGGGGCAATTCTCTGCAAAAGAGGGCAGCTGCGGGCCGTTCAGTCACCCTCGCAGCAGCTGGGGCAGGTAGCAGGCCTGGTGCAGGGATCTGGGCGGGCACAGCACCGCGCACTGCCCATCTGCGGGGTCGGCAGTGGGGCTGCTCACGGCCTCCCAGGAACTGCTTGGTCCCTGGGTAGGCACTGCTTTTTCGTGAAGCGGCAGCAAATGCCCCAGCATCAACAAAGCAGGAGCGGCCCTGCTAACAAGCTCCGTGAATCCAGAAGGGCTGAATTTTACAGCAGGCGGCTTGCATTTTGAAAGTCAGCATTTGCAGCAAGTAACCGAGGTAGTGACATGTGCAAACCTCCCACCGAGAGCTGGCCTCTTGGCACAGGACTTCCGGAACCCCACAGCTTGGAAACAGTGGGGTGCCTGTGGCCCAGAGAAACGCAAAGCTTAGAAGCATCAGCCACGTGTGCCTCACACTCCCCGGGTGGAACTCCACCTGGGAGCGTCCACCAGCCACCGTGCTCCGCCAGCAGCCCTTCATCCAAATCTGCTTTGGTCCTTTGCCTCCTGGGCGTGGTGCCCATCCAAACACATTCTCAGCAGGACCGCTCAGGCTCCTTCCATGAGAAGAACGTGGCATTCTTCTCTTGGGCTCAGAAAATGCAAATAAACAACTCGTTGCTTTTGCTCAGGCCAAAGACTGCCCCTCGCTTTGGGCGGCCTGTCTTCCAGCTGCCTCCTCGGGGTTCCTGGGAGGACTGTGCACGTGGGTGGGTGTTGGGGGGAGACACAGATAAGGGGAGACCCTTCGTGGCATTCAACAAGAGCTTTGAGACTGAGGTCAGTGTGGGCACAGCTCTTCCTCCAACTGGAAAAGTGAAAACCTTCAGCTGGCCTGTTCTCTTTAGCGCCACAAGGTCATCAGAAGGACAGCGGTTATGTTCATGGAGCCAAAGAAGATGCTGCTTGGGGATTAGAACCAGAGACCGTGGCGGAGGCTGTTCTGGGACCTGAGACAGTTTCAAAGTGCTTCTTGCTGAGCTCAGGAAATAAAAGGACAAGGATTCTCTTTGATGAGAACAAAATCCTCATGAAGAAGTTAGACAGTGGAGCCATATGTTCATTCTCTGCTATGACCTACAACAGATTTATCTCTAATGACAGATTGAAGGCGAGTCATCTTTGCCCTGTCAACTTCTCCCAATTCCCTACATTATAGATGGAGGACTCGGGGTTCCTGGAGGTGCTGAGGCATTTCAGCTCTGCCCACACGACCCCAGCCTGTCCGTATGGCACCTCTCTGGACCAGTCTCTACTCTCCCACCTTCGCAGGTAAGTGTAAGCGAAGCACACTCTGAAATTGGCAGAAGCGGGGGTGAGAGAGGGGGTTTCACTCTGACTCACCTTCACTCCCTCTTCCCTCTGTTGAATGGAATCCACGAGGTATCTCATCAACTTTATCTGCGGTTGCCATTTTATGTGTAGTTTCGCTGCTGTTAAAATACCACACGAGGGACTACCCTGGTGGTCCAGTGGTTAAGACTCTGTGCTGCCAATGTAGGGGGCACAGGTTCGATTCCTAGTCAGGGAACTAAGATCCCACATGCTGCGCAGTGTGGCCAAAACATAAAAAAGAAAAAAAACCCACACATGAATGTTTACAGCAGCACTATTCACAGCAGCCTAAAGTGGAAGCAACCCAGATGTCTACCAATGGATGAATTAATGAACTCAATGTGGCCTATACATATAGTGGAATATTATTCAGCCATAAAAAGGAAGAAAGTACTGATTGATGCTACAACATGGATGACCTTGAGGACATTATGCTACATGAAAGAAGCCAGTGACAAAAGATTACATTTATATGTGTGATTCCCTTTATATGAACTATCCAGAATAAGTGAATGCGTAGAGACAGAAAGCAGAGAGGTAGTTGCCAGGGGCTGGAGGGAAGGGGGAATGGGGGAGTGACTGCTTAATGGGTAGGGGGTTTTATTTTCTGATGTTGAAAATGTTTTGGAACTAGATAGAAGTGGTGGTCCCATGACACTGTGAATGTACTAAAAGCCACTGAATTGTGTGCTTTAAAATGGTTAATCTTACTTCATGTGAATTTCAACTCTGGTGTAGACCAAATGTTTGTGTTCCCCCCAAACTCATAGTAAATCCTAACGCCCATTGTATTTGGAGGTGGGGCCTTTGGGAGGTGATCAGGTCACGAGGGCAGAGCCTCCTTGGATAAGATTAGTGCCCTTATAAAGGAGACCCCAGAGAGCTCCCGGCCTTTCTGCCACGTGGGGACCCAGCAAGATGGCCGGCTATGAGCCAGGAAGCCAGGCTCTCACCAGACCCTGGCCCCTTGATCTTGGACTTCCAGCCTCCAAAACCGTGAGAAATAAATTTCTGTGGTTTATAAGCCACTCAGTCTATGGTGTTCTCGTTATAGCAGAATGAATGAACTAAGACAAACTGAATTTTAAAAAACAAACAAAACTGCAGCCCCTCCGCCCTCCAGGCAGCTGGGCTAGTTGAGAGACAGGCCCCTCCCTCCACACCACCCCCTCCTCTGGATTCCTCAGATGGGCCCTTCGCCCTCAGCATCTGGAGACTGAAAGAGAAATGCCTTCTGTCCTACCTGTCATTCCTGGGGTTCCTGAGGGAACAGCTAGTATTTCCTGATCACCTTACAACTGAGCCAGGCTCCAGCACTTTGTACCGTGTGACTTGGCCCCAATACTGTCAGCCTTCAGCTTCCTCATCTACATATGCCTGCTTGCAGGGCTGATGATGAGGGAGACCTCATTCGTAGCCGACACCATCATTTTAATGCTCTAAGTCCCCTAGGACAAGAAAGAGAAAAAAATTCTTTTCTTATTCTACTCCACAGCTATAAGCCTCCTGTCCACCAGGGGGGGCCTTCTAAAAGAAACCATCACCAGTTCTCCCACCAGGAATCTGTTTCCTTAACTTCTTTTTCTTTTACTTCTTCACCTGCCCCTCCCCCTATTATGGTAGGACCTATTTTTTTGCAATAATTTGAAAGGTAGCTCTACTTGATCCTTGCCCACAGGCTGCTGGGGAATCTGGTCGACTGTTTTTTACCACTAGAAACTCTGTAGTTTTAATCTAAGTCAGGGGTCAGCAAGCTTTTCCTGCAAGGGTAAATGTTTTAGGCGTTATAAACCATAGTTTATTTACAAAATCAAGAGGCAGGCCAAATCCGGTCTACTGCCTGTAGGCTACTGGGCAGCCCATGAGCTAAGAATGGCTTTTACATTTAAAAATAATTGATTAAAAAAAGAGAAATATGTGACATACGAAAGTTAATTTCAGATTGCAGTTTCCACAAATAAAGTTTTATTGAAACACAGCCATGTTCATTCATTACCTATTAGCTGTGGCTGCTTTTGAGCTCCAGTGTCAGAGGTGAGTAGTTGTGGCAGACCTATCTGACCTACGATGCCTAAAATATTTATTATCTTTCCCTTAAAAAAAAAAAAACAAACTTTGCCAATCCCTTCTCTAAACAAATTATGTTAGTGATTAAAGTCTACCACCAGTGAACATGGAGTGACTGAACTCACGCTTGCCATTGTGAATATTAGTATAATTCTTTTACGGATAGATAGGGATCTTCTGTTTACCCATCTGTAAAACGATAATGACAGCACCATCTCACAAAGTTGTCGTGAGCATTAAATGACTTAATACATGAAAAGCAGCTAGAACAGTGCCTGGCATTATAAGTGCTCAATAAATGTGAACTCTAGTTCTGTTAGAATATAGACATGAATTTAAATAAATACAGAAAACCAAGACTTCTTCCCTCCATATTTATTTTGAAATGTGCTGTAAACAGTTTGAAATGTCCCTTTAAGAGCTTTCTGGCTTCCCCAGTATTGGACGACATGACAAATTCTCCTTCATAGAAGGTACGAGTGAAACAGAACTGGAGGGGCATTTTCAACCCTTCCCTCTTCAGAAAGTGTGATCACATCAAGATGCATCTGGTTTTCAGTAGAACTGGCCCATGTTTCTTGGGAGTGAAGTGTCCAAACCACTGTTCATCCATATTTCCTGGATGATTTGCTCCCTGCGCTCAATCCTTTCTGCCAGCTCTGCAGCCTCTATGGAACTGCAGACAGGATATGTAGTCCTACGAAACTCCGACAGTTCCCCTGGAAAATCGGAGTCAGAGGAGTCCTCCTCCCCCTCCTCATCCTGGCTGTCCTCCTCGGCTTTGTCGCTTCCTGGCACCAGGTGCTCCCTCGCCAGCTGCAGCTCCTGGAAGTCCTTGGTGCAGGACACTCTGATGACCAAGGCACACAGTGTGAGTGCCAGACCAATGCAAACACTGGACACGAACAGCAGGGCAGCTCTTTCAGGGTGGGCTGTAAGGGAAAGAGAACACGTCAGGACATGGAAGGGCTGTCAGTCTTCACCAGGCCAAAGTCCCATAGAAGCAGATATATGCAGTCCTGGACAGCATCTCTGAGACCATCCACACCTAACTGATCATATACCCCCACTAATAAAAAAGAAAAAAAGGTTTGGAGCATATATAGTCAATATATGTATGTTTATAAGAGGACACATAGCAAAGGACCTGAGAAGCTGGGCCCTCCTGAGACCAAATGCAGATCTGTCATTCACTAGTAGTGTGACTTTTGGCAAATTACATCACCTCTCTGTGCCTCAGTTCCTTCGCCTGTAAAATGGAGCCAAAAGCCCCTTTCTGTCAGAGTTAATTCCTGTGAAGCTCTCAGAACACTCAATGACATGTAACAAATGTTCAATAAACTGTTAGCTATTATTAATAGTAGTAAATTTTGAAAAATTAATTTACATATAAAATATATATATGAATGTAAGTACTAATATAGTAAATGTTACAAAGCTTAATTTCTTTTAGATTAAAAAATAAATATAAATAAAAGTTCTGGTAGTAAAAGTTCAACCTCCAAATGACTGTACAATAGAAATAGAAATAATGCTAATTTGTACTATGTACCCTGGTCTAAATCTTTACATATGTTTAATCCTTACATTAACCCTGAGTGGAAAGGACTATTACTTTTCAGCTGTGTACCCCTTGAGGTGTGAGCACTCCCATTTTGGGAAGTAATGATCCAGCTAACTTCCTCATAATATAGGTCGGGAGTTGACAGATTTTTCTGACTCTTCTGTCAAAAGGTCAGATAGTACATATTTTAAGTCTTTGTGGGCCATACAGTCTGTGTTGCAACTACTCAGCTGTGCTGTTGTAACATGAAAGCTGATACAGGTGTGGCTGTGTTCTAATAAAACTTTATTTACAAAATCAGCCCGTGGGCCGTACTTTGTGGATCACTGATACAGAGACTCAAGCTGAGGTGTAGCGGAGCCACTGTCTGAGCTCAGCTGGCCTCTTTAGGTGGAGCCAGGACAGAAATCCAGCTCCTAAGCTGCGAGCAGCTTGTGAGATGTGCACTGGCATTTGCTCCTACGTCTCGATGGAACCAGCCTCCTCCAAGGCACGTGGCCTCCTCGTTCACTAGACTTGAATATAATGATGACTGTTGTCTTCACTGCCTCGGTCCTTCCCCAGAGGTGCAGACTGGAGGTTCAGAACTTGACAGTTGTTAAGTTTCATGTACAGTCAAGGGATCCAGCCGCTGTGATCTGACGGGAGAGATCTAAGTGGGACACGTTATCTTCTTGAAACATGCAACTTCCCCATTCGGCTTCCTTCACTCGCAGCTCAAGTCACTGGACTCAAATGTCCTTTGTTGCCGTCGCCCCTACGAGCACCATCTCATCACTCTCTCTAAGACACAGAAGTCTGAATGCAGAACTGATTTTGGCCAGGGGAGGGGCAGTGAGCTGTGTCTGTAGTGCTATTAATAACGATATATTTTTCCTAAGGGTCAAGGTATTTTGAAGATTTGGTCAGATAGAGACACACATCCTTTGTGTCGTGTTCATTTCTGCGAGTGGTGGTAGAACAGGGAATGGGAGACTGGCATTTGGGACACAGTCATTAAACGGTAAAGCACAAAATGATGCTAATACCCGAGGCCCTGATCTGATGGGGCAAATCGTTTCTCCTTCTCCCCCTGCACATCAAAGCCTCTGCTGGGAGTGGACTCATCACTCCCAGCTTCACTCTCACCTCCCTTTCCTTTGAATCCTCCTTTCCTCTCCCCGCTGCCTCCGCCCCCCACCCCCTTCCCAAGCCTCCTGGCCACGGTCCTCTCCAGCCCTTCCTGTCCTCATGGACTCGGATACGGGCTTTCTGTGCAGCACAACTCATCTCCTCCTCCTCCCGGGAAAGCGTAAGCCTTGAGCCCACTGACAGCCACGCCTGTAGCCATCACCTCCTGCAGTGCCTGTAGGGAGCGCTGCCGATGGGCGAATGGAGTCCCATCCACTTGTAACCGTTTCCAGCCATCCCCGTTCAGGACAGGGCCAGCTCCAGGCAGAAAGATTCCACGCTGGTCAAGCTTCTGGGAGACAATGATCACCCACAGCCCCCTTCTCTCCTCGCCCACGAGACCATCACTCCCAGCGGTGGTCTCATGGGTGAATCAGGTACTCAGGCCAGGATCGAGGAGGATTCAAGGTCTGGCTCTGCCCCAGACAGGTGGGTAACTATGGGCTAGTTACTGCCCCCCGCTCCTTTCCCATCTCTACTTCTTTTTAAAGACTCCAGGTGGACAGAATTAAACTCACCATAATCCTCAGGATATGACACATTCTCTTTATCCATCAATATGTGGCCTTCCTTTATGTTTATTTATTTAATGAATTACTTGAAATTCTGTAATCAGCACCCGCGCTGTGAATAAGCCCCCCACGTGGGAGTTAGAGCCTTGACAATAACCCTGTCTAACCTGTGGGTTCCCCTCCCCCCCAGCCTCCTCCCATCAAGGTAGCTACCACCTGAATTCCATGCTCATTACTCCTCCACTGGTCTTTTTACATAGCTTATCACATCTCTATGTATTCCTAAAAACTTTATGAAAAAGGTGTAACGTTACAGTGTTGGGAGTTTGGTGTTTGTTTTTAACTTAACAGTATACTGCTGCATGTTATTCCGCTATCTTGACTACACTGTGGTTTATTCACTCACTCTCCTGCTGATGGGCATCTGGGGGGCTGCCAGGTTTCTGTATGTGGGCTTTGTAGCTGTGACCATTCCTGTAAATGTCCCTGGTGAATACCTGCAAGTGTCTGTCTCGGGTACTGACCTAGGAGGGCAATTGGATGAGTTGTAAGGCATGTGAATTGGGGAAATACTGCCAACGCGGTTTCCAAAGTGGCTGCAATGCACGAGGAATCCTGCAAATCCTCATCTTCTCCAGCACTGAGTATGGACAGGCTTCTAACATTCTTCCAGTCATATGAGTATAAAATTGTATCTCACTACGGCTTGACTTGTATTTCCCTGATCCCCAATTACGTATACATCTCTTCAGATACTTACCTAGTCCCTCTTCGCAAAATGCTGTCTCATGTCATGTGCCCACTTTTAAATGGGGTTGTGTGTGCTTTTCTTCTTACACATAAAATATATCTCTATCTATCTATAGTTTCTATATATTCTTGATATTGATCATTAGACAGTATATACATTGTGAATATCTCTGGGTAAGTGGCTTGTATTTTCCTTTCATTAAGGTGTCTTTTGATCTAGTGAATTTATCTGAAAAACAGGAATGATAACACTTCTCTTCTCCATCCTCCCCAACCCCAGCTGGTCTCCCCTCTCCTCTCTTGCCCCTCTCATCCATCTTCCCCACTGTGGCCACTGTAATCTTTTTAAAAATGCACATCAGATCACATCATTGCCCTACTTAAAACCTATAAACGGTCCCCCTCCTCCCGTAAGGTAAAAATCAAACCCAGACCACTGCCTACGAAGCTTGCTAGGACCTGGTCCATGGAACTACCCTCCCCAAGTTCAACTCCAAAGACTCATCCCTCTGCTTTCTGCTTTCCCACCCACGGGCCTCTCTCCATCCCTCACAGGGGCCAGACGGCTTCGCACCTTGGTGCTTTTGCACGTGCTGTTCCTTCTGCCTGGAATGTTCTTTCTCCCTTCTTCATCCAGCCCTCCGTGACCCCACCCCCAGTCTGGACCAGGTCTCCCCTGTCATTAGGTCTCATAGCCTCTGGAATGTCACTAAGTTGCTGAGTGTGTTTTGTCCTCCCCGCCCCCCCCCCCTCCCCCCACCATAGAATGCAAGCTCCGTGAGGACTGGGACTGAACTGCCTTGTTCTTCACCAAATCCCCAGTGCCTGGCCCAAAGCAGGGGTGACACAGCTATCTGCTGAGTGCTTGCAGGGAGGGGTCGTGGGTCTACGGCACTAGGCTTGGTGCCCTGTGGGTCAGGGGCTCCATAATGCTAGTTGCCTTTCTTCCTCTCTCCCTCTGCTCTCGGGGAGGGAGGGTCTGGATTCTATTGCCAGGAGCACTTCTCACTCATCAGACCCTAGGTGCCTCTTGGCTCAGGTGTACCTCCTGCCAAGTGATCACTCTTCAGGCCATGTTTACACCAAGTCTGCTAAGATCCAATAATCAAAGATGGAGAATATGGCAACTCTTGGAAAGCCCGTTGGAAACAAGGCTTCCTAGTCACCTGAACCAACTAGTCTGATGTCACAGAATCACCAGATCTTAGTTAGATGGAGCCCTGGTGGTGAGCTGGCTCAACTCCTCCTGTCACAGCCATTTAATCCGTCCACAGCCGCTGCTTGGCTGGGACCCCAAGCTCGGGCCAGGGTTCTCTCCAAAGCCCCAGGCTTTAAACTAAGGGGATACCACCTGTTTTCTAAAATCAATTGGACCACTTTAGGCTATTATACTGAATGTGTTCTGTTAAAATAAAGGCATTAGTCTCCTTGTCAAACAGAATCTTCACACTGTGCTATTGTTGGTCTTATTCTCATTTTAGTCTTAGTTCATCACAGGCTCAAGTGAATGGCTTTAATTTCATCAGCGGTAGCAAGCCCTCGGGAATCTCACCATGGTGGCCCGTGGCCTTTAAGGCCCCTTGACCCTTAGATCCCTGGTCTGGAGCCAACACAAGCTCCAGTTCAAACTTATTTGTGTCCAAATAAGACACCGAGAGGCTGGGGCGAGGGTTCCACCCCTTGGGGCCCTGCTACCGTCAGGTGAAAGCACAAAGAGTATTGGGCCTGGTCTGACAGCACTTAGGGACGTGATAATAACTTTCTGTCATGGAACCAAAGATTAGAGGCCGTGGGAACACTTCAGAATCCACACCTATGTGACAAGGTGGCGCTGATTTCCCATCGTCCTCCCTGACAGGGGATCGTGTAACTTCAACTTTGGAATGTGTTATGATACTTCTATTTCAATGGGGGTTTGCCTGATAGCCTGGAGTTTCTTTCATATGAAACAATGATGCCCTCCCAACTCAGGAGAAGCACTGCTTTCTCACCCACGGCCCCAGTTACCCCATGCACCCCGCAAGTCCACAGTGAGCGCTTCCAGAGGCCGAAGACACACACAGGCCCAAGCCCAAGGCAGGGGCTGAAATATTGGGCCACTAGGGCACTCAATAAAACACTAACTAGGTGGAATGGAGGACATCAAGTTCTGAACCAGGCTGTCTAAATAAGTCTCCTTCAGAACAATCTGCAGAGGTACGACGGCTGAGCCAGCTAACTGCCTTCTGCAAACCTCCAACACACACACACACACACACACACACACACACACACACACACACAGGCACCTCTTTCCATTTCCCTAATATCAAAAATTCTCTATGAGTTTCTTCAGACCCATGATCTAAATTCTAGAATGAATTCAAGGAGTAGGTCTATATTATTGAGAGGAGGGTAAATTCTAACACTCCTAAGAAAATGTCTCACAGATCATTTAAATGGCCCAAAGCAAAATCGTTCATCAGGGACCCTTGGATATCCTTGTGTCCGTTCCACCAGCCTCTGTGTCTCAACATCCCAGGACAGGCCCCTTGATTCTGGGTTCTGCTCTGCTGGTCCTCCATGTGAACTTGGCTGCACTAATGCAGCAAAGCTACCTACAGCCTGACCTGGGGAAACGTCCTTCTGGATTTGCTCAATCTACTGTCTATTTAGCTGATTTTGCCAGAATCTTCCCAGCTCACTCTTGGCGGCTCCTGTTGGAGTCCCTCCTGTAGGAGGGTCTCCTCCCTTTGGTGGGTGCCCAGGGACCCCAGTCCAGCCTTCAGGTCATATCCCTGCAACAAGGATAAGGATGCCACTGAGAGTTGGCTGGGGCACCGCTTTCTAACGACGATGAGGGTGACGCTCTCAATGTGTGACGCTCGTGTTGAAACAGCTCAGCCTGACGTCCTGCCCTTCACTGCAGTGTGCTGGCCTGCCCCGTGAGGAGGACGAGGTGGGCTGGGGACCTCTAGAGTGACCACCCAGAGAGTGACATGCCCAGGAAATGCACCAGCAAGTGCAGATGTCCCTGTTTCCCTAAGACTTCGTGAACCTCTGTGATTTGACAAATGAACTTCTATAGCAACTTCATTTCACTAACACATGACACCACACATTCAGAGCCTCTTTCTCTTTGACATGAAATTTCGGCTTGGTTGCGGCTTGCTGAGTTGAACGTGCTTAAACATCCCTCTATAAAACCAAATAACAACCCACCAAGTCCTTATATGCTTTAAAAATTGAATACCTACAAACAGCGAATACAGGGTGATGATTAGGTACAGGATAGCTCATGACACCAGAGGAGGACTCTTCATATGGTCATTTATTAACTACTTACTGTGCATCTACTCTGTGCCAGCTCTGTCCCAGGCAGTAGGATATGACAATGACTAAGGTGACAAACATCTGTACTTGAAATAGTTAATGTCTAGTGGAGAGATGGGTGTTTAACAAATAAATCTCTCCAACAACTTCTGGGAGTGGTGAGTGTGTAAAAGGTTAGACAGGGATGGAGGCAATCTAATTTAGATCACTCGAGGTCATGAGTCATGTCCATCCTTCAAAATTCTGAAAGGCATACGTCTCTCTTGGAGAAGCTGGAGGGCAGGTTTTATATCTGCTGAGTCTGAATCCTGCCCTGTCGCCAGCCACTTGGTGTCCTCAGGCACCTGGCTCAACTCCTCTGAGCCTCGGCTTCCCTGTGTGCAGAATAGGGGATGAGAGTCCCTCTCTCAGGGTCACTACTATGGACTGTATTGTGTCCCGCCCAGATTCATGTGTTGAATCAATGTGACTATATTTGGAGACAGAACCTATAAGGAGGTAATTACAGTTCAATGGGGTCATACGGGTGGGGCCCTGATCCAAAAGGATTAGTGTCCTTATAAGGAGAGACACCAAGGGGAACCTAAAATATGACATAAATGAACATATCTATGAAACAGCAACAGACTCATAGGCATAGAGAACAGACTTTTAGTTGCCAAGGGTGAGGGAGGGTGGGGGAGGGATGGACTGGGAGTTTGGGATTAGCAGATGCAAACTATTATATATAGAATGGATAAACAACAAGGTCCTACTGTATAGCACAGGGAACTATATTCAGTAGCCTGTGATAAACCATAATGGAAAAGAATATGAAAAAGAATGTATATATATGTAGAACTAAATCACTTTGCTGTACAGCAGAAATTAACACAACATTGTAAATCAACTATACTTCAATTAAAAAAAAAAGAGAGAGACACCTAGAGCTCTCTCTCTCTTTCCCTCCCTGCTGTGTGAAGACATAGGGGGAAGGCAGTTGTTTACAAGCCGTGAAGAGAGCCCTCACCAGAAACCAAGCCTGCCAGCCCCTTGATCATGGCCTTCCAGCCTGGAAGAAAATACAGTTCTGTTGTTTAAGCCACCGGGCCCATGGTATCTTGTTATGGTTGCCTGAGCTGACCAAGACAGTTGTTGAGAGGAACTGACAGGGTCCAGAATGGCCGCATCACATAAGCAGCCTCCTAGTTCCTCCTCTGTGTGAAGGATTTTCATGATGTCTTTCCTCCAAGGGGCTCTCCGGGGACTTTGAAAATATGTGATATTTTCAACAATAAAAATCCTTACATCTCTTAACTTTGACAATTGTCCGGAACAGCAAGAAACAGAAATGGGAGGGTGGTTAGAAAAGAGAAGATCCTCAACAACCACACAACCACCACACAGGGAGGATATTGGTAAGAAGGTCCCAAGACTGTTCTATCTCCTGTGTTGAGATGTTTCCTTAAGCCTTTATTTTCTTCTGAGGAAGGCTTACTCCAAACAGCCCCAGCTCTGGCAGGTCTTGAGTAAGTAATGCCGTAATGCATTGTATTACCATGTATTTTACAAAAGTCTTCAGAGGTTTTGGCTCTCTGAACAGAGTCAGGCAGGCATTGTCGAAAGTTGCAGAGTTGACATTCCAAAATACGGTCTCTCCAGAGGTGAGCAGCGAGGCTGGTGAGGAAAGGTAGCATGCACCATGAGCAATTTGGGCTCTGCTAATTAAGGAGGGCTGAGTCTGATTGATCCTTAAGGGGAAGATTATCAAGGGAAACCTTGGAACCGTGAGAAGTAATGCTGGTCACTCAGAAAGGGGCTCTCCTTTCACAGAGCATGACCTGTTTTGTTCACTAAGTCATCTTTCAGCCCAATTTTCTTCCAGCCAAGGGTGGAATTCAATAATCCTATGCCCTTCCCAAATTTTAGAGCTGGAAAATGCATTCCTCAGCTTCCTACTTTGCAAAGCAGAAAATTCCCATGGAGCCCAACTGCTACATAGTGTGACTTTAGCCTTTGCTACTTCCCTATGTGGTTCTCTTGTTGGTTGCCAGTGGCAACCATACCTAAATTCGGGCCTCTGTTTCTGGATTGTAGAAGATTGCAGTTGCTGTGTCAAACTTAAAGTCCTTTTTCTTTAGCCATCCAAGTGTTGTAATTAAACAGAGCATTTGTGAGTAAGAATACAGTAAATCCATTATTAATTCACTGACCTACCTCGAAGGTAAGCAAATGCTGCCAGGGAGTGGCTGACAATAATTCCATCTTTCCTCAGAACTCTTGGTTTCCTCGGGTCAAAGTTTATACCTGTTTCGTAAAAAATGCAAGACCGATTAATCACAACTGTTCACAGTATGCGTTTTTTCCTAATCCAGGACTGCCATCATAAATAAAAAGTCATAGAGATCCAATAAGTGGGCCTCTGACAAAATTGGGGAAGACTAAGCCAGGAAGAGCATTTAGTAAGCAGTCTCTGAAAATATTAAGTGATAAAAGGGATTCAGAAATTCTAAAATGTGTTGGTTCCAACTTCATTCATCTACTCTACTGCAGAAGGGAACACATTTATTTTCCCATTTTAAAGGCAATGGCATACATCATGCCTCTGGGAGATTTAATAATGTCCCACTTAACCACAGAGCTGCTGTCTGCTCTGTTGACCACAGATAAGAAGGCCTGGAATTATGGAGGTAGGTTGTGTTGGGCTACTTTTTTGGAAATGAAGCAAAATACAGGGCAGATCTGGCTTCGGACGCCTGGTTAAGTTGCTGTGATGGAGCTTAGGGAGCCCCTGATGGGGTAGCCTAAGGGCCCTGGGGACCCCTGGGAATGTCAGACATGGCTCTCAGGCCTCCACTCCAGGGGGACCAGGATATTCATGGGATCTGGGTGGGAGCCCTGTTAGAAAGAGCAGAGGGGCTGGGAGAGGCTGGGAGAAGCAGAGCCTGGCGGAGAGCTGGAGGGCTGGAACTAGAAGAACATAGGATACTAACAATAGTTATCTCTAAGCTTTGAGACTAAGGGTGAGTTCTATTTCTTGGTGCTTTCCTGTGTGCTCCATAACAAGCACACTTTAGTTTTTTTCTTAGGGGGAAAAACTTCATAAATGTAATTAAAGTAACACAAGACAAATTCTCAACCTGCAAAGTGCAATATCTTATATAGATTGTCTTGGGGGGCCTCTGTAATTTCTATCAAGAGCCCCAAGGGTCTGAACTCCATTCTAGATTTGATAAGAAAACCAAAACGTTCATCCCCTTATTTACAAAAGTCCGGTGAAAACCTCAAGAAGAAGGGCACATGTGGATGGAGGCCCGCAGGTCCAGCCTGGGTGTGGCCCACCCAGGTTCCCTATGGCAGAGGTCCCCACCCCCTGGGCCACAGACTGGTATCAGTCTGTGGCCTGTTAGGAACTGGACCGCACAGCAGGAGGTGAGCGGAGGTGAGCAAGTGAAGCTTCATCTGTATTTACAGCCGCTCCCCATCACTTGCATTACCGCCTGAGCTCCGCCTCCTGTCAGCATTATGGTGAGTTGTATAATTATTGTATTATATATTACAATGTAATAATAATAGAAATAAAGTGCGCAATAAATGCAATGCGCTTGAATCATCCCGAAACCATCCTCCCCCAAGCCCCGGTCTGTGGAAAAATTGTCTTCCACGAAATCGGTCCCAGGTGCCAAAAAAAGGTTGGGGACCACTGCCCTATGTGATCCTCTTTCCAACGAGCTTACTGGATAATCCAGGAACCCCAGATTTATTTCTGAGCAGATCTTTTTTCAAGGTGATTTTTCTTTTAGGAAATAAGAGAGGGAATGGAAGGGGGATTTATCCTACTTATAATTTAAAACACAAAATGTTGGTCACCATTTGCAACCATCTGCCACAGCACTGCCATTCTCAGAGCTGGCAGCTCACACACCTTCCATCCTAACCAGTATGCACCCACCTGCTGTCACATGGGTCTGTTCACCTTTACTTAAAGAGAAATGCTGGTAGTAAGCCATAAACCTTACCATAGTCACCGTCTTTCTGTTTCACAGAAGGTTTTAGATTAGCAACGGCTGGATCGATCGCTGTGAGTATATTCTTGGGAACTAAAAACCAAAAAGAAATATTTTAAATACTTTGTACACATAATACAACTTTAAAATGCAATGTAGATAAGACAAAAAAAGATCAATTTTCAAATCAGTACATAAATCACTCTGCTTGTCCAATACACTCACATACATACACCAACGGTACCCATGTGATCATCAAATGTCCCAGAAAGGTTAAACTTTAGGCCTATCTTGCAGTATTAAAAAAAAAAAACATGGAGAACAAATAAACAAGATATGGCATATCTATCCAATAGAATGATATTTAGCAATAACAAGGAATGAAGTACAATCATCTTTCGGTATCCTTGGGGGATTGGTTCCAGGACCCACCTTGGATACCAAAATCCAGACACTCAAGTCCCTTATATACATGGCATATGATTTGCATGTAACCTACGCACATCCTCCCGTGTACTTTAAATCATCTCTAGATTCCTTACAATACCTAATACACTGTAAATGCTATGTAAATAGTTGTAAATACAATGTAAATGCTATGTAAATAATCGTCAGTGTGCAGGAAATTCAAGTTGTGCTTTTTGGAACATTCTGGAATTTTTTTCCCGAGTATTTTCAGTCTGTGGTTGGTTGAATCCACAGATGTGCAACCCACAGATACAGAGGACCGACTGCACTGACACCTGCTACGACACGGATGAACCTCAAAAACATTATGCTCAGTGAAAGAAGCCAGACACAGAAGACCACATATGGTATGATTCCATTCATAGGAAATCTCCAGAAAAAGGTAAATTTATAGAGACAGAAAGTAAATTCGTGGCTGCTGAGGACAGGGGTGGGGATGGGGACTGACCGCAAATGGGCGTGAGAGAACTTTGGGGATCTTGGAAATGTTTTAAAATCGGAGTGTGGTGAAGGCTGCACATCTCTGTCAATCTACCAGAAATCACTGGATTGTTTTTACTTAAAACGGGTGAATTTTAAGGTATGTAAATCACACCTCAATAACGCTGTTCACTCTGAACATCAACTTCCCTGAGATACAGTGAAACAAAATGAATGGAACCAACTCCAAACCCATCACTGACCTCTCCCAGCTGCGATTCCACTTTTTGTTCACCCTCTCTAACTCACTGCTTCCTTAATAAGCCTGCAGAGAATTAGAAGTCTCTGTGCTAGAATGCAGCTCTCAGTATTATAAGAAAGGATGACAGAAAGATGAAGACAGAGGGCAGTGAAATAGACTCCTTTGGAAGATGGTTAAAGATTCTTCCAAACGGACCCTGAGAATAAACCATCCGGATCTCAAGACCCTCCAGGCAAAGCGGACGAGATGGTAGCAGGAGCCGAGCAGGGGGGCAAAGCAAGAATTCTGAAGGCCCAGCGCACTGCAGCCAGCTGGGAGAAGGGAGAGGAAACCAAATGTTTTTGCTGCGGAAAACTATTTTTGTTTGTTCTTCGGCTCAGCTGGTATCTGGGAGAAGTGGCAACAGGAAATAGAAGTGAAGCCAATACAAACCGGGCAAGTTGAACTGCACTGATTTTTTGGAAAAGAGCTGGTAAGCCATCTTCAGCAGCAAGAAAACCTCATTTCCTTTCTCAAAGTGCTTAACAGAAGTCTTTTGGGGATGTCCCAGGATCAACAACCAGAGGACGTTCCTAAATTGTGAATTTTCCACGTGCAGGAGGCCCTGGTGCCTTTGTGACCATCAGCAGCGAGGGTTACTTTCCAGGGCGGCACAGTGATGGTGACAGAGGTGGTGGAAGCTGTCCACTCCTCCCCCCAGGAATGCCCCGTGGCCGACCAAGGGGCAGGCACAATGCTGCTCCTGGGACGCCGGCGGTGCCCCAGACAGCTGGGCTGTGCTGCCCCAGGTGCTTTCTGATAAGCAACCTCTCCATCACTTCTGCGCCCTGATTCCCCGGCAGGAGTAAGTCCTCTCTGCAGGAGTGGTGCTTCTTTCCCACGTCTGCCTCTTGGCTTGTAGTCAAGATACAGCCGGAGGAGGGCTGGTCTCCCTACAAATGCCAGGGGCTTTCCAGCGCGAGAAGGAGGAATTGCTTGGAGAGGAATGAGCTTTGCAGGATAAAACATTAAATCGCCTGTGTATGCCGTAGGCTCACGTCAGGGAACTTGCTGATTTACTATGTGAAAATGGCTCTCGTACTGGGAGAATCTTTTAGGATCTTTAAGGTAACAACAGGTGTCAACACACCTGTCAGATTCTCGTATCTCCTGTTTCAAACTGATTCCGAACGAGGACAGGGAGTGGGTGTCATTTACTACCACCCCTAAACCCGTCCCTCTCTGCTTGAGGTCCATTTGTGAAAATGCCAGCAAACCCCTTTTCACGGAGCTCCCACCACGTGCTGGACCCCGTGCTCAGCGTTTAAACAGTGCCTCTCGTGCAGTCCTCTTAGTGACCCATGAAGATGCGTGTCATTCCCATTCCTGCAGATGGGAAAACTGAGGCTCAGAGATGAACCAATCACCTAGCAAAGGGCGAAGCTTCAACCCCTGGTCTCACTCACATATGCCCTTACTCTTTTCTGTGATGTTGGGACGTTCGGCCTTTGGGAATCGGATAAAGGATTGTTTTAAAGGATTATAAAGATGGCAAAACAATTCCCACTCAGATAGTCCCTCTCAAGCCTGTTAGGTGAAACCAGAGATGATGATTCTAATGGGCTCCAAAGGTTCGCTAAATTTAGGCATGCCCCCTTCCTGAAAATTTTTTTCCTGAATAAATCCGTGTCAAGCCTGGATCCGGGTAGACTTTAAGAAAGAAGCCTCCACAGGTTGAAATTCGAGCCGCAAATAATTTTTCACATCAGAGACAAAAAAGATCTCTGCTTTACTGTTCCTCCCTCTCAATAGGTACCCAGATTGCATGAGCACCTCCGAATCCTGTCACTCCCCCCATCCCGCCTGTCCCAAACCTGCAGCACCTATTCCTCCTGTCCCCAGTTCTGGCACCTTCTATTCTTCCTGTTCCCCAATCCTAGCACCTACAGAGGGGGGTACCCCAAATTCTGGTACCACCATCCCTCTTGTCCCCAGATCCTGGCATCCATTCCTTTTACACACAACCCTGGTACTGAAACAGAGCAGGACCTTATGGTCTTTGTCCCCTGTGTCCTCTGCCTGTCCTTTGTCTGTGGAAAAACTTCAGGCAAAGAATAAGTTTAATCAGAGAAGTGAGAAAATGCAGAAAGAAAGGAAAACAGTCAAAGGAGACCAAATAATAATAGTTTAGTCATTAAGCATAGTCAAGGACTTTTAGTTCCTTCTCAAGGGCTATAGATGATATTCTGAGCCATATCCTGTGAGCTGTCTTATGGATACTGAAACCCCCGCCAGGCGGGAGAAGTTAACTACGTGATGACCAGACTGTAGCCATGACGTAAGGTGTCATAATTCCGAGAATTGGCCTCAAGGAAATGGGAACAAACCGACCCTGGAAGTGAAGATTAATTGTACTTAAAACAATCAAGATGACGCTGGTCAGACCATCGATGACCAAGTTCAAGATGACCGTCAGAGCTGCCTGTGCTGTTTCTGCATGGAGCTCTCTCCTTCAGCCTATTAAAGCTCTTGCCCCCTGATTGTCATTTGTGGGGGGAGTCGGCCTTTGGACCGGCATCCCCTCCCTCCCGCCCCGCGTAGGTTGCCGGCATCCAAAAGAAAGCACGCTTCCCTTTCCACCAACCTGGCCTCTTGACTGGCTTTTAAGCAGCAAGCAGCCGGACCCCACTTTCGGTTACAGTACCACCATCGCTCCTGCCCCCAAATCCTGGCACCCATCTCCTGGGAGGAGCTGCAGGCCCCCGGCTGAGGCCCACGTGTTTCCTGTCCCTCTCAGGAACTGTCAGGGCGGGGATGCTGGCTGTGCCTCTGTCTTGGTGACCCTCAAGGACCAGTGGCTGTGGACCCAGCGAGAAGCCCTCCCCGTGGGGATGAGGGGAGAGCGGGCCGTTCTCCAGGTCTGCCTCCTCCTAATAGGAGGAAAGTCTGCAATCTATCCTGTCCAAGGAATGCGGCTAATAATAAAACCTGGATAAAAATTGAGAGCGAGGACCTCGTCTAGCCATGCATTAAAGAAGAGAGCTCCAGCCATGCATCTCCCAGCCCAGTCAAAGACGAGTGCTCCGCTCTCCGAGGGGTTTGACATCAGCCAGATGCACCGCCTACAGTTCAAAAAGCAAAAGGCCCACAGCCTGAATCATTCCCCTGAGGGTACACCAAGATGCGGAAGTTCTCCACCCAGCCTACGAGCAATGAGGGAGGGAAAGGCAGGATTAAAGGAAGCTATAAAATAGGGAGGAGTGTTCCTATCAAAATGCAAATGACTTATGTCCCCAGAGAACACCCTCCAAGGCTCCCTGCTGCCCTGAGGTACAAGCCAATCCTTAGTCGCCCATCCCCCAAGGTCCCTCTGTCCTGCTCCTGTGCTCACTTCCCAGCCTTTGCCTGCCCTTCACCTTGCTGACTCCTTACACACCTGGTCTCACTTGCCTCAGACGCCACTCCCCTGGGAAGCCCTCCTGGTCCCCCAAGTCACCAGGGCCTGGAATAACCACATAGCTCGTGAGGGCAGGGACCACATTGCTCACAGCACTGATGCACCCTCCCCCCAACCCAAGGGGTTGGGTATTTCCTGGGTGGGCACAGCAAGATTGCTGGGCAGAACAGCAAAGCCCGGTTGGACACTGCAGTTAGAAGCCAGGTGGTGGAACAGACGTCCATGGAGGTGGATCTTCCATGAACCTCTTAGGTAAGAGCATCTTGATTTGAGTAGGGGGCTGGCTGGGCCCCTCTCTAGCAGCCATGTTTATAATCACATCACATGGTCTCTGGCCAAGGCAGATCAAAGGAGGGGGCTACTGGACCCCAGCCCAGCCAATTAAATAGCTCTCTGTTAGAAATTTGGAATTAAGTTGCCAGATTGCCAGTCTTCATACTGTTCGAACATAAAAATCTAACAGAAGAATCACTCGGGCTGTGGGGATGGCTGTATGGCATTCAGCCCAGGGTCAGAGGGCTGTCTGCAGAGGGGAGGGGGGGAGAGAGAGGGAGGGAGGGAGGGGGAGAGAGAGAGAGGGAGAGGGAGGGGGAGAGAGAGAGAGAGAGAGAGAGAGGGAGAGAGAGAGGAAGAGAGGGAGGGAGAGAGAGAGAGAGAGAGAGGGAGAGAGAGAGGAAGAGAGGGAGGGAGAGAGAGAGAGAGAGAGGGAGAGAGAGAGGAAGAGAGGGAGGGAGAGAGAGAGAGAGAGAGGGAGAGAGAGAGGAAGAGAGGGAGGGAGAGAGAGAGAGAGAGAGAGGGAGGGAGGGAGAGACAGAGACAGAGACAGAGAGGGAGAGGGAGAGAGAGAGGAAGAGAGGGAGGGAGAGAGAGAGGGAGAGAGAGAAGGAGAGAGAGGGAGAGAGAGAGAGCTGTGAGGGATGGCTGCCATCGCCATGAAGTCTCCAGCTTCAGCCCACCCTGAGGCCTTGCTTTCCTGCCCTGGCTTCTGGAGATGGCCTTCTAGCCACAGGGTACCTCCCCAACCTCAACCCCCTTTCAGCTTAAACCAGCTCAACTTGGTTTCTTCATTCATATCCAGAGAGTCCCAAGTAAGACAGATTCGCTTAGAAATTAATTTCTGACATCCTCTGTTTTTGTATCAACTCCCACATCAGTAGAACTCATTTTTTTAAAATGTAAAACCTTTCATGCCCATTTGGTAATCTAAAAAATATGCAGACATTGCAAATCATGTTTTAATGATTCAGGTTTCACAGTGAAGGGCCATCTGTCAGGGGGAGAAATAATTTTAAAATGTCAGCCACTTAGAAGGTGGTTAGCAGTTGCCTTAAAAGGCGTCTGCTTGGACGGTCGGGGCTGGGCTGGGAACATTAAGTTGCCTCTGACTGAGAGTCACCACCGCCCTTTGCGATAACTCCTGGGGAACCACGCTGACGACAGGGGGCCACTGTCCACGGTCCCACACCCGAAACCAAGACGCAAAGCCCCCTCTCCGACCTCGGCTTCCCATCCTCAAGCGGACTCACTTGGATGCCTCCCTGTGCCATCCTTCGACTTCATCCAGACCCTTCCCTGTTGCCCAGCGAGGCTGGAGGAGCCCTCTCTCCCGTGCCGGCCCTCAAGCAGCTGGTCCTGAGGGAGGGACCCACCACCGGGCAGACCAGGGTCCCCCAGAACGCTGACCGCTAACCCCCCGGGCTCTCAACGCACCCAACACCGTCACCACCGCCCTTTCTGAAGTCAGCCTGCCCTCTGGTCCCCACGGCCCTTACTTCAGACCTTCTCCCATCTCCTCAAACCCCTCTCCCTTCCCCCCAGTCCTCACAGCGGACCACCTCAGCTCACACTTATTCTGAGAAGGTTGAGAAGACAGGGGCCATGCGGTTGGAACCCCAAGCCCTCCCTCCATCCATTCCCAGAGCCTCTGCCCCACCCCGCTGTGACAAGGGACAAATCTTTCCCGCCCTTGTCACCTTCTCTGGACCCCAATCTTTCCCAAATAGGTCAGGTCTCTCCAGCACCTCGAATGTCTTCCTACTTTCCCAAACCTCTCAAATCCACCCAGTTTTGACCACGTCCTCTGGCGCCATTCGGGTCCGAGTCATTGCCTGCTGCCTTCTAACTGGTCTCTGCTTCCATCCCGCTCTAGCCCACCCTCCACCCTACAGCCAGAGTGGTCCTCTAAGGGTCTAATCATCACCAAATGACTCCCTTACGTAAAACCCTCCAGTGGCACCTCCTCCCAGGACCCTGTGGGATCTGGTCCTGGCCCCTCCCGTGCCACCTCATCTACCTTCCTCCTCACCCACCGCCCTCCTCTCTCCCACTCAGCATCTGCCAGCTCACACCTGCCCACCCCTCAGGGGACAGGGGCAAATTCACCCCAGAGGAAAGTTCTCTTTGGAAGACTTCTCCGTTCCCCCACCTCCCACCAGCTAAAAGGGCCCCTCCACTGTTATCCTTCCACATGACATCCTGTCCTTGTCAGAAGCATCATTTATCACAGTGGGTAACGACACATTTCTCTGGTTATTTGTTTAATGCCCATCTCTCTCCCCCAGCTGGTAATTCCATGAGGACACGGACAACGTCTCCTTTTCTTTTTTAACTAAAACACGCCCACAATGTGCTGAACGAGTGAATGAGGGAGAGGAAGCTTGGACTGGAACACGTGACCCCCCAGGCTCTGAAAGCCCACCTTCTCTTAGCGAAGAGGAGCCCCAGCCTGGGAACTGCTCTGGCCTCGCCTGTGAATGCACACCAGAAAATCCACCTTATTTGCAGGTTAATGTCCTGCCTTTCCTTCAACGCTCAGCTGGAGAGGCCTGAACTTACTAGAACTTCAGAGTGATCCGTCTGGTATCTTGGGGAAACTCAGCCAGAATGGGCTCCATGCTCCCCAGAGCTGCTTTCCATGGGAGCCAGAATATAGACTGGAGAGCAAGTCAAACCAGGCTTCCTGGGATGTGAGTGTGGGTGCTATTATTTTGGGAATACAATCATGTAGTCACTTGACTGTGCCTATTACAGCTTTAATACTGCAGAGGACAACGGTTTGAGCTCAGGATAGAAAAGGCTGGGGATGTAACAAAATATTATTGGGCCATAAAAAGGAATGAAGTACTGACACATACTCCAAATAGATGAACCCTGAAAACATATACTAGGTCAAGAAGCCAGTCACAAAGAACCACATATTGTCCGATTCCATTTATATGAAATGTCCAGAAGAGGCAAATCAGTAAAGACAGAAAGTGGTGGTTGCTTAGGGTGGGACTGCAGGGTGAGGGGTGGGTCGGGAGGTGACTGCTAAAGGGTCCAGGGTTTCTTTGGGGGAGTGACGAGAAGGTTGTTAAATTAATTATGGTGGGAGTCGCACAATTCTGTGACTCTACTAAGATCACTGATTTGTATGATTAATGGGTGAATTGCATAGTTTGTGATTTATCGCTCAATAAAGCTGTTACCCAAAAAAAAAAAAAGAAAGGCTAGGGGTATCTGGCAGGGTGAAAGGGGTTTCCATGAGCAAAAGTACTGGGTTCTTCAGTTATGATGTTCTTTGCTTTTCCTTTGCTTCTATACTTATTTCAAAAAAAAAAAAAAAAAAACCTCTAAAAACCAGTTCACATGTCAGGATTACAAACCAGAAATCCACGGCACCCTGTGAGGGTAATTAACACCTGATTTTTAAAGGCAGCTTTATAAAATTGGAATCGAATGAATGAGCAATTTCATTTTATTATTTGAAGACACTAGGAAAACAAAGTGATGCTGTCATGTAACATATTTAATGGCTGTGGGGTAAGCATTTGATCTGTTGGCTTAACCCCGGGGGTACGTCGATAAAACGGCTGTCAGCAGTATGGAGAATTAGTCATTTTACAGCCTAAAGGCTGGGATGGAAGATTAACTAGGAGTCAAGCAATACTGAGTGAACTTGTGTGACGTACCCATAAATTTCAGAGCCTCCTAAGAACCCAGATTAAAATCATTCTTCTCAGTGACATCCATTTTATCCCATTTGCTTGTTCTTTTCCTGCCCACCCCGCTTGCTGCCAATCTGATTGCTAAAAGCACTTTTAAAACAAATGTGGACCAGAGACAATTCGATCGCTTATCTGAGGCGAGTGTCATAAACAAGGATAAAGGATAGGAGAAAAGGCTCGCGCATATCTGGGATGACAACACAGTTTCAGGGTAGAGTGAATGCAATGGTTTGTTGCTGGAAAACTCCTTCTGTTCACATGCTCACCACCTCCGCAAGAGGCAGGGTCTCCAAGCAGCTTGTGGAGGGTGGGTTCTTACCACATGCGTAGGCGACGGTGAGGTATTTCTTCACTCCTGGAAGACAGGGGCTCCCGAAATGGTGATTGTTGACGAGGATTTTGCATCTCTGCTTCCCATAACACCTCCTGGATAATACTTGCAAAGCCGAGTAAGACAAGCAATCTGAGAGGCAAAGAACATCAAGAACTTCATGTTCGTTGGATTCCATGTATGACCACCATGTAGCTTCTGTTATTTTCTGTAAATAAGTGTACTGAGCTGGATTTCACATCTCATGCAGATTGTTTCTCTGATTCTTTTCTGTCTCATCAAAGCACCCCGCATGGGCTAAGTATCAATACTACACAGGCAGGCCTGGAAGGGCTTACTTTAATCAGACTGCTCTAATGCTCTGCTGTCACTGGCCGGAAATCCTCACGTATTTTTGAACAAGGGGCCCTGTATTTGCATCTTGCACTGGGCACTGCCCCTGTCCCCCCGGCCAGGTAACGGGCCCTGCATACAGAAGAGGCAAAACATGTAGAACGTTGAATAAAGATTCGTATTTCTTTTATGAGCGTTACCTCTCTGAAATATTTTAGTTATTGGGTTAATTTTGAGAATCCTTCTCCCCTGTTTGAACATAAGCTCCATGAGGACAGGGACTCTTTCTATTTTGTTCCTTATCTAATTCCCACAGCCTGGTCCACTGTGGAAATCCAATAATAACGAATGAATGAATGAACAAAAGGACAGAGGGATGAATAAACATAAGGACATGGTTTTCAGCACCCTGGCACGATGCCATCACAATTAGTAAATATTAATTGAACACGTACGGAGGACAAGGCACTGGTCTAGGTACCGTCTGAAAAACAAGTCAGAAGAAGCCTGCCTTGCATTCGCAGGATGTCGGATGGGGCTGGAGAGACAAAACCCACATTAACCTGACGGCTAATAAAGTGAAACACGGAGTGAGCGTCAGCAGTGATTGGTCCAGACAAGAGGTGATGGGGTCGGAGGCAGGAGAGATTGCTGGGGACCGGAGTGGTCAAGACAGGCTTTATGGAGGAGAGGGGCTTGGTCACGGGAGAAGGAGCATGAATTGGACAGAGGCAGGCAAAGAGAGAAAGGTAGAAACACCAAGGCAAGTGGGCCAGAAGCACTTAGTGGGAGTCTAGGGGCTGAGCGTGAGCTGGAATAGCGGGCGTGGGCAAGGCAGATGCAGTAGATGAGCCGGAAAAGCAAAATGGAGCAGGACCAAGCTACCTCTGAACGCTGAGCTAAAGACTTTCAACTTTATTCTGCAAGCCACAGGGAGCCTAAAAAATGCCCTGATGCTACTTCCTTGGGGGACAGTGTATGAGATGCCCTGGGAGAGAAAAGGAACCAAAGGCAGGGAGACGAGTTTGGAAGCAATTTTAATAACACACGTTGGCAGGAGTTAAGGGCTTGAAGAGAAGGGAATGGACAAGAGAATTCTAGAGACCTTGCAAAGTGCAGCTCACTATAACAGCTGACATTCTGCCAGGCTCTGCTCTCAGCACTCGTATGTGAACTGATACAATGTTTCAACAACCCCATGAGATAGGTTGTTTATTATAATATCTTATGTTTTAGAGAGACTATATATAGGATATGATATATTAATATGTATCATAAGTTGCTTATATAATCTATAATAGGTTAGTTAATATCTAATAGGTTGTTTATATTACATATATGTTTATAGATATATATATATAGAGAGAGAGAGTGTGGGTGTGTATATATATAAAATATCAATTTTGTGAATGGAGACACAGATGTGTGAGAGGTTACGGAACCTCATACAGCTAAAGAATGAGGACAGCAGGGTCTGGACGTGAACGCCGGGGAAAGGCCCCCAAGTCTGCAGGTTTAACCTTTTAACCTCTGAGCTCTACTCTTCAGGCCTCCAGTGGAGGGGGGGGTGAGGGCCCCACTGAGGATGAGTCAGAACTTCAGCCTGGGGACAGAGGAGATGGCGGTGCCATTGCCATGGACAGGGGAGACCAGTAGGAGTAGGCAGTTTGGAGGACGAGATGGTAAATCCATTAAAATAAAACAAAACAAAATAAAAAACTATTCTGCATTTCAGAGGGGAAGGACCATTCAAGAAAGTTTTCAGACCCTGAAATGCCCGTGGGATGTGCATGCCTGCAGAGCCCAAGGGCTGATGTTATGAAGCTGGTCTCAGGGACAGCACAGGGGCCCAGCGGCAGGAACCCCAGTCACAGGACTTTTCTGTTTTGGGCTACACCACGTAGCTTGCGGGATCTTAGTTCCCCGACCAGGGACTGAACCCGGGCCATGGCAGTGAAAGCGTGGAGTCCTAACCACTGGAGCGCCAGGGAAGTCCCCTCACAGGACTTTTCTTGTGCTGTCTGTTCATGTCTTACAGAGGACAAACTCCTCTGCCCTGTAAAAACAAAACCCCTGCAGTCCAATCCCAGAACCTCTCTCCAGCCTTATCGCTTTCCTTCACAGTCGGGATTCTGGAAAGGTCCTCCATGCCCCCCACCTCCGCTGTGTCTCCCTCCACCCATGTCCCAGCCATTCCTCAATGTGTCTCTGCCCTCCACATACCCTGACAAGGGTCCCTTCCCTCAGATCACGGGGACCTACTACTGTCCTAGCAGAGAGATGTGGCGGGTCCTAATCCTTGCCCATCTCCGTAACTCTGGGTGCCTGAACACTCTTGCTGGACGGTTCCCCCCTGACCTTGGCTGCCTGGTGCCCTTCACCCCCATCTGTCTGACTGTTCCATCCCAGAGCCCCCTGCAGGCCTGCTCGCCCCACAGGAGGCCCCTCCTCAGCCTGGGCTCTCTTCTTGCACCTGCACACGCCATCTGGGCCCACGTCCACCTGGACCATCGGAAAACTGAGGACCCGCCCGCCTCCAGCTCCCGTAATGGACTGCCTTCACTGTTCCCTCAGGAACCTCTCGCTCCTCACGTGACATTCATCATGTCCCCCGCCCCCACCAACACCCAAGCGACCCAGCACGAGCTTGCTTTTCCCCCACATCCTGCTCTCAGTCACGCTGCGACATCCTCCAGGCAGACCAGCCAGAAGCCCCGGCTCCCTCCTCCGGGTCTGACGCTCGGTCCTAGAATCATCCCTCCTCAGTTCCCAGCCACAGCTTCAGCTTCGACCCTGTCACTTCTGCAGGAAATCTTTTAACTGCTCTCCCTCCCTCGTTGTCTTCCACTTCCCATGCTTCTCTTCTTTGCCCTCAGAATGTTCTTCCCAATCCTATCACTCGCCTGCTTAAGATCTGGTCCCCACCCGCCCGACCAAGAGATCAAGTCCAACTCCTTAGAACCCAGTGTGACTCACCTCCTCTCCCCTCGTTTAGCTTCCTTGGCTGCCATTCTCCCGCCGCAGCCTGGGTCCCCAGCCCGCAGAGCACCCTGCCTCTCCAGAAGGCCAGACTGTGACCCTCCTTGTCTCTGCACCTTTGCATATGCTCTCTTGCCTGCTCGCAATACCCCTGTCCCCTGTGTCTGCTCAGCGGTCACTTCGCCATGGCTCCCACCCCTCAGGCTGCAGTTAGCAGTTTCCTTCTCTCTGCTTCTACTTCTCCTTGTATAGCTCTCATCACACAGCTCTACTTATTTGCTCCTTAGTCTGTCTCCAGACTAGATGGGCACCTCCTGCTCCCGGCACCTTCCACGGAGCCTGATGCTCAAAGAATTACAGAACAAAAGAACAAAGGTAAGGTTACAACCTCCATCCCTTCTGAAACTCCCCCTGGGCTCTGGAGACCTGCTTCAGATGTCCTCACCACCAGGTGCTCAGAGGAAGAAAGTCTTGAAATAGATTACTCAGGAAGAGAAGGGAAGGGGTCAGTCAGCAGTGGGGTACAGGGGTGCACAAAGGCCAGTGGAAACGGGGTGCAAGAAGGACTCAGAGGGAACCAGAAGCAAGAGAAACCATATATTGGGTTGGCCAAAAAGTCCGTTCAGTTAGTGACTATGTTGTTCAATAAAGTTCTTGGTGAAAATGAAAAATGTATCTCTTATTGCTACTTAAAACCGAATGAAATTTTTGGAAGCAAATGAAATTTCTGGCCAACCCAATACATACATATATTCACACATATGTACATATATATATACACATACATATATGTTTATATGGCCCATATATATATGCTTCGTATATTTTTATATGTGTAGATATGCAAAGATGAGGTGTGAGCTTTCCCACCTTTCGCTAGCTGCTCGTCCCTGGGGTGCCTCCTCAGAATCCGGGGTTCTCTGGAACACAGTTCGAGTGTCAGTGCTCTCAGAAGAGGAACTAGCATTTACTTATTTGAGAGCTGTTTGGGTCAGATGCTCTGCTAGCCCATTTGACTCACGTGTTTAGCCCTTGTCTACAGGTGTCGGCCTTTCAGGTTATCTGGGCCGTGAATTTGTCTCTTACTAGAGGCGCTCGCTTCTCTTTTTCTGACCCTTTTCTCTCGGAGACTCATCGGTCTATGGTTTTGGCCCCGAACTGTCTTCCGTGAAGGCATCTTAGGTCCTCATTTCCCCTCCATCAGGCCTGCTGGGCATCGCCCTGACTCTTCGCCACCCACCGCGTGTGCCTCTATCCACAACCGGCCGGAGGTACCACCGGGACACGCACCTAGAGAAAGGTGGGAAAGCTCACATCTCAGGGAAGCTCCACCTCCATCTCTTATGTTAACTAGAGATCCGTGAAAGAGTCCAGTTGAAAGGAAGGATCTGTTTGGAAATTCCCTGGAGGTCCAGTGGTTAGGACTCAGCACTTTCACTGTTGAGGGCGCGGGTTCAATCCCTGATTGGGGAACTAAGATCCCATAAGCATCACGGTATGGCTAAACCAAAAAAAAGGAAGAAAAAAAAAGAAAGGAAAGATCTGTGGTAAACACCACGAAGCTGGAAAGACAATGATCTTGAGGAAAGGACAATTAATGAAATAAATACACACACACACACACACACACACATACATATACATGCACACACATATATAAAATATATAAATTATATTTGTTTATGTAATATGTGTGTATTATATATTCACACATATAAAAATATATGGACCCTATAAACATATATGTATATATGTATGTGTGTATGTGTGAATATATATGTGATATATCTAAATGTATGTAATATGTATATCTCAACAAATGGTGAGGAACATTATTATAAAAGCACTTGATCTGAATATATTCATGAAGGTTCTGATTTATTTTGCTAAGTCCAATTCCATGATGCCCGATCACTGGTGTGTCGGGCACACAGCAGGCACCCAACAACGATATATTTAATGAATGAATTAGTGGACTGGCATGGATACGAGGGAATACAAACATCCCATCTATCTGGCTTTAGAATGTGTTTGGTACGTGTGTGTGTGGGGGGCAGGGCGGGGTGTGATCCGTGAGTTCAAATCTGTGCTGAGAAAAGCTGCCTGGAGGGGCTTCAGGAAGCTGTCATCCTCCTGTTGGTCCCTGGGTCAGTTCTTCTCTGCAGCTCGCTCTGCCCTGGAATAGATCCATCTTTTTTCTGACTGCTTCTGAACACTCCAGTCTAAAGGAGGCATCTTGCTGGACCTAATTTGGTGCGTTCTTATGAATGAAAGAAAAGTAAACAGCAAGTCAAGCAGCCAATGAAGACGGAATGAAATGTTTTAAGCGCCTGAGCATCAAGTACGTCTTCGTGAAGAGTAAAGAATAGTAACGTGAGCAGTGGGTATCATCAGGGTTCTGGCAGGCCACGCAGCGCTCAAATCGGACAATGTAAAGCAAGCTTGATACAGAGACTTTACAAAGGTGTGATGTGAATGGGATGTGAACACCTCGAAGGATGGTGCAGCACCCCGGGGCAAGGAAGAGCAGTGAGATGCTACCACCCCAAGCCTAAGGGGCAAGGGCGATGGCGTCCAGAGCACAGAGGGGGATGCCCCATGGAGAGGGCTGCTGAATGGAGCTGGGGTCTGCGGTGGGCAGTCGTGTTGCTTACGGTGTGTTGTGTTGTGTTAGGTCAGCTGCTTTTGTGCCTGGATCTCTCGCTGGATGAGAGCTCCTGGAGGGCACGGGAGTTTCTCTGCTGTTTGCCCAGCACCTGGCATCTGCTTAACTCACTGAGACTCTGTGTCCCTCCTGCGTAGCACGAGGAACATCTTTTTCACTGTCTCTCTGTGAGGTTTGTATGAAGCAACTGCAGAAGTCAAAGCCCACATAAACGTGAACTGTCCTCACCAGCTGTCTCTAAGGTTGAATGGAATACCTCCTGTGGTTAAGAGTCCAGAAGACCCTCTCTCTGTGGCAGCTGCGAGGAGGAGGATGGGGCAGTGGGTACCTCAGCCCCCTTGCTAGTCCTGTTTCCTCAGCTGGACAGTGAAGATACAGGGCTGACTTACTGGTTGGCGTGACCATTCCACAAATGCTACGTTTAGAGGGTCCAATGCCAGCACACAATGTATGTCAGTTACCATCACTGACATCACGCCGCTTACGTTAGATGGGAAAATGGTACTTCTGCAAAAGGCCTTTGGGACTTAATTTATAGTCTAAATTATATGCCTTCTTTGGTCCTGTTAAGTGAAAACAAGCATATGGTACAATCAGACCTAAATATTAAAGTTTAACCTGCAAATAAGCAAAAATTTAAAAACATTGTAAGGAGAATCACCAAGATGGTAACAGGGGATGTTTTTGGCTGATGGGAAAGTTTTGTTTTTTTTCCCCTATCGATTTTAAGATACTTTCCAAGTTTTTGAGTTTACATTGCTTTGAAATGAAAGCGTACAAAATGAACTTTCTTAAAAAGAAAAATAAAATTCATGTCTGGATAGAAGACAGCTTTTGAATACGAGGGTCTCTGGGGCGATTATTTTCAGAAATGTAAATTTTTCTGCAAATGTAATGATAAACTATTCTTTTGTATAACTCAGTTTGCCCCAGAAGCCATGAAAAGTTTACCTAGGAGTAAAGATGTGTCCTTTGAATTTTCTTCCAGTTTATTTAAAAAGTTTTTTATTGAAGTACGATTAATTTACAATGTTGTGTTAGTTTCAAGTGTATAGCAAAATGATTCAGTTATACATATATACATATATATTCTTTTTCAGATTCTTTTCCATTATCGGTTATTATAATACAAGATGTTGAGTATAGTTCCCTGTGCTATACAGTAGGTCCTTGTTGTTTACTTACTTTATATATAGTAGTGTGTATCTGTTAATCCCAAACTCTTAATTTATCTCTCCCCAGTCCCCCGCAGTTTATTTTTATTATTATTTTTCATTGCTTTGTGGATGCACAGGGTTGATTGTGAATATTTTTGCTGTCTTTAGGAGCCTCATTATTATCTGAGGTTCTTCTCTGAGCACATTTATCAGTTGAAAAAAAAAAAAACCCTTAAATCTCAAGAGATTTGAGAATGCACTGTATGATTTCTGTATAAGCCACCTACATTGGGAATAAGTAACAGTATGAATTATGAAGTTATTCTTAGAAGTCCTATAATAACTATTATTGTTTTTTTCTGTAAACTATTATTTTCTTCTGTTTCAAAATAAAAACATGTTTGTAGTTGAAAACTTGAAAATCACAAATATGCCTAAACCAGGAAAATAAAAATCCTCAGTAAATCCCACTAATAAGAAAAAAATGGTTAACCTTTAAAGAACATCCTTCTAGCCACTTTTCTATGTTTAAATGTCCTTCCCCCTCAATGGGATCATGTACATATTACTCTGTATGCTATTTTTTCTCATTTATTAATATATTTGTGAAAATTGTAACATAAGCATCATTTTAAAGAGCTGTAGAGATTCTCACTTTATGGATGTATCAGCTCTATTTACAATACCCTATTGGTGGACATTCTGATGTTTTCCATTGTTTAATGCTATAAAGAATTCTATGTGAAACATCCTTAGAGATAAATACTTGCACACAGGCATGATAGTTTCCAATTCTTGGAAGTAGACTGCTTTGTCAAAGGGCATTCAAAATGTTAAAGTTTTTGATACACACTGCCAAACCGTTATCCAGAAGAGTTGTACCAATTCATGCTCTTGCCAGAATTGTATGAGAGCCCTGGAAACTTTATATTTTCTTAGGACATGTGCCTGACCATACTCTTTAAGGCTAACAGAGGAAGGGCGGGGGGAAGAGACTCCCATTTATAAGACTACAATCCTCTTGGACCCAGGAGGTCTTGTGACCAGTGTGATTTACAGAGCCATGTTTCTACACTCATAGCTACCCTGGGAGTGAAAGAATTTATCTTGGTGAGAAGGAAAGAACCCACAGTGTGTTTTTAGGAGGAGGCCCAAGGTAATTCAGGTCCGATTCAGGTCTGACCATTTCCTTGTTGATACTGAGCTCTGAACCATTGGCAGGATTCTTTTTTTAAAGTGGTTATTTCCCTCCCAGGCTGATTCTGTTTGCACCTCTCTGCCTGGCAAACTACCCTCCACCCCAATACACGTGATAACAAGATATTCAACTTTTTTTGTGGGGGGGGGGGCTACTGTTTAACACTGAAACTGAAGTTAATCACTCTTTACAACCTGTGTTTATTCAGATAATTAGGCTGGTTGCTCTTAAGAGACTTTCTTGGTAGTGGGAACCCCTGGCACCTTGATCTTTGGCTGAAAAGTCCAGGCCTGCCCACACTTGGCCTTGGGGTGGCCTTAGCCCAGCCTTTGACATCCATTGTGTCGTTTTTCTCATTCTCTTCTTAGGGAAATAGAATCCCTGGAGCCCACCCAGAAAATGTAGCTGCAGCAGGAAATGACGTCCCATAGTGGAGGCCCAGCCAAGACAGCTTTCTGGAGGCCTGCCTTCCTAAGTTCATGCCCGGGTCTGTGGGAAGGTTCAGTCCTTTCTGTGTTAGGATGCTGCTTCACTGGTGTTTCTCTGGAACCAACGCTGATCAATCACTTCCATACCTTTCTTTCAGTTTCTCTTCCACTAGAGGAGCTGTAAGTTTTTTTCCAAATTTTTTGGCCATGCCGCGCGGCATGTGGGATCTTAGTTCTCCGACCAGGGGTTGAACCCACGGCCCCTGCGTTGGAAGCACGGGGAGTCTTAACCACTGGACCACCAGGGAAGTCCCAAGAGGAGCCGTAAGTTCTGAGGGATCTGACTTGCTTTAAGATCTTTCAGAAATGTCTTTTGGGTCACCACCCTCAAGAAGAGACACCAGATCTATCTGTGTTTGAACCTGTGTGACAGTAAAATGTCACTTTTTGACAGCTGGCATGGCCATCAGCCTTGCTGCTCTGGTTTTCTTTGCTTGACAGCTGTGACGATCAGCCTCTGTAGTAGTTTATAGGGCTGTGGTAGTGAGTACCACAAACTGGGTGGCTTCAACAACAGAACTTTGTTTCCTCTTGGTTCTGGAGGCCGGAAGTCCAAGATGTCAGGACGGTTGGCTCCTTCTGAGGTTTCTCTCCTTAGCTTGCAAATGGCTGACCTCTCCCTGCGTCCTCACATGGTCTTCCCTCTGTGTGTGTCCCTGTCCTGACTTCCCCTTCTTATACGCAGTCATGTTGGATTAAGGCCCTCCCATGTGACCTCGGTTTAACTTAGTCACCTCTTTAAAGGCCCCATCTTCCCAAACAGTCACAATTCTGAGGTACTGGAGGTTAGGACGTCAACGCAGGAATTTTACGAGGACACAGTTCAGCCCATAACAGCCTTCAAGATGGCCCCCAATGGTCTCCACCTCCTGGAATTCACACCCTTGTGTAGCCTCCTCCCTCAAAGAATCAGCTGGTCTGTGTGACCCATAGAGTTGGGTGGAGGTGACGGTGTGTGGCTTCCATTTGCTCTTCTGCATCTTGGGCTCTGAGAGAAGCCAGCTGCCATGTCTCAAGGACACTCAAGAGACCTATGTGGGGAGAACCAAGGTCTCCCACCAACAACCTGCACCAACTTGCCCGCCATATGAGCGAGTCACCTCAGTCACTTCCCTTCCTGAGGGAAGTCCAGCCCTCAGGTGACTGCAGCCCAAGCCAACATGCTGGCTGCAACCATGAGGCACCATGAGGCCCTAAGCAAGAACTTCCCTACTAGGGTACCCCAGAATCCCTGTCCCACAGAAACTGTGTGGTAATAAATGTTCATTTTTGTTTTAAGCCATTAAATTTGGGAATATTTCATTACTCTGCAATAGAAAACAAATACAGTAGATGCAAACTATTACATTTAGAATGGGTAAACAACAAGGTCCTACTGTATAGTACACAAAAGTATATTCAACATCCGTGATAAACCATAATGGAAAAGAATATAAAAAAGAATGTCTACATGTGTATAACTGAGTCACTTTGCTGTACAGCAGAGACTGGCACAACATTGTAAATCAACTATACTTCAATTTAAAAAAATTAAAAAAAAAACAAATACACATTTAGATACTTGGAAGTGGGTTGCTGGGGAAAGAAAATCCTAAAACTATAGGAGTAGCTTTCGGACTGGGCAGTGGGCATAGTTGGGAGGACCTTGAGGAGATGGTTAAAGTCTAAAGGCCTTGAAGAGAATCCCAGCATCAGTAACCTTTGCACCCTGAGCCAAGTGCATCTTCAAGGCAGAGCTTCCCAACTTCAACAGTGAATGCAGGGACTTCCCTGGTGGCTCAGTGGTTAAGAATCAACCTGCCAATGCAGGGGACACAGGTTCGAGCCCTGGTCCGGGAAGATCCCACATGCCGCGGAGCAACTAAGCCCGTGCGCCACAACTACTGAGCCTGTGCTCTAGAGCCCGCGAGCCACAACTACTGAGCCCACGTGCCACAACTACTGAAGCCTGTGCACCTAGAGCCTGTGCTCCACAACAAGAGAAGCCACCGCAATGAGAAGCACGTGCGCTGTAACAAAGAGTAGCCCTTGCTCGCCGCAACTAGAGAAAGCCCACACGTAGCAACGAAGACCCAACGCAGCCAAAAATAAATAAATTAATTAATTAAAAAAAAACAAACAGTGAATGCACACAGGTACGCTGAATGTTTCTCCTCAGGCCTCCAGGCTTCCCTTTGACTCTTGATTCTGGGAATGGGCAGTGCCTCCCTTTACCCCTCTGTGTCATACAAATATAATTTTCTGTGTGTGATGATGTGGGAAGACTGGGAAGCCCTGTTCAAGGCCAGGGTGTGGTGTGTGACCAATGCCTCACCATGGCTGCGCCTGCCTTGATACATTCCAGATGGGACCAGCTTAGAGTATCACCCATAGAACATGGAGGCTCTGCCCGCCCTCCTCCCAGCCCAGACCCGGAGGCCTTGCCGAGGACAGCACGAGTACCCTCATATCCTTGGGAATGTCCAGGAGAAGCTTGGGTCCCACTATGGCAGGTACTGACAGCCAGGCCTTGGGCAGCCCTGAGGACGCTTGTGGGAGCATGATGGTGTCACACCATGACTCGGGGGCCACGTGTACCTGCCCGACTCCCACCAGGGGCGTCCCCCTCTCCACCACCACTCAACCCATTCCCCTTGAACTTATCCTACGTATGAAGTACACAGACGCAACCAGCCCTATATAGCAAACCCAGACTACAAGTTCAGAAAAAACTATACTGTGGCATGGGAAACTTCCAGCAGAAAAAAATGTATAAAGGGTTCATATCTTTACTCTGTCTTGAGCTCCTCAAAATTAATGGAAAAAATAAAGATCTCAACAACAACAACAGAAGGACAAAGGCTAGAGACACAGTGTGTGCAAGCACAAATACAATAACCACAAAAACAAGGGGAAAGGTTCAAGGTCATTCATAAACAAAGAAAAGCAAATAAAAAATATACAGAAAGGCCATTTTATACCTATTAACTTGGAAACATGAAGAAAAATCATACAGAATGCTGCCAAAATTGCAGGGAAACCCACAGTTCTACGTCGCTGTTTACGCATATAAATTGGTACGAAAAGGTTTTGGAAAGACCTCTGGTGGTACATGGGAAGAACTGTAAACATGCCCATGCTCTTTTGGAATAAAACTTCTGGGAATTTATCCCAAGGAAATAATCCAGAGGAAAGAAAAAGCTACAAGCACAGGTTCCTTACACATTGTTTATGATATTTAAAAATCAGAAACAATGAAATAGGGACTTCCCTGGTGGTGCAGTGGTTAAGAATCCGCCTGCCAATGCAGGGGACACGGGTTCGAGCCCTGGTCAGGGAAGATCCCACATGCCGTGGAGCAACTAAGCCCGAGCGCCACAACTACTGAGCCTGCGCTCTAGAGCCCGTGCTCCGCAACAAGAGAAGCCACCGCAATGAGAAGCCCTCACACCCCAATGAAGAGTAGCCCCTGTTCGCCGCAACTAGAGAAAGCCCTCACGTAGCAACAAAGACCCAATGCAGCCAGAAAATAAATTAATTAATTAAAAAAAAAAAACAATGAAACAGCCACCAAGGAATGGGTAAGTAAGGTATATACTGTATCCCTTTAACAAGAGAGTGATTGACTTTGTCAGGATTTTGTTGGTCAGGTGGAAAACCACACATGATATAAAGTTAAATTTCAAAGCAGAATTCAAATGTATCTACTTCAGAATTGCCATTATGTAAAAGTTGTTTTCTGCTCATCATACACCAGGACTTGGAAGAGATCCTGAAAAGAAAAATCTTTTCATTTGATGGGAAAAATCTGTGACTGAATCTTTTTCTTATTTCTGTTCAATACAATGACGGTGCTTGTGCAGAACAACAATCATCACAACGATTATCTTTTAGAAAGAACTGGAAATGCTCTTGCTGGGTATCTGAGTGCTAAAGCCCCGCTCCGCTCTGCTTTCTGACCGAGTATGGGGAGCTGCCCTCGGTACCCAGACTCTGAGCTTGTGGGGCTGCACCAGACTTTAGCTTACATGCAAGAGTAAAAGCACACACATCCCGTTTCAGAGGCCCAAGGTGAGACCCGACCACTTGGCCTTTAGGCAACCATCCTCCCAAGCTCACGCCAGGTTCCGGGGTTAAAAATAAACAGCCCTTTCTCCTTCTTCAAAGTGCTGAGGCCCAGCTGCAGTAATAACTTGGAACTGAGAGCAGGGATCACACACCGGCGGCCCATGGACCGGATGTGGCCTGTAGGCATGTTTTGTTTGGCTCGCACGGTGTTTTAAAAGTTGAAAAATTTCACATTAAAAAAAAATTCAGATTCCCAGCATCTCACGAGAGGTTGGAAGCTGTGACAACACCAGGCCCACATTCCAGGCCGGCAACCATCCACCTGCCAGAGGCCAGTGTGGGCGCCTCACTTAGGAAGGGGGGGCTCTGATTCATTCACGGGGCTCGAGATTCACATGGGCACCTGCTCTGTGCCAGGCTCTGCTCTGCTTGCTGGGAATTCCACAGGAAAAAAAAAGACACATCTCCTCTGCAGTGCTGGCTTTCTCCAGGGGAGAGAGACCATATGCACATAAGTGACTATTTCCATGTTATGAAGACAATCAAATGGGGACAGCTCGAGTGGGATGGCAGGGACAAGGTTCCGTGTTGGCAAGCTGCTTCGGAAAACCTCTCTGAAATGACGCCTGAGTTGATTCCCGAATGACGAGACGGAGCTGGCCATGCAAAGATGTGGGGTGAGATCATTCTAGGCCAAAGGAAGAGCTTGTGCAAAGGCCCTGGGGTATGAATGAGTGTGGAGTGCTCCAGAGGTAGTGAAGGAAGGAGAGAGAGAGGCGGACCACAGCTGGGAGACTGGGTTTATCCTACAGTAGACAGAGTGAAGGGCTTTAAGTGGGGTGGGGGGATGTGATCTGATTTGATTTAAATAAAATCCCTCTGACTGCTAAGTGAAGAAGGGGCTAAGGAGGGTATGGAATCGAGAAGCGAGGCCGGAGACCAGTCAAGAGGCAGCCCAGATGGTCCAGGTGAGAGAAGCCCTGAGTGGGCTGGGAGCAAACAGTCTGGATACTGGGTACGGGGAGAGCCCACAGGACTTGCAGATGCAGTGGATGGGAGACAGGGGGTCAAAAGAGGGTGCTTTTTAAAGTGGGTGATATTAAAGTGTGTTTATACCAGAGGGAAAACTGATGATTTTTGTGGGGCGAACACGCCAAATTCAGTTTAAAACCCTTACGTACAGTTTACCTGGGCCTAGGAGTGGAGTATTTCTTAGCATTCAGTTAGATCAAGAAAATTCATCAGCACAGGCAGCCTGGGGTTCATATTTCGGCACACATGCACGGTTCTGCCCTTAAGTGCTAACCCGAAAGGTGAAACCAGAGGCCTCCACGTAAGGCTGGGGGACAAGATGAACGGGGACCCGAGACGGTGAGGTGAAGGGGGACCCGAGACAGTGAGATGAAGGGCACACGAGATGGTGAGATGAAGGGGGACCCTCAAGGACCCCTTCCCTTTCCCTTGGACCCCTTCACACTGCAGAGCCTAGGGCCAGAGGCCCTCTGGCATTAGGGTGGTGGTTCATGAATGCAGTGAAAAGCTTGATCCTCGGCCTCTCGGGTACTCAAGGGGCCGTGGGCAGAAGCACGCGGCTGTGAGGGGAGGGAGGGGAGGGGGAGAGGGTGAACAGGCTGTTTCTGCCATGTGACTGGCCAGGGCTCAGGATTTTGAAACTGAACAGCCAAGCAAGGGCCACAGTCTCCCGTTCACAGACCTTTCCTGAGTCAACAAGGCTTATTTACGGCTGACCTGAGGATTCCTTGAACTCTCTATGGAAACCTGTCTTTGAACCACGGGGTCTGCTAACGTTTTCTCTGGCTGATGACTTTTCCCTTTAAACCAAACTCCCATCCAACCTCCCAGGAACCTAAGGCAGTGACGTACGGAACGTCAGTCATTCAGCCTGCACACAGATCTACCTACCTGGCTGACCAAGTTCTGCTCAAAAGCACTCCTAAAATAGATGTTACTTACTGCTGTCTCCCAAAACACACATGGCTAAGCTAGACTCAGTGAGAAAGGGGATGTCCCACACTGATATTAAGAAGTGGAGTCCCTTTCTGTCGAAAGAGGTCAGATCACCAAGGGTGCCTTGTCCAGCTAAGCAAACCAGATAATACAGGAAGCCCCTGCAGGATGGCCAGGAGGGCAGGGATCAGATTTGCCTTTTAGAAGGTACCTCCGGCCAGCCAGGGGAGAAAGCCATGCCTAGGGACAGGGGGACTCCTGCGATGACCAGGCAATGGTCCTTTGACCTAACGCAGCAGCAGGAACAAAGGAGAAGGGGGTGGAGACATTGTGAACACGGGCAGATGTTATATGGGAGGGAGAATGGAGTTTCCAAACTCACAAGTCACTTGCTGGAGCACCGGGCCCTACGGACAGACAGCAGGAGCCACCCTCACGAGGGTCTCTCTGCCCACGTGGCAGGCAAGCCTGTTAAGACGGGAGCTGATTAAGAGCGGCCGGATGCCCACTTGGGCCTGCTTCTGCTGTCTGCCTCAGCTGCCCTGCAGACGACCTTCTACCTTCCCGACGCAAGGGCCTTCCTTCCCTGAACGCTGGGCGAGGGGCCTCGGAGACACATGTGACACGTGTTCCTTGTGAATTGCTTTTTGGTTCTCTCTCCAGCCTTGCCTGAGAGTGTGCCTGTGTAGCTAGGTCACTTTACGTTCTTCTTCTTCTTTTTTTTTTTTTTTTTTCAGATCCAAGATATTAGTTATGTATAAACTTCTTTCTTAAATTAATGTTTAATTTCACATGTGATCCAGGAATCAATTGTAGCAATTTAACACATTAAGGAGCTCATTTCAGGTTTGATGAATAAAGTGCAACTTCTTGGGCCATTTCACAACCGGTCTGTTCTCTCTGGTAACACGGCGGGTGGAGCTGAGGCCGTTTCACCGCCGCAGATCGGGGCGTGTGATGGTTAATTTCATGTGTCATTTTGGCTAGGCTACAGTGCCCCGTGGTTTGGTCAGACACCAGTCTAGATGTCATTCTGAAGGTATTTTTAAGATATGACTAACATTAGACATAGAAAATAAACTTATGGTTACTAAAGGGGAAAGGGGAGGAGGGATAAATTAGGAGCTTGGGATTAACAGATACACACTACTATATACAAAATAGACAAACATCAAGGACCTACTGTATAGCACAGGGAACTATTCAATATCTTGTAATAATCTATAATGGGAAAGAATTTGAAAAAGAATACACACACACACACACACACACACACACATATACATGTATAACTGAATCACTTTGCTGTACACCTGAAACATTGTAAATCAACTATACTTCAATTTAAAAAAAAAGGTATGACTAACAGTAAATCAGCAGACTTTGAGTGACGCAGATCACCCTCCATAACGTGGGTGGACCTCAGCCAACCCATGGAAGGCCTTAAGAGCAAAGACTGGGGTCACCTGAAAGAGGAGTTTTTCTCCAGGCCGCAACATAGAACTTCTGCCGGGGTTTCCAGCCTGCTGTCCTGCGGAATTCAAACTCTAGACTGAACATCAAATCTTACCTGAGTTTTCAGACTGCCAGCCTGCCCTGCAGGTTTCAAACTTGCCAACCTCCACAAATATGTGAGCCAATTCTTTAAAATCAGTCTATCTTTCTATCTATCTATCTATCTATCTATCTATCCATCTCTCTATCTCCTATTGGTTCCGTTTCTCTGGAGAACCCTAATAATAATACAGGGCGACTTTGAAGGGTGGGGCTCTCAGGTGTGTCAGGCCATCATCTTAGCTCCGAACTGTGGACTTCTAAGAATGACTCGCTGAGCTCTTCTCCACCCTGAACATAGCCTCAGGGCCTTAGCATGGGCTCTTCTCCCCACCTGGACGCCGCCCCCAGGACCTGCAGGCTCCCCCCCCCCCCCCCCGAGTCTCTGCTCAGCACACCCATCACTCCACAACGCTGTGCCTTCCTGCAGCACCTTCCGCGTGCTCACCGGCCTTCCCTCCCTCCCTTCCTCGTGTGCTTTTCCCTTTAATGCTTATGTGCACCTGAAGTGCGACACATTAGCTCATTTATTATCTGCTTTCTCATGGCCTCCTCGTCCACTGCTGGAAGGTCAGCTCCAGGTAGACTCTGTGCTGGTCACTGATGACTCCCCCATGCCTAGAACAGGCCCTGCATACAGCAGGTGCTCAGTAAATACTCGGTGTAGACTAACTGAACAACAGACGGATTCCAGAATGTGGGGCAGAGGGAGATAGGACCCTGGGGGGTGGTTTCCCCCTGCCCTTGACTTTCCCTCTAGTCCTGGTACCAGCCAGCGCGTGGCCTCCTTCCTTAGGGACCGGAGCCCTAATCGCCTCCGACAGCACCCTGAGAACAGCCACATAAAGACACATACCAAAGGGGGGGAGCCACGTGGCTTCCGAGGAGCAGACGTCCCTCTCCTGGGTCTTCCTGCCATAGGTCGCTGAGTAGATGTTGAGAAACTTGGATTCGTGGCAGTGCAGCTTCAGCTCGTGGTCTTCACACACAGTTTTGTTTTTTAATTCATCTGAAGCAGAAACAAAAATCGGTGGCACCATCAGCTTCCTCAGAAGGAATCAGCAAGCACTGCCCGCGTCCCGGCCAGGTCCCATCCCCCGTGGGGCTGCACCCCAGGAAGGGGAGAGTCGGGATGGCCCTGCCTGCCATGGGCTCTCTGACCCCGCAAAATCCTCTGCAGGAAGAGGGTCAACAAGTGCAAAGACCCAGGAATTACACTAAGGACCAAACGGAGGAGGAGAGATGCCAGGGTGAAGACAGCAGTGCTCCCTGGGACAGGCCATAAAGGGAGTTTCTCTCTCTCCCCGCTTGAGGTCCCACGTTCCTTAATTGAAGGGAGCCTTTTCTCAAATGCCATACTGGGACTCACACAGGTAAAGACCAGGAATTACCTGATGGAAGATTAAGTTCAGGAGAGAGTCCAGCTAAACCTCACCACCCAACTTCATAACGTTCTAGTATTCCGTTTGTGTATTTACAAAGAGAAAGAGAAATGATAGGAAAGTAAATTATTTCCTTGTCTAGGAAAGGAAAAAAAAACAAGGCACAGTGTCTGTGAAGGATCACTCTTTGAAACAACAAGGTCCTACTGTATAGCACAGGGAACTATATTCAATATCATGTAATAAACCATAATGCAAAAGAATATGAAAAACAATATTTAAAAAAAAAGAATCCCTCTTTGAAGAGGTGTGAAGAGTTGGCCCCAAGTCAGGAACAACGGGCCCTTGGGCTGGCGTGGGTCCTAGGAGAGGACGATTCCAGCTTATAGTTTGTTCCCAAAGAATTTAGGAAAAGTTTGTTTATTTATTTGTTTATTTGTTTATTCTGTGTACCACAGTGAAATTTCCCTTTGCAACGTCATACAGAGTTGACATTATAAATGCGCCCTGGAGAAAATATAGTTCATTGGTTTTTTTTTAAAAGAGTGTCCCCCAAAACCATTCAATTGACTAAAATGTTTAATAATGATTTGATTTTTTAAAGTAATAATAGTTAACACTGCAGACACAGCAGACTACCTAACGTATGATTCTATTTCTGTGAGCTATCCAGAAAAGGCAAATCTCTACAGACAGAATGAAGATTAGTGGTCTTCTGAGACTGAGAGTTGGGGACATGAAGTGACAATGGCAAATGGACACAAGGAAATATTTTCAGATGGTGGAAATGTTCTATTGCTGGACTCTTGCGGCTGCACAACTCAGTACATTTACTAAAAACCATTGAATTGTACAGTTAAAATGGGTGAATGTTTTGCTATGTAAATGATACCTCAACAAAGATATTTTTAAAATAACAATAGCTGATGTTTACTGAGCACAGTCTCTGAACTTAGGCCTTGTTCTAGGATCTTTAAATGTATCAGTGAATTTACTACTCAAAACAGCCCTTCCGTGAGCCACCTCTTCACATCCTTTGCATGTTGTGTTTCAGATTTTTAGAAATCATTTGTAGGAGTGATTCATAGATTCTGGATGCTAACTTTTGAACTTTTGTCTCTTAAACGTTATAAATGTCCTTTCCTAGCCTCCCACTTATTTTACACCTTGCAAAATAAAAGCAAAGCAAAACATAAAGGGGACCATGGTTATTTCTTTGCATGTGTGGTTCTCTCCCTCCCTCACCCAAATGTTTGTATAAGAAAAATCATGAAAAAATGCTAGCCCCACTCTATCACCCCAGTCCTACTTTTTTCTACTTTGAGGCACATCTTTCAGCCAGACAAGCATTGGTGTCAACAGCAAACAAGAGCTAAATTCCAGGAGCTGCTCAGGGTGTCATGGGCTGCCTAGGATGGGGAGAAAGAGGAAGGAAAACTAGCCCACACCCTCCATCACCCTCACAGGCAACCTGTCTTTCACTTCTCTCTCCCATTCATGTTTTTGTTCCACTTTTCTTTCCTGGATTGGAGGTGCAGCCTGATTCCCTGAAACCAAAGTTTTCCAATTGTCATTTGAGGCCCATTAATAAGTCATGAAATTAATTTGCTGAGTTGTGATTAGAAATTTAAAAAAATAAAGAATAGTTCAGAAAACATCAAAGTGCATCACGCAAAGTAAGGATAAACACTAGTTTATAAAAGATTTTTTCAGTCGACTGTGCATTATGTAGGGCCAAAATGTAAAATGTTTTTCTCACTCGGGGTTGTGATCAAACCAATCTGAAATTCCCTGAAGAAGAAGAAGGCGTGAGCAGTAAACATCAGGGCAACGGTGGCCAGTGGGACCTTCACATCCTGGAATTGCTGATGCTTAAGTCCCAAACTTAAAACATGAAAGAAAATAATGTCCTAATAGAAATGCCACCTTTCGGTAACTTGTAAATTCCCATGCCTTTCTCCTGAAAACAGAGAAGTAGCAGTGAGGCCAAACTTTTGAACTGCTTGAAGGAAAAATTTTAGGATCTCAAGATTACCATCAGCTCTGGTGCTGGAAAACTTGGGCAATGGTTCTTTAAAACATGATGATGGGAAGATTCATGAATGAAAGGTGCACAGCAGAAGCCAGGTTTCAGATGCTCACAGAATCGTCATCCTCTCTAGTATGTGAACATAGCTGAGGACCCATCAGAGGAAGGAAATGTCAGGTGATGACTAAGCAAATGTTTAGGAGGCCCTTTACCCACTCACTGGAATCTTAATATAACAGTTTAAACTTAGAGCCAAGAAAAGTTTTGTTTTCTTTTTCTAAATAAAAAGAACACTGTGTCTGACCTTGACATTGGAGGGTTTGATTTCGGTGAGTCATATCCTCACTGGTATGAGTTTTTCAGTGCTTTTGATGAGTAAACACTAAATCCCACCAACACCCGAAATATTGCCTGACTTCAAAGGTCCAGCGTGAGCAATGGCCTTTGATGCAGAACAGAGGGCCTAGTAGACACACCAAAAGAGCTCAAGTACCCTTCCAACTAGAAGAATACCAAAAATGCTAAGAATTTTTGGTGAACCGCCTTCCATCGGCAGAGCTTGCCAAAAAGGAGAAGGGGGAAAACAGGACGAAAAGCAAGCCTTATCTCTGTAATCCGGAAACTTTTTAACACGAATGGTTTCTTTCTTTTTTTATCAGAATTTTTATAAATTAGATGAGCTTTTTTAAGGCATGTCATGAAATGCATTTAGTAGCCCCCATCTCTCTGATTTATTAAGACACGTTCATGAAAGGTTCCAGCCTCGGTACCAGCCAAACTCACCCAGTAACATGACACTCCCATGTTAAGGCCTCCAGTGATTTCTGTCCCCAGAATATGGGCAAATCATCTCCTGGAATGGAGGGGCCTGGGAGTGTCACATTATGTGCTTGGAGGTTACCGCTGTCTGATGTTGAGTCCCTTGGTTCCTTGGGAATGTACTAATTCACTGTCACCTGAGAGTGACATTTCTGGGTTCTAAAAACAATGGGACCATTAACATAATTGCTGCTTTTCTCAGAGAACTAGAATCTGTGTTAGAGCTGGGTTAGAGTGTGGGCAGCCTTCCAGAAATGGGTTGCCAACATCTCTGTGGGTTTGGATGGTTCACCCAGAAGCCTGGGTAGAGGTAGAACCATGACTCTGCTTAAAGGACAACAGAAACAAATTTTCTCTCCTAATTAGAGGTCTTTGTGTGCGATGCATTCCTCTTTAACAATGCATATGGACTTCCCAGGTAACGCAGTGGTTAAGAATCCGCCTGCCAACGCAGGGGACACAGGTTCGAGCCCTGATATGGGAAGATCCCACATGCCGCGGTACAATTAAGCCCGTGTGCCACAACTACTGAGCCTGTGCTCTAGAGCCCGTGCTCCGCAACAAGAGAAGCCACCGCAATGAGAAGTCCGCGCACCGCAACGAAGAGTAGCCCCCGCTCGCCGCAACTAGAGAAAGCCCGCGTGCACAGCAACGAAGACCCAATGCAGCCAAAAATAAATAAATAAATAAATGTATAAAAACAAACAAAAAACAATGCATAGACACATCTGCATATCAGCAGTGGCCTTTCAAAGATGGGCATGTGGGGTCATCTGCCATGATGCGAACATGTTATTATTGACATTATTTACGACTGCCAGTGCATGGCAATGTTAACATGCAGACAGATACTTGGTCTCTTTTATTGTGTTTTTAAATTCTCAGCAGACAGTGCACCCTGCTATTGCCTGAACTCAGGGCAGACCGCACCCCCCCACCCTGCACCCCCAGCCATTGGTATATCACTGCCTTTCAGTCATTCACACCTTTAGCAAGAATTACTTTAATCTGCCTCTTGGAATAATAGCTACCAATCCCTGAGCTCAACTCCACGACAGGTGCTGTGCTAAGCATTTTACATACAGCACTGTATTTTTAGCCTTTACAACAGCCCTAGGTAGACGGTGCTTTATCTTCATTTTATAATTGAGTTAGGGAGCCTCAGAAAGTTTCCCTCCTCTGCCCAAGGTCACACAGCAGCTCCACAGCAGACAGGAACATGAACCCTGAATTCAAAGACTCACTGAAACCAAAATTCTCTGAAGGGATGATATTTAGGGAGGAAGTGAAGCATGGCACACGATCGGGGAAAAGAAGATTCTAATGAGGATTGTTGGTAAAATACTCTCCAAGAAACATACAAGCAAGCCCTGATTTGTAGCCTTAGCCAATTTCCCTGGTGTAAGTACTTCCATCAGGGCAGATTTCACTGCACAGAGGCACAGGTGGGAAGAGATGGGTATAACTGGCTCTCACGGTAACTGCTGGCTCCATGCGTACCTGGGTGCAGCCGTGGGGCCTTTGGACCGTCAGAGTGTTAGGCGGGGGCTGGAACTGGGGCCGTGGAGAAGAGCCTCAGGAGGTGACAGGGTTGCAGAAGAAGAGGCAGGAGGGTGTGGGGACCTCACGTCCACCCCTACTTCACAGCAGCAACAGGTGCTGCCACCTAAACGGCAGTGCTTCAGGTCACCAATGTCCAGGTCACACGAGGGGCTCTGGTTTCTTTTATTTATTTATTTATTTATTTATTTATTTATTTATTTATTTATGGCTGCGTTGGGTCTTCGTTGCTGCGCGCAGGCTTTCTCTAGTTGCGATGAGCGGGGGCTACTCTTTGTTGCGGTGCGCGGGCTTCTCATTGCGGTGGGTTCTAGGTTCACGGGCTCAGTAGTTGTGGCTCACGGGCTCAGTAGTTGTGACACGTGGGCTCAGTAGTTGTGGCACGCGGGCTCAGTAGTTGTGGCTTGCGGGCTCAGTAGCTGTGGCTCACGGGCTCTAGAGCGCAGGCTTCAGTAGTTGTGGCTCACGGGCTCTAGAGCGCAGGCTTCAGTAGTTGTGGCACATGGGCTTAGTAGCTCTGCGGCATGTGGGATCTTCCCGGACCAGGCCTCGAACCCGTGTCCCCTGCACTGGCAGGCAGATTCTTAACCACTGTACCACCAGCGAAGCCCAGGGGCTCTGGTCTGAATGTTTGTGTCCTCGTACAATTCATATGCTGAAATCCTAATGCCCATGTGATGGTATCAGGAGGTGGGGCTTTTGGGGCGTGATGAGGTCATGAGTGCACAGCCCCCATGAATGGGATCCATGCTCTGGTACACGAGACCCCAGAGAGATTCCCCTCCGCCATGTGGTTAGAGCAAAAAGGACAGCCGCCTATGAGGAAGCAGGCCCTCAGCAGGTACCAAATCTGCACCTTGATCCTGGCCTTCCCAGCCTCCAGAATTGAGAGAAATGAATTTCTGTTGATTATAAGCCACTTAATTTATGGCATTGTGTTGTAGCAATTCAAACGGACTAAGATGCAAGGGCTCTGCCCCTCAAATCCGTTACACACAGGGAAGCCAGAGGGGCCTCTACCACCCCAGCTGAGGAGCCTCCCTGCTTCAATGCTGCCCTACAGGAAGACTCCACCCCCTTCCTGGCCATCAGGGCCCTGGATCGTGCTCCAGCTCTCTGCCTAGGGCTCCTTTTGCTCCTTCCGGCCCCTGCACCACCCTGTACCACCCCTGCCACAGGCCTCTGCAATGAGTCAGCTTTCTGTGCCCTGACTCCACCACAGAAGGTCGTCACCATCTGCCGGGAAAGCCTTCCCTGAGTTCCTGCCGAGGTCAATTCCTCCTGTGAGCTTCTTGCACAGTACCAAGGGCGCAGGGGTCTTCTTTAGGTATTTTTTTGGACAGAGAAGGTCCTTCTGGAGAAAGGAGCTCTTTGGCCTAGAATCTAAAGGATGAGAATCAACTGGCTATGTGAAGATCTCAATAAATGCTCGCTTTATGAAGGGACATTGGAAACCACCCAAGACAGAACCACCATCCAGGAATCCTCTGTGAGATGTGAGTTCTCTTCATAACCAAAACGTGGCCCACACCTGTGCAGAGCAGGTGCTTAATAAGTGTTTGAGGAAATGAAATTAGCAAACAGACCTAACTGCCCACTGTAGAAACAAGGCTGTGGCCCAGCACTGGCTTATCCAGGGTCCTGCCAATTTCATAAGGGTCTTTTCACTTCTTCTAAAGGCTGTTCCTGCCCATCTTTTTATTATGAACTATTTCCAACATATAGAAAATGTGAGAGACTATCACAATAAACGGGCAGAAGAGAAAAAGAAGGCAAAGCTAAAGCAGTCAAGGGTGCGGCCAAGGGCATGGCCAGGGCGTGGTCAAGGGTGTGGTCATTTTTTGAGATTCAGCAGAGGGAGGAAGCCACTAAAAACGTGGGGATCTAGAAGTGATTTTCCTGAGTCTACGGGGTGGGGCAGGAGTTGGTGAGAATTCCTGGGTGGGGAGCAGGGGAGTTTAGGCTGTTCTGCAAACTTTGGGCCTGCTTGTGAGAGCTTGTGATTGTGTGTACTTGTGAGTGAGTGTGTGTATGTGGTATGACTACATGTGTGACAGTGCATACGTGTATAACAGTGTGTATGGGCGTGACAGTGTATACGTGGGAGAGTCCAGGTGTGTGCATTGTGTGTGATAGCGTGTGCATTGTGAGTGTGTGATAGCGTGTACACGGGTGCACGTGTGAGTATGAGTGTGTGTTTGGAGGCACAGTAGGGGCGCTGAGCCATGGGGCCGTTCTAAGGTATCTGGGTCCCAGCAAGGAAAGGATTTGAGACAGAAGCCTGGATATTTGCCAAAGCATCCAGGGCTTTCTCTGAAGATGTGTGCCTGAGACCGTTCCATGCATATGGCTGATGCCTCACCCACCACAGGAACCCAGGCCACCAGTGTCTTGGGAGATGCTGGGCTCCAGAGGCAGAAACCAACACAGAACAAGATGCAAAAAAATGAGAACCATTGCATTGTTGTGGCAGTACAGAATTTTACAAATTATTATCCCTGATGTTTGGCTAAATGTTGTTGCTAGAACACTGCTGTCTTTCAACAAGTTTTCCAAGTATTACCAGGAACCTGTAATTACCTATGGCTTCTCTCAGGCAGACCCTCCAAGCCTGGAGGTGTGACCTCCTCATGGAAGAGCAATTATTTTTAGCCTGCAATGGGTTAACCACAAAACTGGTGTGCGTTAGAAATGGCGAGAGTTAGTGGAGAGAAGTGCAAGAATCAGAATAGAAGAGCTTGCTCCCGCCAAGTCCTCTTCCTCTTGCTTTCTGCTTAGGAAACACGCTGCTTCAGGAGCCCCCACTGAAGGTGAAAGTGGGAAGAAGCCAGTCTGTAAAGATCTGGAATCGTGGGCTCAGGTGGCAGCTGTGCCAGCAGCCCCCTCAGAAGAAAAAGTCGCCCTGCAGCCGGGGGAGGCGGAGCCTCATAACAAGCCTTTCTCTGAAAAGGACAGCCAGCTCCTCATGTTGGGGAAAAGCCATCGCAGTCTCTTGTCACCTGGCATCTTTAGCATCAGTACAACCAAGTTTTACATATTAGGAAGGATTTTTTAAAATTCAGGGATTTGCAACAATGCACACAGATCGGTGCGCGTGGGCACACAACACGCACACAAATACACACAAACTAAAAAACCAGGTGGGATGGGGCCCCGACATTCCTATGAACAAGAGTTTCAAAGCTGGACGAATGTCAGCTGGCGGAGCATTTTTGTCAGGGAACCCACCCCCTGCACACGCTGTGCCCCTCGCAAGTTACTTACTAGGTTGGCATTTAAAGGAGACCAGGAGGTATTTACTGCTTCCTGGACAAAGGTCAGGTCCAAAAACACGGCTATTGACCAGGAGGTGGCAGGTCCGCTGGTTCTGGCATTCGTCCAGCACCTTCTAAAATGAGGGGGTAGAAAAGGGATAGGCTTGAGAACCACACACAGTGTCTGCGAGACTCCACACCTGGGCTGCTCTGGGCTCTCAGGAGGAAGGGCACCTGCCTGCCTGGCCTGGGGCTCACGTTTTAAAACCTTCTCGCTGGTACCAGCTGTGTCTAAGATGGAAGCACCCACACGCGCCTGATCAGGTCGGCTGCGTGTCTCCCCATGTCTCCCCCAAGACGAAACCTGCTCCAAGAGCGCCAGGCCTCCCTCAGAAAACCAGCCTCCTATTTGGCTCACCTGGCACCATCGCTGACAGTTTTGGCAAGAGTGCCGCATCACGGAGGCTCCCAGGGCCGGGGGCAAGATCAGGGTACCGCAGAGTGCGGACCGGAGGGGACTCGGAGGCCCCCTTCCGGGAAGGCTCCCTGATTTTAAGGCTGACAGAGGGCTCTGGGGAGCGGGAATCGTAACCACAGATCCTCGTCCTTAGAAACACCTGACGCTGGCCACAGGGGAGCTCAGCATTTGGGGGACGCCTCGGAGACCCCAACCCAAAAGCAGGCCAACCAATGAAAATTAAAAAGCTGATTCCCACCCTCGCTAACCTCAAGGACGTGGGACCCACTTTTCCTGGTGGAGCAATTTTCTGGGTGGAATAGGCAGGCTTTCTGTTGAGCATTTGGCTTAAAACTTTTCCTTCTTAAAAAAAAAAAAAAAAAAAGCTTTCCTTCAAATCTCCCCCGACCTCTTCCAGGCAGATCACACCTTGGAGAGTGAGTCTGCTCTGTGGAAGCTCGGGGAACGCCCAGTACTGGGTCGCAGGTGGGCCAGCGTCGCGCTGCTGCCCTGCCAGCTCCCAGACGGATCAGGCCCTGCTGACGACAGACACAGAGGTCCTCCACAACAAGTACAGTAAAAATGTTCCCAAGAATCTACTTATTACCATTGGACGGAATTTAGTGCAGATTCCCGAGCCTGTCTGAGTCGCCATGTTCTCATAGTGGCTCGTGGAGTATCTCTGCGAAGGATGCTGGCCCTACCAGCTATCCCCCGTCACCTCAGGGGCCCCGCGGATGCGCATAAGATCAGGAAAAATGCCCAGGGAAACCCCAAGGACCCCCAGATGATGGTGCATATTCCATGGCTGAGGGTATCGTGAAATAACTCAGCCCTCGGATGGCTCTTGGTGTTACAGCCATGGAATGGGACCCAAGGGCAGAGCTCTTTCCAAACTGTATTACAGCTGGAGATTGCAGAGAGGGGACTTCCTATAGCCATTTAGTCGTGGGCTAGATCAGGTGAGGTGCTCCGGTGTGGACATCAACCTGTTCTCTCCTACGTTAAGCAACTGCCCCCTGAGGAAGCACCTTGCCTCAGCTCCCACACACAGGTTAAAAGACAAAGTACAGGATCTCTCAGCACGCGGGGATGTTTCTGGCAAACAAACCCTCCGCACAACATCAGAATCGTGTTCACAAATTCTGACTTGTCTGCCCGGTTATGGCAACATCCTCTACCCTCGGGGATGCCTGGCACAGACAGGTGCCCGTGTTGGAGGGTGAGGTGGCCGTGTTTTGGAAACGCAGGATGCCAGGAGTTCATACTTTCACAAAGCAGGCACTATCGCCCTGGTGGCACTGGCCACGTTCTTTTTATGCCCCTAGGAGGGCAGCGGAAAGCCTGGGTACCAGGGATAGGCGGGCAAGAGTGTTGGGGGGAGGAAAGGGAACATTCTCAAGGTACAGGGAAGGACTGGGGGTAGGGCGGGGCACACAAGGAAAGTAACTGCTTGCCTCCCGAAGACACACGTGGTCTCTCCTGGGGGTGGGGGGTGTGGAAACCAGGGGATTCATTCAAACACATTCTTTTGGCTCCTCAGTTGGTGTCTTTACCAATCACATGACCACCCAGGTACTACAATGCTTAGCTTGGAAGCAGTAAATAGTAGACAAAATAGAAAAATCCTTACATGATCATTTTATGTTTGCTTCTCCTCTTCCGGCCTTAGGGAGAGCTGCACAGCATTAGAGCTAATTCCATCTCTCCTCAGTCCTCCTAGGAAATTTACCATTACCCACATTTCCCACAACTGACAAAATCAAGCTGACATCTAATTTGCCACCTATCTGCTCTAACCACCGTGACTTCAACGGATTCATAGGGAACTTTGGAGGCATTAAAAAAATCCAAGGCCAAGTGACTCCATAATTTTAGCTAACTAGTTATAAATGTTGAGGGGCCTGGGAGAGCAGAATAGAGGTTGTCTGGATAATTGAAAGCCAGAATAGTCTAAAATCATCATTGTTATATTAGTTTTGACCTCCCCGTAGACCACATATTTCCCCAATGCCGACTGAAAAAAGAATGAGTCAGCCACCCCCCACCCCTAATTCCTGGTACTATCAAGGACGAACCAGCAGAAACTGCCCAAAATAGCTCCAAACGAGAATAACATGATTATCTACCACTGGAGAAGCAAACCATAAAAAAAAAAAAAAAAAAAGATAATTAGTGATATTCCCCTTCCTTGAGTGCATTCTCTAAGAATTTGATCATGACTTCTGATGTCTGCCTTGTGGTTTCCACTAAAGAATGCACAGCCTTTCCTCTCTCCCGGGGTACTGATGGGCAACGTAGGTCTGGAGGTTAAAGCCCAACATGATGATACTTTACTTTATTGCAGGGAAGAGTGTGCCTATGAATAAATTCATTCTGCAAGTGTATTAAGGGAGCTCTCCTATAAGCAGGAATTCTATTTAGACTCGTTTGGTAAAGAATCCTTCTGAGAAGCAAAGAATAGCTCGCCTGCAAAATTCGTGATTTGTCTACATTGAGATTTTCATGGAGCGGGTTTGCTTTGAGTACACTACAGAATCACAAGTATATACACAGAGAGAGGGACAGAGAGGGAGAGAGAGAGGAACCCATTTTGTCATCTTAAACCATCTATGAAAGGCAATACCTGCAGGGTGGTGGGCGCCACACAGGTTAAGCTGTCTTCTCTCTGGGAGGCAGGCTGCTGTGCGCTACACGTTTGGTAATCTTGCCCATAAAACGCCGACTGGACACTTATCGTCGAATGCCGAGGGCACTGCAGATCCAGATGGTCCCCATCACAGGCATAGGCGGTGTGGTTTTGCAGGAGTTTGGTTAGGTAACCTGGAAAATATTCAGCCGGGTTACAAGAGGCCCAGGAGCTCAGCACTCCTTCATGGATTTTGGAGCAGGAGGACCTCGGTTCCCCGGAGGGAGGAGCTGGTCAGTGAGGAAGGTGTGGGCGGGGCCTCCTCAGCAGCTCCCTGGACAGGACACCAGACAGGCCCGGAGCTGGGGCGGAGGGAGCGGATGCTCGTTTTTCCATCTGGGCTGGAAACCTTGGTCTGGAATGGCCCGTTGCAAGCCTCCAAGGGCTCCTTCCCTCCAGGAAGCACTAAAGGACGGGCCAGGAGCCAAGAAGTCCTGAAGCATCTCTATAAAGCAGGAAAAAAATGCAAGTAGGTGTCCCTTGGGCATGTAGATGCCTGTCCTGGAGGAGACTCGGGTTCTCTGATCTCCCACTAGCTGGGCCAGGCCTTCCTGGGGCGAGGGGATCCCGTTTTATTTTAGGAAACCACTCCTGGGCCTGCCTCAGTCCTGGAGAAGAAAGCAAGGCAAGCTCCCTGCATGGGATAAGGGCCTTCTCTGAAGGGAAGGGAAGGGGAGGATGGTGGGGCTCTGTTATGGGCCGAATAGTGTCCCATCCCCCCAAATTCATGTTCACCCGGAACCTCAGAATGTGACCTTATTTGGGCAGAGGGTCGTTGCAGACATAATTAGTTAAGATGAGGTCAGACTGGAGTAAGAAAGGCCCTTAATCCTGTATGACCCGTGTCCTGATGAGAAGAGAAGAGACACGGAGGGAGACAGCCATGGAAAGACTAGAGTGATGTTCCTACAAGCCAAGAACACCAAGGACTGTCGGGAGCCATCAGGAGCTGGAAGAGGCAAGGAAAGACTCTTCCTTAGAAACTCCAGAGACAGCACGGCCCTCCGGACACCTTGATCTCAGACTTCTGGCCTCTGGAACTCTGAGAGAATGTATTTCTGTTGTTTTCAGTCACTCAGGTTAGTGGTCATTTGTTACAGCAGCCCCGCAGACTCATACAGGCTCCCGAGCCCTGCGTCTCCAGCTGGCCGGCTGCGCTGAGCAGGGCCTCGGGCTCGGAGGAGCTGAGCGGACCGCCTGACAGGCGCTGGCGGCCTGGACTTTTTTTCAGAAAGGAGGAGGGAAGGTTCATCTGAAACTCAGATTCCTTTCCTCCTTCTCACACCTCACGAGGTCAATCGCAAGGCGGCTGGGAGGGAAGCCAGGGACTTTCTGGTGAGGTGTGTGGGAGACGGTTTGGCAGCCTTCGGCCTCCGAGGGGAAGGAGGGGGAGTGGAGGAGGGCAGCCTTAGAGCTCCCCAGTTCCCACACGGCCAGGCCGTGTTCTAGCTAGTCCTGCTTAGGTTTCAAAATCCTCTCCGGGCCGTAATGCTCTGCAAAAGGCACCCAGTCCAGCTCCCTGGGCTTCCCTGACAGTCACAGAGAAGGGACTGAGATGCTCTGCTGTAGGGTGGGCACACCGGTCAATCCACATCTGCCCGCCTGAAGACGGACACCGGGCGCCCTCGACAGCACACTGCATCCAGACTGTAGGTCTTTCACTGCAACTCCTTTTTTTTCTTCCCGCCCATGACAATCATCATAAGAAAGGCCAAGACATCAGCTACCCTGATTTAACTTTGCTTAGAGAAGCAAAGTCTAGCTTGAGCAGCAAAACTGCCATCAGGCAGCAGGCATGTGAGTCAAGGTCCTGCTTGGTGGAATGCTGTCACTCATAAGGTGAACCCCTCAGGCCACCAAGAGGGGCCAGGAAGAGGCCCCTTGGTGGTCCTAGGGCCCCAGGTCAGTGTCATCCTGTAGGATACACAGGTGAGCCCTGTTTAAGCCATGATTTGATTTGTACAAGATCATTTGTGGGGGTGTGTTATGAGCCACACCAGGGAACTCACAGTGGCCCTTAGGCTGCTCCCAGGCCAGCACCCACCCTGAGGCTTCCCAGACTGGTACCCCCATGCTTTAGCTTTGTCATTAAAACTTTCTTGTCCATCACCCATCATTCATGGAGATGATCAGCTGACTGAAATGTTAAATTAATTCTGGGAGCATGACTTCAGCTTCATGTTTATGGTTTGTTCAAAAGGCCATGTGTTACTCTGGCTAAATGAAGGTGATGATAAGGCCTTGGGGCAGGTGGAGCCACAAGATGGAAGGGGCCTGGGTCCTGGATTCATGGAGGGAATCGCTGCCTGCTCCACAGATTGTCACATGAGTGAGAAAGAAACTTCTGCTGTGTTCAGGCCATCATCTTTCTTCATCCTATTTGTCATGTACTCTGTACCCGGTAAACAAACTTGATCTCCGTGGGACCATTTACATCAAAACACAACACCATGCAGCACAGTGGCCCGAGCCCCCCTGCATACCGTATTCATATTCTGAGTGATATTCTGGAGGCAGAAGCTCAATGCACAGAATTGACTAACTCGAGGTCTTTCAGGCCCTTCTGCACTTTGAGGCGGAAGGGGAGCCTCCTTCCCGGTACATCAGTCCTAACACTAATACAAGTTCCAAGAAGATACTTCAGCAGTAAAACTTGCTCTAGACTCGGTCCAATTCCTTCTTCAAAAACCTATGCCTAGGTCCAGCAATGGAATACTATTCAGCACTAAATGAAACGAGCTATGAAGCCACAAAAGACACAGAGGAAACAAACGCATATGACTAAGTGAAACAAGCCAATTTGAAAAGGATCCATACTGTGTGATTCCAACTATACGGCATTCAGGAAAAGCCGAAACTATGGAGACAGTGAAAACATTAGTGGTTGCCAGAGGTCTGGGGGGAGAGAGGGGTGAATAGGTGGAGCACAGGGGAATTTTAGGGCAATGAAACCATCCTGTCTGATACTATACTGGGGGATACATATCATTATATATTTGTCAAAACCCAAAGAATGTATAACATCAAGAGTGAATTGAACCCTAGTGTAAACTATGGACTCTGGGTGATAAACAGGTGTCAAAGTAGGTTCACTGATTGTAACAGATGCACTGCTGGTGTGGGATGCTGATAGTGGGGAAGGCTGTGTGTGCGGCGGGGACAGGGATATACGGGAAATCTCTGAACTTTCTGCTCAATTTTGCTGTGAACCTAAAACTTTTCAGAAAGAAAGTCTATTTAAAAGGGCAAAAATTTAAAAACCACCCATGCCTCCCCAGGATAGCATGACCTTTGGGAAGAGAGGGGTTAGGTGACAGGGAGGGGACGTGACAGGGAGTGCGTGTGAGCTGGCAAAGCTTTGTTTCTTGACCTGAAGGGTGGATACGTGTTTTACTTTGTGAAAGTTCACCCAGCTACACACTTAGGATCTGTGTACTTTTTTGTTGGTAGATAAATGTTTGTTTAGAAAACCTTTACCTGCAGTTTTGTGACCAATACTTTACACTAATAAAGAAAGTCTAGATACTGTGGAGCCTGTGGTTGATTTATAGGGCACGGAGAGCCATGGAACCCCGTCTTCTGCAGCTGACCCCATCCACAGTAGATCCTCCTCCATAGTGACAGAGGAAACCCTCATGAGGACAAGTCATTGGCCCGCCCACCTTATGGCCCCCATAGGTGCCTTCCATGCCCCATTCTGATTGGCCGACTAAGTCAGGAGCTGCTAAGAGGTCCAAAGAAGGACAACTAGAACTACCCACTGCTTTCAGCAACATGGAGGGCATCAAGGACCATTTGGAGAGGCATTAGGGATGGTGAGTGGGGAACAGAAGCCTGTTTAGAAAAGGTTGAAAGTGAATGGAAGTTAAGAAAATCTAAGATAGTTCACCTGGTAGACAGAATAATGGCCCCCCCCAAATGTCCACAGGGACCAGTCCCCAGAACCTATAAATATGTTGCTTTACATTACAAAAGGGACTTTGCAGTTATAATTAAGTTAAAGATCTTGAGATGGCAAGATGATCCTGGCTGATCTGGGAGGGACCAGTATAATTCCAAGGGTCCTTATACGAGGGAGGCAAGAAGGTCAAAGTCAGAAGAAGGAGGCGTGGCAACAGAACCAGAGGTTGGAATGGGGCAGCCAGGAGCCAAAAAATGTAGGCGGTTTCTAGAAACTAGAAAAGACAAGGAAACAGATTGTGCCCTGAAGCCTCCAGAAGGAATGCAGGCCTGCCAACACCTTGATTTTAGACTTCTGACCTCCAGAACTGTAAGAGAATAAGCCTGTGCTGGGTAATCATTTATTAAAGCAGCCATAGGAAACCAAGAGTTTATACAGATGACCTTTACAACAACTTGATGAAGATAAGGAGAGAAATAGGGCTATAGTCATAAGAACTGATGTCCAGGGAGAGATTTTTAAATAATTATGATTGTTTTAAAGTTGGGATAGGTCTATGCATGTTTGTATGTATGTGTAAAAATATATGTACATAAGAGTCTGAGGTCATATGTAAATTATACTCCTTACTGTAGATTAAGGTTCAAAAAATATGAAAGCGGGTGCTAGCAAGAGAGAGCTTGAAATGATGGACTGTGGGCTCCAAGCTAAATACAGGGAAGGAGACGATCACGGGAGAGGCCCAAGGGAACACAGAGGTCCTGCTGAGATCCAGCAAGGTCAGAGTGGAGGCAAGCACACCAGCAAGCTGGAGAGGGAGGAGCTCGTGCCCAAAATTTGTTTGAACAGATTTCAAGACGGAGCAGTTGCAGGTGATGAAGTGGCCACGGAAGTGGCCATGGAAGAGTGTGCAAGAGGTCAGCGGAGGAGAAGATTCTTGGAAATGAGGATGCCAGGAGCTGGGAAGATGCCCTCTGGATCAGGCATCTCCCAGGATGAAGGCAGGAACTGGGGTAGAGTAAGAGCCTTCAGCCAAGGTTGACCTTGAACAAAGGGCAGATGACAGATGACCCGCTCCCAGTCCAAAGCCCCTTCCAGCGTGCTACCCGGCTTCCCCAATGAACACGTGCGCTCTTTCCAATGTGTTGTGTAGAGTCAACACGTTACTTAGTGTCTTAGTCCATTCAGGCTGCTCTAACAAAACACCACAGACGGGGTGGCTTATAAGCGATGGAAATTCGTTTCTCACAGTTCTGGGGGCTGGAAGTCCAAGATCAAGGCACCAGCATGGTCACGTTCTGGTGAGAGCCATCTTCCTGCTTCATAGCTGGCCTCTTCTCACTGTGTCCTCATATGGTGGAAGGCGCAGGGGAACTCTGTCGGGTCTCTTTTGTAAGAGATTAATGGGATTAGTGAATCCCATTCATGAAGGCTCAACCCTCATGACTTAAGCACCTGCCAAAGGCCCTACCTCTTCCCTTTGGGAGTTAGGATTTCAATACATAAATTTAGTTGTACAAATACATTCAGACCACAGCACTTAGCTTCCCCACACCTTGGTTTCTTGGCTGGTTCAAACGGGATCTTTTTTTTTTAATCAACATATGGCCAATTTTATTTCATTTATGCCCTCACCAACTTTCAAATGGGATCCTTTTTAAAGATGTAGCTTTTTGTTAACAGTTCTCTCTGGATCAAATGCCCCATTGCGTTGGATCAGTCAAAAATGCTTTATGTGTTAATACTCTCTGCCAGCATTTTCACAGTCTAACTGTATATTTGGGGGCAAATATTTGCTACCCTGAAAGAAGGCAGAAGTACACACTCTGTTAAGAAATCACCTCTCAGAATCTGGCATGGCCTGTAAATGCTCCGTAGATCCTTGTTTAAACTGGGGGAGAGGGGGGAGTGGGAGGGTGTAGATGCTTCATCAGCTGCACACAGCCCAGAGGCCTTGGAACAGCTTCTGTTTAACTCCAGGATACTCTCTTCCCTGGTGAACCCTCCACTGTGTATCAGCAGAAACTCCGGCAGCCACCGCCATGGCTCAAACCTTCCTCAAAGGCACATCCCGAGAGGCTTGGGTTGGGCAAATCTTAGAGTAATTTAGATAAAGGCTTTTATGCTTCCCTGTTTCTAAAGGTAGGTGAAAAGTTCATGGGAAATGAACCCCTAAGAGGGGCAGAAGCTCTTCTCTGTCTTCAGAAAGATATTCTTGGGATCATAACCCCCATCGCATTTACAAGGAAAACCCATTTATACACAAATAATCCAGGGACCACTGAAGGACCAGAGTGTAAATGACTGATTTTCAAAGAATGGGGATGGGAGGAGGCAAAGCATTCTATGGGAGGAACAGGTATTACGCAGGGGAAAAAGAAGGGTCTATCCGAAATAAGCCTGGAATGTATGGGTTCAACCAAGGCAAACAGTTCTTGCCCTGCAGGACTCCACAGAACCACAGAGAAGCCACTGTGCACTGGGGCGTGAGGAGGGACACAGGAGGTAGAATCTCTCGCACATATTTGACCAGACTGCCCCGTTTTTTTTTGCATGAAGTATCTGAGGGTTACTGTTAAGCACATCATTCTGAAGGGAATGTTCACTGAGTCTGTAAAACACGGTCAGTGCTAAGAGCTGCATCTAACTTGGATGATTTCAGAAGGCATTTCAGAATCCCATACTGCTGAGGAATCCTCATCCTGAAACAGGGGGACGGACAGGGAGGAAGTGGGGGGAGCAGAGGATTAAAAGCCCTGAGACCAGGGTTCAACCTGGGATTAAAGTGTGTGACTGTGACCATCACCTCTCAGAACTGATGTCCTCATGTTTTACTGTGAGGATCAAATGACATAATGGGCAGAGTATCTTCTATCAACCATAAACCATTGCACAACACTAAGGTATTGCTATTATAAGGTAAATCTTGAAGGACATGAACTTACTCATTGATGCAATGCAAATCACACCCCCAGTCGCCCCTCTCTGCTCTGAGCACCAATGGTTAGACGGTCAAGTCAGAGACAAGCACACAGCCCAGTAGATGTCGTCATGGTCCAGAAATGTCACTGCTGAGCTTGAAGGGAAAAGAAAATTTTCCTCCCTTCCTTTCTCCCTTCCTCCCTCTCCCTCCTTCTCTTCCTTCCTTCTTTCCTCCCTTCCCTTCTCTCTTTCCTTCTCTCTCTCTCTCTCTCCGGTTTTTAAATCAATAAGGTTTAAAAACTACTAATATTTAGAAGATGCCAAACGGGCTGCAAATTCTTCCTCTTTCTTTTCTGAAGCCAGAAGCCGTCCACAAAAGTCCAAGTTTCCCAAGGGCTGAGGTCGCGGGAGTCACCCCAAGTGCAGGATGTAAGTACATCAGTCCCCGGTCCCACACCCGTGTGCTCAAGTCCCCTGTCACCAGGGGCCAATTTCACAACCTTACTTCTGGGAAGAGAATGGAATTCAATTGTGCTGTTCTTGCTACCCCACACCCCCATTTTCTTAAAATAAAGCAGCACCCTCCAGTCGGTTAATACTTTAGATAAGAGACCACACCCTTTTACTCACAAATACTCAAAGGTGTTTCTACATGTTTGAAGTTCTTTTCCAGAAAAGGGTACTTTTCCTTTTGTGTTTGTCAGTGTGTTTGGAAAACTGGCTAAAGCGTGAGGAGGGGCAGCCCACGTGGCTTTAGAGCAATGAGTCAGTGAGTCTAAGGATGCAGGAAAGGCCCTACAATGGATAACGGGCTCATGACTGGGGACCACACACCCAAGAGCACTAAGATCAAAAAGTCTATTTAGACTTTAAGTCTCTTCTCTAGTCCCAGGTTTGGCATGAAGAAGTTGACTCTGGAGGTTAATTATGAGAAGAACTAGAGCCATCGGACTGTTTCTTAGATGTCTGGGGGGGAATCACAATGACAGGGATGACCAAGGTAGCTGTGCTGCTCTTACATGATGCATTCAGATCCTGGTCCCAAAACAAACCAGCAGAGGACAGAGGTAAAGTGAGAGTCCAGATGGGGCCGAGACAATACATTTCTTCCTGAGTCCATGGAGGAGCAGGTTTTCCAGGCCTCCTGACAACATAGTGGACCAGTGGCAAGTTCTGGCCAATGGAAAAAGGGCAGAAGTGATGCTTGCCTCTTGCAGGTCTGGCCCTTGAGACCCTGTGTGACTCTCTACTCCCTCTGTCTCCCCATCTGCTGTCACATGTGGAAGAGAGAAGGGACAAGGACAGATTCTGAGGACCCAGAAGATGGGGGAGGCACAAGACAGAAGGAACCTGGGTCCCTGAATGACCTCATGGAGCACAGCCTCGTTATCCCAGCGAGATTTGGGAGTTGTTGGTTTCAGCAGCTAGCCTACCCTAATACTCCAGCATTCTGTCAACAGGTACTTGTGTTAAGTAGGAAGCTGGTAGGTCTTTGAGGAGTATCAAAAACTTTCACCAAACACATCTCACTGATTTGTGACGGTGTTGTTGACACCATTTCACATGACCTTCAATCCTCATTGGGATAATCATTTCTTTGAGCTGAGACCTTGCTGCCATTGAAGTGAGTTAAATTACTAAGGAGCTAAAAAGAATTAGAGGTCTCATTACTCAGCCTACTAGTCACCACTCTTCACAATGCCACTGACTTTTTAAAACTTTAAAAAACGGCATTAGCAAAAGAGGAAAGCATAGACTAAGTGGGCTTTTATGGACTGCTCACAGGTAGGCAAGTTTCCATGTCCTGATGAGTGTGGGAAGGGGATGGGACTGTGGGCAGACTGGTGTGGTGCTCCAGAGAGCACTGGCCCAGGATAAAAGTGCCAACGCACAGGTGTGGAGGCCACAGGTTATGATGCAGGGAATTCAGGCTTTGAAACCCCTCAGATCAGATGCTTTTCAGGCACGTTAAATATAACCCCTTTAGATCTCAGTTTTCTCATCTGTAATATCAGAGACTTATACCTACTTTACAGAGTTGTTGTGCAGCCCATAAAAAATAGCATAAGTAGAGCAGCTTACACAGTGGCTGGGCATGTCAGTTTCATTCCTTAAGAACTGCATGGGGGCTTCCCTGGTGGCGCAGTGGTTGAGAATCTGCCTGCCAATGCAGGGGACACGGGTTCGAGCCCTGGTCTGGGAGGATCCCACATGCCACAGAGCAACTAGGCCCGTGAGCCACAACTACTGAGCCTGCGCGTCTGGAGCCTGTGCTCCGCAACAAGAGAGGCCGCGATGGTGAGAGGCCTGCGCACCGCGATGAAGAGTGGTCCCCGCTTGCCGCAACTGGAGAAAGCCCTCGCACAGAAACGAAGACCCAACACAGCCATAAATTAATTAATTAATTAAAAAAAAAAAAAAAAGAACTGCATGAGTGTACTAGGAGGAAAAGAGATTGGGAGTCCAAGCTCTATGGAAAAGGGAGCCCCAAAACAAGCAAGGACAAGCAGCCCCAAATCCACTGCTTCCTAGCTGAGCCTTGGTTTGGATTTAGGATTAAGATATCTGGTAAAACAGTAGATGATATTCGCTTTCACATTCTATAAAAATGCCCCAAGGACAGGCTCATATTCATGATGGGGATTATACCATTAATCATTTGTCCCCAGGTTTGAGGGTGCCATGGAAGCATTTTTTACAGAAATGAGCACAACACTCCCCAAAAAGAACCAGCTGAGTGCAAATTTGGAAAAGTTTGCTGGCTTCTGATATGTTACTTTTGAACCTACAAATTCCAAAAATCCAGTTTCTGACCCCTTTTTCTCAACAAACTCAAGCTATTCTCTTTGACAATAAAGCTGCTTGATTTTCTTAAAGCCAAATAAAAATACTATTTCTAAAGGCACAAAACCTGCAAAATTTTCCATGCCTGCCATTGTTTCAAGAGCATTTAAAGGAACCCCAAAGTGTATGGGATTAAAATACTTTCAAATTTCTGATCAACAATAATGGAAAAAATAACCCTGGAAGTTGGCTGCTAACATTTGACAAGAAAAGTGACAGCCGCCCGGCTCTTCTCTGTGACTTTTCTGCCTAAGGAGTGAACATTTTTTCATCTTTCATGAGTGACACGTGGCATCCAGGTCCCATTTTTCCACTTCCCCTGGGCTTTGAATTCTTGTATTTAACTCTGGTTTCTGACAATCACTTAGTCAATGATCTCTTATCTTGTTAGTTTTTCTCCCAACATCTCCTTCTTTTCCCTTTCTGCACACTGACCCTCTGATTCACCAAACCCCATACTTTCCCCTATATATTCATATATATTAAGCGGATTTTTCTGTGTGGATGACCAGGTGTGTATTTATACAGATGGATCAGATCCTTGTGCCTGTCTAAGCATTTGTTTACACGTGCCAATCCATTATTTGGCTTTTGACTCATTCAAACAAAAAAATCTTAAGTCTTTATGAGATCGAGCCCCCTTCCACTACCCACCTGACCTCATCCTTATAACTCTCCTCCTCAGCTCCAGCCACAGTGATCTTGTTTCCCAAAAATGCCACACAGGGACTTCCCTGGTGGTGCAGTGGTTAAGAATCCGCCTGCCAATGCAGGGGACATGGGTTCGAGCCCTGGTCCGGGAAGATCCCACATGCCCTGGAGCAACTAAGCCCGTGCGTCACGACTACTGAGCCTGCGCTCTAGAGCCCGCGAGCCACAACTACTGAGCCTGCGTGCCACAACTACTGAAGCCCGCATGCCTAGACCCATGCTCCGCAACAAGAGAAGCCACCGCAATGAGAAGCCTGCGCACCGCAACGAAGAGTAGCCCCCACTTGGTGCAACTAGAGAAAGCCCGAGCACAGCAACGAAGACCCAATGCAGCCAAAAATAAATTAATTAATTCATTAAAAAAAAAAAAAAGCCACACATACTCCCACCTCAGGACCTTTGCTTCGGCTGTTCTGTTCACCAGAAAGCTTCTTCCTTCGAGTGTCTACTTTCTCCCTCCCTCCCTGCATCCTGACCTTTGTTCAAATGTAACCTTATCAGACAGGCTTTCCCTAGCTGCTCTGAGAAACATGCACTTCCTGCCCCACTACCCCTGATTCTGCTGTATTTCTCTACATGGAGACACTGTCAGTCTGGTAGGAGCTCCTTTGTGCCTTTTCAACCCAAGATGTCACATCCTATAAAAATGAACACCTTATTCGGTAACGAGGTACCCACCCCAGAAAGTTACTCAGCCAACACCACCTGGATTAGAGCTGTTTAAAAGTAACTGGATCAATCCCCATTTGCCTGAAGCCTTTACACGGAATACTTTTTCTTTTCTTCGGGATGCAGAGTTACCCCCAAACTACAGAGCCACTTGGCGATTAAGGCAGGATGGAGGTGCATTTGATAACTTAATGCAACTTTTAATCCGCACTTAAAACTCAGATGTGAAATCTACACTTGATCTTTCCTGCTTGGAATTGGCCAGATTAGTGGCTCTATCCCCACGTACAACAAAAGGCTCTCAGAAACACTCAGGGAGGCCGACCAACCAGAGGGCCCAACACAGCCCAACACATGGATGTGGGGGCAGAGAGGTGCTGCCTCTCCAAGAAGCCCCTGAAACAGCCTTTCAACTCCAGACTGTTAATTTCCCGACAGCCCACGCTCAGGATGTGTAGGATGATCAAGGTGGCTTGATGCGCTCAAGGTAGAAAGACTTCTGGGCGTGCATTTTGAGCTTTATTCAGTTAACTGGAAAATTACATAGTGATTTCACTGCTCATAATAATAAAACTTTTTCCTTAAAGATGATGACTGGTGAGCAGTACTGTAAACCTCAGAAAGCTATTTGGGAGGTTAAAATGATTGGATTTAGGGGCAGGACAGATTTGCTGTACTTTTGACTAAACACGCTTTGTTCCCTAGGCAGTTAACAAAACCAGAGCAGGGAATTTTCTAAAACTTGCAACAGATGTAACCTTCATATCCAAGAGGCTGTGCTGAACAGGCCAGGTGACCGACTGTATCTGTTACAGCCTCCTCGTGGGTTTAACAGGATTTTGGGCAGGTCATTTCGCTTCCCCCTTCTTTGGTTTCACCTTAGAATTAGGGGAAGTAGCAGCATTTCTTCTTTTGTATTTTGCAGAAACAGGGGAGGCTGGCAAATGTAAAGAAATACGGGCGCCCGCATGGTAATCAGGCCGGCCTGGCCTTAATCATTATATTCATCCTTAATTGAGTCCCTGGCACGCTGGCCCCTGGTGTAAACCTTCTCCAGTGGACTCAGCTTCACTCAGTGGCCCCAGGGACCCACGCTTTCTTCATTCTCCTCTGAGCTCTCTATTTACTTTTCTGTATCCTTCCCTGGCTGACACCTGTTACTTCTGACGGCCCTCAGCTTACACTTGCTATTCTGGGTCTGTTGCCTTCTTTTATACACAACTGTTTGGCTGACAGTTGAGCGATTACATCCCGTTATGTCTACTTTATTCACCACCATGCTGGAGTCTTAATCTACCGATTGGCTTCTGGCCATCTTCTGGATGGCTAAGTAGAGGAAAATCCAACCCTGGTTCATTGGTATATACAGCTGACCCTCATGATAATTCGCAATGTTTTTTGCAAACTTGCCTACTAATATTTATTTGAAACCCCCCCAAATCAATCCTCCCAGGGCTTTCCTAGCCATTCTTGGGAGAATTTGAGTCACCCAGTGTGCGTGGTCCCAGCCGAAGTGGAACCAGGTGACGCTCTGCCTTCTGGTTTCAGCTCCCATACCATAAACATGTGTCCTTTTCATAGTCTACCTAGTGCCAGGCTTTTCACATTTTTGTGCTTTGTGCTGGTGATTTTGCTGTGTCAAATAGCCCCAAGCACGGTGGTGCAGCACTGTCTCATGTTCTCAAGTGCAAGAAGCTGGGATGGGCCTTACAGAGAAAATACATGTGTTAGGGGGGCTGTGTCCAGGCATAAATCACAGTGCTGTTGGCCGTGAGTTCAACGTTAATGAATCAACAATGGGTATTAAATAAGGTGTCTTTCATGGAAGCAACCTAAATGCCCATCAATAGAGGAATGGATAAAGAAGATGTGGTACATATATACAATGGAATATTACTCAGCCATGAAAAAGAACAAAATAATGCCATTTGCAGTAACATGGATGGACCTAGAAATTGTCATACAGAATGAAGTCAGACAGAGAACGACAAATATCATATGATATCGCTTATATGTATAGTCTAAAAAAGGGTACAAATGAACTTATCTACAAAACAGAAATAGAGTCACAGATGTAGAAAACAAACTTATGGCTACCACGGGGTAAGGGAAGGGAGGGATAAATTGGGAGATTGGGATCGACATATACACACTAATATATATAAAATAGATAACTAATAAGGACCTACTGTATAGCACAGGGAACTCTTCTCAATGCTCTGTAATGGCCTACATGGGAAAAGAAGCTACAAAGAGTGGATATATGTATATGTATAACTGATTCACTTTGCTGTACACCTGAAACTAATGCAACATTGTAAGTCAACTATACTCCAATAAAAATTTTTATAAAATAAGGTGTCATTAAGCAGAAACATGTATAAAATTAGGTTGTGCATTCTCAGAGGAACAATGTCTCAATATTTGCTAATTCAGTGCTATACATCAGGACTCTATAGAACATACCACCTCGAATAATGACAACCCAGTGTATTTCTATATTAAGGATAGAGTGGGATTTACACTGCGACAAAAGCGCTAACCTTTATGGGTAATTCAAACATGCAGAACTGGGATTGCCTTCAGAACAAGTCTCCATGTGGCAGAACTTGGTCTTTGCTTCAAAATATATATATAATTATTCATTCTTCCTTTTTATAAAATGTTCAACCTTTAATAAAAGCCTTGTCATCTCCTAGCTCAGGATGGTCCTCACGACAGCCCTCTGAGATGTCAGGGAAGTATTCCACTTTCGGCGGCACAAAAGATCTCACGCCCCACTGGTGATGGGGACCAGGGTGAGTCCCTGCTCTGACTCTGGGCCTGGGTCTCTACTCCAGGTTCAAGGGCCCCTCATTACCCCTGCCTGAGTCCAGGACGCCGAATAAAGGAGGAACTGCTCACCACTTCTCTCTCTACACTTTGTCATAGTATTATGCTCAGAGTGATATTAAATGCTGTGGTAGAGGAGCACAAGGGGTGTCCGGTGGGCAGGGGGCAATAACAAGAGACATCTGACCCACCCGAGAAGGAGGCGAGGAGGGTTTCCAGGTTGGAGGTGATGCCTGAAGAAAAAGCAGGAGGTAACCAGGTGAAAATGAGCCTCAGGCAGCAGGGGCAGATGTGCAAAGGCTCAAAGGGAGCTAGACATTCGGCGTGGCCAGTGTACAGGCTATGAAGTCAGGAGGGAAGGCTGACGAAGTCAGCAAGGTCTTCTTACGGAGTTTGCATTTAACCTGAAGTCAGATGGGAGCCACTGCAGGCTCGAAGGCAGGCAAGTGATGCTGGTCAGATTGGCAATTCCTGAATCCAGTGGCCTGTGTTAGATGGACTGCAGAGACCTATGAAGAAATTAGGGTGGCTGCAGTCCTCTGGGGGACAAGGATGAAGGCTTGAGCTAAGACAGTGGCAGGGGGACGGGGAGGGAGGGATGGAGATCAAGAGTCGACATCGTGGGTCTACGACCCGCGCTGGTGCACAGAGCCAGCCCCAGGCTCAGAAAAGCCCAGCTCTTGGTTTATTGCTCTGCTGTGACCACCTTGAAACTCTTTAATAATTTAATCTTTGAACTTGTGTTTTGTAAACGAAGCTCCATAGGCCAACGGGGCATGTGCTTGGGCAGAGGAGACCCCCGTAACCTAGGTTCCCACTGTTGTTTCCCACCACATTGCCAGGTAGTGTTTGACATGCCCCGAGCATAGAATTCTGGCAGAAGTGCGATCCGACCAGCAAATCTCAAAGTGAGCATCAGGAAAGCGCGTTACATCTCCAACTGGATAAGCAGAGAGACGGACAGCTCTGAGAGGCCACGCCCTCTGTTAGAACAGGAATCTGCTTTGAATGAGGAAGGATGGCAAGGGCATCGTAAGAAATAGGGACAACCAAGAAACCCACCGAATCTTTTTTCACTTGTGTTTACATTAGCCAGATACTTACACTGAAAACGATGACATAGAAGGAAAGGGAAAGACAGAGGAACCCACAGCTTCTTTTCCTTTCAATCATTCCTTACACATCAGTAAGAGACAAGGTAGACAGCAGTAGCAGGAAGGGCACTACATACACAAAATAAGGACGTGTCATTTCTGTAATTCCATATACCTGCTCGACGCTCTTATATTTGTATTTAAAACTGGCATAGCCTAATATGAAGATGATCGATAAAATCCATGCTAATAATTTAAAGTGTCCACTTTTTTTTTCACTTAGAACATTGAAGAGCAAATAAAAACCAGCGTGACAAGAAAACTTCATATTTTAGTGCCTTTAACAGCTCTTTCCCCCTGATTTTTGAACAAGGGGGTCCCTATTTTCATTTGGCATTTGGGTCCTGCTGATTATGCAGATGGGTCCAGACTGAAATGACAGTGATTTAGCCCTAGCATCGGTGGGAACGGGGGATGGGGGTGAGGGGCACAGGGACAAGGGAGACTTAGGGATGCCTCCCAAGTTTTGAACTGGTGATGCTGTCCTCTTGGGAAATCCAGCATCAAAAGCAGGGTTTGTGACTCTGTTCTGAGTGCCCGTGGGGCGTCCCAGCGGAGTGTCCAGAGTCAGAAGCTCCAGAGAGGGACCTGGGAGGAGGGAAACCAGGAAGTGATCAGCACACAGGTGAAACCTGAGGGAACGGCTAGTGTGAGAAGAGTCGAGGGCAGGGACGTTGGGGAATGCAGACCTTCAAGAGGTAGAACAACAGAGAAGGCCCCTTAGAGGAGACCGAGAGGGAAGGAGGACGGGAGGGAGGAAGAGGTACAGGGTGGCTGTGGAGGAGAGGTGAGAAGTAAGATGACAGCCAGAGGTGGATATTACAGGGTTGAGTAAAGCGGGGTTTTACCAGCTCAAGGGACCTTGAGCAAACTGCCCGACCTCTCTGAGCCTCAGACAGGCATCTATAAAATGAAGGTAACAATAATAACTCCTATCTCAGGGGACCGTTGTCAAGATTAACCGAGCTATTATGTGCGTAGTGCTCAGAACTCTGCTGTATTAATTTCCTGTGGCTTCTGTAACAAGGTACCACAAATTCGGTGGCTTAGAAGAACAGAAATGTATTGCCTCACAGTTCTGGAGGCCGGAGATCCAAAATCAAGGTGTCGACAGGGCCACGCTCCCTCCGAAGGCTCTAGGGAAGGCTGTGCTCCAGGCCTCTCCCCTAGCTATGGTAGTTCCTTGACTTATGGCAGCATAACTGTACTCTTCACATGGCCTTCTCCCTGTGGGTCTCTCTGTGTCCAAATTTCCCCTTTTTAAAAAATTTTTAATTTATTTATTTTTGGCTGTGTTGGGTCTTCGTTTCTGTGCGAGGGCTTTCTCTAGTTGTGGCAAGCGGGGGCCACTCTTCATCGCGGTGCGTGGGCCTCTCACATCGCGGCCTCTCTTGTTGCGGAGCACAGGCTCCAGGTGCGCAGGCTCAGTAGTTGTGGCTCACGGGCCTAGTTGCTCCGCGGCATGTGGAATCTTCCCCGACCAGGGCTCGAACCTGTGTCCCCTGCATTGGCAGGCAGATTCTCAACCACTGTGCCACCAGGGAAGCCCAAATTTCCCCTTTTTTAAGGACACCAGTCATATTGGATTAGGGGACACTGTAATAACCTCATCTTAACTTGATTACTTCTATATAGACTCTATCTCCAAATAAGGTCACAGGTACCAGGTTAAGACTCCAATATCTTTTTTGGGGGGGACATCCAGAGTCAGCTGTGCATAAACATTCATCTTTATTATTATTATTACCTCCATTAGTTGTTGTTTGGTTCAACGGTATGAGGAAGTGACCGAGGGACAGCGTGAGTTTGGGGAACTTAAATTTGTTGTGGCCACTATCTCCATGACAATGTGACGTTTCTCCAACAGCCCAGGTGAAGGTAAATATATGAAGTAAGGAGAGGGAACAAAGAAAAGGGAATGACACATTCTGATAATGAGCCAAAGACAACCATGAGCAGAAATACTGACAGCAGTGCAGGAGGGAAACTGCTTGCTACTCAGGGGCCCTCGGGAGGCCTGGTATACCAGATGGACAGAAATAAACACCATCTCCTGCTCCACCTCAGTCAATACACTGTTCCCTACATGTACACACAAGGAAAACCAAGTTTTGATAATTTATTAAAACAAGTAATAGGCTTCATCTGTGGAATAAGAAGGTCTTCTGAGCCAGAAGCAAAATGGATGCATTCCATCAGTTGAAGTTCTAGTGCTCTTTGAAGTGGTAAAAACCACATCTGATCTGAAGATATGCAACAGATAATAAACAGGTTGAGTTACCAGAAGTGTCAAGCTGGTCATGATCTTAACAGGAATTATATCTGGGGCTAAACTGGAAGCTATCGATCCCAAAGGAAAAGACAGATGGAGCTGCGAGGTGCACCAAAGCTTAGAAATAGTGAGTTGCTCTGATTTAGATGGAGGATTAAAAAGGAACATTTCAGTCCTCACCAAAGCCACAAGTAAGCAGTCTCTCCTCTTGCCTCTCTCCCTAATCCGAAGCCCCTTCCAGAACAAATGCTGTCCTGTCACTTCATCCCAACGCCAGCAGCAACATTGGCAGTGCCTTTCCTGGACCAGTTCCCCTTGCCAAAGCTCCAGGTTCCAGAACCTTTTTATTCTTTCCCCTCTTCTGCTTTAAGACTTGCTTCTCCTGAGTTCAAGACCCTAACAGCTTTGCTAGATATATTGCTACCTACAGTAACTCAATTTGTGTGAGGATGGCTGATGATGGCGTCTGTCATCCCAAAGACACCTTCACCAAACATCAAAGTCACTTCAGAGTAATGGGGTGACCGACATCCCATTCCTCCCCATGCAATGCACAGAAAAGAACACAGCTTCATTGCTGTAACGTCCTGCCCAAATGCATAAGAATAAAACATCAGACAAATCCAAACTAAGGGACAGGCTATAAAATGACCGTCTCATAATATTCAAAAATGCCAATGTCGTGAAAGATACAGACTGGGAGCCATTCTAGGTTGCAAGGAGACTAAAGAGACATGACAACTGAAAATAATGCATGAGCTGAGGTTTTCTTTTGCTCTAAAGCACATTATTGGGACAACTGGTGAAATCTGAATGAGGTCTGTAGATTAGAAAACAGTATTGCGGCAGGTTCATTTCCTGATTTTGATCATTGCTCTTGGTTATGTAAGAGACTGTCCTTGTTCTTAAGGAACACATGGGAGTACTTGGGAGTAAAGGACATCTTACCTGCAACTTAGAAAAGAATAAGGCGAATGTGATAAAATGGAAACGTTTAAGGAATCTGAGTGAAGAGTATTAAGGAATCTGAGTGAAGCGTATAAAGGAAGTCTTTGGACTAATATTATAAATTTTCTGTGTCTGGAAAAATAATAATAAATATTTAATATTGAATAAATATATGGACAGATTTAAAAGTGTGCCATGCTTTCCAGCAAGTGCCAACCCTGACTGAATATCAGAACCACCTCGGGAGATTTAAAAATATCAATGCCCAGGTCCCAGCCCAGAGATTCCAATTCAATTAGCCTGGGGAGGAGCTCCAGACATCAGTATATTTGAAAACACCCCCAAGGTGATTCTAGCATGAGCCCAGAGGAATAATAAACAGCCAGTTCAGCCCGTGGTATTATCAGGGCAGGGGAGAGTTCTGGGCTGGGGTCTTTCTGAACCCCTCATGTCTGCTCCTTTTTATTTTATTATTATCGTTTTTTTGTATCGAACCTGGTCCCCAGCAATGAGAGCACTGAGTCCTAACCACTGGACCACCAGGGAATTCCCTCCTCTGCTCCTTTTGAGAGCTGATCCTGTGGGCAGCACGGTGACTCCAAACAGGAGCCGAGTCCTGAGTCCAATCTTGGTCCTGCCTCTAATAAGCTGGGAGACATCCTGGCAGATCCCTTACTGGTACCTAGCCTGTGTTCTCTCCGCTGTGGGCTAAGGTTAACCAAGAGCAGCCTCTGGGAGAAATAAGCTTTCCAGGAGAAGGATGCACAGTTCAAAAACTCTTGCACCCCTGAGCCCCGATGCCTCGCGGTGGGTTTGCACAGGATGACAGCCTGAAATCCTTGTGATGTCCACGTGGCAAAAAGGGATTAAGGCGAGTAGGGCTGATCAATTTCTGGTATTGCTGGAAGGTTCTGTTACAGTTTGGTGACTCCCGGCAGCCCTCTCCCTGTCCAAGGACAGAAATCTAGGAGGATTCTCGGGAAAGGGCTTGGAGGAAGCATGAGGACACCAATCCTCCTCCACGCGGCAAGGAGGCAAGCTGGGGAGGCCAAGCTCCCAGGGAGAAATTGGGGCAGCTGGCACTGGCCCCTTCACGAGGCAGCCTGACGGGGGCTCTGTGAGAAGAAGATGCCCTCACCAAGAGCTGAGGCCTGAGGCTCTGCGCTGACCCCCGACCTCAACTCTGCCCAGCTCTAGACATCTATAGACTTCCATGCCCTGCTCAACCTTCTACCACTGTGCTGCTCAGTATGGCGGCCCTGGGCCACACGTGGCTACTGAGGACTTGAGATGCAGCCAGTCTGAATTGAGATGTGCTGTAAGTATAAAATACATACAGCATTTCCAAGTCTTCATAAGCAAAAAAGAACATAAACTATCTCATTAATAATTTTAAAAATACTTATTAAGGTGGAAATGATACTTTGGGTACATTGGCTTAAATAAAATTTCCTGTGGAAATTCATTTCACCTCTTTTACTTTTTCTAATGTGGCTACTGGAATATTTAATATTACCTACATGGATTACATCATATTTCTGTTGGACAGCTCTGTTTCTAAAGTCTGCATATTGTCCTTTCGTGACTTAATTCCTTGGTGATAATTGTATTAAAATCCAATCGAGGAAGGATTTAGTATGCAATGGCATCAGCCCTGGGCCCCGAATGCCCTGCAGTGAGAAACGCTTAACCCTTTCCCCTGGTTCTCAGGCTTTGGTGATTCCAGCAAATTCACTCTTCCCCACAGCCCGCGGAAGTGCAGATATGGTCAGGTAAAGTCCATACCTCACAGCTTGCTGGAATAATAATAATGATGATGATGTAAATTTAAAACTAGTACTTAGCCCTGCAGTTTTAACCCAATCTGTGAGACTGAATCACAAACATTTGACATTCTTAACGTTAAGACTCTCAGTATATCAGACTGCGTATACTCCACCTAATAATTTACCTTGCCAAAGAAAGAGAATACATAAGTGGGTAATGAAGATGAATGGTGCAGACTCTCACGAAAGACCCTGAGGCAGTAGCAAGTCACATTCCAGAAGGTTCCAGAAGGTTCCATGGAAGACTGTAGTTTGAGTTTGGTTCACATGTCACTGTCTGACTGCATTCTGAGAATGAAAGGCCCCTCACCTGTGTGTGTGTGTGCGCACACACACGCATTTAGCTACACACACAGGAGCAAGTAACTAAGACATTCCCTTTGGCCAGACCTTCCTCACAGTAACAACCTGGGGCTGTGGAGAGTCATGGTGGGTTTATCTGTGTTCGGTTTCCCGGGACTGATCTTCTTGTCCATGATCTGATTTTATCTTGGACCCAGCCTGGGGCAATCCATGTTGCATATGGGGTCTACATGTTAAATTTCCCATTATTAAAAAAAAAAAAACACCTTAATTTCAGTGACTGTCCAGGTCTTTAAGGGAGTTTTCTAGAAACCAGGAAGAAGGAAATAGAGGCTGTTTTGCTGAGGACCGGTGGCGTTGGAAGCAGGGAAAGTCACTCCCGTAACATGGACTGATGCTTGGCAACATTGTGAGAAATTTTCCCAGCCTAGAAGCTTACAACCTACTCATGGTTCAGCTGAATCCAATGGTTGAATAGAATCCCTTGGTTCTTTGTTTAAAAACACAGTATATAATCTTTATTAACACAGAGACATAGAGGATAAATGTGTACTCTATATTAACATGTCTATGTGATGAAAAAAACACTGTTCACTGTTTAATATCCTGGGAAGAAAACAACTAGGAAAGAGCATCTTCATAAAATGTTTTTTTCTGCTTATTTTTATAACATCTGTATCTGGAAGTAAATACCAAATGCATGGAGCATTTGGGAAAATCAATAATGTCTCTAGGCCTACATTTTCAAAAGTGCATTGTTAAAACAGAGACTCACAGACACAGAAAACAAACTTATGGTTACCAAAGGGGAAAGGGAAGGGGAGGGAAAAATTGGGAATTTGGGATGAACAGATACACACTACTATATATAAAACAGATAAACAACAAGGACCTACTGTATAGTGCAGGGAACTATATTCAATATCTTGTAATAACGTATAATGGAAAAGAATCTGAAAAAGAATATATATATATACACACATATATACATATATATACATAACTGAATCATTTTGCTGTACACCTGAAACAGCGTAAATCAACTATACTTCAATTAAAAAAGAAAAAAGTTATAATTTTTAAAAAGTGTATTAAAAAAAGAGATCTGGCAAGAAGATGCTCTGTATATGTGCATAAATATATATACACACATAGAGAGACAGTCAAAAAATCAAATATACACATATAGTCAAATATGTTTTTACTTTTATTGCAGGAAGTCATATTCATTTTAAAGACATACTGTACTTTGCTTAGGAATGTGGTGCCTTTTTATTAACATGGTGTCAAGGGAAGATGCTTCAATTTCTTAATATAAACGGATTCTGAACACTCAAGTTCTCTCACACCAAAATGGGCGGAAATGAGAAAAAGCAGCAAAGCCCTCCCGTTGGATGGCATTCTTACATCACCCACTTTAAAATTAAATCTGAAACAGAGTTCTGACAGGCCTGCTATTTTCTTCAGTGCCAAGAGCCACACAATAGACCTTTTTTTGGACAAAGCTCTTAAAATGCTTGGAGATTCAGAGTTACTGAGTCACGAAACTTTACAAATATTGCACACCCATTCCTGCTGGTGCCCCTGCCTGCTCTTTTGGAAACAATACTATATTTTCTCTGTGTTTGGCAGAAGGAAAGAAATATTTTAACTAGTGTTGCAACCTCTTTGAAAGAAGGGTGACAGAGAAAGGCAAGCTCTGACAGTGGGTGCCTGTCCTCCAGTCTGGTGGCCTCTGGGCACGGGTTGTATCTATCATTTCAGAGGGATCTGTTTGATTCTCCTTCTACTCAGTGTGGGCCCTACAATGATGCCCGGTCCCATGATCACAGAAGCTTCAAATGTGGCCTGATAAGGTGATAACATTCAGCACAGAGGGGTGGGGAGGGTTGCACTGAAATAGCACTAGATGATTCATCCATGCAATTAACACTCTTAGAACCATCTCTGAACAGGTCTCTTTAGAGAGTATATAACAGGCGGCACAGATGGGGACACGACTTTGCACAGAAATGTCAGCGGGTATATGTGCTGCCGGTCTGTGGGTGCAAAGGTTGGGGGGGGGTGGTTAGACAGGGTGCAGGAAGAAGGGAAGCAGGAACAGAGGAGGAAGAAAGTAGGGGGAGGCAGTGAGAGGAGCCAAGGAAAAGCAGATCTGAGCATGGTTTTCAAGACTTGCTCTCTTCCTTTTAAAAATTCAAATCAAATTGCCCCCCCCCATCCTGCCCCGCGCCTAGGATTGTTTCAGTGAAGTTGTGAAATAATTGAGAGGTGTTGCAAACGCATCCTCACGCTGCGAGCGAGCAAGCGACTTCAAGTCTAAACACCTCTGCATCCAGAGGGCTATTTTAGATTGACATTAACGATGGCGAGTATTTGAGCTTGAAATGAGGAGGACAAAAGGGCCAAAGACATAGGCAAGTTCCATAGAGGAAGCTGGGGGTGAGGGGAGCCTGAATAAAAATTTCCTGGATGAGAGCAGTGCCTGGATTGCCATGTCCTTGGCTTTGAGGAACTGAAGACTTTTGGGTGGCTGCAGAAGGCAAGCTGGCCTTGAGAAAAGCATCGTGGAGCCATCTCTAGGTTTTCCAGACTCAACCTTGGTTTTTAAAAAATTTTCCCACCTTCTTAAGATTCCAAACTTGTAGAACATAAAGCCATGGCATGTTGTCTTGTCTGGCCCAGCATTCCTCAACCTCAGCATGAGGACCGAGGACCTGATCATTCCCTGCTGTAGTGGCTATCCTGTGCCACTACACATGTATGTGTACTATCCTGTGTCAGACAGTGACATGTGAACCAAACTCAAACTACAGTCTTCCATGGAACCTTCTGGAACCTTCTGGAATGTGACTTGCTACTGCCTCAGGGTCTTTCGTGAGAGTCTGCACCATTCATCTTCATTACCCACTTATGTATTCTCTTTCTTTGGCAAGGTAAATTATTAGGTGGAGTATACGCAGTCTGATACACTGAGAGTCTTACGTTAAGAATGTCAAATGTTTGTGATTCAGTCTCACAGATTGGGTTAAAATTGCAGGGCTAAGTACTAGTTTTAAATTTACGTCATCATCATTATTATTATTCCAGCAAGCTGTGAGGTATGGACTTTACCTGACCATATCTGAACTTCTGAGGGCTGTGGGGAAGAGTGAATTTGCTGGAATCACCAAAGCCTGATGTAAGGATGTTTAGCAGCATACCTGGTTTCTACTCGCTAGATGCCAATAGCACCCCTAGTTGTGAAGAATCAAATTGCCTCCAGACATTGCCAAATATTCCTGGGGGGACAAAGTCTCCCTGGGTTGAGAATCATTGGTTTATTTCTTTATTTTTTTATTGAGATATAGCTGATGTACAATATTGTGTTAGCTTCAGGTGTGCAGCACAGTGATTCAGTATTTTTGCCGACTATAATCCATTACAACTTATTACAAGATAATGGGTATAATTCCCAGTGCTATACAGTAACTGCTTGTTGCTTATCTATTTTATATATAGTAGTTTGCATCTATTAATCCCATGCCCCTAACTTATCCCTCCCCTGCTTCCTTCTGCTTTTTGGTAACCATTAGTTTGTTTTCTAAGTCTGTGAGTCTGTTTCTGTTTTGTATATACGTTCATTTGTATTATTTTTTAGACTCCATGTATAAGTAAATATCATATAGCATTTGTCTTTCTCTGTCTTATTTCACTAAGCATTGAGAATCACTGGTTTAGATTAAACATTAGGACAAGCTATATTTTCCTTGAGTGAAGATAGCCATCTACTATAAGGACCACATGGCATTTTTGGTGAAGACTGACAACCCAAATAACCGGGCTTGAACAGCCAGAAAGAAATGCAGAAGTCTGAGACAAGAGGAGACCTTTTTCCTCAAAGCACTGGTTTATGGCTTTAGGGATCCATAACACTGTTTACACATAATCCTGGGGACAAAAATCTTGGAGCCCTTTGCTTAAAAAAAAAAAAAAGTAAATCAGAAGAAAGGGACCTTCACGCTTAAACGGAGGTTTAAAGAGGCAAAACAGAGAAGACCACAGGCTCCGTTCTGTAGAATTCTCCACAGCCTGCAGGAGAGACGCCACACAGCAGGTCCTGCAGCACCGGGGCCTTTGAGGCCCGTTTTCATCCTGAGGCTGCAGATGGCACCTGAGTCTTTATATCCGGTCTGACTTGTCCACAAAGCATTTGGCATTGTTAGCTTTGGGAGGTGTGTTTAGGCCTCACAAAATAGAAGAAGGTGTTTAAAAACGACTGTCCCTTAACTTCACCATCAAATGGACAGAAAAGAGGTGTGTGAGCCTGAACTTGACTCAGTGTACATTTTTATAATAGAAAGGAGACTATAATTGCATGCACTCCTTAAAGTGTATCCCTCAAAAGCTGTACAAATTGGCCTTCTAGATAAGATCGTGCGTTCTCATCTCCACCTGTCTCCCGCTGAACAAACAGAGAGGAGAAAGGGCTCCGTGACCCAGGTCCCTCTCGTTCCAGAGTACAGTACTACGATTGATTTATGATTTCTAAGCCTGAGACCTTTGGAAGCTGCCAAACATGAAAAGAGGGAAAAATCTTCTAAGTCAAGAGAAAAAAGGGAAGGACTTGGTAGCAGAGCGCCCTTCTCAGACTCTGAAACACTACTCTGAAGGCTGTCATGAGTATGCGTCGTTCAGGCTCTCACAGACAAAAAGGGTTATTTTATCCAGATTATTCCCCCACATTGCAGGGGAAAAAGGGACTCATTTGTAATCATCAAAGGAATGCTGACAGACTTGAAATGGGATTACATTCTATTATCCTCATCCAAATTAAAGATTTGTTTTGGAGATCATTCTTAGGTTTCTTCCTCCCTGCTCCTCCAACCCCAAATGAGGTGATTTGTATTCATGGGACATCTGAGGCAGACATGAAATCAGACAGTTTGCAAACATACATTTCAGAGTCAGTGGCCTGAGTTTTGAATTTTAATGTTGCTTGCTTCTCTGTGTATAGAAAACTTGACTCTCAGGTCCAAACTAACCCCAAGCATCGCTTCGTTCCCTAATTTGTTAATGCAGAAGAAATTCATCTTCAGGAGCCTGAGTGAGCAAGTGATACAGGTGTCCTGAAATGCAGGTGTGGAAATGTAAAACCTATACATGGGCAGTGTCAGCTGGTAGGTCTATGGATACACTACTAAACCCTCAATTCCAAGCTCTGTGCTTTGGATACCATTTGGAGAATGTGACCTGCCAAATCTATTCTTCATCCCTCAAACTGCTTTGTTATCTGTGTGACTATGAAACCACTGAGAAAGAAGCTTTCTCAGGACAGAACTGACTCTTTAGAGTAGGCCTATATGATACCTAGCACAGCATCTGATACCTGCAAGACTTGAGAACATTTCTTGTTCTTTCATACAGACCTTCCCCTGTGTACTCACAAGGGAACTGATGCCCACCTGGGAAGGGGTCTTGGGTACCCTCAGGATGAAAGTCATAAGTCAGTGGAAGAGTTCAACTGGGTCAAAAAGCTATCTCTTGATTTTAGCTGCCAAAAGGACAAGATATCCTAGAGAACATCTCTCTCAAGGCAAGGAAATGACACTCTCTAAGCAGACAGACAGCAAAAAATATAGGTAAAGTGCATTAGAAGTTATACCATTTCTTTGCTCATCATTTCTTTTCTTTATATCTCAAGCCTTCCTTCTAGACTCAGTGTCCTTCTTCAGGAAGTATATTCTTTAGTAGTTCTTTCAGTAAGGATTTATTAGTGGTAAACATGCCCTTATTTCATACTCACTCTTGAAGATAGTTTAGCTGGGTATATAGCTCTGCACTGACAGTTCTTTTCCCCCAGAACCTGGAAAATATTTGACTGGCTTCTGGCTCTCACTGTTATGGGAAAGCCTTTATAGATGAAAATTATTTTCTCTCTGATCATTTAAAAACTGTCCCTTTGTTTTAGTATTTTGTAGTTTTAATATGCTAGGCATAAATTTATTTTTATTTATCTTGCTTGGGATGCTTGAATCTGAATCATTCATCAACTCTTGAAAATTGACTCTAAGGTATTATCACTTTGAGTGTTGCCTTTCCCTCACTTTCCCTATTCTCCATTTCTGGAATACTGATCAGCTGTATGTTGAACCTTCATTCCATTTTCCATGTCTTATAAACTTTTTTCCATGTCTTTATCTCTTTTGTGGCATTCTGGATAATTTTCCCAGCTTTATTTTCCAGTTCACTATTTCTCTCTTCAGCTGCATCTAATCTACCCATCAAGCTTTGAACTTCAATGAATATATTTTTCATGTTAGTACATATATTTGATTCCTTAAAAAAATACGCCTTATCTTTCTTGATAGCCTTTCATTCTTTCTTCATGTTTTGGATTCTCTCTTTTATTTTTTTTATGTTTTATATTCCCTATTTTATTTATTAAAAACTCTGTTGTTTTTGCTGCTGACTATTATTCATATAGTGTAATTTTGGATACTGTGTTCATAATCAGAATTTTATCTATCAGAATCTGTGGGGCCTGTGTTGATGTTTCTATGCAGGGAGTATTTGTGTGTTTTTCCCAGGCACCCTGGGGCACTACTAACCTGGGATAACTTTTTTAGTTTCTCAGCTTGGGTTTCCTGGTAAAGGCAATGTGAATTCAAAACCCAGACTCTTGAAAAGGCAGACCTGTGGTTACATAGTCTCAACAGATTATTTTTTTCCTCCAATCCTGAACCTAAGCTGAGATGTTTCCTTGTCATCTTTCTTTACAAGAAGGCTGATTTGTTTTTCATGCATCTTTTTATGAGTGTTTAGCCCTTCCATGTCCTGGCCTTATAAGGAGATCTTTATTCCAATTTCTCACTTGACATTGGTCTAATGTCTTGCCTCTTACCCTCATGTACCTATTAAATACTGGTTGTAAAGCTCATCAAAGGCCCCAGTGTAGCCATAGGGTTGGTGCCAGCTAACTTCTTCAGTTCTCTGATCCCTCTTCATTTTTGTTCCCTGGCTACTCCTTGCATTTAGTCACTCACTCATGCATTTAAAGGATGTTTGTTATGTTTTATTCAGCAGCCCTAAGTGTTTTGTTGGGGAAATAATTCCAGAACACCAGTTCCACCATATTTCCAGAAATAGATTATAGATCCTATCCTGTAATCAGTTATTTGGGGCTGGACGGTGCTATCTCTAGACACGACATGGAATGAACAATACCTGTAAGTCCTGGGAAAGATTTGGATCTGGTATATTAAGAGATATACATTACAGAAGTGGCACTGTTTTAAACAACTTGTAATTTATTTGTTTTAGTATTAGAGAAGCTGCCTGCATTCAAATCCCCAAAAGTTACTTAGCCTCTCTTGATGCTATTTCTTCAACTTATCATAGCAGTATTCCCTTCGTAGGTGAGGATTAAATGAGTTAATAAACATGAAGTTCTTAAAGCACTGTGTGCCACACAGTGCTTTATGTTCTTGATACACTACAGTATTTTTTTTTAGTAAATTTATTTATTTATTTATTTATTTTTGGCTGTGTTGGGTCTTTGTTGCTGTGCGCAGGCTTTCTGTAGTTGCGGTGAGTGGGGGCTACTCTTCGTTGCTGTGTGCGGGCTTCTCATTGTCGTGGCTTCTCTTGTTGTGGAGCACGGGCTCTAGGAGTGCAGACTTCAGTAGTTGTGGCACGTGGTTTCAGCAGTTGTGGCTTGCAGGCTCTAGAGCTCAGGCTCAGTAGTTGTGGCACACGGGCTTAGTTGCTCCACGCATGTGGGATCTTCCCGGGCCAGGGCTCGAACCCATGTCCCTTGTATTGGCAGGCAAATTTTTAACCACTGCGCCACCAGGGAAGCCCTACACTACAGTATTTTTAACTAACTTCTCTTACTTGTGCTAAGGGAACCAAGTAAAGAATATACCCCTTACGATGGGTCAGAGCTTAAACTGAGATGGTGCACACATAGGGGCCAGCTAAGGGGTGGCAGAATTAGAGACCCCACAGGGAAAGAGAGAAGCTCAGAGAAAGAGATTAGAATCACTTGGTCGGCCACCCTCCCATCTGAGAGTCTCCTTCTATCGCTAAAATCTATGTGACTCTAGGACTGATGTTATTCAGGAAAGCTATTTCCTTCCAGAAAGATACAAACACACCAGCCTCATTGAAATAGTGGCTGAGGGCTTCCCTGGTGGCACAGTAGTTAAGAATCCACTTCCCAATGCAAGGGACATGGGTTCGAGCCCTGGCCTGGGAAGATCCCACATGCCATGGAGCAACAAAGCCTGTGCACCACAACTACTGAGCCTGAGCTCTAGAACCCGCAAGCCACAACTACTGAGCCCAAGTGCCACAAATACTGAAGCCTGCGTGCCTAGAGCTCCTGCTCTGCAACAAGAGAAGCCACGACAATGAGAAGCTCGCGCACCGCAACGAAGAGTAGCCCCCGCTCATCGCAACTAAAGAAAGCTCGTGCACAGCAACGAAGACCCAACACAGCCATAAATAAATAAATAAATAAATTTTAAAAATAAAATAAAATAGTGGCCAAGTATCATAAAAGTTCAGAATGCCTCGCCCCTAGCTTCTACGTCCATTACTTAGCTTGAATGACAAGAGTATGGATTTTTGAAACAAGACAGTTACGGGATTCACATCCTGCCTCTAAATTTTACTAGCAGTTGTTAAGTGGGGTAGTGGGCATGGTAGGGGTAGGGCTGGGTCACATGGGAGCAGTTGTTCTTTCAGTGTATGTTATTTCCAAAATGGTGCCTTTTCAAGAATTTTAAAGGTGCTGACAGGATGGCTGAGAAGACCAGTGGTCTCCAAATTTTTAAAATCATGAACCCCATCAGTAAAAATATTTTGAGAACACATCTCCAATATATTACATTTAGAAATTATGTTATAAATCAGCTATACCTCAATAAAATAAATTTTTTAAAAGAGATTATGTATTGTTCTACTGTCAACTTGTATGTTGTTTGTTGTTTTTTGTTGTTTTTGGCCACATGGCATGGCTTATGGGATCTTAGTTCCCTGACCAGGGATTGAACATGGGCCAAGGCAGTGAAAGCATCAAGTCCTAACCACTGGACAGCCAGGGAACTCCCTCAACTTTATGTTAATTATAAGCAAACCATAACTTCTTTTTTAAAGATAGAAAAGAAACAAATAGAAAAGAACAGAAGTTCTAACATTTTTCTCCTGTATCCGCTAATCACCTTGTGCCTGTACCTACTATGGATGAATTGTGATGAGAAGATGCGGAAGGAAGGAATGGGAAAAGGTCAGTCTACTCAGAGGGCAACTGAAACCACCACGGTCAATCCAAGGACTACATAGAAAGGTTAAGCAAACTGTGGCACTTTTTCTCTGGCTTTGTCCCCCACTCGGCACCCACACGGGCCAAGCCCCCCCAGCATGGCTCTACTCCTGGGCTGGAGTTAGGCTCTGCCTCTGCTCTGCTTCCTAGCTGGGGGGTCTTGGGCAAGTCACTTAACCTCTCTGAGGCTGGGTAAAGTGAGACTACTACTTACCTCACAGTGTTGCTATGAGGATGAAATCAGATAACCCTGTGCTCAATTAATTTTTACTCCCTTCCTTTCTGTTCCTTCCTTGAAACGGCAACTAGGCTGCCCTTTCCAATAAAGCGCCTGGGAGACCAAAGCCATCAATAGCAGGATCACTCCCTTACCCAGACTCCTCTTCTCGGCTACAGAAAGAGCTGGGAGAACACTTTTCAAACGTTGTTACTTTCCATGGAAACAGACTAGCCCTTTGAGACACTTACTCTTCATCCCTCTTCTTCTGTGACAGCTGGACAACTCCTTCAGATATTTGCTTTGTTTTTTCTTTCATTATGAGCTGGCTTTTCGCTCCATAAAAGTTTTGAAAATGAAGACAATCCTGAATAAAAGGATGATGTGACCAAGGCATAATAAAAAGCAGAGCTGTGTGTGTGCACATAGGCACACGTGCATGTATGTATAAGTGTGTGCATACGTGTGTGCTGTGATGCAGTGGCAAACTGAGAGCTGGGAAAATACATCCTGGTCTCCCTGGTGGTGAGCCCTGGGGTGGGGGGATGGGGGTGAAGGGAGACCCCGTCATGCTCGTGTCCCCCTGGATGAACTGACACAAAGACAGGAGGCAGCCCTGCCCTCTGACACCAGAGCAGTGGTTCTCAACTCTGGCTGTGCACTAGAATTGCCTGAGGGCTTTGAAAAAGAGACCAATGCCTGGATATCCCAGATCAATTAAATCAGAAGCCTTGAGTTGCTGCTAGAGCATCCATACATTTGTTTGGACTCAAGCGGTTCTAGTGTGCAGCCAGGGTTGAGACCCACTGCCTCTCTGAACAGAACAGGAAGATTCAATCTCTGCTAAATGGGCAACTCCATCAGGACCAAATTCCCACCCCCGAGCCCCCAAGATCAACTGAATGACCATTTTTCTACATTCTGAAATTCTTGACCAATGAAATAAGGAGCTAGGATGGGGCTTATTTGCTGGGCTGCAAATGATCTGATAACAAGCCCCACACCTTGTTTGCTTGGGCTACTGATGCCCGGGGCAGGAGGTAGGACGTCAGCCCAGAGACCCACTTCTCTCGTGCAGTGCCCTTTCTTTGAGGTCTGAGGACATTTGGGTACAAGGAAGGCTTTAAAAGCTGCTCCACTCCCCTTGTTTCTCACCTCCTTTCCTTTCTGCTTCCCACATTTACCACTACATGCTCTAGGGTAAAACCAAACGTGTGAACATGTGGTCGTGACGACTTTGTCAAAAGTCAAGAGTTTTCTAGGAATCCAAGTGGGAACTTGATGAATTTTCCATCCTTTCCTTCCCTCTCTGCCCATCAGCCCATCCATCACTTCGAACCTCTTTGAGAAGAAAAGAAAGAAAAAAAAGAGAAAACACAGAACAAAACAGAAGAGGGAGAAAGGGAAGAGCAGAAGACTGTGCCTGCTCTCGGCAAAGAGTAACACCGCCAAAAAAATGAACGAGACCTGAGGGACATGGCAAACTAAGTTCAGGGATGCACTGAAACATCACGCTTTAAAGCAGGACCAAATGTAGAGGATCCTTAGCGTGTTATGGCTGGAACCAAAATGGCACCCCTCCCGCCCCTCTGCCCTCATCCTGCCTTGTTCTTTGAACAAAGATGATGCTGACATTATATTTCTATTAAAAAAAAAAAAGCAGTGATCAGTTTGGACCTCTCAGGCTAAATCCTCAATTTGGGAATCCAGTCAAAAGAACAGAAGACCATCCCAGAGGAAAGTGGATGAAAGCCAAGCGCATTTGAGTTTGGGATTAAGGATCAGAGGCAGTAATTTTGCATGAACTGTTCTTGCCTTCCTGGGATGTGTTTTTAATGCAGTGATGATAGCCTTCCAGTGGCCGCTGGCAGCATCTCAATGTCTTCAGGGAGGAGAGGGAAGGGGGTGTTTAGGGAGCCTGTTTCCTAGCAGGCTTGGAGGTGATTAGCACAAGTCACGAGCATGGAGGGGGAGGAGGAGGCCCCGATGCAGCCTCTGGCTTATTAAGAGTGAGATCCGATGCTGGAATCCCTGGGGCAAAAAAAATCAATGACCCAGGAAAACTACACCAGCTGACAGCCTCAGGAAAAAGCTCAAGGAAGAGTTGCAAAGAAGAGAAAGGCTTAAGTAACTTTCCAAAACTCTGCACTGTTAATCTCCCGGGAGGCCCTATACTATACAGACAATAGCTGGGACCCCTTTCATTTTGGCACTTTCTTTCACCTGGATTCACCATCCTTCTTCCATCCCCTTCTTTTCCAAGGTTGAAGGGGTCCCAAGTTCCCTCCACCCTCCCTCGGTCTGGCTTTTTGATGTTTCCTTGTTTAGAAGAACAAGCAAGTAACTACATTGTCAAATGCTGCTCTCCAGCTCTCAGCTATTGCTGTCAGGCTCCGACAGGGAGGGTCCACTGTCCTTTTTCAGGCACTGGTTTGTACACACCCCTCCAAGTGCGGGAATAGGACCTCCTGTCCCCAGGAAAGCAGACATCAGGCTTTGAGGCCACAGTGGGGGGTGGCAGGGGCGGGGGTGTGTGTTGGAGTCACGTGATCAGGATCCACTGCTTGAACGAAAACATTCAACTGAAGCCTCAGACTGTCATCTTTGGAGCTTAGGAGTTTTCCTCGATGCCGTATGTCACATGGTTAGGAGGTCCCTAAAGGTTCATTAAGTTTCAAATCAAATGAATCAACTTTGAAGACTTCATCCTTCTCCCTGAGTCTTTTCTAATATTTCCCTGATGCCACATAAGATAGAATTTAGATCTAAACCTGAGTGTGTCTGTGGTTTCAGAGAAGCTTACTTTTCTTTTCTTCTTCCCAAAAGGCTCCCGGGCACTTTCTCCCTGGTCTTCACATCACTGAAGAGCAAGGCTGACCAGAGGAAACATGGGAACTCCTTGTGGATGCACCTGGAAATATCACCGCCGACCCAACGCTGGCTCAGGGAGTCTTAAACCCTGGAATTTAGGTTCCCATCAAAAGCAGGAGAAAATTCCTTTTATTGTTTAGTCATTTAGAAAAACATGTATGAAAACATCCATTTCCCAGGGCAGAGCATCCCTGCTTGATAGCTCAAGTTCACCCTCTGGAACAGTTGCTCCTTACAGACAATTCCAAACTTGGGTGGTAACCTACAGACTGCATCAAGGCTTGTAACTGCTTCACTAAAGAAACCAACTCTAAGTGTCTTTAATCTATGAAAACAATCTAATGGTTACACCGCCGATTTACCTAAAGCAATATTTGTTCAGTTACAATGATGTCACAAAAGAAGGGCTTGTTGGCTTTCAGTTCTTTCCTTAACAATATTCAGAGCTTGATGGTGGCTGAATTCAGAACTGCTTTCCATAGCTTAAACCAGCAAAGAGAGAACTTTTCTAGCAGCCAAGAAAGTTCTATTACCAAAAAAAAAAGTCAATAGCACTTGATATTCAGCATTTTCCCAGCACATTTACCATAGCGCTCTGACCCTGTGGTGCTGGATTTTAAGGACCACAGTTTCCTTGCCAAATAGACATATCTTGGCTTCCTTTGCTAGGTGGAAACACTGCCTTGATATTAAATATTCAAAGCAAAGAAACTCTGACCCAAGGGCTCTCAGCTAACAATGACATTCTCTGTAAGTAAACTAGAAACCCAACTCAGCTTCTGGTTTGCCAGTGTCCCCTGCCATGTACTAGTCTAGTGCACAAATAGGGTTGAGGAACGACTCCTGTTTACCATGATTATACCGCAAAAGACCCTCAGGCAGGGATGCGGGAAGCCTGGACTTGGCAGAAGATGTTGGAGAAGAGGAAGAGTAGGATTCAGAGCTGCTTCCTGGGCAGGGCAGGGGCGAGGAAAGGGTGAAAGGCCTCCAACCTCGCCAGACGGAGACCCAGGTCCGATACAATTGCAAGGACGTTGTTACTCTAAGCAAGCGTAACGTAAGAATGCAGCTCCTATAGCCCTCGTCAACCCAGAAACTTCTCTCACTTTGCTGCGCCACACCTACAGCGCCAGAACTATCTGAGATCAGCTGAGGAAGCCTTGGTCGCAATCCCCCCAAAGAAAAGCCTCATCCTTTACTGGGAGGGGGAAGTCGTTATTTTTTTGTTAAGGCAATGGGGGATGGGCAATGGGGGATGGAGATGGGAGACGCTGGTGGTCAAGACCACCTTTTGGTGGTCAAGTCCTACCCCTCAGTCTCCTCTCTGTTCTGTAAGCTTCTACTCATCTTCTTACTGCGTCTCCACCAGACCTCCCATCCCCTTGGGCTTCCCTCGTGCCTGTCGGCGCAGACTTCAGGTCAAGTGTCCTCTGGGCTGGATTCCTTACGTGGGCACCTGAGAGGCTGGCTGGGGCACACCCGGACTATGCGGAGAGCAAACCAAGTGCAAAGTGGACCACAACACGTGTTCCAACAGCGCTGAGCGCGGCACAGGGCTCAGTTTAAGGTATTTTAAGCCGGCCCGCATCCATCGGAGTCGGGTCCCTGACCCTGGGAAATTGACGAGGAAGTCAACTCACTGAGGGAAAAACTCCAAATACCCTACCCATCCTTCCTTCTCGGGGGGCTCCCCTGCCACCACCCCACATGCGCAGCTACTGAATATGCTAAGGGCTCCTATTATCAGGCAAGAAAACTGGCTCTGAGCGCGCTCCAACTTTAAACCAACCCGGCCTTGCCCCCTCGGGCGCCTGCCCCCAACCGAGGGCTCACCTGGGCGCCCCGCGGCGCCGGGGGCGCACAGCGAGGGAGGTCGCTTCTTACCGGAGAAGTCCGTGAGCGCTGCGATCTCTTTGGAGCAAACCAGGACGGTGCAGTAGAAGAGGCGCAGGAGCTGCCCAGGAGGCTCCGCCTGCCTGCGGAGGCCGGGATGCTGTGCTGGCTGGGGCGCTGGCGGTGGGCGCGCGTGTCCCGGCAGGAGCATGGTGCGCGGCGCCACAGAGCGCGGGCGCGGGCCCGGGGCGCGGGGGGTCGCTGGGCGGCGGGCGGCGTCACATGGCAGGGCGAGTTGGTAGCCAGCGGCTCCGCGGCCCCCTGCCACCTCCTGGCCCAGGCTGCCAGAGCCTCCTCCCCGCCGCGGGCTAGCACCGGCTCCCCAGCAAAGAGGAGGGGGCGGAGAACTGGGGCGGGGCGAGGAGCCCCGGGAAGAGTCCGCGTGGTTTCCCCGAGAGGAAATCTCCGCTGCGGCCGCGCGGGAGGAAGCGAGGGCGGGGGGCGAAGGGAAAGTGTAGCCTCTCGCGCCCCGAGCTGCGGAGGCCGGTCCCTGGCGCGCTGCCCGCCGCGGAGGGCGCCCCCAACAGCGCGCCGAGGGTCGCGCAACTTTAGCGCCTTCCACGCCCGGGTCCCCGCCCCGGAGACGGCTCAGCGCCCCTGGCCTGGCCCGCGCTGGCCCCGTGCCAGCCTCGCCCTGGCCGTCTGTGGAGTGCGGCCGGTGCCCGTGACGCACTTAGGAGCCAGAGCCGCGCTTGGAGCCTGGGAGCCGGGGTGGGGGCCGCGGGAAGGTGGGGTACTGGAGGTGTGGGACCGCAGCACTGACGTCTCTGCGACCCAGCGCGCTCCACGTGCAGAATCACCAAGCACGCACAGTTAGCCCCATTTCACAGAAGGGAAGACCGAGACCCGGAGCATTGCCCGACGCCAAAGCTTACACAGCCAGGAGGGGAACCATCGCGGGGCTGGGGGGAGTGGGGGAGGCGGGGAGGAGGGATGTGCATTGTGCTGAAAACGGATCAGATGGCTCCAGAGCCGGTTTCTTCTCGCTGCGACTACGTTTCCTTTGGGTACTGGTTGTCCGCCGGGCTCAGAGGATCTGACACTGGACCGGCACAAACAGCCGCCGAACGCAATAAATGGGCTTTGTTTTAAAATGGGCCACAGCATCTTTCTGAACCTCTCGATTACGCGCGGTGTAACCTACGTTTGGACGCCCAGCCCGTGGGCGAGGAGCGGGCTGCACGGCCCGGGCTCGGGGGAACCGAGGACAAGTACTTGGGGGCTCCGTGGCTGCGCGCCGGGTGGGGTACCTGGGGTCCAGGAACCCAAATCCCGCGGACTGCGCGGGGCGTCCGGGCCAGGCGGCGCCGGCGGGAAGGAGGAGGGCCGGGCGGGCGGGCTCTCGGCACAAAGTGTTCCCGAACACCGCGGGAGGGCATGCCAAGTTCGCGGCGGGCCTGACGCGGAAATGTAGATCATGAGGCCCAAGGGCGGGCCCGGGCGCCCTGCGCCGGCCGGCTCTGAACTGCACCGCGCACGCCGCAGAGTGCGGCGGGGAGGCCTGGACGGAGACAACCGAGCCTCGCTGGCCTACCTGGGGGAACCTCTTAGAGGTGGGCCGCAAGGATCCCGGAGAGCTGGATGTCACTGCGTCTCACACCGTGCTCCAGCAGGCGCAGGGGCAGGAGAACTGGGATTCCGGCCATTACCTCCCTGTCTTGGGCTAGGGGTGGGAGGGGCAAATGCAAACATCAATATTTGTTAGTGGGACCCAGTCTGCCAGACACAATGACTTTTAAAATTTACATTAAAATATTCAACCTTCTCAATAACCCTGGGACCTAAGTATTCTTGTGCACGGTCTAGGCTGGGGAAACTGAGGCAGGGAGGGTGGGTAAGGATGCCCTGCACTTCGCAGCCATTCAGTAAGTGACATTCGCTTAAAACTCGGTTCCCTGATGTTCTTTCCATTCCATTCATCCATCTACTTTAGATATGAATTAGGTACCTATGTATACCGGATCCTCTGCGAGGAGCTGGGGACCCTCCTAACACAGGAAGGGAACCATGCTCCCTCAGGGCTGGTGGCTGCCACCACTGTCCCGTAGGGATGCGCTGGTTTCCAGTTGCCAGTGTGGACACTGCTACTGGTGTGATGGCATCCCCAGGCCTCCTTACCCGTAAAGGCGTCAGGCTTATTGTGAGAATTGAATGAGTTGAAACAGGTGACATGGGTAGGACAAGGCCTGGAACGAGTAAGTACTCAGTCAGTATTAGTCATTGGTACAGTGAGGAAGACAGACATTGAACAGGTAATGCCAAGGGAATGCCAAGGAGCCATGGGAACGAGACCCAGGTAGGGAAGGAGGTGTTAGGGACCTTTTTAAGACAAGATGTGTGAGAAAGACGGGAAGAGTTGGCCAAGCAAAAGCTAGGTATCAATATCTGGGGAGGATGAACATCTTAGGAAAAGGGATCAGCATATGTGAAATCCCGAAGAAGCATGGCTCCAGAAATGCATGCAGGACATGGAGCAGAGAGAAAAGGGCAGGGCAGGGTGACATGGAGAGGTCAGCTGCCAGAGCTCAGGGACCCAGAGACCTTGGTGAATGCTTCCATCTTTTTTTTTTTTGGCCACACTGCACAGCTTGTGGGATTTTAGTTCCCCAACCAGGGATTGAACCCGGGCCCTTGGCAGTGAAAGCGAGGAGTCCTACCCACTGGACCGCCAGGGAAGTCCCAGAACACTTCCATCTTTATCCTAAGCCCTTGTGAGCACTTCCGTCTTAAGCCAGCAAAGGGTTGTAAGCAGATGAGTGATGCAATCAGGTGTGTGTTGGTAAAAGGTGACTCTGACTTCTGAATGCAGCTGTACTGAAGGGGTCAACAGTGGGTCCAGGGATTATACTCCTAAGAATTGGAAACAGGGACGCCAAGAGATATTTGTACACTCATGTTCATAGCAGCATTATTCATAATAGCCAAAAGGTGGAAGCAACCCGAGTGTCCATCAGTGGATGATTGGATAAACAAGATGTGGAATATTATCCAGTCATAGAAAGGAATGAACTTCTGATACATGCTACAGCATGGATGCACCTTAAAAACATTATGCTAGGTGAAGTAAGAAAATGATAAATATTGCATAGTTCCACTTACATGAAGTATCTAGAATACACAAACTTATAGAAACAGAAAATAGATTAGAGGTTTCCAAGAGCTGAGAAATAGATGGTGGCGATGGCTGTATAACACTGTGGATGTAATTAATGCCACTTAATTGTACACTTAAAATGGCAATTTTTATGTCATGTAGTTACCACAACTTCAAAAAAATTAATAATGTAATATGCCAAAACCCACTAAACTGTAAATGGGTGAGTTGTGTGGTATGTGGATTATATCTCCATAAAGCTGGGGTGTTTTTTTTGTGTTTGTTTGGCTGCACCGAGCGGCATGCAGGATCTTAGCTCCTTAACCAAGGACCGAACCTGTGCCCCCTGCAGTGGAAGCGCAGAATCTTAACCACTGGACCGCCAGGGAATTCCCCCATAAAACTGTTTTTTCGTTTAAATGTTTTTTTTTAAATTTTTTATTGAAGTATAGTCGATTTACAATGTTGTGTTAATTACTGCTGTACAGCAAAGTGACTCAGTTACATATATATGTATATATACTATATATATATATTCTTTTAAAAAAATTCTTTTCTTTTTCATATACTTTTCCATTATGATTTATTACAGGTTATTGAATATAGTTCCCTGTGCTATACAATAGAACCTTGTTGTTTATAAAGCCATTTTTTTAAAAGATCAAACAAAGACCACAAAGTGGGTCCAGGGAGATGGTCAGGAGGGGAGGGTAGCCTGAAGGGTGTGACTGAGCATTGGGCTGGCGCTTTGCAGACCCAGAGAGGAGGAAGGAGTGGCCAGATTGGAAGTGTTCGGGAAGGATGGAGAGCGCAGTGTGCCTGGGCGCTTGTGGGATGTGAGTGACGAGGCTGGAGGACCAGTCCCTGCCTGCCCTCTGCTGTGCCCCTCGGCTGCTCCCTGTTAAATCAACTTACTCCTAATCTGATGTCTTTAAGAATTTTGGAATCTTGCAAGAAAATTAAAGAATTCCATTTATTTTCCCCTCTGGTCCTCATACTTTGTGTGCCCCCGACAAAATGGAAGCCAGTTACTTCCCGCCCCCATTTCCCTCTCTGAAAATATTATACAATCAAATACCTAAACAATGGGGTACTAACCAGGACCAGCTACAGAATTCACTGGCCCAGTGCAAAATGAAAACGCATAGCTCCTTGTTGAAAAATTATCCCGAATTTCAAGATAGTGATAGCAGGGCATTAAACCCAGTGTGGGCTCTGAGCACAGGGTCCTGAGATACTACACAGGCCACATGCCCATGAAGCTGGCCCAGGCACTATCAGTATCTCCTGTCTCAGATATGGAAACCGACATCACGACCCTCACAGATCATCTGTGGCAGAATTTGAAGTCCTCTTAAACTGCAAAGGTACAGAAATTAGGGGATGGATGTCAACATGGAGTAAACTAAAAGTGTTCCTTTCTATGTGATGGCACCATTGGCCATCTTGCCGCTTCTCGCATGTGAGTTTGAGAAGTGCCTCTGTACCTGGAGCATTCATTCTGTGTGTAAGAGGTATCCTTGCAGGATACTGTAAATTACACACCTTGATTCCTGCCTTTTTTTCCCTTCCTTTTGAAGCAACTCTGTTCCTTCTTTCCAGCTCTAAGTTACATCCCTATTTTCCTCCTTCCTTGAGATCCTGGCTACTTCCCTCCCCACACAGCCAAACCTGCTTTGAAGGATGTTTGTGTGCTGTGCACTTGAACTCCAGCCTGAACCTGTGCTCTCACTGGGCTATCAAAGTAAGGCTTTGGGGCTTTCAACAAAGATGGGCTGCAGCCGTTCTGAGAAGACATAAGCCATCATTTGTCAGCTGCAAAGAAACCAACCTTTCAGCTCAGGATACTGAGGCCGAATGTTGTCCAGAGCTAAAAAGGCTTATTTTTAAAAAGCAACAAACGGTGGTTTGTTCATAGAGCTGGCACCAAAGAGCCACATCAATAGCAAAGAGCTGCTCACTGAAGATTGTGAAAGCTGGGGATGCACTTGAGAGGCCGTGAGGGGAATGTTTGGCCCAAAAGCCTATGGAAGGAAACCTTTAAGAATATGAGCTCAAAACTGGTGTCCGTCCAAGGTCAAAGGCATCAAGTGCAATAGCCTGTCCTCTGCCCCTGACAGACAGCCACTGACGGAGGCATTGGACCTCCCTGACTTTCATCTGCAAAATGAAAATGGTGGACTCAAAAAGTCCATTTTGGCTCTAAAAGCCCACAGCCTATTTAAATTAGATGTAGGATTTCAGGAAATTGGGCTAAATCTCTACTGGTTCCAAGACATTCCTTAATGTTTTCTTAAATACGTATTTTCATTTCTTTTTTGCTCTCAGTTTGTTTTTATGTTGTTCATATTTTTCTCTTTATAGAAGAAGAATGTAGCATGAGCAAACTTGGGGGGGGGGATTCCTGGAGCATTGTGAATGATTGAATTCTGATTCTTGGGCGTTTTCAGCGTAAGCATTCCCAAGTATTCAAGGTGGTAAACTCAGTTTCTGGAGGAGAGCATGACTGCATCCTGGAAGGAACAGACACCGTTTTCCCCTCTGAGGCTGGAAAGTGCTGTTCCCACAGAAGCCCTGAGGCTGCTCCCTGCTGCCAGTGACACAGCAAATGCCGCAGGGAATCCAGCCTGCCTGGACCGCACCTGAGAGCAGGGACGTTTTCTCCGGAGATCACAACCCCCTACTCTTCCTACCTCGTTCTGTGCCATCAGAAGGGAAAGTGTGCTGATGGAAGGATGTTCCCTAGTGGGTTGGAAAGAAACACATCTAGCTCTGAACTACCAAGATTGCCCTGCCAGATGACATAGCGTATGGCAGTGGGTAATTGTATGGCCTCCATGGTCAGAGCTCAAAGGTTCGAATCCCAGCTCTGCCACTGTCGGTACTTGAGTTGTGGATGGTGGTACAGTTTAGAGTGGACATAGCTGAGAGGCAAGTCAGAGCAGAAGCCCCATACACGGTAATAAACATAACCATCTCATGGCCTTAGTGTATTATTATTGCTCGAGCATAAGACAGTGTTTGGTTTCCATTCAAACTCCTAGGGATGTCTTTGTGATCAAATGCCCTTTGCCTTGTTAGGTAATGATGGAAATGTAATAGTTTCCGACTTGTTCCTCTGGACGACAGTGGCCCTGGTCCCCTGTCAGGAAACCGGGCTGGGTTTTTACACCAGAATTTTGTTTTTTTCTTTTTGTGAACTCTCCCTGACCCTGGTTTCTGAATACCCCGTTTTCTCCCCACCTCTGGCCCACTCTGTCAGCCTCCTCACCCTCTTCCTCTGCCCGGAAGCATTCCTGTCCCCCAGCCCTCTGTGACATACCTGAGTTCTTGGGATCTCGTTTCCCTACAAAATGTTGGTTGAATCTGGCATCAGCTCTTCCAGTCCTCAAAGGCCTGACACTATATAACCTTTCTTTTCTTTTAAAATTAGTTTTTACTGTGGTAAAATATACATAACATACAATGTAGCAGCTTCACCATTTTTTTTTTAACATATTGGAGTATAATTGCTTTGCAATGGTGTGTTAGTTTCGGCTTTATAACAAAGTGAATCAGTTACACATATACATATGTCCCCATATCTCTTCCCTCTTGCATCTCCCTCCCTCCCACCCTCCCCATCCCAACCCTCTAGGTGGACACAAAGCACCAAGCTGATCCCCCTGTGCTATGCATCTGCTTCCCACTAGCCATCTATTTTACGTTTGGTAGTGTATATATGTCCATGCCACTCTCTCACTTTGTCCCAGCTTACCCTTCCCCCTCCCTGTATCCTCAAGTCCATTCTCTAGTAGGTCTGTGTCTTTATTCCTGTCTTGCCCCTAGGTTCTTCATGACCATTTTTTTTTTTTTTAGATTCCATATATATGTGTTAGCATACGGTATTTGTTTTTCTCTTTCTGACTTGCTTCACTCTGTATGACAGACTCTAGGTCCATCCACCTCACTACAAATAACTCAGTTTCGTTCCTTTTTATGGCTGAGTAATATTCCATTGTATATATGTGCCACATCTTCTTTATCCATTCATCTGTTGATGGACACTTAGGTTGCTTCCATGTCCTGGCTATTGTAAATAGAGCTGCAATGAACACTGTGGTACATGACTCTTTTTGAATTATGATTTTCTCAGGGTATATGCCCAGTCGTGGGATTGCTGGGTCGTATGGTAGTTCTATTTTTAGTTTTTTAAGGAACCTCCATACTGTTCTTCATAGTGGCTGTATCAATTTACATTCCCACCAACAGTGCAAGAGGGTTCCCTTTTCTCCACACCCTCTCTAGCATTTATTGTTTGTAGACTTTTTGATGATGGCCATTCTGACCGGTGCATCTTCACCATTTTTAAGTGGTGAATATATAGACCATATTGGCGCCTCTCATAACTGTGTCTCTCCGAGAAGGAAGAAAAGAGAAGGGTGGTCATGTATAAGCCAAGTCTGTTTCCCTTTGGTCAACAGCAGTAAAAATCCTTTAGCAAAAGCCTCAGAAGGGTGAGGGAGAGGCTGGGAGGGGGAGGACTGCTGCACAGGTGCTGGGAGAGGAGAAACCTGCAGCTTCAGACAGTACAGTTTCTGCAACCCACCAAGGAAAGGTACTAGGAACTGACAAGGGCGCCCTCTGTAGGTGAGAATCTTAATTTGTCTTAGGACTAATAACTGCGGTCCATGAATTTCATAAATCATTTTTTTTTTTATTGTGGTGAAACACACATAACCTAAAATTTACCGTTTCAACCATTTTTAAGTGTGCAGTTTAATGGTATTCAGTACATTCACATTGTTGTACAACAATTACTTCCGTCCATCTCCAGAACATTCTTCATCTTCAAAAACTGAAACTCTGTCCCCATTAAACAAGAACACTCCATTCTCCTCTTTCTCTCGGCCCTGGCAACCAACATTCTACCTTCTGTCTCTATGAATCTAAGTACTCTAGGTCCCTCATCTAAGTGTAATCGTACAGCATTTGTCCTTTTGTGTCTGGCTTCTTTCACGGAGCCTGATGTCTTCAAGTTTCATCCATGTTGTAGCATGTCACAGAATTTCCTTCCTTTTTAAGGCTGGATAATATTCCATTGCATGTATACACCACATTTTGTTTATCCATTTATCTTTGGATGGACACTTGGGTTGCGTCCACGCCTTGGCTATTGTGAATGATACAGCTATAAACATGGGTAAACAAAAAAAAGAAAATTTTAATTTAAATGATCATTCCCAAGGGGAAGCTTAACGCTACCAAAAACAAAAAACAAACAAAAAAAAAACAAATTAAAGTCCATTAACAGGAATTCAGAACCAATGAAAGTGAATTCCATTTAAGGGTATAGAGCAGAGGTTCCCAGACTTTCTCAGTTCATGGTGCCCTTATTGTCCCAGTGATTTTGTGCAGGGCCCCTAGGCCAAAAAAAATTATTGAACTGTTAAAAATTTATTAAATAGCTAGATCCAAACAACTTAGCAAGTATTTATGTTCTAACAATTAATTAAGTAGCTATTTGGGGGAAATGTATATTATGTAAAAGAAAAAATATTTTTTATTTTATTCTTAAATAACCGCAATTCTTTACTAAGGGGGTATGCACTCCCATTAGGCACATCGCTATGTCTCCAACCTTGAAATCAGATTGGACACTGCCACCCTTATTTTCTGTTTCATGTAGATTTTTCTTGGTACTTACTTTTTATTACAGTAACCACTGAAATCCCAGCTTTGTGAAGCTCTGACATCTTTGATAGAAAAATAGCACAAAAAAAAAAAGAAGAAGAAGAAGAAAAGAAAAAGAAAGAAAGAAAAGTAGCACAGGGACTTCCCTGGTGGCACAGTGGTTAAGAATCCGCCTGCCAATGCAGGGGGACATGGGTTTGATCCCTGGTCCGGGAAGATGCCACATGCCGCGGAGCAGCTAAGCCCGTGTGCCACAACTACTGAGAACGCGCTGTAGAGCCCGCGAGCCACAAATACGGAGTCCATGTGCCACAGCTACTGAAGCCCTTGCACCTAGAGACCGTGCTCCGCAACAAGAGAAGCCACCGCAATGAGAAGCCCGCACACTGCAGCAAAGAGTAGCCCCCACTCGCCGCAACTAGAGAAAGCCCGCATGCAGCATCGAAGACCCAACGCAGCCAAAAATAAGTAAATAAATAAATAAAAATTAAAAAAGGGGCTTCCCTGGTGGTGCAGTAGTTGAGAATCTGCCTGCCAATGCAGGGCACACGGGTTCGAGCCCTGGTCTGGGAAGATCCCACATGCCGCAGAGCAACTGGGCCCGTGAGCCACAATTACTGAGCCTGTGCGTCTGGAGCCTGTGCTCCGCAACAAGAGAGGCCGCGATAGTGAGAGGCCCGCGCACCGTGATGAAGAGTGGCCCACACTTGCCGCAACTAGAGAAAGCCCTGGCACAGAAACGAAGACCCAACACAGCCATAAATTTAAAAAAAAAAAAAAAAAAAGATCTTCTTTAAAAAAAAAAAAAAATTAAAAAAGAGAACACAATGTGACTGCAGAGGCAGAAAAAAAAAAAAAGAAAAGTAGCACAATCTAATGCTGAAATTATGAACTACCTCGACTTCATGGTTTGCAATAGATGTCAGGAATTGCTGTATTTCCCTCAACTTATAAAAATCTTCCAGTATGTGAGTTTCTTGCGGTACTCTGGGCAGTTTGGTGCCCAGTTTGGGAACTGCAAATCTAGACAATCCAAATATTATGAAGACCTTACTTTGTCAACAAGAACTGCATAAACTGTGTCTGGCTGACTCTCCAACTGACCTCATTTTTACCACTCTGGCCCTCCCTCCCTTGCAGACAAAATGGCCCTTTTGCTGTTTCCTGACCTCTCTGATTACCTTGCTACCTCAGTGCCTTTGCATTAAATATATATATATATATATATATATATATATATATATATATATATATATATATATATATATATATACATATATATATATTTATTTATTTGGTTGCGTTAGGTCTTAGCTGTAGCCATGCGGATCTTTTCGTTGCAGCATGTGGGCGTCTCTCTAGTTGTGGTGCACAGGCTCCAGAGAGCCGGGGCTCAGTAGTTGCGGCTCGGGTTTAGTTGCCCTGTGGCGTGTGGGATCTTTGGGATCTTGGGATCTTTGGGATCTTAGTTACCCGACCAGGGATCGAACCCTTGTCCTCTGCATTGGAAGGGGCATTCTTAACCACTGGACCACCAGGGAAGTCCCCTCAGTGCCTTTGCATTTGCTGTAGCTCCTACTTGGAATGCTCTTCCCCCATGGGTTGCTGCCCTAACTCACTCAGGGCTGTCCGCTGGTCCCTGTGTACACCAGTCACAACCCGCCCCCCCCCACCACCGCCCCAAGCCTTTACTCATCTCCAGAGCGCTCAAGTTGACCTGCCTACCATTCTGCACTTTCAGGGGTGATTTGCCCCACACAAAACCTCTTTGAAAATATAATTACATTTGGAATTAGTGGTCCAGGATTACTTCAATAGCAGCAAAGTAAAATTGCAGTGTTGATGTAGTTAAAATGTTAACAAACACCAAAAAAAGTAAACTGAATAATAAAGACCAAAGAAAGTAAAGGAAATAATGAAAATGCACAGAACTGTCATAATTTGAACTAGCAAGCCAGGAATACTCTGTGGTGGCAGTGGTACTTGGCTGCTGAGACCTCTAAATCCAAACTGTTCCTGGATGGGTGAAGAAACATCTCCCCCTCCGGAGGAAGGAACTGCAAAGTCTCATTGCCAAGAGGCTTGCGTTCTAGGCTGGGAGGGATTTGTGGATGAGCTTTGCAATGCACCACACCATCTTTTTCCCATTGATCTTTGGTGCCATTGTTGGGTTTTTTTTTTCTTTTTTCTCATTAAACTTTGTTTTAAGGGGTCTCAAAATTCTGTGCCAGATGTTTGGTCAAGTTGTTTCCATTAAAAAGTGCTGATTTTAAAAACTAATAACTTAAAACTGACACACACACACACATGCACACAAGCCAAACATTCTCTTTCCTTCTGAAGGCTTTTATGATACACTGATATTATTAACCAGTTTAAATGGCCAATTGAGACAAACAGTGCTGAGATCATTCTTTCACCACTGGTTAAGATGGGGGTGGCAGGTATTGGGGATCATATTAATTTAGCCTTCTGAGCTTTCTGGGCAGACTTGGTGACCTTGCTAGCTCTAGCAGCCTTCTTGGCCACTGTTTTGATGACATCCATAGCAACTGTGTGTCTCATGTCAAGAACAGTAAACGACCCAAAGAGGGATCAGAGAAGCTCTCAACACACATGGGCTTATAGGAACCATATCAACCATGGCAGCCTCACAAGATTTCAAGGATCTGGGGCCATCTTCTGGCTTCTTCTCAGAACGGCAATCAACCTCCTTCAGCTCAGCAAATTTGCAAGCAATGTGAGCTGGGTGACAATCCCACACAGGTGCATAGCCAGCACTGATTTGGCCTGGATGGTTTGGGATAGTCCGGAAGTCAGCTGCTTCCATTGGTGGGTCATTTTTGCTGACACCACCCACATTGCCATGGTGAATATCTTTGACAGACACCTTTTCGATGTTGAAGCCCACATAATCCCCCGGAAGAGCTTCACTCAGAGCTTCATGGTGCATTTCATCAGACTTGGCTTCAATTATAACGTTGACTGCAGCCAAGGTGACCACCATGCTGGGTTTGAGAACACCCGGCTCCACAGGGACAGTATCAATTCCGTCAATTTTGTAGATGTCCTGGAGGGGCAGACAAATGAGTTTGTCAGTTGGATGAGTTGGTGGCAGAATGCAATCCAGAGCTTCAAGCGGTGTGGTTCCACTGGCATTGCCATCTTTATGGATGACTTTCCATGGCTCCAGCATGTTGTCACCATTCCAACCAGAATTGGCACAGATGCTACTGTGTCAGGGTTATAGCCGATTTTCTTAATGTAGGTGCTGACTTCCTTAATGATTTCCTTGTATCTCTTTCTGGCTGTAGGAATCCCTTTTGTTAACACCAACAATGAATTGCTTCACACCCAGTGTGTAAGCCAGAAGGGCACACTCATGGGTCTGCTTGTTCTTGGAACACTTGCTGCAAATTCACCAACACCATCAGCAACAATGAAGACAGCACAGTCTGGCTGAGAAGTGCCTGTGATCATGTTTTTGATAAAGTCTCTGTGTCCTGTGGCATCAATGATGGTCACATAATACTTGGTGGTCTTGAATTTCCACAGGGAGATATTGACGGTGATACAACATATCAATGGTGATGCCACACTTACATTCATCTTTCACTTTGTCCAAGACCCAGGTATCCTTGAATGAGCTCTTTCCCATCTCAGCAGCCTCCTTCTCAAATTTTTCGGTGGTTTTTTGGTCAGTCCCACCATATTTGTAGATCAGATGGCCATTAATGGTAGACTTGCCTGAATCTAAGTGTCCAGTGATGACAATGTTGATATGAGTCTTTTCCTTCCCATTTTGGCTTAGATTCAGCCGTGGGTTTCATGACAGCTGTGTTCTGGTGGAAAACCCGTTGTGAAAAAAGTAGTGCTACCTTTACCATATGTCAAGTTCCTGTATATGCAAAGGTCTTTGTTTTCTTTTGAATCAAGTTTTAATTTTGGAATAATTCTAGATTTGCAGAAAAGTTGAAAAGAGGAATTCCATACACCCTCATCCAGTTTCATCTAATATCCATATTTTTCATGCTTATTTGGGACTTTTGTTAAAACTAAGAAACCAACTTTGGTACATTGCTATTAACTAAACTCCAGACTTTATTCGTATTTTACCAACTTTTCCCCTAGTGTCCTTCTCCTGTCCCAGGATCGAGTCCAGGGCATCACAGAGCATTTAGTTGTTATGTCTCCCCACTCTCATCTGCTCTTTGACAGTTTCCCAGTTTTTCCTTGTTTTTCATGATCTTGACAGTTTTAAAGAGTACAGGTGATGTATTTCTTAGACTCCCTCAATTTAGATTTGTCTGACGTCTTTCACATGATTGGGCTGGGGTTATGGGTTTGGGGAAGGATGCTATAGACGTGAAATGCCCTTCTCATCACATCACGTCAAGGGTAACTGATAGCAACAGCACTTATCACTGGTGATGTTAACCTTGATCACTTGGTTAAGGTAGTGTTTGTCATGTTTCTCCACTCTGAAGTTATAATTTTCCTTTTCCATACTCTAATCTTTGGAAGTTGGTCACTAAGCCTACACTGGAGGAGGTGGGGAGGGAGTGTTTGATCTAAGCTCCACCTCTTGGAGCAGGAAGTAACTACATATATTACTTGGATTACTTTTGTAAGAAGATTTGTAAGGAATCTTACCTTGTAAGGAAGATCTTCTCCCCATTTATTTATTTATACAATCATTTAATATCTGTATAGACATGTACATTTATTTTATACCTGGGATTATAATCCAATACTATGTTAATTATTTTGTCACTCAAATTGTTCCATTGGGAATTATTTCAAGTTGGTTCCTGTGTCCCTTTGACATATCCTCCATTTTTCGGGAAACATTTCTTACTTTCTGGTACTACAAGATGCTCAGGGCTTGTTTAATATGTGCTCTGTCCCAGCCTTAGAATTTGCCATTTCTCCAAAGAGTCCTGGCTCCTTTTATTTGGTAATGGTATTAGAAATCAAGATGTGGGCACTGGGTGTGCTCATTGCCACTGGGGTGTCACTGCTTCTAGGTTCTGTCAGTGAAAAGAGCTAGGAAATATATACACGTGTACAAACCCAGGTATAATACATATCTATACTTATTTCTGTATCAATCTATCTCTGTTTATATTAAGTTAAATATGCGATCACAGTGATATCTCCAACTCTTATCAGCCTCACAGGGTTCATTCTAGCCTTACCTTCTTGTTTATAAGTAACTGCCCTCTTCAACAGTGAGAAACCTGACCCCCACCATTTTCCATCCATTTGCTTGTTTGTTTAATTCCAGGATGCATAAAAGCAGTTTCAGAGTTGTTAACCTATACCTCCACGACACAGGTCTGTTTTTGAGTCTATATTCTGTTACACCGCTCTATTTGTCTTTTTTTTTTTTTACCACTACCATTCTAATTTGACTATTATAATTTTAAGATATGTCTTCATGCATGATAAGGAAGTATTTTTGACTCAGCTACTCATAGACCTTTATTTTTCCACACAAATTTATCATGATTTTTTTTTGAGTTTCTTAATTTTGACTGGAATGGCAATAATTTGTTTTATAGCTTAATTTAGGAAGAATTAACTAACAAATATACACTGTGAAGACATTCTTCCTTGAAACATTTTATTGTCTATTTAGTCAGATCTTCTTTTACAATTTTCTCCTTAAAGATGTTGTGCAGTCATTTTAGTTTAATTCTGAAATAATTTACAGGTTTTTTTTCCTTTGTGATGGTGTCTTGTTTTCTGCTACATTTTTAAATTAGTTATTGCTAGTGCAGAGGTAATGATACCAATTTTGGTGACGTGATCCTATATCTGACAACCTGGCTAAACTTTTATTTAGTTTGTATTTCTGTTGAATTTTATAAGTAGATGACAGTTTTGTCTCTTCTAATTCTTCCATATCTTGTTTCTTTGTCTTACCTTATCTCATTAACCAGGACCTCTATTAATAGACAGCAGCATAGTGTGAATTCATCTGTGTCTTTCCTATTGTTCCCAGGCATAATTCAAATGCATCTACAATCTTTCCATTATGTAAAATGGTTACTGTAGGTTTTAGGTACATATAATCTTTATTAAGTTAAAGAAGCTCCTTCTATTCCTAGTTTTATGAGAATTTAAAAAATCATGACTAGGTATTTTTTCAAATGCATTTTTCCATCTATTGAGATAATTTATTTTTCTCCTTTAATCTATTAATGTGGTGAATTACATAGACATGACATCAAACCATCCTTGTATTTCATGTCTTTTTTTCAAGTGCAGTGTTGGATTAGGTTAGTTAATATTTTATTTACACACATCTATGTCCATAAGTGAAATAAGCCCATCATTTTCTTACTTTGTATTATCTATAGTTAGTTTTGTATTTAAGGTTATATTAACCTCATAAAAGATGTTGGGAATCTTTCCTTCTTTTTTGTTTTATGAAGCAAACTGAATAAGGTAGGGATTATCTGTTTCTTAAAAGATTTCAAGAACTTACCTGAAAATCACCTGTACCTTGGGAAAGGTTTGGTTATCATATCATTTTATTTAACAATTATTGGTCTATCCAAATTTTCTAGTGTTTTTTGTGTCAATTTTGGGATTTTCACCCTTTTCCAGAAGGGTAATTTGTTAACTTATTTTTGTTTTGAAAGTTTTTGTGAATAGTTGTTTCTAAATACATTTATAAATATATTTAAATATTTACTATTTAAAATCTATGTTTGTATACTGTTTTCCCCCTTTACTCCTGTGTCTTGTTGTTTTGCAGTTTTTCTTTTTCCTTCCTCATTTATCTTGCCACAGGTTTGTTTACTTAATCTAAAAAACAAAAACAATCAGCTTTTGGTTTGTGAATATTCTTTATTGTTTTTCTCATTTTCTTTATAACTGGGTTCTCTCCTTATCTTTGCTACTTTTTTCTTCTTACTTCTTTGGGTTGATTCTATTGTACTTTTTCCAATTTCTTGATTTGAATATGTATTATCAGTTCATTTGTTTTCAACCTTTCTTGCTTTCTGATAAATGTACTTAAAGCTACAAATTTTCCTCTAAGACCTGTGTCCCACAGACTAAGCAATGTAAAGTGTTTGTTTTATTACATTCCAAGTCTTTCATAATTTCCCTAATGCTTCCCAAGGATTATTTAGAAGTTTTGTTTTTGTTTTTGTTTTCCCTCTCCCAGGCTTTTTTATTACATTACTTTTTTTGACTGTGTTGGGTCTTCGCTGCTGCACACGGGCTTTCTCTAGTTGTGGCGAGTCCGGGGGCTACTCTTCGTTGCGGTGCGCGAGCGTCTCATTGCGGTGGCTTCTCTTGATGTGGAGCACGGGCTCTAGGTGCAAGGGCTTCAGTAGTTATGGCACGTGGGTTCAGTAGTTGTGGCTCTCGGGCTCTAGAGCGCAGGCTCAGTAGTTGTGGCTCACGGGCCTAGTCGCTCCGCGGCATGTGGGATCTTCTCAGACCAGGGCTTGAACCTGTGTCCCCTGCGTTGGCAGGCGGATTCTTAACCACTGCGCCACCAGGGAAGCCCTTTAAGGGATTTTTAAAAACCTATCCTCTTATTATCAAGGTCAAATTTTATTGCCTGATGGTCAGAGAACATGGTCTGTATGATGTTGATTTTTTTTTTTTTGGAATTTATTAGGGCCTCCTTTGTGGCCTAGGAGGTAGTCAATCTTTATGACTGTTCCCTGTTATTTAAGAACATGTATTCTGTTTGTGTGCATAAAGTTCTCATACCAGCTATTAATTTGAATACATTGTTATTCAAATTTTCTATATTTTCTCATATTTCTGTCCAATGACTAAGATGTTAGACTAGTTTTCACAATAGCTTTGAAATTTATCATTGATATTTTAATCTCTTAATTGGGTATGGATTTTGCTACATTTCACTGTTCAAAGATTAGGGCCATCAACTCAATAACCTAGTATTTTTGAGCAGTCTGATCTGAGACCCTGGTCTTCAACACAATACATATTTTTTGTGGATATGACTCTTATGGGAATTGTCCTAGTAGGATGAGTGCATACTTCCCGAATGGATTTGAAAGTATATTTTTAAACACAGGGGCATACCCCCCCCCAACTATAAAATATGGGATAATGTCTGGAATTCACAGGCAGATTCACGCAGAATGTTCAGAAGCTCTTTGCCTCCTGGCCCGTGACCTGCCTGTTCGTACCCCCACTCCAGTTCCCATTCAATGTCACAGTGACTAAAATGCAACTACTAGAAATTCATTGGGGGAGCTGTGATCTCCAAATGCCCTCTTTTAAAGTGTAAAAATATTCATGGGTTGGCTGCAAGTTGATATTATTCTCCAACACCTTATGGTAAATTCACCAAATTTCTCTATTTTCTGATAGCTAGCTTAAAACAGCTTTCGTAAGGAAACAGGTTAAGGAGAAAGTGTGGGGAAGAAGGGGGACTTAGCATAGGGAGGGAGGCAGAAAAATGAATAATTCTGGAGGAAGCATTGTCCCGGGATATAAGTTCTGGGAAAGCTGCAACAACTGGGGCTTTGGGAAGATGGGGGCAGCGAGAAGGTGCTGTGTGTGGATGTGTGGGGAGGTGAGCAGAGAGTGGACTTGGGGAAATTTAAGAAGACAAGCATCATCTATGTTATGATTTTTATCGACTGGCCTCACACTTTGGCTAGTTCCATATTGGACAAGAGGGGAACATTTTCTGCTCTTCTTCAATTTTGTCTCAGAGGAGAAAAAAAAGACAAATATGATGCTTCCGTTTTCTTTGATTTACTATCATTTCGGTAAGAAACTCACAACAACCTAGCCTGGATCATACTAATGTGATGTATTTATTGCTCAAATAATTCATTTGATAATTATTACATGGCCTTGTAGCATCTCATATCATCTTGGGTTCTTGGTTAAATTCTTTATTGTGATTGAACTTATCAGGTTATCACAATGATACTTATCATCCCAGTGATACTGTAAATCTCTTGAGGGTAAGTCTACCATGTAATACTTTTTGGAATCTATTATGGCTGGTTGTATAATGCAATGCACACAGTAAATATTGCTGTAGGTTTACTTATCTCTTCTAGCCTATGGACACTGTCTTTCACTGGAGTTCACAGTGACTGTTTTTGAGAGAATGTTTCATTCTTCCCACTGCTAAATAAGCAGATAATGGAACAGTTTTGAACTCGGGTAAGTGTCATACTAAAACATTCATCACTAAAGAGACTAAAACTTGTATCAGAATAGAGAAAGGAATTCCATACCTCTCCTCTCTATAATGTGATTGCATTAACAAGCATTTAACCAGATGAAATAATGCAGTGTAAACTGTCAGCTTGTGTACAGCAATATATCATTCTCACATCCTGAGAGTCCATGATAAACATGCTTTAATATGAACTTGGTATGGTCTTTGATTGAGCTTCTCCTTTTACCCATTTCCAGAACTTGAACTTAACCTTGTAAGATTGAAATGGGAATAAATAAACACACTCACTTAACATGTGCCAGATGTGAATGAGAAATATGGCCAGTGGAGATGAACTGGTTGGCTATTAGAGGCTGGACTCTTCCCTTGGCTAATTCACCACAGTCCAGGGGCCAGTTCATAAGCTTGTAGATTTGAAAACCTGCATCCTGAGGCTTTTTGACAGCATACTTAGTCAACTTGCCTTTTAGGATAGATTGACATTAACCAAGCTCAAGACCCAGGTCTCTGTATTCATTTATATAGACACTTATTTTATTTTTTTGACTGCGTTGGGTCTTCGTTGCTGCACGTGGGCTTTCTCTAGTTGCAGCGAGCAGGGGCTACTCTTCATTGTGGTGCACAGGCTTCTCATCGTGGTGGCTTCTCTTGTTGCAGAGCACGGGCTCTAGGTGCATGCGTTCAGTAGTTGCGGTGCACAGGCTTAGTTGCTCCACGGCATGTGGGATCTTCCCGGGCTCAAACCCGTGTACCCTGCATTGGCAGGCGGATTCTTAACCACTTCGCCACCGTGGAAGTCCCGTTTCTTTGTTTTTAAATTGGGGTTAGGACACACGGGGTGAGTGGTCCACCACTTATCAGCTGGGTAGTACTGCCAAGTTCTCCCACTCTGTCTTTGTTTGCCCAAGGCCACACAGGCAGAAACTGAATAGTTTTTGACTGTTTCCTACCTCTCCCTGCTGTCTCTTTGGTCAGGTCCACCCTGGTTGAAAACAAACCTGGTGGTTGGCAATTAACCACAGAAGAGAACCCGTGTGGACAATTAGTCAGAATTAAGTCTGTCTTTGCTAACAAGAGTATTGCCCTTTACAGCCATTTTGGGCATATCCCTTTCTCTTAGTACCGCTCCAAGAGCTCAGATCTTTTCAGGCCACTCCCTCTGACCTGCCTACAAGGTAGACATTTCCACAGGCACAACAGTCCTGTCAGGTGAGGGACTCAGGGTCAACCCCATAGACTTTTTCTATAAGAGACTCTGAAACTCCAACAGGCCACAAAAAATCCATGGTCTCAGATGCTCACTACAGATCTGCTTACAGAACACAGGAGGGTACTTCCTGAAACTAAAGGACAAGCTGACAGACAATTCCTGCAATCACCAAATTACTCATCTAATGGTTCATGATTTATTTGAACACATAACCAAGTATTGATGAAGTTGTATTAAAAAATGCACTAGCCTGTTTTTACTTATTTATTTATGCCTCCATTTTATTTCAGAACATTTAATGTGACTCTCAAGTCAATTAATAACATCTTACAAAAACACACAGTACTTTTTTCCCGTCAGAGCAGTTTTTCTTGCATTGCATCATTTTCTCCGCTCAGGACAGCTGGCTTTGCTGTCTCCATTTTAATGACGGTGGCTTAGATGTGGAGGCCGATGTGCTGTCCATGAAGGATTTTCACAGACGTTACTTCATTTGATCCTTTCCTCCCACCCTGCACGGCCGGAAGGTTGCCCCTCCTCCCATTAGTTTGGGGGAAGTGGAGGTCAGTCTGGGGCGACATCCCACCAAACAAGCTGGTCTTGGTCCGAGATGTGAGATACGCTAGGGGTCAGGGTTAGGGGAATCCACACGACTTCGGACCGGGTGTCTGACCAAGGACCTCCCCGCAGAAGCCCGCCTGGCATTTAGCCAGGGGCATCCACCCTCCCGGCCAACCCGCAGGGCCTCGAATAGGCAAAGCATCGAATCCCGCTGCATGTCAATCAAGTTCAAGAGGCTTCATCAGAGCGCCCTCAGGTCAAGAACTGATCTGACTGTGCTGCTACCACGCGTCTAGGCTCGGGCCCTCCGGGAGCGAAGGACCTGGGGGTTCTTCCTTCCAAGAACGCTCGAGAAGGCCGCCGATGGGCCTCTCCCCGCCGCGGCCGAGCGGGGCTGTCGTGGAGTGTCGGCTTGCCCCGGGCCGCCAGCAAGCCAGCTGGACCATTAGCACCAAAAGGGAACCCAGGACGCCGGGTTCCCGCACCTTCACTACCTGCTTCCCGTCGGACCGCCCTTCTCACAGGTCCCGCCCCTTCCGCCGACCTCCCTCCGGAGGTCCTGCCTCTTCCGCCAGCCCCGCCCTTTTCAGCCCACGTGTGGGCCTGAGACACGCGTCGGTTGTCCGCGCGTGTCCTGTTGTCAGGCCCCCGGCTGTGTGGATCCCGGCGCGCCCCCGCCCTCCCGGCCATGGGGGCCCCCAAGAGGAAGGCCCCGGGCGGCCCGGACGGCTCGGCTCCCCCAGCGGGCGCAGCCAAGCGGGCCCGCACCGAAGAGCTCACGGGCGTGCGCTTCAAGGCTCAGCTGAGGGACCCGCAGGGCGCTGGGCCGGGTGAGTGTGGGGCTCGGAGGAGAGAGTGCGAGCGTGCGAGGCTGTCTCCCGGCTTCGGTCTGGGTGGGGCCTCCGTGTGCAGACACAGCCGCTCCTTTCTGCAGAGCCCGGTCTCCCGATTTGCAGTCGGGAAACCGAGACCCGGGTGCTTTCGAGTCCAGGGCCCCGACTTGCTTGATTGTGACAGTTCCCTGCGACTGTATGCTTCCCTCTCCTGGGCAGCATCCCTCAGCAAGCTCTAAAATTCTTTACTGCAACCGCTAGGAAAGTGAATAACTGTACTACTCGTTCACGCCACAAATTATTTGTCGAGTCCTGCCTGTGAGTCAGCTCGGGGCTGTTCAGTGAGCAGGTTTGCTACTACCGTGGCTGTCAGCTCTGTTTTCCGTAGCTCTGATTCTCCAACGCTCACACTGACCCGATAAGAGGTAATAAGCTATCACATGAAGCCACCACAGGACTTGTCAGTTGACCCGGATTAGACTAGTGACTGATATGAAGCAGATTCTATAATTTCACTTTTTGAAAAGTGTGACCACCCGTCACAACTCCTTGTAATCCATTAGAAAGTATTTAGGTTACAAGGACAAAACACAATTGAATATGCTAGTATGTGGAAACACTGGCAGTGTGTCAAAATGAAACAGTGACAGTGTTTCTGTCAACTGAAAAATTATTAAGTTAATGGCCAGAATATCCTCAGTTTCCAGTTTGTCGTCCACAGATTTTGTTTTTAAACGTTTGGTACCTGCAACTTCTAGCCAGTGCTAGGAAGATGATACCTACTGTAGCTCAGAATTATACATTTCATACATTCATTTGTTCATTATTTACAAGGGCTTGTTATTTGCTAGGGTAGAGGTAAAATGGTGAGTAAGAATCACGTGGGCCCTGCCATCGTGAAGCTTATGAATAATCAAGTGGGAAGGCAGATATCAATCCGTAAAATCACGTACAGACTGTTCCAGCACAAGTCCTCTAAAGGACAGGGATAGGAAACTTTCTGGTGGAAGAAAGAGCATGTTTAATTATTTGAAGGATTGTAACCTTAGACACGTTCGTGGTTTTGCCCAGAGCTCTGTACTTTTGGGAGCTGCATTTGAACTGATTTCAGAAGGAAACCAGGGTTGACAGGCGCTGGGTGCAGATGAAGGAGTTGGGAGGTGTGGCAGGGCTGAAGGCAGTGGGTGAAAGTGTGAATCCCTTGTGTGAGGCTCTGTTGGATTTGTGTTTGAATCTGGTCTCGGGTTCTCCCTCCCTTTTGATATGTTCTTGTAACTTTCTGTGGTAGGATCACCTCACTGGACCCATCAGAGAGGTGGATCTGATCAATGTTAGGGGGTTTTGTTTTCATCCAGGTGTTAGGGAAGGTTTTTTTTCTGTTGTGTTTTGTTTTTCCAGCTTTATTGAGATATTATTAACATATAGCATATGTAAGTTTCAGGTGTACAATGCGGTGATTTGATATACATGTATAGCGTGAAATCATTACCCAAATAAGGTTAGTCAACACTTCCATCCCCTCATATAATTACCACGTTTTTGGGGTGACAGCATTTAAGATCTGCTCTCTTAATAACTTTGAAGTATATGATACAGTATTGTTAACTATAGTCACAATGCTGTACATTAGATTCCTTGGAACTTATGCATCTTATTGCTATAAGTTTATACCCTTTGACCAACATCTCCTCATTTTACCCATCCGCCGGTCCCTGGCAACCTCCATTCTACTCTCTGTTTCTATGAGTTTGGCTTTTTTAGATTCCACATATAAGTGAGAACATAACAGTATTCGTCTTTCCCTGTCTGACTTATTTCACTTAATGCCCTCAAGGTCCATACATGTTGTCTCAAAAGGCAGAGTTTCCTTCTTTTTTAGAGGCTGCATAATATTCTGTTGTATACATTTCTGTATATAGGTATAGATAGACCACATTTTCTTTATCCATTATAGTCCCTTCATGGTAGTGGGGGAGGGGTGGGTAGGAGGGGAGAGCAGGGTTAGATTGATAAAGACCCAGAGGGTGCTCAGGAGTGGGTGAGTATCAACATCGGGGAGGATACCTGCATCAGGAAGCGTTCTGCTCTAAACCAGTGCCCTTGAAAGATGTTGCCTATGACTTAGTGGTGATGGAGGAAAGACCGTGTCCTAACTCTTGGTCTCCCCATCTCCTCCCTGCTACTCTGTTCTCCATCTCAGTAAGTGGCACTTCCAGTCACCTGGATGTTCCTGCTGAAATCTCCCTCTGTTGCAGTAGCGGCTGAGATTGTTTCTAGACTGTCCTCGTTCACATTTGATCGTAACTCTCATTTCAGCCTTGGAAGCCTTTGTTTCTGCGGCCAAGAAGCTGCCACGAGAAGATGTGTATGATGTCGTGGAGGGGTACATAAAGATTTCTGTTGAGTGTGCAGAGATTTTCCAGCTCCTGAGTGGGGAGAAGCACCCTGAAAGTGAAGTATGCTATTTCTTACCTGGCCTGATGGAGAGAAGAAAAAGTTAATGCTACTGTTGTGTTAAGCTTGATGAAGAGAAATGTGATATAAATTTCCAAGACATTACCAGCTTTCTACAGAAAATGATGCTCTGTGCCTGTGCTGTAGGGATACGTTCATTTTTGCATTATAACCTTTGAAAGCATTTTAGTGGAAAATAGTAACTTGTTATTGGTGAATAATACCAGAAGGAAAGATCATAGATTCTTAATCTAAATCCACTTAGTCTCACCATGGTTTGCTTTAACAAAAGGGAAATAGGTAAAGACTGTGTGTCACAGGTACAGACATATATTGAGTTGACTGTTGTTTTCTGGTTCCAAAGAGGTTCAAAATTTAGGATATTTATGAACCTGTTGAAATCTCAGGATTATTGCCGTAAGGCTGTAGACCTGAATATCGCCAAAGCAGTGAGGCTGAATCGATAGCAGAAATTTCTCTTTTAATATCATTTGGTTTAATTGTAAGCAAGCTTATGTCTATTTAGCTAGACTATTGGGACAAGACTAATTCCAGAGCCTGGGGCCTGGCAGATCCCTGTGTTTGGCTTGGGATCTGGGTAGGCGTCATCCTGCAAGTTGAAGGTTTTAAACCTGCAGGTGGCTGTGGCTAAGACTAGAGGAGAACATGTAGAAGAGGAAAAGAAAGGAGATGGTTAGTAAGCATTTCAGTTCTGTCTTTGCAGATGCTTTTAATATTTCAAGTTTTCGAGGCCATATTATTGCGGACAGCCAGTGACCTTTCCCATTTTCGTGTGGTGGGAACCAACATCGTGAAAAAGCTAATGAATAACCACATGAAGCTCATCTGTGAGTCCCTGTATGCTTCGGGTTACAGGTAAGTTGCCCGCCTTTCCGTGGCAGGACTAGCCTTGGGCTTGGTCTGCCTTCAGCGCTCCACAAGTGCACTTGACCTTTCCTCCACTCACAAACAGAGCGGAGCAGTTTCCGAGGCCGTCAAGACTGTGGCTCTGCCCCTCCTGTTGACCGGCCCCTCACCGAATCCTCTGCCACCAGGTGTCCCTCTCCTCCCGCCCTGCTGCTCTCCCTGCTGTCTTGGGAACGCTTCAGACCTCCTTCAAGCTGCCTGTCCTTTTGTCCCGACAGCTCTTCCCCGAGGTCCTCACGGGCACCCTCCCTCTCCGCCTTCAGGGCTTTGCAGAGGTGTCATCTCAGGGAGGCCCTCTCTGGCCGCCGCATCCACAGCTATACGTGTGACATAATATCCGTATCGACGTCTTGACTCGCTGTCTCCCTCCCCTAGAATTCAGGGTACCTGCAGGTGGAGGCCTTGACCGTCCTGTAAAACGCCATCCTCCCAGCACCTAAACGGTGCCTAGTATGTAGTAGGTGCTCAGTAACCGTGAATTTTGGGTAACTGCAGGATGGGAAGGCAGCCAGGAGCTCGCATTTGGAGACGCCCACCGTGCAGAAGTGTTCCTCGTGCCCTGCAAAGGCAGGGGTGGTGTGGGCCCAGATACATGACCATTTACTGGCCACAGACACGGCCATCTTCTTCTGACCTTGCCTTTTGTGTTCTTGGATCCTACTCAAACTCAGATTTTTAGCTTTCTTTGAAGATTTCCTGAGGGTTTTTTTTTAAAGAAAGAGCGTGTCTGCATGTCTCCTTCCTTCCGTTTTCTGGTTTGGGGGTAGCAGACCACACAGCCGAGTGTGCAGCTGCTTCTCGGGGGGTGGCTTTGTGTTTCTGCTGTCCTGACACACCTGGTTTCCTTCTTGTCTCTGAACAGGATGGCTCGAGCCTGCCTGAACCTGATGGCCGCCATGGTGACCCAGGGTCCCGAGGCTGCCAGGGACGTCTGCAGCCATTTCGATTTGAATAAAAAGACCTTGTACACGCTGGTGACCAAGAGGGATTCAAAGGTGAGGCGCGCCGAGCGTCCTTTCCCTTTGAGGGGGCAAAGTGTTTGACGTGTCCTCCTCTGTCTGGCCTCGGTCCTCGCGTAGATGGGGCGGGAGGCCCCTGTGTGGAGAGACGTGTGCCTCGGCGGCCGCTGGAGCCTGTGAGGAAGGGAGACCTCACTCCCGGCTGGCGGTGAGGGTCCGGTCGCCTGCGGGGCCCGAGTGCCAGGGACGTCTGAGGCCAGCCTCCCTGGGGGCTCTGCATCGCAGTGCCTTCCTGGCCTGTGAGGGTGATGTAGCTTGCGAGCGTCTTCACAGAGCACTGGAAACGGTCTCCGTGTGCCTCGTGGCGAGGCCCTGCTGGTGGCCTGGTCCTCCTGTGCGGGGTCCGTCCACTTTGTAGGAGAGCCTTGGGAGGCCAAGCCAGTGACCTCCTCAAAGAGGACATTTATGGCTTTTTACCATGCTTCTTGCGCCTCCCAATTATAAGGCTTACAATGAGTAGGGGCTGGCTTGTGCCAAAGAGAATGGACATGTAAATGCTTGGTTTTCAGGAGAGCTGTTAAAAAAAAAAGTTTCCTGGTGGCTCCAGAAGTTTCACTTGGGTTTGGAAAGGTTCTTGAGGAAAGAATACGAGTTTCAGGACTTGTAGGCTGGAGCAAGGGCACCCTCCCGACACGTGTGCCAGCTGCAGGCTGCCGAAGCGCCTCTTCCCGTTCGTGCGTCCACTCTCCCAGCCGGTGCCCCGGTGCCAGTGCCACAGCCGCCCGGGCTCCGTGCTCCGCGCCCCCGTCCTGGGTGCCGGGACCAGGCCGCAGAGGCCCAGCCCTGTCTGCCCACGTGGAGGAGCCACGCTAGAGTAAGTGACTTCTGCAGCCAGGCGTCACCTTGTTCTCCAGCGCTTCCCAGGGCTTAAGAGTTTCTGCGTTGCCAGGTAATAGATGAAGGTTAATCACAGTCACAACAGTGTTGAGGGTTTTCCTCAGTTATGAATAAGGTTTTCTCTGAGGAAAAAATTCCAGGTCTTAGTGTTTCATGGATACTATGATTAACGTGTCAGAAATTCCATTTAGTGAGTGATGGCTCCTGGCGTCTAAGTGCGTATCTAATAAAAGGAATGTGTGTGCTGTTTGCACACTAGGGCACATATCATGGCTCTTTGGTCTTCCCTGGCAATCAGCCTGGCAGTAATTACCTGTCAGAATCCCTTCCCTTTCCCACCCCGTGTCTTGACCTCAGCCAGCCCAGCCATCTAAGTAAAGTACACGTCAGTGGACAGGCCAGTCGCCAGGACACAATGTGGGAAAACCCAAGCTGGGCTTCCCGGCCTGGATCCGGCTGCAGGCCGGCACATGTGCTGCTTCATCTCAGGGCCTCGCAAGTTATTTTACATCTCTCTTGATCTGTAAAACGGCAGTTGTTGAAATGAAAGTATATTTACTTTCTTTAATCATCTATATCAAGTATCTTAAATACTCTGTATATTGTAGGAAATGGTTTCTAGACATTAAAAAATTTTTCTAGTATGAGAAATATCAGGGACATTCAAAGATATAGAATGGGGCTTCCCTGGTGGCGCAGTGGTTGAGAATCTACCTGCCAATGCAGGGGACACGGGTTCGAGCCCTGGTCTGGGAAGATCCCACATGCCACGGAGCAACTGGGCCCATGAGCCACAACTACTGAGCCTGCGCGTCTGGAGCCTGTGCTCCGCAACAAGAGAGGCCGCGATAATGAGAGACCTGCACACCGCAATGAAGGGTGGCCCCCACTTGCCCCAACTAGAGAAAGCCCTCGCACAGAAACGAAGACCCAACACAGCCAAAAATAAATAAATTAATTAAAAAAACAAAAAAAGAAAACAAAAAAAAACAGCCCATCTCAAAAATCTTAAAAAAAAAAAAAATATAGAACGGCACAATGAATTCCCACGTACCTGTCATCCAGCCTCGGACCCTGTCACCCCTCCCACCTTTTGGGTTGTTTTGGGGCAGTCTGTTACAGCACATCCCACATATATTTCACCATCAGTATTTCAGTGTGTATCTCTAACAGAAAGAACATTTTAGAAAACAAAACCATGGTGCCATCATTGTACCTAACACCATTAATAATTTCTCAACATCATCTAATGCCCAGGGTGGCCTCAGCTTTTCCCTGACTATCTCAAAAACGTCTATACACTTCGTGGTTCAAATCAGGGTCCAAAGAAGAGCTGCACATTGTGTTGGTTGATACCTTTCTTAAATCTCTTCGTTTCTTTGAGTTTTCTGCCTCTCCCCCACTTTTTTTTTTTTTAATGCCATTTAGTTATTGAAGAAGCTGGGAGATAAATTTTTTTGACATTTTAACATTGTTTTTATGTTAACATTTTATGTTTTTATTGTTTTTATGTTTTTATGTTAACATTGTTTTTATGACATTTTAACAAATGTTTTTAGCATTTCGGAGGGACTTATTAAAGCTTCATGAAGAAAGAGGATTATGAATATTTTTTCATCCCAAGAAAGCATTGTTAAAAATCCTGTGCCAAAGAACAGTTTCACCAAATATGTTTTGGTCTATTTTAGACAGTGTTTTGCAGAACAAGCCATAGAGTTCAGGATGTTTTCTTCCTGGGATAATAACCCTGTGAATTCACGGGGTAGGAACGAAGAGTAGGCGTGTGGCCTTCTTGCCTCTGATGGCGTTTGCTGGAGGTGGAAGGTGGAGGCGCCGGGGCAGCGAGGGGCTGTGGTCAGGTGGAGAGGCCTGGTGGTGGCTGCTGGAGAGGGGCAGGGGCTACGTCTCGGGGGTTTTGTTCTCCACAGTGTCAGGAATCTGAAACTTGGGGTTCTCTGGGATAAACAAGATGGATGCCAGCAGGTGAGAGCTAACCTCTGTTTCAGTTCAGAATCCATTGCTGGCACCCCTGAGAGAATCTAGTCCAACTCTGCTGTGTTCGCGCAGGATAGAAAGACCTGCAAGGACAGGTTGGGGCCAACATTCCAGGGCCCTGACTCCCAGTACTTCAGTGGAGGAAAAAACCCTAAAACTTGTGGAGCATTTCCTACTCTCTGGGAAAGGATAAAACCTAATTTAATTTTATAAGGCAAGTTTTAGCATTTTGCCAGAATTCTTTTGAAATGTAAGGTGTACGTAGACCAGGATAACAAGTTAACTGTGCTTGAATTAGGTGACACGTTTGTTTGAACAGTGAGACGTCTGGATGGCTTGGGAGCAGTTGTTACTTTAAGCTTCCTAAGGACAGGGGCAGTATCTGAGTCACCTTTGCATCCTCTCAGCCTGAGTTTATGGCATCTTGAGTGTAATTGGTGTTTTATTAACATCGAGTTGGTGAATGAAGCACTGGAGCGTTGCTGACAGTCTAAGGAGTGCAGCTCACTTTCAAGACTTTAGCCATCATTGTACCCAAACTCCATATTGTGAAGAGGCCCACAGGTTGGTCCCCAGAACAAGAGGGTAGTTTGGGGCTCTTAGTGTATTTGGAGTAAAGCAGCATTGATCTTGTAAGGTCTTGCTGACGTGTGTTCTGTGGTGTGGATGGAGTGTGGTGTGGATGGATAAACTCCATCAGTACGAGGAACGAGCAAGGCCTCCACCCAGATGTTACAGACCAGGGGTTGGGTGCTTGTTCTTTTCTGCAGAAGAAACATATCCAATAAAACAAGACAGAATTAATTAAATACATAGAGGCCTAAATGGTGCCAACTACGGTCCTTGCACCTTCAGAAAAAGTGGAACGAAGATGCCATGGTACCCCCGAGAAGAAGGAACTTCTCTGTAGGCAGATGTGAAGTTGGGCATGAAGCAGTGTGTTTGTACAGGTATTTCGTATCATTCCAGTTCCAGTACTTACTCACTTAGTAGTTACGTCACCTTAAGTGAGGTTTTTAAAACCTCAGTTTCCCCAACTGTAAAATGGGTATTGTGGGCATCTGTACCTCAGATCGTTATAAGGAGTAAATGAGATAACAGATGTGTAGCATCTGACATAGTGTCTGGCACATAGTAAGTGCTCAGTGAACGTTATTGATACCATCACCATCATCACCATCACCATCATCACCATCATCACCATCACCATCATCACCACCATCATCACCATCATCACCATCATCATCATCATCATCATCATCATCATCATCATCATCATCACCATCATCACCATCATCACTACCATCACCATCATCACCATCATCACCACCATCATCATCATCATCACTACTGCCCCCACTAAGTGGAACGGGACTCTTGGAAGGCGGAGACTCCTTAGTTTTTTCAGGCATTCAGGGCAATGATTCTCTGTGATGTTAACTTACTTCTTGTCATCAAATTAGAGTACCTTTGGAATAACTGAAATAGGGAAAAGTTTTCGGTGTAAGCAGTGGAGGATCTGAGCATATGTGCTAGTTCTGGTCCAACTGACGAGTGACCTGCGTGATCATATGCCGTGGGTTCTTTGGATGTAAAAAGGGAATGTGAGACACGGGTTTGTCTTAAAGTTACTGGGAGGAAAAACTGATCAGGTGGCCCTAGTGGTTTCCCCTGAGGTGCTGGCTGTTGGTCATGGCCTTTGGGCTGTCACTGAGGATGCTCTCCTGGGTAATGGCCGATGCCTGCGGGACAGTGTAGATTGCAGTCCTGGGAAGACCATGGTGGGTTTGTAATGAGACAGCATCTGTACTTTGGTGTCTGATGTAAATTTATAATATAAAAGCCAGACGTCACCTCATTGATGTCTCATCAGAATCAGCACAAGCCTTTCCATTATCTCTGGATTTTCAAAAACAGATGTATTATTTCATTACACAAGAGTAGGTCATATCTAGACAGGCTGAGAGTCTTCTGCTCTAAACCAAAGTGGTCCGTGAACTAAAAATGTGTATATATTCCAGTCGGGGAAGGGGAGACCTATACTTTTGTATTTAGAGAGAGTTTGAAAGAGAAGGAGAAATAGAGTAGAAGATTGAGGGGAAAGAGCAAAGAAAAAAACCCTTCATTTACATGAAGAGATGACCAGTGCTTTTAGACTTAGACCTGCTAATGGCACAAGCCTGGGAGGCCTCTGTGATACTGGGACGGGCGGGGCGTGCCTGCTGCGTGTTCCTGCTTCCCCGGGGGTGCGTGTGTGGATACGCACGTGACATGCGGGTCTCCTTTGCCCCCAGGGAGTGCATGACGTCCGGCTGGCCTACATTCAGTTCGCTCTTTCCTTCTTGATCGCAGGCGATGACAGCACAGTCGCACAAGTGCTGGAGTTGAAAGGTAGGTGTGTCTCTTTGTCTCGGGGCAAAGCCTGCTTGTGACTGTTTTGAAAAACCTACCACAGAGCATTTTGCAGGTTAGTAAAAGTCTGCAGCCTTTGCAGCTGCCGTGTACCCTAGGGTAAAGGGTGTGTGTGGCGCGAGACTTTGGTCAGTGCGGTTTTGATACCGCTGGTCAGTGCGGACAGAGGTATCCCTGTTTCGCTAGCTGGATGCTGAGCGGGCCTAACAAAGGAGAAGTGCAAACTTCAGAGACTCATGCAGACAAAGGAGGCTTTATGGTTCGAGAAAGCACATGGATTCATAGCCGTGGCTACCTTGCTTTTCTTAGTAATTGTGTTTTAGAAAAATGCCTAGTGTTACCAGAATATTAGTAGTAGAGCTTCAGAGAATTCCAGCAGTACCACCTTCGGGTGCCAGTGTCTCTAGAGCAAGGCTTGGCATAGTTTAATCTATTAGGGCTACTTGTGTTTTATCAAGACTGTGAATGGCAGTGCGGAGAGGGCAGTTGTCCAGTAAGATCCCCCAGGATCAAGGCCCGTCTGGGGTGAGGAGCTGGTGTCCCAGCTGGGGCCCAGGGACTTGTCGGGGGAGGGACAGCACGGGGCCGCCAGCCTTTCCCACACCTCCCCCAGCGTGGGAGCCCAGAGCCCCCTCCAGAACGAGCTGCAGAGACCGTTTACGAGCAGGTGCGGGTACTGTCCCTGTGTGTTGTCAGCCTGGTCTGTGTAGCAGCCCCTTGGAGGCGATGCTTCCTTCGCGTGGTGCAGTGGGCACGTCCTGCTCGTTGCCGGGCCCGTGCGGGACGCCCTCTGCAACCGGGGCTGGGCGTTTCTTCAGAATCCTTCTGGGTCTTCTCGGCGTCTGGCCATTTATTAAATAAAGGACACTGATTTGGGGTTATCCATCCATGCTGCTGAAGGGGCGGGGATGCACTTCTGTTAAAGTTTCTGCAGGGCGGTTGGGCTGGTCCAGACATTCCACATCGCGTCATTTATACTAAGGGAATAATTAAGGATGTGAGCAGAGGTTTTGTTAGGGGACGTTTTTTCCTATTAGCTGAAAATTGGACTCCTCCTAACTACCCACCAGCATGGGATTGAGCAAATTGAGGGCTGGTCGTAAGGAGGAATGCAGCTATTAACAATGATGTAGAAATATGTATATAGATGTCAAATTTTTTAAGTATATAGGATTGGGTGTAAACTCAGTTATAAAACTGGTAAAGTATGATCCCATTTTACTAAAAGTTAAATTTAACAGAATATGGATATATCAGAAGGTTAACAGTTAACTGGTAACCCAGACATTAACAGTGTTAACTTTTGGGTAGTGGAGTTATGGTTGATTTTAAATTTCTGTCTGGTATTTTCTGATTTTTTTTTTTTTTTTAAGAGTAATGAATTTGCTTTTGTAGAAATTATGTGTGCCCATTAAGCATGTATGGAGGAAGAGAAATTGTAATTGCTTTGCTGCTTTTTACCAGTGTCACCAGTATGTTAGTAATGATACAGCTTCAAGCTGTGGAGGCTGAGTCCTTGGTGATCCCAAAAGTATGAAGAGAAAGCAAATAAATAAATCGGTCCAAGTTCTACCACCAATCAATAAAGTGACGACCATCACTTTAAATACATCTCTGAGCAAGTCTAAGTGAAGAGAGAAACTTTGGAAAACTGTAATCGTACCATACATTCTCTTTCAAACCGTCAGTATTAAATTAATTTTACTGAAGTTAATGAGAAAAGCAAAGTAAAACAGAACTAAAGGAACTATGGAACTTTAATGGTTCAGTCACTGTTTTGCCTTTAGATATTTATTTCCTATGTCACAAAAATAGTTTTTCCTACTGTGAACTTGTATAATTAAAAAAGACAAGACTTAAAAAACAACAAAAAAAGGCAAGTAAATGGCATTGTTTGCTGTACCATTTTAAGAATGGTACAGCAAACGAACATTTTAAGAAGTAATGTTCTCTCATCGGTTCTCATTCAAAGTATTTTTGAGTCTAATGCTTTGAAACTTTTACTTTCAGAATTTATTCCTTGCATTTTTAGCTCAGGCATGAAGGAAGATAGGATCTCTACCATCAATATTTTGTTATCCACACTGAAAACAAAGGTACGTATTTGGTGATCAATGTTCCTGTCATTTGTTTGCTCCAGTGTTTTACAGGACTTTAGAGCTATGACATCGTAGGTTATATGGGTTGTTGTATAGGTTGAATGGGAAACTGTTTCTTAAGCAGAAGCTTGGCGGTGCTGAGCCAGTCCTGAAGGTGACAGGCACTGAAGCCACCACTTCAGTTCAGGTGAGGCTGCTGTTTCGTCACAGCAGGAGAAAAGCTGCTCCCTGCTCCCCGCTACTTCACAGGAGGCCACCGGGGTAACTGAGCTGTAAATACCACTCTTTTTCATTTACACACCTGGCAAAATGTTATTTTGTGTCATCTTGCATGTTTTGCCTTTTACATGCATCTGACAGAAATTTTAAAACTCGCTGAAAGGATAACTTTCTTTGATACAGAAGCCCCTTAAATGATCAGTTAGAAAAACTCCATGAGCCTCCCAACATAAATAGTTGTCAAAAGGCCTTGAACTGGCAGCCCACGTAAAAATGGCTGATTAGCGTAGTATTTAGTGCTTCTCGACCGGCGCAGTTCTGCCCTCCACGGGCCATTTGGCAGTGTTTGGTTGCCATAACTGGAGAAATGCAGCTGACGTCTGGTGAGTACAGACCAGGAATGCTGCTCAGCATCCTACAGTGCACAGGACAGCCCCTCACAACAGTTATTCGGCCCAAAATGTCAGTAGTGCCGAGGTTGAGAAACCCTGATTCAAAGCAGTGCAAGTGATGAGGTACAGGTCTTTTCACCTACCAAATTGGCATTGACTTTTCAAAACAATGAGATTCAGTGCCAGCAAAGATGCTTTGAGTCAGGTACTTTCCTGGAGGAAGTGTTGCAACCCCTCTGGAAGACAGCAAGTCTAGCAGTATGTGTCAGAGGTTTTAAAAACGTTTGTACACCTGGAGTGAGGGATGGGATTGCCACACAATCACCCGGGGAACGTATTTGAAATACATAAACCCTCAGAGATAGGAGCTAGGGAAGGGTAGGTTTGTGTGGAGCTGAGAACTGATGCCACAATTCCAAGTCCAGAGTCAGGGACGCAGGGCAGGCTTTGTACAAGGATGCTGCTAATGATAGCCAGAGTTTGGAAGCAACCTAATTACACACACCTGGGAAATGGTTACATAAGTTATAGTTGCTCATAGGATAGAATGATGTTCAGCCCTCCAAAATGATGTTCTAAAGGAACTTTTAATGATGTGGAGACAGCTCATGCTGCATTAAGTAAAAGCAGGCACAAAACAATAATTAAATATATTCTCAAAGAAGCCAAAAAAAAAGAAACCCCAACAAAAACCTAATACATACACATGTATATTTTGTGTGGTTGATGGGGGCAGGGAGGCTGAAAGGAAACATACCAAAATGTGAGCTGTGAGTATCCTAGGGTGGTGGCAATATTGGTGAATTTTTTCTCTTTACTTTTTTTCTTTTTTTGGCTAAATATTTTGCCGCAGGCCTACATTATTTTTATAATGACGAAAGCCAATAAACACGATTTTAAAAAATCAACTTCCTTGAAATTCATTTGTTTTATTGTTTTTAGGTAGTTCACAATAAAAATATCACAAAAACCCAGAAGGTGCGTTTCTTTACTGGGCAAGTGCTGAACCACATAGCGTCTCTGTACAGCTGGAAGGGGATTGTCGACGTGAGCCTGGAGAATGTCGAGGTACAGTCGTTTTTGGCTTTCTCTTGGCCTCACTGTTAGTGTGTGATACCCAGAGCCGGGAGACTGAAGAATCTACACATATGCCTGCCTTCAAAAAAGTCCCCCCATTTGATGTTTCTTTTGGCTTGTGGTTATGTTAATTCCCAACTTAGATGCAATATGATTTAAAAAAATTTTTTTTTTTTACAATAAGATTTTTTTCTAACCTCTGAGGTATCATGATATTAAACTTTTTTTTTAAATGAGAAAACCGTCATTCCCTTTAGCTGTGTGGCATCTGAGTTTTCCCTGCAGCTTGCGCAGTAGACTTACAGGGTTGATCCCTGCTACCTCTCCCGCCTCACTTACCTCTCCTCTCCCATCCATTCTTTTCACACTTTTCCAGCAGTTGGAGTTTCAAGGCCTGTTGCTTCTACTTCAGGATCCTAAGTACCTAGGGAGCGTCAATTTCCTCACCTCCTGACATGTAGAGTTTACTTTGCAACAAGTGCTAAATTAGAACAGTTGCTTTCACATGGACCCAAAGCCAGTGTACTTTTTAATTCTCCTCATTTTGATTTTCCTCAAGGTGTTTCTTTCTTTCTTATTTATTTATTTATTTATTTATTTATTTATTTATTTATTTATTTATTTATTTATTTATGGCTGTGTTGGGTCTTCGTTTCTCTGCGAGGGCTTTCTCTAGTTGCGGCAAGTGGGGGCCACTCTTCATCGCGGTGCGCGGGCCTCTCACTGTCGCGGCCTCTCTTGTTGCGGAGCACAGGCTCCAGACGTGCAGGCTCAGTAATTGTGGCTCACAGGCCTAGTTGCTCCGCGGCATGTGGGATCTTCCCAGACCAGAGCTCGAACCCGTGTCCCCTGCATTGGCAGGCAGATTCTCAACCACTGCGCCACCAGGGAAGCCCCCTCTCAGGGTGTTTCTGAACATGGACTTGGCCAGAATCATGAAGGCTCAGACTTCCTGTTAACTCTATGATAATTTACCTCTCAAGAGCCCACTACTTTACTTCCTTTTATCTCCACGACTTGCCTATGTCCTCTTGTTTTGGATACGTTTTGTATGTTCTATAACCAGGAAGCCTCAGGGGCTTAATAAAAACACTCCCCAAAGTGGAATTTTATTCAAAAGAGCAAGAGAAATTAAGTCATTCATAAGCTTGTTTAAAAATACAGGTTTAAACTTGCCCCTCTTAAGAGTTTTTTTTTTTTTTTTTGGCCATGCCGCATGGCTTGTGGGATCTTAGTTCCCTGACCAGGGATGGAAGCCGGGCCCAAGGCAGTGAAAGCGCCGAGTCCTAACCACTGGACCGCCAGGGAAGTCCCGAGTTTTTTGTTTTTTTTTTTTTAATGGTTCTATTTTATAGGTGAGGACATTCAGAATCAGGGAATTAAGTGATGCTCTCATTACCGGTTACACTCTGGCGTCCAGACCCCATCCTGAAGCTCTCCTGGGGCCCATTAAGAGTTGCCTCATTAGAATGAAAGATGCCCCTATCACCTAGGAGATTCTGAGGGATTTAGGAGCTCTTTGCCAGGAACTGGAGATGATGACCAAATATTTATTTCTTCTGTCGCAGTATCACAATGCAGAAGCAAGAAAAAGCTTAGAAAAAATGTTCTATTTAAAGCATATGCTGTAAACAGAGAATCTTTAGTGCTGGGGATCCTAATACTGATGTGCTGTGCACTTCCTAACTCAGTGACGACTTCAGCTGTCTCATCCACAGTTTGCTCATTCGTGAGATGGGTGTCATCTTGTCTGCCCTGCCAGACTCACAGGGCTGCTATAAGAATTATTGTGAAGTGCTCGGAAACAATAACAAATGACATAAAACCTCAAGTTATCTGTAGTTTCTTGTTGTTCCAGCAACTCCCTGTTTGTTCAACTTTAAAAAGAACATTTTAAATTCAATTTATTTGAAGTAAAAAACAAACAAACAGAAAACCACAGTTGGCCCGTTTTTCCCACCCCCTTGACCCCCACTTCTGGCAGCCACTAATCTGCTCTCTGCATCTGTGAGCTTTTTAAAAAAATTGTTCTTGTGTTATTTATTTTGTTTAGATTCCACATATAAGAGTATTTTTAAATTTTGATTGGTGTTTCTGTTTTTCTGTGGGGTTTTTTGTTTTTGAATTACACCAAATGTTCAATTTAAAATGTTTTCTAAGTTGCCATTAGGCATGTGATATTGTCCAGTTTTTACCCTGTAGTTGTTCGTAAGACTTCTGAACTTGGGATTTTCACTGAATTTCTTTGAAACCCTCGTAGACTTCTGCTGAAGACGCAGGGAAAACCATGGTGAGGGAGCTTGTTCATAACTTCCTGATGGATCTCTGCTGTTCGCTCAAGCATGGGATTAATTTTTATGACGCGTCTCTTGGTACCTTCGGCAGGTAAAGTGTAACGCCCGTGTGAATCCTGAGTGTGAGTTCTCAGAGATCATCACATATGTGACTTACAGTGGAAATCTGTTAAATAACGGAACTGTAGTGTGTTAGAACTAGCATTTTAGGCATTATCTGACTCATTTTAGGGATGAACTCAGAATAGGACCCAGAGGGCTCCTGTTCGTTGTGTGCCCTCGGGGCAGAGTCTCAGGGTAGCAGTTGACTCAGACACACAGTGTGAGGTATCTCACCCAGGAAGGTGCTTTGTGTGTTCACTCGGCAACTATGTGCCGGCTGGATCTGAGAATAATTCTGTTACATCCTCCTTCCCAGAGATGGGGTGCCCTCTCATGCCTCGCCGCAGTCCTAGGTGGGTGCCATTGTTACCCCAGTTTTGCAGATGAGGAAAATGGGCCCACAGAGGGCAGGTCACTCACCCTGAAAGTGGCAGAGCTCAGACTGGAACCTAGGAGATCTGGTTCCCAGCCCACACTCGTGACAGCTACACAACCCTTGTCTCCTCGGGCACAGCTGCTGATGAGTTGGGATTTCAAAGTTTTGTTTTTACGTTTTATTTCATATTTCACCATTATGATAACATTTCATCAGTAAGGAAACAAAGTCCACAGCTAATGATTTAGATTATATTCTTTTGGACTTTCTCTTTAGAGTCATAGACCTATAATACATATCCATGTTATTAATTTTTAAACCAGAACGGCCTACTGTTAGATATATTGTTCATTAACCTGCTCTTTTCCCATTTGACAATTAAAAACACTGGACATATTTTCTGGTCATTGTGAATGACCCTTAGTTTTACCCCCTTGACATTTTATTATAAGGACAGAGATGGTTTGATTTGGTTTCAACCAGTCAGGAAATGACTGATCCCTCATAATGGGATTAATTCGGTGGGGATTTTTTTCCCTGCTTGTGGCTTTGAACTTGTTTTGATTCTGTGATTATTATGAATTAACTTGCCATGTCATTCCTTTTAATTTTGTTTTGGTGATATTGTAGCTTTTCTCTCATCAGTGAGAGTAAGCTTGTTTTCTTGCTGAAATGTAAGAGCAGACTTCTTGAGTCTTAATATAACACCATGCTAAAAAGACTTTTTTTCCCTATTAAGGAGACCCATAAAATAGATGATCATTTAATGAGCATATTGAATCAACTAGTGGTTGTGGGTGTGTTTAAATAAGCTATGGTTTATGTAAAATTTTTCAGCCGTGGGCAAAAGACAAATGTTTGTGCTTAGGAGAGAGGAAGGGAGTTTTGTTTGTGGGGTGTTAATGGAAAGCTTTGAGAAAATTGAAATGCCTCCTTTCCCAGTGGTCGTAAAGCTCCCTCATTTCCTGCAGGTCTCCGTGCAGATGTTGCCACGTCAGAGAGGCCTTCCCTGGCAGCCCTCTTCTGAGATAGTCCTTCCACTGTCACTGCCCTTTCGCCTGGCCCTTGCTTCTGATGGTGACTTATCACCATCTTGCATATTTATTTATTTGCTTGTTCATTACCCAATAGGCAAGAATTGGTGAGAACAGAGACTAGTCTGTTTTGAATCCCCAGAGCCTACGACAGTGCCTGGCACATAGTAGGCATTGAAAGTGAGGCATGACAGTGTAGGCAAGGGTTGGCAAACTTTTCTCTAAAGGTCCAGATAGTAAGTATTTTAGGGTTGGTGTGCCATGCAGTCCCTACTGTGGCCACTCAGCCGTGCCATTGTGGCACCCAAGCAGCCATGCTGTAAGTAAACAAATGGTGTAACTGTGTTCCAATAAAGCTTTATTGACAAAGGCAGGTGGTGGGCCAGAGCTTGCTGAGCCTTACTGTGGAGGTTCCGAGAACAGTTTCTGGAGTGCCTCTGAGACCTCAGCGGTTACTACTCCTCTCTGCCAATGTTGCCTCATCTGTAAAAAGGAAATACAATTAGTGCCCACCTCAGAGAGAGGCAGTGTGTGGTAACTGCCTCGAGCAGTGTCTGGCACGTGTTGCAAACTCTAAATTAAATGCTATTCATTTTATTACATCATTGATTAAAATTGTGTGTGTGTGTAGTATTTTTGGCACTCTCCACAAATTTTTTTTTTTTAAGTTTCTAGGTAAACCTTTTTTTTTTAAATTTTTTAAATTTATTTTTGGCTGCGTCAGGTCTTAGTTGCGGCACGCAGGATCTTTCATTGCGGCACACGGGCTTTTCTCTAGTTGCGGCGTGCAGGTTTTCTCTTCTCTAGTTGTGGTGCGGGCTCCAGGGCACATGGACTCTGTAGTTTGCGACACGTGAGCCCTCTAGTTGAGGCATGCGAGCTCAGTAGTTGTGGCACGTGGGCTTAGTTGCCCCGTTACATGTGGGATCTAAGTTCCCTGACCAGGGATCGAACCCACGTCCACTGCATTGTAAGGCAGATTCTTTACCACTGGACCCCCAGGGAAGTCCCACTCTTTGCAAATTTAACATTCCATGCATATGAAAGCACAAACTATGTTTTGCTCATGATATTTTCCTATTAAGAATTCTAAGCTTTTTAAAGGATAGCTTTCTGATCAAAATTAATACTCTTTCTAATTCGAGTTTTGAAAAATTTTTATTGTCTGTAAAGTGTCATATTGCATCTTAGTTTTGGTCAGTTTATAAGGGGCTACAAAACGTGGTGATCCCAGAAGCCATCAACATGACACGCCAATGAGGCAAATTTTGATTTTTTTCTGGATATTATGACTTCCCAGGGACAAGCAGATATGAAAAGGCGTCTTTTCTTAAAAGGTATCTGGGGGTAAAACCTACTTGGCCATGTAGATCCTGGGCCAGGTGCTCCCTTTCTCCGAGTTTTAATGTCTACGTTTTCCTGTTTTTATCATCTTCTTATATTTTTGAAAACTGCCCACTTTGGGACAAGTTTTGACTCTTTTCATACAGTAGATTATTCCCCCTATAATAGCTTCTTCCGGCTGTGAAGTGAAAGCGTAGGAGTTTGAAATTAGCTAGAAACAGAGGAAGCAGAAACCCGTAGAAGGACTCTGTGCCATCTGGTTGAGTTTTAGAAATAATTTTGTGGCACTCTGGACTGTGGCAATTTGTGAGCACTTCATGGGGAAAAAAACAATCTTTTTAAAAGAAAAATGCGTTCTCTGTATTTTTATACTTAGCGCACACATACATCTTTACATATGTGCTTTTTTGTGTGTGGTTGGAGGAAAGCGGTCAGTAAAATCACAAAAGAAAATTTTAAAATTTCCTCTTCTTTAAAAGTCAGCTGGAACTCAAGGGAGGGAAGGAGAGGTGGGGAACAGGACAAGGCAGAGACTTTTTCAGCCACTCAGAAGTTGAGGAGTGAAGTTCAGGCCCTTTGGTGGAGAGTGGGAGCCCTACAGACCATGAAAACATCTCACTTTCTGCTGTGAGGGAAATTCACGAGAAATGGAATTTTCCCATCACTGTGTCACAGCCGTGTGTTCACTGAGCGGAGCTACCCCTGTCATCCTGAGCTCTCAGTGCTTTGTGAAAACTCCCTGCTCACCCCTCTCTGTTCTCTCTCTCCCTGGCAGAGGAGGAAACCTGACTCTCCTGCACTTCCTGCTGGGTTTGAAAACTGCAGCAGACGATGAGCTGGTCGCTGAACTTGTGGTGAACATCCTGAAAGTGTGCCCGGACTTACTGAACAAGTACTTCAAGGAAGTGACGTTCTCCTTTCTCCCAAGGGTGCAGTCCACTTGGTCCAGTAACATCAAGCTGCTAAACAAGGTGAAGGCCATGGGCGTTTCGACGTCTGCTAGATGGGGTTTTGGGCGGGTGGGTGTGAGGAGTTGGTAGTGGTGAGGGGTGAGGGGTGAGTGACGTTCTGATAAACTCTGCAGGATGAGGCACTTCTTTCAGCCGTTCTGCAGGGCATATTTTAGATGATGTTAATTTGGTGTCTTTATCCTCTAAGGACGTTGTACTTTTCACTGAGCTGAATTTTGAGGTTTATGCTTTTGAATCTGTTGAGCCAGTTTCATCTTCTTCAACCAGATTTTGCTCAGAGTGAGATCTTGATGAGTTTCGGCACATTGGGCTGGAATTAGTGAAATGTCTGAACTGTACAATAGTTTTTAAAGATTGCCATTTCAAGTACTTAGAACAACTTGAAGTAAGCTGTGAATTGGTGGTCTGTTCAAGTGGATATGAGTTAATTTCCATCTGATCATGGGTGTCAACCTCCCCTCATCTACCAAAGGAAGTGCCTGCTTCAGATTCTTAGGCAGTACTGCCCGGCTCGCTTCACCTCTCTCTGTCTCTCTCTCTCTCTCTCTCTCTCTGTCTCTCTGATTTATGGACTGCCTAATGGTGACACACCTGGGATTATTTTCTTGTGCCTTGACCTGGGCATGGGGTTACCTGTAAAACAAACTTTCATTCACGTATTCCCTCATTTTCCTTGAATGCCTGTGTGTGCGGTGGTCCCAGCGTGTATTTGGGTGTTTGCTTTTTATTTCTTTTTATGGCCACACCACGTGACTTGCGGGATCTTAATTCCCTACCAGGGAGCGAACCTGCACCCTTGGCAGTGAAAGCTCTTGAGTCCTAACCATTGGACCACCGGGGAATTCCCTCCCAGCGTGTATTTGGGACAAGAAGGAGGCACTCTGCCCCCCACTTTGGTGACGGTATCCCTGTGGCCACCACCCCTGTCGGGAGCGGCCCTGATGCTGCTCTCCGGAGGGGCAGGGGCAGGTGCGCGGCCGTCGCAGGGCAGGATGGGAGCCCTTGCTTCTCTGCCTTCCAGCCTCATGGCCCTAGAGAAATTACTTAGCCTCATCGAGGTCCAGTTTTGTCATCTGTAAACATGTTTTATCTTGATATAAAATATCCCTACCCCAAAGAGTTGTCATGAAGTGTTGAAAAGATGACATACTTTGTTAGGTGCCTGCCAAGTGCAGTAACTGGTGAGTAAATAATCCGGTTATGAGTTCTAGCAGTGACTTGTTTGCCATCAGAGGTTTTAAGAGGCTCCCCAGACCACAGACCAGGCTCTGCTTTGAAGGTCGCCGTCCCCAGTAACAGTCTCATGACCCGACTTGTCTCTAACAAGTGGATTTAGGGGTTAATATTCCAGACCTTGTTCCTTGTGGCGAGCCTTGGACCTTTATTACTGTAGTTGTTTCACTGCAGCGGCTTTACTGTTGGGTGCCTACAATCAGACAGACTCAGACTTGAAAGCTAACCTCCGCCACCAGCTCATTCTCTGTTCTCCCTTCCCTAGATCTACGCTGCCCAGCCAGACATCTCCCGGGCGTTTCAGACCAGAGAGTTCATCCCGCTGCCTCGGCTCCTGGCAATGGTGATGGTGACCACCGTGCCCCTGGTGTGCAATAAGATCATGTTCACCCAAGCACTGAACGTGAGTGGGGACCCTGCTTCCAGACTCTCTCCCGCTCGCCCCACTGGCCGTGCTGGGGACTGTGCCGAGAATACCGGCCTGCATGTATTGGTTCGTGTTTTGTCAGAGCCTCTGCGGCTTTCCATGTGTCCACTCGCCCGCGGACGGTGCCCTGGGGCCGAGGCACATGCCTGCCCTGCTCCAGCACAGAGCCGGGACGGCAGGACCCCTCCATGGCTCTGGGCCTTCGCAAGGGAGGGAGGGGAAGTGTGCTCAGCTGCAGCCTAATGTCATGTGTTCGAGTCTCATTACTTTAGGAACTCTGGATAGGGCAGGACTGAGGCTTGCCTAGCAAATCCTTTCTTTTGTGGTTTAAATGAATAGTGGTAAGTTTTCTGGGGAACATTTACTTTGAGGACCAGCTGTTTCAGGAGTTTGGGGAGGACATGTCCAAGGAAAAGATAGATACTTCAAGTCCATGTCATTATTTATTATAAAGGTTCCCAAGTCCCGTGAGAAACCACACTGTGAGGGACCCATGCATTTTTCACCATAACTCATGGCCTTAGGTGGACAGCCATGAATTGTTGGCATACACGGGTCCTAGGCCAGCCCGCCCCTCCGAAACCCAGGTTGCCTCAAGACCCACCTGGGGAGGCCAGGTGTTCAGGGGAGTGCAGGGCCTGGGGTTTCCTCGGTGTGGGTGGAGTCCCCATCCTTCAGGCAGGCTGGGTCGTTATCTGAACACAGCAGGACCAGGGTCTGCCGTAGTGGGTCGGCTCCGGTGGTGATGGGGCAGTTACTGTAAATTGGCGAAGACTCGTTGGCCTGTGCGGTGGGATTGAGCATTTCTTGATACCCGTCCAGGGATTGTGCTGAGAGTGGCCAGGGGCCCGGGGGGAGGCGCTGGAGTGAAGAGGAAGAGGCCTGGGTGGGACCGGCCAGGAAGGCCTTTTGCTGTGGTTGCCAAATCATAGAATCAAGGTTAGGACCCAGCTAGCTTGCCCATCTGTTTTGTGAGAGACACAAGATCTCTTATTCCAGGGACTTGCAAAGTAGAATTGAAAGGAAGGTGTCTGATGCCGCCTCTTCACGGGTAGAAGATAGTTTCAGTCTGGCCGGCTGCATTTACACTGCCCTTTGAGCCGACCCCGGTACATACCCCAGTCTGGATATAAAAGGCTGTCTCGCTCCCTGTCACGCTGTTTCAGGAGAGAGGGGTTGTGCCCCTAGCGGGTGTTCCATCCGCTGGGCGGGGCGGCCATGGGGCGGGGAGAGCACGTGGCCTCCTCTCCTGCCGAGGCTGCCGTCCTGTGCAGGCCCAGGGCCAGCGGAGGGGAGGCCACAGCTTCGCCTTCTCGTCAACGGCCCTTTCTGAGCTGCGACAGTGTGTTCGTACAAGTGACACCAGAGACAGGTGTGTCTGGGGGGTGGACTTAGGAGTGCGTGGGGTTTTTTAATGACGTTTTTCTTGTATTCTTTACGGTGTTATCTGCAGAATTTTAATGGCGTACATTTTAGATCAGAAGGAAAAGAGTGAGCTTGTTTTAGAAACAGGAAACAGGAACGTGTTTAGAGACAGGGTCTCAGGCTGTTGACCGAGCTTTGCACTCCAAGCTGGTGGGTGTACGTGTTTACACTCGTTCGGGTCCTGCCTTTGAAGTGATGATGGGGTGGGAGTGGTTATTGGTTTAAGACATTTAATGTAGCGCTACTTTAGTGTACAACGTCCATGTAAAATGAGACGCCAGCCAGCTGGAGTGCTGGGGGCCTGGGGTGTTATTAAACTGAAGGCCCATCAGAAAACCTTCTTGTTTCTACCTGACTGTAAAGCTGCAGCATCCCAGCTGGTGCTCCCTGGACTTCTCTGTACTTGGGAGTCACCCGGGGCTGATGGCATTGGGCTGGGCTCGGCTGGGCCTGAGATCGAACTTGTCTCCCGAGTCCCAGGAGACGTCCTCGCTGCTGCTGGCCCAGGGACATACTGCCACCGGCCGGGGCCTAGCCTTTCCCCCTTTGTGGTAATAGCACAGGTTCTTGAACCTCTTCAGCGAGTGAGGATTTTGAAGGCCCTCCTGGCTGTCTGAATCCAGGTAGAGAGTATGGATGTGGGAGGCCTGGGGTGGAGGCTGTGCGCCTAGAGGTGGCTGGCCGGACTCGGGTGCCTGGTGCCCTGGCCCGTCATCTCTCCACCTGATGATAAGTGGAGAGGCCGGTCGGGTCCCGGTGGGATCTCGGCTGTTGTCGAGGCAGGTAATCTGTGGAGCCGAGTGGTGGTCAGGGAAGACTTTACCAAAAACAGACTGTGGAACAGCAGTTAAGAATAACCGTCGGACGCCACCTTTAGTAACCGCGCTCCCGGCAACTGCTGAGGTCACATCTGCAGGAGGTGAAGCGGGCAGGGTCCCCGGGCCACCAATGCACAGCGCAGAGGTCCGGCGGGCTCCTGGGGAGGGCCAGGGCCTGGGCGCTCTGTGTCCACCAGTGCGGCCCAAAGACACTTGTGGATTTACCTCTTTTTCTTCCCAGCTGGACAGCAAATCAGTGAAACACACAGCTTTATCCCTTATTTCCGTCATTTTGAAAAGAGCCTCAAAGACTGTCGACTACTGCCTGAATAAGGGGGCCTGGCAGGAGTCGGGCGTGTACACGGCCGCGATGATGGAGGACTTTGTGCGGCTCTTCAGAGAAGCCCTGAGCAAGGTAGGCCCGGGAGCCAGGCTTGGCCTTTGCTTACAGGGGTCACAGGCGAGCACACCAGAGGGGCCCAGAGGGCGGGTGCGAAGGAAGGGAAGGGGTTGGGGTGCTCCTGGGACTCCGGTCTCATCAGGACTGGGGCTGCAGTGACGGGTGGCCTGCTCCTTTCCTCCCTGGGGCTCGGTCTGGTGAGCAGGGAGGCCAGGCGTCCGCGGACTGGGTGGGTGCCCGGGAGAGCCAAGGGCTTGCTGGGCTGGGTGCCCCCAGCCGGCCGTGAGGATGAGTTTCTTGGTTCCCAGTGTCTGGCTCCGGTGAACAAGTCTTCAGGGGTTTGTTTTAATGATCGGTGCTTGTGTTTCCACCAAATCCTTACAGTGTTCAGTTCTGGGAATTATACCCCAAAACAGAGCTCCCAGAGGCCGGGACCTCTTTCGGTCACACGCACACACTCTCACATGCTGGCCCCTCTCCTCTGTTCTTTGCTTCTCCTTGTTAGTAGGTTCAGTTCATTTGTTTCTCTTCCTTTCAACGTGACTGATTTTTTGTTTCTTTGTTTTCCCTTTTAGATTTTACCAGACCTGAATGCCATCGTGTGGGTCTGGCAGTCACTTAGGAAGCAGGAGACAGAACAGGATGATGAGAAAGCGAAGAAAAGGGGCAACAGGGCCCCTGCCACCTGCGTGGCTCTCCAGAGCGGTGAGGGGCCTCTTCTGTTTGCAGAAACCACTGACACAGGCAGCCGGGGCGCCTCCTGTCCAGAGGGGCTGGTCTAGGGGGCTTGTGAAGGCCTCTCTGGCTCTGAATGGATCCTGTGTCCTTCTGGGCTTAGGGAGAAGAATGAGCATGGCATTGTACACTGAGTTTTAACATCTGTTAGAAATGTGCCCAAGATTTATGCAAACACTGTGTCTCTCTAAAAACTTGTATGATGAGTGCCGCATGCTCTGGCCTTTCCGTGAGGGAGGTGGCCTCTCTTTTGTTCTGCGGATAGCGGTGGGCTACACGGTCCCCCTGGAAATAAGATGTGTTGACTCAGACCTTGTCACTGGTGAGGCGGTGGGCTTCACGTCTCATCTCTCTGTCCTCTTTCATCCTTGCGCGGCCCTGTAGGGTAGGCACTGCCGCGTGTCCCCATTTTTCAGACGAGGACGCTAAAGCACGGAGAGGCAGAGTAGCTTTACCCTGTCCGAGATCACAGCGGTGAAATCGGGATTTAGACCCAGCCTGTTTGAGCACTTTTGACTTTTACCACGTTGACTCCTTAAATCTCGCTCCACGGGGATCTGTCTGCAGCCTCAGTGTTCCACATACAGTTGACTGTGATGGGTCACGGGTGGTTCGATGGCTCACTGATTGAGGACAGAGAGCAAGTGTGTTTCCTGATTCAAGCTGTTTAATTCTGGTTCAGATGATGCAGAAACCATTCTTCTGAAAGCCGTCCTGCTCCAGGTCATCTGCCTCTACCAGAAGGTGGTCCCGCACGTGGTCATGCAGTACAACTTTGACTTCAGCAAGCTCCTGAAAGGTGCGTCTCGAGGGATGGTGGGCGCCCCTCTCCTGGTGCTGCCAGTGGGGGTGAAGGAAGTGTGGGTAAACTGGAGCAGAGGCTCCGGAGCCGAGGACTGGGAAGGCTGCTGGGCATTGTGGCCGGCGCGTGTGATCCGCCAGCCGGGCTGTTTTCATCTGGACCAATGTTTTGTAAATAGCTGGTCTTCCTTAAGGAGATATCAGATGAACACTTGGCAGCATCAAGAGAGAAGGGAGAAGCCAGCCAGGCTGCGTTGCCTGCCGTGGGTGATCGACAGATGAGATTATGTGATGTTAATTCTAAGGCCTCTTTGCAAAGGAAGAGGGGTGCAGAAATGAGAGCCCCTTAGAAGGAGGTCCCGGTCATGCAAGGCACTTCTGACATAGTTACTCATATTTTACCCAGTGAAGTTCAAACCACATCTTGTAAAAGTAACATTATGCTTGTCTGGCCACGTTTCCTTGATGGAAAAGTTTGTCTAATAAAACTGACTTTATAATTGGGCCTACGGAGGAAGACTTGCGGAAATATCATTCTTGGAATTTATATAAGCTACTGAAATAATCCTGTTCAAAAAGCTGTAATTAACTTTTTGATGGTTTAAAGGCAAAAAGTTCTCTTGCTGTAAGAATATGAGATTTACTATAAAGTGGCCATTTAACATTTGGTACCACGTCCTTCCCAAGCAAAGGATTAACCCAGAAATCAGGCCAGAGGCTGAGGACCCCGTCTCAGACCCAGGCAGCCGCAGGCTGTGCACAAGATGCTTGCCGTCTAGGGAGCAAGGCCTGTGCCCCGCACCAGGGGTCACACTCACGAGAGACTGTACCTGGAGGGCAGTGTGCACTGGGGGCTTTGAGCTGTAGGAGGAGGTCACTGTGGGCCGAGTGCAGGGACGGGCAGACAGCACCCCCGCTCTTTGGTGAAGGACTTGGATAGACCTTGGGACGGGGGGATGTGTCAGTGAGGTGTGTGGGCAGGAGAGCGGGCACAGCCTGTGTGAGGGTGACCGCAGGACAAGGACAGGCGGAACCCCACGTCTTCCTGCCTAGTTCCCTGGACAGTTCCCTGTCGCGTCCTCGTGGCCAGGGCAGCAGTAGCTGGGCCCCCGCGCCCGCCCCCCACCCCCCGATGTCTCATCTGTCTTCCTCTTTCCCACCCGCAGGCGTCATCTCGGAGGAGGGCCTGCGTGAGGAGGTGCCTCTCACCCTGCAGCACCTTGTTCTCAAGGTGGCCCTGGCACTGCCCGCCAGCAAGTTTCTGTGGTTAAAGGCCCAGGTAGGAGGCCGTGACCCCGCCTCTGTTGTTAGCTCACCTGCAGGCTTGTCGGCTTTCTGGCCTGGGAATTTCTAGCTGCATCAGAACCCTGACTGCTGGTTGCGAAGGAAGACGTTGACGGTTCTCCTTTTAGAGAGAAGCCTCTAGAGCAGAGGCCAGGTCCTGATTTGTGAACCAGGAATCTCTTTGCTTTGCAAAAGTAAGGTGCTTAGCTATCCTTACTGAAAATATATTATTGCTGGGTGTTGGGAGTTTTTGTACTTTTTTTCTCTTGACTCTTTTACATTTTTCTTGTCCTTTAAAAACCTTTTTGGAAATAAACAAAATACATTTCCTTCTCCTTTGTCCTCATCCTGGAAGAACTTAAGACAGAGATGGGAATAGACACCAAGCCAGGAGAGGGTTGAGGCTGGTGGAAAAATCAGTAAAGATTGCTGGCGTTGTTTTCTGTGTCTTTGATAATGTCTTCTAGGATTTCTGGAGAACATAATGTTGAATCGTAAAGGGAACTCAAGGTGCAACAGATATTTACCTCTGTATTTAAACACAGGATGCCATGTCACTTCTATCCAAAGAGGGAAAACGACCAGGCCAAATTAAGCGTTGTCTGAATGTGTTTCTCAGTGGCTCAGATGACTTGTTTTAATGACTTACATCTTCTATGAGCTCTTGTATGGAACCACTAGTGCGGAAACGTACACTGGCACTTTCAGAGGTGATATTTCCAGAAAGGGAAAAGAACACCGTGGCACTGGGATCTCTGTGTTCCCCTAAGTCCTCTTTCTAAGGTTCACCTGCCTCATAGTTGAGGATAGTTCTCACTGAGAACTTACTGAATGCCAGGCTCGGCACGAGTGTGCTATGTATCTCATTTATCACCACTTAACAGACGAGACAGCTGGAGCTGAGTGGTTAGGAGGCTTCCGTGGGGTCCCAGCCATAAGTAGGGGATCCAGGATTGGACCCAGGCAGTGTTGCCCAGACCCTGCTCTCAACTTGACAGCCCCCGTGAGGTCGCTGCCAGGACCCCAGTGAGATGACGGCTGAGTCTGGGGTGTTTAGTTTTTACCCCAGCTGAACTGGGCCACTGGGGTCTTGACGATTTAGTTGGAAAGGGAACAGAGGCCTCTTACCTTGAAAGAACTGGTATTAACATATTAGTTTATATCGCATGCTTCATTTTTTGCTCATAAGGTGGGTCTGCTGGGCTTTGTGAACAATAGCCCTCATGTGCTCAGACCAGGGCTGTGGGGACGCTCCAGGGAGACACAGATGCATCGGAGTCTGGGCTGGGAATCTGGAGCTCCATGTGTTCAAAGCCCAGAAGCCTTTGTTAAGAGGCTTGCTTATGTGTAAGGAACCGATTATATCAGCGCCGGCATCTTGCTGAAATGCAGCAAGCGTGGCGTTGGACGGAGTCAGGCGGCCCTGGGTGGTGTGTTTCCCCGCCAGCCACCCGCCACCAGCCAGTGCCGTGTCTGCGCCAGGGCTCCTGGGCTTGAGTCCCACCTCGGTCATTAAACAGCCGTTACCTCCTTGTGCCTCAGTGTCTGCACATGTGAAACGGGGGTGACGGTTGTCCCCACCGCAGGCTTGTTGGGAGGACAAAGTGAGTCAGCATATGTGAAGCACCTGAAGGGCCCCCGTGCTTCCTGCTGTGACTGATGTTAACTACAGCTGCTTTCGGGGGTGTGGGAGGAGCTCCTAACTCCTGAGGTTCCTCGTGTAGAGCCTCCCGGCAGGCTTGCCGAGTGGTGGTTAAAATGAGATGAGATGAGAGGCCGGGAAGAACACTGGGCATGCAGTACCTGTTTGCTCAGCAAGCAGTGGCCTTTGTTACATTTATAATATTCTATTGTTCAAACTCCAGGAAGGCCCAGATGCAGAAATTATTGGAGGAAAGCGATCCGTGTTTTACTTACTGATGAAGATGTTTGTGACCAGTAGCCATTCGCATCTCAAGTCATCAACCAAACTTCTGATCGTGAAGGTGAGCCTTTTCTACCAGTTCCTAGTTCTAGAAGCGTTTTGTACAATCTTCCTTATAGTAGATGCTTAGTCAACAGTTGTTGAATTAAGGATGTATTAGGACTGTTACAATTTAAAAACAGAAGGTTTTATGGCAATTTTAATGTATTCTGTATTAACCTGGCTGTGTTCCCAAGAGGCAACCTGGTGAAATGGGAAAAGCGGGCACTTTAAAGTCCTGTTCCAAGATTTGAGTCCTGGTTCTGCCGTTCCTGGGTGGCACTGGACAAATTGCTTAACCTCTCTGAACTTAGTTTTCTCGTGGTGAACGGGAATAACAAAACCGTAGGATTGCAAGGGAGGTTACGTGTGATCAAATAGTAGGCCATGCCTGGCACATTCTAGACTCAGTAAACATTAGATTTCAGCCCTCTGGGGAACAATTTAATAGGCGACGCCTCTTCCCTCAGCCCCAGACTCAGCCTTCTCCAGGGCCCTGGCGATTGACCGCGGCCGTCACCCACAGCACAGGTGTCACCAGAGTCAGCGGAAGGGAACGAGGAGTTTGTTGGCGTCTCTTCTTTCTTACACTTGAACTCATTTTCCAGGGCTACGTCAGGTCTTGCTGCAGCGCTAGGAAATCTAGTTCCTTGGTTCCACTGGGCAGCAGACATCCTGGTCAGGGCCGGGGCCGGGCGGGTTGCTAGAAAAATTACATTCATTGTATTTAGGGTACAGAGATTTTACCTTTGAAGTGCCAGTAGTCTTCTTGCCACCCTTCAACCTCGCCTGAGCTGCTTGGAGGACGCGAAAGGTCCTCCTCTACAGGGTTGCGCACGTGTGATTTCATGATCACTCCCTGCGTGTGGGTGGAATGGCACGTCGGGCTCTCCCTCAGAGCGCTCTGTGCGGGGCTCGTGCCGAGGGGCTGCTGAGACCCCGAGTTCTGTCGTCGGGCCACTTGGGGATGTCATTTAACCAAGTCCTGCCTCGTAACAAGTTCTGCTCCCTTAGAACAGAACTAAGGTGGTGCTTCTGGCCCAGGCCTGGGTCTTGAGAAGCCACATTGAGATGATTCAGCCTGACTGGGTCCCTGTCTTGGAGAATTTCATGCAGGCTGAGGGTTGAGTGGCTGGGAGGAGTCAAGTCCCAGGTTGAAAAGCAGACTTTCAAGTAGCAGCGGGATATTTTCCCTTTTTATCATTCAGGAGTTGAAGGAGAGGAATAAGCAGCAGCAAGACGAGGGACCGTGTTCTCCTTGACCGAGCCCAGAGCGACCTCTTGTCCTCGTTGCCCTCAACACTGGGTGTTGTTCTGAAGCGTAGCTTTTAGAGTAAAACTGGATGGAACTTTTACCCGCTCTGTGCTCCGTGGGTCTCAGAGGACCGGAGGACCACGGAAAGCGGGTTCTTCCCTGACTTTTCAGATCCTGCGGGACACAGGGTTGTTTGAGCACACGTGGCAGGAGCTGGAGCTGTGGCTGGAGCACCTGGATGACACCGCGGAGGAGAACAAGGAGGCCGTGATTCAGTTTTTGGAACGCGTGAGCACGTATTTCCCACGTAAAGAAGCATGTTCAGGACGACGTACTGAGTGATCCTCAGTATAATTAAGGCATTTCTGATGTGCCAGAGCCCAGAGGCCTCTCCTCCTGACTCACTTCCTAATTCTTGCTGAGATGTCAGAACTATTTAGTTTTAGAATCTGTAAAATGGGACTATATTACTGTGTGCTGTTAACTTCCTTTTGGGCGTTTGTTTTTGTAGGAGGGATTAGTGGTATACTAAGAGCGGTATTAAAAGCAGTAGTCTGATGCGAAAAGGAGATATTTTTAAAAATTCTACAACAAAAAGTTTTTTTTAAAAAACTTTGCAGAAAAACTATTGTTCTTTGAAGGCCTGTTAAGATTTTTGCTCTTGCCTTTATTTTACCTGCGACATTTGGGGGCATTTTTCATTTCACGTGTGACCATCTAAATACTTCCCACTTGACTCTTTAATGCTCAGGTTCTCCTGACATTGGTGGCGAATCCCTATTCATACACGGACAAAGCGTCCGACTTTGTCCAGGAAGCCAGCGCCCTGCAGGCCTCCGTGACGCGGCAGGACGCCGATGATGTCAGCATTCCCATCTCCCACATTGACGGTGGGTGCCGCTCCCCGCGCTCCTCGGGCTTCTGAAGAGCCAGCCACGGTGGCGTATCAGAGGCAAAACAGAATTGCACTGAAGCCTTGTGCGGAGGACAGACGTCCCATTTCTTTGCATCAGAGATCAGCCGCATCTGGAATTGGAAATCCCCTTATTTGTTTATGTAACAGGAAATATGTACAGGGCTTATTTGCTGCGTTGTTTTTATTTGTGCAGTGTTTACTTTGTGCCAGGTGATGCTCTAAGCTCTTAATAAATCCTAACTCATGTAACCTCATAAACAACCCCAAGTTGAGGGGGATTATCCTCATTTTATGTATTGACAAGGCAGCTGAGGCACAGAGAGGTTAAGCAATCTGCTCAGCCTCACACAGCGAGGATGTAGCAAAGTCAGGATTTGACTTCAGACACTCTGGCCCTAGTCTGTGTGTTAACCCTTATGCTCTGTTGCTTCTCAGATTTTGGCTTATTTCTGTGACTATCCAGGTTAAAGTTTCTGGGCTTCTCAGTGTCACCCGAGGAAACTTCAACGTGTTATCACCTGAGCTGGATAGTCCTGCATTTTGTCTGGCAGATATCTTAAGATTTTATAGATAATGCCCTTATTTGTTTAGAATCAAACATTACGCTAAGCATTTTCCCCCAAGAGAAGTTTAGCTTTTATTTTTTCCTCTTTCTGCAAATGTTCTCTTGCTTGCCCTACCTGTGGGGTTCTTGCAGTAGACTCCTTTGGCACCTCTTGCCTGGCCTTGATTCCCATCTTTCTGCCTCAGATGTTCTCGACATGGTGGATGTCCTGGTGGAGGGCAGCGAAGGCTTGGATGAGGAGGTTGGATTCTTACTGAATGAAGACATGATCCTGCTCACATTCCCGTTCAGTGCTGTGGTCCCCGCTGCCCTGGAAGCCAGGAATAAGTTGCTCCTTGGAACAGAAAGTGAAGCAGGTACCTGTGTGTAGTGAGGGTGTTCTGGCTGCATCAGGCCAGCTGGGTCTCTGTGGGGTAGGAGGTGGGATTCCAAGGGCTTTGGAAATAATTGCTGAAAACCCAAGGCAGCAAGGGTTCAGACCCACCAAAGTGATAGCTACACAGCTGGTAGAACTAAGTGTACAGCGGTAGGAATCCAGAGGCTGGCTAGGCCATGGGGAAATGGTTCGTTTGACGGCTGAGTCTGAAATAATGTGTTTGCATGGCTGCACAGACACCTGCTGTAACACCGGTATTTTCTCGTCAGTATTTATTCTTTTTTTTTTTTTAATTAATTAAATAATTTATTTATTTTTAAATTTTTGGCTGTGTTGGGTCTTCGTTTCTGTGTGAGGGCTTTCTCTAGTTGCGGCAAGTGGGGGACGCTCTTCATCGCGGTGCGCGGGCCTCTCACTATCGCGGCCTCTCTTGTTGCGGAGCACAGGCTCCAGACGCGCAGGCTCAGTAATTGTGGCTCACGGGCCCAGTTGCTCCATGGCATGTGGGATCTTCCCAGACCAGGGCTCGAACCCGTGTCCCCTGCATCGGCAGGCAGATTCTCAACCACTGCGCCACCAGGGAAGCCCCAGTATTTATTCTTGATATCTTGATGCTAAGGTACAAGTCCTTCATCCTTACTGGGTGTCCAGGCAACATAGACCCAAGACAGCACTCACAGATCGCAATGGTGTAGTCAGTCAGGATTGCTCAGGCTTTGCTGCAGTAACACATGCGCCCCAGTGCGTCAGTGGTTTACGGAATAAAGGTCTCTCTCTCGACCTTGTCATAGTCCAGGACGGCTCAGGTGCTCTCCTGGGTGGCTGTTGTCCAGGAGGTAGCTCGGGGATCCTGGCTGCTCCCATCCTGTAGCTGTGCCATCTCAACATACGGCTTCCAAGGTCACTGTGGAAGAGGAAGAGAGAGTGGACAGTCAAGCAGAGGTGTTCTGGCCAGGCCTGGAAGTGGCTAAGCGAGTCGTGTGGTCCCAGCCTAACTGCAAGGGAGGCTTGTGTGCCAAGGAAGTGGAAATGGATTGGTTTGCACCAAGCAGGTCCCTGTCCCGGGTGGCCTTGGCCTCACCTCTTCAGTGCCTGGGTCTCCACTTCTGGGCCTCAGCACCCAAAGTCTGACTGTGTGCTCTGTGTTTAATAAAAGTCTGGCATGGTCTGCAGTGGTAGCATCTGCCTTCCAGCATGGTTGTGTGATCGCTTGCAGAATGGTTATGACTCTTTCTGGGTCTTGAATAGGGGTGGGAGTTGGTGTTACTGATGGGTCACAGAAGGGCGGTCCCAGCAAGCCCGCTGTGTCTCCCTCCTTTGCAGGAGAAAGCATCGTGGCGTATCTGACACGGGTGCTGACGGACCTCCTCCATACCCAGAGAGACCCGCTGGCTCTGTGTCTTCTGCTTCAGTCTTACGACAAGTTGGAGCCTCCGCTGCCACCTTGCTGCCGTCAGCTGTCCAGGTTCAACAGATACTACAGCCTCTGGATCCCGGAGCCAGCCCGAGAGGCCTTGGTGAGCTGCGGCGACCACCACGCCTGCGGAAACCTAGGAAACCCCGGAGGTTCCTCCCTGTGGGCCGCAGCGGGCTGTACCCCAGCTGTGTAGCTTTCACAGCTTAACAGGGTGAACGGTCTTCACCTTCTCGTTTCCCCAGAGTAGGAGAGGAAGGCACGTGGTGTCTCTGCCGCTCAGCTAACGTGACGAGACCCCGAGGGGCTCCGCGATGCAGCAGAACTGAATTCCCCGCTGGCTGCACGTTTGGGCTTTGAGGCTGGGGTTGGGGGCGGGGTCTCCTCCCTTCCCAAGTGGTGCGTGCGCGCTCGCCTCACGGCCCCCGTCTGCACACCTCAGCGGCCCCTAGACTTGGCGTGCTCAGCGGTTGGACCTGAAGGCCGCTAGCAGGCTACGCTCTGCTAGACGGGAAAGTGAAAAAAGAAAGAAAGAAATGGTTTTCTTTTGGTGGGGACTGCATTCTTAAAAGGGGTGCTGCAGGTCTGGCTCTGATGCAGCATGCTTAGGATTTCTGGGTGGAGCAAGAAATTCACCTTGTGTGTGTGCTTTTGTGTATTCACTCAGTTGTGGCTGCGCTTGACAAAGCAGGCAGCTCAGGAGGACCTCTTCCTCTTATGAACTTGGTAGCAGGAGCCTGTGTTGATTGCACGTTCACGGTTTGTTAGGGCCTCATCCCTAAGTGCATCACACGTATTTTACGCCATTTAATCCTCACAACGCAGAGAGGGGTCTGGACTTAACTATCCTCCTGGTACACGTGGGGAAACTGAGGTTCAGAGCAGTTCCGCCCCCAGGCAGTGGTGGACTCAGGATTCAGGCAGGCCTCTGGGCTCCGGAGCCCAGGCCCATCACGGCTATCGCCGCCTTCCCCGCCTGACGGGCCGCGGTCAGGAGGTGGTCAGGGGCACACAGCCGCTTCCTTGGGTGTTAGCAGTCCGTGCTGTGCTGCACGGTGCTCCAAGTGTAGGCGTCCACTCCGTGGGGTCAGGCACTCGGCGGTTCTCACCCGTGAGGGCGCGTCAGGATTCCCCAGACGCTCGTTCAGACGTGGTCGCTGGGCGTGTGATTCAGCAGGTCTGGGGCGGGCCCGGGAATTTGCATTTCTAGCAAGTTCCCGGGTCATGCTGTTGCTGGTCCAGGGTCGAACCCCGCTGAGTTTCAGGGCACCATACAGCCTAGTTGTATTGGCCTTAGGAAACAGTGTTTGGAGTTATAACAAGAAAAGCCACGTGGGGTGAATAAAGAAGGCAGTTTGGGAATTAAGTTAGAAGAAACGACCCACTTGGAGACGGAATGACTTCAGGAACTTATCTTCCGTCCGGCCATGTCCTCTCATCCTCCCGTCCTCCCGGGGGAGGCCTTTGGAAGGCGTGCAGCTCACCCAGCCGGCTCCTTCCCAGGGTGGCATTTCCCAGTTTCCAGGGATTAATCACAGTGACTCCTGTGAGTAAAATCCTGTCTGTGTGCCGCGTGGCTCCTGTTCTCCAGAGTGTGTAAATACCTCCCCGGCTCAGTGCCCTCACGTGGACACACGCTAGGAAAATACGTGTGACTGAGCGTGTTGGGACTTGACTTGAATAAAATGCCGCAGGCTCACGTAGATTTTAGTGTCAGTAGGTGACTTCTGTGAAACGTCCCTCTGTGTGCGTGTCGCCCTGTCCCTGTTGTAGCACCCTGTGCCCTTTGCCCTGGTGCTGAGCTGTCTTTTCTCTTCCCTCCTCTGCTGTCTCCCAGGCGCTGCAGACGTCGGGCAGCCCTGCCCCGCCGGACCCCCCAGCCCCCTCCTTCAGTGCCCTGCTGCAGATGGCCTATGCCGGCCAGGGCCAAGGTCAGGGCCAGGGCCAGGGCCAGGGCGCACTCCCGCTCCTGGACGAGGGGGTCCAGGGGCAGCTGCGGGCTGCCCTCCTGCAGCTCCCGATGCACCAGGCCCTGCGCTCCGCCAAACACCTGCTGCTGTACGTCAGGAGCACCGTGGAGAACTTCGGCCAGGTCAGCGCTGCCCCCGCTCCCTGGCTTTGCCACCTGCAGAGAGTGTGGCCTTCTGCCGGTCGGGTCCACACTGAGTGACGGTGTGGATGGAGTCCTGGGGCCCCGCTGTCGCCCCGTTTGTCCTCACACGGGGAGGGCAGTGGCCAGCGTGCAGGGCCCCGAGCGGGCCGCGGCGTGGGAGCCTCGGCTGCTGGTGCTGTGCCCTCTCCCTGGAGCAGAGGCGCAGATCTCAGACTGGGAGCCACGCGCAGCTGAACGTGGTCGCTGGGGCAGCTGAGGCCGGGTGGGGCCCTTCGCACGGCTGAGCGGGTCCGCGGCACGACCAGGCCTCCCCTCTTCCTTTATGAGTTTTAATTCGGCGGCTCATTGTTGGGCCTTCTGTCCCTGAGGTGGTTTACAGATTTTTAGTTTAGGTTTGTTTTTTTTTGTTTGTTTGTTTTTTTAATATTTATTTATTTGGCTGCTCCGGGTCTTAGTTGCCGCGTGCGGGATCTTTTTTTTTTTTTTTTTTTTTTTTTAATTTTATTTATTTATGGCTGTGTTGGGTCTTCGTTTCTGTGTGAGGGCTTTCTCTAGTTGCGGCAAGCGGGGGCCACTCTTCATCGCGGTGCGCGGGCCTCTCACCATCGCGGCCTCTCTTGTTGCGGAGCACAGGCTCCAGATGCGCAGGCTCAGTAATTGTGGCTCACGGGCCCAGCTGCTCCGCGGCATGTGGGATCTTCCCAGACCAGGGCTCGAACCCGTGTGCCCTGCATTGGCAGGCAGATTCTCAACCACTGTGCCACCAGGGAAGCCCCGGGATCTTTTTTAGTTGCGGCATGCAAACTCTTAGTTGCGGCACGTGGGATCTAGTTCCCTGACCAGGGATTGAACCCGGGACCCCTGCATTGGGAGTGCAGAGTCTTAGCCTCTGGACCACCAGGGAAGTCCCTTAGTTTAGGTTCTGAGGTGGGCCTTTCCCCCTCATCTTGGTCCAAATAAATCTGTGTGTTTCAACAAGATTTAGGAGGACATGTCTTATTAAGAAATAACTTTGAGGGCTTCCCTGGTGGCGCAGTGATTAGGAATCTGCCTGCCAATGCAGGGGACATGGGTTCGAGCCCTGGTCTGGGAAGATCCCACATGCCGCAGAGCAACTAAGCCCGTGCGCCACAACTACTGAGCCTGTGCTCTAGAGCCTGCGAGCCACAACTACTGAGCCCATGTGCCACAACTACTGAGCCCATGCGCCTAGAGCCTGTCCTCCGGAACAAGAGAAGCCAGTGCAATGAGAGGCCCGCGCGCTGCAACAAAGAGTAGCCCCCGCTCGCTGCAACTAGAGAAAGCCCACGCGCAGCAACGAAGGCCCAATGCAGCCAAAAATAAATAAATAAAATTTAAAAACTTTTATAAGAAAAGAAAAAAAAGAAATGACTTTGAGGTTGTTGGCAGTTTACGGGGAGTTGCCATTGTAGCCTGCTACCCTCCTTGATTCTTGTTTCTTGCAACTCGCCCCTTCTGGCCCTGGCGTGACCCGACAGTCTCTGTTCTGGTGACTGTTAGCCCTTCCTGGGCCTGAGGGTCGTGTGTCTCTCGTCCTCACAGCTGGGCAGGAGGACGGGGCCTCCCCTGCTGCAGTTCCTCCTGGACCTCCTCAGGCGCCTGGTCATCCATTGTCAGCAGCTGGACGCCCAGAACCAGCAGAAGTACCAGGCCGCCCAGGCTGAGTCCGACCTCTTTTTGGACGTGGAGTCCATGGCCTCGCTGGAGTTGGCCAATGACAAGGTACCGCCGCCCTTCCTCCCTGGGTCTCCTTCCGGTTCGCCTTTTCCTGTGAGGTCACAGCCACTGGCTTTCCCTCCATTCTGGTTAAAAGCGAGTACATGTTCACTGCAGGGAAGCAGGGAGGTGCAGAGAAGTCCAGAGGAGGCACTAAGCACCATCCCCCCACCCCGCGAGAAGCACGGTTTACTTGGGGCGTCCATCTTTCCAGTCACTTCTGTGCCCACACTTGCCCTGCTGTGATCACTTTCCCTCCCGCTGTGCCGTGAGCATCCTGAGAACTCGGACTGCGTATTTTCCTCTTAAAGGGTTGCAGCCTGTGTTGAGTAAAGGCTGGGCAGTGGGTGGGGCCCTTCATCGTGAGTACACACAGCGACCACACTGCCTGGGGAAGAGTGAGCCTTCCCTCCTGCTGGCAGTCTCGGGAGTCAGCTTTTTAACTGGGGCCAGGCTGAATCTCTCACCATTTGCCATTTGACCTGTTGTACTGGGTTTGGGTGCAGGCATGTTCCTCAGTTCACAGTCGAACGCATGGCTCCCTTCCTTTGATCTCCAAGGGGGCTTTCTTGGGGGGGAGGCATTTGTTGGTGCAAGACCACCTGTTAGCCAGTTGTTGGGCAAAGCACTCCTGATGTGTGCTTTTCTGTTTTTCTTTCTATTTGGGAGAGCTCAGTTGGAAAGTGTGATAGGCTCCTCTTTCCTTCCTGAAGAGTAAATAAGGAAAAAAATGTATTTCTGTCCCCGGGGACTGGGTGACTTCATTGGCTAGGAATCGTGTTCAGCGAGGCTGCATCAAATCATCATCTAATCCAGCAAAGCACACTCAGCTGCTCTCTGCTCGGTGGTTTAAACTAGTCTCGGGGTCAGAGCTAGTTCCTCAGGGGGTCACTGGAGGCCCAGTCTCCTTCTGAAAGTGGACGCAGGCTCACCTTCAGTTCTGGATCGTTTAACCCCTACCCATCTTCCCCAGCCACGGACTCTCTCCGGAGCCAGGGTAGCCCTGCCCTGGTTGTCGGGTGGTACCCACGTCCCTCAACCAGATTTATTTAGGAGGGCAGGGCTGCTAGGGAGGAACCAGGAGACGATTGATCGTCCTCCCACTTTGGCATTTCTGCGTGGCCCAGCCCTGCCTGAGTGACTGTGGAGAGAGTTTTACTGCACAGTAAATTCATTCAGGCTGCGTTCATCAGATTCCTGCCGGTCTGGGGGGTCACTGACTGAGTCACAGTCTGGGCCCCATCGTTGTACAGGGGAGGAGGTGCGTTACGATGGGGTAAGCGCTTTGGGCTTGGGTTGGGGTGCTGCGGGCACCCCTGAGAGGGGCACTGGGACTTGAGCTTGAGGGTGGAGTGGCTTAGGGAAGCTGCTTTCTGCTCTCCGTCCTCCTCAGTGGCAGCTGCTGGCTGGGCCGTGGGTGAGGTCTGGGCCCTGTCCCTGTGTTTCAGACGCTGGAGGAGGTGCTCGTGGCCATCCTCACGCATCCCACGCTGGAGGCCTGGTACCTGGCCCTGGAGCAGCAGGCGCTTCCCCCGCACACCCTCAGTCCCGTCCTCGTGAAGCTCCTGGCGGCCCACCTCAGCGCGGGCATCCTTCCGCTGCTGGTGGCAAGTGCCCCAGTCCTCCAGAGCCTTGGTCAGCTGGGCCTCCTGGCCAGGTACTCGGAGGCCGTCACCCAGAGTGTCCTGAAAGAGCTGCGGAACCGGAGGGCCCGCACAGCCACGCCGATGCCAAAGACCCTTCCTCAACTCGAAGCCCTGCAGGGGCTGCACCCGTACATGGAGGGCGCCCAGCTCCGGGAGGTCACCCTGGCCCTGCTGAGCCTGCCCGAGGCCCACCTGGTGGCCCAACGACCCACTGAGTCCCGCCAGAAGGAGAGGCACCTGAACGCTCTCGGGGAGACCCTGGTCCAGCTGCTGACCAGCCGCGCCCAGGAGCAGCTGCAGAGCGGCGAGCTCCTCTGGGCCTCCGAGTACGTGAGAGGCCTGGGGGCTCTGCTGCCCACGCTGGCCGTGGACGAGCTGGACGCCGTGCTCCTCCAGGCTCTGCAGAGAGAGCCGGCTCTGGCCCCCGCCGTCGGGGTCGCTCTGCTCGACTACTGCCTGGCCCGGCGGACGCCGGCGGCCCTGGGCACCGCGGCCCTGCTCCTGCAGCACAGCTGTCCCCATGTGCTGCGGTTTGAGCGGTGGTGCGGGCGGGCCAGCCTGGGGCTCTGCCTGCAGGAGGCCCTGGACGACTTCCTCCCTGTCGTCCGCACGTACCTCCAGCGCGGGACCCGGAAGCACTTCACGCGCCCCGCAGGAGGTACAGGAAGGGGGGCTTTGGGCAGCCGGGAGGGCTGAGAACTGTGTGTCCGCCCTTAAGCCCTGGGACTCCACATTCTGGGGGTGTCGTTTAGTTCTGTTTCTCCTCCGATATCTGACCCAGCTCTGAGGATGGAGCTCCCATTGACCCTGAGTTACCCACGGGAAGCTGGGGCCGGCGGTGGGCGGTAGCTATGGCCGTTGGGGGCCAAGGAAGGAGCGACCCCGGCTGAGTCTTGTTAGGTTGACGGAGTGGCTCGGGTGATGGTCCTTTGCCCTGTCCCCCTCTCCCCACTGTTGGGAGCGTTGGTGAGTCCGTGCTGAGCCAGGGCACTCAGCTGGGCCCAGCTCTCTCTTCTCTCTCCACCCATTGGGTTTCAGATCCAAGGCACTTTCTGATCACCTCCAATTTAATTTAATTCATTTTTGTCGTGTGTATGAATGATTTTTTGCTCACTGCTTTACCTCTGTGCTGCATAGCTTCATATCATTGATAACAGATGTTTTTAAAAAGTAAGAGCGCCCCTGCAGGAGGGCGTCTTCCGGCCAGTGGTTCTCAGTGCTCTTCTTGTTCCCAAGTGAGTTCAGGACCTGGGTGCTCACCGTCTCGTCACGACCCTCGAGCTGGGGCTGTACCCAGGGCCTGCGGGACTGAACAGTCCCTGTCAGGGTTGAGTGATGAGAGGTGACCAGTGGCGTGTTGATAAATGTTTTAACCGCTGGCTCTTGGGGGAGACTGATTTGTAGCATTTGCTGATTTCCGTGGCGTCACAGCTCTTGCAATGGTCAGTCTCGTGCTACCAGTGTGACATCACGCAGGTCACAGGTTCCCTGAGATAGAGCCGTCAGCCCTTGTGAGCGGGTTGTACTGCTCCGCGGTGTTCACCTCCCTCTCCTGTTTGTCTGCCCCAGTATCCTCTGCTGTCATTCCTGTCTTGAGGAAGGCCCTGTGGAGGCCGCTGCAGACCAGGCTTCTCAGTGCTGATGGGCCCCTAGAGTCTGGGCTGCATCAGGAGATCCTGGCCCAGCTGGTCCCATTTGCAAGAGCCAAGGACCTCCATGTCCTCATGGACCGATTGCCCCGCTTGCTTCAGACTCCAGGTGGTCACAAGAGGTATGAAGGCTCAGATTGTTTAATGGCTCTCCCTGTCTCAGCTTCCCTTTTCCCTGTAGTGGTTATAAAGCAGTGGAAATTGCTGCATTGCTGTTGTGCAGTTGGGGAGAACGCAGTTCCTCCGAGACCTCTACTTCCATCCTGGCTGGAGCAAGTTTGTCTCCATAAGTGGGTGGTTCTGTTTCCCTTAGAGCCGTGGTTATCAACCAGGGGTGATTTTGCCCACTCCAGGGAACATTTGGCAACGCCTGACATCTTTTACTGTCACGATATGGGTATGGGGGCTTGTTGCTTCTGGCTGCTAGAGGGTGGAGGCCAAGGGTGCTGCTAAATATCCTGTAACGCATAGGACAGGCCCCCTCCCCTCCCCCCAAAGAGAGAATTCTCCGGCCCAGAATGTCAGTAGCGCTGAGGCTGAGAGAGCCTGATCTAGACAAAGTCTGGACAATATATCCTTTTCCTGGTGTGCTAATAGTGTTTCCCCTAGTCGTAAAAGTTCTGGTACGTCTTTGAAGTTTGCGTAAGGGACAGGGGAAGCCTGTGATCTCTGTGCTTGGGTAGTTAGTGTAGGGACCAGGGCTCAGGGCATCTGCCTTATATGGCCCACTGTGATGTTGGATTATATATACTTAAAGCTAGAGGGATTTGGGCCATGCCTGTAACTCTGACTTTTGTCTTCTGCCGCAGTTGGGTTGTGGCTGACTCTGTCTTGGCTGTCCTGGAAGGGTCGGCGGAAGAGCTGCGTGCTTGGAAAAAGACTCTGCTGGAGGCCTGTGTACAGTGGCTGATCGCGTCCTTTAGCGGCGGCCAGCAAGATGATGGTACCCAGGATCGAGAGGAGCAGATGCTGCTAAGATTAAACGAACTGTTGGTCGGTGTCTCTTATTAGAGCCCCTGGTTAAATTTTTAAGGGAAAGAGTGAGATAGACAAACCCAGGTTTGCAGATACATTCAAGCCAGGTGGCGTGAATTCGACCTGGTGGGGGATGAGAGGAGCCATGTCTAGGAGGCGAAGGGCAGGTGGAGGGCAAACTTTGCAATGATGAGCCATCTTTTATCAGGAACGGTTGCAGGAATTTGTCGGAATGCTTTTTTGTTGCACCTACTGAGATGGTTATATGGTATTGTTTTTTGTTTTGACTGTTAATGGGGTGAATTATATTAACTGATTTTTGAATGTTAAACCACCCTTGCATTCCTAGAATAAACCTACTTGGTCATGATATGTTGTCATTTTTATATAGTGTTGGATTTGATTTGTTGACATTTTACCAAGAAATTTTGTATCTGTGTGCATGAGGAGTATTAGCTTATAATTTTATTTTCTTGCAGTGTCCTTGTCTGGCTTTAGGGTCAGGTAATACTGGCCTCAGGTTGAGTTAGGAAGAGTTTCACTGGATACAAAATTCCAGGTTAACAGCTTTTATTTTCTTCAGGCATTTTAAAGATGTTGCTTTACTGTCTTCTGGTGTGCATTGTTTCTGATAAGAAATCTCTCATTCTTATCTGTATTTCTCTTTACATGATGCCTTTTTTCTCCAGCTGCTTTGAGGATTTTTTTCTTTACGTTGCTTAAACAATATGATTACGATATGCCCGAGAGTTGTTGCTACAGGTTTTCTGTGCTTTGGGTTCAACGAGCTTCCTGGCTCTGTGAGTTTAGAGCTTTCATAAAATTTGGAAATATTTAGCTGTTTTGGGCCTTTATTTTCTTTTATTTTTAATGTTACATTTTTGCACAGAGATAATTAGCATCCGGAAGAACTTAATGTGTTGTGTTACAAGATTGTGAACTTAAGGCATGTAGGAACCTGACCCAGTAGAGCTAGGAAAGAGGAGGAGGAGCATTCCTGAGATGTAAGGGAACCGAGCTGTGGAGCTGGGGGTGCTGGACTGTGCTCTTCAAGGGATTTGTGTTCTCGGGACAGGCCTCCCTCCTTACCCCACTTTGCTGTTTTCTTTCTCTCTCTCTCTTGCTTCCCCCCACCCCCTTTTTTAACAGACTTAATTTTTTAGAGCAGTTTTAGGTTCACAGCAAAATTGGGTGGAAACTCAGAGTTGCCACGTGCCCCCTTCTCCCACACGTGCACAGCCTCCCCGCTATCAGCATCTCCAACAGCCCTTTCCTTGTAATTGAGGTGTGGTTTTCATCTCGTGCAATATGAGGTCTTAAGTGTGTAGTTTAGTGCTGACAGATACACGACCCCTGTGCCCACACTGCTATCCAAGATTTTCATCATTCCAGAAAACTCTCTTGTGCTTTCTCCCAGGTGGTCCCCTTCCCTCCAGAGCAGCCACTCTTCCGATGTAACATAATGCACCATGTGTGGAGATTTTTCTCCACGTCAGGGACTGTGCATCTACGTTGGCCCTGTTAGGGCGCAGTGGTCTTGCTCTGGGTAGACGTTCTCTCATGTGTTTAAACAGTCACATGTGGCTGCACCTCTGTGTGTCGCAGATCAGTCAGTGCTATTCAGAGTGGTGGACAGGGGAAAGTTACACAGCTACTTGGGAATTTTCTTGTGGTCATTTGGTGATCATAGGTATGCTAAGACAGAGCTACTAATGGAAATAACAAAACAATTTAAAAAATCACAGTAAGAAGCAACTACAAGCTTTTGCGAATTACTTAGATAACTATATTCCATATTTACTATAGGGCTGTAATTTAAATTCTGTGTCCTCTATTTTAAATTAATTCAGATATTCCACATGTATTTCTTGCTTACTTTATTCCTAGAATTCACTTAATGAAATTGATCCTGGTGACTGGCAGAAATTTGTGAAGACTGGACTCAAGTAAGTTGAATTTATCTTCTTGGTGCTGTTCAGTAAGGCGGTGAGTGTCTTTGCTGGTGCAGGGCCGGTGGTGTAGCTTGTTATTAGTGTAAAGGACGTGGTGGAGCAGATACTGCTCCCATTTTGGGCAGACGAGACGAGACAGCAATGTTGGGGAGAGAAAATGATTTGCCCGTTGACATGTGTGTCCTTCTAACAGCGATGAGAGAAACAGCCTTTAAAAAATGAAATATTTTTTGGGAATTCCCTGGTGGTCCAGTGGTTAGGACTCCGCGCTCCCACTGCCATGGACTCGGGTTCGACCCCTGGTCAAGGAACTAAGATCCCACAAGCCACGCAGCACGGCCGAAAAAAATAATAAATAAATTTTTTTACTGAAATATTTTTTAAAAGCCAGAAATGTGCAGAGAACAATACAAGAGCACCCAGATTTAATAAATGCTGACAGTTTTCTCTATTTGCCCTAATTGTGTCTTTTCCCTCCCTTGACCCAAAGTGTCACTCTTCTGAGGTTGAGTTTTGTCATGGCCCTGTGTGTTTAACACTTTGGTTGCATGTCAGTATGTCTCTAAACAATAAACAACAGTGTTTATTGAGTTTGACATTGTATACAGATGTATCACTTTATTGTCCCTTTTTTGCACTCAGAAGTTTTTGAGTTACCCATGTTGATACATGGAGATCCAAGTCATTGCTTTTTGCTGCTGTGGGGCATTCTGTCTTACGACCGTACCCCAGTTCATGTAGCCAGCGTCCTACTCACGGACAGGACCTCCCTTCTTTCCTTCCCTCCTCCCTCCCGACCCTACAGTGAACGTTGCATGTCTCTTTGTGCCCAGGTGCCAGATTTTCTGGGAGAGGGGTCACTTGCTGGCTCTTAATGTGGGCACAGCTCTAGTTTTACAAGATTTTTTGATTTGTTCTCCAAGCTAACGTAACATGGTGTGGAAGTTCGTTTTGTCCTCACTTCCTCACCAGCAGTTGATGTGGTCAGACTCTTTCTTTTTGGCAGTCAGGTAGTCATGAAACGGTATTTCATTGCACCTGTAATTTTCATTTCCCTGATTATTCATCAATTTGAAACAGAGAAAAACACCCAAGAGAGAGAAATAAATGAAGGTGAGTCAGAGGTTAATGGCAACCGAGGATTACCTTCATGACATGACATTTCTTGGAGTCTTTGGTTAATTTGCGTTTCTAGAATGCTTCCTGTGTGCTAAGTGATTCTTAACAATATTCACATATGACTAAAAACTTTTTTCTCCAGAGCATGATGCTTTCATTTCTTTAGTGGGTTCTAAAGGGATTTAAGATGAGAAGGCTTCTGAACCGTTAGAGGGGTGTTTTGAGTAGCTGAAAGGAAGGAAGGAGGGAAGCTGAGCCGGCAGGTAGGCCAGGTCAGAAGTGCTCGCTGGGACGGGTGGGCGACTAGGTGTGTGCTGCCGCAGCAGCATGGGTGGTGTGGGTGACGGGTGTATGTGCACTCTAGGATTCTCACCTTGGTGGCATGTTGGAAGTTTTCCTTAATAAAATGTCGAGAGGAAAGGTTTTCTATTGTTTATGAAGCTAGTTTTCCCTTTGGTTCTTGCCTCCTAGATTTCGGTATCAGGACCATGCATTTTTAAAGGCCCTTCGTGCTGCCGTACAGCTCCTGTACCTCCCGGAAAGCGCCGCGTGCTCGCGGCTCACCCAGCTCTCGGTGGTCCACATGATGCTCACCCAGCATTCCCTGTTCCTGCCCACTTTGCTGGCGGCTGGAGAGGAGGAAACCCCGGGCAGTCCCATCAGAGGTGATTCCTCACCCCACCTCCCACTTCAGACGCGGAGCTTATTCCTGGATTTCATGTGTTCTCAGAGCTAAGGAAGCATTACCCAAACGGGATCCGAATATTTCATGTCTGTCAAATCCAAGCTCAAGAAGTGTCTCCTCTGACTTGGGGTCACGCAGCAAACGCAGACCACCTCTCTTCAGAGCCTATTCTGGCCTGCGGAAGCCAGATTTAAGGTTTTCTGCTGTATCGTGGGCGAGCGTTAAAACCTGGGAGTTAAGGGGAGTTAGGGGGGGTTTCTCACCTGGGAGAAATTGTTTAGTTGCGCTAAATGTCTTAATGGGGTGATTGAAACTTTTATCAAGGGCGAAGGGTTCGAAGGTCCCTGTTGGTGGGTCCCTGCTAGGGACTCATACAGCCCAGGCTTCTTCCTTAGTCGGTTTGGTGAGCGTTTACGTTAGCATGGCGAAGGCTGTGGGAGATGGCAGAGGTCTGAGGGGTCCTGCCCTCCCGAAGCCATGCCCTGTTTAGAGACAAAATTGACATCCCCAAACTGTTAGGAATCACTGCAGAGCTGGTCTGTAATAAACTGCTAAACTGGAGAGAACCCTTACCCAAGTTCCTGGTACAGGCAGTAGAAAAAGTAGAAAGGCTCCCCGCTTTCAGGCAGGAGTAGAAATATTAGAGATTTTGGTAACATAATCATGGAGAAAAATGCTTAAAGTTTGGGAGGGGGCTTGGAGAGGCTGATGGCAGCCTCGTCAAAGATGTGTTTATTTTAAAAAAGGAAAAAGCAGGGAAGGGACCAGGTACAGTCCTTGGACCAGTGTTGTCTAGAAAAGGATATCTCAAGCATTTGTTTGCTGAAGTGCTTCCTTCTCCACTTTTACTCTGCATGTGCCCATCCCCCGTATCGCTGGGCATCTCAGTGTTCTTTTCTTCCAGAAGCGCTGGTGGACCTGATGTCGGTGGCAGTGAGGCTGTGTCCTTCTGTCTGCGAGAGCAGCCACTTCGCCGTGCTCCTCGGGGCCTACGGAGCCTCTCTCAGCGTCCTGGGTGAGGGTGCGGGGACCGGGCGGTATGATCAGAGCGTATAAGGTCTCGGGGGGTCACCAGGAAGCTTTCTAAACCGACCCTCAACTGACTTTAGACCAGAAGATCTTACTTCTCCTGCGGGCCTACGAACAGAACAACCATAGCCTGGTCAACTTCAGGTGAGCGCTGGGCCTGGAGGTGAGAACGGCAGGCCTTGAAGGCCCCACCCAGTGAGCTCCCCCAGGGAAAAGGGGGGCTGGGTGGACCCCTCGGCTCACACACCATTGCCAGCGTGGGCTGCTCTGGCCCCTCACTGGGAGGATGGTCCCCGATGGCCGGGCCTGTCTGGGCTGGGCCACCTCACTGGTTGACAGTGTGTGTCTGTCACAGACCTGCCCTCGGACTCACTCCTGACCTGGGGGTCATTTAGTTGATTCTTCTGAAAACCTTTCTCTTGGTGCCTTCCTTTAGGTGGGAGTGACTTAGGTGGGTATCTGGGAAAAGACTTAGGAGCGCTGGCTGGATGTTAATTCCTCCCTCTTCCTTGTCTGCGTGCGTGCGTGCGTGCATGTGTGTGTGTGTGCACGTGCACGCACGCGGTGTCTGTCCCTGGATTTGTCTCTTTCCTGTCTGTCTGTCTCTGTGTCTGTCTGTCTGTCTCTCCTGGGTTCCCAGGGGCCGCTTGCTCCTTGGCCGGCGCAGCTTTGGGCCCTGAGGGGCTGGGCTGATTCCTCTCCCTTTGGGCCCTGCCTGAGCTCTGCAAGGGCCGGGGTTAAGCTATTCATAGACAGCATCTGAGATTCTCTTTGCTGCCCTAGTTTCTTTTCTCCTTAATTTGGGACCAGCACCCCAGCATCTGCCCGGTATGTAAGAAGAGCTCTGTGTGCTGAGACAGGAAGTAAGCTCACTGGGCCAAGAAAAATAGTTCAGGAGAACTCTGCAGGGAAGGGAAAAAAATATTTCCCTTGTAGAATTCTTTTTTTTTTTTTTAAAGATTAAAGATGTATTAGCCTAGAAGCCCCCCGCCCCCGCCGGAAAAAAACAGTAAAGAGAACCATTTTCTGCCTCTTAAAAGAGCCCAGGTCATGAATAAACACTGTCTCTCCCTTTCCCTCGTGGCCTCACCCACTTACTGCCTCGGAGGTGGTGCTGCGTCAGTTGTATTCTTTCTGGAATAAACAGCCCCTGTGTACATGAGGGAGAGGAGAGAAAACAGAAGCAGTCTCCCTCACGGTGAATAGCGAGCCGTCCTACCCACCCCCCGCGGCCTCAGAACCCCCTCTCAGGTTAATGGAAGTCACACGAGGGTGCCCTGGGCACGGACGGGTTCAGTCGCTTTCCAGGAGGAAGGCAAGGTGACCTCTCTGGGCGGCTGCCATGGGGACTGGTGGCGCGGAAGGTAGAGCTGGGGGCGGCGCAAAGGCTGTGCAGGTGGACCTGGTGCGCTCACGGCCCCGTGGCAGCGAGGAAAGGTTTGTATCAGTAGAGCATCGCTGAGCTGCCAGGGTTCTGCCGCTGTGTCCAGCACAGACTGGAGCCAGACTCCCCAAATTTGAATTCCTGCTCTGCCACTTACCAGCTGGGCAGGGGACCAGCAGAGCAACATTCCAGATCCTCTCTGTGTCTCTCTTCCCACATTTGCAAAATAGGGATGATAATAGTACCTACGTTATGGGATAGCTGTGCAGATAAAGTGAAATGAATACACCTGAAAGGGTTAGAATAATGCCTGGCACATCATAAACTCTCCGTAAGTGTTGGCCTCTATCATCCCCGACACTATCACACCACCCTCATCATTGTCAACCTCTCCATCACTCCCACCTTCCCCCTAAGTCATGATGGGGATTAAATGATACAACACACAGGACATGTACTGAGTGCCTGGCGTGCTAGCTGCTCGACAAAGCTACCTGCGGTGCCATCATCACCATCGGCACCGCTGTTCCCGATGGGGCCCTGTGACCAGTCTGCTCTCCCGTCCGGCTCTAGGCTGCTGCCCTGGGGCCCAGCGGCCGTGGAGCATCAGAAGACGTGCCAGAGCCTGGGCAAGTCACTGTGGCAGCAGCCGAGCGTCGGGGACATCCTCCGCCTGCTGGATCCGGACCGCATGATGAAGACTGTCCTCCACTTCCCCCAGAACCGGAGGCTGCTGCCCCCCGAGGTGCGGGGGGCCCAGGGGGAAGCCATCAGGTTTTAGCCGCTGTAAAATACAAGCACTGCTTTTCTTGTGATTTGTTAACTTTTTATAAGTAAAATTCCAACCATCTGCAAAGGTACAGAGACAGGACCCATATACCCACCACCCAGCTTCAGAACTTTTCAACACTGGCCATACTTGTTTCTTTTATAACTTCTTTCCACAAAGGCAATATCAAAGGTATAATTTCATGTACATGCACTGTTGTTTTTTTTTAATAGAACCATTTTTTAATGGGCTTGAATATTCAAAATAATTTGAACTCTAGGTAACGGTAAACATTCACATGGTGTTACACTTATGCAGTCGAATCACACGTTTCTGTTTGTCTCGGGCTATTTCAGGACGCACAGGAACCGATATTTAAAGACAGGAGCACGATGGATCTCAGTGACCTTTATGACCCCTGTTTCCTCCTCCATCTCTTCAGTGAATTGACCAGGCCAGGTAATTGCAGCCTTCGGGGTGCGTTGAGGGGGCATGATTATTACCATAATTACCAAATTAGGACCTTAATCTTGAAAATAATTCTTGAAGGGTCTTCAGCTGCCTTCTCACCTTTCCATTCCAGTGATTTTCAGCAAAGTAACAGTTAATGTTTTGAATACACAGTGATTTTTTTTTTTAATTATAATTTTAACATCTGGGAGTGTCCCTTTGATGTCTTCCTAATTTTAATGACAAGAGCCTTTTCTGAATTTTCACTGAATAGTGGTCACATACCAGCAGAAATGAGAGATTTTGTCTTTGACAATGAGTGAGAGCCTGCTAAGGTTGGCTTTTTCTTGGTTTAAGTATATTTTTGAAATTGCATTTTGTGTCTGCTACCCTGAGGGTGGGAATCTTTGTGGGTGAATGCTTCGGAGAGACAGAAAGAACGGAAACGTGTATCAGTACACACTGGTAAAGACCAGCGTCTGATTCCCAGGCCGGTCAGGTCTGTTGGTTTGGGGCATTTTGTCGGGGATTGGTGTATAGTGCTATCTCACTGTGGTTTGAATTTGCATTTCCTTAATGGCTAATGATGGTGAACATCTTGTGGCTTATTTACCATCTGTAATCCTCTTTGGTAAAACGTCAGTTCACGTCTTTTGCCCATTTATTCTAATGGGTTTTGTTTGTTTGTTTTTACTGTTGAGTTTTCTTTATATATTGTACCTATTAGTCCTTTGTTTGATATGTGATTTTCAAATATTTTCTCCCACTGTGTAGCTTATCTTTTCACCTTCTTTTTTTTTTTTTTTTTTTAAATTATTTATTTATTTATTTATTTATTTGGCTGTGTTGGGTCTTCGTTTCTGTGCGAGGGCTTCCTCTAGCTGCGGCAAGCGGGGGCCACTCTTCATCGCGGTGCGCGGGCCTCTCACTATCGCGGCCTCTCTTGTTGCGGAGCACAGGCTCCAGACGCACAGGCTCAGTAGTTGTGGCTCACGGGCCTAGTTGCTCCGCGGCATGTGGGATCCTCCCAGACCAGGACTCGAACCCGTGTGCCCTGCATTAGCAGGCAGACTCTCAACCACTGCGCCACCAGGGAAGCCCTCTTTTCACCTTCTTAACAGAGTTTTTCAAAGAGCAGCAGTTTTCAATTTTGATGAAGTCCAGTTTATCAGTTTTTCCTTTTATGGGTCATGCTTTGGTGTCAGGTCTTAAGAACTCTTTGCCCATCGCTCCATCCTAAAGAATTTCTCCCATGTTTATTTCTGAAAGTTTTATAGTTGTAGGTTTTACATTTAAGTCTGTGACCTATTTTGAGTTAATTTTTGTATAAGGTGTGATGTTTAGGTCCGGCTTCATTTTTTCGCCTATGGATGTTCTGATCCCGTCCCCATTTGTCGATCCTCCATCTCTCCTCCTCGTCCTTCCTCCTGGTTACCGCTGGGCTGGGGAGTCCCGGCGCCCCTGCGCTGACGCTTCCTGGCTGGGAGGGCAGGAGTGGCCATTACTGCTCCTCACGTGGCCTCCACTGGCACCAAGCAGGAGCCTCGTCCTTCCTCTGTATTAGGGTCCCTCTGATGCCCAGTGGGGACCAGCCAGCGTGATGCCTGAGGGGCTCCCTAACTCCTCCTCCCTCCTGGTCGTGCTGGCCGTGTAGGTTAGGTGCACCAGGAAACCGTGCCTCACTGATTGCCCTGTTTTCTCCCCTTTTAAACTTGATGGTCTTTTTATACTCATGCTCTACCTTATGGACTTGCTGACCCTCCAGCACTGCCCTTAGTCCCTAACAGAGAGGTGAGAGGGCTGTGTTCTCAGAGACTAGCCTCTCCACGAACACTGGGTTCTGTGGCTGAGCCCAAGTTTCTTTGCAGGAGAGCAGGGGCATTTCATTTCATGCAAATGTCAGATGACGATGGCCAGCAGATATCGTAACTGCCCTGGTGGCTATTAGCAGCGGCTAAGTGAGGCACATCTACTGCGCTCTTTGATTCCCCCCCAGGTCTTGGCAGTGCTGGCTAAGTCTGTTTCTCATCAAACATGAAAATAGATTTTCCACAGTCTAAAAATATGATGCAACTTTAGTGAATTATAACAAATCATTTAGTCTGTTGCTCTTTCAGTAGAGCTTTTAGGAGACAGAAGGCAAAGGCTTGGAAAACAGTAGAGAAATAGTAAAATCATGACAGTGTTTTTCCCAGAATCTTGAATAGTGGGGGTAAGGGGGAAGGACAGGATCTGGAAGGCCTTTTGTGAAGAGAGGTAACTAGTAAATGCTCTTTCAAGTTAGGGAAATCTCCAAATACCACCGCTTTTACATTTTATTGGTATAATACAGGTAGAAAAATTTGCAGAGCATGTCTACCCAGAAAGGATTTGCAGTAGCTTAAAATACTGGTTACACCAAAATCATTCATGGTGAAGTAGAAAATTTTAAAAAGCATATAAGTGGATAGGGAAATAGATATGCAAAGCAAACAAGCAAACCAAGAAAAACTAGGTTCATTAAATTTTGCTCTGGGCTACTTATAATCCAGAACAAAAAAAAAATGGAAGCATAATATTTTAAACAAATTTCATCATCTGATAAAAGGAAGTATACCAGTTCAACAGGAGAGGAAAATTCCTAGCAGTAAAATGATAAGTTGAACAGAACAGAAATCTGTGAACAGCATAATGGCCAAAGGTTTACTGTGGTTGAATTAAGACACGAATCTTTTTCCTCGTTTTATTATTTTTTAAAAAGTTACTATTCCATTTACTGTTGCCCTGGTGGATAGCTAAACATGAACAATGTTTTAAGTAAACTTTTATTGAAGTGTGATGTATAGAAACCAGTGCAAATCATATATGTATGGCTCAAGTTCTGGTGAAACCACCGGCCAGATAGGAACAGAACATAATCGGCAGCTCCTCCTCAGGCCCCTTCCTCCCCAGTAGGGACCAGTGTCCTGTATTTGAACTTTATGTAAATGGCATTAAACACTTCATATTCTTTGTATCAGCTTCATTTATCCGCATTATATATGTGAGATTTCATCCATGCTGTGTGTAGCAGAAGGTCTCCACAGCATGTTTTTACTTCCTGCAGTGGCACCTGGGTCCAAGTATTGCTAAACATTCTGCAGTCGTAAATTGGGTGTGTGATTAGTTTGTATGTGTGGTGGCCAGGCTTCAGAGAAACTAGTCTCACTGCTCCATGTCAACCCTTTTCTGAAAATGGAACCTGTTTTCTTAACCTTACTGCTTCTTTTCTTTGAGTCCTTGGCTGAAAAGCAGGGCCAGCCAAGGCTGTTAGCAATGGCAGTGACAAATGCTTTTTCCACAGCAAATTCTTGTCCTCAAGAGAACTGGGCTGAACTCTTTGGCTCCTAGCTCACAGAACAGGGAGGCCCATGTGCGGTTCTCACCAGACCACTGGACACAGGCTCCACGGACCCCTCCCTGTGACGAGCCTCCCTGGCCAGGCCGCCTCCAGGAGATGGTGTGAGAGGAGGCGTGACGAACAGCTCTTCATGCTCCAGCAGCACAGCTGCACTGCCGCCAAAGCCCGTAAAACGTGGGGTGCTTTTTCTCTTAATCCTTGATAATTGTCCTGGTTAAGCCATTTTGGTTTGAAAATCTGTTATCACAAGGCCGAATTTCTATTTATGAGGTTCTTAAAACAAAGAGAATGGTATTTATAACTATTTTTTGATAGCCTATTATGTTTTCAACACTCAAGGGCAGCTCTTTTCCATACACGTTACAAAGCCAAGACTTCCGGAGAATAACAGAGATGACCACAGAACATGAAATTGACTTTTCCTCATGGGCATGTGGAAAATCCTTTTGTCTTAGAGAGTGTCAGTGATTACTAAAAATATCCCTGCTAAGTACTAGCTATTTTTAGTGAGTGTAATAGTAAATGTTTAGAGTGTTCTCTTTTCCAGATTTATTCCATTTATGTGTGTTTGTTATGTAGGTATGTAGGTGTATCTTAAACGTATCTCATCTTTTCCAAAACAATATAATTTTATCCCTCAGTTTGATGCTTTGTAAAGCATTTGGAATTTTTTCCCCCTCCCATCAAAAGTAGTCACTTGTTAGAAACGAGAAAATTTAGTCCATAAGCTGTTAGAGCCCAAGAGTCTTCTAATTATTCTTTTTCCATCCTTTTACTTTTTTTTCCCTTCCAGTTTTATTGAGATATAATTGGCATACAGCACTGTATAAGTTTAAGATATCATTGGCATACATAGTGATTTGACTTAACATACATCATGCAATGATTACAACAGTAAGTTTACTGGACATCCATCATCTCATATACATATAAAATTAAAGAAATATAAAAATTTTTTTTCCTTGTGATGAGAACTCAGCATTTACTCTCTTAACAACTTTCATATACAACATACGGCAGTGTTAGTTATATTTACCATGTTGTACATTACATCCCTCGTACTTATTTATCTTATAATTGGAAGTTTGTGCCTTTTGACCGCCTTCATCCATTTTCCCTCCTCCTACCTCCTGCCTCTGGTGACCACAAATCTGATCTCTTTTCCTATGGCTTTGTTTGTTTGTTGTTTTCAAGTATAGTTGACCTACAACACTGTTAGTTCCTGGTGCATAACATAGTGATTACCTATTTCTCTACATTTCAAAATGATCACCACTCCATCCTTTTACTTAAAATCTGCATCTTGAGGTTAAAAGTGGTTTCTTGTGGACAGCGTATACTTGGGTTTTGTTTTTATATCCAATCTGACCATCTCTGCCTTTTAATTGGAATGTATACACCATTTACATTTAATGTGATTATCGATCTGATTCCACTTTATTTTCTATTTTGGCTTTTAACTATAATTTGTGTGTGTGCTTGTCAGCATATGTACGTGTGTGTGTGTGTGTGTATATATGTGTTTTTGTGTGCATGTGTGTGTTGGTTGCTTTAGGGTTTATGGTATACGTCTTCAATTTATTGTGGTTTACTTTCAAGTGAGATTATACCACTTCGTGGATAGTAGAAGCACCTTACAATAGTATATATCTCTCCCCTCCTGGCTTTGCTTTATAATTATCATACATTTTCCATCTATTGATAAATGTTAAAAAGCCTACAATATGTGGTTGTTTTGGCTTCAGACTGTCAATTACCTTTTAAAGGGATTTAAATATTTTGTTTACCCCATAGTTATCATTCCTTGTTCTCTTCATTCCTTTGTGTAGATCCAGATTTCCATCTTCTATCATTTTCCTTCTCCTCAAAATACTTTTAAGAATTCTTATAGTTCAAGGCTGTTGGTGATCAATTCTTTCAGCTTTTAGTCTTAACTTTTGAAAGATTTTCATGGGGTAGGAAATTCTCGGTTGACAGGTTTTTTTCTTATTGTACTTTAAAGATGTTGCCACCTTGATTCTGGATTGCATTGTTTCTGACAAACAGTGTTCTTATCTTTGTTCCGCTCTATGTTTTTTGACCACTTTTAAGATTTTTTTAATCACTAGTTTCAAGCAATTGGATTATGATAAGCTTGGGTGTAATTTTCTTTATATTTTTTGTGTTTGGGGTGTTCATTGAGCTTCTTGGGCTTGTAGGTTTGTGGTTTTGTCAAATTTGGAAAAGTTTTGGCCATTATTTCTTCATTTTTAGGGACTCTAGTTATACATGTATTAGCCTGCTTGAAATTGTCCCACAGCTCACTGATGCTCATGTTTTTAAAGTTCTTTTTTCTCTCTGTGTTTCAGTTTGGTTAGATCTGTTGCTGTCTTCAGGTTCACTGTTCTTTTTTTCTTCAATGTCTAATCTGCTGATCAGCCCATCTAGTGCATTTTTCTTTTTGTTTGTTTGGTTTTTTGTTTGTTTTATTGAAGTATAGTTGATTTACAATGTATGTCAAACCTAATCTCCCAATTCATCTCACCCTCCCCAGGTGACCTATCCCTGTTCTGAGGTTTTTCTTGACAGTGTTTATATTGTAAAAAGGCCTGGGTTTTTGTTAAAGAGGATTTGAAGTGTCCTGAATTGCAGGTGTGATCAAGTGGGTCCCCTCATGTATCTGACCTTCTCTCCCATCACATCCTCTCCTGGAGTAATGTGAGTTTTTCAGGGCCTCACAGGTGATGAGAGAATATCAGCCAGCAAGCTCTGGGCTGTAGCTTTTGTTCAGGCTTGGTGAGCCACTCTTCTGTGAGATTTCTGTCATTTGTTTGAAGAAAGAACTAGGGTTGCAGAGTGGATATAAGTTAATCCTTCGTAAAATCTATATGCCAGCTCAGACCAGTTCGCATTGGCTGTATCTCCCAGCATCGCCGCCTTACGTATTTTCCTTGGCCGTGTTTGTAGGTAGGAACTCAGAGGCCGAGGGCTGAACAGGGTAGACCCGAGAGCCGGCTTTCTCTGCTGACCCTCTGGTTGTGTCCCCCAGGCCTCTGCATGCTGGGATCTCAGTGGTGGGTCTGAATGTCACCTCTGATCTCTGGCTCACTGGGTATTTGTGAGAAGTAATGAAAGATTCCTGGGATTCTTGGGATTAACAAGCATCTTAGAAACTGAAGGCATGTGATTATTGCCATGGAAGGGGAGATAGTCTTTTATCCGGCTTTAGCAGAAGTTAAGGGGAGCAGGAGGAAGACTTGCATTTCTTGTACCTAGCACGCACATGTAGCTGATGGTGGTAAGATGCAAGAGCAAATGGAATTCTCTGTGTTGCACACGCATCATGGAATCATAGCGTGTGTGTGTGTGTGTGTGTGTGTGTGTGTGTGTGTAGTTAATGCTGTATTTTATTTCCCTCAGAATTTGTGGTGGATTGTCGGAAATTTGTGGATTCAAATGCTCTGGGCCTAACTGTCACAGCCCTCAGCAGCTACGACCCCCCGATGCGAGCTGCGGCCTACTCCGTGCTGGCAGCCTACTACTCACAGCTGGAGGGGGCACGCTTCCGGGAGCAGCCCCAGGTGAGCGGGGCTGAGGGGACGGCTCTCCGCCCGGCCTGGTGGAAGGATTTCCTAAGGAGATCGGAGGTGTTGCCGGGAGACTGATAGAGGACAAAGTCTGTCCCCTGCTGGGGGAGTGGGGGTGATGCCTGAGGCTGTTTCGGGTCCTCAGCCCCGGGAGATGGAGAGAGGTCTCCCCTTACAAGTGGTCTTCTTGTGTCATGGTGAGCAGAGCAGTTCTAATTTCTGTTGAACTCAGGGGTGACGGCAGCTGTCACCCAGGACACACAGAGCCTCGGAAACTGTGCCCTGAGGTGGTGGGGACAGGCGTCACCTTGGGTGGTCCCTGGGGTGTGAGGAGCCGGCCAGTCTGCGAAGCCGTGGTCTAGGCTGTACAAGGTAAGGCTGATTACAGCCGTTCTGCAGATTCTCTCTTTTTTTTGTTTTCCCCCTTTTTCCTGGTTTGAAGGTGCTGTACCTGTTGGACGTGGTCCGGAACGGCATCCGAACTAAGAACATGAGACTCACCTTCACCTTGACTCTCTTCATCGCCAAAGCAGCCTTGCAAATTTTGAGACCAGGTGCCACTGACAGAATCAGGTTGGGGTGAGGTGGAAATTTTGAGGCTGAGCGAGGCCACTTGGAGGCGTTCATCCCGCAGGCATAACCAGCCCACCACACACGTGAGGGAGACGGATCAGGGTCACATGTGCAAGGCGCAGCACAGTGTGTATGATGGGGGAAGATTATTTATTCGTATTTGCCTGTAGGGGTATAAAGCTGTGGTAAAAGCAGGTCACAGCTCCCACCAAAGGGACTGCTCGAGGGCGTCACGGATCCCTACGTGAGCACTTAGGGGGACCTGACACAGAGGCCCGTCCGTGCTGGCAGCTGCCACTCTGAGCTCGGGGGTCAGCGTCAGTGTAGCTCACCAGCTAGAGGACAAGCGGCCTGTGGGTCCCAGTGCAGGTGTCACCCAGGGCGTGGAACATGGCTCTGCTTTGTTCCTCACAGCAGGGCACTGCCGAGGTAGTGTGAGCACAAGTCAGTCTATCATAGGACCTTTTTTTTTTTTTGGTAATTAGTGAAAAGTCATAGAATGTTGATAACGTTAGGGACCACAGGGTTCTTCGGAGGTAACATGGTTGTTTTTAGATGAGGAAACAGCCTCCCAGCTGGGGCCCCCAAGGTTAAATAGCTTGTTCAAGGCCCCACGGTCAATCTGTAGTCAAGTTGCTGTTAGAATTCAGATTTGATTTTCATCTGCTCCGTATCTTTTTTTTTGGCCACGTTGGGTCTTTGTTGCTGCGCGTGGGCTTTTTCTAGTTGTGGCTAGCGGGGGCTACTCTTCATTGCTGTGCGAGGGCTTCTCATTGTTGTGGCTTCTCTTGTTGCGGAGCACGGGCTCTAGGTGCGGGGGCTTCAGTAGTTGTAGCTCGCGGGCTCTAGAGCTCAGGCTCAGTAGTTGTGGCTCACGGGCTCTAGAGCGCAGGCTCAGTAGTTGCGGCGCATGGGCTTAGTTGCTCCGCGGCATGTGGGATCTTCCCGGACCAGGGCTCGAACCCGTGTCCCCTGCATTAGCAGGTGGATTCTCAACCACTGCGCCACCAGGGAAGCCCCGGCAGGCGGATTCTTAAACCACTGCACCACCAGGGAAGTCCCCCCGTATCATTTTTATTACATGGTTTTTTCTTTACCTTAGAGATTACGGGAGGAAAGAAGGTAATTAGCCATTTAGACTCCAAAGAAACAAACTCTTCTGTGAAAATACCCCAGCAGAGGTCACGGTGGATGGTCTTGGCCTCCCATCCAGTCTGTGCCCCCCAGGCAAGCTGCCCCACATCAGACCTCATGTTGGGGTTGGCGCACAGGGCAGCATCAGTGGTCCAGGGTTGGGACCAGGGGACGAGGTGTCGGCCCCGTTGCATTCGAGAGCCAAGTGACTCAGGGCACATGTGAGCCCCCTTTGCTGTGGCAGTTTGCTCAGTGGGAGGCCGATGGGCTGGGTGTTAGCCCTGTGCTGTCTGACGTGTGGCCAGGCCCCACTCTCCCCACCAGCTGATTAGAGTTTAGGCAGTGGGCTGATGCCTGGGGAGGGGTGACGTCTCCAAAGGACTGGACATCCTCACGTGGTTCCTGGGCCGCAAGAGAAGCCCGTATGCTGTGTAGAACTAAGGTGTCTTAACTGCGTTTTAATTCTTGAGAACTAATAACCTGGATAAGGATTGGAAAGCCCCGAGGGGGCAGGGATTTATGTGTGACCGCCCCCAGGGCCCTGCCCCCCTACTCCAGCCGGCCACGGGTGTCCTGTTGGCGCTACGGTGAGTGACTGACTGCTTGCGTTCACAGAGGAGCACATGTATTTGAAGGTCAACAAGTTCCTGCTGTCCCATGAGTACCTGAACATGAACAAAGTTCCAGGCTTCTACCAGTTCTTCTACAGCTCGGACTTCGAGGTAATGCTCTGAGGTCCTCGGGGTCCTGGAAAGACTCCTAAATGGGATGCTCCGCCACTGCGCTGACGTTTCCCCGAGGAGACTGTCAGCTACAGAGCACGGGCTGCGGTGGAGCTGGGGCCAGGCGGGCCTGTGTGTGGAAACGCTTCCCATTCCACACCTTGATTCTTGGGTGGCTTCTCAGACCTCACAGACTACTCCAGAGGCCTCGAGTCATGGCATCCTCGTTGTATTTTCTTGGTGAATCACTGGGTTGAATACTAATGTGCTTTAACAGAACACCCCCTGTGAGCTAGCACAGTTCACTGTGTAAACTTGACCTGGTGCCTTATTCCTGACCTGGAGAAACGGAAGCAGAGAGGAGATGGAGGATTTTTAATAACCTACCCAGAAACGGAGGGTGGGGGTAGCCGTGCTGCAGCCTTTGCCCCCAGTTGAAAGTACCGGCGTTTGAAGAGTTTTCAAGGGGAAAAGCCTTCACTTATTTAACGATAGTTTCCTGGTTGCTTGGGTTACAGCAGAAGACGGAGCGGGAGTGGATGTTCGGGCTTCTGCGCCAGGGGATGCGGGACAAGTACTGCTACAAGCTCTGTGCCCGGCGGGGCGTCCTTCACATCGTCCTGTCCTTCTTCAGCAGCCCGCTCTGCGACGACGTGGCCCAGGTCGGCGGCCAGCGCTCCTGGGGGGCTGAGGCCGGGACCCTTGCTCGGGGTTCCATCTGCCGGTCAAGTCCCCGTGGAGTCTCACCCAGCCTGGCCTCCCGATTCTACATTAGCTTCCGGGGCCCTGGCCTGGGGGCAGGGCCTGTGGAGAGGGAGGGAGGCAATGAGTACCCAGGTGGCTCTGGAACGGCTGAGAGCTCTAGAAACAACGTCACCCCATACATGACTGAGGTGCTTGGAGACACGCCCGAGCCACCAGGTTGTCTCATGATGCAGAGAAGCTGCAGGTTATCAAAACTCGGCTGGGAAAATGAGTCGGGAGTCGAAACTGCCTGCCTCACAGCTGACGAGGGAGTCTGCCCATTAGCTCTGCCCCTGGAGCCGGAGCTCACGTCGCGTGAGACGTAACTAGGAGAATTCATCAGTATTTTGGTTAACTTCTAGCCTGGTCAGCTTCTGCTTCTGGTATCATGTAAAACGTGGGTAAATAGGAGTGAGTCTGAATAAACGGAATTCGAGTACGGTAGATTTCTATTTTCTACAGCACGTGAGAACTCTAAAGCACCCAGTTACCAGTTCCAGCAGGAGTCCCAGCTTTCTGTCCTCTCCAGGTGGTCAAATCAAGGCAATGGATGAGCCGCCAGCAGTTCATGGCTGGGCTAGAAATGGGTCCGCCCTCCTCCCCACTCAGGCTGCCCCAGATAAGGGCCGTGTGGCTTCCATGCTGTGTCTCTGTTTGTGACGGGTTAGCGGGTGGGCGTCCCCGGGCCCGAGCTCGCCGTGGCCGTCTGTGTCCTCTGGCTGTCATTGTGGGGAATGGTGGTCCCACATGGCCACCACTCTTATAGACTTAGCAGACGTCACGTGCAGCTACCGCCTGTAATTGGAACATACCATTCTATTTTTTAAAGTGTCCCCTGGATCAAGTCAGTCAGGTTTTCCCACTGAAGAGTAACTTTTTGTTTCGGGTTTGCAGAATTGGATTTTGGAAATTCTGCAGAATGCTGCCCGGGATGCCAAATCTGCCTATGAGATCCTGCGGGATTACAGCCTCTTAACATGGATCCTACACATCCTGGAGAGCAAGTAAGCACCGTGTCTGTGTGTGTGTCTGTGTGTGTGTGTGTGTGTGTGTGTGTGTGTGAGAGAGAGAGAGCAAGAGACTGTGTGTGCTGTGCGTCAAGCAGAAGGAGGTGACGCGGAGACCGTGGCGCCTCCTGCCGTCTCTCGTGTCTGCTGGAAGTGTCCCGGAGAATCTGTTCCCGAAACAGCATCCTCTGCACCACCTTTCCGTCTCTTGTGCCAGGTCCAGGCTCCTCCCCTGGAGTGGGGTCCCCCATCTGAGGTTTCAAGGTCTCTGCCCTTCCTGAGGCAGAAACAGGGAGCTCCTGTTTCAGGAACGCTCGTGCGGTCATGTGGGTTCGCACTCCACTCCCGCCCAGGGTCAAGGTGCTCGGCGAAGAGCCGGTGCCGGAGCGGCGTCGAGGACTGGAGTGGGTGTTTGTCTTGTTACTGGGGCTGCTGTCACCGGGTGCCTCAAACGACAGTTTCATTTTCTCGCCTTCTGGAGGCTGGAAGTCCGAGATCAGGGGGCCAGCATGGTTGGGTTTGGCGAGAGCTCGTTTCCTGGCGTACACACTGCCGACTGTGTCCTCACATGACCAGGGAGAGAATGAGAGAGCTCTGGTCTCTTTCTCTTACAGGACATTAATCCCATCATGGGGGCTCCATCCTCATGACTTCTAAACCTAATGGCTTCCCAAAGGCCCCACCTCCAAATATAGTCCCATTGGTGTTAGGGCTTCAGCCATCTGAATGGGGCGGGGGACACAGTTCAGTCCATAGTGCGATCGGTTTTGATTCCTAACACTCTCTTAAGTTTGAGGCTGTGTGAAAAGATGAAGACCTTGTCTCAGCAGACAGCCCTTGGTGGCAGGGATCTTTCTTTCAAACAGCTACCTATGATGATAAGCCTGGGGCTATCCAGGCTCTTTCATGCATTTTTTTTTCCTTTTGTGCATTTTTTAAAAAGAATTAAAAGATTTTTCTCTGAAAGAAAGTAATGTCTTATATCTAAAGGCAGCATTGGCTGATTATCTGTTCCTGGCTGTTACCTTTATGCTTTAGGGTTGGGTTGTTCTCGTGGGCGGGAAGGCTCTTCTTACGGTGCCACAGCGGCTCCCGAATGTCCCTTAGTGGGGACTGAGGTGGTTGGCTGTCTAGAAAGGAGGGTTGGGGCCTCGCCCTGGGTTGGAGCTGCATTTCTGTAGCAGACATCCTGTGTTCGCTTAGATGCTGTGTCCCCCTCTTTGGGGGCTGCAGCGGGAGGTGCGAGGATAGAATGGTTGGGGGAGAGGGGAGAAGTCTGCCGCTTGGGATGGTCACCACCGTCGCAGGCTCTTCCATGGTTGCCACCCACCCCCTCCAGGAGATGTCACTGGGAGGAGAGGGTGTGACAGACAGTGGACTTGCCCACATTTGGTTTCAGGTTCCTGGAGACTCAGCTGCTGTCCAACCTCATCTCCCTGCTGCGCACGCTGTGGGTGACCACCCTGGGGGACAGAGGCGCGGAGGCAGGACAGCAGCCTCCTTGCAAGCCTGGGTCCCAGGAGCCCCCGAAGCTGCTCGCCCTGCACTTGGTCGACGAGTTCCTCTACGTTCTCCTTGTGCTCACGAAGCACCTGAGGTAAGCCCCTCCCCACTGGCCATGACCCCTTGCAGGTCACCTGTCGGCCCCCCCTTAGTCCCGGCTCCACAGGTAGGCTCTGGGCCGGGGCTGCCATCCCTTCGGTGACGTCAGGAAACCTACTTCAGCTGCTCCTCTTTCCACGTCAACTTCAGGAGGTTCCTTTCAAGACCGTGAGAACTTAGCACACTCGAAAAACCTAAAGCCTGTCATGCCAGATCATTTTTAGCAGGCAAACCATCTATTGGACTTTTGGATTCAAGCACTCAAAATGTTTTATAGAAAGAACATATTTTCCATGATCTAAGCCTAGGAAAGTTAAGCTGTTCCCAAACTCGCCTCCGCCTTCATTAGGCTACGGGCTCCCTTATCCATGAATTTCCTTGAAAATTTCAGTATTTTCCCCTTAGAATTACACTCTTGGTTTCCTCAGGAGAGCTCAGTTCTTCTCAGATTCTACTGTGTTAGAGAAAATACACCGTGTGCCCTCAGATTTCTGATCTGGGAACAGGGGTATGCTGATTGAAACCAGAGGATCGATAGCAAATGGACTGTCATCTCAGAATGAAACTGTCTTGATAAAGAACAGGGCATTTGGTTTTCTGTTGTTCGGAATTCAATTGTTGGATTCATGCCAGAGCGCCCGTTTCTTATTTTGGGGTTGTCCAAAGACACATTGGTCTCTGAGAACCGATTGTTATTCAGAATACTGATCGTAAATGTTAAAATTGTGGAAGGCAGATGGTTTTGAATTTTAAATTCCTTAGAACTCGGAGGGATGTGCGTCCCCGCAGTGCCCACCGTCAGGTTTGGCCGTGGGTGGTGCCGGCCCCGGGCTTTGCCGAGCCTTTTCCCTCGAGGCTGAGCGTTCCTGAGACGGAGAGGAGCTGGCGGTCCTGGAGCTGTTCAGCGTGGCCGCTGGCGCCCTCACCGCAGGCTCTGCCCAGCTCTCCCGGTTTCCAGAGCGCTTTCTGTGCCTCCAGGGTGGAGCTCAGACTCCGGTCCCCGTTCTGCCTCCGCTGGAGGGGCTCCCTGTTTCCCGCGCTGGGCGCTGGGCTCCACGCTCTTGTCTGTAGTAAAGGGTCTCCCGGGCTGCGGGTGGACGGTGTGCTGAGCTGCAGGACGAGGTCCTGGGCCGCGGGGGAGGAGGCGGCCCTGGCTCAGTCCGTGGCGTTGGCTCCCGCAGGCCCGCCTTGGCCCCCGCCCAGCTCACCAGCTTCTTCGGGGCGCTCGACTCCGTGCTGAGGTACCGGGCCACCGTGCTGCAGGCCTTCAGGGACATGAACCGCTTCACCGTGAACGAGACTGTGCTGTCCACCAGGGATGCCCTCGTCCTCCTGCACCAGTGGAGCCTCGTCGAGAGAGACGTCAGGCTCCAGGAGGACCTGAGAGCAGCCGCGGAGAGATGCCAAGTCAGGGAGCTGCTGAGTGAGTGTCGGACCCGCCCCCCAAGCTGTGCTCGCTGCCCCGCGGAGCAGCCGGCGTCTTACCGTCCCTGAGCGGCACGTCTGCAGCTTAGAGACAGGGCCCATCCGCCTTCGTAGCCCGGGAGGGAGGCGGGGGCCGGCTTTGAGTCCCAGCTCTGCCGCTAACCAGCGCTCGGCTGCTACGCTAACAGTAACGACGGGTCACAGGGAAGCACCGAGCACTCACTGTGCTCCAAGCGTGGGGACGCATCCCGGGAGAGCACAGCCCGCGGGCCGCCCCACCATCTGCATCTGTGTGTGTGTTTGGGGGTGGGCGGGACACCAGTCTCACCGCCTTTTCTCTTTTCTCTGTGTGTGTGTGTGTGTGTGTGTGTGTGCGTGCGTGTGTGTGTGTGTGTGTGTGTGTGTGTGTGAGAGAGACAGAAATGCTCAAGGATAAGAACAAGCCAGTTGGGCCAGCCCGAGCCAGAGGCCCCCGGGGCCGGAAGCGGAGGCCCGGGGAGGCCGAGGAGGCGGTGGACCCCGAGCTGCCGGCGTCTACCTTGGAGGCGTGCAGGGGCCTCCTGAGGTCCATCCTGACCCACTGGGGGCCCGCGTTTCCTGACCGCGAACCTGAGAGCGAAGGCCCAGGCCCCGTGGGCGCCGTCACCGCCCTGGTGGCCGGCTGGGTGCTGCGCTCCGCGGCCGCGAGCCCGCTCGGCTGGGCGGAGACGGCGGGCCTCCTGGGCTGGCTCAGGAGCCGCATCTTGCCGCGGCCGGCGGTCGTGGCCGACCTCCTTCAGGACAGCGCCGTGGCGAGCGGCGTGTTCAGGCTGTACAGCCGGTTCTGCGGCGCCGAGGGGCTGGCGGGGCCCGAGCAGAGCGCGGCCGGCCTCTTCAACGCCGTCATGCTGCAGCTGGGGGCGGCCCGCGGCCCCGCGGGGAGCCCCTACTGGCCGATGCTCGAGGCCGTCCACCTCTCTTCTCTGAACGCGGAGGATGCGGCCACGCGAGGTAAGACTGGTGCTCAGGTCGGAGGCTGAAGAAATGCGGGAGGGGGCCTGGGGTGGGGAGCACCTCCTGTTCCTTGGAGCCTGTCGTAAGTCTTTGGGGGCCCCTCACCACGGTTCTGGGGATCGGGGAGAGGGCCACGGGGCCCTGAGTGTAGTGGGAGAGGAAGTCTCTGCCTTTGCCTTCAGGTGAAAGGAACCTTTAGTGATGGTTTTGCTTACAGTGGAGAAAGATGCTCTCGTCACAACCTTGTGTCCCACCGGGACGCTCTACTGCAGAGCAGTGGCTCCCCTAAGTTTCTACCGTTATTACCCACATGAAGAGTTATGTTTCATGTCGTGGCCAGGTGTTTGTGTGTGTGTGTACACTCGAGCACACATGTGCACAAGAGCACACACATGTGCGCACACAAACACACAAGTCACACAACGTATGTGCTTGGCGCTTAGCAGGTACTTAATAAAGGTGTGACTGCACAGACGAGGGAACAGCAGAGGCTGTAGGAGGACAGCAGGGAGGCTATGACCATGTGCAGGTGGCTCCTCCGTCCGGGAGGGTGGACCCTGCACTGAGGGATGAGGGACACGAGGGGGAGAGGGAAGGGGGCGGGCCCACATCGCGGCAGGTGAGCTCACCTGGTAGCCAGGGTGCCCTGCCCTCTCCTGTGGCCGCAGTCGGGGACCTGAATCTGGGCCTGTAAACCTTCTCTCCCGTGCCACTGAGGGGATGATGGGAAGTGACTCCGGGCCGCTCCTCCCAAACTGCGGTTGTGGTTCTTGGCCTGGGTGGTCAGCACCAAGGAAGAGGCTTGACTTGTAGTACTTTTTTTTTTACATTTCACACACATTCATTCATCACGTGAAAAGATAATTTTAAAATGAACAAGAAAGGTTAACCTAGAAGTCAAGCGAAGGCGGAATTAATTTACGGCAGTGCACGCTCACTGCCATCTGGGGCTTCGCAGAGCCCCTGGCCCCGGGCATGTGGGCGGGTGACTTGTCTTCCGACCGACCGGATTGCGTTCTGATGGCCTTGTCCCTGTCCTCAGCCACTGCTGCGTTCCTGGTGTCTCTGTACATTAAGGACGTCTGGCTGGGGGCCCAGCGGCCAGACACCCTCCTGACCCACGTCCGGATGGTCCTCGACGCCTCGGAGGACGTGGAAGGTGGTGACGAGGAGGCCGTCGTCAGGCTCTGCAAGGACATCGCGGCCGCGATCCCTGACACTTAACCCCCTGCGGCTGGCGCTTCCGGCTCCAGGCTCCAGGCTCTAGGAGTCAGGTTGAGTCAAGGGTTTCCATGGGAGGCCTGCGAGATGACAAGCTCTGAATATTGACCAGGTGTCCTGACGGGAAAAGTTGGCTTCATTTAACTGACTGATAAATAATAAGCTCAAGGGACCACGTGTGCGAAGCGGTCACCGTTACAGTGGGCTTGGGGACCTTCGGGCCGTGAGCCCCAGTCAGCGAAGACCCTTCCTCTTAGGGGCTCATTGTTCCTCAAAGAAATACCACAAATCGAGGTGGCGCTTCTGAGTGCTTAAGGGATTCATGGACTTTAAAGCTGAAGTGTCCAGAGATATATCAGACAGAAGAGCAAGAAGAGAGACGTTTAAAGTTTGCCTTAAGGCTTTAAAACAAAGCTTTGTGTAACTTTTTGAATAAATAAGCCCTGCCCGTGTTGTGTTAAATTATTTTAGTAAATAAAAAGGATGTTACACTAAATCCTTAAAGTATAAAATTGTTTTGACTTCTGCTTTGGAAAGACAGCCTATATTTTTAAAAATTCTGTTTCAAAGGGGGATTTAGAATTTTATACCTTGTTAATAAATGTCTATTTTTGTTAGGTTTTTGTGTTTTGTTTAATTGATTTAATCACAGGCTATTTTTATTCTACAGAGACCTGCATTTCAGAGGTCAGGATTTGACTTTTAAGATCCACTACATTAATTGATATCGTAGCTGACGAACGTTGAATATGAAGTGTCATGGGTTTCCCAGATGAGGTTTGGTCCTGGGCATTTAAAGCTCTGCACGTAACCCTCCTGCGCGCCCAGGTGCCCGGGGCTCTGCTGGGCCCTCGTGCCATGTCAGCACACGGCATTCCCTGTCTGCCACCTGGGAGGTCGCTGTTTGTTTGCCCATGTGATGTTTCTAGCACTGGCAATGGCTTGGTTCCAGCTTAAACATGTACACTTTTGTCTCCTTCCAGTGTTGTTTAGACTCTTCTCTGGTTTTTTTAATGACTTAAGATTTCTACCAAGACAAGAGTAATGCTTCTGTGCATTTGTCCCCTTCCCACAAGTGGGGCTCACCGTCTAGAAAACAAGGAGCATTTACCTCCCCTATTCCCTCCCCTGCAAAACACCCACGACAGTGTTCTTGGAATATCCTGAAGCCAGAATCCTACGTTTAGATTCAAGTTGGAAAGCCCACGTGGTCCTTTCTGCCCTCTTTCTGCATCTCTGGGGCCCATCAGTCTCCCTTCCCCCATCTTGCCTTCTAACCCACTGTCCCCCAGGCTGGCAAGGCCAGGCCTGGCCCTCACCTTACAGAATTATTTTTCAGTCACCTGGGATGGGGTGGGGTGAGGTTTATGGGCTTTGTGGGATGGTGCTGGCACCCTGCCAGGGGCAGGCTGTCAGGCACTAGAGAACTAGGTCCACCGGGGGTCTCAGATCAGAGGTCACATGAAGTCACACAGCACGGGATCCTCCTGCCACTTGGGCTTAAGCCTTGCCTGCTGGACCCGACTGCCCTGTCCGGGGAGACGCCTCCCTGGGCTCTGTCTGTGAAAGGCCTTGGGGAGGTCGGAGGTGTGGCTCAGGTCCCCTGACTACAGTCAGCGGGTCTGGCCAGGCACACACTGCCCCATCTTAGTAACAGTGGGTGTCAGTGGGGGATGGAGGGGGACCTGGCAGGCACTCCCAGGGCATCCTAAAAGAGGTGCAGATCAGCCAAGAGAACTCAGAGTTGATAAAAAAAAAAAAAACATTGCAGAAGTAATCGCTGAAACTATAAAGTGACATAGTAAAGATCAGTGAATATTTTTTAATCTTAATTCATACATATTTTACTTTTCTATCCTTCCCAAAGCAGGCATAAGCAGTAAGTAGACAGGTTAAGTGCACTAAATAAAATGAGCAATATTTGGGTCTTCCTCCCTCGTCCAGATGGGCTGTTGCCAGCCTTGGGTAAATGCGTACATGCGCCCCCTTGTACAGTCATTCTTGACCTAGTTGCACAACTTGCTACCTGTAAACAGGCTTTCAGAGGGCACGTGTGTGTCCAGGTTGGTTTGAGTTCCCCGGCTCACTCAGCAATGGCCCTGGTTTGGGTTGTTGGTTCTACCATCGAGAGGTTCTGTCTGCGGGGGAGGCTCACTGGGCTTGAAGTTCCGGACGTCAGCTGGTGCCGTGCGGGTCCCCATCGAGGGCCAGTTCCCAGAGGAGAGCAGGGTGGCCCTGGGGGGTGGAGGGGGGCCGAGGTAGAGGGACTCTCCCGCTGCAGCTGCTGGACGGGGCCCGATGCAGCTGCTGGACGGGGCCCGATGCTCTGCCACCTGGTTCCTCGACCGAGCTCGGTAGAGGCGGCGGGGTCCCCTGGGGGGCCCCGTGGTGCTGGGGTTGCTTCCAGACACAGAAGGGGAGGTTGAGGCCGAGACTCCAGGGGCACGTTGGGTGGTGCTGGACATTGTTCCTGCGGACAGAACAGAGGGAAGGAAGCACCCAAGCTGCCCGGAGAACCGTCCTTCCCCGGCTTGGGGAGGGGGCTCCCTGCTGCACCCCCCTGCCTGGCCAAAGCCTGCAGGGGAGAGTCACAGGGCGAGAGCCCCTCCGCCAGGGAAGCAGGCCCAGGAAGGGGGGCAGTCAGCCTGGCTCACCAAGGCCCCCACAGTGGAGAAATGGAAGAGAAGAGGAAGTGCTCGATGGTGACCCTGACCTTGGGGCTTTCCCTCTGACCTCATGTCACAGATTCACAGCTGGCGGAGGCAGGGGTGGGGGGATGGGAGGCGGGGAGGTTGACCTTCCGTCCATCCACGTGCTTGAGTGTAGCTCGTCTCGTGTCCGTACCTCACGCCAACTTGTATCTGAGCCAGAAATCCATCCTCCCTGGATGGAGCCTCCTGCACTCGAGGTGCTGGGGCCACGGGGCACATCCCGCCTGCCTTTGGTTTCATCAGTGAAGTGGGATGGTAACTGCCTTGTGGGTATCAGGATGAGATGAGGCCAGGTACCGATAGCTGTCTAAGCTAGAGAACTCGTTCAAATGTGGTTATAACTGGAACGTGAATGAAGAGGGCCAGGGAGGGAGCACGAGGAAGCCAAGCCCTCCTTCCAGATGACTCAGATGATGCTAGCACAATCTTTTTTTTGTTTTTTTGTTTTCCCAGCATGGAAAGAACGACTCTTTGGGAAGCAACTCAGCATTCTCTTTCCTAAATCTAACTAAGGATCTATTTGGCCGCCCTGAGCATTCCTTGTCACAGAGTTCCTGGAGAGCATTTTCTGTAGTAAGCCATGCGGCCACGCAGGGCAAAGAGCGTCATTATTTTGCCCTGTTGTAAAACTGTAGCCCAGAAGATGCGCAAAACCCCTGTGTGCCCACCAGACTGGGGAACCTTCCGCTGGGAGGGTAGCTGAGTATCCTCGCAAGCTGTCCCTAGCACAGGGCTTGCTCCAAGTCACCTCAGAAGAGTAGAAAAGAAAGTCAGTTTCATTAGTTTGTCCCTCGGGGAGCTCTTGGGGGTAAAAAATCTGCTGAGCTTCAACGTCAGTTCTGAAAACTGAAAGAATGGATTTCTTCATTGCTCGAAAGCTGGTCCCCGCCTCCCACATGTGACCAAGGGAACCAGAATGACCTGGTGTGTGTAGAGCCGGTGCATGAGACACTGTGGACAGGGCAGCTGGACGAGGGGGTAGGAGAGTCAGAAGCTCCTCCAGGCAGGTCTGTGAATCCGCAGATCCACAGGTCCTCGGGGAACTGGCACGGGGACCCCATCAGGCAGGGGGCTGCCCTCTGGTTCTTTCAGGGGCTTGGAGGCGCCTCTTCCCCTCCTCTCAGAACAGCTCTGCTCTCCTCCGCTGCTCCCAGCTGCCTGTGCTAGATCACGGTTCCCACGCCCCAGGACCTCTTGGTCCATAATGGCACCCAGCTACCGTCCTCCTCTGGCCCCCTCAGTGCCTCGTGGCCCCAGCTCCCCTGCCAGGCCGTATGTTTCCAGGGGCAGTGGCCAGCCCTGGACCAGCCCTCTCCAGGTTGGTTGCCCACCCCTGGTCCCATGAGCTATGGCAGGGAGGGAGGTGGTATAGGGCCCCTTGTAAGCGTTGTCCTTAGGACAGCGGTGGCTGTGTTGGGCGGATTCAGCTGGAAGGGAAAGAAAGTTGGATGCGGGAGGCCAATTGCGTAGCATGGGAGAATTAACATACAACGAGCTCGGCTCTAGTTACTACTTGGAACGCGTGGATTGTACCTCCGATTTAACTTCCGCTTCATGGTCTGCAACAGCTTAACTGAGTTATAGTCTACACACCACAAAGTTCACCCGTTTAAAGTTTATAATTCAATGGTCTTTAGTATGTTCCCTGAGTTGTGCGACCATCACCACAATCTATGTTGGAATAGTTACCTCGTGCCCCAAAGAAACCCTGTGCCCCTTAGCAGTCAGCCCCGCTTACTCTGCCTTCTCCCAGCCCTGGGCAACCGCTAATCTGCTTCCTGTCTGTGGATTTGCCTCTTCTAGACATTTCACATCCAGGGAATCACACCACGTGTGGTCTTCGGTGCCTCACCTCTTTCACGTAGCACAGTGTTATCCACGTTGTGGCATGAATCAGGGCTTTATTCCTTTTTATGGCCAAATAATATTCCACCTCGGACATACGGGTTCCCACTATTTAGCCCCTCACGTGGCCACTTACCACATACCTCCGCCTCTCCTCACTTACCTTGTCTGCGGGGAGGCTGACCAGGACATGGAAAGCAGCAGGAGGAGAAGGAGCACCACGAAAGCTGCCAGGCTCACCCAGAAGGCGATGACGATCGAATCTGTGGGAGGTGGACATGCGTCTCCACGTCAGCATGATGTCACAGAGCCCACGGGCGGGAAGCGAGGGCCCCCGTGTGCTGTGGGGATGGGGCTCTGGGGCTTAAGTCTTCTCGGCTGTGATGGGGGGCAGAGGTACAGGGGCAGATGTTTCCATTAATGATAAGCTTGGGAAGGAAACAGGCAGCAGCAGGGACCTGGCGTTTTCCCAGAGCCACGGGCCTCTGGGTGAGTTTAGGGGGCTTACTGAGGGGAAAAGACAGTAAATGAAGTTGGGTGACACCTATGGATTTGCTTTTTCAGCTGCTACTAATGCTCAGAGAATGGATTTCCCCTCCTCCCTTCCTCTCAGGAGGCAGAAGAAAGAGCTGCGAGCAACTTCACGTGGCAAGACGGCCTCCCCTCCCCTGTGAGGGCTGCAGCCCCTACCAGCCTGGTTAGGGACAACTTCAAAGATCCCAAGATCAGAGACTTAGAAAAAAAAGATGTGCGCTAGGCAACAGTGCCAGCCTGCCGCATGAAGGGCCAGGCCCTTCCCGCTGTGGAGTTGTCACCCGAGGCCTGCCACGGCCAGCCTGCTAGACGTGGAAAGAGCCGGTCCCTTTCTTTCCGAGGGACAGGCCCAGCTGCGGGGCAGTGGCAGGAGGAAAAAGCACTATCGCAGCCGCTACTCTGGCTGTATCTGTGGCCGGACGTGAAAGGACACAGGGAAAGCAGGAAAGATGCTTAGTCTCTTCCGGGCCCTGGGTAGATCCTGGCAGGTCAGGAGGTTCCTTTCTCTGAGAGTCCGGGTCTGGAACTTTCGGCAAGTTGCTAGGGAACTTCAGGGGTATAGTTTCTCTTGGGATTTGTCTTTGGCTCTGGGCACAGAGTACCAGGCTCATAATTAGTGTCTGCAAGTACCTTATCCCAGACACACTCATGCCCCCAGGACAAGATGCCCCAGACCAGGATATGCTAGGCACCTACATGTGTGACCAAAGGAAGCCACTGAAGGATGGTAATCAACAGGCATGTATTAAGCACCTACATGAGCCAGGCTTTGCTGGGGGCTGTTAAGGATTCAGAGGGGGCCAACCTAGCCCACCAGAAATCGCTGACCCCCTTCAGGATGCTGCATCTCTCCCCCAGCATCCTCCTCGGCACTCCTGCTGCACTGCCTGTGCTAGCCCTGCCCTGCCTTCTGTTGGGTTCTGTTCAAACAAAAGATGTTTCTGTGGTGGATTCAAATGAAAAGACGTTTATAAATGGGTGAACAAATGAACAAATAACTGAATGAATGAATGGAGGATTAGAGATCTATGAGTCATTTGTGGGGTAAAAAATAGTAATTTAGTAAAGATCGTTACCTCTGCCCTCTATGATCCAAGACAGGTAGAGGGAGAAACTGAGACCTTGTAAGAGTTGATTTTAGGTCCTAAAAGTGTCAAAAACAGGTAATAAGGAAAAGATGCAGTATCTGCAAAAGGAATCATGGACCTCCACCACCTAGTAATGCATCAGCCACTTGGCACTCACACCGAAGAGAGGCGAGGACAGCAAAGCCCCCCAGGCTGACTCTCACATCCTCTCTGCTTTCTGTCCCTGACCTGAGAAACCGCTGGGGGTGCCCTAGAGCCACAAACTGTTGAAGGGGACGCATGGGCTCCTGGGAAATAGGTAATGAGGTTGTTGCCATCTGTCTTAAGCTTAAGGACTTTTTAAAAAAAATTTTTATTAGAGGGCTTCCGTGGTGGCGCAGTGGTTGAGAATCTGCCTGCCGATGCAGGGGACACGGGTTCGAGCCCTGGTCTGAGAAGATCCCACATGCCGCGGAGCGACTAGGCCCGTGAGCCACAACTACTGAGCCTGCGCGTCTGGAGCCTGTGCTCCGCAACAAGAGAGGCCGCGATGGTGAGAGGCGCGCGCACCGCGATGAAGAGTGGCCCCCACTTGCCGCAACTAGGGAAAGCCCTAGCACAGAAACGAAGACCCAACACAGCCATTAATTAATTAATTAATTAATTAATTAATTAATTTTTAAAAAAAAGAAAAAGTTAACTCTTTCATTAAACCATCTTTAAAAAAAAATTTTTTTTTATTGGAGTAAAGTTGATTTACAATGTTGTGTTAGTTTCAGGTGTACAACAAAGTGAATCAGTTATACATATACATATATCCACTCTTTTTTTAGATTCTTTTCCCATATAGGCCATTACAGAGTATTGAGTAGAGTTTCCTGTGCTGTACGGTAGGTTCTTATTAGACATCAATTTTATATACAGTAGTGTGTATACGTCAATCAAAAGAAGCCTCTGACTTTCTTAGCGTTCCTTGCCTGCTCACTGTGTATTATTCCACAATACCTGCTTCGGTTCAACTCTGTCCCAAAGAGTCACAATTTATTGTATAACCCTCAAAGTATAAGAGTATGTATGTTTTCAGAAAATATGGTTTGGGATTTCTATTGTATAAGGAAGTTTCAGATTTCTGCAGACACTAACGCTCTTTTACTTTCATAAAAGTAGTGCAGGATTTGAGGTCTCTGGCACCTACGTAAGTTCCGTCAGAGCCTCTAAGAAAACAGCTTCCAAACCTGAGCAGTTGAGACACCCCCTCCCCTCTCCCAGGCTCACACTGTCTCTCCCAGCCCTTGGTCATTATCTGCTGAGCAGGAAATGAGATGTTACCACTCCCAGAACACAGCGTCTTCAGAGAAGTGAAATTTTAATTTCGCCAGACCAAAAAGGCGAACAGTAGCCACTAGCCGTTTCCTGTACTATATTCTATTTCATCGTGTTCTGTTGAAAAAGGCAGACAAGAAAATAGGGTTTTTTCCTCTTCTTCCTGAAGGTTCAGCCTAAGTGCTTGAGAGAACGTTTTGTACCAAGGGTGAGAGCTGTCATTCCCCAGTGTTGGAAATGTTTAAACATCCGTGGGCTTGTCTTTACAACAAGGAACACCAGGCTGGCTTGACAATGAAACTGGTCCAGCCACGGAAAACTCTCCTTCCCTTCCCTCTTCTCCAAGGTCCTAGAATAAAATTAACCCCAAGATTTTTCCCTTCTTGGGGAATAATAACGGGGTTAAGGGCCTAGGCTCTGGAGGCCATCAAATTCTGACTTGGTCATTTCCTAGCTGTTTGATCTCAGGCAATCTGAGACTTTTACATCTCTAAATTTATTAACAGATAAACTCCTTATCTGTTAAACGGGTATAATAGTATGTGTTTTTTGGCTGTTAGGCAAATTAAATAAAATAATATGTATATGCAATATACATGGCACAATTCCTTGTTTAATGGTCGTGAACCAATGTATAAATAGAACTAATATTATTTCAGTTAAGAGGGCTTTGTGGCAAGTAATATCACAGCATCCTTCAAGCTCACTAAAATGTAAGCTACGAGTAAAGGTAATTGTAGCATAGACTGCTGGCTGTCAATCCTAATGTTTGCTTTCACATGATTCCATAGTAATAGAACCCCTCCTTTAGCAGGTCACATGGCTTCCTGGAATGAAGACTACATTTCCCAGCCTCCCTATCAGTTAGTAGGGTCATGAGACAAGGTTCTGGCCAATGAGATGTGAGTGGAGCAGTTACAGGACAGCTTCTAGGAGTCCTTCTGCAGAGATGGCTGGATTTCTAAAACCCATGTCCCTTCTTATGCCCTTACTCCATTTTGTTGCCCAGAACATGGATGTGATGGCTAGATCCAGGCTTGGATGGCAGGGATGGCAGAGATATGAGCTAGAACAAAGCCATTTCTTGAAGATTTCATGGAGCTGACCTACCATCCCATCCTTCAAACTTGTACATGAAAGAGAAATCAACATCTGTTTTATCTGGAACTCTGTTAATTCAACCAATTTTCTCGATTGAATCTGTAAAAAAATTGACTTTTTAAATGAACATATCAAAACTGACAAATCCAAATGAATGCGGACCTTCAAAATAATCATCCGCTCTCTACCACGGAGTCATCTAAATTTTCCTAAAATACATACTATGATCAAACATTTATAAATTCTTCTTTTGCAATCACCTTGAAGGACACACACACACACACACACCAATTTTGCTACTTTATGAGATATTTTATTTTTGACACCCAGCTGGTATCAAGCAGCTTAAGTCCATCCACCTGATTAGTTTCTGGGTGATTCTTAACTATTTCCCAGAAGCAAATCCACTCTCCAAAGAAATACATAATTTATCACTGTGGACATTTCATAGAATGTGTCATGGCCACCAAAGTCATTTCCGAAGTAAGAGTTCCAAGCGGTTTTTGAGCAATGACAGACTCATTCAAGTTTGGCAGCTCCACATGGGGCTAGCTTGATGGGAAATTTGTTCCAAGGTAAACATGCTCATATCTTTGTTTAAAAATCACTTTCACTGCTTACGTCATGTCCACGGGACTGACAATTTGCTGAAGACTTAAACATCATAATTAAAGTTGTAACCTGAACTAGATCCCTCTGACCAAAAGAGAAGAGTTATATATAGGTCCTTTGTTCACTCTTTACCCTGAAGTCTATGCATTGTGTTCAGAACAGTTTGGTTAGCGGTGTGTTTTTGTTCTTCCTCTCCTAGCTGTCAGAGAAGCAGATGAATAGACTGCCTTATTATTATTTATTTTTTAACATCTTTATTGGAGTATAATTGCTTTACAATGGTGTGTTAGTTTCTGCTGTATAACAAAGTGAATCAGCTATACATATACATATATCCCCATATCTCGTCCCTCTTGCGTCTCCCTCCCTCCCACTCTCCCTATCCCACCCCTCTAGGTGGACACAAAGCACTGAGCTGATCTCCCTGTGCTATGCAGCTGCTTCCCACTAGCTATTGGCTTTACATTCGGTAGTGTATATATGTCCATGCCACTCTCTCACTTCATCCCAGCTTACCAGACTGCCTTATTATTGAAGCCGCCAGAGGCAGTGCATCAGCAGAAGTCAATATGGGCTATGACAAATTCTTCCTAACCCCTAATTAAAGGAAGAAGACATATTGACCTGAGAGGTAAATAATACAGCAGTAAAGCCAGACACTACCCAAGGAAAATCAATTCATCTCACTACTCCCTGCAAGGGAGTACTTGAGTAGTATCTGGAGACTCATCGTATTAAAATAATCTGTATGGTTGCTATAAGATTGGAATATGGGACTGTTTTTTTCTCCTAAGCTTAGCCTCTGAAAAGGGAACAAACAGAAGATCAAACGTGTAATCAGTCTGTTCAGGCAGGGTCTCAGGAAACAGATTTGCATTTTCCACCTCTCTGACAGTGTTGGGAAGATTCTTAACCTTTCCGTGAAACATAAGCCACATCTGAAAAATCATAAGGGTAACAATCCTTGTGACGTTCCTGTAACAGAATCACACCAGATTTTAAGCCATCCCTGGGAAAGGGCAACCCACAGCCTTCAAGTCAGCACTGAATGCTCATAAAAATATATCTAAATCCCTAGATGTTTCCAATTATCTGCCCAACCATGATGGAATAAATTGCACTGCCTGGGCATGAACACAAAAATCTTAAAATCCTTCCTGCTTGTTAGGTTAACACATGAGCTCGGGGATTTTTTCTTCTATTTTTGTCTTCTCTACTTGACATAGGAGTTGAACCCAGCCTGGGTGAGACGATCTGAGCGAGAGCTTTGCCTCTTTGCCCAAAGCATTCCCAGCATCTTTCTGTCTTTGATGTGCACCCCTGCAGAGACCTGCGATACGATGCTTTCTGATTTGTTTGACTGGGTTGGCGATCCAGCCCAGAGGAACTGGCAGGGAGAGAAAGTCACCTTTGTCAGTAAAGGAGGTCACCTGCTTGCCGTGGTTGACCTCTGTCCACCCTCACCTGGACTCACGCTTACCTTACCGTACCTTTGAAGCCAAGTAACAGAGCATCCCTGAAACTGCCCAATGCTGCCTTTTGCTGATCATCACAGAAAACAAGAGTGACACAGTGATACCAGGAGCACAGAGATTGGATGAGGGAGATTTCTGCTTTTGCATTTTTTAGGCTTTTTCTTTTTTAGTGAACTTTTTTGAATTCAAATACTAAGGACAAAAATAGGCGAGACATCTTTACTTAACACACAGCAGTGGAAGAAGTTCTTCTCTCCCCAAGGCCACTGCTTATAAGAGCAAAATTCTGGAAACATTCTATATGTTCAAAGATACATATTTCTAGAACACCATGCAGCTATTTGCAAAATTTTTGTGAAAGAATATTTAACAACACGGGAAAACAAAATACTGTGAGGTCAGTAAGAGCAGGGTACAAAATAGCATACACAGCCAGATCTGATTTGAAATATATCTAGCAGACAGGATGTGCATAGTGAATTCTGTCTGCTTCAGCTGATGGCCAAGACAAAGGTGCCACTATAGACTGAATGTTTGTGTCTCCTCCCCACCATTCATATGTGGAAGCCCTACTCCCCAGTGTGATGATTTCTGGACGTGGGGCCTTTGAGAGGTAATTAGGGTTAGATGAGGTCATGAGGGTGGAGCCCCCATTAGGATTAGTGACCTCATAAGAAGAGAAAGAGACACACATACACTCTTTCACCATTTGCACCAAGGAAAGGCCCTGTGAGCACACAAAGAGAAGGTGGCCTTCTACAAGCCAGGAAGCAAGTCCTCACCAGACAGAGAATCTACTGCCACCTTGATCTTGGACTTCCAGCCTCCAGAACTGTGAGAAAGAAATGTCTGTTATTTAAGCCACCCAGCCTGTGATATTTTGTTATAGCAGCCCAAGGAGACTAAGACAGGGCTTGACTACTTAAAATCTGACTTGGCGATGCTTAGCTCTAAGGAATTTTCTTTAGGGATAGTAGATAGTATTCAGAGTCCCCCACGACCCTCATCTTGTAGGAGAGGGTGCCCTGCCCTTGAGTCCATGGGGACAATCCAGGGCATTCCCTATGTGTCTGTTGCATACTTCCCAGCCTGCAGACCTGTGGGAAATAAATTTCTGTTGTTTATAATACACCCAGTCACTAGTATTTTGTTATAGCAGCCTGAAAGGACTAATACAGGCTGCTGTAACAAAGTACCCTGTCTGGGGTAACTTAAACAACAGAAATTAATATTCTCACAGTTCCGGAAGTTGGAGGTCCAAGACCAAAGTGTCCGCAGGGTCGGTTTCTTCTGAGGCCTCTCTCCTTGGCCTGTCTTTCACCGGGTCCTCCCACGGCCATCCCCCTGTGTGTGTCTGTGTTCTAATCTCTTCTTACAAGGGCACCAGTCGCTTTGGATTACGGCCCAGCCTAATGACCTCATTTTAACTTAATCACCTCTGTAAAGGTCTTATCTCCAAATACAGTCACCTTCTGGTGTACTGGGAGTTAGAACCTCAACATAAGAATTTGGCGGGGGGCCGGGGGACACAATTCAGCCTATAACACCAAGGAAGGACAAACTTGGAAGGGGTTCAGACCTCCCTGGAGGAGATGTGGTTTGGCCACTGGATGGCAGAGGGGTTGGGTCGTTCAGCCAGGCCTGAGCTTGCCTGGAGCTTCTGGACAAACCATGGAGAGCCCTCTGGAGGCCTGGTGGGTGGATGGGGGTCGTTGAGGGGGAAGGGAGGGAGATGGAGGAGTTGGCCGGCAGGGGCTCTGGAGGCACAGCCCCTCCTCGACCGACCACAGGTTCCCCGGGGGCTTTGGTTTCTTTGTCTATATGGCTGCAGAGAGGTTATTGCCACATTGAGGCTGCAAGATCTCAGGGAGACGGTGTTCTGGGCCAGGGACCGGAGCTAGTTCCCCCAGACATCCCCACGCCCTCACTGCTGAACCCTCAACCCCGGTGCTCCAGCAGTGCCCTCCAGAGCCCTCTCCTGAGAAATCCTAACATGTGCTTACTTTAAAGAAATTCCATCGTTGATCACAGAGCCTATTTTGAAGGGCACATTCAGAGCTGAGAGACAATAAATTGATAATTGATGCAAATATTCATCGTAAAAATTAATAATGTGTGCAAGAGCTGCCTACTTCACATTAGTTTATTCATTCATTCAGCAAACAGCTATTGTGTGCCTACTGTGTGCTAGGCACTATTTAGGAGCTCGAGGGGGAGAGAGAGAGAGAGAGAGAGAGAGGTGGACAAAGGTTCCTGCTCTGCTGGATCTGACATCCTGGTGAGAATCTGCCCCCTGATCATGACGAGTGTCCTGGGAAGAGTCCTGAGGCATCAGAGCTGGAATTTAGGTCCTGGCTCTGTGACAGTCAGCTGGGTGACATTAAGTAAGTCACTTGGCCTCTCTGAGCCTCACACACGTCTATTCCCGTGGCTGTAACACCGGAGCACGCTCATTCGTTCATTTATGCGGCCGCTCCCTCCTATACTGTGAACTCCTAAGGGTAGGGATCTTTTCAACTTTATGCTTCCAGCCCCCGCACATGGCTGTTTCCTGCCCACGTGTCACCACTACCCTACTGACCCTCACATTTATATGTTTACCAGAGCCATTTTCTTAGCAAGCAAATCGGCCCTTGTCTCTTCCCTGCTTACAATTTTAAATGACTCCCTGCAGTTTACAGGGATCCTCCTAGGCTGGCCTGCAAGAATCTGGCCCCCGGGGATCTGGAGCTCATCCTTTGCCACTCTTCCCAAAACACCCTCCCGGAAGCACATCTTTTATATACAGGAGTGTAACTGTTCTCTACCCTGCGCCAGCCCCCTGAGTAGCAGGCAAATTCCCATCGATTTTTTGGACTCAGCTTTGCCACATCTTCCCTGGGAAGCCTTCCTTCACCTCTTACTTCTCCCCAGGGGTGTCCTTCTCTGTGCTCTGTGGGCAACTTTCGCAAATCTCCAGCCTAACACCATTAACTGAATAACTGTTTATTACTGATCAGTATCTCCCACTTGACAGGACAGTTGAGGATAAACAGTGTGACCTGCTTGATCTCTTCCTCGAGCCAGTGTCATCTGCAAAAAGGGTCTGGTCTAGACTAAGAGGGACTCCAGGGACCACACTCAGCTCATTCTCATGGAGTGCACAAAATAGCTCTCATGCACATTTGGGGGGAACTGGGAAAATCTGAATATAGACCGGAGATTAGATGATACTAAGAAACTGTTGAAGAGTTTAGACGTACTGTGATGTCCTAACTTTTAATAGTTTCCTAAATTTGCTGGAGGAGTGTCATGAGGTCTGTAACCTACTTGGAAATACATCATCACAAAATAGATCATCATGGTAATAAAATAAAATAGTTGTTGAAAAAAAAATCGAGGACGTGGATTTAGTCCATTTGCTTTTATACCTCCAGCTCCCAGTGCAACTGTCTGACACGTAATGGATAGTTACAGAATTTTGATTGTTGAATTAATCATGAGCGATGGCCAGAAGGTGGGAAACGGTATGGAGTGTTTCTGGTCTGGTGTGGAAGTGGGTGTCTTTGAAAAGACTGAAAACAAAATTGACAGTGCCTAATTTCAGAGGGACTACCAGGAGGAAAAGGGGGCTTAGACCTATTGGGGAGAGCAGGGGCAGGGAAATGAGCAAAGGGCACATGGTTGAGCCTGGAGTCCCTCCTATGCAGGGACGCCGTGAACAGTTACACAGGCTGCACACTGCTCAAGGGACCCCACCTGAATGGGTTGTGATTAGCTGTGTGCCCAAAGGAGGAGGCTTTTTTCCAATTTTCTCTACCATGGGGGTTAGTGGCAGCCCTGTTCTTATGTTTGTGGGGCTTGAGGAAGGAGAGGAGAATTAAGGTGACCATCCGATGTGCCTGGGTTTCTCAATATGCATCCATGGGACAGTCCTGGGCAAACCTGGAAGGTTGGTCGCCCTCAGGAGAGTGCAGCAAGAGGAAGAAGAGGTTGAGGAGATGGAAGTGAAGATGGAGAGAGACTGAGACCAGGGGGAAGAAGGAGATAAGCTTGTAGGTTGATGTTTTCCGAAGGGACCAGAAAATGGAGTCACTGTCACCAGCTGATAATACAACTTCCCGCAAGCTCAGCGGCCTGTCCTCCCCACCTGAGATCTGCTGAGCATCTATAGGAGAGGATGTCCACTTTCCCACCCACTGGACCCAGCCTCATACAGTTACAGACAGGCCCAGGGAGGAGAGAGGGGACCCAAGGGAGTTCTCAGTTTCCCCTCAGCAGCTCCAGGCAGGAGTTATTACAAAACAGCACACAAAGTAGGAGTGCAATTGCATGTGGGTGTATAGGTGTGTGTGTATGTCCATGCACGCACGTGTGTATGTGCCTGTGTGCACATGGGGATACAGACACAGAACAACCCTAATTGGCTAGGCATCGAAACGTTAACACTGATTTTTTTTCTGACTGGTAGAGTGAAGTAATTGACTAAGGAGCATATCAACCTTTAAAAAATATATTTAAAAAATGTGGTCATAGTAACACACCATCATTTATTTACCCCATCTCCTGTTGATGGATATGAGGTCGTTTCCTGTTTCTGCCTATGACATACAGTGCTGCAGTGAACATCGAAATACATGTATCCTTGTGGACACGTGCAAGCATTTCCCGAGGTGGTTGCCTGGGAGAGGGACGCTGAATGATGCCTTGTGAACATCTGCAACTTTTCTGATCCTTGCCAAGTTGCTCTCCCAAACAGTGAAACCAGATTTCATCCCATCAGAGCGGCATTTGACAGCACTAATTTCTGTACTTCTTACCTCAACACTTGAAATACCAACCTTTTAATTTTTGCTGATCCAGTGGGTGGGAAATGGTATCTGATTGTTCTTTCCCAGTGCATTTCCCTGATGACTTTTGACATTGAGCATTTTCTCATGTTCCTTGGCCATCTGAGTTCCTTCTGTTATTGTCTTTACATATTGACTGCCCATATATTTCTATTATTTTTGTTCTTGTTGATGGATGGGTTGTGTTGACTTATGAAATAATAAAGTGGTTTCCATTTTAAGAGAAAAACGATATTTCCAAAGTAGTTTCCAAAAATATAAGGGAATAGTCAGTGCAGTCTCTTTGTCATTCCTGGAATACACCAGGCGCTCCCCTGCCTCAGAGCCTTTGCCCTCGGTATTCCTGCTGCTTAAAAGACTCCTTCCCAAGACATCCTCAAGGCTTGATCTCTCACCTCTTCACAGGTCACCTTGGAGAGGCCTTTACCAACCACCCTAGTCAGGGTGTCAACCCTTCCTTGGGCCCCAGCTCTCCTAGCCACCCTTCCTATTTGACTTTTCTGTGGAGCACATCTTGCCATCTGCCATATTTTTCTTGTTTATTGTGAATTGAAGAGTGCCTCCAATTTTTAATGCTTCTCCCACTAGAACCCATCTAATTCCCTTCTCCTGAATCTGGCCTGGCCTTGCTAACTTATTTGCCCAAGATCACGGAGCTAGTAAGTAGCAGAGCTCAGATGTGAATTACAGCGGACAGGCTTGGGAGTCCATGCACCTAGCCCTGACGTAGCCACGGCCCCATGGCTGGTCACCCAGAAAAAAACAAGACAATTAATCTATTCAGGGCATAAACACCCTGGTGGGGGAGGGATTTTTGCCTAGCCCCAAAATTCTTTTCCAGAGACATTAGAAATTAAATTCAGATAAGACATGAAGCCTGGGATACGTGAGACACAAACAGGAATAAAGGATCCCAGAAGGAACACCTCTCCCTGTGGGTGTCAAAGATTCCTGATATCTAGGGGTTGGGTATAAAGTGGTATCTGATATCCATTGTAATAAATCTGGAGTTAACTTTCTAAGACACTAGGACACTTTTGAGACAGAATATTTTTTTAAGATGGATTTTTTTTTTAATAAATGAGATTTTAAAAATTTTTAATTTTTTTAATTAGTTAATTAATTTTTGGCCACACCCCCACGTGGCTTGTGGGATCTTAGTTCCCCCGCCAGGGATCGAACCTGGGACCTCGGCAGTGAAAGCGCCGAGTCCTAACCACTGGATCACCAGGGAATTTCCTTAAGATGGATTTCTTGATAGAGTTTAATTTATTTGTTTGGGGTTCCAATAAGCTGGGTGAGTTTCTTCAAATTGTAGATATCATGTTTTCTATTGTCTGTATGCAGATATGGGAGAGTTATTTTGTCAGTCCCCTAAGATGCATAACTTGAATCCTTGCTATGAAAATACCAATCGATGTTTACTCTTCATGGGAGGGATGACCCAGCAACTGGCTTCCCCCTGTAGGAGTCAAAAGCCCCCAACATCTAGCTTGTCTGGGGGGTGGCAGGGCAGTGACTTGTGTCTCTGGTAAGATTCCTCACTGAGATAATCTTTACTGGGTTTGGGAGTTTGAGGAGGAATTTCTTATTTGACCTCATTTCTAGCTCCCCAGGTTGTAAACTTCCAACTCCAGTTCAAGTGTGCAAGAAAGAACATCTCAAACCTCATACACAATTTACAGAACACCAGCCGTTTTCGCCAGAAATGGAAGCTGTTTGTGGGGAAGGGGGGAAGGGCAGAGGACTGACATCATGGGTTCTAAGATTCTAAAGTTGCAAACGGTCCTCCCACCCAAAGCAGCTGGGAGACTCTTTGGAGCCCAGGTGGTGGCTGAAAAGGGTGTCTGAAGCTGAGCCAGAATTTTATTTAATTCGTGTTAATTTTAAAAACTCTTTCCTGAATGCAGAGCTACATGTTGTCCAGATCAATATGTATCCCGAAGTTCTGAACTTTTGATAATATACTTATGTGGGCTTTTATTTCAAATCTGCCACTTTCTCCCTATTACTATATGTCTTCCTTACTGGGAGTCGTATGTGAAAAAAAATCTGCATTTTAATGTCATGATTATATACCTTGTATCAGAAAACACACGCCAAATCTATTGTGCCCCCAAAGGTTTTGCTACAGGGCCAGGGATACAGGAAGTCCTCAGCAAACATGAAACAGAAGTCGTCAGCTTCTGCAAGTTGTAAATGAAACAGGAAACAGAACACTTCCTAACCAGACATTCTGTAGGACTTTCCCCAAGGGCCCTGCCGGGGATCTGCCTCCTTTTATTAAATGATACCATCCGAGTGAATTTCAGTTTTGAGCTGGTGTGTAACAGACTTTCTTTCTTTCTTTTCTTTCTTTTCATACGAGAAGCATCCGGTTCCTTCTAAGGACTGCGTTCATTTTTTGAAGGACATAGTGTGTGATGGTAGTGAAATCCCAAGGAACCCAGGGGACTTCAGAATAGGCAGAGAGGATGGGCTCCTGAAACTGAGACTTTGTTTTTGTTTTGTTTTGTTTTTCATGTTCATTCCCTCAGTTAACTCATTATCTTGACTGACTAGCTGGGATAATCAGAGGAGATTGCTGACAAAGTACCAAGTTATTCAAGAGATAAAGACTGGGCAGGGGCAAGGAGGAAAAGGATGTTTACTTGTCTGGTTGTCCTTCCTGAGACTGTGAAGATGAAACACTGGTGGGTATTTTAATAAGAATTAGTAAGTCACACATCTGAGGAGTGGACACAGTAACTCTCTCCCACATGTGTATAGAGACAACAGAAAACGTGAAATCTGCAATTTGAAGAAACTCTTCTAGCTTATTGGAACCCTAGACAAATCTAACTCTATGCAGAAATCTATCTTACCAGTAGATTCTGCTCCCAAAGTGTCTTAGTTTCTCAGGAGGTTAGTTCCAAACTTATTACAGAAGATAACAGATACACCCCCCCCCATTCCCTTATTTCCACGAGTTCAAGTCATGTTCTGGCTTCCCGGTGACATCTGTTGTAGTTCTTAAGTGAATGGAGAAAAGTCATTTGGGCCAACCCCCAGCCTCTGCCCGGCCAGCTTTCCCAGTTCAGGACTCACGTTTGTTGGCTTTCAGCTTATTCTCATCCACGGGAATGAGGTCCAAGTAGTCCAGGTAGTATTCGTAGCTGTAGTATGCGGTGGAGGCATTGGTCCTGTTGGCCATGCCTGCGGCACGGGCAGGTGGCCCCCTCCGGAGCTGCTCAGAGCTCTACCAGGAGGTTGCCCAGCTGATTTCTGTAAAATCATCCAAGTGTGTCTGTGGGTCTCCAGGCTCAAGGCCTGCCCACTTATCAGAGCCATTGGGCTCAGAGGAAGGTCAGAGGGGTGGGCCTGACATCTTCAGTGTTCAAGTAGAGCGTTCCATCCTGCCCTGCTTGACGGAACTCCAAAACAAACAGAGCTACAAGGCTGGAGCCTGCAGTCCCAGGGCAGTTCCAGGTTGGCCCTCAGCATCAGGACAGGAAAACAGATTCCCCCAGGGCCCCTTGAAAGGCAAGATGTGGGCTAGGATTGGAAAGGACAGTCACTTTTTACCTTAAATACTTAAAAAGTTAATCAACAAATCAAAAGCCTGGCCATGCCCTTGACTTGCATTAAGGCAGTGCTTGGTGCTATTAAGCAACCAGCAAATCACTGGCTTAGATACCTTATCCGAGGGCCTGAGTGATGTCAGCCCTGAACTTGCAACCTCTCGTGTACACATCAGCAATTAATTAAACCAAAAGAACACCCCACTCCAACTGAGCACACATCCCAGCTTTCATCTGAGCCCCCAAGAAACAATCAGTCAGTCGCCTCTGTTCAGACGGGCTGTTTTTCCTGTCAAGATCCCACGTGGATTGTGCTCTTGGGAAACAGGGCCCCAGGGTGAATAGGGTTCACCAGCCCTCTGCTGACGACAAATGGGACAAGGATTCTGCCGGTCAGGGCCTGACTCCAAGTTGTACGCTCACTTTTCTAAGAGCACAGATGCAATCAAGAGGAGCATTGCAAGTACTGGGAGTGAGCAGGACTAAATGTGAGAGGATCCCTAGAATTAGTTATGAAATCGAAATGCACAGAATGATGGGGACTTTTCCCTCCAGTGTATGAACTTTCCCGTCTTCTTGATTCAGGTCTACACTGCCAGAGGAAAGCTGGGCACTGACGGTGTAGACAGTGAACCCAGATAACTTCAGACCCACCTGGGGGGCCTGCAGCCTTCCATGGGGACCCCTCCTCCTGAACGGAACCTCGGTGGTTCAGTCGATTAGAAAGGGAGAAGTGAGCTCCTGCGTCTCCAAAGTGAGGAGATGAAAGATCCACTTGAAAAGACGCTCCATACAGCATGCACATCCCTGTGCACGCACGTCCAGCTGTGGCTGTGCACATGCGCCCTGGGAGTCCTTGGTTAAGGGACAGTAGAGTGTAGGGGACACAAGCCCGGATTCTGGAACCAGGCTGCCCACTTTGCATCCTGGCTCTAGCTCTTCCCAGCAGTGTGGCCCTGAACAAGTGACTTAACCTCTCTGCAGCTGGCTTTCCTCACCCGTGAAATGGGCATGACCACAGCATGTGTCTCCCGGGCAGCGGGCGGGGGGGCTGGGAAGTACGAATGGGCACAGCCAGGCACGGGACTTACAGCAGCCTTGTCCGTAGGAGGCGCCCGTAAACGTAAGCTGCTGTTGTCACCTGCCAGCAAATGTGGCCTTTCCTCCCACCCCACCATGCTTCTTTTCTCATTTCTCACCCTCCATCGAGTCCATCTCCTCTGCATCTCTACTTTCACCCCCCTCTCTCATAATCCATCCATCTCTTTCTGTGTACAACACCAACCTTGGATACAGATGAACTCCTTCTATTTCTTGCCTTAACTATTCACGTTCTCCAGCTCTCTGCCTGTCCTTTAAGGAGAACCTCTAGTAAAAAGTTTCCCAACCTCAGGTTACCATCATCATCCACCAGCATGCACCCATGTGCGCACACACACACACAGTATTTTCCAGAAAGTTAAGTGACATGTTCAGTCTTACCCAGCCAATTAGTGATTGAGTCCAGATAAGAACCTGAGTCTCCCAACTCCCAGTCTGCTGAGCTCCCCTTGGCACTAGGCAGTCTTCATGGACGTGACTTACAAAAAGCAATTGACAGGGCTTCCCTGGTGGCGCAGTGGTTGAGAATCTGCCTGCCAATGCAGGGGACACAGGTTCGAGCCCTGGTCTGGGAAGATCCCACATGCCACGGAGCAACTGGGCCCGTGAGCCACAATTACTGAGCCTGCGCGTCTGGAGCCTGTGCTCCGCAACAAGAGAGGCCGCGACGGTGAGAGGCCCGCGCACCGCGATGAAGAGTGGCCCCCACTTGCCGCAACTAGAGAAAGCCCTCACACAGAAACGAAGACTCAACACAGTCATAAATAAATAAATAAATTAATTAATTAAAAAAAAAAAAAAAAAAAAAAAGCAATTGACAAAGAACATCATGCTCTTAAGACACAGGCATGGATACAGGGAGGGAGAAGAGACAGGGACTCCTTCTCCGCTGGGAATTGAAGGTCAAATGAGGTGACCTAGGCTATTAGCAGCAAAGAAATGTGACCAAAGAGCGGTTCAATTTCAAGGCTGAGTGAGATCTTGTTGATAAAAAGATAAAGGATCTATGACTTTTTTTAAAATTACTTTTTTATTGGAGTATACTTGCTTTACAATATTGTGCTGGTTTCTACTGTACAGCAAAGTGAATCAGCTATATGTATACATATATCCCCCCTTTTTTGGATTTCATTCTCATTTAGGCCACCACAGAGCACTGAGTAGAGCTCCCTGTGCTATACAGTAGGTTCTCATTAGTGATCTTTTTTTTTGTAAATTTATTTATTTATTTGTTTGTTTGTTTATTTATGGCTGCATTGGGTCTTCGTTGCGGCACGCGGGCTTCTCATTGAGGTGGCTTCTCTTGTTGCGGAGCACGGGCTCTAGGCACACGGGCTTCAGTAGTTGCAGCACGTGGGCTCAGTAGTCGTGGCTCGTGGGCTCTAGAGCGCAGGCTCAGTAGTTGTGGCGCACGGGCTTAGTTGCTCCACGGCATGTGGGATCTTCCCGGACCAGGGCTTGAACCCGTGTCCCCTGCATTGGCAGGCGGATTCTTAACCACTGTGCCACCAGGGAAGTCCAGTGATCTATTTTATACATGGTATCAATAGTGTATATATGTCAATCCCATCTCCCAATTCATCCCACCCCCACCTTTCCCCTTTGGTATCCATACGTTTGTTCTCTATGTCTGTGTCTCTATTTCTGCTTTGTAAATAAGAGGATCTCTGACTTTTAAGGATGTGTTGAAACAAACAATTATGCTACCAGCTCTACCTTAATTGGGGTCGTACATGTGTTTACACTTTTAAGCAATTTAACATGTACCTGTCCAAGTCACTATAATTTTTTTCTTCTCTCATTTTAAACTGAGGAGGTTGGAAGGTTGGAGTCAAGGGGATTTGCAAAATTGGCAGGTGGAGTGATGCAGAGTGTGAGAATAGCTGAGTCAAGAGGGAGTGCTTGCCCCTTTCTCGGCCAATCCCTGGATCTTCCTCCTATTCGGTTCCTTCGAGTGCAAGTTCCCCATGGCCCAAGACAACTTCTCTGATCCTGCCGGGCCCCGGTGACTTTCCCTCCCCTCAACGTTAATCACATGTATTTGGCAACACTACCACCCTTTAAAAAACTATTTTAAAATTGATGTATAACTTACAATTAAATGCAAACACCTTATGGATATATCTTGATGACTATTACACACACAGAAACATACACACACGTGAACATCATCTAGATCAAGATACAGAACGTTTCCGGTGCCCCAGCAGGTTCCCTCGGGATCCTTCCTGTTGGATAACCAGCCTCCACTCTTCATACACACCAAGGAAACTGCTATTCTGATTTCTATCATCACAGATTAGTTTTGCTTAATTTCACACCTCATATAAATCTAATCATGCACTTCAATATGTACTCTTCTGTATCTCACTTCTTTTATTCAACATGTTCTTTTTTTTCCTCTGTGGTATTCCATTATATGAATATTCTGTAATTTATTTATCCATTCTCCTCTTGATGAACATTTGAGTTCTTTTCACTTTTTTGGCTATTATGAACAAATGGGCTATGAACTTTCTTTTTTTAAAAAATATTTTATTTATTTATTTTATTTGGTTGCACCGAGTTTTAGTTGCAGGAGGTGGGCTCCTTAGTTGAAGCTCACTGGCTCCTTAGTTGCGGCATGCAGTCTCCTTGGTTGTGGCAATGGAACTCTTAGTTGCAGCATGCACGTGGGATCTAGTACCCTGACCAGGGATCGAACCTGGGCCCCCTGCATTGGGAGCGTGGAGTCTTATCCACTTCGCCACCCGGGAAGGCCCCGAACACTCTTTTTCACATATGTGGTGGACGTAAGTACTAATTTATATATCAGGTATATATCAGGAGTCGAATTGATGGGGATAGCTTTACTAGGTATAGCTAAACAGTTTTCAAAAGTGTCAATACCAGTTTACACGCTCACAAGTATATATATGGAGCATTGCAGAAATGCCTACAATCCTCTTCCTTATACACCCAGTGACTTTATATCCTCTTCACATCAAAAAATGAAGCACATTTCTCCATTTTTTGATTTTGTGACTTGTTTTGGCTTTGACTAATAAGTAGGACTATTAAGTTTTGTAAGTTTCAGGCCAACATATTAAGGCCTTAAGGCCATGTGCCCACTGTCCCAGACCCCTGCCCAGTTATGCTGTGAATAAGCAGAAGCCAGCCTGTTGGGTGATCAGAGACGTGTTGCCCCAGTCAACAGCCAGCTAATCCCTAGGAGTGGAGCACTCCAGCTGACCAGCAGCTGACTGTAGACCCATGCGTGAGCACAGCCAAAATCCAAAGAACACCCAGGTGAGCCTGACTTAAATGGATGATCAACAGAATCATGAGATTTTGAGCTAGTTGAATGGTTGTTCTTTTTTTTTTTTTAACTTATTTATTTTTGGCTGCATTTGGTCTTCGTTGTTGCTCGTGGGCTTTCTCCGGTTGCGGCGAGCGGGGACCGCTCTTCGTCGCGGTGTGCGAGCCTCTCCTTGCGGTGGCTTCTCTTGTTGTGGAGCACGGGCTCTAGGCGCACGGGCTCAGTAGTTGTGGCTCGCGGGCTCCAGAGCGCAGGCTCAGTAGCCGTGGCACACGGGCCCAGTCGCTCCGTGGCATGTGGGATCCTCCTGGACCAGGGCTCGAACCTGTGTCCCCCGCATTGGCAGGCGGATTCCCAACCACTGAGCCACCAGGGAAGTCCTGGTTGTTCTTTTTTGTTTGTTTGTTTTTAATTTTTTTTTTTTTATTGAAGTATCGTTAATTTACAATGTTGTGTAGTTTCAGGTGTACAGAAAAGTGATTCAGTTATACATATATATATATAACTGTATATAAAAAATACATATATTTTTCAGGTTCTTTTTCATTATAGGTTATCACAAGATATTGAATATAGTTCCCTGTACTATACAGTAGGTCCTTGTTGTTTATCTGTTTTATATAGATAGTGTGTATCTGTTAATCCCAAACTTCTAATTTATCCCTCTCCTCCCACCCCTTTCCCTTTTGGTAACCATAAGTGAATGGTTGTTCTTTTAAGCCTTTAATTTCGGGGTGATTTGTTACACAGAAAAAGGTAATTGATAAAATATGCGATTTCCAGTTGCTCCACATCTTCACCAACCTTTGTTATTGTCAAATGCTTAAATACTCTGGTAAGGACCTACCACGTTTTAAAATTCACTTCCGTACATGTCCTTACTTGCTTAACTGCTTTTTAAAGTTTTTGAAGACAAAGACCATGCTTTACACAATAACTATAATATCAGTATTTGTTGATAGTATCAATCATACTAAAAGCTTTCCATGAGATAAACAAAACTTATTCCTAACAACCAGAAATCTTAAGGCTGCAAAGAATGATGTTAACAGCTGTCAGCTAATTCAGGTTCTTGAGGTACGAAATTATGAAATTAAAATCCAATCAAATAGTTTTCAATAATTGTGGCATGGTGTGTATCACACTAACCAGCCCACAGATAACAATTATAAAATCTGGATAAGATATGATAAAGCAACTATTTGGAGGCACTGGAGAGTGACTGAAAGCAGGCAGAAACTGAAGGGAAGCCAATCCTTGAAAAAGGGAACTGCACTGGGTGACATTTGTATTTATACAGCAGTTTCTCTGCTTGTATGTTTCCTCAGTCCTCCTAGCATGGAACAGCTTGAACTCAAACAGAAAACTAAAGTTTCATTGGCTCGAGGAGTCAGGGGACAGAGCTTGGGGCAACAGACTGAGTAACTGGAAAGTGGGAGGAGGGGAGTCCTGGAAAGTACAGGGTCACAGAAGAATAAACCCTCAAATCGGTGTGTAAATATTGCTCATATCCTTGGCTATGGTACAGAGCCAACCTAAAAGTGATCATGATAACCAAATCTGAAACAACTTGAGCAAAATATATATTTAACAACAGTGTTGGATTATAACCCATAGGATAAACTAAATATCCATGAACCCAACTGATATAAATAAATGACTAAATAAACAAATGGTAGAGAAAGAATGGCCCTTCCTAACAGAAGAGTTATAATAAATAAATGGAGAAGTAAGGATGGAAATAGAAAACCACCACTAGAACACCACAGTAGTAATTGTTGGCAGGCAAGATCCACTGATGGATGCTGAAGTTAGTGGGTGAAAGTATTTGAAGAAAAACTACAGTTGCATAGTTTAAAACATATGTACTCCAAATTATTTATTAGTTACACAGAGAAAAACAATAACGTTACAATGAGAAATCCAGCAGATAACACCTTACACAAGTGATCAAGTTACCATCATCAGTTATAAGATACAGTGACATCATGTACCCACTGAGGAGAGCACATCACCTCTGCAGTATTCTTGCTAAAATGCATAACCTCAATCTAATCATGATAAAACATCAGGAAACACCACATTGAAGGACATTCTACAAAATAACTGACCAGTCTTCTTCAAAACGGTCAAGGTGATGAAAGTCAAGGAAAAATTAAGGAACTATCCCAAATTGGTTCAGACTAAAGAAACGTAACAAGTAATGCGACGAAACATTCTGAATTGGCTCCTGGATCAGAAAAAGGACGTTATTATGTTGTACACCTTAAATGTACACATGTTGTATGTCAAATATATCTTAATAAAACTGGAAAAAATATTTTTTAAAAATAAAAAGGACATTAGTGGGAAATCTGGTGAGATCAATATAAAATCTATAGCTTAGTTAATAGTATTCCACCAATGTTAATTTCTTCGTTTTGCTGATGCTGGGAGCTCTTTGTACTATTTTTGAACACTTCTGTATGTCTTACATTATTTCAAAATATAAATTAACAAAAAATCCTTGGGTCACTCCTGAGCTGTATATGTGCAAGGGGAGAGTCAAAGGAGCCCGGTGAAAGTAACAGCTGAAAGGCTGAAAGAACGGAATGGAGATTTCAACTACCTCTCATTTCAGGAGAAGCAGAGTCTGGAGTCTGAATCCAGCAAAGTTAACTGCCTGTAGATAAAAAAATCAACACTGCACAGTTTGATAATAGAATTCAGAGTCTCCATAACATGTCATCCACAATGTTCAGTATACAATAGAAAAACTAGAATTACAAAGACATAGGAAAGACGTAACTTCTCTCTAGTCTGAAGAAAAGGAAGTCAATTGAAACCAACACTGAGATCATCTAGATATTGGAATTAGCAGGTAAGGACCTTAAAGCAACTATTATAAATATGTCCAAATGTCTAAAAAGAAAATATAACCAAAATGAATGAACAAATGGGGGAATCTGAGCAAAGAAAGGGAAACTGAAAATAAAAACAAAACACAAATGGAAAGTCCAGACCTGAGAAAGTACGGCATGTACAATGAAAAATTCTCTGGATGGGCTTAACACAGAATGGAGATGGTAGTGGGCACGGCTGGGGAACTTGAGGAGTGATAATCAGAACTTATTCTATCTGAAAAACAAAGAGAAAAGAGATTTAGAAAATAGACTCTGTGATATGTGGGATAGTATAAAGCATTCTTGCATATGGGTAAATGGTACCCCAAAGAGCAAGAATGAGAGAATGGGACAGAAAAAAATATTGACAATGTAATGGTTGAAAATTCCCTAAATCAGGTAAAAATCATAAATTTAGGGACTTAAGTTAGGGTCTTTAAAGAGGTAATTAAGTTCAAACGAGGCTGTTAAAATGGGCCCTAGTCCAATATGCTGGTGACCTCATAAGAAGAGGAGACTAGGACAGACACACAAAGAGGAAAGACCACGTGAGGATACAGCGAGAAGGTGGTTGTCTACAGCCAAGGACAGAGGCCCCAGAATGAAACCAACACTACTGACACCTTGATCTCAGATTTCTCGCCTCTGAAATTGTGAGAAAATAAATTTCTGTTGCTTAAGCCACCCAGTCTTTGGTACTTTGTTATGGTAGCCCTAGCAAACTCATACAACAATCAATCATCTAGACCTTATTGTTTGTATAGAACACTATACCCTCCAGTTGCAGAATACACATCTTTTCAAGTATAATTTATGCTTTCTGATACTATTAAAAATGTCTGCTGTTGTGTAAAAAAAAAGCCCTATAACTACATAGGAATAAAATTAACAAAAGATGGGCAAGACTGAAAACTGCAAAATATTGCTGAGAGAAATTAAATAAGACCTAAAACTTAGAGATAGAAGCCATGCTTATGGGTGAAACCATACCCATTGGTGTTATTAAGATGTCAATTGACCCCAAATTGATTTATATATTCAATGCAATCCCAATCATAATCTCAGTAGCTTTTTAAAAAATAGAAATTGGCATAGTGATAAATTGTATTTTGCCAAAATTTAAAAATTCTGCTTATCAAAAAAGACCACTCAGAAAATGAATAGGCAATCCACATACTGGAAGAAAACATTTACAAGTTATATATCTGATAAAGAATTTATATACAGAATATATAACTCGATAATAAAACCCAACCCAATTAAAAAACTGGCAATAGACTTGAAATGCACAAAGATATGAGAATAGCCAATAAGCACATTAAAAAGTGCTTAATAGAATTAGCTATCAGGGAAATGTGAATAAAACCAGTATATTTCATATATGCGAAATGCTAAAAAAGGGCAAAACTATGCCAAAAAATTTTTTTTAGTTGCTTCTGGGGATGGCAGTTGGGGAGAGACTGGGAAGAGGCAAAAAGGAACTTTCTAGGTGTGATAGAAATGTTTCTATGTCAACACAGATGTGTTACATGAGCATATGCATTTTTCAAAACATTGAATTGTGCACTTAAGATATAATATACGCTTTTTCACTGTACGTAAATTTTACCTGATCTGTAAATAAATTGTCTTTAAAAGGACCATTTCAAAACAACAGCAACAACAAAAAAACCCCACTTAAGTCAATTTCCTCTGTCTAAAGGAATCACATCTGTAAATTACTGGAATTCACACTTCAGATTGTTAAAAATGAATTTATCGGTATGGTAATAATCTTGACTTTTAAACACCCATGAAAGTGCCCTGGTAGAAAAACAGATTAAAAAAAAATTTTTTTCCCCTTTGACATAAGTAAGAACTAATACTCCCATCAAGGTCAGCTCTCCGAGATAATAATGACATGTTTATATTAACAAATACCTCGAAGACCTTGACATTTGGTATTGTTTTTCTTCTCACTTTAATTTATAACCCCAAACTTGAAGGTAAAGTTGTTTTTCCTTCAATGTTTTCTCTTACAGGAAACGCGCATGCTTGTTGGCTATCTTGTGATTACAGATCGAGTACAGGGGAGAAGGTAAAGGAAGAGAAGAAAGGAGGGAACAAACATTTACTGGACAATGACCTGAGCTGGCCACTGTGTTCCGTGTTTTCTGCGATTCTCACAATACACTACTCAGGTGTTGGGAGCCCCATTTTCTGGGATACAGGCAGTTAGGGCAGCCTGCCAGCTCAGCCCAGGACACCTTGGACTTGCAAACTGGGTGTATTCATGCCCTATGGCTGCCATGACAAATTACCACAGACATGGTGGTTGAAAACAACACAGATTTGTTATCTTACAGTCCTGGGAGTCAGAAATTCAAAATGAGTTCTGGGGCTAAAATCAAGGTGTTGCCAAGACTGGTTCCTTCTGGTGGCCTTTCTGGAGAAATCTGTTTCCTTGCCTTTTTCAGCTTCTGGAGGCTGCTCTCATTCCTCAGCTTGCGTTCCCGCCATACATTTTTTCCTCTTGATTCCTTTGTCACATCACCTTCTTCTTATGTAGTCAAATCTCTCTTTTCCTACTTATGACATTGTATCCACCCAGACAATCCAGGATAATCTCTCCATCTCAAAATCCTTAATTCAGTCACATCTGCAAAGTCCCCTTTGCCATAAAGAGTACTATTCACACGGTTCCAGGCATTAGATGTGGATGTGTTCGGGGGCTATTATTCAGCCTGCCACATGGGGCAGAGAATGTCATGTTGTGGGTATACAAATCCTTAAGGTAGACACAGCACTTCTCTCTGGGGTATCCATTGCTGTCAAAGATTTCTGGTAAAAAGTTACTTTTTTTCTTAAAAATTAATTAATTAATTAATTTATATTTTTGGCTGTGATGGGTCTTCGTTTCTGTGCGAGGGCTTTCTCTAGTTGCAGCAAACGGGGGCCACTCTTCATCGCGGTGTGCGGGCCTCTCACTATCGCGGCCTCTCTTGTTGCGGAGCACAGGCTCCAGACGTGCAGGCTCAGTAGTTGTGGCTCACGGGCCTAGTTGCTCCGCGGCATGTGGGATCTTCCCAGACCAGGGCTCGAACCCGTGTCCCCTGCATTGGCAGGCAGATTCTCAACCACTGCGCCACCAGGGAAGCCCAAAAAAGTTACATTTTAATATTGAAACAAGCATAGATATATAACAGAGTAAATACAAACTTTGCATGACTTTTTTGAAGAAATAAATTTTTATCATAGACAATTTCAAACTTTTGCAAAAGCGGCAAGAATAGTATTATAAAACTCCATGGAACCATCACTCAACTTCAACAACCATCAGGTCGTGGGTAATTTAGTTTCATCTGTAGCTCCATCCACTCCCCCGATTCTGGACTATTGTGCAGCAAATCCTAAATACATCATTTCATCTGTAAATATTTTAGTATGTATCTCTGAAGGAGGATTTTTGTTTAAGTAAAACCATAATACTGTTATCCCACTAAAAATGAATAGTAGTTAATTGCATCAAATATCTAGTCAATGTTAAGATTTTCCCAGTTTGTCTCATAATTTCTTTATAGTTAATTTGTTCAAATCAGGAGCAAATAAGTTGCATGTGTTACAGTTGGTTGAAATGACTCTGAAGTCTTCTTGTTAAATTTGTAGGCTTCCTCTCCCTCCCACTTTTTAAAATTTAATTTGGAATTTATTTGTTGAGGAAATGAGTTATTTGCCCTGAAGTGTTTGCCAGTTGGATCCCATGTGGGGTTAGTCATGTTCCCCATTCCCTGTATTTCCTGGAAAGTGAAGTTAGATCTGGAGGCTGGATCAGATTTACGTTCAATTTTTTTTTTTTTTTTGGCAAGAATACCTCATATGTGGTGTGGTGTACTACACTCAGGAGACACAGTGTCCAGTTGTGTCTTTTTGTGTGATGTTATCAGCCAGTGAGATCCTTTAACGCATTAAGCATTGTAAAAATGGTGATTTCTTTATTCCATCATTCCTTCTTCACTTATTAGCTACCATCCTTCTGAAAAAACAAAACAAAATGAAACAACAACAAAAAAGAAAACAAACAAACAAAGAAACCCTTCCTTTATGAACTATTTGATTACTTGAGGTACAGTTCATATCAAGGTGGGACAAATATTTGATTTACTTGTTTGTTTCCTTCTTTCCCTTTTTTTCTTTTTGCCAGTTTTCAAAATAATAGTTGGGTTTTCTAGCATCTTCTAGCAGTGAACAGTGAGAGGTTTTGTTTGTTTGTTTGTTTTTGTTTTTATTCTGAATCACTGTGAACTCGTGCAATTAAACCTATCTGTGTGTTCCAATCCATTACAGCTATTATCTTTACTGATGCACAAATTACCTCATACAGTATTTGGACAGTGAGAGCCTCTTCATGTTGGTTATATTAGTAGTTTGGTTTGTTTTGGTTTTTATAGCTTCTTTGCTTTCTGGAATGACAAGATGTTCCAGGCTCATTTTGTACATTTCTTACCCCAGACTGTGGATTCAGCCATTTCTGCAAGGACTCCTGGTTTCTTTTAGTAGGAAATATTTAGCTATCATAATCTGGGTGTTAAGGGTGCTTATTGCTACTGAGTTGGTTACAATGTTCAGGCCTAGTCAAGGTAGAGAGCTAGGAAACATTTATTTTTAAAGGTAAAAAAACCATGAGTTCATACTGATATTTTGTTTGTTTTTTGTGCTTGTTTTCCTGTTTTTAATTATTTTCTTTTTTCTCATACTGATACTTTTAAATTCAAAATCATCACCGTGGAGGTTTTAATTAACCTTAACTTTCTTAGCTGCATCTCTTTTTTCCAAAATTTAAAATCCTACTCCCCCAAATAATTATTCAATATACAATACACGTACAATCTCAGAATAATAATATTAATATCAACAACATGATTACTGAAAACAGTTTAAGATCTTTTTTTGGGGGGTTGGGGCAGGGTTTTTTTGCTGTTGCTGTTGTTCTTCGAGTATCTCCTACAAGATATGTATGGTCAACTTCATGTTTTAGTCACTTGAAATTGTTCTTCTGTATGAAGTTATGCTACCACTAAATATATTAAATATTGCAATATTTAGAGATCACTTTAAAATTTTATTTTGTTTTATAATTATGTAATATTTATAATTATAAAATTTTTACCTGATTCCAAAATCAAATATACAAAATAAGGTATATCTACAGAGCTCTAGCTTCTATTCTTCTCTCTTCCTGTTACTTTCCACCCAAGTAAGCACTTTAGAAAAAAAAGTTTTTGGTTTATCCTTCAATTAAAAAAAAAAAAAGTATATATATTCATTCTTTCCTTTTCTCCACTTTTAGATGTGCAGTAGCAAACTACATTTCTTTTTTTTTTTTTTACATCTTGCTTTTTTTCACTTAATTTATTCTGGTGACCTCTCCGTGGCATGTAGAGATACTTTTTCTTTTTTACAGATACATAATGCTGCCCTTGTGTAGATATATGACAACTTACCCATCCAGTTTCCAGTTGGTGGCTGTTTGGGTTGTTTTCAGTCTTTGTTATTGCAGATAGTGCTTTGATACCTTGGGTTCATGTTTTTATCATATTTTTGTCATTGCATTTTTGGAATCGATTCCTGAAAATGAGAATTCTGTGTCAAGGGATACATACATATGGAATTGTGTTAGACGTTGACAATTCCCTTCTGTAGAAGTTATAATATCTTGCATTCTTATCAGGTAGGAAACTACCTGTTTTCCCGGACAATAGTCTGGGCAACTGATTATGTTGTCAAACTTGCGGATTTTATCAAGCTGATAGGTGAGCTGTTGGTTTTCAGTGTAGTTTAAAAATCAGGGTGGTGGAGAATCTCTTCATATGTTAAATATTTGCTTTTCTTTAACTGTGACCTTGCTCTCACATTTCTTGTTGCAACACATTTTTGAATAAGAAAGGATATGTTTAAGAAACATTTTTGAAGTCCAGTTATGTCTGAAAATGTCAACAGTACATGGATCATGATTCAAGTGGGTAATTCCCGTCTAAATATTATTTGCCCTCTGAACTTTGAACTTTCTAGCTTCTGAAATTGAGTTGCTGATGAGAAGTCTAACACCACTCTGATTCTTGCACCTCTTTTTTCTGTGAAACTTTGGAATCTTTTCTGAAGGTTGGAGTTCTGATATTTTACAATGCTAAGTCTTGGTGTGAGATTATTTCATTCTTTGTGCTGGGCAGTTGGTATATCCTTTCTATCTGAAGAGTCATATCTTTTAGCTCTGAGAAATTATATTGTATTATTCCTTTATTTGTTCTCCTTTATTTTGTCTCTCCTGTCTGTTTGAACAACGTGTTAGTCAGATGTTGGAACTCTTGAACTGATTGCTTATGCCTCTTATCTTTTCCCCCCACTTTTTATATTTCTTAGTTATTTTACTATATTTTCTGTGAATTTTCTTCAATGTTATCTTCCAGTGCTTCTACCATGGATGCAACATTGCCTCAAATCTCTTTAAAGATACATAATTTATATCTTTGATACTTAAGGTCTCTCTAGTATTATTCCCGATCCAGGAGTCACAATCTTCACTTTTGGATCAGTCTGTGTTGAGTTTAGGTGTTTGGTACGGGTGTTAAAAACTATTCCCTAATTGAGACCTTCCTCTGGTTATACACAAAAAAAAGATGAAAAGCACTAGGGGGAAACAAAGGGGTGCTTGGAAAGAAAGCAGGGACTGACTTAAGAATTTTATGCTGAAAATATATTCTTCCCTTACATGATATTGTAATTCTCCAGAGTTAGCCCCCTTGAGGGACTATATTTTGAAAACTACAAGGCATTATCAAATGTATGGTGTTGAATTTCAACGATTTGGTGTAGTGGTATGACCACTGTATTTAGGGTCAAGAGTCTGAGGCTCTAGACTGGAATCTGTGTCTTAGTCACGACTCTTGGTACTAAGTGACAGAAACCCGATTCTAACTAGCTTAAACACCAGCGGGTTTTAATGGGAGCGCTTTGTGAGGGGTTAACTAGGAGAGGGAAACAACTATTTAGAGAACATCCTGCCTCTGAGAATTTTTCAGAAGGTGAAGCATATTCCTGTAGTTATTGTTTCACCCCTGGAACACAGATATAAATATCTAACCACCCTTTTCCCACAGTGTATTTTATCGCCCTAAGGAGGCTCTGATTGTGGCAGAAGGTCCCTGGGGGCTGACTACGTGGCATGGCTCTCTCTTGGTGCCAGCTAGTCGGGGAGGGCAGTGCAAGTGCCATTTGACTCCCAGACACCTCTACCGGTAAGAGCTGGACCAAACACTCTTCAAATGCAGCTGCAGCCAGCTCTCTAAATACTAAAGGGGCTAGCTGGCTGACGTGGAGGAACTGTAATCACACCTCTTTGTCATTCTTTTTTTTTTTCTTCTTTTTTCCATGATCATTTCACAATACACACCTCATTGTCATTCTATGTGTAAGTGTAAGGAAGTGCATGCAATTAACATCTAGTTCCTGATTGTAATCAGACGCCATTAATTTCTGATTTTCCCCAATTGCCAGAGCACTTTTAAAAAGTCATAAATTCTTTCCATCAAAACTGTCAAGGTCTCATGCATTTCTTCTCCCACTTTTCCTGTTCCTTCTCTCCCCTAGTTACAGTTTCTTGCTTCACCTCTTTCTCTTTCTCTAATGCTAGCCATAGGTATTAAATTAGACTAGCATTTGTCTGTTAATTACACCAAGTCTTTTAAACCCAGCCAGAAATGAGGGTTGAATCAGATAGTCCAAGTAACTGGTATGTTGGGCAAGATGGACTGAAGGATAGGGACTTCCCTGGTGGCGCAGTGGTTAAGAATCTGCCTGCCAATGCAGGGGACACGGGTTTGAGCCCTGGTCTGGGAAGATCCCACATGCCACGGAGCAACTAAGCCTGTGAGCCACAATTACTGAGCCTGCGCTCTAGAGCCCGCGAGCCACGACTACTGAGCCTGCACGCCACAACTACTGAAGCCTGCGCGCCTAGAGCCCATGCTCTGCAACAACAGAAGGCACCGCAATGAGGAGCCCACACACACTGCAATGAAGAGTAGCCCCCGCTCGCAGCAAAGAGAGGAAGCCCGTGCGCAGCAACGAAGACCCAATGCAGCCAAAAATACAGTATAAATAAATAAATTTATTAAAAAAAAAAAAAAAGATGGACTGAAGGATAGTATCAAGACAGACCCTTATTTTGAATGTTGCTTCCTATTATGCCCTAAGAACTTATTTGGCGAGGATGGACTTCCCGTGCTCCTGGGCAAAGGTGGTCTGTGTGTGGGTTTCCTTCCAATCGCCCCTCCAGATACACTCTCCACCTTGATGTGTACGGATCACATCAATATGCTTCGTGCCCTCTGGGTTCCAGTTGGATTTGGGCAATGGGGAGCTCCAGCAGCAAACTGGAGGGAGGGATGAGAACATGGTCAAGGAATTTAATTTCCAGCCTCCCTCCCTGGGAGGTCAACTCAGCTGGCTGCATCCCTTGATGAAAGGGTGATCCTCTCAAGGTGGTCTGCTCTTCCTAACTCTGTTTCCCTCCCTGCATACATACCTGTGGGTTGAGGGAGGGGTGGTGTCAGTTCCAATGCTATTAACCTAGGTTCCTTCTATCCCTTGAGGTTTTCTCCTGCCTCGCAGTCTCCACCTTTGTTATTTGACACTTTGTAAAGCAACCCTCCCCATGTTGTTGGAATCTGAGTACTCCCCCACCCTCCCACTTAGGGAGTAAACAATTTTGCAGCCACTTTAGTTGCAAACAGAATCTCAATGATGAAATGACAGCATTCAGTCCCAAGATATTAATCAACGCTGCAATCCTCACTCCAGCATAAGAATCATCCCCCTCCCCCAGGTAGGATGTGTTAAGTGGGCTCCTGCCTCTAGTGGGGGAAGGCATGTGGCTGGCTCTGCTCCTTTTTACACCTCCTCTGCCCCCTGCTGATTCCATTCCTAGACTGAAGTGGGGGACAAAGGGGACAGGGCAGTTTCACTTGAACTGGTTCTGTCATAACCCGGTTTTGCACCCTCTGGCCTGGCATGATTAGAACCAGCTCTCTCTGCTGGTCCCTCAGAAACCCCCTGTACCCCAGCCCCCAGCTGCACACCCGTGAGCGGGAAGTCTCCCCTGGGGCTGCTGCTCCCCACAGCCCTGGCTCTCCAGGGGCCCTTTCACACTTGGACGCTCCCTGTTGGAGAATCTTCATCCTTCCAGGTCATCTTCTTGGGCGGAACTTAAAATTCTAGGTGACCTTCCCACCAGCAAAATTCGTATCTAGTTGACAATCTACCTGGCTCACCTTTTTTTTTTTTTTAATGTATACATGTTTAATTAATTAATTTAATTTATTTATTTTTGGCTGCGTTGGGTCTTCGTTGCTGCACGCAGGCTTTCTCTAGTTGCGGCGAGCGGGGGCTACTCTTTGCTGCAGTGCGCGGGCTTCTCATTGCGGTGGCTTCTCTTGTTGTGGAGCACAGGCTCTAGGTGAGCGGGCTTCAGTAGTTGTGGCTCGCGGGCTCTAGAGCGCAGGCTCAGTAGTTGTGGCGCACGGGCTTAGTTGCTCCGCAGCATGTGGGATCTTCCCGGACCAGGGCTCGAACCCGTGTCCCCTGCATTGGCAGGCGGATTCCTAACCACTGTGCCACCAGGGAAGTCCCTATCTGGCCCACCTTTGTTGTGTCCCCCCCCCCCCCCACGTCCCCAAAACAACTCAACAGCCGAATTCTCCTGCGGGCCACTGTGTCTGCAAACACCTGGGGACACACAGGCTCTGGGAATGGTTCCTTGAAGTCTCCTCTCAGCCAGACTGAAGCAAGTGGGCAGATGCCCTTCACCCTATCTGTTGGGGAAGAGGAATGGAACTCACACCCAGCCAGTCTCCAAAGAAACGCTCACGAAGTCATCCCTGTCACCACTTACTCCAGTCTCTAATATTCCCCAAATGTGGGAGGAGGTTTAAGGGCAGGAGGGAATTAGTTCTCCAACATCCGCTCTGAAGATTCCTCCGGGGCGTGGGGTGGGAGAAGCAATGGGTCTCACACACTCTGGTAAGTCATCTTTACCTCGTCTTGGTCTCTCCGTCAAAACCTCAGTTTTAACAGACTGTAACAGACTGTTACATACGCTCTTAATTGCTAGTAAAAAGATACAAAACAAAACAGTTCAGACTGGCTTCCACAATAAAGAGAATTTATTGGTTCACATAATTGAAAAAGTCCAGTCATTAGGTGCTCCATTTCTCTGTAATTCTCTCAGTTCTGCCCATCTCTGTGTTTACAAGGTGGTTGCCATACAACATGGGTATGGGCTTCCTTGTTCACATCCAGCGAACAAAGAGGATATCTCTTCCTTCAACCACTGAACAAGAGTCTTGAGATTTACTCTGGCTGGATAAAATTTGACAATGTAGGTCAAGTTCTTATCCCGAGTCAATTCCTAAAGCCAGGGGAGCACCACGTGCTGATTGGCTTAAGCCTGGGGTAGGAGTCATCCCTGCTCAGTCACTGTGGGAGAGACACGGGTTATCCCCATTGGGTTAAACCTCTGGGGACCCATTCTTGGAATTGGTGGTGATGGTCGTGGTGGTGATGGGGCTTAGACTCAGCCTTATCCACATCTCCTAGTTGTGTAATTAAGAAGAAGGGTGGGAAGGGTTGTTCAGGAAGCAATTACACCCACCCAGTCCAAGGTCATCGTACCCAAGCATCTCTTTTTGTCCCTACATAAAACATGATTTTGTGGGTATCTAAATATTTTATATTCGTAATACAAACATACTCATGACTTTAAAAGGCGTTTATTTTGCCTTGGGGACGACTTTTCCATTAGACACAGCGCTGAGGGCCTGTGATATTTTTAGGGCCCCATGAAGATGTTTTAATTTTGAAGTCAGCAGGAAAAAAATGAACTTTTAGGTCAAAGAAAATATTTTAAAATATAATATTTGTATAGGTATCTTTATAGCAATACTGTTGTAAACTATTATTATTATTATTTATTTTAAAACAATTTTTTAAAATTTAAATGGAGGAATGGGCCCAGCAAGGCACAAGTTCCTAGGACCGCTGAAAGTCGTCAGGCAGCCCTGCTCTGCATCACTTCCTTACTGGGATATCCCACAGTATTTAATGTTGCCAATAGGAATCCAAAGTCTGAGGCAAAGAGATTATCCCTTGAATTCCAAGGTTATTACCCATTTACTTGTACCAGAGATATTGTGCTTGAAAACAGCAGTCCTGCGAGGTCAGGCTTGCCTCCACAAAAGAAGCAGAGGAGGGAAGGCAATTCCATGGGTGAAATAAAAGCCTAAAATATCTTTAGAATTTTCTCCCATTTGGAGACTAATGAACATGGGCACAGTATGCTAAAGTATTTTCATGCATATTATATCACAATCCCCATAACAACCCCACTGTAGTACTGACCCACATAAACCATGAAGAATTAGACTCAGGGAAGGGAAATAGCCTTTCCGATTTCCTACACGGTTATACCTCCTGGAGGGTTAGGTCAACCCAAGGCTTTTTTTTTTTTTTTTAATTTTTATTTATTTATTTATTTATTTATTTTTGGCTGTGTTGGGTCTTCGTTTCTGTGCGAGGGCTTTCTCTAGTTGCGGCGAGCGGGGGCCGCTCTTCATCGCGGTGCGCGGGCCTCTCACTGTTGCGGCCTCTCTTGCTGCGGAGCACAGGCTCCAGACGCGCAGGCTCAGTAGTTGTGGCTCACGGGCCTAGTTGCTCCGCGGCACGTGGGATCTTCCCAGACCAGGGCTCGAACCCGTGTCCCCCGCATTGGCAGGCAGACTCTCAACCACTGCGCCACCAGGGAAGCCCCCAACCCAAGGCTTTTGACTCCAAAGTTTTTGCTTGTTGCTGGTGGCCAGAGGCACTAAAGTTGGAAGCAAATTTTTCTGGTAGATAGTTTACCTGACCAAGCAAAGTGGGCAGTGACTTAGGACACACCCCCAAAGGATTCTAAGAGCAGACATAGGACCTTGGGGGTACCTTTCTTCCCAGATATGCCGCCAGGTTGTCCATGATGCAGCCGGCCCACTTCCCACCATCCTTTCCTGTCCTAACCTGTGGTGCTTTAAAGTCAGAGGCTGGCTTTCTGGGGCAGCTGAGGAAGGCTGTCCTTACCAGCCAGAAGGAATGCTCACTTGGTGCCAGGGGCGAGGGGCTCCCAGATCCAGACAGCGGAGGCACTTCCATGCTTTCCAGCAACACCACTGCGGCCCACACCCACCCTTCCAGCTTGTCCTTGCAGTGCTAGCCTGAGTGATCTGGGGCCCTTTCCGGGGTCTCGTTAGAGCAGTAACAGTGCATAAAAGGAACATGTGACAGGGTGGTTCCCCAACAATCCTTGCTTTCTCCACCTCAAGGACGTTAGGCAGACAAACTAGAGCAGCGGCAACCAAAAGTGGAGGTGCCCCGGCTGACAGCATCTGCGTCACCCAGGAGCCTGTTAAGCAAATTCTCGGGCCCATCGTGACCTACTGATGGAGAATCTGTGAAGGGGGTGTGGACGAAGAATGGTGCCTGCCATATGAGTAAACAAAGGATGTTTTGGCTATCGAGCCATCGGCCACTGTAGCTGCCCTGATTTCAATGAGCCCAGATTCTTGCATCTTCCCATATATAAAAAAGCGCTAAATTCATTAACTTGAGATGTCTGGTTTTCTTTAATTAACAGTGATCATTTGGGACTTCCCTCGTGGTCCAGTGGGTAAGACTTCACGCTCCCAGTTCCAGGGGCCCGGGTTTGATCCCTGGTCAGGGAACCAGATCCCGCATGCATGCCATAACTAAGTGTTTGCATGTCGCAACTTAAGAGTCCGTATGCCACAACTAAAGCCATAACTATGAAGGTCAGTCTCAGGCCACAACTAAAGATCCCACGTGCCGCGTGCCACAACTAAGACCTGGCACAGCCAAAATAAATAATAAATAAATAAATATTTTTAAAAAGGCAACGATCATTTGATGTTCCAACTACCTGTTTTTGTTGTTGATTTGTTTGCTTTTCCAAAAATCTCCTCTGTATCCTGGCTCCTTCCTTACCTCTTTGGAGCAGTCCCTCCCAAATATCTGACAGGCCGCCTCCTGGGCTGAAGTTCTCAGCGAGTCCACCACATAAAACATAATTCTCAACTTTTAAGCTGTGCATTTTTTTTCCAGTCCACAGTGGGACTCAGAAATCTGTGTCCCATCCAGCTCCCAGGTGACTCTCAGGCACGCTAAATTTGAGGGGTTGTAGCCACAGAAACATAGACGGAGGAGGCCGGAGAAAGCGGGACTGCGCCCCAACTCCTCTATCTCTGAGTGGTGTATAGGCGGCATACTCTCTTTCGTAACCATTGCCAAGGTCTCCGTGAGGGGTTGGTAATGTAGTTCGGTAGGAGTAACTTTTTCAAAGACGCCTCCCCTCCTATGTAAGAGGCTGTACTCTCCTCCCCAAGCAGCCTAGCGAGCGGATCTCGGGCAGCCTCAATTTCCTAAGGCTGCAAAGCGCGATGCACGCGCAGTGACTCCCCGCCGCCAGGCCCAGTTCCACCGCGAGAAAGCGCGCTGCTAGGCTGCCTACCGCCCCTCCTCCCTCACCCGACCGCCCCTCCTCCCTCACCCGACCGCCCCTCCTCCCTCACCCGACCGCCCCTCCTCCCTCACCCGACCGCCCCTCCTCCCTCACCCTCCCCCGCCTCGCTCCGCCTCGCGCATGCGCAACGGCGTTTTTCCCGTGACCCTCCGCGGCGCAGGCAATTCGTAGCTAATGGCGGGTCCTTGGTCTCAGGCTTGTTGCAAAAGATGCTCCTCTACTAGCTGTGCGTGTGGCGACAAGGGCAAGTGGAGCAACTCCTCGCTCTTAGGCAAGCGGCTCTCAGAAGACTCGAGCCGCCACCAGCTGCTGCAGAAGTGGGCGAGCATGTGGAGCTGCGTGAGCGGGGACGCGTCGGTGGCCTGCACGGAAAGGACGCGGCGCGAGGAGGCTGCGGAGCCGGCGGAGGAGGAGGACAGGCCGCTGGTGTTTCTGTGCTCTGGTTGCCGGCGGCCGCTGGGCGACTCGCTGAGCTGGGTGACGAGCCAGGAAGACACCAACTGCATCCTGCTGCGCTGTCAGTTCGGGCGGGGGGTTAGGACTTAGGAACGCCTTCTTCCCGGGTGTGCTGCACCTGGGCGGCCCCGGAGGAGGCGGAGGTGTTTTGGGGCCTCCCAGGGTCTTTATTTTTATTTATTTGCTTATTTATTTTTAATAAATTTATTTATTATTTATTTATTTTATTTTTGGCTGCGTTGGGTGCTTCGTTGCTGCACGTGGGCTTTCTCTATTTGCGGCGAGCGGGGTCTACTCTTTGTTGCGGTGCGCGGGCTTCTCACTGCGGTGGCTTCTTTTGTTGCGGAGCACGGGCTCTAGGCGCGCGGGCTTCAGTAGTTGTGGCACATGGGTTCAGTAGTTGTGGCACATGGGTTCAGTAGTTGTGGCTCGTGGGCTCCAGAGCGCAGGCTCAGTAGTTGTGGCACACAGGCTTAGTTGCTCCGCGGCACGTGGGATCACGTGGGATCTTCCAGGACAAGGGCTCGAACCCGAGTCCCCTGCATTGGCAGGCAGATTCTTAACCACTGCGCCACCAGGGAAGCCCCTCCCAGGGTCTTTAAAAGCAGAAAAATCTGAGACGGGGAGCTGTCCCAGAAAAAGGGGAGGAAGAGAGCCATCCCTGCACCTTGGCCTTACGAGTGACAGGTTCTTTTCTGAGGTTCCCCCATCCCAGGAGAGCAGTGGATGAATCAGTGTCGTCGTGAGCATTACTTAGAAAAAAATGACCAACTAGGTTGTAAGCATTTAGGGTGTAGCTATTCTGTGTTACTCCTCATAGAAATTAGCGGGCTGTTAATCGGTAAATCGTATTGTTAATGGTTTAGGAAATTAAGCTTTTCGGCTGCCTGCTTCCCTCGGGGGATGTCAGGGTTGATTTCTCGTCTTCATAGTTGTATCAGCGGACGCCTTTACCGTCTGAAGTGTTAACAACCGTAGAGTTGACAGAACATAGTGGTATCAAAAAAATTAAAGGATACTTGCAATAAAAGCACCAAAAACCCTATCAAAATTGGAGAGGAAGGAGGATGTAGTAAACGTACAGGTAACTGGTAGAGCCAGTATCTTTTGAAACCTGTATGTTTCCCCAACGTTTCCTGGTTTTGTTGTTTTCATAGTATTTATATAGGGGAGTGGTTCACATATTTTTTCTGAGCTGGTGTAAAAATGGCTGTTCTTTTTGGACTTGGGGTATTCAAGATGAAATTTATGCTCTGTTTGAATTCTGTAAATATTTTATGGCAGAAATTCACCACCGATTTGTTGACATTTGTGGAATGTTTTCCTTCTTGGGATACATTGGGAAGAAAGGAGGACAGCAGTGTCCACTTGTTAACCTGAAACTTTTTGGAACCTCTTTTCTTTAAGGATGCAATTAACGATAATTGCTGAGTCCCTTTCAGTTGTTAAAAGCCTAAGAACATACATTTCCCATACAATTCATTGAGATTAACCCTTTGCAGCTATTAAAATCAATGCAGAAGGACTTATCCCCCAATGCTGACACTCTCATGTCCCCAGAGTTCAACATGCTTTATTCTCATTTATACTTCCAGATACTCTCCATGCATGTATGAGCATGTTTGAATATGTAAATTTTTTGGAATTCCCTAAACATGTAAATTTTTAAAAACATACTTGAGATTATATTATTTATACTGTTAAGCACCCTTCCTTTTTTATTCTGCATGTATATTCTGAGTATTTTTCCATATTAGTGCATATAGATATACCTCACATTTTCAATAGCTGCTTGTTGTACCCCCGCTGAGGCAGTATAGATGACGGCCCTCAACTGCATGGGTTTGAATCCTGGCCTGTCACTTACTAGCTGTGTCTTTTTGGGCAAGCTACTTAGTCTCTCTGTGCCTCAGTTTTCTCCTCTGTAAAAATGGGGATAATACTTAATGGGGTGATTAGGAGGATTAAGTGAGTTAATGTGCGTCATGTGCCCAGAAGACATAGGAAGTGCCACATAAGTGATATCTTTAATGGAGATGCCATTCATCCTACCAGTCTGCCCCTGTTGACAGAGGTCTGGGTTTTTTCCCAGTGTTGCCACCATTAGAACAACATGTATGTATTTGGGTTGATTTTGATACAGTAGGAGAAGCTCTTCCTTTTAGTAGGTGAGTTTATGTCATTTACAGCTTTTTAAGGAATAATATTGATATGTTTGGTGTTAAATCTTTACCATCCTTTCTGTTTTTATGTCTTTTCTCTCCTTTATCACGTGGGCGCTTTTGTTTTATATATGAAAACGCTATTCTGTTATTTAGTTTGTCTATACCAGTAGTTTTTAAAATTTAAAAAGTGTATATAAATATCCTTTTTTATCAGCTTTAGACAAATTGATTTAACACCCTCCCCCTCCTTCCTCCCAGTGAAAGATTAGAAAATGAACTGTTGGATTAATTTCCATTCCCCTCCCCGCTCCAATTGGAGTTAGTTTAATTATTTTTACTTTGTCAAGGTTTATAACATTTACATACTGTTCTGTAGCCATAGTCATTTAGCTTTAATATAATGTTTCTATGAGCTTATTTCTCCAGTCCAGGACTCTTATTAATAATGAGAAAGCTTATGAATAGCTTTCTCATTCCTGAGTGGTTTATTTGATTAATCTTCACCAGTGGTTTCCCCATCCCCAAGAAAACTTCAAGTTTGAGTGCTTGAAAATGTCTTTCTGTTGTCTTTATACAGGCATGTCGACGTGGCTGCATGTTCAGTTCTGGTGTCATGCTCTTTGCTTTTTCCAGGCACAGGGAGCAGCTAGTGCAAAGGCCTTGAGGCTAGCGAGGCCGCCGAATAGTAGATTAAAGATAAGATTTAGGGAGGAAGGAAGGGGCCAGAAAATTTAGGGCCTTGTAGGCTGTTCTGTGGAATGAGAATCTATTCTAGTGAATGAGTTGTTTAAGCAGGAGAGTGATATGACCCAGTTTTTTCTTTGGAGGATGCACTGAAGAGAAGAATCAGCATGGACGTGGGCAGGTCAATCAGGAGCTAGTGCAGCCGTCCAAGCAGAGGAGAGGAGGTGGTGGTGGCTTGGGGGCTGGAGTGAGGGTTGTGAGGTAGAACTGACAGGATTTATCTGTGGGGTGTCTGTGCGGGGAGAAGGGTAAGGAGACAGTGAATCAGGGTTGATGCCGGTTTCTGATCTGAGCGATGGGTAGATGGAAGTGGAGTTTACTGAGTTAAGGCAGACTGTAGAGGAGGTGAAAGCAAGAGTCTGTTCTGGCCATTGTGGGTCTGATGTCCTTTCCTCATGTGCCTCTGCTCCCGATTCCCCGCCTTTAGTGTGTTCTGAACTTGGGAAACGGGAATGTTTCCTGCTGCTTCTAGGGTTCAGCTGTGACCCCTGTCCAGGTTGTGGTCTAAAAGGTTTTTGGCTGAGCTCCCGAGGACCCTCTCAGTTACTTGTAGAGAAACAAGCTGTGCGTGTGAGATCTGGAGATGTATGCACAGGCTTTTATCCTCTTCCTTGGGTTGATCCCAGTTTTACTGTGTCTGGCGGGTATTCTTGATAGTCCGTGATTTGAGGTTCTAGTTGTCCCAAATTTTACTGTCAGTTGAATTTTTTCTTCCTAATTTTATTCACTTTGTTAATTTCAGTGTTTTCTGGGAATGAAAGGAAATAACTCTTATTCTGCTATCTTTTTGCAGAAGACCCTGTACCTTTAGTTTTAAACTACCCTGTGTGTGTGACTTTTGGGCCTTTATTTTTTTCTGGGCTTCTGGGTTCTAAAATAAAAGTTGAATTAGAAGTTCTCTCAATGTCTGCGTGTGTATTGTAACAAACTGCATTAATAAATTCTTGTTACTTTCTTCTTTCTAGGTGTTTCCTGTAATGTTTCTGTGGATAAGGAACAGATACTATCCAAACGTAAAAATGAAAATGGTTGGTGAGTAAGGCTATATTTATGTGAATATGTACATTAGAGAAAATGTTTATTTTTCAAATAAAAGTCTTTAAGGAGATCATCAGCAGTAAGATTTGGGATAAAACTTTTTTCATGGTAATCAGTATAAAATCAGTCATTCTAATATACCAATTCTTGAGTGCTGGTGGTCCCCTTTAGATATGAGATGGAAGAGTTTCTAAACCTCTCAGGGCACATTCTGATACTCCCTTTTTGGGTGTTTGCGCTTGGTGTGAAGAAAATCGAAAATAAAAATAGAAAAGGAAAATATCTGTATCATGGAATCTCCAAACCAAAGGATGCTTTAGATGAATGCTCCCTACCTTTTTCATGTCATGGCACCCATAGAAAATGCTAAGGTCATGCATACACACATATATGACCTATTGAGGTAAACAGACAGGGCTGCAGAAACAACAGCATGGGGCCTCCAGCACTCGCAGGCCCTTTGCTGCCACTCCAAGGGTTGAAGTGGTCAGTATCTTGCTATACCTGCCACGCATCTGCTGCAAGTGGCGTCCTCAGCAAACTGAATGGGAAGCTCTGCCTTCTAATATTGTTGCCCGAAACGTGTTGTACTGATGTATATGAATAAGTGGTACACAAGCAGTTAAACAGAAATTAATAATCGTATATATTTTTTATTTTAAAATGTTGGTTTTTAATTTTAGTAACGTTAGATTGTCCCATTCAAATAAAGTGTATTTTAATTGAAAAAATTACTCTATTTAAGGAGAATTAAATTCATAATAGGACAGGTAGTAAGTGGATATAAGGAAAATTGTACTGTTGGCATGCTGGTGATGAAAATTTGGAAAACCCAGCCTTAGATCATTTCTCATTTTGTAGATGAAGAAAGCAAGGCCTGAGGAGGTTACAACTTCACTAAGGACACAGGGCTAATTAGTAAGAGCCAGGATGATGCTTTGTTATTTCTCTTTGTTTCCTGCAGAGTGTTCTCTACTTCCCAACTCTAGTCATTTTGATGTCAGCTTTACCATTTTTGCCATATCCATGTAACAGCTGTGCTATCATGTACTTAATATTTTTCATTAAAGTGACTCCTAATTTTTATTTAAATTTATTTAAAAAGGAATCTTTATATTACTGCCATAAATGTATCATTTGCTGTAACTGGAAAGTAACTGTGAAGATAATTACACTGAAAACACATGTTATTAAATTCTAGCTGAGATAGTATTGCCTGGCTGGTTCTGAGCCTGAGGTCTGTTCTCTTACTATTAAAAGATTTGCAACTGTGAGATACAGGTTAAAGACATTCTAGCACCAGACTGAGACTTTCTTCTCTTTATAATCAGGATTGTTAGAGAATTGAAAAGGGAATTGACTCTCGCTCTGAACCAGTGTTGCTAAGTCCTGTTTACTTGTATCACCTGAACCCATCCTTTATGCCAAACTATGGCCCATGGACTAAGCACCTGTTTGTTTGGGTTTTTTTTTAAGATTTTTTTTTTTTGATGTGGACCATTTTTAAAGTCTTTATTGAATTTGTTACAATATTGCTTCTGTTTTATGTTTTGGTTTTCTGGCCCCGAGGCATGTGGGATCTTAGTTCCCCCACCAGGGATCAAACCCGCACCCCCTGCATTGGAAGGCGAAGTCTCAACCACTGGACCGCCAGGGACGTCCCAAGCACCTGTTTTTGTAAATGCATTGTTACTGGAACACAGATCAGTTATGTATTATCTGTGGCAGCTTCTGTGCTAATGGTGGTAAAGGCAAGTAGTTGCAACACACACCATATGGCCTGAGAGCCTAAAATATTTGTTCTCTGGATCATTACAGAAAAAAATTTGCATATCCCTTCCCCAGAGTGTTAATGATCCTTGGTGGACAATATAACATTAAAAGGACATGTAGAATCTTTTTGTCTTATTTCAAAATTTTAGTTAATTTTTCTTAATACTGAATTGAGGCATTTGCATTCTAGGAAAACACCACCTTAGTACACTCTCTTTTTGTCACTTTTGTACATGCCCTTTGTCACTGGATACTTAAGGCAATGCAGCCTGGAGGTGACTGTCTACATTTCTGATGTAAGCATCTTACTATCATTTTTTTCCTTTTTTTGTACATATGACTTAGTAGGGTCAGAATAACATACTTCAGCAACTTAAACGTTTAGGTGTTTATGGATCTCAACAATGGGATTTTTGTTATAACCAGTTGCTAAAGCGGTGGCATTTCTCGTTGCAGCATCCTGGAGACTTTGTACTGCGCAGGATGTTCACTCAACCTCGGCTACATATACAGATGCACACCCAAGAATCTAGACTACAAGAGGGACTTGTTCTGCCTCAGTGTTGAAGCCATTGAAAGGTAAGTTTGATGTATAAATGAATAGCTCATAACTGAATTCTCAGAAACTTGCTTGCAGAGAAATTGGTATGAAAACATCGAAACTAAATCAACACTGGTTAAAATATATTTTTAAATAATTTCTGACAATAAAGCTAGTGATTTTTTGTTTGGACCCGATTTATTTGCTATTGGAAAAGTCTGTCATTCTAAATTGTAGGAGAAAACACTCCGAACATTTTTCAGAGTAAAAATATGTTGTTTTTCTTAACAATTGAATTTAGTTTAATAGGATTTTTTTTAAAAGCTATTGTGTGGATCAATATATTTTGTCCATTTTATTTTTCCCTCTAGTTTTTGGTCTCCTAGAATATCATAAAGAAATAGGAATTTCAGAAATGGTCAGAAAAGAAGTCCCTTTGGTGTTCTGGAAAAGTAGAAATACAAAGTCCAACTATTTCCTTGAGGGTGGTAAATAATTGTCTGCTTTTTTTGAGAGTTGCAAGGAAGTACCTTCATTTTTTAAGACTTCTAAAAAGCGTTGGGAGACAAGGTGAATTAGGGTCTGATGACAGATATCTTAATGGCCCTCTAATTCACTAGCCTTTTTAAAATAGGAAACAATCAGTTGACCCCAGTGTATTTTCACTTATCCTGGAAAAGATGTAATCCTCAAGATTTTAAAGATGCCTAGGAAACCTTAAGTATCAGGAAAGAAGAACAATTTAAGAAGGAAAAGAAAAAAAAAAGCCTACACTTTTATTACTCGAGGTATTTCGTCACTCCGGTTGAATTTCTTAGAGTTTCTCTTTAAAGAATTTAAAACAGTATTCTTCTTATTATAATTTTTCATTTAATTATTCTTTGATAACTGCAGTTTTGCCACCTTCTTTGAAACTAGACAGGTTTAGGTCAAAATTATAAAATCTGCAAACTTTTTATATTCCTTACACAAGAGAATAATATAGCAAGCACTGCTCATTGATGTAAAGCATGTAGGCCTGCCTAGAGAGAGATCAGATCTGTTTTGGTTTTAAATAGAAGACCCAGGCCCAAACAACTGCTCCCTTAATCTCCATGAGAATTTTACTAAGATTTGTGAAAATTATGTGGGGGAGAGTACAGGTATAAACAACGTGAACTCTTCAGTACGGTTGGTACAAAACTTTAATAAAAGTGATACATATCTGTATAAAAGAAAATGTGTGGAAGATTTCTCCATAGAGGATTATAGTATTGAAGCTGTTTTTTCCTGAACAGTTGAATACCTCTTGGGGCAGAATTTTAATGACAAGGAACCTGGTTTGTTTTAGAAGTGGATGCCCTCTGTAATGTTTATTTACAGTGTTATAAATTACTCAATACCGTTTAATTTTTTCCCCCATCTCATTTTTCTTTTCTAAACGGGATATTAATTGCCTTCTGCAATTTTGCCTCCCATGACATTTTTCAGAAATTTAATCAATTTAATCTTGGGTTTCCAAGAGAAGACTGTTCTTATTTGACAAAAGAAGTGACATATTGAAGTTGTTACATGTAATGAAAGACTCCCACTAAAGAAATGCAAACGAATCAAATTTCTTTTTTTGAGAAATACCAGCACCTTCTTCCCTACTGTTTAGATTTATTTGGTCACCGAAGCTGGGCCTCTTCTCCTTCCATCACGAGGCCAATTCTTCTGTTCTTTGTGTTTTCTAAACCACAGCATCTCATCACCCCAGAGAGTGGAGCAAAACATAAGTTATAGGATAACTGTTGAAGTTGCCCAAATCTAGGTAATCAAGAGTTGACTACACAAATTATATACTAAAAGTCAAACTTGAAAATGCACACATTCCTGAGAAGTTACATTAAAAAAAAAAAAAGTAATATAAAGCAGTGGCTTCTTCAGGATCTTCTAAAACTTTAAAATAGAATTTTGAACCATGAGTGGTAATGTTTTGCCACCCAACTTACTACAGAGCAAGTTTATTTCCAATAACAAAATACTTATAATATTGGGAAATATGTAGGGCTCTCGGACAAAGCTGTTATGGAGAAAAACAGGATTTCATGTAGTTCAGCTTCCTATGTAGGTTGCTATTAACAAAAGTAGTTGTTTTATGTGTTTACTTGGTACTAATATATAGTTTGATATACATATTCGAGTTTTAATATCATTATTTTTTGTATTTATTTATTTATTTATTTATTTATTTTATTTTATTTTATTTTATTTTATTTTATTTATTTATGGCTGCGCTGCATGTGGGATCATAGTTCCCAGACCAGGGATTGAACCTGTGTCCCCTGCAGTGGAAGCGCAGAGCCCTAACCACTGGACCACCAGGGAATTCCCTTAATATTATTCATGTAAATTTTATATTTACTCCCTTTTCATGTTTTAACTTTGTACTGTTATTATACTTCAGTTATGTTTTAGGGTCCTCTGAAAAGCAAATTGTGTCAGAAGATAAAGAGCTTTTTAATCTTGAAAGCCGAGTTGAAATAGAAAAATCTCTAAAGCAGGTAATCTTGTTCTGCACTTTTTGTATCTTTGTATGAACAACTGCCAGTCAGTGAACAATTGCTCCTCCACGAATAATCCTTAAAGTGTTTTCTGTTTTGACCTTAGCACTTTCATGGTAAGAGAGTGCTTATTTTATTTTATTCTTATTTATTTATTTCAGTTGTTAGTAAAGTTGATTTTTTGGGGAGCCAAACTACAAATTAAGCTAAAGCTTTATCAAAAAAATAATAAAGAAGATACTTCATACTAAAATCAAAGTAGTATATATTCTAAAACTATTAAAATAGAAATATATCTTCTTAATGAAATCAATATTTCACGGTAAAAATAGCCTTGTTTTTGAATGTTAACATCCTCTCACAGATAGGCAAGATAGTGATGAATGTATAAAAAAGCTACAGATTAGAGGTTGAGAACTACTGTTAATAAACTTATGTCTTATTTAAATGGAATTCTGTTAAATACTTAATATCCATGTGTAATGCATAACATGTTCAGAAATTGTATTAATGATGAATATTTTAATCATATTTAACCATGTATGATTTTAATCATGTATTTTTTTTTAATATTCTTATTTCAATTCAATAGATGGAAGATGTTTTGAAAGCATTGCAAACAAAGCTTTGGGAGGTTGAATCAAAACTGCCCTTTACCAGCTGCAAAAGCTGAAATCTGTTCCAAGTCTCCCGTTCTGGAGTCCTTTGCTGATGGACAGTTGTTTCACATGTAGCAATTCTTGTTGTAATTTACTTTACTTAGAACTGAAAGAATTCAAAATGGTCATGTACTTTACCTTCTCTTGTACTGATCAAATGATCAAACGAGAAGAATTGGAGAATTACTTGTCCAGCTGTATTTGATGGTAAAAAGATGATTGTTTCCTAAATTCCAATTTTAAAGTCATGATACTTCCTGGAAGTGAAATTTAGTAGTTTTTATTTTGATAAACTGCCATAATTTTCTGAACAGTTTTCTCCTCAGTACCAAATTTCGTTATTCTTTATTTCTTATTTTTTTTAAACTTTATTTCACCTTTAATACTTAGAACAATATTTAATATTGAGTGGTAAGAAAATCTTAGAAGTTTTCCCACCCACTGTGTGGTTGAATCTCCTCTGAAAACCAATGCGTCCAGCTCTGTGGAGAAACCGGTCAGTTGAGTTATTTGTCAGAACTATTCAAAACCTTGCACAAGAGCAGAATAGCATGTGTTCTCGTGGCGGTAGAATTCCACTTGATCCTGTTTATTTACTACTATATGCCAAAAAAACCTGACAGAATATTTACCAAAAAGGGTAGTAATCATTTCTGAGGGTGGGATTCTGGGGAAGTTTTCAGTTTTCCAATTTTCTATAATGTAAGACTTAGAGTAATCACATGTTATTTTTATAATGAGGGAGAAAATAAAGATTAAAACAAAGTGCTTTACAGTTGATTTTTCCAAAACAGTTATTTACCTGAGCTCAGAAATCCTGGTGTCATGAATTCTACACATTTACTGGGCATGGCAGTGTGAGGGTCCAACTCAGGACTGTAAAGGTAACCCCAGGTTTCCCCAGGCTGTTTCTGTTTTTGAGTGGACATGAGGCCACGTAATGTTGGTACTCAGCATGTTTGAGAACTTCCCTAATTATGTCTGAGGAGACTTAAAGTTGTCATATAAAAGTTCCCAAGTCAAATTGACTTGATCATTGATCATTCACAATTATTGAGTTCTTTTTTGATATATCTGTCAGCAGCCTCTAATAATTTGAAATTAATGAGCCGTCCAGGTCTCTTCTCAACGCCTGCTGGCAACAAAACAGTCATCCTGCCTCAGTAAGCTTGAGGAAGTCCCAAGGGTCTGTCCTTTTAGGTGCTTCGCTGGCACTTGCATGAAAGTTCATTTAGAACAGATGGGAGAGTATTTTAACAGCGAGATTCAGCTAACTTTCTGGTTGCACGGGTAACAGAATTCTCCAACAGTCACTTTTCAGGGCCATTCCAAAGAGGTAGGCAGTTTGGCTCCCTAATTCCTTTTACCTTGTTCATTCTGGGGCAGAATTTCTAGCTAATCCATACATCTTGAAAACTACTCATTTCACCAATGAAGAGTAATTTCTAACATCCTAACATCCACGGTGCTAACCAAGCCTCTGTTGTGCTTTGGGAAATAAACAGCCCAAGTGCCTTTGTGGCTTCTCCAAGTGTGGGCCTTTGATTAGTGTTTCCCTGCAAATTCACCACCCCTGGAATTTTATCTCCAGTTAGGGTCCTTCAGATGAAGTTAACTAACCGTCCCTGGGGTGTAGGTGGAGAGCTCGCACACATTTGTATCACATGGTCTTTGCTGAAGCATCTAAAAGCAAATCCCAGGAAATATATATATTTATAAAATATGTATCTCCTTGTAAGGCACAGTCCGTATCTTTGGCTTCTGCCTGTGATGTCACTGAAGGCATGGCCTTGCCATCGCCATGGGAGAGAGAGCGCTGAGGCTCCCACACTGCTTACTCGAGGGGTCCACGTGGGACTGCTCCATCCTCCTGTGTGCTGCTCTGTGGCGCTTAGGAGGAGAGGGGCCTTTCTCACACTCCGGGCCAGCCTCTCCTGAGGCCACCTGTTCCCTGAAGGCTGGTGGCCTGGCTTTCCTGGCTTTGCATGATGTCTCATCAGAATGCTATTTTTTTTTTCTTTTTAAACTTGCCTTATATAGCCACATACTAAAACCTACGACTTGAGGAATGAGTTCTTGTTTCTATTCCTTCTAACTGAATAATGCTGTGAGCTGTTGTTTCTGGTTACTAAGCCCTGGCAAAGCACTGCCCATGAGCAGGAGTAAGGGTCCTGAAGCAAGAAGTGGACATTCCAGTGCAAACTGCACAGGGCTCAACAAAGAGGCTTCAGATGGGATCTACCCAGAACTTGTTTCTTCAGCCATCTCTGTGAAGGGTGCTATCCAGTCCTTCAGGGAGAAGCTATGGAGGCTCGTGTCAGGATCTGTTACGTGACATTTACAGATTGTTGTAAATGCATGTGTGTAGAACATCGTACGTGGTTTTCATCCCAGAGTGTGGGTTCTGCTGTTCTCAGCAAGCTATCCTGTTATGTTCATAAACTTCCAAGCTGAAGCGCTTGCTCTGGGGGTTGCTTGTGTAGGACTGATGCCTGGACGGAGTGCGTCCTCCCTGGTGATTCTCGTCAGGCTTCCGGCATTTAAAATGGGCAAAACCAGGAGAGTGCCTCCTTGCATAGATGGGTCTGGGTGTTCAGTAGGAACTTCTTGAGAGAAGGGCCCCTGATGAGCAACGTGATGAGATTTTGAGGGAAATCTCAGGGGTAGCAGAAATCCTGGGCTAGAGTCCCCCCTTTAATTGCTTTATTAGCCATGTGACCTTGGGCAAATCATTTAGTCATTTTGAGCCTGTTTCCTCTTCTGTAAAATGAAGTATAATAACCTGCTTCCCTCGCATCAGATAAATTAGACAATGCTTATGATGGTACTTTGAAAGCTGTAAAGCATCAAAAAACAAGTGACAAAGATTTAGCCTTGTTTAAATAGGGTTGATCTGGTTTAGTCTTCTAGCCAGTCTACCCATAAGATTGTATGGATGTAAAAAAAAAAATCTGAAACACCATATTAAAAAATATATATATATATTAACACTGGATTTAGTTCTTTCTCTAATTACAAATACATGAACATTGTAGAAAATTTGAAAAGTAGAACAATAGTATAAAGAACAGAATAAAACCCACACACAGTCTCACAACTAGAATAATTATTCACTTTTTGGAGTATATCCTTGTCATTTTATATGCAAATTTGGAATTGTTCTTGTCATATTGTTTTTAATAAAATATATCTTATAAACATTTCTGCATCATTAAACATTCCTTTGTAACCTGATTTTTAATGACTACCTAGGATGAAATATCTACTTTAAAACCTGTTTAAAAGTGATCCTATGGTATGAAATTCACACTGTTTAGTGGCTTAACAATTGAGTTTACTTGTCAAATAAGAGAGGAGGCATGAAAGAAATCTTCAACCAGTCACCTCTTTGTCTAACGCCAGGGTGTGCAGGAGCTGAGAGCCAATGGTTAAAATTTCAGGAATTTGTGAGCCAGTTGTTCAGTCCTTGGTAGCTTCAAATTGGCCATGATTAGGGATATTTACACCAGAGAACTTTGCAAGTGCTAAAAAAAAACACCAGAGAACTTTGCAAGTGCTAAAAAAATCAGGATTTCTTCCCCCCAAGGAGCTGGTTTCCCAGCACATTACTGTATATTTTGAACCTCCCTCTATACTGTTTGACTTGAAGTTTGAGAAGAGAAAATGACTTCTCTATTCAGCACCCAGAAGACCAAGTCCTAAGATCTTTTCATTAAATAAATCTAAAATGAAATGCTGTATCTTTAGACGTTAGTGGTTCAGTAGTCACAGTCTTCACCTCTTCTGAGGAAAAAGTAAAATAACCTGAAAGCAAATGACTTAAGATTTTACATAGTCAATGTTGCACACATCTTTTTTGTTCTTCCTGAATAAGATAAATTACTGGGCAGTTGCTTGCCCGGGAACATGCAGAGAAAGTTCATTTGCAATCACTTCTGAACTGAGGGAAGATAATTGACTCTTCAATCCAGACATGTTCTGGGTACTGATGGTTAATTTTGTTTAATGAGAGCTGGGTTTCATCTGTAGGGTGTTTTTTTATCCAGGCCTCTGATCTCGATGGTCTGAGTGCAGTCAAGGCCAGTCTATATAATTGTAGTCTCTTTGGAGTGTTTACACTTGCCTAAAATCTTGTGATAATAATCTGAGAGGCAGAGAGTGTGAAGTGAGGGGATCTGAGGAAGGGATGTGCTGGACTCTTGAGTTTTATTGGCCCAAATGTGATTTCAAAGAGAACTGGCCTCATTTCATTCAAATCAGCCCCCTCTTGACCTCTGCGAGCTTGACAAAATTTAATTAACTCGATAACATTTTTCCCCTAAACAATGACCACCGTGGTTTTTAGATCCTCTATTTAATTTTAAGGTGGAGAGGGGGACAAGGTAATTTCTCAAGGGCCGTTTCGACCTTACAACTCACATAAGCTGAAAGGAAACCAGAAATAACTCAAAGGAAGGAAATGAGAATCCAGGAGCGGACTTCGAAGACTTGAGGATAATTTAGTCCTCTTACCGCTGTCACCTTTGTGTCTCTTTCAGCTGCAGGCTTGTAATTTCGGAGGCTTCTTGAGAATCATAGAAATTTTGCAAAAGTAGGATGTATGTTCCATTGAGTAACACTTTCCAAAGCAAATACAAGAGTGTGTGACCATTTTGAAGAGAAATTTTATGAAGCCATCAAAGAGTTTTCCCTGAAGGGGACAGACAGCTGCTTTTGACTGTCACAGCTGCCTCCCCGGGGGTGACCTTTCTGTTCTTAGGCAGCATTTAGTGATCATTTACTGTGTACCAAGGTCTGTGCTCGGAGCTCCACCTAGCTTGTCTCACCCCATTCTCACAAAACCGTCTTTCATAGAAATCTTTATTCCCATTTTAGAGATGCAGAAACTGAGGCTCAGAGAAGTTAAATAAAGTGCCTGGAGTCCTGCTCAGCTGGTGAATGGAGCCTGGGCTTTCCTCCTGTGCAATGCTGCTGCTTCTCTACACTGGGTGCATTTGTGGTGCTTCCTTGCTTCCTAGCAGTAAAACACATAAAGGAAAGCTATATCCGTTACTGTAGTACTAGCAACTTAGTGTCCAGAGGGTTTAGAAGTCATGAGCTTCTCCCTTGTTTTTTTCCTATAATTGAAGCCGACTGAGCCCCCTTGATGTGAGTTGCCTTCCCTTCCTTTGTCCCTACCTTGAGATTCTCTGGCTGTCGTATCTCCCGGCCTCACCTCTGCTCTGCCCAGAGGTGCTGGCTGGCCTGTTTCAGGCTCTCACCTTTCCATGTATCTTACGTCTCCCTTGCAGCCACCTTCCGTGTGATTGATTTTACTGCACTTATCACAACGAACATCATATTTTATGTTTGTATGTTTAATGTCTGTCTCTCTATTGGAGTGTTGTCTCCACGAGGGCAGTGATTTTATCTGTCTTTTGGCTTGTGCTGCAAGGAATGCAGCCACGTGGTAAATGCTCATTTATTGTTCAATGGACTGAATGAATATTGCTGCATCACATACCTATTTTCTCGCATTGTCAGCCTCTGTCCACTCTGGTTTCTCGAATCTCACCCTGCAAGCATGCCCAGGTCTCTTCTTGGTGACAAACATCCTCCCTGTGACCCTGCTATCCTGCTTGTAACTGTACCCACTCCACCCCCTGTGGTATTCCACCCTGGGCATTACTGAATCCACTCTTTTGAAAGCCACCAAGGAGTTCCTTCAAAGTGCTACTGTCTCTGAAAGCCCTAAAACTTCCAACAATTTAAAATTGTCCTCCCCTTTAAAATTCTCTTCTCAGTTGTCCGTATTGGTCAGTGACACATGATGAAATATGCAGGGGCAAGATGCCATGAGGCCTGGGATTTGCTGTAAAACATTTCAGTAAAGTAACTATACAGCAAGAGGGAGGGATCGCATGGGCATGGCTTGATCACTGGTCATGGTTGCATGGGTATCGGGCTTCATTATATCTTTATTGTTGTGTGTGTGTGAAAGTTTTTTAAATAAATTTATTTATTTATTTATTTTTGGCTGCGTTGGGTCTTCGTTGCTGCATGCGGGCTTTCTCTAGTTGCATCGAGCAGGGGCTACTCTTCGTTGTGGTGCGCAGGCATCTCATTGCGGTGGCTTCTCTTGTTGCGGAGCATGGGCTCTAAGCGCGTGGGCTTCAGTAGTTGTGGCGTGTGGGCTCAGTGGTTGTGGCTCACGGGCTCTAGAGCACAGGCTCAATAGTTGTGGCACACGGGCTTAGTTGCTCTGCGGCATTTGGGATCTTCTCGGACCAGGGCTTGAACCCTTGTCCCCTGCATTGGCAGGCGGATTCTTAACTACTAAGCCCCCACGGAAGTCCCTGTGTGAAAGTTTTTGTCAGACCAAAAAACAAATGCTCTCGTGCTCCGTCCTTAACGGCATCTGACCTGCGCTCCTCCTTGCTGCACTTTCCGGCCGCTCTCCTTCCTGTTGCCTCCCTTTGCTTCTGCCCTTGCCTCTGCCCTTGCCTTTGTTTCTCTCTCTAGGCTCTCTTGGATACTTCCCACCCTGCCATGACCTCAGTGGCCAGTGCTGGGTCTCTAACTCCTACAGCCCTGAACTGTCTCCCCAGCCGCCGCTCTGAATTCCCAACGACCTGAATCCCTCCACCACCCTAGCCCCATGCCCTCCAGATGCATGCAGCGTGTTTGCTCTGATGGGAACTGACCGTTTCTTCTCAAGGCCCTGCACACCCCTGTCCCCTTCCCATGCCTCCTGAGTTCTCAGTGACATTGTCCTCCTTCTTGTGCCCTGGTCACAAAACCCTAGAGTCACACAGCCTCTTCGCCATTCCTTGCCCCACCTCCAATGAACTGTCAGGTGCCCTCTCTTCTTTCCCAAAGCCTCTTCTTCCCCTCCCTGCCCATTTCTCTGTTACCATTTATCCTTATTCAGGCTTCATTATTTCTTGCCTGAATTATTGCTTAGTTGGTCTTCATGCTTTAATTCCTACCCCCTGATCCAATGAACTCACCATTGTCCAATGAATCTTCTCACGTTCGGCATTACATCATAGCACATGGAATACATTTCTCTTAACCTGAGACTCTAGTTCTCCTGATCTGGCCCCAGATGGCTTCCCAGCTATATCGCCCACTTTTCCTATCTGGCACTCTGAGCTTTTGTCAACCAGAACATGCTTGTGTCTCAACCCTGCCCTTTTTCTATATATATAGTTCTTACTGTCCTTCAGGGTCCTGCTTGAATGCCACTTCTTCCAGGAAGCCCTTGCTGATTTCTCAGTCAGAAGTAACTTCTCCCACCTCACCATTCCTGAATTACTTCAGGATGTTCTTCTTGCCTCATATGATTTCATATAATAATTTTGTGGGAAACTTTCCTGCAAGACTAGGATTTTTTTTTTTCCCCATGGCCCAACGTGTTACGAGACTGTGTGCTGGAGATAATTAATACTTGTTAAATAAGAGGAGAATTTTAATCCCTTGTCTACTTTGTACAGTTATGATGATAAGCGGAAAAATGTGAAAAACGTCTAAGCTGAGAAAAAATTTTATACCCAAGCATTCTGAATTGCTTTTAATATTTCAGACTGACATATGAGACTAAAAAGAAACTGCCCCAAAATGCAGTGGTGGTGTGGGGTTAGAATTCATTGTTAACCAATGTAAATAGGAATTCAAGGGGAAAATACCAAATTGAACTCATTTACATGTGTAATTACCCACCTGTGATCACTCCACTGTCTTATGTATTCCATCTTTCTCCTCCCACATCCAGTTAAAAATACTTTGTATCATTTTTCTTCCTAACCAAATACAACGAATTCTTGGAATTGGGGGTGGGGTGTGGATGCAACTCCGCCACTTGAAGCAAGATGCGATCGGGCCTCACGTGTGCAGTCAGTGTGGGGCAGAAGCTAAGCAGATAAACATTTAAGCCACATTCAAATATGCAAGAGGAGGTTTGGAAATAAATGGCATTGGAAATATCTTGCTGCTTTCAGCCATCAGGAAAGCCATGAAAGAAAACCACAGCTCTTATTAACGTGGAAATCCACCCTATGGTAACCTGAAATTGTTGCTTCCTCTCATGAGAAGGTACTAGATAGGGTAGGAAGGTGTCAGGGGCTTTGCCTTCTCAAGACACTCTTTTTGGGGGTAGTAAAGGATACCTCAGAGCTTGGGGGGAGAAGCCCTTGAGCTTGAGGAGGCAAAAGAAAAGTGGTTATTTGGGTTCCTTAGTGTCTGGGTGCGGGAAGGAATTGTAACCCCTGGGGATGCTCTCCAGGGCGCCTGCGGTCCGCAGTGCAGGGCTCTGATGGAGCAGCCCTGGGTCACCCAGAGGGCGGGGGCCTTCCCGCGAGTCCCTGGCCACTCACAGCAGGGGCATCGCCTCCCAGACCCCGCCAGGCCCGCTGTGAACCAGAACCCGAATTCAGCAAGACCCCCGGTAATCCACACGCACGTTCACGTTTGAGATGCGCTGCTTAGAGGACAGGGAATAAACGCCCCTTTCGTAGGCTCATCTGTTTGGTCACGATTATTAATACCTGTGAACACCATAGTCATTTTTTCAACGCCTCATTTGACCCTTGTAAAGTAGGTTAGTATTACTCTCCGGCCTTTGAGGTGGTTTTTTTTTTCTTAATCAGACCACAAGGGGCCGCATTTCGCCGCATAAATACTCATCGCGTCCAGCCTGATCACAGCCGCAGCGGCAAACGGAGTTGCTGCAGAAGCCGCTTCCCAGAAGTAGGCTCCTGAGCCTCAACCTGGAGTTTATCCCTCTCTTGGCTCTTGTAACCAAGCTCCTTAATTAAAGTAACGGGCAAGGCTTCTCCCCGCCAGCCCCCCACCAGTGCCAAGGGCTTGGGTTACTCAGCATTCATTCTGAAATTGCCTACACCTACACTCCCACAAGCTTTCCCCCAAGAGATTTACATTTTACACTGGGAAGTTAATTATGTTTTCTCTTTCAGTCATTTCTTATGTTTCCATGACTCAGGTTCATTACCAAGTCCCCTCCCCCAGTGCTTTTGAGACCTTAATGCTGCGTTTGCCAGCTCCCTTTGGAATTGCCAAGAGGGGTGTCAGCCTTCCCAAGGAAGCACATTTCTGATCACCTGGCTCATGTGTCTGACTCCCAAGACTTCCCAGGAATCCTCGCCTGTATCAGTACCATATATTCCTTTGGAAACATTAAGGGACACTATTATTTCTCTATAGGGTGAGGCGCCAAAAGCATTTTATTCATATTAAAACATTTTCCAACATCTTAAATAAATTCAGACAATTCCATTTTGAATCAGACTTCTATTCACTGAAACAGAAGATTGTTTTTTTATACTCGTGCATTAAATTATTTTGCTCAACAGAATATAGCTGAGGCAAACAAATAATGCTGTGAGGTCGGACCAGACTAGGAAGCCTGGCGCCTTAGGATCTGGGTCCCGCTGTGCCTCTAACTAGCAGAGCAATTCGTGTCCTCGGCTTCCTATCTCCCAGCCTCGGTTTCCTCAACTGTATAATGAGGAGGCTGAACTAGAATGGTCTATATGTCTCCTCCTTTAATTAATCCAGTAAAAGCAATCAGAAGTTTTGTTGTTTTAATTAAGCATTGATTTGAAATGGAAAACTTGATCTATAGCTGATAGAGAATCATACCAAGCATCTGTAATCTGATGGACATTGACAGTATTCTGTCCTTTAGAGAATCAGGACCACAAAAGAGACTTCAAATGGAAGCACAGCTCACATTTACTGCTGCTGCTTAATTAACAGTCGTAGGTGGCTGGCGGGTGGCGCGTCTTGAAGATATTCTTGAATCAGCTCACGGAATCCTGATTAGGATTAACACATGGGTGTGTGAACATTTAACAGCATCTCTGGTCACCAACGTTTGATTGAGAATCTTAATTATTAAAATACATTAGTGATTTCTTTTGTCACTACTTGAGTTGCTTTCAGTGAAAAAAATATACCTCCTTCTGTAGTCATTTCACTTTTGCTTGTCCTCCTGTTCTCTCCCCCGGCCCCATCACTGTGTCCCCTTAGCAAAGACATAACCAACCAGAGCTTAAATTAGTCAGGGTTGGATGTCAGCCACAGGGTAGGGCGAGTGAAATCCCGGGATACCAGCTCACCAGGCAGAGTTTCCAAGGCAACCGCTGTTGTCTGTGTCTTCACTCTGAAGGGAAACCTAGGAGAATCTGGTCCTGACGTGGCTCTGAAGAGAACCAGCGTGGGGTGAAATGATCTGTGAATGAGGAGACTTTGATTCCAGCCCCGTGTTTGTTTTACCTCTGTAAGGATAGATCTTATTCACATTTATTTTCTCTAGCTCTGAAATGAGGATTTGAATTGAACTACTTTGGGATGGGCAGTTAAAAACATTTAAAATATACACACACTACGGGTCTGAGAATCACTAGATGATCTTCCAATGATGAAGAAGTGACAAGAGTCAGAAGTCTCACAGGAAAAAGAAATAATTTTTGCCCTTAAATGAAGGAAGGATTAGCATGGGCCAAGATACAGAAAAAAGGGCAGAGGACAGTCCCCAACCAGAACAGCTTCCGTCTTCAAGATTTTCTCATTGTTAGTGAGACTATAACATTTATTGTCCAAACCAAGACACATTAGAGGGTAAAAGGGGGAGATATAGTAATTAAAGGTCAGACCAGGATGACAGATGTAAACCTTCCCAGGCTAGCCAGTGTGTACATCACCCCATCTTTTGCGCTGCATGGTAAGAAAGCTTTGGAACAAAGATCCCCTCAGCTAAAAGAGTTTGAAAACCGCTAGGCTTGAGTGATGAAGATTCTGGGTCATCTGCTGAGACTTATTCAGGTGGGAGTGGAATAGAAAAATGGAGAAACATGAGAGGGTTTGAACAGTCATTCAGGGAGACTTGACAGGGAATCAAACAGAAATGAATGGAAAAGGCTTGGAGGTCTTGGTTGTCGCTGAGGGAGCACAGTTTTCGTTGGCCCCAGTCAGCAGATTTGTGACTTTATCCAGTAAAGACTAGAGTAATTATGATTTACCTTTCAGCAGGTTTCTGGGGAAAAAAAATCCCAACACAATAAACATGAAAACAGTTTGTGGTTATGATTAATCCTGTTTTCTGTAAAGAAATTCACTCAAAGTGGACATCAGTAAGCTTATGAAATATACTTATTCTTATCCTCAAAGAAATAAACTGAGTTTGCCATATATTGCAAGTTAATGATAAGATAAAATAAACGGAAAAGCCTGCAGTCCTTTTATAGTGTTAAATATACTTACCTCAGGTGTAAGCACATGTTTGTTTTTTAGCCAGATGAGGTTTCCTGATGGAATAATCTTAAAAGTTTAAAATTATGTCTTACTTCGGGCTGCTATAACAGAATACCACAGACTGAGTGGCTTATAAACAACAGAAATTTATTTCTCACAGTTCTGGAGGCTGGAAGTCTAAGATCCGGGGGGCAGTACCACTGGGTTCTGGGAAGAACCCTCTTCCAGGTTGCAGACAGCTGTTTTCTTGTTGTTTCGTCATGTGGTGGAGAGAGGGTCAGAGAACTCTCTGGGGTCTCTTTTATAAGGGCACTAATCTCATTTATGAGGGCTCCACCTTCATGACCTAATAGGCCTCACCTCCTAATAATATCACACTGGGAGTTAACATTTCAACCTATGAATTTGGGGTGGGGGGGCAAAACACAAACATTCAGATCATTGAAAAGTAATCCAGAAATGTACTTTTATTGTAGAAAAATTAGAAAATACAGGTAACTGAAATAAAGACAATAAAACCATCTGTAAATCTAAACACTATTAATATTTTAGTATGGATCCTTCCACACTATTTCCTGTGCATTTATTTATACGTATAATTATGAAAATGACAGCTGCAGTAATTATTAATTATGAAGTTTTCCATGTTAACAAACATACTTTTACAACATTGTTTTAATGACTGTATAATAGTTCACAGTATTGAATAGTTCATTTAACCAAACTCCTGGCATTAGGTAGAAGTTTGTTTCCAGACTTTTTGTATTATAAACAATGTGGTATTGAATATCTTCTAGTGAAATCTTTGTGCACATGTAGTGAATGAACCTGGAGAGTGTGGTGCAACAGTAGGTCTGAGAGCTGAGATCTGTTAGCTCTGGGCTCCGTTTGTGATTCACCTGTGGAATGAACACACGATAAGAATGGAAGAGGAGATGTGGGTTTTGGTTCCCACCCAGATACACTATCCTGAGCATGTCACTTAACCATTTCATGGTTCAGTGTTCTTATTTGTAATGACTTTACAGGAAAATAGAGATGATGAATGAATCTGACCCTTGAACTGGACAAATGTGAGGATTAGATGGGGTAACAGTTTGAAAAACCATTTAAAGTTATAAAGCCGTTTACGGTATAGGGACATATTCTTTTCTTTCCAAAATGCTATTTAAAATTTTTCTATTAAGTCAACTAAAACTGTTTCTAATTTTTGACATTCTCCAGAAAATGAATTTTTCTGAGCCAATCAACAAGTGTTGGGTAATTTGGAAGCTGTGGTCCCTGAATGGCACTTCCAGGCAGAAGCTAATAGAAAGCTTCAGGCGAATCAGGCAGCCTGGCCACCTCCTGGATGACCACACACCAAAGGCAGAGGGAGCACACGGCTCGCAGAGGCAGCACCCCTTGCTGTGTGATCCCAGGGGGCGGGGAGTTGGCTCTCTGGCCCCTTCACCCTCCCTCCTGCTCCCATCAGTCAGGAGGCTACTCTGAAGCTGGAGAGTGACTTGGGCCTGATCCTGTCCAGCCCGAGAGAGACGGAGGCCAGCCTGCTGTCAGAGACAACAACGGCTGTTACAAGGGAAGTCTGGGGAAAATATTTTAAAAAAGAATGCTGGGAATTCCAGCTCCAGTTGGGTGAGGGCCCCAAAGGGACAAGTAGGGAGCATGAATGGAAATTTGCAGCCTGAGGACAAGGGACAAGCCTACAGCTGGAAACTGCATGCCTCCCACGTACCTGTCACTCATCCATAAGATGGAAAAGCAAAGGGCGAAATGCTATTCACCAAACATGAAGGGGTCTAGAGCCTTCCTTCCCTCTGTTCCTTGTCCCCAGGATGCCCCACGCCGGTGGGCGGGCACCATTCACATGGTGTTCTGTGAGATACTGCATCCCCTCGTGCTGGAGAGGCCCCATGGGCCTCACACACTCTGTCTCTTTCCTCCTCCCCTGCCTCGGAGAGATGGTGAGCACATAGTAGGTGCTCATTTTGTGCTCACCAAATGGAGGAGTAAACAGTACAGGACACAGAGAGGGGAAGCTGAGGACCTCCTACCCACCCATGGGAGACCTTGGCACCGCTAGCCTGCCAATGATGCGGCCTGCAGGACCTGCACGGTAATTCTCAGCTTCCTAAAGAAAATAACTTTATTCCCACCCACATAGGAGGAAGATGTCTTGGGTTAGAAGGAAAGGGGTAAATGCAAAATGGTAAAGACAACAATTCTGAGTTATCTGAAATGTGCATTGTAAAGCTAACATATTTTGCAACCATGGAGAGGTCCCCAAACTGGAACTCTGTGTGCTAGGAGTCCATCTGAGTTAAGTAAGGGAGAAAGCAAAGGCTATTTCTGGCCACACGCTGGAGCTGACCAACAAGAGTCCACTCATTTTACTAGAGCAGAGACGGACAAGTGCTAGGTTTTTAAAAGACCTTTCTTTGTTGTAGGTATCTCGGTTGCAATTTTTTAAAGTTCTCCCAGCTAACTTAAGTATGATATCTAATGCTGACCAATTAAACATCCCAGCACATTTCCCCAATTCTCTTAAACTGTATGATGATGGTGTGGAAGATGGGGAGCCCTATTAGTAAAACTGACCTTTATTTTATTTGCTATTTATAGAGAAAGACTTATAGTACCTGATGAATACGAGGCAGTGTCCTATTATAGGCCATAAACAATGAAACATGAATGCTGCCGAGAGTCATTAATCTCATGTGCACATAGAGACGGTCTCCTGCCTGAAGGAAATAGAGGCTGGAAAAAGGCGTTCGTTTGGCGTAAATAGCTAACTTTTGTGGTGGCCTTCAAATATCAAGTTTCTATTTTTGTTTGATGACTTCAGTTTTTCAATTGCTGGCAAATCATAATGGGAGGGACAGATTGATATGGGTTTATTCTCTTAAATGTTAAGTTCACGAAGAGATATTCAAAAGCTCCATTTGGGGGCTGAGAGGTTAAAGGTAATGTCTCTGTTTTGAGCTTCCCAGACTCCAGCATAAAGTGCTTAAGGGGAAACTTTTTTTTTTTAATTGAAGCATACTTAATTTACAATGCTGTGTTAGTTTCTGGTGTACAACAAAGTGATTCAGATATATATACACATATATATACTTTTAAATATTTTTTCCATTATAATTTATTACAAGATATTGAATATAGTTCCCTGTGCTATACAGTAGGACCTTGTTGTTTATTTGTTTTATATGTAGTAGTTCGTATCTGCCAATCCCAAACTCCTAATTTATCCCTCCCCACCCCTTCCCCTTTGGTAACCATAAGTTTGTTTTCTGTGTCTGTGTTTCTGTTTTGTAAATAAGTTCATTTGTATCATTTGTTTAGTTTCCACATATAAGTGATATCATATGATATTTGTCTTTGTGTGACTTACTTCACTTAGTATGATAATCTCTAGGTCCATCCATGTTACTGCAAATGGTATTCTTTCTTTCTTTTTTATGGCTGAATAGTATTCCACTGTATGTATGTATGTGTGTGTGTGTGTGTGTGTGTGTGTATATGTACACACACACACACACACACCCCACATCTTCTTTATCCATTCATCTGTCGATGGACATATAGGTTGCTTCCATGTTTTGGCTATTGTGAATAGTGCTGCTACGAACATTGTGGTGCCTGTATCATTTCCAATTCGTTTTCTCCGAATATATGCCCAGGAGCGAGATTGCAGGATCACATGGTAACTCTATTTTTAGTGTTTTGAGGAACCTCCATACTGTTCTCCATAGTGGCTGTACCAATTTACATGGGGAAAATCATTGCTTAAGGGGAAGTGATGGTTAGTGATCTAAGAATTTGGGGTTAGACAACTTGAAGAGAGGGAGTGTGGGAGAAAAGAAGAGATAGCAAGAGACAAAGACAGACAGACAGACAGTCAGACACTGTGAGTTGAATTGGTACTTTTAGGAGCCGCAGAAATCATCCTGGAATATTGTTTTCCTCAAGGCTGTTCACGCAGGTGAGAGAAAGACTCACTTATACCTTGTTACCTCTTAAGAGACAGCGTTGGAGGAAATCTGTTAGAAACCCTTCCTTCCCCTTCTTTGCCACCTCCAGCGCTCACAATTCTATCAGACTTTCTGAACTGAGAAAGGGGGGAGAAGAGGGGGTAGTAGCAGAATGGCCCCACCAGGGAGTCTGAGTGGTTAGAGAGAAATTAGGTCTTATACCTGTGCAATCAACCTATGAGCAGCAAGGCTCCTTCCAGAAGCCCTGAGGGCTCCGCTGGACCCCAGCTGGGGGAGCCAAGTGCTGGAGAGGAAAGACTATGGGCGGGGATGGGGTGGGCGGCTGCATGTGAGCCCCCTGGGAGACTGGAGAGACAGCACACAGAGTCCTGGCAGTCTGGATGTCAGAGCAGGGTGACCTGGTCTGGCTCCCAGCCAGTCAACATGGGACATGGTCAGCATGCTGGTTACGCATGTGTGTCTCTGCAAAGATAACTGGCTGTCTTTAGGGATTTGTTATGGGGAGAGGGAGGCTTGGTTGGTACAGAACATCTGTATTGTTCAAAAAAAAATTTTTTTTTTTTACTAGTGTGTATTTTATAATTAGGAAAAAAAACCAGTATAGATATTTTCATTTTGGGGAAAAAAAATTGGGGCATGAATCAAGGCTCAGTTAGGTTCAGTGTTAGGGGCTGGTGGACCCCATGCTGTTGGCTGGCTCATGGGCTGGGCCTAACGTCAGGGAAAGAAGGTTGAGTCTGAAGTCAGAAGGTGGCGCTTTGGCTTCTGTCCCGCTCTGTCCCATCAGGAAGCAGCCGTCTTCTGAGCCTCAGTGTTTTACTCTGTGAAATGGGGTGGTTGAAAGGCTTAAATGACACCTCACAGAGTGGTTGAGGGGCTTAGGTGAAAACGCCCCATAAACATTGTAAGGTCTCACCAACAAGTTTGTGTGATTTTTCCCCACTGAGGCTGGAAGATCCACGGGGCCTCGCCTTTGCCTTCACCTCCAAGACAGAGTCAACTATCACTGATGTATGAGAGAAGCACAAACGTCAGCAATGAGTGCCTGCTCAGCATTTTGATTGCCTTTATTTTGTGTCTTTCTTCAGCTGGTAATCCTGTTTTGGGGAGACAAGGAGATGCAGCATATCTGCAGGGCTCTGTACATACAGAGTGTTGCGTGGAGGGGGAAAAAGACCCCTATGCTCAGCCTCTCGCCTCAGGTCTGTAAATCGTCAGAGAATAATGCCCCCACATTGCTCTGCGAGGCTGCGGTAGGAGGCCAGGGTCCCCGCCCAGACTTCAGGACACCATGTTGAAATGCAAGATGGTGAGGACCTATCAACCATCGTTCTCTCTGCCAGTGAACTCTGGAGTCTTTGCTCAGCCTGGGAAGTCTAATGACAGCTAAGAAAGTGATCTTGGATTTATTTTGGGGGCTTTCCAAAGCTCGAGGGGAAAAGTAATTTTATTTATATAAAGAAGAAAAAAATACCCAGAAACCTTTTGCCAGCTGAAGCCTTTCTTCATCTTTTTTTCTAGCTTCTTGACTCCTGTAACTTCCTAAGCCTGGAGTAAGGCAAGTTTACTGTCTCGAACAAAGGGTGGTTTATATTCTTTTGCTGTAAGACAGATGGGGGAGGGGGAGGAAGTAAGAGAGACTCCGGGTTCAGATCTTTCTTTCTAGAGAATATGAAGTTATTCTGGTGAAGTAGCTTCCCTGGTCCATAGGTTAAATAAACATCACACATATGGGAAAAGTTAGAGAGGACTCATGAAGCCCACGGGGCCAAAACGATGTCTCGTTGGTATTGAGTGAACCAAAGAATTCCACTGAGAGCCTATGTTAAGATCTCTGACCCCATTAGGTCTGAATGAAGAAGGGCAGAAAGATGAATTAATTGCTGACACTAGTTTTATTTCCCTTTGGCTCCAATGGTTTGAACATGCTGTGTATTCGTCTATGTTCTGGTCTACAAATGGGACCCAGTCCCTGTGTTCGATTTGATTTAACATGCTTTTATTGAGCACCTGCTATATACCTGGCTTCTAGCTGAGTATTGTAGGGGGACAACCGAAGAGATATACCAACAAGGGCCATGTGGAGAATGGAAAGAGCATGAGTACGAATCCAGCACCTGGGACCCTGGGCTACGTACTAATGGCATTAAATCTCAGCTCCCTTGTCTGTAAGATGGGGAGAGATCACCTAGAGGAGAAATTAAACTGCATGAGATAACATATGTAAATGTCATAAAGTTCTTTGGGTTGCAAGGAACAAAACCCACTTCAGACAAGTTTAACCAGGAAAGGGAGTTGGGTGTTGGAAGGGCATTGGGGTCTCTCCTGGAATTCACTGAAAGGTTAAGTGTAGGGGCCAGAGGGAGGGCCGGACCGGGGCTATTCTGGGGTCCCAGCAGGGGGAGTGTCTTCCCCACAAAGTCTCCAGGACAAGGTTCCGCTCCAGTGCAGTTCCCTGTGCCTTGCTTCGCTCTGCCTCTCATCAGGAGGCGTCTGTGTGGCTGAGTTAGCTCCGGCCAGGGAGGCAGAGCCTGGTCTAGAAGCATGGGGAGGATGGGGAATGGCTGCCATAACAAGGTACCGCAGACCGGGAAGGGTGGGGCAGGAAGCTTAAACCACAGAAGTTGATTTCCTCGCAGTCCTGGAGGCTGGAAGTCTGAGATCAAGGTGTTGGCAGGTGTGGTTTCTTCTTGAGGCCTCTCTCCTTGGCTTGCAGATGGGGGTCTTCTCACCATGTCCTCAAGTGGTCTTTTCCCTGTGGAGGATCTGTGTCCTAATCTCCTCTTCTTATAATGGCACCAGTCACATTGGATTAGGGCCCACCCTAATGGCCTCTTTTTAACTTGATTACCTCTTTAAAGACCCTATGTCTGAACACAGTCACGCTGTGAGGTGCTGGGGTTTAGAATATCAAATATGAATTTTCGTGGCACACAGTTCAGCCCAGACCAATGCCCTCCAGCAAAGAGGGTTGTCATGGGCTGGGAAGACAAGCCCACAGTTGTCTGCTCTAGAACAGCCTGAGATCAGGGCTGGGAACATAGGAGTCTCTTTTGAAATGTGGGTCCTCTCCTCTTCTCCCTGCAAAACACTAGGTCTCTGTCGTCAAGGAGCTCGTCCTCCTCCAGGGGAGATGGTGCCTGGAGCCATGAGACAAATCTTGAGCCCTGGGGAGGATACAAACTTGGGACTTGGGAGTTCGGGTCTGGGTTGTGCCACTACTCACCAAGTGGGTAAGAGATGTCACATTTCAAGTCTGTTTCTTGTGGGTAAGATGGGGAGGGTAGGTAGAGGTGAGTGGGCGCAATGACCCGAGGATTCCATGATTCCAAGCCGTGCATTAGTTAAGGGCAGAGTGCCAAAGTGAGGGGTAAGTAATTGGTGTTGGCTCAAGTCACCGGGAAAGGTTTTGTGCTTGCTTAGAATGGAGTGTTTCCCATAATCTTTGCTTGGGCTGGAGCCAGCCATCCTCCATGAATGACTGACTTTTTTGGTCAAAAGTAACTCATCTCTTTTTCTTCTGGCCAAAAAACAAAAGCAAAAATCCAAAAAACAACAAACACCCCCAAACCAGCCACCCCCCAAACAAACAAACAAACAAACAAAACCGAAACAAAGGAACTTCTGCCCTTCAGAGCCAAAGCAGCACAGGTTTTGGGGGGAGTCTCAGAGAAAGGTACTTTCTGCCTGCTTCCCTCAGCCGTCACCCTGTCTGCCGGGCTCCAGCTCTGGCTGACTCTGCTGGAATCTCTTTGCGCAGCTCCAGTTGCTGCCCTGGAAATTCCAAAGTCCAGTTACTGAGAGAGAAGCCTCTGAAATGGGTCTACCTGGACCTTGGCGACAAAGGGAAGGAGCTAGAACAAGAGTCAGACAATCAAAGAGTAGGAAGATTTCCTCATCTCTGGTTCTGGAATGTTCCCACAAGGAGCATGCCGTCGGTTGACTGTTCACTTGAATGACTCTTCGGGCTTTTACTTTACTCAGAAACCCTTGCTGGGGTTAAGGGGCTCAATAAACCACACTCTCCCTTCCTTGCCTGAATCCTGCAACAACTGATGATCAGAAAAAAGGGATGGAGGTTGGGGCCCCAGGGCACAGTCATGTTTCCTGACAGAAGCCACAGAGTCAGACACAGGCCTGTAAAACCAGTGGTTAAGAAGGAATAGACCAAGCGGTGTGTCCCAGATCTAAACGCCAGGGGCTGAGTGATGCTGGTTTGCTGACTCTTTCCAACAAATGACGGAAGAGTCACGGAGGGTCTTTCCAGTGAGAGGCTGAGTGTCATGCTAGTAAATGTCCTGCCTGAGGAGAGGAAATGTAAGAGTAGGGAAGAAAAGCTTCTCCTCCATACTGCGGTCTCCCCAAGACACGCACCCAAGACATTCAGGTGTGAGAAGTTTGATAGGACACCAGCAGCTTAACACTGAGTACGAGCGGCTGGCCCTCCTTGCCTTTGGAAGTCCTATGGCTAGACCACCGCCAGGAACTCCTCCCTGGGTTCCTCCTTCTCAAGCCTTGTCCTCCTCTTGTGTTGCAGGATCCTCTGTACCTTGAAGGGACTTCTGCAAAATTCTCCTTCTTCATTTTAGCAGTTCACCTCCTCCACATCCAAGGAACATTAAGTGCCTCTGCTATCATCTGCTTTGGCATTCACCCTTTATCATCTCAGAAGAGCCAGCAGGGACTTTGCAGTTCCTCTCTCCTTTGTCTGTGTAGGAGGAAGGGAACAATTTAGATATTTACTTTTCCACTGATGATGAAAGATGCCACCTTCCATTAGAAGGCAGAAGTGACTGCAACCTGGTTGGGTGTTGGGGAGAATTCATTTACAGTTTATGACCCTTCCATAATGGGCTAAATGATCCCCTAAGCATTTAAGAGGGTAATGAAGTCAATGACCAGTTAACCAATTAAGACTGTAACGTTGTGAACGGTGTGAATTACAGAGATAATGTGATTTTCTGAACGGAATCCAGATTTCAGCTCCACTTATGCAATAGTCCATTTTTTCCCCCTCTAATTTAAATTGCTGCCTAAATTATTTACTGAATATGTACGTTGATCTGGTTTGGGACTCTATTTTATGTCAATTGATCTATTTGTTGCTGTGCCCACAGCACACTTCGAAAATTATGATAACCTTATGGTATATTTTGATATTTCCTAGAGCAAATCCTCCCACTGTTATGCTTTTTACAAAATTTCTTGGCTTCATGTATGGATTTTTACCTCCCATTGATTTTTTAAAAAATCAGCTTTATTGAGGTATAATTTACGTATGATAACATTAGTGGAAAATAAAGTTAGTGTACAATTTGATGAGTTTTGACAAATGGATACAGTCCTGTGACCACCATTACAATGATGATATAGAACGTTTCCATCACCCAACAGAATTCTTTCGTGCTCTTCTGCAGTCAATCTCCTTCTTACCTCTGGCCCCTGGCAACTGCGGTTCTTTCTTTTGTCACTAGGGTTTTCCCTTTTCTAGAAATTTATATGAAGGGAATCAGACAGTGTGTAGTCTTCAGTGTCTGACTTTTCTCACTTAACATACTGCTTTTGAGATCCTCCATGTTATTGCAGGAATCAGGAGTTTGTTCCTTTTTATTGCTGGTGGTGACCCATTGTATGGATATACTTGCAATTTGTTTATCTAGTCATCTGGTGATGGGCATTTGGGTTGTTTCCAATTTTTGATTATTATGAATAAAACTTGGAATGAACATTTGCATAAAAATCTTTGAGTGGACAAATGCTGACATTTCTTTTGGGTAAATACCTAAGAGTGGAATTGTTGGGTCATGGTCATATGGTAAGTTTATGTTTACCTTTGTAAGAAAAGTTTAGGTGTTCTCCTTTCTCTGCATCCTCACCAGCACTTGCTATTGTCAGATTTTTAATTTTAGCTGTTCTAATAGAGGGGCAGTGGTACCTCATGGGCATTTTAATTTGCATTTGCCTAAGGACTAATGATGAACACCTGTTCACGTGCTTGTCTGTCACCTATATTACTTTTTGGTAAATTGTGTCTGTTTAAGCTTTTGGACTTTAAAAAAAATTGGGATGTTTGTTTTCTTACTGCTGATTTTGGGGAGTTCTTGATATATTCTAGATACAAGTCCCCTTTATCAGATACGTGATTTTCAAATATGTAGCTTGTCTTTTTATTCTCTTAACAACGTTATCACAGAGCAAAAGTTTCTAACTGCGATGAAGTCCAATTTAGCAATTTTATCTTCTCTGACGTTCTGAAAACTCTTTGCCAAAATGAAGATCACAAAGATTTTCTCTTGTGTTTTCTTCTAAAAAGTCTAAAGTTTTGTTTTTCGTTTTGGTTTATGGTCTATTTGAATTATTTTTTGTAGAAGGTGTGAAGTTTGTGCTAAAGGTCTGGGTTTTTTTGTTTTTGTTTTTTACCTATGGATGTCTAATCGGCAGCACCATTTGTTGAAAAGGTCATCCGTCTTCCATTGACTCATCTCTCACCTTTGTGAAAAATCGGTCATATTTGTGTGGGTCTGTTTCTAGGTTCACTATTCTGTTCCTCCAACACCGCACTGTCCTGGGGAGATGGATGAACAAATGAACAGAGAGTTCACTCATTTGTTAGGACTCAGCTCACACCTTTATTGGAAGAATTCTCTTAAAACATTACCAGGCAGAACTGGCCTCCGCACCGTGAATTTTCACTGCCCCTTCCTTCTACCACAGCTCCACAGCCCTGTCAGCTTTTTGAGGGCAGGGATGGTGACATTCCTTTCTGTAAGCCCAGCACAGGGCCGTCACATAGGGGGCGCTCAATAATATTTGTTGAATAAAATGAGTAACCATGGACCAGCTGAAAACTGTCTACATTTAAGAAGACACAGGAAGTCACATTTTGAGGCAGGCTTTTTGCTCACAGAATAACTTTCACAAATGAGGAGCAGACAGAGACATTTTGCCATGCAGCAGCGGTGAGAAACATTTTTTTAAAGTATAACGTAATTCAGGTGAAGAAATATATTTATGTCCTGTGACTATTTTCCCCAAAGTGAAATGGTTATATGAAATCCTGTGGAAAAAGATGACAATGTGTTTTTATATCTAAGATTATCTATTTCTTGCAATAAAAGAACGTGAACGAGGAAACTGGCACTGCTTTTCAGCTTCTAAAATGTCCATATTCAGGTAGATTTGAGAAGTGACAGCCAGTAGAAGCTTTATCATCTTTCTTCCTGAAGTGGCTTACAGCTCACATTGGGAAACCAGTCAGTCTCAGGCTGTTTCTTGCTGCTGTAAAGAGTTTTTTTTCGGAAGGAATTAACTGTCAAGTGATCGACAAAGCAAAGTTGCTTTGAGCCTTCAGTGAGGTATGGAAATAGCTTGATAAGGCAGTCTTTCAAAATGGTGCTGTTGATAATGAAATGTTACCTGTTGGGGGTTGACATGTGTTCTCTGCTGTGCGTCAGGGGACGAACGGGGTGTCAGAAACCCAGCCTGAGAATCCCCGGCCCCTTCTCTGATGCTGTTTTCCTTGCTTCAGACTGTCGGGTCTAGCAGGCAAATAACGAGACTGAGAAAGTAGGCTCTGAGTCTCTCTAAATTTTCAAAGACTTTATGTCTCTTCCTTCTCAAAAAGGGAAATACTCAGGATGTAACACATCATTCTAGCACCCCATCTTCATTGATGGAGAAGTGTGGGCCAGTGACCATTTTCAAGCTGCCACTTTTGTGTCAGATCTATGAACGCTGGCCCTCTTACTTTCTTGAGCATTTCTGATTGTCGATTTGATACTTTGCTTCTTCAAATAAAGCAGTTCTCCACTGGAAGGTTGCTTGGATTTTAATTGTGTTTCCTTCAGTTGGTGAAGAATTTATTTGTTTTAATTTATTTTATTTAAATATAGTTGATTTACAATGTTGTGTTAGTTTCTGCTGTATAGCAAAGTGACTCAGTTATACATATATACTTTTTCATATTCTTTTCCATTATGGTTTATTACAGGGTACTGAATATTGTTCCCTGTGCTATACAGTAGGACCTTGTGGTTTATCCATCCTATATGTAATAGTTTGCATCTGCTAGTGCCAAACTCTCAATCTAGCCCTCCCTCATCCCCCTCCCCCTTGGCAACCACAAGTCTGTTCTCTATGTCCGTGGGTCTGTTTCTGTTTCATAGATAGGTTCATTTGTGTGATATTTTAGATTCCACATGTAAGTGATATCATATAGTATTTGTCTTTCTCTTTCTGATGTACTTCACTTAGTATGATAACCTCTAGGTTATCCATGTTCCTGCAAATGGCATTTTTTCATTCTTTTTATGGCTGAGTAGTATTCCATTGTACATATATACCACATCTTCTTCATCCATTCATCTGTCGATGGACATTTGGGTTGTTTCCATGCCTTGGCTATTGTGAATTGTGCTGCTATGAACATAAGGGTGCATGTATCTTTTTAAATTATAGTTTTTGTCCAGATATATGCCCAGGAGTGGGATTGCTGGATCATATGGTAATTCTATTTTTAGTTTTTTGAGGAACCTCCATACTGTTTTCCATAGTGGCTGCACCAATTTACATTCCCTGGTTGGTGAAGAATTTAAGTTCTACTTTCATTATAGCACACCAAATGATTTTACTTGAATCTGACAGTGAACGGTCAAAGCTGTGAAATTGTATATGAAAGTTATGAACTGGTAAGTACCCTCGCTACTGACTTTGAAAAAAACATAAGTATAAAATCACTATGGCCTTTCTAAAAACACTGAAAGCCAAATACAACCTTGATATTTAAATGTGACTTTGAGGGGTAGGACCACATTTCAGCAGCTTAGGAGACCTCATTTTTTGCTCCTTTATTTAAAGAGAAATATCTAAACATTTAACCAGCAACTGTCAAGTCTCCCAGAAGTGAGCCATGAACAAGACTTCCTGTATTATGGGGATTGTAGTGGCTGTTAGGAAAATAACTCACAAATAAATGAAACCAGGGAGGAGGCATGTAAATGGCCTCTGCTGTAATTGTTCACTGAGAAGTGAGCTCTAGACACATTTTCTTGAGTAATTAAAAAAGAAAACAAAAACCAAGCCAACCAACGCTCAAAAATAGCAGTGAAATTGTGACTTACATAAACCTTTCTGACATGGATGCTTGTGGCAGCTCATGTGTATAGAGTGTGCGTATGAAGATAGCTATGTAGATATGATCAGGGAGTCGACTTTTATTGTGTACCTGAGTCTTATTTAATCCTGACAACAATGTCGTGGGCTCCTATTATTCCCATCTTACAGACGGAGAAACTGAGGCTGGCTATATCTCTTGATTTTGCCCAGGGTCACATAACTGTGTCGTTGTTGGTTCTCTTCATCTCCAGACCCTTCCAACACTGATGTTCCTGAGTGTCCCCTCCAGACATGCGCCTGTGATTCCCACAAGGTTTCCGGCAATTAAGATCCAATTCTAACATCAAAGTTTCCTCTTTCTTTCCTCAGAACTTCTTTCGTTTTCGCAGTACCAAGAAGAAACAGAAGTCTGTGATTCAAGAAACGTGATCGGGAATAACCCAGGAGCCCCTTGCTGTCAAATCACACTGTCTTTTTTCTTTTAACCCACGAAAGACTTTCTCCTTAGGAAATGCCCTGGGCGTGTAATTAATGTGCCGATCCTGTAGCACTTTTTTTTTCCACGGAGGGCTAGATAGAGTTGGAGGTTTCTTTATTTAAGAAACAGCAAACACCAAACCTGAGGGCAGAACGCAGCTGAGCTATTCCCTTTTCTTCCTTGTGGCTTCTCCGTGGCCAGAATACTATCAAAGTTTCCCGTGGACACTGTCCGTCAAGAGCCGCACACGCATACCTGGCCCCTCCACTGGGACTTTTCTCTGCTTAGAGTCATGAATAACAGAGAGGGCCGCCCAAGAAAGGCTGATGATGGGGATTCTCCCTCTTCGGCCTTCCTTCCTCTCAGCATTTCTGGGTGAAAGTGATTGGAATTTTAGTTTCTGTCAAAACTTATCAGTATCAGCTAGGCTCTGAAGATTTTTTTTAGGTGGGCTGGAAGACTGTTTCTGGGAACCAAACATTGCACAGATGGCTTCAGCTTCAAGTTCGGGTAAAATAACCTTCCCCCTGTCCCTCGCTCCTGCCTCCCCACGGGAAAACGAATCCCTGATAGTTATAATAATTTATATTTGTGCTGGGAATCAACTTCTCCTGGTCATCCTGAAAGCAAGGGTAGAAAAGATATACCTTGGAATTATATGAAAGCTTTTTCTTTTAAAAAGCCCCTCCCTCATCCTTATTAAAAGGGTTACATTTGTATGTTAAGAAGAAAGTAAAAATCACTTATAGTCCCACAGCACAGGTATAAACACTATTAATATTTTGCTAAGATTGTTTTTCCCAGTGCACATATATGATTTTTTTAAAAAACAACTGAAATTAAAAAGTCAATGTTGTGTCAACAAGAGGAATCTGCATTTCTTATGCAGAGCTAAGAAAGGTTTTTTTTGTTTGTTTGTTTTAGGAAACTAATCCTCACGGTGTGAGGTTGGAATGATTATTTAGATGTTTTGGGAAAAAGCAAACTGCCTTGACCTGGAGGACTCCTAATGTCCTTCTCCCTCTATCCGTGGCCCCCAAACTCCCCCCTCCTTCTTCTTGACAGCAACAGCAGGCAGAGGCAAGAGTGCTTTTGACTTAATGGAGGTCACTGGAGGCGGTGCATTCTTTAAGATGCAGGAGGTGTTACCTGAAAACTGGGTTCACTTCTTGGTGGGTGTTGAGGCAAAAGACACAATGAAGCCAAAGATCAGGAGAGGGAAGGATGTATTATTACTTGTAGCCAGTAAGGAGCACACCGGGGATCTTCCCCAAAGCAGTGTCTCCCTAAACAGCAAAACCGGGGAAGTTTTTTTGTTTTTTGTTTTATTTTTATTTTATTTATTTATTTTTGGCTGCGTTGGGTCTTCATTGCTGTGCGCGGGCTTTCTCTAGTTGCGGCGAGCGGGGGCTACTCTTCGCTGCGGTGCGTGGGCTTCTCATTGCAGTGGCTTCTCTTGTTGCGGAGCACGGGCTCTAGGTGCGTGGGCTTCAGTACTTGTGGCTTGAGGGCTCTAGAGCACAGGCTCAGTAGTTGTGGTGCACAGGCTTAGTTGCTCCGCAGCATGTGGGATCTTCCTGGACCAGGGATCTAACCCGTGTCCCCTGCATTGGCAGGCGGGTTCTTATCCACTGCACCACTAGGGAAGCCCAAAACTGGGGAAGTTTTAAGCTAAGGGTACATGTATTTTCATGAAGGGGCTTGGGCAGTCGACAGAGTCCAAGCTTTAGTTGATCGAAGTCACAAGGGTCAGAAAAGGTCAACGTTATCCTCCCTCAGGTTCCAGTTGATCTGGTGGTTGAGCTGCAGGCTAATCTTTACCATTGAAACAGAACTGGGAGTCTTTACAACTGATATTATCAATATTATCTTTGTTATTGGTACTTCTCTTGCCTGATAACATCATTTGTTTCTGCATTCCTTTGTTCCCTTGAGATCATTAGTTACTGAGACCTGTTCAAGGGCAAGCATTGTGGCCAGGCTTAGATCACAAAACGGCTTAGGCCAAAAATGGCTTCTCTTCTGTCAAGAAAGCCGTGCCTGCTTCTCTTTCTCTGGGGACCCCCTACCCTTTCTGGTTACAGAGGGACTTGGCGCCTGTGGCTCTCTGAGGAAGGGAGGGGTGGCAGGGGCTAGAAAAACTAGGGTGTAGTGAGGATGGTATTGGGGTTGACTGAGGAAGGGGCAAGGGGATAACGGAGAGGGAGTGGTGATTAAGGGGTGTTAAAGTGGAAACCACAGGCCCAAAATGGCATCACTTGTGCTAAAGCCCAAGATACCAGACCTAGATTTAATCCCTGCCCTAATTGCAGTTTCAACCTTCCCCAGGAGAGTATTCCTTATAGGCCAGTCTGGAATTTTCTGGTCAGAACCAATGAGGTGATCTGTCACGTGGGCCTTCTCCACCCCCGCCCCCGCATACCCTCCCCCCAAGGAAGCAGAGGTAACTTGCATGATGGGCCCTCCCCCTCCCCCCAAAGAAGGTGACCTGACTTGAAAACAATCCTTTTTTTTCCCTTTTGCTGTTAGCTTCCTTGCTCCACCCTCCTTCTACCTATAAAAACCTTTCATTTTTGTACAGCCCCTTGGAATGCTATTCTAGTTACTGGATGAGATTCTGCCCAATTCATGAATCCTTGAATAAGGCCAATTGGATCTTCAGATTTACTGGGTTGAATTTTGTTTTTTAAAGGGGAAAAGCCAGCATGACTGAGACCAGGGTTTCATCTGTCCCTACGTCCCTTCCAGCTTGCTCACAACGAGGCAGGGTCATGGGACAAGTCGTGAATAAAGTAGGTGGAAGTAACATAAATTACTTCCAGGTTGAAGTAAAGGGGAGCTGGTGTGTGAGCCTCCAGCTTCCTCTTCTCCCCCTGCGGGGACCAGGGCAGCCTTACTTTACAGATGGTGTACTCTAGACCCCTGACAGACTCCATGGACTTTTGACAGGCGAGTGTTAAATCTCAGTTAAGCCACTGAGATTTGGGGGTGTTTGTTACCACAGCAGAACCTATTCTCTCCTGACTGATTTAGCCGTGCGCATTCCCACAGTGGAGGCTGAAAGTGACAGAACCTTGCCGTTTTTGTCTTGCGCGTGGCTAGGTGTGGGTGGTTGCCCATCGGCATGGGGGGGACCTACCGTGGGGCTTCAGAAAATGACTTTCTTGCCTCAGGAAAAGAGATGAGTGAGGAGAAACTGCTTTTTTCCCTTCTTAAATTTTTTTAAAATTAAGATATAATTGACATATACATTGGTTTCAGCTATATAACATAATGATTTAAGTTCATACTGCAAAATGATTACTGCAATAAGTCTAATTAGCATCCATCATCACACAGTCACACATTTTTTTTTTCTTGTGATGAGAACTTTTAAGATCTACTCTCCTAGCAACTTTCCAAATATACAATACAGTATTATTAACTATGGTCACCATGTTGTACGTTACATCCCTATGACTTAATTATTTTATAAATGGAAGTTTGTACCATTCTCTTCTTTTGGCAAATGCTGTCATATGTGGATATGGTGCTTGGGGCTGTGGCAGCCTCATTGTGATCATGAAGGGAGACACCACTGACATTCTAAGGATGGAAGAGCAGAAATATGGAAAGCATGGGTCCTTAATGACATCATAAAGCCAAGGGACAACCCTAGGCCTCACTGTCTCTTTGCTTTTGGTTGAGTCAGTTTAGAACACCCTTATCATTTTAATCACTTTTAGTTGGTTCTTCACCTATTTGCAGTCGAAGTATTCTAGCTGTCTGTTTAATGTTAAGTAGTACACTAACAATAAAACCATTAATATTATCATTTTTCTAATTATTAACAATATAATTTTATAGTTTTGCATTTGTGAAATGCTAAACTTAGAAAACACATTTAAGGGCAGGGCTTATTCCCCAAAGATTCTTATTTTATAAAAGGATTCATCAGATAGAATTGTTTCAACTAGCAGTAACCTGTATGCACTTCAGTGATGAATTTTATAATTACCATATGGTAAAAGAATTAGGAGCCATCTGTAAATGGATTATCAAACCCAAGTAAAGTTTAATGATAACACTGAATAAAATTATTAGGGCTTAACCCATTGCAAGTGTTCAGTAAAAGGCAGCCATTAGTACTATTATGCTTATGGCAATGGAGCTGTACTTTCTGAACAAAGATTCCACTGGCAGGAGGACAGGAATGCTGAATCTGTCTCTATATAGCAACAGCCTGGCAACCTCGGTGGCTTGTAACAGCATCAAGGTTTATTTCTCACTCGTGCTGCAAGCTCATCTCAGGTCAGCTGGGGCTCTGCTCTCATCATCTGCAGTTCAAAGGCTGATAGAGCAGCCTCTGTCTAGAACATCACTGATCTCAGGGTAGAGGGAGGAGAGAGGCCATGAACCACGTGCTGGCCTTTAAACTTCTACCTGTAAGTGACACACATCACTTCTGCCCACATTTCATTGGCCAAAGCAAGTGGCTGGTGGGGGGAGGGAAACCACAAGAGGAAGACAGAATTTGGTGAACAGTAATACAATGTACCAGAGGCACTGAATGGGAGTGTCTGAGACTTTTAAGTCAGCCCAGTGTCCCTAAAAAGGACAGTGTCCTTCTCAGGTCGTTACCTGCATTCCTGGCATCTTCTCTCTCTAATAGCTGTCCCCCAAATCCATTCTCTTTTCTCTCTCAGAAATAGAAGGCTTAATTTTTAGCTGGACTCAAGGCTGTCAGATTAAATCTTCCCTTTCCCAGTCTCCTTGGCAGTTAAGTGTGGCTGTGTATCTAACTCTTGGTCAATGGAAAGTGAGCCAAAGAGATACATGATCTAGATCATCCTCTTAAAAGGAAAGGGCAGATCCCCCCTTCTACCCTTTCCCACCTCCAGGCAGCTGAAATTTAGCACTGTGCTGGACCATCAGTGGACAAGAGTGACACCCTAAGGATGACAAATCAACAAGGTACTAGGAATTTGTACCCCTTCGAGATCTATGCCATAGCAGCCTGTACTTTTGCATGAGAGATAAATAGATTTTGATTTAGTTTTTGCCATTATTATTTTGAGTTTTAGTTCAGCGGTCTTACCCATTTCCCAATACACTCCTTTATTTTTTCTTTGGTAAAACTCAGCTGGCATTAAACAATAGGGTGAAAAAAAGCAAGGTTATATTTAGTAAGAAAGACGTCCGATTGCAGATAGTTTCCTGATGCTCTTAAGACAGTGTACCTGCTCCTTAACTAGCTCACCCAGCCAAGCAGAGTGAGAAATGCCTTCAGCTATTAGACATGACAGCTTCTTGGAGTAAAGATGTACTTCTTTAACTTCATCTTTTCCCACTTTGTTCTGCCGGCATCCTTCCTGTAGAAACACTTGTCCTAAATGGTGGACTGAGGAAGAAGAAATATGGACAGACAGGTCTCCAAATCATACCTAAACCCTGTGTCGCAACAAAGAAGTCACAAGGCTGCTTACTCTCCTTTGCCTTTGCAGAGGCCAATAGTTAAACTGGCGAGTCATCTAGGCTTCTAGCTTCTTTGTTGATGTTTCTTTTTTGCTGGTGGAATTTCTCCCATTTGTTAGCATTATTCCCAGTAGAGATGTCAAATAGGTTTCACCTCATCTATCAACTCATATATTGGTAGTGGCTGCAGGGCCACAATGTTGAGAAGGATTCTGTGTCGCATGTCTTAGGTTGGGTTCCCTGAAGCAGAACCTGAATCAGGGATTCTGATGCTCTGGGTTTATTGAGGGAGGACTCTTTGGAGAAAGGGAGTGAGGGAAGCCATACAGGGCAGGGGAAGGAGCTACAGAAGAATGTGGTCTCGGTGCAGCCTAGATTCAGCCTGATCCCAGTGGGGTCCCTGTAGCATGAATCACATCTCAGAGTTGGTCTCACCTTGAGGCAAGAGCGCCGTTCTTTTGTGGCCCCTGATTAGCCAGTTATTGGTTGTAGGCTGCCTTGGGGGAGGCACCTCCCACTTCATTGATGGCAATTCTCTGGAGATGAGAGCAGCTGTGAGCCTCTAGCAGCCGACCTTCATAACAGCTGGGAGATGGACGGGCATACTTTCCAATAAAGGGGATCTGGGTGGGACACCAACAGCATCTATTACTCTGTGGTCATGCTCAGGGTACAAGTATTGTGATCAGTTAGTAATGTCTTCCATGGGCATGGGCCCCATTTCTGTAGGGACTCATGCTATGAGAAGAGGAAGGGCTAAAATAGGGTCTGCTCTGTCAACATCTCTACTAAGAGGTTTGGTTACGAAGGGTATGAAAATTATAGAACAAGACTTGTGTTATGGCCCAACCATTGCCTTATAAATTGAAGGCTGGCATGACCTATTTCCTGAGGACTCAGAAGCAGAACGTGATGGTAAGGTCCTTTGGCTGCAAGTAACAGAATTTATCCCTGGTTAACTTCAGCACATTTGGGACTATGGAAAGGAAACTGGGAGAGATGCAGAATCAAAGAAAGATCATAAGGCTGAACAGCAATTAGGGCTACCCCAGGGACCGCAGCAGCAGAATCTCATGGACTGCTTCCTAGGGTGGTGACATAACACTCAACTTCAATCACTTTTGGTCTCTATGTTTCTGTTTCTCTCACTCTTTTAAATCAGCTTTTAGTTTAGAATAGTTTCAGATTCACTGAAAAGTTGCAAAAATGTTAGAAAGATTTCCTACACCCAGTACCCAATTGTTAACACTGCTATGGTGCACTTGTCACAGCTAATGAACTGATATCCATACCTTACTGCTAACTAAACTCCATGGTTTATTCAGATTTCCTTAGTTTTTACCCAATGTCCTTTTCTGTGCCAGGATCCCATCCAGGGCACCATATTACATTTATTTAGTAGTCATGACTCCTTGGGCTCCTCTAGACTGTGAGTTTCCAGACTTCCCTTGTTTTTGACGACATTGACAGTTCTGAAGAGTGCTGTTCAGGTATTTTGTAGAATATCCTTAACTTTGTGTTTCTTTTAAATTTTGGCCCAGTTTGAGTCCAGCACCTTCCTCCTTGGATCAAATGACCATCGCCAGGGGCGAGGTGAGGCAGAGCAGGGCCATGGGGGATCTCTGAGAATCCCAGCCACCCCAGTTTATGCCTACAACCCCAGAGATCCAACCAGGGGCTCCTCCCTGCAAGATTAGATGACCTGAGTCACAACTCCCAGCAAGATGAGAACATGTGCCCAAGACAGTAAAATAAGAATTGGCACAGAACCGATGGCTAAGGTCAAGCAATTATAGAGAAGAAACCTAAGTGATTCTGACCAGAACCAAATATGTGACTGCTACATACTTTATTCTCTGTGCCTAAGCTTAAAATAAGCCAGTAAGCCTGAAGTTCCTTCTCTGTTGCTAGTCATTTTGATTATAGTGTTGCAGGAAAGGGGATCCCTTCCAGGGCCCGAGAGTGGGCTCTTGTCTAACACTTGGAAATGAATTGTCTGAGGAGACACACGTGCTGAGAAAGCAAAAGACTTTATTGGGAAGGGGCACCCGGGCAGAGAGCAGCAGGGTAAGGGAACCCAGGAGAACTGCTCTTATTTGTTTGCTAGGATGTAAATGTTAAGGAAGCTTAGACAATTGCCCCTTTGTGATTACATTTCGTTTTCAAACAGAAACAACCTTGCTGTGTATGTCAAAGCTGGACAAGATAAAATGATAATTTCCAGGTTCCTGATGATTCTAACCTCTGTTCACTGTCTAGTAAATACCCTGTAGAGAAGGAGGGAGGAAAGGCAAAATTTTAAGGCCACCATTGTTTTTTGGTAACAGCTTTATTGAGATATAATTCACATACCATACAATTTACCTATTTAAAGTATATAATTCAATGGTTTTGACTACATTCACAGAGTTGTGAAACCATCACCACAACCAATTTAATTTTAAAAAATTAAAAAAATTTTGGCCATGCCACGCACCCTGCGGTATCTTAGTTCCCCAACCAGGGCTTGAACCCAGGCCACCGCAGTGAAAGCACTGAGTCCTAACCACTGGACCGCCAGGGAATTCCCAGTCAATTTTAGAACATTCTTGTCACTTGTTCAAAAAGAAACCCCAGCCAGAGGCAACCACAAACCTACTTTCTGTCTCTATGGATTTGCTTATTTTGGACATTTCATATAAACAGAATTGTATAATATGTGATCTTTTGTGACTGGCTTCTTTCACTTAGCATGTTTTCAAGGTTAATCCATGTTGTAGCATATTTCAGCACTCCATTCTTTTTTATTGCCAAATAATAATATTTCATAGTATTTATATACCACATTTTATTTATCCATTCATCTATTGATGGGCATTTGGGTTGTTTCCCTTTTTTTGGTGGCTATTTTGAGTAGGCTCCTAGGATTATTTGTGTATATGTTTCCGAGTGAACATACGTTTTTATTTCCCTGAGATGTATACCTAGGGGTTGAATTGCTAGGTCATAGGTTACACTGGATCTTTTAAATAATATAATGTGCCAACTTTAGGAAGCAGATTCTTTCCCCTTTCCAGGGCTTGTTGTTGTTTGTTTAGTGACTTTTCTGAATTAATTCTGTAAAGCCTGTATTCTTTGTCGTGGGTGGCCATGAAGTCTCTGCTCATTTAGCTTAGTGGTATCCTAATGATTGAACAGAGATTTCTTTAATGCCCAGAACCAATAAGTCTCTAAATCTTTGTGAGGGCTCTGTGTGTGTACTGGGGGTTTACCTTTAACACTCAGACAAGTAGTTTACAACTTTGCCTTAGCCTTTACTTCCTGCTTGCACAGAGCCACAAGGTCAGTCAGAGTTGAGAGCTTAAGACCTTCTCAGGTCTTGCCTGAGCATGACACAGCTGTGGTCATGCCCACAGTCCTATGCATGTGTGTGGCCTTCTAGATTCCCAGGAATATGTCAGAGCTTTGAAAAGCCCCCTCTGAATAACTCATTCTCCAGACTTTCCTTTCAAGCTTTTTGGTTGGCTGATTGTTTGCCTTGGCTGTTATGCACTGTCTCAGGCAGACATGATGTTAAACAACTGTCTCTGATTGTTTTTGACAAATGTCTTGAGGAAAAGGCTGTTTGTACTTGGAGAGCTCTGAGTCAAGTAAAGGCAGTCTTGCTAGTGAGTTTGAAACCGCTAGGTGGCATTTTGGGGTTTCCGAGGAGCTCCGGTTCTTTATGTCTCAGTGAAGAAAGAATTCAGGGAGAGGCAAAGTGATAGATAAGAAGTGTTTTATTAGAATAGGACGCTTGTGAGGCTTACAGGCGGGCTGGCAAGAGGGTGCCATGCCCCAAGAACTTAGTGGGCTACAGTTTTATAATCAAAGGAAAAGTGGGGAGGGGAAAAGACCACCTTCTTCCTCATTCTTGAGAAGACATCAAGCTTCCATCATCAGCTCCTCCTTCATGTCAGGTGGGGGAGTTTTCTTGTCCCTACATGGTCAAGTCGGGACTGTCATGGCACAATGGAAATGAACAAAAAGGTGGTAACATATGCTAAAAATGGTAAATCATCTCAGGTTTTAGTATGTCACCTTTTCCTTATATTTTCGTTTTTAGTGCGTGCAGAAGAGTGTGTCCTAGGAATCATCAACTTACTGAGCTCGCTGGGCAGGATATGTGTCTCATGCCACCATTGTTTTATTGTTTTGGAGCATGTCTCATGCTTCTCCTGCTTGTTTTTGTTGCTAAGCAAGCCTGCTTGGTTTTGCGGTTAAGCAAACCTGCTTTCTTGAGTGATCATTAACTTACACATTTTTCTTTACTTACCGTCCTCTAGTGGGATTAACTATTTAACTACCTACTTTGTTCCATTACTCTGTATCTATCAAGTTCTTCCAGGAACCACCAGACTGGTCAGATAATGATAGTTGTCTGGGAATGAGGCTTTGAAGGAGCTCCACACCTGTCCTGCCCTACTCAATGGCTGCCAGTATGCTGGTTTTCACTGATTGTGAGCTACTGGTTTTCATGAGTACTACAGATCTGAGAGTGAGTGGATGGGACTAGAGCAAGTTAAAATGCCACAAAGTTCTCTGTTCTTACAAAGATTCAGCCATTTTTCTTTAATAAGTGCACCTAGATTGCTGCTAGCCTTTGGCTAATTTCTACATTTTTGAAAAATTTGATTTTGACAATTTTTGCCAGTGTTTTTATCGAGGAGTGGTGTTTCAGAGATTCTTGGTCCACTTTTTTTCTTTGGCCATGTCGTGTGGCTTACAGGATCTTAGTTTCCCAACCAGGGATCGAACCCGAGCCCCAGCAGTGAAAATGCCGGGTCCTAACCACTGGACAGCCAGGTAATTCCTATTGGTCCACCATTTCTGCTGACATCCCACACAATGCATTTTATGATGATGGCACCACAAAGTTTTGGAACTTCCTTAGAATCTTAGATTTCTCATCATGGTCTAAACTTTGATATTCTATCTTGCTATCTTTTTGTTTATATAGTTACAAATAATGGGAAAACCTACCATGAAACAGCTTATACTGAACTGTGTCTTTCCATTTTTGGTTCAGATATCTAGGTTACACTAATCATGAAACAAAATCATCACATGCCAGAGAAATAGGTGACTAATGGCTAATCAAAATAATCCAGGAGCCTCCTTCTAATCCTCTATAGGACAAAGGGCAAAGAAGAAAGGCAGCAGTTTATGTCCAAACAAAAAAAAAGATGCCTAAATTCAGCCAGCCTCTGCCTTCCCTCTAGAGCTAGAGTTATATATCCTGACCTCCTTTAAGTCCTGGACTATTCCCTAGGAGACATTATTAGCACATGGCCCAACCCCCCCATGCACCTCACACCTCTACCCCTTGCTTCTTGGCCTATCTGGGTCCCATTTTCTGGGAAATCAGCCTTGTGGGAAAGCCACCATCTTTCCTGTTTAGGAGCAGCTAGTGGAAAAGCTTTTAACAGTCAGGCCAGAGCCAGAGAGATCTCCCAAATGTTGCCCCACAATGACGCCTCCGTAAGTTTTGGTGGAAAAGTGATTTAGACCAGACAGTGTGAGTGCAGGGGGAAGACGCCCCCTGAGTCAGGGCAGGAGAGACAGCAAGCAAGCCTGGGCAGCAGACTGCTGACTGGCCCTGGCTCTGACCCTGATTTGCAATGTCTCTTTCAGAGGCTTTCAAATCACATTAGGCTCTGGCTGTCACTGACTTGATAAGCAATGTCAGAATTGCCAATAGCTCTTCTGCTTGGCCTGACCAGGTGGCCCAAGCCCCTTGGGAGTCAATGTTTGCTGTCTCCAGGCATTGCTTGGCCTACTTCCCTCCCCGTGACTGCCCTACCTGCCTCCCAGATGCCTTTCTTCTCACAGAGACCCTTGGCGTCCTGGACTCAGCTACCAGACACAGGCCCGGGGTGTGCTCTGGCATGGCTAGATTTTGTCCAACCAGTGATCTCAACCCTGGCTTCACATCAGAATCATTTGGGGGACTTTTAAAAATGCTGAGGGACGTCCCTGGTGGTCCAGGGGTTAAACACTTCCACTGCAGGGGGTGCGGGTTCGATCCCTGGTTGGGGAACTAAGATCCCACATGCCGCGCTGCACAGCCAAAACCACGAACACAACAGCAACAAAAAATTACCGAAACCTGAATCCCACTTTAGGCCAATTAAATCAGAGGCTCTGGGAGGGGCCTGTGATTTTCAAATGAGGAGACTGAGGCCATGAGCAGGTGACTTCCCAGTGCTGCACAGCTAGCGAGTGGACCGGACTCCAGCCTTCTGACGCTCAGCCCCAGCGCTCACTGTACTATTATTAATATCGTGGTTGTCTCTACTCATATTTTTGAATCCAGGTTTCTGAAGCTAGACTCCTCACACTGTTAAGACTTTTATTCCTAGATATGGTAATAGGGGTTTAAGGATTTTTAAAAGCTTAATAAAAATGATGACTCAGTCTGTGATTAGAACACATGGGCTACTGCTTAGTAAGTATAAATTGCTTGGAAGACAAAAAGCTTTTAAAGTCTAAGAGCTCATAGAAGAAAATTAATAAAGGGGTCAACCTTTTGTTAAAAAAAAAAAGTTGGGAAGTGTGGCACAAAGTTTCCCTAACTAGGACTCTTGTGACCTTGTCTAAATCCAGGTCTCTTACCCTCCAAGGTTCTGGCTGGTGGGTCTGGCATTGTCGGAAATGTCAACGGATTGAATGCAATGAACGATCTAGGCAGAGCCTCACCAGCGGCCAAGATGTGGGGCTCTGAGTGAACGGCCAGGGGAATGTGGTGGAGCCTCGTGTCTCATCCCAGGGTGGAGGCTTCCAGGCTTTTCAGGTGGATGTGATTGCTTTGCTCATCGGAGAAGAAAAGTGGAGGAGTGAAGTGGAGGAGAGAAGCATGGGTGGCCCAGAGGGTGAGGGAGCACGACCTTTCATGGTGTGATCCCCCCCACTGGTGAGCTCTTCCTAGAGGACAAGAGAAAAAGGAATGAAGCAGACAGAAGTGTTTCCTTCTATGCTCCCCGTGGTAAGCTGAATAATGGCCCCCAAATACGTCCATGTCCTAATCCCCTGTTAATTGTCCTAGCTTATCCAGATGGGTCCAATGTAATCACATGGACCCTTATCAGAGGGAGTCAGGAGGGTCAGGGACAGAGAGGAGATGTGACCACAGATGCAGAGGTCAGAGTGATACGGCCACATGACAACAAATGCAGGCAGCTTCTTAAAGCTGGAAAAAGCAAGGAACTGGATCTTCCCCTAGAGATTTCAGAGAGAACCGGTCCTGCCAACACCTTGACTTTAGCCCACTGAGACTGATTTTGGACGTCTGACCTCAAGAACATTAGAAGAATTCCTGCGAATAATCTTAATAGACATATAGCTAATTTTTTTCAGTTAAAAAAATTAGTACTTGAATACAGTCCATACTTGAAAGATAGAAAAGGGCATATAATGCAAAGAGACTCTCTCTCCTCTCCTATCTCCCAGCCAGCTGTTTCTTCTCTTCTCTAGAAGGAACTGCAGTTAACCACTTTCTTGTGGATACTTCCAGGGCAATTCTGCATATACAGAAGCATATATGTACATAAACATACACGTTGTGCAAATAGTAGCATATTATACACAGTACTGTGTACTTTCTCTTTTCACTTCATATTATCACGGAGCTCATTCTGTTTCAGAATATACAGTGTTGATTCTTGTTTTCAGTGACAGTGTTGATTTCCTTTGTACGTATGTGTCTTCATTTTTACAACCAGTCATTTAGTGATAGACATTTGGGGTGTTTCCAATCTCTTTCCAGTTCAAACAGTACTGCTGTGAATACCCTAGGAATACTACATTTTGTGTATGTGTAAGATACCCACGGGATAAAATCCTAGAAGAAGACTCTGCTAAGGGGGGGATACCCTTTTTTATATGGATAGAGATTTTATTTGCCAAGGTGCCCACATCAGAGATTGTACCAATTCACACTCCCAGCAGCAATGTTTGAACTTGTCTGTTCCCCAGCCCCTGGCAACGCAATGTGTCATCTGACTTGATCGTCTCCAACAACTTGACAGGTAAAAACTTGAAGACTTTGATCAGCTCTGCAAATGGAGTCTGGAGAAGTACTGGGTCTCAAGGTTGAGTCACCAGTGTCCAAGCCTGGAAAGTTTCCTGCCCTGTGTCCTCAGCAGCTGCCCCCCTACCTTGGCCAGGGGGCTTATGAACGGAGACCAGCACCTCCTCTTCCTCACATGGTCCTCGGCTCTCCTGGAGGTGCTGGTGGGAGAGTCTGACTTCTCCGGCTCCTTCTTGAACAGCATCCTTTAGGGCTGGATAACAGTTAGGGCCCTGCAGCTGAGAAAGCAAAGTCTGGGGCATCCAGGGACAGGATGGCAGCAGTGAGATGCTTCATGTCCCTGCGACCCTGGGAAGTCAAAGGATGAAGGCATGACTGCATTTTCAGGACACATTAAAGTCACGCCTTGTGATTGCTCTGCATTTGACACATATCAGGCCTCTCTGAGTAATCTGAATAACAACTTTATATAAGGGGAAGTCATCCAGCCGCTCAAACAAAAAACACACAGTTCGCCTTGATGTTCTTCTTTCCTCTCCCACTTGACCTGCCTCTGTCCCATCTCCCTGCAGCAGGCTGATTTCATGAATAGCGTAATCAGCCCATACTCACCCTCTGGTTAAAAAGCATTATTAATTTTAGATTTTCTCTCTTCCAAAAGCTTCTTATTTACCAAATAGTTCCCCACAGGTATCTATGACACTAAAATCAGAGTGTGTGGGGAAGGATGGAGTGCAGCCCAGAGAGTGTCTTTGTGGGTATTGAGATAGAGGACTGGGAGAGGAAAAAATGGAGTTTGGGGTCTTATCAGATATTTAGTCTCTGAAAAACTTAAAGTGACTCTCTCAGTGCAGCTGGGGATTAAATCATGTAGTGTGGGCTATGCTCTTTGTACATAGGATCCTGGTCATCTTTCTTTTCCTTCTACTTTCTGCTGTTGCAGTTTGTGTTATTATGAAGTCCATTTGGAGAAATGTCTGGCCTGGCCAAATGGTCAGCAACAGGAACAGGAAGCTCATTAGTTTTCTAATCCCCCGTCCAGCATAGATCCTTCCCTACAACTTCCGTCATGGTTGCCCGCCTAGGATTGCCCTCAGAGTACAGGTCAAAGTCAGTGGGGAGAGGGCTGAGTTTGCCTATCTCTAGGGCACCTTGCAAAGAGGATCATAGAGAGATGGTAGCCATCTCCAGAAGCAGAGCCTGTCATTAGAAGATGGTGTCTGAGGTGTCAGCTAAAAAATACAGTTGGCAGGGGGTGCAGATAATTTCCTGACTGAAAATGAGAGAGAAGAGAGAGGTGTGATTTGGTGGAGCAGTTGCAATTTCTTCCTCCTTCATTTCTCCAGTTGAAAATCCTGCCCATTGGTTGACTTGTGTGGGCTGTTGACTGGTTGGACAAAGAAGGAGCTTGCATGTAAATTTAAAAGTCATCTTAAAGAAATAAGAGTTGCTCTACTTTTAGTGCTTCCATTAAAAATGAGTGGGTCATATTGTTCGTCTTTTCCTCAACAACCATGAAATAGCTCTGATTTATCAGAGAAAACATCTCTGCTTCCCAAACTTTGTTCCAAGTGAACAATGAAATTAATTTTCTAGGACTGTCTGTGCTCATGACGTCATAGTGTTCCCTGAGTTGAAGTGGGAGTGGGGCACAAGGCACGTTAAAATACATCAATTCTATTCAATGGGCAATGTCAGCCCAAAGCCCTTCTTGATGCTGTCTCAGAAATGCATAAGGACATGGAATCTAAAAAACAGTACAAAAGAACTTATTTACAAAACAGAAACAGACTCACAGACATAGAAAACAAACTTACGGTTACCAAAAGGGAGGGGGGGAAGGGTAAATTATGAGTATGGGATTAGCAGATACACACTATCATACATAAAATAGATAAACAACAAGGGTTTACTGTATAGCACAAGGGAACTATATTCAATATCTTGTAATAACCTGTAATGGAAAAGAATCAAAAAATATTACATATATATATACACACACATATATATGTATAACCAAATCACTTTGCTGTATACCTGAAACTAACACAATGTTATAAATCAACTATACTTCACTAAAAAAATGCATAAGGAAATGGTGAGGCAATGCACAAAATAAATACAAATGGCTAATGAAGAAGAGAGTTCACCCTCTCCAGGTATCCAAGTGTGCGAATCAAAACGACACCAAAGGACTTCCCTGGTGGTGCAGTGGTTAAGAATCAGCCTGCCATTGCAGGAGACACGGGTTCGAGCCCTGGTCTGGGAAGATCCCACATACTGTGGAGCAACTAAGCCTGTGCGCCACAACTACTGAGCCTGTGCTCTAGAGCCCACGAGCCACAACTACTGAGCCCGCACACCTAGAACCCGTGCTCCACAACAAGAGAAGCCACTGCAATGAGAAGTTCGTGCCCCACAAAGAAGAGTAGCCCCCGCTCGCCACAACTAGAGAAAGCCTGTGCACAGCAACGAAGACCCAACGCAGCCATAAATAAATAAATAAATAAATAAATATATAAAAACAAACAAACAAACAACACCAAGTTACTTCTTTTTTGTCTCCTAATTGTTTTTGTCTTCAAATTATTGAAGCTACTTGAAAAATAATTCTCAATATGGGTGAGGGGTAAGGATAATTATAATAGTATTATTAATAATCATAATAACATAAACACCAGGGTTTTTACTATGAGCTAGTGCTAAAAATTCTTTTTGTTACAAATAACAAATTCATTTCGTTCTCACTGCAGTTCTATGGGGTAGATGGTATTTTTATTGCCATAGTCAGCTTGAAGAAACAGTATGGAGAGTTTACGTGAAATCCCTAAGTTCACACAGCTAAGAAGTGGGTGCCAGCACCTCCCAGTAGAGCTGCTGGAGTCTTCAAGAGGAGAACCTGTCTGGGGAGGTGTTTCCTTCCCAAGGCTGGAGAGGCAGTGGAAGGAAGGGCTGGATTAAGAGTCGAACAGCACCATTCCCTATTCTATGGCCTTCGGCACATTACGCAACTTCTCTGAGTTTTGATTTCTTTACCAGAACGACTGGGTTGATGTTACTCCAAAGAGAAGTGAGATCAAATGTAATAATTTGGGCATGTGGAGGCCCTTTGCTAACCTGGAGTCCTGGGCAAGATGCTAAAGCAAAGACAGCCCCCTGCTCTTCTGGGACTCTTTTAATTAAGCAAGCGAGCCTGTGTGAGGAAGAAAGATCTCAAAGGGTCCATTTAACCTGTCAAAAGCACAAGACTGAATAAACTTTGGCAAACTGTCCCTAAAACGCTTTAACATACGCTAAGCTTTTTGTGAGAGCAGTTCTCATCCGTCTCTAGGAACCCATCCAGGTTTAACATGCTTCGATTCTATTTTTTCAGAGTTTATTATTATCTAGAGGATTCCATGAAAGGCAAAGTAACTCTTAAAGCCACACTGTATCAGATGAATTTTCCTTTAGTTGAGCTGCCTTACATCAATAGAATGGCTCCTTCGAGAACAAGAGCCACAGCGAGTACTTGGCTTATAAGCACCTGCGTTTTTGCCTAAGAAGAGAATCTGACAACCAGCTGTGCCATTTCCAACCATTTCAAACAAGGGGAGTTTGCCCATTGCTTGGCTCTGTTTCCCCCATTGGAAGGGAGGCCTGGTGACCAGAAGTTCAAGCACATGGGTCAGCCTCTACAGAACGAACATATGATGTAGTTATACTTTATGTACCGCCTACGACCAAAATTTAGACGGAGGTACACATTTATGCTGGGTCGTTCAAAAGGACCTAGAAGGTCAAAGCTCATATAAACTGTGGTTCCTAGACTTTGGAGGAAGGGTCACAAAACTTTTGAGAACTTGATAAAACAAGAGGAACTCTCTAGAAAAACACATGTCTACACACCCACGGAAAATTTTGTGTGCAGTTTCAGGAGCCTCCAGATTAAGAATCTCTGATGGAGAGAGAGAGAGAGAGAGAGAGAGAGAGAGAGAGAGAGAGAGAGAGAGAGAGAGAGAGTAAGATGGAGAAGAAAAGAAATAAACTAAAACCTCAACTAAAGTTTTCTGTTGAGCCTTGCATTTAGTCCGGGACTTTAAGGCACATGTAGGATGGGTTATAGAGTTTGCAGGACCCCATGCCAAATGAAAATGCAGGGGCCCCTCGCTCAAAAATTATGAGGAACTGTGAGGCAGCAATAGCAGAGCAGTAAACGAAGCATGGGGTCCTTCTACATGTGGCACCCGCCTGGGAGTTGGCTCTGGGTACAGGAGGCAAAGAGGCACAGTGGGCTCTTTGGTCTGGTTTTGAAACCATAGCCTTGTATTGCAATATCCTGCACTGAGAAATGGTTGGTGAACTTAGCATTATAATTTTCTTTTAAACTTCAACACGATCTTCGTATTTATGGTGGATAAACCAAAAAAATTAAAAACAATAAAAAATCTCACAAAAGCCAGTCACTTTCCCTCCTTAGGCCAATGTTGCACGGTTAGCAAGAGACACAGCAACTCTATCCACAGCAGACAGCTGTGTACAGATCGGCAGAAAACACACTATCTGGCAGCGTGCCAAATACCCCGGCCAGTGGGTCTAGCAGGCCAGCTGCCCTGGGATAGCTGAGATGCGTCACCTTTAAAGTCTGATGATTCTGAAATGTGACCCCTTTAACAGGTTTATATTTATCAGAGTATCACATATGCATGGTGTAAAAAAAAAAGAACATTTCTCAATAACTTCTGTGAAAAAACAGCTGTCCCCTAACCCACTACCCTCTCTACCTTCCATCCTTCTTTCCAGGCCTTTCAACTCTTGGGCCGTTTCTTGTGGTATTTACCAACACTTTTCCAGTTAAGATGCCCATCTGCAATTTTTGGATTCGTCGCTTTTCATCATTATCTGCTGACTTCTGGAAATAGACATTTGTTATTTGCAGAGTTTTGATATTTTTTGAACACTCCTCGTATTCTGGCCATTTCCTGTGTTCTGAAGATAGAAGCCATAAAAATTGCATTCTCAGCCTCCCTTACAGCTGGGGTGTAGAGATGTAATTGAGACTTCATCAGTCAGATGCACCTGCTAGAGTTTTGATTCCGAAGTGAGCACGTGAGGAAAGGGGCCTATAGGGGAAGGAGTCTTCTGGCACCCATGGTAGTGTAGGGTCTGGCTTTTGTGAGTCTCTGATGCACGGTCCTGGGTGTCAGCGGTGTGACGTGCTGGCTGCAGCATAGGTGCTGGGCACTGGAGACAGTGAGGCATTCACCAGCGCGGCCCATAGTGAGTTAGGTATTGTTCCTGGAGATTCTAGAATGCTATCTGATTATCTGATAAGCCATCCCCTACTTTAACAAGCCAGAGTGGAGTCTGTTGTTTGCAACTAAGAGCCTTGACTTACACTCTGGGTGGCTGAAGCTGTGGCTCTCCCACCCTGCTCCTCATCTCCCATTATGGTCCCATCACCATTTTTGGTTACATCAGTCTTCAGTGTTTATGTGGTTAGGGCAGTATAAATGTTGCTTATTGCTGAGCCAAGTTGCATATTACGTGTAAAAGGATGTTAAAATGGGACCCCCCTTTTTTCTCTCAATTTAGACGGAATCTCCAAGGTGACAGATGCTGCTGATTCTCACGTTCCAAAGTGAGGCCTGAGGCTGCCTGAGCAGGACTTGCAATGGAGAATCCAATAACTGGATTCTGCTCTTAGCTGACCAGCCAGCTCCAGCCTGTAAAGAAAGGCTGTAGAAGACTAGGGGATTGCAGATTAGGTGAATATTTCTGGAGAGAGCTGTCAGAGTGCCGAGGACCCTAACACCAACACCCTCCCACCCCGACAGCAACATACACGGGAGAGAAGTGTGAGACACTTTTCTTTCACCTCCAGCCTAGGGAAAGAGGCTTCAGTGGGTCCCCTCAGAGCCTGATCTAAATCTCCAAGAGCTCGAAGGGACTTAGTAGGTGGTATCTGAATCATGTCTGAAAAATCTAAAAGTGAGACCTGTGACTCTGATGATGGAGACAGAAGAGGTGGTAGCATTGGGGACGCCCTGCACTCCCAGAGTTCATCAGAGCAAAGGTTGAAGGACAGTAAGCCCTGGGGCAGATGGCCCATATGAGAGAGATCATCTTATGTCTAAGAGGCCAGCCTGGAGGGGCATGGTGTCCCAAAGAGAGGGGTAGACCACTGGATTTTCAGGAGCCAAAGGGGGAACAATTGGTGGCCAGATGGGGACAGGCATTTGCCTCTGCCAAGAGAATTACAGGTGAGAAATCCGCAAGAATTGTTGAGGTGAGGGTATCTCCAAAACCCGCACAAAAGTACACCATAAGAGAAGGCATCATCTTTAAATACACGCCCAGCTCAGAAACAGCTTTGCCATTTCATGACACCACTCATCAAATAAGGCCTTTCTTGCCCCCCTTACCTCTCTTTTCTTCCCTCTGTTCCCACCCTAAAGGGGCCAGAACCCTTGCTTAGCAAGCTGAGAGTAGAGAGAGGAAACACAAGGCTGAGCTGCCCACCCCCTGTGGCAGCCAACCTGCCATAGACCTAAATAGTCAGAGGGCATTAGGTAGGTCTGGAGATTTTAATTACTGAAACAAGACATTTTTATGATTTCTGATGGCCAGGGAGCTTTTAAATTATTTAATAAAGACCACTGTATACACATACAAATCAGAGAACTTGCTCTAGATTTCATTCAAATAGTGGGGCAAAAACTAGCTTTGCAGAGTGGATTTAGGTAGGGGGTGGGGAAAGAAGAATAAAATGGGGTTGTTTTCAGTGCAGGTAGTTTATTTGGGATGCAATCCCAGAAACCAGGAGTGATGGAGCTGGGAGAATGAGACAGAGAAGAAAGACAAAGCCATACAAAGGTGTATTAGTAAAGTCATGGAGGTAGGCAAGGGTGGCTCAATCCTGCCAGGATTTTTGAGGAGTAAACAGACTGCCTCTCAGAACTGGCCATCCAGTGCATGGAAGGCTGTGACATTTATCTATCAATGCCACATCTCCTTTGTTGAAAGTTATACTCTAGGGTTGCTGTGTTAAATTACATCTAAGTTTTTATGACTCTTTCAGTGTCATAATTACACACATTTCTACTTCTTGTATATTTTTTTTGTTTATTTTTTCCCCAGAGTTAATGATTGCTTCATTTTTTCATTTGCTTCATATTCCATGAACCCCTCTAATTGCCCCATCAACAATTTGTTTTACAAGTGTGCAAACATGTCCTGTAATTCATTTGTTTGATTTCCTCTTCCTGCTGACTTCCTCCCTAGGGCCTCTACACCTTCAGCAGGATGGTTGTTCTTGTCCTTCTCTTTACTTGCTTCCTGAGACTTTCTTGTGCCTCTCTCTGAATTGAATCCATGAATTCAGTGAATTGGATCCATGCCTTTCTAGTTCTTAGTTTGCTCCTTGGTTTAGCAGAAAAAAAATTCCCCAGTATCTTCAAAGCATGTGCTGCAAGGTAAAATTTCCAGGGCTTGTACTTGTCAAATGTTTTTATTCCACCTTCACACTTGATTGATTTTTACTTGGGCACAGATTGCTAGGTTGAAACACATTTTTAGGTAGAATTTTAAAGGTATCACTATCTTGGTTTCCCTGGTGGCGCAGTGGTTGAGAATCTGCCTGCTAATGCAGGGGACACGGGTTCGAGCCCTGGTCTGGGAAGATCCCACATGCCGCGGAGCAACTAGGCCCATGAGCCACAACTACTGAGCCTGCGCGTCTGGAGCCTGTGCTCCCCAACAAGAGAGGCTGCAACAATGAGAGGCCCGCGCACCGCGATGAAGAGTGGCCCCCCCTCGCCACAACTAGAGAAAGCCCTCGCACAGAAACGAAGACCCAACACAGCCAAAAATAAATTAAAAAAAAAAAAAAAAAAAAAAAAGGTATCACTATCTTGTTTTCTAGCTTCCAGGGATAATATTGAGAAGTAAGGTGCCATTCTAAATTCACTCCTTAGTATGTAGTCTGATTCCCCTCTCAGTCTCTAAAAACTTCAATACTTTCTTTCTCTTTGGAATCTGAAATTTCATGATGACATGTACTAAGCACTCAGTGAGCCCTTTCAATTTGGAAACTAATTTCCTTAAGTTCTGAGGAAAATATGCTGCTCTGTTTTTTTCTTTATTATTAATCCTTTATTCTTTTTTAAAAGAGCAGTTTAAGGTTCACAGCAAAATTGAGGTAAAGGTACAGAGATTTCCCATGTACACTTGGCCCCCATACATGCACAGACTCCCCCATTATTGACATTCCCCAGACAGGTACATTTGTTACAATTGATGAACCTATATCATAATCACCCGAAGTTTAGAGCTTACATTATGGCTCACTCTTGGTATTGAAATTCTGTGGGTTGGACAAATGTATAATGACATTTATTCATCATTATGGTATCATAGAGAGTATTTTCACCACCCTAAAATTTCTCTGTGCTTCACCTGTTAATCCCTCCCTTCCCAATCCCTGGCAACCACTGATCTTTTACTATCTTCATAGTTTTGCCTTTTCCAGAATGTCACATAGTTGGAATTGTATAGTATGTAGCCTTTTCAGATTGGTTTCTTTCACTTAGTAATATGCACTTTTAAAAATAATATTGTTTTCCTCCTTATTTTCTCTATTCTTTCTTTCTGGAACTCCTCTTGGTAGGATTTTAGACCTCCTGAATTGATCCTCTGTCTTTTATTTTATGTTTTATATTTCTAGTCTTTTTGTTCTACTTTCTGAGAGAGTTTCTTAATGTTGTCTCCCACCTTTATTATGAGAGTATTTTTAAAACCATCTATTACATAAAAAAATTTTCCAGGAAAACAGAGTAGAGGTTACTCAGAAAATTAAAAACAGAATTATCATATGTTCCAGAAATTTAACTTCTAGCTATATACTCAAAAGAATTGAAACAGGGTCTTGAAAAATATTTGTATAGCCATGTTCATAGCAGCCTTATTCACAATAAAAAAGAGGTAGAAGCAACCCAAGAGTCCACTAATGGATGAATGGATAAGCAAATGGTGGTGTAGACATACAATGGAATATTATTCAGCCTTAAAAAGGAAGAAAATTCTTACACATGCTACAACATTGATGAGCCTTGCGAACATTATGCTAAATGAAATTAGCTAGTCACAAAAAGACAAATACTGTATGATTCCACTTATAGGAGGAATCAAGAGTAGTCAAATTCATAGAGATAGAAAGTAGAATGGTGGTTGTCAGGGACTGGGGAGAGAGGAGAACAGAGAGTCATTGTTTAATGGGAACAGTAAACAATACTACAAATACTTCAATTTTGCAAAACGAAAAGTGTTCTGGAGGTAGAGGGATGGGACTGATGGCTGTCCAACAATGTGACTTAATACCACTGAACTGTGCACTTAGAAATGGTTAAGATGGCAAATTTTGTGTTATGTGTGTTTCCACAATTAAAAAAATTTCCCTAGAGCTATTTTCTATCCTCTGTTTTACAAAGTGCCTTGTGCTTGTTTCGAGAATTCAAAATCTTCTCATCTTTCTGAGGAATGATTTTTCCTGTTGAAGTTTTTTCGTGTTTGTAAAAAACATATATTTTTCTGTTTCTAACAGTACCTCTAGAACTCAGGGTTTCCTTATTCCTAGTTTGTTTTGGTATTCGTCTTTAATGTTGAGGGCTTTCCTCAAACACCAGGCAAAACTCAGCTTTCTGTTCCTATTTGAGTGAGGTAAGGAAGAGCTGAGTGGAAATCCTCTGTGTGGGGAAGGGCTTCTTGATGGGTAGGTTTCACTGTAGAGTCAGGGGAAAATGAGGCAGCCTTTTCAACTGGGAATCTGAAAATATCCACATCTGGAGGTCTTTATCCTGGGGCTCTTTCTTCAGACTCTCAAGAGGAAAGTTTAACTGCCTTCCAGGGTTCTGAGAAAGAGTGGAGGAAGTGTACAAGGATTCCACCCTTTTGTAAATAGGCTTTTGCTTGGTTCCCATATTTTCAACCCAGTTTCCCCATTTCCCTCTTGCTTGCTTAATTCCTTGAGTTGAGAGCCTCTTTAGTTCAATTTCTCTACAGAACAAATTTCCTATCTCAGGTCTAGGAGATGAGGAAGGGAAAAATGGAGATTCACTTGTCTTGAGTACAGTTGAAACTGTCCTCTTTTTTCAGCCTCGAGACCTCCTCTCACTTCCTGTGTACCTGTTGTCTCTGCTTCCTGGGCTTTCCCATGGTTCCCTGGGGTGGGGATTGGCTCACTTCTCTGATTTTTCCTCTGAGGTTTCTTTAGTTCTACTAGTCATTTAACACCCCTTCATCTACTTTGTAATCTGTCTGGGCTCCTGCATCATTCTTTTCATCCTCATGGGCTTACCATTAAAAATTTTCCTCTACTGTCATTTTTATAGAGTCTGGGGAGGAAGAGGAGAAAAACAGTCAAGGTTAATCTGTTTAAATAGGAGCCACAACTGTTGACTTAAAAAAAAATCCACACTATTAGAGAACTGTCATTCTTGCTTCTGATTCATCAACTTGGGTTCATCACACCCCATTTCACAGAAACTGGCCAACTTTATTCAAATACTGGGCCAAACTTGCAAGATAAGCCATTCATCTGAGTGAACAACAAATCATATGGCATCTGCAATGACAGAGCCTGCCAAGTTAGCTGCCTGCTCTGAAGAAGTTTCGTCCTGCTTAGATTAGTTTTCCTTCTCTTTATCCTCAGTCAAACACTTCTGTGTGTAGTAAAGTGTTTTGGTTAGCTACATATACATATGTTTTTTGCTCAGGTTGTTAATATGTCAACATCAAAGTGTATATATTGTAGGCAACCTTTTGTGGCAGAAACCATTAATTTCCTACCCAACAACTGTCCTCTATGCCTTTACCAACAGAACCCCAATTTTGTTTAGGGCAGTAATATGCCCATATTTAAAATTAAATCTCCATCTCCCAGTCTTCTTTACAGCTAAGAGAATTCTGACCAATGAGATGCAAGATGGATGGGACTTCTGGGAAAGCTGTTTTAAATGGAGCTCACTCAGCTGGCATGAAGCTTTCAGCCTTTGTTCTTCCTCTGATTCTTGACTAGACCATGGGCAGGGTGCTGGGGCTGGAGCAGACATCTTACAGCCATCAGCTGACCAACGTGAGGATCGAAGCCACACAGTAATGATGGCTGATGGCAGGACAGAAGGAGCCTGCATCTCTGATGGCCCTGTCGGAGCCAACATGTTAGATCTGGTTGGCTTACCTCTGAATTTCTTGTTTTATGAGAAAACAAAACCTATAATATCTTTAAGCCACTATTTAGTCACATTTTCAGTTACTAGCAACTGAATGCAGCCCACGCTGACACAGATTCCCTCTGTGTCTTTTATTGTGAGTCTGTGCTCAGTTATATGCTTGGAGGAGACTATGGTCTATGATGACGTGGCAGATGCTGCTGGTGCCCCAAATGTCACCTCTCTGGGCTCAGCATTTCTCTGCACACCAGCCTGATTTCCATCTGGCCAGCACCTGTGACTCTGCCTGAGGGCTTCCTACAGCCACTGGGAACTGCTCTGTTTACCTGTGGGGCAGGCTGGAAGGATGTTCCAGGGAATTAACGTTCCCCTCCTCTTCACATCCAAGAGCATCCTTCACCCAATGCCTGATGGGGTCGGTGTATCAAAACCCCGGCTCCCTTGCCTCTCTGGCGGATAATTCTGAGGCAGGTTCTACATTGGCTGCCAGGGTTCCCCTGGGGTCCTGGGGGCAAGATAGAGCTCCACTTGCCCACAGTAGTCACTGGCTTTATAGCATATAACTTAGCAGATTTCTTCCTTTTTCTGTCTCATGTCCCCACTCTCCCACCAGAGTTTTCTGGGATCACCTCCCAAATCAACTACCTGCACTAGAATCTCAGTCTCAGGGTCTGCTCCTGGGGGAACCCAAACCAAGATAATGGAATTTTACCCAGGGTTGCTTTGAGGTCATGAAAGTTAACGGGGGCCCAGAAGTTTTTGTATGCCCTTTGCATGTACCCAGCTAGTCTTTGCAGAGAAATCTCAGGCAATGGTTCCTGCTAACCCAGCACTGCAGGGCCTCTGGCTGGCAATCTTTTTGGAGATTCTTTTCCTCCTCCACAACTTTCTGTGATCCAGATGCCCCAGGTGGCAGACCGAGAAAGAGGCATCTGTGTGAGGCCCAGGTTGGCAGACATCCTGATGGGGGTTGTTGTGGGCAGCCGAGAGGACTGGGCATAAAATGCAAAAGTAAGGAGAGGACATCAACCCCAGCTCTATAGTTTACAGCCGAACAAAAACGCTCACGATTTCTGGAGAGCTAGGCATGGTTTACCCTAGGTAGCCAACTTCATCCTTCTCAGGTTCTCCTACTTACTGAAGCTCATCTCAGAAGATAATGTGTGTGTAAGTAGCCTGTGAAATAACCTGAGTCTATAGTATTTTTCAGAATAAGGAGCATATTTGAGGAACACGGCTAGATCTCATGTTCTTCATTTTCAAAAAAAAAAAAAGCTCTGAATTAAATTATTCTGCCTCATTGACAGGCAGGGGTTCAGAACTTAGTGAGACCCAGAGTCTTGGCATCAGGTGCAATCAAACCCACACCCGGTCTAGAATATTCCACACTGTATGAAGACAAACTTGTTCCCTTAGACCAGGGGTTAGCAAACTACTGCCTGTAAGCCAAATCGGGTCCAGTGCCTATTTTTGTAAATAAGGTTTCACTGGATACAGCCATACTCATTTGTTTCCATAACGGCTGTGGCTGTAGTGCCACAGGGTTAGAGGTGACTAGGTGTGGCAGAGACTACGTGGCCTGCAGAACTTAAAATATTTACTATCTGGACCTTTACGGAAAAATTGCGCCGATCCCTGTATTAGGCAACCTCCAAGTATCCCAACCAAACCTGCCCCTTCAAGCAACACCTCCTTCAGCCTTACCCTCCCCCATCCCCCATCCCCCCACAAGTGCGGATCCATCCCACCTCAGTTCCTGGAATGGTGCTTCTGAAACGCTAATGTTTAATGGCAGTCATTTGTTGGAAATACAGGTTCTGATTCAGTAGCTCTGGGATGGAGCACAAGACTGTATTTCTAACAAGCTCCGCGAGACTGATGCTGCTGGTCTAAAGACCACCGTTTGAGGAGCAAGATTCTAGAAGACTGGATTTTGCTCACCAGAACAAGCAACTTCTTATCACTGTTTCTCATGGTTTGGCATTGGCAGGCAATACCACCCCATCCCTGACCCCCTTCCTTCCCTTACACACACACACACACACACACACACCCCTTAGTACAGGAACACACACACACACACACACACACACCCCTTAGTACAGGAATACGGCATCACTGCCTCCCCTTTCCCATGAGTTCTGGTCTTCAGCCTGAGCAGCAATTTCAAGAGTTAAAGAGCTGTGAGGCCGACAGCAGGAGAGATGCCAGAACTCTAATTAGTCTCTCTTTTTATATTTAGTTTGCTATTAGATAATGCTCGACACCTGTTCTCTAGACAGATCTGTTTTTAATCTCTTTGATTTCACTTTCTTGGACACGTGGCCACACAGACATGTTGCACCGCATGAGTAATGCAACGAAAGCCAAACAAAATAGCCGTCTCTTTGGAATTAGAAGCACGACAAGGGACTAAAAACAACCGAGGCAGGGTTTTGGCCAAGCATGAGGTGCTGGTGGAGAAAACAGCTCTGCGGCTGGAGTTCGCCCCCTACCACTTCGCTCTAGATTGTTTTCCTTTCCTTGACTCGAAGCTCCAGGGAGTCTGAAATACATTTGCCACCCTCAGGATGAAAAGGGAGGAGATGACAAGGAAACTCTCCTCTGCTGGCTGTGCTTTAATCAGAGAGCAGGCAGAAGGTTTTTCCAGAAGTGATCTAAATATTTCTAATTTTGATTTATTTCATTTGTGTGAAGTTGCCCAAAATATGCAGTTTCAGCCTTAGGGATCCTGAGACCTTTCCCCAAATGCTGCGAGCGAACCAGAAATGTTGAATCCGTTTAAAAACCTTTCTTCTTGGGTCCCTAGGCTTTATTATCTGTTTGGCTATGGCTGGAACTTATTGACAGATGTGGAGATTCAAATCATGCAATACCTGTAGATGGGCAGCTCATGTCAACCACACTGTATTGGGGAAGAAGTAGGTAACAAAACCTCAGAGGGCTACAGCTATGGGGGTAGATTTCAATCTGACATAAGGAACCACCACAGGACAATGTCTTTTTTGAACCAGTGAGGACAGATATTGTGAAGAGAATGCTTGGCTTAGAAATTGTCTTTGTTCCGAAAGCTATCCTGATCCCAAACTTCCCCAAAGTCTAACATGGTGAAGAGAAACTCAACCGGGGTATTAACAGAAAACTGTAGCAGGTCATTTTTTAAAAAATATTGTCACCTTAATGTCCATCCTTAAATTAGGACTTTCCTGTCCTAACTCTCCTGAAACATTTTGCAACTTTTTTTTCACTCACAAAATGAAAATGCAGTGTTGGGTGACTGAGTCAGTGTTTGTAATGTTTGATTTTATTTTTTATTGAAGTATAGTTGATTTGCAATGTTGTGTTAGTTTGTGCTGTACAGCAAAGTGATTCAGTTACACACACACACACGTATATATTTTTTATATATACGTTTTTAGATTCTTTTCCATTATGGTTTATTACAGGATATTGAATATAGTTTCCAGTGTTATACAGTAGGACCTTGTTTTTTTTTTTTTTTTAACATCTTTATTGGAGTATAATTGCTTTACAATGGTGTGTTAGTTTCTGCTTTATAACAAAGTGAATCAGTTATACATATACATATGTTCCCATATCTCTTCCCTCTTGCATCTCCCTCCCTCCCACCCTCCCTCTCCCACCTAGGACCTTGTTGTTTATATAGTAGTTTGTATCTGCTAATCCCAAACTCCTAATTTATCAATGTTTGATTTTATTTTAATTTTTCAGTGTTATGTTTTGAACAGAGGTGAGGCCACACCCAAGTGCTCCCGGGACAGGTCACACCTGAGGGCATAGATCTATGCAGTCAAAAATGGGATCACCCAGCTGCATGGTGCTGTAGAAACACAGCAGGTGATGAGCCCATGCCTTGGAGTCTGAATGTGGATTCGTTACAGACAGGAAGACTAAACATCTCTGCTATGGGAGTGGTGACCATGACAGAAGGAAGGGTTGGGTCCTGAACTGGCTCCAGGTAAGTGTATTGGGTGATGCCAAGTGCCCCCAACGCCTGGCCCTTCAGTCCCAGCCATCCTCCCATCCGCAGGCTGTGCTGGGAAAACAGACGATACCCAGCCAGCAGCCTCGTCCCAGGACCTCACCAGGACCCCTCCTGCTGGCTCTCTCGACCCCTGGGTCTTCTCTACAACATCCCTAAGCCTTCAGCCCTGACTCTACACTCCAGTATGAGATGCCTACTTCCTGCCTTTCTCTTCCCCTCACCTGGGCTACCAGCCTTGGCTCCCTGCAGACAAGACACACACACTCGCGGGACCCCTGCCAGCGCCGGGGCGTCAGCAACCAGGGGAGGAGAGAAGCAGGGGATCCGTCTAGAAGCAGGCTGTCCCTCAGCTGCTTCTGACTGAGGTGTTTTCCAGGACCACAGTATGAAGGGCTTGGAACTGAACCCCAGAACCACGCGGTATGTTACCCTCAGTTTATGGGATTAGTATTTGCCACACAGTAAACTTGTATTAGTTCATGCCATAGGGTGGGCTCAGTTATTCTCAATAAGTCTTTTTTTTTTTTTTTTTTTAATCCTACTGCCCTGGGGTTAAGATATTATAAAGGATAGATCCTTGTCCTGGGAAGTGGAAACTGCAGGCTGTTTCTGTCTGCATGCACCCCATCTCACACAAACCCAACATTTGTACCATGGACTTAGGCCTAGATGGCTATTGGCTGGGGTTCTCCAGAGAAACAGAACCAATGGGAAATGTAGAGAGATTTATTATAAAGAATTGGCTCACGTGATTATGGTAGCTGAGGGGTCCTGAGCTCTGCAGCTGGCGAGCTCAAGGCCCAGGAGAGCCGATGGTGTGGTCTTAGTCTGAGTCTGAGTCTGAAGGCAGAAGAGCGATGCCCCAGCTTGAAGACAGTCAGGCAGAGAGAGTGAGGTCTCCCTTACTCAGCCTTTTCTGCTGTTCAGACCTTCACTGGGTTGGATGAGGCTTGAAGCATCCACCCCACTGGGGAAGGTCATCTCCTTGACTCAGTCCACTGAATCAAATGATAAACTCATCCAGAAACACCCTCACAGGCACACCTAGAATAATATTTGACCAGATATATGGGCAGCCCGTGGTCCAGGCAAGTTGACACATAAAATGAACCATCACAGAAAGACTAGAATTTTTTTTTAATATACATTTATTTATTTATTTTTGGCTGCGTTGGGTCTTAGTTGCTACGCGTGGGCTTTCTCTAGTTGCGGGGAGCGGGGGCTACTCTTCATTGCGGTGCACGGGCTTCTTATTGCGGTGGTTTCTCTTGTTGCGGAGCACAGGCTCTAGGCGCGTGGGCTTCAGTAGTTGTGGCTCGCAGGCTAGTAATTGTGATGCACGGGCTTAGTTGCTCCACGGCACATGGGATCTTCCTGGACCAGGGCTTGAACCTGTGTCCCCTGAATTGGCAGGCGGATTCTTAACCACTGTGCCACCAGGGAAGTCCCAGACCAGAATTTTAAAGCATCCCCTCCTTTCCTCCATTCCTTCAGGTTTCTCTGGAGCATGAAGTCTATATTTAAAAATAATATGCCCACAATATCCTCTGTGTACAGAGAGAATCTTCCTTGAGAGTTTTGCCAGAAAAGTTCCAGAGAGGACCCTGATTGGTCTGGTTTGGGTCAACTATTCATCCCTGAAAAACTCACATCCCTTTAAAACTCACCTCCTTGAAAAAGTCCACAGGGACAGGACTGGCCAGCTTGGGTCACCAGCCGGTCCCTGTGATAAGGCAAGCACTGTTCCTACACCAGGGCTCCGGAGTCTACTGGAATCTACGGACCTGCAAATTCAAGAGGTTGGTGAACTTGATCTAAGAACTTGTAGTTTTATTTTAACTGTCCTCTAACTGAAATTGAACGTTTCCTTTAATGACAAACATAGGCCAGTAGTATTAATAGTGCCTTCAGCTTTGAAATCAATAGACATCACAGGTCTATTTTGTATCACACAACTGTTAAGGCAGACACCTCAGAATATCAGCTGTGCTCATCACCACTCCAAAAGGGTTGTAATTATTAGGTCTGCCCCAGACCTTGGTAGTGTGTTCATAAAGAAACACGGATATAACTATATCACGGTTGATAATCTATTCGATAACTGTCTTTCAATATAGTTGGTTCCCTTTGTAACGTTATGTGTCTTATTTCACGAATTTCAAAACTTTTTTCTGAGGAAGCGTCCATAGGCTTCACCAGATGGCCAAAGGGGTCCCTGCCAGGGATTGACTGAGACACGTGGTGAGTGGAAGAAGGAAAAAGCAGAGCCTGCGCGAAGACTCAGGCACATACAAAACAGGAGTAGATGCTTCTACTCCTTCTGGCGGGATGTAAGCATTTTTGCACTGATTTGTACCTAACTGTCCTTATAGAGAAACTGTAACTGAGCAGGACCCTATGGGGCCTTCCTGGGACACACTCTCCCCCCCATGTCCTCCCCCTGCCTCTCGTCTGTAGAAAAACTTCAGCCAAAGAATAAATTTAATCAGAGAAGTGAGAAAATGCAGAAGCAAAAGAAAACAGTCAAAAAAGACAATAATAGTTTAGCCATTAAACAAAGTCAAGGACCTTTTGTTCGTCCTCAAGGGCTACAGATAATATCCTGAGCCGTATCCTGTGAGCTGTCTTATAGATACTGAAACCGCCACCAGGTGGAAGAAGTTAACTACATGATGACCAGACTGTAGCCGTGACATAAGCTGCTCCATCTTGCACAACTCCAAGAGCTGGTCTCAAGAAAACGGGAACAACAGCTCTGCTTCTAATTAACAGAGAATTGGACTAGATCAATAGTTCTTAGTCTGTTCAAGTAAAAGGGTTCTTGTAATTTTAAAATTCAGCAATGGTGGGGAGTTGTAGGGTTAAGTGTAAATATCATTAATTCCATAAGTGGAGAAAATGTAAATGTGCATATGGAATTGCAGATCCTTTGCAAAAACTCTTGGAACCCACAGATAGTAGACCACTGAATTAGATTATCTCTGAATCCTTTCCACTCCAAAATTTAATGCTTTTCGTCTCTTACCTTTATTTTATATATTAGCCCTAGAGTAATTAAAAGTATACTTGTTAATCAAAAAAAAAAAGAGAATGGGAACAAAACAATCCTGGAATTGAAGATTAACTGTACTCAAAACAATCAAGATGACGCTGATCAGACCACCGCATGATCAATTCCAAGATGACCGTCACAGCTGACAGTGCTGTTCTGCACGTAGCCCCCTCCCTTCGCCTGGGCACCCCTGAAACTCCCCTTTAAAACCTCTTGCCCCCGATCAGTAGTTGGGAGTTGATTCTTGGACATGAGTCTGCCTTTTTCCCAGGTTGCCGGGCTTCTGAATAAAGCAGACTTTCTTTTCCCACCAACACTTGTCTCTCAAGTCTTGGCTTTTGAGCAGTGAGCAGCTGAGCCTGAGTTCTGTAACAAACCCATTTTGTATCCACCTCCTGACAAGGCACAGATCTCAGTGGTTGTTGAATGAATGCGTCCTGTTTCCCTTAAACTCTAGGTATGGGCAGGTGAATCAAGTGCTTTCCACGTAGAGGGGAAGGAACACAGCACGGGCAGGACTGAGGGGGCTTTGATGGGCTCACTCTTCACCTCATGGTAGAAAACAGAAGCCTGCAGTGTTTAAGTGACTGAAGATTGCAGTTGCCATTCATTGATCATTTTGGATGTGCAAGTGTCTTTCGATTTCTTTTCCTGAAAGGTTTCCTCCATTCCTTTATCCTGGCCACACAGAGGGACTTACTAAGACAATGGTTGTTTTCCCATTTCTTGCACAGGTACAGGGGCGTGCATGAAAAGGCACAGGTGTGACTCCTCCAACTTCTGGAGAGTTTAAAAATACCGTGTCCACTTCACTGGGGGTAACTGAGATTCCCATCATCACAGCCCTATTGTTTCAGAACTGTGGTTCCCAAGTGGGGCAATCTTGCCTCCCAGGGGACATTGAGCAATGCCTGAAGACACTTTTGGATGTCACAACGGGCCTCCACTGGGTAGAGGTGAAGAATGCTGCTAAACAACTCACAATGCGCAGGGCAGCCTCACAACAATGAATTCTCAGGCCCCAAATAGCAGTCGAGCCAGTGTTGAGAAACCATTTCAGAATTGTCACCAAATCTTTCCTGGCCATTGGCAGAGGCGCATACTAAAGTGTCAGAAAAATTAAATAAAACCAAAGCAGGGACAAATCTGCTGTCTTGAAAAAAAAAAGAGGAATAGTTTAACAGGTTACAATTGGAAGCAGTGGCCCTCTTAAAGAAAATACCTTTCTTAGAGAAAGCGAATGGCTTTCAGGGTAAAATGGAAAAAGGAAACAGAGACCTTTTCTTTCTTTCTACAGATTCATTCTCTTGAAGTTATTTATGCAATTCCAGAGCTCCTTATTGTTCACCCTGGTTGCATATCATCTATCTATCTATCTATCTATCATCTATTATCTATCTATCTATCATCTATTATCTATCTATTTATCTATCATCTATTATCTATCTATCTATCTATCTATCATCTATTATCTATCTATCTATCTATCATCATCTATTATCTATCTATCATCTATTATCGATCTATCTTTATTATTAATATTTTTATTATCTACCTGTCATCCACCATCTATCTATTGTGTCAGGAACAAATTGCTCAAACTTTGGTAAAATGGAATGACATCATTTCCCTTTGGGCCAAAACACATGAGTTCCTATTTCCGTTGCTGCTGGGGGATCTGACCATGGATTTCTGATTCTAATCGGCAGTGGCTGGAAGGACCCACTAACGCAGACCTTTGCTTGTGAACTCTTCAGGATTTGGGAGACCTTTCCCCTTACTATTAAGAATGGCACAACACCCGGATCCCCAGGCCCGGCCACTCACACCCTCCCCTTAACTGTGCTGACCGCCCCTGGGGGAGGCTCCCAGGCCAGAGGAGGGATCCTTTCAGCTCATGTTAAAATGAAACAAGACAAAATTAACATCTGAGACAGATTCTGGGCACAGAACCTTTGCTGTCTTCCCTCATGTTTCATTATCCTGAAAGGAAAGCGTTGCTCCTCTCCTTCTCTTATTTGATGTTGATTCCATCTGATGTAATCAGGTAGACTAGAGATGGGGGCGGGGCCAGGGGCCACCTACAAGCAGGATGCAGCTGTCTGCCTCACAGCTCCTCGTAGCCCTGTGAGGGCTATGAGTGGGAGAGACCCGAGGGTGGGCTGACAGGTGACTGCTCTCCCTTCCAAGGGGCTGCCCCTGACAGTGGGTTATTCATCTTGCATGTTTTGACTTGCATCTTTGGACTAAAGGAGAAGGAGGCAGGAGGAGTTTGGGGGCGCCTGAGCTGAGGAAGGAGGGGAGATGGTAGAGCGTGGGAGAATGGAGGTGAAGGTGTAGCGTTTCTACCACACCCACCACTTCCCACTATTGGATGCTTTGATGCCCCTTAGAGGATTAGGCTAAGACAAGAGGCTGAGAGAGGTGAATCCATGAGAGACCACATGAGACTCTAGTACATCCAGATGACAGAGTTGGGGGTCGGGGGCTGGGCTCTGTCCTCCCCCCATAGCTCCAGTGTGGCTTCACAGCCCTGGGGCTTCGGGTATCCTCAGCAGAACTGGCCAAGCTCTGGACTTGGGGAGGGGTCAGACGTGAAGGAGGCCCGACGTGGAGATCAGAGGGAGAGCTGAGTGGAACTGGTCCTGAGCAGAGGTGAGACACCCCCAGGGAGGCCCCAGGGCAGGGTCGGGGTGGGGGCTGCCATCCTGCTGTCACATGGAGGGTTTGGTATGAGGACCACTGTGACCACATGTGCAGATGACCAGCCCTGGGGCCGTGCAGGTGTGGGATGCTCATCCTGTCCTGGGGCTAACCCATAGGACCGGGGGACTCACAGGACCAGTGACTGGGGGTGGGGTCCGGGTACAGGAGTCAGCAGAACCCAGAAAGCAGAATACAAAGTGGGTTCAATTAATACCACTGCCTCAGTCTGTTCAGGTTGCGATAACAAAATACCATAGACTGTGCGGCTTATAAATGACAGAAATGTATTTCTCACAGTTCCCCAGGGCAGTCCAAGATCAAGGTGCTGGTAGATTTGGTGTCTGGTGAGAGCTTCCTGGTTCACAGACAGCTAACTTCTCACTATGTCCTCACATGGTGGAAGTGGTGATGGAGCTTCTGGGGTCTCTATTATAAGGACACTAATCCCATCATAAGCACCCCACCCTCAAGCCCTAATCACCTCCCAAAGGTCCCACTTTTTAAGACCATCACACTGGGGGTTAGGATTTAACAATGAATGGACATTCAGTCCATAACAAGCATGATTTATGGTGTCACTTCCCTCTGAAGGGTTTCATTTTGCTCTGGCCCCCAAACATTTAAGACCCCCTGAAGTTGAGGGAGAAAGAGCATAGGTAAAAGCGTGGCATGAATTTTATGCTGAAAACTGGAGATGGATTTGGGGCTGCGGGATACAGTAAATTTCTGCACCTTTGGAGAGAAAAGACATCGTGAGGCACCAGCCATTAATTGTGAACTTCGGACTATAAACGTCCTTTCACTCATTTATTTGTTTATCGGGCATTTATCTGTCATGCACCTATTATATGTTGAGTCGGGGGAGGGGTGCAGACATGACCACAATGTAGTTCCTACCTTCAAAGGTAGGAACAGCCCTGCGGGCTAAACAGGTGCCTATGGCTGAACTCAGATTATAAATCCAGCATATAAGATGCCTTGCTCCTTCTTTCTACACTTCTGTTTTATTTTCAGGGAAACTTGTGTTCCTTGGCAGATGGGGGCGCACACAGGGAATGTATTTATGACACATAGGACTCAATTTTGCCAGTTCAATAAGACTTGCAATAGCAGAAGTACCACAAAATGGCCAGGAGTGGGAGGAAGTAGAAATAATAAATGCAGAATTTCTAGGTCAAGCTGAACTTCCACAGGTCTAAAGATGGCTGGAAACTCTTTTCATGGCCTCACTGCCTATTTATCACTCCCATGCAGTGAGGCCAAAGTTGTCAAGTGGTCACACACCATCTGCACCACAGTTGCCTTTGTCATATTTGATGGTTGGTTCACTTTACAAGAGCTGCAGGGGTGAGCCTTCTCCTGAGAGGGTGTGTGCTATCACTGCGGAAGCTGAGGACATAGGGAAATTAAAGTAGCGAAGGGACTTACTTTGGGTGCCTTGTATAGTGATTTTTTTTTTTAAACTTGGAGACTATGGGCTTCTTTCAACCCCAGCAATTGTCTGCAAAATTTTGTGGGTAGATGGGATATACATTTGGGGGGAGAGAAGGTCTATGTATTTCATCAGATTCTCAGGGGTATCTATCACCAATGCTCATCATCAACTCTCAAAACAGAATCAAAGGTTTGGAACCATCAGGGCATCTTCTGTTTCTCATTTTTCCTCTGTATAACAGAGATGAGTGGCACCTTTAAGACACCAGGAGGGTTATGCATTACTGTTGCCTGCAACTGGCATGATCAAGCCCCGAGCAAGGAAGAAGGAAATAAAGGAAAAAGAGAGAGAGAGACAGAGGTTGATGCAGTTGATGACTGCATTTCAGGAGAGGAAGAAGGGGGAAATAGTAAAAAAAAAAAAAAAATAATAGTGGAGAAAAAGAACTAAATTTCACTGCCTCATGACCCTTTGGGGGCTACTTGAAAATAAATGAGTTTTCCATGGCACGTGGTTGAGCTCTTCTGTAATCTTCACATTTGCTAATGGATCTTTAGACTTTTGTAGACCCAGACTTATGATGTCAAGGATGGGGTGGAAGAGAAGGTGAGAGTCATTCATTTAGTGAGTGTTTGTTGGGTAATGGCTCAGTGCTGGGTGCTGATAGGAGCACAACGAGGAAAATTCATTGCTCTAGATACCCCAGAGTCTAGTGGGGAGAAAAATACACACAGAAAACTAAGAATGTATAGAAGGGTAGTGAGAGAGGTGGGCACAGAGGGTTACAGGAAGCACAGAGAAGGGACCTCAGGCTGGGTGAGGTGATATAGGAGGTGACTACAGCTGACACTATTTGAGCCAGTTCTTAAAGGGTGAGGAGTGAGTCAAGGGAAGTCAGTTTGAGGGTAAAAAGTAAACGATAAAGGGGTGAGAGAAATAGCAAGGTGTAGAACCAAGACCATAGCATCTGGAAGTGCTAGGAGTACAGAGTATGAGGCAGGAAGCTGGCAGACACAAGGCTGGAGACGTGGGCAAAGACCAGACCACAAAGGGCCTGGGATGTCTCTTCCTGCCTCACTTCTGATACACCTGCACTCTGCGCCCCGGCTTTCTGCACACAGCCTGCTTTCCGTGGCTCCTTGTTCCTCAGCTGTTTCTCCAGGAAGTGGATTGTATTTTAAGAGGATCCTATAGATAGCCTGAACAGAGAGAAAGGAACCCTTGAGAAAATTCCTGCTTCTTTCTTTGAATGTGCCTTGGGCTTTAGAAACTCCTTTGATGGGCTCTGACATTCACTGGTTTGATGACCTCTGCTGGGAGCTAGTTCTCCAGGGGAGAGTTCTTTGCACATGAACAGAGGCACTCTTATTTTGTTCCAGACTCTCTCTTGTGTAACAAACTGTCTGGAAGACAAAGTGAATGAATGTCTTCCTCCAGGGCAAAGGACAGGCATGTTGACTGCTCGCTGTAAAAGGTTTGAGTTCCCTAAGCTGAGGGTTCCTCTCTGTGTGTACAGGGGATGTGTCACTCTGAGGGAACTGGGCTTGGGGAAACTGCACAAAAGCTGACACTTTGCCGACGGCTATTGCTGTGAGTCATAAAGTCCTTTGTCTCTGACCCAGGAGGCTTGTGCCTTCTGGAAGCATCCATGAAACTGGGACTGGCTACCTTAGTCAGCTTAGACTGCTATAACAAAATACCATAGACTAGGTGGCTTAAACAACAGACTTTTATTTCTCACAGTTCTGGAGTCTGGAAGTCCAAGGTCAGGGTGCCTGCGTGGTTGGGTTCTGATGAGAGCTCTCTTCCTTGTTACCCTGTCCTCACATGGTGGTGAGAGAGAGCTCTGGTTTCTTTTTATAAGGGCATTAATCTCATGGTGAGATCCCACCCGTGTACCTCCCAAACGGCCCACCGCCAGATACCATCACATCGGGGAGTAGGGCTTCCGTGTATGAATTTGTGGCAGGGGGACACAAACATTCAGTTCATAACCCCTGCTGACCTGTCACCTTGCAAATAGGGTAACATCTCAGACCCTTCACAGTTCTGGGCAGCTTCCTCCTAATCCTCCAAGGAAGAAGGAATTACCTGCTCGTCTCTGACCCTACAGCACTCTGTGTCTATTCCTGTAATAGCTCATATCCCACTATTGAGATTTCTTATGTGAGGGCCTCCTCTGCTGTTGTCAGCCTTGGCCTTAAAAGAATGGGCTGCATCTTTACACAGCCTGATTTAAAAAAATGTTTTTTACTAAAGTACAGTTGATTTACAATACTGTGTTAGTTTCAAGCGTACAGCAAAGTGATTCAATTATATATATATATATTCTTTTTCAGATTCTTTTCCATTATAAGTTATTATTATGAATATAGTTCCCTGTGCTATACAGTAGGTCCTTGTTGTTTATCTGTTTTATATATGGTGGTGTGTATCTGTTCATCCCAAACTCCCAGTTCATCCCTCTCCTCCCCCGACTTTCCTGTTTGGTAACCATAATATTGTTTTCTACGTCTGTGAGTCTGTTTCTGTTTTGTAAATAAGTTCACTTGTAACATATTTTTTAGATTCCACAAATAAGTGATATTGTATTTGTTTTTTTCTGTCTGACTTACTTCACTTAGTATGATCATCTCTAGGTCCATCCATGTTGCTGCAAATGGCATTATTTCATTCTTTTTTATGTAAATAGCCTATTTTCATATCCCCAGAACATATATTATGGGGACACATAGTAGATGCTCGATAAGTGTTTGGGATTCAGTTGAGGCAGAAACTATGCATATTGGTTCTGAAAAGAGGTAGCAATCAAGAGGTGAATTTCTTCTCCTCCTTTGGTCTCAGGATGACTGTCTTCTTGGAGGTGAACCCCAAACTCAAGACCACCTGCTGAAACCACCCATTTTCTGCAGAACTTAGTGCTGAATTACCTACAACCAGCCACTGCCCTAGCCCTTGAATCAGCTTCAAAATATGACACTGGCAGAAGACAAACTTTCCTGGCCCCAGCAAAATAAAAATAAGTAAATAAGAATGTAACACCAGGTGGCCTGAAAGGACAGAGCTGGCGTGGAGGATTAACTGGCTGGTAATAAAAGCTGTCATTTCAGAGTGTCATCGTTGGCGGGTTATTTATTAGCTCTCCCCTTTAGATACCAAATGTCAAATGTGTTAATGTGTAGAAACCAAGCCTTCCCCTCCCAGCTGCTCCAGTGTCAGGCTGCCAGCTGCATTGTCTCCTTTGCAGGTCTTGCCAGGAGTTCAGCATTCATATGGCACGTTATGCCTACCATATTGCACTTAAGAAAGGCCAGATGAGGCCAACTTGGCCTCATAGTCAGTTTGTCAATCATTATGCTGCATTGTGCGTGGAATTGCACACAAAAACCTTTGTTCTCGGTTAGAATGGGCTCTCTCTGGACCCCGTGCACCAGACAGGAACGTATGGTTTGTTTCACCAACTGTTGCCTGGAATCAGAGGTGTATCTATCAATTCAGGGCTCATGAAGGCTTAGGGAATTGCAAAATGCCTGATATGAGAAACATTTTGCCCGTGTGAATGGTACTTTGTTTATAGACTGCCCCTAGGCAATCTCTTTGTCCCTCTCTGTCTCTCTTTCATTCTTTCTTACACATACACACGTACCCTAAGTTAGTTTTATATACATCATTTGGTTCTTTACTGTATCTGCAACCAAAGCATAAAGTTTAACCTCAAGCAACCAAATACTACATTGCATAATCTGAGAACAAATGCAACCCTGATCAATCAGGTTTGGAGATCATTCCCATTGTTAAGCAAGCATCGAGCTAACAAGTGTTCCCCGAGCACCCCTCCCTTTACACAGCCCCAGCACCACTGGGGAGGCCAAAAGAACAGAAGTTCTGAAGGAGCCTATAGGTGCCTGGGAGATGCAAGTGAACACGCCCGTGTTATGACCTTGCTAGCTCATACTCTGCTCGTTATTCAAGACAAAATTATTTGGGACAGAATAGACGTGTGGTCAGAGAAAAGGGTTTCTGAAAGTTGCCTGAGTCATGGTGGTTGTTGTCACTCTTTTTGGGGGTGGAGTTGCTATCGAGGCTACAGGGTATCAGAAATTGAAGGGACTATGCCAGTGTTGCCTTGAAGCCACACGCTGGGGTCTCCACGGAATCTGGGACTAAGATGGGGACGCGGGAAGCCACCTGTGAACTGTCAGTGGCTAAATTAAAACACCCCAACTGCCCGGAGCGTACATTGAACAGGACCCCGTGCAGGTGCTGTGGAAGGTACGAGTGATAGCGAGCTGAAGGGAATGTACCTGCCCTCAGGTGTAATTCACCAGGGAGGCAAAACTCAAACGGGTGAGAATTTCCACCAGAGTGCGAGACGCGGTGTCCGGGAATACTACGGGGCAGTGCACCATTGCTAGGCAACAGGTGTAGCCCGGGGCTGTGGGTGCGGAGGAAAGGGAGATGAGGGCCAGGGGAGCATCACGGTGCTGTGGGACTTCAGGAGGGTCTTGATGGCAGTGAGAGCTAGGCGGATGGAGAGAGATAACGGGCGTTCCTAGGAGGGGGGAGTGATAGGAGCAGGGCCCAGAGGCAGCGAGTATTGCTGAGGTAAAAAGGTACCCAATTAGGAGGTCCTCTCTTCCCTTCCTGAGAAATAGGAAAAGGAATAAGGTAGATGGGAGGCAAATATTGGGTTGGTCAAAAAGTTCATTTGGTTTTTCCATACGATGCTATAGAAAAACCCATACGAGCTTTTTGGCCAACCACACATATATATATATATAAAATCACTTTTATTACTGAAAAATCTGGTATTGGAGGATGTTGGTAGCACTGACATAAGGGGGGTGGCTTCCTAGTACACTCGCCGGCAGCCTGGGACTCCCACAGGCCTCCCTGTGGGAGGGGCTGACTCTGAAAACATGGATCTGTGTCCGCCGAGTGGCCAGCTTGACTCTCAAGATAAAGAGGGAAGAGAGAGGGGCTGGGCTAGGAGGCCCTGTTCCTTCTCCCAAACCCACCGTCAGAGAAGCCTGTCCTCCCCCAGGGGAGCTTCCCCCTAATGGAAACCAGTTGCAGGGGAGATGGGATCCCCTTGAATTACAGGGTCCAGGGAATGGTTAATAGGCCCTTATGAACTGGCCAGGTTAGATGGAGGCCAAATGAAGTCTCTTGACTGACAAGCAAAGGAGCCTGGTGTTTCCCATCAATGGGAACCACTGAAAATTTCAGAAACTGATTTAAGCACAGTTTGGGGGGAGATTCACCTATGACTGAAGTGTGGGATGGGTTTCCCCAAGGAAGAGACTGTAGGAGAAAGGCTGGCAGTAGCTGGTCCAGAGTTAATGCAGGAAGGGCCTGAACTAGTGGGTCAGCGGTGGGTGGCCCAGGAGCTCCATGAAGAGGCAGAATGGCTGGGATCCAGTGGTTGGTTGTGAGGGACAAGGGAAGGGAGCAGCCAAGAGGAGCCAAGGTTTTGTTCCCAGAAGGCGGGGAGCAGGGTGTTTCATGAACAGAAATGAAGGCGTCCACCCAGGGAGCCCAACCTCTTATGGCCGTGGGGATAACTTACCATTTATACATATTGAGTTGGAAGCAAAAGTGGGGCATCCAAATGGTCCTATGGACTGGGGTGCAGGAGAGAGGGGGGAGATGTGTAAGTCTGAGGGGTAGGCAGTTACCAGAAGGAGGTGGGAAGGTATCAGATGCCACAGAAGTCAGGTCGGATGAGGACAGATTGGAAACCAATGTGTGGTAATTGGGATGTCGCTGGTGACCTTTTCACAGTCAGTACAAGAACAGAGACTGAGAAAAGATTTCAAATGTTCTATTTCCTAAAGAGGAACCCATGGAACCTGGATCTGGCTTTTTCTGTTCAACCTGGTGGCAGAATTATGAGTGAGTAAGAAGATGGCATTTGGACATTTTATTTGTCATTTCCTCTCTTATCCAGTCAATATGGAAATGAAATCCCAGTTTTTAAGCTTCCCCTGATGATGACTTTGAAAATGTCCTGCCTCATGGTCTCATCCCGGGAGAAGGAGTGAAAACAAGCAAGTCATGTCTGGAGGGCAGTATCAGATCGACAGCATCTCTTGACCCAGGATGATGAGCTGGTGGAATCCCAGATGTTCCCACGTGGCCGTTATGATGCTGGCGGCTTCCTCAAGTGGCTGTTTTGACACAGCCATTGTGATAGAAATAAGGAAGAGGGTGAGACTCAGGAAAGGGTGTAGACAGAAAGGGGATTCAGAGATTGAGTTAGGAATGCCTAATACTCATAGAACTTGGACATTTAAAAAACTCAGAAGAATGCCATTCCATTAAACATAGCCCTTGAAGGATGTTGTGTTAGTCAGTGTTCTCCAGAAAAACAGAACTTGTAGGATGTCTATGGACAGATATAGGAAGAGGTTTATTATCAGAATTGGCTCACATGGTTGTGGAGGCTGAGAAGACCCACAATATGCTGTCTGCAAGCTGGATACCCAGGAAGGCAGGTGGTGGAGCTTCAGTCCAAGTCTGAAGACCCGAGAGCCAGGAGGGACAGTGTCTGAGGGCAGGAGGAGAAGGACATCCCAGCTCAAGAGAAGAGAGTGATTTCACCCTTCCTTTGCTCTTTGGTTCTATTCAGGCCCCCGGGGGATTGCATGATGCCCACTGCCTTGGGGAAAGTGATCTTCTTTGCTCAGTCTACTTATCCAAATGTTCCAGAAACACCCTCATAGACACAACCGGAAATAATGTTTTACCAGCTCTCTGGGCATCCCTTAGCCCAGCCAAGCTGACACACAAAATTAGTCAAGTTGATACATTACATTAATTATAACAAAATTATAAACATATTCTGTGTGTGTCGCCAAATATAAAATATTTTTATGTAGTTCATGAGGAATTGCCTTCAGATTCTGTGGTGTACTCTTTCCATTAACAATAGTCAATTTTCCTCTTTAGAAGGTAGATTTGGGTTGCAGAAAACAGCGAAGAGTAATTCAGAGCCAAGTCTCTGTAGATGGGTTTTGAAACTTGAAGCCAAGTGAATCATGCAAGGTGAATGACGGACCTAGGAAATACTGTTTTGTACTGGGACACAGTTTCCTTCCAACACTCCTGAACTGGCCCAGGAAATCAGTTTCTTAGGAGAAAAACCCAAAGTGAGCATGCCACCATGGTCAGGACAGCAACTCCCAAAGTGGTCATTTTGATAAGGGACACGTCTCCCTAAGAATTGTGTCTTCTAATCCTTAGGGAGACGTGTCCCTTATCAAAATGAGACATGTTCCTTTTCAAAATGGTTATGAAAAGTCATTCTTATGAGTTTATGTTAATAAATCATTTTATATTATTGTTCTTGTCTATGAGAAAAGATAGGTACAAAACTCATATGGCTTGGAAAAAATATCATGATGTTTCCAGTTCACAGCTGTTGGAAAAAGAAATTGCACGTTTTATTACTTAATTTTCTTGGTGCTGTATTACTAAAACATACCCCATAAAAATGGTGGTCTGGGTGTTTTATGTAATCTGAATGCGATGGATCCTTCGTGGTGGTGAATTTAACAGGTATAGTTTCAATATCAGAGGTCCATGACGTGTACGGCTTTGTAATTTTGCTGAAGTAGGATTTTGGTTTAATGGGTTAAAAAGTTTGTGTGTCTATGTGCGTGGGATGGGGGATGGTGGGTGAAGGGTACTAGTACATGAGGTAACTGGTTCTTGAATCCTTGCTTTCACATGATATCATCTTTTGTACTGATAAAGCTATTTTCATTGAGAAAAACTCGTCCCTAGGAGAAATGGGGGGCAGTTGTGCTATTTCGCCATTTGGGAATCTAGGGACATTTTGGAAGATGTCCTTTAAGAAGGTTGAGGACTTACCATCTTGCACGTATACGCATCTCTGCATGCTTCGCTCTCTTTTGAAAACATAGTCAATATAAGAGATGTCTTCCCTTCCCTAAAATAGAATAGTAGAATTGGATGGGATCTTGGAGATCATTTTCCTTACTTTAGAGGCAAGAAACCAGGTCTCTAAGAAGTCAGTCAGAACCCAGCCGCACACTGTGGGTTTCTGCCCGAGCTGGAATCCAAGCCTGCAGATCCCCGTGCTTTTTCTACTGCGCCATGTCCTCAGGTGAATCTATTTCCCGCCCGGGCTCTCTGCTTCAAGCAGCATCTGTGGAAAGCTAAGTGCCGACTCTGCTTATGATGAGCCCACCTGAGGCTCACTCACCGTTGCAGGTGTCAGTGTGGTGAGCAGTGCTGAACGATAACATGGAACTTCTCTGCAGAACTCAGAACCGAGAAGGAGGCAGCGCCTGCTTTCAATATATATGATTTTTAAAGAACCACGTGCAGTTGGCCTCATTTAAAAATCGGCCCTTTTTTGGTCTGTTTATAGGTCCTTTTAGAAACTTGAGTTGGGAACATTCCTGAATCAGTATTTCCTAACGGATAAGAAGTGAAATGCAGACCACGGGGAGGTGAGTGCCTAAGATGTCACTAACACTCTGCCTCTTGAGCTGTGGCAGACATGGCCAGTTGATCACAGCCTGCTGCTTCTTCCCATGAGCCCAAGTGTGACCTCAGAATCCTTCTCAACAGGCAGCCACGATCAATCAATCAGAATTGATGCACCAGATGAAAACCAGTCATGATACTGCAGCTTGCTCCAACAGAGCTGGTCATAGGAGATTATCTATCTATCTATCTATCTATCTATCTATCTATCTATCATCTATCATCTATCTAATATAAATATATATTTACATATTATATAGCAATAATGATGGTGGTAAGAATAACAGCTAACATTTACTGAGTCTTTACTATGCACCAGACCCTTGCAAAACATTTTACTGATAATATCTCATTTCTTTTCAAGACAACCTTATAAATATGTACGAATATTCTCATTTTACAAATAAGGAACCTGAGGCAGGGAGAGGTTGAGTAGTGTGCCTAAAATCTCGGACCTGTTAGTAGAAGACTGCCCAAATCATCTATTTTCTGAGGTCACACTCTTAATCACTCTGCTATGTTTGCAGTTTCTAGATGCTGATGAGGGACTGACAAACAAGCACTTGTCCCACATCCAGTCCTGCCCAGAGATCTACCAGGATCTTCATTTCCATCATTTCTGTTTCCTTGACCCCTCTTTGCCTGGCCTCCTCTGGACTGCCATCTGTCATCTAGAGGCCAGATGTCTCTTGGCCCTTTGGCCTTGGGACATGAGATTCCCATTGTCCTGGCCATTCTTTCATTAGAAGACCTGCCAGAGGCAGCAGGCAGGCTGGTTTCACAGGCTCAAGAGTCAGTGTTGTGCTGACCTCACCTCCGAGACCCATTCTAGTAGGCAGTGTCAGTGGCTGGCACAGACCCCCTGGCTCTCAGAGCCCCAGCTCTCCTTGTCCTGCTCACTGGCCTGTCCTCTCACTCAAGATAAGATAGAGAAAGACCCACTCTCCATCACCCATTAGGAAGAATTGATGGACCTCAGTTCACTCTTCAGGAAGAGTTGTGACCTCCTGCTCTAAGATCCAACCTCCAGAAAGACATAAATGTGATACTTGCTACCCATCAGTAGGTCAGAAGGAGGAGCTCATTGGATTAATTTGTAGAAAGAAGGTCCTTAAGAATTAAACTCTGACACTACCATGTGTTGGCAAAGATATGGAACACCAGGAATCTCCCATACCCTGGGGTCAGTAGTGTAATTGCTAAACCACTTTGGAGAGTCCTTTGGTGGCATCTAGGAAAGTGGACAATGTGTTATGGACTGAATGTTTGTGTATCCCCCCAAATTCATATGTTGAAACTCTACTCTCCAATGTGATGTTAGTAGGAGGTGGGACCTTTAGAAGGTAATTAGGATTAGATGAGGTCATGAGAGAGGTGCCCCCATGAATGGGATTAGTGCCCTTATAAGAACCACAGGAGGTCTTGCTTGCTCTGTCTGCTCTCTGCTATGTGGGAACACAAGAAGTTGGCAGTGCAACCCAGAAGAGGGTTCTCACCAGAATGTGACTATGCTGGTACCCTGATCTCAGATTTCCAGCCTCCAGAACTGTGAGAAATAAATTTCCATTATTTACAAGCCACCCAGTGTATGGTGCTTTGTTATAGCTGCCCAAACTGACTAAGACAGTCATTCAACTTGACAGTGTGCTCTTCCTCATTTATGAACTAGAAAGCCTTAAACCTGTACTTCCTTTTCCAGAAAGTTGGTGATCTTGATGTGCAGAGCACTAAAAACACTGAGTAAAATAGAAGAAAAGAAGAGTGACCTGGTAGTGAGAAATCCTTCAAGGTCAGATATGAATCCAGAAGGGCAAATCAGTGCTGCAGGTGGCAGTTAATCTGAGGATCATCAGCAAGCTGCTGGTGGACAAGAGTGTTGATATGTGCATGTGTGTGTGCATGTACACATGTGCACGTGTGTGCCTGAGGGAGGTTATAGGAGATGATTTGGGGCCCACATAAAGTTTGAGGGTGAATCAGAGACCACCTGCCCCTACTAAACCTGAGACCTCCCCCAAAGAAAGCCAAGACCTCCAGAAGCAGGCAACCAAGAAGAAACACTGTCTCACCAAAGTAAAATGTGGAGATTCTTAACTATGTAGGCTTTGACTCTGAATATAGGGGAAAAGAAAGGTAAGAGTCTCGAGCATTCCTAATTTCAAGACTTCTCTCACATGAATTTAAAACTGGAATTCATTCTGTGTATGATCACTGGGATCCATCTCTCAGATATTGAAATCAGCAAGGAGAAATATAAAATATGTATTTTATCTGTTTAAAGAAATAAAGGAGAGTATTGAAAGTTAAATGAAGGGATAAGGCACATTACAATGGACAAGAAAGATTAATAAAATTATGGATATAAAAATATAATAATTGAGATTAAGAACTCAAATGGTTGGGTTAAACAGCAGATTAGGCAGCTGAAGATAGAGATTGAGAAATTATTGAGAATGCAACATAGAGAAACAAAGGATGAAAATAAGAAAGATGAATTAAAGGATGTGGAAGGCAGATTGAAAAGGTCTTACATGGATTTAATCAAAAGGAAAGACCGGAGAGAAAGATGAAGATGCAATATTTGAAGAGAGAATGGTTTAGAATTTCCTCCAAATGACGACAGATGAATGAGTAGATTCAGGAAGCTCAATGTATCCCCTACAGGATAAAGAAGATGTACCTTGTGCTTGATAGAACACTAAGACAAAGAGAAGATTTTAAATGAGAAAAGACACATTACCTGTAAAGGAATGACAATTAAATTGATAGCTGACTTCTCAAAATCAGCAATAGAAGCAAGACAACATTAAGATAATATCTTCAAAATGCTGAAAGAAACCATTGTCAGTCTAGAATTATAGAGCTGACTTGATACAGGCTACTAGGTGGATATTTATTAGTAACTTTAAAGAATGTAATTCAGGAAGAAAAGAAATGAATCCAGAAGGAAAATACGGTAAGAAAAAGGGAAAAACAAAAATGTAAGCATTCGGATAAACCCAAGGAAACAATGACTATATAAAACTACAACAAAATTAATAAAGTCTTACTTCTTCAAAAATGTATTGACTTTTTGTCCCTCTGCATTTCCATATAAATTTTAGAATAGGTTGTTAATTTCCAGGAAAAAAATTTGCTGTGATTTTTATTGGATCAGTTTGGAGATAACTGACATCTTTACAATGTTGCATCTTTCCATCCATGGACATGGTCTATCCCTTCACTTACTAATAATTATTAATTTGTAATATAATATTAACAACAATGTTTTATAGCTTATGTGTAAAATTTTTTCTAGATTTATTCCCACAATTTTGATTTTTTTGATGTTATTGTAAATGATGTTTTAAAATTTTCATTTTCTAATTTCAGCCTTTTTGTATAGAAGTACAATTGATTTTTCTAAGGTGACCTTTTATCCAATAACATCACTAAAATTACTTAATAGCCTGTCTGACTGAAAGTTCTTTGGAGTTTTCTACGCGATCATGTAATCATGCCGTGTGGGAAGAATGAAAAGTTTAATTTCTTCCTTTACAGTTCCTACATTTTTTTTTCGTGCCTTTTTGTAGTGGCTAGGACCTTCAGTACAATATAAAGAGACATGGTGAAAGTAGGTGTTCTTGTTTTATTCTTTATCTCAGATGGGAAGCTTTCAATAATTCACCATCAATATCATATTTGATGTAAGGTTTTTTTATAAAAGATACTCTTATCAGATGGAGAAAGTTCTATTCCTAGTTTGTTAAAATTTTGATCATGAATGGATATGAAATTTATCAGATGCTTTTCTGCATCTATCAAATGGTCATATAATTTACCTTATGTATTCTGTTAATATTGTAAATTTATTAACTGATTTTTAAATTTTAAGCTAGCAGCATCGTTTATCTGGAATAAATACAACTTGATCATGAATGATTAACCTTTTAATTTATCATTGGATCTGACTTGCTAATATTTTGTTTAGGATGTTTGCATCTGTTTTCTATTTTTTCCTCTCAAAACAGGGCAACAGATTTACTGTAGTAATAACCTGATATTTTAGTTACAAAATTTCTTTCTTCTGATGAGAACTTTAAAGAGCTGCTCTCTTAGCATCTTTCAGATATGCAATAGAGTATTATTAACTATAGTCATCATGCTATACATTACATTCCCATGCTTATTCATTTTATTATGGAAGTTTGTACCTTTTGAATCCTGTCACTCATTTCGCTCACCCCTCTTCCTCTGCTTCTGGCAAACACCAATCCGTTCTATCTACGAGCTGGTTTTTTTGTTTGTTTTCAGATTCTACATGTAAGTGAGATTATATGGCATTTATCTCTCTCTGTCTGATTTACTTCATTAGCAGAATGCCCTCAAGATCCATCCATGTTGTCACAAATTGCAAGATTTCACTCTTCTTTATGGCTGAATAATATTCCATTGTATATATATATACCAATTTTTCTTTTTCCGTTCATCTGTTGATGGACATTTAGGTTGTTTCCATGTCTTGGCTACTGTAAGTAATGCAGCAATAAACATGAGTGTGCAGATATCTTTTCAAATTAGTGTTTTTGTTCTTTGAATAAATACCCAAAAGTGAAATTGCTGGATCATATGGTTGTTCTATTTTTAATTTTTTGAGGAACCTCCATACCGTTTTCCTCAGTGGCTGCTCCAATTTACATTCCTACTAACAATGCATGAGGGTTCCCTTTTCTTCACGTCCTCACTTATTATTTCTCTCTCTCTTTCTTTTCTTTTTCTTTTTTGATAATAACCATTCTAACAGGTGTGATGTGACATCTCATTATGGTTTTGATTTGCATTTCCCTGATGATTAGTGATGTTGGGCATCTTTTCATGTACCTGTGGCCATCTGTGTGTCTTTTTTGGGAAAAAATGTTTATTCAGATACTCTGTCTACTTTTTAATTGGATTGTTTTCTTGCTGTTGAGTTTCATGAGTTCCTTATATATTGTGGATATTAATCCCTTATTAGATATATGTTGCAGAGACTTCCCTGGTGGTCCAGTGGTTAAGACTCCACACTTCCACTGCAGAGGGTGCGGATTCAATCCCTGACCCTGCAGAGGGTCAGGGAACTACTATCCCACATACCATGAGGGATCATAAAGGATGCAAGTATTTTCTCCCATTTAGTAGGTTGCCTTTTCATTTTGTTGATGGTTTCCTTTGCTGTGCAAATCTTTTTACTTTGATGTAGTCCCACTTGTTTACTTTTGCTTTTGTTGCCTTTGTTTTAGTCAAATCCAAAAAATCATTGCCAACACTGATGTCATGGAGCTTACTATGTTTTCTTTTCGGGGTTTTATGGTCTCAGGTCTTACATTCAATCCATTTTGAGTTAATTTTTGTGTATGGTGTAAGATAGTGGTCCAGTTTCATTCTTTTGCATGTGGCTGTCCAGGTTTCCCAACACCACTTTATTGAAGACACTGTCCTTTCCCATTGTACATTCTTGGCTCCTTTGTTATAAATTAATTGACCTTTTATCATTGAGAAATATTGCTGTTTATCTCTAATAATGCTTCTTGATTGAAAGTCCAACTTGATTGATAGCTAAGCCAGCATTCTTTTAGTGTTTGCATAATGTATATTTTTCATTCTTTTACTTTCAACGTTCTTATATTTGAGGCATCTTGTAAGCAGCATATATATTTTAAAAAATCCAGTATGACAATCTCTACTATTTTTAAATAACAACTTTATTCAGATATAATTCACATACCATAAATTCACCATTTTAAAATGTAAAATTCAGTGGTTTTTAGTATATCCACAGAGTTTTGCAACCATAACAACTATCTAATTTTAGATCATTTTTATTAATCCCAGAAGAAACCCATTAACAGTCCATTAACAGTCACTCTTCATTACCCCCACCTTCCACCCCTGGCAAACACCGATCTACTTTCTGTCTCTATGGATTTGCCTATTCTGAACATTTCACTGGAATCATACAATATGTGGTATTTTGAGACTGGCTTCTTTCACTTAACATAATGTTTTCTATGTTCATCATCAGTACTTCACTCTTTTTATTGCCAAATCATATTCCAGAGTATGAATATACCACAGTTTGTTTATTCATTTATCCATTGATCGACATTTGGTGTATTTCTACTTTTTGGCTCTTATGAAAAATGATGCTAGGAGCATTCAAGTACAAGTTTTTGTATAAACATATGTTTTCATTTCTCTTGGATATATATGTGGGAGTGGAACTACTGGGTCATATGGTAGCTATATGTTTAGTATTTTGAGGAACTGCCAAACACTGTTCCAAAATTACTGCACCATTTTACAATCTCACCAGCAATGCATGAGAATTCCAAATTTTCCACATCTTTGCCCACACTTGTTATGATCTATCTTGATTCTAGCCATCTTAGTGGGTGTGAAGTGGTATCTTATTGTGTTTTTGATTTACATTTCCTTAGTGACTAATGATATTGAGCATCTTTTCAAGTGTCATTTGGCCATTGACATATCTTCTTTTCAGAAATGCCTATCAAGATCCTTTACTCGTTTTTAAATTGGGATATTTGTGTTTTTATAGTTGTAAGAGTTATTTATAAATTCTGAATACAAGTCCCTTATCAGGTACGTGATTTACAAATATATTTTCCCATTCTATCAGTTGTCTATTTCTCTTTCTTGATGGTGTTCTTTGAAGCATAAATTTTTAAAATTTTGATTAAGTCCAATTTATCTAATTTTTTCCTTTGTTGATTGTGTTTTTGGTGTCATATGTAAGAAACTATTGCCTAACTCAAGGTCATGAAGATTTACCTGTATGTTTTCTTCTAAGTGTGTTATAATTTTAGATCCTACATTTAGATCTGTGATCCATTTTGATTTATTTGAACATAAAAGTGAGAGTTAATTTCTGCACTCTCAATTCTATTCCATTGATTTATTTGTCTCTCCTTATGCCAGTACACACGATTTTGTTGTAAGTTTTGAAGTTGGGAAGTGTAAGTTCTCCAACTTTGTTCTTTTTCAAAATTGCTTTGGCTGTTCTGGGTCCCTTGCATTTCCATATGAAATTTAGGATCATCTTGTCAATTTCTGTAAAAATAAAAATGCATCTGGGATTTTGATAGGATTGCATTGAATCGGTAGATCAGTTTGGTGGAGTATTGCCCTCCTAACAGTAATCTTCTGATCCATGAACATGGGCTATCTTTGCATATTTTAAGGTATTTTTTTCTTTCTTTCAACAATGTTTTATAGTTTTCAGGGTACAAATCATTTTGCTTGTTTTATTAAATTTATTCCCAGGTATTTTATTCTTTTTGATGTTATTATAAATAAAATTGTTTTTAACATCATTTTCATATTATTTATTGTTAGTGTATAGGAATACAATTGATTTTTGTGTATTGATCTCACATCCTACAACCCTGCTGAACTTATTTATTAGTTTGAATAGTTTTTTTGTGGATTCCTTAGGATTTTTTAATAAAAATTTTTTATACGTAAGATCATGTCATCTGTCAATATAAATAATTTATTTCCGCTTTTCCAATCTGGATGAATTTTATTTCATTTTCTTGTTTAATCATTCTAGTACATTGTTGAGTAGAAGTGGCAAGAATGGACATGCTTGTCTTGTTCCTCATCTTAGGAGAAAGTATTCAGTCTTTCACCATTGAGTATGATGCTAGCTGTGGATTTTTCCTAGATGTCCTTTATCAGGTTGAAGAAGTTCCTTCCTTTTCTTAGTTTATTGAGTGTTTTACAATGAAACGGTGTTGGATTTTGTCAGATGCTTTTTCTGTGTCTATTGAGATGATCATATTGTTCCTCTCCCTTTATTTTTGGAATATTGTGTATTACATTGATTGGTTTTTGGATGTTAAATCAACCCTGCATTCCTTGGATGAATTCCACTCAGTCATAGTATATTATCCTTTTATATGCTGCTGACTTTGGATTGCTAGAATTTTATAGAAGATGTTTGCATCTATATTCCTTCCAGGACTCACATTATGCATCTGTTGGTAAATTTGATGTTGACCTACAGTATTTGAAGCTCTGTTAATTTTTCTTTGTTCTTTTTCCTTTTTGTTCTTTATGTCATTTCAGTAGACATACCTTCAAGCTTGCTAATTCTTTCTTCTGCCAGCTGAAATCTGCTGTCAAACTCCTGTAGTGAATTTCTCATTTCAGTTATTCTACTTTTCTACTCTATCTTTTCTATTTGGTTGTTTTAAATAATTTCTATTTCTTTATATTTCCTGTTTGGTGAGATATTGGTCTCATACTTTTCATTAATTCTCTGGATATGATTTATTTTAGTTCTTTGAACATATTTACAATAGCTGATTTAAAGTCTTTGCGTAGTAAGAGCAACATCTGGGCCCACTCAGGAATAGTTTTTATTGACTGCTTCTTTTCCTGTAATGGGCCATATTTAACTGTTTCTTTGCAAGTCTTGTCATTTTTTGTTGGATAGTGGACATTTAAAATAATACAATGTGGCAACTCTGGAAATCAGTTCATCCCTGCCCCTCAACATTTGCTGTTGTTTATTATTGTCATGGTCTCTTTTTCATTTGTTTGTTTAGTGACTTTCCTGGACTTATTCTATAAAGATTTATTCTTTGTTATGAGTGGCCACTGGAGCTTCTGCTTGGTTAACTTAATGTTTATCTAGTTATTAAACAAAGATTTCCTAAATGCCTTGAACCAGTAAGTATCCCAGCCTTTGCCAAGTAGCTCTGTGTATGCGTTGGTATATACCTTCAATGTTCCAGTAATTTACAGTTCTGCTGCTCTCTTCATTTCCTGCTTGTACAGAGCCCCAAGGTCAACCAAAGGTTAGGACCTTCTAAGGAATTTCCTAGGCATGCATGCAGTTTGGCCCATGAGCATGAGCTTCTAGATTCAAGGAATATGTTGGAGTTATTCAAAGCCCCCAATGGACATCTCATTCCCCACATTTTCCTTTAGTGTTTTTGGCCAGCTCTTGTTTGGCTCAACTAGTCTTGCCAGTTGAGGCAGCTGTAATGTTAATTAATTGCCTCTGACTGCTTTTGACAAATGCCCACTGAGCAAGCTCTGAGTCAGGTCAATTCAGAGAAGGCTTATGAATAGGGTTTTCCTGGGAACTGACAGAAAGGTCAGATAGTGACAGTTCTCTGGGAATGGGTTCTTGGGAAGAGCTTCAAACATATTCTGCCCCTTCCAGTGGCTTTAAGTGGCTTTTTTCACAATTACTGTGGTTGTGAGGCTGCTGATTTTTATGGCTACCACATAGCTATACAGAGGTGGGAATATGGTAAGTTAAAACACCACAAACTGACTGTCCTTACCAAGATTTAGCTGTTTTTCTTGAATAAATATTCCTCATATTAGCAAGCATTTGGTTAAATTCTAGAGTTCTGAAAAAGTTCATCTGGATAATTTTTTTGCCAGTGTTTTCTTTGTGTTTATGAAGGAGTGGAATTTTGGACGTCTTTATTCTGTCAGCCCAGAAGTGTCTGTCCAATCTTTGATTTTTTTTTTTTGCTGTGCTGTGTGGCTTGTGGGATCTTAGTTCTCCCTCCAGGGATTGAACCCAGCCCTGGCAGTGAAAGCACTAAGTCTTAACCACTGGACCTCCAGGGAATTCCTCCAATCTTTGATTTGTAAATTAGAGTACTTAAATTGTTTACATTGAATGAATGACTCTAATGTATTTGTGTTTATAGCCACTATTCTATTATATATATTTTATTTGTTGCATCTACTTTATTTTCCTTTTTCTGTTAATTTTATGCTTTAAAAAAATGATTATGTTTTACCATTTCCCTTCTGTTAGCTTGTTAAATATGTATTATATATATATACATACATACATATTTTAAGTGTTCTTTTAGTGGTTATTTTAAATATTACAAATGTCATTTCAAAGAATCTTTTATTAATTAGTACCTTTGCCATTTCCCAGTTAATGTTAGGGCCTTACAACCTTTTGACTCAATTTGCCTCCCCCTTACTTCTTGTATTACTATTGTATGCATTTTTATTCACATATACCGGAAGCCACACAATACATTATTATTTTTTTTCCAGTCAATATACATTTTATTTTGCCCATATATTTATCCTTTCTGTTGCCCTTAATTCCTTCATACATTTGTATCTGCCTGAAGAAGTCCCTTTAGTATTTCCTTAACACAAGTCTGCTAGCAACAAGACCTGAAAAATTCCTTTATTTCTCTCTCACTTTTATGAGATATTTTTTTCTGGGTGTACAGTTCTACGTTGGCATTTATTTTCTCTTAGCATTTTAAATATGACCTCTGCCTTAGTCTGCTCAGGCTGCTATAACAAAATACCATATACTGGGTGGATTAAACAACAGACATTTATTTCTCATAGTTCTGAGGCTAGGGAGTCCAAGATCAAGGTGCTGGTTGATCCAGCTCCTGGTAAGGACTCTCTTCCTATCTTGCTGATGATCATCGTCTTGCTGCATCCTCACATGGTGGAGAGAGAGAGCATATCTCTCTCGTCTCTTCTTATAAGGCACTAACCCTGGATAGTTGTTTTTTTGGTCCTGATTTTTGGTATCCTGACAATCTTAGATTGAATGCTGGGAGTTGTGTGTGATAAATTATAGAGCTCTGGATGAAGTTATGTACCTCCATAGGGGATTCGACCTACATTCTGGCAGACAACAGAAGGAAGATTGACTCAAGACTGATTTGTGGCTTTTGTTAGGCTTGGTCTGAGAACTGGGAAGCATTTTAGGGTTTCTACTCCTTGGTGAGTCCTGAAGTTGAATTTTAATTTCTCATCACTGTGAAACCACTAAAAACTTTGTTCTTCAGCTGTTTCTGCTTAAGTTTTTAGCATCATGCCTGCTAAGAAGAAAATACTTCAATAGGAAAACTGATGTTGAGTGTCAGGCCCACTTCTCTGCTTTTTTTCTCTCCTGAATCTGGACCTCTCAAGACCTGGTTGCTTTGGCATCCACAAACTTCAATTTTTGTCTCTCTCACCTTGTGAGATTTTTATATAGCTCTGCTGGCTTTTCAGCCCCCCCCCCCACCAAAAGTTGACAAATGCCTCAAGGGGAAAAGCTTCATGCAAAAAGGTGGGCTTCTTCAATGCAGTTTCCTTCTCTCTGGGATCTGCTGTCTCAAGTCCTGGCATCCTTAAAAGCCCTTTAATGCTTTCAAACAGGATTTTATTTTTTCCTTTTAACCCAGCTCTTCCTGTTTTTTTTTTTAAAGTAATTGATTTTTAAAAAAAAATTTTTTTTATTTATTTATTTTTGGCTGTGTTGGGTCCTCGTTTCTGTGCGAGGGCTTTCTCTAGTTGTGGCAAGCGGGAGCCACTCTTCATCGCGGTGCGCGGGCCTCTCACTATCGCGGCCTCTCTTGTTGCGGAGCACAGGCTCCAGACGCACAGGCTCAGTAGTTGTGGCTCACGGGCCCAGTTGCTCCGCGGCATGTGGGATCTTCCCAGACCGGGGCTCGAACCCGTGTGCCCTGCATTGGCAGGCAGATTCTCAACCACTGCGCCACCAGGGAAGCCCTCTTCTTGTTTTTTTATGGGAGCATTGACCTGCTAAGAAGTTACTCCATTATAGCTAGAATTAAATGTCTGAATTTAATTTTTTTAATAGACAAGAGAAGCAAAGTTCCCTTCCTGTGGATCATGCATTGAATGTGACTAGTTGAAGAATTGATATCCTTTCTCTCCATTTCACAAGGCTGGGAGAAGGCACACTTATTGCTTCTCTTGGCTCCTGTGACAAAAGGTAAACAGAGCAGCCACTTTTTGGATACTGATATAGAAAGGAAATGTAAGTTCATAACCTTGGCCTGGGTTGACATGCCAAACTTGAGGCCACCAGATTTGTTTTAGAGCCAGGTGTGAGGGTAAATGTCCTAGCGCCGTGAGCATTCCTTTTTCTCTAGTTGCTTTCTAAAGTGATGGAGAAGAGCGGGAAGGGATAATGGAAGATGCAAGATTTAAGATACAGGAGGATTCACCAGGAGAACTGGGCAATTTGCTTATAAATGTTTCTGTAGCCTTAGAGCTGTATCTACCCAGCAAAAAAGTGAAGTGGTAATTTGGCAAACATGATCATTAGTTATCTAATTTGGCTGTTTACTCCAATCGAGTGAATTGGTTAACTGCGAGGTTTCCACTCCTCTTTGAATTACTCAGGGACAGCAAAAGAGAAGGGGGATTAAACCATGCATCTGATGCTTTTCTATATAGCTGATGAAAATGTCTTTAGGGAATAGCTATTTGGCCTTTAAGATACTTTAAGATGAGACTTTTCTTGCATTTTCTTTGAAAAATAACAGAAGAGGCTCAGCTGGATTTCCAGCCCATTAACTGACTTAGATACTGAGATTAGGCCAATTTTTCACTCCCAGGTTCCAGACATTATTCAGCCATGGATCCAACAAGATGCACTTAAGAGCAAGATGGAAAACTTCTGTAGAGGCTGGCCACGTGCCCCTGGCCTTGGAAAAGAGAGTGTGGAGGCAGGATTCAGTTCATTTTCAGGAATTTTATGTCCCTGCATTGAAGATTATTATACACCCTTCCATATTCATTCATTCATTATTGAACATGGGTAATGTGCCAGGCGCTATACTAGGTACGGCAGATGCAAAGATGAATGAGACAGGATCCTTGCCCGGAGGAATTCGACATCTGGTTAGAGAGCGGGGGTGGGCTGTAAGTCAGTGACGTTACTATGGATGAGCAACGTAATAGGGGAGGCACGCACTACGAACGTTGGGCGCACGGATTTGGGAAGATGGAGTCTGCTTGAGTGGGTTAGAGAAGGTTTGTTTCATAGAGTTGGAAGTTAAAACTGATAAATGAGGGCTTCCCTGGTGGCGCAGTGGTTGAGAATCTGCCTGCCAATGCAGGGGACACGGGTTTGAGCCCTGGTCTGGGAAGATCCCACACGCCGCGGAGCAACTGGGCCCGTGAGCCACAATTACTGAGCCTGTGCTCCGCAACAGGAGAGGCCGCGATAATGAGAGGCCCGTGCACCGCGATGAAGAATGGCCCCCACTTGCCACAACTAGAGAAAGCCCTCACACAGAAACGAAGACCCAACACAGCCATAAATAAATAAATAAATAAATAATTAAAAACAAAAAAACCCTGATAAATGAAATGTAAATAAGATCCCTCCCCCCCTGGAGGGGCAGAGGTTGAAGAGGAAAGAGTTCTAAGCACGACAACGGCACACGTGAAGACACACAGAGCAGCGTGTTCTTTAGGGGAGCTGCCGGGTGCTCACTGAGCCTGGAGCTTGGGGTGCAGGCTGGAAAGTGAGGACTCTCGTGCAGGGCTCGGGGAGTCCTTGGAGAGTTTTAAAGAGGAAAAATCACTTGGCCAACTTGGGAAAGGTCACTGTAACTGGATGAGCAGAGACTCTGGAAGCAGCAGGAGATGATTCAAGGCCAGGGCCACTTTTTTTTTTCTATTTTTTAGTTGTATTTGTTTTAGTCAGGTTTATTAACATCTACTTTATTTTTTCTTTTTCTTTTTTTAAAATTTTTATTGGAGTGTAGTTGATTACAATGTTGTGTTAGCTTCAGGTGTACAGCAAAGTTATACATGTACATATATCCACTCTTTTTTAGATTAACATCTACTTTTTATACAGTAAAATTCACCCTTTTTCATTTTTTAGTTTTGACACTCATACAGTCATGTAATCACATCACAGTCAGGACTGTTCCATCACCCTCTAAGATTCCTTTGTATTCCGTTGGAACTGCCCCTCCCCCAACCTAGCCCTCCACAACCACTGATCTGTTTTCTGTCTTTATTACAATTTTGCTTTTACAGAATGTCATATAAATAGAACCATGCATTATGTAGCCTTTTGAGTCTGGCTTCTTTTACTTAACATAATGCGTTTGATTTTTGTCCATGTTGTTACAGGTATCAGTAAGTCCTTCCTTTTTATTGTCAAATAGCCTCCCATCATATGGATGTACCAGTTTTTTTATTCATTCACCAGTCAAAAGACATTTGAGTTGTTTGCATTTTTGACTAATGATGCTGAGCATCTTTTCATGTGCTTATTTGCTATTCATTTGTCTTTTCTGGTAAAGTGTTTGTTCAAATATTTTGCCCATTTAAAAAACTGGGTTGTTTTCTTTTTTTATAATTTATTGGAGTATAATTGCTTTACAATGTTGTGTTAGTTTCTGCTGTACAAAGAAGTGAATCGGCTATACGTATACGAGAACGGACATGTGGACGTGGGGTGGAGGGGGGAAGGGGAGGGTGGGACGAACTGGGAGATTAGGATTGACATACATACACTACCATGCATAAAATAGATAGCTAGCGGGAACATGCTATAAAGCACAGGAAGCTCAGCTCGGTGCTCGGTGATGACCTACATGGGTGGGATGGGGGGGGAGGGAGGTCCAAGAGGCAGGGCCACTTTTTCACTGTAGCTTTGAGGAAGTTCCTAGATACCACTGAGCTTAGAGAAAATAGGATAATAACACATTCCTTGAAACATTGTTGAGAGAATTAGAAATGACATCTATAAAGTACCTAGAACAGTATCTGAAATTTGTCATTATAATTATTGCAGGATTAATATAATGTATTGGAAAGTAGAAGAGTTTCTGAGTCAGAGTCCTGGGCTCTGATCCTGGTTTTGCTTCTGACTAGATGGGTATCTTTTGGCCTATTTCTTAACCTTTCTGAACCCATTTTCGTACTGATAGACATCTATTTAGTCAATAAACATTTATTAAGGATCCTATGTGTGCAGCCCTGCGCTAGCGGTGGAGTTAACATCAGTGAACAACTAGGCACAATCTCTCCCCAAACCCGTAACTCCAGTCTAATATGGGAAAAAAAATCAGAAAGTTCCAACAGTGGGGCAGCCTACAAGATACCTGACAAGTACTCCTCAAAACTGTCAATGTCATCAAAAATAAGAAAAACTCTGAGAAACCGTCACAGCCGAGAGGAACCGAAGGAGACATGACGATGAAATGTAATGTGGTCTCCTGGATGAGATTCTTGAACAGAGAAAGGACATTAGGTAAAAATCAAGGAAACCTAAATAAGTATCGACTTTAATAATAATGTATCAGTATTGATTCATTAATTGGAACAAATATACCATACTAATGTAAGATGTCACTAATAGAATTGTGTAGGGGGGTCAGGGGGTTATATGGAAACTGTACTAGCTTCTCAATTTTTCTATAACTCTATAAACATGCCTTAAAAAATAAAATCCATTAAAAACGGGTATGGTCCCTGACCTCGCAGAATTACTCTGTAAAGTGGGAATAAGAAAACTGACTCATAGGGAGGTCTTGAGATCTAATGACAAGCTTATAAATGATTTCACACAAGGTTAGTGCATGTGAGTTGATGACTAAAAGTTTATTCTCCTCTTTACTGATTTCCACCAATCTTCGTAAATATTTAAAATCCCACATCCATACATTCATCTACATATGCAAATATCTATTGATCATTTACATATTATCCTATGTGTGGTAGTCATGTGTGTAGTATATTTGCAAACGTTCTGGTTCAAGTTTACTCCTAGGCACATGGAAGGATTGCATTTCCCTGCCGTGTTTGAAGTTAGGTAGGGCCATGGATCTGCTTTGGCCAATGGAAACCAAGAAGAAATGAATTGCATCCTGATGGGTGGGAGCTTTCCGCACAAGTGTGCACATCACCACTTAACATTTTCCTCACTGGGATGTCAGCCAAAATATATCCAGGGAAGTGGAATCACTATGAATGTTATGGGATAAGGGATTGATTTCAGGAATTAGATCTTACACAATGGTGGGAGGAACTGGGGAAGTGAAGGTCTGGAAAGGAGAGTTAGAGGCGTAGAGATGAAGTTATTAGCCAGTCTTCCTGACACACTCGTGTGAGTGGACAAGTTGGAACTTTCAGGGGAATCTGAGAGGCCTGTTACATCCAGTCACTGAAGTGGGACCAAGAACAGGAAGCTTCTGGAGGTGTCCATGGAAAGTTGCTGCCTGAGTACATCTGCCACTAAGTCTGGCAGTTAGCCTGGGACCACTGTTGGTGATTGGGATCTATATTCCGGAAGATGAGCTGGATAAGGAACAGAGGAAGCAAGGACAAGCTGAGATCCCCTGGGCATCTCTGTATTTGCCATTTCTGTATCTGATGATACCCTTTAGAGAGAAATTGTGCTGCTTCACTTTTGCCTCTCAAACCTTTTTTCAAATTCCCATTTTAACCCAGAACCATACAGGGAAGAGAATTCTGGAAGTGAAATTTCCAATTTAACCAAGTTGTCCACAGAACAATCCAGCACAGTTTACTAGCTTGGCATCTACACACACACCTTTTAACCATTAATTCCAGATAAGAGCAATAGAAAATAACTCATCCACCTAACACGATGAACAACTATCTGTGTACAACCAAAAATATCCTAACTTCTCCCCCAAATAGGATACACAAAGTCTCCAGAGTTTTTGATGAAAAATCAGATATTATTCAAATTTTGTTCCCATATATGTAATGTGTCATTTTCTTCTGGCTGCTTTTAAGATTTTCTCTTTATTTTTATTTTTGGCATTTAGCAATGATGTGTCTAGGTATGGTTTTCTCCATATTTACAGCTTCTTAAATCTGTAAACTTGGGAAAATGTCATCCATTATTTATTAAAATATTTCTCTGCCCCAATTTCTCTCAACTCTCCCAAGATTCTAACTATTTTCTATATGTTAAATCTTTGATAGTTTTTTGAATTGGTTCCTGAGGCTCTGTTAATTTTTCAATCTTTTTTTTTTCTGTTGTTTTTTTTTTAGATTGAACAATTTCTATGGATCTATCTTCAAGTTCATTGATTCTTTATTATTTCCATTCTGCTCTCAAGCACATACAGTGAACTTTTAGTTTCAGATATTGTGTTTTTCAGTTCTAGAATTTCTATTTGGCTCCTTTTTATGGTTTCTAGTTCTCTGTTTTTCTTTAAGTCAATGAGTGGAGTTCAAAAGCCATTTTAAAATCCAAGACTGCTAATTTCAACATCTGTTTGGTCCCTATTGATTGCCTTTTCTCTTGAGAATGGATGACATTTCCTTGGTTCTTCATATGTGGAGTAGTTTTTTTTTTATTATACCCTGGATATTATAAAATTTCTGTTGTGGAATTCTGGATTCTGCTATATTCTTTCACAGAGAGTTGATTTACTTTTTGCTTTCTTTGTTTTAGCATCTAATTAATTTAGTTGAACTCAAACTACAAACTCACCTTTAATGCTCCCAAGCCATATTGTCATTCCTGATATAGCTCTTTTAATTGTATGACAATAATAGGTTTAAGCATGGGCTTCTCCTCTACTAAATTGTAAGCTTGTTAAAGTTAGTAACTGGGTTTTATTCATCTTTGTGTCCTTTACACACAGCTTAGTGTTGCACACAATGGGCTTGCTACAATGCTGAATGCGTGAATGGGGTAATGAATCATGTAGTTCAGGAAACATCCACCAAACCAGAACTGTTATAAAGAAGACCCAGCAACCAAGAGGAAAAGCCGGGAGTCTTATGAGTATATGTCAACTTCCACCTTCCTATGCTTGGTGTCATTTTCAGTTGTTACCCACTACCAAGAATCTGGGCCTCAGCTACATTTAATCTTCAATATTTACACCCTCATCTATTATTCCCTAAAGAGTACACATTATAACAAAGCCCCATTATAATAAAATAATTAAAACAGCAGATAGTGATTATTTAATCATTACTTTAGCTGCATTTCCATAATGCAGAATTAATCTAAAAAGTATAAAAACGAATCACAATTCAAACCCACAATTCAAGCCTACTTTATTTATTCATTCGATAAACATTTGGGCACCTGTGCTGTCGCAGGTACTGGGTTCCAGAAATATAAAAGTTAATAAGCACAATTCCTATCCTCAAGAGGTGAGGAAAACACAGAGGTTAATCATTTAATCAGTTATTTGTAGATTCTACAGATATTTGTTGAGCACTTATTTTGTGCTGGGGACTTTGTTAGGATCCAGGATACAATAATGCGAAGGTGGACAATTCTCTGTCCTCAGGGAACTCAGAGTTTCTCTGGAAACTATTAACTCTAAGAGAGGTTTTCTTATATTGCAGTCATTCAAGTACTACTCTCCCTTTTTTTTTTCCGCCCCTTGGCTCATACAATATGTACCGCTAATTCATATTTTATTTGTCTCACTCTTTAAAAATCTTAATTTAATTTAAAAAGAAAGATTATATCACAGATTGGATATGCTACTTATGCTTTTCAAATTCACATTAAAAATGAATGATTATTAAAATACAAAATGATTAAATTCAAAATACGAAGTATTGTATGTCCCACAGTCTGGGAAACACTGCTTTAAGCGTGCTAAATGTTGTTAAAAAGATATTTATAAAGTGCAAAAAGTGCAATAGGTATGTTAAAGGAGTTATTACTGTTGTCTGTGTTTATAAGGAAGGCTTTGCAGAATAGTCTCCTTGAGGGAAGTCCCAGTATCCCCTTTACCACTTTATCCTTTGTGGTAGTCGAAATAATAGCCCCCTTCCAAAGATGTCCACATCCTAATCAGAACTTATGAATATATTACATTACAAGGTGGAGGGGTTTTAAGGTTGCAGATGAAATACAACTTTCTAATCAGCTGGTTTTAAGATAAAGAAATTATGCTGAATGATCTGGATGGGCTCAATGAAATCAAAGAGGACCTTAAAAGCAGAAGAGGGAGGTAGAAGAGAGTCAGAATGATTTGATGTGAAAGGACTCTACTGCTACTGCTGGCTGTAAAGATGAAGGAAGGGTCCATGAGCCAAGGAAATCATGTGGCCTCTAGAACCCGGAAAAGGCAAGAAAACACATTCTCCAGAAAGTCATGCAGCCTTGATATTAACCCATGTTGGATTTCTAGCCTGCAGAAGTCTAAGATATTTTGTGTTTTTTTTTTAAAATTAATTAATTTATTTTTGGCTGTGTTGGGTCTTCCTTTCTGCGCGAGGGCTTTCTCTAGTTGCGGCAAGCGGGGGCCACTCCTCATCGCGGTGCGCGGGCCTCTCACTATCGCAGCCTCTCTTGTTGCGGAGCACAGGCTCAGTAGTTGTGGCTCACGGGCCTAGCCTCTCCGCGGCATGTGGGATCCTCCCAGACCAGGGCTCGAACCCGTGTCCCCTGCATAGGCAGGCGGATTCTCAACCACTGTGCCACCAGGGAAGCCCTTTTGTGTTGTTTTAAGTCCCTAAAGTTTGTGATCATTTGTTAGAGCAGCGATAGGAAACTAATACAACCCCACAGTGCCAGATGCATCTTAGACATTGGCTAAAAATAAACCAAACTGAATGGGGTCGCCTCTCTAATTTCTTTAAGGGCATGGACCTATCTTTTTGTCTGTTGTAGACCTAGTAGCTGCAATCACAGTTAGAAAATAGTTGCAGGTCAATGACTATTTTTGAGTGCATTTTGAAGGAAGGCACTATTTGAACTGGCTGATCAAGAATGGGTTGAATAAATTGGGATATTGGGATTGAAATATACACACTACTATATATAAGATAGATAACTAATAAGGACCTACTGGATAGCAAAGGGAACTCTACTCAGTACTCTGTAATGGCCTATATGGGAAAAGAAGCTAAAAAAGAGTGGATATATGTATATGTATAACTGATCCACTTTGCTGTACACCTGAAACTAACACAACATTGTAAATCAACTATACTCCAATAAAAATTAAAAAAGAAAAAAAGAATGGATTGAAGTTTACTATGCATGGAAATAGATTGAGGAAGGGCTCTGAAGATGGGGGAGCTGCTTGAGCAAAGACATCAATGCTTATGGTGTGTTCGGAGAAATAAATGATTCTCTGGCAGAAGACAGCGTGCTCAAGGAGAGTGAGTGATAACTAACCCAGGGCAGTGGCAGGGAGCAGAAGAGGAAGGGCTTTGGGTGGCATGCCCAGTGGTTTAATTTGAGTCCTGAGCACCACAGGGAGTCATGTGTCAATCTCCTTCTATGGGGCATTAAAGGTCTTAGGGGCTTGCACGCTCTCCAAGTTGGTTTCTTCATAACATCTACTGGAATCTTGATTTTCTGGAACCAGGATCCTTGCAACTCATGCAGATGTTTGGGGAGAAGGTCTGATCTTATGGGCTTGGGTTCTTGGGCCGGGGGTCAAGTCTTGCACAACAGGAATGTCCAGAGAGAGGAAACTAAGCAGCCTGAGAACATGGGCGACTCCCAGGCTCCCTTGAGCTCCCTCCCTGAAGCTGCTGATAGGCTGTCAAAGTTGCCATCGTAAACCCCACACTCCACGTGTTCTCAATGTAGCCACAGAGATGCGCCTGGGATCGGGGGCTGGGGTGTGAGGGCTTAGCTCTGCAGGCATTGCTTCCTCTCTTTTCCTGTGCGTTTTCCAGAGAGCTTGTTCTGCTTTCTCAAAGTTATGGCGGGGAATAAAGGGACAGTAATAAGTTCCAGATGTTTTTATTTTTCTCCTTCTATAATTGGAAACAAAAATATAGCATGGCTTTTAAATTGAAAGTGCCAGAGAGGAATGATGCTTTTAGCTCTGGGGTTTTAGCTGTGATTTAGAGCCCAGCTTGAGGCTGTGGCCGTCATCACCACACACCAGCTCGGTCACACTGCTCCCTGCAGACCCAGCTCCAGGCTTTATCTCAGAGCCTGAATGAGGTTCAACTGTGAGTCCTATTTTAAGAAACTCTAATACATGAAACCCAAACTTGTAAAGCAGATAGATTTGGGTGGGGCGAGCAGCCACGCATTCAAAGGGTGATTGTTTTGCAGAAGGCCATACACCCGACTCTTTTAATTGCAGCTCCCTTGGTGCACCTAAAATTTCCCCACACATCATTAATTTTTGAGGAAGGGGACAAAGAAACTTCCAGCCGATGTTCCAAATGTGAAGTACCAAGTGAAGATCAATTAAGAAAACCAAGAGACCAGAATCTTGAAATATAAAGTGATCTTAAGAAGAAAGAATGCTTGAATTACCATGGACTCGTTTGTACAACACCCAACTTTTCAGGAGACCTTGAAAGCCATTGTGTGAAGACCTGACTCCGAGCCATACTTGGAATTGGAATCCTCGTCAGTTAGACAAAGAGATCCTCCTGAACATGCAAGAGGAAACACCTATTTCAATTTAGATCCTTTGGAAATCTTCATTCTTCCTTTGGCCAATTGCTGTTACAAAATGGAACAGTGGGGAAAGTCGGATTCAGATTTAGACTGTGGGAAAGCACTTGGCCTCCACTATAAGACATAATAATAGCAGATTACAGTCTCTCCAGGGAGATCATCTTTAACACAAAGCAGATCCTAGCCCCCCCCCCCCCAATCTAAAGCAGGCCAGGATGGGAAGATAAAGCTAAATAAATGGCCACTCCATCCTGACATGATTTGCACAGCATACTGGTACAGAGAGGAATTCTGGACCCCAGTGCTAAAATTTAAGACTGGCCTCTTACCTCTTGTTCCTAGCAAACCAAATAGTTCAAGTTCTCTTTTGATGCCAAACCTCAGGTCAGTCTTGATGAGCAATAGAGGCTGTCTCCCTCATTCTCTCACCGCCTGCTCTCCCATTGTCTTTTATGTTTTCCTACTTGCAACCATGCAAGTAATTACTCCTCAACACGTTGAGCTGCCGTCCATTGAGTACCTATGCTGTGCTGGCCACCTTACAGAGGTACGTATTATTACTACCATTCTCCAGACCCTTAAATTGATCAACCAGTTCCAAAGCCTATAGTCTTCCCCTACATTCTGCCCTGTCTAATCATAAGTAGCCTGTGATGTGGTATAAAGAGATTGCTCAGTGGTGTTTAACCCTTTTGGAAATCTTACCAAGGTTGGGGCTCTACCCTGGACCTATTAAGTCAGAGCCTCTGGGGTCTAAGCATGTGTGTCTTAAATCTGCTCACTGTGATTCAGACGCACAGTGGGGCTAAGAGGCACTGCAGGAGCATCTTAGGTGATGTGGGGTTTAAGGGGCGATTTGAAAGCTGACCCCCTTTCAGGGAGCCCTCCGCTCTGCGATGGGTACTGAAGCCCACCCACTCATTGCCTCTCATATGGTCTGAGAAATGAATCAGCGAGACTGAGGCAAAGGCATGCTCCTCAATCCTGGCAGGTCTTCTAGCTCTTTCCTGACCTTCTGAGTTGGCCGGGTAGTTCAATAGGAAACCTTGGGGTCCATGTCTATCCTCCTTAAATCCTAGAGCCAGGTTTCTGTCCCTCCCCTCTGTCTCCCGCTCCTATTAGTTCTGAGGACCTGAAGAGACCTCCCAAGAAGTCTTTCTCCGTTCCTATGGGAAACTTGCTAAGCCCTAATGACACAGTGTTTAAAATATGGAGGAAAAAAGGAGAAAACTTGAGAGTCACCCATCTTTCCATTTTGTTGATGTCTCCATCCCACTGAATATTGACAGGGTCCAACCTGCAAAGGGAGGTGGGGTAGGCAGAGCCTCTAAGCTAATGTGATTTGCTGCGGTTGGGGGATTCCTCAGGCTCTAACCCCCTACACCATGGAAGCCAGGGATCGCTGGAGCTGAGCTTCTAAAAGCAGACACAAACCCACTCTTCCTCTCTGGGTAAACTTACTTCAAGCCTAGGTCCCCTTAGAAGGATGTGGAATGTGTGATTTTCCGAAAAACGTCTTTACAGCCATGATTGTCTTCTTGGAACTCAGCTTATGTAAATAGTTAAGGGTGTGCTCCCACAACTAGTTATGAATGTTCACTGTAACATTGATTTTACTGAGAAAACTTGGAAACAACCCAAATTGCCAATAAGAGAGGATTAGATAAATGAATCACGTCACTACCGAAAACCATGGTGTACATTCCTGCTCTGCAGCATGGAAGGTTATTTATTATATTTTAAATGCCAAAAGTAGGTCACAAAACAATATGGACTCTATGATCTCATTTTTGCATCTGGAAAAATGCATACCAAACTATTAATAATCACTATCTCTGGGTGGGGATTGAAGGTGGTTTTTCTTTCCCCCTCCTTGATGTGTCTGTATTTTCTAATAATAATAATAAAGAATGTATAGTCCTTGTTCAATTGGTCCAAATCTAATGCTGGTATTGAGTGAGGACAGGATTGAAAGTGAAGCAGAAAGGAGAGGGAACACAGGCCCCCTACACGATCTCCAAAGGCATAAAGGCCGTGTCCCCATTCACATGTTACACCAACTCCACTTCCCAACAACCACGGGTGTCAACAGGCATGACATGCATTACTTACCAGCAAGGCCTTCATATTTTTTCATTAACCAGAAGAGAAAACAGGTAGAACCAGACTCCACAGTGCCTACACTCTGTCTGAGGTTGCCTCAAAGTGTTGTAAACCTTCAACGCAAAGCGACCCAACCCCAAAGACAGTTGAACTGAGGAATACACACTTGCTTTCCTGTTGCGGTTGGCCAGGGGGGTGGCTCCCAGGTTTGGAGCAATGGTGATAAGAGATGGGCATCATGCAGAGGGAGTCACAGCACCACTTTCCTCTCTGGGAAAACTAGGTTTGGAGACCATGGTTAGTTCTCTTAGCCAATTGGTGCTGCTAATCCTTCACCCCAGAATGAGGCTGGACCACAGCTCTGCTAGTGGCCACCCGGAACAGCTCCAGGCATCCCTATGATGTCCTGCCCTGTAGGACTCCCAGCATCCCAGAGCTCCCCGCAGTCTCGCAGAGCCCCCCGAAGAGGGGGTGGTCTGAGTTCTCCAGTAAAATACATCCATCAGTCCCAACACCTCCTCAGGGGAAGATTAAGAAGGGAAAAGGCCCAGAGTGTTATTCTAAAGCAAGGGTCAGCAAACCACTCCCCTGGGCAACATTCGGCTCCCTGCCTGTTTTTGTAAATGAGTTTTGTTGGAACACAGCCACGTGTGTTCATTGATGTATCATCTAAGGCTGCTGTCATGCTCCAACAGCATAGCTGAAGAGTAGTGACAGAAATCATATGGCCCAGAAAGCCAAATATTGCTGACCTCTGCTCTACAGGATGTCTCGCCAGGAAAACGGAAGAAGAGGGACATTTTTGTCTATTCTGGGACACACACTCTCCTGGTTGTCCTCCCCTCTCTGGACGATGCTGCTTGATTTCAAGTGCCAGTCCTCGGATATTAAAGTTCATCAAGATACATGCACCCCAATGTTCACAGCAGCACTATTCACAATAGCCAAGACATGGAAGCCACCTAAGTGTCCATCAACAGATGAATGGATAAAGATGTGGTATGTATGTACAATGGAATATTACTCAGCCATAAAAAGGAATGAAATAATACCATTTGCAGCAATATGGCTGGACCTAGACATTATCATACTAAGTGAAGTAAGTCAGACAAAGATAAATATCATATGATATCCCTTACATGTGGAATCTAAAAAAAATGATATAAATGAACTTATTTATGAAACAGAAATAGATTCACAGACATGGAAAACAAACTTATGGTTACCAAAGGCGAAAGGTGGGGGGAGGGATAAATTAGGAGTTTGGGATTAACATATATACACTACTATATATAAAATAGATAATCAACAAGGACCTACTGTATAGCACAGGGAACTATATTCAATATCTTGTAATAATCTATAATGCAAAAGAATCTGAAAAAGAATGTATACATACATACATATATATGTATGTATAACTGAATCACTTTGCTGTACACCCAAAACTAACGCAACCTTGTAAATCAACTATACTTCAATTAAAAAAAATTAAAAAATAAAGTTCATCAAGCTTTGCTCCTCAGCCCCTCCTCTCATCATTCTATAGTCTCAAAAGCTTCTCTCAGATGTCTCAAAGACCTTTCAGATCACACACGTGTTAGCCTAGGGTGACCATATAATTGATTGGTCCAAACCAGGGCATTTGGGGGAATAACAAATTCTGGACAAGACTTTGAGATAATAGGCATAACTTGGATTGTGCCAGAAAAACTGAGAAGTAGGGTCATTTTAGATGAAAACACTAATTATCTTCTTTCCCCAAACCTGGGTCCTTCTCAATAGCCCCCAGTGGCTCTGGCATCACCATCTTGCACATGGTACAGATGGGAAACCCAGGACATATCCTTTACACCACCTTCTCCCTCACTACCCACCTCCAATCCATCACCAACTCCTACTTCCTACACTCTTTGGAATCCACTCACTTCTCCCCCAGCTTGGCTGCTACATCCAAGTCCAAACAGCTACCATATCTTGTTTGGGCTTCTCAAGAGCCTCCACACTGACCCACTGGCTTCAGTCCCTCCCGCCTCCTCGCTGTGCAGCAGCCAGACTGATTCCTCTGAAACGTCGGTCTGATTGGGCCACGCCGGTGTGTAAAGCAAGTGGTTTCCCCATGTCTTTAGGACAGAGATAAAGTCCTTACACCTGGACCCTAAGGCCTACATAGGCTGCCTTCTGCCACCATCCAATGACCTTCTTTCTTTGTACCTTTAGGTAATGCTTGAAAGCTTCCAGAGCCTTCTGGGTCTTCCTACAGATTGTTCCCTATAGCTGGAAAGCTCCTTCCCCCAGTGGAGTTCAGGTCTCTGTTTAAATCTCACTCCCTCACTGTCCACACGAGGCCATTACCACGTCATCCCCTGTCATGCACCCTGTACTTTTGCCCTCATGGCACTTGTTGCAGATTGTAATCATAGCACTGTGGTTATTTGCTTACTGACCATCTCCCACACCATAAGCTGCCTGAAGGTGGAGTTCATGTCTCTTTGCTCACTGTTCTACCTCAGCACCTCACTCAATGTCAGCGCGTGTTCACACTCACCAAATATCTGTCTAAAGGATGATGAAACAGGACAGCAAGCCTCCATGGTATTGGAGAATGAGAGTCTCAATTTAGCCGCTATGGAGACTGTGCTAGTTTTCTGTGGCTACTGTAACAAACGACCATAAACTTGGTCGCTTACAACAACAGAAATGTCTTTTCTCACTGTTCTGGAGGCCTGAAATCAAGATGTCAGCAGAGCTGGTGGGCGCTCCAGGGGAGAATCTCTGCCTGTTTCTGGTGGCTTCAGGCTTTCCCTGGCTTGTGGCCACATCACTCCCATCTCTGCCTACACCGTCACATCACCTTCTCCCCTTATGTGTCAAAACCCCCTCTTGTATAAGTTCTTATAAGGACACTCGTGATGGTACTGAGGGCCCACCAGACAATCTCCTCATCTCAAAATCCTCAACTTAACTACATCTGCAAAGACCCTTTTCCCCAATATGGTCATATTGACAGGTTCCAAGGATTAGGATGTGGACATATCTCTGTGGCGGGGGTGGGGGGAGGGGGGGGAGCATTTCCACCTACCATGGGGACATAGGACCAGATGTGGCCCAACATCTCCTGTGGCCCAGGAAAGAAAGATCTGTCTTGGGAAATTCAGGATGAAAACCTCTGCAAACTAGAAGACAGAATAGATTTCGGTGGCCATGGGGGAGAAACATCCTTAAGATGTTTCCTGCCGGGGTCAAAACAAGCACCATTGTTGTCCCTTCCCCACTCTTGTCTTCTCTGCCCACAAACAAAGATCGCTTCCCCAGGCAGAGGGCTCAGATGAGAGCCAGTTCCTATCCAATTGTTGAGATTCATGCCTGACGAGTCCGTGGAAAGATGCCAGAACTCACATTTGCTCCATAATGTTGGACAAAAAGCTTCATCTCAGATAGCTTCAGTTTCCCCAATGATAAATCAAGTTCTCTCTTTCCAAGGGAGCGATTGGGATTTTTCTTGCCGTTTCTCACGTGTCCTGGGACAGTAGTGTTAATATAAAGCATCATTCTATTTACCGTTCTAGTTCCTTGCAAGGACTGAATCTTACTCTCAAGGCTACTTCTTTCAGCTGTGAACTCTCCAGCTGCCTTTAAAAATAACAACAAAAATCCACCCCGACACCTCTCAGTCACCACACACCTGGGCCTTTTCAACTTTCAGGAGGCGTCCCCTTCAACTTTTCCTTGAAGTATACAAGAGTCATCAGCTATCTCAAACTGCACTGAGAATCAGGTCCTCTGTGGTCAGGACTTAGAACATCTTTTAAAAGGTGTAGCTTCCTAAAACAATTAAAAGTGTGCAAACATAGGGGCCTGGCCAGAAATAAATGCTACTGTATTTTTAGAAGGCTGGGTTCTTTTATTTTTAGGTAATGAGTCTAATTCGATTCCTATAAACCCCAGTGGTCCTTCTGTGGTTTAACTTAGACTGAGCACCTTGGACTTCTATGCAGCTTTCTGAAATGGCAAGGCTTCTGGGTGTGCTATTTATGAGGGAGAATTGGGGTGAGGTTCCATTTTTGGCAAAGGGTAAAAATAAAGGTTTTTCTCCTGAGTGGGCCCCTCTCAGAATCCAGCCCAGCCGCTAGGTCTACACTGGGCACACGTGTACAGCATATGTCAGGCTTGCCTCCGAAGAGAGATTATGAATCACTCTGCCTGGCTCCACTCTGGGGAGTTTTAAATCACGCTGCTTCTGCAACATGTAAAGCAGTGTTTGATTTTCTGGGAAGGAGGTTATGGATATTTTTTGCAGTAAAAGATGAACAGTGAATATAGTCGGTTCCCACCGTGAGGACTTAAGAAAAACAAACTAAAAGATGACCATCAGACCATTTCCCCACCACAGGGAGCTTCCAGACCCTTTTCCTGGAAGCTCCCTGTGGTGGGTGGCAGAATGGTGGCAGTCCTGTGAGAGGGTGAGTTCATTCCTTCAATCAACAAATGTTTCTGGAAGCCCTCCCCTGTGCATTGGGGAAACACTGGGGTCGTGTAGAAAACAGTGAGCTGGGTGTCATAGTGTGTGTTGGCTTTTAATGAAGTGAGTCACTCCTAGCTTTTCCAAAATCACAATCCTAACAGCAAACTGATTCATGATGACCAGGTTCAAGTACAGAAGCGGCGTTTCATGTGCACGGAGGTCCGTTCTTCCCTATCCATTGCAAGTGAAGAGAGCTGACCTCGTCTGGATTATACTTTGGGGACTCCAAGACTTTTCTGGGGGTTTGGAGAGATTCTGGAAATTAGACAGAATCAAGTGTGTTATCTGCTGGGCCCACACTCCTCCAGGACCCTCCAGGTTTGGGTCAAAGCCACTCAATCCCCTGGGGCCACCCTGGGAGTGTTCGCAATCTGCCAGGTCCCAGGGGATCCCCAAGGTACCAAAGCCCCCAGCTGCTGTAGGAACTCAGGAGGAAAAAGACAAAAATGGATTGATTCAACCAGAGCCCAAACTCAGGATGCAGGAGGCTTCTGGGGACACCTCCCCCTGAGGGCATGAAATGTATGAGACTCTCAGGGTTGTGCCTACAGGGAGGGAAGAGTGAGATGCAGTCAAGGGCCCGCGCAAACAAAGCCGGAGGGAGGGCCGATGCTGGCGAGGACGGGGTGATGGCAAAGACTGAAAAAGTTTGGAGACGCAGAGGAGAGGAGGAGGTGGGGGGAGGAAGGAGATACGAGGAGACTCTTGCCGTGAGTCTGCAAAAATTTCCCTCCTCTGCACTCAGGCTACCAAAGGGGAATGAAGGATGCGTGTAGACAGGGTCTGGATGTACTGAAGAAATGCCTGTAAGTGGAGCCTCGGGGAGGGAGGGAGGGGCTCTGAGGGCCAGGTGCGAGCTCAGCGAGGTGGAGCCTTGCAGGACTTGCCTGGGCACCACACTGGCCCCCGGGGGACCCTGTGTGTGCTACAGCTGTGAAGACAGGCGGGAAGGGAGACTTGAAAAGGGAGATGCTAATGGACCCATCGGCCTTCAACGCCAGCATCTGCTGTTCTGCTGAGGGAAACCCTTTCACTCAGATGGATTTTTACACAATCATGCCATCTTCCCACCAGCGCCCATTCTTATCCATCTTGCTCTCTACTCCAATCCTCGTTAGAACTCCAAGCTCCCCCCTCCCCCCAAAAGAGTTATTTCATTAAAAAGTCATTGGCTAAACGGGTAACTCAGGAGCTGGGCTGAAAGTGGGACCGCAGGCTCCTTTCCAGAGAGGCTGATTCTGCCCCCCTTCCATCCACAAGTTCCCCACCGGGGTCCCTTCTCTCTGCAGTCACTTTGTGCTTTCCAACTCCATCCCAGAATGGCCTTGTGCCTCAGGGTCATGTGGAATTTTCTGGAATACAGCACACACACTGACAAAGCCTCAGGAGATGTTTCTCCAAGCACAGGCCTAGATGGATCCCTAGCCAGTCCCTCGGCTTTCTCTAGTCAGGTATATGCTGAGTATGGTTAGGGTTCAAGCTGCCTTCCTGGTGACACCTTCTAGGGTGGCGGCCCTCCAACCCATTTCCCCCTTCCCTCTTCTTTTTCTGGAACCTGCAGATGTTGCCTCTGCCCCAGTACGCTTGGGGTCCTGGGAAAGTGCCCCCACTGCCTACGATTGAGCAAACTAAGGAGGGGTGTTTTTGGACCAGGCCCTTTGCTCTGTTCTGGGCCATTGGGGGAGTGGGTGCTGCTTTTTGACTAGACTTGCCAGCTGGGAATTTACGGGGGACAGGAGAATCACCCGCAAACGATGTCCCAGTGAAATGCCGGCTGTGTTTGCTCCCAGCTTCCCATAAAGATGTTCACATCTTTTTAAGACAGGAAGCAGTTAATTCTCTTTACTGACAAGACATTAAATATCAAAATAGAAAGAAAAGAAAACCAACATTAGTACCAGGCACATACCATCTTTTCTTACTTCACTTGTATCATTAGGGGCCCAGCTCACAGGGTCTATGCTTAGCTGATTTCAAACAAATGCCCACTGTTGGTTTCCTGTTATTTTGTTTCACTAAGAAGGTCTGAGTCCCTTGGTCTGCCTCTTCCCACGGTGGCCAATCTCCTCTTTCTGGAAGAGTATGGAATAATCTTCCTCGTGAAGCAAATCCTTCCCTGCGGAAACACAGTGTATTCAAGGAAAAAGCACAGAATTGGAAGTCAGACAGATTTAGATGTGAATCTTTGTTCAGCTCTGTGTCCTTCAACAAGTGATTTCATCTCTCTGAGCCTTGGTTTTCTTATCTGTACAATGGTCGAACCTAACTTCATTGCCTACTAGCTGTGTGACCTGGGGCTAGTTACTTAACCTCTCTGGGCCTTAGTTTTCTTTTATCTGTGAAAGGGGATAAACATTGATATCTGTTTCAGGGTTGTTGCTGTTACTGAGTTACTATGTGTGAAGCGATTAACTCTGTGCCTGGCACGTGGCAAGCATGATGTGAGGGTTTGCTATCAGGATTATAATGGGTGGTTGTATGGACTGAATGAATGAGATGATGTATGTATGTCAAGCACTTTGCACATGGGAGGTACTTGTCCAACCTATTCCCCCTCCCCCAACTCCTTCCGTGCCCCCCTGCCAGCATCCTCAACTTCTCCCTGATTCTCACCTATGAACACGTTCTCAGGTGCCTGTCCAAGGGCAGGCCTCACCTGGTCTCTCTCTCAGCAGCCCTGACCTAAACTGCATGTATCTGCACTGACCCCATCATCTTCTGTCGGGTTTAGTTCCCCTCTTCAGGCTGAAGCCGAGTGGATGACTAAGCATTCCTCTTACAGCGACCAATCATGCTCTTCAACATAAATAACATTCAACAAGAAAAATTAAGCCCACATATAGTGTGGCCGATTAAATATGGCCAAAAATTTTGCAGCTCAAGAAGTGGGGTCTATTTGTCCACCTTTTGAAACTGGGCTGGCCTTGTGACTTTCTTTGACTAATGAGATGCAGTCAAAGTAATCTTGTCTGCCTTCCAGGACCAGAACACTGCCATGAGGATGTCACGTAAGGAAGCTGGTCTAATCTGCTGGAAGATGAGGGGCCATGGGGTGAACTGAGGTGAAGCTAGTACGAACTGCTTCTAAGAAATTCTTACCCACTCATGTAGTCTGTGTCCCTAAGTAAACTTGACTAACACCATGGAATGTAGATGCTAAAAAGACTTCATCAGAGATAGCTCTTTTGGAAAAAGTATTCCAATGCCACGTACATATTTTGAGGTCTTCTCCAGGGCGTGTTGGGTGCCAGGGATTGGAACGAGATGCAGGTCTTTGTAATGGAAGAGGTTATCCAGGCTTGTCAAGCGTTTTGGAGCTTCAATCATGAAGGTCACACCCTGAATGGAAAATGCTCCCAGTTAAATTGTAGACAGGGCTAGGAGTGGAGAGGGACAGCTATTTTATTCACTAGGGTGAATAAAATGTTCCCTGTGAATTACTCTATCTCTGTAATTCCAGTGTGACTTAATTCTGCACTTTGGAGATCATGAAAACAGAGATCAGAGGAAAGTTGGGTCTGGAGTTTCAATCAGCATCAAACCCTTTTTGTATTTGACATGGGCTCTGTCAACATGGAATCCAGAGCTTAGAGTAGAAAGGAGAAGTACAAATGTGATAAAGGGATTTTACACCATCTGAGCAATGCAAGTCTTTCTCTAGGCCAGGAAGAAGTACTTAGTGAGGAAAATAGGAGTATGATGGTGGCGTATAGTGGTTAAGAACTTGCCCTGTGGTATCGAACAGATCTAATTTCAAATTCTGCTTTTGCCATTTACTAGCTAGTTGTAGCAGTTACATATTGCTGTATAACAAACCACCGCAATTCTTAGTGGCTTAAATTAACAACCATACATTTGTTCAGAATTCTACAGTTTAGATTAGTGTGTATCTGTTAATCCCAAAATTTTAATTTATTCCTCCCACCCCCTTTCCCTTTTGGTAACCACAAGTTTATTTTCTATATCTGTGAGTCTGTTTCTGTTTTATAAATAAATTCATTTGTATTATTTTTTTAGATTCCACATATATGTGACATCATATAATATTTGTCTTTCTCTGCCTGACTTACTTCACTCAGTATGATAATCTCTAAGTCCATCCATGTTGCTGCAGATGGCAATATTTTATTCTTTTTTATGGCTAAGTAATATTCCATTGTGTGTGTGTATGTGTGTGTGTGTATACCTCATCTTCTTTATCCACCATCTGTTGATAGACATTTAGGTTGCTTCCATGTCTTGGCTACTGTAAAGAGTGCTGCTGTGAACATTGGGGTGCATGTATGTTTTCAAATTAGAGTTTTCATTTTTTCCAGGTATATGCTCAGGAGTGGGATTGCAGGATCATATGGTAGTTCTATTTTTAGTAGTGTTATTTTTAGTCTTTTAAAGAACCTCCATACTGTTTTCCATAGCGACTGCACCAATTTACATTCCCACCAACAGTGTAGGAGGGTTCCTTTTTCTCCACACACTTTCCAGCATTTATTATTTGTAGACTTTTTGATGATGGCCATTCTGACTGGTGTGAGGTGAAACCTCCTTGTGGTTTTGATTTGCATTTCTCTAATAATTAGCAATGTGAAACATCTTTTCATGTGCTTATTGGCTATCTGTATGTCTTCTTTGGAGAAGTGTCTATGTAGGTCTTCTGCCCATTTTTTGATTGGGTTGTTTGTCTTTTTTTTGATAGTGAGTTGTATGAGCTGTTTGTATATTTTGGAAATTAAGCCCTTGCTGGTCGCATCATTTGCAAATATTTTCTCCCATTCCATAGGTTGTCTTTTCGTTTTGTTTATGGTTTCCTTTGCTGTGCAAAAGCTTTTAAGTTTGATTAGGTACCATTTGTTTATTTTTGCTTTTACTTCTTTTGCCTTCGGAGACTGATCTAAGAAGATACTGCTATGATTTATGTTGGAGAATGTTTTGCTTACATTCTCTTCTAGGAATTTTATGGTGTCTTATCTTATATTTAAGTCTTTAAGCCATTTTGAGTTTATTTTTGTGTATAGTGTGAGGGTGTGTTCTAACTTCATTGATTTACATGCAGCTGTCCAGCTTTCCCAACTCCACTTGCTGAAGAGACTGTCTTTTCTCCATTGTATTTTCTTGCCTCCTTTGTCAAAGAGTAATTGACCATAGGTGTGTGGGTTTATTTCTGGGCTCTCTATTCTGTTCCATTGATCCATATGTCTGTTTTTGTGCCAGTAACATACAGTACAGTTTTGATTACTGTAGCTTTGTAGCATTGTCTGAAGTCTGGGAGCTTTGTTCTTTTTCCTCAGGATTGCTTGAGCAATCCTGGGTCTTTTGTGGTTTTATATAAATTTTAAGATTATTTGCTCTAGTTCTGTGAAAAATGTCATAGATAATTTGATAGGGATCACACTAAATCTGTAGATTGCTTTGGGTTGTAAGGCCATTTTAACAATATTAATTCTTCCAATCCCTGGAGCTTTCCTAACAACTTCAAACCAGCTGCACATACCCAGCCAGGTCAGATCCCTGGGGCCACATTGTTAGGTGTTCACCCCAAAGGGCTTCATTTCTTCATTCCTCAGGTGTGAGGTGTTTACGAGTGCAGACTTTAGAGCCAGGTGGCCTGGGTCCTAACCCTGGCTCATTTATTGCTTGATGACTTGTGTTTGGGGGCCAGTTTCTTCTCTATAAAATGGGAATAGTGATAACCTACTTCGTGGGTTATCCTGAGGATTAATTGTGCTAATACACCTGCCACTCCTAGAACAGTGCCTGGCACACAGCAGGCACTGAGTCAGTCATTCTTGTTATTACTTGGGCTCTGTAGCATTTGCCACTATTAATGGACCCCTCTTTTTGGTCTTCTTCACCCCACACTTTTATTATGTAGCATTAATATTGGCTGCTGCTTTAATTATTATTGTTTTTGTACATTCATTCAATCTTTCCCCTTTTCTTCATTTATTCAAACACTGCCTGCCTGCCTTCCATATATTAATCACTTTGCTAGACACAGGGGACAAAAAAATCAATTCAGCTACAGTCTTTGTCCTTGTGAAGACAGCCCATTAAGCAAACGCTTTAAAAATCCCAACAGCAAGAAAGTACAAGGAAGTGTGATAAAGGCTTTGGTAAGGGCAGCAGGATGCTATGGGAGCCCAGAGTGGAAGCAACTACTATAACTTTTTTTGTAGTGTTCTAAAATACTGTTACAATAAATTATGCTGGGATAACTGGGCCATTACCTGAGGCTTACAAATATTTTGGCTGCACTTCACTTGGATTTTGACTGTAACTGGATTTGACTTGTATTTAGTGGCTCCATTTCCTCAGGGTTGAAAATGAGGTCACATCTTTCAGGAATGGGACTTGACAGTGAGTAGCATTTCTTCTTGGTGAATTGCTTATAGGGAGGAGGACCATCACATGGCACTGCGTATAGTGTAACTTGGTATGTTACAGCTAGGCTGGTGGACCAAGTTGGTCCAGTAATGGAGTTTTAAAAAAATTTAATCTGTATTTCTAACAAAGAAATCCATGGTCCTAGTTTAAAAAGTCAAACAGTATTAAAAGGTTTCTATTGAAAACAGCAGTCCCCTGACCCATGCCTCCCCTTCTATTTAATCTCTCTTCCCCCGAGGGAAACACTTCCAAGTCTTTTAAGATGTTTCTTATGGTTTGCCTCTGTGTTTCTAAATAAATATGTGTATATTGCTATTTCTTGATTTCTCTACTTTGGATGTTTTTGTACCCCGCCCCTCCCCCAGTACTCACCTACACTTCTCTGCCTCCCCAGCCTTCTAATTTTTTAATATATATATAACTATGTTTGGTCAAATAGTATTTAAGGTTTGTATTTTTTTGACCATGTAGATACAATCACAGCTGAACCACAGAGTTGACCATGATTACTTTTTCTTTCTCATACAGAATTTTTGTTTTCCTAGAGTTAGTAATTGCCTCATTTTTAAGATTTGCTTAATTTTCTCTGTGCTTACCATTAATCCACTGTCTCTATCAGAGCTTAAATCCCTTTGAATACTAGCACATCAAACTCCATTTTTATCTTAGATACATCTCTTCTGGACAATTTCTGGACTTGCCTCCAGAAAGACTCCAGACACCAATTCTGTCACTTCCCTTTACACTCATAGCAGGATTTCCCTTCCTTACCACCATGAATGTTCACTTCAACTCTTTCCCATGTTGGATCCTTTATTTCCTTAACTTCGCATGGTCTTCCTTTAAAAAATTACTTCCTTGTTTTGGTGGAGCATCTTAGTAGGTGGAGCCCATGAATGTCTGAAAATAACTTCATTCTACCTCCAGTTTGATTGCTAGACTGGCTGGTGTGATGTTTAATTTTATGTGTCAGCTTGCCTGGACTAAGGGATGCCCAGATAGCTGGTAAAACATTATTTCTGGGTGTGTCTGTGAGGGTGTTTCCAGATGAGATTAGCGTTTGATTCAATAGACTGAGTAAAGAAGATCCACCCTCACCATTGTGGGCAGGCCCAAATAGAACAAGAAAGTGAAGGAAGGGCAACTCACCTCTTTCTTCTTGAGTTTGGCATCCATCTTCTCTTGCCCTTGGATATCAGAGCTCCTGGTTCTCAGGCCTTTAAATTCTGGGACTTATACCAGTGGTCGCTCAGTTCCCAGGTCTTCAGTCTCAGATTGAATTATACCACTGACTTTCCTGGTTATTCACCTTGCAGATGGCAGACTGTGGGACTTCTCAGCCTCCATAAATGCAAGAGTAAATCTCCTCTTATCTATACCTGCATTTATATCATCTATAGCTATATTATCCGTATCTCCTATTGGTTGTGCTTTTCTGGAGAACTCTGACTAACATAGCTGGGTATACAATTTTAGTTTACATATAATTTTCACTCAGTTTTAAAAGCATTGCTCCATTCTTTTCCGGATTCTATTATTACTATTGAAAATTCTAACACCATTCTAATTCCAAATCCTCTATATATGACCTATTTTTTTTCTTTCCTCCCTGCAATTTTTTGGATATTTTCCTGTGCCAGCTCTTCTAAAATCTTACAATGGTTTGCTTTCATGTGGGTCTCTTTTTCATTCTTTGTGAGGGAGGCTCAAGGTAGTCCTTTCAATCTGGAGACAAATGTTTTCAGTTGGAATTTTTTTTCTGTATTTGTTCTTTAATAACTCCTTCCCTCTATATTCTCTTTTCTCTTTTTCTAAAACCCCTATTATTCAACTCCTATTATTTTGTTGGCAAACTTAGACTAATTCATAGATTTTCTTTATTTTTTTTTCTTAACATCTTTATTGGAGTATAATTGCTTTACAATGGTGTGTTAGTTTCTGCTGCATAACAAAGTGAATCAGCTATACCTATACATACATCCCCATGTCTCCTCCCTTTTGCGTCTCCCTCCCACCCTCCCTATCCCACCCTCTAGGTGGGCACAAATCACCGAGCTGATCTCCCTGTGCTATGCGGCTGCTTCCCACTAGCTATCTATTTCACATTTGGTAGTGTATATATGTCCATGCCACTCTCTCACTTTGTCCCAGCTTACCCTTCCCTCTCCCCGTGTCCTCAAGTCCATTCTCTATGTCTGCTAGACTAACTCATAGATTTTCATTGTCTTCTCTTCTCTTTCCTATTTTACATTCTTTATCTTCTCTCTGGGTGATATTTTCAACTTTATCTTCTAACTCTTTGATTTTTTTTTCTTTTCTATTAACTTAAAAAAATATCTGTTCTCATACTTTGAATTTCCAAGAGCTCTTTCTCATTCTATACATTCTACAAATACAATATTACCTATTTTTCTTAGCACCAGCTTTTTGTATTAAATTTTTAATACCCTTTCATCTTTCTAAGGAGAACTTTAAAATTTTTAATTTAAAAATTTTCCTTCTGCTCTTGTCACTCTCTGTCTCCTTTGAGTTCTTCTTGTCTGTTGTTTTTTTCTGTCTGTCATTCATGCCAGAAGTTTTCCCTCAGATGCCTGGTGACACCCTGGTTGTCCATTTTTAGTCAAAAGTGAAGCAAAGGGATTTCCTTTTGGGGTGATGAAATGTTTTGGAACTAGATAGAGGTGCTGGTTGTACACTATTGTGAATGTACTAACTGCCACTGAATTGTTCACTTTAAAATGGTTAATTAATTTTATATTATGTGAATTTCACCACAACAAAAATTGAAGAAATAAAAAGAGAGAGAGGCTGTACAGTTTCTCCGGTGAGGAATCTTCAACTTCCTGCCTGGGTAGGGGTATAAGTCTGCAACCCCATGTCTGGGAAATCAAGATTGGGGGAAAGGACATGTTGACTTTCACCTAATCTCCTTTTTCTCAGTGTGGCTGTCACCCCACTGTGCTAATCCTGCCATCTCTGAGGTCAAAGGCACCTGGGTTCAACCTCTCCAGAGCGTAAACTCTGACGCAGTTCACTGCCAGGTTAGGGAGGGACAGTCGTCTGGCTGAGTCAATCTGAGAGCTTTTCCTCACACTGATTCTGATTTTAGCCCCATCCATATCCCTACCGTCCTGGGTTCTGGGGCCTCCAAATCTTGAGACTTTCCAAATTTCGGTTTCCTTCTTGATACTCAGCTGTCTTTAGCTAATCCCCAGACACAGGTTTCTTCACTCTGCTGGCCAGATTGTGTCTTTTTTTTTTTTTTCCAAGCACAAAGATGCCATCTTTTTGGCCTAAGATGTTCCTCTGAGAGGTTGCTGCTGAAGTTTCATTCTCTGAAGGAGGGCAGCATGGTGACGTGTGTGAACACAGGATGGGGGCTGAGATTCTTAGGGCCGAGCCTTCCCTTTGGCACTAACTGGCTGTTTGCACTTGAATGTGCTGAGGGGCTACTCTGCATTCCAGTGTCGTGACTATTTCCTGATCTGTCCAATGGTGGGCTGACGGTAGATGCCCTTGCCAGTCCTCAAAGCCAGTGCTTGGGCAGAGGCCTTTGGAAGATCCGGTGTCGGCCCCTTTGGGACCTGAGCATGACTGGGAGTCCCTTTGAAACCTCGAGCTGTCATTTAATCCTGTTGGTACCTTTGGAGCAACATTTTCAACTAGAGGTATAAAGCGCATTCAAAGGAAGAGAATACTGGAAATGCAAGTTAATCCCCAGGGGATAGAACTGTTGAATAGAACAGGTGACTAGAGCTTAGCCTGTTGGCTGAAATGGATATACTTTAAATTTTCATGCATAAAGGATGGCTATTAGTTTGGCCTTACATTCCTCCACTCAATGACCCTTCTCCTTCCTTAGATCAAATTCTGGCTCTTTCTGCCTTCACACTGACTTTCCAAACTGCAGTTGAAACTGGGGTGTCTGCAGAACTCATGCCAGAGTGGCTCATCAGCGCATTAGAAAAGCCAAAACAAGCCAATGATGAAGAACAAATATTAATATTCTAAAAAGATAAAAGGCAGCCTCATGTACATGCAGATACAACTTTGGAGATGGGGGAAGCCAAAGGTATTTGGGGGGAGTAGGTTTAGGGTACAGAGGGAGATACAGGCAGTTGTAGGATCCCCCTTCAGATATTTTTTTTAAAATGCAGAGCCCTTTACAGCTGTATTCAGAATCTAGGCTACTTCTGAAACTCTGCTGTTAATTTTAGAAAATAAGTATTGGAGGCAAGTTTGTGTGGTTTTGGTTTCATAAGTCTTGAGAGAAACTTCCCTTTTACTTGTGCATCTCAAATGATTCCTTCCTCCCCTGCCTCCATCTTTCACTCCTCCCTCCTTTTCTGTACCTGGCTATCTCATCTCCTCTCACTTCCTTCTCTCCTTAAAGGCCCCATCCTGTCTCTCTCTCTCCCTGTTTCCCCAAACACGGCTGAGGCCCCGCCCCAAGCTTGGGGGAGGTGGGAGGCATGCAGACCTACCTCCTCTGACTGCCTTTTTCTCCATCCCATGGCCTCTCCTCCCTGATGCCAGGCCAACCTCTTAGCCCTCTCCACGGGGCCTCTGAATCAATCCCTTCCCAATGTTTATCTTACAAGTTGAAAAGTTCAATTGCAGCCCAAAGTGGGACCTTGGAGGCTGAGCAGGGGAGGGTGGATGTGATAGATTCTGCCCGACCAACAGGACGACGTCCAATGCCCACTGAGGGGCCACTCAGGGTTCAACACCCAACGAGGCTGTGTCCATTGACGATTAACTAGCATGTGAGAGCTGCCAGCTCTCTCTACAAGTGCAGTCTGGTCTGCTCATTTCTTCTCTGAAATCTAAATTTCTTCTCATCCCATTTTTGCCTGACTCACTTTTTTCTCTTTGGTGCAAATTCTTCAATTCCATATGTCTGTTTTAACTAAGAAGTGCTGCAGGAACACACATGGTAAGAAAGATACTCACAAGGTAACATTCCATTGTTCTGCTGCATCCTAGTGAAACCTTTGTATTTGGGTCTGACTTATTGGAAGTGGCCAGAAAGGGGAGAGGGGAAACAGCTTCCTTTGATATGTTAAATCGAGTCCATTTTTTGCCTCCTTGATAAATGAGTGGGTTCAAGAGCTTGCTTTTTTTTTTTTTAACATCTTTATTGGAGTATAATTGCTTTACAATGGTGTGATAGTTTCTACTTTATAACAAAGTGAATCAGCTATACATATACATATATCCCCATATCTCCTCCCTCTTGCGTCTCCCTCCCATCCTCCCTATCCCACCCCTCTAGGTGGTCACAAAGTACCGAGCTGATCTCCCTGTGCTATGCTTTTTTAAAAGAAGTGTATTTTTAAACATACCCACATTCCAAAGGTCCCCAAAGTACCTGTCAAAAGTGATGCGAAATCCTGAGCCCAGGGGAGAAATACGAGACCCCAGCTGGGGTCTCCAGGGAAAGATTACGTGGCATCCTGAGTTCCTATGGTTCAGATGGGGAAACACTGGGAGGCCAACGGATCCACAAATGTTTCCCAGCTGATTTATGGTACAATTTTGAACCATTAGTCTCTGCTCCACTATTTCCTTATGTGCAAAATCAGAAAGCATAAAATAAATCCTGAGATGAATTTTCATGGCATCCGGGATCTGAGGAAGAAGTGTTCTGCCGTGTATACCATCATGCCTAGGCAAGGTAGGATTGGCCAGAAAGTCAGTTGCTAGGTTGGTTTCTAAGGATGTGGGTGCCTTGGTTTCTCCATTCACTCACCTTTTGCTATCAACCTTTCCCAAGCAACCAAGCTGGAAGACATTTAATATCTGTATGTGTTGTAGGAGAATGGGGCATGAGAGGATGGTCATATCCCAGGTCTCGGGCTAGTCCTTGGGACGGGCCACCAAGTGAGTGTCCTTGGCTTTGTGCAGGAAAGAATTCAAGAGCAAGCCATAGTAAAGTGAAAGCAGGTTCATTGAGAGAGATACACATTCCACAGGCAGAAGGCAGTCGGTCTCAGAAGGTGAGAGTGGCCTCGAAATATGGCTGGGTAATTTCATAGGCTAACAAGTGGGAGGATTATTCCAACTATTGTGGGGAAGGGGTGGGGATTTCCAGGAATTGGGCCACTACCCACTTTTTGGCTTTTTACGGTCAGCCTGGGAAGTGTCATGGTGCCTGTGGTGTGTCATTTAGCATGCTAATATATTACAATGAGAATATAATGAGGCTCAAGGTCTACTGGAAGTCAAATCTTCTGCCATCTTGGGCCTAATTGGTTCTAACCGGTTTTTGTCATATCCTGTTCTTCTTAATGGCTGTGTCATTCTTTTTTTTGTTTTGTTTTTCAGGTTTTGTTCTGTTTATTTATTTATTTTTAATTTATGGCTGTGTTGGGTCTTCGTTTCTGTGCGAGGGCTTTCTCTAGTTGCAGCGAGCGGGGGCCACTCTTCATCGCGGTGCGTGGGCCTCTCACTATCGCAGCCTCTCTTGTTGCGGAGCACAGGCTCCAGACGCGCAGGCTCAGTAGTTGTGGCTCACGGGCTCAGTTGCTCCGCGGCATGTGGGATTTTCCCAGACCAGGGCTCGAACCCCTGTCCCCTGCATTGGCAGGCAGACTCTCAACCATTGCGCCACCAGGGAAGCCCCTGTGTCATTCTTTTAATGGTTGTGCCCTGCCCTTTTCTCTCCTGTCACATATGGACAAAGATTCTCTCCTCTACTAAACTCTACTCATGTTCTTTCGAACTCTTCAACTAGGCTTTGACTTTTGAACTTTCATGTTCGTCTCTGCATTGTCCAATTTTAGCAAGAATCCTGCTAAGTCATTTTAACCAGAATCCCCACCTTTGATATTTGATCCTCATCCCCCACTATCCCCCAGGTGATGTCTGATCACCCTGGCCTGCCTTCTGCAAGAATCAGGTTTGGTCAGTTTAGCAAGAATCCCCTCTTACCCTTCCTGTTTCCTCTTCGTCATTTTCCATCCACTGACCCCCACCCTGCTCCTTGGCTCTGAAATCCCATTGATCCAGGTGGTATTCAGAGATGAGTCCAATTTCTCCCCACTGCAGTGGTCCTACACCTATTGCCATGGCCCCCCTTGAATAATCTTCCTTACCATGCTTTCACAAGTGTCATTGAATAATTTGTTCTTTAGCAGTATTTTATTTCAATTATTCTTTTTCTACTTATAATATCAGCCTGTGACACAGCTGTTATTATTACTATTGTTGCCTCACAGATGAAGAACAAAACCTCCAAGAGGTTAGGTGACTCATTCAACATCACACAGTTGGGAACCAAGTCTTTTGACTCCCAAATCCACATGTTTGCTTTCCACCAGAGGCAGAAATGAGGTGCATCTCTAGTTTGAAGAATTCTTGGAGCAAAAAGTATTAGTGTCAGTGCCGAGTATGGGGTATAATTTTGATGAATTCTTATTCTCTACCCCAATAAACAGGGGCTGTTTTATCTGCTAAAACAGGAAATTGCCAAGCCTTATGAACTAGCAGGTGCATTTCCCAAGAAGATCACTATCCTAGCAGCATCTAAGCTTTGAAAAGTACACTGGGAATGGTCTGTTGGCTATTTTGGGCCAGATCTCTACCAGGGGAAATAATCAGAGTGATTTGAAAGAGCTTTTTTAAGCCCACCAAGCCTTGTGATGAGGTGGTACGTCATCAGAAACGTCACTTGCTTCTCAAAGGTTCTCCAAGTCTCCCATTTTCACCAGCAAATCTCAGACTCATTGCCACCGGGCCAAACCAGGAGCTAGAGGACACTCTGGAAGAAATAAATTTGAAAGGATCCCAGACATCCTACCATTAAGTCAACAGACTCAAAAAAAAGGAACAGAAGAGAATTTGTAGCACTCATCTCTACTCTGCAGGGGTTGCTAGGAAGTTGTCATTAAAGGTTAATGGCAGTGCGTTTGAGATGAATGCTGTTCTTTATGAAATGACCCAGCAAGGATGTTAGAGAGGAAGCCTGGGGGAAAGAAAGCAGGAACCGTGTGACCTGGGTCCGAATTCTGGACCAATTATTAACTACTGTGTGACCTTGGAGAAGTCACCATTCCTCTCTTGTCCTCAGATTCCTCATTTGTACAAAGAAGTCGTTGGGTAAGGTGATCCCACTTTTTAAGCGTCTTATATCCCTCTGACATTCTTTAACCCTCAGTTTTCTGCCTCAGCTTCCACAGAGCCCTGAGGAGAGGGATCAGGGCAGGCTGTAGCTATTTCGATTGGGCAGAGACAGTACCTGCCAGCTCCCTGTCCCCAAACATACTAAGGAAATAATAGTGTCACTGCCCCACACAATGCACATTCAAATGGGGATTTACAGTTACAAAGCCCTCCATGTACATTACCTGAATTATTAAGATAAGCAACCCAGTTTTTCCCAGGCTACTAGGAGGCCTGACACAGATACAGGTATATGGAAAAAGTACCTTCCTTGACCAATTGGAAGAAGTAGGGTGAGCCTCCAGACACTGGCCTCACTCAGAACTAGACCAGCTTCTTCCCAGTACAAGCTTTTGATCAACCTCTGAGGTGATGATTCTGTTTGTGGTTGTGTGTTTTTATCCCTCCTTCTCCCCTTCCTCCCTTCATCCACCCACCCATCCATCCATCCACCCACCCATCCATCCATTATCTATCATCCATCTGAAACAGGAGGAAGGGGGCAGGCCACAACCTTTAAAAGAATGACATAACCATTGAGGATATGACATAAACTGGCTAGAACCCACTAGGTCCAAGATGGCAGAAGATTTGACTTACAGTTGACCTTGAGCCTCATTATACGCTCATTGTAATACAATAGCATATGCTAAACAACACACCCACAGGCGCCATGACAGTTCCGAAGCCAAACGAGGCCGGTGGCCAAATTCCTGGAGATCCCCGCCCCTTCCCCAAAATATTTGGAATAATCCTCCCACTTATTAGCTTATGAAATTACCTAGCCCATAAAAACTAACTACCCCATATTTTGGGGCCTCTCCCTTTCTGAGATGGCCCACACTCTGTCCGTGGAGTGTGTTTCTCCCATGGCCACATTTGCCTTTTGAGATGGATCTCATTCTGTCTATGGAATGTGTATCTCTCTAAATAAATCCACTTCTTACCTATCACTTTGTCTCTCACTGGATTCTCTCTGCAACGAGACATAAAGAACCTGAGCTTCATTAAGTCCTGAGGCCAAGTGTGAGATCTTAATTAAAAGACAGTGGGTTCAAGTCCCAATCTGAGTTGTGCAGTTTCACATCCATCCATCATCCATCCATCATCCATCCATCTAGCCATCCATCCATCCATTCTATCCATCATCCATCCCTCCATTATTCATCTGTCTAGCCATTCATCCATCCATCCTTCCATCATCCACCCATCATCCATCCGTCTAGCCATCCATCCATCCATCCATCATCCATCCACCTAGCCATCCATCTCCCATCTATCTATCATTCTCCAAAAGTATTTACCCAGCACACAACTTGGTTCATAGGGGCTGTGGAAGGCCCTCTGTGAGATACAAAGGACATGTTGGAGATGGGAGCCCTTTTTTGACTGGGGAAGACAAACTCCTGAAGCAAAGATGATGCAGCTAGAACGATCAGTGCAGAGGAGTACAAGGGAGTCATGGGGCCCTCTTCACCCCTCCCCCGCCCCTCTATCCCCTTCATTCGCTTGGACACCTGTGTAGCAGGCCTATCCCTGTCAGACTCCTTCCTTAGCTGAAAGTAATTATGTGGTCACATTTACACAGCTGAGAAAAGAACATTAAGGAGCCACTTCACAAAGGCTTCCTGAGTGAACGGCGTTATTATTGCAGCGGGCGCTCCTACTCACCCAGAGGAATGTCACTGTGGTACGTGGGCCCTAACTCGGTTTTCTCAGAGCATATTAATAATAATAATAAAAAACTAGATGTCTTCTTTTGGATAGAGTCTGTTAGTATGACTCCCATTCAACTTGTTATTTTATCATTAACTGTATATAAATGAATAGTTAAAAGGGTAAGTGCTTGCTGTGATATTCGACGCTGACCATCCCACTTTTAGGAGGGCCGTGGTAAACTGGAATTTGTCAGAGGCCTATGGTCGGTATGGGGAGAAGGGCGGGCTCTAGACCATCCACCACAGCGACAACTGTGGGCGGTTAGCGTGGGGAAGAGCCTGCACACATTAGAGGGGCTCTCGCTGCAGAAGGAGGAAGTTTGGCATGGGTTCACCTCAAAGGTCAAAGCTAAGACGGAATTCTAAGGCAGTATTAGTACAGCAGAATTTTAGTTCAACATAAGAAGCTACTTTTTGAAATAACCAAAATGTCCATTGAATGAGAAATGGATAAATAAGACGTGGCATATCCATACAGTGAAATATTATTCAGTAATAAAGAGGAATGAAACACTGACTCCTGCTGCAACATGGATGTACCTTGAAAACATAATGCTCAGTGAAAGAAGCCAGTCACGAAAGGCCACATATTGTATGAATTCATTTATGCGAAATGTCCAGAACAGACAAATTCATACAGACACAAAGTAGATTAGTGATTGTCTAGGGCTGGCTGACCGGAGGGAAATGGGGAGTAATTTTTGTGTGGGTGATGGAAATGTTCTAAAATTAATTGGGGTGATGTTTGCACAACTCTGTGAATATATGAAAAACCACTGAGTTGTACACTTTATTTTTTAATTTTCTTATTTTTGGCCACGCCATGCGGCTTGTGGGATCCCAGCTCCCCAACAAGGGATCGAACCCTGCTGAGTCCTAAACACTGGACTGCCAGGGAATTCCCAGGTTGTGCACTTTAAAAGGGTGAATTGGGACTTCCCTGGTGGCACAGTGGTTAAGAATCCGCCAATGCCAAGAATAATGAATAATGCCAATGCAGGGGACATGGGTTCGATCCCTGCTCTGGGAAGATCCCACATGCCGCAGAGCAGCTAAGCCCATGAGTCACAACTACTGAGCCCGCATGCCACAACTACTGAAGCCCTCGCGCCTAGAGCCCGTGCTCCGCAACAAGAGAAGCCACCGCAATGAGAAGCCCACGCACTGCAACAAAGAGTAGCCCCCGCTCTCTGCAACTAGAGAAAGTCCGCACGCAGCAATGAAGACCCAACACAGCCAAAAGTAAATAAACAAAATATAAATAAATTTATTTAAAAAAATGGGTGAATTGTATGGTACGTAAATATCCAAAAAAAGCTGTAATAAAAGTTAATTTGCCTGTTTTTAGCTTTTAAAAAAGAAACTACTTTTTAACAAGGAGAATGAAAGAATATACTAGTACAGTCTTCAACCCATGTTAAGCCCTGGGTACAGCCGGCTCACTTCTGTTCCCTTGTCTTGTTCAGCAATGGGAAGACTTAGCTGAGGCAATGAGAACTCCTTTCATCCCTGGAGACACCAGCAAATACTGGGTGACCGTCTGAAGCGGGTACGAAGACGGTTCCTGCAGTGAGAGGGATGGTGGGTCTTGGTTTGGAGTTTCTTGAAAGTAGCATCTGAGGCTTGGACTTGGGGCAGGTCATTGATTTGGGAGGTGATACCAGGAGCCAGTGTGAGGAGCAGGGCGAGTGAGGCAGGGAAAGAGCTAAGGTCAGGTGCATTACCAAGGCGGGGGGCCAACCCTCTAGGGGAGGGACCCTCCTGAGCTGCATACAGAATGCCTCTCCAAACGTTCTGCTTCCCATCCGCCACCTTCTCTCCCCACTGGCTGAGGACCGTCCCCAGGGTGTGTTCACCCCCCCACCCTTCCAGCCTGTATTTGAGTGGGAGACGATGGGACCACCACAAGCCCCTGGGGGTTCAAGGAGGGAAGCTGCGTCCAGCGAGCCTGGAGTGAGGTGGCAGAGTGAGGTGAGCCTGGGCTCACACACAACCTTCCTCCACAGCTGAGACTGAACTCAGAGGTGACACAAGGAGGTGAGTTATGGGCGCCAGACGCATCCACCACAAAGGGCAATTTTGGTTCACATAAGCAACTGAATGGATATGACTTTTTATTTTATTTTATTGAAGTATAGTTGATTTACAATGTTGTGTTAGTTTCAGGTGTACAGCAAAGTGATTCAGTTATCATTCACATATATTCACTCTTTTTTTTAAAATTAATTAATTAATTAATTAATTTTTAACATCTTTATTGAAGTATAATTGCTTCACAATGGTGTGTTAGTTTCTGCTTTATAACAAAGTGAATCAGCTACACATATACACACGTTCCCATATCTCCTCCCTCCCGCATCTCCCTCCCTCCCACCATCCCCATCCCACCCCCCCAGGCGGTCACAAAGCACCGAGCTGATCTCCCTGTGCTATGTGGCTGCTTCCCACTAGCTATCTATTTTACATTTGGCAGTATATCTATGTCCATGACACTCTCTCATCCTGTCACATCTCACCCCTCCCCCTCCCCATATCCTCAAGTCCATTCTTTAGTAGGTCTGTGTCTTTATTCCCATCTTGCCAAAGAGGTATTCACTCTTTTTTAGATTCTTTTCCCATCTGGGTTATCACAGGATACTGTGTAGAGTTCCCTGTGCTATACAGTAGGTTCTTGTTGGTTATCTGTCTTATAGTAGTGTGTGTATGTTCATCCCAACCTCTTGATTTATCCCTCCCTCCACACGTTTCCCATTCGGTAACCATAAGTTTGTTTTCTATGTCTGTAAATCTGTTTCTGTTTTGTGAATAAGTTCATTTGTATCATTTTTTTAAAAATTAGTTTCCACATATGAGTGATAGCATATGATATTTGTCTATCTCTGTCTGACTTACTTCACTTAGTATGATAATTTCTAGGTCCATCCATGTTACTGCAAATGGCGTTATTTTGGTGTTTTTTTTTAATGTCTGAGTAACATTCCACTGTATATGTGTACCACATCTTCTTTATCCATTCCTCTGTCAGTGGATATTTAGGTTGCTTCCATGTCTTGGCTATTGTAAATAGTGCTGCGATGAACTTTGGGATGCAATAATCCTTTCAGATTATGGTTTTCTCCAGATATGTGCCTAAGAGTGGGATTGCTGGATCATATGGTAGTTCTATTTTTAGTTTTTTAAGGAACCTCCATATTGTTCTCCATAGTGGTTGTACCAATTTACATCCCTACCAACAGTGTAGGAGGGTTCCCTTTTCGGATATGACATTTTTAAAATGAAGTAAAATAAAATAAAAATGCTCAAATGGGATGGCATCTGAAAAATATCATTTCGGGAATTTTTTGTTTTGTTCCTTGCTAATCCTGTCTGTGTGCATGTGTATATATTGGGTTGTAACATAAGAGGTCTTTGTTTCTAGGGCCACAGTGAAACATACTGCTCAGCTGGAACAATCCATAAATTCTTTCAGAAAGGGAAGTTCATTTTTAAATATGGGTTTAGGTTGTAGCGGAGAAAATTGAAGAGCTGTGTGTCCTGATGGAAAGAACAGGAGTGAATTATGAGTCCAAGGAGATCTGGGCTCCAGTCTTTGTTTCTTAGGAATGACGTGATCTAGGGCCACTTACCTGACGTAAAGAGATTTATTTTAAGGGATTGGCTCACACAGCTGTGAAGGTCAGCAAGTCTGCAATCAGTAGGGAAGGTCACGAGGCTGGAAACTCAGGCAGGGGTGCTGCGTTACAGTCCTGAGGAAGAATTTCTTCTTCTTTGGGAAATCTCAGCTTTTGCTCTTAAGGCCTTCAACTGATTAGATGAGGCCCACCCACATTAAGTTCCTTACTTAAAGTCAGCTGATTGTAGCTGTTAACCACATCTATACAATGCCTTCAGAGCAACACCTAGATTAGAATGTGATTAAATCACTGGTGCTACAGCTCAGCCAAGTGGACACATAAGGGTGACCATCACACATGATGTGCAGGGATTTGGATTTGTAGCAGCCTCTGTTCCTCTTAGTCTTGCAGCTCCATGAAGGTAAGCTCATTCTCTGACAGTGTTAAAGTCAAATGCCTTAAGGAGAATGGAATTTGCAGCCTGAGGCTTGTGTTCTTTTATCAGAAATTCCAGAAATTTTTTTTTTTTTTTTTTGGCCATACCTTGCAGCATGTGGGATCTTAGTTCCCCAATCAGGGATTGAACCCGCACTCCCTGTAGTGGAATTGTGGAGTCTTAACCACTGGACTGCCAGGTTAGTCCTAGAATTTTTTGTTGTTGTTTTTGGCCACACCTCGCAGCGTGCGGGATCTTAGTTTCCTGATCAGGGATGGAATCCGTGCCCCCTGCAGTGAAAGTGTGGAGTCCTAACCACTGGACTGCCAGGGAAGTCCCAGAAATTCTAGAATGTTTGAGCCCAACTCTGTTCCCAGCTTTACAGCTGAGAGGACACAGACACAGAGAGCTTATACCACGCTGTAGAGGCCCCACCATGAACGTGTGGCCAAACCCTTGCCTGGTGACACATCTTCTCTTTCTTAGAGACAGCCATGGGTTCCAAAATGATAATTGGCTCTGGCCAAGTAGGGAAGGAAATACTGTGTTTCAGCAGAATCTCAACTACACTGTGACTGGTTCCTCTTCTCCTGAACAAGGGGATGGTCATGTTTTCATTTGATGGCGAACATTTTTGCAAGCACGTCTCCTATGGAGAACAGACCTACTTCCCTTCCTCTTGGGAAGAGGAGGAAGAGGAGAAGAGGAGGAGGAGGAGGAGAAGGAGGAAAGGGGGGCTGCAGCTGTTATGAGAAACTCAACCCACTCCCACATGGATGGGTTCAGTCATCAGAACCAGATGTGTCTGGGCCCCTTCGTCTCACCACAGGCTGACAAAGCCTGGAAGGGCGGCTGTGGCTTTGTGAAGGCTCTTTGGTGTCTTGGGTGCCGGGGGTCCCTCAGCACAGGGTGGGGAAGGGACCCTGCAGCAGGAAATGCATTGGCCTTTCTCTCAACCCCCCTTCCTCCTTGCCCGCTGGCCCTTCTAATCGTTTAAACACGGAAGCCACCACACTCAACTCAGGGTGCCCATGTCTACATATATTCAGTTCTTGCCCTAGCAGAGTTGTCAGCAAGGTTGGAATCGGTCAAGGTCCCAGTCTCTCCTCGGTGAAGAGCTTAGTTTAAGCTGTACTTTCATCTGTCTTATAAATTGCAGATCTGTGTAAAATTTCACTTGAGAAAAACAAATTCTACTGCTTATATCCAAAAGATCTGGAAAGTATTGCTAAAGATAATGGGAAATTATTTAAGGTGATCGTCCGAGATGTGATGAGCGTAATATAATATTCAAACATAAGGGGAAAAATGACTAAACCACATATGACCTTCCAAAATTATAGTCTCCTCTGTACAAGTCAAAGTGTCAAACATCCCTGTACACAGTCAGAAATTATCGAAGAGGCAAAGGTGTACATGACACAAGGCAAGACACATCTTACTTGGACAAAGTTGGGATGGGATGGGGCCCAGGAGCCCAGTCCAACATACACATGCATCGGAGACGAGAGCGAGTTAGGGCGCATGGCATTTCTTATCCAAGGGGCAGGGCAGCTCCGGTATCATCCCTGAATGAACAGTGAGTCTGCCCGTTCCAGCAGACCCAGCTGAATACTGGTTTATCCTCAAATGGACAATAATCTCCCAAGGTTCTCACTTCACACTCAGAGAACAGAATAAGTCCAGCCAGGCATACAATCCACCTTTTAGATGGGAGAAAGCCCTGTCGCTTACAGAAACCTCAGGTTACCTCTAGTTTCTTATTTTTCCTCATGTGTACATAATAAAACAACAACAACAACAAAATACTGCTTGGCCTCGGAGGGAAAAAAAACACCTTCTGAAATTAAAAGGACCTAGTGTGATGTTGACTTTTAGTTGTACTTTTGTTCATGGGAAATAGTTGTTACTTACCTTACAGCCAAATTTGTTCAGAGAAGTCATTTCGGCGTTTCCATCAAACCAAAAAGTGCCATGACCACCTGACATTCTGCGCTAGAGTTGGTCTTTGCTTGCATCGATAGGGATCATGGCAAAGAAGTGTGTGCTCTGGTACAGGGGCCAAGGCCAAGAGCAATGAGGGGAAGGGCCAGGATGGAGTGCCCCTGTGACAGCTGGTGGCAGCACAGCGTGGCGTCACAGGAGCTTAGCCTGGGCTCTGCAGCTTCAGGAGCCATAGCATCAAGGAGCCATACATAGCATTTCACAGAATCCTACGGGGGCACTTGTGGATTTTCTATCTCCTGCATTCTCTCTCCATAACACATGTCCTCCTTCACACCCATTCCGGATCCCAGGATGGAAGAATGTTCTTGTCTTGCCCTTGATCCAGGTTTCTCTCGTAGGCATTTGACTTCAGTCGGGACTTGAAGGGTAACTGTGACCCAATACTTGGCTAGGATTTCCTAGTTTCCAACTTTCTCTGTTTCAGCTTTTGTGTGTGTGTGTGTGTTTTATTTTGTTTTTTAAAATTAATTAATTAATTTATTTTTGGCTGCGTTGGGTCTTCGTTGCTGCACATGGGCTTCCTCTAGTTGCAGCCAACGGGGGCTACTCTTCGTTGCGGTGCGCGGGCTTCTCGTTGCGGTGGCTTCTCTTGTTATGGAGCATGGGCTCTAGGCATGCGGGCTTCAGTAGTTGTGGCGCACAGGCTTAGTTGCTCCACAGCATGTGGGATCTTCCTGCACCAGGGCTCGAACCTGTGTCCCCTGCATTGGCAGGCGGATTCTTAACCACCACGCCACAAGGGAAGTCCCTCTCTGCTTCAGCTTTCACCTGAGAAACCCAAGCATTCCTGCAGAGTGTCCCTGAGCCTGGGAATCAGCATCGCCTCCCTCTTTTGTCTCCTGGCCCCCTTCTTCCACAGGAGAGCAGAGGTGTGCCCTGCTGGTCTCCTGACACTCTACCACAGATGTGGGGCTAGGGGAGGAGCAAGATGGCGAAAGGGGGCTGGAAGGAGAGCTGGCCAGGGCCACGTGCACTGTAGTGAGGACTTTGAATTTTATCCCAAGCAAGAGAGGAAGCACTGGAGCATTTTGAGCAAGAGGGTCACAAGATTATTTCGGGTAATTTCTGGTTTTAAAGGCTTTCTGTGCTTTAAATGCATAAATGGCCTGTAGAAGACAAAAGGAGAAAGATGGACACCAGTTGGGAGGCCATGGCAGTAGTCTAAGGAATAGGATGGGGATGGGGAGGGGGAAGGTGAGAAGGAGATGATGATGGAAGGGGAAAAAGATGAGGCAGAAGAGATGAGACTTGGTCCCGTAGCATCCAGACCCTCTTAATACTAAACCTGGCAGTTAAGTGTTAACTCTTATTCTATTAGAAGGCATTCTCTTGGGCTTTCCTAGAAGGCAGGCGAATGACCCGGTGGTGCCTGTATCAGGCAGAGTGGAGAGGATTTACTCGCGGAAGAGCAGGGGCTTTCCCTCAGCCTCCCTTAAATTAGTCACCATCAGTCACCCAGCAGCCTGAACTCTTGAGCCCCTTTCAGGGAGGCCTGTCCGTTGCTTAGGGGAGGAGGGAAGAATCTGGCCTCCGTTCAAGAGAACGAATGTAGGGAAGACAGAAAAGAAACAAGACAAAGCTCACCGTCAAATAAAATTCAGCATTCAGACAGCACAGCTCCTAACCGTGTCTAATTCGGCACATAGTTTTAGAAAGTTGCTGTCCTGCACACTCAGTCCCCAGATGAAGTGCATGCTATGATCAGATTTTAATGGGAGAAATATTTCCACTGCATACGTTGATCACCATGTGTTGAGATTTATAGGGTCATTGATTTTGGTGGAGAAAGGTTTTTTTCCCCCCCAAGTGATGGGAACATGTTTCAATAGAAGACAGAGCACTGAGGATGAAACTATTTGGTTTTAGCATTGAGGAGAGAGTCATAGATAGTAATAGCTGTCATAGAACTGCTTTAAGGTGTTGCCTGTTAAGCCTAAAAGTAGTGTGTCACTAGCAAGAACAACTATACCAAGATGCAAAATCCTTGGGTAACATTAAGGAGGTTTTCAACTACAAGTGGTTTAGACAATCAGGGTTTTATTTTCTCACACATCAAGAGGTTGGAGGTTGGCATGTGCAGAGTCGGTAAACTCAACAGCTTGTTGACATCATGGCGCTATGCCTGCTCACTGAGATTTTTCTGGGCTTTTGCCTTTTGGCCACAAGATGGCTGCCAGCACTCTACACACTGTAGTTTTACATCACAGTGTCAAAAAGCACAAAGTGTGAGTGCATACATTTTTGTGTGCCAAGTTTGATAAAGGAAGAAATCTTTCCCAAACAACCCATAGCAGACTTACTCTTCTCATCTCATTGGCCAAAACTGGGTCGCATGCCTATTCCTAAACCATCCCTGGCAAATTATGAATTACCTCCATAACGTTGGGTGTACCATCTCTGAGTATATTGCTGCTCAATATCTGTACAAAGTCCTAAGCTGGGTTTCATATAAATCTAGCAACATGCCATAGTTCTATAGACAGAATGTTTGTGTCTTCCTCTCCCCCAATTCATATGTTGAAGCCCTAAACCCCAATGTGATGGTATTAGGAAATGGGGCCTTTGGGTCATAAAGGTAGAGCCCTCATTACGGGGTTAGTGCTGTTGTAAGAAGAGGTCAGAGGACTCATTCTCTCTGCCATATGAGCACACAGCAGAAGGCAGCTGTCTGCAAGCCAGGAAGAGGGCCCTCAGCAAAAACCTGACCATGCTGGCACCCCGATCTCAGACTTCCAGCCTCCAGAACCATGAGAAGTAAGTTTCTGTCATTAAGCCCCTTAGCCTTGGATATTTTTCTTGCAGCGGCCCAAACCGACTAATACACATAGTTTATATTTACTGAGTAAATGGACTATGGACCATGGGCCAGGTCACTTGCTCTATGCTTTGCATGTACTGTCTAATCTTTATAATACCCAGTGAGTTAGAGATCTCCTTTTTGCAACTGAGGGAATTGGAGTTCTGAAATGTAAAGCAATTTGTCCATGGGCTCATAGAAATAGGGAATAAAAATCTTGTTCTAGCCAACTCTAATGCTTGAACTATTAACACTTCCCTATGTAAAGTAGGAGGAAGGGAGGACAGATTTACCAGAAACCTATTTTTAAGGCGAGTCCTGGGAGACAACTCATTCTCAGTGAAGAATGAGGCAGGTACGCCCAGACTAAGCCATTGAAAAGACTTTGTTGGTCAGAGGGAATGAACAATCTGGAATATAGCATGGCATCTGTTGGCTCAGTCCCTGTTGTCTGAAGCATTATAAGACATCAGGGCCCAAATAACACTCCTTGGTTACCTCTCTGAGTTGATACAAAAGTGGAAAAAAATTGGATGACTTAACAGAAATTTATTCTCACAGTTTTGGAGGCCAGAAGCCCAAGATCAAGGTGTTGCCAGAGCTGCGTTCCACCCAGAAGCTCTAGGGGAGATTCTATTGCCTGTTCCAGCTTCTGGTGGCCACCAGCATTCCTAGGCTTGTGCCTGCACTACTTCAATCACTGTCTTCATCTTCATGTGGCCATCTTCTCCTCTTTCTGGTATGTCTCTTATAAAGATACTTGCCATTGAATTGGGGACCAACCCATATAATTCAGGATGATCTCATCTTGACATTCTTAATTTAATTATATCTGCAAAGGCCTTTTCTCCAAATAAGGTCACATGCACAGGTTCTGAGGATTAGGATATAAACATGCTTTTTGGGAAGTCACCATTCAACCCACTATAAGCAATATAGGGCTTTTTTGGTTTTATGTGACAGCACCACTACCCAAATTACAATAAGCTAAAGGAAATCTGTGGGTTTATAAAAATGGAAAGTATAGGGGAGATTCTAGCTTTCAATAGATCTAAGTGTTAAAATGATGTTAGCAGGGTTCTTTTCTATCTTTTGTTCCATTTCTCAGCTCTACTTGTCTCAGCTTGACTTTATTCTTTCTGCAGGCCTTTTCCATGGGGCTATGAACATAGCCCTTGGAAGTGCTGTACTCATAACCTTGCAGTTGAAGAAGACTGGGGTAGCTGTTGATAGTACTATAGAAAATTCCTAAGGAAGACTCTGATTGACCAACCTGAGTCACATGTCCATTTCTACAGAGGGAAGTGTGGCAGGAGGGACTTTACAATGATTGACAAACCCACTAGAACTACATGGAAGACTGGAGGCATACTTCCTGCAAGGAAGTGATGTTGGGTAGGCAAACTAAATATGTCTACTACAGGACATTCTTCCCCCCTCCACTACTTGAATGAAGCATAACTTTACATCTAGAGGGCTCCAGGCCCCTGCTTCCATGAGACAAAATCAGCAGATAACACATTACATTGCAAATTTGCCTCAGGAAATGGTGGAAATGGGGTGGCACCTGAAGGGGGAGAACTTACTTGTGACCCCTTGTAAGAAAGATGCCTATATGGAGATCTCAAAATACTTGTTGAAGAAAATTTTATAGGAAATGAGAGCCTGTGTATATATTTACAGACTGGTGGGACCCAGAAATAATGACAAAAGATTCCCAGAAAAGCCCCAAATGTTTGAATATTAACACACTTCTAAATAACCTATGGGTCCAGTAAGAAATCACGATGGAATTAAAAAATATTTTGAACTGAATGCTAAGTAAGTTGTGACATATTAAAGCCTGTAAGAATGCAGCTAAAGCCATACTTAGAGGGACATTTATAGACTTAAATGCATATATTAGTTGGGGTTGAGGGAGCTGAAAAAATGAGATAGACATAAATTTCAAAAAGTTAGGGGCTTACAAGATAAGGAAGCAACCTAAGTGTCCAACAACAGATGAATAGATAAAGAACATATACACAAAGAAATACTACTCAGCCATATAAAAGAGTGAAATTTTGCCAGTTGCAGCAACATGGACAGACTTGGAGTGCATTATGCTAAGTGAAATAAGTCAGACAGAGAAAGACAAATACTGTATGATCTCACTTATATGTGGGCCCTAAAAAATACAACAAACTAAAAACTAGTGAATATAACAAAAAAGAAGCAGACTCACAAATATAAAAAACAAACTAGTGGTTACCAGTGGGGAGAGAGAATGGGAGAGGGGCAATTTAGGGGCAGGGAATTAAGAGGTACAAACTATTAGGTATAAAATAAGCTATAAGAATCTATTGTACAATACAGGGAATACATCCAATATTTTACAATAAGTGAAGTATAACCTTTAAAACTGTGAATCACTATATTGTACAACTGTAACATATAATATTGTATAGCAACTATACTTCAGTGAAAAAAAAAAGAGTGGAAAAACAAAAACCAAAAAGCAAAACAACGACAAAAATAAAAGAAAGTTAGGGGCTTAGCTAAAATGAAGGAATTATTGGCTCCTGTAACTGAGAAGTCCAAGTGAGTTTCTGTTTTTCAGACACATCTAAATCAAGGTGTCAAAAAATATCATGAGTTAGTAGCTGCCTACCCTGTTTCCCTGCTTGCCTCCGTGTTGACTTTTTTCTCAGGTAGGTTTTGTTCATGTGATGATGAAGACACCCCAGGTTTATATCTTCCAAGCTGAGCAGGAGGATAGTTCAGTGAAAAGAGGAATAAATAGTTCTAAATAGCTCCAGCAAAGGTTTCTCCATTGACTCTGATTCGTCAGGCTTGGGTCACATGCCCACCTCCAAACCAATCAGTGTGGCCTTTGGAATCCCACTGGATTTGAATATGAAACAGATGATTTGTGGACATTTTAAAATATGATCACTAGGAATCAGCATGCACTCTTAAAAAACAAAACAACCTCATTCGTGTTTGTTTTGTTTTGTTTTTTAATTCAAGAGGCTTCTCCTTCACAAGATTTGATTTCCATTAAGTCTTTGACAGCCTATTGTGATATCTTTGTGGTGGATGAGACAGAACCTTACTCAGTGCATTTATAGCTGGTTGAGTTAACCAGCTGGTTGAGTGACGATGATCATGTCATCCTTTTTCTAACTAATTTCCAAGCCATCTGCTTAAAATTTGTTGACTTGATAGTGACAGGATGTCTCTTCAATTGACATTCTTCTGGAGAATTCTCTTTAATGGGTAACCCAATGCTTTTTTTTTTTTTGGCTGTGTTGCGTGGCATGTGGGATTTTAGTTCCCTGACCAGGGATCGAACCCGCGCCCCCTGCATTTGAAGCACAGCATCTTAACCACTGGATTGGCAGGGAAGTCTCCCATTGGTTTTTTTTGTTTTTTTTTGTTTTTGCCTCTGGCAGAATGTCTTTTCAGTATTTTTCTTGGACAACTGTATTAAGAAAGTTTTTTTTTCAGTTTTGAAGATGATGTGAATGCAAAGTGTAAGATAGTATTCTTTGATAAGGGAACATGTTGAATTTGACTACAGTTTTGGTTTGAAGGGATTCAGATGACTTTTAATAGCAATTAATACAAAAGCATGCATTTAGGTTATAAAATTCTCTTGTCCAAGTTTAGAAGGTGGGGAAAACATAACTGGCAGCAACTTATGTGCAAAGTCAAGATCAAAGTAAACCACAGGGCAACCCAGCTCCTAAGGAAAGTGCATGCAGCCCACATGTGGAAGACCAGACCAGAGTTAGGGATGTCCAATCCCAGGGGTGCCTGCTGCTTGCTCCAATTCTAACAGTGAGTTCGGTTCCTGGGCCTCATTTTAAGGGGGCATTGACGATTTGAGAGCACTCCAATCAAGGCATTCCGATTAGTGAGGAATTTGGAATCATCCTGCAGGAATACTGGATGGAAGAATTGGTTATATTTAGCCCAGGGAACTGGAGATTAAAAAAAAGAAAAAAAAGAACAGCTGCTTTTAAATATTAAAGGGTTGTCATGTGGAGGAGGAAGCAGTCTTGATCTTGTTAATCCAGAAGATGCACTAGGAGAATGGGAGGAATTTTTAAGGGAGTAGATTTGACTCAGAATGAGACACTTCCTAATAACTCAAATTGGTTAAAAAAAAATGGAGTAAGCACCCCCTTTCCCTGCTGGTGAGCTCCGGCAGATGCTCAGGGAATTTCTTTAGGCAGAGATGGTATGCATCTACCTACAGGATCCAGGCCTATAGGAGTTGGATTTTACAGTGCCTGGCAGGGCAGGTTGTCTTTCTAAGAATTCTTGTTTGTTTGTTTGTTTATTTGCATGCTGTCAAATGATGTCCTAGGGAGTCCTGCTAAGGATGGACCTCCCTGCGGTGGGAATGGCAGGGAGACAGGCCACTGGGCTCTGGCTCTGGTCCAGGACCTGGGACAGCTCTGACAAGTTGGTTCTCTTGGGGAGCTTGCAGACGAGCTGTCCACACTGGCAGCCTACCCAACCACCAGCTGCCTCTGGCTCTACCAGTGTGCTACCCAAGCCCATGGGCTTGCGAGGAGGAGGGAAGGGTAGAGGGGCTTGGTTGTCCTCTGTGGTCCTGGTGAGATGCACACAGAGTGCATCTGTACATCTCCTCTAAGTGGCTGAGGAGATGAGGGAAGGGGGGGCCATGAATGCACCAGGAAGGCAGCCAAATTGCCCGCTGAGAAAACCAGAACCTCAAGAGAGGCAGTGAGGCGTATGGGAAAGAACATCTTCATGACGCGGCTGGGACCAGGTTGCCTGGGTCTGAGTTCCATCGCTGCTACTCACACCTATGAACTCAGGCAAGTGACTTAGCCTCTACGTGCCTCAGTTTCCTCATCCACACAACGGAGGCAGTAATGGTACCTACTTCATAGAACTGTTAGGATGAAATGAGGTAGTACTTGTAAAGAAGTTAAAACAGTGCCAGGAGCATAGATAGTGCTAAAAAAAAGTGGTTGCTAAAAAAAAAGAAATTAAGGTTGTATAGTCTCTGGTTCATACCTTGGTTCTGCTGCTTTCCAGCTGCGTGACATCAAGAAAGTGTCTCAACCTCCCTGAGCCTCTTTTCCATCCATGAAATGGGAATGGTAATGCCAACCCCACAGGGCTGTGCAGGGCAGCGTGTGTAAACTAAGTGGGGCCCCGCCATCTGTCACCAACACTGGTTAATAAGCAAGATGCTGAGGACAAGCAAGAGTGAATACTTGGCTTCATGATACTATTTCCCAGAAAGACTCCAATAAAAACAAGCTCAGAGAGTCAGAGATCATTTTTTAAGAGCTGCAAGGGGGGCCTGGAGGGCCAGATGACCTGCAGTAATAGTAACAGTAACAACAGCAACAGCAGCAGCAGCAGCAGGAATTTACTGTGTCCCAGGCCCTGGACCAAACACTCCACGTACTTTACCCTGTTGAACCCTAAAAAGTCTGTGAGGCGGGGGTGAGGATAGTGATGATTATCATCATTATCATTTTACAGATGAAGAAAGTGAGCCTCAGCATAACTTGTTCCCACAGTAAAACTCGGATTGGAAAGGATGTCTGCCCACCCCAAATCCACACTCTGAACCACCAGGCACACGGTCTTGGAGCCACTAAAGACTAAATTTCAGCGGAACCTAAGGGACCCATGAGGAAAATCTGAGGGTCTTAATGGAACACAAGACTAAATGAGCCAGAACTGTGACATAGCTACTAAAAAAAGCAAACATGCTCATTTCACACAATGTGATCAGACAGACATTTCTGGGCCTGTTCTCATCATCATCTCATTGTCATCTGCCCCACCAGAGCCTGGCTCTGGATGTTCGAATACAGCCACGTTTGGTTGGCCTGATTTAACTAGAAATTTCCATTGTCCTGGAATGCCTTTAAGGGGAGTTTTCTTCAAGTAGAGATAATCTTTGAAATGCAAACACTCTAGGTCTGGATAGTACCTTAACTGAAGCTCACTGATACTGGGGACAAATTGCCAGCATCCTTCCCTCTGCAGAGTGGTCCTCGTCTGACTGCCTGCAATGGCAGATGAGGTGAGAAGACCCAGCTTGGGAGGTTGGGGGTTTTGAGGGGGTCCAGCTTCCATCCTTGGTGCCTAGGGCTGTGGGGTGTAATCCCTCAAGAGCCTCAGTATTAAGTTCCAGGCTGTTCCTGCAAGTCATTTCTCCAAGGTGGAACAGCAGACAGAAGGGTGGGGGGTGGGAGGAGAAAATGGGAAATGAGAGGAAGAGAGAGAGAGAGTGAGAGCAAGCAAGCACAAAGGCCAGGATCCCAAATACACAAGGGAATCAATTAGGGTGGAAGAGTTGAAGTCTAGCAGGGAGGAGACGGGAGCCCATGAGGCTGGGTGTTCTGCAGGGGAAGGTCGAAGGAAAGACAGGGTGGGAGGAAGTGACTCAGGAAAGCAAGCATATTGATGAAGACTTAAGTAACAGAAAGAACACTAGTAATAACTCACATTGTTGTGTATTTATTGTGTCAGGCATTGTATTCCCTCCCAGGCTCATTTTACATAGATATCTCAGGTTACCAGGAAAAAAACAGGTAAAGGATGAACAGGCTGTCAACAGGAAGAGGTCAGGTCAAGTCAAACTTTCATACTTTTCAGAGACGGATAATAGCAACCTGTCGATGAAAATTAATCAATAGTCAATCTATGAAAGAAGTGGAAAATTTTATTCGAGCCAAATTTGAGGATTGTAACCCGGGAAGAGCAACTCAGATAACTGTGTTTTGACTTCTAACAGGCAGAACAGTTCTCAGAGCTTCCAAAGTTTTTTTGAGATGGAAGGCTCTACATTCAATGACGTATAATTGACAGTTTATACAATCCAGACCTAAGCACCGTGGTGACCCCTTACGAGATCAAGAAGGAATGTTATCTTTTAAGGAGTTGTCTTTTTGATGCTAGGAGAATGTTGCTGTTTCTGGTTGAGCAGGTATTTCTGCCAATGGGGGCGGTCTGGTCAATGCATAAGACAGAGACACAATGCACAGTAGGGGAGAGAGAGGAGGCCAAAGGGTAGAGAAGAACTTATGTTTAAATTTTTCTTGTCTTGCCATAAAATATGAACTTTATTTCACAAACCCTAGTACACGGGAATGTTTTGTCCACAGTTTACAGAAGAGAAAATTCATAGAATTTAAGTAACTTGCCCAAGGTCACACAGTAAGTGGAAGAGCCAGTATTTTAACTCAACAGTTTTGGCTTCAGAGTACACTGTATCACGTAGAGCACGAACAGGCAGTTAGCATTAAAATGTGTGATGAAAACCTCTCTATCCTCCCTATGAAATCTTCAGTAAAATCAACATCGCTCTCTAGTTCTTTTTGTGTAATAGTCTCTTGCTGGAGCTCAGGAAGAGAGGTTATGTCCTGCCTTGAGATGGACCAGGGATGAAAATGAGGGCACGTATGGGAACAGATGACATCAAGGTCACAACAAGTCTGAACAAGGGGAAAGAAAAATTCTTTCTAAGGCCTCAAGCAGAGGTAGATTAATCTCTCCACAACATCCTCTCCTGATGAAGCAGAGTGCTGGCATGCCCAGTCCAAGCCCAACCACAGCTTCACAGAAAGAGGTCTAAGCCCATTTCCACATATGTTCTGGAACACTCAGAAAAGGCTAAGTGTGCTGCGGTAACAACAGTCCCCAACCCACAATGACTTACAGCCACAGAAGATTATTTCTTGCATAAGTTACATGTCCATCATGGGTAGACTACATCCAGCTTCATGTCATCTTGTTTGGGATCTAGGCTGATGAAGCAGCCTTTTTCTGGCCCATTGTCCAGCTTGTGGAAGAGGGAAAAAACACACAGCAAACCATGGTCTGGTTCTTAAAGCTTTTGCCTGGACAGGGTGCATGTCACATGACTTTGTTAGTGAGAGCAAGTCACATGGTCAAGCCTGATGCTGGGGGTTGGGAGGGGGACAGCAGAGTATCATCTCCTTCAGGAAGGGCCAGCACATATTTTTGAATAATAACACCATCTACGACAGTCTCAGAGCATTAAACCCTTGAGGACAGACCAAAAATTCTACTCTTAGCACCATGACCCAGTAAAGTGTCCTTGCCCCTGATAGAAATGCATCCTGGGGGGAGGAGGGAGGTGTGTGAAAGGGAAGGGGGAGCAGAGAGGGCCCCCTGAAGGCCAATAGCATCAATTAGTGATGACAAGGAAAAGGGGACAGTGCAGCATCAGCTGGTAAGTGACAAGGGTGAGTGCCCTTGGCCCAGGGAGGAGGGGAGGTTGCAAAGAGGCCCATGAAGAAGGCGGGCCCAGAGGAGGAGAATCTGGCACTGCCCGAAGCTATTATCTGGTTCGAAAATGGAACAACTATTTTTCTATGACCCAGTTTTAATACTGTGAGTTTGTAAGGAAGCTGAGGGAGCCAAACTTTAATCTCTAAAGGAGCTTAATTTCTTAAAAAAAAAAAAAAAAGCACTTCTCTACAGATAAGTACAGTTCAGTTCAAGTCAGAATAGAAAAAGTAAATCAGAGAGGAGAGAAGGTCAGGGTGACTGGCTCGGTCTTCTGAGTTCATACCCTCTGGGGTTGCCAGTCAGAGGGTGAGAAGGCAAAATAGCATAAAAGGATGACATTCAGCTGAGGGGCCCGAAGGGATTATGACCACATTTCTTCACAAAACCCACAGCACACACACTTACAAATACATTTATGTGAACTGGCCCAGAATCTTTTAAATTAAAATTGTCATCAAGATCTGGAATATAAGGTCATGGGGTCCCCCGGGGTTTCCTACAACTCCTAAAACCAAGGTTCCCTCTCTGGAGTGGAACCATCTGATTTGACCTTTCCATTGGCTCTTTGAGAACCTGAATATTTTCTAAAGGGTTCTGGGCCAACTTCCTGAGATAAGAAGCCCTTTGGGTGAAAGTGGTGGATTGTGTCGATTAACAGGCAAAAACAGGTGATGTGTGAGCAGACGTTTCAACAGGAAAGAGTAGGTTCAAGTTTAACTCTCATGTTTTCCGAACACCAATGAGTGTGCATGATGAAAAGCAAATGATTTATTGATGCAGTTAGGATGTATTTGTTCAGCTGCTTTAACAGAGATGAAAGTAGGAGCAACTTAGACAAGAGAGAAGGCTCATTTCCCTCTCATTTGAGGTTCGAGCTATCCAGGGGGAGCTGTCCAAGGGGTGGAGAGTGCAGCAGTTCTGATCCACTGGGTCTGCCAGGGACCCAGGTTCCTCCCTTCTTGCTGCTCTACTGCTCCGTGTGGTCTCACCCTCATTGGACCTGGTTCACTATCCCTAAGTCTGCCTTCCAGGCCGGGTAAGAGGTTTGGAGGGCAAGCAGCTTCCCTGAAGGGCAGGACCCTGGGAGGGCACTTCTCACTTCCACAGTGTCCCATTTTCTGGAACTTAGTCACGTGGGCATGGCTGGCTGCAGGGGAAGGTGGGAAATGTAGTCCAGCTGGGCAGTTCTGTACCTACCAAGAGGAAGGGAGGGTAGATCCTGGGGAACCATGCTCAGTAAACAGTAAATGATATACACCCTTATGAGCCAGTAAACAAAAATTGTATGTTGTCAAAAATCTCTGAATAGGATGCTATAGCTAATAACTACAATTGTGACTATTTCTCAAAGTTAAAAGACTTCACTCATCGTCTTCAGCCTTGGGACCTCTCTTTGGCACCTCCAAGGGCTGCATAGCCACTCACTAGCGTAGCAGATCCAGAAGGGAGATGCTCTTGGTGAACTGGCCCATTGGCCACATGTTGTCTGGTCCCAAAGTCCTCCATTCAGCACAGCTAAGCTTTCAGAGGTCCTGAGCTGCACCATGATCCCGGGAAAAACTGAGGGGAAGAGAGAACTTGAGATGGGACCCCCTCCTCCACCGCATCTCCTGGACCCCGGTGGTACTGCTGGGGCTGCAAGATTCAACATGCCTCTCATCAAAACCGAGCCCCCTGCTTCTTTCCTGCACCTCTCTCTCTACAGAGGAACGAGGCACCTTCCTCTCCTTCGTGTCTTTCTCCATCCCTCTCTTCCTTCAGGTATAACCCCAAGCCCCCACGGATAGCCAAACAAAAGCCTCATGCAACTGGCAAGATAATCCATTTAAAGGCTAGTTTGCATTTGTCCTTCTTACATAGCCCCTCATCCTCACTTCAAGCAGGTAGCCAGGTTTTGTAATTCTTCGCCAGAGAGGGAAGCTGGCTGACCGCTGTCCCTAAACCCTTGGCATCTCGTTCAGGGCCTTTCCAGTGGTCAGAGTCCCATTAGAGTCCCCACAGGCACTCAGGTTTCCATGGAAACTGCAGCACTCTCCTCAGCTGTCCAGGCAGATGCCTCACAATGTCAGGAAAGCAGGCTGGCTGTCAGCGGGGCAGCGGGTGTCCCGTGACAGCAGGGAGGGAGAGCGCGACACCGCCTGCAGGTCTGGGATGACAGCGTGAGGGCCGGGGCAGTGTCCCTGTGAGTTAAGCCGCTGCTAAAAGTGGCAGCAGAGACAAGGTTTGCAAAGCAGAAGGACATGCAGATGAGCCTGGCCTCCTCCCTCGCCTAGGGCTTAGGAGATGTCTGGGAGCTGCTTCGGGCCCGCTGCCACTGCGGGCAGCCTGACATTCCTGATCTGTGCATCTCACTGGGGCCTCTTAAGGAGATGGACAGATGGACAGATGGAGGAGGGGAGGGGTGGGGGGAGGGGAACGGAAAGAAGGAACAGAGGGGACAGGAGGAGAGAGGGAGGGGAAGAAGCAAGAGAAGGTGTGGGAGGGGAGGGAAAGGGAGGAAAGAAGGAGGGAGGGAGGGAGGAAGGAAGGAAGCTCCCATAGCTCAGCTTAGGGGCCCAGGCTTTTCTAATTCAAGCGCCTCCTCATCCCAGGTGTTACCAGTTAAACTGAATCTCTCCCTCTGCCTCCACCCCTACCCGTTCCCCCACCCAAAAGATGTGTTGACCTCAGAATTTGACCTTGTTCGGAAATAGGGTCATTGCAGATGAAATTAGTTAAGATGAGGTCATATTGGAGAAACCAATCTGAAATATGTACTGTATGATTTCAGCTATATGACATTTAGTAAAGGCAAAATTATGGAGAAAATTTAAAAAGATCAGTAGTGGCCCTTGGTGTGGGGGAACGGGGAGTGACTAGACAAAGCACCGATGATTTTTAGGGCAGTGAAAATGCTTTGTATGATATTATAATGATGGCTACATGACATTATACATTTGTCTAAACCATAGAATGTACAATACCAAGAGTTAACCCTGAAGTAAACTACAGACTTTGGGTGATTATGATGTGTCAACCTATGTTCATCCCTGGTTAAAAAAAAATTTTTATTTTTGATGACTGATATTACAATGCAGGAGGCTATGCCTGTGTGGAAGTAGGGGTGTATTGAAAATCTCTGTACCGCCTTCTCAATTTTGTTGTAAACCTAAAACTTCTCTTTAAAAAACTAAGTCTTTTAAAAAAATCAGAAAGCAGGTATGGTGCGGGCCAGCGAGAAAAGCAAGTGTTGGCACTGTCTCTGCATTCTCCCCCCCCCCCCCCCCCCCCCCGGTTATTCATAACGACAATAAGCATCACATGGGAGGCCCGCCACGTGCCAGGCACTGGGCACAGACGTTTTACAAGTGAAAAGAGACTTACTACTTTTCACAGTAACATGACCATTTCTCCCCTTCTACCGAAGAAAACAATTAGGTAACAACAATAAAGCAAGTTCCAGAGAAGTTAAATAGCTTTTTTGAGGCCACCTAGCCAATGGCATGCTTGTATTCAGACCCCAGTCTTTCTAACTCCAAGGACTGTATGATTGTATTCTTTGAACCAATTCTCTCTCTCTCCTTTTTCTTTTGGCTGTGCCACGTGGCTTTCAGGATCTTAGTTCCCCGACCAGGGATTGAACCCAGGCCCACGGCAGTGAAAGTGCCAAGTCCTAACCACTGGACCGCCAGGGAACTCCCTTGCCACCAATTCTCATAACCGCATTTTGCACTTAAGGAGTCATCAAGATTAGAACTTACATGGGGAGAATCCATCTCTTTAGCTACTCTGGACTATCTCATTGTTACACACTGGATTCCAGTAATAATATTCCCCCAAATACAGTGGCTCAAGTGAGATAAAGATTTATTTCTGTCTCATGAAACAGTCCAGACAAGTAGTGCAGGGTCAAAGCTCAACTGTGTGTGGACCCAGGACCTTTCCACCTCCTTGCTTTCCCATCCATAGAGTCTTCTTCTGGAACAAATTGTCAGGGGTAGCTCTCCATCACCTCCACATTCCAGCCCATGAGAAAGAGACAAGGAAGGAAGGGAGCACGGGCGTCTTTTCTTTTACAGGAACACCCCAGAAGTTCCGCACTCTGTTCCCGCTCACATCCCAGTGGCCTGAATCTGACCACACTTTTGGTCATATTTAGCTGCAAGGGAGGCTGGGAAACATCATCTTTTGAGCTGGATTAACCAAGCTGAAGCTTCTATTCCTATGGAAGGGAATAAAGGTTATTGTAGAAGACAATGGCGGTCCCTATCACAAAATTAATAGAGGAGATTTCCTTAACCAGAGCACATACAGAAGAGATGGAAGTTTGTCCAGGAAGTGGGAATAATCAGAATTGGGACTCTCTGATCTGTTTCCCCAGTTTGTGGTCTTGGTCTTCACACTGACTGCCCTAGTTTGGGTCCTCAAGCCTCTGGACTATTTCACCTGTTTCGTAATTGGTTTTTTAGTTCCTGTTTCTTTCCCATATAATTTTCTACATCACCACCGATATTCTAAAGTGCATTCTAAAATTCAAATCTAATTATGTCAATTCCCTGCTTAAAGCCTTTTGATGGCTCCCCACTCTCTAGAGGACCAAGTCCAACACGCTTAGCAAAGCACTGGAACCCTGGTCAACTTTTAATGCTCATCTTCGGCTGCCCTCACATCATTATCCTAAGCTGTAGGCAGATGGAGACAATAGCAATTCTCAAAATGCTACAACCTCCCACTTGTATGCAGTGTTTCATTCCCCTTGTATATGATGTTTCTTTTGCCTGGAAGGCCCATCTCTGCTTTGTCCTTCAGGTGAACTCAGTCTTCAGTGTACTAAGGAAAAGTATACAGATATCTGCAATATACTTTGAATTGTGTCCAAAAAAGTGAGAAAGTCTGATGGATGGATAGTTGGGTGAAAAGATGGATAGGTTTGTAATTTTTTTAAAAGTGTAGTAAAACATTAATGGTAGATTCAAGCTGTGGGCATATGGCTGTCCACTGTACAATTTTTTAAACTTTGCTATAAGTTTCATATTTTTCATAATAAAAATAAAGAAAAAGACCCCAACACAAAGTGGTTTTAAATGTTTAGGTTTTTTTTCTCCCTCAAGTAACAGTTCCAAAGTGAGTGTGCCAGGTTTGTGGGCAGTTCTGTTCCATCTGTTCATCTAGGGGTGCCAGGCTTGTGGGCAGGGATTCAAATTTTTCCAAGTTGTCAAGTCATTGCTCCATTATCCTTTAGACCCAAGGATATTGTCCTCATCTGTGGCCAAAGCTGGACCACTCTGCCCCAGTCCCAAGAGAAAGAAAGACTGCAGGAGGCATGCCCATCTCTCAAGGCCTAGACCCAGCTGTAGACAGCATGACTTCTGTCAACACTCCACTGCAAGAACTGAGTCATATGGCCACATGTGACCACAAAGAAGGCTGGGAAATAAGTAGCGCCATGCTTAGGAAGAAGGAGAGTATCCCCTACCCTGCACTCTCCGAGAACACACCAGACAGCCATTTATCACACTGTAGTCATTTGAAACCTGCAAACTCCTTACAGGCAGAAACAGTGTTTTGCACATCTAGGAAACAAACACCAATCAAAACCGAACACGAGGCCTGAAATGAGAAAAGTGTTGAAGAAATGTTTGCTAAATGAATTAGTGCATGAAAGTAAAAATGCATAAATAAATGAAATGAAGAATTAATAGTACTTTTTGGACCATACATTTCTCAGTATGTATCTACTTTGATTTGTGGAAAGCAAGCCATCTCTTGATATTGTAGATCTATAATAGGCCAACTCATTCAAATCAAGTAATTCTTTATTAATTTAGGCCTCTTTCCCATTCCTCCTCTTTCCTCAATTTTATCTTCATGAGGGATAAGAATTACTCTTTTACAGAGTTTACCAAACAACTTACATGCCTTGGAAGAAAAATATTTAACCTGATTAAGAATGGAAACTCCTTTCCATGTTATTAAAGCACTTGAGTAACACCAGTTTGTATTAAAATAATGTGAAATGGCATATGAAAATTGTCTACTTATTACAATCGACCCATAAGACTTCTACTTGGTTACCATTAAAAAAAAATATCGGGGGGCTTCCCTGGTGGCGCAGTGGTTGAGAGTCTGCCTGCCAATGCAGGGGACACGGGTTCGAGCCCTGGTCTGGGAAGATCCCACATACCGCGGAGCGACTAGGCCCGTGTGCCACAATTACTGAGCCTGCACGTCTGGAGCCTGTGCTCCGCAACAAGAGAGGCCGCGACAGTGAGAGGCCCGCGCACCGCGATGAAGAGTGGCTCCCACTTGCCGCAACTAGAGAAAGCCCTCGCACAGAAACGAAGACCCAACACAGCCATAAATAAATAAATAAATAAATAAATAAATAAATAAATAAAATTAAAAAAAAAATTATCTGTGTAGGTGCTTAGAAGTAATATGTGTTTCTTCCATTACATTCTGTAATTCTAACTTTCATTAACTCATATTGAATTCTTTGCCGATTGATCCAAATTATTGTGCTTTTACTGCACTTCTCCAACACTTAATCTGAGATTTAAAGAAACATGATACTATTTTTTTTTTAATTTATTTATTTAATTTATTTATTTTTGGCTGTGTTGGGTCTTCGTTGCCTCTCAGGCTTTCTCTAGTTGTGGCGAGCGGGGGCTACTCTTCATTGCGGTGCGTGGGCTTCTCATTGCGGTGGCTTCTCTTGCTGCGGAGCACGGGCTCTAGGCACGTGGGCTTCAGTAGTTGTGGCATGCGGGCTCAGTAGTTGTGGCTCACGGGCTTAGTTGCTCCGTGGCATGTGGGATCTTCCCAGACCAGGGCTCGAACCCGTATCCCCTGCATTGGCAGGTGGATTCTTAACCACTGTGCCACCAGGGAAGCCCTATGATACTATTATAGATGGCATTTAGCTCAAGTATTAATTGGATCATTATTGAAAAAATAGAATAGGAAATTAATTTTCTTTCTCGATTTTGATGGGTTTGCCTTATACAAGATACAGAACTGTCCTTTCCAATTCTCATGTCATTTCTTTCTGTTCAATTCAGGGACCTCCTGCCTTTCTGCATTCACATCAAGATCTCCACATATACCTTTGTTGTAAATAGTGACTTTTCCAGGTTATTTTAACTGGATCTCCTGTGTCTGTATATTGGAAATTATTTTCAGCAAGCTGGTATGATATGCATATGCTAGCCCAGAAGATACAGTGAATTTGGATGGTTCAGGAATTGACTGTCAGAAGAAGGATCTTGTTTGGATAGGTATGAGCCTGGGTTTGTGCCTGGTAAGAGAAAGCAGTGATATGGAAAAGGGAGACTTTTCTACAAGAGGATAAGCGGAAAGAAGGATGGCTTACCCTGGCCTGGGGATGAAGCACTGAAGGCTGCAAAGGGCAACTAAGAGGTCAAAAGAGGTGGAAAGAGGCTGCTGTGAGCAGCCTGGCATGACTGAGAAGAGACCTGTCAACCTGGACATGAGTAAGACTAGAATGTCTCCAAGGTCTAAGATGAAGATACTGACTACTTCTCATGGGAATTTGGCCAGGTGGAGTTCCACTTTTAGGGTTGCAAATTTCAGGACCACCATCACTTTTGTCACAGATAAGTTGGGGGTCTTCAAGACCACTTTCATTCTGACACAAATTGCAAGCTTGAGCCAAGACTATTACCCGAAAACTAGGTTCACTTCTTGGTGGGTGTTGAGCTAAAAGAAACAACCAAGTCAAAGATCAGGAGAAGGAAGGATTTATTACTTGCAGCAAGTAAGGAGAACACCAGGGATCTTTCCCAAAGCAGTATCTCCCCAAACAGCAAAATTGAGGAAGTTTTAAGCTAAGGGTACACTGCATATTTATGAAGGGGCTTGGGCTGTTGACAGAGTCCAAGCTTTAGTTGATGGAAGTCATGAGGGTCAGAAAAGGTCGTCATCATCCTCCCTTAGTTTCCAGTTGATCTGGTGGTTGAGCTTCAGGCTAATCTTTACCATTGAAACAGAACTGAGAGTCTTTACAACTGATTTATTATCTTTGCTATTGTTAATTATCTTGCCTGATGACAATTGTTTGTTTCTGCATGTTTTGTTCCCTTAAGATTATTATTTTTTATTTTATTTTATTTATTTTTTATACAGCAGGTTCTTATTAGTTATCCATTTTATACATATTAGTGTATATATGTCAATCCCAATCCCTTAAGATTATTAATTACTGAGACCTGTTCAAGGACAAGCATTGTGGCCAGGCTTAGATCACAAAATGGCTTAGGCCAAAAATGGCTTCTCTCATGTCAAGAAAGCCATGCCTGGTTCTCTTCCTCCAGGGACCCTCCCTACCCTGTCTACTTACAAGACCACCTTCAGCATTAACACAACATTGTAAATCTATACTTCAATAAAATAAATTTTTTTAAAAAGACCACCTTTGGGTTCAATAATTTGTTAGAAGGGCTCACAGAGCTCAGAAAAGTCATTATATTCATGGCTACAGTTCATTAAAGTATTGATAAAAGGATTCTGATTAAAATCAGCCAAGGGAAGAGAGTATAGGGCAGGGTCCAGGAGTCACCAGATGCAAGTTGTCCCAAGAACACCTACTTCTCCATGATATAATATGATGTGCAGCAACATGCATGGAGTATTATTAAGCAGGGGAGCTCAAGCCTTGGTGTCCAGAGTTTTTATTGGGGCTCAGTCATGTAGACATGGTTGGTGATCTGCATGGTGGACCTTTGTCTCCAGCTTCTCCAAAAGTCAAGTTGATACCATGTGGTCCAAGTTCCCCCACCATAAATCACTCTGTTAGCATAGACTTTCTGTCATGGCCCAAGGTCTCCAGATAAACAAAGGCACTCTTATCAGGCAGGGTATTCCAAGGGCTTAGAAGCTACTTCAGGAGCTGAGGCAAAGGCCAAACTTTTCTTAGGGCAAGGTAAATCCTGTACTGCACACAGGGTCATTCTTGATTAGTGGCCCTATGCCCAGGGCAGATCAAAAGATCAAATCTGTGGCAGAGCATCGGATAGAAACTTAACTGTCCTTGTATCCAAGGGGCAACCTCAGAGTTATCACAGAAAATAAAGCTCCAAAGTCTGGACAGGGAAGATGAGCAGACATGAATAAGGGAGTCATACCCAGGGCTGAGATACCAGGATCTTGTTCTTATTGGGTGCTTATATCCTATGATGCTTGGGTGGGTCTGTCATTAAAAAATCTAGGACTGTAGTGGTCCAACTGAAAAACTTAAAAAAAAAATCCAACCAAATCATGTTGGTTGTGATGACTAATCTGGACACCTGAAATTTTCCATCTCTCTATAGCTTGACCTGGTTGTAGAGCTGATAATTATATGCAGAATAACTGACACTCCAATTGTGCTGATGGACAGGCATGGGGCCTGGGTATGGGAGTAGATGATAGGCTCCAAATGGCATCCAAAGAGGGCAAGCGTCCCTTCTCCTTGGGGTGGGAAGCAGCAGTGATCCCAGGTGAATACAAGCTTCCTGAAGAAGATTCGTCACAAGCTCATGAATAGTAGAGTCTGTTCCCATGCCTGTTCTGCCAGGTGAAGAGACAATCCAAAACCAAGCTTCTCCACCATTTCTTAGACTAGGTCATGTTGGACTGGAATGGGATTACCAAGCATGAAGCATTTCTAAAAATCAGATGGAGGATCCTTATAGAAAGACTTTGGCAGAGTCTGTAGCCAACACGTTCACTTAATCAACTTATCCTTAATATTTATTGAACACCTCCTATGTACCTGTCAATGGATTCAGTTCCAGGGATATCACCATAAAGCTCACTCAAAAGGAGCTTATGTTCCACCCTAAGTCAAACATTTATTGAACGCCCACTGAGTGTAAGGTGTGCATTCTCTTATTTGTCCAGGATCTGCATAGATTATGTGATGGTGACATCTGACTGCTCCATGAAAGGTAGTAGTTAGGATCTAGTTGTCTCTCTACCTCCTCTTCCTGAATACCCATGGGTTTCTGAGCTTTGGAGAAGCTCTAGAATCCCTGGTGACCAAGAGAAGGAAACTGCTGGTGTGAATGATTAGGGGAAAGGCTGAGGAAATCAGCTGTACACCTGGTACTGAAGTAATGGCTGGAGTACATTCTGATTGGTCAGGTTCGTCCCATACAAGCTGCTAATTCTGAATATCACCTTGGCTGTGTCCTCTCCTTCCAGGGCTCCTCCCCATCAAGGGCTTTCTCTTCTCCAAGAGGAATCCTGATCTGATGGACAAAGGTTGCCTTAGAGGGCACTTTCTGGAAACTTCCACTTTCTCCTTGAATGGTGATTTCCCCCCCACCCCACCCCCCAATTTCATAAGCCCTAAGGATTCATCTCTGGGCAATGAGCAAGTCTTCAGAATCATTTCACTGTTTCATTCTATCTCAGGACCCAGTGTGGTATTTGATTCTGATAAGGTTTCTTTGTGTGTGAGAAACTCTTCTGAAATATGCTAACAAGAAACCAAGTCATATTATACTGCACTGTATGGGAAATCCACACAATTCTCCCCCTCCCTAGTGAGGGTAATCACTGCCAATTCATGATGCTTTTGTGAAAATGAGTTATTTGGAGGGAATCCAAAATAGGCAAAGAAAGGAGGTAACAGATCAGACTGATGGATTTGGTGACATTAAATCACACAGATTTAAATGTGGTGCACTTTGTAGAGTTGTGTTTTTAATCCTTGCTGAGAATGTTGATTAAAGAAAGAAGTTACCTAGATATGTGACATTTGGTAATATGATTATATTACCCTTTAAAAATTTTTATTTTTGACTAGATAATATATGCAAGTGTTTTAAAACTCAAAATGACATGCAAATGTACACATTGAGAAGTCGTGCTCCTCATCTTTCTGCATATACCCTTCCCCCAGAGGTAACTACGTTTGTATCATTTTATGTTTCCTTATGCAAATACAAGTGATAAAACTTCCTCTTTAGTTTGGGGGATCCCACACCAGAAGAGCTTATCACTGCCTCTATAAGCTCAAATTAACAGATACATCCCCAGCCTTCCCCACAGCTGGGGCGAAGTCATATGATCTAGGCTCAGCCAATCAAAAACACCTGCCCAAAGTGTGACTTGGAAGGAGGTGACATCCCAGAGCAAGCACAGGGGAGAACCTTCTCATCTCATTTTCAGAGACAGTGAGGCTAGTGGTTCAACCGCTGCATTTGGGGTCCATGGCCAACGGGGTCAGCAGTGCCCACTGAGGCATTTGCAAAGCCAGATTAACAGCAAATCCAATGACTCTTTACCTTCAGGCCTCCTCAGTTGAATGAGCTTCTTCCAAAGCCTGGAAGCGGGTTCCAGCAACGTGTTGACACATTTTTGTAAAATCTGCAGAAGCCAGATATTTTAAGTGAAATTGGTTAAGACTCTTTCCTCTCCAACTAACCCTTTGTCACACTTCCTTTTGGACTACGTGATGTTGGTGTGGCTGCAGCATTTTGGGAGAACAAGCTAATGAGGAGGAAGCTGAGTTAGGGTACAGTTAGTCTGGGCTTAGGGTGACACGTTTATGTGGTTCATGATTGTTTCCATAGTCTTTGCTATCCATCCTGAGGTCAGAATGGCTGCCAGGAGCATTTCAACCTCTCACTGTGCCAATTCACCCAGCCTCTGGTCAGGAAGGTGCAGGGCCAGAATTTGTATTGCAAAAGGATACGTCCTTAGTGCCAGGTCCTGAACTATGTGGAGACCAGAAGGGAAATAAGATACAAATGCACAGAGCCAGAAGCTCGTCTGTGGGAAATCCTTCTAAACCTTCAGGATCACAAAAGAAATTTGATAGAGGTTTTCCCAAATCTGACAACAATCCAACAACTTTACACGACGTTGCCAATAATGAGTATGAAGCTGAAAGAAACTTTTCTAAATTATAAAAAATATGAAACAAATTTGGATCTCAGCCAGGTGGCTGAGATGGGATGAAAGTGGTCCTTTGTCTGTGTGGTCTTCCTCTCCCAAACCTAGAATCTCTATCAAACCATGAGAAAAACAGACAAAACCAAATTGAGGGACAGTCTACAAAATACTTATAAAACTCAAAACTGTCCAGGTTACCAAAAAGAAGGAGAGTCTGAGAAACTATCATAGCCCAGAGGAGCCTAAGGAGACATGGTGACTAAACGAATGTGATGTGTTTTCCTGGAACAGAAAAGAGAGCTTAGGGAAGAACTAATGAAATTCAAATAAAGTGTGGAGTTATTTAATAATGATGTTTCAGTATTGATTCATTCATAACAAATAGATGATAGAGAAAAATGGATGAGGGTTATACAGGAACTCTTTTCACTATCCTCACATTTTCTGTAAATCTAAAACTCTTCTATATTTTAAAAGTTGCTTAGAAGAGAAATTTGGATCAACCATGCTAAAAGACTGAATTATCTGTTCTTTCTATAGAAAATATTATAAATTACATTTTATAACCCTATTCTTACATAACCGAAAAATGAAATGGAAAAATACAATGTGAAGTGTGTCAGGCAAATAATTAAACTATTATGTAGTATTCTAGATTTTGTGATGTTTATGGTATTATCAGCTTTTTAAATATTTAATTTTTGTGATTTATCTTCTCTCATTCTAAATATTTACTTTTGTGCCTAATTTTCTGTTCATGATTTTTTGTTAAAGAACAGCCCCTCAAAATCCAGATCTGCCCCTGGGTATATGTGTGCAGCCGTGGGCAGTAGTGTTACCACGGTACCAGTCTACAATATGCTGTGGGACATATGTACTGTTCTTTGGCCTACCCAAAGGCCAAAGATATTAATTTAAATATTGTCTAAATAAATTCCTTTTTTTGCATAAATTATCCATAGTTTGTTTCTGCTGCTTGTAAATGAGAATTTGATGAATAATTTGGGCAGAATTTAAAGCAGTGGTTTTAAGCCCTGGCTGTACATTAGAGTCCCCTGGGGCAGGGGTAGGAGGGAGGGGGTTAAAATATACTGATGCCCAATCCCTGATGTTGAACCAGCCTTTCCAAGGCTAGGACTTAGGCATCAGTAGTGTTTAAAATTCCCTAGATTATTCTAATATTCAGCCAGACTTGAGGACCATTGAATATAGTCTGGTTTCCAAGTGGTCCAAGTCAACTATTCATGTTATGAGTCCTAATTTTGTGCCCATCACTGTTCTAGGAGTGACAGATGCACGGAAGGGTGAAACAGACCATCAAGGACCCCTCAGTCTGGACATCCCAGAGTGAGGTTGGGGTGTCTGGATTTCCCTTTCAGAAGCATCTGAAGAGAAAATTGAGTGCACACTGCCTGGAGAGAGGAGCAAATGAAAATGCCCAGGAGAGCTGTGTTTTGCTTTATCACATCTAGGGGTAGTGAGAGATTCTGAAAGAGTGTTCTATGAATTCCCAGAAGCTTCCAACAAATTTAAGTCCATGAAGAACCTTCCACCAGAGCTCTCAGCTTTGACATTAATGAGGGAAAAGATGATCTCAGATGGCCTGCGGGCCCTGAGCCCCTGCCTTCATGGAGACCCGACTAACAACATTGTGTGGTTGTTAAGAAAACATGAAGGAAGAGAGAGAGAGAGAGAGAAAGGTTGCTCACAGTAGCAACAAAAATATAAAATACTGAGGAAACAAGTGGTATATAGGATCTGAAGTCAGAAAACTACAAACTTTACTGAATAAGTTTTTTAAAACTTACTAGAAAAAATAGAATTGGGAAAACTTAACATCGTAAACACATTTATTCATCCCAAACTAACTAACACATTCATTAGAATTCTGGTCTCTATCCCAATGAAATTATTTTTGGAACTTGACAGTGATTTTAAAGTTCAACTGGCAGAATGTGTGAAACTGGTAGAGATTTTTTTTTTTAAAAAAGGAGGAGCATTGATTTTACCGGATATTAAAACATATTTTTTTAAGTGACAAAAATATAAACAGAATGATACTATCTTAGGAACAAACAGATAAGGAACAGAATGAAAAGTAAAGAAAGAGCTCTACTTATAATAAATAATCAGATATGATAAAGATGGAATTCCAATTAAGTGGGGAAGAATGAACCAGTCAATATATCATTTTGGAATAACTGGCTAACCATTTGGAAAAAATCAAGCTGGATTTCCTCCTCATAACATCCATGGTAATAACTTGCACATGGTTTATATATTTTTTTTTAAAATGTAAAGGTACCAGAAGGCAAAAGAGGTAAAATTTTATGTAAACTTGTAGTAGGAAAAGCATTCTAAGCATAACACCAAAGGAAATATCAATAAAGTAACATCCTGGGATAAATGATTATAAAAAAATATTTTAGTCTCATAAATCTAAAAAATGAAGAAACATGAAAGGCAAATTACATCTGGGAAAATAGCTAGGACACATGTGACATACATAGGATTTAAGATCTTAAAATACAAAGCTATACTGACAGACAAAAGAAAGAGGCAAATAGTTCAGTATAAAATAAGAACTAACCATTCTTACAATAAGTGCATACAGCCGATATGAAAAAAAGCATTCAACCTCCTTAGTCAATAGAATGCACACAAAAACAAAGCCACTTTTGGCCTAAAAGATTAGCAAAGAAGGTGTGGAGAAATAGGTTCACCTCCGAAAAATATAAACTGGTAACATGTTTCTGGAAGACAATTAGGTATTAAGTCTTCACAGTCTTGCAAAGATTCATCTCCTTTGGGGAAGTCATTCTAAGAACTGCTGGTGTAAAAGCACAAAGAGAGAAAGTTAAGCACATGCTTAGGCATCAGCAGAGCAAAGAAAGCTTTTTCTTTTAAAATAAAAGAACTGTAGGGGTAGGAGAGAGGGAAGTGGGGCGGGGCAATGTAGGGGTAGGCGGTAAAGAGGTACAAACTATTACATATAAAATAAGCTACAAGGATATATTGTACAACATGGGGAATACAACCAGTATTTTATAATAACTGTAAAAGGAGTATAACCTTTAAAAATTGTGAATCACTATATTGTACACCTGTAACTTATGTAATATTATACATCAACTTTACTTCAATAAAAATAAAAAAGAAAAGATATATTTGATATTCAAAAAAGGACCAGAAGAGTATCATCTTAGATAAACCAGAATCTTGCTGAACCTTTTTTATGATTTTACTATTTTTATTTTCTAATCTGAACCAGACAAGGGAATGCAGTGGGAGAAACCATGATTTCTTTTCACTATTTCATTTATCTTTAGATCTTTTTTTTTTTTTTGAGAGGCTGTATTTCTTATGAGAGAATCATCAGACACCTCCCTCAAGCCAAGAGAAAATATGTTAAAAGATCCATGCATGAGATGGACCTTAGTCCTTGGGACATCAGGGAAGGAGACGGCTATCAGACTCATCCTTAGCAGTATAAAGGTGAAGGTCATCGCTAGAGTGTTCTGTGGTGGGAGAGGGCTGAGCCAGGAGCCAGCAAGGGAATCAAAAGATAAAAAAATATAAAACTAAAAAATAAAAACTGCTACAAGATGAAAAAAAATCTACAAATTTGTCAAATTATAGACAAATTACATTCTAAAACTCTTTGTCTGGAAAAAAAAAGATTTGGCTAGAAATTTCCCACTAGTATAGCAGAAGCAATATATTTTACCACCTCTCAGTAGTGAGTGGTGACCAACTTGCTTGGGAATGAAGACACTGGTTGGTCCTTCTGGAAGGTTAGCACCCTTGCTGCAGTACCTCATTGCTCTATGTGGTTCTTTTGGGAAGAGCGTCTCTCAAAAATACTTAGTTCAACTCCCATCCACAGGGCCCTCCACCAGGCCAAGGGAACCATGCTTCTTATCTTTAGATCTTGATCCACATTCTGCATAAAGACATTTAGTCTACTATTAATACTTATAGTAATGAAAACCTAGAAAAAACAGTAGAGAAAACAATCAATGATTTGTTTCAAATGTATGCACAGTCTTATAATGGAATACTAGGAGCCACTAAAAATTATAATTGCAAATTTCTATTTATTGACACGGTTAGATATTCCCAATTCATGAGAAAGTTCAAAACAAGTTCAAAAACAATCACGTAGTAAGATCCTGTTTTCGTTAAGTAAATATTTAAAAGTGTCTCGATGCACAGAATAAAAGCCCAGAAGAATAAATACTAAAATGGATACAGTGAGTATCAGGATGGGGGCAGATGATGGTTAGCATTTTTAAAATCTGCGTTTTCTAAATTTTCTACAATAAAAATGAGTTACTCTGGGGATACAGAAAAGAAGTTACTGGAAATTTTTAGCTGCCCAGTTGTAATACTTTCTGGAACAAGGCAGAGTGTAAATTAATTATTTAATGTTTTAAAAATCTAGAGCAGTCAGTCCATGTGCCTGGTCCCATCTCCAAATAACTAGGTACCGTGGACAAGGCCGTATATTTGTAAGAATGCTGCAGATTCTAAAATATTTGATCTTCAGGCATCTGTCCTCTTGGTTTTCTTGGCTACCCTGAAAGTGCTGGAGGTGCTCAGCCCTTGTTAAAGACGAGGGGGCGAACCCCAAAGAGGGGAAGTGACCTGCCCAGCGCCCTGAGGAAGGGCAGCGTCCTCGCCGGGCCAGGCGGGGCCCTGGGGCCGCTGCTTCCTGCCCCTCGGCTGAAACGTTCAAGGTACTTTGCCGGTTTCTGCTGTGCATTCTGGGGCCTTGCCGGCCTCTCAGGGAGGCCTCACAAAGATTGTCCTCCAGCTTCTCTCCTGTGATCACAGCAAGGGCGGGGGAGGCACGCCCAGAGGCTGACCCCGGCCCTCCTGTCAGCCCCCTCTTTGCCTTTTCTTTCGTGCTCCCACCACTGGCTCCCACCCAAGCTCTTGTTGCCTTCCAGATGGAGGTAGGCTTGGCCCAAGCCTCCTGGAGCACCGGAGCACAAGCTTGGGAGAAAGGCCACCATAAGCTCTGTGATGCGTGCATTGCTGGTACAGAAAGGGCGAGGCCCGGGGAGCCTACAGTGTCTGTGTTGTGCTCAACGTCTCGGCTTCTGTCTCTCTAGAGTGGGGATACTAATGTCTCCATGCAGAACTATTAGAGAACCGAGTTAATTCAGGTAAAAGACCTGGGAGATAGGAGGTGCTCAATAAACATACATCAGTTACCACTTGGACCGCAGTCTCTTCTTCAGGAAAAATGCAAGAGTTGGTGGGGCAGACTTGATGGTCCTAGCCATCTCCGCTTTCTGTGAGCCACCCTCCTCCCAGAGTTAACAGCTCTCAAACGAAGGGATGGCTCTTCATCGCCATAGATTTTCCTGAAAAGGTTTTGATGTCCATTAGCCAGACACTATAACGAGAATATCTCTTGTTTTTCTAGAAAAATATGTTTTTTAGCCTTCTCTTCTGGTATATTATATTGTTCTTTTATCCTTTCTTTAAAAAAAGTCTTCCAAACTGCTTGCCTTCCATGGAAGAATAGATAGTATATCATTTCTGGAGGGACCTGGTAAATGATTTAATATCTTAGTTTAAAGCAAATTTACTGTAAGAAAGTTGCAAAGCTAATACTGATTTAAAACAAAAAAAATTTTTTTTTGGCCCAACTCTGCCCAGCTGCAGAGATCTCAAGTGAGAAACTGGCCTTTCAGCTCAAGTATTACATGGTGGTGCATTCATGGCCGGCCAAGCGGGAAGCAGCCGTCGGGAGGCAGCTTCCCCATGGAGGCGGATGGGGAGAGGATGGAGAGCCTGGGGGAAGGCTCTGGTCCAGGGCTCTCTGAGCTTGGAGCGTGCGGAGCCAGAGCAGGACAGAGCCCCGCAGAGACCAGTGAGCTGGGTGAATGGGCTCATCCTGGGAGCTCAGGCTGGGAGAGCAGAATGCAAGGGACTTGCCTGACTGCCTTCCCTTCCTTCCCTCATGACTCTTGACCTCCGCCTGCCCTTCCGCCTTCTTCAGTGGGGATACAGCGGGCTGGGGAGCTAACCCACAAAGCGTGGAGAAGGACTTTCACCTCCCGAGGTGTGGAATCCAATGAGATAATAAGGCATTGAATAGCATTTTCTCATTTTCAGATCACATCACAAGTGTCTGCTCGATTCAGACCGAGCTCTCATCAACTCCACTTTGAGGAGGAAAGAGGGACACAAGCGGATCTGGTGACTTGGCCCGGGTCAGGGTGCCCAGCGTCTGGGAGAGGACGTCAACTTGGGGCTCCTACTTCCTGCCCACGCCCCTCCCAGTGCTGGCCACACCATGCATCATCCTCAAGAGCCCCTCGGGCAGGTGCTGTTATGCCTACACCCAGGACTCGGGAGCCCAGAGTGGGTGAGTAACCTCCCCATGGTCACCCAGCTGGGTGGTGGGAGCCTGTGAGCCCTCCCTCCCATGCTCTGCCCCTGCTCACCTCACTCCTCTGAGAATCCACTATGGGCCCCTCCTCCCTCACATGCCTTATTTGATTGACTACTTACAGTGTCCCATTTTGTCAAGGTCAGATGACTGGTCCAAGTTCATCCATCAAGTTCTTGGAGTGGATCACAAAGACAGGATCCCTTCGGGATCTTCCAGTGCCAGCCCGGGGCACCTTTCCCACCCACAGGGCCTGGTGCCGCACTCGGCTTGGTCTGGGTTACAGTGACAATAGCTAAAAGTCCATCAGTCCTCCTGTGTTTATTGTAGTGATCACTGATTAATGTTAGCTGTAGACGAGGGATAAATTGGATGGAGCTACTGAGAAAGATTTGAGCTCTATTTAAGAGCGGCCCGAGGAGGGGGAAGGTAGGAGTAAGTTCCCCTTGCTAGAGGTACTCACACTCAGAATGGACAGTCACCAGCGTGGGTGGCAGAGAGGTGACCCATCAGCAGAGCCTAGATCATCTGGACCTCCAAGCTCCTTTCTACACAGAGGCCTAGGAAACACTCCGTCATGGTCTCCCACGAGCTTTGAAACACAGGCATATGTGGACCCAATACTGCCCTCTCCCTATGGAAAAACCAGCTGTTATGGGTTAAATTGTTTCTGTCCCCCCAAAATTCACATGTTGAAGTCCTAGCCCCCAGTACCTCAGAATGTGACCAACATTTGGACACAGGGTCATTGCAGATGTAATTAGTTACGATGAGGCCGCACTGCAGTGAAGTGGCCCCAAATCCAATGACTGTGTCTTTATAAAAGGGGGAAATTATGATGCAGACACGCACACGGCGAGAAGGCCATGTCAAAATGAAGGCAGAGATGGGGCTTATGCATCTCCAAGCCAAGGAACAGTGAAGAGTGCCTGGAAAGCACCAGAAGCTAAAGGAGAGGCCTGGAACAACTTCTCACTCACAGCCCTCCGGAGGCAGCAACCCTGCTGACACCTTGACCTCAGCCTCCCAGCCTCCCAGCCTCCCAGCCTCCCAGCCTGCGGGACAGCACATGTGTATTGTCTCGGCCCCCAGCGTGTGGTACCCGAACAGACTGCAGTTCCAACTCAGGGCTCCTTTTCTGGCCTGCCAGGGACAGCCACGTTTGTTACCTTCTCTGTGGGCGATGGCCCACTTTGCTGCCCTGTTACTCGGGTGCATGCAGGGGCCTGGCAGCTGAAAGGTTGCTGCTGGGAGACAAAGCTATTCTTGAAATGATCAGGTGTGGGGCAACCTCCTGGGCCCAGGAGGCTCTAGCTGCACTTTTGAATGATCACCAGGCAGGGAGAGGGCGGCCATCTCCCGGTCAGTGGTCAGAGCCCCTCTGTTCAGATAAAAGCATCCACAGGGCTACAAGGGCAGAAGGAGGAAATAGAGAAAGAGGCGCCTGGGCAGCCAGAAGCCCTGCTCCGCCACCTCCTAATGACCGGCTTTCAGACCTGGGCTCCCTTTATTCAGACAAGGGTTTCATTCAAGTCAGTAGGGCTCCGTCCTCGGCCCAATTTCATGCCAGCAGTGCGTAGGCGAATGCACCTTTAGAAACCAGAATCCGTGGACCTCAGCATCCTGGGGTTGAGCCCTCAGGGAGGATCCAGGATGGAAGGCCGGGAGCCGTGGCTTCCACCACCATCTCCCAGAGACTCCATGATAACAGCTCGCATCCCTCCAGCCCTCACTCTGTGTGAGGCACTTCACGTGTGTTGCGTCTTTCATCCTCTACCTGCTTTGGGGGTGGGGGGGGATCCTTTCATGAGCCCATCTCACACACGAGGAAAGTGAGGCACAGATGGATTAAGAAACTTGCCTGAGGCTGCAGCGCTATAGACGGTGGAGCTGAGCTCTGTGCTAGTAACCACTGTGCTAAACATATCCACCTTGGCTGTGTCCTCCCCGCTGGGGGCGTCCTCGGGCAGACCGTGGGCAGGCCAGGAGGGCTGATAGGGCCCCCAAAGTCGTGAAGGACCAGGTTGAGGGCCTGGTCCAGGCATTGTGTCTCCCTCCGGAGCCTGCTGGCCCTGCTGACTGTAGAATCACAGCCTGTAGAGCTGAACGGGACCTTGACATTCATAAAGTCCCCATTGTTTTCCCAAAGAGGCTGAGGTCTAGTGAGGTGAAGTGACTGGCCCCAAATCCCAGAGCAAATTAGTGGCAGAACCAGGCCAAGAGCAGAGGTCCTGGTTTCCAATCCAGCAATCGTTGTTAAATACCATGTTCTGTCTCAGCAAGAGGGGGTAATTTTCTTCCACCGCCTGAGAGATTCATAAAGGGTGCTGAGAAACCCTTTCTGATCCCCAAGGTCATGATGTATTTGGTCAGGTTTTCCATGGTAGATCTTCCATGGGAGTTTAAAAAATGGGGCAGAGGGACTTCCCTGGTGGCGTAGTGGTTAAGAATCCACCTGCCAATGCAGGGGACACGGGTTTGAGCCCTGGTCCTGGAAGATCTCACATGCTGTGGAGCAGCTAAGCCCGTGGGCCACAACTACTGAAGCCCATGCATCTGGAGCCTGTGCTCTGCAACAAGAGAAGCCACCGCAATGAGAAGCCTGCGGACCGCAACGAAGAGTAGCCCCCGCTCACTGCAACTAGAGAAAGCCTGCACACAGCAATGAAAACCCAAAGCAGCCAAAAATTAATTAATTAACTAATTAATTTTTAAAAAATGGGGCAGATACCGTAACTCCCAACTGGGACAGGTATCCAACCTGCTGTAGGCAGACTCCCCTGAAGGGGAGCAAATGCAGGCTGGAATCTCCCAGGACCATATTTTAGGTGAGAAGTTGAGTGGACTAACCTTTCGCTAAAAGTCCATCAGTCCTCCTAAGCTTATTGTACAGATCACTGATTAATGTTAGCTGAAGACAAGGGAATAATTTTAGCACAATATTCTGAGACAGCTGAGAGAGATATCAACTGTTGGTAGTTCTTGAGGCATGTCTACCAAATTTCCCATCCATTCAACCACTTTTCCATCCATCCATCCATCCCTCCATCTATCCACCCATCCATCCATCTACCTATTCATCTGTCCATTTATCCATCCCTCTATCCAATCATCCATTTATTCACTGTTCCTTACTCTGTGAAAAGTATTCTGCTAGGCCTTAGGATTTACAAAAGTAAAGACTTAGTTCCTGCCCTCAGAAGAGCTTAGATTCTAGTGGTGGAGTCATGTTGTAAACCTGTAACTACAACTCTTTGTATTCAGTGAGGGAAATGGTCAAAAACCTGAGGAGGCAGAAGAGAGCTTCTTGGAGGGAATGACATTTAGTTGAGTAGGGATCCGTTAAGCAGAAGATGGGGGAGGGGGAGGGCATTCCAGATAGAGAGGCAAAGATGAACAGCAGCATGGTGTGGGTTAAGCAGGTAATAATCGTAATCCTTGCATTAGAGTGGAATTCAAATCATATTTGCAAGGTGTGTTCACAGCTTTTGTCACAATCAATTCTCCAGCAACCCTGTAAGGTTGGGAGAAGATGCCAGGGAAGGAAATGAGCACTTGTTCAGAGTCACAAATAATGCCATCAGCTAGCATCTTTTGAGCCCTCACTATATGCCAGGCTCTCACAAGCAGTCCTTAAGGCATCACCTCTACTTTCCAGATGAGAAAACTGAGACTTAGAGAGGTGAATGAACTCACACACTAGCAGGTGGCAGCTATCTGGACCAGGTCTTCCGAGACGAGCCCAGCCCAGGTTAGATACACCCGAGGTCTCCTCAGTTGATGGGAGTGGACGAGCTGGACGAACTCGGTAGTGATCCCAACACTGGAGTTTAAGCCTTGAGTTCCAGCTTCTTCTTCGAATAAAGGCTTCCTGTGGGTTGCTCTCAGATAAGCCGACAGGCTGCCCCGAGGAGATGTTGAGAGCAGTGCGATGGGCAAAGCAAGCCCCAGACCCAGGAGAGATGCCACGTCTGCCAGAAATACACCCAATCTCGTAGCAGCCTGAAGTTATTTGTTCCCCAGCACCCACTCCCCTTTCCCTCCTCTCCGCAGATGGATTTTATAAACAAGATAAAATCAGAACCTAAAAACTAAACAGACTCCACAAGGCCTCCTTCACTGGCCAGCACAGCCCAGTACTGTTTTTCCAGATGTTTTCCCAGCCCATTTCTAGGAGAGGCCAGAGGTAAGGAGTGCCGGGAGAAAGCAAGTGCTGGAAGGATGAGGGGCCTCAGTACCATCTGAGGGCCAGGAGAGCTGCATCACCTGAACAAACACTGTGCCTCCTTATCTTCTTGTTTTATGACCACCCCACCCCCATCCTCCTCCTCCTTCTGCCCCAGAAACCCACCCTGCCTCCTGACTGCTCTCTTCCCATGAAAGACTTTAGTTCAGCTCCAGGGCAACGTTAGGTCAGCCCCATTCATCACTTGCAAATGCAGGCCAACAACATTCCCATCATCTGCTGAGAACACACATCCTGAGGCTGGGCAGGGATGGGCCAGCCCTTCGGATGGAGGAGGGACAAAGCTCCGCCACAGGCACCCGGAGCGGCAGGTCAGGGGAAGGGAAGCCCCCAGGCTGGTGATTGTTGTAGGGCTCGTGCCTGGTGTGGGTCCTGGCTTCCTTTCTGCCTTACGCAGTAAGATTTGCAACATAAAATGAGGCTGCAGATCAGTATCCAACTGTGAAACCACCAGGGTATCAAGACCGAAACATTCGTATTTTACTATTTAAACTTTGGATTGTGGCGGGAAAACCAGAAGTGCTATTGGATTGGCAAGTTCAGCAAGTCCACTGTATGCCAGTATCACAACTGCAGGGGAAGAGAAATTGTGTGACATGCAGTTATAAAAATAGTCAGTTAAAAAGAAGAAGAAAGAGGAGGGGGAGGGGGAGAGGGAGAAGAAGGAGGAGAAGCAGAAGAAGAGGGAGAAGGAGAAGAATCTGTAGAGACTGTAAGAGACCAAGTTGGGATCTGAATCCTAGGCAGTCTCGTCTAAGAGTCCGTAAGCTTAACTGCTACACCATGGAAACAGTGCCTGGCATCTGCCTTCCCTGGTATTAAGCCTTTGGGTGTCAACAGGCACAGCCAGGCCACTAATCTTGCCAAGAGACCCAGAGGGTAAAAACTGGACCCCCTGCTCCCAGCTTTGGAACTTGAGGGACTGACGGGGAAGTCTTGGGGGTGGAGAGCAGGCTTCAATCTGGTCTGGAGCTTGGAGGCTATCCTGTAAGCTCTGTTTCTCAAAGGCTCACCTGTGGTAGAATCAATCTGAGGGACTGTTAAAATGCAGAGGTCTGATCCCAGACGCATAGATTTAGAACTTTGGGAGGTGGGACTCTGAGAGTTTGCATTTTAAACAAACCCCACCTCACCCCTCACCTCCCACACTGGCCTCAGTGACACCACTGCACAGGAAAGCTGCAGGAGCACCGAGGTGACTACCTGCCTCCCAGCTGACCCTTCTGAGCTCACGTCTCTCCTCCCAGGGGCCAGGAGCTCTGAGCCTGCCGTGTGGATAAGCAGGTGGCATTTGATAACATATAGGTCTTTCATTCGTTAGGGAGCAATTGTCATCCACATGGATCGCTGGGTTTTGGGGTCATGCATCAGTCAGGGTTCTCCAGAGGAATAGAACAAATAGGAGATACAGGCAAATGGATGGATGGATAGATTAGGTGAAAGATGGATGGATCGATAAATTGATAGGGAGATAGATCTAGATCTGTATCTATCTATCAATTGATCAATGGATCTATCCATCCATCCATCTCTCCATCTAAGGGATTTATTTTGAAAAATAGGCTCATGCAGTTGTGAGGCCAAGTCCCAAATTTATAGGTCGGGCTGGGAGGTTGGATATTCTGGTAAGAGTTGAGGCCACAGTCTCGAGGCAGAGTTTCTTCTTCCCCGGGAAACCTCAGTTCTTTGCTCCTAAGGCCTTTCAACTCACTGGATGGGGCTCGTCCACCTTATTGAGGGTAATCTCCTTTACTTAAAGTCAACTTATGTAAATGTTAACCGCTTCTACAAATACCTTCCCAGAAACACCTAGACTAGTGTTTGATTAAATAACTGGGCACTATAGCCTGGGCAAGCTGACATATAAAACTAACCATCACAGTGTATTTCTTAATTGATTTATACTTACCCAAGGTAGAACTGGAGGAAAAGAACATTTGTTGAATAACACACAGTAATATAACTCCATAGTTTATGACAAAAGCTGACTTCAAAGAAAAAAAAAAACACACCCCACATCTGCTGCGGGAGAGAATCTTTTTAAGCTACTCAAGGCAGAGGGTCGCTTCAGTACTAAGCAGCCCGGGTTCAGCGAGCAGTGACCTTTCATAATCCCTGTCTCATCCTGTCTCCTGGCAGCCCCAAGTTCTGGTCTCATCATGAGCACTTTAATTGAGATGAATGCTTATAAGTATCAAGGAAAAGTAAAACTGTGCCTTAATTACTTTGCCTCCAACCAAATAATGTTCCTAAATATTCTTTCTTTCTTACCAAGAATTTTAAAAGAGACAGGCATAAAGGTAGGAGCAGGGGGGCAGGGCTGAGGGGAAGATTAACGTGTTTTTCTAGGTTGGGGTTCTTAACATGGGGTTCGTAGGTTTCCTGGGGATCCCTGCTATTATATATAAAATGTGCATGTGTGTTTGTGTGTAAGTGCCTTTTTATGAGGAGAGAATCCATACTTTCATCAGATTCTCAAAATGGTAAATGACTCCCAAATAGGTTCAGAACCTTGTTACAGAGTTTGGAACGATAATTCCGTCCCATTTAGAGGACAGTGAGATGGCTGATCAACCAAGAACCAAGAACCACATACTGTGATTTTTTTAAAAACTAAACTTTATTTTTTAGAGCAGTTTTACGTTCACCGCAAAATTGAGTGGAAGGTACAGAGATTTCCCGTATACTCCCCCCATATACTCCCCACCCCCATGAATACACAGCATCTCCCATTATCAACATGCCCCAGCACTGTGGTACATTTGTTACAATCGATGAACCTACACTGACAAATGATTATCACTCAAAGCCCATTTGGACAAATGTAGGACATGTATCCACCACTATAGTAACATATAGAGTAGTTTCATTGCTCTAAGGATCCTGTGCTCTGCCTACTCTTCGCTCCTTCCCTTCTAACCTCCAGTAACCACTGATCTTTTTACTGTCTCTATAGTTTTGCCTCTTTCACAATGTCATACAGTTGGAATCTTACAGTACGTAGCCTTTTCAGATTGGCTTCTTTCACTTAGTAACACGCATTTAAGTTTCCTTCATGTCTTTTCATGGCTTGATAGCTCATTTCTCTCTAGTGCTGAATAATATTCCATTGTCTGATGTACCACAGTTTATTTATTCATTCACCTACTGAGGGACATCTTGGTTGCTTCCAAGTTTTGGCAATTATGAATGAAGCTGCTATAAACATCCATGTGCAAGTTTTTGTATAGACATAACTTTTCAACTCCTGTGGGTAAAAGGAGTGCGATTGTTGGATTAATATGAATTTTATAGATCAATGAGGTTTTCTTTAATCTTATGACTTGACCACTAATCAGCCCAGCAGATTGAAAAGCCAGTCCTGAGAGTGGAAAGGCTTCTCTGTTTGAGACAGCACAATCTCAAACTGACCGGACAGAGGGTTCTGGAGCTATGCAATCTGGGTTCAGAGCTGGGTACGGCTCTGCCACTTATGAGTTGCGTGACTGGGCAAATTACCCACCTTCTCTGTGCCAGTTTCGTCATGTGTAAGATGGGAACAATAATAGCAGCATTCACCTCACAGGACTGTGAAGTCTAAGTGAATTAACACGTGTAAAGGGCATAGGGTAGTTCTTGGCACACAGTAAGGGCTGGATTTGATCAAGCTTCTGGGTACCTGGGGTCGGCCCAGGAATCAACCTTTTTAACAAGCTCCCCTGGAGATTCTGTTTGCAGGTACAGTTCGCTGTGGACACGGAACTAAACTGAACGTGCCTATTCACAGTGCAGGCCCTGTTTTGCAAATCACCACTCACGATGCACAGGAATACCTGGTGAGCTTCTGAGCCCTAGTGCCAGTGCTGACTGGTGAACCAGCTGGGCACGGCCCTGGCTCAGACGGGCCCCCTCGGCTGGGGAGGTGTGACAGGTGCCTGTTACAGCTGCAGAGGCTGCTTCTGGACCCAGGGGCTGCGGTGATGCCGGACGCAACCCAAGTGTTTCCTGGCAACTGGGAGGGAACCAAGATGATGTGCAGAGCATCCCAACGAAGGCACGGAGCACAGCCAGTGGTTCCCTCCAGCCCCACCCAAGGCCACACGGGAGCCATCGACATGGCAGCGCCCACCCTCTCACCTGTTCAAAGCCACCTTCCCCAGGAGCCATCTCCCACCCTTCTCCCACCCCAGCTTCTCTCTCTGGCCATGCTTTCTCTCTCTTTCGCTTTACACTGTGGTCCCCCCTTCTCTGCCAAAGTTACAGAGGACCCAGGGGAAATTTAGGTTCCCAATTACCCTAGAAGCCGATGGCCTCAGCTCTGGTTATGCAGGCCTGTAGGCAGGTGATGCTTCCAGACAAATCAGCCAGACCCAGGCCCAGTCACCAAGACGATGCACAGAATTGCTGGCAACAGGGGGCTAAGTCCACAGGAAGCAGCACTTCAGTGCCCGGGCTGGCAAGAGAGCGGCCCCAAGCCCGGGAAGCCCCTGCACCAGCTGGTGACATGGTGGGAGGTGGAGAACTGGGCCCAAGGTGGCACTCAACTGGAAGGACAGAGACAAGCAAAAAGAGGGGAGGGGGGCCCATGTCAGATTAACTCAAAGGTGAAAAACTGAAGTATTTGTCCTTCTGGAGGGCCTGCCCACAGCTCAGCCCTGCTCTTGAAAACAGGGCCCGAGTCCACAGGTGGACATCAAGTGACTCCAGCCGTGAGGGGGAGGCACCAGGACCCCATCGGGACATGGCCTGGGGACAGCCGTACAGTAAGTCACAAATCCCGGCACCAGCCACCACCACTGCTACAATTCAGTGCCCTTGGTAGGGGCCAGGCATGCATGGGGCTGCTCTACCACGGCCCTGTGAACTACGCCTTAGTGTCAGAGGCTCAGGAATGGGGACTCTGGAGCCCGGAAGCCTGGTTCAAACCCCAGCTCTGCCGCCGACTAGCTATGTGGCTTTGAACTAATTTCTTAATTTCTCTGAGCCTCTGTTTCCCAATCTGTAAATGGGTATGACAAGAAGAGTTCCTGCTTCAGTGAGCTGCTGTGAAGGTTAAATGGAACGATCCACATAAAGTACCAAGCAAAGTGCCTGGCACCCAGGGACTGGAATGGCAGCTGATGTCACAATGTTACTGTTGTTATTATTATTCTTTTTAGGTGGGCTCTGTGAGCCGTGCTCACGTGGCTGCATCAGGGGAGGAAGAGGTAGGCAGGTAGGCAGATTGACACTCCCTGAACAAAGGGATCTGGGTCTACCTAAAAAAGAACATGCTTTTTAAAATGTGCTTTACATCTGTTTCCCCCGCGCACACTTTAGAGACATATGAACCGACCACAAACCACTTTCCACGTGACCTTGGAAATGCAGACATCAAACCTCGCAGTAGAAGCACCCAAACTTTCCTCAGATATTCTTGCAGAAAGATTGTCTGCCGAAGACAAAGGTCTTTCTTTGGTTAAAAAAAAAAATCATCCATTAGGAATGTCAATAATATTTATATTGTGGGAGGGAGGAAAATAAGGGAGAAATAAAAGCAAAATCCTTCAAAGCTTATTATGATACTAATGTGCAAATCTTTGCACACGTGACCTCTCTCACCTGGCATGTCGTGTGCACATGTTGATCGAGCTTTAGGATAAAAGCCACCACACCCCATTTTACACGTACTATGCTTGCACCCTTCTGGGCTGAGGGCAAAAAGCATCCTATACAAAGGTCATCATTTTGCAAATGTAGCTGTAGAAAGAGTAGGAGCCATCTGGGCCCGGGGACAGGCAGATATGCTGGCGGATGCAAGCAGGAAGCAAGGGAATTGAAAGGAAAGAGAAGTAACGCAGATGGATCCTTAGAATTAGGATGATAAAAGGCCAAGACGAGGTGCATGGAGATGGATACGTTTGGGGATGGGGCGAAAGGGGGGAAAATGATGGCTGGTGATGCACTGACCCATCATGATCAAGGGCCATGAACCTGAGAGGGGAAACTGAGGCAGGACCTGAACAGGTTGCCTCGGGGTTGGCTCCCAGGGCTGCCGTTTCCTGGGGATGATACTGATCCAGTGTCTGGTTATCCCAGCCATGGTAGTGGGAAGTTAGCCGGGAAAGACTTCACGAGCTGCGGCTGACCCTTGAACAACACGGGTTTGAACAGTGTGGGTCCACTTATATGCGGATTTTTTTCAATTAATATATTGGAAAAATTTTTTGAGATTTATGTCAATTGAAAAAACTCTCAGGGGCTTCCCTCGTGGCCCAGTGGTTGAGAATCTGCCTGCCAATGCAGAGGACACGGGTTCGAGCCCTGGTCTGGGAAGATCCCACATGCCGCGGAGCAGCTGGGCCCGTGAGCCACAACTACTGAGCCTGCGCATCTGGAGCCTGTGCTCCGCAACAAGAGAGGCCGAGACAGTGAGAGGCCCGCGCACCGCGATGAAGAGTGGCCCCCGCTTACCGCAACTAGAGAAAGCCCTCGCACAGAAACGAAGACCCAACACAACCAAAAAAATAAAAAATATATATATATATAAATAAATTAATTAATTTTAAAAAAAAAAGAAAAAAGAAAAAACTCTCAGATGAACTGCATAGCCTAGAAATAGCAAAAAAAGGAAGAAAAAGTTAAGAATGTCATGAATAAAATATATGTATATATATATGTATATATGCATATATAATAAAATATATGCATAAAATATAGATATGAATCTATCCTTACACAGGCATAAAGTGAGTGATATTGGATATAAAATTAATAACGTGTTAGTTTTCTTACTGTTTCCCAACTTTGCTTTCAAAGAATTACATTACTGCACCGTATGCCTCTCTCCCTGGTAATTGGAGAAACTGCATATCAGCCTATCACCACAGGTAAGTGGTTTTTAAAAAATGTCACAATGTTTCCAATATTATATTATGAAGATGACTGTCACACGGCGTGCCATGAAAATTGTATAATGATTCATTCATTAGTGGCTTGGCTTGGCTTGGTTACCGTGAAGCAATCGTACCGATTACATCAGGCGAGCATAAAACAATCATGTTGCTGCTTCTTCGTTATCCATGCAGGAATCATTATACTTGTAAATAAATATGAATTTCCTTTTCACATTATCTTTTCATTGTCGATGTCTAGTGTTAGTAATACGTATGACATCTACATTGTTTTGTATCGTATAAGATAATACTGTTGTGGGTACTGACAGACAATTCATCTTATAAGCAGATGATGTAAATTTACGATATGGATAAATACAGTACATGATTGTAAATGTATTTTCTCTTCCTTACGATTTTCTCTTTTTTTTCACTTTAAAAAAAAAATTTTATTAGAGTATAGTTGATTTACAATGTTGTGTTAGTTTCAGGTGTACAGCAAAGTGAATCAGTCACACATGTACATATATCCACTCCGTTTTAGATTCTTTTCCCATATAGGCCATTACAGAGTATTGAGTAGAGTTCCCTGTGCTATACAGTAGGTCCTTATTAGATATCCATTCTCTTATGGTTTTCTGAACAACATTTTCTTTTCTCTAGCTTACTTTATTGTAAGAATACATTATATAATGTATATAATGTACAAATTATGTGTTAATTGACTATGTTATTGGTAAGGCTTCCATTCAGCAGAAGGCCATTAGTAGTTAAGTTTGGGGGGAGTCAAAAGTTATATGTGGAATTTCGGCTGTGACCCTGACCCTCATGTTGTTCAAGGGTCAACTGTATCATGTTTATATGTACTCAAAATATAAACAAATGTATTTGTCATTATAATGATATTTGTACCTATATGAATACGAATATATTTACTTAAAATGCACCTGCACTGCTTTCCTCCAATGCCTAGTGTCCAGGTACATTGGAGGCACTTTGGAAACACTGGTTGAGTAAATGTCGGTAGGTTTAGTGGTGATTTAAGGTCACAGTCCCAAGCAGGAAGCCCCCAGCCAGTCATCCTCTGGATCAGGTAGTAGTGAAACATTTCTTGGTCACATGCTATTCAGACTGTGAGTTCCTAGAGGGCAGGGAAGGTGACCAATGTCCTGGTTGACACCCCGCATTGTCCACCTGGTAAATATGTAGACAAATAACATGGCAGAGCAGAAACCTGCAAGCGGAGCTCAGGACTAGCTAAAGGTGTGGCCAAGGATGTGGTCTCCAGGAGACAGATGACCAGACAGAGGAATCTCTGAAAATCCCTGAGTAATGGGACACGTATACACACACGTGGGAGAGGAGCCTGGAGGGAGATCTTCACCTGGACAGTCGGTGCGATGCTTCAACAAAGCACGCTGCGCCCACGTGAGTGCCTGAGGTGGAGATACCATCCCCCAGACTCGGGCTGATAACTTCAGCACCAAAGTTGTGTCAGAGTGCTCTGATTTGGGGCCAGGGTTAGAGATGGCCTGTTACTCCTTGCTGAGGATTGCTGCTCTGTGCACAGGAACTTTCAGTGCATTGCAGAGGGTCACAGGCTGCTGGGGACAAAAGGTCCCCACCTCCACCCCAGGTCTTGTTGGGCAGCTTTGGAGGGTAGCTCAGAGAATCTCCATCTCTTTCTCTCCCTTCTCTCTTCCCCTTCCCGCTCCCCCACCCTCAAGACTACAGGGGGGAGAAAGTCATGCATTAAATGCTTGGAAAGGATTAGTCCATAAAGCCAGATCAGATGGTTAGCTTTGGGGAGGGGGGAGGAAGATGAAGTTAGATCCTTCGCTTTAACCTAGACTAAAATTAATTCCAGATGGCTTAAAGAATTAAATATAAAACAAGGAGCCATCAAAAAAAAAACTTCAAAGGTGCAGCGGGTTAGAGGATGATCCCACAGATGAATTTCCCAAACATAAAAGCAAGGGAAGGAGTCACAAAGAAAGCTTGTTAGATATGAATACGTAGAGATACAAAGCTTCTCCACAGCAAAAAGACACCCTAAAAAAATTAAAGGGCAAGTCACAAAATATTTGCAATATATACAATAGAGTTAATGTTGTTAATATTTAAAGAATTCTTACAAAACAATTAAAAAATGGAAAAATTAGCAAAATGGGTAAGAAATGCAAATATATTTCATAAAACAAATACAAATGGATAACATACATAGGAAGATGGGAAAAACAGCTGGAAAAAAATAAATATTTAAGCCAACAAAAAATTGTATTTTACTTATCAAAATTAGCAAAAATTTGGAAAATTCTGTCATTCTAAGTATGTGATTCTAATCACATTAGTACATTGCTATAAATTAGTGCAACTTTTCTGGAAAAGCAAGTGGCAATAAGTATAAAAGATATTAAATACATGCCCACTCTTTGAAAGGCAATTCCTACTTTTGGAATCTATTCTAAGGAAATAATAAAAGACATAAAGACATGGATGAAGATTTACATTTAAAGACATTTCATGCAGCATTATTTATAACATTGGAAAACTGGGAAAAGCCTAAGCGTCCATCAGCTGGGAATTCATTTGAAAAAGACACATCCATGTGATGTTGTATCAATTAACCAATGACACCCATAGCTCAATGCTAAATGACTAAGACTATACCACTAGAAAACTATACACAAATATAATCCCAGTTTTGGAGTGTCTCTCTCTTCTCCCTCATTTCTCTCTTTGTCTCTGTCTCTCTTCCCCTCTCAATCTCTCTTTCTCTTTCTTTCTGTCTCTCTCTCCCCCATTCCTCTCTCTGTCTCTGTCTCTATTGCTCTCTCTACCCCTCTCTTTATCTCTCTGTCTCTCCTTTTCTCTCTCTCTCACACACACACAGATGCACACGCACACAGCTACAAGGAAATTAACCAAAATATTAATAGAGGTTATCTCTGATAGGTGAGTATATTAACAATTTTTTGTACTTTTTAAAACAAGTATATAATACTTCTATGACCAGAAAAATAAACCCACATTCATATTATAAATTACACAGTGAGAACGAGCCCCATCTCATAGCAGTGGGTTCATGGCACGAGCTCTGCTAGCTGGTTGAGTGCACACTTATACGACTGTAGCCATGGCCACCCAGATACTGGAGCCATGGTTGGGGTATTTTAATAGACCACAGAAAATGATGGCAACCTAGGATTCTAGTAAATTCTTCCACAGGGGACTTTTGTGGAAAATTCCACCCTGAGAGTTACCCAGTATGGGCTCACCTCCCCAACTTCTGAAAAAACAGTCAGAGGAAGTGCCTCAGGCTCGGGGTGAGGGGGTGACAGTTTAGAGCAGCAGTCAGCAAACTCTGGCCCAAGGGCCAAATCCAGCCCACCTCATGTTTGGTATATCCACAAGCTAAGAACCATTTTTATATTTTTCGATGATTCTGTAAGTGCCTCCATAACGTCCTGGAGTTTGACTCTCGGACCACAAAGTCTAAAATATTCACTAGCTGGCTCTTCCCCACACCCTCACCTCCACCTTGGTGTTTGGCTTATTTGCAGTTGGAACATATGTGCACTTTAGTCAAATACTAGTAGCAATTTTCAAAAAGTAATGCCTTTCTTGAAAACTAACAATGGTGATATTAGCTATGGTTTGGGAGAACATATATGCAAGAAAACTTATTCTCTGGTACTACTGGGAAGGGTGGACCATTTTCATCTCTTTCTTTGCAATAATTTGAAATTACATATCGAAAAGGCTTCATTAATGCAAACTTATTTACTTAGCAATTCCACTTTTCAGAACTTATTCTAAGAAATGTTATATATGTTCACAAAGATCTAGCTATACCAGTGTTCACTGAAGCATTCACCGTGGAATTGAAAAACTGCAACCAGCCTCAACGTCCAGCAACCAGAAACTTGTTGGACATCTATCAATGTAATAATATGTGGCCCTGATACTAACATTATTGATAAACATGAACATACGTTCATGATAAAGAGTAGAGTAAAACAAAATAGATTATAACAATTATACAATATGATTATTAGCATGCGTAGAAAATCCTCTAGAAAAACATAAACAAAAATGCCAGCAGTGGATATCTCTGTGTGATGGGATTGTGGATAATTTTTATTTTCTCCTTTTCTGTTTCTCTGGCCTTTAGGACTTTTATACAGGAACATAGATTATTTTTGCCTCTGCTCCCTTCCCACACACACCCTGACAAAGTAGACCAAAAGCTCATAAACATACTGTAACCAAGCAGGACCTTATAGGGCTTTCCTGGAACAGAGCCAACCCTCACCCCAACCTACCCACCATGTCCTCCACCTGCCTCTGGTCTGTAGAAAAACTGTAGCCTCCTAGGCCTTTCCTGAGTTCCAAAGAGTAAATTTAATCAGAGAACTGAGAAAATGCAGAAGGAAAGGAAAACAGTCAAGCAAGACAAAATAATAATAGTTTAGCCATTAAACAAAGTCAAGGACCTTTAGTTCCTCCTCAAGGACTATAGATAATATTCTGAGCCATGTCCTTTGAGCTGCTTTGCAGATAGTGAAGCCCCCACCAGAAGGAAGAAGTTAATGGCATGCTGCTCACAAGCATGTAGACCCCAGACCAGTTGGAACCAGAAGATTGATAATGTTGACTCCTGATGACCTCACCACCAACCAATCAGAAGAATGTCCATGAGCTGATCACACACCCCACAACCCCTCTCCCTCACCCTGTCTTTAAAAACCTTTCCCTGAAAGCCATCAGGGAGTTCGGGCCTTCTAAGCACTAGCTGCCTAGACTCCTTGCTTGGCACCCAGCAATAAATGCTGCACTTTCCTTCAGCACAACCCAGTGTCAGTAGATTGGCTTTACTGCATGCAGGTAAGTAGACCCAAGTATGGTTCAGTAACAATAGAATCTTACCGACATGTCCCATAACATCTTACAGCAGTGTTGTACAAATACTATTTGGAATTAATTTTCGTCTAGGTTGAAGTGAAGGATCTAACTTTATCCCTCTCCTCGCCACCCAAGGCCAACCAACTGATCTGATCCTTTGCAAATGTTTAATGTGCATGTATTCCTCCCATTCTGTGTATCTTAACTGTACCAGAAAGCTCCATGTTTCTATTGGCTTTTGCTGCAAAATAATACACCCAAAATTTAGTGGCTTAAAAGAGCCACCTTTTTATTATGTGGTCAAGATGTTGCAAATTGGATAGTTTGGTGGGGAGAGCATATCTCTGCTCCACATGGTACCAACTTGGTAGCTTGAGAAGCTGGGGCTGGCTGACATGGTTCTGCTTGGTTCATGTGTCTGGGGCCTTGGCTATCACTATTGGGGGTGGGGGCCTGTCAACTATTCTCCATGAGGCTTCTTTACACAGTTAGTTTGGGCTTCCTCCTGGCATATTCATCTCTGGGTGATTGGACTTCTTCCATGGCAGCTGGCTTCCCCAGAGCACAAAAGCTGAAGCTATTGGACCTTTAAAAAGTATAGACACAGAACTGGCTCAGCATCACTCCTGACACACTTTATTATTTAAAGAAGGTCCAGGCCAACCCAGATTCAGGGGAAGGGAACACTGGGAGGGGCCTGGCTTCACTGGAGGCCACCAAAGAAGCAATCTCCCACACTCAGCATTTACAGGAATATTTTAGCAAGTTCTCTGGAAATGTACACTGGTTGATTACTAATATGATTTATATTTCCGTATATAGAAATTCTTAAACTCAGCAATACTGTGAAAGGAAGATTCGTTATATATTTTACTACTAATTTGCACCTCTGATTTGACATAGTGTGTATTTGATCGGTTCAAACATCTTAAACTGACTACTTTTATTTATGCACTCAACAAGATAACTGTCCTTAAAATATCAACATCTACTTATCATTCCCTTAAAAGCAGCTAATGGCATCAGTACATTTGAGCTCACATATTGCTTAGGCTCCAGACTTTTTTGTTGAGATTCAAGTTAGGCTAAGTATGTTGGATACGAGTTCCAAAAACTTTTCCACCCAGATCAATGTTTCTCACAGATTTTCAGGAAGGACTAAGGGAGGCTACAGACATTCAGCTGAAGTCGCTCTAGCTGTGGTGAGCAGGGAGGTGTTGTCTGGTGGGTGGAGAGGAGCGTGGAGACCTGGAGGGTCAGCCACGAGATCTCTTGACCTCCCCACCCCACCCGTCTGCACCATCTCCCCCGGGGACCAGAATCTTGCTCCTCAGCTTCCTCTGCTCTCTTCTGTAATTTTCAAACTCTCCTTGTCTTCTGGTTCATTGCCAAAATACTGTAAAGCTCAAGTCATCTCAGATTAAGACTATACAAGCAACACGCACTAAATGTCCCTCAGCTCCTTGTATCCAAACAAAACTATTGCTGTGGCTTTCTTCTTTTCTCATACCCAACCCCTGACAGAAGAGCCTGTACCTACTGTCTGCCCTTCCCCACCTCCAGCCCTCACCCAGTCTCCACTTTCCCGAGAGGTCCAGCCAAAGCTCACCCATGACCACTGCCACCAAATCCCTGATAGATTTTCTTCAACCATGTGGCTGAACTTCTCCACAGCACAGAACACTTTGATCCTTCAATCTGTTCTTGGGATATTCTCTTCCTTGGCTTAGTTCTTAGAGCATCTTGGGTCTCTTCCCATCTCTCAGACCAGCCTCTTTCACAGGCTCCTTTTTCTTTCCCCACACTGTGAATGTTGATGTGCCCCCTAAAGGCTATGCTTGACCCTCTTGTTGCCCTTAAGTTTGTTCCAGACCAGAGGTTCTTAATCTTGAGTCCGGGACTTCATTGTGATTCTGGAACCAGAAACGTTATGAAGATTTTTGAGTGTGTTCTTTTTCTGGCAGGGAGGCTAAAGCTTTTAGTAGATTCCCCAAGAGTGCTGTGACCCATTAAAGGGGGAAACCTGTTGTCTTAGGCCATTTCACCTGCTGTCCTGACTTCCTCCATCCTCCGAAGGGTGAAGATTTGTGAATCTTCATGTCCAGCCTCTACATCTTTCTTAAGCCCCAGTCGTGTGTGTTCAACCTAGATGTCTCACAGTTATTCTTATGTCACTCGGATAAAACTCAATATATCCAAAACCCAATTTATTATCTTCCCCTGAAACCTGGATCCTTTTTCCCTCTTACCAAAGCTCCCAAGCTAGAAAATAATCTCTTTTCCTGACCCCATATTCAATCAGTGGCCAAGCCCATTAATTCTATTCCTTTTACATCGTTACTGGGCCTGTATCTTTCTGCCATCTCCACCTTATTGCCTTGGTTTAAGTCACGAGTTGATAAACTTTTTCTATAAGGGGCCAAATAGTAAACATTTTAGGCTTTGTGGGCTGTGTGGTCTCTGTCACAACTACTCAACTCTCTCCTTGTAGCTCAAAGGCAGTCCTAGATAATCAGGAAATAAATAAATGTGCTGTGTCCCAACAGAGCTACTCTTGGACACTGAAGTTTGCATTTTATATAATTTTTACATGTGACAACATATTATTCATCTTTTGATTTTTCTCAACCATTTAAAAATGTAAAATCCATTCTTAGCTCCTGGGCCACACAGAAACAGATGGCAAGCCAGATTTGGACCATGGGCCATAGTTTGTCAACTCCTAGCTTAAGACATCACATCTCTTTCCCGAAACAATCTTTCTTTCTCCAGGATTCCTTCCTCAGATCTGCGTCCCACGGTGTTCCTCCAGCCATCTTCCTAAGAAGGAAGCTGGGCGCGCCACTCTCCAGCTCTAAACTCTCCAACAGCTCCCCATTAACCTAAGAGTAGGGTTTCTCAACTTTGGCATTATCAATACTTGGGACTGGATATTCTTTGGTGGGCGGGGTGGGGGGGGAGGTGCTGTCCTGTGCATTCAGGATGATCAGCTTATCCCTAGCCTCTACCCAGCAGTTGCTAGTAGATCCTTACCTCCCTGGTGGTGACAATCAAAACTGTCTTCAGATACTGGGAAATGGCCTCTGTTGAGAACCCGGGCCCTGGGAGTAAAGCCTGAGCTCCCTGCAGAGCACAGAAGGTCCTCCCCGACTCAGCCCTGCCTTGTTTGCTGCCTATGCTCTAGCCACGCTGGGCCACTTGTAGTTCCCCAGGCACACCAGGCTTTTCCCCCCCTCCGCTGCCTCCACAAATGCCCTGTCCTCCTGCCCAGTGAGGTAAATGCCGACTTATGGTTCAACATTTGGTGCCACCCAGTCTTAACGCATCTTGACATCGTGGGGAGATTTGAGATTTTCCTCCACTGCGTCCTCATGGTCAACCCTACATACTTCCATCAAACCCCTTAAAATGCCTTCAAGCCCTGATTTTCATGTTTGTCTCCCATCTTAGATTGTAAGCCTCTTGAGAGCTTGGGTCGTGCCTGATTCCTCTCTGTAGCCTCAGCACGTGGTTGAACACATAAATGGGTAAACTGATGCTCGGACATTTGGCGTCCATAATGGGAGAGCCCAAGATCAAGGATTTTCATGGTAGAGCCAGAGCCAGAAGACCCATCTCTCCTAATCCCAAGCCCTCTACCCTCACTCTGCCATGTCGACCCCCGAGCCTCAACTGTCGGTTTAGATATCTGAAGACTTTGCTCTTACAAATGAACAGGAACCATTTGTGGTGAAAAGGATAAATGGGGGAAGACATTTTAGACACGTGTTGCTGCACTATTAAAGCTCTGGAATTCACTAGCTGTGCCAGTGGGTGAGGGCACACTGCCTTACAGCGTGTGACAGGCCTCTGCACAAACTCAGACCAAGGTGACCTAAAGGCTCACCGAGGCTGGATGAGCTGAGGGAAATGGGAACATAAACACAAGATGCACCCAGATCCCAGGAACCCGGATCCTTGCCTGTCACAGAGGATCTTCTAACTGCTGCAAGCTGAGAAAAATTACTATAATTAACCCATGCTAAGGAATAATATTATGACACATGATTTTTGCAGCAGGCTCTTGAGCACCTCGGAGCCACGGGCAGCTACACTGCTTGCAGCAGCTGTGTACTCTCTGAGACAAGCAGCTCAGAAGGAGTTTTAGGAAAGCGTTCACGGCCCTGAGACATCAAGCATCTGGTTTTTATTTCAGAAACCCAAACCTTAATAAGGCATGGAAGTCGCCAAGAGGATTATAAAACAAAGGCAAGAAATTGACAAGTGGCCCAGACCCTACAGAGCGTGGGGACAGTCCTGCTCGTGCTTCTGAGTGGGAGCAGGGCCGCAGGCAAAGGTCATCTAGCTGGCAGTATTACTCCATCCAACACCCCAGGCCCCTGGTTTGGACACGACGGACGGACCTCATTCAGGAAGTTCCCTCCGCCTAAGTCAGAGCCCTATGCCTCTTCCTGCACTTCCCTCCCGTGTGTGCAAACCACCGTCAATCTGTGCCCGGGGAAGGAAGCAGGGACCCCCAGACCCCGAATGGAGATTGCACAGGGGGAAGCACTGGGGAGTATCAGACCTCGATGCCTGGCAGCTGAAGGGCAGGCTGAGACCATCTCTCCAACGCCCGTCCTATGGAGGAGGCGCCTGAGGCCAGGGACGGAAACCACCTGACCGGGGAGGGTCACCTGCTAGAATGGGATTGAGTGCGCTCTAAGGCTCTGCTTTCCCCCAGACACCCTGCAATAGTGGGCGGGTCCCATAAGTGGTGGTATTTCCCCACAGTGGAGAACTACGCAGCCTTCGAGAGAACGAGGCTACTCTTGAAGGACTGATAGGAAACAATCTTCAAGACACACTGCAAAGTGAAAAAAAGCCAAGTGTGGAAACTCACTCGGGTGGAGAAAGGGTTAAACATATGTATTTGCTTGGATGCTGTAGTGGATTGAATTGTATCCCCCCCAAAGATATGCCCAAGTCCTAACCCCCAGTGTCTGTGAATGTGACTTATTTGGAAATAGGATCTTTGCAGATGTTATCAAGTTAGGGATCTTGAGATAAGATCATCCTGGATTCAGGATGGGCCCTAAATCTCAGTTCCTCGACCAGGGATTGAACCCAGGTCTTTGGCAGTGAAAGCACGGAGTCATAACCTCTGGACCACCAGGGAATTCCTGGCGAGGGAGCTTTCAGACACATAGAGAGAAGATGTATGAAAGTGGAGGCAGAGATTGCAATTATGTTGCCACAAACCAAAGAACACCTGGGGCTGTCAGAAGCTGGAAGAGGCAAGGAAGGATTCTCCCCTAGACATTTCAGAGGGAGCAGAGCCCCACTGACACCTTGTATTTGGACTTCTGGCCTCCAGAACTGTGAGAGAATAAATCTGCATCGTTTTAAGCCACCAAGTTTGTGGTCATCTGTTACGGCAGCCCTAGGAAACAAATACTGATGCTAACTGATAAGAATATTATTGGAAGTTAATTTAGATTTTATTGAATACAAGGTCAATATGAAAAAAATCAATAATCAACAAATAATTAGAAAATAAAAGATTTAAACTCTACCATTTATAATAGGATCAACCATGTTAAATACCTAGGAATAAATTTATAACAAAAGATATGCAGGACCTCTACACACAAAAAGTAAAATATTATTAAGAAAAAGTAAAGGTTTGGGGCTTCCCTGGTGGCGCAGTGGTTGAGAGTCTGCCTGCTAGTGCAGGGGACACGGGTTCGAGCCCTGGTCTGGGAGGATCCCACATGCCGCGGAGCAGCTGGGCCCGTGAGCCACAACTACTGAGCCTGCGCGTCTGGAGCCTGTGCCCCGCAACGGGAGGGGCCGCGATAGTGAAAGGCCCGAGCACCGCGATGAAGAGCGGTCCCCGCACCGCGATGAAGAGTGGCCCCCGCTTGCCGCAACTGGAGAAAGCCCTCGCACGAACCGAGGACCCAACACACCCAAAAATAAATAAATAAAAAATAAATAAAGTAGCTATAAATGTATGACATAAATTAAAAACACAGTGAGATTTAAAAAAAAAAAAAAAAAGTAAAGGTTTGATAAATGAAGGTATATATTAAGTTAGGAAGGTTCAGGAATGTAAAGGTATCAGTTCTCTCCAAATGGATTAATGCAGTCACAAAGGTAGATGAAATGCAACCACAATCAAAATCTAGGTAGATATTTGTGAAAATTGATAAGCTGATTCTAAAATGTGTGTGAAAGTCCAAAAGTTCAGGAACAGCCAAAACAATCCGACAAGAAAGCTAGAACGCTTACCCTCCCTGGAAAGCAAGACTTATTACCAAGCTAGTCATTAAAATAGTGTGTTATCAGCAAAAAGACAGAAAAATAGACCAATGGAACAGAATAAAGCACCCAGGAACAGAACTACATACAAAGGAACACTTTGGTTTTTGATTTATAACAAAAGATTTGTACTGCAGAATGGAGGGAAAGTGGGGGCTTTTCAATAAACGATTCTGGGTCAATTGGCTGTCTGTAGGGAAAAATATTTCTCTTATCAGCCTCCTCACACCATACATAGAAATCAATTTCAGATCAGTTATAGGTTTAAATGTGAACAGCAAAACAATAACAATTCTAGAAATACAACAGGGGAACATCTTCATGACTTTGGAGTCACCAAAGCTTTCTTCAAGACACGTAAAACAATAACCATAGTGGAAAATATTGATTTACTGTATTTCACCAAAACGGCGAACTTCTGTTCATCAAAAGACACTATTAAGAAAGTGGAAAGGAAAAATCTCATAGAAGAACCTATCCTAATGAGCAGTGAAAATAAAATCAATAAAAAAACAAGTTTGTGGTAATTTGTTATGGCAACCCTGGGAAATGAACGCAGATGCCCAAGACATTTTGGAAATGAGTTTAGATCTGAAATTCCCTGCCACGGGTCTGCCATGGATCAGATCCTGCTGAGGCCACAGCCAGAAGATTTTCAATGAGATCAAAAAATAAAATAAGTGAAAATAAATGAAAAGGTGCTCAGTCTCATTAGCCATCAGAGAAACGCAGATTAAAGCCAAAAGAAAAACCATACACACCCATCAGAAAAGCTAAAGCGATGAAGCAAACCATTTGGTGGCAAAGATGCAGAGCAGGGCTTCCCTGGTGGCGCAGTGGTTAGGAATCCGCCTGCCAATGCAGGGGACACGGGTTCGTGCCCCGGTCCGGGAAGATCCCACGTGCCGCGGAGCAATTAGGCCCGTGAGCCATAACTACCGAGCCTGCGCGTCTGGAGCCTGTGCTCCGCAACGGGAGAGGACGCGTCTGTGAGAGGCCCGCGCACGGCGATGAAGAGTGGCCCCCGCTCGCCGCAACTGGAGAAAGCCCTCGCACAGAAACGAAGACCCAACACAGCCAAAAATAAATAATTAAATAAATAAATTAAAAAAAAAAAAGATACAGTGCAAGTGGAACTCTTAATACACTGCTAAGTAGAAGGTAAAACTGCACAGGTTCTGGAAAACGTTGGCAGCATTTACTAAAGTTGTACCTATATATACTATGTTTACCCAAAGACATGAACAAGAATGTTCATAGCCTCATTATTAGTAATCACTCAAAAATGAAACCACCCAGAAGTCCATTAACAAGAGAAGGGATAAAGAAATTATATCTTCATACAATGGCACTAAGTAACAATGAAATGAAGGCAGCACAGCTACAAGCAAAAACAAAATGCGGAGGGAAAGAAGCCCACCTTAAAAGAAGACAAATATAAAATGTTTAAACACTAACCTATGGTGGTAGAATTCAGAGTAGAGGGAAGGACGTGGGCATCGGTAGGAAACCTGAAGGTCCTGCTAAGGACCCCTTTTTTGACCTGGGGGTGGGGTTACATTCGTGTGTCCATTTGTGATCGTTCATTGGATTGTACATTTCTGATGTTTATGTGTGTAAGGTACACTTTCATGTATGTCCCTTAGAGAGCAATTAACATTTTCTTTTTAAAAACTTTAGAAAAGACCAGGAAAGCTCAGACATTCAAAGCAAAACAAAAGAAATCTCAAAGGCTTGGAAAAAAACGTTACTGCTGGAAGAGGTAGAAATGAAAGGGCAGCACGATTTTTTAAAAGAAATGCTCTGAATCCACCACTTTCTTCCTCGCTTCCCTCTTGCTGCACACCTTTAGGGGGCAGAAACCCCTCCAATGGGGAGAGAGGAGGGGTGGGAGGGAGGGAGAGAAAGGAAAGATGGGGAGAGAAAATGAGCAGGAGGTATTGGGATCAGAAAGAAACGATGCCTGACACCTCCTCAAATCCCAGCCCTTTGGCTACTCGGCAGCATTTTGAAAAATACAAGTGTTCTTGGTGGGGGGCGGTGGGGGGGGGTCGTCAGACACTAGCGGTAGAGAATGCATCCATCGGGTAAGCTTCATCTGGCGCCCAGCTGATGAGCATTCAGGAATGGGGCCATTTGAGTGGAAGAAAGAGAAGAAAGTGAGATTTTTAAATAGGCCCAGTGGGGAAAGGTCAGGCTTAGACGGATGATGGTTAGAAGCCAGCCAGAGGGCAGCAGGGAAGGCACACGGGGACAAAGGAAAAGAGCTACTCAAGAGCTCAGAAAAGAGAACCCACCAGCTTCGCAGTCGTGCCAAGTGTCTGCCCACCTGTGAGTGTCTCAGGCTTACCCTTCCTGGCCCCCCCGCCCCCCATGATGGTCATTAGAGAATGAACTTCATTCACAATGTGCTGGAGGTACCCCCCTCCACAGGTGACCCGCGTGATGCCCAGCCCAGCTCTGCCCCATAGATGGATTTAACCTACAGGCTCAGCCCTGCCCCACCCTTGAGGGCCTGAGGGAAGATTATTGGAAGGGCCGGGGTCCCAAGGCTCAGCGGATCATGGTGGCCTGGGGCCGCACAACTGCTTCCCTGCTGCCACCTTGCTCTCTTGCAGACCTGCCCTCCAAGCTCCCTGAGCACGCAGCCTACCCACTACCATCACGCTCTGCTCAGCCAGCCCACACCAGGCTGGCTGCACCTCCTGCACCCCCCTCCGCCGCTGGATCCCCACTCACCTGCCTCACCATGGATGGCCTGTTTGATTTCCAGACCTGGCTCAGCCCACCACCCCGGAGCTCCACTTGGTCCAGGGGAAAATTGCCATTGCTGCTGTCGCTGGAGAATAGGTACATAGGTTCTGCTGCGTGCCAAGCATCGTTCTACGCACTTTACTGGTGTTCTCATGTGACCTCACGCCAACCATAGGTACTATTTGTTAGCATTCTTATTTTACAGATGAGAAGCTGAGGCCCAGAGAGGTTAAGAGACTTGGCCAAGGACACACAGCTGTCACATGGTGGTACCAAGAGTCAGTCTCTTAACCGCCATGCTATGCCGAGTCGGGCAATGAGGAGGCCGGGTCCAGTCACAAAATAACACCCTCAAGATGGGAGGGATCACATACGGCAAGAATGACAAGGGACTCCCAAAGGTGAAGCTGGTGTCATGCTTCCACTCTGGCTACTGCTGCCAGCTGACAGGAGCACAGCCTCTCTGCACCAGGCTGGGGCTCCAGCCCCCAGCGGGGAAGAAGGAAAGCAGCCTCAGCCCCAGAGCCAACAGGCTGCGTGCTGGGCTCTGAAGCTGCTGTCCCGGAAGGCTCTGTGGTGGGTCAGGTGCTGGGGAGGCCACAGCCCGAAGGTCCCTGCAGAAGGTGGAGGGACCCAGCCCAGCTACAGCTTCAAGCCCGTGATCTTGTCATCTTCTCCTCCTCCTCCTCCTCCTTTTCCACATCACCCCTTCTGCTTCCTATTATCTGACCTTGCCTCTCGTTGGAATGTTAGTTAGCTCTGTGGGTCTGCGGGTCTCATCGCGTGGTTTTTTCGTCGCTGCATCCTGAGCACCTAGAACTGTGCTGAAGGCATCGTAGAAGCTCAATAGATGTTTATTCAATAAATGAGTGGGAATAACTGCGATAAAATACACACAGACTTTCGATTGAATAGACTCAGGTCTGCAGGTCGTTCTGCAAATCATCTGTGCCCTTTTCTGGCCTGCTCTGTGCTTGGAGGCTGAGTCCCTGCCTGCGCCACCCAGGCCCTCTGGACAGCTGCTGCTGCTACAGCAGTAAATGTGAGCACGGGAGGGAAGAGGGCGAGAACAGTTTTCCCCGGGCCCTTGACAGGTCCTCATGGGGCCCAGAAGACACCACTTCCTCCCCCTCCCCCCAGGCCCAGGGGTGGGAACAGCGTCCCCTCTTGTTAGCACCTGGGAGCCCTCCATCCTTGGTCCTTCCCTCCTCCCTCCACAGCTGAGCCGTCATCACACTCTCTCTATCTGCACCATTTAGGATGAAGTGTTTCCTGCTGGAATCCTGTCTGATAAATCAGGCAACTCTCCTTTTCTATGTATATACCAAATAGTGTGAGCATGAATTATCTTTCTTTTTTCTTTAAACATTTTTTTTTAAATTTTGCGACTCTATTTTTAGACCATTCTCTGTTACTGACATACAAACTAAAAGTGCCTTGTATCTGCACTGTGGTTGTGTGTGTGTGTGTGTGTGTGTGTTTGCCATCAAGGGAAAAATTTATTATAACTGTATAAAATTTAGAACAATCTAAAGAACAAACAATATCTGAAACAAAACGGAAAAGGTTTAAAAATTACAAAATAAGAAAAAAATGGTCACAAAATTTTAACTCCCCTAAATTAACCTATGAATTTAGGACTAATCTAATAAAAATATTGTTAAGTATGAATGGAGTGTTGTTGTTTAGGGTTTTTTCCAATTGTTTTTTAAAAATTAATCAACATTTATTCAGGTAAATGTTGCTTGTACAGACTTCTAATAACAGCTCATGGCATACAAAAACGGTCTTTATTGTTTTAAGTGTCTGTACCCATGCTAAACTTCAGTGATGGTCAGAGTAATAATAGACCTTTTGTTTAAATCAAAATAGTACAACAGTGCTTATATTATCTAATTCTAGAGGGTCAGATGGTGTGAAAATAATGTATTCATAAAGATTATATTAAGAATCTATTAAGAATAAAAATTCATAAGACATTTTAAATAAATCTTTATTTAAAAATACTATCCTAAAACAATAATGTTACATCTACTTGAATAATTGTGGCATCGGTTAAACAACAGTAGCTAGACTAAAAAGAAATAAATCAAAATAACTTTAAAGAGAAAACATATGCAGATGTTGTGCTGTGGTTGTGAGTATCCAGAACTCAGCTGCTGGGGAAACTGAGTCAACCCTGCAGGTGACCTCAGATCCCTGAGCCCTTAAAGCGTGACTCTCCTGCTCCCTGGGAAGCCTGATGACCCAGGGCGTGCCCTGACACTTTGGGGCCCCTGTGGGCTGTGAGTGGAGCAGCAAGAGCACCAGGGCCCCTTGGGAAAGGCTGGAACTTGGCTCGACCTTGGCCAGCATCTTCCTGTTGTGCCCATTTTCTTTCCTTAGCTCCCTGAGCTTTCTCTCAGTTGACACAGCTGCCATCCCACGTGCTTGAGCTCTTTTCTCATGGACGCAGATCTCCTTTCGATGGTAGGAACTGGTTCTCTTCAATTCTTTGCCCATGTCTTCCACCATCTTCTTATAGAGGTCATGATCCTCAGTTGTGGATTTCACGTTTTTACACACACTGGGAAGTTTCTTCTCCATTTCTAAGCAGTGCAGTTCCTCCTCAAGAAATTTTTTCTGAAGTTGTGTTAAATGATCTTCAAACATTTCAGGCAGAATTTGAAGCTGCAGCTTCAGCTGCTGAATCTCCCTTTCCAGCTGTGAATTCTTGTACCGCAGAGATGCTTCTTCCACTTCAAGGCTTGATATTTGTCCTGGAAGCTCTTCATTCATTTGCTTTTCTTCCCACAGTGATCGGGCTATTTCTTTAGGACTCCAAAGGGACACATCGAAGTCAGCATCGCCAATGACACCCTTCAGATCAGCTTCTAACCAATGGATGGATTGAGGGCTGTTTTCTGCTTCCTTCTTTTGTGGGACTTTCGAGTTCCCATCATCCACATGATCTCCAAGGAGGTCAGGTAAGGGGATGGTCTTCAGCATGTGCTCAGACATTGATGTCAGTTGGCTGATTTTACCATTCAGGATGTGCTCTGTTTGTGGCTTTGACTGTTCCAGCCTTTCTTTCTCCTTCATTTTCTGGACTCTCTGCTTCCACCTGGCAATTTCTTGGGCGAGCAGTTCTGAACCTTCTGGAAAACGAGTGGTCTCATTCAAATCATCCATTTTCTTCTGAGGTTGTTCTCCACCCTTCATTGATGCTTTTAAGATGGGTTTTCCATCAGTGACTTGGGAAAGTTGAGGAGGCTGGCTCTCCCATGCCTTTTCCAGAAAGTCATCATTTCCCCGAAATGAGGACTTGCTCAGCATTGTATTCATTGCCAATAAGCACAGGGTTTGTAACATGGGAGGACTGGCCTCCACCCCAGGGGACCTGAGGACTTCATCAGCTTGTGCCTTGGTCCAACAATCTCATTCTCACTACAGGTTTCATCATGGGCAGAACTCCTTTTGCCTAGCAACGTCACACTTCTAAAAGTGTGCTGCCTCTTTACTGTCACAACTAGCATCACAGCACATACCAGGATCTCCCAGGAAAAGGCAGGGAGACCTGGCACGTTTGTCAAACTTTCAGAAACCACCACAAGAGCACCCCGCAGGTGCTCCAGGATCAACTGGAAAGTGGATCCAGAGGCAGGCAGCAGGCTCTCCATGGCTGTGAGGGCTCCACAGCTCTGCCTCTGAGAGCCAGTGTCCTGTTGGCCGCAGCTAACGGCTCAGAACCCTGCAGAGTGTTCCGTCTCCAAGGTAAACAATTGCTCCGTAACCAGGGTAGATCAGTTGGGCTGGGGGAGGGGGAGGGGCCAGCCAGGTTCTAGGAAACAGTGCTCCCTAACTGCTCTGAAACAGAAAGTCATCTCACTTATACAGGCCCTGGGGGAGGTGGAAAGGGCTGGTCGCAGCCTGGAGCTCAGCCACTCTAGGTCCCACCTGGTCCTACAGCCAACCTAGGGGGTCAAAGCAGGGCCAGGCTATGTCTTTTTTCATATACAAGAGCACATTGGGGCAGATTGGTGGGGCTCTGTCCCCAAGTGAGACCCATTCTCCTGATTTAAAGTTTCCTTCTGCTGCAGGAAAGCCTGGTCTTGCCCTCAAAGGCCCTGGGGATCTCCCTTCTCTGTGGCTCCCTCTCTTCTTTGTGTGTGGTCACTGTGAGCAGGCAGGCAGGGGCACCAGACTGAAAGGTATCCCCGAAGGTATTAACTAAGAGACAAAGATTCCAATCCTAACAACACAGGAGAAATCGTTTGGAACTGGCAAGGTCTCATAATTTCAAGGATTTTCTGTGGAACCAGTTTTGTTCAATCCAAGGATTCTTAGGAGGGGGTGACTCAGCTCCAGGAGTGACACAGTGACCGGAGTTCTTCCTTCATGTTCTTCCTCCATCTTCAGCCCATGCCTCCCAAGGTGGCCTTCGGAGGGTCTCTAATCCACTGAGACCTCTTCAGAAGTGGGTCTCTGGGGAGGGAGCGGGTCCTTCTTCTGGCTGAATTGCCCCCTTTTATCTCATTAAACCACATCTCATTAAACCTAGTATCTCTTTGGTAGACCAGGCTCAGAGCCCCCTTTTCCATCCCCTGGGACTCTGCCATGAGCCTCTTATCCCCAGTCCGTCTACCTGAGAAGGAAACAAGAGAATTGTCAGCAGAGGCCAGTCTGGGGGTCCTGAGGGGTGTCAGGGCTCAGGCTGCAGGGGCTGTGTGGATGGAGAGAGCCGAGACTCTGACCAGGTCTTGTAGTGAGGGGAGGAGGGGGCCAAGTGCCCACAGTGAACATTGTTTCTTTTTTAAATTTTTAATCAGACTATTTTTAAAGAGCAGATTTAGGGTCAAAGAAAAATTGAGCAGAAAGTACAGAGATTTTACATATATGCCTTTATCTCCCTGCAAAATATCTCCTACTATTACTATCTTGTATTAGTGTGGTGCATTTGTGACTAGTGAACCAAACTGATGCATTATTATTGGCTAAAGTCTATCACTTACCTGAGGGCTCACTCTTTGTCCTGTACAGTTCTATAAGTTTTGACAAATGGGTAATGTCATGTATCATACATAATAGTGTCACAGCCCTAAAAATCCACTGTCCCCCACCTATTCATCCCTCCCTTTCTCCTCTGGAACTGCTGGAAACCACTGATGACTTCCTTGTTCTGAGGTCCGCTTTGTCTGATATTTATATAACTACTCTCACTTTCTTTCAATTAGTGTTAGCATGGTATATCTTCCTTCATCCCTTTACTTTTCAACTAATTATGTCTTTAAAGTAGGTTTGTTGTAGACAACATAGAGTTGGGTGTTGTTTTTTGATTCACACTGATGGTGTCTGTCATTCAATTCATGTAATTAGGCCTTTGATTTTAAAATGATCATTGCTATATTTGGACTAATATATTTGTTACTGTTTTCTGTTCATTGTCTTTTACTACTTTTTTGGTCTTCCACTCTTTTTTGCCTTCTCTGATTTTAGCTGAGCATTTTACATGATGCCATTTTATCCCCTCTTTTAGCATATCAATTATACTTCTTCTAAAAAGATATTTAGCAGTTGCCCTTGAGTTGCAATATGCATTTACAACTAATCCAGGTCCACTTTCAAATAACATCATACCACTTTATGTGTAGTACAAACACCTTAGTAACAGAGTATTTCCAATTCCTCTTTTCCATATCTTATAACACTACTGTCATTCATATCACTTATCCATAAGCTATAATCACACAATACATCATTGCTATTATAATTTTGAACAAACTGTCATCTGTTAGATCAATCAAGAATTTTTAAAAATATATTTTATTTTACCTTCATTTATTTCATCTCTAATTCTCTTCTTTTTTCATGTGGATCTGGGTTTCTAACCTATATCATTTTCCTTCCCTCTGAAGAAATTCTTTTAATTCTTGCAAGGCAGGTCTATTTGATTCAAAACTCAAATTCTCTTGATTTTTTGTTTGTCTGAGAGATTCTTTGTTTCCTCTTCACTTTCGAAGGATAATTTTGCAGAGTAAAAAATTCTAGGTTGGTGGGTTTTTTCTTTCAACACTATAAATATTTCATTCCACTATCTTTTTGCTTGCATGGTTTCTGAACAGAAATCCAATGTAATTCTTATCCTTGTTCCTCTATAGGTAAGTGTTTCCCCTCCCTCCCCCAGCTTCTTTCAAGATTTTCTCTCTGTCTTTGATTTTCTGCAGTTTGAATAGGATATGCTTGGGTGTTGTGTTACTACCATGTGCGTGCTGCTTTACGATCACTGTGTTCCCACAGAATTAAAGTGGGGAATTCCCCTTGCAGACACACACACACACACACACACACACACACACACACCAAACTATGTCAAGAAATTCTAAATCAAGAAAATAGGAGGGTGCATCAGCATCTATAAATCTTACATTTTACGTGGACAAGTTCCTAGACCATGTTTTACAGCATCCCGGAAACATGAGCAAGGTGACCCACAGCCATCCTGTCTATCTCTCAGCCTGGCAAATAAACACCTTGAATTATGTGGTATTTGGGTTTCAGTGGAAACTTGAAACCCAGAACTAAAGATGTGCATGAGCATATGCTTCTCAAGGGAAAAGCATGCAGAGGAGGAGTGGTGATCACACAGAGAACGGCCCAGTTGTGGTGCCTGTGTGCAGTGCAAAGAGTTAGGGTGAAGGGTGAGGACCATAATCCTGAGTGTCTGAACTCAGGGATGGGGTGGGGCACTGAAACCTCCAGCTGGACTAATGGGGGGTGGGCTAGGAAGCAAGTTCATGTGTGAACATGAACCATCATTCAGGGGAAAGTATGTGAAGTTCAACCCAAGTGTCTGCAGCACAGGGATGGGTGAGGACAAAACCACCCTGGTCCCAGCCATGTTCTGATTGAACCACATGTGTGGGTGTCCAAACAGTAACATGGGTCACACCTGTGTCCTAGGCACCATGGAAGATACCAGAGATCATCTGACCTTATAGTGGCCCCCGTCCACGTGACTGGCTTCCACCTAGGGTGCCTTTGTCTTTGCCCCCCTCCCACAGTGGAGGTCCCTGTGTCTCACCCCTTCTGTCTCCCGCTGCATGAAATGGGTCTGGGGCCCTCTCAGGATGGAGATGGCATTTACCAGTCATTCTGTGAGGGGCTTGAAGTGCTCCCAGACAAGGCCAGACACTCCCAGGCATTCATTTTAAGATCTGGAAGGCTTGTCCTTAATAGTGTCCTTTGAACATTGGCAGAAAGTCCCTTCAGGCTGCCCCGTGGAACAATGCCCCCATCCCCAGGGGAATCCTGGTTAGAACAAGTCCATGACTAGCCAGTCAGAGGGAGGTGAGCTGATAGCCCTTCCTTCATCTGCTGGACTTCTCCACGTGAACGGAGAGCTGTGTGTGTGTGTGTGTGTGTGTGTGTGAGCACTCACACATATACACACTCTCACACACCCACGTACCTATCACTCAAATACATGCACACGTGCATACATGTGCATACCCCACAGTCACATACACACACACGTTCTTACTTACAGGTACGTGCACACTCTCATGCTCACTCACAGGTACACAGTCACACTCCCGGACACTCAGCCACTTTTACACACGTGTGCACGCTCAAGCTCATACACTCACACACTCTTACTCACATGCACTCTCTCATGTTCCCTCATGCACACACTCACACTCTCAGACACACTCGTTTACTCACTCACACACATGCACACACTCACTCACACACTCTCACACACACCCCTTCCTCCCCTGCATCTAAAGAGGTACTGACCAGCCTTGGACAAAGCTCTGTGGGTCAACTTCGCCCCTCCACCCGGCAGGATGCAGTAGACAGTTGACAAATTCACGGATTACAGATCAGATGAGACCCCCTGAGGTAGGCCCCTGTGTGTGCATGCGTGTGTGTGTGCATGTGTGTGCATGCGTGTGTGTGCGTGTGTGTGTGTGCACGTGCATGCGTATGGCTGGTGGGGCTGCTGAGTGCCAGTGCTCCTCTGGATGGTGGGAGCGCTCTGCATGGTTTGCTATTGGCCCGAGGAAGCCGGTGTGAAGGGATGTTTTCTAGGGCAGCCCTCCTGCTGCAGCCTTGGTCCTCTTCTTGTCTCTTCGTTACTGTCACCCAGATGATCCGATCGTTTCCTCCAAAGCCCTGATCCTGGGGACCCCAGACTTCTTCACACCTTTCCTGCGCTGGTGCTCTGCCCTGCCTCTCAGAGGTGGCTTTCTAATATTTGGGAGATCCCGGAGGACAAATTATTATCATTCCCTACTCATTCATTCCTTCTTTCGTTCAGTAAATAAACTCTCATCGATTGAGTGCCTCCTACAAACGAGGCTGTGCTCCAGGTGCTGAGAATCCGGCAGTGAACAAAATAGAGAGGGGCTTTGCTCTCATGGGGTGCGTATTCCAGGTGTGGGGTTGGGGTGGAGGGGGCCAAATATAAATAAAAGAAATGACAATGTAAATGCTATAAAGAAACATAAAGTGCAGAGGGAACACGTGTGAGCTGGGATGGGATGTTCCTAGCGATTTACCCCTGCTGGGATGGGAACTCCAGGGAGAGCTGGAGACTCATGCATTTAAAAGTATCACTCTCTTTGCAAATGAAGCGACCAACAAGGGATTAATCTCCAAAATATACAAACAGCTCAGGTGGCTCAATATCGAAAAAACAAACAACCCAATTAAAAAATGGGCAGAAGATCTAAATACAGCAAGTCCCCTACATACGAGCCTTCAATTTTCGAACTTTCAAAGATGCAAATGTGCATCTGGTTCCAGCAAGGAACCAGAACCTGAGCCATCAACGTCAGGAGTGAGTGAAATTGTAGCCCTCCGTCTCCTATTGCTGACGATCCTTCAGCTCTACCATCTCCCACCTCCTCTCCCTCCTCCAGTCAGTAACTTTTCTTGCCTGTTCACTCGATGCCAGCCCCTGGATGCCAGCTGTTGCACTGTACTACTGTACTTTTCAAGGTACTGTACTGTAAGATTTAAAATGTTTTCTTTATTTTTTGTGTTTGTTTTTTATGTATTATTTCTGTGAAAAGTATTATAAACCTATTACAGTACAGTACTATATAGTCGATTGTGTTAGTTGGGTACCTAGGCTAACTTTGTTGGACTTACAAACAAATTGGACTTACAGACACGCTCTCAGAATGGAACTCATTCGTATGTAGGACTTACTGTAGACATTTCTCCAAAGAAGACATACAGATGGCCAAAAAGCACATGAAAAGATGCTCAAAATCGCTAATTATTAGAGCAATGCAAACCAAAACTTCAATGAGGTATCACCTCACACCGGTCAGAATGTCCATCATCAAAAAGTCTACAAACAATAAATGCTGGAGAGGGTGTGGAGAAAACGGAACACTCCTACACGGTTGGGTGTGGGAGGTTGAAAAGATGAAAACCATCAGGCAATGCAGGGGGATGTTTGAAGAAGGGCAGGCTCGGTGGCCCAAAAGGGCACAGCAATTCTTGTGTGTCACACCCTCCAAGGTGGGTCTAACAGCCCCCAGAATCTTCCTTCTGTGGCTACTTTCTTTTCTCTACCCCTTACTGGAACAGAGGGCCCACCGTTTCTCTTCACAAGCCTGCTCGGCCTCTGGAGAGATGGTCTGACATGCAGACAAGCATTAGGCAGACTGGGTGGGCACCGGTCCTGGCTGGGTGACCTCAGGAAGCTACTATTTCTCTCATGAGTAAATCAGTGATCATGATAGCTGCCTCCCAGGAGTGCTGTGAGGGTTAAATGAAATGATGTACATAAAGGGACAGATAGTGAGTGTGCAGTAAGTGGCAGCTGTCATGGTACACGCCCAGACATACACCAAGTGTGGGCAGGAAAGACTGCCACACAACCAACCAGACACCGGGCAACATCTGACAGTTCTTCAATGCAAGCATCCATGCATTACAAGCATAGCCAGTGCTTTCTTTATGTGGTCTGGTTGTGAGTTCATTAATAAAGTAGACGGTGGCCACTGGGTTTTGCCAAACCCTTCCAGCCAGAGGATGAATCAACTCTTAGCAACCACAAGGAACTGCTCACATTCTGAGGCAGAACCAACTCAACTCTTTTTCAATGTCTGTTCTTGACACGAGGCACTTAACTCTACCGTGACATTATCTAAAGGCAGCCCAAACTTAGCTTTCTCATAAAAAGCAAAGCCAAAAAAATAAAATAAAAAGCAGTGTCTGTGACCGCAAAGAGCAGAGTATGTTCTGTGGGTGGTAATAAAACAGTAAAAGAAGGTCAGGAGGACCCAATCCTGGGACATGGTGTGGCAGACACGGCTGGCTGAATCCTCTATTAAAAAACAAAAAGTTTTCTGGGGTGAGTGGTGGGGGCGGTGGGCATGTAAGAACGCCCACCCTAGAGGATGAGTCACGATTGGTCCAGCCTGTCTTTCAATCACCTTCCCCTTGGCCAGTGATTGGCCTAGGAGTGAGCATGTGACCTAATACTGGCCAATGAGACGTAAGGAGGGATCTGCTGGGGACTTTGGGGGAAGGTTATTTCCTCCCTGATCAAAAGTGAGGCAGGTGAGGGGCCCTCTTCTATCTTGAGGCGCTCACCTTCTCTCTTACCTCCAGACATTTGTGAGACATCTCCAGTTCCATGTGGCAAGCTTCCAGAGAACAGGGATGATGTCTTAGTCATAGCTTTACCCTTCCAGTTGCTGATTCAGGTAAGATGTTTAATGAGTTATCACAGACATGCGCAACCCATGTCTGCTCTTTGAATAAAATCATTCTACAGCCATGGTCCTCAGCTGGGGATGATCTTGTTCCTCCACCCCCACTCCCAGCGCCAGGAGATGCTTGGCAATGTCTGGAGACGTTTTTGGTTGTCATGACTAGCCAAGGGGAGGGCTGCTACTGGCATCTAGTGAGGAGAGGCCAGAGATGCTGGTAAACACCCTACAATGCACAGGATGGTCCCCCATAACAAAGAATGATGTGGTCAGGACTCAATAGAGCCGACTCTGAGAGACTCCGCTCTGTAGACAACCAACTAGGGAGGCTTCCTCTTGATTCTTTTCAGTCAAGATGAAAGAAATGTTTGAAAACAAAATTTTTTTTAAAGAGTGGAATCTTTTTTTTTTTTCGAAGTATAGTTGATTTACTATACTGTGTTAGTTTCAAGTATACAGCAAAGTAATTCAGATATATAGATATAGATATTCTTTTTTTCCAATTCTTTTCCACTATACTTTATTACAAGATGTTGAATATAGTTCCCTGTGCTAAACAGTAAATTCTTGTTGTTTATCTATTTTATATACAGTAGTGTGTATCTGTCAATCCCATATTCTTAATTTATCCCTCTCCCCTACCTTCCCCTTTGATAACCATAAGTTTGTTTCTATGTCTGTGTGTCTGTTTCTGTTTTGTAAATAAGTTCATTTGTACCATTTTTTAGATTCCACATACAACTGATATCATATGATATTTGTCTTTGTCTGTCTGACTTACTTCACTTAGTATGATAATCTCTAGGTCCATCCATGATGCTGCAAATGGCAATATTTCATCCTTTTTATGGCTGAGTCATATTCTTAAAGGGTGGAATCTTAAGGCACTAGACCCCAGATCATCTTCACTGATTAACGAACAAACCTGCATGAACAGTTCGCTGTCAGTAGGGAGACCCTGTTCATACTTCACAATTAGTCTACGGCTCCTCAACAGGCCAGCAGAATCACACAGCGAGAGGGGCAAGGTTATTCCTCTTCTTTTTTTTTTTAATTTTTATTGGAGTATAGTTGATTTACAATGTTGTGTTAGTTTCAGGTGTACAACAAAGTGGATCAGTTATACATATACATATACCCACTCTTTTTAGATTCTTTTCCTATATAGACCATTACAGAGTATTGAGCAGCGTTCCCTGTGCTAAACAGTAAGTCCTTATTAGTTATCTATTTTATATACAGCAGTGTGTATATGTCAATCCCAATCTCCCAATTTATCTCTCCCCCTACCTTTTCTCCCTGGTAACCATAAGTTTGTTTTCGACATCTGTGATTCTATCTTTGTTTGTAAATACGTTCATTTGTACCATTTTTTTAGATTCCACATATAAGCGATATCATATATTTGTCTTTCTCTGTCTGACTTACTTCACTAAGTATGACAATATCTATATGTATGGAATATTACTCAGCTGTAAAAAAGAACGAAAAAATGCCATTTCCAAGGTTATTCTTTGATAAAGAGGCCAGGGTGACTGGGGTCTCTTCACCTCAAGGTCATGTTCTGTAGCATCAAGGTGAGGTGAGTCGTGGTAGCCAGGCTTCTGGTCCATGGGGTGGGATAGCCACTGAGGTGGATGGTGGCAACTCAGACCCTTTCCTTCATTTCTCAGAGAAAAGATCTCTCAACTGACAAAACACAGCCTGTAAGAAACTCCCCTCACGTGGCCTTTGAGACAAAGAGGGTCCAGAAGAACAAACTGGGGTGACTGTCGCAAGCCTGTGGGACCTCCAGCCAGGTAGGACAGTGACTTGGGGGCTGTTGCAGTAGATCGGTAGGTGGTGTGGCTGGCTCGTGCTGAGCCAGCCCCAAGGCCCAAAGCCAGGCAGTGGACAGAATCCTCTGGGGGCCTGAGGATGCCAGGTCTGGCCAGGTCTCCCCACCGCCTTGTCTGGTGGCTTGTTTCGTTTATTTGTTTGTTTCACTTCCAGGAAAACTGCCCTTGCCGTCTCTTTCCCCTGATGTCACTGTGTAGTTGATTGTCGAGCTACCACACTGGCCCTTCCAGAAAGTGCAAACCTGGCCTGTTCAATACAAACACAATTTCTCCCGAAAGCCCTGTTTCTGTCTGTTGCCTCCGTCCCTTCCCACTGCTCAACCAGCAGCGGTTTGGCTCACAAGTGGGGTACAGAGGGGCTATCTCTTCCGCGTGCGAAGCCCTCACGTTTAGTGCCAGGAACACTTTGGCTGGCGAAGGTGATTTCTGAGATTGTCATTTTCCCAGCTAAGCTCCAGGATCCCCCCAGGAGAGGAGGAGGCCTGGGAGGGAGAGGGTGTCGGAGTTCCCACTCTACCCCATGCGGAGGCGGAAATGCAGGCGAATTCACATTCTTTCTAGAGAAGGTCCCCAGGGGTGCCTGGGCCCTCTGAGGAGTTCGTGCTTTAATTTAGAATTTCAGGGACCGCTGCTGGGATTGTGTGAAAGCCTAGAATATCGGAGAACCCCCTGAGTACCTTTCAACCTCCCAACCTCCTCTCCCAGGCTGGTCCCCAGCTCTCCTGCTGCAAACCCTGCCCCCTGGAAGGCAGGAACCTGATAAACTCATTTTTACTGTGGCGTTCATGATGTCACGCTGTCTTCTCAGGGATTTAAAAAGCAACACGGGGCCTCTAAGAAGGAAATTCGAGAGTCTGAGGTCAGAGTGGAGACTTTGTGTTTTAGGTCCTGGGAAACATTCCTTAACTTTTCCTCTCACTGAGTTCTCTGTTCAACCAACTAGCAGCTCCCCTCTTCAGACAACCTGAGTTCCCCAAACACCAGATTGAGAACCCCAATGATTGTAGGGTCCAATGGGTGAAGGTCTTACTTTTACACCTTAGGAGGAGAAAGGAAAGCAAGGCTTTGGCTACACTTGGCACTGAGCTCTGGAAGGACCCCTTGGTGAGACGTTTGTGGCTCTCACTCAGGGACTGTGGACCAAGGGCACACACACACACACACAGGCACGCACGTGTGCACACGCGCACCCCACAAAGCTGGAACTACAGGCAACACAGCAGGGTGGGGAGAAACGGGTAATCTGAATTAACGATTCAGAAGAACCTCACGCTGTTTCGTAGCCTTCTCTCAGCCCAGGCATAGCTCTGGCTGACCAGACAAGGGACGAGCAGGGGAAGGCTCTCTGTAGCTACAAGAGTTTTGGTTGTGCAGCTGGTTTGCCTGTGGGGTGAAGGCGCAGAGGGAGGACATGGAGGCCTGGGCTTGCAAACCCTCCCCCTGGGAGTACGGTTCTCTGGAATATGCCGTGACAGGTGGGCATGCCCGATGCTTTTCGTTTGCCTCTGTCCTCCTCAGCTCGGCCCTGCGCCCTGCGGGGCTGGCCTGCATTTACTGCATCGCCGGCCTGCATTTACTGCATCGCCAGCCGCCCTCCACCTGGGGTCGGCCAGTGGGAGGCAGCAGCGGAGGGAGATGGAGGGGCGGAGCGTGCGCTTCGGCTGTTTAATCTCCAGGGTCCCTTTCCGCTGAGAGGCTCCCAGTTGGCTGCGTCCATCTAGCAAATGTCGCTGCTCTGTTGGCGGTCCTCGCGGCTCCACTGTCCTCTTCACCCAGACGTAACCGCTCGCTGTCCCTGCCCTCCAGGCAAGGGGAGGTAACGGCTCCCGCTGATGTTATGCCCCAGGGTAAGTCACCATCCCTGTTCTTTCTCTAAATCAGCCCACACCTTTGTAAATAGTCCTTTTAGGAAACATTCCTCAATTACCCAGCTTGAGAATACCTGTTTCCTACCAGGATCCAGACCCAGCAGATAAAGAGGAAATGAGTGGGAGGGAGGGAGATGCAAGAGGGAAGAGATATGGGGATATATGTATATGTATAACTGATTCACTTTGTTATAAAGCAGAAACTAACACACCATTGTAAAGCAATTATACTCCAATAAAGATGTTAAAAAAAAAAAAAAAAAGAGTAGCCCCTGCTCGCCACAGCTAGGAAAACCCGCGCGCAGCAACGAAGACCCAACGCAGCCAAAAATAAAAATATAAATAAATAAATTTATTAAAAAAAAAAAAAAAAAGAGGAAATGAGCCACCGGGATTCAGACTGGGTCCATGGAGTCTGGTGTGAACGATCACTGTGATGAAAATGATGCGATGTTTTCAGGCTTCTAGCTCTTTTCCACTCATCACCTGATGTTGAATTGGCCAGCAAAGCCCCCCACCCCGCAATTCTGTTTTCTCCCCCCAAACTGACAATCCACACTCATTTAAGAAACAGCCCTGGTGTGTACTCTCTCTGTAGTGGGTGGAAATAGAGCTCCAGCTTCTCCCATGTAAAGCAAGAATGTTTTTTGCTTTGTAGAAGCAAAAGATTGTAGAGGAAGGGAAAAGATTTTTACAGAGGGAAAAAAAAATCCAAAGAAAATTATATTTCACTCCTAGGGAGGGTATCTTCCCAGCAAGTCTGTGCCCTGAAGTCATTGCTGCCCCAGAAAACATGGTCTTTCTTCCCCCACCAGCATGCAAGCTCCATAACAGTAGTGATTTTACACTGTGTTGTTCATTTATACATCCCACGTGATTAGAACAGTGCCTGGCACGTAGTGGGTTCAATGACAGGAAGAAGGAAGGAAGGGAAAAGGGGAGGAAAGAAAGGGATGGATAGATCATGGAGATAGATAGATAGATAGGTGATAAATGATTGATGGATAGATATATAGATAGACAGACAGATAGATAACAGATAAATAATACATGAACACAGACCTCTCCCTTAAGCTGAGGGGAGGTATGAGGTACTTCAGGGCCCCAGCATCTTACTAAGATGTGAGAGTCAGGGCAATCCCCAGAGATGAAACTCCAAGGGCTGTGGCCTGGGAGGCCAGCCCACCCTGTGTGGCCTCTGGTCAGTGGCGAGGGTGGCCAGCGTGGCTGGAAGAAGTAAGACACAGACCTCGCGGCCAGGCCACCAGGTCAAATCTTTCAGCTGGTTCTCAAACTCTAGGTGCATTAAAATCATCTTGGTTGGGAAGGGGGGCTTGTTTAAAATATTGACTCCAGAACCTTCATTTAAACAAACATCCCTTTGTGGTTCTGAGGCAGGTGGTCCCTGGACCATATTTTGAGAAACATGGCCCCAGAGGACAGAGAAGATTGTTATTCCTGGAGGAGGCCATAGGAAAAGTGTAGCCTTCCAAGTCATTGAAAAGAGTCCTAAGAGGTGCCTACAGGTGAGCCCACTGGAAGAAACAACCCAGCCTAGAGAACATCTGAAGAAGGACTGCTGGCATAACCCCAGGTACAGGTGTGCAGAGCGATGGATGCAGAGTTGCCATGAGTCAAGGCAGGGGCTCCCTGCCGTCCTAGGGTCGAATCAGTGCCTGACTCATGGTGAGCTCTCAGCAAACGTGTTAAACGACTGTTTCCAATGAGGAAGGTCTACTGATGATTTCATGGAAACTACACATATTAATTTGTTTTAGAAATCCTTGGCCTCAGCTGCCCATTGAAATTGCCTGGGGAGTTTTGAAACAAAGTCTTGACATTTGGGTTCCAACCCTGGAGATTCCAATTTAATTGGTCTAGGGTATGGCCAGGGCATTGTTCTTGTTTCGTTTTGTTTTTAAAGCTCCCCAGTGTAATGTGCAGTCAAATTGTGAAACAGTGCTTTACCTGTTGGTGAACTTGTAGGTATTAAGCTGATGTAAAATTGGCCTACAAAAAAGGAAAATTCATATGGTTGAACTTGACATTTCACTTGAAGGGTTGGCTTTGCTTCTCTTTAATTCATGTCTATGCTTGGTTGTCAGAGGTAAAAGCACCTCAGCTCAAATGAAGCCCAGGCAGTCCTGCTTTGGGACACTGAATGAGATATATCTAAAGACAGGCTGGTCCTGGCTCAGAGAGGGCGCAGAAACCCTGTCTTCCACAGGTGATGACCGCGTGGAAGCAATGAGAGGCTTGCTCTTCCATTTGGGCCAAATAATGAACTTATTCTGCACCTAAGAGCAAATAAAAGATGCTCATCTGAGCCTGCTTTTCTAATTCACCCTGTAATGTAGGAAAGGCTTAGCTGGATTCATGTATGAAATGCTCAGAAATCCATGAAGATAAGTGCTCTGCAATCATTTCCACTTCTTCATTGATAACTGGAGATCTGGTCCCAGTGGGGGCCAGTGCAGGACCAGTGGAAGGAAGGGAAGGGGAAGATAGAGGAGGCAAGATGCACAATTAGTCACAAGGGAAAAATGAAGCTTCCATCCTTTTTCCTCCCTCTACTGCTGGTCTTTGCTTGGGAAGATGTGAAGCCCGGGAGCTGTGCACACATAGCCCTTGCCTCTGGCACCAACTGCCAAGTTCAGGGGAGCACAGTCCCCCACCCTGAGGTTTGATGATTCATTAGAAGGGCTCACAGAACTTACTGAAAGCTTTCTACTCATGGTTACAGTTTATTACAGTAAAAGGATACAGATTAAAATCAGACTAGGGAAGAGAAGCATAGGGTGGAGGCCAAGCAAGATCCAAGTGCAGAGTTCCAGTTGTTCTCTCCCACTAGAGTCAGGCCAGCATCACTCTCCCAGCACAGGTGTGTCACAATCCACACTGGGCCCTGCCAACCAGGAAAGCTCACCAAGCCTTGGAGTCCAGAGCCTTTATTGGCGCTCCATCGTTTAAACCTGGTCAGGCCCCCACATGGTTGACCTCAGTCTCCAGCTCTTCCAGACGTCAGCTGATACCGCGTAACCCAAAGTCCCCACCCTAAGTCACACTGTTGATGTGGCTCAAAACCTCCAGGCAAACAAAGACACTCCCATCAAGCATGACATCCCAAGGGCTTGGATGTCCCCTCCTAGAAGCTGAGGACAAAGGCCAGCCTCTCTTTGGGCAAGGTTGAATTCTTTCCACACAAAAGACGAGATTTCTTTCTCCCTCAAAGGAATCCTGCCATGCATCGCATTTGCTTTTCTTCACTGGGCCTCATCAATCTAGACAGACTCAATGCCTCAGGCTGTTTGTCTTTTCTAGGTCAAATGTCATCTCCAGACCCTAATCTAGATAAGTCCTGCGTCCTTGGGGTCTGCCAGTGATGGGATGGGGATTGGTGAGAATAAGGTTGATGCAGCTCCCTGAAACCTTCCATGTAGGTGATGTCTACATGCCTTAAGTATAAGACAAATCTGATTCACTTTTTTAAAAGGTAATCTTGGGATTTTGTCATCTAAAGTGCAGGTCACGAGCAGGTATAACATGAATCTGTCATATTATCTGAGGATATTCAATTCTGTGATGGAGGATAGGAAATGAGTTGGATGTAATAAGGTGAAGTACAAAGAATGAATAAGCAAGTAGCTTGTAAGACATAAGCAGAATTCGTAAGAAATGTCAAATATAGATAATAAATTAGTAACCTGTAAGTGATGTTGTATGATTTTTTAAAAAATGGATGGACTAGCAAGAGTACTGCTTACAGATAGAAAGGGATGGAAAGACCAAGTCATAATGTATGGGTCATGCCACCTCTAAGCTGATTGTTTTGTCATCTCTGGATTGGCCACCCGTCTGTGGCACTCAGTATGTCCCATTCTGAATCCCCATGTGCTCTGCCCAAGGAATGCTGATAAAACCCACAGCTGTTCAGTAAGCTAGTCGGCAAACTCCAGCTATGACTGGGCATAACTGCCCCCGCATCTCTCCAGCAGAACAAGTGTACGTTGACCCCAGGAACCTTCTGCCTGCTGACCCCTGCTCAACCTTGGCACCAAACCATCACTGCAGAAGGTTGATGCAGCTGTACAGACAGGGTGTGTGTATGCCATGTAAGCCAGGATTCACGTGGGTTGCCCGCTATGCTAACTGTGGTAACTACCCCATCCCAGCCCCTTTGCTTCTTGCTGTGTGTTTTAAGTTGACTTAACAAACCATGAGATTCAAGCGTCTTAGTTTGGTCTGTGTGCTGTCTGTTCAGGGACCACTGGAATTGTTTTCAGGGTGGCCTCTTTGGAGGCTACCGCTAGATCAAGGTGATTTCCTACACGACAGCAAGGATTAAATGTTACAAACTATTATAAAGGACATACAACTCAGGGGTGGGCCCAGCATGTCACAGACCTTTAAGGAAGGAGAGAGGAAGGCATAGGCAGGGCTCTCTGAGGCTCCAGGGGCAGCATCTGCTCCCTCACATCCCTGGGGAGGAGCCTGAATTTTCATGCAAATGTTGAATCAGACAGCCCTCTGCCTTACTGATTCCCTTGTGGGAAGGAAAAGTCATGAAGCCAGGATTTGGGTATTTCTTTTGCTTCATGCCAATTAAAATACTAGTATTTTACTTTTTAAATGAAAGAGGATCACCAGGACCATCTATGATTTTGTCCTCAGAGGCATTCTACCCGAGAGGAGGTCAGGATCCAGGACTAAAGTTTTCCTCTCTCCAAGTGGAACGATTGAGAAAGAAGGGCCTTGGAAAAATAAATTATCTTAGAAGAGAGATCTTCCCTAAGAGACTGGACTTGGCCTTGGAGGAAAAAATGGGAATAAAGTAGAGGGAATGTAGCCCTGAGGAGTGGGAGGTGATTTGCTACTGGGGCGGGGGATTGGGTTTGAGAATCTTCCTCTTCTCATCCTTCCTTCCTCTCCCCCAACATCATCCCCTACTCCTTAATAATACACCCTTCTCCTTAATAATCCCCAGTAATTCTGAAATGGCTCCGAGAGAGAGTTAAGGAAAGAGATGTGGGCCAAACGCTCTGGGAAAAATATAAATGACAAATAAATATAAGATGTTCAACCTCATTAGGAACTCCAGAAATAGGAATTAAAAGCAACAGTACAATTCCTTAGGAGGGTTTTGAACAACTGAGAGAAGTGGTCTCCACTCTTTCCAAGTAAGGAGACCTTTAAGCTTATAACTCCCTAGGTCTGCCTCAAGATGGACATGATTCTGATTTTGGAGGGTTTTTTTTAATGATAATGAAATACTACCATTATACCGACAAAAGTGGCAGGTAGTTGGGGATTTAATAAAAGCGTGGTATCCAGGGTTTATTGAAATCATAACTCATGGCAGTCTTGAGAGATGAGTCATTTTTTTCTTTGCCATTGGTCATGTGGAGATTTCCTTTGGAGAAATCAGAGCCTATACCCAGCACTGAGTTTTGCAAGAGGAAATTATCCCACCTCTGTGTTACCCAGACCCTTCTCTTTCTTCCTCCTAAAAGACTCTCCCATCTATGCCCTGACTCAGTCCTGCCTGTTCACATGTGCACTGGATTCTGAGCAATAAAACTATAGAACTAATAAGCTGTTGAAACCTGGGTATCTCCTTCATTAGCAGATCTTTCTTCCCTGCCCAGAGAAAATTGAGATTTGGAAGTTCAGCAAAGAGCTTTCTGGCTGGGTTCCCCTCTGAAATGAAACTGAAACCACCTAGCATCACCTGTGAACAGACATTTACAAGATGGAATGTCCGCGTGTCCCCTCCCCCCTTCTCCTGTAGAAGGACAGATTTCTATTCCATACACCAAATGCCATTTCCTATCTCCTTCCCTTCTCAGTTTGCTCCTATTCCATCAGGAAAGAGGAAAGTTCAGAACTGAACCTGAAACTTCCAGCACTGCAGAAACGCCATAAGGCATTTCTTTTTTTTTTTTTTTTTTTTTTAATAGCTACTTTTATTTTATTTATTTATTTATTTATTTTTGGCTGTGCTGGGTCTTCGGTTTGTGCGAGGGCTTTCTCCAGTTGCGGCAAGCGGGGGCCACTCTTCATCGCGGTGCGGGGACCGCTCTTCATCGCGGTGCGCGGGCCTTTCACTATCGCGGCCCCTCCCGTTGCAGGGCACAGGCTCCAGACGCGCAGGCTCAGTAGTTGTGGCTCACGGGCCCAGCTGCTCCGCGGCATGTGGGATCTTCCCAGACCAGGGCTCGAACCCGTGTCCCCTGCATTAGCAGGCAGATTCTCAACCACTGCGCCACCAGGGAAGCCCAAAGGCATTTCTTTCACCCGTGAATTGGTCTGTCCAAAGCCTACCTCCAAAAGTTACAGATCTGCAAAATGTCAGGGATACAGGTTGAGTGAGGGCCACCTTCTGCACGGAATCCGGCAGATCCCTTGGAAAGTTCTACAATCATTCCAAATGAGATGAAGAGATGGAAACGCTTGCATTGGGATCATTAAGAACCATCTTCCAGAATTAATGCAAGAAGATTTGATAACATTTCCCTGGCCACCACCATCGTGACCATCAGGAAAGTTCACCAAAACAGTTAAATCAAATAGCAGGATGACATGAAACAGAAATGCTGGCAAACCCTCCTATTTGGAGCTTCTTTTATAAACTGGTCTAACTCACTACGGTGGTATGTTTTGCCCCAAGCCTTTGAAACTATCAAGCTGGGGTTTCTGGCTGTCAGGGAGGACCACTGACACAGGCCTTGCCTTGAAATTCCTGTCTGTGTCCGCCCAGGAGCTGTTTGGCATCACACGGATGGCGACAGGCTGGGCGCCAGACCCGCATGCCTATTCCAGGCAGCGGATGAGGGTATCTGAGAGGCTGCCTTTCATCCACAGTTTCCCTGCCCTTTGCCAACATGAACCCCTCTGGGAACCTCCGCACCCATCATGCTGAAAGGGGGCAATGCCTGGTATGTCCCTGCCACTCATACTCCTGGCTCAGACTCTCTGAGGCTGCAGTCAGCTGCCAAAAAGAAAGGTCAGGCTGGGGGAAATACACAGGGGGCCCTGGAAAACCCCATCCCCTCGGCAGCAGTGCCAGGTGCAGCTGTGGCAGCCAAGGCAAGGGTCCCACATCATCCATGTAAGCACAGAAGCATCAAGTGGAGGCCAGAGGCAGGAGGCTGTCTTTTAGGCTTGTGTGTCTTGCTAATGTAGTGGTGACCAGCCCTTGTGGAGGATGCTATAGACTGACTTGTGTTCCCCACCCACCCCCCCAAATTCTTATGTTGAAGCCCTAACTCCCATGTGGCTGTATTTGGAGATAGGCCCTATAGGAGGTAATTAAGGTTAAATGAGGTCATAAGGGTGGGCCCCCAATCCTATAGGCCTGGTGCCATTATAAGAAGAAGAGACTCCAGTGATTCTCTCTCTGCACTTGCACAGAGAAAAGGCCATGTGAGGACACAGCTAGAAATCAGCCATCTATAAACCAGCAAGAGAGGTCTCACCAGAAATCAGCCCTGACAGCACCTTGATCTTGGACTTTCCAGCCTCCAGAACTGTGAGAAAATACACGTCTAGTTGTTCAAGCCACCCACTCTGTGGTGCTTTGTTATGGCAGCCTGAGTAGACTAATACAATAGACTTTGTATGAAAACTGGGCAAGTCCAGGGAAAACCAAGACAAGGCCCTTACCCTACCTAGAGGTCCCCATGCCCTCATTACCCTTCCTGGAAAGCCACAGGTGTATATACTGCAAGCCCCACTCCCACCACGGGGAGGTCATTGCTCTTTGCCTCTTCTCCAAGGAGCACAAGCCAGCGCTGGGCTACCGGCCATCCCCAGGGATGTCAACTCCCTGGCACTTCCACTCCATGCCCTTGCAGGTGAAGCAGATCCAGTGGCAGGCATCTGAAGGACACAGGTGCAAGCATATAGGAGCAAAGCACATGGAAGCTGGGGGATGCACGTGTAGAATGGGTAAAAGGGATTCCTGGACACCTGGACATCAAGAGTGTCCCCTGGTGCTAATATCCTCCCATTTTACAGATGAGAAAATTGAGGTGCAGAGAGATTAAGTAATTTGCCCAAGACCAGCGAGCTTTTGCTTGAGACACCTTGATTTCAGACTTCTGGCCTCCAGAACTGTAGGAGAATAAATTTTTGCTGTTCTAAGGCACTCTGTTTGTGGTACTTTGTTATGGCAGCTACAGGAAACTAAGCCAGGAGGGCTCTGTAATTATGGACTCAGGGGAACAGTTGTAAGGGCACTGGACAGTTGAGGGGTGTTTTATCCAGTGGGGACAGCCAGGGCAGCTGCTGAGGTCCTGAGGTCCAAGGGCCCTGGATTCGATGTCCAGGCCAAACGGTCGCTACTGGAGCAGCTCTGCCTCTGCAATCAGCCATTGCTAGCTTGACGCTCATCCGGACTGAAGCAAACCCCAAACTTTTGTTTTCCCTTCTGAGCCTCAAGAACACGTGTTAGAAATGAAGGTTCCCTATGGACCTGCTATCGCGATATTTCTAAGTCTGGTGGCTTAGTGCACCAATAAGCTGAAAAGGAGCCATCACTCACCAAGTCTCTTTCTCCCACTCGGTGTCCCCACTCCAGGTCATCAGGTTCAGGGAGTCACCCAGGACACAGGAGACCCAGTGACCTGCTGGCCTCGCAGCCTGGGAAGAGTAAACACTACCCTCCCTTCTCTTTACAAGTCCACTCATGGCAGGGGAGCCATAGCCCCGCAGCGGAGTAGGAGGCTGCCAAATAAAATGGTATTTTTGGAGAGGTTTTAGTGACAGGGCCAAATGCTTTTGTTATGTATCTGTATTTTGTTAAGTAAATAAAGCTGGTGGCCACAAGATTGCATATGCAATTAAAAAGAAAAATAAGGTTTAAAAAATTATATATGTTGACAATTGCACTATGGTTATAGAAGATATTATCACTAGGCACAGCCATTAGGATGGTCATTATCAAAAAGACAGAATATAGCAAGTGTTGTCAAGGATGTGGAGAAATTAGAACACTTGTGCTTCACTGGTGGGAATGTAAAATGGTGCAGCCACTGTGGCAAACACTATGGCAGTTCCTCCAAGAACTAAACATAGAATTACCACGTGATCCAGCAATTCCACTTCTGGGTATAGACCCCAAAAAAGTGACAGCCGAATCTTGAAGAGATATTTGTACACCCAGGTTAATGGCAGCATCATTCACAATAGCCAAGAGGTGAAAGCAACTCAAGTATCCATCAACGAATGAATAGATAAAGAAAATGTATTATACATAGTATACATTGTATAGTCATACAATGGACTATTATTCAGCCTCAGAAAGGAAGGAAATTCTGAGACATGCTATAACACGGATGCACCTTGAAGCCTTTATGCTAAGTGAAATAAGCCAGTCTTGAAAGGACAAATACTGTATGCTTCCACTTATATGAGGTGCCTAGCATAGTCAAATTCAGACAGAAAGTAGAATGGAGGTGGTCAGGGGCTTGGGGGAAGGATGATGGGGCATTCTTGTTTAATGGGTCAGGTGTTTTAGTTTTGCAAGCTGAAAATGTTCTAGAGATGGATGGTAGTAACGGTTGCGCAACAATGTGAATGTACTTATTGACAATGAATGGGACACTTAAAATTTATGTTTTGTATATTTTACCACAATTTAAAAAAATAAGGGAGTTCCCTGGTGGTCCAGTGGTGAGGACTTGGCACCTTCACTGCCATGGCCCCGGGTCAATCCTTGTTTGGGGAACTAAGATCCTGCAAGCTGCATAGTGCAGCCAAAAATTAAAATAATCACTGGGTAAAACTGGGGGAGGGTACATGGGAACTCTCCATACTCGTTTTGCAACTTGTATGAACCTAAAATTATTTCTAAATAAAAAGTTAAAAAATAATAGTAAAATGAACAAACACTATAAAGGGTAAAACTGTATTTATAAATGCATGGGAAAGAATTACAAATGTTTTTAGGCATGGGATTTGGGGTAAACGGTTTTTCCTTTTTTCCTAACCTTCAAGATTTGCTAAAATGCAACTGTATTATTACAATTAGGGGAAAAAAATCCCTCACTTTTAAAAAACCCTCTGCTATTTTCTAGTCAAATACAGAAACATGAGTCTCTTGATATTCAAGAGCCAAAAGAAAGTCTCATTTTTAGATCCCCAAAGACTCACAAAAAGTTATTCATAGACAAATATTTATAGATTTATAAATCTATATTTATAAACACAAATAAATTTTTATCGAAGGAATTATAATAACCATCCCTATAATGAATGGTGAGATGAAAACCAGAAGAGCAATTGCTGAAAAGACAACAAAGGCATCAGTCCCCGCCCAAGCTAAAGATGGGATGCTCTATTCTGAACAGGAAAGAATGTTATTGTCACAAACAGACTAGTGGCCTTGTCATTGATGATCAGGAAGCTTTTCTACGAAGTTCAATCACAACCTGGGGGCTCTGGTGTCTTTCACCAGACTCTCCGTCCCTTTCTAACCCCTTCTCCCATCGTAACCCACCCTACAAACTGCAGAGAAAGTTCTTCTCGAGAAGAAACATCATTCTGAGCAAAAATTCTCATTTCCTAGCTGACTGGCTGTTATAGGTTAAATTCTATCCCCCCAAAAAAAGATAAGTTGGAGTCCTAATCCCCAGTACCTCAGAATGTGACCTTATTTGGAGATAGGGTCTCTATAGAGACAAATAAGTTAAGATGAGGTCATTAGGATGGACCCTAATCCAAAATGACTGGTGTCCTTAGAAAAAGGGGAAATTTGGATATAGAGACAGACATGCACAGAGGGAAGATGATGTGAAGATGCAGGGAGAAGACAGTCACTTATAAGTCAAGGAGAGCCCGAGAACACCAAAAGCTAGGAGAGAGGCCTGGAGCAGATTCTCCCTCAGAGCCCTCAAAAGAAACTAAACCTGCTGACACCGTGATCTCAGACTTGTAGCCTCCAGAATTGTAAGACTATATTTTTCTGTTGTTTAAGCCTCCCAGCCTGTGGTACTTTGTCACGGGAGCCCTTGGAAACTAACACACTGGCCTTCACTTCATCTTCCAAGCCAGCTACTTTCCTGACAAGCCCATATCAGGCCACCGAAGGGTAGGCTCTGCCTTTGGATCAGCTGTTGTTAAACTCTCCTTCCCAGACCCAAATCTGGAATGGCTGTTTTCCCCTGTGTACCTCAAAGACACAAATTTGTCTTCTGTGTCCCTCCAGCCCTTTTACTTTGTTATTTTCCAGTCTGGTGAATTGCTCACCAAAAAACTGACTCATAACACTAATACCCACCTGGAAGACCCCTCCCCCAATTCTACCTTGCCACAGCCCAGAGCAAGGACCACAGGACCTGATGACCTTCAGGACCCAAGATGCCAGCCACACTGGGAGGCTAAAGGCAGGACATGTGGCCCTGTGGTAACCTTGCTATACAGCCATTATACAGCCTTGCATTTCCCAGGTCAGTGGGTGCATGGCCACAGCCACAGATCAGGGTGCCAGGTTCCTACCATGGGAGGATTGGATGGTGGCCCCAAACCCACAGCTTGTGGCTTGGCCCAGAATCAAGGGAATTCACAGCCCACACACTACAATGGGGAGGGTGGTTGCTGGGTCCAAATGGGATCACGAGCTTCAACTCTGTGTGGTTTGGCAGCATGAAAAACTGGCAATACTAATATCTCCAAACCTCAAACCCCACCCTGAGTGTGGAGAAAGGACCCTCAGGGAGCCTTCCCCATCCAAATTCTGCAGGGCTGCTCTGCCTGTGCACTCCTGACCTCCAGCTCCCTGAACGTGGTGCATGTTGCTTCTCCTGGCTTGGTGGGCGGAGGGGCGCTAGGTACAAGGGGGGCAAACAACTTGCCATGCTCTTTACTCTCTGAACTACTAAATTCTTGGGCAATCTCAGCATACATCAAGTCCAGCCAAAGGTCAGATCTTAAAACCAGGATGAGATCTCTATTCATTTCATTATTCAACAAATGTTTGCTAAGCACCCACTATGCTCCAGGCACAGCTGTTACTGGGAATACAAGATGAGAAAGATATGGTTCCGAAGCCTGGAGAGCAGTTGGGGGTAAAAGAGGCAAGATGGATGCAGAAATAGACAACTACAAACTAACGTAATAAGTGAAGCGATCAGGATATGCATCAATAGTTATGGGAGAATCAGAGAGGGGTGTTGTGGTTGACTGAATAATGCCCCCCACCAAATACCCACATCCTAATCCCCAGAACCTATAAGTATTACTTTTTATGGCAAAAAGAACTTTGCAGATGTGATTAACTTAAGGATATAAAGATGTTACCATGTTGGGGATGGGGGCAGTGCCCTGGATTATCTAGGTGGGCCCTATCTAATCACAGAGGTCCTTACCAAATGGAAGGGAGGGTCAGAGTCAGAAAAAAGAGGTATGATGAAGGAAGCAGAGGTAAGAGTGATATAACTTTGAAGTGGCCACAGGCAGCTACTAGAAGCTGAAAAGGCAGGAAAACAGCACCTCCAGAAGAAACCAGTCCTGACAACACCTTGATTTTAGCCCCATAAGACTCATTTCAGACTTCTGACCTCTAGAGGTGTAAGAGAATACATTTGTATTATTTAAGCCGTTAAGTTTGTGGTGATTTGTTATAGCAGCAATAGGAAACTAATACAGGCATATGATGATCCACTCCAGGATGGTAGGAGTGGGGACAATGATGTCTCCTTGATAAGAGAACATTGGACGTAGTCTTACAAAATGGGCAGGAAAAGTGGGAGAGAGGGACCCAGCAGAGAAGACAGCAGATATGTGTGTTGGAATACAAGCAGCTGAGCATGGCTAAAGCACAGTTACAGACAAGGAATGGTGAGAGTTGAGCTTGGAAGATAAGCAGGGACCAGGTTGCACAGAGCCCTGTGTTCTTGCTAAGCAGTGGGGGTTGTAGCCTGTGGCTATTAGGGAGTCAATGTAGGTCTGTAAGTAGGGGAGTGACATGGTCAGAGTTTAATATTAGGAAGATCAGTGACCAAGTGGATGAAGGGTGGATTTCAGGAGACCAGTCAGATGGTTGTTGCAATAGGCTTGACCCAAGATGATAAAGACTGGTGTAAAGGCTATTGAAAGGAAGTGGCTTCAATGAAGGGGTGGAAGAAGCAAGATCCTGAGGTTGGTTGAACGTGGGAGCTGAAGGAGAGGAATCAAGCACAAGAGCCAGGATTCTGGCCTGGGGGCCTCAGGGCAGAAGAAAACAGAATGGAGGAAAGAGAGCAGATTCAGAGGGGACACTGGTAAGTCTGGCTTTGCACATGTTGACTTTGAGGTGCCTAAGAGATTGCTGAGATTTCCAACCAGAGACTGAACGCTCATGTCTGAAGTTCAGGGAGATATAGATGTTAACAACTTTGGCTTGGAGGGAGGATCTGAAACAATGACAGTGAGTGAGGTGGCTGGGGATGGGAGGTGGGGACACCAGCATTTAGAAAGCAGTGACGGGAGAGGAAATCCAGAGGGAGACAAAGAAGGAAGAGTCAAAGAGATGAGAGGAGAATCACGGAACTGGGAGAGTAGAGAGTTTCTAGGGAAAAAAGTGTATGAGTCAGCTAGGGCTGCTGTAACAAAATACTGCTGGAAGTCCAAGATCAAGGTGTCAGCAAGGTTGGTTTCTCCTGAGGCCTCTCTCCATGGCTTGTATAGATGGCAGTCTTCTCACTGTGTCCTTACATGCTCTTTCCTCTGTGTTTGTGCATCCCTGATGTGTCTTCCTCTTCTTATAAGTTCCCCCAGTTCTATCCTATTAGGGTCCACCCTTATGACCCCGTTTATCCTTAATCACCACCTTAAAGGTCCTATCTCCAAATACAGTCACATTGGGGTTAGGGCATCAATGCATGAATTTGGCAGGGGGACACAATTCAGTCCATAACAGAGACAGTCCAGTGAAATAAATGAAAAATACTCATTATATTTGGCAATGAGGAAGTTCCTAATGATGCTGGAGAGCAATTTCAATGACACAGTGGGAGAAGATGCCAGAAGGCAGTGGTGCCTGGTGGATGGAACAGCGTGAAGAAACAGAAGCAGCAAATGTGAGAACATCTTCAAAAAGTTTGGATATGTTGGGATGAGAAGGGGAAGAGATCCAAGTTGGAATAGTGTTGGGTCAAGGTAGGGCAGTACTGGAGCGGCTCGCTGTGGTGTATGAGGCTCTACAGAAGACAGCTTGGTGGGGAACTTCTGGCGGTGGTTCCTAGCCAGATGACATGTGGTCCTTCTAAGGAGAGTGTATTAGTCGGGGTTCTCCAGAGAAAGAGAACCAATAGAACATATATACCTATAGAGGTGTACACACACACACAAACACACACAACACACACACACATATATATGGGGAGAGAGAGAGAGACACACACACACACACACACATATGGGGAGAGAGAGAGAGATTTATCATGAGGAATTGGGGACTGAGAAATCCCACAGTCTGCCCTCTGCAAGCTGGAGACCCAGGAAAGCTGGTGATATAATTTAGTCCAAGTCCAAAGACATGAGAACCAGGGGAGCATCTAGTATAAACCCCAGTTCAAAGGCCAGAGATGAGATGAGATGTCCCAGCTCCAGCAGTGAGGCAGGAATAAAAGGGGAGAATCTCTCTTTCCTCCGCCTTTTGTTCTATTCAGGCCCTCAATGGATTGGTTGATGCCCACCCACCTTGTGGAGGACCATCTGCTTTACTGAGTCCACCCATTCAAATGCGACTCTCTTCTGGAAACCGCCTCACAGACACACCCAAAATAATGTTGAATCTGGGCACTCCATGGCCAGACAAGTTGACAGGTAAAATTAATCATCGTACACAAGACAAACATTTTTGACTCTTTGCACCACGAATATCTGTCCATCCACTGCAGTAGATTTCTGTGTATCCAAAGGGGTGGCCCGTGAGACTTGTGGAAGTCAAAGACTGATCTTAAAAGGGACTTGCTGTAACCTGCCTTTGCCTGACGGCTGCAGGATTTCCCACACCAAGCAGACAGGTCTGCGCCAGGGGGTTGAAGAGGATGTGCATGTTGCTTCATGACTGAGTAAAAATGATGGCAGTTTTAAGAGCAAAGAGTCTCCAATTTTGTATAAAATAAAACAATGGGCAAGCTAGACATCTGACTTTTTTTTCAAAAGAAAGCATTGGGAGAAAAAGCCAAGAACATATGGCAAAGAAGAGAGCTCTTGATTGTCACGGAAGGCTTGAGAAAGGAAGGAGCTGGTTCAGCGATGGAGAACGGGGAGTTGCCTTCTCACTCAAAAGAGCAGTGGAAATGCTGAAAGATCGGCACGCTGGACAATTAATTGTGAGCATGATGGCTGAAGTGTTACAGTCAGATGGAAGAGGACTTGAACACTAGAGAGATTTCTGTGAAAACTTGCCAAGAATTTTAATTCATGAACTTAAAGCTAAAAAGCCTTGGCATTTGCTCTGATTTTTCAAGGGGGGTTTGAAGAAGTGAACAAGCACACATGTTTTTGAGAAAAATAGTAACTAATCATGGAACGTGGTGTTTCTATTATGATCCAGAAGCTAAGTTTCAACATTTATGGTGGAAAACTTCAACATCCTTAAGACTTAAGAAAAACACCCCTTTCAAAAGCAAAAGGGAAGGAAGTGTTCATTTGTTTCTTTTGCATCAGTGACATTGTTCATGCTTAATTCATCCTACAAAAGCTGAGAGTTGATCAGATTTTTTTAATGCATAAACACAGAAGTCATTGAGAAATGTTAAATACTTTTTAAAAAAAGACTGGCTGTGATTTGCTTCTCAACCATGCCATTGCTTTGGTTCACCACTTACTTTCTGTCACACAGTTTTTGATGAAAGAGATTATTTAACTCACTTGATTACCAATCTATGTCACCAGATAAGATTCCAAATGATGTTTAGTTATTAAAATATTTTTTAAATCCACTCACAAAGGAATTGGACTTGGCACTGTTGGTGGCATTCAAAAGAACATAATGAATCAGGGCTCCTTGGAAAAATGGCTGCTTCTAGGACAGAGGCAGGGAAAGTATTAATACAAGATGAGCCTGGAGCATCTTAGAATGCCAGAAAGTAAGGGAGTGTTAAAAAAAACAGAAGGGAGGAAGCATGTCAAAGGGATGCAGAAACCAACCTGAAAGGGTTCCCAATGCCCAAAACTGGAACAATTTGGGCAACAAAATAAATAGTGTATATTGGATTATAACCTAAAGTATAAATTTATAAACCACGAGTCCATACTGATATTAATAAGTGACTGAATAAACAAACAAATGGGCAAAAAGAGACATATCTTTCTTAAAGAAGAATTTCAAATAATGTATGTAATACTCCCTCTTCCCGGAGGTGAAGCTTGGTTTCCCCTCTTCTCACTTAGTCACTGGCTTCCAAAAACTAGAGAAAGGGAAAAACAGGAACTTGACAACGGAGAAACCTGGCAACTCTACCTTAACCAAATGATTGAGGTTCATATCATCATGTTGCCATGTGGCTCCCAGGTACGTCCTGATACGATGCGTTGAGAAGGGTACTTCTCCTCCCTGGAATTGCTTACAAAGACCCGTACTCTAGTCTAATCATGAGGAGACCAATAGAAAAACCCAGATTAGGAGACATTCTACAGGACACCTGGCCAGTATTCCTTGAGACCCGCAAGGTCATGAAAAACAACAAAAGATCGAGAAACTGCCACAGGCCAGAGGCGATTGGGGAGTAATGACAGTTAAATGCAATGTGGTGTCCTGGATTGGATCCTGGGACAGAAATTGTCCTATTAATGGGAAAACTGATGAGACCCAAATAAAGTCTGGAGATTAGTTAATAGTAATGCAACAATGTCAGTTTCTTAGTTGTGACAAATATACCCTAATAAAGTAAGAGGTTAACAATGGGGGAAACTGGGTAAGGAATATCCAGGTAAGGGAAACTCTCTGTACTATCTTTGTAATTTTTCTGTAAATCTAACATTTTTCCAAAATAAAAAGTCAATTAAAAAAAAGAATACTTTGAACTCCAAGAGAAATACTAAAACAGAATTCCACAAAAGCATTCTGAAAAATGGCAGCAATGCTAGAACACGAGTTCAGTTTCTCAAGGGGCTGAGCTCAACTGTTTTTGTTTTATTTCAGTGAGGAATCTCTCCCTAGAGAGTGGGGCAACTTGTCCATAGCTCCTTAATGCGGATCGAGGCTGAGGACGCAGGCCCCTGGACTCTGGTACTCTGTACAACAGCACAACAAACTGCCACAAGATAGCTTACACGCCTATAGCACTTGCTTTGTACCAGACTCTTCTAAGTGTCTTGCATATATTAACTATTTAATCCTCATTTACCTTATTACCCCAAATTCTTATTTTGCAGATGGTTCTGCATTTGATGCATCATCCACTGCCCCATGCTAAGTGGCATGAGAGGAGAGTGGATTTCATACCTCCATGTGGAGTTCATACTAGCCCTTGGTAGCCCTTCGTCTTTGGAGGGTGGAACTAACAGGATTTGTGAATAGACGAGAAGTGGGAGGTGAGGGGAGAGCGTGGTCCAGGATGATGCTTAGGATGGGGCTTGGGCAAGGAGACGTCTGTGGTGCCCTTCACTGCAAGAGGGAGACCAGGAGAATTTGGTCTGCAGAATGAGATAATTTGTTTTGGATACACTGAGTTGAATGTGGTCCTTCTCTGGGGCTTGATAAACATGGCTGAAACTCCAGAGAATATTCTGATGTGAAGATAGAGTTTTAGGACAAACAGTATGTTGATCCATGGATTTTGTGGAGAATCAAGACTTCATAAACCACTGGACGCAGCATTCCCACAATTCAGCATCCCCCACCACCGAGGGTTGTCTCTCTCTTTGTGAAAGTCTATGTCAGGAGGTGATCAGATCATCAACCTGGCCCCAGTGTCCGCCTTCCTTGGGGTGGACCTGCCAATCACTCCACATGGTCGGTTGTGGTTTCCTCTCCTCCCCGCCTCTGAGCATCCCAAAGTTCCCACCCAAAGCATCACTTCCTAACATACTCAGTTCTGAACGTCTCGAGACTTCACAGAGTTGACTCCCCCGTGGTGCCCAAGGCCCTGTGTCAGGTCCAGACTTGCCAGGCCTCTGGCCCTGGTGACAGCAGAAGAGAGTCCTTAACCAGTATAGTATGTTGTATAGTGTCTCCCCTAAAATTCACGTCCACCTGGAGCCTTAGAATGTGACCTGATTTAGAAATAGGAGTACTGCAGATATAATTAAAAATGAGTTCATACTGCGTTAGAGAGGGCCCCAACCCAATGACTGGTGTCTTTGTAAGAAGGCCATGTAGAGACACACAGGGAAGAACAAGTGACGATGGAGGCAGACATTGGAGTCATGAGTCTATAGCCCAAGGATACCAAAGATTGCCAAGAACCACCTGGAGCTGGAAGAGGCAAGGAAAAGTCCTCCCCTAGAGCCTTCAGAGAGAGCACAGCCCTGCTGACACCTTGATTTCAAACTCTCTTCTCGAGCACTGCGAGGGAATACATTTCTGTTGTTTTAAGCCACCAAGCTTGTGGTAATTTCTTACAGCAGTCCTCAGAGACTAACACAGCCAGATAAATGGAATGAGAAGACCAGTGAGGTACAGGATATATTGTACAAATGGAAATTGAACTCTGATTTTCTTTTTCCTTTTTTTTTTTTTTTGAATTCAATCCTTTATTTTTTTAAAAAATTTTATTGGAGTATAGTTGCTTTACAGTGTTGTGTTAGTTTCTACTGTACAGCAAAGTGAATCAGCTCTACGTTTACATATATCCCCTCTTTTTTGGATTTCCTTCCCATTTAGGTCACTGCAGAGCAACGAGTAGAATTCCCTGTGCTATACAGTAGGTTCTCATTAGTTATCTGTTTTATACATAGTATCTGTAGTGTATATATGTCAATCCCCATCTCCCAGTTCATTCCACCCCTCCTTCCCCCTTGGTATCCATACATTTGTTCTCTACGTCTGTGTCTCTATTTCTGCTTTGCAAATAAGATCATCCATACCATTTTTTTTAGATTCCACATATATGCGTTAATATACAATATTTGTTTTTCTCTTTCTGACTTACTTCACTCTGTATGACAGTCTCTAGGTCCATCCACGTTCCTACAAATGACCCAATTTCATTCCTTTTTATGGCTGAGTGATATTCCATTGTATATATGTGCCGCATCTTCTTTATCCATTCCTCTGTCGATGGACACTTAGGTTGCTTCCATGTCCTGGCTACTGTAAATAGTGCTGCAATGAACACTGGGGTGCCTGTGTCTTTTTGAGTTATGGTTTTCTCTGGGTATATGCCCAGGAGTGGGACGCTATAAAGCTCTCAGAGGAACTCTTGAGTTTCAACCTCTGATGTAACCAGCCTGCAAAACCAAACTACACCCTCTGCAACAATCAGCCCAGCAGGTCAGGAATTGGTCAGTGATTGCCTATTTCCCTAGTTTTGTCTCTGCTTCCAACTCCAAACCAACCAGAAGAAGCCAGCTGTGTTCCCCTAGCCAATCACGTAGGATGCCCTGCTTCTAGTTAGTCTGTCTCCAGCTTCTCCATGACAACCGCCTCCAATCGGGGCACACCTGAAGCCTTCCCTTGATCCCACTACGAAGCTTTCCCACTCCCCTGCCTGCTGTTGAGATGGTTCTGATTCCCTTGCTACAGCGAGCTCTGAGAAATAGCCTCTGTCTGTTCTCACTGGGTAGTCTTCATTATTTCCACACCCGGAATATGTGGGTGTATTAGTTTGCAAGGGTTACCATAACAAATACCACAGACTGGGCAGCTTAAGCAACAGAAATTTATTTTCTCATAGCTCTGGAGGCTGGAAGTCCAAGATCAAGGGGCTGGCAGGTTGGTTTCTCCTGAGGCCTCTCTCTCCATGGCTTGCAGATGGCCGCCTTCTCCCGTGTCCTCACATGGTCTTTCCTCTGTGCTTGTGTATCCCTGGTGTTTCTCTGTGTGATCAAATTTCCTCTTCTTATAAGGACATCAGTCACATTGGATTAGGGCCCACCCTAACAGCAACCTCATTTTAACTTAATTACCTCTTTAAAAGCCCTATTTCCAAATATATTCATATCCTGAGATACTGGAAATTAGGGCTTCAATATATGAATTGTGGGAGGACACAATTCAGCCCATAGCAGAGGGGAAGAGACCAGGTCAGCTGGGGTGAGACATTCTATCTCCCTTGTAAAAATGCATTATCTGTTTGTAGCTTTTAGATGATCTGTGTGCAACAGAGCTGAAAGATTGGGATGACAAGATATGAAAGTAAATAAGAAGGAGCATTTCAGAGTCAGTATTAGGATACAGAGAAGAGTTTGGGCCTCAGTAAACTAGGCTAGTAAGCAACCATGTGGGGGGAGGAGGAGGCCAGGTAACTGTCCCAGCTTCTCTCATAATCGCCTCACCTTCTTGCCAAATCTCTATACAGTCACCAAAGTAAAACAGTCAAGTGGACGTACATGCCTTTAAGAAATGGGGACAATGGCTTCACCACACAACCAAGGCCCATGATTACTTGTTTCCAGGATGGTGAATGGACCAATATTAGGAGGAGGCAGTACTCTGGCCGTCTTCTGTGAAGGATGTTGGTACCCAAACTGAGAGCCCTATTTATTTCCCAGGCCCTCTGCTTGAACGTTTATGATATATCTGCGGGCTTATACTCTGGGTTAGAGCAGTATTTTCCTTTCCCTGAAGTGCCCTTCAGCCATCCACTAATTGAAGTCATCTAACTCCTCTCCACATTTACTCTTAATACTATTCATGCATCAGTTCGACCACCCACCCATCCATCCACCATCCACCCATCCATCCATCAGCCACTCACCCATCCACCCACCCATCCATCTACCATCTACCCACGCATCTATCCACCACCCACCCATCTATCCACCGCCCGCCCAACCATTCATCAGCCACTCACCCATCCACCCACCCATCCATCTACCACCCACCCACGCATCTATCCACCACCCACCCATCCATCCATCAGCTACTCACCCATCCATCCATCAGCCACTCACCCATCCACCCACCCATCCATCTACCACCCACCCATGCATCTATCCACCACCCATCCATCCATTCATCAGCCACTCACCCATCCACCCACCCATCCATCCACCACCTACCCATCCATTCATCATCTACTCACTCGTCTACCCACCCATCTATCTACTATCCACCCACCCATCCATCCCTGTGTTGGATGTACTCATGGAGGACCAGGAGTACCCAGAGAAGGGCAAGACAAACCATGCTTGGGAAGGTGGAGAGAGCAGTTACACATACCCTCTTCCTTCAAATACTCCTCACAAATCAATTTCCTTCTTTCTATTATCCACCCTCTCTGTGGCCCAAAATTTGCAAGAGGGAACGAGTAGACCCCAGACATCGTGACATTCCTAAGCATCCCCAGCCCCTCCCTTAATTCTGGGCTCTTCACGCAGGGTGGTGGGAAGAGAACGGACCATGGAGGCAGATGTTGCCAATGACAAGTTTGAGTTCCTCATGCCTTATTTCTCCATTCTGGCCTCAAAAGCATCATCTGTAAATGAGGGAGGTTGACCCTGACTCTGCCTTTTAAAATTATCCCCTGAAATATCCAAAGCAGAGAGGACAATCAGGGGTGGATTCACAATATTCACACTAATTTTGCATCTGAATACACGACATATGTTAGTTTTAAGTAAAAAAAAAAAAAAAAATTGTTTTAATTAGCAGTGAGTTATAAAAGCTCTGCTCCAAGAAGCTGCTTCGTGCTTATCTTGAGAACCCATGTTTCCTGTTGCTCTTTGTGGACTGCCCCAAGCTCCTGGGGGGGCCTAAGCCCAGGAACTAGGTGACCCCAAGGTCCTTGTGATTCTGTGACTTGGGCCCAAAGGCTCTGAAAGTGAGAATGGCTCGCGTAATTGAAGTGGCCATGGTGGGAAGGGCTCTGAATGGGCTCTCTGACTCAGATGGCACGATTCCTCTTTCAGTGGAGGGGACGCTGGTCCAGCCGGTGGTGACACCGTGTCATTCAGGTTCGAGTAATGGTCATGATTCATCTACAAGACATCACGCAGCTACACATCTGCTCTAGATTTAGACATTTTCCCTCAAATGTTGGCTAAGCTCTCTCTTTTTATGAGCAAGCAAGAGCTCATTTTGGAGAGGCCATTCACAAAGAGAATGGGAAACGGCTTGAATGGAATGTGATTTGAGCACCAGGGCCACGCTCTGTTCTGCGTGGATGAAGCAGGATGAATCCGAGAATGGGGACGAATCGTGGCAGCGGCAGACTGGTGACCAGGACGTTCTCCTGAAGTATCGCCGCGCCCGTGGATGGAACCAGCGGTGGAAATCTACCAAAAGCAATACAGGAAGGAGCTCTCTTTCTCTTCTTTTCGGGTGGTGGGACATTTTGAACATCTGTGGCCTGTGACCGCATTAGTGCTGGTTGTGTGAACTGGGCAAAGCTACCTCAACTTACCTGTAAAATAGAGACAATGTGACCACTCCCCAGGGTTCTTGTGAGGATTAAAGCGGGAGGCCTGAGGGCCAAAATCTCTGTGGCCTGTTTTTGTCTGCCCACCAGACATTTTTAAAGGGTTGTAGAAAAACAAAAACAAAACACAAAGAAGAATATACCACAGACTGCATGACAATCCGCTAAGCATAAGGTATTTGCTATCTGGCCCTTTACAGAAAAGTCTATGGGTCTCTGGATTGAAGGAAGAAATATACTTGAAAACAACTGGCACATGGGTCTAGCATATCGGGGACACTTGGAAAAGGTGGAATTTCACTCCAAAAAAGGGACAACTTTCTGGGAGTAATTTAGTTGCAAGAAAAGGGTAAATGAGATTCAACATATGGGACAAAATCTGTAGGATTTGTAGAATATATAAATATTTCTATTTGGCCTCCCCACCGTGTTAGTCTGCTGAGGCTGCCATAACAAAATACCACAGACCATGCGGCTTAAACAACAGACATTTATTTCCTCACAGTTCTGGAGGCCAGAAGTCCAAGATCCAGGTGTCAGCATGTTGGGTTTCTCCTGAGGCCTCTCCCCTTGGCTGGCAGATGCTGCCTTCTCATTGTGTTTTCACATGGTCTTTCCTCTGTCTGGTGTCCCCTCTGTGTATCCAAATTTCCTCTTCTTACAAGGACACCAGTCAGATTGAATTAGGGCCCACCCTAATGGTGGTCTTTTTAAAACTCACCTCTTTAAAGGCCCTATATCCAAACACAGCCACATTCTGAGGTACTGGGGGTTAGACCTTCAATATATGAATTTTTGAGGGTATACAATTCAGCTTATAACGCTCTTCTTAAATTAAAGGAAGTATCTATAATTAACAATGCTTATCCCTTTATTTAGAACAAATAGCCCTTACACATGAAGAGGTGCCATAATTGTGTAACAATGGGAAAGGCCAATCCCACTTTAGGGAACCTTTAAGTGAGAGGTATCTGCACTTCCCCTGTGGCAGAAACATTCACTGCACCCAAAATATCCATACGGTCCCACACATTTCTCAGCCTCTTGCTCACAGGCAGGGCCACAGGACTAGCTCCAGCTCTCATGAAGCTCTCACGGGCCAGTGGAAGCCCTCCAGCTCGCCCTTCCTTGGCTGTAGCAGCCAGAGAAGCTTCATTTTGAGTGGACAGAACTGGAAGCTGGAAGCAGCCTGGGTCCCTGAGTCACCACATAGAGGACAGCTACTCTGGAGTCAGCCAAAGTGCATAAACGTTTGTGTAAGTAAGAAATAAAGCTTTATTGCACACATCACAGAGATTTGGGGTTTAATTTATCATAGCAAAGGCTGATCTATCTAACACACTGGTTGTCAGAGAAGAGCCGAACGCTGGAGAAGGATCACAGAAGGCACGCTCATTTCAGACCTGCTGTGAATTCACTACCTAACCTTGGACAAGAAGCCTTATTCCTGACACAGACTTGCACTCTGCCCTTTGTTCGCTGGCTGTAGTAACAAGGCCTAGAAAAAATAAATTTTGTTATTCCTGAGGGTTTATATATAATATCAGCCAAAGACTTTCTCTTCAAAATAGCTATGGGGGGACTTCCCTGGTGGCGCAGTGATTAAGAATCTGCCTGCCAATGCAGGGGACACGGGTTCGAGCCTTGGTCCAGGAAGATCCCACATGCTGTGGAGAAACTAAGCCCGCCCTGGTCCAGGAAGATCCCACATGCTGTGGAGAAACTAAGCCCGTGCGCCACAACTACTGAGCCTGCTTGCTGCAACTACTGAAGCCCGTGTGCCTAGATCCCATGCTCTGCAGCAGGAGAAGCCACCGCAATGAGAAGCCCGCGCGCAGCAATGAAGACCCAATGCAGCCAAAAATAAATAAATAAAGTAAATAAGTTAAAAAAAAAAACAGCTATGGGCCATCTTCTGAACAAGGAATATGTTGTGTAACTAACTCAGGCCCTTAAATTGGAGCCATTTATTTTTTTCACCCGTAAATAATGCAGCATCCTGGCACCGTCCACTCTGTGATGTGTCACTGGTTAGTCTCTGAGTTTGCTGCACATCAGTCTACTCTACACTCCCAGAGCTCATGCCCCCAAAGACCTCCTTATCCGCACACCAGCTCAAACGTGGATATACACATAGAAGGGAATTGCAAAGGCCGAGATGCTCCCCACCCTTTCCCACTCCCAGGCCCTTGGTGCCACAGGCATCAGCTCTCAGAGGTAACTGTGTGTCCCGAAAACAGGTCCACAGAAACGAAGTGCAAACACAGACTCCATTTGTCTTTGGAACCAGGTGTCTGAAAAGCACCCTTGACCAAAAAAAAAAAAAAAAAAAATCTGCCACAAATAGTACACTCATTTACTACTCAGGAAATATGCTCTTTTCATTGAAAAGTGATGACATTAAATTGAACCAGCTCCCATTACTGCTCTGAATTATTCTAACTGTGCCTGTAACACTCAGAGGGTCTTACAAAGAAAACAAATACAATAATCAAGAGGCTTCCAGACCCCCTAAAAATATCAGTCTCACATTCTTTCTGAATTGGTCTCACGTTATGACATGGCTATATAGAAAGTATTTTATTGACTTAATCTAGTAAAACCCAGTAGCCTTTTAACAGCTAACATAGATAACAAGGCTATCCAGGATGGCTGCTTACTTGGGAGATCTGCTGAGAAAGAAAGAGTCTTTGTCCAGCTTCAAGAGTTGTCATACTGAGTGAAGTAAGAGAAGGAGAAGTATGGTATGATATCACTTATATGTGGAATCTAAAATAAAATGACACAAATGAACTTATTTACAAAACAGAAACAGACGCACAGATTTAGAGAACGAACTTATGGTTACTGGGGGGAAAGGGAGGGGAGAGGGATAGTTAGGGAGTTTGGGATTGACATGTACACACTGCTATATTTAAAATAGATAACCAGTGAGGACTTCCGGTATAGCACAGGGAACTCTGCTCAATATTATGTAACAACCTAAATGGGAAAAGAATTTGAAAAACAATAGATACATGTATATGTATAACTGAATCACTCTGCTGTACACCTGAAACACAACATCGTTAATCAACTGTACTCCAATATAAAATAAAGAGTTAAAAAAAAAAAAAAAGAGTTGATGGTAGACGGAAAGCGTGTGATGCTCAGAATCTCAAGAAACTGCACAATTTTGAGAATGACTTAAAACAGCACAAAGACCTGGCCCACGTGGAAACCCCAAAGATACGTGCTGTAAGGATGGTTCGATCTGCTGTTGACTTTCCCCTCTGCCCACGGCGGCCATGCTCTCTGATTTCTCTGTGTTCTTTGAGGAAGGTGCCCTGCCCCCCCAGACCCACTGAGGGACCAGCTCACTCAGGGACCCTGGAGAGTCCTTAAACCATTTGGGGCCCCAGTTTTCTCTTCTTCAAAAAAGCTTGGGTTGAACCCCATGATCTCAGGTCCCTTCTGTTCTAAATTGTTCTGATTCCTAAAAGAAAATATCATCATCAAAACTAGATACACCTTCTTGCCTCCCCCATCCCCACTCCATCAAACTTCAGGGCGAGCTTTGCGTAGTGGAAACTGCAGGCCTCTCACTTTCTACCATGCTACACCGTACAGGGGAGCCACACTGTAGGGGGACACAGGGCTTCAGCAAGTCTGTAGATATGAAAAATGTTTTGTGAACAGTTATGAATGAAGTCAGAACTGGGCCAATCCAAACACCCCGTCTGGACCCCGCTTCCATTCTACTCATCACTCCTCTTCCCCCAACCCTCAAACAAGGACAAAAGCTAGAGGTAATGTTCACAGATGGCATTCTTCATGTGCCATTTTCAGAGTCTACAAGGAAGATCCTGACCACACCCCCCGCAAAAAAAAAGAAAAATGCTGATTCGTCTTGAACTGCCATTTGCCGTACGTCAGGCAGATAGACGTTGGCAGACACCCTGTGGCAAGTGAAACGAAGCCAAAAATGCCCTCAAATACCCACACCTCGATCCCCTCTTGTATCCTGTCAGTTCCTGGGCCAAGAACTTTATGTAGGAGACGATACCACTATTTTGCAACGTGCTCTTAGTTTTAAGATGTATCAGCCAATAAATGAAGCAGTCATAGTGAGGGAAAAGTGTATTTCACAGTCGTTATAAAAGTACATATATTTAATAATGGTGACATAAATACAGTCCTTACTTATGACCAGATGGTACGATGAAAGCCGACTTTTCCTCCCGGATGTCACACGATGATAGCTGTCACTTCCGGCAGTAACTATAGGCTGACTCAGCTCACAGGTGCAGACTACTGAGAGACAGTCATGGGTCAAAGAGACAACACGCTTTGTACTTACCAAAGGGATAATCAAGGTCTCCATATAAATATAATAAAATAATAAAGAATTAACATTTCTTCTCTCACTCGATTCCATAGATTTGTCAGGTGCTCACACACACAAAATACAGTTTCCCCCCTTCCTCACTCCCCCCTCACCTCTCACTGGGTTTGGAATAAACCTGGGTTCACAGTTCAAGTTGCCAGTGGTGGTGCAGTTGGTCAGTTGTAGGAGAGCCTGCAGCCGTTCTGGAAGCATACGAGGATCGGGGAGCACGTCCCAGCAAGCTAACAGCGACACAGAAATGCTCATGTTCTCGAGGCAAGTAAAACACAAGAGAGAGACATAAAGAGCTAGACCAAGTTCACAGGCACGCAGCCTGCAAGCCTGCAGAGCCGGCACTTGCAGCTGGAAACCATCTTCAAAAAGGCTTCTTCGGCGATCAAAAACCAAACACTTCATGTCAAATGGAGAGAGGGACTTTCTCAGATGCTTTTCTTCTCTCGGCTTAAAAAGCTCTATTTTCAACGGAAAGTTCCACAACCCGGTCTGGAGCCATCCAAAGGAGTGCCAACAACAGCGGAGAGCCTGACTTGCTCCCTAGCCCTAGGGCTGGGGTGATCCCATCCAGGGGGAAGCAGCAGCCCCAGGTCTTGTCAAGGTCGGCCAAGACTGGGCACGGCAGTGGCTTCTGGGGACAGCCAAGTATCCGCTCTCGCCTTGCTCAGTCAGAGACGTTTGGGGCAGAAGGAGGTCACCAGTGCTGAATGAGAAGAAACGAAGGACCATCCCCGCTACTCTCTGGCACAGGCTGGCTGCCGGTGGAAGGGAAGGCAGGCTTTGCAAATGCTCAAAGGCCGTGGCCTTTCTTCAGAATCAGTGGGCTGGGAGGACTAGCCCTGGGGTGGCCACATGAGTGGTTTCTGGCCGCACCTGCACCAGCCAACAGTCAAAGACTCCAGGCTGTAGTGTAACCCGTCTCCGAACTGACCTCTATCCAACCTGTGCTGATTCTTCTTCTTTTGCCAGTTCCGCTCACCACCAAGTGGTCCCCGCCAAGTGCCAGGGCCCAGGCCCCGGTGGAGACAGCCCCCGGTGGGCTCCAAGCTACACACGGTCAGACAACGCTGGAGTCCACAAAACACGTACAGAGGGACGGCACAGACACAGACCCAGAGATGCATCTTTGGTTCCATCCTTGGCAAAAGGTGTGAAAACAGAACATGGACTCAAAGCCTGTGTGAGGAATGCTGCTGTCCTCAAAGAAGACACGGTACTGTATTTTGAACGTGATGCCCTCCAGACGAGCCTCTCACAGCCCACGGCAAACTGGCTGAGTTCCAAATCATGCCTGTTTCCTTGGCAGCTTGAAAACCACATTGCACAGAGCTAATGGTGCCTTCCAAGTACATCCATATCCAACCTTAACTCTCTTCTCTCTTTCCGAATAACCACCTGTAACTATGTGTTACACTTTCCAGCAGGATCAGGGCTCTGTTGATCCGATGGGAAGAACACATGGCTGGCTGTGATCTCGCCCCTCCTGCAGGCCAGCGTGGGCCACCAGCCACTCAAAACATCACCTGGGTGAGCTTTGATGCCCTCCACGCTTATCCTCCCGTGAGAACAGGAGTTTGGTGAAATCAATTCTCATCTCTCCATCCAGGTTTTTAAAAATTATGTTGTTTCGGTTTAATGACATCACATAAAGAAAAATCATCTTCGGAGAAGATAATTCCACCATTAGCAAGTTTCAACCAAAAGAGAAAAGAAATCTGTCAAGACCCCACTTGGCAAATGAGTGTCCCCATCGGCCCTTTCCTTTCATTGGCGTCCCCACTGTTCGGATCAGTCTTTGACCAGATGCCCCTTTTTGCTCAGAGGGGGCGGTGCTGCTTTCGGAGGTTCCTGCCTGTCCTCCCCAGGGGTTCATGGGACTGGGTGCTCCAGGTCGCCAACTCTTGCCACCCCTGCAGGGATCCACCTCTATGAAAAGAGGGGAAACCGTGCCTGGCTGAACCAGTTTGTGACGCCGCCATCTGACTGCTGAAAAGAGAACAATCCATTGAGAGGCACACACAGAGCACGAAGTGGAGAAACAGCTCGGAAGGGTCTGTAATCTGAGTGGCCCAGAGCCCGATGCTGGGTTCTCACCCCCAGCGCAGTTGAGGGAGGTGGGTGGAGGGCTGGTGAGTGGGTGGGAGGAAGGAGGCCGTGCGTGATTGGAGCTGGACGCACAGACAGCCAACCCTCCTGGGGGATCCCAGCATCTCCAGGGGGCCCTACTCGGGACTGGGCTGTACAGGCTCTGGGTCTGTGGGTTTCAGCTGTGGGGACATCGCATGTCAGGAGGAGGTGAGACCGTGAAGGATGCTCTGTGAGAGGCCTTTGAGTCTTCATGCCCTGACGGATGTAGGGAGCGGCTCCATTGCCTTCCTTAGAAATGCCAAGAACCCCGCCGCTGGCCCAGGTTAACACTGGCCTTTGACCCCGTCAGCCATGTCGAAGGAGAGGCTCACGGGGGCCAGGGGCTGCAGCGGGGGCATGCTGGCCTCCAGGGGCCTGTCTGCGGAGGGCTGCAGGCTTTGATGCCGCTTCCTCAACATCTGTCCGATGCCCATCATGGGGAACCTGCCTCGGCTCTTCACACAGTTCGGGCTCCCCAGGGGCTGTGTGGTGCCATTGCCAGGCCCCGGGGCTGGGGGACACATGCCCTCCTCTTTGGGGGGGCTGTTCTTATCTTCGTGGGCAAAGGAGACCAGAGTGGGGTGCAAAGGAGTCTGAAGAGGTGACAGGCTTCCAGGCAGCAGGACGGGAGAGAGTGTCCGCTCACCGGGATTCCCTCGAGCCAGGCCCCCAGGGGAGCTCAGAATCCTATAGTGATGGGACGGGGACAGCAGTTCCGTCTGGTCATCACGATCCACAGACTCAAAGGAGCGCACCATATCCAGCATCAGGGGGTCTTCCTTGGCAGGGATGCCAGCGCTCCCAGGCCCCTGCTGAGGGGGCTCTGGTTTCTTGACAATCCTGGGTGTCCTGGGGGGTGGCACGGGGATGAACTCCATGGAGGAGGAAGCCACACAATTGGAGTCCGAGGTTTTGCGAAAAATATTGCGGCAGCCGAAGGAATCTGCACACCAAGAAAGCAAAGGAAACATGAAGACGGCCACGCAAACAGTGCCAATGGCCCACTCCCTCCTGCTCTGACCTCCAGCTTCACTGAGACAGTGCGTTATCCAGGGAGGTCAGATGGAGCCAAGAAGTGAATGGCCTCAGCATCCCATTCTCCCCATGGGGAATCAGACGGTCTTCCTAGAATGGAGGGCACAGAAGGCTGGTGATGGGAGGCCTCCTGGATTCTGATTTGCCTCATGGCGCCAGCTTAACATCTGTTCTCCTTTCGGTTGCTTAAAATTCTGGACCCTGCCGAAGAGCCTTTGAATAAAAAGGTCCATGGCTCAACAGAACGACCACAAAACTGGGGAAGCACATGGATACCAGCTCTCTGAGGACTTGCAAATCTGGTCCTCAGATAATCAAAGCTGGAAGGAGGGTTACCCTTGTGACTTTAAAAAAAAAAAATATGGTAACAATTACATAACATGAATTTTAAAGTGTTTATTTATTACTTAACCACTTTTAAGTGTACAGTTCAGTAATGTTCAGTACATTCACACTGCTGTGAAATAGAACTCTTCACCTTGCAAATCTAACAGTGGTTGCCAGGGGCAACCCGTCTATGAATGTGACTACTCTAGGTCCCTTGTATAAGTGGAATCCGCAATATGTGTCCTTTTGTGAACGGCTTGTTTCACTGGGCACAATGTCCTCAAGGTTCCTCCGTGTCAGTGTAGCACGGGTCAGAATCCCCTTCCTTTTTAAGGCTCCCTCATGGTTTTTGGTCTCACCGGAGCCTCACCTAATTCTGAACAGGAGTGAAACACTCTTCCTCTGTATATTTAAGGCAACCAGCCGACCCCCACGGTTTCCATCTCAAGTTGGCACAGACTAGAATCCAGGTTTGCAGACTCTGCCAGAAAAGAAAGGGAAAACCTCCACGAGTTTGGAGGTGAGGGAAGTAAAGCCAAGTTCCTGTGGAACAGGCCCTATCTTAGCTGCCTTTTCCTACCATCATATTTCATAGGCCCCGTCGGGGCCCGGAGGCAGGAGCAAGCTGCTGCCCCCAGCAGAGATTTCGGGGACATCCCAGGGCACTGGGAATCCTTCGCCTTACATAAATAAATACACAGATCCTGAAATAAACCTCCTCCTCGGGCCAGCACAGATGCCTGAGATTCACCGGCAGAGAGAAGGAAAATTTCATCGATGGCTAACGTCTCCAGTGTTCCAGCTGGCACGTGAGGTCCCCGTCCCTCCCTGAGATGGCTGCGTGCTCCCAACTCGTAGCCCGGTTTCTCCCTCCGTGCCGTCCTGCTTCCTTCACTTCCCCAGAGGTGCAGATCCTGGGAGGACGCCCCCCACACTCGCCCTACTGATCCCTCGCTCAGAGTCAGCCCCGGGGCACAGAGCCAGACACTGCAGTGTCCCCCGCAAGAAGGGCACAGTCACCAGCCCCGACCCTTGAGCATGACTGCCAGCTCCTCTTCATCCCATCCTTCCCGGGAGGCAGTCGGCTACACTGGTCAGGAGAGAAAGCTCTAGAGCCAGGCTGCCTGGTTGGAAATCTAGATGCTGTCACTCACCAGCTCTCTGACTTTGGACAACTCTCTGGGCTATTTCCTCGTCTCTAGAAATGGGGGTGAGAATGATTTCACTGGGTTGAGGTAAGAGTTGAAACAGTGCCTACCGCACAGTGAGTGGTCAGTGCTAGCAATTATATAGGCTCCAGGGTGCTTCTCAGCAACAAGCTCTCAAATCCCAGGAGGAAGGAAAAATGCAAAGAAACAGAGGACAGTTGGTCCAGGAAAGTATCAAGGAATGCACTCCACCTCTGGGGCTGCAAAGTTACCCCCACATATGCAGCCCTGACCTAGACTTTCCTTGGGGAATCCATAGGACGCCACTGCAAAGGGTCCTAACAGGATTTGCTGCCTGTTCCCAAGCCAGAAAGGAGGATCCCCCAAGGAGGGACAAGCACAGTCCCTCCAGTGGGGTCCCTGCCTTCCTGAAACCTGCAGAGTGAAACTGAACTAAATGGCATTGTTCTTCTCTGGGTGAGAACCGGTCTCAGAGTCAAATGGACCGTGCTGCTTGGTGCTGTTTGAATCTCTGATACTTTCCTGCTTCCCCAGGGAACCACTGGTTGATCTCAGACAGCCAGGGCCCTCTTGGAACCTCAGTCTCTTCCTATTTAAAACAAAGAGATCAAAGACTGGACTCCACAATCTCTCCCATCCGCCCTCCGTAAGGAGAACCTCTCCTCTACCCCACAGTTGGCTTCAGGATGCTCCCCGGCCCCCTATGCCCGCCTCCCGGCTCTCCGTGTGTTAACCCCCCCCTCTGCATCGCTGGATGCTTAGCCCAGAGGAAGGAGGCCCGCATGGATCAGTTACCTCATGTGCTGGATGATGAATGAGGCAGAGTAGCCCACACCCGTATCTCATTCGATCCACCCAGTAGCTCTGATGGGTAGATTTCCTCACAAGTAAGGGAACCAATTAAGATCCTCAGTGGGTAAGGAACTTGGGCCACAACCAACTACAGAGCTGGGTTTGAGCACCCTACCTCCACCCCAAAGCCCACATCACTGCCTCTCAGGGTGCACTTCTCTGGTGAAGGCTCCCACAAGAGCACGCCCCCATCACTGCTCCCGCACCACGATCTCTGCCCCTCCAAGTACTGAACACCCGTTCCTGGTTCCATGATACCATGCACCCCAAGCTCTGCTCCCGCAATGCCACGCACCCTGATATCTGCTCTCACAGTACCACACGCCCTGACATCGGCTCCTGCAAAACCGTTCCTCCCGATCTCTGCTCCTTCACCCTGATCTCTTTTTCTGCACCAAAATCTCTACGCCTGTAATACCTTACCCCCTGATCTCTGCTCCCACAATCCCGTGCACCCCACCTCTGCTTTCTCAAATCCTGTCCACACCGGTAGACAGCACCCGGCAGTCTGGACTTGCTTATTCTCAGGTTGCCTTGCACGCATTGATCCTGCTTTCCCATGGGCACGAGAGTCGTGTCTGTCCCAGGGGCCTACACAGCCACCAGCATGGGGTACACGGCGGCCCCGCAGCTGAACACAAACGGCCTGGAGAGCCCCCCGAGCTGACCCACCTTTGTCGGGGAGGCCAGGCTTGGCGGCCTTCCGGTCCCTCAGCAGGGCCCTGGTGCTCTGAGCCTGCGTGATGAGCAAGGCCGAGGGCTGCTTGTGCGACGGCAGGTTCTTATCCAACTTCTTGGAAAATGGCCGGTGAAGAAAATCCCCTCTTTTTTCTTGTTCTTTGGGCTTTTTATCCTTCCAATCAGAAGCAAACATAGGTACTCAGACGCACACAAGAATACACAATGGGGTCCCTCTTTGAAGAGTTATCGAAGTAGAGTTAAGAAACCCCAGTTTTCCAAAACGCTAGGCTCTCAGCTACATGTTGAACAATGGAAGCGCTGAGGCCCAGCGGCTGCTCCAGGGAACCTCCCTCCCTCCCCCTGGGCCACAGCAGGCTCCGGTGGTCCCCAGCTCCCTGCCCTATGCCGTTTTGACGTGTTCCAACAAGGGCAAGATCATCCCTGGGTGGTCCATTATTCTAGAACAAGCTGAACAAACTGAGGCAAAGCAGATGAGGACTCCCGGAAACCTGCTGTCTTATTTATAGCAGAGCCCTAAGATTCTGCCCACAGTAGTGGTTTTGCAAAGGCAATTCTGCAAAGGAAACGTAACTGCTTCCTCGGTGCTTGTGTGTTCAGTCAAGCCGAGGAGGTGGACGACCAGCCCACGGAGCCCTGAGCCAGTCTAGGTGAGTTTCTGACCCCTTTACCCCCACTGGGCACGTGGGCTTTTACTTGTGTACTTAAATTGGCACGATTCAGCCACTTGTGCTGTCAGTCTTGCCTTTATTTAACTCATTTATAATCCCTCTGCTAGGAGTGAATTTGACTGTTTTATATATCTTCCACCCCACAGCCTCAGGCATGAAGGCAGGCACAGAGAGAAAGCTTAATAAATAGTTATTGAAATATTAAAAAGCAAAAACAAAAAAGCCAGTGGAAATGGAAATGAATTAAAATTAATTGGGTTCAAGCTTCTGGGAAGGGTGATGTTGCTAAAAGGAAGCTTTTTTCTGGCCCTAAAGATTATGTTTGATGTTTACTGTTAAACAGAGGCAACTGAATCCGGACCTCACCACAAGGGAGCGGGGAAAAGAGACCGATTTTCACATTTTTTGCCTTAAACCTTAAGAGCATTTGCAATTCAAGAGAGCTCATCTATTTTTCATTGATGTTGTTGAAAAGCTTCTCCAGGAAACATCCCCTTGCACTCAGGTAGCCCTTTCTAATGAGGATTTTCAGAGCCTTTACGAACTGGGGTTCATTATGTCCAGGTTTTGAGTGGGAAAGAACGACTGTGAAGAGATGGACAGTGGGGACGCCCAGCCCAGCCTTGAGTGTCACCATGAGGACAATAGCTCCCTGGGGCCTACGCCTTGGCTGAGGTGGCTCGTCACCCGAGGAGGGGCGAAGTGGGATGAAAGCAGAGGTGAAACTTCTGCAAACACCCTCCCCAGCTTCTGGACAGCCACTGGCACCTTTACTGAGGATGCTTGGAATGCAAGACGCTACTCTAAGAGCACGACCCACGACGAGGCAAATACTGTTATCCCCTCTTGCAGAGGGGACTGTGGTGGGTAAAGAATTCCCCCAGAATATACCCGGACAAAACTATAATTCAAAAAGATCCATGCACTCCTATGTTCATAGCAGCACTATTCACAATAGCCAAAACATGGAAACAACCTAAATATCCGACAGAGGAATGGATAAAGAAGATGTGATACGTATATGCAATGGAATACTACTCAGCCATAAAAAAGAACGAAATCATGCCATTTGCAGCAACATGGATGCAACTAGAGATGATCATACTAAGTGAAGTGAGTCAGAAAGAGAAAGACAAATACCATGTGATATCACTTATATGTGGAATCTAAAATATGGCACAAATGAACTTATCTACGAAACAGAAACAGACTCACAGACATAGAGATCAGACTGGTGGTTGCCAAGGCGGGGGGGTGGGGGAGGGAGAGGGATGGACTGGGAGTTTGGGGTTGGTAGATGCAAACTATTACATTTAGAATGGATAATCAACATGGTCCTACTGTAGAGCACACAAAAGTATATTCAATATACTGTGATAAACCATAATGGAAAAGAATATAAAAAAAGAATGTCTAATGTGTATAACTGAGTCACTTTGCTGTACAGCAGAGACTGGCACAACATTGTAAATCAACTATACTTCAATAAAAAAAAGAAAAAAAAGAATTCATCCAGGAGCCGGACGGCAACTCAGTTTTTCACAGCCCTCCCTGAAAGTCGGTGTTCTTAACGCTTGACTCCACAGTGCCCTCCGGAAGCCTGAAGCCTGGGGCAGGGCCAGGCGTTTCCAGTGCCATAGAGGAAGGCTGGGCACAGCGACTGGCCAGGAGCAGGGACCCCACTGTAGTCCCAGGGCTCCGGGTCGGCATCTGGAATGCTACAGAGGAGGCCGTGGGCAGGACACTACGGAGGGGGAAGGGGGCATCCGCTCCAGGTCAAGGCCAAGCACAATTTTCCGCTGCCCCCCCTCCCCGTTTCTATCAAACACCAACAGGCCCCCGTCTCTACGGCAAAGGAGAGTGAGCTTTCACGTTCCCCAGCCTCCCCCAGGCACCAAAGGGCCTGTCCCGAAAAGTCTGGCAGAATTCCATCCTTTTGCTCCGTTCTATCTCTGATTTTACGAGAAAACTCATAAGTTCTACCTGGTAACACCTTAAACAGGAAAAAAGAAATCAAACACGCTTTTGTGATACATTGTAAAACAGTATTTGAAAGAAAAAGCAAAACTTCAGTCCCCCCCTCCCCCCGCCCCCGGCCCGTTTTTAAGGATTTTTTTAAGAATGATGAGCACACCTTCCTTTGGGCTGCCCCGAGTTCCCTGCACTCAGAGGGCTTCCTGCCGACGGCTTCCTGGGTCCAGCTCAGCCCTTTTCTAACTCTCCGTGGGTTCTCAAAGCTAAAGGATCAAGATGCAAACTTTCAGGGGGCCAGTATCACTACCCAGATAGAGCTCATGAACCAAGAGGTGTACAAGGTATGAGAGTTTTCTGTAGGAAGAGACCAAGGTTGGCTCTGGGAATCTCTCCAACAACCGACAAAGGGGTATTTGGCAATGAGCAGAAAGCCTGCGATGGGGGCAGAAGAAAGGGGACATGGATTTAGGACTAAAGATTGCGGGAAAGCTTGCTCAGGCCCCCCTGTTGAACTTAATCCCAGGATCCTGAACCATGGTGCTTCCTCCATAACCCCCAGAGCACCTTTCTCCAGCCGAAAAGACTGGGTGACTTCACAGTGACCGGTTTCTTGGGAGATACCAAGAGTTCATCACCGGACCGCTCCCTGTGCGGGACAATCCCCTGGGTCAGTCAGTCCCGGTGGAAGGGTCACCAGCCCCCAGGAAACGAGTTTGTTTACAAGCAGCCATCCTCATGCCTTCCAAACACAGGTTACAAATGCAACTGATCATCCAATTCTACCTGTTCATTTGCATGGCCTATTTTCTCCAAAAGAGATTTCCCAGGAAGCAGGACGCTGAATTGCCTTATGTAACAGAAACAGATCTCCAGAAGGACTAATTACGTTCCCCCTTTGACATGCCTGCACCCATTCCCGCGCACCCCACCCAGCAATGCTGACTGCCTTCAGGCCTCTTTGGTTTCCCTGTGATTCTCACGGGAGGGCGGTGCGCCCCTCCCCCACGTGTGCCTAAGGGTGGGCGATGGAGCTGAAGCTTCCGGGGTCTCCTCTGCCCCCTCATGTTCAGTCCGCACCCCCAAGGCAGATCCAAGAGGAGACCGCAAGCAAGCCCCACACAAAACAGCTTCTTGTTTTCTTTCAACCACGTTCCAACCACCACACATGTGCGTGGACATTTACAAAGCTGGACACTTTGAAAATGTGACCCCTTAAAAGGTTACCTACCCAAGACTCTTTGGATGTCGTGGATTGTTTGATGGAGGAGAGGAAGAAACCACTGAGCGAGGATCCACTGGGCTACGGGAGGGAGGCGTCTGCAGGCTCGGCAGCCGGGCCGGGGAGAAGCGGGGAGCCAGTCCTCAGCTTCTGAGATCTGAGCTCCAGGGCGTGGGTCCCCTTAGACTCTTCCCTGCGACTCCAGGCTCCTGGCTCCAAAGAGCCGCAGCCTCCCCCTGCCTTTCCCGTTTTGCTCCTGAAGGTACAGCCAGGTGACCTTCAGCAAGTCACTTCCCCTTGAGGGACGGGCCTCCCCATCTATAACCAAAAGGGTGGGTCCTTCCTAAGCTCTCCGGTTATAAAAAATGAACCCCACATCTCGCCTGCTTCACTGTCTGAAAGGCAAAGGCATTCATTCAACTAGGACAGTTGCGGCCACGCCTCCTGGGGCCACCCCCTCAGCCCCGCACCCCCGGGGCTGCAGGAGGAAGTGCTGCCCAGCGGGGCCACCTGCCCCTCACACAGTGCAGAACTGACCGCAGAGTGTCAGTGATGGCACAGCGGAGGGGCCAGGGGACTGGAGGCGAGCTAAAGCTGTCCTCTTTGAGGAGTCTTCAAGTCCGCTCAGCGTGGGCTTTCTGGAGCCTGGGGTCCCCTTGATGATGAGACAACCTCACCTGGCTGTTTGGAACATCAGAACCAGGTGCGGATCGTGGACACCTGGGATGGCCCAGGGGCCCAGGTGTTGTCTGCTGGTTGCTTTTGGTTCCTTGCTGCCCATCCCATAAGGGAAAGCCACAGAGGCCTGATTTTGCCATAGGAAACAAGCAACTGAGTTGAGAAAAAAGAGGGCTTGGTTCATAAATTAGGCCACTGGGCCGGGAAGCCCTGGACTGTTGTAAACCCCACTTCTTTACAGGTAGAAACACGAACGCATAGCCAAGCGTGTAGTTTTAGCAAGACAGTAAAAAAATGGTCAACTACGCATAGACAGCACTGATCTGATCTGAGGGATTCTGACAAATCCACTTACAACAGGATTCTGCACGGTGGAATTCAGGACAGGATGGAGGCGGGCAGGGTCCAGAGCCCTGGGCAGAGATCTGCCAACCTTCAGGGTCATATGTGACAGTTACAACAGGATTCTGCATGTTGGAATTTAGGACAGGATGGAGGTGTGCAGGGTCCAGAGCCCTGGGCAGAGATCTGCCAACCTTCAGGGTCATATGCGATGGTTACTTTCATGTGTCAAGTTGGCTAAGCCAGGGTACCCCGTGTCTAGTCAAACACCAGTCTAGATGCTGCGGTGAAGGTATATGGTAGATATGACTGCCGTTTAAATTGGTAGGCTTTGAGTAAAGCAGATTAGCCTCTACAGTCTGGGTGGGCCTCGTGCAATCAGTTAAAGGCCTTAAGAGAAAAAGACTGAGGTGTCCTGAGGAAGAAGGGATTCTGCCTCCAGAAGACATAGGGATGAAGCTGAAACATCAGCCCTTCCCTGGGTGTCCAAGCACCACACACACACACACACACACACACACACACACACACACACACACCCCATTGGTTCTGTTTCTCTGGAGAACTCTGACTAAGCCATCATAACCCCCCAAGTTCTTACCTGCACAGCATGAAATTCGAGGTCTCTTGTCCAGGTGCCCAGGGAGGCCTGTAAAAAGCAGCATTTTTCAACAATTCAAGAAGCTGCACTTGTTTATTTCCTAAATTCTACCCCCTCCCACTTGCAGCTCCGGTTGAGGATTCTCCCTTTCAAAGTTTATAGACAAGAAACCAAACTGTCGTGGAAGCAGGCAGCAGATGTCCTAATGCCTGCCTGCCCTGGATAGATTTTCTAGGCAAGATTTTTATTGAAGTCTAGGACACATAACACAGAGGTGCTCCGATGATGAGTAAGGAGTTCAATACGTTTCCTCAAACAGCGAAGACACGTTGAAATGGCACCCTGATCAAGACACAGAACCCAGCTGGCACCTGGAAGTCCCTCGTTCCCAGCATCCTCTCCCTGTCCCCAAAGGTAACCACTGTTCTGATTTCTAACAATTCAGCTTGACCTGATTCCATACTTGATTTTAAAGATTTGTACAGATTTTAAAATGACACAAAGAAAAATCATTGTAATATTTTACCTTTAAACTTAGAGTCTCCGTTATGGGTTTAATTTTATTCCCCCCAAATTCATATGTTGGAGTCCTAACCCCCAGACCTCAGAATGTGGCCTTACTTGAAGACAGGGTCAGGACAGGCCCGTCACATCCTCTTTGAAGCTTGGGGGAGGGGGGAGTGTGAAAGTTTGCTCTCCTTTGCCTTTGAGAAGAAGGAGTGTTGGTGTTACCTTGACAGAGGTAAGCAAGTTAAGATGAGGTCATCAGGGTGCGTTCTAGTGCAATGTGACTGGTATTCTAATAGAAAGGGGGAAATTGGTCACACACACACACAGAACGCCATGTGAAGATGAAGGCAGAGATCGGGGTGATGCTTCTACAAGCCAAAGAATGCCAAAGATTGCCAGCAGCCACCAGAAGCTAGGAGGCATGAAAGATTCTCCCTCACGGCCCTCAGAGGGAACCAATCCTGCAGACACCTCGACCTTGGACTTCTGGCCTCCAGAACTGGGAGACAATACACTTCTGTTGTTTAAGCCACTCAGTTTGTGGGACTTTGTTACGGCAGCCCTAGCAAACTAATACAGTCCCTCCGCCACCCCTGCATAACTTTTCTTCCAAAACTGCAATGTTACTTTGACACTACAGAGAAGCCCTGCTAATGCTAACTTACATTTTGCTACAAATTAGCATTATTCTTCAAGACTAAACAAACTTGGCTCCTGGCTCTCTACAGCTTTAATAAGCCAGTTTAGAAATGATGACTGCTCTGCCACCACCCCCATGGTCCCCCAGGGCCTCTGTCTTAGGAAAAGGAATCTCTGGGGCACATGCCTAAGGTGAGACAAGTGTCCCACTTTTCCAGACATAATCTCTGCCTGTTACAGGAAGAAGAGGGGGAGAAAGTGGTAAAGTCATAAAATGATGACACTGTAGTCCCAAGAGGGAAGTTTTTTCCACTTAATTCAGCCCCTCCGTCTCCTTGGAGAAAAAGAACCAGGATCAAGAAGAAGAAAGAGACCGTCACTTGCCCTCAATGCCCGGACACGGCCCCGGAGCCGCTCCCCAGCCAGCTTGTGTACACCCTTGAACTTCATTCCAGGGCTCCGGCTCACGGCACCTCCCTCCCCTGCCACTTGGCCGCTTCTCCTCCTGGACCAGCTGATGGCAACTGGGAAGAGCCCCACAGAGGCTCTGAGTGGGCTTTACCTGGAAAATCTGGCTTCTTTCAGACTTTCTCACCACTTTTTCTAACTGGCCCCATTTCACTTTCTAGGTTCCAACAGAGAGGAGTTGCATCATCTAGTCAGAGCCTGTAATTTAATTAGCACAAGTATCGCCACAGTTTGGAGAAAACAAATGGATCACAGAAAATTGAAATGCTGTCTTCCCATTAACGTTCCTATTGAAACCCTAACCATTAACTATTTCGACAAATGTTTTAAAATGCTTACTATGTGTTTTCCGGGCCAAATGAAGTAATCAGCTGAGAATAATAATCTGGATGAAAAAAAGAGGCCCCTTTCCCATCGCGGTTCTGACACTTAACACACAAGCAAGGTCGGGTACGAGGGCAACCAAGGACGTGGGCGTCAGCCAGGTGGCTTAGAGGCTGCCTAGGGCACACACATAGGGGCATGCGGTACGTCTAGGTTTCTGTTATTACCTGAGGCCCTAAACAGTCAAACCAAGAGGCAGGGGAGCCTACCAGTGAATTCAGTATCCCCTGGACCCCAGCCGAGGTACCCAACCTCCCTGCAAGTGACTGTAAGAGGTCCCTACCTGCCACAGGGCATGGCCATCAGGTGATGATAATTCGACTTGCACGCTATGGTGCAGGTGGTCCCCTACTTTCTAGGTGTCCCACCTGGAATGTTCGACCTTCCCCAGATGCTGGCCCAATTCTATTTTCTGAGACTAGGACCAAGGTCCACTTGATTATTTCATTTGTTCATTTAGCAAATATTTACTGAGCCTCTACTGGGTGCCAGGCATTGTGTAGGCTCTAGGGACAGGGTGAGGAGCAAAAGTGACACTGTCCCTGCTCTTAAGGAACTCGCAGTCCAGAGTGGGGAAGAGATGATAATCAAATAATCCCTGAACAGACAGAACCCTGCCAATGGGACAAGCCCCAGGAAGCAGAATGTGTGTGACAGTGTTTACTGGAGGGATGCAACCCAGTGGCAGAGGTCAGAGAACGGCAGGGGTCCACGAGGACATGACCCTGCCGTGGGATCTGAAGATACACATTAACTCAGCAGAGAGGGCTGGGGAGAACATTCTGGAAGAGAGAACAGGGTGTGCCCAGCCCTGGCAGCCAAGAGAGCACAGAGTCTCAAGGCCCATGGGACTGAGCACAAAGCAAGAAGCAGGGCTGTGTGCGGGGCCCGGGAGACAAGGCTGGAGGAGCTGGCAAAGGCAGTTCAATCCGGGACGTGGTGGCCACGTCACAGAGTTTGCCTTCCAGGTTAAGGAAGCCTTTGAAGGTTTCAAGCGGGGAGGTGACACGGTCTGACTTGAGTGTGAATCGCTCGCTCTGGCCGGTGTGTGGACAGAGCGCCAGGTAGTCGCGGGGAAGGAGCGGGACCAGTTAGGAAGGAGGCTGCCGCTGAGGTCCACGCAAGAGGTGATGGTGGCTAGGATGGGGCGGATGGAGAGTGGAGGGGTTGGAGAGCTTCAGGAGTCAAACCAGCAGAACTTGGCGACAGACTGGCTCTCGGAGTGAGGGAAAGGAATACGAAGGTCTTCCAGGTTTCTGCCCTGTACTGAGGGTGGGGCTGCCATTTGGAGACAGAAAATAGGGGCCAGGGGTGGGGGGAGATGGGGGAGGAGAGGTGGGGCTGGTTCCAGGTGTGCTGGATTTGAGACGCCTTCATTCACGCAACAGAAGGTTCAGTAAGCAACTGGCCGGAGGGGGGTGGAGCTCAGAGGAGTCTGGCCCTACCCCGTCTCTGCTCTCCCGCTCCCAGCCCTAGGAGCCATGCGTGTGCTTCCCGCCCAGCCCCAGTGCGCGTCCCCCCGCTGCCCCTCCAAAAGCTCATCTCCGTCCTCACCATGCTGGTGCCTCACAGCCAGTCTCAGAGGAAGGAGGCCTGCAGCCTGGGGTCAAGGCTAGGGCCCACCCTGGCTGCTCGGAATGCATGCCCCTCCCCACCCATCGCTGGAGTTCCTTCCTCTGCCTCCCGGCCCACCTGCTCCCCAGCCCCTCTTCACTGCCAGCGGCATCGACGGAGAGATCTGTGCTCACGGTCCTCGCTCCCCCAAACCCACGCAATCTCCTTTCTGCCTTCTCCACCTCCTCCAGGACGAGAAACTGCCCAGCTGTCACCACTGGCTGCCGTATACTTGACCTTTCCCATGTCCTCCCTGACATCCTTCCCTCCTGGGTCTCCGGCTGCCCCGTTATCTTCGCTAGCTTCTCTGTCATCGGCGTCTCCTTTTCTCTGCCTCCTTAAATTGTGCCATCCCCCAGGCTGTCGAGATTGACCAGCCTCGCCCTCCTCCTACGGCCACCCCACGCTACCCCAGCCTCGATGCTCAGGGGTGGCTGCGTTTACACGTGGTGCCCGGCAGCTCGGCAACCCCGTCACCGCGTCACTGGGTTGGCCCGGGCCGTGTCCCACTTTCTGCTGCCGCCGTGGAGCGCAGCCCAGCTCGTTCCATATTCCATGGAAAATCACTGAGAAGACAGGGGAGCCCCACTGGACAAAACAGCGAATGAGGAGCCCTGGTGGGGGGGACCCTTACCCTGTGCTCCAGGCCTTGGATCTCGAGTTCCCAGGTACAGTCTCTTAACAAGCATGTATTTGGGGTCCAAATTTGGGACAATATGATACCAGTTTTTACTCTGAAATCAAAGACTCTTGGTATTTTCTCTCAGGTTCGTTTTAGGTAGCATCAAGTCACCAGGGACAGCTGACTGGAAAGGCTTTTGCTCCAGATACTTTTTCCTGTTCCTCACTGTACTTTGTTCTCCTGATGCCAAGTGTTACACACACTTATATTTTTCAGCACCTCGTTTTTACCTTTTGGAGATCTGACAGCGGATTCCAACCTTGATTCCACTGGGAACCATCCAGGGAGCTTTAAAAAATACTGACCCCCGACCTCGTTGGGGATCAAGAATGGATCGATGGAATCAGTCTGAGGTACGGCCTGGGCATCCAGATGTTATAATGCTCCTCAAGGATTCCACTATGTGGCCACAGCTGAGAACCATAGTCTAGAGACAGAACGATGGCGGCCCCGCTGTAAACCATTTCTCAAAGGCTCAGTCAAGTAAGTATTTGTCTTTGGCTACTTCTGTGTCCCACAATAATTGGTTTCCTTTACCCCTTTCCCCCCAGAATGGAAATCCACTCTTCCTAAGAGATCCTGGGGTTTGCTCTGGGGGCCACTCACCTCATAGGGCTCCTTGGTGGGCCTGCACTTTTCTATCTGGTAGAGCTGGGTCTTGTAACAGATGCTGTCCTGGATGTCGGATTTCTACCAGAGGAGAAGAGAAAAAAAGCCTGGCTTAACTCACAGGAAATAGAAATGTCCATTAAGCATTCATTAATTTTTAAACCAGCGCTTGGCTGAGAAAGGGCAGAAAGTGGTTGGCAAGGCACTTAATTGCAGTGCAAAGCCTCATCCAAGGACGGAGTGTGGGGAGAGCCCGGGACCCAGAATCAGGTGACCTATTTCTGTTCCTGGCTCTGCCAGGAAAGGGCCAGGTGACCCTGGACACATCACTGCTCCTTGCTGGGCCTCAGTCCTCTCATCTGTTCAATGAAGACCGCTCTAAGACATGAAAGCAGAGACCAAGTATGTGAGCTGGGGAGAATACCTTATTTTACTGAATTACTGAATGGGATACAGATGTTGCTTATTTAAAAACAGCCCTAAAATGGATAAATAACAAGGACCTACTGTACAGCACAGGGAGCTAGATTTAATATCTTGTAATAACCTATAATGGAAAATAATCTGAAAAAGAATATATATATATAGGTATAACTGAATCACTTTGCTGTACACCTGAAACTAACACAACACTGTACATCAACTATACTTCAATTTAAAAAAAAAAGGCCTAGTTCCTGCCCCCTGCCCCAATAAATGTCACAGCAATTCATAATATAGCTTAAAGAAGAAGACAGATAACCACACCTAAGATGATCTAGGGGCACTATTTAGGTGCAATCCTCTCTGGCGACAGGTGAAATTAAATGACTGATTAATTTTTCAGCCAACAAATATTCACAGAATGCCTTTACAGGCTCTCCAAATTAAAATCCACGCTTCTAGGTTTTAGAAAGAGGAAACAAGAATCAAGGGATAAGGGGAGAAATGACAAATAATTAAGTTACAATATTTTACTTTTTAGTTCACTAGTTTTGCTTTCAAAATTATACACGGCTGTTAGTAATTGGTTAATGATAGTCAAAACTGGACCAGTGCATAGGTGCAATTAAATTAGCCTTGTGTGGAAATTACTGAGTGGACCAGCTATGGCTGTCTGTGGGGAATAAGTCATTCTTAAAAGCAGCCACCCACCTAGACACTGGTTCTCACACCAGCTATGTCCTATGATTTAAGGTTTAAGGGTGAAACAGACAATAAAATAAGAAAGAACCTTCTCCAGTTAGAACTAAGTTAGTTGAGTTTCCAGGGAACTTCTCAGTAGACAAAACCACAGAGCTTTGCAACACTGCACCATTTGTAACCCTGACGCTGGGCAAACACAGCAGATGGCAAGACATCCAGAGAAAGCAAGACATGCCCTGAGAGCTTCATACAAATGTCTCTTACTTGGGATGAGCCGTGTGATTAAGAGTGTGAGTAACCAAAGTTTGCATATGTAGATGTGGAGGTAGACATAAGAAAGAAACTAGGGTTTCCCTGGTGGCACAGTGGTTAGGAATCTGCCTGCCAACGCAGGGGACGCGGGTTTGAGCCCTGGTCTGGGAAGATCCCACGTGCCGCGGAGCAACTAAGCCCATGCGCCGCAACTACTGAGCCTGCACTCTAGAGCCTGGGAGCCACAACTACTGAGCCTGCGTGCTGCAACTACTGAAGCCCGCGTGCCTAGAGACCGTGTTCCACAATAAGAGAAGCCCTCACACTGCAACGAACAGTAGCCCCCGCTCGCCACAACTAGAGAAAGCCCGTGCGTAGCAACGAAGACCCAACACAGACAAAAATACAAAATATAATTTAAATAAGGAAATAAACTATTTTAAAAACAAAATCCCCTCTATCTTATTGATCAGTATGCAGAAAACTGGTTCTTCCAAAAGAAGAATGTTTGAATCTGCTAGCTTATTCAGGAAAGTAGCAATGTCATCCTTTAAATATGTGAAATCATAAACTTTATAGTCAGTTTCATGGAAACATTTTTTAAAACTAATTTTCGAACAACATTCATCATTTCAAAAAGAAAATCAGCGTGTGACCCTCCTCTGTTCCTTTTACTTGAGAACTACTTGTCCCTAGCATGGTGGTTCCTAAATGGTGTGACCTTGAGCCCATATGAGTGAAAAAAGTTGTTAGCAGGCATCTACAGTATGTGCGCATTTATTTATAAATTATAAGCATGTACTGTACTAACATATGTACATTATAAAATAGGCAATAAAATAGGAATTTAAAAGGATAAGATAAGAAAGAAATATAGGACATATGGTCTTCTTATAAAAGAGAAATGAGAAATGGCTTCAAGTCTAACATGTCTTTTAATCTCATCATCATAGGTGAACAGAGGACCTCTGTTCTCTGGTGTGAGAGAATTTCTTGATCCCTCCTATCACATAATAAAATGATATAAATAACATACTATGTATCAAAGGTCTCATCTTTCTGAACTCCACTTCTCTCCTGCAGTAGCTTTCCTGTGACCGTGACACTGGCTCTGAAATCCAGCTGCATATCTGTTCCCTTCCGAAGTTTCGTCCCATCACTGCTTCTGGAGCACGTTTTTTTTTTCCCCATAAAACATTGCTCTTTTTTTTAAATGCCTTTTACTATAATGTTTCTTCTCATGTACATCATTCCTTTGGTGGCTCACCAGGAAAAAAAGTTGTTTTGTGGATAATTTCCTGTTGAAGCCAAATCTAGGAAATACCCTAAGCTGAATCACCTTAGAAACATCTATACTTTTGTTCCATTGTTTAACAAATCTCCCGTCAAGCTTCTTCATCTATTCGGCAATGTTTTCTAGATGTCTCCCAAATCCATTTGCTAATAAGAGACACATTCTGATCATGCTGTCTTCTGGGCATCATTTTGGTCATTTTCTCCCTCATCAGGGAGAATATCATTTCCCCAACTATCGGTGAATTTTCATCTTTAGCTTTAATGTAGAAACCTCATAAAAGGTTTGTAAACCTATTGTTTAGTGGAATTTTGTGGGATATTGGGCTATCACATGACTTTAAATAGCACCACAAAACTCTACAAGTTCCTCTTTACGTTCTGGATTCTAAATGTCTTCCTAACAGTGATGACCCCATACAACCTGATCTCAAGGTGCCATATAGGCAAGGTGAAGATCATCCTTCAGGAATGGGTATGAAATCAAATTTCAGATGGGCTTCCTGACAGTTCCAAATTTCTCTGGCTGACTTCCTGTTAGATCTGGTCAGTCCTCACCGTTCTGAGTAGGAGAAACAGAAGGAGTGATATGCAGAATCCATCTGCCTGTGATCCAGTTTTCTTTGCAGAATTCTTTTTTATCCATTGTCCATTTGGAAAGAGTTGATTTCGTCAAAACTAGATATTGAAGCATGTAAATTCCCTCCCCCAGGCACGTATGAACTTCATGAGGCAGAAGGATGAAGGTGACCAAAGCATGAGGGTACCATGGCCCAACACAGGCTCCCAGCTCTACCTCCTTCATCTTCAACACATGCGACACCTGGACTATCTGATGCCCAGACTGAGTGAAGGGGCCAAGGTTTCACTTTTGTTTTCTAGAGAAGTAAATGTAAATAGTGGCTTTCTCATCTACCATGCTTTAGAGGTGAAGGCTTGAGGGGCTCTGCTCCCCAACTTTTATGATTACACAAGCCCCAGTGTGTCTACACGGGGACCCCAAGGAGCCAAGAGAAACAGAGCCAAAAAGGCAACAAGAAGCTGAAAGGAAAAGAGGCTTGAATCTCTCACGAGTCTGCCCAGAGCTTAACTCTGTGGGAGAATATTTTTAAAACACCTCAGATAAAAAGCGCTCCCTGAGAAGCAGGTTTTGCTACTATTTTATCCCACCTTCAGGAAACTCAGCCTCACATTAGTTTCAATTAACAGCTCAGATCAAGTGTCAGTAACTGGGAAACATTTCAAATGTCAGAGCTCGTTCTTCCACAGAGAGCAGAGAAAACCACCGCGGGGCTCCACTCACCCCTGACAAATAGCGCTCGAGCTTCTTGTTTAAGAGGAAGTAGATGGCAAGGATGTGGCAGGCGCGGTTGGAGAGCACGGTGTTGATCACGTCGCTGTTCTTGTAGCCCAGCTTCTCCGTCATGTGCAGCACCACACTCGGACTCAGGTCTTCCAGGGAAATCCTGCGGGGCAGAGGGACACAGAGCCAGTCACCTCTCCACCGTCGCTGAGAGGCTCCAGGGCCTCCTTAGCGATGGTCACAAACATGACAGCACAGAAACCGCCCCCCCCAGCACACACACGGGCCCCCTCAGGGACAATCAGTCCATGCGTTCACTCATTCATTCACTTGACTTTTTATTATGAAAAGTTACATATACAGAAAAGTAAAGGGAATAGTCTAATAGCCTATGTGTGTACCCAATTCCTGGTTGAACCAATTGTTAACACTTTGCCTTGCTTTCTTTCTTCCTTCCTTCCTCCAGCTCTCCCTCCCTTCCTTTCTTTCCTAAAGTATTTTAAATCACAAACATCATGACATCTTTTTTCCTAAACACCTCGACGTGCATCTTTAAAAACCAAGGACATCTCCTGTAGAACCACAATACCATCAACACAGCCAACAAAATTTTAGTAATCTCTTAATATTCTCTGATATCTAGAATATATGCAAATTTCCCCAATTGTCCCAAATTTCTTTACAATTTGACATTTTTTCCTTAAAATGTATTTATTGGAGATGGGGTGGAGCCCACACTTAGGTTGGGTGGAAGCTGAGTTGGGAAAGGAGGGTATTCAGGAGCCAGCCCAGAGAGTGTTTAAAGGAACAATGTGAGTTCACAAGTTCACAAATAGGGGATTTGGGGCTCAGCTGTAAAGTAAAGTGCTCTCAGAGGACAGGTTAAAGCTTCTACACAGGAGTATTATGAAGATAAACTCCTTGGGATAAAATGCCAAAGAAATGAATGCCAGGCATTCATTTAACCACTCATTCACTCATTTCGTTCATTCAACAAGTCCCTACCTCATGGAGTTTACATTCCAGTGGGGAAGAGAGAAAATAAATTCATTTATTCTTCATGACAGTCTTATGAGTAGGTACCGTTACTATCCCCATTTTACAGATGGAGAAACTGAGGCCCACAACAGGGAAGTAACTTGCGCAGGGACACATAGGCAAGAAGTGGCAGCTATGGGGAACACAAAAACAGACTGAGGGGCATAGAGAGTATGTGTGTTGGTAGTGGAGGTGTGTCATCAGAGAGAACGTGCTACAGTCCTTAAGAGAGATGCAAATACAGTACTCTGTGAGCGGAAGGCGAGCACATCTGGCTAGAGAGCTCTGTAACCACCGCCAAAGAGTCTGAAGACATTTCTGGTGGAACCTCAGAACCATAACACTAGGAAAAACCACACAGTATAACCCCATAATGGTGCAGAAGAGGAAACCGACTTGCCAAGTTCACAGGCCCGTTAGTAGGGGCAGCAAGGGCAGACCTAGGTCTGTTGACCATTGTAACCTAGGTCAGCTCTCCCTCTATTTGGCTAAGTGCTGTCCAAAGAAAAGGTGCCCAAAAAACCACAAAATCTGCCTTCCTCACTCCTGTTGGCTACAAAATCACAAATTCTAGAAAGCAGGTTGGAGTATGGTTGGTGTGATTAATGCCTAAAAATAATAACGTTTGTTTAAAAAGGATACAATTACGTGAAGATTGCCACAAGCACTTAACACAGAAAGCACAACTGTTTGAAACTATCTGGTAACAACCATGTGCCAGCAGCCCTGCCCTAGGTCAGTGACACCACTGCCGCTTGACCTCACTCCTGGCCAATGAGATCACTGCCCTGACATTGGCCAATCAGACCACAGCCTCATGGCCTCACCTCCCAGCCAATCAGATCATGATTTTTGTGACCCTCCCCCCCCCACCCCTGGCCAATCACCCACAGCTACACACGGATGGCCCCGCCCCCTACCAGGAGCAGGCCCTGGAAGGGAGGGTGCCCTGGGTGTGGGGGGCCACCAGGGTGGGGCTGGGGGTGGAGGAGAGAGGAGGAAAGTGAGCAGGGGGGGACACCCGGTCTCTGCCCTTTGTACCCACTGTCTTCCAAAACAGGTGAACTCTGCCAAACGTAGACTGTGGACTGGCTCTTGACTGAGAGTAGTATTTTAAACATTTTCAATAAGCAATGCATGTATTTAGTGCTCTCCTGTATCAGTTGTTGAACCTGTGTTATCTCTCCAAGTTTCTTTCTTTTTTTTTAATTTTATTTTTTTATACAGCAGGTTCTTATTAGTTATCCATTTTATACATATTAGTGTATATATGTCAATCCCAATCTCCCAGTTCATCCCACCACCAACCCCTCCCCCCCGCCGCTTTCCCCCCTTGGTGGATAAAGAAGATGTGGCACATATATACAATGGAATAGTACTCAGCCATAAAAAGAAACGAAATTGGGTCATTTGTAGAGACGTGGATGAATCTAGAGACTGTCATACAGAGTGAAGTAAGTCAGAAAGAGAAAAACAAATATCGTATATTAATGCATATATGTGGAAACTAGAAAAATGGTACAGATGAACTGGTTTGCAGGGCAGAAATTGAGACACAGATGTAGAGAACAAACGTATCCCTCCAAGGTTTGATGATATAGACAATGGTAAAAAATGTTCCAGAACACTAGGTATAATTTTGAGTAAATTTGCATTAAATCCAATTTTATTCCACTTTGGTCTAATTCTGTCCTGTGAACCAATGACCTGCTTTCCCTCCCACTCATCTCCAGAGCTAACTGGAGGTGTGGGAGAGTGTCCAGGCCCAGGCAGGACAGGAAGGAGGTAGCCAAGGTCGGCTCTAAAAAAAATGTCTGCTCCCAGAACAGGGAGGGGAGCCTGGCACACAGCAAACATCTGTGACGACTGGCATGAACATTTATCATAAAGAGTTTACATTTAAAGACATTTTCCTCTTGCGTCTTGGGGATATCAACTTGGAGGCCCAAATGAATTAACAGAAGGCTTTACAGAAGAGTGATATAAAACACAGGACCTTTTTTTTCTCTTTCCCAGACGTAAAACATTGACAACATCTAAAATAATTAAATCTGGGGCTATGAATGTCGGGAAGCTATAAAATAGACTTTATAAAGAAAATATTCCTTTCCCTGGTCACATGTTCTTACTCCCTTCATCTGTGTGCTGGTAAAACCAGAAAAATAATCATCAAAAGCACTTTTTTTTTTTTGCATCATATATTTTTCATAATAAAGACTGTAAATAACACGTGTCTTTCCCAATAGTTGAGATTTCTGGTTTCATTACTTAAAAACTGGACATTGATTTGCCTCGAGTATAAAATGAGTAACGAATCTTACCTAAACAGAAGATATTGAGCTGCTGTTTTCCTTAATATACAAGCTCTTAACCATTTTTACAATCTACCCAACTAGATCATGTGCAGCCTTTATTGCTTTTGACCAAGTCCAAATGCAAAAATGACCAATCTGGCAAAGCCAGTATAGGTTACTAGAATTTAAGTTTTAATCTACAAAAGCCTGTTTATAAGCTACAAAATGAGATGCCTGGGCCTGAATCCTTGTGAATGAAGATGTGGTCAGCAAGCGGGGGGGTAGGAGGGGGGACTGTATTTTTAACAGCGGCTTCACTTCCTTTAACAGCTACTGCATTGAGTGGATTGATTCTGCTCATTTAGACCATGATTACATTAGGTTAATGACTCATTTGGCTGCCACCAGCGCCTCCTCCTTTACAGAGAGCACACCTGGGCGTGACAGGCAGCGTGAGCCCTGGTGATGAGGCACGGCCCCTCGGCTTTGCTTTCTGTCTCACACTGGGCTAATATTCCCCGTGTCTATTTCAGGTACTAGCCCAAATCAAGCCAGCACTGGAAACCAGCAGTCTATTTCCAGGTTCCCCTGGTAACCTAAGTAACCTAGACTTTGTTTACATTACCTCCCACAAGTCAAACGCTAGAATTGTAGATGACAGCTATCTATGGCCATGGCGAGTGCAAATGTGGCCCAGTAGCCAGGAGGCGGGTCCCAGCACTGTCCACCCACACCCCCTGAAGTTCTTCTAGACCTTCCTCCCCAAGACGGAGCTCCGCCTGCCCATCTCATCTGGAGAAGTCAGTGCTGCAACTTTCATTAAGTCTTGGTGGATGTTTCCAGACCTTCCTGGGCATTTTGAAGATATGATCACAGAGGACACCTCTTCCCTGCCCTGTCAGTGCTCTACTTGTCCCGCTTCATCAGTGGCTCTCTTGTCTTCATCTGAGCTTCAGATCTAGAATGTGCAGGCCACTCTAGGTCTGAAGGAAGAAGTACTCAAGGTAGGTCCCAGTCCTGGGGGGTATTGGACCCATAGGTCCTCACGTTGGCTCTAAAGTCACCAAGGGAGAGGGTCCTCATTCCCCCACTCGGGCTAGTTAACAATATGTCAAATGAGTAGGGAAAAGTACAAGGAAATGTTTTCCTGTACTTGTTTTCAAATCTGTACTCGATACCCACGCATGGGGACATGTGGGCCATCATGAGGTGTCCCTCAGTGATACCCGAGGACTCCTGTGGACTCCTGCCTGTAAGCCTTCCCTAAAGATTCCTCCTCACAGAAGTGGCACGGGGAGACGCGGCCTGAAGCAAAGGACTCCTACTCTTGACTTTTCTTTCCGCCCCCAACATTTCAGGGCAGGGGACTTCGGGCTGAAACAAACATCAGAGCAAAGAAGTGGAGGAAGAGGAGCCCGGGGGGATGGTTTGAAAAGGGAGAGAGGCGATTCCCCTGGATTCCGCCCGATGCCGACAGGAGAGCTCTTGAGTGGAACACACACACACACACACACACACACACACACACACACACAAACACAAACAGATACACTCACAGACACACTCAAACACAAACATACACACACACACACACACACTCACTCAGGTCATAGCTAGTCTACACGGTCCCTTGCTGTGAATTAGAAAGAGGTGCTGCTCTGGAAAAACGCAGGTTTGATAAGGGGAGTGCGGCCTGATTTCAGCGCCCACACGCCCTCCGCCGGGCGCCCCCTGCAGGGCGCGCTCTACACAGCCACACGGGCCGGCCCCGCCTCCCCTCCCTCTTGTGGGCGGAGCGGGGAAGGGCAGCCAAGAGAAGGCGTGGCCTTTCCTCGAATGATGTGTAGTTTCCTGTCCAGAACTATTCAGGGGCTCGTAAGCCAGGCCCCATCTTGCACAAGGAGGAGTCCTTCTGTGTGCACTTGATTACCTGTTGGGATAGGTGACATTGCATGGCACTTTGCCCATGTAATTCTCATTAAGCCAGCGATTCGCCAGTGCTTGCTGGATATTGGGCCTCTTCACAGGATCTGGTTCCAGGAGAGAACGCAGGAAGTTCACGGCTCCTGTAAAGGCATTCAGCAGAGAACACGCATGTGTTACAGGCTGAAGGAAGACCCAGGGCAGGGGACCCACCACACCTCCTGAGCCACTGCTGATCTATTTTCTGGATCTCTGGGTGTCATAAGTCAAGAGTTTAAGATATCTGTCCAAGAGGTGCACCTGGAACGCGGTAGAGCACGAACCAGCGCGGGTCTCCCCACATCCTGTACTTCCCCAAACCACCTGTGCTCTTATCTTATGGTCCACCGCTGTGGTTTCTTCTCTGGTCCACTGCTAAAGGTGAGCCAAAGAGGGATGAAAGAAAGTAAAAAGACAGTGCTTGATCTCAAGGTAGGTTTTGAGGAATATATATATATTATTATATATATAATATAATTATATATTTATATATTATATATATACAAATTCTTTTCAGATTCTTTTCTCTTTATAGGTTATTACCAAATACTGAGTATAGTTCCCTGTGCTATACATGCATCCTTTAAGATTATAACAATGGAGACAACTACACAACATGGGAAAATACATTTATAATGCACATGAAGGTCACAGGCTCCAAAACTGTTCAGCAGGAGAATATGCAGGTCCTCATATGGACAAGGAATGCCAGGGATTCCTTCAAAATGAAGATGGTCTGTCTTGCTTGAGTTGTGGGACCAGGATATTTTCTTATTTATACTCATTTTATGAAGCACTGTGATATTCTCCTTGCAAGAGAAAAAAATACTCTTTTATGTAGCTTTCTACATGATATCCAATTTCCAATATACCAAGTAATAGATTCCGGAAAATAATCTTAATTTGCTTGGTCACCAAACTTTTCTATCTTCTCTCCAAAGCTATTTTTCAGTTTTCTAAGATAATCTAACTTTTCAGTGATAAGTCATAAAAATTCTCACTTTCTCACAGGCTTTAGTTGTCATTTCAAAAACTGTCCTTTATAGAATGATGGGTGTTACTGTCAACCATTTTTCACGGGGTAAAAATGAAGCCATCAAAAAAGGAGCTAACTCTGATGCCAGAATCAACCCAAAAGAAATAACCTTTGCTAGTTCAGGACCCCAGGTAACCTCTCCAGGTGGGTTCCCACACAGTTGATGAGGTCACCAGAAGGTCATTTCCCTTTGAGAACGTTGTGGGTAAAAATATATGGGTAGATGCCAGAACAGTCAATGAGATACATTTACTATTCTAAGGTTTATAGCTGGGTCTCCAAATAAAACTTTTCTAAAATGTTCTTCAATGCTAGTGGGGCTCCAAAAGAGGGGTTCCTCTTGTTGGAACCTCTATCTATCTCCCTTCTCTCACCTCCCCTATATTGTAAGATCATTTATATTTGCTTTATCAGGGGCATCTATTGGTCAAAGAAAAAAAGATGTGAGCTTAATGAGTTGAAACGGGGAGGCTATTCAGTAAACGATGTTCCGCTTACAGACATCTCTGTTGCTTACCCTCAAAGGACCTGAACAGCAACCCAGGCTTTCTCAGAGTATGATTAACCGGAAGAGCTAAGAACAGACTGGATGCGTGTTTTTGTTCTATTTTCAGAACAAGCGCTCTGCGCCTTCACAAATTGCTGATGAGCACGAGTAATTTTAGTTCAGATCTCTACTGGTGAATTTTCTTTCTGTGGACATCACAAATATTGCCTTCCTATCCAAAAAGGACTTTGAAAACATCCTTAGAGCTCTTTGAAGTTTGTGTTAGGGTCTTGACTATCCCTCTGACTCATGAGCAAAAGGGATTAAAATATTCTCCACTGTCCTGGAAAGCCATGGGGGGCACAGCCATGCGTCCCAGCCCGTCTTCTAAGCTAGCGCTTGGGGTCTCCACGCGGGCTCAAGCGTAGGGATGGCCCGCACAGGGCGCACTCCCTGTCTGTGCTCCATGTCACAGAAGGTACACACTCTTCCGCTGCAAGACCTGTTACCTCCACGAGCTGCAGCTTTCCAAAGTCTGGACTGGCTTGTGTGAGCTCCTGACCCTGTGCCTAGAGAAAGAGCCACAGGAGACAGATGAAGCCATCAAACTTTTTGCTCCAGTGCAGCCCATGGGACGCCAGCTGGGGTCTCCCACACCTGAAGCTCCTTCCTCATCACCTCCCAGGAGAAAGCAGCAACAACAATTATTTGACAGTCGAGGCTTCTCAGAAATCTTTTTTTCATATATATGTATGTGTGTGTGTGTGTGTATATATATATATATATATATATATACACACACACATATATATAAAGATATACGTATTCTTTTTCAGACTCTTTTTCATTATAGGTTATATACAAGGTACTGAATATAATTCCCTGTGCTATACAGTAGGGCCTTGTTGTTTATCTATTTTATATATAGTACTATGTATCTGTTAATCCCAAATTCCAAATTTATCTCCCCCCACCACTGCCCTTCCCCTTTGGTAACCGTAAGTTTGTTCCCTCTGCCTGTGAGTCTATTTCTGTTTTGTAAATAAGTTCATTTAAATCATTTTTCTTAGATTCCATATATAAGTGATATCATATATTTGTCTTTCTCTGTCTGACTAACTTCACTTAGTATGACAATCTCTAGGTCCATCCAAGTTGCTGCAAATGGCATTATTTCATTCTTTTTTTATGGCTGAGTAATATTCCATTGTACATATATACTACATCTTCTTTATCCATTCATCTGTTGCTGGACATTTAGGGTGCTTCTGTGTCTTGGCTATTGTAAATAGTGCTGCTGTAAACAGTGGGGTGCATGTATCTTTTCGAACTAGAGTTTTCTCCACATATATGCCCAGGAGTGGGATTGCTGGATCATATGGTAATTCTATTTTAGTTTTTTAAGAAACCTCCATACTGTTTTCCATAGTGGCTGCACCAATTTACATTCCCACCAACAATGTAGGAGGGTTCCTTTTTCTCCACACCCTCTCCAGCATTTATTATTTGTAGGCTTTTTGATGGTGGCCATTCTGACCAGTGTGAGGTGATATGTCATTGTAGTTTTGATTTGCATTTCTCTAATAATTAGCGATGTTGAGCATCTTTTCATGTGCCTGTTGGCCATCTCAGAAATCTTAACTGGCATTGGCTCAACCCTCACAAATGCTAACACCCCACCTTCAGCATCACTTCAGTGACTTCATGGTGCAAAACCCTCTAGGTCTGAACTGAGTGTCTGGAATGTATTCTAAGTGCCATCATTGAGGTGTAGTGATGAAAAGGTAAACGTGAAAGCCATGAAAGGCATTCACAACTCTGTGATGTACAAGCACCAACAAGCAGAAAGAGAAACTGTCTAGAAGCCAGAATTGGCAAGATCCCAACAGCTTAAGCTTTCAGACTACGTGGTGGAGAAGAGAGGCAATCTTCAAAAGCGTGCAGAACGCACTCACAAGGGCAATAACACTGTGCTCTTTTTCAGCTCAAATTTGGCAAAAATTATTCCAACTTAGTCTTAAAAAAGAGTGCTATTATACAACAGACGTGGAAAGATCATTACAAGCATGAATGATAGGGGACTACCCTGGTGGCACAGTGGTTAAGACTCCGCGCTCCCAATGCAGGGGGCCCGGGTTTGATCCCTGGTCAGGGAACTAGATCCCACATGCATGCCACACCTAAGAGTTCGCATGCTGCAACTAAGGAGCCCACGTGCCACAACGAAGGAGCCCGCCTGCCGCAACTGAGACCCAGCGCAACCAAATAAATATTCTCAAAAAAAGGATGAATGATAGAATCATCAAATTAATAAAGATGTGTTAGTGAGACACAATAAAATGGCATATCCTCAATTTGGACGTTTCAATTTTGATATCACTCAAAACATGAGGACAACAGATAAAACCACCAAATCTGGGGTGGGGAGGGGAGCAGAGGCATCTTATACTGAATAACATAAAGAAAGATAGGGAAGCAACCCAGTATAGTAGGGAAGTTCAGGTTTGGGGGTCAAGCAGATGCAAATTAAAAACCAGAGAAGCTATATGACCTCACCGAGACTCAGTTTCCTCCTTAATAAATTGGGAATAATAGAACTTACCTTACAGAGTTGTTTTGAGAACAGGAGGTACTATGAAAAGCACTTACCGATGGCCATTCAGTAAATGGCAGCTACTCTTGTTACTGTAAGCTAGTATTCTGGGATGTAAACAAGGCAGTATCATACAGTATCACAAATGAAGGTGGGCCAGGCACGGTAGAAGGGAGAAGTGGTAAACTCGGGGTGCAAAGAACAAAGGGTTGGAGAAGCAGGGGGCTGATGGAAGGGCAGTGGCTGATCCCCAAAACTGAAGTCATTCCCTCTGTAAACAAGATGACTTGAGCTTCCTCAGCAGCTGGGGCACAGCTCTGGGCCCTACCACATCGAGCCAGATCCCGTATCTGAGTAGTCAAATGAATCTATGGGCTGCCTTCCCAGGCCACACACTTTAACACAAGTGCCAGAGACTTAGATTCCCTGAGCAACTACTATGTGCCAACGCTATGTTTGGTACCTGACACAAAGGGTTAAAGCCCAAGATGAGCAGATATACACATATCCCAATGGTAAAAGAATAAAAGGGGGAGGGCAATGTCCAAATTCCTTAATTGTAAAATCAGATATAGAAATGCACTTCATGCTTGTTCATGCCTCACCAGTCAAGACCACAACATCCTGTAGGAATGTGAAGATCTTTAACAAGCACACACAGAGCTTAAGGCCAAAGTCAAAACTGTCTGCTCAGCGCAGGAGCTACGTGAGGTTGGACCCCAACTCCAGGGATGCTGACATTGCTTGGAACATTTCTAATTTTTCTTCTGTGGAATTTCCTTTGGACATTTTTTTTTTTTGTTAACATTTTCAGGGGTGCAACTTTTACTTCTTTAAGGGTAAATTTAATTGTCACAATCAGAAGACACTTAGAGCCTAGCCTACTAAGGCCAGATAATAGTATTGGGGTAAAAACAAGTCTGGTTCAGAAGTAATGAGACTGATTTCCTCGTGCTCTTACTCTACCTTTCCTTGCCCTGCTGCCCGACCCTCCTCAGTGACGATGGCAGGGACCACTGCCCACCCCCAACCCCCGCTCCTCCTCCTACAGCCTGTGGCTCACACTAATAATGCTGTTTGGTCAACGGATATTTCTGGCTTTCTGCCTTCCAGATATATGGTAGGGTTGCACTTCCTCAGTTCCTTTAGCTGGGTGAAGCCATGTGACATGTTTTGGAAAGTTAGGAGTTATGAGTGGAATGTTGGTGGAAGACTTCACTGCTGACATGAGACCTTCTAGATTTCTCTGTCCCTCTGAACGGATCAGATACATTTGAGATTGTGGCTGCCCCATTGGTCTGGGACCCTGACTAACTAGAATGAGCAGAACCCTTTGACCTTTGATCCAACTCTCCATAGACATAAAGCAGGAATGAGAAATGAATCTTTGTTGAATTCCCTGGTGGTCCAGTGGTTAGGACTCTGTGCTTCCAATGCAGGGGAAACGGGCTCAATCCCTGGTCGGGGAGCTAAGATCCCGCATGCCACATGGCGTGACCAAAAAAAAAAAAAAGAGAGAATCTTTGTTGTCTTATGCCACCGAGATCTGGGGGCTGTTTGTTACTGCAGCATAACCTGGGCTATCCTGACTAATACAGTGAGAAGGAGCTCCAGCTCTTTAGGGTTTCACTGGGATTCAAAGTGAACACTGTCTGCTTTTTCCAGGCATGAGGATACAAACAACCTCCTATTGTTCTTTGTATTGGGCCACTTAGGACAAAACAGGCTCTGAATCATAAGAGGAACTTCAGAATCACTCTGAAAGATGGCAGTACTTATGACTATATAACCCTTAAAGAGACTACCTTGAAAGATTGAATTTATTTATAAACATTAAATCTTTTTTGTTACCACAATGAGGTATCATTAGACCCCTATCAGAATGGCTAAAATAAAAGGTAGTGAGAGTATCAGATGCTGGCAAGGACGCAGAGAAACTGGATCACTCACACATTGCTAGAGAGAATGCCAAGTGGTACAGCCACTCAGAACAGGAGTGTAACAGTTCCTTACAAACCAAATATGTGCTTACTATACAACCCAGCGATTTCACTCCTAGGCATTCATCTCAGAGAAATCAAAACATGTTCACACAAAAACCTGTATATGAATGTTGACAGCAGATTTATTCATAGTAGCTGGAAACTGGAAACAACCCAATGTCCTTCAATGGGTGAATATTTACACTATGGTATATCTATACCATGGACTACTACTCAGCAGGAAAAAGGTACAAAGGATTGATACATTCAACAACTTAGACGGATCCCAAAGGAATTATGCTGAGTGACAAAAAGTGATATATATAAATATACAGCATTTTTGAAAGGACACATGGTAGAGTTGGAGAACAGGTTAGTGGTTGCCAGGGGTTAATTAGGAGGCAGGGAGTTGGCTGTGGCTACAGAAGGGTAGGACGAGGAATCCTGGTCATGGGACTGTTCCCTATCTTGACTGTGTAACTGTCACATGACTCTGCACGTGTGATGAAACTGCATAGAACTAAATACACACCAACACACACAAGTGCAGGCATATCTCAATAAGCTCAATGGATTCTAACAAGGTCCTGGTGGTGATATTAAACTACAGTTACTTAAGATCCTACCAATGGGGGAAACTGGGTGAAGGGTAAACATATCTCGCTGTATGATTTCTCACAGCTGCATGTGAATCCACAATTACACCACAACAAAAAGGTGTTTAAAAATTGTAATTGGTTAAAAAACAACAAGAACAACAACAAAAACCTATCTTTATTCTCTATCCCCTTATCCTGGTTTATCTTATTTTCTTTAGAGCACTTAAACTATTAAACATCACACGTGTTTGTTTATATGTTATTTTTTTGCCTCCCCTGCTGATATGTATGCTCTATATGGGTAGAGACTGTTTTATCCTCCTGGTGCCTAGAGCAGTCCTAGCACAGAGTTGATGCCCAGGACATATTCATGGAATAAGTGAATGAATGTGAAATATGGAATGAATGAATGAATATGCTTTCCTTGCAGCACTTTGAACATTTCAGAAAGCTCTAAAACATAAATATAACAATTCAATCAACATTTTGCACATTTTCTAACTCCAGGAGTTATGGCTCTTGATGCAGAACTATTTCTTTTACAACGACAGAACTGTGTAACTCATCTTTCCAAGTACATAATGCCTGCTTTGCTTTCAGCCTCCAGAGATTCGAACCTCCCCAGCAGAGATGAAAGTATGAACCGAATTAGATAATTACCTATAAGAATGCATTTCAGCTTGGGTGCCATTTGGCAAGCATTAAATTCCGGGTCAGGCTCATGGATGCTTTATAAACTCAAGAAAAAAATACCTCATAGTAGTCAAACAAAAATGCTATATTTTAACCATGTTTCATACATTGGAATTAAATAATTACTCCTTTTTTCTTTTTTGGCCACATGCCTTATCTTAGTGAAGCTGAGTTTATTCTAAGGAGCCAATTAAATGACTGTCAAGGCCAAGCCAAGGCCAGGAACTTGAAGTGAATTGTGAAACAAACCAAAGAACAAACTGTACTAATCTGCTGGATCTGAAACCAAACCTTAATACGAACTGTTTAGTGAAATGTGAACCAGGTAAAGTTGAGTGTACTTTCCAAACACACCTGATGATTCAGTCTAATCAAGTAACCAAACCTATATATATTTAAAAGCTCCTGAACAGGCTCAAAAACTCACATTGCTAAACAAATCCCAGACCAAAGTTGAATGAAACTAACATTTCTTTACAGTGACTTGACTAAGGAAGACACAATAGAAATGTGATGATCAACATTCTTTTCAAAGTCAACATGATACTATGGTGAGTTTTAAAACACACCAGCCTGAAAGTATTTTTCCAAGGGAGACTATATGATCCTTTTGATATGTGTATTTTGTGCAGAAGGAGGAAGTTAGGGGTTCAGAATTACAACGGAAAAAGAAAGGATTGAGGAGAGTGCCTCCTTAGAGATGGGAAACCCAACCATTTTTTGCGACTTAGCTTTAATACTAGGAAGAGACCGAGTACAAGCAGAGGGTCGTCCTAACTCCAGTGCTGCAAAACAAACACTGCTTCCGGTGGTTAGAATGCAGCCCTGGGCCCTGAATCGGAGTGGCAGGTGCGTTACCTGTGGAGAGCTGGGTGGGAAGGGGGTTCATTTCCTTGTCCACCATCTTCTGGTACAAAGCCCTCAGGCTAAAAGGCTCCACCGTGAAAGGCAGGGTCCCAGTCAGCATGGCATACATGTTCACACCTCTGAAAAGAGAGACACCAGAGCATGAGACCAGAAGAAGACCCCGGGGAGAGGATGGCAAAGAGGGCGTGGGCTTGGGGAAGCTGCAGTCCTGCCACTTTCATGTCCACCTCAGTGCTCCTTCTTGGTCATTTTCTAGAACACTCAGCTCTGCTCTGAAACAGCAAATGTGAAAGACGTGGGTGAAAGCACAACTCTGACGATGTGGACAGGCAATAAGAAGAGTTTAAAGAGCTTCAAGATGATACAAATGAACTTATTTACAAAACAGAAACAGATTCACAGACATAGAGACTTATGGTTACCAAAAGGGGAAGGGGGGGATAAATTAGGAGTTTGGGGGTTAACAGATACACACTACTATATATAAAAGTGATAAACAACAAGGACCTACTGTATAGCACAGGGAACTCTACTCAATATTCTGTAATAACCTATTATGGGAAAAGAATCAGAAAAAGAATGGATATATGTATATGTATAACTGAATCACTTTGCTGTATACCTGAAACTAACACAATATTGTAAATCAACTATACTCCAATATAAAATTAAATTAAAAATTAATTAATTAATTAAAAATAAATAAATAAAGAGCTTCAAGAGCTATCCCAGTAAGGAGGGGTAACTATGTCTCTTCCTTGTGGAAGGAAGTCCAGACCAAATGATGTGAAAAATACCTGGGGAACCTCATGTAAATGGGAACCTCGAATAAAAGTAGGTCTGCCATGATGTGGTTTTCCAAGTACAGTTTACAAGGTGGAGCCGGGAGGAGGTCGGACCAAAAAATACATAGCAAGACCCTGCACAGGAGGGCAAGTCACGGCATAGCCAGCATGTCTGGTTACCACTCAGCCCTTTGAGACAAAAGTCTCATACCCCACACTGGTGTTTCGCTCTTCCCTTGAGTTCTGTTTTGGCCTGTCACTGGAGAAATTCCTTTGGGGGTGGGGAGGGGAAAGGAAGTCTCTTTCCCACTCTTATTTTCTATATTATTGTTTATTGTGAGATTCTGCCACACAGCTCTGGCCCAATATCTCAGATGTGGTCAGAATACCTTTCGAATGGGCTTAACTATACTTATATCCAAAGCCAAACCAGAGAGCAGCAACATCTCTTGGAGGATTTTTATTCTTCTGATGTGCAAACCTAGTATCATTTTGATGAGATTTCCTGATGGGGATCAAATGCCTTGCCTGCCAAGAGGTCTGAAGTGTTCAAAAGCGCCCAAGGGAATGTTTTTAAAAAGAGGCAACAGGACCTCCAGTCCAAACAAATCCAATGAGACTGACTGACATGAAGACCCTTGGGGCCCAATTCCACCAAGGTGCCTCTGAATCACAGCCGCTCCGGAGAAGGACAGGTACAGAGCCCACAGGCTCCAGCTAGAGATCATTCTCGAATTGCAGGCCTATGCCAAGACCCAGTTCCTGCTCTGTAACTCGCAGTCGAGTTAGGGAGACTGATACATCAACATTCATTCCACAAATGTTTGCAGGTCGGCTCTCTGCCCCAGGCAGTGGAATAGATGCTGGCTCTGGGGCGGGTGGGGAACCAGACAAGGAGCTGCCATCTTGGACTTAGAATTGGGTGAAGGCTGACAACCAGCAAGTCAACAAATAAATAAGCACAGTTCTTTCAAATAGTGAGTGCAGAGGGGATAAGAAAATGCTGAACTCTGCTGCTCTTGACCCCAGAGGAGTTCAATTAAGGGAGACAGAGGACTATAATAAGTACTTGAAGATGGGAGGCCTCTCAGGGGTAAGTATATGTGTGTGAGCTTATCTGTCTTGGCCGGCTGGATATGAGGATAAACTGTGTAGACCAAGAAATGGAGACAAGAATGAACAAAGCACATGCTGAGCCGTTTAGAGCAGCGTTTTCCTGTGTGTGCTAAGTGGAACACGTTTCCCAGGACAAGAATAGATGTTGGGTGAATAAACCTTCTACGGCCAGATAATTTGGGGAGTAGTCACCTGGCATTAAGTGGATGAGGGCTCAGAATGGGGCACAGGAGACTGTGTCATGTTGTTATTAAAGTCTGAACGGGAGGGATGGTGTGCAGTGGAAAGAGAAAGGCAAATTAGCAATAGAGACGTTTGAAGGGGAAGCAAGATGCAAACGTGGAAAGCAGGATGATGGTGGTGATCGTGATAGAAGACAGGAAGCTGGGAGGAGAGCCAGTTTGGGGGCAGAGGGAAGCGGTGTTAGGGGATGTAACCTGTTTGAGAAACTGGGATGCAGTGCTGCATTGTGGGTCTGTTTGAGGCAGAGCCAACCATCCTTGCTTGGAGGATGCTTGGAGACTGATGAGGGGGAAAACTAAGAGGGCCTCCAAATTGTATCATTTTTGCATTCAAAGGGGTCTTGGACACATGGCTCTTATGGATGGAAACCCCATGGGACACTCCACGAGGTTGTTGTTGGAGACCCCTTAAGAACCTCAGAGTCAAACAGCTTCCAACCTCCCTAAGGCAGCTCGGGCCATTCAGGGCAATGCATGGGGAAGGGCTTCAAATACTAAGCCAAAGTCTACAACTTCTACCCATTGGCTGTGGGACACGACCAGTCAATCCTGTCCCCGCTCACCTCTGCGTGCCTTAATCCTGGCTCTGACACTCACACCTAAAGCTGAACAGCCTGGTACTTAAACAATATCATTTTTCCTGCAGGTGTTTTATGGTACCCAACCCATACAGTGATTCCCAAACTGAGGCCCAGGGACACAACTTCAGGGGCTCAGCAGTCCTACTTTTGCTTTTCTTGTGGTGACAATACTAAAACATTTGACAAAGCCCAACCAGGGACATGGGACGGCTGCCATATAACCCAGTCACCTCCACTGTACACACTTGACTGCAGTGCCTGCTTTTGCATTTGTGTTTACCAACACACACCTTTCTTAAGGTGTGTGCTAAAATATACCACCTTTATTATCATAGGCCAATGAGAAAGGAGCAGAGGTGGACTTAATTTGTCAGTGATGTCTCTATGTTTATATCTGTGGGAAAGAAAGTCTCCTGATGATCTGGAGAGTGTGGTGGTTCCCAAAGTGCGGTCCTCAGACCAGCAGCCGAAGCATCACCTGGGAACTTGTTAGAAATGCAGATTCTTGGGCCCCGCGCCAGACCTACTGAGTTAGAAACTTGGGGGGTGGGGACCCACCCCTCATGTGCTTCCCGTGCACACTCAAGGTTAAAAGCCACTCAAAGAGTGAAAAGTGGTGAGCGAGTGCAGTGATCCCAAGCCAGGACTGAGCAGCTCAAAAAGCCTGTGCCCAGCGGTGAGAACCACACTCAGACTGCGTACAGCAATTCAGCTCCCACCCACAGTAGGCTTGGCCTTTAGTGAATGTTGCTAATTTGATTATTTGGGGGTTCTTTTAGTCTTGGTTAGATTTAACTTGTAAATGAGTTTTGGTTTTTCATTTCTACAGGACCCTAAATAAAAGGAGTTTAATTTTACAGGCATGCACAATAAGTAAAACTTAAATGAAAATCACAAGTCAACACGAGGGGTTACCAAGAATGTTATTCCTTTATAAGAATGAACGATACTGAAGTTTGATGAATATCGCCCTATGACCTTTGCTATTTCCCTTTATCTTTAGGGACGCAGAGCATCCTGTGACAGGAGGGGTGCCTGAAAGAGTGCAGAATGCTACATAAGGTAGCATGTTATGGTAATGGGACGGGGATCCAACTGAAGACGTTTGGTGAGTGTAATATGGGGTCAGAGAACTGACTCTAAAAGCTTTATGAACTTTCTTCCTTCAAGGAGTTCTTAAGACATCAAACTGCTTGTCTCCTTGTCACCCCTGGCTGCAAAAGATGACAGAAATCTCCTCCAGGGCTTCCCTGGTGGCGCAGTGGTTAAGAATCCGTCTGCCAATGCAGGGGACACGGGTTCGAGCCCTGGTCCGGGAAGATCCCACATGCTGCGGAGCAACTAAGCCCGCAAGCCACAACTACTGAGCCCGCGTGCCACAACTACTGAAGCCCGCACTCCTAGAGCCCGTGTTCCGCAACAAAAGAAGCCACCGCAATGAGAAGCCCGCTCACCAAAACAAAGAGTAGCCCCGCTCACCACAACTAGAGAAAGCCCACGTGCAGCAACAAAGACCCAAAGCAGCCAAAAAAAAAAAAAAATCTCCTCCAGTCACTGCCCCTCTCCATGATCTGGCGGTGACCACAGATAAAGGTAGCAGATGCTTGTCTTAAAAATGGTGTCCGTGAACTCTGTGGTCAGACCAGGATCGAGCAAGTGGTTTTTATAGTAATTCTACCTGATTATTTTACCAAACTCACTCCAGGTTTCCATTTCTCTTGGAGGAGTTTATCATCAACAAAAAACAGTCACAGATCTGTAAAGAAGACCCAGCTCTCTCATCCAGCGTCTCTCATCTATAAAATGTGGATAATAATAGTACCTACCTCTCAGGCTGTATGAGGGTCAAATGAACTAAGCTACAGAAAGTGCTGAATGCTGTGCCTGGCATAAATTTACTGCTTGATAAATGTGACCTGTCATTTCATCACAAAACTTTTAAAAACGAGAGATAAAAAGCTACCATTATATTTGTACCTATTGCCAAATGATAATGGAAACGTACATTAATAGTCCTACAGCCGCAGGAGATATGAAAAGGGAAACCAGATTGAGCATCTTAATTCCCCTCCCCTAGAGTTTTCATACACGTTTAATATCTGGATAAAGAGAAATCCAGTCCCTTTGACATTTCGGAAGGATGTGAGAATACCAAGGGAAAAATGTGGAATGCGGTTTATAAACCTCTGTAATCCCATAGAATTAGTAGGAGTTTCAAAACATGTTCAGAATTTCCTGATGTGTCTTTTGAAACATGGCCCATGGGCTTTCTCGCTTCTCCATGGCAGACATGGGGCCCCCAAGAACCACAGATAGTTTTAAAGAAAGAAAGTAATGAGATGCTGGGATAAAGGAGGGCAACAAGCAAATACCATTCAGGGTTTTCCAAGCAGAAAGAAATAAGGATGGAAGCAAATCCAGAGAGACTGGCCAGGTGGAATACTCTGATGTCAAGAAAGAAGGAAAAAGTGCCACTGAAGGGCAGCTGGAAGAAGAGAGGAAGGGGCCCCAGGAAATGTAAATGTGGAATCTTTGGGATTAAATCAGGAGCCAGATTGTGGTCCTGATATTAATCCGAAACACAGAAATATTCCCTGGAGGAAAAGTTGGGGTATCACCTGGCATCTCTGAAAGGAAAGACATAGAGTCACAGCTCCCTGGAGAAGTCGGCCAGCAACTTTAACAAGACACAAGGGACAAAGCAATTGGCAGAGCTACGGTGTCAGGGCAGGGTGTGGATACAGGTTCTCACAGGGCCAGTGGGCAGCCCAGTTTATACCAGAGTGAAACTGAGAGGACCTTCAGCTGACACACCTTGCTTCTGTGTGATTCTTCAAGAAAGAAACTGCCTTGGAAAAATTAAAAATAACTCTCCGCCTAAAAGCAATAGCCTTCCATCTTTCAGTATCAAACTTCTGATTTAAGGTCTTAAAAATAGAGCGGGAACAGATCCATCCATTTGGTAAATCTCAAAGTTCACAACTGCTCCATTAAATGGTCTGTGTTCAGCAAGAAATTATTTTCTTGTGGATCTTAAGGCTTCCCCCCCACCCCGACTTTTCCTTTCTTCCTTTTCCTCTTCTATTTTAAATGCACATGCTGGCTACAAAAACAAAAAAGTCTTGTATTTTATAACTGAAAAAGCTCAGAAGCTAAAGAAACCTTCTCTTTGAAAAGCCAAAAGCTCTAAACTACCCAAAAGAAGCCATCAGGCTCCTCTTTCTGCCTGCTTCTCCTGCCATCTTTCATTTTAAGGGGGCCTGAATGAAGAGAAAAGGCTATCCTTCCAGATTTGAGCCCTGGAAGTAGCTGCTGGTGTCTGGTAGTACTTTTACAAAACAGAGTCTGAGGACTGGAACAAATTCTCCCGCTCTCCCTCCTGAATGCTTAGGTCTATATGGGGATAGTAGGGCTGGGAACAAGATGGTACCCCTCGGCCAACTTGTCTACCCAAAGGGACAGCACTGGAACAGAGATTTCCCACAAAGTGAAAACAGACTCAGTGAGCCTGGGAAGGTGGTCTGGGTGTATTATGCAGGACACTCCACTAAGTACCAGGTCTTCACACAAATGCTTCCCTCACCTCAGATGCCCCCACGAGAGCAGAGAGCAGCTTTGGTGAAAAAATGTTGCCTTCTCAATGTTTTGGGGATAGAACTCTCAATTTCCGTTTTCCCTACCCTTAGAGATTCACCGAAGTTCTCCCAAGAGCATTGTAATATTTTGAAAATTAAGTTAATTTGGATTCTTTTCATTTAAAAAGTACATCTGCATTAAAGGGGTTTTTAAAATTAGCATATATGCCACTCTGAGGAAAAGTCAGTTGCAATAAAAAAAAGTTCACTGCACCGGAATGAATATTTAATTTTTGTGTCTTAAGTTTCAAAATTCACTGGAGATAGAGATATAGATATTTCATTCATAGGGGTTAAAGGAAAGAAGTGAATGATTTTAAAGGTATTCATATACAGTTCAAATACAAAAACAATGACCATTGAAAATAACGGGAATTCCCCAAGATGGCACACACCTTTTTCCATTTCCATTGTTAATTCCTGATTCACTAGAGGAGGAGGATCCTGGGGGCTCCATTTGTGGGGAAGAGCTTTCTTTCCCAAGCTTTCCTTGAATGACAAGCTGGTTTTCTTCCTGAGTCAGTGTCAGAAGTCTTGAAGAAAGGCCCCATCCATCTGTCAAGGTCCAAAAAAAACCTCTGGAGATGGGAGTTTGCTTTGATTTTGGAAGCGAACTCTTCATTTTATTGTTTCAGAACAATAAAAGGGATGTTTTATAATACTGGTGTCTGACCCAGGAAGAAAATTGGTCCCACTTTCACTCTCTTTTTAAACAGCCTTTAAAATTAAATTCTCTTTGGGTTTTCCATTTCCAATGCCGCCAGCAAAGTCGTGGGCACCAAACAGAAACCTAACCAGTATCTCAGACACAACACCCCAAAGCAGTGGAAAAGTAATCTCTTAAAGAAGGTTCTGAAGTTTTGTTTTCTCCAAGATTAAGAGCAAGAGGAATCAGACTTTTCACAACTACCCGCCTTTGCATAGGCTGTTCCCTCTGCCTGGAAAGTTTCCCCTCCTTTTCTCCATCTGGCAAATTCCACGTCATCCCTTAGGAGCAGATTAAAGGCTCCTCTGATGCCTTCTTGAATTTAACCCAGCTGGGCAGCCTCATTTGTTCTCAGCACCGTGCCTCCTGACATGCTCTATTTGTTCTTAGGTGAGACTTCTAGGTCACCTATAAGCAGGTATCTTGGTCAGCTTGGGCCGCCATAACAAAATACCACCGACAGGGTAGTTTAACCACCAGAAATTCATTTTCTCACAGTTCTGGAGTCTGGAAGTCTGGATCAGGGTGCCAGCGTGGCCAGGTTCTGGGGAGGTCTCTTTTCCTGGCTTGTAGACGGCCACCTTCTCCCCGTGTCCTCTCATGTCAGGGAGTGAGCAAGCTCTTCTTAAAAGAACACCAATGCCATCATGAAGGCTCCACCCTCATGACCTCCCAAAGGCCTCACCTCCAAATACCATCACACTGGGGGTTAGGGCTACAAAATATGAATTTTGGGGGGAACACACTTTTCCATAGGAGTAGATAAGTATGTTCAATCGCAAAACAAACAAACAAACAAAAAGCAAAGGCCACAAATTCCTTGCTACTCCCCCATCAGGGGGTGGAATCTATCTCTTCTCTTGACTCTGGGCTTGGCCATGCACTCTGCTTTGCCCAAAGAGACATGAGAAAAGGTGACACAGAGGCCTCTTGAAAAGTGCTTCTGCACCAAGGCTTGTCCTCTCTTGCTCCAGGGACTCTCCCACCATTATGTGAATGAAATTCTACGTGTTGGTGGTTTTCTTTTGTTTCTGGTTTTCATGCAGCCAATAATGTATGGGGAACAGCAAGGACTGAGACTTCGGTATATGGTCTGACCTTTTGGTGACCTCTGCTGGGGGGCTGTGAGGGGTGACCAAGACTTCAGCTAGTCCGTTTCACTTGTCAATTAGTGCACTTGATTCACTGGGAAGGAGAATGGCTCTTGGGATCTGGAGTGGTGAGTTTTTACTCACCTTTCACCTTTCCTGAGATTGCAGAGCGTCAACAAAGGAAATCTCACAATTCTGGAGGCGCAGAGTCTGTGATGAAGGTGTTGGCAGTGTTGGTGTCTCCGGAGGGCAGTGAATGAGCATCTGTTCCTTGCTGCTCCCCGAGCCTCTGGTGGTTTGCTGGCCATCTGGGGTTCCTTGGCTTCTAGATGCGTCACCCTGATCCCTGCTTTCATTGTCACATAGTCTTCTCTCTGTGTCCAAATTTCCCCTTTATGTGAGGACACAATCATATTGGACTACAGCCCATCCTAATGACCTCATTTAGCTCATTAAAGACCCGATCTCTAAGTAAGGTCATATTCTGAGGTCCTGGGGTTTAGGACTCCAACATACCTTTTTCTGGAGGGACACAATTCAATCCATAACTTTTTTGTTACCCACCTGCTTATAATTGTCCAATAGTCTCTCACTACCTTTAGGGCAAAATTCAAACCCCTTCCCACCCCTTCCCACTCTACAGCCTTCACACATCCTGTTCTGTCTGCCTACAGCCTTCTCCCACACCTTCTTCTTCCCATAGCTGATTCTTCTCATCCTTAGGATTTGGCTTTGAGGTCTTCTCAAGAGGCCACCCCCATCCTTGTGACCTGCACCCCGTCCACTTCTTCCACCGCCATTACCGCACTGAGTTTACAGCTTTTTAAAAAATTGTCCGTCTGCCCCACTAGTTTGTAAACCCTACAAGAGGAAGTACAACATAGTAGAAGCAGTAGAGGGTGACGATTAAAGGCAGACTCCAGAGTCAAACCACCTCAGTCCATCTTGGCTTGATCGCGCACCAGCTGTGTGTGTTATCTGGGCAAGTGCCTTCAGCTCTTCATGCCTCAGTGTCCTCATCTGTAAAGTGGGACAACAGAGCACTCCCTTGAAGTGCTGTGAGGCAGACGAGATGAGCTAAAACCCGCAGAGCCCTTGGAACGCTGCTCGTCACTCGGTGGGAGGTACGTGAGGGTTTACAGCGATCATTACAGGAGCAGGACGGACCATTGTGCACTCGGAACTCGGCACAGGGCCTGACTCCACAAATATCTGCCGAATGAACAAATCTCTAGTAAGCCAATATAGGGCTCACATAGCTTCCTTTTGTTTTTTAAGCTTTATCAACAGCTTCTAAAAAGGGCCGAGTTTATACCATCCCTGTGAATTAGGTGTTGGTCATGTGGTCTCTTCCCCTAGGGAATGTTCCAGACAGTCAGCTAACGCAGAGCTGCTCTGGGGAAACCTCGTTTCTAAGAAGGAATAAAACACGACCCTTTGTGGCTGAGCAAGGGTAAGAATTTACTCCACCTCAACTCCCCACCTCAGGGCACCGGAACAGGGACTCGGGGGGCTGCGGTTTCTGGTTTACCTGGACGCATCCCACACGGGCCTCCAGAGCTTTGCCGTGATCAGCTGAAGCCCAGTGTCTGTAAAGTGTATAACCGTTTATCAAAGGCTTTCACATACATTACTTGATGGTATCATGACTAAGAATATGGCCCGATTAGAGCTTTCAGGAGACTTTCAGCTGCACATCATCTTCTTGAAAAAAATGCGATTAAGTGGAGGTTAGCAAAGAAGTGTCCAGCTGCCCCAGACACAGCCTCACCAGGCCAGCAGCCAGGGTGGGGGCGGGAGGCGAAGAGTCCGGGCGTCCTGGTCTCGGGTCATCTCCATTCCTCCTGCAGCTTCCCCTTCACCTGCCCTCCTCCGAGGCCACCATTACTTCTGGGTAGAGTCACTGGATGGATGGCGACACAGCAGGTGGCAATGGACCAAGTCCCTTTATTTTATTTTATTTATTTATTGTTTAATTTATCTTTGGTTGCGTTGGGTCTTCGTTGCTGCGTGCGGGCTTTCTCTAGTTGCGGCGAGCAGGGGCTACTCTTCGTTGTGGTGCACAGGCTTCTCATTGCGGTGGCTTTTCTTGTTGCGGAGCACGGGCTCGAGGCGCACGGGCTTCAGTAGTTGTGGCACACAGGCTCAGCAGTTGGGGCTCGCGGGCTCTAGAGCTCAGGCTCAGCAGTTGTGGTGCACGGGCTTAGTTACTCCGTAGAATGTGGGATCTTCCCGGACCAGGGCTCGAACCCGTGTCCCTTGCATTGGCAAGCGGATTCTTAACCACTGTGCCCCCAGGGAAGTCCCAAGTCCCTTTATTTTAATCATGGGGCCCCAAAACTAAGAAATGGAGCATCTGTGGTCACTAAATGTGGATTCCTTTCCCGCATCAAGGGACTTGGAAGAAGAGGTAAGAACAAAGTCCGAGCTTAATACTGACCCTCGGATGGTGCTGCCTTTTGCAGCCTGTGCTTTTCATTTTCCTTTATATTTCCCCACACAGGATAAATGATTTGTCCCCATCTTAGTGTTAGCACAAGGGGACGAGTGACCCCAGGCTGGTTATAAGGCCAGGCGCTCTCCTACAGCTCTGGCAATCCACTGGCTCCTTCCTTCCTTCCTTCCTTCTACCAGCAGTTCTAGACTTTGCGGAGATGCCCGCTTTGTTAGTCACGGGCCAGAAAGGGTCCCTCTCACACAGGCTGAGCTTCATCACCATGACAACCAGGGATGACACTGTATTGTCCAGTCCCCTCGAGAGCAGGACCTCAAGAGCAAACTGTCACCTCTTCTCCAACCTCTCTTTCCCTTTGATCACTATGTCGCCCACCCCACTGCCTGTCACCACAGTTACGTGACACCCCTGAACCCCTGGTCTTTCAGACTCCCCATTCTCCACATTTTTTTTTTTTTTTTTTTTTTTGGTACACAAATCATCCCTCTCAAAGCTTTCCATTTAGCCTAAATGTGTTCCCTAACTGTTAAGGAGAGAGAATGACTATAGACTCAAACTTTCATATTCACCCATTAATAAATAAGTACTTATTAAGGGCAGATTGCGTGCCAGACACTTATGACACCAAGAATGGATTTCACCTGTGTATTGACCTTGACCCATTGGTGTTGGCTGCCTGGGGGGTTGTGTTGAGAAGGATTCTGAGGCCCGCCTGGGCACAGTATAAAAAGAGTCTGTGACTAGCGCTGCCAGTCTCACCACCCAGCGCACCTCAGAGAGAAGGGATCTTCTGCCTCTGCTTCCTTCCGCCACTCCCCCCACCCCAGTGGCCCCCAGCAGGTCAGCAGCACACGGCACCCTCTCCACCTGCAGCCTTCACACATCCTCTGGAGAGAGGGAAGGAACCGGGAGCTCGGGCTGAGGCGTGAACAGCCCTGAGTGCCAAGCGCAGCTCCCACACCTACAGGCTGGGGGGCTCTGGGCCACACTAACCACAGAGCTGCCCTCCTGTCTGTGTAAAAGAGGGTAAGAGCCGGCCTCACAGGTTGTCCTGAGGAGCAAAGGGGACAGTTAACTCCGAGCCCTCAGCAACGGAAGCTGATCCCCCACTCACTGGTCTCACCCGCTGGCTGAACAAGCAGAGCTGCGGTTCCAGGGAGAGCTGGCCCTTTCTGGGAAAGTTCAGGGAATTCTGGTGCCCTCAGAATCTCAGTCTCGTCTCTGGTTCCTCTGAATAATCTCCAACCAGAACTTCCTGAAATCCCCTCACTGCCTCACATTCCTTTGTCTGCTTCCTCTGCCAGCTTTAGCCCCTGACCCTCTAGCTTCTGTTCACCTGGATGAAGTGCCTGTCCCTCCCTCCCTCTTTCCCTCCCTCCCTCCCTTCTCTCCTTTTCCTCCTTCCTTCCTTCTTCCCTCCCTCCCTCCCTCCATCCCTCTCCAGCCCAGGCTCTGTGCCAGGTGCTGAGGCATCCCTGGGACAAGAGATGGACTCTGCAGTGGTGACACTGGATTAACAGTGGAATGTGGGAGTGGACGGGCCATTCAAAGAGCTGGGAAATGGCATTCCAGGCAAAAGCAACAGCAAGTGCTGGCCAGGGGGGAGGGGGATGGGGGGGTTGAGCAAAATAGGTGAAGGGGATTAAGAGGCACAAACTTCCAGTTATAAAATAAATAAGTTACTGAGATATAATCTACAGCATAGGGAATATAGTCAATAATATGGCAATAACTTTGTACAGTGACAGATGGTTGCTAGACTTATTGTGTTGATCAATTTGTAATATACATAAATGTCGAACCACTCACTATGTTGTACACCTGAAACTAATACGATATTATACGCCAACTATACTTCAATAAAAGAAAAGAAATAGCGAGTGCAAAGCCCAGAGGTGGGGAAGACAAAACAGAAGCTGACATGTGTGAAGAGCCGTGAGCAGAGGGTGGGGTGATAGGTGCAGAGGCAGGAGAGGTGAGCAGACCCGTGAGGTCTGGGGCCAGGCCCCAAGGCTGGGATTTATGCTGATGCTGACGGAAAGCTTTGGGAGACTCCAAGCAGGGGAAGGACATGAGTGACTCGTGAAACCAGAACATGATCTCGGCGAGGGCACAGCTCTGTTTTCCTCCCTTCCAGCACGTTAATGAATTTTAATAAAGGCCTTTTGGGCAGTTGATGGAGAAAAGACAGAAAGAACAGAGATGGAAGTCAGGACCCCAAAGAATCACTGCATATATATCCCAGAGCCTATCATTATAATTCATGCTCATCAAATACTCAAAGGTTATTTCATAAGAAGGGGACAGCGGAGACAGCAGGAGGGAGCATTCAGTCTTAGAAGCTCAATAACTCACATGGACCAGACATCGATTTTGGGGCCGTATTTCTTCCTGGCGAGGAGTTCGGGCGCAGCGTACGCGGGGCTGCCACACTGTGTGCTGAACGGGTCGGAGTGGCCCAGGATCCCGGCACAGTTGCTCAAGCCAAAGTCTGCAAGGAGGGGAGGACAAAACCAGCCCGGAATTAGAAAACCATGGAAATGAAAAAGGGGGGAGGGTTGGGGGAAGCAGCAGGAAAGGAAACATTCTCTCGGGCTAACACATCATTTCACATCCAAAAGGAAACCCAGCAGCTGTGAACCGTAACCTCTGGATATGGGTCTCAAGACAAAAGTTCCCTTGCTGAACTGGAAACATTTTCTATCAGGCCTCACAGTCAAATCCAGCGAGAGCTAAAAAGTATGTTGAACCAAAACATATTTTCATCAAATCTTGGAAATGAGTCATCCAGAAAAAAGACAGGCTTGCTTTCTAGGACTAAGGCAGAAGGAGAAAACGAGCAGAAGTCCTTGGAGTCAGCCTGCTGGCTTCCAAGTGGCCAAGTGGGAAAAAGCCGAAGGAAGATTGATTTTCTCTGGCTGGTGTTGGTGTCACCCCAGGTGACATGCGATCCCACTAGTTAGGGCTGACTTTTTTGGCTGAATGCTTTCATTTTATGCACGTCTCTTAAAAATGCTCCCAATGCATGAGGCAACATATGGTGATTTGAAGAGGGGGGAAAAATACACCCAACGATTTAGACAAGGCTGAGTGTTGGCCGGAAAAATAACGCCGGAAAGATAGCAATGAGAACTAGACTAAATGACGTCCTAGCATTGCTTTGTTCCTGGATGATTAAGGCAGGGGGGAGGAAGAAAGAAGCACCCAGTGCATCTAAAGCCATACTGGGTCCATTGTGCCTTTTGTGCTGTGTTTACTTTTGACCTTACAGATCCTGCAACTGACAGGTCATTAGAGGGCTGTTAGTGTTAGGTCCTCATCTGATATCTTTCCTCAATCTTTGTTGATTGCAGAATTAAGAGCATGGCTCCTCCTTTGAACTTCAATGTAAATATTATGGTTTTGGTCCCCAAACAGAAGGCTCAGCCCCCGGGGCTCAGTCAGAAAGGGGCTGTGGTCAGAGACAGGCTCCACATCGGGAACAAAACCCTTGCACTTTCTCAACTGGCAAGATATACATCTAATTTCGTTGACTGTTTTCTCCTTGAGGCTAACACGTCTCCACCTGCAGAGCTACGGCTCTTGTGAAAGCTGTAGAAAAGCTCAGGAAAGGAGAGACATAGGGTGGGTCAGCGCTGCGAGCCCACGAAGTTACTCACACACCACAGGTCAAGATGCACCACCAAAAATTCTCCCCACAGTCGCTGGTGTAAGCTGTATAAGGAAAGAGCGCTTCTGAATAGAACCCCAGGACTTCCCTGGTGGCTCAGTGGTTAGGAATCCGCCTGCCAATGCCCGGCACACGGGTTCGAGCCCTGGTCCGGGAAGATCCCACAGGCCGCGGAGCAACTAAGCCCGTGCGCCACAACTACTGAGCCTGTGCTCTAGAGCCCGCGAGCCACAACTACTGAGCCCGTGTGCCACAACTACTGAAGCCTGCATGCCTAGAGCCCGTGCTCCGCAACAAGAGAAGCCACCACGATGAGAGGCCCACCCATGGCAACGAAGAGTAGCCCCTGCTCACCGCAACTAGAAAAAGCCCGCGTGCAGCAACGAAGACCCAAAGCAGCCAAAAATAAATTTTAAAAAAATAAAATTTAAAAAAATAAATAAATAGAACCCCATCCAAGCAGAGCTCTGAAAACACGTCAAGGCTCTGAAGATCACCCAAACTCTTCAGCTCAAGACTGGAATGAAGAATCAGAACCAAAATCGGGGTGAGCAAACCAACCAGGAATGCTGCCTGTTCACATACTTGACTCTTCTTTTGTTTGGAAGAGTTTTTTAAAATATGATTTTATTCCTTTCTCTTAATCTCCCTCCTCCTCTCTTCCTCTGCTCTCTACTCTTGCGCTCCCACCCTGACAAATAGGGGGACAAAAGGCCCCGATTTCTTTTCCCATCGGCCCAGCCTGCACTAGCAGACCGCACATAACCTGCCCAAGAAGGCCCTTCAGGGGCTCCACGGCTCTCTCGGATTAGGAGGAGATCTCTGTTCAGAAGGATCTGAGGGCCCTGCTCTCGGGTCCCACCCTGTGGTATCACTGAAGTGGGAGAAGTGGGGGGATCATAAGTAGAAAGATCATACTGAGCTTTAAATTGAATGGCCGCTTAAAACTCCCAAAGGAAACTTAAGGAAACAACCAATGTGTAAAGAACACCCACCATGGTAAGATGGAGAGGTAGCACCATGGAATACACATCAGATTAACCGGGCCAACATTTCAAGGAAAATTTCTTTAACAGTCATGTTAGAGGCCCAGTCTCCTAAGAGCCCCTAAACTAAAAGCCTCCCTTTCGAATCTCCGTGGGGTTCCATTAACTCCTTCAATTACTCCCTCACCTCCTGACTTGGGGTCTACAACAAAGTGCTTGATCTTAAAAGAGGGCAGGGGAGGGGAGATAAGAGACCAGATCACCCCCCTTTGCTCCCAGGCAAGCTTGTGCACACAGCCTCTTGCCTTGTCTTAAGTTTCAAGAAGATAAATAAGCAGAGGATCCGGGGAATGGAGAAGATAAAATCTACATTTTAAGTGACTTATGTTGACCTAGCCGAAAGGGTTTAATTTAAAATATATTGTAGAGAAATAACTAATATGTTTCACATTCATAACCGTAATTATTAAAATTTTACACATATGCCTATAATTAGAATTGTGAAACTAGGGAGAAGTTCGCCTCCCAGTAATGTCACATGGGTCTGCCTCAATTAGATTTGGTAAACACATAAGCCAATTATCACTCAATTTTCTGGGAGCTACGCAATGAATTTCAAAAGACATCCAAATGAACGCTGTTTTGGAAAACTGAAGTGCAAAATCGTTTTAAGTTGTGGCTGATACATTTTAAGATTATACTAAACTAAAAACATCAAACTGCTTTTTTTTTTTTTAAAGGGGGTGCGGGGGAAGGATCCTGATTAAATCAAATCTCATTCCAGCTAATATTCTAGTTAACTTGAAACATGGCTTAAGTAAATTTATTTAAATCAGATTATTTCAAAGAGAAACTATTAAGAGAAAATGGTGATAGCTATAATCAACCTTTGAATAAACAACTAGGTAATTCCTTTGAAGAAAAGGTTCAAAGGACTTTGAAGTTGCAAAAGGACAGTTGTAGAGACATTTGATCCAAATTGCCCAACCCAGGGGCAAGAAAACCCACAAGACCATGGGCCTTCCTTGCCTCCAGCATCTTCCCTCCCCTCCTTCGGCCTCCTCTTTATGAAAGAAATGAAGAAACGCAGATTCTGCTAAACAAAACGCAATTCCCAGCTGCCCTCTGGGATGGCATAATGTCTCCTTCCATTAGGACGTGCGTTAGCACTCTTTGGTTTTAGCTGATCATGAGAGAATTAGGCGCCAAGTGAAAAGTTCTAACAAAGGAACATCTAATTATCAGAGCCTCCTTTTGAGCAATTTTGGGAATTCCAGTTTCTGACACCTGGTTTCTGACATGGCCCATTTTGTCTGGATTAGCTGAAATCCCTGCGTGGGTACCAATCCAGCGGTTGCCGAGCTGGGAGATGATGACTGAGTAAAATGGTCCCTGCTATCCAAAGGGTCCACCACTCATCCCAAGGCAACTGAGGGCTCTAATTTAGGTCCATCCTGTCTTCATCTTATTTGTACAGGTCTCCTCTAAGAGGGTTTATCATGTGGCCAATCTGTGAGCTACTTATTAAATGCATCTGCTGTTGACAGAGATTGGTTCTTCGAGGATCTTCTCAGCAATGAAAAGATCTGTGCTTTTCAACACTGTATACTCTCACAAATGGTCGTCTAGGGCTATCATTTGAAGAGAGACAAGGGAAAGCAAGCACAGGGGCAGACAGTGAGGCAAAGTGAAGGGAAGAAACAGTGTAGGGGATGATGGGTGGGTAGGGAGAGCCCCTGCCGGTGGCCTGCACTTTGCTGGAATTACCAGCCTCAGTATAGACGGTGCGCAGGGGAAGTGAATTATTCTAACTCGTACAGTCATGGACATCCAGCCTTCACACAGCCTGTTCTCTTATAATCTCTGCAGCTTTAGGGCAACTCTGTGACTGTCACCTACACACTTTCCAAAGACAAGTTCCAGGTCACCCTGCCAGGGAACCTAAAAAACAATCTCCTTTCCTCCGTTCCTCACCACCCCCCTCACCAGGACATGCCTTTGTTTAATGCCGCAGATCCCGGAAACCAGGACCAGAAAGACATCCTGCAGGCATTTCAATGTCTGCCTTGTTTAGTGCTGCTGCATTTGGCCCTCAGGACAACTCAGATGCAATAGTAAAACAATTTGATTAAAAAAAAAACTCTTTGAATCATCCAGGAATCTTTTAACAATACCTCCTATAAAATCTTTGGGGGAAAAAAACTGGTTTCCTCTTAATTGTTAATCTCCTAATAATGGGTGTATTTATCAACACCTGTCAGTGGTGCCTAATCACCCAGCCAAGGGGTCTGGAGTCCCTTGCAGCCTCTTGCCTGTTACTGGGTTGGAAGCCAACTGGGCTTCCAAAGAATATAATTGGTCACTTGAATGATACGTTTTAGAAAGTCTTGAGATGGTTTTCAGTATTTGACAAACAAAATTTCCTTCTTGGGTACAAAAGTTAAAATTCACAAAGTTCTATTGATCCTTCTCTTTTCTTCTAATATAAAGTTTTTTCAAGCCATTGAGGTGGAAGGAATTACTTGCACTTGAGGTGGGAAAAGAAAGAAAGGAATAAAAGATGATGCTAACATCTGGGTGGAAAAATGATGCCCTGAGGTTTTGCCAAGAGCAACAAAACAAGCAAACAGAAGCGGAATTCTAGAGAATAAGCCATGGAGTGAATTCTCTTCTGGACCCTGACTTGTGCACCAATTATGATTCACTCCATCCTGGAACCTCCTTCTGATTGGGACAGACCTCTAAAGGATCCCTCTGTGGGGATTTCTCTTTGCACGACCATCAGTGTACTATAGGGCTTGGCTAAAGATATTAAAATGAGAAGGTAGGTCACATTCCCCCTGATTTCAGTGCCTCTACATTCACTGAAAAGTAAAATAAGGCATGGCCAAGCTAAGGGCAGCATTTCTGAACCAAACTATTTTCCACTATTTTTAAGAAGCTTTCTGGTGAATTCAGATAAAAAGAACCCCTATAAAAGTTCAGCTCCATCTGAATTAACAGAGAAGCAGAAGTTTGAAGAATCCTAAGAACATGTTTTATGTCTAAATTATTAAAATTAATTTTCTTTTTCCAAACCATTGTTAAATGTTGCAGGTAAAAGGAGGCGAACTAGATGTATTGTCTGGGGATTAGAAATAGACCATGATAATTTTCAAAGTCAGAAACAAATAACTGAGAATTGATAACACAGCACTTAGAGGATAATCTTGCTTTAAAAAAAAAGGTCATACCAATCAGCTTGATATTATTGTCTTCATCTAGCAGCAAGTTTTCTATCTTCAAGTCTCTGAAATAAACAAAAGCATACAACATTTCAGATAAGCACTTGAAATGGTGGAATAACATTTTGCTTCTCAAGGGAAACGAACTGTTTTAGAGCCACTTTGAACCAACCCATAAGGCTTTCTGCCAAAACTCACACAATCAATAAGTGAATATTTATAAAACATGATATAAGTAATTGCTGCAGACTGAAAAAGCTAAAGGATTTCAGATAAGATGGAGAGCAAGAAGGGCAGAACAAATCAGTTTCCAAAAGAAATGGGACCAAAGCTGAAACTTGGAAGTTAATAAGACCAGGAGACAGTGGAAGCATCATTCAAGGCAGGCACTGTTCGAACAGTCAGGGAAATACAAATGTGGCCACGTGTTTGTGAGATGGTGAGCAAAACCAGCCAGAGTAAGGAAGATTCAGGGAGACAGTTTTTTAAAAAAAAAAATGGAAAGCTAACATAATTATCGGTCCTACAACCTCCATGCTTGGAGCCCAATCCACAAGTTGGCAAGTGATAATAAATTAATCTATTTAGCAAGCAGCTATTATGGTGGGCAGAAAAATAGACCCCAAAGATGTCAGGGTCCTAATCCTTGGTATTATGCCCAAGGATATGTTAACATTACATGACCAAAGGAAATTAAGTTTGCAGATGGAATGAAGATTGCTAATCAGATGGGTGACTTTGATCATGGATACTGAGATGATTCAGAAGGTGGGAGGGAGAAATGCACCCAGGGTCATGCTGAGTGTGAGGGGCCTGTGGTATCTGTACAAGCTGACTGTAAGCCCCTTGAAGGCAAGAAACATGTCTGCCTTGCTTACCACTATGCCCCAGTACCTTTGCACAATTCCATACTCAGCAAATACCAATGAATCTACATTACCAAAGAGATCGTTTGGGATTTCAGAAGGAAAAAACATGGGCAAAAGTATAAGCCCTCTATGTCAATGACTATGAGCATCTTAAGTTGCAGCCTGTCAATTCAGACACACCATGAACATTAAATATGTAAGAATATTCTTCCCTTCTATACACACACAAAATGATTTCTTCCATTGTTTTGAAACACAACATTCTTGGTCCAGCTTTTATTTTCCCACTTCTGAATAGAGACATGGCCAATAGAATTATTTTTGTCTTCTTATCTCTATTGTTAGGACTAGAATAGTGTGGTCATGATAAACAGAAATGGCAACTGATAGCACTTCTTCAAAGTGCAGAGGCAAGGGAAGCAGCAGTTGCTAGGACCGTGGTAGCCAGGACAGCAAAAGTGTCCCATTTAACGGGGCCAGTGGCTCACAGCTTGGTCCCAGCACTGCCAGCTCATCCTGTTTCCCAAGAGAAGCCAGAAATCTAGATTCCATCCTAGTTTTTTTAAATGTTGGCAACAAATTCACATGTAAAACAATAATAACAATCACAGTGCGTGGGCCAACCTTGCAGGCAAGATCCAGCCTACCAATTTTCAACCTCAGTATGGGTAGAAGCTGAGCCTGGAAAGGACATGAGATGCCCAGGGGAGAGGGTAGAGAATGAGGGTGAAAAGACCAAGGACGACATGCTGGTGGGAACACCGACATTCAGAGCTGGCTGGGAAGAAAGAGTCGGGGAAGTATTGGCACAGGACGACAAAAGGGCAGCATTTCAAGACGAGAAGCGTTAAGGAGTCAAGCGCAGAAAAAGATGGGCTCTGAACAGTGACCAGTGGATTTCAAAATTGGAAGGTGGCCGGTAGCCTTAAGGCTGGACACTTGAATAAGGGAGACTGCGTTGAACTGGCAGCTGGGGAAGGTAAATCGATAGTCTCCAATCCACATGCACCCACCAACGGGAAGAACTGTATACCTGCACTTCAATTCAAATGAAACGATAACACTTGAAAAACTGTGCCAGGCTTTAAAAGATGTCACATATGTCCAAATGCAGGGCGATCCCCCAATACAAGATGATCCTCCTTACTTTCCCAGTGGGAGGACCCTGCCCCTCAGAAGGGTTTTTGGAAAACACAAATATACAATTTTTAGAAATGCAATGAAATTATCAAATGACTATTTATACTATTTACCTATGAAGCTGCACCATCTTATTTAAGAGCATATACTATCACCTTAACATAATTAATTGTAGAAATATTGTTCCCACACCCTCACATTTTATGACACAGTTTCATTCAAACTTGTGGCAGGCAGGAGCAGGATGACAGAATGATCTCCCCCTGTTTCCAGTGTAAGATGATCTTTAAGTTGATTGGATATTTGAGATAAAGCACTTTTCGAATCTGTCTGTGATGTGCTTGCTGGAAATATTATCCCAAGTCATTTAAATAACAAGAGCCCATTTAAAATCTCTATAAATTATCTGCTGAGTGAATCGATTTTAGAGTGGTCTCACAAACTATCACAATTGTGAGTCATATCTCTTTAGAAGTTATTATTAAAGCCGCGCAAAATGCCTCCCTTTCTATTGGTTTCCTCAGGCGACTTCTAGAGTTCCCAAAGTCATCAGTGAGTCAGGCCAAGGTTAACTGGTCCTTTGTTGTTGAAAATAAAGTAATTGAGATCGTACCCCGATACTATCAGAGACTTTGCAAGCACTCTGTAAGGCACTTCCTCTTTCCTGAAGAGGATGGGGACAGAAGACAACACCCTTATATTCAAGCATATACGGTAATTCCCAGCCACTTGCACAGACTCAGAAAAACAGTGTGCCAGCAATAGCCCAAACTGTGATTCTGTGAAAACTGATTATAAAGCAGCAGCATTATTTTAATCTAAAGGAGAGCCACAGTTTGTTTCCAGCAAAATTAAACCTCTTTCCCTGGGAAGCATGGAAGCCACACTAAGGCATTAAAGGAGAAATTTGGTTCAGAACAAATACTATAAAGGAAAACAGCTTAAAGAGGTGAGGTAAAAGAATGCAATTGTCAAGAATAATAAGACTAAGCTGGATAATTCTGGGGCCACAAAAGCCCAGAGAACAACCACAGTGATTAGAAGAATGATATAAATAGAAGGCTAAAACTAAGAGAAAAATGTAGAAGGAAAAAAAAAAGCCCACTTTTAAAATCGGGAAAAGGTCATAAAACCAGGGGAGAAAGCATTAAAATGTAATTCTTAGGCAAAATGAGAAAAATGAAATCAGTTTTTTTTTTCACCCTTTGCATCCCATAGCCACCCACCCCAACCCCTAGGAAAAATGCTCAGAACAAACCTGGTTAATGGGTTGTTTACCCATACCCTTCTGTTAAGGTTTCTAAAAGATTTCAGTGATAACAATCTAACTGCCTCCATGGCTAGTTAATGGTAAGGTAGCTACATCAGTCTCTCTGCCCAGATCAGTGTACTTAATCTACCCAAATGAAGGGAACCTTCAACCTCTTTTGGCTTTATTTCCACCTCCTGCTTTGTCTTTGGAGATTTATCTAGAAAGAGGAGAAGAAGACTTTCCTTCTGACTCTTTAGGAAAAAAGGGTCTGAAATCATATTTTAAAAAGTCATTTTAGCCGAGGTATTTACCCAAACGCATTGAAAACTTATGGACACGAATGTTTACAGCAGCTTCATTCGTAATTGTCAAAACTTGGAAGCAACCAAGATATCCTTCAGTAGGTGAATGGATAAACAAATTGGGGGACATCTCAGACAATGGAATATTATTCAGCCCTAAGAAGAAATGAGTTATCAAGTCATGAAAGTCATGGAGGAACCCTAAATGCATGTTTTTAAATGAAAGTAGTCTGAACAGACTACATACTGTATGATTCCAAATTCTGGAAAAGACAAAACTATAGACAGTGAAAAAAAATCACTGGTTGCCAGAGGTTGCAGGAGGAGGGCTAGAATGAATAGGTGGAACACATTTTTTTAGGGTGGTAAAATTATTCTGTATACTATAATGGTAGCTACATGACATCATGCATTTGTCAAAACCCATAGAATGTGTAACACAAAGAGTATCCTAATGTACTATGTACCCTAATGAACCCTAATGTAAACTGTGGATGTTAGTTAATAATAATGTATCAATATTGGTTCACCAATTGTAACCAATGTCCTACACTATCATAAGATACTAATAATAGGGAAAACAATGTAGAAGGGAGGTGGGAACTCTGCAGTTCTGCACAATTTTTCTGTAAACCTAAAACTGCTTTCAAAAATAAAATCTATTAATTTTTTAAGTAGCTCTTGGATATTTTCCCCCTTCCTAAGAGATCAGTACTAGGAATGCTACGGCCACCACCAAGCACCTCATTCAGGATGTTCACTGCGGAGTATCCTTACCGTCTGAAGTTAATTACGAATCCATTCAGCACAGTGGGCCACTCAGACCCTCTGCCCAGCTACTCACCATATGACCCAAAAGGCCAGAAACTGAAAGATAACTACATGAGTAATAGAAGAAGGATGAATTTATTCACAAGGTTTTAGTGTTAGTGTATCACAATGTACCTTAAATATATAACACACACACACACACACACACACACACACACATATACTGGCAGGCCTCTATAATCCAGAAAACCTCCCCATGGTCCATGTGAAACGCATGGTTTTTAGCTCCATCCCGAAAGCAGAATATTTGTCTGTGTTAAGTGTCAGATCTGTCAGATGGGAAGGAAGGTTCTGACAGCTGACTGGTTTGCACTTGATGATGGGGCAATGCTCAATTTCCCATGTACGGTCCTTGATCGGATTAACCACTTTGTGGAGATGAGAGAGAAGTGGAGGGCTCTTCCTCCCGACCTGCAGTGTGAGAAGTTCCTCTCTGTGGCTGGCAAACTTGAGGTGGTGTGAACTTGTAACTGAAAGCCAAAGGGAAGGAAAGAAAACGGTCCCTGGATGGAGAGGAAATAGCTTTTCCTTGGCCAAAGGGGCTTCCAAGAGGAGTCAGGACAAGCAAGAAAGGGGATGGGGCACGTGTGGAGGACCCACTGACTAGGACAGCGCTGGTGGACAGGAGTGGCAATGGTGTGTCTTAGGAACAAAGGAAAGTAGCCAGTGAAGTGGCCTTTGGCAAAGCATGAGGCAGCCAGGCCCAGAGTGCAGGCTCAGAGGCTTCTGGACCCATCTCTAGTAACTGGGCAGTTCCAGGAAAAATGCCCAGTGGGACTCAACATGGCGGCCCTCGGCAGACCAAACATTGGGTCCTGTTCCCTACGGTGTTTGGGGGTGGGGAGTGGGGGTGGGTAGGCATCTTTCCAGAGATTGAGAGAAGGCCCAAGGGGAGAGCCCTAATCACCAGCCCTTTGTTCTAGGTTATTTCAAAAGAACAAGCTCGAACAGGCCGCAACTAATAATTAAAGGTTCACCCACAGGCTACCAAGCACCCCTCCCCCTCCCCACCCACCCACCCAGAGGTTCCTTGCATTTCTTTAAAGGTGATAATCTCTAAGATTTGGAGACTGGCCACCAGGAACTCTGCCCTCCCAGACTGAGGGGTGGAGGGGAGGAGGCTGTTGCCATAGCAAACACAGGGTCCTGGGGCGCCATGGGGGAGGGGAGGAGCAGCGGCTCCCGACACGCTGCAGAGCAGAGGCCCGAGTGGGAGGGTGTGTGCGCACGCTTACGGGGAAAGCACACATCCGTGTACGGGTACTTGTACGAGACTGCATGCGTGCGAATATGTGTTGCACGCACACCCACGTGTGTGTGCGAGCACACATGTTCGTGTGTACGTGTGTCTGTGTGCACCTGCACGCACACGCTTCCAGAATACTGGGATGGGAATGCAGGAAGAGTTTCTCCCCTGGGCCTCACCTGGCCATGCAGTGAAGGTCAAAGGTCAGGCCTCTAACAAACCCCGGGCCGAAATGAGAGCCTCCAGGGGCCACTCAGGGCTGAGACCCAAGATGAAAGTGAGGAACGGAGGGGCATAAAATCGAGGCTGCCAGGCTTCCAGGGAAGGGAGAAGAGGACAGAGGGAGACATGGGGGAGCTGGGGAAGAGCTGGTGAAGGCCCAGGGCGGAGGGGCTGAGCAAGGCCTGGACCAACACGGCAGCCTGGGGAGGGAAGGAGACAGGCTCTGGAGGCTGGGTCTCTCTAACTGACCCGCTGAGCCGCCCTGGGCAAGTTACTTAAACTCTCTGAGCTTCTGATTCTTCTTTGGAAAATGGCGTCATGAGAAGGGCCACCTGGCAGGGCCATTCACGGCGGAAATGAGAAAATGGGCCACTCCCAGCTGAGCAACCACTAACAGGTAAGAGGTGAGAGGCTGGTGTGGCCAGGGGAGGATATGAAGTTAAAGGTTCTAAGACAAAGTGAAGGGGGAGACTCCAGGAAAGACTTAAGTGGTTCACTTGGTGATAAGCAAACAGTACTGGGGGGCATGAGCCCTCGAAGGAAAGGTCAGAGAGAAGGGGCCCGGGCAGGAGGTGGGGAGCCTGGACCAAACCCACAGAGGATTAGGTCTAGGGGCGAAAGCTGTACCTGTGGAGATGGCCACAAGATGGATTTCAGTAATAAGCTAAGAATAAAGTTTCAAGAAAATTCAAGAAAAGCACATAACTCCCCAAGGCAATAAGCATTTTGCCGTGAACAAGAGGTTTTTCTGTTTTTGTTTTTGGTTTTGATTAGGTTTTATCTTCAAAAGCACTGTATTAAAACCAAATGATTTTTTAATCTTTGATTTATTTACAAGATGGGCAATTTGGTAAAACATAAGAACAATTTGTTAAGCATGTACCTGATTTATTTATTCAAAATGAAACCTTTATTGAGTTCCTACAATGCTCTGCAAACAAATTCTGTTTATAAAATGAAAGAGCTGGTCATTCACTAAAAAGATGCCACTCTACAAATTGTTACCTGAAAAATAAACAAATTGGTACGAAGTCAATGAAGAAACTCCCTTAAAACTCCAGGGAGAATATGGAATATTCCAGAAAGAACACGAATGGGTGACCAAAAGCTTCCATCCCAGTGCTAACTCTGACACTAACTGTATCCATTCAGTTTCCCTTCATTTATCCAACAAAGTCTCTCTGTGTGAGTACTGGGCTGGGCGCTGGGCTATATGGTGGCCCATGCAGAAGATAGATAGCAAACAAGCCAGTTATCTTGTGAAAAGTGTTTGGAAATCAAAGTAGAAGGTGCCGGGGAATCTATGACCGGGGGTCCTAGCCTGGAGGGCATCCTGGAGGACGTGAGCTTCCTAGCTGGGACCCAAAGGATGAATACGATTCATCCAAAGATTGCAAGGGCAGTACGAGCAGAGAACAGCTGTGAGGACTTGAGCACACAGAACTCAGCCTCTGTGGATAAAATGAGTGAGGTGGACTCAGTAGTAGTTACGGCAAACACGTACTCAGTACTTCCTAAGGGTCTCGGTGTTAAGCACTTTACATGAACTGACTCATTTAATCCTCACAACAACAACATGAAGTGGATAATCCCTTATCCCTGTTGTGTAGCTCTGGAAAGCGAGGCAAAAAAGCCTAAGTGATTTGCCCAGTGCAGCTTTTCTTTTTTTTCCTCATAAATTTATTTATTTTATTTATTTATTATTTTTGGCTGCGTTGGGTCTTCGTTGCTGTGAACGGGCTTTCTCTAGTTGCAGCGAGCGGGGGCTACTCTTCTCTGTGGTGCGCAGTCTTCTCATTGCAGTGGCTTCTCTTGTTGCGGAGCACGGGCTCTAGGCACGTGGGCTTCAGTAGCTGTGGTTCGCGGGCTTCAGTAGTTGTGGCACGTGGATTCAGTAGTTGTGGCTCACAGGCTCTAGAGCACAGGCTCAGTAGTTGTGGTGCATGGGCTTAGTTGCTCCATGGCATGTGGGATCTTCCTGGACCAGGGCTCAAACCCGTGTCCCCTGCATTGGCAGGCGGATTCTCAACCACTGCGCCACCAGGGAAGTCCAGCAACAGTTCAGCTTTTAAGTGGTAGACCCCGCACGTGGACGCAGGCGGTCTGGCTTTAAAATCCCCATGGCCGACCACCGTGCACCCCAGTCCACAAAGTTGTCACATTTTTTCAAACTCGACTAAACAAAAAACCTCTGATCTGTATAACCAGCACCTCCAGATGTGTGCTCAGGCCCTGGTATCTCCAACAGCCCCCGATGTGAGCAGAAGTCACTCCCTTCTCGTCTGCCTTGCCCTCTTTCCCCTCTCCAGGGAAACTTAAAAGTTAAAACAACTTCTTAAAACCCCCCACCGGTACAGGAGGGGCTTGCTTCTTGTCAGGCCCATGAGAACAAAGAAGAGTCCCCTCTCTTGCCCCACAGTCCTCCCAAGTGCAGAAGGTCCTTCCCCAATACTGATGAGTGAATAAAGACACGGCTCTGGGCGCAGCCGTGTTGACACACAGGCTCCCGTTCACTTTGATCGTCGGTGTCTCTCTCCCGGTCCTCGGGCCCCTGTGGCTTGTCTCTTCCTGCTTAGGGGACGGCGGTACTGAGTTACCCAGGTATGTTTTGTCTGTACAGTTTGATTGGACTTTGTTATTTTGAATGAACAGAGGAATCTCAGAGTAGCCTCTTGGCAGAATCAGTATTCTTCATGATGGATGTGAAGAGTCAACGCTCTTTGTACAATAGGAAAATCATCAGATTATGGCACCCTGCTGGGTGAGCCCGGAAGAGAAAATGAAAAAAAGAAAAAAACCCTCATTAGATTTTAAACCGGAAGTATCTCAGGCACTCCTCAAATGGTGTAAAGAAGAAGTTAAGACCATATTCTAACTTTGCAAAAGTGAACAACAACCCTGTTGTAGAAGACACAGAAGCTACGGCAGGTCCAGTTTTAAATGAAGTTCTCTGCCAGCTAAGGAAATCTGCTTTACAGACGTTTAGTTTCCTTTTTTCCCTTCCACTTGTAATAGTTCCAAGATTTTTAAAGACTTGCTTCCTTTAAATGATATTTAAATAGTTCTGGGGAGATAATTAAATATTTAGATTTAATTTCACAGGAAATGAGGGCTCTGCTAGGCGTTAAGTTGATGATGACATGACGCTATAGTACCAGCCTCATCAGGAACTGTGCTTTTTAAAGCATCCTCTAACACATAACCAAAAGCCCTTTAAATCATGTAATGTAGCCACCAAAATTCATCCTGAATCCTTCTGGATGATCCAATCTGTTTGCTCAGGACTCTTCCCATTAGGGACTCCGGGACATCTCTAAAATGCTATCGAAACTCTCTTACTCATTTGAAAAATCTAACCTCAAAATAATTTATGAAATTCACTCCACCTCCGTAGCATAAAAGGAGAAGATTCTCCACCACTGAAAAAGGCTACAGCATATAGGATACCAGCCAGATTACGGCTGCTAAAAATGAGACGTATAGAACCTTTGAAAATCAAGACATTCCAGATACAGCCACCCATGAATATATTCTAAACAAACGTTTTCCTGTGCTGTCTCAACCACCTAATCACCTATGCCCATGCGTGCATAGGTGACACTCATTAACATGATTTCTAGAGAAGAAAATAAAGAACTCCTCCGAAACAACACCTGTATTTCCAATCTTCCCTAACTTTAAAAGATCTGAGCCTTTGCCACTATTGGCTGATGAATATATTTCCAGGGAGGGGGGGAAGAAGTAGAACGCTGGAGATCAGAGAGAGAAAAAGCGCACCGTCTTTGCTATCAAAACATTATTAAATTCATTCCTTTGACATTCTGACAGTAATTGCACTGAGAGGGAATGGATTTTGTTAAAATTACTTGAAAAGGGTTGTTGAGAATTTCCTGGGGGAGGGACCAGCGAGCGATGCACAGCCTTTGCTGGCTTTCCCTTTGCTGTCCTCAAAGCTCCAAGCTCGGTGCACGTCTGATTTTTGACAGCACGAAACCCTTGTAATAACACCTCGAGTCTCTTGGAAAGCTCTTCCCCGGTTTCTGTTTGCCGCCGTGACCAGCCGAGTGGGTAACCCAAGCTGATTCATTCGTCAGGTTTCTGCCTTTGTCATCTTAATCACCAAAGACAGAACCAGGAGCACTTACGACCATCATTTTCCTAATAACGGCAGAGCTCTGACACGGCAGGTTACACAAGGGTATTGTTGGAAAGAGCCAAAAATAGTGTTATTCACTTAAAATTTCTGAATGTTCCCTTCCTTGCTGATCGAAACTCAAAGAGTTCTAATGAATCGTGATTTCGTGACAATGTGTGTGACTAAAAATATATACAAGGAGAGGTTTTCTTACCTTAGTGAGAAAATGATGTGCCTGAATGGGGCCTGGCCAAGGCTGGCTCCTTCCCCCCAGTGCCACCCCTCTGCCCCTGAGCCCGGGACCTCGTCCCAGTGTCCCCCCGCCCGAGCCCAGGACCTTCTCCCAGTGTCCCCCCGCCCGAGCCCAGGACCTCGTCCCAGTGTCCCCCCGCCCGAGCCCAGGACCTCCCCACAGTGTCCCAGATTCAAGCACACAAGGTAGAGCATTCCCCCGGTGCCAATCCCATTGGTAAAGTTAAGTGAAAGAAGCCACTCATAAAAGACCATATATTGTTTCCATTTGTATGAAAGGTCCAGAATAGGCAAGTTCATAGAGACAGAAAGCAGATTAGTGGTTATTACCAGGGGCTGCTGGGAGGGCTGGGAATGGGGGGTGACTGCCAATGGGTACAGGGTTTCTTGTTTGGGGTGATGGAAATATTCTAAAATTAGACAGTGGTGATAGTTGCACAGCTCTGTAAATATACTGAAAATGACTGAATTGTACACTTTAAAATGGTGACTTTTATGGTATGTGAGTTGTATCTCAATACAAAAAATTTTAAACATATGTGTGTGCATATATATATAATTCCTTGATCTTGCTTTTGTAAATGAGAATCAAACATGAGACCTAATTTTTCTCAACAACCCAGAGTAATTATGAATTATAACTCCATGAAGGAAGAACTATGCATTTATTGGTGAAGTCAACACTTTCTTGGGAGGAAAAGAGGGCACTTTCATTTTTTTATTTTATTGTATCGTATTGACCTTATTTAGTCTAGCACAAAAAGTCAGCACCCACCACCAACAGCAACACTGCTAAGAATTCTGTTTCCGCTCAGTTTGCATGCAAAGCTCCTCCTCAGGAAGGAACAGGCTGTTTAAAAAAAAAAAAGTTTGATTTTCATAATTATTTGCAAGGTTGGTTTGGCTTATGGAGAACATGCCTCTCTTTCAAGGGCAAGTTCACACTTCACGTGGTGATTCAATTCCACTGAATGAAACAGCCATTTAGCAACTACCATATGTAAAGCAAATACAATGAAAGAACCATCACTTGCAGAAAAACAGTCTCACGCCATCTTAACATTGATGCTTCTTTCAGGCACCTGAGCAACTGTTCTCATTACTTTGCAAATAATAATAATAAGAGCCGCCAACACTAAACATGCCCCTTACTATGTACCAAACGCCGTTCCAAGTTCTTTCCGTATACATATAGTTTTTCTTTAATTTTTTTTTGGCCATGCCGTGCGGCATGCGGGATCTAGTTCCCCGACCAGGGATCGAACCCAGGCCCCCTCTATTGGGACCGTGGAGTTTTAACCACTGGACCACCAGGGAAGTCCCTCTTTCTGTATATTAACTCATTTCCCCTTATACCAACCACGAGATAAGTATCACGAATATTCCCATTTTACAGAAGAAGAAACTGAGGTTCAGAGAGGTTAACTAACTAACCCAGGGGCACACAACAATGAAAGGAGAGAGCCAGGATGCGAGCCCAGGCAACTCTGACTTCAGACATTATTCTTTTAACCCCACGTTAGCATTAACCCAACACACAAAACAAGTCCATGAAACAAAACTGCAGAAGAATTGTAAAACGTGCTGCAAGGAATCAACCTTGCTTGGAGCACGCTGAAGCACAGTGCCGTCCATTCAGCACAGAGTTGGAGATCAGCATCATGGCGTGGCCCTTACCTGTGGACCACCCCGGCCCGGTGCAGGTGCTCCACCGCAGAGATGAGCTGCCTGATGTATCTGCGGGCTTCGGGTTCCTCCAGCCGCTTCTTCTCATATATCTTGTGCATCAGGTTGCCCCCAGGACACAGCTCCATGACCAGGTAGTAGCTGTTTTCTGTCTCTAAGATATCAAGGAGCTGGGTAATGTTAGGGTGGCGGATCATCTGCTGGATCTGCCCCTCTCGCCGAAGGTTTTTGGTGACATAGGTGTCTTTTTTGGCTCTCTTCTTGTCGATGACTTTTATGGCCACCTAAGGAGACACCAAGAATATGGCTGTTGTCAGACACTGCAGGCAAAGTTTATTCCCTGACTATTCACAAAACCCTAGGAAAATACATAGCTACTCGTCTGCACCAGGAGAAGAACTTTATCTGAAGTGGCATCAAGGGAGAAAAGAAAGATGTAACATCAGCGAAGATCAAAAGATTCATTTATGAAGGAAGAGAATGAAATTTACTCAAGCAAACTCAAATGGTGGTCCGGAAGCCTCCATGAAGAGTCAGTGTTAAACTTGGTTCTCCGCAGGGTGAAACACCAAGTTCTCCTCCAGCAAAGGGCCCCTCCCCACTCCCTCTCCGGCCTCGCCACCATCCCTCCAGGTTGGGTCCCCCCATGATTCCATTTCTGAAATGGCCGAATCTGCCCCATCTTCAGTTCTAGGGCGTGTTTAGGGAGCTGGGGGACGCAATGCCCAGTTCCTCCCCACCCTTTCTCTGCCCTGTACCAGGACCTCAGGCCAGGCCACCTCTGTCCAATGGTTACCGCTTTCCCTGTGAATCACTGTACAGGTTATCTCTTGGCCCCAAGTCAGGCCCAACCTATTGCTGCTCCAGAGAGGTATGTCAGCTGCCCACTGAATGCTCCTCCTGGGTCACTTCCCCACAATCAACATGTCACATGTGTGGACCCTCCAGCTTTGTATCAAGGGAGGGAAGCGGGGAGGGAGGGACAGGAGAATGGAAGTAACGATGGTGTGAGGGAGGGGAAGGGAAGATTGTCCCTTCTGCCCAAGTCTGCACCCTTCCCCACTCTCCCTTCCTTCAATGGCTGTCACCAATCCACTCACCTGGCCTTAAAGCACACCACCGTTTGGCCCTCTTCTTTTCTTACTTATGTCTTCGCTCCTCTCTAATGTGACCAGCCAGTGACATCACGTCGATACCTTCTGCTAACTGCCTTCCTCACTTTTCCTTCCTCTCTGTTCCCATGCCAGGTCGGGTTCATTTAGGACCTTGCTTCGCAGCGCCCAGACGCATTGTCTCTACGTGAGACTCCAGCAACCCAAGGGACGTTCTCATACAAGGCTACCAAGCCACTGGGCTGCAGGACAAAAACAGTGGACCTCCCATTTCTATTTGTTTCCTTTTTTGTAATTATATTTTTTAACGGCTTCATAATGCACTCAATGTGCAGAGGTGTGATATAGATCAATCAGCAAATGATTGATAGATGATAGATATAGGTAGATAGATACATAGATAGATGTTTGCAGCAAGGGGCTCAAACATTATTTTCTTGACAGAAGTTTGTAATAAAATAAAATAAAAGTCTGTCCACCACTAGCCTGGGCTATGACGTCAGCGTGCTACCTCTTTTCCTTGATGCTCATCCTGGCCCCTCGAATTCATCCTCGAAATCAGTGGGTCTGGAACTCTGATGTCTTGCTTAAAGCTCTTCGGCGGCTCCTTGCTGCCCACAGAGCAAGGTCCACAGCCTCAGCCCAGCCCTGAAGCTCCCTCCCCATCAGCCCCGCCACTGACCAGCCCCGACTCCCAGTTCCCCAGGGCGGGTCTCCTCACTGCCCAGACCACACGTTCTGCTACTCTCCAAGCTTGCACTCACAAGCCCACTTCACCCCTTCAAATCTGCCTGGTCCTGCAGACGCTAACTCCAGGCCCACCTCCCTTCCAGGAAGTCTCTTCAACCCTCCTTCCTTACGCTCCCACCACACCCACTGCCTTCGATACCATTTAAAGCTCCCACCCCTCCCTTAAAACAGGGACCGCTCCCCCCTCACCGCACACAGCAGTTTATAAACAGTGAGTGACCAACAGGTCACTAACTGAGCAAATCAGTGAACCTTTTTTTTCTAACCATTGAAGCAAAAAGAGCTGTAACAGCTTAATCTATTATCTCTTCTGGGGAACAGTCTTTTTTTAATTTTTATTTTTTTTAATTGCGGTATAATTGACCTATAACACTATATTAGTTTTAGGTGTACAACATAAGGATTTGGTATATGTATATATTGGGAAATGGTCACCACAATAAGTTTAGTTAACATCCATCACCATAGTTACAAATGTGTGTGTGTGTGTGATGGGAACTATTAAGGTCTTCAGTATTAGCAACTTTCAAATATACAGTATTGTGAACTGCAGTCACCAGGCTGTACCTTACATCCTCAGGACTCATAACCAGAAGTGTGTATCTCTGGACCACCTTCACCCATATCAATGGAGATTCTCAGGCCCTTAAACCAAAGATGTGACTAACAGGGGACAATCAGCCATTGGATCAGACAAGCTGGGGGCCTGTACTGTCCCAGGGCCATGAGAGGCTGGTGCTGTCAGCCCACAGAAGTGGGCTGTAGTTTGGCCTACGAGTCCAGTATATATGAAACTAAAAGCTTTCAAAACTGTACTCATTTGTGTATATATTTATAACACATACCTATACATATATATATATATATATATAATACATATTTATACATACAAATATATATCCATCATCTTGTGGAGGTGGAGAGAAAGAGGAATGCTGGAAAGTACAATTAGATTCTGTCTTTGCTCGAGTCTATGTTGCAATGTTTTAAAAATTACACCCTTTGGCAGTGAAATTCTTAAATGTACTCTGAATAAACAGCAGTCTGAAAACCCAGCAGTAAAACGATCTGCCTTTCTTAACAGAGCACACAATTATTATTAGGATAATTTATTTAGCTCTTTAATTGCCTGGAGTAGGTTATATAATGGCCACCCAAAGACATTAAGGCCCCATCTGTGGACCATGTGAAAGTGACCTTATTTGGAAAAAGTGAAGGATGTTGAGATGAGATTAATCGAGATTATCTGGGTGGGCCCTAAATGTCATCACAAGTGTCCTTATAAAATAGAGGCAGTGGGAGATTTCACACAAATACACAGAGAAGTGGCGAACGGGGCGGAGATGGCGGGGATGAGCCACAAGCCAAGGAATAATGCAGCCACCAGAAGCTGGGAGAGGCAAAGGACAGATCCCCCCAGAGCCATCAGAGGGAGCATAGCCCCGTCGACACCTTGATTTTGGCCCAGTGAAATCAATTTTGGACTTCTGGCCTCCAGAACTGTGAGAGAATGAATTTCTGTTGTTTTAAGCCACCAAGTTTGTGATAATGCATTACAGCAGGAAACTAACACACCAGGTGTCTGTTCCACCATCATCTGACAACTTGGTTCCCAAGTTCTACTGATTCTGAGGGTCCCTCCGTGAAAACCCTGAACCCTTAGGCAGCCTCACCTGGCGAAGGTTTTCTATAAAGCCCCCTCTCTATTTTTAAACACCCTTACTTGTAAGCGACCTTAAACTTATAAGCTCTGCATTGATAAAACTGAAAATGGAATCCGTTCTTGATTACACAAAACCATTTAATCAACTTCATCTGTAACAACCGAAAAGGGAAAAACTGAATTGGAAGTTAAGGAAAAGGCAATGATCAATGATCACCAAAGGGAGGCATCTAATTTAATTTGACAGTAATCAGAGATTTACAGGCATGAATTCTACCTGGGGGGAGCCCAGTGTGATGATGGGTCTCTAGCTGAAAAGATAAACTGCTTTAGTCAGGAGAGTTTTAAAGAGTGAAATTAAATCTGCACAGACTGACTGAGGCCCCAAGTCCCAGGACCACACTGGAACTCCCAAGCTGGTCCTCGAGGGTAGGAGGGAGGGGAGGGGAGGGTGTCAGGGGAGTTTCTGAGTTGCATCCTGAGCACATTGGGACAGGAACTTTTGCTGTGAAAGGTCAATAAAACGAAGACTCCAACTCTTCGACGGATCCAAGTTGCAAAGCCTCCTGAAATTTTACAGAGGAAGCCGTTTTCAAAGATTGCCCCCATATTTCCGAGTAAGTAGCAAAGTCTTAAGGTGCTAGGAACTTAGTAGAGAGAGATTAACACAGCGCCAGTATACCACAGCTGAAACTGATCACTCATCAACTTCTTATTAAGAAGTTGCACTTCTGCGACTTTCCTGGTGGCGCAGTGGTTAAGAATCCGCCTGCCAATGCAGGGGACACGGGTTCGAACCCTGGTCCGGGAAGATCCCACATGCCGCGGAGCAACTAAGCCCGTGTACCGCAACTACTGAGCCTGTGCTCTAGAGCCCGTGAGCCACAACTACTGAAGCCCACGTGCCACAACTACTGAAGCCTACACGCCTAGAGCCCGTGCTCCACAACAAGAGAAGCCACCACAGTGAGAAGCCGGAGCACAGCAAGAGTAGCCCCGGCTCACCGCAACTGGAGACAGCCCACGCACAGCAACGAAGACCAAACGCCACCAACGAAAAGAAGTTGCACTTCTCACAATATGGCAACTCCCACCCCACCCCACCCCCCAGGCTCCCGCCAAAAAAATACCTATCAATGATGGATAATATCAGCAAATTTTTAAATAACTAAGCTCATACGAAAGAAAAGGAAATCCTCCAAGGCCAAGAAAAAAAAAAAAAAAAGTGAGTAGATCTAAGATGAGGAGAGGGCAGCTATGGGGTGGTGAAATAGAAGATACAGGAAAGAAGGGGTGACTGCAAGGAAGGATCCTGAGGAAGGAAAGGAAGAGGTGGCAGAGTCTGCTCTGCAGGGATGGGAAGCACCGCTCCCTCCCACACGGGAAGGAGGAGGGACCGAAGCGAAGCGCGTGAATCCCAATTCTCCAGGAGAGGCGCCAGCTGCAGAAAGGCATTCATGCTTTAATGGCCCCTGTGACGTATTAGGAGAAAAATTCCAACATAGAATTGTACTTAGAATGCGGGGTCCACAAAAGCACGGGGCTGCAGTCACGGCACACACTCCGACAAACCAACTGGTACCTAAGATAACGTACGTAAAGCGCTCAGTACAACGTCTGGCACATAGTAAGAGCTCCTTAAATTGACATTCTTATTATCATTATCATTTTACTTTCACTGAGGCAACCTGTAGAGGGTGAAAAGCATTCAAGCTTAGTTCAGCCAAGAAAAAAATGTGCATTTCCTTGACCTGTCGCTTTAGCATATTTAAAAGAAGAAAAAGAAGCCTGAACCTCATTTCAGTGTTTCAAACTCTCTGGAATAGAGTTGCTTTTAAATCCCAAGGAGGAGGTTTAATATCAGTCTAGTCTCTCATCTTCTTTAAATATTGACTTAGTTGAGACTGTCTACGTAGGATCAGAGTTAACAGGATTTAAAATTCATCCCTTCATCCTGGATCACCCTTCACTGCCTTTAAAACTCATTCCTCTGAAACATGTCGAGGATTGTTCACATATCCAATCTCCAAAATGAAAAGGCAGATGCAAAATGGATGGATCTTCCATACAACGGAGAGGGAGGGAAACACTGATCAAAGACACTACTCTCTAATATCACAGAAATATACATATATGTATTACCCATTATACAATGTGTGCTGTGTAAGTTCAGCCTTTCTTTAATTAAAGCAATTTTATACCATGATGTTTTAAATAATCAGAATGCACGGAGAATAGGAGGCTCTCATCAGCAGGATTTTCTTTTTACATGGAAATTAGCCAAAAAGAGCTTCCTTTCCAGAACATGTTGGTTTCTTAATAAATACTGTATGTTAAACTCAAGTGAATCTTTTCTTCTTCAGCAAACATTTATTAACCACCTAAAATATACTTGACACTGTTCTACATGCCAAGTGTACACTATGAGAGAGATAGGGATCTTCAGGCCCATTTGTGGCCATAATTCAGATTTTTTATAGTGATTTAAGATGACCATCTGTCATGGGCTGAACTGTCTCCCCACACACACCCCGCCCCCAAATTCACATGTTGAAGCCTTAACCCCTAATGTAACTATATTTGGAGATAGGGCTTTTAGGAAGTAAAAAGGTTAAATGGGTCATAAGGGTAGGGACCTAATCTAATAGGATTGGTGTCCATATAAGAAAAGGAAGAGATACCAGAGATCTCTCTCTCCACACATGCACAGAGGAAAGGCCATGTGAGGACACAGCAAGAGGACGGCCATCTACAAACCAAGGAGAGAAGCCTCCCTAGGAAGTAACCCTACTGGCACCTGGATCTTGGACTTCCTGCCTCCACAACTGTGAGAAAATAAACGTCTGTCACTTAAGCCATCCAGTCTGTGGTCTTTTGTTATGGCCACCAAGCAGACTAATGGACCACCCGAGCATCGCACAATTCTACTATGCAGAAGAGTGTAACTGTAAGAACCAAGGGCTAGCGTCCATTCTCCAAGGACTGGGGTCAGATCTGATAGTTCCTTTCCTGCGCTCCCCCAGTTTTCCACACCCCGGCAGTTCAGAGGGTGGAATGGCACAACAGCCAGACATGCAGATTCCAAGGTTGGGTGCCTTGACTTCAAAGCCTACCTCTGCCACCTGGTAGCTTGGACCTTAGTTTCCTTGCTGTTATAAAAAAACGGAGCGGGGATAATAGTGCCTACCTCGTGGGGATGCTGGGGATATAAATGAGGAAACCCAGGAAGGACGGTGAGCACCGGGGACATGTCTGGAAGCCCTCGATAAGTGTCCACTGTTAGGATTTGCACGTTTTGTGCAAGAAGAGAAGCCAGGAAGCCCCTGCCGCTCAGCTTCCATCCCCGTCGCTCCCTGCAGCCCTCGTCAGGGTCCCCGGTGCCTCCCGACTACCCAGTCCACGAGGTCACCCTCCCTCCTGGTCTCCTGCTTTTCCTCCCAGCCCGGTCTTCCCAAGGTTCTGCCCCAGGCCCCATCCTTCCTCACATTAGGGAGGTACAGTCCATCTCCTCCACTTCCAGGACCCCTACGACCGTCCATATGCTGACCAGTCCCAACACCTACATCCTGCTTACGCCTCTTCCCCGAGCTCTGACGGCCCTGTGGACGCCTCCCATTTGGATGGTCCACTGGCTCCCCAAACCCATCACTTCCCCCTGGTCCTCCCTGGGGCTCCCCAGCTCGGCCTGAAGCGCCTCCCTCCACAGGTGTCCTTGCACCCCAACTGTGCATTCTCCTCCACCCAGCGCACCCCTAGTCCCCCACCTAATTAATCACCAGGGCCTGTCGCCTCCACCTCCTAAGACCTCCCCACCCCCTCTGTTCCCCCATTCCATCCGCTGCTTGCTGCACCACCATCCTCTCCCGCCCAGATGCCTCCCACCCCCGCCCTCCCCTGCCTGGAATTCCCTCCCACACAGGGCTCTCTCGGTCAGGCCAACTCCCAACTCCCACTCCCCTCTCCGACCTCAGATTACAGTTTGCTTCTCCAGACTGGCTCGGGCCACCCTGCAACTCCCCAGCTGTCACACCCATCACACACACTCTTCACGGTGTGGGACACCCTCCACTGTCATTTCCAGGAAGGCAGGACTTGCCCAGCCTCCTCACTTTTGTGTTCCTGGCTTCCACACTGTGCTTGGCTCATTTAGGGCAAGTACGTGAGAGAAAGAACAAAAAAAGAACAAAAGGGCCCAGCAGTCTGCTACAGCGGGTCAGGATGGTGAGCTGGGGGTCGTCTCTTCGCCTGCCTTGGGTAAGCTGGCCACTCGAGCCCTCCCCTTCCTAAGCTACAACACAGGCAGACCAAAAGCCTTCCCTTCAACCATTAAAATTATAAAATGTGACGCCACCTGTGGACGTGGTTTCAGCTCGAGCGTGATTGTGATGCGGAAACACACCCTTCCCCTTTTGAGAGATGTCACCTCGTCACAGGCTTCCCTAACCAGCCTAATTAGAGCTGCACCCACGCCCTCCACCCCCGCCCCCGTGGCAACACTCATAATCCCCTTACTCTATTCTGGTTTTCCACTGGGCTCCAATAGGACATTCCTCCTTCACAGCATAAAATTCTCCCAGATTTTGGGATCAGCCCTGCTGGGTCCTTCTCACCCTTCTTCAAGCCTCACCCTTTTCGTAGAATACTCTTCCAGAACCCCAATCCCCGTTGTCACTTCAAACAGTGCTCACCCTTCCACGACCTGTGCCTAGCAGTGTCAGGAACAGAGAAGAAGCTCAAGAAACGTGTACTAGACCAATGACACAGCCAACAATTGTGCAGGTTAAGGAGAGAGGAAGGGAGAAAGGGAGGGCGGGGAAGAGGGAAGATGGATGGATGGCTCCAGTCCTTCCCACTTACATGTGAGCTTTGTGGATTCCGGATAGAAGCCAGACGATGTACACTAAATGCCCACGCTAGAAAACAGATTAGATGACATGGAACAAACGGTATACTTGGTGACCCTCTCTGGGTGAGCCAGAGCAGACAGAGAAATTCAGAATCCCTGCTAAGCTAAAGGCGGTGGATTGTGGTCCCCTGCTCACCACATGTGGACTGGACTTGCCCAGCCATCCTGCTGCAGAAAGCAGTTTCTCACTTCCTGAGAGTCTGGCTGACAGCTGGGAGAAGTCACCAAGGACAAGGGGTGCTGGAGAGGACACCCATGACCAGCGGTGAAATGTGCCGTCTGGGGACCTGGTGCCCACCACAGAAGCAGCCTCATTCTTCCCCCTCGTGCCCGCTAAGTCCCTCCTACCCCAACATCTTATTCTGGCCTGTGCCCCTGCCATGTACCCTTTCTCCCTCCTAAACTTGTCTGAACCATCTGTCACCTTCTCTAGAACAGCTAATCTAGAGGGGCAGCAAAGTTCCCCCAAAGCAAGGACCACCCAAAAGCACCCAGAATCCCCATTTCTCCCAGAGAAAGAGCCAAAGTACTGACAGTGCCTGGACACCCATCTCCCTCCCACCTCCTCTCATTCCCTCTGCTTACTTGCGGGCCTTCCTGTAGTTCCACGAATGTGACAGGTGTATTCCCGCCCTGGCCACACACGCTCTCCCTCACCTCCGAGACTTGCCGAGATGTCACCGCTCAGAGAGGCTCCCGTGACCCACCTATTTACAGCCACACCCACCTGGCACTCACCATCCCCTCAATCCAGTCTATCTGTCCCCATAGGGCTCATCACCTCTTAAATTCTGTAGAACTCATTGACTGAGTGTGGAATCTGCCTGACCCATGGCAGCTCTCGAAGGGAAGAAACAGTTCTTTGTCTCCTTTGCTGTCATGTTTTCAGCATCCAGAATAGTCTCTGGCTTATAGACAACACTCAATAAATATTTCTTGAATGAATGAATGAATGCAAGTGCAGTTGGAAGAAAAAGATTCTATTAACTATATCAGAACCTGTTATGGACCAAATTGTGTCTCCCCTCAGATTCATATGTTAAAAGACCTAACCCTCAATGTGACTACTTGGAGATGGCTCTTTACAGAGGTAATTAAGGTTAAATGAGGACATATGGGTGGGGCCCTGATCCAATAAGATTGGTGTCCTTGTAAGAAGAGGAAGAGACACCAGGGATCCACTCACAGAGAGAAAAAGCCATGCGAGGACACAGCAAGAAGATGGCCATCTGGAAGCCGAGGAGAGAGGCCTCAAGAGAAATCTAACCTGCTGACACCTTGATCTTGGACTTCCAGCCTCCAGAACTGTGAGACAATAAATTTGTTGTTTAAGCTACCTAGCTGTGGTATTTTGTTAGGGCAGCCTGAGTGGACTAATACCAAATCTTCATGAAAGTTATCAGTGATGATAGGATGGCTTGCTCTGTAGATCTCATTACAACAATAATATCTAGGTGACCATACTGGCTGAAGTGAGTTGAGCAGGGGTGAGCTGGAGGGGACATCCCAAAAGCCATGAAGAAAACAGCAAGGGACTGAGGACTCTGAGGCTCTAGCCCAAGCCTGAATTCGGTGTAAAAGGGCTGAAACCTGTGGTGATTGGCGTGACCCAGTGGGAAGATTTGAAAATAAATTGGTTTCACGCCTTCTTCCCGTAGAAACAGTATATGTGTAAATGCATTGGAGTAGAGAGTGTGCCTGTGCGGAGGATACTTATTTAACCGAAAGCAGAAAATATCCTCTGCTGGCTTTATAATTAATTTCAGGGTAGCCCCAATTCACAGAGAAATGATGCTGGACAGCACACACAAATCGCTGTCTTTTATGAGGGCCCATTAATTGCTGCTATTTATGTCACGGAGCACAACAGCTCTGACCCCTGGCTCCCCGCCGGCCGTCTTTGTGGAAATGAGGGGGAAAAGTTTCTTTCTCCAGTTTAAACAACAGAGCTCATTAGGGCTGATCTTGGTGATGAGAGCAGAACCCAGAGCTGGGCAGATGTGAGCAGAATCCAGCTCGCAATGCAGGGCTGGGAGACCCTCCCACACCCACCCAGGGAAGTTCTGAAGCCACCATCACCGGGGTTCTCTGCGCCCTGACTCCAGCTCCGATTCAGAAAGCAAATCACGTCCTGACACCCTAGAAACATCCTGTGGGTGGGAAACCAGAAACTGGTTCCTTCAAGGAGGAAAAATGCAAAGCACAGAACTTTGAGAGAGCTATGTAGACCAACCAGGCTGCCCACAAAGGGCAGTAGTTGTGCAGTTGTTGGACTTCTTATCAAAAGCCCGCCTACTTAGTTAGAATATGCATGCCTCATTTGTCGTCAGAATGTATTTACTATCCACAAGGATAAAAGCAACCCCCAATTCCCTGCCCAGCTGGAATTCACCAAAGCTCAGGAATCCTAAGGGGAGATGAGGATTAAATGATGAATTAAAACAGGTAATGCTAGAATCATTTCTCCTTGGTTTTGGAAAAGGGTCAAAAAGCCCCAGCTCAGTAACAGATTACAAGTTTTTTGAGACCATGGGTAATTCATCTTGGTATTCCCCACAACGCCTGGCTCCGAAAACACCAAATACATTACATCGATAAATATATTGGTTAAAAAACTGAACGTCCATTTGTCTCAAATACTCGTCAACTCCGATGCCCCCAGCAGCCTCTTCTTGCTCCAATTCTCTTCTAACTCTGCCCCACTTTTTAATGACCCAGAATGTAACTCGGGGCCAATATGGAGGAAGCCACAAATTACATCATCTAGAAGCAAATCGATCCGTGGAATCCAAAAGGTAATGGGATGGTTAGGCTTGACTACCCCTCGCCAGCCATCACTGTCAACTGGCTGAGAACAGCAACTCCCGGCTGCCCGCAGGACGCCCCAGACGGACAGCCGGCATCCAACCCTCCCATCACAGCCTCTCCAAGATCATACCCGCCATGCTCCTCCTCTGAGTGAATCGCTCTCTGTGCTCCCCTCACTGAGGCCATCATCATCCCCACCTATTGGTTGAGCACTTGACTCCCTCCCCCTCTCCCCCCAGCCCCCAATTTCCATGGCAACCAGTCACCAAGTCTTTTCTGGAAGTTTCCTTCCTTGCCACCCCCATTGCTGCTGGCCCAGCCTCCTAAGGGCTCCCCGGGGCTCCCTCAGGTCTCCACCTTCTTCCTTCTCTACACACTGAGGCATCAGAGGTTTCTTTCTAAGGATGGTTATGATCATCTTCTGTGCTCAGAAACTTTTAAAAGAAAATCGATCCCTTGAGGAGAAATTAAAAATCCTTCATGATCTGGCACAAGCCACCATGCCCCCTTACCTCCCCCTCTGCATATTTTTTTTTTTGAGCAAAATTTTGACTAGCTTACATTCTATCAACTTTCATTTAGCCCGACTGCTGTCAGCCAAATGACGTTTTCATTCTTTAAATGGTTTCACATAATAGTCATAGTGAGACATATAGTCATGAAGTTTTTGTTTGTTCTTTATTATTTATTTTTATTTTGATAAAAGACACCTAATATAAAATCAAGCGTTATTTTTTTTATTTTTTAAACATCTTTATTGGAGTATAATTGCTTTACAGTGTTGTGTTAGTTTCTGCTGTATAACAAAGTGAATCAGCTATACGTATACATATGTCCCCATATCTCCTCCCTCTTGTGTCTCCCTCCCACCCTCTCTATCCCACCCCTCTAGGTGGTCACAAAGCACCGAGCTGATCTCCCTGTGCTATGCGGCTGCTTCCCACTAGCTATCGATTTTACATTTGGTAGTGTACATATGTCCATGCCTCTCTCTCACTTCGTCCCAGTTTACCCTTCCCCCTCCCCATGTCCTCAAGTCCATTCTCTACATCTGTGTCTTTATTCCTGTCCTGCCCTTAGGTTCTTCAGAACCTCTTTTTTTTTTTTTTTTTTTTTAGATTCCATATATATGTGTTAGCATACGGTATTTGTTTTTCTCTTTCTAACTTCAGTCTGTATGACAGACTCTAGGTCCATCCACCTCACTACAAATAACTCAATTTCGTTTCTTTTTATGGATGAGTAATATTCCATTGTATATATGTGCCACATCTTCTTTATCCATTCATCTGTCGATGGACACTTAGGTTGCTTCCATGTCCTGGCTATTGTAAATAGAGCTGCAATGAACATTGTGGTACATGACTCTTTTTGAATTATGGTTTTCTCAGGGTATATACCCAGTAGTGGGATTGCTGGGTCATATAGTAGTTCTATTTTTAGTTTTTTAAGGAACCTCCATACTGTTCTCCATAGTGGCTGTATCAATTTACATTCCCACCAAGAGTGCAAGAGGGTTCCCTTTTCTCCACACCCTCTCCAGCATTTATTGTTTGTAGACTTTTGATGATGGCCATTCTGACCGGTGTGAGGTGATTCCTCATTGTAGTTTAAATTAAGCAGTATTAAGTGTACCATTCAGTGGTATCAAGTACATTCATATTGTTGTGCAACCGTCACCACCACCCATCTCCAGAACTCTTTTCATCTTGCAAAACCGAAGCTCCTTATTCTTTAAGCAATAGCTCCCTGTGACCCCCCTCCTTTGGTAATCACCTTTCTACTCTTTGTTTCCATGGGTTTGATTTTTCAAGATTCCATATAAGTGAGATCATGCAATATTTGTTTTTCTGTGTTTGGTTTATTTTACTTAGCATAATGTGCTCCAAATTTATCCATATTGTCACAAATGGCAGGATTTTCTTCTTTCTCATGATTACATAATATTCTATTATATATATGCCACACTTTCTTTGTCCACCCATCCAACAGACATTTAATTTGTTTCCATATTGTGAATAATTCTTAACTAGCTGTTTTACGCTTTTTTTTCATACTAAGTCTCTGACGTCTGATGTGGATTTTACACTCACGACACATCTCAGTTCAGACCAGGCACACTTCCAGTGTTCCACAGGCAGACGTGCAGCGTGGCCAGGGTTAGACAGGCAGTCCTGGTTCCATGACTTTGACCAAGTCACTCACCCTCTGAGCACAGGACCCAGCACGCTGTCTGCCTGAGACAGAGAACTCAACAAAAAAGCCTGGTGAATGAAGAAAGGAATGAAGACATGCTCCTTGGTCTTCATCTGCACATTGTGTAGGAGAACGCCAATCACACAGATTTGTAGTGAGAATAAAATCACACCTTTTGGAGCCAAACCAAGGTCAAGCTCCAGAACTGAGAAATCCCAGGCAAGAAACTTAACTTCAGTAAACCTCAGATTGTTGATCAGTAGACTGAGGGTGATGGTGGTGGCCAGGATACGCCACGTAAAGTGCTCGGCACATAGTGACTGTTCATTAGTTGAGTTAAAACTGAGCAAACAATGGTGACAACACAGTGGGATAAGGATATTACTGCTCTAATCACACCGTGCTAATGGGGAGGGGAAGGAAGGAAAAAAAGAGGGGAGGAAGGGAGGAAGGAAGGAAGGAAAGGAAAGGAAAGGAAGGATGGAGGGAAGGGAGGGAGGAAAGAAGGGAGGGAGGGAAGGAGGAAAAAAGGAAGAAAGGACGGAAGGAAGGGAGGAAGGAAGGGAGAGAGGGAGGAAGGAAGGATGGGAGGAAGGAAGGGAGGAAGGGAAGAAGGAAGGGAGGGAGGGAGGAAAGAAGGATGGAAGGATGGAAGGAAGGGAAGAAAAGAGGGAGGGAGGAAAGGAGGAAGGAAGGAAGGAAGGAAGGGTAGACTGCAGGCGGACAGGGGGGGGTGTCTCGTGGAAGCCTTCAAGAAGAGGGACGTACTGCTCAAGGTGGAAAAGAGTTCACCAACCCTCAGAAAATGAGAGAGGGCAAAGGCCCGGGGGAGGGAGAAATGCAGTGGTTCCAGAAAAGGAAAGTCAAAATAATAGTTGTGCGCCCACGGAGCACAGGAATCCTTATCAGCCCTCGCGTCTCCAGCGCCCGGGGCGGCTGCTGCCCTTTCACACGAGGTCCTCAATCAGCGTCTGCAATGGCCTCCCCGCGCCGCATGCACACAAAGCTTCCTTCCTCTCCGCGTAAATCACGCGTTAAACATCAGGGCTAGCCCCAGTGCCTGTGCTCTTCAGAAAGGGAAAACTAGGTCTTTTTTCCACTCTTGCTCTGATTTATACGCATCCATTTATGGTGTCAGTCTGTGTGAAAGGAGAATTTGTGTTCCTGCAATGACACCATAAATCCTCCCGGCCTCTCTTCCACTTGCTGGGAATCCTGAAAGCTCCGCTTCCACTGACAGCAGATAATGGCTTTTAGGAAGGGCCAGGAATTCACAAGCAGATAACAAAGGGGCTCGGCAGGCAGTGTGTACGCGTTCGCAGGCACTTGTGCACAGGGTGCAGGCTTCGTGGAGAGGGCCTGGGCGAAACCAGAAAGCTCCAGTACTTGATTCTTTTTTCTTTTTAATACAGGTTGTTCTTTCAATCATTTTAATTAACGTCTCCCAGTGTATTCGTTTGCAAGGGCTGCCATAACAAATGACATCAGACCGGGCGGCTTCAACAACAGAAATTTATTTTCTCACAGTCCTAGAGGCTAGAAATCCGAGATCAAGGTGTCAACAGGGTTGGTTTCTTGTGAGGCCTCTCTCCTTGGCTTGTGGATGGCTGTCTTCTACCTGAGTCTTCACGTGGTCCTCCCTCTGTACATGCCTGTGTCCTAACCTCCTCTTCTTTTAAAGACACCAGTCATATTGTAACCGGAAGTGGGGTCCGGCTGCTTGCCGCTCAAAAGCCAATAAAAAGGCCAGGTTGGTGGAAAGGAAAGTGCTTTATTTTGGAGGCTGGCAACCTGGAAGGAGGGCGGACTCCTATCCAAAGGCCAACTCCCCCCGCTGACAATCAGGGCAAGAGCTTTTATAGGTGAGGGAAGGGGGCTCCGTGCAGAAACAGCACAGGCAGCTCTGACGGTCATCTTGAAATTGGTCATCGGTGGTCTGACCAGCGTCATCTTGATTGTTTTAGTACAGTTAATCTTCAGTTCCAGGGTCAGTTTGTTCCTATTTTCTTGAGGCCAATTCTTGGAATTCTGGCACCCTATGTCATGGCTACAGTCTGGTCATCATGTAGTTAACTTCTCCCGCCTGGCGGGGGTTTCAGTATCTACCAGACAGCTCACAGGATACGGCTCAGAATAGTATCTATAGCCCTTGAGAAGGAACTAATGGTCCTTGACTTTACTTACTGACTAAACTATTATTGTTTTGTTCTGTTTGACTGCTTTTCTTCTGTTTCTGCATTTTCTCACTTCTCTGATTAAACTTATTCTTTGGCTAAAGTTTTTCCACAGACAAAAGGCAGGCTGAGGACATGGAGGAGGACAAGGAAGATAGGGTCCTGCCCCATTTTAAAATTAAGTTAAGGCCCACCCCAGTGACCTCATTTAAACTTAATCACCTTTTAAAGACCCTGTCTCCAAACATGCACCCCCTATGTTCATAGCAGCACTATTCACAATAGCCAAGACATGGAAACAACCTAAATGTCCATCGACAGATGAATGGATAAAGAAGATGTGGTACATACACACAATGGAATACTACTCAGCCATTAAGAAGAATGAAATAATATCATTTGCAGCAACATGGATGGACCTAGAGATTATCATACTAAGGGAAGTAAGTCAGACAGACAAATACAAATATCATATGATATCACTTATATGTGGAATCAAAAATATGGCACAAATGAACCTATCTGCAAAACAGAAAGACTCACAGTCATAGAGAACAGACTTGTAGTTGCCAAGGAGGAGGGGGGAAGGGAGAGGGATGGATTGGGAGGTTGGGGTTAGGAGATGCAAACTATTACATTTAGAATGGATAAACAACAAGTTTCTACTGTATAGCACAGGGAACTATATCCAATCTCCTGGGGTAAACCATAATAGAAAAGAATATTTTAAAAAAATGTATATATGTATATAACTGAGTCACTTTGCTGTACAGCAGAAATTAGCACAACACTGTAAGTCAACTATACTTCAATTAAAAAAATCAAAAAGTTTCAAAAAATAAAAAAATTTAAAAATTAAAAATAAATACAAGGACCCTATCTCCAAATACAGTCATATTCTCAGCTACTGGGGGTTAGGACTTCAACACAGGAATGTGGCAGGGAGACAACTCAATCTGTAACACCCAGGAAAACTTCTCACAAATTTTAGAAGAAAGGAAGCAACAAATGTAACGGAGAAGGGGACTCACCAACAATGTGACCTGAGTAAACTCAATTCCAACAATCACATTGCTTTGAGTTTCTTTTTATCTGTCACCTGTTTTCCCTGCTTATGCATTTCAATATACTTATTAGTTTAAGTTATTAACTTTTCTACAAATAAACATATCTTTCGCATCTTAATTTTGGACATTTATTGTACCTCCTGCTTATCTTTGAAAAAAGAGGTCACTGTCTTATATGCATTTGTCACCATGGTTTTCTTTTCTTTTTTTCAGCTGCTTTTAGCGATGCACAAAGTTTAGGAAACACCAGATAAATATGCTTTCTACTCTATACCATTCGTCCATTTAAAGTTTAGCAAAAAATAAACAGAGACAGAAAGGGGCTGCAAGGGTGGACTCCAAAAGAAGATTTCCTGAAGCAAGTCCAGGTCAAAAACCTGCCAGGATTTCAATATGTGTGCATAAAAAGCCAGTCCTTTGTGGTAAATAGTCATAATGTGAATGTTGGACAGAGGGCTGTGACTAATTCGCCTAGCTTACAGGAAAGGGGGGGGTCTTGAGATGGTTCTAGGAAGGAACAGAATTGGTTTTTGGCTCCATCCTCCTTAAAGAAGTCTTTAAAACTCTCGTAGTAAGTACAAGTGTCAGATAAGAAATTCACACCCATCCCCAACAGACTACTTTTCTATTAATACCATTTCCTTTTCTTAAATGGTATCAAGACTTAAGAGTCACATAGTCTAAATCAGCTATCAAAAAAAAGGGGAAACCATTTTTAATCAATATTGTTCATCCCATTAGATACAATCTGATGTTTTAGAAAGACAACTTCAAACGTTTCTCTTATTTTCTCTAAAACCTTTCTCATCTTGTGAAAATGCACTTTTCATAGCACAGTCCCTCTGAAAATGTGACCATTTAAGAAAGTATTAGGAGTTTAGTTTTATTTCCACTGATGGGAGAGGATAAATTGTATTTAATGGGAGTTTGGGGATTTGCCCAGGGTGACACAGACAAAGTGGCAATTCCCTGACTGGAATGTAATTATTCCAACTCTACCAGGACACCAATGTTCAGAATTCTTTTAAAATATACACTTTTTATTCATCATTTAGTCAATGGTCTGCTGCAAAGGTAATTTTTGTGGCAAGAATAAACTAATCTGTTTGGTCAAGAATTAAAATTATTTCTCAACTCAACCATATGGTCAGTACCTGGGAAACATTTTGTGTTATTCTGATGGCAAAAAAGTAACTGATGAAACAACATGAAATATACACACACAGCAACATAAATATTTATATAGTCAAGTCTAATAAAAGAATCATTTCAAGAGAACAGACTATCACAGACTTCAAAAGGATGTTTCCCACTTAAAAGAAAGGGATCATTAACTATGAAAATACATTTTAAATTCTGAGATTTTTTTTTTTTAAGTTTTGGTGGAGGTATACCTGTGATGGGAGTTATTACCCAGTTTATGATTTCCTACACTACTGGGTCCCATACTGTGAATTTGGGCCAAGTGCCAGTTATCTATTTCTTCCATCAAAATTAATGGAGCTTTGTTATGTCAAAATCAGGATGGAAAGATTTTAATAGTGTCTTTCATAGGAGACAAGATTTACTGGTTGCAAACTCCACCTCTCCCCCTTCAAAAAGGAAAAAAAAAATACTTTGATCATTATCATAGTTTTTAAAGTGGATCCGTAGTGATAATCTCATTATATTCAACACATTTTTATCATTACATAAATAAAAGATTCATAGTGCGAATAGTATTAAAAATTCATGTTGTAATTAGGATTGTGTCTCTGTGGTCCAGATAAATCGATCAATCAATCAATGTAGGCAACTGTCTGAATAACTGAAGCTATGTAAATATTCCAACTGGCTAGGGATCCATTTAGTAATCTAAATTGTCTAGTTTAGCGGTCTATAAGCATAAAATTAATGAGCTATTTGGGCAATTGCCATTTCTTTGTCAACTGCATAGTGTGAAAACAAATTAAAAAGTACACACGTAGACCACAGTCACCAAGCCATATAAAGCTCAAATTGGGACTAGTCCTATTTATTAAGTACTTGCCAAGCAAGACTCTACAAGACGTTTTACATGCATTGTCTCATGTAACTCCCATAGATCCTACTATTTGCCCTTTTTTTTTTTTTTTGGCCACGCCTCATGGCATGCAGGATCATAGTTCCCCAAACCGGGGATGGAACCCGTGCCCCCTGCAATGGAAGCGCAGACTCTTAACCAATGGACCACCAGGGAAGTCCCTTTTTCCCCTTTTTACCAGAGGGGAAACTCTTGGTTTATACAGATTAAGAAACTCGCTCACAGGTCACCCAGCTGGGAACTGGTACAGCCTGAATTTGACTCTCAACCCACAGCTAAGCTCTTCTTACCATGTAGAGGGGCCACTGGATCTGAGCTGGAGCCCGAACTGGACTACCCAGTGGATTATTTGATTATTGTAAACAGCTAAATCAGGTAATTCGATGTAACCAAGAAAAACAAAAACAACTTATTTTACTCTCCACATTAGTCACTTTAAAAGCCTAATTCCCAAATCTCTACATCTTCCCACTGCTTAATGAGACATCCTACACTATCTGTCTTAGCAAACAGGAAGTAGTTCAATCACACTGAGGCGCAGCACTTGGTGAACAGAGAAAGAAATAGTACAGGGGGCTTCCCTGGTGGCGCAGTGGTTGAGAGTCTGCCTGCTAATGCAGAGGACACGGGTTCGTGCCCTGGTCTGGGAAGATCCCACATGCCGCGGAGCAACTAGGCCCGTGAGCCACAACTACTGAGCCTGCACGTCTGGAGCCTGTGCTCCGCAACAAGAGAGGCCGCGATAGCGAGAGGCCTGCGCACCGCGATGAAGAGTGGCCCCCGCTTGCCGCAACTAGAGAAAGCCCTCGCACAGAAACGAAGACCCAACACAGCCAAAAATATTAATTAATTAATTAATTTTAAAAAAAAAAGAAATAGTACAGGTGGGACAGTATAAACAGAAAAGGGCAAGTTACAAGTTTAAACATTAGCTAAACACAGATGTGACTGATGCTGGGACCTTAACTCTGAGATCTCGAAAGCTCTCTCCAAGAGGGCCTACCAATTCCTGCAGGCCTCTGAAGGCATCCCAAGCCCGGTGGGTCACTCTTGCCACCAGCCTGAGGCTTCCCCGTGGGAGAAGGGCTTACAGTGACTCCACAGCCAGGTATATGGACCAGAGTTATTTCCCAGGGACTAGAGGGGAACGGGGGGGATGGGGATGGTCAGCTCCTTCTCTTCACCTCCTTCCCCTCTGAGGGAGCCTCCCTCTGCCCTGGCAAACTTCAGTGCCTCACCCAAGTCAACCTAGCAGACACACCCCAGGCTCTACAGGGTGTTATGGGTTCAAGTGTGCCCCAAAACATTCAAGTTGAAGTCCTAGCCCCCAGTACCTCAGAATGTGACCTTCTTTGAAATAAGGTCACTGCAGATGTAATTAGTTAAGATGAGGTCACTAGGGTAGGCCCTAATCCAGTGACTGGTATCTTTATAAAAAGGGGAAATTTGGACACAGTCGCACATGGGGAGATGGCCATGTGAAGGTCAGAGTTATGCTGCCACAAGCCAAGGAACTACCAGAGCTAGAGGGGAGGCCTGGACAGATGCTTTCTAGAGCCTTCAGAAGGAGCCTGGCCCTGTCGACACCTTCATTTTGGACCTCTGGCCTCCAGGACTGTGAGATAATAGTTTCTGTTGTTCTAAGCCACCCAGGTTGTGGTTCTTTGTTAGGCAGTCCCAGGAATCGAATCCAGGACACTAGGGTTACTGGCACCCAGCTCATCCTGAACCTCTGGAAAAATCCTTTCCAACCACTCCACATCCAGTCCATCAGGAAGTTAAAAATAAAGCGGCCGACTTTGGATAAAAGCTTTCTTCCAGAGTACTGATTACTTGAGGTCTCACACAGGACAGCAGTCATGTTGTCCGAAGGAAACCCTTGCACGGTGACAAAGCCTCAGAAGTGCAGCCAGAGCCTCCCCAGGAAGACCTTGGTTCTCCCAAGCTGCCAAGTCCCACCATGTGCGAAACATCAGAAGAGGCACAGAAGAGTTATTTATTTTGAATGACTAAAACCTGGTTCTACCTAAACAATCCTACAAATCGATGAGGAAGCTAACACATGCACCCTCGTGACCAAGATGTCACATGGAGTGCGAGAGGTGACAGGGGCAGGAAGACACAGAAGCAGGAGAAACTGCTTCGGGTCGGGCAGATCAGGGCAGGCTCCGTGGAAGAAGGGGCATCTCAACGGGGCTGGAAGGGTGGGCCTGCGGGTGGCACCAGCAGGGAGCAGAGGCATGCCACAGGCCCCCGAAAAGGACACTCCAAGGACAGAGAACCCATCTGGCCTGGGTGAACACAAACGCTGATGGGAGAGAAACCAGAACACAGCTCGGGGACTGAACACTGAGAAGCCTGGACGAAGGGGATGGAATTTGGAATCTGCTCTGTAGGTAATAAGAAAACCAACCAATTGAGGGTTTTGTTTTTGTTTTTGTTTTAAGCAGGGCTGTGGCATAGAGATGGTTTCTAGATGGTTAGGATGGATTCTGGCCCTGAGGAACTGAGGATGGGGAGGATGAATAAGGACTAAACCTGAATGCAGCCAAGAGACTGGTCAGCGGGTGATAAAATCAAAATGCAACGTGGAAGTGGAACTCACAGGAGCTGCAAAGAACCCGGGAGGGGCTGAGGCAGCTGGAGGAGAGGACACCAAGCCTCTGAGGGAAGGCAAAGAGGCGATCGGGGGTCACAGATGGTTAGCGCAGGAGACAGATGTGTTTGGGGTGGAACTGTGTCCCCTCAAAAAGATACACTGAAATCCTAACTCTGAGGACCTCGGAGTGGGGCCTTCTTCGGAAACAGGGTCATTGCAGATGTAATTAGTTAAGGCAAGAGGAGGTCCTACAGGAGTAGGAAGGGTCCCTTATCCAAGGTGGCTCGTGTCCCCATGGGAAGAGAAGGGACACAGGGAGAACGCCTTGTGAAAACAGAGGGAGAGATGGAGTAATGCGGCTACAAGCCAAGAAACACAAAGCTTGCTGGCAAACCAGAAGTTGGAAGAGGGGCAAGGAAAAACTCCCCTGCGGGTTTCACAGGGAGCCTCGCCCTGATGACACATTGATTTCGGACATTCTCGTCTCCAGAACTGTCAGACAATGAATTTCTGTTGTTTTAGGCCACCTTGTTCGTGGTACTTTGTTTCGGCGGGCCCAGGAAACGGATACAGAATGTGGAAACAGAAGATCTGAGGAGGGTTAGCTCATCGGGAAATCACCGCCAGCCCTAAAGCCATTTCCTCTGTAGCACTAAGTACGGGATTCAGCTTTCCCCCCATTATACTCATATACCTATCAGAACAGTGGAAGACGGTGATAACTTATAATCACTGAAACTGTTTCCCCTGTAACATCCATCATCAATGTTTGTAACACTGAGCCATAAAGGAGAGTAAGTTCACAAACGGTAGTCCCCAAGAGGCTCCCAGCAAACTATTTAAGCATACTGATTGGATGCTTGGCGGATATCAAAGTCTTTACTTTCAAATCCATCTCTTTGAGTATCAGCAGAAACTGCCTTTCCCCTAAACTTCCCGAACTCCTTACTTCCCTCAGGGCTGGGCCGACGTTAATCAGCCTCCGCCCCGCCCCTGCCCTGTCCCACCCCAATCCACAGCAAAGTTCAAGGCTGGGCCTCTCCAAGGGGTGACCCAGAGACAGAGGAGAGGCCTCCAGAGTCTGGAAGAAAAGAGAGCTGGCAAAACGCATATTCAATACACTTACTTTGGCCCTAATAAAACCCCAAAATACAAAGCTGGTCCTGATAGTAACCACGAACCATAAAATGGTTCTGCCAGGTGGGGATTCACCAAGGGGCACGTGGGTGAACATCAAGGCTGAGAAATACCGGACCCAGACTTGAGCTGGGAGCCCCACAGATGGGCAGGCTTCCACGGAAGGCAGAGAGATGAGAACACAGGGCAGAGCTTCTCAGATCCCCTCTTCTTAGGAAGACACCAGTCCTACGGGATCAGAATCCCCCGGTACAACCTCATTTTACTGTAATTACCTCTTTAAAGTCCGTATCTCCAAAGACAGCCACATTCTGAGGTCCTAGCGGTTAGGACTCCAACATGGGATTTGGGGCAGGGGGTGGGCGTTGGGGGACACAATTCAGCCCATAACAAAAACCCCAAGAGATGCAAGACTTGGGTCTCTAGGTGAGGAAGTTCAGGATGACAGTGGCTCACAACCGTTGCAAACACCAAGCACCAGCCTACACACACACCCTTTCAGGGGCAGAAGCCGCACTGAGCAACTATGTTGAAAAGGTCACTGAGGCCCGGGCACCAGTGAGGCATGGCCCACCCAGCTGTTTGTGATAAATCAAAAGTTACTCTCCTAACGTTGAAATTTTCCTCTGTCACACTGAGATGGATGAGCCTCTCAGATCATACACGGAGAAACCCAAAACTATCACGTTCCTTTCCCAGAAAAAACAACAACAAAAGCCAACTCTGTTCAAAGATTCTTGCTTCTCATTCTCTCCACTTGCATGTAATTGTCGCTGACCCTTTATTAAGCGGTCACGCTATTTAGCCATCCAAGGGAGGTATGGTGCCGAGGGGCCTGAGGTGCAATCAGTGCTTTGGGGGAATTTTTCTGTTCAGACTCGTAGAGCAGGGTCTATGGGACCCCAGCTGAACAGCTGCTGCAGCTCTTAACACACAGGAAGTCTGAGCCCTGGGCCTCTCCATCGGCTTGAATGATGACTCAGGAGATGGGTCGGGTCACAGGACTTGAGGCTCCAGTGAAGGGCATTTCCCCAAGATCTTAACGTTACATATGCCGGAGTATGTCTTATGTCTCCCGGACAGTGAGTAACACAAACACAACTGAATTTATTTCTCACCCAGATGCTTCATCTTGCTTGTCTTTCTCTTACTGAGCAAAGCAACACAGTGGATGTTTCCAGAGAGGAACCAGGACTGATTCTGCAGAATTTTACTGGAGCTTCCCTAAGACCCTAGGACTCTTCATCTGTCACTCTCTGAGGAAACTTTTTTTTTTAATTTTATTGAAGTATAGTTGATTTACAAGGTTGTGTTAATTTCTGCTGTCCAGAAAAGTGATTCAGTTATACATATATATATTCTTTTTCATATTTTTTCCCATTATGGTTTATCACAAGATATTGAATATAGTTCCCTGTGCTATACAGTAGGGTTTGAGGAAACATTTTCACTGTAATACCATGAGCTCTGTGTTTGTGGTTCATGGCTTGGTTCTGATTCTAGAACCCGGGTTTCCTGAGGGCAGATCTGATTCTTCTGCCTATTCCCAGTGCGTTTGGTGCCTTACACACACACACACACACACACACACACACACACAAACACCCACTGGAGGGGCCGTTTGGGACAGAAACCCAGACTCCACTTGACTTGCCAACCCGTGTGCCCTGGAGGTGCCAGGTACCATGGCGCTGCAGCCACTCGTGGGGGGCATCTTTTTCCAACTGGTCTAGCAAAGGAGACTCCTTTTTCTAAACAGTCTGCCCAGGGCAACACCTTTTTCTAACCAGTCTGTCTAGACATACATGCCTTTTCTCATTTGTACAAAAGCGCATACAAGTTGCCAGCAGCTGTGCATAATGAAAGAAATCAATAAATGTTTGAATGAAAAAATACATGATCATCTCCAACGGCCAAGAAAAGGTAATGCTTTCTTTAAAAACCATTCACAACCGGGAAACTTCTCCAGCCATGAACGTTCTGACCTCACAGTACACCTAGCAAATGGCTTTAGATTAAGAAATAAATCTTTAAAAAGGACAATATGAAAATGGAAAGAGTTCTCCATGAGTGTAGAGGGAATGATTCAGAAGAGGGAGAAGTCATCAGCTCTTTTCTCTTTTCCCTTCTCTTTCTTCCTTTCCCTTCCCCTCAGCCTTGGATGACCTTCCCTTGTGTAACAAAGTGACCTTAAACAGGCTATCTTCAAAAGTTGACATTGAGTACTTTAAACTCCAAAATTAGCTCTAATTCAAGAAGCATTCCTGTCCCACAGGCAACAGGAAACAATCAATATTCTATTCTCACATCATAGGACGACTGGCGGTCAAATGTAGATGAAAAAGTACAAGAATAAAGTTGCCTTTGAAGGGGGGGTAAGTTTGGGAGGCACTATAGGAAATGGAAACACAGATATTTTGGCAATATTAATCCAATAAAAAATTCTCAATCCAATCCTGGACTCTAAGGAGATCTTAGATCACACTGGAAATAATGGGAACTTCTAGCAAAGGGCCAGTTAACAAATGTAGTGCCATATCCCCAAAACCACAAATGTAGAAGAAATCAGAACCCCTAAAGACAGTAAAATGTTTTACTGAGTGTTAAGGAAAGAGCTGGCTACCAAATCAAAAACATGGAGAACTAAGTTGTCTAATATATTTTTCTAAACCATACCAATCTGGTAACTCATGGGGAATCACCTATAAATTGACTCTTTCTTCTACTTTTAAAATGATTTTCTACTGTTAAAGGATGCTCAGTGCCAAAAAGGTGACAAGAAGGTCAGGGCAGTATGGATTCAATGATCAGACCTTCCAAGCACTATGTCACCAATTCAAAAAATGTCAGGGAACCAAATAATACTTAGAAAGAGTAGAAAGGGAAAACCAGGAGGCAGAGAAGCCAGAAGGCAGGGAGGATGGGCTGGACGGAGGAATATTCCCTAGGAGCCTGGGAAGCTCCAGGCAGAGGCAGGGAAGGGAAGCGCAATGTTTGGAATGCAGACATCCAGGGCCCTGCGGAGTCCCGCAGACCTTCCAGGCCTCAGGGAGGTGCTGACTGCAGAGGTGAGAGACGTAGCCCTAGTCTTTCTTCCTCACCTTCCCTTTATCCTTAAAATAAACTCCATCTTCCATGATGAACTGAGTGGGCGTCTGTTAACTTGCTATCTGAAAGAGCCTAATTAACACAAATCTTTAAGGGTTAAATATAAATGTGAAAATATAACAGAAGAAGATAACCAACTGCCATTTGTTCACTAACACAATATTGAATACATTTTCAGGCTAACTATGTGCTTTACACATATATACACATACATACACACCAAATACACAGTATATATATATATATTTTTTACATACATGTGTATTTTATACACACACATATATATTTAATCAAATTTCTATTGAATTCCCGTGAGATATTATTATCATTATTTTACAAATACAAAAACTGAAGTTTAGAAGATTTAAATACCTTGCACAAGATCACACAGATACTAGGTAGCAGCAGAAAGGCCATTGGAACCCAAGGCTTTCAGCTCCTAAGCCTGTGCTTTAGTACATGACCCCATTAAGTTAAATCATGCAACAGGCTAGAAAATTCAGTCAAAAATCCCTACCCAACACAAAGATTTTTCTGCAGATGACAATGAAACACTGGCAAGACTCACTGATAATTTATAAAGCAAAATCAACAACAAACTCTCTAGTTTACTTAAGCATAAAAAATAAGAGAAAACTAAAGGAAAAAGACTAATTGGTTTCACTATACAAAATATTAAATTTTATGTACCCCCTCCCCAAAAAAGGAACCATAAAATGAATCAAAAGACAAATATCAATTGGGAGAAAATATCTGCAACATAACAGATGAAAAAGCTAATATCCTTAATATGTAAAGAGTTTGTGGAAATCAACAAGACGAACAGGAGAAAAATGGGGAAAAATCATTAACAGTTGTTAATAAGAGGAAACACATTTTCAATCAAGTACACAAATTATGATAAACCCTACTAATTATCAAAATATGCTTTTTAAAAGTATATACACACTCACATATGTGTGTGTGTAAATATATATATATATATCTGGATCACATGTAACCAGCCCAAACAACTAAACCCAGTGATTATTGCTGGGTTGTATAATTACAAGTGATTTTTACTTTCTTCTTCGTGTTTGTGTTTATTTTCCACAAGGAACCAGGGGGGAAAATTATGTTTCATTAATCAGATTAAAAAAGGATAATTTTTTTTAAGGTATCTAAAACAGAAGGGGAGTATATAATGAAACATGTCAAGTGTGGTAGCAAGTGGTAGCGTTAATAATGAAAATAGTATATGTAAGTGGCTATGCAAGAACAAAATACATGGCAATTGACAAATATTAGCCTAGGATTTATTTTGATTAATTAAAAACCACAAATATTCTAGAATGTGCCAGTGACTAGACTAGCTGAAAAACTTCTAAAACACGAAGTACTTCGTCCAAAATACTTTAAAAAATTATTTTAAAAATATTTATAGCTGATCATAGGAAAAACACGGATTTATACTAGATGATTTACATATATATTTTAAATAAATATGCCCTGCTGAAATCTGTAGCACATTATTCCAAGTCTGATTATTGGAAAGAAACCATTTGTTACTCTATGTGCTCTCAGGTGCTTTAATTTAATGGCTTCTATGACAAAAAGCTCAGTTTTGATCTAGGAAGAAGCATCTCAGGGTACTGAATTGGGTGGGAGTACCATAGCCATAAAGCACCTTCCCTCCAGAGGGAAATTCAAGTTTCATTACGTCAAGTCGGGCTTGAAATTACAACCACTGCTCACAAATGTTAGTTTTTAATAGAATAAAATGTCATCCCGTAGGACTGACACTTTACAAACCTGAAGAAGTGTTTTCAAAACAAGATTTTTATTAGTATTATAAATGTAAATGTTCAACTGAGAACTGAGTCATCAACTAGTTTCTCTAATTAAATTTTTAACCTGGAATAAAGAATACACTTAAAAACCTCGACTTCTACATCAAAGCCACAGTAATTCCACCCAAAGACCAGATTACGTAAGTGATAACACTTATGCATTTGCTTTCACTAAAGTAGGGCTCAGGTAACATGCTAGAATATTCTGATCCCAGACTTTACACTCACTTTCCTTGCAGCTGCATTTTCACTTGGGCACTTCCTTCCGTTTGGCTCCAGCGTCCCTTCTTAGCCCAAATGGGGACAGAGCAAAGGCTTAGAAAAGCTAGTCTAGCTCCAACTGTCTGCATAAATAAGGCAGGCAAAGGCACTGGGTGTTCTGCTTTGTTTTTAATAAATAATCTGTGTTCATTCTTGAAGGAGGGTGGTCTAACAAGGAGGATCTCAGGGACTGTTCAGTGAGCTACGTAAGACGTGCATTTGCAGCTTCACCTTTATTCAAAATCCTCTCTCCCCTCATACAGATTTTTCTCCCTCCAATGCAAAAGAAAGGTATTAAAACAGACTGAACGCTTATCAGAGCTACTCAAGGTAACTCCTAGTCCCCATTGCTTCCTTCATTAAGAAAATCTGCTACCAAAATATTATGTGTGGGGACTTCCTTGGTGGTCCAGTGGTTAAGACTTCACCTTCCAATGCTGGGGGTGTGGGCTCGATCCCTGGTCGAGGAGCTAAGATCCCACATGCCTCATGGCCAAAAAAACAAAACATAAAACAGAAGCAATATTGTAACAAATTCAATAAAGACTTTCAAAATGGACCACATCAAAAAAATCTTTGAAAAAAAGAGTTATGTGTGTTTATATTTAGCTCGGTATTATGATTTTTATTTAATAATACACACACACACAGAGCAGGCTCAAGCTCTTCATCTCATTGTGAACTTGTAAAAGATGGCAGACCAGGACCTCTGCCCACCCTGGAGACTTGGAGTGCACGGTGAACCTAGCATATTGGAGCCCAGGGGTGGGAAAAGCCCCCCTCACCACCCAGGACCACAAGTGGAGGTCATCATCCACAGCAAGCATCTCAGTTACGCCCAGGGCTTTGGGTTTTGAGCTTTGGTTCGTTCATCACTTATTCATGACCTGATTAACTCCTCTTTAATACTTTCATTTGAAAACCCTCAGTAGGGTTCCAAATACTGATGAGATGTCTTCTTGGGTTCATCTGGTTTTGCTGTTATCTTAGGAGTTTCCCCAAATGCAGAACTTTTACAGACTCTTGGGCACCCCGGATGGCTGGTCAACCTAAGCTACAAAATAGGGACAACACTGCCTACTACAAAAGCCTCTGTAAGGAATAAATTCTATTCTGCAGCAAAGCATCTAGGACACGGCCTAGCAGATGGTATGCGATCCATAAATGTTAATTATTACTACTGTTATCAGTATTACATCCTCGTGGTCAAAGCAAAGGGCAAGCACGCAATCCTCTCCTGTAGGTTTTTGGTGATTCAGAAGGTCACGGAAACCCTGCTCTGCTCCAGGTAGACAAGAGAATCACTGGGATTTGGAACTTCATCCCATCATCCGAAACAGAGAGAGCAAGCCTCCTCGTGGGCGGCTGCTGCATTTTCCACTTGCTTTGTCCGTCAGCACCATGCTCTGTGCCCAGGAAGCGTCCCTCACTGCTGTTCACCCCTCCTGCGCCCTGTGCACAGAGCTCTGGCAAAGAGCAAGTCGTGACCAAGAGAGGAGATTCGTGGCACAAGAGTATCTGAACAGAGTCAGAGGGATGGCCAGACACCTTACCAAAAAGCCATGGGGCAGGATGTAAGACAACAGAAACTCAATAGGAGGTAAAAATGACAGAGATACAACATCTCTAGCTATTAGAGAAATGCAAATCAACACTACATGAGGCACCACCTCACACCAGTCAGAACGGCCATAATGAAAAAGTCCACAAATAACACTTGCTGGAGAGGGTGTGGAGAAAAGGGAACCCTCCTACACTGCTGGTGGGAATGTAAATTGGTGCAGCCACTATGGAGAACAGTATGGAGGTTCCTCGGAAAACTAAAAATAGAGCTACCATATGATCCAGCAATCCCACTCCTGGGCATATATCCAGACAGAACTATAATTCAAAAAGATACATGCACCCCTACGTTCATAGCAGCACTATTCACAATAGCCAAGACAGGGAAACAATCTGAATGTCCATCGACAGATGAATGGATACAGAAGATGTGGTACACGGAACTCCCTGGCAGTCCAGTGGTTAGGACTTGGCCTTTTCACTGCTGTGGCCCCGGGTTCAATCCCTGGTCAGGGAACTAAGATCCTGCAAGCTGCGAAGCACAGCCAAAAAAAAAAGAAGAAGATGTGGTACATATATATAATAGAATACTACTCAGCCATAAAAAAGAATGAAATAATGCCCTTTGCAGCAACATGGATACAACTAGAGACTATCATACTAAGTGAAGTAAGTCAGAAAGAGAAAGACAAACACCATATGATATCGCTTATATGTAGAATCTAAAGTATGACACAAATGAACCTATCTATGAAACAGAAACAGAATCATGGACAAAGAGAACAGACTGATGGTTGCCAAGGGGGAGGGGGTTGGGGGAGGGATGGAGTGGGAGGCTGGGGTGAGCAGATGTAAGCTTTTATATATAGGATGGATAAACAGTAAGGTTCTACTGTGTAGCACAGGGAACTGTATTCAATATCCTATGATAAACCATAATGGAAAAGAATATAAAAAAAGAATATATATACATATATATATACACACACACATATATATAAAACTGAATCACTCTGCTATACAGCAGAAACTAACATAACATTGTAAGTCAACTATACTTCAAAAAAAAAAACATGACAGAGATAATGCAAGGAAAGGGATGAGAACGAATCAAATAGCTCAGAGAACAGGCAAGAGAAGCAAGCAGGTTTGCTAAATGTTTTGGCAGCAATTTGGCTAAGAGACTGATAAACTTAAAAAAAAATTTGTAGTTAAAGAGACAGAATCCAAAGCTCCATATATCTCCATGGGCAACATCCAAAGAAATGTATGTTTGCAAATAGCAACGTCGCCCATCTGCTGCAGTGTTGGTACATTTTCTCAGGAAAGAGCTGAGGGTCCATTAACAGTCCCATGACATTGCAGAATATCTTTCTGTCTCTGGCTGGTCCCTCTGATACCTAGGTGACTTCTTTAACAAGTTCCTGCAGAAGGCACAGCTGTCCTGGGTCTGGGATTTTTCCCAAAGAGCGCCCGCTGAACAAGCTGTCCAATCTACTCACTGCTCACACAGGCGCACCCAGGAGCTGCAAGGAAGTGAGAGAGACAGGGCTGTCAAACCATTCCCGGCCAGGGAACTCCCTGGTGGTCTGGTGGTTAGGACTCCAAGCTTTCACTGATGGAGCCCGGATTCGATCCCTGGTCGGGGAACTAAGAACCCGCAAGCTCCGTGGCGCGACCAAACAAAAAACAAAAAACAAAACAAAACAAAACAAAACCATTCCGGCCAACCGTCCTCATGGCCTGGGGAGATCAAAGCATTCTTTGATCCATTCAGAAAATATTTACTGAGCACCGTCTCTGTACCAGATACTATTCTAGCCACCAAGCATAAAGCAGTGATCCCTTCCTCATGGAGCTTACAGTCTAATGGGGAGAAAAATTATAAACATATGAACACAGAAATATATACCATGGGGTCAGGTGATGGTATGAATTGAATGGAGTCCCCCACAAAATTCATCTGTTTAAGTCCTTTCTTAGTCTGTTCAGGCTGCTATAACAAATACCATAGGCCAAATAGCTTATAAATAACAGACATTTATTTCTCACAGTTCTGGAGGCTGGGAAGTCCAAGATCAAGGCAGATGTGGCGTCTGGTGAGATCTCTCTTCCTGGTTCCTAGACAGCCATCTTCTTGCTATATCCTCACATGGCAGAACAGGAAAAAGAGCTTTCTAGGGTCTCTTTTTTAAGGCCACGAATCCCATTCATAAGGGCTCTGTCCTCATGGCCTAATCACCTCCAAAAGGCCCTACCTCCTAATACTGTCACACTGGGGATTAGGTCTTAACCTATGAACTTTGAGGGGACACAAACATTCAGACTAACCCCCAGTACCTCAGAATTTCACCTTATTCGGCAATAATGATCTTGACAGAAGTCATCAAGTGAGGTCATTAGGATGGACCCTAGTATGACTGATGTCCTCATGAAAAGGGGAAATGTGGACACAGAGACAGACACACACAGAGGAAAACAATGTGAAAATACCCAGAGGGAAGAAAGCTATCCCCAAACCAAGGAGAGGGGCCTAGAGCAGATCCTGCCCTCACAGCCCTCAAGAGGAACCAACCCTGCCGACACCTTGATTTTGGGCTCTGGCCTCCAAAACTGTGGCAATAAGTCTCTGCTGTTTAAGCTGCCCAGTGTATGGTACTTTGTTACAGCAGCTCTAGCAAACTAATACAGGTGGTAAGAAGCACTTTGAGGAAAGACAAAGCAGGGTGAGGGGGCAGAGAGTGACAGGGGACAGGAGCAATAGAGAGGGTCTTCAGAGCGAGGCCATGCTGATCTCCAGGACTCCAAACAGGCCCAGTTGTTCACTCCACCAGTACCACCCACCGGAGGGCTTCGTGGGTGGACAAAATAGCCCCAAAGGGTCCCAGGAATATTTTTACACACGTGCTTACACTTGACTCAGTGCATTTTATGTCCAAGTTAAGAGGCAGCTATTGCTCCTTAAAAGGTTTTCATTTCCCTTGATACTCCCTCTTTCTCTTTCTTCTCAACCACCCACCATAAACTGTATCTATCACCTTTCCCATGAAGAAATAATGGGACATGATTCAAACATGTCCTAGCAAGAGTCAAGGTCTTCCAAAAATCTGTCTACACTCTATCATGCCCTCTCCCTGTGACCCAGGCATGGTGGGGGACAGGAAGGCAGAAATTAGGCATGCCAAGCCAAGGTCACAGTCATAGAATCACCTGCCTAGCCCGAGTGTAATCTGCAACTTCAGCCCAATTAGCACAGGTGCTAACACGCCAAGGTGATCCAAATCCTGATCCCAACATACAAACCTCCATTCAGACAGCATTGCTGACACGGATAGGCAACAAAGCAGTGGCTCTTAACATTCTGGGGGTAAATAATTCCTTGTAGAATCTGATGAAGTCATGGATCCTTGCCCCAGAAATATAATTATACGCATACAATTTGTAGGGGTCCATGGAACCGCAAAGCTCCTTATGGCCCCCTCACTAGTTAGTAGAATCCAGGGAAATAACCTCTGCAATGGTGAGGATGACCAAGAAACAAAGACAAAGAATAAACAGGGAGCAAGCAAGGTGGAGGAGGCTTCAAAATATATCACTGAAAGAGGATTGATTGCCTTAAAATATAAAAAGTGCCTATAAATCAATAAGAAAAAGACCAAAAACCCAAGGGAAGATGGAGAATAGACATGAACAATTAACAGAAACGAAATCCAAATTGTTTTTGGACATATGAAATATGTTCAATTCACTTACAAATATGACAAACTACACATAAAAAAGATACTGTGTTTAATCCACTAGATAGGCAAAGATCAGAAAGTTTAAGAGTACCTTATATTGATGAAGATGTGGAAAGAAACTCACATACCAGGTTGATGGAAGTATAAACTAGGACAACCTCTTTGGCAGGCAATTTGGCAATATTCGTCAACAGTTAAAAGTCATACCCTTGGGAATTCCCCGGTAGTCCAGTGGTTAGGACTCAGAGCTTTCACTGCCGAGGGCCCAGGTTCGATCCCTGGTTGGGGAACTAAGATCCCACAAGCTGCACAGTGTGGCCAAAAAAACAAACAAAAAAAACCAGTCATACCCTTTCGCCTAAGACTAGGAATTTATCCCTCAGATATACTTGAAACATTTACAAGATGACACAAAGGCACAGATATTTACTGCTGCACTATTGGGGAATAAGAAAAAATTGTATACAACCTAAATGTCCATTCTTTAATTGTGCTTAATTCCTTAAGTGACGTCCATTGACATACTCATCGAGGAATGACTAAGTAAACATGGTACCTCCATATGATGAATACTATGCAGTAATTAAAAAGAATAAGGCAATTCTGTAGTAATTTGGGGGAAGGATGTTCAAGATATATTGTTAAGTGAAAAAAGCAAGATACTGAACAGCATGTATAGTGTAAAAATATATTTCCCTATATCTATACCTTTACAAATGCATGCATATGGAGTATCAAATGTATGTACACATGTATGCAGACAGAGTATGTTTGGAAGGATACACAGGAAACTAGAAGTGGGGTTGCCTCTGAGGAGAGGAACCCATCACTGAGACGCACAGGTAAAGGCAGAATTACCTTTCACTGCATCCCCTCTTGAAACCTTTCCATTTAAGACCACGTGTCTGTATTTCCTATTCCAAACTTTAGCCAAACGAATCTTAAAACACACACACCCGTGCTTAAAAACCAGAAAGAATCCAGTAATTAGAAACTGCATAGCTGGGTAGGGAAGAGCCGGTTCGCTGGAGGTAGAGGTGGTAAGAGGGTGTTAAGAGATGGCTCCCACCTGAGCAATCCTTCCTGTCACCCGAATGTCCCGATTCGTGACTCTGTTTGACAACAATCCAATTTCCCACAACTCAGGAGTGATGGGGGAGGGAGGATCTCTCCCACTGTCTCTGATTAGACACGCTGGTCGACAAGTTAGCCCAACTCTGTGGACAAAAAGTCCTCAAGAGAAAACACATAGAACACGTGAAAGTACCCCAAAGGTACCCACAAACCCAACAGTGAGCCCTGAGCATCCTAAGTGGAAAGAAACGTGAGGCCGGCATATTCCCAGGATGGTCACTGTTAGGAAGCAGACTCTGGCTGTCCCCTCACTGCAGGTGGAGAAGCGCCATAACTAGGTGGGCAAGGTAGGGCGGGAAGCTGCCCACTCTGCTTATGGATCCGGCCTGGACTCAGATCAAGACCCTGGACTCTGGCCTGTCTCTCCCAGTAAGCAGTGGACACCTGGCCGCGCTGCCCCACTTCCCTTTCTGGACTAAGAACTTCCTCCCCAGCTGCTGACCTCTGCTGCGAGCTCGCCCCAGGAACTACCCTCAGCAAGTGTCCAAAGCCACGCCTCCTACCCAGGGCAGCACTCACCCAATGACGGGTCCAGGGTCCAAAGTTACGAAGGCTCAGTCCCCTCGCCCCAACCTGGCCACCTCAGTAGATATAAAGATACAGAGCCCCAGCTTGGACGTCTCAGCTCCAGAGTGCAGCATGGCATGGGCGGGGGGCTTCAGCTGGGACTGCGTCGGGGCCCAACTTCTGCCTCTGCCCAATGCTGCCTTGTCCCTCCCCTCGCCTCTCCTCCCCTCACAGGTGTTGGTCCCGAGTATACACCCTAAGACCACATTCCCCTCCTTCCTTATGAGGAGAGGGAGATTTGGAGACAGAGAAGACACACAGGGGAAAGAAGTCCATATGAAGGCAGAGGCAGAGGTTGGGGTGTTGCATCCACAAGCCAAGGGATGCCAGGAATGGTCAGCAAACACCAGAAGCTGCAAGAGGCGTGGAAAGATCCTCCCCTAGAGCTTTCAGAAGTTCTGCCAACACCTTGATTTTGGACTTCTGGCTTCCAGAAGTCTAAGAGAATAAATTTCTGTTGTTTTAAGCCCCCCAGTTCGTGGTCATTTGTTAGGGCAGCCCTAGCAATAGAGAAGAGAAGGTCAGAGGAAAAATCTACCCAGGGCATACCTCCACGTAGTCAACACAGGTAAGGACACCAGCGAGTTGGTTCTCACCTGCCCGGGGTTGCTTCTAGCAACTAATGAGAAAATGCATGCAAGACCCTGAATATGCCACAAAGCGCTCTACCGCTGAGCTGGTGTTCAGCAGACAGGAGAGGCAATAGCTCTGTCTACCTCTGTAGAAGTATCTGCCTCCTCGGGTACCATTCAGGTCCCGTGGTTCACCCCTTCCCTGCTGGTCATCCTACCAGCCAGCACCATGTCAACAGAGAGCATGAAATTCAATTCAGGTCAGCACTTGAAAGTGGCCAGGGCCCAGGCTGGGCGGAGGAAGAGGTTTCACCAGTTTGCTAAAAGTAAGGCTTGGGGATTATCTACGGGTTTCAATTAGCCAAGAGAGCAGGTCGCCGGGTTACCACGAATAATCGAGATGGGGCGTACCTCCCAAGGTAAACGATACTTGGTGTCCAAACCGCCTTCCCACAGAGGACACCCAGTCTGATGCTCTCTCTGGGCAGACACAGCTGCCACTCCCCACACCTCCCGGAAAAGTTAACCCCTGGGATGGATGATTGCCACGCGGCCCTGGAACGGCCACCAGCGTGCGGACCGCTGTCGTTGGGCCCGGCCTGTGCCGGTGACTCCACACCCGCAGAGAAAATGTCAGGCTGTGCTCCTCTTCGTGGGCACTGTTCAGCGCTGTTGTGCTGACTCAAAGCGCCCTTTGAAGTCCATGGGACCTGCGTATCAATGAACACTGAGAAGCGAGCCCTAAGTGCCAATTTCCATCATTCACAAGGACTTCAAAAAGATGAGGCAGGGCAGGAAGTTCAAAAAGATTGTGCCTGTGAACTGCAGCATGCAATCTCGGAAATTATAGGCACTGCCTTATCACAAGCAACACACTGAGCAGGTGCTTTTGCCCAATGCCTTTCGCGTGCCAAGAAATCCCTGCTGGGAACTAATAGGGAATTTCCAGTTCCCTAGGCATTTCTTGAGCCTCAGAGCTATTACCCCTAAATTTCTAGCACTTTAAAAAAAAATACAGGATTTAGCACCTGTTTGTTTCCGAAATACTTGCTAAAAACAGATCTGCCGAAAGGCCACCTCTAAAATTAGTCATGTTTCCTGCTCCAAAAAAACATAGTAAATTGTATTTTTAGTAACTCCTTCACTCCAGGTATCTGGCGCTGTCATGCTTGAAGCATAATTATTGGCAGCTTACTAAGCAGGCAACCCTTATTTTTAGTCCCAAAATAGCTCCAATGAAAGTGATAAACAGGCTTTTTTTTTTTAACCAAGGGTTAGAACAAGGTAGTTAAACATCTTAACCAATCGTTTTCTGTACCTAACTTTGTCTCTCAGAGAGACTTAATCACAAAAAGAAGTAATTGTGGCCTCAACTATTTTCTCCTTTTTGCAGCTTTGCCTGCCTGTGGAACCTGCTCTATACCTGAGATAGCCCTCTGCTCTTCTCTCTAAGCCTCTGCAACTATATTCTTTCATTTTTAAAATGAATAACCTATCAAGTGCCAGAGACTATGCATTTCATAGGCATTGGGGACCAATACAGAGGCCGCAAGCACACCTCTTCCTGTGTATTTCAAAGTTATCACTTAATGCTCCTGCACAGCAACTTTGCTCTTTGTCTCAAAGCCACTAAGAATTCTTTTTTTCAAAGTCTGATTTTGTGATCATTTTTCCTTGTCTAATCATCAACTTAGTCAAAGACAGACTGAGAACGTGCCAGTTAAGAGTTTCACATGATCGAGTGAATGATTTATTTTCAAAGCCGTGTTAACGGAGGATGGCAGCAACTCAAAGCTACAGGAGGACAAAATTAGGTCTTGCCCAAAGCCATCCTTTCTTTTCAAGCGGTAAAAGGGCCAACTGGATTCAAATGACTTTCAAACAACTTTGGAGAGAGGCTGGCCAAAAAAAAAAAAAAAAAAATACTGTCCTGCAGGCAGTGGTGGGAAAAGGAGCCTCTTGATAAGATAGGATTGAAGCCTGAATGAAAGTCAGGAAAAAGCGGCTCCTTTTGTCAGACGGACTCAGACAGTAATTCTCAGCGAGCCACGTAGGAAAAGCTTTTTGGAAACGTGCGCCACGTCAAAACACAACACAACACACACACACACACACATACACGCACCCTAAGCCAGTAATACTCTGGATGTTGGCATAAATCACCCAACACAATGTGCACAGTTTGAGACTGCAACTGCAGGTGTGGGGCACCTCCCCTTCTTCCCTTTCTCCATCCCCCTCTGCAGATTTTTCATGAACTGATTCCTCAGGACAGGCTGCCCCGGATCCTTCCACTCAGGGGATCACGTGGGGGGGATACATCTATTTCTTAGGACAGCCTTCATGACTTAATTCCCCTTCCGCGGTGGTCTGTGTCCTTTCCAAAAAAAAGGAATGGAGAAAAGTGAAGTGCTTTCTCCAGAAAGTATGCACCTCCCCAAAGGGGGAATTATTGAGGGGAGAGGCCCTTCTGGAACACTCATATCACCCACTCTGGGGACACTTCGTTTCCCTTCCTCTGGGTCCTGTCACCTCGAGGTGTCCCCTTGCTTGGCTCACAGGAGTAACCCCTTTCTGGGCGAAAACCCTCTTAATAGATCACCTTATAAAGAGACCTGGAGGCTGCAAATAATGTGAGGTTGACTTCACCTTTGTTTTGGTCTTAGTAAGACATTATCCAGCACATGAGTGGGGCTGGGGACTCATGAACTCAGCAATACTTCCCAGGCAGAATCACATACACACACACACACACACACACACACACACACGCACAAACATTTTAATCTCTACGATCTGCCAAAAACCACATCTTTTAGTTAAGCATTAAGGTGATAAAAAGCTATGAATGACACCCATTGTTTCTTGCAAGCTGGCCATTAAGTGAACTAAAATCCAGATTTCTCACGATGTCTGCATTCCCTGAGCGCTGATTCTCAGGGCTGAAGTAGGGCACATCACAAAAATCTCTCAACCTCCGGCTCCACCCTAACAACCACCCTCCTTAACTAGATCCAATCAATTAGTCCAGCACAATAATTTTACATCCAATTAATTGTTCCTCCCCTTGTGGAGAGGAAGTGAGATGCATCATTTAAGAAAGACAAGATGACATAAACGGGCGTGAGCACCTAAGGGTGAGGGGGAATCTTCACTGGACCCCATCCGGGCAGGAATTCCCCACATTCCAGGGTGCCTTCGGGCCCAGCACAGAGCTCCAGAACCCAAGCATCCGGCTAGGGACTGAGCTCTGAGTGCATCCTCGGGCAGTTCAGCCAAAACTAACAGCCTGATGCTAAGGCGCAAAAATGCAGCGGTGAGGAGCCGGACCCACAGCAGGGACCAGAAAGTGGAAGGCAGCCCCAAGCAGCTGAGCGGCAGGGCAGGGGAAGCGAGCGTACTCCTAACGTTGCCCATTCTGCTGCCCGCATAACGCCTCGTCTCTTTTTGTTAAGTTTCAAGAGGAAACATACACAACTAGACTGAATCCTATACATTTCGAATGAAAATAAAGTTCTACCCCCGCGTGCCGGGCACGGAGAAGTGAGTGCACTGTAGTTAGCAAGCTGGGGCCTCGGGCATCCCCACGCCATGACGGGATGTGTTAAGTTCCCAGCCCACTGCGAACCCAGGAGTAAACGGTGCCGCGCTCCCTTTGGACTAGAATGAGGTTTGGAGTTTTTTGTTTTTGTTTTTGTTTTTTCTTATTCTTAGTCTTCTTTGAAGAGTTACTCAATTCAGTGAGTTCATCCTGAACACTCCCATTTTGCATGGAAATTCAAGCAAGAGGCACTTTTAGAACTGCTCACTGTAACCCCACTTACCCAAAACAAAGGGCACCCCACCCAGAGCGGCTGTAGGAAAAGGACAAGTGACAAGGGTGATGGAGACCTGCACTCAAATGCAAGGGGCTCCAGGACACACTGGGGAACCGAGGAGGGAGATTAAAGCCAGGTGAGGCTGGGGACTGGGGGGCAGGACAGCTCGCCCAGTAATCAGAGGTCGCACAGCAGTGCATTCCCAGGAACTCCCAGGCTGGACAGAGGATCCCAGGGCAGAGGGTGGAAGGGCAGGTAGGAAGCCTGGAGCTTCCCGGTCCCACCCACGCTGCTGATGCCTCCCTTGTGAATGGGCCACAAAAAGGGGCTACTACCCCACCTGTGCCGAGCAAGCCCCAGCCTGGGGGGAGCCTTGAGTCTCAGATGATCATGAGCTTGGGGCAAACCCAGCCTGAAGTAGCTCCAAGCTTAGGGTAACTCCCAGGCTGGGGCAGCCTCCCGGCTGGAGTCTCACCTCAAAAGTAAGTCATATGCATGTTATGGGTTTCTTCTCACAGATCTAAGTTACAACTTAGGTCTAGCTGAGGCTTGCCTGGCAAGGGTTCACACCCTGCTAACCTCTCACAAGGCTGGAAGGGGTGCCCTTGCAGGTGTCTGGGGTTCTTCCTTTGCTTTCCCCTCTTCTAGAAGGATAAGAAGGCATCTCCCAACCTCTGAAATCTGGGGAGAGCGGTGTGTAGTTCTGCATATGCCAGAGCGGGATCCTTACTGCAGCTCCCACCCCAGCGGCTGGAGTGAGGGGGGAAGGAGGGGGTGGAATGCTTGAGGGTGGGGAGGGGGTGATATGGGGATGCAGGGCTGGGAAGGCTGGGTGGAGGGAGGGGCGGCGTGTGAAAACCCTCCCGTGAGCACGCAAAACTTCCCCTAGCTGCCGCAGCGCACAAGTGGGTACGTCCCTGGGCTCTCGTCCTTCCCCCACCTCCTACCCAGAGCCCAGGGTGCGGATCAGACTCTGAGTTCCCCCAAGGGCTGGCTAATCAGCTCTCCCACCCTCAGCGTAAGGGCCCACTCACTCCATTCCTGGTTCCAGCCTCTCCACTGATCTGCCGCCCCTACCGGCCGGGAGAGCAGAGTCCCACAGCCCCCAGCCCACCCCACCCCCGCGCTGGTGTCCGCCAGGCGGCGCCCTTCGAGGAGCAAAAAAGGCTGCGGGCGGCTTCGCGGGGAAACCAGTCGCCCCCTGGGGAAAGTGACCCCAGATCGCCCCTCGGGAAAGGCCGGTATCCCGGCTGCGAGGGTCTGCGCGCGCGTCTGGCTCGACCCCGCTTTCAACACGAGAGGAAAAGCAGACGGAGCGGGAGGCGCCCGTCCGGGGCTCCGCAGCCAGACTCGCAGCGCAGGGCTCTCCGCAGGGTCCCCGCCGCCCCGATCCCCCAACCCGAAGGCCAGGGGCCGGCGCCCCGGGCGGCTCACCTTCTCTCCGGTCAGCACGTGCAGCCCCTCGCGCACCTTGGCGAAGGAGCCCTCGCCCAGCTTCCTGCTGCCGATGAGGTAGTTGCCCACGCGCTTGTGGTGCTGGAAGTCGCGGAGCCGCTCGCGGGGCACGCCGCTCACCCACGCCGGCAGGAAACTTCCCTCGCAGGCCGCCGCCGGCCTGGCCGCGTCCTCGGCGCCGCCGCCGCCCCCGGGCGCCGCCGGCTCGCCCAGGAGCCCGTCCCCCGCCGCCGCCGGCATCGCGCTTGCCCGCTGCCCGCGCCGCTCCGGCTCGGCTCCCGCGGTCGCGGCTCCTCCTCCTAGTCCGGCCCACGCGACTCCCCCGGCTCCTCCCGCCGCCACCCCGGGCCCGGCCCCGCCCGGCCCGCGGCTCCCGCGCCCCGGGCCGCCGCCGAGCGCCGCGCGTAGACAATAGCGGTCGCCCGGGCCACAGGGTACCGGGGACCCGCCCACAAGAAGTTCTTCGGAGGGTCGCCCGGGCCCCTTTCGGGACCCCGAGACCCCGCCCGGGGTCCCGTCCGGGCGGCTAGTGACAGTCGCCCCGCTCGGGTGCGCGGCGAGCGAGCCGGCTGCGGAGGCGCGGAGGGGGGGCGCGGTCCGGTGCCCGGTCCCGGAGCCGGGGTGCCTGGTCCCGGAGCCCGGGCGCCTCGGCAGCCTCCGCCCTAGCCGCCGCCGGCTGGCCCGCACGGGCTCGGGTCCGGCTCGCTGGCTCCTAGCTGCGCGCCGGGCGGCCGCTCCCGCCCGAGAGCAGCGCGCGGCGGGCTGCAGGCGCCCTCTGGAAGGCAGCAGAAGAAAGCCCCATTCAGTTTGAATTTGCAGAAATTTAATCCGGTCGCGGGCGGCGGGAACAGATGCGAGCTCCACTCCGCAGCCTGTACACTTTCAAATCCCTCGTAGCCCCTCCTTCCCCGCGCGCAACAGCCAAACTCGACTCTCGCCGGAGAGGGGAGGGCCCTGGGAGGGGAGCCGCGGAGTGGGCGGCGGAGCCACCTGAGCGCCGGACAGGGGGACCTCGCGCTGCCTCGGAGACGCGCGCTCCCGGGCCGCCCAAGTCGGGCCGCCTCCGGCTGCGCCTCTCGCCCGGATTCCGGGCTCGGGCTTTCTGGACCTTTCGGCGAAGAAATCCCCCCCACTACCAGCCGCACCCACCCGGGGCAGGAGGAAGGGAGGGAGGCTCTCTCGAACTCGGTGGACTGTGGGTTAGGTGCCCGGTGTCCAGCCCCGGGCGTGGCACATAGTAGGACCCTCTGGACCCTGGATGGATGGATAGATGGATGGGTGGAAGGAAGGATGGAGAGGTGGCGGGGTGTCTGCCCGGGCTCACACCAGACAGGAACGCTCTGTTGGAGGAGGAGCAGCTGCAACAATACTAGTAGCAGCAGCAACGTAGGAACCAGGGCATTTGCTGCCTCTGCTCGTACGTTTACACCTTCTCTGCTTTCCGTTGAAATGATGCCGGTGATTGCAGGATGCGATGGACCAGCGCTCCCTGCTCCTGGAGGCTTTTGTTCTGTGCGCGCCCTGACATTGCTCATCCCTCGTAAACAAGTGCAGCTGCCCTGACGACTCTGATCTTCTCTAGGATCCCCAACGTCTTCTCAAACCAAAAATGAGGAATCTCGTGGCAGGGAGGTGGGGGGGGGGGGGTAGAGGAAGGGGGAGGCATTTACAAAATGCTACCTGTTGAGCAGCCAGATAAAAGGCACAAGCGTTTCAAGCATACTTAACCCCTGATATTACAGCACCAGAGTTCAAAGGCAGGATTCTGTCCTCAAGTTCCTTTCACTACTGACTCCTCGGTAAACAATTATGGCATGATCCATGTCAGTGCTCTGAGATCGGGGCGGGGCGGGAAGAGGAGGGGGTGCACAGCAGCCGTTAATCCAGTGTCTTGGGGGCTTTCTGACCCCTGTGAAAAGTGACCCAGAGAAACGCCTGTTTTAAGTAGATCTAATTTTAAATATGCTATGATCGACTACTCACGTGTTATGACTGGGGTTGTTTTCCATCAGTCTCCTCATTGTTCCCTCTTCTCAATATTAAAAATACACTTTCAAATGTTTTTCTTGCTGTGCTTAAGGGACTTCATTACTACCACCCCACCCCCATAATTTCCACAAGGCCAATCCAATCGCTATAATGTCTCCGATTCAATAATCAAATTTTAGGACAGTAACCTGGTGGGAGAAGGGGGCTATATGACCCGCACTGAGTGAATGTTCAACAAAGATCTGATGGACGAGGAATATGGAGTTCACTTTGGGATCAAAACCATTCTGCATCTTCTTTCTGCAAAGGTTTTAGAGTTTCCCCAGTTAGTAGCCTATGTGTTAATAGAGTATGAATTTCTTTAAATTTTAGGATAATTAGCTCTGTATGAAAATTTAGAAATCACTTTATTATAGAGTAAGGCAAATGTCAGAGACAGTTCATCAAATTATCTTTATGGCCTAAAAAAAAAAAAAAGGCTAGCCAATTCAGGTACAAACATGGTGGAAGATATTTACAATGAAATAGAGATTTTCTTTCCTTTTTATTATCCTCTCGGGGTGGAGGTCAGGAAAGGGGTGAAGAAGAGAGAAAATCCAGGTCCATTAATTCTTTTTCAAGCCTGATGCCTGGGTCTGATTCAAGTTCACTGCTAATTCCATCAGCTGGGATGGATGCCAAAGAGAAGTCCAAATCCTACCCTTCCTGGGCTTAGTCACTGGTTTTTGAACTATAGGTCCTGTTCTCTGAAATGGCCTTGTTTAATAAGGAATAAGCCCAGAAATTCCTTTATGTAGGACAAATTAGTACACAAAACAATGGACTGCCCTCATGTTAGATAGACACGTAGAAAACATCTTGTTGAAAGTCATAGTCTGTCATTGAAGATTCTCTACTAATTATTCCAAACTATATGTCTTCTCTTCCTGTGGGATGTCCCTGAGCACTATATTTCAGCTGTCTTTATCCGGGATGGGGCTTCCTCACCTCTGCACCTTTTTTTTTTTTGGCTGCGTAGGGTCTTTTAGTTGCGGCATGCAGGATCTTTGTCGAGGCATGCGGGATCTTTCGTTGCAGCGCTGGCTCTTCGTTGTGATGCGTGGGCTTCTCTCTAGTTGTGGTGTGCGGGTTTTCTCTTCTCTAGTTGTGGTGCACAGGCTCCAGGGCGTGTGGGCTCTGTAGTTGTGGCGTGTGGGTTCCAGAGCATGTGGGCTCTGTAGTTTAACAATAGTGAGCTGCAAGAGGCTGATCACTCCTCCTTCTCTCTTACTCTATATCACTCATTCTTCTTAAGTCCTGTATTACTTCCTGTGAATGTCTTTCTTCTCTTTTAGACTCTTTGAGAACAAGAGATTCTATTTGCCCTAGAGCACCTAGCACAGTGCCCTGAGACACGGTCATCATTCAATATATATTTGCATAAATGAAAGCAATCGTGGGACTTCCCTGGTGGTGCAGTGGTTAAGAATCTGCCTGCCAATGCAGAGGTCACAGGTTCGTTCCCTGGTCCAGGAAGATCCCATATGCCACGGAGCAACTAAGCCCATGTGCCACAACTACTGAGCCTGCGCTGTAGAGCCTGTGAGCCACAACTACGGAAGCCTGCTTGCCCTAAAGTCCACACGCTGCAATTACTGAGCCCACGCGCCACAACTACTGAAGCCCGCGCACCTAGAGCCCATGCTCCTCAACAAGAGAAGTCGCTGCAATAAGTCCACGCACCACAATGAAAGGTAGCCCCCACTCGCCACAACTAGAGACAGCCCACACACAGCAACGAAGACCCAATGCAGCCAAAAAATAAATTTAGAAAAAAAAAGAAAACAATCATTCATGGATTCTCAAATGAGTGGAGCTTCATTGCTCCAGACAGCAAGATCCCCTCCGTCCTGGGGGAAGACACTTCTAATAACTTTCTAAAAGCGTTTGCAGTTATATTGTTGGTTGCCCATGGGCAGTCAACAAATATAATTGTTTGTCTTGTCAAAGATGGGCCATTCTCTAATTTGGATGCTTTAACCCTTTAAAAAACATTACCAATTACAGTGGGCTGGAAAGCCGTGAAAAACTTTCTCAGTTGACTCGTACCAGCTGCCTCCTTCCCGTCTCCTGCTCCATCCCTCCTTCCATATGGCTGGGAGACTGTCTATGTGCTCCCACAGAACGCCAGCTAGGAGACCCAGCTGGAAGCAGTCAAAGACAATTAGAAGTAATCAGGCTGGCACAGCCAGGAAATGAAAGTTGTCTGGAGGGGGTTAGGATGGCAAAAGCTGGCTGGTGACTGGAGAAGGAACGGAGAGCAAAGCAAAGAGAGGCATGAAGAAACTTTGCCTGGAAGACATTCTCTGAACCCTATATGTTAACTCTCCCCAAACAAAGCTTCCAGTAAATCACAGAGGCAGGACTTGAACACATGTCCCCAGAGTTCATGTGCACCATTATCTTTTCACAGCACTCAGCTGTTGAATGTGCACAATGCAAAGGCCGAGGAAGGTGGGGTCCCTCAGTCACAGACTGGGGTGTGGAGGCAGCCTAGGCCGGCACTGGAGAGCCGTGCAACACCCCGCAGTGATGTCCTTCTCTGAAAATGAATCGTGACTCACCACCTGCCTGTGCCTCAGTCTCCTCCATCTGTAAAAGTGGGATATTAAGGAAGCGTGAGGGTTAAATGAGATGATGCACACAAAGCATTCAGCCCAGTACCTGGCACTTAGAAACACGTGGTGAATTTTAGCTCTCACTCCTTCAATCAATACTGTGATCATCACAACATGGGGAGAAGTCACTCGAGGCCCCAGAATTCCACAAACACAACTACCCTTATTACTGAGGAAGCCAATGCATTTTCTCCAGGTTGGATCACTTCCCTGAATCCAGAGTCCTGTGACCAAACCCTCTTCTTCTCCACTAGGCTGTCTGAAAGGATCTCAGATTTAAACTGGGCTCAACACACACACACACACACACACACACACACACACACACACACCCTGCTCCACTCCTATTCTAGGTTTTCACCCCAACTCATCCCCAAATCTAAGAATCATCCTTTGCTTCCTCTCCTTCCTGAGCCTCATATCCAGTCCCTCAGCAAATGCTATGGGTTCTACTTTCACAACACACCCACATGTGACCATGGCTGGCCACTCTCACCATCGTCACCTTCTTCAAGCTACCATCCTCTCTCACCTCCTAACTGGTATCCCTTGCTTCCATACCAAAGCCCAAACCATGCCCTAAAAATGGAAATCCTATCACAACACCACTTCCCTTCCCCAAACTGTCCAACAGATCCCCCACCACAGAAAAGATGCCCACATGCCTTATCCTGGTGCAGCCCCTGCTTCCCTCTTCAGCATCTGGCCTCCCGAGACTCACTAGCTGTACCTCCCTCCTGCCCCTACTGCAAGCCACCCAGCGCTTTCCCACCTCAGAACTCTTACCCTTGCTCTTCCCTCTGCCAACAACACACTTCTCCTAGATCTTCGTGTGGTCTGTCCCTCCCTTCACTCAGGGTTCTGCGCTCTGGATCAGAGAGCAGGGAGACCTCCCCAGGTCCCCTCATCGCCATCCTCTACCCCCAAACTCTACTCCGTATTTCCTTGTGCCATTTGGTCAGTAGCTGACAGAAGGGTGCACATTAGTTTGTTTATGCGTCTCTCTCTCCCTCTAGACTTTAAGGTCCATGCAGCCAGGACGTTGGCTGTATCCCAACCCCTGCGCATGCCTGGCATATTGTAGGAGCTCAGCAACACCCGTGGAACCCCATCTCAACTCCTGATATGCCCGTGCGTGGAGTCTGGATGGTGGTACCAAGCCTGCCCTCCTGCGACTGCTTCCCAGCAGCACTGAGCTGACGTCAGGAAGAGAAAGGTGCATTCTTCCAACAAGATCCTGATGGCTGCCCCCAGGAGAGCACGAGTCTTATCATGGTTGTACCTCCATCAGGCCCCAGGAGCCAGATGTCATGGCTATTTCAGTAAGAAAAACGTATCCCCTACCTCACAGCCACACAGGAGCCTGGGCTTTAGGATTCCACGTCTAAGGTTTGGTCCCTTCCTCCAAATTCCAGAGAGAGGCTATTGAGAAGGATTGGAAGTTAAAGTATTTTACAGGAGGTGATCATCACACATACTCCTCTGGACCGTTTCTCCTTGCCTGCACTTCTCCTTGGCAGTCAACACCAAGAGCATCCCCGTGAACTACGAGGCCCTTTCCCCTCCCTGACCCACACCCCTTCCCCCTCCCTGACCCACACCCCTTCCCCCTCCCTGACCCACACCCCTTCCCCCTCCCTTTACTTCTCTGACCTGTCTCTCCCTATTCACTCTAGTGAAGCCACACTTCTCCTGCCGTGGGCCCTTTAAACTATCTATTCCCTGGAATAGCTTTCTCCCAAGTATCTGCAGAGCCAGCCCTCTCACCGCCTTTGGGTCTTGGCTCAGAGGTCACCCCCTCTGTGAGCCTGTGTCTGACCTCGTCATTTACAGCACAGACGTCCCCCAGGCTACCTCTTTCCCTACCCCCCTTCCCCTTCTCTGCTTGGTTTTTCTTCCTGGCACTTAACACCATGTGACGAATCATATATTTTCCTTATTTATTTTGTTTCCTATCTGTCTCCCTCCCTAGAATGGAGGCTCCATGAGGGCTGGGATTTCTTGTTCAGTGCTCTACGCGTGGTGCCAGGCACACAGGAAGTACTCAATACAAATCTGTCGTGATTAAATGAATTTGTCATTCACAGGTTCTCCCGTTGCCGAAGAGGGGACCATAATAAATGAGAAAGCAGAAAAAAGAAACACAGCAAAACTGAGTTCTGTTAGAGAAAGCTCACGTCAAAAAGAAAGAATTGAAAAAAAAAAATCAATATTCATGCCGCAAAGATAAACCTCCATAACAAGCTCCACATTTGTAGTATGGCAGGAAGGGAAAGGTTATTATCAGCACTAAGGCTTGGAATACGTGGCCTCCGTTTGCAGGTGCGAACGTCTGTCCCTTTCTTGCTGGGGACTGGGCAGAACCACGCGGCATCATCAGGTCTGCAGTGGCACCTGGAGAGTGAGCACACACAGTGCGGCAACTCTAAAATGTGACCCGTAGGTGGAGGGTGAGTGAGTGGAAGGGCATTCTGGAACTGAGCGCACTCACCAGTCACACGTCAGGCACTCACGCAGGCTGATGGCAGAAGCCTGCTCTGGACGGTCAGTGGCCAGACCCAGACAACAAGAATCAGGCGCCCCCTGCTGGTTGACTCAGCTCTGCTTTCCCTCCACAGCCCAAGGAGCCACAGACAGAACACCAGTCTGGAAACAAGAAACTCCCTCACCTGCTGGCTTAGTGACCCTCCGCAGGGCAATTATTATCTCTTACATCAGTTTTCTCCACCTGTAAAGGCAATAACTCCTTTCTGTCATTCCTAGTTCCCAGGAATGTCCCCTGGAAAAAATGAGGCAAATATGCATGAATGTACCACAAAAATAGAAGCTATTTTGGTCACTGTTGTCTTAAGTCAAAATGGAAAGCGTCTGGGGCATACACTAGAAATCAATGAATTTAAAATAAAATAGAAAGTGAACGGTTGAAAAGATGTAGTCAGTCAGAGCCTCTTCCTTTCAAGGTGGAGGCTCTCTGGGGAGTATTGACATGGGTAGAGACATCTTCATGCTTTGTGCCTACTGTCATAGGTCCATCCACATGCCCCTACCTCAGACCTCCTTTAACGATGATCTTCCCATGTTTCTCCTTCCAGACCTCTGATCAACTGACCAAGCCATTTGTCACTGCTGATGAGTCTGTGTGTAGAGATAGTAGATGGATGACATATATTCTCCATCTAGACCAGTGGATGACCAGGTACACCACTGAAGCCACCCTTAGAAGGAATTCGCCTCGTTCTTGTCTTTAAGGCCAATCCTGGGGGCAGCTGTAGTGTCACTGTGTATTTTTGCCTAGTACCCTCACACACCAACCAAGAACCAAGCTTGTGCTTTTTCCTCCTCCATCAGTGTATCATCAGGGATGCCCTTCCAAACGTGGCCATAAGTGTGAGCTGATGGAGAGCTGCGGGTGCAAAAAGGGTGCAGGTTATGGAGGTCTGAGCTACCTGCTTATATCACTTGCTTGGGCCATCAGGCCCTGCCCATGCTCCATCCCAGAAGGCTGGACTTGGGCTGGATGATCCAGTTCCAAGAGGCATGGATGGGAAAGTTCATTCTGGTTGTTCTCAGGAGGCCTCAGTTCCTTGCCACGTGGACTTCTCCAAATGGTTTGACTGTCCTCATGACAAGGCAGTTGGCTTCCCCCCAGTGCAGTAGTCTGTGAGAGAAGGCAAGGCAGAAGCCTCAATAATTTTGTTTTCGAGAATTTTATTGAGTTTTAATGGACAATGAAACATTTTGTATATTTAAGAGATACAACTGGATGGTTTGATATAGTGTATGTACACATTGCAAAATATTCACCACAATCAAGTCAGTTAACATATCCATTAACATACCCACCTCACACATAGTTGCCTTTTTTTATCTGCGTGGTTTGAGAACACTTAAGATCTACCCTTGTAGCAAGTTTCAACCATACAATAGAATATTGTTAACTATAGTCACATTGTTGTACATTAGGTCTCCAGAACTTATTTATCTGTGTAACTGAAAGTTTGTACCCCTTGACCAACATCTCCTCATATCGCCTTCTCCCAGCCCCATTCTACTCTCCATTTCTTCATTTTATTTATTTTTTTAATTTTTGGCCATGCCTCGTGACATACGGGATCTCAGTTCCCCGAACAGGGATTGAACCTGCAGCCCCTGCAGTGGAAGCACAGAGTCTTAACCACTAGACTGCCAGGGAAGTCCCATCTACTCTCCGTTTCTATGAGTTTGACAATTTTAGATTCCACATATAATTGACAGCGTGCAGTATTTGTCTTTCTGCGTCTGGCTTCTTGCACTTGGCATAATGTCTTTCAGGTTCATCCATGTTGTCACAAATGGCCGTATTTCCTTCTTGTTCCTGGCTGAATAATACTCCATTATATCTATACACCACATTTTCTTTATTATTCATCCATGGACAGACATTTAAGTTGTTTCCCTATCTTGGCTATCATGAATACTGCTGCAATGAACATAGGAGTACAGATATCTCTTCAAGATACTTATTTTATTTCCCTTAGATATGCATTCACAAGTGAAAGTGCTGGATCATATGGTAGTTCTAGTTTAAATTTTTTCAGGAATCCCCATACTGTTCTCCATAGTGACTGCATTAATTTACATTCCCACCAACAGTGCAAGAGGGTTCCTTTTCTCCACACCCTCTCCAGCATTTCTTATCTTTTGTCTTTATGATAAAAGCCATTCTACCAAGCCATTGTGGTGTTTTGTTTTGTTTTTTAACATCTTTATTGGAGCATAATTGCTTTACAATTGTGTGTTAGTTTCTGCTGTATAAAAAAGTGAATCAGTTATACATATACATATATCCCCATATCTCTTCCCTCTTGCATCCTCCTCCCACCCTCCCTATCCCACCCCTCTAGGTGTACACAAAGCACCGAGCTGATCTCCCTGTGCTATGCGGCTGCTTCCCACTAGCTATCAATTTTACGTTTGGTAGTGTATATGTGTCCATGCCACTCTCTTACTTCTTCCCAGCTTACCCTTCCCCCTCCCCATGTCCTCAAGTCCTTTCTCTACATCTGTGTCTTTATTCCTGTTCTGTCCCTAGGTTCTTCAGAGCATTTTTTTTTTTTTAGATTCCTTATATATGTGTTAGCATACAGTATTTGTTTTTCTCTTTCTGACTTACTTCACTCTGTATGACAAACTCTAGGTCCATCCACCTCACTACAAATAACTCAGTTTGGTTTCTTTTTATGGCTGAGTAATATTCCACTGTATATATGTGCCACACCTTCTTTATCCATTCATCTGTTGATGGACACTTAAGTTGCCTCCATGTCCTTCCTATTGTAAATAGAGCTGCAATGAACATTGTGGTACATGACTCTTTTTGCATTATGGTTTTCTCAGGGTATATGCCCAGTAGTGGGATTGCTGGGTCATATAGTAGTTCTATTTGTAGTTTTTTAAGGAACCTCCATACTGTTCTCCATAGTGGCTGTATCAATTTACATTCCTACCAACAGTGCAAGAGTGTTCCCTTTTCTCCACACCCTCTCCAGCATTTATTGTTTGTAGATTTTTTGATGATGGCCATTCTGACTGCTGTGAGGTGATACCTCACTGTACTTTTGATTTGCATTTCTCTAATGATTAGTGATGTTGAGCATTCTTTCATGTGTTTGTTGCCAATCTGTATATCTTCTTTGGAGAAATGTCTATTTTGGTCTTCTGCCTATTTTTGGATTGGGTTGTTTGTTTTTTTGATATTGAGCTGCATGAGCTGCTTGCCTATTTTGGAGATTAATCCTTTGTCAGTTGCTTCGTTTGCAAATATTTTCTCCCATTCTGAAGGTTGTCTTTTCATCTTGTTTATGGTTTCCTTTGATGTGCAAAAGCTTTTAAGTTTCATTAGATCCCATTTGTTTATTTTTGTTTTTATTTCCCTTACTCTAGGAGGTGGGTCAAAAAGGATCTTCCTGTGATTTATGTCATAGAGTGTTCTGCTTATGTTTTCCTCTAAGACTTTTATAGTGTCTGGCCTTACATTTAGGTCTTTAACCCATTTTGAGTTTATTTTTGTGTATGGTGTTAGGGAGTGTTCTAATTTTCTTCTTTTACGTGTGGCTGTCCAGTTTTCCCAGCACCACTTATTGAAGAGGCTGTCTTTTCTCCATTGTATATTCTTGCCTCCTTTATCAAAGAAACGATGACCATATGTGTGTGGGTTTATCTCTGGGCTCTCTATCCTGTTCCATTGATTTATATTTCTGTTTTGGTGCCAGTACCATACTGTCTTGATTACTGTAGCTTTGTAGTATAGTCTGAAGTCCAGGAGACCGATTCCTCCAGCTCCGTTTTTCTTTCTCAAGATTTCTTTGGCCATTCGGGGTCTTTTGTGTTTCCATACAAATTGTGAAATTTCTTGTTCTAGTTCTGTGAAAAATGCCATTGGTAGTTTGATAGGAATTGCATTGAATCTGTAGATTGCTTTGGGTAGTATAGTCATTTTCACAGTGTTGATTCTTCCAATCCAAGAACATGGTATATATCTCTCCATCTGTTTGTATCCTCTTTAATTTCTTTCATCAGTGTCTTATAGTTTTCTGCATACAGGTCTTTTGTCCCCATAAGTAGGTTTATTCCAAGGTATTTTATTCTTTTTGTTGCAATGGTAAATGGGAATGTTTCCTTAATTTCTCTTTCAGATTTTTCATCTTTAGTGTATAGGAATGCAAGAGATTTCTGTGCATTAATTTTGTACCCTGATACTTTACCAAATTCATTGATTAGCTCTAGTAGTTTTCTGATAATATCTTTAGGATTCTCTATGTATAGTATCATGTCATCTGAAAACAGTGACAGCTTTAGTTCTTCTTTTCCAATTTGGATTCCTTTTATTTCTTTTTCTTCTCTGATTGCCATGGCTAGGACTTCCAAAACTATGTTGAATAATAGTGGTGAGAGTGGGCAACCTTGTCTTGTTCCTGATCTTAGAGGAAATGGTTTCAGTTTTTCACCATTGAGAATGATGTTGGCTGTGGGTTTGTCATATATGGCCTTTATTATGATGAGGTAGGGTCCCTCTGTGCCTACTTTCTGGAGGGTTTTTATCATAAATGGGTGTTGAATTTTGTCAAAAGCTTTTTCTGCATCTATTGAGATTATCATATGGTTTTTCTCCTTCAGTTTGTTAATATGGTGTATCACATTGATTGATTTGCGTATATTGAATAATCCTTGCATCCCTGGGATAAACCCCACTTGATCATGGTGTATGATCCTTTTAATGTATTGTTGGATTCTGTTTGCTAGTATTTTGCTGAGGATTTTTGCATCTATGTTCATCAGTGATATTGGCCTTTAGTTTTCTTTTTTTTGTGACATCTTTGTCTGGTTTTGGTATCAGGGTGGTGGTGGCCTCGTAGAATGAGTTTGGGAGTGTTCCTCCCTCTGCTATATTTTGGAAGAGCTTGAGAAGCATAGGTGTTATCTCTTCTCTAAATGTTTGATAGAATTCACCTGTGAAGCCATCTGGTCCTGGGCTTTTGTTTGTTGGAAGATTTTTAATCACAGTTTCAATTTCAGTGCTTGGGATTGGTCTGTTTATATTTTCTACTTCTTCCTGGTTCAGTCTCGGCAGGTTGTGCTTTTCTAAGAATTTGTCCATTTCTTCCAGGCTGTCAATTTTATTGGCATATAGTTGCTTGTAGTAATCTCTAATGATCCTTTGTATTTCTGCAGTGTCAGTTGTTACTTCTCCTCTTATGTTTCTAATTCTACTGATTTGAGTCTTCTCCCTTTTTTTCTTGATGAGTCTGGCTAATGGTTTATCAATTTTGTTTATCTTCTCAAAGAGCCAGCTTTTAGTTTTATTGATCTTTGCTATTGTTTCCTTCATTTCTTTTTCATTTATTTCTGATCTGATCTTTATGATTTCTTTCCTTCTGGTAACTTTGGGGTTTTTTTGTTCTTCCTTCTCTAATTGCTTTAGGTGTAAGGTTAGGTTGTTTATTTGAGATGTTTCTTTTTCCTTGAGGTAGGATTGTATTGCTATAAACTTCCCTCTTAGAACTGCTTTTGCTGCATCCCATAGGTTTTGGGTCGTCAGGTTTTCACTGTCATTTGTTTCTAGGTATTTTTTGATTTCCTCTTTGATTTCTTCAGTGACCTCTTGGTTATTAAGTAGTGTATTGTTTAGCCTCCATGCGTTTGTATTTTTTACAGATTTCTTCCTGTAATTGATACCTAGCCTCATAGCATTGTGGTCAGAAAAGATACTTGGTACGATTTCAAGGCTTTTTATATTTCCCAAGGCTTGATTTCTGACCCAAGATATGATCTATCCTGGAGAATGTTCCATGAGGACTTGAGAAGAAAGTGTATTCTGTTGTTTTTGGGTGGAATGTCCTATAAATATCAATTAAGTCCATCTTGTTTAATGTATCTTTTAAAGCTTGTGTTTCCTTATTTATTTTCATTTTGGACGATCTGTCCATTGGTGAAAGTGGGGTGTTAAAGTCCCCTACTATGATTGTGTTACTGTCAATTTCCCCTTTTATGGCTGTTAGCATTTGCCTTATGTATTGAGGTGCTCCTATGTTGGGTGCATAAATATTTACAATTGTTATATCTTCTTCTTAGATTGATCTCTTGATTATTATGTAGTGTCCTTCTTTGTCTCTTGTAATAGTCTTTATTCTAAAGTCTATTTTGTCTGATATGAGAATTGCTACTCCAGCTTTCTTTTGATTTCCATTTGCATGGGATATCTTTTTCCATGCCCTCACTTTTAGTCTGTATGTGTCCCTAGGTCTGAAGTGGGTCTCTTGTAGACAGCATATATACGGGTCTTATTTTTGTATACATTCAGCCAGTCTATGTCTTTTGGTTGGAGCATTTAATCCATTTACATTTAAGGTAATTATCCATATGTATGTTCCTATTACCATTTTCTTAATTGTTTTGGGCTTGTTATTGTAGGTCTTTTCCTTCTCTTGTGTTTCCTGCCTAGAGAAGCTCCTTTAGCCTTTGTTGTAAAGCTGGTTTCATGGTGCTGAATTCTCTTAGCTTCTGCCTGTCTGTAAAGGTTTTAATTTCTCCATCAAATCTGAATGAGATCCTTGCTGGGTAGAGTAATCTTGGTTGTAGGTTTTTCCCTTTCATCTCTTTAAATATGTCCTGCCACTCCCTTCTGGCTTGCAGAGTTTCTGCTGAAAGATCAGCTGTTAACCTTATGGCGATTCCCTTGTATGTTATTTGTTGTTTTTCCCTTGCTGCTTTTAATATTTTTTCTTTGTATTTAATTTTTGATAGTTTGATTAATATGTGTCTTGGTATGTTTCTCCTTGGATTTATCCTGTATGGGACTCTCTGCGCTTCCTGGACTTGATTAACTATTTCCTTTCCCATATTAGGGAAGTTTTCAACTATAATCTCTTCAAATATTTTCTCAGACCCTTTCTTTTTCTCTTCTTATTCTGGGACCCCTATAATTCGAATGTTGGTGCATTTAATGTTGTCCCAGAGGTCTCTGAGACTGTCCTCAATTCTTTTCATTGTTTTTTCTTTATTCTGCTCTGCAGTAGTTATTTCCACTATTTTATCTTCCAACTCATTTATCCATCCTTCTGCTCAGTTATTCTGCTATTGATTCCTTCTAGAGAATTTTTAATTTCCTTTATTGTGTTGTTCATCATTGTTTGTTTACTCTTTAGTTCTTCTAGGTCCTTTTTAAACGTTTCTTTTATTTTCTCCATTGTATTTCCAAGATTTGGGATCAACTTTACTCTCATTACTCTGAATTGTTTTTCAGGTAGACTGCCTATTTCCTCTTCATTTGTTAGGTCTGGTGGGTTTTTACCTTGCTCCTCCATCTGCTGTATGTTTCTCTGTCTTTTCATTTTGCTTAACTTACTGTGTTTGGGGTCTCCTTCTCACAGGTTGCAGGGTCGTAGTTCCTGTTGTTTTGGTGTCTGCCCCCAGTGGCTAAGGTTGGTTCAGTGGGTTGTGTAGGCTTCCTGGTGGAAGGGACTAGGGACTAGTTCTCGTAGATGAGGCTGGATCTTGTCTTTCTGGTGGGCAGGACTGCGTCCAGCAGTGTGTTTTGGGGTGTCTGTGACCTTATTATGATTTTAGGAAACCTCTCTGATAATGGGTGGGGTAGTGTTCCTGTCTTGCTAGTTGTTTGGCATAGCGTGTCCAGCACTGTAGATTGCTGGTCATTGAGTGGAGCTGGGTCTTAGCATTGAGATGGAGATCTCTGGGAGAGCTTTCACTGTTTGATATTATGTGGAGCCGGGAGGTCTCTGGTGGACCAATGTCCTGAACTCGGCTCTCCCACCTCAGAGGCTCAGGCCGGACACCAGGCTGGAGCACCAAGACCGTGTCAGCCACATGGCTCAGAAGAAAAGGGAGAAAGAAAGAAAGAAAGAAACAAACAAACAAACAAACAAACAAAATAAAATAAAGTTATTAAAGTAAAAAATAATTATAAAAAATTATAAAGTAATTTAAAAAAAAAAAGAAAGAAAGAGGAGAACAACCAAACCAAAACACAAATCCACCAATGATAACAAGTGCTAAAAATTATACTAAAAAACAAAAAACAAAAAACGGACAGACAGGACCCTAGGACAAATGGCAAAAGCAAAGCTATACAGACAAAATCACACAAAGAAGCATACACATACACACTCACAAAAAGAGAAAAAGGAAAAATACGTATATATCTATATATATAAAAACAAAGAAGAGGAAGAGAGCAACCAAAACAATAAACAAATCTACCAATGATAATAAACTGTAAATACTAATCTAAGATAAACATAAAACCAGAAACAAATTAGATGCAGAAAGCAAACCCCAAGTCTACAGTTGCTCTCAAAGTCCACTGCCTCAATTTGGGATAATTCGTTGTCTATTCAGGTATTCCACAGATGTGGTACATCAAGTTGATTGTGGAGATTTAATCTGCTGCTCCTGAGGCTGCTGGGAGAGATTTCCCTTTCTCTTCTTTGTTCGCACAGCTCTTGGGGTTCAGCTTTAGATTGAACCTCTGCATGTAGTTTGCCTGAGGGTGTCTGTTCCCCGCCCAGACAGGATGGGGTTAAAGGAGCAGCTGATTCGGGGGCTCTGGCTCACTCAGGCCGGGGGGAGGGAGGGGTACGGATGCGGGGCGAGCCTGCGGTGGCAGAGGCCAGCGTGACGTTGCACCAGCCTGAGGTGCACCGTGTGTTCTCCCAGGAAAGTTGTCCCTGGATCACGGGACCCTGGCAGTGGCGGGCTGCACAGGCTCCCAGGAGGGGTGGTGTGGAGAGTGACCTGTGCTTGCACACAGGCTTCTTGGTGGTGGCAGCGGCAGCCTTAGCGTCTCATGCCCGTCTCTGGGGTCTGCGCTGATAGCCGCGGCTCGCGCCCGTCTCTGGATTTCGTTTAGGCAGTGCTCTGAATCCCCTCTCCTCGTGCACCCAGAAACAATGGTCTCTTGCCTCTTAGGCAGGTCCAGAATTTTTCCCAGTCTCCCTCCCGGCTAGCTGTGGCACACTAGCCCCCTTCAGGCTGTGTTCACGTCACCAACCCCAGTCCTCTCCCTGGGATCCGACCAAAGCCTGAGCCTCAGCTCCCAGCCCCCGCCCACCCCGGCGGGTGAGCAGACAAGCCTCTCGGGCTGGTAAGTGCTGGTCGGCACCAATCCTCTGTGCAGGAATCTCTCTGCTTTGCCCTCTGCACCCCTGTGGCTGCGCTCTCCTCCGTGGCTCCAAAGCTTCCCCCCTCTTCCACCAGCAGTCTCTGCCCACGAAGGGGCTTCCTAGTGTGTGGAAACCTTTTCTCCTTCACAGCTCCCTTCCACTGGTGCAGGTCCCATCCCTATTCTTTTGTCTCTGTTTTTTCTTTTTTCTTTTGCCCTACCCAGGTACGTGGGGAGTTTCTTGCCTTTTGGGAGGTCTTAGGTCTTCTGCCAGCGTTCAGTAGGTGTTCTGTAGGGATTGTTCCACATGTAGATGTATTTCTGCTGTATTTGTGGGGAGGAAGGTGATCTCCATGTATTACTCCTCCGCCATCTTGAAGGTCTCTTCTCATTGTGGTTTTGATGTACACTTCTCTGATGATTAGTAAAGTTGAGCACCTTTTTATGTACCTGTTGGCCATCTGTGTATCTTCTTTTGAGAAATGTCTATTCAGGTCCTTTGCCCATTTATCAATATGGTTATCTGGTTTTTTGCTATTGTTACATGAGTTTCTTATATATTTTGGATATTAACCCCTTATCAGATGTGTGGTTTGCAAATATTTTCTCCTATTCTGTAGGTTGCCTTTTCATTTTGTTGGTTGTTTATTTTGCTGTGAAGAAGATTTTCATTTTGATGCAATCCCACTTATCTATTTTTGCTTTTGGTGTCAGATTAAAAAATATATATTGCCCAGCTTGTTAGATCCTATATGCCAGGAGAGCACTCCCAAATTGATAGGCTCTCCTTTATCCAACTTCATATTCCACACCCCTTCATCCAGCATCTGAGAATTCAGTTCCTTCTGTTTTTTTTCCACTTCTGCCAGCACATATTGGCTAGGTCCTGCAGCATATGGTTGCATTGTTCCCTTATTCAGACCAGCACTTTACCGGCTGTGTTATGTTGTGACTTAATCCTAACTATTGCCCTCTTGGCTAGGAGGGGAGGTTGGACCAAGACCTCTGCACCATGCCCAAGCAAGAAGAAGGTGCTAGCCCTTAACAGGAAGATGAGACTACAATAGTAAAGAAAAGTGAGTCCTCCGGTGTCAAGATGGACATGAAAAGTAAAAGAAATGCAATATATATGGAGAAAACTATAATTTGAAAAGATACATTCACTCCAATGTTAATTGCAGCACTATTTACAATAGCCAAGACATGGAAGCAACCTAAATGTCAGATGACATTTGAATGGATAACAGATGAATGGATAAAGAAGATGTGGTGTGTGCATATATATACACAGTGGAATAATACTCAGCCATAAAAAATGAAATAATGCAATTTGCAGCAACATGGATGGACTTAGAGATTATTATACTAAGTGAAGTAGGTCAGAAAGAGAAAAACAAATACCATATGATATCACTTATATGTGAAATCTAATATATGACACAAAAGAACTTATCTACGAAACAGAAATAGACTCACAGACGTAGAGAACAGGCTTGTTGTTGCCAAGGGGTGGGGCGGGTGGGGGAAGGATGGATTGGGAGTTTGGGATTAGCCAATGCAAACTAATATATGTAGAATGGATAAACAACAAGGTCCTACTATATAGCACAGGGAACTATATTCAATATCTTGTGATAAACCATAATGGAAAAGAATATGAAAAAGAATGTATATATATCTACAACAGAATCACTGTACAGTAGAAATTAACACAACACTGTAAATCAACTATACTTCAATAAAATAAATTTTTTTCAAAAGTAAAAGAAAGGTGAAAGCGAAATGCTACTTTTAGGTCAAAAGCATAAAACTTAAAATACAAACCAATCTCAAAAGAGAATCAATAAAGAATATGCACATTTAAGCTTATACAAACAAATCTAAATGCACAATAGCAAACTCAGAGTCCAGACTTGAACCAAAAATGTAATAAAAGATTTCAATGAGGTCCACCTTAATTAAAGTCAAAATTATAGCTTTTTTGGTGATACATTACACTGTGCAAAAGAAAACAGGCATAAAAATAAAGCTTTGGCAACTCACTTATGGTGTGCCTTCACTTCCAAGAGAATGCTGAAGACTGCCAAGGAAGAAAAAACCCAGGCACCAAGGTGAAAACAACAACTCGATGAAAATATTCTAAGAGAAACCACTGGGCTTTTTTTTTTTTCCACTTAATACTCAGGAAAAAAGAAATGTAAGATGTCATTGATGAGCTGAGATAGTGAAGTATTTCTATTTCAATTTACTTATGCTATCGATGAGTTTCTGGACTTCCTGGGATTTTTTTTCTTCCCGTTTTGTTAAGATATAATCAACATAGAGCACTGTATAAGTTTAAAGTGTACAACATAGTGATGTGACTTAACATACATCATACAATGATGATGACAGTAAGTTTAGTGAACATCCGTCATCTCATATACATATAAAATTAAAGAAATATAAAATATTTTTCCTTGTGATGAGAACTCAGCATTTACTCTCTTAACAACTTTCATGTATAACATACGGCAGTGTTAATTATATTTACCATGTTGTGTATACATCCCTTGTGCTTATTTATCTTATAACTGGAAGTTTGTACCTTTTGACCACCTTCATCCAATTCCTTCTACCCCTACCCCCCACCTCTGGTAATAAAAAATCTGATCGCTTTTTCTATGAGTTTGTTTGCTTGTTTTTGAAGTAAAACTGACCCACAACACTATGTTGGTCCCTGTTATACAACATAGTGATTTGATATTTCTGTACATATCAAAATGATCACCATGATAAGTTTAGTTATGATATGTCACCATACAAAGATATTAACATAGCTATCGACTATATTCCCCACACTGTACATAGCAATATATATCTCTATCTATCATCTATGTATTTCAAGTTGCTGATCTCTTAAGTTCAGACTCATTGTAACAGTCCTGCATTTTATTCACCCCCCACCCATGTTTACTGTTTTTGACATCATATTTTACATCTCTTTGTTTTGTGAATCCATTAACTACTTCTTGTGGATATAGATGATTTTACTACTTTTGTCTTTAACCTTCCCTACTAGCTTTGGGCGTGCATGATTTACTATCTTTACTGTATATTTGCCTTGTAATTTTCATGTTTCTAGTCGTGGCCCTTTCTTTTATGCATAGAGAAGTCCCTCTAACATTTCTTGTAAAGCTGGTTTTGTGGTGCTGAACTCTCTTAGCTTTTGCTTGTCCGTAAAACTTTTGATCGCTCCTTCAAATCTGAATGAAAGCCTTGCCAGGTAGAGTATTCATGGTTGTAGGTTTTTGCCTTTCATCACTTTAAATATATTGTGCCACTCCCTTCTCGCCTCCAAAGTTTCTGCTGAAAAGTCAGCCATAGCTTTATGGGAGTTCCCTTGTATGTAACTTGTTGCTTTCCCCTTGCTGCTCTTAATATTGTCTCTTTAATTTTTGCCATTTTAATTACAATGTGCTTTGGTGTGTTCCTCTTTGGGTTCATCCTGTTTGGGACTCTCTGTGCTTTCTGGACCTGGAGGTCTTTTCCTTTCCCAGGTTAGGGAAGTTTTCAGCTATTATATCTCCAAAAATGTTCTCTGCCCACCCCCCTTTTTCCTCTCCTTCTAGGACCCCTATAATGTGAATGTTAGTGTGCTTGATATTGTCCCAAAGGTCTCTTAAACTGTCCTCATTTCTTTTTATTCTTTTTTAATTTTTTTCTGTTCAGCATCAGTGATTTCCACTACTCTGTTTTTCAGCTTGCTGATCCGTTCCTCTGTATCATCTATTATACTGTTGATTCCTTCCTGTGTAGTTTTCATTTCAGTTATTGTATTCTTCATCTCTGTTTGGTTCTTCTTTATATTTTCCAACTCTTTGTTAAAAGCTTCCAACTTCTCACTCTGTTCATTCATTCTTCTCCCAAATTCTTTGAACATCTTTATGATCATTACCTTGAAGTCTTTATCAGGTAGACTGCTTACCCCACTTCACTTAGTTCTTCTTCTGGGGTTTTATCTTGTTTCTTTGTTTAGAACATGTTCCTCTGGCATCTCTTTTTACTTAATTTGATCTTTTTAATTTCTATGTATCTGGTAGGTTGATGATGTTTCCCAACCCTGGAGAAGTGGCGTTCTCCTCTTTTGTAGGAGACATTCTATGCATCTCAACAGTGCTCTACCCTCTGGTCACCAAAGCCATATACTCTAGGAGTGCCCCCTATGTGAGCTATGTGGGTCTTTCTGTTGTGGCAGGCTGACTACTGTGGGTGGTCTGGTAGGCATGACTGGCTCCCGGTCTGGTAGGCATGACTGTCTCCCAGTCTGGTTGGTTGCCAGGTCCTGCCTTGTGCAGAGGCTGGTTTCTGGGGCCAGGTCATGTGGCTGTGGGTTGTGTGGTCCTAGGATTCCCAGGGCTAGTGCTGGCCCAATGGTGGGCAGAACTGGATTCTGGGGTGTGTGGTGTGAGGCCAGGGATCCCAGATCTAGTGTAGGACTACTGGTGGGTGGGCCAAGTTCCTGAAAACAGCTGGCTGTGGGGTCTGGGATGTCCCAAATATGGTGTTGGCCTGTTGGTGAGTTGGGTTGGATCCTGGGGCAGCTGGCTGAGGGGTCTAAAGTGTCTCAGTGCTGGTATCGGCCTGCTGGACAGGGCTGAGGCCCAGGGGATCCCAGGGCTGGTGCCAGCTCACTGGTGGGTGGAGCCAGGTCCTGAGGTCTCTGGTGGACAGGGCAGGATCCCAGGGCAGTTGTGGGCTCAGGGGGGCTTAGGACAGCAGGCCTACTGGTGGGTGGGGCTATGTCTCTGCCCAGCTAGTATCTTGGCCTGAGGCCTCCCAGTACTAGTGCAGAAAGGCTGGTGTATGGGGCCAGGTTTTGGTGCCAGTAAGCTAGAGGGAGGATTCCAAAGTGGTGCTTGCCGACATCAGTGTCCACGTGGTAGAACTAGCTTCCCAGAATAGATGCTGCCAGTGTCTATGTCCCCAGGGTGAGCTGCAGTTGCCTCCTGCCTCTCCAGGAGATTCTCCAGGATCAGCAGGTGGGGCTGACCCAGGCTCCTTTCAAATTACTGCTTCTGCCCTGGGTCTCAGAGCACGTGAGATTTTGTGTGCGCCCTTTAAGAGTGGAGTCTCTATTTCCCACAGCCCCCAGGTCTCGTGAAAATAAACCCCACTGGCCTTCAAAGCTGAATGTTCTGGGGGCTTATCTTCCAGGTGCAGGACCCCTGGACTGTGGAGCCTGATGTGGGGCTTAGACCCCTCACTCCTTGGGGAGAACTTCTGCAGTTGTAATTATCCTTCTGTTGTGGGTCACCTTTTGGGGGGTATGGATCTTGACTAAACCACATCTCCACCCCTCCTACCTGTCTCATTGTGGTTTCTTCTTTATGTCTTTTGTTAGAGATCTCTTCTGCTAATCTTCTGGTTTTATTCATCAATAGTTGCTCTGTAAATAGTCATAACCTTGGTGTGGCCATGGGAGGAGATGAGCTCAGGGTCTTCCTACTCTGCCATCTTGGCCACTCCTCTTCCTGGGATTTTAATTAAGAATAAAAATATCTTGGGGATATTTTTCACAATATCTGCAAACTCTAAATAGAATCAGACAACTCTGATGTGGACCTGAGACTTTGTGTGGGGACTATGGAAATATCTGGAATTCTTCACAGGTGGCAGGAATTCTTCACCCTCATACTCAATGGTAAAAAACTGACAACTTTTCCCCTAAGTTGCAACGTCTCATGACACTCTGAGTGATGGATACAGACCACCAACAACAGGGGTAAACTCTTTTATCAAGGATCTTCCGGACCTCAGAAAAATGGCAGAAAATAATACAGACAGTCTTAAGTGTCCAGTGTTATCTTTCAGGGCTGAGACATCTCTGGAAACCTGTTGACCTTACACAACTAGGACTCCTGTTACAAATGCATAATTCTTGAATAATTTAAGCCCCCCAAATCCTAGCTAATACAAAGTACAAATGCCTTGTTATAACAAAAATTTTCTGGGTCCAGTGAAAACAAAATGTGGACTGAATCTGTTAAATGAACTTATATGAGCTAATTTCACATCTGTAAAAATTTGTTTATTAAATTTTTTTTTAAAAAGATCTTAAATGGTTAGTTATGTTATCTTTTTAAACTCAATGTGTTCCCCCTTCAGGTGCAAATGTTCATCTTCTTCCCAGAGCCCAGAGAAGCAACTGGGAGAAAGTGCCAGTATCCTTAATGAGGAAGCAAGGTTTGAGCCCATCATCATATACTCAAGGATGTAAAGCTGTGGCTGGACCAAGATTCAAACTAATTTCAAAGAATTCCTCATGATTCTGGAGGTCACTTAATTGACATAGGAAGAGGATATGTTAAATGGGCAAGAACTTAGAAAGATATAGTAGGAAACCGCTGTTAACAAAGATCTCAGTGCTGTTCATTAGATGTTAACATCAGTAATAGTGACAATGTCATTGCAAATAAACCCTACTACAGGATAGTAATCTGCTGCTACTATAACATTGCCAAAGAAAATTACTATAATTCCTCTCAGTGGATGCAGAAAAAGCATTTGACAAAATTCAACATCCATTCATGATAAAAAGTCTCAACAATCTGGTATAGAAAGAGCATAGTAACATAATAAAGGCCATATATGATAAGCCCACAGATACCGTCATATTCAATGGTGAAAAGCTGAAAACTTTTCCTCTAAGATTAGGAACAAGGAACAAAGATCCCCACTCTCACCACTTTTATTAAACATAGTACTGGAAGTCCTAGCCAGAGCAATAAGCAAGAAAAAGAAATAAAAAGCATCCAAATCAAAAAGGCAGACGTAAAACTGTTTCTATTTGCAGATGGCATGAACCTATATATATAAAACACTAAAGACTCCCTTAAAAAACTGTTAGAGGGGCTTCCCTGGTGGCACAGTGGTTGAGAATCTGCCTGCCAATGCAGGGGACATGGGTTCAAGCCCTGGTCCAGGAAGATTCCACATGCCGCGGAGCAACTAGGCCCGTGAGCCACAATTACTGAGCCGGCACATCTGGAGCCTGTTCTCCGCAACAAGAGAGGCCGCGATAGTGAGAGGCCCACGCACTGCGATGAAGAGTGGCCCCCGCTTGCCACAACTAGAGAAAGCCCTCGCACAGAAACGAAGACCCAACACAGCCAAAAATTTTAAAAAATTAAAAAAAATAAACTGTTAGAACTAATAAATTCAATAAAATTGCAGGATACAAAATTAATATATAAAAATCAATTGCACTTCTATACACTAACAATGAAAAATCAGCAAGAGAAATTAAGAAAAAATCCCATTTTCAACTGCACCAAAAAGAATAAAATACCAAGGTATAAATTTAACCAAGAAGTGAAAGATTTGTACATTGAAAACTATAAGACTTTGCTGAAGGAAATTAAAGAAAACACGAATAAATGGAAAGATATTCCATGCTTGTGGATTGGAAGAATTAATATTGTTAAAATGCCCATACTACCCAAAGCAATCTATAGATTCAATGCAATTCCTATCAGAATTCCATGGCATTTTTTACAGAAATGGAAAAACAATCCTAAAATTTGTATGTAACCACAAAGACCTTGAATAGCTAAAGCAATCTTGAGAAAGAAGAACAAAGCTGGAGGCTTCACACTCCCTAATTTCAAACTATATTACAAAGCTGTAGTAATCAAAGCAGTACAATATTGGCATAAAAACAGACACATTGATCAGTGGAACAGAATAGAGAGCCCAGAAATAAACCCATGCATGTATGGTCAATCAATTTATGACAAAGGAGAATATACACTAGGGAAAGGATAATGGCTTCAATAAATGGTGTTTGGAAAACTGGACAGCATGTGCAAAAGAATGAAACTGGACCCCTATCTTACACCATAGACAACAATCAACTCAAAATGGATTAAAGACTTGAACATAAGACCTGAAATCATAAAACTCCTAGAGGAAAACATAGGCAATAACAACTTTAACATCAATCTTGGCAATTTATTATTTGGATTTGACATCAAAAACAAAGGCAACAAAAGCAAAATAAAAAGTGGGACTACATCAAACTAAAACTAAAAAGCTTCTGTACAGCAAAGGAAGCCATCAACAAAATGAAAAGACATCTACAGAATGGGAGAAAATATTTGCAAATGATACATCAGATAAGAGGTTAATATCCAAAATATATAAAGAACTCATACAACTGAATAGCAAAAATACAAACAATCTGATTTTAAAATGGGCAGGGGAACTGAATAGATGTTTTTCATAGAAGACAGATACAAGGCCAACAGGTACATGAAAAGATATTCAACATCACTAATCTTCAGGAAAATGCAAATCAAAACCACAGTGAGGTATCACCTCACTCCTGTTAGAATGGCTATCATCAAAAAGACAAGAGATAGCAAGTGTTGGCAAGGCTTGAGGGAAACGGGAACCCTTGTGCACTGGTAGTAAGAATGTAAATTGGTGCAGCCACCTTGGAAAACAGTATGGAGATTCCTCAAAATAAAAATAGAACTACTGTATAACCCCAGCAATTCCACTTCTGAGTATATATCTGAAGGAAACAAAAAGACTATCTTGAAGAGATATCTGCACTCCATGTTCGTTGCAGCATTACTTACAATAGCCAAGACATGGAAGCAACCTAGGTGTCCATCAACAGGTGCATAGATAAAGAAAATGTGTGTATATATACAATGGAATATTAATCAGTCATAAAAAGAAGGAAATCCTGCCATTTGGGACAACATGGATGGACCTTGAAGACATTATAGTAAGGGAAATAAGTCAGAGAAAGAAAATACTGTATGATCTCACCTGTGTGGAATCTACAGAAACCAAATTCATAGAAACAGAGACTAAATTGGTAGTTGCCAGAGTTGTAGAAGGGAGGGGTGAAGGTGGTCAAAAAGTACAAAATCCCACTTACCAGATAAATAAGTTCTGAGGATGTAATGTACAGTATCATGACTGCAATACTGTATTGTATATTTGAAAATTGCTAAAAGAGTAGATCTTAAAAATTCTCATTGTAAGATTAAAAAATTGTAACTGTATGAGGTAATGGATATTGAATAAACTTAACGTGGTAATCATTTAACAATATATACAAGTATCAAAACATTATGTTGTACAGTTTAAACTAATACAATGTTATATGCTGATTATATTTCAATCAAAGTGGGGGGGGGGGAGAAAATTACTATAAATCACTTTATTTTTAATCTAAAAATTAGAAGCTTTAGTATTTTATTCCACTGATAGCATTTGCTCTACGGGAGATAGAGACACAAACAGATAAATGTATGTTTTACAGGCCATCTTCCTGATAAGGTTGAGGTAGTTGGCCATCACACTGGCTAACCTAAATATGAGATACCATGAAACCAACTGGTTTATACAATGTGCAACATTTAAGCATGCACAACTTACAATACAAGCTTAGCTGCAGCTGCATTATGTGATATGATAGCCTGTTTCTTTACTCTGCAACTTTAGTGAGACTATAAAAGTTAGATTATGCATCAGTATAACACCCATCATTAATATAACTAAAGGTGTGCCAAAATGAAAGAGACAAGATGGTCGCTAAGAGGATTAAAACTCACAGAACAATCGTTTCTAAAAGATGAAATGTCATATCACTATCATAAAACTAAAAACTAAAATCTTCTCTTTGTGTACATCTAGGCTCCAGGTTTTTGTTCAAGCAAGTTTGCAAGTCATGTAGCACAAGTAATGTGCTATAGTCACGCCTCTCACCTGCAATTTTCTTTGCTACATAGAACTAAGATGAATTGGTTTGCAGGGGGATTCAATTACTAGGGACACATTTCATTTTCAAATCTGAACATTTTTGCAAAGATGGATATTTTTAGAAAGCCTCCTAATATTTCTTTTCAGAAGCACTACTGATTTTATTGAAATCAAAAAAGCAAAAGCCATAAAGAACAACATTTAGAATAGACCAAAAAAAAAGTATGCTTTATTGTTCTAAAGAAAATAAATCTAATTTAAAACATGCAAGAAAGATTTTGTTGACTGTTCAGTTTCGGTTTCTCAGAAATGAGAAAATCATAATGAATGAATATATGTGAAAGATCTTGAAAGTGTATATACCTTTTGACCCACAATTTTACTTCTAGGAATTTATCCTTAAAAGAATTATTAACAAAAATGTATAAAGACATACACACAAATATGTTTATTGCAGTATTTACTTACAGCAAAATACTGGGAAACATCCAATTGCCTAATACTACAAGATCAAATACGTAAAGTCCAGTACCTCTGAAAATGTGCAACTACACAGCCATATTGTGGTGCAGAAGAATATTTATGGACATGGGAAAGTTTTAGTATTAAGTGGAAAATATTATACTGTTAAGGGTACTTACAGAAGTGATGGTTGAGTAAAAAGGACATATGTGTATACAGTCCCTGCAATGAAAAAAATTAGCAGAAGCGTTATTTTAATAGTGATTATTTCTAGGTAGTAGAATAAGTGTGATATTTCTTTTGTTTGGCTTGGGCTTTTCTGTTTATGCAATCAATAAACGCCTGTTGATTATATTCTGTGTGCTAGGAACTGTGTTAGGTGCTGAACGTGTGAGATGGTTTGAAAACATCGCCTTAATTTTTTCTTCAGTTTTATTGAGATATATTTGACATATAACATTGTATAAATTTAAGGTGTACAACGTGATGATTTCATATATGCATATATGGTGAAATGATTACCACAATAAGGTTAGTTGGCACATCTATTCTCTCACATAGTTACCTTTTTTGTGCTGTGTGTGTGTGTGTGCGTGTGTCTGTGGTGAGAACATTTAAGGTGTACCCTCTTAGCAACTTTCAAGTATGCAATACAGTATTGTTAACTATAGTCACCATGCTGTACATTAGGGGCTCAGAACTCATTCATCTTATAACTGGAAGATTGTAGCCTTTGACCACCTTCACACATTCCCTTACCCCACCCCTCTAACCACCCAGTTAACCAAGCCTCTTCCACCTGGAGTTCTCAGAATGCTCATTGCCCAAACACTCTCCTTGGATGCTCCCACCCGGAACCCAGGCACTGTGCTGCGAGACACCCAGCTCACAGGCGAGGCATGTGGAGGTACTGGGGTCAACAGTCTCAGTGGAGCCCGTCCCTCAGCCAGCCCAGCCTAGGCCCCAGGCAGGTCAGTGAAGGAGCCCCCCAAGATATGGTTCCTGCAGCCTCTGCTCTTTCCACCTCGAGTCTTGCCAGCTGAGACCAAGACATCATGGAGTAGAGAATATTCATCCCCATGGTGCCCTTTCCAAATTCCTCACCCTCAGAATGTGTTAGCACAATAAAATAATTGCTGTTTAATGCCACTAAGTTTGGGGTGCTTTGTTACACAGCAAAGATAACCAGAACAGCATGAGACAGTGAAGAATAATAAATAAGATTATGGGTTTTTCTCCATTGTTTTTATACTGTTTTTTATTACTGTCTGCTGTATATGTAATCTATTTTGCTTCTTTATCTTGTCTATCATATTAATCAGTGTTCTCCAGAGAAACAGAACCAGTAAGAGATATACATAGAAAGAGAGAGAGAGTGATTTTAAGGAATTAGCTCACATGATTGGGAGCTTGGCAAGTCTTATATCCGCAAGGCAGGCCTGCAGGCTGGAGACCCATGAAAGAGGAGAAGTTGGAGTCTCTAGTCTTAAGGCAGGCAGGAAGCAGAATTCCTTCTTCCTCGGGAGACCTCTCAGTCTTGTCTCTTAAGGTTGTCAACTGGACTGATCAAGGCCCACTGACACAGCAGAGGACGATCCTCTTTATTCAGAGTCTACTGACTGAAATGTTAATTACATCCAAAAAATACCTTCACAGCAACATCCAGACTGGTGTTTGACCAAACACTGGGTACCATGACTTAGCCAAGTTAACACAAAAAATGTACCATTTCATCTGATCTTTGATTCTCACCACTGGAGCATAGCCTCCATGTGGGCAGGAATTCTCATCTGAGTCACTGTTCCAACACATGGAACAATGCCTGGCACTTAGCAGGCACGCGTTAGATATTTATGGAATCACTGGGTAAGTGTGTGAATTGACTGGGGCAGTCACTTCCCTCCAGTGGTCAGGGAAGACCTCTCTGAAGACGCAATATTTGGACAGAGACCCAAAGACTGAGAATGAAGGACAGTCAAGAAGCAGAGACCCACAACTGCTACTGCACAGATCTGGGGACACGCATGTTCACAGAGGGAGGGAATTCGCTGTGGCTGCAGCCCTGGAAACAAGGGGCAGAGCAGTGAGAGGTGATGCTGACGGTGAGCAGAAGCCAGGCCATTAGAGCCCAGCAGTCAGGGAACCTTTGCACAGATTGGAGAAAAGCACCCTCTCCTCGGAGCAGAGGTTCTCCCTGCGGCAGGACACAGACCCAGGCTCAGGCCATATATCAGCCCTTGGACATGGTGGCCAGGAGCCCAGAGCAGGACACAAACTGCCCCACTGTATCCAGTGGCTCCGCTGTAAGGAGTTTGGACTTCATCCTGGGACGCATGAGGGTGACGACTGTTGATTTGCACTTTAGTAACACAACTCTGACTTTTTGGAAGAAGACGGAAGCAAGAAGACCCTATAAAAGCTACTGTGCAGACAAGTGACAAAGCTGTCTTGGGCAAGTGGCATGGCCACAATGTGGAGAGAGGGGCACAGATTTGACGTCTATTTTAGAAGTTGGACAGCAGGACTTGATGATGGATTCAGTGTAGGGGGTGAAGGAAAGGAGGAGAGGGGAGTAGTGAGAAAACAGTCCTCAGTGGCTCCAAATCTGGGGCTCAGGCAGCTGGGTGGGTGCAGGCCATGGCTAAGACAGCCCAGCCTCATGAGGAGTGAGTGTCAGGTGGAGGGTCGCGTAGGGTGCTGGGTGCGGGGGGAGATCAGGAGCTCTGGCAGACACCAGATGGACATAGTAAATAGGTTTTTGGACACACAAACCTGGAACTCAGAGGAGAAGAATGGGTGAGGATACAGATTTGGGGATCCATAGCATATAGATGAATTGAAGCTCTGGGCCTGGATGAGATCACCCAGGAATTGGGGTAGAACAGAGAAAACAGAACAGTCAGGCTAAGCCCTCCAACTTTTCTCCAATGCATTTCTAATTTCCAAGTTTTCTGCACTAAGCATAAAAAAGTTTGAATTAGGAAAAAGAAATGAATAAAGATCTTCTTCCAAAAAGATAAAAAGCCATTGTATCGAGGTTCCTCCCCATGGGAAACAGATGGGCCACTCGGAAGGGAAATGCAAGCTGATTCAATGAAGGGAGGACGAGCCATAAAAGTGCGGGCAGCGTTGAGGGAAGCCAGCAGCGAAGGGGAGCCTTCCGAGCTCGGGAAAGCAGGAGCACCTCTCACCCCTGGGCCTGGAGGAGCGAGAGGCAGCAAGGGTGTGGAGCTGTGAACGGCAGCCCTTCCACAAACCGTGCCCAGCGGGGAGGCGGCTGGGGGGGCACATGCTCCCATCTGTGTGCCCCTGTCCACTCTCCCCTCTGCTGGGGCCTCCCGATGCCCAGACCCAGCGGGAATCCAGAGGGCAAGGAGCCAAGTTGGTGCCGTTTGGGAAGTTGGCTTCTGTGATGCCCAGGAGGGTGGAGATGCTGAGGGCAGCCCTGGGAGGGGAAGGAGGGGGAACGGGGCAGGGTGGCCACCTGCCCTTGCCACACAGAGCAGCTGCAGATTCTTGAGCTTAAGGTTTTTCCGGAATGAGTCAAACACCAGCCTACCGCATCACCCCAGCTGTGGGACACGCACAGCAAGCTCTCTGGGTGGTCCCATGGGATTCCCTTTCCCTAGACTTAGGAAGAAGGGCAAGCACCCCTACCTCCTCCCTTTTGGGGTGAAGAGACCCCAAGTTTGTCAACCACCCTCTCTAAGGAAAATCCTCCTCTAGCTTCCGTCTTAGTTCTTTTGTGCACCCTGTATTTTTGAGAAACTAAGAGTCTTAAAACCCTTCTGCCAACCCTTCCTGGTCCTCCCACTTGGAAAGTGGGACATGGCATCTCTTGAGAACCCAGCTAAAATAAGACGAAAACAACTCCATTATCACTTCCTGTCACCCACGTATAGATGCGAATTTAATATTTGACACAATGGGCATTTAAATCAGAAAAGACCAGCCATTCAATAAATAATGATGGGACACATGGTTATCAACTAAGGGCAAAACTTAAATCCCCACTTCACACCATTCATACAAATAAATTGCATCAGGATTAAAGTTCCATTTTAAAGTATTGGCTGGAAATAGAGGATAACACGTTCATCCTCAGCCTTCTTAAGAGACAAAAATAAAAAAACCGCACACACACAAAAAGGGCCCCACCCCCTGGGCTCTGAAATCTATCGCTGTGTGGCACTGAGGCCACCCATTTTCCCATGAGCTACTCCCAGGCAGTGATTGAGCACAGTGGGGATACTAAGGCAGCCTGGGATCAGGGCTGGCTTCACCGGCACAAGACCCACGCACTCACACAGAACCTTCCACTCATAAGGGCCCCGTACTTGGTTGAACGCTCTGTGCTGTTAAAAATTTGTTAACAAGAGGTCCTGCATGTTCATTTCACACTGGGCCCTACATATGATGTAGCTGGTCCTGCCTGGGAGATGGGCAACCCCCAGGTAGGCTCAAGAACTACCTGACATCCTTGCAGAATCTTCCTTAAACTACTTGTCGGTCTGGGACCTTTCCACCCAACCCTCCCTCCCTTCTTCTCTTGAGGTCTGCTGGCTCCCCTGAATTTTCCTGGCCGCCTTCCCCATTTTCTCACAGGCATCTGCCCTAATAAAAACCTTGCCTGCTTAAGCCCATTTCAATGTCTGCTCCTGGGAGGAAGTTTAAGTGATGCCAAGGGAGGTCAGACAATACAGGCAGAAAGATGGGGATTTGTGACTACCTCATCCACCACGTGGTGGGCAAAGAGGACGCTGTCTGGGTTGGTACGTCACAAAGCAGCCGTTCAGTTGCTAAAGATCTCACTGGTGGTGGCCTGGGAACGTCTCCTGGTGGTAGGGCGTGCTGTGGCAGGGGCAGTGACGCAGGCATATGAAGAACCTGGGGGCAAAGCCTGCAGAGACAGCAGCCTCGGCTGAGTTATGCTAAGTCACGCTGAGGCCCTGCAGAAGGAGAAGAGACAGACGGCTGGAAACCAGCAGCAAATGGCAGAGCGTGAGAGCTAGAGCACCTCAGTGGATGTTCACGAAGAGGCCCAGATCAGCTGCAAAGGAAGGATAGACACAGGCTAGCAGCAGGCTAAAGACCTGATTCGGCTGCAGGTAGCTCCAGAGATGTTTGAACGCTCAGCCAAGGCAGGTGTGGGACGCACAGGTCAAGGCCCTGGTGAGGACAACCTGGATGGGGGTAACCCCGCCTGTAGAGTAAAGCCAAACAGAAACAAGGAGAGACAAGAGACAGAGATGACGCAATATGACATGAGACTCTGGATTCAGCCATACCTAAAGCCAAATCCATCTCTGGGCTTTTCAACTTTGAGAACCAGTATTATTCCCTTTCTCTAAAAGTAGTTTGAATCTAATTTCTGCCATTTGCACTGCAGAGTCCAGACATAGCTTCCCTTTATGTATCTTTTTGCACAGATAAGCATCTTTTCTCTATGTATTCCAGCTCCAGCAAGAATATCTATGTGCTTTCCTTCACTTTTTTGCAGAAAGAGGGAAATCATAGATTCACACGGAGCATGATTCGGTAAGCTGGTCTTGTTTGAATCAAGAAAATCCTCATGGTAGTCTGGAATCCATTTCATTACTTCATTCTCTGCAATCCCCTTTGAGGCTTCCTCTTGGCAGACAATTAGTTTTACATAGGATAGCTCCAGATTACTTTTTAAGCCCTGTCTTATACAATCTGGCTCTGGAACTAAGCTCCTCAGTTCCTTGGGATTTACAGCCCGGCTTTCTGCTGATGTGAATTTCTTCTAAATCTTTAGAAGTTCCAGACGTTTTTCCTTCTAATATTATAGAATATATTTTGAAAAGACACAATAGATGTGGGGTTGAGGGAATGGATATTGTGGTTTCTTTACCCAATGATGGAGGGAAGTTCTTACTTAGTTGTAGTAATAAAAATCTCAAGATTATTTTAACCGCATTTCAGCTTTTCTCATAATTCAAAAAAGCACACAATCGTGGACTTCTACTCAGAGAGAATGGCTTATAGGGTTGGGATTTGAGAATGCATTGGTACGTGATTATTTATTGTATGGAGTTGTTTAATTGACAAATATTTACTGAATACTATAGCACTTTGCATGATCATTCTCAAATATTTGCTGCCCCTCCCTATGGAAAGATTATATTTCCCTGTGCCAGTGACATCAGATGAAGCCATATAACTTGTTTTAGCCAGTGAAAAGTCTGTAGCAATGACGTGTCATTTCCAAGCAGAAGCTGTAAGAAGCAATGTAAGTTTTGCCATGTTCTGTTTGTACCCCTGCCATGAGCCAGCAATGTTTTAGCTTGAGGCTGCTCTGTCAGCTTGAGTCCCAAAGTAGGAGGATATGTAAACAGAGCCACAAAAGATGTGCAATGGACATACAATATAAGCAAGAAATAATGGACCTAGCAATTGTCATCCTGAGGGAGGTAAGTCAGACAGACAAAGACAAATATCATATGATATTGTGCATATGTGGAATCTAAAAAAATGGTACAAATGAACTTATTTACAAAACAGAAATAGAGTCACAAATGTAGAAAACAAACTTATGGTTACCAAGGGTGAAAGGGAGGAGGGATAAACTGAGGGACTGACATATACACACCACTACATATAAAATAGATAACTAATAAGAGCCTACTATATAACACAGAGAACTCTACTCAATACTCTGCAATGGCCTATATGGGAAAAGAATCTAAAAAAAGAGTAGATATATGTATATGTATAAATGATTCGCTTTGCTGTACACCTGAAACTAACACAACATTGTAAATCAACTATACTCCAATAAAAATTTAATTAAATATATATATAAGCAAGAAATAAATCTTTTGTGTTGTAAGCCACTGAGATTTGGGGGTCATTTGTTATAGCAGCTTCATATAACCTACCCTGAATAACACACAGTGCCCACTATGTGCTTATCACTGTGCTGGATGAATAATTTATTTACACATACAACTATAAGGCTATGGCCCCCAAATAGCTTTGCTTAATAGAAACTTCTTTTAAACAAGGGTACTATATCAGAGACGATTTCAAACTTTCTTTAAGCAGCAGAACCCCCCTTATGCAGAACACCAACTATTAAACTGATACCAGCAGAATTGCTCTGGTTGAAAGAGTGGGGGCCAAGAACTTGGCAGTTCTATCTCCCCAAAGACCATACTCAAGCCAGTGCCAGACATCTGACCAGCACTCAGTGAGTATTTGTTGAATAAACAGATAGATTATTTCCTGCAGAATTCTTTGAAGGCTCTCTGGGGAACTCTATATAGGTCCATAGAGTAGAGTTTAAAATTTCCATAGTAACAGTATGGTCTTATAGGAAGTTTGAGAATTAGTTGTCAGATTCCTATATACAGACTAAGAGGACAGGAGCAGAGATGGTAAAAATTCCAATTTTATTTCAGCCAATTATTTCTACATCTTTCCAATCACAGTTCTATCAGAGATGCTAATGACTGTTATTAAATAGTTTTGTTAAGGGTTTTCTATGACATCTTTTCCATGATCCAGCCAACAGAAGAGATGCTAATAAATAGAAGGGAAAAAAACAAATAAAAAAGATCTAATAATTCACACACTGGGTAATTAGTCCTAAAACAATAATTCAACCCCTTGTGTTCAGACTGAATGTTAGGGAAGTCTCTAAAAAAACTGATAAGTTCAGAGAACTGGCTCAAAATGATACTTTCAATGTAACAAGATTTCCTTTCCTTACTAAATCTCTCTCTCTCTCTTCCCATAAGGGTAGCCTGCTAGACATAGGAGCCTAATGCTCATATTATTCCAGTAACAGTGCTCTCTCAGCAAAAGACTTTTTAAAAACAATAATGGGAGCGGGCAAGCTGTGTTGGCAATATGACAGGCTAAGATAAAATAAACACCCCTCAAAAAACTCCTAGATATGCTGCCTAAAATATAGGGGTTTTATGGGTTTTTTGTTTTGTTTATTTATTTATTTATTTATTTATTTATTTATTTATTTATTTATTTATTTATGGCTGCATTGGGTCTTCGTTGCTGCGTGTGGGCTTTCTCTAGTTGCAGCAAGTGGAGGCTACTCTTAACTTGCGGTGCGCGGGCTTCTCATTGGGTGGCTTCTCTTGCTGTGGAGCGTGGGCTCTAGGCGCGAGGGCTTCAGTAGTTGTGGCACGTGGGCTCAGTAGTTGTGGCTCGCAGGCTCTAGAGCACAGGCTCAGTAGTTGTGGCTCACAGGCTCTAGAGCACAGCCTCAGTAGTTGTGGCGCACGGGCTTCGTTGCTCCACGGCATGTGGGATCTTCCCAGACCAGGGATCAAACCCGTGTCCCCTGCATTGGCAGGCAGATTCTTAACCACTGTGCCACCAGGGAAGTCCCTAAAATATAGTTTTTAAAAACCTTTTTAAATGTTATAGTTGAGCTCGCAAGAAAGAAAGAAGAAATCCCAGGGCCATGTAGAAGAGAGAACTGAAAACTGCTGTGTGAGCTGACACTTCAGATACAAGGGCAGGTGGGTGGAGTCTGGTCCAAATGACCAAAGGACTTGAGTTTCAATGTTCATGTGGGGAAAGGAGCTGAGGCCCAGGGTGAGATGAAGAAGGAAGAGTGAAAAACCCCACATGGAGTTTACTTGTCAAATAGCTGCAACCTCAGCAAAAGAGTGGACCAGAAAAATTCATCCATCAGCACAGCCAGTAGTTAGGGAAGAAAGCTTGTCTGTTTTCTGCTTGGGCTCTGGGTAAAAAATAAAAGAAAATTAAAACTTTAAGCCATTGCTTCATGTATCTGAGATTATAATTTTACTAATTGTAGAGTCTAGGAAACATCAAATTGGAAATTAATATAAAAATTGGTCCTAGACCAGGGGAAAAAAAACAGGGGAGAAGAAAATACAAGATGATCTCTCAGATTCTCTGCAAAGAAAGCCACACTACACAGTGGTTAAGAATCTGCCTGTCAATGCAGGGGAAGCAGGTTCGAGCCCTGGTCTGGGAAGATCCCACATGCCGTGGAGCAACTAAGCCCATGCGCCGCAACTACTGAGCCTGCGCTCTAGAGCCCGCGAGCCACAACTACTGAAGCCCACGTGCCACAACTACTGAAGCCCACACACGTAGAGACCGTGCTTCACAACAAGAGAAGCCACTGTAATGAGAAGCCCACGCACCGCAACGAAGAGTAGCCCCCACTCACCGCAACTAGAGAAAGCCCACGTGCAGCAATGAAGACCCAATGCAGCCATAAATAAAAAAATATATAATTAAAAAAAAAAAGAAAGCCACACTAGACTGCCGCAATATAGAAGTCTTGCTAAAAGTGAACTTACAAATATATTACATTATATATTATATATACATATATTCATATATATGTATGTATGTAAACACACACACACAATCCACAGGGACCATAAGACAAATATTGCAAAATAATGGGAGGGGGCAAGCTGTGCTGGCAATATGACAGGCTAAGATAAAATAAACCCCCCTCAAAAAACTCCTAGATATGCTGCCTAAAATATAGGGGGTTTTATGGGTTTTTTGTTTTGTTTATTTATTTATTTATTTATGGCTGCAGAGGATTAGAGAGGATTTATAAGAGGATTAGAGACCCTAAAACTTTAAGATTTTAAAAATCAAGAATCTGGAAAATAATACAAATTAAATATGTCTAAAATAAGTAAAGACTTAAATAGGGGATATGAAACCCTAAAAAGTGAACAGATAACTATAAACGAGAACAAGGAGATTTGAAAAAAAGACAAAAAGCAAATAGAAATTCCAGAAATGCAAAATATATTAAATGACATTAAATGTCAATAAACAGAAAAGCAGCAGTTTAGACAGAGCTAAAAAGAGAATTGATGCAATGCAAAATAGATATGGTGAAATTACTCAGAATGAAATACAGGAAAACAAACAAAAAAACAAAAAAGGCAGTATAGACACTATGGGACACAGTACGGAGGATTCTCAAAAAATTAAAGATAGAACTACCACATGATCCAGCAACTCCACTTCTGGGAATATATCCAAAGGAAATGAAAACACTAACTCCAAAAGATGTCTGCACCCCCATGTTCACAGTATTATTTACAGTAGCCAAGACATGGAAATAACCTAAGTGTCCATCAATGGATGAATGGATAAAGAAATTGGGTAAAGAAATTATACATATACATGTATAACAGAATATTATTTGGCCATGAAAATGAGGAAATCCTATCATTTGAGGTAACATGGATGAGCAATGAAGGCATTATGCTGAGTGAAATAAGTCAGACAGAGAAAGACAAATACTGTAGGATCTCACTTATACATGAAATCTAAAATTAAAGAATCAAACACATAGAAAAAGGGATCAGACTTGTGGCTACCAGAGGCAGAGGGTGGGGGAAGGGGGAATTAGAGGAAGGTGGTCAAAAGGTACAAACTTCAGTTATAACATAAGGAAATACTAGGGATGTAACATACAACATGAAGACTATAGCTAACGCTGCTGTATGATACATAGGAAAGACATTAAGAAGGTAAGTCCTAAGAGTTCTCATCACAAAGAAAATTTTTTGTCCTTATTTCTTCATTTTTTTTTTCTTTTTATTGTATCCATATGAGAAGATAGATGTTAGTTAAATATATTGTGGTAATCATTTCACAAACTATGTAAATCAATATATATAAATATTTGTAAATATTTAAATATCGATATATGTAAATATTTACACATATATGTAAATCATGTAACCCATCATGCTGTATGCCTTAAACTTACACAGTGATGTATGTCAATTATGTCTCAGTAAAACTGGAAAAAGAAATGAAAGAAAGAAAGAAAAATGGATGGAAGAGTGGTTAAGAGACTTGTAGGATGGGGACTTCCCTGGTGGTCCAGTGGGTAAGACTCCACACTCGCAATGCAGGGGGCCCAGGTTTGATTCCTGGCTGGGGAACTAGATCCCGCATGTATGCTGCAACTAAGAAGTCTGCATGCCACAACTAAGAAGTTGACATGCCACAACTAAGGAAGATCCCACATGCTGCAGTGAAAATCCCGCTTGCCTCAACTGAGACCTGGTGCAGTCAAAATAAATAAATAAATAAACAATTAATTAAATAAATATTTTTTAAAAAGAGACTTGTAGGATAAAGTTAGAATATCTAATATAGTTCCTCAGAATTTCATGGGAGAGAGGAAATATTGCAATATAAAATATTTCCTAGGATCTTGGTGTCTTAAATATGACACTAAAAGCACAAGCAACTCAAGAAAAAATAGATAAATTGGACTTCATCAAAATCAAAAACTTTTATGCTTCAAAGAACACCATCAAGAATGTGAAAAGACAGTCCACAGAATGGGAGAAAATATTTGTAATTCATATATCTGATCAGTGGCTTGCACCAACAATGTAAAAAAGTTACAACTCAACAATAAAAAGACAACCCAATTAGAAAGTGAGCAAATGATCTGAGTAGATATTTCTCCAAAGAAAACATAAAAATGGAGAATAACTACATAAAAAGATGTTCAACAGTATTAGTCATTCAAGAAATGCAAATCAAAACCACAATGACATATACCCACCAGGATGACTACAATCAAAAAGACAGACAATAACAAGTGTTGGTGAGGATGTGGAGAAATTGGAATCCTCATACATAGCTGATGGGATTGTAAAATGGTAGTGCCACTTTGGAAAACAGTTTGATAATTCCTCAAAAACAAGCACAGAATTACCATATGATCTAGTAATTCCTCTTCTTGGTATCCACCCAAAAGAACTGAAAACAGACGTTTGAATAAAAACGTGTGCATGAATACTTATGGCACTATTATTCATAATAACCAAAAAGTAGAAATAACCAAAATGTCCATCAACTGATGAATGGATAAACAAAATGTAGTATATTCATACAATGGAATATTTTTTTGGCCATAAAAAGGAATACTAAAACATGCTACAACCTGGATGAATGTTGAAAGTATTATGCTATGTGAAAGAAGCCAGTCACAAAAGACCACATAATCCATAATTCTATTTATATGAAATATCCAAAATAGGCAAATACATAGAGACAGAAAGTAAATCAGTGGTTGTCAGTGAGGAATGGGGAATGAGTGCTTAATGGGTATGGGATTTCTTGTTGGAATGATAAAAATATTCTGAAATTAGATAGTGGAGATGATTGCACAATTTTGTAAATAAACCTAAAGCCACTGAATTGTACACTTTAAAAGGGAGAATTTTATGATATGTTAATTGTATCTAATTTTTTTTAATGATTAAAAACTATGAATGAGGAAATAGACAACCTTAAATACAATAATGCTTTGATTGAAAAGTGTTTGCCAAGAAAAGAAAGAGGTTATAAATTAATTCTGATGTTTAAAGATACACACACACACAATTGCAGAGCTTCCAGTTCTCAATTCACACTGATACTAGTTTTTAAAGAGTAATGATCAGGACTGCCACTTGCGGTGATACTAAACCGGAAAAAAATTATTAATTTCTAGGGCGGATACATGAAGCTGAGGCAATAGTAAAGGGAAAGAGCCAGCCCACAGTGCCTGGCAGGTAGGGAAGAAGATGAAAAAAGCCCCCAGGTTCACCCTTCTTCTGCCTTCTGGCCTCCCGCCACTGCCTTCCAACGGTCAAACACAAATGGAATCCAGAGGTCAAGGAAGTCCACTGATGGACTCTGTAAGGATCAACTTTCCAAGATACTGAGCCGCGTAGATGGCTGGGGAGCAGAACCGGAGAGACAAAGGAAGAATGCACAGTACCCATTCTTAATTCATTTTGCATAAGATTTAAGTTAGAGGAGAATCCAAGTTACCCAGTTTGGACCCGGTTCTTACCTCTTGGGTAGGGAAGGGCAGAGCATGTTGATTTGCTATCACATTAAGACATTAAGAAGTAAATCAAGGTACTTTGAGGAAAATAAGGCAACCTGGTTTCCAGAGAGTGATATCCACCATGGACATCTTCTAGAACTTTAAAAAAAAAGACTTCAGTACTTTTGTAATCCCAAACAACTGGCTACAACACAAAAATGAAAATGAAATGGACTGTAAAACTAACTGACACCTGGTCATTGGGTCTTCGCTATCCGTGAGAGGTTAAAAATCCAGTGAAAGGTTAAAAGTGAATCTCTGCAAACAATGATAAAGGAATTGCTTCCCTCCTTTGCACAGCTCTGCGTTAGTGTCTGTGGGGGAGGAGCGGTGTCTGACAGCTCAAGTCTAGGTCACAGAGTTGTATTTCTTCATGCCATCCCAGGGACATAGACTCCTAGGTCCTCTCTACCAAGCATTGGATGTAGCACACAGTGGTCAAGGTAACTTGTCCAAGATGGCTCAGCTGGTATGTGGTTGACCCAAGAACAAAAGAAAAACCCTTGCTTTCTCCACGATGCCCTACTGTCTAGAGATATTCTAGTCAACAGCAAGCTCTAATGGCTAATGAGGCAACTGGGGACTAGAGAGAAGAGAGTTGCCCAATATCACACAGCTAGTTACTGAAAAAGCTAGAATAAGTTAGTCTTCTGATTCCTAAACCAGTGCATTTTCCATTACACAATGGAGAATAGAGAGAATTTCATTATTTCGCAGTTGCTTGTTCTCCCCATCAAGAAATGGAAGCAAAAGGGATGCATGAGTGAGAAACAGGAGAGAACATAACTGAGCTCTGTATTTTATCTAAGTCCCTTTTCTTTCTTTGAGGATGCATGAACAAAACTGACATGAATAGCTCTCCACGTGCTTCCAATACTGGAGGGCACCATATAGAGCGGTGAGAGTGTGCACCGTCAGAAACAGTATGCAAATTTGGATGTGAGGAAAACTCATTTGATTCTCCATCTGTCTCCCTGTTTAATTACTTAGCCATAAATTAACACTTTTTACTAGCTACATTCAGCGAATGTGATCAATTCATTGACATTAACTTCAAATATGGGAAATTTTTGACTTTCAAGTATTTAGCCTCTTAATTTACATTCACATTTGGAAATCTTAATTAACTACCAAAATCTACCCAAATACAATGTTGGGAATTTTTTCCTATTTGTCTTCTCATTACGATATTTCTTTGATTGAATCATTGATGAGATGCTTTTTTTGAAACATTGCTTTTTTCCCCTAAAGGGCAAGAAAAGAAAGTGTTTTTAACATATAATTAGGAAGCCTACCATGGATAGTGTGAACTCAGGGCCTTAAAGACACAGAGCCTGTAACTCTGCTTGAATTTGCTTACAGTCTGACAAGATGAGCACATCCTGCCTTCCCTACACTCACCTTATCAGACTTTCATCAATAGAAAAGGAACAGCACCTTCCAGCCCTCTCTTGTGCATAGTCTCTTAAAGAGGGCAACTTTCCAGCTTGTCTGTTGGTGAGATCACCCCTTATTTACTGTGTAATCACAATGTATCAAACCACTGTGTAGGCCCAACAGAGAAATAAAGGGGATGAGATGACTTCTGGTATTAGAATATCAGGGATGAGAACAAGCTCACAGAAGGTAGAAAATATTAAGGAAACATAATAAAATAACTACAAATATGTATTTGCATGTACTAGTATACACTGTACTGATATCCTACTCCTTCTCATTCCTTGCCCACAGAATCCCAGTTTTGCTTAGGAAGGTAATGTACCCAGCTCTGAGCAATGGATCAAGATTGAAGCCAGTCATGGCAATCCTGCTCCCTAAATTCCCAGATCTCTTGCAACTACAGACAGCCATGGGACACAATTCTAGCTAACAAAATATAATAGGAAGACTTCTGTGGGCTTCTAGAAAAGCTTCTGTCTCCTTGATATAAGCTCTGAGGTGCCCCTCCCATCCTTTCCTGTTATGAATGTAAATGTGATATTTGGAGTGGTGAAGCCATCTTGAGATTGTGAGTGAAAGGCAAAAAGAACTGCCAAGATGCCAGCCCTGCAATCTTTGAATGCCTGAACTAATGCCAGGAACCACCTACGTTAGGACTTCTTATTATATGAGAAAAGTAAATCTTTTGTTACATGCAACTGAATGCATTCCTAACCAATATGTATATAGGTTGCAAAATATATTTAAGTACAAAAGTACTAAAATACATTCATAAAAGGGGAAGAGTTACTGGAAAGCTAAGAGTTAGTTCAATGTCTGCTTCTCAATTACCCTCAGAACACCCAGCTGGTCCAATTTCAGTTCCTCAGTTGGGTGCTGATTCATCAACCCACTAAGACAGTGGGTTCTAAAGTGTGGTCTCCAGGCTGGAACAAATGCAAGAGAGAGATGTGTTGGTGTTTTGAGTGATGTACTTAGCAAGTACTGGGAGGAAAGACAGGCACTGAATGTTCTGACTGGCTTCACTGTTCCAAACTCACCAACTCACCATGGACAGAGTGCTAGGAAGTTGCTGAACCTCCTGGCTAAGAATTTCCAAGGTTAAACCTTCTGGAATCTGGTGAGAAGCTTCTCAATAGTCCTCATAATTCCAGAAAAAAGCCAGAGCTGGACCCAAAGTGATCTACAAATTCAACACAATCCCTATCAAAATTCCAACAACTTTTTCTTTCTAAAAATGAGAAAGGCAATTCTCAAATTCCTATGGAATTGGTGAGGGTTGGGGGGAGCTCTGAATAGCCAAAGCAATCTTGAAAAAGAACAAAGTCAGAGAACTCAACACTTCTCAATTTCAAAACTTACTACAAAGAGAAAGTAATCTCCAAAGTGTAGTATTGGCATAAGGATAGACAGAATAGAATTGAGAGTCCAGAAATAAACCCATACATATATGGATCAACTGACCCTTCTCCAGGGTTCAGGACCATTCAGTGGGAAAAGAACAGTCTCTTCAACCAATGGTGCTGAGACAACTGGATTTTCATATGCAAAAGAATAAAGTTGGACACGTACTTTATACTATATACAAAAATTAACTCAAAAGGAATCAATGACCTAAATATAATAATTAAAACCACAGAAGTCTTAAAAGAAAACACAGAGGTAACTCTTCATAACCTTCAATTTGGCAATTCTCAGATTCTTAGATATAACACGAAAGCACAACCCACAAAAGAAAACAGATAAACTGGACTTCATTAAAATGAAAACATTTTTCCATCAAAAGACAAAAAGACAACCTACAGAATGAGAGAAAATATTTGTCAATCCTATATCTGTTAAGGATTTTATATCCAGAATATATAAAGAGCTCTTACAACTCAACAACAAAACAAACAACCCAATTTTACAATGAACAAAAGATTTGAATAGGCATTTCTCCAAAGAAGATACACAAATGGCCAATAAGCACAGGAAAAGATGCTCAACATCATTAGTCACGAGGGAAATGCAAATGAAAACCACAATGAGATACCACTTCACACTTAATAGGATGACTATAAAAACAAAAACAAAAACAGAAATTAACAAGTGTTGGTAAGAACGTGGAGAAATTGGAAGCTCCACACATCGATGTTGAAAATGTAAACTGGTGTGGCCACCATGGAAAACAGTTTAGTAGTTCCTCCAAAATCTAAGCATAGAATTACCATATAACCCAGCAATTCCACTCTTAGAGGTGAATGAGGGCCGTTGGGAGGACAGAATGGAAAGTTATTGCTTAATGGTACTGGTTCAAAATCTCAGGAGCTTCCCAGGTAAAACTGGCCCCTGTACACAGAGGGCAGGGAGAAACCAAGGAAGAGGCAGATCATTCCAGAAGAGTAGGTGGCAGTTTTAATAAGCAAGAGGTTTTTCTTGGGCCACTACAAGACGCGCAGATCTCTGCACCCATCTGCCAGAATCTTAAAAGTTTATAGAGAGACTTAACAGGGTTCAGTCACATATAAACCATCCAGATGGTCCCAACAACACATTGCTCTTTCAAGGCTGCATCCTTCAAAGTAGTTCCCATGTTGAGAACAGTGGGCAGAACGTACCTTCCAAGGACAGGGGAGGAGGTGAGGTGCCTCTGATTGCCCAGGTCTAGCTCATGGTTCAAATGGTGGTCACATCCTCTCAATGACCTCCTCCAACAAATGGGTACCAAGTTTCTGTGTGGGGTGATGAAAAAGTTTTGGAACCAGACAGCAGTTATGGTTGCACAACTTGGTGAATGTACTTAATGCCACCTTAAAGTGGTTAAAATGGCAAATTTTATGTTTTATATATTTTACCACAATTTTTAAAAATTAAATTAAATTGAAGAAGCAAGAGCTGGGGCCCACTGTACGGGCAAAGAATCTTTAAAAAAGTGGATATATGTATATATACAACTGATTCACTTTGCTGTACACCTGAAACTAACACAACATTGTAAATCAACAACACTCCAATAAAAAAAATTTTTTTAAAGAAAAATAGAAAGCTTACCTTCACACACACACAGAAATAGAGCTGGGGCCCAGAGCCCTGGTGAAGGGAGTCACATTCATCCTGCTCTTGGTTTTATGAGGACCCAAAGATTCCTGAACAAGAGCCCTGGAATACCTGCTCAGCAACCAACAATTGACTGTTTCAAGGTCACTGCCCTGAGGAAGTTGGTTTTTCCCTCCCCCTTTTAATTAGTGACCACAGCTGGTTATAACGAAGGTATCTTTTCCCATGGCTTTTCTCTGAGAGAGGATTTACTGACCACAGTCTGAGAAGCACATAAAGCACCTTCCTTCTACCTGAGCATAGATTCTTGTTTCCTTCCTTACCGTTCTCCTGTAATTCGGGTGGCTGGGTAACCCAACTGACTGCCAACTAAATAGGTCTCATCCGCAGAGCAGCAGGGTCTGTCTTTCCCCTACTTAAATGTCACCTTCCTTTCAGTCAGGCGTTCCGATGTGGAGCCCATGTGCTCTAGTGGCCACTCAACCTAGCCCATGGTCGCAGGGAGACAGGGGAGAGTAAATTATTAGAACTCTTGTATTAATTTCCCATCTCTTCCTTTTTTTAACCTCGATTTTTATATGTGTTTTGTAATGTTGATAATATATTAGTATAGTAGCACATGTATATTATTGACAAAAATAAATATACATATATATCGGAGGGGCGTGCTTACAATTTTTCTTTATTGATAAAGGTATTTGCTCAAAAAAGGTAGGACACCAAGGCTTTAGGACCTTTGGGGGAAGGATTTGCGGACCATTCCTTCTGAGCTGGGGTTTGCTATGGACAAATATTTTATGATTCCACGCATATGAGGTACCTAAAATAGGAAACTTCACAGAGATGTAAAGTGGATTTTGTGCTGCTTTCTTTTTGTAACTGAAGCTCTTGGCCCCATTTCCATGCTGGCCCTTGGGCTGGGCCTCTTCTTTATCCACAAATGACTAATGACACAAAACCAGTTTTCATAACAGAATTACTGAGGGTTCAAGGGCAATAGAAAGGGATTATAACCCGTAATAGTAAGCAACTTAAAATTAAATATTTGACATCAGTGTTCCGGAATGTTCCTTGCTTATTCTCACCACTGGGAACTTTGCTCAGCCCATCTCCTCCTCAGGCCCTGGCTCTTACCACGTCGCTGGGCCCCTCCTCTCGTGAGAGAAGCCTTCTCCATCTTTCTAGAAGCTCCTCCCTTACAGGCTTCCAGCAATTTCCAGATTCCTGCTATTTGATTACACATAACAATACAGCTCCATCACTGTTCACACCTCCTCTTCCAGACTTTATGCAGACTTTGCCTTGGACAACCAAAATCTGCCTATGAAAGCAATTCTTTCCTTGGGCAGATTTGTGTGAGCCTCAAGGATCCGAATCACATAAGCACTTATTTAAAACACAGATTCCCAGGCCCCCAGCCCAGTGCTACTGAATCCAGTTGCTGGTGGATGTGGCCTGGGAAGCTGCTCCCCCATGATTCTGGTGCACAATGAGGTTGGAGAACCACTGGCCTCTCAAGTAGAGACTCAACCTGCAGAGACAGTTGAAACTTGAACAACATGGGGGTTAGGAGCGCCACCCTCCATTTATAGTAAACCCTTCATATACGTCGTTCTCCATATCCACGTTTCAGCCTTCGCAGTTTCAACCAACCAGTGGATCATGTAGTACTGTGGTATTTACTATTGAAAAAAAATCCCTGTGTAAGTGGACCCGCTTAGTTCAAACTCATGTTGTTCAAGGGTCAGCTGTATTTGTTTTTCTTTCTGTTACAGCTGATTTGCTACTGAATGTATTGGACAAAATTATCTTTTGCCTTGTTACCCATCCCACACCTGTGTTCAGACTACTTTTCCAAACCACACCTCTGACAAGTGTTTCAATGTAACCCTCCAGGTAGATGAGCCCGACAGGTACACAGTTTACAGGGGGCCCTGTAAAGATTAGAAAAAGGCATCCCTTACTCTGGGGATACAACCCCACACAAGGGTGAGACACTTGCCAAGCAGATGTGGGCTGGGGTTCAGCTGGGAAAGGAAGCAACTTACACACCCCTGCCTTTGGTATAAACCCACCAAAATAATAATCATTTTAGCTCCTTCTCTCAGGTTTTGGGCTCCCCAGAGTAAAGGCAGGAGCTAGTGCCTAAACTTCCTGGGAGCAGGAGAGCAAACAGCTGAAGCATCTACATCCAAGCTGCTCTGAAAGGCTTGTCTTCTCGATGACTGTTAAAGAACAAATCATTCTGACACTTGTTAAAACAGTAAGGAAGACTTCATTTAAGGTTATTGCAATAGGTGTCAACACTGTCACAGCAAGGGAAAGACACTGGGCTCAACTCTGAATGCAAAGATGGGTTGGAACTTATAGGCAAGGGCCAGGGTAAGGGGGCAAGTTACAGGCAAGGGCCAGGGTAAGGGAGCCAGTGGATGGGAAATTATAAAAGGAGACATCAAGAGTAAGGGGTTCTTGCTGAAGGTAGCCAAGGTGATCAGATATCAAGGGTGGGGGATGAAGAATTTGATCAGGTATCAAGAGTGATATCAAGATATCGAGTAGAGAGATTCTCTTTAAACTGACTTAGCAGGATCCCTGCTACAGCTAGGCTATGCAAACCCTGAAGGGAGAGGGGTCAAGGTGGAGGCCCAGCTGAGAGGAAGGCTCAGAGGAGCCCGACTGAAGTTTGGTCAAAGCGAGAATCTTCGTCATTAGTGCATGGAATCATATGTTTGTCTTCGTGATTACTCCGTGGTGTCATTCTGGTCTGAAACACAGCCAGGGGCTATTGAGTTATGCTGGGTGGGATGTTCCTTCACCAAATGTGCCCAGGAGATGGCTTCCAAATTCTTAAGTCTACCTCTAATATTTTGATTGTCGCTATTCTTATTATTCTGTTAGCTGTCATTTTTGTGCTTGTCGTCACACTTGCCTTTCCTATTTGCTGCTTCCAGTCTGCTGTAAACTAGGGAGCCAGACTGCTAGCTTTGTGTGAAATATTTCTAATTAGAGTAGTGGGACTAGAATGCTAGAATTCTGGTTGATTGTTCTGGGAGATCTCTGGTCAAAATCCCTTTTAAAAACCTGGCATAAAATCCTCTCCATTTATCATTTTACTCCTTCCTTCTGGGAGAAAAAAAAACAATATCCATTAAGTGTTGTATTCAAGAAATCAAAGCTGGGCGTTATCGCCTTCAGAGTTGTAAATTTCACAGCATTGCAACAAATTAAATATATGGATGCTTGCAAACCTTTTGCAAGAGATCTGTTCCGAAGAACTGAAAGGGGCGGGTCCATTAGGTCTGCCCCAATCAGGCAATGGAGATGTGATTGGACGTTGTTGCTGTCAGTCACATTTGCCCCGAGAGAGGCTGTGAAAGGTCCCACACTTTCTCCTCCTCCTGAGCAGTTGTAGGGTCCTCTGCAAGTAGGACGGTCCTGGTCTGCTCAGACCCGTGCAAACATAAATCATCTCACCAACAGAACAGAAGTCTGCTTGATTATATCTAAAAGATGTATTATATTTTTTGAATAGAAAACAAGGGGAAAGCAAAATGACTCTTTGAGGATCCTAGGTGTCCTGAAATATTGAATAACGTCATCACCAAGAATTAGACTTGAATCTAAGGAGACCACTCTTGATTTTGGCCAACAAATGCAGTGCCTTGTTTTAAAGTTAAAATAACACTTCTTTTTCAACCATTAAGGTCTAAAATAAGAAGGGAGAGCTGGAATGAGAACCAGAGGAGCTTTCCTGTGAACACAGCTGGTAAACTTCTGGCACGGATTTTGTGAGATTGAAGCTTACTGACTTATAAAGTGTCCAGCTTTCTTCAAGGCTTCTGGGTTAATTCCAAATGGCTGAGCTCACAGGGTGATGAGTTGCTCCCTTAAGGACGAAAAAAAAAATCAATGTAAATAATTTGCACTTAGAGAGCACTGCTTTGTTCTAACACACATTCTTTTGCCATGGTAAAATTTCAGGTAGGGTTAGGAGATTTTCCTCTGCGAAGCCAAGGACTTCTCTTTCTTGCTCGTGAGGACCCAGGCAGCCTTTGCTTGCTTGGGCACTGGGTCTGTGCCCTATCCTCACAGCCCTCGCCTGGATGGCCGCGGATGGTCTCCATGGCTGACCCCCTGATTAAGGAAATGTTGCCTCATTCTAACTCAGCGTTCTTCAATAATTTTAGGCTATAAATCTATATTAAGAGTGTGCCAACAAACACATGAAAGAATGCTCAACATCATTAATCATTAGAGAAATGCAAAGCAAAACTACAATGAGATATCATCTCACACCGGTCAGAATGGCCATCATCAAAAAATCTAGAAACAATAAATGCTGGAGAGGGTGTGGAGAAAAGGGAACACTCTTGCACTGTTGGTGGGAATGTAAATTGATACAGCCACTATGGAGAACAGTATGGAGGTTCCTTAAAAAACTAAAAATAGAACTACCATATGACCCAGCAATCCCACCACTGGGCATATACCCTGAGAAAACCATAATTCAAAAAGAGTCATGTACCAAAATGTTCATTGCAGCTCTATTTACAATAGCCAGGACATGGAAGCAACCTAAGTGTCCATCATCGGATGAATGGATAAAGAAGATGTGGCACATATATACAATGGAATATTACTCAGCCATAAAAAGAAACAAAATTGAGTTATTTGTAGTGAGGTGGATGGAGTTAGAGTCTGTCATACAGAGTGAAGTAAGTCAGAAAGAGAAAAACAAATACAGTATGCTAACACATATATATGGAATCTAAGGAAAAAAAAAAAAAAAAAAGGTCATGAAGAACCTAGTGGCAAGATGGGAATAAAGACACAGACCTACTAGAGAATGGACTTGAGGATATGGGGAGGGGGAAGGGTAAGCTGGGACAAAGTGAGAGAGTGGCATGGACATATATACACTGCCAAACGTAAAATAGATAGCTAGTGGGAGGCAACCGCATAGCACAGGGAGATCAGCTCGGTGCTTTGTGACCGCCTGGGGGGGTGGGATAGGGAGGGTGGGAGGGAGGGAGATGCAAGAGGGAAGAGATATGGGAACATATGTATATGTATAACTGATTCACTTTGTTATAAAGCAGAAACTAACACACCATTGTAAAGCAATTATACTCCAATAAAGATGTTAAAAAAAAAAAAAGAGTGTGACTGCGTGTGTGTGGGGGGGGGGAGGGTGATTGAAATTAAAATTCCAGAAAATAATTCTTAACCGTTATATTAATTTGTTAGGTCTGCCATAACAAAGTTCCACAGACTGGGTGGTTTAAACAGCAGATATTTATTTTCTCCACAGTTCTGGAGCCTAGAAGTTAAGATCAAGATATTGACAGAGTTGGTTTCTTCTGAGGCCTCTCTCCCAGCTTGTATATGGCTGCCTTCTTGCTGGGTCCTCACATGATTGTCCCTCTGTATGTCTGTGTCCTTATCTCCTTCTTCTAAGTATACCCAAATATTGGATTAGGACACACTGTAATGGCCGCGTGTTAACTTAATTACCACTTTAAAGACTATCTCCAGGACTTCCCTGGTGGTCCAGTGGTTAAGACTCTATGCTTCTACTGCCTGGGGCATGGGTTCCATCCCTGGTCAGGGAGCTATGATCCTGCATGCTGCGCGGCCAAAAAATAATAATAATAAACTCTGTCTCTGAATATAGTCACTTTCTGAAGTGCTGGGGGTTAGGACTTCAACACATGAATTTTGGAGGGACACAGTTCAGCCCACAACACTCTTTCTGCATGCATCCAGTGCAGTCTGTTATTTTGTATTCTGTTCTGTTTTTCAAAAATACATGGTGAGATGCTCTAAAATTTGATTTCATGACCCAATAACGGGACACAACCCAGAGTTTGAAAAACACCATTTAACACCTTGGCGTTACTCTGTGGTCTGATGATTGGCAAATAAAACCTTGATAAAGACTCAGAAGACACAGCCCTCAGATCCTGATCGTGATCCTCGCCTGTCCTTAGGGAGAAGTGAAAAGAGCAAAAGCTTTGGGTGAGTCATACCCAGATAGAAACCCCAGCTTTATCACTCACTCATCGCGTGGTCCTGATCTGACCAGAGGGACCACTGAAATATTCTGGCTTCCTTCCTTCCTGGTTTTGTAAGTCCAAGATGGTGAACCCTTAGATCCTGATTCCAGAATTAAATGTTGGTCCTTCTATATCCTTTGGTCTCCCCAGAAAAAAATCATACAGATTATCAGCAGAATGGGGCAGTACTTCCTCAAGGGAAATTTTATTCCTCATTCACACAAATTCCCCCATAAATCAGAAACTTTGTTTTCTTCGAGTCTGCTTTACAGCCATCCCTCTTCCCCATGCAGAGGACTGAGGTTTCATGTTATATAAAGGAGTTCCTATAATTAGTGTTTCTAATTTGAATTATTTTTTTAAAGGATTGTTAACATCTTTACCTTTTTTTTCAATTTAATTCCCAGTGAATTTCTTTTGTGCATAATTAGGTTTTTTTTTCTTTAAAAAAAAAAAGTCGTTAGGTATTAAAAAAGATGAGCTAGTTATTAAATACGAATTTAAATGCTTGCCACCTACATCTCAATGTTCAGTGAAGTTTCTTGGGCGCTCAACGTCAAATAATCCTGTCCTCCAAGAAAGGCGGGCAGGTGCCATGTATGAAGATGAAGATGTGATATCTTCCTGGGAGAGTTAAGTACACAGAGTAGACCTGAACTGGAGACCTGCAGGTTAAGAGAAAAGGAAAATTCAGAGGCAAGTACCCAGAAAAATCACTGTACACAAGAGAACCTAAAAGGAAGCTCTCATTGGAGAGAAAAGAAACATAGGTCCCGTGGTACCCTGAGCTGCTAGGACAGCAGACACTTTCATCAAAACCTACATTGGAGCATCTTCCACTTTCTGGCTGAGAAAATGAGGTGAAAGGTGCATTTGAGGAGGAAATGATCCCAGCACCATTTTTTTTTAAATTTTTTAATTTATTATTTATTTATTATTTTTATTTTTGGCTGTGTTGGGTCTTCGCCTCTGTGTGAGGGCTTTCTCCAGTTGCGGCGAGTGGGGGCCACTCTTCATCGCGGTGCGCGGGCCTCTCACTATCGTGGCCTCTCTTGTTGCGGAGCAGAGGCCCCAGACTCTCAGGCTCAGTAGTTGTGGCTCACGGGCCCAGTTGCTCCGCGGCATGTGGGATCCTCCCAGACCAGGGCTCGAACCCATGTCCCCTGCACTGGCAGGCAGACCCTCAACCACTGCGCCACCAGGGAAGCCCCCCAGCACCATTTTTAAGAAGAGAAAGAATACCTGTGGTGGCCGAGATGGAAAGAATTTCTTGACCACTTTTTGATTACATGTATCTCCCTTTCCTCTTCATCTTCACCCACTTCTTTCCATCTCTACAATCTCACTTCATTCTGTCATCCCACTACCCCATTTCCAAAATTTTCGTTTCTTTCTCTCTTAAATTTTCTTTTTCCTTCTCCCTTTTAGAGGCATCTTTAAGTATTGCTACACCCCGCCTAAGCCCTTACCCCTCATCCACATATCTCTACCCCATCATGTGGAGTTTAAGGCATCAGAGACTCTTGATTTGGATTCTAGATTTTGTGGTACACACACTGCTATGCTATGCTATACTTTGGTCCCTGCTGTCTGAGAGCTTACAATCTATATAGACAATATGAAGTGGTCAGCTTTTGCTGGATAACAAACAATCCCCCAACTTTCAGAGGCTTCCAGCATCAAACCTTTATTTCTCACTCCTGTTATAGGAGGGCTGCAGTTCAGGCAGGATGACTTCAGGTTTGCTTCACATGTCTTCTCACTCTGGGACCCAGAATGGAGAAACAGCCCCATGCATCATGCTGTTCTCTTGCAGAGGAGCACCAGTGGCCAAGCCAAAGCACACAATTGCATCTAAAGCTTCTGCTCTGAAGTGGCCTCAGTCATGTCTGCTCACATTCCACTAGCTACAGCAAGCTGCAGGGCTGAGTCTGTCAATATACTCCACCTCCAGGGAGGGAACAAAGAGTTGTGACCAAAACTAAACATACAACAGACAAATGTGTGGACATATGAACAAGCAGGAGACCAGTACCATGCAAGAGCAGACATCTAGTAGCTGATGATTAATGAATCAGTATTTTCATCAATATGGGTAACTGTCTTTTAAAAAGGTATTCTTTTTGGGGTAAAAAATTAATTGTGGTTATTGTAAAAATTTAGGAAAATATAGGGGTAAAAGAATAAACAGGAAAGAAAAAACCATCCATAATATTGATACCCAGAGACAATTTTAGTGCATCTCCTTCAGGAATTTTATCTATAAGTGGGTGTGAGGAGGAGAGGATATTTAAATTGTGATTATACTTCAAGGTTTTATATCCTGCTTTTCTTTGTTAACATTGTGTGCCTTTCCCCAGGTCAGTAAAAATCCATCACAAATCTCATATTATATAAATGTGTTATACTTATTTTTATTATGTAGAACAACAATTTACCTACTTCTATTATGGTACATTTAATCTGCCTCTGAATTTTTATGCTACTGTAAATATTTCTGCAATGAACATCCTTATAAATACATTTTTGTGGTAACTATGATTATTTCCTAAAGATAGAATTTATTGAGTTAGAATTGAATACAGTATACTACATGTATTTGAAGTGTGAAATTTGGAAAGCGTTGACATATGTATACATGCATGAAACCATCACCACAATCAGTAATGGATAATCAACATATCCATCACCTCCAAAAGTTTCCTTCTGCCTCTTTGTAATCCCGCCCTCTCATTCCAACCCACCCTACTCAAACTATTAAGCAGCTTTCTGTCACTATAGATAAATTTGCTTTTTTAGAATTTTATAAAAATTAGAACCATACAGTATGTACTTCTCCTGTCTGGCTTCCATCACTCACATTATTAGCGATTCACCCATGTTGTTGCATGTATCAATTATACTTCCTTTCTTTTTATTGGGCAGTAGTATTCCACTGTATGGTTATACCACTTTTTTTTTTTTTTTTTTTTTTTTTTGGCTGCGTTGGGTCTTCATTGCTGTGCACGGGCTTTTCTCTAGCTGTATACCACACTCTTATCCATTCATCTGTTCATGGACATTTCAATTATTTCCACAATCAAAACTTGTTTCCAGTTTTGGGCAACTACACATACAGCTCATATGAATATTCATGTTTAAATCTTTGTATGGACATCTGCTTGCATTTCTTTTTTTTTTTCACATCTTTATTGGAGTATAAATGCTTTACAATGTTGTGTTAGTTTCTGCTGTACAACAAAGTGAATCAGCTATATCCATACATCTATCCCCATATCCCCTCCCTCTTGAGCCTCCCTCCCACCCTCCCTACCCCATCCCTCTAGGTTATCACAAAGCACTGAGCTGCTCTCCCTGTGCTATGCAGCAGCTTCCCACTAGCCATCCATTTTACATTTGGTAGCGTATATACATCAATGCTACTCTCTCACTACATCCCAGCTTCCTCTTCCCCCCCGTGCCCTCAAGTCCGTTCTCTACACCTGCATCTTTATTCCTGCCCTGCCACTAGGTTCATCAGTACTGCTTTTTAAAATTCCATATATATGCATTAGCATACGGTATTTGTTTTTCTCTTTCTGACTTACTTCACTCTGTATGACAGATTCTAGGTCCATCCACCTCACTACAAATAACTCAGTTTCATTCTTTTTTATGGCTGAGTAATATTCCATTTTATATATGTGTCACATCTTCTTTACCCAATCATCTGTTGATGGACATTTAGGTTGTTTCCATGTCCCGACTATTGTAAATAAAGCTGCAATGAACACTGTGGTACATGACTCTTTTTGAATTATGGTTTTCTCAGGGTATATGCCCAGTAGTGAGATTGCTGGGTCATATCGTAGTTCTATTTTTAGTTTTTGAAGGAACCTCCATACTGTTCTCCATAGTGGCTGTATCAATTTACATTCCCACCAACTCTGCAAGAGGGTTCCCTTTTCACCACGCCCTTTCCAGCATTTATTGTTTGTAGATTTTTTGATGATGGCCATTCTGACTGGTGTGAGGTGATATCTCATTGTAGTTTTGATTTGCATTTCTCTAATTAGTGATGTTGAGCATCTTTTCATGCATTTGTTGGCTATCTGTATGTCTTCTTTGGAGAAACGTCTATTTAGGTCTTCTGCCCATTTTCGATTGGGTTGTTTGTTTTTTTGATATTGAGCTGCATGAGCTGCTTGTATATTTTGGAGATTAATCCTTTGTCAGTTGCTTCGTTTGAAAATATTTTCTCCCATTCTGAAGGTTGTCTTTTCGTCTTGTTTATGGTTTCCTTTGCTGTGCAAAAGCTTTTAAGATTCATTAGGTCCCATTTGTTTATTTTTGTTTTTATTTCCCTTACTCTAGGAGGTGGGTCAAAAAGGATCTGGCTGTGATTTATGTCATAGAGTGTTCTGCCTATGTTTTCCACTAAGAGTTTTAAAGTGTCTGGCCTTACATTTAGGTCTTTAATCCATTTTGAGTTTATTTTGTGTGTGTGGTGTTAGGGTGTGTTCTAATTTCTTTCTTTTACATGTAGCTGTCCATTTTTCCCAGCACCACTTATTGAAGAAGCTGTCTTTTCTCCATTGTATATTCTTGCCTCCTTTGTCAAAGATAAGGTGACCATATGTGCGTGGGTTTATCTCTGGGCTTTCTGTCTTGTTCCATTGATCTATATTTCTGTTTTTGTGCCAGTACCATACTGTCTTGATTACTGTAGCTTTGTAGTATAGTCTGAAGTCAGGGAGCCTGATTCCTCCAGCTCCGTTTTTCTTTCTCAAGATTGCTTTGGCTATTCAGGATCCTTTGTGTTTCCATACAAATTGTAAAATGTCTTGTTCTAGTTCTGTGAAAAATGCCACTGGTAATTTTTTTGTTGTTGTATTTTATTTATTTATTTTTTAACATCTTTATTGGAGTATAATTGCTTTAAAAAGGTGTGTTAGTTTCTGCTTTATAACAAAGTGAATCAGTTCATTGCCACTGGTAATTTGATAGGGATTGCATTGAACCTGTAGATTGCTTTGGGTAGTATAGTCATTTTCACAGTATTGATTCTTCCAATCCAGGAGCATGGTATATCTCTCCATCTGTTTATGTTATCTTTGATTTCTTTCATCAGTGTTTTATAGTTTTCTGAGTACAGGTCTTTTGTCTCCTTAGGTAGATTTATTCCTAGGTATTTTATTCTTTTTGTTGTGATGGTAAAGGGGATTGTTTCCTTATTTTCTCTTCCTGATCTTTCGTTGTTAGTGTATAGGAATGCAAAAGATTTCTGTGCATTAATTTTGTATCCTGCAACCTTACCAAATTCATTGATTAGTTCTAGTAGCTTTCTGATGGCATCTTTAGGATTTTCTATGTATCGTATCATGTCATTGGCAAACAGTGACAGTTTTACTTCTTCTTTTCCAGTTTGGATTCCTTTCATTTCTTTTTCTTCTCTGATTGCCGTGGCTAGGACTTTCAAAACTATGTTGAATAATAGTGGCGAGAGTGGACACCCTTGTCTTGTTCCGGATCTTAGAGGAAATGCTTTCAGTTTTTCACCATTGAGAATGATGTTTGCTGTGGGTTTGTCTTATATGGCCTTTATTATGTTGAGGTAGGTTCCCTCTATGCCCACTTTCTGGAGAGTTTTTATCATAAATGGGTGTTGAATTTCATCAAAAGTGTTTTCTGCATCTATTGAGATGATCATATGGTTTTTATTCTTCAATTTGTTAATATGGTGTATCACATTGATTGACTGGTGTATATTGAAGACTCCTTGCATCCCTGGGATAAATCCCACTTGATCATGGTGTATGATCCTTTTAATGTATTGTTGGATTCTATTTGCTAGTCTTTTGTTGAGGATTTTTGTATCTATGTTCATCAGTGATATTGGTCTATAATTTTCTTTTTTTGTGATATCTTTGTCTAGTTTTGGAATCAGGGTGATGGTGCCCTTGTAGAACGAGTTTGGGAGTGTTCCTTGCTCCACAATTTTTTGGAAGAGTTTGAAAAGGATAGGTGTTAACTCTGTTCTAAATGTTTGATAGAATTCGTCTGTGAAGCCATCTGGTCCTGGGCTTCCGTTTGTTGGAAGATTTTTAATTACAGTTTCAATTTCATTACCTGTGATTGGTCTGTTTACATTTTCTAATTCTTCCTGGTTCAGTCTTGGAAGGTTGTACTTTTCCAAGAATTTGTCCATTTCTTCCAGGTTGTCCTTTTTATTGGCATATAGTTGCTTGTATAAGTCTCATGATCTTTTGTATTTCTGCGGTGTCAGTTGTAATCTCTCCTTTTTCATTTCTAATTTTATTGATTTGAGTCCTCTCCCTTTTTTTCTTGATGAGTCTGGCTAAAGGTTTATCAATTTTGTTTATCTTCTCAGAGAACCAGCTTTTAGTTTTATTGATCTTTGTTATTGATTTCTTTGTTTCTATTTCATTTATTTCTGCTCTGATCTTGATGATTTCTTTCCTTCTACTAATTTTAGGTTTTCTTTGTTCTTCTTTTTCTAGTTGCTTTAGGTTTAAGGTTACATCATTTATTTGAGATTTTTCTTATTTCTTGAGGTGAGCTTGAATTGCTATGAACTTCTCTCTTAGAACTGCTTTTTCTGTGTCCCGTGGGTTTGGATCATTGTGTTTTCATTGTCATTATTTCTAGGTATTTTTTGATTTCCTCTTTGATTTCTTCAGTGATCTCTTGGTTATTTAGCAGCACACTGTTTAGCCTCCATGTATTTGTGTTTTTTACTGTTTTTTTCCTGTAATTGATTTCTAATCTCATAGCATTGTGGTCAGAAAAGATGCTTGATAAGATTTCAATTTTCTTAAATTTCTCAAGGTTTGATTTGTGACCCAGAATGTGATCTATTCTGGAGAACGTTCCATGTGCACTTGAGAAGAAAGTGTATTCTTCTGCTTTCGGGTGGAATGTCCTAAAAATATCAATTAAGTCTATCTAGTCTATTGTGTCATTTAAAGCTTGTTTTTCCTTATTTATTTTCTGTCTGGATAATCTGTCTATTGGTGCAAGTGGGATGTTAAAGTCCCCCACTATTATTGTGTTATTGCCAATTTCTCCTTTTATGGCTGTTAGCATTCACCTTATGTACTGAGGTGCTCCTATGCTGGGTGCATAAATATTTATAATTGTTATGTTTTCTTCTTGGATTGATCCTTTGATCATTATGTAGTGTCCTTCCTTATCTCTTGTAACAGTCTTTATTTTAAAATCTATTTTACCTGATATGAGTATTGCTACTCCAGCTTTCTTGTGATTTCCAGTTGCATGGAATATCTTTTTCAGTCCCCTCACTTTCAGTCTGCATGTGTCCCTAGGTCTGAAGTGCGTTGTTTGTAGACAGCATATATATGGGTCTTGTTTTTGTATCCATTCAGCCAGTCTGTGTCTTTTGGTTGGGGCATTTAATCCATTTACATTCAAGGTGATTATCAATATGTATGTTCCTATTACCATTTTCTTAATTGATTTGGGTTTGTTTTTGTGGGTCTTTTTCTTCTCTTGTGTTTCCCGCTTAGAGAAGTTCCTTTAGAATTTGTTGTAAAGCTGGTTTGGTGGTGCTGAATTCTTGTAGCTTTTGCTTGTCTGTAAAGCTTTTGATTTCTCCATCGAATCTGAATGAGATCCTTGTTAGGTAGAGTAATCTTGGTTGTAGTTTTTTCCCTTTCTTCACTTCAAATATGTCCTGCCACTCCTTCTGGCTTGCAGAGTTTCTGCTGAAAGATCAGCTGTTAACCTTATGGGGATTCCCTTGTATGTTATTTGTTGCTTTTCCCTTGCTGTTTTTAATATTTTTCTTTGTATTTAATTTTGGATATTTTGATTAATATGTGTTTCAGTGTGTTTCTCTTTGGGTTTATCCTGTATGGGACTCTCTGTGTTTCCTGGACTTAATTGACTATTTCCTTTCCCATGTTAGGGAAGTTTTTGACTATAATGTCTTCAAATATTTTTTCAGATGCTTTCTATTTCTCTTCTTCTTCTGGGACCCCTATAAGTCTAATGTTGGTGCGTTTAATGTTGTCCCAGAAGTCTCTGAGACTGTCCTCAATTCTTCTCATTCTTTTTTCATTATTCTGCTCCCTGGCAATTATTTCCACCATTTTTTCTTCCAGCTCATTTATCCGTTCTTCTGCCTCAGTTATTCTACTATTGATTCCTTCTAGAGTACTTTTAATTTCAGTTATTGTGTTGTTCATCACTGTTTGTTTGCTCTTTAGTTCTTCTAGATCCTTGTTAAATGTTTCTTGTATTTTCTCCATTCTGTTTCCGAGATTTTGGATCATCTTTACTATCATTACTCTGAATTAGTTTTCAGGGAATTTGCCTATTTCATCTTCATTTATTTGGTCTTGTAGGTTTTTACCTTGCTCCTTCATCTGTAAGATATTTTTTTGCGGTTTTTTTTTTTTTTTTTTTAATGTGTGGGGCTGTATTCCTGTCTTACTGGTTGTTTGGCCTGAGTCGTCCAGCACTGGAGTTGGCAGGCAGTTGGACAGAGCCGCATCTTGGTGCTGAGGTGTGGACCTCTGGGTGGCCTCACTCCGATTAATATTCCCTGGGGTCTGAGGTTCTCTGTTAGTCCAGCGGTTTGGACTCAGAGCTCCCACCACAGGAGCTCGGGCCTGACCTCCAGCCTGAGAACCAAGATCCTGCAAGCCGCATGGCATGGCAAAAAAAAAAAAGAAAGAAAGAAAGAAAGAAAGGAGCAGTACAATAACAAAGAGTAAAAAACAAAATAAAATTAGAAAGATAAAAAATATATTAGGAAAAATAAAAATATAATTGAAAGAACTGCAGCAAGGTAAAATAAAGCCACACAGAAAGAAGAAAGAAAAAAAAAGGGGGGTGGGGTGGGGAACAAGACAAAAGGAGAGAACAATAATAAAGTTAAAGAATACAATAAAATTAGAAAAACAAAAGATTTATTGGAAAATATAAAAATATAAATGAATCAACAACAATGAATCAACAAGGCAAAACAGACCTGAATCTAAAAGAGGAAAAAAAAAGCCTTGGCTATGGGGGTGGAGTTTAGGCGGGGGTGGAATTTAGGCAGGGGCAGGTTTTAGGGTGGGGCAGGGCCTAGGCTCAGGATCCACACAACCAGAAAAGGCCTTGAGGGTGGGGTCTAGGCTGGACGACATTCAAGCATGCTTAGGACCTGCGCAGAGGGGGAGGGGCAGGATGTCCAAAGGGGGACCTCTGGAGTGTGGGGTTCCAGAGTTTGGAGGTAAGGCCTTGGGTGAGGGTGTGTGGGTGGGGTTTACGCCCAGTGCGGTTGGAGGGGGTCTCAGAGGGGTTCTCCGAGTGTAGAGTGGGGCCCGGGCTCTGCACTGAGGGAGGGAGGCTCCGAGGGCAGAGGATTAGGCCCGGGAGCCCAGCAGGCTCCCTGGTGCCTAAGTAGACAGGGAAAGCACTGGCCCCGTTCCCTTCCGTTCCTTCACACCCCCTCCCGCACCATCTCCCCCAGGGTCTCCCCCATCCCTACTGGACCCCTAACCATGGGTGGGTCCCGCTGGGTGTAGGACGTCCTCCCCTCCCCCAGCCTCCCCTCAGGGGTGCCGGTCCCGGAGGTCCAGCCTTTGCTTTTGCTCCCCCTTCCCTCCCTCCCACTCCCTCAGGACCCGCTCGGCTGGAGGGGGCCTCGGTGCGCAGAGGATCAGGCCTGGGATCTCAGCAGGCTCCCGGGGGCCCAAGTGGGCAGTGGAAACCTGACCAGCCTCCCTTTGGATCCTCTGCCCTCCCAGTGGTCCCTCAGTTTCCCCCTTCGGGCGTGGGATCCCTTCCCCTCCCCCAGCCGCCCCTCAGGGACACCAGTCCCGTCCCACCTCCACTTCTCCTCCCCCTTCACTCCCCCCACACCCCACGTCCTACCTGGTCGCTGGGGGCTCCTCCCATGTCCTTAGGTGTCCGTGGTCCCCCTTTGGTGCCTGGTAGGTGCCCTGGTTGTGCGGAGACACGAATTCCACGTCCTCCTAGTCTGCCATCTTGACTCCGCCCTCCATCTGCTTACATTTCTTTGGGGTAAATACCAAGAGTGGGATGGCCGGTAGGTAGGAAACCGCCAAACTGTTCCAAAGTGTTTGTACCATTTTATATTCCCACCAGCAGTATATGGGAGTTTAATATACAGCTCATCAGTACTTAGTTTGGCCAGTCTTCTTAATTTTAGCCATTGTAATAAGTATGTAGTAATATCTCAGTGTAGTTTTAATTTGGATTTCCCTAATGACTAATGATATGAGCATTTTTTCATGTGTTTATTTGCCATCTTTTTGGGTGAAGTAACTTTTCAAATTTTTTGCCCACTTAAAAAACAGTTTAGGGACTTCCCTTGTGGCACAGTGCTTAAGAATCCGCCTGCCTGGGCTTCCCTGGTGGCGCAGTGGTTGAGAATCTGCCTGCCAATGCAGGGGACACGGGCTTGAGCCCTGGTCTGGGAAAATCCTACATGCCACGGAGCAGCTGGGCCCATGAGCCACAATTACTGAGCCTACGCATCTGGAACCTGTGCTCCGCAACAAGAGAGGCCGCAATAGTGAGAGGCTCGTGCACCGTGATGAAGAGTGGCCCCCGCTTGCTGCAACTAGAGAAAGCCCTCGCACAGAAACGAAGACCCAACATAGCCATAAAATTAATTAATTAATTAATTAATTTAAAGAAAAAGAATCCGCCTGCCAAAAGACCTAAATAGACATTTCTCCATAGAAGATATACAGATTGCCAACAAACACATGAAAGGATGCTCAACATCACTAATCACTAGAGAAATGCAAATCAAACTACAATGAGGTATCACCTAACACCAGTCAGAATGGCCATCATCAAAAAATCTACAAACAATAAATGCTGGAGAGGGTTTGGAGAAAAGGGAACACTCTTGCACTGTTGGTGGGAATGTAAATTGATACAGCCACTATGGAGAGGAGTACGGAGGTTCCTTAAGAAAATAAAAATAGAACTACCATACGACCCAGCAATCCCACTACTGGGCATATACCCTGAGAAAACCATAATGCAAAAAGAGTCATGTACCACAATGTTCATTGCAGCTCTATTTACAATATCCAGGACATGGAAGCAACCTAAGTGTCCATCGACAGATGAATGGATAAGGAAGATGTGGCACATATATACAGTGGAATATTACTTAGTATAAAAAGAAACGAAATTGAGTTATTTGTAGTGAGGTAGATGGACCTAGAGACTGTCATACAGAGTGAAGTAAGTCAGAAAGAGAAAAATAAATACCGTATGCTAACACATATATATGGAATCTAAAAAAAAAAAAAAGTGGTTGTGAAGAACCTAGAGGCAGGACAGGAATAAAGAAGCAGACGTAGAGAATGAACTTGAGGGCACGAGGAGGGGGAAGGGTAAGCTGGAACAAAGTGAGAGAGTGGCATGGACATATATACACTACCAAATGTAAAATAGATAGCTAGTGGGAAGCAGCTGCATAGCACAGGGAGATCAGCTCAGTGCTTTGTGTCTACCTAGAGGGGTGGGATAGGGAGGGTGGGAGGGAGGGAGACGCAAGAGGGACGAGATATGGGGATATATGTATATGTATAGCTGATTCACTTTGTTATAAAGCAGAAACTAACACACCATTGTAAAGCAATTATACTCCAATAAAGATGTTAAAAAAAAGAATCTGCCTGCCAATGCAGGGGACATGGTTCAAGCCCTGGTCCAGGAAGATCCCACATTCCGTGGAGCAACTAAACCATGTGCCACAATTACTGAAGCCTGCGAGCCTAGAGCCTGTGCTCCACAACAAGAGAAGCCAGCCAATGAGAAGCCCGTGCACCGCAATGAAGAGTAGTCCCCCTTGCCGCAACTAGAGAAAGCCTGCGCGCAACAACGAAGACTCAACGCAGCCATAAATAAATAAATAAATATTTATTTATTTTAAAAAAGTTTATTTTCTTATTATTGAATTTTGAGCATTCTTTATATACTCTGTATACAAGTCCTTTATCAGAAATATGATTTGAAAACATTGTCTCCCTATTTGTGGGTTGTCTTTTCATTCTCTTATAGGGACTTATGAAGAGAAAAAGTCAGTAATTTTTTAAAAATGTAATGTGGTAAGAACATGTAACATGAGATCTACCCTCTTAACAAATTTTTAAGTGTTAATACATTATTGTTGACCCTAGGTGCAATGTTGTGCAGCAGGTCTCTTGGGCTTATTCATCTTGCTTGATTGAAAGTTTATGCCCATTGATTAGTAACCCACTCCCCATTTTTTCCAGCCCCTGTTATCCACCATTCCACTCTTGACCTTATGAGTTTGACTATTTTAGATACTTCATATAAGTGGAGTCATACAGTACTTGTCTTTGTGTGACTGGCTTCTTTCACTTAGCATAATGTCCTCAATTTTCATTCATGGCGTTACATATTGCAGAAAGTCCTTTTTTAAGGCTGAATAGTATTCCATTGTATTATGTACCACATTTCCTCTATTCATCCATTGTCTATGGACTTTTAGGTTGTTTCCACATCTTGGCTATTGTGAATAGTGCTGCAATAAATATAGGAGTGTTGATCTCTTTGAGATCCTTATTTCAATTGTTTTAGATAAACACCCAGAAGTGGGATTACTGGATCATATAGTAGTTCTATTTTTAATTTTTTGAGGAAGCTCCATACTGTTTTCCATAACAGTTGTCCTATTTTGCATTCCTGCCTACAGTGTGCAAAGGTTCCAGTTTCTCCACATCCTTGCCAACACTTGTTATCTTTTGTTTTTTTGATAATAGCTATCCAGACAAGTGTGAGGTGATATATCTCCTGTGGTTTTGATTTGTGCTTCCGTGTTGATTAGTGATATTGAGCAATTTTTTCATACAGCTGGTACACATTTGTATGTTTTCTTTGGAGAAATGTCTATTCAAGCCCTTAGCCTATTGTTTAATTGGATTATTAGTTTTTTTCACTATTGAGTTATAAAAGTTCTTTATACATTTTGGAGATTAACCACATAACAGAGATATGATTTGCAAATATTTTCTGCAATTCCGTGTGCTGCCTTTTCACTCTATTGATTGCTCCTTTTGCAGAAACTTTTTAGTTTGATGTAGTCCTACTGGCTTCTTTTTGGTTTTATTGCCTGTGTCATATTCATAAAATCATTGTCAAGATCTATGTTATGGTACTTCTACCCTACATTTTGTTCTAGGAGTTTTATAGTTTTTGGTTGTATGGTTGTCTTTAATCCATTTTGAGGTGATTTTTTTAGTATATGTGCTGCCGAAGCAAGCACGAGGTGATTTTTTTTTTTTATATATGATGTATAAGAGTCCAATTTCTTTTGTTTGCATGTGGATATCCAGTTTTCCCAACACCAGTTGCTGAAAAGACTAAAATATTTTTAATTCGGATTAAGTCCAACTTAACAATTTTTTTTTCTTTTATGGATCATGTTTTGGGTGTTTTTTTAATTTCTGTTAATGTGAATTATTATTTACTTTATTTTGTTTTATGATTATTTTGTTAATACAAATTACATTGATGGAGGTTCAAATATTAAATCAATCTTGCATTACTTGCAAACTCCATTTAGTCATGATATATTATTCCTTTTACATATTGCTGAATTCAATTTGCTAAAATTTTTTTCTATTTTTTCTTTCTTTTTTTTTGTTGAGGTATAGTTGATTTACAATATTAGTTTCAGGTGTACAATATAGTGATTCAAAATTTTTATAAGTTATACTCCATTTAAAGTTATTATAAAATATTGACTATATTCCCTGGGCTCTACAATATATCCTTGTAACATTTATTTTATACATAGTAGTTTGTACCTCTTAATCCCCTACCCCTATCTTGCCCCTCCCCCCCACCCTTCTCCCCACTGGCAACTACTAGTTTGTTCTCTATATCTGTGAGTTTGGGTTTTTCTGTTATAGTCACAGTTTGTTTTATTTTTCAGATTCCATATATAAGTGATATCATACAGTACTTGTCTTTCTCTGTCTGACATTTCACTTAGCATAATACCCTCCAACCTTGTTATGGCTGAGTAATATTCCATAGTATATATATACCACATCTTCTTTATTCATTCATCTGTTGATGAACACTTAGGTTGCTTCCATATCTTGGCAGCTGTAAATAATGCTGCTATGAACGTTAGAGTGCATGTATCTTTTTTTTTTTTTTTTTTTTTGCATGTATCTTTTTGAATTAGTGTTTTCAGGGTTTTTCTGGATATATACCCAGGAGTGGAATTGCTGGGTCATGTGGTAGTTCTATTTTTAGTTTTTTGAGAAATCTTTATACTGTTTTCCACAGTGGCTACACCAATTTAATTCCCATCAACAGTGTATGAGGGTTCTCTTGGGAAAGTTTTAAACTAGTTATTAAATTTACTTAATAGACATAGGGCTAACTATTTCTTCCTGGATGAGCTTTAGTAGTTTACGCCATTTATCGTGTCCTTTTCATCTAGGTTATATATAGGCATAAAATTGTTCATAATATTTTCCTTTATCTGTAGAATCTGTAGTGATTTGGACCTCTTTCATTCTTAATATTGGTTTCTCTTTTTTAAAATAAACTTTTAATTTTAAAATAGTTTTAGGGATTTCCCTGGCAGTCCAGTGGTTAGGACTCAGTGTTTTCACTGCCGAGGGCCTGAGTTCGATCCCTGGTTGGGGAACTAAGATCCCAGAAGCCACGTGGCACAGCCAGTAAATAAATAAATAAATAAATAAATAAATAAAATAGTTTTAGATTTACAGAAAATTTGTGAAGATAATACAGAGAATTCCTATATGTCCTACCTACTTTCCCCTATGTTAACATCTTCCATTAGTATCGTAAACTTGTCAGTTAATGGACCAATGTTGATACATTATTATTAGCTAAAGTTCATACTTTATTCAGTGTAATAAATTTTTTTTTCACCTCATCCTTTTTCTGTTCCAGATTCCGTCCAGGATTCCACATTATATTTTGTCATCATTACTCCTTAGGCTCCTCTTCCCGTGACAGTCTCTCAGATTTTCCTTGCTTTTGATGACTTTGATAGTTCTGTGGAGTACTAATTAGGAATTTTTTAGAGTGTGCCTCACTTTGGGTTTGTCCGATTTTTGTCTCATGATTGGACAGGGGTTACAGCTGTGTCCCTTTGACACATCTCCATCATTGACGGGGGTGACAGTTGGAGTGGGGTTTTTGGTAGCACTTCCTTATTTTCTGGCACCACAAGATGCTCCAGGTTCATCTTGGATATTTCTACCCCAGTCTTAAAAGCAGATGTCTCTTTTTTTTTTTTCTTTTTATCAGTCTAATAATAGTAAGTTAAGTTCAGAAGGGGAATATTTCCAGACTTGGTTAATATGGAGACTAAACAAAATCAAGGACCCAGACTAACTGTTTTCCTTTTTACCATCCTCGGTATGCTGGTTTATCCTTTAGGTGGGCTCCTCTAATGGTCCCCAAAAGGCTACCATATTTCCAGGCATCACCTCTTTACAACCCACACAAGAAGCTGAAAAAGGAGCATGCCCACCTCTTTTAAAAGCAAAGGAAAATTTCCTCTAAGATCCTTACCAGATTTCCCCTCTCATCTCATTGTGTCACAAACCCATTCATAAACCAAACCCTGGGAAGGGAAAACAAGATTCCCTATTCTGTGCCTGGGGCCACTGCAAGGCCGTCCTAATCTGAATAGCATTGCCACACTTTGGAGAGTAATTAAAAATGAGATTCTGTTCATGTGGAAAAAGGGAAGCTGGGGTAACAGCTGTATGCAGGTAACTAGCGGTGTCTGCCATAGAAAGCTATAATAATTAGATATCTCAGAAATACGTCTTCATTGATAGAAGAGACATCAGTCCACTGCTGGGATTTAGGCAGAAAGTGTGTGTTGAGTGGGGGAGGGGTCATGGAGTCTTTACTGAGAATAACTGGTGAGGGCCTTGAAAAGCCATAGTGCTACAAAAGCTTCTCTCTTTCATCTTTTCTTTAGCTTTCTTCCATTGTCTTTCTCATTTTATTTTAACAACTGCCCTCCTCCCCCCTCCAAATTCTTTTATGACTTCTCCTGCTTGAGGTTTTTTTTTTTTTTAAGTTTCTAAATTACCGGACTCCCTCTGGGCACTAAACAAAATGATAAGCAAAGCATCTGTAAAAGGCCTCGGGAGCACAATGAAAGAGTTTAGGTCTCTGCCCTCTGCCCTGGAATATTTTTGATAGCTTGACAAAGGTAAAATGAGAATCAACAAAGGAGAAATTTCTTTATTCCAAAACAATAGTTATGAAGCACGTGGGCTTAATGTGGGCTAAAGGAAAGTGGGCAGGGGGTAGGAAAGTACCTGCAGGAAGGGAAGAAACAGAAAAGAAAATATGACTCTGTCTTCAAGATTTACAACACATAAAAAAATTAGAAAACAAAGCAACGTTCCCACTGGTGCCCAACACAACACCCTACACTCCAAATAAGTTCCCCTCTCCCTCCTTTTTTCTCCTCACTGTGCTTATTATAGCAATTAGCACATGGCCAGCTAGAGGTAACGAAAAAATGTAAACTCCTAGGGGTAACGAAAAAATGTAAACTCCTACTTTTTTCACATATTAAGAAGTCCAGAGGGAAGGCCTTGCATAAGTTTAGCTCATTAAGAACCCAGCACTTTCTACTCTGCCACCCTCCATTTGTTGGCTTTTTGTCTTTGTGTCTGTTGCTTCATGGTCACAAGATGGCTGCCACAGCTCCTGGATTCATGGCTGCCTTCAAAGTCAGGATGCAGTGAGGCAGTCAGAAAGAGAGGGCTGATGTTTCTGCCTTCCATCAAGGGAATCAAAATACTTTTCACAAGCCTTCAACAGACTTCCCCTTTGTCTCACTAAGCAAGTTGGTCACATGACCCCTCACTGGCTACAGCAAAAGTGAGTACATAGCAAACAGGATTAGCTTAGCCATGATTGGCTTAAAACCAATCACAATTCATCCCTAAGAGCTGGGCACATTGCTGCCTCCTCACCCTCTCAAAAAAAAAAAAAAAAATCAGAGAAAGAAAGCAGAGAAATGGCAGGTAACCAGGTCTGCCAAGTTCATCTACACATGTGCCTTTCATCCTGTTCACCTCACCTGTAGTGGCTTCACCGACCCCTTCCTCTTACTCAGGATCAGTTCATACTTCAAGACCCCAGCTGACCCTGCTGCCTTTAGGAGCCACCCAGGACCTCAGCCCCACCCTGAGAGGAGGGCTCAACTGACCGATGTCTCTGGCCCAGTGGAAGAGTCTGATTTCCTAGGTTTGAATCCCAGCCAAACCTCTTTCTAGTTTCAGCCTTTAGAAATTGTTTTGACCTTGGGCTTCCCTGGTGGCGCAGTGGTTGAGAATCTGCCTGCCAATGCAGGGGACACGGGTTCGAGCCCTGGTCTGGGAAGATCCCACATGCCGCGGAGCAACTAGGCCCGTGAGCCACAACTACTGAGCCTGCGCGTCTGGAGCCTGTGCTCCGCAACAAGAGAGGCCGCGATAGTGAGAGGCCCGCGCACCGCGATGAAGAGTGGCCCCCACTTGCCACAACTAGAGAAAGCCCTCACACAGAAACTAAGACCCAACACAGTCATAAATAAATAAATAAATAAATAAAAGAACGTGAATTTCTTAAAAAAAAAAAAAAAAGAAATTGTTTTGACCTTCCAGGAGTGAGGACACTTCAGTTTCCACATCTGTCCATAGAACGTGAATAGAGTGACTGGCCCGAAGCTGTCTTCGGTTTTAAAAAAATGGTTGGATGGATGGATGGATGGATCATACATACCTCCACAGAACCACTGAAAAGATTAAATGAGACAACGTATATGAAAAATCTGCACGACTCCTGGCATGTAGTAAATGTTCATTAGACACAGGTAGAAACCAGTCCTATCACTGCCCTGCTTCAAAGCCTTCAATCGTTTCAGTCAGCCTTATGGAAAAGGATCAAGTCCAACCTGTGTAAACAATCTGGCCTTTGCCTACCTTTGGGACTCAGCTGTCATGCTTGTGGCTCCACTGACCCTGTCACTCACCTGCACACCTGCTTCCCCCACCCATTCATCTTTCATGCCCTGGCCCAGGAGTCTCTTCCTCCTGGGGACCCTCACCACTGCTCCTCTCACACGCCACGCCAGGTAAGGTTCCCAGGGCGACAGGAAGTTGGAACGTCTGAGAGCTCAGGGAGAATTTTTGGAGCTGGAGAGCAAGAAAGCATCCTCTCAAATCTGTTCCTCCCAGGCTCAGGCTACATGCCCCCCTCACCCCTCCACCTCCCCCCACTCCTCCCTCACCCCTGCCCCCCATCCCCGAGAAGTTCTGCATCTAGGGAAGTTGTGGGAACCAGGGCTGCAGCTCAGACCACGATACCGCGCAGGATGGAACCACAAAGAGGGACATGTTCCCCGAGGAACCAAGCACTCAGAACTCAGAAAGGCCCCATAATTACCCAGGAACCTACAACGTGCCAAGAGTTATAGTTGCAGTCTCCTGAGATGCCTCGTTGTTTTTTTTTTTTTTTTTTTTTTTAAAGAAATTCTGCTGGGAAACATTTTTGCTTCCTATTTTTTTTTTTTAATTTATTTATTTATTTTTGGCTGTGTTGGGTCTTCGTTTCTGTGCGAGGGCTTTCTCTAGTTGCAGCAAGCGGGGGCCACTCTTCATCGCGGTGCGTGGGCCTCTCACTATCGCAGCCTCTCTTGTTGCGGAGCACAGGCTCCAGACGCGCAGGCTCAGTAGTTGTGGCTCACGGGATTAGTTGCTCCGCGGCATGTGGGATCTTCCCAGACCAGGGCTCGAACCCGCGTCCCCTGCATTGGCAGGCAGACTCTCAACCACTGCGCCACCAGGGAAAACCGCCTCGCTTTGTAATATTTTCTTATACTCCTATGTGCACGTGCAAAGTTAAACTGTTCATCTTCTCTTTCTTCCAGCCCCTTCTCCCCCACTATCTCTGCCCACGGGCTGCGCCGCCGCCCATCCTCCCAGGTTTCTTTCATCCTCTGGTCTCCACGTGGTGGTGGTCCTCACACCCTTCCCACGGCACCGCCCCTCCACTGCCCCACTGCGCCAGCTCAGACCTTGCTCTCACTCCTCCAAGGCTCCGCATCTCAAGCCCCTCCCTGCTCTCATCCATCCTGCCTACAGAGCCTGGACCCCTTCCTAACCTACCGCTGTCATCCCCTCGCCTGCTCAGACACCTTCACTGGCTCCCCGGTGTTTCCGTTAGGTGCAGACGTCTCACCTGGCGCTCTGGACCCTGCACACTGAGTCCTCAAGTGCGTTTCGGTCCGGCTTTCTTTGGCCTCCCTCTCCCCTTTATTCTTTCTTTGTTTTGAAACAGGTCATACATTCGAGAGTGTTCATAAGAGATGTACAAATTGTTCTTGTAAGGACCACACCTGTGAAACCACCGCTCACGGTAAGACTCGACGGATATGTGGAGTTTGTTAGATGGCCACTCATCTCTCTGCTCCCCACTCCCCGCCCCCCTCAGCTATTCTCCTGACTCCAAGAGCTGACACTCCCCTGACATCTGCAGAAGCATTCCCTTGATTTCTTTACAGTTTTCCCACCTATTCCTTTTTTTTAAAATAATGTAGTTGTGACTTAGATTCTTTTTTTTAATTAATTAATTTTTTGGGGCCTCACCACGCAGCTTGCGGGATCTTAGTTCCCCAACCAGGGACTGAACCCTGGACCTCGGCAGTGAAAGTGGGGAGTCCTAACCACTGGACCCCCAGGGAATTCCCTGCCACCTATTTTTAAATGGCATACTGTTTAGTGTCACCAGGTTCTGAATTTTCTATAGATTGCATCATTCTATATTTACTGTGCTGTGACTTTTTAATGGTTTTTTGAGATATGATTCATATACCATGCGATTCACCCATTTAAAGTGTACAATTCAATGGTGTTAGGACATTTAGTATATTTAAGCTAACCATCATCTCAGTCTAATTTTAGAAAACTTTATCATCCCAAAAAGAAGCCCTGCCCCCCAACCCTGGGCAACCAGTAATCAACTTTCTCTCTCTATAGATCTGCCTATTCCATTCTGTTTCGTGTGAATGGAATCACGCTCCTTTGGCCTTTTGCACACTCTGTGCCCTCATGGACCCAGACTGCTCTTCTCCCCTCATGTGTGGAACACTTCTTCGTTCTGTCTGGAGAGCCTGCCCGCCCATTGCTGCCCAGCCGGGGCTGTCAGTTTCTGCAGGACCCAACCCCAGTCATCTCTTTTCTGTGAAGCCATTCCTCTTTTCCATTCTTTTTTTTTTTTTTTGGGCGGAATCTTAGTTCCCCCACCAGGGATTGAAACCGCGCCCTCAGCAGTGAAAGCCCAGAATCCTAACCACTGGACTGCCAGGGAATTCCCAAAGCCATTCCTCCTTCCCATGCCACCCTGTGTGACGCTTCCCTCGTTAAATTCTCAAAATATGCTGCATGTCAGTTTGTCTGGGGGGGGTCCAGTGTCTCCCCATTAGCCTGTCAACTTTGGGGAGGCTGAGGGCCTTGCTTGGTTCTGTTCTCTGTTGGTCCCTAGAGCCAGCTCTGAGTCTGGCACGTAACAGGTGTCCAGCGGGTATGTGCTGAGAGAGCGAGGGACATGTGTGTCATTCTGTCTTAGATCATCATCATGCGTGCATGTGACTAGTACTCCAATGACAGGGACTCACCAGGTACAATCAGGAGTGATGTTTTCTTTCCCCTGAAAGGGCTTGTCTGACCTGTTCACAGAGCAGTGCCACAGGGGCTGGCTCGTCCCCGGCTCCCAGATGAAATCTCAGGTAGGCCCCGTGGCTTCCTGCTCACGTTCCCGCTGGCGTTCCCAACGTCCAACCCATATAATAGTCAAATCTCCATTTTCAAGTTAAAACTCCTCCCTAGGTCAGTTGAGGTCTCCTTCCAGCTGGCGCCTGGAAGCATGTGGTTGGTTTCTTCTCTCCTTCCCTCACCGTGTCTGCACTTTCTGACCTCTCCATGGTTAGAATCAAGAGGGGCAAAGGTAAATATCCATCAGCCAAAGCTCGTGTGTGAAGCCAACTCTTTCTCTGAGCACCCCTCCTGCTCCACCACCCCCCCCTGGAAACTGGGGATATTTTCCACCTGTCATGCCCTTGACTCAGGCAGAAGCATCCCATCTAGCTGGTCACCTAAGAGCCCTCCCTTGGTCCCTGGTCACCTAGCAATACCTCTCGCTTCCTCCTGCCCTTAGAATTCTCCATGACAACCTCACAGGGCTCTCTCTCACGTGGCTCACCCCTGCTCTGCACTGAGCTTGCATCCTTGGCCTGTGGTCATCGGACGTGCCGACACACAGCCTTCTTCTCCGTGGCCTCAGCCAGCTCCCTGCCTGTGGGCATCCACAGGCCCGAATCCGGCTCCGGTCCCTGAGTTACCTGAGTTCCTGGGGCACTGAACGACATCTCCAAAAGGCATCACTTGAAGCTACCCTCACAGACCGAGGAAAGAAGGTAGCACCCCACCCCCGCTCTATGGACAGGTAAAGCGTACTGCACACTGCCTATTTCTCTTCAAAGCAGCCCTCCACTACTCTCCAGCCCCTCTCTCAGCCTCTTGGATGTTTTGTATAGGCTGCAGCTATAGGTATCAGCTGGAGGCCTTGAAGCTGGTTTCCAACGACCTCCTTTGCAGTCCTGCCTGGGAAACCACACACCTCACCTTGGAATGTGACTGCTCTTCCGCCTACTGACTTGGGGCCTCGGTCAAAACTGAGACATGAGTCCCATTTTAACATCCTGTACTTGTCTTATCCCCTCGTGAGACTGTACGCTCCTGGAAGCAGGCACTCTGCCATTCTCATCTCCACTGCCTTCTCCCCTCTTACCTGGTGCTTGGCGGTGCCATGCTCAAGGTGCTGGGAAGTATTTTAGAGGAAAATTGCCGTGGCAGTGAGCCAGCAGCATGAAGGAACATGGAAGAAGAAAAACAGAAGAGTCCAATTCTGGGGTGAGGACTCGAGGGGGAGGCTTTAGAAGTTTCGTTTTAGAAGTTACTCAGGCTTGGAAGCTATTTTTCAGTGAAATCAGAGATCTGTCCCATTCGGTTGCCTCCGGCATTGAGTCAAAAACAAGTCTATAATGTAAGTAATGTCATACAGATTGACCTTACAATGCTGAGAATGCACAAAATAGAAATAATGAGGGAATTCCCTGGTGGTCCAGTGGTTAGGACTCCAAGTTCTCACTGCCAAGGGCCTGGGTTCGATCCCTGGTCGGGGAACTAAGATCCCGCATGCCGCACGGTGTGGCCAAAAAAAAAAAAAGAAAGAAAGAAACAATGAGGTTTTAAGAGGAAACAAAGGAGCACTCTCACAGCATCTAGGTCCCTCCAGTGATTTTTCTAGGTAACTCTGTTCCCAAAAATCAGACCTGTCACCACCACTTCTTTGGGATATTAGGAAACATATTGGTCCATTTGTTTAGACCTGGTCAAGGTACGTGCTCAAGGTCTTGGACATATGGAGAAGCAGAATTTATTAGCAGGATGAAGAGTTCTGGGATAAGACACCAAAAAGTGTCCAACTCCTAGCGAAGCAACAAATCCGGGGTGCTATATGACTGGATCTCATCACTTTGCAATCAGTGTCTCTGTTACATACTAAACTTACGGGGTTACACTCATTTGTTTGACACTAGGTAGGAATTCTGAGTTAAGGGCTCCAGACTTGTCCCTTCTACTAAATTCCCTGCCTTGGTTTCAGCCATCAGCCTCTTCTCAAAAGGTCCACTGGAGAAATGGCCCAGGATTATGACCTACCTCTCCCTTCCCCCGTCATTGCTATTGAACCTACCTCACGAATACCTTCCCAATCCACCACCTCCTCTCCATCCCCGCCACGGCCCCCAGTCAGGCCTTCACCATCATCCACCAAGTGGACTTGTACAAAAGAGCTTTATAAGTGGTTCATTTCACTACCTACCAATCTTTCTTACCCGTATGCCTGCTATGGACTTAGTTGTGTCCCCCCAGAAATTCACGTGTAGAAGCCCTAACCCCCAGTACCTCAGAATGTAACCATATTTGGAGATAAGGTCTTTAAAGAGTATATAAGTTAAAATAAAGTCTTTAGGAGGACCCTAATCCAGGATGACTAGTTTTCTTATAAGAGGAGGGAATCTGGACACAGACATGCACACATGGAGAGAAGGTTGTTTGAAGACAGAGGGAGAAGAAGGTGGCCATCTACCAGCCAAGGGGAGAGGCCTTAGAAGAAACCAACCCTGCCAATGCCTTGATCTCAGACTTCGAGCCTCCAGGACCATGAGAAAATAAATGTCTGTTGTTTCAGCCACACAGTCTGTGATATTTTGTTATGGCAACAAACTAATACAATGCCCATTAGCTTCCTACACGTAGACCTGTACGTTCTCCTGTTTAAAACCCTTCTATAGGGAATTCCCTGGTGGTCCAGTGTTTAGGACTCTGCACTCTCACTGCCAGGAGCCGGGGTTCGATCCCTGGTCAGGGAACTAAGATCCCACAAGCTGTGCAGTGTGGTCAAATAAATAAATTAATTAAATAAAACCCTTCTACAGCTCTCAGGCTCCCTGTTTCCTTTGGGATCAGGTTCAAAGTCCTTAGTATGGCACACCTAGCCCTTCCTCCAAGCCCACTGATGTCATCTCCTGCTCACCTCTCCTGGTCCACATCACCATCCCCAATAGCATAACCCAACACATCAACACAGACCTCAGCACACACTGTGCCTTGACCACCTCCCTGACTTGGCACTTCTATCACCTCCGTCTGGGATCACCCCCTCTGTGCCTCCCTCATCCTTCAAGACTGGCTCAAACGTCACTTTCCCATGATATCTTCTCCCCGGTAGAGTTTGTCCCCCATCCTCTGTGCACTCCTAGCAGTTTGTCTATTGTTTGCACTGAGTTCCTTGAGGCAGAGACAGTGTTTTACTCATCAGCACAACTATAGCACATAGTAGGTGCTTAATAAATATTTGTTGACTGGCTGATGTTATGTACTTAATGTTTGTCTTCCCCTCCAAATTCATAGGTTGAAGCCCTAACTTCCAATGTAATGGTATTTGGAGATGGGGCTTTTGGGAGGTGATTAGGGTTAGATGAGGTCATGAGGGTGAGACCCTCATGATGAGATTAGTGCCCTTAGAAGAAGAGACAACAGAGTGCTTCTCTCTCTCTCTCTGTCTCCCTCCTCCCTCTTTCCCTCCCCTGTCTCCCCACACCCCCACCCCGCTCCCTCCCTTCTCTCTCTCCTTCCCTCACCCCACCCTGCCATGAGAGGACACAGCAAGAAATCAGCCACCTACCAGCGAGGAAAACAGCTCTCACCAGCAACCGAATTGGCCAGCATCCCACTTCCAGAACTGTGAGAAAAGTTCATTTCTGTCATGTAAGCCATCTAGTCTATAGTATTCTGGTATGGCAGCCCAAGCTGACTAAAACAGCTGGGTGGCAGAATAATGCAGGGGCTGTACCTCCCACTATTTTAACCAAGGACTCCTCCCCAGACCTGGGAATTGTTTCCTTATGTGGTCACTGTCTGACACCCAGTCTCAGGCAATCCCCATCTATCTTGTTTTCCTGACACTGATGAGCTCTCTTGGGTCCTTAGAGCTTTTGCATGTGTATAGCATTGTCTGAGCTGTATCGCCTTTCTAGCCACTTTCTCTTTTCAGGGCTTAATAATTGCATTTGACTTTTACCAAAAAGTATGCATTTTGTTTTTTCCACCCTGAAAAGTCCTTGTGCCTTTCTTTTGCCAGGAGCCTGTTTGTGTAAATGGACGCTTCCCAGTCACCTCCCTCACAGGTCTTTGCCAATATCACCCGATTACAGTTTTAGATCATTCTGTCCAGGAGAGATGGTGCCTCAGTCAGAAGCTTAAACCCAGCCTGAGCTGCTTTCCTCCGTGCAAACCCAGGACTCTTCAAATTCTTCTCTCGTTATGTAATTGTAATTCCCACAGGCTTTCGCCTAAAACGTTTGTAATATTGCACCTTCAAGCATGCATAAGTCTCTCTAATAACTTACATTAGTTTAAACGTACATGAAACTGGCATAGAAATATAACCCACCTGGGATTCCGGAACTTCATTTCAGAGCTGGCCATTGTCTCCTTCTACACATATGCAGATAAACCTGTTGTGTCAACAAAGAAAATTCTTGGCAGCGAAGAACCGAAATTTTCTCGCCCGTATTACTGACATTTCAATAAGCCTTTCCCAACCTACCTTCCAACTTGCCATGTGAAGGAGTCTGAGAGCTTGCAGAGAAATTGCAGGGCAAGTAAGCTGAGTGTTTGCTTACTTCCTCTGGTGTCAAGGAGCCTGGAGGGGTGTGATGAAGTGTGCCTGGATCACCTAAGGGGAAAAACTCCACTGAATTGAGATTTGGAGGGTGTAGAGGGGGAGGAGATACACCCATGGTGTACCACGGCAGGGTTCAATACTGAAGCCACTAGCCAAATGCCGCTATTTAAGCTGACATTAGTTGAAATGAACTAAAAGTGACAATGTCATTTTTCAGTCCCTCTAATCACCTTTGAGTGCTCAAGAGCCACCTGTAGTGGCTACTGTATTGGAGAGGGCAGTTATAGAATATTTCCATCATTGCAGAAAATTCTATTGGGCAGCTCTGATCTATAAGTAAGTAATGCTTATAAGGAAGACCAAAATGCGAAGTTCCTACCATTAAAATGTGTTGGAAAAATATGGAAAGGATTTGGGTAACTGTAATAAGAGTAAAACATAATTTTTTTTAAAAGGCACTCAGATTTTCTCTCAATGCTGGTGAAAGATATAACTGCAAATGGAACAGAACCTTTAAAAATTATATAAAAAATTAAAAATTTTTTAAAAACAAAAAAAGTTTTAAAAAATGGTGAAAGAAAGAAATGAAGGGCAGAGAGAAGAAAAGAAGACAGTCAGATGGTTATCAGCACTAAGGTGTCTCCTTGAAGATCAAGAGAACCCACCACATCTACGGCACAGGAAAACCAGTGGCCAGGCACCAACTTGTCTGAAGCCCCATCTGGAGGTGGCAGGCACTTTCTCATCCGAAGAAGTGGCTTCAAAGATGTGATCATGCAGACATGGTCATGGGCCATTCAGGTGTTCGATGTGGCTGTTTAAAGACCTAATATGAGGGAGGAGGAGGATGTCACCTTTAAATAGCTCCCAACCCCTATTTACACATCGCTTCCTTTTCTTAAGGCCACGTTGGATGACTGGCCAGTTGTGCAATAACCTATGTGGGTGCCACTGCTGGGGGAAAAACACACACACAGGCAAAGAAACTCGTTGCACTTGTTCAAGATGCTAGGAGAGAAACCCCAAGAATCTGTAATCCCAAGGAGTCTTGGTATTCAGACTTGGGGGCTCATGACAGTGAGTGACGCCCATGTTCCTGGCTTCTCTAACCTACCAGCCCATCTCTCTAGGTTTTTAAACCTTTGCTCTGTTTAGTAAGACTCCATCCCTTCCTCCACTGTCAAGTAGTAAATGGCTAGTGTACATCCTACCGCCATATTGATTTTTCAAGACTCGTTAACAGCAATCCTGCAAGAGTAGCCTTGACTTCTGGGCTCCGTAAAGTCTAAAGAAAATCAGGTTTGCTGACTCTTCACTCTGTTCACCCTGTCTGGTGGGCTAGCCAAGAATGGAATTATCCAAACAAGCTCTGGAACTGGGCAGGATCATTCATGTGAGCATGACCCAGCCAGGGCTAACTTGCCAACACCTGTGCTTTTTTATTCACAAAATCCTAGCCAAGTGTGGGACCTCAAAGCACAATTCATCTTCTACTGCTTAGCAACAATGGCTGAGTGAACTGCTTCCAGAAGTTCCACAGATTGGCAGGATGTCTAAGATGGGTTATTGTTAGTGGTCAAACCCGGCTATGATCCCCTCTGCCTCTCACTGTGACCAGGAGAGAGGCAATGAGAAGAGGCAAACCCAGGCCTGGATACAGACCCCGCCCCAGCCTGGGCTCTGCTCCTGATCACCCCCTCCTTTCCTCCCCTCCCCCAGCGCTGTCACCCACCCTCTCACCAAAACAAGGAGCAGGGGGATGTCTCTGCACCCACATTTGGGGGCTGGCCAGCTTGTTCACCACCCAAGGTCCAGAGCATAACCATCAACTCTCGGGGATCTTTCAAGAAGGCTATGTGCATACTGGCATGCACACACACGCACAACATACACACACACACAACACACACAGCATACACACACACACACAAAACATACCCACACAAACACACACACACAACATACCCACACAACGTACATACACACACACAACATACACAAATATGCACCCATTCCCCAAACACATATGTACCTACACAATCATGTACATATATTCATGCACATGTATATATACACACATATACACAGCATACAAACTCACAAATATATACATATACATACACCCCGTGCATATATACACACATGCAACATACACACTTAAACACATTCAGACAATATACACACTCACACATACACACACACAACACAAACACATCTACATACTTACATGCTTCTGGGCAGCGCTGTTTTGCTTGGCTCAGCTTTAAGCTGCCCGGGAATAGGAAGCAAGCTCAGGAAGTGGGGCCTCGCCTCCCCCCGCCCCTTTAGCAGCAGCTCTGGAGAGGGGTCGGGGGGCACATCTGTGCTGAAGCCTTTCCCATTTCTGCCCCATCCCAGAGGCATTAGCGATCGGCCTGAGCTCAGGGGAGAGCGTGGGCTGTTCTTCAGTGTTTAAACTGTACTGTCACATCAGCTCCATCTCTCCTTACAAGACATATGTCACCTATTGCTAGAATGTCATGTGGTCTATGATATTACATGTATGGTATATAAACCATATATGAGAGATGTAAAGGATATCTGTGAATAGGCCAACCAGAGGAGAGGCGGGGGGGAGCAATGCAAGAGCTCTCCAACAGGAATCCGACAGCACAATTAGAAACTGGCCCCGCGGTAAGTCAAGCACAGAAAGACAAATATCATATGATATCACTTATGTGGAATCTAAAAAAAGGGGACAAATGAACTTATTTACAAAACAGAAGTAGAGTCACAGATGTAGAAAACAAACGTTTATCAGGGGAAAAGGGGGGAGGGATAAATTGGGAGATTGGGATCGACGTAATACACACTACTATGTATAAAATAGATAATAATAAAAACCTACTGTATAACACAGGGAACTCTACTCAATACTCTGTAATAGGCTATATGGGAGAAGAATCTAAAAAAAGAGTGGATATATGTATATGTATAACTGATGCACTTTGCTGTACACCTGAAACTAACACAACATTGTAAATCAACTATACTCCAATAAATTTTTTTTAATGTAACAATAAAAGAAGAAGAAATTGGCCCTGTAGCCCACCAGTAACGCAGCCTGGGCCCTGGGCTCTTTGTATATAATCCCTTTCACACACAAGTCAGGCACCTGTGGCCTCTTCTATTCCACTGAGAGGCTCATGCTGAAATCTGCAGGAATTCAGCTATTTCAAAGGAATCGAGAACAAATAAGGATGGAAGGGCAGAAACGTACATTTTTAAAGGCGGCGCTCACTGGCTAATGATACCTGGGTTTCAGGCTGTGCTGCGTGCTCTCCGAGGCTTCTGCAAACGTGAGCTAATCAGCCTGTTCTCAGAGGTGGGCGCACATGTGAATTGTTACCACTCGAGCTTGCAGAACCACTTAGCTCTGTCACACTTCTTGTAGCAATATGCCAAGCAATCACTAAAAACACACTGGGTTTAAAATACCTGGATCTAAACTGATAGACCTGGGGGATCTGTGAAGCCGCTCATGCATTCGAATTAGAATTCTCCCTCTTCTCTCCTAGCTCTTGGCTGCTATACGTTCTTCTAGACTCTGATGGCCACTCAGTTGTTTCCCTCCTCCACAAAGCCTTCCCCAGCTAGGCTTGCTCTAAAATCAGTCCTTCTCTGCAGTGACCAACTGTCCTGTTTTGTCCAGGACTGTCTCAGTTTTAACATTCCAAGTCCCATGTCCCAGGAAACCCCCTTAGTCCTGGCTGGTCACCCTGAGACTCTCACCACCCTACAGGATCGGTAGCATGTGATTTTGCTATTAATTACACTGTATGCTGTCTAGTAATATAACCTACTGATTCACATGCTGAGTTTGTCCCAACTGCTCAAGTCAAGTGTCCTTTCTTAAGCTCCTTGGTATACCTAATTTGGGCACGTTGACTTCATTTCTTTAAATACCAGGTCTCTGCTATGACACAATACAAAATAAGACCCCTCCCAATGGTTTCACCTGTAAAGGCAGGATGGCGCCTTCCCACCAAGTGATGTCTTGAGCTCCGATCCTCAAGATTGAAGGTCCAGACCAAGAAGGAACTACGGATTTTGCCCTGATTAGTAGAAGAGCCCTGAGAGGCCAACTCTTCTCAGTTGGTCCCAACTGGGGTTGTTTAAATGCAGGTTCCTCCAGCCCGTCCTCAGAACTTCTGACTCTGGACTGCAGCTCCCCTGATGATTCTGATTCAACTGGTCCTTGAAAAATAGAGTAGAAACCCTTTCATCAGACCCAGCTGGGGACTAGTTGTTGGTTGCCAATCAAAAGGACCACTTACAGTGAAAATCCATTTAAAAAAATAAAAAGATACATACTTACCATACTTATCTTAAACACTTCCTTGTAACTTAAAACACGTAAATGTCCATTGCTTCACCTACCTCTTGAGGAATGACCAGAGCCTTTCTTGGGTATAGGTTTGCTGATTGTATGTCTTCGTTGTTTTTCTTGTATAAATCACATCCATGTGTTTCTAGTTTTTACTACTTTAAAATAGAACAAGAACTTAAAGACATTTGTGAAGTGCTCTGTGTGTGGAATCCTTCTAGATCTTTGCAATATTTTTTCAAATCTTTTTACAGTTGTCTTAACCACACCAAATTAAGCAAAAATTTTGAGCAACTCACATGTGTTGAGTCTCACAGAAGCATTTAACATAGTTCACATAGACACAACTCTACAAGGTAGATTATTTTTTTGCATAGAAGATAAGTTACATGAAAAAAGAAATCCTTGTTTCTTTGTTCATCGATTTATTCCAAGCCTGAAGAACAAAGCCTAGTATGTTGTTGGTGTTCAATTTGTTTTTTTTTTAAAAGTTCACATAATATTTAATTTATTAGTTATAGTAATAAGTACAACCAGCATACAGATACTTAGGAGCTAACACCTGACTTGGTAAACACAGCAGCTAAATCCGCAAGTGGGTGAGAGCGTGGTCAATTAGCTCTGCGATTCAACTTACCATGGGTACATGTTATCATGTGTTTTGGAGGCAATGGAGAGTGTCCATTAAGCTGGGGAGTCAGGTGAAGGTTTGTCATGAGACTTTCCTCTCTCCTGATAAGATAAGGAGCCAAGGTCAACTGAGGCCGGAGAGAGAGAAAGGAGTCAGGCAGAACTTCTCCAATTTCCAGTTTGCCAAGGAGTTCTTCTCCCAAAGAAATCATTTAAAGTCTTTCAACCCCTTCTAAATAGCTAGAGGGTGCTGTGATTCCCAGCAGGGGGTACACATCCTGCCACCATTTTAAGAGCAAAATATCCACCTACTTCCTGATGTTCTTTATTCATGTCCTCCTTTGCCAAGAATGCGTCTGGTTAAAATTATCTGAAGCTGAAACTAACACAACATTGTAAATCAACTATAATCCAATAAAAATTTTTTTTAAAAGTCATTTGAGACCACATCTAGAATGACATCAGAGATTCCGACTGCCTTGTATGATCCTAGTGTTACATCAGCGGTGTGAAACCTGGGACAAGTTCTTCACCTTCTCTCTACCTTGCTGTTAACACTTCATGGGGTTATTTTGAAAACTCACGAGATAACACAGGTGAAGATTTTGAACCCAACATGTTGTTAATGTATTTGTATCTGTGCTGTGCTTCTTAGGGCCTATTGAGTGTCAAAAACAAGTAAGCAAACAAACAAAAAAAATTGTTGATTGAATTCCTGCTCCTACCACAGAAGAATGAGTTTTCAGTGCCCTGATCCATTGCATGTAATTAACCTTTTCTTCTTCAGATTTCAGTTCACATTGGTTTCTGGGACAATCAAAACTTTTGGAAAGAGGTAAATAGAGAATACCGTACTTTCAGACAGATTGGGAAGACTGCAGAAGATTCAAGGAGTGACGTGGGTCTTCTCATTATCCAACAGGCTCTCTCTGAGACCCCAGCTCATTAGAAACGTAATATTACATTCATTGGATGAAACCTTACCTAGCCATTAAAACGGATTGCTTTTTATTGATAATGGAAAATGATTACAATATTAGTTTAAGATTTAAAAAGCAACCATTCATTTAGGCATTCATTTATTAATGTGAAGCCATGGCAAATAAAACAGATGATATCCTTGGCTTCGTGAAATATGTGTTCTTCTAAGATGGCTTAGGATTCTTGGGCTGTGGGCTGCAGCTAATGTTTCAATGGTCGGTCATGAACTTGGAAGGAACAATATTGGAGAACTAGTAACAGGGTTTGAGAAGGTATGTGGATGGGCTTCTAGGAGAGTGCCTGAAGTGCAAACTCACTAAAAGACTCTCACTCCACAGTGGGAAAGGTACTCAATAAACCAATGGACAAGATGCCCACTCCTGTAGCTATTGGTCAGCCTCCTCCCCAGCCACCCCAGTGGTGGTTCAATGGACTCATGAGCAAAGAGTCCATGGAGGTGGGAGTGGAACATACTGATGGACTCGAAGACACAGATTTCACTGAGGCTAACCTCCCTCCCTCCAGCACTGAGGTCCAACTTGCAAATGGCATGAACCATCCTTTATCCCCTAATATTGTCTTCCCTGGATGCACCAGCCTGCTACCTGGTGGCAGATGGACTGAATTCAATCCCTACTATCATGAGGCATCAGCATTTGTCCTCATGGATATAAACACCTTCTGGATTTGGACTTGTTTTCTGCACCTGCCATTCTTTGGTCAGGATCACCATCCACCATCAAGTTGTGTCTGTCTAAGGAATACACATTACAGGGAAAAAAAGGTTAAAGGGCTGCTGCATTTATAATTCACTGATCCTACATTGTACATTTTCACCCAGAAATAGCTTTGCAAACAGACCAAAAAAAAAAAAAAAAATGTGTTGCTGGTTGCATCTGATTGCTCTTGACTATCAACAGGGAAACAGGGCTGCTGCTACAAACTGAAGGCAATTGGAGATGGATGGAACCCATGGATCATTGGGCTATCTCTTAATATTACTGTGCCCAATGGTAAAAACCAATCAAGGGCTATAGAAACCCACTTCAAGCAAGACCACCAAGATTTCAGAACTGTTAGAATGAAAGTTTGTATCATCTCATCAGGTACAGAACCCTGACCAGGTGAGATGCTGTCTGAGTTCAAAAGAAACATGGTGGTAGTGGAGGGAAGATATATTTATCAACTTAATCCTCTTGACCAAATACAGAAATGGACACCTTAATTTTCTTCCTCACTAAAATATATATGTTGGTATTTTAACTAACTTTCTTCTCCTTTCTCCCACTATTTTATATCAGGTGATGGTTATTACCCTTACAAATTTTCCCAGAGATTACAAAATATCAAAATGAAATCATTATGGAACAGATGAGAAATGGTCATGGCCCAGAGATCCTGAACTCCAAGCTGGACTCAGAAGCAATGAGAATTTGAGTCACCTATATTTAGGAGGTAAGAGCATATTTTCAGTGGCATGAATGATGGTTGTTCGGTGGGAAGTATAAGTATAGGGTTAAGAGTATATGTTATTGGGCTGCCAAAGTGGTACACGCTAAAGGACAATTGACTGCCCAGCTTCTCATTCCCCACACAGTCTCCAAGGAATACAAAGGCAACCACCCCTGATAGATGCTGGAAATGGCAGATGTTTTCTTCCCCAGCCTCCTTGGACCCAGATTCCTTGCATCAGACACATCTACATGGACAGCAGATGAGGAATACGTGCTGATACGAAGCCAGAATGGCAGAGAATTCTGTGTATGTGTGTGTTACAGTGGCAGGAGGATTGAGGCGGCGGCACGGTAGTTGCAAAAATGGCAGAGGGATGGTGATTAGAGGCACGGAGTTCTTGGGTCAGCAATGGAAGCCAAGGCATCCGGGGCAGGCTGTGGCGTCACTGTCCTCTCTGTGGTGTAGTTGTAGACATTATTTTCCCTTTGCTTTCTAGTTCCAAGCCTAGTTCTTCAGCCCTCCAGAAGCTTCCATGAAATACCTATTATTCTTGTAGGAAATTCCTTTTCTATTTATATCAGCCAGTCATTTTGTCTTGCATACAACTAAGAATACTGACTGATTCCGAATATGCAAGAAGGGTAATTAAATACCCCTTCATAACCTGACCCACACCTCAGTTCTGCTATTCATGACGAGGCTACTTTGAACTAAATTCTTCTCCCTTCTTTCTGTTTTCACATTTCAGCAACCTGTCTGGATCCTGATTCTTGCCTCTGTTATGCACCTTTGCCTAATGGCATAACCCCTGGAAACAGGGGTTCATCCAACTCCAGGGCAGCAGGGCCCAGTCTCTCTGTTCTGGAAAAGCAGGCTTTTTTTTTTTTTTTTTTTTTTTTTGCATTTCTTTAAAAATTTTTATTTTATATTGAAGTGTAGTTGATTAACAATGTTGTATTAGTTTCAGGTGTACAGTAAAGTGATTCAGTTATACATATACATGTATCTATTCTTTTTCAAATTCTTTTTCCATTTAGGTTGTTACAGAATATTGAGCAGACTTCCCTGTGCTATAGAGTAGGTCCTTGTTGGTTACCTATTTTAAATATAGCAGTGTGTACATGTACAATCCCAAACTCCCGATCTATGCCTCCCCCCAACCCTTCCCGCCTGGTAACCATAAGTTCGTTCTCTAAGTCTGTGAGTAAAACAGGACTTTTAGACTCTAACAACTTGGGTGAAAACAGAGATCGTATTTGGTTTGAAGGAAGGCTCACAAGGTCTTATTACTGTGTTTCTAAGTTTCCACTAAATGTCTTCCCTTTTGGGGGGAACCTCACATTCTTTCTCATTTGATGTTTTTGTATTTGTTTTTCCTTTATGTGACAGCCTGGCTTGATGGCTGCAGTTTTGGCTACTGAACAGTGATTAGCCATCCTCCTGATACCAGAGCCAGAGCCCCAACACTTGTCCCACTGCTTCTGCAGGGCCCTCAACACTGACACTCCCCTTCCTCGGTGGTTATAAATTTCCAGGGCCCCTAAAAGTAGCCTCAATCTTTCTGATTAGACTAGAGTTGATTTGAGGGACACCATCAAATACTACATCAAACGTATTGGTCACTACACCTGACCAGGAACCACAGGACAACCCAGGCAATCTCAAACCATTTTCTCCACCTTCTTGAAATACCCAGGTACCTACTGATCGTCAACAAGGTGGGCAAGCTTTGCCTCCCTGATTTGAACCAAATATCTCAAACAGGTATTCTGAGGCTCTACCATGAGTCCCAGGGATGTCTTTCCCATTTCTCCAAGGAGATTTGGAATCCTCACACAAACAGGATTTCTGGTTACCTCTGGTATCCCAGTGTCTCCAAGTGGACAGGTTAGGCCTAGATCATGACCCTCACATGCAATGAGACAAGCAGTGCAGTCAGTTGTGAGGCAAACTTCTGGTTTGCCTTGGGCAGTACCAGTTTTAGCACTGACAGTCTTGCATCCCAGAAAAATCCTCAGTCCCAGAAAAACCGGGACAATTGGTCAACCTAACAATCAGCCAAAGTGGGAAAAAAAAGAATGCCTACAAGCGGAGATCAACTGCATGTTGGCACAAGTAGTTTTTTCTTTTCCTTTGTGTCTACACACAGTGCATATTCTTAGATCTACCAAAATGCTAAAGTAATTATGTCCCCTCTTTATCATAGCTTGAAAATATTCATAGAAGTCTTGGAGCCGGCTTTCTTCCAGCCGGCTGACTGCTTAGTGAAGCATTCCCTGCTTAGCTACTTCAATCTTCTCTCTTTTCATCATTTTAGCTGATCTCTTCTGGAACCTCTGCCAATTTGCCTGCATCTTCTTCATGCCATGGTACTCCAGATTGAACGCCAGGCACTTTTATGTAGACTTTCACCTCCTCATCTCATTAGGTGCCTCAGGCAGCAAATGCAGCAAACCCATGTAAGCATCTTGTCCAATTATTGTAATTGCTTTTAAGACACATACACACAGACAGATATACTTTGTTAGTCAAGAGAATTAAACACTATCCCTTTTGGTTAAAAAAGGCAGGGCAATAATCTTGTAACACTGATGAGCATAACAGTAGGAAGGGAAGTGGATGGAGTTCTGAGGATCTTCTTAGAGATCCAGCTCTGCCCCAACAGCTGGGAAACCTTGGAGACAGCCTGGCTTTTCGTTTTCTCATGAATAAAAATGAAGGGTTTAGAGAGGTCATCACAAAAGTCCTGAAGAGCTATTTGGGAAAAGACAGACACTACTTCAGGATAACATTTCATCCAGTGGATCTCAATAGAGGTGGAGCTGAATCACTTCTGCTAAGTACACCGGCTTCTCCAGGCCACTGCCTGCTGCCCCTCCAAGGCAAGTCAACATTTGAAGAAAGGGGAAAGAGGCATTTCTGCTTTGTGAAAGCTCTTCTAGTGATTATGATAGTGACTGTGGTAGGCTAAGTAATGCCCCCTCTTAATCCCTGGAACCCGTGAATATGTTAGGTTACATGGCAAGAAGGAATTGAGTTGCAGATAGAATTAAGATTGCTAATCAGGGCTTCCCTGGTGGCGCAGTGGTTGAGAATCTGCCTGCCAATGCAGGGGACACGGGTTCGAGCCCTGGTCTGGGAAGATCCCACATGCCGTGGAGCAACTAGGCCCGTGAGCCACAATTGCTGAGCCAGCGCGTCTGGAGCCTGTGCTCCGCAACGAGAGAGGCCGCGATAGTGAGAGGCCTGCGCACCGTGATGAAGAGTGGCCCCCACTTGCCGCAACTAGAGAAAGCCCTCGCACAGAAACAAAGACCCAACACAGGCATAAATTAATTAATTAATTAACTTTTTAAAAAAAAGATTGCTAATCAGCTGACCTTAGGTAAATTACACTGAATTATCCAGGTGGGCCCAATGTAATCACCAGGATCCTTAAAAGTGGAAGCAGGGGCAGAAGAATAGGTCAGAATACTCGATGTGAGAAGGACTCTTTCTGCCATTGCTGGCTTTGGAGATGCAAGAAGGGCCACAAACCAAGAAACATGGGCAGCCTCTGGAGCCTGGAAAAGGCAAGGAACAAATTCTCCCCTAGAGTCTCCAGAAGGAATGCAGCCCCACTGACACCTTGATTTTAACCCAATGAGACCCATTTTGGACCCCTGACCTTCAGAAATATAAGATAATAAATCTGTGTTGTTTCAAGCCACTAAATATGCGTCATCTTGTTGCAGCAGCAACAGGAAACAAAAACAGTGACCTCTAGGGCCAACGTGCAGACACATACACTCACTCTCACATACAAACACACACTCTCACACACATTCGCACACACTCATGTGGTCACGCTCACACACATATTCCCACCAACCCACACTCTCTTTCATATGTACACTCTCTCACACACTTGCGTACACTGACACACTCACATGCACTATTCACTCACATACCCATGCACACGCACTCACTCCTCACACACGCTCCCTCACATACACACACTCATTCACACACATACTCACACACTTGTCCTTAAAAATGAATCCATGCAATTGCCCTGGACTTTATGGAATAATACCTATGGACTTTTCAGTGTCCCCAGGAGAAAACTTTAAATCTCTTCTAACCATACCAAGAAATAATTGGCAGTGAAACAAGCTATGGAACGTGAAGGGCGTTCTGACAAACTCAGCTTCTGCCAGGCTCACTCTCAGTGACTTTACCCAGCCCTACCCACACTCCCCCAGGGGAGCATCTCTCCTTCCTCTCACACCCCCCTCACCCCCTTCACCCCCCTCCCCCGCCTTGCCAACCTCCCTCCCTTGGCCTGAAAGAAGCTCCTTACTTTCTGTGCTACTCAACACAGCCAACTCTTAGACGAAGAGAATAACCAGCCATAAAACTGCTCTCCTTGCTCCTTTCCTCCCTGATTCCTCCCTCCTCCAAGATGCATTTGAAATGCTCTTCCTGGTACCAGGATCTGATTTTTTTTCATTTGCTTAAAACTTCCGAGGCATTTAGTGCACAACTTAGCACTGCAGTTCGTGGCGCTCGTTGGGGTCAGTGGACGGCTGATCTGATGGGAAAAGTACTGGGCATGGAGTCAAGAGGCTACAGGCTAGTCCTGGCTTATCCCGTTGTTTTGTGGTCCCTGAATTACAAAATATGTCACTCTCCACAAAATAAATTAGGCTGCTGGTCTGTAAACCCCACACGAAATATTTCATTATGAGTGTGTTTATGTTCAGTGGGAATGTTCTGTGTCCCCCAGAAATTAAAAGCTCCTTCAGGGCATGAGTTGAGCTTCTATTTATTTTTAATTCAGCCCCACACCTAGTAAAATGTGCCACACCCTGTGGGTGTCCAGTAAATGTGGGTTGATTGACTGCTGGCCTCAAAGGAAGAAAGCATGACTCAATTCAAATACTACAACTCATGAATCCACTTAGGAAGGGAAGCTGCTTTGTGGGCATGAATTTGGATCTTCTTCATATCACCAGTGACATTTTGGAAACCTATGTCTAAATGTGTAACATAACTTTTAGCCTGCTATAAAATAATTATTAGCATCATTATAGCTTCATGCTGTAATTATGTTTTTATAGCCGAAAGTGTTTCATGTGAAAACTAGACTTCCTTATTTTATTTAGAAGGCAACTGTTATGAGCTAAATTTTGTTCCCCTAAATTCATACGTTGAAGGCCTGACCCCAGTACCTCAGAATGTGACTATACTTTGAGATAAGGTCTTTAAAGAGGTAATTACGTTCAAATCAGGTCATTAGAGTGGCCCGAATTCAATATGACTGGTGTCTTTGTAGGAAAAGGAGATTGGGACACAGACACATACAGAGGCAGGACTGTGTAAAGACTCAGGGAGAAGACGGCCATCTACAAGCCAAGGAGAAGAGACTCAGAAGAAATCTTACTGATGCCTTGATCTCAGACTTCTATCCTGTAGGACTGTGAGAAAATTAATTTCTATTGTTTAAGCTACCAGTCTGTGGTACACTTTTATGACAGCCCTAGTAATCAAATATAGCAAGTATATAGGCGAATTTTGTTTATTTCAGATGTTTGTGGAAAGTATATTCATTTTGAAATTACATACTTAATACCTGATTGTTGTAAAAAATTTTTGTAAAGAGAAAAGAAAACAGAAATTTGATGAAATTTAAATTTCCCCTTCCCTCACCACTGGTGCAAATCCTTCCAAAACTTTTTAAAAACAAAAATATATGCATATAAATATATACCATTTTTGAAGTGGATAATACACATACAGTCTATAATCAACTTTTTACTAAATATATGTCCGTTTTGTTCTTCCCTTTTAATAAATGCAAATTTAAATTTAATGGCTGTCTAGTTCTCCGTTATATAAATGTATGATAACTCAATCAGTCCTCTTGTTTAACAGTTAAGTTTTTTTCTGGTTTTTACTTTCATCTGATAAACAATGCACACTTTGCATTTGCCTGGTAGCTTCCTTCGGATAAATAGTTAGGAGATCGCTGTATCAAAAAGGAATGCAGTTTCCAGACTTTTGATACTTTTTTTTTTTTTTTTTTTTTTTTTTTTTTGCTGCGTGGCTTGCGGAGTCTCAGTTCCCTGACCAGGCATTGAACCCAGGCCACAGCAGTGAAAGCCCGGAATCCTAACCACTAGGCCACCACCTTTTTTTAAATTAATTAATTAATTAATTAATTTTTTAATTTATGGCTGTGTTGGGTCTTTGTTTCTGTGCGAGGGCTTTCTCTAGTTGTGGCAAGCGGGGGCCACTCTTCATCGCGGTGCGCGGGCCTCTCACTATCACGGCCTCTCTTGCTGCAGAGCACGGGCTCCAGACGCGCAGGCTCAGTAATTGTGGCTCACGGGCCCAGCGGCTCCACGACATGTGGGATCCTCCCAGACCAGGGCTCGAACCAGTGTCCCCTGCATTGGCAGGCAGACTCTCAACCACTGCGCCACCAGGAAAGCCCGCCACCACCTTTTTTAAGGGACTCATTTTGTTCTCCGCTTTGTCCTCCATACCTCAAACAAGGCCCAGCACAAAATAGAGGCCAGTCAACATCTGTTGAATTAATCAATTTTGCCAGATGAGGTAGAGTTACTCATATCATGTCATTTCTAAATCTATTTTAAGATGCCATAAAATTAAAAGTTATTTTATGTGCACAGCCACGTGTAAAACAGATAGCTAGTGGGAACCTGCTGTATAGTGCAAGGAGCTCAGCTCGGTGCTCTGTGGTGACCTAGATGGATGGGATGGCAGGTGGGAGGGAGGTCCAAGAGGGAGGGGATATATGTATACATATAGCTGATTCACTTCATTGTACAGCAGAAACTAACACAACATTGTAAAGCAATTATACCCCAATAAAAAGAAAAAAGTTATTTGAAGACCCAGAATTCACGGTTAGTCAGAGATTGGCAGAAATGAGGGCCCATTGGTGCCTTCAATCTCATGTACATCAGAGAATCTTACCTCGCATCTGAATCAGAGTGACACCTCTCCCAGGTGACGCTGTTCTCAAAAATCTGCACTTTTGACAATGTATGGACTTGGAAAGAATGGAAGTGGGTTAGCCTAAATCATTTGCCACTATTAGAAAAACGAAGCAAAAAACTAAATGCACACATTCACACATACACACCTCACCCAAGCTCAGCTTACTAGAAGGCCAGCATGTAATGCCTCTGTCTTAGCCCATTCAGGCTGCTATAACAAAATACCATAGACTGAGTGGCTTATAAATGACAGAAATTGATTTCTCACAGTTCTAGAGGGTGGGAAGTTCAAGATCAAAGTGCCAACTGATGCAGTGTCTGGTGAGAACCTGCTTCCTAGGTGGCCATCTTTCCACTGTAACCTCACATGGCCTAAAGGGTGAGAGAGCTCTGTGGGGTCCCTTTCATAAGAGCACTAATCCCATCATGGGGGCTCCACCTTCATGACCTAATCACCTCCCAAAGGACCCACTTCCTAATGCCATCATAAGAGGGTTAAGTTTCAACATATGAATTTTGGGGTGGCACATTTAGTTCATTGCAACCCCCTCTTCAACAGAGATAAGAAAAGCAACACTTTGTCTATAGCAGTGGACTGTCTTTATATTAAATATTCAACTCATCTATTTTACAGTCCTGAAATGAAATCCACAGATAGCATGGCCAACCCACAACTATGTAAATGCTCATGCTTGACTACAATAGAAGACATCAGTGAGTAGTCAGATGCTTGCCTTTCATGTAAAACTCCAGGAACAGGACAGTTAATACTGCAGACAAAAATGGGTGTGTTGCATTGGCAACTCAAATCCCATGAGAGTGTTGCCATCGGTGATGGGATTTTCAGAAACGGTGAGCAACTCTTGGTAAGGCTCTCACAAAAGAGAATGCAGTGTTGCTTCAATTTACATGGTTACCCAAATGGGATTCATTGCATATTAAAAGTGTGTAAAAAATAACTTGTGTTGCATATAAAGTGGAATTCAGGTCTAGGATTAGATCACTATCAACAAACTTTTCACCTACATGAATGACCAACAAGATATTAAAAAATAATGCAGTCTGGGGGACAATTCTTCATTGTGAGGGAAAACCTCACTCATTGCAGGGGTATTAGCAATACAGGCACCTACCTACTAAGTGCCAGGTATGTCCTTAGTCATTGTGACTACAAAAAGGTCCCACAAAGATGTGGAGAAATTGGAACACTTGTGCATTGCTGGTGAGACGGTAGAACAGTGCAGCTGCTATGGAAAGCACCATGGCAGTTCTTTAAAAAAAATTAAACATAGAATTACCGTATGATCCAGCAATTATGCTTCTGAACATATATCCAAAATAATTGAAAGTAGAGTCTCAAACAGATACTTGCACAGCCACTTTCATAGCAGCGTCATTCACAACATCAAAAAGTGGAAACAAACAATCCAAGTGTCCACCAACGGATGAACAGATAAACAAAATGTGGTATATACCTGCAATGGATATGTATCTATTCAGCTTTTAAAAAGGAATGAAATTCTGCTACATGCTACAGCATGGGTGAACCTTGAAGAAATTATGGTACGGGAAATAAGCCATTCACAAAATGACAAACATTGTATGATTCCACTTACATGAGGTATCTAAAGTAGGCAAATTCATAGAAAGTAGAATGGTGATTATAAGGGACTGTGGGAGTAAACTGAGGGATTAATGTTTAATGGGTACAGAACTTCAGTTTGAGAAGATGAAAAAGTTCTGGAAATGGATAGTGGTGATGGTTGCACGATACAGTCAGTGTACTTAATGCTACTGAACTGTACACTTAGAAATGTTTAAGATAGTAAAGTCTGTGTAATGTATATTGCACCACACACACACACACACACACACACACACAAACTGGAGATACGGATAACATAGAAAAAAAAATAAACAACAGCAAAAAAAGTCCTTCAGATATCCAAAATTCTCCGAGAGTGGAACTGCCCAATTAAGCATCAAATATGCTTTTTAAAATAGAGGCCCAGGGAATTCCCTGGCAGTCCAGTGGTTAGGACTTGGCGCTTTCACTGCCAGGTTGGGTTCAATCCCTGGTTGGGGAACTAAGATCCCACAAGCCTCGCAGCGAGGCCAAAAAAAAAATAGAGGACCAAACACTATACTTTAAATGGGGAGTGATGGAAGTGTGAAGGAGAACATCTCAAGGATGCCAAATTGGTTTTCTCTCAAGTGCCATTGATTGCTGGAAGTTGACCGAAGTGCTATGGTGAGAAGGCATCTAACCTGCCTTTGAACTCAGCAAGGAAGAGCACCTAAATCTATCAACAGTGCCTTCCGAGGGCAAAAGAATGAGGCAAGGGTGGCCATGTGTCACATGTGTGCGGACTCAGAAATGTAAACCCTCTTACTCTGGACATCTTCTGCCTGTGAATGAAGCCTAAAATCAAAACAGCTTTTTGGCAGGAAAAAAAATGCAATTGACATATCAAGCTCCATCTTCCCACATTTTGCAAAACATTTCAGAATTTAGAGCAAAGAAGAAACATTGGGTTCAAATATTCAAAACCATATGTATTTCACTCAACAAGAGAAACTCACTGTGACAGAGAAATAGGAAAAAAAAAATAGATAGGCTTAGTAGATCTATAAAGCCTGGTTTGGGCAACAGTCTGGAGGTATTTACACTCAGGCAGCTCCAAAATTCAAAAACCGAGTAAAATTCTTACATGTATTAACTTGGATCACATTTTCCTTCCATAGTCTGCCCTCTGGTGACGTTACTATGAAGCAAACTCATCTGAGATTGAACTTACTGAGGGAAAAGGGGGAGGGTAAGGAGAAATGAGCCAAATTCTGCCCTAAGACCTTCTAATGATGGAGGAAATATTCTGTGGCTGCTGCTGGTGATGATGCTGGTGGTGATGATGGCAGTAATATCTAATCCATATGTAACATTTCTCCATGCCTGGCTCTATTGCAAATGCTTTATATACATTCATTAATGTAATCATCACAACAGCCTTATGGGGCAGGTACTTTTATGATCCCTACTCACACGTGAGGAAACCTAAGCAAGAAACCGAGAGGCCCGTAACACCCTGCTCTAAAATATTAATTAAGTAAAATTTCCTAATACTTTGTTCCTAATTAAAGTTTCGTTAAGATTCTCTCTCAAAGGAAAAGTATAGGGCTTCCCTGGTGGCACAGTGGTTGAGAATCTGCCTGCCAATGCAGGGGACACGGGTTCGAGCCCTGGTCTGGGGAGATCCCACATGCCGCGGAGCAACTGGGCCCGTGAGCCACAACTACTGAGCCTGCGCGTCTGGAGCCTGTGCTCCGCGACAAGAGAGGCCGCGACGGTGAGAGGCCCGCGCACCGCAATGAAGAGTGGCCCCCGCTCGCCGCAACTAGAGAAAGCCCTCGCACAGAGACGAAGACCCAACACAGCCATAAATAAATAAATAAAATTAAAAAAAAAAAAAAAGGAAAAGTATAAGCTGGTTAGTGAAGGCCATCAGTCATTCACACATGTGTGTGAAGTACCTTAATCAAATATTACTCCAAATACTTGGGAGTTTCCATTGAAGGTGGGAAGGGAGGGGTGGCATTGGAGGAGAAGCGCCTGAAGAATAGATTTGAGGGGAGGGGGCTGCTGTAGTTGGAGGGGCTTGACTCTGGCAGTCAGAAGGCACATGCATTTGAGTCAGAAACAGGGTGTCAAGCAATCTCACTACTGGGCATATACCCTGAGAAAACCATAATTCAAAAAGAGTCATGTACCACAATGCTCATTGCAGCTCTATTTGCAATAGCCAGGACATGGAAGCAACCTAAGTGTCCATCGACAGATGAATGGATAAAGAAGATGTGGCACATATATACAATGGAATATTACTCAGCCATAAAAAGAAGCGAAATTGAGTTATTTGTAGTGAGGTGGATGGACCTAGAGACAAGTCAGAAAGAGAAAAATAAATACCGTATGCTAACACATATATATGGAATCTAAAAAAAAAAAAAAGGTTCTGAAGAACCTAGGGGCAGGACAGGAATAAAGACACAGACGTAGAGAATGAACTTGAGGACACGGGGAGGGGGAAGGGTAAACTGGGACAAAGTAAGAGAGTGTCATGGACTTATATATACTACCAAATGTAAAATAGATAGCTAGTGGGAAGCAGCCGCATAGCACAGGGAGATAGCTCAGGTGCTTTGTGACCACCTAGAGGGGTGGGATAGGGAGGGAGACGAGAGAGGGAGGAGATATGGGGATATATGCATATGTATAGCTGATTCACTTTGTTATAAAGCAGAAACTAACACACCATTGTAAAGCAATTTTACTCCAATAAAGATGTTAAAAAAAAGAAAAAAAAAAAAAAAGAAACAGGGTGTCAGAAAACGGGAGGGTTCCAAGCATGAGGCTTATTTTCTTGTGAATTTTCCAAGAGACTGCTTTGGCATGTATGACCTTGGTTTATTTTTCTAGTACTATCATGGATTCCATCCTTAAAAAGCTGGTACAGGGCTTCCCAAGACCACGTATTGGTTAAAGTTGTCACTGGAAATCATTACCATGATCGTTTGAACTGCCTAGTAATTGTAGCAGCGTCCCCAATAACCAAAACATGTATTTAGGAATAGGCTTAGCAAGGTTTATGTATTCACCTACTATGTTTTAACAAAAGGGAAAGGGGATGGGGTTGGGAGGGTGGAGAAGATGATAAAATAGCCCTGGTGGGTTGATTTTACTTCGTATCATGATTTCCTCAGGATTTGGGATAGTGTAGATGCTCAGTGAATGTTTGCTAATAATAACTAAAGGGATGAATACATGAAATATACCAGGGACATCTCTAAAGTAAGAAGTCTGATTCGACATCGGTGATGTCACTGCCAGTCTCTTTCAGTTTCTATGGATAACACATTTGTAGTCATTTTACGTGGATTTTTACCCCTGGATTCCGAAATCATTGCATCTCTGAGTGGAGTGACAATACTGAGGGGTTGTGGATGACATGTCCATTACGAAACAGGACATGACTGTTGGTCTGATATGATTAATGTATTTGTGTCAATGGATGGGATTTAAAAGTAGATGCTTTATTAGGGACATGATGTGATGTGCAGGTAACATCAGTTGGTGGTAAGTATTTCATAGAGCATTCAGGTAGGGTGGAAAAGAGTGCCTGGTGAAAAGGGTGAAAAGTTGTGAGAACTTTAGATTGGGAGATGAGAAGGACTTCCCTGAGCAGATGACATTTAAGCTGAAAATCGGACGCATCAAAGGAACCACCATGAGAAGATGGGGAGCCCGCACGTGCAGCGTCCACAGAAAGAAGGTGTGGCGTGGAGTATGAGAAGGAATATGTAGGGAGAAGAGTCTGCAAAAGTAGGAAGGCCGTGACCGGGTGGGACTTTCTAAACTAGGGAAAGGATCTTGGCTTTTGTTTTAAGTGCTATGGGGAAGCCTAGGTGGGTGGTGGTGGCTTAAGGGAGTGGCACGATGTGATTGTTTTTAAAGAACACTGGCTGTGTTTGACGAATTGGTTAAAAAGGACAAGTGAGGCAGCAGGGGAACCAAGAGGAAGGTTCTTGGCAGACGTCCAGGCCAGCAATCACGGCTCTGCTAGGCTGGAAGGCAGAGGGTGAAAAGAGGAGGGCAGAGTCGGGATGTGTCTCAGGAGAGTGGGCAGGACCTTTTGGGGGATTGGTGGAAGAGGAAAAAGAACAGACTCAAGGACTTGATTTTTGGCCTGAGCAGCTCAGAGGATACGGGTGCCACTTACGGAAATGGGGAAGACCGTGGTTGGAGTAACTGGTTATTCTTCTTTTGGAAGTGGAGAAGGAAGCAGATCCCGAATTTATTTTAGCCTCATTAATTTCGAAATGCCTCTTTGACATTGGGGAGGAATTCCAAGCAGGACATTGGAGATGCGGGCCTGAAATTCTCGCGAGAGGTCAGGCCCGGAGAAGCAGCCGAGTAGCCGATGCATGTAGGTAACAAAGAATGCGTAGCCGATGCATGTAGGTAACAAAGAATGCATGCGCGCAGCCTCTTTCAGCTCATGGAGCACCTTCTGTGTGCCTGAGCCCAGTAACCTCACAGCCACCTCGTGACGGAGTTACTACTTCTACAATTTTACTGGTTAATATTAATACTTTGCGTCTGTGTCTCCGGTTAGAGTTGCCTAAACACTTCTCCACAGGCTGTCTCTGTCACATTTTGCTCCTGTTAATCACACTGGGAATTAGAAGACCTGGGCAATGGTGGCCATAAGGACAGGAATTATACCTGTTGAAACTTATACCTGTTGAGACACACAGATGACGTCAGAGGGTATGCACACCTGTGCGTATTCTCTTTAAAAAAAAAAAAAAAAAAAAAGCAGTTTTTTTTTGTGTGATGGACATGAGAGCCCTCTGCTGTTCAGACTGGGCGTATCCATTAACTACAATTTTTCAGCTGAACTGTCTGCAACTATTGAATGAATTCTCTTTAATTTTTGTAAAATGTCCTTGGGATAGAAATCCTACATGATGTATACACTGATGTGTATAAAATTGATGACTAATAAGAACCTGCTGTAAAAAAAAATAAAGAAAAAAAGAAATCCTACGTGATGAACATTAACAATTTTTAGAACAATTTAATTTGTCATAGCTAATAATAGCTCCATGTTATAAAACCCGATACTTTATTTTTCAAGAAAGCAATGTTGAGTGAGGGAAACAAAGAGCTTTATGTTTGAGATTAATTTTTTTCCACTGCCAATTACCCAAATCCAGGTATCGTTCTCGTATAAAAGTAGCAATTTCATGGCTAAAAGAGGAATGAAAAACTCCGAAACCTTTGGAATATCTGCTGCGTAGGACTGCCACATGAAATCAGTCATTGAATATTTCAAAAAATTTTTGAGAAACCTTGTCATATTTACCAGTATGCTTTATCAATACATGGGTAGAATGGCACCTAAAGGATGTAGATGTGTAAAGAGAAGGATATGAATTGGTCCTTGATGATGTTGCAGGTTGCAGAAACAAGTGGTGAAGGGTATGCCAGACAGAAGGAATACCCTGAAACCGAGAGAATCTTAGACTCTTGGGCTGGGACATAAAGTTGGACAAGTACCTCATCTAGGTTGATTGAGGGTCTTCAGCACCAGCCAGCTTTGGCCTTCACTGAGTTGTCAGTGGGGACCCCAGAATGCTCATCAACTAGACAGTGACATACATGATCAGGTCTGAGCTTTAACAGAGGCTTCGGAAGATGTGTGTAGGGCATTCAGAGGCAGGAAAGGGCAGGATAAAGAATAGCCATTTAGGCAGCCCTTAAAACCGCCCATCAAAGAAATCACAAGGCCCTCAGCTAGGGTAGTGGTAACGGGAAAGAGAAAGCAGAATGAAATTGAGAAGTGGGAAGGAAAAAAAAGGAAAGATGATTGGAAGAACGGAGAAACCACTGCATAAACTTTTACCAACAGCAACAAATATTGTATACTTCTCAGGCCTCCCTCTACACACTCCATCTTGTTACTCTTAGGGCTGACTGGCTTATTTCCCCAGGCTCATAGCTGTCCCTAGTCCTAGAACCCATCTTAACCCCAGAGCGGGGCTATTTAAGTATCAGCTGGAGCATTACCACCCCACAGGGGGACATTTGGAAATGCATGAGAACATTTTCAATTCGTAAAATGACTTAGGGTGGTTACTGACGTTTGAGAACCAGAGATGCTAAGCATCCTGAAATATTCAGGAAAGGCCCACACAATACAGCCTTGAACCATGTGTAATCCAGTAGACCCATCATTAAGGAACACTGCCACAATCCCCTCACCCCCAGATCCCAGTTTGATAAACAGGCATTTGCTGTGTTCTCTGTAGCATCTCTCAGAAGATTTGGATGTATCCAGAGGCCTCTGAACACAAAGATTTAATGCCCAATTCCTGCTGTAAATATTTTTTTTAATTTTTAAATTGATATTTCAAATCATTTTTTAAATCCACCTCTTTTTTTGTTTGTTTGTTTGTTTTTTGCCGAGCAGCGAGGCTTGCGAGATCCTAGCACCCTGAACAGGGATTGAACCCGTGCCCCCTGCAGTGGAAGCTTGGAGTCGTAACCACTGGACCACTAGGGAAGTACCGAATTTTAAGTGATTTTTTTTTTTTTTGTGGCTGTAAACATTTGATATTCTTCCAAGATCACTCTAATCGCTGACTGCTTTCTACGTAATTTGAGAAGTTACCAAGTACCTAGCACTGTAGTCACAGCTGGTGGCCTAGAGAAGCAGAAAAGTAACCCAAAATGGAGTTCCTGCCCACAAGGAATTTAACACTCCACTGAGGAATAAAAGGCTAGCCCACAAGAGAAATCTTAAAGCAAACTGGATTGATATGTATCAGTATATAAATCAGAGCTAAGGTTCCTAACACAAGCCAGAAGGATTGTAGGGTTTCAGAGAAGGGAATAAATAAAAACTGGAAAAGAGGAGGGATGCTTAGATCAGTGCACATCTATATTTCCCAAAGTGAGTTCCTTGAAGCACTTGTCCAATGGAATAGCAAATATTGTTACTGGGGGAAAAAAAGTTCTGGGGTTTAAAAAGTTTGGGAATTGCTGGGCTGAGCGAAGTTAATCAGGTTTCTTTATTCCAGGACTTCTTAGACTGTCTAATAACTGATAACCATTGTAATTCTCTGAGAGTGGGCTTTCCTCTTCAAAGTTTTCTCCATTTATTTGACCATGCCACTCCCTTTTGTTTTTTAAACCTAGGATTTCATGGTCCTGGTGTTCCATGACATATTCTTGGGAAAGACCATTCTGATCAGAGCACGGGACACATGAAGGCATGGGTGGGAAAGGTGGGAACGTGCGTGAAATAGTGAGAAGATAGGCATAAGCAACAAGGAGGGGAAAGCTGGGTGGGGGGGGAAGGTGGGAATCAGCGACATTGAAACTCTTACATCAGACCATAAATGTTCAGGTACTACCGCTGCTGTCTATTAGCCACATGAACTTGAGCACGTTACTTCATCTCTCTGGGACTCAGCTTCCTCACACAGAAACTGATCAATCATGGTATCTGTCTTGTAGAGTTGTTGTTAAGATCAACTGTAGTAAAACAATAGAAAGCACTTAAGACTGTTCCTGGCATAAGGTGATATTATTGTAGGCTAATGTGACAAGACTGGAGGGGCCAGACTGTGAGGGCCTTTGAGTTGGACAGAGAAATGTAGGTGTTATGGAAACGATAGTCTCATAGACTCATAGAGACAGTTTATTTATATATTTTTCTATTACTAAATATTTCATATAAAATAAAGAATATGTGTATATGTATGTAGGGTGTGTGTGTGTGTAGAGTAGATGCAAGATTTAAAGAATAAAACAAATCCTTATGGACTGAGCTTAAGAAATTAAACACCACCAATGCAGCAGAAACCCTCACAAACCCCTCCCCAGTCTCTCTCCTTCCCTCCCCATCAAAGGGAACCCCCAGTCTGATTTGGACAATTATCATTCCCTCTTTTATCTTGGGAGTTTAACTACATTTGCATGTTCCCCTATATACATTGTTTAGTCTGTTGATTCCTAAACATTATATCAATGCAACCATACTGTACTTATTTTTCTGTGACTTTCTTTTTTCGTTCAACTTTATGTTGCGGAGATCCACCCACAGTGATGCATTAGCTCAAGTTCATTTATCTTCGCTGTTCTTTCGTGACGTGGTCCATTGAATGAATATAGCCAACACTTTTCCATCCATTCTCTGCTTAGTGAACATCTGGGTTGATTCCTTTTTTTGTTTGTTTGTTCTAACAACAATTCTGCCAAGGGCATTCTTATGCCTATTTCCTGTTGTACATGTGCAAGAGCTTCTGGATGGCAGTATACCTCCAGCTTTTCTAGATGATCCCAAATTGCTTTCTGAAAAGATCAAATGGACTCACTGTCTCCCAGCTGGATGTACAAGTTCCTTTTCTTCACATTACTTACCCTGGAGAATTTGGGGCATAAGACTGACCACACAAAAGCTGTGTTTAGGAAGATTTGTTTGGCAGTGACAAGGGTGGGCAGGGGGAGAAGCCCCTGGTAAAATGCATATGAGAGCAGAGGATGTCAATAGACACATCCCTGCAGAGATGTGTGGACCTAGCAAGGCGTAGGCTTCTTTGAGGGCAGAACACCTATAGTTTTCTGTGTGTGTATGAGTCGGTATCCACCAATAAATTCATGACTCTCAGAATGGACCTAACAGTCTGCAAGGCTTGCAGAAAAACAACTAATTAAAAACTAGAAGTTCAAATATATTTCTCTGGCTCTGTTAAAAGCATCTGGCCCCAGGCAAGGTACTTTGCATCTTCAAATCTCATTCTCCTCATCTCTAAATTGGGCATCATTACCTGCCCTGGAGAATTGCTATGTGGCATAACAACTAATTAATAGCAAAGGGCTCTTGGCACCTATAAATCCAGATGTCAGTGTTTAGTGGTAAAAACAGATGTGCACATTAGGGTAGAAGTGGTATGGAACATGACTGGCCCAAATAGTGCTTCCAGGCTACAGCTGGAATCTCACTAAATTTTAAACAATTTAGGTTTGTACCGACAGGACTTTTCCAAAACCATTGGTTTCCTTGGCCTCCTGCACAACTAAATGGGACAGTCCCTGGAGAGGTAGGCGGGTTTCCTGATAGGTCACACCTCCCTGGGCAGGCCTGCTCAGCCCCCCACAGGAAAGCCATGGTCTCATCTTCATCAGCCATTGAATCTTGCTTAACCCAAGACTGACGAGACCAAAACATATCCCACTGGCTGCCTCCTGCCTTGTGGCAGGGTCAGCTGCGTTGAAAGAAGGGCTGACCCCCAGCAGTAGGTGACTGAAAGAATTGTAACAATGCCCTCTTCTCATCAGGAAATAAAATGTGTTGCAAAGCAATTCTTATAAATCATTAGGGGTCCAAATACAGACCACTGAGACACATGGGTGTTCTGACACAGCCTAATTGGGGTGCTTTTGGAGCAGCAGTGAGCCTCTAACTTGTGAACCACTGCAGAGCAAAAATGAGGACCAAGAAATGTGATTGCAGGACCGTCTTATCACATGCACGAGGAGGGCTGGACCAGGAGGCTCACTGGAGCAGCGTTTGTATGTCGAAAACCCCCCAGGAACAACCTAAACATCGGAACATCAGTAAAGGAATAGATAAATAAAATGTGATATGTCCATAGGATAGAATTCTAGACAGCAATAGAAAGACATTATATATATCTCTCTCCCTCTCTCTCTCTCTCTCTCTTTCTCTCTCTCTCTCACTCTGTGTGTGTGTGTGTGTTTGTGTGTGTGTGTGTGTTTGGCTAGCAAAAATTTAGTATCAAGTGAAAGTAAGTTTCTAAATGAACATCCAATGTAGTATCATGTGTTTTATAAACATATAAAATAATGTTATATTTTTTCATGGAAAATACATTTAAAGGTATACGATATATATTTGTAATGGGCCAGAAGGATACTTGGCAAATTTATAGCACAGATTATCTGAGAAGAAGGAGAGGATGCAGGGACTGGGGAAGGATCAATGGGACTTCCATTCACTTTACAAATTTTTATTTGTTATATGTATATGTATATATAAACGACCAAGCAAATATGTTATGGTTCATCCTGACGGTGAGAGAAGAGGGGTAGGAGAAGGAGAGGCAGGAAGAATGAGCCAACTGCTTTCATTTGGCAGACAGGGCTCTTGGCAAACAAACCACAAGGAGCCCCGTCCCTCCCTCCCTGCTGCACTTTGAAGAGAGAAGAACCTGTTCTCTCTACCCCGCAGGCCACCTGCATGGCACCCAGGTGGGATGCTCAACGCAGCTTCCACTCCATTTCTGCACAAGCTGAAAGACCTGCTTCTCCCATCTCCCTCCTCAAGGCCACAGACGACAGCCTTGGAGCAGGGACACCTGTGATGTCAGCCCAGGGGTGACTTCCCAGGAAGGTCACAGAAGTGTCTTGTAGGCCAGTGCCACGCCCTTTCCTGGCAACAAGCATTGATTACAAGACCAAGGGCAAATTATAGCCTTTGCGGCACATGCGTGGCTGTGTCTAGTCACCCAGCTCAGAGGGAAATTCCCTCAGTTCGACTCGTCCTTGGTCAGGGGAGAGTGTTCCCTTCCTGCTCTGCCCACCTCTTCTCACTGAAAGATCTCCAGCCTCAAGTGTTTGTCCAGCGTTTGGGGGAAAGTGGGAACCTAAAGAGGTGGATCCTTCATGCTCCCCACCTCCCCTGTTCCGGTCTAGGGACTCTGCTACCTCCACACCTTGCCCGCACATCCCTCAAGATCTCGGCTTGCAAGATCTTAGTTCCCTGACCAGGGACTGAACCCTGGCATTCAACAGTGAAATCGTGGAGTCCTAACCACTGGACCAGAGAATTCCCCCTCAAGATCTTCTTAAGTCTCCAGGTCATTCTTTCATCTGGGTCAGAGGTATCCCTTTCTGCTTCTATATGTCCTGGGAGCAACCTCAGCAGAGGGGAAGGAAAATACACAGAAAACCAACTGTTTTCTCTGCTCTGATGGAGACCCCTGCTCCCTGTGCATTAGCTGGGGTGATCCTTCCACACTCCTGGGAAGTGGATTTTGCTATTATTCCTATTTGGCAGGTGAGGAAACTAGGGCTTTGACTCGACCCCATACCTGTACTCACTAAGGAAGAGTTCCATTTCTCTCCTTCCTCTTCCCTCCAAGGCAAGTCTTTTGAGACAGAGAATTGGGGAGGGGAGAAAAAAAACACAGAGGCAAGCAGGGGAGGGAGCAGGGACCAGGGGAGTATTTTAGGTGGGGTGTCTTGAGAACAGCCTCTGTGTTGTACATTTGCAGTGAATGAGAGAGAGGAAAGGGGGATTTTCAGAGCTACAGTGATTATGGGTTTCCTCGAGTTCAAGAGATAGATGAAATAAATCTGAGATATTTTGAAATGATTTTTGGTTATTGAGACTGTCTTATTTTGAAGGCAACAACATATTGTAGCTGATCCATGAGGGTCATACCTTTATAAGCTTTGTAGTAATTAAGTGAGGACCAGGGTCTGACCTGAGGCCTCTGGGCTCTGGCACCATGTCCTTTCCACTGGCCCTGGCTGCCTGTCCCACTGTTCTCATGGCCTTGACCTAGACCTGGGGCAGTTGGACTGTTGAAGAGCCTATCAGGTAATGCTTAGCCTCTGATATATTGAGGCCCCTGAGCACCCACTGGTGACTGGGCACAGCCAGCCTTACCTACAGCATCCTGTCTGCTGGAGAAAATCTGCCCCCGTGTCCTGCCTGCAGTGCTCCATTTCCTCCTCAAGGCCACCACCTGACCAGTGAGGGGCCATGGAACCAGGATGGGGCAAGGAAATTTCTCACTGGCACTGTGGGTAAGCAAAAAAAGCCAGAGGAGAGAGTAGAACTTAGACATACATGGAAATAAGAGGCCAAAGATTAAGATGACCGAGGAGAATCCGAGGAACCAGAAGCAGGACCCAAAGCTTACTGTTCTGGTAAGCCTAGCATCCCTTCCCCCATCCATCTCTTCCTTCATTCATTTGCTCATTCATTCATTTACTCTACAAATGTGTCTGGCACTGAACTCTGTGCCGGGGGCACCATGGAGAACCCCACAATTCTCCTAGTCCTTGAGGTGCTCACATACCAGTGAAGGAGGACAGACATCAAATAGCCCCATTTATAATACTGAGCGGGCCAAAAGGTTCGTTCACTTTTTTCCGTAAGGTGGCTCTAGTAGCGCTTAGCTGTCTTTAACTTCTTTTGAAACAATTTTGTTAAATTGTATTGTGACAGCTGTCATATCAGCATGCATTTAAAAAAAACTTACCAAAATTGGTGATAGGCCATTTTAATATTGAAGATGAAAGAAAAAAAGCAACATTTTCAGCATATGATGCTTTATTATTTCAAGAAAGGTAAAAATACAACTGAAATGCAAAAAAAGATTTGCACAGTGTATGGAGAAGGTGCTGTGACTGATTGAATGTGTCAAAAGTGGTTTGCGAAGTTTCGTGCTGGAGATTTCTCGCTGGACGACGCTCCACAATCGGGTAGACCAGTTGAAATTGATAGCGATCGAATCGAGACATGAATTGAGAACAATCAACGTTATACCATGTGGGAGATAGCCGACATACTACAAATATCCAGATCAAGCGCTGAAAATCATTTGCTCCAGCTTGATTATGTTAATCGCTTTGATGTTTAGGTTCCACATAAGTTAAGCGTAGAAAACCTTCTTGACTGTATTTCCTCATGCTATTCTCTACTTAAATGTAACAAAAACATTTTTAAAACAAATTGTGACAGGCCATGAAAGCTGGATACTGTGTAATAATGTGGCATGGAAGAGATCATGGGGCAAGGGAAATGAACCACCATCAACCACACCAAAGGCCGGTCTTCATCCAAAGAAGGTGATGTTGTGTATATGGTGGTATTGGAAGGGATCTGGAATTAGTCAACAGAAAACCCACAATCTTCCTTCAGGATAACACAAGACCACATGTTTCTTTGATGACCAAGCAAAAACTGTTTCAGCTTGTTGGGGAAGTTCTGATTCATCCACTGTATTCACCAGACATTGCACCTTTGGATTTCCATTTATTTCGGTCTTTACAAAATTCTCTTAATGGAAAAAATGGAAAAAATTTCAATTCCCTGGAAGAGGAAAAGGCACCTGGAACAGTTCTTTGCTCAAAAAGATTAAAAGTTTTGGGAAGATGGAAGGGTGAATACATTGTTCAATAAGGTTCTTGATGAAAATGAAAAATGTGTCTTCTGTTTTTACATAAAAACCAAAAGAACTTTTTGGCCAACCCAATATAAGGTCAAGTGGCAGTAAGTGCCACAAAGAAAAATAAATTTGAGCAGGGAGACAAAGAAAGCCTAGAGTGAGGCTGGCTCCTTCAGTTAGGGTGGTCAGGGAAGGCCTCTGAGAAGATGACATGGCTGCTTGGATAAAGGAAGAGGGTGTTCCAATAGCAAGTGCAAAGGTCCTGAGGTAGGACCCTGCTAAGGAACTCTGAGAAACCAGTGTTGCTGGCCCAAGGGAATAAGGAAAAGAGTGGCAGAAAATGAGAAGAAGAAACAGCAAAGCTTAGACCATGGAGATTTTGTCAGCCAATATAGGGAAAGATTCTTTTATTTTTAAGTAAGATGGTAACCCATTGAAGACTTTTATGCAGGGGAGTGTTATGATCTGATTTTTTTTTTAATGTAGCCCTAACTTGGCCATACTCAAGTCAGCAGGGCCCTCTTTTGAGTCCCAGAGCCAGAGATCTCTGAAACTAACCCATTTCTCAGCCCTCTTCCTAGATTCAAATCTTCTTTCCTCCTTTTCCAGCTATTTGCCTCATTTTTCTTGTGTGTTGATTCACACTTGCCCCCAAAGCCTGCTGGCCCCAAGATGTACTTCTATAACGGTTCTATCACTTATCTGTCAATTTCCGGCCCAGGAGCCCCAGCAAAAGTTGCACAAGGCATATTTGCATCTCATCCGCATCAGTAGAGCAAAAAGGGGGCACAGCTGTAATAAACAAATAGTTGGAGGTAGGAAGTTCTAAAGCTGAAAGAGAAGGGAAAATGATTCCAACACAACTAAATATAGATTCCGCTGTGGACCATGTTGCTGAGGTGCAGACTTTTATAGCAGACGTTCAGTTTTGCTTAAGACCCTTTGCAATCATTCTTAAGCTGTACAGCAAGGGGCCCTTAGGGAAAGAGCCCCACCCATTGCCTTACAGATGGGGAGCTTGAAGTAGCTCACCGAGGGTCACAAGGCTGCTGAGTGTCAGGGCTCAGCTCCATCCCAGCCTCGTGACAACCAACCAAGGCCTCTTTTGATAACCCTAGGAAAATATTTATGAAAGGCTGGACAACAATAAAATAAGCTTATGCAACACTTCTCCCAGTGCAAATTAAGAAACTGATTTGAGGAACAGAAACTTGGTTAAGGCTTGCCTACCTACAAAAGGCGCTGCAGAGAAAGTTGAATACTTAAAATAGAAGAAAATAGAAGAATGGTCTCTCAGGGGACTGGGAGCATTATTTCTGCTCTGAATAATTGAGAGGTTGCCTGTGGAAAAGCTTACACCCAAACTTGGAAATTTCAAAGTCTGATGTAAGCTTCTCCAGTAGACCATAAAATAACCAACATTTGCAGAGTTTAGTAGTTCGCAAAACACGGTCATCATAAACATCCCCTCATTTAGTCTTCACAGTAATCCCAAGAGGAACTGAAAATCGGTATCATCATTATCCCCATTCTACAGCTGAGGAGACTGAGGCTCAGAGAAATTAAATGACTTCCTAAAATCAAGCAGCTGAGCCTTGAAGCTCAGGCTGCTGAATATTTTTCATAAGCTATAGAAGAAGGAAACTCAAGCTTGAAGGTAGCACGATGTGGATTTGAATCCCAGCTTTGCTACTCACTTACCACACCTAGGCCTCAGTTGACTCATCTGTAAAATAGAAAGAATAACACCTCCGTGGTAGCTATTGTGAGAATTAAGTGAAGGAATGTATAAAAAGCACCCAGATCAGTGCCTGACACAATGCAGGTCTTTGTTATTATTACTATTCACAGCTTCTTTTCATTAATCTCAATTTACAGCCTTTCTAGCCACTCTTTGCATAACACATGACTTAAAGACACAGGGGAGGCTTCTTTTTTTAATGGTCTCACTCCCTCATTCATTGGCCTGGTTTCTTATTGAGAAAGATGTTGGCCTGGTGTAAGCAGAGATTCACTTATCAAAGAATCAGTCGAGTCACCAGGAAGTAAATGTGAAGGAGAAGATGGTCAGCACTTCATTCATTCACCCAATAAATATTAATGAAGTTTCTATCATAAGCTGAGCTCTAGGGAGACTATGGTGAACCAAGTAGGGAAGCCCTGGGGCTCAGGGAATTTACAGAGAGGACAAACATCAAGCAAGTCATCACCAACGTGACTGTCTTAGTCCATTCCATCTGCTATAACAAAATACCATAGACTGAGGCTTAAAAACAACAGAAATTTACTTCTCATACTTCTAGAGGTTGGAAGGTCCAAGATCAAGGTGTTGGCAGATTCCGTGTCTGGTGAGAACCCGCTCCTTGTTTCATAGATGGCTGTATTCTGGCTATGCCCTCACACAGCAGAGGAGGGGAGGGATCTCTCTAGGGTCTCTTTTATAAGGACACTAATTCCATGACCTAATCACCTCCCAAAGGCCCTACCTCCTAACGCCATCACCTTGAGGATTAGGATTTCAACATATAAATTTTAGGGAGACACAACCATTTAGACTATATCAAGGACTTAGATACCTCTGGTCCCCTGGTTTTTTGAGGGTTCAGAATTAATACACAAACAGAGCTCCTTTCTCCCCATCTGCCTCCTCCACTTGTCCACAAAATCATCTCCAATTAACGAGCATCAGATCTAAGCAGAGAAAATAATTAAGTCCTCAGTGATTCCCATCACTGCCACTCACATTCCATTGCTGAGAACTAATCACGTGACTGTACCTGGATGTAGCTCTTGACTGGGCAGTCACCTTCCACGCTGGGGAGGGGAGAGCATGAATTTTTGGTGGTCAACTGGTCACCTATGTCGCTACCAGAAAGAAGGGCAAACATATCAGTAATTATAACACCTAATGAAAATAACACAGGAAAGTCAAATATAAAGATGTGGAAAGAGATAGAAAAAGGCATGCCAGGGTACATATTAAAGGCATGCCAGGTAGAAAATTATCACCTACCAAATATGTCACAAACCTTTATGAACCTAAAAATCTTAGCCTCAAAATATATAAAGCAAATCCTGATAGAAATGTGAGAAGACACTGACAAATTCTTGTAATGGGTGACTTTATTTTATTGTTTTTTAAGCCTTTCTTTTTTTTAAAAATAAATTTATTTCTTTATTTATCTTTTGGCTGCATTGGGTCTTTGTTGCTGCGCGAGGGCTTTCGCTAGTTCCGGCAAGTGGGGGCTACTCTTCGTTGTGGTGCACGGGCTTCTCATTGCAGTGGCTTCTCTTATTGCAGAGCACGGGCTCTAGGCACACGGGCTCAGTAGTTGTGGCGCAAGGGCTTAGTTGCTCCACGGCATGTGGGATCTTCCCGGACCAGGGCTAGAACCCATGTCCCCTGCATTGGCAGGCGGATTCTTAACCACTGCGCCACCAGGGAAGTCCTGTAATGGGTGACTTTAAACACACCTCTCAGAAATTGGCTGATTATTACAAAAGTGAATAAGGCTTGAGAAGTCCCACCTAATACAATTAACAATTATCATTTAACAGATATCTGGAGAGAAATAACTTTTTACCCAACAGAGATTACACAATCTTTTCAAAATTTCGTGAGGCATTCTCCAAGTGTATTAGGTCACAAAAGAAATCATAACACAAAATCCCAAAAGGAAAACTCTGACAGTACATATTCATGAGCTATAATGGAATAAATTAGAAAATAATAACAGAAAGATAACCAACAAAATATCTATCCTCTTGGATATTTTACAACATTCAGCTAAGTCCTAGGTTTTAAAGGGAATAAAACTGGAAACTACAAGCTATTTAGAATCACAAGAGCACTTACAGAGTGAAGTAAGTCAGAAAGAGAAAAAACAAATATTGTACATTAACTCATATATGTGGAATCTAGAAAAATGGTACAGATGAAGTGGTTTGCGAGGCAGAAATAGAGACACAGATGTAGAGAACAAATGTATGGACACCAAGGGGGGAAAGCGGGGTTGGGTGATGGTGGTGGGATGAATTGGGAGATTGGGATTGACATGTATACACTAATATGTATAAACTAGGTAACTAATAAGAACCTGCTGTATAAAAAATAAATAAATAAAATTTTAAAAAAAAGAATCACAGGAGCACTACATATGTATCAAAGTTGATAAGGCAGCATTCAGAGGAAAAATATAAAGCCTTAAACACATATAGTACTGATAGAAAACCAGAAAGGCTGAAAGTTAATGAATCAACCAAGTTTTCAACTCAAGAAGCTGGGGGGAGATGGGGAGAAGACAGATAGAAAATAAATCTGAAGAAAGTTGAAGAAAGGAACCAGGGAAGATCAAAGTAGAAATTAATAAAAATTTTAAAAGACAATAGAATCGATTAACTGGTTCTTTGAAGGAATTAATGGAAAGACAAACCTGTGGCATACCTGTCAAAAGAAAGAAAAAAGGCAAAATATTAAGTCAAAAATTGTAAGAATGTTACCTTTGCGGCAAGCTTTTAGAAAATCTGTAGATGAAGTGAGCAACTTCCTAGGGAAATATTCGTTATAAAGATTCAGCCAAGGAAAGGCAGGAAACTTGAATAGAATCTCAACCATAGAAGAAAGTGAAGCGCTATTCAAAGATCTACTAAAATAAGCATCAATTCAGAGGGCTTTTCAGGTAGATTCTACCAGATCTTTAGAGAAGAGATAATTCTATATAAACTGTTTTCAGAGCCTGGAAAAGACAGGAAGCTTATCTAATCATTTTATAGATTCCATACTTGGATACACCCTCACTTCCACATATATGTGTAGATGGTATATATATATGGTGTATACATATGGTAGAAATACACACACACACACACACATATATATATACACCTCACTTCAGACAAAAATACAAAACTCCACATTCAGCAGTGTATTAAAGGAATCATAAAAAAGGGTCATTCTAGGAATGTAAAGATGTTTCAGTATTAAGAATCTATCAAAGAGGGACTTCCCTGGTGGTGCAGTGGTTAAGAATCTGCCTGCCAATGCAGGGGACACGGGTTCGATCCCTGGTCCAGGAAGATCCCACATGCCACGGAGCAACTAAGCCCATGTGCCACGACTACTGAGCCCACGTGCCACAACTACTGAAGCCCGCGCACCTAGAGTCCGTGCTCTGCAACAAGAGAAGCCACTGCAATGAGAAGCCCGCGCACCACAACAAAGAGTAGCCCCCGCTCGCTGCAACTAGAGAAAGGCTGCGTGCAGCAACAAAGATGTAATGCAGCCAAAAATAATAAATAAATAAATTTATTTAAAAAAAAGGAATCTATCAAAGAGATGAAAGTAGAAAAACCATATATATTAACAGATGTTTTAGAGGCATTTGCTAAAATTCACCACCCATTTGAGATAGCAAACCAGGAGAAGAAATGTCTTAAACCTGATAAAGTGTATTAGTAACCTAAGCAAGTTCCATTTTATGGGTCAAATATCATAAATCCTTCCCATAAAAGTCAGAGATAAGACAAGATTCCTATTCAACATTGTTCTGCAGGTGCTAAATACATCAAGACCAGGCAAAGCGAATACTATTCATTGACAAGTCTTTTCTTTGGGTTAATGGAACCAATCGTCTATAACTGTTTACATTTTACAGTTTATAAAGAGTTCCGTATGCACTATCTCCTGCAACCCCCACAGTGTCCAGGAGAGATGAGGACAAGGATTGTCATCCCAGCTTTGAGGATGAGGAACCTGAGGGACATGGCATTTTTAGATTTCCCTAAAGACACAGGGCCGGTAAGCAGTGATGGAGGAATAGGCCCCAGGTTTTCTTATTCTTAGTCATGTTCTTCCTCGATGCCAGGGAGCCTCAGTTAAAATACAATACACCTCGTTGCTACCAATGACTGACACTGGCTAGGCCACTGTCTCTCTGAACAAGTTGGGGCCCCAGGAGCAAACTGGGGTGAAGAAGGGGGGACACTGCATGGTGACTAAGACGGAAAGAAGAGAGAGGGTGCTGAGGACAAACGTTCTTGGTGCCACGGCATATAACCCTAGACGCTGTTTGACAGATGATGCTGGCCAACGCTCAAGGGTGCACCAGGCACTCTCCCAGGCACCTGTCTATGTCAATCATGTAATCGTCAGAGCTCTCATGAGGTTGGCACTATTAATATTACTCCCATTTCACAGATAACCAAGCTGAGCAACGCACCCCAGCTTATGGACTTAGCAAGGGTAGTACCAGGATTTGAACCCAGGCAGCCCGGCTCCAGGGTCTTTGCTCAAAATCACCACAGTGTAGTGTCTTTAAGGCAGTACCCTGGTTCCAGGGGTGAGACCAGAAACCAACCTGCCAAGTGTGTGTTTTAGATATAAAAAAAAAAATCATCAAAGCATCACTTTGCTCACTCCAGTTTTCTGATATTGCTGAGGCCAGGAGGAGGGAAAATGTTCTAACATACACACAATCTGCTTAGAAACATCTGTTTTTATTAAGTATCAGTTTTGCTGCCTCCTAAAATTAGACTTAGCCCAGAGAAAGGAAACAGTGTTCTCCTCAGCTTGCTCCCTTCACACTATAGACCTGTGCACTGAATCTTACTCAATAAGAACAATAAAACAAAATCAGAAAAAAAATATGATTGCCCTGTTAGGACCCTAGATAGGGACTATAAAGTGTTATTTTAAAGAATTAAAAAACAAAAAGAAAGAAACAAACAAAGAAAAAGAGGGTGGGGATATGGGGGGAACAAAAGAAAAAAACAGAATTACCCACATAATTATAATTCATTGCTCAAAACTTCTGCACCTTTCCCCAGGGAAAGGCAATCCCTATTGAGGCATAGCCAACTAGGGAAGAATGCTGTTGCCTTAAAAAACAAAAACAAAAAACGTTTTTTTTAATTAAAGTATAATTGATTTACAGTGTTGTGTTAGTTTCCGGTGTACAGCAAAGTGATTCAGTTATATATATATATATATATATATATATATATATATATATATATATTTATATTTATATATATATATATATATATACACACACACACACACACACACACACACACACACACACACACATATATTCTTTTTCAGATTCTTTTCCGTTAAAGGTTATTACAAGATACTGAATATGGTTCCCAACTCAAAACTTCTTTTGTCTGCAGCTATAGTCATTTCTTATGTCAAAGGTCCTTGACGCCTTTCCCATACCCCCAACCTGTCTCTAGACCTTGTTGAATTTCCCAGAGAGAGCCTGTTAACCCTATGCTTTAGTCTAGTTTTTCCCTTAGCACGTATGTTTATAAGCATAGTTAGATAATCTCAACTCTATGTTCACGTGGACCTGCTGGATAATATCCAAACAGAATTACTTTACTTTGTACAACCTGTTCCTTCATCCTGGAAGAACTTTCCCAACCCAGGGATATCCTGTGCTTCCTTTAAGACCTAGTTCACCTCTTCCAGGAAGTCCTCCCTAATGACACCATCACATGGGCTCCAGTAAAACCCATACGATACACCCACAACGGTAGTTCCCTTAGCACTTCCCACGTTATATATTTTTTTAACTTGTCGGACTCTCACCTGAAATTGCAATCTCCATGAGGGCAGGGACACTGTTCAGATCTATGTCTATTCAGATCTGTGTCTCCATTGCCTTTGGATTAAGAAATAAATTAGTATTTCAAGTTTATCGATTTGTCCTGAAAATTGAAGATCAATGCTTTCAAAGATATTAAATATATATTATAATATTTTTAATAAATAGGCTTTAAAGTTTTAAATTTTCATAAGTAGTCAATTTTAGGTAGAAGCAACTTAGAAACAATTTATAATTTTTCTAATAAGGATATTATAAATAATGTTTATAAGGATGTAATGAAACAAGGGTCCTTTGTCATTAGCAATATATTTGGACACTTCCTTAGGAATTTTGTATAAAAAGCCCATAAACTATCTCAATAAATCAGAATGCAGACAAGGACTGGGACAGCTACTGTCCTTTAGGTGATAATATTTCTTTACCAAAGTAATAATTAGAGAAAAATATCCAAGGAAATAGGATAAAAAGAAAAATCTTTGCATTTATACTTTGCGTAGGGGGAGGGGGAAAAAAAGAGGGAGTTATGAATGATTTTGATAAATAGATGAAAGGAAGATCAGGTATTAAATCTTACCCAGGCTGGGATGGCAATAATGTCACTTTGTGAGAGAAGTCAATGAAAATGTCGTAGATAATAAGTACAGAATCTGTCAATCTGAATAGTAACATACATTAAAGATTTATGAAGCGATGTCCTTGCATTATAGAATGATAGGAGTTATGTCTAGGGGAGACAGATTCTTAGAGTGGCAGGTATTACAGGAGAATACTGGGATAATTTTAAGAAGCTTTAAAGACAAATTGCCAAAAATGATCCGTGAAAAGCAATTCCACTGAAAGAACCAGATGTGAGATAACTCTCATGCAGCCACTAATAGATCATTTTAAAACGTAAAACATCAGGACCTTAAAAATGCACAACGGTATAACCCCACTCCAGGCTTATAAACTGGATCTGTTTATGCAGGAAACATATGTCGTGGGCCCTAAACTATTTTCCCAAGGGAGAAGTCATAATGAATTTGATCTGATCCATCCCAATTCTTCTCCTTGAATCTCTTATAAGCACAGATGTAGAAGACGAATACCTGAGATTAAGAGGGTGACAGGCAATCTCAAAAGAGTGGAAAGCTAGCTGTTATAACACGGGATCAAACTTGGGAACTGCTCTGTTTCAGGAAGTGTATGTGAGGTAGGGGGTGGGGACAGCACAAGACCTAGGCCCCCATACCGCTTTGATCTGATCTCAGGGGGACATGAATCACTCCTTTGATCTAAAGGATCATAAGACACGTTTTGAGGAGGAAAATGAGCCTCCTTAAATACAGAAGAGCCAAATCCACAACTTCTTGGCAGGCATTGGGTAGGCAATGACAATCTGCACTTGATGTAATAATAACTGTCCCTTATTTGTGATATAGGTAAGGTGGGTGAACAGTTTTATATTCATAATCCAATAGAAACAAGAAGGAAATAGTTACCTTTTTTGATCTAAAAAGTGTGAGATTTCCTCTCTCTTAAAGACCTTAAAACCCAAGTATTTCTCTAAAAAAGATGTATCTAAAATAGAAGAGTCAGCAAACGTTTTGTGTAAAGGTCAGATAATAAATGTTTTAAGCTTTTCGGGCCATAGGTTCTCTGCTATAACTACATGACTCTGCCACTGATGAAAGCAGCCATAGGCGATATGCAAATGAATGGGCATAGCTGTGTTCCAATAAAACTTTATTTCTAAAAACAAGCAGTGGGCCAGATTTGGCCCATAGTATGCCTACCCCAATCTAAAACACTGTTCAAAAAGTAACAGATAACGGGCTTTTACATAAAACATTCTTTCATGCATAGTAGGCAAAGACAAACCAGATCAAAATGACACTAGTATTTGAGGAGAGATACTTGAAGGTGACAATTAATGGTGGTGATGATGGCAAGTAACAGGGAAGAAAAAAAGCATGTTTATTTATTACTTAACAAATGCTTACACAGTGCTTACTAAGTTCCAGGCTCTAGTCCAAATGCTTTACAAATATTAGCTCATTTAGTTCCCAAAACAACCCTATCGTAAACCGCCATTATTATCCCCATCTTACAGATAAGGAAACTAAGACATAAAGAGGCTGTCACTTGCCCATCATCAAAAAGCTAGTAATGATGGGAAGACAAGAGAGTCAAATTAGGAGAGACTCTCATAGAAATATTATCGGAAGACTAAATTAAAATTCTCCTTCCACAACTAACTAGCTAGACCACGTAACTAGCTGGTATGCACTCCTTTCTAAGTACCTCAGAAAGATGTGATCATAATGCTGCCCTCCCTTTTGACTGCACAGAGTCCCTGCATCTCTCAAACGTGATTATGCATTGGAAAGGGGTTCATTACTTCTGTTTGCTTCCACAATATGTTAGTTAATATCAATACTCAGTTGTGAAGCACTGGGAGATAAACACCAATAGATCTGTTACCTTTTCGGATATGAAAATCAACAACCGAAATAGGAAATGTAGCATTTATACTAGAACCAAAATTCATGAATGATCAGTGTGACCATCTCAGCCTTGCAGAATTCAAACATAAAACCTGCCTCTTGGACTTCCCTGGTGGTGCAGTGGTTAAGAATCCGCCTGCCAGTGCAGGGGACACGGGTTCAAGCCCTGGTCCGGGAAGATCCCACATGCCGTGGAGCAACTAAGCCCGTGTGCCACAACTACTGAGCCTGCGCTCTAGAGCCCACGAGCCACAACTACTGAAGCCCGCGTGCCTAGAGCCAGTGCTCTGCAATGAGAGAAAACACTGCAATGAGAAGCCCACGCACCGCAGCGAAGAGTAGCAGTCCCTGCTTGCCGCAACTAGAGAAAGCCCACGCGCAGCAAGGAAGACCCAACGCAGCCAAAAATAAAATAAAATATAAAAAAATTTAAAAAAAGAAATATAAATGCTTCTATATATGAAAAATAAATTAGAATTTAGCTGACAACTTCTAATAAAAAATTTTTTAAATAAAAAAATAAATAAAACCTGCCTCGTCACTGCCCTGGGCTCTAAAATGATTTTTCACATATATGAATTAATTTGATGCTAACAACAATTGTTTTGCATACTAGAAATCTAAGATTCAGAGAATCAAGTTCACCTGCCTAAGATCGTATTAAAAACCAATTCCCTGGACTCTGCCCAAAGCTTCATAATAGTAAAGTAGCTCAATGTGAGGGACATGGTACAGTGAGGCATAAGTAGGTTTATTATTTTACTTGTATAAGTATTTTCTAAATGCTTAATAGTGCCCATTTATTTGTATTACTTGGAATTGAGTTGTCAACATAAAATTTTTGGTAATTAAAGTATATTTCTTTCATTATAAAACTATACATTTCAATCTTTCTTTTTTGTAATAAATTTATTTATTTATTTAGTTTTGGCTGCGTTGGGTCTTTGTTGCATAGAGCAGACTTTCTCTAGTTGTGGCGAGCGGGTGGTACGCAGGTTTCTCATTGTGGTGGCTTCTCTTTGTCGCGGAGCACGGGCTCTAGGCATGAGGGCTTCAGTAGTTGTGGTACGCAGGCTCAGTAGTTGTGGCCCACGGGCCTAGCTGCTCCCCAGCATGTGGGATCTTCCTGGACCAGGGATCGAACCTGTGTCCCCTGCATTGGCAGGCAGATTCCTAACCTCTGTGCCACCAGGGAAGTTCCTCAATCATTCTTTAATCAATATTTATTTCCTTTCATGTCAATATTCACACGTTATATTGCCATCTTAGTCCAGATTCTAGCCACTCCCATCTTGCAGGACAGTAGTGATTATTATAAAGGAATACCAGTTCTGAAGGATGCTATTAGGAGCTATAAATGCAGAAGATTTTATATTGAATCAATTAGGATACTTTCAATCACGAATAACAGAATTCCCAGCATAAACTGGCTTCAACAATAAGGAAATGTATTGGCTTTCATAATTCTAAGTCCAGAAGTAGAGCAGGCTTCAGGGTTGGTTTAATCCAGCAGATCCAGTTCAGTTTTTCTAGGATTCTGTTGGTTCTGCTCACCATCCTATGGCAGCTTCATTCTCAGGCTGGTATCAAGATGGTTGCAGGCATCACATACAGAAGATGCTATTGTCTTCCTTTCTGTCAGTCTCTGGAACATGAGAAACTTTTCCCCAGAATCCCCCAGAACACGTCATCTTGCATCTCATTGGACTAAATGTGTCAGATGCCTATTCTTGAACCAACCTTTGAGGTCAGAGGAACACCCTGTGCTAAGTGGCTAACATCCGCATTTCTGAACAAATCACTAGCAAGCGGGACTACATTATTACACTTGTCTTGGATAAAGCATGCACTACCTTTGGAGTTGGGATTAATCTTCTAAACTTCATGGTTGTTAGACAGCAAAGGGATGAAGTGGATCAGGGGAGGCATTTGTCATTGTTTTTGGCTGAGTAGCCTCTGAACCTCCTTCTTATGTTTGGGATAAGAATCTGGATTTATTTTCCCAGATTATAAATTCTGGTGGAAAGCAAACTCTAATTACCTATGACTGAAATTGAAAAACAGATTTGTCAGTCCCCACGAGCTTTTGTAGCTAGGGTGTGGGCAAATGACCTAGACTTGGTCAACTGGACACCTCTCCTTCCCTCAGCCATTCCCAGAGATGAATCAGTAGCAAGTGACCCAAGGAAGCAGGGTCAGAATAGAATCTGAATGGTCTGCCTGGAAGGGATCTTTCACCATGGTTAATTGACCATGGAATTTCTAGGACCAAAATCATAAGGAGCCCATAAACAGAGGCATGGTCTGAGACACTTCAATAGAGATTCTCAAATGCTAGGCCTGAATTAGTTTACAGACCCAGAGCCTCTTGAATGAAGGAAGGGTCAGGAACTCTTGATGAAGAACGCTACAATATGATCACAAATATGTATTGAAAATCCTCATTCTGATCTTCCTCCAAAACAGTTACCATCATTAATCAGAATAAATGTGTACTAGAGAAGGAAAATACCTAGATCTTCAGAGCATTGTTAGAAACTGGGTCTGTTACTAATGCTAATTCCTATGGAAGCAGAATACCACTGTTTTCTACCAGTCAGAGAGAAGATTTATGGGGAGTAAGGTAATAAATTGAGTTTTGACTTAAGTTTGTCTTCATTAGGCTCAAAGAGCCCCCAAATCTGTATTTATTTCCTCAGCTTACAAAGGTATAGGAACCGATACATACAACAGAGTAATTCTCCACTTTGGCTCTCTAGTCCATGAAATAAGGGTCATTATGATAGGAATGGCCAAGTGCAAAGCGATGGAGCTCTCCCTACATAAAATAGCACATCATAAGTAATATCACATCCCTAGGAGAATTTCAGAGATTAAAAGACCTGGAAGATCCAGAGGTGATGATTGCTACCACATTCCCATTTAACTTTCTAGTTTGGCCAGTGAAGAAAACCAGATTGGTCTTGGAGAGTAACAATAGATTATTATAATCTTAATCAGTTACATCTGCTGTTCCAGCAGGCTTCATTTGACAAAAGCAAAAATACAGAGACCCTGGCACTTGGTATGCATCTATGAATTTGCCAAAAGCGTGTATTCTCTATCCCAACACACAAAGAACACCAGAAGCAGGTGTTTGTTTGTTTGTTTGTTGTTTTATCTGGCAAGGACGATAGTACACCTTTACTATCTTACTTCAGTATTATGTTACTTATCTGGTACTGTGCCACAGTTTGGTCTGCAGGAACCTCAATTGTCCAAAGGACATCAAGTTGACAGAATCTAGGGAGCTGAAGTAGCAGACACCCAGGATGACTGGGTTAGACAATTCACATCAAAGCGTGGAAGCTAAGGCTCATAAAACTACACCAGATTTGGGGTAGTGGATTTGAGGAAGAGGTGGGGGAAGGGGTCCAATAATGGAGGACATGTAGGGCTCTCTCCCCAAGAGTACGCTGTTGTACCTTGCAAGCCCTATCACTGGGAATCGGGTGCCATGTGTGTGGACTTTAGATTGTATAATACATTGGGCGTGCCATCTGACTCCATGGGTGACTCAACCCTCAGTTTGGAGAGGAAGAAGGTCCAGAGCTGGTCCAGGCTGTAGTATCAGCAACTCTGCCATTTAGCACTTGTGATCCAGCTAAACCAATGAGGCCTGGCATGTCTCTGGCCATTTGGGATACAATAGAGTCTGTGGCAGGCTCTGATAGGAGAACCAAACAGATGACCCTATGGTTCTAGCAAATAACAAACAAACCTCTCAGCAAATAACAAACCTTTAGAGAACCAGCTCTTGGGTTGCTATGCTACAAGGCAGCATGACATAGTGATTGGGAGCTCGGGCTGGCTTTAGGCTGCCTGAGGTTGAATCTCATCTCTACCACTTACTAATTGTGAGACTGTGGACCACGGCTTATCTTTCCTTTGTCTTGGTTCCCTACCCATAAAGCTGGCTTAACAGTAGAGACTTGATGGGAGGATTAAATGTGCTCACGCATGAGAAGTGCCTGGCATGGCGTCTGGCACATGTGAACGCTCCATAAATATTAGTTATCGTATCCCATACGTTGAACAAGCATGAACTGTGCCACAAACAAAACCTTAGTTCTGTGTTTCCCCTCACCCCTTCAACCTCTCCTCAGTGAAATTAGTCTTCTCATGAGCCTAGATGAAACTCTAGGAGGCCCTAGAGCTTTTCTACTCATTTCTAGGTAATAAATGAGTCACATTAAGTCACAGTTTCAATTTACTGGTTAGAAGGTCAGAAAACTCAACTTGACAGCATTAAATCCTCACCCTTCCTTGACTTTTTGGCTGGAAGCTTCTGCTCCTCCTCTCCCCCTGCTCATGTCCTCCCCAACTTGCCGGTTGTTCGTTTGGTGCCACCAGGGTGAAGCAGGAGTGGGGAAGGAGGAGAGAAGGGGTCTAGACCAGCTCTCGTTTGGCTGGTGGCTTCATGCTGAGTCTCAGGGCTGACAGATGGTTAGTGCCGGATCTCTCTCACGGGTGTTTTGGTGGGTCCTTTAGAGGTTTTTTCTGGATCCTTTTCTTCCCCTCTTCCTTTGACCACGAAGGATGTACCTATTCTGTGTGGTCTCTTGCAATTCCTTATTTAATCTCTGGGCATGCAATACCTGGTCAACTCTAGCATCTTTCTGTCAAGGTCTCCAGGTAGCCTATCCAATAAGACCCAAAATGAACCACGTCACTGCTTTCCGTCTCCCACTCAATCCTGAGTGGTCCTCAGGAAACACTCAGAGTCACTTCCCCTACCCACCTTGGATCCAGGCATCACAACCCTGGTTCTGCCACCAGGAAAGATCTTACCCTCTAGATTCCTTAGGAGTCAGACCCCCAGCCCATGGGCTACGTTAGTTGCCTTAGACGTGGTTTATACCTGTCTCTCACGCTCCATAGAACACATTTCAAAACTCTCCCAGTGACCCCTGAAGTCTTCCTCATGAAGCATGAGATTAGAAGTCAGCAAACTTTGCTTGAAGAGAGCTGGGTAGTATATTTTAGGCTTTGTGGGCTCCAGATCTGTGTCATAACTACTCAGTTCTGTGTTGTAGCTTGAAACACAATATATGGACAATATAGACAATACGTAACCCAGTCAGCATGGTTGTGTCTCAGTAAAACTTTATTTATTTATTTATTGTAACATATTCTTGTTTAAAAAAACTCCAAGTGTTTTTATTTTTTAAATTATTTATCTATTTATTGGCTGCGTTGGGTCTTCATTGCTGCACGCAGGCTTTCTCTAGTTGTGGAGAATGGGGGCTACTCTTCGTTGCCGTGCACGGGCTTCTCAGAGCTCACGGCGCAGGTTCAGTAGTTGTGGTGAACGGGCTTATTTGCTCCTCAACATGTGGGATCTTCCCGGACCAGGACTCGAACCCGTGTCCCCTGCATTGGCAGGCGGATTCTTAACCACTGCGCCACCAGGGAAGTCCCAAAACTTCATTTATGAAAAGGTGATGACCAAACCAAAAGTTTGCTGAATGGGAGTGTCGTATTCCTCCACCCCTCATCTCACTTCCCAATTATGTGGGTTGGAAGCTGGAGAAAGACAGCCACTTTCTCATTACCAGTCTCCTTACACCAATTCCTCTCTCTTTGTAACCTGACCACTTTTATCATCTCAAAGTGGGGAAGGATGTTTAAGAGTTTAAGAAACACTTTCTCAGACATTTCCCTTGAAAATGTTCACACATGGACTTGCCTCACCATCACTTTTGTAACTGATAACAAATTGTCCACTTATGTGGCACCTTAATTGAAAATGAGGCAGGAAATGTTTTAAATGTGTTAGCCTGGAGATGGCTGCAGACTCCAGCTGTTGCATCCAGTAGAGAACTGAAGGCTGTGCCTTGAAAGTCACAGAGTGAACTGAGTTCCTTTCTCAAAAAAGGCATAGCTGTCGTCCTCCATTCTATCATATGCTGTCTTGCTTTCTTAAAGAATGTGGCACACACCCTCAGTTTCCTTGTTAACTGGGGTGTGACATTACAGCAGCCTTGTTGTGACTTGTTGTAAAACGGATGTCACTGGGGGTTATGGAGGTGACTAGAACCAGTTTCCTTTAAAAAGTATGGCCCTGACAGCTTTGCCTTGATGAGTTCTTGTGCCTGCTTTCTACAGATTTTTCTGTCTCCTTCCTCACTGTCAGCCTGTCAGCAGCCACTTCACATTGCTGTCAGTTTGCCTATCCCTAGCAGCCTCCTTCCCTATTTTGCTACCTTTAATGTGCTTGGACTTAAAAATCAAAGACTCAAGGTGTTAGAATTGTTGGATAATTGTAGTAGGAGTGAGGGCTGAGTGATTGTCCAGTTGGTGGCATATATGATCTTAATATGTGGACAATAAGACATCTATTTTGGCTGCTTACACACTTGTTTTTATTTGTCTGTTTAGATGGAACATTTATTGTGGCTGCTTACAGATATTATTCATTCACTCATCCCTCATTTATTTGTCTTTTGCTTGAACGCAAGTGCTCAGCCATGCTGCTAATATTTTGCCCCCAGAAATGACCTTTGTTTTGGATGGGGTTAGAATCGCTTTTTTAATCTTCTGATTGATTTATGTACTCACAAATGTACAGAATTTTATATAAATGCATACATGTGATCTATGTATTTTTCAGACACTTTTTTTTTTTTTTTGCTTTCATCCTCTCCTGCCTTCATCCACATATCCACATTAGGGCTCCTTTCCCAACTGTGAGGTAGCATGTGCCAACAACTGGGTTTATATCCTTCCATATTTTCTGCATGCATGTACAGTCACACAACACACACTCACACATGGAGCGTTTTTTGTTTAGATGGCAATCTTTGCTGTCCACTCAACAGCCATACTTTAGGGCCCTTCCTCCCACTTGTTCTTTGTTAACAGAATTTATTTGTACGGATAGTAAGCAAAGATCTCTTGGTATGAAGAAAGTCACCCATATTCTAGCTCTAAAAAATGAATCTGGATGGGTTTTAAATAGGGAATCTCATTCTTCTTTTCATTTGTTTAGGGATGAGCATATAGCTCAGTTCTGGTAAATAAGAGGTAAGGAGAACTGTGTAAAAAAGTTCCTTTTTTTTATATAAGGAAATGTACTATGCCTGCTGGATTTCACAATGGGGCCACTTGAGATTCATGGCCATCAGTATTACCTGAGAATCAGATATCTCAATCAAAATACCAATAGAATTTGTTTTTTCTCCAAAATTGACAAGCTTTAGCTAAAATATATAAGGAAATGCAAAAGAACCAGCATATCCAGGATAATCTTGAAGAACAACAAAATTGGAGGACTTACTGATTTCAAAACTTTAACCGTAAACTATAGTAATCAATACAGTGTGTTATTAGTGACCGAAGGAATAGAATAATAAGTTAGGTCATAAATACACCCACACATATGCAGCCATTTTTTCACAAAAATGCCAATGCAATTCATTGGGGGGCGGGGGAGAAGGCTTTTCAATAAATGGGGATGGAACAACTTCTTAAAAAATGAAACTTGAATCCTATCTCACACATACACAAAAATTAATTTGAGGTGAACCATAGGCCTAAGGCGAGCTTTAAAACTATAAAGCTTCTAGAAGAAAACAAGGCAGATATCTTCATGACCTCGGGACAGGCAAAGATTTCTTAGCCAGAATACAAAAAGGATTTAAATATAAAAGAAAAAATTAATACATTTTACTACATAATAATCAAAAGCTTCTGGAGACTTCAGCTTCTAGCGACAAGGTAGTAACAAGGTTCAGATCTATGCTTCTGCTGTAAAAAAATATTTGAAAACTGGAAAATTTATAGGAAACAACAATTTTCAGAAAATGGACAAAAGACAAATTACTGACAGGGGAGCAAATATAAGAATTATCAAAGACTTCTCATGAGAAACTATGCAAAGAAGAAAACAATGAGATAACACACATACAATGCTGGGGGGAAATCCTGTAAATGTAGTATTCCATACCCACTGAAAATATCAAAAATAAAAATGAAATATAGGCTTTTTCAGGTAAACAAAAGCAGAGAGATTTTCAGTGATAGTAGACATGCACTAAAAGAAATATTAAAGGAACTTTTTCAGGAAGAAAGAAATCAATACCAGATGGAAACTTGGATCTATATAAATGAATGAAGAGCACTGGAAATGTTAAATATGTGGGAAAATATAAAAAGGATTATCTTGTTTTTTAAATGTCCTTAAAAGAAAAAAGACTGGGAATTCCCTTGTGGTCCAGTGGTTAGGACTCAGCACTTTAACAGCCGTGGCCCAGGTTTGATCTTTGGTCAGGGAACTAAGATCCCGCAGACCACACAGCACGGCCGGAAAAAAAAAAAAAGAAAAGAAAAGAAAAGAAAAATGACTGTCTAAAGCAAAAACAATACTAATGTGTTGTGGACATATGTAGGAGTAAAATATAGGACAACTGAGCACAAGGGTTGGAGAGAACACAGATAGGTTAAAAGTAAAACCGTGAAAAATATATATTATGAAAATACTGATCATAAGAAAGCTAGGGATTCCCTGGTGACACAGTGGTTAAGAATCCACCTGCCAATGCAGGGGACATGGGTTAGAGCCCTGGTCCGGGAAGATCCCACATGCCATGGAGCAGCTAAGCCTGTGCACTACAACTACTGAGCCTGCGCTCTAGAGCCCGCGCACCACAACTACTGAGCCCGTGCACCACAACTACTGAAGCCCGCACACCTAGAGCCCGTGCTCTGTAACAAGAGAAGCCACTGCAATGAGAAGCCCGCGCACTGCAATGAAGAGCAGCCCCGGCTCGCCACAACTAGAGAAAGCCCGCACACAGCAATGAAGACCCAACACAGCCAAAAATAAATAAAATAAAATAAATTAATTAAAAACAAAGAAATTGCATGGTATTAAAAAAAATTTTTTTTAAAGAAAGCTAGAGTGGCTATATCAATATCAGACAAAATAGATTTCAGTCTCAATAAATTTAAAAGGACTGAAATTACACAAACTATGACCTCTGACCACAATGAAATTAAATTATAAACCAATACCAGAAAGATATTTGAAAAATTCCCAAATATTTTGTATTGTATTCCCAAATGTATTATATGTAAATAATACATTTCTAAATAACTCATGGATAAAAGAAGAAATCACAAGGGAAATTACAAATACTTTAAACAGAAATGGAAACACAACACATCAAAAAAATTTTTTTTTCAACACATCAAAATTTTGAGAGGGAAATTTCCTTTTTCTCTTCCGGCCACGCTGTGCGGCATGGAGGATCTTAGTTCCAGGACCAGGGATCAAGCCCATGCCCCCTTCAGTGGAAGCACAGTGTCTTAACCACTGGACCACCAGGGAATTCCCTAGAGGGAAACTGAAAGTTTTAAATGCTTATACTACAAAAAAAAAAAGTCTCAAATCAGTGATCTAAGCTCCCACTTTAAGAAGCTAGAAGAGCAAATTAAATACAAAGCTAGCAGAATAAAGAAAATAATAAAGATAAGAGTGAAAATCAATGAACCAGAAAGTACACAAACAATAGAGCTAATCAGTAAAACCAAAGAAGCTCTTTCTTCAAAAAGATCAACAAGATAAGTAAACCTCAAACTACACTGAACAAGAAAATTCTAAAAAGAACATTCAAATGACCAACATCAGGATTGAAAGAGGCAATATCACCACAGACATAAAAAGGATAATAAGAGAATATTATGAAAAACTTTATGCCAATAGATCACCAACCTTTAAATAGACAAATTTCTCAAAAAATACAAATTATCAAAACTGGCTCAAAAAAATAGAGCACCCAAAGAGCCCTATATCAATTTTTAAAATTGAATCATTAATATAAAACCTTCCCATAAAGAAGACTTTAGGCCCAGATGGTTTCACTGGTGAATTCTAACAAAATCTTAAGGAAGAAATAATAGCAATTCTATACAAACTCTTTCAGAAAATAGAGAAGGAAGGAACTACTTCTCAACGCATTTGATGAGGACAGACTATTCGGACACCAAAACCATTACAAGAAAAAGAAACTACAAACCAATATCACTCATAAACATAGAAGTTAATATTCTTGACAGAATATTTGCAGACTGAATCCAGCAATGTATAAAAAAGGGTAATACCCCGTGACCAGTGGTATGTGTTCAGGAATGCCAGGTTGGTTTAACATTCAAAAACCAATCAATGTAATTCACCATTAAAACAGAATAAAATAGAAAAACCATACGAGCCTCTCAGTAGACATGGAAACAGCATCTGACAAAATATAACACCCACTCATGATTTAAAAGATTTTTAAAAAACTCTCAAGAAACTAATAGAAAGGAACTTCCTCAACCTGTTACAGGGCATCTATGAAAAACCTACAGCTAACAATGTAATGGTGAAAGAATGTTTACCCCTGAGATAAGACACAGGATAAAGATGTCCACCTTTCCCTTCTTTCATTTAAAATTGCCTAGAGGGGTGGGATAGGGAGGGTGGGAGGAAGGTTCAAGAGGGAGGGGATATGGGGATATATGTATACATATAGCTGTTTCACTTTTTTGTACAGCAGAAACTAACACAACATTGTAAAGCAATTATACTCCAATAAAGATGAAAAATAAAATAAAATAAAATTGTACTGGAGGACTAAGTGCAAACAAGAAAAATAAATAAAAGACATACAGAGTGGCTAGAAAAACATAAAACTGTCTTCCTGCAAGACATGATCATGTATAAATGGCCAATATGCATATGAAAAAATGCTCAACATCAGGGCCAGGTATTAGACTCTGGGGAAGTAGTCCATGAGGAAGGAATCTATCTGTTTGTGCACAGGCTTTCTCTAGTTACGGCGAGCGGGGGCTACGCTTCGTTGCGGTGCACAGGCTTCTCATTGTGGTGGCTTCTCTTGTTGCAGAACACGGGCTCTAGGCGCACAGGCTTCAGTAGTTGTGGCACACGGGCTCAGTAGTTGTAGCTTGCAGGCTCAGTAGTTGTGGCACGCAGGCTCTACAGAGCAGGCTCAGTAGTTGTGGCGCACAGGCTTAGTTGCTCCGAGGCATGTGGGATCTTCCCGGACCAGGGATTGAACCCGTGTCCCCTGCATTGGCAGGCGGATTCTTAACCACTGCGCCACCAGAGTAGTCCTGGAATGTATCTGTTTTTGCTTACTGCAATATCCTAAATACCCAGTGCAGTGTCCATAGTAGGTGTTTGCCTTTATTTTGTGAATGAATGAATAAAAGGGCAAATGTTAGATTCGGGTAGTTTAGTCCTGAGAGGTGACATTTCACTTCAGTCAAGACAATTTTAATATTTCAATTTTGGAAAAAGAATCTTAGATTCCTATTCTTTTTTTTTTTTTTTTTTTTTTTTTTTTAGATTCCTATTCTTAAGTAAGACAGAATATGGCTAAGAGAAACTGTTTTCCTTTAGCAGTTACTTTTGATGGTTAATTTTCTGTGTCATCTGGCCTGGGCCACCAAATACCGAGATAAGTTATTTCTGGGTGTGTCTGTGAGGGTGTTTTGGATGAGATTAGCGTCTGAACTGATGGAACCACAAAAATAGAATGCCCTCTCCAATGCAGGTGGGCATCAGCCAATCCACTGAGGGTCTGAATAGAAGAGGTGGAAAATGGAGGAATTAGCTCTTTTTTTTCCGGCCTCACTGCAAGAGCTGGGACATCGCATCTTCTCCTGCCCTTGCCCTGGTTTTCAGGCCGTGGCCTAGGACTGCCCACCAGTTCCCTTTCCTTTTTTAAAAAAAAAATAGTATTTTGTGTTTTTAAGGGCCTTAAGTTTTGTGTGTTTTTTTTTTTTTTTTTTACAAATTTATTTATTTTTGGCTGTGTTGGGTCTTCGTTGTTGCACGCGGGCTTTCTCTAGTTGCGGCGAGCAGGGGCTACTCTTCATTGCGGTGCACGGGCTTCTCATTGTGGTGGCTTCTCTTGTTGCGGAGCACGGGCTCTAGGCACGCGGGCTTCAGAAGTTGTGGCACGCGGGCTTCAGAAGTTGTGGCACGCAGGCTCAGCAGTTGTGGCACATGGGCTTAGTTGCTCCACGGCATGGGGGATCTTCCCGGACCAGGGTTTGAACCCGTGTCCCCTGCATTGGCAGGCGGATTCTTAACCACTGCGCCACCAGGGAAGTTCCCCACCAGCTTTCTTGATACTCTAGCTTGCAGATGGCAGATTTTATGTATATATGTATCTCCATATACAGTCATCCCTTGGTGTCTGAGGGGGATTAGTTCCAGGACCTGTTGTGGATACCAATAACTAGGGATGCTCAAGTCCCATAGTCTGCCCTCTGTATTCACCGGTTCTGCATCCACGGATTCTACCAACTGTGGATCATGTATTAAGTTTGCTATCCACATTTCGTTGAGTTTGTGAATGCAGAACCTGGGGATATGTAGGGCTAACTATATATTTACTGAAAAAAATCTGCATATAAGGGGACCCACATAGTTCAAACCTGTATTTTTCAAGGATCAACTCTATATAAAATATATATGGAGAAAAATATATATATATTAATGGTATATATATGAGAATATATACATATATATATTTATTCTAATGGTCTGTTTCTCTGGAGAACACTAATACATTACTCATATGCTCATATGTTTACTATCATAACTAAGATTGTCTATCCAAAACACTTTAGAGTTGCTACACACTTATCTGTATGATTTCTTTTTGTAAGGAGCTTACTCTTTATGATTACAAAGGCAATACATGCCTTCTGTACGGAGTCTAGAAAGTGCTGAAAAATTAAGAAGAAAGTGAAAATTCCCTAAAATCCCATCACCCCAACTGACATTGAGCTCTTCCTTCTTCCACTTCCTGTTTTCCTCATAGTTTGTTCCACTATTTTGGCACTAACAACATAAAGGTCATGGAGATAGAGATTGACACAAAAAGGAATCAGGTGGGTCCCTTGGGGACAGAGGGGGACGGACGTCCATGTGGAATTTTCTAGTGGGTAGTTGGAAATGCGGTTGTAAACCAGGAGAGATTTCAGATCTCTAAGTGGGGAGGGACAGGGGTCACAGAGGTGTCAGGTGAAATATCAGGAAGGGGAGGAAGCTGGCCAGAGAAGGAAAGCAGACCAAGAAGAAAGGAAGAATCTTGTACAGTATCATTTGTTTATACTTGCTCCAGAAAGTATATGGGGTAACGCATTAGAAAGAATCTGTTTTCTCTTGAATTCTTATCTATGAATGTTCTTCTGGGCTCTTCAGGAGTGAGATGTTTTCTTTCTGTATTCTCCACACCTGCAGACTGTAGCCAGCATGCCTTTCAAGAGAATGAGTTGACATGTGAAGGGCACAGAATTAACCAGAATACTACTTTCTGAATGCCATCTTTTCTTTCCTCTGAATATTGATTTCATCTACTCTTTTTGAAAACAAGTTTGTTTGGAATGGCTTTTCACAACTATTTCCACACCCACATTATGAATACAAGAATCTGTTTAAATCTATGTTCTTTGAGAGAAGGCAAGTTTGCAAGTGGATAAAATGTCTTGCTGATTCTTGTCACATGCATTTATGATCCTCCAGCCATCTTTTTAATAGGCTGCATTCCTACCGCTTCAAGGTGTGCTCACAAAGGACAGATCTCATGAGTTTTTGTTATTGGCCCCTAATTTCCTATTGTACGATTTGACTTGTGTGCCTGGAGAGACAGAGATGGAAGCCCAGCAGTAGTTCTGCAAGTGGTTGCCAGACGTCCCAAAGCAGATAGAGGTGCTGCCTCTATCTTCTGAAAAGAAAAATGGTAGAAAATGCTGCCAAGGCACCCAAAGCCTTGTCGATAACACATATTCCCCAAACAACTTGTTTAAAAGACCTCCCAAACACTATAACATATAAACCAAACAACTCTAAGTAGAAAAGAACCCCCTAAATCTAAATTATCTACCTCAAACACAACATCTAAAATATTAGATGTCAAATCTTGTTCCTTGTACGTTCAAATCTCAGTAGAATGGTGCACAGGAAATGTTCTCCTTCTGGCCATCATTCCCTCAGTTCAGCAGCCATTACAGAGCTCAGTAGCTATCATGCATTGAGTCCCAAATGCAAAATGTCTGAAGCTGAACTCACCACCTTCCCCCCAGCTCAAGACTTCAAACTTCCTTAGGCTAATCCATTTCCCAGACTCACAGGAGGAAACAAGATTGCAGATATGAGCTGGGGGAGAAGGAATTCCATTAGGCTTTGTGGGCCCATTTTTAAGATCTGCCACTGTTCACAGAAAGAGGGAGGGGAAGGGCAAGGGCACAGCAGACTTTTTCGGATAATAACAAGACAAGGTAAGATGTGCTATAGCCGGGTCATGGAAGCATATGGTGGGAGATGTTGAGTCTCACTAGGAGGAGAGTGGGGAAGCTTTTCAGCACAGTGCCTGACACAAAGTAGGTGCCTGAAAAGTGATTAATGATTGAAAGGAGGTAATGTCTGAATATCAACCTGATGCTAAATGGGCCTGCCTACATGGAGGAGAAGGGAGAGATTTCACATGAGAGCAAAAAGGCAAGCTGTGTCAATTCCCAGACGTGTCCAGGAAATGACAAAACTTGGGTTGTGCCCTGGCAGTAGGCTGGCAACATGGTATGGGGGTCTTGGACAGGATTTGGTAGACAATGGAGATCCAGAAAAGCCAAGGGGTAGATCTACTAAAAACTATATTTTCTTTTTTATTGGCCACACCACATAGCACTCGGGATCAAACCCGTGCCCCCTACAGTGGAAGCGCGGAGTCTTAACCACTGGACCGCCAGGGAAGTCCCCAAGAACTATATTTTCTAATGCAATGTTGGTGGTCCTATGTATGACTACTCCGAGAGAAGCAAAATGGGCTTAAAAAAATATAATCGTAGTTCAGCTGAGAGATAAAAAGGGAGTGAAATGAAGTAGATGATAGATGGGCCCCCAAAGAATACTTTTTGTTCCTTCAACAAATAATTAAGAGTACACATCTCACATCCTAAAAGAAACAAGTACACTCTTCCTTCATCCTGCAGCTTTTCCCTGGGGCCCTCACAAACTTGCCTTCACAGTCAAGGCTGTAAAATATCTCCTGCTGCCTTCCCTTCTTTTTTTTTCTTTTTTTTTTTTAATATTTATTTACTTATTTGGTTGCACTGGGTCTTTTTTTTTTTTTTTTTTTTTTGGCCGCGTTGGTTCTTTGTTGCCGCATGCAGGCTTTCTCTAGTTGCAGAGAGCGGGGGCTACTCTTTGTTGCGGTGGGTGTGCTTCTCATGGCGGTGGCTTCTCTTGTTGCAGAGCACAGGCTCTAGGCATGCAGACTTCAGTAGTTGTGGCACGAGGGCTCAGTTGTTGTGGCTCGCAGGCTCAGTAGTTGTGCCGCACAGGCTTAGTTGCTCCGTGGCATGTGGGATCTTCCCAGACTAGGGATCAAACCCGTGTCCCCTGCATTGGCAGGCGGGTTCTTAACCACTGCACCATCAGGGAAGTCCCTGCACTGGGTCTTAATTGTGGCAAGGGGGCTCCTCAGTTGCGGCTCCAGGGCTCCTTAGTTGTGGCATGAGAACTCTTAGTTGTGGCATGCATGTGGGATCTAGTTCCCAGACCAGGGATCGAATCTGGGCTCCCTGCATTGGGAGTGCGGAGTCTTATCCACTGTGCCACCAAGGAAGTCCCTGCATTCCCTTCTTGAGGGCACATCAGTTTGGCTTCGGCCCTCTCCACTCCTGCCAACGTTCCTCCTGAGGTCCCAGTTGCTAGCAGGTACTTTCTAACCTTTACCTTGCTGACTTCTACCTTCAGCACCGGACCAGGCTGACCAATTCTCTCATGCTCTTTCTCCACCTCTTCTCACTCTAGCTTCTTACCCCTCACATAGTTGAGTTTCCAGTCTCGTGTCCCTTGTCAGTTTCAGCTCCTCCCAGCATGCTTTGCACTACTGACTCCCAGATCTCCATCTCCTCTCAGCCATCTCTCCTGACTCCACATGTGTTTACCCAACTGCCTCTTAGACACCTTCACTTATTTGCGCCAGGGGCAGCTCAAACTCCACATGCCCCAGAAGGAGATCATCTGGCCTTGGGCATGTTAGTTAACTGAATTGGGTCTCACTTCCTCAACTATAAAACAGGGGCATTACCGATAGCCACATCGTACAGAAGCCCGTTAAGATTAAACGAAATAACACAGAATAGCATGTCAGATAGACCCTGGCACATGGTAAACGATCTACAAGTGTTAAACCATTACTGTGCCTTCACTCAAACCCATTCCTTCCTACCCATATATTCCCTAACTTATAAACCCACCACCCATGTCCTTCATCAAGCCAATACCTAGAGCATCCTCCTTGATACTTCCCTCTTCCTTAACCTCATAGTTGTTCTGTCCCAACCCATCCATTCCCCTTCTTAAGTATCTGACCTTGTCTCTCCTCTACTCCATTGCCTTAAGCTCTCAGCATCTCCTGGGCTGAGGGCTAGGGCTATTCTTTCCCTGACCCCACTCTTGCTACTCTACACATTAGTCGTGAAAGAGCATATTGCATGACACCACTCTCCTCTTAAAAGCTTTCAATGGCTTGCCACTGCCTTGGGGACAAAATCCAAACTCCTTGGAAGGACACAGAGGCTCTTCAGGACCTGGTCTCAGTCCTCCTCCTTACTCCCTGAGCTCCAGCTAGGCCTCCTTGGGTAATGCCACAGTACTCGTCAAGCTCAGTCAGGCCACAGTGCCTTCTCCAACCTCTCTTGCTGCTTCTTCCAGACATAGATCGGGTGCCACTTCCTCTAAAAAGCTTTCCTGGACTTCCAGTCAGATGAATATCTTTGTCCTTTGTTCCACAGAGTCTCTGCCCTAACACTTACCATGCTTTAGTTATTACCCGCTCATTTGCCTGTTCTCTCCCACTAAATCGAGCTGCCTGCGGGAAAGAAAATTATCTTTTAATTTCCATATTCCCAGAACCCAGCACAGTGCCCCGCAGGCAGTAGGTTGCAAGGGAAGTTAATCAGAACAGTCTTTCCACCTAAAAGGAAACAACGTGGTTTGGGGAATCGATATTAGTGTTTAGCGAATCCACTCCTCTCGCGGCACAAGGCTGCACAGGGGTTCCTTTAGTCCTGCGTGGATATCCAGTGCCTGCATGTCCTTCTCGGGGCTTCAGCTCAGGCAGATTTAACCCTCACGATTAGGGCAGACACAGGACTGCATCGGCAGAGCCTGCACGGGAGCCTGCAAATACACGCCCAGGGGGCTGAGGTCAAATCCTGAGCCCTTTGTTCCAGGCAGCGGAGGGCAAGTGGCTCCGAGCCCGCCAGCCCTGACGGGTGCAGGGCCTGCCTGGGCAGAATGGCACACAAAAACGCACCGGGGACCGCCGTGTCGGGCAGGGGCGCGCGTGTGCACTGGCCCTCTCCGTGCCAGACTCCTGGCCCTGGGATCCCCCGCTCTCCGGCGCCCCTCTCAGGGTCCCAATCTCTGGGCTAGGCAGACTTCTCGGCCCGCGGCCGCAGCGGGCGGGAAAGCGCTCGGTGGCCCAGCGTCACGCGCTAGCGGCTGGGCGGGCGGCGCGCGCGCACGCGCGGGGCGGGGCGGGGCCAGCGTGGGCGGGGCGGGGCGGGGCTGGGCTGGGCTGGAGCCGGGCACAGGAAGAGCTGGGAGGCCCGAGCCGTCCCAGGGTGCCCTGCGCGGCGTGGACTCGGGCAGCTGCCGCCATCCCGCTGGCGAGGGGGAGAGAGAGGCCCGCCCGCTTGCCGGTCGGGCCAGTGTGGGCCAGTGCGTGAGGGCGCGGGGGGCCGTGTTAGCGAGACGCAGAGCGCAGCCGCCACCACCAAACGGACATGTTGGAGCCCAGGGCCGCCGCCGCCTCTTTTTCCTCATTCTCCGAACGGGACTGAGACGGGGCCCGCCACCCCGCCGCCTCTGCCTCTGCCTCTGCCTCGGCCGCCCGCCCCGCCGCCTCGGCCGCAGCCTCTTCCTGCCCGGCCTGCAGCTCCGCAGCTCATCGTCTCCTCCGGCCGCTCAGGCCCGGCCGGTTCCCCGGCCCCGCTCCGCCGCGGCGCGAGGTCTATGTGACCGGCGGGCCCGGAGCAGCCGCCGCCGCAGCGCGAACATGGACGCCGTCAACGCCTTCAACCAAGAGGTGAGGGGTGCTTGGAACAGGAGGGTGCCGGGCCTGCCGGGGAGTCGGGGCGTCGTTTCTCCTGCCGCCGGAGGTTTAAAGCTTAGGTCGGGGTGGGGACGCTTCCTGCCCCGGTTCCGGGGCGGCGGGGCCTGCGCGGAGCGGCCTGTGGCCCGGGGAGGTCGCGGCGGCCGCGGGAGCCGACCCCACACCCCTCCCCCACCTCCCACTCCCGGGCGGCGACCTCGGGCTGCCCCTCTCGCTCCCTTCCGGCCTCCTCCAGCCCGCGTCGGCGCCGGTGCCTCTAACTTCGCTCCCTTTCAGGTCCGGGCGCTCTCGCTCTCTGCTCCCAGCCTCGTTGTTGGCTTCGCGGTACCGGGAGCCCGCAAGGGGCTAAGAAAGAAGCGCGGGCGGGCGTAGGGGGCGGGGGGAGCCGGAGCATCTGCTGGTCGCAGGGCTGACGGAGCGGCGGCCTCGGCTCTCCTGTTGCTTGGGCCGCGGCGCGACAGCGGCTGGACTCTGATCCCGGGTCGGGGAGGAGTTGGAGAGGGTGTTCATCCCCCTCCCCCGGGATTCCTACACTTGGGAAATGGGCTGAATAAACGGGGCTCCTTATCCTACCGAGTCGTGAACCCAACTCTCTTATGGGCTCTGTGGCCCCAACGTGACACCTAAAAAGTTGAATGGGAGAGAAGAGTATTCGCTCCGCCTTAGACCGCTAGAATGCCGGCTTTGGCCTCCAGTCCCCCACCCTCGCACCCTTCTCGCGGTAGTTAATCCTCGGCTCCCTTCTTTGGGAACATTTACATGTGAAAACCTCCCAAAACCGGGAACAAAGCTGCCTGCCGCCCTAAAGCTCTCTGGTTGTATCTCCAAACATTCCAGGTGCTGTTTTTGAAGCGTAGAGCCCACACATTTCTATTTTTCAGAATCGATTTGAGGGGAGAGGTCTTGACCATTGATGATTTAAAATGTAGTTACAGAATGGAAACAATTGTCATGTGTTGAGTTGGATTATCTTCCTTTTCCAAATACTTAAGATAAACCCAGCACTGACGAAGTCAGATGTAGTAGTAGTGTAGTGCTAGAAGTCTTGGGATAGCGTTAAAAACTTGCTGCATCTCACAGTGAGATTTTTTGTAGTTTCATTTGTGACAGAATTAGGGTGCAGTAACTTTCACTTTGCAGTGCTATAATATCATAGCCTCCACTAACACTGCAGTTAGCACCGTTTATTGCTTTATCAATTATCCTAGAAATGATTTGTCTTCAACTGATGGATACATAACATGTCTTAACTGCAGAAGTTGGGCAGTGTCTTGTAAAGTTCAGTATTGATTATTTTCAAAATGACGAAATAGTATTTTCTGATTTTTGATGGCTAGAGAATTTGTGATAGTGCCCCAGAGATTTCAGGGTTGGAAGTTGACTTTGTTTCCTTAAGGCAAAATGCACTGGAATGTTGGCTTCATGAGGGCAGGGAGTTTCTGTTCTTTGCTTCCTCCCCCCCAGCATAGCACATGGTTGGCAAATACTTGTTGAATGAATGAGAATTTATTTTTTAGAAGATAAGTACATTTCTTTTTCAAGATAAAAACTTTCTGAATGGTTTTAACGAACAAAGAGGAGGGGTTTTAGTGTATTCTTAAGATCAGAGGAATTTAATTCTGATTGAGACATTATGGAAGTTCACATTAAGCACATTATTAAGCAGTGTCTTATGTTAATTTTGGGAAAATCTCATCAGTAGTTTTTACTTTGAAAACCAAAATTAGGAATGATACTGACTCCTTGAAAAAGGAAAATGGTATTTTAACCTTTTAAAATGTACAAAGTGAGAATTTTCTTATCATTGATCATTTTCCTCTTTAAATAATTTCTATTTCCATTCCTAGTCTTTATCACTGCAAATTGCATTATGTTAGGTGTATGTTACCAATTCCAACTCTCTTCTGCCAGACTTTCTTCCCAAAACACTTTTTTCTGGAGAAAATAGTCTGACTTTAAAATCCATCTCCTTGTGCCTGCCTGGTTGTAGTGCTTCTCAGTTAATTCCCCCCATTCATAAAATGTTACTGATTCGTTCAAATCTGTAACTTCAAATCTCCCAAATCTTCATTTTACAAACTTTTGAGAACCTGCTTAGCTGTAAAGCTGTGTCCTTAATACGATGGCACTACTACTGAGGATCTCTGTCCCATAGGAGCCTAAACTAATAGAGGACACAAAACTTAGGCAAGTAGCTTTAATATGGGATAGAATGGCTTCCTTTGGGGCCCTTGTAGAGTACTGTGGGATGGCCGTGGGGGTTTAGACTTGGGCGGAGAACAAAGTGTCAGTCTCAGGATTTCCGAAGGTGTAGGAAAAGTAATTCAGAGGCTACAGTGGTGAGAAATAAGGAACAGTAGTTTGACTCCTGAGACTACTGGAAAGTAAGAATCATTAAGGTATCAATAATTTTGGGTCTGACCAGTTTCACATCTCTAATGTGTTTGAATTCCATTTTTTTTTTTTCCAGGCCGTGGATAAATTGAAGGTTTTAAGTAGTGGAGTGATAATCAAAATACTGCTTGATTTGTAGTATATATTGTAGAAGGCAGAGGTTTGGAGAAATTTGGTGGGTTGGAGACTGAGGTAGGAGAAGCAAGTAGAATCTGAACTTGGCATGTCTGTAGAGGGAGTAGAGAGGAGGGGAAGGATGTGGACCAGAAGAATCCATAGACTTGACATCTGGTAGGTTTAGAAGCACCTTTTGCCCACACATTCTGAGTGCTGGGATAGGGGGGATGCTGTTAACGCGACAGGCAGTCATCAAAAGTATATTTAGTGGAGGGGAAAATATGCTCGATTTTGAACAGTTTGAGTGGAACAGTCATGTAGAAATTTTGGGCAGGCAGTTGCTCATGTAAGACTCAAACTTGGAAGCAAGAGTTAGAAGGAGACATCAGGGAGTCACTCTCAGATGTGCCCTAGAGAAAATTGAGAGGGGGAGACAAAGGAATTAATATTTAATAAGGATCTATATAGCATGTCCGTCACTTTATATATACATATCTAAGTTAATACTCCTACAACCTTGCGTAGACATCCATTTATAGGTGAGGAAACTGATTTTCAAAGAAGTTGAATAATTCTCAAGGGCATACTACTAGTTAATGGTAGAGCTGAGATTTGAATACAGATGGTACCCTCTTAATTGCTGCCTGAAGGTAATATTTTATATAATACCAGGGGAGTGGTCACAGGTTAAGACTTAAGTAAGAAAAAGGCCACAAAATTTTTTGAGGGTAACGGAATCTGTAGTTTAAAGTTGAATGGTGATGGGAGAGATAAGGAAATAAGAGGTAGCAAATGTAAAGTAGTTGGGGTTTTTTGTTTGTTTTTGTTGTTGTTTTAGAATTTTGGTTGTGAGGTATTCCCAGGGAAAAGTTGCTTCAAGGATGAAGGGAAGGAAGAATAATTAACAGTGTAGTAGGCACTGGTGCTAGCCCTTTGGTGTGTTTATATAGTGTATATATAAAGTCTTAACCTAAGTAAGTGGTGTTCAAGCCCTGGTCTCTATTAGATGGGCATAGAAGTTAAAGCATGTTGAGGGAGGGGATGGGCAAAAAAAAAGCGTGGTTTAAAGCAGCTAGAGGGATTAGTTAACTTAGAGCAAAATTGTGGATGAGAGGAAGGGGACAGATCTGAGGCACAGGTAAAAGAGGTCAGTATATCTGTGATAAGAGAGGAAGGAAGATAAAAAAGACAAGGTTATTAAAGACATTTTGACAGGACTTTTATGGCAAGACACCGTGTTAAGTGTTGTAAAAGATGGAAAGATGAGTAAAAAAAATCAGTGATACTTAATTGTGTTCTACTATGTTTATATACACTCCTTAATACGAAGGGTTTGGTAGTTCATAAGTTTGTTGAATGGATAAAGGTTATAGATAGGATTTTTTAAATCCGTAGATTGCATTTTTAGCCTTTAATCAGTCTTCTCTAAATCCAAAAGAATAGCTCTTCCCTCTCCCTCACTTTTTTTCTTTTTTGGCAGCATCTGTGATTTTAAGATGTTTAAAGTACAAAAAAAGTGCAGAGAGTATAACAAGCATCGAGAGTTGTTATTATTTTATGTGTTTTTAATTTTAAAATAAAGTATTATAAAGTCCTTCTTTCCTCCCATCCCCTCTATCCCCCCGCGTCAGAAGCAATCAATAAATGAATTTAGTATAATATCAATCTCTGTGGTCCTTAAACAATATAATATTCTGTATTTTGATATACATGAGTAGTATATTGAACATATTCTGCAGTGTTTTTTTGCTTAAACATTATTAATACTGTATATTAAGATTTAGTTCTTTCTAACTGCTGTGTAGTATGCTGTTATTTGAATAGACCGTATTTTATTTATCTGGTTCCCCAGTTGATGAACATTTGTTTCTCATTTGTTACTGACAAACACTGCAATGAACTTTCTGAAACATGTCTCTTTGTGGAAGAGTTTCTCTAGGACAGCTGTTCTCAAACTTTGGAGTTTGGCTCCTTTAAACTCTTAAAAGTTGAGGACCACAGAGAGCTTTTGTATCTGTGGGTTATATCTTTGATATTTACCGTATCAGAAATTTAAGCCAAGAAACACATTTATTAAAAATAATGTACCTATTACATGTTAACATAAATAACATTTCTAATGAAAAATAACATTTCCAAAACAAAAAAAATTAGTGAGAAGAGTGACATGGTGTTATATTTTTGCAAATCTCATTTAAATTTACATTTAATAAAACTTGCATTCTTGTATCTACTTTTTCATTCAGTCTCTTCCATCAGGTAGCCTCTGGAAAACTGCTGTATACTTGTGAGAAAATGAATGAAAAGGGCAAGAAATGTCTTAGTATTGATATGAAAACAGTTTTTACCTCACAGACCACTGAAAGGAACTCAGACACCCTCTTCCCCACACCGCCGCCCCCAACCCCCAGGATCCTGGAATTACTTTGTGAGAACTACCGTATGGAGGTGGTATGCATATAATGCTACTTTGAAGTGCAGGAAGAAAATATGAGTGTTTTTATATTTGTGTTTATCTTTAAAATCAGACAAATTAAACTTTATGAGTAATTTTAATACATGAATTGACATTGCTGCTCTTATTCACTTGGGCTGTCAGTCTTGAATCATGTTACTCTAAAGGAAGAATTGAGTTCCACATCTCATTGGGGAGCTTGCCACTCTTCCTATTCCCACTGGAAATTGTTCTGTATGAACTATTGTATATTTTACCTATTGATTACTAGGCATGATTGTCTTCTAGAATTTAGGTCATATGGTGAGTATTGTATGTTAAGCATTTTTTTTTAACCTGTAATGTCAGTCTGGTTGCTTTTTGATCATTCCTTTCTTCTTTGAGAGGTCTATCTAAAGAAGTGGACAAAGATTCGAAACACGGTTCTTACTGTGTGGAAGAGATGTAGAGGACCAGGGCAACAGAAGTAAAATTGGAGGTTTCTCTTGACTCATTTGACAATGTCATGCTGTTAATCACAGGAGTTGGGATATTAAAAGTTATAGTTTTGTTCCTCTGCTCTTTCTTGACTCAGAGAATTGCTTATCTCTGACAACAGTAGAGGTCTGGCTTTATGGTGAGTGGAATAAAGCTGGCTCTTCAGAGCTTTCTGTAGCAGGATTTATCACTGATGTTCTTGTTGAAAATATTCCTCTCCCTAGTCTCTCATTTTGTTTAGTATTTTGTTTCAGAAAAATGTGTGGACATACGATAAGGAACTGATTCAGAGAAAAATTGGAGTAATGGAAAAGTTGGCTTGTAAATCTTGTGAAACAGAATTCAGGAGATAAAAGTACCTAATAAAAAGTTGACAAACTGGTAGTTGGTTTTTGTATGTGTATGTTTTGTTTGTTTTGTGTTTTTTTGTTTTGTTTTTTTTTTTGGCTGCGTTGGGTGTTTGTTGCTGTGCACGGGCTTCTCTTGTTGTGGAACACGGGCTCTAGGCGCGCGGGCTTCAGTAGTTGTGGTGCACGGGCTTAGGTGCTCTGTGGCATGTGGGATCTTCCTGCACCAGGGCTCGAACCCGTGTCCCCTGCATTAGCAGGTGGAATCTTAACCACTGTGCCACCAGGGAAGTCCCTGTTTGTGTATGTTTTTGTGGGAGTGTTTTTTTGTTTCCCAGGTACAAATCGTAGGTTGCTCTCCTCTGACATGGAGCCCAAGTGAATATAATTTGCTTAATCATTACAGGAAACTTTTTTTTTGAGGCATAGTCGATTAACAATATTGTGTTAGTTTCAGGTGTGCAGCATAATTCCGGTTTTTTTGCAGATTATATTCCATTACATGTTATTATATTATTACAAGATATTGGGTATCTCTGTGCTATACAGTAAATCCTTGTTGCTTATCTATTTTATATATAGTAATTTGTATCTGTTAATCCCATATGCCCCCCCCACTTTGGTAACCATAAGCTTGTTTTCTGTGTCTGGGAGTCTGTTTCTGTTTTGTACATAGATTCATTGTATTTTTTTTTTAATTAATTAATTTATTTTTGGCTGTGTTGAGTCTTCGTTTCTGTGCGAGGGCTTTCTCTAGTTGTGGCAAGCGGGGGCCACTCTTCATCGCGGTGCGCGGGCCTCTCACTATCGTGGCCTCTCTTGTTGCGGAGCACAGGCTCCAGACGCACAGGCTCAGTAGTTGTGGCTCACGGGCCTAGTTGCTCCGCGGCATGTGGGATCTTCCCAGACCAGGGCTTGAACCCGTGTCCCCTGCATTAGCAGGCAGATTCTCAACCACTGTGCCACCAGGGAAGCCCCCCATTTTATTATTTTTTAGATTCCATATATAAGTGATATCATATGGTACTTGTCTTTCTCTGACTTATTTCACTAAACATTCTCTAGGTTCATCCACGTTGCTGCAAATGGTAATATGTCAGTTTTTATGGCTGAGTAATATTCAGTTGTGTATATATACCACATTTTCTTTATCCATGCACCTGTTGATGGGCACTTAAGTTGCTTCTGCGTCTTGGCTGTTGTAGATAGTGCTGGTGTCGAACGCTGGGGTGCATGTATCTTTTCGAATTAGAATTTTTGTTTTTTCTGGATATACACCCCGGAATAGAATTGCTGAATTATGTGGTAGTTCTAATTTAGTTTTTTAGGGAACTTCCGAACTGTTCTCCATAGTGGCTGCACCAATTTACATTCCCACCAACAGTGTAGGAGGATTCCCTTTTCCCCATACCCTCTCCAGCATTTATTGTTTGTAGACTTTGATGATGGCCATTCCGACCCATGTGAGGTGATACCTCATTGTCATTTTGATTTGCATTTCTCTAGTAATTAGAGATGTTGAGCATCTTTTCGTGTGCCTGTTAGCCATCTGTGTGTCTTTGGAAAAATGTCTATTTAAGTCTTCTGCCCATTTTTGGTTTGGGTTTGGTTTTGGTTTTTTTGATACTGAGTTGTATGACAGGTAACTTTTCTGTAGCTGTCTGTCTGCATTTAAAACTCATTTCAGATACACCTTGATAACATGATAGGAAAAAAGTTGTTACATAAATGATGAACTTTTAGTGTTATTGATAACATTTGTTGAGATAATATGCGGAATCTTTTTTTTTTTTTTTAGCATACTTCAGAGCAACAGCATGCAAATTTAATAAGCCTAAAACAAGCTATGCTATGTTATCAGGTAGTATATAGGATAAGCAGCTTAGCTATTAACAGTTGAAATTTTGGTAGAGTTGGTAATAGTTAAATTTGTATTAGGCCTTACCAAGATCTGTTGAGAGCTTAATCTTGAAGAGACATGTCTACATTTCTGTGTTAATAGTAAGTGTAATTAAAATGGACTGTCATGATTTTTTTTTGAGAACTAGAAGATTGCTCAAACAGTATTGTAATTTATTATGCTGCAATCACCTTGATCCTTTTCAATATTTGCATGGTTTGTCGATTACTTTTTATTGTGTTATAGTTAGAGCTCTTTATTGGTGCTTGTGAATTCATGGATAAATACATAGAAACTTTGATAATACTGACGAAGCATTGTACAGGTTAGTAGTGAATTCAACAAGAAATCCAGTGAAACTCTGGAGTTAAGAATTAGAAGCCAAGCCACTATGGAGAACAGTATGGAGGTTCCTTAAAAAACTAAAAATAGAACTATACGACCCAGCAACCCCACTACTGGGCATATACCCTGAGAAAGCCATAATTCAAAAAGAGTCATGTACCACAATGTTCATTGCAGCTCTGTTTACAGTATCCAGGACATGGAAGCAACCTAAGTGTCCATCAACAGATGAATGGATAAAGAAGATGTGGCACATATATACAATGGAATATTACTCAGCCATAAAAAGAAATGAAACTGAGTTATTTGTAGTGAGGTGGATGGACCTAGAGTCTGTCATATAGAGTGAAGTAAGTCAGAAAGAGAAAAATAAATACCGTATGCTAACGCATATATATGGAGTCTAAAAAAAAAAAGGTTATGAAGAACCTAGGGGCAGGACAGGAATAAAGATACAGACGTAGAGAATGGGCTTGAGGACACGGGGAGGGGGAAGGGTAAGCTGGGACGAAGTGAGAGAGTGGCAAGGACATATACACACTACCAATGTAAAATAGATAGCTAGTGGGAAGCAGCCGCATAGCACAGGAAGATCAGCTCAGTGCTTTGTGACCACCTAGAGGGGTGGGATAGGGAGGGTGGGAGGGAGATGCAAGAAGGTGGAGATATGGGGATATATGTATATGTATAGCTGATTCACTTTGTTATGCAGCAGAAACTAACACACCATTGTAAAGCAATTATACTCCAATAAAGATGTTTTAAAAAAAAAAAAAAGAATTAGAAGCCAAGTTTTGGATTGGGGGGCGGTTGGGAGATAGCAGGGCTCAGTGAAAAGTGGAGGGCCATCCAAGTACCCCTTGGAAGTTATAATTGGTGTTTGGATAATTTGTGATTTTTGGTGTAAATCCATGTGGGTCACTTGGAAGAGATCGTAGAGCGGTAGTGTACCTAGCATATTTGACATCCAGAGCAGAACTTTCTTTTTCTTTCTTCTTTTTTTTTTCTTTTAACACATTCCTCTTCTACAACAAAACTATTCTCAGAAATAATCATGAAATTGGCCAGGAAAGAAATTTGAACTTCATGCCGGTTACAAATAAATATTACAACAGAGAGAAGTAATTGATTAATATTTTTAAATTTCATTAATACTTTTTTGATAAAAGTAGAAAATTTTATCTACATCCTGCTCTGTCACAGTAATGAATAATAATATTCCAGTTTCTTTTTAAGCCTTAACTTCTGCATATTTGTCAATGATTGTCAGTTGATTTTCACAATATTTGAGTTCAGTAGACAGTTATAGTCAGATTTAGCAATTTTATCTTCACCTGTAAGTGACTGAAAAAACACTTCTCATTAATTCTAATTTCTAAAGGTTGTATGTGAAGCAGCACAGATACAGTAGTTGGGACGTCTTAAACATAAGGTTTCCTTTAGCAGAAATTTAGAAAAAGCTCACTTCACAGTAAATTCTAGAAATCACAATACTGTCCATGTCTTTTTTTGGCATCGATTCTAGTGACTTACAAATGTCCTCTCAGTCAAAAAAATTTCACTGAAATATTTTCACCCAGAGTTTCAATGTAAGTCTCTATTAAGATTGGTGAACATCTTTGAAATTATGTGTAATGGCATTCTCCGTAATTTTTGTTCATGGATCATCAAGCTTTGTGTTTCTTTGTTCAAGACTAATTCTGGCTGTTTTTAAGTATTTACACCAGAAAAAAAGATATATCAGGAAAGAAGAATTGCAAACAGCTATCATACTTTAAACGTACCATTTAAACATAACGAATACATATACATAGGAACTACAGAATTGGAGATGTAAACTGACCCTGAGGAGAGTGCAGGCTGTCCTGAACCTCTCTGTAGTCATTCTCCAAATGAACAGGTGTAGCGAATCTGCATGTTCTATGCACTGATCATATAACTGGAAGGTTTCCTAATGAAATTCCACGTAGAATAGATTGCTTATTAAAGGATACATAATAAAAATGTACAGATTTGATGCTTATGTATTAAAAACTTATCAGTTACCACAGCAATAGTTCAAAACAAGAATCTCAGTCAACAAAATGTTTTAGGGGAAGGAATATTTTATCCCTGATATTATTTAGAATTGCTAGTATTTGGTGATAAATAAAACAATTCTCAGACAGTTTTATTATTTTATTTAGATATAGACAATTCACCCACTTTTTGCCTTCCCCTGGGTGGACTTTTCCCACTGCCCCTCTCTAGGTGTGTTATTACTCTGGAGAGCAATAGTTGACTAACCCTATAGTCTGTAAATCTTTTTCTGCAATATCCCCTAAATATCTTTATGCACTTTACCATGAGTATGCCACTTTATTCTTCCTTTTGTCAGAGCTTAGTTTTAGCTGATGTAAAATTATAATACCCTGCTTAAAGGAAACCTATAATAAGGAAATTTATGGTAATATTGCTTTTAAGCTTTTAGGAAACAAAATACTCTTTTAAACTTTAATGGTCATATATTATCTAGTTTACTGTAATTAAGAGTTGCTGGATGATATATCACTTTAGAAAGGACAGCCACATTTGGGATTCAGAGATACGTTCAAATCTTTATAAAGGCCTTAACCATTTCTGAGTAAATATAAGAGCATATTTTATAAAGTTAGGGGTTTTCTAAATATATGAAATCATCCAAAATGGGCAAATCCATAGAGATAGAAAGTAGATTATTGCTGTTGGTATGGGGGAGGGATGGGGAGTGACTGCTAATGGGTATGGAATTTCTTTGGGGTGTAATGAAATATTCTGAAATTAAATAGCATTGATGGTTGTATAGCTCTGAATATAGCAAAAACTACTGAACTGTACACTTTAAAGGGGTAAGTTTTATGGTATATTAATTATATCTCAAAGCTGTTTAAAGAAAAACACCAAAAAGTCAGGTCTTAACACCATTTTCATTGTTTTGTTGCTTGATCTGATTTTCTATCAGGTTGAAAACAATATCTCTTAGCTACTGAGTGGCTCTGGAAGTTATTTTGTTGATCCTGAATCCTAAGTTTGTTCAAAGGATATCTTTAGTTTTTACATGCTATTTTAAGAAGTAATCCAGTGGAGCCAGTTCAAGGGAAGGACAGGAAATGAATCCTGCATTTGCTCATTAAATACCAACCAGATGCCAGCATACCGGTTAGGTGTTTTATATATGCCTTTACCTTCCTTCCATTTTAGAGGTAAGGAAACTGGAGGGGTGGTGTGATTTGACAGAGTGCTGTAAGAGGCTGCCTGAGCCCAGTCCACAGCCCCACATGGCTACTCTGAAGTTTTTTGAGCAGCTGATCTTTGTCTACTGTATTGTTTATGAAGGGAGAGGGCTCCCTAAACAACTTTTGTATATTTGAAGCAAGGTAGCAAGGCACTGTAATGTATATTTGTGGAAGGATTCGCCAAAGTTTAAGAATGATGAAGTTTGGGAGTTTTTAAGTCATCCACAGTAATGCAATAGATACAATCAATGTTTAAAACTTAAGATATGCTTTTAGGTGTTTATGTTTCATTTACTAATTTATACTCACAATTAAAATTTTAAATTAGGGATTTTATAAATGTTAACATTTTCCGTTTTAATCCCATGCTTTTGTATAGATCTAGTCATTACAACTTTGTGGGGAGAAAAATAGGTATAGATAAAATATATAATATATGAGATAATTTTTTTTCTTCTAATCAGATGATTTTATATCCTGGAACAAATTTTTATTTCTTTGATTGACGTCTGGAAGGAACTATTTAATTCATGAAAATGTTTTATGGGGGCTTCCCTGGTGGCGCAGTGGTTGAGAATCTGCCTGCCAATGCAGGGGACACGGGTTCGAGCCCTGGTCTGGGAAGATCCCACATGCCGCGGAGCGACTGGGCCCGTGGGCCACAACTACTGAGCATGCGCCTCTGGAGCCTGTGCTCCGCAACAAAAGAGGCCGCGATAGTGAAGAGGCCCGCGCACCGCGATGAAGAGTGGCCCCTGCTCGCCACAACTAGAGAAAGCCCTAGCACAGAAACGAAGACCCAACACAGCCAAAAATAAAAACATAAATAAATAAAAGATTACTATTAAAAAAAAGTTTTATGGCCAACTTTGGTTGGACACAAAGTTTAGTGAGGCATAGTAAAAGTGATTTTGAAACCTGGCATCTGTGCTAGTAAAGTAGAGTAATGGCATGGATAAAATATTTGGCATTTCCTAAAATCACATCCTGACCTATTGCTCGAACAAGTGAAAAGGAAGGAGTTGAGGATTGATTGCAGTTCAGTGAATCAAAATGGAGGTAAGGAATAAAAAATGACGTGTTGTAGTAAGTGGAGCTGAAGGAGTTAAAAGCCCTGATTCGGGGGAGGCAGCCTTGGTTCTAAAGTAAAAAGTTTGAGTGAAGGGTAGACCCTTGGAAATTGTAAGGGAGTTAGTCTTAGATGAAGAATAAATTAGTGCATACTTTGAAGCAAGGTAGCAAGTGAGTTTTCAGAAATTAACTACTTAGAAAATTAGTCCTGCCAGCAGCAAATGGTAATAGAATTAGGGGCTGGTGATATAATTAAAAAGTGATGAAGTTTAAACTCCTGTTTGCTATATTACTATATTCTATTTTTGTAAAGCACGTAGAAATGTAAGTAGTTAACTTGAAAGTGGTTTCATATTTAATATTAACAGTATATATTTGAACTTTGTGTATTTTGTAAAGCATTTCTCTAAATTCTGGAACCAGGAGAAAAGTTTATGTGTTTGTGGGAAAGTGTAGTAAGGTAAAGAAATGTAGACCGAAGTATGAAAATATTTTTAAACTCTTTGAACTTGAGAATATTATTTGCAGCTTTGTTAAAGATTTATTTTTTTATTTTTATTTTTTTTAAATTAATTTATTTTATTTTATTTATTTTTATTTTTTATTTATGGCTGTGTTGGGTGTCCGTTTCTGTGCGAGGGCTTTCTCTAGTTACGGCAAGTGGCGGCCACTCTTCATCGCGGTACGCGGGCCTCTCACTATCGCGGCCTCTCTTGTTGCGGAGCACAGGCTCCAGACGCGCAGGCTCAGTAGTTGTGGCTCACGGGCCTAGTTGCTCCGCGGCATGTGGGATCTTCCCAGACCAGGGCTCGAACCCGTGTCCCCTGCACTGGCAGGCAGATTCTCAACCACTGCGCCACCAGGGAAGCCCTGCAGCTTTGTTGTTTGTGAAAATATCTGGTTTGGAAGCTTTAGAAGTCTGAAAAGTGAATTTTATGGAGAAATAAATAGAACTATTTTGTAGTGTTTAAGTCTTAAAGACCTCGCTCTGTAGGAGCAGGAGAACAGTACAGTTTCTTTTTCTCATCTCTGTTTTAAAGAGCCATGTAAATTTGCTCTGTTGTTAGGTATATTTTGTATTAATGCCAGACCTGTCTTGTCTCCAGACATTGCTCTAAGCAAGTGGAAGATTGGTTAATTATTTGCGTTTCAAAGGATTTGACTCTCTGGAAAGTAAATACAGTTTACATGGGAGTAAATCATATATCAGTAATTAAAAGGGATGCTTTCTTTAATGCACAGATGTCAAAAATATATTTAAGAAATTTTTCCGATTTGGGTTTTATATGCACAAAGGCTTCAGTTATAAAGATTTAAAATGGCAAATTTTATTTTTAAAATTTTGTTTTAGCAATTTTGAAAAGTTGTATTAAAGGTTTACAAGGCATTGATTTAAACATAACTGTTAACTTCAAAGACACGATTTACTCCACGGACAAGTTGTACCTGATAATGATGATTCTGTATATTTATTTACAGTCAAGTTGGAGAAATGCATTTTTGTGTCTCAGACACAAAGTTTTTCATTGTTAATCCATGAATTTTAATTTTTTCATTTTAAAATTAATGCAAATTTTGGGACTTCCCTGGTGGTCCAGTGGTAAAGAATCCGCCTTCCAATGCAGGGGACGCGAGTTCGACCCCCGGTCGGGGAACTAGTATCCCACATGCTGTGGGGCAACTCAGCCTGCGCACCACAACGAAGATCCCAAGTGCTGCAACTAAGACCCGAAGCAGCCAAAAAAATAAAGAAAATAAATAAATTAAATAAATATTTTTTTAAAAAGAATGAGAAATCACAACAAAATAAAAAAAACTTTAAAAATAAAGTTTATAAAAACAAAAAAATAAAATTAATGTGAATTAGGTAAATTTAAGCTAGAAAATAAGAAAGTATTCTACCAAATACCATTAACATTTTAGAGTATATCAGTATTTTTTTCCCTTCCACTTGTGTTTGGAAACTTTATATATGGTTACCAGATCTTTTTAATAACATGAATTATTTTCTAATTTTAAAAGTCATCTTGGGAAATTTGGGAACATCTGATTATTGTAGATTTCTAAAAGTGGAATTGTTGGTTTAAAAGATATGGACTTTTTTAGTTCTTTACTTCATGCTAATCTACACTCATGCCAGTTAGATAATTGAAGAACTGTATCTCATTGTCTTAATTTATACCTTTTTGACTATTGATAAGACTGAACATTTTTTTTCTATATTTATTAATTAGTTTGGGGTTCTCTTTGTTAATTGAGCTACTCTCCTCTGTGCAGTTTTCAGTTTTATTTTATCTCTTACTGTTTGTATGTGCTATTGATTAACTCATATGCAATATTCTGCTTTCAGGTAGAGTGGCATAATGATACTTGTCTAGCATGTGCTTGGCTTGCAGCTCCCCTTTCCCTGCGTGCCCCATCTCTCTCTCTCTCCCTCTCCCTCTCCCTCCCTCTCCCTCTCCCTCTCTCTCCCTCTCCCTCTCCCTCCCTCTCCCTCTCCCTCTCCCTCTCCCTCTCTCTCTCTCTCTCTCTCTCTCTCTCTCTCTCTCACACACACACACACACACACACACACACACACACCTGTTCCCTCCCATCACATTAAATGCCCAGTATTAAGGCATAAAATGAGATGCCAGGTAAGAAGGGACTGTAAACTATCCCTTACCTAATTGTTCTAGCAGTAAGTATTTTACGGAGCTATCTTCAGGCTATAATTAGATGGACAAAAAAGCATCTCTGCGGAGATGATGATTTTAAAAGATTTTTCCACTAAGTTTTCTTCTGTTAAATTTAATGTGTACTTTTATAAAATATATTTTACAAGCAAACATTTAAGTTATGTTGGCTTTAACTCTTGATTTGGTTGAAGCCAGTGTATCAGATTTGATGAGTCAAATGAACGAAAGATGAGAGAAGACTGTAGACTTGAACACTTTGATATCTTCATCTGTCAGAAGGGAGATTTGAGTACCAGCCTGTTACTGTGAGTGTATGTATTTCTTTTTGGAAGCATTCAGATTTTTTCCTTAAATTGAACTTTGTAATTAATTAATAACAGGAGCTTAAGCCAGAATTTGTCATCTTGGAGGTCATAATAGCAAAGGAAGGAATACTAGATATAATCAGTATAATTCATTATAAAAGAAAGTTAAGGAAAGCAAATACTTAAAAGTTTAAGGGGGGGGGGGATGATAGGAGTAAGTATCCCATTGAAAGAGATTCTATCTAGAGATATCTAGTCACTAGGAGCCAGAACAGATTCTCACAGGCCAAATTAAACATTTTTCTTTTGTAAAGTTTGTTTGTCTAGTGATGACTCTAAACCAAATATTTCAGAAAGATATTTGTCATGATTTCATCATGAATAAATTTTAAAAATACATAGATAGGATGAGAGTATTGTTAAGTGAATTTTAGCTGACTGGCAGGGCCCAAGGAATATCAGATAAGGTCATCCTACAAGTAGGTCCTGTTCTTTTTAGTTTTTAAAAAACCATGGTGTTGGAGGAATGCCATATAAAGTAGGTTCATGAAATTTACAAACTGATTGGAATAGCTGCTACAATGAAAACAGAAAATCATTTCCAGACTACCTAAGTAGATTGAAAGGACTGTCAGAAACCAACATAAAGTCAACATGAAGATCTAGTTTTGATAAAGATTCCAGTGAAAACAGTCTGAGGGTTTCAGTTGATTATAAATGTGAGTTAATAATGAATTAAGCACTATTTTTAAAAAATAATAAATGATCTTCCCTACCCCAGGATGTCCATGTTCTGAATCCTAGAACCTGTGAATATGTTTCCTTACCTGGCAGAAGAGACTTTGCAGATGTGATTAAGGGTTTGAGTTGAGATAATTATCCTGCATTATCTGGATGAACCCAGTGTAACCCCAAGGGTCCTTCCTTGAGAGAGGCAGGAAAGTCAGGCAGAGAAAGTGCTCTGACAGTGGAAGCAGAGGTTAGGGAAGAGAGAAGATGCTATGCTGCCAGCTTTGAAGATGGAAGAAGCAGCTATGAGCCAAAGGAATTTAGGCACCCTTTGGCTAGAAAAGGCAAGAAATAGATTTTGACCTAGAGCGCCCAGAACGAAGGCAGCCCTGCCAACACCTTGGTTTCAGACTAGTGAGATTCTTTTTTTTAAACAAGGTACGGTTTTATTTATTTTTAAATTTATTTATTTATTTATTTATTTTTGGCTGTGTTGGGTCTTTGTTGCTCCGCGCAGGCTTTCTCTAGTTGCGGCGAGCGGGGGCTACTCTTCCTTGCGGTGCACGGGCTTCTCATTGCGGTGGTTTCTCTTGTGGCGGAGCACGGGCTCTAGGCGTGCAGGCTTCAGTAGTTTTGGCACACAGGCTTAGTTGCTCCACGGCATGTGGGATCTTCCCGGACCAAGGCTCGAACCCATGTCCCCTGCATTGGCAGGCCAGATGCTTAAACACCACGCCACCAGGGAAGTCTGGAGATTCTGACTTCTGGAAGTGTTGTTTTAAGCTAATGTGTTACTGCAGGAATAGGAAACTAATACAAAAGACAATCCACTAGATTCTACAGGAATATATCTGGGCCCTGTTTATTTTGGTTTATCATACTTAAAAGGAATTAGCCAGGATAGTCAGATCTAGAAATCACATCATTTGGCTAATAGTTGAAGAAGATAAGAGAAAGGGAAACATGCTTGGTTATATTTATTTTATCACATGAGAAAGATCACTGTTGTTCTGTGCTCCAGAGGCAAAACTAGAACAGGAGAGGGAGGGAAGGTTATCAGAAGGGAGATTTGGGGTCAGTACAAAGAAGACTGCTGTAACCATTGGGGCAGGTTAGTTATGAGTTATTAAGCCTGTGGACTAATATGGGACCTGCCAGGTGTATTGTGAAAGCAGTTCTGAATTTGGTATGAGTACTGGATTACGTACTAAGGTGCTATACAGCTTTAAAACTCTTTGATACTACTGCATTTTCAGTATAGAGAAAATTTCTCTAAATTCAGTTAGCACTTGAATAGTAGATGTAATACAAAAAAGGTATTATGGTAAGCCATAACAAAAAATTAAACTCGAGGTGTGTGTCAAGATTCCCAGGGCGTTATATACCTCTATTTACTGAGCCATTTATATGTCAGGTACTAGGCTAAGAGATTTATATACATTATCTCATTTAATCCTAACAGTCTTATGAGGTGAAATGAGTACTACTAATCCTTTTTTTCAGATTTCAGAAGTCCTTGAAATTTAGAAAAGGTTAACTAAACTTGTCAAAGTTTATACTGTTAATAAATAGCAGAGTATCATGTTACTTTGACTAACCCCCAAACACTATGAATTCTACAGGTGTCATGGGCCAAATATGCTCCTTCCTTATCTTCTTTTGAAACTGTTCTTTATTGATATAAGGGATCATTGTGCGTGATTCTTCATAATTTTTAGAATACTTTGTAAATCAGGCACCCAACAGAACAGTGTTCATATTTAGTATTTTCTAATAGTTATTTAGCTGGTGACAGCAAAAAGACAAACTCATATCTGTTGCTGACAAGTATTTTTTTCTTACTAAGGCTTTCTAAGGAGGTTTTGTACCTTTTGGGTCCTACTGCTGCTATTATTTTATATAAGAGAATTGCATGGTTTTCTCTGGCTGCTTTGACACATTTGTTTTCTTTGACAGATTACATTAATTCTGAATGCAGATATGTAATAACAGGGAGAACACTGCACCTAGTGATGTTTATTGAGCACTTGCCCTGTTGCAGATGATATACTAGTCGTTCCATACACAAAAACTAATTTATAGCATTTGACCTTGCCAAATACCTTTAATTTCTGTTATTTTCCTGGTGTTCCTTTGTGCAACCCCCTTCTCTGTACCACATTGAAATACTTGGTATACCCTAGTTAATTATACCATCTTTGTTCTCGTCTTACTCATCCTCATGGCTTTGATTCTGTGACCTTTCAGTTTCTAGCAGGACCTCTTCTTTGTTCAAGATGCATTTTCCAGTCTGCTGAAATCTCTACCTGAATATTCAGTAGGCATGCCAAATTAAACTCAGTATGTCTCATCATTATCCCTGAATCAATACAATATACGTATAGACAGGCACAGATGCCTACTTGATATTTTGTCTGTATTCCCCATCATAGTTAATGGTCTCTGCATGTATTTAGTCAATAAGCAGCATTGTATAAGGAGATGACTATGCTGTTAAGGACTGTAAGCTTTAAAATCAACAAATTCTAGGCCAGACCCATTCCCTGGGCATCATCACAAAATAGGTGTAACAGTCTATGTTAATTGTTAATATGATTAAATAAGATAACGTACCACCAAAGGTAATTCTTCCTTATACCTAAGCACTCAGTGTTGGTTCCCTCCTCTTTTCCTGAGTTGTGCCTTCTTTAGTGGAATAAACACCCTTCCTCTGTCTCTTAGATGGTAGCACTTGAATGCTCTCTTGCTGTTCTATTGCCTGTAGCCTGTATTTTAATTTTTTTAAGTAAATTATGATTTAAGTATAGACTGTGGAGCGTTTCATCAGAAGATAACAGTGGTCTGTCTTCTGTGCTCAGTTGTCTGTTTTGTTTTGTTTAATATGGGGAGTTCCCTACTGCGGAAATAATCAAGAAGTGCTATTTGGGACATTAAATGAATATTAGCTCTGGCTTAGGCTTCATTGAAATATGATTCTCTAAGCTTTTAATGGCCAGAGAAGTAGTTCTCACTGTTGCTTATTCTTTTGTTTTTTTTTTGGCTGTGTTGGGTCTTTGTTGCTGCACGTGGGCTTTTTCTCGTTGCGGCGAGCGGGGGCTACTCTTCGTTGTGGTGCTCGGGCTTCTCACTGCGGTGGTTTCTCTTGTTGTGGAGCACAGGCTCTAGGCGCGTGGGCTTCAGTAGTTGTGGCACATGGGCTCAGTAGTTGTGGCTCGCAGGCTCAGTAGTTGTGGTGCACGGGCTTATTAGCTGCTCTGCGGCATGTGGGATCTTCCCAGACCAGGGATTGAACCCATGTCCCCTGCACTGTCAGGCGGATTCTTAACCACTGTGCCACCAGGGAAGTCCCACTGTTGCTTATTCTTAAGATCCATGTGTAAACTTTTTTGTATCCCCTTTCTCTGCTTTAAGGTCCAGAGAAGGAAATAGAACCACGGTAATAAACAACTGTCTTAATAACTTTTATAAGTTAGAAATGGGCAGAACATGCCCTTTTATAAAATGTGTGCTGTATATCTCATGCAGTGTTGATATTTTTCAGTTTGTGTTGAAGTTGAAATATTTTAAATCATTTTGTATTTTCTCATTGGTTTTTATAGTTTCAAAGATTACCATCTCCTTTCTAATTGTTTTTCAATTAGTGAGCCTTTATTCTCAAGGAGAATTTTAATTATGTTGGTAAATAAAATGATAAAGAATGACCTTATTTACTTAATCCCTTTTTAAAAAATGAATTTCTCTGTTAATATCTTTGTGTTTTTCCCATTTTCTGTATCTTAGTATTATTTATGGAAAAATTCTACCTTTCTCTGCTTAGGCAGAGTATGTATCTGGTTCTTATATTGATTATATCTTTCATTGCATACTTTTTCTAAAAATTACTGTTACCGTTGTCTGTAGTCCATTGTGTCTGTAGTTTTGAAAAGCTGTGAAAATTCTGTTGCCAGGGAATTTAAGGTATGTTGCCAGGTAGGGCTATTTATTCTGGGAAAGGAGACTTTTGTTCTTTAGGGTAGCCTCTTAGTAGTGGTCTAGTAAAGATGGTCTATGTCTTAGGGGTTCCATATTTGAAATACCAACATTAATTAGAAAGAAATGGAAACATGGTTCATATAAGGTTGATAATGCTCAGGAAGCCCTGAAACTTATTTCAAGATGTATTTTTAGAAGAGTATGTGTGTGTCTATGATTAAAACAAAACAAAAACAAGAATTTAAGAAACTAGATATAAGCTTAATGTCTTTTATCTTTGTAACCCTCTATGGGCTGTCATTATATCTTGGTTGGATTTAAACTTTAGGGGGAAGGAGTATGTATGTGTGGTTAAGTCTCCTGTGAGCACCTGATTGTTGGATTTACTGTAGTGAGATTTGTTAAATATGGTGTCATTTTTATTCCTGACTAAATCAAGAAATTGTGAATTCAAGCTTTATAATGGCATGTTAAATTTCTTGCCTGATGTAATACATGTGTTTCTCCAAATGAAAGTTAGAATTATTTGAAGTTCTCCAAAATCTCAATGAGGTTTGGAATGAAATATTAAATATTGAGTCACAGTATTGCTGTTTTCAGTACAGGAACATGGTGTGTTTGTTTCCATTCAAATCATTTTTGAGTTTTCCAGTAAAGTTTTGTAATTTTTTCTGTTACAGATTTTATAAATAGTTTACCTTTTTCCCCCTTTTTTGCTACTTTTAATATGATTTTTTCCCATTGTATTTTCAAAGTGGGGATGCCAGTATGTAGGAAAGCTCTTGTTTTTCTTTGCTAGACGAATTATTAAACTTAGTTCCAAAAATTTATTATTCTTTTAGTTAATATATTACAAATATATTTGTAGAACTGAAGGATTAACCTCTAATTTTACTTGTAATTAAACCATTTTTTTCCCCTTTTTCTGTTTTTTAAGCTCTTTTCACTTATGGATATGAAACCTCCCATCTCTCGAGCCAAGATGATTCTCATCACGAAAGCTGCTATTAAAGCTATTAAGGTAAGAGTAAAAGAAATATATTTAATTTGGAAAATGTTTTTGAAATTTTGAAAATGTTATTGTTAAATGTGAGTATTCATCTTGTGAATTAGTTCAGGCCTGAATCGAAGAACACTAACCAGGTTTTGCTGAAAGTACATAATAATACAGTATGGTGCATCTACATTGTAACGTATTATTTCAAAACCTGTTTTGTTGTTAGTATTTCCCCTTTATATTTTTTAGCTTTACTGAGGTATAATGGACAAATTCAGTAATATCATGTAACAGAACACGATTTGATATACGTGTACATTGTGAAATGATTACCTCAATTAAGCCAATTGACACGTCCGTCACCTCACATAATTGCCTTTTTTGTGTGTGGTGCTAAAAAAAAGTTGAACTCATTGAAGTAGAGAGTAGAATGGCAGAGGGTTTTTTGTTTTTTTGTTTTGTTTTGTTTTCATTTAATTCTTATCATAAATCAGTGGAGTATTAGCTTCATTTTTATTTAAAAACCTTGGACTTCATGAAATTCAATGTCTTACCCAGTCACACCTTAAATAAGTGAGTCTCTTTAAAAACTGCGTTATTTAGTTCCAGTTCCACTGTTCTTATCCCTCTCATAAAGTTCCTTGATAAACTACTTTATGAAGATTTACTGATTAAAAATCTAAGAAAAGGACCTTGTGTTTGGGGGAATTTTTGTAGTTTTCTGTTTTAGTTTGTAGTTTCTTTATGATTTGTTAAGATTTTTTCAGTTGTTGACTACAGGTTGACTATGGATTATTTCCCATGTTTTTTTCAGTATTATCTTGGGAATTAATTCAAATTGTGCAAATTTCAAGATTTTTACGTATTTTCTAATTACAGGAAATGTATAAGTATGTAAACTGCATAATGATTTTCTTTTCATTCTTTTCAGCTTTATAAGCATGTAGTTCAAATAGTAGAGAAGTTCATCAAAAAGGTAATTATCCATTTATTTATTACCTCATTTTAGTTGTGATCAGTATTTGTAATTTACTTTGTAAATTGTAATTTGGATAATTGCTTCTAAAGCCACTCTACAGAAAAGTTGTCACTAGAAGTTCTTTTTAATCACTAGAGTTTTTTTTGTTTTTTCCTAACAAAACAAAAATTTATACCAGTACTATTGATTGAGCACTTACTATGAGGTAGGATTCAACAACAGTTTCTTCTCTACTGAACAGGACTCTTCCTTGAGCCTGATGTGCCTCCTCTCCCTTTTGCCCTGTCTACTCTCTTGACATTTAACTCATCTTGGAGTACTTCAAATGAAATCACTTCGTAAAGTTTTTCCAACTTGCCCCTGCTCCCATCATAATTAAACAGTTTTTCAGTTCTACAGTTATATGGTGTGATTAGCACACGTCTTTCTCAGTAAAAGACTGAGAACAGAGGCTTACTTAGACATCCTTGTCTTCTCCCCCAACCTGGAGCTGTGCCATGTAGTACACACTAATAAATGTGTGTGGAAGTGTCTCTGGTCCATGGCCATTTAATACTGGCTGAGAGACAGGAGTTAGAGCTCCAACAGACCAAAAAGTATAGTCAATAGAGGTTTTTATAGTAGCAAATCAAAGTACCAGTAAATAAAACGGAAAAAAAATTAAAATTACCTATATGCCAGCACCCCAGTTATGATGAATATTTACTCATGTTTTAGTATGTACATGTACATTTATAAAAGGAAAATGGAGACATAGGCTGATGGATAACCTGCTTTTCCCACGGAATTTATTATAAACATCTACAAAGTGTTCTAACATATGATTGTTTTTCACGATTTACTGAGCCAATTCCCTATTACTGGACATTTCACTTCAGTGGCTAGCCTTGTGGAAAAAATTCAGAGGCATCTTAATTGTTTTCCTTAGGATAAATTTCTAGAAATAGACTTGATGGATCAAATAAGGGCTTTACTTTTATTGCTAAATCATCTTTCATAAAGGTTGTACCACCAGAAATGTGTGCAGGTGTCTGTCTATTCATTTTACCTTGTCAATTTGAAAGGCGAAAAATGACCTCTCCTTTTAGTTTTTGTTTCTCTGGTACTGTACTTTAATAGAATTGAAATTGATATGTTGTTAAAATGATCTCCTTGATAATTTTAAAAGGTAAAAATTATTTTTTGAGCAGGATGTGAATTACAGCAGAGATTTATCCATAATTAGTGGATTTGTATGGAGGTGGCTTAGGGATTGGTAAAGTACTGTTGATTTTGGGAAGTTGTGCGTGGGGAGACAGAGGGATCAGAGAAAAGTAAAATATTGGGGGTCTGAAGTATCAAGAGAATGGCAGTTCTGTACAGACCTGTGGGAAATTTGACAAGCTAGCCAGTGAGAACTAAACATTCAAGTAGTTTCTAAGTAGAAGTAATTCTTGGATACATAGTTTCATAAAAGTGAGATTAATGGGTGTCAAATTGTGATTTGCTTTTCCTGTATTGAATTTACATCTTTAATCTTTGTAGTGTAAACCAGAATACAAGGTTCCGGGATTATATGTAATCGACTCAATTGTGAGACAGTCTCGTCATCAGTTTGGAACTGATAAAGATGTTTTTGGGCCAAGATTCTCTAAAAACATAACTGCCACATTCCAATATTTGTATCTTTGTCCATCTGAAGATAAGGTATAGTTTATAATTTTTAAATTAAGTTTGTATTCTTGTTTTGTTTTTGTTTCTACTTAAATCTATTTAAATGTATATTAGATATTTAAAGCCTACTGTATTACTAGAAAGATAATCATAAACTTGAAACAAAACCCAGTTTTTTCTATAGTAGTCATATCTATTTTCTTAGGAAGTCCTTCAGGAATGTTGTATTGTTGAAATATAAAAGGAACACAATCTTGCTTTAAGAAGACATTGTTGGAAAGATTTCTTGTGGTTGAATGGTAAAGAAATTCTGCAAGTAGAGGAGAGCAATGCTTATCTCAGATTGTTGCTTATTCCAAAAGGAAGGGACCAATAATTGATGGCTTTCCCCAGCATATAGAGCTGCTAGAGCGTAAATGGTATTCATTAGCAATCAGACTACAGTATTTAATTCCTCACATTTATAGCTGGTTTTACTATGTACTATAAAAAGATAGAAAAACATTATAGACAGAAAACTACATTCCAATAGGTGGGAGAAATGCACTGGTAAACTCAGAATAATGAAGACTGGAGACTACAGTAAACGGCATATAAATTTGAGTGTTATGGATTCTGTATTTATATTCTTGAAGGAATGCTCTTGTGGGGAAAATATACAAGAGAAAAGAAGATCATTCCTTGAGTAGGAAATAAGCGTTACAACCATGAATAACACGTTTTCTCTGGATCTCCTTCATATTTACTAGTCCACAAAACAATTTACCTAACAATTACAGGCCAATAATTGTCTTAAATATTTTAACTGTTATAGTCATCCTGGAAAATTCTTCACTTCTCTAAGATAACTGGTTGTTTTTTTTGTTTCTTTGTAATCATAAGTAAAATATAATGGAAACTTCAGATACATTTTTAAGTATTATAATGCATTTCTTTTGATTCTCTAGGTTATATTTCTTTTCTCTTTCTTTCCCCCCTCTGTTTCTTACTCTAGATTGCACTACTGAAGAAAGGTCAGTTAGTGTAATTTAACCAGGTTGTAATTCTGATGATAGATTTTTTTTCTGTTTATGAAACAGATATAGCATGGAAATATTAGCCTGGGGTGTTTTTTTTTTCCTCCTCTTTTTGTAAGAGGTATAATAAATTATTTATGCAAATATTTATCGTATATTCATGTTTTCTCACACATAACAGAGTAAAATAGTTCGTGTGCTGAACCTTTGGCAAAAAAATGGAGTATTCAAAATTGAAATTATTCAACCGCTTTTGGACATGGCAGCAGGAACCAGTAATGCCGCCCCAGTAACAGAAAATGTTACTAATAATGAAGGTATGGCAGGTGTATCTGTGAGCTTAGAAGATGGTATAATTTTTTGTGCATGAAGTGTTTGGAGTCTATTTATAGTGATGGAAGTTTTCTATAAGAAAGAAACTTGAGTTTACATCTTGGAAGGTATAGTTTTCTTCCCATAATTCTTATTTCTAATAAAAGTATTCAGTGCTTGTTACAGTATAGGCTGTATTACCATAATCTGTATTTTTTACTGTATGTTAAACTAAATGGAGCATTATTTTAGTGAAGAAGCTTAATGGAGATTAAAAGGAATATTTATGAGTTAAAGTTTACTGAGGGCGTAATGATCTTTTCTTTATTAGGTTCACCTCCACCTCCTGTTAAAGTTTCTTCTGAACCCTCACAAGCCACTACAAACTCCATACCAACTGTACCACAGTTGCCCAGCTCTGATGCTTTTGCTGCTGTGGCCCAACTGTTTCAGACAACTCAAGGTCAACAGGTAAACTGCCTATCCAAAGATTAAATTGTTTGCAGTTAGGTACTGTTGTCAGTTCTTATTTTTCATTCCTAGTTAATGAGCACATTGTGGGGAGGAAATATTTCTACTTTTCAACTAGAAAGGCCTTTACTAGGAAGGGAAGGGATACTACATAGGGATAATAGGGGAAATGTGGGAAAGGTGAAAAACAAGGGAACAGCACACTGAGAAATAGCAGTACCCCTTTGGAGAGAACTGCGGAACTGCTGAGCGGTGGTATTGTTGCTCACAGTTCTAGCATTTCCAGTTGATTTTAAAATTATTTGGATTGGTGGAGATGATTTTTTTTACTCTTTTTTAGAAAACATATTTACCTTGTTCACAATTCAGTGTATTTTCTCTTTTCTCTGACCATCATTTTCTACTGTTGGGGTATCAGCATACATTTTTAAACTTAAGTGATACATCTTATATCCCTGATACATTCATTCACAATAAACTTAACCGTTATTAAAAGGTTGGTTCCTTTTTCCAGTTTACTCTGTGCCTATGCTATTTTGAGTCACCATTAAGGTTTTTTTTTTAGTAAATTAACTTTTGATACTGTGATTATACTTTATTATGTGGTTTATCAGTCTTCCCATTCTTTAAGCTTCAGCAGATCCTTCAGACTTTTCAACAGCCTCCAAAACCACAGTCTCCCGCCATTGACAATGCTGTGATGGCTCAGGTTCAGGCTATCACAGCTCAGTTAAAGACAGCTCCTACACAACCACCTGAACAAAAAGCTGCTTTCCCCCAACCTGAACAAAAAACTGCATTTGACAAGGTATGCTTCTCTCACATAACCCACCCCATTGTTTACATCTCTCAACTTGGAATGTGGAAGTTACCCCTTCTCTAGCTTCTCTGGCTTGTTCATTTTGTTGTTTTGTGATTTGAGGGATTTTCCCCCTCGACATCAAAACATTGATTTATTATTCCTGGTTAAAAATCTAATATATACTCATTGCACAATTTTCAATATAAAGGAAAAGTAAACAGTGTAAAGGAAAGTAAACGGGAACATTCACCATTAACCCCCATACGTGAAGGTAACTACTGTAACATTTTGCTGTATATCTTTTCAGAATTGATTTCCTGGATATATGCTTTTCTTTTTTGGTCATTATATATGTGTGTGCATATATAAAAATATGTGCGTGTTTTTAGTATATATATACACATATATATACATACACACTGTTTCTAACTTGCTTGTTTTGATCTTAATCCTCTTGTCTCTTTGTTGTTGTTAAGGTAAATAGATGTAAATCTACACATTTACTGAGTGCTTATTAGGAGTATTCCATTACATGGACACATCACAATTTAACCATTCCCCTATTGATAGACATTTAAGTTGCTTTCTGTTTTCTGCTGTTAAAAACATTAGTTACCGTATGTATAATATGAGGGTTTGGTTTGGTTGAGTGTCTTCCCAACTTCTCTGTTGGGCCTTCGTTATGTTTAAGGAGCTGCCACTAAGGATATAGGTGTGCTGAATATGCACAGCTTAGAGCTTCCTGTTGAAATGTTAGCCCAGACAACTCCACTCTTGTCTGTTTATGTCATGTCTATTTACTGGATTTATGACTATATACAATTTCATCTCATTTTACAAGTTGCAGTGCAAAAACCACAAAAGTTTGAAAATCCTAGAATGAAGTATCTTTTAGTTTAATCATCTCTAAAATTTTTGATTCTTTCTAACATTCTAAGATACAATAACTTTATTGCTGGTAGTCCAAATTAAGAATCCATATGGTAATTACTGCTTGTTATTCTATCTTAGTGATTTATGAATGACTACTTATTAAAAGAAGGTTGGATAAAATTTTTGAGTACAAAAGAAATACATGCTTTTAGGGAAAAAAATGCAAATAATACCGAAAGTTCTAAAGTAAAAAGGGAAATCAGTTCCACTCTGCTTTGAACAGATTTGTGTATGTTCCCATCCATATGTGAACATAAATTGTTATGTATTGTGGTTTTGTTTTTTAGTCTTCTGTATTGTGTTGTGATTAGGAAAACTCTCTGAACTTGTATTAAAAATTCTCTTTCTTCTAGTAGTTTTATATTTTTGCTTTTCATGTTTGTCTCAATCTATCGAGAACCTATTTTAGAATATGGTTCAAGATAGTTAAATCTTTATGTTTTGGAAATAGCCAATTCTCACAATTTTTGTCATACGTTTAATTCCCATTTGTTTCTGTGTCTGTCACTGGACACTGTTCTGTCCCACTAATATCTTTGTTTATTTCTGCAACATAACAGTTTAAACACTTGCAACTTGTGTTTCATTTCTAGATGTGTTCTCTGCCCTTACTCTTTTTCAGGCATTCTTTGGCTATTCTTGGGCATATGTGTTAGGCTTCTCCAGAGAAGCAGAACCAGTTATACACACAGACACACAAAGGGGAGAAAGGGAGGGATTTTCTTTAAGGAATTGGCTCACACAGTTGTTGAGGCTGGCAAATTTGAAATTTGTAGGTCAGAGTGGCAGGCTGGAAATTCAGGTAAGAGTTAACGCTGCAGTCATGAGTCTGAATTCTGCAAGGCAAGGTTTTCATGTTGCTGTCTTGAGAATGCCTTCTTTGGGAAACCTAAACCTAAGTCCTTGCTCTTAAGGCCTTTGATTGGTTGAGGCACACCCACATTATGGAGTGTATTTCTTTATTTATAGTCTACTAATTTAAATGTTAATCACTTTCTTTTCCCTTGCTGCACCATGCAGCTTATGGGACCTTAGTACCCAACCAGGGATTGAACCCGGGCCCTGAGAACACAGAGTCCTAACCACTGGACTGCCAGGGAATTCCCAGTGTTTTCTTTGTTTTGTTTTGTTTGTTTGTTTTGGCCACGCACATGTGGCTTGCGGGGATCCCCGACCAGTGATTGAACCTGGGCCCATGGCAGTGAAAGTGCAGGGTCCCAACCATTGGACCGCCAGGGAATTCCCTGTTAATCACATTTTTAAAATACCTTCACAACAACATCTATATTAATCTTTGACCAAACAACTGGGTACCATAACCTGGCCAAGTTGACACATATAATTGATCATCACAGGATACTTTACCAGATGAACTTTAGCATAAATTTTTATGAATTTATAGGTTAATTTAAGAAGTACTGATAATTTCTTATACAGAATCTCAATGTATTAGATTTTTAATATGTCTTACACATTTCTTGTGTCATTTATTCTTAGATGTTTACTCATTTTTCATGTTTAGTGTTTCATAACACTTTTGTTTAGTTAATGATGCCATACAGGGAAACTACTGATTTTTATTTTCTGTTGTAAATTATCATGGTATTAGAAGCTTAGTTTTCTAGTTGTTCTCTTAGATTTTCTAGGCTACTAAATTTGACTTTTCCCATTCAACATCTAGGCCTGTTTCTTCTTCTTTTCTTACTGTTCTGGTGGCTAGGACTTCCAAAAAAGAAATGTTGAGTAATAGCAGTGCTACTGACATGCTTATTTTGTTGTTAATTTGAATTGCAACTAATTCCTGTAGTGTTTTATCTTAAGTGGGTTGGCCAGTGTTTGTTAGTTACATTAAGTTTAGAAAAAGGAATTCTGTGCTTTTCCTTTGACTATAAAGGTCTATTTTAAGCTAGTCAAACAGCTGACTGGGAACAGTTTTTCTATTTTGGCTGCTTCATAGATCTTCAGTTTCCTAAAAAGCAACAGAAATGTCTTTTTAGATAGTAGAGATCTCAGTTTAATTTTTTAATTGCTTCAAATCTTCTCCCAAAGCAATAGGTATAAATCGTAAAACTTTAAGGAACATGTCTATATGCGATAAACTGCAAAGATCATAGACTTCGTGGTTTTTTTTGTAGACAGGTTAGACCCAAGTTTTAATTTTGGCTCCTGTCATTGACTCTGTCTTGATGTTGAGTTACAGTATTCACTGTGTATCACTGTAAAAGAGCTATGGTAGTACCTATATTTTTTTATTGCCATGAGGGTTAAGTAAGCTAATGTGCGTAAAGCAGCAAGGTGCCTGGGCCATATTAGATCGCTCGGTTATAATAAGAACTTTTAGTAACGTGGCCTGGAATTATGAATAAAGAAACAGAAGTGTTGTCCAAGAAGGGGACTTCCTTTCCTAATTTAGAAATCTGTTGTCCAATAAAGTAGAACCAGAATTTCCAGGCAGAACTATCACAGAACAACACAAATTTAGAAATTTGAGGTTGGAATTCCATGAGCAGGAAGGGCACAGCCTGAGAGAAATGACTGCCTTGTTGGATGCCAGAGACTGAGGGCTTTGAGGTAGAAAAGACCATTGTCCACAGCCTAATTGTACATGTATTAACTGTACAGTCTTGGTTATGTTTCTTAATTACCTGAGCCTTAGTCTCCTTGTCTGTAAGAAGAAGAAACTATATCTACCTTGCATGCTTCTTTTGATGATGAAATACTGTGTATAATCTACCAAAACACAGTAGTGGTTGTGTTACTTTCATTCCTTTTTTTCTAATAAATGTAACCATATTTTAAATGGCTCTTCTTTCTAGACATGTGATCCTGTGAAGTGCACTGATTGGTTTTTTTGATTTTTTTGTTTTTGTTTTTTTTTAATGAAAGTTTCTGGTAATCTAAGGTGAGCTGTGAAGCTTTAAGAAAGAAGAAAGTGCACAGGTAGACTTTGCAGCCCTGTCTGTGCCATTCTCTTTTTTCTTTTTCATATTCTCGATCAAGCGGCATATGGACATTTTTCTATAGGCATTTATAATGATTGGATAAGATGGTCTTTCTTTTTGTACATTTTACAAAGCCGACTGAAAACGTGTACCCATTTTCACGTGTGCAAAGTTCCAAAAGTTTTTAGTCTAGGAAAATAAATGTTTGAGTAAAATCTTTCTATCACTAAATTAGTTATAAAATCATATAGAAAATAGTCAAAAAGAAAACACTGTACTTAGAATTGGGGAAGAAAAACAGAATTTTTTAAAGTGTCTTTTCAAAATGGCATTTGTGTAAAAATTGTCTATGAACTAGGGTCCTAAGAGGCATGTAGGAAGGTGAAATTGTACATGACAGCATTGTGGGATTATAGATGGTGGTGAATATCTGTTTTTATAAAGTTTTTTGTTCAGTGAATCACAGTCTGAATTTTAAAATGGAATATTGACATACATACCTATTCCAGAAGCTACTTGATAGATTTGATTACGATGATGAGCCGGAAGCTGTGGAAGAAGCAAAGAAAGAAGATGCTGCTGCTGCCGCCGCCGCCGCCACCACCACCGCCACCGCCACCGCCGCCACCACAGCACCTGCTGCTGCTGTTGCGCCCTCTGCACCTGCTGCTGCTGTACCTTCTGTTGCTGCGACCGCTGCTTCTCCTCCACAGGCACCCTTGTGAGTTGCTTTCATTGGATTCCTCAGCAGATAGAGATTTGATAGTCATTATAAGGCATAATGCAAGTAACACTTAATAACGAAATCATTTTTCATATAGTCGTTTAAAATTCTTTTTTTAAGTTGTGGCATTTGGGGTTTTCTTCTGAATGGAGAGGAGATCCTGTCAGATTTACAATAAAAAATGACTTTTGGGGAAAATGCTGTATTTAAGTTAATATAGGCAAATATATGATTCAGTAAAATGTTGATTATTAATAACTCCTGAACAGCATTCTTTAAGTTTCTGTAGTATAAATGTGGCTAAGATTCATGTGTTTTCGAATGGGTAAAAAGACTACTCATCTTTTTTAGTGGATTTCCTGGAGATGGCATGCAGCAACCAGCATATACCCAGCACCAAAACATGGATCAGTTTCAACCTCGAATGATGGCAATACAGCAGGATCCAGTGCACCATCAGGTAGAGGCATTTTTCTTATAGCTGAGTTTTAATAACTGAAGATCTATTCATTAGAGCATATGGGTTGCACTTCCCAGACCACTGTTACTTAGCAGTGTGCATGGCTAAATAGTACTATAGCTGCAGTAAAAGCTGTTGAGCACGTAACTGATTCGAGTTGCTTTTTGCTTTAATTAAAACACAGATGCTAAACATTACATGCTAATAATTTAATAGGCATTTTTGTTTAAATAGTTTAGAGAGAGATTGTGGTTCTATTTCAGGGAACTGGCCTGTTTAGTTATACAGCTCTTTCCCTTGTGAGAAACCTTTTTTTTTTTTTTTTTCCCTTTTTTCTTTTTTAATGTTGTGTGATTCAGTGCTTTAGAGGGCTTTCAGCTCTTCAACATTCAGGAATATAGTTTGAAATCTGCAGTAAAAGGAGCACAGTATACTGGAGAATTGAAGGAAGTTAATAAAGGTTTGTTCATTGGGTTTATTTTAGTAAATCCTCTAATTCAGAGTTTTCTAAACTTGACCATGCATCTAAATTATGGGGATAAGGAGGAAAAAATACAAATCCTGGGCTTCTGGTGCTACAGTCAATCTAGAGAATATTTATTTATTTATTTTTAGTTGTGTGACGATTCTGTTGTACAACCAGCCTTTGGGAAATACTACTTTATAGACTTACTTTAGAAAGTGTTCTAAGAAGTCTCTTCAGAATATATTCATTTTCTTGTCTGTATCATGTTCAGTCCATTCTATTTACAGGCATACATTGTTTTATTGTTCTTCACAAATCCTGCATTTTTTACAAATTGAAGGTTTGTGGCAACCATGTGTTGTCAGATGATTGTTAGCATTTTTTAGCAATAAAGTGTTTTTTAATTAAAGTATATGTGTTGGTTTTTTTAGACATAATGCTATTGCACACTTAATAAACTACAGTATAGTGTAAACATAACTTTTATATGCTCTGGAAAACCAAAAAATTCATGTGACTTGCTTTATTGCGATATTCGCTTTATTACAGTGGCCTGGAATCGAATCTGAGATGTGCCTGTATTTGGTCATATGAAATTGATATTGTGATTTTAATGACTTGCTGATGAATGAAGTTTGAAAAATATTTTGTAAGCCTGTTTAAAATACAAAGAAAACCTATGAACTTATTTCCTAATGTTTAACAATTACTGAAAGTTAATAATTTAGAAAGATATTTTGTGATACTATAATGACATTACATTTATACTTTTAATTCTATTAGCGTTGGAATGTCACATGTAGAAAATTGTTACACTGTGGCATAATACTCTCATTATTATGATATTTGAAACCCTAAATATCGAACCCTAAGTATTATGTATTACTGGTTCTCAAACCCTAGGCATGTTGGTTGAAACTCCCCATGGAGTAAAATGTTTAAAATAAACCTGAAAGTCAGTGCTTCTAGCCACTTTTCCTCCCCCCAAAGCTTAATTGCCTTTAAAGTTGAAGAGAGTTTGCGATAGAGAGTACCTCTGAGTTTAAGTTCAGTCCGTCACATTGCTTCCTCATATAAATGAAGTTATGTTTTTAAATTATAAAACCAGATCATGTAGTCATAATTTTAAAATGAGTTGTAGGATTTTTAACCTGTATTCTTGGATATATAACAATTCTTTGGATAAAGATTGTACCAATAGGAATTGTCAGTCATCGGTTGCGTGTCAGTTTTTCCTTGATCAAAATTTATTGAAGATATTTTAGTTTTATATAAAGTAACTAAGGTTTTCTTTTTTAATTACTTAAAGTCTGCTCATACAATTTTTTTAAAAAACAAAAGGTTCCACTTCCTCCTAATGGACAGATGCCAGGATTTGGCCTTCTTCCTACACCTCCATTTCCTCCCATGGCTCAGTCCGTGATTCCTCCAACTCCACCCGTGCAGCAGCCTTTCCAAACTTCCTTTCAGGCACAAAGTGAACCACTTACACAAAAGGCACATCAGGTAAAACTTCATTCTCAGATTGTTGATTATCTTTATGGTTCCCTTGATTTATAAGTGGATTGCTGCCTGTTGGCTTGTTATCTTCCATTTTGAATATGAAGAAAGACTGTTACTTTGGGCACAAATTTTCCCTCTCTGTGACCTAAGTTTTTCATTTGGAAAGTGGACATAATACTACAAATTTCCATACAGTTTGTGAGGATTGAGATAAAGTATAGAATGTTTAAACAGTGCCCAATTCACTGCTTTAGGTGATGGTTGGTAAACACAGTATGTAACTTTTACAAAATAATTTCCAGAAGTAGATCAGTATTTCTTCTAATCTTGTAAGCCACTCGTGGCCAGTCATTATTAAACTAGTAATTTGGTCTCAAGTAACCAAAAGAGAACTTTCAGAGCAAGAGATTTGTAATTTAGCATTTTTTAGACTTTTGTCCCATTTTTTTCTATTTATAATTTCCACTTTCTCTTTTAATGACGGGTTTTATGTTTTGTTTTTCTTTTTAAAGGAAATGGAAGTAGAACAACCTTGTATTCAAGAGGTTAAGCGGCACATGTCCGATAACAGAAAGTCAAGATCTAGATCAGCATCCAGGTAGTTTATAGAAAATGTTAATCCAAATCTGTATGTCTTAGGAGACAGAATTTAAAATCAAGTTGGATTGTTTTCAGATGCCCAGGACTAATAACACTTGGTATGTTTGTATGCATGTGTGGATTGGGGGTAGGAGAAGTATTAATTTTAAAAAACTAAGTCATCTTAACCCACATTTTTTCCCTTTGAGTTGCTTTAATGCCTACTTACAAATATACATGGAATCATAAGATTTATGTATTCAGAGTTCTTTACCAATTTATCAACCCAAAAAAGTGGAAAGAGAATAAGTAATACTGTAATCAGATTACATGCTTTAATTCCTACAGAAAAGACTTTACTGAGAAGATAGAGACTAGTAGTCAGTATATCTTGGTGATGACATTAGCTTCTTCACTATAAAGATGTCATTTAATATAGTACCAGAGGTATCAAAGATGAGAGGTACTTTTATAAGTTAGCATCCTTATTTATCTCATTTATAATATATATGTGCTTTCTAACTTTGAGCATCTTAAAAATCTTTAAAATGAATTCCCTGCTGTCAAATTCTTACGTACCCAAACATTAAATTACCTAGTTGTATTTTTTCTTTTTCAGATTAACACATGGCTTACGTTTTCTTTTTTATCCCTTGTGTTAATCCATTCTCCCTTGTTCTGAAAATATTAGGTCACCAAAAAGGAGACGATCTCGATCTGGTTCTAGAACTCGAAGGTCTCGTCATCGACGTTCTCGATCTCGGTCCAGAGATAGACGCCGACATTCTCCTAGATCTCGATCCCAAGAAAGAAGGGATCGGGAAAAAGAAAGAGAGCGCCGACAAAAAGGCCTTCCTCAAATCAAACCAGAAACTGCTAGTGGTAAGTGAACATTTATATTCAAATTTCCTGCATTTTTTTTCATGTCATGAGTTTAAAATGTTTTATAACCGTTAGCAAAATACCACTTTATCAGGTCTTACTCGTTTGTGCTTTGGCATATACCCTTGGATTTGCTTTTGTACATTAAGCCAGCTGTAAAGCAGCAATGAGGAGTGAACCAAACTAACGATGAGGAAGTGTGTCTTGAATCGAATGTATGAAATAGAGTCATTAACTAGTTCTCCTACACATGGTGGAAAGGTGGGGGTTTTTTTCCCCCTAGAATAACTAGTGCCCTCTTTTATAAAGATTTATGATTTACAGAATGAATTAGCTTACATTATCTCCTGAATTTCATGATGTGTTTAGAATATGTTTAATAAGATGTGCTAGACATATTCTTGATATAACTCTGTAGCTATTAATGAAATCTTAATTTATAGTATAACTAGGGCATGTATAAAACTTCTGACTCTGCAAGGCTTATTACCGAGGACACAACATGAAACAAAAATCATACACACTCGACAGTTGGAAAGGAACAGCTACATGCTGTGAACAAAAGCACTGAATTGGTTGGTGATCAAGATAGTTGGGATCAAGTCTTAGCTCTTGTGTTCACTTGCCAAGGGCGATCTTGGGCAAAATACTGCTTCTCTGGCTCTAGTTTACATAGATGAAATCTTCAGATGTGTCTTCAAAAAGACCAGTTTTTTTTACCAACTCACAGGTGTACCTTTCACTATCCTGGTTCCATTTCTGGAAGTACTACCACAATTTTGTAGAATTTTTTAAATGTATATGGGGTTTTCTACTTAAACTTGTGGTATCATAATTAACTCATGCATATCTTCTTTAATGATTTTTTTCATGTAAAGTACAGTGCTATTCATTTTCGAATGTGTATATTTTTATGATTATAATTTTATTTTAAGTTTGTAGTACTACACTCTGGGTGGGACAGCTGGACAAAAGGACTACTCAGCAGGATGTTGCCAGTCTCTTAGAAGAGTTTGGTCCAATTGAATCAATTAATGTGAGTATTTATTAAATTACTTAATGACAGTAGATAGATGTGATTAAATGTTATTTTATGAAATTAAGGACTTGAAACCTAAGTTAAAATTTGCCCAGGTTTGTAGAAGATGTGGCTAGCGTTCAGGTGTTCTGAGTTCATGTTTAGCATTTAACTACTATTTCTTGGATCACCAAGTTTAATCTAAAACCTTTTTCTAAAAAGGTTTTCTAAAAAAGTCTTTATATAACAAAGCTTGGGGAACTGTAGATTTGTCGATAATTGGAAGTTGAGACCAAACTGGAACCACCAATTTAACAAACTCATTTAATCTCCAGTTATAGAACTCTGGCTCTGGAGGGTGCAGGGGGTTTGAGTTGGGCTTGTTGGAACTGATTACTTAGTATTATATCTTGTTGCTTTTTTATTTTGTTGTTACTATATTTTATAATATTAAAATCTTTTGGAGCAGATGATTCCTCCCAGAGGTTGTGCCTATATTGTTATGGTTCATAGGCAAGATGCTTACCGTGCCCTGCAGAAACTGAGCCGAGGAAACTATAAAGTGAACCAGAAATCCATAAAGGTACTGTTTTATAGTTTATAATTCATTTCTTTTAAAACTTAATATATAATATTATGTGACTTTTTTTAAAAAACTGTAATTTTGGACACTGGGGCATTACAAATGCATCTTTTTTTAAAGAGGTTATCTCCTAAGAGTTAAAATTTTATATGTTAGGTGCATGGTGGAATTTTTGTCTTTTTTTTTTAAAGGTAGGTAAGTTCATCAAGGTATTTACTTGACGCTTTAAATGTAATGTCATTTTGTAAAATATTTTGTCATACAGAAAATTTTGTATTTTTCACATTTTAATTTTAAAGTTTGCCATCTCATCTTAGAACTATGAAAAATACTCACTGAAGATAGAGGAAAAGATATAGGTACATGGGTATTCTTACTCTGAGGGGCCAGAGTCAGTGTTTCCTTAATGTTATAATACCATGTTCTACCCTTGGATTGCACCGCAAAAGGATTTTGTCTGATGTTGAGTAATTCCGAGGTACCCAAGACTTTTAAAAGTGCTCCCCACTTTCTTATGCTGAGTTGTACAGGGAACTTCAGCCTGTCCCTGATAAACTTTTTCCTATTCTCTTAAGTTTTATGCTGCCTGGGTTTGGTGGGTGGTGGATGGTTGGAAGAGTAAGGAAGTGATTGCCAGTCAGATTTCCATCCTAGGAGAAACAAAGTGAGATGGTAGGGTAACCAGTTTCCTAGCACCGAATAAAGTTTTGAGTGAGATCCAGGGATAGCCAGGCCAGATTGCTCCCTTGCTGACCAAGTCTGAGCGATTAGAATCGTGGAGAACAGTTAACTCTCAGTTTATGACATTCTTCTCCCTTCCTTTCTTTTTATATTTTAACAAATGGTGAAATAGATTGCCTGGGCCTTAAACAAAGGAATAAAGGCAGATTATAAGCAGTATTGGGATGTAGAACTTGGTGTTACTTATATTCCGTGGGACAAAGTCAAGCCTGAAGAACTGGAGAGTTTTTGTGAAGGAGGAATGTTGGACAGTGATACACTTAATCCAGGTAAAGCAGTATTTAATTTTTTTAAAAAGATTCATCTGTTTCCTTGGTAGTGCTGTGACAAATGTTTATTCTTTGCCTTAGGATCTGATTTTTGAGATTTTTCAAATACCCACCATGTGGGTGCCAGTCTCTCCATTATAATAAACTGAGGAAACAACAGTGAATAAGACAAATGTGGTCCTTGCCCTTACGCAACTTGGCATTTAGTGGGAGAGATGCAGACACAAATAATTACTGATTGTGGGCTTAATTATTAATTATAGTATTAAGTGGATCTTAGGTAGAATTTTTCACTGTAAAAACCTAACAGATCAAATGAATCTCAAACTGAACATTGTTAGTAAAGTCCACTGCTTCATAGTAATTTCTTTGAAAATGTTTAAATGTCCAGAGAAGCCATCAAAAGTAAATGTGTAAGACAAGGAGGTGCAGTTATTTGTAGGCTGAATATTAAAAATGCCAGGTTGATAGTGGAATTGTATTGGGAAAAATGGCAGCTTGTGGGGGCATGACCTGAAAACTGATAGATAGCAGGACGAGAGGAGCACAGGGTGGCATGGCAAAATACAGTAAATACTTAAAGCATTAAAGGACTTCAATCAGGAGGGATGATTTGAGAAGCCAGAAGGCAGCGAAACAGTGCTGGACTTTCCCCATACACCACCTCCTCCCTCCTTGGTGCGTAATGCGTTCGCTTAAGGATCAGGCTAGGCTTCTGTTCAGGCAGACAGGTATTGAGGACCTACTATGTGCCAGGCATTCTGGGAGACTTTGGTCCAGGGTAAAAAGAATCCTGCTTCTCCCTCCCAGGGTCTTTAATCCAAACAATACACTTTTGTGGTTAAGAACAGAGACTTTAGAGCCAAATATGCCTGGGTTGAATCCCATCTCTGCCACTACTAGGCATGTGACTTTGGGCAAATTGTCTTTTGTTTTCATCTCTTGAGAAATGGGAATAATAATAGTAGGACCTACTTATAGATGGTACTTATAGATGGTTATGAGAATTAAATAAATATATATATAGCTTAGAACTGTGCCTGGCACGTAAGTAAGCATTCTTTTTGCATGTTTGCTATTGTTAATTTAAATAATTAATGTTTATGAGATTAGCATAGGCGTTTCTTTAATAATAAGAATGCTCTGGTTTTTTGGGGTTTTTTGTTTTTTTAATTTATTTTTGGCTGCGTTGGGTCTTCGTTGCTGAGCGCGGGCTTTTCTCTAGTTCTGGCGAGCAGGGGCTGCTCTTCGTTGTGGTGCACGGGCTTCGCATTGCAGTGGCTTCTCTTGTTGCAGAGCACGGGCTCTAGGCACTCGGGCTTCAGTAGTTGTGGCTCACGGGCTCTAGAGCACACGCTCAGTAGTTGTGGCGTACGGGCTTAGTTGCTCCGTGGCACGTGGGGTCTTCCCAGACCAGGGCTCAAACCCATGTCCCCTGCATTGGCAGGTGGATTCCTAACCACTGCGCCACCAGAGAAGTCCTGCTTTCTGATTTTAATATCAGCGTTTTAAAAATCATTTCTGTGTTTAAAGTTATAAGCTGAAATGTAAGCTTTTGTTAAATTTCTTTAACTCTCATAGATTGGAAGGGAATTCCCAAAAAGCATGAAAATGAAGTTGCTCAAAATGGAGGGGCAGAAACCTCACACACAGAACCAGTATCACCCATACCTAAGCCTTTACCTGTGCCTGTCCCTCCTATTCCTGTTCCTGCACCTATAACAGTACCACCTCCACAGGTAAGACTATTAGGGGCATTGTTTAAACTTTTAAGTGTCTGAAAGATACCTTTCTAAATCTTACTGTAGATGTATGTCTAGATTCATAGTCAAAGACATGAGTGCATAGATGTACATATTAATTTTTTGTGTGTTGGTATGTCAGACCTATTATTTATAAATGCTTTTAAAAACCAGAGTAAATTTCATATTGCCTTGTATCTGTCGAGATTATTCAGTGTCTTACCTCATAACCTTTTTGACTTGAGATGTGATTTTCTTGTTACATGTTAAGAGCTAAGTAAGTAATGTTTTGGTAAAAATTATAAATACTTGACCCATACTTTTATGTATGATCCACTAGATTTTTCTTTTCTTTCAATACCTTCTTTCCTCAATTTCTCACATTAAAACTGAATCAGATAAATCTGAGCTATCACAAAACTGGGTTGCCTAGCTTCTTTATTTTTCTTAGTGTTAGCAGAAAATTACATGCTTTGATACATACTTAGCTGTGATATTTTATAAATGGAGTTCCCAGATTGGCACTCTTTAGCTGACCTTTTGGATATGCCCTTCCAGTGCAGGTTCTAAATAAGATTCAACGAATGTCAGCACTCATTTAAAGAAACCTGACTAATCTCTTAAGATTGATTATTCTTTTTTTTTTTTTTTAACAATAGCTAACATATGTTGGGTATTTATTAAAGTGCCAGGCACTAGCACTTAATATTTATTGACTCTTTAATCCCCATAATTATGTGAGGTTGGCACTTTTCCATTTTACAGATGAGTAAACTGAGGTCTAGGGAGTGTAATGTAAGTAGCTTGCTCAGGGTCACAAAACAACTTGAAAGGGGGGCCAGGCACTTTGACCCTAAGGACCTGTGATCTTGATCACTGTGCAGATTACCAGGTAGCTTTTTTTAAAGTTGTATTTCTCAAACTTATTGACCTAACCATGAGACATTTTTTAATATATTAATATTCTAGCAGAACACCAATATAGGTGCTGGTGAATTACAGTGTGAATTTGCTGTCATAAAGTAGAGAGTAAATATGTGATTTTTGGGAATTCCTTGGTGGTCCAGTGGTTAAGACTCTGTGCTTCCACTGTAGGGGGCACAGGTTTGATCCCTGGTCGGGTAACTAAGATCCCGCATGCCGCACGGTGCGGCCAAATAGAAAAAGGGGAAACTATGTGGTTTCTATTGTTTAGGGGTAGGTGCAGATTACCACCTGTTATCTAATAAGTGTATTCACATAATAAGCACAATTTAGAGATTTCTTTTTTCAACAAGGTATTTTCTTTGTCCCTACACACTATGTGGGTGGGAGGGTGGCTAGGTATGTGGCTTCATTTTCCGTTCTTTCTCTCTAGGTCCCACCACATCAGCCGGGACCTCCTGTGGTTGGTGCTCTCCAGCCACCCACCTTCACGCCTCCTTTGGGAATTCCCCCTCCAGGCTTTGGTCCTGGTGTTCCTCCTCCTCCACCTCCTCCACCATTTTTGCGCCCAGGATTCAACCCAATGCATTTACCACCAGGTACACTAAGTTATTTGAGAAGACATTCTTTTTTTAGAGCCTGAAATAAAGTGACACAACTTCAGTTGACATTATTTTTCTTATTCTAGGTTTTCTTCCTCCTGGACCCCCACCTCCTATAACTCCACCAGTATCCATTCCTCCTCCTCACACTCCACCAATAAACATCCCAAACTGTAAGCATGTTTTTCCTTTGTGTTCACTTGTCCTCTTGGAATTGAGAGTAGGAGGGAGAATGGACCAGTAGTAGGACCTATAGTATGGCAAAAGAATGTTGACCGGGAGATAATTATTTATTCAGCTTCACATGTTGATGTAATTATATTCCTTAGCTACTATCGCTGGTATAAATGAAGACACTACAAAAGACTTATCTATTGGAAATCCCATTCCAACAGTGGTGTCTGGGGCTAGAGGAAACGCCGAGTCTGGTGACAGTGTGAAAATGTATGGTTCTGCTGTGCCACCTGCTGCACCCACGAATCTGCCCACCCCTCCTGTAACCCAGCCTGTTTCACTTCTTGGTAAGTTAAGTTTTTTATCATTAGTTTTCTTTCCCCTGCCCAAGTTAGGCTTTTTATATAAACAATGCTAATTTTGGTAAAATGTTCTCTGAGGCTATTTTTCTTTGAGGAAGATCTTTCTCTTAAATATGTGTACTTTAGTCTTTACCAAGAATATGCTCAAGAGACAGCCTCAAAAATGAAATCATGTTTGTTTGTCTGTCTTGAATAAAAGTTTGGATTTGCACATCTTAATTTGGTATAGCAAAGTGATTAAACTAATCTCTGTAAAAAGGAGTTGGTACATAGTCCATGATTAACAAAACCCCAAACATCGCAGCTTTATAAGAGAGAGCATTTCTTTAACAATGTGGGGTTTTTTCCCGTCTGGATTAATTTTTATACATTTAAAATCCCTGGACTTTGGTAGCATTCTCTGTGGGCTAGCAAAGAAATTATCTTTGATACATTGCAATAAAATGGCTTTGTTACCTGAGTGACAGTTGCACAGCCTGAGGCAATGCTTTTTCCACTGACCCCTCACTTTTCTCCTGCAAGAGTTCATCTGTTGTATTCTTTACCCACAACTCTACTTCTGTGATCCATGGAAGTGTGGTTTAGATTGTCTACATCTTTAAGAGGCCTTACCCTTGCTTGCTTGAATTATAAGTGAATATGTCATATACTTGTTATAGTGACCATCCTATAACAATTAATAAATTGTTGTATTTGAAGTGGTATTGCCAAATATAATTAACACTTGATTCTCCTAATGGGTAGTTAATTCATCCTTAGTGTTAGAATATTCTAGTCCTGTGAGCCCATTGTATTTTTCAGAGGTATGTGTGTGCAAATGTTCGCTTTCATAATCTTAGTTTTTTTAAGGAAAGAGCATATTGGTTACTTCTGGGATGTAGGACTGTGGGACATTGGTTTGTGATGTAGGACTTTTACTTTTCACCTACAGCTTTCAGTACTGTTGGAAATTTTCACTTTGTTGCATGTACTACATTTATAATAAAAATCAATTTGTTTTTACATGGCATGCTGTCTTCTGCCCTCTCCAAGACTGAGTTTAGGCTGATAATAAACTTGATTTTTATTTCTTCTAGTACACAGACTGGGTAATGGTAAAAGAGGATTTAGGGTTAAAATTTGTCACAAGTAATGTAGCAGTAGTCCTCATAATGATGGAAAATGATATGTTTAATAGGGAAGTTGCTTAAGAGGTCTATGCCCTAATGGAAGTCATAGTAGAAGGAACAGTGGGAACAGTGAACTAGTAGCCAGGAAACCTTAATATCTTTGGATCTCAGTTTTGTTATGCTTCTCCCCCCCCCCCCATATTTGTAATAAGATGGTTACACAAGAATCACAGAATCTAAGTTGGGTAGAATTTTCTGATCAACCTCTTTCCTCTACCCCACACGCATGCCCCTGGTTGTGAATTCTCTTTGAAATGAAGTTTCCTACTCTGGTATCCATGGGTATTAGGCCATCTGAGACTGTTTACAGAATTTCATGCATTTGTGGTTTTTTCTGGTCTTAGTAAATTCACTGAATGAATGAAAAGATTTCATCTCCAAGACTTTAATAACCGCTACTTACGAACAACCTTTAAGAATAAATAACCCAGGGAGTTCCCTGGTGGCCTAGTGGTTAGGATTCTGGGCTTTCACTGCTGTGGCCCGGGTTCAGTCCCTGGTCGGGAAACAGATCCCACAAGCCACACGGCGCAGCCCAAAAAAAAAAAAAAGAATAAATTACCTGCCTTTTATTTAACATTTAGGTCTTGGAAACTCTGCCCTTTATTTCTTATCACTACTGAAATGTATAATTTAAACTCTCAGCCAACATGTGAAACAAAATAAAACACAAATCAAAAGTTGGTGAGCATGAAAAATAAACTTAGTAAGCTAGTCACTGCTAGAAAAATAATTAAATTTCTTAGCATTTATCATTATCTAACATACCTGTTTGGATGTCCATCTCCTCCCACCCCCAAGAATGGAAGCTCCATGAGAGAGGAACATTATTATGTAAGCGGATGGATGGATGGTTTTCAGTGTAGGATTGTTTATACTTCACCTCTGATGATGATCTTTGTAACTTTTAAAGCAAATATAGAAATTGAAGGCTGTTCCAGATCTGGAAAGGTTAAAATATGACATAACATAAAAATGAAAACTGTTTTGTTAAAATAGGCACTTTTAACTAAACTGCAGTAGTTTAGTTGAATCCTGAGAGAGCCTTCCATTTTCCTTCAATAAGAAATCTTGAAAAGAATATCCCATGAATTTGACCTTTTATAGAAATGAAACTTTTTAGTGTATATGCAAATAAAGGAGGATTTAACCAAAAGGCTAATCACAATTCCATCATTTTGATAAAGGAATATAGTAATTACATGCAATATTGTAGCACTAAAGGATCAGTAAATAGGTTGAATATTGTTGATGTTAACCAAGTTAACAGAATACTAGAACTAAGATGCTTTCAAGTTTTCTCTTGGTGCTCTAATGTTTTCTCTTATGATAATAAAAAGCAATGTTATACTATACAGAAAACTTTAAGCCTAGAAGGTGATACTAAGCTTGTTTCTTCAACTGTGAGAAAAGGAATGAAATGTCACACCGGGGTGTTGTGGTCATTCAGTTGGACTAACATATATAAACAACTGACAAGGGGCCTGCCACAGAGCAGGCATTCAGTGAATGGTGGGTGCTTATTACAGGTAAGGAATGTCATGGATGATATTTAGCATACCTAGAGAACAGTACTGGAAATTCTAAAATTATATTACTTACTTGTGATTTATTTTAAACTGTTCTAATTGTCAGCAGAGGAAGCAGCCTTTTTAGGGAAGTATGTATCTTGGCATGGTTGCCTCAGATATTTCATGATATATTAGACCAAGAGATAAGTTCACATGTATTCAAGTTCCATCAGTTGGCTTACTGAGAAAATGTGTGTTAGTCATAGTGGCATTTCATTTAAATAGCACAATATGGTATCTGTATTCTTCCTATTAATGATACTCAAATTGTTTTCTTACAGTGGAAGCTAAATGTATCCTTGAGACTTAACTAGTTCTTGGATCCTAATTTCTGAAATGTGGCAATAATATTTTTAAAGCAGAGGGGCCAAAAAAACATTTCAACAAACAGATCTTCCAAAATTCTATTGTAGGCCCTGGTTATGAAGGAGGTGGTGTGGTGCTTTAAGGATGGCTTGGTGTTAAGAATTTTCTGAATGATCAGACTTAAGTGTGGATGTTAGTTTGGGAGTGCTGACTACCTGTTTCTGGAATTGGGCTGAAGTAGCCCTTGCTACCAGATTTGTAGAGAACTACCTCCATCTTTTAGAGATTTTGATTATTTTAGTAACTGATAATCTGAAAACATAAAACTATTCGATGCACAATAATAACTCATTATCACTTGATTTTAAAGGAATCTGTTCTTAGTACCTCACACTTCAAAATAGCTAGAGCAGTGGTCATTTCATAAAAGCTAAAGGAAACAGTTTACAGTTGTTGACCATTTAGGAGAGAAGGAGTATTAAAGGTGATAGCAATTCAGTACATTCTCTTTACTGTATAAGTGTATGTGTTTACTTTTCCAAACTTTTGTATAACATGTATCTCTAATACAATGTACAGCATATTTTTATTTAAAATTTCATTGTAAATGTGAAATTTGGGTTACTTTGGTGTTCCAAACAATAAAAAAATACACAAAAAAATGTTTGTTTGTGTTACATATCTCTGTTGTGGTACCAGCATATCCATAATGTCTTTTCAAGGAAAAATTAAGCTAAATCGGATTCATTCCTATTGTGGAAAATTAAAGTCTCTTCTCTTGCCCGATACATTTACTCCTTAATTATTATTATACAGAGATTCTCTCCAGTTTTGTCACACTGCTGTAGATGATGGTAAAATTTATAAGAATTGGGTATGTGTAAGATTGCTTCTTATTGATAATATTTGTTACCAAATATTTAAAGCAAAAGTCACAGATTGGTAGCCTACAGGCTGACTTGCTAGGCAGTAGTATGATGTATACTTCGTGCTTGATTTTCACACATCCTTGCCTGGCCTTGATAGGCATTTGATGTTCCAAAATTTGGACACTTCAAGAATTATGTAGACAGAATTGGTTTGTGAATTAAACAGGCGTGTTTGCTTTTATGCAGTAGCTATCTATGATCCTTAAGACTGCCTTGAAGATGAATAATTTTACTATCAAGTTCTGTAATTCCATTTGACTCTTGAACAACGCGGTGATGAGGGCCGCCAACTCCCATGCAGTCAAAACTCCATACATAACTTTATAGTTGGCCCTCCATATCCGAGGTCCCACATCCTGCAGATTCAACCAACTACGGATCGTGTAGTATATATTTACTGGAAAAAAAAAATCTGTGTATAAGTGGGTCCATACAGTTCAAACTTGTGTTATTCAAGGGTCAACTGTACTTTAAAATTGATATTTGACTTGTGATTTCACTTAGCTTTTAGATTTTTCTGCCTAGAATTTTGATACTTTTATAATTAATAATTTTTAACACTATAAATTAGAACATTAGAGCACCAAACTACTAGTGTGAATAACATTCAAAGGAAACCTGAAGAAAATTCTCAAAAGTTTTTTTTAATGATAACACCTAATTTTTTAAACACTTTTTGCATTTTAATATTCTTCCTTATTGTCGACTTTGTTATAATATTGGTTATATTAAATTATAACCCAGAGGGGTCTACCAGATGTTTGTTTATCCTATAAAAGTGTTCTTTGAAAACTTTAAAATATTTGAATTGGTACTCTAAATATTGCATTATATTATTCCACTATGTTTCCCAAATACTCATCACAGTGCCTTCAACTTTGTATATAACATTGTTCAATGAATGTTTTAATAGTGATCGATCCACAGCAGATATTTACCTTGGATATCAATTTATGCATGAATACACACCATATTTTCTCAGAAGGCGAAGCACTTCAAACAAAACATGGAGAAGGTCTTGCACGAAAACTTGAAAGCTGCTTATCACATTGTCTCCATCTCTCTCTGCACTTCCTAGGCTGCAGAACTCCAGCCTAAAGAGTCTCTTAAGTTTAAATCTCTGACATCTCTTTGGGCCTGAGGAAGGTGGGAGGGGCAGAAACTCTGGGCTCTAGATTGCTTTTGGTAGACAAAGATAATGCTGTGAAGAATTTCAGGTAAGATTTTTTCCAGCTAACATTGAAAATAAAATTTCCTATGGATGATCTCATTCAGTGATGGATTACCAGTATATCCCAAGCTTCTTGACTCTAATAGTACAGGTCTTAACTCGAAGTCACAGCTGTTATACTTTGCCAGTTACAATAAAATAGCAATTCATATGCAAACAAATTCTAAAAAAAAGACTATAAATGAGCTATAGGGAAATTGACCAAACCTTATTGTACGTTATTTTGCAGAAAATCCAAGGCGTCATTTTAAAGAGACAGTGGTCTCTGATTCTTCATTTGAAATTATGGTTTTCATGTATTAGATTTTATCAAAACATAATGTACCCCATGCTAAAAATAGATACACATCTTAGTCTGCCTGCGCTATATGTTATTGAAAACTCAAATTTCTTTTAGCAGTCTCTTGCTACCATTCTAAGAATGATTTATTTTTGGTATAGTAATGTATAATGCAATCTAAAATGTGCTCTCTCTCATTCTTTGAAAACTAGCTCCGCATTTTTCCATTCTCCCCTTCTCCCAACAGTGCCTCCTATAAGAAACACCTGGGAGTCTTTTCGAAATAATTAGGGCCTAAATGTTGTTAACTGGTGAATCTAGGTGAAGGAAATACATGTATGGGTTGTACTGTTATTTAAATTTTCTGAAGGTTTGTAGTTTAAAAAAAAAACACTTTTAATGATTAAACAAATACATATATATATATGCCTTGGGGCTCTCAGGGCATTGGTGGGAGAGATGAGATAAGAGTGGCTGGTATATCTTTTTCTTGTATGAACAAATTTTGAGTTAGGTCCATGCACAATGCCACAGTGACCTTCATTCGTTTGGAATCAAGAAAAGGTGGAACTGCGACTAGGAGCGGAAAAGGAGGTTGTGAAAGAACGTTGCAGCTTTTCTCAAAATTTCAGATATTCATAGGTTTACAATGGAAAGAGACTCACCGCCCTGGGGGAGAGACCTGGACCTTGTAGCCAATGCTTTTGCCCCCTGAGAGGTATCTTGTTGATGAGTTTAGTCATCCCTTACGCCACCACCATTCATTCATTCATACGTTCAACATGTGTTTACTCCAGTACCTACTGTGTGCCAGGCACCCTTCTGGGTACTAGAGATCCCTGAATGACAAGACAAGGCCTGTCTTCCTGGAGCTTACATTCTAGGGGGGACTTAGATAGTAATAATTTCACATGAAGCTATTCCTATGAAGAGAGTAAAGCAGAGAACGGGATTGGAGGAATGTCGTGTGAGATGCACTCTTAAATAGGATGGCCAAGGAAGGCTTCTAAGGAGGTGATACAGAGAAATAATAGAGGAAAGAGCCATATAGACACAGGGAAAACATCTCGTTTAGAGAGGAGAACAGAAGGGGAGCTTGGACTGAGAACAAACTTGGCTTGTTGGAGGGACTATAGTGGGCTGTTAGGGTTGAGCAGTGTGATCACAAGGAAGAGCCGCAGGTGATGAGTTCAGAGCTGGTCGTCAGGGGCCAGTCAGAGTGTAAAACAACAAGTACAGATTTAAACACTTTAAATCTGGTTTCCATTTTTCAAAGGATTAAGGATGGCTGTTCTGTAGAAAGCAAACTATAGGAGTTGGTAAGGGTGGAAAGAGGAGACTGGTTGGGATGCCATTGGAGTAGATGAGATTAGAGTGCTAACAGCTTGCACTAGGATGGCACAGCAGAGGTAACAAGCATTTGGAGTCTGAACTTATTTTGAAGATACAGCCTTCAGAATGGCCTTATTATATATGTGAGAGAACGGAGTCAAGAACGACTATGGTTTTGACCTGAGCAATTTAGTTGAGTGTAATTGCCATTCCTCAGATGGGCAAATCTCAAAGAGGAGTGGGTTTAGGATGAGGATGTCAAGATAAATGTTGGATGTTTTAACTTTGACATTCAGGTGCAGGTGACAGCTAAACAACTGGTAAATAAAGTCTAAAGATGTAAATTCTGGTGTAATCAGCAAATATAAATAATATTTACAGCCACCAGAGTCTGTGAGATTACCTAGGGAGGGAATGTAGTGAGAGGGATGAGCCCAGGAAAACGTCAGCATTTAGCAGTTGAAAATATGAAACGGAGGACTAAGACATGATGGGAACTCTTCCAAGGAGTTTGTATATATATCAATCAGTTAAGCTTTACAGTTCTTTGAAGTCAACACAGTTATCCCCATTTTGTAGATGGGGAATCAGAGGCATAAAGAGATGAAGTGACCTGCCCAAGGTCACAGCTCCATGTGGCAGCACCTAGAATTCAAGGTACCCTTATTCCAACACCTGTGCTTTTTAACCACTGTCCTCTACTGTTCCATCCAGCAAAGGATACTGAGAAGGTGCAGCTAGAGGGCTAGGAAACAAAAGTAGAGGAAGGTATTCTGGAAGCCCAGTAAAGAAAGTTCCTAGGAAGGAGGGAGAGATCAACTATCAGATGCCATTTTTGGGCCAAAGAAGAGTGCTGAGACTTGCTGACGGGATTTATCAAAACGAAGGCTTCTGGATGACCTTGAGAAATGTGGTTTTATTGGAGTGACGGGTTCAAAAGCCTATGTAAGTATATATAGATAGGGCCAGGAGAGAATGAGAGATACAAGAAATGGATACAGTGATTTTGGACATCTCTCTGAGGAGATATGCTATATAGGGGAACAGTAAAACGGGGGTGAGCTGAAGGGAGATATAATGTGAGGGCAGTTCTTCCGTGTTTATTTCTAAAAACTCTAGCATGTTCATTATTGGAAAACCCAGTAGAGGGGAAATTTTTGTTGCAAGAAAGAGGAGATATTTGCTAGGTTGATACTCTTACGTAGGTGAGGGTATGGATTCAGAGTTTGAACGTGGGGCACAGATGTTCACAGAGTAGTACGGATACAGGTGCAGGTAAATCGGTAGATTTGGTGGTAGGTAGGTGGATTAACAAAGCCTTTCTAAATGCCTCTTTTTTTAAAATATACCAACTAGGATAAATAAAACGTGGTATTTCCATTTAACAATACTTGATAATGAAAAGAAATGAAGTACTTATACATGCTACAATACAGATGGGCCTTGCAAAGATACGCTAAGTGAAAGAAGCCAGTCACAAAGGGTCACATATTGTATGATTCCACATTTATGAAATGTCCAGAATAGGCAAGTCCATAGAGACAGAAAATAAAATGTATGGTTGCCTGGGGGTTGGGGTGGAGTTGGGGGAAAACGGGAAATGATGGTTAATGGATACAGGGTTTCTTTTGAGGTGATGAAAATGTTCTAAAATTTATTTCGATGGTTGCCCAACTCTAAATATGTTAAAAAAACATTGAATTACACCCTTTATGTGGGTGAATTGTAGGCTATGTGAACTTTACCTCCCAGAAGCTATATAAAACCAGCTAAGAATAGATAGGATTAAGGAGAAACAGGAACATGTGAAATAGATATCTAGAAACATAAGAATGTGAATTGAGTAGGGAAATTAGAATTGCTGGCCAGGATTAAGGGAGCACTTGTGGTTGTAGTTATAAATAAAATGAGACCAGTCAGCATGTTGGAGGTGGTGCCCAGCCATATTCAGGTGCAGGTTAGGTAGAAGAGTTGCATTTAAAACCAGTGTTGAGGTTTTTCCAGGCAACATGGTAAGGGAGAACCATGGACTCCGAGACAGGTAAGGAGGAAAGTAAAGATGTGAAGGGCACTGGGGACGTGATCCTAGTGGGATTGAAGGTTGTTCTGGGAAAGAGGGTCAGAGAGTGGGGTACTTGAAAATGAGAATTCAGAAGTGATAAAGTTACTTGTAATGAAAGGTCCAGGACTTCTAGAGGCATTGGCTGTGGTAGAATGGAAGACAAGATGATGGGCGGAGAAGAGGTAGAAGAACCGCCTTTTCTACTGATTTGCCTTTTCAGGTGTTCTCTCTGCCCTTCCTCCTGCTCTCCCTTTCGTTTCTCACATAGCAAATCCTTGCTTTTTTTTTTTTTTTTTTTTGAAAGATCCAACTTAAATTTACATCCTCCATGAAAGTGTTCAACTAACATTCTCCTGACATGTCATGGTCCACACTGGTCTCCAGTCATGATATCAGCCTTCCCTTCCTTCCCCACCCCTTTAATCTTTTAACATACCTGTTCTTTTTTTTTTTTTTTTAAACATAGTAACAATGTCTGGAGATGCCAATGTGAGGTTTACATCACCATTTTTTTTTTATTATTAATTAATTAATTAATTTATTTTTGGCTGTGTTGGGTCTTTGTTTCTGTGCGAGGGCTTTCTCTCGTTGCGGCAAGCGGGGGCCACTCTTCATCGCGGTGCGCGGGCCTCTCACTGTCGCGGCCTCTCTTGTTGCGGAGCACAGGCTCCAGACCCGCAGGCTCAGTAGTTGTGGCTCACGGGCCTAATTGCTCCGCGGCATGTGGGATCTTCCCAGACCAGGGCTCGAACCCGTGTCCCCTGCATCGGCAGGCAGACTCTCAACCACTGCGCCACCAGGGAAGCCCAACATACCTGTTCTTTATTTCCCATAATTACCAACGTCTTTGCTATAGAAAGCACTGGCACCTCCCCTTTAATCTTGATTTTTACTTTTTAATTGTGAAAGTGGATTTTTTTGATTCATCATAGGAAATAGCCTTGGTTATTTAAACTGCAGTGTATTTCTTACACTTCTTGAATTTAAATAGAGACATTTGGGGCTGTCGCTTTTTTCGTCTGCCTTAAAATCTTGCTGTATAGGAAATGTGGAGTCTTCTGTCTATAGTGTGAGTTTCCCCAGGTCTGAACTCTTCCCTTTTTTGTCTCATCCATGTTCTGGATAAGTTAACACCATGGCTCTTCTGAGCTCTGTACATCTAATCAATCACTTCAGCACATTTCCACCAGGTGTAGCCTAGGCCCCTCCAACTCTCAGTATTAACATGTGAAATTTGTTGTCTGTCTCCAAAAATGGCTTCTCTTTCCAAATTCCTGCGTTGAGTTGATGCCTTCATCCACCCACTCATTCGAAGCAGGGAGCTATGTTCCTCCATCTCTTATATTCTGCCGGTCCTGCCTACTAAAGGGCTGAAACCTGTTCTTCGTCTCTCGCACCTCGTTCAGTTGTCTCTCACCTCTCTTCCCTAGATTCTTGGCATAAAAGCCTAACTACTCTTCAGTGTCCTCTGCCTCCTTGCTTTCCTGTATACTATTTGCTGGAGGGGTCTTTCAGAAATGCACATGAGGATCATCCCTGCTAAAAATTCCTCCATGGTTTTCCCACCACTCTAGATCAAAGTCCAGGTTCCTTTTCATGGCATATAAGACCTGGATTGCCCTGGCCTAACTGTCCAGCCTCACAAACCTCATTTTTTTCTTTTGTAATTGGTAGCAATCTGTATTCATACAGATTCTTTCTAGCTGCTTCAATAATAAACCTCAGCTTTTCTCTCCTTGATTTTCATCAAAAGACATTCTGTTGCAATTCTCAGAACAACACACTTTACTGCTTCACTTTGCTAATAATAATAGGCCTTTCCAGAAGCCGCTGTTCTCTTTAACCAGTAATGTCCTTCCTTACATTGGCCTTGAATGTTCTCCCTTTCCTTTGGGACCCAATTCAGACATTCGCCGGGACTCCTGCTCAGATTCACACACACTGACTTTGTCAGTTCCACCTTTGTCACCATAATAGTGTGTGCCACCTCCTATAGCAGTTGACATTTGTCTGTTTCTACTAGGTTACGTCCTGTTTGAAGGAAAAGATTATTATTTTTTTTAATCTTTATATCCCCAGCACGTTAAATGTGTTCATAATGTAAAGCTTAGATGTTCAACATATGTATGAGTAAATGAATTTTTTTAAGTTTGTAACTCTAGAAGACTTGTCAGGTATTTCACGTCATACTTCCAAATAAAATGAATAATTGCTTTGAATGTCCTTTAGACTTGGGTAACTCACTGTGTATTCCATTGGTATATGCATCATGACAGCTTTCCTAATAAAAATGAAATTCAGCTCTTATGCCTACCAAGGGCTTATGCCACCTGACATATTTTTTAATTAAATATAACTGTTATTATAAAAGCAGTACTTTTTTGTTCACTGCAAAACAACAGATGAGAAAAAAATACCTAATTCTACCACTTCTGTGGTCTGAAGGCCAACATTTGGAGCCGTGGGAATTCTGTTGGGGGAATCTGTAAACTTTGTTGGTCCGTAAAGGGTTAAAAGGAAATGAGCTTATTTACAAAAGAGGGAAAGAATTTGAGTGAATAATATTTTAAGTAAATCCCAAATATAAATATCCACATATATGGAATAGATGAATTAGGCTATGTTTTTCTCTTTATGAAAAATGTGCTTTGTAGGAGTTTTAAATATATGGGTACTGTAAAAGTTAACCCTGTTAAATCAACCTGTATGTACCCTCAAATGCATGTTATAAAAAAACTTAGAGATGTGCTGATAGGGATCGGTTTATATTTTATAAAGAATCATTGCCCATTTGCTCTCTTCTGTATAAGATTGTGGTTGGCCTTGCTTCCTTTGGCAGCTGTCAGATTGGTAGCTGAGGAAGCCATCATTATGGGGAAATCAGGAATAGGACCTTCCCATTGTCCTGCAAAGGTCTGTTTCCTCTTAAAGGTTCATCTGAACTTAATTCTTTTGTTACAATAAGATGCTTTGAACCCCTCCCCCATTTTTCTAGTGTTATTTAAAAACTTGCTTTTGGCCCCTTGAGCATAGAGTTAGGCACTGGAATGTGCCACAGCAAGTCTTTAACAGTAAACATTTACCGTTTTCATCCTTGAGTAAAGCTGGTGGGAAAGTAAAGTTTGATTTGTTGAAGTGCTTCTCTATACGATGACTCTATTGAAGGAGGCTGTACATGGGTGCGCACATTTTATGTTGCTTGTTTTGAGTTAAAGTCCACAAATGTTGCGGCTCTAAGATTTCTTTAAAAAGTGGGAGCAAGGACATATCTTAGGTGCCTTGTGGTCCCCTGTATGGTATGTACTCAATATATGTTCACTAAATGATATGAAGAATGTTAGTTTGCCATGAATTTTATATCAGTCTGAGATAATAGTATAAGCTCTGTAATATGTTCATTGTCTGGGATTTCCTAAGGAGAGTGTAAAGAGTCTGTGGGGTCTTTGCCTTGTTCATCCAATTCATCATTTCTGGCTTTTCACTATGGTAATTAGCATTTCTCAACTTTAGGCCTGACATATGGAAGCATAATTTTTTCCCAGTTACCAAAGTGCTTGACTCTAAACAGTGGTGGATACTGGGGGACCAGGAGAGGCCAGTAAGATCTCAATGATCAGAAAAGAAAACTGTTGTGTTTTTGCAAAGTGAAATATTTAGTGTTAGGATACTTATCATCTGTCAAAATAGATGTGTAGAATAATAATTTCAGCACTTAACTGTGTGCCAAGCTCTGAGCTCATGCTTATGTACTTTATCCCATTTAATCTCAACAAGAGGCAGATATTATTTTCCCCATTTCTGAGGCATGTGTCCAAGGTTGCTCCTCTGTGAGATCCTTTTCACTGAATGTATTTCTCTTGAAGCATTTAAAAGAAAGTACTCTCTTTAAGTACCAAAGCGGTGAGTCTTCATGTTAAGAGTTATAAACTGATACACATACATTTTCCCGTCTACTCTATTTAGTGCCTAAGTCTGACAGAGTAGTATTGGACCATATGTCCTGAGGAACAAAAACTGAAGTAGAAATTCTTGTCTATCATATTAGTATTAATTGTTTATGCAGAAAATCTAGGAGCAAATAGGACTTGTTAAATGTTTGCTGAAGTGAGTGGAAGTGATTGAAACTGTAAACATAAAATAATATGATGCTGGGGACAAAAAGATGAAGAAGTATTGGGTTTGCTCTCTGGTGGGTTTTCTGTCAGTGTCACGCAAGCATTTTTCTCACCATTGCCAGTTGATGGTCATAACCCACAACTTGCTCAAAGGCATTTCTGCAATACATGGGTAAATGGCACATTCTGACAATATCTGGAACATTTTCCTTTATTAGAATAACTCTTGTTGGTCATAGTATTTGCCTTGTGATGTTTATATTTGCAGAGAAATAAATTGAGAGAGACCATGATACCTGTTACTTAAGTTGTGAACCACACAGATCCTCCTTTTCCATGTTATTATAAATGATGGGTTGAATTTGCTTGACTCTTAAAGCATAAGCAAACCCTCCTGGAAATGGGAAATAAAGTAAGTCATTGTCACTTTCAGCAGCAGCACTAACTTTATCAGTTTTGCCACCTTTGGGAAAGTGAATAGAAGGTGACTGGCTGAGCACTCAGCATTGTTCAGCAGTCATTTCGGCATAGCAGTTTACACGTTATGCCGTGCTTTGAAGAGGGACTTGTAAAAATAAACTCTACGTTTGTGTATGGATCTTTATAAACATTAAAGTAATGCTTACTGCATGATAACTGCACAAAGCATTTTCATGATACAGAATCAAAGAAACCTCCCTCTTCACTGGATATTCTGGGTCAATGATCCCACTTTTTCCTAGTAAAAAGTCAAATTAAGACTTAGAGTAAGAAGTTTTCTTCTAAGAGTACACCTGAAATAACCTTCAGTTGGGTCAAATAGTTCAGTTCTTTATCTCATTAGTTCAGTTCTTTTATCTCAGCGCACATGTGTTTCTCAAGTATCTTGAGTGGTAAACAGCTATTAGTCAAGGCTATACAAGGAGATTCTGACATACTCTTTCCAAAATTTGCTATATAGCAATTTCTTTTTGCAGCTTATTTTGACCTGTACCTATATTAGGTAGATGTGTATACATAGTATGTATCTCCAGGACTGCTTGCCCTGGGTTGTTACTGGGCCCTCACATTTTTCTGCTAGGTAGGCAGGCAAACAGTATGAGATTTGAAGGTTTGGGGTTGAATTTCATTTTGCTTCAAGCTCCACAGGAAATAATTGAAAACAGAATATGCTGTCTTCTATGTTATTTTATTTACACTTTAATTTTTATTGCCTTGCAGGTACTCAAGGAGTTGCACCTGGCCCTGTAATTGGGCTCCAAGCCCCATCCACTGGTCTTCTTGGTGCCCGACCCGGCCTGATCCCACTCCAGCGCCCGCCAGGAATGCCTCCGCCTCACCTGCCACGCTTTCCTCTGATGCCGCCTCGTCCCATGCCTCCGCATATGATGCATAGAGGTCCGCCACCAGGCCCCGGGGGCTTTGGGATGCCGCCACCTCATGGAATGAAAGGTCCCTTTCCTCCCCATGGCCCCTTTGTCCGGCCCGGTGGAGTGCCAGGGCTCGGGGGCCCAGGGCCAGGCCCAGGGGGTCCCGAGGACAGAGACGGAAGGCAGCCGCCGCCGCAGCAGCAGCCGCCGCCGGCACCGCAGCCACAGCAACAGCCGCCGACGCAGCCATCGCAGCCGCAGCCGCCGACGCAGCCACAGCCGTTTAGAAACGATAACAGGCAGCAGTTCACTTCAGGTAGAGACCAAGAAAGGTTTGGAAGAAGATCTTTTGGAAATAGGGTGGAAAATGACCGGGAACGGTATGGGAACCGTAATGATGATAGAGAGAATAGTAATCGTGAAAGGAGAGAGTGGGGAAGAAGGAGCCCTGACCGGGACAGGCACAGAGACTTGGAAGAGAGGAATAGACGCTCTAGTGGGCATCGGGACAGAGAGAGAGATTCTAGAGATAGAGAGTCTCGTAGAGAGAAGGAGGAAAACCGAGGCAAGGAGAAGCCTGAGGTGACAGACAGGGCAGGCGGTAACAAAACCGCTGAACCTCCCATTAGTCAAGTGGGAAATGTAGACACTGTTTCAGAACTTGATAAGGGGGAGTGTGAGTCTGCAGTTGTAAAACCTTCCGAAGAGTTACCTGCCGAGGCTACCTCATCCGTTGAACCTGAAAAGGATTCTGGCTCAGCAGCCGAGGCTCCTCGTTAGAGACTGGAATTTGTCCACATGTGACAGTGACACTTCCTGGAGTGTAGAGCTTGAAGTGTACAGATGCTGTATTATACTTGCTCCTGCTATATCACAGCCCCGCGGTAGTTGGTGGGGAATTGTAAGCAATTTGATTGCTTCCCTTCTATTTAAAAATAGCCACAAAATAACAAAAAATACTGAAAATATGAATAAATATTACCCTTTTTGCTGTAACTTTTTAAAAGTTTTGACTTTAAAAAGTTTACAAATCGTAATTAGAAGTGCTCTCTATTTTTTTTTTTTTTAATTTAAGACAAGGTAACGGTGAAAGCTCCTCAAAAACAATAGGGATGTTTTTAATAAACTCTATTTTCGTAACAAACTTTAATGTGTGCTATTCTTCCTACACTGCATTAAGGTGGAAAAGGATTGTTCACCATCAAAGTTTGAGCTGTTAATACTGTGTTGGAGTCTAAATTAGACTTGTATATTTGATGGAAATAGACATCTTTATGTAGTTATTCTCAAACACTTCATTTGTAATATTTTTTATTTTTAGCATTTCAATCATAAGGCAAAGGTTAATGGTTTTAATGTTAACTGAAAAGCTTGTTTTGGAATTCAGTCAAGGTCTTTTTTTGCCATTGGCTTTGTGGTAAATGTTGCCCTAAATAATTGTAAAAAAATTTTTTTGCTGGGGGGAAAAACTGGACCCCAGCATTACCCGTTGTACTATAAATTATCTGATTGCCTGGGTATTACTTATTTAGAAGGTTGGGTGTTTTTCTTAACCATCCCATTAAATTCTTCAAAAGGGTGAAAGAAATATCAAGGTTAGTATTTGCAACCTAAAAGCTTTTTGTCTTATCTGTTTAAGGACTTAAATGCAACCTATTGTTTCTACAAGCCTTGCCTGTTGCCTTTCTTTACCATTTTTTAAAGTCCCCTGCTGGGCAGAGGTAAACCGAACTTTTTGCCACTTACAAAGTACTTTCTCTCTTTTCCTTAAAATTGTTGGGTTAACTAGGAAAAATAGTTGTAGGTTATCCAAGAGCTATTACATGAAGACATCCAAAGCCAAATCAAACCTATACCTGAAATAGTACAGAAAAGCAGTTACATAAAGCTGCTTACCTAGTGTTAAGGAAAAGACCGTTAACATCATAATCCAAGTATTTACGGCCTTGAAGCTTTTTTTCTTCTTAAATCATATTTTTAAACTGTCCTAGTTTCAGTGTGCGGAGCAGATTTTTTTTCTTTACCCTCATCCCCAGGCGAAGCTGCTTTATTACTTTGGTTTTGAGTTTTCTGCAGCAAGACCTTTGTTTTGATGGGGGAAAATGTATTTATTCTAGGGCAATGTTCTTGAGTCCCTGCCTTTGGAAAGTAAGAGAAAATCCAGTTTCATATATGCAGACTTGAGTTATAAAATTTATCCTCAGTTTTATGCTGGCCCACTGAGAAGTTTAAAAGTCCCAGGTGAAACTGCTTTTGGAAATAAATATACACCTGATTGATTAGTGTTCAGATTTCAAGGACTCGCAGCCCTGTATTCCCAATTGAAAGTACTAAGGTCACCCTATTTGCACATGACAAAACCCCAAAAGTACCAAGTGGTAGTAATTACACTTGAGGCTTTAAAGGACACAAGCAAGTCCTGTATTTGAGTCTTATCCCATTTATGTAACAAAACTGTACATTATGAAATCTGTTAGTGTTTGTTTTTAAATCCCCTACCTGATGGTAGTTGTAACCATTATTGTGAGCATTCTGTTATCACCAATTTCAAACTTTGAAAACAAACACTACAAATTCTTACTCTAAATTAGCTTTTCCTCTCCTAAGTGATCTTCGCTTGATAAAGTCCATCATATAATTTATGACCAACCAAAACTGTTGCTTATCTGGCTTCTCTATCAGAAGTAATATTCCATAATTTTCAATTAATAAACAACTATAACCCACAGTCAAACCTGAGTTAGATTAACACTTCACTTAAAAGCATTCTCTTACAGGTACATATTTCCATTAAGAGAAAGACTTGAGTTCACTAACTGCGTGTGTCAGTTCTTGTATTTAAACAAACAGTCAGAACCCACAATCAAACATTTCTTTGCTTCCACCTTACAGTGGCATAATGATTTCTTTAAGGAGCTTATCTGAAAGCAGATTGTGCCAACCTCTACTTTTATTATAAACTAAAAGTTCATGGTTCTACAAAAATGGAGTATGCGCTATTTGACAGGTAGGTAAGTCTTCTCAGCTACCTGAGGCTCTAACTAACTTGCCATTCACAATTTCACTGAAAGTTATCAAAGGGCTCTCTTCAACCATAACATCTACTTTTTAAAATAAAGGTACCACTTTAATTTTCCTAAAGCTAACAAAGGATAGCCTATTTGTCTGAGATTAAAGTTCAGCTTAGTCTTAGCTAAATGTACCAGTTGCTAAAATTTTAAACATTTTGATCTCATTTAAAACAAACACTTTCAAAAAACAGCTCTATGAAATAGTTAATACCTGTCAACATATTACTAAATCTGTTCCATTCAAACTCTGTGTAGGAGTATCAGAGCTAATTTAGAATTTCAATTTAGATACTTTAATAGGCTCAAAATACAGTGCCACAGAGAATGTTTATTGCAGGCTTGAGTGAGAACTGAAGAAATTCAGACAAATAATATCCATATGTGACTAAGTTTGGCAAAATACAGAGACCAATGAAACAGACACTTTGAGTATGAGTCTTATACAAATCTTCAAGTGATCATAAATCAGTTCTCATTACAGGTACTTAAAGCAATTAAAAGTCACACAAAATACACTTTTAAGGTTACGGTGTTTAATGTTTATCTAGTTAAATTTCTACAACTAGCAAGATAACATATGAGTTACTAGGACTCAAGACCACCTCCTAGGGAATGTTTATTGGGCGATCCCAATTACACCACAGGCCAAACGACTTCCAGCGTTTCCTGTCTTTGTACTTTCTTCATTTCCACCTCTGCCCAAGTCATCTGGTTTTTCATGGACCTTTAAAAAATTTTAAGAACACATTAACTTAGGGCTATCAAGCAATTACCATCTCAACAATACCCAAAAGACTTTTAAGAACCATTTAATATTAGAAAATAACATGTTAAAATAATTATACTAGGAGGAAACTATGCTAATATTTAGTAGTAAAAAGTAGAAACTACTACTCAAAGCTTTTTCTTGATGATGCAAAGAAATAGTTACCCTTAAACACTAGGTAAGCAGTGCTATCTCTAAATGAAATACAAAAAACCCGTACAATTAGGTTACACGGCTGCCACATGCTGAATCCAACATGAGAAATTCTAGTAATCTCAGTTACAGTAGTCATTCTTTTATTGTATAAATTGCTTTGGGGAAAAAAAAAGTGAATAACAAAAAAGAACATCAAAATCATGCCTAAAATGCCATAAATCATGCCATAATTAAGAGGTAATCCTAAAAATATCTTGACGTATTCAAGCAGCAGTATTTTAAATTTTGCTCATCAAACACTGATACGTGATTTTTCTGCTTCACAACTACAGGTGAAGAAAATTCTAAGAATAAAAGGGTCAACTAAAAGGAGGTGTCTACTGAATGTTAACTGTCCTCTGGGGCAGGCAAAAGGGAGCCTATCCTAGGTGGTGTTCTGTATGAACCAGATGCAGCTCTACGTAACTTGGGGCAACTGCTTCCCACATATTAAGCAAGTGATGATACCTGCAGACATGAATGAATATTAGTATTGAGGTCCATCCGATTTCAGACTTAAGATGCTCTAGTTAACTACAAGGGGGAAACCCAGTAGTGGCAAGGAAGTCTGGCCACTTAAAAACTAGATAAAGACCACTCCTGTTTCTGTAACACAGATCTAATTAATATGATCAAATGTAATCTACTTTATTACCGCATCTTAGCAAAACAGTGTTCTTAACTGACCTAGATCATTAATTCATCTTCACTGTAATCATCCAATAAAATAATTGCTTTTCCTAATCTGAACTAAAAGTACAATTTATATGGATCCTTAGAAACCAGGACTAATAATCATGAAATCATGAAAACATACATGACCATGTGTTAGAAGAAATTTTATGCATATTATTATTATATGAACACTTACCACCATTGTGCGGCCAATGATGGAATGGTCTCCGGAGAGTGAGATTATACAATCTTCAATACACACTTCGGCCACACCATTTTGGTCAGCCTTCACATTGCCCAGGTCTCCAACATGCCTAACATTGAAAAAGCGTTAGAGGGATTAGGACTGGTTTCTATTTAACTTTCGTTCATGAGCTAAATTAAAAATGGACTGAGTCAGATATATAAGGGTGGGCTAAGAGGTGGATATAGTCTATACCAAATAGAACCCACTTTTCCAGACTGACAAAACCTTGAAAACATGTAAGTTTAAAAACAAGTAACTAGATGTTCTAGACACACAGCTCTTCAAACACAGGCTTCAAATCTATACAGCAATGCTCTGGAAAGAGTGGTGGGATGGGGTGCACCTCTAATCTCAGAGGTAAAGGACCAAAGGGTAAACTCTAAGTTACTGAGTTATGCCTGTTAATTCCTGGCATGGCTAAGAGAGCTATGCCCCTAGGGCCTCTGATATAAAAATAAATTAATCCTTGTCCTTAAATTTAATATTTTCCTGAAAGGCTCTCAGAAAACAAACATATACAAATGGGAGTCTCACTGAATTTTCAATATCAAATTTTTATCTACAAACCTTCCAGTGTTTCACAATGGTTTATTTTGCTAGTGGTTGACAGTACTGTTATTCATGACATTTCCTGTATTAGTTCCCTTTGACACCTGTATGAGCTCTATATTCAATAAATGCTACAAAACCAAATCGTTTTAAGTGTCCCTATTTGTCAATTCCTTAGCCCAAGGAGTAAGCCATTCCAGCACTTGGGGGCAAGGGGTTACACGGGGGCAACAAACTCAAGAGCAGAGGTGCAATTATCTTAGCATGCAGTTTGCAAGTCGTATACCCATACTGCCCCCTCAAAGCCGTCGCTATTATTTCAAAAAGAGTTAAGGTCACTCACCTCTCTTCATCCTCTGGCCCACCGTGTTTTTTGGATAGAGGATTAAAGTGAGGACCTGCACTGGTACAGCCTGTTTACAAAACAAAAACAAAAAAGAGTAGCTAAATTATGAATCAAAATTCCAAAATAAGTTCTAAAAAGAAACTGGTCATTGCTAAAAACCTCAAATGGAGAAAGTACTGACCCACACTGTGACTTCTAGGCTAATAAAAACAGAAAGCAACACGTTAAACAAAATGGGCAGGGAGTAAAGACAAATTCTAACTACTACTGTGTAACACTGGTAAAGTTAAATTAATACCCTTCTCTGGGCTTTGGTTTCTTCACTGCCCTGTAAAATGAGAAGGCCAAGACCGGATCTTCAATGGTCCGGTTCTTCTATTAAAATCCCATGATTATGATCCTACTTCCTACGACAACAGCACACCTCAACTACAAAAAACTTATCTCCCCAGCAACATACTACCAGGCAGCTCTCCTGTTTATGGCCTTTACTTTGTGCATGCAGAATATAAAACGGCACCTTAATCCAAGGGCTGCTACCCGGCACAACTCGGGGGCATTCAGACTGTATTCTGTAAAAATGGCACTCCAGTGCACCAGGGAACAGCATTCACATAGAACACAACCACAACAATGCAGGAGACTCTTTCATGACATGGTTCTTCATTCAACAGCTGATAGAAAGTTTCCCGTTTACAGCTTTTATCCATCCTCTACCCAGGGAGAAGACATGCAGGTTACGGAAAGTAGCACAGTAAGTCGAAGCCACAGAGCAATCACCTCCCAAAGCAGAAGCAGTAAAACCAAAAAAAACGACTTGAGGAATTTTTTTTAGATTAATAATTTATTTTGGCTGCACCGGGTCTTCGTTGCGGCATGTAGACTCTTCGTTGCAACATGCATGCGGGATCTAGTTCCCCAACCAGGGATCCAACCCGGGCCCTCTGCATTGGGAGCATGGAGTCTTACCCACTGGACCACCAGGGAAGTCCCGGGACTTTATAATTATTGAAATGGATCAAATCTGATCATTAAATCACTATTTACAGAAACCAAATTATGGAACATTAAAAACAAGTTCTAAGACGGAGGGGATATTATATATACATATAGCTGATTCACCTCATTGTACAGCAGAAACCACAACACTGTAAAGCAATTATACTCCAATAAAATAAACACACACACACACGTTCCAGCAAAATGAATTAAGTTCTCATCATAAAAAGTCTAAACACTAAGTTTACTCAAATACAGCAATTTAACCCATAAGCTTTTGCTGACTTGCTTCTAAACCCAACTTGAGAAAATGAAGCACAATCCAAAGCGTGAACAGTTTACACCCCCTCATCAGTTTGTACCTTGCCCCTCCCCAATAAGGCCCTTAGGCTAGAGGCAAAGAGCTACCTTGCAGGGTTATGCAGATAAATGCACCCTGCTTGCCACACCCGCCCTCAAGCCCCAGCTCACCAACACCTGGGAATAAAGGGGAAGGTCAGAAAGAAGCTGTGTTGTTTTCTATTGTTTTCTTAAAACACACCTGAGACTCTTACATAATCAACCCATAATCACGATACAAAACATCAACTTCTTCTCCTTCCATTCCACAGGGAAGAGTCAAAAGCCATTTTTATCCCTGAGATTGACTTTAGTAGTCATATTAACTTGACTTTTAAAAAAACTGTAGCAAGTTTTTAATGTTTGGGGGTAACTCTACTCAGTTTATCTTACTAGGTGAAATAACTGTCAGTCACTAAACCAGCACGACACCCACCTTGTGTATTATCTCCAAATTGATGGACATGGAATCCATGATAGCCTTCAGTCAATCCTGTAATGGATCCCGATACCACGACCATCCCATCTTCCTTTATTCAAAGAAAAGTGCAAGAAGTTTGAGACAGCAAATACTTCTGAACAAAGAAAACAGTTGAATTATCTTTACCACTCACAGGAAAGTGAAAAGAACATGGACTCAGGAGTCGAAAAATCTGTGTCCAAATCCCAGGTCTGCCACTTTCTAGCAGTGAACCTCCAGCAAGCTGCTAAACTACTCTATTCATACGTAATATGAATAAGTTCTTGTTTATTATGTAAATACTTCAAATAGGTCGTACTTGCGCATAGTGAGTGTATGTGTACAAATCAAACTTTTGAACCCAAATGTTAGCACATCATACACTTTTTAGCACCCTACTTTCTTCATGCACTCTTCTATGTTAGCAATCATATAAATTTGCCTTAAAAAGAAAAAAAAAATATCCAACTTGCTACCCTAGGATCCCTGTTCCCCACTCTCCACCAGAGGGGTGTTTATCAGTTTCCAGCACGGATATTTTTGATTTACAGCCAGAAGATATCTTGCCTCACTGCCCCTGGGGGACTGACCCTAGTCCAACCAGAAGTACTGCTTTCTCAAGTCTTTTCAGGCATTGAAACCTAGATAACCTTTCCACTACTGAGACCAAAAAGAAAGGACAACAAAACACTAAAGCAGGTGAAAAAAAACACACTGCAATTCAGGCAATGGTGATGGATAATGGTACCGCATGCTACATATTGAAATCAAAGAAGTTATTTCTACAGCTACAAAGAGATCTTAGGAAGTAAAATGAAATAGACACAGCATCCACACCATAGAGCAATACATGACGGTGTCTTTGTTTTTTAAAAAGCCAAGGCCAACAGTTGCAAGAGGTGTTAGCCTTGAAGATCGGACTTTCCACTGGCTAGATACCACTGCTCAACGGAAGTAGCCTGGCAACTGCTGCCTCTTGTGTTTCTTTTTGAGAACAGATACACTATGATTCTTCTACGTACAACCTTTAACTTTGGAAAACCCCAAATGTGAAAGTTATTCCCCAAAACACGCCACGTTATCAAGAGCACAGACAGACAAACATGGCAGGTTCTTCCAAGCCTCCACTTAATTGGTAATGCATAGAGCACAAGAAGTTCAACAGTAAGCTGCCTGGGTACAGCCCTGCAGGGACCAGGCTATTGTCAAATGAGTAAAACAGATCAGGGAAGCAGGAGGAATGTAAACTGGTCCAGCACAGCGTTGCCCTGGACTAATGAAGGCTCAGTATGGGCAGATCTCCAGATTTTTCAAGAGAAGCTAAGAATCTGGACTTACAGGTGAAAATGTCCGATTTTTGAAAACTGGAAACTAATCCAAAATTTTAAACACTCAATAGGCCAAGAAATACAGTTCACTGTCAACTTAATACACCTGCATATCCAAGGGTGTTTATCAGGTACAAAGGGCACCACCAAAATGAAGTTTGGAACTTAAAAGAGGGAGCCATAGAAGCTGCTCAGGGAAGGTGGAAAAACCAGTTTAACTTCTGAATGCAACACCAGGAGCTGTTTTCTCAGTGGCCACAGGGAAAGAATCCCTCAGAGGCTTCTTAGGTTCTCTAGTGGAGAGGAAAGAGGATGGACAAAACAAAGTCTCGCAAATGAAAACAGCAAAATTCCGTCAAATGTCTGGCTTTTCCAGAAAATCTGGAAACCACCTAAAGGAAGAAATTAAGCTCAAATATAAACTCTCTCTCGTTTAAATCTCACAGATGGGACACTTACCTAGATTACTGTGCATGCCCTCTCACATTTCCATAAACCACTTTAACGACTAATTCTCATTCATATCTTAAATACTCCCTCATGATTAACAAGCCAACATAAACAATTTTCCACCCACTGGTAACCTCACTAAGATTTGGGGGGACAGTCTTATCACAGGCACCTTCCTCACAACACCTGTGTTTTGCAGTATTATCAGTGAGTACGTCTGTACACTTTATTTTACAAGATTTGTCCAGAGGTTTATCTGCTACCATGTCAGTAACAGGCCCACCGGTAGAGAAATTTCAAAGTCACTTTACAGGGAATTTGTTTAAACGAATGCTCCATGAACAGAAGTGACAATTCCATGCAATGGAAATACTCTAGGTCTCCTAACATTGGACTTCCAAACCTCATCCACTACCCTCTGCCAACAGGAATTCTCAATCCTCCGTGCACTGTTAAGAAGCTTTAAAAAGAGCAACACTCAGACTGCACCCCATCAGGTTTTGATGTAATTGATCCGGAGTTGAGCCCTGGTATCTGTATTTTAAAAAGCTCCCCAAATGAGTCTGCTGTGCACCCAGAGTTAAAAGTCGCTCCTCTGGAAAACCCCCAACAAGGGAGGCTGTTAGATGATCTCTGGCTTTTGGAGCTCTGACCAGGGCCGTCCTCTTTGCCCTTAAAGGATGACCCTGACCTAGAGCAGGGGTCAGCAAACTTTTCTGTAAAGGATCACTATCGCCTACTCTTGTTTTCACGACCTTTTCAACACAAACATATAAAAGCATAAATATATAAAAGCTACTCAGCTCGAGGGCTGTACAAACACCGCCTCGGGACAGATTAGGCCCGCGGGCCGCAGTCTGCAGACCCCCTGAACTAGAGAGCTCAAGCTGGAAAGGAAGTCCCAAAGGGATAACGGATGCTACGAGACCCAGACGGCCCAGCCGCATCCGCCGCCCCCGGGTCTCAAGGACCGGCCAGGCCTCAGACTGCGCAACTCAGCATCCGCGGTATCTCAGGACCCAAAAACTGAGCCCGCAAGAAGGGCCACAGCGTCCTCAAGCACCTCAGGTCTCCACCCGGGCCTACGGACGCCGAGGAGGCGCCGGGGCAACCGGCTTTCCTCCCACGCTTTCTCTCCTCCCTCCGAAACTCGCGGTGGTCGGCACCCACGGGGCCGCCGGGTGTTCCCTCCCTGAACTCCCGCCCAGGCCTCGCCACGCACCACCGCTGCCGGGCTCGCCCGGTGACTCAGCACTCCGCGGTCGCGCGCGTCTGGCGGCTCGGTGGGCGCCGCACGGCCGAGGACCCGGGGTACGCCGACCCGCCGACCCAGGCGCCGGGGGCGTGGCGAGGGCGGCCCGAGGCCCCGCCGGCCGCTTCGGGGCACAGGTGTGCGGGCACGGCCTCGCCGCCGGTCTCCCCCCGCCGGGCCTTGCCTTTTGCTCGAAGTGGATGGTACCCTGCACCGGGCCGTCGCCCTTCAGCACGCACACGGCCTTCGTCACCATGACTCGCGGGGACGCGCTCCGGCCCACTGCGAAGGCCACACAAGAAACGTGAAACGCAAACCGAGGACGCAGCGCCGCGCCGCGCCGCGGCACCTTTATATGCCGGGCCGCCGCGCCCCGCCCACCCTGGCCCGGAACCAATCGCCACCCGCGCTCTCAGCCCCCTCCCCACGGGACGCGAGTGGCGGGGAACCACCGGGGGCGGGGCCAAAGGGCCGCTTGTGGCGCCTTGCTTTTCGCGCCGCCGGTTCCCTCCGCCCGGCGCCCGTAAAACGCCCAGAAACCTGGAACGGTGGAGAAAAACAGCTCTTCTCCTCCAAAGGGTGTAGTCCGTGGATTGCAGTACACAAAATAAGGAAAATGAGGTATACGCGGCACGCCTTGAAGATCTGAAGTCCCTTTGTCTGGAAATGTAGTTAGTTATAACTAACTTTGGTCATAATGTTGTCGCATTTGTTTTTTTAGAAGTTGGGACTGTCGAGCTGGGTGCTTTTGATAGCTTTTACTTTTTAATCGTCTTGTGTTTTGGGTTTCGGAGGGTATGTAAAGTCGACGCATCTCAGTCCCTGGTCCCACCTTTTCTTCCCTACAATTTTCGTAGTCCTGAACGTATAGAGTTACTTGGTTATCAGAATTGTGTATTCTTTTCGAATATTTCTTGTTTGGCAAGGCCACAAACGTGAAAATACCAAAGAATGTCAATTGATTGATTTCTCCATACCTCTGTGTTTTGTCTGACTGCTGCCCCAAATGTCAAGAAAAAGGGTAGAAGGGGTGAATAATTTATGATACCTCCATACCTCAGAGTATTTCTTATCCTTCAAGGAAAAGACTTCAAAAACATGAAATGAGCAAACAGTACAAACTACTTCTGTGGGTTTTTATTTAAAAGTATAAACATATTTACTTGCGCGCTCAGAAATCTAGAAAGATGTACAAGAGACCATGGGTGGATACCTTTGGGGAGTGCGAATTAAACTTTTACTTATGTTCTCTCAAAACATTTTTTTACGATGGATGTGCATTTGTCTGCCACAGTTTGGCTTAGAATGAGAATTCCCCTCCCCCCACCAACACACACACATACTTTTGTTGGCAGAACAGTTTGATAAACCAGGGGGCTGGAGGGGAACATCAAGAGAAGGGTTTTCATCTTCCCTCCCTACGGGGCTGCCTGAATAACAAGGATGAGTGAACTGTTTTCAGAGGTGAGGTTAATTTAACCTGGAAGCATGCTTTGGACTTACCCAGAAAACTCGTTAAACTGCAGGTTGCTACGTTTCTAACTCAGCGAGTGTGGGGTGGAAACCTGGAATTTACATTCCTACCTTATGCCCAGGTAGCGCTGATGCTGGCACTTTGAGAAGCTCTGACTTGCAGGTGTTTTTCATGCCCAGTGAAGTATGCAAGTTGAGGGCAAGAGCTGGACCTACTTGACTCAAAAGAGGAGATAGAGAAAGCATCCCAAAAAGAAACGTGGAGTCAAGGAGACCCAGACAGGGGCCAATAAGGGACACACCTAAGGGAGAAGAGCTCTGGCTCCTGGGGATTTCTGTTTTTGTTTTGTGGGATTGAAATCCTCCCCATCTCCCAGTGAACTCCAACGCAATCTGCATTTCCCTCTAATGCTCGGTAGGGAGGATTTAGTTCTAAGGATGACGAAACACTGACACCTAGTTCAAGGCCAGAGTGAAACAAGGCAGAAGCTGATTCAGCCACGTCTTGGCTGTCCGTTACTTATTTACTTAATTACACCCTTGGACTCAAAGGCATCCTCTGTCAGAGATACACAATCCACATTTTTTTATCATCCTCTTGAAAGTATACATATTTGTAATTTTGCTTGTTCTACTTACTAGCATTTCCCAGAGAGCTGACTTGTGCCAGGCAGTTGCATAAATGTGCAAATCCCAGCCACAGGGTCTTTGCCCAAGGCCAAAGTTTCTCTTTGGCCTCAAAGTTCCAGGAAGTTGGAATCAGATTTCAGTTCACTCGCCAACAAAGCAGCCCATGTACAGAGTGGCCCTGGGATCCTGAGTCCCTCCTCTTTTGAGATATGTAGACAAAGCCTGGGTCAGTGCCAGGGCTTGTGTCATGCAGGATTAGAGGACCCCTGGGGTTTATTCCTACTCCCGCCCTCACACCTGGGCAAGGGAGTCCCACACTTTAGAGGGCCCTGTCCTGTTCCTCCGCAGGCCACATTTCCCCTGAGGGAGTGTGGAGCCAAGAAAGTGCTTCCACCCAGAATCTTACCCCTCCTTCTAGAACAAGGTTAAGGAATATAAATACGTGATCTTGAACAGTATTTGTTTGCTCCTAAGACAGCCTGTGCAGATGACTGAGCAGCTTACCGTGTGTCATTCTGGCATTCCTGGGGATGAAAATCAGTGTTTGGGGACCTCTGTGGTTAAGAGGTAAGCAAGAAGGTAGACCAGAAATTCGGTCTGGCATTTCCATCCTTTTCCTCTTCCTCTCCTTCCTTTCTTAGGACTCACTCTTCCCCTTTCTCCTTTATCTCATCTCTCTCTTTCCCCATATCATTTTTTTCTTCTGTAATCCCAAGGTGATTCCCCCTTTACACCTTCCTCAGGCTCAGTAAATAAGTAGTTTTTTAATTTTCTTCACATCACACATCACAAAGGGATTATCACCAAGACCTTTGCTGATGAAAAATATGTTTTTATACGAATTGTAGGAAAATGTCAGAACTAGGGAGAATACAAAAGAAGCAAAGTACAAAGAGAGAAGCTTTTTAAAATATTTATTTATTTATTTATTATTTATTTTTTATTTTTATTTTTGGCTGCGTTGGGTCTTGTTGCTGCGCGCGGGCTTTCTCTAGTCGCAGTGAGCGGGGGCTACTCTTCGTTGCTGTGCGCGGCTTCTCACTGCGGTGGCTTACTTGTTGCGGAGCACAGACTCCAGGCGCGCAGGCTTCAGTAGCAGCACGCGGGCTCAGTAGTTGTGGCTCACGGGCTTAGGTGCTTTGCGGCATGTGGGATCTTCCCAGACCAGGGATGGAACCCGTGTCCCCTGCATTGGCAGGCGGATTCTTAACCACTGCGCCATCAGGGAAGTCCCAAGAGAGGCTTTTTTAAATGCTAAGAAATAAATGCGCTAATAACTAGGAAGCAGGGACTTCCCTGGTGGTCCAGTGGTTAAGACTCCACGCTTCCAATGCGGGGAGTGCAGGAGTGCAGGTTCAATGCCTGGTAAGGGAACTAAGATCCTACATGCTGCGCAGTGCGGCCAAAAAATAAAAACAAAACAACTAGGAAGCAAATTAAAAACAGTTAAAGGCAGTATTAGCTAGTCCTACCTGCGTATATTTAATGTTAGTAAATTCCAAAAACTGGAAGCTATTACCAGTAAACAGTGTGAGAAGATTATATCCCAGAATCACAAAGTATCTGAGGCATTTTTTGAAGTTGGAGAGGGAAAAGTATAAAAATTAGTTTATATTGTTAGTAAACAGGAGTGAACAGTCTGAGATTAGAAATTTGTAAACTATAATTGAGAGTTAGCTGTATATTTAATAATCTTGGCTATAACCTGTCATACGCTCTCTGTTTAGCAGTTGCAGCCTGGGCTCAGGCCCACTCTGGCCCACTGTATCATCTTGGGTAATTCTCTCTAGAACTCAACTGTAAATCAAAGGCACCTGGGTTAGGTACAGTGCTTGTCCACACTGGCTGCACCTCAGAACCACCTGGGAGATTTTTGAAAACAGTGTGCTTGGGCCCAATTATATTCACATCTTCAAACTGCATATATTTAAACAGTAAATGCATATTACATTGCTGTAAGATACATAAGAAACCAACAATGGTTTTCACTGGAAATGGGCTGCTTACCTTGGCACTTTCCATCCCATGAAGAAAATAAACTTGCATTTGATTAAACAAGCATAACCAGGTTTCTGTAACGTGAGGTCGAAACAATTTCTAACTGATGAGATGAAAAGCCACAAAAGGAGTTTTAGCAGGAAGCAGCTTGACTGCGTTCATGGGTAAGGTCACGGTGCGTCTGGGTGCCTGAGGAGCCTCGAAGTGCTGAGCTGGAAGTGTCCTTTTGGACACAGATGCGAACCTCAGGGTCACCCCTAAGTGTAGGCTCTGTATCAAACTCAACACACATGCTATTCAGATTTGTAAGGAAAATGTAGTTACTCATTCGCTTTAGGGGATATAATTGTCTTCACGATTCTCTACCACTCTGGGTAGGAAACTGGTGAGACTTAGGCATCAATGACATTTTCTCAAGTTCGTCTGGTTTAAACAGTCTCTTTAGAGCAGTGATTCTCAAACATTAATATACTTTAGAATCAGCTGGAAGGCTTGTTAAAACTCAGGTTGCTGGTCCCCAACCCCATAAGTTTTTTCTTTAAAAAGAAAAAAAGCACTTTATTAATATATAGTTTATGTACTATAAAAAATTCACCCAGGGCTTCCCTGGTGGCGCAGTGGTTGAGAATCTGCCTGCCAATGCAGGGGACACGGGTTCGAGCCCTGGCCTGGGAAGATTCCACATGCCACGGAGCAACTAGGCCCGTGAGCCACAACTACTGAGCCTGCGCGTCTGGAGCCCGTGCTCCGCAACAAGAGAGGCCGCGATAGTGAGAGGCCCGCGCACCACGATGAAGAGTGGCCCCGCTTGCCACAACTAGAGAAAGCCCTCGCACAGAAACGAAGACCCAACACAGCCAAAAATAAATAAATAAATTTAAAACAAACAAACAAAAAAACACTGTTTAAAAAAAAAAAAATTCACCCATTGTAAGTATACACTTCAGTGATATTTTTAGTAAATTTATGTAATTGGCAACCATTACCAAAATGCAGTTTTAGAACATTTCCATCAGCATAGGAGATTTCCTCATCTGGTTTTTGCTTAAGCCATTCTCCCACTCCAAGCCCTAGTCAACCACTGATCTGCTTTTTTCTCTATAAGTTTGCTTTATCTGGACATTTCTTATAAATGGAATCATACAGTATGTAGTGTATGATTTTGCATCTGGCTTCTTAGCATAATATTTTAGAGCTTAATCTATGTTGTAGCATATTTTGGTGGTTTGTTCCGTATGTCTAAAAGAGTATGCCATTGCCGAATATACCATAAATTGTTTTTCCAGTCACAGGTTGGTGGATGTTTGTGTTGTTGAATTGTGTCCCCTCCAAAATTCATATGTTGAAGTCCTAACCACCTCGAAATGTGACCTTGTTTGGAAACAGGATTTTGGAAATGAAATTAGTTAACATGAGATCATACTGGAGTAGGGTAGACCCCTTATGCAATATGATTAGTATCCTTATAAAAAGGAAATTTGGACACAGATAGGCAGACAAGGAGAACACTATGTGAAGATGAAGGCAGAGATCAGGGTGATGCTTCTACAAGCCAAGGAAAGCCAAACATTGCCAGCAAACCCCAAGAAGCTGGGGGAGAGGCATGGGACAGATTCTCTCTCACAGCCTCAGAAGGAACCAACCTTGCTGACACCTTGATCTCAGACTTCTAGTCTCCAGAACTGAGACAATTCAATTTCTGTTATTTAAGCCACTTTGTTACAGAAGCTCTAGCAGACTAATGCAAGATTATTTACAGGTTTTGAATATTATGAATAATGCTGCCAAGAACATTGGTATACACATCTGTGTGGACATACAGTTTCATTTCTCTTTAGTTTGCTTTTTAACTTTTGTTCAATTTTTTTAAAACCTGCCAAATGATATTTCAGTGGTTACATTATTTTATATTCCCATCAGCAATAGAAAGGTTCCACTTTCTCCACATCCTTGCCAACACTTGCTATTGTTTATCTTTTTTATTATAGCCATTCCAGTGAGTATGTAGTGGTATTTTATTGTACTTTTATTTTGCATTTCCCTAACGACTAATGATGTTGAGCATCTTTTCATGTGCTTATTAGCTATTTATATATCTTCTTTGATGAAATGTCTATGCAAGTCTATTCCCATTTTTGGCCTTATAACACTGGCTGGAACCTCCAGTGCAATGTTGACCAGAAGTGGTGAGAGTTGAGATATTTGGGTTGTTCTCAATAGTTAGGGGAAGCATTCAGTCTCTTACCATTAAGTGTGATATTTGCTGTAGGTTTTTCGTAGATGCCCTTTATCCAGGTTGAGGAAATTCCCATCTATTCCTAGTTTGTTTACATGAAGGATGTTAGCTGTTGTCAAATGATGTTTCTGCATCTATTAAGATGATCATGTGGTTTTTGTCCTTTGTTCTATTTATCTAGTGTATTACATTGATAGAGTTTCAGGTGTTTAATCAACCATGCATTCCTCTAATAAATCCCATTTGAACGGAGTATATAATCCTTTGTATGTGTTGTGAATTTGATTTGTTAATATCTGTAATGTTATTTTCTTGTGATGTCTTTATTTGATATCAGGATAATACTGGTGTCATTGAATGAGTTGAGAAGCCATCCATACTCAGGCTTTTCTTTGTGGGAAGATTGTTCATTACTAATTCAGTTTCTTATTAGAATTCATTTTAGATTTTCTATTTCTTCTTGATTCAGTTTTGGTAATGTATGTCTTCTAAAGAATTTGTCCACTTCATCTAAATTGTGTAATTTGTTGATATAGAGTTGGTCATAATATTTTCTTATAAATTTTAAATTTCTATAGGGTTGGTAGTAGTATCCCTGCCTTCATTACTGATTTTGGCTATTTCTTTGTTACTCTTATTTTCTTGCTCAATCTAACTAAACAGTCATCAGTTCTGTTAATGTTTTTCAAAGAACCAACTTTTGTTTCTGTTTTAGTTTTTTGGCCACACCTTATGGCTTGTGGGATCTTAGTTCCCCAATGAGGGATCAAACTCAGGTGGAGTCCTAACCACTGGACCTCCAGGGAATTCCCCTCAAAGAACCAACTTTTGGTTTCATTGATTTTCTTTATTGTTCTTCTGTTTTCTATTTCACTGATTTCCAATATAATCTTTATTACGTCTTTCCTTCTGCTTGCCTTGGGTTTATTTTGCTTTTCTTTTGTCTAGTTTCTTAAGGTGGAAGCATTGTTTATTGATTTGAAATCTTTCTTCTTTTCTAGTATGGGTATTTAAAACTATAAATTTCCCTCTAAACATTGCATTAGCTATACCCATAACATGATATGTCACATTTTCATTTTAATATAATTTGAAATATTCTCTAATTGCTCTCAGGATTTCTTTTTTCACTCATGCATTAAAGTATAGTGCTTAACTTCCAAATATTAGGATATCCCAAATTTCCTTCTGTTGTGTTTTTTGTTGTTGTTGTTTTGGTTTTTTTTGGCCATGCCACACGGCATGTGGGATCTTAGTTCCCTGACCAGGGATCTAACCCACACCCCCTGCAGTGCAAGCACTGAAAGGGCAGAGTCTTAACCACTGGACCACCAGGGAAGTCCCATGTTGTTGATTTCTAATTTAATTCCACGGTGAATTAAAAGAATAGACTCTGTATGATTTTACTCCTTTTAAATATATTAAGATTTATTTTATGGCCTAGCGCTTGATCTGTTCTGGAGAATGTTCCACCTGCTCTTGAAATGAATGTGATTATTGCAGTTGTTTGGTGAAATATTCTACATATACCATTAGGTTGCGTAGGTTGATAGTGTTTTTTAAGTCCTCCGTACCTTTGCTGATTTTCTGTCTGGTTTTTCTATAACTAATTGAGAGTAAGATATTGAAATCTCCAACTACTATTATTGTATTGTCTACATTTCCTTTTTTTAATGACTGAAGTATAGTTGACTTACAATGTTGTGTTTCTGGTGTACAACAAAGTGATTCAGATTCTTTTCCATTATAGTTTATTACAAGATATTAAATACAGTTCTCCGTGCTGTACAGTAGGACCTCGTTGTTTACCTATTTTATATATAGTAGTTTGTATGTGCTAATCCCAAAGTCCTAACTGATCCCTGCGCCCCCCAACCCTGGCCCTTTCCCCTTTGGTAAAACCATAAGTTTGTTTTCTATGACTGTGAATCTGTCTCTGTTTTATAAATAAGTTCATTTGTATCATTTTTTAGATTCCACATATAAGTGATTCATATGATATTTGTCTTTCTCTGTCTGACTTCACTTAGTATGATAATCTCTAGGTCCATCCATGTTGCTGCAAATGGCATTATTTCAATTTTTTATGGCTGAGTAGTATTCCATTATGTATATATACATACCACATCTTCTTTACCATTCATCTGTCAATGAGCATTTAGGTTGCTTCCATGTCTTGGCTGTTGTAAATAGTACTGCTATGTACATTGGGGTGCATGTATCTTTTTTGAATTAGAGTTTTCTCTGGATATATGCCCAGGAGTGGGATTGCTGGACCATATGGTAACTCTATTTTTAGGTTTTTAAGGAAGTTCCATGCCAATTCTCCATAGTGGCTGTATCAATTTACATTCCCACCAACAGTGTAGGAGGGTTCCCTTTTCTCCACACCCTCTCCACATTTATTATTTGTGTCTACATTTCCATTTAATTTTCTCCATTTTCTTTCATGTTTTTGAGGTTCTGGTAGTAGATGCATATATATTTATAATTGTTATACATTCCTGATATAGTGACTCTTTTATCATTTTGGAACATCTCTGTCTCTAGTAATATTTCTTTGTCTTAACATCTATTTTAGCTGATATCCATATAGCTACTCCAACTCTCTTATGGTTGCTGTTTTCATGGCATATCTTTTTCCTTCTTTTTCCTTTCAACCTATTTATGTCTCAGAATCTAAGGTGTTCTCTTGCAGACAACACATAGTTGACTCTTGCCCTTTTTGTCCAATATGAATATCCCTGCTCTTTGATTGGATTGTAGACCATTCAAATTTAATGTAATTAATAATATGTTTGGATTTGCTTTTGCCGTTTTGCTGTTTGTTTCCTATGTGTCTCTTCTTTGTTTCTCTGTTCCTCTTTTACTGCTTTCCTTTGTGTTAAAAATTTTTTTTAGAATATCATTTAAATTCCTCTGTTAATTTTCTTACTATTATAAAATTTATTTTACTAGTGGTTGCTCTATAGATTGCAACATCTTAACTTACCAAAATCCAGTTGTGATTAATGCTAATTTAATTCTGGTAAAATATAGAAACTTGGCTCCAGTATACCTCCATTCTCTCCCTTCACCTTTATATTATTACAGTTATATGTATTACATTTATATGTAGTATAAACCCAACAACAGAGTGTTATGATCATTGCTTTACACAATCTTATGTCTTTTAAAGAAATCAGGAGAAGAAATAAGAAAAATATATTTATAGAGTCTTTTATATTAACCCACATATTTACCATTTCCAGTGCTTTTCATTTCTTCCCGTGTGTTCACATTGCAATCTGGTGTCACTTCCCTTCAGTCTGAAGGACTTTCTGTAATATTTCTTGAAAGGCAAGGCTGTCATCACTTCCATTAACAACGCCTCTGGATGTGAGCATCACCCGCTACACCCGATCCACTGAGGCCCCTTTAATCACAGCACCATAACTGCCAGTCCTCACGGCCTGGCCAGCCCTGGCAGGACCTCCACACCCACTGGGCTGGAGGAGGTGGAAGCAGTACTAGGCAAGCATGCCTCGGATATCCACTATTCTTATCCAAAGTTCAGCAGTTTTCAGGCATAAACACTTCTCAGATTGTCGTACGTCTTTGGTCAATTTCCAGAGCACTTAAATGTTGTTCTTGTCAATTTTTTTTAGCTTCACAGTTGCTTTCTGGGGGAGAGGATTTGCTAACCATTTCACTTGACCATAGCCAGAAGTCTGCTTCCTCCCCATGTTTCTGATTCATTAGACCTGAGGTGTAGCTGGAGAATTTGAATTTTAATGAGTTCTCAGGTAATACTAACGCTGCTGGCCCAAGGACCACACTTTGAAACCCACTGCTTTAGGTTAAATCAATCTCTTTTAGATGTGAAAACAACTTTCTCAGATATGAATTCATTATGAGCACACATAAAATTTTATTTTAAACTTGCTGCAGGGGAACAAGGCATCCAATAAAACCAGTTCAGATATTTCCTTTTGGTAGAAACTTTTGGTAGAAGTAAAGGTTACTAGATAATTTTGTTAACATTAGCTTCAAGACAGGCCTGTCAGGTGAAACACTATCTGTTCAGCACCAGCCTGATGGTCAGCAATTCGGGTGATTCATAACAAGACAGTGCCAGTAAATCTAACAGCCCACGGGAGCTCTTAATCTCATCAAAGTCTACAAGAAAATTGCTCGGTTATTTTATCATGAATGCTAGACACTTTCCACAGGAGGTTGTTGATTTTACCAAGCCCCTCTGTTCTTCTCCAGGCTGCCCTCCTCAGATAGTGGAAGTGGACAGTTTTCTCTCTCATGTGTAAATGCCGAGTTTCCTCCCTTTCCTGCTGTTGCACCCCAGGATGGACTCCGGGCATCTAGTTGGCAGAAGTCAGGCAGCAATAGAGGAGGGCACTGCCTATCTGTGTGTTGTCATCAGGATCCCCGTTGGTTTCTGCTGCACAGCAGCTGTTCCATTCTGCTTCTGGACCGGTGACATCTGTGGCGTGACCCGTCCTACCACTATCATCTGTGGTTCCGACCAATGCCATCTTGTCACCAAATCCCCACTTCTTTTGCATTGCCCCCAGTCTTCTGCTGGTCCCCAGTCAACTCGGCCTTTTCATATCCCAACAAGGGGGCCCACAGGAACGTCAGGGGCTCTAGGTGCTAGGCACAGGCCACATTTTACTGCTCCAACGTTTCTATCCTGACAGCTGCCTCTACACCCACTGCCCTGCCCTGGCGCCATGTTGAAATGTGTCCACATGGACCCTCTCCTAAAACTTTGTTCCTCCTCCACCGACTGTTGTGTGAATGCCACTGGCATTCCTAAAGTTCTCAAGATCTTCCATTTCATCTGGGTGTTTCTACCTCAGCACTCACAGGGAGAGAGGAAGTGAGGACCCAAGTGGCTCACACCACTTGCTTCCTCTACAGCTCTCTCCTTTTCCCTCCCTTCCCATAATGTTGAAGGAAAAATGTTTTACTTTCTCCACCTCAGAGGATCTCAAACTTTTGCTGCATCAGAACACCTTGGAGGGCTTATTAAAGCACAGATGACTCAACCCCATCCCCAGAGTTTCTGATTCAGCAGGTCTGAGATGGGGCCTGAGAATGTGCACTTCTAACACGTTCCCAGGAGATGCTGCTGGTGCTAACCACACTTTAAGAACCGCTGGTCTACCTTCCACCCTGATTTCTTGCTACCCCTGGTCTCAAGTAAAATCCTATCATCTTTTCGCAAAACTTGATACTTGATTTGTTAATGGATGCTAAAGGGACTTAGGAAATCCTTTTCTCTCAACAGAAGATTTTCAAACTATTATCTTCTAAGGTGGGGATGACTGTAATTTATTGTCCAGACAGGGATACCTTTGATGCTTAAATGGATTAATAATAATAATAATGCCAGGACCACAAGAGTAGTCGCAACTGCCGTAGGCAGACCAGGATGCCTGTTTACCCCATGCTACAGCCTCAAGAAAATCATCTTTGGAACTCAAAGCAATTACTTCCTTGTTCTAGGAGTAAACAAGCTCTCCTTTCCTGGGACAAAGAGATTGGTGGCTCAAACTTGGAGATGGAAGACTGCCAGGGAATGTGATTTAAGAGGGAAACAAAACACAGTGGTTTAATATTTTCAAAACATTATCCCCATTACAGTAAGTCCTCTACGTACGAACCAAGTTGCGAACTTTCAAAGAGGCGAACATGCGTTCCGTCAACGTCAGGTGTGAGTAAAATTGCAGCCCTCCGTCTCCTATTGCTGAGGATCCTTCAGCTCTACCATCTCCACCTCCTCGCCCTCCTCCAGTCAGTAACTCTTCTTGCCTGTTCACTCGATGCCAGCCCCTGGATGCCAGCTGTTGTACTGTACTACTGTACTTTTCAAGGTACTGCACTGTAAGGTTAAAAATATTTTCTTTTTGTGTGTGTGTGTGTTTTTTATGTATTATTTCTGTGAAAAGTATTATAAACCTATTACAGTACAGTACTATATAGCCAATTGTGTTAGTTGGGTACCTAGGCTAACAACCTAGGTTTGTTGGACTTACGAACAAACTGGACTTAGAAACGTGCTCTCAGAAGAGAACTCGTTCGTATGTAGGGGACTTCCTGTATATACATTTGGAGTTAACCGCCTAGAGCACCAAAGCGCCTGACTAGCCTGTAGGCGCAAAATAAAGGCAGTTTGCATTTCCTCCTGGCACAAGCCTCCCCAGCTCTATTGGAAATTAGCCCTTTTCTTCATCCCCCGGTGTCCTTAGTTATTTCTGGGCATGCCCCAAGTAGCAGCTCACAAGTGCCCACAAACCAGAATGTCAGCTGCAGGCCCCATATGGCCTTGTCCTTCCTCTTCTGCTCTGGCTTCTTGTTCCCATCCGTAGTCCACAGAGCCACCTGGAGAAGTGTCACTCCTGCAGCTTCCCATCATGGGGACCCCGTTCTAGGCCAAGGGTGCTCCTCCAGATGCCCCCTCGTCTCTGGTACCAGAGCATGGCTGGGTTTTATGCAGAGCCTCTCCCCCAACTCCCTGCCACACTTTGTTTCCTGGCGCCCAAGTTGGATTTTTTTTTTTTTTTGTCCACGCCACGCAGCGTGTGGGAACTTAGTTCCTCAATCAGGGATTGAATCCGCACCCCCTGCAGTGGAAGCATGGAGTCTTAACCACTGGACCACCAGGGAAGTCCCAAGTTGGATGTAATTTGAAGGCAACACAAATAGGATTTGCTGATGGTTAGAATATTGGGTGCAAGAGGAGAGGAGTCCAGGCTGATTCCAGGGTTTTGACTCAATGAATGAGGTTGTTATTAATTAGGATGGTTGGGAAGATTGTAGATGGAGCAGGTTTTCTTTGGAAAAGATCAGTAGATTCATTTTGGACACAGTTTGTGATGTCTTTTCAATATCTAAGATAAGAAAGGTAATAATGGACCTTCCCTTTCAACTTCTATGCCATTACCGTAGACAGAGTTGAAGTGAACTATAAAGATTATTTTCCAATTCCAGCAGGCACTGTTGAGTGCCTGCCCAACTGCCCTGTTCCCTTTCTTCCACACTGGCAGAACCCTGATTTTGTTCCAGTGTCTAACCTCACCTGTGTGACTGGAGAAAATGCTGGTTGTCTAAACCAGCCAGGGTCACCCCATTCTGCATGTCAGTGAGGAGTAGAAGGGTAAGCCTGACACCCACTCAATTCAGGTCAGTGAGACGTTGGGGGCAGTCATTTGGAGGCTTCTGGGAAATGTTCTCTTTCTTTAAAAAAGATTTACAAAAAGAATTGGTCTGGCTTTTTCTCCTGGATGTCCTAGGGCAACCATCCTGCAAACATGATGTGAGTAAAAACAAGCTGAGGATGGTCAAGCCGAAAGATAGCATTTTCCAGCCCATTAGTTAACTAACTGGAACCATCCTCTCTCTGGATCTCTTCTGCAAGATAACGCACCCCTTGATTGGTTAAGCCATTTTGAGAAGGGTTTTCTTCACTTGCCTGTTAAAGCATCCTAACTGGTACACAAAGTAAGGAGAGAAAATCATCCTGAGGAGGAAACCACAGAAAGTTCAGGGCAGTAGATTAAGGTGCCCGTTTGTCACTGGCAAGGTCAGGCCAGTACCAGCAGCAGGGCAATTTCCAGTGCAAAGAACTGACTGAATTATGAACTTGAACTAGAAACTGCTTATATTGTCTTAGGTCTCTACTTTTTCTTTGCCAGAGAGGGCCGGTGTTTTACACTGTAGGGGTATCTGTGCCCAAGGCCTTATCACCTCCTGTCGACTCCTCCCTCCTCCCTCCTACACAAGACACGAGTCAAGTCCATGAATTGCTTTCACACTTCCTATTCCACTTTGTGCTCACAAGCACCTGTTAGGAGGCCAGGCATATCCCCATTTTACAAACTGAGAATTAAGACTTTGGGGAGGTGATCACAGCCTAGAAATGGCAAAACCCCAACTCGAACCAGGGTGGATTCCAGGCCGGCAGTCTTTGACCCACACCATGAAATTTGTTTTAAAGTCTAAAATGACATCATTGTTCTTACTTGGTTATTCTAATTTTACATGTTAAGCATGATTAAAGTAACCAAACATTGTAAGACTCCCATGTGTCTTGATTCAAACAAAACACACACTAAATACCTAAGGTCTCTAGGGTATGTTTGGTTTACTGTTACTCAAAATAACAATAATTTTCTTTCATATGCCACTTGATCAAGACTATTTTTGCCCTTACCAGTTTTCTTACAAACGTGCTTTGAGTTAACCTTTTAAAGCCTTATATAACAGGGTTCAGAATCACATTAATTCTAGAAGTGACCTTTTTATTACTCTTGACAATGAACAGTTATTTAAATTTATAGCAATCCTGTTACATATGCAATTCGTTGTGTGTGAACCAGCATGGTATGTTTTTCTTCTCATAAAGCTCTTCATTTGCATTGGAATAAAAACTCTGCATTGGTTTGAAGTGAGAAATTTAGTCCAATTTTACCAGTAAGGCAAGTCAAACCAGTTCAGCTGGGTGGAAAAGTTGTTCAGTTTGGTTTTGTTGAGAACCAGTTATTTTACCAGGAAAATGAGTTTTTTGGGGAATAGCAGAGGAATTACAATCAGGATGGTAAACTATGGTGAACCGTAGGCAAGTCCTAAAAAAGTGATTCTTAAAAAAAAAAAAAAAAGTGGTTCTTAATAAGTTGGTTTGAGAGTGAGTGTGGAATGTCCCTACTGTTTATTTTTGCTTTTAAGATGAGAAATGTTCCAGAAATGTTAATGTGCTGCATTTTTCAAAGAGCAAATCATTTTTTAAATGTTCCAGGAAAGTTTGATTTTGACAAAATGTGTACGAGGTGAAAGGTAGTTTATCCTCTAATTATTCTTGTACACATTTCATAGTGAAAACACCCTTATTAACCAGGACACCTGGGGTAGAGTATTGATTCTTTTCTCTGGCGTTCTTGTATCTCAGTTTCGTCTACAAAACGAGGGGTTGACAAGATGTATGAGTTTCCTGTTACTGCTATAACACATTACCACAGACTTAGTGTTTTAAAACAACACAGATTTATTCTCTTGCGTTTCTGGAGGTCAGAAGTCAGATGGGGGTCTCACTGGGCTAAAACCATGGTATTAGCAGATCCGTGGTCCCTTCTGGAGTCTCTTGGGGTGAATCCATTTCTTTGCCTTTTCCAGTATCTGGAGGCTGCCTGCATTCCTTGGCTTATGGCCACTCCCTCCATCTTCAAGGCCAGAGTCAGCAATGGCCAGTTGAGTCTTTCTCACATTACATCACTCTGACGCCGACTTTTCTGCCTCCTTCTCCCACTTGTAAGGATCCTTGTGGTTACATTGAGCTCACCCTTGCGATTACATTGATCCAGCTCAGCCAGAATTATCTCTTTATTTTTTTATTTTATTTTTTAAAATAAATAAATTTATTTATTTATTTATTTTTGTCTGTGTTGGGTCTTCATTGCTGCGCGCAGTCTTTCTCTAGTTGTGGTGAGCGGGGGCTACTCTTTGTTGCGGTGCACGGGCTTCTCATTGCAATGGCTTCTCTTGTTGCGGAGCAAAGGCTCTAGGCATGCGGGCTTCAGTAGTTGTGGCTCACGGGCTCAGTAGTTGTGGCTCACGGGCTCTAGAGCGCAGGCTCAGTAGTTGTGGTGCACGGGGTAAATTGCTCCGCGGCATGTGGGATCTTCCTGGACCAGGGCTTGAACCCGTGTCCCCTGCATTGGCAGGCACATTCTCAACCACTGCGCCACCAGGGAAGTCCCACCTCTTTATTTTAAGGTCAGCTGATGAGCAACCTAAATTCCATCTGTGACCTTAATTCCTCTTTGCCATATAACCTAATATATTCACAGGTTCTGGAGATTAGGATGTGGACGTCTTTGGGAGCCATTATTCTGCCTACCACACTAGGCAATCTCTTAGATCTTTCCAATTCAAAATTTTATGAAAAAAATCAATATAATTGTCCTCCATTACTGTAACTTTAAAGTGCAATAAGTAAAACCCAAACAACTAGGTTATAGGGAAAGAAGTAGAATGATATTTTATTAATTGTTTAAATTTTATTTTTATAAAAGGAACTATATTCACATAGTTCAAAATCCAAAGCATAATAAGGAATAGATTGAGGGTCTCACACCCATCCCTAGTCATGTGTATGTATCAGTATTTATTGAGCCAACCCCTACTGTATTACTTTCCTAGGGCTGCCATAACAAATTATAACTCACTGGATAGGTTAAAATAACAGAAGTGTATTCTGCAGTTCTGGAGGACAGATGTCCAAAATCAGGGTGTCAACAGAGTTCTGATCCCTCCAGAGGCTCTAAGGAAGAAGTCTTCCTTGCCTCCTCCAGCTTCTGGAAGCTCCAGGCATTCCTTGGCTTGTGGCTATATCACTCCAACCTCTGCCTCCATGGGCACATGACCTTCTTCCCTGTGTGTATGTGTGTGTGTCCTCTCCTCTTCTTATAAGGACACCAGTCATTGTTTTAGGGTCCACCCTAATCCAGTATGACCTCATCTTAACTAATTATATCTAGAAAGATCCTATTTCCAAATAAGGTCACATTCACAGGTGCTAATTGTTAGGGCTTGAACTTATCTTTGGATGGACACGTGGAAGTTTTCATTTATTTGCTATTAGAACAGAGGCTGCATGTTTTCTTATGGACTTGTATGGGTATTCTTATGGATTTGTGAAATGCCTCTGAAATACAAATTCCTGAAAGCGTAAAAGCTGAGCCATAGGTTTGTTTTTGCCAAATTGTGCTTCAAAAAGGTTGCAGTTATTTCCATCCCCACCCTCAGTGTTTGTTTCCCTACAGCCTCATCAAACTTCCATAATACCGGTCTCTTTATCTGCCAGTCTGAGAGGTGAAAAATAAGATCTCATTTTAAATGTCCATTTATTTGATTATTCATGCAAATGAGCACACTTCCTTGTGTTTATTGACTTTCTAAGTCTGTGAATTGCTAGTTGTTTCCTATTCCCTCTTCAGCAGCTGATCTATTTTTTATTTAATCCATTTCAGGCATTTTTGGTCACCATCTTTTCTTCTTTCTCTTAAATGGAACTTGATCTTTTATGTAAATCTAAGACAAGAGATTGTGTGGAAGTCCATACCTACAGTGAAGGGGTATTTGCTTCTCAGGGCTAACTTTCTATGATACAGCTCTGATGTGAGTAGGGAAAGTACCTAATAAGAGTATGGTATCTGTGGTGGGTGTAATTTCTGGCGAGAGAGAGGGAGAGAGAGAGGACAGTTATATCAGAAATGAGGTATGTTTGAAAGTATGTCAGTGGGTGGGAGTTTATACAAATCTGTGAGAAGGTGAAATCCCTTTTTCTCTTTTTTTTAAATGAGAAAGCTTCAGCTGGGTTATCAAACTGGTGGTAAACATCCAACAGACTGCACATTCATCCTGACTTTCTCTTCCCAGCATAGAGTCATTTAGTTTGTAATTAAGAAAAGTGAGGAGGGTAACTCCACTTCTGGGTACACACCCAAAAGAACTGAAAGCAGGACGTGATCAGGTATCTGTACACCCATGTTCATAGTAGCATAATTCACAATAGCAAAGATGTGGGCACAACCCAAATGTCCATGGACAGATCAATAGATAAACAAAATGTGGTCTATCAATACAATGGAATATTATTCAGCCTAAAAAGGGAAGAAATTCTGACACAGGCTACAACATGTGAACCTTGAGGACATTACGCTATGCTTTTGAGTGAGACACAAAAGGACAAATACGGCTTGATTTCACTTATGTGAAGTATCTTGATAGTCAAACTCGTAGACACGGAAAGTAGAGTGGTAGTTGCCAGGGACTGGAGGGAGGAGGGAATGAGAAGTTGTTTAATGTGGGTACACAGTCTCAGTTTTGTGAGATGGAAAGAGTTCTGGAGATGGATGGTGGTGGTGGATACACAATAATGTGAATGTACTTAATGCCACTGAACTGTACACTTAAAAATGGCTGAGATGGTAGATTTTATGTTACGTGTATTTTACCACAATTTAAAATTTTTCAATTTAAATTTAAAAATGTAAAATTTATGTTGTATATATTTTACCGCAATTAAAAATAAATGGAAGGAGGGAAGGAAGGAACAGTGAAGAGTGAAGAGCGGTTGTTTTTAACGTCATTTCACAGCAGGTAATTTCCAACACAAGAGGCAACCCCAGGACAGCGGGCCCTGTAACTGAATTCTACTCTCAGTCCTTTACAGCCAGGCCCCATCTCCAACCCACTGGCTGCAAGAAGTCTTCTAGAAATCAGAAATGGCTCCTTGTCTAGAACTGGCAGGGTACAGCACTGCTTAAAGATGAAAAATTGGTAATTCACTGGGATTCCTGTGTTGAATCAGGAATTGTTGATTGTTGAATCAGGAAAAACTGTTGAAAGTCAGTTTTTGTTGAAGGAAAGTAGAGTATAACATTCTTCAGGGATCCTTTGTTCATGCAGAGGCATCAGTGGTGGCTACAAATCCCTTGCATTGTAGGTGACTAAGGAAGAAAAGATTTGCATTACCCCCCCCCCGCCCCCCGCCAACGTGAAGCTGTTTAGTATGCAGTTAAGAATAGTGGGGTGGGGCTTCCCTGGTGGCACAGTGGTTAAGAATCCGCCTGCCGATGCAGGGGACACGGGTTCAAGTTCTGGTCCGGGAAGATCCCACATGCCGCGGAGCAACTAAGCCCGTGCACCACAACTACTGAGCCTGCGCTCTAGAGCCCACGAGCCACAACTACTGAGCCCGTGTGCCACAACTACTGAAGCCCGCGCGCCTAGAGCCCGTGCTCCGCAACAAGAGAAGCTACGGCAATGAGAAGTCTACACACCGCAATGAAGAGTAGCCCCCGCTCGCCGCAACTAGAGAAAGTCCATGCACAGCAACAAAGACCCAACGCAGCCAAAAATAAATAAAATAAATAAATTTATAAAAAAAAAAAAACAATAGTGGGGTGGGGGGAGGTTTTTTGCCCTGGTTCTCACACCAGGCACTCATCCAGCCACCCCTTCCCAGCTCTTCACCTGCAAGAAGGTGATGTAGCCCAACCGAATGTCTGGATCAGTGTCTGGCATCCATAAGCATTTGAGAATGAGTAACTTCCATCCCTACCCCAAACAGCTGGTTGGATATGTGAACCCAGGGCCTTTCTTGGGGACTGGGGACTTGTCTCACCCCTGCCGCCACCCCCCCTCTGCCCAGCATGCCAGAGCCCTCGGGTCCAAGGATCTAGAATAGGCCTGAGGAGAAAGGAGAGCTGGCTAGGAGGTCCCCCTGCAGGCCCGAAGCCTAAACTTCCCCTACCAACTCTGGGGGAAGGAGCGGTTGACTTACCTGTGATCCCTTCTGGGCCATTTGAATTTACCATGCTCGGGTACTGTGTAATCTTTTCCAGAAATATTTTATGATATATTTTTTAAATGCTTAACTATTAAAAATACTACTAAGATAAATTTTATAAGATGTAAGATTCACCTCTGGTTGACACCATTAAAAACAAGACAACAGGCCCCAAATGGAGTCGCTTATGTTAAACCCCATGTCACCAAACCAAGACAACTTAATTACAGTTTCTGCTCTCCTAGAAATGGAATCTTGAACCGGTCAATCAGGAATCACCTGATTCCTAGAATCCCCTGACTCCTAGCACTAGTTAGGTAATCTGCCTGACAGACTCGAAAGGAAAGTAAACTGCTATAACCACCTGGCTTTTTTGCCTAGTGTAACGTCCTTGTTTCTGCTCCCTTCTGCCTATAAAAGTCTTTCACTTTGTACAGCTCCTCAGAGCCCCTTTCCATTTCCTAGATTGGATGCCGCCCGACTCAAATTAATTTTCGCTGAAACTCTTAAAACATTTAATATACCTCAGTTTATTTTTTGACAAGACTGAGATAAAGTTTTCAGTTCTCAGAAAGTGTTTCCCTTCAGAATGAAAAATAACTGAAAGCCATCTCAGAGCGGTGCCTTTCTTCAACTTTGACCTTGCCTGTCCTCTCATCATTAAGCCTCCAGTGCCAGCATAGTGCTGGGCACAGAGTAATCCCTCAGTAAATATTTGATAAATAAATCAATTGGTGTCAAAACAAAATGCGGGATGCTTATGATCCCCAATTCTGCATTTTCCTAAAGAAAGGATATTTGGGTCATGGTATGGTAATGTAATTAAATATATACTTGGTCCTCGTCCATTTCTGACACAGAGCTCCTAAAATCCTTGCAATTTCCTAAGTGACTAGAAAGATGAAGGTTCTTTTTTATGTTAATGAGATGACTTTTGGATCCCCCTAAGGGTGGGAGTTGGTTGCCAGAAGAACTGACCACATGATTAGAGGCTGAACCTTTTGGTCCCACCCCCTCCCCCTCAGGGAGGGGAGAGGGGCTGGAGGTTGAGTCAGTCAACGATGGCCAATGACTTAATCAATGATGCCTATGAAATGAAGTTTCCAGAAAACCCCCAAAAGATAGGGTTCGGAGAGCTTCTGAGCTGGTGAACACTTGGAGATGGGGGGAGAATGGTATGCCTGGAGAGGGCATGGAAACTCCACACCCCTTCCCCATACCTTGCCTTACGAATCTCTTCCATCTGGCTGTTCATACCCTTTTATAATACACCAGTAATCTAGTGAATTAAATGCTTCTCTGAGTTCTGTGAGCTGCTCTAGTAAATTAATCAAACCCAAGGAGGGGGGTTGGTGGAACCTCCAATCGACACTGTAGCTGGTTGGTCAGAAGCACAGGTGATGAACTGGCCTTATGACTGGCTTCTGAAGCTGGGGAAGGGGGTAGGCATGTGAGACTGAGCCCTTAACCTGTGGGATATGATGCCATCTCTGAGTAGGCAGTGTCAGAATAGAGTTGAATTGCCACCAACACCCTCCCCTCACACAATGGAATGGAATTGGTGCTAGAAACATTTTACATAGAAACCAGCCGGGTATATAATATTTGTTCATTAATTGAGGTGATAGATGAGGACCTCTGATTTTAGGCTTGGCTAAGATTCCCAGATGCTTAAAACTGGAGAAAGAAGGAAAGTAACTGGAGTTGTGGAAGCCCAAGATGCTGGGAAATCCCCTTTAGGGCGTCCAGAATGGCCCATGTGACAGGAAGTCAGATTTTGACTGAGTCACATTCACACTGAGGACACAGAGAAAGAGTCAGCCATGAAATTGATGGTTGAACAGATCAGGTGTCTGGGATGAATCCACAGACCTCCAGATTTGGAAGACTGTAACAGACCCCTGTCTGGGAATGTCAGCTGAAGCCCCAAACCAAGAATATAATTGAGGGAGTTCCCTGGTGGCCTAGTGGTTAGGATGCCGGGCTTTCACTGCCGTGGCCTGGGTTCAGTCCCTGATCAGGGAACTGAGATCCTGTAAGCCACAAGGCGTGGCCAAAAAAAAAAAAAAAGGAAAAAAGAAAGAAAACATCTGTCTGTGGCCCCGGCATCCTATCCAAGGAAGGCTGGAGGAGAATGGAAATCCTGAGAAGGCCACTGCATGGGCTGGAGGACCCTCAAGAGAAAACAAGCTCTGTCCTCCTCCTTCAGGATAGCCCAGTGTGTGGGGAAAGCCTGTGAGGTGAACCAAAAAGCTTTTTCTCCTCCCTCCCAGCCCCCCTCGCCACCCCACCCCCAATCCCCTGCTCCCTCAGGTCTGAATTTGTCTTCCTTTCCTCTCCCCTCCCCCATCCCTAAATAGTAAGGCTCGGTGGCCTCCTCTCAATTGACCTTTGTCTGATTTGGAGGTGGAAGATTTTTGCAAGTGTCAGCAACAGGCCCACAGTGAATAAAGATGTGAACTTACCCCTTTTGTACAAATTGCAAGGCAATCTTCTTTGTAACATTACCTCAACTGGGAAATGTAATTCGATAGAAGAAAGAGGTTTGTTAATCTTTCAGATTCCCTTTTTTTTTTTTCTTTTTAAAATTATTTGTTGCCCAAACTGAAAATTGGCACCACCTATGGGTTCTGGATGCAATCAAATCAGAAATGATACTGAGGCCAGCTGGGCCTGACACAAGAACCTAGTGGGGTCAAACTGATGTTTTTCTTCCGTGTTTGATGAGTAGAGAAAAGCACTGGATATGAATTCTCAATAACCAGAGTCTACTGTACTTTTCTTGCAGACTGGCTGTTGCTGTCCGTTTCCCAGTCCTGCTGTTTAGCCACGTGGGGTTCTTCTTCGTGCCAGTTACGTGGGCGCAGAGGCTGGACTCTTCCTCCAAGGTCATGAGCAGGTACCCTCACTTGTATGAATGTATCACAAGGAAAGGGCATTGTGTAATAAAGAATTTACCCTTGCCCAAAGAGAGCTCTGCTCTGTGCCCTCAGCTCCCCAGAGGTGATCTCTAAGCCCTTAGGCTCTCCTGCCTGATAAGAGTGCCTTTGTGTTACGGAACCAAATGTAGGTCCACTTGCCCACGGGCAGTAAAGCCAATCTACTGACACCAGGTTGTGGTGAAGGAAAGTGCAGCGTTTACTGTAAGGCACCAGACAAAGAGTTCAGTGCAGCTAATGCTCAAAACACTTGCACTCGGGGGTGTGTTTTTTTTTAATAAATTTATTTATTTATTTGTTTTTATTTTTGGCTGTGTTGGGTCTTTGTTCTGTGCGCGGGCTTTCTCTAGTTGCAGCGAGTGGTGCGCAGGCTTCTCATTGTCGTGGCTTCTCTTGTTGCAGAGCACGGGCTCTAGAGCGCAGGCTCAGTAGTTGTGGCACACGGGCTTAGTTGCTCCGCAGCATGTGGGAATCTTCCCGGGCCAGGGATCGAACCCATGTCCCCGGCATTGGCAGGCAGATTCCCACCCACTGCACAACCAGGGAAGCCCAGGGAGGTGTTTTTAAAGGCAAAGTGAGGGAGGGGAGTCCCAGGGTGTGTGATCAGCTCATGCACTGTTCTCTGATTGGTTGATGGTGAGTGGTGGTAACATTATCAATCCTTAGGCGCCAGTAGGTCTAGGGGCTATGTGCTCATGGTCATCATGTAGTTCACTTTTTCCATTTGGTGGTGGTTTTAGCATCTGTAAAACAACTCAGGAAATGTGCATCAGATACTGTTATCTAGGCGCTTCAGAGAGGAGCTAAAGCAGAGGGCATGGGGGGAAGGGTCTGTCCCCGGAAGGCCCCATAGTGTCCTGATCAGTTACATTTGTTTACCCTGACGCTGAGTAGGAACCTCTCCGGGCTCCACCCTATTTGTCTCTTCTCTTGGCTGGTTTTCATCTGTATCTTTTTGCTGTGATAAAGCGTAACTGTGAGTATAATAGCTTTCAGCGAGTTCTGAGGGTCCTTCTAGTGAGTCACTGAACTTGGCGGTGGTTGTGGGGACCTTGGGCTGGCCTCTGGTGTCAGAAGTGAGAGTAGTCTTGGGGACAGTTCCCTAACTTTGCAGGCACGGACTAGGACGCTATGCTCATGGTCTGTGGACTGGACTCTCCTCTCACTGGCTGGGTGAGCTGCTTCATCTCTCTGAACCCCTTTGCCTCAGCACTCAGCAGGGAGGGTTATCTGTACCTTCTGGAGGAGGTTGCGATGGAGGCTGAGATGGGAGTGAGAGGGAGGGCTGTGCAAGTTGTCCAGCTGCACGTAAATGCGCCCACTTGGTGCCAGTGGACTGAGTGCCCTCTCACATTTGGGCACGTTTGACGATGATGATGATAGTAGTGAGGATCCCATTCCTACAATCTGACTGACCTCATCTGTCTAGACAGGGAGGAGAGAGGGGCTGGGGCCAAAGAATAAGCACCTGGAGCCCGAATGGAAGCCATTTCTCTAAAATAAGGTCTTAGGAGCCACTTATTTGGTGGAAGGATGCAACCTCTCTGCACACGATGAGACAAACCTAAGTGACAATGCACCTGTCATTCATCAGAAGAGCAGAAACTCAATATCTTGACAAACCACTCTGTGGCGAGGCTGGAAGTGGGCACTACAAAATGGTCCAACCTCTGCTGAGGGGAATTGAGCAATAGCTTAGAAAAATTACAGAGTATTTACCCTTTGACCTAGAAATAGCACTTCTGGGTACTACCCTAGATTACCTCTAACAATACAAAAAAAATTGTGATGGTTATTTATTACAGCATAATTTGTCATTCAGAATATTCAAAACAACCTAAATGTCCACATGTAAGAAATTGTTTGAATAAATTATAGCATGTCCACACAATGAAGTAGCACATTGCTATAAAAACCAACAAGGAAGAACTCTATGCACTGATACAGAGTGATATCCAGATATATGGTTACATGCAAAAAACAAACAAACAAAAAACAAAGTTCACCAAAATGATTATAGATGTAATAACACCTTGAGTAAAAAAGAATCTGTGAATCAGAATGATATCGAAGAACAAATAAACAGGAAGAGTGAAGAAAGCTCTTCTTTCATTATAAGGGAAAGTAAAATGCCAACTAAAATGCCATAATAAATGTAGAGAGACTAATACAAGTAGAAAATCAAGTCACCATTTTTCACCCATCATAGCAAATCATCGCTATAATCATTGATTCAGGCTCGAATCATAATGGATGCTAAAACTACTGGGTTACATTTTGTTGGGGAAAAGGATACTCATAACATGCACACGATCTTAAAGCTGTCCCCCCAGATTGCTTATCAGTTACATACTTACCAGAGAACACCACCTTAGTTAAGAGATTTAAATCAACATCTCCAGTAACAAGACAAACTGGTGACATGCCTCCTGATGGATGCACTGAAAAGACCACAACATCACAGATATTGTGTTCCTGCCAAAAATGCACAAGCTGAACAAAATCATGAGGAGACAATTATATAGACCCAAGCTGAGGACATTCTACAAAATAAGGGCCTGTACTCTCCAAAAATGTCAATGTCATGAAAGGTAAAGAAAGGCCTGGGAAATGTTTCAGATTTTAAAAGACTCAAGACTACATCCAAATTTAAAACTTTTGTGTACCAAAGGATACTATCAACTGAGTGAAAAGGCAACCTATGGAATGGGAGAAAATATTTGCAATTTATCTATCTTATATGGGATTAATATACAGAATATATGAAGAACTCCTGCAACTCAACAACAACATCTAAAAACAATGCACTTAAAAAATGAGCAAAGGGCTTGAAGAGACGTTTCTCCAAAGAAGTTATAAAAATGGCCAATGAGCACGTGAAAAGATGCCTGACATCACTAATCATTAGGGAAATCTGAATCGAAACCACAGCACACAGCACAGGAGGTGAATCTCAAAACCATTATGCTGAGTGAAAGAAGCCAGACAGAGAAGTTTACATCCTGAGATGACTCCATTCAGAGGAAATTCTGGAAAAGGCAAAGCCATAGGGACAGAAAGCAGATCAGTAGTACTTTGTGGTCCAGAGGGGGGCGGTGATGAGAGCAACGAGGCAGGAGGGAACTTCTAGGGGTGATGAAAGAGTTCTAAAACGAATATAGCAGTCGCAGGACTGTGTATTTACAAAATTCATGGACCTCTCGACTAAAAATGGGAGGTATATGTATATCAGTAAAGCTATAAAATAATAATAATGAGGAGGAAGAGGAGGTCTTGAAAAAACCACATCTCAGACTGAATTCTGCCACATGTACTCATGAGCAAGCCGACCCAGCAACCCTTAGACGCCTCTTCTGGAGCTCCATGTAGTCCGGGCTGTAGGGCCTCAGCCTCCAAACCCTCCCTCTCTGAAAGGTTCACTCAGGGCGGATGCAGTGATACAGTTCCGGTGTCAGGTCTCGGGACACAGGAACAGACGCCTCCAGTGAGCACCTGCACATGTGGGTGGTTCAGAATCCTAAACCCCGGGTGCCATTCAGAGAAGTTCAGGCCACAGGACTGGCTGGATTCTTATCCCCTGCTCAAACCTGGGGGGCCTGCACAGTAAGCCCAGCTAATCCCCACATCTGAGCGCCATGACTACACGATGAAAACTAATTTCTACCGTGCATTAGCTAATTAGCAGAGACTCTGGTGTTGATCAGAGATAGAAGTAGCTGAGGGGCTTCCCTGGTGGTGCAGTGGTTAAGAATCCACCTGCCAATGCAGGGGACACGGGTTCAAACCCTGGTCCGGGAAGATCCCACATGCCGTGGAGCAACTAAGCCCGTGCGCCACAACTACTGAGCCTGCGCTCTGGAGCCCGCGAGCCACAACTACTGAGCCTGCGTGCCGCAACTACTGAAGCCTGCTTGCCTAGGGCCCGTGCTCTATAACAAGAGAAGCCACTGCAATGAGAAGCTTGCGCACCGCAGTGAAGAGTAGCCCCTGCTCGCCACAACTAGAGAAAGCCCACGCGCAGCAACGAAGACCCAATGCAGCCAAAAATAAATAATAAATAAAATAAATAAATTTTTTTAAAAAGTAGCTGAAGTGTTTGTAACAGCTGACTCTGGACGGTGGGCTTTTTAATTGCTTTTAACTTTGTATTTTGGAAAAAGTCAAACCCACAAAAAAGTTGCAATAATAGGACAGTGAACTTCTTTATACCTTTCATCCAGATTCACCAGTTGTTAGATTTTTGTCTCATTTGCTCATGAACCCTCTCTCTCTTTCTCCCTCCATATATGTATATATTTATGTATATACATGTGTATAGAAATATATGTATATATTTGTGTATAGATATATATGTATATATGTGTATATATGCACCCGATATTTGTACCTATTTATCTATCTAATATATAAAGAGCCTTATTTCTGCTGAACCATTAAGTCTAACATGTCCCCTTCGCCCCTAAATAATACAGGGTATATCTCCTAAGAACAAAGACATTCTCTTACATAATCTCAGGAAAATCGTCAAATTCAAGAAATTAATATTAATACAATATCATTGTGTAATATATTTTCCATGTTCGGATTTTACCAGTTGTCCCAATAATATCCTTTATAAACCTTTGTCTTCAAGCTGGGCTTCAGTCATGGGTTAAGCAAGACATTTCATTGTCAACTTCTTTAATCTCCTATAATCTGGAACAGTTCCTCAGCCTTTCCTTGTCATGACATGGACATTTTTGAAGAGAAGAGGTACATAATAGTGTACAGGGTCCCTCGATTTGGGTTTATCTGATTATTTACTTGAGTTTATTCTGGTTACACATTTTGTGTCTGGAGTGACGTGATCTCAGTGTGTCCTACTACTAATATTTTTAAACGTTGGACACTTGCGGTGGTCATTTACATTATGATGTCTGGGATAGTTCCCCACTATAAAGGTATTTTTCCCTCTGTACAATTAATAACTCAGCTGTAGGGAGATACTGGGAGCCTAGGTGAATCTCCTGCTCCCAAACTAACTCACCCAAAAGAATCAGTTAATAAACTTGGACCTTTCAAAGAAAATGAGTCTCCCCTGAACTCAGCAAGATCCTAAAGTTACAGCCATTCGTGCTATACCTATTTTCAGGGTAAGTAAGATAGCTTCACACTCATGAGGTTTTTTTTGTTTTTGTTTTTGGCTACGGGGCATGTGGGATCTTAGTTCCCCAACCAGGGATCGAACCCACACCCCCTGCAATGCAAGCCCTGGAAGAGAGGAGTCTTAGCCACTGGATTGCCAGGGAAGTCCCTCAGTTCTTAACTGGTGTCCTCAAGGGGTCCTTGGATAGAATTCAGGGGGTCTTAAACTCAGCTGGGAGAGAAATTAGGTCATTATTTTCACCAACCTCCGACTGAAATTGAGCATCCTCTTCAATTATGAATGAGACAACAAACCAAAGCAGTACCAGTGGCCATGTAACCCATGGAGACTCCAGACATTTCATATCACATTGCATCTGATGCAGAATATTATTTATACTCATCACTCCTTTGAAATCAGAGCAGTTAATTAGATTCATCACTAGAGCTTGTTATTTAACGCATTAACAAAAGAGCAAATATATTACATATCACAAATTTGAAGTACATTTTGGAAGTAGAGTTTCAACAATGTTTCCTTTGCAATCCTATGTATTTTATTTTATGCACCTGTCTTAGTCTGTTTGGGCTGCTATAACAAAATACCAGTAGTATCTGCTTGAATTCTGAGTAATCTTTGCTGTGCTTTGATTGTCCGCCTTCATAGTCTGATCAGCGCCTAGCTGGCTTGGCCTTTTATGTTTTAAAATTTTGGCCGCACCGCATGGCTTGCGGGATTTCAATTCCCCGACCAGGGACTGAACCCGGGCCACGGCAGTGAAAGCGCCAAATCCTAACCACTAGACCACCAGAGAACTCCCTGGCTTGACCTTTCCTGTCTGTCTTTCCTACTGCCTTTCCTGTCTGTCCTTCCTACTGAATGAGAAGCGCCATAGGATCAATCTTCATTCCAGCAGCACCTAACCCAGTGCTGGAACACTGCACATGGTTAAGAAATGTTCGTGGAGTTGAATAGATGCTCCCGTTTTGGAGCAAGAACACTCAGGCTCAAGTGAGAGGAAATAACACTTGGCAGCCCCAGGGTTAGAACCCAAGGCTTCTGGTCCCTGGTCTGATGCACTCTTGAGCACCAAGGGCCTGGCCAGTTTGCTTTCATGACCCTGAATTTCTCTCAAACAACTGTTAGTTATGTTGTCTTCCTGGACTGAGTGAACAGTCTTTCTGAAACAGGCTTAATGCAAAGATAAGTATATCAGTAAGAATTATACCCATCAATTTCTGTTTGGATGTGAGTTTTCAAATGTTAAATGATTCCTAAAACCTCTGAATTTCTTCTTCCCAGGAGCCCCACAGACCCCTTTTAACTTTTGTATATGAAGTTTTTCAAATATTCAGAAAAGTACAGAGAATGACTGAATGAACCCATCCCTTAGATTCAACAATGATCATTTTGCCCCTTTTTTGCTTCCTATTTTGTTCTATATAATTTCCTGAAGCATTTTAAAGTAAATTACAAACATCATAGCGTCTCAACCCTAAATAAAGAGGACAGCGCCTTTCAGAACCATAATTCCTTTGTCACACATCAGAAAATTAATTCCCTAATACCATTTTGCACACAACACATGTTCGAATTTTCCCACTTGTCCTTAAACAACCACTTTATTACAGTTGGTTTGTTTGAGTTCATGTAGGACAATTCCCTGCTTTTCCTGCGTTAAATGCCGGTGTCTTATTGAGAAAGCCAAATCAGTTTTCCTGCAAAATGTCCCACATTTTAGATTTGGTTGGTTGCTCCCTCATGGGGTCATTTAACCTATCTCCTTTACTTCCTGTCACCTGGAATTTAGACCTAAAATCCTACTCAGACTTAACAAAAATGTTAAACAAAATATTAACAAAAATATTAAATATTGAAGTAAGAATACGTCAGTGCAGTGTCTTGTGCTTTGTATTTCAACACACCAGGATGCTCAAAATATCCAGTTGCGCCATTACTAATGATGCTAAGATTTGGTGAGTTCTGGTGATGAGAGCCAGATCCCTCATGGAAGAATTGTGTTTCCCTCTTTCAACCAGCAAGTATCCTCTGGCATGACACTTGACACTCTGTCCCCCATCAGTCTTTCACCCAAAGGTTTTCTCATCTATTGATTAATGTTGCCTGAATCAATTATTTTATCAGAGTTTGCAAAGTGGTGATTTTATACTATGATTTTTCCACATTAATTAGCTGGTATTGAAACAGAACAGGACCCTATGGTCCTTGCCCCACCCCATGTCCTCAGCCTGCCTTTTGTCTGTGAAAAAACTTTAGCCAAAGAATACGTTTAATCAGAGAAGTGAGAAGATGCAGAAACAAAGGAAAACAGTCCAACAAGACTAAATAATAATAATTTAGTCGTTAAGCATAGTCAAGGACCATTAGTTCCTTCTCAAGGGCTATAGATGATATTCTGAGCAGTATCCTGTGAGCTGTCTTACAGATACTGAAACCCCCGCCAGGCGGGAGAAGTTAACTACATGATGACCAGACTGTAGCCATGACGTAAGCTGCCACAATTCCAAGAATTGGCCTCAGGGAAATGGGAACAAACCGACCCTGGAACTGAAGATTAACTGTACTTAAAACAATCAAGATGACGCTGGTCAGACCACCGATGACCAAGTTCAAGGTGACCGTCAGAGCTGCCTGTGCTGTTTCTGCACGTAGCCCGCTCCCTCCGTCTGTGAAAGCTCTTGCCCCCTGATTGTCATTTGTGGGGGGAGTCGGCCTTTGGACAGGAGTCCGCTCCACCCCCATTGCTGACATCCAAAATAAAGCAAACTTTCCTTTCCACCAACTTTGCCTCTTTATTGGCTTTTGAGCAGCGAGCAGCTGGACCCCACTTTCGGTTACAGTATCCTTCTGTAAAACAGAGCCCTTTCTCATCATTCAGGCCTATTTGGTCACCCTGAAATATAGTTCCTAAAGTGAAGGCAAGATAATTATTCAGTTATTTCCCTTCAATGATCATTTTTCAGAGTAAGGAGTTGGAGCAATAGCTACCTCCAGTGGTGACAAACGCATTCTTCTTGGGGAGGAACTTTCTCTTTTGGTTGAATATCATAATGAGTTCATGGTTTGGGGGAGCAGATTTTTTTAGGTCTCATTCTAGGGTTGCAAATAAAAATAGGATTATAGTCAGACCTCTATAGCCTCAGGTTCTGCATCTGTGGATTCAAATAACCATAGACCAAAAATATTCCAAAAAAAAAGAAAATTACAAAAATCAAAACTTGAATTTGCTGTGTGGCAGCAACTAGCATTTACATTGTACTTACAACTATTTACATAGTGTTTACATTGTATTAAGTATTATAAGTAATCTAAAGACGATTTAAAGTATACGGAAGGGTGTGGGTAGGTTATATGCAAATACTACGCCATTTTGTATAAGGGATTTGAGCATCCTTGGATTTTAGTATGTGCTGAGGGTCCTGAAACCAATCTCCTGCAGGTACAAAGGGACAGCTGTATTTTTGTTTTGTTTTTTACCTTGTTAACTCATAATTTTCTGTTTTATCCATGTTGCGATGTGAAACAGTTTTATTACTTTTAACTGGTGAGCACTACACTTTAAACTTTCGTCTACTACACTTCAATTATAAATCCCCTTGGGTTGGGCACCAAGGTTACTGCCAGTACTTTGTGTGAGGGTTAATTATTTTTTTAATATTTATATATATATTTTAAATTTATTTATTTTATTTATTTTTGGCTGCGTTGGGTCCTTGTTGCTGCGTGTGGGCTTTCTCTAGTTGTGGCGAGTGGGGGCTACTCTTCGTTGCGGTGTGTGGGCTTCTCATTGCGGTGGCTTCTCTTGTTGCAGAACACGGGCTCTAGGCGCGCGGGCTTCAGTAGTTGTGGCACAGGGGCTCAGTAGTTGTGGCTCGCGGGCTCTAGAGCGCAGGCTCAGTAGTTGTGGTGCACGGGCTTAGTTGCTCCGCGGCATGTGGGATCTTCCCGGACCAGGGCTCGAACCCGTGTCCCCTGCATTGGCAGACGGATTCTTAACCATTGCGCCACCAGGGAAGCCCAGAGGGTTAATTTTATCTGTCAATCTGACTGGGCCAGAAGGTGCCCAGACATTTAGTCAAACATAATTCTGGGTTTGTCTGTGGGGTGTTTTGGATGAGATTAACAGTCGAATTGGTAAACTGAGTAAAGGAGATCACCCTCCCTAGTGTGGGTGGGCATCATCCAGTCAGTTGAAGACCTGAATAGAACAAAACGGCTGCATAAGGGGGAACTTCTCCCTGAGTGCTTGAGCTGGGACGTCAGTCTTCTCCTGCCCTCACCTGCAACATACAACACCGGCTCTCCTGGGTCTTAGGCTTTTGTCCCCATGCTGAGCCACAGCCACCCTCTGCCTCCACAGGAGACCCCTAATACCAGCACGTAGGTCTGGCCCAGGCTCTTAGGAGACCACTGCTTTTTCCCCTGGGTCCTGGTGCACACGAGACCTTGTGTGCACCCTCCAAGAGTGGAGTCTCTGTTTCCCCCAGTCCTGCAGAATTCCTGCAGTCAAGCCCAGCTGGCTTTCAAAGCCAAATGCTCTGGGGGCTCCTCCTCCCAATGCCAGACCCCAGGCTGGGAAGGCTGACATGGGGATAAGGACTTTCACTCCTGTGGGAAAACCTCTACAGTGTAATTATTTTCCAGTTTGTGGGTCACCCACCTGGCGGGTATGGGATTTGATTTTATCGTGATTGTGCCCCGCCTACTGTATCACTGTGGCTTCTTCTTTGTCTTTGGATATAGGATATCTTTTCTGGTAGGTTCCAGTGATTTTTTGGTCCATGGTTGTTCAGCAGTTAGTCGTGATTTTGATGTTTTCGTGGGGGGGGCTCCTGCCCTTCTGCTCCACCATCTTGTCTCCCGGGTCTTAGGCTAGACCTTCCTCATCCACTCTCCTGGGTCCCCAGCTTGCTCAGTGCAGACCTTGAGACTTGTCAGCCTCCATAATCACGTGAGCCAGTTCCTTACAGTAAACACACATATACGTCTCACTGGTTCTGCTTCTCTGGAAGACTCTAATTCACTTTGCTACCAGGATGTACCTTCTCATACATATTTCTCTGTGCCTCTGTACAAAATGAACTTGACATGTGATGGGCACCTGCACACTTAACTCCTCAGTGTTCTGAGGCACTCGCCTCCAGACTGAATGAACTTGGTTATACACCCGCAGCTGTGCACAGGAGTCTCTGAGTCCCCACATCCTCACTGACACTTAATTTTCAGTTTTTAAATTTACAGCATCTCTTTTCTGCCCTGCAGCCTTAGTGGCTTCCTACCTCACTCAGCAGTACATCCACAGGAACCCACGTGTCCCACCCGCACCTTCCCACCGCCAGCTCTCTGCCCCTCCACCCCTTACACTCTGGCTGTTCCTGAGTTACATCCTTTCCTAATAAACCAATCATCTACTAAGACTACAGATGTTTATAATTTCCAGATTCAGATCTTGGACTGAAACATATTTTTGTAATTGTACTTAGTTTTCAATATCCGGAAATGTATCCAGGCGCTGAGACAACCAAAGAATAAAAGTGCAAGAAGTATAGCAATTATAAACCACAGAAATGGATATCATGCATGATTAGTTTCGTTTTGCCACCATATAACTGATTTTTAAAGTAAAACCTTGGGGACTTCCCTGGTGGTCCACTGGTTAAGACTCTGTTCTCCCAACGCATGGGGCACGGGTTAGATCCCTGGTTGGGGAACTAAGATTCCTCATGCCGCCTGGCAGGGCAATAAATTAAAATGAAATGAAACGAAATGAAACGAAATGAAATGAAATGAAAAAATAAAAGTCTCTGTATTACTTATGTACTGCTGCTGTCGACTGAAAAAAAAAACAACACAAGCTCAAAGTTGAGAATTATGTTTTATTTGGCAGTCTTTCTCAGGACTTCAAGCCCGGGAGGCAGCTTCTTGGATAGCTCTGAGGGACTGGTCCGAAGAGGTGAAGGAGGAGCCAGGATATACAGGGGTTTCTGCAACAAAGACCATGTAGTGGGAACATCAAAAGATTACTGTTAATTAAAGAAAACCAGACATCTCAAGTTAAAGCACTGAGCACTTTTCTATGTACGGGAAAATGCAAGAGTCTGTGCTCATTGGAATCATTCCTTAGATATGCACCTCAGCTCTCTAGGACCAGTATCCTGTGCTTTCCCATCCCGAGTCCCCTCGGGGGTGCGCCGCTGGGGGGAGCTACAGTGGCTGAGGGCTTGGCGGCGGGCAGCACGTTTGTCTCCATCCTGAATCGTCTCAGGGCTCACTGCTGGGGCTGCTGTAGTGGCTTGACAGCTGCGGCATCCTTTGTTGGCAGGCCACATTTTTTCATTCCCAGTGCTAACAGGTCACCTCATATGTCATGGCTTAAAACAGCAACAGTCGTTTATTATCTCTCACGATATCTGTGGCTCAGGATTTCCAGAGTGGCTTGGTGAGGCAGTTCTGGCTTAAGGTCCCTCTTAGGCCGGGCCTCGACCGGAGCTACAGGGTGTGCTTGCATGGTGGCTCCCTCACTCGGCTGCAAGGTGGGACAGCCTCAGGACCTCTGCACGTGGGCCTCTACCCAGGGCTGCTCGAGTGTCCTCACAACATGGCGGCTGGCTTCCCTCAGAGCCAGTGATCCAGGAGAGCGAAGCAGAGCAGCAGTATATTTTATGATCCAGCCTTGGAAGCCACATACCACCATGTTCACAGTATTCTGTTGATCACATAGGTTGGCCCAGGGTAGAAGGGGACAACACAAGGGTGTGGACAGCAGGAGGCAAGGATCATAGGGTCCATCCTAGAAGCTGGCTACCACAGTTTCATATTAATATAAAAACGTTACCAGAGTTAAATTAGACCTCTGATGATAACTCCAGAACTACTAAAAGAAAAAAGAAAAAAAAAGAAAACTTAGCTTCATACAAAGAGGTTTGAGAAGAAAAATAACAGGACATTTATCAGAATTTTCCAATCTCTTTTGGTATGCACAGAACTACACTTGAAATTTTCTTTAGACTCAAATGAGAGAAGATAAGAAGAATGAAGCTGCGTCTTCCCAGTGAATCCATGTATCGTCTGTGTATTTTATGTCTCACGTGAGATGTACATACCAGAAAAACTAGATGCCTACTAGGAATCATGGCCAAACTCTTCTGCCAGTGTTATGACAATAAATAAACATCAAGGATATTATTTTTTAGTATAAGCATAATTACTTTTTCATCTCTATAAACATTGTTTATATGCTAAAAGTAGATTCCATTTGTGATTTTTGAGTAGTATATGAAGGGATGTGGCTTCTGTTCACCAGGAGGTCAACTGTTTCATTTTCTTTATTCTTTGGAAGCATTTGAATTTAGACTGATGGTTGTAAGAGTCCAGTCTGCAGTTTTTAAGACAGACTTTCTATGGGTCTACCTATGCTGGCATTTTTGTGTCAAGATTGGAGAGGTCTCTTTCACATTTCTATCCAAACTGAAATTATTGATGACTCCTTTGGGGACAGTTATAAAGAGGGCTTATAATGCAAAATCAGGCCACTTTAATAGTGCACCGTAGTCTCAGGAAATTTGTTCAGTAAATCTGACAGCAGCCCAGACCATCACTCTTAATGTAAAGCCACATCCAACGTACATTTACATATAACTCACATGAAATCAATTATATATGCATAATGGGGACAGGGGCAAGGAGAGAGAGAGAGACAGAGACAGCGAGAATATGAATTTACATCATGAAGATTTTTGCCTGCTATTCCCATCAATAAGTTTATGGCCTAGAGTAGGAGGAAGATTGGAGATTTGAATCAAATATTCCTTCACAAGATTTCAGTTTCTAGGTAACTCTCATGGTGTGAGGATCTCACCTTGTGAATGTGATTCTACTATTTTAAGTATATATTTCTTTTTTCTATAATAAGGCCCTGAATACCCAAGCAATTACTTTAACTGATGCTCAGTTGAAAACAAAGACACAGAAACAGCAATTTGCTCATCTCTGGGATCAGGGCAAAGGACTGCCCTGGACAGCCAATATATCCCTCATTAACATACTGTGTAAAGATGGTCCCTAACTGAGAACTTAAGATGCATGAGAGTAATCTTGGCAATACTAAATTCCAGCCTTTTATATAGCCCTTAAAACTAAGTTCCTGAGAAAGCAGACTGCTGTTTTTATCCTGCAAAATGGCTGTATCAGCCATAGTTCTCCAGAGACATAGAACCAATAGGATGTGTGTATATATGATGTATGTAGGTATTTGTGTGTATGTGTGTCTGTGTGTGTGTGCGTGTGTGTGTGTGATATACATAAGACAGACTGATTTTAAGAAATTGGCTTATTTGGGGGGTTATTTTTAAACATTTATTTAACTTTTTCTGTTTATTATTTTTTAATTGAAGTATAGTTGATTTACAGTATCGTGTTAGTTTCAGGTGTATAGCACAGTTGATTCATATATATATATTTTTTTCAGATTCTTTTCCCTTATAGGTTATTACAAAATACTGAGTACAGTTCCCTGTGCTATACAGTTATACACTAGGTCCTTGTTGGTTATCGATTTTTTAAAATATTTATTTATTTATTTGGCTGCACCGGGTCTTAGTTGCAGCACGTGGGATCTTCTCTGTGGCATGCGGGATCTTTTTGTAGTTGCGGCATGGGGATCTTTAGTTGCAGAATGCAGGATCTAGTTCCCTAACCAGGGATCAAACCCGGGCCCCCTGCATTGGGAGAACGGAGTCTTAACCACTGGACCACCAGGGAAGTCCCGGTTATCTATTTTATGTATAGTAATGTGTATGTTAATCCCAACCTCCTAATTTATCCCTCCCTCTGTCCCCCTGTCCCCTTCGGTAATCATAAGTTTGTTTTCAGTGTCTGTAAGTCTCTTTCTGTTTTGAAATAAGTCCATTTTTTTTTTTTTTTTTAGATTTCACATATAAGTGATATCGTATGATATTTGTCTTTCTCTGTCTGGCTTACTTCATTTACTACGATGCTCTCTAGGTCCATCCATGTTGCTCCAAATGGCATTATTTCATTCTTTTTTATGGCAGAGTAATATTCCATTGTGTATATATACCACATCTTCTTTATCCATTCATCTGTCAATGGATATTTACGTTGCTTCCATGTCTTGGCTATTGTAAATAGTGCCACAATGAACACTGGACTGCATGTATCTTTTTGAATTATGGTTTTCTCCAGACATATGAACAGAAGTGGGATTGCAGGATCATATGGTAACTCTTGTTTGTTTTTTTTTAACATCTTTATTGGAGTATAATTGCTTTACAATGTTGTGTTACTTTCTGCTGTATAACAAAGTGAATCAGCTATACATATACATATATCCCCATATCCCCTCCCTCTTGCGTCTCCCTCCCACCCTCCCTATCCCACCCTCTAGGTGGTCACAAAGCACCAAGCTGAGCTCCCTGTGCTATGTAGCTGCTTCCCACTAGCTAGCTATTTTACATTTGATAATGTATATATGTCCATGCCACTCTCTCACTTCGTCCCAGCTTACCCTTCCCCCTCCCCGTGTCCTCAAGTCCATTCTCTACGTCTGCATCTTTATTCCTGTCCTGCCCCTAGGTTCATCAGAACCTGTTTTTTTTTTTTTTTTTAGATTCCATATATATGTGTTAGCATACAGAATTTGTTTTTCTCTTTCTGTCTTACTTCACTGTGTATAACAGACTCTAGGTCCATGCACCTCACTACAAATAACTCAATTTCGTTTCTTTTTATGGCTGAGTAATATTCCATTGTATATATGTGCCACATCTTCTTTATCCATTCATCTGTCGATGGACACTTAGATTGCTTCCATGTCCTGGCTATTGTAAATAGAGCTGCAGTGAACATTGTGGTACATGACTCTTTTTGAATTATGGTTTTCTCAGGGTATATGCCCAGTAGTGGGATTGCTGGGTCGTATGGTAGTTCTATTTTTAGTTTTTTAAGGAGCCTCCATACTGTCCTCCATAGTGGCTGTATCAATTTACATTCCCACCAACAATGCAAGAGGGTTCCCTTTTCTCCACACCCTCTCCAGCATTTATTGTTTGTAGATTTTTTTTTTAATGCTAAAAGACATTTTATTTTATTTATTTATTTTTTTAACATCTTTATTGGACTATAATTGCTTTACAGTGGGTGTGTTAGTTTCTGCTTTATAACAAAGTGAATCAGTTATACATATACATATGTCCCCATATCTCTTCCCTCTTGCAACTCCCTCCCTCCCACCCTCCCTATCCCACCCCTCTAGGTGGTCACAAAGCACAGAGCGGATCTCCCTATGCTATGCAGCTGCTTCCCTGTAGATTTTTTGATGATGGCCATTCTGACCAGTGTGAGGTGATACCTCATTGTAGTTTTGATTTGCATTTCTCTAATGATTAGTGATGTTGAGCATCCTTTCATGTGTTTGTTGGAAATCTGTATGTCTTCTTTGGAGAAATGTCTTTTTACGTCTTCTGCCCATTTTTGGATTGGGTTGTGTGTTTTTTTGATATTGAGGTGCATGAGCTGCTTGCATATTTTGGAGATTAATCCTTTGTCAGTTGCTTCATCTGCAAATATTTTCTCCCATTCTGAAGGTTGTCTTTTCATCTTGTTTATGGTTTCCTTTGCTGTGCAAAAGCTTTTAAGTTTCATTAGATCCCATTTGGTTATTTTTGTCTTTATTTCCCTTACTCTAGGAGGTGGGTCAAAACGGATCTTCCTGTGATTTACGTCATAGAGTGTTCTGCCTATGTTTTCCTCTAAGACTTTTATAGTGTCTGGCCTTACATTTAGGTCTTTAATCCATTTTGAGTTTATTTTTGTGTATGGTGTTAGGAAGTGTTCTAATTTTATTCTTTTACATGTAGCTGTCCAGTTTTCCCAGCACCACTTATTGAAGAGGCTGTCCTTTCTCCATTGTATATTCTTGCCTTCTTTATCAAAGATAACGTGACCATGTGTGCGTGGGTTTATCTCTGGGCTTTCTATCCTGTTCCATTGATCTATATTTCTGTTTTTGTGCCAGTAGCATACTGTCTTGATTACTGTAGCTTTGTAGTATAGTCTGAAGTCAGGGAGCCTGATTCCTCCAGCTCCGTTTTTCTTTCTCAAGATTGCTTTGGCTGTTCAGGGTCTTTTGTGTTTCCATACAAATTGTGAAAGTTTTTGTTCTAGTTCTGTGAAAAGTGCCATTGGTAGTTTGATAGGGATTGCACTGAATCTGTAGATTGCTTTGGGTAGTATAATCATTTTCACAATGTTGATTCTTCCAATCCAAGAACATAGTATATCTCTCCATCTGTTTGTATCATCTTTAATTTCTTTCACCAGTGTCTTATAGTTTTCTGCATACAGGTCTTTTGTCTCCCTAGGTAGGTTTATTCCTAGGTATTTTATTCTTTTTGTTGCAATGGTAAATGGGAGTGTTTCCTTAATTTCTCTTTCAGATTTTTCATCATTAGCGTATGGGAATGCAAGAGATTTCTGTGCATTAATTTTGTATCCTGCTACTTTACCAAATTCATTGATTAGCTCTAGTAGTTTTCTGGTAGCATCTTTAGGATTCTCTATGTATAGTATCATGTCATCTGCAAACAGTGACAGCTTTACTTCTTTTCCAATTTGGATTCCTTTTATTTCTTTTTCTTCTCTGATATTTGTGGCTCAAACTTCCAAAACTATGTTGAATAATAGTGGTGAGAGTGGGCCACCTTGTCTTGTTCCTGATCTTAGAGGAAATGGTTTCAGTTTTTCACCATTAAGAATGATGTTGGCTGTGGGTTTGTCATATATGGCCTTTATTATGTTGAGGTAGGTTCCCTCTATGCCTACTTTCTGGAGAGTTATCATAAATGGGTGTTGAATTTCATCACAAGCTTTTTCTGCATCTATTGAGATTATCATATGGTTTTTATCCTTCAGTTTGTTAATATGGTGTATCACATTGATTGATTTGAAAATATTGAAGAATCCTTGCATTCCTGGGATAAACCCCACTTGATCATGGTGTATGATCCTTTTAATGTGCTGTTGGATTCTGTTCTCTAGTATTTTGTTAAGGATTTTTGCATCTGTGTTCATCAGTGATATTGGCCTGTAGTTTTCTTTTTTTGTGACATCTTTGTCTGGTTTTGGTATCAGGGTGATGGTGGCCTCGTAGAATGAGTTTGGGAGTGTTCCTCCCTCTGCTATATTTTGGAAGATTTTGAGAAGGATAGGTGTTAGCTCTTCTCTAAATGTCTGATAGAATTTGCCTGTGAAGCCATCTGGTCCTGGGCTTTTGTTTGTTGGAAGATTTTTAATCATTAAAGATTTTTAATTTTTAATCACTGATTTTTCAGTTTCAGTGCTTGTGATCGGTCTGTTTATATTTTCTATTTCTTCCTGGTTCAGTCTCGGAAGGTTGTGCTTTTCTAAGAATCTGTCCATTTCTTCCAGGTTGTCCATTTTATTGGCATATAGTTGCTTGTAGTAATCTCTCATGATCCTTTGTATTTCTGCAGTGTCAGTTGTTACTTCTCCTTTTTCATTTCTATTTCTGTTGATTTGAGTCTTCTCCCTTTTTTTCTTGATGAGTCTGGCTAATGGTTTATCAATTTTGTTTATCTTCTCAAAGAACCAGCTTTTAGTTTTATTGATCTTTGCTATTGTTTCCTTCATTTCTTTTTCATTTATTTCTGATCTGAGCTTTATGATTTCTTTCCTTCTGGTAACTTTGGGGGGTTTTTTGTTCTTCTTTCTCTAATTGCTTCAGATGTAAGGTTAGGTTGTTTATTTGAGATTTGTCTTGGCTCTTGAGGTAGGATTGTACTGCTATAAACTTCCCTCTTATAACTGCTTTTGCTGCATCCCATAGGTTTTGGGTCGTAGTGTTTTCATTGTCATTTGTATCTAGGTATTTTTTGATTTCCTCTTTGATTTCTTCAGTGATCTCTAGGTTATTTAGTAGTGTATTGTTTAGCCTCCATGTGTTTGTATTTTTTACAGTTTGTTTCCTGTAACTGATATCTAGTCTCATAGCGTTATGGTTGGAAAAGATACTTGATACGATTTCAATTTTCTTAAATTTCCCAAGGCTTGATTTGTGACCAAAGATATGATCTATCCTGGAGAATGTTCCATGAGCACTTGAGAAGAAACTGTATTCTGTTGTTTTTGATGGAATGTCCTATACATATCAAGTCCATCTTATCTAATGTGTCATTTAAAGCTTGTGTTTCCTTATATATTTTCATTTTGGATGGTCTGTCCATTGGTGAGAGTGGAGTGTTAAAGTCCCCTACTATGATTGTGTTACTGTCAATTTCCCCTTTTATGGCTGTTAGTGTTTGCCTTATGTGTTGAGGTGCTCCTATGTTGGCTGCATAAATATTTACAATTGTTATATCTTCTTCTTGCACTGATCCCTTGATCATTATGTAGTGTCCTTCTTTGTGTCTTGTAACTGTCTTTATTTTAGAGTCTATTTTGTCTGACATGAGAATTGCTACTCCAGCTTTCTTTTGATTTCCATTTGCATGGGATATCTTTTTCCATCCCGTCACTTTCAGTCTGTATGTGTCCCTAGGTCTGAAGTGGGTCTCTTGTAGACAGCATATATATGGGTGTTGTTTTTGTATCCATTCAGCCAATCTGTGTCTTTTAGTTGGAGCATTTAATCCATTTACATTTAAGGTAATTATCGATATGTATGTTCCTATTACCATTTTCTTAATCGTTTTGGGTTTGTTTTTGTGGGTCTTTTCCTTCTGTTGTGTTTCCTGCCTAGAGAAGTTCGTTTAGCATTTGTTGTAAAGCTGGTTTGGTGGTGCTGAATTCTCTTAGCATTTGCTTGTCTGTAAATGTTTTAACTTCTCCATCGAATCTGAATGAGATTCTTGCTGGGCAGAGTAATCTTGGTTGTAGGTTATTCCCTTTCATCACTTTAAATATGTCCTTCCACTCCCTTCTGGCTTGCAGAGTTTCTGCTGAAAGATCAGCTGTTACCTTATGGCGATTCTCTTGTATGTTATTTGTTGCTTTTCCCTTGCTGCTTTTAATATTTTTTCTTTGTATTTAATTTTTGATGGTTTGATTAATATATGTCTTGGCATGTTTCTCCTTGGATTAATCCTGTATGGGACTCTCTGCACTTCCTGGACTTGATTGACTATTTCCTTTCCCATTTTAGGGAAGTTTTCAACTATAATCTCTTCAAATATTTTCTCAGACCCTTTCTTTTTCTCTTCTTCTTCTGGGACCCCTATAATTCGAATGTTGGTATGTTTAATGATCCAGAGACTCTGAGACTGTCCTCCGTTTTTTTCATTCTTTTTTCTTTATTGTGCTCTGCAGTAGTTATTTCCACTATTTTATCTTCCAGGTCACTTAACCATTCTTCTGCCTCAGTTATTCTGCTATTGATTCCTTCTAGAGAATTTTTAATTTCATTTATTGTGTTGTTCATCATTGTTCGTTTGCTCTTTAGTTCTTCTAGGTCCTTGTTAAACGTTTGTTGCATTGTCTCCATTCTATTTCCAAGATTTTGGATCATCTTTACTACCATTACTCTGAATTCTTTTTCAGGTAGACTGCCTATTTCCTCTTCATTTGTTTGGTCTGTTGGGTTTTTACCTTGCTCCTTCATCTGCTGTATATTTCTCTGTCTTCTCATTTTGTTTAACTTGCTGTGTTTGGGATCCTCTTTTTGCAGGCTGCAGGTTCATAGTTCCAGTTGTTTTTTTTTTTTTTTTTATTTAGATATTATCACAGTAATCCAATTGCTTTTTTTTTTTTTTTTTAGAGGAGGAAATGAGGAGTGTTTTTTTTTTTTTTTTAATTGATTGATTGATTGCTATGTTGGGTCTTCGTTTCTGTGCGAGGGCTTTCTCTAGTTGCGGCAAGTGGGAGCCACTCTTCATCGCGGTGCGCGGGCCTCTCACCATCGCGGCCTCTCTTGTTGCGGAGCACAGGCTCCAGACGCGCAGGCTCAGCAGTTGTGGCTCACGGGCCCAATTGCTCCATGGCACGTGGGATCTTCCCAGACCAGGGCTCGAACCCGTGTCCCCTGCATTAGCAGGCAGACTCTCAACCACTGCGCCACCAGGGAAGCCCTCCAGTTGTTTTTTGTGTCTGCCCCCAGTGGGTGAGGTTGGTTCAGTGGCTTGTGTAGGGTTTCTGATGGAGGGGACTGGTGCCTGTGTTCTGGTGGGTGGGGCTGGATCTTGTCTTTCTGGTGAGCAGGGCCGCGTCCGGTGGTGTGTTTTCAGGTGTCTGTGAACTTAGTATGATTTTAGGCAGCCTCTCTGCTAATGGGTGGTGTTTTGTTCCTGTCTTGCTAGTTGGTTGGCATGAGGCGTCCAGCACTGTAGCTTGCTGGCTGTTGGGTGGAGCTGGGTCTTAGCATTGAGATGGAGATCTCTGGGAGAGCTCTTGCTGATTGATATTACATGGGGCTGGGATGTCTCTGGTGGTCCAATGTCCTGAGCTCGGTTCTCCCACCTCAGAGGCTCAGGCCTGACACCAGGCTGGAGCACCAAGGCCCTGTCAGCCACATGGCTCAGAAGAAAAGGGAGAAAAAAAGAAAGAAAAAAACATTAAAAAAATGTTTTTAATTATTAAAATTTAAGAAAATAATAATAATAAAAAGAAGAGAGCAACCAAACCAATAAACAAATCCACTAATGATAACAGGCACTAAAAACTATACTAAGATAAACAGAAAAATCAGAAACAAATCAGTCACAGACAGCAAACCCCAAGTCTACAGTTGCTCCCAAAGTCCACTGCCTCAATTTTGGGATGATTCGTTGTCTGTTCAGGTATTCCAGAGACGCAGGTACATCAAGTTGACTGTGGAGGTTTAATCCACTGCTCCTGAGGCTGCTGGGAGAGATTTCCCTTTCTCTTCTTTGTTCACACAGCTCCCGGGGTTCAGCTGTGGTTTTGGTCCCGTCTCTGCATGTAGGTCACCCTCAGGCATCTGTTCCCTGCCCAGACAGGAGGGGGTTAAAGCAACGGCTGATTAGGGGGCTCTGGCTCACTCAGGCCGGGGGGAGGGAGAGGTATGGATTAGGAGCGAGTCTGCGGCAGCAGAGGCCAGCATGATGTTGCACCAGCCGGAGGCGCGCCGTGTGTTCTCACGGGGAAGTTGTCCCTGGATCACGGGACCCTGGCGGTGGCGGGCTGCACAGGCTCCCGGGAGGGGAGGTGTGGATAGTGACCTGTGCTTGCACACAGGTTTCTTGGTGGCTGCAGTAGCAGCCTTAGCATTTCATGCCTGTCTCTGGGGTCCGCACTGATAGCCGCGGCTCATGCCCATCTTTGGAGCTCGTTTAGGTGGTGCTCTGCCTTCTGTGGGCACAGGGGGAAGGAATCCCCTCTCCTCACGCACCCCAAAACAATGGTCTCTTGCCTCTTAGGCTGGTCCAGACTTTTTCCCAGACTCCCTCCCGGCTAGCTGTGGTGCACTGGCCCCCTTCAGGTTGTATTCACGCAGCCAACCCCAGTCCTCTCCCTGGGGTCCGACCTCCAAAGCCTGAGCCTCAGCTCCCAGCTCCTACCCACCTGGGCGTGTGAGCAGACAAGCCTCTCAGGCTGGTGAGTGCTGGTCGGCACCGATCCTCTGTGCAGGAATCTCTCCGCTTTGCCCTCTGCATCCCTGTTGCTGTGCTCTCCTTCGTGGCTCTGAATCTTCCCCCCACCCACCCCCCGGTCTCCACCAGTGAAGGTGCTTCCTAGTGTGTGGAAACTTTTCCTCCTTCACAGCTCCCTCCCAGAGGTGCAGGTCCCGTCCCTATTCTTTTGTCTCTGTTTTTTCTTTTTTCTTTTGCCTTACCCAGGTACGTGGGGAGTTTCTTGCCTTTGGGGAAGTCTGAGGTCTTCTTCCAGCGTTCAGTAGGTGTTCTGTAGGAGTTGTTCCACATGTAGATGTGTTTTTGATGTATTTGTGGGGAGGAAGGTGATCTCCACATCTTACTCTCTGCCATCTTGAAGGCCCCCTCTCTGTTTTTAGTTTTTTAAGAAACCTCCATAATGTTCTCCATAGTAGCTGTACCAATTTACATTCCCACCAGCAGTGTAGGAGGGTTCCCTTTTGTCCACACCCTCTCCAGCATTTGTTGTTTGTAGACTTTTTGGTGATGGTTATTCTGACTAGTGTGAGGTGATACCTTATTGTAGTTTTGATTTGCATTTCTCTAATAATTAGCGATGTTGAGCATCTCTTCATGTAACTTTCGGCCAGAAATCGGCTCATTTGATTATGGGGGCTGGCAAGTCCTAAATACGCAGGGCAGGCTGGCAGGCTAAAGACCCAGGGAAGAGTTAATGCTGCAGCCTTGAGTCTGAAATCAGGTTGGAGGCAGAATTCCTTCCTCTTCTGGGGACCTTGGTCTTTTCTCTTAAGCTCTTCAACTGGTTGATTGAGGGTCATCCACTTGTGCAGGGTAATGTATTTTACTCAAAGTCTACTGATTTAAATATTAATCACATCTAAAAAAAAATACCTTCACAGCAACATCTAGACTGGTGGTTGACCAAACAACTGGTACCACAACCAAGCTGACACATGAAATTAACCATCACAATGCCTGGAAGGAAATCTACTGAATGAACAAAATCCCAATTAATCCCTTCATTGACTTCATTCCATTGTCTTTGTCATCAAGAGCAATAATTCCTTTTTGACATACAAAACTGGAATCCAAAAGATGGAGGAAAAAATACCAATTCCTTTCCCTTAGAGTCATCAAGACATAGTCCTTGGAACTCTGCATGGACAATAGTTGTACCTTTAGAAGTGGGAGCAGAAGTGGCATTGGAGGAAGGCCCCAGGAGAATTCTCAACAGAACCAAAGGATGCGATGTTTGCTGACACCTCCTTACAGAAGCTGAAGTTTCTGGGCTGCAGAGTCAGAAAGCCCCAGGGAAGGAGCTTCTACCAGACAGGCCAGGGAGCGCCTCCCAAGGAGGGGGTCCTGAGGCCATCCTGCATGGAGCCTTCTGGGGAGGGGGCGAAGGGGCTGCTGAGAAACCCCATAATCAGCCCTCTTAAACAAATTTGATCCTTTGAAGAATGGAAAATGTAGGGAGAACTGTATTGTCTATTTATAAATTACCAACAACAGCTGAGCAGAATGTGGAGCAGATGGGCATTAAACAAATCAAATTTGTTTATTTATTTAATATATTACTAATTTATATAAATATATTTATTTAACTTCCTTAACTTGCTGTGATATCATGGTGGGATCAGCCTGGCCAAACTTTCTAGATCACAAGTATTTCACACCAAGCCAGGAACTCTCAGCAACAATTAAAAGGTTGATTCCACCTTTGTCCTAACATCAGAGGAATTTATCTCATGTTAATGTATTTCCCCTCCACACTCACCATCTTCCTCTGAATCCATCTCGTGTTGTGCTGGCAGATGGAGAGAAGAATGAATGCATGGAGTAGGCACATGCAGAATCAGGCCCCCTCTCAGATCCACAGGGATCCACCTTCCCTCCCGGAAGTTATTGGCATCAACACCATTACAGCATATTAATGAGTAGTAAAAGGCAGAGAAATGATACCACCATTCTGTGACCCTTTCCTGCCCTTGCGCAGGGGCAGAGCTTTCTTACGTGGTCATAATTCTGGATGTCTGTCTAGTCGGAGTCCCAGCAGGTAACTGAAGATACATGGAATTCTGGAAAGAAGTTAACAAAGCATTGGTTTCCCCAGTAACCGCAGGGTTGTTGGATACAAAGAGAGGTGGAGGAACCTTAGAGACTAGTAACAATAGTAGAGGCAAGGGAAAAAAACAGTGTTACTGAGCCTTGTGAGAGTTGGAGCCAGAGAGGAGAAGCCAGACCTGCTGCAGGAAGTGGGGCTGGGGGGGGGCAGGAAGTACAGGGAAGAAATACCCTGGCCTCTGTCTCCTCCTGTTCTCTGATCTCTCTTTTTTTTTCTCTTTTTGGCCGCACTACCTGGCTTACGTACGGGATCTTAGTTCCCTGACCAGGGATCGAACTTGGGCCCTGGTAGTCGAAGCACCGAGTCCTAAGCCCTGGACTGCCAGGGAGTTCCCTCTGATCTCTTCTTGATACCTCTCATTGGCCAAGCCCACAGGAAGCCAGAGGGGACGGAAACTCAAATAATACATCCACCAGGGTCAGCCCCCAGGGCACAGACAGGGGCTGAGAAGGGCAGAGAATGGGGATGGGTCTAGAGGGGCAGTTGGAGAATAACCCACACAACCTTGTAATTGTATCACATGCTTCAAGCCCCTACAATTAGTGTCTTAGGAAGCATCCCTCCTTCCCCCAACAAATCTGGTTAAAGTGGGTTGTCACCTGCGCTTACTAACCAAGAAACACCAGTATTTCCTGAGAAGGTGTTAATCTCCCAGTGTCAGTGTCCTTGAAGAGATAGGTTTGTGAGGGGTAGGGGGTGGACTTGTGCCTTGGGGGCCAGTGTCACTAACAAGAGCTGTGGTCGTGCTTCTTTATTCCGCCTACACACCAAAATCACTCATGCAACCTTCATGAGGGGAGGCTCTCAGGAGAAGGGGAGAGGGAAAAATAGGATGGGGAAAGAGAGAGAGTAACTAAGCAAGGAATTCACCACCTCCTTGAAGTGCGCATGGCCCGGAGAGCTCAAAAACCTCCCCACGGGGAACAGCGAGTGTCCTTGAGGGTGTGGAGAAACTGGAACCCTTGCGCATTGCTGATGCAGGTGTATAATGGAGCAGCTCCTGTGGAAAACAGTTTAACACAGAATTACCATATGATCCAGCAGTTCTGACACACGAGGGGAAGGGGCAGGGCACAACCTTTAAAAGAATGACATAGCCATAGGACATGACAAAAACGAGTTAGAACCATCTAGGTCCAAGATGGTGGAAGACTTGACTTCCAGTGGACCTTGAGCCTCATTATATGCTCATTTTAGTACATTAGCTAAATGACATACCCACCAGTGCCACGACAGTGCTGAGGCTAACCATAAAAGGCCAAAAAGCGGGTAGTGGCCCAATTCTTGGAAATCTCCACCCCTTCCCCAAAATAGTTGGAATAATCCTCCCGCTCATTAGCCTATGAAATTACCCAGGCCATAAAACCTAACCACACCAGGACTTCCCTGGTGGTCCAGCAGTTAAGACTCCACGCTCCCAATGTAAGGGGCCCGGGTTCGATCCCTGGTCAGGGAAGTAGATCCTGCATGCATGCCACAACTAAAAGATACTGCATGCCGCAACTAAAAGATACTGCATGCCGCAGCTAAAGATCCCACACACAGCGACGAAGATCCTGTGTGATGCAACTAAGACCTGGCACAGCCAAATAAATAAATATTAAAAGAAAAGCAGCTAACCATGTCATATTTTGGGGGCCATCTCGCCTTCTGAGATGGCCCACACTCTGTCTGTGGAGTGTGTTTGGCTCTAAATAAATCTACTTCTGACTTATCACTTCATCTCCGAATTCTTTCGTGAGGAGGCAAGAACCTTAAATTCACTGGGGACAATTCCACTCCTGGGTGTGTACCCAAAGGAATTGAAAGCAAGGGCTCAAATGGATACTTGTACCCCAGTGTTCATAGCAACGTTATTCACAATAGCTGAAGGTGGGAACAACCCATTTGTCCATCAGCAGATGAATCAGCAGATGAATGGATAGAAAAACAGGTGATATATCGATACAATGGAATATTAGTCAACCTTAAAAAGGAATAAAATCTTGATACATGCTGTGTTGTGTCGGTCCCAGCCTACTGATGGTAATGCTCTGGGCTAGGAATGCATGCAGGCGCTCGCCCCACAGACACTTCCCCACTGGGACCAAAGCCAGAATTTATTACTCACAGATCCTGGAGGGTTCACGGCACACCAACGCCCCTGCAGCGAGCTCGTGGGTTGAGAGAGAGCGAGAGAGCATGAGCGCAGACCTGGGGCTCTGCCTTTATTGGGGTCTGAGGATGAGGTGTCTAGGGTTTTGCAGGTTCACTCGTTGGTTAATTTTTTTTTTTAATAAATTTATTTATTTATTTATTTTTGGCTGCGTTGGGTCTTCGTTGCTGCTCACGGGCTTTCTCTAGTTGTGGTGCGGGGACTACTCTTCGTTGTGTGTGGGCTTCTCATTGCAGTGGCTTCTCTTTGTTGCGGAGCACGGTCTCTAGGCATGAGGGCTTCAGTAGTTGCGGCATGTGGGCTCAGTAGTTGCAGTTCGTGGGCTCCAGGGCACAGGCTCAGTAGTTGTGGCGCACAGGCTTAGTTGCTCCGCAGCATGTGGGATCCCCCTGAACCAGGGCTCGAACCCGTGTGCCCTGAATTCGCAGGCGGATTCTTAACCACTGTGCCACCAGGCAAGTCCCTTGTTCATTAATTTGAAGCATTAGAGCAGGAATCAGGGCCTGGGAACGTGGAGGCAGGTCACCGAAGCAGTCAGTTACCTAGGTTGTCCAGGGCTTGCTCAAAGGGGACCTGCATGGATGGGGAGGCCTAGTTCCTTATCTGGTTGTTTAGCTAATAGCTGTGTCACACAGCGGGCAATGTGCTTATTCAAAATGACGTCTTTTAAAGTTGATCCCTCAACAATCAAAAGCTTAATGTGGGTATTTACACTACATGCTACAACATTGATGAGCCTTGAAGGCATTATGCTAAGTGAAATGAGCCAGTCACAGAGGGACAAAAACTGTCTGAGGCCACTTATACATGGTACCTAGAATGAACAAATTCATAGACACAGAAAGTAAAACAGAGATTACTGGGGGCTGAGGGGACAGGTGATTGGGGAGTTATCATTTAATGAGTATAGAGTTTCAGTTTAGGATGATGAAAAGTTCTAGAGATGGGTGGTGGTGATGGTTGTACAACAAGATGAATGTACTTAATGCCATTAAATTGTACATTTAAAAATTGTTAAAATAAAAAAAAAAAAAAGGAACTTCCCTGTTGGGCCAGTGGTTAGGAATCCACCTTCCAATGCAGGGGACGTGGGTTCGATCCCTGGTCGGGGAACTATGATCCCACATGCCACGGGGCAACTAAGACGCCTGTGTGCTCTAGAGCCCGCACGTGCCACAACTAGAGAGCCCACGTGCCACAACTAGAAAGCCTGTGTGCCACAACTAGAGAGAAGCCCATGCACCACAACTAAGACCCGACACAGCCAAATAAATAAATTTTTAAAAAAAATTTGTTAAAATGGTAAATTTTGTAAAATGGATATTTTACCACATACACATAAAAAATTAAAACAAAACCTCCCCAGATGCTTCCAAAGTGGATGTGCAGCCAAGTCCTGTCTTCGGGGCAGGAGCTGCCCCAGAGTGGGCCCTGCCTTGCTCCAGCACCCCGGCTCCCAGGTGGGGCCTCTACCTTGGACCCCTGGCTTCCCTCTGTGGTCCGCAGATTGACCATTCCCCTGAAGCCCTTTGTTCTCTTGCATTCCTGGCCCCTGGCTTTTCCTTCTTCCCAAGCCCTGTCTTCCCAGCCTTCCCTCCTCCCTCTCCTCCGCTCAGGTCCTCACTATGCCAACCCGGTTGCCCAATTGGCGTTTCATCCCACAGGCTGGAGCAGGGCTGCAGAAGCCTGAGCTGAGATTTTGGCAATGCCTCTGCCCCTCCCAGGTGGGGCTGTGCCTTCCAGCTCACCCTGACTCCCTCTGCCCAAAACTCAGTGGCCACCAAGCCTGGGCCATGCTCTTCTAGTTCCCCTGCCATCGTCAAGGTGGGCAATACAGCATGGAGGATCAGAGTGCCAACTTTACAGCCAGATGGCCTGGGCTCCACTACTTTACCAGCTGTGCAACTTTGGGCTATAGCTTAACCTCTCTGTGCCTCAACATTTTCACCTGTGACACAGTGCTAGCAAATGTGCCGCTCAGAGGATCACTGTCAGGAAGTTGAGGGTGACTGTGTTACATGATCCTCTCTGCCTATCTGGAGACCCTCCTTTCTACTCCCTGGAGTCTCTCATATGCATGGACGCCCCTGGCCCCCGTCCATCTCCTGTCAGAGTTACACCAATTAAGTATAAACTGCGGGAAAGCACTGACCCCATCACCCATCTTTTTTTCTCTCTTCTCTATCATCCAGAGCTTTCCCTACCCTTAGAGTGACAGCTCAAGTTCCATTTTTTTTTTCCAGAAGCTTCTCCGGGCCCTCTAACTGGCCTGCTGAGCTCTCTCTCTCTGAGGCCACTCTGCCTTGATGGTCAGGAGTGCTCCGTGGGAGAACTATTTCTCCTTTCGTTTTGCCCAAGTGGAAATGAACTTCCTATATGGAATACAGGACCTCGTCATTATTTATCTTTATTTCTGTGCCCTCAGTAAAAATAAAGACGGGAACTGTACAGATGCTGCTGATCTCCTGCCCGGATTCCCTTGACTAGGTCAGTCGTGCTGTGAGTGTTGATCACGGTTCACAGCTACCCCTTCTCCAGAGAAGTGCCCTCCAGGCACAGGAGCACAGGGCATGGGAAGCTATGCTCCCTCAGCCCACCCCTGCAGCCCACAGCTGGTGACCCCCTGAACAGGCGGACACAAGGCCGGCCCCCCTGCTCTAAGTGGAACCAGCTCCATGGTGCCACTCGTGCCAGAGCTTCCTGTGGGATCAACGTGAAGTTAGTCTCCAGCTACAACCACACCTTTGCTTAGTCCACTATCTTCCTACGCCATCCTGCTTCCCTCATCCCCTTCCCCTGAGAGCCACCCCCCCAATAAATCCTAGAACAAGAATCCCTCTCAGGCTCTGCTGCTGAGGAACCTGACCTAGGACACTAGTTAACCTGTACTTGCTTTGTACTAGACACTATTCTAAGCATTTTACTGATATTAGTAAGTTCAAAGCACATCCATTAATAATGAACAAGATCTATGACTTTTATATTTCTGTAACCCCTACAACTCAGTGAATTCCTGCTGGCTGACAGGTGATACAACAGCCTTCTATGATTCTGGCTCCTCTCTTGTCCATTCTCTCTTCTGGTAGAATTCTGATGTTCCTCAACTCCTTCACTCTCCCTGCCTGTGGATTGAGTGGGACTGACCCATTCCCCAGGTTCAGAGATGGGCACATGACCCAGACCTAGCCAATCAGGGCATTCCATTTCTATGGCCACAGTCATTGGCTCAGGGATGGGCACATGATCCAAGCCAGGCCAGTAAAACTCAGTTCCTGTCATTTCACTGGACCTATTGGGAAAGAGAAGTTTTCTTCCCACCAGGGTTGCTTAATTGGGAGGATGGGAGTCCAGGGCTACCTGCAGCCATCTTGCCACCATGAGGAAAACCTGCCCCTAAGCGAAACCATCAGGGAAGAAAGTAGAGCCAGAACACCTAGAGAGACATGGATTCCTGTTACCAACTAAGCATATGGATCCAGCCATCCCACCCTTTTAGTTTTAGGCCAATAAATTCTCTTTTCTGCTTAATCCAGTGTGAGTCAGATTTTGGTTACTCTCACTGAAATTATCCTGACTAGTGTGGATTGATTTCTTAACAGGATACCAATGAACATTTATGGGAACACTGTTATGTAAGAGGGACACCCTGTTCATGTTACATTCATTTCATTACCTCATAAATTTTCAAAATCGCTTTGCCAAAATCACTTAAGAACGGTAGTGAATGAACACCACATATGTCACGGAAGAATTTTCAAAAAGTGGCGTTCCCCCATATGCTTTTTAGTTTTAACATTTAAAAAATCATTTTTCATGATAAGTCTAAGTTGTTGCAAAGGGCGTAATTACTCCGATACTCTAGGTATTGACATTTTCAAATAAAACTCGTACATCACTTTTTCAGTTATCAAGTTCCACTTATGCAAGATGAATACATTCTGGAGATCTGCCTGCCCTGCAACATTGTGCTTATGGTTAACTGTTCTGTGTTGTACACATAAAAATTTGTTAAGAGGGTAGATCTCATGATAAGTGTTCTTACCGCAAACAAACAAATAAAATCTCTCAGATCACTTTTTTTTTTTTAAATCTCAGATCACTTTTAAATGCATATTGTGGAACCTTAATACCCATCATGATCCATTTACAAACTAGTGAACAAACCCTTTTAACAGTCAGAAATTTTGCATCATTCCTTTCCTCCTTCAACTTGTGTTTCTGTTCCACATCACCTATGGAGTTCTACCCAAATATATGTTTGAAGAGCTTTTGTTGATCAGCCATCATTTCTCTCCAACAAAATTGTATAAATTTAAATATTTTCAATTTCCTATGATCATAGGGCTGTAAGGTTTAAATTTTCTTTAATTTGTATTACTGTACAATTGCAATGATCAGTAGTATACAATCAATTAAAACAACAAAGATACTGACAATTATAAAACATAAAAAGTAACTTTATTAAAAATATGTATCTTAATGAGATGGATGATTTTTTGGTGACACTGAGTTTATCTTGTTGGTAACAAAAATTACTTACTGCTAGAATGAATCAGGCTTTGGCATCAATTCTATCCCCACTTTTTTTTTTTTTTTCATATAGAAAACTACTGTGGAAAACTACTCAGCAATAAAAAAAATTGATTCATGGAACAACTTGGATGAATTTCAAGGGCATTATGACTAAAAAAAGCCAATCTCAAAAAGTCAGATACTGTATAATGCCATTTATATAACACTCTTGAAAGGGCAATATTCAGAGATGGAGAACAAATTAGTGGTTGCCAGGGGTTAGCGATGGTGGGGGGGAGGGGTGGATGTGAGAATAAAGAAGCAGCACCAGGAAGATCTTTGTGGTGATGGCATAGTTCTATACTTTGACTGTAGTGGTGGTTCTGTGAATCTACACATGTGATAAAATGGTATAAGTAAGCTATTCACACACACACTGCACCAGTGTCAGTTTCCTGGCTTTGATATTGTACTGCAGCCACAGAAGATTAACCATTGGGGGAAGCTGGTTGAAGGGTATGTCGGACCTCTGTATTATCTTTGCAACCTCCTGTAAATCTATAATTATCTAATACTTTTTATTTTTTAAATTTTGTTTATTTATTTATTTATTTATTTATTCATTCATTCATTCATTCATTTTTTGGCTGTGCGGCCCGGCTTGCAGGATCTTAGTTCCCCGACCAGGGATTGAACCTGGGCCCACAACGGTGAAAGCACAGTGTCCTAACCACTGGACTGCCAGGAAATTCCCTCTAGTACTTTTTTTAAAAAAAAGATATATGCTCAGAGAAACTGGCTTCGCATAAATCAGAAGATGGTCTGGAAGGAGTTTTGTTACAGCCATGTCTTTCAAGTCTTTAAATTTCTTCAGCATAATATGCCAGAAATCATTTAGTCATCTTTCATCAAATTTAATTTTAATGCTGTATTAATGGGCAATTCAATTAGGTCCTCCTGTAATTTTGTTTAACAAAATTTTGTTTAACAACGCATGAGAAACGACCTGATTCATCAGGACTCGTGACTCAGTCATCAGTCATTTCTCTTGCGTCCACAGAGATAGCTGCCATTTCCCTTTTGTTTGGTGCCCCGGGACACCAAAAATGTGCCTAAGGACGGGGCACTTTAGTGAGAGGGATGCTTCCTCTGTAAAGTGGGAGGAGATTGATTATAAAGAGGGAGGGAGACTGAAAACCAGCTTGACGCTGCGTCCACTCTAGCTGCCAGGCAGATCAACCTTGGAAAAGACAGTAAACGGAAGCTGAGGGCCTGGAAACTGTTTCTTCCTTTGTAAAGTTATCAAGACACGCCATCACCCCGGGGTGCAGCCAGACCCCATTCAAAGACCTATTAATAGTTCAGTTTTTATATCAGAGGAAAGCTAAGAGCAGTTAAGTCATTCACCTGACAGCACCCAGCAAGCCAACGAACTGGAATTGGCTTGAACTCAGGTGACTAACTCCATTTTCTTTCAACCACACTGTCTTATGCAAACAAGGTTTCTGTATTTTCCCTAGTTATCACATGGGTAAGTGCAAAATCAGGCATTTGTGGGCTTCAGAATTTGCCTTGTTGTGTTACAGTTTCGAACACCGTTAATACTACCTGCTGAGCACACAAGTTCTGGAAAAGATCAGTTGTACAAGAATACAAAGAAAACATTAATCATTAATTTCCTCCTTACCGCCCCCCAAGAAATCCAGCTTCAATTGTCACAGAATTGTTGCATTGTGACCAGCAGGTGGCACCACCACCTCACAGTTGTCTTGGTGACCTAGTTGATTGCTGACTCATTGATTTGGGGAAAATTCCATTTTGTCCTCAGCTGTAGATTAAGGTGAAATGGAAACAAAGTTTGCAGCTCTTTCCTTCTCTCCCACTTTGGCTTCTTCATGTTTTTTCCCCTCAAAGATGGGCAGCATCAACATCTAGCTCTAACTGATTTGGTTTCCTTGGAATTTCACGTCTTTGGTGCCAAAGAGGAGTTTAGCTTGTAGTTTTGGCTATGACTAGGTGAAGAATAAATATATTGTAAAAACTCACTGAGCACTTTGCTTGGATCTCCTCATTTAATCCTTGCAGTATGACGAAGAGGCAAGTTCTGTTTTGATAACAGTGGTTCAGGCCTGGGACACCTGGATTCTGTTTTATTGTTTTGGGAAATGTTCATAAAATGTTACATCATCAGTTTTTCTCATTGGAAGTTTATTATTTACAAACCCTTATTGGATAATGTGGTCTATTCTGGGTGACTACAATAAAATGGGATGAAAATCAAATGATCCATAACTATATATATGATAATTTCATTTATAACTATTAAACACACATATAATATTTATATTTATTATATAAATATATACATGTATGTGTGTGGTATACGCTGTGTGCGAGGCCAGTGGGTACCAATCCTCACCCACTCACCTGGCTTAAAGGAGATGTGTACGTGGCTCCTTCCCAGATGAAATGCTGTTACTAAATATCACTATATGGCAAAAGATTACCAAGCCCAATAATTAGATTAATCCGGTGTTACCCAGCTAAACCCCTTACCATGCAAATAAAGATATCATGATCCAAAGACATGGTGATTCACTTAAGACACACAGTAGCAGCAGTGGCAAAGCCCTGATTCCCTGTCCCTATAGCAGAGTTCCTTCCAGATATACAGCTCTGACCTGTGGATTTAAAAAAGAAATTCTGAATACAGGCTTCTCATTTATCTCTCATTTATCTCTTGATATATGTCATCTTCCTGATTTGGGCTTTGTGACAGTTTAGATTTCCTTTTAAATATTAAATCTGTCATCTAACTAATTGATAATCTATCAAATGTTGTGCTATTTACAACTTTGATAATGTCTTCTATGTTCTCGTCTACGTGGCCAAGTTTGAGGACAGATCATTCACAAATTTCATTTAGGGTCATACTGACTCATTAAAACCAGGACTGGCTACATAATTTGTGGGGTCCAGTGCAAAATGAAAATACAGGGCCTCTTGTTCAAAAATTCAGAATTGCAAGACAGAGACAAGAGAGCATTAAACAAAGTGTGGGCCCTTCTGAGTGTCAGACCCTGCAAGACTACACAGATCACACAGTCATGAAACCAGCTCTGATTAAGCTTCTTTGGTTTTAATCATTCAGCATGCTACAAATTGGCTTCTTTAAAGTATGTCCATTGGAATTGCTTCCAGCTGTGAATAACAAAAATCCCCACAAACAATGGCTTAAGCAAGTAAGATTTTCCTTTTTCCATGTAATGAAAGATCCAGAGGCAGATGAAGGACTTCTGCCCTTCTCTCTTCCTTTCTCACTCTCTTTACAGTCCAGCTTTGTCCTCCTGACACAGGATAGCTGCAGAATCTCAAACCATCATATCTGCATTCCCGCTGGGAAGAATGAGGCATGGCACAAAGGCTTCTCCTCTTAAGCGTTTGCCTTTTTAATTCAGGAAGCAAAAACCTCTTCAGGGGTTTCTGCCTACATCTCCTTGACCAAAACTCTCACGTGGCCACTTAGATGCAAGGGAGGCTTGGAATTAGTGTCCCACTGTCCAGCCTCAAGTCGAGAAATGCGTGGAAATGGGTGTGGGAAGTATTTCAATGATCTATTGCTGCAGAACAACTACCCCAAAACTTAGTGGCTTAAAGCAAGCATTTTATTAAATCTCATGACTTTGGAAGTCAGGCATTTGGGTAGGGCTCAGCTGGGTGATACTGATGGGGGTCACTTGGTAGCTGAGTCTGTGCAAAGAGTCCAAAACAGCTTCCCTCACATATCTGGCATGTCGGTGGGGATGGCTGGGAGGCTGGGTTCAGCTGGGGGATTCTACACGTGGCCTTTCCAGCATGGCACTCTCAAGTGGTCATACTTCTTACATAGCAGCTCAGGGCTCCCAGAAGGTGTTCCCAGAGAGTGTTCCAGCATCAGAGCAGAAATTGCACAGCCTTTATGACTAGGTTTTGCAATTCCAGAGAGTCATTTGCATTGGACTCTTCTTTTTTTTTTTTTTAGAGTATAGTTGATTTACAATATTGCATTACTGTTTGTACAGCTGTACAGCAAAGTATATCAGTTATACATATACCAATATCCACTCTTTTTTAGATTCTTTTCCCTTAGAGATCATTACAGAGTACTGAGAAGAGTTCCCTGTGCTATACAGTAGTAGGTCCTTATTAGTTATCTATTTTATATATAGTAGTGTGTATATTTCAATCCCAGTCTCCCAATTTATCCCTCCCCCCGCCTCCCCACCCCCCAGTAACCGTAATTTTGTTTTCTACATCTTAATCAAACCTGTCTAGATCCAAAAGAGAAGACATAGACCCAGCAGTGTAGTGAAGCCAGCTTAGATTGGCCAGCAACATTTTCAAAAATTTTGCAAGTCGGTTGTCAAACACAGACTTGAAATAAGTCACAGTGGGAGTATTTACACCACAGAAATTGGCAAACACTACAAATCAGGACTTTTTCCCTCAGAAATCCAGTTGTTAAGCATTTAGTGGCATAACACTGCATAGAACTCACCTCTCTACCTGGAAAGTATCAAAACATTTGCATCCACAGCAAGGCAACCTCAGCATCCTCCAGATAAGCTTTCTTTGGTCCAGCCCACATTTCTGTGTGGTCCACAAGGGTATCATGAAAGATCTTGTAGAATGCTTTCTACAATCTACGACCCACTAGTCTAGTAACTCCATACAAAGACAAAACTCAGATGTTTTGGGCTCAACTTGTTCTAAAAGAACCAGTGCAAGCTCCTAGCATCAGCACTTTCTTTCCACGTCCTCAGTTACTTGTTCTAGAATATTTTTTCAAGAATTATTTTGGTGTGTAATTTCTGAAAGCCTCCTCTTTAATTTTTCCTTTCTTGAAAATTAAGATAAACTTTTTTTTAACTTTTAAGTGTGTGGTATAATACACATACAGAAAAGGGCATAAAATATAAATATTACTAATTGATAAATAACTACAAATCGAAAATTCCTGGAACTACCCACCATCAGTAAGCTGAATGTCAGGAGAATCCCAGAAACCCAATATGTGTCTCTCCCAAGAGGAATCCCCTCCTTCCCCTTGGGGAACCACTTTTCTGGCTTTAGTGGAATTTACTTCCCTGTTTTCTTCATAGTTCCAGCAATTTTCTATGTATTCCTAAGTCACGTTGTTGAACTATTGAGTGTTCTAGGAATGGAACCAGACTGTATGGATAACTGGGACAAACTTTGCCCAGATCTGACCTTTTAGTGCTTCTTTCTTTCGCCACAGTTTATCAAAGATTAATGAGACTGATTTCACAACCATAGTTGTATAACCTTTCAGAAAATTTTAGGCCGAAACTGTCTAAATCATGGATGTGGTATCATGAGATTTCATCAGTATTCATCAAAATGTTAACTTCTCAGGAAATAAGAGATTGAAAATTTAAATGTGGTTTCTGCTGAGCTCTCCTCTATCAAATCTACTTAGAGAAAAGAAAAATAATTGTTACAAATATTACAGTATGTATAAAACTTCATCTATAAATAATGTATAAAATAGTATACATAGTTACAGATATTACACAACACTGTTTATATTTGCATTCTACCCATATTTAGACCTCCAGTTCCCGCCCTGTGTTTTATGTGCTTCTCCGTGGGGCTGTGTTGACAAGATGCTCTCTTCTCGACTAGGCATTCACCTTGGGCCCCCCCAGCCCCTCAGTTTTAGCAAGAATCCTACTAAGTAACTTTATTTATTTGTTTAATTGAAGTATAGTTGATTTACAATGTTGTGTTAATTTCTGCTGTACAGCAAAGTGATTTGGTTTTATATATATATAAACACACACATATATATATACACATACATATATATATTCTTTTTTTAATATTCTTTTCCATTATGGTTTATCACAGGATATTGAATATAGTTCCCTGTGCTGCACAGTAGGACCTTGTTGTTTGTCCATTCTGTATATAGCTTATATCTGTTGACCCCAACCTTCCACTCCATCCCTCCCCCTTGGCAACCACCAGTCTGTTCTCTCTGTCTATGTGTGTCTGCTTTTGTTTCATAGATAAGTTCATTTATGCCATATTTTCGATTCCACATATAAGTGATATCATATGGTATTTGTCTTTCTCTTTCTGACTTACTTCGCTTCTACTAAGTCACTTTAAAGAGAATCCCTCACCCTTGATATCTGATCAAGCTCCTCATCTCCAAACTTTCCCGTGTAAGTCCTTGCCCTGCCTTTAGCAAGAACGCTGTTAGGTCAGCTTAGCAAGGACCCCTCTACCCTGATGTTTCCTCTCAGTAGTTTTCCACGCACTGGCCTGGTCACCCTGCTCCTTGCCTATAAATCCGCCCTTTGTCCTTGTTGTACTTGGAGTTGAACCCCATCTCTCTCCCCTGTGGCTCCTCATCGGAGTAATTTTTCCTTTAACACCTTCTTAAATCCAGGTATCATCCATGGTGTTAGCTAATCTCTGCTTCTCTCGTCTTACTCATAAGCATTGAAATCCCAATTTTTCTTCTTCTCCTCAAGGCCCACTGCTTAAACTTGGTGTCATTAAAAAAAAAAGATCGTAGTGTTTCTCAGCCTATTGTAGCCAGTCTCATACCTGGAAACCTGCAAGGGCCCGAAGGAAGGGGAGAGAAATCAGCCTCCACCCCAGGCCGGCCATCTGTCCACCCACATCCCCGCTGACAGCCTCATTGCACGCACACACACGCGCGCACACACACACACACGCACACCCCTTGCCTCCTCTCCTGATAAATGCCCTGCACAGAGGGGTGAGGAGCGTGGGCCACCCCAGCTCTCTCAGGATTCCCTCAGAGGCTGAGCTTCTATTTTATCGCAGAGCCGTTGGTGACCCTACAATATCTTCTGCACTTTACCAGGTTCCCCATTTCACACTTTACTCTGTTAAATCCCAGAGACCTTACTGAGGCTCTACTCTGTATGAGGCACTCTGTGCAGGTGCCCTGGTGAATGAAAAAGGACGACAACACAAGAAGATAATTCATCACCTAGTAAAAGAAGGAACAGCAAATCTCTCTCCCTTCAAACAACCATGTGAAATGTTCAAAACCAAACAAGCAGTTCATGGTCTAGGGGGGGTGGGGGGAAACTTCTGCCCTAAAATACGAGTCTCTGGGAGACTGAGGTCTCTAAGAGAATACGGTGTGATTGGGGGGCCCGAGGGGACTTGGCTGAGCCTGGCTGGTGGGGGACAGGAGAGCACCCGGTGTGAGTGAACAGCTTGAATCAGTGTGCGGAGACCCGGCTCTCCTCCCTCCCGCCCACCCCCAGCCTGTTCTTCCCCTGTATCCCATATTGTATTAGTTTGCTGGGGCTGCCACAGACTGGATGCCTTCAACTACAGAAACTTATAGCCTCACAGTTCTGGAGGCTAAAGTCCAAGATCAAGGTGTCGGCAGGTTTGGTTTCTTCTGAAGTCTCTCTCCTTGGCTTGTAGATGGCCTCCTTGCTGTGTCCTCACATGCTCTTCCTTTTGTATACGTGCATCCCTGGTGTTTCTCAGTGTGTCTCTGTGTCCTAATCTCCTCTTCTTACAAGGACACGAGTCCTATTGGATCAGGGCCCACACATATGACCTCATCTTACCTTAATCGTCTCTTTAAAGGCTCCTTCTCCATATACAGTCACATTCTGAGGTACTAGGGGTTAGAACTGCAACCTATGAATGTTGAGGGGACACAATTCAGCCCATAACACCTGTCTTGATCAGTGGTGTCACCATTCAAGACCACGAGGCAACAAACATGAGAACAGTTGAAAAAACCTGGGTCCTTGAAGACACCAGTGTCCTTGTTAGATGAACAATACATGTACTTGTGGTTTAAGTCACTGCCAGTCAGGTGTTTTGTCACTTGAAGGAAAGCATTCCTGCCTGGTACATTTCTCCTGCATCTAGCACAGTACCTAGCATACAGCAAGCACTCAATAAGTATGTGAAAACAAAGGAACTCTCCTGCTTCAAAGCCTTCAGGAGCTCTGCATCCCCTTTTATGAGGCTGAAACTCCTTAGCAGATCATATGAGACTTGCTTCCTGCTCAACGTCTGGTCTCATCCCACGTCTCCAGCTTCCACTCCCTCTCCATTCCTCCCTTGGGCAGAGTCAATCTTTCTGCTGCGTATAATTAATCAAGAGGGGTGCAGGGAGAACCAACAAGAGAGCAGAGAGCCGAGTGCATTTCCAGGGCCTGGGGAGGCAGAGAGAGGTACGTGTGAATGACTCAGAGGAGATGCAGCCCTAGAGCAGGTGGGGACTCTCTTAGCAGACAAGGATGGGGAGGTCTTCAAAGCAGGGGTGGAAAGACCAAAGCTTGGGTGAGCGGTTAGGAGGTCCTTGAAGAGACACGGGAAGAAGGAAACACAAGGTTAAGGAAAGATTACTTTCTTTTCACAAAACCAGGAACCATGGTGAACTGGGCTGCCATAACAAAGTACCACAAACTAGGTGGATTCAAACAACAAACATTTATTCTCTTGCAGTTCTGGAGGCCAGAAGTCCAAAATCAAGGTGTCATTTGACAGAGTTGATTCCTTCTTGGAGGCTCAAAGGAAACTCTGTTCCATGTCTCTCTCGTAGCTTATGGTAGTTGCCAGAAATCCTTGGCGTTCCTAGGCTTTTAGCTACATAATTCCAATCTCTGCCCCCCACTGCCACGTACTGTCTTCCTACTATGTGTTTCCATCTCTGTGTTTCTTCTATTCTTCTCATGAGGACATCAGTCATATTGGATTAAGGATCAACCCCACTCTATTATGACCTCATCTTAATTTACATCTTTTTTTTTTTTTTGGCCTGCAGCTTGTGGAATCTTAGTTCCCTGACCTGGGCCCCTGGCAGTGAAAGCAACGAGTCCTAATCACTGGACCACCAGGGAATTCCCTTAATTTATATCTGAATTACACGGGCAAAGACTGCATTTCCAAATAACGTCACATTCACAGGCACCCGTGCCAAAATCTGTGTTGATTTGCTAGAGCCACCATAACAAAGCACCATAAATTGTGTGGCTTAAACAGCAGAAATTTATCGTCCTATAGTTCTGGAGGCTAGAAGTCCAAAATCAAGATGTCAGCAGTGTTGGTTCCTCCCGAGGGCCGTGAGGGAGCAGCTGCTCCTTGGCTCTGTCCTCCGCTTGTAGATGGCCGTCTTCTCTCTGTGTCTCTGCACATCGTCTTCCCTCCATGCTTGTCAGGATCCAGCATAGCCTTCTGTGGGACACAATTTGACCTTCAGCAGTCCTTTGGCGTGGACTTTCATGCTAAGGGGACGTTCCGAATGCTAGTAGCTGACCACCTGAGAGGTCCGTGAAGGCGAGGGTGGGGATTTATCATTCCTTTTTCTTTTTCAACATCTTTATTGGAGTATAATTGCTTTACAATGCTGTGTTAGTTTCTGCTGTATAACAAAGTGAATCAGCTACACATATACATATGTCCCCATATCCCCTCCCTCTTGCGTCTCCCTCCCTCCCACACTCCCTATCCCACCCCTCTAGGTGGTCACAAAGCACCGAGCTGATCTCCCTGTGCTATGCGGCTGCTTCCCGCTAGCTATCTATTTTACATTTGGTAGTGTAGATATGTCCATGCCACTCTCTCACTTCGTCCCAGCTTACCCTTCCCCCTCCCCGTTATCATTACATTTTATACAATAATCTAAAGAGAAGAAAGATTTGCTGTTCCTTTCTTTACTATGTAATGAGCTATCTTCTTGTGTCTTAGTTAGTTTTTATTCTCCATAGCACCTGACACAGTCCATCATATGGAATAGGGTCTCAGTAAAGGTCCGTGGAGTGTAATGGGTTTTGTTTTCTGTGTACCCTGGGCAGCAGGGCCAGTGCCTGGCATTTATAGCAGAGGATATGGTACAGGCTGGTAATTGGGAGGCTGGACTTTCATATTGGACAGACTGGGTGCAAATCCCAGCTTTGCCTTGTTTTGGCTCCGTGGCCCTGGATATTAACCCCCCTAAGCCTCTATTTGCTCATCCGTAGAATGGGAACCATAAGAATATTTACCCCATGTGGTTGTTTTGAGGAAAAAAATTATTTAGTGCAGGTGTTCAGCACTGTGCATGGCTCACGGCAAGTGCTTACTAAGTGCTGACCCCTGGTGGGCACGCATGGAAGTGTATTGACTTGAACTGTGTAGCAGCACAATATTCCCAGTCCAGAATACCTTTCAGCATTTCAGCGTGCATCGTAGAACATGGGGCGGTGCCTGGCTTTTCCTCTGCCGAGTCCAGCCCTAACATAACTTGCCTAGCCATAAGGCTCACTGGATAACTTTCCCACAGTGGCTGTGAGCATGAATATCAGAGGAAGCTCCTGGGCTTTATTCATCTGAAGGCAGTGATCATCTAATGCAAAGGTTCATTTCCATGGTTACGAACTTTGCTTTGGTTTGTTTGATCTTGGAATCCAGGTCCTTGTTACTGCATCTGTTTCACAATTCAACTTAAAGAGAAAAAACGTCAGAGGGAGGGAGGGAGGGAGAGCTGCTTGGCAGGAGACACGCAATAGAGTGAGTGGGTGGGGCCATGTCTACTTAATAGCCCCAAAGAGTGGGCGGAGAACCTTTGTTCTGCCTCCTTGGCAAGTCAGAACACAGAGAGGAATGATGTGAGTCCACGGCGGGATTCCACGGCGGGATTCCACTGGCTGTGGCACACAGAGGGGAGAGGGAACTCACAGATAAGCCATTCACCTTCCCAACAGAGGCTGAGCAAATTCCTCACCTGCTCCCCACCGCCCCCCCAGCCCCCACCCAAACTTTGCAGGACTCTGATGAGCCGGGTACACAGAGCGCCTGCAGAATAGTCTTAGGGTCAACCCCAGATCAAAATGGACCTCGGCTTCCAAAAGGCAAAAGATGAAAAAGGCTGGCAAAAGGGCTTGCCTTGCGAAAGGGTGCTGGCCCCAGACCCTACACGGGCACCTAAAACATCCTCATGACCTCCAGCTAGAAGAAAGTGATTGGATCTTTGCTACACGGGGTTGACTCTGAGATTTCCTGCAAGTGCGGCGGACAGTGGGGAGAGGAGTAAAGACTGATGGGGCAAAATACAGCTAGTTGGTTACAATCCTCTCACTATTTATTTATTTGTTTGTTTATTTATTTATTGGCCGCAGGATCTTAGTTTCCTGACGAGGGATCAAACCTGGGACCCTGGCAGTGAGAGCGCCAAGTCCCAACCGCTGGACCGCCAGGGAATTCCCACAATCCTCTCACTTTTTAAATTATGATGAGTTACCGGGACTTCCTGGTGGTCCAGTGGTAAAGAATCCACCTTCCAATGCCGGGGACGTGGGTTCGATCCCTGGTCAGGGAACTAAGTTCCCACGTGCCTTGGGACAGCTAAGCCCTTGAGCCACAACTACAGAGCCCACGCACCCTGGAGCCTGCACGCCACAACTAGAGAGAAGCCCTCACGCCGCAACTAGAGAGAAGCCCTCGTGCCGCAACAAAAGATCCCGCGTGCCTCAACGAAGATTCTGCGTGCCTCAGCGAAGATCCCACGTGCCTCAGCTAAGACCTGACACGGCCAAAAATAAATAAAATAAATTAATAATAAATAAATCTTAAAAAAAATAAAGAGTTACCATTTCTGACATTTGCTTTATGTCAGGCCCCAAATGAGGTGATTTCCTTATGTTATTTCTGGTCCTTACAACTCTCAGGGTAGACCACATGGGTCCATTTATCTATGACTGTGAAATAAACCAACCCAAAGTAAGTGACATAAAACCACAGCCACTTTATTATGCTTGCAGATTCTCTGGGTCAGGATTTGGAAAGAGCGGCCTGCGGACTGCTTGTCTTTGTTCTACGATGTCTGGGGCCTCAGCTGACATGTTCCAGCACCAATCCTCCCATACCAAGTGGTGTCCTAAAATACAATTCAGTTCTGACACTAACTACCTGGGGTGAGCGCGGACGCCACAAGTTAAGAGCAAAGTCCTTCACAAGAGTGTCCCCACTTCATCAGACACCAGCCATAAACCCACCTGCACTTCTGTTGAGCCAGTTACAAATTCGATGCTTCCCACGACGCCCACAGGTTTGATAATTAATTAGAATGATTCACCGAACTCGGGAAAGTGCTATGTTGACAATTACCATTTTATTATAAAGGATACAAATGAACAACCAGATGAAGAGGTACACAGGGCGAGGTCTGGGTGGGTCCTGAGCACAGGAACTTCTGTCCCCATGGAATCAGGCTGCACCACCCTCCCAGTAGACAGAGATGGGCACCACCCTGCATGCTTTCCCCAGCCTCGATGTCCAGGGTTTTTATCCAGGTTTAATTATGTAGACTTGATTGATGAAGTCACTGGCCTGTGGTTGCACTCAATCTCCGGCCCCCCTTCACTGCCTGCAGGATGGTGGGTGAGGCTGGAAGTCCTAGCCCTCCAACCACTTAGTCTTTCTGGTGAGCAGCCACTCCAGGGATTTATGAAATCTGAGCCAGGAACTATGGACAAAGGCCAAATATATTTCTCAGTACACCACAGAGTCATTGAACCTCTGAGTCTGAGTAACCTTCTATTTTTTAAAAAAACTATTCTATTGAAGTATAGTTGACTTACAATGGTGTGTTAATTTCTGCTGTACAGCAAAGTGATTCAGTTATACATATATATACACATTGTTTTTCATATTTTTTTCCATTATGGTTTACCACAGGATATTGAATATAGTTCTGTGCCCTCTACAGTTTATCCATTCTATATATAACAGTTTGGGGACTTCCCTGATAGTGCAGTGGTTAAGAATCCTCCTGCCAATGCAGGGGACACGGGTTTGAGCCCTGGTCCAGGAAGATCCCACATGCCGCAGAGCAACTAAGCCCGTGCACCACAACTACTGAGCCTGCGCTCTAGAGTCCTCGAGCCACAACTGCTGAAGCCTGCACGCCACAACTACTGAGCCCGCGTGCCACAACTACTGATGCCTGTGCATCTAGAGCCCATGCTCCACAACAAAGAGAAGCCACGGTAATGAGAAGACCGTGCACCGCAGCAAAGAGTAGCCCCCCTCGCTGCAACGAGAGAAAGCCCGCACCCAGCAACAAAGACCCAATGCAGCCAAAAATTAATTAATTAATTAATTAAAAAAATAGTTTTCATCTGCTAACCCCAAACTCCCACTCCACTCCTCCTCCACCTCCCCTCCCCCTTGGGAGCCACAAGTCTGTTCTCTATGTCTATGAATCTGTTTCTGTTCTATAGATAAGTTCATTTGTGTATATTCTAGATTCCTCATGTAAGTGATATCGTATGGTATTTGTCTTTCTCTTTCTGACTTACCTCACTTAGTATGATAATCTCTAGGTTATCCATGTTCCTGCAGATGGCATTATTTCATTCTTTTATGGCTGAGTAGTATTCCATTGTAGATATGTACCGTATCTTCTTTAACCATTCATCTGTCGATGGGCATTTAGGTTGTTTTCATGTCTTGGTTATTGTGAATAGTGCTGCTATGAACACAGGGGTGCATATATTTTTTTGAATTATAGGTTTGTTCCGATATATGCCCAAGAGTGGGATTGCTGGATCATATCATATGAGTTACCTTCTATTTGAATTAAGTGTTGTGGCAGAGTTTTCCAAAGATGACCTCAATAATGTCTCCCATTCCACATGCTCTTCTTTCAATGAGACTTTAACCCTCTTACCATCAAGAGATGAACTTGAATCTCGGCAAGGGCAGAAGAGACACTATGTGACTTCCATGTCTCTAAAAGGCAATACAGTTTCCTCCTGGCTCCCTCTCTTGGCATATTTGCCCTTGGGACTTGCCATGCTGTAAGGAAGCCCAAACACATGAAGAGGCCTCACGGAGGTGTCCCACTGAGAGCCCCAGCTGAGGTCCCCCAGACAGTATCAACACTAGGCATAAGAGTGATGAGTCTCCAGATGATTCTGGCCCCAGCCATTGAGACGTCCCAGCTGTGGTGTAATAATAAATATTGTATATGGTCTTTATCCCCATTCTTGGCACAGAACTTCGAAAACCCTTGGAATTTCCTAAGTGATATGGGTTTCTTTTTTATTCGAATGACTGACCCATTGTGGCCTCTAGATAGCTTCAAGAAGGCAGTCACCAGAAAGACCAATCATGTAAAATTTTTAGCCGCCCATTCTCCAGGGAGAGAAGAGCTCTGTTAAAAACTCTTGAGGGACTTCCCTGGCGGTCCAGTGGTTAAGTCTCTGTGCTTCCACTGCAGGGGGCATGGGTTCGATCTTTAGTTGGGGAACTAAAGATCCCACATACCGCGTGGCGCGGCCAAAGTAAAATAAAATAAAGTAAAATAATAAAATAAAAACTCTTGAACCACAAGATCTGGAGAACTTCCAGATTGCATCCACGTGTCAGGAGGGTAACACGCTCCAGCTCCACACGTGGACCTGCACTTGGACCCTTCTTGACTTAGTACCTCTTCATCTGGCTGTTCATTTGCATCCTTTACAATAAACCAGCAAACATAAGTAAAGTGTTTTCCTGAGTTCTGTGAGTCAATCTAGCAAATTACCAAACCTGGAGCGGGGGGCCATGGGAACCCAAAGTTTGTAGTTGGCCAGGCAGAAGTGTGGGTAGCCTGGACTCCCCATTTGCAGCTGGGTCTAAAGTGAGGGCAGTCTTGTGGGCTGAGCCCTTTAGCTTGCAGGTAAATGGTATCAGCCCTTTAACTCCAGGCGGACAGTATCAGCATTAAATTGAATTGTTGGTTGCACAGTTGATGCCAGTGAGTTGGTTGTTGATGTGGAAAAAAACTTCACGCAGACTCCCCTGGGCCGTAAGCTTCTAAGTGCTGGCTCTGAGATCTAAATCCAATTTACTTGGGTTCAAGGCACTCTATCCACATTATTGCACTGTGATACCAAAACCCCTAAAGTAAAATCCCTTTGCATATCAACTTCTTCTCTCCTCTAGTGGCCAGCTAACCATCACCGGACCTGCCATGATCCCCTTGATGCTCCTTGATCCTCTTTTATCATCCTTTAAACCATTTATTCTCAAATTTTATTTCTGCCAAGAAACTAAGGACAGATGTGTTCCCATGAACAGTGCGCTCCCTTTGGGGTCCCAGTTCACAGGCTGTGGCACAGACGAGGGAGCTCCAGTGATGTTCTATGGCACTAATATTAATCCCACACTTTTTTCTTCACTCTAAAGCACAGTGAGAGCACAAGTGGGGAGAGGGGACGCATTATTGGGATAACATTGCAATCCACCATAAAACGTATAAAAAATGAATCCTTTGCCACATTTGGTACTTAAATATTTTTCCTAATAATCACCAACCAGCCAGCTTTGCCACTGGCGGAGGCACCATGGTTCGGGTCCACAGCTTCAGACACTTGGATGTGGTAGACCTGCCATGTCAACAGGTAAATTTTCTTTCCACAAATCCAACTTGCAACCATCCCTATATTGGTTGTTTTATTGTTCACTCACTTTACATATTTTCCTTAAAACCTGAAGGTCTTTTATCATATGCAATGTGGCTCTAACCTCCTTCTGTTCAACAATTTTTATTCAGTATTTATTTATTTACTTTTTTGGCCGCACTGTGCGGCTTGCGGGATCTTAGTTCCCCAACCAGGGATTGAACCCGGGGCCACGGCAGTGAAAAACGCCAAGTCCTAACCACTGGACCGCCAGGGAACTCCCTATATTCACTAGTTTTCAGCCCGGCATTCCTGTCCCTTCCCAGCTAGGTCATTCCTTTGTCTTCTTCCACTGGAAATCTCTACATCCTCTTTTATTGATTCTTCCCTGCTTGTTCACATCTTCCAAGGCTAAAAGCCTCTTCAATAGGCTCCTAATGAAGAAGAAGTTCACAAGATGTGCTATCTCAGGTGCTGTGACTCAACTCAGGAGTCCAATCATCTTAGTCTTCTAGGGCTGCCATAACAAAATACATAGATGGGGGAGCTTTAGCAACAGAAACTTATTTTCTCACAGTTCTGGAGGCTGGAATCCTGTTTTGATTCTTGGTGAGGGCCCTCTTCCTGGCTTGCAGACAGCTGCCTTCTTGCTGCATGCTCACATGGGGGAGAGAGAGAACAAGCTCTCCTGTATCTCTTATAAGGACACTAATCCCATCATGGGGCCCCACCCTCTCATGACCTCATCTAAATCTAATCAATTCCCAAAGGCCCCACCTCCAGATGCCACCACATTGGGAGTTAGGGCTTCAAATACAAATTTTGGGAAGACACAGTGTTGTCCATAGCACTGATAGATGCATGGTAGAAGCTGACCAAGCTTTTAAGCTAGAGCAACATCTCCCCCAGGGCTAGCTGGCAGTGCAAATGGGGAAACACAATCAATTGTTCCAAAGAGCTTTCTATTCAGATTTCCCAATTTCCCATTTCTCTCATGCAACGTAGAACAGAAGGGCTTGGAATAATAGGCTACCTGGGGTCTGAATCGTAGTTTCTCTACTTACTAGCTGTGTGACCTTAGACATGTAGCTTAACCTCTCTGTGCCAGTAATGATACCTACCTTATAGCATACTTGGGGGGGGCATTATATGACATATGAAGGTAATGTGCTCAGCACTTATTGAGCCTTTTAAAAAATGTTAGCTATTATTCTTCCCATCTAATAGTAGAAGTAAGCTTGTTGAAAAAGTATAAAATGTAGTCCCTTGTTGAAAGAGTATAAAATGTAGAAAAGGAAAGAGAAGGGGAAAGATACGAGTGGGAGGGAAAAACTGGGGTGGAGAGGCAGTTAGGACAAGTCTCTGGAAGGATTTACCCACAGCCCTGAAGCAGTACTATCCAATAGAAATGTAATGCAACCCACACATGTGAGCATGAATCAAAACACACATGTATAATCATTTTAATTTTTCTAGTAGACACGTTAAAAATGTAAAAAGAGGGAATTCCCTGGTCATCCAGTGGTTAGGACTCGGTGCTTTCACTACCAGGGCCCGGGTGCAATCCCTGGTCAGGGAACTAAGATCCCACAAGCTGCACAGCGTGACCAAACAAACAAACAAACAAAAACACAAACAACAACAATAACAAAAAAATGTAAATAGAGACTGGTGAAATTAATTTTAATATCTTTTATTAAACCCAATTTATTTAACTCAATATATAATAATATATTTTATGCAACCCAATATTTAACACAAGATATTGACTACTGTATGAAATCAATCTAAAAATATTAATGTGACATTCTTTATTCCTACTACCTTTGAAATCCAGGGTGTATTTCATGCTTACAGTACATCCTTTTTTTTTTTTTTTTTCCCATGATTGTACCATAGTGTATTTGCATATTTTGAGCTGCTTCAGTTATTTTGCCATGATGGGTGGTGAACATATGGACATCCTTGCACATAAATTGGTCTGTTAATTTCCATAGAAGTGGAATTCCCAGGTCAAAGAGTGGAACATTCTTAGAATCTTTTAGACTCGTATGTATTTTGCAAGCTGCTTTCCAGAAAAATTTTCCATGTTTGTATTCCCATCAGCTATGAATGATTACCATCAAAAAACAAAACTTTGTTGAATTGTAGTCAACAGTTTTTAAAATTTGCCTTAATGTAATTTATTTCTTTAATACATTTATTTATTTATTTATTGGCTGCGTTGGGTCTTTGTTGCTGTGCACGGGCTTTCTCTACTTGCGGCGAGTGGGGGCTACTCTTCGTTGCAGTGCGCGGGCTTCTCATTGCAGTGGCTTCTCTTGTTGCGGAGCACGGGCTCTAGGTGCGTGGGCTTCAGTAGTTGTGGCACTCGGCCTCAGTAGTTGTGGCATACAGGCTTAGTTGCTCCACGGCGTGTGGGATCTTCCCAGACCAGGGCTCGAACCCATGTCCCCTGCATTGGCAGGCGGATTCTTAACCACTGTGCCACCAGGGAAGCCTGCCTTAATGTAATTTAATTTAAAATCTTTTAATGGTGGTTTTAATTTGCTTTCCTTTGACTACTAGTGAGAATGAACACTTTAATGTTTATTAGCCATCTGTATTTCTTCTGAGAATTGCTCATTCTATTATTGGGGTATTAGCATATTATCAATTTTTGGTGTACATTATATGTAATCTTTTTTTTTTTTTTAAATGGGAATTATTTATTTATTTATTTATTTATTTTTGGCTGTGTTGGGTCTTCGTTTCTGTGCGAGGGCTTTCTCTGGTTGCAGCAAGTGGGGGCCACTCTTCATCGCGGTGCGCGGGCCTCTCATTATCGCGGCCTCTCTTGTTGCAGAGCACAGGCTCCAGACGCGCTGGCTCAGCAATTGTGGCTCACGGGCCCAGTTGCTCCGCGGCATGTGGGATCTTCCCAGACCAGGGCTCGAACCCGTGTCCCCTGCATTGGCAGGCAGATTCTCAACCACTGCGCCACCAGGGAAGCCCCATTATATGTAATCTTTATGGAAAATAACTTCCCATTTTTATGTGGTTTTAAATTTTATTTATATCTATGATTTTTTAAAAGCTAACGCTTTTTACAGACTTGCAACTAGTAGATAAATAAGTCCTGAAGAGCTAATCTCCAGCAGAGTGATCAGAGCCAACAATACTGTATTATAAGCTTCAAAGTTGCTAAGAGAGTGGATCTTAATTATTCCCACCACAAAAACAAAATAATTATGTGACAAGATAGAGGTGTTAGCTAACATATGATGGTAATAATATTGCAGTATATAAATGTGTCAAATAAACACTTTGTTTACCTTAAATCTGCACAATGTTATGTGTCAATTATATCTTTTTCTTTTCTTTTTTTTTTTGCCAAACTGCGCAGCTTGTGGGATCTTAGTTTCCCCACCGGGGAAAACCCAGGCCCCCAGCAGTGAAAGCATGGAGTCACCGAGTCCTAACCACTGGACCGCCAGGGAATTCCCAATTATATCTAAATAAAAATACATTTTTCAAAAAATAATGTTTGTGCAAGTACCTAGCAGAGTATCTGGCATAAATATAATTTCTTTTCCTTTTTTAAATTAATATTTGTCAAAAAAAAAGCTAAAGCTTTTAATTATTTTTAAAAGGTCTCATTTTCTTGGTGATTTCTTCTGTCGTTCATGTTCTTAGACACTCGGGGGCCATCTGAAGGTCACCTAGGTTTTCTATATTTGCCCTTGCTTTTAATTTTTTCATCTTTCAGGAGTTAATTTTGATATATGAAGTGAGGTATCAACATTTATTCCCCTACCCACCCATTATAGCTGATTTCCTTACAGCCCATCTTGATTCAGACAAGCCCCATTTCAAGTGCTTGTGACCATGCGTGGCCAGCAGGGACCGGGTTGGCTAGCACAGGTCTACCGTTTCAGACATTCACTTTCACGTCCCTGAGTATTTGCCATGACTTGCAGGCGCCACGTAGAGAGGATATTTTTAGCAGCTGTTGACACATCGAGGCTCCAGGCAGCAGCCCTCCAGCTCACGGCTGCAGCAGTACCCTTCCCTTGTCATGACGTCACCTGATTTCTTTTAAGGTGTTGGAGCACTCCTTTTAGCTTCCCACTTGAGGGCTGATATTTAAGGGCCTGTTTTGGTTCCATCTTCAGTTTTGAATTCACGTAACCCATGGCAACCCTGAGGCTCCTGGAGCTGACTGCTGTATTCAGTTTCCACAAGGCTGAGTTGAGAAGTGGGAAAAGGAGTTGGCCACAGCGTGGGAAATGGTGGCAGGGCCACAGGGAGATAATGCTTTGGCAAACTTGATGGCTCGTTAACCACACAAACCCTCTGAGGGGCATGGGACTCTCCCTCAGAGCTTTCATTAGTGGCATGAAGTCCCGAGAGCAGAGTTAATGAGCCCAGGATCTGGGGGTTGGGCTCCCCATGGGCCACCCGGCTGCATATGGATAAACCATGTTTTCACGGTCACAGCCACAGCACCCACCTGGGTCAGTCTCTCAAAACCGTGCTCTTACAATTATGCCTGGGGGATAGCTTGAACAGGGCCACTGCCCAACTCCAGAAGGTCCCATTGCCATTGCATTTTATAGAGATTGGTACACCCTAGACTATGTATCTTCTTGGAATGCAACAAGGAATATGTGCCCCTCCCCATTGGTACAACCTGCCTCCCTATTTGAGGAGGCAATTTGGAAAAGGAGTCAAGAGATCTGGCTCTGATCCCAACTCCATCACTGACCAGTTCTGTGACTTCTCTCTGAGGCCATTTCCTCATCATAAAGAGTGATTCCATGGGTTGATTTGGATTCTGAGGGATTCTTCTTTGAGGGTGCCCTAGCACCCTCCAGTTCTTTGTGTTCATGTTTTTGAGAGTAAAGGACCACCCTTGGGAAAACAGCTGAAAAGAGAATGGATTGGTAGATAGCATCATCTTCATGTACCTCTTTATAAACAGCAGCCCAGGGCCTACAGGACTAAAGCCAAATCTCTTTGAAGGTCCCTAAGATCCCACCCTCTCCAAACTCATGCCCCACTTCTCCATCCCCCTCATCCGGTGCTGTAATTATAACATCTTCTCAAGGTCTCAATACCTGCCAGTCTGTAACTCCTTTTTTCCTCCAGCTCTTTCCTCTTCGCCTCTTCAAGTGGGAAACCCTCCTACAGATTCATCTTCAATGCTGACTCCTACAGGGAGGCCTCTCTGACTCACTCTGGCTGAGTCAAAGCTCCTAAGACACATAACTTGAATACAATTCACTCCATTCCTGAGTGTGGGCAGGCAGAACGTGAGTGTTGACAGAGCCTCTTTCCTCATGTTCTCATGCTTCCTAGGACAACCCCTGCCCATAGGGATTCTCCTGGGAATTCCAGTTTTTCTATTTTCAACTCTGCATTACCTTTGCATTAAACAGGAAAAAAAAGTAAGATAAATGATTATGGACTCAATACAGATTATACTCAGTGATGGATGTCTGAATTCCCAATCTCAAGTTCTCTTTGAGTTTTGAGGATAGAACCCTATGCTTCAAGCTGCCATTTTACCCAACCTGCCCTGTCCTTCACCTTAATCACTCATTCTATCAGTTAGGTTTAGCAAGAGAGGAATGCTAAAATTTCTTTTGAATTTACACATTTGAACATGGATAAGCCCTCCCCCCCTCATATAAAAATAACATATTAGAATAGTTAGGGGTCTTAAAAATAGGGTTGCCAGATAAAATGCAAGACAAACAGTGAAATTTGAATTTCAGATAAATGGTAAATAAACTTCTTAGTATAACTATGTCCCAGTGTATAACGTCCTTACCGTGGGACATACACTAAAAACTACTGTTTATCTGAAATTCAAATGTAACTGGTGTCCTCTATTTTTATTTGCTAAACCTGGCCACCCTGCTTAGAAGTCACCTCCCCTAACTTCCCTTCAGCACAGGACCACCTTTGACAACATCATTTACATGTGATCCTGTTGTCTTTTTTTTTTTTTTTTTTTTGGCTGCATTGGGTCTTTGTTGCTGTGCACGGGCTTTCTCTAGTTGTGGTGAGCGGGGACTACTCTTTGTTGCAGTACTTGGGCTCTAGGTGCGTGGGCTTCAGTAGTTGTGGTGCACGGGCTCAGTAGTTGTGGCGCACAGGTTTAGTTACTCCGAGGCATGTGGGATCTTCTCGGACCAGGGCTCGAACCTGTGTCCCCTGCATTGGCAGGTGGATTCTTAACCACTGCGCCACCAGGCAAGTCCCTTATCTTTCTTAAATCATCTTATGAGACAGTCCATATAATTCTGGACAATTTTCATTGTGAGAAAGTGCTTTGTTATAGCGAGGCAAAGTCTGATTTCCGTATTTTTCATCCAGTGTTATTCTAGTCTCATCACTATTCTTTCTTTCTTTTTTTTTTAATCCACTTCTTATTCTTTGCTTAGTTTTATTTATTTATTTATTTTTGGCTGAGCAGCTTGTGGGAGATTAGTTCCCAGACCAGGGGGATTGAACCCACGCCCTCAGCAGTGAAAGTGCAAAGTCCTAACCACTGGACTGCCAGGGAATTCCCCTCATCACTATTTTTTAATAATAATTTTAAAAACTACGTATTTTGGGACTTCCTTGGTAGTGCAGTGGTTGAGAATCCGCCTGCCAATGCAGGGGACACGGGTTTGAGTCCTGGTCCTGGAAGATCCCACATGCCACGGAGCAACTGGGCTCATGTGCCACAACTACTGAGCCTGCGCTCTAGAGCCGGCGAGTCACAACTACTGAGCCCGCATGCCGCAACTACTGCAGCCCACGTGCCTAGAGCCCGTGCTCTGCATCAAAGAGAAGCCACCGCAATGGGAAGTCCACGCACCGCAACAAAGAGTAGCCCCCGCTCTCAGCAACTAGGGAAAGCCCACACGAAGACCCAACGCAGCCAAAAAATAAATAAACAAATAAATTTATTTAAAAAAAAACAACTACATATTTTGTTTACAGTAAAGTTTATACCACAAACAGCAGTTCCCTGTTCCATTCTTTCCCATTCCTGAGCATTTCTTTCTAAGCTTTTAGCTCTTTCTTCTGGTAGACACTTAATAAGCAGTATTAAGTGCTACTTCATTACTATTTTATTATTTTTGCAAATTTTATTATAAAAATTTTCAAACATTCAAAAGTAAGGAGAACATTATAATAAGCCACATGTATCCCTCACCCAGTTTCAATCATGATCAACTCATAAACCATCTTGTTTCACCTAGACTCCCATACCCTATCCCTCCCCTTTCTCCCACCACTGGCACCAAGATATATCATTTCACCTATAAATGCTGCAATACAGCTACTTCTTTATTCAGCACTTTGGATCTTGTCTATTGAGTCTATCTTAGACCCTTAGGGCTGCTATAACAAAATAGCACAGACTGGGTGGCTTACAAACAACAGAAATGTATCTCTCAAAATTCTGGAAGCTGGGAAGTCCAAGATCAAGGCATCAGCAGATTCAGTGTCTGATGAGGACCCACTTCCTGGTTCATAGACAGCTCACTATGGCAAGAAGGACAGGGGAGCTCTCTGGGTCTCTTCTATAAGGGCTCTAATCTTATTCATGAGGGCTCCACCCTCATGACCTAATCACCTCCCCCAAATCCCCACCTCCTAATACCATCACATTGGGGGTTAGGATTTCAACGTATGAATTTTGTGGAGGGGACACAAACATTCGGTCTATAGCAGGGTGCTAATATACAAGGTCATTCAGCACCTGGAAGCCATCTGTTGTCCCTCATTTACTTCCTCTCACCCTCCTGAAAGTTATATGATGATTTTTGGTTAAACCAGTATTTCAGAGTTTACTTATTATGATTAAATGAAATATCAGTCATTGGTGAGCCAAGTAGAATACCATGGCTACGTTTCCTTTCTTGTACACCTTTTTGCTCTTCTTGGAGTTTATAAGTACTTCTTTTTCATAATAGTCCCCCAGTATCTGTCCTTCTCTTCTTTCTTGTCATAATAGAAATCCCCCACCCAGTTTGTTACATGGCACCCAGAGAAACAGAACCAATAAGAACCAGTAGGAGATATATACATACATATATGTGTGTGTGTATATATATATATATATATATATATATATATATATATGGAGAGAGAGAGAGATTTTTGAGAGAGAGAAAGGGGTCACATACAAAAAAGAAAAAAAGAGAGAGAGGATCAGGATGCAATGCCAGAAGCTAGAAGACAATGAAACAATACCTTCAAAAATATGAAGGAAAATTATTTTCAAAGCAGCAATCTATACATAGTCAAACTATACAAAGTGATTCTCAATTTTCTTTTTTTATATTGACTTCTCTCTCTCAAAATCTCTCTGTCTCTTTCTCTGTCTCTCTCTCCCTCTCTCTCTTCCTTTGGGAGCTTGCTTTGTCTGCAGCATTCTAAAATGCCATAATGACATATCTTGAGGGTTTTTCCCTCTTCTTGCTGGGCACACAGGAATTGGGAAACTCATATCTCTCAATTCTGGAACATTTTCTTTTTATTTCCATGATAATTTTCTCTCTGTTTTCTCACTTCTTCCTTTCTACAATTTATATATGATGTGGATGGTTACACCTCATGTACTTATCTTCTAAATTTTAAAATCTTATCTTTTCTATTTTACTTGCTGTGTCTTTGTGTGTGTGTGTGTGTGTGTGTGTGTGTGTGTGGGTGGGTGGGTGTGTGTGATTTCCTCAGTTTTATCTCCCCACCCATTGGTTAAATTTTTTTTTTTTTTTTTATGTCTGAAACATTTATATTAACATATTTCCATACATATTTCCATACAAATACAAATATGATTTTTAGAAATTTCATGTAATGTCTGAAACATTTATATTAACATATTTCCATACATATTTCCATACAAATACAAATATAAGATTTTTAGAAATTACATGTAATGTCTGAAACATTTATATTAACATATTTCCATACAAGTAACCCAATGAAAGTTTAGTATTAGTTGTTTTGTTTGTTTTTTTATACTGCAGGTTCTTATTAGGCATCAGTTTTATACACATCAGTGTATACATGTCAATCCCAATCGCCCAATTCAGCACACCACCATCCCCACCCCACCGCAGTTTTCCCCCCTTGGTGTCCATATGTCCATTCTCTACATCTGTGTCTCAACTTCTGCCCTGCAAACTGGCTCATCTGTACCATTTTTCTAGGTTCCGCATACATGCATTAATATACGATATTTGTTTTTCTCTTTCTGACTTACTTCACTCTGTATGACAGTCTCTAGATCCATCCACGTCTCTACAAATGACTCAATTTCGTTCCTTTTTATGGCTGAGTAATATTCCATTGTATTCCATCTTCTTTATCCATTCGTCTGTTGATGGGCATTTAGGTTGCTTCCATGACCTGGCTATTGTAAATAGTGCTGCAATGAACATTCGGGTGCATGTGTCTTTTTGAATTACGGTTTTCTCTGGGTATATGCCCAGTAGTGGGATTGCTGGGTCATATGGTAATTCTATTTTTAGCTTTTTAAGGAACCTCCATATTGTTCTCCATAGTGGCTGTATCAATTTACATTCCCACCAACAGTGCAAGAGGGTTCCCTTTTCACCACACCCTCTCCAGCATTTGTTGTTTGTAGATTTTCTGATGATGCCCATTCTAACAGGAGTGAGGTGATACCTCATTGTAGTTTTGATTTGCATTTCTCTAATAATTAGTGATGTTGAGCATCTTTTCATGTGCTTCGTGGCCGTCTGTATGTCTTCTTTGGAGAAATGTCTATTTAGGTCTTCTGCCCATTTTTGGATTGGGGTGTTTGTTTCTTTGATATTGAGCTGAATGAGCTGTTTATATATTTTGGAGATTAATCCTTTGTCCGTTGATTCATTTGCAAATATTTTCTCCCATTCTGAGGGTTGTCTTTTGGTCTTGTTTATGGTTTCCTTTGCTGTGCAAAAGCTTTGAAGTTTCATTAGGTCCCACTTGTTTATTTTTGTTTTTATTTCCATTACTCTAGGAGGTGGATCAAAAAAGATCTTGCTGTGATTTATGTCAAAGAGTGTTCTTCCTATGTTTTCCTCTAAGAGTTTTATAGTGTCCAGTCTTATATTTAGGTCTCTAATCCATTTTGAGTTTATTTTTGTGTGTGGTGTTAGGGAGTATTCTAATTTCATTCTTTTACATGTAGCTGTCCAGTTTTCCCAGCACCACTTATTGAAGAGACTGTCTTTTCTCCATTGTATATCTTTGCCTCCTTTGTCATAGATTAGTTGACCATAGGTGCGTGGGTTAATGTCTGGGCTTTCTATCTTGTTCCATTGATCTATGTTTCTGTTTTTGTGCCAGTACCATATTGTCTTGATTACTGTAGCTTTGTAGTATAGTCTGAAGTCAGGGAGTCTGATTCCTCCAGCTCCATTTTTTTGCCTCAAGACTGCTTTGCCTATTCGGGGTCTTTTGTGTCTCCATACAAATTTTAAGATGATTTGTTCTAGCTCCGTAAAAAATGCCATTGGTAATTTGATAGGGATTGCATTGAATCTGTAGATTGCTTTGGGTAGTATACTCATTTTCACAATGTTGATTCTTCCAATCCAAGAACATGGTATATCTCTCCATCTGTTGGTATCATCTTTAATTTCTTTCATCAGTGTCTTATAGTTTTCTGCATACAGGTCTTTTGTCTCCCTAGGTGGGTTTATTCCTAGGTATTTTATTCTTTTTGTTGCAATGGTAAATGGGAGTGTTTCCATAATTTCTCTTTCAGATTTTTCATCATTAGTGTATAGGAATGCAAGAGATTTCTGTGCATTAATTTTGTATCCTGCAACTTTACCATATTCATTAATTAGCTCTAGCAGTTTTCTGGTGGCAGTTTTAGGATTCTCTATGTATAGTATCATGTCATCCGCAAACAGTGACAGTTTTACTTCTTCTTTTCCAATTTGTATTCCTTTTATTTCTTTTTCTTCTCTGATTGCCGTGGCTAGGACTTCCAAAACTATGTTGAATAATAGTGGTGAGAGTGGACATCCTTGTCTCGTTCCTGATCTTAGAGGAAATGCTTTCAGTTTTTCACCATTGAGAATGATGTTTGCTGTGGGTTTGTCATATATGGCCTTTATTATGTTGAGGTAGGTTCCCTCTATGCCCACTTTCTGGAGAGTTTTTATCAGAAATGGGTGTTGAATTTTGTCAAAAGCTTTTTCTGCATCTATTGAGATGATCATATGGTTTTTATTCTTCAATTTGTTAATATGGTGTATCACATTGATTGATTTGCGTATATTGAAGAATCCTTGCATCCCTGGGATAAATCCCACTTGATCGTGGTGTATGATCCTTTTAATGTGTTGTTGGATTCTGTTTGCTAGTATTTTGTTGAGGATTTTTGCATCTATATTCATCAGTGATATTGGTCTGTAATTTTCTTTTTTTGTAGTGTCTTTGTCTGGTTTTGGTATCAGGGTGATGGTGGCCTCATAGAATGAGTTTGGGAGTGTTCCTTCCTCTGCAATTTTTTGGAAGAGTTTGAGAAGGATGGGTGTTAGCTCTTCTCTAAATGTTTGATAGAATTCACCTGTGAAGCCATCTGGTCCTGGACTTTTGTTTGTTGGAAGATTTTTAATCACAGTTTCAATTTCATTACTTGTGATTGGTCTGTTCATATTTTCTATTTCTTCCTGGTTCAGTCTTGGAAGGTTATACCTTTCTAAGAATTTGTCCATTTCTTCCAGGTTGTCCATTTTATTGGCATAAAGTTGCTTGTAGTAGTCTCTTAGGATGCTTTGTATTTCTGCAGTGTCTGTTGTAACTTCTCCTTTTTCATTTCTGATTTTATTGATTTGAGTCCTCTCCCTCTTTTTCTTGATGAGTCTGGCTAATGGCTTATCAATTTTGTTTATCTTCTCAAAGAACCAACTTTTAGTTTTATTGATCTTTGCTATTGTTTTCTTTGTTTCTATTTCATTTATTTCTGCTCTGATCTTTATGATTTCTTTCCTTCTGCTAACTTTGGGTTTTGTTTGTTCTTCTTTCTCTAGTTTCTTTAGGTGTAAGGTTAGATTGTTTACTTGAGCTTTTTCTTGTTTCTTTAGGTAGGCTTGTATAGCTATAAACTTCCCTCTTAGAACTGCTTTTGCTGCATCCCATAGGTTTTGGGTCGTCGTGTTTTCATTGTCATTTGTCTCTAGGTATTTTTTGATTTCCTCTTTGATTTCTTCAGTGATCTCTTGGTTATTTAGCAACGTATTGTTTAGCCTCCATGTGTTTGTCTTTTTTACGTTTTTTTCCCTGTAATTCATTTCTAATCTCATAGCGTTGTGGTCAGAAAAGATGCTTGATATGATTTCAATTTTCTTAAATTTACTGAGGCTTGATTTGTGACCCAAGATGTGATCTATCTTGGAGAATGTTCCGTGCGCACTTGAGAAGAACGTGTAATCTGCTGTTTTTGGATGGAATGTCCGATATATATCAATTAAATCTATCTGGTCTATTGTGTCATTTAAAGCTTCTGTTTCCTTATTTATTTTCATTTTGGATGATCTGTCCATTGGTGTAAGTGCGGTGTTAAAGTCCCCCACTATTATTGTGTTACTGTCGATTTCCTCTTTTATAGCTGTTAGCAGTTGCCTTATGTATTGAGGTGCTCCTATGTTGGGTGCATATATATTTATAATTGTTATATCTTCTTCTTGGATTGATCCCTGGATCATTATGTAGTGTCCTTCCTTGTCTCTTGTAACATTCTTTATTTTAAAGTCTATTTTATCTGATATGAGTATAGCTACTCCAGCTTTCTTTTGATTTCCATTTGCATAGAATATCTTTTTCCATCCCCTCACTTTCAGTCTGTATGTGTCCCTAGGTCTAAAGTGGGTCTCTTGTAGACAGCATATATATGGGTCTTGTTTTTGTATCCATTCAGCCAGTCTATGTCTTTTGGTTGGGGCATTTAATCCATTCACGTTTAAGGTAATAATCGATATGTATGTTCCTATGACCATTTTCTTAATTGTTTTGGGTTTGTTTTTGTAGGTCCTTTTCTTCTCTTGTGTTTCCCACTTAGAGAAGTTCCTTTAGCATTTGTTGTAGAGCTGGTTTGGTGGTGCTGAATTCTCTTAGCTTTTGCTTGTCTGTAAAGCTTTTGATTTCTCCATCAAATCTAAATGAGATCCTTGCCGGGTAGAGTAATCTTGGTTGTAGGTTCTTCCCTTTCATCACTTTAAGTATATCATGCCACTCCCTTCTGGCTTGCAGAGTTTCTGCTGAGAAATCAGCTGTTAACCTTATGGGAGTTCCCTTGTATGTTATTTGTCGTTTTTCCCTTGCTGCTTTCAATAATTTTTCTTTGTCTTTAATTTTTGCCACTTTGATTACTATGTGTCTCGGCGTGTTTCTCCTTGGGTTTATCCTGTATGGGACTCTCTGCGCTTCCTGGACTTGGGTGGCTATTTCCTTTCCCATGTTAGGGAAGTTTTTGACTATAATCTCTTCAAATATTTTCTCTGGTCCTTTCTCTCTCTCTTCTCCTTCTGGGACCCCTATAATGCGAATGTTGTTGCGTTTAATGTTGTCCCAGAGGTCTCTTAGGCTGCCTTCATTTCTTTTCATTCTTTTTTCTTTAGTCTGTTTCGCAGCAGTGAATTCCATCATTCTGTCTTCCAGGTCACTTATCCGTTCTTCTGCCTCAGTTATTCTGCTATTGATTCCTTCTAGTGTAGTTTTCATTTCAGTTATTGTATTGGTCATCTCTGTTTGTTTGTTCTTTAATTCTTCTAGGTCTTTGTTAATCATTTCTTGCATCTTCTCAATCTTTGCCTCCATTCTTATTCCAAGGTCCTGGATCATCTTCACTATCATTATTCTGAATTCTTTTTCTGGAAGGTTGCCTATCTCCACTTCATTTAGTTGTTTTTCTGGGGTTTTTTCTTGTTCCTTCATCTGGTACATAGCCCTCTGCCTTTTCATCTTCTCTATCTTTCTGTAACTGTCCCATTGGTTAAATTTTTATTTCAGCTATAAAATATTTTAACAGTATATTGTTCTTGTTCTGGGGATGCGATATGGTCCTTGTACTTCTCTGAGGAAATGAATTATGGGTTTAAAATTTTTGCTATTCTATTCTCTGAGTTGTCTCTGTTTCCTTCAAAAACTTCAAAACAAACTTCAGTTTGGTTTTGGTCTTTGCTTTCATCTTTGACAACAGCTAGTTGTGATCATGTGATAGTTCTGGCCAGGGAGCTGTGAAGGGAAGTCAGCTAAGAGCTCCTGGGAAAGCTTTTCCTTTCTTGACAAGAAGACAATATGGCTGGCTTGCCCACCTCTTCCCTTCTTCCTGCTCTGAGTTTAAATGTGACGCCTGAAGCTGGTTCAGAAGACACAAGGTGGTAGTTCTCAAAATGTTGTCTGAGATATGTTGTCTGAGGAACTTTCAGGGGTCAAACTGTGTTAATATTAATACCAAGACATTATTTCCTTTGTCCTTGTTCTCTCATGAGTGTACAGTGGAGTTTTCCAGAGGCTGGCTGACGTGTGATGTCATTTTCATTCTGACAGCCAATGAATGCATGATTGTGTATTCTTGGGTTTTTGAATTTTTTCTATCTTAATTTCTTTTTTTTTAAGCATTTAAAAAATTTGTATTTTATTTATTTATTTATTTTTGGCTGTGTTGGGTCTTCGTTGCGCGCGGGCTTTCTCTAGTTGTGGCGAGCGGGGGCTACTCTTCATTGCGGTGCGCAGGCTTCTCATTGTGGTGGCTTCTCTTGTTGCGGAGCACGGGCTCTAGGTGAGCGGGCTTCAGTAGTTGTGGCTTGTGGGCTTAGTTGCTCCACAGCATGTGGGATCTTCCTGGACCAGGGATTGAACCTGTGTCCCCTGCACTGGCAGACGGATTCTTAACCACTGTGCCACCAGGAAGTCCCCCAATCTTAATTTCTAATAAAGCAAATATCAGTAGGTATAACTCATATGAACAAAAGCACTTTAGTGCCCTCAATCATTTTTAAGAGTCTAAAGGGGTCCAGAGACCCTCAGTCATTTTTAAGAGTCTAAAGGGGTCCAAAGACCAAGAAGATTGAAAACCACAAAAGTAAAAAAGAAAAAAAACTCGCTGACATTGCTAACTGGCTGAACTAATGCCAACTTCCGCCTACTTCCAGTTTTGTTGTGTTATATTAGAGAAACAAGACTATATTTATTTAAGTTACTGTTGACTGGGTTCTGTTACCTGCAACCGAGTATATCTTAACCAATAATAGCCAGGGAACCTGTCATTTTGTTTGTTCATTGAGAGCACCAAATGTTGGTATCTACAGGGTTTTTCCTCTGGGGCATTTTTGTGTCTCCAGAAAACCTCATCAAGTTCTTGCCTAGAACTTGAGCAGGAGGATGGAGGCTGGGAGTCTCACCATCCAGTATGTGAGCTTCCACTGAGAGACTCTGTTTTCAGTGTGGTGCCTCCACCACCCCATTTATCCCCTAGCATCTCTGATCTAGGGCTTCTCTACTGCAGTTTTGCCTCACGCTTCTACTCTCCTACGGGCAGAGTTGGTGGCCACCCAACCCCTTCGTGTAGAATGGGGCCGGGACATGAGGGTCTCTCGGCTCCTTATCTTCTCTTTCCATAATGTTTCTTTCCCTCTTTCTGTCCTATCACGTCTCACTCCTACTTCTCTGCTTCCTGTGCCTGACCTCCTGAAACGTTCCCAGGTTCTGTAGAATACAGTGCTGGTTTCTCCTTGGCTTCCCCCTCTGCAGGCATCCCCTCAGCTCTCACAGCTTCTTCATCCACCTACCATTTTAAAATATTTTGTTATACACCTTGTCTGCTGTTGCCTATTCTCTCATCTCTCATTGTCTTTAACCTTTGGACCATGTCTAGTATAAAACTACTAGACTTGATTTTCTGACTTAAGAAGCAAAACCTCCCTAGGTACTTATACAACTGTCAAAAATCTAAAAACATCAAAGTTTTTTTAAAAATTAAAAAAAAATTTTTGGCCACACCATGCGTCTGGTGGGATCTTAGTTCCCTGACCGGGGATCGAACCTGCACCCTCAGCAGTGAAAGTTTAGAGTTCTAACCACTGGACCAATTGTGGGACTTCCCTGGTGGCTCAGCGGTTAAGAATCCACCTGCCAATGCAGGGGACACGGGTTTGAACCCTGGTCCGGGAAGATCCCACATGCCGCAGAGCAACTAAGCCTGTGCGCCACAACTACTGAGCCTGCACTCTAGAGCCCGCGAGCCACAACTACTGAAGCCCACGTGCCACAACTACTGAAGCCCGCACACCTAGAGCCGGAGCTCTGCAACAAGAGAAGTCACCGCAATGAGAAGCCCGCGCACCTCAATGAAGAGTAGCCCCCGCTCGCCACAACTAGAGAAAGCCTGCGCACAGCAACGAAGACCCAATGCAGCCAAAAATAGAAAAATAAATCAATTTATTTTTTTTAAAAAGAGACCAATTGGTTATCAACTTAATCAATCCCCCCCCTTTCATTTTAATTGGGTCTTTGAGAAAAAGAAAGATAAATGCATATGCTCAATCTGCCTGGTTCAACCAGAAGCTCTTCTAACATTATAGCCCTTCTCACATCTGAAGTCAGCTTCCCCCTGGGTGTGTCTTCTCCATCTCCACATGCCCACTTCCTCAGTGGCTCTCACGGGACATGGTTTTTACAGTCTCACTAAGGGTGTCACCTGCAGCTTACTCTTCAGATGAACTTCTCAGAATGCCTTTTTCATAAATATCCTGCCCAGATCTGCACACAGTTCTCCAGAGTGACAGTGGAAGTTTTCAGATATCCTTTTTAATTTTTAAAAAAATTCTTAAAAATTTATTTTATTGAAGTATAGTTGATTTACAATGTTGTGTTAATTTCTGCTGTACAGCAAAGTGATTCAGTTATACATATATATACATTATTTTTCATATTCTTTCTATTCTGGTTTATCACAGGGTATGGAATATAGTTCCCTGTGCTATACAGTAGGACCTTGTTGTTTATGCATTCTGTATATAATATAGTTTGAATCTGCTAATCCCAAACTCCCAATCCATCCCTCCCCACCTCCCCTCCCCCTTGGTAACCACAAGTCTGTTCTCTCTCTGTGAGTCTGTTTTTGTTTCATAGATAAGTTCATCTGTGTCATATTTTAGATTCCACATAGAAGTGATATCATATTGTTATAGGGTGTGTATGTGACCCAGTAATTCTACCCCTTGTTATGACATAGCAGTAATGCATGCATATGCCCGCCAAAAGCCATGAACCGGAAGTTCAGTGCAGTATTATTCATAACAGCCCTCAAGTGGAAACTCCACAAATGTCCATCAACACTGGATGTGTAATGTGTGCTGTGTTCACCCAGTGGAATACCACCCAGCAATGAGGTGAATGATCTACAACCACGTACAGTACGGATGACTCTCATGAGAGAATTTACTGCATGATTCCATTTATATCAGGTGCAAAACAAATCTATCAGCAGAAGTTAGGACAGAGGTTGCCCTGGGGGAGAGGTAGTAATGAGAATGGAATGTGACGGGGCTTCTGTTCTGCTTCTGTTCTGTTTCTTGATGAAGGTTCTGTGCTCAGTTTGTGAAAATTCTTCAAGCCCTACATTTAGATATGTGCATGTGTCTTGCAAGTAGGTTGTACTTTAGTAAATAGTGAGTGATTTTTTAAAAAAGACTTAGGCAGAAAGGAGTAGTTTTATCATCCCAGAAAAATTGGGCTACCTGCTTAAGGACAATAATATTGCACATCAGACAGAGGCTTTTGCTGAGACAGGGATCTGGGCTGCACGTATTCTGAGCCAATCTCAAACTTCGGAAGAATTCACTGAACCCTTCTTATGGTCATCAAAACAAGGGACCCTCGAGCCCATGCCCTTGGTGTAACTGGATTACATCCGTCTTCTGGGTCTCGATCACTCCCCTCCCCAATTCTCACCCCACCCCAATTTGACTCACAGCCTCCATTCCTGCTTTATAGAACTTCCTTTTCTGCTTGGTTGCTTTTCCTTTTATCTCCAGGTATCTTATTGTCTTGCCATCTGGCATTTTCATTCCATCAACTCTTTTACATTCTTATGTGATTCTTTCTCAACCTCCTCTTTTTATTTTATCACCTGCTTTGGGTGGTTGGGATTTTGCATTAACGTTCCTCATCTTTTTAAGCCCTGGTTAAATTCTGGATTCTTTCCTGGTCTTCCTGCCCTGCAAGGCCACGTCTCATCAGGCTGGAGTCTGTCTTTCTCTCTGGGGCTTGTCTGTTTTCCTTCCTATCACTCCTAATGACACAGACATGACCTGATGGGAGGATAGAGCACGTTTTCCTTCTCTTGCTTGGGTTAGTTTTATTCAGCAAATTCCACGCCATGTTTGCTTCGGTTGGGGAGGTGGTGATGGTGATGTCGAGTCATCTTGCTGAGCCTGCTGGCACAGACTGAGATATGTAGTAAACTGAACATCTAGGCCTTTTTTTCACAAGATCAGCGATTTCTGTGCATTTGGTATTCTGAACCCGTGAGCCAGATTTTCCATTTATCCTGATTACATTTCAAACGTTAGATTTTATCCATTATTCCAGCCTGTCAAGATATTTTCCAATCTTAATTCAGTCGCCCAAGATCGCATTTATCCCTCCAAGCTCCCGATAAGCCTCCATCTCAGCATTCAGTGATGACAATGCCCGTCAGAGGAGGACAGGCGCTGTGGATGGTGCCTCGGTGCCGACCACGGCTGCTCGCTCCAGATAAAGAGAGAACAGATGATGGACAGCGGCCCAATCAAGGATTTGGTATTTAAAGGATAGACTCTTGGATCCTTTTTTTTCTTACACTTATGGCTTCCAGTTCAATACCTCAGTTCCTTGGACCTGCTTCTCAAAGGCTGTGGACCAGAGATGGGGGTTGTAAAAGAAAGTTTCAATGGTAGGTTCCTGAGTGGCTTTCTGGCCACTTTTTTGGATTCCCTGTTCTACCCTTGGAGTCCACAGTGAAGATGACCAGAACGGTAGGCTTTTCAGCTGCATTAGAGAGTGTACACAAACCACCTAACTGCCCAAATGGGGAAACTGAGGTGCAGTAAAATTAAGTTCCTGGCCTGGTCTTGACCTTGTTTCTGGATGATGGCGCCAGGGCTGGAAACCTAGTCCCTTTGCTCCAAACTGGACCATCTCAGCCAGGTGACCATGACCTATGCCTGCCCCCACTTCCTGGAGGGCCAACGTGCCTCCAGAGTTTTCCGGAAAACATTAGTTTCTTTCTTTCTTTTTTTTTTTTTTTGGTACTTAAAATTATTTTTATTGTTTTACTATTTATTCATTTATTTTTACTGTTTAAATTAAAAAATTTATTGAAGTATAGTTGGTTTACCTTTGGTAACCAGAAGTCTGTTTTCTATGTCTGTGAGTCTATTTTTGTTTTGTAAATAAGTTCATTTGTATCATTTTTAGATTCCACATACAAGTAATATCATATGCTATCGTAATTTTTATTATTTATTTTTAATGAGTTATAGTTGATGTATGACAATATTATGGAAGTTTTAGGTGTACAACATAGTAATTCACTAGTTTTAAAGGTTATGTTCCATTTATAGTTATTATAAAATATTGGCTGTATGCCCTGTATTGTACTGTATATCTTTGTTGCTTATCTATTTTATACATAGTAGTTTGTATCTCTCAATCCCCTACCCCTATCTTGCCCCTCCCCCTTCCCTCTCCCCACTGGTAACCACTAGTTTGTTCTCCATACCTATGAGTCTGTTTCCTTTTTGTTATATTCACTAGTTTGGAAAACATTAGTTTCTTATTAAAATATACAAGGATAGATGGTGGCATAGAATGCAAAAACCACTTGGATTTTAAAAATGAAACAAGAGGATCCAAGAAATGTGCATTTACTCATTACTTGGGCCATGGATGCCAGATCCCTCCAACAGTACAAAAATAGATTATTTAACCTCATGGAACAATTTTAAAGAAGAGAAATAAGACTTCAGATAGACTTAATGAATGTAACAGCACTGCTTGTGGAGATACATCTATGGGGAGGGGGTTCCATCATTTTTTCCTTTCTGCTATTATTATTATTATTATTCTAAGCTATTTGTAAAGTGTGACCAGTGCATAGAACGTAAAAGAAAACGTTTTCTTCCCGCTAAGAAGCCTTTGTCAGGTTACTGAGTATGTCACGGAGTCCTCTCTATGACATACAGGTTCATTCATTTAGCTTTATGAGGACATTGGTCAGTTCTTGCAAAATTCCAAGGAAGCAGAAGGACTACCCGATTGAGACCCATTTCCCCTGGCTGTGGACTGACTCTGTTATCCAGTTAAAGGTAACTCTGGATGGCATCCTTTTGCAGGCAAATTTCTAACCCAAGAACGTCTTTCAGCTCTGAGCATTGTCGAACTGAATGTTGCTATGAGACTGCAGCTATTTATTCCCCCAAGATGTTTTCTGAAAGAACTGTGATGGGGCTCTGGTAACAGAGTGTATTTTTCATAGCTACACAATCATTTTTATTCTCTCTTCTTTAAAAAGAAAAAAAGACCCCCACCATTTGTATAACATTTCCCGTGAATACATTAGAATGTTAGAGGGGTGATGCATGCCAGAAGTCTTGGCAGGTAGGAGCCCTTTCCACTGTTTAATTTCTGTTTTAATCTGATGATGTTGTAGAAGGTAGATTTGCCTTGAAAAGCCAAAGATCATCAAGATTTCACTGAATGCTCCAACTGTGTGCATAAAGGGTTAAAAATATCCCCCCCCCCCCTGCCACTTTAACCTCTTGGATACCTCTTGGAATAATAGATACAGATACATGGGTTTTAGAGTAAATACTTTATCAATATCTTCTTCAATCAGTACCTTGGTGGGTGCATGTTTATTTCACAATAGAGATGTGTATAGAGAATATCTATTGATTTTGCCTGCCCGTTATCCTTTCCTTCTTTTTCAGCTAAAACACCTCACTTTTCCTTGGGGACCCACTCTCTCCAGGGGTGATGGTCAAAATATATAAAAACTGGAGTGACATGGGTACTACCATGCTCGACCAATCAGGGTGGATGTTGACTGTAACAGCCGTTGAACCCAGCCTTCCTCATTAGATACACTTTCAATGAGTCTTGAAACTGAGATGCCCTGCCCTTCCTTCTCCAAGGGCCAGGCATGAACCAAGCGAGGCCAAACAGATTCTATGTCCTGAGAATTTGCCTACTGATCAGCAACACAGGCAGGGCTGAAAACACTTGGCATGGGTGTGTCCCAAAGGTGTGGCCCTGGAAGCTCCAGCTTCCTGTCCTTTCTAAGACCTCATTGCTCAGCTTTTTCTTTGATTCTATAAGCTACCACCATATCCACCCAATACATTTTGTTTTTTGCTTATATTTCCCAGAATTCATTTCTGTTGCTTGCAACCAAGGAACTCTAAGACGGTAATTCAGAAAATAAGATAGTAAAACAAATTTTCCGTAATGGGAAGGAATCCTGTTTTCCTGGGTAATTTTATTATAAAATTGTAGAAATAATTCTGTGGAAGGAAAAAAAAGCCTTCAAAAGAATAAGTAGGAAATATGATGAAAATGAAATTAAGAAAAGCAGAGTTGTGGGGCAAAGCACTCAGTTTACTGGTTGGTGTGACAAAGGACTTGAACTAAATAGAGCAGAAGTGCTAAGCTTTCTGTGAGTTGCTATCCCTACCTGGGTTTTTTTTTTTTTTTTTTAATTTATTTAATTAATTAATTAATTTATTTATTTATTTATGGCTGTGTTGGGTCTTCGTTTCTGTGTGAGGGCTTTCTCTAGTTGCGGCAAGCGGGGGCCACTCTTCATCGCGGTGCGCGGGCCTCTCACTATCGCGGCCTCTCTTGTTGCGGAGCACAGGCTCCAGACGCGCAGGCTCAGCAATTGTGGCTCACGGGCCTAGTCGCTCCACGGCATGTGGGATCCCCCCAGACCAGGGCCCGAACCCGTGTCCCCTGCATTGGCAGGCAGATTCTCAACCACTGCACCACCAGGGAAGCCCCTACCTGGGTTTTTAAAATAAATTTATTTAAAGTAGCTTCCTACTTTTAGAATTCCCCTTTGACCTTTAGTCACTAGATTAAATCCTCCAGAACATGTTTCTTGAACTCCAATGCACATATAAATTGCTTGGAAGATTTTTCTTTTCTTTCTTTCTTTCTTTCTTTCTTTCTTCCTTCCTTCCTTCCTTCCTTCCTTCCGCGCCAGGTCTTAGTTGCGGCACACAGGGTCTTTAGTTGCGTCATGCGGTATCTTTTTTAGTTGCAGCTTGTGGACTCTTAGTTGTGGTATCCATGCGGGATCTAGTTCCCTGACCAGGGATCGAACCCGGGCCCCCCTGCATTGGGAGCATGGAGTCTTAGCCACTGGACCACCAGGGAAGTCCAGATCTTTTTCTTTTTAATGTAATATTTTATTTGTTGAGGGGTGGATACATCCTTCATTTCTTTTTTTTTTTTTTTTTTTTGATAAATTTATTTATTTTATTTATTTATTTTTGGCTGTGTTGGGTCTTTGTTGCTGTGTGCGGGCTTTCTCTAGTTGTGGCGAGCGGGGGCTGCTCTTCCTTGCACGGGCTCCTCATTGAGGTGGCTTCTCTTGTTGCGGAACACAGGCTCTAGGCACACGGGCTTCAGTAGTTGTGGCTCGCAGGCTCTAGAGTACAGGCTCAGTAGTGGCGCACGGGCTTAGTTGCTCCACGGCATGTGGGATCTTCCTGGACCAGGACTCGAACCAGTATCTCCTGCATTGGCAGGCAGATTCTTAACCACTGTGCCACCAGGGAAACCCCTGTTTTTTTTTTTGTTTTTTTAAATTGAAGTATAGTTGATTTACAACATTGTGTTAGTTTCAGGTGTACAGCAAAGTAATTCAGTTATACATACATATATATCTATTTTTTTCAGATTCTTTTCCCTTATAGGTTATTACAAAATACTGAGTATAGTTCCCTGTGCTATACAGTAGGTCCTTGTTGGTTATCTATTTTACATATAGTAGTGTGTATATGTTAATCCCAAATTCCTAATGTACCCCTCCCCCTTCCCCTTTGGTAACCATACGTTTGTTTTCTATGTGTGTGGTGGAGGATCTTATTAAAATGCAGTCTGATTTTACATTTCCATCAAGCTCCCGGTGATGCCCGTGCTGCTGGCCAGGGGACCACAATTTGAACAGCGAGGCTCCAGGCCAGAATATTTTGCTCCAGCCCAGGTTTCTCAGATTCCCCATTTAGGGCTTCCAGACTACCTCCCTTTGTCTCTGTAGAGCACACTTGTCATACCACTCCAAGCCGGCAGGTGGCACCAGCGCTCTCCTAGAGTCCCTGCTGAACTGATTCCTCGCTAAGAACCAGTTGGTATATTTCAGAAGGATTCATGTAAAGGGAGCTTAAGAATCTCCAAAGTAAGCATATTTCATCGCATTTGGTTATAGTTTGAACCTCCAAGCAAAATGACCACTGAGGGGGGAATTCTTGCTAAGTATTGTGATAACCCTTTTTTTTTCTTCTGATTTAAAAATCTGTCCATCTGTCCATGCCTCACTGTGGAGATTTGGCTCTTTACGTTTGTAATTGGAAAGTAAGAGGTGCTTTAGCAAAGCCTGCTGCAGTTAGATTTTAGAGGGCTTTCTCACATGTTATCGTACTGCTAGAAGAATCTTTACTACCGCTATTATTCCCATTTTACAGATGACAAAACAAAGGCACAGAGAAGAGGATTTAGTGACTTGTCTACTGCAACAAAGGGAGTGAGGAACAGATGAGATCCAGCCTTGAGCATCTGCTCAAAACCCTCAGTCTTTACTGTGTATGGAGAAACAAACAACAACAGCAATAACAACAAACAAACAACAACAAAAACCAATACCTGGGTTATTTTCTGCATTAAACCTTGTTCTTCTCAACAACGTTGAAATTTAACTAACCTTTGTCAAGGATAATGGTTTAAATTTGAGGAATTCCTGGGTTCCTGATCACAGGAACTGGAATACAGGGAGTTCTGGGCATAACTTCTCCCTAAATACAATGATACACTTTGGATAAAATGATCTGTGATTGCAAGTCTTCTACAAACTTTGTATTTATTTACCATAGCCAAGGAGTCCCTGTCCTACATGTGGTATCAAAGTTCCCTTTGAAAAATTTCTGGGGAGGTTAGGCATTAAAATAGAGGGAACATTTTGAATATATTTAGAATAAAACAAAGGCTTTTTTGTGCTTGCGTGAAGGGGAGTTTAGGGGAGTCGATGTCTCATCTTGGAAAACCTCCCACAGGTTTTGCAGCCACAGTAAACTCTGGGGGCTACTCCCATCCCCTTCCTTCACCCCTCCCCCCACCATCCAATCTGGTGCAAGGAAGTTGCTGTCACCCCAAGGCCAAGCAGAGCGGGTTCTTGAGCCTCGAATCTCAGGGTAGGAAGGGCTGCTATGGGTGATCTCGAGGAACCTCAAGATCTTCAAGCATTTTGCAAAATGGGTTCTGTGGGATGTTAACACGGAGTATTAGGGGGACAATGTTTCCGTGGTCATGCCATGGGGTCAGTTGAGAAACTCTGGTTTAAATGAAGTCACAGAAGTTTCTTTTCCCCAGGGCTTCTTGGAGGTGTTCATATGCGTGTGTGGCGGGGGGAGATCTTTAAGAATGCGGCTTGTGCTCTGCTTCCCAGTTAGGAGATGAAGGAACCTCTTGTTCCTGGAACATCTGAGGCTTACAAAACACCCTGTGAAAATCCTCATCTAGTTCATCTTGCCCCACAGACAGTGCCAGCTTCATGGCAAGTGCAGTCACGGGGCCCAAGATTCCTTTAATGCTCTGCTGTCACCATCTTGAAATTCTTAGTAAGTTCTGAACAAGGGGCTCTGTTACCTGAAAACTGGGTTCACCTCTTGGTGGGTGTTAAGCCAATAGACACAACCAAGTCAAAGATCTGGAGAAGGAAGGATTTATTATTACTTGCAGCAAGTAAGGAGAACACTGGGGATCAGTGTCTCCCCAAATAGCAAAATTGGGGAAGTTTTAAGCTAAGGGTACATGCACATTCATGAATGGGCTTGAGCAGAGGAGAATTCAGCATAGAATTGGGGCAAAGGTCGACAGAGTCCAAGCTTTAGTTGATAGAAGTCACGAGGGTCAACATCATCATTCCTTCCTCCACCTGGGTGGGGACCTTAGTTCCTGCAGATCGCAAAGATGTGCATCAGATTGTTATACATCTCTCTCTTGAGGAGGAACTAGGACTCTGTTTTATTGCTGAACTGTTGTTTCTTGACAGCTTTCCCTTCATTCCTGCATTCCCTCACTTCTCTTAAGATCCTTGATTACTGAGACCTGTTCAAGGGCAAGCACTGTGGCCAGACTTACATCACAAAATAGCTTCTCTTCTGTCAAGAAAGCCATGCGTGGTTCTCTTTCTCTGGGGACCCCCTACCCTATCTGCTTACAGCTCCGCACCTGGGTTTTGCACTGGGCCCTACAAATGATGTAGCTGTCCCTGCCTACGGAGGACCCAGAGGAGGAGCTGGGTCTTGGCCTAAACATTTCCTGGTCTTTCCTCTCCTTCCTCTCTGTACTCTTCTTAGCTTCCTCTTCCCACCTATGCTGGCTCCCTCCTCCCGTATCTCCTCCTGCTTCCCTACTTTCTGCATCTTCCATCCTACTCCTTATGCCTTCCCTTTACCCTCTGTCTTCTACCCGTGGACATATCTTTTCTCCAGCCCAAATTTAAAGATCCCTGGAATAAAGCTCTCTAATGTTTCCTTATCTCTCTTTGCACTTGTGAAGGGATGTGCCACGTACTGTAGCAAAGTGCACACTCTGGAGGGTGGTCAGCCCTGCATTGTGCTGTCAAAATAGTACCGGATGTTACCGCTCTGCTCCAGGCGCTGCTGCATTCTCTAGTTTGTATCTGGGAATTCAGGGAGAGGAGCACAGAACACAGAAGAAAGCAGAAAGAGAACACATTTCGATGGTCTTTAAAGCAGTCCTTTCCGAGACTAATAGCCTCTTTTGTCTAAATGTATCACATTAATGATTTGAAATGAAATGTTGTTAGCACCTTCTTACAGTTAAAGGAAAGAATCAGTGCAGCGCCCCTCAGCACATCAAGGGAAGCGTCAGAACTGAAGGCGGGTTACAGCATCTCTCACTGACAACCAGGAAGGACCCACTTACCATAACAAGGCAATCTTCCCTGCAGGCTTTCAGAGTCATCAAAGACCACCCTTCCTGTCCAACCCTGTTTCCACCTCTCTCCCTTAACTTCCATTGTTGTCAAGGTGTTTTTTGTTTGTTTGTTTTTGTTGTTGTTTTGGCAAGTAATATAAATTTAAATCAAACCACTGTAAGGAAAGAAAAGGAGATATATTGGTTCCTTATAACTGAGCAGTATAAGGGTTGGGAATGGCTTCAGGTATAGCTGGATTCAGGAGTCCAAATGATGTCATCTGGACTCCTTGCCCCCTCCTTCTCTGTGATCCCTACTTTCCTTTGGGACATATTCTCTGTCCAGATCTCTCCACACAGAGGCCAAGATTGCCCCCTCAGTTTACACTCTTCATGGCTTATGATCTGGAGAAAATGTCATTTCCCCAAGGGTTCTGTAGCAAAACCGGAGGGGAGGTTCTGATTGGCCCAGCCAGGTTATGAGTCATAGCTGATGAGCCCACCCCTCAGCCAATCACAGTGACCTGGAGAATGCAGTGTGCTGGGATTGGCCCATGAGGGTCACATGCCCACCCACCTGCTGGTGGTGGTGGTACTGGAAGGAAGAATGAACTCTTGCCCAATAAGGTAGGGTGGGTTCTCTTAAAAAAGAGGGTTCCAGGGCTTCCCTGGTGGCGCAGTGGTTAAGAATCCTCCTGCCAATGCAGGGGACACGGGTTCAAGCCCTGGTCCGGGAAGATCCCACATGCCGCGGAGCAACTAAGCCTGTGCGCCGCAACTACTGAGCCCGTGCACCTAGAACCCACCTCAATGAGAAGCCCACGCAAGCAACAAAGAGTAGCGCCTGCTGACCGCAACTAGAGAAAGCCTGCGTGCAGCAATGAAGACCCAATGCAGCCAAAAATAAATAAATAAAATAAATTTATTAAAAAAGAAAAAGAGGGTTTCTAGTACTAGAAGAGGGAATGTGTGTCCAAAATGACAACTCAGGTGACTCTCCCTTCTCGGTCTGTCCCATGACTCCTCCCCTCCCCCACACTTTGCTTACATCTGCCTCAGGGCCTTTGTGTGGCTCTAATCCCCGCCTTTTCTCCACTTTCCTAAGCCCAACCCGTCAAGACTGAACCCATAATGACCACTCAGAAAGTACTTTATGGGCTCTTTTGGGAGCCGATAGAATACTGAAGAGGTTTCACAAGGGAGACAGATCTTCTGTTGATCTGAAGTCAGGTATCCTAGCTACCTATCTTCATCACGCTTCTGTGAGACTCTGTGCTGGTCAAGGCTTTTTAGTTGAAAGGATCAGAGAGACACAGGAGTTAGTACAGATGAAAGGGCAGTGGGCTCAAAGGAGTCGAGGGCATCTCCTGGAACCAAAGAACAGCTAGCTGAACCCAGGGGACTCTGGAAGCCCTGGGGCTCTAAGATGAGACCAGTCGTGCGGGTGCTCCGGGGAGAGACGGCCTCCCGTCCTCGTGTCTGTCTGTCTGCTCGGTGCTCCTGCTTCCCTCGGCAGCTGCCTGTATCTGATTGGTCTTCACTGTGCTGTCTGGGAGAGGTGGCGGCCTGGCGTCGGCACCTTTTAGTTCCCATGCCCACCATTCTCTGGGGCTCTTTGCTTGGGTTTTTGAGAAAAAAAGAACACATTTGGTCACTGAGCAGCCAATGTATCAGCTGTCTTTGGGCATCCCCCACTAGTCCAGTAATCTGTTCATCGGGGTCATGTAGCACACACATGGTTGACCAGGCCATGGGTGGGAGCGGGTCTCAGAAGAGTGGGTGTGGGCTGAGCAGGCGCCCCAAAACATGCCTCTTATGGATACGTGGAGCAGCTGTTTCACAGGCTAATCGGTTAAAGCTGAGAGAAGTTAAATGACTCACACAAGGCCACCCAGCCAGGGAGAGGTGTCTGTCCACTGCTTTTTGGTCACTTCTAATGAAGAGGGGATGCCCAAAGCCCTCAGCATTGATTAGCTCTCTGAGGCCGTGAGGCTCTGGGGAAGGAGCCAGGCAAGAGGCTGGGTTTCAGTGGACCCCACGGTGAGCACTGAACTAGATCCTGGAGTGGAGAGGAATTAAGACACTGGGGGACTTCCCTGGTGGCTCAGTGGTTGGGAGTCCGCCTGCCAATGCAGGGGACACGGGTTCGAGCCCTGGTCCGGGAAGATCCCACATGCTGCGGAGCAACTAGGCCCGTGCGCCACAACTACTGAGCCCACACACCTAGAGCTCGTGCTCTACAACAAGAGAAGCCACTGCAATGAGAAGCTCGCAAACCACAGCGAAGAGTAGCCCCCGCTCGCCACAACTAGAGAAAGCCCACGCGCAGCAACAAAGACCCAATGCAGCCGAAAATAAATAAATAAATTTTTAAAAAATAGAGGTAAATTTAAAAAAAGACCCTGGGATTTGACTAGAAGGGTCTTGGTGACCTTCAGGGAAGCAGGTTCAGGGGGTGTTAGAAACTGCTGATGGAGTTAAGGGGGAGGTGAAGAAAGGATGGAAAGACAGGGAATAAAAGGGAGACGTGGATTATGAGAAACAACAAATGATGAAGCCTTGGTCTGTGTTCTGGCATCAGGGACTGTGCTCGCTGCTCTACCATGTTATAAGAAATTCCAGAATAGTGCCCTGTCCAATCGATAAGTTAAAAATGAATGGAAGGAAGTCCTCAACGTGGTACATAGGTAAGCATTAAGTCCTGAGACTCTGATACACTTCAGAGAAACCAAGAAGTATGTGCACAATAGGATTTGGGTTGAAAAGGTGCCCATAATAGAACAAAGTTCATTGTTAACACAGGCAAAGTCTAAGTTATAGGGCATTATCTTACCTTTTGTGACATTAAATGCATTTTGCTCTCCAAAATTCTTCATCAGTTAGGAATATTCTTAGCTGTTCATAATAGAAAATCTAAATAAATAATTTAAAATGTATAAAAATATAAACTTAATGAACTAGATAATATACCTCTGTCTCAGCAAAAAGGCTGGAAGTAGGCATTTACAGGGATGGCTCAGGTGATCATCCATGTCATCCAGTATTCAGACTCTATTTTTCATTTCACCCTGGTTGGTTTTTCATTTGTGTAATGGTCGTCACCTCATGGTTGTAAGGTGGCTGCCACAGCTCCGGAAGAAAGGGGAAGAGAGCCACGAGCAAGCCCTCTTCTTACATTTGTCCCTTTTTACCAGGAAACAAATTATCTTTTTCAGAAGCACCCCAGCAGGTTTCCTAAAGTGTCAGTAAAGAGACTAGGACACTTGGCCGGTATAGCTGCAAGAGAAGCTGGAAATGTAACCGTCCATCAAAATGGAATGTGATATCCTTGCCATGTTTAGCTCAATCAGGATCCATCCCCTAGGGATGTGCCAGGGTTGGACGCATTCCACCTGAGCAAAATCTGTGTTCCATTAACAAGGAGGAAAGAGTGAAGGCCACCAAGAGCATCTTTACAATCCCTCCCATCTACCAGTGATACTGTTTTCATGGTAGGCCTCCTCACAGTGGAGACAAGTAATGCTGAAGGCTTTGCACAAATGGTGGCTCATGTGCTGAGTCAAAATGACTCTAAGATGTAGAATAAGTCACATGTCAACACAAATCACCAGGGAACACGTCAAAACTCCTACTTGCCACTTACCTTGAGTAGCTTGGCTTTGCAGATAGAGTGCTCTCTAGCAAAAGAATAATTTTTAATGTCATTTCTTACTCTTGCTTCACACTAAGGGTTTTGATCCATAACAAACATGCAGTTACTCCGTAACACGTCACAAATGTCACTGACATTGGTTTCTTTAAAATCAAAGTGTTACTCATATCCACTGATACCATTTGCTGGGGGATTGTTCTGGACGGAGTATACTTCATTGGGCTTGATTTCTTTCCTCCTCACTTTCAAATTCATATTCACGGACCTTCCCTGGTGGCGCAGTTGTTAAGAATCCACCTGCCAATGCAGGGCACATGGGTTCGAGCCCTGCTCCAGGAAGATCCCACATGCTGCAGAGCAACTAAGCCCGTGCGCCACAACTACTGAGCCTGCGCTGTAGAGCCCGCGAGCCACAACTACTGAGCCCGCGTGCCACAACTACTGAAGCCCGTGCGCCTAGAGCCCATGCTCTGCAACAAAAGAAGCCACTGCAATGAGAAGCCCGTGCACTGCAACGAAAAATAGCCCCTGCTCGCCGCAACTAGAGAAAAACCGTGCGCAGCAACGAAGACCCAACGCAGCCAAAAAAAAAAAATTCATATTCACTACTTAGCAAAGTATGTGTAATTGAGAGATTTGTTCATTTGGGGTTTCATAAAAGGTTAGCTGATTTGTTGACATTAAAAACAAAAGAGCATTAACTTAGAAGCCACGTTTAAATAACTGAATATTTTTCAAAATCTAGCATGTGTTCCCAGGGGCTGGAGGCCTGGTGAGGCTCTTGACACATTGGTGGGCTTGTGACATGTCCGACGACTGTGGCCTTGAAGGGGTTTAGGCTGAGTGTGGCCAGATCTGCTTTCTAAAAAAAAAATCCAGAAACCTGAATTTTGGGGAAGTCTCTCAATTGTTTGCATATTGGCAACAAAGTCTTAAAATTTTAAAACACTGAGCGCCAAACTAAACCAGATTTACGGGCTTGATTCAGTGAGAGGGTTGTCACTTTTCAACATCAAAAGAAGTCCCTTATTTGAGAGGTAAGATCACAGAAGCCCAGGGCAGAGACGGAGCAGGTGCAGAAGGACAGACAGGCCTCGGGGGTCTTTCCGGGCCAGACAGGTGGTGGTCCCCTTCACTGAGAGGTTAGTGGCTTGCCCAGGAGAGCAGAAGCTCATGTAGACTCTGAATTCCCCTTCAGCACGGGAGAATTCTCTCCTCCAGTTGCTGGGAAGGTTGTCCACTGACAGCTCGCGGCTATGCACCTTCTTTGGAAGCTGGTTTCACTCCAGAAAGTTGCCTCCACAAGATACACCCCTTTCTCAGGGCAGCTGGCATCCAGTGAACCCCCAATCCCACCGCACTTTGTCCTGAAGGGCCAGCCCCGCTCTGAGCTCCCCACGGGGTGGGCTGAGGCCTTCGCTGAGACCACATGGCGGGAGGACCTCTCCCTCCATCCCGTGCAGCCTGTCTCCTCCCCACACGCTGTCGATGCCGAGGGCTCTCCCTGCAGGCTAAGCTCCAACTCTGCTCCTGCCCCCCGGAACATGACCTGTGACCCTTAGCTCCCCTCTCTCTCTTTTCGATGTCCCAAGTAAGTGTATTTTAATGAGCAAGACCAACCTAAGATAGTAGCAATTTTTTTTTTTTTCTTCAAATTTTTCACATGAGAACATGGTTTCTTTTATTTATTTATTTAATTTTGGCTGTGTTGGGTCTTCGTTTCTGTGCGAGGGCTTTCTCTAGCTGTGGCGAGCGGGGGCCACTCTTCATCGCGGTGCGTGGGCCTCTCACTATCGCGGCCTCTCTCGTTGCGGAGCACAGGCTCCAGACGCGCAGGCTCAGTAATTGTGGCTCACGGGCCCAGCCGCTCCGCGGCATGTGGGATCTTCCCAGACCAGGGCTCGGATAGTAGCAATTTTTGATGAAGACATTTTCCTCAGAGATTTTTCTTCAAGAGATCTAATTTGAACAGAGCCTCCCTTTACACACACCTATTCAAAACACAGAGCCTAACAAAGGAAACGTGTAAGAGCCACGCAGGAAGCTCTTTTTTTTTTCAGACCAGCATAATCTTTTTTTTGGGGGGGGAGGGGATATAATCGACGTATAACATTATACTTGTTTAGAGTATACAACATAATGATTTGACATTTGTATATATTATGAATGATTGCAACACGTCCAGTAAACATCCATCAGCACTCATAGTTACAAAACATTTTTTCCTTATGATGAGAACTTTAAAATCCACTCTCTTAGCAATTTTCAAATATACAATACGGTATTATTAACTATAGTCATCATGCTCTACATTACACCCCCAGGACGTATCTTTTTTATAACTGCAAGTTTGAACCTTTTGACCCCCTTTACCCATTGCACTGATACCTCCCACTCCCCATCCCTGTCAACCATCAATCGGTTCTCAGTTCTCAATATCTATGAGCTTGGTTTTTTGGTTTTGTTTTGTTTTGTTTAAGATTCTACATGTAGATGAGATTATACGGTATTTGTCTTTCTCTGACTTATTTCACTTAGCATAATGCCCTCAAGGTCCATCCATGTTGTCCCAAATGGCAAGGTTTCATTCTTTTTTATGGCTGAATAATATTCCATTGTATATCTATACCATATTTTCTATATCCATTCATCCATCCATGGACACTTAAGTTGTTTCCATGTCTTGGCTATTGTAAATAATGCTGCAATGAACATGGGGGTGCATATATTTTTTGAGTTAGTGTCTTCATTTTCTTCAGATAAATACACAGAGGAGGAATTGCTGGATCATACAGTAGTTCTATTTTTAATTTTTTGAGGAACCTCCATACTGTTTTCCACAGTGGCTGCACTAATTTACATCCCCACCAACAGTGCACAAGGGGTCCCTTTTCTCCACATCTTTGTCAACATTCGTTAACTGTTGTCTTTTCGATAATAGCCATTCTGACAGGTGTGAGGTGATATCTCACTGTGGTTTTGATCTGCAGAGGAGCCTTCTGGAATGCCTGTTCAACAAACAAACTGCCTCTCCCTTCAAGTGTCAAACCTGAGTGAGTTTGCAATCCCTGTCGCCAGCATCTGACGAAAAGCCCAAGGAAGGAGTCGAGACTGAGAACAACGATCGTATTAATTTGAAGGTGGCGGGGCAGGATGTCTCTGTGGTGCAGTTGAAGATTAAGAGGCATACACCACTTAGTAAACGAATGAAAGCCTATTGTGAACGACAGGGTTTGTCAATGAGGCAGATCAGATTCCGATTTGATGGGCAGCCAATCAATGAAACAGACACACCTGCACAGTTGGAAATGGAGGATGAAGATGCAATTGATGTGTTCCAGCAGCACACAGGAGGTGTCTACTCAAAAGGGAACCTGCTACTTTAGTCCAGAATTCTGTTCCTCCGGACCCAGAAGACGTTCTCAATTAGAAAACCGCAACTTGGTTCCACCACATCCTGACTACTACAGTATAGTTTCTCTATCCTTTCATTTTCCCCTTCCCCATTCCTTTATTGTACCTAAAGTAACTGGTGTATGTGCACAAGTATATTGCCTTTTTTTTTTTTTTGACTAAACGGCCAACGGTATGTTTTGATCGACATCAAATGGAGATGGAATGGGGAAAAATACTGGTTCTGTGAAGATACCCCCTTTTCTCCATTAGTGGCATGCTCATTCAGCTCTTATCTTTATATTCCAGTAAGTTATTTTGCTCTCACTGTTTAACAAAAAAAGAACAACATAAAAATTCTTGCATACCTTGTTCGATTGGAGAATTTTAATGTTTTTCATTTATCATTGTAAAACCAAGGACAATTTTATTACTTTTTTGTACGTAGCTGTTACATGTAGGGCAATCTTTCTTTAAGTAGGGATAAATTACTCTAAAAGAAATGAATCCTAGATAGTTTTCCCTTCAAGTCAAGCGTCTTGCTGTTTAAATAAACTTCTTGTTTAAAAAAAAACCACGCACGGCTCCTGAAATGCACCTTATTTTCATTATTTCCCATGAAGTGGGTGTAGTAGGAAGAATAAAGGCCTCCAAAGATGTCCATTATCTAATCCCTAGAATTTGTGACTATGTTATGTTACGTGGCAAGGAGGAGCTAAGATTGCACATGGAATGAGGCTGCTGGTCAGCTGACTTTGAAATGGGGAGAGTATCCTGGATTATCCAGGTGGGCACAATATAATCACAAGGGTCCTTAAAAGCCTGTGCAGGAGGCAGCACAGACGCAGTGTCAGAGTGACGCAGCATGAGAAAGATGCCATTGGCCAGAGCTGGCTTTGAAGGTGGAAGGGACCCATGAGCCAAGGAATATGGGCAGCCTCAGCAGTCTGGAAAAGGGAAGAAAACAGATTCTCCCCGGGAGTCTCGAGAAAGGAATGCAGCCCTGCCCACACCCTGATTTTAGCCCCGTGGGTCCCATTTCAGACTTCTGACCTCCAGATAGTACATTTGTGTTGTTTCACTAAGTTTGTAGTAATTTGTTATGGCAGCAGTAGGAAAGTAATGTAGAAGGTCAGTCAAGTAGAAACAAAATTCACTTATGAAACTTCTTTAGTTTTTAAAATAATATTGATACCATCAAGGTACACAGCTGTTTTATGCTCAGATATTTTTTTCCATGTGACCCACTTCTGCAAAGTACCAGTTAGTCCTGTTTTGTACACATTTTTTCTTTGGGATAAAAACTAGTGTTTATTACATGAAACACTTTTTTTTTTTGACCAGGAGGGATTATTTTGTCCTTTATTAGCTGGCTATTAGAAATGACTTGCAACAATGTCCAAGCTCTTTATTTCCAATCAGGAATTATCTTGGAGTAGCGAATAGGGGAAAAATAGTTGTGAGCCTTTTATATTTCCATCAGCTGTCCCCAGATAATATAGGTGTGATAAATGAATTCATGGGGAAAAAAGCCTGGGTAGCTGCAATTTATAATGTTTTTCAGTTACCAATTTATATGTTAGAACACTGGGGTTTGATCAATCAAAGAAAATCATTTGCAATAACAGGGATTCCAAGAGCCTGGGATGTTGCTTCCTACATACCACAAGTTTTGAGACGATAAAAGCAACACTTGTTTTAGAAGGAAAAAAAGAAAAAAAAATGTAAATGCTGAGAGGAATGAATAATGCAGCTATTGAAAGGCACCTATAGACAGAGCTGAGTCACAGACATGCAATAATTCAGAATATTCAGAACGCTGTGAGAAAAGGGTGCTTTTCCCAAGCTGGGGTGTCTCTGCCTCCTGCCCTGGGCGTGGTGCTCCCCCCACCCTCCCTGGGGCTCCTACACTTTTTTGATTCTAAAGCTCCACAATCATTATTGTCCTTCACTCTCAGGCTTTTTAAAAGAAAACACTTAGACGTCTCCATAACACATTTTCCCCCTCCTTTTCAAAAGGAAGAGAAGAAAGCCTTCTGAGGAGAGAAGATACCTCTTCAGTGACCCTTGTAACCACCCAAAGAATTCAATTCAATCCAACAAAGAGTTACTCAGATAAGAAAACTGACCCAAACACGATGGGGAAAGGGTATTGATGCTGATTACAAATCCTCAGCTGTTGTGCGTTTATTCTTCACAGAAGAGGTGGTGGCAGGACTTCCCTGGCGGTCCAGTGGTTAAGACTCCGTGCTTCCAGTGCAAGGGGCACAGGTTTGATCCCTAGTCAGGGAACTAAGATCCCATATGTCGCAAGGTGCGGCCAAAAAAAAAAAAAAAAGAAGTAGTGGGGAGCTGATACTTGCTATGGACTGAATTGTGCTCCCCCCCCCCCCACCCCGCCAACTTCCTGTGTTGAAGTCCTAACCCTCAGTACCTCAGAATGGGACTGTATTTGGAGACAGGGCCTTTAAAGAGGTGATTACCCTAAAAGGGAGTCCTTAGCCTGGGGCCTAATCCCATATGACTGGTGTCTTTTTTTTTTTTTTTTTTTTATGGCTGTGTTGGGTCTTCGTTTCTGTGCGAGGGCTTCCTCTAGTTGTGGCAAGCGGGGGCCACTCTTCATCGCGGTGCGCGGGCCTCTCACTGACGCGGCCTCTCTTGCTGCAGAGCACAGGCTCCAGACGCGCAGGCTCAGTAGTTGTGGCTCACAGGCCCAGTTGCTCCACGGCATGTGGGATCTTCCCAGACCAGGGCTCGAACCCGTGTCCCCTGCATTGGCAAGCAGATTCTCAACCACTGCGCCACCAGGGAAGCCCCCTGACTGGTGTCTTTATAAGAAGAGGAGATTAGGACAGCGGGGAACACCAGGGATGCTTGCACGTGGAGGAAAGACCACGTGGGGACACAGTGAGAAGGCAGCCACTTGCAAGCCAAAAAGAGAGGTCTCAGCCCTGCCCACACCTTGATCTCAGACTTCCAGCCTCCAGAACAGCGAGAGAATCCATTTCTGTTGTGTAAGCCAGCCAGTCTGCAGTGCCTTGTTAGGGCAGCCTGAGCAAATGAATACAGTACATACTTATAAAGCGAGACTCTCGGACCCCATTGGAGACATCACAGTTGTGACTTAGCAGCAGCCCAGACAGAAACTCTCGGATCCCAGCGTGGAAGCCCGATGCTGGCTCCTGCCAGAGGCTCAGCACCGCCCTTCCACCCTGGCCGGCAGTATTCGTTTCTTGCTTGACCCCTTTGCCTCTTTCCCTGTGCGCCTGGGAAGTCTGGGGAAGCTGTGGCTTCTCCGCCTTTGCATTTCTCCCCGTCTTCAGCCCCGGATGTTACACAGCACAGAGCAGGCAGTTTTAAATGCTGGTTAAATCAGGGCTTGTCTCTAATCAGTGTGCATTCCTTACCTCCCCCAAAAAGTATGGTAATGATGACCATCCCTGGCTACACTAAATGGACCGACAGACTCTCTGAGAAGATGGGACGGTGGGTCAGGATGGGACATGAGGTCTTCCATTCGGGATTCCTGCAGACACTGTATCCCACGTTGGATTCCTCCAAAACTGACTAGTCTTCTGCCTCTGGGCAGACACTGGACTGGGCCATGGGAACATGATTATGAAGGAGCTGTCCCCTCTAGGAGCAGGTACAGCTGTCCTCTCTTCCCTGGAATACAATGTGATAAGCGTCATACCCGTGGGCTGCCTGCACCAGCTCTGAAGATGGAGTGACAGGTTCTGTTTGGGAGGCCGGGCAATCCAGGGCTAGGAAAGCAGCTGGAGATCCAGCCTGGGGGGATGAGGCAGTGGCCCTCTGACCTTGGCAAACTACTCAGTCTCTTTATGGTTTAAATGGAAACTATAAAACATAGGAAAGTTGGTGTAAATATAAAATGAAAAATTGAATTAGAAACTGCATAATGGGACTTCCCTGGTGGCACAGAGGTTAAGAATTCACCTGCCAGTGCAGGGGACCCGGGTTTGAGCCCTGGTCCGGGAAGATCCCACACGCTGCGGAGCAACTAAGCCCGGGCGCCACAACTACTGAGCCTGCTCTCTAGAGCCCGCAAGCCACAACTACTGAGCCCGCATGCCACAACTACTGAAGCCCGCATGCCTAGAGCCTATGCTCTGCAACAAGAGAAACCACTGCAATGAGAAGCCCACGCACCGCAATGAAGAGTAGCCCCCGCTCCCGCAACTAGAGAAAGTCCACGCACAGCAACAAAGACCCAACGCAGCCATAAACAAACAAACAAATAAATAAATAAATAAAAGAAACTGCATAATGTAATGCCTCACGCATCGTAGGTGATTGGTAACCATGAGGAAGAAGAGAGCCCCTCGAAGGAGGTGATGGGCCAGCCTGGCCTTGAACAGTGAGCAGGAGCCCACCGGACAGAGGAGAACTTGGACGGAAAGAGGTAGACCAGGCAGAGGACCAAGGAGAGAAAAGGTGCTGTTCGGGGAGCCCTGGGTCACCCCATGTCCATGTTAGGAATATTGTGGGAGATCAGGAAGGCAGAATGGGACTTCAGTGCCAGGTGAAAAAGTGCCAGGCCTTTGTTCTATACTTAGCAGAGAGACTTTTCCAGAGAGTGTGTGACAGAGGGGTAGAAGGTGGAAGTAGAGGAGGAAGGGATAGGGTCAGTCCAAGCTGCCTCCCATTTTTCCAGCCTGGGCTCTGCTTCCTTAGATGGTAAGGCCAGAAATTGACCTGGGAAACAGAAGAGGTTAGTGGGACTTGTTTGTGGTTGTTTGGGGAAGGTGTGAAGTAGACAGGATGAGATTATGCTCGTGTGGCTTTTGGGGTATCCAGGGAGAGATGCCTAGTGAGCTTGTCCAAAAAGAGTCTAGCCTTTTGTCCATCAGCCCGGGATCCATAGTGTCCCCAGCATGGGCTGAGTACTGTTCTAAGTTTTTCCTGTATCACCTCATCTCATAACATCCCTGTGAGAGGGACAATATCCTGAGCCTCATTTTAAAGATGAGGGCTGTGATGGACTGAACTGTGTCTGTCCACAGCGCCCCTGCCCCAATTCATATGTTGAAGCCCTAACCCCCCATGTGACTATTTGGAGATAAGGCCTTATGGGAGATAATTAAGGTTATTTTTTAAATTAATTAACTAATTAATTTATTCATTTTGGCTGCGCTGGGTCTTCGTTGCCGCGCGCAGGCTTCTCTAGTTACGGCACGCGGACTCAGTAGTTGCGGCACACGTGCTTAGTTGCAGCGTGTGGGAACTTAGTTCCCGACCAGGGATCGAACCCGGGCGCCCTGCATTACAAGCATGGAGTCTTAACCACGGGCTGCCAGGGAAGTCCCGGTAATTTAGGTTAAATGAGGTCATAAGGGTGGGGGCCCAGTCCGATAGGGCTGCTGTCCTCATAAGAAGAGGAAGAGACATCAGAGCTCTCTCTCAGTGTGCACACAGAGGAATGGCCACGTGAGGTCACAGTGAGAAGGCAGCTGTCTGCAAGCCAGCAAGAGAGGTTTCACCAGAAACCAACCCTGACGGCACCTTGATCTTGAACTTCTAGGCTCCAGAACTGTAAGGAAAATTAATTTCTTTAATTTTTTTTAAAGATTTTTTTGATGTGTACCATTTTTAAAGTCTTTATTGAATTTGTTACAATATTGCTTCTATTTTATGTTTTCTTTTTTTGGCCACGAGGCATATGGGACCTTAGCTCCCTGACCAAGGATTGAACCCACACCCCCTGTGCTGGAAGGTGAAGTCTTAACCACTGGACCGCCAGGGAAGTCCCTCTTTAATTTATTTTAAATTAAAGTAAATGTTTAAGTTACCCAGTCTACAGTATTCTGTTATGGCAGCCCAAGATGACTAATACAAGGGCAATTAAGCCCAGAGACACTAAGTAACTTGTCCAAGGTCACACAGCTGGGAAGGAACAGAGGCAAGATTTGGCTCTAGGCAGTGTGTGTGTGTGTGTGTGTGTGTGTGTGTGTGTGTGTGTGTTTATTCCGAGAGGAGAGGTTGATTTCTGGGGCCCCACTGCACCGGTGTGCCTACCCTTGAAGCCTAGTGACTGTTGTGCTGAGGCTGCATGGCCACGTTCCAAGCTTCTCCGTACACTTCTGTGAGACTAGGGATGAGGACACTTCTGTAGAATGGAGAATAAATGTGTGGTCTGAGGCAGGCGGAGCTGCAGACATGTGCTCTGGCATGTTCTGTTTATTGCATGTTGCCCAGGTGCTGGAGGCGTGGGAAAGGGTGGGAAAGGCTCTGCCCGGCCCTCACCCTCACCCTCACCCTCACTGGGCCAGCAGCACCTGTGAACTAAGTGAAGAGAGAATCCAGTAGGCTACGATCTGGTAAATCATCCAGAGACCCACCACCATACGGTAGTTACAGTTTGTTTTAAGATGAGCTTTTGTTCTTTCCCATGTAGATGAATTAAAGATCAGGCTGGGGCAGGTGGAGGTGGAAAAAATAAAATCAGATTGGTTTTCACTTGGAGACCCGTGGATGCATTCCTGGTCATTGTTTTATTTATTTATTTATTTATTTATTTATTTATTTATTTATTTAATTGGCGTATAGTTGATTTACAGTGGTGTGTTAATTTCTGCTGTACAACAAAGTGACTCAGTTATACATATATATACATTTTTTAAAAATATTCTTTTCCATTATGGTTTATCACAGGATACTGAATACAGTTCCCTGTGCTACACAGTAGGACCTTGCTGTTTATCCATTCTCTACATAAAAGCTTACATCTGCTCACCCCAGCCTCCCATTCCATCCCTCCCTCATCCCCCTCCCCCTTGGCAACCAGCAGTCTGTTCTCTATGTCCATGATTCTGTTTCTGTCCTGGTAATTGTTTTTTTTTTTTTTAATTTTTATTTATTGTTTATTTTATTATTTTTATTTTTGGCTGTGTTGGGTCTTTGTTTCTGTGCGAGGGCTTTCTCTAGCTGCGGCAAGCGGGGGCCACTCTTCATCGCGGTGCGCGGGCCTCTCACTGTCGCGGCCTCTCTTGTTGCGGAGCACAGGCTCCAGACGCGCAGGCTCAGTAGCTGTGGCTCACGGGCCCAGCTGCTCCGCGGCATGTGGGATCTTCCCAGACCAGGGCTCGAACCCGTGTTCCCTGCATTGGCAGGCAGATTCTCAACCACTGCGCCACCAGGGAAGCCCCTGGTAACTGTTTTTGATTCTCAACTCTTTCTCCTCATTTTGAGGAGGGTCCCCCCACCCCCGGTTGTTTGTTTGTCCCCTTGCCCTGAAGTTTCTGAAACATTCCGCAGCTCCGTCCCTGCCAATTCTGCAGAGTGCTGCTGTCGCTCGGAGCCTGTTCGCAGCCAAGTGGGAGAGTTTCTCCACAAACTGCCATTTCAGTGAAAACAGAAAATAAAATGCAACCAAGCATGTTACAAGGGGGAGGCAGTGCTAGGTTCCTTGGCTGTGATGCGGCCTGATTTGCCTGGCCTGGCCTCTCTGACCTTGGCTTTCTTTGTCTTGGTCTGGCCTGCTAGTTTGCATACTGAGGCTTCCTTGGTCTTTTCTCTGTAACTGAAGGCTTGTCATGACTGGGAAAGTGTCCTACCTTCCCAAGTCCTCTTCTGAACACTCTTTCACCCCACTCCCAACATCTGTCCTTAGGGAAGAGAGCCTTGGTTAAACAAACTCTTTACTAAGAAGTTGTTTTTAATATTGTCATTCCTCCCAGGTGACTTTGCATTTTCCAAGAGGGCTGATGTGTTTCCCAACACTATGTGCAGATGAATCACCTGAAGCATGTATTGTGCTGTAGATTCAGATTCAGTGTGTCTGGGATAAGGCCTCCCCAAGACCCTGCCTCTCTGACACTGGGCGGTGATGTTACTGCTGGTCCATGGACCTCACTTTGAGTAGCCAGGCTATAGATGAACACTGAATGGGTGAATGGTTGTAAGGAACACTACTGGAATGGGTATTAGGGTTCTCCAAAGAAACAAACCAATAGGAGATATCTATATTTATATAGATCAATATAGATATATGAAGAGATTTATTATAAGAAACTGGCTCATGTGATTATGGAAGCTGAGAAGTCCCAATATCTGTAATTGGCAAGCTGGAGACCCAGGAGAGCTGGTGGTGTCAGTTTCAGTCTGAAGGCCTGCAGGCTGGGACCCAAGAAGAACTGGTGTTTCAGTTTGAGTCTGAAGGCAGGAAAAGACCCATGTGTCAGGGAATTCCCTGGTTGTCCAGTGGTTAGGACTCTGTGATTTCACTGTGGAGGGTATAGGTTCGATCCCTGGTTGGGGAACTAAGATCCCGCAAGCTGCGTGGTGTGGCCAGAAAAGAAAAAAAGACTCATGTCTCAGTTCACATCATCAGGCAGGAGGAATTCTCTCGTACTCACAGGAGGCTCAGCCTTCTGGTTCTATTCAAGCCTTCGACTGACTGAGTGAGGCCCCCTCGCATTAGCAAGGGCAATCTGCTTTACTCAGTCTACTGATTCAAATGTTAACCTCCTCCAGAAACACCCTCACAGACACACCTAGACCAAATGTTTGGACATCCCCCCCTGCCCCCATGCCCTCATCAAGTTGACACGTAAAATGAACTCTCACAGGACGGGAGTGTGTATCCTCCTCTGGGGTTTTCGTGGCCCCTGGGCTGTCCTGGCTCATCTTCTTGGAATTCCCTAGTGAGAAGATCCAAGTGTGTCCCCTTGTAAGCTGAGTGTTCATTGCTGCACCTCATCTAAAAGCTCTCAAGGGGGCTTCCCTGGTGGCGCAGTGGTTGAGAATCTGCCTGCCAATGCAGGGGACACGGGTTCAAGCCCTGGTCTGGGAAGATCCCACATGCCGCGGAGCGGCTGGGCCCGTGAGCCACAACTACTGAGCCTGCGCGTCTGGAGCCTGTGCTCCGCAACAAGAGAGGCCGCGCCAGTGAGAGGCCCGCGCACCGCGATGAAGAGTGGCCCCCGCTCGCCGCAACTAGAGAAAGCCCTCGCACAGAAATGAAGACCCAACACAGCCAAAAATAAATAAATAAATAAAATAAAATAAAATAAAGAAACAAAAAGAAAAACAGAAAAAACCCAAAAAAACCCCAAATAACTCAATTTTCAAAATAAATAAATAAAAAATAAAAGCTCTCAAGGGCATCTCTCGTTATGTAGAGAGATGTAGACCCGGCTATGCTCCATCCATTCTGGCATATAAAGGACAAATGCTACTTTACATTTATGTTCAACCCCTTAATTTAGTTATACTGAGTGCCTGCTGTGGGAAAGGTACAAACTGGGGGTCAAGGAAGACCAAGGGTGAGACACCCCGGAGCGGCAGAAGTGTAGAAGGGACAGGCTACTTAATTTGTAGGGCCCAGAGCAAAAGGGAAATTGCAGGCTTGTGGTTCAAAAATTAGGATTTTTCGCTTGCCAATGCAGGGGACATGGGTTCGAGCCCTGGTCCAGGAGGATCCCACACGCCGCAGAGCAACTAGACCCGTGCACCACAACTACTGAGACTACGCTCTGGAGCCCGTGAGCCACAACTACTGAAGCCCGCATGCCACAACTACTGAAGCCTGTGAGCCACAACAACTGAGCCTTCATGCCACAGCAGCTGAAGCTCACGGGCCTAGAGCAACAAGAGAATCCACCGCAATGAGAAGCCCGTGCACCGCAACGAAGAGTAGCCCCCGCTTGCTGTAACTAGAGAAAGCCTGTGTGCAGCAACGAAGACCCAACGTGCCAAAAAAAAAAAAAAAAAAATTAGGATTTTTAAAGGCAGCATTGGCAGAGCAATAAACCAAGTATGGGGCCCTTCTGAGTGCAGGACCCTGTGGGGGTGCACAGGTCATATGCCTGTGAAGCTGGTCCTGGGTACTGGGGAAGGAGGGAGGAAACAATATGGTAGAAGGAGCGGAGGGAGAGTCAGCTTAGGGGCCAGATGGAAACGCTGGCCTATTGATTTGTGCCTCTTTTTCTGTGTGTGTGTGTGTTATTTTTTTTTTTGTAGTCAATGTGTATTTTAAAATTATTTATTTATTTATTTATTTATATTTTTTGGCCATGCTGTCTGGCATGTGGGATCTTAGTTCCCTGACCAGGGATCGAACCCATGCCCCCTGCACTGGAAGCGCGGAGTCTTAACCACTGGACTGCCAGGGAAGTCCCAATTTGTGCCCCTTTTTGTTTTCTTCCTTCCCTCCCTCCCTTCCTTCTTTCCTCCCCTCCCCTTTTTTAAAAAATAAATTTATTTAATTAATTTATTTATTTTTGGCTGCGTTGGGTCTTTGTTGCTGCGTGCGGGCTTTCTTTAGTTGTGGCAAGAGGGCATTACTCTTCATTGCAGTGCACGGGCTTCTCATTGCGGTGGCTTCTCTTGTTGCGGAGCACGGGCTCTAGGCACGTGGGCTTCAGTAGTTGTGGCATGTGGGCTCAGTAGTTGTGGCACACAGGCTTAGTTGCTCCGTGGCATGTGGGATCTTCCCAGACCAGGGCTCGAACCTGTGTCCTCTGCATTGGCAGGCGGATTCTTAACCACTGCACTATCAGGGAAGTCCCTAGGTTAGGTTTTAAAGCCATCTTCCAGCTGTTTCTCATAGCTCTAGAGGAGTGACTCTCAAAAGAAAACCATCCCAAGAATGGCTTACCAGAAGACAGAGATTCCACTTTCTCTGAACCTATTGTCAGGGTCTTGGTATTCATTCGTGACCTGGCTGACTGGATAGAGAAAAGCTCAGAAGATACAAAACAGAGGTCCTTGCCAGTAAAATAAGACTAACTAGAACTTTCTTGTTCTAGATTTTAACTCAAACTGTCTACTAATCTTTGAGGCAATCTATCAGGTGAAGGGGGTTCTTGGCAAGAGATTGAGGATGAGTCAGAGCAAACTCACAATAGCTGCTTTGGAAAACCACTCACCTCTCTCTTGGTGGGTTCCCAAGTAAATGATAACTCAACCAGTAAGTGCTTTTGTGACAAATATATCTTTAAAAAAAAAATTTTTTTTTGCCACGCCACGTGGCATGTAGGATCCTAGTTTCCCGACCAGGGATCAAACCCGTGCCTCCTGCAGTGGAAGCACAGAGTCTTAACCACCAGACCACCGGGGAAGTCCTGAGGTATGTGTGTTTTTAATAAGGTGCCTCACGTCCTTTTAAAAAGAGGTCATCCACAAATAAATGACAGAAGAGAAAATAAGTGCCAAACTCCTCGTTTTAGGGAACACAAGAGGCTAATTCATTCATTCTGTAAATATTTACTGAGCAATTACTTTGTGCCAGGCTCAGTTCTAGACACCACAGCAGGATTACAGCAGGAAATGAAAAAGATCACAGCCCTGCCCTCTGGGAGCATCTGTTCGAATGGAAGGTGGAGGTAGAAACAGAGGCTGCGCAGGGCTGCCTAGAGAGGAGAGAGGGTGTGGGCTTATCTCTGTGGTTTAGATACGGGGAGATAGTGAGAAAGGCCATTTTCTGTGACTTAGCTATGACTGTATTTAGCGAGGCTTTCAGGAAGTGATGGGGAAGAAAATGTTGACTTGTAGTTGAAATTAGGGCCAAGAACTAGAAATATAACTTCTGTGGGTTCTTTTATCCTAAACCCTTAATTCTACCCTTAAAACTCCACTTTTTTTTTTTATTGCCAATGCTATGCTCTTTTGAGATGTCAACGGTGCCCTCAGGAGATGGGACGCCAGATGGCATTTGTCTGTGTTTTAATCAAAACGCCCCGTTCTCTTCGCCACGGTGTGAAGCAGCAGCATTCTGTGCTGAGCAGAGACAAGAAATAGTACAGATACCTGTAGTAGCTTTTTTGATTTCAAGGGCAAGAAATGTACCCAAAGGCTAGGTCAGCCTAATTTCATTAACTTCAGTGGTGACACCATTATTGTGGGAACAAACCCTCCCATAGTCAGCCCTGAGCAGATTCCGAGAGGCAAAGTCCTACTGTGTTGATGTAGGTGGGGCTGAGGGAGAGAACGATTGACAAAAAGCCCCAAATGGTGGTTTCCTATGTATCCATCTCCCCTTTATGGGCAGGGCTAAGCATTTCTCTTCTGTCTCCTTCATGGTTTTCAACCACTTAATGAAATGTTATTATCCAATTTAAAAAATGAGGGAACTGTGGGTCAGAGAGCTTAGTTAACTTAGCTAAGCCCAAAAGCTAACTTCTTATATGAGTGCATACTGTGTGCTGTGCTTGACTTCTTTTTAATCCCTTCAACATCCTTGTGGATTAGGTGGTATTACTCCTGTTTTACAGAATGAAAAATCGAGGCTTATGAAAGATTAAATAACTTGCACAAGGCTCTGGAGCTGGAAAGCGGTGGAGCTTGGATTCAAACCAGCCAGTGTAACTCCAGGGTTCTTCCTCTCCACCGCTTTTCCGATTTCTTAGGAGCCGAAAGAGCTATGCCCAAGGCAAGCAGATGACCACTCTTGAGGACTCATCTGAAGCTGTCTTGCAACCATGTTACCTCCTTAACAGGAGGGCCATGACAGCAGTAGACCTCAGTGAGGCAGAGAAGAAATAATTTTGGGGGGGAGGGGAGTTACAAGTGACAGATACTCATTATATTATTTAAATATAATTTCAGCTGCTGTACGAGAAACCCAAGTATCAGAGGCATAATAAAACAAAGATTGCTTTCTCTGACATGCAATAGTCTTGGTGTTGGCGCGCGTGCGTGTGTGTTTCTCATATATATATTCCCCTTCCAAGATGGTGGCTTGTAATAGGTTAAGAAATTGCTCTTTCTCCTGGGATGAAAAGCTTCACAAAGGAATGACTCTCCATTGAGAAGTTTGGGCAAGGTCTTGGCTGAGATGAGGTCTTTCTTTGAAAGTGTGTCTTTTGGAAAATCTCTCAAACTTCACTCAACATCCTTGCAATACCCATTATGGGACTTGGTGGACATACCACTCTGAGATCTACTATCCTAACCATTCTTCTCAAACTGATGTTTTAGAAACCTTTCGGATCTTTAAAGCTCTTGCCTCTTTTTTTGCTCCTCTATAATTCATTGATTAAGTATTTTTGAGAGCCCCAAATGTGCCAAGTACGGTGCTAGGCACTGGGATACAGCAGAGAGCAAGGTAGCTAAGAATCTGGATCCAGTGAAGTGCTGTGCTGGTGGAGGAGACCATAATGAACTGGCAATTTCAGCCTCCTTTAATACAGGGGTTGGTGGAAGCACTGGGGGTAGGAGATATGGGTGCATGACCTTAACTGGATTTGGCAGGTTTCCAGTGTCTACAAGACTGTATGCTGCAGTTGGAGTTCAGCAAAAGTCCGCTGCATGGATGCACTCGCTGTTAAGCTAGGATCTGGAGAATGGGTGGGAATTAGTCAAGTGAAGGGGAAGTATGAGGGTCGGGTGGGGAGTGGGGTGGGCTCTGGGCAAAAGGAAGAGACCCAGAAGTGAGAGAGCAAAATGAGATTTTTCTGTTTAGAAGGATGATTTTGCAAAGTGGAAAGTGTGGAGAGTAGATTTCAGGAGGCAAGGCCCGGGGTGGAAAGAGATGGGAGACCTTTGATGTGGTTGGGGGAGAGAGGATCGGGAAGAGGGCATGGATTTAGGAGGAGGCTAGAAAAGATGGGAGAAGGAGGAGGGAAGAGAAGTCAAGGATGACTTTCAGTGTTCCAGTTTAGTTTTATGCTCTAGGACACAGGCATTTCTTTTTGCGGATTCTTTTTGTTTTCAGCCAGCTAACCCCAGGGGCACAGGCCTCCCCACTCCCTCAGGGCGACTGGGTCCACTGAATCAGGTTGTAGTGAATATTCACCCCAGCCTTTGTTCTTAATGGTGGTGTCCAAAGCTCTTAAGGTGAGGAGGGAGCATTGGCGGGTGTGGGGAAGAGATTTCGTTAGCGTCTCTACTGCCGGAGTCCGGGTTTCCTCTTCCTCACAACCTCGCCAAAGGTAAATGGCAAACATCGTTTCCGGATTTTACAGAAGAGACCAGGAGGTAGGTCTGCGTGAACTTAGCCCGAGTCGCATACTGCTCAGGAGGTGAATGTGAGCCTGGGATTTCAAGTGTACTTGCTGGGCAAGGTGAGTCAACCCGGTGAGTCCTGGACTCCCCAGGATTCTGTTAAGGCCACCGTGCCCTACCTGGAGCTTGGTTAGCGTCTAACACCTCCCAGCATCCACAGGAAGGGATTACATTAGGGTTTTTTCTTCTCGTCCAAAAGTTCCTGTCTCCCCCTAGAGTCACGCACACGCCTCCCAAGCCAGACCACGTGTCGCAGGTACAACGTTTTTTGGCTCTTCCCCTCCCCCCGTTCCGTTCTTCTTTCCTCTCCGCCTTAGGTGGCAGGAAAATCCTTTACCTCGGACCAATCCCACTGATACCAAGCCGCGCGCGCGCGCGCGCGCCAACTCGAGCTCCTTCTCTCTACGTCATTGGCCACCTCCACCTATGCACAGTGACAGGCAGCTTCGCGGACCTATTGCGGGAGGAGGCGGAGGCCGCTCTGCCCTCCCAGAGCTGCTTTGTTAGGGGCTTCCTCGCTGTTCCCCAGCCGCCGCGCCTCCGCTGCCTTCCCCTGCTCTCTCCAGGCCGCGCCGCCGGAGCCTAGTGGGAAGGCAATTCCGGCGTGCGTGGTGGGGGAACCTCTCCGGCCGCGCGCCGCGGGCGGGGATACAGCCCGGGTACCCAGCGTGCGCCTGTTGTCACTCTCCAGCCCAACTCCGAACGCCCCGCTCCTGTGTCCGCCGTCTCTGATTGGCTGTCCGGAGGCGGAGCGATTGTCAGGCGGCCCAATCGGAACTCGGTTTCCCACGGGCTTCCACGGACCCGCCCCCGAGGCGGCTGGCGGAGGCACCCTGACAGCTCCCATTGGCAGACGGCTAAGGGGCCGAAGCGAGGCCGGGCAGAGCAGCGCCGCCGCCGTCGGGCGCGCAGCTCTGCAGCGCCGCGAACGCCTCTGTGTCCGCAGCCCCCGGAGCCCCGCGGGCCCGCATTGTCCCTAGCCCCCTGGCGGAGATCCGGGACGAACGTCGCGGGTGAGTACCGCGAGCCTGGGGAGCGCCGGCCGGCTGGCTAGAGCCGCCCCGAGGGACGGCGGTGAGGACTCCCGGTGCCTCTCTGCCCGTGACGGGCACGTCCTGACCCCAGTCTCCGGCACATTGGGGCTCCCGGCGGGTCCTAGCTCCCCCCGATTGAGCTTTACTCGTATTGTTTTCGCGTTCCCACACGGGAGGTGGGGAGCTAGCGAGGGGAGGCAAGGGGAGACATCCTTCGCTCGAGGGAGCAGTCAGGAGGGAGACGAGCCAGTGGCGCCCAGGTGAGGTGCCTGGCGCCGAATGGAAGTGACAGTGTCCAGGCATTGGCATTCGGTCTTCCCGGCAGCAGGAGGTCAGCGTTGACCTGCGGCGGCGGCGGCACTTTGTATTTGTCGGCTGATTTTTATCAACTTCGGGGAGGGCGTGCGTGTGCTTGCGTGTGTCTCTCTGTGTGTGTCTCCGTCCCTGACTTGGGCACCTCCAGGCCTGGGTTTTCGGCGACGCTGACTGGGCGGTCACCTTGGCTATCCGTGCCACGCTCGGGACCCGACTCACGGGGCGGAGAGCCTGGGGGTTGGCACACAGGGCCGGGGACCCGCCGCAGACCTGGGAGGGGACATTTAAAGCGGTCTCCTGCGCGGGCGCAGACAATGACTCGTCCGGACGCGGGATCCTGCGGGCTGTGCGTCGGGTCCCCGCGCCGGATCGCGGTCCCGCCTAGCTCTCTTGCAGGCTCGGCCGCTCGGATGCTGCTGCGCCGCGCCGCTCCGCTCATCGCCCAGCTGGGGACCCGCGTGGGGCCCGCTTTTGTTTACAGACCTCGCCATTGGGCGAGAGCTGCGTGCTGCGCTCCCCTGGCTGCAGCCGCGAGCCCCCCTCCGAGCAGGGAGAAGTTGGTGCATGCTGTCAGGTGACGCCCCCTCCCCGGGCCTCCTGGCGAGATGCTGCGGGGAATAGACGACCAGACGGCGCCGTCTTGCCCAGTCCCCGCTGCGCACGGCGCTCCCAGGCTCCCTACACCCAGAGGCCCTCTCGCATTGGCGGCCGTCGGGGCGCTGACTGAGCCACGCTCACCTCCCTTCCAGTGGCATCCTCTGGGTTCGTCCCCGAGCCAGTCCAGGTGGATTCCGAGTCTGCCTTTTCCTGCGTGTTGGCAAGTCTTGAAGGACGCGCGCGAGCCCTTGGGGACGCTGGCCAATCCGTGCCCGTTTCAGTGGTACCCACGCAGCCCCGCAGAGCAGCTGTGGGGCATTCTTCAGTCAGAGCGGATCGGGTTACCCACGCGTGCTGACTTGGCGTCCACTTTGTTTGAGCTGTAACAGAAGTGGAGAGCCTGGGCGCTGAGGTCAAAAACCCGGCTTCCAGTGCCTACTCAGCGTCACTCACGAGCTGGGTGATCTGTTCCAGACCGAGCTACTTAATCGCCCTGGGTCTCAGTTTCCGGGTCTGTAAAGTGGGGATGATGAGTATCCCCATTTGTGGCAGTGGGAGTGGGAGTTAAACGACAATATAAATCAACTGGCGCAGTGACTGCTACGTACGAAACACTGGAATAATGTTTCCCTGTTAGAGGGAATCTATTGCAGAGGATGGCCCCGCGTCTCTTCCCCTTTCTGCAGTTTTCCGTTCTCCCAACTCCTATTTTATTTTAAAAAGCATGAAGGATTGCTGTTTTCAGCTTCAAACAGGGCGTGTTGTACTTGCTCTTAGGTTTCACTCTACTTATCTAATCGCTTACAGCTCCTTTCTTTTGTATTTGAATTTCCATTAGGTTTTAGTTTCTTCTTCCTTCCTTCTTTCTTAAGGCTCTGCTGAGACCCAGGCCTGGGTTTGGAGGAGGAAACCTAGTCCAGGTGGGAAGTGGTTGCGCTGAACCAATGGCCGCTGTGCAAAGTGAATAATACCCGGATGGAGGGAGGTTTGAACAAAGAGATACCTGGAGGCCGGGAGGGAGTACTTACTGGTAGAAGTGAAATTTGAGCTGTGTCTTGTAGCAGAAGTTTGGTAAATCGCTGGTGTCTAGAATATGCTCTTTTGTACCCCACCGTAAAAAGCTCCGCCAGGGAGGTTGTCTTGGAGTGGTGAACACCGAAGTTCCTAGGTAATTATCTTTGAATAGAAGAGAAATATACCTTAGGCGGAGGTTGTCGTCTAACTAGGGAAAGTAGGAGAATTGATTTCACTGAATACCTTCAAAATGCTGTCAATGTGTTTTGACTTGTTTTTCCTTTGCCCCATCAGCACTGCTGATTTCCTTCAGGCAAAGAGAGAAGCCAGTTTCAGACAGGAAAAACGAAAACAAGAAAAGCCCCTCCGTAACCTATAATCAGATGAATAAATAGTTTGAAAAAGACCATCTCAGGCTTGGCTACAGAATAAGATATTGAAAAAAATGCTTCCTGTTCCAACACCCTTTTGTCTGTTGGAGCAAATTATTGAGTTGGGTCCAGTAACACCTCACTGAACGTAGATCCCAGGGGCCTTTACTGACCAAAACAAGCAAGAAAACAAAAACAAAAGTAGGCGAGGGACTTGCAGTTTGTCCAGTGGGAGAGAAGCCCACAGGGAATGTTCCCCATGCCCTCTGCTCCCCTGGGCCTGCCTCAGTCACCCCAAGTGGAGGCTGCCTCATATGAGCTACCGGGTCAGTAGCATTATTGCTAGATGCCAGTGGAGAAATGTGACAACCTATTTATTTAAAATCCCAGTCGCAGAGATGATTCTGATCCTTCCTGCACTTGTTCTGGGAATTCTCTGGCCCTTAGGGATGCTTGAAGGCAGCTTTGCCCCCTGCTGCTGCCTGGGGATCAAATCAGTTGGGGGCCTGGACTTAAAAGGGAGCACGTGGTCAGGAAATCTCATTAGCGGACAATTTAACTGCACTCTAGTGCGCATCCAAAGAGCTGGGACAAAGACTTCCTCTCCTTTCCCCCTGCGGTTGTCTCTCCCAGCTCCCCACTCCTCTCCTCCCCGTCTAAGACCAGAAAGAAGACTTGGTGCTGGCCTGTCTCCCCCATGCTCCCCACCAAATTCCTGGAGTTCTGGCGAGCGGGTCGGTACCCCGGGCATTCTGGAGAGCCTGGGCGGGAATTCCTCCCCAGAGCTTTGCAGAGGGCCTGCTAGGTGCGCGTGGTAACACCTCTCCTTTCCTTTCCGCGATGCAAGGAGGTTACTTACTGCCTGAAGGAGACACGTATTGTGAGACAGCACTTTAATAGATGCCAAGTTCAAGCCTATGCTTTCCCAAATGAGGAATGCAGGTAAGAGCATGGGAATCACGTCCAAGCCTTGCCTAGAAGCCAGTGATGGCAGGGAGCTTCTGCCTGAGAGTTCAGGTGGCTTGAGGGTGAGAAGGCAGAGAGAGAATTTGGTTCCTGTGGGCAGTGTACAGAGGGTCCTGTGGAATTCCTGAATCCCTAGGTGCAGGCTTGTGGATGAGAAAGAGCCTTATTTTCACTGTGTCCAGTCATTTGGACTCCTGTATCTAAAACAGTGTTTCACTGGGGATGTGTGTGTGTGTATACATATATGCATATATAAATATTCATTTTCCTTTCTAAATTAAGCAAATGGGTAGAGTGTATGTTTCCATTGTCCCCCTTCTTTCCCCCCCACCCCCTCACTATGGGACCAGAAGAAACAGATTTGCAAGGCCCCCAGCCAAATTCTTCTGTTTTTCACAATTCTAAACTTCGGGCCATTTCATCTCTAAATATTTAATTTTATATAATAATTCCTGTGTTAAAAAAAAACTATTGTCATTGTAGGCCACATCACTTATTTAAATTTCTTTTTTTTAATAAAATAAAGGAGGCACTCAAAAAATAAAGCAATACTCAGCCAGGAACAGAGTTTTTGGAAAATAAAACAATGCTCTAGTGTAAAAGGTACAGAATATTAATAGTTAGGTGGGTTTTCCCCTTCCATCCCCTTCCCACCCTCCACACCCCTCTAGCTTGAGACTTTCACTGTTTCTGTGGTCTCCAGGGACCTCATTAAGACATTCATAAAGGCCTAGACCGTGGATATGGAGCGATTCCTCCTGGACTCGTGTGAGATTCTTCTAGAAGACCTTGGAGCTCTTGCTAGGTGGAGAGAGATTCTTCCCTCGTTGGGCCGAGGCTGAGCTCAGAGCCTTGCATTTGGCTGCAAGTGGGGTCTCAGTTCACTGAAATAGCAGCAAAAAAAAAAACCACCTGGCACAACATAAGAGCCAATCAATTGTGTGCATCCAAAGGATGCTGAACGGAGAGTGATGATTCAGTGAGGAGCCATGTGGGAGGGAAGGTGCTTTCAGTTGAGCGCATCCTCAGTTTCCGAATGGGCCAAGGCCCTTTGAGCCTTGGTGCTGTCGCAGTTTCTTTCCGTAAAGAGAGACTTGGATGTAGCATTTTGGAGCCAAGCAAGAAGGTACTGCGTGTGTTCTGGCTCGGGCCACTTTGAATTCATGAAGGAGGAGAAATGAAAGGGAGGAGGAAAGTGTCTTTGGTTAAAAAACAAAACAAAACAATACCCCCCTGCATTATTTAATTCCAGCTTCTACAGAAGGATTTTATTAAAGACCAAAGGATGAGTATATAGGTGAGCATACAGGTGTGTGAGGAGTTACGTGATTGGGAGACAGTGGACCTGGGACCAAGCTTGGCTTGGGATGGGCGGGCAGTGGATGGGGGATGAGGCGAAGGAGATTCAGTTGCTTGTCCTTAAAAACCCCAAACACAGTTCTCTGTGGCCGTGGAGGAGACAGGATACCCTGCCTTCGCAGTGGCTGCTCTTCTGCCTGCCTAGCCGCCCTCCTCCTGGGCCAGGACGTGCTCACCGCGTAAACACAGATCCATCCTAGTTCCTGCTCCTGGCTTCCTCTGCCCTCTGCGGAGGGGATAATGAGCCCTGGAAAGTCACCGGGTCAACTCTGGGGGAGGGGAGGTCAGGGGGAGTCCTGGGTTTGGGAGTCCTCCCTGTGGAGCTGTCAGGACCACGGAAATGGAGTGGATGGGGTTTTCCACCCAATGCTTGCTTTTCAGAAGAGAAGGTGGGCCTCAGGTCTGCAGGTTGAACCTGAGGGGCCCTCAGGAGGGGGTCTGCTTTGCCTCCCCTTTCCCCCAGCCACGTTGGTGGCCCCCTGGGTCTTTGCGGGAGAGATTCCAGCCCAAAGCCTGACCATCCCAGGGTTTCTCAGATCCTGGGGACAAGATCTCTTATGACCCAACCGCATTTCCTGCGCAGGGCAGAGAGCGCTTGGCCGCATTCTGGGCAAAAGAAGATTTTGAGCAGGAATATCTAGGAGAGTCAGGAACTCATTAGCTCGTTCCCACTTGATTTGGGGGCAGTGTTGTAGAGGTTCAGAACTGTGGTTTATTCTCGCCATGACGTTCAGATGTGCATTTTGGTTTTTCTGGACTTAACAGGAGCCTGACCCAACTACTGAGCTAATGTGTTAGTTTTGGTCTCTTTTGCAAAATGTTCTTTTTTTTTTTTTTTTTTTTTGGCTGCTCGGCGTGGCTAGTGGGATCTTAGTTCCCTGACCAGGGATTGAACCCGGGCCCTCGGCAGTGAAAGTGTGGAGTCCTAACCCCTGGACCACCAAGTCCCCAAAATGTGCACCTTGATCTCCTCACACACACAAGGATATCCATGGAGGGTGGGAACGTGGGGGGCAAGTTCTTTATCGTGCTGTAGCCACCTGGGTTCTGATAACCATGGAGTCCCTTTCCATGCCTGTAAGGCCCCTAGATCTCTGGGGTACCCTGGTCACTCCTGGTCATGCCTGTTGCCTGGCTTCATGACTAATTCTACCATCTGACATTCTCAAAAGTGCCCCAGTTTTGCTGCCTGGAATCTTGAGTTCCAAGTGTCAGTATTGTAACCCTGATTATGTTTAAGTAACCGTGTAGTATACTTTCCCAGTTGGGAAATCCTGCTGTGTCCTGAGAATGCCCTATGTGCTTTCTTTCATTGAAAAAGTCTTTGGATCCAAAAGTTGTTAGGAGTTTTGAATATTCTTGCCATGGTGAAGCTTTGACCTTATGACGCTTCTTAACTGCCACAGAGAGGGTAGGGGCTCTGTACGAGTTTCTTGTCCTCTTAAGGATCTAACATACATTTCCAGACTGCCTAACTAGGGATGCAGTCCTTGGCTATGACACTTGAGTCAGTTTTGCTCTAATATATTGAAATCACAGTTTCACTCAGTGATGATGACCCACTTCAGTATTTTTCCTGACGTCAAGTATATTCTTACTTCACGTGGATTCTTCAACTCAAGTAATGCCAAGTTTGATTTGTTTCTGGAAACGACGTGCAAAGTAATGATTCCACGTGGTATTAACAAACTAATAGAATAGATGAGCTTGTCATGAAAAACATGTTCTGTCCCCATTTTGTTTTTATTCTGCCCACTCCTGTACTCTCCAGAAATAATCACTTTTGTTCATTTTTGTTTTTAGTTCTACAGGTTGTCTTTATATCACTAAATAATCTGTTTATGCCACTTTTATTTACTGACTTCCTGTTATGATGAATAATTTAGCTTACTTATTGCTTCTTATTTTCTTTATTCTCCAGATTTTTGATGATTATATTTATAGTTCAATCTTTGTTACTTATATGGACTAATTTAGTTCCATCAACCAATGACAGGGACTCTTACCTCCTTCCCCTTTGTAAAATGAGAATATCAGTATCCTGACCTATCTTTCCTCTCCCCTTCCCTTCCTGTTATACCTACAGCTTCTGTCAGATGTCAGGGTTGGTGCGATTGTGTTCTATAAGCACGATAAGCACGACGAAGTCTTCTGTGCCTTGTCTATTTTTTGTTTTGATAATGGCTTTATTAAGATATGATTTACATACTATGCAATTCAGTTCTTTAAAGTGTACAATTCAGTGGGTTTTGGTATATTTACAGAGTTTAGCAGCCATCACTGCAATCAATTTTAGAACATTTTCATCAACTCCAAAAGAAACCCACATCCGTTATCACTTGCTTCCCTTCCGTACCCATCCCGCCAGCCTCCAGTAACCACTAATCTATTTTCCGTCTCTGTAGATTTGCCTACTCTGGACATTACATATAAATGGAATCATATAATACGTGGTCTTTTGTGACTATCTTCTATCAGCATAATGTTTTCAAGGGTCTTCCATGTTGTGGCATGTCAGTACTTCATTACTTTTTATTGATGGACAATATTTCATTGTATGGATATACCACATTTTATTTATATTCATTCATCAGTTGATGGGCATTTGGGTTATTTCCACCTGTTGACTATTGTGAATAGTTGCTGCTGTACACATTAGTGTACAAATATTTGTTTGAATACTTGTTTTAAATTCTTTTTGGTATATACCTAGGCGTGGAATTGCTGGGTCATATGGTAATTCTATGTTTAAACTTCTGAGGAACTGCTAGATTGTTTTCCAAAGTGACTGTACCATCTTACATTCCCACTAGCAGTGAATGAAGATTCCAATTTCTCCATATCCTTGCATTTATTATTATCTGTTTTTTTGTCTGTAGTCATCCTAGTGGGTGATAGGAGCTATCTCCTTTTGGTTTTGATTTGCATTTCCCTGGTACATAATAATGTTGAGCATCTTTTCATGTGCTCATTGGCTAATTGTATCTTTTCTTTGGAGAAATGTCTGTTCAGACCCTTTGTTCATTTAAAAATTTGGTTTCTGTCTCTATTAAATTGTGAGGATTCTTTGCGTATTCTAGATATAAGTTCCTTGTCAGATATATGATTTGCAAACATTTTCTTCATTCTGTAGATAATCATTTCACTTTTCTGATGGCATCCTTTACATACTGTTTGCTTTTAAAAAGCTGAAGATCAGTAAAGATGTTTGCTTAGTTATGACTGTCAATAACTGTCAACTTTGCACTCCATAGCCAGGCTATACTAGTTTTATATTTTCTATAGTTATACTGGCATGACTTAAGTTATAGATTGAGAAAAGAAGCACTGGAGACATTATATTTTAAATCTCTGATTTCACATTAAAAAAAAAGAGCAATACTTTGTTTACTTTAAAAACTGTGAATGACTGAGTTATTTACTTTATTTACCACAGCTGCGGAAGGGTATGTTTCCAAGGTAACTTGAAAGGGAGCCGTCTTTGGGTATCAACTTTTGGGTGATGAATTTTTTTTGTTGGTTGAAATATTTTTTATTGTGTTATGTTAGGACAGGGGTTCTTAACTGGGGCCAGTTTTGCTCACCAGGCAACATTTGGAAATGTCTGGAGATATTTTTGATTGTTCTACTGGAGAAGTACCTAGCATCTGCCTAGAAGCAAGGAGATACCTGGCATCTAGCTGGTACAGGTCAGGTATGTTGCTAACATCCCACAATGCATGGGGCAGTCCCCCAGGCAAAGAATTATCTGGTCCATAGTCAGTGGTGCTGAGGTTGGGAAACTCTGCATTCAAAAGACACAAATACTGTTAGAGATCCGCCTATTTAAGTTTCTTTACATAGGAAAGGAACTTATGTTTTGTAGATATTTGGAAGCTAGCTATCTTGAGGCATCAGGTTATTTTGGTTATTTTAAACACTTTGGTTATTATTTTAGCTGGAATTAAATTAATAAAGTGTCTTTCTTTTTTCAGACAGAGTTCTAAAAAATTGGATAATAATTTCAGGCATTTTGGGCTTCTCAGTGCTTGACTAAGTTCAGCTATTTAAAGGCTTCCGGATGTTGCTAATAACTGTTCCCTGAATTCTGCTCTGGTCCCTGTTATGGGAGGGAAAAATATTTGCAGGCTGATAATTATAATGTTCCTCTTCTTAAGCAGTTTGTGGAGCATGAAAAATATTTTTAGAAAAAATGTTTCAAGTGCAGCGCAAGATCTACTGTGAGGTTTTAGAAAAAGTCTTATGAATGTTGGAATAATTATCTCATCTTGAAACCTCTGATTAGAAATTACTTCAATTCTACAGTTATGCCACTGGAACTTTAACATTTCATTGTCATTTAAAAAATTAAAGCTTCATAACTATGGTTTTCACTTAACCTAAACAGTTTAACAATCTAGTTGTTTTAAAATTGATTGAGAAAATGAATCCTGTGGTTTTTTTCCTTATTTTTTCCTTCCCTTCCCTGACAGTTAATTGCTTTAATTTGGGGATCGAATGCCTTGAATGCCTGAAACTTTGGTCCAGTGACTGCTCACCAGTTGTATCAAAGCATTTAAATTACCTTAAAGAAAAAGGTTTGTGGGAGCCTGTGGCATGATTTCAGCTCAGTTCAAGTAACAGAACCCAAATGACCTTCTCTTTCTTGGAGGAAATAGGGTCAAAAGCAGATGGATTTTTTTGGTAGGTGTTGCAGATTAGTTGAGGACCTCGGAGTCTTTAGAGGTCCAAGGGAACGGCCTATTCTTTAAACCAGGACTAGTTAATGTAGCTTATTTGAGTGAGAAGGGCTAAAATTATTCCTCACAGATAGCCTCTGAATTTTAATTGCAGTAATTTGTGTCTTTTTAGCCCGTGATGCAGCAGTTCTGAATCCCATCTAAGTTAGGAAAAGTGAATTTATAGGCCTGCTGGCAACTAGCAATTGGCCATGTATAACGTCTGGACTTTATTACAGCATATGGACCCAGCTCCTCCAACATTCTGGGGCCCAGCCACAGCTAAGACAGCCAAGGGTTATACGTGCAGGTCTATACATACAGCTCTTTGGGGAGACTGGTACCAAGGGCATAAGGTATGGTCTTGGTTGCTGTGTTACGGTTGCTAGAAAACCATAATTTGGGAAAAAAAGGAAAAACCCTTAAATATTAAGGTTTCCATCATGGAAAAGTTATTTGGTGGAATTCTGAAATGGACAGCTTAATTAGGACATGAGTCAAGTTTGATAGTTTAATACCCTGAGTATTACAGCTAACTTAAGGATGCTGTGAGAGTCATGTTTTTGAATTTCCTCCTTTAGTTTGAATAAAATCTCTCTGACCTCTAGCAATGTTAAAATGGTTAATGGCCTTTGATTACCTGGGCTCACCCTTCTCCATTTTTCTCAGACGTTCTGTGGGTTTTTTCCTTACACTTTCTTTGTCTGTCTGGATGATTCTTCCCAAATAACTCATCTTCAAAGTTTTTTTTTTCTTTAATTATAAAGTATTTCTCTTAAATACATCAGATACAAATAGTAAATATAGCCAAATAGCAACAACGAATGTCTTTTAGTGTTGAAGGTAAGTGCAAATCTTATTTTCTTAGGCATAATTTTCTCTAACTGAAAGACTACAATCAGTAGGGGTTACTAGTATAATCAGAAAAATTGCATTAGTTAAATACACATTCATCTTTGGGTAGGTGGCAAGTAGTAGAAACTTAATCTCCCAATTTTTTTTTTTTTTGTAATCCACTTACACATGGGGATTAATAGCGAAGTGTCTTCTCAAAAGTTAGGATTTCGGGAAGAATAAAGACTGTGGATTCCAGCCCTGGAAAGAACAAAGATGAGAAAGCCCATGGGGGCAACCAAGAATCCCAGTGATTAAATATCAATGGAAGGATTAGCCCCATTGTTGACTGATCCTATCAGGATAGGATTGAACCCAGACCCTCAGTCATCAGAAAGTTGTTGACCTTCGAGGGTTGACTGCATCCCTTTCTTTATACTCCTTTCCCCTTAGACAGTAGTCTTACATCCACAGTTCCAATCACAGTTGTGCCTCATGACCTCAGTTTTTCTCTAGGATTGCTTCCTTGTTCATGAACTAGCCCATCTTCTCTGAAGGTCCTAAAGCACTGATGATTTTCAAGTCAAGCTTAATTCATGCTTGTGCTGGGGCTTCTAGTAAAAGGTGCCTCAAACTGGATGACCTAAGACAATAGACATTTATTCTCTCATAGTGCTGGATGTTCAAAATCAAGATGTTGGCAAGGCCATGTTCTCTCCAAAGGTTCCAGGGTAGAATCTTTTCTTGCCTTTTTCAGCTTCTGCTGGCCGTTGGCATTCCTGGGCTTGTGACATCACTCCAATCTCAGCCTCCTTCTTCACATGGCCATCTTCTCTTGCGGCTGTGTGTCTGTTTCTAAATCTCTTCCTCTCTCTTATTAAGATACCAATTATTGGATGTAGGGCCCATCCTAATCCTATATGACCTCATCTTAACTTGACTATGTCTGCAAAGATCCAATTTCCAAATAAGGTCGTAGTCATAGTTACTACAGGTTAGGGCTTAAACATATCTTTTTGGCGGACACAGTTTAACCCACAAGTATGTCCAACCACTCCATTAGACTGCCTGTTAAAATCACTTAAGAACGTGTCATATGGGTGTGTACTTACTGCTGAGAAATGTGACTTTCCTAAAGCTTAGCTCTGATATGTCACCATGTGTTTTAAGCTTTCAAAGACTCTATCTAGTCCTTTGGTCCCAGCCCTGCTTTCCCATTTTATCTCTCAGGACTCCTTTCTCAAATACTTAGAGTCAGTGAAACAGGAGTCCCGTTTGCCCTGGGATGTATCCTATTCTCATTTTTTTGCATGCGTTGTGTCTAGATCTGGACTGTTCCCATTTTTGCTTGCCCTTCTTCCAGGTCTGGTTGAAATCAGCCATCCTTATGCAGTTTCCTTGATGTTCTAGTGTTTAATGGCTCTTTTATTTATTTATTTATTTATTTATTTATTTATTTATTTATTTATGGCTGTGCTGCAAGGCTTGCAGGATCTTTTTTTTTTTCACTTTAGTTTTTTTTTTTTTAAAACATCTTTATTGAAGTATAATTGCTTTACAATGGTGTGTTAGTTTCTGCTTTATAACAAAGTGAATCAGTTATACATACACATATGTTTCCATATCTCTTCCCTCTTGCATCTCCCTCCCTCCCACCCTCCCTATCCTACCCCTCTAGGTGGTCACAAAGCACCGAGCTGATGCTCGCAGGATCTTAATTCCCTGACCAGGGATCGAACTCGGGCCCCTGCAGTGAAAGTGCTGAGTCCTAACCACTGGACCATCAGGGAATTCCCTAATGGCTCTTTTAGGTGTGTTATCATACTCTGTCTGTGTCTCTGTGAACACTTTTCCTAGGCTGCAAACTTTTTTTTTTTTTCTCCTGGGAAGTCTCAAAAGTTTGTCATTTGGATTTCACAATCACTTCAAGAAAGGTCCTACTAAGCGCACTCTATGGGCAAGAAAAATCGTGGCTTGGAAGGTTCACGATTAGCCCAAAGAAACCAGGTGGAGAGGCCCAGCTGGAAATCTCACTAAATCTTCAGGCACCAAATGGCAGGCGATTACCATGGTATTGCGGATTAGAGGTCATCATACACTCCCAATAGACATTGAAGAGAAGCCCCAAAGACAGAACAGTTACCCAGTTTTCCTGGGAAGATTTGTGGATTCTGGGATCCACAGAGGGGACATGAGAATGGGCTTGACCCTAGACTGCAGACTTTTTGAGGGCAGGGTCTCAGCCAAATTGATCTTGGTTTTGCCCATGACGCCCCTGTGGAGGAGCTCGATACAGGTTAGCATACACTTGCCCCCAACTTAAAACATCAGCAGTCAGGATATATGCATGGTGCTCTGGTCTTTGCCAAGACGGTGGGCTCTGCAAGGTGGCAGCTAAGGGATGAGAAGCCTAAGGTGGTAAAGGCTGTACTCAGGAGAGACTAGGGACAGGCATATTCCCTAAGGACCCACTGGCAAGGACCCACTGGCAAGAAGGTGTCTTAGTTGCTGGTGAGCAGTCTTCAGCCAGGATGAAGCTGATGCTATAGCAAGAGTGAAAACTAGGCAGCACGCATTCTGAGGGGGAAGATGGGTGGGTGGGTGTCTTAGTTCGAGTTGCTGTAATGAAACAGCACAGGCTGGGTGAATTAAACAGCAGACATTTACTTCTCACAGTTCTGGAGGCTGGAAGTCCTGAGATCGGGGTACCTGAACGGTCAGGTTCTTGGCGAGAGCCCTCTTCCTGGTTGTGGCTTCACATGGCCTTTCCTTGTTGCATGCACACACACAGAATTCTTCTCTTATCTTCTTTTTATAAGGACGTTATATTTCATCATGGGGGCTCCACCATCTTGACCTGATCTAAATCTGATTACCTCCCCCAATTGCCCCCTCATCACATTGGGGATTAGGGCTTCACCTTTTAATTTTTTGAGGATACAAATATTCAGTCCACAGCGGTGAGCAAGCAGCCAGGCACACAATTTGGAACCAGCAGATAAACAGGAACCAGCAGATAAACAGGAACCAGAAAACAAAGAAAAAGTCCGAGAGCATTGCACCAATATGTCTTTAATTCTGAGGTGAGCTATTCCACACCTGGACTTTGTTAAGGGTCATGGGGGCTCGGGGCTAAGCAGCCCAGGACCTAGCCTGCAGGTGGATGGGGGAGGAATTTATACCTGGATACTGAAATTCTCTGTGCAGAAAATAATGGAAGAGCCTGAGGGTGGAAGTGAGGGATGGGGGCTGGTAGAAATAGCAAGAGGTGGAGTCCTGTGCCTGCAGGAGAATGCAATGTGGCTGGGAGGTGAAAGTATCCCACGATATGCAGAGGGACCAGATGGTAAAAAGGGGATCTTCATGGAGGGTGGTCCCTTGATGGATGACTTGTAGCATGTGGTGGGTGCAGTGTTGAGAGCAGAGCATTAATTGCATGTGACCACAGAGGGAGGGATGAAGGCCACTGGCTCTAGAGAAAGTGAAATCTCAAATTGCTGGTTGAAATCAGATAAGGGTTCAGGCCTCTGCTTTGGCACTGCCAAACTATTTGCTAGTCGGGGGCAGCAGGAGCTTCTAAAGGAACTTTGTGCTGCACAGATCAGCTTACTCTTTAAAATGTATTTTTATTTGCTGTATGTTTGTTTGTTGTAAGAACAATCAAGTACATTTAAAAGGAGCCATTCTCCAACATTGCTGCTATGGGAACACACTGTTGCTTTTGGTTTTTCTCTGTTCTTATCTTTTCCTGCCCTTTTTACATATTTGTAACTCTTGCATAGATACAGCTTTGTATTTTGTTTCTTTTCATGGGACATTGCATCATCAACTCCTATAAAGTAGCCACGTGGACAAATGTAAAAAGAACTGTGCTTACACGCAGGTACAAACTCCTAGTGGGGATAAACCAATGATGACATTTGTTGCTGGAAGTTCTGTTGAGTTGAAAGAATTGGCAAAATGTCTGGACCATTAAGAAAATGGATTTTGTGATTAGTTTTAAAACTCGGCCAGACAACAGGGTCCTACTGTATAGCACAGGGAACTGTACTCAATATCCTGTGATAAACCATAATGGAAAAGAATATGAAAAATAATATATAAGAGAGTTACTTTGCTGTACAGTAGAAATTAAACACAACATTGTAAATCAACTATACTTCAATAAAATTAAAAAAAAAACTAATGGGAAAAATCTAGACTTCAGAAAAAAGAAAAATAATTACAATTCATTGAATCATACCAAATATGTAAAATTTCATAATAATGTAAAACATAACAAACCTCACTGGTTGCCACTGAAGTTTACTAGGGCACCAGTGTATCTGCAAATTGATAAATAAAAAGAAAGAAATCAGCAAAAAACAAGCAAAAAAACGAAACCAACAACCACAACAACAAAACTAGGCAAACCAACTAGTTTTTCTGCAAATCAGATTTGTAAAGTAACATATACCCCTTGGGTTAGTCTTTGTTTTTGACATAGCATCTCTTCCTTAAATGCCTTCTGTAGTTTCAGGTCAGTAGGGAGACCACATAAGAATTGTATGGTATCTGTTTCAAGACATTTTCTTTTGATTTTTATAAAGTAAGTTGATATTAAACTTTTATCAATTAAGAAAATATAAAAGTAGCCAGGTTATGTCCATACTTGTTGTTTATGATGGTCACATGTTCCAGTGAGCTGGTCACTTACATAACCATCCTCCTGTAATCGAATATTTGTTGTGTTTCTTTTTTTAATCACTATCTTAAGATTCCTTTGAAGTTCTTGATGTATACTTTGCTTTTTTCCTTTTTTTTTTAAACTTGTTTTTCTCAGGCTAAATTCTCAGGATGTGGTATTTGTATTAAATATGACATTAAAAAAATGGCTCTTGATTTGAATTACCAAACTGAAACTGTGCACCTCAGATTGGGACTTGAACCACGTGCTGGGACTCAAACCCAGCCTAAACCCAGATTGGGACTTGAACCCACACGGCCAGGACTCGAACCCGGCCAAAACTCAGACTGGGACTCAAACTCACGTGGCCGGGATTCAAACCCGGCCAAAACCCTGATTGGCACTTGAACCCACACGGCCAGGACTCGAACCCACGTGGCTGGGATTCGAACCTGGCCAAAACCCATGGTCTTCCAACTGAGATCACACACCTGGTTTCAGGACTTAATGAAGCTCAGGTTCTTGATGTCTCATCGCAGAAAGAATTCAGTGAGAGACAAAGTGATGGGTAAGAAGTGGATTTATTTAGAGAGAAACACACTCCGCGGACAGAGTGTGGGCCATCTCAGAAGGTGAGAAAGGCACCAGGGTGTGGGGTTGTCAGTTTTTATAGGGGTGGGTAATTTCATAGGCTAATGAGTGGGAGAAGGATTCCAGCTATTTTGGGAAGGGGTGGGGATTTCCAGGAATTGGGCCACCGCCCACTTTTTGATCCTTATGGATCCTTGGAACTGTCCTGGAGCCTGTGGGTATGTCATTTAGCTTGCTAATGTGTTACAGTGAGCATATACTGAGGCTCAAGGTCTAGTGGAAGTCAACTTGTCAGCCATCTTGGACCCATTTGGTTCTAATCAGTTTATGTCATGTCCTCGGGCTATGTCATTCTTTCAGAGGTTGTGCCCTGCCCCCTTCCCTCCTGTTTCAAAACTGCTTTAAAACGCTTTGATCAAAAAAAAAAAAAAAAAGTCTTGATCAGTTCATATGTATGAGTATATTGACGTAACCATGCCTAATCTGCACTGGGTCTTAATTATTTAATTTTATTTTGTTACTGTTAACATAATAATAAAGAATCTCTCTCTCTCTCTCTCTCTTTGCTTTTCAGGTAGACTGAACTTTTTGTGTTTATGATTTTGAACATTGTTTCAAGCTTTTAGAAAACACTGTTATTGGCTTATCTCTTAAATCCTTTACATTCTCTGGAGCAAAATAAATAAAATAAAAACAAGGAAGAACTTTCTTTGGATTCCTCATCTGTGAGAGAATGAGGTTGAAGCAGAATTGTTCTGAGAGCCTTTCTAGCTTCCAACGTCCATGTCTTTGGGTTTATGAACCCAAAGTTTAAAAAGTGAACGGGATGCAACATTAAGAGTTCTGATGCCCAGGCTGGTGAAATGGTTGTAGGTGACCTGTTGCGGCTAGTTTTTGTTTTTGTTTGTTTTTTGTTAATAGAGTTTGGTTTATAGAGCAGTTTTAGTTCATAACAAAATGGAGCTGAAAGTTCAGAGAGTTTCCGTATATCCCCTGTCTCCACACATGCACGGCCTCCCCCATGATCAACGGCCCTCACCAGAGTGCTGCATTGGTTACAATCAACGAATCTACACTGACACATCATTACCTGGAATCCATAGTTTACATTAGGGCTGGCGGTTGGTTGGTGCACATTCTATGTTTGGATTAATGTATAGTGACATGTGACTACCATTATAGTGTCATATCGTAGTTTCAGTGCCTTAAAAATCCTCTGTGCTCTGCCTGTTCATCTCTCTTTCCCCCCAGCCCCTGGCAACCACTGATCTTTTTGCCATCTCCATAGCCTTGCCTTTTCCAGAATGTCATATAGTTGAGTTGTGGCTGGTTTTAAGGAGGCTGACAATCACTGTTGAGAATCATCCCTCAGGAGTCTTTCCCCACCATTCCCTGCCCTTCTACCGTGATTGCCTCTAGATTGGGATCTTAGAGTTGGAGGGATTGATAAGGTCCTCCCAACTCCAGACTCTTTTCTGTGACTCCCTGGCTGAGGAATGTCACGTGAGCCTTTGCTGCAGTTGTCATTATGGAGCTGAGAGGAGAACAGAAGACTGAGAGGCAGAGGGTCTGGGTTCCAGCCCTGGCTCTGACTTGGATTAGCTGAGTCACTTGCCCTTTCTGAGGCTGGCCCTTCCATTGCCCCTTTGTGGAGGCATGCCAAGCGGTGCCTGCTCCCACGTTGTAGGGTTGACACGAGATATGTGTCGGCTGGCCTTCGCTGACACCGAAGGAAGGTGGCACAAACGGCAGTCTGAAGAGGCTGATGCTGGGTCAGCCTGGTCCTTGGTTGAGCCAGTGAATTGTTAGAAAGTTGTTCCCTGCAGGGAATGGAGGTCTGTCTCCCTGAAACTTCCTCCCGTTGATGCCAGCTGTGTCCTGTTGGGGCACAAAGCCAACCCTGCCCCATAACCGTTTGTGGGTGGCTGTCTTGCCTCCCCCCATCTCACTCCAGAAGCTCTTTCCAAGCAAAACTTCTCTGCTCCTTCCTCTATCCCTTGTATCACATGGATTCTCCTTCTCCTTCTCCTCCCCCTTCTTCTCCTTCTCCTTCTTCTTCTTCTTCTTCTCCTTCTCCTCCCCCTCCTCCTCCTTCTCCTCCTCCTCCTTCTTCTTCTTTTTCTTCTTCTTCTTCTTCTCCTCCTCCTCCCCCTTCTCCTCCTCCTCCTCCCCCTCCTCCTCCTTCTCCTCCTTTTCCTTCTTCTTTTTCTTCTTCTTCTTCTCCTTCTCCTTCTTCTCCTCCTCCCCTCCCCCTCCCCCTCCCCCTCCTCCTCCTCCTTCTTCTTTTTCTTCTTCTCCTTCTCCTCCTTTTCCTTCTTCTTTTTCTTCTTCTTCTCCTTCTCCTTCTCCTCCCCCTCCCCCTCCTCCTCCTTCTCCTCCTTTTCCTTCTTTTTCTTCTTCTCCTTCTCCTTCTTCTCCTCCTCCCCTCCCCCTCCCCCTCCTCCTCCTCCTCCTCCTCCTTCTCCTTCTTCTTCTTTTTCTTCTTCTCCTTCTCCTCCTCCTCCCCCTCCCCCTCATCTTTCTTCTTCTTCTTCTCCTCCTTGTCCTTCTCCTTCTTCTCCTTCTTCTTCTTCCTCCTCCTCCTCCTTCTTCTTCTTCTTTCAGATTCTGTAATATATTTTAGTAGGGAGATGTCAATTTAACTAAAAGCATGAAGACTTTTCTTTTTTCAATTCATTTTGCCTTTTTATTGACGTATAGTTAACTTACAATGTTGTGTTAGTTCCAGGTGTACAGCAAAGTGATTCAGTTTTATATATATATATTTCAGATTATTTTCCATTATAGGTTATTACAAGATACTGAATGTAGTTCCCTGTGCTATGCAGTAGGTCCTTGCTGTTTGTCTATTTTGTGTACAGTAGCTTGTATCTGTTAATCCCATACTCCTAATTTATCCCTCCTCCCCTCCCTTTCCCCTTGGTAACCATAAGTTTGTTTTCTTGGTCTGAGTCTGTTTCTATTTTGTATATAGATTAATTTGTATTATTTTTTAGATTCCACATTTAAGTGATGTCATATAATATTTGTCTTTCTCTGTCTGACTTCACTAAGTATAATATTCTCTTAGGTCCATGCATGTTGCTGCAAATGGCAATATTTCATATTTTTTTATGGCTTAGTAGTATTCCATTACACATGCACACACACACACAAGCGCACATATATATGTATATATATACATACCGTATCTTCTTAAGCCAGTCGTCTGTTGATGGGCACTTGCGTTGTTTCCATCACATGGGTTCTTTAGTTCTGTGAACACCCAATTCAGCATTTCAAATTATGGTATAAAGAAGTGTTATGGGCTTAATTTTATGCCCTCAAATTCATATACTGAGGCCCTGACCCCAAAGTACCTCAGAATGTAACTGCATTTGGAAATAGAGCCTATAAAGAAGTAAGGTAAAATGAGGTCATTAGGGTGGCCCTAATCCAATCTGACTGGTGTCCTTATAAAAAGAGGAAATTTGGACACACGCACAGACACCAGAGATGCATGAACACAAAGGAAGGACCAGGTGAGCCCACAGCGAGCAGGCAGCCATCTACAAGATGAGGAGAGAGGCCTCAGGAGAAACCAACCTGCCAGCACCTTGATCTCAGACTTCCCAGCCTCCAGAGCTGCGAGAAGACACATTTCTGTTGTTTAAGCCACCCAGTCTGTGGTGCTTTGTTATGGCAGCCCTGGCAGACTAGGACGGGAAGAGAATTCACTTTTATCCCCATCTTCCCACCTCTTTTCATTTTCAGTGTCTTATTGCAGCCCCTTCTACACTTTTCTTATTGAACTTTTTTGGGGAATTAATGAGACTTTCAGATCAAATGCTGCCCTTTATCTTTTTTTTTTTTTTTTTTTTTAAATATTTATTTATTTATTTATTTATGGCTGTGTTGGGTCTTCGTTTCTGTGCGAGGGCTTTCTCTAGTTGCGGCGAGCGGGGGCCACTCTTCATCACGGTGCGCAGGCCTCTCACTATCGCAGCCTCTCTTGTTGCGGAGCACAGGCTCCAGATGCGCAGGCTCAGTAATTGTGGCTCACGGGCCCAGTTGCTCCGCGGCATGTGGGATCTTCCCAGACCAGGGCTCGAACCCGTGTCCCCTGCATTGGCAGGCAGATTCTCAACCACTGCGCCACCAGGGAAGCCCTGCCCTTTATCTTATACTTTCTTCTGGACAAAGAACGAGGAGTCACTTTTTTACAGGTAAATGAGTAGTAGTTTTATAAGTGGTGTTTAGGACAATGACCGTTAGACTGGCTACCTTTGATAGATCTTTTCTTTTGTTCTGGGCCTTTTTGCTACTTCACACATCACCATTAAGAAATCCTTACTAACAAGGACCTACTGTATAGCACAGGGAACGCTACTCAATATTCTATATATATATATATTTTTTGCTACACTGCGTGGCACGTGGGATCCTAGTTCCCCGACCAAGGAGCGAACCCGTGCTCCCTGCAGTAGAAGTGCAGAGTCCCAGCCACTGAATCGCCAGGGAATTCCCTCTACTCATTATTCTGTAATAACCTAAACGGGAAAAGAATTTGAAGAAGAATAGATATGTGTATATGGATAACTGAATCACTGTGCTGTACACCTGAAACTAACGCAACATGGTCAATCAACTATACTCCAATATAAAAAAAAGAAAAGAAACCCTTGCAAGGTGGGTATTGCCATTCCATTTGATGGATGAGAAAGTGGGGAAGCAGAGAGAGATTGACACGAGCAAGGCCATGCAATGTGGATTTCGTGGATCCACAAAATCTACGTCCAGCAGCCGGTGACAGCACCTGGGCGGTTGTGGGGGCTGGGATAGGCTGATTCCATACCCCTCCTCAGAGTAGCCTGGGGTGTCCACGTGACCTGACCTACCAAGCAGACTGTTCATTGTGGAATCCCTAACCCACTCTCATTTTTCCTCTCATTTAACGCAATCCAATAGCTCAGAGCACTCTGTCAGAGGTAGTTTATTTGGGCAAGACCACTTAGGAATGGCAGAGATTTCCTGTGCAGAGATTTTGTGTAGGTGATGTGTGTGTGCTTGTGAAGGCAGATGGATGTTTAAGTGTGTGTGAGGCAAAGGACGGCAGACTCCAGGAGCCTGGGGACCACTCAGGGCTGTAACCCTCACTCCCGCACCAGCTGTCCGGCTCCTCCAGGCCTTCTGCGTTTCCCGTTTACAGGGCCCTTTCACTGTTATGACACCTGTTTAAATCTGGTGTTTCCATTACGCAGGGCCTGGTAGGTGGCTGGAGCTGGCAGGGACCATGTGTGCAGCTCCCAAGCTCAGGCAGCTGCCCCTCTTCCCGCCACTTCTCGTGGAAAATCCATTTTTGGTGTTTTGTTTCAGTGAGAAAAGCATAAAAATATTTTCAGGGGCCCCCATCTCCCCTACCCTTCTTGCTTGCAGCTAAAATTTCATCCTTTGAGGATGGGGGCCAAATCTCTTTTGAAACAAAGAAAGCACTAATGAAAACATTATTGTCTTCACATTTCTTTTGGGGAAAAAAGATGATTTTTAAAGCACGTTATGTAGACTTTGTTCCGTGAAATTCCGTGACATTAGATTTGCATGGCAACAGCTTTCTGTGTCATCCCCCCTAGAATTATCGACATCATCAAGCCAGGAGAGCTTTGCTGTAGACAGGGTGATGTCAGCTCCATTTAGCAGATAGGAAGCTGTTTACCAACATTTGTATCTGTAAATGCTTATTTTAAAAAAATATCAAAATTGAAACGTAACATGTGTGTAGAAAAGTGTGTATTATTTTAAGTGTCTATCTTGATGAATTTTTATAAATTCATGTAGCCAGCATTGAGATCCAGAATCAGAACATGCTGAGACCCCAGAGCCTCCCTTGTGCCCCTTCCTGGCAGCACGCCTCTAACAGCAACGTCAATCCTGGCGGTTTCTAACACCATAGAATAAAGTAAAGTGTACGCGAAGAAGTCTTGCTCTCACTCTGTCCCTGTTTACTCCCTTCTTTCTACACCCTCAGCTAACTATATACTTTTCTTGGTTTCTTGTGAATCCTTGCAGATTTATGTGTTTAGGTAAATAAAGGTGTATATTCTGAATTTTGCACTTTTCCAAGAGATAGCACCCCATCCTCACTCTACGACATCTTGCTGTATATCTTCCCTACGTCTCCCCGCTCAGTCCTGCTACCCCTGCCATTGTTCAGGCCCCTACGTATTGGGTTGAATATGGTCCCCCTCCCTCCCAAACTCGTGTCCCCTGGAACCTCAGAATGTGTCCTTATTTGGAAACAAGGTCTTTTCGTTGCGGATGTAATTAGTTAAGAGGAGGTCATGGTGGGGGAAGCGTAGGGTGGGCCCTAACTCCCCTGGTTTCAGACTCAGAGACACAGACACACGGGAGAAGGTTGTGGCGGTGGAAGCAGGAATCAGAGTGATGTCCCGACAAGCTGTGGGCTGCCGGGAGCCGCCAGAAGCTGGAAGAGAAGCTGGAAGAGACAGAGAAGGATCCTTTCCTAGAGCCTCTGGAGGGAGTGCAGCCCTGCCGACACCTTCATTCTGGACTTTTAACCTCCGAGAACCGAGAGAGTAAACTTCCATCGTTTTCAGCCACCCAGTTTGCGGTACTTTGTTTTGGAAGCTGTAGCACACTAATACACTCGTCTCCCCCTCTCTCCTGAACCGTGCGTCCGCCTCCCCACCGACTCATCTTTACACCTCGGTGCATTTTCCCTGTGGACTCAGCTGTCCCTCTAAAATGTGTGTGATCATGTCCCTCCATCAGAGTCCCCATTGTTTACCAGATGAAGTCCAAGCTTCTTGGCCTGGTGTCTGTCCCCCGTGCCGTCCCTTCTGCCTCACATCTTGCTCACCCCAGCCTTGCCCCTTCAACCCTGAGGTGGACACACATTGGCAGCTGCCAGCAGGGTGGCTGTGTCTGGATTGAAGGGCACTGGGCTGATACTGAATTTGATGCACGTAGATGGCTCTGCTGGGCTCCAGCGGTCCACCACTGTCCTCACGGCACCCTTCATGGAAGGGTTCTTGCACTTAAATTATCGATACTTTCCTGGCCTCCAAGGTGATCCAGGTTGCAGCCTTTGCTGAGAAATTCACAAACACAACTTGCTCCTGTGTGTGCCGGCACTGGGCCATAGAGGGAAGGGCAGTAACCCAGAGCCGGACGGCTGGGTTTGTCCTGTCTGCTTGGCCACTTACTAACAGAATGACCTCGAACAATTTATTTTCTTGCTCCATGCCTCAGTTTTCTCATCTGTCAAATGGGGATGATAATAGTACCTACCTCATAGGGCTGTTGTGAGGAGTAGATGAGTTAATTCCTATAGATGTTTCCAGAGGGCCTGGCCCCTAGTAAGAGCTCAAGAAGCTCTTGACTGAGCTGGATTTCTCCCCTTCTGGTCTCTTCTGGCTTACTTTTTAAGGCTCAAAGCAGGCACCATCAGCTCTAGGAAGCCTTTTGGGACCTTCTCTGCTGGCATAATAATGCATTGTCTTCAGTTAATCTGTTGAGGCCCTGAAGTTCTTGAGCGCATGCCCATTCTAGACCTCGGTCAACCCCATTCCTAGCATGGGACCTCGTAGGCCTTCAGTTTGGTGCTTTCTTAGGAAAAGAATGAGTAATGAATTGACTGTCTTCCCAAGTGTCACACAGTGGATCGTGCCTGGGCTGTACTTCAGACCCTGATGTCAGCTGAAAACCCTTGTCTGGGGGCTTTTCTGTGCCCGCGGGAGGTGTGGGGAGCCTCTAAGCTCTATGTGAGATCATGGTGATGGGAAGGAGGAAAGATCTGGGTGGAGAAGCAGCCTGCGGGCTGACTTAACAATTAAAGGGACTTGCCGCCATCCCAAAGCTCCTGTGGGATCTGAGAGACCCGGGTCTTTTTTACTTTTATTTTTATTTATTTATTTGTTTATGTTTGGCCACGCCATGCAGGTTGTGGGATCTTAGTTCCCTGACCAGGGGTCGAACCTGGGCCCTCGGCAGTGAAAGCATGGAGTCCTAACCACTGGACCACCAGGGAAATCCCGATTTTTATTTATTTTTAAATTTTTAAAAAACACGAAATAACTTGGCTTTGAGTTTTTAAAATGACTACCTTATATATACATTAATCATCTGGACCCCTGATGTTCAAACTAGACTATAGTGATCAAGTGATGACTAATGGTTGGGTGACTTGGTCCATAAGAAATTGGTGGAAAAGAGGAACATTTCATCCTAAATTCTTTAGATTCTGATCTGTTCCCTACCTGGTTCGGCAAGTGAGGAAGGAGGGTGTCCTGGGGTGGGAACACTCTCCACCCAGGCTGGGCATAGACACTGTTAGAACTCGTCCCTGTGAACAACCCTTCACAACTGTGCCATCTTACTGGGAGTCAAGCTCCATGAGACTGGGACATGGAGAAAATAGGCAAAAAAGGAAATGTAAAATAGAACGTTGGAAAAGGGGAGTTCTTGCTCTGGAAATGCTCCCTACATCATGTTTTTTTTTTTTCTTTTTTTGGCCGTGCTGCGTGGCTTGTGGGATCTGAGTTCCCAAACCAGAGATCGAACCCATGCCCCCTGCAGTGGAAGCTCGGAGCCCTAACCACTGGACCGCCAGGGAAGTCCCGCTCCCTACTTGTTGTTTGTGCAGCATTCCGTTGAGGAACAGGCCATGCGGATGCTTGGATGCTGTGATGCTGGCCTGGGTGACACACTGCACTGCGGCCGTCACTGCACGGGCTGGGGCGAGTGGGGACCCGGGTTTTTCGATGGCGGGCCAAGCTCATTCCCAACCCCACAGGGCCTCAAATAGGGCCATCTTTCCACAAAGCTCTGTAAAGCTTGGTGTCCATACCTTTCATGAATTTTAAGGAATCAGAGCTAATTTAAATATGCTTCAGTTTTTAGGTGATATTAAAAAAAAATTGGGTCAAGAAGAACTTCCTGCATCAACTTAGAGCAAGAAGGACCCTGAGAAGAACTGTCAAGCAGTGCAAATACCCTGACAGTGATTGTTTGTTTAGGATTCTTTGGACAGTGAAGACTCAGTGATGGGCAGGCAGAAATTAAGATTCTTAAGTGCTGATTTTGGTTGCTTTGGTTTGTCCTGGAACTTAGAACAGGGCAGGCTATTAACTCAGGGGGCTCAGTTCCCTGTAGTTAAAGATGCTTGCTTTCTCAATGCAGGCACTGAGAGTTAACGACTTTTTAATAAGGCCTGATGATCCACAAAAGAAAAAAACCTCCTGGCCCGCCTGTTGGGCTTAGAAGTTAATAGTGAGTTCGGAAACGTTTTGTTTCAGCCCCTACTGTGGTTTCTTGTACCTAGGAGGTGCTCAATAAATATCTTGTGTTTTCTGTTCTATTGAGGATTATTAAGTTTTTGGATCTGAAACTCAGGACCCTGGCGAGGTTCTTCTGATTCTAGGTGGCCATTTCTGACAGAACGAAGGTTGTGTTTGCCCCTTGGGGGTCGGGGGTGGGGCTGAGTGAAAGAAAAGTTCAGCATATCCTGTGATTGGACACTTAAGAGATCAGGAATCCTTGGGACTTCCCTGGTGGTCCAGCGATTAAGACTCCGCGGTCCCAATGCAGGGGACCCGGGTTCGATCCCTGGTGAGGGAACTAGAGCCCGCATGCCACAACTAAAGATCCCCCATGCCGCAAAGAAGATCCTGCGTGCCCCAACTAAGACCCAGCGTGCCAAATAAATAAATAAATATTTTTTTAAAAAAGAGAGAGATCGGGAATCCTTCATACTTCAGAAACTCTTTATCTAACCTCATTGCCTCCTGGCCACACATAGAGCATCTGTAGCTGTACTGCCCACTGTCGTGGCCACTAGCCACGTGGGGCTACTGCCCTTGAAATATGGGTGGTCTGATTTCTCCAAAGAAGACATACAGATGGCCAATAGGCACAGGAAAAGATGCTAAACATCGATAATTACTAGAGAAATGCAGATCAAAACTACAATGAGGTACCACCTCACATCGGTCAGTAGGGCCATCATTAAAAAGTCTACAGATAACACATGATGGAGAGGGTGTGGAGAAAAGGGAACCCTCCTACACTGTTGGTGGGAATGTAAATTGTATGCAGCCACAATGGAAAATAGTGTGGAGTTCCTCAAAAAACTGAAAATAGAGTTGCCATATGATCTAGCAATCCCACTCCTGGGCATATACTCAGATAAAACTATAATTCGAAAAAGTTACATGCACCCCTATGTTCATAGCAGCGCTATTCACAATAGCCAAGATATGGAAACAACCTAAATGTCCACTGACAGGTGAATGGATGAAGAAGATGTGTACATATATATAAAAAAGAATGAAATAATGCCATTTGCAACAACATAGATGGAAGATGGACTTAGAGATTATCATACTAAGCAGAGTAACTCAGAAAAAGACAAATACCGTATGATATCACTTATATGTGGAATCTAAAGTACAATACAAATCAACATATCTACGAAACAACAGACTCACAGATACAGAGAACAGACTTGTGGTTGCCAAGGGAGAGGAGGGTAGGGGAGGGAAGGAATGGGAGTTTGAGATTAGCAGATGCAAACTATTATATAGAGCATGGATAAGCAACAAGGTCCTATTCTATAGCACAGGGAACTACATTCAGTATTCTGTGACAAACCATAATGAAAAAGAATATGAAAAAGAATGTATATATATATGTATAACTGAGTCACTTTGCTGTGCAGAAGAAATGAACACAACATTGTAAGTTAACTATACCTCAAAAAAAAAAAAAAAAGACATATGGGTGGTCTGAATTAGTTTGTGCTGTAAGCATAAACTGCAGCCCAGATTTCAAACACTAAGTAGAAAAGAGAAGAATGTAAGATATCTCATGAATAATTTTTATATTGATTTATTATATAATAATTTATTATATGTTAAAATAATATTGGTGATATACTGGGTTGAATAAAATAGGTTATTAATTTAACCTTTTCACTTTTTAAAAATGTAGCTACTGGAAAATTTAAGATGTTTTTTATTGGATAGCCCCGGTCACCACGGCTGCTTTCTTATCTTCCCAGGATCACCTGCTAGAGTGGGTGAAGTCTCTCTTATTTCAGGAATCTCTTAGTTCTGATGGGCTCTCCGAAGTGTGTTTGAAGCCAGGCTGTGGGGAAAATGACAAATGGAAGGGAGAGCGACTTACAAACAGTGAGTTTTCATAACCAGCTCCCTGGAAGGACAGAGGAATTTTCTCTGCAGCAAAATTAATTTAGGCAAATTTAGATGATCAGGTAGACAGGATACCAGCACCTATTGTGGATAATAATAGCATTGCATATTTAATTGCTTGACTTCCTTTTAAAAGCTTAAGAATAAAGAAGTAAGAGTAGTCATCAAATCCTAAAATAGTTTAAGAGAAATTAATCATGAAAGTAAAAGCAGTAGCATAGTGAAGGAGCGGAGGTGCAGTGTATCAAGATGAGATCTCATCAATTGCTTTGTCGTATCCATAATGGTCCATCGGTGTTGGGCTGTTCGGGTGAGGCATCCAAGATTGTGCTTGGTTGTAGCTGTTTTAGAGGGATGTTTCTCTGCCATCTCCACTCCTGCTCCATGGCCAGAATAATTCGTTAGTCCTTGCATCATTAAACTGCATGTAGAAGAATGAACTTAATGCCTATTTGCATGGCTTGCTGTTGGTTTCATGTTTATTTCCCTTGCTGTTGGTTGCTGATTTGTTTCTACTGATGTATGCCAAAATCCTTGCAAGGAGAGATCTTGTTTTATATTTTTAACTCCTGTACTGTTGAACATAAAATAACATGTTCAGTTTGTGTTTGTTAATGGCTATAGTTTCTGGTTCATTAAAAGAAAAAGCAGATCATTCATTTTGCTTCTTATCTGCCCTCTTTCCCCTTCTGAACCCTCTCTCTCCATTCTTTTCACCATCTCTCTCCCTGCTTTTTTTTCTTCTAAGGTATAGGTCACATGGAGAAGTCCTAAAAAAAATGCGTGTTCAGCTGGCCTGTCTGCACCTTTTTTTTTTTTTAAACCAATACAGGCTTGCCTTAACCGAGTGTCACTTCATTTATTTATTTATTTTTATTTGACCACCTCTCCCCTTCCTCCTGCACAGCCTCCCCTCACTAAGGCAGCCCCAGGGCTGGAAGGCCCTCACGTGGTACCCAGTGGCTGGCTCACAGCACAGACTTGCCTTGGACAAGAGCCAGACCCAGGGTTGGAGCTGGGCAAACACTATTGCACCAGGGAGCCGATTGGAAGGAGGCCCAGGGTGGAGTACCCATGGGCTCAATGGAGGCCTGGTTTTACTTAAGATATTCCAAACAGTGAAGGGGGAGTAAACAGTCTGCTAATTAAATCTGGAGGTGGCAGTGAATTTGGAGGTGTTGCAAAGCCCTCTGCACACAGAGGACGTTGGGAGAACACAAAGAGCTGTAGAAAAGGTGAGGCAGGGCTTGGGGAGATGAGATTCTGCCTGGAAAAGTACAAGCCGCCATCTGGAGAGAAATTAGCCATGGTAGTGTGCTCTGTGGGGTGTAAGTCAGTGGCGCTGTGATTGACTTGGAGCCAGAACTGTTAAGTTCTGTTTCTTGTTCTTGATAGTCAGTAGTAATCGTTTATTTTTTTTACCCCTAAATTTATTACTCAGGAGTAGGGCCAGTCCTGCTGTGTTTATAAGGCTCAGCCTTAAAGGTAAACTGATAAGAGGTGTGTTCCTCTAAAATCATTTGCCCGTCTGCTTACATTTGCTTTGGCTTTGGACCCCGACGGTGGCCAGGGGTCCAGGATCTTGGAGGTTGGTTCCAGGAACTGGAAGCGTGGCTGACCAGCTGGTGGGAGCAGCTGCCCACTCAGTGTGGCTCAGAAGGCGCCCTGCTTCTGGGTGTGTGTCCGCCAGGAGGGATCCTGCCATCGGTCCCTGGGGTACCCGACAGTTTATAGGTTTATAGATCTCCCGCCTTCATGGCCCTGCCGCTTCCTAGGAGCTTTATAATCACATGCATAATGCTTTAGTGCTCTGAGCCAGCTTCCGTTTGCCAGTTTGAAAAACTACACTCTTAGGATGGGAAACAGGATTACCTCGAGGGTGAAGAGCAGTGATTTGGGGAGTTAGATGTCTGTTCAGGTCTCTGGGCGATCTTGGCCAAGTTGCTTCATTTCTCAGCCTCAACTTCCTTATCTGTAAAATGGCCCCAGACAGAGATGTAGATAGAGACCTTTGCTTGGGAGTGAACTTGAGCTGCATAAATATTAACTATCCCTGAACTCAGTATAGATCATACTCAGAACCTTTTCAATATGAGTTCAGAGGAGACCCTACCAGATGAGGTTGCCCTGGGAGATGGCATTGACACTAGATAAGAACTGGGAGAAAAATGGTGACGTCAGGCACAGCGGAGCTGATGCAGGACAGAGGTTCACATTTGAGTTTCCTGATGTGGTTGTATCAATGCCATATTATCTTCTTGCCTTCCGACATGTGAGAGTAAATAAATGTTTGCAGGGGGGTTACATAAGCAATGATAGGTCCTTACTTAAGCAAAGATGGTGACCAGTAAATGATGTGACGTCCTTGATGGAGGTGAGGGAAACTGACAGGGGCCACAGAGGGTCGACTCTTCCCCCTGAGAGCATCTTGCATTGGCTCTTGTGGACGCTCGCCTGAGAAGAAAGGGGCCTGAGAGAGGCTTTCCGTGGAACTGAAGGAGGAAAGGTGAGTAATTTGGAGGTTGTAGGCTTCAAGTTTATAAACACGTCTGTATAGCGGCTTTGCAATGCCTGTCGCTCTCTGCATTTGAAGAGGAATTATTTTGGGGAGAGGAGCATTGTTGGATGGGTGACCTAATTTGTTTCCTTTGTTTCCTTCTGGCCTGAACTGGGCAGGTAACCCTGACCCACAAGGTCTTAAACTGCCTGAAAGGAAATCCATTTGCTGATAGAGAAGATATACTTCGAGATAAAGAAGAGAATGTTTTGCTGGCAGCTTCCTCTGCTTGATTCTGGCTTTAGTCAAAGTATTAAAGAGCTGGTGACTGGACCACACTCCTCCAGTGTCTGAAATCTTACCCTTGGAACTCAAACCAGACCATAATTACAGTGGTTATTGTTTCTTAATTGTTTTATCTGCATTCGCCTTCTCTCCCTAATCCAATGGGGCTGAGGACTCTTTGAGGACAGAGTTCAAGACTCCACTTTCCACCGAGACTGGACTCAATAAATACCTGGCTGAAGGGTTAAAGAGGGATTTAACTTCCATAATTTATATTCTTCCTGTTTCCTAAAAGGACATAATGAATATAAGTGGATTTTTATCTGGAGAAATATTTTATTTATTTATTTATTTATCTATCTATCTTACAAGACATGTATGTTAAGTAGATTTTATTTATTTGGCCACACTGCGAGGCATGTGGGATCTTAATTGCCTGACCAGGGATCAAACCTGTACCCCCCGCAGTGGAAGTGTGGTGTCTTAACCACTGGACTGCCAGGGAAGTCCCTGGAGAAATATTTTATTTGTTATTATTATTTTTTAATAAATTCATTTTATTTATTTTTGGCTGCATTGGGTCTTCATTGGCTGCGTGCGGGCTTTCTCTAGTTGTGGCGAGCGGGGGCTACTCTTCGTTGCGGTGCACGGGCTTCTCGTTGCAGTGGCTTCTCTTGTTGCGGAGCACGGGCTCTAGGCGTGCAGGCTTCAGTAGTTGTAGCACGCGGGCTCAGTAGTTGTGGCTCGTGGGCTCTAGAGCACAGGCTCAGCAGTTGTGGCGCACGGGCTTAGCTGCTCCGCGGCATGTGGGATCTTCCCCGACCAGGGCTCGAACCCGTGTCCCCTGCATTGGCAGGCAGATTCTTAACCACTGCGCCACCAGGGAAGCCCTGGAGAAATATTTTAAATAAAAATCGGTATCCTTAGTGCATTGGTATTCCTGCCTACTCTGGAAGAAATATCTTTATTGATCATCACTCCCTTCATCCCCCTTCAGTCCCTACTCTCCCTAGTAATCTAGTTCTTTCTGTGGATGAATGACTGTTGGTGTTTAAATACTGAGGTCTCATCCACCCCCTTCTGTGCTGGGAAGCTTAGAATCATCCCTGTTGGAGGCTTCCCATCTCAGATACATTAACCCTGTCATGCGTGTATCAACAACAGCCCGCCAGACTGTTGGGATGAACAGACACGGAGCTTCCACTCTGTTTCTGTTTGTGGGGGAGAATTTCTTTCTGAAGGACTGTGATGGGCTTGGTCAGAGACTCGAGCATTGGGAGACTGTTGACCACTACTAGGAGCTTAGGAGGGTGGAGGCTGGGAGATAGGAGACATGGCGGAGGTTCCAATTTTGGGTTGGACTTGGTGACCTCTGAGATCCTGTCTATACCTTCAGGTTTTGTGATAAGTGGCAGGGTGGGGCATGGTGGGGATAGGTGACTGACCTGAGTGATTTTAGCCCTTTCCCTTCCCTCTGGGAGGGTCAACACTTGCCCAGGAGTAAATGGCTACAGTCGGGAAAGTTAGCTCTGAGATCCATCCGGGCAAAGGGGGAACTGGCAACAATGCCTGCTTTTTGCTTCCTAGATCTGCATGCTCTTTGCTTTTATTTTTTTATTTTATTTTTTTAATTTTTATTTTATACCGAGTATAGTTGATTAACAGTGCGGTGTTAGTTTCAGGTGTACAGCCAGATGATTCAGTTATACATATACATGTATCTATTCTTTTTCAAATGCTTTTCCCATTTAGGTTATTACAGAGTACTGAGCGGAGTTCCCTGTGCTCTACAGTAGGTCCTTGTTGGTCATCTGTTTTAAATATAGCAGTGTGTACACTGCATGCTCTTTGAATGTGTTATTCATCTTTGTCTTGACCTTAGTGGGTGCTCAATAACTGTTTGTTATTTAAATCATAAATTGTAGCTTTAAATTGCCTCTGCCAAGCGTCATCAAGACCTTTTATTTTTAGAACTTTCCACGAGGCATTGTAAGTATGGCACAGGTTTCCTGCAAAGTTGAGAGGCAGGTAACCTGCCCGAAGACTCTAATAACTTGGGTTTCCCCCATCCTCTCTCTACCGAAACTTGCTTTCTAGAAAATGCCTGTGTCAGCACGAATGTGTGATGAGTCTCAGTTCAAGGCGAGGCCAGGAGACCCAGGCTGCTTGGTTAACAGAGGCAGGAGGTATGAGCAATTTGGTGGGGGGCGTCTGTATTGCTTTGGGGAGCTTCTAGGTCCAGCTGTTGCCGGGGTGACGCACGTGAGCAGGCGTGTGTCAAATGGATTCTCTGTGCTGGAGCCTGCTTCTCAGGTGTCTCGTCCCGAGTGGGTGGCCTGGACATCTTTGGAAGTTCTTAAAAGTTTGACAGAAGATCAAGATCAAGAAACACGGAAACCACAAGCTTTTGAGATTCCCACAGAGATGCTATGAAGGGAAAGTACATAAAGATCTATGGGACCCCAAACTCACCAGAAGGATTCCCTCGTATGGGCCTCGAGGTCTGTGTGAAAGTTGAGAAGCGCCGTCATATTGTCTTAGAAGGAAGGGGAGTCATGGGACCTTCCTGGGGGACTTCCTCTCCAGGTGATCTAGTGAACAGTTCTTTCTCTATTCAGATTGACTTAAAAGGTTTAGAAGGTCATTAATTTGCTAAATGAACTCAGCTCATAGAGCCCCTGACCACAGACAAAATAGTTACACGTAAGCTGGTCTAGAAGTTTCCAGAAGTTTCCGCAATGCAGGATGCATTCAACAGAGTCAGTCAAAACAGGTGACTGGGCCTTTGACCTCATTTGGTTGTGCTGCCTGCTCTCCACTGCTTCTACTTTCTTCCCATCCTTCCCCCTTCTCAGTCTGCTGCTGAGAGAACGCACTTCTGATCCTGTTTGGCAACGCACCTGCCTTCAGGCCCAGTGGTGCTGCATGGGCGTCAGCTCTGCCAGCCAGGCCTAAAAGCACAGCATGGTGGTAAGTGCCCAGGTCATGAGGCCAGGCAGACCAGGTTCACAGTTACCAGGTGATGAAGCCACATAGACCAGGTTCACAGTTACCAGGTGATGAAGCCACATAGACCAGGTTCACAGTTACCAGGTGATGAGGCCACATAGACCAGGTTCACAGTTACCAGGTGATGAGGCCACATAGACCAGGTTTACGGTTACCAGGTGATGAAGCCAGGTAAACCAGACTCAAAGCTCCTTGGTGGTGAGGTCAGCTAAACCAGCTTCAGAGTTACCAGGTGATGAGGTCAGGTAGACCAGGTTTGCAGTTACCAGGTGATGAGGCCAAGCTGACCAGGTTCACTTGGGTGAGCAATTTTACGTCTCGCCCCCTCAAATTGTATCGTCACATGGAAGATGGGGGATAATAAATGTCCCTGGTGTAGGGGTTAAAAGCACGGCTCTGGGACCAAGTTGCCTGCGTTTGAATCTGCCCCATCGCTGTGAGCTGTGTGATTTGGGGCAGGTCACTTGACTCTGCCTCAGTTGGCTCATCTGTAAAATAGGATTGTTGGGAGGAGTAAATGGCTCCTCCCAGATACGCTAAAATCCTAGGATAGTGCAAGGCGGACATTAAGTGTTGTGTAAGTTTTTGCTCTCATGAATTACCTGAAGGGGCATTACATGAACAGATGGAATATAAAACACTTGGGCAGAGTGTGGGCTCAATACACTTTAGCTCATTTGCTTGTTAATCTTGGCAGAGAATAAACTCCGATTATATTTCCTCATTTCCTATTGGATCTTCCATTTTCCTGTTTCAGAGCTCTCAGGATCAAAACCGTCACCAGCAAATGAAGGGAGATCTTGTTGCTTGTTGCCATGTAGCAAGGGGAGCGCACTGGGCTTTGGAGTTAGACAGAATCGACTTTTGAGTCCTGGCTCTGACACTGACTAGCCATGGAATTTGACCCTGAGTTTGTTTCACCTGAGCAATGGGAGTTAGGATGCTTGGAGGCGAAGCTGGGTATGTATTATTATCTCCATTTTATTGATGAGCAGACAGGTTCAGAGATTTGCCCACAGTCACACAGTTAGCCAAGAAGCTCTACAGACTGTGTCCAGGGTTGTCCTGGAGTCCTGTTATTTCATCGCACCATCCTCTGAAATAATGGTCTTTTTCCGCTTTTTCAAAGTCTAGACATCTTCCTTAAAAGAGTCTTACCTGAGCGGTTCACATGACTTGTCCTCAGTTGAGAAAGGGTTTCTGCTGCTTATAGAAATGCATTGTGTTCCTGCAGAACTGTCTTAATTGCACTATTTGGGACTTTTTTTGCAAAAGCATTTAACTATTCAGTTCATTAACTATATTTAGTGAAAATTGCACCTAATAAAGTTTTGGGGCACCCTTTTTATGTCTTAGTGCTGTAGCTCTGTTGTTTGATAACATTGTAGAGAGAAAATATATAACTTAGATGTTTTATTTGACTTACTTCTCTTTGTTGGTACCTTTGGTAAGGTGCGAAAAATTGAAAAGAGAAATCTTATTTTGCAGTGGAGTTACTGCTGTTTAAAAACATGGTGTTGGGTGCCAGGACAAAGCTGTTTAAAGCCCTGAATGGTGATGGTCCACTGAGAATGATTGAGAATGTGCTAAAATTTAAAAATTTGTTTTACAGATGGATGAAGAATTATAGTGACCTCCTAAATTTAAACAATAGGTTCTGTGGTGGTAGCTTAAAAGCGTGTCATGTTGAGCTCCTGGGTAGTATAGTCACTGGAATGGGGAAACAAAATTGTCATTTTTTTTTAAAATTTTTATTTTTTTTGGCTGCGCCACACAGGTTGCAGGATCTTAGTTCCCCGACCAGGGATTGAACCCCGTGCCCTCGGCAGTGAAAGCTCAAAGTCCTAACCACTGGACCGCCAGGGAATTCCCTTAATTTGCTATTTAAATTGGTTGAAGTGAAATAAACTTCCTAGTTATCACTATTTTCAACTTTTGATATGTTACTGCCAATGATCCCATTTGGATAAAACTGTGCGCAAAAGACTGCGTCAGTTGAAAAAATGGGTCTTTGAAATGTTGCAGACCATTTGTGCTAGAGCATCCTTTTAGAGGACTGGTGGTCCATTTCACTCACTGCTGAGCCCGAGGCTCAGAAACAATGGCTTCCCTAGAACATAAGTGTGTTCAGTAATTTCATGGTAGGGACATGATTATTTCTTAACAACTGGAGTTTTTGCTCACCTTTACTTCTTAGAGGCTCAGTTGCATATGTGTGTTTCACATCATCCTTTGTAATGTGAAAACCAAGGCTCAGAGAGGTTAAGTAATTTGCCCAAGGTCACACAGAAGTGAGTACTGGAGCCTTCTGTTTTCTGAAATTCCAGAATATGAACTTTAAAAAAAACTCTAGAAACTGTTTTTTTTTTTTTGGGAGGGGGCTGTGGGTGGGTAATTGAAACTAGGACTTCCAGCTTGGTATTTTGCCAACTTTCTGTTATTTCTTGTTATCTGAGCATAAAATAGAAAGCCAACCTCATTAAGAATTTTAGGATGAGGATTTTTTTTCAGAGAAGGTGGCAAAGCTGAGGTAATTAAGAGTAAATCTAGCAATCTATCCCTTCTTAAGAAGTTCAGGAATAATAAGCAAGCATAAAGCCACTTGATGTGTGAGTTCATGTACTTAGGGAAGGAGAGGAAGCAAGCATGCATCGTTTATTAAGCACCTGCTCTGTGGTGGGCTGTGTTCTTTCACTCATGCTGTGTATAAACCCCTGACGTTAGTAAGGTGTGGGTCCTTTCCAGGATTTATTGTCTCATTATGAAGCAGGTGTTGCTTCACCCATGGAAAAGGTGGCAGAAGCCTGGGGGGTTTTTAATTGGTCCAGTGTGGGGAGTTGGTGGGCGAAGCAGGTCTCGAATTCAGCTTCTGATTCCAAGACCAGAGTTCTTTCTCCTGCCCCACAGCCTATGTTACATAATGTTTCTTTATGTTTATATGCAACATAAATCTCCAATTGGACGGCTGGGAAGTGCTTTTGGCTGGCTTTGTTGCTTCAGCTGTCTGAAAGGAATGGCTTTCATAAACACGGAGAGGGAATTGGGTTTTCACTTTGTGATAATTCATATTACAGAAGTGGGAAAGGTCATTATCACGGGAATTCCATGAATCCCTGAAGCAGTGGGTCCTAAATGAGTTCGCCTGCCCTAGGATGGTCATGTTTTTCTCTTTTGATATTTAATACCATTGCTACCTTTTTTTTAAAGACAAATTTCATGAATGAAAATTTAAAACTCAAAAGAAAGGAAAAATAAAACCTCATCCATAAACTCATCATTCTTTTTCTTTTTTTAAATTGAAGTATATTTGATTTACAGTGTTTCAGGTGTACAGCAAAGTGATTCAGTTATACATTAAACTCATTCTTTTTTAAAAAATTATTTATTTGGTTGTGCTGGGTGGGCTCCTTAGTTGCGGCTCAAGGGCTCCTTAGTTGCGGCTCAAGGGCTCCTTAGTTGTGTCATGTGAACTGTTAGTTGCAGCATGCATGTGGGCTCTAGTTCCCTGACCAGGGATCGAACCCTGGGCCCCCTGCCTTGGGAGTGCAGAGTCTTAACCACTGCGCCACCAGGGACGTCCCTAAACTCATAGTTCTTAAACAGCTATTGCTAGTGTTTGCTTCTTTTTTTTTTTTTACTGTGGTATTATATAAAACATAAAATTTACCATTTTAACCATTTTCAAGTGTTTTCAGTGACATTAAATACATTCACATTGTAGTACAACCATCACCACCATCCATCTCCAGAACTTTTTCATCTTCCCAAACTGAAGCTCCATACCCATTAAACGATAACTCCACATTCCTCCCTCCTCTGGCAGCTACCATTTCACTTCCTGTGTCTACGAGCTTGACTGTTCTAGATACTTCATATAAGTGGAGTCATATAGTATTTGTCCTTTTGTGATTGGCTGATTTCACTTAGCATAATGTCCTCAAGTTTTCATCTGGGTCGTAGCATGTGTCACGATTTCCTTCCTTCAAGGCTAAATAATATTCCATTGTATGTGCATAGCACATTTTGTTTATCTGTTTATCTGATGATAGATACTTTGTTTCCACATCTTGACTAATGTGAATAATGCTGGTATAAACATCGGTGTACAAATATCTGTCTGAATCCCTGCTTTCAGTTCTTTTGAGTGGATACCCGTAAGTGAATTTCTGGCTCATTCATGATAATTCTGTTTAATTTTTTAAAAAAATAAATTTATTTATTTATTTATTTTTGGCTGCGTTGGGTCTTCGTTGCTGCACGCGGGCTTTCTCTAGTTGCGGTGAGCGAGGGCTACTCTTCGTTGCGGTGCGCGGGCTTCTCATTGTGGTGGCTTCTCTTGTTGCAGAGCACTGGCTCTAGGTGTGCGGGCCTCAGCAGTTGTGGCATGCGGGCTCAGTAGTTGTGGCGCATGGGCTTAGCTACTCCGCGGCATGTGGGATCCTCCCAGACCAGGGCTCGAACCCGTGTCCCCTGCATTGGCAGGTGGACTCTTAACCACTGCGCCACCAGGGAAGCCCTCTATGTTTAATTTTTTGAGGAACTGCTGCACTATTTTCCACAGCAGCTGCACTAATTTGCATTCCCACCAGCAATTCACAAGGCTTCTGATTTCTCCACTGTTCCTCACCATTATGTGTTATTTTCTGTTTTGATAATGGCCATCCTAATGCGTATGAACTGATATCTCATTGTAGTTTTTTTTGTTTGTTTGCTTGTTAGATCCTACATATATCCTTTTATTTTATTTTATCTTTTTTAACATCTTTATTAGAGTGTAATTGCTTTACAATGGTGTGTTAGTTTCTGCTTTGTAACAAAGTGAATCAGCTATACATATACATATAACCCCATATCTCCTCCCTCTTGCATCTCCCTCCCTCCCACCCTCCCTATCCCACCCCTCTAGGTGGTCACAAAGCACCGAGCTGATCTCCCTGTGCTATGTGGCTGCTTCCCACTAGCTATCTGTTTTACATTTGGTAGTGTATATATGTCCATGCCACTCACTTTGTCCTCATTGTAGTTTTGATGTGCATTTCCCTAATGATTAGTGATGTTGAGCATCTTTTCATGTGCTTATTGTTAGTATTTTACAATATTATTGTTATTATTTAAGAGTATTATTGTTAGTGCTTATCCTTCCAAGTGTCTACCTTGGCACTTGTTTCTCTTTTTTCTTTTCAGAATGTAATCATGGCTTACACAAAACTATGTTTGAAATATTCTGTGTTTACCACCAACTATCTTCATCAGCAGGTTTAGATTAGAGTTGCAGCAAAGTGCAGACCCATCTGGTTGGTGCTGTATTTAGTGATAATTTTCACCACCCCAAACTCTTCTCCTTAGGAAACCCAAGATCATTGGGATGTTAGCAGCTATCTGTCAGTAATGCTACAGGGCCATGCACATTGTGAATACTCTTCTGGATTCCAAATAGAAGGCTCTGGGGTTTATTTTGGAGTGAAAGGAGTCTCAGGCCCAGTTATAACTTTTTTTTAGATCCTGATGCCCGGAGAGTTGGAGACAGCCTGTCTGTGACATGTATGAACTCATAACTTGGAGCCTTCCATGAATGGGTTAATGGCATTGCTTTGATTTCTAAATAGAAAATAGTGTTTATGGGATCAGCACATCCTTCTCTCCCGTGGTGGTGTTCTAAACTTCCTTTTGTCTTTTATTTGGCATTTTTCATAGAGGCAATGTTCTGAGGGTGACTTTCCCAGGCTGTCCCTGAGGACCAGGGAACCCGCATGTCGATTCACTGCAAGGCATGCTGGGAAGATCAGACTGATGAAGTTTGCACTTGGCTTTGTCCCATCCCTGTGACTGTCCCACACCACCGAGCCCGAGTTTCCTCATCCATAACATGGGGATAATACTGGCCAGCATGCATTGTTGTTGGGAAAAAGAAGTGAACTGATTAATGAATGTATTAGTTTCCTAAGCCACAAATTTGGTGGTTTAAAAGAGCGCTAATTTCCCTCCTAGTTCTGGAAGCCAGAAGTCCAAAATAAGTCTCACTGGCTTGAAATCAAGATTGTCGACAGGGGCACACTTCCTCCAAGACTGTAGGGGAGAATCTGTACCCTGCCTGTTCCAGCTTCAGATGACTGCCTGTGTTCCTTGGCTTATGGCCACATCACTCCCGTGTTTGCCTCTGTGTATCTTCTCCTCTTATATCTATGAAATCTCCCTCTGCCTCCATTTTAGTAGGATACCCGTGACTGCATTTTGGTTAAGATCCTCAACTTAATTATATGTTTTGCCATGTAAGGTAATATTTACAGGTTTGGGGGATTACGGTTTGGGAATATCTTGGGGGACATTTTTTAGCCTTCCACAGCAAGCAAAAATATAGTATTCTCCACCAGTGGTTTTACGTGATTGGGATTGTCTTAAAGTTCCTTACACAGATCTCCTGAGATCACGTGGTGGAGCAGGGAGCAGTTATGGCTTTCACCCACGCACTGTGAGTATTTAAGCCCCTGGCACAGTGCCTGGCGAAAGACAGGAGCCCAGTACCTACTAGTTTATTATATTTCTAAGAAGTTTTTGCTACACCGTCCTGATTCTCATTGTTTTATTCTAATATCATTTTGTCCATCTTTTCTTCTTTTTTTAAATCCTGGATGGACTTAGTTGTGCAGGCACCAACAGCATGTTGAGTTTTGCAGGGTTGGGACTGGGGATCAATAGCTCTGATGAGGCAAGAGGATGTTACGCCAATTATTGAGGGTTAATCACACATAGGTAATTCCCTTCCTTTGGGAGCCCATGGGGATGGTTCCAGTGGAGCCGGTGAAGACCCCTTGTGAGACACAAACCCATGTCTTTTCCAACATTCCTGAGTATGTTTTCACCTGCCCAAGGAATCTTATCTTGGACCATGGCCATGACTGGGAGCTCTGCATTTATTTTTCTTAAATCACCTGCTGCCCAGAAATGCCGACCAATTCCAGTTTCATTCTGTAGGGAGCGGGTGTTGCTATCATTATGTGCCTGAACGTATGTGGTGGGTGGAGGTGTAGTAGTAGCCTGTAAAGTTGCTGATTTCACGCTGCCTTTTCTGGTTCTAGAAGGGGTTTCTTAGGTTAATTCAACAAGCATATGTTTATTGGGTGCCAGGCTCTGAGGGGCTTACAAGGTGGAGTTCCTAATCTAAGTGGGTAGAGGTAGAATAAAGTACTGATTATGGCTATAGCACTGGGCGCCAAGCTTGAGTGGGCATCAGAACCTGATTTAACAAGAGGGCTTGTTAAAGCACGAATTGCTGGCCCAGAGTTTCTGATTTAGCGGGTCTGGGGTGGAGGGCAAGAATTTCGATAGTGATGCTGCTGGGTTCCAGCTAGCCTTCAAAGGATGGATTGGATTTTCATAGATGGACAAAAGAAGCTGGAGGCATTCCAGGGAAATGAGGTGTCTGTGGCGGGGTAGCGAATGGAATGGCAGGTCATGATTTTGGAGGGGCGGCCTGTGGGTGGAGAGCGAAGAAAGGGGCAGAGGCAGAGGACAAACTCTACTGTGTCTGTAGAGCCAGTGTAGACCCCTTGGAGAGTCATTTGGTCGAGGGCACAGGAATCTTGGGTTTCTGTAAAAGTGCTGTCACGTCTACGGAAAGCTAAGAGTGCCCGTTGGCAAAGAGTTGCCAAACCAGGTGAGGCCCTCCCACGCACTTCTGTGACAGAATCTCAGAATGGATTGGGAAGCTGCATGTACATATGTGATAGAAATACTGAGGGTTGGAAGCAAGAAATAATGTGGCTGTATCTTGCTTTCCGTCTCTCCCGACTGGGATCACAGGCTTTCCACTTGAACAAAGTTGGCTTTGTCCTGTGGTCCCCCCCAGCTTCAGGCTCCAGGAGACCTGTTTTTTGCAGAGAGAGAGAGGGCAGTTCAGCTACACGGTCGGGGACCACACCAAGACCTACAGGCATGGGCTCTGCAGTTCAAATCCTGGAGGATTTGAGGACTGTGGTTGTATCAAGATTGAATTTTTTACTTTCTTCCTACCTTGTAACTTAACATTTTCGGCCGCTGCATTCCTGACCCTGTACATTGGTAGGTCACCTTTAGAACCCTAGAAGCAAGAACCTGGAATCTGCAAATTCTCTTGTTCAACCAGTTTGGTTGGATAATTGCCTTTTCAGTTGAAAACAGTTTTTACTTTCTTTAGTTAGTCCTGGGTTTGCATTATGTTTTGGGGCAAACATCTTTGATTCTACGTGGTAAGTCTGTTCTTAATTTCAACTCTTAGATCATGAGGTGGAAGGAATTGGGGATGGGGTGGGAGAAGGGGGCCGTCAGAGCAGCTTTTGAGATACAAGGGCATTTCCCCCCGCCCTGCCCCCCACCCCAGTAATGTCCCTCTGTTGCAATTCTTTGGGGGAATGTGCTGGAACTTTTTTTTTTTTTAAGGGATGAGTGACTTTTTTTTTTTTTTAACATTTTTATTGGAGTATAATTGCTTTACAATGGTGTGTTAAGTTTCTGCTTTATAACAAAGTGAATCAGCTATACATATACATATATCCCCATATCTCTTCCCTCTTGCGTCTCCCTCCCTCCCACCCTCCCTATCCCACCCCTCTAGGTGGTCACAAATCACTGAGCTGATCTCCCTGTGCTATGTGACTGCTTCCCACTAGCTATCTATTTTACATTTGGTAGTGTATATATGTCCATATATACACTACCACTCTCTCACTTTGTCCCAGCTTACCCTTCCCCCTCCCTGTGTCCTCATGTCCATTTTCTAGTAGGTCTGCGTCTTTATTCCCATCTTGCCCCTAGGTTCTTCATGACTTTTTTGTTTTTTTTTAGATTCCATATATATGTGTTAGCATATGGTATTTGTTTTTCTCTTTCTGACTTACTCCACTCTGTATGACAGACTCTAGGTCCATCCACCTCACTACAAATAATTCAATTTCGTGGAACATTGTTTTTACAAGCAGATCTGGTTTGATGTAAAGATAGCAACTGGCAGGCATGATTCCTGTATAAGAGACTCCTTTAAAACAAATTCAGAATGTCACTTTTTCAATAAAGGTGTGTTCTGGTTTCTGAGGAGCTTATTTTGACAGTCTGATTCCACTGCAAAAGAACATAGAAGGCATGACTAGTACTGAGAGGGTGAGAGTTTGTGGGTTACCTACCCTCTTGGCGGCTGTGTGGCAGTGATTCAGAGTTTGCACTGTGGTGATGGATGTTAGCTAGACTTACTGTGGGGATCATTTGCAGTATACACATACATTGAATTAATATGTTGTACACCTGAAACTAATATAATGCTGTTCTGTTCAATTATGTCTCAGTTAAAAATGATTAAAACAAGTTTGCATTTTACAAGATGGTAGCATTGAAACTCAAAAGGAAATCTGCTTAATGATGAACATGGGCATCTGAAATAGTGAGAAAACTGACTAAGAGATCAATCTAAGCTGCATGTTCTAGTGGGGAAGAGCACGGAACTAGGTTGCTTGGGCTTGAATCCCAGCTCCAAGACCCTGAGAAGCTACTTGCCCAAAGTTAAGTGACTTCTCAGGGTCTTAGTTTCCTCATCTGTAAAATGGGCATAATAATACAGTTCATCTATCTCACAGGGTCATTGTGAAGATTAAATGAGCTAGTATGTGTGAAGAGCTTACAGTAGTGCCTGGTGCACGGTGCATGTGTATGTATGGAACATATATATGGCACATGTGTATAAATGTTTATTAAAATAAATTGATTTCCAGGAAGATAAGAATAGTGTTGAAATAGAGTAAATGTTAACTTTACTGACTTTTTCGCACAGAGCTGTTAGCCGTCTCAAAACCCTGCATAGTCTTTAATGTCCAATTTTATGTAGTTTGTTCTAGAACATTCATGTTTTCTCTGTGATTATCTTAGACTTTGAAAAGAAAAGAGGCGCTGGGAGTTTTCCTCAGAATTTAGTCCCTGACGTTACATATTTTGGGAAAAGAAGGGCAGGAAGAGTCTTTCAGAGGGTCATTTCTTTGGTTTCCCAACTGTGGGTTATAAGGCATTTGTTGGTTCATTCAAGGCTGTTGTGATAACATTAAAAAATTGCAGTAGAATAAAAAATTTTGGTGCATCCCGCCTGATAAAGGTAGGTGTTGTGTAAGACATTTTTTGTGTTACGTACCTGTGGGCTAGGTTTACCATTGGACCCTAACTCACAGCCCTCCTTTGTCTCCACCTGCCAGGATGGTGTCTCTTGTCTATTTCTTCTGCCAGTCAGTTCCAGCTGCCCGTCAATTCCACATGGATTCTCAAATTAGATTTTCTTAAAAATGTTTTCTCCTTGCCTTAGCAACCAGATGTAAGCTTGAGGTTTTAAGACTTTTGAAATATTTATTTTAGTGTTAAATTTTTCCTTTTTGCTCTTCTCTTTCCTGGAACTTTGGTGAATTTTGACGTTGCACGTGATCAGTCCAGGGTCAGGGAAACCTGATCCAAGAGTTTTAGGGATGTCACACACAACTGAGCAAAGCATGCTTTGGTGACATAACTCTTTGTTAGGATTGATCAAACCTTTTAATAGCTTCAACTCTGTACCAGGCATATAGTGCTTTATAAATATTACTTCATTTGATTTTCATAATAGTATGAACTAGATATTATTATTATCATTATCATCATCATCGTCATCCCCTTTTTACAGATGAGGAAAACTGAGGCTCCAAGGGCATGACTTGGCCAAGGTCGAGTGGCTGGTGACAGAGCAGGGATCTAAGTGTAGATATTCTGGCTATAGAGACAGTGCTGACAGTCACTCTGCTGCATTGTAAATATATTTTTGAATTTTATTTAAAGCGAATAATTCTTTAAATTGAAGTATAGTTGATTTATAAAGCTAATAATTTTGACTGAAGCTTTCTATTTTTTTTGGGGGGGGGCATGCTACGCGGCTTGCAGGATCTTAGTTCCCCAACCAGGGATTGAACCCATGCCCTCAGCAATGAAAGAGCGGAGTCCTAACCACTGCACCTCCAGGAAATTCCCTGAGGCTTTCTATTTATTGCTAAGTGGCTTCAGAGGTCCAAACCTTCAGTGCCAGCAACCTGCTCAAGCTGGGGTTCCTAAGCTTAGTACCTAGGGTTGCCCTAACAAAGTACCGCAAATGGGGTGACTTAACTCAGATTTATTCTGTCACAGTTCTGGAGACTGCAAGTCCAAAGTCCAGGTGTTGGCAGGGCCTTGTTCCTTCTGAAGGCTCTAGGGGATAATCCGTTACATTCTTCTCTCCTAGATTCAAGGTTGCCGACAATCCTTGGTGTCCCTTGGCTTGTTGGCCCATCACTCCAATCTTTGCGTCTGTTGGAAGGACACCAGTCATATTAGATGAGGGACCCAGTCTACTCCAGTGTATCCTCATCTTAACTGATTACAGCTGCAATGACCCAACTGTAAAATGTAAATGATTTCCAGATAAGGTCACTGTTGTGGGCTGAATGGCATGTGTGTGTCCCTCATCTTCACATATTAAAGCCTTAACACGCAGTGATACAGAATGTGAGAAGTGACCGTATTTAGAGATGGGGCCTTTGAAGAGGTAATTCAGTTAAAATGAGCCCTTATATGGTGGGCCCTAATCTGATCTGACTAGTGTCCTTATGAGAAAAGGAAATTTGGACACACACACATCAGGGATGCATGAGCACAGAGGGAGACCACGTGAGGACGCAGTGAGAAGGTGGCCATCTACAAGCCGAGGAGAGAGAACTCAGGAAAAACCAGCCCTGCTGACACCTTGATCGCAGACTTCCGCTTCCAGAACTGTGAGAAAATAAATTTCTGTTATTTAAGCCACCCAGTCTCTGGTACTTTGTTGTGACAGCCCTAGCTGACAAATGCAGTCACATTCACAGGGGCTAGCCTTAGGACTTCAGCATATCTTTTTGGAGGACACAATTGAACCCATAGCACCAGGATTTCACCTTTCAGCTTAGGAGGTCCTTTAATGACCATCCTTGTAAGATGTTGGTTCTGGTCTGAGGTTATATAGAAGGGCAACTTTTCACTTCTTTCCAGCCTGGGCACTAATATACCTGCCTGAAAGAAAGAAACATGCCTCCTGTGGCCTGGGGAGGGCCCTGGAGGCCGAATTCAGCGGCTGACTCATCCTCCAAGTACGCGGGCTTTAGAAGCACATGGGAACTGGCTTGCTGGTAGCAAGAGCTGTCAGCCTAGGTAGTGCGGCTGCCTAAGGGAGAGGGACACGCAGTGCCGCCTTCACCGCAAGGGAAGAGCATCTGACGTTTATCCCTTTTAAAGATGATCTTCCTCTGACAGCGCCAAGCACTAGGGGTGGGTCTGGCGCTCACTCCTCCCCCTCCCCTCCCCCTCCCCCCTCCTCCCCTCCCCTCCTCCTCCCCTCCCCCTCCCGCCCTCCCCTCCCCTCCTCCCCTCCCCCTCCTCCCCTCCCCCTCCCCTCTCAGGTCCTCCAGGGGAATGGGAGAGGCACAGCTTCCCTGGGGAAGGCGATGAGGCATTGCTATGATGCGCAGGTTATTTTTGCTTCCTTCCTGGGTGTGGGTGTTTGTGTTGACATCGGTGACGGCGGCGCTGGAACGCTCGGGTGCTGGTGGGGCGGGTCAGAGGTGGTGCCTGTGCTAGGCCGGCGACTGTGCGCTCACGTGGCCCTGGGGGCTTTGCAGGACTCTGGGAGAACCGGCTTTGCTCCTCTGGGCTGGGGGTCCCATTCCGTCCTCCATGGCACATGCCGGGGAGGGGGCTGCCTCATGTGCAAGTGGGGGAGTCTCCCTGCGGGACCCCTGTCTCAGAGGGCAAGCTTTGGTGGCGGTCCTGAGGAATCGTTGTGCGGGGTGCTCTCCATTCCTCCCCCCGCTTCTCCATCAAATATCCGCGCAGTGTATTCAAACATAAATCTTGGGAAGATCAATCTTGGGGTCGGGTCTCAACTCTGCCTCTGATTCCACTAGAAGTATGTGTGTTTATTATGTTGGAGGGGGCAGGGTGAGTTACTAGCCTTTAGCCCAGTTTGCTAACCGTTCTGCAGTGTGTCATACCCCAAATGCCAGTAGTGTCCCTGTTGCCCTCCTGTAGGAACAATCTGGAACTACCCCTGCTGGGGCAGTTGGAAAAGCCCACCTGGGGATATTGAAACCCAGGCACCCAACAGATTCAGAAACTGAGATTCAGGTCAACAGGCCTGGATCAGAAGTGGTTATTTGGTTAGGAATTTCGAGATGAAAGTCTAGTTCTTATTTATTTATTTGGCTGCGTCGGGAGTTTTAGTTGCGGCACGTGGGATGTTCAGCATGCAGGATCTTCGTTGTGGCATGGGGGCTTCTCTCTAGTTGCGGTGCGCAGGCTTAGCTGCCCCGCAGCATGTGGGATCTTAGTTCCCTGACCAGGGATCGAACCCTGGTCCCCTGCATTGGAAGGTGGATGCTTAACCACTGGACCACCAGGGAAGTCCCGAAAGTCTAGTTCTTTATTTTTCTTTTTCTCCCCTCCACACCCCAAAAAAAGATACACAAGAATCCCAGTCTGGTGGGGCTTTTTCCGCATTCCACCCTGTATTAGTTTCCTGGGGCTGCAGTAACAAAATCCTTCAAACTGGGTGGCATAAAACAGCATGTAGACTTATTCTAGCAGTTCAGGAGGCTAGAAGTCTGAGATCAAGGTGTTAGCCGAGGCACGGTCCCTCTGGAGGCCCTAGCAAAGAATCCGTCCTTGCTTCTTCCTAGCTCCTGGTTGCTCTCAGCAGTTCTTAGAGTTCCTCTGCTTGTAGCTGCATCATTCCAGACTCTGCCTCCATCCTCACCCGTCCTTCCCCTGGGTCTGTCTCTTTCCCCAAATTTCTCTCTTCTTATCGAGATACCAGCCATCGGAATAGGGCCCACCCCAATCCAGTGTGATCTCATCTTAATTTACTCATCTGCAAAGACTCTATTTCCAAATAAGGTCACATTCACAGGTTCCTGGGTTAGGACTTCAGCATATGTCTGGGGGACAGATTTGGGGGACACGATTGAACCCACAGTACACCCCCACTACTGCCATTGTGTTGCCACTCTAAAATGCTTTATGTTATGATTGATGTTAGAGGCACTGCTTCCTGCATCAATTTTATTATTGTCTGTTTCCTCCCTCTTCGTTTGAGCTCAGTCTTTTTTTTTTTTTTTTTTTTTTTATTTTTTTAATTTGGCCGCACCATGTGGCATGCGGAATCTTAGTTTTCCGACCAGGGATCAAACCTGTGCCCCTACAGTAGAAGCGTGGAGTCTTAACCACTGGACCACCAGGGAAGTCCCTTGGAGTCATTCTTTTGATTGTCTCTCCCCCAACTCCCCCATCCTGCCCTTCCCTGCTAAGTCTTTTCAGTCATTATTCTCTGCTTTGTCAAGCCTCTGATGACAACACACTTCTATCTGGACATTTCTGTTTTGTGCCTTTCCGGGGGGAGGTACACACTCTCCTAAGATCCTGCATGGCACTCGCTATGCAGACGAAACAGATATTTGTCCGTGATCTGATTCCTGTCTGTCTGTCCCACTGGATTGTAAACCCCAACAAGATGAGGGACCATGACTTTAGCTCATGATTGATTGTACCTTCCTATCTAGCCCAAGACCTAGCGTAGAGCTGGTGTTTTTAAACATTAGTTGAATAAAAAGGAAAACTTGCTTTTCTATTAATTATAGTTGGGGAGAAGTGTGAAATGATTTTAAAAAGATACACATATCTCCCCCCAAAATTAAAAATAGAATTACCATATGATCCAGCAGTTCCCCTTCTGGGTATATATCCAAAAGAATTGAAAGCAGGGACTTGAAGAGGTATTTATTTGTACACCCATGTTCACAGCAGCATCATTCACAATGGCCAAAAAAGTCAAAGCAACTTCTGTCCATTGATGGATGAATGGATAAACAGACTGTGGTATATATGTGCAATGGGACATTACTCAGCTTTAAAAAGGAAGGAAATTCTGACACGTGGATGAACCTTGAGGACATTATGCTAAGTGAGATAAGTCAGCCACAAAAAGAGGAATACTGTATGATCCCACTTGTGTGAGGTACTGAGAGGACTCACATCCATGGAGACAGAAAGTAGAGGGGTGGTGGCCAGGGGCTGGGAGGAGGGGGATGGGGAGTTATCGTTTAATGGGTACAGAGTTTCAGTTTCACAAGATGCAAAGAGTTGTGGAGATGGATGGTGGTGATGGTCACACCGCAAGGTAAACATAATACCACTGAGCTGTACACTTAAAAATGGTTCAGATGATATATTTAATGTTCTGTGTAGTTTACCACACACACACACACAAACACAATGATATGGAAGGATGCAAAAAAAACCCACCCCACGTTTCTGTGCATCTGCTGTGTGTGTGAAAGAGACTGAGTGGGTTTGGAGAGCGTTACAGAGGAAAGGAAGGGAGAAATGAATGGGGAGCCAGCCAGAGGAGCTGGCGAATGCCTGTTGTGAGGAAAAGTTGGATGGGGGGGCGGGAAAAGCATCTGTGTAGTTATCAGTGCTTGTGGTGGTAAGCAGAGCTCTGTCTTCAGCTAGCTGTGGGATCTTGAACAAATCAATCGTTTCCTATTGTGGGCATCAGCTTTGGAAGGAAGCTGGCATAGTAACCTCTAAAGATCTTTCTAGCTCAGAAGACTTCAGAGGTTTGGAGCATCTAACAAGGTAACACTGATTCACTGATTTTTTTTTTTCTTCACAATTCTCTGCAATGTCTACACTCAGTGGGCGCTCTCCTGATCGTGCTGGTTCCAGAGTGCAAGTTGGAAGGAGTCATCTTGCGGTCAAGAATTTCCAGTCTTTTTAACGGCACCAGTTAATTTGGGCTAAGAACACATTTAACTTTTTCTCAGTCTTCCTTCGCTCTGATCCAGTTGCCACATCTCCTAGTTTTAAAATTTTCTTCACAGATGTAGAAAACAAACTTATGGTTACCAGGGGTGAAGAGGGGGGAAGGATAAATTGGGAGATTGGGATTGACATATACACAGTGTTAGATATAAAATAGATAACTAGTAAGGACCTACTGTATAGCACAGGGAACTCTACTCAATACTCTGTAATGGCCTATATGGGAAAAGAATCTAAAAAAGAGTGGATATATATGTATATGTATAACTGATTCACTTTGCCGTACACTTGAAACTAATAAAACGTTGTAAATCAACTATACTGCAATAAAAATTAAAAAAATAAACATTTGGCACCCTAAAAAAAATTTCCTTGGCCCTTTATCTTTATTTAACATTTATACTTCTTGGTCTTCTTGGATTCTAATTATTCATTGCTGATAATAGTAACTCCTGTATATAGCTAAGCTTTTCGCGTGAATTATATCATCGAATCCTTATGTCAGCCCTGTGAGGTGGATTCATGATCTCTAGTTTACGGACAAGGAACCTGAGTGGTTAAGTAGCTTGCTTGGCCTTGAGGTCACCCAGCTGGGCAGTGGGTGAGTTGTGATTGAACCTGGTTTGTTCTGAGCTACGCACGCACCATGGATACTGCTCTAGGCTAATGCAGTCCTTCTGTGTCCTAGGTCCCTTTATGGCAGGGACAATATCTTTGTATTTTTGGTCCCTCTGAGGTCTCCAGTACAGGCCTGTCAGAGACAAATACAATTTTTTCGAAGGTACTTGATAGTTTATTTAAGAGGAATCATTCCTGGGCATTCCCTGGTGGTCCAGTGGTTAGGACTCTCACTGGAAAGGCAGTGCTTTCACTGCTGGGGGGCCTGGGTTCGATCCCTGGTCGGGGAACTAGGGTTAGGGTTAGGGTTAGGGTTAGGATTAGGGTCGAGGAACTAGGATCCCACAAGCCGTGCAGCATGGCCAAAAAAAAGAGGAATCATTCCTGTCACGCTGTGTCAGGAAAGGAATTTCTCTTGTGCTGAGCAGACCACAGTAGTCAAGTTCTGAGCTTCTGGGGAGAAGAGGTAGGTTCCTCTAAAAATTTCCTTTATAGACTAAAGGGCAGCTATTAGCAAGTGTAGTATCCTGTGAAAAAGGCAGGCTAATTTAACATCAGGATGACTCAGGATCTGAGCATAGGAAAGCCAAACTGGGTTCCTGCATTTCCCCTCCGCTGCGGAACTCATCGGTCCCTTTTTGCACCCAGAGACCCTCACACAGAGAACTAGCCTTAGGTCCACTGCTTTGAGCTAACTAGGAAGTAGGATGTTTCCTCACTTTGAAAGTTTTCATGTTGCCATCTTCTCAAAACTAACAGAGGAAGGAACGCTGTAGGTCCTAGCCACCCATATTGCTTTCATTTCTTAAACCAGCATTTTTGAACTTGGAGGGATGGGACTTGTTCTCAGGGTGGCTTCTGGTAGAGAACTTGCACCATCAGATACACTTTCTCTTTGATAAAGTGGCAACCCATCCTTGGAAAGTATAAAAGGAGAGTGAGTTACCCCAAAGGAGTGGATTCTTTGCTGTCAGCTGACATGCTCACTCTTCTGGACGTGCCCTTGCATCTCTGTGAAGATTAAATCAAGCCCCTCTTTTGCCTGCAAATGCAACTAATCTCAGGCTGATCAGTTCCCCTAACAGGCTGTTCATTGAAGTTCCAGGTTGCCCTGTAGTGCCTTTGTAGGCAAGCAGGGACCTGTAACTCCCATAGCAAGTCAAGACAGGCAACAGACCAACAACATCAGCTTGCTGATACCTCACCTGGAAAGAAGTCACGCTTCCTTTGGAAGATTCAGGCTCTTGTTTGCTGTTGGATTGGGCCCAGGTCAAGAGGGGAGACAGTGAATCTTTTATCCATTTGCAAATGATACCTGATAGGCATTAATTAGAGATCTGCTCTGGGAAAGTGGATGGGCTGATCCCAACTCCTCCATTGGAATACCTAGAGTATTTAGTGTATTGAATCATCCTGAGAATTTTAGAGTTGGAAGGGGCCATAGTTTGGCCCTCACATTTGATGGTTGAGAAAACATCAGCTCTCTAGCAATTTGGCCCAGATAAGTTCTATCATGGAGTGGGCTGGAGTAAGCTCTCCCCAAAGTTGTACACCATCTGGGCTAGAATGTCCCAGTCTGTACTGGCAATGTCCTCAGCCCTGAGGCCACTGAGGTGGAGAGACAGCCTTCTAGAAACTTGGGGTGGGGAACAAGGTAGAGGCTTATACCTAAGATTCAAATAATACAGAAAGGACTAAGCTAGAAGTCCTCCCACACAGAGACCCCTGGGTCACCTTTCACATTTGCTTCATGCTCAGTGAATCTTGGTGTCTTGCACAGAGCCTGGGATTGGTCCTTTTAGGGTGATGTGTGGAGTTGCTCATCCAGAGGGTATGTTCACTCTACTCAGACTCATCAGAACAGACTTGGTGCTGGCTGATGGGGTGAGGGCAGGCCTTTAAGGTGTGAACACTGGCAACAGGGGCTGTCTCTCTGGGCCGAAGGTGGGAATTGGGTCTGTCCCATCTTTCAGAGCTGAGTGTTAGACTTTGCAGTGTAATTGATCTCATTGCTTCCCTCCCTGAATGCACATAATCAGGACCCAACTCTTGCACTCACAGTGGACCGCAGCTAGCAAAGCCTCTTGTGATGTTCATTTTTTTTTTTTTTTTTTTTTTTTGTGGCCGAGTCACTCACACGCCTTGCAGGATCTCAGTTCCCCAACCAGGTATTGAACCTGGGCCACGGCAGTGAAAGACTGGAATCCTAACCACTAGGCCACCAGGGAACTCCCAGTGATGTTCATTTTGTCTTTTAAAGACTCACCTTGCATGGGTTTGGTCCTGAGTCGTTAGCAGGCCTCCTACTGTACCTGCGTGTTCACGTTGCGGGTGGAGCAGTGTGCAGAGTGCCCTAGATGGGGACAGAGGGCCTGACCGGTCTGTTAACAGCAACCATTTTTGTGATTTGGGGTCATTCTCAGTGCCAGTCTTCTTATCTATAAAAGCAAGTAGAGAGCCCAGGTGATCTCCAGCAATGAAATATTCTGACTATAAGATTCATGGGATTTCCTCTCTGAGATCTTTCTTTGCCTCTTATTTTCCATTTTTTTTTTTTTTTTTTCCATTTTGAATTGGTTCCTGCCAAGGCAAATTCATCATCCTAACTCCGCTATGAGGTTTCCTTGTGAGGATTCCTTGCTTGACTGATTGCCTTTCCTTAAATTTCCTTTGCCCTCCCTCAAATGGAGATGCTCCCTAGCAGAGAAATGGCAGGCAGCCAAAGTTGGAGATTTCTGTCACCTGGATTAGCAATTCTTGAATAATTAAGAGCCGAGCGTAAAGGGAAACTATGAAATGCATCAGAGGGTGCACTCCAGGATGAACCAGGAAACCGAAGACAGATGATCTGGGCGAAAACCATCATAAGGCAGCTTCCTGAATTGAGCAGAAACTCCTCTCACCTGATCCATTATCTCAGCATCACAGTTTCCTCTTTTCTCTAGCGAGAATCCTACCCCTAGTTCTGTCTTCTGCCCTAGTTCTTGGTGCTGCCCCGGATTCAGGTGTTGCTGGTGATGGTGGCCGAGGAAGAAATCAATGCCTTCTTATTGCTTCCTGGCAGGGGTTGTGGATCCCAGAGTGTCCTGTCTGGTATTTCTCTCTTCACTGTTCTCTAAGACATGTCACCTGGTGGACTGGTTTGGTGACCTTATTAGAACCAGCTCTATTGAGTCATTAATTCTGTAATTACATTCCTTGACACTGGAAATTTCCCCAAGCCCCCAAAATAACTAGGTGAAAGCTGGAAAATCTGGTGGAACCGGGAAAGGAGGAGAATAAAAACAATGGCCAAAGCCGTGACCACTCTTGTCTCACTCCGGTTGAGTCTTATCAGATAGCTGATAACCATACATGCAGCCTGTTGGACCCACATATCCAAACAAATGGCTTCTTTGTTACTGGTTCAAACCATTTAATGGATTTTGTGGATTCCAGCGAGAATACCATTGGTGTTGATGGAATAGCAGGTTGTCTTAGTCCATTTGGGCTGCTATAATGAAATAACCAGAGACTGAGTGGCCTCAGAACAACAGAAATTTGGGACTTCCATGATGGCGCAGTGGTTGAGAATCCGCCTGCCAATGCAGGGGATGTGGGTTCGAGCCCTGGTCCGGGAAGATCCCACACGCCGCAGAGCAACTAAGCCCGTGCGCCACAACTACCGAGCCTGCTTTCTAGAGCCCACGAGCCACAACTACTGAGCCCCTATGCCGCAACTACTGAAGCCTGCACGCTCTAGAGCCCATGCTCCGCAACAAGAGAAGCCACTGCAATGAGAAGTCCGTGCACCGCAATGAAGAGTAGCCCCCGCTTGCCACAAGTAGCGAAAGCCCGTGTACAGCAACGAAGACCCAACACAGCCAAAAAATAAAAATAAACAAATTTAAAAAAAAAAAGAAAAAAAATTAAACAAAACCAAAAACAAAAACAGACATTTATTTCTTATTTCTCATAGTTCTGGAGGTTGGAAGTCTAGGTTCAGGGTGCCAGCATGGTCGGGTTCCTGTGAGGGCCCTCTTCTGGGTTGCAGACTACCAACATCTCGCTGTGTCCTCTCATGGTGGAAGGGCTGAGGGAGCTCTGTGGGGTCTCTTTTATAAGGGCACTAATCCCATTCATGAGGACTCCACCCTTCTGATCTAAGCACCTCTCAAAGGCCCCACGTCCTAATGCCATCACCTTAGGCATTAGGATTTCAACATATGAAGTTTGAGGGAACACAAACATTCAGACCATGGCACAGGTAGACATGGAAGACCAAAGGAAGGGGTTGGGCTTGGCTAACTTGGGTTGGGTAAAGTCAGACCCAAGCATCACTTCTATTCCTTCTAGCTACATAGACATCTAGAAAGTGATTTTCTGCTTTGGTTTGACCCTTCTTTGTCTTCTTTCCATCCCAGTTGACCTATGGTTGGCTGCCAGCAGGTTGTAACATCAAAAAAAATCCAGGCACCTCTCCTCCTTGCAACAAGAAGTGGTCACCAGTCTTACTGGGTGGGGGTGGGGGGCATGTTTCAGCGTCTCTGGGAAGGTGGAAAGTGTGTGGGGTGTGAACCTGCCTCTGCAGTGGTGGGGTTCATGGTCCTGACCTTCTGCACTATATTAGAAGGTCATTTTTTAGCTGTGTCTTCATCCCTCTGGGAAGAATGAAGAACCCCAAATAGTGGATGCTCCCAGTAGGAAGGGGGCAGGGAGGAAGAGGAGGCAAAAGAGAAAAGAGACCAATAAGACACCTGTGTATTTCTCATATTTCTCCTTCTTCTGCAAAGGCTTGTTGCTGAAGATCGCCTTTCCTGGGATTTATTTATTATTTATATTTGTGAAAGTATCCTATTTCCTCAGGCATGTCAGGAATTTCATTTTTCCTTTAAAAAGGGAGAGCGGGAGCAGGATGTATTAGTTTCCTAGGGCTGCCGCAAAAAAGTACCAAAACTAGGTGACTTAAGGCAACATTTATTCCCTCATAGTCTGGAGGCTAGAATTCCAAAGTCGAGGTGTCAGCAGGGTTGGTTCTCCCTGGAGGCTCTGTGGGACAGTCTGTTCCATGCCTCTTCCCAGCTTCTGGTGGTTGCCGACAATCTTTCGTCTTCTCGGCTTGTAGGCGCATCATCCAGCCTCAGCCTGCAACGTACCTTTTTGGCACATTCAACCCATAACCGAGGCTTTATTTATTGAGTCTGATGTAAGCAGATGAGGGAGGAAAGCTTTGTTGGCCAAGGGTCTGCTACATGGCAGGCTCTGTGTTAGGCACTTTCAATTTTAACTGCTAATTAAATTTCATTATTAGGACAGTTCTGAAGGTAGGCGTTGTTTTTTCCATTTTATAGATGAGGAAACTGAGTCTCAGAAGATAAGTAACTGGCCCAATCACATACAGCCCTTCAGGGAGAGCTGGGTTGGAATCCAGGTTTCTAACAGCTAGGTGCTCTTTCCATGTGCTGTGTGCCCTTCCTTTCTGCAGCTGCCTGTCTTTTTTTTTTTTTTTTTAATTTTTATTTTATATTGGAGCATTGTTGATTAACAACGTGCCCATCTTTGTTAATGGACATCACCCACACGTGGACGTGCCTTCTTAGGACACTGGAGTAGCTAGCGTTCCAGGCTGATGGGATGAGTGCATCCTTATGATGTTTGTAATTGATGTTTGTTTCCCTCCACTAGACTGGGAGTTCCTCAGTCCATTATCTTCAAGTTCTGGGGGAGAAGGATCCTCTTTTACTCAACTCATGTCCTGCTTTCTTACTCTCCCCCTACCCCTGTTCAGATGCAAATACCAATTAAATTTCTCATTACAGTTCATGTGGCAGTTTCAGGCATAAACACACACACAGATGTGCCCAGCCAAGTACTCCCCCAAAGCACTAGAGACTGAGTGATGGAGCTGAGATCTGAGATCTGACAGCAGCCATGGGTTTCCTTAAGGGACAAAGAGGTGCCTCAGGGTCCCCTGCCTGGTGTTCTGACAGCCAGGAAGTCAGATGACTTCTGGAAGCTACCTTCTCACTCTGGCTTCCCCAGACATGGTATCTTCTTATTTTCCTATTGTTGTCTGAGAACTTGCCCAGTCCCCATGAAGTTTAACAGAGGGTGAGTCTAGACAGGTGAGAAGCTCCATTTCCCCATTCTGAATTGCTGGATACTGGAATCCTATATGAGCATCTTGGAAAGTCTTAAAAATATTGCATAGGTTCAAGAATGTCTTTCCTTCAGTGACACAACCTATGAATGGCTCGTAGGCGTTACCTCCAAGGGTGGGTGTCTGCTCCAAGGCAGTTGGATGGTGTTTCTGTTTGGTCCTATCCTGCTGAGGAATCGGTTTCCACCAGCACCAGCTCCCAGAGCTGTTCACCAGGGCTTTGCAGGCTGTGGCTGTCAGATGCAGGACAGATGGACCGTGTGCCAGATGATTACTTCTTAGAATGAGCAATATCATTGTGGAGAACACGGCTATGGGGAATTGTCTGTTGGAAGTAAATTACATAGTTTATTTTAGGGGAAATTTCTATCCAATTTAGGCTGCAACTTGATAGCACATATTTTCCAAGCCCCCAGCTCTGCTGGTCTGGAACAAGTCCTTTCTAAACAGGCAGCTCTCCAAGCACAGCGACCCATGGGGTCACATCTGGGTAGGACCCTGCCAGGTGGCTTTAATTCCATTTTCTATGTTTCTCTGGTCTGAGCTACCCCAAACCATATGCTTTTTACTGTTATTTTCCTTTAACATCTTTTTCAAGGCAATCGTATTTTGTTTATTTACATATTTGAATAGGTAATAATATAGTCACATAGTTCAAAATTTAAAATATGTAAGAGAGTTTATAATGAAAACTTCCCTTCTACCTCTGTCCCTCAACTACCCTATTCCCCCTACAGAGAAGCTACTAATGTTTCCAGTTTCTTATGTGTCATTACCGGTATATAGCAATAACTACACGTATGTGTGTATTTCTGTATCTGTCTGTGTCTATATATCTATATATTTATCTCCTCCCTCCCTCTTTTCCTCTCTGCCTTTTACACAAATGGTAGCATTCCATACATCCTATTCTGGATCTATTCATTTTATCACTTAACAGTGGATTTTAATTATTATTTATTTATGTATTTATTTTGGCTGTGTTGGGTCTTCGTTTCTGTGCGAGGGCTTCCTCTAGTTGCGGCAAGCGGGGGCCACTCTTCATCACGGTGCGCGGGCCTCTCACTATCGTGGCCTCTCGTTGCGGAGCACAGGCTCCAGACGCGCAGGCTCAGTAATTGTGGCTCACGGGTCCAGCCACTCCGCGGCGTGTGGGATCTTCCCAGACCAGGGCTCGAACCCGTGTCCCCTGCATTAGCAGGCAGATTCTCAACCACTGCGCCACCCGGGAAGCCCCAACAGTGGATTTTAAAGATCTTACCAATATATAACTTTCTCATTCTCACAACTATTTGTTTTGATATTTCTTCAAACTTACAGAAAAGTTGCAAGAATCGTGTAAAAAACTTTTCATAGACCCTTCACCCAAATTCACCAGTTATCTGCATTTTGCGCCATTTGCTTTTATAATTCTCTCTCCATGTATATAAATATGTATCTACACACATTTACACCTGCACACATTTATCCATATATACATATGTACACTTAAACACACATTTATACACACACACACACACACACACACACACACACACTTTTCTTTCCCCCGATCCATTTGAGAGTACATTGGAAGCATCATGTCCCTTTGCTTTAGAAGTACTTCACTGTGTCCTCCCTAAGAACACAGACATCTTTTCATATACTCAGAGAACCTTTAATCACATTATAAGTGCACTTTTCTCCAAGTCTGATTTTATGTTGATTATGTGGGTATATGTTTTTGTTAATTTTTAGGACCAATCTAGTGTGACTTTTCATTTGTAGGAGTGTAGAAGGATAAAGCATGTTATTTCATATTGAGCCTGTGAGGTGTTCTTTCTTGGGCCTGAAGCTCTTCCCCACTCTGGCCTTTCCTGTAGTTTTTGCTGATCTTCTATACAGTCAGCCCTCCGTATCCACAGGTTATGGAGGTTGAATGTGCTGATTCAACCAATTCGATCTGCGGTTGGTTGAATCCGCGGACATGGAACAGCGGATACGGTGGGCTGACTGTACCACGCCATTTTACACAAGGTACTTGAGCGTTGCGGATTTTGGTATCTGTAGCGGGTCCTAGAACCAGTCCCCACGTGGATGCCGAGGGACAACTGTACCTTCCTCATGTTTGCTCTAGGACAAAGAGTATTCTTTATCGGGAACGAGAAGGCAGAGTGTTCCAGTTGATTCTTGGGGCTTCATCTCGCTGCTTCTTGGACTGGATCATTTGTAGTGGAAGACGGAGGCAAGAGGAGCATCCTAGGGACACTTTGCATCTAGTGCATAATGTGCATTAGGAGCCTGGCAAAAGTGCAGAAAAAATGAGATCCATCCGATCCCTTCAGACAAGGAGTCTAATTCAGTTTAACGGGTATTTGTGGAGCTGTCCACTCTGTGCCAGCCACGCTGCCAGCCCTGGGGCTATACTCCGTGCTGTGCCCCGAGTTAGTGCAGAGGTCTCCACTCGACGCTTCTCCAGCACCACACCTTATCACCCACGGCGGCTGGATTCGTTTTTCTAAAGCGCAGCTCCAGAGTGTCACGGCCAAATCACACTTCACCTAACCTTCCCTTGCCTGTCAGACCAAGGCAGGTGCCTCAGCCTGGCATCAGGTCCCACCAGGTCTCTCTGTCTGTTTTTTGTTTGTTAACTCATGGTTTGCCTGTACCTACCCTACATTCCAGCCCAACTTGATGCTAAGCACCGTTCCCAGAATTCTTGGAGTTTTCTGTTTCTTTGCTTTTGCCTAAGCTGTTCCAACTCTCTGAAAATGCCTGTCTACCAAATTCTTCATCCTTCAAGAGCCATTTCCAGTGACACCTCTCTCATGAAGCCTTTCTTAAAATTCTCAACTCAAGATCTCTTCCTCTTTTAAAGCTTTCTATGTTTTCATATCTCTTTTTAATCATTGGTTGTTTGTGTGCCCTGTGTTTGTGCATTTACCCCTCTCATACTCCTCTCTCCTGATCGGATTACACATTCTTAAAAGTTTAAATTCATCCTCCTTCCCACTCTCCCTCACTTCCCATGTTCGAGAAAGAACTATATCTGAAAACTGGTTGAATTCTCCATAGACCTACACTGCATCTGGCATGTAGTTGGCTCTCATATTTGCAGGATTGAGCTTAATGAAAGGAAGAAGGTCACTGAGTGGTTTTGGTAAATTACAGTCGCGGATGTCTGGGGATGTTCACATACTCATTAACAATGTAAAAAACTTCATTTAAAAAATGTACACATATTAGCTATCTACTTAACTTCATTAAAAAAGGCAACTTCATTAAAATACACTTTAAGGATCTTTATCTCCCCAGATTCACTTCTTGTCTTCCCACTGAGCACATGTGCACTTTTTTTGGAATCAGTATATATGTAATGTGATACATGGATTTTTTTCACTTAACATTTCATATATATACATTTAAAAGCAATTATTTTTAATGCCCAGGTAGTCTCAGGAAAAACAGTTCTTAAAGAATAAACCGCAGGCAGATAGAAGAGAGATCTTCTATCTAGTCAGATGGTGTTATCATTTGTTATATGCCTGTTTTCTGAGGATAGAAAGCCTTACATGAAATTCATATCTTTAACAAGATGATTAAAGAACTGACTATTATATACTGCTTATCCCTCTCACCAACCTCCATTCCTAAAAAGATTGCCTTGTAAATTTTCCTTTCCCCAAGTCTTATAGATTCATGAGTCAGTTTATTTAAAGTCTAAATTTGGAGAAGCCTTTTAACAGCTGGTAGTCTATGAATTGCTAAAGCAGAAGAGATGAATGCATACGTTCTTTCGCATCCTCGCTTTCATTGCTCTTTTCATGTGGCCCTAGAGCACCCATCTTCTACCTCTTGAATATGTTTTAAAGGATATCAGCTGTGTAACCTTCTGTTGGAGTGAGCTACAGTCAGGGTGCAGAGGAGGCAGAGTTGGGAAACAGATTGGTAACTGACAGGAAGTCATTATAAAGGTTCTAGTCACCTGTCCTCTCACTGCCTTGCTGGGGATCTGGTCCCTACCATCTGACGCATTCTCGTTCAGCATTGAGGCGGTGGGATCTCAAACTCTTAGTAGTGAGCCTTGGTATAGGGTTCTATCAGTGAGGATGTTTTGACTGCTAGAAACAAAAGACCCAACTGAAAGTATCTTAAAACAACATGGGGGTTACTGTCTCACGTGATGATTCCAAGGTTAATTCAACAATGCAGTGATGCCATCAGAACTGACTTCTGTGGTTCCATTTTCCCACTCCGCTATCCTCAGGGTATTTGCTTGATCCTCGGCTTATTTCTATACAGTGGCGAGGATGGCATCTGGAGGTGCAACACTGCAAGTACCTGTAATAGTACTTGGTAAAAAATGATAGGCATTTCCTCCTGCTTGCTTTTTTTTTCCATAGGGGATGCAAACTCTTCCCAGAGCTGCCCAGCTGACATCTCCTCTTGTTCTGTTGGCTAGAGCCTGGTCACGTGTCAGGCTCTAACCCAATCACAGGCACGGAGGAGTAGGATGCTCCTGATGGGTTCATGTCAGGCCTGATTCAGGCTGGGGGAGGTCATTCTCCAGTCCACTGTGGTCTGAGAATGGTGACCTTGAACAGTCAGTGTTCTGTTGGTAAGGAGGGAGGCACCCAGCTGTGACTCTTAGGATGGCGACTACAGATTACTTATTATTATTATTTTTTTAAAATTAATTAATTAATTAGATTTTGGCTGCGTTGGGTCTTCGTTGCTGCGCGCGGGCTTTCTCTAGTTGCGGCGAGCGGGGGCTACTCTTCGTTGCGGTGCACGGGCTTCTCATTGCGGTGGCTTCTCTTGTTGCAGAGCACGGGCTCTAGGCGCACGGGCTTCAGTAGTTGCAGCAAGCAGGCTCAGTAGTTGTGGTGCACGGGCTTAGTTGCTCCACGGCATGTGGGATCTTCCTGGACCAGGGCTCGAACCCGTGTCCCCTGCATTGGCAGGCGGATTCTTAACCACTGCGCCACCACGGAATTCCCCAGCCATTTTTTAATTAACAGGAAGGATAACAAAAAAGATGCAGTAGATAATGAGCATCCGTACATTGTGTAGGGTTTTTTTGTTTTTTGTTTTTTGTTTTTTTTTTTTTATGGTGGAAAGAGACTTTAAAATAATGCAGATACGGGCTTCCCTGGTGGCGCAGTGGTTAAGATCCGCCTGCCAGTGCAAGGGACAAGAGTTCAAGCCCTGGTCCGGGAAGTTCCCACACGCCGCGGAGCAATGAAGCCCGTGCGCCACAACTACTGAGCCTGCACTCTAGAGCCTGTGAGCCACAACTACGGATGCCCGCGTGCCTAGAGCCCGTGCTCCGCAACAAGAGAAGCCACCGCAATGAGAAGCCCACGCACCGCAACGAAGAGTAGCCCCTGCTCGCCACAACTAGAGAAAGCACGCATGCAGCAAGGAAGACCCAACGCAGCCAAAAACAAATAAATAAAATAAATAAATAAAAAATAAAATTAAAAAAAATCATATAAAAAACAATAATGCAGATACAAATTCTATGGGAAAAAATAGGAAAAGCAAACTTTTCCGTACCCCTTAGAATTCTTTCCCTTTTCTTTCCTAAAACAAACTTTCACGTTAGGCTCTGGGTACAGAAAGTCTGCTTTTTCTCTCACTCCTACTGGTTAATTAAACTGCTGAAAGGAAATTTTAATGGTTTGGAAACCTTATTTTTCTAGAAGCCGTCTTTGAGCATTTCGAGCATGGAGACAGTCAGGCGTGGTGAGGGGTGTGACCTGGCCGCCCGCGGCTCTCCCTCTCTGGGCACTTTCTGCCGTGAGATGCATGAGGAGCCGACAAGCTGTCTGGGGCTCAGGGCGGCGTCTTTACTCAGGAGCGGATCCCTTGCAGGTGTGCTGCGGGCGCAGCCTCTGGGGGCTGACTTCCCAGTGCCTGTTACCGTCGAGGCTGCGATGGGCCCGAGTGACCCAGGGTGTCCCCTCACGTCTGCCAAGTGGAGTCTGCCCTCTTCCGTCAGCACAGTTATTATTACCTTATAGGTGGATATGTACCTGTTGCTGATGACCGTCTTGACTGTCTTGGCAGGAATTTTTGTTTTGTTTATTGTTTCTTTTCTGCCCATAAAAGGCATTTTTGTTGGCGAGAATGTAGAAATATAGGAAGGTACAGAGAAGAAAACAAAAGTGGACCAAATCCCATCACTTATAAACAGCTGCTGTTAACGTTTCGATCTTTTTCCTCATACATCTCTATGTCCTGCCTCCCTCTTTCCTCCCTTTCTTTCTTTCCTTCCCTTTTGCTTTTTTTTTTTTGGTCAGCACATAAAGAGGATCACATAGAATATAGATATAATTTTATACTTTTCCCCAGTTAATACAGTGTCTGGGGTCAGACCGATTGGATCCAAGTCCTCCTCTAAGCAGTGTGTGACCTCTGTGTGCCTCAGTTTCCTAATCTGTGAAAGGGGATGAGGGTTGTTTGAAGACTCATTGTAAAGATCTCCGTGCGGTGCTTAGGCTGGTGCCAGCGTTAATGTCTCTTGGCTGATGTTCTCTTATATCTCGGTGACCAAACCCGCAACCCCCGACCCCTAGGACTGTGAAGTAGGGCTGAAAACCCTAGCTTCTGGCAAAGGAAAACAGGATGTCCTGGGTAGCTTAGAGCAGGGTTTCTTAACCTTGGCACTATTGACCTTCAGGCTCGATGCATCTTTGTTGTGAGGGGCTGTCCCATGCCTCGCAAGGCTCTGCCCACTAGAGGCTCTAGCACCCCTCCCCCAGCTCCACACATTGTCAAAGTCGCCTTGGGTTGAGAACCACTGGGCCGACTACTCAGGATTTATCGCCTGGGGCTGTGCATGGCCACCTGGAACAAAACTGATGGGCAGCCAGCATGTGCACCCATGAAGGTTGGGCACAAGCTTCGCCCAACCTCCTTTCCCAGTCTTTGAATACCTGTCATGCATTTGGTTTGAAGCTGCAGGATCCAGCTGTCCTAGAATCGAAGGAAAGACCCGCCCCTGGCTGTGTCACCATGTCACAGCCAGGGCCACTTCCTGTCCTTTCTTGCCTCCAGATCGAGATACCTGTGGCCCCAGTGAATCATCGGGCAAAGGGGCCACACAGCAGGAAGATGTCCGAGTAGTGATGTGACTCCCATTCCGTCCCTGTGGGCTGTGGGCAAGGCAGCTTCGCACAAAGTGCTGCTTCTCCAAGACTCCTCCAAATCAAAGACCACTGGGCTCCAGCAGAGATTGGTACAACATTGTAAATCAACTATAGTTCAATTAAAAACAAACAAACAAACACCACTGGGCTCTAATGGTCTTGGGGCTCCCCACGAGGAAGGGCGGCCCAGCCCATTCCCTTCTCCACTGCGAGCCTGGCAAGACTGCTGAGCTCAATCACGAGGAGCAGTCGAATGGAACGCTGAATGGTTCACACACACCGCTGAGCCCAGAGCAGCAGTCAGGACACAGAGTATGTGTCAAACGTAAATGAAGCGCTCAGTAAATCTCACTGGGGATGCTCCTTTGGCCCCTGTTATCCTGACCCTGAAGGATGTCATTTCACCCACCTGTGCTTCTCCTTTGACTTAGTGGCAGGATGATGGTGGCACAGCTGGCCTCCAGGGAGCAGTGGGGAGTTTTATTACAATTTTTAAAGGTTACTTTCCATTTACAGTTATCACAAAATGTTGGCTATATTCCTTGTGTTGTACAATACATCCTTCAGCCTATCTTACACCCAGTAGTTTGTACCTCCTCCTTCCCCACCCCTGTAGTGCCCCCCACTCCCCACTGGTAACCGGTAGTTTGTTCTCTATATCTGTGAGTCTGTTTCTTTTTTGTTTCATTCACTAGTTTGTTGTATTTTTTAGATTCCACATATAAGTGATATACAGTATTTGTCTTTCTCCGTCTGACTTATTTCACTTAGCATAATGCCCTCCAAGTCCATCCCTGTCACTGCAAATGGCAAAATTTTGTTCTTTTTTATGACCAAGTAGTATTCCATTGTATATATAACACCTCTTCCTTATCCATTCATCTGTTGATGGACACTTAGGTTGCTTCCATATCTTGGCAATTGTAAATAATGCTGCTGTGAGCATTGGGGTGCATATATCTTTTTGAATTAGTATTTTGTTTTTTTCGGATATATGCCCAGGAGTGGAATTGCTAGGTCATATGGTAGTTCTGTTTTTAGTTTTTTGAGAAACCTCCATACTGTTCTCCATAGTGGCTGCATCAATTTACATTCCCACATACAGTGCACAAGCGTTCCCTTTTTTCTTCGCATCTCTAAATTTTGACTTGTAGTTCCAGAGTTAGCCTTTTGGCTTCTCTCTGCCTCCTATTTCCACACTCTCAGGCAACAGTGATATTAAACACTTCCACTTCTTTGTCTTGAGATTGCCATCTGAATTTTACAGGCTCTTAGAAAATGCCTCAATGACTTATAAAATGTTCACGCAACAACCAGCCTCTTGGTATCTGAATCCCTGCGTGGTCTCTACCGTAAGTGATGTGAGGATAAGAATGGCCCGGTCTGAGAAACACCTGGGGCTGCTTTCCTGGGACCAGTGGGAATATGCGTGGGCTACAGAGGGAGGAGTGAGAAGGAGGCTTGGTGCCCTAGACTTGCTCTTAACTCACTGTTCCTCTGTAGCTTTATTATCCCAAGGGAGACCTTCATGGCACACAACCCACCTGACCACTTGTGGTCTTTTCTCTGTCTTGTGGAAACGGTGTTACCTGCAGGCTCTGTTCCTGGGCCGCCATACATGGTAGAAGAATGGAGTATCATTTTCTAGCTCTTGACCTGACTGTACCTGGGAAGGCCTCGGATCGTGAGGATGACACGGCTGGGGTCAGGGTCCTCCACGGCCTGTAGGGTCCCCAACCTACAGGGGTGAGTGGGAATATGAAATTTCAGGACACACAGTGCTGTGGGCTTTGGGGCCTGATTGATAGCTGGGCCTTGAGTGGGTTTACCCGTGTAGGACGTGGTGGATGAAGGATTTGAAACTCACGGAATTCCGCTCCTCCAGATTTCCACAGATTCTTTCTTTCTGTTCGTCTCCCTGATTTTCTCATTGGTTAAGAAGAGCGGCTCTTCAAGGAAGGTCCTTGTTCAGAGGCAGCTGGGTTTGGAAGCCACCCAAAATGTCTGCTCCACGGTGTTAATTCAGGAAGCGGGTACTGAAGTCTTGATGTATCGGGTTCATACCTGTTGGGTGTGTGCCCTTAGGTGGAGCAGGAACTAAAGCAGACGCAGTCCCCACTCCAGCAGCGTCCTGCTGGAGTACATGGGGCCGTGGAGAGTGATAGGCGGTGTGCTTAATGGGTTTTCTGACTCCTTTTTCAACAATGATCAGGGGTCTGTGACACCCTGGTTCCCTCCCGTTTTCCAAGGCTGCCCCGGTTCTGCTTGGGAGTGCCCGGGCTGGACTCCACTTTCCAACCTGCTGGGGACAAGGGACATTGTGTCTGGTTCTCCATGCAGATTTGTCGGGCTGCTCCTCGACAGGATGTGCAGACTCTTGCAGTATTGACTAGATTTACAACTGCCTCTCTCCATTCTTGATTTTGCTGCCCTCTTGAGTGCTAGAAGGGCCTACTGTGCCACTATCCTGGGTGTCACCATGAATCTTTGCCCCTGGGGATCCTCTGGTTGTCCTAGAATGAATGCAAGAGGCTGTCACAGAGCAGCTGCTTCTACTCTGAGACATCCACAAAGCAAGAAATGAGTCTCACGATGTTGCAAGTGTGACATGTGTTTGAAAATAAAGTTTTAATTAGAAGGAGCATTTCTCAGCCTCAACCTGGTGCTGGCTGTCTTAACACTGAGACTGAAATAAACCAGCTCCCGCTCCTTGGCATGAAACCCACTCTGCCATTTACACACTGACTCTTTCGGGCGGAAGCATGTGGTGTAGTTGTGTGTGTGCTTTTTCAAGACCTCAGACTTCGTTAAACAGAGGAGAGGGGTGGTGTTTGCCCCCAGGGTGGTGGGGTCCGAGGCACCATTTGCTTTAGTGACTGCTTGTGGTCTACTTATCTTCTTTTTATTTTTTGACTGTGCCGCGCGGCTTGTGGGGTCTTAGTTCCCCGGCCAGGGATTGAACCCAGGCCATGGCAGGGAAAGTGTTGAGTCCTAACCACTGGACCGCCAGGGAACTCCCGCTGCTTATCTTCATTTATGTTTAGAAGATGCCTCCTTTCTAAATGTGAGTCTAAGGACTTAATGGGAGGAGTCAGCATGAGAGAGGCAGCATGATGTGGTGTGAGGCCAGGACCATGGCCTCGGAGCCAGATACATCTGGGTTTGTATCTTTATTAACTATCGGCAGGGCTTTGGGCAGGCCACTTAGCCTCTGCGCTTTTGTACCGTCATTTTAATATTGGTACGACAGCTTCTCTACCGGTTTGACAGTGATGATTATAGATTATATATGCACAGAACCTGACACGGTAGGAGCTTGATAAATGGTATCCATTATTATTATAATTTAATGGTTGGTACAGTCTTTACCTTGCTCTGGGTCACTGCCAAGGTCTCCCACGATGTTTTCTGCATTAGGGTGGCCTTGCCTGGGGCTGCTTCTGGTTTGGTTAAGGACTGGCAAGCCTGAAATGAACTTGGCCAGATGCACACAGGCTGGCAGGTGGGTGTGTCCCCGAATGTCAGCTTGCACATCGCTTCACCCTTCTGCTGCGCTTATGTGCTCCCGCCCTGTGCTCTTTCCTCCCACCTGCCAGCAAAGCCATTACCAGACAGAAACAAAGCAGATTGCTACAGCGTAGGGAACTAAAAAAGAATTCCTTTCTTGATTTTCTCATGCCAGGTGCATCCCAGGTGACTAGAAGTTTGGATCTTTAGGTGTGCGTGCAAGTCAAGGTGCGTGATTAGCAAGAAGTCCCCCCAACAAGGAGCTTAGGGCTCAGGTTAGAGGTATCAACATCACCTTGGGGTCTGGGTTGGATTTTATTGTTGAGCTGAGAGGAACATTGTTGGTCATCCAAACTCACTTTTGTCTTAATACAGGAACCCCTTTTATAACATCTGTGACCTATGGGCCTCTATCTGTTCCCCTGAATACTACTGGAGATTAAAATTCTATCCCCTCTTTCCATTTTTGGGGGGCATCTCTAATTTTAATTTATATTGAGCTGAAATCCCCTCTTCCGGTGCCTTCACCAATTGGCCCGAGAGCCCTCAAGTATCTGAAGATTGTGGCTGTGTCTTCCCTTTATCTCTCTTTCCAGGTTAAACTTCGCCATTTCCTATAGCTCTCATTCCTTGGGCTTTCTTTTTAGACCACACAGGATTCTTTTTTAAATATATTTATTTATTTATTTATGGCTGCGTTGGGTCTTCGTTGCTACAAGCGGGCTTTCTCTAGTTGCGGTGAGCGGGGGCTACTCTTCATTGCGGTGCATGGGCTTCTTATTGCAGTGGCTTCTCTTGCTGTGGAGCACGGGCTATAGGTGCATGGGCTTCAGTAGTTGTGGCACGTGGGCTCAGTAGTTGTGGCTCGCAGCTCTAGAGCGGAGGCTCAGTAGTTTTGGCATGCAGGCTTAGTTGCTCCGTGGCATGTGGGGTCTTCCTGGACCAGGGTTCGAACCCGTGTCTCCTGCCTTGACAGGTGGATTCTTAACCACTGTGCCACCAGGGAAGCCCCACACAGGATTCTTGCTGCTTCCTTTTCTGGGTTGTTCTCCAAACTGTCAAAGACCTCTTTGAAATGAGTTGGGTTTCCTGTAGCTGATCCCATTATTCCAGCTGTGCTTTGATCATGATCCTTCATTTTTGTAGATCCCTTCCTAGCTTTTACGGCATGTGGTTTTTTTCCTTTTTCTTTTGCAGCCACACGACACAGTCATCTCCTTGAGCTTTCCGTTTTCTAGATGACATGGAGTCACATTTGTTCCTGTCTTTCTTGTGTTGTTGATTGTATTTTAACGTATGTTTCTAATAGAAGTTTGTACAGATCTAGATTAAATTTTATTTTTAGTGTGTCTAGATCATTCCATTGCCTCTATCAGGTCAGTTAGTGAGTTACAAGCAAAAGTGTACTTCTGTTCTATAGTTTGGACATAGGATGGTTTCTTAAGAAGCTATTCATTTCAGAGTACTCCCACCTCTTTAACCCCGATGTACAATGATACTAGCCACCACCAGCAAGTCTAAACAATTGGCAGGTACGAGGAAAGAAGAGACAAAGAGAAAAAAATGGCTCTATAGTGCATGGAAGCAACTTAAATGTCCACCGATAGATGAATGGATAAAGAAGATGTGGTCCATATATATAGTGGAATATTACTCAGCCATGAAAAAGAATGAAGTAATGCCATTTGCAGCAACACGGGTGGACCTAGAGATTATCATACTAAGTGAAGTAAATCAGACAGAGAAAGACAAATATCATATGGTATCACTTATGTAGAATCTAAAAAAATGATACAAATGAACTTATATACAAAGCAGAAATAGACTCACAGACATAGAAAACAAACTTATGGTTCCCAAAGGGGAAAGGAGGGGGAGGGGTAAATTAGGAGTTTGAGATTATCAGATACACACTACTATATATAAAATAGATAAACAACAAGGACCTACTGTGTAGTATTGGGAACTATATTCAATATATTGTAATAACCTAAAATGGAAAAGAATCTGAAAAAGTTTTATGTATACCTAAATATGCACCAATCAAAATTAAAAAAAAAACTATTAAGGGGAATGTGACAGATGGCACTAGAAATAAAAACTCAAAGAATAAAAAAAAAATGGGTCTATAGTGGAAAGTTGTGAGTTCCCACTATTTAATTAAATTAATTAATTTATTTATTTTAGGAGTATAGTTGATTTACAATGTTGTGTTAGCTTCAGGGGTACAGCAAAGTGACTCAGTTATACATATACATATATCCATTCTTTCTGAGATCCTTTTCCCATTAAGTTGTTACAGGATATTGAGTAGAGTTCCCTTTGTTATACAGTAGGTCCTTGTTGATTACCTGTTTTTTATATGATAGTGTGTATATGTTAATCTCAAACTCCTAATTAATCCTTCACCCTCCTTTCCCATTCGGTAACCATAAGTTTGTTTTCTATGTCTGTGAGTCTATTTCTGCTTTGTAAATAAGTTCATTTGTATCATTTTTTTAGATTCCACATATAAGTGATATCATATGATATTTGTCTTCTCTGTCTGACTTACTTCACTTAGTATGATAATCTTTAGGTCCATCCATGTTGCTACAAATGGCATTATTTCATTCTTATTTATGGCTGAGTAATATTCCATTCTACATATGTACCACACCTTCTTTATCTATCCATTCATCTGTCGATGGACATTTAGGTTGCTTCCATGCCTTGGCTATTGTAAATAGTGCTTCAGTGAACATTGGGGTACATGTCTCTTTTTGAATTATGGTTTTCTCTAGATATATGCCCAGGAGTGGGATTGCTGGATCATATGGTAGTTCTGTTTTTAGTTATTTAAGGTGTTCTTCATAGTGGTTGTACCAATTTACATTCCCACCAATAGGGTAGGAAGTTTCCCTTTTCTCCACACCCTCTCCAGCATTTATTGTTTGTAGACATTTTGATGATGGCCATTCTGACTGGTGTGAGGTGATACCTCATTGTAGTTTTGATTTGCATTTCTCTAATAATTAGTGATGTTGAGCATCTTTTCTTTCATGTGCTTTTTGGCTATCTGTATGTCTTCTTTGGAGAAATGTGTATTTAGGTCTTCTGCCCATTTTTTTGATTGGGTTGTTTGTTTTTTTGATACTGAGTTGCATGAGCTGTTTGTATATTTTGGAGATGAACCCCTTGTTGGTTGCTTCATTTGCAGATATTTTCTCCCATTCTGAGGGTTGTCTTTTTGTTTTGTTTATGGTTTCCTTTGCTCTGCAAAAACTTTTAAGTTTAATTAGGTCCCATTTGTTTATTTTTATTTTTATTTTCATTGCTCTAGGAGTTGGTTGCAGAAAGATATTGCTGTGATTTATGTCAAAGAGTATTCTGCCTGTGTTTTCCTCTAAGAGTTTTAAAGTGTCCAGTCTTACAGTTAGGTCTTTAATCCATTTTGAGTTTCTTTTGTGTATGGTGTTAGAGAATGTTCTAACTTCATTCTTTTACATGGAGCTGTCAGTTTTCCCAGCACCACTTATTGAAGAGGCTGTCTTTTCTCCATTGTATGTTCTTGCCTCCTTTGTCATAGATGAATTGACCATAGGTATGTGAGTTTATGTCTGGGCTTTCTATCCTGTTCCATTTATCTATAAGTCAGTTTTTGTGCCAGTACCATGCTGTTTTGATTAGTGTAGCTTTGTGGTATAGTCTGAAGTCAGGGAGCCTGATTCCTCCAGCTCCACTTTTCTTTCTCAAGATTGCTTTGGCTCTTCGGGGTCTTTTGTGTTTGCATACAAATTAAAAATTTTTTTGTTCTAGTTCTGTGAAAAATGTCATTGGTAATTTAATAGAGATTGCATTGAATCTGTAGATTTCCTTGGGTAGTATAGTCATTTTGACAATACTGATGCTTCCAGTCCAAGAATGTGTAATATCTTTCCATCTATTTGTGTCATCTTTGGTTTCTTTCATCAGCGTCTTATAGTTTTCAGAGTACACGTCTTTTGTCTCCTTAGGTAGGTTTATTCCTAGGTATTTTATTCCTTTTGATGGGTTGGTAAATGGGATTGTTTTCTTAATTTCTCTTTCTGATCTTTCATTGTTAGTTATAGAATTGCAAGAGATTTCTGTGTATTAATTTTGTATCCTGCAACTTTACTGAATTCGTTGATGACTCTAGTAGTTTTCTGGTAGCATCTTTAGGATTATCTACGTATAGTATCAGGTCATCTGCAAGCAGTGACAGTTTTACTTCTTCTTTTCCAATTTGGATTCCTTTTATTTCTTTTTCTTCTCTAATTGCCATTGCTAGGACTTCCAAAACTATGTTGAACAAAAGTGGTGAGAGTGGACATCCTTGTCTTATTCCTGATCTTAGAGAAAATGCTTTCAGCTTTTCACCGTTAAGTATGATGTTAGCTGTAGGTTTGTCATATATGGCCTTTATTATTTTGAGGTATGTTCCCTCTATGCCCACTTTCAGGAGAGTTTTTGTTTTTGTTTTTTATCATAAATCAGTGTTGAATTTTGTCAAAAGCTTTTTCTGCATCTATTGAGATGATCATATGGTATTTGTTCTTCAGTTTGTTAATGTGGTGTATCACACTGATTGATTTGCGGATATTGAAAAATCCTTGCGTCCCTGGGATAAATCCCACTTGATCATGGTGTATGATCCTTTTAATATATTGTTGGATTTCATTTGCTAGTATTTTGTTGAGGATTCTTGCATCTATGTTCATCTGCGATATTGGTCTGTAATTTTCTTCTTTTGTGGTATCTTTGTCTGGTTTTGGTATCAGGGTGATGGTGCCTTCATAGAATGAGTTTGGGAGTATTCCTTGCTCTGCAATTTTTTGGAATAGTTTCAGAACGATAGGTGTTAACTCTTTTCTAAGTGTGTTATTTTATTTTTTTTTAATAGTGGCAGCTTATTGGAGTCTACAGGCCAACAGACATTGCCTGTGTCCAAGTAGTTCTGGCTTGATACTTAAGTAGGACTGTACTTGAACCAGTCTTACTAATAAGCTTAACATTTTCAGAGTTTTCCCCCAGCATGGAAAAGCTGTTCCTCGTGGGTAGTTTAGTAAGTGTCTAAGTACTATCTGGCTTGTAAGAGCCCAGGCCTAATCACCTTTATTAGCTCTTTATGGTAACTAACTGGATTTTTCTCTTCTACTCTTCTCAAGATCTTTAACAAAGACTTTTACCTTTTTTCATCTTCTTGTTGAATACTTGACTTGCTGTAATAAGTCAGAACAGTGATTCTCATTGAAAGAATGTAGGATTTGCCGTCAGAAGATGTGGGTTGGACTCCTGGCTCCCCACCCAGTAGTTCTGGGACTATGGTCAAGATACAAAATCTTCATGAGTCTCAGCTGCTTCCCTTGTATGTGAGAGTGTTGGAGTGTCACGAGAATTCAGTGATGGAGCTATGTGAAAGGCACTGTGAAGGTTTGAAGGGTGATAATTATTGCCCCCCTTCTCACTCCAGAGTTTAGAGCCAGTTGATGAATCTAACAGAGAATTCAGACAGACGGGGGTCAGAAGATCAGCATTATTACAGAAAAAGCTGGTTGGAAAACAGGCTTAGAGGTGAGAGACAAATGGGCTTGCTCACCTCCCTTCCCCACTTGTAGGGCTGGTCAACCCCAGGAACAGGGCAGAGAAGGAAAAGGTAAGTCCGGAAGGTGATTGGCTCCAAAAGAGAGAATCCAGAAGGCACCAGGCATCATGTGTTCCGTATCTTCTCCCAATCCGCCAGCTAGGGAAGTCCTCTTCTTTCCTGGGAGGAGTGAGTTAGGGGATGTTGAAAGAGAGCTTGTATTAGTTTCCTAGGGCTGCCACAACGAAGTATCTCAAACTGGGCCACTTAAACAACAGAAACTTATTGTCTCATAGTTCTGGAGGCTGAAAGTCCAAGGTCAAGTTTCCCACTGAATGCTGTGAGGGAGAATCTGTTCCATGCTTTTTTCCCCAGCTTTTGGCAGTTTGCTAGCAATCATTGGAGTTCCTTGGCTTGTGGCATTGTCACCCTGATCTCTGCCTTCATCTTCACATGGTGTTCTCCCAGTGAGCCCATCTATGTCCAAATTTCCCCTTTTTATGAAGACACTAGTCATATTGGATTGGGGGCCACCCTACTCCAGTATGACCTTATATTAACTAATAACATCTGCAGTGACCCTATTTACAAATAAGATCACATTATGACGTTTTTGTGGGTTAGGACTTTGACATATGAATTTGGGTGGGGGACATAATTCAACCCAGAACAGAGGTCTAGTTTTTTCCTTCCAGGAGAGTGGAGAAAGATTCTTTCCCTTGTGAAGAATAGTAGGTATTAGTACCCAGTAGGTGCTCAGTAGTTTTCCATTATGGACTGAATTGTGGTTCCCCTCTGTTGAAACTCTATGTCCTCCCCCCATCCCCCCGTGACTGCATTTGGATATAGGGCCTTTAAGAAGATAATTAAGGTTAAATGAGATCAAAAGTGTGGGTCCCTAATCCAATAGGGATAACGTCCTTATAAGAAGGGGAAGAGACACCAGAGCTCCTTCTCTCTCTGTGTGTACACAGAGGAAAGGCCATGTGAGGACACAGTGAGAAGGTGGCCAACTCTAAGACAAGGAAGAAAGATCTCCCCAGAAGCCAACCCTACCGGCACCTTGATCTTGGACTTTCAGCCTCCAGAACTGTGAGGCAATACATTTCTGTTGTTTAGGTCACCCAGCCTGTGGTGTTTTGTTATGGCAGCCCAAGCAGATGAAAACATTTTCTTTTTTTCCAATGGTGACAGCTGTGTGTAGTTCTACTCACAGTAATACTGGGCATTGTTGAGGTCAGGGTTGGTGAGCCTGCCTTTACTCTGGCACAGGGCAGTGTGGTAGCTTCTGGTCTGTGTTATTTTTAGTCTTCTGTCTTCACCTAATGGATTGGATAGCTAAGGATGAGAAAGCTTAAGTAGTTGCTCGAAGCCACTTTAATAGATTAGGCAATGGAACCCGAGGGTGAATCCCAATGCTCTCAGAGCTCGCTTGGGTAAATCCAGGGCAAATATATTTAATTCTTTATTTAAAAATGCAATTCATAGTGACATGTGGATGTCATTGAGTAGCAAAGAAATGAAACAAAGTGGGTCAGTGACACACTGCACTGTTTTGTGATAAATGTAGGTTAACTGATTTAATGGAAAACCACAATCTAGGGGAAAGTGGACTTGAAAAGCTTAAACTCTTGAAAAATCTCCAATTACACAATTATGACTGGGATAGAATAAGTGCAGCTCTTTGAGGCTAAAACCTTTTAACCCGTAAACACTTTTGCTCTGCCTTGCAGTTAAAACTGTTGCTTTATTTCAAAATGTACTTATTGGGTGGTGACTGTGTGCCTGGGTTTGTGCTGAGCATTGAGCACCAGAAGCTAGAATGCGTAGGTGCTGTCCTGAATTAGCTGAGAGCTTAGTGGGGCTGGCTAAACGGACAGTGGCCACTCTGTATTGTAGGTGTTGCCTGAGAGGGCAGAGGGAGGTCATTACAGCATGCGGTGGGAGCATGCTGGGTGCAGGGGGTATCTCACACAGACTAAGGGCAGACCTCAGGGATGGCTTTCCTAAAAGAGGTGATGCTTGAGCTGAGCTTTGGGCAAGTTCCGGTTATTCAGGCAAAGCTGAGTAATGGTGTTTCAGGCAGAGAATAAAGTAAGTGTATCCACATGGAGATAATGGGGGGATAGCCCACTTGGAGGACTGTTTACACATAGATACTGCCGCTTCGTCTCCATTCTCCCCTTCTTTTCCTTCTTCCTTCTATTCCATCAGTGATGTTTTGGTAAAGTGACTTCAGGGGTGAATAAGAGGGCCTGATTTGTAGTGTTTGCCGATTTCCATGATGTAAATATTCCCATCATGGCTGATTCCAAGCTACCAACATGATGTCGATTGGCCACAGTATTTTAAAACTTTTTAACAATTGGTCATGAGCCTGTACAATCCCACTCAGTAGACCACTGCTTCCCATCCATCCATCATCTATCCATTCATCATCCATCATTCATCCATCCATCTATCATCCGTCCATTCATTCATCCATCTGTCATCCACCCATCCATCCATTCATCCATCCATCCATCTTCCATTATCCATCCATCTATCCATTCATCATCCATCGATCATCCATCCACCTATCCATCCATCCATCTATCCATCTATTATCCATCCAACTATCCATCCATCCATCTATCCATCTAGCATCCATCCATCCAACCACCCACCTATCCATCCATCCATCTGTCCCTCCATCGTTCTTCCCTCTATCCAGCCATCCATCCGTTCATCCAGCCATCCATCTGTCTGTCCATAAACATAGTTTAACCAAACAGAATTATAGGAATAAGTCATATTAAAGATTTTAGGGTTCCCTTAGTTAAGCCTTCTCATTTTATAGACAAGAAAACTGACATCTAAAGAGAGGAACTGACTTTCTTAAAGTCTGTTTGTAGAGCTGAAGTTAAGACTGTCGGCTTCAGAATTTAAGTCTGCAGCTGTCTCCCTTAAGTAAAGAAAATACAACCTGAAATATGACTTGGTAATTCTCGAGTTGGGGCAATGTGGAATTCATGTAGCACACACCACAGTTCTGTCAGTCTCTGCTTTTCTGTGACGGTCCTAACGCTCATGAAAGTGTTTTTGTTGTTCCTTGTCTTAATAGTTGCTGGCTCCCAGCAGGCTCCAAATTTCCTTTACAGGGGGTTCAAAATGTCCCTGTTGAGGGGCTTCCCTGGTGGCGCAGTGGTTGAGAGTCTGCCTGCCAATGCAGGGGACACGGGTTCGAGCCCTGGTCTGGGAAGATCCCACATGCCGCGGAGCAACTAGGCCCGTGAGCCACAATTACTGAGCCTGCGCGTCTGGAGCCTGTGCTCCGCAACAAGAGAGGCCGCGATAGTGAGAGGCCCGCGCACTGCGATGAAGAGTGGCCCCCGCTTGCCGCAACTAGAGAAAGTCCTTGCACAGAAACGAAGACCCAGCACGGCCAAAAATAAATAAATAAATAAATAAAAATTTAAAAAAAAAATGTCCCTGTTGAAATAACATTCTTCTCCCACTTTGTAGCACTGGGCTTCAGAATTTAATTTAGCAGTTGGCTCTTTTTTTTTTTTTTTAAATAGGAAGTTTTTTATTTTTTTTTAAATTAATTAATTAATTTATTTTTGGCTGTGTTGGGTCTTCGTTTCTGTGCGAGGGCTTTCTCCAGCTGGGGCGAGTGAGGGCCACTCTTCATCGCCGTGCGCGGGCCTCTCACTGTCGCGGCCTCTCTTGTTGCGGAGCACAGGCTCCAGACGCCCAGGCTCAGTACTTGTGGCTCACGGGCTTAGTTGCTCCGTGGCACGTGGGATCTTCCCAGACCAGGGCTCGAACCCGCATCCCCTGCATTGGCAGGCAGATTCTCAACCACTGCGCCACCAGGGAAGCCCTAGCAGTTGGCGCTTGATATCAGTCTTCGATGTTTCTGGATTTCATTTCTCTCTCTTTCTCTTTTTTTGTGATATAGATGTCTCTCCTTTGAGACTCCAACTCAAGGCACCCATTTGTGGTGGGAACCAGCTGCTTCTTGGGAGCCCCGTTTGTGTTGGGCTGAATTTCCTGGGAAATATCTACTGATTTGAAAAAAATTTCTTTCCTTATTCCTGGGCTTCTAGAAGTGTGTCTTGGAGCTTTTGGGAGATGAATAATTGAATAATTGATACTGCTTTTGACGGTCTTTATTGTTATTTATTTCTTTTTTACTGAGGTGTAGTTGATGTACAGTATTATGTAAGTTTCAGGTATACAACATAATGATTCCCAATTTTTAAAGGTTATATTCCATTTATAGTTATTATAAAATGTTGGCTCTGTTCCTTGTTGGTCTTTAAATTGTTGTCAACTCAGAGAGGAAGGGTGACTCTTACTCTATGAGAAGCTTTATTTTGAAACTGTGGGCAAATGGTCTGGTGAATTGAATACTCCAGAGGACTCTATTTAAAACTAGCTTCTATGTTGTAATGTTGAGGGAAAAAAGCAAGATGCTGGGATATGCCTAGGATGCCACTTTTGCTAAAAGTAAGTAAACAAATTGGCGCTTACCTCTGGGGAGTGAAAATGAGGGTAGTAATGACTTGAAGAGAAAACTTTCCACCTATTAACTTTATATGTTTCTGTATTGTTTATTTTTTTCTTTTTAATTATAAGCATGTAATAAAGCAAATCCAGACTAAACAGAAAGCCTGGCTATATTTTAATAGGACTCATCTGGGTATGGGCAATAACCTTTCTATTGTCTTCTTAAGATAGTTTGCCATTTACCCAATGTAAAGTTTACATGTGTCTAGTTTATAAGTTGTAACTTAGTAGTTTTAGATACAATTAATGTTGGTTGCTAGAAAATCATAATGGCAGACATATTCAAACTTGCTCAGTATGGGCAGAAATTTAAACTTAAACTTCACTGTGAATTCTCCCTTCACCTTATTATTATTTTTACCAATTTTTTTTTTTTCTTTGCTGTGCCACATGGCACGTGGGATCTTATTTCCCTGACCAGGGACTGAACCCATGTCCCCTGCATTGGAAGCGCAGAGTCTTAACCCACTGGACCGCCAGGGAAGTCCCTACCAATTGTTTGTTAATGAGGTTGATCATCTACTCATATGCATGGCCCAAGCTGGTCATTTTTCAGGACTTCTGACAGAGACTCTAAAACTTCCTGGAGGTATTCTGCGAGCTGACTTGGGCCCATTATGTTTTCCCAGTTCTCCTTGACTGTGTGCTCTCAGCTGCCTTGGACATGGAGAGTCACTCGATTTCACTGGCTTTCCCAGACCAGCATCGTGTTCTCTGATACCAGCTGTCCTGCCTTCCCACCTCTTTCCCCTTAAATGAACTTCTTTCCTGTGCTTGGCAGTTCATGTCCTCTGTCTTCATCTTTAGGGCATCCTCTGGTGTTCCTGATCTCGAATTAGGAAAAATAAATTGAGTCCCATTCCCTGTGGCTCCAAGCATTTGAAAAGGCAGGGAATGTGTGGATTATTGTACAAGAAATAGATCAGTGTGTAATAGCCTAAAATGGAAAAAGAAATGTGACTGCTTATTCAGGCATTTGCAAAATGATGCAGGCTGCCTCCCCCAACTGTCTTTTATAAAAACAATTTCCAGAAATGTGTGCACTAGGTAAATGATATGTTACTGATACAAAGCACAACTGTGATTATACTAGCAGAGGATTATGTTTCCTCTGTTTTACAGTCTGCGTGAATTTCTTTCAAGTTATTAGGTTGAACTGTATGAATTGCCAAATTGAGCTACCAAAAGGGCAGTTCCATCCAATTCAACCTAAGAGAGCTTATTTGCTGAGTTGTAAGACGTGGGAAATATGTGTCTGCATAAGGAAAGAACATGAGATGGACGTGCTTTAAGGAAACTGGGCATCCTTTTTTTATTTGAACCTGTCTCTAATGGTTAGTATTCACTTAGTTGACACTTTGTTGTTGCCTCACTAGCTTTCAGAAAGTATACAGAGCAAAATTGGTTGCCTAGCAACATGTTCCAGCCCAGGAGGGTTGGAGAGTGGGTCAGTGATGAACAATTATGTACAATCAAGTTTAAAAATGCATAGCAGCCTGCTACGTCCATGCTCTGACCACCAGGAAGCATCAGCATTCTGCTGGCTTGGGTCTATGGCTGTTGTATGTGAATTTATTGCAGTTGTGGTCTGGATTTCATGGTTGCAATTCAGAAAAATTTTGCGCTGGACCAAAGTAGGCTTCTGGGCCCCTCTGTACATTGGTCCATTTTGCAGAAGCATCTGACACCCATCATTTGGATGGCTGCCTATCTGGACACTCATCCCTTTGAAAAGTGAAAAGAGAAAATGAAGAATTTGCTTAATTGTGATTGTTTTCATCCCAGCAAATTGGCCTCTATTAGTGAATCTGTAATTTGCCAAAGAACAAGTACACACAAAATGAGTGACAACGGTCCCCTTACTCAACCCAAATCATTTTTTCAAGAATTACGAATGCTGGGCAGACGTTCTCTCTGAAATGGCCCAAGCCCTTAATCGTTTCCCCTCCTTCCGTTCCAGCAAAACAGAAGACACATTTTGCATCATCCCGTCCTTACTTAATCTTTCTGTCAGCACACGTATCAATGGTGTAAATCCTGAAAGCAGCAGGAAAGCTAGGAGGCATTTTTATAACGCTGGCAAAGCTAATAAAGCACATTTCATTGTTAAGAATCATTGAGTTTAATTGGCAAATCAATTTTTAGGCCCTTTCCATTTGTATTTTGTTTAATCAACAAAAATAAATCGCCGTGCCAACCTTGAAAGCTCCAAGTTGGAGAACAGTGGCAAATACTTTCGTTCGTCCTGCCAAAAGTGCTTTCCAACAGAAATGTCTTAATTGAAGATGATTTATATTCAGAAGCGTTTTATCATTTGTCTGAAGAAGGAAAAAGCTGTGTAAGCAAGTAGTATGCAGTCGTTTTTGGCATTGTTTTTGACATTTATCTACACTCTATCCTTCAGATGTTTATAGAAAAGCGACCTTCCCTAGCCCTTCTTGCTAATGATTCAGGCTCCGTGTCCTGATGTAGCTGTCAATTAGCCCCTGTAGCCTTTGGTGAGAGGTCTTTGCTGAGGAGGACTTCCAAAACCTAGGCTTTTTCCCCTTTTCTGCAGGGTTTTACTAACCCTGAATCCTGATCTCTGGGCCTTTGGTGGAAAATGGCTGACATCTTAGTGCTGGAAGATGGGCATCCTGAGCGGGCCTGGGAAAAGTGGGCTGCTGTCTTGCTTTTTTGGTAGGAAAACCTCACTAGCCATGCTGACCGTAGCGTTTTGGCTTTTTCTGCCTTCTTTACACTCCAGGGAGGGGGGAGAGATGACAAGAAGTACCATTTATGTGATGCCTACATAGTGTGTTCTCATTTCTTTTTTTTTTTTTTTTTCATTATCTTTCTTTTTCTTTTTTCTTTTTTTTTTAAACATCTTTATTGAAGTATAATTGCCTTACAATGGTGTGTTAGCTTCTGCTTTATAACAAAGTGAATCAGTTATACATATACAATATGTTCCCATTTCTCTTCCCTCTTGCATCTCCCTCCCTCCCACCCTCCCCATCCCACCCCTCTAGGTGGTCACAAAGCACCGAGCTGATCTCCCTGTGCTATGCGGCTGCTTCCCACTAGCTATCTATTTTACATTTGGTAGTGTATATATGTCCATGACACGCTCTCACCCTGTCACATCTCACCCCACCCCCTTCATTTCTTTTTTTAAGAACAAGTTCCCTGCTGTCTCTTTTTTTTTTTTTAATTAATTAATTAATTTATTTATTTATTTTTGGCTGTGTTGGGTCTTTGTTTCTGTGCGAGGGCTTTCTCTAGTTGCGGCGAGCGGGGGCCACTCTTCATCGCGGTGCGCGGACCTCTCACTGTCGCGGCCTCTCTTGTTGCGGAGCACAGGCTCCAGACGCGCAGGCTCAGTAGTTGTGGCTCACGGGCTCCAGACGCGCAGGCTCAGTAGTTGTGGCTCACGGGCTCCAGATGCGCAGGCTCAGTAGTTGTGGCTCACGGGCCTAGTCGCTCCGTGGCATGTGGGATCTTCCGGGATCAGGGCTCGAACCCGTGTGCCCTGCATTGGCAGGCAGATTCTCAACCACTGCGCCGCCAGGGAAGCCCCCCTCATTTCTCATGACAGCCCTGAGAGGTAAGGAAGCGAAACCCCACGTGTCTGGTGAGGAAGCTGAGGCCCAGAGAACACCGGTAACAGTTTGTACGTGGAGTGGCTGCCATTGGCATTCTGTTCCATTTGTCTCCAGTCATCTTCCCATGTCACTGGTGCTGGGAAATAGCAAAGACCCCCTCTCCCCCCCAAAAACCCCAGCTTCACTGAACCACTTTTCCCCTCGCAGGGCTCCTGGGGCACAGGTACCGTAGCGTGATAGTGGCTGGCGCTCTGCAGGGTCTTGCTGTGTGCCTGGCATGTTTCCAGGAGCTTCGTGTGTGCTCTTAATTCGTGTAAACTTCATTCTCCTCTTAGCTACTTCCATCCTCATCTTACAGATGAGGAAACTGAGGCACGGAGTAGTTGGTGGACTGGTCCAAGGTCACACGGCGAATAGTTGGGGACCATTTGAATCCAGGTCATCTGCCCCAGCATCTGTGATCTTAGGGGTTTGCCTTCCACGGCATGTACCCTTGTTTGTTCGTCCTTCCCCTTGCCTCCAAAGCAGCGGGGAAGATGATGAAGCAAGAGGAAGGGAAAACAGTACAGTTTTACGGGCAGTGGAGGCCATTGATTTACTTGCCTCAGTTTTGGGCTCATTCATTGATCTTCAGCTGTACTGGGATGCCCTTCCTGCTGCCATCTCTCCACTTCCCATTGGTTCTCGTGCCTCTGCGAAAGCTCCGTCTTCCACGGGGCCCTTTCAGATTAGTGGGAGGCCAGTTGTTTTCCAGGGGTCACCAGGAAACCCACAGTGTGACCTGCACATTACTCAAGGTGCAAAAAAAAGGAACCTCAAAAAACCCAGAACCAAACTCAGCAACTTCTAAACAACTCCCTGTAAGTAACCAGTTCTAGGAAGCTGATGGGATGGTAAAAATCTAGCAACTACCTGAAATTCCGCACATTCTTTGGGAATTTACTAGGGCCCCACTCTCAGCACCTTCAGGTACCAGGGATCAAGTGATCCTCAGATCAAGTGAGGAACGAGGGAGAATTTTCACATTCCCTTGGGGTGGGAAGGCCTACAGCAGGTCAGATCATTAATATAATGCTGAGGGTAATACCCACAGAGGACAATTTCTGATGCCACTCCCTGTTCAAAGCATTTTGCATATATGAATCATGAGCTGGATGCTGTTATTATCCCCATTTTACAGATGAGAAAATCCGCTGTGTGACATGTGCACGTATATTGTAATTTTAGGAACGCTAAAATACAAAACACATCTCAGAATCAAGGATGTATGTGGTACGTGGCTTGTGGGCTGGTGGTGCCAGTGTCTGGCTGCTCTTAAGAGCACAGCTGCCTCCTTATGAGATGGGCCTTGGCAACTAGCTGAAATGTGCAGAGCAATACCACGGCTGGCATTTATTGAGTTATTACTGTATGCCAGACACTAGTCTAAGAAGTTGACATGAATTTTTAAAATCCTCACAATAGGATAGGTACTATGATTATGATTGTACCTGATTTATAGTTGAGGAAACTGAGTCAGTGGGGTAATCTAACTTGCCCAAGGCCACCCAGGCAGTACGTGACAGGGCCAAGTGTCAGCTAAGGCCATCTGGCTCCAGGCTCTGCCTCTGAGCTAAGGCCCCTGGTATAGCCGGGAAAGGGACAGTGGCACAGGGGACGGACATATACAGGCTCCATATGGGATGGAGGTTCTGGTTCCTCTCAGGTGCCCTTGCCCCAGTGGTTCGTCACTCCCTTTTGGCATCCATCCTGGTGTGGAACTGGAGGTTGATTTTTTTTTTTTTTTTTTAATTTTTAAAAAATTTGTTTTATTTATTTATTTTTGGCTGCATTGGATCTTCTTTGCGGTGTGCGGGCTTCTCATTGCGGTGGCTTCTTTTGTTGCAGAGCATGGGCTGTATGCACGCGGGCTTCAGCAGTTGTGGTTCGTGGGCCCTATAGCGCAGGCTCAGTAGCTGTGGTGCACAGGCTTAGTTGCTCCGTGGCATGTGGGATCTTCCCGGACCAGGGCCCGAACTCCTGCAGGTTCCCTGCAGGGCTGGTGTCCCCTGCACTGGCAGGTGGATTCTTAACCACTGCGCCACCAGGGAAGGTTGATTTTATCAGTCTTTTGTAGGCTTCTGTTTGTACCTGAGATCACCCCACAGCGAAGGAAGTAGAGAAGAGCTCTGACGTGAATCCTAAAATATACCTGGGAAGGCATTGACTGGGTCTTAGAGGCATTTTCTCATTGACCCACACAACGATCCTATGAAGTTCGTACTGAATGGTAAAGGGGGAAGCTGTATGTAGCCCAGAGAGGGTGAGCCACATATTCTCGGTCACACAGCAGGTGAGGGGCGGAGCTGGGCTCAGGCCACGTACACACGTGTCTGTAAGGTAAGGGCTGACTCCGCAGTGGGGATCACCCCTGCCTCCAGATGGGGCCCCTGCCAGCAGCTCTGGGGCATTTCCCGTTGGGTCAGCTCTGCTAGTCTGCTGCTTTCCCTCCTCCTGCTTTGCTGCCTTCCACACTCTCCCTTGCCTCCATGCTCCAAGCTTTTCAGAACAACAGGATGAGATTCTCCTTAGCCCGGAACTGTTTTTGCTATTGCTTGTGCATCCGAGCACCTGCTGAGCCGATGAGCTTTCGAAATGTCACTTGACTGTTGGGAGGGAGCCGTTGAGTGATGAGCCATGAGTGTTTTGCGGGAACATACCATCGCAGCTGCCTCCTGGGGGCGGGTGGTGGTGGGCCGAGCGGAGGCCGTGGTTCCTCCTGCAGCCCGGCCCCTCAGAGGGGGCAGGAGGCTGTGTTCCTGCTCCTGCAGCTGGCACGGGGTCCCCACTGTCAGCCTGGTCATTTTTCTTCCCCTGGGCACACGGTGACTGTTTCTGGGCTATGTTTCTCTTTTTTTTTTTAATTTATTCATTTATTTTTGGCCGCGTTGGGTCTCCCTTGCTGCGCGCGGGCTTTCTCTAGTTGCGGCGAGCGGGGGCTACTCTTCATTGTGGTGCGCGGGCTTCTCACTGCGGTGGCTTCTCTTGTTGCGGAGCATGGGCTTTAGGCACAAGGGCTTCAGTAGTTGTGGCACGTGGGCTCAGTTGTTGTGGCTCGCGTGCTGTAGAGCGCGGGCTCAGTAGCTGTGGTGCATGGGCTTAGTTGCTCCGCGGCATGTGGGATCTTCCCAGACCAGGGCTCGAACCCGTGTCCCCTGCATTGGCAGGCAGATTCTTATCCACTGCACCACCAGGGAAGTCCCCTGTGCTGTGTTGCTCTTACAGTGCTGGCTCTCCATTTCTGGGTTAACTTTTGCAAATACAATTAAATTTTTGACCTCTTTCTTTCTGGATTTCTCTTTTCAGAAAAATGCACATGTATACAAAGTTCCGTATATCAATCCTGGATTTTCATGGGAACCCTTACCCTCAGGGCGTCCTTGAACACATCTCGTTCCCCATACACATACCAGGAAATCTAGCTTAAAAATTGGGTCCCCTACCAACCACCACCAATTGAGAGTAAATATGGAAAATTAAATTTTTAATTCTCTACCCCTGTTCTTTTTCCATTGCTGTCAGTCAGAAGCTGGGCAGGAAAGTATATGGCACAAAGAGGTGACAGAAGAAAGTTTAATAAAGGTGTGTCATGGGGTTGAGAAACAGAAAGGGGGAGTGAGGTACACTGGGGCGATAGGAGGAAACCCCTCTGACTTAGTCCATTCAGACTGTTATAACAGAATAAATGCTGTAAATTTCTCATAGTTCTGGAGGCTGGGAAGTCCAAGATCAAGGCACTGGAGGATTCGGTGTCTGGTGAGGGCCTGCTTCTTGGCTTATAGATGACTGTCACATGACAGAAGGGGGGAGGGAGCTCTCTGGGGTCTCTTTCATAAGGGCGCTAATCCCACTTATGAGTTCTCCACCCTCATGACCTAATCAACTCCCAAAGGCCTCATCTCCTATTACCATCACACTGGGGATTAGGTTTCAACGTATGAATTTTGAGGGGATATAGTCTATGGCACCCTCTAACCCCTAGAAGTAAGGATAGAGGGAGAGGATCACCTGAGAGAAACTGTGACCTGTGATGGAGAGACCCCTAGGTGACCCTGCAGGGAAGAAGCAGGGGATGCATGCTCCTTCCTTCCTTCCCCTCCTCCTACTCTCCTGGCTTCTACTGGTACCTAAGGGGCCAGAGGGCAAGGGAGCCTGGTGGATGCAGGTCATAGAGGTCAGCCTCCCAGGGCACAGGTCCCAGTGGAAGAAGATGAGAAATAATCTAAAGGGCAACCAGAGAATATTTAGTACGTCGCCCTTTAGATTCTTAAATAACTTTTATCCTGTAGATGGTACTTTTAAGAGCGCAGGAAGCAGCTCTGTCGTCTGTAAATGCTCTCCCTGGGGATTGGGCATCATGGGAAATTGCTTAGCTTGTGCTATGGAGGTTTTGTAATCCTGTTAGTGATTGGAAACTTCCTGTTCTTTTCAGATGCTTTTAAATCCAGTCTTTTACTTTTCTTTCTATTTTATTTGTATGCCTGTTATTATAAGGTCACTTTAAAAGGCTTCATTATACCTCATGATGATGAACCAGTCTGCTTGAGTATTACAGGGGATTGTATATAAATCTCTCATGTGGCATTGTGTTCAAAGGTAGTTTCCCCCTATCTTATGATAGCTTGATGTTTAGAAATGAGCATTTCTGGATTTTGGAAACAGAGAGATTATGTCGGGAAGCACTTGAGAAATTAAAAAGTGTTAATGCAGTGCAAGGTTTTACGAGGCAGCGGGGGTAACTGACGTCACCAAGTTTGGATCTGGGAGTCTGGGATCTGTTGCTGGCACCAGCTCATACTTGCTCTGTGACTTTGGACACCATCTCTAGGCATTTCTATTTGTAAGGTGGAGTTAACATTACAAAGACTCTCTCCTTAAGCAGACTTTAGTCAGGTTCCTCTGAGTCCTGTTTTTGTCTAGATCTGGACCTTGGCCCCTGTCCTGTCTTTGGCCTGCCTAGCCCAATTTTAGCAAGAATCCTGCTAAGTCAGTTCAGAGAGAATCACCCACTCTTGATATGTGATCACCCTCGATATCTGATCACCCTAGGCTACCTTCAGCAAAAATCCCACTGCTTGTTTGTTTAATAAGAATCTCCCTACCCTGCTGTCTCCTCTGAGTAATTTTCTGTCCACTGACTGCCTCACGCTGATTGCTGTAAATCCTCAGGTGTCTTTGCTGTATTCAGAGTTGAGCCCCATCTCCTATTTTGCAATAGCCCTAAAAAATGTCTTTCTTACCGTTTTAATAAGCATCAGAATAATTTTTTCTTTAACTTTACCCACCAGAAAACCTTGGAATTGTTCAGGATCCTCAAGGACCTCTGATCCAACCTCACCCAATGTCGAGAGTGATGTGGAGCTCACTGTGAGGGGTCTAGTACCTCAGGGCAGCAAATGAGGACCCCATTCACCCCCTTGGGGGCTGGTTCTCATTGTCGAGAAGCTCTGCCTCCGTTTCAAGCTCAAAATCTGCCTTCACTTATACTCACTGATCTCAATTCTGCCTTTCCTCAAAACCTGTTCTTCCTTTAATTGAGTAATTTAGCTTCTTAAATTGTAGCCATCTTAATGAAGATAATTTTAAGCTGTGTCTTTTCTTTTTTTTTTAATTTATTTACTTATTTTATATTTATTTTTGGCTGTGTTGGGTCTTCATTACCGCACACAGGCTTTCTCTAGTTGCGGTGAGCGGGCTTCTCATTGCAGTGGCTTCTAGTGGAGCACAGGCTCTAGGCACGCGGGCTTCAGTGGTTGTGGCACACGGGCTTCAATAGTTGTGGCACGTGGGCTCAGTAGTTGTGTGGCGCACGGGCTTAGTTGCTCTGAGGCATGTGGGATCTTCTCGGACCAGGACTCGAACCCGTGTCCCATGCATTGGCAGGCGGATTCTTAACCACTGCACCACCAGAGAAGCCCCTAAGCTGTGTCTTTATTGCCCTTCTTGCTTTCTTTAACAGGACTCTGAGCCTGGTTGAATCTGTGTTTCCCACTCTGGGAAGATGCATAAGGGTGATGTCTTGGAGGTCTTCTCTCTGTGGACCGTGTCGTTATTTCGTAAACTCTTGGGTTGCCCTGTTCCTCTGCGTCTAATTCTAAGTCCTTTGTTTCTTTCCTCTTTTAGCTCTTGCTGATGCCTTGTTTGATACAAGTTTATAAATGATGTGCTTCTTTTCCTTTCATGAAGTAAAGTGCATGGGATTTGTGAAAGCTGTTTACCACTTAGAAGTCTTTTTTTTTTTTTAATTTTCAGGTTGATGGCTATTTTCCGGATGTTAACATTATCAGAAGCCTGACCTCCACATGGTATGTATGCTCTGAAGGACCTTTTAGGTCCATCAAGGGTATATAAATACATTAACTTCTTAATTTACTTGTTTATCGTTTAGCCCTAAATCTGTCCTTGGTGTTTGTTGAGTTTCACCCCCTATTCTTTCACCTCATTCATGGGTATATTTGAAAAGCAGTGACTTCTACAGGATCAAAACAACCAAAGTTATTTTCTTGAAGAAAGAATTTTAGGATGAGGATTTAAAAATAAAATCAGATTTACTTATAAATATTTCAATATGGCTCTGAAAAGATAAGGATTCATTTTGTTAAAACATCAACAGAATACTATTATCACACATAAAAAATGAACAATACTTCATTTCTTAATATCACTGAATATTCATGTTCAGATTTCTCTGATTGTCTAAGAAATATTTTTTCACAGTTAGTTAAAAATACCTCAGGGTAGTCAAAGGATTTAAACAAAGTCCACACATTGCATTTGGTTGATAGGTCTCTTAAGTCTCTTTTATTTATTTATTTATTTCATAACTTTGTTTATTTTATTTTATTTTTATTTTTTGGCTGCATTGGGTCTTCTTTGCTGCACGCGGGCTTTCTCTAGTTGCAGCGGGCGGGGGCTACTCTTTGTTGCGGTGCGCGGGCTTCTCATTGCGGTGGCTTCTCTTGTTGCAGAGCACGGTCTCTAGGCGCATGGGCTTCAGTAGTTGCGGCACGTGGGCTCAGTAGTTGTGGCTCACGGGCTCTAGAGCTCAGGCTCAGTTGTTGTGGCGCACGGGCTTAGTTGCTCCGTGGCATGTGAGATCTTCCCGGACCAGGGCTTGAACCTGTGTCCCCTGCATTGGCAGGTGGATTCTTAACCACTGAGCCACCAGGAAAGCCCCTAAGTCTCTTTTAATACACAGGTTTCCTGTCCCTCTCTTGTTCTTTTTTTTTTTTAATTAAAAAAAATTCTAAAATTTAAAAACATGGCATACTTTTTAACTTATTTATTTAAAAAAAATCTTAAATTTAGTTTTGGCTATGCCACAGGGCATGCGGGATCTTCCCTGACCAGGGATTGAACCCGTGCCCCCTGCATTGGGAGCACGAAGTCTTAACTTCTGGACCGCCAGGGAAGTCCTCTTGTTCTGTCTTGTGATATATTTGGTCAAGAAGATGGATCTTTTGGATATTTTGAATCTCTTGGATCGGGATCTGTGTGTTTCCCCACAATGTAGATTTTGTTGCCAACATTCTGGTGTTGTCATTTAACGTGGGTTTTTTTTTTTTTTTTTTTATAATAAAGGTTTTTTTTTTTTTTTATAATAAAGGTTTTTAAAAAATTTTTATTTATTTTTGGCTGCGTTGGGTCTTCGTTGCCGTGCGCGGGCTTCTCATTGCAGTGGCTCCTCTTGTTGTGGAGCGTGGGCTTTAGGTGCGCAGGCTCAGTAGTTGTGGCACATGGGCCCTAGAGCGCGCGGGCTTCAGTAGTTGTGGCGCACGGGCTTAGCTGGTCTGCGGCATGTGGGATCTTCCGGGACCAGGGATCGAACCTGTGTCCCCAGCATTGGCAGGTGGATTCTTAACCACTGCGCCACCAGGGAAGTCCTAATGTGTTTCATTGTCCCCAAAATGTCCTATAAACTAAAGTCTTGATCAGATTTAGGTTCAAATTTGGGGGCAAGAATATTTCATACATGATAGTGTAACTTCCGTCAGGTGACATATTCTGGGTGTCACCCAGTTCAGAAGACCAGCCACATGGTAAAGTAGAAGCTGTTTCTGTGAGGGAGAAACACTTGTGGCTTGAGAACAAAGGTTGCTGAGAACTAATTCCTACCTCATGTATCTAGACTTGATTTTCGTCTTAGAAGAATACTCTTGGGTATGAAGGGCTATGCTCCATGTCTTGGTGGGTAGTTTCAGATCTGCCAGCTCTCTTTGCTTATTCCTGCCGTTTCTTACAAGAGTGTCCTAAGTGTGCTCGGCCTCACCCCTCCTTCCTAGCGTGCTGTGGACTAGAACTGGGGTAGGTGAATTACAGCCCACGGTTCTGTTCTTATAAATAAAGTTTTATTGGAACACAGCTACACCTGTTTTTTTACGTATTGTTGGTGGTTGCTTTAGTGCTACAATAGCAGAGTTGAGCAATGGCCTGAACAAAGCCTGAAATATTTACTATTTGGCCATTTACAAAAAGAAAGTTTGCTGACCTCTGGGCTGGAAGGTAAGCAGAAGATGAATAAGGCTTTAGCATATGGAGCAAACAAAAATATTTTCTCATCACTGAAATGCCACTCAGCCTTAGTACCTGTGAATGTGAAATTCTGTGGCTCACAAATTGTGCCTTAAATCATTAAGATAATTTTGTTTTTCTTTGTTCATTTTTCTACCCATTAGATGACATCATCCTTCTACTTGCCTGGAAATATAATTCAACATGGGTGGGTTCACATTTAATAATGGTGACATTTTACTAGGCAGATAATTGACTGTTAGTAATCTCCAGATTCAGCATTTGAGTCCTGATTTGCTATACCCTCTTCCTTAGATAGTATAAAGCTTTCTCTTCCACCAGTGTGCTCCTGTGTGGTTTGTTTTGCCTTTGTATGATGAAGAATTCTCCATCCTTTCAATGAATGTCTCATGCTAAGGGTTTTCAAAATAAGTAGACTTGCATTTTTGTCTCCTAAATGGGACTCAGCTAATTTTATCTAAACTATTCCTTTTGTCTTTTGTCTATATTGTATGCTACATTATTATGGATGGCTTTGGAATTTTTCGTGTAAAAAAAAAAATTGAAATAGAGTTAAAATATACAGGACTTTTTTTTTCTTAATTGCATCTTAATGTACTAAAAACCAGAGTGTAATTATTAAAAATGATAGAAGGAAAGAATTAAAACAATAAAATTGCTTAGCAAAGCTCCTGTTTCATAATGCATTCGGAAATAATTGGTATCATAATGTGTAATTCACAATCTTTCTTTGAAGTATGAAGCTTAAGCTTGGGTGGGCAGGGGACCTCTTAGGACGTGGTGATGTCTGAATTAGTTCCTACAGCAGCACTTCTGAATCTGTACACAGATTGTAGCATCTTGCTACCTGCCTTGTTGTGTTTTGTTTTTTGTTTTTTGTTTCTTTGTGATAGAGAGAGATACTTCCTAGAGTAAGGGCTAGGACAGAGGGTCCTCTAATGCTTTACCAGACACCTACTACTGCCCTGTTGATTAGGGAAGGGAGGAGAAGAGAAACTCCTTAATATAGGCTGTGGCTTTAGCTCAGGCCACAGGGTAGTTTCCTGGGGAGTTGATGTAGACCAAGTAGAGGACCTTTTTTGCCCAGGTGTCAGGTAAGCCTGGGCCTTATGCTTCAAACAGGCTGAGAAGCCTCCTTGGCTTATTTTCTAGACCCATTCCCTCATCTGGCCCCGAGGATCTTATTGCTGAGATGGCCAGAGTTGATGAATCCAAGAAGAAGCACCATCAGGAAAAAGAGGGAAAGGGATTGGACTCCCAGGCTTGGAGTCTGAGCCTCAGTTTCCCTATGGCCCGGGCATTTGGCTCCCCGAGCATTGGGAGACAAGAACACACAAGGACTCAAATAAGGAGAGAACATTCCAGGCAGACCTGAGCTTTTATTCGCTACTCCTTTGGTTCAAGCATTCCTTGCCCAGGACCCGCCATATCCAGGCTCCTTCTCAGAGCAGTGGTGGTGCTGGTGGTGGTGGTGGTGGTGGTGGTGCTGATGGTGCTGGTGGTGATGGGGGTGCTGGTGATGCGGGTGGTGGTGGTGCTGGTGGTGATGGGGGTGATGGTGGTGCTGGTGGTGGTGGTGGTGGTGCTGGTGGTGATGGGGGTGCTGGTGGTGGTGCTGGTGGTGGTGGTGCTGGTGGTGATGGGGGGTGCTGGTGGTGGTGATGGGGGTGATGGGGGTGCTGGTGGTGATGGTGGTGCTGGTGGTGGTGGTGGTGGTGGTGCTGATGGTGCTGGTGGTGATGGGGGTGATGGTGGTGCTGGTGATGGTGATGGTGATGCGGGTGCTGGTGGTGCTGGTGATGGGAGGAGTGCCGTTCACCACACCTGGCGCTGAATTCCTGAGGCCCAGCCTGCTGGGGGAAGTTAGCTCTGTAAAGGGGTTGAGGTCAAGACAGTCACACCAGAGCTTATCTTGTGAAAGAGTTGTCCTGGGGGTGGCAGGCTGGGGAGGCAGCACTGCGCAGTATACTTATTTGAAGAAGACCACTGCTGTTCAGAAATTTGGGGCCTCTTTTCTGGAATTAGCTTTTAGAGTCTGGGGTGTATTCTTTGGAATATCTTCATCAATGGCCAATTTTTCTCTTTTTGGATGGCTTTGATCTTTCAGTAAAATTCTTTTAAAAAAATTTTTTTTTCTTGTTTTAATTTTTTTTTCGGTAAAATTCAAATGTCGCCTTCCCAGACAAGCCTCCCTGAGAACTGAATATGAAGTAGCAGCCCCTCCACACACACTCTCCCCACCCCCTCATCACCTGCTGTGTTCATCGCCCGTCCTTCCCAAGGTCACCGATGGCCCATGACCTCAATCAGGGGCTGCCACGGCTCTCATTTAGAGACAAGTCTGCCACACAGGGTGAGTTCTTCAGTTGGATAGTGTCTTAAAAATAGTTTTCCAAGGTGACTACATTGAGGGAATAATTGAGATTCAGAAATATGTGTTCTGCTCTATCTTGGTGACCAAACCAAACCAAACCAAGACCAGTCTCCTTATCAAATCTCATGTGTTGGCATGGTCTGCAGCGTGGAGGCTCAGGTAGGGTGCAGGGTGTCTATCTAACCGTGGTTTTAGACCTTAGTAGCCCCTCCTCTCTCCACCGGGCCCCGAGCACAGTTTCACTTGGGTAACAAGGAGATTCACCCCGATCAGAGTCTCTCTCCCTCAGAGCTGCCGACGCTTTGGGCTGGATACTTCCCTGTGGTGCGGGCTGTCCTGAGCTTTGTGGGATGTTTAGCAGCAACCTGGGCCTCTGCCCACTAGATGCCAGTACCCTGCCCCACCTGTGACAACCGAAGTGCCTCCAGACATTGCCGGATGGCCCCGGGGAAGTGGAGTAAAATTGCCCTGGTTGAGAACCACTGGTCTAGTGATACGCTGTCATACCCAAGACTCTACCATTAACCTTTTACACCATCCTTTATCATTTATCCATTAGTGTGGATCAAATTTGCTAATGTGTAAGAAAGTGCTTTGAAACAATAGCATGTTGTTCAAATTTGGATTATGTTGATGACTGAAGTTTTGTTTTGTAACCTACATTTGTGGTTACAGTTTCTTTGTCACCATTGTCCCTAGTTTTTCCCTTTGTCATTTATGAAATATTCTCCTCCACTCCCGATCTGTTTTCACTCACCACCCAACCAAGGAGGATGTCGTCCTTTGCTAATGCATTGTGTGAGTTTGATACCAAAGATCACAGTCTTGGCTGGAAGAAATCTTGAACGATCTTTAGGCAATAAATGTCCAATGAATGTCAACGTCATCATTATCATTTTGTTCATTCCCACTGAAGAAACTAAGGCCCAAGGAGGGACAGGGCTTCACCTAAGTTGTGGTTACCGGCAGAGCCATGACTGTATGGGTGTTTCTGGGGAACTTTCTTACACTTTTGTTTTCTGTGCGGTTAATGCTGTGATTGGCAGAGTTCTCGGGGGGGCTCTTACCTCTCCCGTGAGCTCCTTGCTGGAGCCTGAACATTAAATGTCCCTGTCCTAGGCTTGCCAGAGGACTTGCTAACAAAAAGGATGATCAGGGAAGAAATTAGGGGAGTCCGAGAAAGGGAGGGACAGAGGAGTGCTTTGAGGAGACATTTAATGAAAATGGGGAAGCTGTGTGAGACAAACAATGCAAAGGAAATAAGAAGAGGAGGAAAGGGGAACCTCTGATAAAGGAACCAAGGAGTTCAATCAACCAAAGGCAGTGTGTGGATCTTGTTTAGATGTTGATTTGAATGGACCAACTCTGTGTGTGTGTCTGTGTGTGTGTGTGTGTTGAAACAGGATTGAATAGTTGAATTGGATTATGGGTCCATGGGGATTATGTCCTCACACAACTTTCCGTAGTAAAAAGTTAAAAAGAAATGGGAAGCTGATCAATTTCAGTAAACTATAAACTTCTTTGCAATGACAAAAAAATATAAATAGTGTGAGACATTTGTTAATTTGTAAGTCTTACCTTAAAGAGGCTCTTCCGAGCCTAGCCAATGCTCTCCAGTTTTCCTGGCAAGGTCCCTTTGCCCTGGGTGACAGGCACATGTGGAACTCGAGCTGGAGGAAGCTTGTCCTCACCAGGTGGGCAGGGAGGCTGCCTTTCCAGTGTCCCCTGCCCCCCCTCCCCCGATCCCCACGCCAGCAGAGAGCCTGCAGTGTCCCTGGGGAGTTGTGGTGCCCCTGGGAAAGAAACACGAGGGTCTTCCTCCCTGACCATCCCTGTGTCTTTCTGCCCCCTCCCAGAAATGGTCTGTGGGACCAACTTATTTTTTTCCACATATATTTTATAATTTAAATATTATGTAAGTAATATATGCTCTTTGTAAAAACCATGCACAATAAAAATGAAAGTTCCTGTCCTTCTCTCTTTCCCCTCCCATTGATTTCATTGCCTTTTCCAGAAATACATAAATATTTATAATAAAGTGATGAGTATCTTTTTAGGTCTTTTTTGGTTATTACCAGCATGTCAGAGTTTTATTTTCTTTCTTTAATTTTTAATGATGCAAAAAAATTTTTTAAGCAGTCACAGAAAATTGGGAGTATAGCCCCAAAGAATTTTCTTTCCTCCACCCCAACCCCCAATCAAATATTGCCTATTGTTCTCATCATGTCCTTATAAGTGAAAGGATCTAGTTCAAATGAGATGTTGCATTTAGTTGTCATGTCTCTGAGCACCTGTTATGAGCTATGCCTTGTTCTAAACCCTAGGAATGTATCAGCAAAAAATACAGATGATAATCTGTCTTTGTGGAGCTTGCATTCTAGTAGAGGAGACAGAAAAACAATAAATGTAACAAATACTAAATCTTGTAGAATGGTATGAGATAAATGCTATAGATCAGGGCTCCCCAACACTCGGGCCGTGGACCAGTACTGGGGCCTGTTAGGAACCGGGCCGCACAGCAGGAGGTGAGTGGCGGGCCAGTGAGCGAAGCTTCATCTGCAGCTCAGATGTCAGACAGGAAGACTCAGACAAGCAGAGTCAGACAGGAAGTGGCAAAGAGGATCAACAAAATCATAGTCCAAAATCTCACTCATGAGGACAAGAGAGAACTTCAGTGGGGAATGTTAAGAAACATAAGAAAAGGTGGAACCTAGAAAAAGTCATCAGATGAAAGATGAAAGAGCAGTAGTAGAATGAAGACATTTCCATGAGTTAAAAAGGAATCAGCCCAAAGCAGGGAGTGGTGGAGAATTAACTGGCCTACAGAGACTGAAAGACCTGGCCCACTGGCCTCCTTGCTCACACACACCGGGATGCACCCTCCTCAAAGCCTTGGCACTGGCTTATTATCTCTTCCCGCGCGTTCTTCGTTGATATCCACACTTGCTTTCAGTGTTCGTCCAAACGCCCTTTCTCATCAGGCCAGTCCTGAGCATTGTTTTTAAAATGGCACCCCAATGACCTTGTGCCCTGCTATGCTTTTATCTACAGCAGCGGTCCCCAACCTTTTTGGCACCAGGGACCAGTTTTGTGGAAGACAGTTTTTCCACAGACCAGGGAGGGTGGGGGGACGATATGGTCCAGGCGGTGATGCGAGTGATGGACACACGTCCACATGTGACCTCTCTACTGAGCTTCAGCCCAGTCACTCAAGTTTCTGGGGGATTCACAACAAATAACCACAAACTTAGGGTCTTAAAACAACGCACGTGGACTTCCCTGGTGGCGCAGTGGTTAGGAATCCACCTGCCAATGCAGGGGACACAGGTTCAAGCCCTGGTCCAGGAAGGTTCCACATGCCACAGAGCAACTAAGCCTGTGCGCCACAACTACTGAGCCTGCGCTCTAGAGCCCGCGAGGCACAACTACTGGTGCCCGCGTGCCTAAAGCCCATGCTCCACAACAAGAGACGCCACCGCAATGAGAAGCCCGTGCACCGCAACAAAGAGTAGCCCCAGCTCTCCGCAACTAGAGAAAAGCCCGCGTGCAGCAACAAAGACCCAATGCAGCCAAAAATAAATAAATAAATAAATTTATTAAAAACAAAAAACCCCCACATGCTTATGATCTCACAGTCCTGTGAGTCAGGAGTCTGGGTGCCCTTGAGTGGGTCTTACAAGGCTATAATCAAGGTGTTGGCCAGGCTGCATTCTCATCTGGAGGCTGGTCTGGGGAAGAAACTGCCTCCAAGCTCATTCATGTGGTACCAGAATTCATTTCCTTTCAGCTGTGGGCTGGAGAGGTCTGGATTTCTACTGACTGTCAGCTGGAGGTCACTCAGCTCCCAGGGGCCACCTGCAGTTCGTGCCACACGGCCCCGTCCACAGGCAGTTCACAGCCTGGCAGTTTGCTTTTCAAAGGCCCAGCCTGCTAAGGTGGACTCTTACATAATGAAATGTCATCAGTGGAGTGACATCTCATCACCTTTGCTGTATTCCATTGGTCAAAGTCAAGTCACAGGTCCCGCCCACAACCAAGGAGAGGGGCTTGTACAAAGGTGAGGATGCTTGAGTCATCTGAGGGTGTGCCCTCCATAGCATGGCTTACTGATCTGGGAAATTCACCTTGAAACCAGAGCTCACCATTTTCCCTCTTCCAACTTCCTGCTATCTGTTAGTGTTATCACTAGTCTTCCAGCCACCAGATTTTCAGTGTGAGTGTTAACATTGACACCTCTTTTTCTTTGTTATTTTCATTTCACTTATTTCACCTTATTTCATGTTTCACCTTTCACTTTTTAAGTCCTCTCCCATTTTCTTTGAAGTGTCCTTGAAATCTATCTTCCTAAACACTGACTTGCATCTCTATCTCTCTCTGTCTCTGTCTCACACACACACACACACACACACACACACACACACACACACACTGTGGTATTGCATCTCCTCTAGAGTTTGATGTTAGCCTAATTGTCCAACCTTTTCCCAATTAGCAGGTTGCTTCGCTATTTTGTTTTCATCCTGTTGGTTCAGCGCGTGTCTGTCCCTCCAGGAATGTCCTCAGCACCCCTCTTCCATTCTTTTCCAGCAGATTCCACCTCACCCCCTGCCCCCCAGCCCCGAGCCCCCTTGATCACTCCTTTCTCTGAGCCCCACTTAACGCCTGGTGCTTTCCACCCTGGCTTCGTGTTTTAATCATCAAGGTCACTTGAGTTGGATTACTCAACCATGTATAGACTTGGCCAAGTTCCCTCTTCACAGAACATATATATTTTTTATTAAAGCAATGTCGGGTGAATTATCTGAATTTAAAAATGCATGAGAAAAATATGATCTGTTAAATCAAGCATGCGGTCTGTTTGGCAGTCTGAATCACCCAGCCCGCCTGTCCCTTTGGCTGGCTCTGCCTGGGGTTGGGAACCCCAGATATCAGCAGGCGTGATGGATGGGCAACGCCAGGACGCCTGTGGCCCAGCTGACTGGCTGTGCCTGCTGCTTTAGGCCTGATTTATGTTCACCTCGGAGCTACAGATCACCCCATGGTATAACACAGATGACAAGGCATGTCTTAGCTTGTGGGGCCTCAGCCCTATCCATCTTGTGTGAACTTTTTTCCCTCTTAAATTCTCAGTTTGGCTTCTTAGCTTAATTGGCTTCTGGATGGATTCGGTGCTCTTTAGTGATGTCTGAGGCCCACAAGGACTGTTTTGATGGACTCTCCAAGAGGGAAAGGTGATCGTGTCCCTCTTGGCCCCTCTGTGGGTCAACACTGCTCTTTGCTGGGTCTTTTGGTTGCATGCTGTGTGCTCTGCACTTTCCTAAATCCTGGGAAGCAAGATGCATTGGTTCTGCCTTGAGGAAACTTAGATCTAGGTGGGAAGCAGGGCACCCATGAGAAAAAGCAACCCTTCTTAACAGCAGAACTAGAGGTAGAAGCTGTGGTTATATAGGACCAAGGAAACATGTGGGAGAAGTATCTTGGACTTGCTTCTCTGGAATAGGAGAGAGGCTCTGTTGCTTGTGATGGGGAAGGTGGGAGGGGCCCCTTTGAAAGGAGCTGGTTTGGGAGGATTCCAGTTCTTTTGGTGGGATATAGAGTTGGCTTTATATTCTGGGAGGGAGGGAGTTGAGTCCTGCCTCTGTCTAATAACAGCCAGTGGGCGAAGGGGCAGCTGTGCTCCCCACGGGCCAGGGCGTCCTGCCTTCTATAGCTGCATCCTCCACGGGTAGCTCCTTCCACCATCCCGTAGATTCTTCAGGGAGGGAAGAGGCCGGGCGTGTGGTTGCTGCCTGATACCAGACTGGTTGACCAGCGAGAGTCCCCAGGCCCCATGCACTTTCCTTCTTTTTTACAGCCTGCCAGATATTTGCTTTTCTGCCTAATCCAATTATGCCAAGGTGTGGGCATTTTTTGGTTAGTCTTGGTCAATTGGCAGGGAACTCTCCTGGTGCTTTATATAGTAGATTGCCCCGATGCCAAACACAGTCCTACCCAAGAAAGAAAAGGGACTTTTGTTGTGACACCTGCCAGGAAGTGTTCTCTGTGGAAGTAGCTGGTATTTTTCTGTGGAAACTTTGTGGAGGGAACTAGCAGTTATTAAAAAGGAAAACAAAACAACAGCTACTATTTTTTTCAAGCACCTACTGTGTCCGGCATTGGACTAAGTCCTTAACATCCATTGCTTCATTGACTCTCGGAACAGTCTGAATAGGTGGATACTGTTGATGCATATGCTCTTGTAGATGGGGAGACTGAGGCTGGGAGAGATCAAGTACCTTGGTCACAGGGCTCTTCAGGAGTGAAAGTCAGGAGACTTAACTGTGTAGAGCTGGACTCTGACCCAAAGGACTCATGCCAAAATTTAGGTATCTGCCAGCCTGTCTTGTAGAAGTTGTCTGTGCCTCTGGTAGCTGTCACGGTTCTGAATGTGGATTCCTGAGCCATAGGGAAGTTGTAGCCTGAGGTCACAGGTGGAGTTGAGAGTGAGTGTTTGCAAAACACCTCCATAGCTGGCCCCTGGTTTGGGGCTTCTCCACTTTGTACTTCTCACTTAGATTCTGTCCTTGAATCTTGGCCAGTGTAGATGTCTTAGGAGTGACCACTGTTTCTCATGTGTTGGGGCCGGTTATGCCTGAGTGTTGTGTTGCTTAATCGTACATGTCAACTTGACTGGGCTACCTGGTGCCCAGATATTTGGTTCAAATGTTTTTCTGAGTGTTTCTCTGAGAATGTTTTTAAATCGACTGAGTAAAGCAGATTGCTCCACGTAACATGGGTCCAATCAGTTAAAGACCTAAATAGACCAAAAATCTGACCCTCTCCCCAAAAAGGGAGAATTCCTCCTGTCAAGCTGGGACATTACTCTTTTTTCCTGCCTTTGGCCTTGGACGGGAACTATACCCTCAGCTCTCTTGGGTCTTCAGCTTCCCAACTGCAGAGCTTGCATTTGTCAGCTTTTGTAATTGTGTGAACCAATTCCTCATAAAGAATCTCTCTTTCTCTCTCTCTCTCTCTATATATATTTTTCCTTCTTCCTGTGTCTCTAGAGAGCCCTGACTAGCACAAGCACTCATCCTGGGTCACTGCCCATCTCCATATTTCTCAGGTCAGCAGTCATCCAGCTACTGTTCCTATAGATGCTGCAAGGAAGCATCTGAGCCATAGTCTTTTTACTTCCATTTGGTTTCCTTCATCCTTTATCTCTGAACTCACAGCTCAATTTTTAACGCAGAGAGCTCCTTCTTTCATTCTTCCTCCTTTTCCAGTTATTTTTCAATGACTTTAGTACGAAAAAATTCTTCCCCCTTTCTCTACTTTCTCCATTTTCTCTGCCGTTTTTCAATCATTTTCTCTTCTTTCTTCTACTCCCCTTGCTTTTCTTTCTTACTCTTACCCTATTTAGAATCCAAAATAGCCCGAATAATTGTGGTTCGTAAGGTTCAAGGTAGTATTGGTATCTTTAGTTTTAACATGAAATTCTTAATAATAAGCAAGACCACTGGTCTCAAGCCCACTCCAGAATTTCCAAGAATGTCTCCAGCCACCCTGTTTTCTTCTGATTAAATCTACTTTTCTTCCTTTCTTTTTTTAAAGATTTCTTTATTTGTTTGTTTGGTTGCGCTGGGTCTTAGTTGTGGCAGGCGGGCCCCTTAGTTGCGGCTCACGGGCACCTTAGTTGCGGCAGGCAGGCTCCTTAGTTGTGGCATGCGAACTCTTAGTTGTGGCATGCATGTGGGATCTAGTTCCCTGACCAGGGATTGAACCCGGGCTCCCTGCATTGGGAGTGCGGAGTCTTATCCACTGCGCCACCAGGGAAGTCCCTAAATCTGCTTTTCTTTAAGCATGAGCTTTTATGCTGAATAAATTGCTTCCGTTTGAACTTAACTGTTTTGCTTTAATTTTACAGCAAGATTGGCAAGTTTTCTGTTTTTAGCATTTGTTCTCATTGAAGATGTGCAGCATACCGATTGCATTTGGATTGAAAAGGCCTTGTGGACTAGCTGAGGGTGCCCGGGCTGCCGCCTTGGGGCCTATCATTGTAATGGGAAGTCTTCTGTGTCTCATGGCCTGATTGTGGTGAATGACTACCTCCCATTGGTATGTTGGGGATGCTCTGTATTTCTTTTCTGTTTCCTTTACCTTCTCTGCATCTTTCTCATTCATACCTCATCGTTCCCTGGTCTTCACTCTGTGATACCCAGAAACTTGCCCTTGATCGTGCAGTCCTTGTGCACCATGAAAGCCAGTGTGTAAGCTTCCACTGGAGGCCCAGTGAGCTCTCCAAAAGTGAGCGTCAGTGAATCGTAGCACAGGACAGAAGGAATGGTGCATGTTGCCTCTGCCCTTGGAGTGGGAGTCTGGGTCACGAGGCGTGGTATAGCCAGAATTCACATACTGGTCTTCAGTAGATAACAGCACAAGAGGTTGCTTTTACTTTTCAGCTGCAGAAATTTCAGCTAAAGGCAGAGTCAGTTTAAACAACACCCCATGCCCCCAAACCACACTCCCCAAAACCCAAACCAGAAATGCAACTAACACAACCCCAATCTCCCCTTCGTTTCCCTCTTCCCTGTGACTGTATTCATTTCCCTGTATCAGGGAGGGCTAACTGATAAATTCATTGGGTATATTCCAACTCAGGAGGCAATGAATGGTAGTCTTAAGTTAATTCTTGGATTTTACAAGCATTTGGGCTATCCTAGGTCTCCTATGAAGACAACAGGCTTTTGGATGTTGCCAGGAGTTTGAGCGTCTGAGATCTTTGCCAGGTAGTCTGTGGTGGGGAAGTGTTTGTGACAATAGCCAGAATTCTAGGCAGTTGCTAAGGGTCTGAGTTTCTTTTAACTGCAAATACAGACAACTTCCAGAATGGCAAGGGGAAGCTTAACATCTCCTTGACTTGTCAGATTATTTTCCACAAAATTTGATCTTATGTGAAGGAGTATTTTGAAGGGAGCACTGCCTCTCCTTCAGCAAAACCAAAATGTAATATAAAAGAACTGTGGTTAAAGAACATTCTAGATGACACTTGCACTACAGCAGAGTAAAGCTTGTCATGGCATTACAGAATGTTAAAGCCATCAGGGGCATAGTGATAAGATGAATTCAAATCTTTCATGTTACAGATTAAGAAACTAAGGCCCTGGATTAAGTGTTTTGCTCAAAGTTAAGATTCACTCATCACCATAGACCATTTCTCACATTAGCCTGTGACATTTGGTGTTGCATCCCATATGCCAGGTGACATTTCCCACGGAAACGTTATCTACTTACTGACCATAAAATTGTCTACAGCAGAAGCAGTAGTTGCGTTTGCATCCTCTTATTCTTAGAAAGTATTGCTGACATAATTTTTTTTTAATTGTTACATATTTAATGGCAGACTCCAGTTAATTCAGATATTAGATCATTATTTATCCGAGGTCCTGATAAATAGATAAATAGTCCAGCCTCTTTTTCCTCAAGCTGACAAATTTCACTTCAGTGCCTTTGGGGAATGTAAATATGAAATTAATATTGCAGCAATTAGTCATCTATTCTGAATTTTTTCCTTGCAAATTCCCAGAGCATAAGCATGAAATTCATTAGTCAAATCCCTTATGCTTTAAAACCATTGTGGCATTGTAGATACTTCTACTCTTCCTTTGAAATTTAATGCAATAAGGAATTTAGCAGAAACCTGCCTTTATTAATTTATTATTTGTAAGTCAGGAAGCTGTATTCCTCAGTCGCTGTTTTTCTGAGCTGGCTGACTCAGCGCCGTGCTTTTCAGTGACAGGAAAGCCAGTGCAAATTCTAAATTGTAGCCTCTACTTCGAGAGTGTATGAAAGTTGTTTGATAACTGCTGTTGTCATTTCCCTGGGAGAGCTTATCTTCAGTGCTGTCCTTATAAACACAAGTCTCACTGCTGGGAGCTAAAGAGGTTAGAATTGATTTTCATGAGATTTTTCATTTAATGAAATCTCATCAATTTCTATCCTCCCAGCGATTTTAATTTGAGACCGAGGAGGGTCCAGGGATGAACAGTTTACAGACTGTGGCTTCTCTTTGGCTGTAGGGAGGCTGCGCTCTATGAAATCCCGCTCTTATGAAATATGCTCTAAATGACTTGCATGGGAGCTAGCTCTGTCTGATGTTCTATGTTACATAAGTGGTCAGATTTATGTTGCCTACAGTGAATTCCAAATCCCAGTTTTTAGGGATTTGCAAGAAGGGTAGGGATACTGTTAGTCTGCTTGAGATTGAAGACTTGGAAGACCATAATAATTCAAGGGTCATAGAAACCATGTCTATAAAAGATGATTCTTTTTGTCCCAGATAAGAATGTCAGAAATGGTACTTAAAAAGCTGAAAGAGATTCACAACTTGGACCACAGGTGTCTCAGGTCTGGGGATATTAAAAAAAAAAAAATTTATTTATTTATTCATTTGGCTGTGGTGGGTCTTAGTTGCAGCATGCAGGATCTTTGTTGCCATTGTGGCATGTGGGATCTTTAGTTGTGGCATGTGGGATCTTTAGTTGCGGCATGCGGGATCTTTGTTGCCATTGCGGCATGTGGGATCTAGTTTCCTGACCAGGGATCGAACCTGGGCCCCCTGCATTGGGAGCGTGGAGTCTTAGCCACTGGACCACCAGGTAAGTCCCAGATCTGGGAATTTTATTCCACCGGTGGTGGTGGGATGAGTGCGATTGCTTACAAGAGGGCATTTAAATAGGGCTTGATGATCAAGTAGGGTTTCAACAAGTAGATTTGTAAGGCCAGGCAAGAAAGGCTAAAAGCAGGAGAGAGCACTGAAGGAATATTGACTCAACTCTGCATGATTATTATTATTTTTTAAAGAAAACATTTGTAATCTTACTGTACAGTACCTTGAAAAGTACAGTAGTATAGTACAACAGCTGACATACAGGGGCTGACATCGAGTGCACAGGCAAGAGAGGTTATTGACTGGAGGAGGGAGAAGAGGTGGGAGATGGTAGAGCTGAAGGATCGTCAGCAATAGGAGACGGAGGGCAAGCTGCAATTTCACTCACGCCTTGCATGATTATTTTTTTAAAACCATTTTCCAAATAACCAGGTCCTTTGTTTAAGGATCAATAGACTCTGAACCCAATTCTAAAAAGTGTTTTGGGCCATAGGGGCATCTCTGCATCTCTAAGGTAATTGTCTTGTGGGAGAAAGTTGCCTCCCTCTCTCCCCATAGTTTTATAATGTCTGGGGAGCTGGCCCTGAAATGTCTGTTCATTATTTCTTGCCCATTACTAACTAGAGTGTCTAATTATTCCCAATGACTACAGGCAGTTGGGCAATCTGACAGGCTTGGCCATGCCCCACATTGGGCTTTTTGGTAACCCATTCCTTCCCATCCTTCCTTTCCTTTGTTTTTCAGAGTTAGAGCTGTGAAATGAAAGATGAGAGTCCATGTTTTCTATTTTTTAGGCAGGGATGCTTTCTGCTTAAATTGCTCCAAGGGCTTTAAAAGTTGCTTTCAATCCTGGCTAACGTATATGTATGGAGATACATTTGAACTTGGTATTTGGTTATTAGTTCATTGAAACACTGGATCAAACCTGACCAATCCCTGGAGACTTCTAGGCCTGGCTCTTTTCAGTATTTGCCTGTATGGTCTGGTGTAGGGTACCTCTTCTCTGGCTTATTTTCCTTCCTAAATCTTAATGAGGTTGTTAAAGTGGAGAATTCCAAGGCCCTACCTTGAAAAAAGTCTCTCTCCTTGACCAAAGTTTAGTCAGGCTCCTCTGGGCCCTCTTTTCAACTAGGCCTCATCCTTGGCCTCTGGTTCTGTCTTTGGCCTGCCCAGCCCAGTCTTAGCAAAGAACCCTGCTTAGTTATTCCCTACCCTTGATATCTGACCACTCTTGATATCTGATCAAGTTCCTCATCCCCTCCTTTGGTGTCTAAATCCTTGGCCTGTCTTTAGCAAGAATCCTGTTAGGCAAGTTTAGAAAGAATCCCCCTACTCTTGACGTTTCCTTTTAGTAATTTTACATCCACTGTGACCCTCTCACCCTGCTCCTTGGGTATAAATCCCCACTTGAACTTGTTGTGCCAGAATTGAGCTGATCTCTCTCCTCTATTGCAGTACTCTTATTACAATAGTCTTGAATAAAGTCTTCCTTACTGTTGTAGCAAGTGTCAGAATAATTTTTTTCTTTAACAAGATTCTAGACTGTTACTTGTTATGTCTAAGGTGGGACCCTGTGTATTAGCTAGGACCCAGGCTCCTTCCATATCGTGGCTCTGCCATCGCCAGCATGTGCCTTCCATGGTCGCCATATTCCTGTGAGTTAAGTCTTGGAAGGGGAAAGAGCCTGAAGGCTTGTATGAGGGAGGGCACATCTCTTCCACTCACATTCCATTGGCTAGAATCAAGTCATATGGTCACATTTCTCTTCAAAGGAGGCTGGGCAATGTAGGCCAGAGGAAAAGGGAATGAATTTATGGAACACCAACCCATGAATCTGCATTTTAAACAAGTATCACATGTAATTCTGATGTAGGGGGATACTTGGACCATGCTTTAAGAAATGCTGTACATAATTATTGCCAAATATTTTCCAGTCCTGATATGCCATGATTCTATTGTGCTGGGACTTTTGATGTGGAAAAAATGCAAGCAAGTCCTTCCAAAGTGAAAAGGAAAGTTGAACAATCATAATACATTTTTCTGCCCATGTTCTAGGTTTGGAAATACATGTTGACCTGTTCAGACCAGCTGATTAAAGGGTCAGTGTTACCATCTCTTCTTCCCAGTGGCCCCACGATCATCTTGCTGCAACTCTTCTGCTTTAGGAACACACCAGGATATTACCTTCTGGTGCCTCATTACATAATGGGGTGCTGAGGACCAGAATGGGGAGCACGGGAAATATGCTTGTTTCCCTTAGCAGTTAACTACAGTGGATGGTTTGTCTCTTTAAACCCACTGAAGACATAAGGGTTTTTCTAATCTCTTCCGATTAGAATCACTGATCTGGGACCATGAAAACTCTGACAGTCTCTGCTACTGACTTGGTCATTTGTGCTGTGATTTTTACAAAGACCAAGGATTTGGGTTTATTTTATGTCAGGAATTATGCTAAAAGCAGACACGGGGGTAGCGTAATGATCAATTTTCCTTAACTCCACCAAGTTGGTGGAGTGAGAAGAAACATTTGGATCTGCATGAGATATGGTTTGAGCAAATTGCAGTTGTAAAGAGAAACTAGATTGTGAATACAGAGGCTTTGAATGAGACTTTTTTTGGGCTTCTAATTTCTCAGCACCATCAGTTGCTAAGCTATGGGCAGATATGACAGAGGCTAGTGGATACTTTCTAGATTGAATATAATACTGACACCAAACAATATCAAGGTAGAATACTTACTGTACATGGCCTTTGCTATTATCTTGTTTCCTCATCCTAACATGAGGCGGTTGTTTTACCAGATGCGGGAAACTGAGGCTGAGGTACACAGAGGTTCAGCAGTCGTGTGAGATTACATTGTGGGTAATCAAGACCATGCTGATAATCAGAAGCAGAAGTAATCCATGGTTTTGTTCCTTCTCAGTCTGGTTTGTTCTGCGTTAGCCTTTATATTCTTGGACAACCAGTGGTTTTTGGAGAGAGCCCTTTCTCTCTTTCTTTTTACACATAGATTACATGGTATAGAAGCAAGTGGTTCCATTCCCTTTCATGAAAATTATGGTTTCTGGGTTAGCATTCAGTACTGCCAGCTTTATGAGGCTGTGGGTAAAGTCAGCTCTATTTCTTACCAGCCTTTGATGGCATACGGTGTGCTCAGATAGTATAGGAAGCTTAAAAATATTAATGACTGGCCAACTATAAATTCTTTTAGGGATCATTTCATAGAATGTTACCAGTCAGATGCATTTGAAAGAATAGAATGCTCTGAAGGTTTCTGTTACTCTTCTTATGGAGTCAAGGGAAGATGGTATTGGGTCTCTTTGCAGCCAAGTCCAGTCTTAAACATTGTGCCAACTCCTTCCTCCGGTCCAGCTGCCTCTGTTGAGTTAATGGAAATGGCAAACTACCCTTTCCCAGTCCATGGCAGACATCACTAACTGCTGTAGTATTGTTCTGTGGATATGACATCAGGTGAATTGATGTCCAATTGATCATAGCTAGCATATTAGTTGAAACTTAATTCTCAACTCTGGTTGACCATAAACCTGCCTTTATTATCAAATAACTAAATGATTAATTTAGGTTAGTAGTTCTCAATGGGAGATGAAGTTGTCTTCCAAAAGACATTTGGCATTGTTTGGTGTTATTTTTCGTTGTCACAACTCTGGGGTTTGCTGCTGGCATCTAGTGGGTGGAGGCAAGGGAAACTGCTAAACATCTTACAATGTGCTAAACCCCTCCACCCCTCATGACAAAGAATGACCCAGCTTCAATGCCAATAGTGCCAAGGTTATGAAACCCTGATTTGATCTTTGGAGGGTCTCTGAACAGTGAATCAGGAGTAAGAAGTAGGACATAGACGAGGACTTGGGAGAGAGAATAGGATATCTGGAAGAAAAGGAGAGAAAGCATTTACAGCTTAACACATAAGCTTAAGGTAGATCTGTGCAAAGATCTATTAGTTCCCTTCAGTGCCCTGTTTGAGAAACACAACATAAGAGTGTCAACTCCTGGAGAAGAACACAAAATATGTATGTGTGGTTTGGTAACATGGTTACTCCTTGGACCCTTTTGTTGTCTGGTGCTTAGGGGGGTTAGTAAAGAGTAGCTGATGAGGGTAGCTGATCTGTTCATAAGTGTCTGCATCTTCACTTTCAAAAGGTTGATCTTTTATTAACAAAGCAACCTGAGATTTGGACAAAGATGTATCCACATAATGTCTATTCCAAGCTATTGGAAGCAATCTACCTGTCCAAAACCAAAGACATGGTTAAATGATGGCATATCCATGTAACCTAATTTGAATATTTTTTAAATGACATGAGGACGTTTTTAGGACATGTTATGTAAAATAAATTAGATAAATAACTGTATATATGATATGATCTTAACTTGGCTATATTTACACTAAAAATTGACTAGAAGGCTTAGAGTTTCAACAGTGAAGGAATGTTTTCTTTATACTTTGATGTATTTTCCAAATTTTCTTTAGTGAAGACAGGTTTCTATTGAGATGAGAAAAATGTAAATATTTTAGAGTTAGCTACAAGTGATGAAGTTTCTATGTTTAAAAGAAATGAAGGGGACTTCCCTGGTGGCACAGCAGATAAGACTCCGTGCTCCCAGTGCAGGGGGCCTGGGTTTGGTCCCTGGTCAGGGAACTAGATCCCACGTGCATGCTGCAACTAAGAGTTCGCATGCCACAACTAAGGAGCCCGTGTGCCGCAACTAAGGAGCCGGTGAGCCACAACTGAGACCTGGCGCAACCAAATAAATAAATAAATATTTTTTTAAAAAATAAAAGAAATTAATTCATCATTTGAGACAAAGGTCATTTATCAAGTGGCTGCTATCTGCCAGAGATGGTTCTAGACACATCAGAGGCCAGTAAATGGATACCTTCCACCGTAGTGGAGTATAGGTTCTGATGTAGGGATGGGAATAGAGTTCTGTGGTACAACAGCGGGCAGAATAGATATGAAGGAAGGCTTCACTGAGGAGGTGGCATGTGAGAAGGATCTTGATGGCAGCGTAGGAGTTTATGAGGTAAAGAAGGGCTGAGAAACACCAGACTAGTTTTTAAATTGCTTCCTTTTTTAAAAGAATTTTTATTGGAGTATAGTTGATTTATAATGTATTAGTTTCTGCTCTACAGCAAAGTGAATCAGTTATACATATACATATATCCAGTCTTTTTTTAGATTCTTTTTCCATATAGGTCATTACAGAGTACTGAGTAGAGTTCCCTGTGCTATAGAGTAGGTCCTTATTAGTTATCTATTATATATATAGTAGTGTGTATATGTTAATCCCAAACTCACAATTTATCTCTCCCTGTCCCCCCTTCCCCCCTGGTAAACCATAAGTTTGTTTTCTACATCTGTGACTCCATTTCTGTTTTGTACATAAATTCATTTATACCATAAAATTGCTTCCCGAACTGTGAATGGGAGTTGCTGGTCAGTTCCGTCCCGTAATCTGTAAATTGCTGTGTGAATGAAAGTTATTACTATGCTTTTTAATAAAGTCATTATCAAAGTCATTATAATGCTGCTGGTGGCAGAAGTGTGTGACTCAGGGCTTTTTTCCCACTGGTCCTTTTTTATACAACAGTTAGATGGATCATTTTCCATGAGTTAATTACAATTTTGTTTACATTGCTCAACAAGGCATTCTGTGGCCTTAGAGGCACATATCTTTAACTTTACATTCCTAGGTCCAAAAAAGAAGTCTTTTTAAACCTTGTGTTACCTTGTTGCTTTAAACTCTAGGACTAAGAGGATTTCAAAGGCCAACTTGAATGAAGTTGGATGTTGCTTTTAGACGTTGAGATCGTTTGAAATCTGAAATTGCCGCTGTGGAATGTGGATTCCATTGTTCCTCTACAAATAGGTTCAATATAGGCAGTGGGCCCAAAAGTTCTTGATGTGAACCTTGGGGATCACTCTTAGTGAGGAAGCGAAGGATTAATCTGCTTGGTACCTACCGAAGGACGTCTAACTGGTCTGTTTAGGTTGATCTAAACATGAATAGATTAGGAAATTGGAAAAGAAGGTAGATACATGCTGCCTCAGACTTTTAACCATAATACATTATTCATTCACTAGTTAGTGAATTGAGCAGTTATTCATTGTGTGCCTACTGTGTGACAGGCCAGAGGTCACTTATCTGGCGAACTCTACTCCCCAGAAGAATGCAGACAACCCGAGAGGTCAAGCTCTTAACCCAGATGCCACAGCAGTCCCCATACCAGTGCCGTTGGCTTCATTCTGGAAGGTCACTGTGGGTCTGGGACGGAGCTTGCCTCTTCCTCTCCCCAGGTGCTGTGGAGTTTGGGAATCAGAAGAATGGAAGGGGTGGTAACAATCTGTTAGGAAGAGAGGAAATCCAAAGTCCTTATAAGAGAACGCCTGAATTTAAAGACTTCAGAAGTGTTGAGAAGAAATCTTTCCGGCTCCTAACCGTGGTCTTCACAATCTTCACAACATAATAATAGATGACCATTTGTCATCAAGAAAACAAATGGTTCTGCGTTCAGTAATCTCTTTGCCATGGCCGTTTCAAATGGCAGGTTGGCATGTAATCTATTTCAGCTCCTCTCCTCCACTCTGGGAGACCTTGGGGCTCCTCCTGGGCTCCCTCTCCTGGGAGTCATAGCGTTCACCTCCTTTATTTCCAGTCTGTTAGGGGTCAGTGTCCTGTGCTCCTGCTGTCCAAGGTCTGAGAACCATTGTTTCATATATTTTGTCCATTTAAAAAAATTGGTAAAATAGAGTTCTCATATGATTCTGCAATCCCACTCCTGGGCGTTTATCTGGAGAAAAGATACATGCACCCCAACGTTCATAGCAGCACATTTATAATAGCCAAGACATGGAAGTAACCTAAGTGTCCATCGACAGATGAATGGATAAAGAAGATATGGTATATATATATATACAGTGGAATATTACTCAGCCATAAAAAAGAATGAAATAATGCCATTTGCAGCAACATGGATGGACCTAGAGATTATCATACTAAGTGAAGTAACCCATGCAAAGGCAAATATCATATGATATTGCTTATATGTGGAATCTAAAAAAAAAAAGATACAAATGAACTTATTTACAAAACAGAAATAGACTTAACAGACATAGAAAACAAATTTATGGTTATCAAAGCAGAAATGCAGGGGGGAGGGATAAATTAGGAGGTTGGGATGAACATATACACACTACTATATATAAAATAGATAACCAACAAGGACCTACTTTATAGCACAGGGAACTATACTCAGTATTTTGTAATAGCCTATAAGGGAAAAGAATCTGAAAAAAATATATGTATAACTGAATCACTGTGCTGTACACCTGAAACTAACACGACATTGTAAATCAACTATATTTTAATTAAAAAAAATTGTTTCAGTTGTGTGTATAGATCTAGCCCCTGTTATTTCATCTTGGCTAGATGTAGAAGTTGTGTAATATATTTAACAATGTTTTCTTTCTCTTTCAAAATAGATTTTAAGAAATTAAAAAAAATAATTTGACCATTTAAAAATATTAAGCTTCAGTTGCACAGTAAATTCACATATGTGGAGTAGCATGTTCTCTGACAGTCTTTGATAATTAAGTTGTTTCTGTGTATGAGATTGGAGTTACAGTAGATCAGTATATAAGCCAATTATCATCCTCATCTTAAAGCATAATTAAAATCCCTCTTCTCAGCCCTCAGGGGATCAATTCCTTTTTTTTTTTTTTTTAATTTGCTGCCTCTTCTTCGTATGTTTTGAGAAATTGTTCTTAAAGAAAGCCTTGAGTTTCCAAAATTTGGTAGTGATTGTCATCTCTTCGGACTTAAAGTATGGACTGTAAAGCATAATTGCAGTTGAAATAGATATCAAATTACTTTATCTATTTTCAGAGGTTGTCATCATCAATGACATAACCGATGTGTTTGTCTTCATTCTCCTTCTACCTGGTTTGCTCAGTCTAATCACCCGAATGTTGTTAATTTGGGATTAAAGTGCATTTCGGAAGATTTTGGCTTTTAAAGAGCATGGTAAATTGAGCTCTTCTACAGAGGCCCTCATGATACCAGTAACTATAAACGGCACTGCTCACCCTAGTGAAGGCTTTCTTATCTTTTAAAGGTCAGGATCAAATCTCCGAACACTTACCTGGCTCCCTTGCTCTGAAGAGGTCTGGCTTTCAATTTCTCTGGTACTTATTACTTCAATTACTTATTTACCTGCCTTAAGTCGTTTTTGAAATGAGGTGAGTGATAGAATGGAAAGAGACTATAAAAGGCCTTTACTTCCCTCTTGGATCAAGACATACTTATATATAAATTGTTGTTTGTTTCATGTTTCCTTTGCAGGTTCACTTGGCATTGCTCTGAGTATCAGTAATGCAGAACACATCTCCCCCAGTGCCTCCTTATCATTCATTCAGCCACCAGAGTTGTTCCCCAACATGTAGGTCTGATCATTGTCACTCCCCTTTGACAGGAGTCACTGCATACACATTACAGACCCATCTTTATGATGTGGTGTTCAAGACCCCAGAGTCTCTTCCAGGTCTGTCTCCATCACACATTATGTTTCAGTTGTAGGGCTCTTGCCGTTGCTGGGATATGCTGTGTATTTTAACACCTCTTGTGTGTTTGCTTCCATTGTTTCCCTGGAGAATCTTTCTCCCTGTGCCTTCCCCTCCCAAATCATGCATGTTGGGACATCTTCCCAGCCTTGACATGTGAAGTTGCTTCTTCTCTTGTCTGGATTCCTATAACTTTCTCACAAACTGGCTGGATGGTGTGTCTGGGAAGGTGATGGTCATTGTTACCAGGAAGGTAATGTATAAGCCTTGAAGGTCAGACGACCCAGGTGCTGCTTCTGGGTTTAGTGTTGCCAATCCACCCTATCATTGTGCGGGTAGAAGACGAGGGACAGAATTAACGACACTGAAGGGAAAATGGTCTAGGCTTTGGGAAAATGGTCTAGGCTTTGGGAACATGGTCTAGGCTTTCACCACTGAGAAGGTGGGAGCAGAAGAGCAGCCAAGTATTATCTGTCCATCTCCTCCTGTTTCTGGCTTTATTTCCTGTTGCCTGGAGCAACAGAGAAATTACAATGGTTATGTAAAACATGGAGAGCTTTTCCCAAAGAGTGTGTGGGAAAAAAATCTTGGATTTTTGACATTTTTACCCCATACTTATTAAGGTTTCCAGATTTTACAAAGGTATAAACAAGAAAATAGTCATCAGATTCCATGTAAGTGCACATCATGTTATACTGCGTGTTAGTGAGGTTAGCCATGTGTGGGTGAAAGGATTGTATTTATTTATTTTTATTGAAGTATTGTTGATCTATGTTATTATTTATATAAGTTACAGGTGTACAATATAGCGATTCACAATTTTTAAAGCTTATACTCCACTTATAGTTATTATAAAATATTGACTATATTCCCCATGTTGTACAGTATATCCTGCTGGCTTATTTAATACTTGATAGTTTGTTCCCCTTACTCTCCTACCCCTATATTGCCCCTTTCCACTTCCCTGTCCCCACTGGTAACCACTAGTTTGTTCTCTGTATCAGGATTTTCTTTATTTAAAAAAGTAAAATAAGTAAAGATATTTCTAACTAATTCTGAACACCTGCTAAGTACCAGGCACTGTTCTTGGGCCTCTGAGATGCAAGAATGAATAAAACATAGTCCCCACGTTTAAGGGTCTCATAATCCTAGCTCAGCCTTTATCACACGTGGTCCCCAGACCAGCAGCGTCAGCGTCATCTGGGAAATTGTTAGAAATCTGCATTCCTGGGCCCTCCCCCAGACCTACTGAATCGGACACTCTGGGGGTGTGGCCTAGCAATGTGAATTTTCACAAGCCCTCCAGCTGGAGAGAGACTCAACACAGTCTGGTTGTAGCTGCTGAACACATGTTGAGTTTATCAGGGAGTAATTGGATAGATGTAGTTGATGCCTTTGGAGAGTCAGGTAGGTCTTCAGACGAATGAAGTTCAAGTTAAGTCTTAATTGGTGAGTGGTTGTTCTTCAGACGAATAAGGGCGAGAAGGAGAGTATTTCAAGTCAAGAGAACCATATGCAAAAGTACAGAACAATCGGACTTCCCTGGTGGCCCAGTGGTTAAGAATCCGCCTGCCAATGCAGGGGACATGGGTTCAAGCCCTGGTCTGGGAAGATCACACATGCCGCGGAGCAACTAAGCCCGTGCGCCACAACTACTGAGCCTGTGCTCTAGAGCCTGCGAGCCACAGCTACTGAGCCCATGTGTCACAACTGCTGAAGCCTGCGCGCCTAGAGCCCGTGGTCTTCAGCAAGAGAAGCCACCGCAGTGAGAAGCCCATGCACCACGAGGAAGAGTAGCCCCCGCTCGCCGCAACTAGAGAAAAGCCCACACGCAGAAACGAAGACCCAACGCAGCCATAAATAAATAAATAAATAAATAAATGGGGGCAAAAAAGTACAGAGCAGTCAAAGGACTTGGTCGCCTCTGGGGATCACAATTATTATTGTCATTGTGTTGTTCTTATTACTATTATTCTTATATCAGGGTCATAAGATGAGCTAAGTTGGCGAGATTGGTGGCCAGATCCTGCTGAGAAGTTTGGCTCTTCTCCTGGAAAATAACCGAATGGTTTTTAGCAATGAAGTGAAATAATATCAGGTTTGCAATTTTGTTGGATATACACAAAAAAACAGAGCATTTTCTAAATTAGAAAAGAAGTTTTTTTGATGTATTCAAAACCTAAGCTGAGATTAAAGGAGGAAAAATGTAAAGAATTCAGAACTTAATTTTTACTATTTATAATCTTAAAGAATTAAAAAATTTAATAGACTATTTTTTTACGGTAGTTTTAGGTTTATAGAAATATTGAACAGAGGGTACAGAGATTTCCCGTGTACCCCTTGCCTCCACACATGCATACCCTCCCCCTTCATCTACATTCACAACCAGAGTGGTACATATATTACAATTGGTGAACCTACACTGATATATCATTATGTAGTTTATATTAGGGTTCACTCTTGGTCTTGTACATTTTACGGGTTTGGACAAATTTATAATGACGTGTATTTACCATTGTAATTATCATACAGAATAGTTTCACTGCCCTAAAAATCCTCTAATTATCCTGCCTCCCTCCCCCAGGCTCCTGGCAACCAGTGATTCTTTTACTATCTCCATAGTTTTGCCTTTTCCAGAATGTTGTATAGTTGGAACCATATGGTATATAGCCTTCTCAGATTGGCTTCTTTGATTTAGTGATAGCATTTAAGGTTCCTCCATGTCTTTTCGTGGCTGGATAGCTCATTTCTTTTCTTTCTGTTTTTATTTTATTTTATTTTATTTTTGGCTGCGTTGGGTCTTCGTTGCTGCGCACGGGCTTTCTCTAGTTGCAGCGAGCCGGGGCTACTCCTCAATGTGGTGCACGGGCTTCTCATCGTGGTGCCTTCTCTTGTTGCGGAGCATGGGATCTAGGCACGTGGGCTCAGTAGTTGTGGCATGCGGGCTCTGGAGCACAGGCTCAGTAGTTGTGGCGCACGGGCTTAGTTGTTACACAGCATGTGGGTCTTCCCAAACCAGGAATCAAACCCATGTCCCCTGCATTGGCAGGTGGATTCTTAACCACTGCACCACCAGGAAAGTCCAGCTCATTTCTTTATAGAATCAAATAATATTCCATTGTCTGGATGTACCACAGTTTGTCCATTCCCCTACTGAAGGACATCTTGGTTGTTTCTAAGTTTTGGCAGTTATGAATAAAACTGCTATGGATATCTGTGTGCAGGTTTTTGTGTGGATATAAGTTTTTAACTCCTTTGGGTAAATACCAAGGAATGCGGTTAATGGATTGTATGGTAAGAGTATGTTTAATTTTGTAAGAAACCACCAAATTGTCTCCCAAAGCGGCTGTACCACTTTGCGTTCCCACCAGCCATGAATGAGAGTTGCTGTTGCTCCACATGCTTGTCAGCATTTGGTGCTGTCAGTGTTCTGGATTTTGGCCATTCAAATAGGTGTGTAGTGGTATCTCACTGTTGTTTTGGTTTGCATTTCTCTGATCACATCTGATGTGGAGCGTCTCTTCATACCCTGGTTTTCCATCCGTGTATCTTCTTTGGTGAGGTGTCTTTGGCCCATTTTTTAATTGGGTTGTTTGTGTTCTTATTGTTGAGTTTTAAGAGTTGTTTGTATATTTTAGATAACAGTCATTTATCAGAAGTGTCTTTTGCAAATGTTTTCTTCCAGTTTGTGACTTGCCTTCTCATTCTCTTGTGATTGTCTTTTGCAGAGGAGATGTTTTTAATTTTAATGAAATCCAGGTTATCAGTTATTTCTTTCATGGATCATGCTTCTGGTGTTGTATCTAAAAAGTCATTGCCAGAACCAAGGTCATCTAGGCTTTTTCTTCTATGGTATCTTTTATGGTTTCATGTTTTAGTTTTATAGTTTTACATTTTACATTTAGGTCTGTGATCCATTTTGAGTTGACTTTTGTAAAGGGCATAAGGTCTGTTTCTAGATTCTTCTTTTTACATGTGGATGTCCAGTTGTTCCAGCACCATTTGTTGAAAAGACTATATTTTCTCTGTTGTATTTCCTTTTCTCCTTTGTCAAAAATCAGTTCACTCTGTTTATTCAGATCTGTTTCTCGGCTCTCTATTTTGTTCCAATGATCTATTTGTGTATTATTTTGCCAATACCACACTGTCTTGATTACCGTAACTTTGTAGAAAGTCTTGAAGTTGGATAGTGTCAATCCTCCAACTTTGTTCTTCTCATTCAATATTACTTTGGCTATTTTGGGTCTTTAGCTTCTCCACATAGTCTTAAATAATTTTAATTCTAAAAAAAAATAGAGGGACTTCCCTGGTGGCTCAGTGGTTAAGAATTGCCTGCCAATGCAGGGGACACGCGTTCGAGCCCTGGTCCGGGAAGATCCCACATGCCACGGAGCAACTAAGCCTGTGTGCCGCAACTACTGAGCCTAAGCTTTAGAGCCCGTGAGCCACAACTACTGAGCCCACACGCTGCAACTACTGAAGCCCACGTGCCCTAGGGCCTGTGTGCCGCAACTGAGCCTGCATGCTGCAACTGCTGAAGCCTGCACACCTAGAGCCCATGCTCTGCAACAAGAGAAGCCACCCCAATGAGAAGCCCACGCACTGCAACGAAGAGTAGCTCCCACTCGCTGCAACTAGAGAAAGCCCGCGCGCAGCAACAGACCCTACGCAGCCAAAAATAAATAAATAAAGTTTATTAAAAAATAGAGAAAACTTATAGAAAATTTAAAAATTACAAAATACCAGAAGAAAGAAACAAAAGCTAATTTCTAGTTCCACCTAGATTGAACTGTTTACCTTTCAGTTGTACTTTGATGGAGTCTTTTTTTCTCTTTATCTTGTGTTTATTATTTATAGTATGTATAATAAATAAATTTAATTTCTAGCTTGACATTTCTCCTCATTTAATGGGAAAAATGGTTGTGTTGCAAATGTCCTTAAATACTTTGTAAATATCTGTTTTAACAAGTGTTTAACATTCTGTGGAGTGCTGTACTGAAGTTTACTTGAATCTCATTTGCATGCATTGTTTATGTATCAGTTAGGGTTTGGTGAGTATATTAGTCAGGGTTCTCCAGAGAAACAGAACAAACCAATAGAGTCTACCTACCTCTCTCTCTCTCTCTCTCTCTCTCTCTATGAGATGTTGAGATTTATTACAGGAATTGGTTCATGCAATTATGATTGCTGAGAAGTCTCATGATCTGCCTGCTGTCTGCAAGCTGGAGACCCAAGAAAGCCAGTTGTGTAATTGAATCAGAATCTGAAGGCCTGAGAACTAGGGGAGCTGATGGTGTTAAGTCCTGGTCCCAGTATGAAGACCTGAGAACCAGGAGTGCCAATGTCTGAGGGCAGGAGAAGGTGAATGTCCTAGGCCAGAGAGAGCAAATTCACCCTTCCTTCACCATTTTGTTCTACTCAGGGAATTGGACGATGCCCACCCACATTAGTGAGGGTGATCAGTTTTTACTCAGTCTACTGATTTAAATGCTAATCTCCTCCAGAAACACCCTTACAGACACACCCAGAAATAAGGTTTTACTAACTGTCTAGGCATCCCTTAGCCTAGTCATGTAGGCACACAAAGTTAACCATCATAGTGAGGGGTGTGGAAGAGGGATTTCTCATGGGAAGTTGACCCCGTGCACTTGTGAGAGCTGCAAGAAGTCTGTGGAAGGCTGCTGTCTCTGCGTTTGGCTGGACGTGTCAGGAAGAACAGCCACAGGTGGAGCGGGAAGAGCCAGGAAACATGGAAGCCCAAGTCTCTCATGACCTCCCACCTGGATGATGACTCAGGGTGACTTGCAGAAGACGCCCTGCCCCTGCCCTTGGAGCTGCACATGTGTCTGGCTCAGGAGCTGGAGGGACTGTCCCCATTGCCGCACCATAAGGAGCTCACCACCCTGACCCCACCTGCTTCTCCACTTGTGCTTTCAAATCCTGGGTGAACTCCCCTCATGGCCTATCCTGAACCAGTACTGCCCAGGAGAGGGGATTCTGGGAAATGTAGTTCCTGTTTAGCTACAATGACAGTACAAAACCCCCGGTGTTCATGTCTCATTTGTATTCTATTGTGACTAAATACTGCAGGGGATGTCTTTATTTCCATCTGGCGCTTTTTCTAAATTTTGGATCATTTCTTGAGGATAGATCCTCAGAAGAGGTATTTATTAGGTCAAAGAATCTAAACATTGTAAAGAGTCTTACGTGTTGCCAATTTACACAAAAAGATTGTACCAGTGGCGCCACCAGGAGAGAGCATGAAAAATCTTCTCTTACTGCACAGTGGCTAATACTGAGCACTGTATTCTTTCTCCTGTAACATCTTGAGGTTTTTATTTGAGTTGTTTATTCGTGTCCTTTAGGTGAAGTTTTTTTTGTTTGTTTGTTTTTTTAATTAAATCAACTTGGGAACAAGTAAAGACAGGTGGAAGTTACATGCTTTGAATCTTGAGATAATCACTTAATAGATCTTGTGAGTAGTAGGTAAACCATCCTCTGTTATTCTGGGGACATAGTAATTGTCACAGCAATAAAATGAGAGGGCTAATTAGTTGACATGGATATAGGAACGGGTATTAGCAACTGCCCTGAAAGTTAGAAGCTCATTTGGTGTAAAGTTGTAAAGTTCTCTGTGGTCACATCTCATTTTCTGTAGAGTATTTTGGGATAGTTTTTGATTGCAAGGAGCCAATTATTTGCTTTCTCTTTTTAAAAAGTTTTTTTTCCCCTCCCTAATACTTTTAATTTTAATTGGTGACCTCTAACCCTAAAAACATTATCTGTCATTTTCACTTTTCTCTTGGCTCTTGTCTTTTCCTCTGTAACATCTGTCCTGTTGATTGCAGGCTCCAGCCCTTACAAACCTCTTGTTACTATGCAGATGACTTTCCTTCCTTGTTCATTTCTACGAGGAACTGGCATGAAAACCAAAAGTTCATGAAGACCAGGGTTAAAAAACCATGTTGTCTATGACTCTATGTAGAGCAGAATGTTTGGGCTTTGTCTGTGTTGTGGCTTTTGCCAGTATGTTTTGCCAAGGGACTTGAACAAGTTTGTGAATCAGATATTAGACCAAATTCCACCAACTTCTGAGTTTTAAGTCATATTTAATATTCCCTTTAAAGAATGGACCACAGTTGGTTCCCCCAACTCCCAGCCCCCCAGAATCAAGCAGTCAACTCCTGACCCAGTTTTAATATAAATCAAACTTACATTTTCATAAACCATAAAATTTGAATATGTATGTTTTCTAACTCAAGCTAAAAGTAGCTGAAATGTATTGGCTTGTGATGGTGTGCTTAGTTCCATTCAAGATGGAATGATTCCGTGGAGCCTCCAGCCCATGAAGATAGCTTCTCATTTGGGGAGAGGAATGTGGTGTGGAGTTTCATCTCTACCCTGGCCACTCAGAAGTGGCAAAGAGTGGTTCCTGGGACCAGCATTGCACCTGCATCATCTGGGAACCTGTTAGAAATACAGATTCTCAGGCCTCACCCAGGCAAACCAGAGCCTGCATTTTCACAAGATCCCTGGTTGATTCTATGCTCAGTTCAGTCTGAGAAGCTCTGTCCTGGAGAAAGCTGTCTGACCTGCTCCGACCCCATCACTGGCTACCTTTTGAAGCCACCCACTTACCTTCTGGCAGGACTTTGTTGTGGGAACACTCAGACCTGTGGAGTGGCCTCTATTTTATTGATCTGTGTACTGATCAGTGCTGCTGAGATTTGTTAAAATTCTTGAAATTCCTTGGAAGCAGTCCCTTGGAGAAACTGACTCTCATTTCTCTATCAGTGAAGTCTGACAGAGCAGGACGTACTTCTCCTTTTTATGTGAGCATTCTGCTGGGTCTGGGAGGGCCACACTGCAGAGTGTGGTTAGGATAAGAGTTAGGACACTTGAGGTTGGGTCTCTCTCTCTTTTTTTGAAAAAATTACTGTAAATTGTGATAAAATACACGTAACACGGAATTCATCATTTTAACCATTTCGAAGTGTACAGGTCAGTAGTGAGTACATTCACATTGTTGTGTAATCAGTTTGTAGAACTCTTTCTATCTTGCAAAACTGAAACTGTGCCCGTTAAACCACAGTTCCCTATTCTTTCCTCCCCCAGCCCCCCGGCAACCACCATTCTACTTTCTATTTCTATGGATTCAATTATCCTAGGTCCCTCATATAAGTGGAATCATACAGTATTTGTTCTTTTGTGTCTGGCTTCTTTTGCTTAGCATAATGTCTCAAGTTTCATCCATGTTGTAGCATGTGGCAGGGATTCCTTCCTTTCTAAGGCTGAATTATATCCTCTTGAATATATGTATCACATTTTGTTTAACCAGTCACCTGTCCATGGATACTTGGGTTGCTTCCATCTTTTGACTGTTGTAAATGATGCTACTGTGATTGAATTTGGACCTTAAGCTACTACAGACTGGATGTAAGACCTTGGACACATCACTGAACTTCTGCACCTCAGTTTCCAGTACCTTAAAAATAAGAAATTCAGGGCTTCCCTGGTGGCGCAGTGGTTGAGAATCCGCCTGCCAAGGCAGGGGACACGGGTTCGATCCCTGGTCCAGGAAGATCCCACATGCCGCGGAGCAACTAAGCCCGTGCGCCACAACTACTGAGCCTGTGCTCTAGAGCCCGCGAGCCACAACTACTAAGCCCGCGTGCCGCAACTACTGAAGCCCGCGCGCCTAGAGCCGTGCTCCACAACGAGAGAAGCCACCGCAATGAGAAGCCCGCACACTGCAATGAAGAGTAGGCCCCGCTCACCGCAACTAGAGAAAGCCCGCGTGCAGCAACGAAGACCCAACACAGCCAAAAATAAATAAACAAAATAAATAAATTTATAAAAAAAATAAGAAATTCAGATGCTTTCAAGCATTCTCTTAAGTTCTAGTTATAGGATACTAAATAAAATAAAATCTGCGTCTATTAAAAAATTATATGTCTTCTAAAGATTTCCATGGTTTCTCCTGATGATACCATTTACCCTTCTTGAGCTGACTTAATCTTTGAGTATCCTGAACAGCAGAACTTGTATAACTTTTTTTTGAACAGCTTTATTGAGATATAATTCATATACCATGTGATTCACCATGTAAAGTGGACAAGCCAGTGATTTTTAGCATATTCTCAGGGTTATGCAATGATCACCACAGTCAATTTCAGAAGAGACCTTATACCCATCGACAGTCACTACCAATTTCCCTCCAGACCTCCCCCTCACTCCACCCTAGACAATCACTAATCTACTTTCTGCCTCTATGGACTTGCCTATTCTGGATGTTTCATATAAATGGGGTCATAAATTTGTGGCCTTTTGTGACTGGCTTCTTTAACTCAGCATAAGTTTGCAAGGTTCGTGTCTAACTTTCCAAGGTGTCAACTGATCTCACATGTGAAGAGTTCGTTTATCACCATTTGATTGCTCCTAATGCCAAGAGCCAGATGTAGGGCTGGGGCCGAGAGATAGAGCAGTAAATACCAGACACATCCCCTTGGCTCTAAAGAGCTCTCTGTCTTGTGGGGAAGATGGACATTAAGTGAATTTCTACCTAGATATTAATCACAAAGTGCTGATTTCTGTAATGGAGAAACTTTGGGTGCTTTGAAAGTGTATCATGGGCAGAGGTGAGGGGAGCTCTGACTTACTGGCCACATCTTCAGGATGCTTGCTGTCCACAGATCTCACACTGGGGCATCCCTCCGAACAGTGTCTATTAAGTGACTCTGTTGGCGATGATGATGTGGTAAAAAGTGAGACCCTGTTCGTGTCCTTGAGGAGCTCACCCTGTCATAGGACAGAGCCCATGCTGATGGGTGTCCCAGAGTCTGGACCGTGGGTACTGGAACATGGGTGGATCTCCCTGAAGCATTCAACGGAATCTTTAAGGAGCAGTGATGATGCCTGATTGGGATTTTGACAGACGAATAAAATGTCTTAGGAAGCCACCATGTGTGCGGAGGGAAAGGAACTTCTGAACAGAGGTCACGAGCAAAAGTGTAAAGATACTCAGTGTGTTCATCAGGGATGGGGCATCAAGGAGCCTGTTGTGGCCACAGCATGGGGACCAGCTACAGGATGGAGGCAGGGAGGGTTGTGAAGAATCTTAAAGCAAAGGTCAGAAGCTTTATCCTACAGATCTCAGATTTTCATCCTTTAATTCTGGGTACCCTCAGCATTCCCCTCCTAATTATGACTCACCATGAGTGGGAGTGGAGGTGGCATATCCCGTAGAGGCTTTTCTAGAGGGCACCACAGTCTTCTGGAGGGAGCTGGTTCCTTCAAAGTGTCAGTGCTGAAGGCGTCAGAACTTTTTAAAGCAATAAATGATCAGGCAGTTCTTTTAGATTCACTGGGACATAGAAACATAAGAAGTTGGGAGACAGGCAGGAAGGAGTTGAATGGTGCCAGCAGCTGCAGGGTATCAAGTTTTTCTCGACCTAAACTTATAGGTGGAAATGGATGCTATGAGCTGCCATTTGTGGATAGTACCTGTCATGCCTGGTAAGTAGATGTGAGATCATGGACCAGTCCATCATAGCTTTAGGGCCTATTTCATCAAACATCACTTACCTTGATATCTAGGATCCTACAAGATGATCAAAAGTTGTGGCATGCAAGATCCAGCCATTACCATTTCCAGGCAATCTAACCATCATGGTGTATGTGTTTTAACCGAAATAAAGTTGATTTACAATATTATATTAGTTTCAGGTAGATATAGTGTTATGCTTTGATGTATTATTACCCAGGACCATTTGTAGATTCGTTCCTTTATTCATCCAACACTACATTTATTAGATGCCGCTAGCTCTAGTTTGTGTGCATTCAAAGATAGATGCATCCCCACCCTGGAGTACCCTACACGGTAATCAGGGCAGTAGCCCATGGTCGCAGACGCAGAGTTCATATTGTCAGCAGGCCTCCCCAGCATGTGGATTCCATGCAGTTGCATTGGCATTGGTAATTAACGTTGTCATCCTTGCTTTTACCTGGGCCTGTGGAACTCTTATTCACCTGTAGCATCTTTTAGAATTTCTGTGGGTTCCCAAAGGATGGCATCAGATGTACCTGAGGCCGGTCACGGTTGGTCACAGCCACCAGGAGTGTCTGCCTTGTCCTTCTTCTCTTGCTGTGCCTCCGTCCGTCAGCCCCCCTGCTCTAAGAGCTGCTTGAAGGACTGTCTCGCTCAAATCTTTGTGATGAGAATAGATAAGTCCTTGCCAAGGGCCATGCTGCATGCAGAGATGCTGGATAACAGCTCTCTGACATCTGAGATTTTGTCACCTGGAAACTAAAGTGTCGGATCCCTGAGACTGGCCAAGCCTCATGACACAGCTCCTTCAAGGTCCACCCTAGGGACTTCCTGGTGGTCCAGTGGTTAAGACTTCGCCTTCCAATGCAGGGGGTGTGGATTCGATCCCTGGTCACGGAGCTAAGATCTCACATGCCTCATGGCCAAAAAACCAAAACATAAGAAAACCAGAAGCAATATTGTGACAAATTCAATAAAGACTTTAAAAATGGTCCACATCAAAAAAATAAATCTTTAAAAAAAAAAAGTCTACCCTAAATAATCCTCCCATACCGCATGATGTCCACCCCATGGTAGAGTACTAGGTTACTCTATCATGGTCCTCTGCTTATTATTGTATGTATGGGAATCTGAAATTATCTTGTTTATCGAGTAGTAATGATCTTTTATCGCACTCTTACAAGTATCAACTCACTGAATCCTGGCAACTGTGGTGGGTAGAGCTTGTCCCGGGATTCGAGGCCAGGCAGTCTGGCTCCAGAGTCCAGCTCCTAGCCACTACGTGTGTGTTTATTGTGTCTTTACCTACAAGAATATCAATTCTGTGGAGCTCATCTTTCTGGGTACCAAGAACATTGGTTCTTTGTAGGCTCTCGAGAGATGGTGAATGAATGAGTGAGTGGTCAGTTCATGGTCATGGAGATTTCTTGGAGGCAGTCAGGCCTGTGCTGATGAGTGAAGGAGTAGCCAGGCAAAGGTGGGTGCAAAGGAGGTTCAGGACATTCCTGGCAGCAGTCATGGATGGTGTGAGCTCAGGCATGAAGGGGTCATGTGCTCTGGGGTTGCTGGAGAGGGACCTGAGAGACCAGGCTGGAGAGGTACGTAGATGGGCATCTCCAAAGAGGATGTTTCTGTTACATGTACCTGTTGAATCCCCAGCAGAGTCTTTCTAAGTGTGAGCAGGAATCCAGCTTTGTCAGAACATGAGGGTACTTGTTAAAAACATACCATCGATTGCATCAGGGTCTGGGATGGGAGGGCTCAGCAGTCTGCATTCTAATGCTCTTGCCGGGTAATGCTTATGCACACAGATGCTTAGGAACCACTGGTCTGAGAAACAAGATAACTGCTAATAAACTCTTAACGTTATTTAGCTCTTTCAGCTTTTCTTCCTAACTGTCTCCCACTCCCTACACCCGGTCTGAGATGGAGCTGTAAAGTAATGTGTGTCTTTAGCACACTTTCCTTCTGGTAATCCTGTCTTAGTTAGCTCGAGCAGCTATAACAATAGCTTCATAGACTGGGTGGCTTAAACGACACACATTTATTTCTCACAATTCTGAAGACTGGGAAGTCCAAGATCAAGGCACGGGTGAGAGTCATCTTCCTGGCTTGTAGAGGGACATCTTCTGTTGTGTCCTCTGACAGCAGAGAGAGAGATTCTCTCATGTCTCTTCTTAGAAGGGCACTAATCCCATTCATGAGAACTCCACTCTTATGACCTAATCACCTCCCCAAAAGGCCCACCTCCAGATAACATCACCTTGGGGATTAGGGCTTCAACATAATGAATTTTGGGGGGACACAACATTCAGTCCATAACAATTCTTCTTTGTGTGTTTATCTTCTCTTGTCTTTGGGACTTCTGCTTGTACACTGTATTAGTGTACTAGGGCTGTCTTAACAAATCACCACCAACTTGGTGGCTTATAACAGAATTTCATTCTCTCATATTTCTGGAGTCCAGAAGTCCAAAATCTAGGTGTTGGCAGAGTCATGCTTCTTCTGAAGGCTCTAGGAACGAATCCTTCCTTGCCTCTTCTTGGCTTCTGGTGGCTTCCGGCAGTCTCTAGCATTCCTCGACTTGTAGCTGCACCAACCAATTTCTGCCTCTGTCTTCACATGACCTTATTCTCTGTGTGTCTCCTCTTCTTTTAATGCCACCAGTCGTTGGCTTTAGGGCTCATTCTAATCCAGTGTGACCTCATCTTAACTTCATTACATCTACGAAGACCCTACCCTGTTTCCAAATAAGATCACTTTATGGAGTTACGTGGACAGAACCAGGTGGAGGTGAATTTTCAGGGACACCATTTAACTAACTACATAGAAATTTGAGTTCTGAAGGCAATGCTATGTTGTTGAGAAAAGATTTGAGAAGAATAGATTTGGCTAAAACCACCGTCACCAATAACAGTAACAACAACAAAACAAATCAGGTGGTCACTTCAATTCTAAATTGGTGCAACATTTTGGACAATCTTGCATTCTTTGCTGAGAACCTATGTTGAATTCATTTATCTTCAGAGGCTTCAAGTTGACTTGCATACAGGATGCTGGAAAATTCTTTCACAAATATCCCTTAATAAGCCTTCTTGAAATAGTTGTGTTTCACACTCAATTCCTTGAGATTTTTGGAGCGTCCAGAGGGGGTGTCGGGAAAGTGGGAGGCTCTGGCCCCTGGGTCTGTCCATAGGCAGAGTGGCTGATCTCACTGGCCTGGACCATGCTTTTGGCCCCAAGGAGTTTTTTTCCTGTCAAAGCCTGTTTTCTGTACTATGATGTATTATTATGTGACAAAGTCAAGTGTATGCTTCTAATCCAGTCTAATCCATTTACCACTTTTTCAGGGAGCTCACACTTTCCTGATAGATATTTTTCTTAAAGTCACCCTTTTAAAAATTGCATAGTAGTTTTTCATGAGGATGTAGCAGACTTGTTTCTTCTGGTTCAACATTTAGTTTTCCACTTTTTGATTTTCTTAGTTGTGGGGCTTATGTATAAATCTTTGCATCTTTTATTATAACTCTAGATTAAAAATTCGAGATACAGATTTACTGGATCCAAGGGTGTGAACTTTAAATGCGTCTAACGTATTTTACTGCTGAATTCGTGTCCAGAAGGAGTATTTTAAGTGCTGTCATATCAGTGTCTAAATGTGCTCATCTTAGCAGTTCCCTTGCAAGTACTGATGAGGTTTATCTGTTCACGAAGGGTCAAGTTCTTGGGGAAGGTGGCATTTTGCTCGAGGTGGGTCTTCTTTACTTTAAATACATGTTTAAAATGGCCCATCACTATACAAAATGTGTCACCACCCTGTTTTTATCACTTTGTTGTTTAATGATGATGCATCGCTTGCTTACTGGTACCAGTGAATCTTTTCGTTATTTTACATTGCTTCCAAGAAATAAATTTCTCATGCATTCATGGGCACATGCAATAATGATCCCAAGAATAATTCCCCATGCCTGAGTGCCATCCAGGTAAGGGGTGCATTCGTGAATGATCTCCCTGAATTCTCATCGTAGAGAGGAGGAAGGGGAGGCCAGAGGTGTTTAGTGACGTGCCCAAGGCCTTGGACGTGGCCAGCGCTGAGCTGGTTGCAGGGTGGGAGTTCCTGGCTGGGAAGCTGTGGGGGTATCAGCCGTGTCTGGGGGAGACCGAGGGAGGGGCGCAGAGAGCGCTTTGCTTGCACCTTCGGCTGTGACTCAGTGGAGGGACGGGTGGCCTGGGACACAGCTGGGCTTCAAAGCCACCTGAGTGTGTAACACTGACCCCCCTTTCTTTTGTTTGGCTGCAGGAGAAGAAGGGCCAGTGCTAAGAGGCCTCGCCACACAGCTCGCTCTGAAGGGCTGCTCTTTGAGACCGAGTACCGTGCGGAGTCCTGAGCCGTCGGTGCTGGCCGGCTGCCTTTCTTCCCTGGCGGTGTGCGCGTTCTCCATGTTTCCAGGGGAGCTCCCACGACAAGGTCGGTCTTGGTTTCCTTTTCGTTTGGAGTGACCTCTCTAACTCCCCGTGTTTAAAGCTGGACTGAGTTCATTGCTCGCCTTTCTGCTGAGAGCTGCCGTGGAGAGGGCCTGAAGGGCTGCAGAAATCTCTCTTTCATCCAGAGTCACGAGGTCTCCCTTGTCAGGGCTGCCGCGGTGCTTCCGTCCAGAGCTGCTGGGGTGGGTGAGGGGGACACCCCTGGATGTTCTTAAATCCATGTTGGTAGCAGGTGCGTCGACCCTATAACTCAAGACGGCAGCTGTGTGGTCCATGCGTGGATTCTGTGACGCCTTTTCCAGACTTGGCCCCTCGGCTCTTGTCTTGCCCTTCCGCCATCTGTCCCCAGACAGTAGCCAGGGGACACCTTTTAGGTCAGACACACTGCTCAGAACCTTCCTGTGGTTTTCAGACACCCTCCCCGCCCGTCAGCATCAAAACCAAAGTGTGTACAGTGGTTTCAGGGTCCGGCAGGAGCTACCCCCTCCCCTCCACCTTTCTCCCCTTGCTTCCTCCACTCTGGCTGTGGCTCAGATGTACCAGGCAGACCCCTGCCTCAAAGCCCCCGTCCTGGCTGTTCTCTCTGCCTGGAGCCCTTTTCCCCTGGTAACCACGTGGGGTGCCCGCCACACCTTCCGGTGTGGGTTCCATCGTGTCTCCTTTTCAGTGAGACTGTCATCCCAGGTCAGCCTGTTGAAAACCACCATGAGTGTATCCTCTGCCTCCCTGACTGTGTAGTTAGAATGCGGCTGAGAGAGTTTGCAGTGTCTGTGGTGCCCATGGGGACTGTAGGTGTGACCGGTCTCCGAAGGTTCTGGAATGCATGCTCCTGTTCTCTGCCTTCCTGATGGCAGGAGAATATCTTGCCTATTACGGCAGAATCCCTATTAGAGACCATGTGTTTCATTCCTGTGACTTGTGGCGATTCAGCTCCAGATCAGGGTCTTTGCTTGGGTCATATTTAATGTTACTTCACCTCACTTCAGAGGCCACTACCAGGTGACCCAAAAATAGTCTCCCAAGTTCTGATAGTGTCGGAAGATCCCTGTGGTTCCAGCTGTGAGACCCTCTCAGGCTAAGTCTGCTTGTAGAATTTAACTGCCTCATTAGTGAGGGATGGTAGTGAGATGCGCATTAAATAAATCCCTGAGTTTATCTTGGCTTAATGGAAAATATCCAGGCCTCGCAGAACAACAGAAGGTTAGTACTACTTGGTTCAGATAGAATGAGAACATCTCTTTATGAATCCCAGGGGCAGGCTGATAGCTATGAAAGTCCTTACTGCTCTAAGCAGCTGTTTTCAGTGGGTCTGATCAGGTTCCAAGGTGAAGCAGAGGGTGCATTTAGACTCTTTACTCTTTCCCAGTGTTTTAGTTGCATTTACTCATTTCCGATTTTGGTTTGTATCTGTTGATTGTTTACTGTGTGTGAAGCAGCAGAGTTGGCGCTGGGGCTCCTGGGGACGATCACTATCCAGGAGTTTATAATTTGCCGGAGAAGATAGACGTGATGATCAATAATTATAACATAAGCCTTAATCCGTGTCAGAGTGTAAGCACAGTGGGGCAGAGGCCCTGAGCAGGGACTAAAGATCACTTTGTGGGATGCACAGCCCTTGAGGTGGATCCTGCAGGGTGAGTAGAAGGTGAGCAAGTGTTGGGGGGTGAGGGTGCGGGGAGGGCGTGCAGGGCTTGGGGAGCAGCACCAGGGCAGCAGGGAGTGGAGGAGGAGGAGGACTTGTCCTGTGGGGCTGGTGGGTAGGGTTTGTGAGGGCCTGTGTGGAAGGGAGAAGGGAAAGTTCAGTGGGAGTTGTGTTGGGGAGGCCTTTTTAAAGGTAGCACTAAGGAGTTTGAATTGTACCAGCAGAAAAGAAAAACCCACGGAGAGTCATTCAGGCGGGGAGAATGACACCTACCATCCGTCTTTTAGAGAAGTCCCTCGGGTACCGTTGGGAAGGCCGGTTGGCTGGTGGAGGTCTGGATGGAGGCCTGTTAGGAGCTAGGTGAGAGATGAGCTTTACTTGGGTGGTAGCCGAGAGCCAGACACGGAAGAGATGGGTGGAAGAGACGATGTGAAGAAACCATCCTATTGGGTCATGGCCAGAAACAGAGGCCAATATTCTCTCCAAATCACTCAGGAGCTTAAAGGACCAAATTCCCTTCCTTAGGCAGTAAAATGCAGTCACAGGGTCCTTGAAAGGAAAGCAGTATCAAGAAAATGGAGGAGATGCTGAGAATGTTAAACCCAGAAGAGGCAGTGGCAGTCCCATAATCGCACCATGTGATGGAGGAGGGAAGAGTCTTGGTACCAAGAAAAGCAACCCGGGAGCAGGCAAGGTGGTGCATTTTAGTTGCTTTGGTTTCTAGCATCGGTAATTGATCAACCCACGTCCTTGATTCCTGGATTAGAAAACGGAGGGAGAGAAGGGGCACATGCTTCCAGTTTTTACACATGGGTGTGTGGACTTTGAGAGGATATCTTCAGTGGCTATGCTTACAGAAGGTAATTTGTTCACTAACTCAACGGGTTTGCTTAATGGTGACTTAGTTTTCATCTCTGGGAGGAACATGTGCTTCGGTGACTGCCACGAATATTATTCCTGATGTTGTTAATAAGATAATCAGTACTGGAATATTACTATAAATTCTTGCTAACTTTGCTAAAAATTCCCAGCCTTGTGTTAAGCACATTATAAAGGTATCTTAGATGGAACGGGATTCTCTTTCTTTGGGGGCTGAAGGGTAAGAAGACCTTGTAAAACTGAGGCTCTCCCATGTGTTTTGTATCAAGTGCTAATGTCATGTGAGTTAGTTTTACAGGTGGAGGGAGTCGCTCATTGCTGGAAGAATCACAGAGACCATTCCCCATCTCTCAGGGGCTACACCTTTTCTCATGGCTTCCTGCCTTCATGGACCTGTCTGACCAGCTGACCATGTAGGGCTTTCTCCGGGCCACTTGCAGGAAGGGTCCTCAGAGAAGTTGACTCTTTCAAGTCAGGGCTTGCTTTCTCCTCTCGTGGGCGGTGCATGTCCGCCTGCACATTCCGGGACTCTCTTAGTTTGGTTGATAGATTTGTTTGGACGTGACCTTTCCCAGTTCCTCTTCCCTGGGTTTTTGCCTGCTGAGGAAATGAGCCTCAGATTCCATCCATCTGCACCGGTGGCAACAGAAGAGAGAATTTCTCTTTTCTGTGGTCCAGGTCCAACTGCGCAGACACCTGTCGTTCAGAGGCTCATATTGTTCTGGTTGGTATCCCTTCCTGCTGCAGAGACTTTTTATATCCTAGTTCTGGAAGTCATCAAGTTGGACAAGAGGCAAGGAGGAGGCGGGGGAGGGTCCTCGGCTGACCTGGGATGATTTTATTGATTGCGCTCCAGACTCATAGGAAGAGAGCTGTTTCCCCCACCTCCATCCATCTATAATTGGTCCTGTTAGGAAATGTTTCCCGTTTGTGGTTGATTCATTCTGAGAGCTTCTCATGTCTTTTGGGATTCTTCACTGTTAGATTTGAGAAGAAAGAGGACAACTTCTCTTTTAAGTCTGATGCAAACCATCTGAGCCAAACGTGTACATATGCGGTAGATTTATGTTTTTCTTATGGACATTCAACTGCTCCCCTGGCTGTTAAGGAAATCCATATGAGGAAGGGAGCCTGTACGTTGGCATTCTCAGATTGTGTGTCCTAATGTTACAAAGCAAATGAATCCTGACCATTTTTGAGGCTTGTCAGAGTTTTTTGTCTGCGGCTCTGGAATTTTCTCTCTTGTGCTTTCAGAGTGGCCAAGCCTATGGGCTCCTGGGAGCTTTGCTCTGGAGAGATTGCTGATGTGGGATGAAGTGCAGGGGTGAGGAACCAAATCATAACTCTTCCTTTAGGCCTTTGCCATCTGCCCAATGTCTTGTTTGCAGTCCTCATGAACTTGGAAGAATGCTCCCTGAGCACCACTCCCATTCATCCACCAGGGTCATTGTGCGGATTTCCAGATGTTGAACTTGGGCAGGTGACGTAACCCCAGCTGGTGTTGCAGGGGGACCAGCCAAGTCACGCTCATGACTTTGGGATTCAGTGTCCATCTCATTTAGAGGCAGGAACCCTGTGGAGGGAGATGATGCCTTGTTTGTCTGTTTGCATGTTCTTTGCCTGCACCTTCCCTGAAACTGAGGTCTGGACCTGGTGTCAAGTATAAGCACACGTGATGAGGGGACTAGCCAGCTCTAGACGGTACATTTCATCTGCTTATTTTGAAGAAGCAGGATAATAATCCATTTTATAATATCCCTTTCTCAGGGGCACAAAGACAGGGACTTGATGCAAGGGAGAATCATGTAGTCTACAATGAGAAGTGCAGATGAGTGACACAAATTAGTGTATGAGGGGAGATCTTCCCATCTAGACACAGGACTATCTGAGGAAGGAATATTATTATATTGATTATCATCTTCTTTCTTGAAAAGAGCAGATGAAATATATTTTCTAATGCCGCCCAATTCTGCATTCCATACATACGTATTGATACCCAGGAGCTGGCAAACCATAGGCTGCAGGCCAAATCTGACCTGTCACCTGTTTTTGTAAATGAAATTTATTGGAACATGGCCACGCCCATTTGTTTATTTCAGCGGCTGCTTTTGCGCTTTATGTGGCAGAGTTGACGGAATGAATGGGCCCCAAAGCTTGAAAGATTTCCTCCCTGGTTTCTTATAGAAACTTTGCTAATGTTTGTTCTTTATCCACCCTTATCTAGACAGAGAAATTTAGGATGTCCCCCTTTATTTAAAATCTCTAGTTTTTAATATTTGCGGCTTTTAATTATTTTAAATTTAACCCACAGCTCCTCCTTGTTCCTCTTCTCTTAGCTCTTGGATTATTTCAGGAGTTTCATTTTCGGTGGGATGCTGTTTCCCTCTTGAGGATATTTGGAATTATGTGCTGGGGGCAAGCTTTTAACATTGGGAGCCAGCACTGATATTGCCGGGGCAGGGAGAGGTTCGACTGAAGGACAGCTCCATCTAAGTGTCCAGGGCACAGTCATTTTGTGAGCTACTTACCTGGTTTTTGTTTTTGTCCCTGGTTTAAAGTTTTTCAGGGGATCTTTGTAACATCTCCCAGTGATGAGATGACCTTCATGTTTTACACTCCTGCTGCTTTCATGCTTTTGTGTAAGTTACCATCGGGAGACACAGGAGACCATCGGGTAACTTATCTGCCTGCCAGTGACAGGGGGAACTCACTATGACTGCTGTCTCTGTCTCTGTTTCTCTTTTTCTCTCTGTCTCTCTTACGTACACACATTCACGGCTGCAACCTCAGTGCTGCCTTCTGTCTCCCCTAAAGACTCTGCTTCAGTCAATTTCCAGGATAGGATGTTCCCCTCATTTCTTTGACTTGTGTAGTGCTGGAGGAAACTTGGATCTCCTATTTCTCTCATAGGAATCATCAGCCTTTGTAAATCCTGCTTTTAAAAAAAAATCTTCTTAGCTCTTCACCCCCCCACTAGTTGGCCCTCTTTGCTTCTGGGACCAGGCTTATAGCTTTCAGCCAAAGGACGCTAGCTGGGCTCCCCGACTGAAGAGGGAGGCCTGGTGGGGGATAGATGTTTCCTAGGGCCCAGAGACAGCAGCAAGGTTCCCAGAGAGATGGAGAAGAGGGGCAGGGGTGTGATTGCAGGAAGGAGGGGGTTAGCAGTGTCCCAAGGGCCTTGGCGCTCAGGGTGGGGTGTGATGGTGGCCCATGGGTGGAGGACCAGTGTGCTCGGATCTGAGTAGCACGAAGTCAGTGCAGAGTGACAGTGGACCGTGGAACCTCTGTCATTCTAGAGAGATGTGGAGCAGGAGCTGGAGTGGAGGTTGCCTGTGAGAGGCAACCCGATTCTGAGACTTCCAGAGAGACCTAAGAAAGGAGAAAGTCTGAGTTTCTGCCATTTGCAAGGAGGGTGACGGACATGGGTGGGTGGAGTAGCTATGTGTTTGAGACATCCTTAGGGCCACCACCCTGGTGAAGCCTAGGAGATGTTTGAGTAACACACACAATGGGGTTTCCATGGCCTGAGGCAGTGGTGCCGGAACTTTAGAACCTTAGCGTGCATCAGAATCACCCGGAAGCCTTGTTAAACACAAGCTCGCCCCGCCCCTAGGGTTTCTGATTCTGTAGGTTTCCAGTGGGGCCTCAAAAATTTGCATTTTTAACAAGTTCCCAGGAGCTGCTGCTGCTGTGGTTCTGGGGACCACACCTGGAGAGCCACTGGCCTAAGTGTAGAAGAGACAGACGGTGAAATCCATTAGTGTCCGCAAAATGGAACTAAACTAAGATATGATTATAAGACGGAAAATAAAGCTGATTGTATCTTAAGAGCAGTCAGTAACTTGGTCCCCATCGGGTGGATCACTGTGTCAGAATTTCTAAGTTCTAGGAAGGGTTAAGCTAGTTTAGCCAAAATGCGATTGAGCAAGAACATGCTAGTAGAGACTTTCATTAAAATCTAATTCCTCTGCATTTGGGGAATTTATTCACTATAAACAGGAAGAGCGTTTCAAAACTGAGTTTTGGCTCTTTGTAATTTTGAATCCTTTTAGCTGACTCAGTAAAGAGAGTCCCTCATTTGAACTTTTCTTTATAAAAGAAGATAATTCAAGGGCTTCGGTGGTTCCCTTCCTTCACTGTCTGGGTTTGTCTTCTCAATATCAGGATGACCATTTGATGTCAGTGGGCCTGAATTTTCAATTGACAGACTCTCATTTCTTCTTTTTTTATTTTTGATTATAACAGATACTTGATATAAGATTTGTACACAAATGTAAAAATAACTAAAATATAAACAAAAACGCTAAACAGTCAGACACATAATAAACAGTGTAGCTGTATGCTTCAAAAATATCCTGAGGGCTTCCCTGGTGGTGCAGTGGTTGAGAATCTGCCTGCCAATGCAGGGGACACGGGTTCGAGCCCTGGTCTGGGAAGATCCCACATGCCGCGGAGCAACTAGGCCCGTGAGCCGCAACTACTGAGCCTGTGCGTCTGGAGCTTGTGCTCCGCAACAAGAGAGGCCACGATAGTGAGAGGCCCACGCACCGCGATGAAGAGTGGCCCCCGCTTGCTGCAATTAGAGAAAGCCCTTGCACAGAAATGAAGACCCAACACAGCCAAAAATAAAAATGAATAAATAAATAAATAATAAAAATAAAGGAATTCCTTAAAAAAAAAAATCCTGAATATGCTGGATTGATCTGGAATAAACTCTAGGTCTTTTTTTTTTTTTTTTTCCTGAGCTGAAGATTATTTATTGGGAATTCAGAAAAATTGCATCCTTCACATGACCCACAGTTACATGTCCTTTGTACTTCAATTAGGTTCACCGTGCTGCAAGTTTTCTGTATAATCTTGGAAATGCACCTAATACACATTTTGGCTAAGTACCAAATGTTAAAATCAGTTTTCAGTAGAAGCAAATACTGCAGCTGAATATCACCGTTAAAATATGAAATCTGGGGACTTCCCTGGTGGTCCAGTGATAAAGAATCCGCCTTCCAATGCAGGGGACGCGGGTTCGATCCCAGGTCGGGGAACTAAAATCCCACATGCCACCGGGCAGCTAAGCCTGCGCGCCGCAACTACAGAGCCCACGCACCTTGGAGCCCGTGTGCCACAACTAGAGAGAGAGAACGCCCATGCCACAACTAGAGAGAAGCCCGTGTGCTCCAACGAAGAGCCCACGTGCCGCAACTAACACCGGGCACAGCCAAAAATTAAAATAAATAAATAAATAAAATGTTAAAAGAAGAAAAGCCTTTGCTTTAAAAAAAAATATGAAATCTAAGCCTCAAGATTACATAAAAGATTTATCAAAAATTTTTAAATTAACAGTTACTAAAAATTATAATTATTTTGTTAAAGTTTGGCATACTGTAAGATAGTAATTATTTAGTGCTCTCATCTGCTCAGTTAGCACTACTAAAATGATCCTCACTTTCAGTGGAAACTCTAGGTCTTTAAAAGAACTGATGTCTGTGCCCTAAGTTAGGATTTACTTTCTATAAGGGGAAGATACATCAAAACTGCCAGGAGCCTTTTCAATGCGAAAGTGCAGCTTTCAGATCTCTTAATTCCTTCTCTGTTCACATTAGGTGGATCTGTCACTCATCGAGTCCTTATAAATCCTTATGAGAATTAATTTGAGTCAAGTGACTCACCTGAGAAGGACGGTATTGAAAACCTTGACCTTGGACTTGGAGCCTGCTTCCTGGTGGCTCGAGCCATTGACTTTCAGTTTTACCCCGGGTATCCGTTTGGTCCTGCCTCAGCACCAGTGGTAGCAACAGGGCTTGGGGCTGAATAACACTCTGGGTCCTTCCGAGCTGTATTTATTTACACATTGTTGGGATATTGGCCAAGGCTCTTGGTCTTCTGCATGTGTGGGTCTCACCATCTGTGAACCCCATTGATGGTGTGTAAATTAATAAAGAGCTCTGTGAGTCCACTTTTGGGGTGCCAAGAAGAATCATAATAAATAATATGAAACAGCTCCAGGGATTTTAGCATCTTTACAATTTTGGCTTCACACACTTAGGGATTTGGAGTCGTTTTTTTTTTTTACAAAACTGGCTTGAAAATCATGCATCGGGCTTCTTTTGTGTGATTGGCAGCATTTCAGAAACCACGAAGATCCTTGCTTCTCAGAATTGTTTCGTGCGAACCCTGTCTGTGTGGGTCAAAACTCTGCTCCATATAAGGCCTTCCTTTACTGGGAATCCCTCTCTCCATCCCAGGGATGTCGGTGGCGGGTGACCGTGAACATGTACTCTGTGGAAGAGGGCCAAGTAGGAAAAAGAATGGCGTGGCCAGTAGTTTCAGTGTTATTGGGGTGGCTGGTATGTTTTAATAGAATTATCTGCAGGACTTGATAAACCTGTCTGATGGCCCAGGCTTCGTGAGAGACTGTGCACTATTTGGGGGAATTTGTTGATTTTAAGGTGAAAGGTAGACAAGGGAGGGGCAGGGCGGTACATACCACTGTGACTTTCACAAGTCTGCCCTGTTGAGGTTTATCCAAACCTTTAGATTTCTCAATCTTAGGCCTTCACCGTCTGTGACTCACAGGTTCTGTGAGTGCAGTACTCAGTCTAGAAGCTGAGAAAGGTGTTTCTTTGGGCTTGGGGACACCCGCATGGTCTCATCCTTCTACGTCCCCATACTTGGTAATATACGATTCTTCCAGAATAAAAGCTGCACTTTCTTTTATCTTAGATTCATAAAGTTTGGGACCTAGGCGCTCAATAAAAAGTTATTGGAACCACCACAACAATAACAACAACAATTATAATAGTAGACAACCCTGTAAGGGTGCTTGCTATATGGCAGGCACTGTTCTGAACCCTTGACACGTATTAACTTATTGAAATACTCATGAGAATCTTGTGTGGCAGGATCCTAATCCTATCATTATCTCCGTTTTCCAGATGGAAACTGCCACAGAAAACTTAAGTAACCTGCCCGAAGTTATTTGGGTAGTAAATGGTGGTATATGCACCCAGGGAGATGCTACCGGGATTTGATTCCTCCATCATCCAGTTCTTTGTTCTTAATCATTGCGCTGCAGACCCAGTACTAAAGTTCTCCCAAATCTAATAGATTATAGAGATGCCTGGATTTTGTCTTGGAAACTGCTCAAGAATGCCAATATCAGAGGCTATAAAATTTTCTTGAAAGATTGTGTAAGTCTTAAGCCAGGGAGCTCAATTTGTGTTACCTGACACTTTGAGCTGGGCTAGGGGCGGAGAATGAACTACATAAATAACTGCTAAGGTGCTGATCTCCAGGGGGGCTTGCATGTCTGGGTACCTTTGAGAAGAGTTTAGGATGACAGTTTCTTAGACTGCTTCTTGTGTGTTGAATTCCATTGGAGCCAGTTCTCTAGACTTTTAGAGCCAAACTGGTTGAAGTTCATTCAGGTTAAGTCTTGGGAGGAGGTGAGTTTTGTGGGTGAGAAATTCTGCTGGTTTTGCTTTTCTTTTTTTTTTTTTTAAAGACTTATTTATTTATTTATTTATTTATTTTTGGCTGTGTTGAGTCTTTCGTTTCTGTGCGAGGGCTTTCTCTAGTTGCGGCGAGCGGGGGCCATTCTTCATCGCAGTGCACCGGCCTCTCACTGTCGAGTCCTCTCTTGTTGTGGAGCACAGGCTCCAGACGCGCAGGCTCAGTAGTTGTGGCTCACGGGCTTAGTTGCTCCGCGGCATGTGGGATCCTCCCAGACCAGGGCTCGAACCCGTGTCCCCTGCACTGGCAGGCAGATTCTCAACCACTGCGCCACCAGGGAAGCCCGGTTTTGCTTTTCTTAATCATCTTTAATTGTCCCTCTGTTTTGTGTGTGTGTGTGTGTGTGTGTGTGTGTGTGAGAGAGAGAGAGTGTGTGTTGGGGACAGTGGGCTAGGGACGGGGTATTAGTTAGTGGCACAGCAAAGCCAGGAGTTCAGTAGGGAACTGGTCCATGGTGAGATTAGGCTGAGGAAGTTAACTTTCTTGGACTCCTTGAAGAGAGTGTAAACTCGGTGGGAATGCCCCCTTGCTGGCTGCCACTCCCAGAACTGGGGTGATGTGTTCTCCGCATTGTATCTGCAAGTTTTGAGGCTTAAAGCAAAGTATTAGAATCTAGGAGGAAAAGGGAACTGCTTAGATGGGCAAAGCCCTGCAAAACTAGCTATAAATGTGATAAATGGCTTTTCTTTTTAACCTATGTAGTTGTAGACTCACAAGAAGTTGAAAAATAATACAGAGTGGTCCTATGTACCCATCACCCAGAGGTGACATCTTGCTTAACTATAGTGCATTATCAAAACCAGGAAATTGGTATTGGCACAATACAATTAACAAAACTACAGATCATACTGGCATTTCACCAGTTTTTACGTGTACTTGTTTTTTGTTGTTATTGTTGTTGGGAGTTAGTGTATATAATTTGATCAGTGTTTCTTTTTTTTTGTTTTGTTTTCACTTTGATATGTTTTATTTAACCTAATACAACCAAAGTATCAATATTATTTTTTTTTTTTTTTTTTTAATTTTTTTAATTTATTTATTTATTCATGGCTGTGTTGGGTCTTCGTTTCTGTGCGAGGGCTTTCTCTAGTTGCGGCAAGCGGGGGCCACTCTTCATCGCGGTGCGTGGGCCGATCACTATCGCGGCCTCTCTTGTTGCGGAGCACAGGCTCCAGACGCGCAGGCTCAGCAATTGTGGCTCACGGGCCCAGCCGCTCCGCGGCATGTGGGATCCTCCCAGACCAGGGCTCGAACCCATGTCCCCTGCATTGGCAGGCAGATTCTCAACCACTGCGCCACCAGGGAAGCCCAGTATCAATATTATTATTTCAACATGTAAGCAATATAGAAATTATTAATGAGGTATTTTACCGTCTTTTTTTTTTGTACTGAATCTTTGATGATTTTATTTATCTTTTTATTTATTTATTATTTTTAAAACATCTTTATTGGAGTATAATTGCTTTACAATGGTGTGTTAGTTTCTGCTTTATAACAAAGTGAATCAGCTATACACATACATATGTCCCCATATCTCTTCCCTCTTGCGTCTCCCTCCCTCATGATCAGTGTTTCTTGATATGCAGGAGAACCTCTGACTAAGGCTGTAATAAATATTTTGCAGACACATGATTTTTAGTTTAACACTGTTTGCCTAAATGTTGAATGGAATGTGAATTCCAGCAGCCGAATTATGGAATAAAAACCAAGCCATTTGGTCATTTATATTTATGGTCTTGAACTCTTTGGGGGATATTATCTTCATTTTTGTTGCCTTACAGAGGGAGGATATTTTCTAGAGATAAAGGGTAATTCAAGGTCGTTGTGTCATATTAGAACTCTTGGAGGGAATGGTAAACAGATGTTGTTATCCCTGGAAGAGGAGAGGTAGACTTTGATTAATCAGATAAAAGGTACAGACTGATGGGATGCAAAGATCATGGATGCAATTTCATGATAACTGTTAGAGTGGATTTACTTTCCAAATGACAGCCCTGGATGAGGTTGGGCTAACTGTCGGCTGCCTGGCTGAATGTGATTAATTGCTTCTGCCTCCGCGATCCCATCACGCTTTGTTGAGACTTCCAATTAGCCTCTGTCACTACCTGCCCTGGATCTGAGCTGTTTGTCGGGGGGCCTGTCTTCTCAGCTAGGCTAGGAATTCTTTGAGGGTAGGGACTGTCTAATACACGTTTTGACGTTTCTCTTCCTTCCAGGATCAAGCTTAGAGCACAAGGGCTCTCTGTTCTTCTGCCTCTAGCCATTTCCAGACTGTTCCTTATTCTAGCCTCACTTCTTTACATATTTAACCAGGCATCTGTTTGCACGTTATGTATATTTGAAACCCATAAGGCTTAATCCTTGATAGATTATTGTGTCACTTGGGACCATCATGAGTCAGGCTGGCTTTGATTCTATTGGAACAGCATTAAAATGGCTTGAGAGCCTGGTTGATTTTCTTCTTCAAAAAAGCAGTGGAAAGTTCTTGTTTGTTTTTTTCCCTATAGTATAAAGATTTTTGAAAAAGTATATTCATCTTGTATACTTAACTGTTAACACCTGGGAAAATTATTTAAAATTCTTCTGACTCACGGCTGCCTTTTGGGGTTGGTCTTTTCAGGGAGGTTGCAGTGGTCTGTGATTGTGACTTCTTCAAGGCTGTGGTGCCTTGTCTTCCTTGAGACCTAAGGAGAGTAAGGTTTTCAATCACCTTCTCCAATAGGGTAGTAACAGGGAGGTGAAATAATGTGTCTTGGGGATCATTTGGTTATAATGAAATGGAAAGAAGTTCTCAAATAAACTCATATAAACATGGTGTTACTGAAGAGATATGAGAATATGCCGTGGGTAGTCAAGGAAGGTAGTAGAAAAATCAGAAAGGGATGCCAGTCTCACATTTTTCAGAGGCCCGTGTAGTCTGTAGTTTTTGCTTTTCTCTATGAGGCCCTGCTGTTCTCTTGCCTCTACTAGTAGACTGGCTTCCTTGCTTGATCTGGTTTCTCAGGTTTACTGCTCCAAATGACTTTGACTTGGTACAATGTTGCTCTAGTCCAGTACTACACAGGCTTTCCTTTAACGTCTTGGTCTCCCAGTGTCTCAATTCCAAATTTTTAAGTGAGAGTCTGTTTGGCCTATAAGGAGTCATGTATCCATCTCTGGTCTACCCAGCTGTTGCTGGGACGCAGGGGTCATACGTGCTTCGGGTGGTCCCAGGCAGGTCCAGGCAGGCTCTCTAGAAGGCGGAGTTGGTGGGAGACAATGATTGGCATGGCCGCCATATCCCAATCAAGGAACAATTCACCATTGTTCCTGTTTGGCTCTCGGTTACGTTAAGAAAGTAGGGCCCATTCCTTTTTGGCCTTGTCTCAGCCTCCTGCTTTTTCCAGTTGGAATTTCAGGTCTAGACAGTAGACTGAGGAAAAGGTACAGAAGTGCTAGTTTGCCTGTAGGTAATGAAGAGTTGGTTACTAACACTAATTAAAACCAGGGGTGGTTGGATACTTGACCAGTCAATATTTAATTTAAGAAATATTTTAATTCATGCCTTTGAATGAAATGAATGCATTTGAATTTCTTTCTATATGCACTTGTTTACTTTTTGAGTTCTTAAGTTAGACCTAAAAAAAATTCATACTGATTGTTCAGAGATTCCAGTTTTATTGCCAAGAACTTCTGTTGTGTGTTGAAGTCTTTGGATGACAAGGGTACAGTGACAGAATGGCAAGAAGAAGAAGAAGGGTGGGTAAAGACCTGAAGGTCTCATTTCCCCACGAACTAGCTGTGTCACCTTGGTAACTTAGTTCCTTGAAGCTCAGTTTCTTTATCTGTAAAATGGGGTAAGAAAAGCATCCATCTTATAATGTTGTTCAGAGGATTTAATCAGACAACATATTGAAAAATATATTATTTAACATATCATCTCATTGAATTTTATTTCATCAAATTTTATGTCATATTTACACTGAATTACATTGAATTTTGTATCATCAAATATATTATTATATTATTTGAAAGGAACTTTTTAGGCACTCAGGATATATGAGTGAAATTCGCTAAGATCTTGCCCTCCTGGAGCTTATATTTTAGTATATGCTGTCACTCCTCTAATTTATAAATCAAAAAAGAGTGGTTTCCTTACCTTTTTTCCAATTCTATAAAAAGTTAGAATTTTCTAATTCTTATAAAAGTAAGACCATGTAGCAGGCAGGTAGACTTATTTGTCTTTTGAGAACCAGGGTATGTGAATGTATATGTATGCAAGAACATGATCAAGAGCCATTAAAAATCCATGAAATGTCCACATGCTTTGAAAAAGGTCTCTTTTTCAAGGAAAAAGTTAAATGAGCTTTATTTGAGTTAAGGGAATAAATAAAATTTGTGAGAGACATTTATGAGCAGATATCTAGTCTTTGATGACCCAGGGAAAGACATTCCTATTTGTGCAGGGAGTAACTCACTTTGCTTTTATGAAATTAAAGTTAAACATCTTAATGGGTTTTAATAATCCTAAATGTCATATTGAATTTAAGTTTGGACAATTTCAGATAACACCTCTTTTTAATTGCTATGGTTTACTCATCTCTTGGGCTTTAGCATATTCTCAAGACATAAAATCCTACATTTTTTAAACTTTCATGTTTTGCAACCTTTGTTATGAGAAATAGAAACTTTTGGAGGCAGGCTGATTTAGATGGAAGGAAATATTTTCTTCCCCCCAGTGGATCCAAACAAGTCATTCTGCCTGCCAAAGGAAGCAATTTCCTTTCTTTGCCTTGGGATTGGAAGCAATAATGTATTGGATACAATGATTTAATCTAGTTGACCTAAACTTTAATTTATTCTTTGTTTAGCATTTATAGATTGTTATATAGCCTAAAGCCACTGCAGTTTGAAATGGTACAAAGAATTTAAGGATATGGTGGTTGAAATTTTACAGACAGAACTTATCTAAGCCAGTATAAAAAATAATTTCATCGCTTTATAGACGAGTCGTATATGTGGGCGTATCAATGTCATGTCTAAAATGTTAAAGATCTATGATAATAAAAGTTAGTACTTTTTATCACACGTAGTTAGTATTAACGAGGAAAGCAACCAATTCCATCTTGTGGGATTAACTTTGGCTTTGCTAGTTCTTTGTAGTTTCTGGCAGAGTGTCTTTAATTGTTGGAGAAGAGACAGAGCTTGGTGACAAGAGATGCCAATGTTTACATTTCTTTTTTCTTCATCAGTGACACAGGGCAAGTGATCAGCTCCATATTTTCATGTCACACTAAATAATTTCCCCAAGTGGTCAAGGCCCTGGTTATTGTAACTGGCATAATTTTTCTCCTTCACTGAGGGAACACCAAGTTATCTTCAGACCCGGCAACAATGCATGTTGCTTTGAGGATGCCTCAGCAAGCATTTAGCGATGATGACACTTCCACCACTTACCCATGTGTCTGGCCACGTGCTTAGGTTTTTGGATGTAAGGGACAATAGAAAAGATGTGGGCTCCTTCCCAGGGCTACGTTTGTTTTCGTTTTTTAGTGGATTAAAATTATGTGGTGGTTTATTTAAAAGAATCTGCACACTTCTGCCTGTAACGTAAACCATTACCCTTGTGTGGGAAGGCGGCCAGGTCTCCCTCAGGCCCACCTCCTCCATAGTTACTCATTCAGAAGGACAGCATAAAAAGTAAGATTGTTTCAAAAATTTCTAGGCCTTCTTGAAAACAGGTGCTTCCTTTGTGAGTTCAAATTAGTGAATGTATGCTGTCATTTCAACCCAATTTTAACCCTGGTTCTAAAGAACAAAGACATTTTCTTTGCCCTGAAGATTGACATTTGCTTGCAAAGATTGGGCACTTCCTGTGACCCTAGGTCCAATTCTGCCTCATTGTTGGGGGGGGGGGGATGTGTGTTGTGGAAGGGAAGGCGGGACATTGTTGCCTGGTCTTCCACTGCAGTGGGAGGGGCTCAGAGTCTGTGCATATCTGCACAGAGGCAAGCTGTAGCTTGCTTAGATATTTATCAGGAACTTTCTGGTGCATTTACTCCATAAGTTAGCAGTGAAAAAGACTGCTGTCCCTTTGTTCCCAGTCAATTGTCAGTGTTGAAACCTGTTGCCTCTGCCCCTTCTGATCTGCCTCTCCCGTCCTTTTTTCTACATTTCTTTCACTTTCCCTGCCAGAAAGCAGCCCCGGCATCTTCACATTCTGACTTCTGGAGTGGAATGAAAGAGTTTCTTTCTGTAGAGAGAGATTTTGTTTTATACAGAGCTGCCTTTGATGGGTAAGACTTCCCTCAAAAGATTTAGAACGTGAAGTGTTGGCATCCAGCCATGGAGGACAGTCATAAATTGTAATTTGAACGAGGTTTCATCAGGTCTTGGTCCTGTCGTCTCATTGCTGGCAGGAGATGTTGGACATTCTGTGAAACCAAGAGCTTCTTTGGTCAATGTGATTGTAATACTTTAGAGACATCGTGTTGAGATCTATAGTATGAGTTTAAGGTATTCAGGCAGTTAACATGATGTTCTGAAGAGTAGGAATGATGATTCCAAACTGATGCTAAGGATTGCTTTTAATTTATACATAGCTATAGCTTTACAAGTGGCAAGATGTCTTGCCAGCCTTTCCTTGTCTAAATTTTGACAAAGAGAATAGGTGATATGATTTCTGGTTCATTTTAGAGAAAATGAGAATGAACTTTCTGGGCAATTTTTAAATTTCTGGTTGAAAAAAAAGGCAACCTGAAGCAAATCTGATGAAATGTAATATGCTTATTTCAGGTGGCAGGTATAAAGATGTTTATATATTGATCTCTACTTTTCTTATTTTTTTCAAAAGAAAGAAAAAAAGTGGGAGGTAAAGGGAAGAGAGAAAGGAAGCAAAAAAGCAAATGAAAGCATGGACCCTTAACAATGCTTTAAAAAATTATTTTTATTTTTTATTGAAGTATGGTTGATGTACAATGTTACATAAGTTACAGGTGTACACTATACTGATTCACAATTTTTAAAGTTTATACTCCATTTACAATTATTGTAAAATGTTGGCTATATTTCCTGTGTTGTACAGTACATCCTTGTAGCTTATTTTATACATAATAGTTTGTACCTCCTAATTCCCTACCCTTATATTGCCTCTCACCCCCTTCCCTCTCCCCACTGGTAACCACGTGTTCTATCTGTGTGTCTGTTTCTTTTTCGTTATATTTGCTAGTTTGTATTTTTTTAGATTCCACATATAAGTGATATCATATAGTATTTGTCTTTGTCTGATTTATTTTACTTACCATAACACCCTGCAAGTCCACCCATGTTGTTGCAAATGGCAAGATTTTATTCTTTTTTAGGGCTGAGTAATATTCCATTGTATATATGTACCACATCTTCTTAGTCCATTTATTTCTTGATGGACACTTAGGTTGCTTCCATATCTTGGCTACTGTAAGTAATGCTGCTCTGAACATTGGGGTGCATGTATCTTTTTGAATTAGTGTTTTTGTTTTTTTCAGGCATATACCCAGGAATGGAATTGCTGGGTCAGGTGGTAGTTTTATTTTTAGTTTTTTGAGAAACCTCCATACTGTTTTCTATGGTGGTTGCACCACTTTACATTCCCATCAACAGTGTATGAGGATTTCCCTTTTCTCCACGTCCTCTTAATAGTGCTTTCTGGTGCAAAAAGACCTGTGTAACTCCCATTTACCAGTGCAACAAAAAGAATAAGGTACCTAGTAATAAACCTACCTAAGGAGACAAAAAACCTGTATGCAGAAAACTATAAGACACTGCTGAAAGAAATTAAAGATGATACAAACAGATGGAGAGGTATACCATGTTCTTGGATTGGAAGAATCAACATTGTGAAAATGACTATACTACCCAAGGCAATCTACAGATTCAATGCAATCCCTATCAAACTACCAATGGCATTTTTCACAGAACTAGATCAAAAAAGTTCACAATTTGTATGGAAACACAAAAGACCCCGAATAGCCAAAGCAATCTTGAGAAAGAAAAGCAGCAGGAGGAATCAGGATCCCAGACTTCAGACTATACTACAGGGCTACAGTAATCAAGACAGTATGGTACTGGCACAACAACAGAAATATAGATCAATGGAACAGGATAGAAAGCCCAGACATAAGCCCACACACATATGATCACCTTATTTTTGATAAAGGAGGCAAGAATATACAATGGAGAAAAGATAGCCTCTTCAATAAGTGGTGCTGGGAAACCCGGACAGCTACATGTAAAAGAATGAAATTAGAGCACTCCCTAACACCATACACAAAAATAAACTCAAAATGGATTAAAGACCTAAATGGAAGGCCAGACACTATCAAACTATTAGAGGAAAACATAGGCAGAACACTCTATGACATACATCACAGCAGGATCCTTTTTGACCCACCTCCTAGAGAAATGGAAATAAAAACAAAAATGAACAAATGAGACCTAATGAAACTTAAAAACTTTTGCACAGCAAAGGAAACCATAAATAAGACGAAAAGACAACCCTCAGAATAGGAAAAAATATTTGCAAATGAAGCAACTGACAAAGGATTAATCTCCAAAATTTACAAGCAGCTCATGCAGCTCAATATCAAAAAAACAAACAACCCAATCCAAAAATGGGCAGAAGACCTAAATAGACATTTCTCCAAAGAAGATATACAGATTGCCAACAAACACATGAAATGATGCTCAACATCACTAATCATTAGAGAAATGCAAATCAAAACTTCAATGAGGTATCACCTCACACCAGTCAGAATGGCCATCATCAAAAAATCTACAAGCAATAAATGCTGGAGAGGGTGTGGAGAAAAGGGAGCCCTCTTGCCCTGTTGGTGGGAATGTAAATTGATACAGCCACTATGGAGAACAGTATGGAGTTTCCTTAAAAAACTGAAAGTAGAACTACCATATGACCCAGCAATCCCACTACTGGGCATATACCCTGAGAAAACCATAATTCAAAAAGAGTCATGTACCACAATGTTCATTGCAGCTCTATTTACAGTAGTCAGGACATGGAAGCAACCTAAGTGTCCATCGACAGATGAATGGATAAAGAAGATGTGGCACATATATACAATGGAATATTACTCAGCCATAAAAAGAAACGAAATTGAGTTATTTGTAGTGAGGTGGATGGACCTAGAGTCTGTCATACAGAGTGAAGTAAGTCAGAAAGAGAAAAATAAATACCGTGTGCTAACACATATATACAGAATCTTAAAAAAAAATGGTTCTGAAGAACCTAGGGACAGGACAGGAAAAAAGATGCAGACATAGAGAATGGAGTTGAGGGCACGGGGAGGGGGAAAGATAAGCTGGGACGAAGTGAGAGAGTGGCATGGACTTATATATACTACAAAATGTAAAATAGATAGCTAGTGGGAAGCAGCCGCATAGCACAGGGAGATCAGCTTAGTGCTTTGTGACCACCTAGAGGGGTGGGATAGGGAGGGTGGGAGGGAGAAGCAAGAGGGAGGAGATATGGGGACATATGTATATGTATAGCTGATTCACTTTGTTATGCAGCAGAAACTAACACACCATTGTAAAGCAATTATACTCCAATAAAGATGTTAAAAAAAAAAAAAAAAAGACCTGTGTAAGAACTTGGTCCTGTCTCTGTGGCTTTGGTCAAGCCAACTTCCCTACCTCAGTTTTTGTCATATTAAACTGACATTTATAAAAGAGCATGATAGTCCTTTTTTAAGAGATAATATCTCTTCAGAGCCAAACACACTGCTTAGTGCATAAAAGATACCTCAGCAGTCTTAGTTTCCATTCATTACCTTTTCGATGTAGCATCACAGATCTTTAGCTGAATTGAACGTAGACTCTTATGTGCCTTGTCTTCATATTGGTCTTGCTAAAATGTTGTTCCCTTAGGTGAAGTGGACAGAAGAGGTTACTTTTCCCCCCTTAGCTTAATCAGACTTATTGAGGACCAACTCTGAAGCAGATACAGTGGAAATGAGATGAACCGAATCTCTGCTTCCATGGAGCTGACATTCCAGGGGGAGACAGTAGAAAACAAGTTTCAGGTGGCGAAAGTGAGATGAAAGAGGATAGGCACTGAGGGATGGGGGTATCTATTTTAGACGGGGGAGGCGGGGCTGGGAGTACTTCTCAGAGGAGGTGTCATCTTGAGATCTGTACAGACGGAGGGAACAAGCCTTGTAGAAATCTTGGGAAAGAACATTCAGGCAGAGGGAATTGGGCATGGGTTGAAGAACTATAAGAGCTTGTGTAGAAAGGCAGAAAGAATAGGGAGTGAGGCCACAGCCCAAATCACCTGCAGGAGCTTCTTGCTTGGGTTTTATTTGCATGAGATAGGAAGCAACATACTTGAACCCCAAAACTGGCCGCTCTCCTCCTCTAAAGAGACTTTGTTAGACGTGTTTTGCAGAGAAGATGGAAAATAATAGTGTATCTGTTACTTTGATTACAATTCCCATCATATAATAATTAACTGCTAGCTGTAATTATAGGACCTCCTCTAATTTAGTTTAGCACCTTGGGGACCTCTATTAGCCTGTATCCCAATCAATTTCGCAGCCGTTAAGGGGGAAAATGCATATTGCTGATGAATTTTAAATCTAGCGGGGAGAATAATCCATCTATTTGTACTCGGCTAGACTGTCTTAATTTCTTTCAGTTTATAAGGCTCCCCCAACTCTGCCCAGGCCCTCTTTTCTGGCTTGCTGATGTAGTCATGTGGCGTGTTGTTTTCCTAATTAGGACATCCTTTCATAGAAAGCTGTTAATTAATTCCACGCGTCCTGCATCCTTTTGGTAACCTCTTTTGGTAACCTCTCAAATGCAGATAACAAAATTTTTCAGCTGACAGCCAAAGGAACATGTGTCCCCTCCCCAAGATAGATGTCTTAGTCAATATTTATTCTCATGTCTAGCACCTTTTGCTACCCTCTTATCCTCTAGGTAAGTTCATTTATGTGGAGAAATGTAATCACATCTGTTTTCTCAGTTGGGTTGGACAATAAGTTCTCCTGTCCTAGAAAATACAGCGAAGGTTCTCCTCTTTGTCTCTTTGGCATATGGGGTGACTTGCTGTGTTTAGATAACCCCGGCCTGTCTGCTGCTCTTGTGAAAGCCCTTCTTACTGTCACATCACCTCAGAGGCGCTCTCCCCAGCGGGTGGCTTCGCTTTGGAGGTGAGCGGTGATCTGTGTTGGGCTATTTGTTACTTCACTAGAAACAGCCCCTTGAGAAGCAGGGCTGTCTCCAGACAGCTCAGTCTTATTAGTTTTGAAATAAGGTCTGTAGCTTGTTGGTATGCACTGGGATCGCTCCACACCGTAGAAGAAACCAAGACTTACCAGCAAGGACCTGGAGGGAATGGTTGCCCAATGCTGGCTGCAGGGTCATCAACTCATGAATCAACTCATGTGTTCTGACTAGCCCGTGTGTGTGTGTGTGTGTGTGTGTGTGTGTGTGTGGTGTGTAAAAATGAGTAGAATTATTTTTTATAGTTGTTTTGGGTTCACAGCAAAACTGAGCAGAAAGCACAGAGAGTTCCCGCACACCTCTTGCCCCTCCCCCCTGCCCCGACCCCCAGCCTCTCATCTTCAAACCACCCCCCCTGCCCCCTCCCACACAGTGGGTCAGTTGTTAGACTCTGTGAACCTGTATCAACACGTCATTATCACCCAGAGTCCATAGTTCCATTAGGGTTCACTCTTTGTGTTGTGCATTCTGTGAGTTTTTGACAAATGCATAATGATCTGTATCCAGCATTATAGTATCCTATAGAAGAGTTTCACTGCCCTGAAAATCATCTGTGCTCCACCTGATTATCCCTCCCTCTTCCCTAATCCCTGGCAACCACTGATCTTTTTATTATCTCTGCAGTTTTGCCTTTTCCAGAATGTCATGTAATTGGAATCATGCAGTATGTAGCCTTTTCGGATTGTCTTCTTTCACTTAGTAATACGCATTTAAGGCCCTTCCATGTCTTTTTGTGGTTTGATAGCTCATTTCTTTTTAGTGCTGAGTAATATTCTATTGTATGACCTACCCTAGTTTATTTATCCAGTTACAGACCGAAGAATGTCTTGGTTGCTTCCAGGTTTTGGCAATTATGAATAAAGATGCTATAAACATTTGTGTGCAGATTTTTGTGTGGATATAATATATATGTATATTTATATTATATACATATTTAAGGAAGTTTTATTTTTTCTGATTATGAAAAAATATGTACTCAATTGTATAAATTTGAAAAATGTAAAAAAAGAAAAATTTTAAAATTCAGTACAAGTCTATTAATTTAAGATAATAAAACACATGAAATTGGAGCTGTCTTGGAAAATGTAGGACATATGGTAATTATATCCTATAATAGTAGTAAATACAGGAAAGATTTAGGGGCATTCTAAATGCTGGTTCTGTTTCCATGAAAACTGCTTCTTAAGTGATGTTTTATGATAATCAACATTCAAACAAAGACTGTCAGCTTTGCAAAATAGCTAACTTAGAAGTCCCTTGAACGACTGACCTCCAAGGAGGTACTGAAATTCTTCCCTTAAAAAATCCAAATATATTTTAGCCGTGACCCTTAGTGCCGGTGGAGGGGAATCATTCATGTGGAGTCTGGGGGATCAGATGCATGTGTATTTTATCATGCCTGATGTGACTGCTTGGGTTGTAGGAGCGTTTGTATCTCCTGGACGTCTTCTGACGGAGAGGTGGAGGATGCAGCTGGGGGCATGGGGGCGCGTGGAGTAGCAGTGCCTGAAGAGCAACCCCAGAAGTGGACATAAGTTGACCCAGGCATCCTGTTGCTTTTCATTATTCTTTTTTTTTTTTAAAGAATATTCATAAGCTTCTTGTGAATTTTTTTAAAAATTTATTTTATTGAAGTATAGTTGATTTGCAATGTTGTGTTAGTTTCTGTTAGACAGCAAAGTGATTCAGTTATATACATATATATACATATAAACATACATACATATATATATATATAAAATAGTTTGCATCTGCTAATCCCAAACTCCCAATCCATCCCTGCCCCCTAGCCACACCCCCCAACCCCCAACCACAGACCTGTTCTCTACGTCTGTGAGTCTGTTTCTGTTTTGTAGATTTGTGTCATATTTTAGATTCCACATATAAGTGATATCACGTGGTATTTGTCTTTCTCTGACTTACTTCCTTAGTATGACAGTCTCTAGGTCCATCCATGTTGTTGCAAATGACATCATCTCATTCTTTTTTTATGGCTGAGTAATATTCCATTGTGTTTGTTTGTGTGTGTGTGTGTGTGTGTGTGTGTGTGTGTGCGTGCACACACACACACACCACCACCTCTTCTTTATCCATTCTCATTATTCTTTTTTTTTTTTGGCCACACCCTGCGGCTTGTGGGATGTGGGATCTTGGTTCCCCGACCAGGGATTGAACCCGTGCCTTTGGCAGTGAAAGCACAGAGTCCTAACCACTGGACCACCAGGGAATTCCCTCATTATTCATTTTAACAAGGCAAACAAACCATAACTCAATTTAAAAAGATTTTTTCATGATTTCTGGAATGGGAGTATATGCCTAGCAACTTTTTAAAAAAATTTAGTTTTAAATATCCACTGTCTCTTTGTAGAAATGCTGGTCTGAGGCAAGAGTACAAAGTAAGGCTTATATAACCTATGTCTAAATATATAAATTTATAAAAAGTTGTAAATCAAGCTAATAAATTATAAAATAAAAGATGTTTTATTTTCTCCTACCTTAACAAATAAACTTTCATAATGACCTGTTAAACTGGATTCAGATTTAGAATGATTAGACTCCTTGAAAAATACCACAAGGGATCCTGGAGGTGAGGGGTAACCAGCCCCTAGCCCATGGCCCATCCTTATCCCCCCACCCCCGGCTCCATCTTGGACTGTGGACACTACAACCTACATAAACAAGCGCCCTCTGCAAACCCCACAGATGGCTGCCCTGGGGCATAAGAGTGCACAGTCTGTAACCCCACACTTGGTAGGACAGAACTAAGAAAGTCTTTGGAGGGGCTTTGCACTAGGGCCAGGGTACCTGGGTGTGTTCTGGAGAGGGGTAGGGCTGGCCTGTGTGCGTGTGCATCTGCTTGTCATCTGGGAAGAGCATGGCTGGTGGAGGGGCAGAGGAGGCCCTCTGATGGGAGTGCCCAGGTCTGGCCCTTCTCCCCTGCTATTAGAGATGATTCTGGAAAAAGGGACCCAGAGTCTTTTGCTACTAAGAATCTTTGAGCTTTGGTTTTGACCTCAGAAAAGTTAGCCATCACTTTTAACATAATGAAAGTAGAGTGAGAATCGTCCACTTTTCAATACGTTGGAATTCAGCAGCATGCAGTTCAAAGGTTGTTGTTTTTATCAGGTGGATGTCGTTGTATTCTGGCATAGGTTCATTTAGAAAGCTCTAGGCTTGGGGCTTCCCTGGTGGCGCAGTGGTTGAGAATCTGCCTGCCAATGCAGGGGACACGGGTTCGAGCCCTGGTCTGGGAAGATCCCACATGCCGCGGAGCAACTGGGCCCGTGAGCCACAATTACTGAGCCTGCGCGTCTGGATCCTGTGCTCCACAACAAGAGAGGCCGCGATGAAGAGTGGCCCCCGCTTGCCGCAACTAGAGAAAGCCCTTGCACAGAAATGAAGACCCAACACAGCCATAAATTAATTAATTAATTAATTAAAAAAAAAAAAGAAAGCTCTAGGCTTGATCAGACAGTGCAATATACATTTATATAAGTTTTTGTTTTTTGTTTTTTTTTGGTCTTTTCACTCTTCAAGAACCATAATGAAGTAATGAAGTTTTGCCTAAAAGCTGACTCTTGCTCTTGGATCCTAGGGATCATCGTTTCCTTTTGAACTAATGTAATGATTCACCTCCTGGAATCTCCCTAATGGTATTCTTAATGCTCACAACATCTGTGATTGTGTAGATGTTCCCATGTGCTTAATTCTGGCTTTGAAGGCATTCTCATGAGATGAGCTCATTTCAATACATAGGAATAGTAAAAGTCAAGGTCAAGTTTAAATTGGAAGGGGTGTTTCTAAAGGGTAGGATAGTGAAGTTCTCATACATACTGATGAATCATTTGTCATTTTTGGTAGTAATAATATAAAGGTTTTACGAAGTGTTTATTAGCGAAGATCTCAAAATACTTTAGAGACGTGTGGAGCAATGAACAATGTTGGAGTCCTGAGGTCCTGTTATGGTGATTCGAGTGTATTCAAGTAATGCTTTGTTTTTATATCACCAGTTATTTAATCAAGATGGAAAATATGGTGTCCATTAATATCATATGTAGAGAGGTGGGTACTCAGGATGGGTAGTGTGACTTCCCCCCAAGACCAGAGTGCTCACTTACGTGTTCTCTCACTCTTGCTTTGCAAAGTCTTTGTGCTCTCTAAAAAAAAATTTCTGATAAGATTAAACAGATGTCTGTTTAAGATGAGGAAGCTTGTACAGAAAAGAGATATGTTCCAGGGTTTTTGTTTTTGTTTTTGTTTTTTCCCCCACTGCTAGAAATATCCCTGACTACTGAATGTAATGAAATAAATTTGTCATGTTGGACGTAGTGCACGGTGGGGCGCAGAATGAAGAGGCTGAAACTCAGAGTGGAGGCCTGACGTTTATGGTTATAAATGTGAACTTTAGGAATTGGTTTATAAAGAGGAACACCAGTGCTAAAACAGATAAATTGAAGCTTGTTCTCATTAAGTAGGTTAGATAGTTCATCAAATATTGGGTCAAATCTCTCTCTCTGAAGGTTAGAAATAAGAGATTAAATGTCAGGGTCCGAGGCAGGGTGATTGTGATCATCCAGCGAACCAACCAGTTCAGATGAATATAAAATGCAGTTGGGCAAAGTGTGTATACCTGGTGCTTAGCACAGTGGTAAAGCACCTCAGGACCCAAAGACCAAATCTGGTCCGCTGCCTCTTTTGTTTGTCCCTTAAGCCAGGGGTCCCCAACCTCTGGCATCTAATGCCTGATGATCTGAGGTGGAGCTGATGTAATAATAATAGAGATACAGTGTGAGTAAATATAATGCCCTTGAATCACCCCGAAACCATCACTCCACCCCTGGTCCGTGGAAAAATTGTCTTCCACGAAACCAGTCCCTGGTGCCAAAAAGGTTGGGGACCACTGCCTTTAGCTAAGACTGAGTTTTATATTTTTAAATGGTTGAAAAAAATCATAAGGAGAACAACACTTTGTGATATAAGAAAACTATATGAAATTCAATTTCAGTGTCCATGAATAAAGTTTTATTGGAATGCGGCCATGCCCATTCATTCATATATTGCCTCTGGCTGCTTTCACACTGTGGTGGAAGAGTTGAGTAGGTGTGACAGAGATCATATGGCCCAGAAAGCCTAAAATATTTACTATCTGTCCCTTTGCAGAACATATTTGCTGAATCCTGGCTTAGTGGAAACAGAGCTAGATGCTGCTGGCAGCCTATGCCCCTTCTATCCTCTTATCTTTTTTCCTTTTTTTTTTTTTTAATTTATTTATTTATTTTTATTTTTGGCTGCATTGGGTCTTGGTTGCTGTGTGCGGGCTTTCTCTAGTTGCGGCGAGCAGGGGCTACTCTTCATTGCGGTGCGCGGGCTTCTCATTGGGTGGCTTCTCTTGTTGTGGAGCACGGGCTTTAGGTGCACGGGCTTCAGTAGTTGTGGCAGTTGGGCTCAGTAGTTGTGGCTCGTGGGCTCTAGAGCGCAGGCTCAGTAGTTGTGGCACACGGGCTTAGTTGCTCTGCGGCATGTGGGATCTTCCCGGACCAGGGCTCGAACCCGTGTCCCCTGCATTGGCAGGCGGATTCTTACCCACTGCGCCACCAGGGAAGCCCCTCTTTTTTCTAATACATGAATGAATGGGTGTTTAATTATATTGATAGGTAACACTTACATAGTGCTTACCAGTTTCCAATTTATTTAACCTATAATAACTGTGATGTAGATACAATTATTATCCCCATTTTACAGGTAAAGAAATTGAGCCATAGGAAACACAGGCAACTACACAAGTGAGCAGTCGAGATGGACTTCTGTTGACTCTGATTTTTATACTTAAAACAAACTCAAACAATCCTGAAGTATAAAATAAAATCTAGAATAACTCAAGGAAGTTAGAAAATTAATTAAAAAATGAGGCACCTTCCCTCTTTGACACTTTTTTTATTTGATGATGTGTTTCTTTGATTACTTTTATTTCCAAAGCCCCTTTGGATGTTACGTGTTTCCCTGAGTATCCTAAGTGTTTGATCCACTCATTCAAATCAGAATTCCTGTGTGTCCAGTGCTGTGCTAGACACCCGGGACACATCTGTGAACACAACAGGATGCACAGCCCAGAGTGAGCTACAAGAATATGCCATCTGCCAGCCAGTGTCTTCACATGTTCCACTTAGATTCTAGCAATTTGTATCGCTCCTTAGGTGTTCAACTGCAGATGATAATTTTGAAATGGCAGGTCCCAGCGGATAGAGGAGCAGCTGTCAGATCAGGAAACCTGTCTGTCCACTGGCCCAGATCTTTCTGATGATTTGCGGCATAACCTTGGAAACGTCTTTTCATTTTCCATTCCAGATTTTCATTCTGGAGAGTGCAAAATATCAGCAAATTAAGCTGGAATTAACGAAATCAGAGGCCCCAGATGATGTAATGAGCTCTGCTTTTTGTAATTCACATGCCTTCCTTGTTTACATGGACATAGCTTGTTGGTGTGTAACTTTAGGATGTAGAATCATACAAACAACATGATACATGCAACCAAATGTGGACACAAGAACTGCTGTTTCCCTTGGCATACCTGGAGCTGCCAGTGGGAAGGACAACCTGAATTAGGAAGGGGTGCAGTACGGGCAAGGCCGGGGTCAGTTGGGGTAGTCTGTGAAAGCACATTTGGAACTTGTTTGCAAGGCAGAGGGAGAAAACTGGGTGTGTGAAGAGGTGTGGGGACGGGATGCGCTTACCAATTTTTTGAGTTCCTGGTGAGTTACATATAGCCCAGGGTCAGGCACAGAATAGGTCTTCTCTAAACATCATTCTACAAAGTCTTCACACTGCTCAGTGTCCCATGGCACTTAGAGAATCACTGTATGTTTAGATTGAGACGCTAGGAATAAATAAAACATTTTATTCTAAGTGTTCTAAGTTTATAATTAAGGTGATTGTGTTTTATACTTTTTAAAGATATTTATGATACTGAGAAATATGGTTCAGACATTACAGTACACTATAATAGTTCACAAAGGTGAAAATGATTACTTGTCCATATTGAAGACACAGAAGTGTAATTCTTAAACTAAAAATGTTACATGGGTCGCTATTTTGCACTATTTTGAATCATACGCCTTTATTTATTTTTAAGTTTATTTGCTGTGCTTTTTATAGCAAAGACCTTGACTTTTTATTTTCCCCCAGATTTATTGAGGTATAATTGACCAATAAGCATTGTTTATATTTAAGGTATACTGCATGATGTACATATACATCGTGGAATGATGACCACACGTCACCTAACATAGTTACCTTTTTTTGTGGTATGAATACTTAAGATCTGCTCTCTTAGCAAATTTCAATACGGTATTGAAATACAGTACAGTATTATTAACTATAGTCACCTTGTTGTATGTTAGATATCCAGATCTTATTCATACTGTATAACTGAAACTTTGTACTCTTTGACCAACACCTCCTCATTTTCCCCACCCTCTGCCCCTGGCAACCATCATTCTACTCTCTTCTTTTATGAGTTTGACTCGTGTACATTCCACGTAAGTGAGCTCATGCAGTATTTGTCTTTCTGTGTCTGGTGTATTTAACTTAGCATATAATGTCCTCCAGGTTCCTCCATTTGTTGCAAATAGCAGGATTGCTTTCTTTTCAAGGACAAACTGCCTTCTTTTTCAAGGCTGAATAATATTCACATATATATATAACTTCATTTCCTTTATCCATTCATCTGTTGTTGGACACTTAGGTTGTTCCATATTTCCATATCTTGCCTATTTTGAATAATGCTGCAGTGAACATGGGAGTGTACATATCTATTCAAGATCCAGATTTCATTTCTTTTGGATGTATACCCAGAAGTGGGATTGCTGAATCATATGGTAGTTCTATTTTTTTTTTAATTTATTTTTTATTTTTGGCTGCATTGGGTCTTTGTTGCTGCGTGCAGGCTTTCTCTAGTTGTGGTGAGCAGGGGCTACTCTTCGTTGCGGTATGCGGGCTTCTCATTGTGGTGGCTTCTCTTGTTGTGGAGCTCGGGCTCTAGGTGCACGGGCTTCAGTAGTTGCAGCATGCAGGCTTCAGTAGTTGTGGTGAGTGGGCTTCAGTAGTTGTGGCACGAGGGCTTGGTAGTTGTGGCTCACGGGCTCTAGAGCGCAGGCTCAGTAGTTGTGGCACACAGGCTTAGTTGCTCTGCGGCATGTGGGATCTTCCTGGACCAGGGTTTGAACCTGTGTCTGCTGCATTAGCAGGTGGATTCTTTTTTTTTTAATTTACTTATTTATTTTTGGCTGTGTTGGGTCTTCGTTTCTGTGCGAGGGCTTTCTCCAGTTGCAGCGAGTGGGGGCCACTCTTCATCACGGTGCGCGGGCCTCTCACTGTCGCGGCCTCTCTTGTTGTGGAGCACAGGCTCCAGACGCGCAGGCTCAGTAGTTGTGGCTCACGTGCTTAGTTGCTCCGCGGCATGTGGGATCCTCCCAGACCAGGGCTCGAACCCATGTCCCCTGCATTGGCAGGCAGATTCCCAACCGCTGCGCCACCAGGGAAGCCCAGCAGGTGGATTCTTAACCACTGTGCCACCAGGGAGGTCTGGTAATTCTATTTTTAATTTGTTGAGGGAGCTCCACGATGTTTTCCTTAATGGCTGTACAAATTCCCACTTGGTGTGCAAGGGTTCCCTTTTCCCTACATCCTTGCTGACACTTGTTATCTTTTTTCTTTTTGATAATAGCCATTCTAACAGGTGTGAAGTGATATCTCATGGTGGTTTTGATTTCCATTTCTCTGATGATGAGTGATGTTGAGCCCCTTTTCATATGCGTGTTGGCCCTATGTATGTCTTCTTTTGGGAAATATCTATTCAGGGCCTTTGCTCATTTTTAAATTCAGTTATCTTCTTTTTTTGGTATTGAGTTGTTTGATATATACATATTCTTTTATATATTTTGGATATTAACCTCTGGTAATGATTTGCAAATATTTTCTCAAACTTCATAGGTCATCTTTTCACTCTGGTGATGGTTTCCTTTGCTATGAAGAAGCTTTTTAGTTTGATGTAGTCCCACTTATTTATTTTTTCTTATCTTAGCTGTGTCAGATCCAAAAAAATCATTGCCCAGACCAAGGTATAGAAGTTTTTTTCCCTATGTTTTCTTCTATGAGTTTTATAGTTTCAGGTCTTATGTTTAAGTTGTTAATCAATTTTGAGTTGATTTTTATATATGGTGTGAGATAGGGTTCAGTTTCATTCTTCTGAATGTGGATATCCAGTTCTCCCCAAACCATTTATTGAAGAGACATTGTATATTCTTTGTTCCTTTGTCATAAATTAATTGACCACATATGCATTGGTTTATTTCTAGGCCCTCTATTTTGTTCCAATGGCCTATATGTCTGCTTTTTTAAAAATTAATTAATTAATTAATTTAATTTTGACTGTATTGGGTCTTCGTTTCTGTGCGAGGGTTTTCTCTAGTTGCGGCGAGCGGGGACCACTCTTCATTGTGGTGCGGGGGCCTCTCACTATCGCGGCCTCTCTTGTTGCGGAGCACAGACTCCAGACGTGCAGGCTCAGTAGTTGTGGCACACGGGCTTAGTTGCTCCACGGCATGTGGGATCCTCCCAGACCAGGGCTCGAACCCGTGTCCCCTGCATTGGCAGGCAGATTCTCAGCCACTGCGCCACCAGGGAAGCCCCTATATGTCTGCTTGTAATGCAAATATAATACTGTTTTGATTACTGTAGCTTTGTAAAATATTTTAAAATCAGGAAGTGTAATGTCTCCAGTTTTGTTCTTTCTTGCTCAAGATTGCTTTGGTTATTTGGGATCCTTTGTGGTTCCATATGCATTTTAGTTTTCTTTTCCTATTTCTGTGAAAAAATGCTTGGAATTCTGGAATTTTGAAAGGGATTGCCCTGAATCTGTAGGTCACTTTGAGTAGTTATGGGACATTTTAACAATATTAGTTCTACCAATCTTTGAACATAGGATATCTTTCCATTTATTTGTTTCTTCAGTTTCTTTCATCAATGCTTTATAGTTTTCAGTGTGTAGATCTTTCACCTCCCTGGTTAAATTTATTCCTAAGTATTTTATTCTTTTTGATGCTATTATAAATGGGATTGTTTTCTTAATTTCTTTTTTGCATGTGTATTGTTTGTGTATAGAAATGCAACTGATATTTGTATGTGTAGTTCTAACAGTTTTTTTGGTGGAGTCTTTAGGGTTTTCTGATACAAGATCATTTCATCTGCAGAGACAATTTAACTTCTTCCCTTCTGATTTGGATACTTTTTATTTCTTTTTCTTACCTGATTGCTTTGGGTGCAATTTCCAGTAATACGTTGAATAGAAGTGTTGAGAGTGGGCACCTTTGTCTTGTTCCTAATCTTAGAGGAAAAGCTTTCAGTTTTTCACCATTGAGAATGATGTTAGCTGTGGGCTTGTCAGATATCCTTCTATACCTAAATTGTTGAAAGTTTTTATCATGAAAAGATGTTGAATTTTGTCAACTGCTTTTCCTGCATCTATTGAGATGATTGTATGTTTTTTCCCCTTCATTCTGTTAATGTGGTGTATCACATGTATGCTTATGTTGAACTGTCCTTATATCCAGGCATAAATCCTACTTGATTATGTTTTATGATCCTTTTAATGCACTATTGAGTTTGGTTTGCTAGTATTTTGTTGATGACTTTTACATCTATTTCATCAGGGATATTGGCCTGTAATTTTCTTTTCTTGTAGTGTCCTTGTCTGGCTTTGGTAGGGTAATTTTGGCCTCATGAGTTTGGAAGTGTTTCCTCCTCTTTAAGTTTTTGGAAGGGTTTGGGATGCGTTGGCATTAATTCTTTAAATGTTTGGCAGAGTTAACCAGTGAAGCGATAGGGAAAGACCTTGACTTTTATTATCTCATTTTAAATGTCATCAAATGACTGCCAATTTTTAAAGATTTTGTTTTATACAGTATAAAAAGAAAGAGCACAGATACTTCAAGTCTGTGTCATTCTGTATACTACATTCCTCTCACTGGCTACTTTTTTGGAGAACAGGGTCATTGGAGTTATTCTGTGTTTGGGGAAAAAAAGAGACCAAAGAGCTGTCAGGAGGTTGTTAGGCTTTGTGATAATTAATTTTTTTATGTCTTTAATGAGATACAGAGCAGCCTGATAGCTAGTGGTCAGAAATGTTGAGATTGGAGATTTTATGTATTTGATTTGCTATTGTGACTTTGTCAAAATATATAATTAATCTCTTTGCTGTTCATTTGCTCCTACCTTTAGGTTGGTACTAAACGGGTGTGAGCCTGCATAGTCATGCTTTGTGTCACCTGTGCTTTTAGACAGTGGTTTTCATGTTTCCTTGTGGCTCTGCATACAGGTACATAATTCACTGATGAATGCTGAGACTTCTAGCCATGTGGGTCTCTGGTGTTTGCATGTGAGCTCACAAAAGCATTGCATGTGAGGGATGCTTACCATTTTGTTCCATTCCTTCCCCCGTTTTAATCTCTGATTCAGGAATTTCCACTTTACCCAGTTTAAATGTCTCCTGCACAAATCTCTTCTCAGTGTTTCATTGGTCTGCTTGGTATTATAATTGAAGAAGGAGACTGCATTATCTGTGTCCTCTCGAAAGGCTTGGTACATTGCATATAAGAACTTGTTGGTTTTGTTGTTAGTTTTATGTATGTATGTATTTGTGGATTTATAAAGCTAGTATTGGAGTACGGCTTTATGCCAGGTCCTTGCTTAGCAGTTTATATGAGTTATTTCATTTATTTTTCACAATAATCCAGTGGGAGAGGTACTGTTTCTTTCCTTACTTTACATGTAGGTAAACTGTGGCTTGGAGAAGTTAAGTGGAGCATCAAAGGTCATTCAGCTTTTGAGTGGTGGGGTTGGGATTCAAACTAATTCTGATTCCAAAGCCCCTGGTCCTACCCAATCTGGTATAATGCAAGTTGTATTAAATTAAATGTATAGCCTACTTTATGAAAGTTGTATATGTTAACTTTAGAATTTTGACCATTTTAATGTACTAGAAAAACTATGGTACCAAATACATTCCTTTTCTTTATATCGTGACTGGTAATGGGATTGATTACCTTCTAATGGACTTTTTCTTTTAAACAACTTTAGTGAGCTATAATTTACATACCATACAATTCATCCATTTAAAGTGTACACTTCAATAGTGTTTAGTATATTCACAGAGTTTGACAACCATCCCCACAATCATTTTTAGAACAAAAGAAGCTCTGTACCATTACCAGTCACTCCTCATTTGCCCCCAAACCTCCCCACCCATCTCCAGCCCCAGGCAACCATTAACCTAATTTGTCTCCAGATTTGCCTGTTCTGGATATCTCGTATAAGTGGAATCGTACAATGTATGGTCTTTTGTGTCTGGCTTCTTTCACTTAGCATAATGTTTTCAAGTTTCATCCGTGTTGTGGCACGTATCAGCACTTCATTTCTTTTTATTGCCAAATAATATCACATTGTATGGATTTATGTATTTTATTTATCCATTCATCTGTTGATGGACACTTGGGTTATTTCCACTCTTTGGCTATTGCAAGTAATGCTGGTATGACACATTCACGTACAAGATTTTTTGTGGACATATGTTATCATTTACCTAGGAATGAAATTGCTGGGTCATACGGTAACTCTAGGTTTACAATTTTAGGAACTACCAGACTATTTTCCGAAGGAGCTGCACCATTTTCCATTTCCATCAGTGACATATGAGGCTTCTTTACATCCTTGCTAACATTTGTGATTATCTATCTTTTTGACGATAGGCATTCTTATGAGTGTGAAGTGGTATCTTACTGTGGTTTTGATTTTTCCTCCCTTAATGGCTAATGCTGAGTGTGCATCTTTTCATGTAAAACTGACTTTTTTTTTAAAGTTATTGAATGAAAAAAGTCACTTTATATTATTTTTATTTTTATTTACTTCTTTTGAATTTTATTTTATTTTACTTTTTTATACTGCAGGTTCTTATTAGTTATCTATTTTATACATATTAGTGTATATATGTCAATCCCAATCTCCCAATTCATCACATCACCACCACCACCCTCCCACCCCCCGCCCCATGCTTTCCCCCCTTGGTGTTCATACATTTGTTCTCTACCTCTGTGTCTCTGTTTCTGCCTTGCAAACCGGTTCATCTATACTATTTTCCTAGATTCCACATGTATGCGTTAATATACGATATTTGTTTTTCTTTCTGACTTACTTCATTCTGTATGGTCCACCCACATCTCTGCAAATGACCCAATTTCGTTCCTTTTTATGGCTGAGTAATATTCCACTGTATATATGTACCACATCTTCTTTATCCATTTGTCTGTCAATGGGCATTTAGGTTGCTTCCATGATCTGGCTATTGTAAATAGTGCTGCAATGAACATTGGGGTGCATGTGTCTTTTTGAGTTATGGTTTTCTCTGGGTATATGCCCAGTAGTGGGATTGCTGGGTCATGTGATAATTATATTTTTAGGTTTTTAAGGAACCTCCATACTGTTCTCCATAGTGGCTGTATCAATTTACATTCCCACCAACAGTGCAAGAGGGTTCTCTTTTATCTACACCCTCTCCAGCATTTGTTGTTTGTAGATTTTCTGATGATGCCCATTCTAACTGGTGTGAGATGATACCTCATTGTAGTTTTGATTTGCATTTCTCTAATAATTAGTGATGTTGAGCAGCTTTTCATGTGCCTCTTGGCCATCTGTATATCTTCTTTGGAGAAATGTCTATTTAGATCTTCTGCCAATTTTTTGATTGGGTTGTTTGTTTCTTTAATATTGAACTGCATGAGCTGTTTATATATTTTGGAGGTTATCCTTTGTTCATTGATTCATTTGCAAATATTTTCTCCCATTCTGAGGGTTGCCTTTTCGTATTGTTTATAGTTTCCTTTGCTGTGCAAAAGTTTTTAAGTTTCATTAGGTCCCACTTGTTTATTTTTGTTTTTATTTCCATTACTAGGAGGTGGGTCAAAAAAGATCTTGCTGTGATTTATGTCAAAGAGTGTTCTTCCTATGTTTTCCTCTAAGAGTTTTATAGTGTCCTGTCTTATATTTAGGTCTTTAATCCATTTTGAGTTTATTTTTGTGTACGGTGTAAGGGAGTGTTCTAATTTCATTCTTTTACATGGAGCTGTCCAGTTTTCCCAGCACCACTTATTGGAGAGACTGTCTTTTCTCCATTTTATATCCTTGCCTCCTTTGTCATAGATTAGTTGACCATTGGTGCGTGGGTTTATGTCTGGGCTTTTTATCCTGTTCCATTGATCTATATTTCTGTTTTTGTGCCAGTACCATATTGTCTTGATTACTGTAGCTTTGTAGTATAGTCTGAAGTCAGGGAGCCTGATTCCTCCAGTTCCGTTTTTTCCCTCAAGACTGCTGTGGCTATTTGGGGTCTTTTGTGTCTCCATACAAATTTTAAGACTTTTTGTTCTAGTTCTGTAAAACATGCCACTGGTAATTTGATAGGATTGAATCTGTAGATTGCTTTGGGTAATATAGTCATTTTGACAATACTGATTCTTCCAATCCAAGAATGTGTAATATCTTTCCATCTATTTCTGTCATCTGCAGTTTCTTTCATCAGCGTCTTATAGTTTTCAGAGTTACAGGTCTTTTGTTTCCCTAGGTAGGTTTATTCCTAGGTATTTTATTCTTTTTGATGGGTTGGTAAATGGGATTGTTTTCTTAATTTCACTTTCTGATCTTTCATTGTTAGTTATAGAATTGCAAGAGATTTCTGTGTATTAATTTTGTATCCTGCAAATTTACTGAATTCGTTGATGAGCTCTAGTAGTCTTCTGGTAGCATCTTCAGGATTTTCTACATATAGTATCATGTCATCTGCAAACAGTGACAGTTTTACTTCTTCCTTTCCAATTTGGATTCCTTTTATTTCTCTTTCTTCTCTAACTGCCATTGCAAGGACTTCTGAAACTATGTTGAATAAAAGTAGTGAAAGTGGACATCTTTGTCTTGTTCCTGATCTTAGAGGAAATGCTTTCATCTTTTCACCACTGAGGATGATGTTCGCTGTGGGTTTGTTGTATATGGCCTTTATTATGTTGAGATAGGTTCCCTCTGTACTCACTTTCTGGAGAGTTTTTATCATAAACTGGTGTTGAATTTTGTCAAAAGCTTTTTCTGCATCTATTGAGATGATCATATGGTATTTATTCTTCAATTTGTTAATATGGTGTATCACATTGATTGATTTGCATATATTGAAGAATCCTTGCCTTCCTGGGATAAATTCCACTTGATCATGGTGTGTGATCCTTTCAATGTGATGTTGGAGTCTGTTTGCTAGTATTTTGTTGAGGACTTTTGCATCTATATTCATCAGTGATATTGGTCTGTAATTTTCTTTTTTTGTAGTATCTTTGTCTGGTTCTGGTATCAGGGTGATGGTGGCCTCTTAGAATGAGTTTGGGAGTGTTCCTTCCTCTGCAATTTTTTGGAAGAGTTTGAGAAGGATAAGTGTTAGCTCTTCTCTAAATGTTTGATAGAATTCACCTATGAAGCCATCTGGTCCTGGACTTTTGTTTGTTGGAAGATTTTAAATCACAGTTTCAATTTCATTATGTGATTGGTCTGTTCATGGTTTCTATTTCTTCCTGGTTCAGTCTTAGAAGGTTATACCTTTCTAAGAATTTGTCCATTTCTTCCAGGTTGTCCATTTTATTGGCATAGAGTTGCTTGTAGTAGTCTCTTATGATGGTTTATATTTCTGCAGTGTCTGTTGTAACTTCTCCTTTTTTCATTTCTAATTTTATTGATTTGAGTCCTCTTCCTCTTATTTCTTGGTGAGTCTGGCTGAAGGTTTATCAATTTTGTTTTCTTCTCAAAGAACCATCTTTTAGTTTTACTGATCTTTGCTATTGTTTTCTTTGTTCCTATTTCATCTGTTTCTGCTCTGATCTTTATGATTTCTTTCCTTCTACTAACTTTGGATTTTGTTTGTTCTTCTTTCTCTAGCTCCTTTAGGTGTAAGGTTAGATTGTTTATTTGAGATTTTTCTTGTTTCTTGAGGTAGGATTGTGTTGCTATAAACTTCCCTCTTCGAACTGCTTTTGCTATATCCCATAGGTTTTGGGTCATCGTATTTTCATTATCATTTGTTTCTAGGTATTTTTTTATTTCCTCTTTGATTTCTTCAGTGATCTCTTGGTTATTTAGTTACATATTGTTTAGCCTCCATGTGTTTGTGTGTTTTACATTTTTTTCCCCTGTGATTGATTTTCTAATCTCATAGCGTTGTGGTCAGAAAAGATGCTTGATGTGATTACAGTTTTCTTAAATTTACTGAGGCTTGATTTGTGACCCAAGATGTGATCTATCCTGGAGAATGTTCCGTGTGCACTTGAGAAGAAAGTGTAATCGCTGTTTTCGGTTGGAATGTCCTATAAGTATCAATTAAATCTATCTTGTCTACTGTGTCATTTAAAGCTTGTGTTTCCTTATTAATTTTCTGTCTGGATGATCTGTCCATTGGTGTAAGTGAGGTGTTAAAGTCCCCCACTATTATTGTGTTACTGTCGATTTCCTCTTTTATAGCTGTTAGCATTTGCCTTATGTATTGAGGTGCTCCTATGTTGGGTGCATATCTATTTATAATTGTTATATCTTCTTCTTGGATTGATCCCTTGATCATTATGTAGTGTCCTTCCTTGTCTCTTGTAACATTCTTTATTTTAAAGTCTATTTTATCTGATATGAGTATTGCTACTCCAGCTTTCTTTTGATTTCCATTTGCATGGAATATCTTTTTCTATCCCCTCACTTTCAGTCTGTATGTGTCCCTAGGTCTGAAATGGGTCTCTTCTAGACAGCATATATATGGGTCTTGTATTTGTATCCAATCAGCAAGCCTGTGTCTTTTAGTTGGAGCATTTAATGCATTCACATTTAAGGTAATTATCAATATGTTTGTTCCTATTACCATTTTCTTTTTTTTTTTTTTAATTCAAACAGAAAGTCACAAAAATTATAATCATCCTCATCAGTTCACTCAGTCCCATGTAATTAATTTTTTTTTTCATCTTGATCTTTTGTTAGCACTTTTATGAGTTATCAGTTTTTCATTAGAGTTCTGAAAATGCTTATTCATTCAGTTCAGCAGTACAGTCAGTTACCAGAAACCTGTACTTGTCAGGGTCTTTCCCATGAATTCCTTGAAGATGAAACCCTTTTATAGGAACATATTTGCAAAAGCATCAGAGTACACCCAGAACTGTCTGTAAATGACAAAAGACTTAAAAATGACCACGGTTAAAGATTTGATGAAAGTTCATAATAATGCAATTGAGAAGGAAATTTAGTTATTTCTGAGATATACATTTTAAAGTAATAACTAGAATTATGACTTATAACACTATACCAGAACATATAAGATTTTTAGAAATTTCATGTAATGTCTGAAACATTTATATTAACATATTTCCATACAAATAACCCAGTGAAAGTTTAGTATTAGTTGTTTTGTTTGTTTGTTTTTTGATGCTGCAGGTTCTTATTAGTCATCAGTTTTATACACGTCAGTGTATACATGTCACTTTGAGACATGTGGAGTAGTCAGAGGAGCAGAACCAAAATTAGTAATAGGAAACCTTGGTGGTGGAAACAGTAAAAAGAGAGAAGACCACTTCCTTCTGCTATTTGAAAGGTTAGCATACAGAAATGATAGAGATTTAGTCTGGTTTCTCCAGCAGAGGGGTATTGCAGAGAGGCATCTTTAAAATCCATCTAAGAAAAAATTTTCTAACTCTTAGAAACAGAGTAAGGAGTGGCCTATAATTTTGTGCTTTCTACATGGGGCTGTGTTACCATGCATCCAGGATATTATAGCTATGGGTGGTGTTCTAGATTTCCTCTGTACTTTTAATGCCATTTGATCATGGTATTAGTCAGCATTTAGGCAGTATAATTGGGCCGCGTGGAAATGTAATATGGAGATGGTAGCTGTGTGAGACACATACTTGGACCTATGTTGTTTTTTATGTGAACGACTCTCAGGGTTGCGAATATGGAAACTGTTCTTCCTGCATTATTTGAGGCCTGTTTTACATTTCAGCCAGCCTCTCCATCACCCAGAAATCCCTCCAGTCATCGTGTCCTCCTCCTGCTTCATGTGTGTTTGGGGGAACACTAACTAATTTTGACGGTAGCCTAAGTAAAACGCAATTAGGGAGATCTTGTGCCAAACACGCATCTGCTCCAGTGTTTGCCTTCATCATTGTGCATAATCAGGAGTTTGCTTTCAACACTGTACGGCCTTTCCCGTGAAAAAGTGAAATAGAGAGGGTGCCGCAGGAGGCTTGGTTCCCCTGCATACCACGGGCTACTGGAAAGGCAGCCTAACACTTTGAGGGAGCATTGGTGGTTTAAGGAGAATCATTTTCTTGGTGATCGCTCTTATGGTCAGAGACTTAGATGCATATATGAGGACTGGAGCGTGAGCATATGTGCGTGTGTCGGCAGGCTCGCGTGAGTGTGCATGCCCCTACATGCTGCGTGTTTTAGCTCTATGAGGGAAGCACAGTTAAGGAAATAGAGAACAAGACAGCTTAAAAAAGAAAGAGGGGACTTCCCTGGTGGCGTAGTGGTTAAGAATCTACCTGCCAATGCAGGGGACATGGGTTCAAGCCCTGGTCCAGGAAGATCCCACCTGCCACGGAGCAAATAGCCCGTGCGGCGTAACTACTGAGCCCATGCGGCACAACTACTGAGCCCGCGGGCCTAGAGCCTGTGCTCAACAAGAGAAGCCACCGCAATGAGAAGCCCGCGCACCGCAACAAAGAGTAGCCCCTACTTGCTGCAACCAGAGAAAGCCCACGCACAGCAACGAAGACCCAATACAGCCAAAAATAAATAAATAAATAAATAATTTTATATTAAAAAAAAAAACAAAGGGAAGGATGTGGCATTCCAATTTATGAGACAGGTAATTAACATTCAGCTATAAAACTGAAAGACACTTGAAGGATATAGAGAGCAATATTGATACAAAAGGGCTCTCATTTCTTTTTTAGTCTTAGTAAACAGGTTTACTTTAGAAATGAAGCTGAGTTTTTCTTTTCTTTTCTTTTTTTTATTGTATGGGTTAATTTGGAGCCAAAGGGTGTGTGAAACTTGAGATATTTAGTATCCAGCTTTTTTGAGACAAGGAGATAAATGCAATTTGTAAAAACATAAATCTTCATGTATGTGATAAAGTTATTTATTTTTCCTTTTATATATATGAGTGATTATGGTGGAAAGTTTGAAAAAGCAGAAAAATGTGAGGAAGCGGAAATAATTGCCTATTTACACATCAGTATAAATCATGCTCATACTGTGATCTTTTTTTCTATTCTTTCTTTTCCTTTATTATTTGAACATACACGTGTATAATATATTGAGATATGTACATATACATACACAAATGTTATACATTTTTTCACACAGTCACTTCAATTACCTGGACATAGATGATTATGCTATTTTAGTGACTTTTATTATGTTGGTGGTAATTTGAAATCACTTTTTCTATTAAACATTGAGTTTCTGGTATTTTATTTATCTGAAATGCTGGTTAAATTCAACCCCAAACTGGATGTTTCTGAGGATGTTATTTAATAGTAAAGAGTATAAAGAATAAAGAGCTCAAATTAAGAGTTCAGAAGTGGGCACATTGCTTGTGTTGAAAACATAGAGAATTCTGGTTCAAGGTCTAAAACTGAAACATCTATCACGCTTGGTTATAAAGTATAGATCATGATTTTCTAAAGAGCAGAAATTACGCCCCTTCTCTGGCATTTCTTGCTAAATTTCTTCCTGCTTCTCCTTACCACCTAAATCTAGGCCAAACTGCAGTTTTTAATGTTTGGAAATAGAGTTTTAGTCTTTTTTTGGGAAGGAGGGGAGCCTAAATATATTTAAAATAATTTAATGGTCAGAGGAATAATGAGTATTTGTTTTTCTTTTACAAATATATTCCAAAATTATCAGTTGTTCAGTCATAGTTTTGCTCTTAGAATTTGAATAGATACATTCTAGGAATCAAATATTGTCCCCTGTTACTGTGGAAAATTTTTCTCCTTGTTGAGGACTTGGTGTTTTCCTTCCTGCCCAGCAGTGCTTTGACAGGATGGGCTTCTTACCAGAGGTAGCGTGATGGTGGGACGCGCAGAACTCTGTATCAGGATGACCTAGGGAATCTGAAGATACAGAGCGTCCCTCCCCAACCCCCATTCTTGTCCATCCCTTCCTTCCTCTCTGAATTCCAGTCAACTGAGAGGCTGTATCAGATTCTTTGCTTCTGGGGTGTGGAATGGAGTGTATGTGTGAGGTTATAAAAGTTCCCCAGATGCCATCAATGTAGGAGGAGGAGAGGGCTCCAATGGGCATCTGGATGTATGCTTAGAGAATATTCTGTATACCTCGGTGTACAGAGGAAGCTAAGAGAAGTTTGAGAAGAAATTGTCACAGCTTTGGAGGGAAAACTGAAGACACTGTAGTGGACATTTCTGACAGTCTACTCGGCATTCATCCCCGTCTTCTTACCAGCGCCTGGTGTATGATTTGTGCCCATTGAGCACTAGCTGTGTAATTTGGGAAGAATTGATTCTCCCCAGTGTTGGTATTCTTCGCAGTGCCGAGCACTGATCAGATTGAGCCTGAAGCTCACACAGAATTTTCTGTAATTGCTACAGAATTAACATGAAGAGGCTTTCCTGAAGAAGCGCATGGCTGTTGGTTTCAGGTGCTCTACAGCTATCAAGGAGGGCAAAGAGCTTTCAGAGTGTCCACTGTCAGCAGGTGGTGTCTGGTGACCTTGGCTAGGGTTAAGCATGAATGAGAAGAGAAAAAGCATCTGGGGAGCTTTTGCTTCTGTGACTGTGATTTTCAGGGGGCAAGGGGTGGGCAATAACCAGAGGGGATTGTAGGACCAAAGGAGGGGTTTTTACTTTAGAAGGTAGGGGAGTAGTAAGTATATTTATGTAGTGAACGTCTAAAGCTGATCATTTCCGTGCATTAGCCCAAGTTATCTGTGCCCGTTAGACTTCACCTCAAATGTAACGTGTCTCCAAATGAGCCGACGTTCTCATCTCTATTTCTCCCTTTCAAAAAAAGAAAAAGAAAAAATCCTGACACCATCTTGCTTCTCTTTCTCTGTTCCCTCCTTATTCTATTCTGCTCCCTATTGTATCCTCAGTGTTTTGCATGGTGCATGTCACACATTAGATGCTCAAGAAATATTTATTATATGAATAAAGTAAAGGTTGGTTCTATCTTTATGTCGTCTTGGTTTGTGGTGTCTCTAGCTACCTAGTTTCTCAAGCCCTTCTCCTCCCCTTCTCTTTCCTTCTTCCCTCCATCCCTTCTCTTCATCTCTGTGGCTACTGTCCCAGTTTAGACTTTTGCCCTCTCTTGCCAGACTGATTTCCATGGCTGTTCTCCCACAGCTCTCAGTGGTTCTCAAGTTCTGGCCAAGCAGAGGATGGCCATAGATGCTCCCTTAAATCCCCAAAGCCTCCATGTTTCATATAGGGTTTCAGTTAAAACCTTTTTTTCCTCTTACAGCGGTGGTGAGCAAAGGATGAGTTACAACCTGTGCATTTATCAGACTAATGTAATAGAACCATTGACAGTTGGTCCTGAAGGATTTCCTCAAGTCCAGGTGCTGAGATGCTAAGAATCCCCAGCCAGTGATTGCTTTGGTGCCTTTAGACCTTGGATGGCATAACCAGGTGATGTTTTCCTACATTTTCAATGGGAAAAAAAGAGTTGTTACCTTCAGGTATGCTGGAGGTTATGAGAAAGTGAACAAAGTATGCCAGCACACGACGTATTACTAGAGGATGATGAGGGCTACCCATTGGACAGCCGGGAGGATTATTTGTCCACCACAGTCATAGCTCATGTACGTTAACGCCCCAGGTTGTTGTGATTTTTTTTTCTTTTGATGTCTGCAGTCGAATTAATCAAATTTCAAGAATAGTCTATTGTTAACTGGGAAGCTCACTTTGGGAAGAACCCAAGGTCACAGAGGGCTGGATCTGAAAATATGACAGTCACCCTATGACCCTGGAAACTGCCTTTGGCTCAGCTTGGTGAAGCTGGGCCCAAGGAGTGAATGAATCTGAGAGCCTGTTACAGAAAACCTAGGATCTGAATCTTCACAGAACCTGAGGAGTTAGAAGGACCTACCTTATTTGTTTTGCTGCCTGATGAGAAGGCAACTAACTATACAAGTGAGGAATGTCGGTCAGGTGCTAGGAGATCTTGTGAACAGTTATTCCATGTAGGTTGGTTAAACAGGCATGCCAGAACCCAAGTGGTTCAACCTTTGCTTCTATTCAAGATTCAAAGTCTATTTTTTTTTTCCTAGGGAAACATTGCACTTGTGTCATTGTCACATTGGAAAAATATTTTATTTCTTACTTTTCAAATTTTTATTGAAGTATAGTTGATTTACAATGTTGTGTTAATTTCTGCTGTACAACAAAGTGATTCAGTTATACATATGTACACATTCTTTTTCCTATTCTTTTCCATTGTGGTTTATCACAGGATATTGAATACAGTTCCCTGTGCGATACAGTAGGACTTTGTTGTTTATCCATTCTGTATCACACTGGAAAAATATTTTGAAGGGACTAAAAACATGCAGGAACAAATTGTCATCCAGTAACTCTGGAGTGTGTCTCACATTACATTTTCATCCCCTGTCCTTTCCCTCTGACGACCCTTTGGAAGATGGTTGGGTGAATGACTCAACCTCTGTTGGCTGGACCCTCAGCTGCAAAATGAGGGGGAAGGTAAGGAGCTAAATGAGCTTTCATCTCCTTTCTGCCATTGCATTCTGGGGGCCTGGGGGGCAAGACAGCAGCCAGTCCTGTGTCCTGAATGATAAGGCAAGTTGGCAGAGCTGGCCAGGACTCCCAAGCCAAATCAACCAAAGAACTCCGGAGTTTTCTTTTGTCCCGTCTTGACTGTCCATATGTTTCCAATCACTGCTTTGTGTAATATAAACTAAAACTCTCCAAGTACTTGTCTTGAAGTTATTGTCAGGGACTTTTGGTTACTGGTCAGGAAACAAAGCTCTGGTGGTTTGGGCTGTGAGACTCTGGCCCTCGTGTTGGCGCTGTGTTAGTGCTCTGAAGAGCCCTGTACCTGGGGGCCAAACTCAAATGATCACAGACCAGGGAGGCTGTGTCAGTCAGTGAGTGCCAGGGAGACAGGGGGGCGGCAGGCAGGCTATACCCCAGGGCTTGTTGCTGTGGTCCAGTGTTGCCAGATCTTTCTGTTTTTTAAGAGAAGTTGGAAATCCTGAAGTCTTCTTCTCATTTTTAAATGTTGGATCAAAAAGGAAAAAACATTTTTTAAAAACAGTCCCACAGTCCAAACAAAATATGCCTGTAGGCCACACACACACCCTCAGGCCACCCAGAGGCATTTTCTGGGTGTTCAGACCACAGTATTTCTTGTACATACATTTCTTTATTGACAATTTCGAACATTCTCAAGAGAATAATATATTGAACCCCATACAAACTCTTCTGTTGCCTAGCTTCAAGGATTAGCAATTTATGGCCAATCTGCTTTCATCTAAAATCCCCACACACAAACACACACACACATACACACAAACACACACACATATACACACACACACCCATCCTGGATTATTTTGATGCAAATCCCAGACACTGTATCATCTCATCTGTAAATATATCAGTATATGTTGCAAAAAGGATATAGAAACCATACTAACCGTAACTGGTTGATAATATCAAATATCTAGTCAGTTTTCAGATTTATTCCCCTGTCTGATAATTTTTTAATGGTTTTTTGAATCATGATCCAAATTATACCCATATATTGCCACTGATGGATACATGTCTTAAGTGTCATATAATCAATAAGCTCCCTGCTATTCTCTTTTTTTTTTCCTTTACTTTATTAAAATGACTTAAGTCTTTGACCTATCAAGTTTCCTATTTTCTGGATTTTGCTGATTGAATCCCTGTGGCTTTGTTCAAAATTTGCTTGTGAATTCAGTATCTTCAGTTTGATAGTATAGAGGAGTCGAGATACTTGTATTTTAGCAGTTTTGCCTTATTTTTCTCCTGCTACTGGAGAGTTTAGACTACAAGTTCATGCTTTACAGGGTTTTTCTCCTGGTAATAGGATACTATCCAATGTCTGCCTAATGTCCTTTTTTCTTTACAAGTAAGAGTGTAGTGGGGGTGATCAGATCTAAGATCTTATCAGCCTATAGCTGGCTTTCATGGATCTATTTGAAGCCTGTATGCTTTCCTGAAATGCTCCGTGCTGCCTCATGATGTGAAAACTTGGTTCCCATTTTTACTTTTTCAAACTCCTGGCAGCAAATAGGAAGCCTACAGAATCACTTTGGATTAGAATATTTTGGATTTGAAATCAAGGCACACTGTGACACTCTAATTAAAAATGGTATGTGTATGGCTCAGCTCAAGTGAATAATTTGTTGAACTACAAACAGTAATAAATTGCAGAAACGATTCACTTGGATTTTTAGGAAAGGTTATTTGGAAAGCTTAAAACCAATTATTTTGAAATATTAAAGGCCTTTTAAAAATGGAGCCGAAGATACAAAGTAAGGAGTTATTAATATCAGTCTTAAATGTTTTCCCTTAAAATCTTTCATGAAGTTAAAATAATTGGTGGATTTCTTTTGTCATCTTACTAGCAGGTTGGTTCAGGTTCCTTGAACATAATGCATATAACTAAGTTTGAATTCAGAGAAAGCATTTCAAAATTAATTCTTTTAATATGAATCTTTGCCTGAAGTGTCTAGTATTACTGAGATAAGCTTCCTGTGGCCTTATTTATAGGTGGCCTATTTTGGGGGTTCAGCACATTGAATCCTTGGAACTTCGCATCCAATTTTGTTCTTTAGGCCTTCATTTGTGGTCCATGAAGCAGTTCAGAGAAGACAAATGACCGATAAAGTTGTACTGATAATATGATTCGAAGTAAGATGTCATTTAAAGTAAAATATTATCATATAGTGGCCCATGAGGACGCAGAATATACTAACACACAAGGACAGGTGTGTAAATAATGTGAACAGTGAGCTGACCTACAGCAGCAATCATGATGAATGATTTCGTTACTAAACCGTAAAGAAACGGAATGTTGCCACCTTGGTTGAGAAACAAGAGGATGTCTCTTCGTTGTCTATTCCTAGCTCCAGGAAGGATGCACGAGGTCTGTCAGATTTTCTAGCTACCCTTAATTGCGTTGTGCCTTTAGTAAGAAGAAACCATTCTTGCCAAATTCACTGGGCGGGTAAGCTTGGGTTGAATACCAAGGTATTCAGGTTTCGTTGCTATGGAAATTTCTCCACAAAGAAAAAGAATACAAAACCATTTAAAATGGGTAGCTAGTGAATTAAAAAAAAAAATGTATTATGTTATTCTGATCTGTCTACCTGGTACATCTAGTTCCATTCTGTTGACTAGGAAACTAAGTCTTAGTGCAACTTGATTTTAAATCTAGCAGTTGCTGACAGACCTAGAAATAGAAAAGTGATCTCACACTCTTTAAGTTCTTTGTGCCCTCTTTGCTGTTCCTGGTATTTATAACCCCCAATACTGTCGAGTCTCTTTATAAGGGGCAGGGTGGGTGGGGGGTGGATGCTGAACCAGCTTGAGTTATACAATTGGGGGTCTCTTTCCCTCCACCCATCTCTCCTTTTCTCCCTCCTTCTCCTCTTTTCTTCTTTCTTGCTTACCTGTCTACCTGCCTTCCTGCCTTGCATTACAGTTCTGGCTCTGGAGCCAGACTTTAGGATCTATTCAAATCTGAATAGTCCTGAGTCATTTCCACACAGATTCTCCTGAGGTTCTTTGTATTCTTTTTGTACACAGGTTTGATCCCTAGCACACTTCTTCTAAAAATTTCCAATGAAGTATTTAATTTTTAAAATTTTTTAAATTTTTTATTGAAGTATAGTTGATTTACAATATTGTGCCAATCTCTGCTGTACAGCAAAGTGACTCAGTTATACACATATACACATTCTTTTTTTATATTCTTTTCCATTAGAGTTTATCACAGGATATTGAATATAGTTCCCTGTGCTATACAGTAGGACCTTGTTGTTTATCCATTGTAAATGTAATAGTTTGCATCTGCCAACACCAATCCAATGAAGTATTTAAAATAGTCTCTAAGCATCATCTTTTTAATAGCTTCTGTCTTCCGGGGAAATATACAGATACTGTAGAGGAAGCCTGTGCATAGGGTCCAGCTTCAAAGTGCTCATCGTGAAGATGACATTGAACTTTCTCCTGAGGGATGGTCTGGATCGACGGATGAGAGAGGAAGGGAAGGTGCTGCAGTGGGTCCGTTGCACATTGATCCCCAAACTCAGGAGTCAAGGGCAACATGTTTTTCATCCTCTGCTAATGGAGGGGCATATTTCCATTCATTTGGGACCTGCATATGTTAAGTAGCATCTATGGGGCCATGGCAAGAATAAGGTAACTGGCTTCCTGTCTTATTTAGTGTGACAAACCAGAGTTGCTTTGGACAAAGGGCAAAATCCATCTTCAGGATGTGTGCAGTTTACTTTCTATGTCCTTTGTCAAGCATCCCAAGGGAATAATATTTATGGCTGTGATATCAGACAGTGGGAGGCCTGGTAGCTGGGGTGGCTATTCCTGGATTGCCCCTCACATCACACTTGGACAGCGGGATCCTGTGGTGCCGAGGAGTATGATTCGATTCAGGGGATATGTATCAAGCACCTGTTATGTTCCAGGTACTATGAGACATGCTTGAGATAAAGGATTATGTGAGACATAGACCTTGCCCATAAGGTACTTACAGCCAGTGCGTGAAACAGACACGTAATCACATCCATGGAGAACCGTGTGTGATAAAGGCAGAAGAAGTGTATCAGAGGACAGAGTATAGACATGCCCACTGTGTGGGATCTACTGGAGAGATCTTCTCTCCTGGTCACTGCCCTGAGTGTTTGGAGATTGGATCCCAAATCCTCAAACTACAGTCTGAAGACAAAATTCTGCTTGTTTCCTGTTTTTATAAGCCCCTTACATTTTACATTTTTAAATGGTTGGGGGAAACAAATCAAAAGAAGAATAATAAATCGTAACATGAAAATTATATGAAATTCAAATTTCAGTGTCCAAAATGAAAGAAAGATCTATTGGAACAAAGCTGTACTGTTTCCGTATTGTCTATGGTTGCGTTTACATTACAGTGGCCGAATTAAGTAGTCACCGTAGAGACTGTATTGCCCACGTGGCTGCCATAACAGAGTACTGCCCATGGGGTGGCTTGAACAATATAAATTTATTTTCTCACAATTCTGGAGGTTAGAAGTGTGAGGTCAAAGTGTTGACAGGGTTCTTTCTGAGGCCTCTCTGCTTGGCTTGCAGGTGGCTGTTTTCTTCCTGTGTCTTCACATGGTTTTCCCTTTGTAACTGTTTGTGTCCTAATCTCCTCTTCTTATAATGACACCAATCCTATTGGATTAGGGCCCACCCATATGAACTAATTTTAACTTACTTACTCCTTTAAAGACCCTATCTGCAAATACAGTCATATTCTGTCATATTCTGAGGTACTAGGGGTTAGAACATAGGAATTTTGGGAGACCCAATTAAGCCCATAATACGCATAAAGCCTAAAGCCTAAAACATTTTCTATCTGCTCTTTTTTATTTTTTATTTATTTATTTTTTGGCCGTGCCACGCAGCTTGTGGGATCTTAGTTCCCCGACCAGGGATCAAATCCGCACCCTCGGCAGTGAAAGCTAGGAGTCCTAACCGCTGGACTGCCAGGGAATTCCCTACTATCTGTTCTTCACAGAAAAAAATCTGCCCACTCTGGCCTATGCCATTGCACAATTTTGATGTGGTCTGCTTGTCTTCCTTATTCTCCCCTCCATCAGCACACACCCATTTAGTTGTAACTGTCACCATTCTCTTCTTAGTTTATCCATCCATCCATCCATCCATGATCCATCCAGCCATGGTTTTTGGCCACCATGGCATCAGCTGCTCCAAGATTTGTTTACAGAGAATACAGAACTCTTACCAACCGTTCCTGTAGGTTGAGCTGTGTTTTACTCTCCATCCATGGCTGATGTTCTAGCATTTTCCCAGTTCCACTATTCCACTCTCAAACATAGATTCCTCTGCTCCCCAGTACTCGACTCCAGTTGCTGGTTGCAAGGCCCACAGTGGATATTCAGCAGAAAACTCTGAAGGGCTTCTCATTAGATCATAATTTTAGGTTGAGAAATGGAGTCCTGTTCATTAAGCTCTGAGAGAGCTCTCTACAAGCAGTTTCATTTTTACATGGCTCTTTGCTTAACAAATTTACTCCACCTGGGATACTTTTAAATTTTTTGTGGCCCATAGAAATGTAAAACAATGCAGTACTGGGGCCTCTAATCGACTCTAGGAACTGGGCATTCTGTGAGGCTCACCATGGAATTACTTAAGAAAGCAATTGGCTGGTGCAACGAGGAATGCATTTTTACCTTCTTATAAAATGCTGAAATTATGTGCTTTATTATCAAGATAATGGAGAGATGTATGAAGTCAATGCAAATGACTCCTGCGGCCCTGAATGTTCTCCCCTGTTGTCAAGGAGCGATTTTGCTCTGTGCTTTTCCTCACAGTGTTTCTTCCTTGAAATTGAAGACCACCGATCTCTTTTTAAGCAAAATGCTTCAGAAAATATACAGGAAGAGGCTTTTTTTTTTTTCTTTCTGTCGTTCCATTACATGTGGTTGCAGAGGCACTTCCTTTGGTTGCCCCAAGCATGGAGTTTCCTCAAAACTAGAGACGTTTCTTTTGGAAGAGCTTACGATCATAATCCGGATATTGCAGAAGCATCTTTAGCCACTGCTCCATTTTCACTTCCTAATTTGGGGCTGATCACCATTCTTACAGAAGAGAGAAAAATCTGAGATATTCGCCATGTGGTCATTCAACATTTGGAAAAGAAAAAACAAAGATTAAATAAAGAAATAAATACAAAATTAGGGAGAAAATGCACACATAGGGTACAGTTTTAAAAGAAATAAAAAGAGAAAGCTTAGATTCCGCTTATAAGCGAACTTATTTACAAAACGGGAACAGATGCACAGACTTAGAGAATGAACTGATGGTTACCAGGGGGAAGGGTTGGGGGGAGGGACAGTTAGGGAGTTTGAGATTGATAGATACACACTGCTACATTTAGAATGGATAACCAACAAGGACCTACTGTACAGCACAGGGAACTCTGCTCAATTATATAACAACCTAAATGGGAAAAGAATTTGGAAAAGAATAGATACATGTATATGTATAACTGAATCACTTTGCTGTACACCTGAAACTAACACAACATTGTTAGTCAACTGTACTCCAATATAAAATAAAAAGGTAAAAAAGAAAAAAGAGAAAGCTTAGGTACTCACAAAATATTTTTTTATAAACATGTTGTATAGAGGTGTGCTGGGGATCGCAGGGGCAGATCTTTGCTTCTTACTCCAGTAAAATAGCAACATCAACAATAAAACCATAAAAAAAAGAAAAAGAAGAATGAAATCCCAATGCTATTAGTTAGACCTTTGTGTTGCAAGGTTTAGAAACTCAAGTTGGTTTAACGTCAAAATGGGAACATATTGGACCCTGTAAGGAGCAGGATAAAGCTGGACTTAGGGAACAGTTGGATCTAGGGAAGTCAGCACATCAGGCCTCTCTTTCTGTCTTTCATCCCTGTTTTTCCCTGAGTCAGATTAGATTTTTCTCAGTTTAGTTTGAATGCAGCAGAGACATGGCTGCCAGCAGCTCTAGGCTGACTTCCTCAGTTTAAAAAATTATTCCCAAGGAAGTTCTCTGATTGGCTAATATATATAGTTAACCCACCTTTGGACCAATCACTGTGTCCAGGGGCTTGAGGCTTAATGATTATCCCAGCCTGGATCATGTGCTCATCTTTGTGTCTGGGGATGGTGGAAGGAGAAAGTGTGGAGATGTGAAGTGTGCAGAGAAAAATAGTAACTAATAAAGGAGGAAAGGAATGGTTCCCATCACCACACCTAGGCAAAACAGACATCAGAGAACTTGATGTTCCTGTTTCTAGGCTGGATACTAATCAGAAATTAAAGAAATTAACTGCCTCACTGTGCAGGTAGGAAAGATCGAGTGCTTATTGCCCCAAGAGGTGATAGATAGACTTTTCTTTAAAAATAAAAATATAGCATATTCATGGTCAATGGATCCATGATTCATCATGAGGACAAAGGCAAACACTGTTGGGTGGATGGCTTGAATCTTTGGGCTCAGTGTGGGGATGACCACCGCACCTTTCTCACTTCCCTTCTGGTGCCCCTGGGTTGTAAGCCTCGGGTCCATAGCTCATGCTGTCCAGGGACTCCAGAGAAGAAGTGGGGAAGAGGGTGAGGGTGCTAAGTCCACTCTTACATGCGAGAGGTATATTCTTATGCTGGCCATATACATAAACATGTATGTATATATGTGTGGGGGGGTATATACGTACATAAATATATATGCCATATCTATCTATCAATCATCTAATCAATTATTTTTATGACAATATTCCTTAAAGAAGACTCACCAGAGTCTGTAACCATATGACCTCCTATTAGTTTAATGGTTGGAGGAGAATGCCTTGATGCACTAAGTATCCCCTTTAGAACAAGTATGTCATCTTATGTATCATTAACTGTCTTACTCATTAAACTTTTCAGAGATTTTTATGGAGCACTGCTATTTATACAGGATTTTATATCTATAGCCTAAAAGTAAGAGGCTTTCTTATTTGGGGAGAGGGTTACTATTTGGTGAGAAATATTTTTCTCCAAGATAGTTAGTTTTCATGTGGATTTTATTAACTCTTTTTAAATTGTGAAATCTGCCACACATCTAGAATAATACACTTGAATGTACAGCCTAATGGGGGTGTGGTCATCACCAGCTCAAGAAATGGAACCTTGTCAGCCCTCCAGAAGACCTCCCCTCCATCCTCAATCACAATCTCCTCCCACCTCCTAAAGATAACAACTGGGCTAGACTTTTATGGAATCATGTTTTTGCTTTTCTTCACAGTCTTATTACTCAAGTATGTCTCTCTGAGCACTGTAGTTTAGTTTTGCTTGTTTTTGAACCTTATATGAGTGGAGTCATTCTTCATTTACTATTTTAGGTCTCGCTTCATTTCCTCACTTTTTAAAAATGAGATTCATTTCTGTTATGTGTAGGTCTGATTGTCTATTTTCATTAGTACACAGTTTCACTGTATGAATAGACTGTAACTGATGTAGCCATTCTAGTGCTAGTGAAATTTGGGTTAGTTCTAGCGTTTGGCTACTGTGAATAACTCTGCAAAGAACTTTTGGGGACATCTTTCCCAGTGCACACGTGCATGCATTTCTTGGGGTTTATCACTAGGAGTGGAATTGCTGATTCTTCATCTTTAATAGAGAAAAGGTGGTTGACCCAGTTCCATGCTCCCCAAGAGTGTAAAGGAGTTCCTGGTGTTTCCGGTCCTCAGGGACACCTGGCATTATCACTCACTTTAATTCTAGCTGTTCTAGTAATCAGTGGATTTCCTGGGTTTAATTTACATTTTCCTGATAATCAATAAGGCTAATCTCCTGCTCATAAGTTTATTGGCCATTTGGACTATCCTCTTTCATGGCCTGCCTGTTCAAATCACTTGTCATTTTTCTATTTGGTAGTTGGTCTTTTTCATGTTGATATATTGTGTGTGTGTGTGTGTGTGTGTGTGTGTGTGTGTTTTAACATATTCTGGATAATATCCTTTTGTTGACTGTATGAATTGCAAAGATTGTCTCCCAGTGTGGCTTGTCTTTCATTCTCTTATTTATTTTTAAATTAAATAAATACGTTTTTATCCTGAATGTAATCAGAATTATTAGTTATTTGCCTTTTATGTCTGACCTATTTAAATAAAACCTCTTTTTGACCCAAGAGTACCCATAGGTACCTGAGATTACAAAATCTTACATAAATGGTATTTTTATCCTTCCCAGATAATACTGGGATATTAGAGTAATTTAACTCTCTTTGCCCCCAGCTGGTTTATAGGATACTGTTATGGCATGTCATTTTTCTTTTATATTATTATTTTAAACGTCCTAAGACATTACGATTTTATTACTGTCTTAAATGGCCTTTATTTCTGCAATATGGAATTCTCAGTTGGCAGTTCTTCTCTTTGAACACTTAGAAGGACCCGTTCATCATCCTTTGGCTTCTGTTGTTCTGTGGAGAAGTCAGCTGGCCACCCAGTGGATGCTTTGCAGGCATCAGTCTTCTTCTTACTGCTTGTACCATTTTTCTCTCTATCTTTGGCTTTTCCGGTTCTGTGACATGTCAAGGTGTAAATATCTTTTTATTTCTTCTGTTTGGGGTTTGTAGGACTTCTTGGATTTTGGCCTTTATAAGTCTTGAATTTGTGTTTTTTGGGAAATTTCCAGCCTGTATCTCTTTTGCCCTTTTCTCTTTTTTCCAGCATATTGCACCTTTTTGCTGTATTCTCTGTGTCTCTTAACTTCTCTTCCTCTATTTTTCATATTTTTGTCCCTCCCTTCTACCAACTAGTGTTGTAAAAAAGAAATACTATTTATTCACTCAACAAATGGTCTTTTTGGTCCTACTGTGTGCCAGGCACTGTCCTGGGTAGTTGAAATACTTCAGTGAACAAAAGAGACAAAGATCTCTGTCTTTGGGAATTACCATTAAGTAGTAAACAGTAGTTTGTTAATTGTGTTAGCTATCATTAATACTTCTTCATTTTAATTAATTAAACTTAAATGATATAATGTGTTAAGGAAAGCAGATCTGCTTTGGGGAGAAGGGCAGTCTGTGGTGGGGAAGTGTACCCAGTTAGGGTACAATAATAAGAAGGTACCACTTGAATGAAGACTTAAAGAATGTAAAGGAATTAGCTAACTGCATATCTGGCATGTTCCAGAAAGATGGATCATGTCTGGAAAGTTCAAGGAACATCAAGGAGGCTAAAGGGGCGTGAGCAAAGGGAGAAGGAGCAGAAGACGAGGTCAGAGAGGTAATGATGAGGCCCAGGCAAGAGGTGACAGGCTTTGTAGGCCCCTCCTAGGAGTTTGGGTTTTACCCCTGGGTTGAGCAGGTGAGGGATGTGGCCTCATTTTCACATTAAAAGGGTCCCTCTGGCTCCTGGGATGAGAATGGACTGCAGATGGGCATGTGTAGAAACAAGGGGACTTGTAGGAGGCTGTGCTGTGGTCCAGCAGGGAGAGGATGCGGCTCAGACTATAGTGGCAGCAGTGGAGGTGTTGAGAAGTGATTTAGATTTAGAGGCAAAAAAAATCATATTTTCATACCTATGAAAATGCTCCAGTAGAGGGAAGGAATTTGATGGTGTAGAGGAGAGAGAGGGAAATTGCTAGAGCATTGTCCTTGAGTGGAGGGAGGGGGATGCAGAGGGTCTAGTCACAGGTGGAGGGATTGGTTTGAGGTAGGACGTAGATGGTTATCTAAGATCCCAGGCAGCAGGGTAGAGTGGATGCAGATAGATGCTTGTTGGTAAATATAGATAGACAGTCTAGGAAGTGGTGGTGGTCCTATGTGATTGCTTCAATTTTGTCGGAGAAGTAGGATGAAAAATCATCAGCTGAGAAGCAAGATGGGGAGAAATTATTGGGCATCTGGGAAGAGAAGAGTAGATGGGAACTTCATGAGTGGGTGTGAATGGACTGGGAACTTTGGTTTTTTTAAATTTTTTTATTTTTATTGGAGTATAGTTGATTTACAATGTTGTGTTAGTTTCTGCTGTACAGCAAAGTGAATCAGCTATACATATACATATATCCACTCTTTTCCCATATAGGCCATTACAGAGTATTGAGTAGCGTTCCCTGTACTATGCAGTAGGTCCTTATTGGTTATCTATTTTATATATAGTAGTGTGTATATGTCAATCCCAATCTCCCAATTTATCCCTCCTCCCACCTTTCCCCTTTGGTAACCATACATTTGTTTTCTATGTCTGTGAGTCTATTTCTGCTTTGTATATAAGTTCATTTGTACCATTTTTTTTTTAGATTCCACACGTAAATGATATCATATGATATTTGTCTTTCTCTACCTGACTTCACTCAGTATGACTGTCTCTAGGTCCATCCATGTTGCTGCAAATGGTATTATTTCATTCTTTTTTATGGCTGAGTAATATTCCATTGTTTATATGTACCACATCTTCTTTATCCACTCCTCTGTCAATGGACATTTAGGTTACTTCCATGTCCTGGCTATTGTAAATAGTGCTGCAGTGAACATTGGGGTGCATTCATGAGTGGGTGTGAATGGACTGGGAACTTTGGTGGGAGATGGCTGATTTCATTTAAAGGCACTTGATATTAGTGGTCATGGGTTTAAAGTAAGACAAGTGGGTTGTTTTTTTGTTTTTTTTCTCCCTCAGCCAGAGTCAACTGTCTGGGTGCAGGTGCAAACCAGGCACTTTGTTGGATTTCACCACGTTGGCATATTTGCCAAACAGATGTGACCAAGTAATAGAGGGGCAAGGAAGTAAGGAAGAGAATTTAATGATGGGCCATGGAGGACCGTGAGGAAGCAAGGCTGTGAGGGCCAGCAAAAGGTGGAGGGGTATTTGGGTTAGGGTCTGAGAGGGAGTGGTCCGGGAGGATGGGAGCCAGTGAATTGAGGGTGGGATCCTTGAGGTTGACTATATGGAGGCGTTATTGGTATCTTTCCCCCTTTTTGTTAACAACCCTATGTATTTTGGAGATTCAGCACGCGGTGTCTTGAAAATTCTTAGTGAGGGTTGCAAGTTGCAAAGCCCAGCTATTTGTGTATTGGTGGAATAGATGTATACTTCTCCCCTTGTTCACTATTTCCCTTCTTGCTATGTGGGATTCTAAAGGCAAGCGGCAGAGAACTTTGCTGTGTGGTTTAAGGAGAGATCTCAGGCCTGGGTGGTCTTGATCATGCTTGGTTGTCCTCACGAGGGTGTATTCAGTTTCAGTCCACAGATATTTGTTGAGGGTCCACCATGTACCAAGCCCTCTTCTAGGTACTTGAGATAGAGTTGAGAGCAAAATAGATAAAAGTCCCTGCTCTTGTGGAACTTACATTCTAGGGGGTGGGGAGAGAAACAATAAATAAGAAAATGGGAAAATAAGAAAATATTTAGTGTGTGTATAAAGGAGGAGAAAATAAAGCAGGGAAGTGGGAAAGGAGATGTGTCGGGGGAGAGAGGTGGGGGAAGGCAGTTGGGGGAGTGGCTGGGAGGACCTCACAGAGAAGGTACCCTGAATAAAGAGCTCAGATCTGTGGTCCATGTATATTTAGAACAAATGCTGGGCCCCATGGGAGCAAATAGCAGGAGCTGGCACCATGGCCTTATGAAAACAAAATCCCATGCTGATGCCAAAGGCCAAGAATACTGTTTTTGGTTATTGAAGTCCACTGAGTCAGTAGGCTTCATGTCTGTGCTAGTAGTGTCTCTGAGACTGGAAATGGGCAGTTCATTAACAGCTATATTTGATATTTTGCGCGGGGGGGTAGGGGGTCTTCCTTCAGGAGGCTGCTGACCTCACACCCAGCCGGCCTGACTAATTTTTGCCAATGGAAAGTTATGTGTGCACGGGATTACAGCTGTTCTTTAATGGGCTGAGTTCATCTGTGACCAGAAAAACCAACAAAGGCTGTCAGGATACAGGGCTTTGGGAGGAGTGAGGAGCCTGAGTCATAAGCCCAAGCCTGAGCAAGTTGTGTGAATGCGTTGAAGCCGAGCCAGCCCTCTGCAAGGATTCTCAAGCTTGGCGGGTTGGCATCCTTGTGACTCGATGCTGAGAAATTCCTTTTCTCAGAAGCCACGAAGCTGGGAGTGGAAGACTGAGCTGTGGTGTTTCAGGTGATCTAGTGAAGCAGCAGTCAGCCTGCTTGCGTGAGCCTCCTCTATACCGACCAGTAGGCACGCGTAACTCTTGGTACGTACGTCAAGAGCAGTGTGTCATCCTGTGAATCACCTGCTGTGCTTCACCGGGAAGTCTGGGAGAGCGCGAGCTGGTTGAGCTCAAGCAAGATTCTGCTCATGATGTATTTCTTTTGGCTGTGAACCAACATTGCACATAGGTTAGTATAAAATACCCACCCAATGGTTCATTATCTCAACCCGGACCTTGAACTTGCCTCTTGCAGGAGATCTTGCTTATGCGAAAGGCCCCTTTGAATGTATTTAGAAATTTTCTACACATGTATTATGCATATTCTTTGACTATTGCCCAGTTTAACTTGCTCATCTTAGATACTTTGTTCGGTCATCTTTCTCAGACAGGGTGATGATTACCTTCTAGGAGCTTCATGACAAACCCTGAAATATGTTGCTTTCCCGCTACATTTGGCCTTGTGTGGGAGATGAGGTACCCCGTGAGTAAGTGCAGGCTTCAGGAATCAGACTCAGCTCTGTGACTCTGTGAGCCCAGAGTCTGAACACTAAAGGTGATAAGAATAATACAAACAAATGCAATGCATGTGAGGCTGCCCAGGTCAGTGATGACAAGTCTACAGGCCAGCTGTAGCAATGAGATCTGGGAGAGCTGGGGTTCCAGCCTAAGCGAGACCAAGTTAGACTTTCAGACCTGCCTCCTACTTGTTGAGTAGCTTCGGGCAGGGCAGCTCACTTAACCTCTGTGTCTCAGTCTCTTTATCTGTAAAATGGGTCCAGTCATAGTACTTCGTTGAGTTGGCATGAGGACCAGTTACAAAAATAGATGAGCAGACCCCAGCCCTATGGTTTTCACAAAGTACTCAGGAAATGTCAGTGACAGCCTTACATAGCCTCACGAGCGAAATACTATTATAACCCATTTTACAGATGAGGGACTGAGGCTTTACAAAAATTTAGGTGATAGGCTTGTGACCAGAAAAGGAATTCCTGGCCAGTCTAGGTCTGTTAAATGGGATAAATGTGTAAAATGTGGTGTGTTAAAATGTGTGCCATTTAGTACTTTCAGTTGGTAATTTGAATTTGATTTATTTCCTCCTCTTTCGGTTCTGGACTTAGATCCCGCCCTCTCTGTCTTCATGTTCTGCTTTGACATTTGGGATTGGGATGGGTTGCCGGAAGTGGATCCATGGCGAGAGACATTCCGTACAGGTGTGACACCTGGCACCTGGGAAAGCTCTTGATGTGCAAAGGTGTGCCTCGTTTTGTCTTCATGCTTATAAGAGATTTAATTTTATAGATTAGACAATCCCATTTTATCACTTACAATCCGAGAAAAATTTGCTCTTTTAGGTGTAGGATTAAGATCTTGGTGATGTGAGAAGGAGAAAGGCACCTTTTAAAGCTTGGTTAATGTGCTTAAAGTTTCGATTACTTTTGTTTTTAACAGCAGTATTTTGAAAAGCTACCTGTACCTGAGCCAGTAGGTTGAAAATGATATGTATTTTTTGAATCATTAAAAAAATTGTGGTAAAAAATATATAGCATAAAATTTGCCATTTTAACCATTTTTATGTGTATAATTCAGTGACAGTAATTACATTCACAATGTCGTACAGCAATCACCACTCTCTACATCCCAAACTTTTTCATCACCCCAAGAAACACTGTAACCATTAAGCAATAACTCTCCATTTCCCCTGCCCCTCAGCGTCTGGTAACCTCTAATCTCCTCTTTCTCTCCGTGAATTTGCCTATTCTAGATATTTTATATAAGTGGGATCATGCACTAGTTGTCCTTTTGTGTCTGACCTTGTCACTTAGCATAATATTTTCAAGGTTCATCTGTATTGTAGCATGAATCAAAACTCCATCCTTTTAATGGCTGAGTAATATTCCACTATGTGGATCCGACCACATTCTATTTATCCATTCACCTGCTGATGGACACCTGGTTTGTTTTCACTTTTTACCTATTGTGAATAATTCTGCAGTGAACATTCATGTACAAGTGAGAAATGAGGCTGTTTTGCAGCATCTGTAGAGATATATTTTAATTTCTCGGGACTCTAGGAGTAGGACTTCCCTAATTGGGGGAGTCCTTGTCTTTGACCATGGCGCCCCCATGACCCCTTGGGCATATATGAATGTGTCCCATGTCTCTACCAGGTTTCCCCCACAGTCTTGCCAAGCTTACCACAGGCATTTGGGAGGATGCTGTCTGCTGGTGAATCAGCCTGCCTTCAGCCTTCCTAGCTTGACTGTATCCTTCCATCCCAGGTCTCTGATCCTCTTGTTTGCTTGCTTGGGATTAAGCCAAGAAATTTCTCATGCATCCAGTTATTATGGTTTGCTATTAGTTTCAGATGGGATCAATGTATATCATTTTTAATTTATATATGCCTTTTGTACTGTTGGGACAGAATTATATATGCATATACTGTCTTTGATGTTTATTTTATGGAATTATTTAAAAAAGGAGGTAATAATTGAGTTGGTGGAATGTACAGCAGGTTTGTTTCAGTAGATCTGGCTTCTAGGCTGAATCTACCATCATTTTATTCTGTGAACCTGACGGGGGTCACTTAACCCTCTGACCTCAGATGAATGAGTGATTTGTAAGATCCCCTCCCCCCTTTCTGCTCTTAGGTATATGGGTCTGTGACCCTCCATGTGTCTATTGCCTTACCTCAGGCCATTTAATATTTTGAGATATAGGCTTGTTGTATTTCCTGATTGAAAATAACCTTTGCAGTTGGATCTTTGTTTGGGGAAAATGGCACCATGTGCTCCTAGAGACCGTAAAATCTCATGCCTGTGTGCTTGGAAGGGAAAGCAAAACAAGTGGATTCCCATTAGCATGTTCCCAACATTAGACGTCCCCTAATTTTAATTGATTATGTCCCTGTCACTAGCAGAGAACTGTGTCAGGTGTCAGGTGTTAGAAATGCATCTGTGGGTGTGGTCCTTTTCACTTCACCATTGTACCCAAGTGCTTGGTGTGTCCTTCCCACCCAACTTCACCTGGATATGTTCTGGTCCAGAAAATGTGAAATGACAATTACTGATGTATTTTAATATAAAATAAAAGTAAAAAGTATTCTCACTCATGAAAAACAAAACCAAATACTATTTTATTAGCTGTCCCTGGTGAGCGCCAAGGGCTGATGTGGCTCACTGTTAGTGACACTCTTGAGGGGACTTGATGCTTCTCCACAATAGGGACTCGATAGGGAGGGCTCAAGAGGTCTCTCTGTGGCTCTGGGGTCTTGGAAGGGCCCCCGCTCTCTTATCTGACATGTAACTAGTGTCTCAACTATACTTTATCCATTACCAAAATATTGTAGTAATATCAACATAAAAACATCAAAAACATTCTAAACACTATCATAGCTTGAGATACAGGCTTTGCTTATTTCCTGATTGAAAACCGACTTTGCCTGTGTAGTGCCCTTTACTGTTTAGGGAAAATATTAGGCATGTGCCCGTACAAAGCCTGTTAACCTATGCAGCCCATTGTCAAAAGGCATCGATTTCAACTTCCCATTTTACTGAAGGGGAAGCTGGATGGCTTGCTTTAAGTTTCTCACCTGGACCAGATGAGGCCTCCCCAATGGGAATGCTCCCTGACCCGGCTTCTCCAGGAGGCTCTACAGTACTGAATGGTAAGGTTATCCTGGCTACACGTTCTTTGGAAAGAAGGCAGGTCTGAAAATTAGAACTTCTTATCTTTGTCCATTCGTTATTCAGCGTGATCCGACTCTTAGTGCCAGTGGTAATTATTAGTGTTTATTGTGGCCAAGCAGAGAGGTGCCTGAAAGATCCCACACCAGTGAGAACCCAGATGCTCTCACCCCCAGCAACCACATGTACCTCTTGTGCAAGGCACACAGGGCCCTTGGAACCAACAGCTTCACTGTGTGTGTGGGTAGGACAGCATCTGGCCCCATATGGGCGATTGCTAGTAGGGGCTAAGAGTTCACGGACTTTTTCCTCTGTCTTCTTTGTTACCTTTATCCTCTGGTTGCACTTCCTCCCCTCTCCCCTTCACCCTTCCAGTTACAAGCGTGGGTTCAGTTATAGGTATGTGGGCCACCACTGAGTCCTGAAACTGTTGACCTTGGCATGTGAGATAAAAGTTCTTCTGTAAAGAAATGTAATTTGGGGCAGCGAAAGCCAATGGGAATTTTAAAATCATGGAAACATAATAATTGGAAGATAGAGCTAGGAAGCCAGAGAAAATTAATTTGAACACCATCATTTAAATTGTTGAGGAAAGTGAAGCCTCCAGATTTTAGGGAACTTGCCACACACTCAAGTCACTGCAGCGTATTCTGGAGGTGGCCTCTAAAAGCAAACTATTAGAGTTTGCTTGGCCTCTTTTTGGCAGACGTTGTATTTCTCAGGAATATTTCTGCCTATTGGTTAGGCATTCGGTTTTCAGACAGAGAAAACTATGTTAAGAGTCTCTAAGTTTGGTGGGTGCAGAGTTTAAAGTTGTAAAACGTTCTTGTATCAAATCAGATTTAATGAGGGCTTTGCATATCAGGATATTGCCTGAAAGGACGAACCTTGGTTTTCTCTCAGAGAGAAGGAAGCCCTCATCCAGGGCTGAATCAAGGGTTTTCAAACATGTCAGTTTCCTGAGTGGATCCTCAGATCACCAAGCCCGGGAGTGGGTGGGATGGATCCATATTTAGACTTTCAATCAGTTTCAAATATAAAAAATTGATTTTGGCAATCAGTTGTCAGCCAGCTGCAAAATGTATTCATGAATAAGCTTCTCAATTTCCGTAGTGACATCATAGGATTAACGGGATCTGTGTTTGGATCTGTAATTATGCTGGGGAATCGTCTTTTTATTTGGATTCAGCTCATTTGACTGTGTTAATTAACACCCCTTCTGGGCGTCACCTAACTTGAGGAGGAGAACGCACTTTCTCCCCAGCTTTGTTGCTGATACAAGGTGACACAGGTGATGGCAGGTTGGTGTGAGCACTGCTTACCTTGTTCCTGGGAACCCTCCTTCCTAGCTCCATATGCAAGCTGGGGAAGGTTGTGGGAAGCTCCATTGCAGGCACTGGTAACAACTTTGCAGACCTTGTCAGTTCAGCTGATTGTAATGCTTTTGGGTTAAGCTGCCTTGATTCCTGAGCAAGTTGGTTTTGAAGACCCTTGAACAGATAAACCAGAAGCTTCTTGTTTAAGGAAGGCATTTGTGTTGTTGAGAGCACAATTTAAAAGGAATTTTAAAAGCCAGCTATTGTAGATCTAATGCAATAGCTGTATGCAGTGAGATCTACAATGCAATTGTAGATCTAAGCAAGTTAAAGACTGAGTAAAAGTCTTTGGGGAAGATAAACTCTCTGGAATTTTTTTGTTTCTTAGTGTAAATTCAACTGACAAAGGGAAGGAGAGAAGTTTAACCCTTTGTGGCTTTCTTCCCCACATACCAAATGTTGTTTCCCAACAGGTATTAATTGAGTGACTAAGTAATTATAATTAATTATGTCTGTTGAGCTAGCCCTTGTGTAATATCCATTTACAGTATAAATACCATATAAGGGCGTCGTGGCTTGTAGTTTTTTTCAAAATTATTTTTTTCTTTTTTAAACATTTTAATTTATATTTTTCAAAAGGAAGGAGACACAAACTTTATATCTGCAAATAATTCTAAGCCTTTCAATAGTGAAATACTAAGCTGATTGAATCAGATTGTGGAAATTTGAGAGTCTACAGAAATAGGAAGAATAATGCTGGATGACTTTTAATATAAGTGAAAATAAACATTTTGGAAATATATTCCAAATTTTTGGACTAGTGACATGGTGGTGTTGGTCTAGCACCATCACTTAGTAAAGGCTTTTGAAAACATTTACAGTGGACATTAGCGTATGAAAAACTTCTTACCCAACATGAAACTAAAAATAATAAAAGTAAAATAGAGCATTATAAATTATGGAGCAAGTTTAATTTTGCTCATTCCTAGGAAAAAAAGAAAAACATTTTAGTTTTAAATTAAACATGCTGTGTTCGGTGCCTATCTTATCTACTTAAATGTTGAATTATGCTATTATGGTGCCATTTAAATTTGGAAAACAGTATATATTTTGAAGACCTTAAATCAGACCTATAAAATGAGGAGGCTAGCTTTTAATCTTTTTTTTTTTTTTTCCCATATGGTAGTGCGTGATTATTTTTGTAACTTGCTTCACTTAACATCGTCCCCAGGTTTATCCTGATGGTGGGTACTTGTTAAAAACAAAAGTCAGTTGTGCGCCCTCTACTGGTTGCATTTCTCTGGAACAGAAATACTGTACGTTCATGCCTAAGTTCATTTCTTTTGGTCCGGCTCATAACTGCGGTCGCTTTTTCTTTTCCTAAATTCATATGACTTTTTAAAAGCAAAATGAGTGGCATCAGAAACCTCAGGTTAAGAAGCTGGTAACTTAAGGAGGGCTCAAGTGTCTTCCTTAACGCCAATTTGTCAAGTGGTGTTTGGAGGGGACCCCCAGCTTGACACTCTTCCTTCTGTTATAGGAGTAAGCTCTTTGGTGCACAGAGACGTCCCACTGTGAGGCTGGTGGCCGCTGCTTGGGGACCTCTTGGGTTCTGATCTTGACGGGCTTTCACCTGTGTCAGGTCTTTGGCAATCTGTCAGCCACTGAATGAAACCAGCAGGTTTTATATGCGCTCACAGGTCACTCAGACTCTTGAACTCAGGGTGCCCTGCGGATTCCCCCAGAAGCAAGTATAGGGGACTCTTTATTTCCTGGCCTGAGAGGTGAGCAATAAAGTGGGGTACTCCTTCAGTTTAATCCCACATGCATTTATTGAGAACCTACCATCTGTTAGGTTTCAAGGGGGATTCAAGATGAAAAAACCCACTGCCCCTGCCTGCCCCCCCCCCCCCACCACAGCAACAGCAAAATGCTTTCTTATTCAAGAAAGAAAAAAAAAAACGTGGCATTCCAGTTAAAAGAAATACTTCTTAGGTAATGATGAGACCAGAAAAACCTGTAGAAAAGATGTCTCCACTTTGTAAGTCCTTCACCCTGACCGGTAAACTTTGTGATGCTTGCATTCTTTTTCCTGTAAGTGATTTGTAACTTGCTTTTCGATAAGCTGTAATGAGATTAAATGTCCTGCCTGTTCTCAATGGAGTGTCTCCTGCTAATGACTGTCAATAGAGAAATGACTGGTGTGTCCGGGATAAGCCTGACCCTGTGTATCTTTCACATCTCTTTCACTTTGCACACGATGCCTCCTTCCCCAACCATACAGTGATTCTAAAGCTGATACTCTGGCTTTCCATCCTCTTCCTCCCAATCCCTTCTTGATTATCATCATCCAAATTCAACACAAGTTGTTGGCTTAGTGAGCTGCATGGACCTGAGGCTGTGCCCCAAGCCAGTAAACTGCTTTACTGATTGTGACCCCAGTGCCCAGTTTCTTCTGAGCCTGCATAGATGGTCCTCAGCCATCAAATGCTGCACAGTGGAAATGAAGGAGAAATGCTATGCTGTATTTTCATAAGTCCCAGGAGAGTCTCTTTATAATGTTGATGGTCATAGATGGAATAAGTCAATTAATCGACAGTTGATAGTGAAACCTCTATGTGAGAGTTTCTTACTAGCAGCATTGGCATCTTAGGCTACATAACTCTTTGCTGTAGGAGGCTTTCCTGTGCTTTTTAAGACGGTTAGCAACATCCCTGACTTTTACCGATTAGATGCTAATAGCACCCCCAAGTCGTGACAACCAAGAATGTCTCCAGATATTGCTACATATTCCCTGGGGGCAAAGTCACCTCCTGTTAAGGACCACTGCTCTATCCAAACACTCTCTTCTTTTTTCATCCTGCTCCTTCAGAAGTCTTCATGAGCATTCTTTTGTTTGTTTGCTTCATTCATTTATCAAATAGTTATTAAATTTCTACTTATGCTAGCCTCTCTGCAAGGTACTGGGAATATAAAGATGAGCTAGGCATCTACTTCTTATTCAATTTTGAACGGATCATGGTTTTTACCATTTTGATTTTTATCACGATTATCTTGAAGGTTCCCTTTTCTGAGTATTGCTCCCAGCCTGTAATAACTCTGGCAGGCCCTTGAGCAATTAGGACTTCTTTAATGATGAATGCTGTGTTTCTGTTTCTGTAGGCTGTTTGTTTGAAAAAAGCCCCTTGCAATGCGGGTCAGTATCCTTGGCTTTTGACACAGCTATTAACCTTGTAAAGTGATAGTGCTGTATTAATCTATCAATTTCATCCATGAATGCTTCAACTCTTTCAGATACGGCCTCTTGCTTGTCATTCCAGCTATCCTATTTTCTTATACTGTGATTTCTTTCATTCTCTTTAACCAGCCACCCGAGGCTTCATTTAATGTGTAGTCCTTTTAAGTTTTACTTAATTTAACTTCTGTTTGGGAAATAAAGAGCAAGCCCAGCTAAAAGATACTCATTGGATTGCTTTCGGGTGCACTTTGTTAGCATGTGTCCTTTAGAATTTTTAGAAACTGATATAAAAATTGCTCATGGGAGATCAAATTTATAGCAGTTATATTTCAAAGAGGAGGAAAAGGGGGATGCATTTCAGGGAGGTGTTTACAGATGGCTTCAACAAGATTGGTAATTTTAATTTTTTGTGTTGCGTGGTTCATTATATTATTTTCAAATATATTTTTGTATATCTGAAATATTTTGTAATAAGCTTTAAAGGAAAGATAGCCAGCTGAAAGGTGTTTTTTAAAAATAAATTTATTTATTTTATTATTTTATTTATTGTTCCTGGCTGCATTGGGTCATCGTTGCTGCATGTGGGCTTTCTCTAGTTGCGGCGAGCGGGGGCTACTCTTTGCGGTGCGCAGGCTTCGCATTGTGGTGGCTTCTCTTGTTGTGGAGCACGGGCTCTAGGCATGTGAGCTTCAGTAGTTGTGGCACGTGGGCTCAGTAGTTGTGGCTCGTCGGCTCTAGAGCGCAGGCTCAGTAGTTGCGGCGCACGGGCTTAGTTGCTCCGCAGCGTGTGGGATCTTCCCCGACCAGGGCTCGAACCTGTGTGCCCTGCACCGGCAGGTGGATTCTCAACCACTGCGCCACCAGGGAAGCCCTGAAAGGTGTTTTTTGTTTTTTGTTTTTGTTTGTTTGTTTTCTTTTTTCCCTGTCCTCCACTGTTTTAAACTAGATGTTCAGGAATTAGGTCTCCACTTGCTGAAGCGCTCACATTCCTGCGGGGGAAGAGGGGGGTGCTGAGCAGTTATTGAAGATTTATAGCCACTTAAATCCGGTAAGGGGCACTGCTTTCTTGCCATGTGCTATCGAAAAATAATTTGACAAGAACTTAGGCTTTCTGCAGGGCGAGCAGGTTCATCTGTAAAATGATTAAAACCCGTTAGGAATTAATTTCCCCTAAGGATGGGAGGAGTTGAGCGCAGGGGAGTTTGCGGCGTTGCCAGTTCCAAAGGGGAGAATTAAACTGGAGGAGGCGGAGAGGAGAGAGGTGACGGTGGGCGGGGAGGAGCCACAAACCCTCTCCAACACACCCAAATGACCAGATTCATCATAGCACGAAACTTCACAAGTTACGCCCACTCCCACTGCCAGAAGCCGGGGGAAGGCTGCTGCTTCCTCATTTCTGTTGCTGGAAGTTTGAGAGATGGGAAGCAAGACGGGAGCAGCGTGTGCGCCTTGCTGAGCAGTGGTGAGCTTGAATTTAAAAACCCTTTCTTTTCACCGGCAAATTTCTTTGTGTTGGGTGGTGTGGGCCAGCCTCGGAGGGTGGCTCTGGGCTAGGAGAGGCGGGATGAGAGCCCCGGGTTCTGCAGCTGCCGCGCGGGGACCTGTGCGCCCCGAGCCCCCCGCCCGGGGCCGGCGAGCCGCGACTCCACGCTGCCCTGGGGCTGCCCAGCGACGCCACCCATGTAAGTTTTAGCGTCAGGGAAAAGGGGTTCGGGCTTCGAAAGCGCTTCACTTGCCTTCTGTAACCAGGGACCGCGCACAGAGTCCGGGATCGGGAAGGAGACTGTGGGATCATGTTACCCACCAAAGATGCCCCCTGTCCCCGCAGGTCCTGCTGCGCGTTCAGTAATTACAGCTCAGTGTCTCTGAAAATGAACCCCGTGAAAGTCTTGGGATTTAAGTGACAGAAACTTCCAAAGGAATATCTGAAGCTGTGGCACCCAGCAGGCTCCTGGATGGGAGTTCTGGAGTGAGGCATCCATCGGAAGTCTCGGTTTCTCGTTAATTTTGTGTCTGATTTAAGTGAGTTCAGGTTCAAGGCTTCCTGGCTGTTGAGGTGTTATCTGTTTATGTGGATCTTTTTTTTTTTTTTTTGAAAAATGTTAGTTTTTCTGTGGCAGCTGGTTTATCTTTAGATTGATTGCCTAAGTCAATTTCGGTTGGGAAGGGGAGAGGAAGTTTGGGTGGAGGGTGGTACTGGGATTGTGATGATTGCAAGAGACACTTCATATGTCTCAGCAAACGATGAACTTGGCCAAGTGCAAACATTCTTTAGGTTTTATTTCGAGGCCCTCAGGAGCTTTCCTTTGACATGTGTGGCGTTTACTCACTGCAGAGGGAGTTAGATGGAGGCTTTAGGGTTAACTATTATCTGTGTCATCTATTTCATATCTGATCAGCAGGTTAGTACAGAGCCGTGGGAGCTGTGTGTGTGTGTGTGTGTGTGTGTGTGTGTGTTTTGTAAGCTAATGCTTTGTAAGAATTTTTAGAGAATTGTCTTACTTTTAGGGCCAGAAAAGAAGGTGAATAAATGTGTGGATCTCACTATATTTGTAGAAAACCAAATTTTATTTTACAAATGTTTCTCCCAGTTCTGGGGTGGGTGCCATTAGGTGGATGTTAGTAGCTGATTCTATCATTCTTCTAATACCAGAACGGAAGAACCTGGCTTTCCCAGCCCACCTTCCACTTGAACTTCGGGGCTCAGGGGACAGCTGTGGCCACAGTTTTACATAGTTTGCTTTCACCCTTCAGCTTCCCTGAGGTTTATGATACAGAAGTAAAATGAAATTACTTTTCAACCAATCTAGATATGTCCCAGGGAAGAACAACAGGTTGCATGGTCCAGGCTGTCACAGCTGCTGGAGCCCTGCTTTCTAGCTTGCTATGGACTCAAGAAGAACATGCAGGTAGATATGAACTTGCTGTTGATTCCTCCTGCCTCCCAAGGAACCTTTAGCAACTCACTCAACAGCAAAGACAACCAGAATGAATCTGGTGATAGTTCTGGTTAAACTGACTAATAGACCCTTGTTGGTGGAGTTTTATGGAACAGTAATCCTCCGCTGGAGAAAGGGGAATATATCATTCATAAAGGTTTCTAGACACTGTCATGTGGGACTGCTGGGGGACATCATCACGCAGACATTTGAAATTAGGTTAATTCTACTATATGACCTTGCAGGTGTTACAACTTCTGTATCATTTTTTTTCTTATGGTTCCTTTACCTCTCCCATAAATAACCTGGTTTGGCTCTGGCTATTTGAATTTTTTTTTTTTTTTAACTTATTGTCGGTGCAATTTGTTCAACAGAAATAGGACCGTTAAGACGATCTTGGTTTAGTAGCTAGTTTTGTTTTTGTTTTTTAAAATGGGAATTTTCCCATTTTATTTAAAAATTTATTGGTATAAAGTTACACATAATATTCTTTCATAATATTTTTAAAGACTATAGCATCTGTAGAAATGTTTCCTTTTTCATTTTTGGCATTGGTTATTTGTGCCTTTTTTCTCTTTTCTTCTTGATCAGCCTTGCTAAAGTATTATCAGTTTTATTGGTCTTTTGAAAGACCCAACTTTGGTTTTGTTTGTATTTTAAATGAAGCATAAACAAACACTACTTCTTTTAAATTTACATGCATTTAAAAAATTCTGCCCTGTGGAACTCTGTCAAAAAAGATTTTAAGATCCTTTAAAACTAAGTAACTGAGTCTACTAGTTGTATGGAAGAAGACATTATATATTTATCTTTATGTGTTTTTGACATAATGTTTTTTAGTTTTATGAAAACATACCTTGTATTCTTGAGTATTACACACGTTGGATCAAATTGTTGTAAGGTGGGTTTTGTATATTCACTGGGACACACCCTGCGAAATTGTTTTAGAAACATCTAACTAGAACTTACACAAGACTTACTGGTAATTTAATGTGAATTGGAGGTGCTTTCAACCCGCTTAACAATACAGGTTAACTTTGTTCTGAGGCACAGCAAATTTGCTGTAATGACTGAGGAAGAATGTTTCATTTTGGTTCATATTTAATGCATGAGCCTTGGCATTTTGGTTTTCTCAGAAAATCTTTCTGAGTATGTGGCAGTATAAGAACAAGAACTTCGGAGTCAGAGGAGCTGGGTTTGAATTCCTGCTCTGTCACGTTTAGCTGAGTGGCCCCGGGAAAATTACCTAACCTCTCTGAGCCTGCATTTCCCCTACTGTGAGATGGAAATAATGAAAACTGCTTTGGGGGTGCTGCTGTGAGATTTCTATATGAGTTTTCATGTAAGGTACCTGTCTCGTGGTTTGGCACAAAGTAGACACTTATTAAATTGTAGTACATTGAGTATTTTCCTCTCCTACCCTTTTCCAATACCGTAGTTCTCTCAGTGCCTTCCTTCAAGGTTATTGCAACAGAATAAAACAATAACGCTTCTATCATTTGTTTTTTCTTCATTATGGGGAGATGGAATTACCAGGGGCACTTTCCATGTTTTCAGTATTTTCATCTTATCCTAGTTGATTGGTGGTAAACTGGCTGTATATTTTTTCCCCTCCACTTTTAATCTTATCTTCCTGGGATCATTGTTATTTTTTCCTTCAGTTCATCTCACCTCCTTGAGGGTCTCACTTCTCTGTTCTTATTTCCTCAGTCCCTCCCTCTCTCCCTCTTTCCCTCCCTCCCTTTCCTTTCTTCCTTCCTTTTTTTTTTGCTGTCTTTAGGGTACAAATGAAATGGGTACAAAGCTCAAAACTTGGCAGAAACTGGTTTGTAAGTTAGTGGTGTTGCTTCTTTAAAGGCAAAGTGTGTTTAGTTACTCCAGAATTTAACTGGGAGGTAGACAGGGCTGGTGATCACCGTATCGATTTTGTATTGCCGCTGCATTTTCCTAGAATATTTTTCCTAAGCTTGCAGTTCCTCTGTGCTTTGGGGGGAAGTGTGGATTGTTGGATGCTACGGCTGATCTCATAACCAAGAAGGGAAAGGAAGAACACAGGGCAGAGGAGGTCGGCTGGTTAATATTCCTGCACAAAGGATTATAGCATTATTGAAGTCACCAAACTTTAGCTGTTTGCTCCGTGGGGTTTCTCCACTAAAAAGATCCTGGGGAATATATGGCATAATTAGTTAAGATTTATTTAGGCATCCAGTGTTGCAAAGTGCTGAACAGGGCACAGGAAGGGATTGTGATCTGGGAAAAGGCTTTATGGTGTGGTGCCAACATCATTTGCTGTTCTGCCCAAGGAGTGAGTCTTGGTTTACATTTTGTGGAGTGAATTGGCCTCTGCCATGGAGTTATTTTCCAAGACAGCAGATTGATTAACTAACTACCCTTGGTCTGGCCTGTCCGCTGTGACCCCGAGCACTGACTAACAGCACCGGAGCTGCTGTTTGTTTTAGCTGGTGTTTTTATGAGGATGGAGAACAAGAGGGCCCATAGTCTTCCTTAGTGTTTTACAGCATCGCCTCCCCAGTTTATTTTGATTCTCTTGCTTGAACATAAAGTATGAGCATGGTGTTCATTGGTAAAAGTTTTGGGGGAGAGGTCATCACTTTTGGAAAGCTGTATTTTTTAATGGTTCGGGATGGATTTGTGAGATCTTGGACTAGATCATAGAGCCTCATGTGATACCTTGGAATCATACGCTTTATAGTGTTTGAGAATTCTGACTTTTATAAATTTGGGTGGGCAAAAATAAGCATGGCCAAAGTGCTTTCTACAAAGCCTTAGTGGAATAAGGGCCTGGTAAATGCTTTGACTATTAAAATATGAATACTAAATAACTGATTTATTTAGTGTCTACAACATATGAGGTACTTTTCCTGTATTATCTCATTAAGGTTTCAGAGGAGGAGCTTGCAACCTCTAGAGGAATATAAAAAATGAGCACAAAACCCATTCTTTACCTGTGTCTGCTCTTGTAGGTAGAACCCCAGTGGACTGAGGCCCACCTTTCTAGACCCGAAGGCCAGGAGGAGGAGGAGGGTTGGTACCATGGGGTGTGATGCTCTGTATCCTAGCCTCTCACCTAGAATGTGAGCTGCCCCTGCGGATGGCATGTCTGGAGATCTTGAGAAGCCTCTTCTGTTTGGGGATGGGGTAAGTGGGGTGTTTGCTGAAGGCTGGGACATGAAGAGTCAAGCTTTTGAAGACCTTCTTGTCTTATGATCCTGCCCGAATCCTCCTGTTCCGGGACAATAGGAGGTTCATTATTTGTGACTGTTGTTTCGGTGGGAAGAGGGGTTCTGATTCTACCCAGTCAGAATCTGAGGCTTTGAAACTGATTTCCCGGGAACCTTCTGATGCGGGGTCCCTTTCTTCTTGGGTCATTCGCATGGACAGGCCAGTCTTTCGGGCTTGATGAGGAGGGGGTAGGGGTGCACCCCAAGTCAGGGCCACCGTGAGCTGGGTGGGTGTGACCCTTCACCCCTGTGCACTGATTCCTTACGCCTTGAGTCATGAGGAAGAAGACTCCCGTTGATTCTCAGATTCTATTATTTTAGAGGCTTTCCAGGGTAACCTTCCTACCTTTGTTTTCCTGGCTTTTCCTTTGCCTGCCTTCACGACACCAGAAAAGGGGAAAAAGGAATCGATTTGGACAGCAGCAGGGGAAGCTTGGTATCGGAACGGGCTTTTTCTGGGCTGTTGGACATGAGATCATGTTACTTTTAACAGAGAGGGTGAGCCTCCATCTAAACTTCATCTAAACTGGGAAGTGGGTGTGGTTACAGTGGAATATTTCACGTGGGCGTCACTGCTGTGCTCAGATGGGAAGTCATCATTGCATGAGAGGCAAGGGGCTTCCCGCTGGAAGGATCCAATGGTAAAGGAACACGATGTGCGGGCACTCGGAGAAAAGAAATCTGCTCCAGAGACCCCTTTCCTACTTCCTGTGTGTGGCATGAGGCTCTTCTAGGCAAACCCAGCAAAAAGGGACTTGTGCTCTTCAGTTCTTTCTGCCACGTGGGGACCGTGACGTGTGCCCTGAGCAGCCCCCCTCTACTTCACTGGGAGAGGATGATTTAGACCAAAAGGGGCTTTATAACTACACAGAGTTGTACTTACTCTTTTCAAGTTTGCCTTCCTCCCATGAACAAAGCCACTCAAGCCTTGTTAGTAGGTACATTATGCTGTATTACTTAACATGTATCAGATTTTGGTCCTATGCTAGTTGATCCAGGATTTGAACAAAAGATGTGACTACCGATTTGATGGAGAGGGTAAATCACAGATGCTTCCTGAGGCATGAGCCCTGCAATTAAAAAAAAAATTGTTTTTTTAAACTGTATTAAGAACCCAACATGCGATCTACCGTCTGATCAGATTTTTAAATGTACAATACAGTATTAGCAATAGGTACAGTATCTTACAGCGAGTCTCTAGAACCTACCCATCTGGCGTAACTGAAATTTAATACCTGTTGATTAGCACCTCCCCATTCCCCCTCCCTCCAGCCCCTGGCAACCACCATTCTGTCCTTTGCTTTCATGAGTTTGACTATTTTAGATACCTCATATAAGTGGAATCACGCAACATTTGTCTTTCTGTGACTGGCTTATTTCACACAGCATAATGTTCTTAGGGTTCATCCGTGCTGTCACATATGGCAGGATTTCCTTCTTTTTGAAGGCTGAATAATATTCTGGAGTGTGTGCATGCACGCATGTGCATGTGCTGACGTGTGCACACATGTATACCGCCTTTTTTTCCCCTCATTCCTCCATCGATGGACATTTAGGTGGTTTCCCCATTTTGGCTACTGTGAATAATGCAGCAGTGAACAGTGCTAATATCTTTTTGAGATCCTGCTTTTATTTCTTTTGGGTAAATACCCAGATGTGGGATTGCTAGATAATATGGTAGTTCTGTTTTTAACTTTCTTCTGTGAGGTCTGCACGCTTTTGCATTCTAATCCCTGTAGTTTGTAGTTTCCCACCAGCATCTCAGGCCTGCTTTGCGGGTCTTGGTGACCTGTTCTTCCTGTCTTACCTGTTCTCCTGGCCGCCTGAATCCAGACTGGCAGGTTTAGCCACGCCTTTCTCTGTCTGCACATGGCAGCCTGGAGACCTCTCGCTCTTTTGTCATAATTGGGTTATTGGGTTTTTTTTAAGGGGTAAAAATAATATAAAGGATAATAATACAATAATGATAAAAACGATTAACCCCTTGAGCACATGCCATCTGTGCTCTGTCCCCATCCTTTCAGATCCATGTTATCTTTCGTGCATATAAGCTTCCCCCACATGCTTTCACCCCACCAGACAGCAACCCCTTCTCTTTGTTGGCCAGCTGGCCTCAGGGTTTGATTCCCCTTTGACTGGAATCCTTGTACCCCTGGGGCAGTCCTTAGCTAGGGCTGACCATCAGGAGGGCACAGGTATTTCAGGACAACTCTGAGGTTTCTTTCCCCTGTCCTGTCTCCAGAGAGCCCCTGTGGCTTCCTTCTCCTACTTCCCAAACTGGTTTTCTCTGGAAATGCTTCTAATAAGTAACTTAAACAGGAATTCTCATCTGTGGCTTAAGTAACTCGTTCCAAGTAACAGCGTTAGAAGCGGGTGGAGCTGGGATTTGAATCCCGGTCGCCTGACTCCAGGGGCTGTGCTCTTAACCAGAACGCTTCCGTGTGTCTCTCCAAGGCAGGGCTACTCATCCTTTTCTGTTTATTTGCCTCATCGTGGATTATAATGACTGCCATGGGGTGTTGTGTAAATGCTTGCTTGATGAGTGGCTGAACGACCCGGCTGACCTTTGCACTGTCCCCAAACAGCCTTACTGAGTCCTGTCTCTGGGCAGGTGTCCACTGGGTCTCCTCCTGGAGTGACTTTCCCCCAGCTGTCTATCAGAGTCAGCGCAAGCCCACCTCCTCCTTTCTGCCTCTCCAGCCTGTTGCAGCCCAGAGTCATTTTTTCCCCCTCGAACCAGTATTATTTGTCAGATGTTGCCTTTTCTATCTTCTCTCCTCCCAACCCGACTGTAAATCCTTGAGTGCTGCGATGGTGCCCAGAACCACACAGTAAGCGTTTGGTGATTTGATTCTTTGGGGATTAATCAAAACCCGGTCCAAGCTGTCCAAAGAAATGCCACGGTTGTTTCCGGGTTCTATGAATGAAGGGAAATCATGAGGTCAAGGGACAAAAATTGAAAAAATGAAATAAGCGAGGCGGCAAATCTAAAAATTGTTAGACCATTTTTGGGTAAGCCCGTGTGCGCGTCTTCACGCTGCAGCTGTTCAAGCTGAATCACAGGGTGGATGCATCATCTCCTGGCTTCAAGCACGGTGGCTAGCCGTCTTTCCCCCTGAGGGAATTTAAGCAGATTTATGTGATGAATAATGTGGATTCTCTTCCACTTCTTGGGATGTGGTTTGACAAACTTTATGAAAATAGTAGGTGAAGCATGTCAAGTGTCTTCTTTTCCCCCCATTTGAAAAATAACCGTGATGTCCCTCAGTAGAGTCTGTGTGTTGGATTTGAGCTGGTGGCCAGCCTCACCGTCCACAGGGACCTCTCCTCTTTGGCCAACTGGGCGTGCCCCCATCGTGAGGTCCTGGAAAGAGGGCTGGGCTAGAACTGAAGATGCCGAGGAGAAGAGACCACGTACATGAGCACCTACTGTGTGCCTGGGATTCTGCTCGGTGCTGTCAACAGAGTCTGTGATCGAACCTCACCACCACCTTGGACGTGCTGTCCTTCCCAAGTCCAGCTTATGGAACCCACGTGACTTCACCAAATTCACACCAGATGCGGTGCCCCTGGATTTGAACTGGGTTTTATCTGACTTATATATCCATGAACACTCTCATACATCTTGACCTGCCATTCTAGATATAGACAGAGGTGTATTGGTGAGGATTCTAGAATTCTGAGACTCCTGGGTTTGTTTCTGATCTCTACCTTTTCTACCTTAGCCAATTCCTCTTAGCACTTCACCGTTCATGAATTTGGTAAAGGCAGTATTGCCCGAAATACCATGTTTAGCTAGGACTTTTTGGGGGTGAGTTGCGTAATATTTGAAAAATATTACAAAGTTACTGCAAAATTAGGGAGCTGATTTTATTTTTAGATGCCTACCCACAGGTGAAACATATCAAGCCCATTCCTTGCACACCCTCAGGAAAGTTAAATAGTTTCAGCCTTCTTTTTAAGAAGAAGGAACCTCTCCGGCCAGACTGAGGACTTTCTTGTCACTTACTCTGTAGCACATGCAGCCTGGGGTGTCCTTGCCTTGGGTATGATGCAGCAGGATGCCCTGGATTCTTTGGTCGTCCTGTCCCTCTCCTGCCCACATTGCATAAACATTGGCATGGCAGGGACAGATGGCCACTCCGGGGGCTCCTTTGATGTCACATTTGGTTGCCTGGGTAGGGGGTAGGGGTGGTTGCCGCCAGTCTCCGTGGGAGGAGAGGCTGACTGGGAAATACCCACTTGACAGTGGGTAAACAAAAGCTTAGCTCCGGAAGAGCTGGGTGCCCTGATACGTGTGCGGGCTGGGCTGCAATGGAGTCAGGTTTACATAAGTGTGTTTAGCTTGGGAAGAAGCCAGTCAGCGCAAAGCACAGGCTTTTCCCTCTGCTCCTAATTGATGCTCCGTGGAGTTCGGTTTTATTATGAGAATGTGAATGGACTGGGGTGGGGAAGAGAGAGATGGGACTGCAGATAATTACTTTCAGAGCTAGAAAAAAAATTCATTCCAGAGGCCTGGGTTATCTTTGCTGGAGGTGCAGGTGAAAGTGTCTGAAATCCCAGGAGAGTTGAGATAGAGCGGTGGGGACCGTGTTATCAGTGGGCCCCTTTGCTGGTCCAACAGCATCAATCTGTGTAATGGGGACCGAAGGCTTTGATAGAAATGGGAAGCGTGGTAATGAAGAACCCCCAGACAGGGAGGGCATGAGGGAGCAGAATCACGCCTGGAAGAAAAATCAAGGGCTGACAGTCTGTGACAATCAAATAGTTTGTGGTTTTAGCTTTAGAAGGAACACTGGAGGTAATTGCAATTGCCTGCATGCAAACCAAGCATGGAGTTCCATCCAAGTGGAAAAGGCAAAAGCCGCAAGGGTTGATTGAAAGCTTTTCCTAGTCCAGCCTCTGGGTAATAACTGTTGCTATTTACTTCTCTAATACATTTACAAACCAAATTGAGATAATGTATTCAAGTTAACAGATTGACATCTAGTTACTAGGCTTCATACTGATTGGGAGGGGGAGGGGGGTTAGTTTATTTATTCGTTCATTCCACAAGTCACTCATTGGGTGGCTCTGGGTACTGTCCTTGGAGGTGTCCTCGGGTGATTCAGTGAGGTGTGAGCGATTCAGTGAGGTGTGAGCGCAGCTCACATGCCCTCAAGGAGCTTATAGTGTAGAAGGCGAGAAAAGATAACTCCATGGGAAAGTTAGTAGGGGGCCAACTAAGAGAGAGATCGTCTAGAATTTTGGTACATTTGAAGGGTCGGGACATTTGTCATTCAATGGTGAAATGATTGGGAAAATCATTAATAATAATATTAATACTAATTTCTCTTGTTTATTAAGTATTTGCTCTCTGCCTGGCACAGTTTTAAATGGACTAACACATTTAATCTTCCCAATGACCCAATGAACTATTATCATTCCAGCTTTACAGGTGAGGAAAGTGAGGCAGAGAGACAGAAGGGTGACAGCGGTGCACAGTTAAGTCCAGGTAGACACGTGGGCAGTTTGCACGCCCAACTCCCCCAGGCCTCTGTGGTTCTTCCCAATTCTGATTTTCCTGTGTCGCTGGGACAGTCAGTACATCTTCAGTGTTTCTTTCTGTCTAAGAATCAGCAGCAAACAACCAATATGGGCGCTTAGTTTCTGCTCCACTGTTTTCAATATTTAGAGGAATCTAGTTTGTGTGGATGCCTGATGGGCCATTCAGTCATGAAAAGATCTAACCTACTGACTTTTTAGATCCTTGGAGGGTGATTTTAATTATCATATAAATAGCATGAATATGAACATGGGAGTTTTATTACTCAGTTCCTTGGTGGTGGTTCCACTGTCAGTGTTGATACTGCTAGAAATTATCCCCTGCTAGGGCACAGTGAGTTTTCTCTTTTGGCGAATGGTCATTTTTATTTTTTTAAAAACTTAGGTGAGGGAGGTAAATAAACTCAGTCATTTGTGGTGAAACAAAATGATTATCATTATTTGCTAGTGTTTATTCAATAAAATATGAAAAGAACACTGGGCTAGAAGTGAAGAGACCCAGGTTTTCTTGACTTGAGCTCTTCCTAACCCTTGAACATTTGGTGAGCCAGTTGCTTGGGTCAGGAAATTATATCCTTGGGGTCCTTGTGACGTACAGAAGTTTCTCTCTGTATGGTAAACCTGTAATAGGGGTATTATGTATCAAGACTCAACTTTTAGCTTGATATTACTGCGTTGTTTATTTAAACATGTTGTTTTAGACCCGGATGCTGCAGCTGAATTTTATGTTTTTGGTGTTGTATTTAAAATATTGTGTTATCTTCTGGTTGTGATTTCTTTTCTTCCTTCCTTCCTTTCTTTCTTTCTTTCTTTCTTTCTTTCTTTCTTTCTTTCTTTCTTTCTTTCTTTCCTTTTTTATTCCAGGAGTAGGGGGTTTCATGTAGGATGGAAATGTAAACTAAAGAAGAGATTGGATCTGGAAGTAATTTTCAGCAGTGGAGAAATTAACCAAAATGGGGAAACACACCATTTTGTTGCTAGATAAAGGGAACATAGGAGTGCATACTTGCTTTCTCCGAGTAATCAGATACATTATACATGGATTACTTTTTCATTGGGACTTTATGGTTTAAAAGAAAGCAAAAAGCAGATCTGAATATTAAATATTTCCATCTTTTCAAGAACACATCAAGTTGGCATTTAAACTTGGATTGCCTGCCTCTTATTTCTACAATTTGAAATCAGTTGAAATCCTGCAAGTGGGGGCATTAGTTCAGGTGACCCCTGTCAGTTTATCCACCTGGCCTCCTCTCTGGTCCTTTTTTTAACTCACAAATGGGAGTGGGTGTGAAAGCCCAGGAATACTTTGAATGTGGTAGGATACAGGATGTGGGAAATTTGTCTGCAAAATGTCAGCCTTGAGTAGACATTTTGTAAATGTCTACATTTATAAAATGGAAGGCCTTCTGAACTGTCTTGTGATGCGATTTGAGTTTTTAGAGCTGGTGTGGTACGGTCGAGGATTTCCGTCCTGAGTAGTATGGTTGCGTGGGAATTCATTTTGATTTTAGAAATTGAGAATGAATTTTGACTTCAGGAATCATTGAGAAGTGGTTTCTACTGGTGTTTCATGTCCTACACGTTACACGTTTGGGCTCTTGGATACCATCTTTGCTCACGTTTCCCCTGAGAGGTGCTGTGGCTGGTAGGCCTTTGAGCCGTGAGGGCCTTAGGGCCTGCAGTCTGTGTTTGGAGGTGGTAAGCTCCTCTTTTCTAAAGAGATGGATCTCTCTGACTTAAAATGCCCACCTTTCTCTGGTTTTTGCTTAATAGTATGTGGATTTTGACATAGTTGATTGAATGCATGCTTACTTTTCTAATTTGTTTCTATACCTGTGTCCAGGGACTTTTATGAATCTTTGTCTGGAAATTTGTCATAATCTTGGTTGAATACTTGGTGGAATGTTCAGATGCATTTACTAGTTAGCAGTTGTTTTTAGCACCTACTGTGTGCCTTACTTAGTGAGAGGCTCATGGAATTCAGGCATGGATGGATATTTCAGGTATGGTGGATCCCGCAACAGAACTCAGGAGGAGCTGGTGGTACCAGTTGGGGAAAATGGACTAAGTGTAATGGAATTGACAAGGAAGCCCCACAGAGAGATGTTATTAATAGGGACAAAAGAAAATATTCAAAACTTGTATGACGTTTCAGAGTTTATAATCCATTTGAAGTGCTTGAAAAAACCATAGTGTTGGAAATGAATTCATGTGTGTATAAAACTAAAACCAGACTTCTTTGACAAATTTAACTTCTCAAAATTATTCTTAGAAAGAGGGACTTTCTTCGAGAGTGTGAAGCCTATTTTGTCTTCAACTCACTAAGGTTGTGCTTTACATTTCTCTCTCTTTAAGATGCTATTAAAAACGTACAAGCATCCACACAAAAACCCTGCACACGGATGTCTATAGCAGCTTTATTCATAGTTGCCAGAACTTGGAAGCAACCAAGATGTCCTTCAGTAGGTGAATGCATAAATAAACTGTGGAACATCCAGACAATGGAATATTATGCAAGGCTAAAAACTATCTTTCAAGTCATGAAAAGACATGGAGGAAACTTAAATGCACGTTACCAAGTGAAAGAAGATAATCTAAGAAAGTTACATACTGCATGACTCCAACCATATGACATGCTGGAAAAAGGCAAAACTAGGGGGGGCGGGGGGCAAGGATGAATAGGCAGAGCACAGGATTTTTTCTTTTTAATTTTATTTATTTATTTATTTATTTATTTATTTATGGCTGCGTTGGGTCTTCGTTGCTGCGTGTGGGCTTTCTCTAGTTGCAGCAAGTGGGGGCTACTCTTCGTTGCGGTGCGCGGGCTCATTGCGGTGGCTTCTCTTGTTGTGGAGTGTGGGCTCAGTAGTTGTGGCACAGGGGCTCAGTAGTTGTGGCTCATGGGCTCTAGAGCTCAAGTTCTGTAGTTGTGGCTCATGGGCTTAGTTGCTCCACAGCATGTGGGATCTTCCCGGACCAGGGCTCGAACCCGTGTCCCCTGCATTAGCAGGTGGATTCTTAACCACTGCGCCACCAGGGAAGTCCTGAAGGATGCAGTTTTTGATGAACTGATTCCTTGGGTCGATTCTATGTGAGCCAGTCTTCCCTGCGTGGGGCATGGTGAGGGAGGAGCTGGGCTTGATAGTATTTGAAAGTGCTGTAGTCTGGGGACTGGAAATGGCCCAATCCTGCCTTGATCCTGTTACCTTTCTGCCAGGGGTTGCTATGTGCACAGGGCACATTAGCATGGAACTGAGTGAGTTCAAAAGTTTTTCCGGAAGTTTACATCAGCGTTTCTCCTTGCAGGTTGCCTTTTACTTTTTTGAAGTCATCATTCATGTCTTCAACAAATATTTATGGAGCCCTTCACTTAGGGCCATGCGCACTTCCACATTGTGAGGGTACCGGAGTGAGCAAGACGCAGACGAATCTCTGCACGCGTGTGTAGACATTCTGGGGGCAGAAGATAGGCAGTGATGAAGTAGTTAAAACCTGGAGTGTGTTGGAAGGTGATCACTGCGGTGGAGAACCAGGGAGCTAGGAAGGGAGCTAGGAAGTGCTGGGAGTTTGAACTTTTAAATAAGGGGGTTAGGGGATTGCATGGGTGGCTTCGAAACAAAGATGGCAAGGGGTTAAGGGAGTGAGATCTTTTGTTAACAGACGGGGAGTGATCCAGGTAGAGGGGCTGAGGTTGGGCCTGGCATGTTGGAGGCCACTGGGACCTGACTGGAGAGAGCAAGGGGGAGACTCCAGGAGGTGAGTGTGGTCAGGGGAGGGGGCAGTAGGAGGGAGGCCTTTGAAGGATGGTGGGTGGGAGACATGATCTGACTGAGGTTTTAATAGGATCCTTCTACCTGCAGTGTTGAGAGTAAGCCAGGCCGCCTTCTCCTTCTCACCCTTGTGGCCAGTAATCCTCATGTCTGAGCAGTGATTTGACTTTGTTATGGCTCACGCAGCCCTGATCCCACTGGTGCTATTGGGTCTCTATTAGTAAGTTTTTTGTTTGTTTGTTTGTTTGTTTTTGACTTCTCTAGGTGCAAATCTCTTTCTTTATAGCTGATGAGGAAAAGGACTTCCATCATGCCAGGGTAGGTAGCTGACGAGTTCCATAAGGAGTTCAAGAGTGCTCGAGAAATGCTCCAAGATCATTTAGGGTTCTCTGCAGTCAGATGTTTCATTTACCTTCAAAACAGAAAAATCCTCCTCTTCTTTTGCTCTGAGAGCCCCTTTCTTGTCTGTAATCAGGTTCGAATCGCTTTTCCACTCCACACACCCCATTTTGGTTCAGTCTGATCATGTTTTGGTTCTAAGAAAAGTGAACCATTTGTCATATGTGTTACCTTCTCATGATGGCCTGAACATAGCTGGAGGATATCCGAGCCTTTCAATAATCCCTTCCTAAATATTTTGGTATCTGACCCTCGTTAGCCCATTTTAAGTGGCATGTGGTAAACTTGTCCGCAGATGTTAGTTTGCCAGTGTACTTTGAACAGAATAATAATAACTTTCACATCTGGTCCCCTTTTCATCTAGGGATCTTAAACCCCAAGTGCACATTAATTAAACCTCACATCAATGGAAGGTGGGGAAGGGATGGAAGGGGATGGCTTTAATCACCACTGCAAAGAACTTAGAGGGACAGCCTCTGGGCCCAACACAATAAGAGGGATTTTGCATTTCACGAATGCCTTTCATCTAGCATCTTAAATCCTTGGCAAGTATTACCTGGTGGGTAGTGTATTATCATGCACATCAACAGGGAGAGGGCTATAGGGACTTGCCCTAGTTTTTCAGTTCCATCATTTCAGAGGACTTCTTTTTTTCCTAGTTCATGGGTCCTTATGGCTTATTATGGATTTTCTGGAATCTCATAGTGTGGACTGAAACATGGTAGAGTTGACTGATAAGGTTGTTTGATTCTCTTTCCATCTTTTTGGTTTGGTATTCCGATAGGTAGGGAGTTCCTTTTTCAATGTCAGCTGCCTTCCAAGTTGGTAATGGATAATTCTCATGTAGGGGCCTGGGACGTCTCCCTCACCTTAACCCTGTTTCTCCAGAAAGTTTCCCAAGTGAGTTGGGTCAACAGAAAGGCAGGAGAGAGCCATGTCTTTCTCCAGAAGAAGCTGTTTGAGTTCATTCCTGATAAATGAGGGCATTGGTTTAAAAAAGGGAACAGAACAAAAAAATACAAATGGGAGGATGTTATGGTCATGTCATTGATGGATGGAGAATTCAACTGCTAACCTGTGGGAGGGAAATGGAGGATCTGGCTCTTGCCAGGATAGAGTGTTTATATGCACAGCCGCAGTCCTTCTGCAGTCAGAGCCAGGGGTCATTCCACAAGGGGACGCTGCATGGCTGTTGGGAAAGGCAGACGTTGGCAGCACACGGGAATGGTGTGAGATACACAGTTTGCAGAGAGATGGGCTTCTATATTTTATTTTATTTTATTTTATTTTGATGTTTTAAAATTGAAATATAGTCAGTTTACAATGTTGTATTAATTTCTGCTGTACAGCAAAGTCATTCAGTTATATATATATATATATATATGCATGCATGCATTCGTTTTTTAAAAATATTCTTTTCCATTATGGTTTTTCAGAGGATACTGAATATAGTTCTCTGTGCTGTACAGTAGGACCTTGTTGTTTCTCCATTCCATATATAACAGCTTACATCTGCTCACCCCAGCCTCCCAACCCCCTCCCCCTTGGCAACCACCAGTCTCTTCTCTATGTCTATGAGTCTGTTTCTGTTTTGTAGATAGGTTCATTTGTGCCATATTTTACATCCCACATATAAGTGATATCATATGGTATTTGTCTTTCTCTTTCTGACTTCATTTAGTATGATAATCTCTAGTTCCATCTATGTTGCTGCAAATGGCATTATTTCATTCTTTTTATGGCTGAGTAATATTCTGTTGTGTATATGTACCACATCTTCTTTATCCATTCCTCTGTCAGTGGGCATTTAGGTTGTTTCCATGTCTTGGCTACTGTAAATAGTGCTGCTATGAACATAGGGGTGCATGTATCTTTTCGGATTAGAGCTTTGTCTGGATATATTGGACTTCTTTATTTTAAATAGAGTCTTCAGCTCTATTTTGAAAAATTCCCAAATGCCAATATAAAGTATGTTATTGGTTTTATAATGTAATATAGCCTTATTTAGAGTTGCATGTGGAAATAAACAATATAATGGACAAATGTTGAGAAGTATGGTTCTTTGAATGTCTCCTCCATGTGACACCTCCAACCCACTGATTCCTGGTTTCTTTCCATCTTTATGACCTAAAAGGTAGAAAGATATCCATATTTCCACAGGTAAAAGGTAAACGTGTGTATTATTTTAGATGAAGGCCCTTCTGAGTCAATTCCAAAAGCACACCCTCAGAACGTGTGTTTCCATGACTGTCAACGAGCACTGTTGAACTGTCAAAAATACTTGTGTTCTTTCCTTAATTGTTGTAGTGTTGGTGTGTTTGTTTACCTTGGTGGAACAGTAAAGGAAAGATCATCTGTTCTTATGTGGTGGGATATCCTTGTGCTCTGGGAGCTCTAGTTGGTGAGGACATTACTGGAATGTTCCTTAAATACATAAATAATTTCTGCAAAGAAATGACTTAGAAATCCACTTGGTTGTTTGGAAGCCAAAACAAGCAAACATCTTTGCCTTCTGCATGAACGTCAGACTTTCAAGTTGGATAGCTAATGTTTGCTCATGGCCATGTCAAGAGCCCTGTAGATGGAATCCTAGAATTCTGAGGTAGCTATCCAAAAGGTAGAGACAGAAAAAAAGGCTAAGAGCAGCAGACAGAATAAAAATCATAGTTCTACCACTTACTAGCTGTGTGACCTTGGATAAGTCACTTAAACTCTCTGTGTTTTGGAGTCTTCATTTATAAATTGTGGGTAAGTATTTTCCTTCTAGAACTGTTAAGAAGATTAATATATTTCTCCAGTGTCTGAGTTATGGTCGGTCCCCCCCAAACTGTCAGCTTTATTGTGGTTGTCATCATTTCTCTGCTCTTAGGCTGGAGTCAAATGAGTGATATTGGGGTTTTTTAAAAGATTTCTCTTTTTTTCTCCTACTAAACCTTTGTTGGATTTAACCATTTCTAAGCCAGTTCTCTCAGTTTCCTGCCTGTGGAGCTCCATTAACTGCAGTAGGTGGACATCGTGAAATGATTGATTGACATGATTATCCGGCCCCTGTTTTCTGTCTCCTCTCCTGATGTGTCAATAGCACTACTTTTCATGGCTTCTGTATGACTAGTCTGTGTTTCTTAACTTTGGCTGTGAAGGTCAGAAGTGCACCTAGTAATTTCCCATGAACTTCACCAGCGAATCCCTGTTTCCTGAATAAAAATTTGGCTAACTGCTTCCTGGCTGAGGGGCTCGTCCCTGAGCTATGTGGGAGGACCAATGAGCCACACTTTGCTCTAATTATCAGTGACTGCTTACCACCGTCATGGAAGTAGAAATAGAGGCGTACGTGTTATATACAAGTAATTTTAAAAATTCATTTGGTTTGGGACATGCAATTGAACAGTGACCAGTTCAGTAGCTGGACTAGAGAACCTAGTGTGGGATGGATATTGCAGGTGGAGATTCATCGGGGGCAGCTCCTGTCTCAGTGTGGCAGAGGTGACAGGAATGTCATTGCGTAGTGACAAAGAGAAAGGCAGTGACAGCAATAGAAGTACATCTAGGAGAGGGCAGGGTGTTGAGGCTACGAGTGTGGATTCAGGAGCTATACTGCCTGGGTGGGGAACCAGCTCTGTCACAGATCACTGGAGTGACTGTGGGCAAATTACAGTCATCTCGGGGCTTCAGTTCCTTCCCCTGTAAGATGGGGGACAATGGTACCCACCTCATCAAGTTATCGCAAATAGTCAATGGATTAACATGTGGCAGGACTTAGAGGCGTGCCCAGTACTGGCACACCTCCAGTAAATGTGAGCTAGAACTGCCCTCTGCATCGTGATGAGGCAGATGGAATACACGAGTGTGAGTGATGGGCTCTGGTCAGGGAGGGGAAGAGGAAGCAAGGAAGATTTGAGAGAAGTTGAACTCCAAGCTAGCCTTTTCTTTCTCTTTTGTATATAATATTTTAAAATGATCATGCACCTTCATTATAGAAAAGTTGGAATATATAGATAAGCAAAAAGAGAACAATCAAAACTACCCCTTGGCCTGCTTCCAGTGGTACCCACTATTAACATGTAGCATATTTCCTTCTAGACTTCTTTTTTCCTTCTCTGCTGAGTTGGATTTTGAAAGATGTCAGGGAGGGTTAATGTTTTCCTACACTTAATTCCATCAATTTGGTTACATCAGTGTGTTATATAAGGAGCAATTTTTACTTGCTTTTAAAATTCTGTCATGAAATATTTCAAAAACACAGAAGAGCATGGAGAGGGCAGTGTCTAGATTGGGCTCAAATCATGCGGAGAAGACTGCAGTCTTAGGAAGGGGGAGGTGAAGGCCGACTAAACTTACTGAGTGTCCCCTTAGGTCTGTCCCTGCATTGGGCTTTTCAGGCAGGTGACTTCCTGTATCCCTACAGTAACCATCTGAGGTCAATCCCCACCCCCCCCACCCCCTTTTTGATCCTGTAACTAAGGAGGCTTTGAGAGGTTGAAGGATTCGCCCACCATAGCACATGAATCAGCGTAGAGCTGGAAGTGTCGTGAGCTTGATACCACCTAACCTGAATGCTGTTTCCTCTTCTCAACTGCCTCAGGGCCCCCTGACTCAACCATCTTTGCTCTTCTTTTATGTTGTGAATTTTTTTTTGACAAATTATATTTGGAAGCATACAGTGAACAAAGTTGAGCTGATTTTTTTGTGGTAAAATATATATAACAAAAGATTTACCATTTTAAACATTTTTAAATGAACAATTCAGCCAAATTAAGTATATTCATGACGTTATGCAACCTTTACTCCTGTCTTTCTCCAGAGCTTTTCGTCATCCCAAACAGAAACTCTGTACCCATTAAGCAATAACATCCCCACCTCCAACTTCTATTTTACATTCTGTCTCTACAAATTTGCTTATTCCAGATAGGCAATTCGTCACATAAGTGGAATACTTGTTCTTTTGTGACTGGTCTATTTTACTTAGCATAATGCTTTCAAGGTTCATTCCTGTCGTAGCATGTATCAGAAATTCATTTCTTTTCATTGACTGAATAGTATTTCATTACATATACATACTACATTTTGTTTATCCGTTCATCTGCCAGTGGACATGTATGTTTCCACCTTTTGGCTATTGTGAATAGTGTAGCTATGAACATTGGTCATAGAACTCAATGAGAACAACAACAACAAAACAACCCAATTTAAAAAATGGACAAATAGACATTTCCCCAAAGAAGATACACATATGACCAATAAGCACATGAAAAGATGCTCAGCGTCATTACTCATTAGGGAAATGCATATCAAAACCACAATGAGATCACTGCCCACCCACTGGAATAGCTATAATAAAAAAAGGAAAATATCAAGTGTTGGTGAACATGTGGAGAAATTGGAACCCTTGTACATTGCTGTTGAGAATGCAAAATGGTGCAGCTACTGTGGAAAAGAGTTTGATGGTTCCTCAAATTGTTAAGCATAAAATTACCATATGACTCAGCGATTCCACTCCTAGGTATGTGCCCCGAAGAATTGAAAACAGGGACTCAAACAGATACTTGTATACCAATTGAGCTAATTTTGAATGTGCATTATTATTATTGTTTATCAATTCACCTTTCCTAAAGATGATTTACTTATGTTGCCATCTGGGCATTTAGCATGTAGAGCAGCAGAAATTAGAGCTCCAGAAAAAAACCCCACCTACACAATACAAAGCCACATTACTTGAAACTGAAGCCGTAGAGACACAAAAAGTTTGGTTCAACGACGGAGGCCAGCTTGTAATGTCAAGACACAAAGGGAACGTTTTGAAGAAGAATCCAGGCTGAATCAGATTTCTTCTGTCTAATAACATTGTCAAGATAATGATAAAATAATGTCAAGAAGATTTATCTACAGAACTTTTTTCTTCTAGTCTCAGAGCCCCAAAGATTTATTTCCCGAGTATTAAATTTTCTTGGTTGTACCATGATGAAATTGGCAGGTCTTGCTAATCAGAGTTGGGAATAGAAAATCTACTTAGAACATTTGTTTTGAGTTCTTGGGTAGTTATTCCATATCTGTAGAGTTGAGTCTCTTGACCACCTATTAACCACTGATAATTTATCCTGAACTTAAAGCCTTAGGGGGTGTATCAAAATATTCACACTTGAATACTTGTTATTCTGGAAATTCACTTTGAATTATAGAACGAAATACTCTCTCTGCAAAGACCTGGGAGCTGTAACCGCCCAAATTGTTGTTTAACTCCACTCTGCAGCCCTTCCATTAGTTCTGTGACTGGGCATTAACCTAAAGAAAGATACCTTTTTTCTGAAATCCTCTCTTGAGCTGGGTCAGTGGTTACTTGTTTTAGTTTCTCTGCTGGGTGGGAGCTGCTTAAGAATAGGAATATGTAATATAGTTGTCTGATTAAGTTGGCACAGGTAGTCTGTCCTAAAATTACAAAGTAACAGCCGAATCAAGCACAGTCTTTTTTTTTTTCTTTTTAATTCATTGATTTTTAATATATTCACAGAAATGTGCAATAATCAACACAATTTTTAGAGTGTTTAAATTACCCCCATCCCTCAAAACCCATGTACCCATTAATTGTCACTCCCCACCCTTACCCCCGCACTCCAGCTCTAAGAAATCATTAATTTACTCTATTTTTTTTTTCTATAGATTTTTCTATCCTGGATATTTTATACAAATGGAATCATATAATATGTGGTCTTTTGTAACTGGCTTCTCTCATTTAGCATAATGTTTGCCCCTGTTGTAGTATGTAGCGTAATTTCATTCCTTTTTATTGATGAATAATATGTCAGTATATGGATATACCACATTTTGTTTATCCATCCATCAATTGATGGACATTTGGGTTGTCCCTTATTAGGTACATGATTTACAGATATATTTTTCCCATTCTGTGGGTTGTTCAAGCACAGTCTTTCAAGTGCTGTCAACCCACTTGAAATCCAGAATGTGGAGAGGATCGAGCCAGTGGGATTTGAGAAGCTCTTCTCCCTGCCCAAGTTCTGAACCAACTGGGAAAGACAGAGGAGTCAGCAGGTGGAGACCAAAAGGTCAGCTTCGTTACTGATAGATGTGGGACTGGAGGTTGTGGCTTAGGAGTAGGGCAACAGTAAGATTCTTGAAATCCTTACCTGGAAGAATTAGATGGACTTGCCCACCTATGCAGACCTAGCCCTGGACAATAGTAGGTGGCCCCCGTACTAAAATTACCTTCTAAACTCACCTGCCACATGATCCAGAGCGGGTCAGACCTTGGGTTCTCCGTGGGCCTGGGAGATCCCAAAGAGAGGGGGAAGAGAGAGGCTTGAGCTAGGCATGCGGGGGTCATTTTCCCAAACTGGGTGAGTGACCCTGCCCCCCACCCCCCAGCAGTCCAAGTGGTCAGCGAAGCCAGGGAGTTTTCTTTGCTTTATAGTACGTGGATCTTCCCCAGGGAAGGAAACCTCAGGCCTGGGGACGTGGCACACATGTTCCATCAGGCTGAATGCTATCATAGTTCCAAAACACAATTATTTTATCACCTTTGATCTGATAAAAGCGAACCACTTAGAGTCTTGATTCATTTTCAGTGAGAGGGCTGATTCTGCCCCAACCATAGGGCGAGGAGAAGGCCACGTTTGTGTGTGTGTTTGTTTTAATAAATTTATTTATTTTTGGCTGCATTGGGTCTTCATTGCTGCATGCAGGCTTTCTCTAGTTGCGGCGAGCAGGGGCTACTCTTCGTTGCGGTGCGCTGGCTTCTCGTTGCGGTGGCTTCTCTTGTTGCGGAGCATGGGCTCTAGGCGCGCGGGCTTCAGTAGTTGTGGCACGTGGGCTCAGTACTTGTGGCTCACGGGCTCAGTAGTTGTGGCTCACGGGCTCTAGAGCGCAGACTCACTAGTTGTGGCGCACGGACTTACTTGCTCCGCAGCATGTGGGATCTTCCCAGACCAGGGCTCGAACCCGTGTCCCCTGCATTGGCAGGTGGATTCTTAACCACTGAGCCACCAGGGAAGTCCCACGTTTTTGTCTTAATAGACATTCAGGTGTTTACTCCCCATAAAATGCTCCCCTTTGTGAAATGCGGACACCCCTTTTCATCCGAGGGTGGCTGCACTTCACGATTGTCTAAATCAGTGCAAACCTTTTCTTGAAATATTTTGGCTGTTTAATTAGGAATAAGCAGTGATGAAGCAATGATTTTGAAAGTAATTAGCTTAACATTCTGTCAGTTCTCTGTTGGACAGGAAATGTAGGTAGGTGACAGTCTTCAGTTCTGCAGATTTCAGAATCCTAGTGTCGTAGCGCTAGGACACCACAAAGGGCATCAGGGACCCTCTAGTTTAACCCTCTCTCCTAATTTAACACCCAGAATCTTAATATGGTCAATCTTCCTTGGTAGGCACTCAGTTTATAGAATAAATGAATGAATGCTATATATATTCTGCTCTATTGCTACTCTTTCTTTTGTGACATAATTTCATGGCCATCTTGGTTGGGATGACCTGCTCTCCTGGCATGTTAATTTTATTTATGTATAGGGGAAGCTTTATGTGGTTTTGTTGCCAGGTTTGGTGACCCTCATGAGATAAATACATTCATACACAAAACTTCTGTGGGTTCCACTCATTTGAAAACCTGGTAAAAGCCATGGAAGTGCTCTTTTTACAAATGCAGATATGCCTATGCACATAATTTTGTCTCCAATTCCAGAAGGTTCAAAGGCCTTTGAAAGTTCTCCTGGGATCCTTTGCTGAGAACCTTTGTTTTAGCGTCAACTCCCAAGACCTATGCAGAATTGCTAAAGTGAGCAAGGCTATGTGACCCCTGCCCTTTAAAAGCATGAATGTTTAAAAGAAATACAAATGGCTTCATGTGGAGACTTGTAATTTCCATCTGGGCAGTGATTTTTAACTGATGGTTGAGACCCTTTTGGGGTTTATTAAATAATGTTAGTGGTTTGGGGCCAACATTACCAAAACAATGTAATGGAACATAATAGAAAAGAAACCAGGCTATACGTCTATATATTGAGTTGAGATGAAAAATATAGGCCCCAGTTTGAGAAGCCTGATGTCTGCTCTGCTTGTTTTACTGTATATATTTAGGGCAGTGGGAGCAATTTAAAGAAATTCATGCTTTCTTTTCATGATCTGTTTTGACTGTGTTGGCCCTTTTTCTTCCTTATAAAAAAGGTCCAAGAGTCCACTGGTTCCACTAACATTTTAATGTCTTGACAGCCTATCCCAAGTCATCACTTATCCACAGTTGTGAAAATAAGCTTAAATCCTACTCTTGAAGGCTCTCCTGATTTTTCTTTATATTCAGTCTTTTTTTCCTCCTCTCCAGCTAAGTAAAGATCAGTGTGATCCCCACCAGGCCACCACTTGAGCACTTTTAGATAAGAGACTTAACGTTCCTAGACTCAGTTTCCTCATCTGTAAAATGATCCTGATAATGATAATTTCCTTCTCCCAGGATTATTGGGAAGATTATGAGTTTACACATGTAGAATGCATAGCATAAATCCTCAGTAAGCATTAATCAGTATTCCTAGTAGTGGTTGAATTGTTTGTATACCGTAAGGGAATTGCATTTTTTAAAAATAAATTTATTTATTTATTTACTTTATTTTTGGCTGTGTTGGGTCTTCGTTGCTGCGCGCGGGCTTTCTCTAGTTGCGGCGAGCGGGGGCTACTCTTCGTTGCGGTGCGCGGGCTTCTCATTGTGGTGGCTTCTCTTTGTTACGAGGCACAGGCTCTAGGCGCGCGGGCTTCAGTAGTTGCAGTACGCAGGCTCAGTAGTTGTGGCTTGCGGGCTCTAGAGCCGCAGGCTCAGTAGTTGTGATGCACGGACTTAGTTGCTCCGCGGCATGTGGAACCTTTCCGGACCAGGGCTCGAACCCGTGTGCCCTGCATTGGCAGGCGGATTCTTAACCACTGCGCCACCAGGGAAGCCCGGGGAATGGCATTTTATACTTCCTTTAGAACTTCTCAGAATCCGTACATTTGGGCTGCATTTACCAAGGAGATGAGCACTATGGTAATGTTCTTTAAAGCATCTGCCTAATCAATTTTTTTTAAATGTACATTTTTTTGGTATAAATTATTTTGCCCCCACACGTCATAAATGACATTAAAAGAACAATCTCTCTTTCCTCTCTTTGGATTGTGAACCAACATTCTGTTCACTTACAAATGTTGCAAATGTTGATTTTTGGAACCCAGATGGGAGTCTCCACAAAGACTCAGAATATCATTAAAACTCAAGTGCCAGGATCTGTTATTAAAGTAAATGTGGTAAAAAAAAAATTTCTCAAAGAGAGTTAAGTGACTTTCCTGGTGTTTTTCCCCCTCAGAAGTACTTTTTGTAGGTACTGTGTCAATCTTTAGAGAAAGGAGTTTATTGAATTTCCAGAGTTATTAACAATACTCAAAGCAAATATTTCCCCCAAATCAATGCATTCAAATTCTTATAAATTTATTTATTTATTATTTATTTTTGGCTGTGTTGGGTCTTCGTTGCGTGCGGGCTTTTTCTAGATGTGGCGAGCAGGGGCTACTCTTCGCTGCGGTGTGCAGGCTTCTCATTGCGGTGGCTTCTCTTGTTGCGGAGCATGGGCTCTAGGCATGCGGGTTTCAGTAGTTGTGGCACGCAGGCTCAGTAGTTGTGGCTCGTAGGCTCTAGAGCACAGGCTCAGTAGTTGTGGCGCACGGGCTTAGTTGCTCCCTGACATGTGGGATCTTCGGGACCAGGGCTTGAACCTGTGTACCCTGCATTGGCAGGCGGATTCTTAACCACTGCACCACCAGGGAAGTCGTCAAATTCTTAGAAGAGATAATTTATGCATGAAAATCTTGCTTCTCTACCACTCTTAGTGTATTGCGAGAAGATTTAAGTTAAAGCTCGTTGTAGCTTATAATATATAGGATGTACTCTATGCATATAAATATTATTTTTTGCTCCAGTAGCTGCTATAATTTAAAGGTTGTGTGTGATGTGAGTTTGAGAAGGTTGCTGAGCTATCTCTCGTCGGGCAGCCCTACCTTCATTAAAATGCTTCCTGACACTCCTTTCTGTTACATGCCCTGCCCCGTTCATTCCTTCCATCTACATAATGTTTTCATATTCTCTTTTCTTCCTTTCACTCTCTCTAGCTATAAAAACTTTCCCCTCGGAAGGAATGCAGTTACTAGTATCTGGCAGAATTCTATAGGAAAAGGCCATCTATCTATTGTCCAATGGTCCAACGTTGGAATTCCCACTCAGCTACTTTTAAGAATTTGGGCAACATCATTGACCTCTCTGAGCTTCAGTTTGTTGTTTGTAAAAGGGACCTCTTATTATCTGTGGATTCAGTGAATGCTTCATACTGATAAGGCGCAAGTTTACTTCTCTGAAAGGTATGTGTTTCTCGAGAAATAATTAAAAATCAACATCTAACAGTGGATTTTTTGGTTATTATTCAGCTGGGTAGGGAATGTATTTTGTGAACAAGGGGGGTCTTCTTAGAACCCCTGAAATCTCTTTATTTCTCAGTTTTCCTACTGTTTGCAAGGGCTCTGACATTACATGCTGAGTGATAGGTGCTAATAATAATAACTTTTATTGATCCATCTTTTACGTTCCAAGTCAAGTATGTGCTTTTGCATATTATTACATTTAATCGTCATTGGTCACTTGGGGGTGGGATGGTGGTGGTACGGTGTTACTAGGAACAGTCACTAGAACTGATTTCTTACCATTTACAGATGATAAATTGAAGTTCAGTGATGTTGAGAGACTCACCGCATAGTCTTCCTGGCCCTCGAGGCTAATTTCTCAGTCACTGTTCAATCCTTTCTTTCCCTGTGAAGAGGTAGACAGAGATAATTAGACTGCTGAGTCAAAAATAGGGTGTCCCATCCACCGCCCCCACCCCCCGCCCCTGTCTCCCGAGTCCAAGAACTGCCCGTTGTGCACTGATACACTCCAACACGGAGGAAATGGACCCGTCCTGAATTTGTCCATAGACCCAGGTGTGGGAGGATGAGTCTTTTAAGAAATTACTAAGTTGACTCAAACATAATGATAAACCACCTCCCATGGCTGTTTGGGCCAAAATCTGTATCCCAAGTTACCGGGAATCTTGGTGGACATTTTTGGAGTGATTTCACTTCAATATTTAAAGCTTCTATCTTTCACTGGGTGGTGTCATTAAAGAGAAAACACTTTCGTAGTAATATCAGCTGTTCCCTAGGTGAGGTCCTTCCCCTTTTTAGAAAACTGGCAGCTCAGTTCAGGGCCTCCTGTCTCCCTTTGGAGGATATTAATTCCCCAGAGTGAGCAATTTTTGACCCTGTTCCTCTCTGTGCATCAACAAAGCAGTGTCGGAAAACATTTCCTGACAGTGAAGACACTGGGCAAGGGAATCCAGGTTTTCCTCCTTGGTTCCAGCACCAATGTATGGCGGTTCATTATTTACATATTGTGAGTCCTGCCAAGCCGATGCAGGTGTTGCTGACTTGTGAAGACATGTTTACTCTCCTTTCTCTAAAGAAAGGTTGAGATGCAGTCCTTTGTCATAGGGATCATGCTATGCCAGTCACCGAGCTACATGTCAGTGTATAAAAATACAGATTACACTGTGCTATAGAAATAAACATTTTGCCATACTGCCTTTAATAGGTTTTCTTTCAATGAATATCGTCCTCCTTCCTTCTCACATCCCACGTTGTTGGGTAACCCTTCCTTTAGGGTTGCTGGCTGTGATCATGAGATCATCTTAGTTGGCGTTGTCGTTTTGGTGTCACTAAATTGTTAGGAGAGAACACAGTTGCTAGGAGTTTCCACGTGGGAGTGGTTAACTTCTACTTCTCAAAGGTAGCTGGTAAGGCTGGGTTTTCAGGAATCCAGTATGTCTCAGTTGTAAGTCTGTGAAATTAAGTTAACTTCCATGATGGTAAATTTCCAAGAATTTTTTTGGAATTGGTAGCTTTGTGACCACCCAGAAGATTCTCACCAAAGTTCTTTAACCCAAGGCAGTTTTTCGTCTAGATAGACTGACCCCTTTAATATACAACCCCAAATTTCAGTGGCTTCGTATACTCGGAGGTTTACGATTGCCCTTGTCAATCTGTTGCGGGTTCTCTTTCTTCACAGGGTCATTCAGGGACCCAAAGCTGCTCCACCTGCTTGGCTTCTGGCTTCTCTGCATTTGATGTGTAGGGAAGAGAAGAGGCACCACCCGGAGGGTCTCAGGGGAGGTATAAGGGGTAGATTCTGGAAGTGGCCAACATTATATGAGTTTGTATTCCATTGGCCATGACACAGGCACGTGGCCCCCTCATCGGTTTGACTGGGCTGGGAAGCTACATTTCCTCACTTCCCAGGTGAAAAAGGAATAAATTTAATGTCACAATTTCATGTTATAAACTTAATCTTAAGGGTTTCTGAAGGTGAGGTGTGTCTATTAGGAAGACCTTGACAGGGGATTGACTTGGTAGCTAGTTATTTGATCTGAATTCCGGATTTATTTTTACCTTAGGTGTTCATGAGCTTCCCACGAATGGGGAAGAAGGGAATTTTTTTTTTTTTTTTTAAAGTGCTGCACTGGGAACTTTGCTTTTTTGCCTGATGATGTATTTATAACCTGCTTAAAGATCCAGAATTAATGTCTGGTCATGCATGATGCGTTCTAGTTATAATCAGATTTGGGTTTTTCAGATGGTTCCTCTGTGGATCTGTGCTAACTTCAGAGATTCCCTGATGTCTGTCTTTGTACCTCACCTTGACCTGAGTTTCAGGGTTAGAAGGCCACGTCGTCGAGTTTCCTCGTTTGAACAGCAGCTCCCTTGACTTTCAGGAGGACCCCAGCCAGACATTCCTATCCAGGAGTGTGGAATTCCAGCCATGTGATTTTTTTCCACCTAAGAGATGTTTTCCCCTATAAATTCCAAAGCTTTTCATCTTTAATAATAATTTTGGAAGCATTTAGAACATTTCATACTTTCTCAGTCATCTTCAACAGAGTATGTGGCGCATAATTTAATCTGTAGTCCGTTTTTTCTTTTTCTCTCAAGCTGAGATTTTGGTCAAGTAGAAGTTATTGAGGTTGGAAGGCCCAGAAAGGGGAGGCCATAGAGCTAATTGCACTGTTCTTCTCATGGTTGCTTCATTTCCTCCTGTCACATCTGGTGTGTGGTATTCTGTCCCTTCTTCCTCCTCCCCATCAGCCACTGGTCCCTTGAAACTCTCTGCCTTTGGTTTACTGTTGGCTGTAAACACCAGATAACTCAGTGTGTTAAATCGAGAATCAATAGGTTCTAAATGAGAACTTAACAACAGAGAGACTCCCACTACTGACAGAGTCAAGTTCAGACTCCTTGTCTCGTGGTCTACAGCCTTTGGAAGCTAGCTAATCTGGTCCTGGCTGGTTGCACAAATTGCAGCAACCCCACGCTCGTCACACACACACTGCATCCTCTTTCTGAGCCACACCGAGCTATAATCCTCATAAACCATACAATCGTAATAAATATCAATGAATGTTAATTGAGTATTTACTATGTGCCAGGGTCTTTTGTAGAATATATTGAAGCATTAAACCTTCCCAGAGACCAAGGCATTTAGAATATATTAAATGTAGATCAAATTCTCAAACATTTAAAATAGTTCAATATTATGTTATTAATATATACTATTACATATCACATATTAATAATTTAATAATTAAGTATAGATTAAATGTTACCCATATAGGTGCATGTGGAATACATTAAAGCATTTAACCATCTCAAGGACGGGCTGGGTAATGTTATCCTCTCCCTTTTACAAATGGGGAAAGGAAATGCAGAGGTTACATAACTTGCCCAAGGTCACACAGCTAGGGGGCGCCAGAGCAACCCATTGTGTAGTGCTGACTATCTGAAGTAGCTAGATTCCCATGGGTGAATTTCCCTCCCCAGCCCTTTATTCTACTTGGGGGAGCCCCTTATTTCTATGCTCAAAGTTCAGTGTAGACTCAACATCTTCCCATAACTTCCCCCTCTTCTCATGCTGTCTCTTTCCTGAACAGAATCAAGTCTGTGCTCAGAAATGAGATCATTACACATTCCATCTATTCGCACGCCCCCGCCTCTGCTAGACTGGAGCTCCTCGAGGACAGGGCCGGGGCTGGGGAGGCCTTTGTTAAATGCTGGTGGAACTGATCAGCATTAGAGATTATCATGACAGCTTCCCATTTTCCAGATGACAAAACCGAGGCTCAGTGTGGTTGCATCACAGAGCTGTCTGGGGAGGATCTGGGACTAATACCGTTGCTTTCCGAGTCTGTGGCAATGTGGACTTTGAAAGCAGAACACTCGGCAGTTATTTTGGTCTGGTTCCTTAGTTCCTGGCAGTGTTCTGGCTGGCGGGAGGTGTTCCTGAGTGTACCATGCACTTAACGTGTACTCGGAGTGATAACAACAGTTGTAGGAGTGGCTTGGCATGAAGAGACAGAGCCAAGGCCCTGAGTTTACACCAACCTGCTGACTGAGGGTTCAAATATTCTGGTGAGGACAGAAGGGCACATGAGCACGTGTGGCTAAAGGGATTTTGTTTGATTTTTTCCTAAGATGAAGCTAGCGAATTTTATACATCCTTTCATGCATTCTCATATTTAATGTAGCAAATCACTTGCTAAATTATGTCTCCTTGTACAAATGATCCACAACCGTTCTGTACCTGTGTATGTAACTTAGAATAAATAAACAATCAGGCTTCAAATTTTGTTTTTAATTGGAAATTGTCACAAACTTTGGGAAAAGTTGGCACTATCCTATGAAGAATGTTGTTGTCTCTCAGTGATTTGGGAGTAAATTGCTTTTACCCCCAGGCATGAGTGTTTTTTTCCTATAAGCAAGGGCACGCTACTACACGGCCACCCTACAGGGTTCAAAATCATGAAATGAGCTGATACAGTACCGTCGGCTCCTCATCACACCCTCTTCCACTCTTGTCATTTGTCCCGAGCGCCATTTCAAGTAACAGATGTTTCCAGTTCCAGCATGTGTTGCCTTGAGTTGTCACGTGTCTTCAGATGCCTTCCGTCAGGAGCAGCTCCCCCGTCTTGGTGCTCATGACTTTGACTCTGTTGAAGAGCCCAGGCCAGTTACTTTGTTGCTTGTCCGTCAGTTCGGCTTTGCTTGAGGCTTTCTCGAGATCAGATCCACATTCCACATCATTGGCAGACACATTAAATGGTGATGGTGTGTCCTTCCCACTGTGCCTTCCCTGGGAACTCCCAATGTGGACCCACCCCATTTCTGATGACAGTCACTCACCTTGGTCTCTTGGTTAAGATGGCATCTGCCAGCCTTCCCTGCTGGGAAGTTATTCTTTTCCCCTTTGTAATTAGTAAACGTTTTATAGAGAGATACTTTGAAACGGTGTCGATCCCCTATTTCTCAACAAACTTTGAGTTTACTTATTTATATCTATATGGACTCGCGGTTTCCTATTTTAGTCAATGGTTATACTCTGTTAGTGGTAGTATTTATTTTGATAAGTCAGGTCTTCCCTGATTGGACCTGTGGGGGTCCCTTCAGGAGGGTTCCTCTGTGCTCTTCTGTCCACCATTCCTCACTCTGGCAGGACTCTGATTAACCCTGGATGCCATCCCTACCCTGCTTGGGCTCTGACACGCCTGTGCCAGGCCACTCCCGTGAGTGGATACCCTCCCCACTGTAGTTTTTAAAAAACTCATGTTTTTTTAAAAAATGCATACTTCTGGAGAGGGTGTGGAGAAAAGGGAACCCTCCTACACTGTTGGTGGGAATGTAAATTGGTACAGCCACTATGGAGAACAGTAGGGAGGTTCCTCAGAAACCTAAAAATAGAGTTGCCAGATGATCCAGCAATCCCATTCCTGGGCATATACCCAGACAAAACTATAATTCAAAAAGATACATGCACCCCTATGTTCATAGCAGCACTATTCACAATAGCCAAGACATGGAAATGATCTAAATGCCCATCGACAGATGAGTGGATAAAGAAGATGTGGTAATATATATATATATACACATAGATATACAATGGAATATTAGTCATTAAAAAGAATGAAATAATGCCATTTGCAGCAATGTGGACGGACCTAGAGATTATCATACTAACTGTAGTAAGTCAGAAAGAGAAAGACATGTATCATATGATACCGCTTATATATGGAATCTAAAAAAAGGGTACAAATGAACTTATCTACAAAACAGAAAGACTCACAGACATAGAGAATAGACTTGTGATTGCCAATGGGGTTAGGGTTAAGGATGGATTGGGAGTTTGGGGTTAGCAGATGCAAACTATTATGTAGAGGATGGATAAACAACAAGGTCCTGCTGTATAGCACAGGGAACTACATTCAATATTCTGTGGTAAACCATAATGGAAAAGAATATGAAAAAGAATGTATATGTATATATGTATAACTGAGTCACTCTGCTTACAGCAGAAATTAATGCAACATTGTAAATCAACTATACTTCAATAGAATTTAAAAGAAAGTATATTTCAGATTATCTCGGGGTCAGTATACTATAGACATATTAATGAAGGTTTTAAGGTTGCCAACAAACACATGACAGAATGCTCAACATCATTAATCATTAGAGAAATGCAAATCAAAACTACAATGAGATATCATCTCACACCGGTCAGAATGGCCATCATCAAAAAATCTACAAACAATAAATGCTGGAGAGGGTGTGGAGAAAAGGGAACACTCTTGCACTGTTGGTGGGAATGTAAATTGATACAGCCACTATGGAGAACAGTATGGAGGTTCCTTAAAAAACTAAAAATAGAACTACCATACAATATGCCCAGCAATCCCACTACTGGGCATATACCCTGAGAGAACCATAATTCAAAAAGAGTCATGTACCACAATGTTCACTGCAGCTCTATTTACAATAACCAGGACATGGACGCAACCTAAGTGTCCATCAACAGATGAATGGGTGAAGAAGACGTGGCACATATATACAATGGAATATTACTCAGCCATAAAAAGAAACGAAATTGAGTTATTTGTAGTGAGGTGGATGGACCTAGAGACTGTCATACAGAGTGAAGTAAGTCAGAAAGAGAAAAACACATACAGTATGCTAACACATATATATGGAATCAAAAAAAAAAGGTCATGAAGAACCTATGGGCAGGATGGGAATAAAGCCGCAGACCTACTAGAGAATGGACTTGAGGACACGGGGAGGGGGAAGGGTAAGCTGGGACAAAGTGAGAGAGTGGCATGGACATATATACACTACCAAATGTAAAACCGATAGCTAGTGGGAAGCAGCCGCATAGCACAGGGAGATCAGCTTGGTGCTTTGTGACCACCTAGAGGGGTTGGATAGGGAGGGTGGGAGGGAGACGCGAGAGGGAGGAGATGTGGGGATATATGTATATGTATAGCTGATTCACTTTGTTATGCAGCAGAAACTAACACACCATTGTAAAGCAATTATACTCCAATAAAGATGTTAAAAAAAAAAAATGAAGGTTTTAGGGGAGAATTGGTTTTGTTCCTCAACTGAAAAAAACCCCAACGAAGCCTGTTTAGAATTTGTAACTGGTGTGGAAGGGGAGTTTCTGTGCCTCCAGGCACATTCTTATACAAATTATTAAAAGACTTAGGAGAAGTTCAGTCATGTTAAAAACCCAAAGTTTGAAATTGTTGTCATCACTTTTCTTCTCCACATCTGGGTTGTGGAGAAAAAAAAGATTTGCAAGGTGATAGAAGGGCATCTTCTCAAGGAGAGTTGGGGTGGGAGGAAGGGCGGCTCACAGAGGAACCTGCGAGGATTACTTTTTAACTGTACCCCGTGGTTCTGGAAGGGAGGGGAAAAGGTGAGAACCACTTTTTTTTTTTTTAATTGTCTGTTCTCATCTCTCCTTCCTCCCCTTTCCTCTTCTTTCCCGTCCTCATCCATGCTGCCCAATCCTGTGCCCCAAACGCTCATTCATTACCACTTACCTTTCTATATGACTTACTCAAATTTGCCACTCTCAAAATCATCAACTAAAATTCTTGGCCCCAAATTTAATTTTTAAAAATTGTTTATAGATAGATTTTTTTTTAAAGCAATATTTTAGTGAAACGATGATCATAGTGAACACGTTCAGTGGCACATCCTTGTTAAGAAAAAAATATAAAATGTATACTGTTGGGACTTCCCTGGCGGTCCAGTGGTTAAGACTCCGTGCTCCCAATGCACGGGGCATGGGTTGGATCCCTGGTCCGGGAACTAAGATCCGGCATGTCACGTGGCCAAAAAATTAAAAATTAAATAAATAAATAAATAAATAAATAAATAAATAAATAACCCTTCTCAACAACTGATCAGTCTGTTAGAAGAAACATTAATAGTGAAAAAGAAAACTATGTTTAAAAGTAAATAATTTAAAAAAATAAAATTTATAATATTTACTTTATAAATATGTCTTCTCTGCCCCCTTCTCTCTCTCTCTCTCTCTCTCTCTCTCTCACACACACACACACACACACACACACACACACACACACACACATACACACACACCAGTGTGATGAAAGATAGTTATCTGAGACAGGGGTTGGGTAAATTTTGAAATTCAAAACATGTCAAGGATATAATATTCCAGTCTGTTATTAACATTTACTAGGGCTGGAAAAATCTTTTTGTTGTCTTGAATTTTCAGTAACCACACCCACGTTAAAAAAAATCTTTCCCGTATTCTCATTTTAGCACATCACTCTTACCTTTAACACATGGTACTGTTCGACTGAATTGAACTGGACCCCCAGTTTTGAGGCTGGTAGGCTAGATTTCTTAAAAATAGTTTCTCTTGATGGCTTCCCAGAAACAAAGAGCATTTGAAACTTAAGATTGGGATTTAATCGGTGTATACCTGATTCCTTTTGGACCCTAAGCTTCCAAGATTTCCTTTCTTTTTTCCCGTCCTCTCTGTTTTCTTCACTCCACAGGCTTCTATTCTTTCTGTGGTTGCTGTTTATTATTTTTCATACCTCTGGTACCAACTTAGGAAACCTTTAGGTTGGCTTGGAGTTTCTGAGGAAATTGAAAAAAGGACCTTTTCCTTGCTTTAGGAGTAAATAGAGTATACGAACGTATCTGTAGCTTTCACAGCCAGATAGAGGCCAAAACTCTCAGGAACCCCACCAAGCAAGTATCTTACATTTTATTGCTTTTGGTGAGCCATACCTTGGGATAGAGTTTCATACGTATTCACTATATCATTTGCTTTTGGCTTTATCTTAGTCATTCTTCCCCAAAGAGTGTTTTTTTAAAGGTCTTTTTTGTTTTAACAATTATAAATCATTTTGATGCTAATAAATGGGAAGGCAGTGCCATGCCGCTCTATAATCCAGAAGTTACTTAAAATTGACTGTGGATAGTATTGAGGGAGAGTTTTGCAAGATATTTGACATCTCAACTATATGTTGAATAACACTGTTTTTTATTCTCTGAGTCTAATATCCCACCTGGATAGCAGGGGCAGATCAACTGCATATGTCTGGCATACTCTGATGAACTTACCTAGAGGATAATTCCTATCTGAGCTTCCTCTTTATGCTTCTCAGTTCTAACTGTGTCCTGATTTAATGCCCTTGTCTGTATTCCATAGTTATAAGGGTTGTATAATAAGAGTCTAGAGAAGAATAAGAAATGGAACCCAGGGTTTTTATTGTGTAGTTTTAAATTCCACTCTATTAATCTAGCTCTTGAGGCCCTGTAGGAACAGGTCTCCCGTCTCCAGGCCTGGGCTTATGGGGTCAGAGTTGATGGGACACCTCAACCTCTTCCCAACCTTAAGCACTAAGCACTGTGTCTCAGATGTAATAGCTGTTGTTTACGCTTGATAACAAAAAGTGATCACGTCATATAATCACACTCTGTAGAGGAACTCTGCTCTAAAATTTACAATTCAGATCTGACCTTTCTGTCTCTTCCATCCATAAATGGGGGTTTCTACTCAAACATATGAGTCATATTTTTGGTGCTGGCTTTTCTGAGTCAATTTAGCAGCCAACACATTTTATTATTGGCACCTCCTACCATGAGATAGCAGGTATTTATCCCTCAAAACTGTGACCTTTTAAATCTAAATAGTATATCTATACTTTATTTTTAGTTTATTTATATTTAGTAAGTCTGATTTGCTTTGTGCATTCCTGACAAGTTCTGGGGCAAAAAATAAATAATGTTTTGCCATTGGCAATATTCTTTCCAAGATATTGAAATTTTTGTCTCTGGTTATCTTTAATCAACATGGTTACTTATATTTAGAAGATGCATTTGCTGTGACTTTAAGTTGGGGAGCAATAATCTTTTCTGAAAGCTTGCAAAGGCATACAAGAGCGAGAGAATGGGTGTATTATTTTACAAGGCAATGGTCTTTTGGGTTGTCACTTCTCATCTTTATGCTTCATCATTGAAGATGGATACCAGATACCCCTAGTGACTATTGTTATGTGCCGTGCCTTCCTACTCCATGTGAAGGCTTCATGTGTTTTGTTTTCACTGTAATCAGTAAGGAAAAAGATTTCATAAATTCAGGCACTGATTTCACTAATTTTATTTTTCTTGCTTTTTTGGGAAAGCTTCTAATTGTGGTGCAAGAGCCTGGAGATTATGGTTACTAATCAATATTTAGATGTAATGACAGATTGCATATTTCCCGTCCCCCCAGGGTATAATTTATGGTGTCATGTCTTATGTTTAAGTCTTTAAGCCATTTTGAGTTTATTTTTGTGTATGGTGCGAGGGAGTGTTCTAACTTCATTGATTTACATGTGGCTGTCCAGCTTTCCCAACACCACTTGCCAAAGAGACTGTCTTTTCTCCATTGTATATTCTTGCCTCCTTTGTTGAAGATTAATTGACTGTAGATTGTGGGTTTATTTCTGGGCTCTCTATTCCATTGATCCATATTTCTGTTTTTATGCCAGTACCACGCTGTTTTGATTACTGTAGCTTTGTAGTATAGTCTGAAGTCTGTCCTCCAGGATATCATTTATTGATTACTTCCAAGGCTCAGACAGTGGCCTGGGTGATTTCCAGTGGATTGTCCTGTTTACCCATATTATTCCCATTCTACCAGTGAGGAAACTGAGTCTTTGTGATGTGAAGTAACGTTCCCGGTGATTTAGGTATTAAGTAGCAGAAGCAAAATTTCCACCCAATTCTGTCTGGCTCCACCATCCATTCTCTGGGCACTAATCTCTTAGTCCTGGCCACTTGATGGCTAGTGACATAATGAAATACAGCTGAGTTTGAGATGACTCTGGTCTGGGAACAGCCCTTATTTTGGCTGATGCTGTTGGGTGTCTTTCACAGTTGCTCAAGCCCTGTTCGTTATCTGTTTCAGATGTCATTTTGAGATTAATTAATTAACCCTTAAGGGCTTTTCCCATTGTGTCAAGTTCAAACAAAAGAAGCTGACAAACTCCCATTAGAAATTGAACATACGTAACAAACGAACAGCACAAGCCTCAACAAGAACTAACAGTCGGCAGGCTTAGTGTTTGCTCCAATGAAGACTGGGCCAATGTCAGCAGTTAATTGCATTCTCAGAAATATTATGGAAGCGGGGGAGGGTGGTGGGGTAGTCACATGGCCAGGTTTACTCCTGGAAAGCCGGGGCTGTGTTTTCCTTCATTCTGAAAGGCATGGAGAAGATTTAGTTTTGATTACATCCCAAAGGGAGATATCGAGGTCCTTCTGAGAATTAAATATGCATAACATATTACAAGTTAATTTTGAACAGTTTTGCTATGTCTTAAAGGTTTGGGGATACACTGTGTTAAAAACACAATATAAAAACAACAAACCTATGATTAGAAATTTCATTTCGTGGCTGTTGATGTTTTTATTTTAATGAGTGGGAAGAAGTCATTAATGTGATACATTAAACTCCAAATTGAAGTATTGTTGCTGTATAAAATCACCTGTAAAACCTGTATTCCTTTTCACCCTGCACTTCCTTCCTCTGATACGTTTGTTTAATACAGAGTAAAATATTTGTTTCTTTCTCTGACTCATTTATACCAGAATTTATTTAAAAAGGTTTCGTGGGCATGTATACCATTATGCTTTTTATTTTTTTAAAGCTTGTATTCCAGTAATCATATATACACATAGATATGTATGCATATACACACCACCCCTCACACACATATACCTAAACCCTAAATGGATCTGATTTGTTTTTTGTTTTTTGGTTTTTTTTAACATCTTTATTGGAGTATAATTGCTTTGCAATGGTGTGTTAGTTTCTGCTTTATAACAAAGTGAATCAGTTATACATATACATATGTTCCCATATCTCTTCCGTCTTGCATCTCCCTCCCTCCCTCCCACCCTCCCTATCCCACCCCTCTAGGTGGTCACAAAGCACCGAGCTGATCTCCCTATGCTATGCGACTGCTTCCCACTAGCTAGCTATTTTACATTGGTAGTGTATATATGTCCATGCCACTCTCACTTTGTCCCAGCTTACCCTTCCCCCTCCCCATATCCTCAAGTCCATTCTCTAGTAGGTCTGTGTCTTTATTCCCGTCTTGCCACTAGGTTCTTCATGACCTTTTTTTTTTTTTTTCCTTAGATTCCATATATATGTGTTAGCGTACGGTATTTGTTTTTCTCTTTCTGACTTACTTCACTCTGTATGACAGACTCTAACTCCATCCACCTCACTACAAATAACTCCATTTCATTTCTTTTTATGGCTGAGTAATATTCCATTGTATATATATGCCACATCTTCTTTATCCATTCATCCGATGATGGACACTTAGGTTGCTTCCATGTCCTGACTATTGTAAATAGAGCTGCAGTGAACATTGTGGTACATGACTCTTTTTGAATTATGGTTTTCTCAGGGTATATGCCCAGTAGTGGGATTGCTGGGCATATTGTATGGTAGTTCTATTTTTAGTTTTTTAAGGAACCTCCATACTGTTCTCCATAGTGGCTGTATCAATTTACATTCCCACCAACAGTGCAAGAGTGTTCCCTTTTCTCCACACCCTCTCCAGCATTTATTGTTTGTAGATTTTTTGATGATGGCCATTCTGACCGGTGTGAGATGATATCTCATTGTAGTTTTGATTTGCATTTCTCTAATGGTTAATGATGTTGAGCATTCTTTCATGTGTTTATTGGCAATCTGTATATCTTCTTTGGAGAAATGTCTATTTAGGTCTTCTGCCCATTTTTGGATTGGGTTGTTTGTTTTTTTGTTATTGAGCTGCATAAGCTGCTTGTAAATTTTGGAGATTAATCCTTTGTCAGTTGCTTCATTTGCAAATATTTTCTCCCATTCTCAGGGTTGTCTTTTGGCCTTGTTTATGGTTTCCTTTGCTGTGCAAAAGCTTTTAAGTTTCATTAGGTCCCATTTGTTTATTTTTGTTTTTATTTCCATTTCTCTAGGAGGTGGGTCAAAAAGAATTTTGCTGTGATTTATGTCATAGAGTGTTCTGCCTATGTTTTCCTCTAAGATTTTGATAGTGTCTGGCCTTCCATTTAGGTCTTTAATCCATTTTGAGTTTATTTTTGTGTATGGTGTCAGGGAGTGTTCTAATTTCATACTTTTACATGTAGCTGTCCAGTTTTCCCAGCACCACTTATTGAAGGGGCTGTCTTTTCTCCACTGTATGTGCTTGCCTCCTTTATCAAAGATAAGGTGACCATATGTGCGTGGGTTTATCTCTGGGCTTTCTGTTCTGTTAATGGATCTGATTTGATCCATGTCCAGTGAGTAAGAATTCTAAGAGCCAAGGATGATGCCAGGTTAGTCATTATTATCTTCCTCATGATCAGTGTTGTACTTTTATGGTTGATGGAAAGATCTGGATGAGTGAAGATCTACCTTTCTTCCTCTTCCTTTGGAGAGGGAAGATTACCAGATGAGGATAGTGCTAGTCATGATATTGATACTTGGAGTTGCCAATTAATTAAGCAGCTTGATTACTTGGCTCTTTCTTCTGCAAGGAGGCTGAATCTATATAAATGAGTACCTTTCATTAGATGAGTTCGTACAGTAGTAACCCATCAAATACTCACTTTCTCACAGGTTGTTCACAGATATTCTGCAAAATAAAGTTGCACAATTAAGAAAGTTTGGGAAACACTGGGTTAAATAAAGTGAAATCCATTTCTTGACTGCAAGAGTTGGAATTCCCAACTCTGACCACAGAATGCATGTTTCTTAAAGTATCTGTAAACATTCCCTGTATATCTCCAGAATGTGTACAAATGTTGGAAGAGAGTGTGGGGTTGAGAATTGAGTACATGTATGAGTACACTCTTCCACCCACTCAACAATAGACATGTCGCTTAGAAAGAAAGAAGTGCGAGAGTTTATACATATGCCTTTCCTCCAAGTTGCTGTGATCATTAAATGATCTAATGTATATAGAAATGCTTTGCAAATTTTGAAGCACTCTGAAAACGTTAGTTCTTAATAAAACCTCTACTTTTTAAATTGTGGTGTTATATATGTAACATAAAATTTACCATTTTTAGGTGTACAGTTCAATGGCATTAAGTATATTCACATTGTTTTGCAACCATTGCCAACATCCATCTCCAGAACTTTTGTTTCTTCCCAACCTGAAACTCTATACCCATTAAACACTGACTCCCCCTTTCCCCCAACCGCTGGCAACCACCATGCTACTTTCTCTCTCAATGACTATTCTAGGTACCTCATATAAGTGGAATTGTACAATATTTGTCCTGTTTCACTCGGAATAATATCTTCAGGTATATCCTCTGATTTTTTATGATATGAGATTTTAATTTATTTTCTTGATTCACTCACCCCTGGTGCCATTCTTTTAACACATAGCACAGTGACAGAGAGCGCACGTATTCCTAGTGTTCCTCTAGAATAGCCCTGAAAAGGCAGTACCCACAGTTTTAGGAGAGGAGCTTTTATGGATGCGCCTTTGATCAAGAATCTGATCAAGAATCTAGTCCATCCTTGAAGGAATCAAAAGGTACAAATTTCCAGTTATAAGATAAGTACTAAGGAAGTAATGTACTCCATGATGTATATAATTATCTCTGCTGCACATTATGTAGGAAAGTTGTTAAGAGGGTAAATGCTCAGAGTTCTCATCACAAGGAAACATTTTTTCTATTTCTTTAATTTTGTACCTATACGAGATGATGGATGGTCACTAAACTTACTGTGATCATTTCGTGATGTATGTAAGTCAAATCATTTTGCTGTACACCTGGAACTTACACGGTGCTCTATGTCAATTATATCTTAATAAAACTGAAAGAAAAATGCATTTTAAAAAATTTTTTAAAAAATCTAGTCCATCCTCAAATTAGAACTAAAGTGACCCAGAGCTCTCCCTGACAAGCAGACATACTTCGTTTCTTCTTGAATCAGCGTTTGAAATAGTAGAGACATGAGTTTCAACCCCTAAGTATTCTTTATTATCTAGATGCTTTATGCACAAGAGTTTTAAAATTTCATATTTCATCATTTTTACCTGTCTTAAAATGGTGGCTCTTGATATGGGGCTCTTTTGGGGAAATCCTCTGTAACTTTTAGGATGAAAAAAAATCATCCATTTCAAAATTAAATAGCCTAAAATTTGAAATGACCTGTTCTTATTTATTAAAGCCTTTGGAGTGTGTGTGTGTGTGTGTGTGTGTGTGTGTGTGTGTGTGTGTGTGTTTTAGAATGAATATTCTCCTCTATACCATGATTTTATAGCAAAATTATTTTCCAATACCCATTATTAATCCCCATTACTAGAAATGTTTCCTTTTCTAAGGATTTTCAATATTCTGATTATAGGTTAAATGGTGCCAAAATGATCATATTTTTTCCCTAAGTAATCATAACACATCGCTTAAAAAAATCACAGTCAAATTAAACTGCCATTTTGTCCTATTGTGCATATTCTTGTAATCAAATGTATGTTTTTACCTTTGCCCTCGTAAGAGCATATTTTTTCATTGTAAGTAGTATTAGCGGCATCAGCATGCTTTAGCATTAAAATTTTCATTAAGATACTAAAATGCTAAATTTTAGTATTCATTTTTCATAGCACTCTGAGCTCATCGTAGACAACCTGATTGCTCTTAGGTCTTTTACTGCGTTTTTTGGGTCCTTGTCTCATCTTACCTCCCCACCCCCAAGATCCTTAAGACTCTTTAAGGTGCCTTGAGCCTTCCACTATCTTAGCATCCCCATGGAATCTTGGACTGAGCCAGCCACAGAGAAGATTCTCAGCACACATTGAAATTGAATTGGGTTGAGTTGAATTGAGATTGAGGTCTGGAAGCAAAAATTGAAGGGATTTTTTTTTTTTTTAGATGAAAAACGTCAGGATCTTATTTACCTTTGTGGAGAACCACGCCGAGCTGGTACAGCACAGATGGCAGCCTGTTCCTGTGAGTGTGGGGATGGAGTGAGAGAAACAGAACAAAACAGGTGGCTTTAGAGCTGGCACCCTGGTGCCAGCATTAGTTTGGGCCGCACTTTCCTGTGCTTGTGTGAGTGAGGCATCGGCAGAACCAGAAGGCTGATGTTATTTTGATCCCCGAGCTTTATTTAGTGAATACACTTGATTAGGCCCCCTCCTTCTTCTCCTGGATGCTATTTTGAATGGAAAATCACTACTGGAAAAACAAATCCCTACCCTGATGATGTACACAGTACCTTTTTTCTCCCTGTTACATACCACACCCGACTTTGGGCTCCTTATTCTACATTTTGAAAGTGCTTACTAGGTGCTGAATTTTACTGAGGAAGTATCTGCAGCCATAGAGAAATGAAATGATTTGTCCCAAGTTAACAGATTTTCCTGGTGCTCAAAGAGGAATACCTATGGCCTCCCTACTGGGCGTGTTCTTTGCTTCGGTCCTTGAAAATTCAAGTTCCCTGCCCCGGAGAGAAGCAGAATTAGAACTCCTAAGCCAAATCTCTCTGCTTGTTTTCTGTCAAGGTGAATATTTTCAGGAAGGGGTACACTTAGGGCTTGGGAGGGCTGTGCTGATGATACCCAAGGCTTCCGAGGGGTGGTTTGGTTTAAATGTGGGCTTGTTGATTGCAACTAGCTGGGAGGAATTGCTTCCCCAGCGTGATGCATTAGTCACGAGCAGAGTGTAGGAGGTGGTGAGCAATCACTCTGACACCCTGACACCCCGCCCCACCCCCCCTGCTGGGGGGTCAATTTCAAGGTCAATTTTAAGCCCAGCTGCATCGGAATTGAGGACTTGCTGGGGACACCCCTACCCACGCCCTGCTGTGTGCTTGAAATCTTGGCTCCGAGGTGGGAGAGGGTGGTGGTTTCAGATCCAAGGCTAGAGCAGAAATGTCGTCACAGGGAAGCTTATGTACCTAGGATGCATAATTTGTTCATGTGTGTGAGGGGTGGGAGCAGATTAAGTGGGGGGGGTTGGCGCACCTGTGTTTTCCCATCTGCAAATATATTTTGATGCTGTTCTTCGTGTTAAAGTAAAAGAGAGCCACAACTCTGGATGATGTTGGCTACTAGGAGACTTAGGCTTGGAGGGATGCTTTTGTCTAGAAATATATGGCAAAGATGACATCATGAAAGTCAGACCACTCTCTCAGTGACCCCTTCATGCCCTGAAGCCTGGGGTGACCAGGGACACCCCAAGTAGAGCTTTCTTCAGAACTCAAGTCAGGTGGGCTTGTGGGCTGGTAGTCAGTCTGGAACACCTGCTGGCTATTCAGTTGTAAACATTCTGTATGGGAATACATTTTATTCTCTTTGTTCCTTTGGCTGATACTGATGCCATTACTAGGTACTGGACAAAAAGTCTACTGGGACATGGGATGGTTAATATTATATGTTAACTTGACTAGGCTGTGGTGCCCAGTAATTTGGTTAAATGCTAGTCTAGAGGTGGCTGTGGGGTTTTCCTGTTTTGTTTTGTTTTTCGTATGTCAGGCACCCTTCATGTGCTTTTTTTTTTTTTATATAATTTTTATTGGAGTATGGTTGATTTACTTTCTGCCGTACAGCAAAGTGAATTAGTTACACATATACATGTATTCACTCTTTTTTAGATTCTTTTCCCATATAAGCCATTACAGCGTACCGAGTAGAGTTGAGTTTCCTGTGCGTGCTATACAGTAGGTCCTTATTAGTTATCTATTTTAGGTATAGTAGTGTGTATACGTCAATCCCAATCTCCCAATTTATCCCTCCCCCACTTTGCCCCCTGTAACCATAGTTTTGTTTTCTACATCTGTGGCTCTATTTCTGTTTTGTAAATAAGTTCATTTGTACCTTTTTTTTTTTTTAGATTCCGCATATAAGTGATATCATATGATATTTGTCTTTCTCTGACTTAACGTCACTCAGTCTGACAGTCTCTAGTTGCATCCATGTTGCTGCAAATGGCATTATTTTGTTCTTTTTTATGGCTGAGTAATATTCCATTGTATATATGTACAACATCTTCTTTATCCACTCCTCTGTCAGTGGACACTTAGGTTGCTTCCATGTCTTGGTTATTGTAAATAGTGCTGCAGTGAACACTGGGGTGACAGTATCTTTTCGAATCATGGTTTTCTTCGGATATATGCCCAGGAGTGGGATTGCTGGATCATATGGTAGTCCGTCCTTCCTTCCTTCCTCCCTCTCTCCCTCCCTATATTTTTTAGATGTGATTTAGCATTTAAATCAGACATTGAGTAAAGCAGATTATCCCCCCATAATGTGAATGGGCCTCATTCAATCCCTTGAAGGCCTTAAAAGTAGACTAAGGTCCTCTAGAAGGAAGTGATTCTACTCCAGATGACTTTGAACTCAAGACAGCAACATCAACTCTTCCCTGGGTCTCCAGTCTGCTGGTTTGCCCTGCAGATTGTGGATTTGCCAGACCTTACAATCTCATGAGCCAATGCCTTAAAATACTTATCCATCCATCTGTCCGTCCATCCCTGCATCCATATCCTGTTGGTTTAGTTTCTCTGGAGAACCTTGACTAATACAGGGGCCATGTGCCATGGAACCATGTGATAAAAAGTAATGAGCTGTGGTCCCTTCTTTCATGGAACTTGTGATCCTACAAGAGGAGATGGATTAAGACAGGTATTCAAATAACTGATAACTGCGGGGATTCAGAAGAGAAAAGTGATGAAGAATATCTTGGAAGAACAGAGCTTTGTAAAATTTTTCAATAAAACACTCCATAAAAAGGGAATTAATCTCTAACCACTCCATGTGCCATTTTATTTTGGGGGGAAGATGGGTATTTCATCTTAGAAAATCATATACGTTTAAAATTTCATTCCATTATCAATCTGCCCCAACACCCCTGCTCTCCTTAACCTTCTGAGTAAATCTTTGAGTAAAACTGACTCTTCTGAAAGTTGTTCCTTTAGTTCTGTGGCTCTTGTCTCTGCTGGGTGTGCCAGGGGTGTTTGTACATCATCTAGCAGTGCAGGGGTTGACGTGGCGGCATTCTTGAAGGACACTGAATGCATCTTGAGTGTGCGTTAGTTTGGTTTTGCAGTGATGTATACATAGAATGGTCTGGGCAGAAAAGATGGATATTAGTGATGGGGATTAAAGGCAAAAAGACTTGCATTAAAAGGATTAAGAATGAGGGACAGGGTAGATATAGAAGATGCTTTAGGGACCTTGGAGAAAGAAAAGGGGAAGAAGGAGAATATGGAAAGAAAGAAATGAACATTGATGAAACCCTAACTAAATACTAATGAAGGATGTCTTCACACACGCTGCCTCACTTCATCTCCAGCACAAATCTACAAGGGAGATTTCCTATTTTGCAGATGGAGAAAGTGGTCCCTAGGGATGGTAAGTGACTCACTCAAGGTCACGGGGACATTGAATGGCAGATGAAGACTAGCTCTGACTGCATCCAGACTCCCTGTTGCATTTATAAATCTGGCTGCCTTCTGGGAGGGATCGTAAGTGTGGAAAGTTTTGAGCCTGAATGGTGTGTCAAATTTGAGCAATCAGTGGGGTAGCCATATGGAGGTGTCCAGAGGAGCTTAGAAAGAGGGATTTGTGCTGAAGACTGAGATTTAGGTAGATGACGGTGTGGAAGGAAGTAAGTAAGTTTGTTAAAGAGAAAAGTACTCCATCTGGAGAGCTAGGTAGAAGGCTGTGGCAGAAAATACAGTTAGGGTGAGAGATGCAGTTGAGAAGTATAAGGGCATGGATGGAATCCAAGGGGAGGGAGCATTTTTTTTTGGAGTGGGGGCAGATTAGCAGGGTCGGATGCTGATGGGAGGCCCCTAGTGAGAGGTCCTTTTGTCACCTGGATTGGAAGCTGGAGAGAGAGGGGAGTTGGGGGGTGGGGGAGAGAGAGAGAGAGAGAAAGAGAGAGGATTTCTTCCAGAAGAGGAAACCGTTTTTTCCAACCTATGAGGATCAAAATTTTTTTCAAAAATCTTTTGTTAAATGATTTTTCTCTCTGTGTTACTGTTAGCCTTTATTCTTCCAGACTATGTAACTGAAATTTCTTGGCTACTTATCCTGGCTGTGTCTGAGATTACCCACACTGAACAATGCAGCGATGGTTGGAAATGTGTTTTTGCTTACTGCTTCTTGGCCAGTCATTGTATTGTCTTCCAGTGGTTGGGGATAAGGAAGTTGCAAAGAGTCCTTCCTTTTTATATCATTTTCTTTTTCTGCATATGGCATGGTTTTATTAACGACTGGTGAAGGGTTATTGATTACTGCCTTGATTGCAAAAACACAATTTAATGGCCCCTCTAGAGCTGGTGCTGTCAGCAGATAATTTCAGAGCAGCCTAAGGTTTTCAGCATGTGTCTACCGACCTGGTCTTCTGAATGGTGATATTCCCCTCTTGAAGATTCTGGGAGATTTTGACAGTGATGTTATGTTGCTTCACAGTAAGCCCGAGATGTAGGTAAAGTTAAAGAGGCATTCCTATGAGTTTTCCGTTAACTGTCTTTCCTTATTTTTTCTTAGTTTCCAGACTGGTTTTCTCTGTCCTAGAACAGTGGTCTTCAATATTGGATATATGTGCAAGATGATTTCATTAGGGTGTGGGAAGGAAATTTCAGAATTTGTATTTCTCTCCCTGTTATGCATTTAAATTTCTGTGTATTTCTGTTCAGTTCAAATAAATTACGCACATTATAAACATATACAGAAATTGAAAATGTACATAATTTATTTGAACAGTAGCCCATACATGTAATTTATACATTGATTAAATAAGTGACAGCACACACTCATTCTGTTTTGGGTGAGCATGCTTGGAACGATTTTATTGAATGGGGATTCCCATAAAACCATTTGCACACTGGTGCCATGGACAGGAGTGTCCTCATTAATTCTTAGAAGGCAGGGCCTGGTGTCTTTCGCTCGCCTTGTGTGTAGCCTCATAGATATTACTTGGCAATGAATGTCAAGCTTTTAAAGCTAGTTGCTATCATACAAGGAACAGATTTGCTTTGTGACTGTGTGTATCGGTTTTTCTGCTCCGGGACTTTGATGTACTACTGTTTCAGAAATGTTCCCATAACCTCCCAGGAACTGTCTTTGTGTTGAAGAGGTTGATTATCCGCTTATGACTTTAGGGAGGGGCGTATGTGCTTTGTTTGATTTTTTTTTTTTTTCCTTCTGCTTTTAAAAATCCAGTGTGCAATGACTTTGGCTGCTTTCTATTTTTCTCCCAATTTGTTACTTGGCTAGGATGAATGTTAGTTGTTATTTAACCAAAAAGATCTTGTACCAGTCTTTAAAGTAAGAATTGGTTTTCCATCTTGCATTTCTGGGGTTAATCTCAGTGGCACTTTTTGCCTTAATCGCATCACCTGTTTACTGTAAAAAGAATGCCCAGCAGAGAGAATCTCATGGTGGTTTCCATTATAATACTTACAGGTTTTGACTTAAACAAGTTAAAAAAATGTGGAGTTCTTTTCAAGTATAGGGACCATAGAAACTTCTGGACCATCCTCTTAATTTTATTTTATTTATTTATTTTTAATAAATTTATTTTATTTATTTATTTTTGGCTGTGTTGAGTCTTCGTTGCTGCGCGTGGGCTTTCTCTAGTGGCGGCGAGTGGGGGCTACTCTTCGTTGTGGTGTGTAGGCTTCTCATTGCGGTGGCTTCTCTTGTTGTGGAGCATGGGCTCTAGGTGTGCGGGCTTCAGTAGTTGTGGCGCACGGACTCAGTAGTTGTGACGCATGGGCCCAGTTGCTCCATGGCATGTGGATCTTCCCTGACCAGGGATCAAACCCGTGTCCCCTGCATTGGCAGGTGGATTCTTAACCATTGCGCCACCAGGGAAGTCCCCATCCTCTTAATTTTAAAGAGAATGGATGGTCAGGAAGGTTGGATCGAGTTCCTTGTGGCCCCGTAGTTAGTGTATGTCTTTCCTGCCATCTCTCTGTCCCCATTGCCATGTGCCCCACTCCTACCGTCCCTATCATGGTCACTAGCAGAGCATAACTAACTCAGAGCATTGCCTGAAATCTGCCTGGTGTTGCACAGCTGTCAACTTCTCATTTCACCCGCTCACAGAAAGGTGAAGTGATTGTCCTTAACTGCTACCTTTCTTAGAAGTGGTGCTCAGGCACACTTATTTATACACTGCAGGTGCATTCCACTGTGGTGGTTGGTACAGCTTTGGAACATCAGCCTTGCGGTCAGTGATCTTATTTATTACCCCCATCCCAAGGTGTGAGTAAGGGGCATAGTGGGTGTTCCTGTGGCCCTAGGGAGTTTTGGGAGCTGAACTCAAAGCTGATTTACATTTTAACTTTGTGGCACCAAACCTGAGGCATCAAGCTTTTATTTTTGTGTTAAATTGTCAATGCTATTTAATCCAGTTATTATTACAGGTCTTGGCTTAGTCAATAAAAGTGTAGTTGAGATAGTGTTTTTAACTTGTGGCCTCTCACAGGTTATCAGATGTGTGGTTTTTGTTTGTGCTGAGGCCTTGAGTGGAATGGACACCAAATTTCCAGTAGGATTGCTGCCAGTGAATTTTGGCCTCTCAGGCATAAGACTTTTGAATTGGATGCACCATTTGACATCACAGTGGAAGGTGTTATTATCACCTTCTGTTTTGTCAGTTACCAAACTGGAAATGCCAGAGGTGTCTCTCCCTTCTTTTTCTCCTTTCCTCCTTATCTCTCACAGGTATATGTGTGGACACCAAGTTCTGGTGACTCTACCTGCTCACTCATAGACCAGAGTGACGGAACAGTGGGACACAGGACAGGCTTATTACCCCAAGGCTCTCACTGTCCAAGTGAAGGCCACCTTATCTCCTCCAGGCACTGCCTGATGGGTTGGTTGCAACAAGCCTCCACCTTCTCTTTCACGTTACCCCAGGGGATGCGGAGGGATTGGGGGGGAGAAAATGTTCGATCATGTAACTCCCCTAATCAAATCCCATCACAGACTCCATTGCACATAATCATGTCTAATTTCTCTGTGTAGCATCCGTAACCCCAACCCATCTCTTTAAAGACCGCATCACTTCCAGCTCTTTTCCATGCACTTACTTCTCTACAACGTTGGACTGATGCTTTCATTCCTCAGAGCCTTTGCTCTTTTCCTGGAATGCTCTGCCCTTCTTTTTTGCAAACTCCCTCTTATCCCTGTTCATTTCCTCCCATCCTCACAAGCCAAGCCAAGCCAAATCTGATGAACCCTTCAGGACCAGATTTGACTGATAGTTTCCCCTGGCAGAATTAGTCTGTTTTTTCCCATCATCCACTATTTTTAAAAAATTAATTAAGTTTTTAATTGAAGTATAGTTGATTTACAATGTTTCAGGTATATAGCGAAGTGATTCAGTTATACATATATGTATAATTTTTTTCAGATTCTTTCCCATTATTGGTTATTACAAGATAGTGAATATATTTCCCTGTACTATACAGTAGATTCTTGTTGTTTATTTTATATATAATAATGTTTATCTGTTCATCCCAAATTCCCAATTTATCCCTCCCTGTCCCCCCATCATTCACTATTAATAAGGCTAGATTAGCCTTTACAGCCCTGTCTCAGAGTGGATAAGTGTCCATCATTTTCTTAGGCTGCGGGCACCGTAAGGAAACGGTCTATTTCCTCATCGCAGACATAAAGTAGGTGCTCAATAAATATTGGTTGAGTTGAACTGAATTGGTAACAATCAGTAAAGTTCTTATGTAGACACCCTGCTTTACCCAAATAATTCACAAGCAGTTTTTAGATAGTCATAACTGTTTAAAAATCTATTTTTATATCCCCTCTTTCATAACATGCTAACCATTGTAAGACACACCCCTCTTTTATGTACCACCAAGCAAGAAAGAAAATGGTGCCGATTTCTGTCACACCGTTGTGATTGTGAGATAGTATATTCAACTTCAGAGACCTTCAACATGAAAAATCTGTTTCTTAGAGTCAATGAAATAAGGAATTGTCTTTTACCTATTAGAGCTTGTAGTCTTAAATATATAACTTCAAAACAATTTGAATTGATTTGCAAGTGCGAAATTTAAGTCATTTTAAAAGGTTTTTCCATTTTAAAATGAGGAGAGAGTAAAGGAGCATTTTAGGCTAAGTACCCAGGGATTGACTTGGGAAATAGTGTTTTGTCACTCTGTCTTATGACTGAGCCTTAGTCTTTTTCTTTGAAAAGATGAAGACTTGCAGGTAAAGAATCACTCCTATTTTGAAAATCCTTGGAATTCCTTTAAAATTTTTGTAAAAATTATTTTATTTGACTTTGAAGATTCTTTGCTGCACTGAAATTTGATTAAAATCCTATCTTCTCACCTAAACACATATCAAGATTAATGTCCCCCTAGCAATGGTGTTACATGGGACCCCATTACAGCTTCACTTTTTAGGTTGGGCAGCTGTGTTTTCCACCTGTCATATTTGCTCACTGACTTGTGGTTATTAAATCAACTTGCTAATCAGATATTCACATGTAGGTAGAAACTTAACATTTCTAGCTTTTCTTAATGATTGGTTCAGTAATCTATATTTTAAAAAAATAATGGTTGTTTGTTTTTCACTATCTAATACATTCCTATATAGCGTACTATTTCAATTTAAGATTTTTTTCCCGTTTTACTGAGAAATAACTGACAAACATCACTGTATAAGTGTAAGGCATACAGCATGATGGTTTGATTTATGTATATTGTGACATGATTAAGATTTAATTTAAATTGACACAATGAAGATATTTAATAAGTTTTCAAATGGATGTATGGTCAACTTTTCAAATTTTTGGTACATGCAATGCAACCTGTATTTCTTAACAACATTTCCAGCTTTTCCTCCTTCCTCTTCATCCTTGGTATCTGGATTACACAGTTCTCTCTTAAACCATTTTCTGCTAGAGAAGTTTGCCATCTTGTACATACCTTCCACCAACACAAGTACCACAGTGGTGGGAACAGAACCAAGGAGGATGTACCAGGTGTCCAGGGGGAGTGATTCCTTCTGATGGGCCCTTTAGCCTCAGAGCATAAAGGACCAACAGTGTGGATTCAGTGCACCCCAGCCTGGTGGCCCCTCCAGAGGGACTTGTGATATCTCCTCTGTCATCCTCTATGACAAAGGCAGTCCCAGCCCTCCTTGCTGGCAGGCAAGAGTTGCCTCACCGGCCACCTGCATGCATGGCCTCACTCCAGGGAGCTCTTGTCTGACTCACAGAGTGACCCTCCCTTTCTGAGTGGGAAAGGCAGCTCCGGGCCAGGGAGCTCTGCCTCGTGTTGTGGCGAAGGAATGAAACTGCCAGGATGACCAAGTCCTGCTCTGCTTCCCGGTGAAGGAAGAGGACTCCTTGACATCCTGACTGTATTTTGGGCTGAAGGACTTCCTTCTTGGCTGCATGATGAGAGAACAGGTGAAGGGAAAGACCAGGTTGCAGGGGCTGGAGACCATCGTGGAAGTTGCAAGCTGCAATTTCATATTTTTGGGTCACATGGGCGAGCCCGGAGCAAGTCTTAGAGGCGGGCAGCAGCTGCGGGTCTGAGCATCCCTTCTTTTATGGTACACTTCCTCTCCAGGGCTCGCACAAGGCCAAGGCCGTGTCCTTTAGAATGGAGACTCCCCTGTCTGCCTTCCAGGTTCAGCCTCAGCCTTGGATAGCCAGAGGAAATGAGAACCAAATTCCTTTCCTTGAGCTTCAGTCTTTGACGGTGAAAGAGGAGCTGCCCCCAGCCACTCCGTGTGGTGTCTCAGGAAATGAGGCTCTTCCTGAGCCCAGTGAGGCTCCTGCAGCTGATGTGGGGACGGGAAGCAGGTCTGCTGAAGGGAAGACACCTGGGTGACTCGAGTCTGGAAGAGATGCTGTTGGGTAATGTGATCGTGTTTTGAAATCTCTTCTGAACTAAGGCATTGTTATATTTTCGAGAAGATTGTTCCGAAGTGCAGTTGAAAGATTATACACTCTCTTGTGTTTCACAGGAGTCATGGAAGCAGCTGCAGCAGAGTACCATCCCCTCCCACTGTCCTCTGTGGACACCTGGATACCCTAGTTCCCTCACTAGGAACTCTGTTAACTTAAGCCACGACAGACTTCAGCATCAGAAGTTAATTGCAGTCAGCTCCATTTCCATTTTCTTTTGAGATCAGTTGTTCCATTCTCTCTTACAATGCCATGGGCGTGCGTTTTCGATGTGACTCAGACTTGAAATTGATCCGGGAGCCCAGAGCTGAACTCTCACATCGTATGGTCACTATGCTTGGAATGGTGGGTGGAATTCTCAAGAGTTCAGTAGCTTCATGGCTTCTGAGTAGGAGTGATGCTTCTTAGAATTTTGAAAAATTACATGATTCTCGTGGTCTGTCCTGAAAAAAACCCCATTAAATCCATTTCACTAAGCTGGGGCCTCCTTTGAGCCCTTTTTAGAGCCAAGCGGCGGGGGGTGTTTGGGAGATTTGATGGCCAGCTCTGTAACACTGCCCTTTGGGACTGGTGGTTTCCAAACACTTCGTAGTGAATGATGCAATGCTGGAGTTGAGTTGTATGCATTGGCATTTGTCAGTGTCCAAGTATAGTTGCAAGACAATAAACACCAAGAACCTGGGGAAACTAAAGAGTAGTATTTTGGTCTAAAGCCACTTACGTGATGCCAGTCAGATAGTAAGCATTTCCTAAATGGTAGATCTCCCTGAGTTGGGGGAAGAATATATTACTTCACTTTGAAATGCACTGACTTGACTCCTATGAAATACAGTCATGTCTGTTCCAGCTGAACCTGTTGGTTAAGTATTGCCAAAGGTTCACTGTTCTAAAGTTGAAGTTATCATTTTAGTAGAAATTTCTCGACTTACTTAGCTAGCTTAAGAATATCGATTCTATGAACGTTTCCTCACTTAGTTACCTTGGGATGCATTTGGATATGCTAAGAAGTCGCATTGCTCAAAATCAGGGCAGTCTTTGGATAGGGGAACTTTCAGGAATTTTGTTTGGCTGATTCGGGTGTCTGTTTTTACTTGCCTTGAAAAACATGGTTGGGCTAAAACCATTTCATCCATGCTTTAGGGAATAGGAATTTGGAAGCCCTGTCTAGCTTATTCATCTGTGTTGAGGGATCATCTTTCACGGAGAATGCTGGTCCTGCTCCAGGGCCCTCAGTGGTCACGTGGTTTACCTGAGCGAGAAGGTGGGTACCTCTCCTCTGTGCAGGAGTCCGTGTCACAGTCTCAGTTTTTACACAAGCCGGACAAGCTCACCCCTGATGGAACTGTCCCTTTATGCCAGGTGAGGTATGGCCGTCTGGTAGCACAACCCAGCTACCCTTGGGCATCAAGCCAGAGAGCTCCATCTCACTCATGCTTACCACCCCTCAGCCCAACACTCTTTGGAGAGCAAGCAAGTATTTAAAGAGACCTTCCTGGAGGGTAAGCAGCCTCTCTACCACTCAGCAGGGTCATACCTCTTCAGGCCTCCTGTCCCTGAACTGTGATTTTTCTTCTTTAATCAATTAGGAAGACAAGAATCAGCCATATGAAACTTGTCACTGAGCCCATGTGAAAGGATGTGGTTCAAAAAACGTGGCTCGTTGTATCACAGTGGCCTCAAAGGACCACTGGTGGAAATTCCTGTCTGATCTTAGTACCCAGAACGTTTGTCCTTCTTCTGAGCAATTGATTAGGACATTGTGAATTTTACAACTGCCCTGTTTTCTCTATCTGAGCTGGCTGTTACAAAAGCTTGCTGTCAAACTGAGCCAGTTGGGTAGATTGATAGGGTCTGCATTGTTACCTTGCTTCTGCCCCCCTTCACTTTGTCTTAACCTTTGGATTCCTTTTATTATTCCAGTAATAATTTCTCCTGTTCTATTTTAGGTAATGTATCTTTGGAAGTCACTCCTGAGTCCTTTTTTTTTTTTTTCGGCTGCATTGGGTCTTCATTGCTGTGCGCGGGCTTTTCGCTAGTTGTGGTGAACAGGGGCTACTCTTTGTTGCGGTGCACGGGCTTTTCATTGCAGTGGCTTCTCTTGTTGCAGAGCATGGGCTCTAGGTGTGCGGGCTTCAGTAGTTGTGGCACGCAGGCTCTAGGACGCATGGGCTTCAGTAGTTGTGACGCACGGACTTAGTTGCTTAGCGGCATGTGGGATCTTCCCAGACCAGGGATTGAACCCGTTTCCCCTGCATTGGCAGGCGGATTCCCAACCGCTCTGCCACCAGGGAAGTCCCCTGAGTCCTTTATTGAATATAATAATGGTTAAAATCATAAGTAAAGAAAACGACTGATGAATTTTCTTTAACATTAATTTCTGAACCATTAAAAAATTTCCAGTGTCCTAGATTCATCCATCTGTCTGTTCACCCAAGGCTGATTTTTGGACTAAATATGAATACTAAAATCTAAATTCTTCTGGTGCTTATTGCATATAAGAAATATTAAGGATTTCTGACTTGTTCAGGATTTAGATCTAACACTACTACTCCCAGCCCACTTTAAGGTTCAGGGCAAGGGGGAAACTTTCTGATTCTCATTAATTCAGTAATATGAAACACTTTTGGGTACTAAATCATGATGAACAGCATAAGAATTAACATACTTTTTTAGTTCTTTATAGTGTTTTGTTTTGATTCTCTAATTTCTGTCTTATAACAACCTTTTCAGGTAGGTGTTAAGTAACGTAGATAATATTACACATCGTTATTTTTCCTGCTAAGTTTCAGAATGGGTAGTTTACTTACCCAAGGTCACATAAGTTAGTAAGTAATAGAGCCTGGTATACAAACTTAGGTATTTTGAGGGCAAGTACAATATCCTTTTCTCTATACACTTTGATTCCTGGAACTTGCAAACACTTAAAAGTGACAGGATGCCTCTTATGACTGTTTTCTAAAGGTGAAAAAGAAAGTTCTGGTGAGGCAGACGTTGTAGGAAAAGCCATGGATTAACTGCCATGGGCACCGTATTTCTGACAGTTGTCATAGTTTCATCTCGCATGAGACTGTCGGGTTGGAGTGATGGGACTTCTGAGCCCTGTCTATTTTTGAGGTATTTGAAGACTGGGATTCGTTTTGGTAATTCCTTCCCCTCCTCCAGCTCACACACTTCCCTGTGAAAACTGGTTATTTGACACCTGACACAGAAATTGACTATACGGGTTGAGATGAATCTGAGTGAGACTGTAAAACTCGGCACATTTATTGTTCACTTCACTAGGGGTCATCTTAATGTAATGCAGACCATCCTCCTGGTCCTGCCAGATTTTGTCAGTGTGGTTTGTGTGTGTGCGTGAGCTGTGGCTAATTGAGTCAATCACATCTTCCAGCTGGATTAAGGAATTCCCCTATTGTCTCACAACACATTTAAGGCGACCAGTTTCAACGTAGAACATAGACCGGTTTCAGTGAGTTAGGTACCATGTTTTAAGGAAGCCCCCATAATAGTGGCCCTTCTGTAGCATCCTCCTTATTGTTTACAAATGTCGAATAATAGTGGAAATAATCGCTGATATTTATTGAGAACTGACCAAGGGGTAGGCACTAAGCTAATTATGTAACATTGATGATCTCATTTAATGCTTATGTCAACAGAATGGCTTAGGAACTCTTATCCCCATTTGTAGAGGGATAAATTGATATTTAGAGTTTGCCTCAAATCACCTTGCAAGTAAGTGGCAAGGCTGTGTTTTGACCTGATGCCTGTAGTGGGACTCTAGGCCTGAACTCCCAACACCGAGTTTGGTGCTTAGCTGCCTCCCGTTGAAGTTGAATTCTTTGCAGCTCTTAAAGAAAACCTGGAGTCCTGGTGGTTCTTGGGTTGCCATGGTGTATGTTCACAAGGCCATGGAGGAGTTAACCCACTGTGAGTACTCGATACACACTGAGTGCTTGATGACACATTGCAACCTTAGCATATTTGCTGATTTCAAAGAACAGCTATGTGTCTCTTCATCCATCTGTATCAAGGGTCAGTTCCACAGCCAGGCTCACAGGTAAAAATTTTTTTCCCACCAAAATCAGAAAAAAAAATTATACCAAATAAACTGAGTTTTGTTTTCCTGCATGTTTTATAAATCATGCCTGGTAACTTTCACTTTCTTCCCCCATGTAGTTTTTCTGCTCAGGGGTTAGAAGAATATAATAGAGAAGCATTTTAATTCTGGTAGTAGAATATGTACTTTTTTTTTTTAGGTATAAAAAAATGCGTTATCAGCCTCCGTTGTGCAGGTGGAGGACAGCCGCCTGCAGGCCCGGTTTGCCAGCAAGAAACCAGCCTTGCAAATTATTGGCAGCTGGCACTGTAATGAGTCCATTTCAATATAAATGGGCTGTTGCTTATTAATTTCTGCCAGTTCCTAAGCAATTCAGGAACCGCTTTGAAAATGTGAAACTTTGCAGAGAACAGCTTAAGGAGGATGCCTGGGAAAAGAGAGGGAACAGGACAGCAGTGGGAGAATTACGGAAAGGACGTGGATTGTAGGGTCAGAATGGGGTATTGCTGAGAACTCTTGCCCCTCTCCTGGCAAACGTGAGTCACCAAGTTCACGGTGAAATAGCACGTTTTCCAAGATAGAACTGTAACTTCACTTACTGTGCTGTTCTCTACAGATGTATATATTTATTTATTTACTGTCTTGGTGTGGCTGCCTTCTACACCAGGAGGCAGTTTTCTCCGTGGTCCTGTGCAAACTGTTTGTCATCTCGGGTTCCCACCTTTATTTCTTTCTTTATTTTTGGCTGTATTGGGTCTTCCTTGCTGACCGTAGACTTTCTCTAGTTGCGGCGAGCGGGGCTGATCTTTGTTGCGGTGTGTGGGCTTCTCATTGCAGTGGCTTCTCTTGTTGCAGAGCACAGGCTCTAGGCGCACGGGCTTCAGTAGTTGTGGCACACGGGCTCAGTAGTTGTGGCACGCGGGCTCAGTGGTTGTGGCTCGCGGGCTCTAGAGCGCAGGCTCAGTTGCTGTGGTGCGTGGGCTTAGTTGCTCCGCGGCATGTGGGATCTTCCCGGTCCAGGGCTCGAACCCGTGTCCCCTGCATTGGCAGGCGGATTCTTAACCACTGCGCCACCAGGGAAGTCCTCGGGTTCCCACCTTGATGAAGCCACCAGCAATAGGTACCAACTGTGGGCAGCCCCACAGAGGAATGGTCAGTAGGAGAGGAATGAGGGGAGCCACCCCAAGGAAGCCCTCGGGGCTTTCTCCTGTCTTAGTATCTGCAGTCTCACCTCAGAAGGCAGGCTTTAGAAAAAAGAGACCATTAATACTGCTTGTCTGTGGAGCTTATTTTGAAAACATGTATGTGATGAGAAGGTCTATGTACTGAATTTGGTCTTTTGTTTAACTGTCTTTTAGCATTTTCTTCAACTTCTCTGGTAAATATAGCTCTGCTTGGAGAATAACTGAGATGCCCTTGTTTCCTTTCATTCCTCTCTGTTGAGACTTTTTAAACATTAAGAGGGAACCGTGGACACCATTTCCCAGTAACCTGTTTCTGTTATGCGATACCTTCATCTTTAGAGATTAACGGTTAAAATGATAAAATAACTGAGTTTGTCAGGCTGTTTATTACCGTGAATGTAAATATGCTTGTGTTTATTGATTTATCTGATTATGCCTGTTATTTTATACCTGTAGCTAAATGTGGCATTGTTCAATTTGGGGGGGTGGTATTTCACACAGAATGGATGTTGGAGACTTTACGTAAATGGGCTCGATGGAAAATTCCTGTTTCCTGTGTTCTGGCTAACCATTTGCTTTCTCTTCTTCTGTCCTCTCCAGGTTTTGGGGACGTTCTCATAGACTCAGGTGAGACTGTGATGGCCACCCCGTGGGGCCAGTGCTGATACGTTTCCCAGCCCCGGTCATTGTTCATCCTGACGTCATTTCCAATCTCAATATCTAAATGCCACAGTGCTCTTGGGGCAAGTTGGGCTGGGAACCACTGTTGCCTTGTAAGGTAAGTTTGCGTATGTGTATTTGAGCCTGTGTATATCCCCATGAATTAATGGTGACGCCCCAGAGGTGGTGAGACAGATACATTTTAGCAGAATTGGCATTGCTGTGTTGTATGTAGCTTGTGGAAAAAAAGAATTCGGAGTCACTTTTTTGGATTAAGGTTACACCCATCTAACAAGTCAAAAGTATTAGCATTAAAACTAAAAAAAAAAAAGAAAAAAGAAAAAGCAGGTACCTGTCTTTTTCCCCCTGTGAATTGCCCTCAGGATCTTTTAAATTTATTCCTGAGCTTTGCCATCTTTAGATGGGATAATGTTTGAAAAAAGGCAATCCCAGCTTCAAAATCTTACTTCAAAACAATGATATATTTTGTTTCTAGTTTGGATAATCTTTTAAAAAGCAAAATAAATACAGTCAAAATAATAATCTTTCTAAATCAAAGATCATCTTTTATTTGTTGCAGAACTTTCCTGTTTAGTCTCCTGTGTTAGGGGTATTTGTGTGTGACTTGGCAAAACGCTTTTCATGGGTTTGTAAAGATTTAGCAAAAACTTTGAGAACTTTGTCTCAGTTTAATCTTAGCTCTTTCCCCCCTACCCCCCTATCCTGTCTTCAGGCTCAGCCTCCAGTAGGAAAAAAACAGGCTTGAAACCAAGCCCTCCCACTAGAATCTAATTTTAAATTTGCAATCTGTTGTCCTGTGATTTTTGCTTCAAATTTAACTTTGAAATAAATACATTTCATCCTTTCTCTTGCAATTTTGGAGGTCTGTTTTCAAGTCATAGAAGGGTAATCATTACGTTTATTTTAATAAGCTTTTCAATACCTCGGAAGGGGGTGAAAAATTTTATTATTAATAATCATAATTTATATACATCATTAGACGCCTTATGCTTGGATTTCACAATGCCCTTACCAGCAAGAGAAACCTTGCTTTAATAGTTAACTTTTGACTTGAATATAAGTTGGGTCATCTTGCGCCCACTAATGGGCTCTAATATTTTATATTTTTGAAATACCCTTATTATAGGCAATCTGAGTGATGAGCATTCCCATTGAGAAGAGATGTACGAAAACTTTAGTTTATTTAAATGGCCAACGTAATAACAAGTAAGGCATGGTCCCTGCCATTGGGAGATTATAATAAAATGCGAGGGGTCTACATACAAAGCAAGACAAGTGTGTCAGTGTACAAATAACCATGCCACAGACACGATGTGAGGAGGTCGAGCAAAGTGCCATTGGAACATAGAGAAAGAGTGATTAAATTCCAGCTCCATAGTATTTTCTTTATCTTAGGTAATTTTCTGGAGCCATCTGTTTTAAGTTTGGGTTTGGTGCTGTTTTATTGTAGCTGTCAGTGTGGTGCCCCCATCCTTACTCTCTTCAATTATCCAAGAAACCTAGGGACTTAAAGCATTTATTTATTTTTTTTCTTTCCTTAAAATGAATTTCAGGTTCAGTGTAGTAACTCTGGAAAATACAATAAACAAAGTATAATTTTGAAAAATAAAATTGCCCATAATCACTCTATCTAGGATAGTAACTTAAAAATATTTTATACGTCTATATATTCTTTCTGTCTGTCTCTCTCTCTCTCTTTTTTCCTCTCCCTCTCCCTCCGTCTTCCTGTGTGTGTGATGGTGGGGAGAGGGAGAGAGAGAAAGTAAAATATTGTTAACATTCTTAAATTTTTAATCTCCTCAAAGCCAATATCTTGTATGTGCATCTCAAATGTAAGTTTTGACTTGCTGAGAATAAGAAGAGTTTTGCTCCAGAGATGTTTGACCCTAATAGTAGAATTATCTTTTTGATTATCTACCCCTGAACAAGGCAAGCCCTGGCAGGCTGACCCACAAGGCTGGGCTTTGATCATGTGGAACATTCCTGTTCTTCAGCTAAAGGGTGGGGCATTCTGCTGTCTGTTTGGAGTACTGCTTGAACTTCTGGTCTCATCTAGGGAATTAGACATCCTAAACCATAAAAATATTATTATAACCTCCTTAGATCTCAAGGTGATGAGGTTATTTCTCGTTTCCCTTGTGTCTTGTTCTTTGTCTCCCATTTTTCCCTCTGACTAAAACTAGTACAGGAGTATTTTTCTTTGTCCTCTCTGCCCAGAGACTTTGACCATGGGTGGCTTTCTATTAACTGGAATGTTTTCTCATTCAGTACTAAGAAAACCTCACATTGGCATGATCGAAAAATTCAGCTTACATGTTATATCTTGGATCATACAGGCTTTACCTTTCTTTTTAATTTGTGTTCTACTTCTCCACTCACGTATAATAATTGATGTTCACGGTGATCTTGCATAGATGTTGCAAGCAATTAAATTTTTCATTTATTTCAAGAGTGTTTACCTTTACTCAGAGAACTCAGAGAACACAGTTGTACAAGTTGCTTTAAAAGTTTGATAATTCCAACCTCTGGGTCACCTTGGGGTTGGCATCTATTGACTGTCCTTTCCCCTGAGAACTGGTTAGATTTTCCTGGTTCTTTGGAATGCATTGTGGACATTTTGAGTATTATGTTGGGAGAATCTAGGTCCTGTGAAAATCATCTAGAGAATGTTGAATTTTCTTCTTTGCTTTTTAAGCGGGTAATCAACCTGGCTAGGTTCAGATGGCAAGTTCTGTCTGACCTCCTATGGGTGGTGGCTCTCATGTCAGTTCAGTTTTCAAAGCCTTTGCTCTGAGGCTGTAGGTTTATTCCACACAGGTGCCACTTGGGAGCTAGACTGGGAGGTGGGCTGTGGTTTATATCATAATTCAGTTCTCAAAGCCTTTGCTGTCTTGCTTTGGGTCAGTCCCAGGTATGTGCACTTGAGGGGTGAGCCTGGGACTTGTGTAGATGTACATAGCATTAGATGATTTGTTTCCTCCAGCTCTTTTTTTCTCTGAGATCCTTCTCACTCTTTGACTTGCAGGGATCATTATTCTTAGTTTCTTTGGCTAGAATGACAGGGTACGTCTCAGGAGTTTTTGCTGCCTGTGCCACAGCTGGACTGTGTGCTCACCCTCTATGCAAGGCTGGAAGAGTAAAGTAATAAAAACAAAAATATGGGAAACTCACTCTTGTTAGAGTGGCTTCTTCAGGTTTTGACTCCCATCCCCAATCCACCTGCTTTTGCTTACGCTTTGGAATCCCTCGGGTAGTTGGTTTTTCCTTTGGTCCAGAGTTTTTAATATTTATCATTGGGAGAAAGATCAGCCGTGGTGTCTTCCTTCATCTTGGCTGGCACCAATATTAGCATTTCAGTTTTGTTCACTACTGTGTTAGAGACAGAAGCCCAATCCCTAGTTAATCAACTCTACTTCTCTATTTAATCTCACTATAGACGATTGTTTTGTGTTTACTTTGTATTTCTTGATAATATTATACTCGATAATGCTCAATGCATGCTTATTTTTTATTGCCTAATTTGTTGAAAAAGAGGATTCAAAAACATTTCATGTTGAAGAATCCTCACTTTTAAACAAAAATTTCATTTAACCAGAATATTCCAGTTAGTTAAGGCTTTAACTTTTTATTTTGAAATAATTATAGAAATCGTACACAATAAGTGTACCCTTAACCTAGTTTCCCCTAATGGTTGCATCTTACATAATTGCAGTAAACTACCAAAGCCAGGAATGTGACATTTTTTTCAGTGTGTGTGAATACTTCTATATCATTTTATCACATAAGGCTTAGTAGGCTAATAAGTTTTTAAAAGCTGTCCCTGAGAAAGGACCACCTACCAGATGTATGTATGAACCATTCTAATGACTACTTTTTTTTTTTCTTTTTTTTTAAATTGAAGTATAGTTGATTTACAATGTTGTGTTAGATTTGGGTGTACAGCACAGTGATTCAGTTATACAGACATATATATATCTATTCTTTTTCACATTCTTTTCTGTTATAGGTTATGACAAAATATTGAGTATAGTTCCTTGTGCTTTACAGTAGGTCCTTGTTGGTTATCTATTTTATATACAGTAGCATGTATATGTTAATCCCAAACTCCTAATTTATCCCTCCCCCCTTTCCCTTTTGGTAACTATAAGTTTGTTTTCTATGTCTGTGGGTCTATTTCTATTTTGTAAATAAGTTCATTTGTGTCTTTTTTTTCAGATTCCACATGTAAGCGATATCATATGATATTTGTCTTTCTCCGTCTGATTTACTTCACTTAGTATGATATGATAATCTCTAGGTCCATTCATGTTGCTGCAAGTGGCATTATTTCATCCTTTTTTACGGCTGAGTAATATTCCATATTGTATGTGTGTGTTTGTGTGTATAGATAGATAGATAAATAAAGATACATCTTCTTTATCCATTCATCTGTGAATGGACATTTAGGCTGCTTCTGTGTCTTGGCTATTGTACATAGTGCTGCCTGTACTTATTGATAAAGTTCCTTAAGATACCTTTTAACTGTTTCACTGAGTACAGTAAGCCCCCTACATACGAACGTGTTCCGTTCTGAGAGCGCATTCCTAAGTCCAGTTTGTTTGTAAGTCCAACAAAGTTAGCCTAGGTACACACCTAACATCATCGGCTATATAGTAGTATTTAATTTGATGGGATTTAAAGGGAGTTTCTATGATTACTTGAAAAGTTTAACTCCTCACTTGAAGAGAAAGATCATGGTGTTGGGAAGAATGGGAAAGTCACACTCCCTCTAGTGTCCTTGGTCTCTGGCCCTGAGAATCTCTTGATTTTCTGACATCTTCTACTTTCAGATGACCCCCCCCCCCCATCATGTCAGTATGTCTCCTTTGCCCCCATTTTCTCTGGATCATCTCAGGCTGAGCAGTTCTGCACTGTCTACCCTGACAACGAGGAGAGGTATCCTCTTGATTCTGAACCCTTTTCCTAACTAAACCTCTGAGGGAATAGCTCCAAAAAGAGGAAGAATGTGGGAATGAAGTGAAATGAGACAGGAGCGAGACCTTAATTCGCTGCTTAGGTAATTGAAGTTTGGGGAGTACAGTAAAGCAGGGCAAGCTGAAGCCCTCAACTCAGTTCATGGATCAGGGCGATCCCAAACCCAGTGGCCTGGAGTGAGGGACCTGTACTGGTCTGCAGGTGGAAGGGACCCAGAGAACAGCACACAGACTGGAAACCGGTGTGTTGTCTAGGCACTCTGATGTAGAAGAGCTGGCATATTTAAGGCCAATGTGTGTTTTCTCTAGTTCACATTGTGCTAACATTCTCATCTATTTTCTGTTGTAGTTGTATGAGTTTGAATGTTTACATTCTAGATTAAAGTTTATTTTGTCATTCATTCATTCATTCAGTATTTTTCCACTGAGCACCTACTGTCTTTCAGGCAGTGTTCTAGGCACTGCGGATACAGCAATAAACAAGACAAGCAAACTTTCCGTCCTACGCCTGAGGCTTAGTTTCTAGTGGGGAAGGATAGAGAATAAAGAAGATAAGTATCTCTTTTCCTGCCCTGCAGATAGGTTCATCAGTATCATTTTTCTAGATTCCATATGTATGTGTTAATATACAATATTTGTTTTTCTCTTTCTGACTTACTTCACTCTGTATGACAGACTCTAGGTTCATCCGCATCACTGCAAGTCACCTAATTTCATTCTTTTTTATGGCTGAGTAATATTCCATTGTATATATGTACCACACGCAGATGAAGAGAATGGACTTGTGGACACAGAGGGGGAAGGGGAGGGTTTGATGAACTGAGAGAGTAGCATTGACATATATACACTACCATGTGTAAAATAGATAGCTAGTGGGAAGCTGCTGTATAGCACAGGGAGCTCAGCTTGGTGCTCTTTGATGACCTAGAAGGGTGGGAGGGAGGCTCAAGAGGGAGGGGATATATATATAAAACATATAGCTGACTCACTTTGTTGTACAGCAGAAACTAACACAACATTGTAAAGCAAATATACTCCAAAAAAAAAAAAAAGGTAAGTAAGTGAAACACATTTTTTGTTACAATTATGATAAATGCGAAGGAGGGGGGAAAAAATCAAAGAATGGGGATAAGAAATGTTGAGTTCTGAGGGTTGTCATTTTGATAGGGATGTCAGGAAAGGCCTTTCTGAGAAGGTGATATTTGAGTCAAGATCGGAACAAACTGGAAAGAGTGAGCCAGATGTAGATTCCTGAAAACTGGAGGGTTGCAGGCAGAGGAAAGAGCATGAGCAAAGGCCCTGGGGCAGGCCAGGAAGCCAGATCTTAGACCATTGGAAAGAAAGTGTAAGACTTGAGGTTTGAATTCGGAGAACCGTTCCCTATGTTACAGTCTTGCGCACTACTTCCTGCTTAATATCCCTCCCACTAACTACCCCCAGAAAGTGCAAGCTGTTTGGGGCCACTAACATTCTACATAAGGAAATAACTAGTGTAATGAGTTAAAAAATGGTAACATTTTCCAGCTTGCAATCGAGTACCTTTATTCTGATGCTCTGCTTTTCTATTTCTAGCCCAGTTTTTGCATTTCAGCCTGTTCTCCTCCCCCTTAATCTTTCCCGTCTTACCTAGTGACTGTGTGATGATTATGTTGGTAAAGTACTGATCACTACTTTTTGCTTTTGTTACTAAAATGCATGAACATTTATTGACTCATCACGCGTAGAACACTTGTAGTCTCTCTAGAGGCTACAAAAAAAGTGAAAGCCACTTTCTGCCCAAAGTTGCTTCCAGACTCACAGGAACAAACAAAGCCTATGCAAATGTAAAATATAAACCAAGTTTTTTGTTTGTAATAAAAATAAATGATAAGGGTTAAGTAAGAGAGAGCAGGGAGAAATGAAGATGCTGAAAGTAGCTGGCATTTTACATTTGTGTGTGAAAAGGGTTAGGATTTTCAATTCACCAGTGTTCTGGGGGTTGCCCATGGGACGGGGGTTGTCCCTGAAAGAGGAGATTGTGTCTGTTGTATGCAATAAGCAATTTAAATTTTTCTTGCTTATGTTATTTCAGGGTCCCCCACATGGGCCTTCGTGGTTCTCACTGACCTTTTGGGAAAAGCTTTTAAATGAAGGGGTGTTTCAGCAGTCCCTAGAAACATTTTTCTGCTAAGTTGAGTTGCTTCAGACTTCCTGCTGACTCTGCTTAGATCATCCCCTGAGAATTTCTTCTCGGTAGGATTTAAGAGATTTGGCATTCATCTCTAAACTCTAGTTCTAAAGATAAAAATGGCTTCTTTCCTACCTTGGCTGGCTGAAAAGAATCTTGCTACTAAAAATGCTATTAATATAACAGACCCGTCAGAGCAACGCAGGGAGTGCTGTAATTCTTGAAGGTTGGGGCCATTTCCTTTGGGAAACCTCTCCTGAGGCTTTTAACTTGATTGGTTTTCTGTTGGCAGAAACAAGCCTAACCAGAAATTTGTTGTTGAGAATATGCCTGTGAATTTATATTTGCAAACTTTTGATGTATACAGTAGAGGAGGGTACCTCCTAGCACATTTGAGGTGACAGTTTTGCCTTTCTATACCTCAGTTTCTGTCACCATCATTCTTTCCTTCTTTTAACTTTAAATCTATGTGATTCTTAAAATGGGACTGTGGCTAACGCCTGTTCTAAGCTTTTAATTACTTATTGGCAAAACATGTAGATACATAGACACATCCAGGTATCTTAATGTACACTTAAAAAAAAAAAATCAAGAACCCGGAGAAATTGGTCATGGCCTTTAGCATTACTTTAGATGCTTATTTATTTTACTTGCAAAAATGTAGTACATGATATTCTTAGGAATGTAGATAACACAAGTTATGCATGGACAGTGCATCTTTTCATTTTCCCTACACCAAGTTGAGTTTCTGTGTGTTTTCTTGGCTTCTTAAAGATGTCAGCCAGGGAGGTGTGAACTTATTGCTTTGAAGTATGCTTGCTACTAGTAAAAGGAAGATTCTCTTTCTTGGAAACGTCACTCTCAGAATCATATGATGTGTGACCTGGTAGGGAATATTCCAGTATGGGAATAGCTCCACATCTGGTGTCTGTATGAATTACTTCTGAGCTCATTGGAACATTCAATGGAGGTTTTTCCCTTCCTGTTGCCACAAATTTCATTTCAGTAAAGATGTGCTTATAGGAGTTTAAGCAACCTTTGAGACTGAACAGTGGGATTATAGAGTGGTTCTGGATCAATGTGAATGTATATTATGTTTCAGCGTGTTTCAAACTGTAATGGTTACAATAAATTTGTTCCTGTTTTCTTTCCTCTGGTACCTTTCACTTTTTTGTTTATTATATCCCTTCCCTGGCTAGAATGTAAGTTTCATGACCGTGGGGAATGTGTGTCTTTTGTTGTCTGCTGTATCTCTGGCTTCTAGAATGTGGTAGGTGCTCAGGATATATTTTCTGAATGAATGACTATGTAGATGATTGAAAGAATCAGCTCAGGGAAGTGCCCAGCTACTCTATGTTTCTTCTTTCCTTTCTGGCCATTTTCATGTGTGTATCTTAAGTGTATACAACTTAACTGGTCTAGAGAAACCTCATTGCTGAGCAAGGAGAATAAGGCTATAAATAGAGTCACACTTGTCGAACTTTGAGCATTTTTCTATTTTCCACTCTGGGTAACAGTCCTCAGACCAATGAGAGAGACTGGAAAAATGTTAAGGAAGGAGTTGAATTAAGCTGGGTAGCCCCAAAAGGCTGAATGATATTTAGTGATTTCATCATGTGGATTTCTGTTTGCAGGGCACTCTGTACCAGATTAATGTTCTCAGGTTGGATTTGCTCCCAGAAGTAAACCCATTAGTTTGCTGCTAAGCAGAGAGTGGGGTTCCTATTTCATTTTGCCCATCTCCCTCTCCCTATCCCACTTCACACCCCCTACCCGAACCTCCCAATCAAGGTTTTCAGAATGCTGTGGAATTAAGGTAAAAACCCTTTTTCTTCTTGACTTTGATTTATTAGGAAGAGTTGATTGGACTTACATCTTGAGCTTTTCCATTTTTGATTGATTCTGAAGTGTAGCTGGAGTCAGAATGAAACAGAAAACCATTGGGAGAGAGGGAGGTTATCCAATGCACCTCTGAGTTTTGCTTGGTGTTTTGAAATGTGTAATTTCAAACAGAAAGTTACTCATTTGGCAGACACCTTGCTTTGTACTTTTTAGAGTTTTTAGTTTATGGATAGGCAGAGAGCTTTAAATATACACCTGTAGAGTTTAAGTAGAAGAAGACGACAGTTGCCAGCTCTATGAAAACAACCCTGTGCCGTGCCCGGTGGGCAGCTACCCTCCGGGCAGAGACAAGTGTAATTCTCTAATGATCTTATTTATGTTCTTATTTCATATCTCCACAGGAGTAATCTCAGTACATGATGTTAGTTCTCAACTGCTACCACGTAAGAGTCCAAGTACCTGCCAGGTGCATATAGGTGCGCTGTTATCTGCCAAGCTGGCTGCCCTCCCTGTGTGCTGAACTCCTCCTGTTAACTGCCTATACCCATTGGATGACTCAATGATTCCCTCCTTTTTTTTTTTCTTTGCTACAGACCATAAAACCATGGGAAACGCAGAAAGTCAAAATGTAGTGCATGAGTTTTATGGAGAAAAGCATGCGAGCCTGGGGCGCAAACACACGTCGCGCTCCCTGCGCCTGTCGCACAAGGCGCGGCGGACCAGGCACGCCTCCTCGGGGAAGGTGATCCACAGGACCTCCGAAGTGACCACCCGATCCAGCAGCACTCCCAGTATCCCCCAGTCCCTGGCCGAAAATGGCTTGGAGCCCTTCTCCCAAGAAGGCACCCTGGAGGACTTCGGGAGCCCCATCTGGGTGGACCGAGTGGATGTGGGCTTGAGACCCGTGTCTTACACGGATTCTTCCGTCAGTCCCAGCGGAGGCAGCGGCATTGTCCTCGCAGCAGCCTCTGTGCAGAGCATGCCAGACTCGGAGGAGGGCAGGCTTTACGGGGATGACGCTACGTACTTGGCGGAGGGAGGCAGGAGGCAGCATCCCTATACATCCGATGGGCCCACTTTCACGGAGACGGCGAGCTTTAAGAAGAAACGCTCCAAATCTGCAGACATCTGGCGGGAGGACAGCCTGGAATTCTCACTCTCTGATCTGAGCCAAGAACATTTAACAAGCAACGAAGAGATCTTGGGTTCTGCCGAAGAGAAAGACTGCGAGGAGACTCGGGGGATGGAAGCCCCGGCGAGTCCGCGGCAGCTCAGTACCTGTCAACGTGCCAATTCACTGGGGGACTTGTACGCTCCTCAGAAAACCTCCGGGGTGACGGCAGACGGGGGGCGGAGGAGCAAATTTGCAGGCTACTGTCGGAATTTGGTGTCTGATATTCCTGATCTCGCGAACCATAAGATGCCACCGGCTGCTGCCGAAGAGGCTCTTCCGTACAGTAATTATAACACACTTCCCTGTAGGAAATCTCACTGTCTTTCCGAAGGTGCCACCAACCCACAAATGAGCCACAACAACAGCATGCAAGGCAGAAGAGCAAAAACAACTCAGGTAAAGTGACTGGAATCTGTTTCAATATTTTGGAAATGATGCATGACTTTCAGTGCATGATTTTGCTCTTACACGATTCCCATCTTTTAGCCGGGTTTTACCATGTTCCCCTGGCGGGTGCTGCAGCCGATGCCGTTTCTCTGGAGATTCAGCGCTCTTCGGCTTCGCCCCTCTTGCAGTTCTGCGGTGAGGGGGTGGGGATTAAGGAGTAAGCGTAGATGGGTGTCGGGGATGTGATGAGAGTGGGAATAAAGCTGATAAGTTCACGTTGGGAAGCTGCCTCTCCAATTCAGGTCTTCAACAGCATCTCCCTTCTTCTGAGCTTCCTTCCTAACGTGGTTCTATCCGTGGACAGATGGGGATGGTGGGGTGTGGACCCTGGGAACTTCTTTCTTCAGCGCCGCAGGTGGGAAGAGGTTAGTCGGCCGCTCGTTGGAGGAGGTGTTTCTGATTCAGGGCGGGCTCTGGTCATTTGTCAGCTTCTCTCAGAGGTTGGCAGGCTGACTGCCTTACCAGGAGCCATTTCCATTTCCTGTTCCTTGCAGGGCTGGCCAGCCCTCTCTCTGGAGGGAGGTGTTGCGGAAGGAATAACATGGGTGGCTTCCAGTTCTACGCTGCAGCAACTGGTTTCTGACCTCGGGCAAACCCTGACTTCTAGTTGCTCTTCTGAACCAGTGGGGTAAAGATGCTCGACTCACCTGCTTCGGGGTCCAGGGCATGAAAGAGCGGGTGTGAAAACATTTTTCAAAGATTTAAAACGTATCTTACTTACGAAAGGAAGACCCGTTACCTTAATTAGTAATGATAATTAACGTGGAGATAATAACGTGTCAACTAATCCTGCATGCCTCCGTCCTTTTCTGGTCCTGCAGTTCCCTGTAGTGGAGTTCTGGGAGTCCTGGCTTGTGTTGAGGATGGGTTGGTAGTTTGCAGGTGGTACTTCAGATCCGGAATCCAGATTGGGCCCATTTGCCTTGAAAGGTGTATTGGCCACCAGGGTGACCAGCGAATATCCCTGAGGTCAGCTGGAAAACAGCAGGTGTGCTCTGACCTGGCCAGCAGCCGATGGTGCTCACCTTCTGGTCTTGCTTCGGTGCAAGTCAAAGTTATTTCGAGGGTTATTTTGAGATTCAGTTCTCTTGGGTAGGGTGTCTAAATATAATGGGCAGATGGTGGGGAACCTGGGGAGGAGGGCAAAGGAAATTGGCACTAGATTGTCTGTGTTCCTGCCCAAGAGCAAGTTTGTTTTGTTTTGTTTTGTTTTGAAGTATTCAAAATCTCAGCTTTCTAATTTTATTTTGGAATTTTAAATCCCCGTATACAAGTCATCTGGGGATACAGTTTTTTTTTTTTGTTTGTTTGTTTTTTTTTTTTTTTTTTACCACTGTAGATTTCTGTATTAGAATAATTGAAATTTACTATATATTCCTCTGGGTTGATATAGGTTAAAGGAGTCTGTGTTTGACCTTTTCCTCTTCTTTTTTAAAAAATATTTTAAATTGTGGTAAAAGTACACATAACATTTACCGTCTTGACATTTTTAAGTGTATGGTTGAGGGGTATTAAGTACATTCACACTGTTATGTACCCTTCATCTTCAGAACTCTTTTCATCTTGTAGAACTGAAATTCTGTCCGCATTAAACAATAGTTCTCTGTTTCCCCCTTTCCCCGCCCCCTGGCAACCACCGTTCTACTTTCTGTCTCAGTGAATTTGGCTCTAGAGACCTTGTAAGAGTGGAATCATGTAGTATTTGTCTTTTTGTGACAGGCTTATTTCGCTTAGGTTGATATCCTCAAGGTTCACACGTTGTAGCGTGTGTCAGAAGCTCCTTCCTTTTTAAGGCTGAATAATATTCCACTGTATGTATATAACACTCCCCCCACGGCTCCCCATTCACCCACTGAAGGACAAGTTTTGCTGATGGTGTCCAAGCCAGGTATCCTGGCTCCACCTCTTCTTACCTGAGTAACTTTGGGCACAATTTTTAAGTCTCTGGAAGCCTTAATTTCTTCATCTGTCAAATGGGAATAATAATAAAGTTTCTGAGAAAATGGAATGGGAAGGCCAGCGCTTGGTACTTTAGAAGCTACCCATAAGGGACAATCTGTAAGTTGTTGTAATTTTCATTATTATTAGTGTTGTATGAGTTGAGGACTCAAGGTAGTTTTGTGTTTATATCAAACTTTGTGTTAGAAACAAAATTATTAAAAAGGCTGATTCTGAGGTTTGAGAAGGTGAGTGTGAATGTTGCATCTAGATGCACTCCTTGAATTTTTATCCATCTCTCTTCTGAAACGAGATTATAATGATAGAAACGACTGAATTACCCCACTGTGGTCCCTCTGCCTACCCTGGCCGGGCTCTTCCTACACTGGCAATTTGACAGGTTGGGACGCAGGTGAGATAGGTGCCCTATTAAAGGGTCACCTGAAAGGCACTGCAGGCTCTGTCCTGAAGACATCGCCACATTGGCATTGCAGAGCTGATTGGAAGAAATGGTCTCCTGGCCCTCAGCAGTTAAAAGGAACCTCACCTGTGACTGTCACTTTTACCTGGAACAATGCTAAGTTAGCGCACATTCTGTGTAAGATTTGACGGGGTGCCAGGTGGTATTCTGGCTCCCTATCTCCAGGTCTCCAACACTGGGGGACAGTTGGACCTCTGCTTCCCCCCAATCCCCACAGATGGGGCTGTGAGCCTTTGAGTCATGGCCACCCCCAGAAGAGGGGCAGAGCTGGTATCACTGAAAGCTCTCATGTGTAATTGTTGTACGACATTTCCGTTCTTTGGCTTGTCGCCTTCTAGAATTGTTAATATATGAAAGTGAGATCATCTCAATGTGGTGTCTCATAAAGCACTGTGGTAGCTTAATGTAACGCAAAGTGCAACGGACTAGGAATCCTAAGAAGTACGTTTGCATCCCGTCTCACTCCTTACTAAACGGTGACCTTGGGCAAGTCACTCCATCACTGGCTCCTTCTCTGACCAGGGTGAGGGACACCAACCTCTGACAGGGCCATTAGGAGAACCAAGTGGGATTCCATGCATGGAAGCCTTTTGCAGAGTGTATAAAGTGAACGGAAGTCTTATTTTTGTATCGACTTTGTGTGTTGAGTGAGGATCTTTAATGACTTGAAACAAACCCCAGAATTATGCACAGCACTATCCCTCCACCCACACTTCCTAGTCTAAGTTTGGCGTGTTCGTCCAGCGCAATTTCTTGAGAACCCACTATGTTCCAAACAGTGTATTTTAAGAGGCAGTGGGTGTGGAGGCTTCCTTGAAAAGAATTCTTTTTTTTCTTTTTTTTTTGTTGGTAAAAGTTTCTGACCCAGGGGCCCTGTCCAGCAAGTTTGGATCGTAGATATTAAAGCCTCCTCATCTGCCCTGGTGATGTGATTGAATCTGTAATAGGCCTGTCAGCAGTTTTACTCCCCAGAAAAGAGCTCCTGGCAGGCATTTGGCCAAGGTCATGGCCTCTGAGCCTGAGAGACAATATGTTTTATCTGAACTAACATGAACAACATCTTTATATTTGAAAATGATCAAAAACTGTGTCTGCCACACAGTAAGTGCTGAGAAATTATATTTGTCCAATTCAGCATACTTGAGTGTGTGTCGTGTACCTCCTGCATAAAAGTTTTATCTTGTGAGTCAGTCTGCTACTCATTTGTTGGGAGGATTTACCCAGACTCCTGAAAGCAGAGTTTATTTGTACTGACTTCTGTAAAATCCCAAGTAGCTTGCCCCTTGATTCAATGAATGCCTCATTGGTATTTTGGCCTGAACTTTTACTTTCAGTGTTCCCATGGTTGACGGACAGAGGAAAGGGCAGCCTGGTGTCAGGCAAAGAAGAGGTTCTGGAGTCCAGCAGGTCTGAGCTTTTAAGTTGGAACCCCGTTACCTGTTGGCTGTGTAACCTAGAAGGATCTCAGTGCCTCTTGAATGAGGGTTCCATACGGGAATGAATGTAAAACTCCTGGCACGATATCTTGCATGTATTAGATGCTCCGTAAATGATGGTTATTAGTTATGATGGTAAAGTTTGGTTTAACTGTGTAGAGTTCAGCTCTCCTGTGTTTCTAAGACTATCAGCGGGTGAGGTGGAGAGAGGAAACTGCCATTCGATGGAGTGTCTTTGAACCAGGTTCTGTGTTTGAAAGGGAAGCTTTGGCTTGGAGCGGCCCTGCATAACTCCTGAGGAGGGCTTCATTCATCCACTTGGGAGATGAAAGAATGTGAGCAGCTGTGCTGAGGATGTCTCAGGGGGCCGCCACCTTGGGAGGGAGCAGGGGGGGCCCCCTCAGAGCTCCTCATGGGGATGTGGCGCTGGTGATTAGGTTTGTGTGCTGGTTCAGTTTCTGACACCCTCTTCACGCCGTGGTGTATGGAGTGGGATCGACAGAAGACAGAGCTCCTGGCCCCTGAGCACCTCTGCGGGGGTTCATTTCAGCCTGATTACGAGTTGCCAACTCACCCATCACTTTTCAGGGGAGGAAGTCAACCTAAGGAGATTAGGTGACAGGGTCTTACGACTGGATTAAAATCCAGGTCTTCTGACCCACAGACCAGGGTCCGTTCTACAGAAGCAAACCCACACCACACTGGCTACCCATGTTCAAACAGGTTTCAGCTCACGTGCCCTCAGATTTTAACATCAAAACCCCCAGTTCTGGTACAGAAGCCAAACAGGGTGGTGGGCTGAAAAGAAAATAGTAACTGTCCACTACCGTGGCCCGAAACAGCGGTCGGTCCCTGAAAGAGATGACCAAAGGCGACTTTATTTTTTATTTGTATTTTTTAAATTGAAATATAGTTGATTTACAATGTTGTGTTAACTTCTGCTGCTGTACAGCAAACTGATTCAGTTATAAATATATATACATTCTTTTTCATGTTCTTTTCCATTACGGTTTATCACAGGATATCGAATATAGTTCCCTGTGCTATACAGTAGGACCTTGTTGTTTATTGATTCTATATATAATAATTTGCATCTGCTAAGCCCAAGCTCCCACTCCATCTCCCCCCCACCTTCCCCCCACCTTCCCCTTGGCAACAAGTCTGTTCTCTACGTCTGAGTCTATTTCTGTTTCGTAGATAAGTTCATTTGTGTCATATTTTAGATTCCACATATAAGTGATATCATATGGTATTGTCTTTGTCTGACTTACTTCACTTAGTATGATAATCTCTAGTTCCATCTATGTTGCTGCAAATGGCATTATTATTATTATTCTTTTATGGCTGAGTAGTATTCCATTGTATATATGTACCACATCTTCTTTATCCATTCATCTGTCGATGGACATTTAGGTTGTTTCCATATCTTGGCTATTGTGAATAGTGCTGCTATGAACATAGGGGTGCATGTATCTTTTTGAATTATAGTTTTGTCTCCATATATATGCCCAGGAGTGGGATTGCTGGATCATATGGTAGCTCTATTTTTAGTTTTTTGAGGAACTTTCATACTGTTTTCCACAGTGGCTGCACCAACTTACGTTCCCACCAACTGTGTATTAGCGTTCCCTTTTCGCCACACCCTCTCCAGCATTCGTTACTTGTAGACATTTTAATGATGGTCATTCTGACTGGGGTGAGGTGGTACCTCATCGCAGTTTTGATTTGCATTTCTCTAATATTTAGCGATGTTGAGCATCTTTTCATGTGCCTGTTGGCCATCTGTATGTCTTTTTTGGAGAAATGCCAAAGATGACTTTAGAAGGCTCTGTCCCTGATGACTTTCTTGGTTGGATAAGCAAGTTAATAGGATTGGTGATTTCAGCAAGATAAAGGGTGCAGCATGATCAGAAGAAGATCTTGAGTTCCTGTAAAAGTTGTGTTGATTTTTAAAATTTTGTTTTGTTTTACACTTAGTTTAAATGGTTCAGGGATAAATATGTTCTCTGAGCTGAGAACTGACATCAGCATCCAAGAGATTCCTAACCTTTGGTCACAGATTCCTTTGCGAATCAGATGAAAAATTTGGATCTTTTGGGATCCACACAGAGACCACCCTTTTGCATATCATTTCAGGGGATCCATGGGTCCTCCAATGTCCACCGAGAAGCTTCTGGTTAAGAACCTCAGGTTAATTCTTTTTTTAAATTAATTTTTATTGGAGTATAGTTGCTTTACAATGTTGTGTTAGCTTCTACTGCACAGCAGAATGAATCAGCCATACATTTACATGACATCCCCTCCCTTTTGGATTTCCCTCCCGTTTAGGACACCACAGTGCATTAAGTGGAGGTCCCTGTTTTATACAGTGTGTTCCCCTCAGTCGTCTACTTTATACATAGTATCAATAGTGTATATGTATCAATCCCAATCTCCCAATTCCTCCCACCCCACTCCTTTCCCCCTTGGTATCATACATTTGAAGAACCTTAGGTTAATTCTTCGTGAAACAAAATATTTTCATATAAATTCCACTTAAAAAAAACCCTCTCTTCTTTCACTGCTCCTGTTTGATGCTTCTTTTTTACCTTCCTTTTGATTTTTCTTTTTCTGCCATGTAAGTTAAGCAATGAGATATTTATTTTGAAAAACAGCCCGTCCATTTCAACAAGAATATCCCTCTTCTTTGCCAAGATCTTCTTTTGAGGAGTGCGAGGGTGAGTAGGTAGCTGAGAGATGGCTTATATCCGCAGTTCTCAGACTCCTTTATACTCTTAAAAAGTGTTACAGACTCCAAAGGGCTTCTGTTCGTGTGGGTTATACCTATAAATATTTATCACATTAGAAATTGAAACAGAAATGTAAAAAAAATACTTGTTAATTCATCTTAAAATAGGAGCAATAAACCATTACATGTTCACATAAATAACTTTATTTTTAAAATTTTATTTTCTAAAATTAAAAAAAAAAAAGCCAGAAGAAGGGCATTGTTTTGTATTTTTGCAAATCTCTACAGTTTCTGGCTTATCAGAAGACACTAGAGTCTCATATCTGCTTCTGCATTCACTCTCTTGTGACATGCTGTTTTGGTTGGACTATATGAGGAAAACCTGGCTTCGAACAGATAGTTGGTAAAGGGAGGAGGACCTTAGGGACCCCCGGAAATTATTTAAGGACCCCTGGTCCTCACTTGGAGAGCTGTTTATTTATGCTAATATAGGTTGGGGAGGTCCAAGCCTTTGAAAATCACATTCTTAGTTTAGTCCGTGAGGAGAGGAGGCTCTGTGTCCCTCAGTGCAAGTCGTGTCCCACAGTAACGTGTAATTGCTGGTTTCCCAGCATAACTGAGGAGGACAAAGGGCCGGGACCGGGAGCTTGGAGCAGCCCTGGGAGCGTCTCCACGGATCCACAGGGCAGAACTTAGGAAACGCCCACCAGCTTTTCTCTCTGCGTTGGCGCCCAGTGTGCTTTGAACTTACTGTTGACAGAATATCTAGTTTGGGCCATAAAACAGCCCAATATGTCTTTCTCACTTTCTCTCCTTTTAAAAAGATGAAAGAAAAAACGTGTAAATGAGCTCTGGTTGTCTCCATAAAAGACGTAATAAACCCGGATGGCTGGAAGATGTCGAAGTCAAGCTTTCCAGTTGGGGCTCATTTGTGACTTCCACTGGAGTTGAGCGTGCGTTGAGCCTGGAAATGCCTAGACCTTTAAATCAAACTAAAATGTGTTCCATGAGAAACGCTTTTCTTGTTTGGAGAGGAGGTTGGAAGATGAACAGCAGTTAAGTTGTTCAACAGTGTTTGTGTGTTTTTTTTTTGGAAGTGCCTACGCCATGCCAGGCACTATTCTTGGTGCTTGGGATGCATCAAGAAGAGATCCCTGAGCTCACGAAGCTAGCTGGGGTGAAGTGGAGGTGTGTCTGCAGCAAAGAGTTAGCATAGCAAGTACATGACATGCTATGGGAAAAAGAGAGCAAGGTGAGGAAGAGCGGGCAGTGGGGAATGTGGGGCAATTCCGGATCAGGTGGTTGGGTTGGGCCCCGCCCCTCGGGATGGGCCCCGCCCCTCGGGATGGGCAGACTTGGGTAGGGATTTGGAAGGGAGATGGGAATTGGCCATTGATTTGGAAGGTGGGAGTGTGCCCTGCGCCTTTGAGGAAGAGCAAAGAGGCCAATGCGGCTGGAGCAGAGTTGGGGGGCGGGGCGGGGGGTGGGGGAAGGGATGGTGCAGAGAAGCTGCACGGGGATTGGAGGAGGGAAAGAGAAGGCTTCCAGCTGTGGGAAGAGGGACTTTGAGCTGAACCTTGAAGGATCAGCATTCCTGGAATTCCTGGAAGCAAGAAAAGTTGGGAGCATACCCGGCATGAGTTCTTCAGTTTCACTGGTGGCTGGGTGCATCTAAAGGTCCAGTGCTAAGGCTGGACATTGGTAGAGGCCCTGGATGGACAGCCTCGGGAGCCCTCACCTTGCTCCTGGGAGACTTACCCAGCCATGGCACGCAGGATGGATTGATGGGAGGAAGGTAGTTAGAATAGAGAGTCTTGTGGCTGAACCAGGGATGTGGCACTAGGAAAAGAAGAAAAGGGACTAGGGATGTGATATATCCTGAGGTGGTGAGGAGGGGAAGGGTGACGACAGGGTTTGAGACAGAAGGGTGACGACAGGGTTTGAGACATGCACATAGAAAAACAGGTGAAAGGAGAGAGGTGATTCATTGACTTAGACATAGAGCTGTCTCCAATCTGGAGTTATCTGAAGCAACATTTCAAGCATTTGCCAACTTAACTTATGAGACTCTTTTGGGCAGCAGTAAGAACTTCAGCAGTTGTAATTGAGAGAAATTTTGAGTCACTCCGTTGTGAATCATTAGAGGGGATGGGACTGAGTGCTGGAAACTTTAAAGGGCATGGAGATTTTGCCTTAGGAAAGGGAGAAGAAGGAAATAGAAACAGGGTTTTAGAAATGTCTCAAAGGGAGCTGGGACACATGTAAAGAGGCTAAGAGTGGGAGGCCAAGAGGTACAATTTACAAACTTCAGAATCAAAAATTCAAAATGGCACTGGCTATCTGTGTAGAGAGAGGAAAGAAAAAAACCTTACAGTGATGACAAATGGATACTGCAATATTTCTGTAAATCAAGAATGGCAATTATTAGTAGCAGAGCCTAGCAGTTACAGCATAGGAAACATCATTTTCTTAGTTTATTGTGCAGTTTTGCGAATATGAAAATAATTCAGGGGGATTACATTGGCTCGCACCAGCCTTGGTGGGCCTGTGTATTTTTCCCATGAGACCTTGTTTTTCCCAAGTTCCTCAGCAACGCCCATTCTTTCATGTTAGTGCAGGAAGCTAGTAAGTGAGGTCAGCCAGTGTCTTCTCTCCTTGGGCTGAGATGTTAAGTAAGGCTGAGGATGGACATGTCAGTAATTAGAGTTAACACTGTTGTGCAGGTACTGTGTGCTGGGCACCGTTCTAGAAACTTGTGTTACCTCAATCTCACATCTTACAAAGTGTCTTACAAAGTAAATATTGTTGCTATTCCCATTATACAGGTGAGGAAACTGAGGCATGGATTGGTTCAAAATAACTTGCCCAGACGTGACATTTGCTGTATTGAGATTACCAAGGGAAGGTATACTAAGAGTATAGTATAGTATAGTACTGAGCATATCAAGGAGAGAATGTTGGAAACCAAAGACAGTGCTTATGTGTGTGCATGTGTGGCGGAGGGGAGTCCTTAGATTTTGGGGATAAGAAGAAGATGATAAGATGATGATAAGAGGGGGAATATTTTAGAATTTAATGAGGCAGAAATTGTTCTAATTCAAGGCTTCTGCAGGTCAAAATCTCCTCCCCCAGGGACTTCCCTGGTGGCCCAGTGGTTAAGAATCCATACTTCCACTGCAGGGGGCGCGGGTTCTATCCCTGGTTGGGGAATTAAGATCCCGCATGCCTCGTGGCATGGCCAAAAAAGAAAAAAATCTCCTCCCCCCCATTGAAATTCTGTGAACTCTTCTCTGCTGTATTTACCTTCTCTATACAGGTGTATTGAAGCAAAGCTGGATTCATCAGGAAAATTAAACAAAGTGACCAACATAACAGTTTCTAATTGCATTCGACTTGTAACTACAAGTTGCCAGTTGATCCTCCTGGGCCCTGACTTGTCCCAGGGCCCTTGAACTTTGTGGCTAATTAGCTCTTCAAAACTGTGTTGACACATCTTTAGCACAGCAAACCGGTCCCTCAGAGACTTTCTGAATTCCCCGGTGGAAACAACTTGAGCCTTTGCCACAATGTGTCTTTAGCCTATGTTCATGCAGGGTGACCTTCCAGTTTTCAAGGCAGTGAAAACAGGCTTTGAATTTACCTCTTGCTGCCTCCACTTTAGTACCAGAGCTCATTTAAGCATTTGCTGCCTGGCTAAAATGACAAAGAAAACTCTTGCCTGGCAGCTGTCGAACGTTTTTGGGCAACAGCTGGCCACTTGTGCATCCAATGGGAAAGTGCATGCATTCGTGCTGGGAAACTGCCAGTGGAATGGAAATCGGTGAGTGCTCGAAGAATCTGGCTTGGGAGGACTTGTCCAGGGAGAGCAGGATTTAAGAGCCTCTGTATTCCATGAATGTTGTTTATAATTGGAAGCCTCTTCAGTGGAGTGGTTCTAACATGGGGAGTTTATTTTGAGCTATTTTTAGGAAATCTTTGGCTGGATCATGCACCACGTTGGGAGTTATTTCTCTGTCTAGCTAGGGTCTTACCATTTCCCTTGATCTCCTCTGACATTTGCTTTAAATTTCGGTATTTGGTTAAATGTTCTAGGACTGATCGTATGCTAAGACATCTAACTAGATAAGAAGGAACATACCTTGCATTTGCGATAAAGACTTCTGGGCTCCCGTGGGAATTTTCCCTGGGGTTGATCATCTGGATATCTTGCTGTTGGAAGAGTGGGGTGGTTGACAGGGGCTTTTAAGTGTGGGGAGAATCCGGTTTCTCAGGTGTGAAGTGTCCTTGAGATGGAGGTCGGTAGGAGGAGGAGCCCTTCGGAAAGATGCACCAGGAATGTTTGCATCACAATGATGCTGTCTTTCTTCTGAGCTATTGGAAACCGTATCACAGTGGTATACATCTTGCCATTTGAGAAGGATGGGCATTTAGGATGCAGCCTTGGAGCGGTCTTTCAGTGTGTGAACCTAGTGCCTCCACATCAGTGTATCTGTCTTTGGTTTGTTCCAGAGATTCTGAGACCTATAAACGTGTGATTCTCGTGTGGCACTTAGGCATCTGGAGCCCTGCTGTAGATGAGTGTCTCCCACACTCAAGGTGTAGGGGGTGTGGAGTCCCGTTGACCCTTCAGGTGTTGAGTAATGCCTCTGGCTGGGTGCATATCATTTCCCACGATGCTGGAGCAAGGGTTTCTGGGTATTTGGCACATCCCAAGCTTCATGACCAAATAGAGGCCAGAGCTGGGCAGCCACCGTCTGTTTCTGGACAGGCCGGGTCACATGTCAGTGGGAGGCTGTGCACCACTTAGCCTGCTTAACCGCTGTGGAGACAAGGTGGCGCTGGCTTGGATCACAGATCAGGAGCATTCTCCACTGGTTACACTCCCAAAGTGTGCCAGCTCAGCTGGGGCCAGCAGGCCTCTTACCTGGAGTAATCACTCCTTTGCTCGGTTTAATGGTCGTCCCAGAGTTGAATACACGCAGCCTGGGCCATTGCAAGGTTGCAGTGTCAGTTGGCAAGAGCACATGTTCAAGTCTGACAAAGAGGTGAGTGTCTATTGAGACCTTAACTCTTAGTTTCAGTAGAGACATCAAGGCATTCTGTAGGAGTTCATGGTTTGTGGGGATGTAGTAGACTGTTAAGAGACATGCCTGTCCAGTCTCTGCCTCTGTTTCCCTCATCTTCTTTGTCATCTCCTCTTTCTCCTTCTGTCCACCTTTGAGTCTGAGTTCTTTGCTGGGAAAGTCAAGTCATATAGATGCACAGTCACTCAGTTGTGCTGGGAAAACCTAGAAGGGGCACTGTTGAAAAACAGAGGGGAAGGCATGGAGTTGACTATTGAGACAGGATCCAGTCAGGTGCTCCCTGCGGCTGAGCCATGGGGCCATCTTGTCAGAGTGGAAAAGGTCATTGGAGGCATGGGCTCCAACCTCCAATCTACCACCTGCCAGACTTGTGGCTTTCTGAGCCTCAGCATCTCCATGCATTCACCAAGGGGATGGTTTTGCAAGGTTCCTTCCTGTTCCAGAGCTCTGGGAATTACAAGATGCCTGGAATTAATTTCTCCTTTTTGTTCTGAAGTCTTTCTCTTATGACCTAGAGAGGATACCTGTGTAGCTGATCTTTACCTGTCTTACAGAGGGGCAACTCATCTTTTTTCATTTTTGAGGCGAGTTGATAGCTGATTTTGTCACTTCTTCCAGAGAAGGACTGAGGCATGTGAAAATGAATCCAGATGTTGGTGAGAATCACACAAACTCCGCATCTCCCACCACCCACGGTTATCTTGAATAATCAGTGATGGCCGAATTTACTTATTAGATCAAAAGGGATATGTATGGTAAATGTCCTTGCCAGAGAGAAATGTGCGTTGGTAACAGCACTCTCCTGTTTGTATAGAGGACTTTGACCTACCAGATCTGGGTCCTTGATGACCATTGGTGGCGGGTAACAGGCAGGACAGCAGATGGCAAAGTGACAGAACCAACAGTCACAGGGTCTGCGTCTGAGCCGCATCCATGGTTTCTTTGACACTCTTGAGTCCCTCTACATCCCAGGGACCTAAACTCCATGTTTAGGCAAATGTTGTTGGTCCTTAGAAACTCGCTTAACCACTTCCTGCTACTATGTCCCTTCTTACCTCCTCCTTGTTTTTTCTTTTCTTTTTTTAAAATAAACTTTTTATTTTAGAACAGCTTTAGAATTACATAAACATTGCAAAGATAGTAGAAAGGGTTCCCATATACCACACACCCAGTTAACCCTGAGCCCTTGGCTGAGGTGGTATTTGCCAGGTTTTTCCACTGCCAAATTTCTACCCTTTGCACACTGTACTCCTTGTTGTGTGTTTTTGTGTTTTTTGAAGGTGTACAATGTGATGATTTAATATATGTATATAGTGTGAAATGATTACCAAAATCAAGTTAATTAACATATCCATCACTCACACAATTACCCCTTCCTCCCTCCCTTCCTTCCTTCATCTCTCTCTCTCTCTCTCTCTCTCTCTCTCTCTCTCTCTCTCTCTCTCGTGGTGAGAACACTTACGATCTACTTTCCTAGCAAATTTCAAGGATACAACATGGTATCATTAACTAGAGTCGTCAGGCTGTATATCAGATCCCCAGAACTTATTATAATAACTAAAAGTTTGTAACCTTAACCAATGTATCCCCATTTCCCCGGGGCCCTCAGCCTCTGGCAACCACCATTCTACCCTCTGGTTCTGTGAGTTTTACATTTTCACATTCCACATAGAAGTCAATCATACAGTATTTGTCTTTCTGTGTCTCCTTTGCTTGTTTTCATGTCTGGCTATGCCCATTTTAAGTTGCTCACTTAGGACCTATTCATGACGCGAGTGAACTCTGAGGGCCCTAACTTAGAATTGACCAGGTGAGATGTGCGGAGACATGGGCACAACACCTGTTTGGGCCTCGTGCAGGATGATATTATTATGTGGCTTGGCTCCTTCTGTCCACCCCACCGTTGCCTCTCATCAGAGATTTGAACACAAAACATTGATTTATACGGCAATCGGAATAGCCCGTTCGTTTTTACATTTTCAAACCATAATTAACTATTTATGAGACTAAAGGCTTCACAAGTGGTTAAGCCCCCAAACCACATATTACTTTGCCATCTCCTCCTATGTCAGACTCACATTCCGATTCTCTCCCTTTGAGAAAAACCAGTCTAATTTCTTGTCCATGAGACTGTCGAGCTGTGCTGTCCAATACTGCCGTCATTATCCTCCCTTGATGACTACCATTATTTAATTACTGTTTATGGAAATGCCTTTAGCACTTCAGAGCAATTAAGATTCTGATTTAAGAACAGATCTGCCTGTCCCGGAAATGTTCAACATGCGAGCAGGGGCAGTGCTTTGGAAGTTCCAAATGTTTTTAAACCGGGAATTGATACCCGCCACATCTTGGCAGTGCCCCAAGCTGTCACTTGGCCCAGGGGCGGTGAGTAGCTTGCTTTGGGTTCCTAGCGTCCCAGCTTTGAAAGGGCAACGTAATTGGAGAGCCTGCATTGGAGCTGTGAGCCCCACAGACTTTTTTAGCTCAACGTGGAGCGGGAAGCTGCTTGTTTTCAAGAAGCGAAGCTGATTGGAGCCTGAGGACTCTTCCCTGCTCCTGGGCTGTGGGTCCTTGCTGGGTGAGTGGGCGAGGTGGTGCACTAGTTATCTTTTTAGTCACCAGACTATAGAATAGACTCCTAACTAGGCCCTTTGTTTAAAAAAAAAAAAAAAAAGTTATCAGTAAAGACTTCATTATCCCTTGGAACCCCCTACCTCTGGGATAACTAATCAGCCAGCACAATTTCCTGGAGCTCCAGGCAGGCTGATGAGGGTGAGGGCGCTGAGCTCTCTCAGCAGGGCAGTGGGAGCATCTCAATAGCTGATTTGCCAATTACCTAATTATCTAAGTCAGATAATCGATACGTTTTTTGAAATCTTGCTTGCTTTTTAAAAAATGTTTCTTGAACATTCCAAATTGTTGGCATTCATACCGGGACAGCTTCATGGTTTTCCTGAGCTGCCCTGCAGGCAAGTTGGGTGTGTGCGGGTCAGGGGGTTGAGGAGTGATTGGTCCAGGAGAGGTTGGGAGCAGCGGTGCCCTGTGGGGGTTGCCTGCAGCTACACAGCCCCTGGCTGGACCGACAGGAGCCCCTGGGTTACTTCTCTGCATGATGCATGTCTTCTTTTTTTCTCCCTTTTGGCTCCCAAGGATGTTAATGCGGGCGAGGGTAGCGAGTTTGCCGACAGTGGGATCGAAGGGGTCGCCACCGACACGGACCTCCTGTCCAGGCGATCCAATGCCACCAACTCCAGCTACTCACCCCCCACCGGCCGCGCCTTTGTGGGCAGCGACAGCGGCAGCAGCTCCACCGGGGATGCAGCCCGCCAGGGGGTGTACGAGAATTTCCGACGGGAGCTGGAGATGAGTACCACCAACAGCGAGAGCCTGGAGGAGGCCGGCTCGGCGCACAGCGACGAGCAGAGCAGCGGTACCCTGAGCTCCCCGGGCCAGTCGGACATCCTGCTCACGGCCGCGCAGGGCACAGTGCGTAAGGCCGGAGCCCTGGCAGTCAAGAACTTCCTGGTACACAAGAAGAACAAGAAGGTGGAGTCGGCCACCCGGAGGAAGTGGAAGCACTACTGGGTGTCTCTGAAAGGTGAGGGAGGGAGCGTCCTTCCTGCAGCGCTGGGTACGGCCTGGGCTCCGTGGTGCACCTGTGCAAGTGATGTTCTTCGGTTACATGGGATTTCTATCTCATGCTAATTTCAAAACTTATGTCGTGGTGGTGAGAATACTTAACGTGAGATCTACCTTCTTAGCGTCGTTTTAGGCGTACGTTACGGTATCGTTGACCAAGGCACGCGGTTGTATAGCACACCTGGAACGTCATCATCTTATCGAGCTGAAACTTTATGTCCCTTGATTAGTCACTCCCCAGTTTCCTTTTCCACCAATGTTTGATTTTCTTTACTGTTTCACAGTTAAGCTATGGGAGCCTCTCGTCTAGTTTTCTCATATATACAGCTGGTTCCCCTGACAGTTTGAAAGGCTTGAGTTCCAAAAGAATATTTTTTTGGAATCATTCCAAAACGTGTGCCTCCCGAAGTGACTGTTTGGGAGGGAAAAATCACTGGTTTGAATCTTATGAAATTGTCATTTTGGGGGTAAAAAATGGTGGAATATTGCTAATTTCATAGGGTTCAACCCAGTGCTTAATGGAATGTCTGAGCCATCTATGTTTGTGAAAAAGTCACTGTTTTATGGTCAGACTTTGACTATTTGAGTGTGTGTGTATATATAGAGATATATATCTATATACATGTATATATATCTATATACAATGGTATATCTATATACCATTGTCTTTCTTTTCATTAGTAAGCATAATACTTTTACATCTTGCTATTCATTATCGCTTTACACACACTTTAGAAGTATGTATATGCATTTTTGCACATCTGCATATGTCTTGGTAGTGTAGAAATTGTAACACATTTGTGAGCTCTGTGTCTTAAAAAGAAAAACACTTCTCAAGACTGCTTAGAATCTTTGACACAAGCTGGATTTGAAGCAGGGTTAGTACATGGCAGGATAGGTTAGACAGGTTAACAAGCATGAAGGATGGGTCCAGGAGGAAGAAGCCTGGGCTCGGCTGGTGTGGTGCACCCGTGACTCCATCTGATACTGGATTTCACCAACTGTGGCTGGTGTGGAACAACCAATCCTAGAGGCGTGGAACAGCCTAGAGCTCTTGTGCAGTGGTGTAAACCCCCCAGGGACAAGCAGAGTTTGGGTGGGCCCCATTACTAATGCTGCCAGCTGTTGCTTCAGTACCTGGTGAAACAGAAAGGGAGCATGTTAATTAGACTGTAGGTCTTGCTGCATGTCACTGAGACCCACAGTGACAGTGCCTCAAGCAAGACAGAACTTTATTTCCCTTCCACCTAGCAGAGGTGGAGTGTCTAAGAGTGATGGGCTGACTCTTTGCTCTTAAGTCATCCAGAAGCCAGAATTCCTTTTGTCGTTGCTTGACTGTCCCTAGAGCACTGTGTTAGTCTGAATGATTAGGATAGCTCACCAGCGGGTCCAGGTTCCAGCGGAAAAATGGGGGAAGTGGAGGGTGTATCCCTCTGCGCTGAGGTTACAACCTGGAAGTTGCCTGCATCTCTTCTGCTTCCATCGCATTGGCCAGAAATGAGTCCAGCCTAGCTGCAAAGGAGGCAGGGATGGGCCCAACTGAGCACTGGGGTTTCTATTACTGCAGAAGAAAGGGGGTTGTGTGTTTTGGGGAACAACCCGCTGTCCCATAGAGGAGTCTTTCCTCTTGACAGCCGGTGCAGGGCAGCTTTCCCTACTGCCAAGGGCCTGTGTGTCTAATGTTGCTGCATGTTCAGGGTGGGATGCTGTCTTTCTCTTCATGTCTAGTTTTCAAGACTTGCTGGGTTATTTCATCTTGTTGCTCCACTTCCAAGGATGTCTTAGGAAGAGTCAGGTTCTTTCTCATGTCCTTTTCTCATTCGGAAAGTCTACCTTAGTGGTTTCAAAGTTTGAATAGATGTGGAATTCTGGCAGCCATAGTGTCTTCTGTGGAAAATCACAGGAATTGCTGATATTAAACTTTAAATTTTATTTTCTATGCTAAATCAAATACCATAATATAGTCTATATAAAGTGTATATGAAATTTTGAACACACATGTGAAATAGGAACATTGAATTTGAGCACATTCTATCAGTTTACACATACGCACAGCACACTTTGCTTTTAGTTTTCCATTGTGAATTGGGAAAAGTGTATTTGATGTCATGGTTCTGCTTGTGAAACACAGATGTTCGTTCTGTGGGAGCATTTTGGAGAACTGCTACTGTTCTTTCTCACGCGGGACCTGCCTTGGCTTAATTTAGAGGCACTACAAGGTCATGTCTGAGGGGCCCTGCTCTCTGCTCCTCCCCTAAATGTCCACACACCACTGGACGCTGCAACCTCTGTTCCCTTTAGCAGCCCATCTTATTGTTCATTTTGTTAACTGATGCTGAGTTTTTAAACATGATTAGAAGACCACCTGCAGTCACTCACGGTCACCTGAGATGCTTCCTGGGTTATATCCATACCTGCCGAATCTCACAGTTTGGAGGTGGGGCGCTGTATTAGTCCCTGTACTAGAGCTGCTATAACAGAATACCACAGACTGGGAGGCTTAAACAAAAGAACTTTATTTTCTCACAGTCCTGGAGCCTAGAAGTCTCAGATCAAGGTGTCATCAGGTTTGGTGTTTTCTAAGGCCTGGGTTTGCAAATGGCTGCCTTCTTATAGTATCTTCACGTCCTCCCTCTGTACCTGTCTATGTCCAAATCCCCTCTTCTTATAAGGACAGCAGTCATATTGGATTAGGGCCCACCCTTATGACCTCATTTAATTTTAATTACCTCTGTAAAGACCTTATCTCCAAATACAGCCATATTCAGAGGCCCTGAGTTAGGCATAGGAACTTGTGGGGATATAATTCAGCCCATGACAGGCCCGGAATTTGTGGTTTAAACAGGCTTCCCAGGTGATTCTTACACTAAATATGAGAATAACACTGTTAGTGACGTAGAATAAAAATAATTAGGTGATTTTTTACTTGGGACTGGAAGCGGGGGTGTTTTGTTTCTGCTCTTCCTTTAGAGAATAAATGATCAAGGAAGGCAAGGTGTGGGTGCTCAGCCCACACACCCATTAGAGGAAGGAGGCTTCACTTTCTTGGTGACCCAGATCTGAGTGACACAATCTGTCAGGATCCAGGCCCAGAGCACAGAGCCGCCGAGTCCTTTGCTTCCTACTCCTGACAGGTCCCATTATATATTGACAAACTCGGGGCTTGTCCTTGCCACTCAAAGGCAGGGCTTGCTGCTGACTTGGGCTTGGATATATGGAGGAATAAAAAGCAGAGTACCTGGGAACCGTAGGCTAGAAAATTCTCCAAAGATTCTTTCACTTTTGACAGAATAATTAAGTTTACAAAAAAAAGGTTTTATTTAGAATTAATCTCTGGAGCGTCTCCATCCACAACTGAAAAGCATACAGATTATGTTCAAGTGAAGATGAAGGTAAATGGACCTGTTACCAGGGACCACGTGGTTCCCAGATTTGCTGCTTCTCGTTAGTCTTAAAATTGGAACATATGGATAATTGAGTACAAGCTGATTTTTAACCACCCACCGTCACGGGTGATTGTAAACCAAAGTTGAAAAATTATGAAAACAGCAATTTGGGAAGACATAAGATGTTCAGTGTGTGGACGCCCCGTATCCATTATCTATAGGCTTCAGTCTCTGTTCTCAAACTATGGTAAAGCTGTGTTGCTCTTTTTCTGTTAAGGATCTGTTCATCATTAGCGTAATATTAGTCCTAAGGATTACTTAGAGCAAGGTTTCTCAACAGAAGGCCTATTGACGTTTTCTGGATAATTCTTTGTCATGAGGCCTGTCCTGGGCCTTGTAGGATGTTTAGCAGCATCTCTGTCCGCTACTCACCTCCTTCTGTTCCCCACCCCCAAGTTGTGACAACCAAAAATGTCTCCAGACTTCACCGAATGTCCCTCATTCAGCAAGATTGCCCCACCTCAGGAACCTCGGATTTGGAGGAAAAGGGCCTCCCCTTTCCATTTCTTTTCTTTTTGTGTCTCTGAATCTATGTTAGCTTAAGACATGGAAAGAGGAGATAAAGATGATTCCGAATGTGACCTCTATGTTCCTGTAAAAACTTGAGATCTTCAAAATAACAGGAATTATAAGAAAAATAGGGTTGGGGCAGAACACTCCGTAAGTATATAATTAAATTATATGTAAGCAACTTATTACTCCAAAACTTAAAAAAATAGAAAACAAAACCCTACTAAAATTACTCTCGTAACATTCCTAATTTCCAACAAGAAATATCACAGAAAACGTACAACCTTAAGAAAAAAAAGTGAATATAACTTGAATGGATTAGAGGAAGAATCAAAACTCCTGAATTATGGGGACAAGGACAGTAGTTATAAAACCATGAAATTCAGGAACACCGTGCAGTAGACTTTTAGGCAGAGCTTACCGTCAGGCTGTACCAAGGCAAACACTGTGAAACGAGTGGGCCTCGTGTGCCAGCGTGCTGCGTGCAGCTGTGCTGGGGGACATTGCATCCAGCAGCTGTTACATGCTCCTGTGAAATATTACGGGCTAGGAGAAGTCGCCTTTGCACTCATGTGACTTTTCCATTGATCCCCATCGTTCTACATTGTCAGTTACAAATTTGCTTTACGGAAGTTCATACTGCAGGCGAGTAGGTTGTACTTGGAAGTCTTTGTGATTCACATAAATGGTGGCCCTTGCTTGTGGTAAGGAAGATGTTGAAGACGGACCAAGTGGCTTATGTTGAAGTTAAAGAGTCAGAAAGCTGGGCCCAGGTTTCCCCTGAAATGATGACTTGAGAGCAAGTGCTCAGTGAGTAATTACTAATAAACTGCGCCTCACGTGTAGGCCATGACGGAGGGTATCTATTGAACCCACCTTGACACAAATGTAGGAAAGGTTTTTATTGCTCCTGTCTCATTTAGTTTCACAGTATAATTAAGTGTGGACCAGGCCTCTGGCCTCCCTCAGGCCTTCATATGTGTGCGTGCATTTCTTCTTCCAGGAGGGACAAGGACATGGCTGATCTCTAGAAAAACATTTTATAGAAAAGATCTGAGACTAAAAGTCTGTCATTTCTTTTCTTATCCTGAAAGCACCTAAAGCCAGTGTTATATTTTGTTTTCTCCAAGTGCATAGTCAAAAAACCCAATAAGTTGTGTTTCCGGGTTGCATATCCTGTGAGACATATTGGGAGGGACTCCAGTGGGACAGAACTGGTGCCGGTCCTACTCAGCGGTGCTTGCTGTTCAGGCCTGAGGAGCTGAATTTACAGCCACCACTGGCCAGAGGAGCCATCAGACCCCCGTATGCCTGTGAGGATATCTGTCACATTCAAAAACAGGAAGTAAGATCTTAAAGAACTTGAGGGCATGAATGACGAAACTGTGATTTAAGAGTCTTAACACAACATTGTAAATCAACTATACTTCAATTAAAAAAAAAAAAAAAAGTCTCTGTCCAAGCCCATCCAAGACTTAGTACAAGCATGGCCCCATTCTCTTTACTTCCTAGGTTTCACACTCATTTCCAGCCCTTTCCTGGTAACAGGGCACAAGCAACAGTTTCCACTACAGACGTTTTTTGTTGCATGAGCACCAGGTACTCACGCGGACCCCCATTCTGTCTCCTCAGGGTGCACGCTCTTTTTCTACGAGAGCGATGGCAGGTCTGGAATAGACCACAATAGCATCCCCAAGCATGCCGTCTGGGTGGAGAACAGCATCGTGCAGGCCGTGCCTGAGCACCCCAAGAAGGACTTCGTCTTCTGCCTCAGCAATTCCCTGGGTGACGCCTTCCTTTTTCAGGTTTGTTGGGCTCCTCCTTTGCAGGGCATTTCAAATCTCCTACCAGATACCTCCGTCTCCTGCCCATGTAGCTCAGCCTGTTTTCCTCTGAGTGGTGGGTTCTATCTTTTGCACGTTATAGGAACAAAAACGATGAATGACAAAATAAACGTCTATACCGAGTTCCAGGAATGATTTGAACGCACCCAGAGGGCCTCCACAGTGAAGCCCGAGGAGGGGTGTGGGTTGAAGGATTTTTCACTGTAGTCTCGATATCATTTGTGTAGCACTTTAGAGAAAGGATCATGAATTCCTTAATTTAGACATGATTTGCACTGTCAAGATTTTTCATCATAATATGTTCTCTTCTAATATTACTCATAAAGTAAAATCATGACATCCCAGAAATGACTAGCTATACCCAACCAGTTTCTCTTCCTCATCTTTTCAGAACTTTGTACTGAAAGTTCTTGAAGTTTGATGGTTAATTGTATTAAAAAATACTAACCTGCTTATCACTTCAGGGTTAACATTTGCTTCTATAGGGAATCCTTTGAGTTTGGTCAGTTGTGATACACTTTTTGTGGTGTTAGTTAGTTGGGCTTTCTTCATTTATTCCCGTAATACAGGAATTCCTCAAGACTTTATTCCATGCTTCCTATGTGCTATGCACAGTGATATTGAGAATACCAAGAAGATATTTTGATACAGTTTCTACACTTAAAAATGTTCACATATAATATGGGAGACAGACATTGGAATGAATTGATCTTTATGATGTGGTAAACCTTGACAGTGAATGTTAAAGGAAGAGTGGGGATGAACTGAGTGAAATTGACAGTGAGGATATTCCATGCCACAGAGAGAGTTGGAATAAAGGCATGGCAGAGAGTAATAGGTTATTTCACCATGTTTCTGGGTTTGTCCCCTATAGTTATTTCCATTTGGGCAATTAAAGTAAGAAATATAAAGTAGTAATTTTGTTTGTGAACAGTCAAAAAGCATGTATTTTTTCTTTCTTTCGATCTGTGATGTAAAACACACATAAGGAAGGGTGCACAAACATAAATTTATTGCTCAATGAAGTGTCACAAAGTAACCACCACCCAGGACGAGAAACAGAAGGTTCTAGCACCCTACAACCTTACATGAATACATGCAGCTTACTGGTTGAATAGAGTGAACGTGTATTATATTATCTAAGCCAGAACACTTTTGTTCATCTGGGAATGTCTTCATTTCTCCTTCATTTTTGAAGATAGTTTTGCTGGATATAGAATTCTTGATTGACAGTCTTATTTCAGTGCTTTGAAAATATCACTGTATTGCCATCTGGCCCTCATAGATTCTAATGAGAAATCACCTGTTAATCTTAAGAGGATCCCTTTTATAGATAAGTTGCTTTGTTCTTGCTACTTTGGGGATTTTATATTTGTCTTTAAACAGTTTGATTATGATATGTTTAAATATTGATTTCTTTCAGTTTATTATACCTGGAATTCATTGAGTTTCTTGGATGTACTGATGTCTATACGTGTTTGAATCACATTTGGAAAGTTTTCAGCTGTTATTTTTTCACATAGTCTTCCTGCTCATGTCTCTTCTCTCTTCTCCTTCTGGGACACCTGTTACGTTTAAGTTAGTATGCTTGATTGTGTCTCATAGATCTCTGAGACTCTGTTCATTTTTCTGTATTCTCTTTTTGTTTTGTTCCTTAGACTGAATAGTATCAGTTGACCTACTTCAAGTTCACTGATTCTTTTTTTTTTTTTTGCCAGTTCAAATCTGCTCTTGAGCCCCTCTGTTGAATTTTTCACTTCAGTTATTCTACATTTTAACTTTAGAATTTGTATTTGGTTCTTTTTAAAAGAGAATAATTTTTATTTCACTACTGATACTCTCTAATGATTGGAGAGATTACCTTAAGTGCCCAGAAGTAATAAATCTCTTACTCTTTCCCAAGGACCTCTGTATGTACCTCTTCAACACTTAGGCAGTTAGTTTACAGCTCTGCCGTAGTCTTCACCTCTGCTTGCACAGAGCCTCAAGATCAGCCTGAGGGGTGAGCACAGGGCCTTCTCAGGGTTTTCTGAGCATGTGTACAGTTCTGTGCATGTATGTGACCTTCTAAGTTCTGAGGACTATGGATATCTTACTCCCCAGCTTTTCCTAAAGTTTCTCAGTCAACTCTTTTTTGCCCCAACTGTTACCACAACCTCAGGCAACTGTGATATTAAACAGTTGTCACTGATTGCTTTTTACAAACAGGCCTGGAGTAAAGGGTTGTGTACACGAATGAGTTCTGAGTCAAGTCAAATAGCTACAAGCCCTGTGAATGGGGATTTCTTATGCAGTATTAAACAGGTCAGATAATGACTTTTCTGAGAATGGTGTTTTGGGGGAGCTCCAAACCCATTCTGCCCCCTTCAGTGGCTGTCAGACTGCTGGTTTTCACATGAATGTGGAGATAGAGAGACGATGATGGGAATAGTGTATTAAGATACCCTTATACTTAATATTGTTACTGAGATTCAGCCTTTTTTTTTTTTTCTTCAATAAATGCATCTCAATTAAGTCACAAGACTTAATTTCCAGAGTTCTGAAAAAGTCCATCTTGACAATTTTTGCCAGTGTTGTTATTGCTTTTATGGAGGATCATCTTTTTGAGCTTCTTATTCTCCCCTTGCTTCTGATGGACTCATGAGGACACTTTAGAGACTAGACAATTTTAAGAGTTATAGCAGCACTATTAACAATTACGCCAGGATAATAGGCATAAGTTTCAATAGTCCTAGGCTAACTGGGATGTATGGCAACCTTTCCATATGTACATTTGAGTTGACCCCAGTTTGTAGGGATCCTGAGCAGTATTGCTATGAGTATTCATTCTTCTCTCTATGTTCAGGATACATTTGTCCACATTTCTTTTGGTACATACCTAGGACTGGCATTGCTGGGTCATGGGATATATGCACACATTCAAGTCTGCTAGATACTGTCAGTTTCCAAAATTATTGAAATAATTTATGCTCCCATCAGCAGCCTAGGAGAATTCCAGTTCTTCCTCATCCTTGTCCACACGTGTTATTCTCAGATCTTGTTTTTAAAACTCTTAGTGTGAAGTTGAGCACGTTTTTATGGGTTTAATGACCATTTCAATATCATCTTTTGTGAAGTTTTTATTTCAGTCTCCTGCCTGTTTTTCCATTTAGTTGTCTTTCTTCTCTTGATGATTCATAGCAGTTTTTTTACATATTTTGTATATCATCTCTTTGTTGATTATATGCATTGCAGATATCCTTTTCCACTAGGTGACTAGCCTTCTACTCTCTTAAAGGTATTCTTTGTTATACCAAAACTTTTAAATTTTAATGTAGTCTCATTTCTCAAGTCTACCTTTCTCAAGCACTCCCTAATGGGTAGTGCTTTGTGTATCCTATTAAAAAAATCTACATGCTCTGTTTCCTGAAAATATTCTTCTATATAACTTATAAACCATTGTGTTTCCAAATCTAGCATAGCTTTTTAGTAATTAATGGGATATCTTGCCAATGAGGAAATGCCTAACTACTCTAACAATAACAACAATAACATTATTATGATATCAGCAGTTATCTTTTACTGCGCCCTTATTGTATGCCACTGCCTTGAAAGTGTTTTACAACGTGAATCCACTTAATTCTTCCAGAAATCAGTGAGTTGGATTGTGTATCCATATTCTGACCAATTGATGTGGATTGTGTACCCCCTTTTGTGAAGCTAAGGCTTACAAAGGCTAATGATTGGATGTCAAGTCACAGTTACTGAGTGTTGGGGCTGGATTCAAACCAAGCCTCTCTTTCGCCAAAGCCCCTTATTGTCTAAGTATATTATTTATCCCATTACTATCACTACTTACCCTAAGAAGAACATGGGCAAGAATCAGTGATTACAGTAAAAAGTGACTTTTTCTCATTCTTAGAATTAAGCCACTCATTGGGAATATTTCAAAACTGTAACTTGATTTTGGCCATTCTTGCCTCATTATACAGGTTAGATGATAATCTCATTGATTTCAGGATACTCTCTTTTTTACCTACACACCCATGACGTGAATTCCTTTTGAAAGGACTTTCCTGGCCATAAAATTGCTAATAGAATCTGAATACCCATTAGGTCACATTGAATACAATTCTTTTGTGGCAACATAGGACCTTATTCATGAAAACCTCTGTGTCCTCTTGTTTTGGTGAAATTGTTATGCTACTTACGTGGGATAGAGCACAAAATGAACCTTTTCAGAGGAAATTACTGCTCTTTGGGATCCATGGGGCGTTTTCTACCTTCTACTTATTGTAATCCACATGACTCTGGAGGGGCTGAATTTGAAAGGAACCTGTGTGTGTAGGGGGTGAGGCTAAAGCGAGGGAGATCAAGCACGATTATGGAAATAATTTGTAGGTTATTCCAGCCCCAGGGCTCAGTTCAGTGCACACAGTTTCCAGAGCTCGTATGCTTCTGATCTGATGCTGTTATTCAGATTCGCCCATGGAAAGGAGATTCATGTTACCAGCAGAAGTAGAAAAGGGGTTTTGTGTGCCGGATGGGGGTGGGAATGGGCATGAATGTTAGAGCAGCTTATATAGAAGAAGTGCTACCCTGTCTGCAAAGGGAGGCTATAGCTCCTGCATTTAAACTATTTTAATTAGCGTTCTTCCCTCCAACTGGAAGCCAGAAATAGCACCCATCACCTACAAAGTACCGTTTCCTCTCGGCCCTCTCTTCATCCATTACGGGAGGAGGTTACATACAATTCCAAAAAGCTCAGTGACTTTTATGGTAACGTATCCTAATATTAGTTTTAAATTCCTATATTAAATGCCTTGGGAACATAGTTAGCAGGCAGAGTAAGAATGATGCCTGATTGCGTAGAAAATCATATGCAATTATATATCTAAAGAAGTGTAGAAAATATTATCTCTAAGGGGTCATTGCCTTTCCATAGAATGTTTCTTATCATTAAGAATGTCACTTGTATGAGGCTACAGCATGCATATATATATATATATATATATATATATATATATTTTTTTTTTTTTTGCTGATCCCAAACTCCTAATTTTTATAGCATGCATATTTTAAAAAGACCCTTTTAAAAAAAGAATAGTATTTATATCTTTATGTTGAGTTGGGGATTGGATGTGATAATGCAAGTCAGGTGTCTGATAGCAAATGCTCAATAAATGTTATAGTTAGCATTTTAATTATAAGAAAAAGAGACTAGTTCCCCAAGTATCTTTACAGAAGTTGAGTGTGGCTTCTCTGTGAAAAGTCTAAGGCTTTGAGTTTTATCATGCTCTGGGGAATTATATTCAAGTGCCACATCTGGTTCTATGTGTCAGACTCGATGAAGGTCATTGGCATATGCCCTGGACAAGGGCAGCCAGATTAGGAAAAAATCTGGAAATCCTCTTTCACAAGGAGCATCAAGTGGACTTGGTAGAAAAGACTTAAGAAAGGATTTAGTATCTTGGACTTGAGTAGATTAACATCCAGCCTCCCTCGTAAGTAGGCACCATCTCTGCAAGGCCCCCGACGGCTGGTCAGCCTGGACAGCTGGACAGCTTCCATTCCTGGGAAGCTCCCAGCTCTTTAACCATCTACTTTGTTAGTTGGCTCCAAGTTCTAGAAAGTTCTTCGCCATGTTGAGATAATACGTTCTTTCCGGTGACTTTTGCCATTTCCCTTTGCTTCCATATTCTCCCCCAGAGTTTAAAGTAAGCCTTTCCTGCTTATTCTTTCTCATAACCTTCTAAATACTTGAAAACAGCTCTCATTTCCCTCCGCCATGTCTCCTGTTTAGGTCTCCCTGCTTGAGGTTTCCGAGCCAGTCTCCCTATGATTCAGTTCCTCTCCTTGAGGTTCTCCCTTGTAATCGTGTTCCAGAACCTGATACCCTGTCAGGTTCCGCCCTGTGCCGCCTGCATTTAGGTTCCTGTTCCTCTTATTTCCTCCATGATGCTAGTGTCAATTCCTTAATTTATTAGAAACCACAACAAACGGTTGACTCATACCCAGCTTGTGGTCTATCAAACCCTCAGCATCAAGGTCTTCTCCATCTTATTTTAATAGATTTTTTGAAAAGTCCAAATGCAGAACTTAGATTTACCTCTTTGAAATTTTGTCTTTGTGGTTTTCGTCCTTCTAATGATATCATCTAGGATCTTAATTTGATCTTCCCTGATGTTTATATCCCTCCTAACTTAGAGTTATCTACAGATATGACAAACTTAATGTTTGGTCTGTATTCTCTTTGTTAAGTGTTGACTTGGTCTCTAGCTAAAGTCCTGTTTTCTCATCACTGTAGATCATTTCCCTGCCTCTCACCAGCCACTTTAGAAATATTTACCTTTGGTTTTGGCATAAGTTAGTCGTGAAGAAGGGTCACCGATGGCGTGTGTGGAGCTCCAGGCCAAATTTTTTAATCTCTGTAAAGAATTGGACTCAACCCAGATCATCTTGTCAGCACCATTCTGGTGGCTCAGTCTTATGCCATCTGGTGAATGAAATAGCAGATATGACCCACGAGCCATAGACTCAAGTTCAAGAGCTCCTTAGGGCATCTTATTAATGCCCCATTTGGGATAGAGGATCAGAGAGCTCCCTGAAGGAGAGAAAGTGAATGGGGTCCCTCCTGGACTCTGCCCATTCCCGGTACCAGAAGGGGCCTTTTCAAAGGATGAGGTGCCATTGGCCCTGCTCTAAGGAGAGTATTGTGGGAGAATATGGATGTTGAAGTGCAAAATGATGCACAGCGCTGGTAATTGTTTGCAGTGCATGCCCTACTATTAGTGTGTTCAGCGGTTTCTCCACATATGTTAAAAGTACAGCGCAGAGATATAATTGTGGCTGAGTTAGATTTTAACATATAATTTGTATACTGTTAGGTATCATCCAAATAATGTTACTAACAGTATTCCTCTTCCTTTTTACAATATTTTAAATTTGTAATTAAGTCAGTATGAACAGATAGCTTCATTTATTTATTTATGTATGTAATTGAAGTATAGTTGAGTTACAATGTTGTATTTGTTTCAGGTGTACGGCAAAGTGATTCAGATATATATATATATATATATATATATATATATATATATATATATATATTCTTTTTCAGATTCTTTTCCATTATAGTTTATTACAAGATGTCGAATATAGTTGCCTGTGCTACACAGTAGAACCTGGTTGTTTATCTAATTTATATGTAATAGTTTGTATCTGCTAATCCCAAACTCCTAATTTATCCCCCTGCCCCCTGCTGCCTTTCCCCTTTGATAACCATGAGTTTGTTTTCTATGTCTGTGAGTCTGTTTCTGTTTTGAACACATAGTTTTAAATAATTCAATTAACCTTAAAAGAATTAAAGTGAAATTCTCTTCCCATACTTCCTTACCCTCCCTTCCAATCCTCACTCCCTTAAGCAACTGTACTCCACTATTTTAACTGGTTGTGTTTTTTGTTGTTTTGTTTTGTTTGTTTGCTTTTTCTTGCATTTACCCTCATTTCTCATCAATATGCTTATACTGTTACTGACCAGGATTCTTGGACTCCTTAATCAATAGAAATTGGTTAAGAGGCCAGATGAGAAGTTCTGGCAAGGCTTTACTGGGACTCGAGCTGCAACATGAGGGAGAGAAACAAGAAACAGTTTCCCTTGCTCACTCTCTGAAGGGGGGCAAGCTTGACCCTTAAATGGGGTGAGGGTGGGGATGGATTGGGGGGTCGGGCAGGAGGGGTGGTTTGCCCACCCCTTTGGTGGTGCTATGTGCAGGGATCGTGCACAGTGCCCTGCTTTTGCTCCTGACACCTCAAAAGTGGCAGCTGGGTTTTTGGTCTTTTTGTATCGTATTGTTCATAATTTGCTCCAAGTGCACTTGTATGCAGTTATTTTTAGTCCCTTATAGTTACTTTGTATTCTATTGCTGGTGGAGATGTTTGTCCAGGTGCAAGTACTGCAGCAAAGGGTCCCAGGTCCCAGCCTGTCTCAATACTATTTCTTAACTGACCTTAGACATGAACTACTGATGTTCTGTTATGATAAATGAATATCTATCTGTATTATATACACATTCTCCTTTCCTCATCTTCTATATGGTTGCATGAAAATTTGGGGTTAAATTGGTAGTCCCTTTTATGCTGTTTTGATGTCACCGTGCTGTATGACCGTATAAATAGCATTAGCTGCTGAGCCAAATAGTGTACTATCATTTTATTTCCTTTCTTGAACAACATTTTGTTTTTTGCCCGTAGTTAATGATTATCTTTTTTTTTTTTTCCTGCTTAATTTGCTTATTTCTGGTTACTTCACAATATTTTCTAAATCTCCAATTCATTAAATAGTTGATCAGTACTGTTTTTTTCCCCTGGAGCCTGCCCTCCCCTGGCCCTGTATCCTCCTGCTTCAATCTTGTCTCTCTCTAGGCCTCATGCATAACAGTCACCGTGTTAACTCATCCATGTGCTTTGGTGTCTGCCTTTTATGCTGGAGGCTTTCATCACATGTCTGGTGATCCTTAGTTGTCTGACCACATTTAAGTATGAGATACCAAAGAAGTGCTTGGATCTCATCAGTGCACATTGTCATCTGCTGGGGGCTATGACAGCATGAACAGATTGGGAGGCCTTTTGTGGAGTGGGTCCAGTTGATAATATTTGTTGGCCTTTTCTGGGGGCTGCTCAGCTTTGCCATGGCCACTCAGTGGGTCAGGTTTCCCTGTACTCCTTTGTTTGCAGTAAACAGTTCCTTCTTTTTTTGTGTCTGGCTTCCTGGAGTCTGGAGCCTCTCTTATTCTTGAAAGAGTTCACCTTGGGTGGGTGAGAGGTTGGGAGGTAAGGGTGGGAGTGGTGCCCAGTTACATGACTTTCTCCAGTGGATGAGAGGAGCCCCAGATTACAATTATGGGGTCATATCTGTCATTCTCTTTATAGGTATTAACACTGATGGTTTAATTAAGTCTTGCATAAATAAAACTCTAAAATGTGTTAAGCAGAGGACCAATGAGAAAAAAGACTTTTCAGGAACTCACACAGGAACTTCATTCCCACCTAGCCTCTTAAAATTAATGCATAACTTTATTCCTTCTCCTTTTTGTTCTTTTAAAGTGGAAAAAAGAAGTTCAACCTACTTTACAATTATTCTTGTGCTTCTATAAACTCAAATTATCTGACATTTTACTTTCCTAGATCTGGCATATGTTCTCTAGTACCTCTCTTGTTTCAAATGAATTTCCCTTTTCCTGCCACTCACGTAAATCATTGATTATCTGGAATCACGAAGTATCCTCCATTCAGTTGGATAATTGAAGCTGGATCTATTTAAATACATAATGAAGCCCTGTGCTTCATCTTAACTGTGCGCTCAAAGGGGCTCTTATGCAAAATGCACTTTTTGCTGATTATGTTCCTCTGTCAGCAGGAACTTTGCTTATTCCCTTCACTGAACCTTATACAGTATTTATAGCATCCCCAGCAGGCAAAAAGGAAGCAGCACACAATTCACTCTCTCTACCTGTCTCCTGCTGTTTGTTTAGTGGAAAGTGATGCATGTGGAAGAAGTTGAGAGGGTACCACTTGGTGGTCTCTCCTTCCTGCCTTTTTGACCACTGGATTCTGATGGAGGGCGCTGGAGTGGACCTGGTATCCCTAATTAAACTTGCCTGGTTCGAGAAGGTGATGCAAGGTTGGCGGCTTTGAAAAGCTTTTTCTAGCATGTCAGAGTTTAAATCCTGGTGTGGCCACACTGGAGAACACTGTATCAAGTTAGTGGTCTGCTGTGATCAGCTCAGAAGTGTTAAGCCTGCAAACGGCTAGGAACTGTTTGAAGAGTTGTCTCTACTTAACCTGCTGTTGACAGGAGTCAGCGCAGTCTTTGCCCACCCTCTCCGTCACACGTAGCCCGTGTATGCCGCTGCCAAAGGACAGACTCTGCTGAAAAGCTCATTTAGTGAATTGTCCTTCTTAGAAATTGATTTGTCCTAATGGTAGAGAATGGCAGAGACCGCTGTTTTATTTAGGCAGGACAGTAGGAGCAAAAATTCTCTCTAATGGAACTGCCTTCAGCCTCTGACGGGTTTTAAAAGCGGTTGGAGGCTTGAGCGTACTTAATGGTTAAAAGGCTGATGGCTAAATTTTTCATAACGTTGTGATCATACTTTTCTAAACATCTTTCTCTAGGTTATGAGACTTGGTATGTTTTTTCCCCTTCTTTTTATGTTATCTTATTTAAAAATTTTTAAGTTGTGCTAAAATATACATAACATACCATCTTAACTGTGTCCAAGTGCACAGTTCAGCGGCATTAAGTGCATTCAAGTTGTTGTGCGCCCATCACCACCATCCATCTCCAGAGCTCTTTCCATCTTGTAGAACTGAAACTCTGTACCCATCGAACTCCCCATTTTCCTCTTCCCCTAACCACTGGCAACCACCATCTTCCTTTCTCTTAAATAAATAAATTCCAGGATAGCTACACCTTTCAAAGGATGTTTAGCTTCATCAACTGATATGTTTCCTTCATTTCCACCTCTTAAGTGGGAGGCAAACATAAACTCTCTGACATGAGAATGGGGTGTGTTGCCCTTGGCTGAGTTTGAGGAGAATCTCACAGGCGGAAGGAAGAAGGGACTCTCTTTACATTAAGTGAAGAGACCAAAAAGCTGTTGTTCTGCAGAACCTATCAGCTTGTGGCTCCTCTTGGAGGGTAACTGTATTATACAGACTCTTATTTAAAAAACATGACTTATTTTGAAATGGAATTCTTACTTTGCTAGTGTATCAGTCAGGATGGGTTAGATTATGCTGCAGTAAGGAGCAACCCTCACATCTCCATGGCTTAACATACCTTTTCATTCCGGCCATGTGTCTGTAGGACTTTGGCTATGAAGCTCTTCTCATCCTAGACACTTAGGGACCCAGGCTGACAGAAGCTCCATCTGGCCCCACAATTCCAGGACTGTAAGCAAAGAGACAAGAATAGGGTGAATCAGGCTTTTGTTTACTAGTAACACATGGTGCTTCTACTCAGATTCATTGGCCCCAGCCAGGTGACATAGCCACACCTAACTTCACAGGGAGCAGGAAAATTCCATCCCTCTGTGTCCCTAGGGAGAGCTCAAAAGGAGTGGGCAACACTAAAAACCCCACAGCTAGGCTTTTAGAGCAATTGGTGAGAGCTGGGGGGGCGGGGCTCTGGAGTGGTGTGCGTAGCATATTAAAAAAATTTTTTTTAAAGAATAGGATTGACGGAGATCAGGGTTTATAATAAATGACCGTGTCATCTCTAACTTTACCGGGCTTTAGTTTCTTCATCTGTAAAATCGTCCCCTGGACCCCTTCTAGATGAATATATTTATTGAAAATGTTAAGTTTGTAACTTGTATTTAGCAGAGTTTGTATCAGGAGTTTTAAGCTCTTTCTAATTGTTCCTCAGATATTATGTCAGGGTTGTAGGTATTTACTTTTCTTCCCCTGGGGAGGGGGCGGGAAAGGGGAGGGAAGGCAGAGCTGAGTGAGGATCGTCTTGGGGGAATAGATACTGACCTCTCACTGAGCACTGATGGACCAGCTGTTTTTACTGGAGACACATCCTCTCCTCATTAGTGACATGGCTACCTCTGCATGGATTCCATCTGAAACACCCCCCAGTATCCTTTTCACATGGGTGAAAACACCAGCTCCCTTCACATCTAAAAGCTCCTTGTTTCCATGGAGCTGTGCATACAAAGGGGAAAAGCATATTTTGGCTCAGGGGACTAGCTGTTTATCAGATGCTGCCAGGCACTTTAGAGGACAAAGAAGTGATGCTGGAAAAGGTCATGCTGTTGGGAACTTCCACTACAACCTTGCAGTGACAATTTTTCCTGAAAAATAGACTCTGAAGGGTAATCTTTTTTTAAGATAGTTATAGAAAAATTATGCTTAAATATTAGGGTACTATATCTTGGAAGGATCTTTTTAAAACTTTCTATTAAAGGATAACATATACACAGAAAAGTACACATCTTGATGATGTTTCACAAGCTGGGCACACCCGTGACATAACACTCACATAACCAGCGCCCTGATCAAGAAGCAGAATGTGGCCGGCACCCCAGAGACCTCCCTGTGCTTCCTTCCAGATGCTACCCCTCTCCCCACAATTCCCATCAAACAACTCTTCTCACTTCTAACTGTGTACGTTAGTTTTGCCTGTGTTTGTACTTTATATAAATAGAGTCTTATAGTCTATACTCTTCCGTGTCTGGCTTCTTTTCCTCAATGTTATGTGTGTGAGATTTATCCATATTGTAGTGGGTAGTTACTGGTCTTTCATTCTCGTTGCTGTGTAGTATGGCCCTGTGTGATTATACACATTATTCATTCATTCTCCTGTAGACAGGTGTTGGGATAGTTTCTAGTTTTGTCCATTGCAAGTTGTACTGCTGTGAACATTTTGGGACATATATTTTGGTGAGCACAGGAATGCATTTCTGTTGAGAATATACCCACGAGCGCATTTCGGGGGTCACAAGGTGTGCATAGATTCCACTTTAGGAGGTAGTACCAAATAGTTTTCCAAACCAGTTATACCAGTTTACTCTCCAGCAGCTCATAAGAACTCTGGTTGCTCCATATCTTCATCAGCACTTGGTATTTTCTTCTTGGAAGTTTTTCTTTCAGAAAAGAATCCTTACTTGATTGTTTTCCCATCTGAACTGATACCTTCTCTAATAAATTTTAGAAAGTGGGGGGAAGGGGGCGGTGAATAACCCCATCTGGCAGAATACCCACTGATGCCGAGGCACGGAGAGACAGCAAACGTTTTAGTTGCACCAGGCAGGAGGAAGCATGGTGTTTATATGTTGGGGGATCTTAAACTCTGTGTTTTTCTTGAATAACTTTAAAGTGATACACAAAGACAAAAATGTAACGTAGTTACTTTCCAAGAGGAGATTAAGTATTAAGAATTCAAAGTGGAGTTTTTAACTCTCAAAGAATTAAAGGGAGGAATGGGGGGTGAAATGGATAAAGGTAGTCAGTTATAAGCTTAGTCAGTTATAAGCTTCCAATTATAAGATGATTAAGTCCTAGGTGTGTAGTGAAAAAAAAAAAGATGAATCTCATATACACACATTGCATTTTTTCCTAACTTTCTCTACCTACAAGTGTTTACCTTTGACTTCCAATGTCTTTATCTCTTCTTCTTTTCCCACTCAGTCCTCACAAAATGATTCCATTTGCTTTATCAGGTGGTACTTCTGCTGTTTCTTTAGGAGAATGTCTAGCTATTGAAGTCTTCTTTAGATACAGGCAAATATTTTGTTGTAAACATAACAACTGCCAGATTGTCTAGGTTTGTCCAGTGTGTGGTGTCTCTGCTGGCAGACACCATTTGTAACATTTGATGCAGTTTCTTTTGTGGAATATGATGAGACTCAGAAATAATATAGACACCTGGGGCGGTGCCTTCACTTAAATTTCAGTCATGTGGGTGGGGTCCTGTTAATAGAATTTTGTTTGCAAACCATGGCTCAAATGAGTCAGGAAACTAAGAAGATGCATCAGAGGGGAAAAAAAAAAATAACAGTGTTTTGTGCGTGAAAAATGATGCCGTCAGCTACTTTAATATTGAAGTAGCCAAATAGACCCTTTGTTCAGATGAGCTAACTTCTGAGCATTTACTGAACTTCTCTAGGTTTGAGGCGATACTCATTGATTGAGTTCCTAAAGAATTAATCATGGCACATTGTTATCCATGAGCTATCCCCCCAACTTTTGCCTTTCAGAACACTGTGAGTCACAGCAGGCCCACTTTGAGGTTACCTGCCCATTGGTGGCTGTTACCCAGCATCGTCTTTAAATCCCCTTCGACCTGGTCATTCTTAGTGGCTGGGATCCTGCTGAGTGGTTGGTATGCCTAGGCACTTCCCTAAGCCGCTATTGCTTCTCCCTCCTTGAACTACCTTCCCAGCCCTAGTTTTGTCATGGCTGCTTGGCTCTGGCAGGGGACCTGTGGATTGGAGTCACTGTGCTTCACTGGGGGAAGGTTTGTTGCATCTTCCTTGGCCAATAATATCCCTCGGCCTCACTCTCACCATGGAACTGACCAGTCCTCTCTGGAAACTGACCTGTGCTTCATAGCAACCCACTTAACTGGAAACTAAGCTGTCTGTATAGGATTATCACATATACAAGTATTTTAGTGCAAACTACCATAGACTGGGTGGCTTAGAAACATTCTGGAGGCTGGAAGTCTGAGATCAGGGTGGAAGCATGATTGGGTTCTGGTCAGGCCCATTCTGTGATTCATAGATGGCTGTCTTCTTGTTGTGTCCTCACATGGTAGAAAGGAGCTAGCTAGCTCTTTGGCTTCTTTCTTAGAAGGGCACTAATCCCCTGTATGAAGGCTCCACCCTCATGACCTAATTACCTCCCAAAGGCCCCACCTCCTAATACCATCACACTGGGGGTTATGATTTCAATGTTTGAATTGGGGGGGGGGGGCGGGGACACAAATGTTCGGTCCACTGCAACAAGTGAGTTCAGTAAGTACATTGGGTGAGCAGACATGGTGGCCGCATTCCCATCAGCTGTTGGGGGCTGGGGGTTGGGTGGGGGGGGTTGGTGTCTGACCTAAGACTAACTTCTTTTAGGTGTTCTCTGAAGGAGGAGTTCAGAAAGGTTAGCCTTCCTCATGGGGTGTCTAGACCTGCCTCCTTGACGCCCAGCCATGGCTTGTCTGGAAATGCACTGGTTTGTCTATGATAACCTGAGAGGTGGCTGTTTCTTCTTGGCCCCCACCTCCCCCATCACAGACCACCAGCCAGACGGAGCTGGAGAACTGGATCACTGCCATCCATTCTGCCTGTGCAGCCGCTGTCGCAAGGCACCATCACAAAGAAGACACGCTCCAACTGCTGAAGTCGGAAATCAAAAAACTGGAACAGAAGATAGATATGGACGAAAAGATGAAGAAAATGGGCGAAATGCAGCTGTCTTCAGTCACTGATTCAAAGAAGAAGAAAACTATATTAGATCAGGTAATTGTTCTTCCGTGTTTAGACGTGGGCGTAATCCTTAGGTCTTGAAAGTTTTTCTGCTGCCTTGGAATCGAGAAACATTATCGGTTATCTCACTGTCAGCCTGTCATCCTGACTGCTAAATTCTTTATTGTGACTGTCAGTTTTCCTCACCCGTTGTTCACAGTTGATTGTTATGAACTAAAGGGAACAATATTAAATTGAATGAAAGACAGAAATCTAATAGCAGAGCCCACCTGCTCCCACCAATGGCATGCTGTTCTTGGGGATCTGTGTAACTGGAAAGTCTGCAATTTCATTCCCCGCGTTATCAGGTTAACTTGGTGCTTAGCTGTGATGGGGATTCATTCCTGACTCCTCAATAAATTCAGACTTCTAAATTTAGGGGAAAGGTAGAGTGTGTTTTAGAAATATATGTATAATTGCTGTATATGTGCACAAGTATATTTCATGCTGAAAAGGAAAGATTTCGTGAGATAAGAGAGGACATTTTTGCCTTCCATTTAGTTGTTTTAAAGTCAGTGATAGCCACCTAGTAACACTTTGAAACTTTGCCTAATATGTTGGGAAATAATTATGTGAATAAATACTATTTAAATAATTGACCAGCATGTGATCTTCCATATTTCTTCTCTGTCTATTCTTTCCCTTTATTACCCGGTACTGTATTTTTTTTAAACAGAGGTAAAAGTCACATAACACAAAATTAACCACTTTAAAGCGTACAGTTCAGTGGCATTTAGTACATTTACAATGTTGAGTAACCACAACCTCTGTCTAGTTCCAAAACATTGTCATCTACCTCAAAAGGAAACCCCATACCTTTTAAGCTGTTGTTCCCCTCTGCCCCGGCATTCTGTCTCTATGGATTTACCAATTTCGGATGTTTCATACAAATGCACTTGCATAATATGTGACCTTTTGTGTCTCACATCTTTCAGTTAGCATAATGTTTTGGAGATTGATCCACATTTCAGTATGTATACTTCATTCCTTTTATGGCTGAATATTATTCCATTGTATGTATACACCACAATTTGTTTACGCATTCATCTGTTGATAGACGTTTGGGCTGTTTCCATTATTTGACTGTTGTGAATAGTGCTATGGACATGTGTTTACACTAACACTGTATTTTAAGTTGAAGTAAAAAGGTAGATATCAACCATTAATCAATAACCACATCATAGCTAACATCTCTGAGCCTTCACTATATGCCAGACCCTGGTCCCACACTTATTCTTGCATTATCTTATTCAACCATCATATCAGCCTCAGGAGGTAGGTATTATTTTGCCATTTTGAAAAATGTGGAAATATCTTGGCTATATCCTCTGGTTGGAACTATGTATTCCAGAGTCTGGGTCTACACCATCTAGTTTTCCACTGTCCCACCCTGTACTCTCTACCACCCACCTCTTCCCAAAAGCTCTTGGCCTATTTGCCTCTGATTTTGAAATCACCTCGCTTTTCTTCTTCTCTGTCTTCCTATGAAAAACCACCTCTTGGTAAGTCATATAATTCTCCAGTGCTGGAAATCCTCCATTTTTTTACGTCTTCTGCCTTGGATTTGTGGTCCAGAGCCTGGAGCTAACGGACCTATCATGGCCGCAAATGTGAAATCTATGATGGGAGGGACGAGAGCAACTAAGGATATCTCTTCTATTTATCATACTGAATTTGTGACTGTAGATCTTTGCAGAAAAGCATGTAAGCTGTGGAAACAATAATACTTGACCTATTACCTAAGAAATTTAGGGTACCTGCTATTTACCCCTTAGGACTAAAATTAATACCTTTATAACAGAAATTTGTAACATTTGTGTGGGATAAAATTAACATTTGTTTTCCCTTTTTCTCCCCACTCTTTTCCCATATTTTCACCACTGTAGATCTTTGTTTGGGAGCAGAATCTTGAACAGTTCCAAATGGACCTGTTTCGCTACCGCTGTTATTTAGCCAGCCTCCAAGGTGGGGAGCTGCCCAACCCTAAAAGACTACTTGCCTTTGCAAGCCGTCCAACGAAAGTGGCAATGGGCCGCCTTGGAATCTTTTCTGTATCATCTTTTCATGCGCTGGTGAGTAGAAACTAATGTATTTTTGAAAAATATTCATCTTGACTATTAATCCTGAGCCCGACTTGACAAGAGTCTCTGAAGTAGTTTTCTAGTTTACTGCTCTGTGTGGATTTCTGATATGTCCTCCCTCAGTCATGGATGCAAATCTTCACTTGAATCTATTCTGACATTTATTACTTAAGCCTCTCTTGATGGGCCCTTAATTATTGTGCAAAGAAAATATGAAAGGGATTACCTTAAGAGATCTTTGCATGTGGTGCTTGTGGATAACTCATGTCATTTTTAGGCAGTGTCATGTTTTTAACCCCAATACATATATATATATTTTAATTTCATTTATTTATTTATGGCTGTGTTGGGTCTTCGTTTCCGTGCGAGGGCTTTCTCCAGTTGCGGCAAGCGGGGGCCACTCTTCATCGCGGTGCACGGGCCTCTCACTGTTGCGGCCTCTCTTGTTGAGGAGCACAGGCTCCAGACGCGCAGGCTCAGTAATTGTGGCTCACGGGCCCAGTTGCTCCGCGGCATGTGGGATCTTCCCAGACCAGGGCTCGAACCTGTGTCCCCTGCATTGGCAGGCAGATTCTCAACCACTGCACCACCAGGGAAGCCCCCGATACATATTTTTTATATTTACCTCATGGAAATGGTAAGTGGAAAGCTTGTTCTCTCATACATAAATGTGTTTTTTCTCTCTCTCACTTGCCCATGTGAAAACACGTACACCATATATTGAACATAGATCTCTTTGGAAATCTTCCTTTTCGCTTTATTTTTTACCATGGTTTTGGTGATCGTAAATACCTGATGCATTTGAAGAAGGCCATGACTTTCTGTGTTTATCAGCCCAACATATGTAGTTGCTTGGGGAAGAGAATTTTCATCTGACCTCCAGAGCGGCAGGTTGTGTAGTTGTATGTTTGCAATCTGTAATTTCATGTACTTGCTAAGTTGCGAACAGCTTTATGTACTTTGGGCCCCTTTCTTCTCAAAAATTGCTCTGCGAGTAACATGGTTTTAGCCCATCCAAATCAACACCCACTTAAAATGTACTGCACCTTAGCACATTTGCTGTGAAATTAAATGTTAAGACCTAGGTTCCAGAAACCGCCTTGAAGAACCTTAGCTGTGCAGCTCCTGGCTTGCCATGTCAGCTGTACCCTTCAATTGAATTCAGAGCTGTAATTCAGTCAGAGCCGTTTGTATTCTTTATAAATAGATTAGCGTCATCATTCAGATAATTAGGGTAGATTTACATTTTTAAAGAAGTCTTAAACAAATTTCTGGAGTTATTAAAACTGGCATCCTGATTTGTTCTACTAATTACAGCTCAGCTCTTGGTCTCCGTGGCTACCACCTCCCCATTTAGCTATTAAGTCCTGTTTTTTAGTAGGGATGGATCAAAGTGCTGTGATGAATAAATCTGGCAAACAGTTTTCAGTTTGTGGCTCTTGGTCTGTTTCTGTGAGACCTGGACACCACTTTGTTACTTATCCGAAATCTCAGTTTGCCTGTTCTGCAAAAATATTGGGATAAAAATTCTTGTTTACCACCCTGTGAGAATGTCGTAAATTGAGGGAGCATTTTTATTAAGGAAGCTTATGATACCCATGATGTGGCATCAGTATTAATACTAAATCCCAAGCTATCCAAAAGGCTCTTTCCTTCTCCTGGGCTTGGTAGATAGACTTTGGAGAAAATAATTCTGCTGTCTACCTAAAACTTCTATGCCTTTATTATTTTCTTCAAAGCCATTGGAGCTAACCTCTCAGAGATGGGGAAGTAGAAGCCACTGAATTACCCTTCCATAATTTATCTCCAGACCTTCTAATTTCCTCTATCTCAATATCTGTGATTTGCATGTACTTTTCTTTTGATGGGCAGGCTATTAAAATCTGACCAGCAGATGATGCGGGTGGGAGGGTTAGTAACTCTATTAGGTTTATTTGGTCAGTGATTTTGAAGGAGAATATTTAATTCCATATGTGCCACTCTCTGTTCCTTTGTTCTTTTTTTTTTTTTTTTTTTTTTTTTTTTGCTAGCTGCAGCAGTGACATGATTCTGGGTGTGTATATGTCCTTGCAAACTTCTCTTTTCCATGAGATGTTTCAATCAGACAGAACAAGTTAAGCAAGCCTGTTGGGGATCTCTTCCTGTTTGCTGCTCTATCTCCTATAGAAGATCCTGGGCAGGGAATTTTTACTGTCTGATTTAGTGGATGCTTATTTTTTCCTTCTCTCCTTGTCATTTGACCCCAGAGAATTTTTTTCTCCTTGGGGTTGAAACATTCTTCAATTTAGCCTTTGTCCAGACTTTTTTTTTTCTTCTATTAAGTGGGGAGCATGGGAGGAGGAGGTGTGAGGGCAACAGGGCTAGAGGAGGAGATTTGAGCTACACTTTAAGTACCATTCACCAGGAGGGCTTCCCATCATGCTCAGTGATTTTCAGTAATTAACTGAAGGGTCCCCGCTGTACTCTTTGAAAGAAGGTTATCATTGTTCTTGTTTGCACAGATGAGCAGAATGATAGAGTAATCAGGTTCCGGCCACAAAGAGAGGCATTGTCTGGGCCAAGATCATTGAGAAACTCTCCAGCTCTTGTCCAGCAGTTCTTTTGCCAGCTTTTTTTCCCCTTTTCTTCTAAATCCCTTTGCTCATTTTGAGTCATTATTGTCTTGGGAGCAGCAGTAACTTTTGCAGTTTACAAGGCCCCCAACAGTTTAGAGTAGTTACTGTAAGAACCTTAAATAAAACAGTCCATTTGTTAAACAGACTAAACGAAACTGGTCAGCTGGTAACTGAGAGTATTTATGGTTGTTTGCATTTCTCTTCTGGACTGTGTTTTTCTAAAATTATACACGAAAGAGTTACTGTTTAATTGTTGTGACTGTGGTATGTAGAATCTCTGCTTCCGCTTTTCGGTGTTTGTTTATTTATTCATTCAGTCAACAAATAAATGTGAGTGCCTGGCATATGTCAGTTACTGTCTGATTAGGGTTATAGCAGCAAACGACTCCAGAGTTCTTGTCCCATTGGAGCCTATAATTCTTGTGGGAGAGATGATTATAAAGAAGTAAACAATCAGGCAAACACAATTCAGATATTGATGTGTGCTATGACACACACACACACACACAGAGTCAACGCTTTGTTTCCACGGGTTCTGCATCTGGGGATTCAACCAACCATGGATTGAAAATATTCAAAAAAAATAAACTACAAAAAGTTCTAAAAAGCAAAACTTGAATTTGCCCAACTATTTACATAACATTTACATTGTCCTTACAACTATTGACATAGATTTACATAGTATTAGGTATTATAAGTAATCTAGAGATGATTTAAAGTACACAGGAGATTGTTATGTAGGTTATATGTAAATGCCATGCCATTTTATATAAGGGACTTGAGCATGGGAGGATTTTGGTATCTTCGGGGGTCCTGGAACCAATTCCCCATGGATACTGAGGGACAAATGTGTGTGTGTTTGGGTATGTGTGTGTATCTGCCTACATGTATGTGTATATGTGTCTATTTATAAATATGAGACCACATGTATTTTTTTTTCTAGAATTTTTAGCTTTAATACCATTTATACAGTGGTTCTTAGCATCATTTTGAGACGATAAGCTTAACTGATATTGACATAGTTATGTGAGCATCTATGTATGTCAGCACATTATCATTTATTCCTTTTACAACCTTTGTTTACCTTTAGCTTAGAAAGTGATGAAAATGGAGAAGAGAAAATGTTTACATATTTAACATAAACATGTGCCCTTTGTTGATTTTGTTCCCTACAACACCGTGAGTGTAATAGTGGGTTAGAACTCTTTCTGGGAGCGCTTTCCCACCATTGTCTTGAGTACCACATTTTCACATACCCTGATCTGGGTTTTCTTATGTGCTAAACTGAGAAAATACAAGACCTCTCAGCTCCCTCCTCTTCTTTTTTGTTTGGGGCCAAAACTTTCCCCCATAATACCCTCGTAGAGAAACTGTTTTGATTCCTGTTTTTGATAGACATGGGGGTCTTTGCCAATCTACTCATGGGGCTTCCAGGGTGTTTACCCTGTCAATACTGAAAACCCCAGAAAGGTGTGCCTTGTAACCAACGTGCTGACTGCTGGGGGGTCCCCTGTGTTAGCCAACAGTATTCATCCCTGAGAATGCTGCCAGCTGGCAGCCATCACATTGGGAGTTGACCGTGTGGGAATTTATGACAAGTAGGTTCCGAGATACATACCTCCAGCGACAAAGAGCAGGCGGGGAAGTTTCAAGTCCAATCGCTGTACCTCCTGACGCTCCCTCTTTTGAAAGGAGAGCCCGTGGGTGGCCTATTGAGACCTCCTAGCAGAAGTTCCTTCAAGTTCCTGGGACTTTGCTTACAACCTGTAGTATAAAGTTCAAGCCTGAAGGATTGCCTGGGCAGACTATATGGCGTCCACATAGAGATCCTGCATATGCCTGAGTGGCGATCACAGTGGCAGATTTAGATTTGGCATGTTCCCTTCTGCAATACTGAACTATTTGTCTGGGTTGCTGGCACCTTGCAAATATCTCAACAGAGTTTAGCTTCCTTTTTAAAAAAAAATTGCAATTTTTTTTCCCGAAGTTAAAATTTGTTTTAATAAAAAGATGCATACCGTATTTTAAGTGAAAATGACAGAATTGCCAAATACGTTTAGTACATTCCCATTTTTTGTAAAAAGATTATATAGATATTTGCTTGGAAATAATGTCTGGAAGGATGTAAGCAAAACATTAATAGTGGTAGTTTTCATGTTTTCGGGAAGGAGGAAAGTGAAGGATAATGGAAAACCCCCTCCCTTCAAGGACCATTTCTGGAAATTACAAATAGAGTAAGTCCCCTACGTACAAACGACTTCTGTCCCAAGAGTGCATTCGTAAGTTCAATTTGTTCGAAGTCCAACAAAGTTAGCCTAGGTACCCAACTAATACGATTGGCTGTATAGCACTGTACAGTAATAGGTTTATAATACTTTTAAAATTTTTTATTTATCTATTTACCTATCTATTTATTTATTTATCTTTGGCTGTGTTGGGTCTTCGTTTCTGTGCGAGGGCTTTCTCTAGTTGCGGCGAGCGGAGGCCACTCTTCATCGCGGTGCGCGGGCCTCTCACTGTCGCGGCCTCTCTTGTTGCAGAGCACAGGCTCCAGACACGCAGGCTCAGTAGTTGTGGCTCATGGGCCCAGTTGCTCCGCGGCATGTGGCATCCTCCCAGACCAGGGCTCGAACCCGTGTCCCCTGCATTGGCAGGCAGACTCTCAACCACTGTGCCACCAGGGAAGCCCCTATAATACTTTTCACACAAATAATACATAAAAAACAAACACAAAAAATAAAGAAAACATTTTTAATCTTACAGTACACTACCTCGAAAAGTATAGTAGTACAGTGCAACAGCTGGCATACAGGGGCTGGCATCGAGTGAACAGGCAAGAAGAGTTACTGACTGGAGGAGGGAGAGGAGGTGGGAGATGGTAGAGCTGAAGGATCGTCAGCAATAGGAGACGGAGGGCTGCAATTTTACTCACACCTGATGTTGATGGCTCAGGTTCTGGTTCCTCGCTGGAACTAGATGCACGTTCGCATCTTTGAAAGTTTGCAACTTGAAGGTGCATATATAGGGGACTTAGTGTAACCCTTCTGCTTCCGCTTGACCAGAACTTCATCACAAGCCCATGCCCTGCTACAAGGAAAATAAGTCCACTTCGGGCAGCCAGATGATCAGCTGTATTTGGGGTTTCTCTGACTAAGGAAGAAGGGACATTGATATTGGGGGACAGCTATCACTTGCCTAATAAGGAAAGTGATTTTATGTAATTCTGAGAAAACTAAATAGAAGAGATTGGTAAATTTAGATTCAATATGGAATCACAGGAACCAAAATGTGCTGCCTTCACTATTTTTGCTGACACTCAGCCATCATTTTTTGTTAGAGTGAAGAAACAACTCTGTACCATTTGGAGAGAATCTCAAGAAAGTTTGGTTAGTTTAACTTGATGCTGGAGTTCAGGAATGTGACCAGAAGGATATCTAATTCTTGGAAACCTAGCATACATTCTATTACTATTTTACGTATTTTTACTGATGTTTTCAGTCAGTGATTGAGTTTGCCAACCTTGCATTTATATTTTGAATCTAGGAAGGGCCCTCAGAGTCCCTATATGTGTAAGTCATGGATGAAATGCTTTGGGTGGTGGGGTCAGGGTTGGCTGGCATGAGGGGGAAGGAGCTTTTGGAGGGTGGGACTTAGAGGGGGGCTTGGGGAGCAGATGAGTGGTCTTGACACATCTCTTGTTGATGTCCCCTCTTGCCGTTCCTCAGGTGGCCGCTCGCACTGGTGAAACTGGAGTCAGAAGACGTACTCAGGCCATGTCCAGATCTGCCAGCAAGAGAAGGAGCAGGTTTTCTTCTCTTTGGGGTCTGGACACTACCTCCAAAAAGAAGCAGGGACGCCCAAGCATCAATCAGGTAGGTTCCAGGGTGGATAAGAAAGCAAGCGTAGATTGCTTCCACGGACATCTCACTTTGGGGTGTGCACGTGTGTGCATTGTTCCTTGATGGATACTGAGCGTTACATCACATCAACTAGCTGACGCAAAGAAGTTAGTTGTTCTAGATGCTTTAAATAGATAACGTATACCCATAACATTGAACTCGGCTATTAGTCTATCACCAAGCTCCAGTCTCCCACCTGCAACCTTTCCAAACCCTGGGTAATTACAGACGTACTGAAAGTGTACTTCTTGCTGAGTTTTCAGAAGAAAAGCAGGGCTTCATTGATGAAGCCAAGTGGGCACCTGAGCAGTCTTTTAAGCTGCCTCTGGCGCTGGGTCAAAGGCAGCCTCCAGGGAAATCTGATTGTTTCTTTGCCCTTGACTTTTGGGGGTTGACATTAAATGGGCAGTTCTTCTGCCAACTTACATCAGGAACCAGGAATCCAAGAGCGCTCACTCACCGCTGTGACTCCCTTCTACTACCCAGGTGCCAGGGCTTGAAGGGGACCTACCTCAGTGCATCATGAGTGGCACCACCTAGGGTGCTGCATCATTGGGCCTCTGATAACCAAATGCTCTGGCCTCATTACTTTGACTTTTTTACTAGCTAAGGCCACTTTCCTGCTGGAGCTACTTCTGGGAAACTCTCTTTCCATTGTCATTGTCATCTGTCTTCTTTGGCTTTGAAAAACAAGTGGCTCCAGAGCTGCTTCAGATTTTAAGGACTGGAAGAACATAGATATTTGTCTTTCAGAAGGAGAATGTCCCATCCATGAGCTGTAGAGACACTGAGCATTTTGAGGTCATGACTAGGATTGCCAATTTGACCTATTCACTCTGAGCCTGTAGGCAAAGTGAGAAGTCCATTGACTGACTCAATAAAAAAGATCTCATTATTTGTTCGACCAGTTCAGCCATTAGTTTACTTAAGAACTGACATTTAAAAAATAAATTAATCGTGAAAGCTGATGTACTACGTCCTTAGCTGACCACCACACTCATCGTTTCCACCTGGAGTGTCTGGACCCTTGGTGGAACTTGCAGGGGACCCGATGAGCCAATGGGAAGAGGCTGAGCAGTCATGCACTTTGTTCTCTGGTCTTTGGGGAGAGTAGAGCACCGTCAAGTTTGCTACCTGGGGTTTTGCTTCTGTGTAAATCCGAAGAAGAAACTGTTTGGAGGAAAGTCGATATTTCATCGGAAAAATCGCACAAGAGACTTGATGGCTCTTGATTAAACCTGCAAAAGGGTGGCATTAACAATCAGCATTTCCCCCCTTGTTTCAGGAGGTGGTGGTTCATTTTGTGTGCATCATTTGGCATTGCAGGTGACTCAGACCAACACTGTAAATATATGTCAGGGTTCGCAGCTGGAAGTTTGGGTTGAATTTCTCTTCTATTAAAAGCCTTAGTTCATTTGTGTGCTTCTACTTTATGGGTGCCCACTTATGTTACAATCCGTTGCTGCTGAAACTGCTGAAACATATGCCTGAATTTAAATGAATCCAAGAGCATGTTTTAACTTTTTCTTTTAATCAAAGGACCATGTAATGTCTTACAAACAATTCTTGTTATTCTCTCTTACAGTAAGAGTTTAAAAAAACCTCTTACTTAGCCGTAAGTATACCAATAGAAAGTTACTTGTTAATTTAGTACTTTGAAATGGATAAAAATTGTATGTTTCTATATATCTCATTTGCATTGGGGCAAAGACTTTTTCTTAACCATGTATATTATACCAACCATACACAATCGGTTGAGAGCAAATATATGAAATTTTCCCACGTGTTTAGGTTTTGACTCCCTAGTGACATTGGTACCCTGATGTGATTTTAGTCATAGCTTTAAGTTAGCAGGATTCATTAAATTTCAAAGGATAGACAAGTTTCTATTTTTTAGATAAGAAACTTTTCCTTGGTGTTATGGTAATATAATTATAAACATATGTTCTCAGGTTCTGAGGTAAAAAGTAAACTAATTATTATTGATAAGTTTCTGATTAGGTATGTGATGCTATAGCTGAAATTCTTCACTGTAAATGAATCTGGTTCATTGCATTTGCAAGTTTATTTTCTTTAAATTTAGATGAATTATCCAGATCTAAAGCCAATTTTAAAAAATTGTCCAAGACGTGGGAAGTGATCTGTTATAGAGGGATGTTTTTCATGGTCTTTTGGCTAGTAAATTATTTTACCTGCTTCAGGATTTGATGTAAGAGTATCTGAAACTTCTGTAATGTTTTCTAATAGTCAGGCCTGTTTTCCATCCCCCTTCTCATGCTTCATTTGCCCTTTTGCCCAGATTTCTTTTTAAGATGATACTTTTGTGTATGCAGGTGTTCGGTGAGGGAACTGAGGCTGTAAAGAAATCTTTAGAGGGAATATTTGATGACACTGTTCCAGATGGCAAGGTAAAAATAAACACATGTTCCTTTTCTAAAAGTACCACAAATACATCAACATTACACAATGCAGTGGTTTCTTGGGATCCTAAAATTAAGTATACTCAGTATTAAAAACTGAAATGATCGGTCCTTTAAAATTATGTAACAGGTCGAGAAGAGATGGAAAACTTGATAACAGTAAGAATATTCTCCTGCTGACATAACATTTTCAATAATTATCATCTGAATGTTGAAGTTTCCATCTAGAATATAAGAGGAAATTGGGGTACTGGGTAGCAGAATATTTTATGCCATTGTTAATTCCTCTCATATACAGCTTTCTTCTCAAGAGGTGAGTTCTTCCTGCCCTCCCTCTCTACCCACACATGCTGCTTTTTTGCTTCAGTTAATTTCAAAGAACTGTTCTGATAGTATGTTCTTTAAAAGAAAAATGCATTTGCCTCCCAAGACAAGCATTCGATTAAAGATCCCCAGACTTGATTCAACCTTGTGCTTGGATTTAAAAGGGTCTTTCAAACTGCTCTGATTGAAAGCCCATAAAGAATATTGATTTTTTTTTTTTCTAGGCCACTTTTTTTTCAGCCTCTAAATAAATGGACATTCCTGGTTTTAAAGACCCTAATGATGATGCAAGTGGCCTCTTTGCTAGGGGCAGTGGGGGGATTCTGGTGTTGATAATGTGGGCTCGGTGTGATCCTCTGGTTCCTGGACTCAGAGTCAATTTGACAAGAGTTCAGCTCTCGGTTGTCGTGCGGCCAAGCAGTGGCTTGCCCCTCGTTCTAGATGGAGCTGCGCCTCCACAATCAGAGTGTAGTAGGGGAGTTCTGGCTGTTGGGGGGAGGGGGGATGAGAGTGGCCGTGGACAGGCCTTTTCTCCCTTCGATACCTAAACTACTGCTGGGTTATGTCATCGTGGATATAAAGGCTGCTGTCCTTGGAAATACCCATCCGTAAGCACTCTCTTTGAGCATCTGTTTCTGATGAAATTAAATGGCTGTTCTTATGTGCAGTCCAAGCATAGATGTTTTTGATGTTCATGTAGTCATTTCTGAAGTTAGCTAATTCATCTTGCATACCATTATTAGCGCACTTTTAATCTTCCCCAGGCACACAGATCCTGGAAACTGCAAAAGTTGTTCCATTGGATTTCTGTGTCGCTTTTGTGTTTTTCCAAGATACCCCTTGATCCTCCTCCTTGGCTGGAATGCCTTGTTCTCAAAGAGCAGGTTAGATGCAAAACTTGGGCTGATGTAGTGCTAAGGGCAGTTATTTAAGGTGGCATGTGGGGACAGAATGGGAAGATTCCAATTATAGTTAACGGGATTTGGGCAAGTTGATTGCGTTCTGACGGTTCCTTCCCTGGGGTTCAGTTTATCTATGAAAGCCACACCATTCAAAGGCAGAGCTGAAATTGTCTTCTCAATTGAATTTAGTTTAGTAGCCTTTACAAAAATATTTTCCCCATTCTGGGATCTGTTCTTTTTACGTATGGAAGTTGTTATGTTACTACTTCTCAGCCTTCGTTTGGAAACTTGTTTCTTATAATTTGCTGATAGCACCAAATTTTCAGTAATCTGTAGATATGTATTTACCAATCCGTGGCCTGGATGTAAACCACATTTTGAGCATCAGTATTATTTTTACATTGCTAAAATCTAATGGAATGATTTCTCTGCTTATTTCAGAGAGATGAGGCTCCTAATATTTCATCCATCTATGGAGTGTTTTTAGCTTTAGCTGTTTAGCTGGCTTAGATATAACCCAGCTGCTGGAGTGTATACGTAGGACACGGCTCCTCCCACCCTTAGAAACTTGGTGCTACTCCCTGATGTAGAGGATGGAGTGATGGCAACAGCCTAAGAAGGCCAGAGAGCTCATCTTTGAAGTTCTCTGAGCCTCATCTGGGAATTGAGACTGTCTCTCTCCCAGAGTTACACCAGATGTCAAATGTGGGCACAAAAATGGTGCTGCTTATCAATAGGTAATGCTAGAACATCATGTTTTCTTTAAAAATTTCTTTGGAGCCTCGTGGTTGCCTTTGAAACATATAGCTCACATGGTAGATAGGCTTTGCTGGAGGAATCTCAGCTCTAAATTTAAATGGGTTTGTGGAAGAAATCATAGCAATAAAGCCGAACCGAATGGATAGCCCATTTCTTTCTTTCTTTTTTTTTTTTTTTGCATTTCTTTCTTTCTTCCAATTTTGAAACCCACTCAATCATGCAATGCCCACCCGTGGAGGCCGTGGATCAGGTGTGAGGTCTGTCTCTTTTCTGAGACATCTTGCCTACCTCCGGAAAGCTCCCTTCTCTATAATTTCTTCTTTTCTCGGAGGAGCTCCTCTGTCCTTCACCACTACCACCACTTCTGCCCTGGGCCCTTTTCACTGGAGTGGATAATTCCTGTGTGCCATCTGGGGATCTAAGATCTTGAGAGACTAACTTGCTGCTCTGCTAACTTTATTTCTTATCGTAGAGGGAGAAAGAAATGGTCTTACCCAGCGTCCACCAGCACAACCCTGACTGTGACATTTGGGTCCACGAGTATTTCACTCCGTCCTGGTTCTGTCTGCCAAATAATAAGCCAGTCCTGACAGTCGTCCGGCCAGGGGACACGGCCCGGGACGCCCTGGAGCTGATCTGCAAGGTATGAGGCTACTTGGGGTTGTTTTCTTGAGAAGAACAGAATGCAGTGGAGGAATCCATGAACACTCAGAAGCGTGTGGCAGGGGAAGGTACTTTAAAGAACATCTCCATTTCATTTCAGAGCAGCTTTGGATTTCTTTGTGATAATATGCATAATAAATGGAAGTGAATTCTTCAGCGCTGGGAGGAGAGGGATTCTTTTAAGTAGCTTCTTTCAACATGTGTACTTGATAGATTTGTGATAGGCATATTACATGCTCATTGCACAAGTTTTAGAGAATTCAGGTAAAGAACAAAGCAGAAAATTAAGGCACCCTTACTTACAATTCAGAAATCACCTCAGTGAACATTTTGGCATCATATTATGTGCACTATTTGTAACCTGCTCTTTTGACAGTAACTCATACACAGGCATCTTTAGGGTAGGGGAAAACTGAAATAATAAATATAAATTTGACCTCCATGATGAGAAATTCCTCTTCCTATGAACATACAATTAGCCTCTTTTGTTTTTTAGAGACAAATGATTGAGCTCACTTCCTCTGTTTTTACCTTACACTGTAGAAACTTCTTGATCTTTTTCAAGGTAATCCCTGTTTCTTTTTTTTTTTTTCTCCCTGAAGGACAGCTGGATGAATTGGATTGCCTTGAGTGAGGGAAGGGAAAGAGGAAAGAAAGGAGCTTTCCTAACATGCCTGTTTTTCTTTTACATAATTAATAGCATTAATAGTCTTATTTAGTAGTCATATCAAGTCTGAGCAAGAACGATACGTCCCCATTGTACAGATGGAGAAAGCAAGGCTCAGAGAGCCTTAGTTCCTTGCCTGAGTTCACATCACAGTCATAATCACTTGCAAAGGAGGTTTTGAATACATATCTGGCTGCTCCAAACTTAGATGTATCCCTTTGTGCCAAGTGGATGGTCACAAGAACTGTCAGTCATCAGAAAGGATGGTCCGTAAGGGGTGGAAGAATCTAGAATATATTCTTAGGGAAGTGAAATGGTCTTCTCTGAGGCCACTAATGGGAAAGTGGAAACCTTTTCTGTCATCATTTTATCCTAGAAGAAGCTGGATGAATACAGTGATATTTTTGGACCTCCTCATTCAACACAGTGGTTTATAAATGTGGAATAACTTTCACTACCTCAGTTCTATAATTCTGCAATCAGCAATTTTTGTTCTTAAAAAAATAAATCGCTAGGGCTTTGATAAAGGAAAAATATGGCTTCATATGAAGGAGAAATGGAACACTCTGGCTCAGATAAGCCTGTTGGATCGTCTTCTGTGGAGGAAAAGTAGAAGGACCATTTGTTTCAGGACAAAGCTACAATCAGCTCCCACATGGGTGTTAAAAATAAATGACGCACTCTTGCATGCTTTGACTCCTTCATGTACACGCATTCTAGCTTTTTAAAGATAATGGTATTTCTGTTCACATTTTTCATTTTAATTACTTAACAAAATTGGTCTATTGAGGATTTCTGCATTCTTTTATTTATAGATTAGCATGATTCTTTAGAGACCCATTAATATTCTGCAGAGCTGTGGGAAGTATTCTCAGAACTGCAGCTGAAGGTGTCAGAAGTAGGACTCCGGGCTTTTTGTATAAGCCAAACTCTGGAGGGTCCTTCCAAGGAGTTGCATTGCTTTGGAGCCTCCTGTGTACATTGGCTTTAGACTCCAGCAGGTATCAGAGGGTAGGTCAGAGTTTAGCAATAAACATTGATTGGTGGAAAATTGAATAGTGAGTGGGGAAAATAGTGATTTTAGGTACTTTTCAAGCTTTTGCTTTGATAGAAACTAAGGGAATCAGGGAGGAATAATACTGTCGTGGCAACTTAGAGACCATCTTTAGATAATGAGTTAGACCAGTTCCCCTATAAAGGGTTTATTTCTGTCACTTGACAGGGTTTTAATGGCATCATTACGACACACATCCCTTTCTTTAACAAGAAAAGGTCATCCCACCCAGTTTTTCCTGAATCCTCAGGTTTTTTCCCCAAAAACATAGAAATAAAGACAAAAAAAAAAATAAGGTGTGGAACAAGCTTACATCTCTTGAGTTCAGAAAAACAGAAAAATTTTGTGTGCACTTTAAGAAATTGATGGTCTCCAGAAAAGCACCCGTGTAGGATAAATTATATAGTGTGCTTGGAGCCAGGTACCTTCTAAAGCTTGCTGCTTCTTTGGAAAACACTTTATTGTAATTAGTGGAGCCGATTTTATTCTTCAGAGGGAAAGAGATAATGGGGAAAACAGTGCCACATGTTATTAATGATCTGATTAATGTTGAGTGATTTTTTTTTTCTCTTGGAGGAGGGACTAAAAACAACGGTGATTGTCAGAATGTCTGTCTTTTATTTCTTTATTGTCATTCTCAACGTTGGTGATGGGTGCTTTCTCTAATATTTAATAATCAATCTTTTTCTTCTGTCTCTTGCATTCAGCCATTCTCTTTCCTATTCTGTCTGATCCACATCATTTCACATCAGTTTGTCATCTGCCACCCGAGCACCAGTCAAGTTCTGGTATAGTAACTGTTTCAAGATCTACATTTCATGTGCAATTCATGTTATGAGTGTTATGAAAGTGATTGTTGCTAAATATAGCAGGTAACCGTGTTGGCCTATGGGTTGTGGACATATTCTGATCATTGCAGTTACTAAAATAATTGCAAAGAAATTCATTTATTCATACTCATTGTTATTATTCACATGTGACCATGGGCATTTATTTCATGGCTTCACTCTGTAGACCTGTGGCTTTGGATATTCTAATAACCATGGGCATTAAAAACAATAAAAATCACCTTGAAGGGGAGGATAAGTATTTCGGAAATTCTGCAGTAGCACTTTGTGTGTGTGTGTGTGTGTGTGTGTGCGCGTGTGCGTTCGTGCGTGCATGCGTGGATCTCTGTATGTCCTAACTGCATGCGTTTATGTTTCCTGAAGAAGTTTGATTGAAATGGAAGAATATGAGGAGAAATGGAAGAGAAAAACATTGGTGGATTTCAAGATCATGTTATTCTCTGTTTTAATGGACTCAAACTATTTATTGAAAAGACCTACATGATGTTTTGTTATTTCATCCTTTGAAGGAGTCATAGGAAGATGAAAAATTTAAAAAACATGCCAAATAAACAAATAACATTTGTCTTATGGTATGATTTGGGACTGCATTGTCTCAAAATGAATCAAATGCTTTCTACCTAACTTAAGTAAATGAACATTGGAAAACAAATTTGGACCATTTAAGTTGTTTTCCCGGCTGAATTTCTCTTGCGTTGTAATTGAACATTTTACAAGTGTAAAGCAGGCCAAATCTTTAGAATTACTACCTAAAAATATTCATTAATACTTGGAATTTTTCTTGCACATAGATGTATTGTGAACGTGGTAAGTTGTTCAACCTGCCTTGATACTGACTTGTAAATATTGGAGGAGCATGAAATTCTTGAGAGTTCTGATGATCTGATTTAGTTAATTCATTAGGATTTTCCCTTTATGTTAGACCAGCCATGACTAATGGGGGCTCATAATTGAGAAACATTTACCAAAATGATAAGACACATGGGTATATTGATCCAAAGTCCCATTTCTAAGGTAACTATTTACTGACCAAACCACGGGCTCTTGGGTTACAAATAAGATCATTATAATTTTTATGTTTGTTACATGTGCTCATTTTTATTTTTCAAAGTTATCAAGACATTGTAACTTAAGGAAGTTTGAAAAATACAGTGGTGGAGGGGAGGACAGATGGCCAGAACCACCCTTATTCCTGTTGCTCTGTTCTCTTTGCTTTGTTTAACACTTCAAGGTGTCGGCCGTTGTTTGGCGTTCTCTGTGCATCTGTATAAATGTTTTCAGCATGGAGCATTTAAGGGATGATGTCTCCATCAGGACCACCTTAAGACGTTTGGTGCCTGCCCGTGGCACCAAACATCTCTCTTTCTCACTGAGGTTTCAGGAGCCCGAAGCTTCTTAGGTGAGGTGGCTGTTTGGGTCTGGTTTCCAGAAGACTGTCTAAGTGGCAGCCCCATTGGGAGTGTCTACAAAGTGTTGATTAATGATGACGATAAGGTTTCCAGGTGGATTTGTTCCTGTTGACCAAGACCCCATGAAGTTTCATTTCTCTTTCCCTCCCACCTCAGTTGGAAACAGATGGTGAACCAAAATATTTTGCTTCTAATTAAAGATTTCAGTGGGGATCTAGGTCGGTGGGAAGCATTTGCAGCTTTTATCTCTGTGAGGGAAACTTTTCTTGCTTATCGTAGCACCCGAAGTATTATTATTTTGTTGTTTGTCTCGGCGGATCTTTGACAAGCAGTAGGTAGCACACTTTGAAACTTCCCTACTTTTGCTTCCCTGGCTTACCCATCCACCCTGGGTATTTGACATCAATGATCTGGGTCTGGCAGACACTGAGCATTTGGTTTTCAGTACCGACAGCGAAAACCCGAAAGCCAGGTGCAAGGAAGGTGCTGCCTCAGTGGTGCCTGTGTTCGGACGGTGGGCTTCAGACTATCACGTTAATCAGAATAGGATACACGTTGGAGGTTCCCGAGAATCACTATAGAAAACTTCTTTATCATTCTGCTAGGCGTTTAGAACAAACTCACTTCTACTTTCCATAACTGTGCTTTTCTCTAATGCAGGATCCCTGTCTTGGATGTGTGTTTAATTACGAGGCAAAGTCACCACTCTCCCCAACTTCCATGTTCTGCAAGCCCCTTCCCACACTCCTGAAGACTGCCTCACACAGTATCTGGCACACTTCAGAATTTGTTAGGTGTAATTGAATGACTATTATTGGAATAATTATTAGAATGTTCTTAGTTTGGCTTTAAAATTTGGGGCCGGGGGGAAGAAGGTAAACAGAAAGAGCATTAAACCAGTGAAAAATTAACTTCACTTATTTTGAAATAATTCTCATCAGTTGAGCTTTTGGTGTGAAGAGATTTTATGTTTATGAAAAACTTCAAATTTACAAAGAGTAGGGAATAATGTAATAAACTTCTGTGTCACCATCACCAAGGTTCTATAATATCAAATTATGTTTCATCCGTTTACTAACTCACTCCCACCCCCTGCTCTGAATGATTTTGGAAGCAGATTCCAGACATCGTATCTTTATCTACTAGTACTTCAGGATAAATCTCTAAAAGATAAGGATGCTTTAAAAAAAAGACTTGATGGAAACATTTTCTCTCTAGCAGTACATTTTCATCTTGCCATGTAACTTTTGAAGAGCATTTTTTTCTTTTTTCCTCTGCATCTTCTTGAATGTGAATTGAGGATGTTAGTTATAAAACCATGTTTCCACTGTTGCCTTTTCCACAAAGTTAATTCACGAATGACTTCCTAGATAGAAAAAAATCATTTGACCCATCCTGACCAGTGGAGAAGGCCTGGAAATTTCAATCCTTAACTGCTTTAGAATTGTTTTCTTTGGGCAAGTCATTCATTGTGTTTCCAAAGTTGGACACATGCCTGTCTTCGCTGCCCCCGGAGGGAGTCTCACTCGGGGTGTATATAAATAAGACTGAAATCCAAATGCCTTGTCTATACACCGACTCACTTGCAAATGAACTGTGAACAACTGTCCCAGTGTCCCCATGTGGTTAAAAAAATGTTTGCCTGGGCACAGCTTTCTTCTGTCACTGTAAATCCTTCCTTGCCTTTCTTGTCACTTTTCTTCTCTAATCACCTATTGACTTTTTTGTTTCCATTGATCGTAAGATACCCATGGGCTATTATTAATATATTCAATGAAAATTAAAGTTTGGGTTTTGGGTGTAAACCTTGTAAGAAGTATAGAAATTTTATACCTCCCTTCAGTAGCAAATCACCATTATTCTCGGGAATAGATGACAGTGTATCAGTGGAAAACTAATTACGTCTATTTACTATTGGAAAGACATTTTCTCTTCTCCTCTTTTTTTTTTGTTTTGGTCCCAGGCACATAGACTGGATCATTCTGCTCATTACCTGCGCCTGAAATTTCTAATAGAAAACAAAATGCAACACTACGTGCCAAAGCCCGAGGAGGACATTTATGAGCTGGTAATGTTTATGTCTATTGTCCCAGTACATTCTGTAGGAGACTATTTTTAAATTATATGTGTGCTCATGCTAATTGTGGTTGGTGGAGTGGAACAAATTCTAAAATAAATGAGCCTCCTTCAGCGCTCTTAAGTTTGTGGAGATGGCCTTACGTATCACAATATTTTTGCAGAGTGAAAATGCCACCTTAGTTTATGCAGGGAACGATGCTGTGCCATCATGAAAAATTGAAATCCAGAACTGACTCTCAGATAGAATTTTAGTTATTATGCCTAGCTTTCCTTGTAGCTTTGACAGTCTTATGTTTTAAATAGGTGACTCAAAGGTGAGCTGGCTGTTGTCAGATAAAAAGTACTAATTCCAATTTTGTCTGACTTCTCCCTGCATGTTGAAATTGGTGGGTGAAATCCTGTTGGGTGAAAAAGCTGCCATCTAATTATGTGTCCTGGCCTTTTGGAATTGTACTTATTATATAGATTCTTGGGCACACTTACGTGGGTTTGAGTTTCATGATGGGACTTGGGTTCTGAACTGGATCTGGGTTTTTATATTGACTCTGTTGCTTACTAATTATGTGGTCTTGGCAAAAAAAAAAATGAGGTGATAATACTTTCTAGGATTTTGCAAAGATTAGAGATAATGGTTCACATAGTAGATGCTCAGTAAATGGTTGTCATGGTAACATGGTAAAATAATGACAAGTTCCTTTTTTGTTAGCCAAAGGGTACGTTTTTCAGTTCCAGGAAAGAAACATTTTGGGAGCCAGGCCCCCTCTCTTGGAGTTTGTTCTTCTTTCTCTGCACTTAGTCATTCCTCTGGGGGCCACGTAGCTTCTTGCCATGGATCTGTGAATGATAACAGTATGACTTCAGACAGCCTTTCACCACAGAAAACAGAACTGAAAATTGAAACCCGTATAGTCTCTTTTTTGAAAAGGGGAAGCGTGATTTAAAATTTAGTATGTTTAGTAGGGAATTTTGTTTCTAATCAATTTTTTTTGAGGTTTACTTTCTCTACAATAAAACATCAATTTTGAGCACACAATTCGATGAGTTTTGGCAAAGGTATACAGACAGTTGTGTTTCCAGCACTACAGTCATAATTTAGAACTGCTGTCCCCAACCTTTTTGGCACCAGGGACAATTGTTTCATGGAAGACAGTTTTTCCACAGACCGGGGGGTGGGGGATGGTTTCAGGATGATTCAAGCGCATTACATTTATTGTGCACTTTATTATTCTTACTTTGTAGTATATAATGAAGTAATTATACAACTCACCATAATGCAGCATCAGTGGGAGCCCTGAGCTCGTTTTCCTGCAACTAGATGGGCCCATCTGGGGGTGATAGGAGACAGTGACACCCGAAGTCTGTTGCTTATGTCTAGTCTACTCCATAAGATGCAGCTTAATTGTCACTTGCCACTCACTGACAGGGTTTTGCTATGAGTCTGCAAGCAATTGATTTATGATGGTCTCTGTGCAGTCAAACCTCTCTGCTAATGATAATCTGTATCTGCAGCCACTCCCCAGCCCAGCATCACCACCTCAGCTCCACCTCAGATCATCAGGCATTAGATTCTCATAGGGAGTGTGCAACCTAGATCCCTCACATGTGCAGTTCACAGTAGGGTTCGAGCTCCTATGAGGATCTAATGCCACCGCTGACCTGACAGGAGGCATAGCTCAGGCGGTCATGCGAGTGATGGGGAGCGGCTCTAAATACAGATGAAGCTTTGCTTGCTCACCCGCCACTCACCTCCTTCTGTGCAGCCCGGTTCCTAACAGGCCGTGGACCGCTCCTGTTCCGTGGCCCGGGGGTTGGGGACCCCTGATTTAGAACATTTCTATCATCTTAAAAACTTCCCTCATGTCCCTCTAAGTGTTTTTAATGAAATATAAGAGAGGGTGTGCTTTTATTATACTCTTATCATGTCACGAAATAGAAGAACGAAATGACCATTTTCAACCATCACTTAAATCACTAAGTTTAACACAGAGGAGGAGGGTGCTTTTAACAGTGGCTGATTTATTTTTTTCTCTGGCATGGGGAAAGCCCTGACTTTGTGCTCTGTGAGTAGAGGAGAGAAAACCCTTTTTCTTACTTAAGAAAGGAAAGTGCTTTGCTGGTAACACTGGAACAGCTATTAGATCGTATATTTTGCATTTCAGAGTTAATGAATCTTTTGTGTCCTAAATGACAGGGATCACGCCTAAGCAACTTCCATGTCCTTCATATCTTACACACAGTACATGCTTAAGACATACCTTTTGAAATTATATTGACTCCCTTATTATTTTTAAGTCTTGGCCATTGCGCGGTCTCATCCAGTATAGGAGACTAAGGTGTGCCACACTTACTCTGTATCTACACTGCTATATACATATTATAATTACAATTATTTAAAAAAAGAATCTAAAATACAGAGAGATTATGGTATTCTTTCTTGCCCTGTTACAGAAGGTCTCCAACTCTGAGATTCCTGAGGAAGTAAATGCCATAGTCTTACTCACTTTACTGTTCAGATTGTGAGTGAGTATTGCTCACGGGCACCTCTTGTTTTTACCAAGATTTTAAACTTTTTTGTTCTTAGGATATCTTTGGCAGCCTGGTAAAGCCCCTAAGTCCCATATCAGAATAATGTTTTCAATTGCATGAAATATATAGAATACATAGGATTACCTATGGCCTAATTGTGTTGAAATAGTTATCAAAAATATTTTTTAAATTATAGATAATATACGTGCTTACTTATTAGCTCATTAAATAACAAGACCCAGCGTAGGTCTAACACCTGCCACTGTTCTGGAGTGGTGATGCGCATAACTGGTATTTTGAGATACTAGCAGCAACTAGAATGTGGTATAAAAATAACTGTGATTTCTGTTTCTGACAAGGTCACAGGCATTGCTCATATTGCCGTGTTTGTTGCCTCCGTTCATTTATAATTGAAGGAAATACTAAGTTTCAGTTACAGGTTAGTGAATATAAAAATTTCAGGCTTTTTCACCACCCCAGTTCACAGACCCCTTGAATTCTATCCATACGTCCATGGTTTCCAATCTGTGCTTTCGGCCATTAAGTTGGTATGAAATGTCATTCCAGGGCAGGGGGTTTCTGAACACACAGTGTTCTTGGATGCTTTTTGAGATTTTACAGATAGTTGATTTATTGTCCCTTACTGAACAAGTATCAGGCCACCAATGGCTAATTGGTTTCCATAACCTACCTCCTTTTTATTTTTGCTGGACTAGCGAAGCTCACAGGTGTTTGAAGTCCTGTCCTGAAAAATGACTCATTAATAGACGACTGTCCCAAAACATTTTATTTTCTGCTACTGTTTTGTCAAGTATTCTTGAGTAGTAAGGTCAATAGTTATTAGCGAAAGTGTGTACTACATTTTAAAGATCTTTTTGGAGAGTCTAGTGCATTTATTTGGTGGGGCTGGGGATTCTTTTGCTTATGAAAGACCATGAATAGTTAGTTTTCTACTTCTCTACTTATCTGCTTTGCTAATATAAGTGATACCCATTTGGCTACTTTTTCATGATTAGTTGGTTATTGGGTCCAATCTGTAGAATGCTAATGAATATGGAGGCCCTGGGTTTTTTGAAAACCCATATTAAATCTGTTTTTCTTAAAGTGACAGGTGGGCATAAAGAGTTTGCAGAAACACTGATTGATCGATTGATTCATTCATCCAGCAAATATTTATTTAGCGTTTATTGTGTGCCTGGCACCATGCTAGCTGTTTTAGGCACTGAGATACACAGAAAAATCTCTACTCTTCTTGGAAAATACATTCAAGTTTGTGGAGACAGATATAAAAACATGTAAATATTTTTAACAAAAACAAGTAAATGTGTAATATTTCCCGGGATGTTAAGAGCGGGAAAAGAAAAAGTTAGGACAAACAGACAGAGAAAGATAGACATCTAAAAGCGATCGTGCTGCTCCTTTAGATGTGATGTTTGAACAGCGTGGTGAGTGAGGTGAGAAAGTGAGTCATAGAGGTATTTTGGAGGAAAGTGTTCTAGGCTCAGGAAACAAAGCTGGGTAATGCCTGGCAAGGGGAGGGGGGTGATGGTAGAGGTGGTTTACTCATGTTTGAGGAGGATCAGTGAGGAGGGTAAGTGAGGGAGTGGTGGGGAGAGGGAAGGTGGGGTGGGGGAGGGGTTTGGATGCACAAGGAGGGAGGATGCAGAAGAGGGAGCAGGAGGGCTTGTAGGGCCCAAGTGAGAAGGGAAAGCCCAAGAGAGGAAGGGCATTATTTGACTCCTGTCTTAATAGGCTCACTGCGGCTACTGTGTGGCCCATGAACCTTAGGGCCTTAGGGAAAGAGCTGGGAGAGCAGGCAGGAGGCTAGTGAGCTGTCGTTCAGGCCATGGGTGATGGTCGCTTGGACGAGGCGCGCCAAGGAGACCTGGTAAGAAATGAATGTGATTTCGTGATAATTCAAGTGCCAGGGTAATCAGATTGTTTCTTAACGTCTGGTGGTGTTTAATCTGGTTTTTGAAAAGAGGGGAAACATGCAGCATCACTGATTTAATAAAAATAAAAGGGGGCTTCCCTGGTGGCGCAGTGGTTAAGAATCCACCTGCCAATGCAGGGGACACGGGTTCGAGCCCCGGTCCGGGAAGATCCCACATGCCACAGAGCAACTAAGCCTGTGCACCACAACTACTGCACCTGTGCTCTAGAGCCCGCGAGCCACAACTACTGAAGCCCACGCGCCTAGAGCCCGTGCTCCACAACAGGGGAAGCCACCTCAATGAGAAGCCCGCACACCGCAGCAAAGAGTAGCCCCCACTTGCCGCAACTAGAGAAAGCCTGCGTGCAGCAATGAAGACCCAACACAGCCATAAATAAATAAATAAACAAATAAATTTAATAAATAAATGGAATGTGTGTGATACTTCTTTGCTAAAGATACATTTAAAACTACGAAATTTCAAAATTTCTGGTTTCAGATATTATGATTGCATCGAAAATATATTTTAAAGTGCAGCTCCTTCTTGAAATTTTACATGTTTTAGAGCTTTTTACCAAACCCAATTTTAGTCCAGCCAGCCTAAGGACCGTGGCCAAGGGCCCTGTCTATATTATACTAAGTTATTGTCTGAAACTGGTAAAAAACACAAAGACTTTCACACCAGTTACAAAGAAGAGAGGAGGTAATATTATAAAAGAATAGGAAAGCTTATTTACAAAGCTAAATTCCCACGGGATCTTTGGAAAACCATTTGGAATTTTCCAGATGATTAGAACAAACGGTGATATACTGCCACCTAGGGGGAGAGTTTGGCTCTCAAGGAAATGGAAAAAATTAAACTAAGCTTCAAAATACGTCGAAGTGAATACATTTCATAACATTTTATTGAGCATTCCATGACATTACAAATTAATCATAAAATTGATTAGATTTGGTATGTATAGTTTTGGTGACTGTAATTTTCTGAACTAAAGATCAGTAGATCTAATAGAACTGATTTCTTCTAACTTCAGAATGCATTGGTTTGAAACTTTTTCTGAAGTATAGAAAGAAAACCACATGAAGTTATGCCCTCAACATTAAGTCATGCATTTGGTGGAAGTTGCATTAAATTAGGGTGTTCTAGAGGATCCAGGCCGTTGGGTCAGTGTTCCCAGCCCCTGCCCCACCCCTTGGCTTTCTAGTATTACAGCAGCCGGTCTTCCAGACTCCGGAATCCTAAGCATTGTGCTCTCCTCTCCCACCTGTCAACTGCCCGAAGAAAGTGAAGAGAAAGAAACCTGCATTTTTTTCATACTTGTCTGAACAAAATTATTTCTGGACAGATGACTGAGATGAGGGCAAGTTTAAATAATCACCGAGACTTCCCTTTAGTGCTAAAGGACAGTTTTCTGTTATTGACTTTGGCTCAAAATAGATTTTCATTTTGAAATTAAATGACAAATTTTAAGTTATATATGAGCCTTTGACACGTTAATTTGTTTTGGAATTTCTATCATAAATTTTGGAAGTGGCCTTTGGCTTACATACTGAAGAAGTAAGGTTTGGTACCCTTTACTGTGGTACCCCTGAGTCCCACCAGGAAACAGTCTGGGAGGCATTATAGTGTAATGGGGAGAACTTCAGTGCTGGAGCCGGTGAGACCTGGGTTCCAATCCCAGCTCTGCCCAGGCTGGTCTTTTGACCTTAGGAAAGTACTTTCTCTGTAGCCTTTTTCTCTTCATTTGTAAAATGGGGATCACATTTGTCTCATAGAGAGCATGTGAGGGGCAAGAACACATGGTAAAACCTTCATAAGTTACCGTCCATGATGATGCTAGGTCCAGACATCTAGTATAAATTAAATTAATTGAAATAAAGTTTCTCTGTGAACTGCCAGTTACTCTTATTTTTTTTTCCATGTTTTCTTGGGTTTCTGAGAGAGGTGATTGATTTATGTACTTCAGTTTTTTCAGTAATTTGGTGTAGTCTAATGGCTAAAAGAGAATATTATCATTTATATAATCTGTCGTCTGTTTTAATGCTATAATTTTTCTCTGCGTATTTGTACTATTGTGCACTTTTTGAGCCAAAATGGTATATGAACAGAAGAGAATGGAAGCACAGAGATTTCTCCTATCCCTATGGATCCCATATCAAGATCTTTATAACCTCTTCTTGATGTTAATAATTTTTTTCCCCAGTACTGAAGATTTTCGATTACTTTAGCATTATTTTTCAGGTGTGCGATAGATATAGGGTGGGAAAAGACATACAGAGTGATGTCAAGGAATTTATTTAGAAACTGGAACTGGAGCTAAATCTGGGAATGTGAGTTTAAGTTTCCACTTTGAGTCTTAATGGGGTCAGTTCAAGAAAAATACTGGGATGTGATGAGAATTTGATTTCAAATTCTGAAAAAATAGATTTACAAATTGATGACTATTTCTAAGTTATTTTTAATGAAGTCTTAATTAGGCTTCTCTTTGTCATTTTCAGCTGTACAAAGAAATTGAAATTTGTCCAAAAGTCACTCAGAACATCCAGATTGAGAAGTCAGATACAGCCGGTGATAATTATGGTATGTTTCTTTTTCTTTGATCTTTGGTGTTCTTCACGTTGAAACAATTCCTGTGTAAACATGCACTTATTTACAATTCAATAAAAGGCCTTTGGGGCCTATTTAAAACAGATAGCCCATCTGGCTTCTGTGCTCTGCTGAGCAGCCAAAATAAGGGGAAAAAGATATTTACCCTGGGTATGATGAAGGTTTCAGCTTTAAATTTTGTAACTTTAATCATCGGGGTTCGCCTGTAATAAAAAAGAAATGGATCCACTGGGAGGAGATTATTTTATTTTATGATATACCCTAGTAATGAAGAAATTATCCTTTCGTACCTCTATCCCCCAAATATATGTATTAATTCTCCTTTCCCTCACAAATGATGTTAAAGGAACTTATTTTGGTGGGAGTTGGGGTCCCCAAGACCACCCCTGGGTTTTTTGGTTCACTAAGTGGACCCACTGGACTCAGCTTATTCATGACCACGGTTTATTACAGCAAAACTATACAAAATAGCATCAGTAAAAGGGAGAGGCACATGGGGTGAAGAGCGAAGAAACCAGGTACAAGCTTCCAGAGTCCTCCCCAGTCACACAGAAGTCCATAATTCCCCCAGCAACAAGCTGTGACAATGCGTGTGAACTGTTGTCTGGTAGGAAGTTTGTTAGTGACTCAGTGCCCAGGATTTTTATTGAGAGGCTGGTCATGTAGGAACCCTCTGCCCAGCATATACCAAAATTCCAGCCTCCCAGGAGGAAAGCAGGTGTTCAGCACAAACCACGTTGTTTGTACAGATTTTAGACACAATGAGCTACATTAGGGTATTGGGAACCCTCCCAGAATCCGAGTTCCCAGATGCCAGCCAGGAGCCAAACTGATAAGCAGGCCTTTCAAAGAATAGCAGTCAGGCTTGCTCTGTTAAGGCTTTCCTATTGTCTACATTCTGGTGTAGTTAAGTATGTAATCCTTTCCACAGATTTAAGACTAGTCTTAGCATTACACTTTATGACTTGGATAGTAGTGAAGTTGGTGCTTGAGTGAAATACATAGGGAAACCCATATGCTGTATCAGGGCTAGATCAGTCAGGAGGGAGAGGTTAGCTGAGACAATGACCGTCACCAAAGCCCAGTGGCTCCAAACAGTGAAATTCTTTCTCCTGTTCACCATGCATCCTCTGTGGGTTGGCTGGGACCCTTTCTGTATGTTGTCCTCACTCTAGGACCCAGGCCTGCAGCACCTGCCACCTGGGACATTGTCTGTCTCCTGGCAAAGGGGAAAGAGGGAAGGTGGTGATCTGGGTGCTGGCTCACTCCCAATTCACTTGTCAAAGCAGGTGACTGGAGTGGGGGGATGGGTAGGTGGGCAGAAGAGTGTAGTCCTACTATGTACTGGAAAAAAGGAAAACTAGAAGACCTGGTGGAAAGATATAAAGGTCACTGCATATGCTCGCTTACTGCGTATTTCTCTCTGAATTAACTTATTAGGCTTTTTAACATTTCAAAGCCTTCAAACCCTTTACTGGGCAGCAGCATCTTCAGTATCCCTGCCGAAGCCTCTCCCGCAGGCAGCGAGTTCACCTCTCAGAGCACTCACTGGAGTGCTTTGGCTTAATGAAGAGAACCTAATTTCCAACCCCTGGCCACTTGCCGTTACACCCTCACGCTGTTTACTTCTTGACCTTAAAACTAAAGACAGCATGAAGCCAGAGGACATTTTTGATGGCAAGGGATAAATGTGTCTGAAGGCTTATTATGCAGCGGAAGCATGACCTCAGTAATTAAAGCAGTAATTGGTAGCAGTGCTACAAATAAGCATCTGGGTCCTCCAAACTGAAATGTACCATATCCGTTCCTCTTTTGTCTTTGGTTTAGTTAATTTCTCTTGAGTAAGGGGAAAATGTAGCAAGAAGCAAGACAGGGCTGAATTTCAGAGCTCTTGGAATCAAATGCTAAGGTGGACTGCTTTTGGGGACTTCCTTGGCGGTCCAGTGGTTAAGACTCTGCCCTTCCACTGCAGGGGGCGCGGGTTCCATCCCTGGTGGGGGAACTAAGGTCCCATGTGCCGTGCAGCGCAGCCAAAAAAAAAAAAAAAGATGGATTGGTTTTGGGACTCCGAAATAGAAACTGGGCATAGAACCGCTATATTTTTTATCCTTTTTTTTTTAAATTAAAGTGGCTGAAGTACTCACAGAACCTGTTTACATTTCCATGCTGAAGCTGTTACAGGGCATCAGACATCAACCCAGAGGGTACTGTTGGCCGTGCTTCTCACATGACCTGACATAAAGAAGCAGGGGTTTGGGGGTTTTGTTTTCATTTCTGATCTGTCATGGAGCACCCCTGCTTTTGTAAACTACAAAATCCCTTGCTTAGAGGTTGTGGCAGTGTCAGACACTGAGGTTCGCAGTGCTGTAGTCTTGCTTTCTGTCCTTACATCGCTGTCAGTTGCAGCCTATCTGTAGTGGTTCCTGGACTTCACCTTGGAAAGCCGCCACGCATGGCTAATAACCTTAGGTAAAATCATTTATTCTCAGTGCCCAGTTTGATGTTGGCAGAAGGCGTTCCCACAAGTAGCTAAAGAGTCCCCGAGTCCTAAGAAGACCTGGTTGTCTCTGACCTCAGAATCTCCCAAGGATTCTAAATTCAGCCCACCTCTCTCTGACATTAGCACCTAAGTGCAGCTTCCTGCTATACATCAATTTCAGTATATGTAAGTTACTAGCACACATCAGCACACATACAAGATCTAACTATAAACCAGATGCTGCTTTCTATTGTAGAATGCTTTAGGGAGGAAATTATGACTTAATAATTCCACTGACTAAACAAATGGAAAGATTTAACACTTGCCTAATTTCTCTCTCTTGCCCCTCCCTCTACCTCAGCCCTCAGGACTCTCTCAGACTTGTTGTTGAAGTTAGTTCAAATAGTTTTGTAATAGACTAAGCATGATCCCCTAGGCTGCCTTGAAGTGGATGAATGCATCATTTCAGCAACTGAGTATTCCTTCTTCTCTGGGGACTGGTTAGACTATTAGACTTTTGGTCTTGTGTCCCCTCTATGTCAGAGATGTCTGCACTTTTCTCACTTTCTCTCTTTCACTGTATCCTGGACCCTGGTTTTGAGTACTTCTATTTTGTTTACTTTGTTGTCCTGATTTATCTTTGGTCATGAATTTCAGTATGAGGAAACTTCTGGTTATTCAACATATGGGTCTGTCTTCTTCGTTTCTTCACTTAGTTTTAATCACTTCCTTCATTCTCAAGATCATATGCCATTCATGGTGCTTCCTGGTCTTTGTAACTCTTAAGCCTTTTGATGGGTGGATATATTGGGTTTATATTGAATAACTCCCTCTGTCTTCTGTTGGCAGTCATTTTGGACCGTATTACATTGGTCTGCTGGGAATTACATTGCTGCTATCCTATTTAAAAGAAAAAAATATGCTGACTTGAGCAGCTGACATCAAAAAGTCTACAAATAACAAATTTTGGCGAGGATGTGGAGAAAAGGGAACCTTTCTACACTGTTGGTGGGAACGTAAATTAGTGCAGCCTCTATGGAAAATAGTATAGAGGTTCCTTAAAGAAACTAAAAATAGAACTACCATATGATCCAGCACCCCCGCTCCTGGGTATATATCCGGAAAAAACGAAAACTCTTAATTCAAAAAGATGCATGCACCCCAAAGTTCATAGCAGCACTATTTACAATAGCTTGGACATGGATACAGTGGAATATTATTCAGCCAGAGAAAAGAATGGAATATTGCCATTTGTAGCAATATGGATGTGCCTAGAGAATATTATTTCACAGCTTAGCGAAATAAGTCAGAGAATGACGAATACTATATGATATCACATATGGAATCTAAAAAATAATACAAATGAGTACATATTTGTTACTGTAGGAGATGGTTATAATCCCCACCTTCCCTCCAGTGTGCAGATTATTGGCATCTTGAAATGCAGGCTGCTCCTTGGGACTCTTGACATCCTTAGTGGTAAGGAAGGAAGGCAGCAAATGAATACCCATCTCCACTGACTTTGGTTTAAGGTGACTTGCAGTAGGCTCTCAACACATCACCTCTCCTGACAATGTGTTCATTTTATTTTTAATAGAATAAAATTTGAATTAAAAATATAATTAAAAAATTTGGTCTCAGAACTTTATAAAATGGTAGCATTTTAGAAAGGAAATGCCTGTATTTTAATGAATTCTATTCATCCTCTCCCTGATGTAGTCCTTGATTCTGTATCTATTCTAACAGATAAAAGAAAAAGAAAATCTCTGCTGCGATGCAGATAAATACGCCTGTGTTAAGGCTAATGTCATTTAAGTGGCTCGTGTCTAAAATTATTTTTATTTCAGTGGGACTTCTTGAAGAGTAATCTGAAAGTTAAAAGTTGCTGTAAGAATGGAATTTAAAATAAGAGAATAAAATAAAGACTTTGGAAAGTCCTCAGGGGGTGGGCTCGTATAGTTCCCTATCCGAGGGAGTTTCGCTACCCTAGTGGGTGATGGCATTTGGCAGTTTTGCCTACGTGTGGGTACCTATTTCCTGGTCCTGTGAATGATACAAAAAAAACATGTGTTCATTATGACATGAACTGAGAAGTCTCAGTGAATCCCTGGGCCCCAGTCTTTTAATTAATTATTCTATTTTGTTGTTAGTTGCCTGCTTATTTTTTGAAACCACTGTTTTTTCCTTTGTCTAAGCCTTATTTTTCTCCCAGAGCTGAAATCATTCATGTTATATCTTTACAATTGTATTAATTTCCATTGCCCTTTTAAGGTTATCTACCAAAGTATTTTATCCTGAGGGAAAGTCGGTGTTGGTTGTGGACATTGCATTGATTGATCAGAAAGAGTTTTACATGAGACTGTCTAGAAACAGAGGTGACCAAGGCTTGTAGCCATAGGATTGGGAGCACTTAGAACCTCAGGGCCTTGTTCTGCCTTATTTTCCGATGGATGTAGCAAAACCCAAGATTAATTAACTAATGGGCTTTGAGCTCTGGAAGCCTAGACAGGTATAAGATAATCTTATGATCAAACACTAGGAGAATGTGCAGTCCATCAGTTTCAATATGAAGAAGGATTTCTAAAGTTTGTTGCTACTTCTCCCTGTTTGCAGAATTTTACTAATTAAAGCAGTGTCCACACAGCAATATATATGGATGAACACACATCATACAGTTGTTCTGTTGACATGTCCTAGGACATAGATTTGCTGAAAAAAGTCAAGGGGACCCAGATGAGATAAGCTGATTGCTTCTGTTTTGTGCCATGGAGGGAACTGTGAGAAAAAAAGCAAAACTATGGCATTTATTAGCAAGCAGAGTAAAACAAAATCATTTTCTTCCATTTGAGTTGATAGGTAGGTTGTATGAAGATAGATGTACCTGGTAATATTAATTTTTACAGTGACTTCTTTTAGAGTGATCTAAACATACATTTTTCTACTTTGTGAAACAATATGAACAAGGAAAAACTACAACCCCAAGCAGTGAACATAGCTAGTTCACAGCAGATTCTTCTTATTGTTCTCTCAACACTCAGAGGGTGTGAGCCTTACCTGGCTGTCTCTGTTTCCTAGGCTTTTCACTTTCTTCTGTGGAAGAAGATGGTGTTCGAAGGCTCTACGTGAATAGTGTAAAGGAAACTGGCTTAGCTTCCAAGAAAGGTAAGTTACTAAGTGTCTTGTCTTGACTTGTCTGTCTTCATTTCCCTTTTGGGTTTCTCTAGTTGGTGGATGAGAAGGATATGCCCAAAGGTTCACCCCTGAAGAGTATTTAAATGTTGTCTCATCGAAAACTCTTCCAGGGAATTCGAGTATTATTTCCATCAGCTCAATTGTGCAAGGAATGTTGCCTTCTTGGATTTTAAATCTGATTTTGGGCCCATCTCCATGGGGTTGATGGGAAATTCCCTTCTAATCAGAAGTGGTTGTCCTTCCCTACCATCTGGGATGGAATGGAGGTCCCAGGGATCTTCTTGAAGCAGATTATTCGGGAAGACCCCTCTGTGCTTTGGTCTGCACTGGTTGAAGCTGACACTGGCCTTTGCCTGAGCTTGCAAAGCTCCTTCATGTTCTGTTGCTGCCATTCATAGAGGAATCTTTGTAGAAGTTGAGAACCTAGGGGTTCAGGATCCTGACTTCCTGCCCTCCTTAGAGAGCTCTTCTCTGCTACACCCTGCCTGCAGCCCTACAAGGGCTCATAGTGTTGTCTGTCTAGGCTACTTGTGGAACCCCAGCTCTCCATACTTTTTCTACTCTGAGAGAATCATTTCAACCTAGATTTTTTGCTTCCTACGTTAGTTTCCTAGGGCTGCAGTAGCAAATTACCACAAACTGAGTGATTCAGAACAATAGAATGTATTCTCACACAGAGGCCTTTCAAACTTCTGGCCTCCTGATGTTTTCTCATCAGGAGGCCAGAAGTTTGAAATCAAGGTATTGGCAGGGTTGTTTCCTTCTGGAGCCTCTGCAGGAAGAATCTGTTTCACGGTTCTTTCTAGATTCTGCTGGCTGCTAGTAACCCATGGCATCCTTGGCTTGTAGCTGCATCACTCTAATTTCTGCCTCTGTCCTCACATGGCCCTCTTTCCTGTGTGTCTCTCTGTCTTTACATGGCCTTCTTATAAGAACACCAGGCATTGGATTTAGGACCCACCCTACTCTGGTATGACTTCATCCTGACTTAATTACATCTGCAAAGACCCTATTTCCAAATAACGTCGCGTTCTGGGTGGACATGACTTTTGGGGGGAACGTTCTCAAGTCACCATACTCACTGTAAATGCATTGGGCAGGTAGGTAGGGCTTAAAATCCACCTTCATTTCATTCTTCTTGCTATGGAATTTTTAGCTTCATCCAGGCAGTAGCAAAATAATGCCCATTGAATATAAAAGTCCAACATGTCTTGGTCAGTTACACTTGGATGTGATACCTGTATCTGTTCTGCTAGAGGACGGTGGAGCAGCTGGGAGAGGATGGAATGCCTGCCTACCTTTCCCACCTCCTCCCATGTTCTGGGGCAGCTTAGTTCTGGGTGTTCATGGCTTACAAACTCCCTGTGCAGCTTACTTTGCCCTGTGCTGTCAGCACCGGAGAAGTGCTACCCACAGACTTGGCTCTGCACAGAGATGGCAAAAGTGTGCCCAATCGGAAACAAAGTTCAAGTAATTTATCTACTGCTAACGGCCATGGACAAGGATTTTCCTTCATTTTCCTTCCATATTTTCGAGGCCAAAGGCAGGCCGGAGGCCAGAGTTTGACGCATTCAAAGCGTATCTCAGCTAAGAGCAGAGGTGACGGGGCTTATTCCCCTTTAAACCCCAATCTGATTTTTATCTCTTTCAGCACGAGTGTGCCGGTTGGCGTGCGGGGGTGGGGAAATACGCTGCCCTGGTTTTAGTCACATCCTGTTTTAGTCCTTTGAATCCAGGAACACTGGTGTTAGATAAAAACAAACGGTCGTCTGCTGCAACTCCCTTGCCCCATATAGCACTGCTCTCTGCAGATGCAAGAGTGATGCCCACTTGTCCACCTGGGTGGCAAACTATTCCCAGTATCCGGCCTGCAGAGGGCTGTGTCGGGAGAGGTACTTGAGGTATTTGATGTTAAACGTAACCGCTATGTGAAGACTTCCCGATAAGGAGAGCTCGCTGTGGACCATACGGCCTCTTTGTGGACGTCTCTGATTATAAAACATCCTTCTCCCTCAGCTTGCGTTCACTCTTTGCCTCCTCGTTTATAGCCAGCCATTGGTGTTCATGATGTGCTTCATGTTACGACTGCTAAGTCTTTTCCACATTTGACACTTCCAGATCTTTCAACAATTCATTAGAATGTAGAATACACCTCTGGTCATTGCCCTCTGGACACTATCCAGATGCTAGTTCTGCTAGAGGACGGTCCAGATTTTAGTGTTTCTTAAAATGACCAGAATGTGGTGCAACCAAGGGGCGTCTGGTGGCACGCAGCCTAAATTAGATCTGAATATTCTGTTTGCATTAATTGAACCTACACTTTATTTATTTTTCTTAGCCACCTTGGGCTTTTGGCCTGTGATGGGCTGATGGGTAATTCCCATATTCCTGCTTTCTCTTGCCTACCTCTTACTCTGTGTTGGATCTCACGTTGGCTGTACTTGTAGAACTGACTTTTGGAGCCAAACTGTGTTTACACTTATCTCTGTTCATCTTGGGCCTGTTTGGCCCATTGTTCTGCTCTTGGAATCATCTGAGGTTGGGATCAGGCATCTTCTTTGCTGTCATCTAAGTGTCTTCCAGATGGCTCCACAGGACACAGAGAAAGCTCTGTGCTGTATTTTTCTAGACAGATAGATTAGATGCTTCACAACTTCTACCGTGGGTGGTGGGGATCATTTTTGAGTAGGCTCAAAAATTCCAAAAAAAGTTTTCCTCTTTGTTCTACCAAATATTAATAATGAGAGTTAATGTCTTGAATATCTTCCACATGCCAAGTGCTGTGCAAAGAGTTTTATGTGGATTATTTTGTTGAATCTCATTTAATCCATGCCCCTCTTTACATATGAGGAAACTGAGGCTGGGAGAGATTCAGTAACATGCCCACGGGCACAGAGCTGTTACACAGTGGGGTTGTGACAGAAGGACCCTGACAAGGTACTTCATTGCCCACCACTGCTGGGCCCCCTGCTCTCACTTATTAAACCTGAGACTAGCGCACTCAGGTAGGCCCTGTATTAGTTTCCTAGGGTTGCCATAACAAACTACCACAAATTGGGTGGCTTAAGAAACAGAACTGGATAAAACTAAAAGCTGGTTCTTTGAGAAGATAAACAAAATTGATAATCCATTAGCCAGACTCATCAAGAAAAAAAGGGAGAAGACTCAAATCAATAGAATTAGAAATGAAAAAGAAGTAACAACTGACACTGCAGAAATACAAAGGATCATGAGAGACTGCTATAAGCAACTATATGCCAGTAAAATGGACAACCTGGAAGAAATGGACACATTCTTAGAAAAGCACAACCTTCCAAGACTGAACCAGGAAGAAATAGAATATATAAACAGACCAATCATAAGCACTGAAATTGAGACTGTGATTAAAAATCTTCCAACAAACTAAAGCCCAGGACCAGATGGCTTCATAGGCGAATTCTATCAAACATTTAGAGAAGAGCTAACACCTATCCTTCTAAAACTCTTCCAAAATATAACAGAGGGAGGAACACACCCCAACTCATTCTACGAGGCCACCATCACCCTGATACCTAAACCAGATAAAGATGTCACAAAGAAAGAAAACTACAGGCCAATATCATTGATGAACATAGATGCAAAAATCCTCAACAAAATACTCGCAAACAGAATCCAACAGCACATTAAAAGGATCATACACCATGATCAAGTGGGGTTTATCCCAGGAATGCAGGGATTCTTCAATATGCACAAATCAGTCAATGTGATACACCATATTAACAAATTGAAGGAGAAAAACCACATGATCATCTCAGTAGATTCAGACAAAGCTTTTGACAAAATTCAACACCCATTTAGGATAAAAGCTCTCCAGAAAGTAGGCATAGAGGGAACTTACATAATAAAGGCCGTACATGACAAACCCACAGCCAGCAGCATTCTCAATGGTGAAAAACTGAAACCATTTCCTCTAAGATCAGGAACAAGACAAGGTTATCCACTCTCACCACTGTTATTCAACATAGTTTTGGAAGTTTTAGCCACAGCAATCAGAGAAGAAAAAGAAATAAAAGGAATCCAAATCGGAAAAGAAGAAGTAAAGCTGTCCCTGTTTGCAGATGACATGCTACTATACATAGAGAATCCTAAAGATGCTACCAGAAAACTACTAGAGCTAATCAATGAATTTGGTAAAGTAGCAGGATATAAAATCAGTGCACAGAAATCTCTTGCATTCCTATACACTAATGATGAAAAATCTGAAAGGGAAATTAAGGAAATATTCCCATTTACCACTGCAACAAGAAGAATAAAATACCTAGGAATAAACCTACCTAAGGAGACAAAAGATCTGTATGCAGAAAACTATAAGACACTGATGAAAGAAATTAAAGATGATACAAACAGATGGAGAGATATACCATGTTCTTGGATTGGAAGAATCAACATTGTGAAAATGACTCTACTACCCAAAGCAATCTACAGATTCAGTGCAATCCCTATCAAACTACCAATGGCATTTTTCACAGAACTAGAACAAAAAACTTCACAATTTGTATGCAAACACAAAAGACTCCGAATGGCCAAAGCAATCTTGAGAAAGAAAAACGGAGCTGCAGGAATCAGGCTCCCAGACTTCAGACTCTACTACAAAGCTACAGTAAACAAGACAGTATGGTACTGGCACAAAAACAGAAATATAGATCAATGGAACAGGGTAGAAAGCCCAGAGATAAACCCACGCACATATGGTCACCTTATCTTTGATAAAGGAGGCAAGAATATACAATGGAGAAAAGACAGCCTCTTCAATAAGTGGTGCTGGGAAAACTGGACAGCTACATGTAAAAGAATGAAATTAGAACACTCCCTAACACCATACACAAAAATAAACTCAAAATGGATTAAAGACCTAAATGTAAGGCCAGACACTATAAAACTCTTAGAGGAAAACATAGGCAGAACACTCTATGACATACATCACAGCAGGATCCTTTTTGATCCACCTCCTAGAGAAATGGAAATAAAAACAAAAATAAACAAATGGGACTTAATGAAACTTAAAAGCTTTTGCACAGCAAAGGAAACCATAAACGACGAAAAGACAACCCTCAGAATGGGAGAAAATATTTGCAAATGAAGCAACTGACAAAGAATTCATCTCCAAAATATACAAGCAGCTCATGCAGATCAATATCAAAAAAAAAAAAAAAAAAACAACCCAATCCAAAAATGAGCAGAAGACATAAATAGACATTTCTCCAGAGAAGATATACAGATAGCCAACAAACACATGAAAGGATGCTCAACATCACTAATCATTAGAGAAATACAAATCAAAACTACAATGAGGTATCACCTCACACCAGTCAGAATGGCCATCAAAAAATCTACAGACAGTAAATGCTGGAGAGGGTGTGGAGAAAAGGGAACCCTCTTGTACTGTTGGTGGGAATGTAAATTGATACAGCCACTATGGAGAACAGTATGGAGGTTCCTTCAAAAACTAAAAATAGAACTACCCTACGACCCAGCAATCCCACTACTGGGCATATACCCTGAGAAAACCATAATTCAAAAAGAGTCATGTACCACAATGTTCATTGCAGCTCTATTTACAATAGCCAGGACATGGAAGCAACCTAAGTGTCCATTGACAGATGAATGGATAAAGAAGATGTGGCACATGTATACAATGAAATATTACTCAGCCATAAAAAGAAAGGAAATTAAGTTATTTGTAGTGAGGTAGATGGACCTAGAGTCTGTCATACAGAGTGAAGTAAGTCAGAAAGAGAAAAACACATACCGTATGCTAACACATATATATGGAATCTAAAAGAACAAAAACAAAAACAAAATGGCTCTGAAGAACCTAGGGGCAGGACAGGCGTAAAGATGCAGACGTAGAGAATGGACTTGAGGACACAGGGAGGGGGAAGGGTAAGGTGGGATAAAGTGAAAGAGTGGCATGGACATATATACACTACCAAATGTAAAATAGATTGCTAGTGGGAAGCAGCCGCATAGCACAGGGAGATGAGTTCGGTGCTTTGTGACCACCTAGAGGGGTGGGATAGGGAGGGTGGGAGGGAGGTGCAAGAGGGAGGGGATATGGGGATATATGTATACATATAGCTGATTCACTTTGTTATAAAGCAGAAACTAACACACCATTGTAAAGCAATTATACTCCAATAAAGATGTTTAAAAAAAAACAGCCAGAACTGTATTCTCCCACAGTTCTAGAGGACAGGGTCTGAAACCAAGGTGTGTGCAGGGCTGTGGTCCCTGGGAGGCTCTAGGGGAGAATCCTTTCTTGCTTCTTCCTTCATCTGGAGGCTCCAGGTGTGGCAGCACTGCTCCAATCTCATCCTCCGTCTTCACATAACTTTCTCCTCTTCTCTCTGTGTCTCTCTTTTGTGTGTCTCTTACAAGGACACTTTTCAGTGGGTTTAGGACCCATCAAATAATCCAGCATGATTTTATCTCAAGATCTTTTACTGAATTACAGCTGCAAAGATCCTGTTTCCAAATAAGCTCACATTCCCAGGTTTGGGGACATGGACATATCTTTTTAGGGTCCACCCTTCAACCCACTACACATTGTTATTCAACCAGTCACAGCAACCTAGAAATTCTTTTTTTTAATTATTATTTTATTTTTATTTATTTAGTTTTTGCCCGAGTGGCTTGCGGGATCTTAGTTCCCTGTGACCAGGGATTGAACCCAGGCCCTAGGCAGTGAGAGCCCAGAGTCCTAACCACTGGACCGCCAGGGAATTCCCGCAAACCTATAAATTCTTTTAAAAAAACAAAAAACTTGCAGATGTTTTTAGTTTTTAAGTTGTTTCTTCTTTTTCTCCTTATTTTACCTCCTCTAATATCTAACCAAAAGAATTGTCTCCAGGAGAACACTTAAAAACCAATAATTGCCTTTCACATGTGGAAATTTTGTGTTTTCAATTCAAATGCTGTGATGCCAAAATCTTTCACCTAAAAAAATGGAATGGTTAGTCTCCCAGAATTCTGCCTCTGACGTGGAGGAAAACCTTCTCATTTCTCTCCCATTGCCTCCTCACCTGCGATGTTTCTTGGAGTATTTTATGATAGAAAATTGATTTCAAGTATTTTGGAACCCTGAGTAAAGCTGGCCGATAGGTGTGACCCGGTGAAGTTGGGAAGTGAGAACTTCTCTGCGGAGTTATTTTTCTGTGGGATCAGAGTGAGAACTGCGGGTGCCTGAGGGACTCTGTGGCTTTGTGTTTGGCAGTTCATCCTTTGTCTCTGCCCTTCAGTCACTCCCTTTTTCAAGTTTGTTTTTCCACATTAGTCTAGAAAATAAGAATCAGACTCCCTTCTTCTTCTTAACCGAAGGGAAACCTTATTTCCTCTCCTGTTCTTCCCTAATCTCTCCCTTTCTCAAACTGCTGGAATGTTCTTTTAATGTCAGGTGGACCTGCCCCGGGTCAGTCCCAAGTTCTTGTTCTCCTAGGCTGGGCTGGTTCACGGCCGCTCCTCTGGGTCCCAAGCTTCGGCAACTCCCCAGCATGCTTTGCAAAAGTAGCAGAACCTTTGGGGACCTTCAAAAGGCCATTCACCCCAAGGTCCTGATGTAGTTTCAAATAAAAGGTGGGGGAGGGGAAAATACGGTTGCATTTGGTTCCGTAAACTATCGTCTCTCAGTGTGTTTGGAATGAGATGACCTTCAGTGGTTGTAGCCGAGGCGATGCCTGCATTTTGGTTCCGTAGAAATGATTCATAGACTTCAGCTGACTGTGCACACGTGTCCGCCGTAGCACAAGAAGGCATGGAAGTTGCCGCAGTCAGGGAGCCTCTCCATCTTTTCCCCTCGAAATGCTAGGACGATAGCCAGAATCAGCATTTGCGAGGAGCAATTGGCAGATGCGAGGAGCAATTGGCAGATGCTTAGAGCACATAGACTCAAGAAGGAATAAATTTGTTTAGCGGGTGTATTCAGGACGGGATAGGCATACTGTGACATCCCAGTCTAGAACCCTCCAAAACCAAAGCCCACCTGATCACCCGATGATTTCCCCTTTGCGCACTACGGCCTGTTTGCAGCAACACCTATAACAGGAGAGCTCGGTGTGCCCTTTCGAAACAGGGCGTCTAAGATGCTGTGATCTGATTTGATGCTGCAGCTGCTTTTACGCGTGTGTGACATTAAACATTTTCCGTCTCGCGTTGGCAGGCTTGAAAGCGGGAGATGAGATTCTTGAGATCAATAATCGTGCCGCGGGCACCCTGAATGCCTCTGTGCTCAGAGATTTCCTCGCGCAGCTGTCCCTGGGCCTCCTGGTGAGGACCTGCCCCGAGCTGGAGGGAGGAGCAGAGCTGCTGGGAAGCCCGCCTCTCCGGCTGGACGGCCCCGCCGACCTCAGCGAGAACCCTCTCGCCTTTCTCACCAGCAACACAGGTATGGCTGTGCACCGGGCTGCCGCTCGGAGGCTGCCCATGCGGCTTGCGTATTTCTGTGGATTTCCTGCATCTGGCAGGTCATCTAAGATGTGTGAGTAAGATGAGCAGATTACTGAGCTTCCTGTCGAAATTTCAAAGGGGCCAGGAACTTTTGTGCTGGTGGAACTACTGTTTGGCTGCAATGGAAAGCTTTATCATTGCTGCTGTTGTTTGTCATTTGGGAGAAAGGTAAATGGGTAGAGGCCACTGTCTCTTGGCTGTGGACAGAGAGTCGGAGACACAGAAGTGCCAGGAGTCACTTAAGATGCTGGGGCCCCTGCCTTCCATGGCGCCATCCCCCAAATCACCCAGCCCTGCTTTGCCTTCTGTGGAAGAGGAAGATGTGGGATGAGATGCCCAGAGCGGAAATATGCCCAGAACTGGTGTCTGGTCAACTTTTCTCTTGGGCCCTTGTGACCTAGAGTCTGGACAAGAGCCCATCGGGTGGAACCCCCTGCCCTGCCCCGCCCCATCTGCCACTTCTCCTGTTTGCACGTTTCTTCCCGCTCCCTCTGGCAACCTTATACTCATTCAGAAAGGAACAGCTGCCCTGGGAAGCCTTCCTGGCACCCCACCAAGCTCCCCAGGACCCTGCAAAGACATCTTTCACATGGGCCCTGCTCCTGTTATACTCTTCCTACTTGCTTGCGTCTCTCTTTCTCCTGAGTTTGTTTCCTGGTACGAGACTTAGGTTTTCTTCACCTTGCTACACAGGCGCCCATTCTTGTTCAGCGGGAGAATCAGGGAGCAAGGCCACAGGGGAACAGATACGGCTATCATTTACCTCACCATGACCTGGTTCTAAAGTTGGGGTTGATTTGGTAAGCTGGGGTTTGGGATTTATTTTCTCTTTAAAACTCGGGTTAAAAAAAGTCTTCATTTTCCATTTCTGAGTGTAGGTACTCTGAGTATTCTTGTTTTTCAAAGTCCCTTCTGAAGCTTGGCTTGGTTAGAATAAATCACAAGCGGAAGCCTTGTGACAGTTCATCCTTTTATTGGGTGGTTCCCTAGGAGAATTTGACAAGTTGAGGCTCGAGAGAATCAATCACACTTAGTTACTGTTGACTTCTGACTCATTTTGTCATTGCAGTACCCACACGCCAATCCCATCTTTAGAAAAGGACCCCAGGGAGCTGTGTACCCTTTAAAAAAATTTTTTTTTAAATTTTTTATTGAAGTATAGTTGAATTACAATGTTGTGTTAATTACTGCTGTACAGCAAAGTGACTCAGTTATACATATATATATATATATATATATATATATACATTCTTCTTCATATTCTTTCCTCTTATGGTTTATCACAGGATATTGAATATAGAACCTTGTTGTTTATCCATTCTATATATAATAGCTTACATCTGCTAACCCCAAACTCCCACTCCATTCCTCCCCCGCCTCCCTTCCCCTTGGCAACCACCAGTCTGTTCTGTATGTCCCTGATTTTGTTTCTGTTTCACAGATAGGTCCATTTGTGTCGTATTTTAGATTCCACATGTAAGTGATATCATATGATATTTGTCTTTATCTAAACAGGGAGCTGTGTACCCTTAATGATAGGGAATGGATACCATGAAGGTTGTTCTTTTATGTGACCACAAGATGGCAGGCTCAATCCCGTAAAACTCCGTTCACAGTGGTTTCTGTAAAATGACTGAGTAAGGCGTGTTGTGTTAGATTAGGTTATTGAAAGGACTTTCTAAGGTCTGGATGTACATACTACAAACAACAGTGTGTACTCAACCTTTTTTGGATTTTTTTTCCTGTCTGAGCCCTTCCTGTGGGTTATGGATATAAAGTAGGTGTTGGCAAACTAAGACCCACTGGCCAAATCCAGACTATGGCCTGTTTTTGTGAATAAAGTTTTATTAGAACACAGTCACACCCATTCATTGATGTTTTGTCTCTGGCTGCTTTCCCATTGCAATGGCAGAGTTGAGTAGTTATGACTGGGACTTATGGTCTGCAAGGCTGAAAATATTTGCTATCTGGCCCTTTACAGACCCCTGATATAAAGTGTGATTGAAATTGCTCATGATTTGTTCCTTTAAACACAATCATAGTTTTGATAGATTTCTTTCTTTTGAAAAAAGATTTGTGTGTGTGTGTGCGTGCGTTTGCACGTGCACACAGTTTGCCAAGTTTTAAGGCCTTTTATTAAAAATTTTTTTAAATTTAAAAATGTGTTTGTACATAGGTGTCTGTTTTGGGAATATTTGAGTATATTTTGTATATGTAGCCCTATCCTGTCAGCAGCTGACCTTAACATCCTCCTTCAGACCAGACACCTTTGTAATCTGCATGCTACATCCACTGAACCTACTGTTGTTTAAACCACATTAAAACTTTTATTTTGGAATCGTCCGTAGAAGATTTAGTTATTTGTTTCCAGATCATAACTTGGAACTGACATTTCTTAAGTATTTGCTCTGTGCCAGACATTAATCTGGATGTTGAAAGTTATAATGATGACTATGACATGATTCTGTCCTGATACTTAACATTTAGCAATGTTTTTTAATTGCTTCACCTTTTAATATCTTGTAGGGATCAAAAATCCTTCAGAACCAAGTGTGCTTGGTCAAGTTAGGTAATCAACTTGGTTCAAGAATACAGCATGAAAGTAAAGTCACAGTGTGGGTTTTCTGGACAGTTTCTAAGTTGGTTTCAACATTACTAAGTTCCAGAAGAATTCTCAAATGCTCTTCGGTAGTGGCGGCCCCATCAGACTGCCTGGAGGCAAGCAGTCACTCAGGCTCCCCACCTGCGTCTCAGCGTGTCTGCCTTCTGGTTGCTGCCATTTCCTAGTCCCTATTTAACAGTGCAAGATAAAAGAGGGGGCAAGTAAACAGGATAAAATAACCTGAAAGATGGTTCCATAATGAGGCAGAGTTTATAAAGCAGTGTGCACAGACAGCTGCAGTGACAATAGAAAACAACTGAGAAAATGTGTACAATGGGCAGGCTAGACTATAGCCTTCATCTAAATATAGCAGTAACTAAAAATAAGAAGCCTCCTGAGTGACGGAGTTGAGGTTTGATGCAGGGACCATCTTAGGGTGGTCATAGTGGATGTAAGGCAGCCTTGATGGAGGGCCTGGCCGTGTCCACAGGCACCCTGGCTGGTGCCCGTCTGTAGGAGGCTGGGCCTGTGGATTGCCCCATTTTACAAGTCCAAGTATGCAGACTTGGCCTTGATCCTGTCCTGAGAATTCTGATTGAAATATGTGATTAGCTTTCAGGGCTGGATTATTTCTGAAGGCTTTTTTATGGAGAGGTTTGTTTCCTCGAGGTAGAAATATCACTACCTAGTGCCTAAGAGTGGGCTCTGGAACCAGGTTCCTTGGGAATGAGTCCTATTTTTATGTTTATTAGCTTCATGACTTTGAACAGATTACGCTTGATCTCTCTGTGCCCCGTGTCCTTGTGCATAAAATGGGGATCGTACCACACCACTGTCAAATGAGGTTGTTGAGAGGAATGACTGAGTGATGAAAGTGAAGTGTTTAGAATATGTTCTAAGAGGTACTCAAATGTTATGCATTCAAAGCACAGTCTCTTGTGGGGATGGGGAGGTTCTCTAGCTTGTAACCTGAGGCTGCTCGGTTTTGATCTCCTCGCTGTCCTGTCTTCCACTTCAATCTGCACCGGGTGGATTGTCTGATAACTAAGTTTATGAAGTATACTTAAGGTAGTTTCCTTCCCCAGGTAGAAAGAAGTAGATTCTGCAGTCTAGAAGGCTCAGACCCCTGAGCCCCTTTTCAGAGATCATGATTCTCTTGGTCTGAGGTCGGGGCTGGGTTTGCACGTGTTGGATGGTTGCTTAAAAATCCTTAGGTGATTCTAACGTGCCACTAAGATGGGAGGCTACTCCCTTAGGTCACCGACTATTCTTAGTTATTGATCCTCTTTTTTTCATCTGGGTGGAATGGTAAGATGATTGGAATCCTTATGGTCCCATGCAGACCATCTACAGGGGTGTTTGTGGATAACATTCTGTGGTCTGCTTCATTGGTATTTTTGTAATGACAACCTGGTAGGTGATCTTCTTTATCCTCCTCTTCCTCAGTATAGGAGGGACACATGGTGACTGGATTGCCTTGTTGGCTTGGAAAGCCAGGGACTGGAGAATAGATTCCATCCTAAGTGTTCTCTCTAAGACTCAGTTTCCATTCTTGGCCATTGGCCATCCATGTGTCCTTGTTGAAATCTTCCTGGGGCTATTCTTCATCTTTTTTCTTTCTCTTTTTTTTCAACAGTTGTTTAGGTACAGACTGGTAAGAAAATGGGGGAAGGGGGTCCAGGCAAAAAGCTAGTTCCTTCAGTGGCTATTATTTTAGAAAGAGCCTGAAGTGAAGGGGAAGCTGGCATAGGAAGTTGCAAAACTCTGTTTCTGTGAGCTTTCCAAAAAGCCTCTGTAATGTTCCTGTGTGATTTATTTTGAATACTGATCTCATCTGGTGCTACTGACATTTGGGGCCAGATAATTCTTTGTTGTGGGAGGCTGTCCTGTGCCTTCACGTTAGCAGTATTCCTACAAACAACTCTCAGCTAGTCGTTTCTAACCCCCTCCCCCCAAGTTGTGTCAAAAATAATCTTCAGACATTGCTAAATGTCCCCACAGGGGCAAAGTCTCCAGTTGAAAGAACTGGCCTGGTTGATTAGAATGTATATACCTACACTCCCCAGTTAGGGAACTATTACAGTGACCGCCAATAATAGGAAAGCAAATCTAGATCTAAAATTATTTTAAAAGTAAGTTTCAGAAAAACAAAAGCCCCCAATTTTATGGAAGTTCTAAGAATCATAATTCAAGGGGCATCCATGGTATCTTTCCAAGGCTTCAAAATGTCTGTTTGTCTCTCTCACTTTAAGTTCTGTCCTTAAGGCTCACATTCATTTGACTTTAGCACTGGCCTCTACCTGTTAAAGACAATTAGGGCCAGCCTTGGGTTTGGAGAGTCAGCCCCCTTGATCTTACTCTGTCTGATGCTGAGTGAAAGATCGCAAGCCGCAGTGAGCACAGATAGCCCTCCTGCAGGAAGTAGATTAAGCACCCTTTGCTGTAACAGGAAAGGCTTCTGTGACAGCCAGGAGAGCCAAGGCATCTTGGTCAGAGCGAGGAGTCGTTAAGCACTCAGCAGCCTTTGATTTGCCAGGCTAGTGCTTGCTTCCCTGCAGTGCCTGTGAAATGCAAGGTTCTATTTCGGGCTGATGTTCCACGCAGATTGTCTGGTGCTCCATTCTGCAAACAGAAGACAACCAGACGGCAGGAGGGGCAGCCAAGAAAGAGGAACTGCACAGATTTACCTTCCTACAAACAGATATGGTCCCATTCTCCAGATTCACTGAAGTCTCACAGATACCAGTAGCACATGGCCTTCTAGTTGTTTGTCGATAAAATTTGGAGCCATGTGCGTTTTGTAAACTGTGTGCAATGCTTATTGTCACACAGCACATGGCCCGCTTCTGTGGGCCCTGCTAGGGAAACCCTAACGCCTAGGCCTGATTTCCAGCTGGATTTGATTAATGACACCCGTTGAGTCCTGTGTGTGGAAAAAAATGTCGTTTCAGAGATAAGAGCCTCCATTTGTATAATTTTAAAGAACGTTAGTGGATTATATATTATTTGAGTTTCACAACAAGCTGATAGGCTTGGGAAGGACTCTATCTACAGTTTTTTTGGATTAAAAAAATGTTCTCTGTAGAGAAACAGACACTGGGGTTTTGTGAAATTTGGTTGGAAAGAAGTTATTATTTGTCTCCCAAGTTAAAATTGTAGTGTTTCTCCTTTTTTTTTCTTTTTTTTTAATAGTGTATATTTAGCTCTCCCCAGTTTTTTTTTTTCCTTTATAATTGTTTTGGTTTTGTTTTCTTAGCTTGGGGGAGGGGCAAGTGTTTATGCTGATCTTATATGTTATGAGTGTGTCTATGGAATTCTTATTCTTATATGACAGTAAAATGGCTGAAAAGCAAAACCATTGCTTAATGACTGGATTCCAGCTAAATGTCTTTATTGGCCGTGTCTAAACCTTTTCTTGCTCCCTTCCCCTCATTTTCTTCACTCAATAATTAGTTATGATTGGTTCCTCTTTGGAAATGTTTGAATTGGAGAATCTGCTAGTTTAACTTACATTGTTAATATATCTCATAAGGCAAAGATTTTTTTCCTTCCTCCATTAAATTTAAGACCCTCATGGGCTTAAATGGAGCCTTAGTGAATGCATCTCATCCAAGTAAATCAAAGATAAATCAAAATGTAAGCTTACATTCATGTGTTTGTACTGCTCCTAACCTCATTGTTGTCTATCCGGCTAACGGTGAGTGGGACGTGCTAGCAGCAAAGGTTTCCTCCGTCACAAAACAATCACATTATGATGTGAAAATAATTTGAAGAAGCAGAGAAATGATCACACCTGTTCACAACAATGAATGTTATTTATGGCAGCTTTTGAGGTAGCCTATAGGTCCTGTCCTGCTGGGCCTCAGCCCTGCCCTGTGCCTCCTCATTCTCTGAGACTGCCCACCCACTGTTCATCCTTTTTTTTTTAATTGGGGTAGAATAACATTATATTAGTTTCAGGTGTAGAACATCATGATCTGATATTTGTATACATTGCAAAAGGATCACCACAATGCCTAGTTAACACCCATCACCATACATAGTTACAATTTGTTTTTCTTGTGATGAGAACTTTTGAGATCTACTTTCTTAGCAACTCTCAAATATACAGTATAGTATTATTAACTATAGTCGTCATGCTGTACATGACATCCCCATGACTTATGTATTATAGCTGTAAATTTATACCTTTTGACCCATTTCACCCACCTGCCCCCCAACCCCCTACCTCTGGCCCCCAGTCTGTTCTCTGTATCTGTGAGGTTTTTTTTTGTTTGTTTTTGTTTTGCTTGTTTTGTTTTAGATTCCACGCATGAGTGAGATCATACAGTATTTGCTTCTCTCTGTCTGACTTATTTCACTTAGCATCATGCCCTCAGGGTCCATCCATGTTTTTGCAAAGAGTAGATTTCCTTCCTTTTTATGGCTGAATAATTCTCCACTGTATACCCCTGCTCATCCTTTGTCTCTTTAGTTTTGGCCCTGCTTCCTCTCTGTGCTGCCACGTGTTGCTGGCGCCTCTTTTATGCCAGGTGGTGATGTGCTAAGTGCTGGGCATAGAGTGAAGTGGGACAGGCAGTTCCCTGCTCTGATTACTTCCTCAGCCAGCTCTCAGCCTTGTCTTCAGCTTTCTGGAGCCGTCTGCATGTGTACTGGTAATTAAATGGGGACAGCTACCTCCACGACAAAGGGAATAATCCCTTCAGGGTCTGCTCTTAGAGGAAGGTCTCTTGTGGTAAAGGAAGAGTAGGAAGTCGCAAATCTGTGTGTGTATGGGGTTGCATAGAAACTCGACAATGGTGTTCTATAAGCCTCTTCAGCTGGGAAGTGTTCAGAGAAGGCCTTGAAGTGTGGGAGCAAAAAAGGACTTTTTCCTGGTTTGGATTCCCTGTTCCTGCCATGGCAGTGTCTCTCTTCAGCATTCTTGACGGGCACCACTGTCAATTCCTGCCCCTCTGGCTCTCTTGGATGACTAAGTTCCCCCTAACCACGTGTTGGCTATCTACTGCTAGGTAACAAACCACCCAAAACAACCATTTAATTTGCTCACTGTGCTCAGCAGTTTGGGCCGGGCTCAGCTGGACGGTTGTTCTGCTCTCCTTGCCTCAGTCACTCTTGTGGCTTTGTCATCTGCGCTTGACTGGGGCTGGTTTAAGATGGCCTTACTCACATATTTGGTGATTGTTTGGCTGGACCCCTCCTTCCTTGAGGTCTCTCATCCTCAAGAAGCTAGCCTGGGGGTTTCATTGTACGGTGGGTCCAGGGTTCCTGGGGGACCAGACAAGAACCTGCAAAGCCACTTGAAGCCTTAGCTCAGAATTCATATATCACCACTTATGTCACATTCTGTTGGCCAAAACAAGTCACAAACAAGGCCAACCCAAATTCATGGGGTGGGGACATTGACACAAAGATCCGTGCTTAAAGGGATGGGAGGAATCATCACTGCCGTCTTTGCCGATTGTCTACCACAACTGCATTGCCTTTTCTCTTTCCTATTTTGTTAATTTTTATCTTCAGTTAAGGGCAGAAACATAGCTAACAGGGTAAAAAAAGAATATATACTTTAGAATCAGATAGACCCACAGTTACTGATTCATAGGACTTCTTTTATATTCTAGATATTAATATTTTTTGCCAGTTATATGTGTTGAAGATAACTTTTCTCAGTCTATAATAAATCTTATTGCCTTTGTGGTGCCTTTTGACAAAGAGAAGTTTTTAATTTTAGTAAAATCTGATTTTCTATCTTATAGGATTTGTGCTTTTTGTATCTTGTTTCAGAAATCCTTCTCTCTCCCCTGGGCAACAGACATTTTCTTCTGTATTTCCTTCTGAAAGATTTATAGTTTGGACTGTTCACTTTCTGGTTTATACCTCCCTGGTACTGATTCTTGTGAATGATGTGAGTTAGGGTTCAGCTTTTTATTTTCCCATGTGGGTAATCTGCTGTCCTAGCCACATTATCAAATGTTCCATTCTTTTGCCCTGGATCTGCAGTGACACATCTGCTGTACATCACACTTCCATACATGGGTGGGGCTGTTTCTGGGACTCTCTGTTCTGTTAGCCTGTCTTCTTGCTAATTCTGCACTGCCTTATATTATTGTAACTTTAAATACATTTTGATATCTGGTAGGGAAAGTATCCCAGTCTTGTTTTTCTTCTCTAAAACTGTCTTTGGTATTACTAGCCTTTTGCTCTTTCATAACAAATTTAGTTCCAAAAATAATGCTGCCAGTGTGGTCTGTCTGAATTCAGATTCTTTGGCATTTGTTGAGATTTGTATTATGGCCTCATATGTGGGCTGTTTGCATAAACTGCTAATCCTTGTGAATAGGGTTTAAAATTCATGGATCAAGCATAATAATTCTTGATGTTTACGTCTTCTATAGTCTGACTAAATCTATTTTGTCTGGCATTTGGAGAGCGTTCTTTACGTTTGCCTAATATATTTTCCATCCCTGTACTTTCAATCTTCTGTGTCTTTTTGTTTAGGTCTATTTCTTGCCTATAAGCATATAGGTGGGGCTTTGTATGACATTATTTTGGGTTTTATCTAAACATGAAGTTTAAATATTGAGTTTAGTCTACATTACATTTATTTAGAAGATCCATGTATTTTGTCTCATTTCTATCATCGTGTTTTGCTGTCTTGATCTTGTTTGTTCTTCCTGCCCTTTCCTGTACTCTCTTTTGGCTGAATTTCTAAACTCCACTTTCCCCTTTCAACTTATACAGTCTAATTCTATTCTTTTAGTGGTTGCCCTTAAAATTTTAACGTGATTTCTAACAAAACAAGGACCAAATTCTTTTTACTTCGCACTTGAAGCATAAAAGGACCATGAAATGGTTTAAATACAATCGCCCACCATTGCTTTAGTTTCATCTTGTATTTTTTACCTCCAGATGCCTTTTTGGATGTGTGTGGAGTGTTGTTTTATACACTACAACTTGCCTGTGTGACTATCAGCTCTCTATTTATCTCTCTGGTAACCTTGTATACTAGATTATACGTGTGTGTGTGTGTATATATATTTTCCCACCCAAAGTACATCCTTTAGAGAATTTTTTCTTTAGCGAGGTTCTGTATCAGTAAACTTTCTCACTCTGTCAAATGATTTTTATTATATTTTTCTTCTTGAATACTATTTTAGCTTGAAATACAATTCTGTGTTGAGAGTTTGAGCATTTGAGAATTTCTGTGCTCTAGTGAGATAATGTCTTCAGATAGGCCGTCCTAGCTTCTTTCTTCAACTCTTATTCTTATCCATTGAGTGTTTAATTTCAGTGAGTATAGTTCTCATTTCTAAAAAATTTACTAATTTACCTGGTCTTTTTTGAAAGTCTCTCTTTTCTTGTCCCCCGCCCCCCTTTTTTTAAAGCGTACTCGTTTTGACAGTCTCTATCTGATAATTGCGGTATTATTCCTCGGGAGTCTGATCTGCTGCTTGTTGAGGCTGTTGCTTCTCCCTCGTGGGGACTTGGTTCTCCTGTGTTTATAATAATGGATTATAGGTTCTCGTTTGACCCAGCTTATGTCTGACCATTAATATGATCCCGTCGTTAAGGATGAATCCCTCTAGAGCAGACTTGTTTTGGCTTCTGCCAGATGCCCTTGGAATACAAATTTAGAACAACTTCATGGCAATTTTTCATCTTGAGGATCACGGACTGAATTCCTGTATTGAAGTCCTAACCCCTGATGTGAGGGGGTTATTAGGAGTTGGGGGCCGTAGGGAGGTAATTAAGTTTAGACGAAGTTACGAGCTGGATTAGGGTCCTTGTAAGAAGAGGAAGAGGGGCCAGGGTTCACCCCCTCTCTCCTTGCACGCACAGAGAGCGGTCATGTGGGTGCCCAGTGAGGTGGCGGCCGTCTGCAAGCCAGGGAAAGGGCCTCACCAAGGAAAGAGTCTGCTGGCACCTTGATCTTTGACTTCCAGCCTCCAGAACTGAGAGAAATAAATGTCTGTTGTTTAAGCGACCCAGTCTGCGGTCCTAGTTACAGCAGCCCGAGCAGACTGAGACGTCGGAGCCTCCAGAATGTAGGACACAGTGTAAATCTGAATCTCAGACACCCGTACAGCCAGCCTGTGGTTGTCACCTCCAAGAAGGAACCCTTCTTCCTCCATCCCCACTCATCCCAGAGTATAGGCAGAGTTAAATCAGCTTCCTTTTTCCTTCTTTTTTTTTTTTTTTTTTCTCTTTTGCCAGTGAGTACTTTTGCAAAAAAATCTTTTTGAGTCTTTTTGGGGTAAAAGTGTAGCCTTATCAAAGGAACCATATGAATGTGGGAGATTTGATTCTGACTCTCCAGTTTGTACTGACCCAACAGTTGTTTTCTGTCTCACGGCTTCACAGTTGACACCAAAGGCTCCAGGGCTGTGGTTCCCGAGCTGGGATGGTTCTGCTGTTGGGCTCTGTAGGGGTGCGTGTTTGATTGTCACAGTGGCTGGGGAGCGCTCAAGGTACTTAGAACCCAGGAGCCCAGGGGGGCTGGTGCCCTGTGTACCTGCCATGTGTACAGTTTTCCTCCTAAACGTTTTCGCCTCCTGACACCAGCAGGTTCCCGCTCTAGGGTTTGGAGTTTGGAGACTGATGGATTACTCAGCACTGCCATGGCTTTGGGACTGGCCCACCCCTCCTGCTTCCTTTGTCTTCTTCATTTTGGGCTCTGGGCATTTCTTGGAGCTCAGCTTTATGTTTAAAAAGGATTTGGGGAGACTTCCCTGGCGGTCCAGTGGTTAAGACTCTATGCTTCCACTGTAGAGGGCACGGGTTCAATCCCTGGTCAGGGAACTATCCGCATGCCGCATGGCACAGCCAAAAAAAAAATAATAATGAAAAAAATATAAAAAGAATTTTGTTCTATCTTATTGATACTTAGAATTTCTAAGTGTTTTTGTAGAATTAGGGTTTTTTTGCTTCCTTTTTAGGATACCTGGCCCACGATATTGTTAACAATGAAAATCCTTTCATTCCTTTTTCCACTATTTTGTGAGCAACCGCTAGACCCCAGGCATTACGATATACAGTGGAGATATGCAGGGTCACAGTATTTGGCTGTACCGTCTGGGGGTCGCCATTATGCAGATTACAGCGTGAAGGTGACCTTGTGTACAGCCTCGCCACCCTGCTTAGCGCTGAGGGAGCGTGGTTCCTGCCATCTCAGAGCTTAACGCTGTTCAGATCTTCCCCTTCTTTCTAGCCCCAGCATCTAGGTCATTGCCCCCATTTAAAGTATTCAATCACTCTTTTTTCCTCTGGTGGTGACGGTGTGACATTGTTGATGTCCACCAAGTTAAGTGAGCATCTTTCTTTGATGGCTCCCGCCATGTTATTGAGTGAGGAAGTAATTAAAAGAAGTGCAAGAAAATCGTAGAGTTCTAGCTCTACGATTTTCTTGCACTTCTTTTCGACTAGGTGCGGGGAGGCGGCGGGGTTCAGACAGAAACTTACAGACCATACAAGGTAGGCATTCGCTTCATTGGTGCTTCATTCCGGAGGAAGGGAAGGGGACCACAGGATGCAGCCTTGGAGCGAGGTTTGCTCAGGGATTGGCTTCTTTCCTTAGTTTCCCAAGCAACCTAGAATTTGATCAGAAAGTCATGCTAAACAGCTTGTGACTGTAACCGTGTCATTGGAATAAGGCAGCCTCTTTGCATACTGACGCTTTCATCCAAGGAGTCAGAAAGTGGCTCCTTCTCTCTTCTCTTTTCTTCTCTTTCTTCCCTTCTCTCTCTTTCTTCCCTTCTCTTCTTCTCCTCCTTCTTCCCTTCTCTCTCATCGGGTTAGAGTTGATGGTGCTGTAGTCCCTGACCCAGTGCCTGGCATATTCTAAGATAATGGTCATCAAACCACTGTCTTATCAGACTAGCTAGAGGTTTGTAAATATACTAGAGACTTGTTATTCCAAGTGTGGTCCATGGACCTCTTGATTGATAACATCTTGGAGCTTGTAAGAAATGCAGAATCGTAGGTCCAACCATATACCTATTGAATCTGAATCTGCATAACATGAACGCCCAGGCAGTTCAGATGCTCTTTAAATCTGAGAATCCCCCCAGAGGAAAGAGATCTTAATGTTCTCTTCCCCAGTGCAGGGGGCTACCATAGCCAACAACTGCAGTAGGGACTTGGTAAAATAGGAAAGAAAGTTGCCTACACTTTTGCATAGAATATGGTGGGAAGAGTGGGTGTTATAAGATGTTTGAAGTTTGCCAGGTAATCTATATGAAAGTTATTATTTTTTTTAATGTTCTTCTCAGAATGGGTTTTTCAGTTATTTTAGCAATGAAGTAATTGATCCAGCAATTAATTTGATTATAAATCAATCAAATAATTTAATTTTATTTAAATTTTATTTCATAGATAGATGGATAGTAAATTATTGTCTTAGTCAGCTGGGGCTGCTGTGACAGAATACCACAGACTGGGTGGCTTAAACAACAGATAAATTTATTTCTCACAGTTTTGGAGGCTGGGAAGTTCAAGATCAGGGTTCCTGCTGAGGGCTCTCTTCTGGCTTGCAGACAGCTGCCTTTTCTCTGTGTCCTTACATGAGGGCAGGGGAGCTCTGGTGGAGGCCCATCGTCAAGACCTCATCTAAACCTACTTAGTTCCCAAAGGCCTCATCTCCACATACAGTCCCATTAGGGATTAGGGCTTCAGCGTATGAAATTGAGGGGGGACATAAATATTCAGTCCACAGCAATTATTGTATATTATAAAATATGTATTATAAATAATAAAAAATATACTATGTTATAAAATAATAATAATAGTGGTAACAATAAAAACAACAAAAACTAACATTTATTGAACCAAGATCATGGAGCACATACTTGGAGTGTCTAACAATGTATGTGCACGTCATGAGCTTGACGCCATACTCCCTTGCACTGCCATGGCTTTATAGCAATGACTATATGTGCTGACCCATGTGTTCTTCTGACTTCATCTTGCAGGGCACAGCCTCTGCAGCCAGCAGGGCAGTAGTGCTGAGACTGCTCCGGAGGAGACCGAAGGGCCAGACTTGGAATCCTCAGATGAGACTGATCACAGCAGCAAGGTGAGAGATTTCCATTTGCACATCCCATGTCTTGAACCACCAAAGAATCACAGCTGACACGTCACCTCTGCAGCTGTATGTGGTTAGAAGGCCCCTCCACGGGACCAAAGTGTTTTTACTTCTGAGATGTCACTAGATAGGATATGAAATCCAAATTATAGCCTTGAGGACAAACCCATATATGAGAATATAGGACAGAGCTCACTCTTTTTTTTTTTTTTTTTTTTTTTTTTTTTTAAATTTATTTATTTATGTATTTATTTATGGCTGTGTTGGGTCTTCGTTTCTGTTCGAGGGCTTTCTCCAGTTGTGGTGAGCAGGGGCCACTCTTCATCGCGGTGCGCGGGCCTCTCACCGTCGCGGCCTCTCCCGTTGCGGAGCACAGGCTCCAGACGCGCAGGCTCAGTAGTTGTGGCTCACGGGCTTAGTCGCTCCGCGGCATGTGGGATCTTCCCAGACCAGGGCTCGAACCCGTGTCCCCTGCATTGGCAGGCAGATTCTCAACCACTGCGCCACCAGGGAAGCCCCCAGAGCTCACTCTTAATGAATTAAAGTCTCATTTCATCCTGTTTCCTTCTTATGCTTCCATATATGTATGATGAAACAGCATCTAAAATGTGTACAATTGGGTCAGTTATACTTTCTTGCTACTCATGGTTTCTATAACAAACTCCCTTTGCATTATCTCTGTTTAGCTCTTGTGAAAGGTGAGCATCTTTTACATTAAAGGGAAAGAAACAATGTTTTTGTTAATCCAAATACAGTGACCGTCACCCGGTTGAGCACTGTGACAAAGCTCTTATCCTGACTCTTTGGGGCAACTGTGAATTTGTTTTCCATAATTCCTCATGCTTTTATTCCACTTCCTAAAGAGTTCTATGTGTCAGTAACCTCTTCTCAGCACGATCTCCAGAGTATAACAATTTCAAAACTCTGTTACCTATATCTGAAAGACCCCCTCCCCAGTAGAAACAGTGAAATGTGATTATGTCCATATTTATTCGTCTTTTGTTTTCAGAATGTTGTTGACATATTTATGTTGGTCCCCCTGTCTGTCTCCTATTCTTTTGTTTGACATTGACCAGCCACTTAACCTGAGCAAATCATGTAACTTTAAATTATACCTTTGTTTTTCTCATCTGCAATATCAGGTGATTCTTGCCTTTGTCCAGTAATTGGATGATTGGCTGGGTCAAAAATATAACTGATATTGATAATGGAACTATACTCTTCAAATCCGAATGATTATTTCAAAAACCTACATTGCTCTGTGTATACTTCTCTGTCTCTTTTTGTCTTTATATATCTTTGTAGGACTTTCTTGAGTGCATATGTTAGACTATCTTCAGCATTGCTTTTATCCATATGTTTCTCTTTTGCCATCATAGGATCATCATTCTCAGTGTCTTGAGCACAGTATAAAATTTAATATTTTAAAGTAATTTTAATGTTTATAAATTTAATATCTGCAGACTGAAAGGCTTTATGTTGTTGGTTATTAATTAAAAAGCCAGTAAACAGAAACATGCATGTTTCATTTAAAGGCAAAAAAACAAAAGCTGTTTAAAGTTACTTTTTATTTTTGTGGCCTTTTACCTACTTTTTCGGGGAGGTGGGGGAGGGTGAGTGGCCCTCAAGAGAAACAGATATTTCCGTGTGAGGTAAGATATTTTGAAGACTATTTATTAAATTGTTCTATTATTAAACTAAAAATGTTAATTCTCAGTTTCTAATTTGATCTGGGAGTACAGTTATTTTTCCTGTATCTAAGACATTTATTTCTGAATACTTTTTAACTTGGATCATTTTTACCTCACTATAATAGCCCAGTGTTCCCCTCCCTTTGTGGATTTTGAGAGATTGTTTCCATTTTAAATATAGTGAGTCATGAAGTCCCAAACAGGGTCTTCTATAATATTCGGTTCTGGCAGCAGAGAGGAAGGAAGAGGCCCCAGGGTTTTGTTGACTGATCCCAGGTGCCTCTGTGATTTCATGGCTCTTTCTCCTGAGAACAAGACCCTGAAACGTGCCTGGAACAGCCAGGGTCAAGTATAGGAGCAGGCGATGCGGTTCCTGGATTTCACTGTAGAAATGCATGGTAGGCTCTCATAAAGGAGAATTTCTTGGAAGTTATTGACAAGTTTGGGTAATGATCTGAGTTATTTTTGAAGATCATAAAGTGGACTCATTGACACCATAGGTTCACAGTCCTTTTTTTATAGATTGGATGTAGGGAGCACTGTGTGATTCTGTACCTGAAAATACTCCTGGTGTTGGTTTGATTCAGATTTTATCTTCTTTATTTGAATGATTTCGTTATTAGTAATAAATGAGAGCTAATACTTAGTGTCTTGTATATATTGGGTGCTGTTCCATATTAACCTATCTCATTCTCACAATACCACTGAGAGATAGATACTGTTATTCCCCCTATTTTATAGATGACGATATTGGAACAGAGAGGTCAAGCAACTTACTGAAGGTCACACAGCTCTGAGATGACAAAACGAGGCTCTCTGTTGTTAACTGCTGTGCTAAAATGACCTTCTGGCCAGATTGTTAAGGTCTGGTATTAAATACCAGGTTTCAAAAAAGGAAGGAAGTAATTAATTAGTGATAGTATAAGCCAGTTTAGATATACAATTGAACCTTGAACAACACGCGGTTGAATTGCGAGGGTCCACTTATATGTGGATTTTCTTCCAATAGTAAATAGTACTACCGATCTGCAGTGGGTTGAATCTACAGATACGGAACCGTGGATGCGGACGAACCACGTGGATACGGAAGAACTACGTATATGAGGGTAGGGGGGAGTATAAGTTATACGTGGATTTTTTGACTGCAAGGATATTCGGCACCTCTAACCCCCAAGTTGTTTAAGAGGCAACTGTATACTCATGAGCCGCTTAAATATTTTTCTAATGCTTAAGCTTCGTGTCTTTTTTCATGATGTAAAGTAAGAGCCAGTGTATATCTTAAGTTTCTTGATTAAGGATCAGTATTTTTTGATGCGGCTCCTATATCAGTGTGTCATTTTTTTGAGGCTAAACCAAACATTCATATTTAAGTAAGCTGCCTAAAAGTGGAAGGATGATTTAGCCTTAATTTGAATGCACCAGGCTGGGTGTAGAATGTAAAAACTAGATAAATAGATAAACAAACAAATGAATAAATGAAATAAAACAGGAAATCATTTTTTATTCTGGCTGAATACATGAGGGCTGTCGATTTTGTTTATTTGTTTAATATTTTTGCTGCTCTTCCGAAATGAATCATTTTGTGAAACAGTGGGCGGGATAAAGAGAATGCATGTTGGAGTTTTATGTGTTGTTAACAAATTTCTTTTAGATGGCTGTTTTTGCGGCACGTGGTCTTCGGGGGTTGAGCAAGTAGGTAATTGTGAGTTTGTTGCTGAGCCGGTGGTGACACGGGACTGTCACATCCACGGGGTTGGGGCGTGGGACTTTCACACCGCAGGGACAGTCTGGCGGCCTTTCTCTTTGTAAGCCGCCTCCTTCCTCTTATGACTGTGGGTGACAACCTCAAAGGACCTCCTCACCACCCCCCCCACCCACTTGTTTCCCTGCTTCTAATTGAAAACTCTTGTCTCTGGAAATGAATGCTAATTAGCTCCGGGCAGTCCTATCATGCACTCCAGACCCCCTGGCAGCTGTGATTTTGTTTTCCACTTAGCCAATGTATGAGAATCATTTTCAGAGCATTTCCAATTGGAAAGCCTTCTTTTTTCTTTTCAGTCCAAATTGTTATTGTCTTGGAAATGTTTGGTTTTGTAACAAAGCATTTGGGGGACATTGTGAAAATATGAACTGTTAAAAAAATGTTTTGGTTTTTAGTGTCTGCTCTCAACTCCGTGAGGGGTGTCTTCAAAGTTGGAGCCGGGCGGGTTTAATATTCCTGTGCAGTGCAGGATGCAGGCCAATCAGCTGATCTCAGTCTGCAGGGTAGAGACGCTCACATCCCGGGAGGCGTTGTTTTTTTTTTTTTTTGCATTGTTTTCTTGCCTCTTGGCTCTCCCTTTCTGGAACTTCTGCTGTTTAGCCAGGTGAAATCAAAGCATAAATTCTGGTCTATCGGTTGGCCTTTGACACCCTCCCAGAGGGCACTGACGGGCAGAGGGGGCTGCTGTCGGGTCGCACTGTCTCTGTCCTCGCTCTGTAGAGATGCAGCCGTAGGTCTTCACAGCACAGCCGGCATGGGCTGTGTGGATGGGAGGATGCTCTCTCAGGAGCCAGAAGGCATTCGGTGCTCTCCGAGTATTTTAAGAAACTTCTGTTTCTTTGTGGAACGTGTCAGGAGGTAGAATTATCATGAGAATACATTCCCGATGATGTCTGCTTTGTGGAAAATAAAGCGCAAGCCCAGGATTGAAAACAGTGGCAAGTCCGGTGATTCTGTATATCGGACGCTTCACCTGGTGAGCACTGTTTGAATTCTATCTTGCTAGCCTTTGTTTATGTTACGACTTTCTAGCTGATTTGTTTCCCAGTTCAAATGATGGTGACATGCTTGTCCCATGTCCCCATACTGCAGGCTTCTGCCCGTTAGATCCCCTTGTTGATAGAGAATATACATTTTAACATGGGAGTGGGGGTCATCAGTAGTTGGTGTGAAGTTGAGTTTGCCAAGAATCTTTACACGTATCTGTTTTTTCATTTCTAAATGACAGAAAGGTGGGTTGTTATTATTATTTTTAAAATTAAATGTCATTTGAATGTTTCCCTCTTTCTTTTGGGTGTTGAGATTTTGAACATGTTTGTGTTAAACGTGTGATAAGTCTCCCCATCTCCACCTCCGATCAGGTAGCCTAAGTATTCAGCAAGGATTTCTGGAAGAAGGATGTTCAACTTGCCTCCTATAAAGTTTTAAGTGCTTTTGACTTTATTTCTGCTTACTTGAGAAGCAGGTGGATTTACAAGTGTTGGCCCAGGGAATGTATTAATGATTTAATGTCAACTGACCTATATTGTGTATGCCAATTCCTACGGTAATTGTTGCCTCTTTAATAAGAAAAATTTTTAGTGGGTTAAGGGGGAGGAATAATTTAAAATCAAGTTAAACCTTTTAATAGTTAAATATTAATATCAGAGTCTGTTGACTATTAGACTTCGTGTCACTTAATGAAATTGAACCTGGACGGTGAGCACACCTGATTTACTCAAGTAAGCCTTTATCCTTATTGAATGTTTCTTCTTCAAAGTTTGTTCAAAAGGAGACCAAAAAGATGCCAGAGAACTATAGGGGTTATCATTGTATATGAGGGTCTCTGAAATTAAGGAATATGTTACTTTGGTGTTTGTTTCCCAAAAAAGCTTAAATAAAGGCTATAAGATTTCAGGCCACTCTGGCCCCTTTTAAATCTGTGGGAAGTGTTAAATCGGTCAGACTCAAAGGACAGTTTTAGAACTCTGAACTCATCCCGAGATAGAAATTGCCTTTGGTGGTTGCATAACAGGAAGAGCTTTAACAGCTGGGTAGCTTGGGTTGATAGTGTGTACTTGAAAGCCTACCCCCCTCTTTTTGTACTTTCTTTTCATCTTCCACAGGAAGAAAGTGATATTATAAACATTGAACTTCATGCAGACCTCAGTAAACTAGCCCGTTTCCTCCTTCAATTGTCATGTTCATTTCTGTACGTTGGGTGGGTAACTCTTCATCCTAACAGTAGAGCAGCTCTGCCACCCTTTAACAGTTTTAACTGGCAGCTCTGAAATGCCCATAAGTGCTTTTCGTTCCCAGGGTGACTGATGGCAGTCCTCAAAGGGGGAGAGGTTTGGACTTGGAGAAACTGTGTCTGTCTTCTTCTTTCCAGCAATCCTTTGCTACTTGTACCAATTCCAGGAAACTTGGCTTTCAGGAGTTATGTTGAGGACCTCTCAAGGCAGCTCTCTTTCTGGGCTACAGTGCTTGATGTGTAAATGACCAGGATGCCATATCACTCAGTGATTGAGTGAGGAAAGCACTGCACTCAACTCCTTCTACATCCTACATCCTGGCCAAGCTACATGGAGAAGGTCCTAATAGGTTTTTTAAAATTAATTTTTATTGGAGCATGGTTGCTTTACAATATTGTGCTAGTTTCTACTGTACAGCAAAGTGAATCAGCTATACGAATACATATATCCCCTCTTTTTTTGGATTTCCTTCCCATTTAGGTCACCACAGAGCACTGAGTAGAGTTCCCTGACCTATACAGTAGGTTCTCATTAGTTATCGATTTTATACATAGTATCAATAGTGTATGTATGTCAATTCCAATCTCCCAGTTCATCCCCCACCCCCCCACCCCAGGTCCTAATAGGTTTTGATGCAAATAAGTTTGGCCACAGTATGGGGGCAGGGGGACTTGAAAACTGGGCCACAACACATAAAATCTCTAGGTTAGAGGTATTCTAAAGACGACTTGCATTTTATTTTTGGGGGGGGTAATATTTTAGTAAAACAAAATTCTCAAACTTGATGATATCCTTTGACGTTGTTTCCAAGCAAAAATTTCATTAAGAGCCTTATAAATAACACCCCTTGACAATATATACAATATAACTTGTTATTCTGTGTCTTCTTGTTTGTTTATTTTATTAAATTTATTTATTATTTATTTAGATAACATGGAATTGACAGTAAAAAGGTTATGTCCATATCGACCCAGTTCCTTGATAAACCTGAGAGTTTATAACTTGAATCAGCGAACGGGCTTGCCAGTGGAGAAACCGTTTCCCCCCCCCCCCCCCCCCCCCCGATAAATCTGTCTTAGCTTAGGAAGACTCTGTCTTATAAGAAAGGGATGCCTAAGGCTCTGAACTCTCAGAAGAGGACTCAAGGATATTTTTAGGTATCCCCTGGGATGCTAAAGGTATTTCCTAATATAATCCAGGACTTGGCTCAGGAGGGCTGTGCCAGGAAGAAGGTGGGGAACCTGCCTGTTAGACGTGAGGTTGGGTAGGAGACGGCTAGGTGCAGAGCACTAGAGCCCTGGCCCACATCCCACTAACCTGAGCTTTCCCGATGGGCCTGCTTAAAAGTCAGAATACTGAACCTTAGAGGTGGTGGACTTGACATAGGCAAAGTCAGGAACCCTACTCACACTCTTAAAAATGGAAACCTCAAAGTATTTATGGTGAAACGGAGGGAACGAAAACCCAGAAACTCCATGTCATGCCTTTCATTATTCGAGCTAGATATTGCTGAGAATGGCAACAAGTCAGCGAGGTGCAAATTGGGAGCACAAAGGGAAATGTCTTTTGAATTTCCTGCCTTTGATATGTCAGAGTCCCAAGGTCATAACTTGCCTTTTCTTAAAGTGTGGGACATCCTTGGTGTAATCTGTGAGGACATTGGAGTTCTCATGGCAACTTGTCTAAATGATAAAACTGCAGAAAGGTCTCCTGTGTCTCTGATGGGAATACGGGGATGGATTTAGGTATCATGAGTAATAGCTATGTTATTAATTTGCATGTAAAGACAGGCAGCTGTGGTTATTGTTGGGACATTTAGAAAAGCGTTGTGTAAGCGAAGGTGCCAGTTATACATTTGTTGTTTTGACGAGTGACAAATCAAAGTGACAGAGGATAGTTTGGGATTAGCTGGAGGGCAGGGCACTTAAGCTGTCAGCTGTTACCACTGTCTTTCCATGGGATTTTCATTTGGTGAGGCACAACCCCCCTTCCATGATGTCTATGTTATAATGCAGTTGCCTTTTACAGTTATCATGAGATCATCTAAAAGGCGTGTGGACATTTTTGTTAAAATGGACCTACTTGTTCCTTTTTAATTATTAGGACGAAGCCATATTTAACTGTTTATATTTAATGATGACATTGAGTTTGTAAAACCCTAACATAACTAAATCAAACTGTTTAGTTTATTTCTACTGAAACAGGCTGTGATTAAAAAACGTAGTTTTTCTTTTTTAACAGCCTTATTGGGATATAAGTCACATGCTGTACAGTTCAGCCCGTTTTGGTGAGTTTTTCATCAGTCACCAAAGGGAGAGTTCTTTGTGGGGATATTCAGTGTCTGACACACTGATTCCATAGGGAACATTTAACAGTGCCACTGACAGGTAACTAATACATCCTGGCATATAAGACCAGGATCTTTGCTAGCAATAAATAAGCTGTGTAACCATAAGTAAATTGGATCAGTAATTACGTGGATTTGGGTCCTGGCTCTGCTCTTTCCTGTCATGACATTGCTGCTAATGCATCCTTGTTAAGTTCTGATTTCCCCTGTCCTTGTCCTGTCTTTATTCCGGGCTTCCTTCCCTTTGGGCTATGCTAATGAGGGAAAGGCAATTTGCTAATGAGGAGAAGGCATGCTAATGTTAGCTGCCTTCCTCTGTGTTTAAGAATTGCCCCCATGGGATATACTTGGTTTGGTTCCTCTGCCTACCACAAAATGCCAGCCTTGACCTTCAGCTCTTTGTACCAACGGTTGTGTTTGGAAGGATGGTCTTCTCAGGATGTTCACTTTCAAGAGTGAGTAGGTGGGATACCCACCTACTCACTCCTGAAAGTAATTCTTTATCTGCACAGATCTATATTGGAAATACTTTGTGCCTAGGGGTGAATTGGACAATAGAAATAGGGAAGAGCAGTCCAAGAAGGCAGCCATTACTTTCAAGGAGATATGCATGAGACATTTGTAGAGTGGTACATTAGAACAAATACTCATAAACTAATAAACTAGATGTTGTGCTACAAAATAGCCTTTGGAGTAATACCATAGAGAGCTTTAAAAAAATACTAACACTTGCACATCCCATCCTAGAGATTCTGATCGAATTGATCTGGATGGTGCACTAGGAATTGGGAGGTTTAAAAACTCCCCAGGTAATTCCTACATGCAGCCAAGGTGGGGGATTACTGATTCCACAGGATTTTCAGTGGTCCATCTTCAACGCTTGCTTTGAAGAACTGTTTTGCATAACTTGAAAAGTTGGAATTTTAGAATTCTAGATTCCCAAACTTCCACCTGAATCATCTTGGACAGAGATTGGGTGGGGATTGAGCTCTCCTGTTGAGGTCTTTTTCAGGGGCCAATGCCCCTTAGTTTTAGTTGGAGGAGGGGGGAGGTGGTGGGTGCTGGTGGTGGTGGAATCTTTCTGCCTTGGAGAAGCTGGAGAGACAGAAACTTTAAAAAAAAAGTATATATATATATATATATATGTATCTGTTGTTATCTAGAGAGTTGCCTCCGTGTCAATTTTTAATAGAGACAGAAGACTCTTTGCTTATGAAATCATCTTCCAGCTTTGCAAAGTAAATATGTATAGTGCACTGAACAGAGAGTCTGATAATAAATTACCCTTGTATTTTGGGTGAAATGCACTTGTCCGTATCTTCCTCTCCTCATTGGAGAGCTTCTTGCAGAGTGGTTAAGAACACAGGCTTTGAGCTATGCTGCCTGGTTCAGGTCCGAGCTGTGCAATCTTGGTTGAGTTACTTAACCTCTCTGGGCCTCTGTTGTCTCAACTGTAAAATAGGAATGATAATAGCCCTCACTTACCAAGTGGGAGGATTAAATGAATCCGACCAGTGCCTGGCATGCAGTGATCACTCAGTATATGTCAGCAGTTGTTATTATGGTTGTTTTGAGCATTCAGTGAGCTCTCAGACGTGTGGAGCAGTTTGGGGAAACGAGAGATGTGATTCATGTGTGGCAGTTCATTAACCAGGAAGAATATCTTTAGGAGGGACAGATGTCAGACAAGTCTCTGTAGTGAGGGATAACTTCGTCTGTCTTGCCTTTTCAACTGTGCCCTGAAGAGCACGGAACAGGTGGCCGCGTTTTGCCGCAGTCTGCATGAGATGAACCCCTCTGACCCGAGCCCGTCCCCCCAGGACTCTGCCGGGCCTCAGCTGGCCGCCATGAGACAGCTAACGGACGCCGATAAGCTGCGCAAGGTCATCTGTGAGCTCCTGGAGACAGAGCGCACCTATGTGAAAGTACGTCTTCTCCTGCCCTCCCTCCTGCATCCTTCCTCCCGTCCTTCGGAAGGATGCAGGCTCTGTGTTTATACTGATGTTGACTAACAGCAAAGCCAGATCACGGTCTTGAAGAGTATCTTGGTCTCTCCTATGGAATTTGGCCTTGATTCTGAATGTTACGATCTCCTTTTGTGTTTTAGGGAAGCATATCTATTCTTATAGCACTTCATTGATATAAATAACTGATTGATTGACTCAGAAAGGAGATGATGGTGAATGTTAAGTGAACCTTCTGACCTTTCTAAATATGTTGTTGAGCTCATACCAAAATTGAATTCGTTTTTGACAAATTCAAGTAGTAGTATCTTCACAATCTACTTTGAGTCTAGGTAGCAGGATATCAGGACTGTTTTGTGTTATCATTTGTTCTGACATTTAGTTATATTCCTGAAACTCTATCATTTGTTCCTATATAATTTATAATACATACAACTATTGTTTAAAAGTGATTAAAGAAGACAATTTAAAAGCGATAAAAACCTTATTTAAAATTTTATTCATGAAGTGGACAGTCTCCTTTTGTAGAACTGCAAAATGGGACAGGAGGCAAGAAGCTTTCATAGGGTAAAGAATAAAGAACAAGGAAGAGACAAATAGACAATACTTGATTGGCTGGGGCCACGTAGTCAACCTTGGTTGGGGTGAGAAGGCCCAGAGTTGGCCTGGCGTTTGGAAATTGGCTGAGTGGATATACTACATTCTGGTCAAGTGGTGTATTGACAGGGACACAAAAATGATCTAAATTTAAGTTTGCTGACACGACACCCCAGGCAGAAATGGCTCCATCTTGGGCCTAGAAAGTTATTTCAACACTATATAATTTATAATATATTCCTATAACTATATAATTCATCTAATTATGATAACTGTATAATGATATACTCCAACTGTATAATTTAGTTATGTTTAGTTCCATGTTACAATAGTGTGATCTGTTTTAGTCTTTAAGTCAGAGGTCAGCAAGTTATGGTCCTTGGGCCAAATCCAGCTCTCTGCCTGTTTTTACAAATAAAGTTTTATTGGAACACAGCCACACACATTCACTTATGTATTATTTATGCTGCTTTCCTGCTACAGCAGCAGAGTTAAATAGTTGCGACAGAGACCATATGGCCTGCAAAGTCTGAAATATTTTGAGGAAAGGTTGGCTCACTTCTGCCTCAGTGGACCTCAGTGACCTAAAGACTGAAATGTTAGCATTTGGGACATAATTTTTTTTTCTTTAGATTCTTTATAGACTTTTAGAAGTGCTAATCCCATATTCTTTCAACCCTTAGGACTTAAACTGTCTCATGGAGAGATACCTAAAACCTCTTCAGAAAGAAACTTTTCTCACCCAAGATGAGGTATGGTGACAATTGTCTGAACTTTGTGAGGGTCACACTATAGCTTGACTTGGTGAAGAGGAAGGACTGGGGAGTACACACAGTACTGAGAGCATTTTGAATTCAATTAATTGTAATAAATAGGTCAAATTATTGCCTGCAGAGCTCTTGGTGTGCACTTGGAGAGGAAGGAGGGAGCTGCCCCACCTTCTGGTGGTGGGAGCAATACCATAATTATAAGTATGGGTAGAAAAACTTCGAAATCAGAAGCAAATAAAGGTTCTGCGCACTAATGAAATATGCGGTTGATGAAATTCTTTTGCATTTTCCAGCTTGATGTGCTCTTTGGAAATTTAACTGAAATGGTAGAGTTTCAAGTAGAATTCCTTAAAACTCTAGAAGATGGAGTGAGATTGGTACCTGATCTGGAAAAGCTTGAGAAAGTTGATCAATTTAAGGTAAGTCTCATCCTCAAATAGTGTAAAGCTGCCTCTTAATGTCAAGGGTGGGCTATCCTGTAGGTCAAGTCGAATCTCCTAATAACACATCGCAGGAGGCATTGTTGCCGTGGTCTTGAGTCTTCACTGAACTGCCAGTGGAGTCATTTCCTAAAGGGAGTCTGAGAGTGGAACGGACTGCATCTTGCTTTTCTGGCTGAGGTAGAACCAGTACCATTGACTTGCATTAAACTGGTGTATCTGCTGACTTCTACTTTGGAAGATGTGCCTACCTTTTGTTCTGTTTATGTAGGGGCCTTTAATACTTGCTATTAGCAAATTAGACTAGCACTCTTGGTTTTCCAATAAACAAATTAACTTATCTTGTTCTGGGAAACTGGTGAATGGAAGTGCTTATCAATTATCTAGGAGGAAGACAATCTTCCAGCACACAGTGTCCTTGTAGGCTTTTTTTTTTTTTTAATTTTTTTTTAAAAATTTATTTTATTTTTGGCTGCGTTGGGTCTTTGTTGCTACATGTGGGCTTTCTCTAGTTGTGGCGAGCGGGGGCTACTCTTCATTGCGGTGCACAGGCTTCTCATTGCAGTGGCTTCTCTTGTTGTGGAGCACAGGCTCTAGGCATGCGGGCTTCAGTAGTTGTGGCGTGCTGGCTCAGTAGTGGCTCCCGGGCTCTAGTGTGCAGGCTCAGTAGTTGTGGTGCACGGGCTTAGTTGCTCCGTGGTATGTGGGATCTTCCCAGACCAGGGCTCGAACCCGTGTCCCCTGCATTGGCAGGCGGATTCTTAACCACTACACCACCAGGGAAGCCATGTCCTTGTAGCCTTAATGAGGATTTATGACTAGTACCTCAGTGAGGATGCTGACAGCTTGTCTCCTTCTCCTTGGTTGGCTTTCCCTTATTACAGAAATTTCCTGTGCTGTGTTTCTGATTGACAAAGGCTCATTGATTCATGCACAGTGGTGTTGGCTTACATGTCACCCTCATGTACTTTTAAAAAACAGATTAATTGAGGTATAATTGATATACAATACACTACATATATTTAAAGTGTACAGTTTGATGAATTTTGACATACGTGTACATCTGTGAAACCATCACTTCAATCAGGATAATGAACATAATATCACCCCTAATTGTTTTTCCTGCTCTTTTGTGATTCCTCACTCCTTCCTCTTAAGGCCGCCTCTTAGCCACAGGAAACTATGTCTGCTTTCTGTTACTACAGATTAGTTTGCATTCTGGAATTTTATATAAATGGAAACATATAGCATATACGCTTTTTTATGTGGTATCTTTTACTGTGTAGTTATATTGAGTTCCATCCCTGTTGTTACATATACCCGTAATTATTACTTTTTTATTGCTGAGTAGTATTCCATTGTGTGGATGTACTGCACTTTGTGATCCTTTCCCCTTTCTTGGGCATTTGGGTTTTTTCCAGTTTTTGGTGTTTACACATAAAGCTGCTGTGAACATTTATGTACAAGTTTTAGTATGAATATATGCTTCCATTTCTCTTGGGGTAAATACCTAGGAATGGAATGGTTAGGTCATATGGTAAGTGTATGTTTAACTTTTTAAGAAACAGTTGAACTATTTTTCAAACCAGTTCCAGTGTACAGTCCCACCAGCTGTTCCTCCTCATTCTTACAACAAGGTCGGGTCACTCTTTTTAATTTTAGCCATTTTAGCAGGTAGGTGGTGGCACTTCATTGTGGCTTTAATTTTAGTTTCTCTAGTGACATGACTATTAGTATCTTTCTATGTGCTAATTTGCTTTCAGTATATCCTCTTTGGTGAAGTGTCTTTTCAAATCATTTGCCCATTTATTATATTGGATTGTTTTCTTATCGTTGAGTTTTGAGAGTTCTTTGCAAATTTTGTGTATGAGCCCTTTACCGATATATGATTTGTAAATATTTTCTTCTTGTCATACAGTATCTCCCAAAGAGCAGAAGTTTGTTTTTTTTTTAGGTTGATTTCTTTTTTTTTAATTGAGTATAGTTGATTTACAACGTTATGTTAGTTTCAGGTGTATAGCAGAGTGATTCAGTTACACACATACATATGTATACGTCTATTCTTTTTGAGTCTTTTCCCTTATAGGTTATTACAAAATATTGAGTATAGTTCCCTGTGCTGTACAGTAGGTCCTTGTTGGTTATATATTTTATATATGGTAGTATGTATATGTTAATCCCAACCTCCTAATTTATCCCTCCCCTGAGAAGTTTTTATTTTTTAATGAAATCCAAGTTTTCAAACTTTTTCTCTTTTGGGTCGTACTTTTGCTGTCTTATCTATGAAATCTTTGCCTAAACCAGGGTCATAAAGATTTTCTCCTATGGTTTCTCCTAAAAGTTTCATAATTTGGGGATTTATATTTAGGTCTCTGATCTGGTGTGAATCAAAGTCAATTTTTTTGCGTATGAATATTTAATGTTTCTAGCACTATTTTTTGAAATGACTATCCTTCGATCCTTTTCCACTGAATTGCTTTTGCACTTGTGTTGAACTTGGGTTCAGTTGTCCATATAGGTGGGGACCCCCATACACTTTGACTCTCTTCTAACACTTGCAGAAACCTGGCTGTGTGATGTTAGTATGTATACAGGTTTGTAGGATGAGATGAAGACTACCCCCTCGATATATTTTTTTGTGTCATCTCTTTACAGTCCCTCTCTGCAACAGGAGTCATTTAGAATGCACACACACATTCACACACATAAGCATATGGACATATATTCATGTATAGTTCTCTATTTTTATTTGGATGTAATTTCAGACTTACGGGAAGGTTGCAAGGATAGTATAAAGAATTCCCAGATAGCCTTCTCCCAGCCTTCTTCCAAATGTTAACACATTTGCTTTATCCTTTCTCTCCCTACCTATTTCCTTTATGGATGTGTGTGTGTGTGTGTGTGTCTGTGTCTGTGTGTGTGTGTCTCTGTATATAGAATATAATTGTTTTCCCTGAACCATTTAAGAGTAAGTTGCAGGCATAATATCCCTTTAACCCTAACTACTGCATATAGTTCATTTTTTGTGTGTTCAGAAATTGCTTGTGTTAGTTCATTTTTCTTCTCTTCAGGGTAGTTGGTCATACTATCCATTTGAAGTACAGTTTGGTTCATTGATAAATTAAGTAATAGGATATTAGAACACCATGATAAGGGCCAGTAGTTTGTCAGTTAATCAGAAAGTTGCTTAATGTGGAACATAATAAAAATGCGGACAGACCCGAAAACATTTGGTTTTAATCTAAAATATCTAACATTCATTATATTCATGTAGCAGGCTTTTGCTCTGGGTCCAGTTCTTTGCGTTTAGAGTCAGTTGATCACTTCAGGAGAGTTTAGTTATCAGAACTGTGATATGAACATAACTGTGTTATGAGCAGAGTTATTCTAGGGAGGGGTTGGTGCGTGATCCTTTTAGCAAGTTCACTCTAAGCAGTCACTGTTGTAATTTCCATTTAAGTGGAACTTTCTTCCCCGACCTTCATTTCACTAATTTAGTGCCTAATCTGACCCTCTCCATTCCATCTGTAAGACGTGACAACTGGTGCACGTTCAGTATTCTTGGCCCTGGGGCTGCCCTCTGGCACTTCTGAGTTGGCTTCTGGACAGTCAGTTTTCACTCTTAAACCTGTTGCTGTTGGTTTCTGCCATTGCTGCTTCATTTAAATCCTGATTATATATTTGCCAAAAATATAAAAACTTGTTAAAATATTCAAATTGTGTTGCCTAAGACAGTATTAGGAAAAAAAAAATTGGTTCTGAGGTCAAATAAGTTTTGATAAAATTTCCCCTTGGAAGTTTGCAATGTTCGTCAGCCAATGAGAGGCTCTGTGAAGTCCTGCAGAAGAGAAACACAGGGGAAATGCAGTCTTTGTGTAGAAACCCCTCATGTTTGTGCACACTTTGTGCTCTGAGATCATTTTTTAAGGCTGGAAGAACAAATGAATACCTTAATGTTCTATCTGTGTTTGCTGTATGGTATGTGCCTAGTAAATATAAAGTTAAACAAATGAATGACTTGATATGGCTAAAGTAAGACGTTACAATTAGAGCTTTTTCTTATATAGTTTTTCTCATTTGATTGTTGAATATGGCTCAAAGGATGACTATACCTACAGAGTCAGACTGCCCCTCCCGAAACCCTCTCGGTCAAGGGGGTGAGGTTTGGGGAGGGATGGGGCTTGAAAAGTAAAGGAGGAAAAGTACAACATGTAGGAAAAGAATTTAGGCCTCTAATTACCAGTTATGTGTGGTTCATAATAAACCTTTTTTTTTTTTAATAGACAGTCTATCAGATTTCTCTGCATTGTTCATTCAATAAAGTACACTTTGTGGAACCCAATTTATCACTCAAATCCAAAGCACATATATATGGAGTCTAAAAAAAAAAAGTGGTTCTGAAGAACCTAGGGGCAGGACAGGAATAAAGACGCAGACGTAGAGAATGGACTTGAGGACACGGGGAGGGGGAAGGGTAAGCCAGGACGAAGTGAGAGAGTGGCATGGACATATACACTACCAAATGTAAAATCGATAGCTAGTGGGAAGCAGCCGCATAGCACAGAGAGATCAGCTCGGTGCTTTGTGACCACCTAGAGGGGTGGGATAGGAAGGGTGGGAGGGAGACGCAAGAGGGAGGAGATACGGGGATGTATGTGTATGTATAGCTTATTTTTTTGCTTTGAACATACGTTTTAAATTCTAAACTTGAATAAGCAATACCTCTTTCTGAACTAGACTAGATCATTGTGAAACCTTATAGAAGGTACTTTTCTGAGGCCTGTTACATATATTTATATAAAATGTGTAGGATAAAAGGTATCCCACCTCAGGCATATTAAATTCCTAATAGGGAAAGCCTCCACCTAGGTTTGATCCTGTTGGGGCAGAGGGTATGGCCTGGGAGACAGTACTAATTCCTGTAGTTGAGTCTGTTTCTTATGTTCTTATCTATTCCTGCTAGAAGAGAGCATGGCATTGGAGAGGGTGGAGTTAGTGATTAGGGAAATGTGTTTTCTATTTTGGGAGATTTATGCGTTTCCTGCCTTTATTTGGTTTGTCACTTCTACCTCCCAACAGGAACTAATGAGAGAATTCAGGAGATTTCTGTCTTTTCCAAAATGCCATATCTACTTTCTCGTTAACATTCAAACATCCCAGATAGGTCACTGAAAGACACAAGCCTGGAAAACCAGTGACATCTTGACTGTAATTACCGAGGAAGCCAAGTCCAGCATCTATTACACAAATATGTAAGCCCACACACTTTCCGATAGGCCATCAGTGAGCTGAGACAGGCTGTGACAGGTGTGAGTGATGCTGATTTGTGGGGAGAGTCAGGCAGATGCGAGCTCCCTGCTGTATCCTGCTGATACTTCCAGATGAGGAGGACCATAAGCTAACTGCATTGTTTCTCGTTAAATCCAGAAAGTGCTGTTCTCTCTGGGGGGATCCTTTCTGTATTATGCTGACCGCTTCAAGCTCTACAGTGCCTTCTGTGCCAGCCACACGAAGGTCCCCAAGGTCCTGGTGAAAGGTAAGTCCTGCGAGGACTGGGTAGCAGGTGGGCCTGTTCGTTGTCAGTTCACATCTGTGTGGCCAACTGTGGTTGGGGGCTTCTGGACAGAAATCTAAGAGTCATTGTTGTGCCAGATGGATATTCCAACAGGCCACAAATAAGGGTACAGTTGTTCCTCGGTATCTGTGGGGGATTGGTTCCAGGACCCTGCCCCCCGCCATGGATACCAAAATTCGAGGATGCTCAAGTCCGTTATGTAAAATGCATAGTGCGTGCTTATAACCTATGCACATCCTCCCATATACTTTAAGTCATCTCTAGATTACTTATAATACCTAATAAAATACAAGTGCCATGTAAATAGCTGTCCGTGTGCAGCGAATTCAAGTTTTGCTTTTTGGAACTTTCTGGAATTTTTGTTTCCAGATATATCCTATCCCTGGTGAGTTGAATTCACAATGCAGAACCTGTGGATAGAACCTGTAGATACGGGGGACCGACTGTACTGAGAAATGAAATGCAATATATCTTGAATTAACAGTTTTGTCAATTTTCTTACCGTGAACGTTTTGACTCAGTTCTTTGGGGCCAGGATTGATGAGTCATTTTGCAATTATGCAGAAATGTAGGGAGTTTAGAATTCCCCTGCTTTATTTCTATTTTTCATTAATTTTGTTATAACCTACCACACTTCATACACCTTTCTGTGGCATTTCATTTTTCCCTCACCTATTTTTGTTCTCAGGTGTGTGATAATGGTCACCACCATCACTACTAAAATTGTTTCAATTATTTACAAAAATCACTCCAGCTGTAATTATATTTTGCATGGAAAAGAGGAGAATTTTTAGATTGGCAAGCTGGTGTTTCTAAGTGTTCTAGGAAGACGATGGGGTGTTCTGAGAGTCTCCAGAAAGTTGTTTCGCTTCCATAGTTCTGCATGTGACAGTTCATAGGTTAAAGGATTAGAGAAACATGTCCTTGGTAAACAGTAGAACCAATCAGCCTACTCTTCTTTAACACTTTACTGTGGCTGCCATGTAAACAGCTGCTGAATTTGTAAGTAATTTACTTATATTTACGTTTGTTGCGAAAGAGAACTAGCTTGATTTAATTCAAAACGTATTATAATAAACATTAATACAACACAGGTCTCTGGACAACAAAAGATCCTGCCCCAGATAATGACATACTTAATGATAGTCATAGTCTAGGCAAAAGAGTTCTACTTCAGCGCAAAAAACTTAAAGGGAACCTGGGAATTTCCTTGTCCTTCTGTAGGACAAGGAAATTGTCCTGCTCTATGGCCTAGTCTGTGGTTTTACACATGCTGAATTGGTCGTATAGTTCTGTGTGTGTGCATCTTTTTAAACTTTAACTGAATGCTATGTTATGAGAGTTTTTAACATAACAGTTTTAGAGCACTTTGCTCTAGGGTAAAATTATATACTCATCAGAGTTCTTAAAGCAGTTGTGTTCTTTTTAATCATTTGATTAGATTAAATTCTGCCCCTATAGATTTTTAAAATTCAAAACCATTATTTTTTGCACCTGAAAAATATTAGAAAATCTTTAAAAACCATCCCTTAAAACATTAGGTGTGACTTACATTTTTCTAATGGCCAAATGTGCCAAGAGGATGAAGAGAACTCTTTGAGGACAAAAAGCCTATGATTCTTGACAGACTCCCATCTAGGTTGCATGGGAGTGACGCTCCTTACCGCTCAGAGAGCTGAGAACCATGCCCTCTTTTGCCCTGATGTGAAATACACTTGATGGGTTAAACGCACATGGCCGTGTTTTTGGACGTGAGGACTTTAGGGGGAATTCCTAGGCCCCTTGTGGACATGGACCAAGACTCGGGATGTCCACGGAAGCTGCAGCTTCCTCGTGCATCAGCTCTGGGCCTGGGCTCACTTCCGAGGCCATGGGCTCCTCCTCAGCCATCTCATTCCCAGTCTTCTTTCTCTTCAAGGATTTGGTGGCTGGACCCATGGAGTCTGATTCCTCTTAATGGGGCTTAAACAAAATGAAAAGATTGTAGTCTTTACCAGGCCTTCCCCACATGATTGCTGTTTATCTTAATTGAATAAAGATAGTGAGAAGAATCATTTTACAGTTTCATGGTGTCCTTTTACAACATCTTCTGTTCTTAGCTCACATTCCTAATCACTGGAGATGGAAATATATTTTTATCAGAAGCTTAAGAAATATATGCCTACAGTTAGTCACTTTGATACAGTGTCCTTTCTTCTTCCCATTCTTTGCCCTCACTTCAGCCTCTCTCTCCGCCATTTCTTTGCACCTGGAAGGCATAAGTCGTGTCTTCCTAATTATCCACTGGCAGGTACCTTTTGTAATTGTCTGGGGACCCACAACTCCCCAGGACTGCTTTTCAGCCCAGCTGGGACACAGATAAAAGCCCAGCTGGTGAGGAAAGTGCTGCCTGAGTTACCTTAGGTCAGATGTATGTTTCCCTCTGAAATAAATCCTAATAGCTGGTAGCACTGAATTAACATAGAACAGATCTTAAAAGGCGTTCACTGCGGGGGATCAGCCTTGCTCCACTTACCAGAGCTGCAAGGCGCTGCTGCTGCTTTTTATTTTCCTTCCTTTTCTCAAAAGAGGTTCTACCAGCAAGGAAATGTTTGAAACATTAGAAAAACTGGCATAAGGAGTGTCTTAAAACGTAGGCTTTCATATTATTCAGATGTGGTGAGGCCAACAGATCAGGAGACAGTTGCCATCAGAAAGATAGTTTGTTACTCATGGTTCCCAAGAGAAGGGGGAGTGTTATGCCATGCAGGGCCGTGAGGGGAAGCACCAGAGCCCACCAGGAGACAGAATGAGTGAGGGGGAAGACATGGGCAAGACCCTTTATTGTGGTTTCTGCAGGGAGGAATGGGTGAGGCAGGGTAAACAGGTTTAGGATTGGGTAATTTGAATAATCTCAACAGGCTCTGGGGTGGAGGGGCTGTCCTGAGTTGTCTGGTACCTGGCTCTGGGGTGATCAGGGCAGGGGAAATAGTGGCCTAGAGTGTAAAAGCCTAATAGAAGAGGGAAGGAGGCAGGTGGCTCTGGATTGGTTGGCTTGCATGTGAAAGGCATGCTTCCAGGTGGGTCCTTTACCATCTAGGAATTGGCCAGCTCTGAGATGGGCAGTTTCCCCAGGGTCCGTAAGGCCTCAGATGTCAAAGTATCAGAATAAGAAGACATTCTTAATGCAAGGACGATAAACAGCAGCCCCTGAAAATCCATGTGTATAAGATTTACAAACTCCGCTATCCCTTAACTCACTGGGCCGCCCCTCAAATAAACAAATAAATCTGATGGACAGACCCTTCCAGTTGTCCCTCTGAGCCCTCTTTCCCCCCCTCTGACAACTCACGGTACTCTGAATCCTGTAAAAAGGCATCTGGGAATTAGTGAGTGAAATTGTGAGAAGGGAGTCATTTGGACACTCTGCCCAGACAACCTGTATTTAAACTCTTCCAGCCAAGATGGACGCGGCGTTCAAGGCGTTCCTGGATGCTCAGAACCCGAAGCAGCAGCACTCGTCCACTCTGGAGTCTTACCTCATCAAGCCCATCCAGAGGATCCTCAAGTACCCGCTTCTGCTGAAGGAGCTTTTCGCTCTGACGGACGCGGAGAGCGAGGAACACTACCACCTGGACTGTGAGTCACGGGCCCCTGAGATCTGCTCCTTGCTCGTGTCGCCATGAGAGTCTTGAAACAGCCTTTTCATTTATTTCATGACCTCTTTTCTTCCAGTGGCCATCAAGACTATGAATAAGGTTGCAAGTCATATCAATGAAATGCAGAAAATCCATGAAGAGTTTGGGGCTGTGTTTGACCAGCTGATTGCTGAACAGACTGGTGAGAAAAAAGAGGTAAGGACCCCCACTTCTTCCCAGCACACCTATCCACAGAGCTGGGTTGGTTTGTTTCTTTTTAAGGTGCTATTTGTAAGTAAAATAGTTACAAGGATAGTGTTTTTGTTGGTGAAACCTTTTTTTAAATTAAAGTATAATTAATTTACAGTGTTGTGTTGGTTTCTGGTGTACAGCAAAGTAATTCAGCTTCTTTTTCGGATTCTTTTCCATTGTAGTTTATTACAGGACATTGAATGTAGTTCCCTGTGCTATACAGGAAGACCTTGTCGTTTATCTATTTTAAATATGAGTAGTTTGTATCTGCTAATCCCAAACTCCTAATTTATCTCTTTCCCCGCTACTTTCCCTCTGGTAACCATAAGTTTGTTTTCTATGTCTCTGAGTCTGTTTCTGTTCTGTAAATCAGTTCATTTGTATCATTTTTTAGATTCCATATATAAGTGATACCATACGATATTTGTCTTTGTCTGACTTACTTCACTTAGTGTGATAACCTCTAGGTCCATCCATCTTGCTGCAAATAGCATTATTTCATTCTTTTTTTATGGCTAAGTAATATTCCATTGTGTATATATACCACATCTTCTTTATCCATTCATCTGTCAATGGATATTTAGGTTACTTCCATGTCTTGGCTATTGTAAATAGTGCTGCAGTGAACATTGGGGTGCATGTATCTTTTCGACTTAGAGTTTTCTCCAGATATATGCCCAGGAGTGGGACTGCTGGATCATATGGTAGTTCTATTTTTAGTTTTTTAAGGAACCTCCATACTGTTTTCCATAGTGGCTGCACCAGTTTACATTCCCATGTTGGTGGAACTTTTATCCTTTACGCAAGGCTACATTGTGAATTTTCTTTCTCAGCTGAATTATTTCTTAATATAGGAAACATGTCCTGATTCCACCCGTTCACCCTCGGGACCTCTGGTTTTGTTCTGCGTTAAGTGTGAGAGTGAATTTCCATGACCGTAACTTGGGCTATTTCTCTAAACACCAATGAAGGCGGAGGCTATATCCCCAGAGATTAGAATAATAACCGGCATGTAGTAGGTACTCAATAAATACTTGTTGAGTGAATGAAAGTTTCAAATGACTATGAATCTTTTTTTTAAGTCTGCCTGAAAATCTACTCAGAAGAAATAGTCACAGGAACAGATATACTTGAGAAAAACGTAACATGAACTCTAAGTTGTGCCTGAGTTATTGAGAAGAGCTTACGTGAATAAAAATGCTGATAATACTAAAATGAATCAGTATATCATTACAGATATGATATGTAATGATATTCATCAATGCCTCTGTACCTCATGATTTGATTGGAATATTGTCCTCGTTTTGCTTTCTGCCTCAAAAAGGAGACAAGCTGGGAGGGAACTATGAAGAAAAACTCTCTTGCTGTGATTGGAAAGAGGGGGAAGGGCAGTGGGGCCGTGGGGGGAGAGAGAATGGGGGTAAGGCTTGGTTGTTTAGTTTAGACGTGAAAACAGCCTTATCTTCAGAGGTATAAAGGGTTATTATCTAGGTTCACGTTTATGTCCTCAGTGAAACAAAACAAGGTTTTGGACTATTAAAACATTTTTCAGAAAAAGGTAAATTCATGATATCTCGTAGAGATGTACAAGTGAACACATATGAAGGAATTTATTTTACTCAGATGATGTGAGGGAACCAGACAGTCAAAATAGCACAGGTATACATATGAAGTGAAGAAATGTCAGGATGATTTGTGAATGGAGACAAATTGGTTTCTCTACAGCACGAGGAAGTCGCTGCCAGACTGGAGAGAATTTATACATTTATCTGTTACCTATACCTTACAAAGAGTGGCAAAGGAGTTCAAAGGCACATAGATACAGGGTTGGACTCTGATAGCCCAGGAGGATGTGCATAGTTTTCCACTGAAATACAATTTATTTTTTCTACATGATATTTCAGGCAGAGCATGAGAATGTTCTCAGTCTACCAGGCAGATAATTTAATCTATCAGAGTGTAGAAAAGATGGACACTGCTACTCTTGATTTAGTTCCCATTTTCTTGTAAAACTATTATAGTAAGAAAAACGTACTATGTTTATTAAATAAAAGGGCAAACCTCAGAGAAAGGCAAGGAGAAAAATTATCTATGATCTCAAAATGCAAAACCTCTTGATGTTTTGGTGTTTAATTTTTAAAAAATTATGTATATTATATACTTGAATATTAAATATAGTTCCTTATATATTCTTGAATATTTTGGAAGGTATTTTGTACCTTGAATTTTTTTATATTGAACAAAGAATTATTTAATTTTCATGTTATTTTAAATGATTCAAAAGAATCCTTGAAATTATTGTAGAATATTTTATTGTGTGATTGAACAATGATTTACTTAATTCCTATTGTCAGTCAGTTCTCTTGGCTTCATTTATTGATGACTATGAATAATACTGTAAACGTTTTAGATCATACGGCTTCTTCCATCCTGTGTTTTAGTTTATTTCATTTTGACAGGAGTGAATTTTATTGGGTCATGGAAATGAACAATTTCAGTGTATTTCGTTATATTTTTCATTATATTCTGAATTGATTTCTGAATTTTAATGAGAGCAAAGGACCATTATGCTAAAGACTAGAAGGTGATATGGATAGCAGATTGCAAAGACTTGAGAAAAAAACATGAATATGATTCAAAAGTCAGAGACTATAAAAGGGGATAAGGCTTTGGTGAGACTGCCTGTCCTCTAAAATAAGATTCTGTCAACCAAGTAAGAAATCTTTCCAGCGAGGAACAAAGAGATACAGTGCTATACACAGCAGTCTCTTGTGAGCAGAGATTTTGTTAGGAAAAAAAAAAATGTGCAAAAGATGGAAGAAGGGACATTTGACCATATACCAGTATTACAGGGTAGGAAAGTCCTATATCAGTACTAGGATGTCTGAAGACCAGAAAAATGAAGGCTTGGAGAAGATGCCAGAGAGAGCACTGAAAGATTATGTCTTAGCACTATAGGAAGAATAAGAAAGAAATAGGCCCCTAAAAGGGGCCAAAGGTATCGTAGCCAAAGACAAATTGATTACTCAAAGAAAATGACTCAAATCTACTTGATCTCTTTTTTTCTCGATAGAAGAGAATGGTCTTCTAACTGGAAAGGATAGAGTGGTCTTGATTCCACAAAAATAAAACCACAGGGAGAATGGTCCTGGGGAAATAGGATGCTCTGTGCCAATATCAGTTATAATTCTGCAACAGTACTTACAGCAAGCAGTATATTGGAACAGCCATGGAAACAGCCTGTAGAGGCAGACATTTACAAGTTATGGCCTGATTTTCACAAAGGTGATTCCTGATCATTGAGTAACCTTTTAATGGCAATATCCAGAAAGAAACCTAGACTGGTACTGTGAACAGTTGGTAAACAGGAATGGGAATATTTATCAGTATCTCCTGGGAATGGTAGGTCTATACTGAAATGGTAACATTCCAGGGACACAGAGTACCTGATGCCATCACCAGCCAACTGTCCCCAGGAGGTCCCTGAAGACAGATAGCCACAGAGGACAAAGAAACAGTTTATGATGAAGCTGGACCTTCAGTCCCTACCCCATGTTAAACTCTAGGGAGTTGGGCTGGACCACACAGAGCAAGCATCCCTTTTGCTTAGGTCAGAGGAAGAAAAGGGCCAAGGAGGGCATTTCCCCTTAAAAGAAGGGCTCGGAAAGCCTGACTCAGCAAGGAATCCCAGTCCTTGCTGGGGTAGAGGCCTTGTAGCAGAACTCAGTCTCAGAGTTTTGATAGGCTGTTTGGAAGGGGACCAGTGGAAGGCCAGGGGAGAGGCTGTTGGCCAGAGGGAGCAGCTCTGACCCCCTTATTACATTTACAGCGTGGAAACTTGTCAAGAGAGAGGAACCATGTGCACTGGGACTGTATCAGCCTGTTTTTACCAGGTAACAAAGAACTAAAAATCTTAGTGTTCACGACAGCAAATACTTGTATTTCACTCACAGGGTGTGGGTCAGCTGGGCTTTGGCTTGTCTTGGTGAGCTTCAGAGCTTAGGTCTCAGAGTGTGCCATGTCTCTTCGTTCTAGGATCCAGGCTGAAGCAGCAGTGATTGTCTTGAGCATGTCCTTTCCATGGCTGGAAGGCGGAAGCTTATGAGGGCTGGTGGAAACTTTTGATACCAAGTGCATGGCCCAACTCATATGGCCAAGCCCAAAGACTTTGGGGCTTAGCCTAGTCTAGTGGGAAGTACTAGAAAATCACATGGTGGAAGGTGCAGATACATAGAGGGAGGAAGTAGAGTTTAGGCAATGATCTACTCCAGTGATCTTTAATCACTTTTTTTAAATTGAAGTATAGTCGATTTACAATGTTGTGTTAATTTCTGCTATACAGCAAAGGGAATCAGTTATACACATACATTCTTTTTAAATATTCTTTTCCATTGTGGTTTATCACAGGATATTGGATATAGTTCCCTGTGCTATACAGTAGGACCTTGCTGTTTATCCATCCTATATATCCTAATTTGCATCTGCTAACCCCCAACTCCTACTCCATTCTCCCACTCCCCTTGGCAACTACAAGTCTGTTCTCTATGTCTGTGAGTCTGTTTCTGTTTCATAGATAAGTTAATTTGTGTCATATTTTAGATTCCACATATAGGTGGTATCATATGGTATTTGTCTATCTCTTTCTGACTTATTTTAGTTAGTATGATAATCTCTAGTTCCATCCATGCTACTGCAAATGACATTGTTTTGTTCTTTTTTTATGGCTGAGTAGTATTCCATTGTATATATGTACCACATCTTCTTTATCCATTCATCTGTTGATGGACATTTAGGTTGTTTCTATGTCCTGGCTATTACATCAGTAAATAACACTGCAATGAACATAGGGTTGCATGTATCTTTTTGAATTATAGTTTTGTCTGGATATATGCCCAGGAGTGGGATTGGTGGATCATATGGCATTTAATCACTTTTAAAGACATTCCCTCTAAGGCTGTGGACCAGAATGGTACCAAGGAATTTGACTTATGTATATAACCACTCCTCTGTGGTGTGTGGGGCATGGGTAGTGGAGACAATATAGTTCCCTTAGTGGATACTCGCCTGGGTGTTTGGTTGACTAGTTACTTAATACGTACAAAGTAATACAGTTGCTTAATGTTTTTAACCACTGATGGTACTACTAATAATATTGCTCAATAATAATTAGAGTAATGATTAATTATTATAATGATCCCAATCATTATAGTGGCAGCAATACCACTGTATTCTGTACTGCTGGAGCCCCATCTCCAGCACTGTAGCCTGGCCTGGTGGCTTGAGAAGGGCAGCGTCAAATGGCACCATGCTCCGTGGAGGGCTGCTCGGCAGCTGTTGTATCTAGAAACCCAGTCAGATCAAAAGCAGCAAAAAAAAAACAACCCAGAGCCATTTGTCCTTGAAGCTCAACATCAAGTTTTCAAATATTCAAATTGCTGCTTTGAGGAAGAAGCACTCGGGCTTGGTTTCTGTGGACGCAGAGCAGAAGTGAGAGGCTGGTGGGCGGGTGCTTCAGGGAGGCGTACTAGAGGGAGACCCTCCTAACAATTTACGGTGTTTCCTAGTGGGATGGACCGGGGACTCTGATTTCTGCAAAGCCTTGTGGTCTGACATGTTTGCACAGGGAGCACATTGAGAGACCAGATGATCCTTTCGCCTGTGATTAGGATGCTGAGTGGGTGGGAGGATGGGATTTTGATAGACTTGGAAGTGGGCCAAGGACTCCAGTGAAAAAGGCACACATGACTATTGTGAGGTGTAGACACCAGTGGAATCTCAGGATCATCATGTCTCTACAAGAAGAAGAGGAACCTGTCCATCTGAGATGGTTTAGCATTTGACCTTCGAGGACGCAACACTAGACCTCATGGTTTCTACAGATCCCAGAGCTCACATTTGCACAAGCTTAAAAAACAATCTCCCAACTCCTCAGTTGGCTTCTTTTCCCTCCTCTAAAGTGAAATGAAATCTTCCTTAAAATGAGTCGGAAGAAGAAGAAATAATTGATTCCACTGCTTCCCAGAAGACCCTGGCTCCAAAGGGATTTAAACTCACAGGTGGCAACGTCTGCAGTTTCCTGGGCTGGAAATTTGTTGTTGACAGCCATTTGTTCTCCTTAGATAACTCTCCATTTGAACACAAACCCTCTCCAATTTTGTTCATCAATTTTGACAGGTTTACTGCGTGTGAATTCCAGAGGCCCGATTTGTACCTTTTGGCCACCTTATTCTTGAAATTCTGATAGGCAAACAGGATAAGGGAAAAAAAGTTGACCAAGTGAGAGACATTATTTAGAGACATTATTTTCTTGAAGTTGAATTGACCCCAGCCTGTCGAATTTTAAAATGTCATGAATATCTGAGTGTTTTTAACATCGCCCAGTAAGTTTTGCCCTGGATTTCAGGTTGCAGATCTGAGCATGGGGGACCTGCTTTTGCATACCACTGTGATCTGGCCAAACCCGCCGGCCTCGCTGGGAAAGTGGAAAAAGGAGCCCGAATTGGCAGCTTTTGGTATGTGTCACGAGAAGGTTTGGAGGGGAAGAGGGAGGCTGACTTATTTTTCGCAGTAAGTTAACATTTCTTTTCCAAGACACAATTTATTAAAATATAGTTAATTACAGTTATCTGCATTGTCTTCCTGCTGTGGCCACCAACATGTCACAGATACTAAATTAAACCTTCCAGCTAAGTATGACGAATGTGGCCAAGAGGGAGGGAATGACTGTTCAGATCTCCCCCAGGTATAGACATATGGGCAGGAAAAGATTTTTTTTTAAGCTGCTGCTCTGAATATCTTTTCAAAATAATGAGTTAATAATAAACCAAGGAAAAATCAAGTGAAAAATCAAGACAAAACTGTCTCTGTTTCTGAGCTCCCCAGTCCTTTTATTCTCTTCCCAACTCTGTGTGGCTCTGTGTGATGCCAGGATTCAGGGCATGATTCTCACCTCACCTGTTGTGGCATCACTGGGTGCCTTGATTAGTTACGAGGTGCTTCTCAATCACATCGTGGCTAATACCAGCGAAAGTAGTGATGTTTGTGAATGATTAATTTTCCAATAAGCCAGTTCTGATGGATGCAGTTGCTGCAATTAGAAACCTCATGTGGTTGTATTGTGAAATGCTTTTTGAGTGAGAAAAACTATGGGTTAGTGCACTGGGCACTGTACATATCCAGGAAATATGGCTCATTGTTGTGTGTAAATGCTTGTACGGCGTGCAGTGTTATTCCTGGGTATAAAACGATCAGTCATGATCAGTGATCAGTGTTCATGCTTTTGTTTTAGGTTGTGTCTTTTCCTAGCCTCCCACTAGAAGATGCATGGGCAGGAACATAGTATAAAGGAAGTCTAGTATTTCCGTTCTCCTTCCTTACCTTATCTTTCTGGGGGCAGAAGAGGGAGGGTATTGCTGCTTACTGCTTCTTTAACTGAACTCTTTTTTTCTTTTACGATGTGAACGGTGCATTCCCAAATGGAACATCCTAGTGATATAAAAATCAGAGTATTTAATACAAAGATTTATTGGACTTCCTAATTAGATGACTCAGCTTTCATTGAAAACCTTAGTGATATTCCTAAAGATTCCAAAGAGCCACTGTAGCTGTTGATGCCATTTCATTAAAAATAATAAAGGAGCATATAAATGTGAAGGAAAAACGTGACTAAATATGATATACAGAGGGGTATTTTGACATGCTGGTGGTTTTTGATAGTAGTGGGTATTTTTGGCAGGGGGAGGGATACTATTTGTTTTGCTTTTTTTGTTTTTCCCATCATTAACAGTTGCATTTCTTATACGGCAATTTCTTCTTGGAGAGGTCTGGGAGCTTTCTGATGCTTCTGAGTAGGTCATTTATGGGATGTAGGATTCTGAAGGAAATAATCCAAACCATCTCTCTCCCTCTTTCTGATGCTGGGCTATTGATGAACCATTCCAGAGTTCAACATTGGGATTTTTCATGCCTGTCTCCTGAATTTTACATATTTCCTATAGTTAGAAATAAACAGATTTAGAATAAGAAAATCCTTTGACTGGGATAAAGTAGGAGGTTGGCAAACGTATTCTATAAAAGGCCACATAGTAAATATTTTAGGCTTCACAGACCAAGAGGCCATAAGTAGCCAGACGCAGCCGTAGACAGTATGTAAACAAATGGGCACTAGTATTGGTGGGTTGTGCGGAAACAGGCAGGCCCTAGTTTGCCAACCTGTGATAGAAAGGGTTCAGGAAAATGCCAGTTTTGAGGTTTGGGGGGCAATGTGTGTGTGTGGCTCCAGGCAGGCTGTCGTCATCGTAATGAGGTTATTTATGGATTCCCAGTCCTTAAAATGTGACATGTTTGGCAGTTTCGGTGTGATTTTTAAGTAGCAAGCAGAACTAACAGAGCCTTAGAAATGTGTTTTGAAACAAGGAAGAGTCGCTGTGAGGGAAGTAACTTAATTACCATTGAACAAGCAGCTTTGGGGTTAAACCGTGGTTGTCTTGTTTCCGTTGCTCTGATCTCAGGAAATAGTGCTGCTTTCTTCCGAAAACAAAGTTGACCGGCTGCCCACCCAGCACCTTGATGTTTTACTCCCAGGACAGCTAGTTTGTACTCAGGGCTGATGATCACCACCTTTAAAAGAAGAAAAGAAATAGTTTGTTTAGGTTTCGGCCTTAAAGGGTGTTAGATGTTCACCTTTGGGGGGGATATCGAGAGAGTGTTTTAGGCTGGTCAGGGCAGCCGGGAGGTTTGGACATCAAGGCCGTGTCTGAAGGGATGGGCAGCACTTGGAGTCAACTGAGTGACAGTCGGCTGCGGATCAGGGAGGGATCAAGGCGGAAATGCTCGTAGCCCAGACTGAGGTCCACTCTGGCCCTACCGCTGTGACCCTAGATGGTCCAGGTAAACTGAGGCAGACCAGTCGCCTTCTTAGAGTCACGGCAACAACCTTATTGAGCTCTGGTCCCAGTGAGGTGCTGGGTCTTCTGAGACCAAGTTCACTGGCAACCTCCCCCTCTCCTGCAGTGGAGCTCCCTCCATTTTAAAGGGACCTGCTGTCCTGGACACTGATTTCTGAAGGCTTCATGGTAAGGACAGAGGGCCGCCTCCTGGGGTCAGTGGGAACCTCTCAGTCTGTCCTCTGGGATTTTTACGAAGTCAGGTGCTGTGTGACAGCTCAGACCCAGTGGCTGGGGTCTGCTTCTTTGTACCCGAAAGCTTCTTTTCCTGCGGTCTTACACAAAGGGAGCCTGACCCATCCTAACTAAGTAGGATAAAGAATGAACCAGACACGTTGGGTTAGTCTGCAGAGGGCCTGGGAGCCTGGGGTGGGGGGGCTGTCCCTGAGAATTCCCTGTAATTGTGTGTCTGGTACACCAGGTGTGCCCCCTCCAGCTGCCATGTGACTAATGGGGTCCCTGCTATGCCTTGGGGTCAGAGGGTGAAGGGAGATGGAGACCCTGATACAGGGAGCCAAGGATGGGCTGGGGTCACCCTTCTTGTCGTTCTGGACACCAATTCTTCTTTCCTCTCCAGAGGGAGTCAGAATCGCTGAGTGCTGAACGTGCTTGGCATTGTTTAAGGAATTCTATGGAAGATTATGCACAACTCCATTGTATCTTCCCCCACCCCCAAAGAATATAAGAATAAAACTACATACTCCCTGCTTCTAAATAGTTTATTGTGATTCATCCTGTTTGGAAAAAAGTAGAATTGCATTCTACTTCATAAACTCATTTTTATTTATTGAGGTCAAAAAAGATGAATTACATTTCCTGAATTAGGAACACTCTGCGTGTATGTAGTATTAGCTTAATTTGCATAAATATAAATTACCTTAAACGTTATTATTATTGATGTTTGTATTGTTCCTTCAGCTGCTGAACTAGTACATTTTTGTTAAATGTGTATAAGCTGAAGTTTTAAGCTTGAATTGATACCATAGTGAAAATATATTTTACCCAAAAGTTTCCAGTGGGGCAGGAGGGTTTATTTCCATCTCTTTAGGCTTTCTCTGTTTATCTGGGACCTGGAAAATTTTGTCTTAACAGGTTTTTGCGTCTCTCAGATGTGCTGAGTGAGTGGAGGGTGGAATGGGGGCTGATTCATGGGAACTGTCTGTCCTCTTCATAACGGTAGTGTTTGTTACCACGAGTTATTGCAGTGAAGGGGAAAACCCAACCCCTTATGTGCCATAACTGCCTTCATTTTATGTTTTTCCAGTCTTCAAAACTGCTGTGGTCCTTGTGTATAAAGATGGTTCCAAACAGAAGAGGAAACTTGTAAGACTTCTTATTTCACCCCATAGTTTCAAAGTATCTCCCTTACTGTTTCTCAGTTGTATCTGCATAATTGTAATTCTGCACCTTTGTCAGGCATGAGTGTTTTATGATTTTTTTTAAGTGTTGCTGAGGACTTAAGGAAATTGCCCATCCTGCCTTCCTGCAGGCAGACTCCCGTTTAGAGCATGAAAGTAAATAGCTATTGGGCCTACCATGGCCAGAACCTACCTTCCTAATACTATTTTTATCCATTCCCTGTTCCTCCTGCCCCTCTGTGCTTGTTTTGGGATCCCTTTTCTCTTTCTTCCTTTGTCTCTCTTTTGCCTGCTTATTTGCGCACCCTCAGCAGATTTGTCACATGGCCTCTGGCTTGCTGCTGGGTGAATAAAAGTGCACATGGGGGAGTGACCCGGGGTTCCAGCATCACTGCTTTGTTGTTGTTCTTGTTGGGGTTTTTTTTGAAAATTAAAACAATTGATTTGTTTTTTAAATTTTTAAAAAGTGTTTTAGTTTTAATGACATATTTTTAAAATTTTATTATTTTATTGAAGTATAGTTGATTTATAGTGTTGTGCCAGTCTCTGCTGTACAGCAGAGTGACTCAGTTATACACATGTAGACGTTCCTTTTGTTATTCTATTCCATTATGGTTTATCACAGGATATTGAATAGAGTTCCCTGTGCTCTACAGTAGGCCCTTGTTGTTTCTCCATTCTCTATATAATAGTTTACATCTGCTAACCCCAAATTCGCGGTCCTTCCCTCCCCCATACCCCTCCCCCTTGGCAACCACAAGTCTGTTCTCTATATCTGCAGCATCACTGGTTTAGAAAGTGTGTGCGGGTCTGGTCCGGGCTCAGCACAGAGTTCTCATGCACCTAGTTCCTTCTCTTCCTGCAGGTAGGATCTCACAGGCTTTCAATTTACGAGGACTGGGACCCCTTCCGGTTTCGACACATGATTCCTACCGAAGCTTTGCAGGTTCGAGCTTTGGCAAGTGCAGGTAAACTCTGAAACATGTTGGGTACATATTTCTGTGTATGTATGAATTGTTTTTCTGAATCCACACTCTTGGTTCTAACCACCCTACCATCTTTTTTCTTCTGTGCTTAAGTCTCCTTTCCCTCAGTCTCTCCATTGCCTCTTATTTACCCAGCTGTTTATTAAATGAATGAACTAAGTGAATGGAGGTAGTGCCTTTAATATTGTTCCAAGGAATTCTATTCATTCTGTTATATATATTAATAATATTACAGTGACTCACATCTAAGTAGCAATGAGTCTTGTACTTCTGGGAAGAATCTTTGTGACCATGAGCAGACAAAGCCCATGTAAATAACTCACTTGCCTTTTAACTGGGAGACCGAAAAAGACCACCCAAAGCACAAAAAAAGCCATTGAATACATTCTTTCTTCCTGAAGCATTACAAATCTTTATCTTTTTATCAGCATGAAATGTCAGTTCTTTTTCTGTGACCCAAGTAGCCGTGAGGCAAGTTGTTAGGTAGTGTTGAATGTACTTGCTAAGATGATTAGTTGATGCTTTAGCGCATGAGAAGAGAAGTGAATGTCAGAACGGTATTGACTAAGAATAGCAATATTGCTATGACTTGGAGGCCCCATCCAGGACTTAATTTGAGGCTGTTTTAGGGAGGAGCAATCAGCAATGGTTCTCCCGGGCACACCTGAGAAGGAGCAGCTTTGGGGTCAAGTGGAAACTCTTGGGACACACCTATTCCCGTCCCATTTGGACAGCAGGTACAGCTTTCTGGTTGTAAGAGGGGCCGTGGAAGTGGACCTCTGCAGGTGCACAGTGGATCTGTATTTCTCTTTTGTGTTTCTGGCATCTGGCATGAGTGTTAAGTTCTTCATGTCCGGTTGGTGTCACTCATTTTCTCCCCGTTTTCACTTGTCACCTCCATGAGCCATAAAATTGGCTCTAATCCTTATAGAACCAACTCTTTCCTAGTCCAGTGTCATGAGGAAGAACCTTCTGCAGTATTTGGGAAACCTCCAGTTACCCACCCAAGTTAAACTAGATGCCACTTCCTTCTCAGTTGTTTTGCATTGCAGGAGGAAAACTCAAATGCAGAAACCACATCTGGCAAATGTACTGGGGATGATTATTTGCCTTAAGAAGGTTTCTGTCCAACCTTCTGGCCCAGAGGACCCTCGTGCCTTTTTAGCTTTGATTTGATTTGTAAAATTGATTTACACATGAATTTTCAGGCCCCTGTAAATCACAGGTCTACAAACAGCTATAATAATATTTTGAGGTTTGGGCACTTAAACACTAGCATTGTCTTACTTTGCAATCTTAGATTGTGGATTATCTAGTTCATATGTTTCCTTGTGCCTGGTTTATAAATAGGACAGCGTATGCTTATAACAAACCGCAAAGGCTCCTCAGCCAGGAATTTTGCCTTCATTGAGGACTTAAATACATGAAGAATTTAAGTTTGGAAAACAAAGCCATCTTTGTGAAGATGATATTCCGTTCCCACCCTCGGTTTTTCATTCAAATCAAGTTTAAAATCAAGATAAAAGTTTATTTTAATGGACTGACAAAGACTAGCCAACACATCTCTTGTTATGAAATAAATTCCAGTGGATATGAGAATCAGAAGATGGAAATTTCTAGATTTCGTCTTCGTTTGGGAAAACCTGTGAAACTCTCTGCATATGGGTACTGGTTGGTTAAATAATGTGGGCACGATGAGGGTTTGTAACTAGGGTTTTGAACCATTAGGTAAGGATGAGACTTTACAGTGTGCAGTCTTGAGGTCTGCAGTGAATTGTTTCTTTCATAAACACTAATAAATGAATAACGTGGCAAAATAATGTGATGTTCAGGCACTGAAAGACTTAGAAGTTATTTCTAAATATAACTGTTTCTCACTTTCTCAGTGTACCATTCTGGCTTCCTTCAGGTTGGCTGCTGTGGGCAGGCTGAGAAAGACGAGCCCCATTCGTTCCCAGGACAAGCTTGTCCAGGGCACTAGTCCCAGTTGCTCAGGGGGAAGGCTGTGCTACAGATGGCAAGGGCCTGCCTCTTTATATCACTGGCCTGATGAAATCAGCACTGGAATCTTGGGCTCTGTCTAGTCCAACTGTTGCCAAAACAACTAATCACTTAATTAAAATAGTTCAGCCCAACGGGCTGTGCAGCTAAAAGGGTCAGTTTTTCCATCAATATGATTGACTGATTGTCCTTTTAGACCATCCAGAAGGAGATTTTAGCAACTGGTAATTTTCCAAGCATTCTTTTTCTTCACGCCCATTAAGTTCTCAATCATCTTGTCTCTTGAGATCACAGGATAGGAATGAAGTTTCTTTGGTCTTATGTGGCTCTGCTCTGTTTAATCCTACACCAAAGCATGGGAAATGCTTTTGTAAAAATGCAGATAAATCTCTTTGAAACATACTCTCATTCATCCTTGTTTTAATTTCTCTAGACGCAGAAGCAAATGCTGTGTGTGAAATTGTCCACGTAAAATCGGAGTCTGAAGGGAGGCCGGAGAGGGTCTTCCACCTGTGCTGCAGGTGAGCCCGGAGCCGTGAAGTGTGGGAGGTGCCGCCCAGAGGGAAGGGATGTGACTGTGCTTGGTGTCCCCAACCCCTCTGGCTTCTGCAGACCAGCTTGTGCATCCCTAGAAGCTGCATCCTTTTTCTTGTGCACTTGAGAAAGTATTTAACACTTAATCAAGTAACAGTAATTGGATAAACTAAACTAATTTTATCAGAATGTAGACAGTAACCTGGTTAATATCTTTCTAAAAGGAAATCGGAATTTTCACGTATATATTCGACCTTCAAACGAGGGCTTTCTTCCTATATGTACACTTGGTGGGTTAGAAGGACATGGTTGTGTCATGTTTTGTTTTGGTGTTTGGGCGCATCATTTGTACTGTAACATCTCTGAGGTGCATCAGATGGAGAGTCACCTGGGAGCAGGTGAGGGTGTGTGCAGTCTTGCTGGGATTCCTCATCGTGTAGGGAAACTTCAACCTAGGGAGGCTGGCTCAAGTGACTCAGGTTCTCCTACGGATCTGGAGTGGAAGCTGAACTTATGATGTGGGCTTCCACTTACTTCTTCTTTCCCTCTTCTCACCATTCCCCGCTCCTCCTCTTCTTCTTCCTCCTTTTTGGGCTCTGTCATTAAGAATTTGAGAATTGTACGTTTCTCAAGTGCAGCCAATTCTCTCTCTCTCTCTTATTTTTGGCCTAAAGACACCAGGCTGGATGGTGCCAACAGCCAGCATTCTGATACATTTGGCTTTAAATATGATCTGTACTCCATGATGCTTTAATTTTATCATAGGTGCTTAGTAATTTATTCAGTACTTACCCAATACCCCACACCGTGGGTAGTATACTATGGGTTGCCCACACACACAATAAAAACTCAACGGAATCAATATTTCATGGTTGTTAGTAATGTTTTGTAACGTGGCTGCTGATACAGTAAGAAGGCACATTTACCAAGCATGAACTATGCTGAACACCTGACATGCATTACTTCACTTAGTCAGACTGAGGTGCTGTTATTCCATTTGACAAATGGGGCGCCAAGGCTCACAGAGGGTACTTTGCTAAAACCTTATAGCAAATGAATACTGAGTTCAAACTCAGTGGGTTTGACTTCAAAGCCCATGTTGTGTGTTTCTGCATTGCCTCTTTGTTGGGTGTTGGGTGACAGGGATCAATAAATCCAGATCCCAGGAAGCTGTTGGAACTAGAATTGAAATTTTTTTCAGATAATCTACACGTGGTTTAGCACCATCTTTACCGTCTATTTTAGGCTCATCTGCTTACGACTTTGTTGATAAATCCACAGGGTCCAATGAGCCCGCCCGTAGAGATGCCATATTCATTGTTAATAAGGAATGCCAGCTAAAACTTGCCTGGGTAAAACTATTAAGAACTTAACAAGAAAAATAACTGACCTAAGAAGTACTTTTTTTATCGTGCAAATTGGAAGTTGGGAAGATTTTCCAGTTCTTAACAATGTAGCTTTAATATTTACATGTTGAAGTGTGTCATGGAAGGTGTTGATATTTAACAGGCATTGATATCCAACTCAGAGGAAACTAAGGATGTTGGGACATCAGTTTCCAAGTGCGCTGCAGAGCAGCAAGAATCTTGTGGTTCCTTTGTCTGTAAAACATTTTAGAATGAAAGGCTCTGCCTTAAGTACCAAGAGCAGAATCTGGCAACTTTGTGGTGCAAAATCCATCTCTACATCAATCTATTCATTTATGGGCTGCTCGGTCCCAAATTGGCTGCAGGAGATGAATCACAAAGCATAAAGGGAAAGGAATACGTGTTCTTTATCTCCAGCAATGAAAACACTGCTGCTCGGCAGTGAAATTGGAGTCGTGGCCTCAGTCTTTAACCTTTGGTCCTCAGGGATGTTTGTTTGGCTGCACCTGATAACATCAGAAGTTCCATCATGTGTTAAGTGCTGTTTCCCTAACAGGTGTAAATCTTCTTTTCATAGCTCCCCAGAGAGCAGAAAGGATTTCTTGAAGGCTGTGCATTCCATCCTGCGTGATAAGCACAGAAGACAGCTCCTGAAGACCGAAAGCCTTCCCTCGTCCCAGCAATATGTCCCTTTTGGAGGAAAACGATTGTGTGCGCTGAAAGGGGCCAGGCCAGCCATGAGCAGGGCAGGTACTGTGGGGATTCAGACGTTCAAGATCCCTGTCATCCCCACTCCACTGTAGAACTGACGTCCTCATTGAGAAAGACTTAAGACGTGGCCTTGCGGGGGCTAACGCTGGAGTACATTCTTCCCTGGTGTGAGGTTCCCGGCCCTTGCCTCCCTCCCTTGGTTTAAGCCTCTTGCCCTCCCTCAAGCTTTCCCTTCGCTGCCCTCCTCCTTCTGGCTGGTGAGCTCCCCTCTCATTTGCCAAGCTGGGAAGTGAGCGCATTCTCTTTCTGGAGGGGCTGTCTTAGCCCGCTTGCCGAATGAGAGTTGCTGCTTTGCATGACAGCCAGCTTTGTCCAGCAAAAAGCAGTGTGTGATGTCTCAGCAAAGTCACAGCCCACCATTCTGAGAACATGGTGGCTTTGTCCTCGAGAAACACAGCCATGCCTGTTTTCAGTAAGGAGGCCATGTTTGGTAGACCAGATGACCCATCAGATTTTACCCTCACCTTGGGCCTGCAACTCTATTTTTAGCTTCCGTGTTCATTTGGGGAAGCCTTTAGCTGCTATTAGAAAAGAGGAATCTGGAGTTCAAGTGGTCCCAGGGTAAATATTCTTTTAGGACTTATTCTACCACCTTTAAGCAGTAAAGATCAATACTACTACCTATAAATGGCATTAAAGTCTATCTAGGAAGAAAGATAGTTTCATAACACTTAGGTATTAATGACATCAAGACATTAACAATTTTTATCACTCCTTTAAGAGGCAGTCCAGAATTTTTCAGGGAAGATTCCAATAAAAGAGGGTTCCTTTGCATTTGCCAGAAAGGCTTCTGATCTCTGTTCTAAAGAATTTTCCACCTGTTCTCAGTTGTGTTGAAGAGGCAGGTATGGTACTGTGAATGGTTGAAGGTTTTCATAGACATAACCCTGACAGAGTGTATTATACTCTTTAAGTACTTTAATTTAACTAATGTTAAGGGGCTAGTTATCTTATATCTATTCTCCAATCAGTTGATAAGTGTTTACTGAAAACATGGTATGGTGAACCCCCAGTACTCTTCTGGGCTCACCAGTGTCATGCATACTTCCCTATCCACAATTTCTCATGGAGTCCTCATATAAAAAGCTTTCTCATCCCTTTAGAGCTCACAGCAGAGAATTTCACCTTGGAATTGTCTCATTTGTTCCTTTTACTTGCCACATATATTTAATTAGGATTGGGAATATGTGTCCCAACCTCAGGAAACCCCACCTGTCATTGGTCAGGTTTCTGTTGTTAATCGATGAACCTAAAGTCAGAGCTGCATCCACTTTGAAACTAAGCATTTTTAGTCCGTAGGACACTCAGAAGTTTTCCTGCTGAGATCCCTCTGGGAAGAAAACAAAGTTGCTACAACCTACCCCATCATCTTGAATATCAAGAGAGAGAGCCTTGATGTCAGAGCCTGTTGGCTTTGGCTGATGGGAAGATTTTTTGCTTGATGGCTCACTTTTGGCTGAAGGAAAGTCTTTTATCACTCTGCTTTTGAAGCGCCTCACTATCGTCAGAATCTTCAAATTAGATGATTTAAAAATGGTGTTGGAGTGGGTCAGCACAGCACTAGCTAATCAGTCTTAATAGTGAACAGTGGAAATACTCGAATCAAAGATTGTCTCCTGGAACCCCGTAAGGCTGGCTGGGTTATTCTTACACTTCATTATGCATTGTCATGAATACCCAGCTAGTTTATTTCTCTTTTTGCTCAGTAAAGGCAAATAGCCAGTCTCCCTTAGTCTAAAAGCACTTTATGTCTGCCAGTAACCTAACTACACATTTTTTTTGTTTTTCCAACGTTTTCTTATGAAAATTTTCAGGCATATAGAACAAATGAAAGAATTGTATACATTCATACCTACTGTCTGTAATATTTTTTATATTTTCATTGTCACATATTTATTCATCTGTCATCCATCAACTCATCTTACTTTTGACACATTTCTAGAATACAGACATTAGCATACTTTACTCCTAAATACTTAAACCTGCACATCATTGACAAATATTTCCAATATCCCAATTTGGAATTGAGGTAATTCTAATAGAGTGATTGGAGAGAGCCAGGCTCCACTCTGGTGGTACTGAGATAAAATTGAACAGTAATTTCTGCTTCTTTCCAGTGGAGTAATACTAGTAGTAGTAGTAGTAGTAGTAGTAGTAGTATTGTTTTTTTTTTAATTCTTTCTTTTTTCCATTTTTCCTGGAAATGATTTTCATTCCCCTCCTTGAGTGAGAGTGGCGTCTGTTCACTCCATGCTTTAAGATGATAGAACACTCAGGAATGATGATGGAAGCACAGGGGTCTGAGACAGAGGATGGTCAGAGCGGGAGCCGATTTAGACCACTGTCCAGCTCACTGACCTTGTACCTGCTGTATTTGAAGCCAAGGCTGCATTTGGCAGTAATTATGAATAGTCACCTTACTTCTAGCAGCACTGAAGCAGTTTAATGGTTTTTCAGGCTTAGATTTCAGGAAAGTAGCTCCTAAGTGGTGTCTAGGCGCCTCCCTCCCACTGGAAAGCCCATGGTACATTTCAGTATCGAGGGAGAAGCGGCAGCGTTTCCATGTGTCGTGTGTGTGTGTGTGTGTGTGTGTGTGTGTGTGTGTGAGTGATTGTTTGCTTGATTGGGTGGTGTCTTTTGTTTGTTTTTCATAATACTGGCTTCCTAGAGGGCAGTAGGGTGAAAGAATGAATTCAAAGATTTGTTTTTCTTAACTCTTAGTCACTTTATCTAGCACTTTGTTAATCAGCTGCTTGGGTGTTGTATTATTTATTTCTCCTTCCACTCCGCCACTGGTAGTTTAATTGCTTTGTAGAAGAGAAATTGGGGATACACAGAACAGAGACAGGAGGGACTAAGGCTCATATTTGCTTTAGCCTCAAGTTCACATGGGGCTTTGTCAGAAAGGGGACTTAATATCTCTGAGACCCACTCTTTCTGTAGCTTCTCCAAAAACAATGCTGTGCCCTTAAGGTACCTGCAGATCCTCAAGAAATGTTACATTCAGTTTTCTAGAAAGCAATATAACTTGGACCAGTGTTTTTCCCTGCTTGATATATCATGGTGATTTCTGCAAAGACAATGAAACTCTAGAGGCCTCCTCCATCCTTACTAGAGATTTAGTCCAGCTAAATGACTCTAGGACAGCCCCGGGAGATTCCCAGAGCACTGTGACATGGGCCATGGTCGGAACTGAGGGCACTAATTAATCCCAACATCAGTCGTGCGCTCGACAGCAGCAAGAAGCTGCACTCCCTGTCTCCCAGGTGCACAGGGTAGAGAAACTGATTATTTCAGAGGGAGTTGAATCCCCTTTCCCCCATAACCTACAACCCACCCATATGCTGCCCCCAGCTGCCCCCCCTCCTTGCCCTTCCGTCGATGGCGGTAACATCCTCCAAGTCCAGACACTTGTGCAAGGTAACGACCCCAAGACAGACTGGTGAAATCCGGACTTTAAGCCCCAAACGACATCCAGGTCCTGAATGCATATCGTGTAGCCTTTACTTTCCTTTTCTTGTATTTGCTTTCTGGATTTTCATCGCACGTAAAGCATGTGGGCGTTTTATTTTTATATTTTTGTGTGTGTGCGCAGTGTCCGCCCCAAGCAAGTCTCTTGGGAGGAGGAGGCGGCGACTGGCCCGAAACAGGTTTACCATTGACTCTGATGCCATCTCCGCCAGCAGCCCGGAGAAGGAGTCCCAGCAGCCCCCCGGTGGCGGGGACACTGACCGCTGGGTAGAGGAACAGTTTGACCTTGCTCGGTATGAGGAGCAGGATGACATCAAGGAGACGGACATCCTCAGTGACGATGATGAGTTCTGTGAGTCCGTGAAGGGCGCCGCCGCGGACAGAGACCTGCAGGAGCGGCTTCAGGCCGCCTCCATCAGTCAGCGGGAGGGAGGCCAGAAGCCCCTGCATAGTCACGCATCCCGCATGACGCAGCTCAAGAAGCAAGCCGCCCTGTCGGGCATCAACGGAGGCCCGGAGAGCACGAGCGAGGAGGTTATTTGGGTTAGGCGTGAAGACTTTGCCCCCTCCAGGAAGCTGAACACTGAGATCTGACTCTCCCGTTCCCCGGTAGAGACAGTCCTTGTAGATACGTCTCCCGCCCCGCCCCTACTCCACCCCCCCTCCCGGACTCGCGAGGGGGAGAATGCTCCCTTTAAGTCGCACTCTTGCACACACGGTTTTGGCAGCTGACTTTGTTCTGAAGCCATGTAGCCACCCAACTTTATCGTTTCTAACAACATCGGAAAGAATTGTTCAAGAATCCCAAATCAGCTTGAGTCCTATCTCTCTATATTACCAAGGGCTTTTATTTATTCTCAATTAATCAGGGCCTAAAGAATTAAAAAAAAAAAAAAAATTCTATAGCACTGGAAAGCAAATTACCCCAGGAGTTGAAGTATGTACTACAGATTAGTTTAAAGGGTAGCACACGAAAAAATGATAAAAGATTCTATCTGAAATCAGTCCAGGAGCCATCTCCTAGTTGGGGAGACAAAGCAACTGTACAGCTTGCAGTGTTCTTACTCCTTTCCCTCTTAAACGTCTGAGAATATCTGTGTATTTTAAGAATGTGTGAGGAGAGGGTGGAGATTTATGTTTCCATGAGCCTTTTTTTTTTTCTTTTTTCTTTTCCTCTTCTGTTTAGGTCTATGGCTGGTCTTACTCGATGTCGGTGTTCGGAGGTTCTAGTTTTGCATAGAATTATAAAGATGCCAAACTCCTTGGAAAGAGATCCAAATTTATCACTTGAAAAAATAAAAAAAACACTATTTTTTGTATTTTACCTGAGATGCGGGGGGGCACAAACAGATGAGACTTTTACACAGTGTTAGTGTAACTCTGAGTTTAAAAAATGAGGATTTTACCTTTTACAGAGAGAGTGAGGCGTGGTGATTTTATATTTATATATGAAAGGCCAACAAGATGCTTAGGAGAAACTTTTTTCCCAAGAAGCAGCTTTGTTTTTTTTTTTGTTTGTTTTTGTTTTTTTTTTTAAATTTAAATGTTTGAATCTCTATTTGAGATGGGAGCTTGGTTGGATTAAACATGACACCGGGATGGGCAATGTGTGTGTCTGTTGCACATGGCGGGGGAGGGGAGACGACTCCTCATGGGGTTGCCATGGTGATCATTGGTTTTCTAGTTGCATCTTCATCCATAGATTACCTACTCCTTCCCTGACAGTCCATAACCAAACCGTTTAACAAAACCACCTCTTCAAAAAACATGTCTTGGGTTTAACACCTTCTTCATGCCAACAAAACAGGGTAAACATGCTAAAAAAACTAATGTTCTAAACAGATTTCCAAATAGGAAGAACAAAAACAAGTTAAAGCACTTTCAATTTTTTTTTTTTTTTAAAGGTTTATAGCTTTTTTTTTTTCCGTTTCACAATGTCCACTTCCTAAGAAAGGTTTAAATAATATGAAAACTTTCTTTTTGGGGAAAATATCTATTTGATGTTTGACACATCAGTAGGTACTTTAAAGACCTGAATTTTATAGTAGCTTTAGGAATTATATTTTATAAAAATCAGTTATGACTTTATATTTCCAGACAATAGAGAGTTCAGAACATCATGCTCTTGTGCCCCTGCTTGCTTTTACCTGCTTTCCCACCCTGTATCCCTCCCCTTTCGGGTTTCCAGGGCTTTGAGCTTGATCTTTTGAGAGTTTTATTCTATTAAATTTTTGCTATATCTTCTGATTTTCTTAAAGAGCTTTAGAATGATTTCTATACCCTTCGTATCACTGCATTGTTCCATTTCATCTCCAGTTCGATTGTGTCTGGGTGGAAAACTGAAGCAGAGGCTTCTAATAGCCCCATTTACCACTCCCAGTGCAACGGGTTTGTCTGAAAATGCTGGAAAGTCTGGTGCTTGGAGAGGGTGCCATTGTCTCTTGTACATAAGGTCATGATGTGTCTATGTCAAAAGTTCTTATATATTTCTTTTATAAGCTGAAAGAAGGTCTATTTTTATGTTTTTAGGTCTATGAATGGAACGTTGTAAATGCCTGTCAAACAATAAAAAATATTGAAAAGTGGACAGTCCTGTGCCTTTTTGGGTGGGAGGATGGATATGAACTGTTGAATATGTGGGAGAAGATACCTAAGTCTGCCTTTCTTTTCGATAAATATCATGACCATCAAGGGAAAGCTGATTTGGTGGAGCTTGAAGTTTATTTTTTTAATTGAGGTATAATTGATATATAACATTGATAGTTTCAGATACTAAACATAATGTATATATTGCAAAACTATCACCACAATAAGTCTAGTTAACATCCATCATCATCCATAGTTATAAAAAATATTTTTCTGTGATGAGAACCTTCAAGATCCACTCTCCTAAGAAGCTACTTTCAAATATGCAATACAGTGTTATGAGCTATAGCCCCCATGCTGTGTATTACATCCCCATGACTTATTTTGTAACAGGAAGTTTGTACCTTTTGATGTCCTTCACCTTTTTTGCCCATACCCCCGCCCCACCTCAGGCAACCACCGGTCAGTTCTCTATATCCATGAGCTTGGTTTAGTTGTGGTTTTTTGTTTGTTTTTTAGATTCCACATATAAATGAGATGATAATGGTGTTTATCGTTTGCTATCGGTAGAGCTTGAAGCTTTTTTTGTTTTAAATTTTATTGGAGTATAGTTGATTTACAATGTTGTGTTAGTTTCAGGTGTACAGCAAAGTGATTCAGTTGTACATGTACGTATATTCATTCTTTTTAAGATTCTTTTCCCATATAGGTTATTACAGAATATTGAGTAGAGTTTCCTGTGCCATACAGTAGGTCCTTGTTGGTTATCTATTTTATATACAGTAGCGTGTGTATGTTAATCCCAAGCTCCTAATTTATTCCTCCCCCCACGTTTCCCCTTTGGTAACCATGAGTTTGTTTTCAGAATCTTTGAGTCTGTCTCTGTTTTGTAAATAAGTTCATTTATATCATTTTTTAAAAATTAGAGTCCACATATGAGTGACGTATTTGTCAGTAGAGCTTGAAGTTTTAACAACAGCGACCAAAAGACATTACAGTTCCTCGACATCTTGGTCTGCTGATAATGGAGAATACGAAATAGCACAGATACGGATCTGTACCCATGCTGAGCACTCTTTTCCAGTATCCTGCCCCCTCCTGGTGCGAGCAGGGAGAGGGGTGCCAGGGGAAGAATTGGGGTGAAGTGCAGAGCTTAGACTGACCTGGGTGGGTGAGCTCTTGAACGCAAGATCTGCCTCTACATTCTGTCCCTGGGAGTCTTGCTGCCTGAGTCTTCCACAGCCTCACAGAAGAAGTAAATGTGGTTTTGGGCTGCCTCACCTTTCCCTTTCAGAGCCCCAGATCTTACTCCTCCCCAGTCCCTTACGAACCTTCCCCATCAAAGTTGACCCCACCCACCCCTCCCCTCCAGGTGAACAGGTTTTCTCTTCCTGCCTTCCCTAAAGTAAAAGAGTTCCTCTCACGGCCACAGGTGAGCGGTTCCTGGAAGAACATCAGCATCAGATCCTAGGAGCTTGTTAGGAATGCACCCAGACCTACTAAAGCAGAACCCGCATTTTAACAAGATACCCAGGTGATACATATGCATGTTCAAGTTTGAGAAGTGTTGGTTTGGCAGTCTCTAAACGTTTTGATGTTGAGCGGTGATCTGGAGCACATACCTTTTAAAGTATATTCAGGCTCTGCTGTACCAATATATACATTTTAAGATACAAAAAGATTTCTTCCTGTACCCGTTGTATTTCTTTGGGGAGATAACTGAAGGACACCTGATGAAATTATTCCAACACTTTGCACTCGGCATAAGTGAGAATTAGGCAGTTTGGGCTGCCTTCCTGTCCAGTTTCTGAATCTGTCAGTGTGGAAAAATTGAGGGCTTGAAGTCAAGTATACAGAAATAACCACTCCTCTTTACCTGGACTTAATTTCTTTTTTGAGTTCGCATCCCACCAGGCTGGCAGAACATGCCCTCGGTTCACCTTTCTCTCCCTGGTTGTCAAGATTTGGAGGTAATAAGGGTGGCGTCCTCCCTCCAGTCTTGGGGTCCATTCATCCACCAAGGGAGCTCTAGCCACGACCATTGTCCTGGTCAATGTCCACAGGCTCTGTCAAGTTGGCTGGTGTGCTCTCCAGTGTTTCCTTTTGCCCAGCTCAGTTTTCCCACCTCTGCAACCAGGTCCGTTGCATGCTGTGTCCACCCCCCTGGTATGTTACCAGGATGCCTTTCCCAATCTTGCCCCTTCCACCCCTCAGACCTCCCTCTCCTGCCTGCATCCCCAGGCAGTGGATATGCCTTTCTGTGTGTGGGTGGGTTGGATGAGAGTGTGGGGAGCAGTGTAGACTAGCCCTTACTTTTTTCTCAGACCTTTTGTTGATACCCAATTTTTACCCGAGTCTTACAGGCAATTTCTGCTTTTCATCTTGCTACAAGCCTCTCCCGGAGTAGGGAATCCCCGTGACAGTCCCTTCTTAGAGGTAAGTATTGGGCAGGTAGGGAAGAGGGAGAAATGAAAATACAGGGAGAAAAATAAAAAACAAATACTCAAAATATTCAGCCACTTATTTATAAAGCATATGAGATCAGAATTACAGTGTTGCCTTCTCCACAGCCTTCTCTAAAAGATGCCAATGTTTGAAGGAAGAACAAAGAATATTCAAAACACAAATCATGAATGTGCAGAGTTCTGTAAACCCCACATGAGTATGGATGCTGTTGGTAAGTTACCAGCTTCGATTGACTGAAACAGAACAAAACCCTGGATCACTTTATTTATACTGTCCTCCCTGTTAAAACCCTCTCCCGCTAATATCAATAGAACGCCTTATATACTAAATATCACTCATCTGTAATGGTTTATTCTGGTCTCTTCCACCGCTTCTACAGTATGAAGCAACTTTTAGCCTATAAGTTACCCTGTTGAAGTAAGGCAATGTCACCATCACCCATGGCCACTACCTCCACCATGTGCTCAGTGTAAAGTGATGGATAGACAAGTCCTCACATCACTGCTTTTAACAGCAGACTCTTAACTGTGGGCTGGTGCTTTCTAACTGCTGGGCTCTAGGTCCTCTGCTGTTGTCCAGTGATTTCGGATTATAATCCACATATTCACATCGCATTATCTGTATAGTCAATTACTCTCAGATAGGGGAGGCATGACACACTTTTTTTTAAAAACCTAAATGCAGGATCCTTAATATTTAAAAAATCAGGAACCACTATAGAACATAACCCCTATTTTCCTTATTGTTTCAATATGCTCCACACCCAGACCAAACCAAAGTTGGGTTTTTTAGCCAGTGGGACCCTAACCGAGTTGCTGTCATCTTTCTGAGCCCCAGCTCTATCCTCTTTGGCTTCAGGGCTTAATCTCTTTTTCTGAGAGCCATTTGGGGTTTCCTGGGCTTGTTCCCAAGAGCTCCTTCATTTCTGATTTTGGTGTCTTCCTCTTAGAACGTCCTGTATTCTGTTGTGCTCTGCTCTGTGCTGGTGTTTTCTGCCTGGTAGCATTACCTTGAGCTTTAGACAATAATGGTTGGTTAATTATTACACCTTCACTTTCAATCAAGATGTTAACATTTTGGCTTGTGTCCTCCCGACTGGTTTCTTGAATACATGCATGTGTGCAAACACACACACACAATGGGTTCATACTATTTTATTAATTCATACTATTTTATTAACCTGATTTTTAGCTTTTATGATACAAATTATGGACATTTTCCTATGACATTATACATAGACCTATATCACTCTAAGTCATAACTCCATAGTAATCCATGTTAATGGATAGACTGTGATTTACCATAATTTATATATCCAATTCCCTGCTGATGGACAGTAAGAATTCTAGTTTTTATCATTATAAAAAAATACCATGAGCATCCATGTTGCCTACTCTTTGTGCAGGGGTCCAATTACGTCCTTAGAGTACAGTCATAGAAATAGCTTTGGGTGCATTTACATGCGTTTTAAAGATTTTGATGTACATTTCTAAATTGTAGGCTGCCATACTCCTGTTTGGGTTCTGGTGAGTGGTCAAGATCCTATTTCCTATCTAGTGTCTTTACTTTGTCAAAGAAATGCCTGTGGCTTTGCTGAGGGAAACTAGCTTTTTCACCTGAGCTTGTATTTAGATTCTGGGGCTGGGTATGCTTGGTGAGCTGGGCCTCCTCTCTGTTCCATCCTCCTTCCCAGTCCACATTCAGTTGTACTGGAATGTTCGGCCATTGGTCTATAGGGTATTTATGGTGATTCGAGTTGAACATCAAAGCATTCTCCCTTTCAAAACTCCAGGCATTTTAAATATCCTTCACCCCATTCATGCTGCTTCTTGTTTTGCCTCCAGATTTAAATGAAAGTTGAGCTTTTATAGTAGAGATAAAATCAATTTTATATCACAGACATGCTTGGGCAATCCATTCTTCCCAGCATATACTAATAAAGGAAATTACATTTTGAAAGAAGTAAGTATTTATAGACCTTTTGTTTTTAGATTTAAATAAGACTTAATTGTTGAAACAGAGATGCCACAGGATCAAGCTCTGGCTCAAGTGGACCACAATCTAACAACTCATTAATAAAATCTAGCAGATGGGAAAGTGGTTACAACTCCAAGAATAGGATTACTTAGTGTGGGGAATGAATGGAAAATCAAGGTAGGCATGGGTGATTGGATGAAATTTTTGTTCACTTGCAACAAATCATAATGTCTTATTCAAAGCCATTATGGGAAAAGAAAGCTTTTTGTAGAACAGGGAAAAGGACAATGATTTTCGATAAGCCATTCGAGTCTCGGGGAGTTTCTCACCACGAGAGAGAGAAAGATGAATAGATGCAACAGAGCATTGATTTCCTTGAACCAAAATGTGACTTTCCAGGGGGTTCAAGGGAGCCAATAGTTTAAGGAGAATCCACACCCAAATATTCTCTCCTAAAATTCATCCACCTAGTAGGAATGTGCCTGTGATGGACGTGTAACTTCTCTCCCTCCTCTTTCACAGTCTTATTTCTACCACTTTATAAAAGAAAGAGACCTCTCATCTTTCCCACATCACACGTAGGGGGAGGAAACCTCTGGGACATCAAACAAATAGACACAGAAAAATAGCATGTTGAGAAAGTAAATGACTACTGACCAGGATGCTAATCCTTTTATAAGTCAGGTGGTTTCAAATTTGCTTTCAGTCACTTTGAAAGAGGACTTAAGTTGTCAGGTGAGAAATCAAAATAATTGTTGATGATATCTCTTATTTTTGATATATAATTCAAGAGGTCAAGGAATCGAGTGGCACCACCGTAATGTAACTCTTTTCACTCCCCAACAAGGTTTCTCTGTGCTTGTGTCTATAAAAATGAAAAGTAGAAACACAATCGATGCCAAACTCTATCTGTATCTAGCTAAAAGTAAGAGCCATTCATGGATACATGAACTACTTGGGGAAAAAACCCAAACATTTCTGTGCCATGAAGATATCATCTTCAGTGAAATTTTACCTTTTACATTTAATAATTTTTAATTTATATTTTCATATTGATCAATTATGTACCAATAATAATTATAATCCTAACTCAATCCAAAAGTGATTTTTTAATAGTTGGAGGTTTATGGTCATGGAAAATGCCAAAACTTTTAACAAATAAACTTATGTAGATATTTTTATCGTAAAGTAGTATGTTAGGGTAATAGGGCATTCAAAAACTGAATTCAAAGGAAAAAGAAATGATGTGAAATTTTTGAGTTTTTAAATATATTTTAAATGGATGATGGGCATAAATTGTCATAGTATTTAGATTATGTTACATACATTAAAAGTGACATAATAGTTTTGTTTTAAAACATCAAATTTTACAGTACATGAGTGAATCAGTTGCTATGTAATCAAACCACCCTAAAGTTTAGTGGCTTCATACAACAAATATTTCTGATGTTCATGATTCTGTGGGTCAGCGGGCAGTTCTGGTCTTGACTGGGTTGGTCGAACTCTGAGGTCAGCTGGTGGCTCAGCTCAGCTGGGGCTGGATGGTCTCACATCCTATGGCCTCATTCATGTCTGTCAGTTGGAAGCTTGCTGGGTCTAGGGATCCTCAGATGAGATAGCTTGTTTCTGTTCTGTGTGGCCTCTCTTCCACCAGTGGCTAGCATAGGCTTCTTTACATAGTGTCTTATTCAGCTAGGGCTGCTATAACAAACATCATAGACTGGGTGGCTTAAACAACAGACATTCATTTCTCACAGTTATGGAGTCTGGAAATACAACATCAAGTTCCCAGCAGATTGAATTCCTGATGACAGCCCATGCCCTGGCTTGTAGACAGCTACCCCTCTGTGTCCTCACATGGCCTTTCCTCCAAGCATGTGTGGAGAGAGATCTATCTATCTATCTCTATCTAGACACAGAGATCTGTCTTCTATTAAGGGCACTAATCCCCTCATAAGTGTCCCACCCTCATGAACTAATCTAAACCCTATCTCCTCTCAAAGGCCCCACCTCCTAATACCATCACATTGAGTGTTAGGACTTCAACATACAAATTCTGGGGGGAACACAAACATTCAGTCTATAACACATGGTGGCCTCAGGGTTCCAAAGAGCATGGGGACCAAGCCCCAGTGCACATGCCATTTTCAAGCCTCTCCCTAACTCAAGTTTGCTTATGTCCCATTGGCTAAAGCAAGTCATGTCACCAAACCCAGAGGCAGGTTGGGAAAGAACTGCCTAAAGGCATGGATCCAGGGAGGTGTGACTCATTAGGGACCATTACTGCAACAATCTACCATAGCCAGAAATGACATCCTTTGAAATGATTTAAATTAATAATGGAAAGCATTTAGATGTTAACGAGAGAGGGTACATAGTTTTAAAAAAGTATTTCTGGGAGCTTCTGAGAAAAAATTGAAAACTATTGCCTGAGAAATTGGGATTATTTTAGAGGGCAGTCCACACTTTCTCACTTTCCACTCTCCATTGGGCATCAGGGAAGCTGAATGGATGGAAAGTGATGGGCTTTGGCATGGGATGCCTGTGTGCTGAACCCTGACATTTTGTCTACCAGCTGTGTGATCCTGGGCAAGGCACCAAACCCTTCTGAGTCTGTTTCCTCTCCTCAGATGTGGGTTAACAATACCTACTTTATCATGTGACTCAATTAATGGTCACTTTCTACTTCCTCCCACCCCCTACCCAGGACCTCAGTCAACCTCATGGACATCTCAATTTATCATTGAGATAATAACATGTTACCAAGTTTGCTTTGGAACCTTCAAGTGAAAAATGATCTTTGTTGGGAAACATCTGGAAAATATTCTTATTAGGGATTTGTATTCACTTGTAAAGTTATTCATCACCCCATTAAATATGCAAAAGTAAATCTAGACTGAACAGTGATATAAATGATTAGAATAAGAAAGTTTTTATATAGAACTTAAAAGAAATGGAAAAGCTGCCTTGCAAGTACATTTAATTTATGTACATGATTTTTAAAACAAACTTGGAAGCTTTGATCAAAATAGCAATTAGTGGATGTGTCCTATGTCACTTACCATAGTACTCAATAATTCATAGTTGGATGGCTGAGTCTGATGCACCCCGATTTTAACATCAGAAAAGAATGAAAACCCATTGCACAAGCTGTCTTAGCTAGTATAGGAAAAATTTACTAAAATCTTTTTTTCTGCTTGATTTTTATGTTACTCAGATGACTAAATATATAAAGAAATCTAAAACACAAATATGCATAGAATTCCACCAACTATTTTTCTTTTTTTTCCCCTTCTTTTTCTTACTAAATCTTATCCAGGGCACGAGCAGTTTCTCTCAGTTAAGATCACATCATTGACTCAATTTTTATAAGAAACACATTTGGGAATCCTACCATAGTTTTACTGATACTTCCTTTCCCCATCATTTTTTTTTCAAAATCTTCAATCAGTTGATGGTTCTTGAAATTATTATTTTTTAATTGATATTTGTTTTAAAAATTGCAATTGACTTATTTTCTTCTGCTCATTTTTCTTAATAACCTGAAGAAGTTGGTTTGGTTTTTATTTATGGAGAGCTGTCTTCTGAAGACCTACACCCTCCAGCAATATCTCTAATCCTGGAAGTGGACCACATGGCTGCCACTACTGTGTGGTGGGGCTGAAGAGGGGGTGCCCTCTGCCCTGGATCTTGTTTGCATAAGTAAATAAATGGTAATGACTTTCTTCAAGGATATGTCCCTACTGTACCTTAGTGGACGTTATGTGTGAGAAATCTTGACATTATAAAAATAAAATTCCCTTAGGGAGGTAGAAAGAAAGCTGTTGTGTCAGGCTGGAAAAGGCCAGGTCCTTTGTTAGGCTTCAGAATGACAAACAGTTCTGCTTTATTAATTAACTGAGAACTAGATAAGAGACACAAACTTACAGGGCGTTTCTGAGAGGGAGAGGGATGTTTTTAAAAGTGAATTTTAAAATTGAGGTAGGGCCTCCCTGGTGGCGCAGTGGTTAAGAATCTGCCTGCCAATGCGGGGGACATTGGTTCGAGCCCTGGTCTGGGAAGATCCCACATGCCGGGGAGCAACTAAGCCCGTGTGCTACAACTGAGCCTGTGCTCTAGAGCCCGAGAGCCACAACTTCTAAAGCCCTCGAGCCTAGAGCCTATGCTCCGCAACAAGAGAAGCCACTGCAATGAGAAGCCCGCGCAACCCAATGAAGACCCAATGCAGCCAAAAGTAAATAAATACATAATTTAAAAAAAAAATTGAGGTAGACCAGATATACAAAGTGCACAATATAAATGAATACCTTTGATTTTTGTATGTTTACCCCATGTTACCACTACTCAGAGCAAGATATAGAACATTTCCTGCACCCCATAAAGTTCCCTGTATCTCTTCCAGTCAAAACCCACCCCCTTCCTTGGGTCACCACTATTACGACTTCCGTCATTGCTGGGGACTAAATGTTTGTGTCCCCCTGCCCCCCAGCCCCAATCATATGTTGAAGTCCCAGTCCCATTAGGATGGTATTAGGAGGTGGGGCCTCTGGAGATGATCAGGTCATGAGGGCAGAGCCCTCATGAATGGGATTAGTGCCCTTATAAATGACATGGAAGAGATCATTTCCACCACATGAAGACATAGCAAGAATGTGGCATTCTGCAAACAGGGAAGGGGGCCTTCACCAGACACTGAATCTGCTGGCACCTTGATCTTGGGCTTAGCCTCCAGAACTGTGAGAAATAAGTTTCTATTGTTTAAGCCACCCAGTCTCTGGTCTTTTGTTATAGAAACACTAACTACTAAGATCATCATAATTGATTAGTTCTGCTTGCCTTTGAACTTCACATAAATGGGAGCAGATAGCGTGCACTCTCTTTTGGCTGGCTTCCTTCACTCAACAGAAATTGGTAAGATTCGTCTGTGTGTCCTAGTAGTACATTCTGTACATTTGTTGCTAGATTTTATTGCATGAATAACTCCAAGTTTGTCTATCCATTGGTTGATGGGTCTTAGGCTGCCCAAGTGAAGGGATGACACCCACCATCAAGGCTACAAAGTGACTCATGGGACCAGACTCCACTGCTTGCCTCAGACAATTAATTCATTTATTCAACAAATATGTATTGATTTTTTTGAAATTGAAGTATAGTGGATTTAAAATATTGTGTTAGTTTCAGGAGTACAGCAAAGTGATTTTGTTTCACATATATATATATATTTTTCAGATTATTTTCCATTATAGTTATTACAAGATATTGAATATAGTTCCCTGTGCTATATAGTAGGTCCTTGTTGTTTATCTATTTTATCTATAGTAGTGTGGATCTGCTAATCCCAAACTCCTAATTTATCCCTCCCTCCTCCCTTTCCCCTTTGGCAACCATAGTTTGTTTCCTAAGTCTGTGAGTCCGTTTCTGTTTTGTAAAGATACATTTGTATTATTTTTTAGATTCCACATATAAGTGATATCATATAACATTTGTCTTTCTCTACCTGACTTACTTCACTTAGTATGATAATCTCTAGATCCATCCATGTTGCTGCAAATGGAGATATTTCATTCTTTTTTATAGCTGAGTAATATTCCATTATATATATATATATAATGGAATATTACTCAGCCATATATATATATATCTCACATCTTCTTTATCCATTCCTCTGTCAATGGACATTTAGGTTGCTTCCATGTCTTGACTACTGTAAATAGTGCTGCTATGAACACTGGGGTGCATGTGTCTTTTTGAATTAGAGTTTTTGTCTTTTCCAGATATGTGCCCGGGAGTGGGATTGCTGTATCACTTGTGAGCACCTGCTCTGTGTGTGAAGGCCCAGGCTGGGATTGCTGTATCACTTGTGAGCACCTGCTCTGTGTGTGAAGGCCCAGGCACTGTTCTGTGTGCTGGAGGAGCCAAGGAAGCACACAACCAAATCCTTAACCTCATGGAGCTGATGCTGTAGTGGGAAGGGATGGGTACAGATGCTGAGCCGCATGTGTGCCCGGCCAATCCTAGCAACCAAATGGAGAACCTGGGAGAGGGTTTCAAGCGCCAGCAAAAGGCTGGCGCTTTCAGGGATCAGTGCTGTGGGGACTTTGGAGAAAGGTGAGAGTGACCTCCCCAAGGTCAAGAGAGGTCATCCTAAAGCCACACAGGGAACCGATTCTGAAGAACCTTCTTCACCATCCTTTCTTAGATGGAGACTACACATTAGGAGCCCAGTTCTAAAGGACCTGGAGTTTCCATCAGTCCTGGCAGGTGCATAAAGTGTGGAGAGTTTGACCTGTTTAAAGTGCAGTCAGCACCTGAAACTAACACAACATTGTAAATCGAGAATACTCTAATAAAAAGTTTTTAAAAATTGATATAATGAACCATGGTACACAATTTGAAAAAAATAAAAAAATAAAGTGCAGTTAAGGTTAGCTCCCCAGAACAAGAGCTAGAGGAAATTCCCCAGGATTGTTTCAGATGGAGTCACAGACGGGCTAAAGGAAAGATTAGGATCTATGAAAATGTCAAAACAGAACCTTGACAGGGGTTTAAAATGGAAGTTTCATGATTTTTTTTCCATTTCCCAATTTTTAAAATTGAAGTATAGTTAATTTACAATGTTGTGTTAGTTAGTTTCAGGTGTACAGCAAAGTGACTCAGTCATATATATATAGATATAGATAGATAGATAGATAGATATAGATATATGTTCTTTTTCAAATTCTTTTCCATTATAGGTTATTTCAAGATATTGAGTAGAGTTCCCTGTGCTATACAGTAGGTCCTTGTTGTTTACCTGTTTTATATATAGTAGTGTGTATATGTTAGTCCCATAATCCTAATTTATCTCCCTGCCCGTCACCTTTGGTAACCACAAATTTGTCTTCTATGCCTTTGAGTCTATTTCTGTTTTGTAAATAAGTTCATTTGTATCATTTTTTAAAATTCCACCTATAAGTGATACATGATTCTTAACTTGCCATATTTGTTATTTTTATTTCCTGTTTCTTCAATGAAATTTCAACTGAAATAAAAAAAAATGCTGGTTTATTTTTTGGGACAGCAATAAAGTGGGGAATCATTCCATCGATACCGACTCAGCATCCTCACTGCTAATATCTGGTAACTGAACTTGGGATGTGGCAGCTCTGAAGAGGAGGGACACGTGGAGAATCCCTGGGTCTTTCCGAAGGAGCAGCAGGGAGTGATGCACAGACAGACAGTGAGGGGACCAGGCGAGTGGAAGGCCCCGCCCCCATCCTCCCGGCTCCCTCCCACTGCTGCTCCGTGTCTCCGGGCTTGTAGTCCTGGAAGAGGCCAGCCCTTCCTCCAGAGAGGAAGCACATGATAGGTCAGTGTGCACGCCGGACATCTTCTGATGGCAACAGGAGAAATGTAATCAGGAAATCTTAGCCATCTGTGGTACTCAACCCCAGGCAGCTTTGAAAATATACTGGGAGATTGGGATGGACAGATATACACTAATATGTATAAAATGGATAACTAATAAGAACCTGCTGTATAAAAAAAAAAGTAAAATTCAAAAATTCAAAAAAAAAAAAAAAAAAAAAGAAAATATACTGATGCCAGGACTCACCTCAGACCAGGAGAATCACAATCTCTGGGTTGGGATCAGTGCATCAGTGTATTTTTTTTAAATGCTAGGCTATGTAAAATCCCCACTTTTATTCGCTTTATATGAGTAGCAGAGAGTCCCAGAGCTTTTTTTCAGTCTTTGGAAAAGCTTAATGAAATGATACATCAACCTTCAAAAAGGATCTGAGATGAACTCACATATTACGTTTCTTCACTTTGAACTGGACTCATAGTAACTCAGTGCCATCACCCTTGTACACTCATGCTGATCAGAATGATGGATATATTTCCCTATCTGTGATAAATACTCATAAAATTAAATGCATTGATTAGTAAGTGTGATTTGGTAGCCAAAAGGAAATCCTTTAAATTCTGAGGTGTCCACAGTTAGAAAAAATACACCAGGAGGGAGGGCACTGGTGATAGAAAAGTCTGGAGCCAAGCAGTTCGGTCATTTAAACTCCATAGCAAGGTGGGATAGATTAGTAAATGAAGAAGCACAGAATCTGACTTTTGGGATTCTGTTTCTGTGTTTACTATAAAAAAAAAAAAAAAAAAAAAAAGGACGACCCACCTGTATCCCCAGGGAGAACTTCCTAAAAGCCAAAGAGCAGAGGAGACATGCAGAATTGGAAGACCCTCAAAGCCAGATCAAAAAATGTTGAACCCAGGTAGGTTACCTTTAGGCAAAGAGAATTGAAAAGTATCATTCACTGGACTCCTACTACCCCAAGATTAAATTTCACATCCAGTTGCAAAAATAAAAGAGTGAGCCCAACATTAACTATTATATTCCTATTATAGACTAATTCTATAGGTAATAATATCTAACCTCTTTCTTTCTCTCCTTTTTTCTTTCTTTCTCTCTCTCTCTCTTTCTTCCTCCTCCCTTTCTTTCCTTCTTCCTTCCTTCCTTTCTTTGTTTCTTTCTCTCTCTGTCTCTCTGTCCCTCCTTCCCTCCCTCTCTCCCTCCCTCCCTTCCTTCCTTCCTTCCCCTCTCTTTCTCTCTGTCTCTCTCTTTCTTTTGCAAGAGCTTGGCTCATAAATATTTAATAAATGCTGGTAACAACAACAACAAAAACATTTTTTCCATTTGTGTTGATAGCAACTCAATTCCTTTGGTTCCAAGATACAGTATTTTTGGACCTCTTAAATATTAGATATAATTGACATGCTGCATTATATTAGTTTCAGATATAAAACGTAGTGATTCCAAATTTGTATATACTGTAAAATGCTCACCACAGTAAGTCCAGTTAACGTCCACTGCACATAGTTACAATTTGTGTGTGTGTGTGAGATGAAAACTTTTAAGATTTATTCTCTTAGCAGCTGTCAAATATATAATACACTATTATTAACTATAGTCCCCATGCTGTACATGACATCCCCATGACTTATTTGTTTTATAGATGGGAGTTTGTACTTTTTAACCCCTTCACCCATTTCGTTCAATTCGCCACTCTTCCTCTGGTAACCACCAATCTGTTTTCTGGGATCCATGAGTTTGTTTGTTTGTTTGCTTTTTAGGTTCCACATATAAGTGAGGTCATACACTATTTGTCTTTCTCTTTCTGACTTAGCATAATTCCCTCCAAGTCCATCCATGTTGGTGCAAATGGCAAAATTCATTCTTTTTTATAAAGTTGAGTAATATTTCATTGTATATGTATATATCACATCTTCTTTATCCATTCATCTATTGTTGGACACTTAGGTTGCTTCCATATCTTAGCTATTGTAAATAATGCTACAGTGAATATGGGGGGGGTGCATATGTGTTTTCGAGTTAGCTTTTCACTTTGATGTGGTCCCACTTGTTTATTTTTGCTTTTGTAGCCTTTGCTTTTGGTGTCAAATCCAAAAAAATCATTGTCTCCTGTGTTTTCTTCTAGGATTTTTATGGTTTCAGACCTAACATTCAAGTCTTTAATTCACCTTGAGTTAATTTTTGTGTATGGTACAATATAGTGGTCCAGTTTTACTGTTTTGCATGTGGCTGTCCAGTTTTCCCAACATCATTAATTGAAGAGACTGTCCTTTCCCCATTGTATATTCTTGGCTGTTTTGTCATAAGTTAATTGACCCTAACCTATTTCTAATTTGTTTCTTTACATTAACCTTTACTTTAGAAAATAAATGTTTAATATTATCACTTAAGCAAAGAGGCATGTACAAGTATTATAGGATTTATAGTAGCAGCAAATAAATAGATAGATGACACAGAGAGAGAGACAGAGAAAGAGAGAGAGACAGAGGTTAAATTAACGATTCATGCTAAAGAATTTTACCAGCAGTTAAAAAGAATAGAGCTACATGCACTGACTTTGGTGTATTTAGAAGCACCCAGGTGATTCTAGTGCATGAGTAGAGCCCCGAACTACAGGTCTGTGTCAACCACAGGCAAGAAACCTAATCCTTTTCTTGTTATCTTGTAATTGGATTGAAATTATTGGATTTAATTTACCTTGGTAATTTGAAAAACCATACATTTAACTAGCATTTATTGAGCACCTATTATATACAAGAGATTGGGGACATAATATGGATAAGCATAATTCCTGCCCCAAGGAGCTCACAATCTGGCAAAATGAATGCATGAAATAAATGCCCCTGATACATGCATGTCTATATGACACTTCATTCACGGAAGGCCGTTTTCTCTTCCTTCCCCAGCACTTCCTGCGAAGGAGATCGATATCCGAAGTAGGAATGGGGAAGCAAAATGCAACATGAGGATTTTCAAGGGTGTGAAATATAAAATCCCTTGCACTTATTGAAGTACATTCACTTGAATCAGTCTTTTTTGTGTTTATGTTTAAAAGTACTAAATGAATGTAAGTTCAAATTTGTGCAGTTTATTTATACTGCTATAAATTAATAATAAACTTAAATGGGGGGAAACTCACTTAGTTGTCCCATTAGCCTACTTCTTATTCTTTAGTCTGAAAAATGACACAAGAAGGCACATGCAATGGATCTAGTTGCCCAGACATAACCTTTGCTACCATTTTGGGTATCACCTTCCATCGCCCCACTGCCATTTTTATATGTATACATATACATATCTAGGTAATATACAGATATAAATACATGCATATTTAAAGGGAGTCATATTGTACCTTATTATACTGTGGTCTGATTTTTTTTTTCACTTACCGTGCATCATTAATAGTGTCACTAAGCTTCCTTCTAATATACTTTTTAAAAATTGGAGTATAGTTGATTTACAATGTTGTATTAGTTTCTGCTGTACAGCAAAGTGAGTCCATTATACATACACATATATCCACCCTTTTTTAGATTCTTTTCCCATATAGGTCATCACAGAGTATTGAATAGATTTGCCTGTGCTATACAGTAGGTCCTTATTAGTTATCTATTTTATATATAGTAGTGTGTATATATCAATCCCTTTTAGTGGTTATAAAGATTTCTTTTGAGTGGATACACCATATGCACCCTCAAATACTTGCTGCAAAAATGAGGGTCTCAAATTTGATAATTTTGGATGTTTGGATTGTTTATGTTTTTGGCTAATTGTAAATGAAACATTGTGAAGTGACCTTCACCTCTAAAGTAGTTTCATCTGGCATTTGCATCCCTTTTATAGACTTCAAAGCACCTTGTTATATGTTATTCAGTCTGACCCTCACAAAATCCTGTGAGATGGATTGGGCAGATATCTTTGTTGCTAAATTAGAGGTGAGAAAAGAAGGCTCAAAGAAATTGTGACTTGCACCGTAGCAGCTTTTCTGTTAAGTGTTAATGACCAGGATTAGACTCCCACTAAGAGGGACAGACTGGCAAATTCCAGCCAGAAATTCATTGATTGGCGGTAATAACAATGCTAGAATTATAGGGATCAGGACGCTGTTCCTGCTTCTTTGAAAAAGAACAGACGGAACGTTCTGCCCTCTAAAAGCCTCCAACGGTATTTCCTTTATGGGTTTATCTGGTTAATAAGGATGATAATAGGACTAAATCCGCATTAACCGCCACGTTAAAAGCTCTTTACCAAAGCAGCTTTGAAAGTCCCACGTGTACATCACTGCCCCCTGCTGGAGACCTACCAGATGGCCTCAAGTTTTTCTTCTGCACCATTGAGGCAGGGAGGAGCTGAACTTGATTTAGCAACGAGACTGTGAGTTCGAGGGAGTGAGGTGGGGGGAGGAGAGCAAGGGAGCTGGAATCTGTCCCAAGTTCGCCTTTCAGCTGAAGGGAGAGCTGTGGCCTTGGAAGGGGTTGCTGCTGCTCTGGGTTGGGATCTGATCATCAGTAAATTTAAGAGCATCCTGGTGATTCTGATGTATCAGCAGAGCCTTGAGCTACGGATCTACGTCAACCACAGACAAGAAACCTAGTCCCTTTTTCCTTGTCTGTTATATAAGTGGATTGAACATTATTGGATCTAATTTACCTTGAAAATTCATATGTCTAACTGACTCAAACTCTGGCAGGGAAGAGCTGGACAATACTTTTCACCTTAATAAAGTAATAAAGAGTATAAAGACAATAGAAAGTTGGCTGCTAGTGCTGTTTATTGAGCAATGTTTTTCACATCTATGGCTTTGACTGAGTAATCAGGGTGTGGAAGGATTGTGTTCCAAATCTCATTCTACCTCAGCATCCTGTGGGTCCTCTGGCTGGATGAGGGCCCTTCCACTGCAGCCCCGCGTGAGGGCAGCTCTCCGTGTAATAGGGAAGAACGAATCTAACTCCATATTGGGTCTGTTCCTTTTACTTTAACCTTTGTATTTGCTTGCTTTTCCTACAAGTTAATCATGAAAGAGATGTTGCCTATAAGCTTTAATTATACATAATGGCCCATCTCTGGGAGCCCTGCCTCCCAGGTAATGAGCATTAAGCTAAAATACCTTTGTTTAGCTCACAGCAAACACCCTGACCAGATCCACCTGTGAATGGCTGCAGGAAATAAGAAATTAACACATGCCCTCTGGATGCTGACCAGAACCAGGACTTTACCTTCTCCCCTTTTAGTATAAACAAGTCTGAATTCTAACTCGGAAGAGACGGTTCTTTGGGACACTAGTCCACCATCTTCTCGGTTAGCTGGCTTTCCGAATAAAGTCTCTATTTCTTGCCCCAGCAACTCGTCTCTCTCGATTTATTGGCCTGTTGTGTGGCAAGCAGTACCAGCTTGGACTTGGTAACATCTGGTGCCCCCTGGTGATAGATCATCAATGAAGTGCCGTGTATTCCTCTTTGGAACCAGAGCTGAGTGGACTAAGAAGGACCCTTGGAGGTCATCTTTTCTAACTTCTTTACAGGCGAGGAACTGAGACCCCGAGTGGTGACGTGGATTTCCCAGGCTCACACAACACGGTAACTGGGTTAAGTGGGGTTTAGCTGGGGTGCATTGTTCATGGATGGGAGACAGCGACTCAGGCTTCTGAGGAACAAGGCTTGGAGATGAGAATCAGCTGGTGATGGTGAGTTAGAACAGCTCCTGGGGGCCACACACAAGGACCCCAGGTGATGGTTGGTGGCACTCACTGAGCCTGACAATCTGGAAACTTTTTGAGCTATAGACTTACAAGTCCCTCAGGCTATTCTTCAAACTGAATTGATTATTTCCACCCTCACTTTGTCTTCCTCCATTATGTTTCCTCTCAGTAGATGGCACCACCTGCTATTGGACTGATCAAGCTGGAGAACTAGTCACGTCTCTGTCATCCAGTCCATTACTGAGTCCATCTCTTGAATTTTGAAAAAATAACCAATTTACTTATTTAGTTTCCACTTCCTACATCGGCTTCCGTGTCTTCCATATGGGGCTCTATACTTTACCACAATAAAAGAAATGTTTATCTTCAGTGTTTTAAAAGACTAAATGTAAAAACAGAAGAGCTAATACACAAATGTTGGCTGCACAATTTAATTAATTATAGCTGTATTGTACTCAGTGATACCCACCCACCCAGTAAGGGGTCCAGCCTTGCCAAGCTTTTCCTACCTGCCTAGTGCTTCACAAACTCTCTCATGGAGTCGTCAAAACAAACCCTGGATAAGTGTTACTCTGCCCATTTTACAGTTGGGAAAACAGACTGTTAAGCCTTGGCTCAAAGTTACCTACTTATATAACCCACGTTTCAAATCTAAGTCTAACTGGCTCCAAATGGAGCCCAAGTTAGCCATCGTGACCTCATGGAGAACTCAGATATTCTGCCACTTCTGTTACTTTGGAGCAGTAAGTGTAGTCTTTACTCCTGAATTATATTTTGGAAAAGTTCCTTTATCGTAAGAGGATCAATTTGACTTGGCTTTGCATAATTTAACAGGGGGAGAAGATCACTCTGAAGAAGGGTGGGTTGTGAGCAAGGTCATATCTACGTCTGCTTTCTCACTGGATTTGTTGAAACGTCATCCTCCGGCACTGACTCTGAGTTGAGTTTGCTAGCTTATGGGGTTTATTTTAGTGCGCAATGGCAGATTTATTAAACTTTGAATGCAGTTCTTTTTCAATGTATCAATAGTAATTCACCGATCTTTGAAGTTTGAACTTCGAGAGAAGTTCTTGAATTTCCTTCATGTGACCAGAAGAGGTCGCTCTTTCACTATGAATATTTTTACGGGCCAAGGCAAACTCAAGAATATTGCTCTGACCAAAAATTATCCTTTTATTCTCATTCTCTCTCTCTCTCTCTCTTTGTCTCTTCTTTCCTCCTTCTCTTCCTCCATCCACCCTTTTTTATCCCTCTCCCATTATTTTAATCAGTCAGCATCAGATGTGATCGCAGGAGAGTGATGTTTCTTCTCATCTCATTCCCTGAACCTCTTTCCTACTGAGTACAGCACCGCCTCGTGGCAAACTCCCCGAGTAAATGGACCAAATGGCAAAGATGTTTAACCTTCCCCTTTACTAGCTTTCATTTTTGTGTGTAAACAGTTGAACAGCCATGTGGTTGAGGTTCAGTGTTCCTTTTTTTCACCGTCCTGGCCCCAGAGAGGGCAAGGGTGGGAGTTGTTTAGAAAAATCCATTGTCAAATCAGGGAAGAGATTCTGAGATTTGATAGGTAAAACTCATTTTCTGCCTGGAGTTTAGCTTTCCAGAAGTTCTTTTGTTAAGCAATTCACAGGAAATTTAGGCTTTTTTTTAAAAAACTGATCACGAATAAATTATTTTAGAAAAAAATATTTCTTTTTTAGTTTCTTCACCCCGGTTTTTATCTTCTTTTCTCTTCCATATCTCCACCTGTGTTATTCAAGAGAGGTATCCACTTAAGGTTTCAGTTGGGAGTTTTAACAATCAAAATCAGATTTTATCAATTAGAAAAATTTGATTAAATATTAAAATAAAAAGAACTTTGGAGTGCAAGAAATAAGGGAGCCAATGTGTGCGTGTATGTTGGGAGGTGGGAAAGGTGTGTCGCAAACACAAATGTCCTCTATTTTAAATTACCTTGACGTGAGGAAAATTAATCATTTAAGTGTGAGGTGACCTAGAGCTCCAAAGAAATGTTGCCTGTCTGCAGAGGTGCTGAATTCCCAACTTGGTTGGTGAGACCTTCAGTGGACTTGGTTCTTGTGTCTTGGACTCCATAGTTTTTAAGGACCTGAAATGTCCTGGGGACGAGGGGTTAGGAGGGAGACAAGCTTCCCCTGTTGTAGTCAATATTATCCCTGCTTTTCCTTCCCACACAGGCTGTTTAAACCAGCGAGAGGAGCCGGCCCACCAGATGGGTCTCAACCGAATTTTCCTTTGCTTGTGTGACCTTGAGCCAGTCTCTTACTCTGCCAGGTTCCAGCTGTCCCAGTCACAAATGTACATGTGGAATTATGTCATCTGCTAGATCTTTCAAATGCAATTTTAGGATTCCTACTGTCTTAATCTCTGAGGCACCATGATCTGACTCTGATTTACTATCCCAATTGTATTAGGGTTCTTCAGAGAAATGGAACTAATGGGAATATTATATATATATATATATAATATTATATAATTATAAATATATATATATTTCCCACACAATTATGGAAGGTGAGAAGTCACATAATATGTTGTTTTCAAGCTGGAGACCCGGTAAAGCTGGTGGCATAATTTGGTTCAAGTCAAAAGACCGGAGAACCAGGAGCACTGATGTCCGAGGGCAGGAGAAGACGGATGTCCAGCTCAAGCAAAGAGGGTGAATTTGCCCTTCCTTTGCCTTTTTGTTCTATTCAGGCCCTCAGAGGATTAGACTATGCCCACCTACATTGGGGAGGACCATCTTCTTTACTCAGTTCACCAATTCAAATCTCTTCTAGAAACACACTTGCACCCAGAAATAATGTTTTACCAGCTGTATCTGGACATCCCTTAGCCCAGTGAGATTGATATATAAAATTAACCATCACACCAAGCAACTGTCTCACATTACAGTAAAGAGATAACAATCAGTAATTACAATTTTTTTCTGTGAACACATAAAATAATTTACATTTATTTAGAACCTTTTATCCTGAAGTGCTCTATACATATTTCTTCATAATCTTATTGCAAACTATATATAGGACTCTCCCACCTGAAATAGGGCAGCAACAAAACTATTAAAATAAAAAATACAACTTCAAAAGATAGAGGAAAGAAGGGAATTGGTATTTTTTTTTTTTACTTGCTCCTATATGCTCTTATGCCTATAGGATTGGAGAATCCATGTTGACCAAATGGCCCTGTACAAAAGTGGAATTGAATCTGCTCTGAAGGAGACTAAGGTATGTGAATTACTTCAGATGAATCAAAGTACATTTACTCATCTGTGAAACACTTATTAAGGGAGAACATGAAAGAGAAGAAAGGCACAGTTCTTGCCCTTGAGAGCTTACTGGTTGAATGTACCATATTACATAAAATTCAAGAGCCCTAACACTTAAACCAACTAAAAAAAGGTAACTTTATATAAAAGCAATATAATATATACTTATTATAGCATATCTATCTAATATCTATCTGTCGATCACCTATCATCTATCTATCTATCTGTCTATCTATCTATGAGAAACATTTCATCATTCTTTCCTTTCTGTATCCCAAGGGATAACAGCACCAGGCCAGCAATGCCTAGAACCTACAGCTTCCCCAGGGTTGCTGCCCTGCCAGAAACAGGGACTTTGGAGAAAACCATAAACAAGCAAAGGTGGAGTGAGAAGTTATGGGTCCCAGGCCAGCAGTAATTACAATATCTGTGTTTATTTTTCTCTTAGTTCTGGAAACCCTTTTGCCAGTACTCTAAGACTTTATTTGGACAGGAGTGGGAAAAAGGAAGGTGAACCAATAAAATGAATGAACAAGAGCAGACCTTTGGAGCCCAACTTCCTGGATTTCAGTGCCAATTCTTCCATTTACGATCTAGGTGGGCAAGCTTTAAAAATTCTTTTTGTCATCATTTTCTCATCTCAAAAAATCGGATGAAAAGAACACCTGCTTTGTGGGATTGTTGAGAAGAGTAAATTATTTAAATTTGTATGTTTGTATTTAATAAGTGATAGCTATCACCACAATAATGATTATTCCGGCCAACTTTTAACTATGCTTTTTAGGAGATCAGCTTCTTCCTTCCTACTTATCACCCAGCAACAAGAGTGAGGGGTATTCTTTTCTGTGAAAAACACTGTCCTGGGCCCCGGTTCCTGCCCTCATAGTATTCACCATCAAGTTGAAAGGTAAGCTTAACATATTAGTAAATTCTAAACAAATAATCCAAGAGGAGGCTGCTGCAGGAATGTGTTTCAGAGGTCAGAGGTCACACTTTTGGGTCTCCCATGGTGGCTGTTTTGCTGATACCCCTTCAGAGAGCAAGAACAGTCATGGCCGGGGTGAAGAAGAGCTTGGGTATTATAGGCTGAAAACCACGCAACAAGACGGAAAAGGTAATTATACATGTAGAGTATATTGTATATGATTATAATACATGTATTATACTACATAATATATATTATATGTATCTGATGAAGGATTATTATGTGTGATTTACAAATCAATAAGAGAAAAACTCAAAAAATGGACAACATTTCAAATTGGTGATTCACAAAATGTGATAACTAAATGTCTAGTCAACATGAAGGATGTTCAACCTCACTAGGAATGAGGGATACACAAATTAATTCCACAGTGAGATAATATTTTGCACCATCAGTTGAGCAGAAAATAAAGACAGATAATACCACGTGTGGACAAGGATCTGGAAAATGGGAGTTACCAGTCATGACCGGTAGGATTGTGTCACTAGTAACCTGAGAGAGAAATTTGTCACTCTTTAGCAAATTTAAAGATTCTGTACTCCTCAACTCAGCCATTCCACTTCTAGCATGGATGATATTTGACATACTTAACATCCCAGAGGGCAAGGCACCCACCAATAAGGATCTGCACCTTCTCCAATCAGAATGGAGGCTTCCTGTACCCAGTGGGTGTATGTTTCTTGCTAAAAACATGCTAAATATCAGCCCTGCTTCTGGGAATATTCCCTAGAAACTTTACACAATGGATACATGGAAAGATAAGTGTATAAGAATGTTTACTGCAACATCATTTGTAAAAAAAAAAGTAATAAACAATCTAACTGTCCAGAAATGAGTGAATAAATACATATTTGTCTATTATCCAATAGAATACAGCAGTGAAAAGTGGATAAATCTCAGAAACCTAAAGTTTAGGGAAATAACAATGGCAATGCTGTAAATAGAGTTTGAAAACAAAGCAATACTATATTTACATGTAATAACAGTTGAAAGCATGCATGGGAATGACCATCACCGTTCAGAATATTGGTTATTTCTGGGGAAGGAGAGAAAGGAGGGAGAGGGTGAGGGGGCTTCAACCTGATGACTTGTCTCTTAAAAAAAGATGAGGAACAAGCATGGAAGATGGTTAGGATTTGATCAACCCGGTGATTGGTCCCCAGATATTCAGTGTGCCATTCTATTCTGTGTGATGGAAATATTTTACAGTGCAAATTAAAAAAATCTACATAAACAAGATTATGAGCTGCAGATCAGTTTTCAGTGGTCTCTGGGCAAGTGGCTTCTGCAATGCTGAGTTCTTTCTTGCTTTCCACCAGTGCCCTTTAGGAAAGATCCTTCCCCTTCCACCCTTACTCCCACCTGCCCCTCAGCTCAGAGCCCCTTTCCCTTTGCCGGTTTCACCCCTAGGATGAGGCTGAAATGCCATTTTGCGGCTCTTCAATCTCTAAGTGTGCTTCTGTGGCCTCCTGTGCCACTCAGAGAGCCCTGTTATGGAATGGCGCTGTACTTGAACTTGGGACATCATTACAGACGGCTCCAGAACATTGGTTATCACAACATTCTTCATTAACTTGAAAGCGTCAACCTCTCCTCCTCAGCCAGGCTTCACAAACCTGCCTGGAAAGCAAATGGTGTTCTTTCTTGGCATCTTACCTAGGAGGGTCTGCAGTGCCCATGGGCTGACCTCCATCTGATGGATGTTACCCATGTAAGGTTTATGACTCCACTTGAAAGCCTGAGGCTTTGGAGGAAGCGACTGAACACAGGTGCTTCAATTAAAAAGGCAAGTACATCTGACAAGGCACATGCAAAAGCTCTAAGCATGTTGCTGAAACACACTAATTTCTTCCAGAGATAACCCTTTTCATGCTGCTTTCTGGTGTAACATTTAATGTATTCTGTCCTTTCCTTTGAATTGGGTTAGATTTAACTGTGCTCCCAACGAAACAGAAAGGACCGACTGGAGTTCATTTCTTGAAGGATCATAATTTAGAGATTCTGACTTTGGGGCGATTGGAAATGGATACAAATCGATCACTGAGTTTCTGACTGGAGGAAGCAAATGTGAAGAAGGGACATTTATATTTGGGAACTCTCTTGACCCTTTCCCCAGTTCCTGGGGTGAGGTGAGGGAGCTGGGTGTGTGTTTGGGGCACCACGGTCTAGCAGATTGAACATGGGCTCTGCAGTTAGACCTGGTTTTGAACCTGGTTGTGTGGCTTTGGGTAATTCATTTTACCTTATCTAAGGGCTTGGATTCCCTCAATTACAAAGTGAGGGAGGGGTGCCTGCCATTAAGAAGCTGAGTCAGCATTAAATAAGATGACGGCTAGATGGCGACCCGTGCAGTACGGGGTACCCGACTCATTCCTTCTTTTTGCCAACCCTCACCCATAGCTCGGACACTTCAAATCCCCGGGGTCCTGCAGTTGCTATTCCCTTCCTCACTCATGCAAATCTGCTCGTAGGAAGGTTTTAACTGGGGGCAGGTAGGAGGAGGTAATGGAGGAGTGAGGCAGGGGGCTGCAGGGGAGTCTGTGTGGAGGGGGGGGGGAGGAGGCTGTGAGGGTCTTTCATGGTCATCACGAGTTACTGCCTGGTGTTACCCAGTTATCCAGTTTTTGCAAAAGTTAATCTCTAATTATGAAATCAGAAGCTCTCTTGATCCAGTTTCTGGGATGGTGGGAGTCAGGGACAGAGGGCTTTCCCAGCTCCGGAATCATACCCTAGCCTGTTTCCCTTGTCATCCACGCCTGTAGTCAACCGCATTAAAAAAGGGGAAGGTTACCCAGGCCTTTTTCAATCCACTTGGGAGCTAGCTGAGTAGAGGCAAAGCTTCACTGTTCTCCTATTGAGGCAAAAAAGGCAATTGTCAGATTCACCAGTTGTGTTTTAATGGACTGAGTCCTGTTTTGGAACAAGAGCTGTTTGGTCTTTTGACTTTTCTGAGCCTCAGTTTCCTCATCTGTAACAAGGCAGGGTATCATTCTGTCCCAGCCTACTACTGGGGATATGGAATGAGAAAGTAGATGAAAAAGCATTTATAAACAATAAAGTGCTATGTAAATCTCAAATGTCATTAATACCTGTGCCTGCAGCCTTTACAGATGCTGCCTCCAGGGAAGAGGAATGTGAATTGGCCACTGTTTCCAGCAGGACATGAGGCAATGTCCTTACCTAGTTAACCTCATGTTCAGTACATTCTGCTCTCTTTCATGTCAACAAATCAATTATTTTGTACAGCCTTTCCCTGAAGCCCAGAAGAAGGGTTTAGAGATGCTGATAGGAGTCCAATTTAATCACTGACTTCGAGCCAGAAAGATGGGATAACTCAATGCCTGAATAGTCAGAACTGGGGTGAAGTCATAGAAAACTGTACCACAAGTAAAATGAAGGTTTTGATTTGTTCTCTCACATTTTCTCGGTCTAATTTTAAAACCACAAAATGATAGGCATTATTAGTCAAATGAATATTGGCTTTCAGAGTGTTCTCATGAAAACTTATCAGTTATCATTTATGTTCTTGGGGTCCAGGGTGTTTTGAGACCAGAATTTGTTAGTTGTAAGTGAAAGAAAGTTAATCAACTCAAACTAATGAAAAAAGGACATGTTTACCTCACTTAACTGGAAAGCTCAAGGGTAGATAAGCTGGATTCAGGGGCTGCAAGATTGTCTCAGGGCTTGACCTAGTTCTCTCTCATCCCAGCTCATCTCTTTTCTGTGCTGGTTGATCTCAGCCCTATGTCCCTCTGTGGTCCCAAGATGGCTCTCAGGATCCTCATCCAATCACCCATTGCACTGAAAGACAGACAATTGCCTTGTACTATTCCTTATAGGCAGACAATGAGAAGCCATGTATGATAACCTCATCAGTGTCTCCAGGGAAACTTAGGTCCCTGTAAGGACGCAAAGCTCATAAATCTGCTGCATGTAGAGTTGCATGTTTCATTTATAGTAAATTTAATTTTCTCCCATCTCTGGCTGGTCACCATTTCCTGAGAACTGCTCATGTCACCGCATGAAAGGTAATTCACAGCTCACGTGTTTACACCAGAGGGTGTAAGGCCACATTGCTGGGGAGCAGGTCACGTGCATTTTATTTTCATTCAGCCACTTAGTGCTTGGCCCACCTGCACTGACTTTGGCATCATCACCCTCGCTGCTTCTCCCAGCTCCCAGGGGTTCTGTGGTAATTAGCAAGAGCACCTGGAAAGCTCTAGGCACTCCTTAAAAATTGAAGTGCCAAGTGAAGTTACTCTGCGACTAGAAAGGAAGGTGGATAACGAGGCAGGGCTGACCCTGATCTCTCACGCACCCTCCATCACTGGGAATCAGCCCCTTCGTCACAGTGGATGGAAAGCCTCACACTTGTCTGCAGCGTTTGGGTGAGTGGGGTCCCATGCTGAGAGCTTTGCATGGTCCTGTGTGTGCACAGACAGCTCAGATGGGTGAATGAGGAATTAGGTTCCCGTCAGTAGCACCGTCTGTGCTGTGCTCCCAGAAGAGACTCAGGGCCGTGGTTCACTCTTCCCACCATCTTGCTGCCTAAGTTCAAGTTATCAAACCCGCCAGTGCCCCTTCCACATGGACTACAGAAGTCTCATAATCTGTCTCTCTGTTGTCTCCGCCTCCCTTCTCATTACCATTGCAGGATTATCTTGTGGAAACGTGTACATATGTCATTCCTCAGCAGATAACCCTCTCCCTGCTCGCCTCAAAGCTACCAAATAACAGCCCAACTCTACAGCCTGGCTCTGAACACCCTCCTGGGTCTGGGAGTTACCTACCTCTTAAAAAAATCTTTTTCTTTTCTCCTTAATGATCCCTCTACTCTCCCATAGGATTCGGCTCTTTCTGCTACTTTGAATGCCCTTCACTAACTGTGTGTCAGCTTCCTTACTTGTGTAATAAGGTAACAATGATTATCTCCCCTGGACACAGTGGTAGATTAAATGGAATATTTTATAGCAAGAGGCTAGGATGGCGCCTGGTGCATTCATGGGATATCAGAATGCTGGTTGTTATTATTATAATCTCTCCTTCATGGCTCAGCCTGAGAACTGTTTCTTTTCTGATGCCATTCCTAGTCCTTGGTCTTGAGGGATTTTTCCTTCCACTGAAACCCCAAAGTGCTCAAGTCTCCACATCATAATTTGGTATTATGTAAAAATTATCATGTATTTAGAGTTTGTATCAAGTCCAATTTTACATGTCTTTCTGACTTGCTAAGCTTCAGAGTCCCTTGTGTTATATCCATATTTTTTCTTTTCAATATGTTTCAGACTACAACTTCCTCTGTGGTAAGGGCTCTCTGGGTAGCTGCCAGCTGGCCTCGAAGCCCCTGGCTCACCTCGGCCGCGGCTATGCAGTATGGCTATTGTGACTGCCATTGTGCTCATGGAAGCAAGAGCCAGGGCAGGTCCAGGGCTCAAGGGATGCAGAGACGGCCTGTGGCCAAGAAGGGACAAGATGGAGGTACAGCCTAGTTTTCCTGGGGAAGAGTTGTCTTAAATAGTTTGCTGAGGCCCTGAATGCAGTCACTAAAGAGGCCAGGAAGGTTTGAGGTTCCAAGCCCCTACCCAAGTCTGTCCTGCAAAGGTGGCTCTAGAGACAGAGGGTCAGTGGTTTTGGATTTGGAGCTGGTCAAGACCAGACTCACAGGGCACTACTCTGTTCTGAGTCTACCACTTTAGAACTGAGATGAAGGGCCATAACTAGGGTGTGAGAACTGGCTCCCTAGTGGCCGCTCCGAGGGCCCAGGTCACACAACTTGGGTGAACTTGGACCAACAAGAGGCAGGAGACAGGAATGAGCCTGCAGATGAATTGTTCTCCTTCCCTCCCCCATTTGGTTCTTGGGTCCCAGTTTCCAGGCAGCATCTGGAGACAGTCCATGCGAGTGGGCAGAATGTACTTTATGGGTAAGGGTCCACCTTCTATTTGCTATGTTTTCTACTCTACTATCCTTTCCCCCTCACTCTGGCTTCCAATGCATTGCACTCCCCGAGTAAACAGGCTGCAAATTTTGCCCGTTTGTTTCCTAGGGCACCCTGCCAAGGAAACGTTACTCTATTATCTTTCTCTTCTCTCCTAGCCTCTCCTCTCCTCTGTTCTTCTTGCCTCCTTTGTTCTCCTCTATCCCTTTATTTTGTTTCAAACAAGATCATAGAGAGTAGTTTTTCTGGGGAGGAGTCCCAATGCTTCTTCATCTTTGGGGCTAATGCCCTAAGGAATCATGGGGGCAGTAGCTTTCTGAGTGGGATTCAGGATGCTGATCTTAATAAAATAAATGTGGGTGCACTCAATTTTAAGTAATCCCTTGTATGTACATTCATTCATATTCATATTTGCCCAAAAGATTAAATGAGAGAGTCATTATTTTCTTTACAAAAGAGTTCACATAAACTTCTATCACATATAGATAATGATTTGATTCATCACTTTCAGGTGGCAATGAACTTTGCAGTTGTAATCCTAGTGTAAGAGGCCATGAGGAGGCTGGCCATTGCTGAGAGCTGCTGCTCTGAAGTGAAGACAGATCCACTCTTCCTATTCTTCCCTGGAAGTTGGGGGTAGTGCTGGCTTTCCTTTGCTCTCTCATTGCCTCTAGAGTGGGGGAAATGCTAAATACTCTATCTAAAAACCCTCCGTCTCAGCACTGGGGTCCTTCACAAATATCTGACGTGGCTACGTAGCCACTCGTGTGTGTGTGTGTGTGTGTGTGTGTGTGTGTGTGTGTGTGTGTGTGTATGCGGGGGGGTGAGGCTGGTAAGTGGAATAATGGTCTCCCGAAATATCTACGTCTGAATCCCTGAAACCGGTGACTAGGTAACCTTACATGGCATGAGGGGCTTTGTAGATGTGATTACGTTGAGGACCCTGTGATGGGAAGATTATCTCGGATTACTCAGGTGGCCCCTAAGTGCAATCACAAACGTCCTCATGAGAGGGAAGCAGGAATATCAGAGAGGTTTGATGATGCTTTTCTGCTGGCTTTGAAGATGGAGGAAGGGCCCATGAGTCAACAAATGCAGGCCTTACCTTTCTAGGAGCTGGGAAAGGCAAGGAAACAGGATTTCCCCCTGAGCCTCTGGAATGAACATGCCCAAGAGCTCCCTGTGTCTTATAAATATGGACAAAGACTAGAGGCAGGTCAAGATTGCACAGGACGCTTACTAGCTCCCCCCGCAAACACGGGATTTTAAAAGCAATCCATTCACCTCATTTTTATTCCTCCAGCAAAACATCTCCCTCCTGTGCCCTAATCAGCTCTGTGACCCAGCTGTGCCTCCGTGCTTTATTATGAGTTGGCCAAAAAGTTCATTTGGGTTTTTCTGTAAGACGTTAAGGATCTTACATCCTTGGACCTTACCAGGGTCTAAATGGGAGGAGAGGAGACTTGGGCTCCCTGTAGAGGTCAGAGTGTGTATGGCCAGCCATGCTAAGTGCCTCAAGAGACTCCTGGAATTTCAGAGGATGAATGGACCCCAGCGGGGGGATGTATCAGGAGGTCGGTGGGTCACAGAACCTTTCATAGAGGAAGGGAATGACCTGTGCTCAAAGGATGGAAAAGTATAACTGAGCAGAGAGGGGGATGTGTGTGCTCACAGGCAGAAACGTGAGAATCTGTAGTGTTTCGGGTCCTGATCCTAAGCTATTTTGACCTGACTCTGCAAATGCAATTCTTCTTGTCTGATTTGAGTCTTTCTGAAAATATGACTATTTATAGGATAGTTCTAGAGCTGAAGTACTTAAGATGGAGTAAAAAAAATGATTATGCTGAGAAATCGGGGAAGCTTAGGACATGGATATGCTCTTAATCCTTTTTAATTGGAAGCCCCTGAAGAAATACAGCTGGCCCTTTATTCACCTGCAGATTAAATGGACAGATATTAATTGAATAATGAAACATCTGGGGAAAAATGTGGCCTCATTTGTATTCATGAGTTGATAAGGCAATTGCAAAAGAACATTCTGGAATGTAAGATATCTTTTAACAAATAAAAACCAACTATTTGGAAAAAAAAAAACAAACCTGCAAGGTGGTGAGGATTGTGGTAGTTTAACTATGATTTCACTATTAGTGAGCAAAGACAAAACACAGCAGCAGGAGGTAATGCAGATGGACTCAGGTCTCAGGAATTTACTCTCTGAATAGTCTGCAGTATCACCTGCTCCTAGTAGTGAGAGGGTAGATGATGTATATATTTTTAATATTAGATTATTCTTTTTAAAAATTTGAATTAAACCCCAATAAATCTGAGTGTGGAAGTGACTGAGTATAAATTGTCATGGTCTTAGGTACAATATTCAGTAACTGGTTAATTAAGAATCTACACAGAGAGATTCCCTAAGTGTGAGATTTCATAAACCATGGAGATATTCTGGGGCAGAGGTCCTGGACGACACTGTTCAGGTGACAGAACAGTAATTTTTTTTAAACTATTTTTTAAAAATTAATTAATTAGGCTGGGTCAGGTCTTAATTGCAGTATGTGAGATCTTCACTGAGGCATGTGGGATCTTACGTTGTGGTGCACGGGCTCTTCATTGCGGCATGGGCTTCTCTCTAGTTGTGGCACACAGGCTCCAGGGTGCGTGGGCTCTGTAGTTTGTGACACCTGGGCTGTCTCATTGAGGTGCGTGAGCTCAGTAGTTGTGGCGCACGGACTTAGTTGCCCTGTGGCATGTGGGATCTTAGTTCCCCGAGCAGGGATGGAACCCGTGTCCCCTGCATTGGTAGGTGGATTGTTTTTTATTTATTTATTATTATTTTTTAAACATCTTTATTGGAGTGTAATTGCTTTACAATGGTGTGTTAGTTTTGGTAGGTGGATTCTTTACCACTGGACCACCAGGGAAGTCCCAGTAATTGTTATAGTTTGTGCTAGAACAGAATTTTATAGAACAATCTACTGAAGATATTTTACTTTATTTTACTTAGTGTACGTGTGATCCCACTATTAGGATCTCACTTTTCGGTGTCTGCAACATTTTCTAGTTTTCTTGGGTTTCCTACTGAATTAAAATCTCTTCTAGTAGATGATACAATTTGAGCTATTGTGAGTCATGACCATTTTAGATGGGATTAGCTGATGATGGCAAATTGATAAGAGAAGAGCACATCCTGCAAACACATGTGAAAGGAGTCACAGGCATCCAGGAGAGAAGGACCTGTGGAGCCCAATGTTAGCAGTGACATGAGAATGTGTGACTGTGCCCCCGCATAATATGTCAAGGCTTGGACATATTATGGTTTATCATTCCAGGGACTTAGGTTGCTGGCGAGAGAAACTCATTGTACCTAATAAAGGGGAAATAGAGAAATGTATCGAAAGGATATGAGATGCCCATAGAACTGAAGGAAAGTATGAATAAATAAGCCATAAGCAGGTCAAGAACCTGGAGAGAGTTGGAGAAATGATGGGTAGTGTCTGTGGGCCATCTTTGGGATGAATCCAGTTGTTTTCCAGTTGTTTTCTCTCTTTGAATCTCTCTGCACAAAATCTGAATCTTGGGTAGGAATGGGGAAAACCTGGCCTTGGTTTATCTCCCCTTGGTCAGAGGAGGGAAGGGCACCTTGAATGATAAACGGCTTTGTCAAAACCATCAGCCCTAGATGATCTCTATGCCGAGGGAGGAGGAAAGGCAAGGAATTGTTCCCCAAATCAGTGAGATGAGTTTTGGGTTGCCAGCAATGACAGCTATCATCTCGAGACAGCTAGAAGTTCTCTAATGTTTCAAATGGGAGGACAGTTTTGTCTATTCGCTTTCAAATTTGTCAAGGCTTAAACATGAGGGTGCTTATAAACTGGGTAATAAACACTAGAGCAAAGGGACGATCAGAAGAGGCTGCGATGACTCTGACTCATGACTATATTTTCATTCTGAAGCACAAAAAGGTAAATGACATCTTGTATAACAAGGTCCGAGTTTCTAAGAGAAGTCTGTACACAGAGTTAATGTATTATTGAGAAAAGCCTGGACTTTTGACGTGGAAGGATTTATCAAGTTGAGTTTGTTTATTTGTTTTTTTTTTGGGGGGGGGGGTGACTTCTTTCCTTTATAATGTGAAATTAGGAAATTAGGAATAGGAAATAATATTTCATAGGGATTTTGTAAGATGTGTGAAGCTCTTGGTACATATTAAGTCCTTAATAAATGTTAGCTTCCGTCTCTGTGTGTTTGTGTGTATGTTTCTCTTTTTATATGAATCATATGTACTAATGTAGTTTTCCCTTCCCTGTAATGAGCTGAAAAGCAATTCTCTTCCATTTTATTTTCCTGCTTTGGAGCTGATGTTGGTAAGTGGTGCAAGTAGCAGACTAGGCTGTGTCTATCCCAAGGTCCGTATTACAAAGATACAATCATTTTCCTCTTAACTGTAGATGAAGCTATTTACATACCTGGTTGTCTTAAACATCTCAGATAGCAATCGTCAGCTATAGTTTAAAGGCAAAACGAAATCCTCTGTGGATTTGAATCATACCTAGAAGCAAAATCATCTAGTTATGAGTGCTTGGTTGGGCAAAGTAAAAGAAATGTATTAGAACACCTAAATTGCACTGAATTGTAGTTGTGTCATTCATTGCAATATAAGTATTCTAAAAGGTTTCTTTTTATTTGTTCAACCAATTCCTCATATTGAAATGCCTTGATGGGGTGAGTCTTGCAAATATTTAAATGAGGCTGAAAGTAGAAATTGGCATAGAAATAAACAAGAAGCTGTTTAGGGAGGCATCTAGGGGGTGAAGGAAATAATTTTGGAACATGTAGGAGGAGGAACAAGTCATCTTGGAAAATACAGTAAACAAAATTTACCCATTGGTTCCAACCCATGGGAGAAATTAACCCAGGGAACCCAGAACATGGAAAATGGCCTTCAACATCAGAATAGAATTTGAAATTCAGCCTTGCCTCTTCCTGGTAGCTGATTGACTTTGGACACGTTTCTCAGACTCTTTGATTTTCATTGTTCTCATCTGTAAAATGAGGCTAAATAATAACTTCATCTGCAGGGTTATTGTGAGGATTAAATAAGAGGGTAAAGGACTTTGGAGTGATCAGAACATACAAAACATTCGATAAATGATGCCGTGTTACTAGTTTAATACATTGAATAATATGTGTTCTAAGATACAAAAATTTTCATTCATTAAGAATATACCTGAAAATGATGCCTTTGTTTATAATTGATAATCTTATTAATTTCCACATACTAATGCTGAACCTTGTATAGCATGAAAGAAAAAACATGGACTTTGGGGGCAGACGGATTTCAATCATCTCTTCTGCTTGGGAACTGAGAGGTTTGGCAAGTCACTATAGCTTGCTGAATCTCAGTGTATTTATCCACACAGTGGGGATAAAAAGCTTATCTCTTGGAGTTTTTGGAGGATTATGAAATAACCAATGAAAATTGCCTGAGTATATAGAGTAGGCAATAAACACTAGTTCTTTTCCCCCGTGGTATTATTCTGAGCCTATCATAATCCTATTATATCTCATAGTCATCTCAGAATATGGACAGCATATAGAATCTTACAAATGGTATATAATATATTATAATGGAATCATAGAATATAAAATTTGAAAGTAAATCTGGTGAAAATGTAAACACTGCTGATTGATGTGCTAATATCTTCTGAAGCATCCCTGGCTAAGTAAATTGCTAGTTAGTTTCTGTGATAACTAGACCCTCACTACCTTAGAATGGAGAGTCAGTTCCATTTATAGGCAGCTTTAATTGTCAGGAAGTTCTCTGTATTGAACAGAAAGCTTCTCTTGGCAATTTTCCCTCGATAGCCAGAGTTCTAGATCCTGAGGAGCTCCACATCACAGCCCTCTGTGTATTTCAAGTCTGCTCTCATAGAACAGCACCTGGTCTGTATTGAAGATTTCCTAAATGAATGAAGGAACGAATGAATGAGCAAATGAGACAAGAAATGAGAACTGTTTAACAGTATTAATGCTTTACTGTCTCTGCTCAGAATGTTAGCACATTTTCTTTTGCATTATATTGTATCATTCATGGTAAGATAAGGAAAGTAGAGTCATTATGAGTTTTATAGAATAAGATTTATTATAGGAATAAGGCCTTACACAATTATGGAGGAAGCTGGAGAGGTAAGGGTTTGAAAAGAGGAGTTGGAGGATTAGAGAAACATCATGAACCAGGCCTTCTGAAGCACTAGCACAAGTGGACCAGTGCAGGGCTCACAAGGAATATGAGAAGTCAGGGATGTTGCCTGGGAAGGGGGTCTGGTGGAGGAGTCTAAGGAAGGCTGTCACCTCTGCACCTGGCTGTTGGTCAGTGGGTCAGTGTATTAGTCAGGGTTCTCCAAAGAAACAGAACCAATGCAGGAGTAAATACATATATATATTTGTATTTATTTATGTATAGATTTATTATATATACATATATAATATATACAATATTTACATATGTACATGTATGTATACATATATATGTATATGTGTATATATAGAAAGGTTTATTATAGGGAATTGGCTCACCTGATTATGGAGACTGGGAAGTGTGTGCCAGCAGGCTTGTGACGCAGGAGAGCTGATAGTGCAGTCCTGGTCCTAAGACAGTCTGCTGGAGAATTGCCTCTTGCTGCAGAAGACCAGTCTTTTTGTTCTGTTCAGGCCTTCAACTGCTTGGATGAGGCCCACCCACATTCTAGAAGGCAATCCGCTTTACCCAATGTTCACTGATTTAAATGTTAATCACATCCAAAAAAAAACACCCTCTGGGGTGACACGTAACATTCACCATCGCAGTCATCAGGGCTGGCAGTTAAGAAGAGTTGGATACAGAGGAGGGAAGAGCAAGGATAGTAGCTGGAACCTGCCAGCACTTCTGCCTCTATCCTTTATTGCATCTAACTATGGTGATCTTCAAAGAATAATGGATACTGTTCACTTTGTCTTTCCAAATCTTACATTTCCTGGGAGGGGATTCAGGGACTCTTAAAGCTGGTAGACAAGTTGACATAGTATAAAGGCAGCACATTCCACTCCTTATCAACTTGGCATCAATACACACCCTCTTAACCCGTATTTAACTTTCTAACATGATGCAACGATCCCTCAGACAACCTAAAACATGCTACCCCTATTTCCCCCAAAAGATACAAAGTCTCAGTGGTCACTTAATCCATCTCCAGGTGATGTTATTCCTTTTCAAGCTGCATCATGCTCTTCCTTTGATATCTTGTAACTTAAATACTGAGATAAAAGGCTAACCAACTATTGAAATGTCTGATGATAGATATTAGGGTGATGGGAGAGGGGGAAGAAAAGAAAAATAATTGGTTAATATATGCACAAATATTCATACCAAAGTAAGAAGAGCAATGCTCAAAATTACTGCAGTTCTTGTTTCTATAACCACTCAGGTGGGTCTACCTCGTTTTTACAATTTCCTTCTTCCTCTGCCCATTCTGGCTGGTCATGGTTTTTGCCTGGCAGAATGACCCAAACTTTCTTTCGTTGTTACAGTTATTTAACAATGATACAGCCAGTTATAACTTCATGCTCATAAAGTTTTTTCCCCCAGCTGGTGCCATAACTGAGTTATCTAAAGGCCATTCAATTGTTCTATCAGACCAGTGACTGATCAGGAGTGACTAGTGACTTCCATATACATGAGCTTGTTGTCACACTTTGTTGGATGTGATATAATTCCCAAGTTGATAACGAGGCTCTGTGGAATACTATGATAATTAATGAGGCATTCTCTGGGCCTATAAATATTGACTTTTGGCAGAAGCATTGTGGGCAGAAAAGGCAAATTCATATGTAGAGCAAGTATCTCTTTCAGTGAGAACAGAGCACTGCCCCTTCCATGATGCCTTTGGATGACTGGATGGTTCTCCCAGGGAATGATTCTGTATTAGAGATTCAGTGTTGAGCTCTGCTGCCGGCAGATTGAACAGTCAACAGTGACTGGGTCAGACCAGTGTTACTCACCCCGTGTATAATCTCCATCCCTGTCACCATGGCCATTTGGTTAAAGAGGCTTTTGGGCAAGGGTTGGGGTGTCTTGGCAAAGAGCCACATAGACATCTACAGAATAGGTCATCTTGTATCCCTGATTATCTTCCTCTGTTCAGGTGGCTCTTTAATGAACATTCACATAAAATCCAAACATCTTCACACTGGGCCCATTCAGAGAGCTCAATCCATATACCTCTTCCCAAGACCTATTTTATCATTACTTTTTTTTTCCTAATCATGTGTTCCTTCTAAGTCTTTCTCCATAAGCTTACTGCCCGTGAGTCAATGTAGATCTCTATGTCTGGCCATCTGTACTTGCTTGAAATTCTGTCTACTGGGAGGATTTTACTTCACTGTTGCCCTTTAGGGCCACTCCAGAGTGGAGCTGTGGCGCTGCCGTTGTCTATTTTGGGGTAATGCCAGCATATCCTGCAGAACCATCTATAAATCAGGCCTAAAAGTTTTCTTCCTCAACTGATTATTAGGAACTCCCCATGAGACCATATCTATCACTACATAGCTAACCACTTGCTAAGCTTGGTGGCTTCAAATAACAACCATTTTATTTGCTTGCTGTTCTGAGAGTCAGGAATTTAGAAAGGACACTGTGGGGACAGCTCACCTCTCTCCATGTGATGTCTGCTGGAGCTGGACCATTCCAGATGGCTTCTTCACTCACTGGTCTGGTGGCTCAGCTTGGCTGGCTTGACTCTGGTCATATATCTGGGGCCTCAGTTCTCAGTGTCAGCTAGACTTCTGGGCTCTTCTCCATGGCCTCCCCCTCTCTTTGTGTCATCTCTGGATCATCTTCCAGTAGGATAGCTGTATTTCTTACATGAATTCTCAGGACTTCTAATAGCAAAAAAGAGGTTCTAGGCCTTCTTAAAGCTTAGACCCAGAACTGGCATAGTGTCGCCACCACTGTATTCTAGTGCTTATTAAGCAAGTTGGGCCTAGCATAGATTCAAGGGGCAAGCACTGCACAAGGGCATGAATATTGGAAGGCATACATCTTTGGGAACTTCTGTATTTGACTAGTATATAGACCACCAAAATGTTTTAAAAGAATATTTTGTTGTTCATATAAAACCCTAATAAAATAAAACCCTAATAGCTCTGTAACTTATAATTTATAGACAGAGGCTATATATATATATATATATATATATATATATATATATACACACACACACACACACACATATATATATGTATGTGTATGTGTATATATATATACATATATATATGTATATATATATATATATACACAACATACATATATATAAACAATATTCAAATATTCAAGGCTTCTCCTAACATCAGGCTATAGAAATACACTGATATTGATAGCTCTCGAGTAAAAGATGAATTCATTCTCTTATGTCCTTGTTTGGATACCACAGGAGTGGTAAATAAAATGTCCCTAGCCAAAGTCAACTTATTTCTCCTCTGCTGGCCATTGGCTGTTATCAAACCATTGGAATAAACTAGTTTGGCACGTTTATTGGGCATTGTCGAATGCCCCAAATTACTAGATAACTTTTAAAAACATGATCCCGTGTGTTTTTTCTTCTTTTTACTCCTTTTGACAATGAAGTTCTTTTATCATTTAAACTAATCCACAAACTGTAGGCTGTCAGTAAAGGAGGGACCCAAAAGAACACAATGTGAACAAACAGTCAAATTCTTGGCTTTTAGTTCTAACACAGGCTTTAAAAATTCTTGGTAGAGTGGTAGAGTCCATAGTCTGAAAGCCACAGCATTATAGGTTTGTAATGCCCAGACATCTGAATAGAGAAAAGTATGTGAGGCTTTAAAGTAGCCATTGCCTGGAGGACAGAGAACGTAGAGTTTATATCATAAACAATAGAAAAGGGGGAGATGTGAGATGACCAAGAGCGGTATTCCCTCCAAAAAGCATAAGTACATGGATAAGTACTTGGAAAATTGTTTGGCAGTTGCTTTCCCTTCCTAGCGTCACTGAGATATAATTGACATGTACCTTTGTATAAGTTCAAGATGTACAGTGTAATGATTTGATATGTCTATATTGCAAAATGATTACCATAATAATATTAACACATCTATCACCTCACATAGTTACAATTTTTTGTGTGTGTGATAAGAACTTTTAAATCTACTCTCTTAGTAACTTTCAAATATACAGTGCTGTGTTGTTAACTATAGTCGCCATGCTGAACTTTACAAACCTAGAATTTATCTTCCACCACGTTCACTCATTTCCCCCACCCCTGGCAACTACCAGTCTCGTCTGTTTCTATGAGTTTGGTTTTTCTAGATTCCGCATAAGAGTAAAATCATACATTATTTGTCTTCCTCTGTCTGACTTATTTCACTTAGCATAATACCCTTGAAGTTCATCCATAGTGTCACAAATAGCAAGACTTCCTTCTTTTATTATGGCTGAGTCATGTTCCATTGTATATGTATATTAAATTTTCTTCATTCATCCATTGATGGACACTTAGGTTGTTTCAATTGGCTATTGTAAATAATGCTGCAATAAAGTGAGGGTGCATTTATCTCTCTGAGATAGTGATTTCATTTCCTTTGGATATACACCGAGAAGTGGAAATGATGGATCATATGGTGTTTTCTATAAAAAAAATTTTCTATTTTTCAGTTTTTTGAGGACCCTCTGTACTGTTTTCCATAGTGGCCCATACCAGTTTACAATCCCACCAACAGTGCACAAGGGTTTTCTTTTCTCCACATCCTCGCCAGCACTTGTTATTGCTTATATTTTTGATAATAACAATTCTAATAGGTATGAGGTGATATCTCATTCTGGTTTTGATTTCCCTGATTAGTATTGCTGAGTACCATTTCATATACCTGTTGACCATTTGAATATTTTCTTTGGAAAAATGTCTGTCCAAGTCCTTTGCCCATTTTCTAATTGGATTATTTATTTTTCTGCTATTGAGTTGTATGTATTTCTTACATATTTTGGATATTAACGTCTTATCAAATGTGTGGTTTGTATATTTTCTCCCATTCTGTAGGTTGCCTTTTCATTTTGTTGATTCTTTCTTTTGCTATGTAGAAGCTTTTTAGTTTGATGTAGTCCTCCTTGCTTATTTTTGCTTTTGTTGCTTGTACTCTGAATGTCATAACCATAAAAATCATTGCCAAGACTGATGTCAAGAAGCTTTTTTTCTAGGAGTTTTATGATTTCAGGTCTTACATTTAAGTATTTAATCCATTTCAGGTTAATTTTTAATCCATTTTGAGTTAATTTGGCAGTTTCTAATTAAGTGATGCATACATCTACCCCATGATCCAGCAATTTTACAGGTGGATATTTCCCCAGGAGAAATGAAAATATATGTCCAAAAAACACTTGTATGTGAAAGTTCATAGCAGCTTTCTTCGTAATAACAACAACAACAAAAAACCCACCCTGAAAATAACCCAAATGTTCATTCGGTAGCTGGATTAACAAATGGCACAATATTCATAAAATACAATAAAATGGAACAAACTACTGACACACAAAACAACATGAATGAATCTCAAAAACATGATGCTGAGTAAATGAAGCCAGACCCCAAAGAGTATGTACTGCATGATTTCAGTTACATGAAATTCTAGAACACACAAAACTAATCTTTGATGGTAGAAATCACGAGTGCCTGCCTGAGGGTGGGGATTGACTGGGAAGGGCATAAGAAGAATTTCTGGGTGATTGATAGAATATTCTATATGTTGACAAGTATACACGTTACACAGATGTATGCATTTGTTAAAACTAATCAAACTGTACACACTCTATGTTGTATTATATGTAAATTATATTTCAATAAAAGGAGTAGATAAAAGTTCACCCAGCTGGTGTGAAGAGGAGATTCAGAGAGAAAGTTTATATGATTTGGATGCTGGTAGGTGTTGGAGATGCCTCTCTCCAGCCTTATTCATTGTATTTTCTTTCTCATATCCCAAGAATGTCCGACGTGGCATCTGAGCTAGCCAGCTGTGGTGCCCAGGGGATGAGCTGAGAGAGCCCCAGAGTCTAGAGCTCCCTGTGTGTGTGGAGCAGGAAAAAGCCACTGAGAGTTGCCTAATGCCTTTTTTGTCTGCCCCCTGGCTCTATCCAAGGTGGGAGGGGGCATTCTAGGACAGAACTAATGGACCTAGAGACTTGGAGTTGGGTCGGAGGAAGTCAGCTGTGGATGCTGTCTATAGTTGCCTCTTCCAACTGACACAGGCACAATGTAAACCACCCACTATTCTAAACCACTGCCAGGGAGAAAGGGGCTGGGGAAAAGGCTTGTGATGACAGACTTTAAATCTTAAATTGCTATATTTAAAAATGGCAGTGATGGAGTTTACTTTGAGTGGCAAGATTAGGTGTTTCAACTGCCAAAGAGAAATGAGCTCTCAGGAGCCTAGATGATTCAGTTAAAGACAAATGAGTGAAATCATGTTTCTGCTTATCTGAGTGGTTTACTCATTACACTTGGGTAGAGACTGCTCATACCTGGTCCACTGTAGATGCTCAGGGTTATTTATTTATTTAATTTTATTTTATTCATTTTTTGTGTGTGTTTTTTTAATGTCATGGATTTTCATATTTTGTAAACTTGAAGATTTAAGGTGGTCTTATTTAAGTTTTTCCCAGGGATTTAAAAAATATTTAGTTTAATTATTATTTATTTGGTTGCACCAGGTCTTAGTTGCGGCAGGTGGGCTCCTTAGTTGTGGCATGTGAACTCTTAGTTGCAGCATGCATGTGGGATCTAGTTCCCTGACCGGGGATCAAACCCAGGCCCCCTGCATTAGGAGCGCAGAGTCTTATCCAATGTGCCACCAGGGAAGTCCCTCAGGGTTATTTAAAAGACTCTTTCTCTCTCTTTCCATCTGCCAAATAATCTTCAACAACTTAAGGCTATAAATGTAAAAGTAAGTCCTATACCACCTATCAGTGGTAATGTGGGCTCAATTGAAGTATCAGGGAAGAACTCCAGACATCAAATTTATAGGTTTCCAAAGATTAAAATGAAGTGATATTTAGAAATATGAAATTACCTGTGGAAAGTAATTCCTGTACTTGTAGACTGAAAGATGATTTTTTCCCATTAATTTCAGGATGAATGGCATCTGGAAAAAACACTGACAGAAATTTAAAAATTACTTTGTTAGCAACATTTTACAAGTTTTTAAGAAAGTGGACTTGAACATATTTTATTTGATTTTCTGATAATTTCAGTTATTTGCATCAATGAACAATTTCATTAGGTAATACTTAATGAATTTCCAACACCAAAGTCCTCACTTATGAAAAAACCACCTCTTTATGTAGGGTATAGTAAAGCCCCAGCTAGGTGATCTATATTTAACAGATAAAATTATTCATAGTATGATAGTTAATGACATAGAAGTAGAGAAATTTTACCCACCGAGCTAGAGTAGGGTCTTCTATTTTTGTTTTTTTTCAGCCTAATTCATTCATTCCTGAGTTTCTCCTACGAAATCCATTATTATTTTTCTAAATGGGACTAGTTAACTCTCTCCTGACAGCTCCTTATGGATGTTTAAGTCACCTTTCAGGAAGAATGCAGTTAACTGTGGCATTTTAAGCACTAGAAGGACATAAATTTTCCAGAAAGTGGACAAAGCTGTATGGTCAAGGAACACCTAGACACTGACTCTGTTCTAACTCCCAAGGAAGATAAAGCTTTGCTGCATTGAACTGGGTTCAAGAACCAGGAGAGCTTGATGTTTGTAAATATTTCATTAAATGGAAGCGCTCAGATCCTTTAATGTAAGTGCTTTTGGAATGATGACATAAGCCCTGAGTACAGAAGGGCAGCGGCCTGGCAATTTTCCAGATTCACCAAGACCTTACCTTGAGCAAAAATGGTCAATGGTGGCTACAAGCCCTGCATTAGTTACTTTCAGGGTGAAGGGAGAACTTGTTGAAATATGTGGCATTTGTTCCAGCCCTGCATGGTCACTGTACTTTCAATAAGGTTTGCATCCTTGATGAAGTAGAGTGAGAATTTAATCTCACTGTGAGGGGTAGTTTTGTGGTTATATAGCCCACCAGAAAATCCTTAAAAACTCTGGAAAGATTTTATTCTTCCTTTGCAAAAAGAAGCATTTTTTAGGGTAGGTAAGATCTAAGGTTTCAGGGGCTAAGGCTCAGCATAATCACCCCAAGGATGTGAGGGTATTTCTGAAAGTAGCTTGCCATTGTTTCTTGGTTGGCTCAACTCCAGCTGAGCAGGGAGATTTTAGTGTTAGCAGTGCTCAAGTTAAACATGAAAAATCATTTTGAGATTTGAGAAAGAGGAGCTGATATAAATATTATTGTATGGACGAAGTTGTGTCCCCTGCCACATTGATATGTTGAAGCCCTAACCCCCAATGTAACTGTATTTGGAGATAGGGTCTTTAGGAGGTAATTAAGGTTAAGTGTGTTGTAAGGATGGGATCCTAATTTGATAGGATTAGTGTCCTTATAAGAAAGGAAGAGAGACCATAGCTCTGTCTCTTTTTCTCTGTGCCATGTGAGAACACAGCAAAAAGACGACCACCTACAAGCCAAGAGAAGAGGGCCTCCAAATGAAACGTACCTTGCCAGCACCTTGATCTTGGACTTCCCAACCTCCAAAATTGTGAGAAATGAATTTCTGTTGTTTAAACCACCCAGTCTATGATATTTTATTATGGCAGCCTGAGCAGACAAATACCATTACTGAGTACCAACTTTAACACTTGTTGAGTCCCACAAACTATGTATGCTTTCTCCCTTGTTAAATGTATTTAATCAGCTGTTTTGCAATCACACGCAAACACACACACACACACACACACACACACACACACACACACACACAGATGATACCAGTACTAACCTTTAGAAGTGGGCATAGTGGTAAAGCCACATCTCGGGTGAAGGGAGGGTCTGGGTGACATCAATGGGTTTTGCGGTCACTGGCCACCTTACCTGGATTCATCCTCTTGTTGCATCTCACAGTGGAACCACACAGGTCTATACACACTACAAGTCCCCACCAAAGCAACCTATTTCCCTCTAGACCAAGATTTTTTTAAAAAAATTTTATTGAAGTATAGTTGATTTACAAATGTTGTGTTAATTTCTGCTGTACAGCAAAGTGACCCAGTTATATATATATATATATACTTTTTCCATTATGGTTTATCAGAGGATATTGAATATTGTTCCCTGTGCTCTACAGCAGGACCTTGTTGTTTATCCATCCTATATATAATAGTTGCATCTGCTAACCCCAAACTCCCAATCCATTCCTCCCCCGCCCCCCCATCCCCCTTGGCAACCACAAGTCTGTTCCCTATGTCTGTGAGTCTGATTCTTTTTCATAGACATGTTCATTTGTGTCGTATTTTAGATTCCACATATAAGTGATATTATATGGTATCTGTCTTTCTCTTTCTAGCTTACTTCGCTTAGTATGATAATCTCTAGGTCCATCCATGTTTCTGCAGATGGCATTATTTCATTCTTTTTAAAGGCTGAGTAATATTCCATTGTGTGTGTATATGTGTGTATATATATATATATATATATATACCACAACTTCTTTATCCATTCATCTGCTGATGGACATTTAGGTTGTTTCCATGTCTTGACTATTGTAAATAGTGCTGCTATGAACATAGGAGTGCATTTACCTTTTTTTATTATTACAAATTTATTTATTTATTATTTTTGGCTGCATTGGGTCTTCATTGCTGTGTGTGGGCTTTCTCTAGTTGTGGCGAGCGGGGGGCTACTCTTTGTTGTGGTGCGCGGGCTTCTCCTTGTGGTGGCTTCTCTTGTTGCAGAGCACGGGCTCTAGGCATGTGAACTGTAGAGCACAGGCTCAGTAGTTGTGGTGCACGGGCTTAGCTGCTCCATAGCATGTGGGATCTTCCCAGACCAGAGCTCAGACCCATGTCCCGTGCATTGGCAGGCAGATTCTTAACCACTGTGCCCCCAGGGAAGTCCCGCATGTACCTTTTTGAATTATAGTTTTTTTGGGTATATGCCAGGAGTGGGATTGCTAGATCATATGGAAATTCTATTTTTAGTTTTTTGAGGAAACTCCATACTGGTTTCCATAGTGGGTCCATCAATTTACATTCCCACCGACAGTGTAAGAGGGTTCTGCTTTCTCCATACCCTCTCCAGCATTTATTATTTGTAGAGTTTTTAATGATGGCCATTCTGACTGATGTGACGTGGTACCTCACTGTAGTTTTCATTTGCATTTCTCTGATAATTAGTGATGATGAGCAGTTTTTCATGTGCCTATTGGCCACCTTTTTGTCTTCTTTGGAGAAATATCTAAATATTTAGGTCTTCTGCTCATTTTTTGATTGGGTTGTTTGTTTCTTTGTTATTGTATGAGCTGTTTGTATATTTTGGAAATTAAGCCCGTGTCAGTTGTATCATTTGCAAATATTTTCTCCCGCTCCATAAGTTGTCTTTTCGTTTTGTTTATGGTTTCCTTTGCTGTGCAAAAGCTTGTAAGTTTGATTAGGTTCCATTTGTTTATCTCTATTGCCTTAGGAGACAGACCTAAGAAAACATTGGTACAACTTATGTCAGAGAATATTTTGCCTATGTTCTCTTCTAGGAGTTTTATGGTGTCTTATATTTAAGTCTTTCAGCCATTTTGAGTTTATTTTTGTGTATGGTGTGAGGGTGTGTTCTAACTTCATTGATTTACATGTGGCTATCTAACTTTTCCAACACCACTTGCTGAAGAGACTGTCTTTTCCCCATGTATATTCTTCCCTCCTTTGTTGAAGGTTAATTGTCCATAGGTGTGTGGGTTTATTTCTGGGCTCTCTCTTCTGTTCCATTGATCCATATGTCTGTGTTTGTGCCAGTACTATGCTGTTTTGATTACTGTAGCTTGATTGTATTGTCCAAAGTCTGGGAGGGTTATTCCTCCTGCTTTGTTCTTTTTCCTCAGGATTGCTTTGGCAATTCTGGGTCTTTTATGGGTTCGTGTAATTTTAGGATTATTTGTTCTAGTTCTATGAAAAATGTCATGGGAAATTTGATAGGGATTGCATTAAATCTATAAATTGCTTTGGGTGGTATGGCCATTTTAACAATATTATTTCTTCTAATCTAAGAGCATGGAATATCTTTCCATTTCTTTGAATTGTCTTCAGTTTCCTTTTTTAATGTTTTCTAGTTCTCAACATATAAGTCTTTCACCTCCTTGGTGAAGTTTATTCCTAAGTATTTTATTTTATTTGGATGCACTTTTTTAAAGGGATTTTTTGTTTACATTCCCTTTCTGATATTTCATTGTTAGTGTAAAGAAACGCAACCAATTTCTGTATGTTAATCTTGTATCCTACTACCTTGCTGAATTTGTTTATCAGTTCTAGTAGTTTTTAGGGAATCTTTAGGGTTTTCTACATATAATATCATGTCATCTGCATATAATGAAAATTTTACCTCTTCCCTGCCAATTTCAATACATTTTATTTCTTTTTCTTGTCTGATTGCTGTAGCTAGGACTGCCAATACTATGTTGAAGAGAAGTGGTGAGAGTGGGCATCCTTGTTCCAGATTTTAGCGGGAAGTCTTTCAGCTTTTCACGGTTGAATATTATATTGGATATGGGTTCTATAAATAGCTTTTATTATGTTGAGATGTTCCCTCTGGACACACTTACAGGGTTTTTATCATGAATGGATGTTGAATTTTATCAGATTGATAAAATTGATGTGAATTTTATCAGATATTTTTTCTGCATCGAGATGATCATGTGATTGTCTTTTCTTTTGTTGATGTGGTGTATCAAATTGATTTTGTGTATCGTGAACAATCATTGAGACCCTGGGATGAACCCAACTTGGTGAGGTATATGATCTTTTTTTTCGTTTTCTTTATTGGAGTATAATTGCTTTACAATGGTGTGTTAGTTTCTGCTGTATAACAAAGTGAATCAGCAATACATATACATATATCCCCATATCTCCTCCCTCTTGCATCTCCCTCCCACCATCCCTATCCCTCCCCTCTAGGTGGTCACAAAGCAGGGAGCTGACCTCCCTGTACTATGCGGCTGCTTCCCACAGTTATCTATTTTACATTTGGTAGTATATATGTCAATGCCACTCTCTCACTTCATCCTAGCTTATGCTTCCCCTTCCCCATTTCCTCAAGTCCATTCTCGACGTATGTGTCTTTATTCCTGTCCTGCCCCTAGGTACTTCAGAACCATTTTTTTTTTTTTTTTTAGATTCCATATATACTTGTTAGCATACAGTATTTGTTTTTCTCTTTCTGACTTACCTCACTCTGAATGACAGACTCTAGGTCCATCCATCTCACTACATATAACTGTATTTCATTTCTTTTTATGGCTGAGTAATATTCCATTGTATACATGTGTCACATCTTCTTTATCCATTCATCTGTTGATGGACACTTAGGTTGCTTCCATATCCTGGCTATTGTAAATAGTGCTCCAATGAACATTGTAGTACATGACTCTTTTTGAATTATGGTTTTCTCAGGGTATATGCCCAGTAGTGGGATTGCTGGGTCGTAGGGTAGTTCTATTTTTAGTTTTTGAAGGAACCTCCATACTGTTCTCCATAGTGGCTGTATCAATTTACATTCCCACCAACAGTACAAGAGGGTTCCCTTTTCTCCACACCCTCTCCAGCATTTACTGTCTGTAGATTTTTTGATGGCCATTCTGACTGGTGTGAGGTGATACCTCATTAATGATAGGTGATGTTGAGCATCTTTTCATGTGTTTCTTGGCAATCAGTGTATCTTCTTTGGAGAAATGTCTATTTAGGTCTTCTGCCCATTTTTGGATTGGGTTGTTTGTTGTTTTGATATTGAGCTACATGAGCTGCTTGTATATTTTGGAGATTAATCCTTTGTCACTTGCTTCATTTGCAAATATTTTCTCCCATTTTGAGGGTTGTCTTTTCATCTTGTTTATGGTTTCCTTTGCTGTGCAAAAGCTTTTAAGTTTAATTAAGTCCCATTTGTTTATTTTTGTTTTTATTTCCATTACTCTAGGAGGTGGCTCAAAAAGGATCTTGCTGTGATTTATGTCATAGAGTGTTCTCCCTATGTTTTCCTCTAAGAGTTTTATAGTGTCTGGCCTTACCTTTAGGTCTTTAATCCATTTTGAGTTTATTTTTGTGTATGGTGTTAGGGAGTGCTCTAATTTCATTCTTTTACATGTAGCTGTCCAGTTTTCCCAGCACCACTTATTGAAGAGGCTGTCTTCTCTCCATTGTATATTCTTGTCTCCTTTATCAAAGATAAGGTGACCATATGTGCGTGGGTTTATCTCTGGGCTTTCTATCCTGTTCCATTGATCTATATTTCTGTATTTGTGCCAGTACCATACTGTCTTGATTACTGTAGCTTTGTAGTATAGTCTGAAGTCCAGGAGCCTCATTCCTCCAGCTCCGTCTTTCTTTCTCAAGATTGCTTTGGCTATTTGGGGTCTTTTGTGTTTCCATACAAATTGTGAAATTTTTTATTCTAGTTCCGTGAAAAATGCCATTGGTAGTTTGATAGGGATTGCACTGAATCTGTAGATTGCTTTGGGTAGTAGAGTCATTTTCACAATGTTGATTCTTCCAATCCAAGAACGTGGTATATCTCTCCATCTGTTTGTATCATCTTTAATTTCTTTCATCAGTGTCTTATAGTTTTCTGCATACAGGTCTTTTGTCTCCTTAGGTAGGTTTATTCCTAGGTATTTTATTCTTTTTGTTGCAATGGTAAATGGGAGTGTTTCCTTAATTTCACTTTCAGATTTTTCATCATTAGTGTATAGGAATGCAAGAGATTTCTGTGCATTAATTTTGTATCCTGCTACTTTTCCAAATTCATTGATTAGCTCTAGTAGTTTTCTGGTAGCATCTTTAGGATTCTCTATGTATAGGATCATGTCATCTGCAAACAGCGACAGCTTTACTTCTTCTTTTCCAATTTGGATTCCTTTTATTTCTTTTTCTTCTCTGATTGCTGTGGCCAAAACTTCCAAAACTATGTTGAATAATAGTGGTGAGAGTGGGCAACCTTGTCTTGTTCCTGATCTTAGTGGAAATGGTTTCAGTGTTTCACCATTAAGAACAATGTTGGCTGTGGGTTTGTCATAGATGACCTTTATTATGTTGAGGTAAGTTCCCTCTATGCCTACTTTCGGCAGGGTTTTTATCCTAAATGGGTGTTGAACTTTGTCAAAAGATTTTTCTGCATCTATTGAGATTATCATATGGTTTTTCTCCTTCAATTTGTTAATATGGTGTATCACATTGATTGATTTGCAAATATTGAAGAATCCTTGCATTCCTGGGATAAACCCCACTTGATCATGATGTATGATCCTTTTAATGTGCTGTTGGATTCTGTTTGCTAGTATTTTGTTGAGGATTTTTGCATCTATATTCATCAGTGATATTGGCCTATAGTTTTCTTTTTTTGTGTGACATCTTTGTCTGGTTTAGGTATCAGGGTGATGTGGCCTCGTAGAATGAGTTTGGGATTGTTCCTCCCTCTGCTATATTTTGCAAGAGTTTGAGAAGGATAGGTGTTACCTCTTCTGTAAATATTTGATAGAATTCGTCTGTGAAGCCATCTGGTCCTGGTCTTTTGTTTGTTGGAAGATTTTTAATCACAGTTTCAATTTCAGTGCTTGGGATTGTTCTGTTTATATTTTCTTTCTTCTTGGTTCAGTCTCGGAAGGTTGTGCTTTTCTAAGAATTTGTCCATTTCTTCCAGGTTGTCCATTTTATTGGCATATAATTGCTTGTAGTATTCTCTCATGGCCCTTTGTATTTATGCAGTGTCAGTTGTTACTTCTCATTTTTCATTTCTAATTCTGTTGATTTGAGTCTTTACCCTTTTTTTATTTTGATGAGTGAATCTGGCAAATGGTTTATCAATTTTGTTTATCTTCTCAAAGAACCAGCTTTTAGTTCTATTGATCTCTGCTATTGTTTCCTTCATTTCTTTTTCATTTATTTCTTATCTGATTTTTATGATTTCTTTCCTTTTGCCAACTTTGGGTTTTTTTTGTTCTTCCTCTAACTGCTTTAGGTGTAAGGTTAGGTTGTTTATTTGAGATTTGTCTTGTTTCTTGAGGTAGGATTGTATTGCTATAAACTTCCCTCTTAAAACTGCTTTTGCTGCATCCCATAGCTTTTGGGTCATTGTATTTCATTGTCATTTGTTTCTAGGTATTTTTTGATTTCCTCTTTGATTTCTTCAGTCATCTCTTGGTTATTTAGTAGCGTATTGTTTAGCCTACATGTGTTTGTATTTTGTACAGTTTTTTTTCCTGTAATTGATATCAAGTCTCATAGCGTTGTGGTTGGAAAAGATACTTGATACAATTTCAATTTTCTTAAGTTTACCAAGGCTTGATTTGTGACCCAAAATATGATCTATCCCGGAGAATGTTCCATGAGCACTTGAGAAGAAAGTGTATTCTGTTGTTTTTGGATGGAATGTCCTATAAATGTCAAATAAGTCCATCTTGTTTAATGTGTCATTTAAAGCTTGTGTTTCCTTATTTATTTTCATTTTGGATGATCTGTCCATTGGTGAAAGTGGGGTATTAAAGTCCCCTACTATGGTTGTGTTAGTGTTGATTTCCCCTTTTATGGTTGTTAGCATTTGCCTTATGTATTGAGTTGCTCCTATGTTGGGTGCATAAATATTTACAATTGTTGTATCTTCTTCTTGGATTGACCTCTTGATCATTATGTAGTATCCTTCTTTTTCTCTTCTAATAGTTTTTATTTTAAAGACTATTTTGTCTGATATGAGAATTGCTACTCCAGCTTTCTTTTGATTTCCATTTGCATGGAATATCTTTTTCTATCCCCTCACTTTCAGTCTGTATGTGTCTCTAGGTCTGAAGTGGGTCTCTTGTAGACAGCATGTATATGGGTCTTGTTTTTGTATCCATTCAGCCAGTCTATGTCTTTTGGTGGGAGCATTTAATCCATTTACATTTAAGGTAATCTTAGATATGTGTGTTCCTATTACCATTTTAATTGTTTGGGGTTTGTTATTGTAGGTCTTTTCCTTCTCTTGTTTTTCCTGCCTAGAGAAGTTCCTTTAGCATTTGTTGTAAATCTGGTTTGGTGTGCTGAATTCTCTTAGCTTTTGCTTGTTTGTAAAGGTTTTAATTTCTCCATTGAATCTGAATGAGATCTTGCTGGGTAGAGTAATCTTGGTTGTAGGGTTTTCCCTTTCATCACTTTAAATATGTCCTGCCACTCCCTTCTGGCTTGCAGAGTTTCTCCTGAAAGGTCAGCTGTTAACCTTATGGGGTTTCCTGTGTATGTTAATTGTTGCTTTTCCCTTGCTGCTTTTAATATTTTTTCTTTGTATTTAATTTTTGATAGTTTGATTAATATGTGTCTTGGTGTATTTCTCCATGGATTTATCCTGTATGGAACTCTCTGTGCTTCCTGGACTTGATTGACCATTTCCTTTCCTATATTAGGGAAGTTTTCAACTATTATCTCTTCAAATATTTTCTCAGTCCCTTTCTTTTTCTCTTCTTCTGGGACCCTTATAATTCAAATGTTGCATTTAATGTTGTCCCAGAGGTCCTGAGACCATCCTTAATTCTTTTCTTTCTTTTTTCCCTATTCTGCTCTGCAGTAGTTATTTCCCCTATTTTATCTTCCAGGTCATGTATCCGTTCTTCCGCCTCAGTTATTCTGCTATTGATTCCTTCTAGAGAATTTTAAATTTCATTTATTTTGTTGTTCATCATTGTTTATTTGCTCTTTCGTTCTTCTAGGTCCTTGTTTAACTTTTCTTGTATTTTCTCCATTCTATTTCCAAGATTTTAGATCGTCTTTACTATCATTACTCTGAATTCTTTTTTGGGTAGACTGCCTATTTCCTCTTCATTTGTTTGGTCTGGTGGGTTTTTACCTTGCTCCTTCATCTGCTGCATATTTCTCTGTCTTCTCATTTTGCTTAACTTACTGTGTTTGAGGTCTCCTTTTCACAGGCTGCAAGCTCGTAGTTCCCGTTGTTTTTGGTGTCTGCCCCCAGTGGCTAAGGTTGGTTCAATGGGTTGTGTAGGCTTCCTGGTGGAGGGGACTGGTGCCAGTGTTCTGGCGGATGAGGCTGGATCTTGTCTCTCTGGTGGGCAGGACCGTGTCTGGTGGTGTGTTTTGGGGTGTCTGTGAACTTACTATGATTTTAGGCAGCCTCTCTGCTAATGGGTGGGGTTTTGTTCCTGTCTTGCTAGTTGTTTGGCATGGGGTGTCCAGCACTGGAGGTTGCTGGTCATTGAGTGGAGCTGGGTCTTAGCATTGAGATGGAGATCTCTGGGAGAGCTCTTGCTGATTGATATTACATGGGGCCAGGAGGTCTCTGGTGGTCCATGTCCTCAACTCGGGTCTCCCACCTCAGAGGCTCAGGCCTGACACCTGGCCAGAGCACCAAGATGCTGTCAGCCACACGTCTCAGAAGAGAAAAGGGAGAAAAAAAGGAAAGAAAAAACAAAATAAAATAAAATAAAGTTATTAAAATAAAAAAAATTTTTAAATTATTAAAAGAAAAAAATTTAAAAATGTAATAAAAAAGAAAGGAAGACAGCAACCAAACCAGTAAACAAATCCACCAATGATAACAAGTGCTAAAAACTATACTAAGATAAACATAAAAATCAGAAACTAGTCAGTCGCATACAACATTCCCCAAGTCTACAGTTGTTCCCAATGTCCACTGCCTTCATTTTGGGATGATTCATTGTCTATTCAGGTATTCTACGGAGGCACGGTACTTCAAGTTGATTGTGGAGATTTAATCTGCTGCTCCTGAGGCTGCACGGAGAAATTTCCCTTTCTCTTCTTTGTTTGCACAGCTCCTGGGATTCAGCTTTGGATTTGGCCCTGCCTCTGCATGTAGGTTACCCTCTGGTGTCTGTTCTTCACCCAGACAGGAGGGGTTTAAAGGAGCCACTGATTAAGGGGTTCTGGATCACTCAGGCTGGGGGGAGGGATGGGTACGGAATGTGGGCTGAGCCTGCAGCGGCAGAGACTGGCGTGATGTTGCAACACCCTGAGGCATGCCGTGTGTTCTCCCAGGGAATTTGCCCCTGGATCACAGGACCGTGGCAGTGGCGGGATGCACAGGCTCCTGGGAGGGGAGGTGTGGATAGTGACCTGTGCTTGCACACAGGCTTCTTGGTGGCTGCAGTAGCAGCCTTAGAGTTTCATGCCAGTCTCTGGTGTCCGCACTGTTAGCCGCGGTTCATGCCCATCTCTGAAGCTCATTTAGGCGGTGCTCTGAATCCCCTCTCCTCGTGCACCCTGAAACAATGGTCTCTTGACTCTTAGGCAGGTCCAGACTTTTTCCCGGACTCCCTCCCGGCTAGCTGTGGCACACTAGCTCCCTTCAGGCTGTGCTCACACAGCCAATCCCAGTCCACTCCCCGGGATCCGACCTCCAAAGCCCGAGCCTCAGCTCCCAGTCCCCACCCACCCCAGCAGGTGAGCAGACAAGCCTCTCAGGCTGGTGAGTGTTGGTTGACTCTGATCCTCTGTGCAGGAATCTGTCCACTTTGCCCTCTGCACCCCTGTTGCTGCGCTCTCCTCCCTGGCTCCAGTGCTTCCCCCCCACCCATCCCCCATCTCCGCCAGTGAATGGGCTTCCTATTGTGTCAAAACTTTTCCTCCTTCACAGCTCCTTCCCAGAGGTGCAGGTCCCGTCCCTATTCTTTTGTCTCTGTTTTTTCTTTTTTCTTTTGCCTTACCCAGTTATGTGGGGAGTTTCTTACCTTTTGGGAAGTCAGTAGGTGTTCTGTAGGAGTTGTTCCACACGTAGATGTATTTTTGTTGTATTTGTGGGGAGGAAGGTGATCTCTGCGTCTTACTTCTCTGCCATCTTGAAGGTCCTCCTGTTGTATATGACCTTTTTTATGTGCTGTTGGATTCGGTTTGCTAATATTTTGTTGAGAATTTTTACATCTATATTTATCAAAGATAGTGTCCTGTAATTTTCTTTTTTGGTAGTGTCTTTGTCTGGTTTTGGTATCAGGGTGATGGTGACTTCATAGAATGTCTTTGGGAGTGTTCCTTCTTCTTCAGTCTTTTGAGTGAGTTTGAGAAGGCTTGGTATAAGTTCTTCTTTGTATGTTTTGTAGAATTCACGTTTGATGCCATCTGGTCCTGGACTTTTGTTTGTAGGGAGTTAAAAAAAATTTTTTTTTATTACAGATTCTATTTCACTTCTAGTGATCAACCTGTTCAAGTTATCTATTTCTTCTTGATTCAGTTTTTGTTGGCTGTATGTTTCCAGAAAGTTGTCCTTTTCTTCTAGGTTGTCAAATTTGTTGGCATGTAATTGTTCATAGTTTTCTCTTATGGTTTTTTGTATTTCTGTGGTATCAGTTGTGATTTCTCCTTTTTCATTTCTTACTTCATTTATTTGGGTCTTCTCTCTTTTCTTCTTGGTGAGCCTGGCCAGAGGTTTGTCAATTTTGTTTACCCTTTCAATCAGCTCTTGGTTTTATTGATTTTTCTATTGTTTTGTTTTTAAAATCTCTATTTCCTCTCTAATCTTTATTGTCTCCTTCCTTCTGCTGACTTTAGGTTTTGTTTGTTCTTCTTTTTCTAACTCTTTTAGGTGGTGGATTAGGTTGTTTGAGATTTTTCTTGTTTCATAAAGAAGGCCTGTATTGCTGTGAACTTCTAATAAATGCTTTTGCTGCATCCCATAGACTTTGTATGGTTGTGTTTTCATTGTCATTTGCCTCAAGGAATTTGTATATTTCTTCTTTGATTTCCTCCTTGACCCATTTTTTTTTTAGTAGCATGTTGTTTAGTCTCTGTGTAATTGTTTTCTTCTTTCTTTTTCTGTGGTTGATTTCTAGTTTCATCCTGTTGTGGTCAGAAGATTTGCTTGAAATAATTTGTATATTCTTAAATTTGTTGAGGTTTGTTTTGTACCCTAGTATGTGGTCAATCCTAGGGAATGTTTCACGTGCACTTGAAAAGAATGTGTATTCTGGGTTTTTTTGGATGTAATGTCCTGAAAATATCAATTAAATCTAACAGTTCTATTGTATCATTTAGGATCTCCGTTGCCTCATTGATTTTCTGTCTCAAAGATTTATGTGTTGATGTGAGTGGGGTGTTAAAGTCATCTATTATTATTGTATTCTTGTCAATTTCTCCCTTTAGGTCTGTTAGTGTTCGTTTTATGTGTTTGGGTGCTCTTATATTGGGTGCATATATGTTGATGAGTGTAAAATCCTCTCCTTGTATTGATCTTTTTATTATTATATAGTGTTCTTCTTTATCTTTCTATAACATTTGTTTTAACGTCTATTTTTTCCAATATGAGTATTGCAAACCCTGCTTTCTTGTCATGTTTTCATCCCCTCACTTTCAATCTATGTGTGTCCTTTGACCTAAAGTATGTCTCTTGTAGGCAGCTTATTGTAGGCTCTTGTATATATATATATATATTAATCAAATCTGCCATTCTGTATCTTTTGATTGGAGCATTTGGTCCATTGATAGATATATACTTATTGTCATTTTAAACTTTGTTTTCCCATTGATTTTGTATTTCTTCTTTGTCCCTTTCTTTTTTTTTTTTGTTTTTCCCTCTGTGGTTTGATGATTTTCTTTTGTATTATGCTTATGTTATCTTCTTTTTGATTTTTGTGAATCTACTGTATGTTTTTGATTTGTGGTTGTCCTGTTTTTCAAGTATGTTAATCTCTTTCTGTATCTACTTGCTTTAGATTGGTAGTCATATAGGTTCAAACACATTCTAGAAAAAAAAGTGTACATTTTCTTACTCTCCTTCCCCACATCTTATGATTCTGATGTCCTCTTTTACATCTTCATGTTCATGATTTTGCTGTTCATTGTTATTATCACTTTCACAGAATTTTTTATTATTATTTTTAAAATCTGTGTACTGGCTTATTTAAATGATTTACTTTCCAATTGTGATTTTCTCTTTCCTGTAGCTTCTTACTCCTTTTCTAGTTAGAGGAGACCTTTCAATAATTCCTTTAAGATAAGTTTAGTATTGCTGTATTCTTTTAGTTTTTGCTTGTCTGAGAAATTCTTTCTCTTTCTATTAAATGATAAATGATAATCTTGCTGTGTAGAGTATCCTAGGTTGCAGATTTTTCCCTGTTAGGACTTTGAATATACCTTGCCACTCCCTTCTGGCCTGCAGTGTTTCTTTGGAGAAATCAGCTTGTAGCCTTATGGGGTTCCCTTGTAATTAACTCTTTGTTTTTCTCTTGCTTCCTTTAGAATCCTCACTTTAACTTTTGCCATTTTAATTATAATGTCTTAGTGTAGGTTTGAGTTTATCTTGTTTGGGACCCTCTGTGCTTCCTGTATCTGGATATCTGCTTCCTTCGTTAGGTTTGGGAAGTTTTCAGCCATAATTTCTTCAAATACATTTTCAATCCCCTTTTCTCTTTCTTCTCCTTCTGGGACCCTATTATGCATAGATTGGCATGCTTTGTATTATCCCATAGCTCTCTTATATTTCTTTCTTTCTTTCTTTCTTTATTAATTATTATTTTTTTAAATTTCTGTATGCTGTTCTAATTGGGTGATTTCCATTATTCTATCTTCCAGATCACTTATTCATTCTTCTGCATTATTCATCTGCTATTCATAGCATTTAGTCCAGCTTTCGTCTCTGCAAATGAGTTTTCTCATTTTTCTTGGATCCTCCTTATAGTTTCTAGTTCCTTTGTATAGTTATCTGCATTTTTGTTGATAGCTTTTAATTCCTTCAGTAATTATTTTATTATTATCTACTTTTTGAACTCTGTGTCTATTAGACTGAAGAAGTCTGTTTCATTGTTCTTTTAGGGGAATTCTCTTATATTTTAATTGGGGGTGGTTTTTCTGCTTCTTCATTTTACTTATATTTCTCTTCCTCTATGTGTTTAGGAGAAACAATTATCTACTGTGGTCTTGGAGGGCTATTTTTATATAGGAGTGTCCCTGTGTAGCCTGCATGGTTTAATATTTTTTTGGTGAGAGAGTGGTTTTCAGTATGGATGCCTGTTGCCTCTTTCCTCAGTGTATGCTGGCCAAAATCCTACCTGTGATCCTTCAAGTCTGACCACAGGCAATTGCAAAGCTTTTCCCAGCAGGTTCTACAGGAGAGGCTGCTGTGTCCACACCAGCCTCAGTGCACAGTCGGTGCACTGAGGTCCCTGAAGGGAGTTGCAGTCAAGGACTCAGGCCTCTCTGACTCCTCCATCTCCATCCCACCGTCCAAGCTCATTCATATATCTGTATTTATCTGCATTCCCAGCCCAGACACCTCCAGTTGGGAGTCTCCTTATCTGGAGACTTAACTGAGACATTTTTCAGGCACCTCCACCAAGACTTTCCTCACTGGGTGTGGGGGGGCTTGACTAAAAGGATCTTCTCCACTTCACACTCTGACTCTACTTTTCAACTCCTAGCACTTAGCCTCTTCCCTCCCCTGAGGGGCAAAATGGAACAAAGAGGAACCAGCACCATTCTTTTCCTTTACCTCTTAGCTTTACTTATGCAGTAAGTAAGTGAATAAGGGTCTGGTTGTTACTTTTAATTTGGTTCGTTGTCTTAACTGACCACCTTGACAACTGGCAGCTTGACACAAACCAAGGGGCTTCATGGGGTCTCTTCTTCAGAGTTTCACATTTCCCTAGAAGACCTGGTGAAAACCAGGGAGCCCCAAATGACCCTTCTCCTCAAGAGTTCAGATAGACTCCTCACATGGCCAATAATCTGATTTTGGTTCTATTCAGCAATTGGGAAACTGGTGAACACACCCCATCAAATTCTGGCTTTCTTGGCCAAATATTCCTACCACCATGGTCACCCATGTCCTGGAGTGTTACTCAGACAATCAAACTACTATTTTATAGCAGAAGCCTGGTCATCAGAATGGGTGCCAATCATAAGAGTAGGCTCAGCCCGAAGAACAGCCTTGCTGTGCCATCCTTAGGGACACTCACCGACACATTTATGCACACACTGAGACTTATGTGAGTTTATTTCACTCAACAGTGTTTACTGACCTGTTTTGTGTTTTGGAACAGAGGCCTTACTGCTCCAGTGTAACTGAGTTGGACAGGAAGAGGAGGGGAGAGAGTTTACCTTTTCGTTGAGCAGCAAGCTTCAAGATCTATGACAAGTGAGGAAGAGACAAGATAGAGGAGTATAAGGACTTGAGTTCACCTCCTCTCACGAAAACACTAAAGTAACAACTAACTGTAGAACAACCACTGTTAAAAAAAAAAAAAAAAAAAAAGACTGGAACCTACCAAAAAAGACATTCTACATCCAAAGACAAAGAAGAAGCCACAACGAGATGGTAGGAGGGGTGCTTTGGTGCTTTCGTGATATAATCAAATCCCATGCTCACTAGGTGGGTGACCCACAAACTAGAAAGTAATTATATGGCAGAGGTTCTTCCACAGGAGTGAGAGTTCTGAGCCCCATATCAGGCTCCCTAGCCTGAGGGTCTGGCATTGGGAGGAGGAGCCCCCAGAGTATTTGGTTTTGAAGGCCAGTGGGGCTTGAGTGGAGAAGCATCACAGGACTGGGGGAAACAAAGACTCCACTCTTGGAGAGTGCACACAAAGTTTCACCTGCGCTGGGACCCAGGGCAAAGCAGTGACTCCATAAGAGCCTGGGCCAGACCTACCTGAGGGTCTTGGAGGCTCTCCTGGGGAGGTGGGGGTCAGATGTGGCTCACTGTTGGGGCAAGGATACTGGTGGCAGAGGCCCCAGGGACTATTCATTGGTGTGAGCTCTTCTGGAAGTCACAGTTTTGGTACCAAGATTGGGCCCCACCCAACAGCCCATAGGCTCCAGTGCTGGGACACCTCAGGCTAAACAACCAACAGGGTGAGAACACAGCACCACCCATCAGCAGACAGGCCGCCTAAAGTAATCCTGAGCCCACAGCTGCCTCCAAACACAACCTTGACATGGCCTGCCCACCAGAGGGACAAGACCCAGCTCCACCCACCAGTGGGCAGGCATCAGTCCCTCCCCCCAGGAAACCTGCACAAGCCCCAGGACCAACCTCACCCACCAGGAGGCAGGCACCAGAAGCAAGTGGGAATATGATCCTGCAGCCTGCAGAATGGACACCACAAACACAGAAAGACAAAATGAGATGGAAGAGAAATATGTTTCAAACTCCAGAAGCACAGCTAAATAAAGTGGAGATAGGCAATCTGCCTGAAAAAGGATCCAGAGTAATGATAGATCTTGGAAAAAGAATGGAGGCACAGACCGAGAAGATACAAGATATGTTTAACAAAGAGCTAGATTTAAAGAACAAACAAACAGATATAAACAATACAATAACTGAAATGAAAAAATACACTAGAAGGAATTAATAGAATAAATGAGACAGAAGAATGAATAAGTGAGCTGGAAGACAAATTGGTGGAAATCATGCCATGGAACAGAATAAAGAATGAAAGGAAATGAGGACAATTTAAGAGACCTCTGTGGGCAATGTTAAATGCATGAACATTCACATTATAGGGGTCCCAGAAGGAGAAGAGAGAGAGAGAAAGGCCCTGAAAAAATATTTGAAGAGATAATAGCTGAAAAATTCCCTAACATGAGAAAGGAAACACTCACTCAAGTCAAGGAAGTGCAGAGAGTACCATACAGGATAAACCCAAGGAGGTATATGCTGAGACATATATTAATCAAATTGACAAAAATTAAAGACAAAAAGAAAATATTAAAAGCAATAAGGGAAAAGCAACAAATAATATAAAAGGGAATCCCTATAAGGTTATCAGCTGATTTTTGAGCAAAAACCCTGCAGGCCAGAAGGGAGTGTCACTATATGTTTAAAATGATGAAAGGGAAGAACCTACAACCAAGAGTACTCTACCCAGCAAGGCTCTCATTCAGATTTGATGGAGAAATCAAAAGCTTTACAGACAAGCAAAAGCCAAGAGAATTTAGTACCACCAGACCAGCTTTACAACAAATCCTAAAGGAACTTCTCTAGGTGGAAAAGAAAAGGCCACAACTAAACAAGAAAATTATGAATGGGAAAGTTCATCAGTAAAGGCAAACATACAGTAAAGGTAGGAAATCATCCACAAAAAAAATATATCAAAACTAGCAATCATGAGAAGAGGAGAGCACAAATGCAGGATATTGGAAATACATTTGAAATTAAGAGACCAGCGACTTAATATTGTACATATACAGACTGCTATATCAAAACCTCATGGTAACTGCGAACTGAAAATCTATAATAGATACACAAAAAAGAAAAAGCAATCCAAACACAACACTAAAGACAGTCATCAAATCACAAGAGAAGAGAACAAAAGAGGAAGGGAAGAAAAAAGAACTACAAAAAGAAATCCAAAACAATTAACAAAATGGCAATAAGAACATACATATTGATAATGACCTTACATGTAAATGGATTAAATGCTCCAACCCAAAAATATAGACTGGCTGAATGGATACAAAAACAAGACCCATATATATGCTGTCTACAAAAGACCCACTTCAGATCTAGGGACACATAGAGACTGAAAGTGAGGGTATGGAAAAAGATATTCCATGCAAATGGAAATCAAAGAAAGCTGGTGTAGCAATACGAATATCAGACAAAATAGATTTTAAAATAAAGACTGTTACAAGAGACAAAGAAGGACACTACATAATGATCAAGGGATCAATCCAAAGAAGATATTATAACATTGTAAATATAAATGCACCCAGCATAGGAACACCTCAATATATAAGGCAAACGCTAACAGCCATAAAAGGAGAAATCAACAGTAACAGAATAATAGTGGGGGACTTTAACACCCCATTTACATCAATGGACAGATCATCCAGACAGAAAATCAATAAGGAAACACAGACCTTAAATGACATATTAGACCAGATGAATTTAATTGATATTTATAGAACATTCCAAAAGAAGCAGAATACACATTCTTCTCAAGCGCACAAGGAAAAATATACATTCTTCTCAAGTGCACAAGGAACATTCTCCAGGAGAGATTACATGCTTGGCCACAGAGCAAGCCTCGGTAAATTTAAGGAAATTGAAATCATATCAAGCATCTTTTCTGACCATAACACTATGAGGCCACCAACACCCTGATACCAAAACCAGACAAAGATACCATAAAAAAAGAAAATTACAGGACAATATCACTGATGAACATAGATGCAAAAACCCTCAACAAAATACTAGCAAACTGAATCCAACAAGACATTAAAAGATCACACACCATGGTCAAGTGGGATTTATCCCAGGATGCAAGGATTTTTCAATATCTGCAAATCAATCAGTGTGATACACCACATTAACAAATTGAAGAATAAAAACCATATGATCATCTCAATTGATGCAGAAAAAGGTTTTGTCAAAAATTCAACACCCATTTATGATAAAAGCTCTCCAGAAAGTGGGCATAGAGGGAACCTATCTCAACATAATAAAGTCAATATATGACAAACCCACAGCTAACATCATACTCAACAGTGAAAAGCTGAAAGCATTTCCTCTAAGATCAGGAACAATTTGTATGAAAACACAAAAGACCCCCAAATAGCCAAAGCAATCATGAGAAAGAAAAATGTTGCTGGAGGAATCAGGCTCCCTGACTGAAGACTATAGTACAAAGCTAGAGTCATCAAAACAGTATGGTAATGGGAATTCCCTGGTGGTCCAGCGATTAGGACTTGGTGCTGTCACTGACAGGGCCCGGGTTCAATCCCTGGTTGGGGAATTAAGATCCTGCAAGCTGCGTGGTGTGGCCAAAACAAACAAACACCACCAAAAAAAAAAAAAAAAAACAAAAAACCAGTATGCTACTGGCACAAAAACAGAAATATAGCTTAATGGAACAGGATAGAAAGCCCAGAAATAAACCCACACACCCGTGGTCAATTAATCTACAACAAAGGAGGCAAGAATATACAATGGAGAAAAGACAGTCTCTTCAGTAAGTGATGCTGGAAAAACTGGAGTGCCACATGCAAAAGAATGTAATTAGAACATTCTCTAAAACCATACACAAAAATAAACTCAAGATGGATTAAAGACCTAAATGTAAGACCAGATGCTATAAACTCTTAGAGGAAAACATAGGCAGAACACTCTTTGACATAAATTGCTGCAATATCTTTTTGGATCCACCTCCTAGGGTAATGATAATAAAAACAAAAATATACAAATGGGACCTAGTTAAGCTTAAAAGCTTTTGCACAGCAAAGGAAACCATAAACAAAACAAAAAGACAACCTACACAATGTGAGAAAATATTTGCAATAGAAGCCACTGACAAGGGATTACTCTCCAAAATATGCAAACAGCTCATGCAGCTCAATATCAGAAAAACAAACAATCCAATCAAAAAACGGGCAGAAGATCTAAATAGACATTTCTCCAAAGAAGACATACAGGGGGCCAAAAAGCACATGAAAAATGCTCAATGTCACTAATTATTAGAGAAATGCAAATCAAAACTACAATGAAGTATCCCCTCACACTTGTTAGAATGGACCTCATCAAAAATTTACAAACAACAAATGCTGGAGAGGGTGTGGGGAAAAGGGAACCCTCTTGCACTGTTGGTGGGAATGTAAATTGATACAGCACTATGGAGAACAGTATGGAGGTTCCTTATGAAACTAAAAATAGAACTACCATATGATCTAGCAATCCCATTCTTGGGCATATATCCAGAGAAAACCATAATTTGAAAAGATACACGCACCCCAAATGTTCATTGGAGCAGTATTTACAATAGCCAAGACATGGAAGCAACTTCAAAGTCCATCAACTGATGAATGAATAAAGAGACTGTGGTACATATATACACAATGGAATATTACTCAGCCATAAAAAGAATAAAATAATGCCATTTGCAGCAAGATGCATGGACTAAGAGATTATCATACTAAGTGACATAAGTCAGACAGAGTGACAAATATCATATGATATCACTTACATGTGGAATCTAAAATAATGATACAAATGAACTTATTTACAAAACAGAAACAGACTCACGGGACTTTCCCCAGTGGCACAGTGGATAAGAATCTGCCTGCTAATGCAGGGGACACAGGTTCGATCCCTGGACCAGGAAGATCCCACATGCTGCAGAGCAACTAAGCCGTGTGCCACAACTACTGAGCCTGTGCTCTAGAGCCCACGAGCCACAACTACTGAGCCTGCGTGCCACAACTACTGAAGCCCACGTGCCTAGAGCCCATGCTCCACGGCAAGGGAAGCCACCGCAAGGAGAAGCCCACGCACTGCAATGAAGAGTAGCTCCCACTCTCCATGACTAGAGAAAGCCTGTGCACAGCAATGAAGACCCAACGCAGCCAAAGAAAAAAAAAGAAACAAAAAGAAACAGACTCATGGACTTCAAAAACAAACTTTTAGTTACCAATGGGGAAAAGTTGGGGGGAAGGATAAAATAGGAACTTGGGATTAACATTCACACACTACCACATATAGCATAGATAACCAACAAGGAACTACTGTATAGCACAGGGAACCCTATGCAATACTCTGTAATAACCTATATGGCAAAAGAAACTGAGAAATGGATACATGTATACGTGTAACTGAATCACTTTGCTGTACACCTGAAACTAACACAATGTTGTAAATCAACTATACTCCAATATAAAATAAAAATAAATTAAAAAAAATAAAATTGCATGTCACCCCCTCAATTAAAAAAAAGATCTAGGACAAGTAATATAAACCTTATCCCATGTAATCCTTCCACTAGTGCCATTTTGTAGAAGAGGATATGGACTCAGAGAGAGGTTAGGCAAATGTCCTGAGGTGACAAGTGGTGCAGTTGGGATGTGATTGCACAGCCTGTGTATTTTCCATCCAGCACAGTGTTTCCCTGTACCATGAGGTCAGCTCAGTGCAACTTGCTGTAGTCTATTAAAGTTATTCATGATGTGATGAGACTATTATATTTGTTTGTATTAGTCTTCTCAGGCTGCCATAACAAAACTCCACAGACTGAGTGGCTTAAATGGCAAAAATTTGTTCTTGCACTGTACTAGAGGCTGGAAGCCCGAGATCAAGGTGTCGGAAGGTTTGGCTTCTTTTGAGTTCTCTCTCTTTGGTTTGCAGCGGCCCTCCTCTCACTGTGTCCTCATGTGGTCTTTCCTCTGTGTGCGGACATCCCTGATGTCTCTCTGTGTGTCCAAATTTGCTCTTCTTATAAGGACACTAGGCAGATTGGATTAGGGCCCACCTTAACAGCTGCAGTGAACATAATTTTTGAATACTTCTTTTAAGGCCCTGTCTCCAAATATAGTCACATTCTGAGGTACTGTGTGTTAGGGCTTCAACTTATGAATTTGGGGGGCTGCAATTCAGCATATAACCATATTCATACTGCCAGAGTTGGGCTGTGGGCTGTGTAGGACCAAGGACCATCCTTGGGGGTGCAGAGGACCCCAAAGAAAATCATAAATTTCCTCTGTCTCTTTCCATACAAGCTTTTCAGAGTGGGAAATTTGATTAGAATTGACAAACGGGGAAGAGTTGAAAGGTACATTGTGAAAGAAATAAATGGCAGCTGATGAAACCACTTCCTTTTCTCCTCCATCCCTCTGCTGCCCCTCTGAGATGCTTACCTCTTGATCACTCATTCGTTTAGTCAAACATCATTTACCTGGTCCCGATTCTGTACTGAGGCAGCATGCTAGATGTTGAGGATGCACCAGCATTACTCCTGTTTGCATGGGGCTTCCCTTCCTGTAGGGGAAACAGAAGGTAACAAACACAATAATTACACACTGGGATAAGCCCTGTAGCTTGGCCGGTGCAGGATGTGTTTGAGGTTGGTGGTTGGGTATGGTTTCTTAAGGTGGTGATGTTTAGGCAGAGACCTGAACCATGAAAAGGAGCTGCCTCCTGAAAAGGTGATGGAAGAGGTTTCCAGACAGAGGAAACTTCTTGGCAAGTGCGAAGTCTTTCAGCAAGAAAGGAATGTTCTAGGAACCGACTGAGCCCAGGTTGGTAGCACAGAGTGAGGTTGGAGAGAAAAGCAGGAAAGAGTGCTCAGAAGCTGTTGGCTGTGTAAGAGTATCCCAAACAGGGGACTATTACCCTTTTATGAAACCCATTCAAGGGATGAGCTTCAGGCAGAGCTGGTGCAGATCAGACCTTGCTTGTGTAGTAAGGTTTGAAGGAAGTACTGAGGGCTGTCCTAACCCAGAAATCTAGCTTTCACAATCCTTAGCATCTATTTATAGAGCCTGCCATTCTATCACTAAAGCCTCCTTTATCTTTCAAATACCTTTGCTTTGTCTGGAAAGAGGCTCCTGTTTAAGTACAGATAACATGGCAGCTTATTTCATTAGACCTATCCACAGGAGTGGAGCAGTTTGTTGGGGAATAATATTTGTTTTGGGCCCTGTCTGAACCATACCCAACTCTGAAACTGGCCTCTTTAACAACATCATCTATTTCTTCCCTTGAGTATTTCTGATATTCTTTTCCCTGTCTCCCCACTCCCATCAAGTCACCTTCTTCAGACTGCAGACCCTTCCCCACTGTCCCAGTCTGTCCCGGCTCCCTTCTGCACACAGCTTGGGACTCAGTGTGCACACATCATGTCCTCATTTCTGTCTCAGATTTCTCACCTTGCAAACTTCAGCCACACCTATGATGCAGACCCCAAATCTTGAGCCATTGGATCATCTGCTGTCTCCATCCTGACTGTAGTTTCTGAGACACACTGAAGAAAATCTCATAACCTTGCTGGTTGGCTGTGAGATCCCCCTTACTGCTGATACATTTTCGCCAGATGGACCACTGCCCTTTTTCCAAACTATAATTCATTAACACATTTCTCTTCTTTAGGCTTCTTGGTATATGCAGAGAAATAACTTGTGCTTTGAAATCACAGTTGTGGGTTCCAAGCCCCACTGTTCTTCTTTACTTACAGCTGTGTGGTCTTGGCCATGCTATTTAGCGTCCCTGAGCTTCTGCTTCCTTATCTCTAAAACAGGTTTAATAAAAGCTGTTCACTGTGTTCAGTTTGAATGAAGCAAACTGTTCAGCATTTAGTTTGGTCACTAGACTGGTGATTGATGATAAGCAATGTAGATTCTCTTCTTCTTGTCTCAAAGCTCCAAGAGCAGATGCTACATTAGTAGAACCTCCAGAGTCCAAGGAACATTATGCAGCCTCTTTAGAGGAAGCCAGGCCAACTCCTGGCTGTGAATCCCATGTGATTGCCAACATCAGAGGCAAAGGTCTTCCTTCATCAGTCCTGCTCTCCAGAGTGGTGTCCTATCTCTAATCACAATAAATTATGTCTCAGTCTCATAAATTCAAGGAACACTGCTAAATTTTCTTCTCTTTATACCCAAGGCCAAAGTTCATGTTGAATTTAATCAGAATGGAAGTGGAAACAGGAATAAGCAACCTGCAAGATATATGTGTGACAACTAATAAATATATTTCAGTACAACTCCACTGCCTGGAGAGGAAAAAGAGCAACAGAGCCACGACAGCTATCAAAAAAGGAAAAATAATTAATGGCAATGAGTAGAAAATGATTGCAATGTAATCACATTGCTCATGACCCACAGGCTGGAAAAATTAATTTAAAGGACATTTTCCATATCTTCTGAGTAGATATCAAAGATAAAATACAATTTTTATTTGTATTTTTTATACAATTTTTATTTGTATAAAAGGCTTCCCTGGTGGTGCAGTGGTTAGGAATCCGCCTGCCAATGCAGGGGACATGGGTTTGAGCCGTGGTCCGGAAGGATCCCACATGCCGCGGAGCAACTGGGCTTGTCCACCACAACTACTGAGCCTGTGCTCTACAGCCCGCGAGCCACAACTACTGAGCCCATGTGCCACAACTACTGAAGCCCGCACACCTAGAGCCCATGCTCTGCAACAAGAGAAGCCACCGCAATAAGAAGCCCGTGCACTGCAACGAAGAGTAGGGCCCCCTCGCCACAACTAGAGAAAACCCGCACGCAGCAATGAAGACCCAATGCAACCAAAAATAAATAAATAAATTTATTTTAAAAAATACAATTAAAAAATGTAGGCAGTGTTTTATGATAGCTGCATGGTCAACTCTAAATTACTCTTTAATGTAGGGAGGTAGGAGGTTGACCAGAAAGCTTGAAAATGACTTACAGAAAGCCAGTAACTCTTTAGTACCTACTATGTGCCTTGAGTAACTTCTAGGTTAGAACATATAAAGGGGTTCCATATGCCTGTCTGTTATAAATGTAAGCATGATGAATATCCGCTACTGTGATTCTTCAGTATTTTATTTTGAAAGTCAGTCATGTCATAGGCAACATTCATAACTAAATAGCATTCCATTGCATGAATATAGCATGATTATTCATTCCACCTTTGGTGGACATTTAAGTAGTCTCCATTTGGGAACATTCATAGCCATGTATCTTTTCTAGGAGTAAGAGTATACTAGATGTACACGTAGTCATGAACTTCACCTGAACTCCAAGCTAACTCAACAGCTCACTTCACTTTTACTCACCCTTACCTATACAGATAGGAGGTAATTTAATGCCAGGATATTTGATCTACCTGTTGCTGTCTCTTAAAATTTCCTGGGCCTGGGGCATTTCCACATCAATAATACAGTCAGTGGCAAACTGAGCCCCTTGGCTAAGAGATGGCATCTCTGCATCCTTAAATGCCATTTCATAAACAGAGTTTCTCTTAAACCATTTTTAAATTTTTCAGAAGGAGAAGCAAGTCCCCTTCAAACATTTACGTTTTTTTTAATTAACCCTCTGTTAATGTGATTTGGGGGCATTTACTTTTTTCTAACCAAGGATATTATATGGAATCCAATTAAATGCAACAACTATTTATTTAGCAACTATTATGAATACTGAATATGCTGGGTGTTGTGAAAGACATCAAGTCACACAAAACAGTCCTAGCTCTCATGAAGCAAACATTCTCCTCACTGAGAAAATATTTAAGCCCTTCACTTCATTCAAAAAAATACAAAATGTTATCCACCTCACTCCTCCAAAATCCAGATACCTGACAACTTTGTCTGTTGAGGACTTAGCCAAGAAGCAAACTCATTGTAAAATAGATGCCACAAAGTACATTCACTGCACACACGGGATTCCCTTGGTCCTTACTCATAGACTAGGAATACTTTTTATGTGCCCACAATGTTTATTAAGCTAGCCATCTGGTTTATAAACCTACCACAAGTCAGGACTCACAAATAAAAAGAGGCAAGCAGTGTAGCAAGGACAAGTGACAGCAAACTTGTGACAGCAATGGAAAAAAACCAAAGAGCATAAAAAAAGCAGATAAGCACACTGACACCTTCAACGATGTACACAAGGACAAACTGGCCTTCATGAATCAATAGGTCCTGAGGCACTTCTGCATTTCATCAGAGCCCAGGAACAGCTGCGCCTATTACTGGCCTTGGTGCGTTGAGATAAAGTCAACTCAGTCTATTCTAGGTAAGAAGGAAATTGAATGCGCAGTAAATTTTTAAGAATTTCTATATAAAGGGTTACACGTTTTAAAAGCTCTGATGCTTAAATCAATGACATTTTTTCTAGGTCAGAAACTCAGGTACCTCTTACCTGTCATTTCTTAAGCTCTGTTATATGCCATGAGCTATAAATATATCCCTCTACCTCAAAGAGAAAGACCGTTATCCTTACTAAATTGAGATTCAGAGAGGTTAAGAAATTTTCTCAAAGTCACACATCTGCTATCTGATTGATCCAAGATACAAACTCTTGACTTTCTGACTCCAAAATCCACGTTGTGTCATTATACCACATGGCTTTATTTATCCCAGGGTCACCTTTCTAAGGGTTACTAAAATGATGCCTTTTTCTCCATGTATATTTCCTAAAATTAATAGTAAAGTGTTTAAGTACATAACACAGAGTTATCAGCATGCTTGATTTACATATTTGCCTCAGGGAATAATTAGATATCCAGGTTGCTACTGTGTTTAATTTGTACCTACCATACGCCGCAGTGCCCTGTGGAGGGAACATATGAAGAAGTCTTTCAGCTGACTGCTGAGTTCTCCAGGTCCTGGAGTTCAAACACTGCTGGGAGACAGGGGCAGGCTCACACCAGAACTTCTGGAGGTCAGCCTGGCAGTGAATGAGGGAGGGTATTCTGTCTAATTTCAACACAGATATAGAGGCTGCATCACATGGGCATATTGACTCGGCAAATGAAAAGACCTCAGAGTTTTGTTCTAAAAAAGCAGTTTATGGAAAGACCTGGGATAGAAAGAAAGCTCTTGGGTACACCCAGTGACATCCTTTGGAGGAGGGATCAAGTCCAGATCCCTGGAGGTCACAATTCATCTAGACATACATTTAGGAAGAGCAGGCCCAGAACTAAGAGGGAGCCCCAAACTCCAGAATCAAAATAACATTTTAATGCAATACTTTAAAAAATGAAAATTAATACAAAAAGTTCATGATAAACGAAATATCATAAGTTAAATAAAAACAGACTTAGTGTTACTGTTTTTTCCTTTTGCTTCAGGATTCAGTATGGCTTTGCACAACACCAACAGAGAATTAACATAAATGTTCCTTTAAAAAAGGAGGGTGAATACATGGCTGTAGAATGATGGTGATGTGGGGGATTATTTTTAAATTACAAGGGTCACTAGATGGAGGAAATAATAATTACCTTCCTGGAGTCTTTTAAGTCTGGGAGGGAATTGTAGCATGAGATAGTAATTCTCAGTTGTACCTCTGCTCAAAATATCCCCAGTGAGAGCCATGGCCAAGGAAAGCAGCCTAAAAGTACCATTAAATCGTAGACCTGTTGATGTTGGGCTTGGCCCTGTGACTTACTTTGCTTGTGGAACATGGGAAGAAGTGAAAGTGTGATGTACCGAGCCTAGGCCTTAAGAGACATCACATGTTTCCACTCACTTTCCTCCTATCATTGCCATGAAAAGAACATGCCCCAGGTAGCCTGCTGGTCCCAAAAGAATGAGAGTCACATGAACCCAAGATAAGCCAAACCCATGGTCTGAAGCCACGCCCAGCCAATCATGTTGGAATCATGAGGGCTGCCCAGTCTCCCTCAGAGATGCATGAATAGACAAGGCTTATTATTGAGGGATTTTTGTGGTTGTCTGTCACACAGCAATAGCTGACTGATACGTTGTCAATAAGCCAAAACATTCATAATGTAATTATGTAATTTCATAAGCCTTTGCATAGATCAGTGATTATCAACCCTAAGTGTACAGTAGAATTGCCTGGACAGCTTGTTAAAAATAACCAACACCCAGGCCCCCACCTCAGACCAGTTGTTTCAGAATCTCTAGTGGTGGTTCTTGGGCATCAGTCATTTTTAAAAGCTCCTCAGTTGATTTTCAAATGTGCAGCCGGGGTCGATAACATTGATGAAGATAAAGATACAAAAATCTTATCACCAGCCTGAAGAAGTATATCTGTATGTTCATTTGCTATGGCTGGGCCATCCTTCTCCCATACTAGGGAGGTTTGATTGAAAGCAGGCTTGGCTGGGAGTTAAACAGTGTCCAAGATGCCCATAAGGTGAGGTGACTAATATGCCTGGTGAAGTGCTAGAAACAGAGGATTATACTCTAATGTATGTGCTATGAAAATATTGTGTGGATAGCAAATCTAAACATATTCAACAAAAAACAGAATAGATGGAGAATGGAAGTTAATGTGTGGATTCGAACTAAGCGGGAAAAAGGAGAATTGATGGAACACAGAAATCAAGAACTAGGAGTAGAAAAGCAAAAATTGGTCAGAAGTTTGCTATGGATTCCAACAGTATTAGAATCATCTAGCAAATGTAGAATCCCAGGTCCCATCCCACATCTCCTTAATCAGAATCTGAATTTTAATGAAATACCCAGGTGATCTGTATGTATATGTATATATATTCAGATTAGAGATGCACTAGCTTAGAAGGATCCAGGAAATGAAGTGCACGTACCTCCAGATGATTTTTATATTCTTCTTACGTATGACTGTATGACCAGGCCAGGTACTATTAAAGGGGATGAGGCGGGACATGAAATGTCAGGTGTGCAGACATCCAATTAATCCAATAGCTATTCTAATTATTTAAATTCCATACTTTAAACAATGAGGGTTAAGACACCAGAGATTCTGATTTAATCTGATAAGACCCAAGCATAGGCATTTTTTTAAACTACCAAGATAATTCTGAGCAGCCAATGTTGAAAATCACCACTTTCTGTCCTTTAAAATTAAAATCTGAACTGCTTAAAGACTGTCTTTATCAGCTATGATTCCAGAAATAGTATTAATATATATGCTTTTATTTATTTATTTTTTAAATTAAAAAAGCTTTTATTGGAGTATAGTTGCTTTACAATGTTGTGTTAGTTTCAGGTGTACAGCAAAGTGAATCAGTTATACATATACATAGATCCACTCTTTTTTAGATTCTTTTCCTTAATATATATGTTTTTAAAACTTAGCTGGGGCTTCCCTGGTGGCGCAGTGGTTGGGAATCTGCCTGCCAATACAGGGGACACGGGTTCGAGCCCTGGTCTGGGAGGATCCCATATGCTGCAGAGCAACTAGGCCCATGAGCCACAACTACTGAGCCTGCGCGTCTGGAGCCTGTGCTCCACAACAAGAGAGGCTGCGACAGTGAGAGGCCCGCGCACCGCGATGAAGAGTGGCCCCCGCTCGCCGCAACTAGAGAAAGCCCTGGCACAGAAACGAAGACCCAACACAGCCATAAATAAATAAATGAATAAATAAATTAAAAACAAAACAAAACAAAACAAAAAACTTAGCTGCCTCCGTATCAATCTTGGTCCAACCCCTTACAAGCTGTATGACTTTGGGCAAGTCACTTAATCTGTTTGCCTCAGTGTTCTCATCCATACAAAAGGGATAATAATGGTAAGTACTTCATAGCATCGTCATGGAGAGTAAATGACTCGTGTGTATGAAGTACTTAAGAAAAACATCTGGTATAGAGTTAGACTTGGTAAATGTAAGCAAAAATGATGCAGATAAGGCAATTTTGGAATTAGAGGAATGAATTGAGTGTTATGGGCTGAATGTTTTGTATCCCCCCAAAATTCATATGTTGAAGCCCTAACTCTTGATATGATGTATTTGAAGGTGGGGTCATTGGGAGGTAATTAGGTTTAGATGAGGTCATAAGGGTGGGGCATTCATGATGGGATTAATGCCCTTATAAGCAGAAGAGGACAGAGAAATTTCTCTCTTCGAACACATACACTGAGCAAAGGCCATGTGAGCACACAATGAGAAGATGGTCATCTGCAAACCAGGAAAACAGCTCTCACTAGACGCCATATCTGCCAGCACCTTGATCTTGGACTTCTAGCCTTCAGAACTGGTAGAAATAAGTGTCTGTTGTTTAAGTCACATGGTCTATGGTATTTTGTTATAGCAGCCTACAGGGACTAAGACCCTGATACAATTGTATATAATCTGAGAGAATTATGCCAGGAAGCTCATAAATAAGGATAAATTAGTTGGCAAAAATTGAGATCTACCATTCTGGATAGGATCTAAATAAACTCTTTTTATGGCAAGAAATTTTCTCCTGAGGTCCTGTCTTATTTCCTTATGATTCATCTGATATTTTAAGGTGGACTGGATAACTGCCCCTGCTGAGGAGAAACCTAGAATCTCTGAAGAGAAAAAATGTGGGATCTGGTATCAGAGGGTCTCAGGTCCTATCCCAACTCTGCTTAAACTCTGACCTCTTTACTCCTGGGCATATACCCAGACAAAACTATAATTTGAAAAGATACACCCACCCCTACGTGCACTACTTACAATAGCCAAGACATGGAAATGACCTAAATGTCCATCAACAGATGACTGGATAAAAAAGGTGTGGTATATACAATGGAATATTACTCAGCCATTAAAAAAAATGAAATAATGTCATTTTCAGCAACATGGATGGACCTAGAGATTCTCATACTAAGCAAAGGAAGTCAGAAAGATAAAGCCAAATACCATGTGGTATCCCCTATATGTGAAATCTGAACTGTGACACAAATGAACATATCTATGAAACAGAAACAGACTCACAGAGAATAGTCTTGTGGTTGCCAAGGGGAAGAAGGGGTAGGAGAGGGAAATACTGGGAGTTTAGGATTAGCAGATGCAAACTATTATACATAGGATGGATAAACAACAAGGTCCTACTGTAGAGCACAGGGAACTATATTCAATATCCTCTGATAAACCATAATGGAAAAGGATATGAAAAAAAATATATGTGTATAACTGAGTCACTTTGCTGTACAGCAGAAATTAACACAATATTGTAAATCAACCGTACTTCAATAAAATTTAAAAAACCAAAACTCTGACCTCTTTGAGCCTCGATTTGTTCATCTACCAAAAGGAAATAATGACAAAGTGGTATACAGATAAAATTAAATAGCTGGTGTCTGAGAGAAACACCCTGAAATTATCCTGTGAAGGTTAATTGTTATTATTTGCAGAGAAGCCTTTTCCAAAACACCTTGAGCGTTAGGCTGACTCTTCCTTAGATTCCAAAAATTTCCTAAAGAAATTGGAGATCTTGTCTCCATCTTAATGCCTCTATTCCCATAATTTCCAGGCTTCTGTTAGACATCTAGTCAGATTTTAAAATAGCAAGTTCAAAGGGGAAGTAATCATTTTCAATGAAGTCTTAATTATCTAGTACAGTGGCAAATAAATAAGGACTCGTTTAAATAATCAATAAATCCAGACCTTGACCAGAGATGTGCATGCATTTTTTCCCAGCCATGTTCCACAAGTTTCCGATTGGCATTTATCTTTACTCAGGTTCACTGCATGTAGTTGTGCAGGTTGTGCACTGCGTACACAAGGGGGTGACATCACACAGACTAAAGCTCTCTCAACCTACGCAGAGCAGACCTACCCAGCTCTACATGGCAGCCTGATTTGGCCAACCACGTTCCTGTCTCACGCAGGGAGCTATTTTCTGAGAAAGGACCCATGGATAAATCATCTTTACCTTCGAAATTCCCTACTGATCAAACCTTGTTAAACCCAGCCTTCCTGTGCCCTATAATCACCACCAGCTAATAGATGCTGAGCAAGGCTGGGTTCATAGGCTTACCGCCTGCATAGTAGTAGCAGGCCCTGTACTTGTTTGGTGCTCTGCTGTCCCCATCTTGAGAGTCATAATAATTTTTTAAACAAGGAGCCCCATATGTTCATTTTCTACTAGGTGCTGCAAATTATGAAGCCAGTCCTCATGCTTAGAGTAAATAAAATTCAAAAGCTCATCAAATTGTATCCAGGTTTTGGAAGGCTTATAAGCAGATTGCTACCAGGGATTTATATATATTAAGACAGTAACCTGCACACACCTCCCTAGGAAAACTACTTCAGAATCATTTGGGGAGTTTGAGAGTATGCAGATTCCTGGGCACCATAGGCTGGAGATTCTGATACAGTAGGTCTGGGTCTCGGTTATATTCTGTTTTTTTTTTTTTTTTTTTTTAATACCACAAGTCATTTTGATATGCAGCCAGGTCAGAATATTATTGCTTTGGGACGTGCCAGGCTGGTCTTATTAAGAAGTGGAATCAGGAGGACTGAATTTGAGTTAAAGCTCATAAGCTCTCCTTTGAGTGTTCACTGAGATTAGGGCAGCGATCTATTCTGAGGCTCTATCATAGTTACTTTCCTAGGAGCCTAAGAAAAGGACTTTAGACCTTGAACATGGGAGAAATGGTTTTTAAAAGCCAGGAGTTTTTTAATTAGATGATGCTAAAACCCAAGATTAAAAGATAAGAGATTTTTGCTTTTTTTCTCCTCCTCCTGTCACTAGATTTTTAGTGACTGGAGAGTATGTCCCAAAACACCCCTGAAGGACTGCGACCTAAGAAGAGAGAAAATAGGGAGGGAAAACGAGAAGATATGTTGGTGCATGAATACCGCTTCTGGAAATTTCCATGGATGGAAGGATGTTCCAGGTGTGTATTTCAAGCAATAACTGAGCACAGGGTCAGATTGGGAGGTGTAATAAACTCTCCTTAGCTGAGGTTTCTAATGAGGACACAGCCCTGGCATATTTGTCTGTCTTTCTGGAGGGTTCCCAGCTCCCCAAGATGGCAGCTGGCCCTCCTCCATGAGCTCAGCAAGAGTCCCTCCCCTGCTGCGCCCAGGGCTGAGACTCCTCACAGGAGACCAGAGCTCTGCATGGTCACAGCATGTCACGTGTGCTCTGTTTTCAAGTCTCTCTGTTGTTTGTGTGTTTCTTTGTTTGGTTTTGTTTGTTTGTGACAGGTTTCTATATGTTGTCTAGATAAATAAACTAGTAGGTAAACCACCATTATATCCTAAAGGTCTGTTTGGAGAGAATCATTGTCAGTTTCTCCCCTGCAGGGAAGAAAGAGTTCCTATATATTAGGAAACTTTTGGAAAATCTTTCTAAATAGAAAGTAAATTCATTCAGTCAGGTTTATTCAAGGCTAGCTGATATCAGGAAAATTATGACAGAACATCCCTGAATCATTATAGAGCATTATTTGCAAGTAGGAGTGGAGGAACAGGAACAGAAACATCTCCCTGGCCAGATTAAATCCCTTCCGATGACTACAACCGTCCACTTTAGGACAGCTGAGCTCTCAAGCCTCCTTCCCCAGAGCCCTACAGAAATGTTTCAGACACCCTGTCTATTTTTGAGAGTTAAACTGGCAAAAGACCCGAGGAGTCTCTTCCTGGTGTGACATCCTCCCACTTCCCAGTGCATGACATGGGTTAAATGGAGTCTGGTCCAAGGTCGGAACTGATGCTTAGTGACTCCCAAGCTCTCACTTCACAGACTTCCTATACAGAGCCAGATTCCCTTCACCTGGCAGTGCTCTGAAGCGACGCGTCGCTATCTTAAGGGAATACTCTAGCTTTTAATTTAATGGTTGCCAAGATCAGCAATCTTAGACGTGTGGTTGTCAACCCTTCTAGGAGGCTTCTTCAAAGATCGAAAGGACCCCGAGGAACTGACTCTCCAAAGTGTTAAAAGAGGCCGTGCTGGACTCATAAATCATAGGGAAAAAGGACATCTGAACTTCCCTCTGGGAGACTATGATCTAAGCTGTCTTAACCACACTTTTTTATCCATTAAAGTAATTAAAATGTGAACAAATAAAATATTAGTAGAAGCAGATAAAATATTTACAGATTTCAGTAGAGTTTTTAATAGCACTAAGTCCGTGAAGGACTGCATAGAAAATTGGAGAAGATCAGCTCTTTGGAATACAGGAGACTGCAGATCAGGGCTCAGAGGGAACAGGAGTGAGAAATGGGCTGAAAATAGGGGATTCACGAATGGTCTTTACTCAGAACAACAGCATTCATTGGGCCCTGCACCTTGGTCACCCACCTACCTCCACTCAAGGCTGGAGATACTGGGCCTGAAGAGAAGGAAATGCAATCTAGTTCCTACATGATCCAAGAATAACCCACCCTCACAGCTATGTAAACTCCAGCTAGCGGTTTTCAACTTTCCACATCAACTGCAAGACAACCGCAGAACTCTTGATGATATTTGCAGAACCACATGAATGTTAAAGATCCTGGCTATGGTGAGAGAGGAGAGGAGGGAACAAGAATGGGAAAGTTAGGGGTGTTAATATAGAGAATATAGAGGGAGGGAGTTGTGATAAAATTTAGGAAATGAAAAAAAACAAAGCACTACACTGTTATTTAAAGTTGCAACGGGACTTCCCTGGTGGCGCAGTGGTTAAGAATCTGCCTGCCAATAGAATCTGTCTACAGGGCACACGGGTTCAAGCCCTGGTCCGGGAAGATCCCACATACTGTGGAGGAACTAAGCCCATGTGCCACAACTACTGAGCCCACACGCCACAACTACTGAGCCCACTCACCACAACTCCACAACTACTGAAGCCCGCGTGCATAGAGCCCGTGCTCCACAGCAAGAGAAGCCAATGCAATGAGAGGCCCGTGCACCACAACAAAGAGTAGCCACTGCTTGCCGCAACTAGAGAAAGCCCGCAGTGGGCAATGAAGGCACAATGCAGCCAAAAAAAAAAAAAAAAGATTAACTTTAGCATTAAAAAAAGAAAGTTGCAACGATGACCAACAGAAGTAGAATGATAATAACATAAAAAAAAACAATGAGAGGAAGGGAAGGAGGGAATCACATGGTATGAGTGAGCTAATCCTTTATCATCATGAAATAAATCAATAAGGGGCACCTAATTTTTTTTATATCAAATAATTATCTGGAGTTGTGAAGTTAAACAGAACTAAACCAAAAATGATTACAAGGGCTTTTCTTTGGGGAGTAGAACTGCTGGTTAGAAAGGGGTAGAGGTGAGACCATTGCTTTTCATAAAATCTTTAGTATCATATCATTGTTTTCATGCATATGTATGAGGTGATAATGCAGGTGAACTCTGGAGGCCTTACCATCTGTGTGATTTTAGGCAACTTCACCTAATTTCTCCATGCCTCATGTCATTTATATAAAGGTCGGATTAATAATAATATTTACCCCATATTGTTGGAAGAATTTAGTGGGATGATGTAATTAAAACATTTAACACAATGACTGAACAACAGTAACTTATCAATAAAGACTGGCTATAATAATAATTATTATTGTCACTTATAACTTGCTTTTATCCACTTAATACATCATTAACAGCTCTACAGATTAAGACACATAGCTCTAACTCACTCTTTGGTAACAGCATTATAGTCCACAGTATGGGCTGCCATACTCACAATCCCTTTTGGATCTCACTTATCTGAAATTCAGGGTCAGAGAGACAGTTGTATTGTGTCTTTGGTCTCAGATGCCCTTTCTAAGACTTCTTTGGAAAAGAAATAAGGTGTATTATTCAAGGAATAATGTTAACCTCTTCAATCCAGCCAACCAATGGTAAACTATAGAGCAATATTATTCATGCTCTTGGATCTTATAAACTCCATCATAACTTTATCAAATGAGGTTAAAGTGGGTACAATTTTTGAAGAAGCAGTTAATAGTTAATTTGGCATAAAGAAGCATGTTCTTCCACAAATGTTCCTCCTAACCAAGGCCAGCAGCCTTACCGCTGTATGCCAAATGATCCAAGGGATCCGAGCAACTCCACAAAGGCCCAGCTCCAGGACTAGGCAAGGAAAAAACATGAAATCCACAACTACATAACACTAGCTCAGAGCTGACCTTCATATACAGAAGGCAGCAAATAAATACAAGTAGAATCCCAGGATTATATAGCATTTTAATTTAGAGTTGTGATTAGCAAAACTACATCCATGTCTTCGGGGACAGTTTATCATAGTAGTACTTTGCTGATGCGGTTTCAGAAAATTATATTAAATGAAAAATCCTGTAGAACAGATGTGTTCATAAGTCCCTGTCCACATAGCAGTTGATCTGTTTAATGAAAACACTGTTATGGTTCAGAATTAGTGCTTTCTACTGTTACAGTATTGTTATATTAGAGACCCAGAGGAGTAAAGAAGGTTGAAAAGGAATGAGAGTGAGGAAATTGCCAGAACTAGGGGTCAGGGATAGAATATCTCCAAGGCAGGTACCTCAATATGGTACAGAGGAAAGGAGATGAAAAAGATTTCCTTTCCTATTGAAAAAAAGGAAGAAATAGCAAAACCAGGACATAGAAACAGAATGCCTGTTTTATTTAGATAAACGAAATCAAGTAAATACCACCTCTGTGCTCTAATACGTTCCATTTAAATATAATTGGATTGTAACAGAGCTACTTCCATTTCTCTCAAATGTATTGAAATGAGATTTTACAAGCATTCACAAGCAATTCCTTCCCCGAATCATCCTTGTACCAGGGGGAGTCCTATGACCACTTTGCTTGTTTTCAAAAGTCATGGATGAATTTCTATTTAGTTCCTCCACAACAGTTCAATTTGTAGTGACTGTTTGGCTAGCTTTGGAATAATTAATTATGTTTTGTCTCCAAAGCAAGCAAGAACAACCCCATTTGAGGATTTGCTGCAGAGAAGCGGTCTCTACATTGCTATGGACTGATTCATGCTCCCCCTAAAATTCGTATGTTGAAGCCCTAACCCCCAATGTGATGGTATTAAGAGATTGGGACTTTGGAAGTAATTAGATAATGAGGGTGGAGGCCCCATGATGGGATTAGTGCCTCTCTCTCCCTCTCTCCCTCCCCCTCTCATTCTCTCTCCCTCCCTCTTTCCCTCTCTCCCACCTCTCTCCCTTTCCCTCTCTCTCATTCTCTCCCCCTCTCTCCCCCTCCCCCCTTCTCCCCCCTCCTCCCCTTCTCCCCTCTCTCTCCCCCCACCCCCCGCGCCGTCTCTCCCCATCTCTCTCTCTCTCCCTCCCTCCCCCACGTGAAGACACAATGAGAAGGCACCTATCTACAAGCTATCAGGAGAGCCCTAACCAGGAACCAAATCGGCTGGCACCTTGATCTTAGACTTCACAGCCTCCAGAACTATGAGAAATCTCTCTGTTGTTTAAACCATCCAGCCTCTGGTATTTTGTTATGGTAGTCTTAGCTAAGACGTACGGATGTGTATCGTGTTTCTCTTTCTGTTCTGCATGTGTTTACATGTAACAGAAATCACCCAGCAAGATCCTTGCCGACAAAGAGCTACGCTTCCAATCAACACAAAGCCCACGTACACCCTATTCATCTTGAAACCACAAAGAAGGCAAATTTTATCTGATTAAAGATAAGATAATTTTGAAGAAAGCCAGTAATTTAATTTTGGATGATAGCAGAGTGGGCTAAAAACAATAAAGGTTAACCTTGGAAAGAATAACATTGGCAGTTTTAAATGACACAAAACAGAAGGATGAAACATCAATTTATTCTTGAATGCTAACCCTAGCTAGGAACAACCAAAAGTGTTGAGATTTTTATCAAATAGCATGCCTCCTTCCTTAAGAGGCCATCACACACATTTCTAACTTTAGAGTTGTATTAGTTAGAGTTGTTTAGTTATAGTTAGAAACTTTAGTTGAGTTTCTTTTAAAACATAAAAAGTTCAGACCAAAACTGGGAAAATGTTTCTCATTAAAAGGAATGTAAAACAAATATTTTCAAAAATCTATTCCCTAAGATATTTCTAAAGTGACACCAACTCTGTATTTTCACATATCTCAGAAACTGCCTGCAATAGAATAGCTCTTGTTGAAAAAAAAAAAAAAAAAAAAAGCAAATGTCTTATCTTAATTTGCTGATGCAGGCAGCAATAGAGTTCCCTTACATTTAAACCAAAATGTACAGCTTGAATTTGTCTTCTTCCATTGGCTTTATTAAAAAAGATGAATATATGTGTGGTTCTTTTATAGTTTGCAATGCACATACATTATTGCATTTACTCTTTCCAAAAAACCTGTTAATTTAGTAATATTATCATCCTTACTTTTTTTTCAGAGAAGTAATTGGATGCTAGAGAGGGAAAGGAATTTGCCAAATGTTAATCAATGCAAAAGTGGTACAGCTAGAATTCAGCAGAACACAGCCTTTTGTAGGGTACATCTTGTTCTCCCCACACAAATGAAGTGTGGTCCTCCCCCAACAAACACCCACACATATACATAAGATGTAACTTGTTTCAGAGACTGATTACAATCGGCCACATATTTGAGAAGATTTTCACAGACTTGGGGTCTTTGATGACCAATTTTCTCCTTATGGTCTATAGTCCCTGTGTAGATTATTTAGTGACTTGCAAATTAGATTGTCCCCAAGGACAGTCAGACTCACCAAGTCCCCAGTGGACCCACTTCAACAGCATTTTTTATTGTTAGTTCAAATAATACACATACAAAACCTTGAAGCCTGCCCTATCTTTAATATCAATCAACTAATCAATCAATAAAGCTTTCTTTCTTCACTCTCATTAAAAATTTTTTTTGGAAGCCTTCCTGTGATGATCAGTTTGCCTGTTAAAATTATGTTATTCAAGAATTTTTTAAAAATATGTATTGACTTGAAATAAAAGATTGCTCAGCATTTTTCCATCCCTCTGACTTCAGAAACCACCTCGAAGACAGGTTCTAAATGAGAGCACCCTGCTAAATTGTCTAGACCTGGTGAAGAACACTCAAGCACAAAAACAACACAGCAGGCTTCACTGGGCATGTGACTCTCATAAGTGAGAAACTAGCTTTGTAGTTAAGTGCACCTATGCTGGAATGAGACCATTTGGGTTTGCATCTTGACCCTACGATTTTCACTAACACTGAGAATTGGGGCAAATTATTTAATAGTTCTCATAATAAGGTAATGAGTTAAATATGAAGTGAGTAAATAGAGGTAAGTACTGCAAAAAGCATCAGGCACATACAAACTGCTATAGAAGTATTAGCTGTTATTATTACTATCATAGCCATGTAAAAAAATTCTCTCTTGAAACTTCAGGGACAAAAAAATAATTTTTAAAGCAGTTTCATGGCAAAAACTCACTCATTTTTTTTTTCCTTTTTGTTTCCAAGTCGGAGCTCTGCAAACTACAGCACGTGGGCCAAATCCAGCCCGCTACCTGTTTTTGTACAACCAGCAAACTAAGAACGGGCTTTTACCTTTTTAAATGGTTGAAAAAATATCAAAAGAAGAAACTATTTCATGACACATGAAAATTACATGAAATGTATGTTTAGTGTGCTTAAATAAAGTATAAATGGTACCCAGCAATGCTCATTCATTTACATAGTGTCTGTGGCTGCTTTTGGGGTACAAGGCAGAATTCAATAGTTGCAGCAGAGACCCAATGACCCACAAAGCCTAAAGCACATACTATCTGGCCCTTATAGAAGAAGTTTGCCAACCCACGTTACACGTAATTGATGTGTGCTCTATCAAATTCAGAATAATCCAGTGAACTGAGGGAGGTGCAAAGAAACAATTCATATTCAGGAAAATCAAGAGATAATATTCAGCTGCTTAGTATTATTCCTTCTGAGGAGTTCAAGGAAACATATAGCAAAGAAGACCATTGAAATTATAGGCAAATTTTAATTATAAACTAAATTTTTTATATTGGGTTGGATTTGCTTATTCATTATAATCAAACATTATCTGAGGTCACATTATAGATGCTCAGTTTTTTATTCTAAAAATTACTAAAAATGTATAGGAAACTCCATTTCAATCTCCTGCACCACCAACTTTAAAGCTTTTTTTCCCCTCATTTTTAACACATTGCATATTATTCCTCCTTTTAAAAGTCAAATTTTGAATCCAAATAATTAAAAATTAACCATGAGGGCTTCCCTGGTGGCACAGTGGTTACGAATCCGCCTGCCAATACAGGTTCAAGCCCTGGTCCAGGAAGATCCCACATGCCGTGGAGCAACTAAGCCCATGCGCCACAACTACTGAGCCTGCGCTCTAGAGCCCGCGAGCCACAACTACTGAGCCCACATGCCTAGAGCCCGTGCTCCACAACAAGAGAAGCCACTGCAATGAGAAGCCTGCACACCACAACGAAGAGTAGCCCCCGCTCGCCGCAACTAGAGAAAGCCCTCACACAGCAACAAATACCCAACACAGTCAAAAATAAATAAATTAGATAAATAAATTAAAAAAAAATTAACCATGAAATAAGTTTACCTAGCCTACCCACTCCCTCATTTGTCTCCAGGGTTCTTCTCGTTCCCCTGAGTAGAATTTGTTTTCTTTTTTCAATGGCCATAATCCCATACTTGGTCTTCTAAGTAATTTTTTTCACTCCTTATTACTAAAATATTCACATTTAGAATTTTCCCATCATGATTTCTTCTCACCCAAACCCTTCCTAGCACTATCTTCAATGTTCCTCACCACCCAGAAAATCTTTCTTACACTTTGGTGAGGCAAAGTAGAACAATAAAATCAGAAGTTGCATTCATGTCAGTAGTTTTTACTTGCTTATTTTAAGTGTTTTCTTCTTGCATTATTTTAATGGATTTATTTTTTTTCCTAGAAAGTTTTTCTTAAAAGTTTGTGCAACAACAGCTCTGGGTGTGTTGTGGATAGGCAAGAGCTAGGACTTAAGCTCATTTGAAAGGGAAGGGAGATACACACTACTATATATAAAATAGATAAACAACAAGGACTTACTGTATAGCACAGGAAACTGTATTTAATACTTTGTAATAACCTGTAATGGAAAAGAACCTTAAAAAGAATATATATATAATACATATTACATATATATACTGTATATATACAACTGTATGTATAACTGAATCACTTTGCTGTACACCTGAAACTGGCACAACACGGTAAATCAACTATACTTCAATTAAAAAAAAAAGTGAAGGGAGAAAGGGTCTCAGCCTTGAATACCCCACCCTCTCAGCTATGGCTTCTAACCCCTCCAGGACAGGAGCCAAGGAAGGAGAAGAGGAAAGAAACCACTTAATTGGCACCGATGTAATCTAGCTTTGGTTCTAGCTGGTGTTTAAAGCTGATTCTGTTGTAGAATGCTTTGTGTGTTCTTTAGACAACATGTCCATGTCGGGGATCTCTCACCTGCAGTTGCCTTGATGAGGGTCAATTTACCCTCTTGCTAATAGTTTAGGATGCCTCTGTCAGCCTTGGCATCTAGTGGCATCTCCAACCCCTTCTTGTTGACACTTTCTTGCTTCCCCCAGAAGCCCTTGGGGCGAGATCTAAAACAACTCTAAGCTGGTGCTTTCACAGGTGGCCTTCATCTGGCCCCAGGTGACAGGAACTTCTGACCCATGATCAGAGACAGCCCATCACCTCCCAAACACAGCCCTGTCCTCTGCTGCCACAGGCTAGGTCAGCCAGCCTCTCACCCTTGGAGACTTTTTTTGTAGGCATATGTTATAAACTATAGGATTTACAGCTCAGGCTCTGCACATGACCACCTTGAAGCCCTGTCTCTTGACTTGAGAAAGAAGAATCCCTTTAATGTTGGGAGGTGAGAGATCAAGGGAGAGGAATATGAAACTTGGGTGAAACGTGAAACTCAAAGTCCCAACTTTTCCCAAATAAATCCTCTCTCCAAGCTCCAGGCTCTTCTCCCATATGCCATGAACTCTTTCATAGCCTGGGGTAGGCGGCCAGCTAAGAGTCACAAAACAGGATTTTGGCTACCTCCTTTGCAAGTCCTGATTAGGAGGCCCAGTTTCTCACTTTGGAATGTGGGAATAGTTGAGACTTATTACCTGGGAATCTCAACCAAAAATGAGATAGCAAAGAGTCCTAGTAAAAGAGAAACTATTTGTCCCACACATTTAAATTTACCTGTGAATTTTTATTCTCAGGATGAATACCAAAAAAAAAAAAAATTGGTTTTCTCATAATGTCTCTAGTTTATCAACATTGAAAATCCTTACTCTGAGAAATAAATTACATACAGTAACCCATTTAAGCATGTTCTTAAAACAAGCCAACAGAACAAACATCTTTGATGTATGGCTAAAATCTGGGGCCGTGATGAAATGTTAATCTCATTTTTCTTCTCAGTCTCTAGGCTTCTGTCCTTTACTTTGATCCACACTGTATAAAGCTATTGGCAAATGTATCCCTGAATTTGATGTTATAAATTGTATGTAAATTCACACACTTTGGAACAGAAATGGCAACTTGTAAATCATGACACAGCAATGACTCAGCAGTTTGAAGCCCTCCCAACAACTACCTCACCTCTTTATATGGAGCTTCATCCACAATTCTCCCCTGGGAAGCTTCCTTGATGATTGAGGAGGTCAGTAGACAAACAGGCATCTGCCTTCCCTAAGTGCTGCCAGACATCACCCAAGGAGAATCCCAAAGATGAGGAGAAAGGAAAATAAAGAATTTTTTTAAAAATAAAGAAAAATAAATAAATAAATAAATAAATAAAATAAAAATAAAGAAATATATATGGGGCACAGTCCAGCAGAACTGGATATCTGAATAAGCATAGAAGAGAGAGGTTGACAATTGACATTGAGAGGTTGCCCAGGTCACACTGAGTAGTTATTTTATCTCTCTGGGCCACCACCTGATCATTTCAAAATATAGAGAGATAAGGAAAATAATTCCTAAGATTCTGGGACCCTAACTAGGGCTGAGGCAATTATATCCACCTTATGCTGATTTTCTTTGAGCACCAAATCTAACTAGATTAGATTCATCAGGATGCATATAAGGAACATTCCATAAGGATTTCCTACAACAGGGATAGGCAAATTGTGGGCCACCAGCCAAATCTGACTGCTGCCTGTTTTTGAACTGATACAACCTGTGAGCTAAGCATGATTTTTGTTTTCAAATGATTGAAAAGAATTAAAAGAAAAATATTTCATGACATGTGAAAATTACATGAAATTCAAGTTTCAGTTTCTATAAACATAGGTGAATGGAACGACGCCACACTCATTTGTATTGTCTATAGCTGTTTTCACACTACAGTGGCAGAGCAGAGTAGCTGGGCAGAGACCAAAGGGTGCACAAAGCCTAGAACATTTATTCTGATGCTTTGCGAGAAAATTTGTCAACACTGCTCTGTAATCATTAATAAGACCATAGACAAGGAGGCTGCATCAGTACAAAGGGGTAGTCTGGGTTCCCATTCACTTCCTAAAACTATGGTAGATGTCTCCAAATTAGCACTGGCATCTCTGTCTTCTACTCAAAATGAAAACACTCCCAGGAGGTCTCTTTGGTACTCCAGAAGAATAAAATAAGGTGGGGAGAGGAGATGGAAGAAGGAAAAAAAAAGATCAAGGGAGTTGCCTTAGTCATTTCTCACATACAAATGATCTAAAAGTTGAACTTCTTTGGACTCCTGGTAAACCAAAGGGAATGAGCCAGCTAATCTGTGCTTCATTCCAGGTCGAAACTGCTCTGATCTCCTCTCTATTTTTATTCTCTTTCAGGCCTCAGAGTTTCAAAATCTTACTCTTATCCTATTAAGAATAACTATGAAAATAGAAGTTGGCCTTAGAATATTAGTTTAGAGATATCGGGGACTTTTGTACTAGAGACTGAAGCCTTTAAAGGATATGAACTTTCCACCTCCAAATGCTTACTTCCAAAGATTTGTCAGGAACACATAAACCAAGAAGGAGTTCATATTTGTGGCTGACTACCAACACACAATTACCGTTAGAGTATAAACTTCCCAGTGAAACTGTGACTTTCCTTCATTAAATAGATAATCCCTCAAGGGCAGAATCCACATCAGCCTCTGCTCTCCTCAAAGGGCCTTGTACCTTGTAAGATGCCATCATAAACAGTGGTTGAATAAATGTTTTACTTATTCAGAAAGTTTACTTTTTCATTTCATGCTGCATATGTATGTTAATTCATAACATAATTCTGGATATTTTGATACATTTTAATATGGTAATATTAATTTAAATAAGCATTTGCATGCACACATCACTATGCAGTACGTAAAGAATTCAACATACATAAATGAAATACAATAGACACGCTACCTGTCCCTAAAGACCAATCCAGAAATTTGGGTCACATAGAACAAAATAATATCCATTCACTAAGTGAGAAATCTGTCATGTGAAGTTAGCACTATGAAAATAGTTCCCCAAAATGACAAGGAAATATAATCCATCTGTAAATATGCATGAAGCAAACAGCAAATTTGTAGGGAAACAACACAAATGGTTTTTAACTGTTGAATCTGTGTAAACATTTGGGGACAAGACAAATCAAAGAATACATCTCCTAGGTAATGGTGAAGATATTCTTTGGATAACTCTCTCCTAGAAGTTATTATTTTCCCTCCTGAAGCCAAGAATATTTATAGAATTTCTCTCATCACAGCATGAATTCACAGGCGATTGCAGCAGTGTTATCTACAAAAGAAATTAGCAGAGCCTACCTCAAGAAGAATTTAGAAGTTTGTACCATAAGCATTTGTATGGAATGTGCAGTTAGCCACTAAGAGCATAAAGCATTAAAATAATAGAAACACAGTGGCTAAAGGTCTCTGTACTGCAGACACAATTCAGACTATATATGTTCACTGACACAAAAACTCACTCCTAAATTCAAAGAAAACTTTCTTTTATTATTAAAAAGAGCTACTGGGCCAAATAGATTCTACTAACCTTTGTCATCAATGTCCTGGGCCCCAAAACAAGAGCACTGTTCAGGGTTTTAGGTGTCATATAATGGAAACCAACTCTGATTACTTGAAGGCAAAAAGCAATTTATCCAACGGATGTGGAGTAAATCACAGGGTTCAGGCAAAGCTAACCAATCAAGCACAGAAAGTGGGCAAAATAAATGGAGACCAGAACCACAGGCAAATTCACGACAGTGGAACTCTATGTAGGACCCTATTTTGGCCCCATTATTACAGCACCACTGCTAACCTCACTGCCACCACTCCAAGACGAATTCGAGAATGCCCCCCTGCTTCTTTGTACCACTGCCCCAGAGTCAAAGTCCAAGGTAGGAACATGGTAGACTTAGCTTTGGTCAAATACCTGTTCCCTAGCATCAAGGGAATGGGAGAAGAACATCTTGAAATAAACTCTCTTAATGAGAATCAAGGTCCTGCTTCCCCAGATCTTAAACTTTCTCAAAGTAGGGATGGTTTTCAGATGTGAGACTAATATCCTTTTTTGGATGTGCCTCCCTTTTCACAAGGAGTTGTAAAATAAACACAGATATCACTCTTACACAAGAGAGGGAATAAATTACAATGCATAATGAAATATAATGCTAGGAACATATAACTGTTCCACGGTCAACCCCATCTTATAGAGAAAAAACACTTCACTTCACTTCTGTGTGTGTTCTAGTTCTTCCAGAATTGAAACCAATGAGAAAGACGCTGAGGTCAGCTCCTCCCATCCCTTTCACAGCCACATGCAGCAGACACTCCAGTTCCAGTGGGCTGTGGCTGTTTGGGCAAGATTAGGAAGATAGTAGAGCACAACAAGAGGGTTAGGTCCCAGGGAAAGGAGGAAAGGCCTCAATGTCCATGTTTACCCCAACAATGAAGTGCGTGAAGGGAGGTGTGCGGGCAACTCCACAGCAACAGGGAAGAGATCCAGAACCGGAGCATCCCTCACTAACCATGAGACAATTACAGACGGTCAGAGCAGCAATATCTTTCATCAATTCCTAACCAGTCCAGATACGGAAGGCTAATCAATAACACCATTATGTGCAGCCAATATTCTGACTTCGGCCTTAGACTACGAGGTCCCAGACTCCATCAGGGACCCTCACAGTCCTGGGGTTCATCAAAACCTAAAGCCATCCAGTTTCCTTCTTTTTAAAAAAATTAATTTTTATTGGAGTATGGTTGCTTTACAATGTTGTGTTAGCCTCCATTGTACAACAAAATGAATCAGCCATACACATACAGATATCCCCTCCCTTTTGGACTTCCTTCCCATTTAGGTTGCCACAGTGCATTAGGTAGAGTTCCCTGTGCTATACAGTATGTTTCCATCAGTTGTCTATTTTATACATAGTATCAATAATGTATATGTGTCAATCCTGGTCTCCCAATTCCTCCCACCCCACCCCTTTCCCCCTTGGTATCCATACATTTGTTCTCTGCGTCTGTGTCTCTATTTCTGTAAAGCCATCCAGTTTCTAATTGCTTCTCTTTCATAATCGAACAGAAACTCAGACTGTATTTCTAAACTTCTTTAGAATGCTTTGGAAACTTAAAGGAATATTTTGCTTACTCAATCGCTCAGCTGGATTTTGAAGTTCTGACAAGCCATGCCAATAGATAATAAGACAAGAAGAATGGTTTTTGTTTAGGAAAAAAAGGCACCATTTTAAAAAAGACATATATTCACTGACACAATGTACATTACAGTATGATAAGTACCTCCACTATATTATTAAATATACGCTTTAAACTATCCATATGTCTTTCCTAAGAGAATTATTTCCTAGTGACTGAAACTAGAAACGTTTGTCAGATCTAAGGGAAGGAAGGAGGTGGTCCTTGCTGCTGAGAAAAGTAATAAGTACCCAATCTTCATAGCAGAAATGATAACCTGGAACCAAAGGATTGAATACGGCCCAGGATCAGGTCAGGATTTACCTGGTTTGCTCTCCAGGTTCCTATCCTTAGGGCACAGACACACAAGGGGCTGGTGGTATACTGGGCTGATGAACTGATACCAGGGAGGCCACGTTCATTCAGCCCAGTAGGGAGGAAAGGGGCTGGGCACCCCACCCCAGAGCCAAGCAGACCCAGACCACCCTTCTAAGGCTTGGCAAAGGTGTCCTGTAATTAGGCATTAACATCTAATAAGTAATAAGTGAATACCATTATAAAGCACTTTGCGAATGGAGAAAACCGTATGAGTACCTATTGTTAATAATAATGGTGCTCTACACTATTTACAATAGCCATGACATAGAAGCAACCTAAATGTCCATCAACGGAGGAATAGGTAAAGAAGATGTGGTACAGATATACAATGGACTATTACTCAGCCATAAAAAAGAACGAAATAATGCCATTTGCAGCAACATGGATGGACCTAGAGATTGTGATACTGAGTGAAGTAAGTCAGACAAAGACAAATATATGATATCGCTTATATGTGGAATCTAAAAAAGAAGGGTACAAATGAACTTATCTACAAAACAGAAAAAGAGTTACAGAGTAGAAAACAAATTTATGATTCCCGGGGGTTAGGGGGGGAGTGATAAATTGGGAGACTGTGATTGACATACACACACTACTATATATAAAATAGAAAACTAGTAAGAACCTACTGTATAGCACAGGGCAGTCTACTCAATACCCTATAATGGCCTAAATGGGAAAAGAATCTAAAAAGGAGTGGATATATGTATATGTATAACTGATTCACTTTGTTGTACACCTGAAATTAACACAACATTGTAAATCACTATACTCCAATAAATATTAAGAAAAAATAATAATGGTGCTCTAGGTAGTCACAAGATTCAGGAAGCAGTTTAGTCCTAGGTAGCCTCAGCAGGGAGACCGCTAATGTCCGAAGGGCTAAGCACAAAATGTTTCCATACCTTCCCTGGTTGGAAGGCTGCCCAGAAAAGAAGGCAAGCCTACAGAGCTCCTGAGTTGATTTCTGAGAGCTCCAATGAAGATGCAAACATTGCTAGGGAAAAATCAGTACATTTCTTTAACGGATATTTGGAGCAGCAGTCTCATTTGTAGATTTATAAAAGTGGCCCCCTTCAGAGCCCGTAGAAGAGGAAACTGAGAAAATATTTAAATAATATCAAAGGCTCAGCCACCTTTGCAGCCACTTTCATAATCACAATTAATTGAAGGAGGAGGGTAAAGGGCATATGTTGTCCTCTAGCACAATTTCAACAAAAAAGTATTCCAATTCCTTTATATTCTGGTTTTTTTTTAAATGAATTATTTTCCTTGAAGTAATCATGGCATTTTGCAGAGACTTGAATTTTTATTTTATTTTATATTTTATTTCTACTTATGCAAAAATTTTCATTGTAGCATTTATTGTAATCTGGCAGCCTTTATTCATTTGTTCATTATTTGAATGTCTACAGCGCTGAAAGTGGACACTGCACAGAGAGATTTTTTTGTCTCATTACATTCTCTAATTTTTATATGTATTTAGACTTTTCTCTTCACCTCCATGATAAACCTCTAGAGACCAAGGACAATATGCGGGGCGCTGCTTTGTGTTCCTTCTGGGATTCACAGTAATTCTCACTGTGAATCGGTTACATGATGAAATTGACAAAATAGGAGATCTTTTGATTGGACGTTTCTAATTTCAATATTCAGAACCCTTCAAGCAATTTTTATTTATGTATTTAATATTTATTTTTGGCTGTGTTGGGTCTTCGTTTCTGTGCTAGGGCTTTCTCTAGTTGTGGCAAGCGGGGGCCACTCTTCATCGCGGTGTGCGGGCCTCTCACTATCGCGGCCTCTCTTGTTGCGAAGCACAGGCTCCAGACGCGCAGGCTCAGTAGTTGTGGCTCACGGGCCCAGTTGCTCCGCGGCACGTGGGATCTTCCCGGACCAGGGCTCGAACCCATGTACCCTGCATTGGCAGGCAGATTCTCAACCACTGCGCCACCAGGGAAGCCCCAATTTTAAAAAATATAACTTAGGCAGCAGTGAAGTTCACCTTTGCTTTAAAGTCCCTCCTTCTTAATGCAGGTTAATCATTTCAACAGCATCACAGGGAAGAGAGTTCAGTACCTGAGGACAAGGCAAGTGCGCTCAAGAACTTCCCAAGTTCTCTTCTTTTTCACAGTTGACAGGTCACTACGGCTCACTTAAAGGAGAGGAAAAGACCGGTAGTTTTTTCTAACAAAAATTTTTGGAACACTTTGAGGACTTCCTCTTTTTAGTGCTTTTGATGAGAAATATCTTATTGAATTTTCCATTTATCTACAATATAGATATATATATTGCTTATATATATATAAGCAATATAGAGTCAGTGCCCCCAAGCAAACAACACAGAGACATTAAGGAAAAACCAGAGAAAAGAACTCATTCCTACCCCTTCCTCTCCAGTGCCAACTTTTTGGAATACTCTTCCATGTTTTTTTTTTAGGCTCAAACATATCAAAAGATGTTTATTCACATATCTTTTTGCTTTCTGTTTTGTTTTCAATATCGATATCATACAACGCATATTATTTTGTAACTCGCTTCTTTTTTACTCAACAGTGCATAAGGGACGCTCCTCCAAGTTACTGTATCATTAATTTTCCTTTCTTCTAGTATTTGTGTTATAGTCCCTTGTATAGCTGTACAATTTCCCCCCGCCCCCCAATATTTCCTATCATTGAACATTCAGGTATTTTCCATTTACACAGGTCCCTTCATCTGTCTGACCCTCAGTTTGCACTGTAAGCTTCTCTCCACTTTAAAATTTAGAATTTACTTAAAATAAAATCCAGTTCTTTAAAAAAAAAAACTTTTTTCTGGGTAAAATTAATAAATATTTATTTAACTGAGTTTCTTAAAACTACTTTGGATTTGAACTTTAAAACACTGTGATAGTCCAGAGGAGCATCAGAATATTCTAGAATCATCCTTTATAACAGGGAATGTGCATAATTCTATAATTCCTTTAAAATAATTAAAATAAGGGGTTGAAAGTTCTGGCATATTTCTATTACTATGACACAGAAATATATATATATATATTTATTTATACAAACATTTTCTACTGGGTGTTCTGGGGAACACTGTCCTGGGAAATGCTAATAGTGATCAAATATGTTTAGGAAAATGCTGTTTTGAACTAAATATGCAATTTTTTAAATTCTGAATTTTCTTCTGAAGGTGGTCACTTCCTAACCTCTTCCCCTAGCTTCTCTGTTAAGAAATGGGGGTACCTCTCCAGACTGGTCAGTGCAATAGAGAGAACTTCACACTGCAATCTCTCTATACCATGTACATACAGTCACTGGGAAAATGCATGCAACACCGCCCCAAGCTCCCTTTTATCCCACACACATTGTCATTGCTGAAACATTAAGCAATCAGTCAAGACAGAAGTAAAAATTCATCTTCCTCACTTCATCTGTGCCCTCAACCTTTTTTATTCTTAAAGTTGAAATGAAAGTGACATTTGGATTCACTAGTTAATCATTCATGAGAAACTACCTGAAAGTACAGGACAAAGTGGCTTAGTTTTAATTTAGAAATCAGAATGTGCCTTAAACACAGGCATATGACAATTCAGTTCTCACCTCAAGCAACAGAGGAAAATGAGGCTTGGCTTTCAGTTACCCACATTGGGGAAAGTAGAGGCCAATCCTGGGAATTCAAAATGGCCTGAGGCCTTTTCACAAAGCCCAGCGTGAGCCCTCCCACCCACTGTCACTCACAATTCAATACTTTCTTTTACAGTGCATCAAAGGAATTCATAGGAATTAATAATTCATAGGAATTATCTTTTTCTAACTGGGTGATATCCAAAATATATGAGTATTCTCCCCCATGGGAATAACAGTCCTAGAGACTGAGAATAAAAAGAAACTTTTCCCAAAAGACTAACTCTAAGCAGAACAATAGGCCAAACACTCAGAGGTAAGGGCCACAGGATGCTAAGTGACAAGGGCCAAACGGGGTCGCCACTATCCTCAGAAATAAGAACTCCTGCATTTTCCAGAACAAAACTTCTTGGGCAGACAGGAGGACCAGCTGAGTCAGAATTACCCTGGTCTTGATAAAAAAAAAAAAAAAAAAAGACTGACCTGACCCAGACCTACCTCATCAGACCACAAAGGTGTGTGTCCTGGAATCAAGCCTTTTCACAAGCATCCCAGATGATTCTGATGGACACAAAAAATTTAAAACCATAGGAACCATGGTGGTTCTCTAAGTGTGGTCCCTAAACCAGCAGCATCCAAATCACCTGGATCTTATTACATTTAGAATGGATAAACAACAAGATCCTACTGTATAGCACAGGGAACTATATCCAATCTCCTGGGATAAACCATAATGGAGAAGAATATAAAAAAAAAAAAGAATGTATATACGCATATAACTGAGTCACTTTGCTGTATAGCAGAAATTAACACAACATTGTAAATCAGCTATAATTCAATAAAAAAAAAAGAACCAAAGCACCTGAATCTTGTTAGAGATGCACATTCTGTAGCACCACAGACCTACTGATTCAGAAATTCTGGTGGGGAACTCAGCAATCTCTGTTTAAGAAGCCTTCCAGGTGATCCTGACACATGCCAAAGTTTGAGAAGCACTGCCATAGCACACTTCTGCAGGACTCAGTTTGGAAAATGTGGAATGGCCAATGAGAACACAAGAATTTAAAGATGGAAGCCATCACTTGAAGCTGAGATAAAATGTAGATCCTTAAGAGGGGAGCTCATGTTTAGGGCAGGGGACTTAAATTATGGACGACTTAGTGGAAAGAAGAAGAAAGGGCACTTGAGACAAAGGGAAGAATGGGAGAAAATTATAATAGGCAGGCATATGCATCTGTCCAGGGTCAATAATCAGTTCAGCAAGCATGAAAATTTCATGCCATTTTTTTTAAAGTTATTCCTAGGGACTGGTATATTTTTACTTATTTTTAATTAATTAATTAATTTTTTTGGCTGCGTCGGGTCTTAGTTGCAGCACACGGGACCTTCGTTGAGGCACCCGGGGATCCTTTGTTGCGGCACGTGGGCTCTTCTTTGTGGCGTGGGCTTCTCTCTAGTTGTAGCGCGTGGGCTTCTCTCTAGTTGTGGTGTGCGGGTTTTTCTCTTCTCTAGTTGTGGTGCGCAGGCTCCAGAGCACATGGGCTCTGTAGTTTGCAGCACACAGGCTCTCTAGTTGAGGCACACGAGCTCAGTAGTTGTGGTGCACGGGCCTAGCTGCCCTTTGGCATGTGGGATCTTAGTTCCCTGACCAGGGATCAAACCCACGTCCCCTGCACTGGAAGGTGGATTCTTTACCACTGGACCACCAGGGAAGTCCCTCATGCCATTTTTGAGTTACGGAAATTACAGTTGTACAGTCGTGCTAAACTTGGGATCTGGGAGAACTTAAAAGTAACAGTGAAGAGTGTGGACCTTCTTGTTCAGACATTGAGGAAACATTCAAGGATAATGGGGTGAGGAATAACAAGCCACAAGATTGTGTTTAGGAAATGCATTAGTGCACTTTGGGGAACACAGTGGAGAGGCTGAAACTGGGTAATTAAAAGTCTTGCAATATTCCAGAAATAAAGTGATAAGGGTCTGGATTAGGGTGATGGCTGTGAGAAGCAAAGTTATCAAATAGATACAGGAGGCTTCAAGAAGTAAAGATGGGCTGTACTTGGTGTTTGAATGGGATAGGGGGAGTGTGAAGGAGGAGGAGGAAAAGAGAGGGAGAAGGGAAAAAATTAAGTGACCAAAGGTGACAACCCAGCTCCCAGGCTAATAAATCAGGAGCATTTATGAACACGGGAAATTCTGAAGGGGGTGCATGTTTTGGGGGGATCAGAGACTGAGCCTTCGTATTATTTTTCAATCATCTCCACTCTTTACATCACTAGCAGTTCTCAGAACAAATTGTCCTCTACATACGCAAGTTCCGTTCCGAAAGTGCGTTCAAAAGTTCAACTAACACAATCGGCTATATAGTACTGTACTGTAATAGGTTTATAATACTTTTCACACAAATAATACATAAAAAACAAACGAACAAATACAAAAAAATAAAGAAAACATTTTAAATCTTACAGTACTGTACCTTGAAAAGTACAGTAGTACAGTACAACAGCTGGCATACAGGGGCATGTTTGCATCTTTGAAAGTTCGCAACTTGAAGGTTCATATGTAGGGGACTTACTGCATAGCCAATTGAGTTAGTTGGGTACCTAGGCTAACTTTGTTAGACTTATGAACAAATTGGACTTAGAAACGAGCTCTCAGAACGGGACTCATTAGTACGTAGGGGACTTACTGCATACACAAAAGTCCATATATAAAAACCCTAAGTATCCATAGCCCATACTGATTGTATCAGTTTCCTATGGCTGCCATAACAAACTAGGTGGCTTAAAACAACAGCAATTTCTAAAGTTCTAAAGGCCAGAAGTCTGGAATCAAGGTGTCAGCAGGGCGATGCTCTGTGATGGGATCTATGGGAGAATCTATTCTTTGCCTCTTTTAGCTCCTGGTAGCTCCACACAGTCCTTTACTTGTGGCTGCATCACTCCAATCTCTGCCTTCATCTTCCCATGACCTTCTCCTCTGTCTTCTTTCTATTATAAGAACACTTGTCTGGTAGGATGAATTGGGACATTGGGATTGACATATATGCACTAATATGTATAAAATAGATAACTAATAAGAACCTGCTGTATAAAAAAATAAAATAAAATTCAAAAAAATCATATACAATTTTAAAAAATGTAAAAAAATTAAAAATGATTATCTAGGGATGAATTGGGAGATTGGGATTGACATATATACACTAATATGTATCAAATAGATAACTAATAAGAACCTGCTGTATAGCATAGGGAACTCTACTTCACTCTGCTGTGCAGTAGAAACAAACACAACATTGTAAAACAACTTTACCCCAATAAAAAAAAAAAAAAGACTATCTAATGATCATTTCCTTGTATAAGGAAAAGAAAAAGAAAGAAAAAGAACACTTGTCCTTGGATTTAGGACCCACCCAGATGATTCAGGATGATCTCATCTCAATATCTTTATTTAATTACATTTGCAAAGACCCATTTCCCAAATAAGGTCACACTCACAGGCTGCAAGGGCTAGGATGTGGACATATCTTTTGGGGGACTGCCGTTCAATCCACTACACTGATATAAATACATGATTGAATACTTACGTAAATCAATGGGAGGGAATAGACAAATCTCCAGTGCTTAAAATTCTGAATAATATATGTAGATACTTCCCCTGAAAGGAAATGGAGCATAATTCCCCTTTCCTTAAATGTGAACTGCACATAGTGAATTCTGTCTAAAGAGGACAGTACAGGAAGGGGTGGAGAGAGAATAACTTTACTGACAAATGCTAGCTCAGCTGAAGGATCAAGGTTAACATCTACAGTGACAAGTCATGTTAATCACATGTACCTCTCATATGCTATGATGAGAATGACATTTGACCTCTGTGTTCTTCCTTCCAAAAGCCCATAACCCCAGTCTAGCTGTGAAAAAGCATCAGACAAACCTGAACTAAAAGACTAAAAGACAGTCTACAAAATACCTGACCAGTACTCCTCAAAGTTGTCAATGGCCTCCAAACCAAGAAAAGCTTGAAAATTTGCCATAGTCTAAAGGGCCTAAGGAGACATGACAACCGAATGTAACATGGGATGCTGGAAGAGAAATGGGTCATTAGCAAAAACTAAGGAAATCTAAATAAAGTATGGACATTCGTTAATAACTAAGTATCAATATTGGTTCATTAGTTGTGCAAATGTACCGTTCTAAGATATAGATACTGGGTGTATGGGAACTCCCTGCACTGTATTTGCAACTTTTCTATTAATCTAAAACTGTTCTAAAATTTAAAAAAAGGTTATTTTAAGATATGTATATTGTTACATTCCTGTGATAATGGGATGAGGGTCTAATTCAGGGATTCTGAGCCTTAGCACCATTGACATTTTGTTGAAGGGACTCTCCTGTGCACTGTAGGATGTTAAACAGCATCCCTGGCCTCTACTCACTAGATGCCAGTAGAATCTGTCCCCTTCTCCACCCCACTGTGGACAACCAAATGTGTCTCCTTCTGATATTGTCAAGTATTAGTTGCTATTATTATAATTTATTATAATCTTTATTTTATAATAATTCCTTATCATTATTTTACAATTCTATTCTTCACCCTAAGAAAGATTAATAACATCCTACCAGCCAAGGAGAGGAGCCCTTGAATTAAAACACAGCCCCTCAAATACTGAAGAGTGGCGGCAGCCCAGGAGAGCAATGCAATGCATGTTTGCAGCTCATCCCGAATGTTTTCATCTGTGACCTAAGCTGAGTAACCAGCTTTTTGAACAGCTAACTTTGCTGAGATTCAATCAGGAACAGGCTTTATATTTTCTCCAGTCACTTCCAACCTGCCTCTTTCGAGCTCTTTTCTCACTTCTTGACGGTGTCTCAGACAGATAATGGAGATGTTCGGTCGGTTTCAGTAGTTAGAAGAGCCTCCTTATAAAATGATCCCAGCTGACCCGACTTACTAATTTAACGTGAGCTTCAGCCTCAGGTCCATTTCACAGCACAAGCCTGGCCCTTGAGTGGGGCTGTGCAGTGTCCATACTCCTCCTCTTCCCTCTGCATCCTGCTTCCTGAACCTCCAGGTTCCAGCAGGTGGGAGCAGGATCAGAGAAAAAGAGAAGTCTCTCATCCAGAGTGCTGCTGAGTTTCCCCTTGGGCAGAGGTCCACGTGATGGCTCTTTCTCGGGGTGCAAGAAGGGTTTTCCAAAGCTCATGGGGAGCTCTGCCCTGGGGGTGATCTGCCCCCTTGATGACTTTTTTGCCCCAGCACCAGTCCCCTTCCTGCCCTGGTGGTCCATCTGCACAGCTGCTACTGCTGGAATTCCCTGACCACTAAAATCTTCTTGGGCCTTGTATCTTTGAGACAATTTTTCCCAGGTTACCACCCATGACTTCATTTTCCCCATAGAAGTGCTACATTGTATCACACAAAAACGTGTGAGTGTAGCTCTCCTAGCTGCCTTCTCTAGCCTTCCAGACATCACAGACTGCTCCTATCAACCTTCTCCCTGCCCAGTTACAAAGACAAGAGGGATAAGCTAGTACATTCCTGTGTATGCGCAAACTCCAGGGAACACGGTCAGTTTCTCCCAAGAAGGATCTCACCACCCCTCACTGCACTAGGATGGACCTGTGGGTCCCCTCAGCTCAGCCAGCCTCCAGCCAGTGAGGCAGCTTCCCTTCTGGGGGGCAAACTCAGATTCTGAGAGGTTACCTTGGAGCCCTAGTGCTCACTTGGCATGCTGGGGGGGGGGCACTACCTCCCTCCCTAAGGCTCTCTACTACATCAACAACGAACTACTTCCATAAAACCCCCTTCTGTAACTCTCCCCTTGAATGAGCTCTCCTGAAACTTCTTGTCTTCTTTATACACAGAATGTGGGAGTAGCAGAATAATCTATTTTCTTTTGGTAGAGTTATGGAAGGGGGATTAGCCACTTTCAAGCATTCCCTTTAACTATGGAAGTACTTACTAACTTTACAGGCCTTTAGCTGGAAGCCCTTACCGTGGGAAATGTTGCCTTCAACATTCTGTTAATCTGTGTATAGCTGTATTATAAATGGCATTGTTTAAATTCTTGGCAGTTAGAGATGCTGACCAGGGTGTATCCCACCAGATATGGTAAGAGGTAGACATTACTGCATACATAGCAGCTCAGCTGGGCGGGCACCATGAAAGAAAATTCAAAAGGGACACTTGGAAAACAGAGCAGTCATGGTAGGAAGAAAACATAAAGGAGAAATAAACCTATCACATGCAAGCATCATGAAGACCTTAGCCAGACCCCTTGGCCCTTTGGGGTTCTGCAGTCATACAAGGAAGTGAAGATCAATCTTGTTCATACAAATGGGGAGAGTATGTGGTTGTCACAAAGTCCCTCTCAGGGAGCTGGGGATGACCAGACTTAGCATAGCTCTAAAGTGAACCACCTGAGCCAGGCTCACATCAGAAAGAGGAGAGAAAGAAAAGCCTTTATCCCATCACAGCCTCCTGATTTAGCCTCCATGACCACAGGGGGAGTCAGGCTGGCACTAATTTGGAGATGTTTGCACTTGGCGCCTCCTAACTCATCTTTGAGAGCTCCAGGAGACCATGTGCTGCTCACCTCTACATCTCGGCATTTGGATTCTTTCTGCTTAGATCAGAAACATTCCAAATTATATAGATCTGACATATTAAACAAAGGAAGAGTATCCCAAAACATAAGGAACAGCAGGTAATCATGATATATTATGTTATAGATAAGGAATTAACGGATGATAGAGGATTGTGACATTACCCAACCGGGAGAACCTTTGGAAGGAAATATTATCAGGACAACCTGGACTCCAGTCAGTCCCCCATTCCTTGGGATGGAGGGGGAAGAGTTAAAGGGAATCAGAACAGCTCCTGAACTTCCCAAAAAAGATTCCTAGATTCACTCAATTCAGAGATACCATCAACTTTGAGACACAACCCCCAAAACGGGGTAAAATAAAGAGATATCAAAACTTGAAATATCTGTTTCAATAGTGAAGTGCTTCCTGCTTTTAGAAATATTAAAATAGGAAGGAAAATCAGGAAAACAGAATAATTAAATGGCTCCTAGACTAGAAAAATACTTTGAAAAGTCCTTTAGCTGACCATGTGCATTCAGGCAGGCCCCTACGCTCTCACTCAAATCAAAGGAAGTCTGGCTAATTTTAAAGATTAGACTTCTTTTCATTTTCAGTGGCATTCCCTCAGTGGGAGTGAATTATAATTTGCCACTGGTATAAATAAGAGAAAGTAAAAGTGCATATAATTTGCATACTAAAAATTGGAATACTAACGAAGACAAATCACTCTTCTCAGTGGAATGGTCTACCACTAAGTTCCTCCCTTTTACTCTACTTTTAACTTGGCTTAGAGAAAAATTAAAACAAACAAACAAAAAACAGAGAGGGAACAAGAATTCTATTTAGAAAGCACCCTAGCTTTGTGATTTTAGTCATGAATTTCAGTAGATGCATTAGTTTTTTTAAATATATGGTACACCCATATTAAGTTTCTTATGCTTAAAACCAGCTCTTGTAAGAATTAGAAATTAGGATCTGCTCAATTACAGAGAAAAGTCTAATCTGGGATTTAATAAATCATATACTGAAAACTCTTCCTTGTACAAGACACTGTGAGGAAATGGTGAAGCTCAGTCTTTGGACTTAGCAGAACTAGGCTGGAAATTGAACTCTCTGACTTACTTGGGTATGCCACTTCTATTCTTGTGTTTTGATTTATAAAATGTTGCAGATAATTCCTAGATATTAAATTCAGGATTAAATCAAATAATGTGTGTAAAGCACTTTACACAGCATCAGGCATTCAGTAGGTTTTAAATCTATTCTATCATCCCTGCCTTTTCAAAAAATTATAGTTTCAAAGTAAATGTTAATTTTAAAGTGAATTGCCTTGTTATTAATTTAGCTGATTTAGACCTCCACTTTCATGGGAAATTTGAAAGAACTTTGTTGTTATTTAACAAGCAAATGGTACCTACTTCATGCCAGGCACAGTGCAAGGGGGAGCTGAGCATGGCAGGTGCCCTCAGAGCAGTGACTGACAGCCTAGGAGGCTCTGTAGAGATGGAGGGACTGGAGCATAGCAAGTTGTCTGGGAGGCAGGGGTGGAGTCAAGGACAGTTGGATGCCATATTCTTCAGAAGGGAGGGAATCTATTATCATCATGTCCATCAGCCAAGGACCCAGGGAGTAGACCACGAATTCTGTCTGCCTATCTGCTGGAGAATCAAAAGCTCCAGAAATGCCTGGGTTCCTTCAAGTTCATTCTTCCAGGGACTTCCTGCAAGTATTCAAATCAACTTCCTGCTCTACTTGGCTTCTTTTTCTTTTGCCTCAGGATTTCATTTCCCACAGTCCCTGTGTTTTTCATTGTGTTTCATGGCTCTCCCTTACATTGAGTCTGATTCCTGATGCCTCTTTGCAAGACCACCCTCCCCAGAAAAGCCTTGGAAACTCCCATGGAATCTAAGTTTAGAAAAGCAATTTATTTCCAGGAGTGTCCTTGGAGGCTCACTCTAGACCAGACGCTTACTTTTTGGGACTTAACAATGTTTCTACAGAATCACAATGACCTCCTCATGCCATTGCAAAAAAGGGTCTAGGATCAAATTCAGGGTCCAAGGTAGAAAGGATGTCGGCATTGAGGGGAAAGGGCCTGAGATGTGAAGCCACTAAGTCACCATGGAAGACATTGGACACTGATATACCAGCAAGATGAAGCCATTGGCCTAGGAAAGAAACAAACTCTACAAATTAACACACCAGCTCCAGACCTCTGAGTGTGGAAGTTGATGGATGCAGAGTGCTCCAGATCTCAAGCGCAATTGAAGTTCCCTGGGGTTTTGGCTTAAGGAAGGCTAATAGAGATCAAAATAAAGAGAAAACCCACTGCCTGCAGAAGGCTCCTGTAGCTGGAAAGAAAATTAAATATTTGGGAAAATTTGAAAGACCAATTTGGCAGGGACTCAAATGGAGGGGAAGAGTGCCATCCTATGAGACTGGTGAGGTAAGGAAAGGAGTGGAACACCAATTTAAACACCAAAGGAGGATCTCAGACCAAAGACAAGATGGCGGAGTAGAAGTAGAAGGACCTGAGCTCACCTCCTCTCACAAAAAGAACAAAGTCACAACTAATGGCTGAACAACCATCGACGAAAAAGACTGGAACCCACACAGAAAAAGATATTCTACTCCCAAAGACAAAGAAGAAGCTGCAATGAGATGGAATGAGAGTTCTGAGCCCCACGTCAGGCTCCCCACTCTGGAGGTCTGGCATCAGGAGGAGGAGCCCCCAGAGCATTTGGCTTTGAAGGCCAGTGGGGCTTGATTGCCGGAATTCCACAGGACTGTGGGAAACAGAAACTCCACTCTTGGAGGGTGCACACAAGGTGTTGTGCACACCAGGGGAAAAAGCAGTGATTGCATAGGAGCCTGGGCCAGATCTACCTGCTGATCTTGGAGGGTCTCCTGGGGAAGTGGAGGGCAGCTGTGGCTCACTGCAGGGACAAGGACACTGATGACGGAGGAACTGGGGAGTACTCATTGGCTTGAGCTGTCCTGGAGGCCGCCATTTTGATGCCAAGACCTGGCCCCAACCAACAGTCCATAAGCTCCAGTGCTGGGAGGCCTCAGGCCAACCAACCAACAGAGCAGGAACACCACCCCACCTATCAGCAGACGGGCTGCTTAAAGTCTTCCTGAGCCCACAGCCGCCTCTAAACACACCCCTTGACATGGTCCTGCCCACCAAAGGGACAAGACCCAGCTCCACCCACCAGTGGGCAGGCACAAGTCCCTCCCACCAGGCAGCCTGCATAAACCTCTTAGATCAGCCTCACCCACTATGGGGCAGACACCAGAAGCAAGAAGAACTAGAGTCCGTCAGCCTGTGGGACCACAAACAGAAAGTTAGACAAAATGAAATGGTAGAGGGGTATGTTCCAGAGGAAGGAACAAGATAAAACCCCAGAAGAACAACTAAGTGAAGTGGAGATAGGAAATCTACCTAAAACAGAATTCAGAGTAATGATAGTAAAGGTAATCCAAGATCTTGGAAAAAGAATGGAGACACAGACCAAGAAGATACAAGAAATATTTAACAAAGAGCTAGAAGATATAAAAGACAAACAGAGTTGAACAATACAATAACTGAAATGAAAAAACACAAGAAGGAATAAATGAGGCAGAAGAATAGATAAGTGAGCTGGAAGACAGTATGGTGGAAATCCTGCCACAGAACAGAATAAAGAAAAAAGAATGAAAAGAAATGAGGACAGTCTCAGAGACCTCTGGGACAACATTAAATGCACCAACATTCACATTTTAAGGGTCCCAAAAGAAGAGGAAGAGAAAGGACCTGAGAAAATATTCGAAGATATTATAGTTGAAAACTTCCCTAACATAGAAAAGAAACACTCACTCAAGTGCACGAAGTGCAGAGAGTACCATACAGGATGAACCCAAGGAGGTATATGCTGAGACACATATTAATCAAACTGAAAAAAAACTAAAGACAAAGAAAAAATATTAAAAGCAACAAGGGAAAAGCAACAAATAACATATAAGGGAATCCCAATAAGGTTATCAGCTGATTTTTCAGCAGAAACTCTGCAGGCCAGAAGGGAGTGTCATGATATATTTAAAGTGATGAAAGGGAAAAACCTACAACCAAGAATACTCTAGCCAGCAAGGCTCTCATTTGGATTCAATGGAGAAGTCAAAAGCTTTACAGACGAGCAAAAGCTAACAGAATTCAGCACCACCAAACCAGCTTTACAACAAATGCTAAGGGAATTTCTCTAGGTGGAAAAGCATAGGCCACAACTAGAAATAAGAAAATTACCAATAAAGGCAAACATACAGTAAATGTAGGAAACCATCCACACAAATATGATATCAAAACCAGCAATGAGAAGAAGAGAGTACAAGTGCAGGATATTGGAAATGCATTTGAAATTAAGAGACCAGCAACTTAAAACAATCTTGTATATATATAGACTGATATATCAAAACCTTATGGGAACTGCAAACCAAAAATCTACAATAGATACACACACAAAAAAGAAAAAGGAATCCAAACACAACACTAAAGTTAATTATCAAATCACAAGAGAAGAGAACAAAAGAGGAAGGGAAGAAAAAAGACCTATAAAAACAAATCAAAAACAATGAACAAAATGGCAATAAGAATATACATACTGGTAATTACCTTAAATGTAAATGGATTAAATGCTCCAACAAAAAGACAGACTGGCTGAATGGATACAAAAACAACACCCATATATATCTGTCTACAAGAGACCAACTTGAGATCTAGGGACACATACAGAGTGAGGGGCTGGTAAATGGTATTCCATGCAAATGGAAATCAAAAGAAAGCTGGAGTAGTAATACTCACATCAGACAAAATAGACTTAAACACTGTTACAAGAGACAAAGAAGGATACAACATAATGATCAAGGGATCAATCCAAAAAGAAGACATAACAATTGTAAATATATATGCACCCAAACATAGGAGCACCTCAATATATAAAGCAAATATTAACAGTTATAAAAGGAGAAATTGACAGTAACACAATAATAGTGGGGGACTTTAACACCCCACTTACCTCAATGGACAGTTCATCCAGACAGAAAATAAGGAAACACAGGCCTTAAAGGACACATTAGACCAGATGGACTTAATTGATGTTTATAGAGCATCTCATCTGAAAGCAGCAGAATATGCATGTTTTCAAGTACACATAGAACATTCTCTAGGATAGATCATATAATGGGCCATAAAGCAAGCCTCAGTAAACTTAAGAAAATTGAAATCATATCAAGCATCTTTTCTGACCACAATGCTATAAGATTAAAAATCAACTTCAAGAAAAAAACTGTAAAAAACAGAAACATGTGGAGGCTAAACAATATGCTACTCAACAACCAATGGATCACCAAAGAAATCAAAGAGGAAGTCAAACAATATCTAGAGACAAATGAAAATGAAAACATGATGACCCAAAACCTATGGGACACAGCAAAAGCAGTTCTAAGAGGGAAGTTTATAACAATACCATCTTACTTCAGGAAACAAGAATAATCCCAAATAAACAACTTAACTTTACACCTAAGGCAACTAGAGAAAGAAGAACAAACAAAATCCAAAGTTAGCAGAAGGAAAGAAATCATAAAGATCAGAGCAGAAATAAATGAAATAGAGATAAAGAAAACAGTAGAAAAGATCAATGAAACTAAAAGCTCGTTCTTTGAAAACATAAACAAATTGATAAACCTTTAGCTAGACTCATCAAGAAAAAAACAGGGCTCAAATGAATAAAATTAGAAATGAAAAAGAAGTTACAACTGATACCACAGAAATATAAAGGATCATAAAAGAGTACTATAAGCAGCTATATGCCAATAAAATGGACAAGCTAGAAGAAACGGACAGATTCTTAGAAAGGTACAATCTCCCAACACTGAACCAGGAAGAAATAGAAAATATGAATAGACCAATCACAAGTACTGAAATTGAAACTGTGATTAAAAAAACCCCCAACAAACAAAAGCCCAGGACCAGATGGCTTCACAAGTGAATTCTAGCAAACACTTAGAGAAGAGTTAACACCTATCCTTCTGAAACTATTTCAAAAAATTGCAGAGTAAGGAACACTCCCAAACTCATTCTATGAGGCCACCAGCACTCTGATACCAAATCCAGACAAATACATCACAAGAAAAGAAAATTACAGGCCAGTATCACTGATGAACATAGTTTCAAAACTCCTCAAAAAAAAAATACTAGCCAACTGAATCCAACAATACATTGAAAGGATTATACACCATGATCAAGTGGGATTTATCCCAGGAATGCAAGGATTCTTCAATATCCACAAATCAACCAGTGTGATACACCACATTAACAAATTGAAGAATAAAAACCACATGATCATCTCAGTAGATGCAGAAAACTTTTGACAAAATTCAACACCGATTTATGATAAAAACTCTCCAGAAAGGGGGCATTGAGGGAACATACCTCAACATAATAAAGCCTATATATGACAAACCCACGGCTAACATAATACTTAATGGTGAAAAGCTGAAAGCATTTCCTCTAAGATCAGCAACAAGACAAGGATGTCCACTCTTGCCACTTTCATTCAACATAGTTTTGGAAGTCCTAGCCATGGCAATTAGAGAAGAGAAAGGAATAAAAGGAATCCAAATTGGAAAAGAAGAAGTAAAACTGTCACTGTTTGCAGATGACATAATACTATACTTAGAAAAACCCTAAAGATGCTACCAGAAAACTACTAGAGCTCTTCAATGAATTCGGTGAAGTTGCAGGATACAAAATTAATACACAGAAATCTGTTGCATTTCTACACACTGACAACAAAAGATCAGAGAGAGAAATTAAGGAAACAATCCCATCTAGTATTGCATGAAAAGAATGAAATACCTAAGAATAAACATACCTAAGGAGGCAAAAGACCTGTACTCCAAAAACTATATAAGATATTGATGAAAGAAATCGAAGACAAAGCAAACAAATGGAAAGATATATCATGTTCTTGGATTTCAAGAATCAATATTGTCAAAATGACTATACTACCCAAGGTAATCTATTGAGTCAATGCAATCACTATCAAATTACCAATGCCATTTTTTACAGATCTAGAACGAAAAATCTTAACATTTGCATAGAAACACAAAAGACCCCGAATAGACAAAGCAATCTTGAGAAAGAAAAATGGAGCTGGAGGAATCAGGCTCCCTGACTTCAGACTATACGATAAAGCTACAGTAATCAAAACAGGATGGCAGTGGCACAAAAACAGAAATATAGATCAATGGAACAGGATAGGAAGCCCAGAAATAAACCCACACACCTATGGTCAATTAATCTATGACCAAGGAGGCAAGAATATACAAAGGAGAAAAGACAGTCTCTTCAATAAGTGGTGCTGCGAAAACTGGACAGCCGCATGTAAAAGAATGAAATTAGAACATTCTCTAACACCATACACAAAAATAAACTCAAAATGGATAAAAGACCTAAATGTAAGAACAGACACTATAAAAGTCTTAGAGGAAAACATAGGCATAACAGTTTTTGACATAAATCACAGCAATATCTTTTTGGATTCACCTCCTAGAGTAATGAAAATAAAAACAAAAATAAACAAATGGAACCTAATTGAACTAAAAAGTTTTTGCACAGCAAAGGAAACCATAAATAAAATGTAAATACAACCCACAGAATGGGAGAAAATATTTACAAACAATGTGACCAATAAGGGATTAAACTCCAAAATATTCAAACAGCTCCTACAGCTCAATATCAAAAAAAAAAACAAACAACCCAATCAAAAAATGGACAGAAGATCTAAATAGACATTTCTCCAAAGAAGACATACAGATGGCCAAAAGACACATGAAAAGATGCTCAACATAGCCAATTATTAGAGAAATGCAAATCAAAACTACAATGAGGTATCACCTCACACTGGTCAGAATGGCCATCAACAAAGTATCTACAAACGATAAATGCTGGAGAGGGTGTGGAGAAAAGGGAACCCTCCTACACTGTTGGTGGGAATGTAAATTGGTACAGCCACTTTGGAAAACAGTATTGAGGTTCCTTATGAAACTAAAAATAGAGCTACCTTATGATCCAGCAATCCCACTCCTGTGCATTTATCCAGAGAAAACCATACTTCCAAAAGATACATGCACCCCGACGTTCATTGCAGCACTATTTACAATAGCCAAGACATGGAAGCAACCTAAATGTCCATCGACAGAGGAATGGATAGAGAAGATGTGTACATATATACAATAGAATATTACTCAGCCATAAAAAAGAATTAAATAATGCATTTTGCAGCAACATGCATGGACATAGAGATTATCATACTAAATGAAGAAGTCAAAGACAAAATATCATGTGATAGCACTTATATCTAAAGTGCTAAAGTGGAATCTAAAAAATTATTCAAATGAACTTATTTATAAGACAGAAAGAGACTCACAGACTTAGCAAACAAACTTACGGTACCCAACGGGAAAGGTGGCAGGGGAGGGATAAATTAGGAAGTTGGGATTAACATATACACACTACTTTATAGAAAATAATCAACATGGACCTACTCTATACCACAGGGAACTCTACTCAATATTATGTAATAACCTATATGGAAAACTCTGAATAAAATAGATATATGTGTAACTAAATCAGTTTGCCGTACACCTGAAACCAACACAACACTGTAAATCTACTCCAATATAAAATAAAAATTAAAAAAAAAGTCACCTCTGGGGCGTCCCTGGTGGCGCCGTAGTTAAGAATCCGCCTGCCAATGCAGGGGACACGGGTTCGAGCCCTGGTCCAGGAAGATCCCACATGCCGCGGAGCAACTAAGCCCATGCGCCACAACTACTGAGCCTGCGTGACGCAACTAATGAAGCCCACACACCTAGAGCCCGTGCTCCGAAACAATAGAAGCCACCACAATGAGAAGCCCGTGAACCGCAACGAATAGTAGCCCTCGCTCGCTGCAACTAGAGAAACCCCACGCGCAGCAACAAAGACCCAATCCAGCCGAAGATAATAAATAAATAAGTAAAATAAATTTAAAAAAAAAAAGGCACTTTTGTGGCATCCATGTTACCTAGTATACAGTTGGATACATGGCTCTGAATCTCAGAAGAGGTCTTGGATTGAAAAAATAATTTTATGTTATTTGTTTTTTTACCACAATAAAAATTAAAATAAAGAAAATCCCCTCCTCCCAAATAAAATAACACACCAAAAGAACATTTGAAAGAGGAGTCTTCAGAAGATTTAGGAAGCCCTGACCTCCCTCTGAGTCACCTTGTTCTTGCTCTGACATTTCTCTGCCTGCTTTGATTTTGCTTTTCAAGCCACAGATTCACACTGGGCACAGCACTGAGCAGACTCCACGGCCTGGCACATTTTCCCACCAGATATTCACTCCTAACGGAGACTGATTTATGTATTAATTGTCTCAGCATAACAGGTGACACCTTGTGCCTTGGCTATCCTTCATTGTCAACAAGAGCCCCCAATAAGACCTGAAACCTTTCTTGCCTGCCTGGTGACTCTGCACCTGTGATTCGCAGTGCCTGCTCTCTCACCCCTCGACTTGCTGGCACAGGCTGAGGCCGCTGATGGTAAGCACTCCCCTCCCCACAGCTGCCCCTCCCAGATTTTATGTCCAAGAGGCAGAGGGAAGAGGGGGACATGGGCACCTCCATCATCGCATCTGATGAAAACAGTCACCAGGAGTTGGATCAGGCAGGGCCCTTGCAGGGGGACTTCTGTTCCAGAACCATCCTCAAGCTGTTAACACCTTTGCATCTCATTTGGCAAATGTTCTAAGACCAAATGACTTTGGAATAAACTCTTGCCCAAGGTTGGGTCAGTAGCTCTGACTAGATGCTCCCGAATGAGATAAAGAGAGAGAGAGAGGAATTTTCAAGATTAAGACCTTCCAGGAAAATAATGTGAGGCTAATTAAAAATAATTTAACCTAAATACAGGTGAGGTTCCCAGGGCAAAACACATCCCTTCTGACTGCAAGGATTAGAAAAATTACACTGAAAAAACCCAATGCTATCAAGCCCAGTTTTCAAGCATTTGGTTTTCTTCTGAATTTTTGCAGGAAATATAAATTGTAACACATTACAAAGAACCTCACCCAGCAGCGCAAGCCAGAGTGCTTACATGGCACAATCTTGATGTTCTCAGCCCACCCTCAGTAACTGATTCGTTCTCATGACATGAATAATTTGTTATCCAAATGCAAGTATGATTAAAAGTTTCTCCTAAGAGTCTAAAAATAATGCTGTGAGATTCTGAGTTGACTCAGTTACTCTTTGGTTCTTAAAATGCAAGAAAAAAAGTGGATGTAAAATGAAGAGTGTATCCCTGAAATCTTCCTATTTGAACCTAATTATTTTATTTCATGATCCGTAGCCTACTAATTGCACGTGTCAGAAATAATAGGCGTTAGCACTTAACGTGGTACTTACAATATGCCGGTTACTGTTTTAAGTGCTTTTACGAACTCAATTACTCCCCAAAACTATTTTAGGCATTATGATTATAATCCCCCTTTTTAAAGGTGATAGAACAAGGGCACAGAGAAGTTAAATGGCTTGGTAGAGATCACACAGTTTATCTAGTAAGAGGCTGAGCCTGTATTCTCACCCATTCTAGGCTTAGTGCCTGTGACTTTTACCCATTATGTCTCTTTAAAAATGTCATATGGGTCAAAAAGTGAATCTTTTTCAACATGGTTGGAAAAGTGTTTTTGTTGTTTTATTAATTGGGGGGTGTTCAGAGAGTCTCCAACCAACATTTGATAATTATGTGATTGCCTGTGTTGAAAAGAATCTTGGAGACCATCTCATTTAACCCCTTCCTATTTTTTAACAAGGAAATTGAGGCTCAATAAAGTGATTTCCTTGAGAACTAGGATTTGGGTCTTTTCCTCCCTGTCATTGTGATGAGAGGGCCAGGAAACAGGTACCTGGATTTAGGTACTAAATACCATTAATTAACCTTGGGTTAATCCTGAACAATTCTCTTAGTTCTAAAATGAAAGACTTAAAATAGATGTGTTCCAGGGTTTCTTCGGGCTCTACTTTCTGTGATTCTAAATTGAGTGACATGTCCAGGATCAAATAGTTTTGTAAACAAGGGAGACACAGAGGAAGAGCAGGAAAGTCAAGTCTAATTTCTAAGAGGAGTCTGGAGGGGTGGGGCTCCATCACTTGAGTGGGAACATAATTCTCCATATTCTCCTCTAGGGACTGGTTTGAGGAGCAAGAAAGGAGGAAATCAGAACATTAACACCTTCACCTGATCTTTGTGTGCATTAAAGCAGGACCTAGAAGGGACGGCCCACTGTAGAGTGGAGCTCAGTAGTGCATCCCAAATTATGCAAAGGGAGGTTTGGAGCTGAGCTGGACCTGGAATTCTAAATAACTATGTACATTCAAGCACAGAGGAATTGGCTTCACTGGGGAGCCTGGGGGTTGAGGGCCTGTAAAACTGCAGAAGAGAGTTGTAGGAAAGAAAGGAGACGGTCAAGCAACGTGTAGGGATGACTAAAGAAATTTTAATAGCCTGTCCTCTGTTCTTTTGTGACTATGAAAAATAATACCCTCCCACAAAATATACCCACCCCTCCCCAAACACAAAAAGAAAAGCACAAAAAGAAAAGTTCAGCAAAGTCTGTTACACTGATGCCTTATTTGGGAAGGTTTTTGTGAACATAAAAAGGCAGGGAGGTCTAGTTCCACATCTGGTTTGAAGGTGAGCAGAGAGAGAATAACAGTAGGAGGGAAGATGGGATTAAAATATGTCAATTTCCTAGGAGAAGAAGACCAAGCCTGAGTGACCTTGAGAACATGAGCTCCCAGACATTTGCAAAAATCTTGATGGGGACATTGCACCTTCCTCAGAGTTTTGGCTTGACCCCAATATACTGTTATCTTCTCTCCAAGAACAGAGTGAATCTTGGGTGACATCTGGGTTATAGCTAGAACAGTTAAATAGTAGAATGAAGGCTCCCCAGTCTAGACCCATGTGGGAAAAATTAATGATCTTAACCTCAGCGTTATTGACATGTTAAGGTGGATAATTCCTTGTTGTGAGGTGGTTGTGCTGTGCATGGTAGGAAATTTAGCAGTATCCCTGGCTTCCACCCACTGGATGCCAGTAGTATTCTCCGCCCAAGTTGCGACAATCAAAATGTCTCCAGATATTCCCAAATATCCCCTGGGGGCAAAAGTGTTCCCAGTTGAGATCCACTGGAGAAGAGTCAAGTGATAAGAACGTCATCTAACTTAGAGGTGAGATGCTGAAACGAAAACAAACAAACAACAACAACAAACCCCAACAGTCAAAACCAGCACCTCATGTAACACTTTAAGGCACTTTACTCACGTTAATCAAGCTGAAAAAAAATTGGCAATGATTCTATTCAAAGTCTTATCACAAATTATTTTAACAAGTACCCTCCAGAGGCCCATTGTGTTTTTTAATTTTATTTTTAAAATACCCATCATTTCTCCCTCTTTGGGCTGTCAGCTTTCTTCTCCAGTTAAAATTTAGCAGAAGAGTTATTATTTAATTTTTTTCCCTTCTTCATGCTTGTCAAAGTTTAATCAGCCTGATTACCAGATTGAAAATGAATGGCTGTAAAATGCTAGTTTCTAAAAAGAGATCAATCAACACAATTGTACACACCTGATAAAGGGTTCCAACAGCAGGTCCCCTGTTCCAAGAAACTGTGGCCTTTAAGACAGTTTTACTGCATAATAGATTAACCCTCCTATTACCAGAAAAGGCTATGAACTAACTTCTCACTCCTTGAATGAATTATAATAGCTAATTAAGCAAAGTGCTGTATCAAAGATTCTTAACTCTCATTGATGAGGTACAGGAGGTTGGGGCAGAGTGTCTGAAAATCTCAAGTTAGAAGAAGTGTTATGGGTTGAATTATGTGCCCCCCAAAATTCATATACTAATGTCCTAGCCCCCAGTACCTCAGATCATGTCCTGATTTGGTAGTAGGGTCATTGCAGATGTAATTAGTTAGGATGAGGTCATACTGGTGTAGAGTGGGCCCCTAATCCAATATGACTGGTGCTCTTAGAAAAGGGGGGAATTAGGACACAGACACACAGACAGGGAGAAGGCCATGTGAAGATGAAGGCAGAGATCAGGTGATGCATCGACATGCCAAGGAACACCACAGATTGCCAGAAGACCACCGGAACCTGGAAGTGAGGCCTGGAACAAAGTCTCCTTCACAGACTTCCAAAGGAACCAACCTTGATAATACCTAGATCTCAGACCTCTAGCCTCCAGTACTGTGAGACAATAAATTTCTCTGGTACAGAAGCCCTAGCAAACATTATATTAATATATATAATCTGTTCTCATTTACCTCTGTCCTGTCATATTCCGGGCATGTAGCAAAATGATCTTCCATCAGACTGACATGGCTACAATAATATCTCCCAGTAGGCTCAAACAAACAGCATCAGCATAAATAACCTTTAAAAAGTAAGTACAGTTCAAAGACTCACTCATCTACACAGTCAGTCGCACCAGACCCAAGAAGTCCTAGGAACTCTGACACTTCCCAGACGACTTCCGGATTTCAGCTATGCTTGTTTATGAGGTTAAGCTCAAAGACTTTGGCCCTCGCAGCTCTAAAACTGGTTTTCCTTTACTACTACTTGGATTAGTCAGGGTTCTCCAGAGAAACAAAAGCAGTGTGCTCCTTTGTATAGATATATATGAACATATAACTTTATATATAAAGTTAGATGAGAGATAGAGAGATAGGTAGATAGATGGATAGATAAAGGATTTATTATGAGGAACTGGCTCACATGATTATGAAGGCTGAGAAATCCCACATCTGCCAATTGCAAGCTGGAGACCCAGGGAAGCCAAATCTGAAGACCTGAGAACCAAGGGAGTCTATGGTATAAATCCTCATCTGAGGGCAGGAGAAGATGAGATGAGATGTCCTAGCTCAAGCAGTGAGGCAGGAAAGAAAGGGGCAAATCCCTCTTTCCTTCACCTTTTGTTCTATTCAGGTCCTCAGTTGATTATGTAATGCCCACCCACGTTAGGAAGGGCCATTTGTTTTCCTGAGTCCACTGATTCAAATGCTGATTTCATCTGGAAACACCCTCACAGACATGCCCAGAAATAATGTTTCATCTGGATACCCTGTGGCCAATCAAGCTGACACATGCAATTAACCATTATACTACCAGAACATATTTTCTATTTCTTTGTGTGAGCTCCAGAAGTTTGTATGAAATAGGTTCTTAAAATGTACTTTTCTTTTATGTCACGTATATAGCTGCAACTAAAGGAAGGCACAGTGCTCTCAAATGCCTTATTTGAGCGGTTATAAGGAAAATGACTTCAGAAAATGTACATTTTTCTCCAAAGGGGTCCAATTCCCTTTTCCCAAATCTTTAACTTTCTGAATAACAGGTTTAACAAAGGTAATCCACACCTATCACATGGACTATGTTTTGGATCATATTTATACATTGGCTGTGTTATGAAGCATTTTCCCATAGTAAAAATCGTATGAAGGAAATTCAGAATCTTGGCAGGTCCAAAAAAACCTATTTAATCCATAATGTTAGTGAACTACCATCCTCAAAAGAGCAGGCTGAGTTTGAGGTGCTAGAAACATGGGTTCATGTACTTCAAAAGGGAAAATAATTTTAAAAAAATGTTTGAATCCTCATTTTTTATTTTAGTGACAGACAGAAGTGAATGGTTTCATATTAAGTGCAACAGGTCATTAAATTGGGGCTTCTATCTCAGTATTGATTTGGGCACCACCAAAAAATTCTCATGATTGTGAGACTCAAACCTCCACAAAGGAAATTTACAGTGACAATTGAAGACCTGTTCCAAGACTCACCAATTTCAAGAACAGAAAAGTTTAAAGAGGGTGGCAATTTAGAAGAAAGTTTTCTTTGGCAAGAGCTGCTGCCATGCTTTGGTTGACTACCCTCCCCCACCAAGGGGAGAGGATAATGGGGGTGCTGCCTTCTCCATCTCAAGCCTGGTGAGAAGGACTTCTATGTACTCTCAGGTGCTTTAACATGTGTTCTCTGCAGTTGAGTTACTCTGAGGACGGATGAGTATTCACCGCAAGAAAAACTAAATGAAATTGTGAAATTTCAGCTTCTGACTATGATAGCACAGCTTACATTAAAAAAACTTCCCCTGGGGTAAACGACAAAAGCTGAAGTTTGTTTAAAAAAGCTGTTTAAATCATGAAGGATCAAGCAAGGAAGCCAAGACTTGAGGGGTGAAGATCTAGAGAGAAAGGAAATGCGCTGATGTGATAATAGTCTCTTCCACATTTCTCCTACAGGTGGCTGCCAATTTCTCAGTTGCATGGAAAAGAAAGCTAAAGAGCCAAATATAAACTGGGAGCTAAGAGTCCAAAAAGCTAAACAGGGCTTTGTCTGTTTCAAAGTGCTATAAAGACAAAATACAGAGTTCATGGCTGCATGACCCCTGAAAGTCTACACCCTGGGAGTAAGGGTATCCAGAGTTAGATCCAACCTGGGTTAAGACTGACTGATCTGGATCAAGATGATTTGTTTCTACTATACCTGACTACCAGAAAAAGGGTAGATCTCTCTGAAGAAAGATCACCCAAAGCCTCTATAATTTTTATATGTAATATCTAACAATCAAAGAATTCCAGGCATGCCAAGAAATAGAACCAAGTGATTGTAAAAAAGAGATAAAATAGACAGTAGAAACAGACTCAAAGTTCATTATGTCTTTAAAATAAATGTGATTGATATGTTCAAGAATATAGATGGCAAGATGGAGAATTTCATTAGAGAACTGAAATTTATTAAGGAAAAAATAGAAATTTTAGAAATAAAATAATTCACTCACTGAAATTAATAACTAAAGAAATAGAGTCAACACCAGATTAGATAAGTAGCAGAAAAGATTGATGAACTGAAAGATATTGCTCAGTAGAAAAATAGCCATATTGAAGCATGAGAGAAGAAAAAAAAAGAAAAAAGAGAAAATACTTAAGAGTGGAACAGCTCTGTGGAACAAGGTAAAAAAGCCTAAAACATGTATAAATAGGGTCCCAGAAGGAAAGGGAAGAGAGAATGAATAGCAGAAATATTTGAAGAGGTTATAAGTGAGAACTTCCTAGCACTGATGAAAGACACTAAGCCACAGACTCAAGAAGCTCTATACACCACATGCAAAACAAACACGAAGAAAACCATACCTGGGCACATCATGGCAAAAACTCTTATATCAAAGTACGGAATTTCCAGAACACTCTTTTCCTGCTGTAGGCTGGTTTCTATGAAGAGACATCTTGACTCTCCTTTCTTGATCAAAGTCACCCTATCTAATGGCAACCAGGTAAGGAAAATTTCTCTTTAGCAACTCAGTCAAGCTGCTCATTTCTTGAATTGGAAAATGCACTCATGTTATTTGCTTTAATCTATGGCAGAGAGTGCTGGCTGCCTTCTGAGCTCTGTTCTCTTCTTTATAAACAATGAGCCTAGCTAAAAACAAACCAAAACAGAATCCCTCTGGGAAAACAGATTTCCCAGCATCTATTGTAGATAGAAATAGCCACATGACAACTGTTCTTGCCAGTGACAAGTAGAAGTTCTTACATGGAGCTTCCAGTAAGCACTTTAAAACGGGAGTAGAATCAGTTGGCAAACAGCATGTTTGCCCCTTGTGCTTACCTCTTTCTTCCTACCTGAAAAGCAGCTGTAATGACTGGAGCTGCAATAGTCATATTACAACTGACAGTAAGAGAAACCCCCAAATTACAGATACTGATCTTAACATCCTTGAACTGCTCCATCAATGATGGGCTACTTATCAAGACTTCTTTGTTATTCGAGAGAATAATAACACCTGTCTTATATAAGCCACTGTTATTTGGGTTGTTTGATATATGCAGCTGAAACCAATCCCTATTAGAGCTTCCCTCTCCTTGTGGCTTGAAATAATCCTGCAATGAATCCTTCCATTGAGTTCAGCTGGCTGTTACTTTGAGACAAAGAGAAGCCTCAAAATATCTGGCCTAAAAGAAAACCAATCAGCATCTTATTCACACATGGTACCCTCTGAACATAGGGAAGAGACAGTTTAATACAGCATATATGATCATCAAATTCTGGGCCATTGCTAAATGAAAATCTGAGTGGGGAAGATGCCAGTCAATCTCAGTTTCATTTCTGGGACCTACAGCAGTTCAGAGATCACAGAATTTAATCATCTGTCTCAGATTCAAAACAAAGGGAAAGTGAGGGAACTAGTTTCCTTCTAAATCTGAGCCTAAGGTGAAGGATTAGATTATTTTTCTAATCCATCACAGAGATAATTTTGTAAAATACAGTAAAAATGAATTGTTAGGAAAGTGAAATTTTAAAAAAGCATACAGAATACTAGTCTTAATATTGTATTATTAGATTCTAGAGTCATAAAGCAAATTGTCAAATTGCTTTTTTTTTTTTTAAAGTTTCTTAATCTTATTCTCAATTTCAGTACTTATCATGGTCTGCTAACAAACACTTCATAGCCTGGCCCTGGTCCACAGAACACACTTTGAGTAGACAGTTCTAGATTTGCCTTAGTCTGCTAGGATTACTATGGCAAAGTGCCACAGATTGGGTGGCTTAAACAACAGAAATTTCTTTTCTCACTGTTCTGGAGACTGGAAGTCCAAGATCAAAGTGTCAGCAGATTTGGTTTCTCATGAGGCCTCTCTCCTTTGCATGTAGGTGGCTGCTCTCTTGCTGTGTCCTTTCCTGGCCTTTCCTCTGTGTGAGCACATCCCAGGTGTCTTTCTCTCCTTTTATAAGGATAAGGGCCCCACCCACTGATCTCATTAAAATTAATTGCCTCCTTAGAGGCCCCATCTCCAAATACCGTCCCATTGGAGGTTAGGGCTTCAATGTATGAATTTGGAGAGGACAACAAAGATCACTGTGACAAACAAGCTTGTAAATCTCTCCATCTTTATCCCCCCCTTCTTCATCTGCTCTGTTTATGTTTAAATAGATTTCTTCCAAAGAATATTTAAAGGACCAAAAACAATTTTTTTAATGAATATTTCAAAGTACAATTGAACAAAGCAATAACTTTTGGACAAATAAGCCAACATTTTCTCACTGTGACATTGAACTTGATATTTTTTCAGGGTTTTTTTCTGTTTACATTTTGCTTAGGTTTCCTTGGGATTTCATTTTGATGTGTGAGTTCTAGTGTGTGTTCCCTTAGTTCAGTGACAGAGATGGAGCTAGTAGAGGACAGAATTGTAAGTCAGATGGTTTTCATAACACTTTTGTAAGAATGTGTTATAATATTTCTGTGCTAGAATCTATCTCTATCCTTTGCCAGCTGTACCTCCTCTCGTGTGTGCCCAAGCAGATCAAATATTTTGTCAGGAAGCACATGAATCACAAAAGTATTGACTTTGTCTTGGAGTAGAGATTTTTTTTTTCCTTTCCCTGTGACAGCATAAATGTGTACTGTCAGACCTCATATTCTGTTCCTAAGGATGTGTTCATTTCTTTTTCTATTTCCATAGCAATCTGCTGATTTAACTCACATGTCTCTAGGAAGTGATTGTTCCAGAAATCTGGCACATTCAACCCAATATCTGTAATCAGTTCTACTTTTGGCACAATGTCTGGTTCAGTGAGTCTACTCTTGTTGATAATCCTCCCCCCGAAAATGGTGATTGTCAGACGACCTAAAATTGTATTTGTAATCAACAAACAAACGTTTGAAAGTCTTGCTGTACATCATCTACATTTAAAAGCCCTTCAAAGAAAATATAGCCACTCAGAAAGTGCTTTCTTAAGTATTTACAATTTTTTTTATAGGAAGAAATAAATTAGAATTTTTAAGAAAGCAATTATGTATAGACTGCAAAAATACACTTTTAAATAACTTTTTTCCTAATTGTCATGTTTCATCATGCAAACTTTTGGATTTTATTAAATCTACAGATAAAGATCAGAAAAAATTTCTTGTGGTACCCTGCCCACCTATAAGTGTTGTGAATGTTTATATCATGGTTAACATCTGGTCATATTTTAAACTGTATTTCTAATTTTTCTGTTCCCATGGAAGTATTTTGCATTATTAAGACTTGCTTATAATGACCTGTCTCAGCCTTTGTTTTTTAATCTGCAAAAATTGGAAAGTTGGACTAAAAGTTTGGAGGCACTTTAATTTTTTTATTCTTTCTACTGAACTGCATGCTTATCATCTTGTGATCTAGTTGTTGCTGTTCTTGTTTTAAAATATCACATTATACCTCCTCAACTAGAATGTGAGTTCCCAGGAGCAGAATTCATACCTGCTTTACATCCCCTATAGCACTGCTACTCAAAATACAGGTCCTCAAACTATTTGTTACTGATCCCTGATGAGGTCAGGAGCTGGCACCAAAATGTATTTCAACCACGTGGTAAATCAACTATGTCACTAAGCACACCATTTAGTTCAACCAAGATTTTTTTCTTAGCAGGACTTTCTTAATGAAGAAGCTATGTGTTGATTCACCCTCTGGTACAACCTCCTTTCTTATCATAACAAATGGTTCCAGGAAGAGTACCAGTCTGCAGACCATACTTTAAGCAGCACTGGTCTATAGAGTCTTACAAAAGATTCTCAATAAGCATTTATTGTTTGACAAATGGCTCATCTGTTCAATTAATAAACATTGATTGAGCATCCATGATGGAACAAAGAACTGAGAGGGTCTATGGTGGGGGGACACACAAATCTGCAGGTGTTTACAGTCTATTGAACAAGATGACATATTTTTAAATAATCAAGGAGAAAATAGAATCATAAATTTATAAGCAAGGCACAAATAAGACTCCATGGGAGTACAACAGAGGGAAAGAATCCATTCAGCAAGGCACTGGGAAGGGGAAATCTGGGAACTTCTTCTTGAAAAAGGGGTAAAATGTTGAATGATGGAGTAGGGTATGGGGGTCAATCTCCAGGAGTAGAAGCAAGAACACAGGAAGCCTTAGGCATGTTTGGGAGACTGCCCAAGTTTGAACAATGCCTTTCTCATTATTTGATGCTGGATAAGTCTTTAACCTCTGCACATTCCCTTTTCCTTTTTATTCCTTATTATTCTGTCAAAAGGAGAATAATAGAAAAAGCATTCATCTCATAGGATGAAGATCACATGGCTTAATTCAAGGAAAGTGCTTAGAGCAGTGGTCGGTGCTCAGTAATTGTCAACTCTTGCTGTTCTTATTATCATTCTTCACATTATTATTGTGGGATGTTAACTTCACATTAGCTTTTTGCAGCTTTTAGTGCTTTTGGTTTTATGCTGTGGAAAATAAAAAGCTACTTAAGGCTTAAAACCACTATAGGAGAGAGAGTAGGAAAAAGAGGATTGAGGTCAGAAACGTGATGATTGCCTATAATTAAGGAGCAAAAGGAGAAAGGAAAAATCAGCAAAGGACACAGAAGGCATATCTAGGAGGTAGGAAGAGAACTAGGTAAAAAACCAGCACATGGATCTGAGCTAAGAAAAAAGGTTTTGGCAAAATGAGGCCATTAACAGAGTCAACTATTGTGGAAAAAAAAAAAAAAAAAAAAAAGGAGGATGGTTACTAAAAAAAGAAAAAAAGGTAGTTGAACTTGAGAATGATGAGGTCATTCACAGCAACCTGTAAGAGAATTTCTTTAGGGGTGCTGGACTGTAAGAGGTTGAGGAGAGTCAATGGTAAGGAAGTGGAAGCAGTAAGGATAATACACTCCTATGCCTTTATGAGTATTTACTTTTTGTGACTGAATGTGCAAGCTTATAGGCCACTGAAATGCAAGCCAATCTCCCTTATAGATGTGTCATAGACATCTATTGTTTTGTCTGTTTCACTCCATCCCCCGCCCTTCCTGGAAACTATTTCTACCCCCACGGCAAAACTTAGAGCTGACATGAGGAATGTATGGATTTTTGAGTGTGAAATCAGAGAGAAAGCGTGAGTCAGTCTTCTCCCCACTGGAGAATTTTAAAATGAAAAACTTTGGCACTGTCAGCAGTCATATTTCTCCTCTGCTGGAATAAGCCAGTCTGCGAAAAAAGATAATGACTCCAGTTTTCAGAGAAAAGTAGATTTGAGAAATGGAGAGAAAGAATCCTAAGGGCAAATAGACCCTAGTTCCAATTATTTCTGAGGCACAGCTATGTTAATGCCTCTCTGGTGGTTTATCCACATTTCCTTGGATTCCATGAGTCAACCCATCCACCTTCTTGTCTTAGGTATTCTGAATTAGACACCCGTTCCTTGAGACTTAAAATTACCTAACACAAGAAGAGATGTGTTGCAGCAAAGGCTTGGTAAATGTTGGATAGTATTAAAGCAGTGGTTGAGAATGGCAGCATGGTATACTTGGAGTGAAGATGGAATAAAAGGCAATAGAGCACTTCTTTTTGTTAATGTGAAAGAAAGAAATGGTTGAGGACATAGATGAGGTGGGTTTGAATTTCAGGCTTTAACTTGACTGAGCAATACATACAAATTGTCTTTTTCTATAACTCAGCCTAATTTGTATTATATGCCCTCATCCCACTGAATTGGTGGAGACTTTATCCCAGTTGATTCTGTTCACCCCCTCTTCCATTCCCAGAGTTCCATCAAGGTTCCAGGGTACTTACAGAGTACTAACACATGGTTGGGGAGGTGGAAAGCACAGCTGATTTTGGTTCATGTAGGTTTCTACTGAGACGTGCTTGTTTCTGCACATGGTGCCTTCAGGTTTGGTGGCTCTTCCTGCTGTTTCCATATCATGCGAGTGGCAGGGGGGATCTTGCTGCTGTCTTTGTGCTCTGCCAGGAGTACAGTAATCTCTGCAACACTAAAGACTCATATGCTTAGACACTGTGACTCCATTTTCTCTCTGCAATTCTGTTGGGCAAGAAGACAGTGGGTTTTCTCTCTCCAGGACTCACAGAGTCTCTGTTCTCACCATCATTCCAGAAGAATCTTCTAGTTTGGGGAAGGATTGGGGTGGGATGGGGACAAGAATCCTTCTTCTTCTGTGTTTCATCCAAACATTGTGTTGATTCTTCGTTCTCCTCCTTCTCCTAAGAGCCCAGATTCTTTGAAACCAAAGCCACTAAAACCCACCCTGTCCTATCCCTCTGATACAATGAACCTGGAGCCAATTCATTGCTTCTATGCATGGAAAGAAAAAGGAAGAAATGATGGAAGGAAAAAAAAGTTGACATAGGTTGTTAATATCTCAAAAATATCATCCCAACACTAAGAGAACTTTAAAAATGAGAGGGGTTCTGGTTGGATAGACTTGATCATCTGAACAAAATGAGAGTGGAGAGTTGTCTGGGGGACGAGGAGAGCTGAGGATTGACAGCTGATTCAGAGGGTTGCTGAGAAGCAGAAGAAGCCGGGCATCCAGATAACTTGAACTCATCTGCAATCCTTCAGCACTGTTTCTCAACTTCCTCTATCAGTCCTTGGCACCTGGGAATGGCATGAGAAAGGGTTTCTACCCAGATATGGATGTGACCAGTGCCGATGAGGAACTTGTGTAATCTAGGCCAGGGGGTCCGGTTGGGTAGAGAAGCAGAGGAGGCAGAATGGAGCCCAGAACTCTGGCAATGGTGAGAAACTGCAGGAGCACATGTTCCAATGAGGATGAGGAACCTGTCTAGCAGGAACGAGACTACAAGGGGTTGTGGAAGAAGAAAGTCTGGAATTTCAGGTCTGATAAAGCCCCTGGAGGTGATAATGAATACTACTTGAGAGCCCACATGTCCTGACTCTGTTGAGAACCAGATCTGATATTAAACCCAGTGGTACCCACTCTGTGCCAGCATCCACCCCAGGACCTGAACTATATGAGCCTCCATAGGCTCTCTAAAAACAAGTAGGACCCCAAATCTCTCCAGAGGCCTGAAACTGCCCCTATCAAATATTTGCTTAATTCAGGGTTTCCAAAATCTTATGAAAACCAGGACTAAGAACATTCAAAGACAGGCAAGGCAAACACTGGGAAATGAGCAATTTTAAAAGAGTGGTGCAAGGGTCAAGAACTCCACACAGCCTAAGATATACTGTGTGGGGACTCGGGGATATTTCCAGAAAAAGGGCATGAGGTTTTTAATCTTCATTTGCAAATATTTTTTCTCCTCCTTGGGCAAGGTAAGTTTCATCCCTGGTTTTTATATTTTCAGTTTTTCTGTTTACCGAGAATTACACTTTCCACTGGGAGACATTGTTCCAGAGATTAAATTTCATAATGTATTTTTAAAATTTTTATCATCAATCATAAGTTTTGACTATCTCCATTAAAGAGCATTTTCTTGCCTTTCTAGAGAAATCTGAAGCTTTTGAGGGTTTCAGTGTCATCAGCTGGCTGGTGCATGTGGTCTTCTTATACAATGAGATGGCTCATTCTACATTTCAAATTATAAATGGAAACAACAGGCATACCCTCAACAGAGCTGGCATTTGAACACGTAAATTCCCAGCTTCCTGCCTTTTATTCAGGTAACTCTATTTTTAATCCTGCTTTATAAACCCACACATCTCTTTTTCTTCCCTGTTGACGGTATATTCCAACTGTGTCTGCTTGCTGAGGGCCTCAAAACACAAATGTAATAATCTCTCTACACCTTGATTATATATGCTTCTTGAGAACTGCAGTAATCTTATAGAAAGTCTCACCACTTTCTGTCTTAAAATCTGGGACACTGGGCAGCTCCTAACTAGTTATATACCAGGCATGTAAGGAAATAAACAAAGCTTACAGGTAGAATCCCCAGACAGTCAAGAGAAAAAATTCTGCTTAACTGGATTGGCAAACAGTATAATCAAGATCTCGCTAGGATTTTGTACCAGACAGAAAGCAAAACAGCTTTGTGGAGAACTAACTGTTCTGAGGAAACCTGAAATGCTTAGTGGCCTAAAGGGAAATTTCCCAAATCTTACTTCAAAAGAAATAGGCAAGAACACACAGATACCACGCTGTGATAATTCGATTAAGAACTGCAACAGACTTGGCCAACACCTCACAGTGAGTTACAGGACTGCCAGATTCTCTGAATTACCTCAACTCAGAGCCCAAACTCTCAGTTTAGGAGTGCCAAATGGAGCTCATGCTTACCATGTAAGCTTTAAATCAAACTAAAAAGGACAGATTTTATTTCATGGTTGGTAGTGTGTTGTTTCCATCTTAGTTTATGCTTCTTTCAAGGCATCTGCTTCTTTTCTCTACTAAGTAATTGTGAATCATACTTGGACAGTACTGTATATTGTGCTCTCAATCCCTTTCCATGTTTGTTTTCTAATTCATTTTCCATAGATAAGACTGCTCTTGTCTGTATTTCACAGATGAAACTCAGAGAGGTTAAGTGATGTCTTAAGCAAAGTCCGCAGCAGAACCCACCACCTGGGAAGGTGTAGGAGGAAAGAAAGAGAGCCCTACCTTTGACATGATGTTCTGTCAGTCCATACAGCCTCTCTCATCCAGGTCATGGGACAACCTGGAGCCCAGTCACTCCTAGAGCATTGTGTGAAGCCTTGAGAAGTACCTGCAGGAAGGGGACACCTGTTTATTACAGCACTGTGTTAAATATGTGAATCTGATGCTTTGACATCTTGGGGTCTTGCTGACCCTGGAGGGACTGCCTCTCCCACGGCTAGCCAATTCCTAAAGGTAGTAAAAGACTCACCCTGCAAGCATGCCTTTCGTAGGCAAACCAACTGACCCATCTCCTACCCCCTAACTACCTCTTTTATCAGGCTCTTATATTCTGCGACCACTATTCCCCTGCCCTAATCACACAAGGGCCAGGTACCAGACAACTAAGGACAGCCTGTATGGCCCAAAGCTCACTGAAATTATTCAAACTAGCCAATCCTAAACCTGCTAACACTGCCTCACCCGTTCCTTCCTGCAGAAAACACAATAAAGGCTCTTGCCCGTGTTTTCCTCTTGCTTCTTCTGCCCCCTGACCGACACTGGTACCTCCCCCTTTAGCCCTTAGTGACCCCCTCCTTTAGGAAGCTTTGAACAACAAACTGTCTTTTCAATGGTAATTGTCTCCTGATCTGTTGACCTTGTCATACCTGAATAATAATAAAACCTACATTTTAAAATAAGCACATTTGAAAATTAAGATAAACTGGGACCAGGCAGGTGAAAGATGAGGGTGAGAGTTGCAGAACAGTCTCCTTTTAAGGGTAGATCCTCTGCCAGGAGGAAACGAATTGATTTCCCTACACCAAACCAGCCCTACAGCAAGTTCCCAATGATCCTAACATCTGAGCTAGCCCTCCTGTACCTCCCCAGAATCATCACATTTGCGATCCACGTGATTTCTGAATTGGAAGATTGTCTGCTCAGCTTGACTCATCCCTCCAAGGTGAAACAGCTACAAAAAGCAGAGAAGAACTGGCCCAGCTGATGATGAATGTCTAAATAAAAAAATCACAATAGTCTGTATAGCACAGGGAACTCTACTCAATACTCTGTAATCACCTATATGGGAAAAGAATCTAAAAAAAAAGGTGGATATATGTATATGTCTAACCGATTCACTTTGCTGTATACCTGAAACTAATACAACATTGTAAATCAACTATACTCCAATAAAAATTAAATTAAAAAAAAGAAATCACAATAGTCCTCCTCTAACACATCCTCACACATGTTCTCATCATAAGTTTGTTCCATCAGTTCAGGGCTTGCTCAGGGAAGGGATAGGTTAGAAGATGGCTTAAATTCCAATACAACACATTTGCGTTATAAGGGATGCATCGGGCATCTGCCCTCATTCTTTAAGGCCTGTACCGGAGGTAATTGGGAACTGGAACGAGCTTTGGAAATTTATTCTGAAGTTGGGAGTGGAAGATGGGGATAGGAGCAGCCTTTTTTTTTTTTTTTTTTTCTACTTGTGGTTTTCTCAAGGTACTTTGACACATGACAGCCAGAGAGAAGAAAAAGTTCTCATATATTTGAAATGCAATCTGCCTGTTAGAGAGTGGTTTTAAGGTATTATATTTCTCTTTTTATTTCAAAGAGCAGATAAAAATGGAAAACTGTTAGCTATTCTAAGAATCACATAATCATAATTATCAATTTGAATTCCTATTGCAAATACTTGCAACCACAGTGAAGTGATTTATCATCAAATACATCTCAGGGTTTTAATTGTGTGCACTTGAATGTATTTGCATATTCTCAGCACACTTCATCATTTTCATTTCTGATAAAACACTTCAAAAGAAACTAGGCTCTGTCAGTTCAAAAATGTATTGTTCTTGCATATCTCTAAAAATGATGGGTAATTGCTATCATATTCTGAATATGTTTAGGATTAAAAGTAACCTGGATTTTATAAAATGGTGCCACTTAACTAAGATTTCAAAAATGCTGGTCTAGGTGTCCAACGTTTAATGTTATTCACATCCACACTCTGTATAATGTTATTTAATGAGTTCTTGTGTGGCAGTTGAAAGTGGGGCAGCAGTATTTCCCTTGAAAGTGAAACTTTCTAAAAGCCCATCTCCTTCCTGCCAGGTTCTTAAGGAGCCAAGAAGCTACAAAGGGGAAGAAAGACGCTGACAGGACTCTCCAGACTAATAAGACATTAACCAATTACTAATTAACCAATTAACCATTAACCCAATTAACCAATTGGGTCCTTTTCTGTGGCTCCCTCCCTCATCTTCCTCCCATCACTGACTCATGGCCCCCAGCATCATGTTTTTCTTCTCAAGGGATAAAAAGACCCAGAAAGTTATGAACAAATTAATGCACCACATATGAAAAGAAGTAATATTAAACCTATTTATAACTCCAACAAGAGGAGTACAAATTCAACTTTCCCATCACCACCAAAAACCCCCCAAAACTAATAATTTGCACAAAACCTGCTGGTGTTATTTACACATTCCACTCATCTAATGCTTTCTTTTATTTGTGCACCTAAAGTGCACATTGATATAAATTCCTAGACAGTGGAAAGGTCTTTGGCAGAGCTGAAGATTTCTTGCTGAAAATTAACTCTAGTCTACCCAGATGTATTAACTCAATTCCCCTAGATGCAAAAAGACACTAAGTAACATAGCTTTAAAACATTTAAAGCAAAAATGGACAGACATATAGGAAATACGTGCAGTTATAGTACAATATTTTAACATACTTTTCCCAAGAATAGATCAAACACAAAATAAATTGGTAAGGATATAGATTTGAACAATACACAAAACAGTGTCTAATCCACATTATCTAGTACACTGTGTCCTCAGAATACACAACTTTTTCAAGTATATGAAAAATATTTATAAAAATGGACCACTTAGTACAGTTAAAGTAAGTCCTAAAAAGTGTCAAAGAATTGGTATTATATAGATCATTTTTTAACTACAAAGCAATTTTGTAATTATTACTTATAATAACAAAAATATAAGTGAAAATCCACATGTTTAGATTAGAAATTTAAACGACAAATTTAACAACTCATAGGTAAAAGAAGAAATCATAAGGGAAATGGTAAAATATTTAGAATTAGAATAATAACAAATATAGTACACATCCCATAAACTTTGAGAAAGAAAGGCAAAGTAGTGTTTATGGTGAAATTTGTAGTGTAATGTGATTATAATAGAAAAGTAAAAGGGCTGAAAACTTATCTAAGCATCCAGAGAACATTAAAGGATGAAAATATAAAGATAAGAACATAAAATGAGAGCGAACAAATACACAATAGAGAGGAATGGTAATATGAAAAAGATAATAAGAATTTTATGAATGTGAAAATTTAGATGACATGGGCAGATCCTTGAAAAATATAATTTACAAAGTTGCCTAAAGCAGGAATAAAAAACAATTAATGTGCTATTAACATTTTAAAAAATTGAATCAGTTAAAAAGTCTTCCTAAGAAAAGAAGAGACACTTCCCAAGTAATTTTAGCATAATCTTGTATATAAAACTACAGGTCGACTCACTCATCAATAACAATTTCATATACATATAAAATATGGTTCATTTAGAAATAAAAAAGAATGAAATAGTAAGCCATTAGAGGAAAAAGATATTTACAACATATGTAGCTGACAAAAACTTATACCCATGATTTAATAAAAAATAAAAAAATTTCTATTAGTCAATGAGAAAAAAGAAATACTACCCAATTAAAGAGGAGAGGAGGTAGAAAAATTAGATGTGATCAGTCTTCTCAAAAGAGGATATTCAAATAATTAATCATAGCAAGTGTGTGTGTGTGTGTGTGTATGTGTGTGTTCCTAGGAATAAATTTAACAGAATATGTGTAAGACCTTTATAGACATGTTGATTATTAAAAGAAGTTCTAATTAAATGAAGAGATACAACATATACTATGTTCGTGAATTGGGAGAAGCAATAGCAAAACAAGTCAGTTCACTGCAAATTGATCTATAGATTAAATGCATTATCAATTAAAATTGCAATGAATTTGTGTGTATGTGTATATGTAACTTGTCAAAAAAAAGTTTCAAAATATATATGAAAGATCGTTGGGACAGGAATAACCAAGACATTCTAAAAGAACAGAAAGTTATTGAAGCTTACTTATAGATATCAAGAATTCTTATAAAGCTTTGATAAATATGACACTATCATATTATCATCAGGAAAGGTAAATAGATGAATGAAACAAAGAATTCAAAACAGACTTGAAATGTGATTTATGTCAGAGTAAGCATTGCAAATTAGTGGGGAAAGGATAGACTTTTTTTTTTTTTTTTGCCTAGTAAATTCTAGGTTTACTAAAGATTTAAATATGAAGGACAAAACTACAGATTTTTAGGCATAACATAGGATGACATCTTCGTGACATTAGGGATAAGGAAAAATTTCTTAAGCAAAAACTGTAAATAATAAAAGAAGATATGGGTAAATTAGCTAAAGTAAAAGTGAGAACTTTTATTCACAAAAATATATGAAAAAGAAAGTAAAACTACAAGCCACAGACTGGTAGAGCATGTTTGCCATATGAATTATTAACAAAGGAATAGTATCTAGAGTATATAAAGAACCTCTATGAACCATTAAGAAAAAATGCAAATGATGGATAGAAAACTGAAAAAAAAGATTTGCACAGATCTTCAGAGAGAGTTAATCCAAATGTCCAAACAAATATAAGCAAGATTCTCAGCCTTGTTAGTCATCAAGAAAATGAAAATTTCAACCACAATGAGATACTATATTACAACTACCAGACTGGCAAAAGTTAAGAATACTGGCAAAATCTAAAGTTGGCAAGGATGTGGAGTTACTCTTCTCATGGGACTATAAATTAAGGCGAACACCTTTGAAAATTGCATCACCCAGCAAGTACTTCTAGAAGACAAGTGCATATCCATCACAGCACTGTTTTGTAACAGAAGGAAAAAGAGGAACAATTCAAATGTCCATCAACCATAGGGGAGATAAATAAACTGCATGATAGGCATACAATAAAACACTGTATTCTTGTGAAGAGTAATGAATTACACAGATAAGTAAAAACATGGATAAATCTCAGGAACATAATGTTGAACTAAAAAAGCAAGTAGCGTAAGACATACACTCTATTTTTGTCAATATTAAGTTCAAAACACACAACACTGGAAAATATATTATTTAGGAAATTACCATCTAGGAAAACTAAAAAGAGAGAGAGAGAGTGAGAGAGAATGATAAACATAAATTTCAGCAGAGTGGTTTCCTCTGAGTAGAGTGAGAGGGGATGGGACAGGGACTTCAGAGATAACAGTAATTATATTTGGTGGTGGTAACTGGGTAGAATATTTCAATAGTCTTGTGTTATTAGTCTTTATATTTTGTGTATATTTTACAAGTATTTTTATCTCAATATTTAATAAAAATGTTTAAATTTAATTTTCATTTTATATTAGAGTATAGTTGATTTACAGTGTTGTGTTAGTTTCAGGTATACAGCAAAGTGATTCAGTTATACATATACATATATCCATTCTTTTTCAGATTCTTTTCCCATATCGGTTATTACAGAATATTGAGTAGAGTTTCCTGTACTGTACAGTAGGTCCTTGTTGATTATCTATTTTATATACAGTAGTGTGTGTATGTTAATCCCAACCTCCTAATTTATCCCCGCCACCTTTCCACATTATCTGCCCCACCACCTTTCTACCATAAGTTTTTTTCGCAGTCTGTGAGTCTGTTTTGTAAATAAGTTCATCTGTATCATGTTTTTAGACTCCACATATAAGTGATATCATATGATATTTGTCTTTCTCTGTCTGACTTCACTTAGTATGACAATCTCTATGTCCATCCATGTTGCTGCAAATGGCATTATTTCATTCTTTTTTATTTTTAAAGAATAATCTTTAAGAATTAGTTCACAAGTGTTGGTGGGACAGATAGCTGGAACATGTATATTTCTGGCTGAAATATGCCAGGACAATCAAAAGAGTCAGCTGCAGAATCTCAGCCTTGGAAGTGGTGGTACAGAAGACAGAAAACCAGGGGAGAGGCTCAGATGTAGGAAAACGGGCTGGGGATCCAGTTACTAGAATGAGGTTATAAGAAAGGGTTGGATCCCTAAGCACTAAGCCAGAACTCAAACAGGGCTCAGAACTCGAAGTGATGTAGCGTTAAAACTGAGCCACATTGAATTATTGTCCTGGGTTACCCCACCAAGAAAAAGCATATATTATTGAGCTAGTATGTGGGGTTGAATGTAAAGGAGATGCTTAAGAGAATCCAGCTGTGAGAATCAGAAGGCTGCCAGGATGAGAGGTTAAGCAGGTCTTTATATCATCTTCCAAAAAAAGAATTTTCTTATTTTCTTCTCATCTCACAGGTAGAGACTCTGAAAGTAGTTACAGTGACTTCTCTCAAGTCATTTTATCATCATTTTGGAACCAGAAATAGAATTCACCTGTTTTAACTGCTTTTATTGATGCCACCACTAACCTATGCTCCTTCATTCATAAATGACTTAGTGGTTATACACATTTTACGGAGGAGACCAGCCATGATTCACAGGCCAAGGTGTTTTAGGCAAGGTTTTATTTCCTTGTTTTCATGATTCCCATCTTTTTTATGCTCTGAAAACAGCAGCTGTGCCAGACAATAGTCAACAGAAAAAGAAAAGAACTCATTTATAAAGCAGAAGACAAAAATAGTTTGCCCAGCATTTATACTGTGCTCTTTGGGGCTCAGGGTCAAAGAGTTCAGTTTGAGTGTTCTTTTTTTAAAATAAATAAATAAATTTATTTATTTATTTACTGATTTATTTATTTATTTTTGGTGCTTTGGGTCTTCGTTGCTGCACGTGAGCTTTCTCCAGTTGTGGCGAGCGAGGGCCACTCTTCGATGTGCTGCGTGGGCTTCTCATGGTGGTGGCTTCTCTTGTTGTGGAGCATGGGTTCCAGGCCTGTGGGCTTCAGTAGTGTGGCATGCATGCTCAGTAGTTGTGGCGCACGGGCTTAGTTGCTCTGCAGCACATGGGATCTTCCCGGACCAGGGCTCGAACCCGTGTCCCCTGCATTGGCAGGCGGATTCCTAACCACTGCGCCACCAGGGAAGTCCCCAGTTTGAGTTTTCTTTAGTTGCCTAAACTTAGTTGTTTTCTTTTTCTACATCAAAATGATTTTCAATGTCTATTCATAAAACAATGGGTGTGAGGTTCTAGCAAATGCCAACCAGTTGGATCTCTACTGAAATGGAAATGGCATGGTTTAAACAAATCAAGAGCATATAACTGAGGCCCCTAAAAGACATTTTGTTGGCAAAATCCAAGAGGCTATGACAATGAAATATGTCTAAAAATGAGAGTAGAAAAACAAACTGTAAAACATTTCCCTATGTAAATGTCACAACTGCGTCAGACATTAGCTCCATCTTTAGAGGTAATTTTGCCCCTAAGAGTAAGATTAAGGAATCATGCTTCCTAAAGGAAAGAAGATTCTTTTAAAGTAAATAAAAACACGTTTAAACAACCCAAATCTATTACTAGTTTACTATGTGGCATGATGCAAGTCTCCTAACCTCTGAACTTCTGTTTCCTCGCTGGCAAAGGGTTCAGAGACACCTGCCATTCCTGGTTCCCCAAAGAGAAATATGTATGAAAGCACCTCACTGAATATAAAGAGCCATTCAAAGTATGTATCTGAAGTGCAGGTAGAATTGGCTTCCATGAAATTTTCTCATGGTAATTTTAGAAAAATATGGAGAAATTTTGGTAGAAGATAGGACAGCTCATTTTTTCTTTTTTCCATTTTAATCTTTTTTTTTTTTTTGTATTGAAGTATAGGTGATTTACAATGTTGTGTTAGTTTCAGGTGTACAGCAAAGTGATTCAGTTTTATATATATATAATCTTTTTCAGATTCTTTTCCATTATAGGTTATTATAAGATATTCAATATAGTTCCCTGTGCTATACAGTAGGTCCTTGTTGTTTATCTATTTTATATATAGTAGTGTGTATCTGTTAATCACAAACTCCTAATTTATCCCTCCCTCCCCCACCTTTACCCTTTGGTAACCAAAAGTTTGTTTTCTATGTGAGTCTATTTCTGTTTTGTAAACAAGATTCTTTGTATTATCATTTTTTAGAATCCTCACATAAGTAATATCATGTGATATTTGTCTTTGTCTGACTTGCTTTACTTAGTATGATCATCTCTAGGTCCATCCATATTGCTACAAATGGCATTATTTCCTTCTTTTTTATGGCTAAGTATTATTCTGTTTTATATATACTGAATATATACAGAAGATGCATATACCACATCTTCTTCATCTGTTCATCTATGACATGTTTCAATTCACAATTGATTGATCAAATTACCCAAAGAAGGTGAAATGATGGATTTTTTTTTTAAATCTGAGGGAATACATTAGTTTTCTATTACTGTAAAACAAGTTACTCTATATTTAGCAGCTTAAACAACACATTTTATTATCTCACAATTCTGTAGGTCAGAAATTTAGTGAGCTTGACTGGGTTCTTTACTTAGGATTTTGCAAGACCAAAGTCAGCCTGGCTGAGCTGTTATCTGGAGGCTCTGGATATGAAACTAATTCCAAGCTCAATCAGGTTGTGGTTATAGGTCTGAGGTGCCTGTTTCCTTTCTGGCTGTTAGCTAAGAGCTGCTATCTGCTCCTTAGAGGGTGCTCACGTTGCTTCACATGGGCATCTTAGAGGGCATCACGTTGCTTCCCTTTCATCTTCAAAGCCAGCAACTGTATTGAATTTCCCTCACGCATTGAATCTCAGAATTCCTTTTCTGCTACCTGTCTAGAAACTCTCTGCTTTCAAGGAGTCATGTGATTAGTCGAGCCCACCCAAATAAGGTTAACTGTGTCACAACATAACACAATCATGGGAGTGATATTTCCTCAAATTGCCAGCTTCCACGGATTCAGGGAAGAATATTTTTCTGTAGGCCATTGCAGAAATTCTGCCTGTCACAGAGGAAGTAGGGCATAAAATTTAGGAACATGGGTTTTGGTGAAGCTGACTTAGTTTCAAATTCCAGCTCTGTAATTTGACTGGATCGGTGTTTAAAATGAGATAAGTTGCTAAATCTCCCTAAGCTTTACTTTCTTTAGGTTGCCATCTACTTAGGAGCAGGGAGTTCTGATAACCACTTCCCATATGCTTTGCATGGTGTCAAGAACATGTCACTATTCAATATTATTCGAAAGGATGAATGACTAACTGAATGAATGGTAGCTAACATTGAAAGTCATCTCCAACACATACCATAAAGCTATATTTGCCTCCATTTTGCCAATGTTTGTTTGTTTTTCATTGACTTGGGTCAATGAACTGACCCAAATTGACTTGGATCAACGAATAAGGACATATAAGAAATGCACATTAAAGAAGTAAGTGCAACAAAGCTGGGCCAAGCTTTGGATGAAAGAACCCAAGGTTTCTCCATCACATTTACATTTGGGTTAAACCAAAAAATTAGTTTCAAAATGGAGCAAAGGGCCCCCTTAGATGTGCAAAACAATCCAGTTCTGGTTGAGGAAAGTGACCACAGCAGAGACTACTGAGTCACCCATTCCTGGACACATAGAGACATGTGACTGAGTGCTCACCAATGGGAAAGTGAACAGAACTAATGTGTTACATCCCATCCCAAGCAGTTAAGAGAAGGTCTGACTTCTCCATGTTCTCTCCTCTCCCTTCAGCATGACTAGAAAATAAGATACAGGATGGAAGAGGCTCAGATCCCTAAGCCATTGCCGGAGAACCCCAAGGAGAGCTGCCTGACCTGTATAAGACTGAGACAAAACTCATAAATAAACCTTACTGGATTAAGCCACTGAGAGTTGAGGGTGTATTTGTTACAGCAGCATAGTCTAGCTATCCTAATACAGAAACATTATTTCAAGTCATAAATACAAATAGTCCTTGATCTGAAGTCAACTGAGATTCAATGATCTTACCACAAATTAGACATTATAGAGGACCTAGCGAAAGCATACTTCTTTATTTATAGGTATTTATCATTTATAGTCCAATTATAATAGATAAGAAAATAACCAATAAATCAGGGGCATTTGCAAAACGCATAGTTTCCTTTTTTCTTTTTTTACTACTTCTAAGCACCTTCCAAATTCTCAAGCAATGCTGAAAAATTATTCCTAACAGGTGGCCTGAAACTTATTATAGCCCAGATGATTAATGCCAATTTCAGGTTGAGCATGTAAGGGTGGTTTTTTTTTTTTTTTTTTAAACTTTGGGTTTATTTATTTATTTATTTTTATGGCTGTGTTGGGTCTTCGTTTCTGTGTGAGGGCTTTCTCTAGTTGCGGCAAGTGGGGGCCATTCTTCATCGCGGTGCGCGGGCCTCTCATTATCGTGGCCTCTCTTGTTGCGGAGCACAGGCTCCAGACGCGCAGGCTCAGTAATTGTGGCTCACGGGCCCAGTTGCTCCGCGGCATGTGGGATCTTCCCAGACCAGGGCTCGAACCCATATCCCCTGCATTGGCAGGCAGATTCTCAACCACTGCGCCACCAGGGAAGCCCATAAGGGTGGTTTTAAAGCCTCCGTCTTAGCATCTTGGGTGGTGGCATGGAATGCTACCCCTTCCTGGGGCATCAGAATGATCCTTGAAGCCTTCCTTTCAAGTATGACATGAGATTGGCACACTATTTAGCCGGTAAGTTGGAAACGAATGCACAGTTTTTTTCTAAGCCTTGAAAATTTAATCCATCTTATGTGAGATAAATCTCAGCAAACATTCAGGGAAAGTTGAATTTAGGGAGAGGCTCATGTGTGGTATATTTTTTCTGTCAAGTAGAAGATATTAGTCAGCAGTGGGGTCATAAAAGAAACTGCCTGGCAAGATTTGTGCTGATCTTCATGTTCAACAGCCCCCATGAGTAACTCTTGGTTACCAAGTCATTGTTTTTCCATATACATTTTTCAGACATTCAATAGGATGCGGAAGGCTTGACATCCACATCAATTTTGTTAAAGCTCTGAACTGCTATTCCAAACCCATCAGGCACACTATGGAAACACTAAAGGCTTTATGTGAAAATTACTAATACCTAACTAAAATAGCTTTCAGTAACACAAAGAACATGAACTTTATATCTTTACTTTTCCAAACCTCTTTAATAGAGTGAATAAATTACTCTTATAGTTAATTCAAAGAATGGCAGACACCATTTTCTTCAATATATTTGTGTCTTCCACAACAGTATAACAACTTTTCTCAGACAATATCAAAGGATAATTTAGCCTACTATATAATTTTCAAAAATCATTCTAGAACAACTTTTAGGCATCACAATTCCCATTGAAGTTCTACTAATGTTCTTTCTAGAGTTTTTTTTTTTTTTTTTTTTTTGCCCGTGCCGTGTGACCTGTGGGATCCTAATTCCCTGACTAGGGATGGAACCCAGGCCCTCTGCAGTGGAAGCGTGGAATCCTAACCACTGGACCGCCAGGGAATTCCCCCTAGAATTTTTTTCTACATTTTTTTCTCAGCTAATAATACCCATCCCCTACTTATATCACCAGCAGAACACTAATGCATGCAAATAAAATAAGTATTCATCGAGCAGAATGTACTTGCAATACAAACTAAAAAGAGAAACCAATAGGCAAGAAGGTTTCTTAATTCAGGTGCTTCACTTCATTTTCTCTGTAGTTACTGTTTAACTTTTTGTCTTATTCCTTCATGTATGATTAGTTCTGTGACTAAAGTAAAGATACCAACAATGTGTCGATACCCTAAAGTTGGAGTATGGGTAATGAGGAAAAACTTCCCTAATTCTCTCCTAGGTTTTAGAGCAGGAACTCATCACCTCCTTCTCATGCCTCCCTCTCCCACATATGTCCCTACTAGAGATGGCTGGATTTTGAATGTCTTAACACTAAAAGCAATGTCATTTGAAACTCCCATATATCCTAGCCTGTAAGGATACAGAGTAGGTACTCAAAAAAGAGTCTGGTAAATAATTTGAACTGTGTGTTCTTAGCTGACTCGTTTTAAATCTTACAGTGTTATCAATTTTTAACTATTTTCAATTGGAATATAACAGACGCAGAAAAATACACAAAAATATGTCAGCTCAATGACTTATCACAATGAGAGCATTTGAAAAACCCATGGGTTAAAACAACTCAATATTTCCAGCACCTTAGAAGACTCCACTCAGGTCCTCTCCCAGATACCACTTCCTCAAAGGTAACCACTATCCTGCCTGCTAACCCTGTGTTCTAGGTTTTTCTATCTAGGAATGTAAATAAATAGGCTCATACTCTATTCTATTATGCCTGGGTTCCCTCACCCAACATTGTGGTTGTGAGATTTATCCAGATCATTGCTTGTAGCTCCAGAACATGCAGCAAGCTCTAGATGTTACTCTAGATTGGTGATTGTCATTACTATGTAGTATTCTTTTGTAAGAATATACTACAATTTATTTTTCCATTTTACTGTTGACAGACATTTGGGTTGTTTCCAGTGGTGCCCAGGAGCACAAGTTTTCCAGTGATATATTTTGTAAATATCTTTTCCTACCCTATGTCTTGCCTTGACAGCAAACAATTTTTAACTTATGCTTTTTGACAAATTGCAAGATATTCTGCCTGACTCCGTAAGGGGAACATATAGAGTGCTACTCAACTATGGAACTGTTGAGGTATTTTTAAGCTCCTGGGACAAACAGAAATTATACCTGGGGGAGAGATGTTCAATGGTAATGTGTGGGTGCAGGGGCGGGGAAGAAATAGGGTCAGTGAATAGACATTATGATTCCAAAATTAGGCTGAGGTTCCAGATAATTATTGGGAAAATTAAAAATGGCTCTATATTATAGAAAACCATGAACAAGTTTCTTAATCTGCAAACATTCTTTGACTGCCTTATATGTACTAGGTATTGTCATGAGCACAGAGCATACAATGATGAATAAGCAATCATAGTCACCTGTCCCCAGAGAGCTTATATCTAGTTTTGTAAAATAAATGAATGGAAATGAAACTATATGTTTGCTCTGCTATTGAAATTAGTTTATTAAAATATGGGAGTTCGTAACATCTTGGTATCTTAAGAGGAAAGAGAGGGATGAACAGCTTGAAAGGTGAGATTCCAGGTTATTCCCTTTGCTGCTGTTCCTGCTTCTGGTGTTTGCTGCCGGAACTGAGTCCTGGTTTTGAAGAGCTCACATGTCATCCTCTACTGGTTTTATCAAGAAAGCAGCTACACGCTGATATACGGGGATAAAAGCACATGAAAGTAGAACTAAATCAGGATGATATGATGATTCCTGTGATTAGAAGAATGAGTTCACTCTTGCAGTAGACGCTAGATAATCCATATCCTCCATAGCACGATGGGTGGCAACAGCCGTATCTGTAGCCTCCATGGCCTCAGCCATAGCTCAGTCTGCAGAAGCTGCCACTTCCCTAGCCACAGCCATAGCCATATCCCTAGCCCAGACCTCTGTAGTAGTTGCCATAGTAACTCATGGTGTTAGGACCTGTAGAGTTGTTTGCATATCAAGGGCAATTTTCCTGAGTATGACTATCACCAGCTTCCCTGGGACTTCTATATACCCTCAGTGATGGGTTGGGCAAACCACATAGACGTGCACCATTCTCACTGGGTAGATTAAATTGCATGAAAAAAAAATCTCATCCATTTTAATTGTGTAAAACTTTAGGATAATTCCTGATACTAATTAAAGATGTTTTCATTTGATTTCTGTGCAGTTTGGATTCTACAGGATGATTATGCTATCTTCAAAGCCCTTTTTCTTTGACCTTTATATTTAAAGATCTATAATCAGACATCACAACATCCAATGTCATCATCTGGAATTTGTTCTTTCATTAAATCCCCTTCCCAGCATCTCTGAATTTTACTTATTTTTTCATTTTGCAAATAGTTAATGCCCATCTAATGTATCCCAGGTACTATGCTTGGAGCTAAAGATACAATTGTAAATAAGAGCTGCCTTTCCCAATCCCATGAATTTATCCCCTTCATCTTTGTTATCCAAGGTAATAGAAGAATTTAACACTTACAGATAAATTCAACAAAACATAATTGAAAGTACCATAGAACCAAATTTATTTATTAATTAGAAAATTTTTTTTTTCAGATCTGTAAGTTTATTTGCTCAATGTAGGGCAGTTACATAATGACTCACATTCATGATATTCCATCACTGAGGAAAACTGCTAAGAATGGTCCATGTGTGAAATAATTTCTTAGAGAAGCATGGAGTTGGAAAAATAATCACTGAATAGACCTTAAAAATAGTTCACTGCATAACTTGACAAAAAGCACAAAGCCTCACTCAGAGAACATATTTATTGTTCTCCTGCACTGTAATAGTTATAATTTCACCATGACAAACACCAGACATTAAGATTAAGTTAACACTGGTGTTTCTTTTACTCCCCCTCCCGTTTAAAAACAAAATATATAACTGCATGTCACTGTAACAACTTCCAAAATAGATCAATTTGTTACAATCACTATTTGGAAGAGCAAACTTTACCCCCAAGAGGAAAAATTAAATAAAGAAAACTTAAAAAATTTTGAAGACAATTTTTTTGTCATAGGAATACAAAACACGTACAGTATAAGTTAATAAATTTCAAGCCACTGTATAGACATACAACACTAACATGCACAATATTGTATCAACAGAGTAATGGAGGAGTAATCCTTTCACTGGAGAGACATCATCATAGACAAGTGCATTTCTTTGAAAATAAAGAAAAGAAACCATTCAAACTGTTTAAATATTGTCTCCTCCCATTCCCTCTTCATTTTTAGCCCTCAGATATGGTTTTATCTTGCATTATTCTAAAAAGCAGCCAGAGCTGAAGCTGAAATTTAAAAGAAAAATAGGTTTTGTAATTCCAGTAAATCATTTCCAAATGCTACAAGGAAGGACACAACATTGCTCACTGGACATGAAGATAAATTAAGGAAAGCCCCACCTACCCCCCAAATCTGTTCCCATCCGTGGTATTGACTTAAGGCTCCTATTAGGGCACAGAAGCTGTAAAACTCTCTTCTGCTAGTTCTTCTGGTAGGTTTGGTTGGTTGGGACTTCCTCTCTAGCATATGGAGGGGACCTTCTAAGGAAAGTCATGCTGGGTAAACTGTGCCACGTGACAGAACATCGTCACACTCTTCTACCTTCACTGTCACCTGGATCCTGGTCAGCGTGTGCATTTCACAATTGGAAGTTCCATTTTGGTTTTAGCAAAAACAGCTGTCAGGTTTTCCTCAATCATTACTCATTCCTTTCCTTGCCTAAATAAAACAAAGAGACAAACGAGTCTGGTGTCGCTCCCTATCTCGGGAGTTCACACTGTTACTGGTCTTAATAAAAAAGGCTGAACGTATATGCAATAGGTCATGTGTTTAGAAAGACTTATCCAAAATGAGAGCGAAGGACCTAAGGCTCACTGAAACAAACTTGTGGAAATAGCATTGTGGTTCCCTACAATTCTAAAACATGCACAGATGGCATAAGAGAAATCAATCGCCAGCTTCTACGCTTTCATTAAGAAGAAAAAAAATACATAGAAAAAGTTTTGGTCAAGTAGGAGTTAAGTATTTCTTATCTGATAATGATTTTAGTTTATTTTCCTACAACAATTATTTGGGGAAGGAGTGTTTTCACGTAGGAAAAACTGACACACTTACAAGGCTCTGAAATTGGACAGAAGTTTATGAACTCTTCCTATAGGATTTTTCTACCAGTAAGCTCCTAGCACCTGAATTTTCACACACTGCACCATGAACTCTCTCAAAATGACCGCCAACTTCTACAATCCAACAGCTTTTCAATCCACCCGAGTCAGTTCCGTCAGCATAAGGTACAGTGGGGAAGACTCAAGTGAGGAGTGAAACAACAGTGTAATCCCAGAGGAAGGAGCTGTGGCAGCTTAAAAATCAGGATTTCCGTGGAAATATCAACACAAGAAATGGGATACAGACCTGAATTTTCTCTATTTTTGTGGTGTTTAACGTTTCTATTAAAGTGATTAACAATTTTTGTGGTGGATTTAAGTTAAGAAGAGAGAAGGACAAAAATTCCACAGCCACCTGCCAAGCGCCTATTAACCAAAACCTTTAAAAAGTAGCTTCGATTCTCCTCAGGCAAGCCTTTTGGCCTAGGAGATAGATAACAGTAAAACCAACCTGGATAAGGCTGAATAAGGATGTAAAAGCCAAAATAAAGAAAAATACACAATCAATGGCTTGATGTTACATATGGCTATAATGTAGAAATACTGTAAATGGCAATTTAGTGTTAATATTGTCCACTAAGTAGAAACTTGTGAAAACTAGCAAGGCCTAAACCATAAGGATAAATATACATCATGTTCTAAGTCTATCAGCTTGGGTTTTAAACTATTCCATGTCTGGTAGAGCAGGGGTTCCCAGCCCCTGGACCATGGACCGGTACCGGTCCTGGTAGGAACCAGGCCGCCCAGCAGGAGGTGAGTGACAGGCAAGTGAGCAAAGCTTCATCTGCCGCTCCCCATTGCTCGCATTACCACCTGAACCATTGTCCTTCCCCACTCCCAACAGTGGAAAAATTGTCTTCCACAAAACCAGCCTCTGGTGTCAAAAAGGTTGGGGACCACTGTGGTAGAGTACACCCTAAAAAAAATGCACAGCTAAAACAGATGAGGGGCTTCCCTGGTGGCGCAGTGGTTGAGAATCTGCCTGCCAATGCAGGGGACACAGGTTTGAGCCCTGGTCTGGGAAGATCCCACATGCCGTGGAGCAACTAAGCCCGTAAGCCACAACTACTGAGCCTGCGCATCTGGAGCCCGTGCTCCATAACAAGAGAGGCTGCAATAGTGAGAGGCCCACGCACCGCGATGAAGAGTGGCCCCCGCTCGCCGCAACTAGAGAAAGCCCTCGCACAGAAACGAAGACCCAACACAGCCAAAAATAAATAAATAAATAAATAAATAAATAAAACAGATGAGATAGAAAGTACCCAAAATCCTTACTGGAACCACAAGACTTATTGAATGAGGGCCATTCCATTTAAGTGTTCTTTTCATCTTAAAACCCTGTTCTCTAGCAATAAGTTAAAGACAGCTCCACTTGCATTAAGCTACAGAACAGCCCATATGCCAATGTGAGGTTGCTATTCCAATACAAGCACAGATAGCCTGACTTTCCACTAGTGGGATTTTAGCAAAAATGTCAAAGAGGCGATCAAAGACAGGACAGGTCATGGGTTTCTCCCTAGGAAGGTCATCCCTCCCTTACCCTCCCCCACCCAACACTCAACTCATGGTAAAAAATAAAGACTGCTGTAGTAACATCAGCATGCCCTGCCAATCCACCTGGGGGCCTTAATTGTTGCCTTCTCCCCCGTCATGGTCTTGCTGATCGCTTGTCTAGAGCAAGAGGTTGTTGCAGAGGGGCTGAATGATGAGTGTGGAGTCCCCGTAGGAGTCCTGTTGAGAGCGTCTAGAGCTCAGTGATGGTGTCATCAAGATCAGTCTTGGCCAAGTGGCAGGCTTGCTCTGGGGCACTCTGGATTTCATAGTAGAAAATGGAATAGTTAAAGGCCAAGCCTAATTTAATGGGTTGAGTGGGCTGCATGTTCTCCTTGCTGATCTCACGGGCATTGCTATAGGCTTTCTCAGATGACTCCACAATGGTCGCCTTATTCTCTCCAGTGGTGAATTCGGCCAGGTAGCAGTAATAGTCCCCTTTCATCTTCAGGTAAAACACTTTGTTCTCACACTAGGTCTCACTGCAATTCTTGATCAGGTAGTTATCCAGCAGGCTCAGCACATCCTGACATACCACCTCCAACTCCTCCATTTTTTCCTGGTAAGCATGGACCATCTCTATCTTTTTCTCATTACCATTTACAGACATCTTCTGTTTAGTGCTAATAATGACCGTCCAGGAAGAATGGTGTGCCCCAACTGAAGCAGAATCTGGCCTTTGTACCCCGACACCAAATTAAATCTTGGAGACAGAGTTTTGAGTGAAGTAGAGAAGAATAGCTTTATTACTTTGCCAAAGGGGACCACAGCGGGCTAATGCCCTCAAAACTGTGTGTCCTGGCCTGAAGGACGTAGTCAGGAGTTTTATAATAATGGTTTAAAGAAGGTGTGATCAGCTCTTGGACATTCTTCTGACTGGTTGGTTGTGAGGTAAGTAGGAATCAGCACCATCAGCCTTCTGGTTCCAACCAGTCTGGGGTCTCTGTGCTTGTGGGCAGCATACCATTAACTTCTCCCACCTGGTGGGGATTTCAGTATCTGCAAAACAGCTCTAAGATATTGTGATGTGTATCCCTTGATGGGGAGCCAAGACCCTTCCCCAAGGCTGCACTATTGTTTCTTTTGACTGTTCCTCCCTTGTCTCTGGATCCCCCTCCCTTCCCTAATTAGCAACTGTTTGAACCTGCCCATTGGATCTCAGGGTAGGTCATGGAGGCTGAATGAAGACTATTTCCTGTAATCAAAGAAATGGGGGACACAGAAAGGCTTTTGAGCCCAGGAGCCCCATGGGTCCTTCTCGGTTTCACAACTCCATTCTTGTAGGCCACTGAGAGGAGGTTTCTTTCTTCACTGGACAGTGGCTCATTCAGCTCTGCCACGGCCATGTCATCATAGCGCTCTGCCAGCCTGGCTTTCTGCACTAGCTGTCGTGGTCCACCATCTCCATGGGCTGGGTTGGGCCGGGCCAGAAGACCCTGGCAGACTGATGGGCTCGGGGGGCAGCTGCAGTGCAGCTGGAGTCCCTGTGCCAGTGGGACCAACCCATGAAGGGAGAGGCTGAGGGGACGGTGGCAGCGTAGAGGCCCAAACTAATTTTTTTTTTTTTAAAGGTTAGTCTTTTTTTTTTTTTTAAATGGGAATTATTTATTTATTTATTTATTTATGGCTGTGTTGGGTCTTCGTTTCTGTGCGAGGGCTTTCTCTAGTTGCGGCAAGCGGGGGCCACTCTTCATCGCGGTGCGCGGGCCTCTCACTATCGCGGCCTCTCTTGTTGCGGAGCTCAGGCTCCAGACGCGCAGGCTCAGTAGTTGTGGCTCATGGGCCCAGTTGCTCCGCGGCATGTGGGATCTTCCCAGACCAGGGCTCGAACCCGTGTCCCCTGCATTGGCAGGCAGACTCTCAACCACTGCGCCACCAGGGAAGCTCCCCAAACTAATTTTTTTACGGGAGAAAAAAAGAAGACTAAATGGCAAAGGTTTGTTCCCTTGCACGTTATTTTCCAATTTCTGGGCCTCCTTCATCTTTCTGATCTCTAAGGAAACTATATATTATTTATAGAAATATGAAGTTATAAAATAAAAAATTAAAATAAATAATTAGATATGACTCTTTCTCTCTAAAAATGAAGCTCACTAATATTCTCATGATAAGGGGTTGGAATCACCCTACTTAGCCATTTATATCAAAACCAATTTAAAAATACCAGCAATAGAAATATAGCATATAATATTAATAATGGTTTCAGATAGAATCTTACAATATAAAAACTGGTTTAACACTCTAATTTTACAGATGATGAAACCAAGACTTAGAGAAGAGTGTTCCAAATAGCCCCATGAGTGGCAAAGCCCAGGCTAGAACCTAGAACCTAGAACCTTTCATCTCCATCTCTCACTTTCCATTGTGTCACCCTCTTTGTTACATTTTTATAGATGTGGTATGAACATGGGTAAAAGCAAGAGGTATTGCATTTTCGTAATGGAAGAATGACAACTCCCCTTTGCTTTCTCTGTTGGTGAGCTTCCTAATTTTGACTTCTGATCTGTATGCTGAATGGCATTTCCTTTCCTCTTGGCTGGAATTCAAAGGGCTAAAATTAGCAAGTGAAAACTTGAAGCAACATCCACTTATTCTCAATGAGATTACAGTCAAGATGCTTGTTGCATTGATTAAGAGATGTAACTCTAAGAGGAAAGAGCAAAAATAAGTCCAAAAGTTCTAGAGTGGAAAATTGAGAGACTCCAGAACAAGATGACAACAGAGCAGGCTCCTGAATTTCTTTCTTCCTACAGACACACTGAATGTATAGCTACATGAGGAGCAATTCCCTCTGAGAGAAATCCAGAGACAAGCTGAGTGACTCCTACACATCAGGGGAACGAGAGAATACCCACATCAAAACGGGTCGGAAAGGTGGAGATATACTTGTGCCATAAACCCCATCTGTAGCACAGTGCCACACAATCTGGAGAGAACCCCTAACTCCCAGTTTCTCCTTGAAGAGTTGATATGGTGCATGGCCCTGTGGGCCTCCTGGGCACAAAAACCTTTCTGTGTCCCCCATTTCTTTGATTACAGGAAATAGGCTTCATTCAGCCTCCATGAACCCCCCTGAGTTCCAAGGGCAGGTTCAAACAGTTGCTAATTAGGGAAGGGAGGGGATCCAGAGGCAAGGAAGGAACAGTCAAAAGAAACAATAGTGCAGCCTTGGGGCAGGGTCTTGGCGCCCCATCAAGGGACATACATAACAGTATCTTAGAGCTGTTTTGCAGATACTGAAATCCCCACAAGGTGGGAGAAGTTAATGGTATGCTGCCCACAAGCACAGAGACCCCAGACTGGTTGGAACCAGAAGGTTGATGACGCTGATTCCTACTTACCTCACAACCAGTCAGAAGAATGTCCACGAGCTGATCACGCCCTCTTTGACCCATTACTATAAAACTTCTTACTACCCTCGCCAAGGGGGAACACACAGTTTTGAGGGCATTAGCCTGCTGTGGCCCCCTTTGCCTGGCAAAACAATAAAGCTATTTTTTTTTTCTACTTCAACCAAAACTCTGTCTCGGAGGTTTAATTCAGTGTCAGGGTACAGAGGCCGGATTCGTTTTCAGAGTGAAGGGTTTGGACTGAACATCTAGCACCCCAACTTTTAAGGTTCCCACTTGCGGGGTGGACACCGCAAAAACCAAGCTCTGAAAGCCAATGGTGCTTATGTTCATGAACTTGACTATAGCAAACAAAGAAGCTGTTCTTAAAGGGAGCATGAGCACTTAATGCAGCGATTTCCCCGGGACTCAGCATAGAGGGAGCAGACAGAAACACCCATCTCCCAGTCTTTCCCTGAAAGGAGTTTGACCGCATACTTTACAAGCTGCTGCCTAAGGATCCAGTTTTCTAATGAGCATACATCCAGGTGCTGACTGCAGTCCTCCCTGGAGCCTGAAAGAACCAGTGGACACTTCCCCATCTTCTCCCTCTGGCTCATTCCAACAATAAAACCAAGCCATCAGTATCTCCCTGGAAGGAGCTTGTCCACACATCTAGCACCCCGCCTACTATGGCTTCCACCTGAGGGACAGGCCTGCAAATCACCTAGCTCTGATAGCTAATGGGGCTTGCATTCACAAGCCCCACTGGACTATAAAAAAATTTTTCTTTTAAATTGAGATATGTGACATATAACATTATATTAGTTTCACTTGTACAACTTAATAATTTGATATTTGTATATGTTGTGAAATGATCATCACAAATCTAGTTAACATCCATCACCACATGTAGCTACAAATATTTTTTCCTGCAATGAGAACTTTTAAGATCTACTCTCTTGGACTTCCCTGGTGGCGAAGTGTCTAAGAATCTGCCTGCCAATGCAGGGTACACGGGTTTGAGCCCTAGTCTGGGAAGATCCCACATGCTGTGGAGCCACTAAGCCCGTGTGCCACAACTACTGACCCTGTGCTCTAGAGCCCACAAGCCGCAACTACTGACCCTGCATGCCACAACTACTGAAGCCCACGCGCCTAGAGCCATGCTCTGCAACAAGAGAAGGCACCACAATGAGAAGACCGCACACCGCAACGAAGAGTAGCCCCCACTCACCGCAACTAGAGAAAGCCTGTGCGCAACAACAAAGACCCAACATAGCCAAAAATAAATAAATAAAATAAATAGATTTATTTAAAAAAAAAAAGATCTACTCTCTTAGCAACTTTCAAATATACACTACAGTATTATTAACTATAGTCACCATGTTGTATATTACATCCCCAGGACTTATTTATTTTACAGTTGGACGTTTGTACCTTTTGACCACCTTCACATATTTCACTAACTACCACCCCCTGCCTCTGGTAACAACCAATCTGGTTTTTGTATCTATGAGGGTATTTTTTTTTTTTCAGATCCCTTATATAATTGAGATTGTACAGTATTTGTCTTTCTCTGTTGACTTATTTCACTTAGCATAGTACCCTCAAGTTTCATCCATATTGTGGCAAATGGCAGGATTTTCTTATGTATTTTATGGCTGAACAATATCCTGATATATATCTGACAATTTCATTATCCATTCATCTATCTATGTGCGCTTAAGTTGCTTACAAGTCTTGGCTGTTGTAAATAATGCTGCAATGAGCATGGGGGTACAGGTATCTTTTTGAGTTAATGTTTTCATTTCTTTCAGATAAATACCCAGAAATGGAATTGCTAGATCATATGGTAGTACTATTTTTAATTTCTGAGGAACCTCCATACTGTTTTCCATAGTGGCTGCCCCAGTTTACATTCCCACCCACAGTGAACAGGGTTGCCTTATCTCCACATCTTCACCAAAACTTGTTATTTCTTGTTTTTTTGATAATACCTATTGTAACAGGTGTGAGGTGATATCTCATAGTGGTTTTGATTTGCATTTCCCTGATGATTAGTGATGTTGCACACCTTTTCCTGTTGTCCATTTGTATGTCTTCTTTGGAAAAATGTCTATTCAGATCCTCTGCTCATTTTTGCATCAGATTATTTGTTTGGTATTTGGTTGTATGTGTTTTTTATATATTGTGGATATTGACTCTTCAGATATATGATTTGCAAATATTTTCTCCCATTCCATAAGCTGCCTTTTCACTTTATTGATGATTTCCTTTGCTGTGTAGAAGTTTTTAGTTTGATGTAGTCCCACTTGTTTATTTTTGCTTTTGTTGATGTTGCTTTTGGTGTCAAATCCAAAAAATCATCAAGGAGCTTATTGCCTATGTTTTCTTCTAGAAGCTTTACTGTTTCTAGAAGTTTGAACATAAACTTGTTCAAGTCTTTATCCATTTTGATTTCCATTTTGAGTTAATTTTTGTTTATGCTGTAAGATAGTGGTCCAGTTTAATTCTTTCACCTGGGGCTGTGCAGTTTTCCCAACACCATTTATTGAAGAGACTGTATATTCCTTTCCCCCATTGTATATTCTTGGATCCTTTGTCATAAATTAATTGATAATATATGTACGGGTTTATTTGTGGGCTCTCTCTTTTGTTTGAATGATCTATGTGTCTGTTTTTATGCCAATACCATACTGTTTTGATTACTATAGCTTTGTAATATAATTTGAAACCAGGGAGTGTGATACCTCCAGCTTTGTTCTTTCTCAAGTTTGCCTTGGCTATTTAGGGTCTTCCATGGTTCCATACAAATTTTTGACTTGTTCATTCTATTTGTGAGAAAAATGCCATTGGAATCTTAAAAAAATTGCATTGACTCTATAAATTGCTTTGGATAGTATGGACATTTTAACAATGTTAATCCTTCCAATCTATGAGAATGGAATATCTTTCCATTTATTTATGCCATCCTCAATTTTTTCATCAGTGTCTTACAATTTCCAAAGTACAGGTCTTTCACCTCCTTGGTTAAAGTTATTCCTACATATTTTGTTCTTTTTGATGCAATTGTAAATGGGATTGCTTTCTTAATTTCTCTTTCTGATAGTTGGTTATTAGTGTATAGAAACACTACCAGTATTTGTATACTGATTTTGTATCCTGCAACTTTACTGAATTTGTTTGTTAGTTCTAACAGCTTTTGGGTGGACTCTTTAGGATTTTCTATATATAACGTCATGTCATCTGCAAATAGAGACAGCTTTACTTCTTTCTTTCTGATGTGGATCCCTTTTATTTCTTTTTCTTGCCTAGTTTCTCTGACTAGGACTGCCAATACTTCATTAAATAAAAGTGGTGAGAGTTGATATCCTTGTCTTGTTCCTGACCTTAGAGAAAAAAGTTTCAGCTTTTCACCATTAAGTATGATGTTAGCTGTGGGCTTGCCATATATATGGCCTTTATTATAATGGGAAACATTCCGTCTATACCCAGTTTGTTGAGAGTTTCTATCATGAGTGTATATTGAATTTTATTCTAAAACATATTTAGTAACACTAGTATATTTCAATAATTTGTGTGAATCGTGCCTGAAAAATTACCCCTGAGCTGCTTCTGCCAGGGGGTTGACTCACAGTATCACACAGAACATGCCCTGATGTTCTACAGTGGGGAGGTGTGTCTTCAGCCTAGACACCAAGGAGGAAGTGTTTCTTTCCCACTGAAAGGAATTCAAACACCCCTCTTATTTCCACAGCAAACAGAACTCCAATCACAGCAGGAAAAACAAATGCAGCTGGTAAAAGAAGAACAGAGGTTAGTGAGACCCAGAGCTGCAGTCTGGGGCCAACATTTCCCTAAGGAGGCAGCAAGCTTTTGGCAGATACTGCAGAGCAATAAATATTTCCTTAGAAATAAGTTGATAAAGATTGAGTGGTTGACTAGAACTGCCTTAATGAGGTCCTTGAAGCAAGAAAAAGAGACCCCAATGCAAGAACCTTGCTGGGCACAAAGAAGACAACCCAAACTGGAAGAGAATTTTCTCTGAGGAAATGGAGATAATCATTTATTAAAAATTATTGGGCTTCCCTGGTGGCGCAGTGGTTGAGAATCTGCCTGCCAATTCAGGGGACACGGGTTCGAGCCCTAGTCTGGGAAGATCCCACATGCCGCGGAGCAACTAGGCCTGTGAGCCACAATTACTGAGCCTGCACATCTGGAGCCTGAGCTCCGCAACAAGAGAGGCCGCGATAGTGAGAGGCCCGTGCACCGCGATGAAGAGTGGCCCCCACTTGCCGCAACTAGAGAAAGCCCTCGCACAGAAACAAAGACCCAACACAGCCATAAAAAAAAAATTATCATTGTGCTACCGAGTCCAAGCTCACTCTGCTCCCTGCATGACAGGCCAATAAATTGGGAGAGGAAGTGTTGAGGCAAGGAATAGTGACTTTATTTGGAAAGCTGGGTGTCCAAGAAGATGGCAGACTAGCGTCCCAGAGTACCATCTTATTGCGGTCTGGATGCCAGTTTCTTTTACAGAACAGAGAGGTGGAGGAGGTGAGGAAGTAAAGTAAAACAGGCCATTAGTCTTGCAAAATATCTCCTGGCTTGGCCAGCATCGAGGGAGGGGATATATTAATTTCTTCTTTTCTGCAGCTGTTCACAGGTGGGCAGAATGTCTCCCTGTGAGCTGGACAAAGGCACTTTAGTTTAACATTCGGGCAGAGGGTCAGTGTTCCCCGAGGCAGGCCATTATGTATGCTTACAGCTATAGACAGCATCCTTTTAATGATTATAATAACAAAAGCAATGAAAAGCAAAGGTTAAAGTAAAAGAAACAGATTCAACATGGAGTTGGATTTTGCTCTTCCCTGTTACAGTTGCTCTTATGAAGACCCACTATGGCTTATTCTGGAGAAATTGGGATTTGTAGATTCTTTATAGGTGCTTAGTAGGGATAATAATCTTAGGATATTGAGTCAATGTGCTTTCATTCTTGGGAATCCCTGCTTCCACATTAAAGTAGGTTGAGCTGTCTGGGATGCAGACTTGGGAAAGAGGTTTGAAGGTTATAATGTTTATTAAGAAGAGTCCATGGGATGGCTCTGAGGGCGGGAGTAGCAGGAAGCAGAGCTGAGCAGTCTCTGCAGCTAGGATGACCCTCTAGCATTGTGCCAAGTAGGGTCAAGGTGGCCTGGCCTTTATACTCCTATATTGATCAATCATTGGATGTGAGCATGACCTTGCGTGTGTCTCCACCTGAGCCAGTCCTAGAGGGGATACAGCTGAAAGCTGTGTGCCCACCATACTCCCAGAGGCTGGAGTCCAAGTCTACCCATGCATCCTGGTGCCAATTCCACATGCTACCTCGGGTTCCTGTGGCAGAGGCTGCCCATCCCCTGCCTTTAGTGCCCAGACCTCCACTGTGGGCAGTCCTCCCACAGTTAGAATTGATATAACTGCAGGCTTTTCGTTGAACCACTGGAAGCAGCTTTGCTCACAAGAGAGACCAGTTGAAAGTGTCCCCCCCACCCCCATCTTCCAGCAGCTTTTAATTACTGACTCTTGGGAGTGAAGAAATGCCCCAACTTCTTGGCCTCTCAGTGATATCATTTTGATGCGTGTGTTTTACACAGTTCCTTGAGTTTCCATGTGAGATTAAGCTCCCATCACCCACTACAACAACTGTCTTAATAATTCACCCTTTATTGGCCATCTCCCTTTCCCATTCTCAGTCCCCCACTCCTCTGCCAGTGTTCCCAGCCCCTCCCAAGTAAACTACTTGCACCCAAATCCTTGTCTAAGGATCTGCTTTGGTAAGAATCCAAACTAAAGAGTTCCCCACAGCAAAAAAAAAAAAAAAAAAATGCTTGGTAGACTCATAGACTCAGAGGATGTAGTTTCTTTCATTAAGTCTGATCTGTGGAGATTAGTGCAGCCTAGAAGCAAGAGGATATAATATAAGGAAAACCTACTATCTGGTGCAATGAAATATCAGAGGAAAGGGTGGAGGGGAACGTTGAAGACGCAGGTCCTCGTCTTCCCCTTCTCAAGGTAGAAGTCTATAGCATGGGGGACATATCCAGGTACTGTGGGAGAAACATAATTAAAAGCTAAATCTCTCCCAACCCAGAAAACCTCTCCACAAAGGTAGAAGAGAAATAAAACAATTTTACTATTGAATAAGCATTAAACCAGAATGGGGTGCGTAAGTATCACTGATGATCTGTGAAGAGATTGCAAAGATGGAAAGACATCATTTTATAGAGCCATTTTATAGAGCCAAGCAGATACCACCCATCCCATGCACGGTCTCAAGATAAACAATAATTACTCCTCTACTCCTCCTGACAGCACCACTGGTCGCGCATAGATCATCCTAGATTCACCTGGTAACTGAACCTGGTAATTAGCCATCTGTGTTAGCTAACTGGTTTTATTCAAAGGAAAAAAATCAACTTCTCACATCTTCATGACAGGAGGTAGTTTCGGAGTGAGGCGCCAGCCAAAGTTAGGCTCCCACCCTCTCACAGAAATTAGGAGATGGGGCACTTAAGAAAGACATTCCTGGGTCATAAAGCTGACAAGAGGCTTATTTAGCTTTTAAAAAGATTTACATATGTTTCAAAGAGGCAGAGAAAGAATTTGACAGTTACAAGTTTTCTAAACTAAATGCTCTAAGAAAAATGAGCTCTCTTCCCTATTTTCAGCAGAGAAATTAAGCATCTTATTTTATTTAAATTTGCCCTTACGGTAGGTATGTGGGAACCCCAACACCTAAGGGATCTTCCTGGCAGGGGAGAGTCCCAGGTTGTTCTAGATGATGCTCCAGTGAACAAGGGGGGAAATTGTGGGAGACAGAGGGGACCAGGGAGTAGATCAAGCTGCCCCTTGTCAACTGTTGCAGGGCTTTGGCTTTTATGGCGAGTAAGGTGAAAATTCATTAGAGTTTTCATCAGGGAAGGGATGGGGTCTGACTTCCATTTTCGAGTCACTTATAAAATTGGTAGGTACTGACTGAGCAACTCTTTATTCTCAGGACTCCTGTGGGTGCTAAAGGAGACACAGAAGAAACAAAGCTTCATCTTGAGGTTGGCTGCTATGCCGATGAGGAGAGAATGGGGAGAAACAGCCACTAAATAGGATGAGTTCATACAGATTTATCTGCCCAAAGGACAACAGTCAGTGTACAGAAAAGTCTAGAAGAAACGAAAGCAGAGTGAAGAGAAGATGATGAGGACTGGAAAAGTCACAGGAAGCATCCGGGAGAAGATGGGATTTGAGCTGTGCATTGAAGGATGCCAGTAGTGCGGTGACGGAAATGCAAACAGCATAAATTAGAGGTCGGGGTCACCTTGAATAGAGCCTCTTTGGAGTAGGTTGAGAGAAATGAACAAATTAAGATCATAGAGATGCAGTGGAGACCAGGTGTTACTGATAAGGAAGTATAATGAACAGACCTTCAAGGAACTGACTAGTAGAAATGGACCCATTCTCTGCTCTGATATCCTTACTTCTAGCGGAATACAGTAGCCATACATTTGCATAATGGCCTTCTCCTTGTTACTTCTTACCAATTAGTTAGGTTTAACAAAATTATAACAATTACTTTTAGTTATAACAATTACTTTTAATTACTCTGCCATTCCTTCCTTACCCCATCTCCCTCTCTATCCTTAGATAAAATCTCACCCCCATTAATGGGTGAAATTTAAATAACTTGGGACCTTTAAGCAAAATGCATTTTTGCTGGCAGGATGAGGGCTTCAAAAGAAACAAGAATAGAAATTGTGATGGTTAATTTTATGTGTCGGATTGACTGGGCTACAGGGTGTCAGATATGTGGTTAAACATTATTCTGGGTGTTGCTGTGAGGGTTTTGGGGGTGAGACTGACATTTTAATGGGTAGATTGAGTAAAGCAGCTTGCCCTCCCTCCTGTGGGTGGGTCTCATCCAATCCAAGCTGAAGGCCTGAAGAGAACAAAATGGCTGACTTCCCCCAAGTAAGAGAGAACTCCTCCTGCCTGGGTGCATTTGAACTGAGACATTAGTTTTTCCCTGCCTTTAGACTCAAAGTGGCTTTTCCGGGGTCCTGAGCCTGCTGGCGTATGAACAAGAACTACGCCATTGGTTCTCCTGGGTCTCTAGCTTGCTGACTCACCCTGAAGATCTTGGGACTTGTCAGCCTCCATAATCATGTGAACCAATTCCTTATGATTCCTTAAAATAAATAAACATAAATATACATATTACATATATATTGAGAGACAGAGTATATTCATATATTCTCCCTCTCTCTCTCTCTCTCTCTCTCCCTCAGGATACAGGAATAGAGACGCAGATGTAGAGAACAGACATGTGGACCCAGCGGGAGAATGAGAGGGTAGGATGAATTGGGAGATTAGGTTTGGCATAAGTACACTACCATGTGTAAAATAGGTAGCTAGTGGGAACCTGCTGTATAGCACAGGGAGCTCAGCTCAGTACTCTGTGATGACCTAGATGGGTGGGATGGGGGTGGGTGGGAGAGAGGTCCAAGAGGGAGGGGATACATGTATACATATAGCTGATTCACTTTGTTGTACAGCAGAAACTAACACAACATTATAAAGCAATTATACTCCAACAACAACAACAAAAAGATATATCTTGTTGGTCTTCTTTTCTGGAGAACACTGACTAAAACAGAAATGCATCTGAAACTGTTCCTTCTTCTGCTTTGTGATGTTAGTCACCAAAGAATTGAGGGCAGGGAAAGCGGGGGACTGCTGGAGAAGATATTAGAACACCAGGACTTATAAAAGAATCTGGGGGCTTCCCTCAGGCACAGATTAGGGTATCTCCCATCCACGTGGTGTGACAAATCTCAGGGAGTCAACAAAACCTCCCATGATTCTTTTAGGGAATGTCCTCTGTCACTTTGGAGCCTAAGGGTCTGAGACTAGAGGAAAAGACACACACTGTACCAGTAACAACTGGGGACAGCTGGGGAAGCCACCTGGTGTGACACAGGCTTCCGGGAAGGGTGACAAACACAGCTGCACATGGGGTGGGGCAGGGCACGGAAGCCCTTGGACACAGGGCTAAGGACATTTTCCTGTAAAAGTTACAAAAGGGAACACCACTTATATCGAATGCTTGCTGCGTAACAGACACTGTGCCGAGAGCTTTCTGTCCATCATCTTACACAATCCTCGCCACAATTTTAGAAGTAAAAATTACTGCCCCCCCATTTCTCAGATGGGAAAACAAAGATCTAATGAGGTTAAGTGAGAAGTTATAGGTAAAGAGATTAGGGGTCTGAGCCTCTAAGAATGTCTTGGAAGGATTAAGTGAATCATCCTAGGAAATGTGAAGAGCTAAGTGTCAGGCATGTAATAAGAACTCAATAAACGAAAATTACTGTTTCCACATTGTCATCAGCCTCCCCATTATTCCTATATTCTTCTTCCATTACAAATACTTTCTCAACCAAATTTCCCTGGCTCTAATAAGGCTAAAATGCTAAAGAGATTACTCTATAGTGGCCTTTAAATTCAAAGCTACCTGAAAGTGTCTTTCTTATGATGTTTTCTGCCAGAGAAATAAGAGGGATTTGAGAGTCTCCTTAGCCTCAGAAAGAAACAAAGATCACTCTCCAGTCAGAATTAGGAGTTTGGGATTAACATATACACAGTACTATATATAATATAGATAACCAACAAGGACCTACTGTGTAGTACAGGGAACTATAGTCAATATTTTGTAATAACCTATAAAGGAAAAGAATCTGAAAAAAATAGATATATATGTATGTATAACTGAATCACTGCTGTACACCTGAAACTAACACATTGTAAATCAACTATATTTCAATAAAAACTAAATTAATTAAAAAAAAAAGAAACCTGATTTGAAACTTCTTACCAGTTTCTCCCTGGCCTCCATAGCTCTTTCCTCTTTCCCATTTTCAAACATCTCCTGACTACAGCAGCTAAGCTCAAGGGCATCCATTTGCAACTATATTTTATTAAACTTTTTTTTTATTTCTTTTTTTTTTCTGTGGACCATATTTAAAGTCTTTATTTAATTTGTTACAATATTGCTTCTCTTTTATGTTTTGTTTTTTTGGCCATGAGGCATGTGAGATCTTAGTTCCCTGACTGGGGATTGAACCCACACCTCCTGCATTGGAAGGTGAAGTCTTAACAGCTGGACCACGAGGGAAGTCCCTATATTTTATTTAATGTTGTAACCATGGTGACAAAACTATGGCGAGAAGCACAGGGACTGGGTTAGGAAACCTGTGTTCTGCTGTGGTCGGTCATCAACAACCCATGCTTCAGTGCTTGAAATAAGTTTTATTTCTATTTTCACATTGTTGCTGTCTTCATTTGAGGATCCAGGCTGATGGAAAACCATCATCCAGAACATTGCCAGACACAGATGGAAAAAGAGAATATAGCACAGCTTACACTGACTTTTAAAGTGTCTATCCAGTGACTTCTGATCACATTTCATTTGCCAAAAATTTGACACGGCCAAACCGACTTCAAATGTGTGGGCAAGCACAGTTCTACCAAGTGGCCAGAAGGAGAGAGCTGGAATAATTATGAACAAATCTAATGACTACCAAAGAGATATTTTCCATAAAAATCAGGATACCTTTGAGAGACTGGAAGACAAATGCAATTTGGGAGGAATATATAGGAGCTCCTGAGGTATATGTTGATGTTCTCTTTTGACTGGTTGGTGAGTTTATAGGTATGAGTATTCTTTAAACTGTACATACATATTTCCTTATACTCCTTATTCATGTGCTATATTTCATAATAAAAGATAAAATAAAATATGAAAGAAGAACCCTTTACAATGTATATCTCATACATGGTAATATAGTTGTAGAAAATATTTGGAAGATTGAAGAAATACTGTCAACTCTCTTAGAGGGAGAAGTTGGGAGAGATGAAAAGGACAATTTTATATTTCATTTTATACCATTCTGTTTAAATATCTTGCTTATCATGTACATGGTTTGCTTATAGAATGAAAGGTTAATTTAAAAAGTGGTATTAAAAACATCAAGACATAGGATAAAAAAATGCTACTGGCCTCAGTGTGAGACATGTGTGTTTGCTCCCCAACTATAGAGTAAGACCAGTGCTGGAAGAAGAGGGGACAAGGCATGGAAAGTGTTTCTCAACGTCGAGTGGAAGGAGTGGGAGGTCCTCAAAGTGGATGGGGAAGAAGGACCATCCATCACAATATCAGAAAGAGGTGTGAACATGACTTGTCACCAAGCCACACCAGAGCATGGACCTCTGAATGACCCATCATGGGGGGGGGGTCACTGGCTAACAGCTCAGACCCTCCCCAGGCTGCAGGAAACAGAGGCTGGAGAGGACTTGGTCAATTTGTGTGAGGGTGGGCTTCTGACAGATCAGGCTCCGCCTGCCCACGGTGGAAGTGAACCAGACCAGCTGGAAATTTCTTAGGAACTGGGCAGAGGTAGGTAGTGGATATAGTGTGCATGTAATTAAAAGTTAATTATGTAAGAAATAGCATCGAAACTGTCTTTGCTCCAGGTTGTTGGGTAGATCTATTTATTATGACGGAAAAAAAACCAACAATCCTTCATTGGTGCATTGAAATTCCAGTCCAAAATGTGGAGAATGTGACCTTTGAATTATTCCTTGAGGACTGAATAGGGTTTATTTTAGAGAAATGAGGCGGGGTGTTCTAGACAAGAAAGCATGGAGACATAGTATGGGGGTGTAAAACAGGAACAGGGAGTTCATTTTGGCTGGCTTCTGGGGCCTTAAAGAGAAGCAGAAAAAGAAAGACGATTTGGGTCTGTATATTAGTTTTCTGTGGCCGCTGTAACATATCACCACAAACTGGGTGCTTTAAAACAACAGAACTTTACTCTCTCACAGTCCTAGAGGCCAGAAGTTCAATTTTAGTTTCACTGGTCTGGAATCAAGGTGCCGGCTGGGGCTCGCTCCCTCCAGAGGCTCTAGGAGAGAATCTGTCTCTTCCAGCATTTAGTGGCTGCCAGAATTCTTTCACTTAAGCTGCATCACTCCGGTCTCTGCCTCTGTCTTCACATCTCTTCTCTTTTCTGTGTGTCAAATCTCCCTCTGCCTCCCTCTTAAAAAGGACACTTGTGATTGCATTTAGGGCCCTCCTGGACAAGTCAGGATAATCTTCTCAAGTCAAGATGCCTTAATTTAATCACATTTGCAAAGATCCATTTTCCTTATAAGGTAACTTTTATACGTTCTAGGAATTAGGACCTATATCTTTGGCCATTATTCAGCCTACTGGAATCCAGGTCATAAAAGTTAGTCCTTGAAGTTTCTGTGCCTAGAAAAATGAAGATCTGGAAAGTGCTGGGATTTATGGACATTATTGTCTGATAAGTAAATCCTGCTGCCTCTAGCCTGGACAGGTGTTACATATTGGTTTATTGTGCCGGACTGTGTTTTTGTGCAAAAACAGGTATGTGGCCCTTGGACACTATAATTCCTTCAAATTACTCCATGCCTGAGAAAGAGCTTTTATTTGATAGCTCCTGGTACTATTATTATTTCTTTTGAAAATAGGATGGGGGACATTTGTATGAGACTCATTTGGGAGCCAGTTGGTCTGTACATTTAAACCAAAAGGCAAAAATCTTTTCTGAGCTCAGTTTCCTTGTAAGTGAGCATCAATCATATTCATTAAAATTATAATTGCCTTCATCGACAGGACTGCATGAGTTGGCCTGGGATCACGGGGAGGTCCTGGTACATGTATCCCATTTATTTCTGTCCCAGTTGGAATCCGTAGTGCAAATCACAAATAAGAAGAAAAAACAATTTTACTAAGTGTATTGGTATGAAAGGAAACAATTTTACTAAATGTATTGGTATGTCAAAGAGAATAGAATGATTATTTGTAAGTCGGAGCAAGTGATATATTTCTCATTGAGTCAATTTTTGATTCAGTAAAAAGTTATTGCCTCTTCTATGATTGTTCTTGATGCCTCAATCTTCATTCTTTACGGAAATAATTTTGTTCATGTCTCAGTTGAATGTCATCTTGAAACTCTTAAAACAGTATTTCTGGCAGTATTTTTTGTTTGTTCGGGGGGAAGTTAATAAGGCAGAAATGGAAACAGCTCTTGTTTTTGGTGTTTCCTTGGTCACGCTGATTAAAAACACATTTTCAAGTCTTTCAAAGTGCAAACCAAAGACTTCAGAGGAGACATTGCCTGTTAATGCCACAATCTTTGGTCTCATATAGCCCATGAGTCAGTTAGTGAAGATAAAGCCCTGCTTGATGCCATGTGGATAGAAGTCCAGTGGAACAGAATGGCCAGCCCTCGTAAAATTACCAAGTTCAAGATGTTGCACGCAGCAAATATATAAAATTAAAGAATGCTTCAATATCATGGGAAAATAATTCTATAAATCAACACTGGAAAGGAATATGTTTTTATTGTATCACCCAGTATAATACAAGTTCCATATGTATATACATCTGAGTTTTCAGTCTGTAAGACAAAGTAGGTATTATTATTTCCATTTTATATATGAGAAAACTGAGACCTAGAGAAGCTGTGATATGACCAAGGTGGCTCCTAGTGGCAGAAGCGGGACCAGAACCCCAGTGCTCTTTTCACTCCTCTGTGCTACGGTGGCAGTTGGCAAAGCCTGTTTCAAAGACTTAGTGTTTGTGGGACTCCCCCCTCCCACTTTTGCATTTCTTGTGTGAATGCCTGGATCAGAACATACAACTTGCCCTAGTAAGGGGGGGTATGTGGTAAGAGGGAAATTATCCTTGTTCTTAATCCAAAAAGATATTGGGGCAATATTGTACCAAAGGATAAAGAAAAGGAATACTTTCTTCCTCCAGATCAGTGCTCCTCAAGAATGATGTAAAAGGCCACTTGTATTGGAATCACTTGGGATACTTACTAACCATTTTGCTTCTCATGCCAAACCTCTGAGGCAGATGGTAATAAAGCACACTAATGTTTGAGTATCACTGTCCTTGACTCTCTTGCCCTTTGATTGATATATCTATTCCTCTCCCCTCCTTTTAATTCCCTATTATCTACCATGTCCACTGGAAACATCAACCAATGTCACTACTATAGCGATCAACTGCAGACTTGTTTTGCCGAGGGAGTCAAGCCTATAACATCCCCACCTTCTTCTTGCTTAGGAGTGACAGGTGTAGCAGTTTGACTGAATGGCTGGAGTCTGATCTAAACGACCTGCTGGGTGTGCTGGTTTAGGCCCTAGAGAGCCATGTGGTAGCGCAGCAGCAGAGCACCAGCTTCTGGGTCCATTTCCTGGCTGTGCTCCACATAGAGGGTGGAGGTCCTTGACCACTGCAAGGCAGGCACAGATAAGAGGGAGGGCTCAGGGAGATTCTGGTAGTTACTTGGGGACTGAGTTCCAATGCTGATTTCTATCACATGCCTCTTGTAAGCAATGTCCTTAGTCAAAAAAGGTAAATTTCCTTTAATTTATATGGCTTATATTAAGGAATATTCTTTTTTGCTTTAGAAGCCCCATTACTACCTCCACCTCAAATCACCCCCAACTTCTTGCCCACCTTCTCCATTGCTAACCAAACACTATTTTGCACAAGTTTCACTCTTTATGTGCTTTAGGAGAGCAAACCTTAGATTCAACCACAAAAGGTCTTCCCTGGTGGTGCAGTGGATAAGAACCCGCCTGCCAATGCAGGGGACATGGGTTTGAGCCCTGGTCCAGGAAGATCCCACATGCCGCGGAGCAACTAAAGCCCGTGCGCCACAACTACTGAGCCTGCTCTCTAGAGCCCAAGAACCACAACTACTGAGCCCATGTGCCACAACTACTGACCCCGCGCACCTAGAGCCCATGCTCCGCAACAAGAGAAGCCACTGCAATTAGAAGCCCACGCACCGCAACGAAGAGTAGCCCCCCGCTCACCACAACTAGAGAAAGCCCAGGCGCAGCAAGGAAGACCCGACGCAGCCAAAAATAATAAATAAATAAAATAAAATAAAATTTATATATAAAAAAAAGGATGAACCACAAGGAATGAATAATGATTGGTCTAAGCCAACCAAGGAGGATCTGTACTCCTTGCCAGTGATTGGCTCAGACAAGGTCATGTGATATAATTCTGGCCGATGTGATACAAGGGGATGTCTGTGGAGGGGATTCTGAAAAAAAATGTTTTCTTCATACTCAAAAATAGGTGATCATGAAGAAAAATTATTTTCTGCTGCTGATATTTTTGTTTCTGCATGTGATGCTTGGAACTGTGGCAGCCATCTTGGGATAAGAAAGGAAATTAATCTGAGTAGACCATGTGAAGGGTGGCGGAGAGGAAAGATAGAAGGAACCCTGGGTACTTGATGAGCTCACTAGGATGCCTAATTGACTAACCCTGCAACCTTCTCATCTCAGGACCTTCTGTTACGTGAGATAATGACCCCTCTTAAGTCACTTTGAACTTGTGCATGTCCTTGTTTGGGTTTACTTGCAGATAAAAGCTTCCTAATGGATACATACTATAAAAAAATCAATTCTGACCCATTAGCTGGAGGGAAGGAACATGGCAAATATTCAGATTTGCACCTAATGGACACATCAGAAGTCGAGGAGGCAGCCTGTGCTTTAGAATGGAGATTCCAGAGCACTGTTTTCCAAAATTTAATATGTATTTGAATAACCAGGGGATTTTGTTAAAGTGCAGATCTGATTGATTAGTTCTGGGCTGGGACCCTACATTCTGCATTTCTTGTATGGTCCGAGGAGATACTTTTGCTCTTGGTCCGCAGACCACAATTCCAGGCGTTGAAGGCTACAGACTAATACAACTTGACTTCACTTTGGCAGGGTGACTTTTGGGTCAGGCCACCAAACTTCGAATCAATGGCTATTATGGAAAAAAACCCTTTTCTGTAGAAAGTTTGAGATTGAGTTCTCTAAGGTAAAATACTGTGGAAATGCTATTTGACTCACAGGATGGAAATCTGAAAAGTCTCATTTTGATTTCACACCATCTTACATCTGTGACAAAGACAAACTTTTCACCTCCAGAAAGGAGAAAGATTTTAAAAAAGTGACGTTCTTTTCCTTCTGTGCCATAGAATGCAATAAGAAATGGGTGAACACACACCAGCAATTGAGTGTAAATGTTTAGACAGCCATAGCAAACCTAGGGTAATGGATGTTTCAACATCAGGAAAATATGTTGTCATTTAAACTCAGAGATAATGTCACCATCAGTCCCTAGTAGCAGTGCCTTCTCTGGGTAGTGGTGAAGGAATGACACAGAGTCATTTCATATGAAATTTGACTTGTCTTATAAAAGTGATTAGGGCATTAGACTGGTCAAGGGTGAAGATACTGCTGTTAAGGAAAATGAAACTTATTTGTTCATATGAATGTTGAGGTTGTGACTTTAGTCTCAGGCACACGACGGTTCAACTAAATTACATTCCTTCATTTATTCATTAATTCACTGAACAAATATTTAAAACCTACAATGGGGCAGCTACTGTGCTAGGTACAGGAGAATTAGATATAGACCACGGTGTCTCTAATCTCTAGGAATTTAAATACAAACAAATACTGTAGTAAGAAAGGCTGACATGAAGGGATGTATAAGTTTTAGTGGAGGAAGCATTGACGGCTGCCCTGGGGCAGCAGGAAGCGCTCCACGGTGAAGCAATGTTTGAGCTGTGACTTGAAAATGAGTAGAACATGGCAGGGAGGCTAGGGTGCGAATAGGATTGGAGGGAATCATTGTAGAAGAGGTGAAAATTGCGTGCAAAGGCATACAGGTATGTGAGAAGCTGTGTCCAGGCAACAGAAAGAAAAGACCCAGCAAATGAGAAATTTACATGAAATTCATACAAATACATAGCTTTATATTGTTGCTATGATTTCTATGATTTGGTGTCTAGAGAAAAATGTTTAGTGATAGGAAGCCTTAAAACTGCATTTGAAAACAGCTGAATGGCACATGGGATGTTCCTTGAACACATTGGATGAAATCTTTTCCGGGGCAGACAAGAACTGTAAACTATGGGATGGGTCAATATAAGACAATTGGGAGAGGTAGACTCTCTGAGTTTCTGGAGTGTATCTGCTTCATCTAAGACACACAGTGGAAATGAAATTAAACTCTGTCTCTCCATTCCATACCTCTCAACATGTCTGTGCAGGATTTGGCCCGTGGGCTACGCATATTTTGGCTCCTCTATTGGTTTAATATTGTTTTAAGGAAGAACATTCTGATTAATTCCTATTGATTTATAAACATTTTAAGGCTAGGATTATTAGGGGGGCTTTAATGAGAAGTGGGAGGCCTATTTTGAATTGGAGTTTAGAGATGAAAGCTGAGTGATAGGAAATATTAAAATTGCTTTGGAATCAGCAGATGGGCACATGATATCATGGCTGTAGCTGGCTTCCCCAGAGTTTAAACTAACATTATTACCTTCTACCTGCTTTGAAATAGATTTAATAGCCAGACTTTTATAACTAGAGTCACTTGATAAAGTCAGAAACTGCTTTTGCCTCAGAATGTTTCACTCATTTCCCCAGGCAATAGGCAGGATTTCGTAATTCTGGGCATCTGGCTGCTCTACTGATGTCAGTCAGGGAGAAGGGATCCAAGTACCAAAGGATTTAGCAGGGTTTAAATCCTTCAGTGCATTTGATCAGTGGTAGGAGATGCTGAAAGTTCATAAGGAAAATGTAGGAATGGATCTTCTAGGAAAACAGTCTTTGGATTAAGAGAAACCTGCAGTGATAACCTGATATACTCACTCCATCCACCCCACTCCACCACTTGTTACCCTCAGTGATGTGTACTTACGACTTGAATCTGGGGGAAATTGTGAAAGGTACTGGAAAACAGTTTTGTCTTCCTTTCTCGTAATCTTTGGTGAAGCTATCCATTAGAATATAGTCATGTCTGAGCTCCTGTGAAGTTGCAGGCACTAGGATTTTAATTGTCTGGTAGGATTCCACTATCCAAACCAGTCTTTGTTTTCTCCGAAGTTACCCCAGAAACTCACAGGGCCATGAGCCACAGAAAAAGATCCCTGCACTGCTGTAGAGTAGGGTTGCCAGATTTAGCAAATAAAAATATAGGACACCCAGTTAATTTTGAATTTCAAATAAATAATAATTAACTTTTTAGTATAAGTAGGTTCCACATATTACACAAAATCCCATTAGACATTGCGTCTTTGATTCGCCTACAACATTCTTGAATTCCACAGAGTTCTACCTTAGAGAAGGAGCTCTAAAATTGTACCAGGAAGTCATCTCTCCTATTTGGAAATTGAGTTTTGCTTAATATGGGAATTAGCTGTCAAGAGATTCCTGGAGTGGTAATTACCCATTGTAAACCAGAGGGCTTTCCATGGTTCATACTCATGGAATAAAATTTCTATGCTACAGAGGGGCCATTATGGAGGAAAGAGTTGACCTGACTTGTAGAAAGTGGAAGAGTCAGTAATTACGAAGCTTTCATGACCTCCTTTCCTAGGAAAAAAGAGCAGTGGACACTTTAGCTTCTGAGCCCAATTTTTTAAAAGAGTGTCGGAAGCTGCTGTTTTGCAGTTTGTAGCATTAACAATTTTGTAAGATTTCCAGAATTTTTGTGGTTTCCCATCTCTTTTAGTAATCTCTGTCTGCTTTCCCATAGTGACTGGCAGTGAAACCCTTAAAAAATTGAAGAATGGGTTTCTGGTTCAGGAAATGTGGCAAAGTAAATGACCTAAAATTCTGCACACTCAGAAATGTGGAGTAACATCTAACACACATTATTCTAAATGTATAGCTGAGAAAAGAAAAGAAAATCCCAGGTGTTGGAAAGTAAGCCAGAAATAAACATGAGAGCAGAAAGCATGTGAGTTGATGGCTGGCTGAGCTGGGATGTCAGTCTTGATGTGAGGGCTTGGATTTTAGCATCTACGAGGTGGAAGAGGATAAATCTTGTCCTTGTGAGAGGTGGGTCTCAGAACTTACACATTTGCCTTAAATTGGATGCTTGAAGAGTAGCACCCATCTGTAGATTATAAAATAACTGCTCACTGGAATAGGGAGAACACAAAGCATTTTTCCTTTTCTTGCTGGGCTCTTGGTGAGAAACTGAAACTGTAGGTGTCAGCCTCACATAATTTTGTGGTTTGAAGTTTACAACTGGTATAGTCTGAGACTACAATTCTTTCGCTATGAAAGTAAAACAAAACAGAGTTTAGTGGACATCAAAGCAGTCTCTTCCACACTATCCATTTATATTTTAATAATTTCAGAGTGTGAATGGCCCTTTCAGGTATGTTACAAAGCCCTTAGGCCATAACAAGAACTGGTTAAATTTAGTTTCATAAATATGTAAGAGATTATTGCCTGGCAAAGCCACAATGAGCAAAGTCAAAGGATATGATATTATCCAATGCATTGGGAAGTGTTCCCTCCTTTTTTATTATTTGTAAGAATTTGTGAAGGATTGGTGTTAATTCTTAAACATTTGGTAGCATTCACTAGTGAGGCCGTCTGAGGCTGGGCTTTCCTGGGAATTATTTTTATTACTAATTAAATTACTTTTTATGTGCTTATTCAGATTTTCTATTTATTTTTGAGTCAGTTTTGATATTTTGTGTCTGTCTAGGCACTTGTCTATTTCATCTAGGTCATCTAATTAGTTGGCAAATAATTGTGATTAGCATCTTATAGATACAGACCGTTGTAAAGTGTTGCTTAAGGTGCAGTACTAAAACTAGAGAAAAATAGTTATGGATTAGGGAAAAATAAAAGAGAACTCACCAGGATTAATTTTCCCAAAAGAGATAGAGGGAAAAGTGGAACTGTAATATTTCAGAGCATTTTGGGATTGACTTGGGGCTCACACTCAGCTGTCATGCACTGCTATAGGCATAAGAATTATTCGCAGTCTGTATCTACTGGAATTGAGTTAACTTCTATTCTGATTGGTTGGTGCCTGAGTCGTACCAATTTTAAATATTTAGGATATAACTCTTGGGTAAATAATAGAAGTAAATGTAGGATAGTTAGAATAACAAGAGTGTTTGTGTAATAGAATTCTTATTTCTAAAATATGTGATGTGAAGGACTAGACCTTATAAATTCTGTACAGGACAAAATGAGATAATGCAACAAAACATTTGACCATAGATGATTGTAAGTGGGAAAAACCATAGCTAGAAACCGAAGCAATAAGAGACATTTAGAATATGTAGGCTCGTGAAAGGGGAAAATAAACAGTGACTAGAAAGTTGAAACTTCTAGAACATCAAAGAAATAAATGTCAGAAGATAAATTAGTGCAGAGTAGATGTAATAGAGGTATAGCAGCGTTCCTTCATATTGTATATGTTGATGAACTTCCCCAAGTAGGCTTGCCCTTGTGTGGGACACTTAGAATCATAGACAGTAAGAGCTGGAGGGGACACTTGAGGTCATACAGTCCCTCCATCTCAGTTGAACAATATGTGGTTGTGGTTATAAATGCCTGCCTGTGACTTCCAAACTTTTCCATGCTGTGTGAAGCAACGTGCTTCTGGTTCTTACCTGTGGTTGAAGATACCACTAGCTTTTTTTAACTTTATTTTCAATATTTCTTATGTCTTTCTAAGGGAAAAGCCATCTTTGCTGTGATTGCTATATCTAAGTACTCTATGGAATATTTAGGATTAAGATAGTGATTGTTTTATTAGAATAAATTTAAGAAAGCTTGGGAAATGATTTCAAAGCAAATCACTTTGTGATTGGTTCACTTCCCAGGACAGCATTATTTATCCTGCATCTTGAAAAACTGAAGTATTACACATAACTGAATTTTCTCAAGAATCAAACTTGATTTCTTTAATTATCACATCTTTTAATTTTAACCATGTTGAGAAGTGTCTTTGAATGTATTGAACTTCTCAGCTTTGTTGAGCAGAACATATAGAACATGGTTTCAACTTTTTTCAGAATGCTTTTATGATTATCTTTTAAAAATTTCTTTGTTAACACCACTTAAAGACTGTAGAATATTCAATTGCATGGAAATTTATAATTTACCTAATATTTTTCCACTGTTTGATGATAAGTCTATTTCAACATTTTTTCTTTTTATGAATGCTATATGATGAGCACCTTTTCACAGGCTATTATAAAGCACATAAATTATTTGGTATTATATAAAGTCTAGTGCCTTCAGGGCCACCAAAGAATATTGGGTTACTTGGCATTAGACTAAAAGGTACAGTGAGTTATGCTTTTGATTCTCATCATCTTTTGTTTTAATTTTTTCTGGTCTCCCGTGATATCGGATTGTTCATTGATCCAAGTATGCCTGCTTCATTCAGCTTTTACCCCCTCAACCTATTTTTTCATGCTTCTAATCAGCTATAAAATGGGAAACCAGGTGACCAAATGTGGTATCCTTATATATGAAGAAAAGTATGTACAGAGTATGTACCATATGGGAGAAAAGTACCCAAGTTTTATTAAATAGAATTATTCACCCAGATCAAATAATTTTTTTTGAACTAAACCTCAGGTTTCTTGGATGAAGTTGTTACTCTACTAAATTAAAGAAAATACTAACTATAATTAGTTAATTAAAAAATTAGTTAATTAATTAATTAAAATTAACTAAAATTAGTTAATTAAAAAAAAAATCTAACTATAATAAGAGAGGGTTTCAGTTGAGGCATATCCCAGGTAACAAAAAAGTCTGTTGAGATTTGTGAGTGAGGGAAAAATATTGGCCTGGCCAAAAAGTTCATTCGGATTTTTCAGTAAGATGTTACGAAAAACCCAAACGAAATTTTTGGCCAACCCAATACCTTATTTTTATGACTGGGTGAAGTGGTATGAGTTCAAGAAAGTTTAGGAAAAAGGGAAGCATTAGAATTTATGGATTTGAGGAAATGGAATGATCTGCTTGGTTGCACTTGGGCAGAGCTCACTCCCTAGGCATATAAACTGCCACCAGATTTAACGTGTTGTCGAACAGTCATTTCATCCAGGGTTCCATGACATTTGTTCCATGACACAGAGGCCCCTACCTGATCTATCTGGAATGTAATATATTATCAGCCATGGCTGCTAATGCTAACTGCTGAACATCAAAGCTAATGAGCTAATTTCCATCTCCTAGGTGACTAACCCAGCAGTTCACAAGGGAAAGTACAAACGTACAAAGCATTTAACGTGACTTGGAACTTGCTTGCAAAAGCCTTAGGGTGGTATTTTTGAAGTAGATTTGGCTTAATACAGGGCACAGAATTGCCAAACGTAAATATGAAGATAGGATGCCAGGGGGTTCTCATATGGCTAATGGTACACAGAAAGCTTTTCCAGGAGAAACAAGAAATCACGTTTTAGAGGAGGGGTGGAAGGCAAGCTGGATGCCAGAAGGTTTATATGAACACTGTCTCCTGTCTTCAACAGGCCCTGTGTTTGCCAACCAGTGTCTTTACCAGTAGATGACCCTAAGTTCATTTGGGCAGGAATATGAGATACATGATGACATCACTGAGTGGAAATGATATGAGAACTGTTACATAATGTGAGAAGACAGACTTGGGAATGTTTGACTACATGTCCAACACACGCACACACACACACTCACACACACCAAACCAGGAGATCTGAGTATTAGTCCTGACTATAGCAATTATTGGTTCTTTGCTTTTAAGTCATTTAACTTTTCTGCTTCTCATCTATGATGTAAATTGAAATGGATTATCAGTAACAGTTAATTCACACTTGATTAGAAACTGTGTATTGGCTAGTGTGTAGGTGAAGTCTCTATAGCAAACAGATTTTATTGGACTTGCTTTAAAATTTATGGAAAATCTTTGACTTCTCCAGACTATTATTTGACAAAATTTCATAGTAGACGACTCACTAGGGTGATAGATTGCCAGTCCAACAAAATCCAGTAATCAAATATTCATTATTGACCTTATAGTCATCCTTTTCTTTTTTTGCTCTTGTATAAAATAATCATATGCACAGATTCACTTATCTTAGTACCTACACATTTAAATTCCATATTGATGTTAAGGTCTGTTTACATTTACATTATTTTGAATTCTACCATTCATGTTACTTTAAAAATATTTGCTTTTAAACTTAAAGGCAATTCCTTTGAGCCAACGATTCACATTCATTAATTTAGGGAAAAATGCAACCGAGTGGTAACAACAACAAAAAGAAAACTTACCCAAGGGTAAAACACAAGGATAGGAACCTCAGCTGAGATAAACCGCATCCTGTTAACTAAATCTAATCTGAGGCAAAACGATCTTGCAGTGCATACTCAACCTTGGAAAAGTTGGACAATTAAGAAATTAATGGGACGTTTGCAGAGATCATAACTGAATTTACATTACAAATTTGTAAAACGTATTTGAGCAAAATTGTTTCATTGTCTTTTCCTCTGAAAACTTCCTTCCATCCATCACAGGTAGCTTAATAGACACTAGTGTTCACGCGATACGTTGAGACAAACAGGAAATTGCACTGAAGGTACTGCTAAAGCTCATGCGGTCAAGTCCCTCCCATGTAAACCAGAGGTTCCCAAACCCTGGGAGAGCGTTCAAAAACACGGATTCCTGGACCTTAGTCCCATCTACCGAGTTTGAATCTTGGGTAGTTGGGTCTAGAAATCTGTTTTTTTAAGAAGCTAGAGAGCTAGCCTAACCCCTGTCTGCATGTCTATATTCAGGGACCACCAACCTAAAACCTTCTGGGTAGATGAGTATTTCTTTGAAAAAATCTGTAGGAAACTGCTATAGATTTCTCAGATACCGTTGGAGGCATGGTTTCAAGCTTAAAACTCCTGTGGTTTGGAAATTCTCTTTCAGATGTAACCCAAGTCCTTCCTGTTCAGATTAAATCTATTTTGTTTCAGGGACTGAAGAACAACTGATGACATCAGGCATCATTTGCACATCGGAGCCTGGTGAGCTGCATAATTTCTTTTGTTTAGATAACTAGTTTTATTTCCTTTACTAGACTTTTTGCCTCTCATCTCTATTTTCTAACTTTTGAATTCTTTAATATTCTCTTTTAAGCCTTCTCATTCTTCTCCAGCTTGAGAGAAACATGAGGAGTCAAACAAGCAAGAGACAAAGATTCAGAAAATCTTCCAAGTGTGAATTGCTAGCTATCTGATCTTAGTCAAGTCATTCATTCATTCTTTTAAGAGATATATATTGGCTAGCTATTGGTGGAAGAGCAAGAGAGCAAGTGGAAATATACACTGCCGTTTAACACCTGCAACTCACAGAGCATCAGTTCTGTCTTAGCCAAAGAAAGTTACAAGGTTGACCTAAAGCCAGGGTTGGGAAATAAAGTGGGTTGGGGGATGGGGTAAATATCTCTGAACAATAATTTATCACAAACGTCTACGATCTTTTAGGCTCATCCTTTTAACTACTTGAGTCCATATTTTCTCTTTTGTAAAACTGAGATGATAATACTCGCATTGGGGATTTTATAGGTTTGTTACAAGGCTTGAAGGTGATGATGTTAAGGGTCCTCATGGGCTTTCAGTGTGGAATCTTTGGGCTTTCCTATCCTGGTTTCTAGCGGAGACTATTGAGGAGAGTAGAGGGAAGCTGGGAGTCACCCCAGGATAGGCTGGGCTGCAGGGGTTTTCATTTGGACAGGCAGTGCGCTCAGCTTTATAAGTATGATTCCATGAAAAAGGATGGCTTGTTGGTTATTTGAGATGAACGTATTTTTTTTGGCTTTTGATCTATGAGATTACAAAGGATGCTGTAATATGTTCATGTGGTTAAATTAAATAATTATAATGGCTGGAAGAAACTAGTCACCTCATATTCCCTATAAGCATGATTGGAGGTTGGTTGATTTTCATTTTACCTGAGCATTTTAATCTCTATCAATCCTCCCCCGAGTTTCCTTAAAATAAAGGAAAAATAAAGTTCCTGATAGGAAAAGGATCATAAATACACGAAGAATAAATCCTTATGATCTTTCTTAATAGATACATAAGGGATGTGAGAGAAGACAGAGTCTCAATATATTCCATTCACAGCTGCTGGGTTGAAGACTTGCTTTTCATTATTGTTCTTTGTTCATGACCTTGTGACCAAGATTAAATAGGTTAAAAATCTGCAAATGCCAAGGGTGATATCTGAGAGGGTTCTGCCAATGAAATATGGTAACACTTCTCTTCACGCTGGTGGTGCAGCCCTTCTTGGCCTTTGCTCGCTGCTTTGCTGATGTATGTTTTTCTTGTGAAAAAAACAAACAAGCTTGACTCTTAAAATAACAAATATGAATATGCAATCACTGATAGCTCAGTTATGAAAGAGAAATTATTTGAAAAAAATCCCAGAAGAACAAATGGACTTGGATATATTCTAATCACATATGGCACAAAGAGAACTGCATTTTAAGAGTAATGATTCTTAACCCTGAGTGCACATTAGAATCACGCAGGAACTAGGAGCTCGTACAAAATGCCAGTCCTGGGGCCACATCCTGGTGCAATGAGATTAGATTCTCTGGGGTCAAGGGGTGGCGATGGAGGAAGAGGAGGAAGAACAGGGCCTTCAGCCTTTCGTTAAAAGCTCCCTGGGTCTTTCTAATGTAACAAGTGTTGAGTACCCCTTCTATATAGGAAGCTTTACGGACGTAATGAAGACATGGTAATAGAGTGCTGAGAATCCTGAAATCTCCAAATATAGGAGGAGCCAGTGCTGGGCATCCTTATTCAGCTGATTATGAGCTGAATTACTTTTAAAAAATTGCCCAACATCTGTTCGCGTCAACGTCCTCATCCATAAAAATGATAATAATTGGCATAATAATGCCTATGCCAACAGGGTTTTGGAGACTTCTATGAGATGTGGTCGGGGAAGGTCTCTGTTCTCACCCTCATTCTCATGACAAAGAAGGACTCTGGCATTTTCAGTACTTTGTTACACACCCAAAAGCAAATCTAACTTCACACAGTGTTAGTAAGGAGGAAAGAATTTGCTGAAAACATCACAGGGGTTAAGAAGATGTGCTTCGTTGTACCTCGCACAGCAAAGCTTAATACTAACTCCTGTATGACCTCTCTGACCTCTTCCAGATCCCACAGCTGCCTCATCTTGAATATCGCCCCTCCAGGAGATTCCAGTCTTTTGCAGAGCCCCCTGGATACCTGCTCCCCTCCCCCACACTCCATGTGCATCGTTATATGGTTTGCTAGCTTGGAATAAAATAAAATGTGGGGTACAACCTGAGAAAGCGAAATGCCTGCACGTTTCCTCCTTCTATTCCTTAGGAATTTGGGGGGGAAAGAGGTATGGAGAACATATTTTCCCTGTAGGGCGTGGTTTCTCAGTAGTGGCACCAGTGACGTTTTGGACTGGACGTATTCTTTGTTTTGTGGAGGCTGTCCTGTGTATCTGTGTTAGTTTTCTATTGCTGCATAACAAGTTAGCATAAACCTAGTGGCTTAAAACCACATGCATTTCTTACCTCACAGTCTCCGTGGGTCAGAAGATTGCATGAAGCATAGCTGGGTTCTCTGCTCAGGGTCTCACAGGCTGAAATCAAGGTGTTGCTTTTGCTTGCTGCTCATCTGAGGCTTGGGGTCCTCTTCCTTACTGTTGTAGGACAGACCTCTCCGTTTTCTTCCTGGCCCTGAATGGGGGTTGCTCTCAGCTCCTAGAGGCCCCTCCCATAGGCAGTTCTTAACTTGGCTGTTTGCTTCTTCAAGGCCAATAGAAGTGTGTCTGCTGGGGCTCCTTGTCTCTTCTAAGGCTCACCTAATTAGATGAGTCCCACACAGGATATTCTCCCTTTTGCTTAATTAAAAGTCAAGTGATTAGGGGGTCTTAGTCACAGCAGCAAAATTCCTTTTGCTACATAAAGTAGTATAATTGCAGGATCAATATCCCATCATATTCAGATTGTCTCCATACTTAAGGGGAGGGGATTATGCAGGGCAGATGGGAACCTTGGGTGCTGCCTGTCACAATATTACAGAATGTTTAGTAGCGTCCCCAGCCTCTACCCTGTAGATATCAGTAGCAACGATTACCACTCCCCAAGTTGTGATGCCAAAAATGTTTCCAGGGACTTCCCTGGCGGTCTATTGGTTAAGACTCTGCTCTCCTAATGCAGGGGGCACGGGTTCGATCCCTGGTCAGGGAACTAAGATCCCACACGCTGTGCGGTGTGGCCAAAGAAAAAAAAAATGTTTCCGGACATTGCCAAATGTCCCCTAGGAAACAAAATCACCCTGGGTTTGGAACCACTGATGTAGGGTCTTTGGCCAGTTAGATAAGTGAAGAACTCTAAAAACTCTAGAATGAGATTATTTCAAAGTTTTCTCCTTCACCAACCCTGGAATGGACCAGCAAAGTGAATTTTGTAGCTCAGAACAAGATGCAGATAGAATTTCATTTTCTTGAAGCATTCATGGCATGAACAAGACACAGAATCTCTTGTATGTCAGCCAGGTGGGGTGGAGCGATGTCACACTACGAGCAAGGCCAGACACTATATGGAGGGCACGGCGGACACTCCAGGATCTCAGGAAGTCAGTACCACAAGGCACTGGACACAGCAAGAGGAATAAGACCTTGGGTCTCAGCAGCCACCAAATCCAGCCACAGATGCCAGGAAGAGGAACATAACCAGTGGACAAGGGACATTGGCCCAGAGACCATAGGAGCCAAAAGACTCCTTCAGCCCATTGTCAGAACATCACATGAGCCACCCACCTTCAGGAGAGGAATGCCGAGAAACTAGGCACCACAGCTAAAGAGGCTGAGCAATCCAGATGATGCTATTTAAACCAAAGCTTTGATAGGGATTTGACCTTGAATGGACTAAACTGAAAAGAGAACATTTCAACCAGGAAAGATCAAAATGCAGATTGGCTGTTCTGATTTGTGCACATCAACACCATTTAGCAGTAAGGGATATAGAACTATTAGTAAAGAAGTAGTCAATGCATTTTCTCTGAAGTTTTACATTCAGTGTGAGTAAATTGTGACCCTGCAACAGTGTGATAAGCATTGTTAGAATAAAAATTCTGTAAATAATAATTCTGTAAATATTACAGAAGAAAACTTTTTGCAAATGAGTCACAGAGAGGTAACACACTGAGATTTGATACAATTGCTTATATTAATCAGGAATGCTTTTGGCTGCAAATAACAGAAAACATACTAACAATGACTTAAACTAGTGGTTTCCAACTTTCCTTGCATCAGAATCACCTGGAGGACTTGTTAAACACAGCTTGCTGGGCTCTATCCTAGGAATCTCTCATTCCGTAGGTCTGGGGTGGTGCCCAAGGATTTTCATGTCTAATAAGTTCCCAGGTGATGCTGATGCTGACCCAGGTGCCTGACTTTCAGAACTACTGGCTTAAATCACAAGACCTTCATTGTCTAATTAACAAGAAGTCTGGAGACAAGTGGTTCTCAGAGTTGTTTTATCTGCTCAGCAACACGTCAGGGATCCAGCTTCTTTCTAGCTTTGAATCCACCAGGCTTAACCTGGTAGCTTTTCATTTCCAACATATCCTGTGATGGTTACAACACAGCTGCTGCTGTGCCGGTCATCACGTCCCCACACAGCCTTCAAAGGTAGGAAGTGGGGAAGGGAAAGGAGAAAAGCCCATAAATATTTTTCAGACTAATTCCCTGGGTACAGGTGTAATTTGAGATGACTGATGAGACCATTTTGAGACTGGCAAATTATCACACACTGGATATGTTTTCCTTGGCAGTGTTGGGGAGGAAGAAAACTTTACCCTTCTAGGCTCTTCTGGCTGGTCTAAGAATTGAATTGACATGAGACAGATGACTAGGAGACAATCAAATTTCATTTCATATGTACTAGAATCCCACATACATGAGAAGTTCATAGATCCCCCATATATGAAAAGTTCATAGACAGAAAGGTTAAACGAGGTATATATGCCATCCTGAGCTAAGGAATGGAATGGGGCCTGGGGAGCCCAAGGACAGGAGGTTCATTCACAGGATGATAAAAGAAGAGATGTTTGGTAATTACATATTTGCCACATCATATAGATGGGACCACTTAGATAAAACTTATCTCTGGTAATAATACTCTTGCTGGGGAAAATCCCCAATTTAAATTCTTCTGGTTTAGGGGAAGGCAGTAGTTTCTCCTGAGCCCACAGGGTCTCCCTTGCCTTTAGCTTGAAATAATCCACATGCCAAAGTGACACATCTTGGGGAGGTCAGTCCTGAACCCCTACAGCCAAAAGAGTAACCCTGGTTACTCCTGCTATTGTCTTGGATTTATAAACTATTAATATCCTTGAAGTAGGTTCCTTCTCCTCCTATTGAGCTGACCCTGTCAATGGCTTCCCATAAGTTGGAGTCTCTGGATATTTTTCATCTAGCTTTGAGAACATCCTTGAAATGCTCTTTCTCTCCTTATCTTGAACAGACGTTGATTGAATTGGGAAAAGGAAACCTCTTTGAGAAAACTTCTTGATAAACATGCTAAATTTTATCACACACCACATCTTCATATCTCATTTTCTAAAACATCTTTATTGGAGCATATTGTTTTACAATGGTGTGTTAGTTTCTGCTGTATAACAAAGTGAATCAGCTATACCTATACATATATCCCCATATCTCCTCCCTCTTGAATCTCCCTCCCACCCTCCCTATCCCACCCCTCTAGGTGGACACAAAGCACCAAGCTGATCTCCCTGTGCTATGCATCTGCTTCCCACTAGCTATCTATTTTACATTTGGTAGTGTATATATGTCCATGCTACTCTCTCACTTCAGGCCAGCTTACCCTTCCCCCTCCCCCTGTCCTCAAGTCCATTCTCTATGTCTGCTCCTTTATTCCTGTCCTACCCCTAGGATCTTCAGAACCATTTTTTTTTTTTTAGATTCCATATATATGTGTTAGCATACAGTATTTGTTTTTCTCTTTCTGACTTCACTCCGTATGACAGTCTCTAGGTCCATCCACCTCACTACAAATAACTCAATTTCATTTCTTTTTATGGCTGAGTAATATTCCATTGTATATATGTGCCACATCTTCTTCATCCATTCATCTGTCAATGGACACTTAGGTTGCTTCCATGTCCTGGCTATTGTAAATAGAGCTGCAATGAACATTGTGGTACACGACTCTTTTTGAGTTATAGTTTTCTCAGGGTATATGCCCAGTAGTGGGATTGCTGGATCATATTGTAGTTCTATTTTTAGTTTTTTAAGGAACTTCCACACTGTTCTCCATAGTGGCTGTATCAATTTACATTCCCACCAACAGTGCAAGAGGGTTCCTTTTCTCCACACCCTCTCCAGCATTTATTGTTTGTAGATTTTTGATGATGGCCATTCTGACCGGTGTGAGGTGATACCTCAATGTAGTTTTGATTTGTATTTCTCTAATGATTAGTGATACTGGGCATCCTTTCATGTGTTTGCTGGCAATCTGTATATCTTCTTTGGAGACATGTCTATTTAGGTCTTCTGTCCATTTTTGGATTGGGTTGTGTCTTTGATATTGAGTTGCATGAGCTGCTTGTATATTTTGGAGATTAATCCTTGGTCCGTTGCTTTGTTTGTAAATATTTTGTGCCATTTTGAGGGTTGTCTTTTTGTCTTATTTATGGTTTCCTTTGCTGTGTGAAAGCTTTTAAGTTTCATAAGGTCCCATTTGTTTATTTTTGTTTTTATTTCCATTTCTCTAGGAGGTGGGTCAAAAAGGATCTTGCTGTGATGTATGTCATAGAGTGTTCTGCCTATGTTTTCCTCTAAGAGTTTTATAGTGTCTGGCCTTACCTTTAGGTCTTTAATCCATTTTGAGTTTATTTTTGTGTATGGTGTTAGGGAGTGTTCTAATTTCATTCTTTTACATGTAGCTGTCCAGTTTTCCCAGCACCATTTATTGAAGTGGCTGTCTTTTCTCCATTGTATATTCTTGTCTCCTTTGTCAAAGATAAGGTGACCATATGTGCGTGGGTTTATCTCTGGGCTTTCTATCCTGTTCCATTGATCTATATTTCTATTTTTGTGCCAGTACCATACTGTCTTGATTACTGTAGCTTTGTAGTATAGTCTGAAGCTGGGGAGCCTGATTCGGCCAGCTCCATTTTTCTTTCTCAAGATTGCTTTGGCTATTCGGGGTCTTCTGGGTTTCCATACAAATTGTGAAATTTTTTGTTCTAGTTCTGTGAAAACTGCCATTGGTAGTTGGCTGGGATTGCATTGAATCTGTAGATTGCTTTGGGTAGTATAGTCATTTTCACAATGTTGATTCTTCCAATCCAAGAACATGGTATATCTCTCCATCTCTTTTATTTCTTTCATCAGTGTCTTATAGTTTTCTGCATACAGGTCTTTTGTCTCCATAGGTAGGTTTATTCCTAGGTGTTTTATTCTTTTTGTTGCAATGGTAAATGGGAGTGTTTCCTTATTTTCACTTTCAGATTTTTCATCATTAGTGTATAGGAATGCAAGAGATTTCTGTGCATTAATTTTGTATCCTGCTACATTACCAAATTCATTGATTAGCTCTATTACTTTTCTGGTAACATCTTTAGGATTCTTTATGTATAGGATCATGTCATATGCAAACAGCCACAGTTTTACTTCTTCTTTTCCGATTTGGATTCCTTTTATTTCTTTATCTTCTCTGATTGCTGTGGCTCAAACTTCCAAAACTATGTTGAATAATAGTGGTGAGAGTGGGCCACCTTGTCTTGTTCCTGATCCTAGTGGAAATGGTTTCAGTTTTTCACCATCGAGAATGATATTGGCTGTGGGTTTTCATATATGACATTTATTATGTTGAGGTAAGTTCCCTCTATGCCTACTTTCTGGAGAGTTTTTATGATAAATGAGTGTTGAATTTTGTTGAAAGCCTTTTCTGCATCTATTGAGATGATCATATTGTTTTTCTCCTTCAGTTTGTTAATATGGTTTATCACATTGATTGATTTGAATATACTGAATAATCCTTGCATTCCTGGGATAAACCCACTTGATCATGGTGTATGATCCTTTTAATGTGTTGTTGGATTCTGTTTGCTAGTATTTTGTTGAGGATTTTTGCACCTATGTTCATCAGTGATATTGGCCTGTAGTTTTCTTTTTTTGTGACATCTTTGTCTGGTTTTGGTATCACAGTGATGGTGGCCTCGTAGAATAAGTTTAGGAGTGTTCCTCCTTCTGCTATATTTTGGAAAAGTTTGAGAAGGATAGGTGTTAGCTCTTCTCTAAATGTTTGATAGAATTTGCCTGTGAAGCCCTCTGGTCCTGGGCTTTTGTTTGTTGGAAGATTTTTAATCACAGTTTCAATTTCAGTGCTTGTGATTGGTCTGTTTATATTTTCTATTTCTTCCTGGTTCAGTCTTGGCAGGTTGTGCTTTTCTAAGAATTTGTCCATTTCTTCCAGGTTGTCCATTGTATTGGCATATAGTTGCTTGTAGTAATCTCTGATGATCCAACTGCAGTGTCAGTTGTTACTTCTTTTTCATTTCTAATTCTATAGATTTGAGTCTTCTCCTTTTTTTTTCTTGATGAGTCTGGCTAATGGTTTATCAATTTTGTTTATCTTCTCAAAGAACCAGCTTTCAGTTTTATTGATCTTTGCTATCGTTTCCTTCATTTCTTTTTCATTTTTTTCTGATCTGATCTTTATGATTTCTTTCCTTCTGCTAACTTTGGGGATTTTTTGTTCTTCTTTCTCTAATTGCTTTCTGCATAAAGTTAGGTTGTTTATTTGAGATTTTTCTTGTTTCTTGAGGTAGGATTGTATTACCATAAACTTCCCTCTTAGAACTGCTTTTGCTGTATCCCATAGGTTTTGGGTCGTTGTGTTTTCATTGTCATTTGTTTCTAAGTATTTTTTGATTTCCTCTTTGATTTCTTCAGTGATCTCTTGGTTATTTAGTAGTGTATTATTTAGCCTCCTTGTATTTGAATTTTTTACAGTTTTTTTTCCTGTAATTGATATCTACTCTCATAGTGTTGTGGTCAGGAAAGATACTTGATACAATTTCAGTTTTATTAAATTTACCAAGGCTTGATTTGTGACCCAAGACATGATCTATCCTGGAGAATGTTCCATGAGCACTTGAGAAGAAAGTGTATTCTGTTGCTTTTGGATGGAATATCCTATAAATATCAATTAAGTCCATCTTGTTTAATGTGTCATTTAAAGCTTGTGTTTCCTTATTTATTTTCATTTTGGATGATCTGTCCATTGGTGAAAGTGGGGTGTTAAAGTCCCCTACTATGATTGTGTTGCTGTCGATTTCCCCTTTTATGGATGTTAGCATTTGCCTTATGTATTGAGCTGCTCCTATGTTGGGTACATAAATATTTACAATTGTTATATCTTCTTCTTGGATTGATCTCTTGATCGTTATGTAGTGTCCTTTTTGTCTCTTGTAATAATCTTTATTTTAAAGTCATTTTGTCTGATATGAGAATTGCTACTCCAGCTTTCTTTTGATTTCCATTTCCATGGAATATCTTTTTCCATCCCCTCACTTTCAGTCTGTATGTGTCCCTAGGTCTGAAGTGGGTCTCTTGTAAACAGCATATATACAGGTCATGTTTTTGTATCCATTCAGCCAGTCTATGTCTTTTGGTGGGAGCATTTAATCCATTTACATTTAAGGTAGATATCGATATGTATGTTCCTATTACCATTTTCTTAATTGTTTTGGGTTTGTTATTGTAGGTGTTTTCCTCCTCTTGTGTTTCCTGCCTAGAGAAGTTCCTTTAGCATTTGTTGTAAAGCTGGTTTGGTGGCGCTGAATTCTCTTAGCTTTTGCTTGTCTGTAAAGGTTTTAATTTCTCCATTGAATCTGAATGAGATCCTTGCTGGGTAGAGTAATCTTGGTTGTAGGTTTTTCCATTTCATCACCTTAAATATGTCCTGCCACTCCCTTCTGGCCTGCAGAGTTTCTGCTGAAAGATCAGCTGTTAACCTTATGGGGATTCTCTTGTATATTATTTGTTGCTTTTCCCTTGCTGCTTCTAATATTTTTCTTTGTATTTAATTTTTGATAATTTTATTAGTATGTGTCTTGGCATGTTTCTCCTTGGATTTGTCGTGTATGGGACTCTCTGTGCTTCCTGGACTTGATTGACTATTTCCTTTCCCATATCAGGGAAGTTTTCAACTATATTATCTCTTCAAATATTTTCTCAGTCCCTTTTTTTTTTCTCTTCTTCTTCTGGGACCCCTATAATTCGAATGTTGGTGTGTTTAGTGTTGTCCCAGAAGTCTCTGAGACTATCTTCAATTCTTTTCATTCTTTTTTTCTTTACTCTGCTCTGTGGTAGTTATTTCCACTATTTTATGTTCCAGGTCACTTATCTGTTCTTCTGCCTCACTTATTGTGCTATTGATTCCTTCTAGAAAAATTTTAATTTCATTTATTGTGGTGTTCCTCATTGTTTGTTTGCTCTTTAGTTCTTCTAGGTCCTTGTTAAAACTTTCTTGTATCTTCTCCATTCTATTTCCAAGATTTTGGATCATCTTTACTATCATTACTCTGAATTCTTTTTCAGGTACACTGCCTATTTCCTCTTCATTTGTTTGGTCTGGTGGGTTTTTACCTTGCTCCTTCATCTGCTGTGTGTTTCTCTGTCTTCTCATTTTGTTTAACTTACCGTGTTTGGGGTTTCCTTTTCACAGGCTGCAGGTTCGTAGTTCCCATTGTTTTTGGTGTCTGCCCCCAGTGGGTAAGGTTGGTTCAGTGGGTTGTGTAGGCTTCCTAGTGGAGGGGACTGGTGCCTGTGTTCTGGTGGATGAGGCTGGATCTTGTCTTTCTGGTGGGAAGGACCACGTCCGGTGGTATGTTTTGGGGTATCTGTGAACTTATTATGATTTTAGGCAGCCTCTCTGCTAATGGGTGTGGTTGTGTTCCTGTCTTACTAGTTGTTTGGCATAGGGTGTCCAGCAGGGTAGCTTGCTGGTCATTGAGTGGAGCTGGGTCTTAGCATTGAGATGGAGATCTCTGGGAGAGCTTTCGCTGTTTGTTATCACGTGGGACCAGGAGGTCTCTGGTGGACCAATGTCCTGAACTCAGCCCTCCCACCTCAGAGTCTCAGGCCTGACACCAGGCCAGAGCACCAAGACCCTGTCAGCCACGTGGCTCAGAAGAAAAGGGAGAAAAAAATAATAAGTAAAATAAAAAATAAAAAATTATTAAAAATAAAAAAGAATTAAAAAAAGAAGGAAGAAGAGAGCAACCAAACCAAAAAACAAATCCACCAATGATAACAAGAGCTAAAAACTATACTAAAAACAACAACAACAACAACAACAAAAAACGGACAGAGAGAACTCTAGGACAAATGGTAAAAGGAAAACCATACAGACAAAATCACACAAAGAAGCATACAAATACACACTCACAAAAAGAGAAAAAGGATGAAAATATATTTATATAAAAGAAAAAAAAGGAGGAGAGCAACCAAATCAATAAACAAATCTACCAATGATAATAAGCTCTAAATAGTAATCTAAGGTAAAAATAAAACCAGAAACAAATTAGTTGCAGAAAGCAAACCCCAAGTCTACAGTTGCTCCCAAGATTCACTGCTTCAATTTTGGGATGACTCATTGTCTATTCAGGTATGCCAGATATGCAGAGTACATCAAGTTGATTGTGGAGATTTAATCTGCTGGTCCTGAGTCTGCTGGGAGAAATTTCCCTTTCTCTTCTTTGTTTGTGCAGCTCCTGGGGTTCAGCTTTGGATTTGGTCCCTCTTCTGCATGTAGGTCACCCTCTGGCATCTCCTCACCACCCAGACAGGAGGGGGTTAAAGTAGCAGCTGATTAGGGGGCTCTGGGTCACTCAGGCCTGCAGGAGGGAGGGGTACGGAATGCGGGGCGAGCCTGCAGCAGCAGAGGTCAGCATGACATTGCACCAGCCTGAGGTGCACTGTGTGTTCTCCCAGGGAAGTTGTCCCTGGATCATGGGACCCTGGCAGTGGCGGGCTGCACAGGCTCCTAGGAGGGGCGGTGTGGATAGTGACCTGTGCTCGCACACAGGCTTCTTGGTGGCTGCAGCAGCAGCCTTAGCGTTTCATGCCCGTCTCTGGTGTCCATGCTGATAGTCACAGCTCATGCCTTTCTCTGGAGCTCATTTACACAGTGCTCTGAATCCCCTCTCCTCTCGCACCCCAAAACAATGGTCTCTTGCCTCTTAGGCAGGTCCAGTCTTTTTTCCGGACTCCCTCCTGGCTAGCTGTGGTGCACTAGCCCCTTCAGGCTGTGTTCACGCAGCCAACCCCAGTCCTCTCCCTGGGATCTGACCTCTGAAGCCCGAGCCTCAGCTCCCAGCTCCTACCCGCCCCGGAGGGTGAGCAGACAAGCCTCTCGGGCTGGTGAGTGCTGGCCGGCACTGATCCTCTGTGCAGGAATCTCTCCGCTTTGCCCTCTGCACCCCTGTTGCTGTGCTCTCCTCCATGGTTCTGAAACGTCCCCCCTGCCCACACCCCAACTCGACCAGTGAAGGGGCTCCCTAGTGTGTGGAAACTTCTCCTCCTTCACAGCTCCTTCCCACTGGTGCAGGTCCCATCCCTATTCTTTTGTCTCTGTTTTTTCTTTTTTCTTTTGCCCTACCCAGGTATGTGGGGAGTTTCTTGCCTTTTGGGAGGTCTGAGGTCGTCTGCCAGCGTTCAGTAGGTGTTCTGTAGGAGTTGTTCCACATGTAGATGTATTTCTGATGTATTTGTGGGGAGGAAGATGATCTCCATGTCTTACTCCTCCACCATCTTGAAGGTCCCCCATATCTCATGTTTTTAAATCAGAAAGAGTCTTTGACCTGTTTTTGGCTTTGCTTCTGATTTTCCTTATCAAAACACTGTAAACATTTTTCTTTTAATCTGATCAAAACAGACTAAGTCTGAAATCATAAGTGATTCTTGTTTTTATATTTTTGGAATTCCATAGAAAATGCTTTCATTTGAGTAAACTGTGTTGTAGGCAGAACATTATGGTCTGAGGAGGTAAGTATGATTGGGAGGGAAGGAAATATAAGGCCTCTAGACTCTATCATTTTATTAAAAGACAAACTGAACTGTTCCTTTAAGATTCTGATTATTTCATAGGCTTCTGTTCAAACATTTCAAGGGGGAAATGTGGTTTGGGGTTGGGTGTTTTGCTTCCTAGTTTGGGTTACTGCCAGCTGGAGAAAACACTGCTCTGGCAGTTTGCAGCCAAACTGGAAGCACAGGATCTGTGGAATCTCCTGGAAAGTGTTCTCTTGAAATTCCCAGTAGTCAGTGTGCATTGAATCTGAAGGAGGCACAGGTACATCTGGCTGGAACTGGTGTGTGTTTCATTGCTGGCAGTGTCCCATTAGCCCAGAGCCAAGTACTATGAGCTCTTTGGTGGTTCATGTGGGACTCCTGAGGGGTGGGCACTGGCATTGTCTGTGGACTTCCGAGGCAGGGACTGTACTTAGTCCCATGGAGATTTCTGTTCTCTCAGGAACCTTGCTGGCAACTTTTCTCTATAGGACCCATTGCATCTCTTATATGAGGGTAGAGGAGGCTGGTTCTGAAGGTAGATTGGGAACTTGGCTTCTTATTTCTTGTTGAAGTTTTTCTCACTCTGATTCTTCTTCTCAGCCACTGAGATGCAGACTCAAAGCCAAATTGTGTTTTTCCTTTTGATGAAATTTTGTTTCATTAGCTCCTGTGTACTTTGAAAGAGTGGCTAAAGACATTAGCTATAGATGGAAACTACAGGGAAGGGAACAAAAAGCCCCAATCTTAAAGATTGGTGGAGAAACTGAGCATGGGAAACTCATGAAAAGAAGTAGAAATGGAACTGGGGAGAGTTGTCCAAGGGAATTCAGGAGAAATGGGCCTAAAGCAGTATCCCCTTCAAATTCTATTTTGTGAAATCAGAATCACAGGGGTGCTTGTTTTAAACAAAACAATAAAACAAAATAACAAAACAAAACAAAACCACAAAAATAAACTTTGGCCCCGTCTCAGATTTACTGGATCAAAATGTGGAGGGGTAGAGTTGGGTGGTGTTATGGACTGAATTGTGTCCTCCCCAAATTTATATGTTGAAGCTCTGACCCCCAGGACCTTAGAATAATCTGACCATATTTGGACATAGGGTCTTCCAACAAGTCACTAAATTAAAATGAAGTCTTAAGGTTGGATCTAATCCAATCTGACTGGTATCCTTATAAGAGGAGGGAATTTGGACCCAATCTGATGACACCGTGATCTTGGACTTTCAGGCTTCACAACTGTGAAAAAGTACATTTCTATTGCTCAAGCCACCCAGTCTGTGATACTTTGTTATGGGAGCCCTAGCAAACTAACATAAGTGGAATAAGCATTTTTAAGATGTTCCGCAAGTGATTTTAATGCACAATAAAATGAAAGAATCACTGTTTTAGGGTTTGGAAAAATGAATCTGAGTTCAACCCCATTAGTTTTTTAAATTTGCTTGAGCAGCAGATTAAAATGATCATCAGGAGGAATAAAAAGGTGAAGAGGAGTGAGGAAATTCAAGTCCACTAATCCCTATTGAATAAGTACAAAATACAGGGCCAGGTGAGTTTTGTTTGGTCTTCAGGACCAAGAAGATCATGGAATCAGATGCCAGGTCCTGGCACAACATCAAGGGGCTCAGCTTCCAGGGACATGGTGTCTCTGCCACCCTCCTCGACTCAGCTAGGTGTACTCAATGCTGCCTTCTTTATCCTCAAAAATAAACAATTGGTGGTGTCCTTAGAAGTAAATGACTAGTTCACATCACAAGCACCGAGTCTGGACAAAGATGAGATGAGCAGGTCACTAGAGCATGAAACTTAAGGAGGCAAGGTTGTGTAAGTGCTGACTCTACCTGTGTATGAACCAGAGAGCTAGGGTCCCTGGGCATAGAATTTAAGAAGGCACTCACTTAAATTTTTTGTTTTAATTTTAATATAATTTTTAAAGGTTACTTTCTATTTACAGTTATTACAAAATATTGGCTATATTCCCCATGTTGTACAATACACCCTTGAGCCTATATTACACCCAATAATTTGTAACTCACACTCTCCCACCTCTATGTTTCCTACCCCACAACTCCCACTAGTAACCACTAGTTTGTTCTCTATATCTGTGAGTCTGTTTCTTTTTTGTTATATTCACTAGTTTGTTGTAGTTTTTAGATTCCACGTATAAGTGATCTCACAGTATTTGTCTTTCTCTGTCTGACTTACTTGACTTAGCATAATGCCCTTCAAGTCCATCCATGTTGTTGCAAATGGCAACATTTCATTCTTTTTTATGACTGAATAGGATTCCATTGTATGTATATACCATATCTTCTTTATCCATTCACCTGTTGGTGGACACTTAGGTTGCTTCCATGTCTTGGCAATTGTAAATAGTGCTGCTATGAACATTCGGGTGCACGTATCTTTTCAAATTCATGTTTTTGTTTATTTCAGATATATACCCAGCAATGGAATTGCTGGGTCATATGGTAGTTCTATTTTTAGTTTTTTGAGACACCTCCATACTGTTTCCACAGTGGCTGCACAAATTTTCATTCCTACCAACAGTGCACAAGGGTTTCCTTTTCTCCACATTCTTGCCAACATTTGTTATTTGTAGACTTTTTGATGATAGCCATTCTGACAGGTGTGAGGTGATAACTCATTATGGTTTTTATTTGCATTTCCCTGGTGATTAGTAATATTGAGCATCTTTTCATGAAGCCTGTGAGCATCCTTTCATGAAGGCTCTCACTTTTGGATCTTGGCAGTGCAAGGTGAGCACTAGCAAACAAACTTGCTTCCTTAAATTTCAGGCCTTAGGCACCTGCTTGTCTCATCCTGGTTCAGGCCCTGGCACTATGTGATGTGAACTAGTCCATTTCCCTCTAAGCCCATCCCCTACCACTTGTATATTTTTGCAAATGAGGAAGGCAATGTTGCATGGATCTGACTGAGACTAGGAGGGTTGCAGGGACATCGTGTCCATGGAAGCTGAGCCCCTCAGTGTTGTGCCAGGCCTGATGTCTGCTTGATTCCTGGTTCTTCTTGGAACTGAAGGCCAAACAAAACTTTGCCTGCTTATTGACTGTGGTCAGGTTGAGTGAGGGTTTGGGGACAGGTGGGGATTGTTCCTCACCCTTTCTACATGCTTTGTCCTAACAGCACTTTTGTCATCCTGTCTGGTGCATTTAAGGGAGTGCAAACAAAAGCTGGCAATTGTTTTTGTTGAGTTTCCTGTTGGCTGAAGTTTGCTTCTCCTGCAGGGTGAGGTCTAGTCTAAGGATTATCCAGTCTTAGCACCAACCCCAAGGAGTCTTTCAAGTTGATCTCATCAGTTCTCGACATCAGATCCAACAGTAAATGATGATAGAGTGTTTAGGGACTTTGGGATAATTGAGCAGAACCCCTTATTCTGCTGATGAGAAAATTGAGACCTACAGAAGGGAACTGACTAAGCAAGATATCAGAGCAACATACTGGAAAAAGAGGAGCTAGCAACTATGTTTAGATACTTAGGCCAAGTTCTCTCTCCCACACTAGGCTGAGTCAGACCACGCAGACGGCCAGGTGGTTTCTTAAGGGATCTATTTAGCTTCCTTAAATGCTGAGGCCCATACAAAAGGACCTGCTCAATGCCTCCTTGATAGGTCCCAGATCCACACGGGAGGCACTTCTGAAATACAGTTGAGCAAGTTGATGTTCAGCTTCTCCCTCCAGCTGTCACTGAGCAGGTGATTTCTTCTCAAGAACAAGTGAATGTGATTTTTCATTAAAAAATGAAAGAATTGTCCTAGAGTATTGCCTTAGAGGACTGCAGCTAGAAACTCAGCATTGTGTTAGAGCCTGGGGTTCATACCCTGCTGTAGACAAGGAATCTATAAACCTGCTGAAATTATATGAACTGTTTTGTGTGTTTTGCATGTTGGTTAAATTTATATGTTGACTTGACCGGGCTAAAGCGTGTCCAGACAGCTGGCAAAACATTATTTCTGAGTGTGTTTGTGAGGGAGTCTCTGGAAGAGATTAGCATTTGAATCTGCAGACTGAGAGAAGGTGGGTGGGCGTCATCCAATGCATTGGGGGTCTGAATAGAGCAAAACTACAAATTGTGGGATTCTCAGCCTCCGTGGTTGCATGAGCTAATCCCTCCTAATAAATTTCTTTCTCCATATCTATATATGTCCTACTGGTTTTGTTTCTCTGGAGAACCCTGACTACTACAGTTTCTTTATTTCATCATCGCCATTTCTTTTCTCTTCACCAGTATCTGGTGGGAAGTGTGCCTTCACATGATAACACAGCAAAATCATGCCACGAGTGGCAGTTAGAAGTAAATTAGGTTTACTTGTCTTGTAGATGCTACAGTGTAAGGAAGGTAAGATTTCTCTCCACGCTCCCAGTGTGGGGACTCAACTAAGAACCCCTGGACTTGGAATGACTCTCAAGCAGCATCCTGAGCTTCAGCCATGAAGGACTGTGGGAGGATGGTACCAGGAGCGCAGTGGAGTGGAAAAAAGAGGACAATTTGACCAGGGGACAAGGGCTTCGTAGTGCCCATCCAAGGTGACTTTGGCTCTGATAAATTTAGAGCCAACCAGTTGGGAAGAGTAAGGAAAACTCTGCAGTATTCTGTGAAAACTGAGTGTGTTTGTGACCAGCTTTGAGCACGACTGAATTATTTGTCCCCAGGAGAACAGTATTTTATAGCAGTTTAGGAGTGTGGAGCAGAGAACTGGACTGATCACATCCAAATGCAGTTCTGCCACTCATTAGAGAGGTAGCTTTGAGCAACTTATCTAATATCTGTGTACCTTTGATTTCTTATCAGTTGAAGGATAACAATCGTAGCACCTACACCTCATTCAGTACTTCTGAGGCTTACATGAATCAAAGCAGTGTCTGGCACATAGTAAGCTAACAAATATTAGCTATTAAATTGCCAGGGACAGTGACATATATGCACTGGTCCTGGAAAGAATAGTCATCAGCTCTCTAAAAATACCCAGTCTTGTCAAATACAGTAATGTCTTTAGGGTTGGCACCTCAAGATTTTCAGTTAAATTTTGTCATTTTGTGCTTCAGTAAGGAAGCACCGTTTGCTGTACTTAAAAATTCTCGTTCTGAGTAGCAAAAACATTAGAAAAGAGGCCCATGGTATGAGTCAAATGCATTGCTTTGTTTTTATAACCTGGATTCTCCTGAAAGAAGGAAGTTGGTTGGCAAATTTAAGTGCTTATTTCTCAGATGGGTGAAGTGTTATTTCTCAATCAAATTCTGGCAGCATGCCGCAACCACATAACTGGCAGGGACAGTTGTAATTCTTGCTCTGGTTTTGGCCAGCACTGATACCCTGTGGGCAGCCATCACTGTAGTGCTGCCTTCCTAATTCTCCAGAGAACCTCTCTGTTCCCCTTCTCCCCTCCCACCCCCAATCAACAACTGGGGATTACGTAAGTTTACCCTTTGGAAAACTTCAGAGGTCAGAAAACTTAACCTGCTCTTTCTCCCCTTTATTCAGGAATGGGGCCCAAGCTGCCAGGTTTTAGAAAGCTGGAGCATTTCAAATCAGACCACCTGCTTCTTAAATGTCAAAACCAGCAGCAGTGTTTACAATTCTATACAACAGATATTCTCTAGTAACACCAAAAGCAAATTTCAGCGCATTATGTATCCACTACCAGGTGAGAAGTTTCAAAGACTAAGAACCAGGCAAGTAAATATTTGGCTCTCTATGTACAAATAACGTGAAAGTCCTCTTTTTCTCACACTTTAAAAAAAACTGTTTCGTTAATGCTGATAAAAACATGGTATGTTTCCTTTGGTGCTTACTTTAATTTCAGACATATACAATGAATCTAGTGTTTGTTTTTATATAATAGTCTTATTCATTTCTCCCCTTTGCTTTAGGCCTGGGGAGAGTGCAGATATTTCTGAAATTCAAGGAAATACATGTCTTTTCCAATGCTGCCTCTGGTTTATTGATAGCATTTGTGTAATGAGTAATTCTTGTGCCATCTTGTTCATCATTATTTGACCTTTGAGAACATTCAAATTTTATTTAGTGATTCTGTGCATCATATGTGTTGTCAAGAAGAAGAACACTTAGGGCCAGAAATAGGACATATATCCAGGACATACATCCAGTCTGCCATCCTTTTGCATGGATGTTTTTTATTCTTCCTTTCAGAAGTGAGTTTCAGTTTTCAACCACACCTATATATAGGTTGTTAGGTAGTTGGGTATGTCTCTTTAATTTTCACATCTGTTATTTTACTTGGAATTCCATTTTTTTCCCATAATGTAATTGACTTTTCACCTGAATGTCTGAGCATTTGGTCAAAGGTTGCTGTTGGGCTGCACTCCCCAGGCCTGCAAGCCCTGTACTTGCCCAGCCTCAAGACCGAAGAAAGAACCTGGAGTCAGTGACGGAGACATCAATGGTTTAATTGATAGGAAGAGCTTACATGTCTGAAGCAATGTCATGGACATAGTCTTTGCTCCCAGAGGAAGAGGGAGATTACCAGTTTAGGGGGAACTGATGTCAGGTTGGCTCATCAGTTGCCAGGGAAACCAGCAGAGGGGTGTGTCCCTTTGATAAACTATCAGAGTGGAGGTAGTTCTGATCTAAAGATTAGAACATCCCCTAGCTGGGGCCAAGGGCAAGTACATAGGCATTTACTGATTAGGCTCTATGATTTAGAGGGAAGGTCAGTCCCTCTAGTAGGTAGGGTGTAGGTAAGGCAGGGACTTGTCCAGCAGGGGATGCACAGAGAGCGAGAAAACAGCCATCTTGGGTGGGCTGATCATAGTTTCCAACACCAGAGTCTGTGGCAGAAGTAGTGATGTTTGTAAACTAGCAGTTAGGGAACATTCCAGGAAATCTGACTTCTATAAGCTTAGACAATCAGGAAGTTTACTGGGTTATGAGCAGTCCACAGGCAGGGCAGGATTTAGGTTAGAGGATCCTGTGTTCAACAGTGTCACAAACACAGGGCTCTCTGTCTGTCCTTGCTGCCATTTAAAGAATTGGCATCCTTCTAAGCTTTGCTTCCTCTCTTGCTGAGGCAATTGGGGCTAAATGCTACATCGTTCACTTCCTCAGGGGACACATGGAGAAAAATCTCTTCAGTTGGCTGAGATCAGATCAGACCAGGGACCCAAGCCTGACCTCAAAATTATTGCTAAGAGAATGCTGTGTGCTGCTTGTTTGGGCTGTTTCACATTCCACAGACACTGGATTTCCATGATTGGTTTAAACCATTGTTTGAGGTTTGAGGGTGCATCAGAATCACCTGAAGGGCTTGTTCAAACAATCTGTTGGAATCCACTCCTAGAGTCTACGATTCAGTAAGACTGGGTGGGAGCCAGCTAATAATTTGCATTTCTCACCACTTTCTGGTTATGCTGATACTGCTGGCCTTGGCTCACCTTTTGAGAACAATTGGTTTAAATACTTAGAATCCATCTCTGAAGTTTATTTCAATACCTCAAACAAACTTTGCTGCAACAAAACAGTCAGGCTTGGAACGGACTTTAGACAGTCATAGTTTTCCCTCTGCAATCTTTTCAGCTATTTTTCTTCTACCACTGATACTGAGCAAAACCCTGTGGGTCTCCTGGGCACAAAAGACTTTCTGTGTCTCCCATTTCTTTATTACAGGAAGTAGGCTTCATTCAGCCTCCAAGACCTCCCCTGAGTTCCAATGGGCAGGTTCAAACAGTTGCTAATTAGGGAAGGGAGGGGATCCAGAGACAAGGGAGGAACGGTCAAAAGAAACAATAATGTAGCCTTGGGGCAGTGTCCTGGTTCCCCATCAAGAGATATACATAACAATATCTTTGAAGCTGTTTTGCAGATACTGAAATCCCCACCAGGTGGGAGAAGTTAAGGGTATGGTGTACACAAGCATGTAGACCCCAGACCGGTTGGAACCAGAAGGTTGATGATGCTGATTCCTACTCCACCACCAACCAGTCAGAAGAATGTCCGTGAACTGATCGTGCCCTCTTTGACTCATTGCTATAAAACTTCTCACTACCCTCTCCAAGGGGGCACACACAGTTTTGAGGGCATTAGCCTGCTGTGGCCTCCTTTGCCTGGCAAGGCAATAAAGCTATTCTTTTCTACTTCACCCAACACTCTTGTCTCTGAGAATAATTCGGTGTCGGGGTACAGAGGCTGGATTCAGCTTAACTATCTCCTGTTCCCCAGCAACTTTTCTGTCCTCATTCCCGAACTATAGATCCACAGCACCCTCCTCTTGGGAGTTTCTCATTGGAATACTTCTTGTCATTCCCTCCCCATTCCACGCCAGTCTTTTCTGACGGTGTTCAATGCTCCAAAATGGTCCTCTTTTCTTTTATTCTCGGCCACTCTCCAACGTAAAATTTTACTCCTTCCATTGCAGATTTCAGTTATTAGGTTGTTATGTGACTAATATGACTGTCCTTCCCATGATATAGTTACATTTTATAAGAAAATAATGTTAATTCAAATGACTCTCTAGTTTTTGACATATATAAGGGAAAGTAGTCCTTCCAGATATCCTTGACCATTTCTGGGCACCCTGTTTACTCCACTTCAAATGAGGCAGAATAATGATACCTAGAATCTAGAAGGTGAAAGACTCTGCTCATAGCAATATTTTAGTATCTAAAATCTAGATTTAATAACCCATTTTCTAGTCTTCTGGATTGTAAGCCTAAAACCACTGAGAAGGCAAGCCAGGGAGTCAAGACTTCTGAGACACATACTGCTAAATTGTGATCTAGTAATTTACTTATTTTGGCTTTTTTCTTTTTAAGAGAGAAATTCATTTTGAGAGTGAGTAAAACACATGCTATGTAATGTAAGTGATACTCTAAATCTTACTGAACCTCACCTTTATAGGAAGTAGTTTAAGTTATGATGAATTCTAACAGCCCATATGCACATACAGCCTTCAAAATAAGCATTTCTATGGACTATAGTTTAGTAAACAAACTTTTATATACTTCTTATGCTTTCTAAAGTAAAATTCATACGCTTTGCTATGCTAAACCTAGTTTGAAATAATGTTGAGAACAGATGGCAGGGTGAGAATTTTGATGAATAGCATAATTCTTTTAAATGAAAATCTCACAAGCAAATTTTCTAATCTTCTAGGAAGAAACATGCTATTTATGATGAATCAGTCAATGCTGAATTTACTGAAAATTTAATGTGTAGATCTCAACACTGTATTAGGTGCTATAGAGGAAATGAAAAAGGGTAAATAACACATCTTACACTCAGTTGTTCCAAACTGGAATGAATGTTAGGATCGCATGTTGTTTCCTACTATAAATGCAATTAGCTTTCTTTTTTAAATAAGCAGTAAAAATTTTAAGCTATCTGGATTTACTTTAGATATTCAAAAAATGTGAGATAAAGAAAACAACCTTGTTGTTCTAAATTGCTTGTCAGTTAAGCCAAAACCATTTTTTTGAGTAGTCCATCCTTTTTATCCTATTTGAACTGTTCCTTTGATCATTTCCTAAATTATTATGTACCTGGCATCTGTTACTGGATTCTAATATGTTTTATTATTCTGACATTATATTTTTATGCCAGACTGTTGTCAACTGAAAAAAAAATGCACAAACTAAAAGTTGAGAGTTGTGTTTTATTCAGTGGACAAAACTGAGGACTTAACCCTGGGATATCATCTCAGATAACTCTGAGAGACTGCTGTGAAGGGATAAGGTGGGAAGTCAGGATACAGAGGAGTTTTTGCAGCAGAAGACCAGGTAGTCGGAACATCAGAAGATTACTGTTAATTAAAGAAAACCGGATATCTCAAGTAAAGGAATTTAGTGCTTTTCCATGTATGGAAAGATGCAAAGTCTGGGCTCATTGAAGTCATTTATTTGATATGCACCTCAGCTATCTCGGGCCAGCATCCTCTGCTTTCTCATCCTGAGTCTCCTCAGGGTGCACCACTGGGGAGGCTGCAATGTGATGGTTTGATGGCTGCAAAATCCTTTGTTTACTGATACGGCAGGTGGCATTTTTAGTTCACACTGTTTTCACCACTCTTCTTATTTTGATTTAAGTTGAAATTTGATTAGGATTGTGTTACAGTTACAAATCAACTGGGAGGAAATTAATATTATTACTGACTTTTTATGATCAGGTGTAAAGTGCATGGCTCTAGGGAGACCTTTATAAGTTATATAGGCTACTTATATTTCACATTAAATGTATTAATATGCTTTTATGGGTGTTTTCTAAATGCTTATTTTTGGTTTATGAGAAAACACTTGATTTTTGTATTTTTACTTGTAAACAATCATTTTACCAAAGTATTATATTTCTAATAGTTTTTCAATATAGTCTCTTTGTTTTCCAGGGAAAGAATGACCTCTTCTGAATATAGCAATAATTTTGCCTCCAAGATTACAAAAATGTTACAATTTCTCTTTTGTATTGTTGAAAACACTCAGCTGGGTTCCAGTTTCCCCCATATTGGGCAGCAACTAATTCCTTTGCAGGATAGGTGACCCTCTGCTTTCAGATTAGTCCAATTACTGGTTAAGCTTGCCACACTGATGGAAACTGAGGTTTCACATGGAATTTCTGTTCTGTGATTTTTCCATCAGCTCCTGTAGCTTTTCTGCTGCTGCCATTCTTTAAAGGCAAACAGGTTCTAAGCAGATGTTTGCCTTTGCTTCCATTTTCTACTTTCACCTGCAGATGTTGCTCTTTCAGAAAAAGCACCCCTTCCTGCTCTCCATGCCATCCTTAGACTATGTCATGATGAGGAATCAGGGTCAGAGGAAACAGCAAGGTATCATGTCTTCTGTACTGTTGCTGATTTTTCCCATAGTCTTCATTTTTTCCTTTAGTGTGAAGAACTTCCTTTGTTACTTTTTATATCCATGAATTTTTTGAGATTTTGTTGGACTGAAAGTATCTTTATTTCACCTTCATTTTTGAAACAGACACTTGCTGTTTATAGAGTTATTTCAACACTTTAAGATTATTCCATTGTTTTCTGTTTTCTATTGTTTCTGATGAGAAATGAGTGATCATTCTTACTGTGATTTCCTTGAATAGAATGAGGCTTTTGTTTTCTGGCTGCTTTTAAGATTTCATCTTTGTTTTTGGTATTCAGCAGTTTGACTATAATGTGCCTTTGTTTGTTTGTTTTTAAAATTCACTTTGTTGTTTGTCACATTCTTGGATCTGCATGTTGGTGACTTTCATCAGTTTTGGAACATCCTTGGCTATTAGGTCTTCAAAATTTTCTTGCATCTCATTTTCTCTCTTTTCTTCTGTAAGACCAATTACGTGAATGTTAGTTCATTCAATATTTTTGTCTCAGATCTATGATTTTTTTGTTTTTATGGGCTTTTTATTCTGTTTTGTTTTCATTCTATTTCCTCTTGTGTTTTGGTTTGGAAAATTTCTATTGATTTGTTGTTAAGTTCACTGACCCTTTCTTTTGCTTTGTCCAGTTTTCTATTAAGCCCATCTAACGAAGTTCTGTTTGGTCCTTTTTTTTTTTTTTTTTTTTTTTGCTTAAAGTCCCCATTGTTCCTTTAAATTATTTAATATATTTAAAATTTAATATAATTATTTAATATAATGTTTTAAAAGTTACTCCATCATCTGGGTCACCCTTGGATCTGACTCTATTGATTATTTTTTTTATTTTTAAAAATTATTAATAGGCTTTATTATTTTAGAACAGTTTTAGGTTCACAGAAAAATTGAGTTGAAAGTGCAGAGTTCCCATGCACTCCCTGTCTTCACCCTCCACGCACATACAGCCTCCCCAGCTATCAACATCCCATGCCACAGTGGTACATTTGTTACAGTTAATGAACTTAAACACATTACTATCACCCAAAGTCCATAGTTTACATTAGGGTTCACTATTGGTGTTGTACATTCTATAGGTTTTGACAAATGTACAATGACATTTATCCACGGTTGTAGTATCACATACAGAATAGTTTCACTGTCCTAAAAATCCCCAGTGCTCTGCCTATTCATCCCTCCTTCTTCCCAGCCCCTGGTAACCACTGATATTTTATTGTTTTATTTGCCTTTTCTAGAATGTCATATACTTGGAATCATACAGTATGTAGACTTTACAATTTGGCTTCTTTCATTTAGTAATATGAATTTAAGTTTCATCCATGTATTTTCATGACTTGATAGTTCATTTCTTTTTTAGCACTGAATAGTATTCTGTTGCCTGGATGTACCACACTTTATTTATCCATTCACCCACTGAAAGACATCTTGGTTACGTCTACATTTTGGAAATTTTGAACAAAGTTACTATAAAAATCTGTGTGCAGGTTTTTGTGTGGACATAAGTTTTTAGTTCATTTGGGTAAATGCCAAGAAGCACAATTGCTGGATCGTTTAATAAGAGTATGTTTAGTTTTGTAAGAAACCACCAAACTGTCTAATAAAGTGGCTGTATGATTTTGCATTTCCACCAACCAGCAATAAATTAGGGTTCCTGTTGCTCTACATCCTTGTCAACACTTGGTGTTGTCACTATCTTTGATTTTGGGCCTTCTAATAGGTGTTTAGTGGTATCACACTGTTGTTTTAATTCACAATTCTCTAATGATGTGATATTGAACATCCTTTCATATGCTTATTTGCCATCTGTGTATCTTCTTTGGTGAGGTGTCTCCTCAGGTCTTTTGCCCATGTTTTAATTGGGTAGTTCATTTTCTTTTCATTGAGTTTTAAAAGTATTTTGTATATTTAGGATAACTGTGTTTTATCAGATGTATCTTTTGCAAATATTTTCTCCCAGTCTTTGGAATCTTTTGGGACTCTCCCACTTTTCTCATTCTCTTGACGTTGTCTTTCAGAGAACAGAAGTTTTTAATTTTAATGGAGTCCAACTTATCAATTTCATTCCTTTCATGAATTGTGCCTATGATGCTACATCTAAAAAGTCATTGTCATAGCCAAGGTCATCAAGATTTTCTCCTATGTTATCTTCCAGGAGTCTTATAGTTTTGTGTTTATATTGAGATCAGTGATCCATTTTGAGATAATTTTTGTGAAGGGTGTCAGGTATCAGGTTTATGTTTAGATTTTTTTTGCACATGGATGTCCAGTTGTTCCAGCACTGTTTGTTGAAGAGACTATTTTTGCTTCATTATACTGTCTCTGCTCTTTTGTCAAAGATCAGTTGACACCTAGGGTGGTCTTGCAGTCTGGGTAGGGGGCCAGTCCATTTCTGACTGGGAACCTCGTTTTGAGGGAACCATCCTAGACATTGGGGCCACTGGGACCAGCCTGAAGCCTGGGGCCATGGGAGTGGGCTTAGAGGTTGGGGCCACAGGGAGGGCCTGATGCTGGAATGAGTCGAAAGCCTCACTCCACAGTAGCTGGCCTGGTCCTGGGCCCAGACAGAAGCCTGGGTTTGTGGGTGCCCACCTGAAGTGCAGGTTTGCAGGGGCTGATTGGGAGCCTGGTGCCCCAGGAGCTGCTTGGGGCCATGGGAGCCAGCTGGCACTGGGGTATATCAGGGATTGGTCTGGGTTTGAGGGAGCCTGCAGGGAGTCACCCAGGGCTGCAGGAGTAAGCCTGATGATGGGGTCAGCAGGCTCTGGGGTTTGAGGTGAAGGGTGATGTTCCTTTCACTCTCCTTCTCTCTGTTCATGTTGGGCTGTCCGGTCTTGGGGGAGGTGTAATGGAGGTCATGTGAATCTATCCCTCCTACCCTCCTCAATGAGTCCTTTCTTATTTCTGTGCTTCACTCAGGTGCTGTAATCCCTCACCTGGAATCCTTGGCTCTTGTGAAGGTATTTTCTGGCATGGGAATAGTTGTTCAATTTGATGTGTTTGAGGTGGACAAGAAATAGAAATTCTTATGCCTTCATTTTGCTGATGTTATCTCCATGGAACAGGTTTTTGAGAGAATGCTGGGAGCAGCATGAGCTGATATAGTTTCAGAGGGCTTTGTGGCAGAGGTGGGGCTTGAATTGAACCTTGAAGAACTATTAAGACTAATAAGAGTTTAAGGAAGCAGAGAAAACCTTTCAGGCTTGAGATCAGCATAAAGAACAATTGGAAAGTAGGAAGGAAAATTAAATATTTTGCAGAAGTTTATTGATTGGAGCAGAGATTGCATTATGAGAAACAATGGCTAGGTAGAATAAAAACACTATAAACAGCTTTGGAAATTAGGCAGAGGTGCTTGGAGTTGGCACAGAAGATAACAGATGACACTCTTGATTCCTAATATTTGGAGTGATGTGAGAAATATTGTGTTTTAGGAAGAATACTATGAAAACATTATTCAGAATATATTTCTAATGGAGGTGGTGGTGAAGGTGTGGGATGGGAATGGGAGATGAGTGAAAAGAAAACAAGCATAGCACCTATCTCCCCCAAACAGCTTTTTCCCAGTCAACTAATTAATATCAAATGGAGGTACTTTTATATATCTTCCAGGCAAGAAAACTTTGAATCATCTTTACTTCTCTAACATTTATTTTCTGAATTCATGAAATCAACATATAGTTGAATGTGGCTCTCTTGGTATGTATATTTCTTTCTGCTCTTTTTTTTCTTCTTCCTGGTATCCCAGACCCTTTCAAAATAGTTAGCTGGGAGGGAGGTGACAGCCATGTTTAATGAGACGTGAAGACTGGACATCTAAATGGAGATGTCTTCTATGTAGTTAAAAATATGAGACAGAAGCATAAATGATATTTTAGGACTGGAGAGGATGATGTGAAATCATCCAGCTAGCTGCAGCTGTAAGAATAGATAAACTTACTGAAGAGGTATTTGTCCTGACAGACACATATAGAAAAGAATGTGCATAAAGGGAAAACAAAGTCCTGGAAGATAAATGAGGAAGGAATATAGAGTATGTGTAGAAATATAAGGGTTATATAGATAAGTTAGAAATGCACAGTTTGATGAAGGTGCAAAGAAAATCATAAGAAATTAAGCAAAAATTTGAATGCTTCAGAGGGTTAGAGGAGAGTGATGATTCAAGAAGGGATATTGAATTTTTTTTTTTTTAAATTTTATTTATTTAATTTTTATTTATTTATGGCTGTGTTGGGTCTTCATTTCTGTGCGAGGGCTTTCTCTAGTTGTGGCAAGCGGGGGCCACTCTTCATCGCGGTGCGCGGGCCTCTCACTATTGCGGCCTCTCTTGTGGAGCACAGGCTCCAGACACGCAGGCTCAGTAATTGTGGCTCACGGGCCCAGTTGCTCTGCGGCATGTGGGATCTTCCCAGACCAGGGCTTGAACCCGTGTACCCTGCATTGGCAGGCAGATTCTCAACCACTGCGCCACCAGGGAAGCCCGGGATATTGAATTTTAAGACAAATAAGTTATTGTTCTCCAGTAATGATGAACAGGGTAAGTTGGATTAAGCTTCCCACTAAGAACAAATAGAAAATATGAACAAAATGTTTAAAAAATGGTTTATCTGTTTAAAATCATTAGAGAAACAACTGGGTTGACTCACTCAGAAAGGTGAGCCTGGCATTTACGGCTGTTTTTTTGGCATCTGCTTAATCTGGAAGAGATCATTGAGAAGTTGAGATACTGGGCAGAAATTTAAAAAAAATCTGCAGCTAGGGACAAGAAGATTAAAGTCCAGGACTTTCTGGTGGGACAGGGTAACTTTTCTTATTTTAGGTTGAGAACCCAAATGATTAAACCCGTGGAGCTGGGGTGGATTGGAAGTCAGCCAGTCCTTGAAGGGACTGAAGTCACACTCTGAATTTTCTCAATTCCTAAAATTGAATTACAAGCAATTCCATATGGAAATAAATCACATAAAAAATTTACCACTGCAAAACACAAAGTGTAGTATGGAAAGTTAAAATTAGGAAATACAGAGTGTAAATAACACTGTGAAAAAAATGATTTGGAGCTCCTGGGGCACTGAAGAGAGATAATGGGCCAGAAGCAGTGTGTGATAGGGAGCGAATCTGAGAATTTTCTAAAGTTAGCAAAACATATTGTCACATAGTCAATCATCTTTATGGACCCCAAGCAGGAGAATAACAAACAAACCAATGTAGTCTTGTCAAAATATAACATCTGAAAACCAAAAACAAAGAAAAAATATTAAAAGCATCCAGAGGAGAAAAAGGCAAACTACTTTCAAGGGAACAACTATTAGAGTGACAAGCTGACTTTAGAAGAGAAACAATGAAAGCTAGAAGGTAATGAAATGTTATCTTTAAAGCATTCATAGTAAATAACTGCTGCAGAGAATTCTATCCTCAGTGAAAATACCTTCCAAAAATAGATAAACAGCATTTTCAGATAAGTAAAAGCTAGGAGAATTTATCACTTGTAATCTACACCAAAGACAGAAGGAACATTATTCAAGCTCAAAAGTTGAGCTACAGGAAGAAATAAAGTACAATGAAAATGAGGAACAGATGAACAGATTTAAATGAATAATGACTATGTTAAAAATAATAGTAGAGCCCCATGAGAAAATAGGACCATCTCATACAAGTGGGAGGGGAATGAGTGAAGTTAAAATCTTCCAAGCTCTCTGCACTGATCTGGAAAAGAGAAAAAGTGCCAAGTAACATTAGACCTTGAGAGCTGGAGGATGAGTATTGTCACCTTTAAGGAAGCTGCCAAAAGAATTGTAAAGGCAGATATTACTATGAAGATAACAGTGAGAAAAATAATGGAATATAAAAATACTTTATCCAAAAAATGAAGAAAAAAAATGAAGAATTAATGAGACAAATAGAAGGGGCTGAGTATGATAGTAGATATAAACCCAAATATGTCACTTATTATAGGAACTGTAAATGAACTAATGCTCCATTTAGAACACAAAGTTTGTCAAATGTGTTAAAAAAGTTAATTATATGTAGCTTATAAGAGATGCATCAAAAGTATAAGATTAAAAGTGAAAAAAAGATGAGAGAAGGCATATCATGCAAACTCTAACAAAAAGAAAGCTTGCATACATACTCGATTACATACCAGGCAATATGCATTTGTGGGCAAAAACAAGATAAAGAATAAAGATGGAGTGTTCAAAACAATAAATATTCAATTACCCAAACTGGAAAAATTCCAAATCTTAACAGAAAATTGTAAAATGCCTCTCTCAAAAAAAAATATTTGAGCAAGCAGACAAGAAAACCAGTAAAGAGATATAAGATCATGAAAAACATGAATACTGCCTAATTAGAGATATAGAAACTATAGCCAACAACTACAAAATATACATTATTTTTAAGCACACATGAAACATTTACATAAATTGATCATATGCAAGGCCATAAAGCAAATTTCAACAAATTTCAAAAGATTAAAATTATGTGGAAAATTTCACTGAATACAGAAAAATTAAGCTATGAATCTATAACAAAATGTTAACTGGAAAATCTTAACTTTTGGAAATGAATACACTCCAATTGACCTATGGGTCAAAGAAGATTTCATAATGGAAAATAATAGATATTTTGAGGTGAATGAAGTAAAAATACTACTTATAAAATATTGTGGGATTCAGCTAAAGCTGTGTCTAAAGGTTAATATAGATCCTTAAATATACATATTATATCAAAAGAAATTTAAAAGTCAACAGCATAAATATTTCCAAAACATGTATCTGACAAAGAGTGTGTATCTTACAATCCAATAGTTAGAAAGCAGTCTAATTTAAAAGTGTACAAAGATTTGAACAGATACTTCACAAATGAAAAGAGCCAATAAGTACATGAAAAAAAGGCATAACATCCTTGGTTATCAGGGAAATACAATATGAAACACCAAATGAGATATTATCACACATTATTAGAATGACTGAAGTTAAAACAACTGATAATACCAAGGGTTGGGGAGAATGTGGGATAATGTTGTTAGTGGGAATGCAAAACTGTCACAACTACTTTGGAAAACAATATGGCAATATCTTATAAAGTGAAATATTCACTTAACATATGACCCAGAAATCCCACTACTAGTTATTTAACCAAGAGAAAGGGAACATTTGTGCACATTTTATGTCACAAATGTATAGAGCAGTACTGTTCATAGATGCTTAAAAGTGGAAAACACCCAAATGGCCATCAAGTGGTGAATGCATAAACAAACAATAAACAAATTGTGGTATTTCTGTACTATGGAATATTATTTAGAAATAAAAAGTAGTAAAATATTAATGTTAATGCATGCAACATGAATAGATCTCAAAAATATTATGTTAAGTGAAAGAAGTCAACATAACTGACTACACAATCTATTATTTCATTTACTTGAGACTCCAGGAAAGGAAAGACTATAGTGATATCAAAATTAAGATATTTCATGGAGAAACTAAAAAAGCAAGAGTGGCGGACTTCCCTGGTGGCTCAGTGTTAAGAATCTGCCTGCCAATGCAGAGGACACGGGTTTGAGCCCTGGTCCGGGAAGATCCCACATGCTGCGGAGCAACTAAGCCTGTGTGCCACAACTACTGAGCCTGTGCTCTAGAGCCTGTGAGTCACAACTACTGAGGCCATGTGCCACAAATACTGAAGACTGCACACCTAGAGTCCGAGCTCTGCAACAAGAGAAGCCACCGCAATGAGAAGCCCGCGCACTGCAACGAAGAGCAGCCCCCGCTTGCTGCAACTAGAGAAAGCCCATGTGCAGCAACGAAGACCCAGTGCAGCCAAAAATAAATAAACAAATAAAATTTTTTTAAAAATTAAGAAAAAAACAACAAGAAAAAAGAGTGGCAGAAGATATTTGCCTAACAAGTAACTGACAAAAAGCTTGTATTAAATTATATGAAGAACCATCAGAAATCAATAAAGAAAACACGACTTAATAGAAAAAAATCAAGAGGGTTGAACAGGCATTTTATGAAAGAAGATATCCAATGGCCAATAAAAATATACAAAAAAGTGCTTTGCTTTATTATTTATCAGGAAATTGCAAATTAAGCATACAGTGAGATATAATGTGTACACCAAAGTGGCTAAAGCTACAGTGACTGACAATACCAAATATTGGAGAGGCCCTGGAACAAAAAAGAAGTTTCATCTACTGCTGGTGAAAGTAGACATTAGTACAATTGCTGATTATCTATTAGTGTTAATATATGTATACTCCATGCTCTTGAAATTTTACTTCTAGTTATCCAACAGACGTGTGTGCATGTGTGCATTAAGAGACTATAAGAATGTTTATAGCAACTTATTTACAAAACAGAAACAGGCTCACAGACATAGAAAACAAACTTATGGTTACCAAAGGGGAAAGGGGTGGGGAGGGATAAATTAGAGTTTGGGATTAACATATACACATTATTATATATAAAATAGATAAACAACAAGGTCCTACTGTATAGCACAGGGAACTACGTTCAGTATCTTGTAATAAACTATAATGGAAAAGAAAAAAAAATAAGAATGCTCACAACAACAATATTTGTTATAGTTAAAATTGGAAACAACATAAACATACATCAATAGTAATATGGGTAAATAAAATTGTGGAATAGTCAGTCATACAAAGCAAACAGCTGTACAACAAAAATAAATGAACTGAGGTTGCATGCAGTGGCATGGGTGAATCTCACCATCAGAATGTTGAATGATGTAAGTCAGACACAATTCTGTAATAAGGCAGAAACATGATTCCATTGATAAAAACCTGAAAAACAGGGAAAACTAAACTCCAGTGTTAGGCATAAGGATAAAGAGCATCTTTGGGGAGAGGGAAGACTTCGTGATTGAGAAGAAGCAAGAGGGAATGCTTCTGGGTTGTTGGCAATGTTCAATTTCCGGCTCTGGAAAGTGGTACACAAGTGTTTTCTTTGTGATAAATTATTGATGCTTGTTTTTGTTTCATGCATTTTTCTGTTTGTGTGCTATACTTTATAATAAAATAAGGAAAAAATGTAAAGCAGTCATGGTGATCTTCAAGAGAGCAATTTCAGCAGCATTACTGAGACAGGTTAATATAGAGAAGCCTTGGCAAGATGTAGAAACAACAGTTAACAAATCACTTTCACTGGTGTTTGGCAGTGGAAGCAAAGGTCAGAGAATAAAATTTTCTATTTTCATTATTCTGGTACATTTTAGCTATTAGTTGAATCTTTTTTTTATTCAAGAATCGGAAGACATAAATATGTCTTTTTATTTCCTGATACTTTTCCATAAAATTCTAATGGTGTTGGTTCCTTATCTTTATTTGAATGCCTCTTCAAAATGCACTAATATTAGGTTTTGGAAGAAATAGACCTTCTCTTATAAAACGCTACTTTTGTAATTTTGTTCATTCCATATGACTGCTGGGACTGTAAATCAAGGGAAGGCAGGGGATGTCTCAGCTATACAAAAGAAAGATACTTGGTTGAATTTTTCCATTTTCCCTTTGAGGATTGCTGAAAAGACTTTATGCTCCTAGTGTTGCGTAAGATTCTCTGTGGATGAGGAGACTTTGCCCCTATGGCCCCTGAAAGCACCTCAGCCGAACCGAATGTCTAAAACAACCCATGTGCTGATAACAAGAGAAATTGGATGAAAGGGTGCCTACTGCTGTTAGGACTCTTATCACACCATATTATGTGATCTGCTTCCATATTTAAGTCTCAAAAAATAAAATAAAATGAGAGTTAAAATTGGTAGTGCAGCAGTTTCTTACAGAAAGAGTTCTATTCTGGCTCAGAGATACAAAAAAAAAAAAAAAAAAAAAAAAAAAAAAAAAAGTGGATTAAGAAAAAGAAGAGAAACTTCACAGATAACTAGCCAGAAAAGGCTAAGGCCAGGAATGGGGTATAATTCTGCTGCCTTGATAGAAGAACTGTTTTATTCAAAGTCCTTTTTGTTGGAAGTGACTATCATTATCATGACTTTACTTTTTGGATCATAAAGGAAAGAAATATTAAGAGATATACAAATCTAATCAATTTTCATTTTAGCTATCTCTATGAGTTGTGGTCCTACCAGCCAGAATTTCATCTGACCAAACGTCCAAATCAGATGATTAGATTAAGAATTATGCCAATGATAAAGAAAAGTTACTACTGAATTTATTGCAAGAACATTAATGTTAAGAATTTGTTTTATTCCATTATTTTCTACTTAAAAAACACGGAAGCCATCTCAAGCAATTTGGGGTTCCCATTTCAGCAGATGGAAGTGGGAAATTCACTCTAACTTATAACTCAAAAATTCACTTAATATTTAATTCATATTCAACTTTCCAAAGTTTGATCTCAAACAAATCTATGCAACAACAAAGCACCTAGAGCTAAGTGTTCTGATTCAAATGTCAAGCATCTTGAAGGTAGGGTTAGAATTTCCTTCAAAAGCACTCAGTGCAGATATAATAATGAGAATTCTTGATGCCCTTATCTTAAATGAATGGGTGATACATTTCTAATGACTAATTTGAGGAAATATATCTTTGATTTCCAATTTATTTTTGCACACTATTATTTAGAACACTGATGATTTTTGTACTGCACTTCTAAGGATTGATTTTATATTGTAATTTTAGGGAATCTCATTTCTTTACTTACATCTAGATTGTATATGTCTGCCTTAAGGCACAATCATGATTTTAACCATTCTCCAGGATGTGCTGTTTTGTTAGAGAATAATCTTGTATCGCCTTGCATTGTGAAAAATATTGCATTGCATTGCACATTAGAACAAAGATGGACTTACCATAGTTTCATGTGTTACTGAGATATGAGCCAATTTTGTTTACATATTAGTAATTAAATTTCATCTGTTTATAATCATAATTATTCAGTGACTGAATTTCAACTGTTTTGAGGTTAGTTGCCTAGATACTCTTATTTGAGTGAGTAGTTCTAGATTTGGGGGCCCTAAACGAAGGATTAGGCATGTTATAAAGTAACCAGCCTACTCAGGATTCCCTTGGTTCAAACAGTAGACAAACTGGCATTAAAGGAGTCCAGTGGAGTGAATGCATTAATGGTTGTTTTCCATTCCACATCCCTCCCTGTACCCACTCCCTTTGCTTTGCTCTGGGTTGGGTGTTTGTTCTATTCCACCCTTATGCTCTGGGCTCAGCATGTGATTTGCCTTGGACAACAGCATGTTAACAAATGTGACCCCCCCAAGCAGAGGTTAAGTGCTTGCATGTTTTTGCTTGTTCTCTTGCTCCTCTGTGATCACCCTGAGAGGATGCCTGGCTGGCCCGCTGTAATATGAGATGTACAGAGCAGAGTCGAGTTGTTCCAGACATCCCAGCTGAGGCCATCCTAGATCAGCCAACAACCATCTACTCCCAAACTTGAGAGTACACCCAGCTGAGGCCAAAATTTCTCAGCTGAACCCAACCTGAACCAACAACACAAACTCCTAAGCAAAATAAGTGCTTATTATTACTGGGTTTGAGTGGTTTGTTACATACCATTATTGTAGATAACTCAAGGTGATATAGTTAATGTCTATATTTTTGGCTAAATTGGCAATGAAGCACTTCCCAAACTCATTCATTTTGCTTATTTGATGGTCAGAGCTGGTGAGTAGGAACCTTCAACACATTTGAAACTTGATCACTTCTAAGTACAGGAATACAAGGCAGAAGAGTTTGTTTTGCCCCTTCTCAATTGCAGCTGAGTCCTGAGTTTGGGGGAAAGCAAGTGTAAAGTCAGGTGATGAAGGAATCATCACCAAAGCTATAGCTGGGTGGCAGCAGGTCCCTCTACTCCGATACAGGTTCCCTCATCAGCCCAGGGGCAGGTAGAAATTGAGAGTGGTTGTTCTTTCTTTGTGTTCTACATGCTCTATTTTTCATCAACTGGTCAGATACATCCTCACTTAATGGGAAGAGAAAACCACCAGGGAATATTTCTCACCCTAAGAAGCATTTGAAATGTGTAGATCATGTCTTTCTAGTTGCTAAATAATTATTTCATCTTGTTCAGTGAATTATGCGGAGCCTCAGATTACATACATTTTGAGATTTCTGACTTTAAGAATGATGTATAATTCCATCCTGATGTTTTTACAGTGTAATATGGAACCCAGTGCAAATGTATTTCTGTAAGTAGATTCTTATTTAATAATAATATTACCTTTCTCATTTTTCTAGATTAGCACTGTAAAGCTCCATGTACTCATCTGAGTTAACGTTATCAGGGAGAAAGGAAAAGCAAAAAATAACCCTGAGAAAAATTGTTTGGGTGATTCTGCTCACAAATCATGTTATTTCACAAGATTCTGGGACGCGTCATTGCTCCCTGCTGCAACTGGGCCATTTTGCAGCTTGAAGTTTTGAGGTGACTCACCTGAAAATTGAGCTAAAAGCAGACTGAATGAGATAGTTCACCCAAATGATGAATGTGAGATTGGAGACTCACCAAGACTGAGATTCCTAAAGGTGTTCTCTTTATCTCTCTCTCACTGCTTTTCTTTCCTCAAGGCTGACCTACTTGGAAAATTTTGGAATTTCTAGCTCATTCGTTAATTTAAAAATATTTATATTATGACCTTCAGATAATAATGGCTGTGTTAATTTGTATAACACACCACTTCTATCTCAAATTGCCTTAGCAATAACTGAAAAAAAATTTAAAAATATCAGGAAGCAGACATCACCATTGCAAATTATGGAAAGGGGCCACTAAAAAGTTGGGAACATTGAATAATATCTTTTATATTTAATGCAGATTTTTCCAAAATGAAGCAAGGCAAGGAGGATACAGGGCTGACTGATACTTTCAGAAATGCTCCTCTGGTGGCTAGTCTGGAGGGTGAGCCCTGCAGCCTATGGTGAATTTTGGAGAAAGTCCAGGACATCCACTTGATGCCCGTTCAGGGATGTGGATCCGTAGCAGATGAAAGCACTGTATTAGGAGACTTTAGAGTTCACGCAAGATTCACATAAAGAAGAAAACTGCCTGTCAGGTGAGATTTCTTCCAGACACATTGAGTTTTCTATTTGATGTGGTAAGCAGCAGCCTGGGGAAGCAGATCTTCTATGAACTTGGCATTACGGGTGAACGAAAGAGAATAAAAGACCCAAAGCTGATCTTTAGTAGAGTGGACCACCAGAAGGAGTTCCTCCTCCATTTCCTCAGCCTCTGGAACAGCCAGCTACACATGTAAGTTATAGAAAGTAACCTTGCTGTTTAAAGTCTACAAAGAACATTTTAAGAGAAATGTAAAAGTCAGTGAGGGGGATCCAAAGAGCATAAGCCATCCTCATTAAATATGGATGTACCACATCAGAACAGCTCAGTGTGGTACCAAATCAAATGTCCTAAATCCTGAAAGGAAAAGGATGGCAAAGAAGTTTCATTTCTTTTTAAAAATTTATTTATTTTATTTATTTATTTTTGGCTGCGTTGGGTCTTTGTTGCTGCGCGTGGGATTTTCTCTAGTTGTGGCAAGCGGGGGCTACTCTTTGTTTTGGTGCGCAGGCTTCTCATTGCGGTGGCTTCTCTTGTTGAAGAGCATGGGCTCTAGGCATGTGGGCTTCAGTAGTTGTGGCTCAAGGGGTCTAGAGCACAGGCTCAGTAGTTGTGGTGCACGGGTTTAGTTGTCTGCAGCATGTGGGATCTTCCCGGACCAGAGCTCGAACCTGTGTCCCCTGCATTGGCAGGCAGATTCTTAACCACTGCACCACCAGGGAAGCCCAGAAGTTTTATTTCTAAAACAAGTAATTTCCATAGGAAAGAGAACAAATTTAGAATAGGCTCTTTGTGCTTTCAATAAAACTCTAGAAAATATGAAGCAGAACAAGAGATAATAAAATAAGAGACAGAGGTTAAAAAGGGAGTTAGTTAGGAGACAGAGAGCATAGAAATTCAACGTGAGTTGGATGAGGTAGAAAAAGAAGAAAGGGAACTAAAATGTAATAACCCATTTAAAATCTGCATGAGAAGGACTAAAATTTGCATTACAAGGATTAAAATGGAAAAGCTTTTTCTATGATGCAAGGAATCATAATGTGGAAGACAAATTTGAGATGCTTTTCCAAAATTCAGGTGAAGAGGATAAAGGGGTGAAATTGATGAGAAAGAAGATATGGTCCATGTACTCTGGAGATGTAACAAAAGGACTGTGGTGTTTTGAATGATCTCATTCTCAGAGTCTTCTTCTGAAACATTGAATTCAAGAAGAAATGGGTCTCCATAGTGGTTGTATCAATTTACATTCCCACCAATAGTGCAGGAGGGTTCCCTTTTCACCACACCCTTTCCAGCATTTATTGTTTCTAGATTTTTTGATAATGGCCATTCTCACCGGTGTGAAGTGATACCCCATTGTAGTTTTGATTTGCATTTCTCTAATAATTAGTGATGTTGAGTATATTTTCACATGCCTCTTGGCCATCTGTATGTCTTTGGTGAAATGTCTATTTAGGTCTTCCGCCCATTTTTTAATTGGATTGTTTGCCTAAATGTCCATCGACAGATGAATGCATAAAGATGTGGCACATATATACAATGGAATATTACTCAGCCATAAAAAGAAATGAAATTGAGTTATTTGTGATGAGGTAGATGGACCTAGAGTCTGTCATACAGAGCAAAGTAAGTCAGAAAGAGAAAAACAAATACCATATGCTAATGCATATATATGGAATCTAAAAAAAAAAAGGTACTGATGAACCTAGTAGCAGGGCAGGAATAAAGACGTAGACATAGAGAATGGACTTGAGGACACAGTGAGGGGGAAGGGAAAGCTGGGGCAAAGTGAGAGTAGCAGTGACATATATACACCACCAAATGTAAGATAGCTAGTGGGAAGCAGCAGCATAGCACAGGGAGATCAGCCTTGTGCTTTGTGACGACCTAGAGGGGTGGGAGGGAGGGTCAAGAGGGAGGGGATATGGGGATATATGTATGCATAAGGCTGATTCACTTTGTTGTACAACAGAAACTAACACAGTATTGTGAAGCAATTATACTCCAATAAAGATCTATAAAAAATAAAAAAAAAGAAAGAAAGAAAGAAAAAGAAGAAATGGGTCAAAACTTTCAGAATTTTGAGGAAAAAGATATCTGTCCTTAGAATTTTTTAACATATTGAGTTTTCATTTACAGGAAAATGCAGTTGAAGTACATTTTCAGATATAAATTGGCTAAAAAAGGTATACCACCAATAATGTACTCACTATAAGCCGTTAGAGATTTTTAAAAACATAAAAAAGGAAGGAAAACCCAGATTTAGAATGGGACTATTTTTATAGAAAATGACTAACGGTAAATATTGAAAAAAATCTGATAGAATGGAACCTAAATGATTATTCTGTTTATAGTGTAAAATCAATTAAATAGGTCATAAATAGTTATTGAAAAGTGATAAAAATTTAAAAATATAAAGACAAGGTCATACTAACAAAAATAGAAAGTAGGAAGTGAGGGTGGGGTACAGGGAAAAATAGAAGTATTTTTAAGTTACATGGAAGAGTATAAATGGCTAAGTATTTTCTGACATAATTTTCTAAAAACAATTACAGTTATGTGTGAGACTATTTTTTTCATTGTGAGATATAACATTCTATACAGAATCCTGCACACAACAGATGTGTAGGGTTTGGCATGTAATTACAATGTGAACACCAGTGTAACTACCACTCAAGTGAAGAAAGGGCCCTATCCAAGGTCCCCAGAAACTTTCTTTGTTCATCTCTGATCATAATTCCATTACTCCCCACTAACTTCCCCTCATCCCAACTTCCGTTGCTTTAGGCTAACAATACGGTTTGCTTTTACCTGCTTTTAAATTTTATATAAATATAATATATGAATTATTTTATGTTTTGCTTTTTTGGTTCAACAATTTGTGTCATCCATGTTGTTGATACAGCTTAGTGTGTTTGCTTTTATTATTTTATAGTATTTCATTGTCTATTCATGAAATTAACTAATGTCTTCCACTGTTGGTGAACTTTTGGGTTATTTGCAGTTCTTGGCTTTTATGAGAGGTATGTCTAAATATTTTAAAAGGAGATGACATACAGAATTGAAAATAAGATGTATGGTTGAAAAAATAAATTAAAATATAATTTACTCCTCAAAATAATAGTAAAAAGAAAACAGCAAGGAAGTGTAAAACAGAAGCTCTAAAATGGGATGATAAAAGTAAATCCAAATATATGGAATAACTGCGAATATATTATCTTTTACTAAAAGGTAAATACTAGACTGGGTCAAAACAATGTCTGAGGGAGAGCCTCTTATCATGGATACTCATAATATGAAACAATTCCGAAAGTTTAAGAGTAAAAGGGTAGGAAAATCTCCATAATCAAAAAATAAAACAACTGGATTTACAGTTATAATATTAAACAATTAGGATTTACCATTGTTAAAATCAAAAACAAGTGGAGGTCAGCCTTGAAAATTCCCTGAGCAGACCAGTTTGGTCATACAAATAAAGCCGAATTTAGCTTACTTTGAAAGACTGACTTGACCTGGGTCACTTCTTGCTTATGCTTCTGGAAATCATAAGTGACACTTGAACTGTTTTCCAAGGTTGATATGAGGTAACCATTAGCCAAATTCCTATCATTTAAGAAAATTCTAATATTATAACCAATCACTGTGAAGAATATAAGCTTACTGTATAAGGTGCTTTATAACAATATACACCTGGGCCTCACTTTATGTTTTGGTTTGAGTGCTCCTGGCTTGCAAACTATTTGGTGTGTGCACAATAAAATTTTACTAATTACTACTTTGGTGATGCACTGGTTTTACTTCTGTTATTTCTGAACTTTTGACACTGTGAAATCGTTAAATAGGACAAAGAAGGTCCATAATATTTTTAAAAAGTGTAATAAATCTTATGCTCCAAACTGAAAAAAACACCAAATTATATAAAAACAAATTGTTAGAAATTCAAAAACAATTTATAAATACAGTAGAAATGGAAGACTTTAATATGCCTTTCTCAGTATTTCACAGCTGAAGTAGGAAATAAATAAATGTTAAAAACTGATCTGAATTATATAATAAACTAGATGATTTATTCCGTATATATTGAGCTATTTTTTCTATAACAAAGGATAAAAATAAAAGATAGTATATAGGTAAAAATTAGGTAAAGAATAACAAAATATAACTTTAAAGGAGAATGGAGAAATTATGTAGAGAGCAAAAATTAATGAAGTTAGAAAACACAAAAATAAAATACTTGATGCCTAGGTAAAAAAGGGAATGGCAGATATTGAGAAAATAAAAATTATAAGCAAATATTATTTATAACTCTATCCGAAATAATTTTAAAATCTCAAAAAATGAATAGGAGGGAGTATAAATTATAAAAAGTTATTCAAGAAGAAAAAAAACTGAACATATGAACAAATAATTGAGCTAAATATTGAAAATGTTTGTCAAAAATTACTTTCTGAAAATGCTTTGGGCTCAGAATACTAAGCTAATAAACTCTCTCACTTTGTTAAGGACATGTAAGAACACAGATCGTGTTGTGATCTATGAATTGTGTTATGGCACACAAAGAGCTGACACTATTTTACAAACTAGTTTTACCAAAATCTGATTATGAAAGTACAAAAAAATTTGATTATGAAAGTACAAAATAGAAAGCCAAAAAACTAATCTCATTTATAAATATAATCTCAACATTCTAAATAAATTTATAGGAAGTTACATTCCAGAAAAATTATAGAATTACATGTTTAAAATAAATTTATTACAAAACTAGTAGAAAATATGGATAAACCTTTTGGAGTGTGAAAGGTCTGTTTAAACATAATAACAAAGGAAGAAACTATAAAAAATAGTTCATAAATGTTTATCAACAATGCAATGATCCAAATGAAATACAAGAGCCAAAGAGGGAAAAAAATTGCAAAGCTCTGTCTAAGTGCTTGTATGCTTAATACATAAAGGGCTGATATAAATTAAAAAAATGAATACCTTGATATAAAATTGGGCAGAGATGCAAGCAGACAATTCACCAAAAAGTTAATGAACATTACCAATAAACAAACAAACAAACAAACTCAGCTTCTTCAGTAATCAAAGCATTAGAAATTCAAACAACTGCTTACTGTCAAGCTATGATCGCTTCATTTTGACCTTGTGGAAGTCCAAAGATATTTAGAAGATCTTGATGTATTCCTAGAGCTTATATTCTCATGCTACCGCTGACTCTGGGTCCCCAGGAATTGTTTGGGGAATTATTCAATGTGTGCTAATTTTGTCAGCCTTGAGTTGACCAAATGTAAAAGTCAGGCCCTTTCCAACACACACACACACACACACACACACACACACACACACACACACACCCCTCCACCCTGTCACCACACACGGTATGAAGCATTGATGGATATCAGGGGGAGGAAGTGAGTCTTTATAAAGCAACAGTTTGGACAATTTCAAATTGGAAAGGAGATACTTCCTGAAATTTCCTTCACGTTCCCATCTTTGGAGGAATTTTTGTTGTCTTGTTCAGTGAGATGCCTCAGCCTTACCATACTGGATTGGCTCATTTGTTTCTCTCCCACCCGGGTTCTCCTTGGTTTTCCTCTCCTATTTCTCTTCCCCTCCCCAGCAATTCCTCTAGTGTAGGTGGCAGAGAAGTTTAGCAGTCTGTTGCCTTGGCTTCTGCTGACAAGTGTGCTCTGAAAGTCTCAACTTCTATCCCCAAGAGCCTATCAAAGCAGTTTCCCAAACAGGACAGTTTTTTATGAAGAACTGGCTGCTGGCTGTTAGGATAATAATGGTTCTGCCACTGTAGTAAGACCAAACATGAGTCTTTAACAAAAAGTTTGTGTTGGCTGTAGGCTGCTTTAGATTATTCCCTAATGGTCTCTACCAATATTTCCTAGGGACATTTGTTTATTCTCCATTGTTGTTAGAATGACTGTGGACAAGTTTGAAAATCCCCAAGGATTATTTTTTACCACTTAAGGAATCCTCCTTCAGAACTTTAGGTTCTAAAGTTTAGAAGGACTATCTTTACCCCCGTCACCGTGGTGACTAGTGATGAACCAGTGAGCTGTTCTTGGCCATAGCTATGAAGATTATCAATAGATATAATGCACTTTAATTATAGCCAGCATGGAATTTGAGGATTTGTGTTAGAATCTTGAGTCTTATTCCTGATCTAAAATATGGAACTATAAATGTTACATATACCAAGTCATTTGGGCTCTATATTTCATTAATTGCATGCTATATACATATAGGTAAAAATTTATATGTGGTTAAGAATTTACTATGATTTTAAGTAAATTGAAATTTTTATTTTGGAAAAACCAGACCCCTACAAAGCCTTGACTTAAATAAAAGAGAAAGGGGAATAGAGAACAATTATTTAGTGAGCATCAAAATGTTGCCTCACCAGACTCTATATGGTATGTCCCATTATCATTTCCATTTACAGGCAAGGAAAGAGACTTCAGGAGGTTAATGCTCAAGGTCGCACAGCTAGTTGACCCTAGTTTTCATATGTAATCTTCACAGAAAACTGAGATAATACATGTTTTTTGTTTGCTGAATCTAAATTATGCAAATTACCTGGATAATTGGGTTTTCTATAATGGAAATCTGGAAAGACTTTTGAGAAACTGGAATTTTTAGCATTTTTCCAGGAGAAGCTCCTTGGTCTTCTTGAGTCTACTGGCCTACCCTTCCTTGATTTGAAAGTTTTTTTTAAAAATCATTTCAGTGGTTGTTAAAAAAAATTCTTTTTTCACTCTTTACTTGTTGCTAACTTCTATTCCCAGTATGTCTGTTAATAGCTAAGACATTGACATTCACCACTGGATCAGTGCAGTTACGGCACTCTCTTAATTGGAAGAGGGTGAATGTTAATCATTTGAATTATTATTATGATATTTTCAGGCCAAGAGTGCCCGGGAGGCTTTTTAATATGGAAATCCACCGAATGATAACAGGAAAAAATTTACTCCTTCCCAGTGTGGTTATAATTTAAAGGTGAAAATAAGTACAATGCAGCTAAATGGAATTATTAGTTGGTCAAACATTGTAACTTTACAAGCTATGAATAATGTCTTTCCCCAGAGCCTCCTCCTAAGATGTTTGCAGGAAATTTAAAGTACAGCATAGATACCTCACCATCACTTTGTACAATTTGGAATTTAGTTTTTCAGTTTTAATATTCTCTGGTATAAGAACAAACCTAATAGGATTAACTCTTAATTTATTGACCCCTAAGACATGAAAATCATTGCTCCAACTTTAGGAAGTATAAACTCAATATCAAATCTGAGTAGGTGGCTGAAGCCTAGGAAGATTTTTTATCTATAATTCTCTTAAGCCGGATTCCAGCAGGTAATTTGAAAGTGGCAAACTCCCTTATTACTAAATCCCAGAGCCAAGAATTTCCTTTACGTCTCTCTTTTTTTTTTGCTCCTCCTTGCACTTATCTGTGAATGACATTTCCAATTCCTAGAAAAAAACACTTGAGTCAGCAATTGCCCACCTCCGTTTTGAAAATTCTCTGGAACTGCTACTTTTGGAAGCGTAGAATAGTCATCTCTCCTTACTTTAAGATAATTGGGATGAAAACTGTAACACTCAATGACAGTTTGCTTTCTTGTAGAGCCTTTTATGTATGAATCACAAAGCGTTTTGCAAACCATAACTTAGTTCTTGCAGCTCCCTGGGGAGGCAGATCCCATTAACACTGTTTTACAGATGATCATGAAACAGGAGCAGGGAGTTTCAATGAGTAGCCTCTGGTCAGGCAATGAGTCAGTGGGAAAGTCGGGAGAAAAAACTGGTAGAACTTTTGACGTGCACCTTGAATGTGATGCCTTAAGAAGGGTGAGGAATTATTAATAAATGAGCAAGATAAATGGAGATCCATTTGAAGAACTGTTTTGCAATGAGCAATCATTGTTCTAATGAATTATTTAAAGTATGTCTTAGCTTAAATGAATCTGAAATTGAACTGTATTTTTTCCTGGCAGCTCACCGTGGCATAAAACTTTTTGGGTCTATTGGTTTTTGAATTTAGCGTTTATGTGTGTATATAAATGGGAGGCTGTGGGACAACTACTAGGGTAATTTTTGGTGGCCCCTAATAGGTGATGTCAATAACTAAAGAGGAAGATATTTAAAATATGCAACAGTAGAAAATACAATGGGAGAAGCAAAAAATAATTTCAATTGATTTAGTGTAATATTTAGGTATGTAACAGTGAACAATTAGAAAACTGGGAGCCACTTTGCATAGAGGTCATTTAGTTAGTCCAACCTCTGCTACACTTAAAACATTCCACTTAAGAGAGAATTCTATTTGCTAAAAGTAATTGAGGAGGCAGGACTTCATTAGACAATGTTAGAAATGACCTGTAATTGAAATGTGTATGTCTATTTGCTAATGGTGAAATGATTTAGTCATTGAGGGGGGCAGAACAGCTATCCAGGTTGGGCCTGGAGGCTGCACTTTGATTAGAGTTGCCAGAGGACCAGGGTCTCAGCTTTGCCTGCTGAGCCTTTTGGTTTTGTTAGTTTACCTGCGGTTAGCAGGCTCTGGAGGACTGAGTCAAGTTAGCCAAACTTGAAAGAGACTGATGTATAAATGAAAGTGAAAATTTAATTCACATTGAAATCAGATTAGTTTATTTGTGCTGGATATTTAGTGCATTGTATTTCTAGTAGGCGAGGCCAGTTGGGAAACCAAATTAATATCAGAATTCTACTTGAAGAGTCTAGTTCGAGGGTTGGATGATCTGAATGACATGTTCATTATGTCTGAAAAAGATGCATTTGCCCAATGGACAATGAGAACATCTGCTTGGCTGATCGGGTGCCCTGCAGGCCTCTACTCTTCTGCAAAGATTACATTACCCTTGACATGTTTCCATTAGTTGGACTGCAGGTTCTCTAATGATAATTATTTGCCTGGGTATTGAGATGTAGAAGACAATTTAGTCTGAAAAAAATCCATTTAGAAACCATCTTTTCAAAAGTTGATTATTTCTGAAGCCGGGCACACATTTCATTCTGTTTATCTCTTTCGTTTTAGATTGATTCTTATTGATTTCTATTACCATGCCCATCTTCTGATTTATAGCCCCAGAATCTGGATGGCACTAAGTTGGGACTACTGTTATACTTAAATTACATATAACATAATTTCATCTCTCAAATTGCATATTAATCATTCCTTTTAACTCTTCCTAGTTATTTTTTAGTTTTTTTCTTTTATGCCCATTTTCTATTTCTTTTTTTTTTTTTTTGCAACACCTTAGCTATTTTTGTACCTCTCCTAGAATAATATCTAAATCTGAAAGCTTCAGAACCAAAAGTCAATTTTTACTGTGGAGCTTACAGGAGATTTCTGGGCCAATAAAGAGAAATTAGTGGCTGTATTGGTATCAAGAGGGGAAAAAGATACTAAAGCTAAGGGAGGAAATGAAAGATGAAATAGAGTATCAGGCCCAGTTGATTTTTTTCCTGTAGGATCATTTGGTCAACCTTTAGTTCTTTTGTTACTTAGCAAAAGCAATTTCTGTCTTTCGGGTCACCTCATAGTTCAATATCAAAGATAACCATGGTCAGAAAAGCAAGGACAGAGCATTGTTCTAGGATTCCTGTAAGAAGACTGGCCCTTTACCTTGAACTGTGACCTTCCTGACCTGTGGCTAAGTTGCACGCAGGGAGAGACACATCGTCTTAAAACACAAACAATGTTTGTGTTCAGTTTTACCCTCACCCTAAATAAAGAGACATCCCAAGGAAGTGGACTCTTAGACTCTAAAGCTGAAGCAGAAAATGGAAGGCAGTCTAGCAGTTGGGAACAATTCACTCTTAGCCCTACTACTGGTATTGGATATTCTTCCAATTTTAATTGCACCTTCATGATTTCCAAACCACAACAAATCACAAAACAATTCCATCTAAAATATAAGATTGCATAGTCTTCAAAGGGCTGGGTGAGACTGGTAGAGTTCTCATGGTTTCCAGTGATACCTGAGGCTTCCATACGTCTTACTACTTCATCTGTTATAGAACACACTTATTGTCCATAGAGTCTGGAGCTTCATAGTGTTTAATGAGAAATAAAACCAGAGGAAAAGATTACTATTGAATGGCTGAAGCTACTTGAAAGTATGGAGAATTGTCTTTAGCCAGATGCATTGTCTCTGCGCATAGGCCTGCAGGTAAGTGGCTGGTACTCTGAGTAAAAAACTTGTCAAATTGGAGAGTTAGAGGGAGCTGTTGAGGTCATCGCATTGGTACCAATTCTTGTAAGAGTCACCTTCACAGGGAACTCACAGGAGATAATGAACTGTCTGTCTACTTTGAACATACCTTGAACATAATATAGAATGTGAAATTCAGGTTTTTCTCTGAGGGTACCCTAAGTCCATGTCAGGGATTTCCGGTTCAGTTCTGGCATCCTGGCAATTCAGGGAATAAGGTAATTTTAGTTTCATGGCCAAAATGATATTTTCAGTCCCACACCTTCATCTAGAATTTTGCCACTCCCCCACCAAGAAGTGACGTCTACTTCACCTTCTCTCAGACGTGGGCCTTTGTGATGCTCTGAGACAGAATGTGGTCAAAGTGATGTTGCATGACTTTGGAGCCTCGGTCAGAAAAAATGAGAAAGCTTCTGCCTAGCTCTTGCTTTGCGGATTCTCACTCTTGGAACCAGCCTCTTTGTTGGAGAACTCCTGTCCACACGAGGAGGCCATGAATAGGTATCCCAGCTGATGGCAATCATCGACTGACAGACACATGAACAAATGATACTTCAGATAACTACAGCCCCCAGCTCCCCCCATCCCTCTATGACGCCTGCAACAGAGACAAACCAGCCTTGCTGTGCTTTGTCCAAATTCCTGAGCCACAGAATCCATGGGCATAATAAATGGTTGTTTTGTCCACTAAGTTTTGGGGTAATTTGTTGCACAGTAATTGATAAGCAGAAGAAGGGCTTTTGGATTATATATGTATGTGTGAGTGGGGTGTTTTTAAGTGGTAACATTCTCAGAATTAAAATGAGTTAAACTTTTAAAAATATTTATTAAATCATTTAAAATATTTATTATTTAGATCTCTATTAAACTAGCTTATTAAACCATTAAGCCATTTAAACCATTGCCATGATTTCTATACTGACAATTTTTGCCATAGTTTCATATTAAGTTCATTATTATTCAACTAACATTTTTATTTATATTAATTCACCTTTTAAACAAAAATAACTTGAGCCTCATCCTATGTAATGATATCCATGAATTTATGGCTTGTATAACCTAGCCATACTTTATTAATACACTTAAAAATAAATATATAACTATTAAGACTAACAAGTGTTTACTTAGTAACTAAAATTATTTCCCATTGCATAGTTAGTGTATATCTCATTTTGGAAAAAAAAAAAATCCTTCATTTTGGAAAACAACTGTGACATCAAGCTGACAATGAGATCTTTCAACCTTTTAATGTTTGGGGTGTCAACTCTTAGGGACTAGCCTATTTAAGGAAACAACACAGTGTGATTGACATTACTTGGGAGAAATTAAAAATCTGCTTATATTCTAGCTGTGTTTAAGCACTTTTGCAATTTCTCATTTGGTCATTTCAGAAATTGCTCTAAAAATGCAAATGTTACTTGTTTGATGCTCAGTTTGTGTACAAGATATTCCTTAGGCTTGCACGGACAGAGATATGGATGTACCCTGAGGGGCTCTGAACTAAGGATTAGAAGGACCAGTTATTATTATTATTATTTTTTATTTGCACCACTCAGCTTGTGGAATCTTAGTTCGCGGGTCGGCAGTGAAAGCGTGGAGTCCTAACCACCGGACCGCCACGGAATTCCTTCACCAGTTACTTTTCTTAACTCAAATAGAAAGTGTTTGGAATCTGGTGTCTCAGTCTGAGTTCTCTAACGGCAGAGCTTGAGACAGTTAGTTTGGGAATCTTATTTTGGGGAATGCAGCAAAGGGGGAGTGAAACAGAGGAAGGGGGAAGGCCACCACAGAAATTGTTATTGAGTCACCACCATCATAAGCAACTCGCGCATGATTTTGAGGGACTTTCTGAAATAGTTTCAGAACCGTCTACCTGGAGGATGAAAGGTGGGAACATTTACCCATTGGTTTGCATTTCCCGTTGCTCAAGCAAGACCCCATTTCTGGGCAGTGCATACAGAAGTGCAGTCATTTAGCATGGACTTCCCTTGTAGCGGTGTCAGAGAAGACCTAGGACCAGAAGCAAGAAGTAGGTGAGTGGCCCTAAAATGAAGGAAGAAGAGTCTGGGCGCACCACCACGAAGTTGGCTTAAGTCTGTGCAAAGAGGATGCAGTAAGAGATGGGATGAAACAATTTAGAACTAGTGCACAAGCATGTCTGATACACTTGGCAATGATGCTTCCTCTCTGAGACTTAGTGTCTCATCAGTCAGATGAGAGAAATAGACTAGAGGACTTTAAGATCCGGTTCTGATAGTCCAATTACTAACCTGAGGTAGTACTGGCCTAATGCTATACTCCTAATCCCCTGGATAGGCCGATCAGACCAAAGAAGGGTTGGGCTGAAAGGGTATAAGCACAGGTCAGACCAAGAAGGATTGGACTGAAAGGGCATAAGCACAGGTCAGCTAGGTGATGCTAAGACAAGACTTATACTTCTCCTGTCTCTTACGTAGCTCCTAGCATCCTTACCCTTCTGGGTACTAAGTAGGCCCTGAATATTTCTGTATCAGGGAAGGATAATACATCTGTGTGACCTGGGGACTTCTCTCTCAGGCCCTATGCATAAACATTACTCAGGTCTGGTCACAAATGGGTTCACCCCTTATTACTTGAAAGACTGGACATGGAGCACATGCCAACTACAATGGGATGTCCTGCAAGAGAGTTTGCTGTGGTCTCAAAACTTGGGATTCTACCCATTTTTATTGATAGCACCCTGATTCTGATTCCCAATACAGGCACCCATGAAAAAATACATGAATTTGAAAACTGGCATCAAGAAAAAGAGAATGGTGGTTCAATTTAGGATTTTTCAACCTTGATATTATCCTCTGAGGGTTTATTTGTCTACAAGTCATGTAGCTGGTGATTGCTATTTTCAAGTTCTAAAAGCAGCAACTATTTTGCTGGTCTTTGTTTGCTTCTTTCACTTACCTGCTTTCTGCCTTACATTTCCCTCCAGCCCCAAAGATTCAAGCCATCTTATGATTGATGTTTTTTGAAAAGAGTTTGGAAAATGAATTTCACTTCAGTGTTGGTGCAAATCACTCAGCCTTTGGGGGTTTATAATGTCTTGGTTAATAGGATTCTGGAGATTCAACCCAGAGGTCTGTGTGAAGTTGGGAAAAAAATGGCAGAACAATTCAGCCAAGATGTAGTTAATTTTGAAAGCAGTCTTTATGTTCTGTACTTAAATTTTTGAATTCTCTTTTTATATTTCTTAAGAGACAATGAATAGCTTCAATTTGAGAATGTGAGCATCCTGAAAAAGTGCAGAATGACAAAATCTCATTTTATGGTTTTTAATTTTTCAGCAAGTTCACTATTCCTCCATTTGATGAGACAAAGTGATTTTTTTGAACTGGCATTGGTCAACATTATTACCCCAACTTTGTGATGAAAAGTATCCTTCCAGCATATCAAACCTTCAGCCTCCCACATATGCTTAACTCTTTTTACTCTCAAACACTTGGCCTTGTAAGTGATTGCTGTGATTCAGTTTTGAGTGAAAGAATTGCTCAGTTCCAGTCTGTGATAATTATTGTATAAGGCTTAGATTTTTCTAAACAAACGAGAGAAAATTACCCATCAGGGATGAAGATAATGGGTAGTAGTTCTTTAATCTCTCATCTGCTCTCATCACAGCCTACTCTCACTTCATGCCCTGCAGACACAAGAATAATCTTCACAAACCTTTTCACTGAGTTGAAGTTTCATATTGCCTATAACTACGTCATGATAGCTGCCGTCCGCATAATTTTTTCCTCACATTCCAATGAAAGGATGATTTATTGACTTCATTTAACAACATTGTAGACTTAGATTTGTGTAGAGTTTCTTCAAGCTTCACGTGGCTGTCAGTGCATGTTTCTTCACCTTTGCATCTTACAGTCCATCCAGATGAAGAGTCTAGATGCTTGCATTTAAATATTGAATGTACGAGAGTATAAAGTAGCTTTCCTAACTCTACATAGGATAGTGTAAGACATAAGCCTCTTCTGTTTTCCAGAGAGCCTGCCAGCTGCTAAATAGAAAGCAATCCGTTGAGGAGAGCCCTAGATTTAATTACTTAAAGAATCTATTGGTTTTGCTTCCTTTGTGACTGGAAGAAAACTCTAAAATATCATCTTAAAGTGATTTCAAAGTCTGTGAATCCTGTTTTTCAGAAGGGTCTTGCCACCTACATCTGAAAAATCAATTCACTCCTCTGCTGTTCTCTAATAATTAGTTGTACGTGTTGCCATTTTAAATAATTTTAATTTCAAATCATAGTTCCTAGCTATTAAAGGCTTTTTGTCTCTTCCTGTTTTGTTTGTAGTGACCTTGCGTTTTATTCTAATGAAGTAAAATTGTCAAAAGTATATAGAATGAAAAAACACATGAAGTTTAAAGATAGCAGTGCTTGTAACTTACTATTTAAAATTTTATCTATTATTGTTGTTGTCAATTGATGAAACTGGAGTAGAAATAAAGACTACAGTCTTTGTAGTGTCATCAATGGAACATTGATTGATTGATTTTTTAAAATAAATTTTTGCTTGAACTTTAATGAAGACATCTCACCATGTTTAAATATTCCCAGCGTAGGTTGACAGCTCATGGCTCTATTTTATTTGCATCTCAACTTAGTCAAATATAAGCTGTGTGACTTTGACTAGCCATTCAACCTCCTTGAACTTCAGCTTCTTTGTGTGACATGATACCTAGTCCATAGGGTTGCTGTAAGCATTCAGTTGTGATGGTGTATGTGAAACCTCTAACTTAATGCCTGGAAGAGGCTCAAAAAATGTTCATTTCCTTCCTTCTGAAGCTGATGGAAGATATTTTCTAGAATTTTTTTTATTTGTAATTTTCATGCAGTGGAAAAGAAGAATCAAGACAGAGTAATGATTTCAACAAATCTCTTCTATTCCAGAAATGTGGCAATAGGTACTGAAAACTTCTCCTGTGTCACTTTACCACTAACTTCATGTTTTCACTTGGTTGCTTGATTAATTTACATGATGAAGTACTTTTCCACATCAGCCTATGAATCCATGGCTGGTAGAAGCCTATAAACTACGCATCCATTTTCAAACAAGCAAGCCAGCCCTGTGACCAGGGACTGGGACCTTCAAACACCAACTGGGATGTTCCCCGTGGTGGCAAGAGCATAGTCCCAACCTTGTGGAAAGTAGTCATCTCATTAATTTCTCCCCATACCTGAGAACACGCTGCGAGTCACTGAGGGAGTGATGGTCTGATCTCTGGGAATTATAATACCGCCCACAGCACAGCATCGTCTCGTTGAGGTGTGTTATTAGCCTCCAAATTAGAGCCTTGGGGAGCTCCCAACATGGCTTCAGTGGGATGAATAGAGAATGAAGCATTTGGCAAAAGGACTTCTGATGAGTTCTAACATAAAGCTGTTTGCTTTGTGCATGTGTAAAATGCAGTCTACTGTAGCCTTCGAATATACATAAGTCCATTGTTGTCCCTCTTTCCTACCCCACATAAGCCAGTTTACACAATGAGTCAGATCTTACAGCTGTTTTGATGTAGAAATATCACCAACCACTGAAGCTGTGTTGAAGTGACTTATTTTGCCAGAGTTGAAAGGGTTGCGTACAGATGGATCAAAAGGATCAATCATTTTGGTGTTGAGGATTGACTCTATTGTAGCAAAATGAAATACAGGAGAATGATATCCTTCTATGGTTTCCCCAAGAATAAAAAGAATAATTAAATGTTATAGTACACTGTTCACACATCTATTCATCACCAAATATTGATTAAAGGCCTGCTTTTTCCCACTTTCTCCTCCCCTTATCCTTGATGGAGACAGTGACCTTAAAGAGCCTTTGGTTTGTGCATAATAAAAGTGCATCCTATCTATAAGTTTTTGTGTGAAAATAAACATCTTTTGAATATATTGAGCATCTTGGGAGAAAGAAACTCTACCTTTTCAAATTAACGTTATAATAATTTAAAAAATTAACTAAGCCTGTTCCACTGGCATATTGATGAGTCTTATGAGTCACTCTTATCCATTGTTACAAGATTAAACATTTTAGGAATAAAGCTCATCCAATTTATTTAGAAAGAAACTTGGCTACAAATGCAGTCCCACATAATTAGCTTCTGATTTGCTTTGCTGCTTGGACATAAAGGGTGAGTCCCACTGCCCTCTAACGTTCCCAGGGGCATCTTGCTCTGATCACCTAATTGATTTTCCAAGCCAGTTTGTACTCTGGATATGTCTTTGTGTCCTTTTTCCTGATAGGTGTTGTCATTGTCATCTTGAAGCATATTCAGGAATGTTCCTTGTTCATTAGAAGCTCTGTTAGCTATGGGAGGGTGACTGATTAAGTTATGCCTAAAACATTAAGTATCAACAACAACCCAAGCTTGGTGTGGGTGTGTAATTAGTCCCAGTCAGAAGGGAGAGAGTGTCATGGTGGAATGGTGGCATGTTTGATGTTACTGTCGATGGACACTCATTGTATCTAAGCAAAATGAATGAGGGATGAAGTGTGGGCTGGGATGACCAATAGCTCTGAAGCTGTCAACCAACCTTCTTAATCCTGGGACTAAGTACAGTCCAGAAGCCTATGATTTAGTTACCAAACTACTAAATTTTCTTTATGAGGATGAAGGCTTCTCAAGAGACAATTAACCTGGAGAGTCACAAGATGTTCTAACGCAAGCCAGTGTGAGCCAAGGAAGCCAGGAAGACCAGGGTGGGAGCCCCACTCACCAGCAAGGACATATAAAAGCTTGGAGCCTGAAGTGGCATTCACAGTTCAGGAGCCAGCTTCAGCAAGTTACTCACATCTCTCCATCTGGCACCATGTCCTACAACTGCTCCACAAGGAAACTCTCTTCCAGGATGATTGGAGGACAATACACTGTGCCAGTGGCCCCAGTTGCCACAGTTTCTACCCCGGATGCCGACTGCCTGAGTGGCATCTATTTGCCCAGCTCCGTCCAAACTGGCTCCTGGCTCCTGGACCACTGTCAGAAGACCTGCTGCAAGCCCATTGCTTGCCAGCCAACCTGCTACCAGCCAACTCCTTATGTCTCCAGCCCTGTCCGGGTCACCTGCCCTCGGCAAACCACTTGTGTCTCCAATCCCTGCTCAACTCCCTGCAGCCGGCCGCTCACCTTTGTCTCCAGTGGCTGTCAGCCCCTGGGCGGCATCTCTACTGTGTGCCAACCAGTGAAAAGTGTCTCCACTGTCTGCCAGCCGGTGGGAGGAGTCTCCACCACCTGTCAACCATCCTGCGGGGTCTCCAGGATGTACAAGCAGTCCTGCGTGTCCAGCTGGCGAAGAATTTGCTGAGTGTGCAGGGGCCCGTGAGCGAATCAAGACTCCATGACCTGCCAGCTGTGTTTCCAGGATCTTCCAACAAGCTGCCTGTTCCTGAATAACTCTTCATTGCTGACCCCTGTTCTAACTGCCTGACTGCTGGCTGCCAGGCTTGAATAAGCTGACGTTGGCAATCTAACGTTTTTCTGGCCAGCACCAATCTTGTTTTAAGTGTTTGATCACTGATGGCACATATACCTCTGGATGTTTCCAAAAATTTACCACCCATGCCCCAGTCTCTAATGGTTTTGGCATGTTTTGACCTAGCTGCTTTGTCTTCTGGCTTGTTTTTGTGCCTCGGAAAAAGGGAACTTGTTTCGCTCTGTATTTCTCAATAAACCTTAATTACTTGGCATTACAAATATACGTCTCAGTAGAGTTCTTTATTTGCAAGAATTTTTGCTGTCTGTGAATCATCCTTTGCTGATTAGGGTCTGATTTTCTTTTCTGAGAATGGAGTATGGGTTCAGTCACTGTGTTTAATGGCAAGCAAGTGATTATCTTATATTTTACTCGGTTAGAGAGTCTTTGGACATGTACTCAAGTAGAGTGACTGGTCCTCTATATTTCCCCCAATTTTTTATGGGCTTGCAGAATAATTTCCATGCAGGACAAAGAAATCTTACCTGAGAAACCAAGTAGTTTGGGGAATTGTACAGCGAAGGGGACAATGGTGTCAGTTAGAGGTTCAGAGTCTTACTTCATCAGAGGACCACAGTGGAAAACTTTGCAAAGGATCCCTCCATGATTAGATGGGAGGCAGGGAGAAGGAGGAAGGATGAAGACGTCAGTTTCTAGGTCCTGAGATTTATGGCATGAAAAAGGTGGCTGTAGCTTTCTAGTTCCCTCACTTGCTGCTGTGTATTGGTAGACCCCCAAACATGTTCGGAGTAACCTAAAGTTCTGTGTTTTAGTTATTCTGGGCAGGGAAGATTTAAAAACAAATTTCAAACACATGTTGGTTTATTTTAATACTTAGAGCCTTATTTTGTGCTTGCTTTCCATTGGAGCCCACATGCAGATAAAACAAGCCATCTGCACTGGTGGTCAACACACTAACTCCTTCTGCCTTTTTTAGGAAGTGAGAACTGACCGCCAGTTGGTTTCCTTTTGTCCTCATTCTCTGTTACGTCCAGAAACACATCTCTATATTTCCTTTTCAGAGTTGCTCAAGGACAAACAGTAGAGAAATTTTTTTTTTTTTTTTTTTTTTTTTTTTTACAGAAAATGGAGGCACATGTGGTGTGCCTGCCAGGAGCAATGGGTGCCTTTTCTCATAACATAGGTGCTTAGTGCCTTATGGAGAATCTGACCATCCACTTCTTTTGTCAGCACAAAATGGTTTTCTTATTTCACTAACAGTTTTTCAGAGAGGCAAAACGTATGGACAATTTCTGGAGGGAAAATTTTCCTTTCTTCCTATCACTGACTCTACTCTTAGCAGAAATGTTCTCTCTAATCAAAGAAATGTTAGTATGTATGACTCACTGTACTATCTCATTAAAGTAAGTCATAGTTTTTACTATACATTGGTTTCATGACTCTTCTTTTTAAAAATAACACCCTGGCTTTCAGAAATGCTCTGGTTTACTCTATAATGGAGATCACTATGAGAACCCTAGATGGCCCATTCAAAGCTGTCATTTACTGAACTCTCACATTGTTTATTTCAGTCACTTCACATATGATTTGGAAAATATGGAGTTTTTCAGAGGCTTACACATTATTAATAATTCTTTTGTTCATGTTTTTTTCTTCAGCTTCCCAGTTTTCAATAAAAATGACTAGAACAGAGATGCCTTTTTTTTCCTTTTTCTTTAGACAGCTAATCATCTTTAAGATTCATGTAGTAGCAGTATTTAATAACATAGATTTTATAGACTGAGATGAGTGAACTTTTGCTTGGGCTATTTATTGTGATGGTGTGAACATCCAAGGATATTGTAGCTATCCTGCCAAGCTATTTCCTTGCTTTTACTTCTGTTTGGGGAATCATCTATTTTGCTATTAGAGCTATTCTATTTGTACTTGAACTTAGAAAGTTCTCTCCATTCTTTGCTTTATTTCATAATAAATTGTAAAATTGCAAAGTTTGTCTTTGAGGACAGTCTTTTAAAAGATAGAACAGCGATGATTTCTTTCTCTTCTTGGTCTAGGACCCAGAAATATGTCTTGTATGTAATAGTCTGTAGCTGTGGGGAAGCAGTTCGAGGGACTTTGGTTCAAATCCTGGTTTCTGCCCCTTGGCTGCAGGCTTGTTAAGCTCCCTAAACCTTAGCTCATCTATAAAACAAAGATAACGATACCATCATATGCCTCTGTTTCAGGAATAAACTGAGACAATAAGTGTGCATCCCAGGTATCACTGAGGCATCCTGTCATTTGATATTGAAGTGAAATTGGTTTTCACCATCTTTTCTTCTTTGGTGGGAATCCTGGCTACTCCTAGCATCCCTGAGGAATCCAAGAGTGGAGAGGTTGGCGGATGGTGACTTACTGTTTTATTTCCTAATCTTCTCTGGCTCTGAACTTTTACTTTAGAAGAATTAGTTCATTTTATTGATCTTCTTCCTAGTCTATGCTCTGTTTCTGTTCAGACTGTAATGATTCAGACACCATAGCACTGTTTCCTTTCCTTGATTTCCACAAAATCTACTTACACAGGCATTTGTGTATTGAACAGACTTTACTGAAAGTCTGGAGGCATAGATGATACTTATACTTTTGTGATGAAAACAACTCAAAATTAAATTTTAGACATAAAGAAGTTCCTTGGCCATTGTCCCTGGGACATTATCACATTCAACTCAAAACCAAATTGCTCCCTCCTTTCCTTCCTCCCTTCCTCCCTCCCTTCCTTCCACAAATGTTAGGGTACCTCTAATGTTCCAGCTTCTTTGCTGGGTACTGGTTATATGGTTGTGACTTCTGCTTCTCATGGAGTCCATAGCTTAGTTATGTAGAGCAATATCTCTAGACCTTTTATATTTTCCTCTGTATCTTCCACTTAGGGATTCCATGTGCTTTGCCTTTTCCCTGCAAATGCTTGTAAGTGCTTACCAAAGTACTATATCCATAAATTCTCTAAAAACGTAAATTTTCCCACCCTTTTCTCTTATATGATGCTTCTTAAAATAATACAACTACAGTAAAAGCTGAAAATTCATATAACCAACCTCTGGAATATTTGACTTTAAAAATGGTACAAATGAACTTATTTACAAAACAGAAATAGAGTTACAGATGTAGAAAACAATCTTATGGTTACCAGGGGGGGAAAGGGGGGAGGGATAGATTGGGAGATTGGGATTGACATATACACACTACTATGTGTAAAATAGGTAACTAATAAGGACCTACTGTATAGCACAGGAAACTCTGCTCAATACTCTGTAATGACCTATATGGGAGAAGAACCTAAAAAAGGGATATATGTATATGTATAACTGATTCACTTTGCTGTATAGCAGAAAGTAACACAACATTGTGAATCAACTATACTCCAATAAAAATTTTTAAAAAGTTTTAATCATTTAATCATTTAATCATTGCTGGGTCATAGGGTGTGTTTATGATCAGCTTAGTTGATACCACCAGTTCTCCAAAGGGAGTGCGCCAATTTTACTTCCTTACAAACAATGTATGATCATTCCAGTTGCTCCACATCCTCACCAACATTTTTAGCTCATAAGGGTTTTAATTTGCATTGTCCTTTGATCAAAAAGATTGAGCACTTTTTCATGTGTTGGCTGACTTTTAGGATATTCTCTTTGGAGAAGTAACTGTTCCAGTTTTTTACCCATTTTTTCTATTGGGTTTTTCTTTTCTTAGGAGTTCTTGAAAACATTCTAGAACTGTATCCATTTGTTGGCTATAGGTAAAGTAAATATCTTCCCTCAGTCTGTGACTTTCCTTTACATTCTCTTAATGGTGTGCTAATGAAGAGAAGCTCTTGATTTTACTATAGGCCATTTTATCAATATTTTCCCTTATAGTTAGTGTATATGTCTGTTCTATTTAAGAAATCTTTGCCTATCCCAAAATAATTTCTTCTAATAACTGTATTATTTTACCTTTCACATCTAGACCTACGATTCACTTGGAATTGTTTGTGTGCATGGTATGAAGATGTCCAAATCTATTGTTTTCAGTATGTATATCCAATTGCCCAGCACCATTTATTGAAAGAGCGTTCTTTTTCTACTACTCCGCGTGCTATCATTGTTGTAAATCATGTCTATGTATATGCAGGTCTGCTTCTGGATTTTTTATGCTGTTCAAATACCACCTCTAATTACTGTAAATTTATAACAAGTTTTTTTCTTTTCTAGTATAAGTCCTTCAACTATGTACTATGTTCATCTTGGCTACTCTTGGCCACACTGAATTTCCATATAAATTTTATAATCATCACATTAATGTCCTAAAAAACTCTTTACTGTCATTTTGATTTAGATTGCATTGATTCTAGAAATCAAGTTGGGGATAATTTACATCTTTACAATATTGAGTTCTCCAATCCATGTGTATCCTTTCTTTTATTTAAGTCTTCTTAAATTTTTCTCAATAATGTTTTATAGTTTTCTGTGTAAAGGCCTTGCATATCTTCTATATATCTATTCTAGGCATTTGATTTTTATGCTGTTGTAAATGGTACTATTTTAATTTCATTTTCTAATTGTTTGCTGCTGGTATGGAAATAAAATTAATTGATTTTTGTATATTGACATTGCTAAATTCAGTTATTAGCTCTAATAGGTTATCTATAGATTCTTTTGAAATTTCTCCATATACAATCTTGTCTATGAATGACAGCTTTATTTCCTTCCTTTCTGATCTATGTATTTTTATTTATTTTTCTTGGCCTTTGTACTGGTTAGAGTTCTTCAGTACAATGCTGAACAGAAATATGAAAGCAGTCAACCTGGTTTCGTTCTCTATCTGAAGAGAAAGCTTTCAGTATCATGTTTGGTGTAGGCTTTTGTCATAGATACCTTTTATCAGATTAAGGAAATTTGCTTCTATTTCTAGTTTGCTAGGGTTTTCTTTTAATCATAAAAGAACACTGAATTTTACAAAGTGCTTTCTCCATCTACTAAACAGACACTTTACCAAAAAAGAAAAGATAAACAGATAGCAAATAGCATGTGAAGAGATGCTCAACATCATTAGTCACTAGAGATATGCAAATTAAAGTCACAATGAGATACCACTACACATCTAATGGGATGGCTGGAATTAAAAAGACTGCTCATGGGACTTCCCTGATGGTGCAGTGGTTAAGAATACACCTGCCAATTCAGGGGACACGGGTTCGATCCCTGGTCCGGGAAGATCCCACATGCCGTGGAGCAACTAAGCCTGTGCACCACAACTACTGAGCCTGCGCTCTAGAGCCCGCGAGCCACAACTACTGAGCCTATGAGCCACAACTACTGAAGCCTGCACACCTAGAGTCCGCGCTCTGCAACAAGAGAAGCCACTGCAGTGAGAAGCCCACGCACCCCAACGAAGAGTAGCCCCCGCTCGCCATAACTAGAGAAAGCCCATGCACAGCAACAAAGACCCAACACAGCCAAAAATAAATAAATTAATTTATTAAAAAAAAAAAAAGACTGCCCATTGTTGTTGAGGATGTGAAGTAACAGTAACTCTCATACACTAATAGTGGAGATATACAAAAATACAACAACTTCGGAGAAGGGTTTGGCAGTTTCTCAAAAAAGTTAAAGTATGATCCAGCCATTCCTCTCCTAGGTATTTACCCAAGAGAAATGAAAACTTATGTCCATTTTAAGAGTTGGGATTGAATGTTGTTAATAGCTTTACTTGTAATACTTCCAATCTAGAAACAATTCAAATTTTCATCAACAATGGATAAAAAATTGTCACATTTCTATACGATGGAATACTACTCAGCAATAAAAAAACAATGAAGTACTGATACTTGAACAACATGGATGAATCTCAAAATAACTGTGCTCAGTGAAAGAAACCAGACAAAAAAGAGTACATATTGTATGATTCCATTCTGCCTCTATTGACATGATCATATAGTTTTTCTTTTTTAGTTTGTCAATATGGTGAATTACATTAATTGTCAAATGTTAACCTATCTTTGGATCACTGAGATAAACCTCATTTGATCGTGATGTATTATCTTTTTAATATATTGTTGAGTTTCATTTGCTAACATTTTTATAAGAATTTCTGCATGTATATTTATGAGGGTTAATGATCTATAGCAATTCCCTCTCACCTCCTGTAATGACTCTGTCTGGCTTTGGTAACACGGTAGTAACTGGCCTCATAGAATGATTTGGGAAATGTCTTTTTCTCTTCAGTTTTCTAGGATAGATTGTATAGAATTGATAGGTGGAGTGTTCTATAAATGTCAGTTAGGTCAAGTTAGGTAATAGTATTTTTCAAGTCATGTATGTCTATTGATCTTCTATCTACTTGCTTAAATTATTGAGGGAGGGATTTTGAAATCTCTGACAGTTATTGTGGAATCTTCTATTTCTTCGTGCAGTTCTATCAGTTTTTATTTCCTGTAATTTGAATTTCTTGTTATTGAGTATTTCAATGCTTAGAATTGTTATATTCTCTTGAGGAACTGACCGCTTTATCATTATGAAATTACCCTTTTTATTGCAGGTAATATTTTTTGCTCTGCAATCTGCTCTGTCTGATATTAATACCTAGCTTTCTTTTGATAGCATAGTGTATCTTTTCCCTATACTTTTACTTTTAACCTATTCCTGGGTTTATATTGAGTATATTTCTTGTAGACATCATGTAATTAGGTCTTTCTTTTTTATCCAGCCCAACCATCTCTGTCTTGTAATTGGGATGTTTAGACTATTTCAATCTAATGTGATTATTGGTGTGTGAGTTTAAGCCTACCATCTATCTATTTGCTTTCTATTTGTCCCATCTGTTCTTTATTTACATTTTCTGGATTCTTTTGTATTGAATATTTTTTTGTTTCTATTTTGTCTACTTTGTTGGCATTTTAGGAATAACTCTTTGCAGTGTTTTCTTCGTGGTTGCTTTAGAGCAAGGGTTGGCAAACTTTGGCCCTTGGGCCTAATCTGACCTGTTGCCAGTTTCTATAAATAAAATTTTATTGGAACATAATAAAAAAAATTATTGTGAAATGTTAAAACTATCATAAAAATCTTAATAAAACACCCATGAGTTTTATTAAAAAAAAAAAGTTTTAATCATTAAAAAAAAATCTGGGAGTCAGAAACTTGTGAGACTCAAGGGAATGTACTGATAACCAACTGAATGGCAAGAATGAATGGTTGGCACACTGGGGTAGAGACCCAGACTGGTGCCCTCTACAGCTGCCCTCTGCCTTCAGTAAAGGTGGGCTCTGCAATTTGACCTTAGCCTTGGTAAATATTCACTCCGCCTCTTTTTATTTTTAGGAAGCTACAGCTTGTGCTTAGGAATTTATAAATGGCCCCATATCGAGAGGGCATCGTGTAGATTTTACGAAAATGAGGTCTTCACTGATTAAGATCCAACTTCTTTCATATACTCCACTTTCCTATATTTAACTGCTTCATGGACATTTCCAAAAAGATGTCTTATAATCAAATTCAAAGAAATTTTCAAAACTCAAATTGGCCATAGTGTAATTTATTAATCAGGGATGTGATTTATTAATCAGGGTTTGTATTGCACACTTCAGATTATAAAACAATTAGGATTGGGAACCAGCTCCCATCAGCACAGGCGAGAATCTATTATAAACAAACACAATTGCTTTGTGTAAGTTGTTCTGTACTTTATTATAAAAATGGATGATCAAAGTGACAATCTAGTATAAAAATTGTGATAATGATAGTCTTAATGCCTGTAAGAAAGACAAGTGATTATTCTGGAGCAGAGCTGGGTGTGGTCAAGGGTAGGATTTGTTTAGAAATATGTAGGTTTCACAGCCATATACTTACAACCATCATTTATCTTTGTATAAATTTATTTTGAAATTTATTATTGAAATTCCTACATAAAAAAAGTGTATCATTTTGGGCCTGAAAGTCAAGCCCCTAAACTCTCTTTTCCCTCCATTAAGCGTTTTAATGCAAGTGTTCTTAGGAACACATCAATTGCATAATCGTAGAGAAGGTCGTTTCACTAAAATGAAATATTCTTTTGCTAAAACTTCTCGTCATATTGATTTTTACCTCTTGATTAATGCTGCCACCATCTTCCAAGTCACCTAGGATTGAAATCCTGTCATTGTTTTTCACTCTTCTTCCCCCTAACTTCACACATTTAATTCCTTCTACCATAACAATTCTTTATGTCTTTTTCTTAGCATTTCCTCTAGTCTTACCTACTGTGGGAACTCATTGCCTTTCACTAGAGTATTGTGATTAGCTCCTATGTGATCTAAGTGTCATTCTTCCCTTTCTGTACAGCACTCTCAGATCTATCTGTATTAGTTTGCTAGGGCTGCCGTAACAAAGGATCACAAACTGGGTGGCTTAAACAACAGAAATTTATTGTCTCAAATTTCTGGAGGATGGAAGTCTGAAATCAAGGTGTTAGCGAGGTCCATTCCTTCTGAAAACTGTGAGAAAGAAACTGTCCCATGCCTCACCCTGAGCTTCTGGTGGCTGCTGGCAATCTTTGGCGTTCCTTGGCTTGTAGAAGCATCACCCTGAACTCTGCCTTCATCTTCACGTGCCAGTCTCCCTGTGTGTGTGTTCATGTCGTGTCCAAATTTTCTCTTTTTATAAGGACGTCAGTCATATTCAACTAGTGACATACCCAACTCAAGAATCACCTCATCTTAACTAATTCTATCTGCAGAAAACCTTACTTCCCAGCAAGGTCACATTATGAGATACTGGGTCTTAGGACTTCAACATATGAATTTGTAGGAGGCACAACTTAAGCCATAAATCTGATAATGTCACTTTTCCACTCAAAAATATCAAAACATGTTCATTACCTGATGAATGCTGTTAAGACTTGCTGGTGTGACATTCATAATTCCCAGAAGAGTATTTAATAAATATAAGAAGACTATAATTTTTGAATTTTTAAGTTCTTATTTATTTCTATAATTGAAAGTCTAATTAATAATAGCACAGAGAAACAGAACCAATAGGATGTATGTGTGTAGAAATAAAGAGACAGAGAGAGAGAGAAGGGGAGAAGGGAGAGAGAGAGAGATTATTTTAAGGAATTGGCTTATTGGATTATGGAGGCTGGTAAATCCAATCTCTGCAGGGTGGGCCATCAGGATGGATACACAGAGAAGAACAGATAATACAGTTGAAGTCCAAAGGCTGTCTGCTGGCAGAATTCCTTCTTGCTTGGGGGAGGTCAATCTTTTATTCTATTCAGCCTTCAACTGATTGGATGAGGCCCACCCATGTTATGGAGAGTAATCTGCTTTGCTCAATGCCTACTGATTTAAATCTTAATCTCATCCAAAACATCCTCACAGAGGTACTAGAATAATGTTTGACCAAATACCTAGGCACTGTGGTCCAGCCAAGTTGACACATAAAATTAACCATTACATGCATCTTAAAATTTATTGGAAGAAATAAATGTGGGTAATAATCCTAAAGAGAAGAAATAGTTTTTCAAAAAAGATTGTAGTGATTTTCTCACAGAGAAGTTGTCACCAAACTGTTTTGGGTTTTCATAAAGGTAGGTATGGAAACATATTACATTTTATGGATTTGGGGAGCTTAACTGGGTTAATTACAAGAACAATTCTTTTTGTTCATCTCTATATTTTCCCAGAATTCTTCTTTTGATTAAAGTAGACTTGGTAAACAGGTATAGTTATGGTCTATGTTGCTGTGTCTTTTTACCAATCAGATTCATTCAACTATACATTTATGAAAAGGTAAAAGATTGCTGAGAGACCAGAAATCATATTAAAAAATAATGTGTTCAATAATCTTTGCATTCTTCTTTTTTCCATAGTAGATAATGAAATATGGAAATAAAACTCACCAGAAAGTGAAGCTACTTTACCTTAAAACTTACTCCCTGGACAAAAGCTATAGTTATAAATCCCAGGATTAAGAGGTGCATTCATTTTCAAATTGATTTGATTAAAATGAGGACAGAACTCAGTTCTTCTGGTAGCCCTTGCCAAGATATTAATTCATTGACTCTTCCCTTATGTCAGCATATGATTCTGGAAAGGGTTTGGAAAATTTCTTTTTTTAAAGAAAAGCCTGAAAATGGTCTAAAAAGCATATATAATGTACTTCTGGAAATCAGAAATTTTGGAAGAGAGGCAGCTCTCTTCTAGAAAAATCACAGGACTTGGGGTTAGGTCTGGTGATAAATTCAGTTCTACTATATTGATGTTAAGTTAAGTGGTTTGATCTCTCAGAGCCTCTGTTCCCTAATGTGTAAAACGGCTATAATAATTCTATCTTCAAGTATTAACTAAGGTGATGCTCATTGCTGCATAGTTTCAACAGAACACAATAGGAGTTTATTTCCTGCTCATCCCCAGTCTTGAATGGGTGTTCCTAAGCAGTGGGTAGCTCTTCTACAACAGCTGATTTGGAAACATAGACACTTTCTATCTTGTGACTTTTCTAACCAAGGCTTCTAATGTGGCTGCAGAGGGGCAAAGAGTGTGGGATTACACGTGGGGAGTTTTTATGAGCCAGCCTTGGAAGTGGAATGCATTGCTTCTGCCCACTTTTCAATGTCAAGTTTCCAGTCATATGGTCACACTTAAGTGCAAAGAACTGGCTCATATGATCTAGATTCAGGCAAAGGAGGAAGAGAAAAGAAAATGAGTTTGGTGAACAGCAAGCCTGTGTCTGCAATGTTTCATAACGTGGTTGTAAGAATGAAGAGCACATACATGAAATAAATCAGAGAAAGACAAATACGGTATGATATCACTTAACATGAGGAATCTAAAAAATACAACAAACTAGGGAATATAGCAAAAAAGAAGCAGGCTCACATATATAGAGAACAAACTAGTGATTACCAGTGGGGGCAGGGAGGGGCAAGAGAAGGGTGGAAAAGCAGGAGGTATACACTATTGGGTGTAAGATAGGCTCAAGGACGCATTTTACAACACGGGGAATATAGCTAATATTTTTAAATAACCATAAATGGAAAGTAACTTTTAAAATTGTATAAAAATAAAAAAAAATTGAAAGAGGAATGAGAGTGTAATTTAAAGATCTGACTCATGGTGGGCACTCTGAACCTGGTGGATGAATCTGAATTAGATTTCTAATTAGTAGGATCAATTTTGCTGTGGGTGGAGACATATAGGAGGGTTTTCAGAGGAAAATAATTTAAATTGGGTCTTAAAGAATAGATGAATTCACAAGGCCCAGTTAGTTAGGGGAGTAGGGGTGTTGGGTGGGGTAGAGTGAAGGGAGAAAAAGGAGGGTAACTTCCCATAGATTAAACAGTAAGGCCCAAGTTGTGGAGGCATGAGAGCTTAAAATGAGTGCAGAAAACAGTGAGTTCCAATGTGGCTCCAAAAATTATTATAAATGAATGTTAGGCATGAAAGACAAAGCATGAATCAAGAATCCCTTTCTTAAAAAAAAAAAAAAAAAAGAATCCCTTTCTTGGGTATCTTGAATGTCATGTGACACATTTAACCTTTTAGGATAAGTAAGAAGAAGCCATGCAAGGGTTGTAAGAATTCTCTTTATCTGATAACCACAGAAACCTGTGATGATAGATGCTTGACGTGAGCTCTAAAATACTGGTGCTCAAAGATGACTTTGAAGTTTCTATTCTGGAAGATTGGTAGACTGTGATGCCTTAGCCATGAGAGGGCATATAACAGAAGGATAAATGAGGTGGACTACAGAAAATAATTTTTATTTAGAGACGATTGCACTTGAGACATCTGTAGAACATCAGGTGGGTATGAGCATGTGGCAATTGGATCTTCAGGCATAAGCTGTGCTATTTCAGTATGGATTTTCCTGTAGGCAGAGGGAGAGGCTTAATTATACTCATTGAAATTTATGTGGTGACTCTTTCATGACCAAGTTCTGTGTATTTCTACTGATCATTAGCTATATCTAGAAAGAAATTGTTAGAAATGATTTTTCTAACAAATCATTGGTAGGTTTTGGATACTGTGGATAATATAAAGTATTAGGTTGACAATGGCTTGGCAATGATACACACCCAAGAAACAAACTAATAAAGTCATATCAACAAAGAGTAGTCTCTTGATAAATATCAAAGTTGCATGAATTTAATAGCTTACTGCTACTCAGTGACTTTGAAAATATAATACATATTTTATATGACTGGGTTAAAGTGGTTTAATTCCTCTGCAAGTTAAGGTACATTTCTTAATGAGCCAGGAAATATTAAGATTAGAAAAAAGGATTTTTCAAACAATTAGTATGCATGTGGAGAGGGAAGGTTCTGGGAGTAAAGCCACACTTTTTAATGAGGGAAAGGATATAGATGTCCTTAGGCAGAAGGGGACATCAAACTCCAGGGGTTTATTTTTCCCTTCATACCTTATCTTTCTCTCCCGACACAGACAGCCACAGTTCTTTCTCTGGGATTTTGCTCTTGGAGTCTTTAGGGACCCATGAGTCATAAGGAGTGGGCCTTGGAGGTGTACTGCAAAAGAAAATGGGGGCACAGTGTCTTCCATTGGTTTTGAGTTCGAAAGCTCAAATTCTGAGGTCTATGGTCCTGGTTCTGGAGGTTAGGGGGCAGAGACCATGGCTACAATTGTGTCTACTGGCCGTGGCACTTTCTTCTGAAATCAATGGCTGTTGAAGAGTTTGCAAGTAGATCCTGAATCTTCACACTCTTCTTTGCCTATACCTTGGAATTCAGATTTCTGCAATATTGTCATTTATCTCTGTACTTCAGTGCCAAGAATCCAGGTGATATTCACCCAGAGTGTAGTTTGCGTAATATTAAAGATAAAACTATTTTCCCAAATATTTTTTAAAAATCAGCATTTTTCTCTTTTATCTTTTCTGCTTTCTTAGTTTCTGTGCATATTTTTATGTTTCTTGGTAAAAGTAATGACTCCAGTTCACTTGACATGGTTGGCACATCTTGTCATTTATTTGGATTATTCCATTTAATTCACATGATGACTGCCTCTTGCACAAAGAAAAACTGTGTTTTTTTCCTTGAAGCAAGCTCAAAATAGTTATTCTGCTGAGGGCATGTTGACTTAACATGTTAGAACAGAATTATACAGAGCTCTAGTTCCATGAATTATCAAAAATAAATAACTCTTCTCCCTCAAAAAAATAAATAAATTTGAAAAACACTGGATGAATGAAAGTAAAGCTGGTTTCTTTACTGTAGATTTTATCTGAGCTTTTAATATTCTAATATACATCACGACTCTTTTAAGAATGGAATATAACTTGGAATGCATCCCAAACACTTTTCCCCCTAGGACATCTTGAAGGACCAGAGTCCCATTAAACACACTCTCTAAAGCAGCAGTCTCCAACCTCTTTGGCACCAGGGACCGGTTTCCTGGAAGACAATTTTCCCACGGACGGGGGTTGGGGGGGGGATGGTCCAGGCGGTAATGTGAGCGATGGGGAGATGGGGAGCAGCAGAGGAAGCTTTGCTCACTTGCCCTCCTGTTATGCAGCCCGGTTGCTAACAGGCCGTAGACTGGTACTGGTCCGCGGCCCGGGGGTTAGGGACCCCTGCTCTAAAGCCATGCATTAAGGTGTAGAGACCCAACTGAACATGGATGATTTTTATTAAATTGTGGTTTTCTATGTTAGCTATCTAATTTTTGGAAGTTTCAAGATGTATTCATTTTCAGTATTTTAAATAGTTATTGCATAAGAAAGAAGGCTTTTCAGATTTCAAGTTTCAGTCATAGCCAGCCCTCTTTCTCACTGGCCAGAGTGATAACAGTTTCTTATAGTCTCTTTCAACGTATGTGGTATGTGTCATCAAGGTATTTTATCTGAGCTCATACAAGTACGATAGGTTTAGGTAACTGACACAAATTCAAGGTTGTGTGTGTGTGTGTGTGTGTGTGTGTGTATCTAATCAATTTTAATTCTAGAATCTTTTAATTAGATTTCATATAGGCTAAATCCTAGCCCATGCAAAGATGAGGTTAGGAGTTGCTAGTCCTTTGGGGAAAAAAAGGTATACCAAATAGCCTAGAAAATTATGCTAAATGGATAAACAGGAAGAAGCATAATATATTTCAGTAGACATGAATGCAATTAATGTTTATATAAAATCCCAAATGGGAAAGGATATTTAAGAAAATATGACAAAATTTGGGCAGTCATGATATACACTGTGTGAAATATGTAGGCTCTTTCTCACTATTTCCCTTATGTACCCTTGTGTATCTGAATCGACACCATCTTTGAGGCAGGAGATAGATGGGCTCCAGGCTAGGCATTTACAACTGGCCTCCTGTTCACACCTCTTGGGGTGAGAAGAAGATGAGCTCCAGGCCGGACATTCATTACCAGCCCCCTATTTACATTTCCTGAGGTGAGAGACAAACGGGCTCCAGGACTACATATTTATGACCGGACTCCTGTCTATATTTCCAGATCTGCACCTTGATATAAGAAACAGTAACAGGAATAAAGTAGATAACTGGACATTGGGCACTATTATGGCAGGGACAGAGAGGGGCTAAACCCTGTTGAAGAGGTCATACATTTCCCATCTTTGGGGCAAGGGAGACACTATGCATGCACAAAAGGCTTCATGAGGTCAAAAAGGCAGGAGATGCCAGACCATAGTCCTGCTATCTTCCTCCCAGAGGCCTTTACCATGAAATCCATCTTGACTGAGGGATGCGTGTGCACACAAGGGAGGGTCCAGAGGCAAATTAGCCATGGAGGTCAAAACAATACTATTGGCCGAGAAGAAGACAAACACCAGGAAAACTGCCCCCTTAAAAAGAATTTAAGACAGTTACAGAAAGATAGAGAAGATGAAAAGGCAGAGGGCTATGTACCAGATGAAGGAACAAGAAAAAACCCCAGAAAAACAACTAAATGAAGTGGAGATAGGCAACCTTCCAGAAAAAGAATTCAGAATAATGATAGTGAAGATGATCCAGGACCTCGGAATAAGAATGGAGGCAAAGATTGAGAAGATGCAAGAAATGATTAACAAAGACCTAGAAGAATTAAAGAACAAACAAACAGAGATGACCAATACAATAACTGAAATGAAAACTACACTAGAAGGAATCAATAGCAGAATAACTGAGGCAGAAGAACGGATAAGTGACCTGGAAGACAGAATGATGGAATTCACTGCTGCGGAACAGACTAAAGAAAAAAGAATGAAAAGAAATGAAGACAGCCTAAGAGACCTCTGGGACAACATTAAACGCAACAACATTCGCATTATAGGGGTCCCAGAAGGAGAAGAGAGAGAGAAAGGACCAGAGAAAATATTTGAAGAGATTATAGTCGAAAACTTCCCTAACATGGGAAAGGAAATAGCCACCCAAGTCCAGGAAGCGCAGAGAGTCCCATACAGGATAAACCCAAGGAGAAACACGCCGAGACACATAGTAATCAAAGTGGCAAAAATTAAAGACAAAGAAAAATTATTGAAAGCAGCAAGGGAAAGACGACAAATAACATACAAGGGAACTCCCATAAGGTTAACAGCTGATTTCTCAGCAGAAACTCTGCAAGCCAGAAGGGAGTGGCATGATATACTTAAAGTGATGAAAGGGAAGAACCTACAACCAAGATTACTCTACCCGGCAAGGATCTCATTTAGATTTGATGGAGAAATCAAAAGCTTTACAGACAAGCAAAAGCTAAGAGAATTCAGCACCACCAAACCAGCTCTACAACAAATGCTAAAGGAACTTCTCTAAGTGGGAAACACAAGAGAAGAAAAGGACCTACAAAAACAAACCCAAAACAATTAAGAAAATGGTCATAGGAACATACATATCGATTATTACCTTAAACGTGAATGGATTAAATGCCCCAACCAAAAGACATAGACTGGCTGAATGGATACAAAAACAAGACCCATATATATGCTGTCTACAAGAGACCCACTTTAGACCTAGGGACACATACAGACTGAAAGTGAGGGGATGGAAAAAGATATTCCATGCAAATGGAAATCAAAAGAAAGCTGGAGTAGCTATACTCATATCAGATAAAATAGACTTTAAAATAAAGAATGTTACAAGAGACAAGGAAGGACACTACATAATGATCCAGGGATCAATCTAAGAAGAAGATATAACAATTATAAATATATATGCACCCAACATAGGAGCACCTCAATACATAAGGCAACTGCTAACAGCTATAAAAGAGGAAATCGACAGTAACACAATAATAGTGGGGGACTTTAACACCTCACTTACACCAATGGACAGATCATCCAAAATGAAAATAAATAAGGAAACAGAAGCTTTAAATGACACAATAGACCAGATAGATTTAATTGATATATATCGGACATTCCATCCAAAAACAGCAGATTACACGTTCTTCTCAAGTGCGCACGGAACATTCTCCAAGATAGATCACATCTTGGGTCACAAATCAAGCCTCAGTAAATTTAAGAAAATTGAAATCATATCAAGCATCTTTTCTGACCACAACGCTATGAGATTAGAAATGAATTACAGGGAAAAAAACGTAAAAAGGACAAACACATGGAGGCTAAACAATACGTTACTAAATAACCAAGAGATCACTGAAGAAATCAAACAGGAAATCAAAAAATACCTAGAGACAAATGACAATGAAAACACGACGACCCAAAACCTATGGGATGCAGCAAAAGCAGTTCTAAGAGGGAAGTTTATAGCTATACAAGCCTACCTAAAGAAACAAGAAAAAGCTCAAGTAAACAATCTAACCTTACACTTAAAGAAACTAGAGAAAGAAGAACAAACAAAACCCAAAGTTAGCAGAAGGAAAGAAATCATAAAGATCAGAGCAGAAATAAATGAAATAGAAACAAAGAAAACAATAGCAAAGATCAATAAAACTAAAAGTTGGTTCTTTGAGAAGATAAACAAAATTGATAAGCCATTAGCCAGACTCATCAAGAAAAAGAGGGAGAGGACTCAAATCAATAAAATCAGAAATGAAAAAGGAGAAGTTACAACAGACACTGCAGAAATACAAAGCATCCTAAGAGACTACTACAAGCAACTTTATGCCAATAAAATGGACAACCTGGAAGAAATGGACAAATTCTTAGAAAGGTATAACCTTCCAAGACTGAACCAGGAAGAAATAGAAAATATGAACAGACCAATCACAAGTAATGAAATTGAAACTGTGATTAAAAATCTCCCAACAAACAAAAGTCCAGGACCAGATGGCTTCACAGGTGAATTCTATCAAACATTTAGAGAAGAGCTAACACCCATCCTTCTCAAACTCTTCCAAAAAATTGCAGAGGAAGGAACACTCCCAAACTCATTCTATGAGGCCACCATCACCCTGATACCAAAACCAGACAAAGACACTACAAAAAAAGAAAATTACAGACCAATATCACTGATGAATATAGATGCAAAAATCCTCAACAAAATACTAGCAAACAGAATCCAACAACACATTAAAAGGATCATACACCACGATCAAGTGGGATTTATCCCAGGGATGCAAGGATTCTTCAATATACGCAAATCAATCAATGTGATACACCATATTAACAAATTGAAGAATAAAAACCATATGATCATCTCAATAGATGCAGAAAAAGCTTTTGACACAATTCAACACCCATTTCTGATAAAAACTCTCCAGAAAGTGGGCATAGAGGGAACCTACCTCAACATAATAAAGGCCATATATGACAAACCCACAGCAAACATCATTCTCAATGGTGAAAAACTGAAAGCATTTCCTCTAAGATCAGGAACGAGACAAGGATGTCCACTCTCACCACTATTATTCAACATAGTTTTGGAAGTCCTAGCCACGGCAATCAGAGAAGAAAAAGAAATAAAAGGAATACAAATTGGAAAAGAAGAAGTAAAACTGTCACTGTTTGCGGATGACATGATACTATACATAGAGAATCCTAAAACTGCCACCAGAAAACTGCTAGAGCTAATTAATGAATATGGTAAAGTTGCAGGATACAAAATTAATGCACAGAAATCTCTTGCATTCCTATACACTAATGATGAAAAATCTGAAAGAGAAATTATGGAAACACTCCCATTTACCATTGCAACAAAAAGAATAAAATACCTAGGAATAAACCTACCTAGGGAGACAAAAGACCTGTATGCAGAAAACTATAAGACACTGATGAAAGAAATTAAAGATGATACCAACAGATGGAGAGATATACCATGTTCTTGGATTGGAAGAATCAACATTGTGAAAATGAGTATACTACCCAAAGCAATCTACAGATTCAACGCAATCCCTATCAAATTACCAATGGCATTTTTTACGGAGCTAGAACAAATCATCTTAAAATTTGTATGGAGACACAAAAGACCCCGAATAGGCAAAGCAGTCTTGAGGCAAAAAAATGGAGCTGGAGGAATCAGACTCCCTGATTAGTATAGTATAGTATAGTATAGTCTGACTTCAGACTATACTACAAAGCTACAGTAATCAAGACAATATGGTACTGGCACAAAAACAGAAACATAGATCAATGGAACAAGATAGAAAGCCCAGACATTAACCCACGCACCTATGGTCAACTAATCTATGACAAAGGAGGCAAAGATATACAATGGAGAAAAGACAGTCTCTTCAATAAGTGGTGCTGGGAAAACTGGACAGCTACATGTAAAAGAATGAAATTAGAATACTCCCTAACACCATACACAAAAATAAACTCAAAATGGATTAGAGACCTAAATATAAGACTGGACACTATAAAACTCTTAGAGGAAAACATAGGAAGAACACTCTTTGACATAAATCACAGCAAGATCTTTTTTGATCCACCTCCTAGAGTAATGGAAATAAAAACAAAAATAAACAAGTGGGACCTAATGAAACTTCAAAGCTTTTGCACAGCAAAGGAAACCATAAACAAGACGAAAAGACAACCCTCAGAATGGGAGAAAATATTTGCAAATGAATCAACGGACAAAGGATTAATCTCCAAAATATATAAACAGCTCATTCAGCTCGATATCAAAGAAACAAACACCCCAATCCAAAAATGGGCAGAAGACCTAAATAGACATTTCTCCAAAGAAGACATACAGATGGCCACGAAGCACATGAAAAGATGCTCAACATCACTAATTATTAGAGAAATGCAAATCAAAACTACAATGAGGTATCACCTCACTCCTGTTAGAATGGGCATCATCAGAAAATCTACAAACAACAAATGCTGGAGAGGGTGTGGTGAAAAGGGAACCCTCTTGCACTGTTGGTGGGAATGTAAATTGATACAGCCACTATGGAGAACAATATGGAGGTTCCTTAAAAAACTAAAAATAGAATTACCATATGACCCAGCAATCCCACTACTGGGCATATACCCAGAGAAAACCGTAATTCAAAAAGACACATGCACCCGAATGTTCATTGCAGCACTATTTACAATAGCCAGGTCATGGAAGCAACCTAAATGCCCATCAACAGACGAATGGATAAAGAAGATGTGGTACATATATACAATGGAATATTACTCAGCCATAAAAAGGAACGAAATTGAGTCATTCATTGAGACGTGGATGGATCTAGAGACTGTCATACAGAGTGAAGTAAGTCAGAAAGAGAAAAACAAATATCGTATATTAATGCATGTATGCGGAACCTAGAAAAATGGTACAGATGAGCCAGTTTGCAGGGCAGAAGTTGAGACACAGATGTAGAGAATGGACATATGGACACCAAGGGGGGAAAACTGCGGTGGGGTGGGGATGGTGGTGTGCTGAATTGGGCGATTGGGATTGACATGTATACACTGATGTGTATAAAACTGATGCCTAATAAGAACCTGCAGTATAAAAAAACAAACAAAACAACTAATACTAAACTTTCATTGGGTTATTTGTATGGAAATATGTTAATATAAATGTTTCAGACATTACATGAAATTTCTAAAAATCTTATATTTGTATTTGTATGGAAATATGTATGGAAATATGTTAATATAAATGTTTCAGACATTACATGAAATTTCTAAAAATCATATTTGTATTTGTATGGAAATATGTATGGAAATATGTTAATATAAATGTTTCAGACATTACATGAAATTTCTAAAAATCTTATATTTGTACTTGTATGGAAAGGTATAATGTTATAAGTAATAATCCTAGTTATTACTTTAAAATGTATATCTCAGAAATAACTAATTTTCTTGTCAACTGCATTATTATGAACTGTCATCAAATCTTTAACCGTGGTCATTTTTAAGTCTTTTGTCATTTACAGACAGTTCTGGGTGTACTCTGATGATTTTGCAAATATGTTCCTATAAAAGGGTTTCATCTTCAAGAAATACATGGAAAAGACTCTGACAAGTACAGGTTTCTGGTAACGGACTGTACTGCTGAACTGAATGAATAAGCATTTTCAGAACTCTAATGAAAAACTGATGAACTCATAAAAGTGCTAACAAAAGATCAAGATGAAAAAAAAAATTAATTACATGGGACTGAGTGAACTGATGAGGATGAGTATAATTTTTGTGACTTTCTGTCTGAATTAAAAAAAAAAAAAAAAAAATTCCACAAGGACTCAGAGGCAAAGAATATACAAATCAATTTTCACTGCAAAGTAAAGGAGCTGTTGTTACAGTGGAGGATTACTGGACTGAATGTCAATACTATGAGATAGTATGAGTGTGTTTCATGTTTGGTAATTGCAATCATTGTTGCTTTTGTTGTGGTCATCCATGTACAATGCTTGGTGTCAGTCGATTTACCTCTTGTAAAAATAAAATACAGTGTGTGTGTGTGAAAAAAAAAAAAAACTTACAGGATCACACTGAAATACTGATTAAAAAGCCAACTATAGGCAAAAAATGGAAAAAAAAAAAAAAAAAAAAAAAGAATTTAATCTTCCCAAAGGTGCGATTCTCGCGATTCTCTCACTGAGTTCGCCAGTGCGTCTTTCCTCATGTACTCTGCTTTTCTAATAAACACTTCCTTCTATACCTTCCGTCACCTTGTCAGATTCTTCCTTTCAAAGTAGACAAAGGACTGGGGCGTTGGACTCCAGCTGCTGGCCCCGTGGTCTAGTGGTTAAGATCCTGGTTTCCATCCAGGCAACCTGGGTTTGATTCCTAGTCAGGAAGCTGAGATCTTGTTTCCAGCTACTGCTCCCTGCTGCTTGCCGCAAGCTGCTGCCTACTGCTGCCTGCATCCGAAATCATCTTGACCTTGGCCCTTATTATCTTATGTCTGACTGTTATAATAGCTGGCTAATAGGTTTTGCTAACTACAACCTCTTATCCAAATTAGTATTCTGACTGCACTATTGTGATCTCATAATCAAACTTCATTAATTCCTAATCATTTATTAAAATCATCAAGGTGTAATGGGTAGGACATTGGATTTGGAGTGAACAAAGTCATGTTTTTGAGAACCACTCATGATCTCTGCAAGCTTGAGCAGGTCATTTAACATCTAGAGATGAAAACATTTCCACCTATAAAATTCATACAATAATAGCCTTGCTGCCTGATTCATAAATTTGCTGTGGGTTTTAAAAAATATGTAAAGGGTCTTTGTAAACTTTGAAACAAAACATACATGGAAAGTACTACTTTCGCTCCACCAAGTCTATATTTCTTAGGCTGGCAATCAATGACTTACTAGGCCAGAAATACCTTCCAGTGTATTGACCACTTGCTTGTATGAATAAGACACTTCATTTAAAATAGAAAGTTATCTATGAAGGCCTTGGGCTTTTATACCTAAACATCTTTTTTTAGTTCCTTTTCCTGCTGAAATTGTGCTGTCCTTCAAAGAGGCATTGAGCTATTATTTCTTCATGAGGTCTTCTGTATTAGTTTCTTAGGGCTGCTGTAACAAATGACTCTACACTGGGTGGCTTACAGCAACAGGAATTTGTCTCACAGCTGTGGGGTCAGAAGTCTGAAATCAAGGTGTTAGCAACGTCCCACTCCCTGCTCTAGGGAAGAATCTTTCCTTGTCTCTTTCAGGTGACCCCTGGTGTTCCTTAGCTTGTGGCAGCATCTCTCTGGTCTCTACCTCCATCTTCACATGGCTTTGTCCTGTGTTTCTGTGTCTTCTTTTCTGTCTCTGATAAGGATATTTGTCACTGGATTTAGGGCCCGCCCTAAATCCAGGAGGATCTCATCTCAACATCCTTAATTACTTTTGCGAAGACCACAGTTATGCGTCCTGGGGGTCAGGACTTGGACATACATTTGGGGGCTACTATTCAGCCCACTGCACCTTCCTAGGCCATTCCAATCTGATTTGTTTGGCTAGCATTACATCTAAGGTTATACCTCATATGCAATCTTAGAAGAGCTGAGAACACTGGCAATGGTAAAAAGTACGTTTTACTTAGAAAAGCTCATTAAAATGTATAAGGGGAAGTTTTTAATAAAGGCAATTGTGGAACCTGTTGGTACAGAGAGTAGAACAAACTGAGGATGAAAACAGTATCTCTGATCTTCCACAACAGTTGCCATTGTGGGTGATGTGCAAGTTCTCCTTCATGTTTCTGGGTGCTGGCTGTTTTCTCCAAGGGGACTATCACACTGGCCAAAACTCTGTTGTCAGCTCTTTCTGGTCAGTTTCCTTTTCCTACACGTGTGTGATATTGTGTGTTCTGCAAGAAAAAGAGAAAAAAAGAAATCTCTCTGCCTCATATGTGATGAATTTAATTTTATAAAAGAAAATTAACCTTTTTATTTCTTTTGAAATCCGAGTTGCCAGGCACAGTTAGTTTTTGATTGTAGTGATTGCTACTTAGGAAAGGGAAGGCATGCCCCTTTCTAGATTTTTAATTTAACTACAGAGTCATAATTTAATATGGTTTATGGTATAAAGCATGGTTTTAAAAAATTTTTCTTTTAATTGAAGTATAGTTGATTTACAATATCATGTAAGTTTCAGGGGTGCAGTGCAGTGTGTGTGTATATATATTTTTTTTTTTCAGGTTTTTTTCCCTTATAGGTTATCACATAATATTGAGCATGGTTCCCTATGCTATACAGTAGGTCCTTGTTGGTTATCTATTTTATACATAGTAATGTGTACATATTAATCCCAGCCTCCTCCATTTATCCCTCCCCCCATCCACCTTTCCCCTTTGGTGACCATAAGTTTGTTTTCTGCGTCTGTGAGTCTTTCTGTTTTGCAAATAAGTTCATTTCTGTCTTTATTTTCTTTTAGATTCCACATATAAGTGATATCATCTGATAAATCATTTTTTTTCCCTTCGAATGTTAAACAGTTATCTCAGCACGGCTATTTGACTAATATTCTCCTTTACTAACTGATTCATGATTTCATATTTGTAATATATTAAATTCTTAAATACTTGAGAATATATTTGTGTTTTGAGGCTCATAATCTTCAATAATGTACTAATTAATCTTTTCTATGTCTTCCCTTGATCTTTAACTAACACTAAAATATGATAATCAGCATTCTAAAAATCACTAACATTTTTAATGTAATTAAAGCATGCAAATTAAATAATTAAATAGTACAGGGTGACTTTTAACATAAAGTGAAAATTCTATTCTTGATTCCTCCTCAGTCTTGTTCTCCAAAAGAAGGCACCTTACGTTATTTTAGATTGTTCCTTTAGTAAATACTTACTGCTATATCCTTAATTAGTATAGTATGCTGCTATACAATTGATGAAGATTTAGCTCTCTTACAAAATCCAATCCCTGGTAACTCCCCATAAACATGTTCTTCCTATTTTGTTATCTATTATTTGGCTAATCAATAATCATTTTCATGTTATTAAGACTATACAGTTATTTTGTAGAGCCAAGTAGCACACCATGATTATATTGGCTTTCTTAAATAGCTTGATGTTTTTCCTGTACTTTCTAATGATATCATTTTTTTCTTGCACTACTTGCCATTACTCTATCTTAATTGTTTTTAGTGTCACTTTTTCCTAGAAACTTTGGGGACGCATGGTTTTTGTTGTTTCCTTCCAGAGATCTTCTTATTTTCTGTCTTCTATATTTCTACTCAAACTAAACTGATGACTGGCTGTCATCCTAGGTTTCCACTTCTCTATTATTCTGGGTTGGATCTGTAGTTTGACTGCCCCCATGTCTCCCACTCTTTGGTTAAATCCTTTGTTTTGTTGGAGCACATTCTCAAGGCAATCTACAAGAGTGTGTGGAGGATAAACTTTCTGAATCATTGGATGCACCTGAAAATGTCTTATTATACTTCATAGTTGAATTATAGTTAGACTTGGTATCAAATACTAGGTTGAAAATAATTTTTCTATCAGAGTATAGACAGTTTTCTTTTTCTGTCTTTAACTCCCTGTGTTTCAGACACAATATCTTTTGTCAGGCTGGTTCTCTTTCCATTGTACTTACAAAGTACAAAGTTATTTAAAATTCTTTTCCTCTGGATGCATTCAGCCTTAGCATTATGAAATTCCACAGTGATGTATGTAGAGTTCCCATTTTAAAACATGGCCCCCAATTCTTTGACATTATTCTTATATAGAGATAGGGTCCATGTCCCCTCCTCTTGAATCTGGATAGCCTTGTGACTGCCTCAATGATTAAAGTCTGCAGGAAGGGACTTCTGAGGCATGGTTATGAAAGACCTTGTTCTTTCACCCTGGGGCTCTTGGAATTCGTGCTCCGCAGAAAGTCCGTCTTGGGATTTCTTCTCTCAGAAACTAGCTGCCTTGTTGTAAAAAGCCTAGACCATGTGGAGAAGTCATATGTAGGTGATCTATTGATAGCCTGAGCTGAGATCAGTCTTTAAGTCATCCCAACCCAAGTGCCAGACACATGACTGGAGAAGCCTTCAGATGATCTCACACTCCAGTTGTTTGGATCATTCCCAGCTATTCAAGTCTTCCCAGCTGAGGCTCCAGACATTGTGTAACAATCAAGCCATCCTTCCTCTGTGCTCGGTCTCAATTCCTGACCCACAAAACCATGAGCATAATAAAGTGCCACTGACTTTTAGGTGGTTTGTTACACAGCAGTATATAACTGAAACACTAGGTATGGGTCTTTATTCATCATCTGAAAGCTTCTCCATTCACATGTCTGGTACTTTGGATGTTTTCAGAATATTTCCAATTAAGTGTACAGCCTTCTTAACATTCTACAAGGCAGAGCAGCCTCTTCCTTGACTTTATTCTCCTCATGAACTTAACATTGCTCCACTCTTCTCTATCAACTATGCCATCTTCCAGAAATTTGTTGAAACATTTTGTTGACCCCTAAGAACTTATTCTGCGTTATTGAGTATCCATTATTGCAATTCATTATTGTGGATCAATGGCTGTTTTATTCCTTTACTAATATTTTAATGGACTCTCAGAAGAGAAAGGACATAAATTAATGTGGTACATAGAGTATCCCGGATCTTTTAAAGACTGCATAGCAGACAGTACCATGTTGGTAATAATGGCAGACTTCTAGTTGGTTACCAATATCCATTCTCCACGTTTTCAATATCAATAGAGTTTCAGCTGGCATGTAGCTACTCAGCTGAAGCCTACATTTTCCAGCATCCCCTGCAGCTAAGTGTGGCCATGTGACTAAGTACTGGCCAATGGGATACAAGTAGAAGTGATGAACCCTCTAGCTCTAATTCTTAAAAGCATTGAGTGTGTTTTCCTCTGGCAAGTTTCTTGTTTTCTGAGATGTGGCAAAAGTTAGGAGCAGCTGATTTAAACCTCCATATGGAATCTATCTTTTTAGGATAGTAGAACTGTCTGCCAACTTTGCCTACCTTTGTACTATTATAAGAGAGAAGAATAAACTTCTGCTTTTTGAAGTCATATTTATTTGGACTCTTATAGCAGCTGAAAAAATAACTTGCATCATAGAAGTGTAAAACTCACCAACACACCGTCTTGTGACGAGAATTTAGTGGCAAAATTTAAGATAATTATTATAATAACATTTATACATTTATTTAGAACTTACCATGAGTCAGCAGTGCTCTAAGAGTTTAATGGATTAACTAACTTAATCCTCGCAACAGCTCTACCCTATGAAGTAACACTATAATTGTTCCTACTGTGGGGATTTAAAAATCGCAAAGCTGGTTAAAGAGTTTTCTCAAACCCACATAGCTAGTGTGGGACAGTTAGGTTCAATAGAGGCAATCGGTCAATCACATTGATACAGTGTTTATTCTTTGTGCAATGCTTTGTTGTATCTGGATCTTCATAGATTGGAAATATATGCAATCAGGAGCCATTTACCATAAGTTTCAGTCACATGTCAATTTGAAGCCATTAGTGATAAGGGTAGATTTAAGTGCAGGGAGATATATGCCAACCATATTAAATAAGTGCTAACAGAAGTTAATGAATATGAATTTACTTGATCTACCAAAATTACTCCAGTGGGGAGTGAATTGCAAGTTTATACAGTCCATTGACTTTTTTTTTTTTTCATGGTTAATTAATCTTATTTTTTTTTTTTAAACATCTTTATTGAAGTATAATTGCCTTACAATAGTGTGTTAGCTTCTGCTTTATAACAAAGTGAATCAGTTATACATATACAATATGTTCCCATTTCTCTTCCCTCTTGCATCTCCCTCCCTCCCACCCTCCCCATCCCACCCCTCTAGGTGGTCACAAAGCACCGAGCTGATCTCCCTGTGCTATGCGGCTGCTTCCCACTAGCTATCTATTTTACATTTGGTAGTGTATATATGTCCATGACACTCTCTTACCCTGTCACATCTCACCCCACCCCCTCCCCATATCCTCAAGTCCATTCTCTAGTAGGTCTGTGTCTTTATTCCCGTCTTGCCACTAGGTTCTTCATGGCCTTTTTTTTTTTTTTTTTTTTTTCCTTAGATTCCGTATATATGTGTTAGCATACTGTATTTGTTTTTCTCTTTCTGACTTACTTCACTCTGTATGACAGACTCTAACTCCATCCACCTCATTACAAATACCTCCATTTCATTTCTTTTTATGGCTGAGTAATATTCCATTGTATATATGTGCCACATCTTCTTTATCCATTCGTCTGTCGATGGACATTTAGGTTGCTTCCAGGTCCTGGCTATTGTAAATAGAGCTGCAATGAACATTGTGGTACATGACACTTTTTGACCTATGGTTTTCTCAGGGTATATGCCCAGTAGTGGGATTGCTGGGTCGTATGGTAGTTCTATTTGTAGTTTTTTAAGGAACCTCCATACTGTTCTCCATAGTGGCTGTATCAGTTTACATTCCCACCAACAGTGCAAGAGGGTTCCCTTTCCTCCACACACTCTCCAGCATTTATTGTTTCTAGATTTTTTGATGATGGCCATTCTGACCGGTGTGAGATGATATCTCATTGTAGTTTTGATTTGCATTTCTCTAATGATTAATGATGTTGAGCATTCTTTCATGTGTCTGTAGGCCATCTGTATATCTTCTTTGGAGAAATGTCTATTTAGGTCTTCTGCCCATTTTTGGATTGGGTTGTTCGTTTTTTTGTTATTGAGCTGCATGAGCTGCTTGTAAATCTTGGAGATTAATCCTTTGTCAGTTGCTTCATTTGCAAATATTTTCTCCCATTCTAAGGGTTGTCTTTTGGTCTTGTTTATGGTTTCCTTTGCTGTGCAAAAGCTTTTAAGTTTCATTAGGTCCCATTTGTTTATTTGTGTTCTTATTTCCATTTCTCTGGGAGCTGGGTCAAAAAGAATCTTGCTGTGATGTATGTCATAGAGTGTTCTGCCTATGTTTTCCTCTAAGAGTTTGATAGTGTCTGGCCTTACACTTAGGTCTTTAATCCATTTGGAGTTTATTTTTGTGCATGGTGTCAGGGAGTGTTCTAATTTCATACTTTTACATGTACCTGTCCAATTTTCCCAGCACCACTTATTGAAGAGGCTGTCTTTTCTCCACTGTATATGCTTGCCTCCTTTATCAAAGATAAGGTGACCATATGTGTGTGGGTTTATCTCTGGGCTTTCTATCCTGTTCCATTGATCTATATTTCTGTTTTTGTGCCAGTACCAAACTGTCTTGATTACTGAAGCTTTGTAGTATAGTCTGAAGTCAGGGAGCCTGATTCCCCCAGCTCCATTTTTCGTTCTCAAGATTGCTTTGGCTATTCGGGGTCTTTTGTGTTTCCATACAAATTGTGAAATTTTTTGTTCTAGTTCTGTGAAAAATGCCAGTGGTAGTTTGATAGGGATTGCATTGAATCTGTAGATTGCTTTGGGTAGTAGAGTCATTTTCACAATGTTGATTCTTCCAATCCAGGAACATGGTATATCTCTCCATCTATTTGTATCATCTTTAATTTCTTTCATCAGTGTCTTATAATTTTCTGCATACAGGTCTTTTGTCTCCTTAGGTAGGTTTATTCCTAGATATCTTATTCTTTTTGTTGCAATGGTAAACGGGAGTGTTTTCTTAATTTCACTTTCAGATTTTTCGTCATTAGTGTATAGAAATGCAAGCGATTTCTGTGCATTAATTTTGTATCCTGCTACTTTACCAAATTCATTGATTAGCTCTAGGAGTTTTCTGGTAGCCTCTTTAGGATTCTCTATGTATAGTATCATGTCATCTGCAAATAGTGACAGCTTTACTTCTTCTTTTCCGATTTGGATTCCTTTTATTTCTTTGTCTTCTCTGATTGCTGTGGCTAACACTTCCAAAACTATGTTGAATAATAGTGGTGAGAGGGGGCAACCTTGTCTTGTTCCTGATCTTAGTGGAAATGGTTTCAGTTTTTCACCATTGAGGACAATGTTGGCTGTGGGTTTGTCATATATGGCCTTTATTATGTTGAGGAAAGTTCCCTCTATGCCTACTTTCTGCAGGGCTTTTATCATAAATGGGTGTTGAATTTTGTCGAAAGCTTTCTCTGCATCTATTGAGATGATCATATGGTTTTTCTCCTTCAATTTGTTAATATGGTGTATCACATTGATTGATTTGCGTATATTGAAGAATCCTTGCATTCCTGGGATAAACCCCACTTGATCATGGTGTATGATCCTTTTAATGTGCTGTTGGATTCTGTTTGCGAGTATTTTGTTGAGGATTTTTGCATCTATGTTCATCAGTGATATTGGCCTGTAGTTTTCTTTCTTTGTGACATCTTTGTCTGGTTTTGGTATCAGGGTGATGGTGGCCTCGTAGAATGAGTTTGGGAGTGTTCCTCCCTCTGCAATATTTTGGAAGAGTTTGAGAAGGATAGGTGTTAGCTCTTCTCTAAATGTTTGATAGAATTCACCTGTGAAGCCATCTGGTCCTGAGCTTTTGTTTGTTGGAAGGTTTTTAATCACAGTTTCAATTTCAGTGCTTGTGATTGGTCTGTTCATATTTTCTATTTCTTCCTGGTTCAGTCTCGGCAGTTTGTGCATTTCTAAGAATCTGTCCATTTCTTCCAGGTTGTCCATTTTATTGGCATAGAGTTGCTTGTAGTAATCTCTCATGATCTTTTGTATTTCTGCAGTGTCAGTGGTTATTTCTCCTTTTTCATTTCTAATTCTATTGATCTGAGTCTTCTCCCTTTTTCTCTTGATGAGTCTGGCTAATGGTTTATCAATTTTGTTTATCTTCTCAAAGAACCAGCTTTTAGTTTCATTGATTTTTGCTATTGTTTCCTTCATTTCTTTTTCATTTATTTCTGACCTGATCTTTATAATTTCTTTCCTTCTGCTGGCTTTGGGGTTTTTTTGTTCTTCTTTCTCTAATTGCTTTAGGTGCAAGGTTAGGTTGTTTATTCGAGATGTTTCCTGTTTCTTGAGGTAGGCTTGTATTGCTATAAACTTCCCTCTTAGCACTGCTTTTGCTGCGTCCCATAGGTTTTGGGTCGTCGTATCTCCATTGTCATTTATTTCTAGGTATTTTTTGATTTCCCCTTTGATTTCTTCAGTAATCACTTCATTATTAAGTAATGTATTGTGTAGCCTCCATGTGTTTGTATTTTTTACAGATCTTTTCCTGTAATTGATATCTAGTCTCATAGCGTTGTGGTCGGAAAAGATACTTGATACGATTTCAATTTTCTTAAATTTACCAAGGTTTGATTTGTGACCCAAGATATGATCTATCCTGGAGAATGTTCCATGAGCACTTGAGAAAAATGTGTATTCTGTTGTTTTTGGGTGGAATGTCCTATAAATATCAATTAATTCCATCTTGTTTAATGTATCATTTAAAGCTTGTGTTTCCTTATTTATTTTCATTTTGGATGATCTGTCCATTGGTGAAAGTGGGGTGTTAAAGTCCCCTACTATGATTGTGTTGCTGTCGATTTCCCCTTTTATGGCTGTTAGTACTTGCCTTATGTATTGAGGTGCTCCTATGTTGGGTGCATAAATATTTACAAGTGTTATACCTTCCTCTTGGATCGATCCCTTGATCATTATATAGTGTCCTTCTTTGTCTCTTGTAATAGTCTTTATTTTAAAGTCTATTTTGTCTGATATGAGAATTGCTACTCCAGCTTTCTTTTGATTTCCATTTGCATGGAATATCTTTTTCCATCCCCTCACTTTCAGTCTGTATGTGTCTCTAGGTCTGAAGTGGGTCTCTTGTAGACAGCATATATATGGGTCTTGTTTTTGTATCCATTCAGCCAGCCTGTGTCTTTTGGTGGGAGCCTTTAATCCATTTACATTCAAGGTAATTATCGATATGTATGTTCCTATTCCCATTTTCTTAAATGTTTTGGGTTTGTTATTATAGGTGTTTTCCTTCTCTTGTGTTTCTTGCCTAGAGAAGTTCCTTTAGCATTTGTTGTAAAGCTGGTTTGGTAGTGCTGAACTCTCTCAGCTTTTGCTTGTCTGTAAAGGTTTTAATTTCTCCATCACATTTGAATGAGATCCTTGCTGGGTAGAGTAATCTTGGTTGTAGGTTCTTCTCCTTCATCACTTTAAGTATATCCTGCCACTCCCTTCTGGCTTGCAGAGTTTCTGCTGAAAGATCAGATGTTAACCTTATGGGGATTCCCTTGTGTGTTATTTGTTTTTTTTCCCTTGCTGCCTTTAATATGTTTTCCTTATATTTAATTTTTGACAGTTTGATTAATATGTGTCTTGGCGTGTTTCTCCTTGGGTTTATCCTGTATGGGACTCTCTGTGCTTCCAGGACTTGATTAACTATTTCCTGCCCCATATTAGGGAAGTTTTCAACTATAATCTCTTCAAATATTTTCTCAGTCCCTTTCTTTTTCTCTTCTTCTTCTGGGACCCCTATAATTCGAATGTTGGTGCGTTTAATGCTGTCCCAGAGGTCTCTGAGACTGTCCTCAGTTCTTTTCATTCTTTTTTCTTTATCCTGCTCTGCAGTAGTTATTTCCACCATTTTATCTTCCAGGTCACTTATCCTTTCTTCTGCCTCAGTTATTCTGCTATTGATCCCATCTAGAGTATTTTTAATTTCATTTATTGTGTTTTTCATCATTGCTTGATTCCTCTTTAGTTCTTCTACGTCCTTGTTAAATGCTTCTTGCATTTTGTCTATTCTATTTCCAAGATTTTGGATCATCCTTACTATCATTACTCTGAATTCTTTTTCAGGTAGACTACCTATTTCCTCTTCATTTGTTAAGTCTAGTGTGTTTTGACCCTGCTCCTTCATCTGCTGTGTGTTTTTCTGTCATCTCATTTTGCTTATCTTACTGTGTTTGGGGTCTCCTTATCACAGGTTGCAGGTTTGTAGTTCCCGTTGTTTTTGGTATCTGTCCCCAGTGGCTAAGGTTGGTTCAGTGGGTTGTGTAGGCTTCCTGGTGGAGGGAACTAGTGCCTGAGCTCTGGTGGATGAGGCTGGATCTTGTCTTTCTGGTGGGCACGTCCACGTCTGGTGGTGTATTTTGGGGTGTCTGTGGCCTTATTATGATTTTAGGCAGCCTCTCTGCTAATGGATGAGGCTGTGTTCCTGTCTTGCTAATTGTTTGGCATAGGGTGTTCAGCACTGTAGCTTGCTGGTCATTGAGTGATGCTGGGTCTTGATGTTGAGATGGAGATCTCTGAGAGATTTTTGCCGTTTGGTATTACGTGGAGCTGGGAGGTCTCTTGTGGACCAGTGTCCTGAAGTTGGCTCTCCCACCTCCGAGGTACGGCCCTGATGCCTGGCTGAAGCACCAAGAGCCTTTCGTCCACACGGCTCAGAGTAAAAGGGAGAAAAAATAGAAAGAAAGAAAGAAAGGAAGGAAGGAAGGAAGGAAGGAGGAAGGAAGGAAGGAAGGAAAGAAAGAAAGAAAGAAAGAAAGAAAGAAAGAAAAGAAAGAAAGAAGCTATAATATAGTGAAGTAAAATAAAGCTATTGTAAAGCAAAGCTATACAGACAAAATCTCCCCCAGAAGCATATACATATACACTCACAAAAAAAAAAGGAAAAGGGGAAAAATTAATATATCCTGCTCCCAAAGTCCACCTCCTGAATTTGGGATGATTCGTTGTCTATTCAGGTATTCAACAGATGCAGGCACATCAAGTTGTTTGTGGAGTTTTAATCCGCTTCTTCTGAGGCTGCTGGGACAGATTTCCCCTCCTCTTCTCTGTTCGCACAGCTCCTGGGGATCAGCTTTGGATTTGGACCCACCTCTGCGTGTAGGTTGCCTGAGGGCGTCTGTTCCCCGCCCAGACAGGACGGGGTTAAAGGAGCAGCTGCTTCGGGGACTCTGGCTCACCCAGGCCGCGGGGAGGGAGGGGTACAGAGGAGGCGGAGCGAGCCTGCGGCGTCAGAGGCCAGCGTGACGTTGCAGCAGCCTGAGGCGCGCAGTGCGTTCTCCCGGGGGATGTTGTCTCTGGATCACGGGACCCTGGCAGTGGCGGGCTGCACGGTCTCCCGGGAGGGGCGGTGTGGAGAGTGACCTGTGCTCGCACACAGGCTTCTTGGAGGCGGCAGCAGCAGCCCCAGCGTCTCACGCCCGTCTCTGGGGTCCGCGCTGATAGCCGCGGCTCGCGCCAGTTTCTGGAGTTCGTTTAGGCGGCGCTCTGAATCCCCTCTCCTTGCGCGCCGCGAAACAAAGAGGCAAGAAAAAGTCTCTTGCCTCTTCGGCAGCTGCAGACTTTTTCCCGGTCTCCCTCCCAGCCAGCTGTGGTGCGCCAACCCCTTCAGGCTGTGTTCACGCCGCCAACCCCAGTCCTCTCCCTGCCGCCAACCCCAGTCCTCTCCCTGTGACCGCAGCCCGAGCCTCAGCTCCCAGCCCTGCCCGCCCCGGCGGGGGAGCAGACAAGCCTCTCGGGCTGGTGAGCGCTGCTCGGCGCCGAGCCTCTGTGCGGGAGTCTCCCCGTTTTTCCCTCTGCGCCCCTGTTGCTATGGGATCCGCGCTGTTAGCTGCGGCTCGCGCCCGTCTCTGAAGTTCGTTTAGGCAGCGCTCTGAATCCCCTCTCCTCGCGCACCAGGAAACAGGGAAGAAAAAGTCTCTTGCCTCTTCGGCAGCTGCAGACTTTTTCCCGGACTCCCTCCTGGCTAGCTGTGGTGCACTAACCCCTTCAGGCTGTGTTCACGCCGCCAACCCCAGTCCTCTCCCTGTGACCGCAGCCCGAGCCTCAGCTCCCAGCCCCGCCCGCCCCGGCGGCTGAAGCAGACAAGCCTCTCGGGCTGGTGAGTGCTGGTCAGCGCCAAGCCTCCGTGCGGGAAGTGCGGGAATCTCTCCGCTTTGCCCTCCGCACCCCTGTGGCTGCGCTCTCCTCCGTGGCTCCGAAGCTTCCCCCCTCTGCCACCCGCAGTCTCTGCCCGCGAAGGGGCTCCTAGTGCGTGGAAATCTTTCCTCCTTCACAGCTCCCTCCCACTGGTGCAGGTGCCGTCCCTATTCTTTTGTCTCTGTTATTTCTTTTTTCTTTTGCCCTACCCAAGTACGGGGGGAGTTTCTTGCCTTTTGGGAGGTCTGACGTTTTCTGCCAGCGTTCAGTGGGTGTTCTGTAGGAGCAGTTCCACGTGTAGATGTATTTCTACTGTATCTGTGGGAAGGAAGGTGATCTCCGCGTCTTACTCTTCCGCCATCTTCTCTCCTCCCCCATTGACTTTTTAAATGCCAATTTTATTGAAATATAACAAAAAAGCAAAAAATATACAGAAGAATGGCAACAAAGTCAATTTTTCACAAAGTGAACACATCCATTTAATCTGTACCCAAACCAAGAAGCAGGACATGACCAGCCTCCAAAGGATCCGCTCGTCTCATTTCAGTCACTACACATGGCTGTTTGATGGGACATTCCCAATTTACTCAGTCAGTAGCTGGAATTCTATCATGTTGTGCATTTGTATAAACCCTTCCTGGGTATGTTTGTTACTTGTCTGTCTATCTATCTATCTATCTATCTATCTATGTATCTATGTATCTATGTATCTATCATCTATCTATCTTTTGTCTCTTTAAACAGATGAATGTTCCAAATAAACAGATGTGGATGCTGAGAAAGAATGGTCTCAGGTAAAGTTTCATTTTTTAGTGCCTGAGAGAAGAGATCGGGCAGTCTCCTGGCTCAACAAACCTCATCTCCAGCTCCTGACACAATGAGCCAAACCTCATAATTTGGGAATTTCCATTCTAGCTTTTAGAATACAGTCCTTTCTTTGATCTTCCATCTTGGGATTTTTTTATGATGATGCTTATGGGCCTGGCCATGTCAACTCTGCAGGGTTTTGATTGTTCTATAGTGTTGGGTTTGGCAGATTTAGTTCCAGTAAGAGTGGCCTTAGATCAGTGAATTATGGTTCCAAAAAAAAAGGATTGGTGGCAGTGCTATGTCAAGGGGATTTGGTTCTGGCTGAGGTTACGATGGTTACTAAAAATTGAAAATTCAGCTGAATTTGAGTGGGCAGCATCTACCAAGCCACACTTTGGATTCTATGGAATACAAATATATACAGATTTATACTATCATTTTATGTTTTTCAAGCTTCAATAGTCATTTCTTAGCTAATGACAAACTGCTGTCTTCTTTTCTCCAATGCAGCAGATACCATCTGTAGCTGTCAGAATTCCAGATTTTATTTATTCACGACTGAGCTCTGCGTATGTTGATTAATGAGTTCACTTTTCTAGAAGGAAATTCTGAACACATCACCTTCTTTATTTCTCCTCTACTTCTTAAATAAATATACTGACTTCATCAAACTCAAAAAGATAATCATATACCTCTATTCAGTTAGTTTCCTGTAGCAGATTTTGTGTTTTCCATGTAAGAGTCTGAGATATGTGATGAGGAGCTACTGATTAGAACTTTGGAAGAAGGCTTGCTTTCTTCTTTTTTTCCTCCGGCTTGAGTTATAATTGACATATATAACCTTGTGCAAGTTTAAGGTGTATGCATTGATTTGATACCTTTAGAAATTTCAAAATGATTAGCACCCTGGTATTAGCTACCAGGGAGAAGGACTTTCTAATTGTGACCATGGCCTCTTGCTCAGGCTCTCTATGGCATTTCAGACATTTCAGAAGGTACGTGTAATTGCCAGGCCCTTGCCATGGGCCTGACTAGGCATGGGATGGGGTTGCAGATATGGTCCTGCCCCAAACTGTCATGGTAAGGAATAGAAATAACTGCGATTTCTACTGGAGGCCCGGGTAAGTCAAAAGGGGCCATGACATCTTTCCTTGGGTGCCCAGTTATTAGTCAAACCTAAGTTTTCATACCAGAAGGCTGAGGTTGACATTTCCCCAAAAGACACCTAAAATAAATGGTTTCCATTTCAACCAACAACTTAGTTGACTTACATGTCAGGATTATTGGGGGTTTTGTTGCAGAAAGTTTCTATTCTGTTCCTGCCAAAAATTTCACTACAAATTTCATGGTGTTTGGGTGTAAGAGGTCAGCTAACCACTTATTCCTTTAGGTCTGGGGCCACTGAGCCCTTTCGGCAGTGCCTGTGACATTAGGAACTTCAAGTCCATTTACTTTAAATGGAGCTAGTTTTGAAACCAACATTGTATTCAGTGTTTATCATGGATTAAATTTTTTTTCCTCATGTTTGGGTCTTCAGCCCCACCTTTTGGTTTCAAGACTTGATTGGATATGACTAATTTGTTTAGAGTCAAACTCTCCCTGAATTTTTTTTGTATTCTTCCTTTGGGCCAAATCACAGCTGATAGATTATAAAGTGCCATTGATTGCATTCCACATATCTTTTCAGGCTTTGTCTCTATGATTCCAAAACTAAAGTCCACTTAAAGAGAGGCTGCCAGGAGCTCAATTCTGTGTTATACTGTTATCAATTAACTGGGCTTCAAGGTGCTGCCATCACCCTACTGTGTCATATGATTCTTGCTTTCAAATTGTATTTTAGGAGCCTTATTATATGTGTGTATATTTTTTGAAATTAATTCATTAACTCACACCATTTTAGAATAGGTGTGGTGCATTTATACGTGTATGTTTATATCTTAGATGTGTATGTGTGTGTATGTATATATATATGTGTGTGTGTGTCTGAAAAATGCTTTTCTTTCTCTTCTTCAGTGCAGTATTTTCTTTTCATTTATTGCAGTAAAAATAATTTCATTTTGTGGCGATATTTCAGCCAATTTTCTAAGACCAGCTATGTTTCATCCACCTGTCTATAGTAAATTCGCAATAAACTAAATATATATACGAAGGAGAGAAAGATAAAAGGATTTAAAATAAGAAAAGTTAAGTTTTTTGGCCAGGGGTTATCAACAGGCAGACAGTAGGCCCAATGTGGCTAATATGTATATTTTTTGGCCTGCACATTTGTGTTAAATTTTGACTTTTGAAAGTATTTGGATACAGCATGTTTATTCTGTTTGCTTCAGTCCCCCCAAGCCTTGATTCTCATTCATCTACCATGATTCAGATATTTACATTTTTGCGTAACTGTTATAGGTATTTGAGTTTACCATTACTGCTTTAAACATTTTAATACAATAAGCAAACATTTCTATTTTTAAAATATTAAAGCCAGGACTTCAAAATTCAGTGTATTTTATTTTATCTCATCTTTATTCTGTTGTGGTCCATTCATCTCCAGGCAGAAATAGGGACCCACTATTACTATTTTATTTTTTTTCATTTTTTCTAACTTCTGCATTTCGAGAAGACTTCTTAAGGTTATCCTTCATATTACATATTTTTTTATACAGTTAATTCTGCTCTTTATTCAATGTGATAAAGATATAAATTCTACTACTCCGATTTTGGGATAATATTTTATTATTTTTAGGAAATTTCACCACAACTTACTTCTCAAGAAAGCTCCCCATTCATCTCATTTTGTCTTTTTTATCTTATTTTCACCTTTTATTTCCTATTTAATTTAATTTTGTTGAGGTCACAACATAGGCATTCTTTAAAATGTTCTCTTTCCTACAATAAATTATTTGAAAAATGCTTTGTTTTCTCTTCTTGAGTGCAGTATTTTCTTTTCATTTATTGCAGAATTCTTTCATAGGCAGTAAAAAAAAATTCATTTTGTGGTGCTATTTCAGCCCAGTTTCTAAGACCAGCTGTGTTTCATCCACCTATTTTTAGTACATTTGCAATAAACTTTTTGCCCTAAATTTAGGCAACAGCTACCACATATAACTTTTCATAATTCAAATTTCATTTATATAAAGAACAAATTTCACTATACGTTGAATAAGGATTTGTTTTTCTTTTTAAATTTAGCATGTGTCTATTTCTTCTTTCCTGCTTTCTTGAGTTTTGTGAATGTTTCTGTTCCCAAATAAACATGCTTACTGCAACAATGCCACCCTGGGTTTGCATATAATGTGATGTATTTCTGTCATTTGGGTAAAACTTGTGCAGGTTTTGGAAGCAAATGATTAATCATATCTCTTTCCCTCACTATAGCACTTAGAGCCAATTTCAGAAAATAAACATAGATTGCCGACAGATGGAGATTCAAACAAAAATAACAGCTTGGTTACTTATAAATCGATTTAGAAAATGCAGCCTGCATCTGGACTCTAATATTTCTCTCCACCTACCCCTAAATAATGCTTCTGGTATCTTTGCAGGTAAGAGCTGGACAACTACAAGGCACCGCATCAGGGCAGGTGGATGACCACGTGGCAAAGGAGAAGAAAGATGTATGTTTTAGAGCTCAGAAAGAATTGATTCTCCCCTGCGTAGGCTTTTCTCTCAGTCTCATCAATAAGATAATCAAAGAGAATGAATGGGCCTGGAAGTGTTATTCCTATACCTGTCCCTTCCAAGCAGTGAAAGTTTTATTATTTTTCAGGAAGCAGGAGGACTGGGGATAATTGCTCTCCCCCACTGCAGAATCAATCATTTATTTTTAATTAGTATTGGGGATGTTGAGTGACACTCTGCAGCATGGAAAGCCCACTAGGGTCCTCTGAGTGTATCTCATGAAAGGACATTTAGCATGGAGTGTGTGTGTGTGTGTGTGTGTGTGTGTGTGTGTGTGTTTAATTATTATTTTACCATATTTTAAGTTTGTGAGAGGACAATTTTCTCTTAGTCAATTTTTTTCCTTCTAGTGCCAAAGCATAATTCCATCTTTAAGTTGTGGAGCTATACTTGTAAAATATGTAAACGAGCATCATGTAAAATTGTTGCCCTATTTCAGCTGAGTATATTGTATTTGTTTTGCATTGAGCTGTAAAAGAAAGTTAAAAACCACAAAATCTGAGTTGTGAGAGACCTTTGCATGTAATGTAGCTAACTTTTTCCATCCTTTGATATTTAAACCCCTTCCGCAACATTTCAGTCATTGTTTGTCCCCTTAAAGTGTAATTCCAAGAACTCACCATAGTGCTACAGCTATTATTTGTCAAGAACATAGCATAATTTTGTACATTGTGATTTTACTAATAAAACCTGAGAGAATAAAATAACAAAACCTTTAAAGACCGCTTCTATTTTTACTCTCTTCAAATTATAAAATCTATCATTAAAGCCTAGCTCAATAAATACAAATTTCATTTATTTTTTGCCATTGTATGATAAAAATTATATTAATGATTATATTTAATGACAATATTATTAAAATTTTCCACATTAATCAATGTATTTTATAATTTTAAATGTTTAGAATCCTTAACTTTGGCTAATTTATATCTAATTTAATATGATGACAATTTATCAGAGAGTGACTGTTTAGGTTATGCCTTATCTCATTTTCCTAAACCTTTAATATAAGATTTCAAGGCTCAATTTTTATCCTTGGGGTTTCAATACATAATACAAATGGAATTTCATTCAGCAGATTATAGACCTCACTCTTAGTTGTAGGAGTATTTGCATTAATTATGAGTAGGTGACAACAAATTATGCTTTACTGTTTATAAAACATATTTCATCCTCTTCATCTCATTTGACTGCCAAACTGTCCTTTTAAAATAATAATTTTATTTTCATAATAGAGATGAGCAAACAGTAGCTAGTGTCTGAGTTAGGAAGGCTTTGACCCCTGCTCATTCAATCCAGATCCTATACTTTTCCTTCTGCCACTGGGACCTCTTTGGTCCATGGATTTGAATTTGTCAATCCATTAGTAATGTCTTCAGTGGGACATCCATGGTGTTAGCTGCGGGTCATGGGGCCGTTTTTCTTCCTGGACTACAATGGGTTCTGATGACCTTGAGTCCCGGGTCATGGACAAGGTGCTTCTTGGACGAGCTAGTGTGCTTTGGCTATGCGTGCTCTGCAACAGCATTTTCCAAAACGGCTAAGTTTCAAAGATCAATTTGTAGTTAATGGTTGCTGTCAGTACATTAGCTGCATGAACAGTTCTTAAGCATCCGGCTTGTCTTTATCCAGAAATTATCTCCTTAAATATTGAATGACCAAGCACAAGTTTTTCTAAATTTTCAGAGGTTCCTGTTTATTTATTTTCTCTGTTTGCTCTGTTTAAGAGAGGTAAAGATTTTTTTGTTTTTATTTTCTAATAAATAGTCACAGCTGGTAAAGCAACTGCGGCATTCACATCTTTTCACTTACTTAAATTGTTTCAGGTGGTGTACCTTGGGCCTGCCAATTGCAGGCAGCTCAAAGAATTATCTTCATATCTATTTTCTTCAAAACATTTACTCTTAGATGACAGCAATGAGCAGTGTGTTGAATGTATATACTTTATGTAAGTGATCAAACATTTGCTAAAATATGATGGTGCATATTAATTTTCAACTCCAGTCAGTGAGATCTTGGATTTATTATCTTAGACTGTTTCAGTCTCGAGATTTTTAATCATCAAAGAAGGAGGCATGCTGTTTTAAATGTCATGGATAAGGCTAATTCTTCATTAGCCACGTTTTTGACCAGGCTAATTCAGTTTCTGCTCAAGTGGGACATGGGAGAGAATAGAGGGTATTGCAGATTTCTCTCCCACAAGGAGCCTCCATTTTACTGTGGGTGGAATAGTACCCAGTCAAATCCTTCCCTTCTTCTGTGACTGAAAGTTCACCAATTAAAGATTGATGGTCTTAGAAATTAATTTCATACAATTGATTTATTCAGATTCTTCCACCTCTTCCCCAATCCCCACATCCTGCTGTTTGGGATTGTTTGGTCCTGAGAGAATGAAAATTTTGTGAGAAAAGAGAGATGCAATTTTATAGTGTTAAGTATTAAAAAGAAGGGGACTCAGAGTGCCTTGAAGTTTTCTTGGCAGACAAAATATAAATTTATTAATACAGTAACAAAAAAACTCACTGACAAACTTCCGTTAAGTTCTGATTCTGTTAAGTTCTCTGTTCTGATTCCTACTAGAGACGGAGGCACTTACTTTATTCTTTTTTTTTTTCCTCAGCAAGTCAAAAAGTGATGCTCTTTGCTAATGTAAAGTACAGCCCACCTAAATAAAACCAAATTTTGTCCAGGCCCAACTCTTCAAATGGATTCTGCTTCTACAATTCTCAATATTAGTTGGAGCATTGGCTGTGAATGTTAATTTCTTCCTGCTGCTAAGATACTGTCTTTCTTTAATAATACCTGAAGGGCTTCATTTTATACGGGAATCTTATAAAGATAATGAAATTAATAGTAGAGAATGAGTGAATCAAACCTTCATCAAATCTAGCTTTAGCAGAGCCTATATGTCTACCCAAAGCAATAAATGATTCTGTGATATGGTGTGATTCCGGAATTAACTGTAACACATTGGAACTGGACTCCCTTGCATCAGCTACTCTTACCCAAGGCTGACCTTACGCCAATATTGCAAGCAGTCATATCACTACAAATTTCAATGTCAAGGTAGTGATGAGAATGAAGAGGAAGGGATTATATCACATCCTTTGCAATTAAAGTTCCTAAAATTCCTCTTTTCATTGCTTTCTCCTTCTCCAAAGTTCCATTCCCCTTGGATTTTCCACTTGATTTCTTCTCTTTTGCCAGCGTTTTTGCCTTTTCACTTCCTACTTTCCATCCTTCTCCTCTGCTTCCTCTTTGTGTTTCTCTCCAGCTATGCTTGTTCCAAACTCCTTCTTTCTTCCCTTCTGGTCTCTTTCCTCTACAATATGTTCTGTTATCTCTGTTGTTACAGGTAACTTAAGATATAATTCTCTCAGTTTCCCAAAGTTTTACCTACATATCTCACCCACTTCAGCAAAGCAGCAATCACTCAGAGGTATCTATTGATACTTTTAGAGAGTTTAGCTGGAAGGGGTTGATGGCTGTTGTATAACCTTCCTTCAATGGAACTTTGGCAAACCCACAGCTAGGTGGGTCTAAGAAAAATGTCTTCAATCCTTCCTTTTAAGGACCTCGTGGTCTAATTTAGGTAATTCAAGTCTCTAGGTAAAAATATAAAAGGAGTTCATTTGTTCTAATAGTGGGTCAAAGAGCTAGGCAAAATAACTTCTGATAGGTTGATCAAGTTACTTTCTTAGAAGAAGTGGCATTTAATTGAATCATGATTTAAATGGGGGTATCTCAAAGGTGCAGATGATTTCAGAGAAAGGGCCATTCCAATCAACAGAGTCAACAGGAACTACAATTTTATAGTAGGAATCAGCAGTGCACTTATGGAAATGGTGATAATTCTAGTTGCCTGGTGCACAGAAAGGAAGAGGAAGAGTGGAAGCTTTGCTTGGGGACAAATTGTGGAGGAGCTTAGGAGCTAATGAGAGGTTTGAACTTCTTGGCAATGGGGAGCCAATGATAGCTGTTGAACCTGCAAATAACAAAATGGTGCTGGACTTTGTGAAGACACATTTGAAGAATTGTAAAATGGGTAGGAAGAAGAAAGAGTCTGGAAGCAGAGATATTAGAAGCCATTGTGATATTGCTGGAAAGACATATGGTTTTTAATCATTTCTGACCATGGTATTTGATATTTTTTCCCCAAAAGTGAAGAAGATTTTCTTTCTTTCTTTCTTCTTACAAACTGATTTAAAGCTCACATATTTTGGCTTGCTCTTTGAACAGATGTGATGGTTTATTCGTTAATATCTCCCTGAAGTTCAAGCATTTACGTGGAAAGATGTTTTAGAAGTTTCATAGTCCCTTGAAAGGAAATAAGAGGATAAGATTGCAGTAATTCTTGGAATAGTACTTTGAAAGAGAATGAAAGTTGTCAACTGCTTAATTAGTTTTTCTATTAGGAGATGACACCCAGAAGAGCATTTCTGAGAATATTAGAAAATTAAATGAAAAATCTCTCCCCTTTATTTAAATGTTACAACATACCACATCACACGATTATGCCTACAGAAGTTCCTGTTGAACTTTTCACTAGGGTAGTGAAAATTTTAAGGTGCAAGGCAGGTTTCTGCAACTTAGGGTCTATGGTAACTCTAGGGACTGTTCATTAGACTAACTTTTATTCATATATTTGTGAAATAAAGCCACTGTAAAGTGAATTTGTTAAACTTAAAAAGGGTTCATTATTCATTGTTAGAAGTGAATATATTTTAAGAAAATGTAGTCTTCCATTTAACAGTAAACTTCTGATTTGAATTTCTCACACTCAGTACAAGATATCCCACAGAACAGATATCTGTTCTTTGGCAGATGGGTTTAACTGTTCTCTCTTAACAGTCATAGGACTGCCGTTTTGTCTCAGTCTTTCAAAGAGAAGTTATGGGTATTAAATTTTTTGAATGAATTACAGAATTCTCCTTTTGGTGTCTAATTATCCTAAGTTTCCTTCTGAAATGTTTTCTTACTTTCTTCTCTTAAGTTGTAAATATAAAGGCATCTCTCTCTCTCTTTTTTTTTTTTGGGTATACTTTCTTCATCTACATTTGTCTTAGCCTAAATATTTTAATTGGAGTTACATATTTAAGTTGAGTCAGAATAAAAGTACTTATTTAAATCAGATTCAAATCCTGTGTGTAGGATTTTGTAATTTTCATCTGTTACTTTATTGATGGTGAGGCCAATAAGCTAATGGATTTTTGCAAAGTCTCAATACTTAAGGCAAATGAAAGAGAAGAGATGGAACTCTCAGAACTCAATGGGTTCTTGTAATAGTAAATACAATATGATGACAGGTAGTGCTATTATTTTTATTAAGTTTTGTTGTGAAAAATTTCAACTTACACAAGGCTAGAGAGACAAATCATATAAACACTCTTGCTCCCATCACAGCTTCAGCAATGATCAGTCCTTTCCTGTATTGTTTAGCCTAGCTTCATTCACTTTTTTCTTTTGCTTAAGTATTTTAAAATGAATCTCAAGTGTTCTTTTACTTTAAATACCAGATGTTTCTATGTCTCTCTCCAGCATGTTGCCAACCACCAGTATCTGTAATCTATGTGCCTGAGTGCTTTCCCCTGGAACTGTGGAGAGCTCTTGCATGGAGCAGCCTGGAAGTGCCAAGGAACTAACGTGGCAGGCGTAGTCCACAATCAGCGATGTGAGGAAGCTGGTGCATAACAACCCCAGCTTTCTCAGCTCTCTGATAGTTAATTCTTAGGTTTCAGTTTTGCACTGTCTCCCAGGCACCTTAATAGTGTTTTATTTTTTGCCTTCCTTCTTTTCTCTTTGTCCCTTCCCTGCTTCCGTATCAATATTATCTGCACTTCCCAAATGAACTACCTGTACTCAAACTTTATCTCATTTACTGCTTCTGGAGTAACACTAAGATATTTGGGACAGGAAATAGTCCTAGGAAACATATCCTCAAGATGGGATTCTGGATCACTAACTAGTCAGATGGCAAAAGAGCTCTATTGTTGATGAGATATAGAATGAGATAACCCATTCTGGATTTGGCTGATCACTTCCCTGTGTTTCATTGAACTTGTTTCTGGAGATCTAAAGTTGTGGTTTTACACTGGGATGATTTTGACCCTTCTGGAGAGAGTTTTGGTCATCACAACTTGGAGAAGGTTGTGCTACTGGCGTCTAGTAGGTAGGGGCCTGGATGCTGCTAAATAAACATCGTACAATGCATATGGCAGCCCCCGACCAAAGAATGATTGGGTCCCAAATGTCAATAGTACCAAGGCTGAGAAACCCTGATCTAGAGGCTTGGTTAGACTTAGGCTGTCCCTTTTATTTTTCCCTCTCCTGCCCTCTCCTCCCCTTCTCTTCCCTCCCTTCCCTTCATCTCCTGTCCTCTTCCCCTGTCACATAGACGTCCTAAGTTTATTTTGTACATTTCCTGCCAGACTTGGAATCAGTCATTTCCCTAAAGAGTTCTTTCCTTTAGATCCAAAATGGTGCTAAGAGCACACAATCTGAATGCTATTTGTCCTCATTGCTACTGAGCTGTCATTGTAGACAATTTTAGCAGACAGAACCAGGAAATCTATAATTTTTTAAGGAGAAAAATATGTAATGAATTTTTTCCTGATATTTCTAATTCAGATTTAAAGAGTTTTACTTAACTACTTTGACTTTAAACTTTTGTGTCCTCATCTTAAGCTGAAAATCTTTGTTTTTTATTTACTTTATCTGATACTTGTAATAGTTTCAGAATAACAAGACAAATATTATTACTAACAATAAGATTACTGAACACACTTAAGGTTTTAAAAATATTTCTTTTCATTTTAAGATTGTTTTACCTCCAGGGAGGCATAGCCCAAATTCTGTATGTTAGAATCACTCGAAATAATTCTTTGAGTTGTTATGCCACCAACATGAGATGTAGTTAGATTCATTTGCTTCACATTGCTTTCAATTTTCAGATTCCTTTATTCTTTCAGTTTAATTTTCAAAATTTATTAAAATAGTTACATGATTTCAAAATCAAAAATATAAAATGAGATGTATCCTATGCCCTCCATTCTGCTCTCCTTGCTTCTATTGGTAACTATTTTTACAAGTTTTTGATTCATTTTTCCACTCTTTCTTTTAAACATTGTAAGCAAATATGGATAAATACTTGTATATCCCTCTTTCTTACTCCATATGTAGCATGATGCAAATACTCTGCACAGTGCCATTTTTGCTTAGAAATTCTAAATTAACTCCCTGTGGGTACATAGAGATCTTCCCCCATTCACTTTAGAGTTGCTTACTACCAAATTGTATGAATGTAGCATAGTTTATTCAACCAGTCTACTATTGGTGGGTTGTTTTTAAATGTTTACCTTTACAAAAAGTGATGCAATGAATAGCTTGTGCATATGTCATTTCTAATTTTTGTCATTGAATCATTGAGATAGATACTTAAAAAGAAATCTCTGAGTCAAAAAGTAAATGCATGTGAAATTTTGCTAGATAGTGCCAAATTGCCCTTTAAGGGAGTTGTGCCATTTTTCTTTTCTGATGGTGACATCATTAATAAGTCACAATATTAAACAGCACTTCTATGAAAGTTGCACAATGAAAGGCTATTCTCTCCCTTACGTGCATGCCCATCAATTCAGTTTTATCTAGATACCATTGTTACCCAATTTAATTTGGCTTTTCTGAGGTAGTTCAGCATCTCTTGCCATTTTTAACTCCTTTCTTTGCACTAGAACCCAACCTTAGGGAATGCAACAACCTTTATATTCTACTCCTTCTTTCTGAACCACTATTTACTGCTAAAAAGTGCAATAAAATCATAATACAAAATACAGATTCGTGTGCCCTGAGTCAAGCTTTAACCTTGATTTTGTCCTAAGATATTGTTTTATTAGACTCTTGTTTATCCTATCATTTACTCTTATCATTTTACCCACATCCCTTAGGTTCAACTTCCAGCTCTGACACTTAAGAGCCATGTGACCCTGGGTGAATTACTTCACCTCTCTTTTCCTCTGTGTCCTCAACTGTAATGTGGGAATAATAATAGAAGGTGACCCCTCATGGGATTTTGTTAAGATTACAAGAAATAATGCATGTAAAATACTTAGAAGAGTGCCAGATATATTAAGTATTAAATAAATAATATTTTTTTTGTTATTCTTATTGGTGCTAATTATAATATTAATAATATCCAGTCTGTCAGAACAGTCCTTCTTGGGTCTTTGGGAACTTTACTGATGGTCCAAATGTGGTGAAAGATATTTGTGTCCACAGGGAAAAGTATAAATTTTAGAGGTCACAAAATCCAGGTCTTAATCATGACTAGCGGTCATAATTTTAGTGTTTTTTTTTAAAACTGCTCTCTACTTCTTTTTTCATACCCAATGAAATAGTGATATTAAGTGATATATCACTTCCTTGCTTAAGGGAATAGTTTGAATTTTATAGGCTTTTAGAAGATGCCTCAAAGGGTTTTAAAATATTAATCCAATGCTCAGACTCTTTGTGTAGGAATAGTTCTATTTTCTATCTCTGCCATAAGAGAGTGTTCAGAAAAGAAAAGATGAAAATAGTCTATATCTAAAAAACTTTGGGCAACTTGCCTGGGACTAGTTAAAAATAAGTATGGTTTTATTGGTGAGAAGATGTCTCAGTCCTCTGTTAGACCTGGGAAGGCAGCTTTGTTCTCTAGGCTTAATATGAATACTTTGTTTCTCTGTGGGTTCATTAATCCAACTATTTGTGTTATTTCAAAGATAAAGTTCTTCAATGCTCCTGACTGGACTCGCTATTTGTGCTGCTCTACTTTGAGAAGTGATAGTTTATTTTATTTTAATTTTTATTTCTATCATGGTTATTATCATGGCATACTTCCCCAACTATTTTCATGATCTCAGGTCTCCAGTCTGACTCCCATCCACCCCACTCTCAACCCAGACTAGTGAATTCACTTTCTGATGGCTCTTGGTATGCCTAGGTATCAGCATAATTTATACCCATCTCCTTTATTCCCCCTCCCCCGACAAATTTTTGAAAGTCTGGGACTGTATCTTTTTTTTATATCTATTATAGTATTTATTATTTTACATGATCCCATTCTCTTAGAATAGGGTTAGTCAATCGAGTGAGAAATCATGGCCCATTACTAACACTATCTTCATTCTTCTGACAAAAATTCAATGAATTCCATCATTTATCTATTCTAACACGATTCTTGTTTTTACCACAATCCCTATCAGCATAACTAAATCAGTTATTTCCTCTCTTTTAAAATCCAACCAATCAGCATAGAGATCTCTCTCTGATTTTAATTGTAGAGTTGTTTTTATTTTCACTACAGTCCCAGTCAGATTGTCCATTTCAGTCATAGACAGCCTCCTATAGTTCCTCAAATGGCATCAAATGATAAATGATTAAGAACTTTTTAAAGGATAAACCAACATTTCCTCTGCAAGTTGTACACAACTTAAAATACATCTTTAAAAGGGTATGTGTGACTGTATCTTTTAATCTTTATATTTTCAACAGTGACTGGGAAAGTCACTCTCCAGTGACTTTCCAATACTTTCTACATAAAATATACTTAATAGATATTTGTTGACTGTCTGAATAAATACATTTAATGATGATGTTATTCTTGAATCATAAGACCGAAACTTTAAAAAAAATCTTTTTCATGATACTGTAGATAAGAGCTTTCCTTGTTCACTGCTGGTTTTGAACTTGTCTCCAAATTTTCTGACTTTCAAACTTCAATTTTATAGAGGACATTAAGTCCGGTATAGTAAAAATTCTTCTATGTTTTGATACAACTTTTTTTGCGCTGACAAAGAAGTGTTCTATTGAGTCATATATAAAATAATGCATAGAATCATGAGACGTGATCTAGGGCCCACCGTTTTATGACATTTAGGAGCCCTGATAATGTTTTTTAATTATTTATTTATTATTTATTTTAAGTTGGTTTGTTTCTCTGCTTGGGAAACCGAGGAAACAGATATTCTTGGACTAACTGTGCCAACAGCCATCTCTCCGTTCTTACCTAAAGCCGTGTCATGTTCTTTGCTGATAAAACTGAGGAATGGAAAAATTCAGGAGGAAAATAGCCAAAGGCCACATAAGAATAATTGTTCTAGGACAATTGTTCTAGGACGATCTCTGCTCTGAAAGGTAGACTAGTAACTCGTAAACATAGCTAAGTTAGATTAAAGGTGTTTAGTAAGAATCAATGGGTTGCTTTTTGGGAGTTAATATTTCCTGGTCCCTCTCTGTTGGTCCCAGTCTGTATTACCCCTGTGAAGATATTGGAACGAAATGAGCGGGGGTGATTCAAAGTGAGATGACTCACACATGTGAGGGAGGAACTGGAGGCCGCCCAAGGCCTGGCTCCTCTGAGCAGTGCCAGTGATGATGACAGTCTGCAGAGGGCAGCAAGCTTTAGGACATGGCTCCCAAGACCGTTCAAGGTTGACATTGCCTGTTTGGCTGCTATAAAAAGGCTACAATATTGATTTCATTCAGAACATTTTTTTACTTTATTAATTAGTCAGTTAGCACCAGTTAATTAATATATTTTAAAAATGCTCATTATTAAAAAATGCACACTTTGGTGCGCCAGGCTCTGTGAAAGGATATGTCTCAAAGCCTAAAATTTACAATGCTTTTCTGATCCCCTTCCTTTCCCTCCATTGACCCTTTGATCCTGTTATTCCTTTGCTCACTTGTCTTGGTTCCCTTCTACTCACCTTTAAGAATCAGCTTGTGTCCTACCCCAGGAAGCCTTCCAGGACTTCCACAGTCTTGTTTAGTGCCTCTCTCTCTCTCTCTCTATATATATATATATACATATCTATGACTTTCTCTCTTTCTACTTCTCTGTCTCTTGGGGCTTTCCCAAGGTCCATTTCCAGCCTCCTTTTCTATTTTTCTTGTGAATACCATTCAATAGTATGGCTTAAAATTTCACCTCAGGGAGGATGAAGATTCATACAGTTTTTATCCTGACTTATTACTTACATTATAGTGTGAGAATTTGGCAATGCCATTAAATATCCTTCATAAATATAATTTGCAGTGGCTGCATAGTACTTACAAGAGCCATTATAAGAAGTCCCTGCCAGAATTCAGTTCCAGGAAAAATGTCTATAAATGGATTTTGGGGGAACCAGCATAATATAGCGAAAATTACTCTGGAAAGGGTATTGTATCAAAATGACAGACTAAACACAGGCACCTACCTCCTACTCCTTCTCCATATCCCTAGAAATGATAGAAAAGATAATTTCTTTTTTTTAAAAAGAACAAATCATAACAATCCTGGAAAAATAAAAAGATTGCTATCAGATGAGAGCAGAAATAAGGCATCTCTTAAAGATGGAAAGCAGAGAGGATTGGTCACATGCAGGACTGTTGAAACAGGTGGGAACAATTTTGATAGCCTGGTGCAATGGTGAAGAGGAGAGATATTTAGGAGCAACTGTATCAGCTGGTATATACCCCTTCTTCCTTGTGCCATGCAGGGCACAGAAGACTAATTCACCTCAAATTTGAAGCAGTGAGTACAGAGCAAAGAGATAATGGCTTTTGGTGGCTGGTGACAGTGGTGATGGAGAAATATGAGAGGATTTGAGATACATTTTGGAGCCTTTTGGATGAGTGACAAATTGCATCTGTGCTTGTGTGAGTGTGTGTGTGTGTGTGTGTACGTGCATTTGTGTGTGTGTTGTACTAGTTTTCTCTTGCTGTGTAACAATATCACCACAAACTTAGTGGTTTAAAACAGCACACTTATATTATCCCAGTTTCTGTGGGTCAGGATTCTGGGCACAGTTTTGCCGGGTTCTGTGTTTTAGTGTCTCATTTGAAAGCTGCAACCAGAGTGCCTGCTGGGGCTGCAGCTTCATCTCAAGGCTTGAATGGAGAAGGATCCACTTCCAAGTTCACATCGTTGTTGGTGGAATTCAATTCTTGTAGCTTATTGGACTGAGGGCCTCAGTTTCTTTGGTTGGCTGCTGGCTGGAGTTCCCTGCCGTGTGGGTCTCTGCAACGTGGTACTTGTTTTATCAAAACCAGCAAGGGAGAGATCCTCTCAGCAAGACAGATGTTACAATGCCATGTAATATAATTACAGAAGTGACATCCTGTCACTGTAGTCATGTTCAATACATTATAAGCAAGTCACAGGTCCTACACACTCAGAAGTACTTCTCAAGGGTGTGAATACCAAGAGGCAGGAGTCATGGGGGCCAGCTTAGGTTTGCCCACCAGAGGAGGTAAGGTGCAAAAAAGGAATCAGTTTTTTTTCCCTGAGAAACTGGTTAGATTCAAGTCTGTAATAGACAAGGACTCAAAACTTCTTGATTTTGTGTGTATAAATGAGTCACTTCGCTGTACAGCGGAGATTGGCACGGCATTGTAAACCAACTATACTTCAATAAAAGAAATAAAAAATTTAAAAAATTTTAAAAAAACCCTTGATTTTAGGCTCAAATCAACACTGATAGTGTGACATGGGATATTTCACTTTCTTCCCTGAATCTCACTTTCCTCATATATAAAATGAAGACGGAGCTGGACCAATGTTTCCTCTAGCTTTAACATTGAGGAAAATTTCAGTAAAAGAAAGGGGAGAATCTTCACTGCAAGTGATTAAGAATTGCACCAATGGAGCTACTCGAAGGGTATGTGATATATGTGTGTGTGTATATATATATATATATATATATATATATATATATATATATATTTGTGTGTATACATATATATCATATATATAACATATAAAACATATTACATATATGAAACATATATATAACATATATATCACCCATAGCAGAAACTAATGCTTGATCCTTCTACCCTTTGAGCTATCTTTTCTCGTCATTTTTCTTTCCTTCCTTGATCATCATCTGTAAAGGATAGTCTATGTTTATTCATTTTTAAAAATCATTGGTGCAATTCTTAATCACTTTCAGTGCAGATTCTCCCCTTTCTTTTACTGAAATTTTCCCCTCAAAGGTCATCAACAAACTATATTTGCCAGATTCAGTGAAGTGATCCCAATCTCCATCCTCCTTGACTCTTTCTGGCATTAGGTACCTTAAACTTTTCTGACTTTGAAATTTCCCACTTGTTATGGCATCTGTTAGCTTTGTTACCTTAACTTCCCCACTAAACTCTGACCCTCATTTACTGACACCTCTGACTTCCGCTGTTCCTCATCCCCCTAAAAATCCCAGTGTCTCCAGTGTTCTGTTCTCAGTCTTTTTCTTCTACCCAGTGGATCTTATTTACCAACATTGTTTAAAGTATTACTTTAAGAAAGATGAAAGCCCAATTGTTGTATTTAGCCTTTTTTCTTCTAAGCTGTTTTTCTTTATTTCCAAATGTTTATAATCTCTTTGGCACAAGTGACCCCCTTTAAAATTAAAATCCTTCTCCTGATGTCTCTATTGCCATTACTAGAAGCACCTTTTACCTGGGTACCAGAAGTGATTTTTTGGGTTCCTTTCTTTCCTTCATAGATGACATCTTATTCGTCGCTAAATAAGTCCCATACAATTTCCCTCCATAATGTCACTCAAATCTGTCTTCTTATTCCCATTTTTATTGCCAAGCTTCACTCAGATGCTTGATTATTTTTTTGAATTGACAATTCTAATAGAATATTAACAGGTGTCTCTCTCTCCATAGCTCTCTCCTACAACCCATTATTCAAATTAAACCAGTTCTAATTGCATCATTTCCTCAATTAAATCTTCTGGTTGCAGCTCTTTATCTCTTCCCACACCTGCCCTGCATGTAAGGCCATCCTTTCTCTAACTATGGCACTGATTTGCTGGGAATTTCAACTTAACTTCCCTCCATATGTACATTCCTCCATCTGAATGGATCAGCTCACCAATCCCTAAACCAACACAGACAATTCTGCTCTTTCCTTGCTGATGGTGTTCCTTCATCCTGAATATCTTTTTATCTTCACCTGTCCAAATCATACTCATCTTTCATCACACACTCCGACAACTATTTCTTTCATTCATTCATTTAAGAGATTAGGAGATATTTATTGAGTTTCAACTATGTATTAGTTAGGCACACATAAGACAGACAAGGTGCCTACTGCCAGGGGTGACAGACAGTGAGGGGTTGACCATTGTGGCTGGATCATAGGAAGGGAGGAAGAGTAGGATGAAGTGAGGTTGGAAAGTTAGACAGGAACCAGGCCATGTCAGAAGTTTGAATTTTTATTTTTCTAAGAACAACAGGAAATCACTGAAGACTTTCTAAGTAGGGTATAGCACACTTTATTTTGAAAAGTTCATATTACCTTAGCTGATGTGGAGGGAGACTAAAAGAGGGAAAAGGGAAACCAGAGAGGATGCTATGGCAATAGTCCTAGGTAGGGATGGTGGTGGTTTGACTAGATCACAGCAGTGAGAATAGAAAAACGTATGTGGATTTGAGATGTATTTTGGAGGCAATGCTGACTGGACCTGGTGACAGATTGGATAAAGGAATTATATGAAAAAAAGAATTAAGTTTTTGTTTTGGGCAATTATATGGCAGTGTTATTTACTAAGATGGGAAAGGCTAGGGGAGGAATAAGTATGTGGGAGAAAATTAGGAGCTCAAGTTTTGACATGTTAAAAATCATTTTTACACAAATGTTCATGGCAGCATTAATCATAATAGCCAAATATTGGAAACAGTCTAAAAGTCCATCTATTGCTGAATGGATTAAAAAAACTATGGTGCATCCATAAAATGAAATGCTATTTGGCAATAAAAAAGAATGATTCATGATTCAGCATGAATACTGATTCATGCTACAACATGGATGAACCTTGAAGACATTATACTAAGAGAAAGAAGCCAGACACAAAGGGCTGCATGTAGTAGGATTAAATTTACATGAAATGTCAAGAAGAGGCAAATCATAGAGACAGAACTTAGATTAGTGGTTGTGAATGGGGAGTGACTTTAATGATGGAGTTTCTTTTTGAGATGATGAAATTGTTCTGAAATTGAATAATGGTGATGGTTGTACAGCTCTGAGGCTATAAAAATCACTGAATTGTGCACTTTAAAAGAGTGAAATTTATCATATATGAGTTGCATCTCAGCAGATTTAAAAGTATATTTAAAAGAATTTTTTTGAGATGCTGTTTTGGTCTAGGTTCTTCAGAAAGCAAAGTTTCTGGTGAAGGGCTGATGTATTTTTTCTTTCTTAGGGAGCAGGGAAGTGAAACAGGGAAGGGTGGGCAACTCAGATTAAGATGCTTTATTGAATTGACTACAGCTAAATACAACTAAGTGCTTGATTCTATATGACCATTTCCCAAGAAGTTGCCTAACTCTATCCCGGACAGTCCATTGACTCCCATCTCTCTTGTACAAAGGTTCACCCCTTAGAGCATTAACTCCCCACACTTCCAGACTATACATACATGGGTACTACATAGGCTTGTCAATGTCTATGTTAGATGTTAGAGGTGAAACCTTTGGGTTTGAGGTAAGAGATATCTTGTGAGGGAATGGGCAAGCACTGTCATTTTATATCTACTTGACACTGGTTGGAGCCTAAACAAAGATGATTCTTGTAGGAGCTGAAGGGCTATACTGTAGAGCCTAATTATTTTCTGATAAAGATACCCATTAAATATTCATATTGCTGGTATGGCCAGTGAAGTTAGGTAGGGCTGTGCAGTGGGAAGAGTGTGGCAGTGACGCACAACATTGGGTGGAAGTTTTTGGAAGCTAGTGTGTGATTTGCCACATGCCATTCTCCTATTAGTAATATTTTAGATGACAACTGTCAGCTTAAGTCTTTGAATGAGAATGTCATCCATCTAAGACACCCACCAACCTGAGGGGATGTATAGTGTGAGCAGGAAATAAACCTCTGATTCTTCCAAGCATCTAGACTTTGGGTTGTTTGTTACGGCAGCAAAAACTAGCCTTTCCTTACTGATCTGTTCAAGAATATAAAGTGATCTGAAGCACTTTATAAGCTGAAACCCTTTAAAATATCACTAACATCAAAGGCAGTAGAGAAAAACTGGGAAGAGCATGGCTTTGGAGCTACGTGGGTTAGATTTGGAGCTTGATTCTGCTGATTATTAACTGTGTGACTTTGGGAAGTTGACTTAAACTTTCTGGCCTCAGTTTTCTTATTAGAAAAATTGTAATACCCATATTATAAGATCATTGCAAACATTAAATGAATTAACATTTGTTAAGTGCTTAGAGAAGTGCATAGCGGGACTTCCCTGGTGGTCCAGTGGTTAAGACTCCACACTTCCACTGCAGGGGGTGCAGGTTCGATCCCTGGTTTTGGGGAACTAAGACTCTGCATGCTGTGTGGTGCAACCAAAAAAAAATGCATAGTAAGTCCTCTTAATATATATATATATGTATAAATATATATATATATATACAATTTATATGGTAAGATATATAAACAAGTAGTATACATAAAGTGTTTAGAACAGAACCTAGCACAGAGTGAGCCCTTCATGTATATTTATTATTACTAATATTTAAAATAAAAAATATTGAATCAAATACTTGGCTAAGGATTTTCTCTGGGAAAGTCTAAGAGGAGATAGGAAAATAAAAAACAAGCAAAAGAGTTTTTTTTTTTTTTTTTTAATATGTATTTATTTATGGCTGTGTTGGGTCTTCGCCTCCGTGAGAGGGCCTTCTCCAGTTGCGGCAAGTGGGGGCCACTCTTCATCGTGGTGCTCAGGCCTCCCACTATTGCGGCCTCTCTTGTTGCGGAGCACAGGCTCCAGACGCGCAGGCTCAGCAACTGTGGCTCACGGGCCCAGCCGCTCCACGGCATGTGGGATCTTCCCAGACCAGGGCTCGAACCCGTGTGCCCTGCGTTGGCAGACGGATTCTCAACCACTGCACCATCAGGGAAGCCCTTTTTTTTTTTTTTTTAATTGTAATTGGGGATAAGTGATTCATAGGCCAGCTCAGGTGGGTTTTACCTCCTGGTAAAATATGCCTGGACACATTGTCGTTACTTCCCTTTCTATTCAGGTGTGACCTGAGAAAAGAAACAGAGCACAAGGGAATGGAAAAGACAAACTAAGGTTTTTTTCTTTAATTATCTCTATCACCCAGAGAATAGGTCACCTGTGACTGACACTGAACATGCCTGTCAAAGAGAAATAAGCAGCTCAGGGCAATTTCACACAGCCAAGCAAAGACAGAGTCCTTGAAATCTCATGAAAGACTGGTCCAGAATTTATCAGGATGATTTATTCATCAGAATCACCTGAGATACTCATTAGAAATACAGATTTCCAGGATCTCATGGTGGTAAAGGGAGAGGATAGTTCTGGAAATCTGAATTTCAAACAAGTTTTTTAGGGCGTTCTTCTGCCTGTTTACATTTGAGACCCCTCCAACTCCAATCCGGTAGTTCAGACTAACTGAAATAAATAACACTGCCACCTGGTGGCAGTAGATCCAAATTACAGGTTCAGAAGTCATTGCATGGTAGAATCAGAAGTAAAAAATTTCAAGTAACCACCGAACAGTCACAATTAAATGAGAGCAGTCACCTCTGCCCTCTGTGACTCCCACACATATTTTTGAGTTTTCTGGATTAGCTTATGTAGAGTTTATATAATTTGGACTCTTGAGGATACAGCCTCTTATTTTAATTCATTCCTTTTGTTAAAAATTGAATTTGAAAATAGACCTTATCTTTTTGATTCTAACTATACACTCTCATAACATGTAATCACTTTTTAGAATTAAAAAAAAGCATGTCCAAACTTAAATTATATGACCTGTAGGAAGTTCTTGTGTCAGAGAACCTCAGGGAGGAGGAATTTTAACAGAGAAATGTCTGGAATAATTAGTTTTGCCCTTTGGGCTCTGTGGTTATCCATTAAGGGGGGAATATACAAAAGGAGTTGGTATCCAGGAAGTTTTCTTTATCTATTTTCAGAGAATCTAGGCTGTATAAAAACAATTCTTTCCTAAACATTTGAATTGGAATAGACTTAGCTTTGCTGAGCTCAAATTCTTTCTGGTTTACTTTTGTCATGAAAAGTGGACATACTTCTGCAAAATGGGAGCAGAAGTAAGTGCTGTGCTTTTAAATATAACTGGTATTTCATAATGGATCATGGTATCCAAGCTTGTTTTACTAGGAGTCAGTAAGAACCAAGCATGGTATAACATGACTTTAAATTGGGCACCATTCCACTCAGCCCCAGTGTGGCAACTCCACAACAAGACAGCTTGGCAATGTTCAAGATGATTTACAACCAAAGATTGTATGTTCTCCATGGAAAAAAAGACATGTTAACAAGGATAATGCTCATAAATGAAATACATGAAAATTACTACTACGTTATCCATAGCTATCCTATTATTTAGTGTTCTTACAGCCTCTGTAAAAAGACTTGCTCTGACGGATTTCTGTAGCAATGCTTTAAAAATTTAAAAATATTGAGATGAAATTCACATAACATAAAATGAGCCATTTTTAAAGTGAACAATTCAGTGGTATTTAGGACATCACAATGTTTTGCAACTACCATCTCTAGTTCCAAATAATGTTCTTTACTCCAAAAAAACTCCATACCCATTAAACAGTTGGTATACCAATGCTTTTGAATGACATATGGAGAGAATTTCAAGAAGCTGTAGAAGTGTTTACATGGTTGCCAAAGCTTTTTTTAGTTTAGCTAAATCAGTTGGGAGGAGTTTATAATCAGAGGATTTAAAGAGCCTCACATGATGCAATCAGAACACTGGTTAAACCATGGAACACCGATGAAAAGAATTCAATTGTGTGTCAAGGATGGCCGCTGGCTTTGAAGATATGACACACTCCTTTGCAAATAGAAAAGCCAACAAAAATGTGGGCAGTGAGTGTGTGGGTTCCTTTATATGCATTTTATTAGCAATTATAGAATTATCTATGCAAATTTATCATAAGATGTCTAGGCAAGCATTGCATGCCCACCAGCTTAAGGTATAAAAGGCCCTGTGCAGGACGAGAACTTCATTCATTCTTGGGTAACTTGCTGTTTGCAATCTATCCAAATCCTTCTCAACTCCTGCCACCATGACTCATTACTTCTGCTGTGGAAGCTACTTCGCAGGTAATCCTTGCTATGGAACCGATTTCCACAGGACCTTCAGAGCCACACTCCTGAACTGCGTCATGCCCCTGGGCTCTCCCCTGAACTACGGTTATGGATGAAATGGCTACAGCTCCCTGGGCTACAGCTTTGGTGGTAGCAACATTAGCAACCTAGGCTATGGCTACGGTGGCAGCTTTTGCCGGCCATGGGGCTCTGGCTCTGGCTTTGGCTACAGCACTTACTGATGGACCATGGCTCCAGATGACTACAGGACTCTTCGATCATTACTCTGTGCACAGAACAACCTGAAAAACAAAGTCTGTCTTCCTGCTTCCAGATATGCTTGAAAGATACATCTTCCATCTTCTCGCTGACTTCTTGCTGAAATCCTGGTCTTTGATGATGCTGAACAAGTCATCCAGGCATAAAATGCTGAACTGATACTCATCTACAGCCAAAGCAAGATACATTTCTCTGATATACCTGAATTTTTACTAGTGAAGCAGGCAGTTTGTCTCTTATGGTCGCTCTGCCCATGTATCATTAAACTCTACATCAACATCAATGCATTACAATTAGGTATGAGTAGGAAGGGGTTTTGCTGTTCGTCTCAATAAATCAAATTCATTTAGCACAAATATTTTTGTTCTGGTTGTTTATTTTACGATGCTTTTTTGTTTGTTTGGTTTTTTTTGTACTCATCAACCACTTTCAACCTGTAATGGTGAACTTCAATCAAATCTTATTCTGATTTCAGACTGTACACCAAGATAAGGTGATGCTTAATAATTTTGTCCCTTTATGTTGAGCTTTCAATTGTTAAAAATTCCTTTAAAAAGTCCTAAATTTAATCCAAATACAGATGACCCTTGAACAATGCAGGGGTTAATCCATGTATAGTTTATGTTCAGCCCTCTGTATCTGAGATTCTCTCTGACTCTGTGGATTCAACCACTGTGGATTGTGTAGTACTATAGTATTTACTATTAAAAAATATCCACATATAAGTGGGCCTTTGAAGTTCAAACCCACTCTGTTCAAGAGTCAACTATATAGTCTGTATACTGCAGTTGTTAGTGTTTCTCTATGTTGATTATAAACAGGAACATTTCTTAGTTGTTGAATGTTAAAAAACATTTCTTTCCTCCTTTCATTAGTGACACAATTCCATCTTGTTTTTTCCCCTTTTCCTGCTGTTTATAGAACACAGTCTAGAGAGATTTGAACCCCATAAACTGTTGGAAAAAGTTCACTAAATGGACTGAGTTATGACACTCTGTTTTTAACACATTCTAAGATTTGGTCAGTAAAGGGAAGCCGACAGCTAAAAGCACATAGTATTTTTTTCCCTTTTTGATTGATGGGTTTTATTTTTCCTACCTTCTTCATCTCTGATTATATATATAGCTGTATTAAAAATGAAGCATTTATTCTTTGGAATGATAGTTGCCATCAAAAGCACTTGAAATGATATGTGGTCTGCACTTAGAAAATGCTTCTTATCTTCTTTCCTGAGAAACCTCTGCTCTGTTTGAATGAAAGCTCATGCATTCATGTATCAAGTATTTATTGCACCCCTGCCTGTGTCAGAGAAGATGCTCAATAACTGTTCATTGATTTGTTAAATCTCTGCTTTATGGGTGCAAAATATTGTAGAGTCCAATATAAACTTCATTTATGTATGAAGTTATTGGGCTCTGGCCACTGTGTTAAAACTTGAGGCACTGTAAAAACCTGCAGCAATCTCTGGCCTGAGACACTGACTATCTTCAAGAGATACTCATTCAACAGACACTCACCAAGTAGCTACAACACCAAGCATTGTCCTAAAATTTGGGGACAGAGAGATAAATAAAACACAGTTCTGACCCTCAAGAGTTAAATATAGTTTATTCAATATTTACAGGAAATTTAATAGTCTCCTATTTTATGTCAATTAACAGGTTATAAATGATTATCCAAAGACTCATTTCCTTACAAGGACCCAAAATATGAGACAGCCTATAATAAGGTATACATGTATATATATATTTATATATATCCCTTGATTTGGGTTTATCCAACTTTCCTCATGATTAGATTCATGTTTAGCATTTTTTGGTAGAAATGCCATAGAAGTGATGCTGTATCCTTTTCATTGCATTGTATCAAGAGACACTTTATGTTGGTTCATGTAAATTTGGTTGGTGGTTACCTTGATCACTTGATGAAAGTAGTGTCCTTCACGTTTCTTCACTGCAAATTTGCTATTTCTCCCTTTGTAATTAATAATTAATTTGTGTCGATACTTTGACACTATGTAAATATTCTATTCCTTATCAAACTTTCACCCACTATTTTAGGATCCATTCACAATTTTCTAATTTTCTAATTCCTTCTATATTTATTATTTGGCATTCTATGTAAGAAAGAAATTTCTCTTCTCCCCACTTATTTTTTGTGTGCTTATTTATTAGTATCAATATCTATATCAATATGGGCTTGAGGATTCTTATTTTACTCAATGTGTTACCATCCATTATTATTATTATTAATTTTGATGCTCAAATTGTCCCAGATTTGGAGAGAGGGGACATCTTCATGCTGGCTCCTTTGTCCTTCAGAAATGGCCCCCATTGCTGTTTGATCAATGCCTTCCTTTCTGGCTCAACAAGATATTCCAGGCTCATCTTGAACTTTTCTCCTTCAGTCATGGAAGTGCTAGATCCCTTAGGTGAAGACTGGTATTAAGAAAGTATGATATAGGTGTTAAGTGTACTTATTGCTATGGTATCATTGCTACATATGCTAATTTCTATCCTCTCATATGTTATAACAGTCATTGCTATGATTGTCAGTCATTCTTTCAGATTTAATAATGACACACTGACGAGCTGCACTGGAGCTCTGGGTATGGTGGAAAAGTTCATTGACAGGCAGAATTCACTTTAGGGTAAGAGAGGGGTGACTGACGTTTAGGCTGGATGAAGTCCTCAAATGCGTAAAGATCTAAAGTTTAAGTGTATAAAGGTCTAAAGTTTTGCTCTAAAGTTCAAGTGACAACACAAGTTGCCCTAGTACCCCATCCTGTTCTTCAACGAGATTTTCATTTAACCACCTTATCTCTGTTTCAACCCCAATCCTGGTATTTTTCTTAGTGTTCTGAGGCCCAGTCCTCCCTGGGAAATTGAAGGGAAGATCAGCTTACTGTTGCTGTAGTGCCCTCCTCTCATAGCTTCTCCTTCTTTCTGTTTTCCCTTCATCTCCTTTCCATCATCCAGGCCTCTAGTTAATCTCCCCTCAGTTGATGTTGTCCCTACAATTCTCTCTGTCATTGTTGGCTTCCAGCCTTTGCTATAATTTAATGGGTTCTAGGGAAGGGGAAGGAAAAAAATCTGTATGGTTGGTCCGCCTGTCATCTTGAACCGAACATAAAGACCTTAATGAGGGACAAGCAGGGATTAAGTACAACAAAAACTTATCTCTTTTTCTCCTGTAGTAATTATGTAACAGATACAACAAGAGATAATTTTAATAAAACAATAACAGGTTTTTTGAGGCAGATTTCATTATCTACTATATTACTGAAGAGGAAACCAGTGTCGAAAAGTTTAATTTGTTTGAGGCTGCATCATTCATTTGTAAAGAAAATGTCAAGCTATAGGTAGCTAAGGATGATCTGACTCTAAATCCATCTCTCCACTCTATCATATATATGAGATATATGTTTAATATATATTATATATTAATATATTATGCAATATGTAACAATCATATATATAATATAATAATATATAATATATACTTTATATATTTAATATATGTCATATATATAAATTTTATATATATCATATATATATATATATATATATATATATATATAAAATATCATATATATATTTTTGGCCGCATGGCATGTGGGATCTTAGTTCCCTGACCAGGGGTTGAAGCTGGGCCATGGCAGTGAAAGTGCTGAGTCCTAACCACTGGACTGCCAGGGAATTCCCCCTCCCTCCATACAACACTTTTAAAGCTATAGAACTCTTTCCCAGAAGTATCCCTGCTTGATGCACTTTTTTTTTTTTTTTTTTTTTTTTGTGGACCATTTTTAAAGTCTTTATTGAATTTGTCACAATATTGCTTCTGCTCTATGATTTGGGTTTTTGGCTGCAAGGCATGTGGGATCTTAGCTCCCCAACCAGGGGTTGAACCCACACCCCCTACACTGGAAGGCGAAGTCCCAACCACTGGACCACCAGGGAAGTCCCTAATGCACTTCTTATGCCATAAATAACTGTACCTAAATGTACATATTGATTTACAGTTTACAGAATACATCCATAGAATTTTATTTAATTCTGACAATTGTCTTGGGAAATAGGTATCATTAGGAATTTGACGGAAATTAAGTAATTTTCCCAACTGGGCAAATATTTACCAACTGGGAAAGCTGAGCCTTGAGCCAAGGTATCAAGCTGAGGTCTTCTGATTCCTTCCAAGCACATTATTCTACCACTGATAACAGAGGCAAAACATTCATTATGTGCTTACTGATTTGACCCTAAATGAGGTTATGAAGGTCCTCCAGTATTTTCATAAGCTTGCCAAATAATCTTAATTATTAGCCTTCATTCTTTACCTTGGTACCAAGTCCTTAGGTTTTCCCATCTCATTATCTCTACAAAATGGTGGCAGATCTTCACTCCTAATTTCTGCCTCCATTCATACCCTTATCGTTTCTTGCCTGGATTAATACATCTGCTGCCTATCTGGTCTGCCGGCAATCTCCAAACCATCTTCCATACCACAGATGAAATCATCTCTTAAAATGCCAATCTAATGACATGACTTTCTTTCACAAACTCTGGTTATTTTGTGCTTACTTACTGATTTCAGGATAAAGATCAGTTAGTGGCTCATAAGAACACCTATTTCTCTAGTCTCATTTCCTACTTCGTTATAACACGCTTCCCTTTCTCCTGCAATGGTTCTTTGCTGTCTTCTGCCCTCTTCTTCATCCAGTGAACTCCTACGGAGCTTTCAGAAGGCCTTCCTCTACCCCAGGGGTCCTCCCTTGTTCCGACTGAAAAGCTTCACCTCTGTTTACTTTAATATGGCAGTGCTCACACTACTCTCTGCCCACCAACCAAGACCACCTGGAACACATCGTAGTCAAACAAAGTTGGGCTTATGACTTACTGTGATGATGGAGATCATGCAAATGAGAAACTGTAGGATGTCTCAATAAGAGGGTTAGGAGGGGCTTGTTCTAGGACTTGGGCTTGAAGGAGTTGATTTTGGAGAGGATTAAAGGAGGCAGTGGTCTCTTCTGGATTGGATACCGTCTGTAAAAAATTTCCACAAAGTTAGTGGTTTAAAACAACACAAATATACTCTTACAATTTTAGAGGTCAGAAGTTCAAAAGTCAAGGTATTGGTAGGGCTGTATTCATTGTGGAGGATTTCATTTCCTTGCCTTTTCCAGATTCAAGATGCTGCCCCAGTTACTTGGTTTGTGTCTCCTTCCTTCACCTCCAAAGACAGTAGCATAGCATCTTCAAATCTCTCTCCCTGATCTGACTCTGACCCTCCTACATTCCTCTTTCACTTTAAGGATCCTTTTGATTACATTGGGCCCACCCCGATAATCCAGAATAATCTCTCTACCTCTAGGCTTGTGGATTAACAACCTCAAAGCCCTTTTGCCATGTAATATAACATATTCACAGGCTCTGGAATTAGGATGGCGGCATCTTTGGGGGACCATTAGTCCACTTCCCAGAGGTAACATCAGGAAACAGACCTAATTCTATGATGGGTATTTTAACAACTTTTACTGAGGAAGTGGAACAAAGCTAAAGCTGTCATTGGTAAAAAAGCAGTAGTCACTGAAGATGATGTTTAGTCATTTTTGTGGTTTGTATAGTGTTCTTGTTTTCATCAGTTCTCTGGTATGGCTACAGAGTGGTCTTGTTTTTGTCTCTCTCCATCATTGTCACAGAGTGACCTTGTCTGATTTGATGTTCTGAAGATTGTGTGTGGGAATCAGGGAACGCTCTGGTTTACCATTAGTGTTTTCAGGGCTGCTGTTTATCTTTCTCACCATCATTAATTGGCAGGTCTGATTCCCTCACTGTAGCCTGTATGCTGTAAGGTTTTTGAGGACAAGCACCATGCTTTATTCAATGTTCTATCACCAGTGCTGTATCCCAGACACCTGATAAATATTTGTTGAACTAATATAATTATTTAAAGCCATGGAGGAAAAAGCCTACTCCCTTGCTACTTAAAATATGGTCAGCAGACAAGAAATATGGGCATCACCTGGGAACTTGTTCAAAATGCACAATCTCAGGTTTTCCTCTTCCAAATTATACTCTGCACATTGACAAGATCCTCAGTGATTTGTGTGCACATACAATTTGAGTACTGGCCCAAGTCCTGTTGATTCTTATCCCAAAATAAGTAGAGAAGGAGACATATCTCATTGTTGATGTTTAAAGTGTTGATGAAATGGTATTAACATTTTCAGCAAAAAAGGAAAGTTAAAAAATTATTTTCCTATACTTTTGTTCAATTTTTTATTGCTATTTACAGAAATACTAGTTTATGTTTTTTCATTTTTATTGAGAATAGAAAAAAAGCACTTAAAATTATAGCAGGAGAGCTTTCTATTAGATAAATGGAAATATTTCTTGCTTCTAAGGCCTGCCAGGCAGAGACCACTCAGAATGTTATATGACTCCTGAGTATGTTGAATATGGTTGTCTCTAAAAATACCCTGTTATTCCTCAGACACCAATTCCTTTTCAATTCCTTGACTTGCCTCTGAGGCTCCTGACATTATCTTTGACAATGATATTTGCATTACAGTATTCTGTTCCATTTTCTTCCCTTTCCAATCATCCTACCCTTTTAATAACCTGCTTTATGCCTCATTATTTCCATTTTGAAGCTTCTATGTCCTACGCACTTGGTTGCAATGACAGAATTTTCAACACTTTCCTAATGAACAGCCTTAAATTTTAAGATAAAGAAATCTTTGGGACACAGGTCCTAATTTTTTTAATTTAAATTTATTTGTTTTTATATTTAGTTTTTGGTCAGCAAAGACTTTGAAGAAAGGATGCTTTTAGTAGATTGAACTTGCCATCATTTTTTGTTTGGCTGCAATAGGAAACACTATTTTCAAGGTCATCAGAAGAACACGATCTCAGGCCTTCCAAAGGGTAGCTAACAAGCGAGTTGAAATGTCATGCTTCTACTCATCAGCAAGTCTGTCTTAGCACCGAGGTAGCACAACAGACCATAACTTCTCATACTTGATCCTTTTCACTAACTCAGCTTGCTGGTTGGTTCTGTGCTTTAATTTTATACACATTTCCAGTTTCTGGCTCTAACTCTCTCTTTGCGTCACAAGTAGTAGACCTCAGCTCCTCCATTTTGCATCAGCAGGAGTAGAGGGTAGATGCTAAAAAGGACCTTCAGATCCCACTAGTGACTAAAAGCTTGCAGAAAAAATGTACTTTCCTTGGAATTTCTTTTTCATATTGATTCTGAATCACATGTGAAATGTTTCTGACCAGAGTCAGTGGGCCTATTACGCATCCAGGCATTGTTGTGGTGTCACATTATTTCTTAAGAAAACCACATGGATTCTACATCAAATAGCAAGCTTCGTTAATTAGGTGCTTGCTCTGATAATTAACTAAGTAGCCTCACAATGTGGCTTAGCTCCAAAAGTGCTGAGATAGCAAGGCGTTGAAATTGTGTCTCAAGTTAGTCCCAAGTCTTGGTCAGCAAGTTCTGGCCCATGTCATGTGACATTTTTGGGGTATGTTGCATGGCAGTCATATTTAACTGCATATGATCTTGACTTTAGACCAGCGTTTTTGACTTTGGCTCTGTTGACATTTTGGGCTGGATAGTTTTTTGTTGCTGGGGGGAGGGGAGTGTTTGGTGCATTGCAGAATGTTTGGCAACATCCCTGGCAAAGAAGCATCTCACCAGTCATGACAAGTGAAATTGTCTCTAGACATTGCCAAGTCCCCTGGGGAGCAAATTTGCCCATGATAATAAGTTACATCAACTCTGCTTATTAATCCTGGCTAAGAAGGTGTCTCCTTTTTCTCCTTCACCATTTTACACTCATCCCATTTTAAGTTGTGTGTTTTGTTAAAGAGGACACTTTTTCAGATGGCTAACCATTGAACAGTACAAATTTCTCGAGGAGTGACCAAAGCACTTTATTTATTTATTTTTTGGCATGCCACGTGGCTTGCGGGATCTTGGTTCCCCGACCAATTATTGAACCCAGGCTACGGCAGTGAAAGCACTGAGTCCTAACCACTGGACTGCCAGGGAATTCCTCCAAAGCATGTTATTGGAATCACTTGGGCTGCTTATTTAAAATGCAGACTCCTAGGCCCCAGCACAGATCCAGGCAATCAGAATCTACAGGAACAGAGCTCAGAAATATGCATATTAAACAAGTATCCAAGGCGATTCTTGCACAGACTAAACTTTGAAACTACTGTGGTGGAATGTCTTGTAGAGGTTTCAACATTTCTCTTCTGCAATTCTGTCACTGCATTTTGTGTTTTAAAGTGATGGCAGCTGGGTGCTCATGAGTGTGTCTTAGCAGGGCTGTGTAACACAGTGAACAAAAGTACTCTATATAGTTGCATGCTTAATTGACAAAATCCAGTGGGAGAGGGTTGAATTGTAATCTTAGCTTATCAGTAATTTTGATGTTAGGATCATTCAATGGCTAAGGTGGTGAGTCCCAGGTTGTCAACTTACCTCCTGTTACAGTCGAAAGACTTGGGACCCAGGCAAGTGATTTGCATAAATTCTTACAGCAAGTGAGTGACCAAATTTAACTTGGAATATTCATTCATTCACTCATTTATTCAACTGATATTCATTGAAAACCTACATCATGCCCAGTAGTGATCTAGGCACTGAGGAATCAGGGCTGATTAAAGACGTCATTTTTGCTCTCCTTGAAACAAGCATGTTGCTGAGGCAGGTATTAATCACACAAATAAAGGTTAAAGGACTACAAGTAGGAGGGAGATGGTGGCCACTATGATAGTGTAGGTGGACTTTGGCTACTCAGGGACCACAGAAAGGCCTCCCAAGGGAAGTGATTGAACTAATATCTGAAGGTTGATGGGAGCTGAGGAGGACAGAGGAGGGAAGATAATTCCATGTAGAACAAACAGAAAGTGGCAAGACATATGATATATTTGAAGATCTAAGATAGTCAATGATGTCTAATCAGAGTCAGTTGAGGGCTTTTAGGTCAGATTGAAGATTAAAAAAAAAATCTAAAAAGCAATGGGATGCTACTGCATTTTTTAAAAATTATTATTATTTTTTGGCTGTGTTGGGTCTTTGTTGCTGTGCGCAGGCTTTTCTCGATTTGCTGAGAGTGGGGGCTACTCTTTGTTGTGGTGTGTGGGCTTCTCATTGTGGTGGCTTCTCATTGCAGAACACGGGCTCCAGGCACGTGAGCTTCAGTAGTTGCGGCACTCGGGCTCAGTATTGTGGCACACAGGCCCTAGAGCATGGGGGCTTCAGTAGTTGCAGCACATGGGCTCAGTAGTTGCGGCATACAGGCTCTAGGGAACATGGGCTTCTGTAGTTGTGGTGTGCGAGCTCAGTAGTTGTGGCTCGCAGGCTTGGTTGCTCCACAGCATATGGGATCTTCCTAGACCAGGGGTTGAACCCTTGTTCCCTGCATTGGCAGGTGGATTCTTAACCACAGCACTACCAGGGAAGTCCTGAAATATTTTTAATGTTTGTTTGTGTGTGTGTGTGTTTGTATTGTAACCAGATCTACATTTTGTAAACACTTTGGCAATGGGAAGCAGTGTGTAAGGAGGGAAACTGTCAACTTGATTAGTTTTGCAGTCACCATAGCAGTGTAGGTACATAAGCTGGTAGCTTGAAGTAGGTAGTGTGCCAGGCTGAATAAGCTGCCCCCAGAGTTGTCCACTCTGAATTTCTGCAACCCATGAAAATGTTACCTTACATGGTAAATGGGGCTTGGCAGAAGTGATTAAGTTAAAGATCTTCATATGGGGAGATTATTTTGGATTATCCAGGTGGGCCCAATGTAATCACAAGGGTCCTTATAAGAGGGTGGCAGGAGGGTCAGAGTCAGTAGTAGGAGATGGGATGATAGAAGTGAGAGATTGGAGTGATGAAAGGAAGTGGTCACAGGCCAAAGAATGCAGGCCACCTATAGAAGCTGAAAAAGGCCAGAAAACAGATTCTCCCCTCAGAGCTTTCAGAAGGAACTGGCTATGCCGACACCTTAATTTCAGACTTCTGGCTCTTGGAATTTGTGATAATAAATTTGTGTCTTTTTTAGTCACCAAGTTTGTGGTAATTTGTAGCATTAGGAAACAATAAGAAATAGAGTAATGAAGTGGACATTGATAGAAATTAATGGATCCAAGAGAGTGTTAGAAGGTAAAAGTGACAGCACTTTGTGACAGACTGGATTTGCAAATGCAGGGGAGGGGGGTGTCAAGGGTGACTCCTAGGTGCCGAGATTCTTATTATTCAGATGGTATCACCTCACTGCTGGGTGTAAATCTTAATTTCATATCAAAAACCAGATGCAATTTCTGAATATGAGGCCCTAGACAACAATAATTAAATTTTGTATGCAAGTTAGTAAATTGCCTGAAAGGAAGTCATATTTTGAGGGTCTCAGTGTCTGATTACCAGATAATAGTAACCCAAAGGCGTTAGGAGGATTTTAAATCAAGGGTCTAAGCAAGCAACCTCCTTGGGGTAACTTTACATTCTGGAAGCATGAAAATTTTCTTTATTTTCTTCTTGCAGCAATGATTAGATGTTGTCTCTACTGGCTATTGTATTATCTCTAATTGTCCCAAATACCTTACAGAGCCTTCCAATGGGAGGACCTCAGCACTGAATTACAGGTGTGCCAGAGTGTTGCGGCTCTTAGTCCTCCAGCTGATCTGGACAGGACCTGGGGTGCCAGAGCTCCCAGGATGGCTATCTCTTCCCAGTGAGTCTTGTCAGATTATCCCACTGTACCCTAAAGATGTGTAATGATGTACTTTGATGCCGTAATGGGAGAATGATTGAGAAGCACTGCCCTTTGGTATTCCTTCTCCCAGTGTCTTCCACGGATGTCTTGCATCAGAATTCCTGGTAGGGATATGATCCTGATAGATGGTTGTTAACCCACTTGTTAAATCTACCTCCCTAACAATTCTTAATTTCATCCCCTTGCTAATACTGCCACCTAGTTAGTGAAGTAGCTTTTGTGTAACTGATTATCAATCCAGTGACTATTTTTCCTCCTTCTTCTAGGTTGCCAGAGCCTGCTTCACATGATCCGGGCAGAAAGTGCCCAATACAACTTTTCTAGCTTCCCTTGTCATTCGACCCTGGGATATGATTCAATTCTGGACAATGGGACATAGAAGGAATCCATTGGAAGACAAATAGGAAATGAATTCCTGCTCATTGCACAATGAAAAGGAGCTTTGAGAGAAGTCCTTTTTTGTTTTTTAACTCCTCTATTTTTAGATGTTGATGTGAACGAATCTGAAGCATTGACCTGCTGCAGTGATTTTGCAGCCATGAGAAGACAGAGAATCACACCTCTGAACCCTGATGTTGTCAAGCCCTGGAGCAACCTGGAATTGCTTACGCTCTCATTTTCCATTATTTGTGAAAAATAAACTCTTTTCATTTAGCAACTTTCAGCTGGTTTTGTTTTTTGTTTTTCTTGTGTTTTTGGTTACTTGTAGCCAAAAAAATGCCTAAAGGATACAATTTTAAACCTGGTCTTCATACCTCCAGGGTTTCCCAATTCTAATTCATCTTCCACACTGTCAGAGTAGTGATCTCTCTAAAATGCAGAACTGATTATGCCAACCCTAGCTTAGTGTACGAGTGACTCCCTTTTCCTCTGCAAAACACACAGTCTCATATGTCCCCTGACTGTCTCTCCAGCTCCAACTTCCATTAATTCTTCTGTCACATGCAAGGCTACGGCCCCACTGAATGGTCAATGTCTCTTGGAAGGCATTGTACTATTTAACACCGTTAAGACTTTGCTTCAAACACTTCTTTCTAGAATATCCTCTAAATCCACTATCTTCCTAACTGATGTCCATTTTCAAGACCCAGTTCAAATATCTATCCCTTTCATAATGAAGCTTTCCATGGACATTACCCCTTACATCACGTAGAATTGTCCACTCTCTGTTTCACCCCCTGAAGTCTACAAGAGGGCAGTGTGGACTTCCAGAGTAGAACATATAACATTGCATGTTCATTTATTTATCATTTTCCATTTAATTACCATTTCTAATTTGTCTTTAGATTTCTAGCACCTAACAACATGCCTGGAATATAGGAGATGCTCAGTAAATATTTGTAGGAATAAATGAAAAGAATGAAATATAATTTTTATATTATAGAGTAACACTGATGTATACTCTAAAATTCATTTAAAACATTCCCTTGTAATTTTTCTCTCATTTTAAATGAATTATAATATCTTGAAGCTGGAAACTTTATATCTGAAACTGATAAGACGAGAACTGTTTTATTGTGCACACTGGAATTGACTCTATTTCTATGATCTGTACACAATACATTCTTGCTCCTTTGTAGAAAATCAAAGAGCAAGGTTTTTCCCTATCTTTATTCATGTCACATTTTATTTTAAATCAAAGAAATGTGAAAGAAGAAATCCGATTATTTATTAAATAACATCTTAACATTGTTATTAAAAGATAAAGGGTCATGAACTTTATCTAAACCAATAAATACCCAGCAATGATTTGTTCAATACCATGTCATCTCATATATGAGAATATAATATTTTTCTGTTTTTCAAACCTCCATGTCAAATGACCCTAGTTTTTGAGAAACTCACAAAAGTAAGACATTTTAACTGCAATTGGTTTAGCCCGCTGCTGCTTTCCACCTGGGGTTCCCTACACTCACACTTCCCCTCAAGTTGGAAGGCATTAGAGAGACCACGGACCTTTCTGTGATCTAGCTAAGGAGAAGTTGAATTTGGATATGGGAGATAGATTTATGTGGTTTTCAGTTATTTCTGTGTCTAATTAGGCTATCTCTAGCCATCCATGTATGGTGATGGCTTCCAGGAATCCTCTCCCATCTACTCTTCCAATTCACCCAGAATTTGTGACATGAATGTGCAGGACCAGAAGTCACATCTCAGTATGTATTAGCCCATGGCATCCAGTGTAGAATGAGTAGTGGAAGAAAAAATTTGAAATGGTAGAGCCCAAAGCTCGTCTATGGAAAAAATATTATAGAAACGTGTCAGGCAGTTATGTAGTAAAAACATTTTTTCAAAATTTTATAATATTTGTGACTTTTATTAGTGTTTAAATTTGATTTATCAATTTAACAAATGTTTATTTTTGTACTGAATTTTATATTTTTATGTTTACTGTTTTTCATTAAGAGGCTTCTCAACATTGCATAAACTTCAGGCTCTACAAAACCTGGATCATCCCTAGATAAACCTATATTATAATAAAGCTTTCATAGACCCAATGTAAGGTTAAGCTAGCTACCGATTTTGTTTTTAAATAACTTGATAAAGCATGTATTTCCCTAAAATTTTCTTGTGTTATGATTTTCTGCAGAATTTCTAGAGAAAATTCTGAATGCTCTTTGTAAATACGGCTCAAGTTTTTAAAAAGACAACATATTTTAATTTTTATTCACCATTACTACTCAGATACAGAGTTGGGTATTGTGCCCTGCAAGGCAAAGCTAGCATATTGTCAGACTGGGTAGGCAAGTGAGAGGGGACCTTATTTAAACAGAGCATCATAACTGAATTTTAACATTAACTCAATCTTTTTTTCTTTCCATTGTACAATGATATTTTTGTTCAATTTTTCTTTTTTTCCAAATATTACCAGTTTTTTTCTTTATGGAGCAGGGCAATGTGATGACGGCAGAAATAAGACATAAATTATTCTATGATTTTTAGAGAAGGATCTGCTGTTGAATGCCTTTATATTTTGTGAGTAAGCTAATTGTAATTCCCTGGCCTTATTTAGCTATAAGTCACATGAAGTGTTTGAATTTTAAATGCTGAATCACCCTAGGTGGTCATACAGCTTTGTTCGTGTTCAAGGATGGTGCAAGAGCACGGTGTATTTTCAAAAGTACCTCTGTTATAATTAACCAATTAGTGGTTGAAACACTGTCACAGTTTTGCATTTTTCCAAGTGTCCCACCTTGTCCTTGGAGTCAGCCTGTGACCTCTATATGCCTCCAGAAATTTAGGTCTTAGCTGCTAGCAACAGGAAGGAAATTTACGTCTGAGATCTAAAGTAAAATTTTGGGGGCTAGTATGTAATATGTATCTGTTCTGTGCCTTTCTAAGAATGATTCCTTGCAGTTCTGTGCCTTTTTATTTCCGTGCCATATGTCCTCTTTTGCTGTATTTTCTGTAAATTTTCTCTTAAGTGCCATTCCGAGGAATATCAATGCAGGTATCTGAGAATAATTTTTTAAGTCTTGCATGACCCAAGAAGGGTTTGATCAATCTTATTCCTCCTTTAATTCATATTTGAGGACTAAGTTTCCATTTAGAGAGAAGAATGATTTTCTTTCCCAATCCTGGGGTGCATGATCATTCTAAAAGTGAAATAACTTTGATTTAATATTGTCACCTGGCTCTTTACAAGATCATCACATTTGTTAGATAATCTGGTTTTATTAGATCTAATGGAAGAAAATAGTGTACATTTTAAGGTAAAATTTCCCATTAATATTTCTGTTTTTATCCTGTTATTATTTTCAACATTTACTTTGAAAAGCATAGTAGACCAACAGATGATATTTGGCAATTTATTTCTAGGATCAATCCACAAGCTCCGTTTTTTTTTTTTTATAATTACAAGATTATTAGTTCAGGCAGTGGTTTAGAAATGTGATGTTAAATATAGTTCAGGCAGGTACTATAATTAAAATTAAAATTATATCCAGTTTTGTAAACAGGGTAGCTATAGATAGAGGGGAAAAAAGGAGTCTTTCCAATGAACTCTTTGGCATTCATCTTGCATACTGCAAAAAAATTCTTTAATCAGGTGAATACTAAGAAATATCTCCATTTTGAGGCTGTCTTACTATGTATTTGTTATTTCATTTATTAATTTATTCAACACGTATTTTTTGAATTCCAACTGTGTGGTATGGACGTTCAAAGAGCAAGAGGACTGAATAACAGTTAACAACGTCAGAAAATTTCTTGGTATTGTAACGCCTGCTCACAGAGGCTTGTATCTAGGACCTACAAGACCCAGTGCTTTGAAGTCTCTGCAACGCGTATTTTAATGAAGGGACACAATTTATTTGAAGGAATCCTGTCCCTGTGTTCTATCACATGAGAAATTTCTTAAGCAAGTGTAAAGATGTCTTAAGCAAGCAAAACAAACGAATGAGCTATTCGTGAAGCAAACTGGTGTCAATGAAAATGACGCCTTGTGTTTTCCGCCACACCCCATAGCCAGGGTATATAAAGGAGGATGGAGAGTAGGGAATCCATCACACTGAGGAAACGCATTCCACTGCTATCTAAGCCCCCAACTCCAGACACCATGTGCTATAACAACTTCTCCAGCACTGACTGTCTTCCCAGGATGCTACTGGGGCAGCTACAGCTACCCCCTGGGGTATAGTGATGGTGTGGCTACGTCAGCACCCACTCCCCAGTGGGCTATGGTTTTGGCTATGGCTACAATGGCTGTGGGGTTTTCGACTACAGAAGATTCTGGCCATTTGCTCTCTATTGATTTGCTGAAATATCCGAGGCATGGAATCTTCTCTCCCAAGGCTGAGAGGCATAATTCCAGGTCCTCATGTGCTCATCAACCTCCTAGTCGCTGCTTTTCAGACCTAGCACCAGAGTCTCAAGGGAAGAAAATGAAAAATCACTTGATGCCTCCAGCCGCCTTCCCTGGATGATGTTTGTGGGGACATTTGCAGAAACTTGACACCCAAACATGTATTACTTTTGAATTTTTCACCATGCTCATGACGTTTGTCATCATCAAGTTGTGGATGTGTCTGTCAAATTCTCAAAAAACTTGTCTCAACCATCATAATATTCTCACCTGAGTGGAGTTTCCTTTTTTGGTGGGTGCATATTTTTTGGTACATTGAGTGGGGAGGGAAGTGGATTTATTTTTCTCATGTGCGTGTTAGAAGCAGTGAGAAAGCAAATAATCCTCGATCTTTTGTGATAAGCAGGCAAGAGGGGTTTGCTTATGATTTAAAAAATCCTATCTTAACCTTCCTTTAACTCTGTGACATCCACCTCCAATTCTGGTGCCAATGGTACACCATTCATTGCTTGGTGTACCATCTCACCACTCCTGCTCCTCTTCAAGAGAACAGAACATTGATGGCCTATTTCACTTATTTCTATATTAGTGCAAAAGAAACCCACTATGTTCCCTCTCCCAGGGACTAAGGATTGTAGAATAAAATGTTATGTCCCCTATTTAAGGATTCTGGGGCACCTAGAATAGCTATAGATGTATTTTAGGAGTCTGAGAGTCTTTTAGGGGAAGGATAAATCCCTTATCTCAAACCACCTACGGTATCTACTTTACAGCTTAGAAGCACCAGTTTAGAAACAACGATGGAAAGCTTCTTAATCTTTGTAGAATCAAAACCAGGTAGTGAATTTTACTCTTAAAAGAGCCCCTTTTCATAGACCTGAAGATATATCAGCCTTTCTCTGTGTTCTTTTAGAGAGGAGAGTAGTATTCTTTTTATAAGCCAAGTCAATAATGTCTCAATCCTCTTGTTGAAAACATTTTAGGTAGAGTACAAATATTCTTGGTGGCAGCAGGATTTGGCTAAACTCTGCTCTTCTATTGAGTGTCTGCATGTGGCATGTTGCGTATTTTTCGCCTTAGTTATAAATGTAAAGGCTATTTGGAGAGATCATTTTAGAAAACAGTATTTTCTGAACCGTATTTCATCCAACAAATATCTGTTTAAAAAAAATTCAAAAGACATCTTGTTTAAGAATTGACTTAGTAGATTCTTTTTCAGTAGACTATCGTTATAACCAGTAAAATGTCCAGTTTGAAACTTTCTAGCAGCCGTAGGTTGATGCATGCTGAGAACTGTAACTTAACCAAACATGCAGGTTAGAATAGCATAAGAAAAGGGTTTTTTTTTTCAGGAATTAGAGGGTCAGATAAGTTGGATTCATCGCAGAAGGTCACACATGAAGAAAAGTGTTATTTTTATTTCCGAATTTCCCATTAATTGCTTACTTTTCCGAATTACCTGAAAAACTAATCTACGTATATTTAAGATTTCCATGCTGAATAAAGCCTGTAGCTGAGAAAGGTGACTTAAATACTTAAAGACATCTTTTTTTTTTTAAATTTATTTTTATATTTATTTTTGGCTGTGTTGGGTCTTTGTTTCTGTGCGAGGGCTTTCTCTAGTTGCGGCAAGCGGGGCCCACTCTTCATCGCGGTGTGCAGGCCTCTCACTATCGCGGCCTCTTGTTGCGGAGCACAGGCTCCAGACGCGCAGGCTCAGTAGTTGTGGCTCACAGGCCCAGTTGCTCCGTGGCATGTGGGATCTTCCCGGACCAGGGCTCGAACCCGTGTCCCCTGCATTGGCAGGCAGATTCTCAACCACTGCACCACCAGGGAAGCCCACTTAAAGACATCTTATCTACAGAAGAACGTTTGAGAGAAAAAGAGAGAGAGAAAAAAAATATTTTCCTCCTATATTTTAGGATGTTTCAGAGTAATTCTTCCTGGAAGAAAGGCATGGCTAGAGAATATTCTGGAGTATTTTCTTGAATTATGAGTCTGTGACTAACTGTTGCACTTAGAATCATACCGCATAACCCTTGCTTGAATCCAGAGTGTAGTGTTATTTCTACTCTGCTTACTATTTTCCTAATGACTTATTTCCATAACCAACTTGACTCCACAAAGGAGGGGTTTCGAATGCTGCAAGTTCCTTTAGAAATTTGTTTTTCACATTTTCACGTTCTATGTATCAATTATGTACTCATGTCTCTCACGAACGTCTACCACCTGGATTCCGGATTTCTGTCCTTTTACCTAAACCCTCTACTCGAATTGTTAGGTTTCCCAATTCCTTGATTACTCAGAAGTAGTGATTCATTAGTCATAGCTGAATATATGAATGCTGATTTGTATTTACCTGTGTGGTTCACAGGAGTGGTTTAGAGCCCCAAAGAGTTTTCCAAGACTAACTTTGATAGTAAATCTATTAGTGATACCCTGTTAAACATTTCCCAAGTTTTCTCTTAAGGCTATTTTGAAGGCATCGAATATCTGCCTTCTGTCACAAGTTGATGGAGGAATGTTCTCCAAGTGTGACTCTTTTTGTGACTAGAATATTTGATTACACTAACCAATAAAGTTGTTGGCCATAAAATTACTACAGTGGAGAATGCGAAGATGGCAAAGTCATAGCGAGCTTGGTACTGGTAGGAAATTTTATAGCATATTTACATTGTTCTTGCAAATAAGAAACGACCAAATGATTTTCCCTCCCTCCCTCATATTTTTTCCTGTGTCTGCATTTTCTTCTCTTTCGCTTCTATATCTTTGTCCTCAAGTTTTTACTTCTTAGAGGACCACAAGATTCACCTCTATTCCCATAGATCATATGAAGGCAGGGTCAATTTCTAACTAGATTTATGAGCAGTTTCTCATCATGAAGAGATCAAGAGAAGCCCCTTCCCAGCACAGAGAAATCTCACAGTTGCAAAAAGTCATCATTTTCAAAGATTCACACTGGCTTTGCCTTGTAGACTCAAAAAAAAAAGCTTTCAGCTACAATGGATACCTAAGGAAGATTACCAAGTACCTTACAAGTCAGAGTTCTTCTTCACCTACTGAAGATACTAAATGAACATAAACATAAAACACTGAAGAATCAATGGATGACACTGGCATTTGATAAAATTATTCAAGGTGAATCTTTTTCTTATCCAAAGAAGGTTTTGCTTGCTCTTTTGCCCCAAACTTCAGACACAGGAAGTGAAGCTGAAACTGGAAATGCTTCATACTTACATGGCTCTGCTTTTTGATTTCCCATAATTCTCCTTCAGCCAAAGGAGCCATCCCAAATGTGATAGCTGCTGCCCAGTGGATATGTTCAACCCATGGCTTTACGGTGGCAAATGTGTAAATAAATTTTTCTTAAAACCAACCAACCAACCAACCAACCAAACAACCAAACAACTGCCCACCCAACTACCCACCCAACCTTGTGTACATCCTAGAATAGCATAATAACTTTGGAGCTAAATATTTGGTAAGCATGTTTTCATCCCATTGCTCTCTTATGACACTGAAATCCTTCTGAACTGGGTTTATTTGAGATTTTAGGTGAGGTCATCACCTTGAGCATATTCTAATATAATTTTTCAGTCATTTCAATGATAAAAATAATTAGGTAAAAGAACTAATATTTTATACATTCCTGGGCTTGTAGTACACTACTCTTCTTCACAACTCCATGAGTTTGGTTTTATTCAAGGTTCTGTTATCCTCATTTTACACAAGAGGAAACTGGAATTCAGAAAGTTCAACGATGTGTTCATGGTCTCAAAGCTGGAGAATGGCAGAACTGGATTTGTAATCTGGGTGTGTTTGATGCTGAAGCCTTGCTATCTGCCTCCCACTAACCAGAGTCGACTCGAATTGCATTCTATAGATCTGTGTGCTCCATGAAGGGCTATTATCTATCTTGATCACCACTGTGTCCCCAAAATAAAGCACAGCATTGGGCTCATATTAAGCCCTGGATAAATGTCACATGAATGAAAAGACAAGATGTTATTTTCAAATTAAAATAAAGAATCCTTAATCATGGCAATGAGATCCTTTGAAAATCTTTTGTTCAAATCTGAAAACAGCACTATTTGCTTTGTTTGTTTTTTTGACACTCAAGAGAGATTTATGAATGTGTTGATTATGAGCCCAGAAACAATTTCCTGAGATGGAGGAGTGGGCTGCGGATACCGTTTGGTTAGGATCTACTGATAGGATGAAGCAATGACATCATTCAGCAATTTCACGTCCCCCAGCTCTCTCAGTGTCATTCATTCAACTGTGTCTCTTAGAATTTTAGAGATATCAATTATAGAGTATTTTTCAGTACCATTCATCATAAATGTCAAAAATGATTTGATGTTCTGCCTTAAAGGAAGAGATGAGTAATCTACGCAAAATTGCACAGTCCAGAGGTAGAAGGCCAGTGAAGAAGGAAATAAAGGGAAGGGAAAGAGACTTGCTCATCTGACAAAGATTTCCTCCTTGATCAAACTCTAATCAGCCTCCACGGAACCCTCTTCTCAACTAGGCTCTGACTTTTGGTTTCCCGTGTTTGTCTCTGCATTGTCCAATTTTAGCAAGAAACCTGCTAATTCAGTTAAACAAGAACCCCTCTACCACCACCACTCCCCACCCCCCCAACCAACCTCGATGTCTGATCACCTTCAATACCTGATCTGGTTCCTCATCTTCCACCACCTCCCAGTCTGATCTCCCTGGACTGCCTTCAGCAAGAATCCTGTTAGGTTGGTTTAACCTGAAACCAACCCCCTCTCCCCTTACCCCTTGTAGATATGGCAGCTCCCGGCCACTTGACTACAGAAGATATTGGACATTCGACCTCTATTAATCAACTTCTAACCACGAGAACTGTACAATGTGTCCTCAGGAACCAAACTTGAAGCAATGTTGTACTAACAGCTTTTTTTATGTGTTAAACTGTGCAAAGTAGAGTGAACATAAACTTTGTGGATTGAACTTTATTTGAAGTCTCAATTTTTCTTGGTAGATTACTGTACCTTAAGATTTTAAATTCCCAGTATGTTTGATTTTCATGTTTCCCCCTAAATTCTAGTTCAGTTTTTTCCATTGATTTCCCTATTCTAATAAATATACTTAGCCTATAAACGTGATTTTCAATTTCGTTGTGTTCTCTTGATTCATTCTTTGTGGATATATTTTCCTCCTGCATTTTGCAGTGAGGGTAATACTTTGCTATTCTAAGCATTCTATCTATTAAAGGGATATTGATTTAAGAAAAAAGTAGATAGCGTGTGGTGAATGTTCATGGATTCTTCTTTCATTCCCTTATTCATATTATACTCTTGAATAATAAATCTGGGGATTAAATTTAGCCCTAACCTCTCTAATCTCCATTGTGTTAAGTGCCACTATAAAAGGTTTTTAGCTTTTTAAGATTATTTTCCGGTTTCCTGTTGTCTTCATTCTGGCTCAGTGTTGACAATGCCAACTAGAAGAAACAGTGTACAATCTTAAATTTGTACACAGTGTGCAATCTTAAAATTTACATCCCTTATATGTCCATCATATTCTGTTTTCAGTTTGATTTTTGTTTATATGGCTAATTTCTTGAATCTGTGGTATGAATTTAATGGTTAAACAAAAGAACAAAGATGTGAATTAAAATAAATCCCAATGATGTTACAGTGGTATTTGCCTCACACAGCTAGCTAAAGAAAGGTTATTCTCTTGAGTATTCTCAGTGGACTGCATGAAGGAAGATGAGAAATACATTTTAAATTCCTTTAAATATAAAAGGTCAAGAAAGGTGAATTTTGTTGCAGTAAGCTGTATTTCACATTCTGGTTTATTCCTGAACCACCAAACTTGACATAAAAATGGACACATAAGACAAATGGCAGAAGATTCACTGCATTAGATCAAACTTGACCAAAATTACAGTTCCCTGAATAATATTCACATCCCCCTGGGTCCATAACTTTGTGCATTCATGGTCTTACATTGAATTAGCTGTCAATGCTAAATAATTTTTTTAAAGTGTTACTATTATTATTAAATATCACTTTAAGAACATTTCCATAATTAACATTATAATGAGTTTCTAATGTCTATTTCTTATAATCTCTTTCAATGTAAGCCTATGTGGCAACATAAAAGCAAAATCCAGAAAAATGCATTTGTATAGGTAAAAAATGATGTAATGTAGATTTAAAGCTCTCTGGAAAATTTCACTTTATCCAAAGATATAATCTGGATCGCCAAAATGCATGGAGGATTTTATATGTCTAGGAAAATTTTCTACCAAGCCAGATTAAAAACATTTAAAAATCAACATACAGTAAAATCGGGTACATGTTTTAAAACATGCATATATCTGTGTAATTATCAGAACAATCAGGATATAAAAAAGTTCCATCACCCAAAAAACTCTCTCATGCTGTCCATATTTTAGTCATACTCTCTCCCCTAATTCTTGACAACCATTGATCTGTTCTCCATCACCATATGTTGTCTTTTTGACAAGGACATATAAATGAAATTATACAGTATATAACCTTTTGAAACAGACTTCTTTAGGTATTTCCTATATGGGGTTTGCTAAGCTTCTTGAATCTGTTTTGGCTAGGAGTAAGCTAAGAGCAGAATCCATCCAGAATTTGGGGTAGGCCTGGACCTCTGGGTTGATTGGTCTAGCAATTGAAAGAGAGGAAATGTGGGGATAGAGAACCAAGCAATTTCTGAAAATGTCTTATCAACCATGATGGATATATAAAATATGTGAAATTTATTTTACAATAACCTGGATTTCATGATTTTCAAATCTGAGCATGGATAAAAACTCTAGCCAAGCTGTTAAAGGATACACAGTTCGGGGTTTTCCCTCCATAGATTCTGGTTCAGTGTCTGGGGCACACCCCATTTATCTGCCTGTTTAACTAGCACAAAATGATTGTGAAGCAGATGGTGTCAGAATCACCTCTTGAGAAACACTGATCTAGATATAGAAATTGACATGTTCACCACATTTTCCCAGTGTCGCTAACTTGAGTGGTATTTCCAAACCTTGAAGGTTTAGGAGCAGATTTCAAAGGTGACCTAAACAAAGGGACCAGCAAGAATGAAGGTTGGCACGGGACAAACAAGTGCACATCAGTGCCAGGGAAAGGATGGAGAAATCTTAGCTCAGGAAAATATTGCAGAAACCGAACAAGTCATACACTAAGAATGAATCAGCAATGTAATGTATAATTAAAAAAGAACCTGATGCAAATGTGAGTTAATAGAAGTATGACACATAGGAGGTGATAATCCTTCCACCATATGGCTCTGTCCAGACCCATATTAGAATACTCATTCTGTTTTATCATCTGAATTTTATTAAGAATGTAGGAAAATGAGGAAGAGTCTAGAGAAAAACATTAGAAAGCCTTGCTTAGAAATGACTAGAACTTTCTCTCTATTAGAAGTACAGGGAAAAAAATTGAGCTCCATAGAAAGGACTCTTACTTTTGTAGAAAAATAAAAAAGTATTATATTTTTTCTATGAGTAATTGTTCATTGCAAACAGTAGAGAAAATAAAGTAAGAAAAATCATAAATACTACCTATTTATCAGGAGTGAATAATAGCACATCCTTAGTGACTGAAAGTAATTTTTTATACTTTTTGTAGTGTGATTATTTTGAACTCTCATAAAATTAAACGTTATTTGAAAACATAATTTTAAAATTACTGCATCATATTTCTCTACATAAGTACAGCATATTTAATTTATTTAATCTCACTTTTACACATTTAGGGTGTTTTCAAACACTCATTGCTTGAAATAGTGTTTTAATGAACATCATTAATAATCACTATTCCCATCTTTGATTATTCCCTTGTTTTAGGCTCCAAGTAGAGGCCAAGATACTAAATCAAAGGTCTTAAATATTTTTACGATTCAGGATACATGTTATCCTCCAATGTCAGGCCATTGCAATGAAAATAAATTCCTTATTCCTTACTATGTCCAATAGGATCCTGGAGAAAACTTTCCTGAGCTAGTGGGTCTTTACATAAGCTTTGTGAGATCCTGCATAACTAAAAGTATGTTTATTTTACACTGACAGTTAATTTATATATTGACTGGTTTTCTAAGCTAGAAATATATACTTTTTCATCTTACTAAAAAAACATTGCTTCATTTTCTTCTGGCTTACAATTTTGCTTTTGAGATATCTAATATCATTCTGATCTCTAGTCCTTTGTATGAATGCTTTTTTCTCCTCTCTGTGAAATCTTTTAGGATTCTCTTCATAGGTACTGGCTTGGAAATAATTTTTAAGATAAATTTTACTACCAGGTTAGATCATGGGGAACGGATTCCTGTGATTTTTCTTCTAGAATAGCACATTTATTAATATACTTGTGTTCTCTTTTAAATACTGTGCATGTGATACTCTATCTTTTTTAAAAAATTCTATTTCTTTGTTAGAAGATTCTCGCCACTACTTATGACCCATAACACAACCCAAATAAAGGAAAAAAAAAAAAAAACAGTACAGCGTGAGAAGACCAGGTGATAAAATGGCAGTGACCTCTCCTGTAAACTGACTGGCTGGTTGATCTAAACATTGTTTTGTCAGTCAATAAAATGGTGAAGCCAGCACTCAGGGCAACATGACACAGAGGTTAAACACTACTCCATGGGAAGGGAGCAGCAATATTTTTCACTGACTATTGACAAGAGGCAGGATTGGGCATGAGAGCAAAGAAGTGTTAGTGATAGTTTGGAAGAAAATCACATTCAGACACTTGCCAAAATGTTGTTTCTTGTAATCCTACAAATCCTGACTTTAAGGCTTCTCTAATCACTGCAATCCTTTATGTAGCTTTAACCTTCCTTTAACAACCCATACTCAAATGTGCCTGTGTTTCTACCATTACTATATCATTTTGTTAGTGAACATTATGTTAAGCAGTACCATTGGCTCTAATTTTGCCTTGAAAAGAAAATGGCTTTCCTTTTTACTGAATTTATTGATATATGTATAGTTATTTCTATTTACTTTCTAAACTTTTACTTGTGATAGTACAACTGTTTACTTTGTGTTTGCACAGCAATTCAGAGTATTTTATTGATTGTACCAGCAATTTGGTGACTCTCTATGAATATATCAGCACATTGTACTTCTCACCATAATATAAGAACAAACAGAAAAGTAGAATTCTGGATCTAGAATGGAATTTCTGTAGGTTTCAAGGTCCAGTCTAGAAACCTATTGAGTAGATAAGGTTTGTTTATGTTGCTTTACTGTTAACGGTGACAAATCAAAGTGTAGAATAGGTTTCATTTTCAAAAACTCTTTTTGAGCAGGGCCTTGGGATTTCTACTTGAGCTTTTCATCAATTCAGGGACCAGCAACTGTTAAGTTTAATATGATTCCTATTGAGCAGAGGTATTCATTGAAACACCTGTACATCCGGAAAAGTAAGCGAAGCCATTTATTATTGTTACAGAGTCCAAGCTCATACTGCTCACCATATGACAGGCCAATAAATCCAGAGACTAGTTGTTGGGGCAAGGAATAGACACTTTATTCAGAAAGCCAGCAGACTGAGAAGATGGTGGACTAGTGTCCCAAAGAACCATTTTAACTGAGTTAGAACTCAGACTTCTTTTATACTAAAAGGGGAGGGGATATGGTTGTTGCAGACTTCTTGGTGTCAGAATCCTTTGTTCTTGCATCTGTCCACATAGGTCAGGTCATGATGTTCCTGTAAATCTCCAACAAGACAAATGTTATTCTCTGTTCTGCAACTTTTTAATCTCTATATGAATGGAAAAGTGTTATACCTTTAAAGGTCAGAGCCTTGAGAATGGGCTATCCTGTAAATTTCAGGCTATAGGCAACATTCTTAACTTGTAGCAAAAGCAATAGAATACAAAGGTTAAAGTAAAAGAAACAGATCCAATATGGAGTCAGAATTGTTCTTCCCTATTACATTATCTGGATGCTTTTTGAGAGAAATAGCCATGGCTTCAGGTCAACAGTGTTGGTTAATGCTGGCAGTTATCTTGGCTGGGGTCTGTCAATATCTCTAACAGTTGTGGGCAACTGTTACATTTGGACACATCCTATTGGTCATTCAGCTTACTGGTGGGAGTGCAGGGTGTGTCAGCATCAGGAAACCCTGTGTTGGGAAGGCAACATTCTAAACAAGGGAATTTGTTCAGAAACTCCCAGTTTCTGGGAAGGTTCATCTAGTCAAAAGTTATGAGAGGGGATATGAGATCTTATTAGAGGGCAAGGAAATTTCAGTATGCTGTATGTGAACAGAATCAAACAGTCTAGTTTCAGAGCTTTACCTCTGCGGTCAAAAAATTAAAGATGTTCTCTTCCTAGTATAGTTTACAGACTGAGATGTGTACAGCGAAGTTGCAACTTGACCTCAAAGAATACTGTGTCTTTAAAAGGGTACCAAGTTTGTCCTCATGTAAAAAGAAAACTGGTTAATGAGGTTTATTATTATTTTTTAAATACATTTTTAGAATAATGAGTTAGGGGGTTTACTTGCAGTATCCTACCCACCGCTAGATAGATGTATTAATAAACAGACTTACGGACCATGGAAACTGCGATGGTCTAACTTTGATTACGTGCTCCAGGATATCAGAGGGCACACTTAGTTTCAATATGACTTATTACAACAATTGCTCTTCTGACTGGTTATCCCCCTGCCCCCAGGCTTTTCTGGACTTTGTGACTCTAGATATGGTGTCTTTGAGACCTGAGTTATTGCTGGGGCTCTGGCCATGGGTTATGGGGCTCTGATTCTGGCTGCAAATTTTCCAGTGACTTGGGTATAACTGTGGATGTGTCTTTGCTGTTGGTTGGGCCTATACCCAAGCCCCAGTTTGCTGTGGAAGATAATGGTCATCTGGACTCTCCCACGTTTTAAATGGGGACTTCTACACCTTGATCACCATGAACTGTCATCTTATCTGCCTGCTCACTTCACACCTAGCTGCCAGTTCCTATATTATTTTTTGGTAACTAATTTTCCTGTTCTTTCTTGTACTTGGGAATCCAGATATAAGTGTTGAACTGACTTTTTAATTCACAGTGGATACTGGAATGAATTTTGTCTGAAGTCCCTCAGATACTCTCTATTTAAAAGTCCATTTTCCTCTTAATGGAATGCTATGCTTGGGTGATGGAGCTTAGAGTTCACTGTCGTTCAAGCTGGGGGCCACTTTGCTATGCGGATTATTCTAAGTATTCTTTTCCTGGAGTAGCAATTGTTGGTCCTTCTTTCTGATTTTTTGTGTCTATTTTGTTGTATTGTTGCTATGCATTTTTTCATTCTGTATTCATTTTGGATTCTGGATTCATGTCTGTACCCTGGATCCCAGAATAATTTATCTTCCAGTTTTCCCTCCTTCTTTCCTGAATTTGCCCTCTGTTTCACTTGTTCATGATTTTGAATTTTCAGAGGTTCACATTTCGGCAGATGTTTTTCCTATTCTGAAAAGCTGACCAGATCTATGTCCAGATTTCGGCCTGTTTTTTTAGGATTTTGATTCTCTGAGTGTCCTTTCCATTTGATCACTGTTGAAACACTAAGGTATTTTGACCTGTATGGTCCCCAAAAGAGGAGCATTCCTGTGTCCTGAAACAATGTAACACACCTCCTTTGGATCCAGGGTCAAATATTACCTAAGAAATTCTCCAGAGGATGGAACACATTTGTTGTTTATACTAGAATATTCCTAATATTCAGTTAATATCAATGATAAAAGATTGAAGTCCTTAATTATTAGACTTCTTTTTTTTTTAAACTCGTTTTATGTGTTGAGTACCTAGAGAAATGAATGAATGACACATACGTACTCCTTCTAAAATGTAGCACCAAGTGGGCTATGGTTAGCAGGCTGATAATTGATCATTTCAGATTGTGTTTTCTGATTTGGTCCTGAATGTTTATAGATTACATAATTGATTAAGGGAAGAACCTTAATCTTCCCTGTGTGCATTTAGAAGGCATGATCATATTTTTTATATAAAGGTCTTTTAATTATTCTTGTTAATTTTGGGGGGCATGGGGATAATATTATTTCTAAAGGTTATGGTATTCATGTGATATTAATTAATCTTCATGAGAAAAGCACAATACACATAACACTCTTTATACTACCATATTTAATTTGTCAAGATATTGATATGGGTTATTCCATGGAAATAAAAGAGCATATCAGTATATAAGAGGGTAGAATTCATCCTGGCTGAAAGATGCAGTATGTTTTCATTAGAAACATATTGTCCTGCACACATAAGTATATATTCTGTTTTAAGAGGAAAAGTAACAGAAAAAGAAAGAAAATGTATTGTCCAGGTATGTACAGAATAACATTAACATTTGCCTTGGCTTCAGCTTCTGGAAATCTGAACAGCCTAATGTCCACTCTCTGAACTTTTCATTATTTCTGATCCTATGATGGCTCCAGCCCTGTGATGATTATCAGTTATCTAGACAAGGCATGTTGTTGAGATTTGTAGTTATTGTCTGAATATTCCCTTCAAATACAGGCAAACTGTCCAGGTGTAAACTGAACTGCTCATGTTTTTGTAGATTGAAGTGCTAATTGAGGTATTCATGATCATAAGAGAAACGTGCTGCAGTAATTAGCAATGATTGTGAAAGCTGTTGATTTTTGGATCAAAATTATTAGGAATTGATAAGCATTTAAATAGAACATTGATAACCAATCCAAATATTATGGGAGTATATGCTATCTAGATCAGTGTTTATCAGTCTTTAATGTGGGCCTGTGATATTGTGATTTATAATAAGAAATATGTATTTGATCTTTGTTCCTGTTTCTGCCAGAGTTCCTAAAACCCTAAATTTTTCTAAGTAATGAGAGCAACAAAAGTGTCTTTTGTTATGTTAATGAGGTTATATTTGAACCTCTCCTAAGGATGGGTGCTGGTTGCCAGGGAAGCCAATCCTGTGGTTAGAGGGTTGGGACTTTCACTCCCATCCCCCTGATCTCCAGGGTTGGGAGAGGGTATGGAGGTTGAATCAGTAGCCAATTACCAATTATTTAATTAATTTGCTTATGTCCTGAAGCCTCCATGAAAACCTGAAAGGACAGGATTTGGAGAGTTTCCACATTGGTGAACACATGGAAATTTGGGGAAAGTGGTGTATTCCAAGAGAACATGGAAACTCTGTGCTTTTTCCCTATACCTTTCCTTATGCATCTCCTCCATCTGGTTGTTCCTGAGTTATATTCTTTTGTAATAAACTGGTGCTCTAGTAAGTAAAATGTTTCTCTGAGTTCTGTGAGCTTCTCTAGTAAATTAAATGAACCCAAGTAGGTGGTTGTTGGAACCTCTAATTTATAGTCAGTTGCTGAGCTTGTGATTGGCATCTGAAGTGGGGAGGGGGTGTCTTGTAGGACTGACCCCCTTAACCTGTGGGATCTGACACTATCTCTAGGTAGATAGTGTCTGAATTGAGTTAAATTGTAGGACACCTGGTTGATATTCCGAGAATTGCTTGGTGGTGTTGGGGGGTATTCACTGCCACCCACCCCCACCATTGGAATTGGGTGCAGAACCAAGGCCCAAATCACATGAGGTTTTGTTAAAAATCAGATTCCAATTCAGGGGTCTGGAATGGGACCTGAATTTCCTCTTTTCTAGTGTTGACTAAAAGAAAAGCTGCACAAAGTAAGAGCAGTGAGTTACGTTTTCTTCAGTCTTACTGAAATTTTAAACAAGATGGTCAGTGAAGTTTTCCCTGATAAGATGGCATTCAAGAAAATCTTAAAGGAAGAGAACATGTGACTCCTGTTTATGTGGGGAAAACATCTGAGGCCAAGTGAACAGGGAGTGCAGAGCCTGGACTCTGCTTAGTGTATCGAAGAGGAAGAGTTGGAATTTGGCTACAGAGGAGTGAAGTTGGTGGGTGGGTAGTAGGAAATGAGGTCAGAGAACCTACAATAAGGGTTTTAGCTTTTATTCTAAGATGGGAGTCCACAGCAGGGTTTGGAGCAGATGAGATGCAAAACCTGACATATTTTAACTGGATCTCTCTGGCTGCTGTGTTGATAATATTCTGCTAAGGGGTAGGGACAGGCAAGACTGAGAGCAGGAAGACCAGTCAGAAGGCTACTGGCTATTGTAATTGGCTTTTGGTGATAGCAATGGAAATGATGATATAGTTCAAAGGTAGAATTTACCAATTTTGCTGAATGATTGGATGCTGAAGTGTAAATGAGGTGTTAAGGATGATTCCAAAGTCTACGCTGAGTGACAGGAAAGATAGGGCAGTCTTAAATTGAGGTAAAGTAAGCTGCAAGAGGAGTGGTTCTGTGGGGCAAGATCAAGAGGTAAATTTTGGACTTTTTATGTTTGAGATGATCATCAGATACCCAAGTGGAGATGTTGATTAAACAGTTGGGAAAGATGTCCAGGAAGAGGTCTGGGTCAGAGTTTTAAGTTTGGTAGTTGTCAGAAACTGCCAAAAATAGACAAGTATTTAAAACCATGAGACTGGATGAGACCATGAAGGAAATGAATGCAGGCAGAAGAGGGAAGAGGTTCAAAGAGAGAATTCCAGGTGCTCTATGTCAAAATCCTGCTTCACCCTAACTATATCACAATTCTCCCTATTCTTTACCCTCATATAATTTTTCTTTCCCCCTGGAATATTTTCCTTGATTCTTTGTCTTATGGTATCTTACTTATCCTTTTGAAGCTTCTCAGAACCCTCTAGCTTAACCTAGTACCCATCTCTATGTTCTCCTTGTCATATTACCTGGGATTTTCCTACTTACATGTTTATTACATGTATGATCCTTGAGGATAGGGATTATTTTTCATTTTCATGATTTAACACATGTAAATTTTTCAATTAATATTTATTGCACAATCGAATGGATGCTTTAGTTCATGTAATGCATCTGCTTATCAGGTGGTAGTAATGGGAGACCAGAACAAAGGTTTTGATTTTATGATCCAGCATGTTATTGCAGTGATATTAACTATTTGAAAGAACATGGTCTTGTGTTACTGTAGAAAGAGCCCTATATTTCGAACAAGGAAATTTTAGTAGTAATTTGCCCCTCTATTCACTATTTGCTTGGCCATCTGAAAATAGTTTAATGTCTCCAAACCTTGGTTTTCTTTTCTGTAAATGGAATTCATAGTTTTTAATCACTATATAAGATTATATCATGAAAGTGTTACTGACCAGGGTTCTTGGCCTTCCGTAATCAATAGAAATTGATAAGAGATGAGACAAGAAATTCGGGGAAGAATTTACTGGGGCCCCTGCTGCAGCAGCCGAGAGTGAAAACAAGTAACAGGTTCCCTTCCACATCCCCTGCTGGGGGGCGAGCTGGTTCCTTATATGGGGTGAGGGTAGGAGCGGGTCCAGGGGTCAGGCCAGAGGAGTGACTTATGTGGTTTGTCCACCCCTTTGGTGATGTTGTGTGCAGGGGGCATGCACAGTACCCTGCTTTTGTTCCCAGCTCTTTAAAAGTAGCTGTTGAGTTTTTTGGTCTTTTTGTATCTTTTTGTACATAATGTGTCCCAACTGTGCATGCAGGCAGTTATTTTTAGTCCCGTATAGTTACTTTGTATTCTATTGCTGGTGGAGATGTTTGCCCAGGTGCAAGCACCGCAGCAAAGGGTCCCAGGTCCCAGGTCCCAGCCTGTCTCAAAAGCACTTTGTAAAATGGAAAACACGATCAAATGCAAGATGTTATTATTTGTCTGTCTGGAAAGACATCCATTATCAACCTGTGTCTTCCCTTGGTGTTGAGTGTTAAGATAAGGTGTGTTTAAGATTAGTGTCCTGTGTTCCAACATGCCACTTATGGCTGATGCAGCATATGGCAGTTGAGTTTCTATTATGGCTAATCTCCTTTCATTTCAGGGACCGTAATGCTTTACCTGGCTCCTATTACATTTTATATGTTGTCAGTTACAGCCTCCAGAGCAAGCTATCACAGTGATGTCAGATGCAGGTTAAAAGACGGTTGTACTGGCTTTGAATAAAGGAGATCCTGATGTTCATGAGTTGGATGCTTGAGCTGGAACATGTTTTCCTCATTTGTGGCTTACTGGTCCATGTTCTGAGGTGTTAAGCTGGCTTTAACCTTCATCCTCGTGCTGGAAGTCAGAACACATGCTGCTTCATAGAGCTGGGGTGAAATCAGGTAACTAGCTTCTTTTTGTATTTGAAATACACAAAGATTATCTTTAAATTTTCTCTCTAGGTCTGGTCTGCCTGCATATACAGCAGGCATTTGCCTTCAGGAGTGAAAACTCCCGTGGCTTTCTCTCTTCTATGAGGCTCATTTCTCTCTTGAATTCAGTTCACAAGGTCTTCATGCATCTACTGCTCTTTGTTAACCCCATGGAGGAGTATGATTTTGTTTTGTTAAAGCTTTTCTGGTTGTTATGGGAGGGAAGATCTTTCTTAATCTTTTTGTTTTTTTTTGGTTATTAAAAAAAATTTTTTATTGGAGTATAGTTGCTTTACAATATTGTGTTAGTTTCTACTGTACAGCAAAGTGAATCAGCTATACATATACATATATCCCCTCTTTTTTGGATTTCCTTCTCATTTAATTCACCACAGAGCATTGAGTAGAGTTCCCTGAGCTATACAGTATGTTCTCATCAGTTATCTATTTTATGCATAGTATCAATAGTGTATATATGTCAATCCCAATCTCTCAGTTCATCCCAGGCCCCCTTTCCCCCTTGGTATCCATACATATGTTTTCTATGTCTGTGTGTCTGTTTCTGCTTTGTAAATAAGATTGTCTATACCAATTTTTTCAGATTCTACATGTATGTGTTAATATACGATATTTGTTTTTCTCTTTCTGACTTACTTCACTCTGTATGACTGAATCTTTTATATGACAACTGGAAATAAAAGTCTCCTCATATAGTTCTTGATTCACACTCTACCTGCAAATCAACTTAGGAGTTTTGGGAAGTTTCTGAACTTTCTGATTGTGACTCTTTTGACTTTTCTATATTTCCTGGTGCAATTGAATTATCTGCTGGGGAAAACTCAGAACTTTGGAGCAATACTGAGTGTAAAAGAGCATCTGGTCCAATTAGTGGTTCTTGTCTATGACTGTCTCAATAATGTGGAGGTCTTAGGCACGATTCTTACTTGGGGAGTTGAGTGTAATGTATTCCATCACCGTGGCTTGGCGTCCAATCCAGGTTATTCACCTTTGATCTGCATGTTGCCATTTCTAAAGGGAAAAAATATGGATTAATTATTTCTAATCTTCTGTTTCTCTTACAAATAGTTATGCAAGTATATCTTCCATTGATGGCTTATTTCTGTCATATTTATGAAAAGGAAAAACTATGTAAATGCTAATAGAACAAGATAAAGCTATTCAAAACATGCCACATGCCTTCCTAAAAAATGTTTTCAATTTTCAGAAACATTAGTAGGTAGCATATTAAGCCATTTTGTAAGTGAAAAACTTGAGGAAAATAAATTTATTTTATTTCTTATTTTTCACAATGCCTTTAAAATCCTGGGGAAAATATTTTTAAAATATTTTATCTTTCAAAATTAAATAATATATAAAGCATTAAATTAAAAACTACTTTATTCATATTCAGTCACTTATTTATATATGTTTCATCTCCAGAATTTTCTAAATGCATCCTATTTGTATTTCATGATTGTTAAACTGAAACTAATATTCAAGCCCAACTGTTAACATTTCTATGGAATATTAACATACATTTTGCCTCAGGTAAAATATAGCAAAGCTAATAACTATTTCCTTCTAAAAGTTTCACAGTCCCAAAGGTCCCTATTAACATTCTCTGTCCTTAATGCTATATATTATCAAATAGTACTGTTTTAGTTGGTTTTTCAATATTATATTTGTTTTACTTCTGAAGTACCATAGGCCAGAAAGATGTGTTACTCTTCTCTCTCTCTCTCTCTGTGAATGTGTATTTGGTTTTAATATATGGAATAATAACCATAGCTAACACTCAATAATATAATAATAATCACTATTTCCAGACATTGTTCTCAATGCTATACATATAGTAACTCACGTAACCCTTAACACTTACTTACAGATGAAGCAATTTGAGAGACAGAGAGATTACGTTTGTCCAAATTTACACAAATGGTAAATAACAAAGCTTGGATTTGAACCTAAACAGGCAGACCCTCAAGTCAGTGATAATAGGACACTGGTAGAATTTATTATCCAAGCTGGAATACCCTTGAGAATAGAGGGTGGCAATATTGATAATTATACCAACGAATTAAGTACATGGTCCCACTAGCTTTTCCTTGTGACTGCGCTGTGATTATATGGCTGCTTAGTTAAAAAAACACATTTAAAATGCATTATACTTATGATTATGTTATTTCTTCATTTGGGTATGGCAGTGTTTGTGCCAATCGCCAAAAGATGAGTGATGTTTCACAGTGGAAAAAGAGAAACAGAATGAAGGGCAGGAGTTTGGAGAATACATTGGAAAATGTTAAACATTTTTTACCAGCTTTACCATAGGAATGAATTTTGAATAATAGAAATACATAAAACAATCACATGAAGGATGGATAAATTATCAAAATATGATTAACAACTAACAAGTTAGACAGATGAGATATTACAAACAGAAAAAATAAATTATTTGTTTTTAAAGCATAATTTTTGATAAAAGTGTTGATAATTTTCCTCATTAATTAACTCTATAGATTTGATGGCACATGTGACCTAATCACAATTGTACTGTTTTATTTTTACATATACATATATCTATTCTTTTTCAGATTATTTTTTCATATAGGTTATACAGATATTGAGTAGAGTTCCCTGTGCTAGACAGTAGGTCCTTGTTGATTATCTATTTTATATATATTAGTGTGTATATGTTCATCCCAACCTCCTCCTTTATCCCTCCCCCACCTTTCCACTTTGGTAATCTTAAGTTTGTTTTTGAAGCCTGTGAGTCTGTTTCTGTTTTGTAAATAAGTTCATTTGTATCATTTTTTTAAGATTCCACATATAAGTGATATCATATGATATTTGTCTTTCTCTTTCTGACTTACTTTACTTAGTATGATAATCTCTAGGTCCATCCATGTTGCTGCAAGTGGCATTATTTCATTCTTTTTAATGAGTGAATGAAATTCCATTGTATATATGTTCTTCTTCATCCATTCCTGTCGATGGACATTTAGGTTGCTTCCATGTCTTGGCTATTGTAAATAGTGCTGCAATGAACATTGGGGTGCATATATCTTTTCGAATTATTGTTTTCTCTGGATATATGCCCAGGAGTGGGATTGCTGGACCATACGGTAGCTTTATTTTTAGTTTTTTTTTTTAAGGAACCTCCATACTGTTCTCCATAGTGAATGTAGCAATTTATATTCCCACTGACAGTGTAGGAGGGTTCCCTTTTCTCCACACCCTCTCCAGCATTTATTGTTTGTAGACTTTTTGATGATGGCCATTCTGACTAGTGTGAGGTGATAACCCATTTGATTTGCATTTCTCTAATGATTAGCGATGCTGAGCATCTTTTCATGTGCTTTTTGGCCAGCTGTATGTTGTTTAGACAGCAGGTGGGGGAACGTCACATTAATAGAAGGTGTCACACTGCTGATTATGTATAATAAAATCTGAATAGTACATCTCATAATAATAGAACTTATTATTTTAGACTGACTGAAGATTTATTTTGGGGAAACCCATGTTAGCAGGAGGTGACCTGAAAACTTCCTTAACTGCTGTGACAAAGTCTTTTTTTAAGAGGACACCACAAAATAATGAGAGGCTGCTACACAATTGGATGCATTGAGTGGGAAGGCAGAGTCCGTGTGAGACATGGTCCACCCATTCCTGGCAGTGGATATATGTATAGGTCTTGGAGCTCTGAATGACATCAAACTTCCTTTACAACCAACTGAAAATTCACCTTCTGACATCATGCATTCCAGTCATGGCAAGAACTCTTGGCGGAGCCTGTGGATGTGGCCTTGGCAGTGGCTATAATATGGATGCAGGAGCTACCCAGGGCCAGGTTGTAGTTTATGCTCAAGATATGGTGGTGACTGTGGGCTTAGCTATGGCTTGAGCTAGATACAGCTCTGGCTATGAACACTCTTTTTACTGACCATGATATTCCCAAAGATGTTGGTCATCTTGTGGCTATTTTTTTAAAAAATAAATTTATGTATTTATTTATTTTTGGCTGTGTTGGTTCTTCGTTGCTACTCGTGGGCTTTCTCTAGTTGTGGCGAGCGGGGGCTACTCTTTGTTGCGGTGCATGAGCTTCTCATTGCGGTGGCTTCTCTTGCTGCCGAGCACCGGCTCGGCACGCGGGCTTCAGTAGGTGTGGCACCAGGCTCAGTAGCTGTGGCGCATGGGCTTAGTTGCTCCGCGGCATGTGGGATCTTCCCAGACCAGGGCTTGAACCCGTGTCCCTTGCATTGGTAGGTGGATTCTTAACCACTGCACCACCAGGGAAGTCCCTTGTGGCTATTTTTTGACTTTCAGAGTTTTTATGCTTCTCACTAGTATCCTGTGACAAATTTCAGGAAGCCCATGTTGATTTTCCTTACATTTATCTTCATCTCTTGTGGACAGTGGGCAACAGCACGACATGGCAGTTTACACTTCAGCCTCTGGGACAGAGTTACCAATATTTTGTTACAATCAACATTTAAGCAATTGCTCTTAAACTGTTAAACTCTGGTGTCCCAACCTCTCTATTTAGTTTATGTGTTATAGCACAGTTCCTTAATAAATGCATTTAAATTCATCTCATTATTTTTTCTGCTTGTTTTTGTTAAAGACTTTATGATTCTTTTTAACCATTCATGAACTGGGTCATGTTTAACAGTTGTAATCATTCAGAAGAAATGGTCCACCTACAGAGCTGGACACAGGAGCAATCAAGGATTAGATCAGATGAAAGAGACTGTGTTGCTTTTGGTCTCTACTTCCAATCTTATACATCTTATATGCCCAATTTTTAAGTTTCAAGTGCTACAGAACAATATTATTTGGGAAATCTTCTTTGTCTTGGTTTGTTATAAAGTAGAAAAATGATTATTTTCTTTCTACCATGATGTTTATAAAAGTCACAGTCTTTCTTACCCCTTTAACACATGAAAACATTACTATGTTTATTAATTTCCATCACCTGACTTACCTTGAACACTGTTTATTGCTCAATCTGCACTGTGGGTATGTATTTTAGTGAGTGCATTACAAAATAAACTGTAGAGGCCTTCCTTATAATTTAGAAAGTCAATTTTTACCTCTTTTGTTGCTCACGCACAATGTTCATGCTTGAAATATAGCTTATACTTCAGTGAGTCTAGATAGGAAAGTTTTGGGGCAAGTAAGCCCAGATTTTGGAAAAAAATAAAATGAGAGATTCTGCACATGAAAGAAGATATTGGCATATTAAAAGTAAAATGTAAAAAGGAGCTTTTAAAGGCTTTAATATTCCAACAAGTAAGGAATTTTACAGCAGAAGTTCACTCAATAATCAGAAGTTTGTGTGTGTAGTGCCAAGCACTAGTGCTGTTTTGTTTTCATTTTTACCATTTGGTAATTATTTTTCTTATTATCTCTTTAGATTTTGGAGTGATTATTATATATGTAAATTTGAAAAATAAAAGAATACAAGCCCTAAATTTGTAGTCTGAAGACTTTTCTTCTAGCTGGAAGCTCTGTAAAGTCTGAGACTGTGTCTTATTTCTTGTTCACCTCTCTATCCTTAGCCCCGAAACAGTGGCTGTCATAACGTGGACTCAGTAAATACTTGTGAAATAAATTCATGTGTGAGTTTTTTACTATAATGATGCAAATTGTATTGCCTTCAACTTTTAATACCAGAAAAAAACCACTTTTGCAAAAAATATTTCATTCTATCCTCATAATAGCTCAATGAATTGGGCAAGATTGGCATTAACATCTCATTATTTTAATCCCCTCACTCTGCTGTCCCCTTCCCCTCATTCATTTTATCTATTTTTACCTTTTTATTTAAAAATTTTTTAATTTTATATTGGAGTATATAGTTGATTAACAATGTTGTGTTAGTTTCAGGTGTACAGTACAGTGGTTCAGTTATACATATACATGTATCTATTTTTTTTCAATTTTTTTCCCCATTTAGGTTATTACAGAATATTGAGCAGAGTTTCCTGTACTATACCGTAGGTCTTTGCTCTTTATCTATTTTAAATATTAGTAGTGTGTGTATGTCAATCCCAAACTCCCAATCTATCCCTCCCCACCACCTTTCCCCTTTGGTAACCATAAGTTTGTTTTCTAAGTCTGTGAGTCTGTTTTAATTTTGTAAGTAAGTTCATTTGGATCATTTTTTTTTTAGATTCAGCATATAAGCAATATGATATATTTGTCTTTCTCTGTCTGACTTACTTCACTTAGTATGATAATCTCCAGGTCCATCCATGTTGCTGCAAATGGCGTTAGTTCATTCTTTTTAATGGCTAATATTCCATTGTGTATATGTACCACATCTCCTTCATCCATTCCTCTCTCACTCTTTTTAAAAACAAAGAGACTACATCTCGGTGAGCTTAAATGACTTATTTAATATCATATAAGGATGGCTGGAGCTTCAGTGTGACGTTCTGATTTCCAAATCCATGCTCATTTTCTATGTGATTAATTACTATAAAATTCAAAGACATTGTTTAATGTGTTTTCAAAATATTAAAAATAATTTTTGTGTTGATTTACCCACCGCATTTTAATTTTTTAAAAATATGTATTTTATCTTTAGTCCTCTGCACAAAATCCAATGTTCATTGACTAAATATAAAAGAATAAATAAATGAATTATAATTAAAAAATACAATAAAACCGATTAGAGAGTCCTTATAAAACATTGACACATTTATGAGCTGAATACTTTGTGAATGTCAGTGTAGCCGTTCTGTAGTTATAGAAGAACATTACATTCAATAATTTGTGCTGGAAATTCTTAGAAAAGCACAACCTTCTGAGACTGAACCAGGAAGAAATAGAAAATATGAACAGACCAATCACAAGCACTGAAATTGAAACTGTGATTAAAAATCTTCCAACAAACAAAAGCCCAGGACCAGATGGCTTCACAGGTGAATTCTATCAAACATTTAGAGAAGAGCTAACATCTACCCTTCTCAAACTCTTCCAAAATATAGCAGAGGGAGGAATACTCCCAAACTCATTCTACAAGGTCACCATCACCCTGATATCCAAACCAGACAAAGATGCCACAAAAAAAGAAAACTACAGACCAGCATCACTGATGAACCTATGTTTCTCAATAATTTTAAACATAAAGAAACCATATAACCCAGCAATTCAGTTCCTAGGTATATATATCCAAGAGAAATGAAAACATATGTCCCTACAAAAACTTTTGCTTGAATCTACATAGCAGTATTCATATTAGTCAAAAAGTGGAAACAAACCAAATATATGCCAACTGATGAATGGGTATAGAAATGTTATATATCCATTTCAATGGAATATTATTATTTGGCAATAAAAAAGAATGAAGTACTGATACAAGAAGATACAGTTGTGCCCATACTGGCCATATGAAGTGTTGTATGTGTACCTGACCATTGAAACCCATGAAAAGACTCATCATAACCTATACTTTAAGACAGGTAGCAAGAAGATTCATGATGGTTCTCTCTGCATTACCTATAACACGGTGAACTAGCCCATTTTCTTTTCACTTCATATAAGGTTATTATAGGATAACTGCTAGTATGACAATCTCTATTTTACAGGAGTCAGTTCTTCCAACATCAGGTTGAGAGATGCCTCCCAACAGTCCTTGGTGTACCCCCTTTTTCTTTTGTCTGTATTCATGTGTTTTTCGAGTCTCTGGAAATTTCTTACAGAAGCTTGTATTTCTTATTCATGAGAAATATTGAGGAAATAAGGGAAGAGTATTACATAATACGCTGGTTCCTAGGATTGCAAGGAGCAGAGACTTCATTTCATTAGTTATTATCGGCATTATTATAACATGAGTTCCAAAGGAGTTCACTGGAAAGAACAGCCCACTCAACAGTGAGGTTGTCGGTCGGTTAAAACCCTGTGTTTTTGTGGATATTTTTCCTTCTGTTTATTCATTTTATTCATGTCCATGTTTCAGTATGTTTGTTTCCATAGATCACCCCTTATCTAGTGTGGACTGAATACCAAATGAAGTTTTCCCTCTTGAAAAAAAAAAGATATATGAGTTTTAATACTTTTTGATTTCCTCCTCAGCATTAAACTGGAGTTCTTAAATTGCCAATAAAATCAGGGAGTGTTTAATCAGATATAATGATATGATACTCAGTTGATTGCATTAATCAATGGCCTGAGGGGTTCCTCAGAAATGGAGTGTATGGCTACTCCATCACATAGTCTGAGTGATTCTTTCTTTTTTCTTTTTTTTTTTGGGCCATGACAAATATTTGAAAATTAGAATTTTTTAGCAAATATAGATACAGTGTGTAAGAGCTAAACATTCAAATATTTAAAATAGCCAGAATATTATCTAATTTTTTTTTCAGGTTTCAGATGTGACATTTGATCACGTGAAGACAAGGTCTAGGTATTTTCCTAGTTAAACTGATGAAAAACCCAGAGCTTTCTATGAGCTGGATTTTATGAGGTGCCAATGAGAGGCATAATTTTGTATTTATTTCAATTTATCTTATATTTAATGAAGCACCTAGGTTGAGGTATTTATTACCTGAAGTAACAGTTCAAAACTTAAAATCTAGGTAGGGAGATAAAATCTTGCTAGTGTTACAGGGAAGGAAATAAAATTACTTACTGGTTTTAAAAAGGATTCATCTGCCAAACTATATCAATTCTTTTACAATAGAGATATTTTAGGCATAGGAAGATGAAAAGAGGAGGTAAGAGATCTAAAATACTGTTACCTGCTTATTTTTCATTGACTGAGGATAAGAGTACAAAACTCAACAGAAGTGAAAATGACTGCATTATGGTGTTATATCTATAGGCTAATTTCCTGATGCAATTATTTATATTTTCCTTAACATGGAAAGTCATTTAATTTCCTAGTTATGTATTTTCTAATGCCTTGAACAACTTTGAGTCTAATGTTTAGTTACTCTAATTTTTCATTGTTAAAGAGAACTGACCATCCAGAAACTATTTTGTTTTCATTTTTTGGACAATGTTTATACTATTTTCAATCCAAAATAAATTTATAAAATTAAGCAGTGATCTCAACCTACCTGTCTCCCCTCCTTTCTTTCACTCAGCCATTCTCTCATTTTTTACTTTTTAGTTTCTTTCTACAACTATACTTAATGGGTTCATATTTACCCAATAATAATACAGGAAGGGCATCTTGTAAATTGATTTGCTCTGCTTTCTGCACACAATTTTTAAATAAAAAAGTGATCAACTTGGTTCTTGTTAAGATGAAATATTCTTATGATTTAGATGAAATTGAATAAGAAATTTAGGAAGATAATCTTTTAATTAAATTTAACATGAGAATTTGGATTTTAGATTTTTAACTTATAAGAATAAAATAATTGATTTAAAAAAAGATGAAAGTTTAGGAAGAGTCAAATTATATGCTATGAAACATATCAGGTTGCAGCTTTTCAATTTCTTTGTGTGCTTTCTGAATTCTGGGGACTTGCAAAGAAAAAAAGTTGGATTTGGTTGTATTAATTGTATTAACTCAATTACTGTTTAAAATGTAAAATTGTTATCTGTTCTAGACTTTTTTTTTTAACCATACTTATCATTTGAACAATTTCTATTTTGATATGAAAACCTCTGGCCACTTTAATTAATCTAAATGGGAACTGTTAGTCTCCTGACTTGAATGTTACTGTTGAAACTAAAGATGGCCATCACCAGCTCTGAGCTGATAGTAACTGTATTAGTCAGCTTGGACTGTCTAACAAAATACCATAGACTGGGTGGCTTATACAGTAGCAATTTGTTTCTCACAGTTCTGGAAACTGGGAAGTCCAAGATCAAGTTTCCTTGGTGAGAGCTCTCTTCTTGGTTGCAGATGGGCTCTTTCTGGCTGTGTCTTTAACATGGCAGAAAGAGTGAGAGGAAGCAAGCTCTTTAGTATCTCTTCTTACAAGGACACTAATCCCTTCTTGAGGGCCCCATCCTCATGACCTCATCTAAACCTAATTACTTCCCCAAAGCCCCATCTTCAAATATCAACACCATCACAGAGGGGATTGGGGCTTCAACATATGAGTTTAGGGGTGACATGATTCAATTCATAGAAAGAACCTATGCTAATTGGAAATTGGGCTAGTTACCAAGTGTCATATGTACTACAGAGACAACCATTATGAGTCCTCTTGCTGCCTATTTTAAAGTCTACTTTATTATGTGTCTTTTCATGGATTTCAGTTCTCAGCTGCATACACAACATTTCATAGGATTGTAGGGGCACAGTTGTATCTTACTTGAGATAATTTTCTTTTTCTTTCAACATCATATGCAATGTGTTGCTATAGATTTCTCTTGTGAAACACAGCAAAATTATACAATTGGCACAAAAAATGTCTTGGCTGTAAAATATAACAACATGGTTTGCCATTCAGTTCTAGTTGGAGGCTTGGTGGTTGCAAACACAGTCTCAGTACTTGTGAAAGAAGCATTTCTTGCTTTTCTAATATCAGCATCAGCACAACTCAGGCCAAAAGGCATGCCCTCCCTTGGGTTTCTGTTCTGCACAATTAGGAGCACAACCCAATAATGGCTTCCCTGGATTCTCCTGTAACTTTAAAGAAGTATGGACCAATTATCATTGAAACTTATGTTCCCTCAGACATTTAGCCAATTACAGTTTGCTGGTGAACATGAGATTCTCAGAAAGAAATTATCTGGTATAAAATTGGTAGCATCATTCCTAATAGGAACACTTAGGCAGGCACACATCTATACTTTGTCATGGTTACCTCACTTGCTGTTATACTAGGATGGCAAAATAAATGATGTAACAATTGCAAACTGTGTTTATGATAAGGGATTGTGGTGGTTACAACAGTAGCCAAAGGTGTAAAGTTAATAACTAGATCATTTCTTTTATGAGCATCTCCAGGGTGTGAAATACCCAGTGGAGATGAGTATCAGAGCTTTCATTGTGGGAATCTTTCCTTGATCCCAAAGATCTTACACATAGAGAATTGAAATCATCTTAACTTTAAAAGTAAAGAAAAGTAAAATGATACATATTAAAATGTTGTCATCTTTGCCAAGTTGCAAAGGTCTGAAAGTTTAACATCATCATCCAGTTCTTTTCCCTCACCACCAGAACCAATCTCTTGTCAAATTCTGCTTGTATTTCTTTTAATTTACTCTTCCTTTGAGTGTCATTTCAACTGTCTAGGTTGGAGATTCTTTACCTTTTATCTAGTAAAATAATTTTATAAATGTCCTCTATGACTTCAGCTTTTCTCTTGTGTAATCCATCCTAGACCTTACTATAAAAATTAATTTTTTGTATCCAATCCAGTTCCACTCCATCCCATTCTATTCCATTTGATGTAGCAAAAAATCAAGCCTATATATGTACCACTTGCTGTGTACGATAGACAATGGGGGAATATAAGATAAATGAACAAACAAAAAAACCATTTCACCCAAGGTATCCCTAGACTTTATAAAAAAAGGAACAAAACCAACAAGATGACAATTGTAACAAAGTTATGCCCAGGACACTAAGTAGTTGTTTTTAATTAAGACATCTTTACTTTGTGTTTAAAGTTCAAAATGAATAATAAAACAACCGATAAAAGTAATTCCTCTTTGTAATTCATGTGTCTACTCATCTGTAAAGCCATTAATGGAGTGCTATGCTGGAGACTGGCTGGTATGAAAGGAAGTCCTAAAAACTTCACAAAAGAGGTGAAGGCTGAGTTTGCCAGATAGCACCGTGATGGAGATATTCCAGGCAGGCAAGGTAGCAAGTGAAAAAGCAGGAAAGTAGGAAAACACTGGTGTTCTTCTTGCCAACTAAATACAACAGATGTTTATTAAGAACCTCCTGCAGGCTAGGAGTCATATCTTTGTAGTTTGGCAAAGTTGAGGAATCCAGAGTATGTCATGTTGTAATTCAAAATGTGTGTTTCACTCTCATGGTGATGGGGAGTGTTGAATTAAGTGAATGAAGACACACAATTAGCCTTGTAGCTTAGAAAACTTATGGTAGTGGTTTGTTAAATGAGTTGGCGTTAGACCAAATTTATACTAATAATGCAGGAAAGATGATGCTGATGATGATGATATATGAATAGAGCATGGCCTGAGGGGAAGTGCAGATTCCACAGATATACGTACGGCGTAGAATCAAGGCTTGACGACTGCCTGGTGGTTGGTGGAGATGTCATTGTGAAACATGACTTTCAGGTTTGTGGCTGGGGTGATTGGGTTGTATCAGTCATTGAGAGTAGAAACATGGAGAAAGAGGAGATTTAAGGATGAATAAGATGTATTTACTCTTTCATCCATATAAGAAACATTTATTGGATCTAACAAAGTTCTGGACACTACTTAAGATCCTAGGAAATACAATGATGAAAAAAATCTATGGAATTTGTGGTATTTCAGCAACATTCACGAGAAATTTTCTTTTTTAGCAAGCTGGATTTGTGTACTTGGAATTACAGGTAGTTAAACCAATGGGAAGAGGAGAGGTAACTCAGTAAGCATGTAAGGAATGAAAAATAAGTGGTGAAGACAGAATTAAGGCAACCCTAATAATTAAAAAGACAAACAGAGGGTACATTAAGAGGAGCCAATGAGAAATAAGAATTTTTCAGAGAAGTAAGATCGGAACTAAAAAAGCCTATTATCACGAAACTGAAGATTGCAAGTTTTCAAGAAAAAGGCATGGTTACTATGCTAGAAAATAGACATATAAAAGAGGCAATGAAAATGTAATGTGGGTCATTATTAATGTTCTTACCAAGAGCAGTTGCAGTAGATGATGGTGTGAAGTGCAGTCATGAAGAAGTGGAGGTTGGTAACATGAAAAAGAACTGTAATTGGGTCATAGGCAGGAGACATGCATGGTCAAAGGGGAGTTCATGAAATAGAAGTTTAAACCTTGAAGACAGGGAAACATTTTTAAAATTCAATATGTTAAGGCCTTTCAGATTGTATGTGCTTAATAAATGTTCACCAGTTGTCTGATGACCACAGAAAAACAAGAAAATTAATGCAAATAAAGATTAATGTAATAAAATCTACTTTGTGGTAATGGTAGTGGAAAAACACATTTATAATAAATCCTGGAGTCTGGAAGGATTGATATTTCAGAAGATAATTATGAAAGAGTAGTCATAGCACCCACAATAATTAAACAGGTTGAGGAAGGTTTGAATAAAAGGCACGTTTTGCCCATGGAGGTTGTGGATTTATGACACTTTATTACATAAGATTCAAAATTAAAACTGTTAGAAAAATCATTGTTCTGTCTCCTTAACTCCTAGGGTTACATAACTCCTTTTCATAAAAATAATGCGACCCCTCTCTAAAACCAGACAATAGCATGTCATTACCACAAGAACATAACACTTTGAGTTTGAAGGGAGACTTGCAGTGAATGTAAGAGCTCAGTAAGTGGGTCTACTTAAGAAGCATTCGTTGTTTCACTGCAGTGGTGGAGGTCAAAAAGGAGATTAAAAAAATTGGTATATAAAATGAAAGAATCATAAATTTTTGTTACTTAGAAGATGTGGTGAATATAAACTTTATGAAAAAACCTTGGTAATGAATCACCTTATTTATCTTTCTCTTGTTTTGAGGCATTAAGGAAAAAGTATAGATATTATATTCAAAAGACCTGATTTAAGTTCTGCTGCTGAAGATCTGAGTGGTCTTGTAAATATCTTAACCTCTAACATCGGTCTGTTTATTTATAAAATGATAAGAACAAATTTTAAAATATTTCTCACAGGACTCTTGAGAATAACATGGGCTAACATGGGTAGGAGTACTTTATAATCAAATCAAATAATCAAATATAACTGTTAATATTTGTTTTATTAACTACTATTGTTGAAATTTGTGTTTTTATCTCTAACAAAAATAATAAAAATTAATATTAGAATTGGGAGCATATTAAATATTATCAGATCTAATGATTATTTGTCTTTCACAAATTCATTAATTTTCTCATTCATCTTTTGCTTTATTAAACCACCATTTGCTCAGTGCCTCTTTTGAACCAGACGTTGGGCTAAGTTCAATAAACAAAAGGTATTTCAGGTATGCAAATGAAATTCAGTAAGGTAGGTAGATAAAGAGAAGACTATAGTATAATGTGCAGGGGTCATGATATAGTATAGAGCTACATCCTCCAAGAAGGGGTATGTGAATCAGATTGTGGGAGCCAGGGAAGGCCCTCTGGAGAAGGTGATGTCTGTGTTGATTCTCAAATGATGAGTTAGGTTTTCTGAGACATTACTTTGGTGGGAGTATGTCTTACACATTTGAAGCATCATATAGGGAAATGTTGAATTTAATCTTCAGTATTTCTGAAAGTACTATGGAAGAGAGATTAACAAGGAGAGGGACTGTTGTAGGTTAAAACCAAGGTTGCTGAATATGTTTTAATAGCATGGACTTGAGTGATGTTGATTTCCTTCAAGGTTGCTGACTGGCTTTATATGCTTTTTCAGTAACAGCAGATTAAATAGAAAGTTTACAACAAATTTGAAGTCACCAAAATAATGAGTTCAGTTTATGCAAATTTCTGTGATGAGAAAAAGATTCTTACTGAGGTAAGCCCCATACATTCCTCACAGTATATGAGTCCCAGGTGTGTGAGGGACATTAGAAAATTCTTACTATAACCCACTAGTCCTGAAACCATGGGCTGCTGTGGTTAGGACCACAGTTATGGCTGTGGATGTGGCCGTGGCTATTGCTACGGATGTGGATGCAAGAGCTACAGAGGACTAAACTGTGGATACGGTTCCAGATATGGCTGTGGCTATCGTTGTGGATTTGGATCCAAATATGACTGTGGATGTGGTTCTGGCTATGTCTGTTGTCCATTTTGCTACAGAAGATGTTATTTCTCTTGTATCCAAAATATATAAAGAATTATAAAATTATCAGGAAAAAGGACAGCCTGGTAGAAAAACAGACATAAGACTTGGAGGTTTTACCAAAGAGCCAAGAAATATTTCAAATAGCCAAGAAATATTTAAAGTTTTTTAATCTTCACTATTAGGGAGATGGAAATTCAAACAATAATATGTTATTATTACATACCCACCAGAATGGTTAAAGTGTAAAAACAGATAATATGGAAGGTAATTAAAGATATGGGTAAATAGGACTTCCATTTACTGCCCCAGGGAATATATATTGGTACAATTTTGGACTGTTGCTTGGCAGTATCTTTTAAAATGAGCTTACGCATACCCTATGATCAAGTACTTCTACTAAGACTATTCCCAAAAGAAATGCATACATATGTTTATAAAAGGACGTAACACAAGAATACTCTTGGTAGCATTATGTTTAATAGCCAAAACATAAAACAACTCAAATTTTTATCAACAGTAAAATTTATAATGAAATGTGGTATTTTCATAAAGTTATATATTATGAAGAAATGAAAAAGAACACATTACTTTGACATATGGAAAATGGGGAAAGAACTGTACAGTTATAATGAGGAACAAAAGAAGTCAGACACAAAATAATGGATGGGCAAGATTTTGTTTATGTAAAATAAAAAACAGGTAATACTAATTTATAATATTGAACCTCATGGTATTGGTTATAATTTTGGTTCTCCTTTTTGGGAAGAGAATTGAAACGGTAGCTAAGAGGAGGAGAGGGGGTGGCTTCACAGAAACTGATGTGTTTTTTCTTGATATCGACGGTGGTTTCCCAGTTGTGCTCACTTTATGAAAATTTATTGAGCAGCACACTTCAGATTTGTACTTTTCTGCACCCATGTTATATTACAATGAAAGGTTTATAAATATTCTGCCATCTGTCTCATAGAGGATTTCTCTCTGGTCAGTTCTCTCCTCATTAATCACCATTCACTATGTCATCTCTGTTCCCCACTTCCAAATTCTCTCTCTCTCTCTCCTTTAATATGCAGAGTAATTTAGTTTTCTTTGTAGCCATCATCTAGGTTATGCTTCTGGGCCTTACTTTTTTCTACTAAAGATAAAAATAACCTACAAAGTTGCATTCCTAAATTAAGATACCATTTATTTCCTGGAGATGAATCCTCTCCACTCTTTCTCCTCATAGAGGTCTGGAATTTAATACACCAAATTTTTTCATTGTAGTTGTTAATTGTGGCATTCACGAAGGGCATAGGAGAGATTTTCAAGTTTATTTAGAAAGATTCATGATAGGATTATTTAAATTAAATAGGTATTCATGTGCATTAAAACAAGATACTATGGAGAGCAATGAGAGAGTATTAGGAAAAATCATATATTTATACTTGTGTGATATTTGGGACACTCTGATTCATGGGAACCCTTGTATTCTAGATGAATATTGAAGGAAACATTGATTACCATTAAAATCTCCTGTTACAAGAAATAATGATTTCAGTTCATTAAAACAACGTTTCTAAGCCTAAACTTAATGGCATACAATGATTGAAATTCCAGGATCTAGCATGAAAATAGGATCTTCTTTCTGTTATTTACTTGATTTGTGGTCTTGGATAATTTACTTTCCTTCTAAACTGTATTTTTAAAAATAAATTATAAGGAATAATAGTGCCCATTTCATAAGAGTGTTGTGAGGATTAAATGTAGCTTTTAGAGTAGGGTTTATTAAATTCTAAGAGTTAATCATCTAAAAGTCATCAAACTCATTTAATGGTAATAAAATTTCAAGGAAGAATTGCAACTATTCATAATTAAACATATAGAAATATCTCTAAATGGAATATTATGTAAGGACAAAAATTCTTCATCCCTTAGTTACTGAACTCCAAAGTATCATATTATACCAGATTGCTTTCATTACATTTTCAATAATATATTGTTATATAAAACACTTCAGGCAAAGTGTAATAAGGCCACTAAAAGTAAGAGCTTATATTTCCATGATATGACCATTTTATTTCTGCTTCTTTGTAAAATAATAAAGGAATTATTACAAAGCATCAGTTACATTGACAAATAGTTCAATTATGGTGATTTTGTGAGAATATTGAATACTTTCATAGAGAGGTGAGAGTGAATACAGTTTGCTTAACTTGGGACTGAATGAATAGTAAAGGAGTGAATAAAATGAGTATAAGTTACTATTTTAAGAAGCATCATGGTCAAGGGGAGGAAGGAGGTTGATGGTCATTCATCAAAGAGGAACGTCCAAAACACTCTATGTGAAAACATAAGGTGAAGAATATATGTATTCTTCAATTTTGCAGTTCCTCAGAGATTCATTATCTATGGCTGTGTAACAAGTTACTACACACTTAGTAGCTTGAAACAACATACATTTATTATCTGCCAGTAGGTCAAGAGTCTGGGAACAACTTCACTGGGTCTCTGCTTGGGGTCTCACAAGGCTAAAATCAAGTTGTTGGCCGGCTGAATTCTCACCTGGAGGCTGAAATAGAAGGCATTACTTCAAGTTTCCTCAGATTTTGGGCAGAATCCATTCCCTTGATGCTATAGAATTCATGTTTCATTTGATTCTTTAAAACTAGCAAGGGAGGGAGAGGGGAGAGAGAAAGAGAGAGAGAAGGAGAAGGAGGAGAAGGAGAGGAGAAGAAGAGAGAGAAAGCGAGAGAATGTGCCACTTCAAGTTCTTGCCTGATGGGATCATGAACACCAAGGATAATCTCCTTTTTGATTAATTTAAAGTCAACTGATTATGGACCTTAATTATATCAGAAAATCCCTTCACTTTTGCCATATGAGGTAACACAATCCTGGGAATGATTCCTATCACTTTTGTGATAGAATACTTGTTAGAAGGATGTTAACAGGTCCTGCCTATAATCAAGATGAGAGGATTGCAAAAAGCATGGATGCCAGTGGGTGGGACTCATGGGGGCTGTCTTAGAATTCTGCTGACCATGACATGACATATATTGTCTGGGTTTAATGAGAGCTGTTCCTTATTAAGACAATCAGCAAAATTAATTAAAAATATTGACATTACAAAACTATTGAGAGAGAAGAAATGCGAGAAACAAATGCAGAAATATGCTTAGCTTCAGGAAGAATGGAGGGAAGATGGCTACTTTTTAATGGGTAAAAATTGTCAAAGATTACCATCATGACTGAATAATAAAGAATTTCCACAAATAGTTGAGAACTTGAGGCTCTCTTTTTAGGATGGGTATTCTTTGATCTTTGGTATTCCACTTTCCTTTACTATATATAAAAAGGGAAACTCCTGGAGTGATCCCACTTTTTCTTCCTATATTCTGCCAAAATTTAACTCTTATATAAAAGAATAGCAGTGATAATAATATTCTGTAGCTCAGAGAAGATATGCAATAGGTTTGTGAATTAGTCACAGTGATCTGCTTGCAAAACAAACCATGATTAGATCCATAAAGATAAAAATAATAGAAAAACAAGATATGGGAAATACATGGAAAGAATTCAGTGTTATATTATCAATATGTTGAATATTAACATTTGAAAATGGAAAAATGGGAGATTTCCCTTACTAGAAAAAAAGAAGCCTGTTTTCATAGTATTTAAAATGATAGAAATAGGGGCAGGAAATATTGTCTGGGGTGCTGGCTATTTGAAAAGTATTAGATAACTGTATTTTATTTGCTTTTCCAACTCAAGAGACCATAATCATTAAGAATAAATGGAAGATTCAAGGGGTTAGACTTCTTGACATTAAAAATTCCTCTAAAAATTCGTTCTGTCTGAAAAGTGGATTGGCAATATGCTTGGCTCCCCTGTCTCCAAAGGTTTTAAACTAGTTCAGGTCACCAATTTGTGGACATGTTGTGGATGGAAATGCTGCATCAGGAGAGAGGTAGAACTAATTGTCCTCTCAACTCTTCTTACTGTAATACTCTGGGATTCTGCAGGCAAACAGTGGCATTGAAATATAAAGGCTTGAGAAGAATAATGATGCTGGATGTAGAAACAGAAAAAAATAACATGATTTTGTACAAGTTTCTGTAATGGAGGTTGAAGTCAAATAGTATTAGTTAGTTTTAAGAAACCTCATCACATTGTGGAGAGATATCTTCTAGCATTGAATACCTTTGAGATCCAAAGTAGGGAGCAGATAAAATGTGATTGCATGAGAGTGTGTGTGTGTGTGTATGTGTGTGTGTACGTGTTTGTGTGTATGTGTTCATGTATGTGTGTGTGTGTGTATGTGTGTGAGTATGTGTGTGTGTGTGTATGTATGCGTGTGTGTATGTGTGTATGGATGCTTTGAGGAAAGACAAAAATTCACCTTTAATGAACCAATCTCTATTTTAGATTCTGAATTATAAACTTTCATTCATCAAACATTCATGAAATATGATGTATTGGACTTCACTAGGGGCTGTGGATTTAATGGCATAAGTTAAATTTCTAGACCTCAAGGAATTCACACTCTGGTGTATGGGAGAGGTAACAAGATCACACATGCCATTTTATAACACAAAGAGAACTTCTTAAATAGCACTTACTAGAGGCCAGGTGTTATTCTAAGTGATTTACAGATATTAACTCAGATTTTCTCAACAACTTTAAGAGTTAGATACTATCATTTCATGTCCTCATTTTATAGGTGAGGGAACTGAGGCACAGAGAAGTTCAGTGAATTGCCAGAATTTGAAGCCAGGATTCATGTTTTTAAAGTGCCACACCAAGAGGCCTCTCTTGCAGAAGTGTGCAGAAGCCAGCCTGTACCAGCTTGGGAAGGCTAACAATGTGCATCTCTTCCCAACTCCACATCAGTGACATCCTGTTGGTAGTTTGAAATTAACCAAGATGGAAATATTTAATTTTTTTAGTGAGTCAATTTACTAGTGCCCTACTGGCCCCTTATGGACCACTTACAGGGTCAAGGACTAATTCCTAAAATATCGTTGGAATTTTGCAGGTCTGAGAACTCATGCTCTTCCTACTTAATCCTCCCAATCCTTGGCACTGTGTCCAGGGCCAGCTACATAATCTGCAGGGTCCACAGCAAATTGAAAATGTGTCAAAAAGGCAGGAAAAAAGATATTTTGCCTGTATTCCGTGGTCTCTTTTGACATATTATGATGCTTTTTGTTTTCTATTTAATGTCATGTGCTTTGGGGCATGAGGATAGCTGTTGAGTGAATCTAGAGCCTCACAAGTGCTGGATCCCAACTTTCCCATGCCTGTACCCAGGTTCCTGTCAGGCGGAGGGGGTAGAAGGTAGCAGCAGTTATAGGACTACTGGATGGGGATGAGGCAGTGGGAAACTGAGGACTTATTCCAGGGAGGTGGGGAAGTGGTGAGAGGTGGGACTGCATGTGACATAACACCCCAAATCCTCTGCACATGTTCCATTGTCCCAGCAGACTTCACTTACAAACCACAAATTTAAGGATGAAAGGTGTTAAGAACTTAGAGATGGTGATGATGGCGCATTTAACACCAAGCACAGGGAGCCTTCTGAGCACTGGGCCTTGTGCACATGCACTGCTTGCACAGCCGTGCAGTTGGCCCTGATTGTGTCTCATAAATGGTGTGTACTCAGTACATGTTGGATAAATTGAATTGATTTGCTTCATGACTGTCTAGCGAAGAATCCAATTAAACTTGTGTAAGCAAACATCATTATTCTAAACTTGTTCGGAGAGAAGGCAGGGATGCATTTGCTATGTGGGTGGAATCATAGCACCAATCCAATTTTAAAGGATTGCATGTGTATTGGGGACTTCTTTGGGGGCAGGGATGGGCATAGGCAATAATGATGGAAGTCTAAGTTTCAAGATGACATTTACTTTATGGTTTAATTTTATAGGATCATGATTAAAGTTTTACTTTTATACAGGTTCAGATCCAGAATTAAAGCACTTATAAACAGCCATATTAATTCTCTCTTAAACCTATCTTTACCTATCTCTTCTTTCAGTAGGAAGAGGAGTAGGCAATTCTGACCTCAAGGGGCAAAGCTTAGAGCACTATGATTGGAAGAGTGAGTAATAATGGTATTTTGCTCATGAAGGGATACTTGGAACTCACAGAAACATAGTTAAAATTATCCACTCACATTTTGTTTATACCGACCTATGGAGGGCAAAGTGAAATGTAAGAAATGCTCTATTAATATAAAAAAGCAAAGCATGGGGGTTGACAATTTACAAAATGCAAATATTGGCATTTTGATATTTTTAGTGATAACTAATTTATTAAATTCTGCCTCTTCTTGAAGTCAAACTTGAAGCATATGGAATTTGGAATCAAATGACTAAGTTATATTTCTATCATTAAACAGCTGTGCTATTCTGGCCAAGTCGCTTAATTTTTTAAATCTCAAACTATTGGGTGTAAGATAGGCTCAAGGATGTATTGTACAACAAGGGGAATACAGCCAATATTTTGTAATAACTGTAAATGGAAACTAACCTTTAAAAATTGTATGAAAATAAAAATATAGGGACCAATAAATAAAATACCCTCCAATTTCTCTGGATCTCCAAAAAACCCCTCAGTATTGTAGTATTATATTATTTTATATAAATTGTAGATAGTGATAATAATATTACTAGTCTTGCCTAATAAGGATAAACATATACGCACACTATGCAACATATATGCACATACACACACATGATTTCAAAGCCACTGAATTTAATTAGAGGACGAAACATTTACTTTGGTCTTTGTAAGGTCATGAGTCACATGAGAGATACGTTTTCAATAGAGTTGGGGTCATGAAAAAGAAGTCAATGTTATTCCAGGCTTATTATTAACTAGAGAAAACTCTGGGGAAGAGTAAATTAAAGAGATTTCTTAACAAATTCGAAGTGCCTAGTAAAATGAGCTCTTTTGAAGCAAATTGTTATATCACTGAGCAGGCTGACTCAGTGTTTCCCAGCCACACCTGACTGCATGTAAAGGTCTGAGATTGTGGGTAACACTGATTTGCAGACTCCCTTGCTTCCCACATATACCTTACATTGACACTTGTAGCTCCTAAACATCATGAGTTGTTACTGCTATGGAAATTCCTATGGAGGTATAGCTACAGGTATGGCTCTGGCTGTGTCTATGAATGAAGGCCCTGTGGTAGTGGCCATATGGGTCAAGCTCTGGATCTGGCTGTAGTTGCCATGGCTACTATTCATTTTGCTACAGGAGATGTTATTTCTTTTGCTGTTAGCAAATTACTACCAGAATATCCTTTGCTACTGAAGTGACAAGTGGAAATCTGTTCCAAGGGGGTAGCCATTGAATATTTTTATTCCTTTCAAATGCTTTTGCCATAGATGGGCTTTGATAACGATGGAAGAAAGAAGATAAAATTCCATTTGTTTTCTGAAATTTAACCCTTACATCTATCTCATGCTTTCTTTCTACGTTGTGTCCTTGGCCATGAGCATTAGTGCTCCACACTGGGGCAAATTGGTTTCCCAATGAAATGCTTCTTTGAATCTATCTAGTCTGTGTCATTAATCTTACTATAATGCATCACTGACTACAGGTTTTGTAACTTCCCTGTTTTTTAATTTCTTGTGCATCTCTGTGACTTCACTGGTTTCTCCAAACATTTCTCTTCAATAATTTACTGTTTAGCGATTACTCACATCTAAAATAACAAACACCTACTTGTATATGCATATACACAGAAAGAAGAATTATTTATGTGTTTATGGGGAATGAAACTGGTATTGTCTTACAGAATGGTTTGGAAGAGGAAGAGATATGAGTCTAGGGGAATTCAGGGAAGCTGTGATGTGGACCTGAATTGGATATTGACACAAATAAAGGGAAAGAAGTGATAGACTTCTGAACCCCTTGAGAGGGTGAATCTCTGAATTCTGGACATGATGAGAGGGAAGCTAAGAGATGTCCAAGGAAGAGAAACTTAGTGGAAATGTATCCTTATAATATCTAGACTTGTGAGGAAAGAAGTGACATGAGTTATCAAAACATATTTAAAGGCTTATAATATGGCAGGAGAATTGGATTTGCTTCTCTTGTCCCAGAAATCACAATTGGAACTAATAGGTGATAATTACTGGGAAAATGACTTCTAAATATAAGATATGTTTCCAATAACTATGGCTCTGAGAGCTGAACTGGCTATTCCACTGGAATGCATGTGATGGAAGCTGCCTGATCATAGGCAAGGAAGGCAAGATCACCACAGTGAGAACTCCAGGGTAAGTGGTGACCTAGGGTACACCTAGGTCAGGTGATCCAGGCCTGACATTCTGTGAACTGTTCGTCAAGAATGACTCAGAAGTATTGAGCCTGACTAGCAGAGAAAATGATGTTAATACTCTAGAAACAAGAAAGTAAAGGGGGATATTCTTTCTCTGATTTGTGTCTTCCATATTTGTTGCAGGAGTAAGGAGAGTGGATGGAGGGGAGAGTCAGCTCTTCACACTGCAAAGTATTGTAGAAAAATAGGAAGAATATTATGGCTGGTGTGAGCTTCAATCATTCTGTCTTTAAGTAAAATCATGTCAGGTCTTCTGGATCCTCAGCAGTGTAGGAAGAAGTTGTTATCCAGTGTAGAGGCTAAGGAAAGAGAGGTAAGGTTTGTGGTATGGCAGATGTTGTGGACAACTTATCTGTGTATCTATCTATTATCTATATTCTATCTATCATCTATCTCTCTATCATCTATCATATCTATCTATCTATATCTATCATATCATATCTATCATGTATCTATCATTTATATCTATCATCTATCTATCTATCTATCTATCTATCATCTATCTGTCATCTATCTATCATCTATCTAATCTGTCTATCCAAATGGGCTCAGTTCTCAGTGAATTCATAATCTTGTGTAGGAGTAACATAAGATTAAAAATAGAATGAAGTAATTGTTTTTATAGCCGTATGTTGTGAAAGTTATAAAATATGGAGGGTTATTTAGTGTAGTGAGCATCAGGAAAGAGATCTGAGAAGAGGAGGCACTTGAGTTGAGGCCTGAGTAGGAATTGGCCAGTCAGATAGGGGAGTGGGACAAGAAGTCTTTGTGTCCATTTATTATCACTCCTGGTGGACGTGTAATCACTAAGCACATCTAGAGAGGAACTCTCAGGCTTTCCCTGTTCTCATAAGAGTACCTAGAGTGCAGTGCATACCTCTTCCATGAGCAGGAGAGGGCCTGGCCAGAGGAGCATATGCCAGGGAACCCACCAGCAGAAGACTATGAAGACTTGGCTCTGATACTCCTCTGCTGTGTGACTTCAGGCTAGTGACTTGATCACTGCGAGGCTCAGCTTCTTTCTCTGAACACTTGTTTGTCAAGTACCCACTCTATTCATTTTATGAGATTGTGAAAATGAACTGAGATAATGTGTATAATGGCATTTTCCAACGTACAATAGAGATGGACTGGTTAGAGGGAATGTTTTCATTGTTTAATGAGAGTTTAGATTAGAAGATTTTGGGAGATTGGAAGCTAGAAAAAATATACTCTAAGGGGGAAATTTATGTACATTCCTAATTATGGGAATCTCTAGAACATATTTCACATGGATAATGAAGATTTACTGTTTAATAAATCTTTGATCTTGAATAAAATGTCTTACTGCAAGATGATACTTAATCCAAGCGATCAAAATAGACATAGTCCTAAAAATAAAATATTTTTCTATGGACTGATCTTTTTACTCTTGTGGATTTCAAAAAAGTCCACATCAAGTTTTTACATGATATGTACCGAAACATGTTCCCAAGATATATGCTTTAAAAATACAACATAAAGTCATTTTTAAATTTCTGAACTTGAAAATATGCATGATTCCATGCCCCATGACATAATGTTGGCATTGTATTTTTGGTAATAAATTACTATACAATATGGCTCAGTCAGGGTGAAAAAAGGCTGCTAGGAAGGTAATTTATATTCTGGGGGGTTTTGCTTCCTTATCATAAAAACATTTTTAATTAAGGCATATATATATGTATCATAGAATGACCTCTTTTGAGTTACAAAGCTATTGTCTTAAATTCAGACTAAATCAACATTTCAGTACAAATAAATATGGGTATCTGAAATCTATTATTAGACAAGAATTTAAAACTATGGGGTAAGAAAAATGAGATTTTTTAAAATTAATTTTTATTGGAGTATAGTTGATTTACAATGTTGTGTTAGTTTCTGCTGTACAGCAAATTGAATCAGTTATACATATACATATATCCAGTCTTTTTTAGATTCTATTCCCATATAGGTCATTACAGAGTACTGAGTAGAGTTCCCTGTGCTATACAGAAGGTTTTTGTTAGTTATCTATTTTATACATAATAGTGTGTATATGCCAATCCCGATCTCCCTGTTTACCCCTCCTGCCCTCCCTTTCCCCCTTGGTAACCATAAGTTTGTTTTCAACATCTGTGACTCTATTTCTGTTTTGTAAATAGGTTTATTTGTACCATTTTCTAAGGTTCCACATATAAGGGATATCATATGGTATTTTTCTTTCTCTGTCTGACTTCACTCAGTATGACAATCTCTAGGTCCATCCATGTCACTGCAAAAAAAAAAAAAAAAAAAAAAAAAGTAAAGTTATTTAAAATTAAAACTTATGTTTGGATTCTAAAAAGCACATTCTTAAATAACATGTATTAAAAATGATAATCACAAAAATAAATATTTATAGCCAAGGGGAAAAAAGACAACTGAGATAAAGGGAATAGCATTTACTGAGTAAAATTCCTGATCCAGAGCACTAAATAGGCATGCAATATATGAAAAACAGTTATGTAAAAATAGTTAGGCTCCATTTTAGAAAAAAGAAATTGGTGTTCAGACAATTTAAGCATATAATCAAATATCTTATAGTTTATAAGTGGCACACCAATATTTGAACATATGTTTGACTTGATCCATTCATTTTTTATGGAGAAATAGTAAGTTCAAATTATGTGCCAGTCACTTACTCATAGCTGGTTATTCAGGGATGCACAGAATAGAGATTGTTTCTACTGTTATAAACCAGTATTCGAGATCTGAATGGAAAGGTATTAGAAATAATGCAATAAAGATAAAAGACTTTTTCAATAATCCAGGGGTACTGTGACCAGAAAGTGTGTGTTGGCAGTGGCATTGAAAAGTAAAGTGTCTATTCCAGAGAATTTGTGAAGTAGAATTTATAGTTTTGAATTTTAAGGAGGACAGAAAAGGTAAGAAACTGAAGGATAAGAAAAATTGGAATGGGAATATATTTTCTTTATGTTTATGGTTAGGGATGAAACATAGCAGAGTGATCAGATTAGACTGGAGACCAATACCAGAAAAAATAGGTAGAATGATTTCTCTGAAGGAAAAATATTTAATAATGAAAGTTCTCAAAAATTGAAATTGGCAGCTTTGTGAAAATCCCTGTTGAAGGCATTCAATAAAGTACTCAATCACCACTCATTCCTTTGTTGTTGAAATTCAAGTATCCAGTAAAAAGAATGATCTTCTTGACCTTATATTCCCTTTCAACTTGGATTTCATGGTTGTTACAGTAAAATATAATGTAAATTTTGGAGTCTGCCTGATTCTGAAGATGTTGATTTAAATAAAACCTAGAAAGTAAGATAAGCAAGCAAATCAACAAAACAACCCCCTCCCCCCAAACAAACAAAAAAAGCAACACTTTTTTTTTAGACTGAATGTTTGGTCAGGGAGAGATTGGATGTTTGGTATAGAGTGACATATTTTAATTAGTGAGGCAAGACATTGTTTCAATAAACCTTGACAAGTGCTATGACATGTATCTTCACATAGGAGCCAAGAGGAGGATGATCCAATCCAGACGTTAGCAGTGAGGAAAGGCATCTCGCAGGAACTTATCACAGATCTGAATTTTGATGTGCAAACAGATTTTTTTTTTTTAGCTGAGAATTAAGGTGGCAAGAAAAACATTAATATCAGAAGAAATGATGCTTATTTTCCTCTTTTATATGTTGAAAAGGTAAATGTGATAGGATTATTTGGAAGAAAGGGGACACATATTTCAAAATCACAATGAAAATTTTTGTAGACGGTTGAGAACTTCTGATTCATGTACGTATAAATACAGGGCAAAATTGAGTTTTGTACTACTTTATGTCATGAATGAATAAGGAGGGTGGGCTTTTGCTGTAGGTATCAATGTTATCTACTAAACTTTAGCTTCTGAACTAAACATACAAGGAACAGTAGTGATAGGAGAAGGAAAGAATGATTTATCGAATTAGAGGAATGCACTAATCTCTCATAATGCAAAACTCTGATAAGATCTGCATATGAAAAAAATTAGACTCTGTTCAGAGGTTTCTGATTCTTCAGCCAAATAAAGTTGGTTAGGTTGTGAAAGTCTCCTCAACGGTATTGATAATACTTATGTAGCTACAAAAAATGGGAGAGAAAGGAGGGCTGCCCCACCTGTGAAGGACCTTACTTTGCCTGGTACATGGAAGAAGGAAATATAACAAGAAACATTTACATACAGCACACTGTCTCCACACTTATAAGTAGTTACTGTTCCAGTGGATGGGCTTGGCTTTGAATGATCAGATGTTGATCTGTTTCTAGGGATTTGAGGAGAGTTGGACATGGAGGAGGTATGGAACACTGAGAGGGTTGGAGAAGCCTGGCAAGGAGTCAAGAAAGGAGATAGGAGTATTACCTTTCCTATGGCCGGAAGCAGGGCTTTTGGAAAGATGAGAGAGAAAAACGGGCAAAAATTTCCTACATTCCCCAACAAGCTTGTTTTATAAGATAGATATTAAATGAAACGAGACTTTGAAAATGATTATCAGTTTTGGGACACATGATTCTACTGAGACAATTCTTCAGCAGAACATATTAACATGATACTCTTTAAATAAAACTGGAGTCTCCAAAACAACAAGCTATTTTAAGCAAATCAGTATTGATTGTCAACAGTGACTGGCACATAATGGTTGCTTACATATTTGTTGTCCATGTCAGGGAATGAATGGTATGCTCTGTCAATTACTGACAGTATATAAAGGTCCATGGGAAGTAGACGACACACACACTTCAGAAACATCTTCTTGCAACCCACCTGAATCCACTTCCCTTGACAACATGTGTTGCAACTACTACAGCAACTCCTGTGGCTATGGCTGTGGAAACAGCTATGGCTGTGGATTTAGCCCCTATTATGGCTGTGGATATGACTGTGGCTATGGAACCAGATATGGCTGTGGATATGGCTCTGGCACTGGTTACTGCAGCTACTGGTCAGTTTGCTATAGGAGATGTTATTCTTCTTGCTGCTAGAATATCACCATCCAAGCCTTGTTTGCTTCTGACTAAATACATCAAAAGATAATGCTGGTTCAAGGATGCTACCCACAATTTCTATATCCAAGAAATTACATGCCTGACAGAGACTTTGACATCCAACTACACATTTCTAGATTGGCATCTTTGAGGCCTGAAGCTCCATGGTGGTATCATCTGACTCTTTTCCAAATGTTAGCCTTTACTCCCTTAATCTCTGATTCTCCATTATGACTGTGTTAATGATCCTAATATCCTATAGCTGGGAAAATCACTTATTCTCAATAAAAATCGTTCATTGTTTCTAACAAATCCCGGTGTACTTGCTTGTGAATCAGTCTTTTTTCAGGTGTTATGGCCTCTTTTGAAGATTGGGCTAACTGTTTTTTTTGGGCCTTGAGTTCTTCTTTGATATAATACAAGCATTTCTTCTTATATTTGCATCAGAAATAATACCTTCTCCACCTATTTCTCATATCCCACATGCTCAGCACAAATCTCACAGTATTTCAGAGCCATGCTTTGCAAATCTCACTGTGTCTAGGATGGAGCTGGAAGGGAAAGTGGAGGAGGCATGACACATATTCAGTAGTCATGAGAAAGTCCCAGGTAGAGGAGAGGTGGCCTGAGTGCTTAAAGGAGTAATGGAATGAAAGAGATACTTTCCAGATTTAATGAGAGGGGCTTCCCTGGTGGTGCAGTGGTTGAGAATCTGCCTGCCAATGCAGGGGACACGCGTTTGAGCCCTGGTCTGGGAAGATCCCACATGCCGCGGAGCAACTAGGCCCGTGAGCCACAACTACTGAGCCTGCGCGTCTGGAGCCTGTGCTCCGCAACAAGAGAGGCCGAGACAGTGAGAGGCCCTCGCACCGCGATGAAGAGTGGCCCCCGCTTGCCGCAACTAGAGAAAGCCTTCGCACAGAAACGAAGACCCAACACTGCCAAAAAAAAAAAAAAAATTCCAGATTTAATGAGAAATTAGAAGCAGAGATAGGTGTTAAATACATGAGAATAAAGAACAAAGGAACGAATAAGTTAGTTAGAATAAAAATATGTATAATATCATCTGATTTTGATGGAATTGCAAGTGAATTTATTTGTATATATTGAGGATGAGGAGATTGATTTCTGTCATTTAACTGACAAATAGTTCTGAGTAATTTTGAAAGGGTCTCATCTTAGACAGTGGAGATAAAGTAGGAAAATTTAAAGGCAATTTCCTGCTCTCACAGTGTTTATACTCTAGTATGTGAAGATAAAAAAAGTAAAAAATAACTAAAAGAAAATTTCCAACTGACAGTTGGGATGGGGGGAATAAAACAGCTTAATGGGAAAGAGAGTAAGGATTGAAGTGTTAGAGGGATAATTCAGGGAGGAATTTTGAACTTGTGACAAATGAACTGATGTCAATTGCAAAGAAAGACAGAAAGTACAGTAGTAAGTGTAAGGGGGGGAGAGAAGTTCACTAAGTTTTGGAAGAATATAATTTATTAAGCATGTATGAGATAATTTATATATCCAGGAAAGAGTCTTCACATCTTAACTCTTAATATACCTTCAAAATCTGAAATGTGACTCCTTTAGTTAAAGAACATTTGAGACATTTAGCTTTAAAGAAATTAAAAAATGATGATAATCTATCCAAATACCTTACACTGACACAGCAGTGTTTGACTTAATCCATCCCTTTTTATTGGAGAAATATTGATTGAGTGCATATTATGTGCCAGGCACTATTCTCAGAGCAGGTTATTCAGTGATGCACAGAATAGATATTTTTGCTGTTGTTATGGATAAATCCAGAGGTTTGAATGGAAAGGTATTAGAGGTAATGCAATAAAGATAGAAGACTTTTCAGTAATAAAGGGATATTGTGGTCATAAAGGGTGTGTTGGCAGTGGTATTGAAAATTAAAGTGTCTATACCAGAGAATTTATGAAGTAGAATTGATAGTTTCTAATGTCAAGGGAAACAGAAAAGAAAAGAAACTGAAGATTAATAAAAATTGAGATGAAAATATATTTTCTTTATGCCTATTCTCAGGGATTAAACATAGCAGAGTGATCAGATTAGAGCAGTGAACAATATCAGAAAATATAGGTGGAAAGATTTCTCAACTGAAAGATAATTTTCTAATAATAAATGCTCTCAGAAAATGAAATCAGCAGCTCCGTGAAGATTCCTGTTGAAAGCATTCCATAAATTATTGGATCATAATGCATTTTGTGTTGTTGAAATGTGAGTGTCGAGTAGAATGAATCACCTTCTGGACTTTATACACCCTTCCAACTTGGATTTCATAGTTTTCACCATAAAAGGTCACTTCGAGGACCTTCAAGATGGCAGAGGAGTGAAATGTGGAGATCACCTTCCTCCCCACAAATACATCAAAAATACACCTACATATGGAACAGCTCCTACAGAACACCTACTGAATGCTGGCAGAAGACCTCAGACTTCACAAAAGGCAAGAAACTCCCCACATACCTGGGTAGGGAAAAAGAAAAAAGAAAAAACAGAGACCAAAGAATAAGGATGGGACCTGCACCAGTGGGAGGGAGCTGTGAAGGAGGATAAGTTTCCACACACTAGGAAACCCCTTCACTGGCGGGGACAGGGGGTGGGTAGGGGGGACATTTCAGAGCCACGGAGGAGAGCGCAGCAACAGGGATGCAGAGGGCAAAGTGGAGAGATTCCTGCACAGAGGATGGGGCCAACCAGCACTCACCAGCCTGAGAGGCTTGTCTGCTCACCTGCCGGGGCCGGTGGGGGCTGGGACCTGAGGTTTGGGCTTCGGAGTTCATACCCCAGGGAGAGGACTGGGTTTGGCTGCGTGAACACAGCCTGAAGGGGGCTAGTGCACCACAGCTAAGTAGGAGGGAGTCCAGGGAAAAAGTCTGGAAATGCCTAAGAGGCAAGAGACCATTGTTTTGGGGCACGTGAGGAGAGGGGATTCAGAGCACCACCAAAATGAGCTCCAGAGATGGGTGTGAGCCGTGGCTATCAGCGTGGACACCAGAGACTGACATGAAATACTAAGGCTGCTGCTACAGCCACCAAGAAGCCTGTGTGCAAGCACAGGTCACTCTCCACACCTCCTCTCCTGGGGGCCTGTGCAGCCCCCACTGCCAGAGTCCCGTGATCCAGGGACAACTACCCTGGGAGAACACACGGCACGCCTCAGGCTGTTGCAACGTCATACAGGTCTCTGCCGCTGCAGGCTTGCTCCGCATTCCGTACCCCTCCCTCTCCCCGGCCTGAGTGAGTGAGAGCCCCCTAACCAGCTGCGCCTTTAACCCCTTCCTGTCTGGGCAAAGAATAGACGCTAGAGGGTGACCTACATGCAGAGGCAGGGCCAAATCCAAGTCCCCTTCACCAGGAAGCCTACACAACCCACTGAACTAACCTGACCTACTTGGGGGAGACATCAAAAACAATGGGAACTATGAACCTTCAGCCTGCGAAAAGGAGACCCTAAACAAAGTAAGTTAAGCAAAATGAGAAGACAGAGAGATAAGCAGCAGATGAAGGAGCAAGGTAAAAACCCACCTAACCAAACAAATGAAGAGGAAATAGGCAATCTACCTGAAAAAGAATTCAGAGTAATGATAGTAAAGATGATCCAAAATCTTGGAAATAGAATGGAGAAAATACAAGAAACCTTTAAAGAGACCTAGAAGAAATAAAGAGCAAACAAACAATGATGAACAATGCAATAAATGAATTAAAAATTCTGTAGAAGGAATCAGTGGCTGAATAACCCAGGCAGAAGAATGGATAACTGACCTGGAAGATGAAATAACTACCGGAGAAAAGAATAAAGAAAAAGAATGAAAAGAATTGAGGACAGTCTCAGAGACCTCTGGGACAACATTAAACATACCAACATTTGAATTATAGGGGTCCCAGAAGAAGAAGAGAAAAAAAAAGGGACTGAGAAAATATTTGAAAAGATTATAGTTGAAAACTTCCCTAATGTGGGAAAGGAAATAGTCAATCAAATCCAGGAAGCACAGAGAGTCCATTACAGGATAAACACAAGGAGAAACACTCCAAGACACATATTAATCAAACTACCAGAAATTTAATACAAAGAAAAAATAATGAAAGCAGCAAAGGAAAAGCAACAAATAACATACACGGGAATCCCCATAAAGTTAACAGCTGATCTTTCAGCAGAAACTCTGCAAGCCAGAAGGGAGTGGCAGGACATATTTAAAGTGATGAAAGGGAAAAACCTACAATCAAGATGACTCCACACAGCAAAGATCTCATTCATATTCAAAGGAGAAATTAAAACCTTTACAGACAAGCAAAGCTAAGAGAATACAGCACAACAAAACCAGCTTTACAACAAATGCTAAGGGAACCTCTTCAGGCAGGAAACACAAGAGAAGGAAAAGACCTACAATAACACACCCAAAACAATTAAGAAAATGGTATAGGAACATACATATCAATAATTACCTTAATTGTAAATGGATTAAATGCTCCAACCAAAAGACATAGACTGGCTGAATGGAAACAACAACAAGACCAATATATATGCTGTCTACAAGACACCCACTTCAGACCTAGGGACACATACAGACTGAAAGTGAGGGGATGGAAAAAGATATTCCATGCAAATGGAAAGCAAAAGAAAGCTGGAGTAGCAATTCTCACATCAGACAAAATAGACTCTAAAATAAAGACTATTACAAGAGACAAAGAAGGACACTACATAATGATCAAGGGATCAATCCAAGAAGAAGATATAACAATTGTAAATATTTGTGCACCTAACATAGGAGCACCTCAATACATAAGGCAAATGCTAACAGCCATAAATGGGGAAAATGGCAGTAACACAATCATAGTAGGGGACTTTAACACCCCACTTTAACCAATGAACAGATCAGCCAAAATGAAAATAAATAAGGAAACGCAAGCTTTAAATGACACATTAAACAAGATGGACTTAATTTATATTTAGAAGACATTCTCTCCAAAAACAACAGAATACACTTTCTTCTCAAATGCTCATGGAACATTCTCCAGGGTAGAATCATATCTTGGGTCGCAAATCAAGGCTTGGTAAGTTTAAGAAAATTGAAATCGTTTCAAGTATCTTTTCCAACCATGACACTATGAGACTAGATATCAATTACATGAAAAAAACTGTAAAAAATACAATCACATGGAGGCTAAACAATACACTACTAAATAACGAAGAAATCAAAGAGGAAATCAAAAAATACCTAGAAACAAATGACAATGAAAACACGATGACCCAAAACCTATGGGATGCAGCAAAAGCATTTCTAAGAGGGAAGTTTATAGCAATACAATCCTACCTCAAGAAACAAGAAACATCTCAAATAAACAACATAACCTTACACCTAGAGCAATTAGAGAAAGAAGAATAAAAAACCTGCAAAGTTAGCAGAAAGAAGGAAATCATAAAGATCAGATCAGAAATAAATGAAAAAGAAATGAAGGAAACAGTAGGAAAGATCAATAAAACTAAAAGCTGGTTCTTTGAGAAGATAAGCAAAATTGATAAACCATTGGCAAGACTCATAAAGAAAAAAAGGGGGAAGACTGAAATCAACAGAATTAGAAATGAAAAAGGAGAAGTAAAAACTGACACTGCAGAAATACAAAGGATCATGAGAGACTACTACAAGCAAACATATGCCAATAAAATGGACACCCTGGAAGAAATGGACAAATTCTTAAAAAGCACAACCTTCTGAGACTGAACCAGGAAGAAAGAGAAAATATAAACATCCCAATCACAAGCACTGAAATTGAAACTGTGATTAAAACTCTTACAACAAACAAAAGCCCAGGACCAAATGGCTTCGCAGGCGAATTCTATAAAATATTTAGAGAAGAGTTAACACCTATCCTTTTCAAACTCTTTCAAAATATAGCAGAGGGAGGAACACTCTCAAAGTTATTCTATGAGGGCACCATCACCCTGATACAAAAACCAGACAAAGATGTCACGAAAAAAGAAAATTACAGGCCAATATCTCTGATGAACATAGATGCAAAAATCCTCTACAAAATACTAGCAAACAGCATACAACAGCACATTAAAAGGATCATACACCATGGTCAAGTGGGGTTTATCCCAGGAATGCAAGGATTCTTCAATATATGCAAATCAATCAATGTGATACACCATATTAACAAATTGTAGGAGAAAAACCATGTAATGATCTCAATAGATGCAGAGAAAGCTTTTGACAAAATTCAACTCTCATTTATGATAAAAATTCTCAAGAAAGTAGGCATAGGGGGCACTTACCTCAACATAATAAAGGCCATATATGACAAACCCACAGCCAACATTGTTCTCAATGGTGAACAACTGAAACCATTTCCACTAAGATCAGGAACAAGACAAGGTTGTCCACGCTCACCATTATTATTCAACATAGTTTTGGAAGTTTTAGCTACAGCAATCAGAGAGAAAAAAGAAATAAAAGGAATCCAAAATGGAAAAGAAGAAGTAAAACTGTCACTGTTTGCAGATGACTTGATACTATTCATAGAGAATCCTAAAGATGCTACCAGAAAACTAGTAGAGCTAATCAATGAATTTGGTAATGTAGCAGTAAACAAAATTAATGTACAGAAATCTCTTGCATTACTATACACTAATGACAAAACATCTGAAAGAGAATTTAAGGAAACACTTCCATTTACCACTGCAACAAAAAGAATAGAATACCTAGGAATAAACCTACCTAAGGAGACAAAAGATCTGTATGCAGAAAACTATAAGACACTGATGAAAGAAATTAAAGAGGATACAAACAGACTGAGAGATATACCATACTCTTGGACTGGAAGAATCAACATTGTGAAAATGACTATACTACCCAAAACCATCTACAGATTCAGTGCAATCCCTATTTAACTACCAATGGTATTTTTCACAGAACTAGAACCAAAAATTGCACAAAATTTTGTGGAAACACAAAAGACCCCAAATAGCAAAGCAATCTCATGAAAGAAAAACAGAGCTGGAGGAATCAGGCTCCATGACTTCAGACTATACTACAAAGCTACAGTAATCAAGACAGTATTGTACTGGCACAAAAACAGAACTATAGATCAATGGAACAGGATAGAAAGCCCAGAGATAAACCCATACACATATGGTCACCTTATCTTTGATAAAAAAGGCAAGAATATACCATGGAGAAAAGACAGCCTCTTCAATAAGTGGTGCCTGCAAAACTGGACAGCTACATGTAAAAGAATGAATTTAGAACACTCCCTAACAACATACACAAAAATAAACTCAAAATGGATTAAAGACCCAAAAGTAAGCCAGACACTATAAAATTCTTAGAGGAAAACATAAGCAGAACACTCTATGACATAAATCACAGCAAGATTCTTTTTGATCCACCTCCTAGAGAAATGGAAATAAAAGCAAAAATAAACAAATGGGGCCTAATGAAACTTAAAAGCTTTTGCACAGCAAATGAAACTATAAACAAGACAAGAAGACAACCTTCAGAATGGGAGAAAATATTTGCAACCGAATCAACGGACAAAGGATTAATCTCCAAAATATATAAACAGCTCATGCAGCTCAATATTAAAAAAACAAACAACGCAATCAAAAAATGGGCAGAAGACCTAAACAGACATTTCTCCAAAGAAGACATACAGATGACCAAGAGGCACATGAAAAGCTGCTTAACATCACTAATTATTAGAGAAATGCAAATCAAAACTACAATGAGGTATCACCTCACACCAGTTAGTATGGACACCATCAGAAAATCTACAAACAACAAATGATGGAGAAGGTGTGGAGAAAAGGGAACCCTCTTGCACTGTTGGTGGGAATGTAAATTGATACAGCCACTATGGAGAACAGTATGGATGTTCCTTAAAAAAACTAAAGGTAGAATTACCATATGACTCAGCAGTCCCACTACTGGGCATATACCCAGAGAAAACCATAATTCAAAAAGACACATGCAACCCAATGTTCATTGCAACAGTATTAACAATAGCCAGGACATGGAAACAACCTAAATGCCCATCGACAGATGAATGGATAAAGAAGATGTGGTACATATATACAATGGAATATTACTCAGCCATAAAAAGGAACGAAATTGGGTCATTTGTAAGGACTTGGATGGACCTAGAGACTGTCATACAGAGTGAAGTAAGTCAGAAAGAGAAAAACAATTATTGTATATTAATGTATATATGTGGAATCTAGGAAAATGATATAGATGAACCAGTTTGCAAGGCAGAAGTAGAGACACAGATGTAGAGAACAAACATATGGACACCAAAGGGGGAAAGCAGGGTGGGGGTGTGTGTGTGTGATAGTGGTGGGATGAATTGGGAGATTGGGATAGATATATATACACTAATATGTATAAAATAGATAACTAATAAGAACCTGCTGTATAAAAAATATAGATTAAAAAAAAAAAAAGAACTGGAGTCTCCAAAACAATGAGCTATTTTAAGCAAATCATTATTAATTGTCAACAGTGACTGGCACATAATGGTTGCTTACATATTTGTTGCCTGTGTCAAGGAATGAATGTTATGCTCTGCCAATTACTGACAGTATATAAAGGTCCATGGGAAGTAGACGACACACACACTTCAGAAACATTCTCTTGCAACCCACCTGAATCCACTTCCCTTGACAACATGTTTTGCAACTACTACGGCAATTCCTGTGACTACGGGTGTGGAAACAGCTATGACTGTGGACTGTGGGTTTAGTCCCTATTATGGCTATGGATGTGGCTGTAGATATGGTTCCCATTATGGCTGTGGCTATGGAACAAGATATGGCTGTGGATATGGCTCCTACTATGGCTCTGGTACTGGCTACTGCAGCTACCGGCCAGTTTGCTATAGGAGATGTCATTCTTCTTGCTACTAGAACATCACCATCCAAGGTCCATTCGCTTCTGTAAAGACATCTAAAGATAATGCTGATTCAAAGATCTTTAGGACACAATTTCTATATCCAAGAAATTACATGTCTGACAGAGGTATTGACCTCCAGCTACCAATTTTTAGATTGTCATCTTTGTGGCCTGAAGTCCATGGTGGTATTATTTGCCTATTTTCCAATTGTTAGCGTTTACTACCTTAATCTCTGATTCTCTGTTTTGATGATCCTAACATCCTATTGTTGGGGAAATCCCTTGCTATCAATAAAAATTGTTCATTGTTTCTAACAAATCTCTGTGTATTCGTTTGTGAATTAGTCTTTTTTGAAGTGTTATGGCCTCTGTTGAAAATTGGGCTAATATCTTGCCTGAATCTTGAGTTTTTCCTTGATATAATATAAGCATTTCTTCTTATATTTGCATCAGAAATAATACCTCTCCACTTATTTCTCGTATCCCACATGCTCAGGCACTCACATACTCAAGCACAAATCTCACAGTATTTCAGTGTGCTTTGCAAACTGCTCTGTGTATGGGACGGAGCTGGAGGGGAAAAGAGGAGGAGGAATGACACTTTAAGCAGGATGTTAATGCAAAGTCTAAGGTAGAGAAAAGGTGGCCTGAGTGCTTAAAGGAATAATGGAATTGAAGAGATACTTGCCAGAATTAATGAGAAATTATAAGCAGAGCTAAGTATTAAAGTACATGAAGAAAAGAGAGCTAGGAAAGGATAAGTTAGAATAAAATTATTCTACTGTATCATCTGCTTATGATGGAATTGCAAATATATTTATTTGCACATATTTATTGAGATTGAGGAAATTTATTCAAGTCACTTAATTGACAAATAGTTTTGAGTAGTTTTGAAAGAGTCTCATTCTATACAGTGAAGACACAGTAGGAAAATTATAGACAAATTTTCTGCTCTCACAATGTTTACATTCTAGTATGTGAAGATAAAAAAGTAAAAAATAATTAAGAAAATTTCAAACTGACAGTTGGGATGGGGGGAATAAACAGCTTAATGGGAAAGAGAGTAAGGACTGAAGTGTTAGAGGGATAGTTCAGGGAGGAATTTTGAACTTGTGACAAATGAGCTGATGTCAATTGCAAAGAAAGACTGGAAAGTACAGTAGTAAGTGTAAGGGGTGCGAGAAGTTAACTAAGTTTTGGAAAAATATGATTTATTAACTATGTATGAGATAATTTGTATATCCAGAAAAGAATCTTCACACACTAGCTCTTAACATACCTTCAAAATCTGAAATGTTGTGACTCCTTAGTTAAAGAACATTTGAGACACTCAGCTTTATGGAAATGAGAAAATGGTGATAATATTTACAAATATACTACAAGTTACATGTGCCACACAAATGTTTGACTTCATACATTTTCTTATTGGAGAAATATTGATTGAGTGCAAACCATGTGCCAGGCACTGTTGTGAGAGATGATTATTCAGTGATGTATAGAATAGATATATATATTTTTTGTTTTGGATCAATATCGAGATGTTTGAATTGAAAGGTATTAGAAGTAATTCAATAAAGATAGAAGACTTTGCAATAATCCAGGAGTATAGTCATCAGAAAGTGTGTGTTGGCAGTGGTATTGAAAAATAAAGTGTCTAATCCAGAGAATTTGTGAAATAACATTGATAGTTTTGAATTTAAATGATGACAGAAAAAGAAAGAAATTGAAGAATAATAAAAATTGGAATGGAGATATATTGGTATTTCCTTTACACCTATTGTTATGGATTAAACATAGCAGAGCGATCAGATTATACCAGTGATCAATATCATGAAAAAGATATATTCATTAACTGGAAGAAATTTGGCTAATAATTGATGTTCTCAGAAAGTGAAATTGACAGCTTTGTGAAAATTCCTGTTGAAGGCATTCCATAAACTACTGCATCACAACTCATTTTTTGTTTCAAAATGTGAGTGCCCAGTAGAAGGAATCATCTTCTGGAGTTTTTACTCCCTTCCAACTTGGATTTCCTTGTTGTTACTATAGAAAAGTTACTTTAATTTTGATAAGAAATGAAAGAGGAGAAATAACAAGTGATACCACAGACATACAGAAAATGACAAGAGAATACTATAAAAAGTTACATGTCAACAAATTGGACATCCTAGAAGGAACAGACAAATTTCTAGAAACATACAGAATGCTGAGACTGAGTCAAGAAGAAACAGACAATTTGAACAGACTGATCACTCGAAGTAAAATTGAACCTGTAATTCAAAAAACTCCCACCTAATAAAAGTCCAGCACTGGAGGATTTCACAGGGGAATTCTACCAAACATATAAGGAAGAATGATACCTATCCTTCTCAATCTCTTCCAAAAAATTGAAGATGAAGGAACACTCCCAAATTCATTCAACAAGGCCACCATTGCCCCAATACCAAAACTAGACAAAGACACTACAGAAAAAAGAAAATTATAGCCCAATATTTTTGAAGAATATGGATACAAAATCCTCAACAATATTTTAGCAAACCAAATTCAATAGTACAGAAAAAGTTCATATACTATGATCAAGTTGTATTTATTCCAGGGTCACAAGGATGGCTTAACATATGCAAGTAAATCAATGTGACACACCACATTAAAAAAAAAAAAAAGACAAAAATCACATGATCACATCAATAGATGCAGAAAAAGCATTTGAAAAAATTCAACACCAATTTATGATAATAACGCTCATCAAAGTGGGTGTAGAGAGAAAATATCTCAATGTAGTAGAGGCTATTTATGACAAACACACAACCAATATAATACTCAATGGTGAAAAGATGAAAGCCTTCCTGCTACATTCAGGAATAAGACAAGGATGATCACATCACTCTTGCCACTTCTATTTGACATAGAATTGGAAGTCCTAGCCACAGCAAACAACAAGAAGAAATAAAATATCCAGATTGGAAAGGAAGAGGTAACACCATAACTATTTGCAGATGATGTGGTACTTTATATAGAGAACTCTACAGTCTCCACCCAAAAACCATTAGAACCAATAAACAAATACAAGATTAACATACAGAAATCTGTTGTGTTTCTATACACTAATGAGGAAATGTTAGGAAGAGAAAGTAAAACAAATCCCATTTAAAACTGCATCAAAAATTACCTAGGAAGAAACTTCAACAAGGAGGTGAAACACCTATGCTCTGAAAACTATAAAATTTGATGAAGGAAATTGAAATTGATATAAAGAAAAGGAAATATATCCTTTGTCCCTAGATTTGAGGAATTAATGTTATAAAAATGACCATCAATCCCAATGAAATCTACGGATTTAATGCAATCCCTATCAAAATACCTGTGACATTTTTCACAGAACTAGAACAAATATTTTTAAAATTCACAGAACTAAGACGAATAATCCTTAAACCACCCTAAAATTCATAGAACAACTATTTCTAAAACTAGGACAACAAAAGACCCCCAGTTTTCAAAGGGCTCTTCATAATAAAGGACAAAGCTAGAGGTTCAACCCTACCAGACTTCAGACTATACTACAGGGTGGTATTTGCTCCAAAACAGACACATAGGTCCGTGGAACAGAAGACAGAGCCCAGAAATAATCCCGCACACTTATGATCAATTAATCTATGACAAAAGAGGCAGGAATATACAAAGAGAAAAGACCGTCTCTTCAACAAGTGGTGCTGGGAAAACTGGACAGCCATATGTATAACAGTGAGAGTAGAACATTCCCTCACACCATATACAAAAACAAACTCAAAATGGGCTAAAGACCTAAATGTAAGACCTGAAAATATAAAACTCTTAGAAGAAAACATAGGCAGAACACTCTTTGACAGAAATTGTAGCATTACTTTTTTGGATCTGTATCCCAAGGCCAAGGAAATAAAAGCAAAAATGAACAAATGGGACATAATTACACTTAAAAGGTTTTGCACAGCAAAGGAAGCAGTTGAGAAGATAAAAAGACAACCTATGAAATGTGAGAAAATATTTGCAAATGATGTGACTGACTCGGTGTTAATGTCCAAATTATACAAACATCTCATACAACTCAAAGGCCAAAAAAACAAACAACGCAACCAAAAAATCAGTTATTGGGCACATGATTCTACTGAGACAATTCTTCAGCAGAACAAATTAAATGATGCTCTTTAAATAAAACTGGAGTATTCAAACTAACGAGCTCATTTTAAAGGAACTATTACTGACTGTCACCCGTGACTGGCATATAATGGTTGCTTGCATATTTGTTGTCTATGTCAGGGAATGAATGGTATGCTCTGCCAATTACTGGCAGTATATAAAGGTCCATGGGAAGTAGACGACACACACACTTCAGAAACATCCTCTTGCAACCCACCTGAATCCACTTCCCTTGACAACATGTGTTGCAAGTACTACGGCAACTCTTGTGGCTATGGCCATGGATTTAGTCCCTATTACCGCTGTGGATATGGGACTCGCTATGGCTGTGGC